>NC_140595.1:820562057-825562057 GCF_964204655.1 Triturus cristatus
ACCAATTCATCCATATCGCATTGCCTTTGGACAATGGGTGTGGGTACCTGGAGGCGAAGTTTGGGCATTTTGTGTTTAAATGTGTGGCAAACAGATCTATGTCTGGATGTCCCCACATGTGAAAGAATGGATGAAGAACTTGCGGATCAAGTTCCCATTCGTGAATCTGCTGTTGTTGACGACTGAGCAGATCCGCAGTTTGATTGTGAATCCCAGGTAGATGCTCTGCAAAGAGGTATATCTTTTGGGGGATGGCCCATCTCCAAATGCTTTGTGCTAGTTGTGAAAGCTGCAGAGTGTGTTCCGCCCTGTTTTTGTATATAGTACATTGCTGTCACGTTGTCCGTTCGGATTTTAGGGCGAGAAATATAGCCAGTAATTCCAGGTGATTTATGTGGGGAAGTCTTTGTTGAGGGGGTCCACATACCCTGGATAGTGTAATTTATTAGATGAGCTCCCCAGACGGTGAGCGATGCGTCTGCTGTGAGCACTATTTGTGGAACCGGGTCTAAAAACGGCCGCCCTCTGGAAAGATTTTGTATGTTCCACCATTGCAGAAAGCGATATGTGCGGCTGTCCACCAACACTAGATCTGTAAACTGACCCTGAGCTTGGTTCTACTGTTGTGCTAGGCATTCTTGTAATGGGCGCATCTGGAGTCTTGCCTAAGGAACAATTAAGATGCAAAAGGCAGTCATCCCTATTAGCTGCATGAACACTCAAGCTGGTAGTGAGTGTTTCAGCTGAAATTTTGCTATGAATGCTTGCATACTGGTTATCCTGATTTGGTTGGGGTATGCAAGGGCTTTGGAAGTATCTATTGTTGCACCTAGATACTGTTGACTGTGGGACGGTTGTAGATGCGACTTGGTGAGGTTTATTGTGAATCTTAATTTATGTAGCAGCTGGATTGTGTGGAGTGTGTCTTGCACACAAGCTTGGTGTGACCTGGCTTTTATGAGCCAGTCGTCTAAGTAACGAAACACATGGATGTGTTGTCTCCTTAAGTGGGCTGCTACCACCGTGAGGCATTTTGTAAATACTCTGGGTGCTGTTGTGACTCCGAATGGTAGGACTTTGAACTGATGGTGTTATCCGTCCACTACAAACCATAGGTATTTTCTGTGAGCAGGGTGAATAGGAATATGAAAGTAGGCGTCCTTGAGATCTAGAGTGGTAAGGAAATCGCCTTGTTGAAGCAGGGCCAGGACCTGTTGTAGTGGGACCATGTGGAAGTGGTCTGATTGTATGTACCGGTATAAGGGCTTCAGGTCTAATATAGGCCTGAGAGTTCCGTCCTTTTTTGGAGTTAAAAAGTAAAGGGAGTAAATCCCTGTGTTTTGGTGATGTACGGGAACCGGTTCTATTGCATCTTTTTGCAAGAGAGAGAGAGAACCTCCTGCTTGAGAAGTATAAGATGTTCTGTGGACATTGGAAGTTGTTTGGGAAGTATGTTGGGGGGGGGGGGGCTAGAATTGAGTTCCAGGCAGTAACCATACTGGATAATTTGTCTTACCTATCTGCCTGTGGTGATGGAATTCCGCAGAGGTAGGAACTGTGATAGTCTTCCCCCGACTGGAGTGGAATGTTCGGGGGGAAGTGCAGGGAAGTCACTGTTTTGTGGTGGGGGAGTTGAGGATATTAGAACCACGTCCTCTCCCTCTGTTATTGCCTCTGTAATTCCATCTATAGTAACCTTTATTAGGGGAATTTTGGGTGGGGTTTTTATAAGTGGAAGAGTTGGCTTCTGTACCAATGGTCTCGGAGGCTCCTCTATAAAAGGAGCGATGAAAAGAACCTCTACTAGTTGTTGCTTGTAGAGTCCCCATGGATTTGGCTGTCTCTGTGTCCTTTTTAATTTTTTCTAAAGATGTGTCCGTCGTGGGTCCAAACAAGTGTTCCTGATCTAAGGGTGATTGAGAATGGTAGACTGCACTTCTTATTTAAAGTCGGATATGCGCAGCCACGCATGTCTACATAACAAAACACTTGTATTTAAAGGGACTGATCCCCCGGAGGCGTCCCCGCTGGAGGACAGGGTTTTGGATGGTTACCTTCCTGAGAAAACGATCTCCCTAATATATAAAAAGTTGATCAACCACATGGCAGACCCTCTTCAATTACTGAGAGACAAGTGGGATCAAGACGGGTTAGAATTGGATGATGAAGACTGGCAGTTGGCGGTGTCCTCTCCCAGAGTGGTGACTATCCCAGCACGCTTGAGGCTGGTTCAATTAAAAATCACAGAATTTACATAACAGGGCCCCGATTAGTGAGCATGGGGTGGGCCGACACGGGAGAATGTAAAAGGCAATGTGGCCTTACCGGTACATACATGCACATTATCTGGGAATGTCCACATATTAGCTCTTATTGGCTCCAAATACACAACATAATCAGCAGGGTGTTACACATCACTCTCCGTCCGGAGGCAAGGAGATGCCTTCTAAATATATGGGAACCAACGGATTTGAACGCCTTGCAGACTCAATGGGCCACTTTGGGGTTCATGTTAGCTAAAAGAAATATCGCTCAACAATGGGAAGCGGCACTTCCGCCCACCCTGGAGGCCTGGGAAAGGAATCTCAATTGGTGCATGTTCAGAGAAAAAACGGTATATCTGGCAAGGGGGTGCCCCAAGAAGTGGTCGCGCATCTGGGGCCCGTGGAATAGCTACAGGGGAGAGATCTGTACACCGCCATGTAGCAATGACCAAGAAGACCTTGTCTCCCCGTAATATTTCACTCTATTGTAATGTATGCATACCCTGCCACCCATGTGTATTGAGACAACTGACTTACCTCATCCTCTGTATGGTATAATTTGCCGATGATTGTTAATAAAAAGAGTTAATACATTTTTTTTTTAAATTAAAAATAAAACACTTGTATTTATTGCACGGGATGCTGTATCTGCTGCATCAAGGGCACATTTTATTGATGTGTTAGTAATTAACTTTCCATCTTGTATAAGATCATTTGTTTTGTTCTTATGCTCTTCAGGGAGATGGTGCATGAGCTTTTCAAGCTCATCATAGTGGGCCCTATCATACCTTGCTCGTAAAGCTTGTGAATTAGCAATGCACCAAAAGTTAGCGGCTTGAGACGCAACTCTTTTACCTGATGCGTCCAGTAACTTAGATTATTTGTCTGGCGGAGGGGGGTCAACTGTAGTTAGAGAATTTTCCCGTTTGCGGGCATTTGCCACTACTAATGAGTCTAGAGGGAGTTGCCCTTTAATATAAACTGGATCACTTGAGGCTGGTTTGTATTTTTTCTCAGTTCTAGGATTAAGAACCCTAGCCCTGACAGGGTCCTTAAAAACCTCAGGGGCATGTTTAATGATCCCTTTGAGCATAGAGAGAGTATTTGTTGTCTTTTGAGGTTGAGAGAATGTCTCTAACAAAAAGTCCTCCTCTAGAGGGTCTGAATGGAGCTTGACCCCATGGAATTGTGCAGCTCTATTTATTGGTTGCGCAAACCCCACATTATCATCTGGAGGGGTTAGTCTGGCAGGATATATATCTGGCTCAGGTACATCTGGGACATTATAATCGTCCCAAGAGTCATGAAGCGGGCTACTGTGAGTGTCATCATCAGTATCTGTATTATGTGGTGAGTGTATGTCCTCATCCGCATCTCCTATATCCTCATCGTCATCTTGTGGTGCAGTTGAAAGAAGAGGCACTAGCGAGTGTGCTGGAGAAGGTATAGTGTTTGGAGGCTGTGGAGGTGGAGAGAAAGGCCTCATAGGAGAGGTGGGTGAGTCTTTCTTCTTGGATGGTATCTCAGGAGTTTGAGGTTTTCAATTTTCTCTTTTTAGGTGGCATAGATGTGACAGGTCCAGTAATGGGGTCAATATGGAGTGTTTTTTGTCTAGGATACGGTGCATCTGGATAGAAAAATTCTTTGGATCCGTTGTCCTTTTTCGGCGCCGAAGATTTAGGTTCAGAGTGGTGTTTTGGCCTGTCCTCTTTAGCTTTAAGAGGGGTTTTTGTCTCCTTCTGCTTCGGTGGAGTTTTCGACTCCAAAGGTTTAATTTGTTTTTTCAGATCCGAAGACTTGGATTGAATTTGCTTCGGTGCCAAAGAATCCTGGACCTTGGGGTTTGGCTTCGGTGCCGAAGATTCTTGTGTGGACGGGACCTTGGGTTTATGCTTTGGTGCCGAAGATGGTTTTTTGGCAACGTGATGTGGTTGGCTCGATCCTGAGCTGGCTGAAGGCTTTGTGTGCTTCGGAGCTGGGCCCGGAGGCCGGCTTCTGAAGTCTTGTCTCGGTGTCGACCCAGACCCGAAGGTGAAGGTGTTACCGGAGCCTTTTGTGTTTTCGGGGCAGGGGCGTCGACATCAGTACTCACGCTCGGTTGACTTGGAGTTATCGTCTGGTCTTCTGAGTCTGATCCTTCGGCGACGCTGGCTTGGTTATCTCCTGTCTCTGGATCATCGGGCCTGCCTCGAAGATGTTGTCCAGCACTGGAACGGTCGATCTGGACATTTCGTGACGTCAAGCCCGGCGATCACATATAGTCTTCTTAGACCTGAAAGACTCACAGGCCTGACAGTGTCGACTCTCGTGTTCTGGCAAGAGACAAAGGTTGCAGACCTCGTGGAGAGCTGTGTGTGGGAATTTAGCCCCACACTTGCATTTTTTAAATGGAGTCCTTTCCATATGCTGGATGATGGCGCCAATCGGCCCAACGGGCCACGTCGACAACCGGACTCGAAAATGTCTTTGGAAATGGGTACGCGCCGAGAGAGATCGCGATCGAAACAACACAGTTGATCGGTTAGAGTATTTACACGTCGAAGGGGAATCGAACGACGTCGACCCAGAGTGCAGCAAATTACATCCGAACCCGATGGCGGAAAAAAAACAATCTAAGGATGGAGTCGATGCCCATGCGCACTACTAACCAGAGGAGGAGTCACCTAACCTGTGACTACAAAGACTTCTACAAAAACAAAGTGCAAACATCCAAGCCCAACACCAGATAGCGATCTATGCTAAAGTAGGCGATCTACAGCTCATATGCCTCGAACAATAAATTGTATTAAAAATGATTCTTCTACTTTGTGCCTGAAGTGTTTTACTTTGACTTTGCACTGCTGCCTATTTGCGCAGCCTGTTTTTAACTGAATTATCAAGATGCATGTGTTACAGTTAGTTATACCCTTGTCCTAATGCCCTCTGTAACTATATTAATTATTGACCATTAGGAGGGTAGGGTATGCTGCCATTGCCTATATTGCTTACAACAACCTAGATAGACAAGGAGAGTCAAAGTCGTATAGTACAGTTATCTGCAGTAGATGTTAGTTATTTACTAACTAAAGTAGTTCACTTCACTCCAGTTCTCTAACCTGAATAGATGAAACGATGGCTGCTACCTCACTAAATCTTCAAAAACTTCTTGCAGGGCTTCCCAAGGTGACTTCTTAATGGTGGTAATAGTAATAGCAGGATAGTGTGCTTAGAGGGAAGGCATCACAACAAGCAAAGTCCCACTCCCACCTAGGTGAGATCCAACTGTATGATTAATGAAACTGATTATCCATCACAGGCAACTAAATTGAAAGAAATACAGAAAGAAATACACAGTTAGTGGATTATATATTTATATCATAGCTTTACAAGGACTGAGACCAGATTACTACCACCATGACACAACAGAGACAAGAATACCTCATATTATAACAAAAACTAGCGACAGTCACTTCTTCTCAGCAATGGGGAGCTATTTAATTTTTAAAAAGTTACGAAATCCTAGAGTCAGGAGATGTGTACTCCTAGTCAGGAGTGGAGTTGACATTTATGCCACACAAGGCCTGAATGATGATGTTGACAAATGATATTCTATATATAAATCCCTTTTTTGCGTGGGTGGGTAAGTGAGTCTGGTGTGGGCTATTGCTGAGGTAACAGAAGATCTCGCAGTGAGTTGGTGTCACTTTCACCACATCGCCCCACCAAGTGTGTGATCCATTTATGGCGCAAATTAAGTCACCTCAATAAATCACAGTCTGGGGTAAGAGGGCTTAGGTGTTTAATGTATGGATGGAAAAGGGGATTGGAGAAAAGGTGTTACACAGACAAACACTAACAATAACAATCTTCATCAGGGCGACGATGAGCAGCACATCAACATGAATCGGCTGTGGAAGGAAATGAATATGACACTTCAGTTAAATCTATGGCAAACAGTCCTTCAGCTGCAGAGACCAAGCTATATATATAAAGGTTCTGTCATCTAGGTTTGAAAAGTTTAAATTATGGAGGAGTGAAAAGAAGTGTAGCTGGGTGTGCTGAGAGGGGCTGTACAGAGTGATAAGTGCCTGGATACCCAAGCAATGTGCCTCCAACTGGCCACTTGACACTGAACAGTGCAAGAAGCACCTGAGTTCCTAAGAGAATGCAAATGGAGGGCAAATAGGAAGGGTATTTGTGGTCACTCAAAGGCTTGAAAATGGGTTGGTGCACTACCAAAGTTGGGGTATCAGGAGGGAACATTTGAGGGGCAATGAGATGGGGTACTGAGAGGTTAAAAAAGGAATCAGCGGCATAGAGGTATGTGGATCCTGGACCTATTCCCACAGTGAGAGGGGTCAAAAGTCCCTTCTAAAGTGTACTGTACAACCCTGTCCAAATTTTATGCAGCCTGGCTTCCTCTGTAATTACTGAACCACCACAGTTCTACAAATGGTGACTGTTAAAAGAAAAATGATACTGTATTGCCAAATTAGGCAGTGCATCTGCATTCTTCTTAGAATGTCCATCTTTGGTGCTTGGCTGAACCGGTAAGGTAAGTAGGAGTGTTATGGAGTTTTCGCCTTTTGATCAGGAGAAGAAAAGGTCTGTGGATTGTAAAACAGAAACGTTATTTTAGAGTCAAGGAAAAGGACAAAATGTAAGCTTCATGAGGAGTGTACCAATTACCAAGACTCAGAGGCAGACCAAGAGCATAAGCTGCTGCAATCATTCATTTTATCAGTCAAGGCATATCAATTAACTGAGAAATGAGAGCAATTCACAACCGAAAACAGACAAGTAGCTGCATGTACTGGGTTATCAATAACACAACCGTCATCATAAAATGTAGCTAAGTGCCTGCATCATGTGATGATGATGATGGGGCATCACAAGTTTGTTTCCAGTTACAAGCAACAGGCCCCTCTCCCCGACCACAACCACAACCACATAAGAGCAGTTTCACATTTGAGCCAGCACACACACTCAGCAGCATTTCCCAAATCACTGCACCTCTCTTCTGTTCACAGAGCTGCGTAGGCCTTAGAGTCATCATCATGTTGGCTTTCCTTTGAAGTGGATAGACTCGATACCTTCCTTCTTCTGGCTGTTGAGGTAGTCCTGCCCTGAGTCCTTCCATCCTCCTCCTGACGATGAGTAACAAATCAGTCCGACTCCTTCCAGAGACCTGTAGTGCACTGCTGTTGAAGAACAAGAGGAGAAACAGAATTTGAGTATTTTGTGTAGATTTGTGTTTGACATTCCCGGCTGAAGCACTTTCGTGAAGACAGTTTTGGCTGCCACCGAGGTCAAGCTAAGGTCCAGGACCTTAGCTGCCCTCCACACAACCATGGCACTAGAGGCTCCCTCTTCCATAGCCCGGACAGAAGGAGAAAACGTGCCAGTATCTGGATAAGTATCCAGTCCACTGGCTTCACCCGGATCCTCAGCCTAGTCCAGTTCTTCTTCATGAGGCTAGTATTTTTCAGGGTCCAGCGACCGCTCCCAATCTTCCCTAAGTCCTAATCTGTAAGGAAAGGGCTCAGGCTCTGGCTTGGAAAACATGGCTCCAGTCGGTACCGGAGCCGTCATCAGCCCCTCCGGCTCCGTGTCAGAGAATGGGGATGCCACTGGAAGCGGCAGCTTTGGAATCGGTGTCGGGGAAGGTCAGGTGGTACGACAGACACCGATCTGGATTCATCTGTGAATCCTTGGGGCCCGACTGGCATTGGAGTCGCTGGCGTGATTCCAGAAAGGGCCCCTCCCGAACCCGCTGGGCCCCAAGGCAAGCTGGAGGGAACAGGCCACCCAAAGATGAGGTGCATGGCCTCATACAATTCTCTCTTTTGGGTGGTGGTTGCTCTGGCTCCTGGAAACTTGGGAAGGCGCAGAGTCGGCCTAGGTGCTAGCTCAACTGCGGAGCCACGCCTCGAGTGGCAACGCTCTTGTCTTGCCAGCCGAGGCAAAGTCAAAGCACGCCTAGACTTCTTCCTCTTGACAGACTTAGCTGAATGGCTCTACTACTATAAGAACAATTGTTACTTACCTGTAAACAGGTGGTTCCCCAGTATTGGTGTCTTTCATAGATTCACATGCTTGACTATTCCCCGTCGTCGGAGTGGGAGTCCCACGGTAAATAAAATAGCAATATATATAGTCATAATATACCTAAATAATACCATAAATAGAGCTATGTAGGTGTAAAAACACCAAGAATGTACCTATATGAAATCTCCATAGGGATACATGGAGAGAGAAAAAAGACATTTGCAGTCTATCTCTGTCATTATCTTGGTCCAAACTACAGCCAATCAGGCGTCAGCACCTCTCCAGAACCTTCTCCTCAGAGTTCCTGACTTCAGATTTTCGTAGCACCAAAGTGTATGCATAGTTTATGAGGAGGAAAAAGCCTCTGAAGGGAGGAGGGAGGGTCGCATGTGAATCTATGAAAGACACCAATACTGGAGAACCACCTGTTTACAGGTAAGTAACAATTGTTCTTCTCCAGTATTGGGGTGTCTTTCATAGATTCACATGCTTGAATATGAATAGAAAGCAGTAACCATATTATTGTTTCCATAATGACATCAACATGAGATCGCAATGATCTTAAAAACATCACATATATATATATAGATACATATATCTGTTGACATACAGCATGTATATAAATGCAATGAATAATATTGAACAGTAAATGGAAACAATATGGAGGCGGGAGGAAGAGGCTCACCTTATTTAAAAAGATTGCGCAGCACTGCCTGTCCCACTGCAGCATCCTCCTTGCTTAAAGCCGCCAAGCAGTAGTGCTTAGTAAACGTGTGTCTGGTCGACCACGTAGCTGCTCTGCAGATGTGTTGCAAAGGTACTCCAGCAAATAAGGCGGTAGATGATGATACTGCCCTAGTGGAGTGTGCTCTCACTGAAGACTGCAGTGGTTTGTTTGCCTTTTGATGGCAGAAGACAATAGCCGTCGAAATCCAGCGTGCAATCGTCGGTTTAGTAACCTGACGTCCTTTATGAGAGCGTCCATATGCTATAAAAAGCTGATCGGATTTTCGAAACGAAGCTGTCCTGCTGATGTAGAACTTCAAACATCGTTTCACATCCAAAGAATGCAACCTTTGCTCCGCAGGTGTCTGAGGATAAGCAAAGAAAGTCTTTAATATGACTGGCTCGTTAATATGAAAATCAGAAGGCACCTTGGGTAGGAATGATGGATTGGTACGCAACACTACAGCATCCGGTTTGAACTGCAGGAAAGGAGGTTTGATGGTAAAAGCATGGATGTCACTGACACGACGTGAAGACGTTAGTGACAGAAGTAGGGCCACCTTCCAAGTTAGATGTTTGAAGTCGGCCTTGTGAATGGGCTCGAACGGTGGTCTCATCAATTGCGCTAACACAACGTTAAGATGCCACAACGGAGGAGGACGCCGAACTGGCGGAAATTTTCGGAATAAGCCTTTAAAGAATTGGCGGATTATTCTTGAGGAACAAAGGGAATTTGAGCCATCCTGTCGGAAACGGGAAATCGCTGCTAGGAAAACCCGTAAAGTTGCATGGGATAGTCCGGAACTAGCCAAGTGCAAGAAGAAAGGTAGTAATTGGTGTGCCGTGGAATGTATTGGGTGGATTCCGTTAGAAGCACACCAGTGGCAGAATCTTTTCCATTTCAACTTGTACGTCTTGACTGTAGAGGGTGCTCTTGCCTGGGCCAAAATGTCCCTACAATCCTGCGGGATGTCTAGATGGGCGAACTCATGGTGTTCAGGTTCCATGCCGATAAACTCAGTGAGGAAGGATTCAGATGACAAATTCTCCCTTCGCTCATCGTGAGCAGATCTGTCCGAGACTGCAGGAGGATTGGTTGGCATTGGGACAGCAGTAGCAGTTCTGAGAACCATGCCTGTCGGGGCCAACGTGGGGCTATTAGAATCAGGTGGCAAGGTTGTCTCTTCATCTTCCAAAGGACCCGAGGTATGAGGGGAATTGGAGGAAAGGCGTACGCAAATAGATTGCACCAGTTCATCAAAAGGGCATTTCCCTGTGACCCTTTGTGGGGATGCCAGCTTGCATAATCTCGGCATTTTCGGTTCTCCGGCATAGCAAAGAGATTCAGCCGTGGACGACCCCATTGTTGGAATATCCTCTCTAGAGTTGGTTGGTGTAATTCCCATTCGTGGGTCGATGAGGAGGACCTGCTCAGGGAATCCGCTAGGACATTGGATATTCCTGGTAGATGAACTGCTGTAATCATGATGCGATGACTGAGAGACCAGTCCCAAATTGATTGAGCTAACCTGGACAGACTCGGGGATTTCGTTCCGCCCTGTTTGTTCACATAGTGCATACAGGTTGTGTTGTCTGTCTGTATTAGCACTGATTCTCCTTGGATTAAGGGTAGAAATGATTTTAGAGCCAGAAAAATCGCCATAAGCTCCAACCTGTTGATGTGCCAAGTTCTTTGATGTGTTGACCATCTTCCTTTTACAGAAAGATCTTCCAAATGAGCGCCCCATCCCTCTAATGACGCGTCTGTCGTGATTGTCCTGTCCGGTGTCACCGACAGAAATGAAGTGCCTTCTGCTAAGTTGGCTGGTATTGTCCACCATTCGAGTGCTGACCTCATTTGATCTGTGACACATACCATGTCGTTGAAAGATCCCGACACTTGACGCCATTGAGCATCCAGTGCTTCCTGGATAGGACGTGTCCTTAGCCTGCAGTGAGGAATCAAGGCAATGGACAATGATGCGATCCCCAGAAATGATTTCAACAGTCTTACAGAAACTGACTTTTTTGACCTGATCAAAGTTACCAGCCGTAATATCTTTTGTAGACGCTCCTGGGATAGAAACGCTTTGGCTGATATCGTTTCCAGAGTGGCTCCCAGAAAGTCCTTTTGTTGCGAAGGATGAAGCTGGGATTTCGCTGCATTTATGGAGAGACCTAATGAGCGAAACATCTCCTGGCATAGAAGCGTGTGTTGTCGCAGGCGAGCGCTTGACTGTGATTTTAGAAGACAATCGTCTAGGTATGGAAATATTTGCACACCTTGGAGTCGCAGAAACGCTATCACTGGAGCTAGTAGCTTTGTAAACACTCGAGGGGCCGAGCGCAGACCAAACGGTAACACTTTGAATTGGAAATCGTGTTGACCCACTCGAAAACGCAGGAACTTCCGATGACGTTGTAGTATAGGGATATGAAAATAGGCATCCTGGAGATCTATCGTTGCCATGAAATCTTCCTGCGAGAGTAAACACAAGATCTCTACTAGCGTCATCATACGAAAGGATTGGCTCTTTATATATTTGTTGAGCGCCCTCAGATCGAGGATGGGCCTCCATTCTCCGTTCTTCTTTGTGATAAGAAAGAACCGGGAATAAAATCCTTTCCCCCTTTGAGATATTGGTACCAACTCTATAGCTCCTTTTTGCCTTAGAAGTCGAACTTGATGTAAAAGTTCCTTGATGTGAGCTGGTGGTGGTCCGGTGGGTGGTGTGGACGGAGGGAATTTCGTGAACTCTAAAGCGTGCCCCTTTTTCACAATGTCCAAAACCCAACGGTCCTTTGTAATTGAGGACCATTGGGAAAAGAACAGAGAGATTCGACCTCCAACATTGCTTGTCTGGTAAGGGTCATTGTCTTTTTGACGCGTTTCATCTGTATGAGGATTTCCCTCTATACGACTTGGAGGCCTGCTGTCGTGATGATTGTTGGTGCTGGCTATATGAATAGCGGTTCGATCCTTGATTATTGGGTCTATATTGATTATTTCCCCTTCGAAAATTTGAGGAGGTGCCGCGTCCGCGTGCACCACGAAAATTTTGTCTTTGAAATTGTAAATTTCCGAGAGATTTAGCCGTCTCAGTATCCTTCTTTATGGACTGGAGCGCTTCATCGACGTGATTTCCAAATAACGCCTCCCCGTCATAAGCCATGTTTAAAATCATGGACTGTACCTCCTGGCGAAAGGATGTCGATCGTAACCACCCTTGCCTGCACAGAACAGCCGCTCCAGCAAGCTGACGGAAACCCGTGCATGCGATGTCCACTGCACAATCAATCACTTCCGCCGACGTAGCTTCTCCCTCTTGGAGCAACTTCATTGCTTCGCCCTTAGATGGCTCCGGCAGTTCTTGAACCAAAGTCGAAATGTCAGCCCACACTTGTCGGTCATAACGACCCAAAATGGCCAAAGCATTAGCCGCTCTAACCACAGTAGAGGCCATTGAAGAAAACTTACGCCCTATGGCATCCATTCTACGTCCGTCACGGTCCGGTGGTGCGGTGACAGTAGATGCAGGATTTTTCGCCCTACGTTGCGCTGCCTGCATAATGACGGACTCAGGTCTTGACTGACTGACCTGTGAGGCATGCTGGGGTTCCTAGTGGCGCCCTATACTTCTTTTCTAAACGAGGCACCTGTGCTGGCAAGGTATTAGGTGTTTTCATCAACTTCTTGCCTTCTTCCCAAATGAAATCCACAATGGGAATAGTATGCGTTTGTTTTAAAGGTTGACTCTTGAAATCATAAAGGAAACAATCTTCCTCTCTGCACTCCGTTGTCAGCCTAAAACGTTGTGCCGCCCTTTCCATTAGTTGGTGAAAAGTCGCTATGTCCACTGGGGGTGAGTCACCAGATACCACTTGAGAGGGGGATGGTGTTTGTGCTTGGTACATGTCCCACTCCGCCATATCATCATCATCATTATCAACATCACCATCATCATCTGGGATTTCACCTTCTTCTCTTTCCTGAGGGACCTCCTCCACGAACTCTTGATGAGGTAAAAACCTCGTTGAAGGCTGTCTTGGTGGTGCTGACGGCATCAGGGGTGAAGGATTTTCAATCGGCACCGGAGTTATATTTGTCGGAACCACAGGCGTTGACGGAACCCCAGGATGTTGCGGCGACAGAGGAAAACGTTGGTTATAATCGTCCAACATGCGTTGGAGATTAGCTATGAGTGACAATGGCAGAGTCGCCGTTGAATGTTTCGCAGGAACCTGCTGCCTGTAAACTGGATCTTCATCCTCACTACTGTCATCCTGGCATTTAATTATTAAGTCAGATGGGCTTTGCGCCGTACCAAAAGAGTCAGGTAAACCTTCCTCGGACTCCTGTTCAGAATCTGTCGCAAATAATGGTGACGGAAGCTGCGACTCCTCTACAGGAATAATCTCGTCTTGCCTATCTAGGCCAGTAGTAGGTGGCAATGGCATCAAGGGGACCACAGCGAAAGATGAAACCGGCGTTGAAGTCGCGGGAGGCAGCTGCTCTCTCAATGACTTTTGAGCAGATGATAATCTGCTCACCTTTATCCTTACTGATGAAATTGCCGTCGACGGCTGTATGGTATTCACCAAGGACGTTTTCGGAGAGGGCCTCGTCGACGGAGCTACCGTCGGTGGAACGGTGGTCGACCGAACTATCGTCGACGAAATTTGCGCCGACAAACCCATCGTCGACGGAGCCGTCGTCGACGAAGCCGTCGTCGACGGAGCCGTCGCCGACGAAGCAGTCGTCGACGAAGCCGTCGTCGGAATCTTCTTCTTCTTCGTCGACGGAATAGCCGTCGACGAGTTCGACGACGAAGTCGATCTCACACCCTTCGTCAACGACGAAGTCTTCGTCGACGGAACCTTTTCTTTCCTCGTCGACGACGATGTAATGGGTAATATAGAAGTCACCGACCTTGTGGTACTGATGGTTACCGTCGACGTGGCTAACGTCGACGGGACAATCGTCGACGAAGACGCTGCTGATGTCGTCGTCAGAGTCACCGTCGACGAGCCGGTCACTGCCAATTTCGTCGGAAAATCGTCGACGAGGCTGCCAGTATTTTTCCAGAAAACTTGGAAGTAGACACCTCAATAGCCTGAGAACTAGGTCTCGAAGGTGACAAAACAGTAGGTGAAACAGCAGATGTGGCAGCTGTAAGAGCCAAAGACATTTTCTTTTTCTTTAGGAAAGGAGATGGCAACTCCTGCACACTACTGCGCTTTGAGGCTGTCTGGGAACGGCCAGAAATAAGGCTTTCCATATCAGAAACTGGATCTTCCTTATCTTTAAGTCTCTGTAGCCACAATAAGAGACGGCCTTCCCTGTCCTTCAAAGTTTTAGTAGAAAAGGTTCTACAAAACTTACATTTTGCCACCTCATGATCCGGGTACAAACAGTAAATGCACTTACTGTGTGGGTCCTCAGAGAATAAACGCAGTTTTCCACACGAAGAACAAGGTCTAAACAGAGATCTCTTACTTGAAGACATTCTGACAGACAAAAACTGAGCAGAGCTCAGGGAGACTCCCTGTCACACGACGTGCGGTAGAAAATCTGAGGTCAGGAACTCTGAGGAGAAGGTTCTGGAGAGGTGCTGACGCCTGATTGGCTGTAGTTTGGACCAAGATAATGACAGAGATAGACTGCAAATGTCTTTTTTCTCTCTCCATGTATCCCTATGGAGATTTCATATAGGTACATTCTTGGTGTTTTTACACCTACATAGCTCTATTTATGGTATTATTTAGGTATATTATGACTATATATATTGCTATTTTATTTACCGTGGGACTCCCACTCCGACGACGGGGAATATTCAAGCATGTGAATCTATGAAAGACACCCCAATACTGGAGAAATACAATGACGATCTTGGGCTCTGCGACCTTCCTCTCCACCGGAACCGTGAATGTTGCGGCGTCGCACTTCAAGCCACCATAAGCTTGAGGGAGCGCTCCCTCAAGGCCTTCAGGTGCATGGTGCGGCAGTAGAAGCAGGTCTTTGGGTCATGATCAAGCTCAAGGCACCAAAGGTATTCAAGGTGCGGTGACAAGCGCCGCAGGGCTTGAAGCCAGCCTTCTTGGATGACATTCCTGCCCCACCAGGCAGTAAACCCCCCAAAATGACTTTGACCAAACAGTGAAAAGTCAAAAAATTACTAAGGAGTAGCGCTTCCTAGACCCGCGCTGGCTGGTGCGTAAAGAAAAGAACTGATGACAACAGGCCTGGGTGGCACCTATATAGGCACCCCAAACATCATATCTGGTGCCAACAATGTCAGCAACGACGAACAACGCCACCTACCAGCATGGTATTGCCCATGAAAAACGTCCGGATCCAGTCTGAAGTCTGGGGATAATTCTAAAGTAAGGAATTTGCAGCTAGAAGTCTCTATCAGATCATTTGTTTCTCAAATGCCTCTATACATTTGTATTCAGCAGACTGGTGAAAGCCTGAACCACAAGGCTCTCTGGTGTTGGGCGCTGCAACAGGAAAGGTGGGTCCACCAGAGCCGGCCTGTGTTGCCAGGCTATTTTTCTATGGACAAGAGGGAAAGATCCTGGCTTTGCCCAGGTGTCCAAGGGGTGTCTGAGTCTCTGATTAAAAGGAAAAAGTGGTTCTGAAGTGGTCTGATCTGACTGCAGAACCTGAATAAGCACATTTGTTTTAACTTCTGCCGATAGTAGCAGAAGGTCAAGAACTTCTGCTGCTTTACTGATCACCACAGAGAATGAGGCAGATTTCTCAGTAGAGGGGCAAGGTGGAGAATTGAGACCATTGTCAGGTGACGTGTCAAGGCCATTCGAGTATTGGAGGTCCAGAAAAGGTGTTTTTCATCATAAATTAGTGGCGTATCATCGCCATCATGTGGCTCCGGGTTGGAAATTCTGAGAGGTAAGGGGAAGCGTCTCAGACTCAGAATGGGGTTGCCACATAGGTGGACGAGACTTTGGTCTAGGTCGCAGTGGATTTGCTTCTGAGGCAGAAAGAACTAAGGGCTATTTCTCTCACATTGGTGGCATTGCTGTTGGCGTTGACACATGGGGAACAGGTGTGGTTTTCAATGACGTATGTGGAGTCAGAGAGGGCGCTGAAGTAGGGTTGGACCTCAGAGTTGGTTTGAGAGGTAAAGGAATGGATCTGTCGGTGGTAACCCGACTGGAAGCCTCCTCGGATCCATGGGCCAGAAGACATGCCAGAGAGCACTGGAAGGGTAACAAAAATCTGCAACATAGCCTCCTTAAATAGTTGAATCTGCTGCGGTGTCACAATAGACCTGAGAACTTTGTAGGAAAGTGCCCCTTTTTGCAGGGTTACCCCCCACTTTTTGCTTGACATCTGATGCAACCTGACTTGATGAGCCCTGGGTCCCTACCAATCAGGTTCTAAGAGATGCCCCAATAAGATGCCCCCGCTGAAAAACAACCAGCCCTGGTGTGGTTCCTGAATGGCTGCCCGCCATTTGCCACCACCAGACATGTTTCTGGACACCTGGGTAGAGAGCCTCCGCTCTCTGGGTCCAGAAACAAAGCCTATCCTGGGCAAAGGTGTTATGCCTCCTCCCCCAGGAAGGGCTGGGTCCACGAAGGGGAAGCGTCATAGGCCTGCTGCCTTTGAAAGCTGTCCCTGCCTTTTGCTGCCCCAAGCATCTGGCTCCCATTGGTTCTGCCCCCCACTTTGGGCAGGAGAATCGGCGGCAAAACCAAGCTCGGAGGAGAGGGTGGCCACCTTGCCAACCCCACCCCTCAGGTGGGGGAGGCAAGGTATGTTATGTTATGTTATACGGGGTTTTGTTAAGCGCTCAGCTACTCAAGCAGAGTGTCCCGGCGCTGTCAGACCCGAAACCACAGAACTCTAACAGGGGGAAAGAGGCTTATTGGCTAAATAGCCAAGTTTTGAGCTCTTTTCTAAAAGACAGCAAGCTCTCACTCTTCCTTAAAGAAAGTGGGAGGGCATTCCAAGCCCGGGGCGCAAGGTACTTGAAGGAACGCCCACCGATACGGGCGCGCCTGATTGCTGGGACCGTGGTGAGGGATAGAGACGCCGAGCGCAAGGCTCTGGCTGGTCTATAGAGGGTGATCCTCTTCCTAAGGCAGCGAGGGCCCACACCTTGAAGGATTTTAAAAGCAAGGGTGAGCGTTTTGAATTCAATGCGCCTCTGGATAGGCAGCCAGTGAAGGGTTTGCAGCAAGCCGGTCGCATGGGCGCGTTGACCAAGACCAAAGATCGCCCGAGCGGCCGAGTTTTGAACAATCTGCAGGCGCGAGAGGAGAGACTTCGGAAGGCCCAAATAAAGGACATTGGCATAATCGAGCCTGGATCCTATTAGGGCCTGCACTGTCGTTTTCCTATGGGCGATGGGGAGAAGGGGAAGAAATTTTCTAAGTGATTTCAAAACCCCAAAACACTGGCCAACTAGACTCATGATTTGTGGTTTCAGAGTGAGAGGGGTGTCCATCTTAACCCCGAGATTTTTTGCCACCAGAGTTGCATTAGAGGGGGGAGACATATTCATCGGCCACCAGGATTTCCAACAAGTATCTGGAGGACAGCCAAAAAAGAGAACCTCGGATTTATCCGAGTTACATTTGAGTTGATTCTCTTGAAGCCAATTGAAAACTGCCTCCAGACAGCCTTTAATGAGATCACCATCAAAGTCCATATCTTTCCCGCAAGAGAAAAGGAGCTGGGTGTCATCAGCATATGAGACAATCTGGGCACCAAAAGACTCAGCAAGTGCCGCCAGAGGGGAGATATAGATATTAAAAAGAGTTGGGCTCAGGATTGATCCCTGAGGGACACCCACATCCATAGGCGGCACTACCGCGGAGTGTGGGGGTGCCCAGACTGTTTCTTGGCGGTTGGTCAGAAAAGACGAAAACCAGTTGAACACCGTTCCTCCAACACCGATCTCGTCAAGGCGCGCCAGAAGGCGGCCGTGAGGGACGGTGTCGAATGCCGCCGAAAGATCGAGCAATATCAGCATTGCCTTCCCCCCTGAGTCCAGAACTTCCTTAATGGCCTCAGTCACCTCCAACAGTGCCGTCTCCGTTCTCATATTGGTACAGAACCCGGACTGAGTGTGGTGCAGAATACCATGGGACTCAACGAAGTCCGAGAGGACAGACTGAACGTGCTTTTCCGCCACTTTTGCCAAGGCTGGGAGCAAGGAGATGGGTCGATAGTTGGCATGATTAGTGTGATCCAAAGAAGGCTTCTTCAGCAGTGGAACGACCATTGCTCGTTTCCAGATGGACGGTACTGTCCCTGTTTCTAAGGAGCGATTAATGATGGGGTTAACCATCGGGTTGAGCACATGGGCTACTTTGGCCAGCAGCTTAGCGGGGCAGGGGTCCAACGGAGAGCCCGATCTTATTTTTAAGAGAATTTCCAAAGAGGCATGAAGTTAGATAGGAGGGAAGCTCGTCAGGCTGGGTTGACCCTGCTCAGGCACCACAGACGGGGTTTTAGGACAGGACAGTCCTCCCGGAATGAGAGAGGTAAAAGTTGCCTGAATACTCCTGATTTTATTGGAGAAGAAGCTGGCTAATTGAGAGACCCACGTCTCCGAGAAGGAACATTTGAGGGAGCTGGCAGCAGGAGAGGTGAATTCTTTCACAATAGCAAAGATTTCTTTGCTAGTATTCGCCGCTTCTTCAATCCTTTGGGTGAAGTACACTTTTTTGGCTACATAAATTTCTTTATGATAGGCCTTAATACAGTGTAGGAAGGTGGATATCTGACTATGGTTACCCCCAACTTTTTGCCTAGTGTCTAGCTGGTTTTTCGACTTAGTTGGCCTGAGATCCTGCCATTCAGGGTCTCAGGCTGTCTGCTCTCTCTTTAAAATGGACTCCATGTACCCTAGGTACATAACCAATTGGTAAGGATCACCTTATTGGACCCTGTACAGTGTACCCTAGGTACCCAGGGCATAGGTGTACCCTAGGCCTCCCAGGGGCTGCAGCATGTATTATGCCACCCCTGGTCTGGCCTTCCAATCAGACACAACTGGCTGATCACTCAGCTGGGGCAAGGTCGTGTAATCACCCCTTTTTTTTTAAATTATTTTTATTGCAGGAATCAGTAAATCTTTACACCATCGGCCCGCATTACATCTCAAGCCGGAGCGTTGAAACCCACCCCTCCGATCCCCTCCGGAAGTTGCGTACACAGCCGTTCAGCCCACAACCCTGGGGTCGGGCGGCAAAAGTCCATGGGGGCTCAGGAGGTTGTCGAGGTCGGCCCGGAGGATTCGTTGTCCTTCATCTGCTTTTCTAAACAACCCCATAACTCCAAAATCGTGTAATCACCCCTTGCTTAGATATAGTATGCCTATATCTACCCTTATATATAGACACATGTGTACCTATCAGTCACTCCTATGGCAGGCCTTAACAATCCTGGAGGCAGAGTGCTTGGTAACATGTGAGATGGTGCTCTAGCATGAGCTGAGCCTGTCTGCAGCTTTCGGAACCATGTCCTTATGGCTGTTCTATGATATAGCCTACCATATACTCTTAAAGTGCCTTATAATCTTAAACGGTTATGGTAACTATGGTTTGGCTTTATCAAAACATGTCGTGTAAGGTGTCTAACACTTTGGAATAATACCCCCATACCATTTCTGGTGATGAGGATATTATTCCTCCCTTCTAGAGGGAGAGGCATGTTAAAACCCTACTTTGCTGTTTAACTCTAACCAAAGCCTCAGCATCACAAAATGGATGCTGCTGCCACAGACACCAGTCTGACCTCCTGCAGCTGGGAGTGATCCCAGCCAGGGAGGCCTGGACAATAGGTTTCCTGCTTGGGGAGGTGCTAGCAGAAGAAGACTGAAGAATCTCCCTTGTAGCCTAGGAGTGGCTACCCTGTGCAAACAGGCACCATCAAGAGACTACCCTTTGCTTTGCCCACGTTCTACGAGGAACCGACTGCAGAGCCCGACCAGAGCCTTGACTTCCAGACTTCTCCGACCCTGATCCACATCCACAGCAAAGCTGAGATCCGTGGAGGCGACGAGCGACGTGGGACCGGCTACCTGGGAAAAGTGGCTAGTAACTTAAAGCGCAGCTTCTGAGGCACCCTCGAAGTTGTGCACCGGGGATTGAGAAGCCCCAACCCCAAGCACCATCTGCACCGAAGACCAGCCCCCCACACTCCACGAGTCCTGCGTGGGGCCCTTCTGCATTTTCCTGCTTGCCGCGTCTGTCCGGTTGCTTACCCGCTGGCTAGTGGCCTTTGTGACGACGCACCCTGAAATCTTCTGCGCTGGTTTGGCTCCTCCAGACTGGCTCCAGCTTCTCTGCAAAGAAGAAGCACCCCAGACCTTCCTGGTCTGCACCAGAAGCAAGTCCTCCGTTCTTCGTGGGTTCCGCTTGCCAAGGCTTGGTGAGTCCTAGTCCAACTTCGACGCCGCCGACAGCAAGAGCCTTCGTGGGACAGCTCGCCTCCTGGTCCTGGTCGTCCTCGACGCTTCCTGGTCCTCCTGGCTGCAGCGACAAGCTTCACCTTCACCTGCAATCTTCACGACGTCGCCTGGTTCCTTCCTGGTTCCACGTGGTCACTGGCTAGTGACCTTGACTCTGTCCCTTCTGCTTGCAGGTTTCCTCTCTTCTTGATCCCAGCCTTGGGATCCACCGGACACTCTTCACTGACTGCCTGTCAGCATCTTTCTTCAGGCATCCATAGGAGTCGACGACGAAAACCGACGCATCTTCACCCCTATGCACCCACAGCCTGTGGGCTAGGTAACTTGGGTACTCCGGTGCTCATCAGGATAGTGACTATCCTAGTGTCTAGTTTTCAAGTCTCAACTTCCTAGCTACTCCGGAAGTGTCCTAAATCTACCGTTTTCTAAACTGTACTATTGCTATTGACTTTTACGCATTACGCGTGAGTGTTTCCACTCTGCACACGAATCCCGTGGGCCTCCCACTTCCTAACTAACGCTAGTGTAGTGTAGCCCCAGCGATTCCCTAGGCCTAGGCCTACTCTATTTCCGTGACAGTGGTCCTTATACCACTTACTTAGTATATGGTTTGCGTGGCCCCTAGGGCCTAACTGTATTACTTACCTGTGTGACTTAATGTATGCTTAAATAAGACTGTGTTGTACTTACCTCTAATCTCATAAAGAGTGCTGAGGGTTTGACTAGAATAAATACACTTTATTTTATATATATATCTGTTGTGGTGTCCTTTCATTTGGTATTCAAGGGATTATATATGGTATCACAGCTGGCTTCACATGCCATTCAGAGTTTAGCCTAAGACTGCTCTTGTCCATGCTACCACTAGGATAGCTGGTCTATAAGGTTGACTTTACAACCAATCGCCATAAGGGTATTTGGACAGATATAAGGTGTACACTAGAACTAGTGACATCATACATCAGGCCAACTTCTCACATACAGGACCTATAGGCCTCCTTTAGTGGATCTAAATAATTGGCACGCCAAGCTCTCTCGGCCTTCTTACAGAGCCTTCTACTGGCATTGAGAGCAGGCGTGAACCAGGGGCCAGAGGCACGTGAAGATTTCTTGAGGGAACGCTTAGGCGGGGCTAAGTCCTCCAAGCACTGTGCTAGCCAAGTTTGGAAACGAGAGAGGTCCAGTTCTAGGTCCCCAGTAAGAGAACATGGGTGAGAGAGCCTATATTGCTCAATCATTTCAGGTGTAACTAGATGAAAGGGTCGTGAGAGCCGGGTCTGACAGCCGACAGGTCTACCAGTTACAGCGGACCTGGACTGAATCTTAAACGCTAGTAGAGAATGGTCAGACCATAAGACGGGAAGAGGGGGCGCAACAGAGATGGAAGAGGTAGAAAAGATCTGATCCAACGTGTGCCCTCTATCGTGGGTCGGCGATATCACGTAGGGTAAAAGGCCCAGAGGTGCAGTGGTATCTAATATTTTGATAGTGTCAGCGGCATCCAAATTATCAAAATGCACGTTAAAATCGCCCAAAAGGATAAAATGTTTAAATTGAAGACTCAAGGTTGATATAATAGTGTCAAGCTCTTCGCTAAAAGATCCCAAGGGGCCTGGAGGTCTATATATCAACAGACCGGCACAGGATTGTGCAGGTGAAAAAGAAAGGCAAAAACCCAAGGCTTCTACCCCGTGAATTTCATTAGTAGGAATAATGGAGCATTCATACCGTCTGTCTATCAGTAGTGCTACTCCCCCTCCCTTTCTATTCATCCTGTCTTTTCTAAGTACGTAATAATTAGGGGGCAAGGCAGTGGCAATATCCGGGCCGGAAGTATCATCAAGCCATGTTTCAGTAAGAAAGAGACAGGCTGGCTTGAAATCAGTAAGGAAGCTGAACAGATCCTGAGCATGCTTGCTGGCCGAACGAGTGTTTAAAAGAGCACAACTGTAAGAGCAGTCATCAATGTTATGAATCGTCGTAGTGGTTATATGCCGGCTAAGCTTGGAAGCCATTAGCTCCGCCCGGTCCCATCCCAAAGACCAACCACATCCCGGACAACTCAGGTTCTCCCCGGTACCAGGGTCACACACACCGCAGTTGCTGTGCAGGCCAGTTCTTAAAGCAAGCAGCTGAGGGCCTGTGTACTCCACAATTCCGCACCCGTCCGCATCCGGGACGCTGACGGGCGCAGACGGGCTTTCCTTAGGCGCTCCTTTGGCGCGGGAAAGGCGCCTCCGCACTGCGCGTCCGCTGCGCGGAGTCATCACCGTCTGATTTTATACTTCCCGCCCGTGAGGCAGCAAGCCTAGTCCGCCGACCAGCGAGCCTGCCTCACTCAAGATGGCCGCCGTCCCAGTGCGACTATCCCGCTGTACAACAGACCAGCGAGAGGGTCGCCCGGAGAGCCCAGCAGGAAGGAGGAGAGCGTGGAGTTGCGAGGCCGCGACACCGGAGCAAGTGACTTCGCTCCGCTGCCCCCAGGTAAGAAGCGAGTCCCCTTAGCCCCAAACACAGCGAGAGTACAGGAAAGATCTCCCGGCTTTGCGCCTCAGGAGAGAATAGCAGCAGCAAGAGATGAAAGCAGAATAATACACTTCACACAATACAGCATAGATTTAAAAACGATAAAACACAATTTTAAAACAGCGCTTGTAAATAGTGCAAAGTAGGCAATAGCAACCCGCCGCCAAAAGCAGCTCACACCAAGGCAGCCGCCCAGGTAGAGTCCATGGCAAAGGTCTGATCGGAGCAGGGCAAGGAAGCTGATTTTATACTTCCTGCCCGTGAGGCAGCAAGCCTAGTCCGCCGACCAGCGAGCCTGCCTCACTCAAGATGGCCGCCGTCCCAGTGCGACTATCCCGCTGTACAACAGACCAGCGAGAGGATCGACCGGAGAGCCCAGCAGGAAGGAGGAGAGCGTGGAGTTGCGAGGCCGCGATACCGGAGCAAGTGACTTCGCTCCGCTGCCCCCAGGTAAGAAGCGAGTCCCCTTAGCCCCAAACACAGCGAGAGTACAGGAAAGATCTCCCGGCTTTGCGCCTCAGGAGAGAATAGCAGCAGCAAGAGATGAAAGCAGAATAATACACTTCACACAATACAGCATAGATTTAAAAACGATAAAACACAATTTTAAAACAGCGCTTGTAAATAGTGCAAAGTAGGCAATAGCAACCCGCCGCCAAAAGGAGCTCACACCAAGGCAGCCGCCCAGGTAGAGTCCATGGCAAAGGTCTGATCGGAGCAGGGCAAGGAAGCTGATTTTATACTTCCCGCCCGTGAGGCAGCAAGCCTAGTCCGCCGACCAGCGAGCCTGCCTCACTCAAGATGGCCGCCGTCCCAGTGCGACTATCCCGCTGTACAACAGACCAGCGAGAGGGTCGCCCGGAGAGCCCAGCAGGAAGGAGGAGAGCGTGGAGTTGCGAGGCCGCGACACCGGAGCAAGTGACTTCGCTCCGCTCCCCCCAGGTAAGAAGCGAGTCCCCTTAGCCCCAAACACAGCGAGAGTACAGGAAAGATCTCCCGGCTTTGCGCCTCAGGAGAGAATAGCAGCAGCAAGAGATGAAAGCAGAATAATACACTTCACACAATACAGCATAGATTTAAAAATGATAAAACACAATTTTAAAACAGCGCTGGTAAATAGTGCAAAGTAGGCAATAGCAACCCGCCGCCAAAAGGAGCTCACACCAAGGCAGCCGTCCAGGTAGAGTCCGTGGCAAAGGTAAAGCACACATCTCAGTCCCCTCCATCTTGAAGATGAGGGGACTCAACCAATTAGGGAGAGGCTCATGCCCCTCCCAAAGGAGGGTGGCATAATAGGGGGAATACCTACCTCAAGGAAGGGACCCATTGGTCCCGACCTGCACACCCTTTTAACGCCCCTAAATTTCGTATATAGGGGCAACCCTGAACCTTGCCTCCTCAGATTCCAGGAAGAAAGAAGGACCGAAGAGCTGTGCTGGCCCAGGAACTAGAGGACACCTACAGCTTTGGCCCCAGCCCTAACGGCCCGTCCAGCCTTTAACCTGCCTGCAGCAAGAACTCAGGTGAGTTCAGCAACCCCCAGAACCCATAGGACCTGCCCTGCACTCATCTAACAGACTCTGTTTCCCGTGAGCACCGGATTTGCTCAAGCCAAGACTCACCCACAGAATCCGGAACCAGGCCGCTCCAAGATTCCGCCACCACCAGACATGTTTCTGGACACCTGGGTAGAGAGCCTCCGCTCTCTGGGTCCAGAAACAAAGCCTATCCTGGGCAAAGGTGTTATGCTTCCTCCCCCAGGAAGGGCTGGGTCCACGAAGGGGAAGCGTCATAGGCCTGCTGCCTTTAAAAGCTGTCCCTGCCTTTTGCTGCCCCAAGCAACTGGCTCCCATTGGTTCTGCCCCCCACTTTGGGCAGGAGAATCGGCGGCAAAACCAAGCTCGGAGGAGAGGGTGGCCACCTTGCCAACCCCACCCCTTAGGTGGGGGAGGCAAGGTAAAGCACACATCTCAGTCCCCTCCATCTTGAAGATGAGGGGACTCAACCAATTAGGGAGAGGCTCATGCCCCTCCCAAAGGAGGGTGGCATAATAGGGGGAATACCTACCTCAAGGAAGGGACCCATTGGTCCCGACCTGCACACCCTTTTAACGCCCCTAAAGTTCGTATATAGGGGCAACCCTGAACCTTGCCTCCTCAGATTCCAGGGAGAAAGAAGGACCGAAGAACTGTGCTGACCCAGGAACTAGAGGACACCTGCAGCTTTGGCCCCAGCCCTAACGGCCCGTCCAGCCTTTAACCTGCCTCCAGCAAGAACTCAGGTGAGTTCAGCAACCCCCAGAACCCATAGGACCTGCCCTGCACTCATCTAACAGACTCTGTTTCCCGTGAGCACCGGATTTGCTCAAGCAAAGACTCACCCACAGAACCCGGAACCAGGCCACTCCAAGATTCCGCATCACTCTGCACCAGACGTCCACGGCCCAAGTTCGAATGGGCTAACACCCCTAGGAGGTCTCCCCAGCGATCCTGAACTGGGATCTAGTGATCCCAACCTCTCTCAAGCTTTGAGATGACGCGCGCAGTCTCAGCCTGAAGGGTACCCCCAACTGCGACCGGAGCTGGTAAAGAAACCCGACGCCAAAAGACACCCCTGCACCCGATGCCCCACGTTCTTGGGTGGATCAATCGACGGTGTCCAGGCATCCCCCCAAGAATCCAACTTACCTCTCCAGCCACTGGTCGCCTTCAGGAAGTCTCCTTACCCGAGCCTGCAGAAACCTTGCCAAAATTAAGGACCCCATTGGAAACCACAGGATCCCCGACATCCTCTTGGCACCCGGCCACCTTTGTGCCATTGGTGGTGCAGCTCCTGTGCTGATTTTTGGCCCCTGCAGTGCTGACCTTAACTCCAGGAGCTTTGCTCCCACAACCGAGTGGCCAGCTCGTAAGCAGTCCATGACCTTAGGCCCCCTTAGGCCCATTGGCTAACATTGGGCCCCTACACTCTGCACCGGGCTGCCCCCGTGCCGCTGGTGGTGCAATTGGAGTGCCTATCTAGACCTTGGGGAAACTTGGTCCTAACCCCCAAAACTCCCACCTGTAAGTCCAGTACTTACCTGTAAAACCGATAACCATTTTTCTCCCATTGGAATCCATATTATGAGCTTTGTTCCTAAAATGTTCTAAGTGTTGAACTGCTGTTTTGTATGGAGGAAAAAGCAAATATATCTTAAACCAAGAAGAGTCTTACTTACCTTGTATTGTGAGATCCTTCTGTGTGGTATCTAAGCATACCAGTCCAAGTAGTCGATGTAATCTGAAAGTAATCAAAAAGTATTCTCCAAGTAATTACTGTGCAATTTAAACTGCTATTTGAAACCATACCAACCTGTAACAATTGCAAATCCATTCTCAATTGCATTTCTGACTAAAGGTTTACAATTGAAAGTACATTTTACCTACCTGTACCAAGTCTTGCTTGGTTCTAGAAATAAAATATAAGTATACCTTTTTTATACTTACCAATTGATCTGGATTCTGTCTCCGAGTGTGTGTAACCAGTCCTTGAGTAAGTGAATACAATAAATGCTTAACACACCTTTTGGATAAGCTTAACTGCTCGCCCACACTACCACAAAGAGAGCTGTTAGTACTTACCCAATTTAGCCTTTGCTACACCTCTTGGGACTATCTGGACTCTGTGCACACTATACCTTACTTTGGTATAGTATATACAGTGCCAGCTTCCTACAAACTTGGCTTGGATAGGGAGAAGTGAGGGGAACTGTGCCGTAACCTGATGTCAAACTGACTTCTCTTGATGAGAGTAGTGGGAAGAAGGGTGCCATGTTCGGACTTCTTGTGTTCTTCTTCTTGGACTTACCTGAGGAATTGGATTGAGATGACAACCTCACTTGGGAAAGAGAACGTTTCCGCATTCCTTTTCGACTGGGACTGGCCTTCCGAGCCTTTCCATGGTGCTTGGCGATGTAGAGCTTGGCCTTGCAGTCTTTTGGACAGCTGAGCAAATTTTTCTCATGACTTCAAGTCATGCGAGGATCCGAAACACCAGAAACCAGACCTCGTCAAGGTCTGTCACTGAAATGTGTTTGTGGTAATCCATGCAGGGTTTGAAACCTGTTGTTGTGGGGGGACATATGTCATACTGAAAACATTTTTGGGAAGATTTCTGATAGGGGACAGAAACTGAGGTCTGCATCCACATCGGAAGGCGCGGAGAGAAATGAACTGATGTTGATGTGCCAAGGTGGCAGGCATATGGAGGCAAAATGCCTCTTCCGGGGCAGGACGGATCCAAAGCGGAGTTGCATGAAGCCACCTTCATGCATGAGGGAACTGCTGAGAAAAAGCTCCGGATCCAGTCCGGAGCCTGAAGGTATTCTCAAGGTGAGGAATCTATGGTTAGAAGTATCCATCAGAAAAAACCCTATCCACTCTTCAGAGGTAAGATTCCTCTTTCCTGGTAATACTACCTTTAAAGGTTCCGATGTTCTACATATAATATTTACTGAGTATAATTGATTCAGAGCTATTACAATTTCCACCAATTCATTGTTTTCAAAACAAATGGGCCCGCCCCCTTTACGCTGTAAATAAACCCTTATTTGCAGGTACTTAAAATACTCCTTGTTATTAACACCGAATTCTGCCTTCAAATCATTGAATGAGATAAAGCCAGAAGGAGAAAAAAGGTACGGAGTCTATCTACGCCTTCAAGAACCCAATTTTGTATGTACCCATCTCTAAAGATTTCCGTCAGGATCCAGTAATTCTGAATCGGAGTATAACAGTTCAGTCTTTCTAGACCCAACAATTTCCGCAGAGCTAACCATATCTTAAAGGCTCCCAGAAGACACTTGAATCGTACCTTTTTGTAATAGCCTAATTCTATTTGCCTCCAGAGGCACCCCAGGCCTTGTTTCCAATTAGCAATTCAAATATAGTAGGGGTGAATTGTGGGGGATCGCTTGATAAGGGTTCCGTCAATAAAATAGGGTTATATTGCAACATGGTTGCCCAATAATATAATTTAAGATTAGGGAGAGCCCACCCTCCTCGCTCTTTTGGAAGTGATAAAAACCTCAGTGCTCTTCTAGGTTTGGAGTAAGCCCATACAAATCTTGTAAACATCCTATCAAAATATTTTAGCCATTCATTCAAGAATTCCCAAGGCATATGGATGTAAAAAAAAAAAAAAAGAGAAAAAAAAAGAAAGATCCGTTTTATGAGATTGCATCGGCCGATCATTGTGAGATGGAGATTATTCAACCTTGATAGCTCTTTACTGGTCTTTGTGTTAGCAAGGGCTCTAGATTTTGTTTTATAATTTTATCAACGTCAGAAGAAATGCAAACACCCAAATATACTGCTTTGCCCGCTACTCGATTATCTATCAATAGGATCTTCTCATTGATGATGATTTGAGTTTTTACCTTATTCAATGAGAAGCCGGAAATACAAAGAGAAAGGTTTCCTCCTAGATTGCTTTGAGGGCACTTTCTGGGTTGGGAGTCACCACTGCAACGTCATCTGCATATGCCAACATTTTACTTTCGAAACCCTGCAAAATTATTGGAGGGATTGCGATGTTTTGGACCATTTTACGAATAAACGGATCGAAATACAACGCAAATAAGAGGGGGGAGAATGGGCACCCCTGTAGAGAGCCGTGGGCAATCAAAACCAGTCCTGACATACCCTCAGAAATGCAGATGTTCGCTACCGGTTTATAATAAAGAGCTTTGATTCCCTGGATGAACCTTGGGCCAATACCCCTTGCTTGCATTTACTGCCAAAGATAGTGCCAGCAGATCCTATTGAATGCTTTTTCTGCTTCTAATAATATCAGGGCCATAGGGTCTCCCGACACTGGCACTGCGTCAAAAATTTAATGACTCTCCTAATGTGGTCTGTGGTGTCCCTCCCCTCAATAAACCAGTGTTGTTGATTCACTACGATTTTGTTATAATCTGGGCTAGTCGTTCGGCCAAAACTTTAGAGTATATTTTAGAATCTCCATTTATTAAGGTAATCGGGCGATATGATCCTAGTTCTATGGAGGGCTTGTTCTTTTTCAAAAATACTGCAATTTTCGCTATGGACCATGACCCCAGGGGGAGGAGGGGATGGGGGGAGCTCCACTAAATATTTGATTAAATAGTACAGTCATCGGGTCTTTTAATTGTGGAGCAAACGTTTTATAAAATTATGAGGGGATTGTGTCCACTCCTGCTGCTTTGCCAGAGGGGAGATTAGAGATTGCAAGGTATATCTCATCCCATGATAAATCTCCTTCTAGGGATTCACCCTCTTCAATAGACGTGTTTACACATGTTCTTCTGAGAAATTCTGCAATTTGCCTCGGCCTGCCGCTTGTATCTTTAGTATATAAAGCTTGATAATATGTTTTGAACGCATCTCTGATTTTATTTGAGTCTGAGACTAACCCCTGAGTCGGATCTCGAATTTCTCTTATTTCGTTGCTCACGCTCTTGTGCCATGCCCTAACTACCAGATGGTGCACAACTTGTTCGCTACACCATACGTTCTTTCCTTCCAAGCTGTATACTTTTCAGCTGCCCTATTTATAAAAATCATCTCTATTGCAGCCCTTGCTGTGATTATCTCAATTTGGGCTTCTTTAACATCCCCTCCTTGTTGTAAGACTCTTATCAATTTCTCCTCGGCCGCCACTAAAGTATCTTGTTTGTTTAAAAGGATTCGGCTCTCATTCTTTCCCCGATTCAATGAGAAACGGAGCGTCTCTCCCTGTAGACATGCCTTGAATGTATCCCACACCGTATTGCCGGGGCGCTGTCACTATTCTCTCTGAAGAATATTGGGATCAACTCGGTGATACACCTGCGATATTCTTCATTGGAGAGCAGAGCATGCTCAAAACTCCATGTGCTATGAGTTTTCCTCCCCATTCCTTGAATTTCTAACACCAAAGGATCATGGTCTGATAAAAACCGTGAATATCATTTGATTTTACCCAGGAGACTGATGATGACATCTCCGCAAAACACTATATGTAGCAGCTGATGAGCCAGCTCACAAGATATCTGGTTAATAGCCAAGGGGTCAACGTCTATGCTGCTGTATATTGTACCCAGCGTGAATTTATCTCCGCAGGGGGTATAACAAACTACTGTAGCCCAACGATTCTGTGTGTCAAGCCCTACTTGTGAAAATTTTAGCCAGTTACCTCGAGCCAAAATCGCGACCCCGCCCAATGTGTGCCCCTTGTGAGGTCCCACCTACAAGTCTATAGCCCAAAGTGTCTAAAATATTCCTTTGTGACGCTTCAATATGCGTTTCTTGCAGACACACAATATCTGCATTCAAAACCTGTAACCTTATTGAGACTCTAGCTCTTTTTTTGGGATCATTCAAATCACAAATGTTAATAGAGGCAATATGTATCTTCTGATTATCACCCATTATCTTGCTTTGTAAAACATCCTTGACTTTTGACTTTGACATTATAATAGCAACATGCAACAAACCGAACCTTGTTCTCCATCTTCATCCAACTCCCTGTACTTAATAATTTACTCCTGAGCGGGTGGGGTCCCATCTCCCAACCCCCACGGCCTATCCCTACCCACCCTCCCCTGGTCCTACACCCGTTGACGAGAAGGACCCCGCCCCCTCCCTCTGTGATCAACCCCCTACCCCGTGACCCTTTCCAAACCAATGAGCAACCAGGCTTAGCCTGTGTGATGACATCTAAAAAACCCAACCCGCCTTCCCCTCCTCCCCAATCAATACTTCCTGACAGCCATCCATCAGTAAGAGTGAGATATATTACTTATCCCCCCCCCCTTTTTTTTGGTTTCTTCTGCATTTTCTTCACCGTTTCGGCCACTTTCTTCTTTATCCTATATATTTCCCCTTCCCCTTTTCCCCTCCTTTTTAAACCCTTCTCGTAGTAGTGAAACACCCACCTTAGTGATGCATCTTACTCAAGTGATTGCCTTTGAATTAAACTCTTACATCAGATCTCATCTAAATACTCCTGGGCCCGCACCTCTGAAAAAAACCTTTGTGTGCATCCTTTAAACACTACTTTCAGTTTGGCTGGGTTCTGTAGGTACACTTCGGCACCTAATTTCTGAAAAGGAGAAAAGAGTTGTCTCAGGTGCCATCTCCCCCCCACTGTAGGGTGGGCAAAGTCTGGCCGTGCAAAGAAGGAGACGCCCTCAAACTCTCTTTTTGAATTTGGTCGAGCCTTATCATAGATACTCTGCCTTAATAAAAAAATTGCCGAAGTACACTAGTACCGCCCGGGGATATGCTGTATTGCCCGCTTGTTGTTTCTTGAGGGTTAGGGGAAATCGGTGTGCCCTTTGAATTTCTTTTTCCACTTCCAGCCTATAAGTTCTGGAAAGGCACCCTTCAATAGTTTGGCTATATAGCCTCTGGAGTCCCCTCCTTCGATGCCTTCAGGGTTTCCCAACAATCTTAATTTCTCCTCTGCTTATTCTCTTGCTCCTCAAGTTTCCATACCAGATCAGAAAGCTTAGGATGCTGGGAAATATGCGCAGATTTCAATTCTGCAACCTCAGTTTCAAGAGTTTTGGTGCATCTCCACCATAGTCATTCTCTCTGCGATCTCAGAACAAGTTTTGTTTATCGTTCCGACGGCGCCCTGTATTTTGTTGGATGCTTGGCGAGCCCGACGATTGTCGTTCCTGATCTCCTCCTGCATCTGCTTAATAGTGGCCACGATAAAGGAAGGTCAGTGTTCTGACGCACCACTGGATGCTGGTCCTGCTAAATTTTTGGTTGATCGTGGAAACACCCCAGTGGTTAGCCCTTCCGCTCTCACCCCTTGCTGGTCCGATAGTTGGATTGATGAATAGTCCAATCTTAGCCTAGGGGTATCTCTAGTAGGTGAGCCTTCCTGTTGTAAGCTCAAATTCTTGCTGCTTTTCGTCCATTTCCTTGTCAGGCTCATAACTTTCCTCTTTGCCTTTCCTCCACCAGACTGACTCTTTTGTCTGGTGTGAAGAACAGATTCGTCTAGGGAGCTACTGCTGGTTGGGCATGAAAGTGTGGGAGATGAGGATTCCAATTCGGGCATTGAGGAGTCAGAGTCATCAGTTAACAAGAAACATTTCTCGCCACTCCCTATGGGTTCAGGGGAAGCTATTGAGTTCACAGCCAGAGAGCTACAGCCTAACAGGGTAGAGCTCACTTTTCCTATGCCAGAGGGGTCCTCCCTCACCCAGAGTTCGGGCTTCTCACTAATTGCAGGCTTTGTCACTGGATGCTCCATATGTGGTTCACCCACTGATGCCACTAGGGCCAAACCTACACTAATTATTGCACCTTATCCACACTTGCTCTTTGGTTCCCACTTACTCTTTGATCTTCAGTGGAATGTGGTTCCTCTACCACGGCAACAGTCTCCGGATTGGGTGCGGCTACAGTAATTGGCATTGGAGCAGCTGCACTCACATACTGATTTTTTGGGCCTTCCATATGGGAGAGTGGAAATAAATCAGAAATTACCAGTTGTCACTCGGCAAGTGCGATGGTATTGCTCCCACGAACAGAACGCTGAGCAGGTTTCACTTCTACGCCGGTTAAGTCCTCGACTTTCTTCCTGCCCCTCCTCTCCGCATTGCTCTCACGGGAGGGCTCTGGGTGTGCGCCCACCCTGGAACTGCCGGCTGGGAGTGAGCCCGCTGTTGACGATGCCGAGGACTTCGGTTTCGGTCCCCTTGCACCTCTACCCACCATCTGACCGGATAGCTCTGCTCGGCAAGCCTCACTGAAGATCCATCTTAACTCTCTAAAAGATATCGGGAGCAGTACGGCAATCAGAACTGCGCCATGCTTCTTGGTCTCACTATGCCTAGTACTCCTGCGGAGATGGCGGTCAAAACTTCTACGAGGGGAATCAAGGCTCCACCACTTCTCCAACATTTGATCAAACTACTGTCGGAGATGATATGCCTTCCTATTTGCAATCCGACATACAGTCGAGGAGGTAAGGAGAGACGTGGAGCGGGGGAGCTATTCAGGCGCCATCTTGCTTCAAATGCCCTACATCCATTGAATTCCATGTGATTGGTCATGTGTGATGCTGGACTTACTTCCGCTGTGTGCTGGACTAATTTACTAGTTTGGGGTCCCATTTTGACCATAGTAACTTTAGAAGGGCAGTTTGTGAACAGGAAAGGGCTTACTCGTTGGTGGATGGGTGCCTACCCGTCCCCCCCTCCTCCTCCCTCTGAACTCCTCCTTACTCCTCTCTAAAGCCCTCTCTTTTAGTCCCTCTCATTTTCCAGCCACTCCTATGTTTCCCTTCTACGTATACTACTAAAATATATGTTTATGTGTGCAGAGACTCTGCAGTCTGGGCGAATCAAGGCTGATTTGCATATGCCAAGTTTCTGATTACTTAGTGCTTCCAGCTGATGGTCTGGACAGCAGCCCAAGCGATCGCCTGTGGCTGACAGTACTTTAAGTAGCCATCATATTGTTGTTTGTTCCAGTAAAAGCTCTTAGTGCGACTGGTATGCCCAAACTTGGGTTCGGTGCTCAGTGTGCCACATGACTCAAGCTATACTGTTTCTTACAAGACCTAAGTAGGCTGAAACTGGTCTGGAGGTGACTTAGCCAGGCAATTCAGGCTGGACTGTTCCTACTGGAGCAGGAAGAAGACTGATTTGCAGATAGCAGGTCTCTGTAAAGTGGTACAGTGTGTGAAAAAAAGATGGTTTGGAAGCCTGAGTGATCACAACTGGCTGAGATTAAATCAAGCATTTCTTTCATCACCTTGTTGTTTGTAGCTGTAGATACCTTAAGTGCAATGGGCATATCCAGGCATGGGCCCCATGCTCACTGTGGCGCAGGACTCAAGCTGCCAGTTCAGGTGCAGGACCCAGACTGATTTCAATGTGGCAGGTCTCTGTCTAGAGTGGTACAGCAGATAAAAAATGTTGGTTTGGAGTGCAGCCCGAGCGATCACCAGTGGCTAAGAATAATTCAACCATTCCTCCCAGCACCTTGTTGGTTACTTGCCATTCACCAGCCAGTAGTCCAAGTATGTAAATACATGGACTTCTAACCATGAACTCTGATTGATAGTGCTGCAGTCAAAATGTAATCCTCAGGTAATATCTGAGAGCAAGAAGAATTGGAAGATGAAAATCTGAATTTTTGAGATCCAGGGATGGCAAACAATGTCCTGCATTCACGGGCCACAAGATTTTTCAGAGACAGTGTCTTGGGCCTGTCCTACCGAAGTTCAACAGTTGAAGATGAAGGATGGGTCTCAGACCTTTGTCCTTCATGGGGGCTAAGAAGTAAAAGGAGCAGAGCCCCATGCCCCTTTCCTCTAGAGGTTCCTCCGCTACAACTCCTTGGTTAGAAGGGCAAGGACTTCCACCTTCAAAAGTGAGGGGTGTGCTGGAGAGTCCTGGTGGAAATAGGTCAGTTCAGAGGGAGACACAGCAAGGGTTGGGCATAGGCTTTGTGGATTAGCTGGATGACACAGTGATCTGTCATGATTGCCTCCCAACTGGTGGAAAGATGGGAGAGACTCCCCTCCATCAGAAGACGAGGGCGAGGGTCTTAAGGAAGAAAGTGAAGGGGAATCAGGCAGCAGACCTGGCACAGGATGATAGAGATTGCATTTGCCATTGCTTTCTTCTTCTAGAGTCACCATTGTGAAAAAAGGAGTGTTATAACCATTAGGGTACCTGAACAGGCTGAAACGGGAGACATCCTTTACTACACAAACTTTACAACACAATACTTTTACATCATGGTTTTCACAACGCAAGTCGTTACAACAACTTGCACTGGATGGCGCTGTACACTAAGGAATATTATCATATACTATTCCAACACCTTCCCTACTGTCCGCACGGACTGGAGTTGGAATAGTAAATCATACTATTCCAAAGTCCAGCGCCCACAGAGCAAGTCATTGTAAAGACTTGCGAAGTAAAAACCGCAATGTAACATACCGCGTTGTAATGGAACGCGTTGTATTGTCATATATTCGTCTGAAACAGTTATCTCTGTTGGGACTGTACTGTTTTGGAGCAGCCACAAAAGCTTTTATTTTGTTGGTGGAAATGCCAAGGCTGGAGACCAGACCTAGCACACAACCTGTATCTCTACTGGTATTGAAGTTCTCAAGGGAGGAGCTGGCTTTCTCTCCAAACAGTCACTCACCATCGAAGTGCATGTCCATGAGTGTGAGTTGGACATTTCCGAAGAGGCAACGGAAATCTTTCATGCATGCTAGCACAGCATGACAGCTGTGTCCAATGACTGAGCAATGGTGTCTGCAGAATCCAGGTTGTACCTTGAGATCTGTTTGAATGCTTTCAGACAGTCATTACACATGTCTAAAATAGACTTTTGATGTGGCCTGGCAAGCTGACCACTGTAAGTGTTGCCAATTCCAACAATGGTTGAACATATCCTATCCTATTTTACCCAGAGAGGTCTTAGAAAAGCTCATCAACAGACGCTTCACTGACCATCTCAGCAACCAACGCCACGCAATCCTGCTTTAGGCCCAACCACAGTACAGAAACAGCACTTATCACTGCCTCAGATGACATCTGCATGATCCTGGACAGAGAGAATTTTGTAGCCCTCATCCTCCTGGACCTCTCTGCAGCAATGGACACATTTTCACACCCCATCCTCATCAGGTACCTGCACAGCATCGGCATCCAAGGACCCGCTCCTTGCTGTTCTGCTTCTTCTTGATGGATAGAACACAGCCCGTCAGGCAAGCAGCATACTCCTCAGAAGTCCACAAACTCAACTGTGGAGTACCTAGAGGTTTGAGCCTAAGCCCTACCATCTTCATCGCATTCATGATCGCTCTGACCAGTGTCATCCGCAGACATCAACATCCTCTCCTACACCGATGACACACAACTGATAGATTCTTTCTCATTCAAGACCCCAACACAAAAAAGATAACAGCCTGCATGAAAAAAGACATCAATTGGATGAAATCCAACTGCCTCAAACTCAACACAGACAAAACAGAAGTAGTAATCTTCACTGAGAACACTTTGCCATAGGACTCAAACTGGTGGCCGGCCAAACACGGTTCCACAACCACACCCAGCACACACAGCAAGAACCACAGGATCATGTTAAATGCAAAGTGGACCACACAAGTTAACACTGTCAGAGAATCCTTCTTCCACACCCTGACAATGCTGCGGAAGATCTTCAAATGGCTCCCAAGCAACATCAAAACAAACGTCACTCATGCCATCATCACAAGCAAGCTGGAGCTAAGGGAAGACCCTCTATGCCAAAACCACTAAGATACTCATCAGAAGTTGGCAGCTTGACTCATTCTCCCACACAGAAGTCACATCACCTTTGGAGCTCCACTGGTTTCTGATACACAAAAGCGCTAAGTTTAAACTCTTCACACACACATTCAATACACTACAGAACTTTGGCTCCACCTAACTGAACAGTCACATCTCCCTCCACCAATCACCCACGCAACTCTGCCATGTCAGACTCTTACTCATGCACGTCTCATGTATTCACATGAACAGATCCGGAGGCTGGTACTTTTCGTATATCATTCCTAAAGCGTCTAACAACGTCCCACTACACATCAGAGCCTCCTGCTTTCTTCTTGAATTCCATAAGAAGCTAAAAGACAGGCTTTTTGACTACCCCCCGGCCTTATGCTAGCCAAGGCACACACATATGCCCAATAGCAGGATACCCCTATGTGCTTGCTTTACAAATACATGTAACATAACATATAGCATAACCTAACCCAATATAAAATAACATAACGGTCCAAAAGGCCGGTGGCATTACTCGTACGGACGGCCAAACTGTAAGAAGCAAATACTTTTGGCCCACAGAGCTAGGTTTCTTCATATCTCTATTTGCTTTTTGTACCAACCATAGTCGTAACTGAGGAAACTTCACCTGAAGGAGAACCAGAAGGATAATGGATTTTATTTTCTGGTGAAGTGTCAAGGCCACCCACAATTTGCGAGTACAGATAACAGCCAGCATCAGTATTATAACTAGGAACGAGGTTATCAGCCACACTGAATCTTCATCCTCCATACGGCTATAATCTTTAATTAGGAGGGTGTCTAAATTGAGAGCCAAAAATCGTCTTCTTCGTTGGCAATTCTCGGAGTCCTTGTCAGAAAGCTTTAGCCTTGACTGGATCCAACAGAAGCGATACACTCTTCGATCCCTCACTGTATCCACTGCTGCCCTGACACTATGTAATATGTTGGGCAACATTAAAAACAGGGAAAGGGGAAATGGATAAGAGATAAAATGGAGGCACTGGATACAACCATTCTGCCTCGTCACTCTGCGGAACACGAACGTCTGCAGGTTGGAATGGTTATCTAAAGACAAATAAAAATAGCTTAATATGGAAACATTGGTTGTGAGAAGAGGGACTACAATGACCAACATTCCTCATTGCATCTCCCACCAGGAGGCGGCCAGGCAGCGCTCATGGGCCCCACAGTCCTCTTATGGGCAGTCACTTCCGCAGCACAGGACTCGGAAACATTGGTGGACTGTGAGAAGGAAGACTCCTGTGACAAACATTCCTCGCTGCACCTCCCACTAGGAGGCGGCCAAGCAGCGCTCATTGGCACCGCGGCCCTCTGAAGGGCAGAGTCACACCCGCAGCACGGGATGCGAGCAGGCATGCCTGGGCCCCACCCGTCAATCCCGGAAGTGGCTGGTCTGGGCCACCCCTCTTGGTCTGAAACTTCCATCATCTATTAGGCTGTCAGCTGCCCCAAGAAATATGGGTAAGCGAAAAGCCAGTGACATCTCAGCGAGTGGCATTGCTAAGTGGGGGGCTGGTTCAATTACCAACTATCTGACTATCAATCAATCAATCAATCATTTGCATTTATAAAGCGCGCTACTCACCCATAGGGGTCTCAAGGCGCTGGAGGAGGGGGGAGGTCTTGAGCTGCCTTCTGAAGGAGAGGTGGTCCTGTGTGGCGCGCAGGTGGCTGGGAAGAGAGTTCCAGGTCTTTGCTGCCAGGTAGGAGAAGGACCTGCCTCCGGCGGTGGCTTTGCGGATGCGAGGCACGGCTGCCAGGGCTTGTCCGGTCGAGCGTAGGGTGCGAGGAGCGGTGTAGAAGGAGACGCGGTGGTTGATGAGTTTTGGTCCGATATTGTGCAGGGCTTTGTGTGTGTGGGTGAGGAGTCTGAAGGTGATCCTCTTGCTGACTGGAAGCCAGTGAAGTTTCTTCAGGTGTCCGGAGATGTGGTGGTGGCGAGGTATGTTCAGGATGAGTCGTGCGGCCGCGTTCTGGATTCGTTGTAGTTTCTTCTGTAGCTTGGTAGTGATGCCGGCGTACAGAGGGTTTCCATAGTCTAAGCGACTGGTGACGAGGGCGTGGGTGACGGTCTTCCTGGTGTCGGTGGGGATCCAGCAGAAGATCTTGCGGAGCATGCGGAGGGTGTTGAAGCATGCCGAGGTCACCGAGTTGACCTGTCTGGTCATGCAGAGGGATGAGTCCAGGATGAAGCCGAGGTTGCGTGCGTGGTCGGTGGGTTGGGGAGTGCTGCCTAGGGCGGGGGGCCACCAGGAGTCGTCCCAGGCGGTGGGAGTAGGGCCGAGGATGAGGACCTCCATCTTCTCTGTGTTAAGTTTGAGCCGGCTGTCTGTCATCCAGTGCGCTTCTTCCTTCATGCCTTCGTGTAGTCTGGTTCTTGCTGAGGTGGGGTTGTTGGTGAGGGAGAGGATGAGCTGGGTGTCGTCGGCGTAGGATATGAGGTTGAGTCCGTGTTTTCGTGCGATGTTCGCCAGGGGGGTCATGTAGATGTTGAAGAGGGTTGGGCTGAGGGAGGATCCTTGGGGGACTCCGCAGATGATCTCCGTAGTAGTGGATCTGAAGGGGGGAAGGCGGACTCTCTGGGTTCTTCCGGAGAGGAAGGAGATGATCCATTCCAGGGCCTTGCCTCTGATGCCGGCGTTGCTGAGGCGACGTATTAGGGTACGGTGGCAAACCGTGTCGAAGGCTGCAGAGAGGTCCAGGAGTATGAGGGCCACGGTCTCTCCTTTGTCAGTCAGAGATCTGATGTCGTCCGTGGCTGCGATGAGGGCGGTCTCGGTGCTGTGGTTAGCTCTGAAGCCGAATTGTGAGGGGTCGAGTGAGTCGTTGGTTTCCAGGGCGGTGGTGAGTTGAGTGTTGATGATTTTCTCAATCAATCAATCAAGCTTTATTCGGCAATAAAGTCATAAAAGCACATTTACAAAAATTACATAAAATAGTTAATAAATAACCTAAAAAGTTAAAATTACAATTAAATCTTTAAGCAACCGTCAAGCTAGCTATTTTTTAAAACAGAAAAAGCAAAAGAGAGAAACATAATTAGTGGGGCCAGCCCATATACACTTATATTACACAAGTATTAGCATGGTATAGTTTGATGATCACATTACTTTAGCTACCTAAATATGATAACTACAACAGGTAGATTTTGGCTGGATACAATATTGTTTTTAGATGGAGAAAGTTACAGCATGCCTCAGAGCTTTTGACCTTATTCCCCAGGCCCACCCTAAGAATTTGGCCACAGCTATACAGATCGGTGGTGTGGAATCTGTGGATAGAATGCGAAGAGCTATGGCATATCTTCTGATACCCAGAAATCTGCAGATTGGTTTTATCCACATTTTTCGGGGTGCTACATACATTGGGCAAAAAAATAATACATGCCCTACATTCTCACATTCTTCTACACATCTGTAACACCTGCCGTTCTTGGTTCCTTGACCCCCCCATCTGGAAGTAAATTCTGCAACAGGTAAGGTACCCACCCGTAATTGGAAATATAATTTACGGTCTCGGGTTTTTTCGATAATATCCCAGTACTTATCTAAGAGGGGATAGGCTTTTAGATCAAGAAAACGGCATGATAGGTGGGTGGAAAGGCCTTGGGAGATTTCCGACATATAGACCCATTCCCAATACATTATTTTCAGCTTTTCTTTGGATGGAAAAACAGCATTTGCAGGATCTTTCCAAAGTGCAATCAAGCCTATACTACCCAAGAGAGATTCAATCCCATGTAACCATGTTATTTTACGGGACCTGTCAGTTTCAATTATGTCCACAAAGCCACTCCTGTAATGGGCAAGTTCGTCTGTACACCAGAGCCGACGCCAATACAGTATTGGACGAAGCTTCGCCAGATGTTCAAGTGGCTTCTTGCCAAGGTCCAACAGTAAAGGTCGTAGTGGCGTGCTAGAAGGGAGGTTTGTGATTTTGCGTAAAAACGCATTTTCTAATACCTTCAGACTGTTCAGGTTACCAAAGCCCCAGAGCTCAGCCCCATAAAGGCATGAGCTCAGGACCTTGGCCCCATAGATTTCTAAAACTGGAGAAATTGGCTTGGTGTGTGAGGTTTTAAATCAAGACAGAAGAGCACCTGATTTTTGTTTATGTTGTAACACGGCACGATCTAACTGACAGCCCCAACGCATATCTTTCTGTAGTGTTATGCCCAAATATGTAAATGAGGTAACCTCCTCCAAAGGTAACTTGTTCATATAAATTTTTCCCTTGAAGGACTTATGGGCATTAAATGACATGAACTTAGTTTTGCCCGTATTAACTTCCAAACCCCTTGCTGTACAAAATTCTTCAAAGCGCCCGAGAGCCTTCTGTAGGCCACTTGGGGTCTTGGAAATAATTAATGTGTCATCCGCAAACATGAGGATAGAAATCCGTACTCCTGCCAAGGCCGGCGCGTCGGTGGGGGTCAGTGAGAGGTGACCGGCCACCCCGTTGACAAAGAGCGAGAACAGGGTCGGCGCTAAAACGCACCCCTGCCGCACGCCCCTGCCAACCGGGAAATCCTCTGTCACCTCCCCCACACCCCCCCACCGCACCCGGGCTACATTTCCCTCATGTAAGCGGATGATCACGGTAAGAAGCTCAGGTGCAATACCCATTTCCCTCAGAACCTGCCAGAGCCTTCTGCGTGGAACCAAGTCGAAGGCTGCTTTTAGGTCCACAAACACCGCATATAGGGCGCCGTTCCCCAAGATCACCGTTTTCCAATACAAGTTGACAAAACGGAAAACTTGATCAATTGTACTTGTCCGGGATCGGAACCCTGCCTGCATTGGGCTTAAGATATCCTGGTCTTCTATCCATATTTGGATTACATGGAAGAACATGCGGCCTATAATCTTTTGAATCGAATCTATTTGACTGATCGGCCTATAATTACTTGCGATTGATTTATCCCCTTTTTTGAATACTGGGACAATTTCTGCACCCTTCCACGAAGGGGGGATATCAGCTCCCTGGGCAATTGCATTCGCTAGTCGCATGATATAACTAGACCAGAGGCTTCTGCCATTAATAAACACGTCCGCAGGAATTCCATCCATACCAGGAGCTTTGCCCCCAACCACTTTATCTAGGGCTCTATCTACATCTTTTAATGAAAATATTGCCCTATCATAATAAACATAGCTAAAAGTCTCACTGTGTGTATTTTCATCGGGTGCAGCATACTGGGGTTTGAAGTAGTCGACCCATGCATTCTGCGCCACGTTGTTCTGTGGCCGCTCTGCTATGCCACCCCTGTCCCATTTATATGTGTCCCAAAATACTTTGCTATTCTTGTTCCTGCAAGCATCAAGGAGATCCTTCCACATTTCATTATCCCAAGTTTCCTTTGCCTCCTTCAGTATCTTCCCATAAGGTGACCTAGCGGATTTCACAAGTAGTTGATCTTTCTGTTTGAGTGCACTACCAAGTTCAACCCGGGCTTCCCTACAAGCAAGATTATACCATCCCTCTTTTTTATGGTGTTTGGAATTTTTTGGGGGAATTTGTTTAAAAAAATATTTTCTCAAGCCCGCAAAAAGCTTGTTATGAACTTCCACCACTATCTGGCGGGAGCTTTGGCCCTCTATTACTCTACCCGGTACATCAAGTGCACCGGTAACTTCATCATTTATTGCTAATAGGGTTTTTGGGTCTTCTACAATCCGATCCCATTTCAAATAACAAATGTTGTTAGACAGTAGATGTTCAGACTCATGAGTGTCTTGCTGCAATGATAGATAACCAAACAGGGACATGCTAAATGATGAAGCTAATGGATGATGGTCGCTCTCAATTCGGTTGACTACCTTCATGTCTCTAAAGTGAGGCCAAAGTGTAAAATGAACGAGCAAGTAATCTATTCTGCTTGCCCTACGACCATTATCAAAAGTGTTAGTCCCTAATTTATCGGACAAACTTCTACCATTGGCTGCTCTCATATAGTTTCCTAGGCACAGTCCATTTAGCTGGATTGCCGCCTTCGTCCACCTTTTTACAGGAGCGATCTCAAGAAGTGGAATTCCCCAACTAGCATTTTCTTCAGCAGTAAGCTGAGATGTGTCATGATCCGGGGGCTCAAAGGAAGTATTAAAATCACCTGCTACAATAGGTAGAGTGTTCGGGGGCAAGGAGTCTATTGCTTCTTCCAGTAACTTTACGACTGGAGACTTTTTGCCCCCCGGCAGACCTTGTGCATAAACGTTAAAGATTTCTAACTTAATCCCAGACTTTGAAGCAATCTTTACAGATAGAATATCGTCACTAATTCTGGGTCCTTGGGTAACTCGACATCCTAGATCTTGCTTTAACCATATGGTTAGCCCGCCAGACGGGCGTCCTCTTACGCTTTTTAAAGCTGGGATATAAAAGTTAAGAAATCCATTACATAACAGGGGCTCTATTAGCCACGTCTCTTGGAAGAGACATATGTCAAATTTAGCTATAAAACCCAACCAATCAGGGTCTACAGCTTTAGGGCCTAGGCCTGCTATGTTCCAGGATATTAGGGACATTGAGCCGCTCTTACTGTTTCCTCCCTTAGTGGAGCTTGGACTCCATGGTAAGAGGCTTAGACTATCCCTATCTAGGTGTGCCGGTTTATCCTTGGTGGGAGTACTTGCGTTGGTTATAACCCCGAGCTCTACTTCTCTACCTTAATCTATGACACAACTTAATGGGAATATCCCCCCAGTCCCTATGGTTGGGCGGTTGTTCTCCCCTATCTGATACTGGTCAGATGTTGTTTTCTCGGCAAATTCATTACCTACTTCAACATCCTCAGTTGGAATGGTACAATCTACCCATTTTTCTGCAGAGGTTATAGCTGGTTTACTTGATTTATTCCTCTTACTGTGGAGGTTTAGACGTCAATCACAGTCTTCCAAACCAGAGGCCCAGTTGCCTCATATTGCACATTAGGTCCTCTGTTATGCCTGGGCCAAGTATCGATACCTCTCTGGCCACAGTCCACTAGGTTTGGCTGTTGGCGGTCACAATAGAAGAAGGACAAGGGCAGGGAAAGAATAGGAGTACAAGAATTAGGATTCTGCCAGTTGCAGATGTGTTCCACTGCCCTGGTGTCTCTAAAGGTAATTATTATACAATCTCCCTCTATTGTTTTCCTTTTAGAGCCTACCCAGTTAACTCGTCGTGCAAAAAGAATTTCTGCAGAGACGTGCTGGGGTAAGGGGCGGTTTGAATTTAACCAGAACACACATTTATTCTTCAATTCCCTATAGTCCTCCCTTTTGTCTATACCCAGAGGCTTGACCCCTGCCAATATTATCACATAGGGTCTAGACTCTGAAGGGAGGTGTATATTTGGGAATTTTCTTGTTGCCGGAGTACTGGATGTTACCCTCCCTGGTTGCTCAGCTACTGGGCTACCGCTTACTGGTTCCATTGCGCGCCCCACACTCTCTGTATTACATATAATAGTCTTAGTAGTATTCCGAGTTGCCTGCCCCATTATCGGCGAATTAATTTTAGCTACAATGGGAATAGAGGTTGGGGCGACATTAACATTTATAGCACTTTTATCAGAGGACATAACAGGTAACTTGTCGCACGCCTGACAATTACTAACATTTTTCAGGCGAGTCTGTGTTGACGAGTACACCAACTCCAAACATGTCAGTCTATTTTCGATGCCATCCAGTCTATCGTATATTGGTTGGCATGTTTTATAGAATATTGACTCTATCTTTCCCCAAAAGTCATCTCCTACATTTTGTAGTTCCTTGGGTGAGGCTAATGGAGATGGTGTTGGTGCTCCAACCATTTCACCGACTATGGTTACTTCTGGAAGAGCGGGGGACATCTCAGGAGTATCCACGGGAATAATTCGCCTTGCTTTTGCAGTTTGACCTCCATCTAGCGGTTCTCCGCGTTTCCTTTTGGGTCTCTGATTCCGGAATACAATGAATAGATCTTCCATGGGAGGGAGAAATATTTTCCGGCACACATATCACAGAGCCTACATCTTTGTCGGATCCCTGTTTTGCATTGTGGACCGGGGAATGTGCGTAGGTCAGATGGCCCAGAGAGGAGCGTTTGTCTGCAAGAGATCCCAAGGATAGGCGTTTCTCGGTGTAATCTATTTCCTTATCCAAAATGGAAGACACTCTTACCAAGAATTGGTCTAAAGTACCGGACAGGGACTTCCGTCCCGTATCAGAAGCGGCAGTCATTATGCAAACGCAAAAGTGTGTTAGACTTGGCTTAAGGCCTCAATCACGCTATGGAATGCTGCTCGTATAACAAACGAATTATTATTATATCCCTAATATTTGGGCACCAGATGGGTAGTAGAGTGTGACTGACCTTATTAGTTGGGTCAAAGGGGGTGGCCCCGACCCGACCTCAATCGTCCTCTAACGGGCTCAAACGGGCCCGCCCTTGGTCCGGCGCGCATCCGCGATGCGGAGGTAGTGGATGATCTTTGTACTGGCGGGTGGGTGGGTGATACGCTGCAGGTGTGTGCCTCCAGGCACTCTGGGCACGTAGTCCCGCTTGCTGCCTTCTCCAACCGTGATGCGGCTCCCGCGCCAGCGGGAGCGGCGAGGTTCTTTGTACTGGCGGGTGGGTGGGTGATATGCTGCAGGTGTGTGCCTCCAGGCACTCTGGGCCACGTAGTCCTGCTCGCTGCCTTCTCCAACCGCGATGCGGCTCCCGCGCCAGCGGGAGCGGCGAGGTTCTTTGTACTGGCGGGTGGGTGGGTGATACGCTGCAGGTGTGTGCCTCCAGGCACTCTGGGCCACGTAGTCCTGCTTGCTGCCTTCTCCAACCGCGATGCTTTGGCGGGGAACGGGAGGAGCGAGATGGGACTACTGCTATGTCTGTTATTAATTCGGAGATTAATTTGGTAGAGAAGAGGTTGGGGGCCAATAGAGGATCTCTGACATAGTTAGCATTGAATGAGCATACTGTTACCCAGCCAAGTATAGATACTGATGAGATTATTGGAGTTGTCGAGGGGAGAACTGTTAGTGCGAGTAGATTAGGTGTGACAATTTCATCAATTCATTTGTTGTGTGCATTCAATGGAACCGGACATTGTACCCATGCAGCAGGAACAGCAGCCTCATATCGAGTAAAATGCATTTATTACTGCTTAGTTGCTGCTGACATTACAGCTTCCCGGCCAAACAAAAGGAAGAAGAAGTGCAACTCGTGTACGGTGAGGGTCCCCAAGCTGAACAGGAATACACGTTCTGAGACCAATCAATCTGGGTGCAGGGGTGGGTCTTCTGTGGGTAAAGGTAGAGGATATGAGAATGCGGGGGCAGAGAGAGACGCAAACATGCTACTTAATGGAGTGTATTTTGGTCAGCTAGGAAGTGCCCGTGCAAAATTGCTGGCCCGATGACATCAGTACTGCAGAGCATTGATAAATCATTGAAAGAACTGTTGGTGCAGGCACAGTACAAGCCATCTGGTCTGCCCGTGGAGATGGGATCTCACCCTTGCCTCTCAGAGACTGCTGCTATGAAATCAATTGCCAAGGGGAATACAAATGACGAAGGAACATCCTTGCTGTAGATGCCTCACCACAGAGCATAGTGGATTGTTTTTCCCATCATTATAGTATAAATACTTTCCTGCTATCTACTGTCAATACTGCTCCAACTGAAATGGATGGAAATAGTACTCCATACCTTGCAGCTTCCCCCAAAATGTACTCCATACTTTAGTAGTTCTGAATAAAGTACCTCCTCTGCACCCAGCCCAAATTAAAACTACCTCATAGCTGAAGATCAAGGCAATTCATTGGTATGTTCCGCTCTCAGAAGCATCAAAGAAAATACCCTGGCAAGTGAAATCATAGGCGTTCGAAGGGTATACTGGGTGGGTAAAAATCCTAAAATGGAAAGTGGCGACTGTGTCGTAATTAATTTCCGGGACCCAAAACTGGTGGAGTTTAGTTTACAGAAACTTGGCGGTCTGCAGAAACTTCTGAAAAGGATCTATCCAGGCCCTCTAGGCTACTTTTATAAACTAAGGTGCACTGACCCTGTCACTCACTCAATGAATAACCCACGAAACAATAGCATTTTCACCGTGTCCACTCAAAATCGCTCTGCCACTCTTGAAGACATCGATTGAGTGGCTAGTTCTGTTGCTATAGCTATGTGGAAAATGTTTGCAATGAAGACATGCCAAACACTACAGTCAATTCAATTCGATTCAGCTTTATTCAGTTTAAAAATTACAACCATACGAGCATTCTAAAACAGTTATCACTTAAGAAGTAAAATAGTCAATATAATTAAATAACACATATACATGACAAGAGATTTGTCATAAAAGTAATTTGTAAATCAATTAAAATAGTGCATTGATTTTACAGTACATAGGATAGGTTACAGTGCATTTTTCGTAGAAGTCTTTGATGGAGATCAGTAAGAATTACTAGATTAAATTACAAATAATAATAAATTTAAATATATATGTTATGGCCTATGAGTATTTAGAGTAAAGTGCATCAGTCTATACTTAGACCTATGTTTTTTCATACATTACTATACTAGAACTTATATTTTTTCATACATTAGGGACTCAAGATGTGAATTACCGTTTCTTCTTTTCATCGCCATTTGTACAAAAATTACCATTACATTGCATACCTTTTTATATTCTGAACTGCGCAAATATTTAAAAGCGGGTTTATAAAAATACAATTTACCTTCTATGAATCGAGGTCGTAAAACGTGTTTCCTGATATCTCTGTAAAAATTACGGAAGGGGATACAGTGCAATGTTTACTGTGGTGACTTTCCGTCACAAGGGCAGCTTGGAATATTGCGATTCCATTTACCCATATAGGGAAATGCAATCAAATGATGAAGAATACCCATATTGTTGTGTGCCCAACATAAGTGGTCCTTCACAGTATGTCTTAGTCATCGGCTTTGAGGATGCTGCTATATCTCTTAATGCTTCTCTTGCTCCTACAAGCCAAAGTTTTAGCTCCCTTTAATATAGTGTTGAATAGCCATAGGATCTTTAAAATCAACATTCACGTCACACTCCTTTAAGTGTTTGCAAACATACTGCAACCAAGGACTCTTTTTATGATGTTCGAGAGCAAGGCAATCCATTATGATTTCCTGGGTAAATTTAGTACCATCCTTGCTCCAGATCCCACGCCAAACAGTAAGACCTGCTGCACTAATATAATCGGTAATGTAAGAGACTGACAATTACTTGTGAACAACATATAAAGGGGATGAATTGGGGACTGCTAATAACTTCCTTAAAAATATATTTTCCTGGGTCTGTAATACAGAGTGATTAGCCAACCCCCATAATGCTGCGCCATAGCAAGTACCTGTGAGACATTTACTCTTATACAGGGTCAGGATTTCCCCAATTGGCTTGTTCCTCATTTTTTTGGGGAGAATCTGATGATGGCTTCAATTGACCGTGAAAAGTTTAGTTTACAAAGGTCAATATGTGCTCCCCAGTGCCCCTCCGATTTAAAAAGTTGGCCCAGGTACAAGAAAGAACGGATCTTAGCAACTGGCACACCGCCAACATGATGAATTCGACTTTTTGTTTTCCCTTTTCTGCATGTCAATGTGAATATTTTTTTAAGATTAAGTTTTAAGTTTTCTATTAAGATTTGGAGCACGTTTGCTGTTCTAGAAAGCAAAACTGCATCATCCACATACAAAAGGACTGGTGTAGGGCGTTTACCAACTCTAGGGGCATCAGCGTTCAGCTTTTGCAGGCGTTTATCAACGTCATTAATATAGAGCGAAAATAAATGGGGTGCGAGGACACAGCTTTGCCTTATGCCACGAGTAACTCTAAAGCGGGGGGTGCATTCACCTTTAGGACCATAGCGGACTCTTGAGGTTTAATAGATCATATATTTGCGATAGATAAGTAATAATCTCAGAAGGGCCTCCCATGACCGTTCGAGTCTGCCACAATTTTGCATGATTGACTAGGTCAAATGCACTTATTAGATCTACAAAACATAGATGCAGATGACCCCCTTTAGAGAGCGTATATTTCCCAATCAGCAGTTTGAGATTGACGCACTGCTCGATGGTCCCTATATCCTTCCTGAATCCATATTGGGTTTCAGTGAGTGCTTTGTTGTCACCTACCCAAGTTTTTAATCTCTTTACACCTAGGCGTCAGACTGGATCCAGGAAGTTTTTTCGTCAGCAGTACCTCTACGTGTTGGAAGGTGGCATCGGTCGGCTCCACGTCCGTCGTCGGCGTCGTGGTCGCCGGGATGACGTCTTGGCAGCTACTTAGACGCCGCCCTCGCGAGCTGACGTCAGTTCTGTACACAACTTTCCGCACCAGAAACGCAGAGCCATGCAAGACACTGACCATTGGGGCACAAAACTAGGGCCCTGAAAGATAATGACGGAGGTTGTGGGACAGTAGGTTCCACTTGACGTCAGATGGCATGTACTATGTGTATCAGGGGAACAAACGTTGACTAAATACCAAAAAATATGGCTACTAGTGGCTGCAATGGTTGTCAAAAGAAATATTGCCAGAGCATGGGGGTCTGCGCAAGCACCAATGGCAACACTATGGAAACGGGATATGGACTGGTGGTCTGCTGAAGAAAAGACAGTATATGAAAGTAGGGGTTGTCCCAAGAAATGGGGAAAAAATGTGGCAGCAGTGGGAGTCCTACAGGGGCAACTTGGAGATGCCTGATAGTTAGAAGAGGGTGGGGGTGGCGGGTCAGATAGGTGAAGGACTGAGACCCTGATTGTAGCATGATGTTTGTCAGGTACAATTATTGATTGTAGTGGGTGTAGTACTGAACTGAAGATATATAAAGCATGTAACTCATGATGATGCTGTATTTTGAAACTGATGAGTGTTTAATAAAAAGAATAAAAAAATGTAAAAAACTGAAGCCCTGAAAGGATGTCCTTAACCCTAGAAATCAGTTTGCAGAACGGGGAGGAGGGTTGGGACGGTAAGGAATCTATAACTAAGTAATGTTTCTTACAGATATATCGTTACCGAAGGTATGTAACTTGTTCATCTGAAAGAAACACTTTAGTTATAGATTCCTTACCTTAGAATAGATACCCAAGCAATACCAACCCTGGAGGTGGGTCTGCGAACCAAGATCACACCAGAAAGTCCTGGAGAACAGAACGGCCAAAGAAGCCGTCTCTCCGGACTTGACTGTCCAGGCAGTAGTGCTTGGTGAACGTGTGCAACGATGCCCTCGTAGCCACCTGACAGATGCCGTTCAGAGGAACGCCCCATTCCAGAGCAGTTGTGGCTGCTGTCGCCCTGGTGGAATGGACGCGCAGCCCCACTGGAGGCTCCTTCTTAGCAAGAGAATAACATGTTTTGATACACAAGATGACCCATCGGGAGATAGTCCGCTTGTGTATGGCCCGATCTTTCTTGGCACCCACGTATCCAACAAAGAGCTGGTCATCCACCCGGAACTGTTTGGTGCTATCCAGGTAGGAGGAAAGCGCCCGTTTTGGGTCCACACAGTGGATGCTCTCTTCCTCTTTCGAAGGATGCGGGGCGGAAAGAAGGTGGGCAAAGTGATGGTCTGCCCGATGTGAAAGGAAGTGACGACTTTGGGAAAGAAGGATGGACGAGTCCGGAGGACAACTTTGTCCGGATGCACAGAGAAAAGGAGGCTTAGAAGAAAGTGCCTGGAGCTCACTCACTCGTCTGGCAGAAGTGATGGCCACAAGAAATGCAGTTTTATGAATTAATGAATGATGACATTTATAAAGCGCTGGCATTCACTCCAGTGGAGCATCTTGGCGCTAGGAACGGGTAAGCTGAGTGTCAAAGAGTGTGGTCTCTAAAGACGCCGTGGTCAGATCAAGGATAGGGCCAAACTATCTGGAATTGTGACGATCCAAGTTTTCAGTTTTTTCTTAACCATGGACTCCATCTGTATAAGTCTCAGTTGGTGGGTAAATAGTTCCAGGCTTTTGTCCCCAATACCGCGATAGATTTTCCTCCTCTGGACATTAAACGGAAATGGGGGGGTACTAGTAGATTTTCATTGGAAGATCTCAAATTACGTGTAGGTACATAGGCTTTCAATCTGGTCCTGAGTTATTTGGGGCCACTTTGTTTTACAGTTCTGAAGGTTATCACTAGGATTTTAAAGAGAATTCTCTTGTGTATTGGTAGCCAGAGAAGGATTTGGAGGGCATCAGAGGCAGATGACCCCTTTGGTAAATTAAGTACCATTCGGGCTGCTGCATGTTGTACAGTCTGTAACTTTTTCAGAGTACTTTTCTTCACTCCTGCATAGAGACTGTTACAATAATCTAGCCGTGATAGTATCAAAGTCACTGCCACAGACTTGCGAGCTGTGGCTGGAAGAAGGTCAAAGAATTTCTTCAGAGTTTTTATCCAATGAAAACAAGTTCCTGCTGCCGATAGAGCCTGCCGATGAAAGGAGAGGGAGGTGTCAAACGGACTCCTAGGTTTTTGGCAGTGTCAACTGTATTAGGGGGTGAGACTACGTCTGTTGGCCACCACATTTTGGGTGAGAAGATATTATATTTTCCCAGCAACAGAATCTCCGTCTTTTGGTTGTTACACTTAAGGTGATTGGACTTCATCCATTCGAAGACTGCGGAGAGACATTGTTGTAAGTTTTCTTCTGCTGCTGTGGAATCTTTATCCAGGGTAAGGATGAGCTGTGTATCATCAGCGTAAGACACAGTCTCAATGTCAAAAGATGATACTAGGTCAAACAGGGGCACCATATATATATTGAAAAGTGTAGGGCTCAGAATTGAGCCCTGAGGCTCACCTGAAAGCAGCTGCTTCTCTGTTGAAGTATAATTGCAGAGTGTTACTGATTGTCTTCTGTTTTCCAGGAATGATGTTAGCCAAGCCAATGCTTTCTGTGAAACCCCTGCACTTTTTAACTGTTTACCCAGAGCGGCATGGGAAACAGTATCAAATGCGGCTGAGAGATCCAACAGAATCAGCACCGCCATCTTTCCTTGATCTAGTGCGAATTTTAGCATCTCCGCAGTAGCGTTGAATATCCGGCCCTGAAACCTGATTGCCTGGAGTGTAACACGTTGTTTAAAAGGAGAAAATCATTCAGTTGCTTATTTACAAGTTGCTCCGTGTGGAGTGAGAAGCCTCAAAGGACAGTTGTGAAGTGGTTCAAAGGGAGCGCACATGAAATAGGTTAAAACCAAGTTCAAGTCCCACTGAGGCATAACAGAGGGAATAAGAGGAAAGAGATGAATTATGCCCTTTAAGAAACAATTTACAACCGGCTGAGAGATAGCCCTTGATAGTGGCCAGGGCAGAGCCCTGCTGGGCCAAAGAAAGAAGAAACAAGAGAACCTCAGAAAGAGGGGCAGAGGGGGGATCCACAGCCTTTGCTGTGCACTATGCCACAAATTTGTTCCACTGGCAGGCGTATACCGTCTTAGTGGAGGGACGCCTGGCTGCCAGAATGACATCACAGACTTCGGGAGGCAGGTCGAAAGAACTCAACTGCCGCCGCTCAATCTCCACGCAAGGAGGTGAAGTCTGGACAGGTTCGGGTGGAGGACTGTCCCCAGTTGCTGAGACAGAAGATCCTCCCGAAGAGGCAGACGGGGCAGAGGATCGATAGCCATGTTGAGCAGCTCGGGGTACCAGACTCTTCGTGCCCAATCCGGAGCCGCAAGAATGACTTGGGCCCGCTCGCGCTTGATCTTCTTCAGCACTCTGGGGAGAAGTGGTATAGGTAGAAAGGCATACAACAGACCGCAACTCCACTCGCGACGAAAAGCGTTGCCTAGCGAGTGCCGCCTTGGAAATTCCAACGTGCACAATTTCTGACATTTCACGTTCTCTTCGGTGGCGAATAGATCTAACCAAGGCTCTCCCCACAGTCGAAAGAGACCTTGTACCACCTCCGAGTGAAGACGCCATTCGTGATCCATCATGCACCTGCGGCTGAGTTTGTCGGCTCTGGCGTTCAGGGAACCTGCAAGGTGTTGAACCACCAGGGATATGCCCTGATGTGGCAGTCATGTCCAGAGGCACAGGGCATCTTGACATAGGGTTCACGACCCCACCCCGCCCTGTTTGTTGCAGTACCATATGGCGGTGGTGTTGTTCATGAACACCTGCACTACTCTTTCCAGGACAGAGGGAAGGAATGCCTTGAGTGCAAGACGAATCGCTCGGCGCTCCAAAAGGTTGATATGGAGCTCGGACTCCGCCAGAGACCAGAGGCCTCTGATCTCCGACTCTCCCATGTGGCCGCCCTATCCCAGAGGGATGCGTCTGTCACCACTGTATGTTCTGGTTGGGGAAGGGAGTGGGACCTGCAGTTGACCCAATCCTGGTTTGTGAGCCACCACTGCAGTTGTCGAGCAGTGTCCTCCGCGATCTGAACGCAGTCAGACAGATTCCCCTGATGCTGTGCCCACTGGAACTTCAGGTCCCACTGCAGAGCCCGTATATGCCATCTGGCATGATCGACTAGCAGGATGCCATGAGGCCCAGCAGCCTCAGGGTCATTCTGACCGAAACCCGGGATAGAGGCTGAAAGATTGGAATCATAGCCCGAATATCCCATACTGTTTGGGAGGATAGACCCGAAACCGTGCACTGTCCAGAACCGCTCCGATGAAGAGGAGCTTCTGAGAGGGATCCAGGTGTGACTTCGGCACATTGATTGAGAACCCCAGTGAATGCAGGAGGTCTGCCGTAGTCTGGAGGTGGGAGGCGACTGCCTGGGACGAGCCTTCCTTCATATCCAGTCGTCGAGATAGGGGAAGACTGAAACCCCTGATCTGCGTAGATGCGCTGCGACCACCGCCATCACTTTCGTGAACACCCGAGGGGTGCGGGTAGGGCTAAAGGGGAGCACGGTAAACTGAAAATGCTCGTGCCCTACCGTGAACCGCAGGTAACGCCGGTAGGACGGGGATGTGAAAATAAGCATCCTGCAAATCCAATGCTACCATCCAGTCTTGCGGGTCGAGGGCAGACAAGACCAGAGCAGGCGTCAACATCTTGAACTTCTCCTTCCGGAGGAAGCAGTTGACATTCCAGAAACCAGAAAGTAGTGGGAATAACAACCACAACCTACTTCTCGGACAGGAACGTGCTCGATGCCTCCCTTGGCCAAGAGAGCCGTAACTTCCTGCTGGAGAAGGACCAGATGATCCTTCTGTGGTATCGTGGTGGCATGGCTGGAGGGGTAGTCTCGAAAGGGAGGGAGTAGCCCCTTCGGACTATTTGTAAAACTCGCCTATCCGACCTGATGGTGCACCAGTGGGGGAGGTGATGGCGTATCCTGCCGCCCACTGGCATTTGATGGGCCTGAAATGTCGGACCAGGAAGGTTTGGAGGCTGCTGCAGAGGGGTGGGTGGGGGGGGGGGTGGTTAGTGGACTGGCCCCCGGAACCACTGCGGTTGTTCCCACGTCCCCAGCCACACGAAGGTTGGGTAACTTGCTGCGGCCTTGAGTGGGACGTAGCGGGCACCCCTTCCGTAGCCACAAAAGGGACGAAAAGCAGACTGTGTGGGGCGGGTGGAGAGGCCCAAGGACTTGGCCATAGCCCGTGAGCCCTTGAAGCGCTCTAGAACATTGTCTGTTTTGTCGCCAAAAAGGCGACGGCCATCAAAGGGCATGTCCATCAAGGTGTTCTGGACAGCCCCTGAAAAACCAGTCGACCTCATCCAGGCATAACGGCGAAGCGCTACTGATGTGGAATTGGTTCTGCCCAGCCTTAGAGAGCTCTGTCCGGGTCTCCTCCGGACATGAGACAGCACCTGCGCCACCGATTCCCACACCGAGTGAGAATAACGGCCCAAGAGACATGTGGTGTTTACGGACCGCAGTCCTAAGCTGGCGGAATAGATGGTGCAGCTTCTTGGATTCCCTTTCCGGGGGTGCGGTAGGGAAGGAGCTTTTGAAAGTGGAGGCTTGGACCACCAAGCTCTCCGGGGTAGGGTGTTGAGAAAGGAAAGTGGAGTCACCCGCGGCCGGGTGGTGGCATCGGGCTATCATCCTATCCACGGGAGCCACACTGTTGGGCCTGGACTAAGTGCCCAAAAGGATGTCAGTAAGGGCCTCGTTGAACGGAAGTAGAGGCACCGAAGAGCTCACCGCCGGCTGAAGCACCTGTGTCAGGAGGTTAGTCCTGACTGCCACAGTAAGGAGTTCGAGGTTGAGAGCCTCGGCTTCCCTACGCATCACCACTGCGTACAAAGCTCCCTCCTCCGTGGCCACGGTAGGAGACAACATGCCAAGGTCAGGGGAGGTGTCCAGACCCCTGGCATCACCCAGTTCCGCTCTCCAGTCCTGTCCAGATTCTACCTGATCAGCTAAAGGGTCTCCTGACCCCTCCCAGTCCTCCTCCTCATCCTCTGGGTGCCAATCTGGCTGAAAAGGGACCCCGAGAGCGAGCAGGGTACAAAAACCCCTCTCTGTGCCGGATCCGGCATCGGGCGACGTCGGTCCGGCTCCAGGTCCAAGTCGGGATGGAGGCCGGGGTTGACGCCAGTGCCGGAGGAAGCAGCGCCGGTGGAGGCGTAATGAGGTCAACCGGCGCGATCCGGATCCAGGCCTGGATCCTAGGGGGGCCTGCGGCGCCGGGCCGGAGCCGTCGGCGGAGAAGGCCTAGGCATGCTGGCAGCGAAGAAGGCATGCCGGCGGGTCCGGGCTGCCCAAAGATGGCATGCATCGCCTAGTAGGATGTACGAAGCTCAGCGGGAGTCGCCCCAGGTCCCGGAAAAGGAGGGAAGCGCGAAGTCGACTCTTCGGGCTCCGCACACGGAGCAGCAGGAGGGGCACCAACCGCATCCCTCGCTGGATCGGCCGACCGATGAGGAGAAGTCGAAGAGCGATGATACTTCTTCAACTTCTTCTTATGCTTCGACTTACCTGACCCAGAGTGCGAAGAGTTTGATGACTTGGACAAATGGTGGTGGCTCCCCGACTGGTCCCTAGAACTCCCTCGCGACCGGGACCTCGAATGGCGCGGAGCCGACTGCCGGCGCACAAGCAGCTTTCGGGACCGCTCCCGCAAAGCCTTCGGCGCCATCGACCGGCAGTCAAAGCACAACTTGGGGTCATGGTCGCGCTCCAAGCAAAAGGGGCACGCGCGGATCATTCACCAACATCAGTCGGTTACAGGAACCGCAGGCCTTGAAGCTGGGCATCCCTCATGCACCAGGAGTTAAAGACTCAAAAAAGAAGTCAAAAAGTGACTGGAGGTACCGCTCTTCCTGGATCTGTGCTGGCTGTCACGCAAAAAGAAAGAACTGACGTTTTGCGCGTGAGGGCGGCGACTAAGTAGCTGCTCCAACGTCATCCTGGCGACACGACGCCAATGACGGACGCAGAGCCGACCGAAGCCACCTTCCGACGTGCAGAGGTACTGCTGACGAAAAACTTTCCGGATCCAGTCTGACGCCTGGGGGTAATTCTAAGGTAAGGGATGTATAACTAACGTGCTTCTTTCAGATATAAAAGTTAATCAATAATATGCACTGTTGTCCTGTAGTGCAAAGAGAAGAAACTGAAAAAACTATAAATTAGTATAGACTTTCTTTAAAATCAAGGGAGATGTGACTTAAACTAATCCAACGAGGCCTCCTTTTGCTCTTCCATTCTGCGAAGAGACAGCTTGGGTAGAACCCATTTTAAAACTATCAATATAGAATGGTTCAGTATGCCAAGTCTCTTGTAAGAGAATTATTGAACAATTTTTAAACAGGTTACTTCTTACCCCAGCCACATTCCATGAAATGACAGTCGGGTTTTCATATGAAAGGTTTCGATTTGGATTAAATCTATAAGTAGTGGACTTGCTAAGATACCTTGATTGATAACAGGCAATTGTTATACCTCCTCTGGTAGTCAATCAAGATCACTACAGCTTCTAAGGGGTAAGAATCTATTGGTCAAGAGTAAAGGGATATGCTGACCTATGGGGAGAGATCTATTGTTAATATAAAATGATCGCTCAATAGCAGGAATGTAAAAATGTCCTAATGGGACTGCTATAATAGTGACATTCTATTGGTTCGGTGGACTTGCATACATATAGGAAAGTTCATTAAGTAATGCTCTTACCACCTCAGGGCAGCGTAAAGTTACAACGATACAATCTCCTTGACAAAGCTTTGTCATGTTACCAACCCAGTTGGCTCATCTCATAATGATAATATTTTGAAAGAGAAAGTTGGTACTACAATTTGGGTTCTTAGTAAACCAATGTACAACCTTATTTTTCAAATCCACCCAGGACTCTATAGCCTTATCTGTCAGCTTCAGATTTTTAAAAAAAAAACAATTACTTAGGGCGTAGCCTGTGGGGGTAAAGATAATGTGTCCTTTTAAGTCTTCATTGGCCATTAATGTATGGCATTCAGCCCCATAATTCTTATTACTGGATGACCTTCCAGCTACATACGTATTAGGCAGATCCAAGAGTTGTGCATGCGTAATAGGAGTCTTTTTCGTTTGTTGTGGAGGCAACATTTGGATATTATTTGTTGTTACAGGTAAAGGATGCCCTATGGCAGTCATGATCAGGGGCTTTGCTAGGGGGTTGCACTGGAGCTTATGTTGGAAGGAGATAGATCTGTAACCATCTTTACTAACCAGGTGACATCGTACTTAACTGAATTTTATTTCAGCCATAAGTCTCCTTTCGATGGTATCAATTTTACCGTGTAATTTTTAAAAAAGGGTTTCCAAACTTTGTGCGTAATTCGTAGTTAAAGCCTCCCCAGTCCCAGATGGAAGTTTTTTTTTTCTTTCCAGTTTTGCTTTTGATGGCTGTGCACTAGATGTAGTTACAGTTATTGCATCCTGTTGTTTAATCTTCTTTGCAGGGTGTGGGATATCATATCAGTACCATTTGACAAAACAGATATCTCTAGTGGCAAAGTCGAGACACATTGGCCTTTTTTAATAAGATCCTGACTCACTGGACTGTTCCTTCTACTCTTATCAATATTGGGTATGTTCAGACCCATCTCAATTGATACCATGTCAGTTCTAGTTTCAATTAGGGCTGCATTTAATGCTGTCTTAGTAGCAGCAAGACGCTACTCGGCATGCACAATTTCGTTATCAATCAAACCCATAGCATTTTTCAAATAATTTGTTATTCGGACGTTGGTACTCACAGGCTTTCCTCTGCCATTTGAGGGCAGTGTTAGCTTCCGTTTTCCCATTCCTGTGAAAGCTATTCCAATATAGTGTTTATATTAAAATAAAGCTAGGAAGTCGCTCTTCTTACCATCAGATCCTTTAAAAAATATCAAGGAGGGTGGTCTAGCCCAGCAGCGGACGGGCGCAGACGGGCCCGGTCTTCGCCAGTGCACGTCTCGCACTGGGTTTTAGGAATACCCCTTACATCTGAAAACATCCCTGAGCTCCTCCCTCGCAGCGAGGGGGTTGTAGCCAACATCATGACTAGGTTTCATGATGCAAGGAGGATTCCCCATGGTGAAGCATGACACCTTTGGTGTTTGAGGGAAACTGTCCTTGTAAGTCAGTTTATTTCCCTGCTTTGACGTTACTTAGTCTCTTCAGACCTGAGGGCTCTGTGTATATGGAGTGTTCCTTAGTAATCACCATTTTTCTTTCTTGCCTTGCTAATCTATCTGCAGGCCTAAGGCTTCTGATATGATTTTGGGCTCTGGGTCTCAACTTAAGTGCTTTGTGAAGATCCACTAGTGCTTGAGAGCAATTTTTACCAAACCACTTGGGTGAAGGAGATGGTTTTTGGGAGATTTGACAAGTGAGGAGCTCCTTTATGGAAATTAAAATACTGCTAAATGCTACCACGGTTTGATTGTCCTTGAAAGGTGAGTTTAAGCATAAACAGATCTCCTTATAAGAGAACACTATTTTGGGCAGCAATTTAATGGGGTCAATAGTCTCCCATTTTAAAATATAGCCGTGTTTCCTGGCTAATATTGGTTTGGGTGTGTATTTAGAGCCCAGGTTTTTGGCAGAATACCAGTTAAACGTGGAATATAAAAAAGAGAGATCGCTAAATTCAGACTGTACGACCTCAAAATCCTTAAAGTTTCTACTTGAGGACATGGGGAACAAGATAAAGTCAATACATGAATAACCCCCTGACCGATGAAATGTTGCAGCTGTTAGCCCCCTAATAGGGCATATTGGTTGGCGATTTCCAGGTCCCAAGCCATCAACAAACTATTTAGAACATTGCCATTGTTATGGTGATTAAAATGAGTCAAAGAATGGCCCTTTTCATCAATGACCCCACATATGTTAGGGTCAGTGTGGTTACAAAAATATGGGTGTTAAAATCCCTGGCTCATATAATAAATGGCAGTCTGGTGTAATGAGTAAGTAAACCCTCCATTATGTGTCCCAGTTCTTCTACTAATTCTGCTGGATTTATAAAATTATCATTATAAAAATGTATTAACAGTAAGTCAGGATTTTTCCGTCCCCCAACTACTATAATGTGGAAGTAGATGGAGCTGTTAAAGAATTCTATTTTATCAAACGAAAGAATGTTAGCAATGAATGTTATTAGGCCCCCTTTTGCCCTGCCTGCAATAGAGGGAGTGGCTGGCGTAAAGATGGAGCGATAGCCATTTAAAAAGATAGGTTTCTGTGCCCATGTCTCCTGCAAACAAATAATACTGGTTTCTCTCAGATCTGATTACCACACCAAGCTGCCTTTTTCCTTTTTAAAGCCAGCAATTTTCCATGAGATGAGCGAAATTGTTCCTTCATCAGACTGGGATAAGGCTCCCCCCTAGAAACGATAGATGGTTGACTTAGTCGATCATGTGAGACCTGAATGGTAGCAGGCGAACCACCCATACTGACAGAGCCTCCTGCCGTGGGTTGTATTTCCTCGGCCCCAAACTCCAAGGTAATGAGTGGAGCCAGTGGATTAAGAGGGGGCTGAGTCAGTCACAGCTGTCCAAATCCTCAAGTGCGGCATATCTGTTTCCATACAGTGGGTTAGCTGGGAATTGCAAATTAGGTTATTAGCTGCCTGGGGTCTTACATTATTAGTAATGATTTTAAGTTTGGGTGGTGGTTTGTAAACAAATCCCAATGGGACTGTAAAAATTTGAGAGTGTATGAAGGGTGCTCTTGGTAGTTGATATAAGTGCCTCACTAGCAAACGATTGTCAAAGTTAAGAACAATGCAGTGATTGTTAATTAATTTTGGCGCTTGGCCTACCCAGGGTATTATCCTGGCCATTATCACGTGATTTTAAATTAGATGGCCTATATTAGTGGCATTAGATAACCAATGATTACAAAAGGTGTTCCTATAGTTCCTCAGAAATGGAATGAAGTCGAACAAGAAGAAGAAGGCTAAATCCAACCTAGTACACCATGTGGAGATCCATATGTTGGATTTTAATGCCCTCACACACCCTTTCAGGTGTCATGCTTCATCATATGGGCTGCTCCTCGTCGGGCCGGCGGTGCAATGCCCAACGGGCTCCTTAAAAAGGGGCACTGTAGCGGAGATCTTCTATCCAACTGCCGTATGGTGAAGAGCGGGTGTGGGGCCAGGATAATGTAGATGTATATTAGTGTGGTTAAAATAAGGTCAGGAGTGTGTGAGGGCATTAAAATCCAACATATGGATCTCCACATGGTGTACTAGGTTGGATTTAGCCTTCTTCTTCTTGTTCGACTTCATTCCATTTCTGAGGAACTATAGGAACACCTTTTGTAATCATTGTACTAGGGGCCCCCGTTGCTACTGGACCTCCGATTCCTTCGTGAATGGAAAAGGCCTCTTCTGTCCCTCCTTTTTGTATTCCATTAGATAACCAATGTCAAGCCTTCGCCATCAGTTGAGTAGTAGATTCATTCTGAGAAACTTGGAGCGGTGGAACGTTTACCATAATGAGTTCTAAAGGACATGCCACAGGTGGTAGGTTCAGGGTAAAGGGGTCACTACTCTTCGAGGTGTCAGGGGAATGCGTACTGAGTATGTTGGTGTTTGGGTTAGGGACTATAGGGGCTATACACACACTGGGATTGGTGGCTGCAAGATCCGCCTGAAGTAGGCCTCTATTGGAGCCAAAGGAAGCTACCTTTGGCTGCGTTATGACTGGGGGGGGGGGGGGGTCTCTGTAAGGTCAGAGTTTGCTGTGGCAAGATTTCCATTTACTTGACCCTGGAGCACGTTATAGCTTGTTGCACCGTTATTCGGAAGTGCATATCCTGATACTACCAGTGCCCCCGACCCAAACTGTGGCTCATGTTGTGTCTTCAAATTCTTTGCCACTAGATCGGCGAGAGTTCGTTCAATAATATCTAAACGAACGACTGGGTGGAGGCCATACAGAGCTCCAGAGAAATAGCGGTTAGGGCACGGTTCCGCCTAGTTCAGCTCCGGATTCTCCATCGCTCCTATGTCAGGACAGTGCAGTATTGCATTGGCTATTGTGGGCCTGACAAGTGCTTGCAGGGATGTAACGAGACTGGGATGTTCTTTCACATCCTGTGGGCTTGTCCTCTGATATAAAGGTACTGGGAAGCTATTGCGCAGGTCATGTCCGAGGTGGTGGACTCCATGGTCCCAGTGGACATCAGGTGGTTGATCCTGGGAGTGACAGGGGAGGTAACTGGCTTGCGTTGGCAGGTGTGGTGGCAAAACGAAATATGGCCAGACTTTGGGGGCCTGGGGGGTGCCATCGAAAGAGGGCTGGAAAAAGGATCTTGACTGGTGTCACTGGGCAGAACACGCCGTGTATCAGAGTAGAGGGTGCCAACGTAAATGGGAAAAGATCTGGGAGGCATGGATGGCATACGGGGGGTGGATTTATTGACCGATTGAGGGGTATTGCCCACTACGTACGGTGCGGGGGGGCTCTGGGGTAAACCGGGAGTGCCATGGACTATTAGAAAACTAAGGGAACTGTACAGTATGGATAATGCTTTATAGCCGTTTGACTGACCCACTGCTATGTATATTGTCTCATTGAATGGAAAGCATTTATTTTTGTTAATAAAAAGATGTTTAAACAAAAAAAACAGTATCTAAACGAGTGATAATTGGGTCTATTAATTTTTGGAGGTTTGCTTCAACATCCTGCCAGCTGCAGATCAGGCTGGATTGGTTCGATTGGGGTGTCGGGGTGCTTGGTTTGTCCTGCATGGGGTTGCTCTTTCTTGGTTTTTTAGCTGTGAAGACTTAAGCAGCTCTGGGTGGGCCTCTTTTCCTTTTGGCAGTGGGAACAACTGCCTCAGATGTTGACAGGGTCACAGCAATGGGGCCGGAGAGGGCGCCGAAGTAGGAGAAGGCTCGCATACAGTGATCTCGTCAGCTTCGGGAGGTATAGCGGCTCGGCTAGGGAGGTGTGAAGGATCAGTTAAAAGCCCCCCGTCTCCCAGAGACAACCTCCTTTCAGCGTTCGCTATTTCTTTATCCAGGGCGGGAGTGGCTTTCGCAAAAAAAGTATCAAGTGCGGTTCTCGTTACCTTCTCTGAAGCTGGCTGGGTCACTTTCTTCTTCCCCATTCTCCAGATATTCGAGAGGCAGGACGTAAGAGAGGGGCCCAGCCCAGCCTCCTCCCGGCTCTGATAGGCGCAGGACGGACCGCCCTTGGGCTTTGCCCGGGCGCGTCCTGCGCCACGGGGCTGCTAAGTGCTGGGACGGTCTTGTCGGTAAATAAATACTCATAAGCTTCTATCACAACAATTTTGTCAATAGTAAAACACACATTACTGGTTCCCTCTACTCTGCTCTAGATGTGATCCTAACAGATATAAATGGGGATTATGTTATTATATGGGGAGGGGATTTCAACCTAAGATTATGCCCCATCTCTGATGATAGGGTCTGTGGAGAAGGGAAGCCTGACTCCGGCAACTTTTCACACTTTGACCACATTTTGTGTGGCGATACTGTGAACAGGATTCTAAAAATCTATAACCTTATAATTAGCAATGACCTAGCTGCTTTGAAACAGGTAACACAGGTAGAAGAAAGGGGTCTGTGATCGATGTTGTTGTACTACCCAAAGCTTGGGCAGGGAAGGTGTCTAAGTTCCAGATTTTAGAGAGTCATCTGAGTGATCATAATCCACTTGTGTTAGGCCTTGTCCTGGGTCCCCTATGGCGCGTAATAATAAGATGACTTGCCCGATTAAGTGTACAAGAAATAGGGGGGTTTGTCGCAAGTGGAGAAACATCGACACACAGTGTGTTTCTAGCCCAGCTCCTGGAATCAGATGGATCATGTTAAGCCATATCTTAGCATTCAACCTGAATCGAATATTGCATTATGGGCTTTTGATGAAATCTGTAAAAGGGTTTCTGTGCAACTATCATCATCCAACATCCATTGGGGTTCAAGACAAAATAAATGGTTGGATAAGTCAGTCACATGGGCACTTAGGGCCATATGTAGGTACCTAAATACCGGTCGGTAACGGCCGAAAATCGGTAAATATCCCGTTACCGACCGGTATTTAGGCAATTGAGATGTAGGTGGCTGGATTGCAGGATTCGGTAATTTACCGAATCGGAATTTTAAGAAATCGGTAAAATACCGATTCGGTAAATTACCGAATCCTGAAATCCTATGTAGGGGGCACTCAAGTGAGTGCATTTTTGGTTTCTGGATTCGTTATTTACCACCGAATACAAGTTGATGGTAAATGACGAATACCTTTCAAAAAGCAATATTGTGCTTTTTGAAAAGTGCCATGTGGCAGACATACATGCCCTTAGGGCATGTATGTGCGCCACATGTGCACACATGCACGATTCAGGGGTGCAACAGGGTGTCAATGTGACACCCTGCCACCCATGTATATGCACCCCCTATTACCGATTCGGTATTTCCCGATTCGGTAATAGTAAATGGCTTCCCATTCATTCCTATGGGCCTCCAGGCCCATAGGAATGAATTGGAAGGGATGCATTATTACCGATTCGGTAAATACCGATTCATAAATACCGAATATTACCGATTCGGTAATAATTACCGAATGTTTACCTACATTCTATTTACCGATTCATAAATACCGAATCGGTAAAATTCGGTATTTATGAATCGGTAAATAACAAATATCTACATATGGGCCTTAGTTTTCTCAAACAAGCCCTTAGAAGCTCACCTAGGTCCCAACAGAAATAAGGAAGTGTCTGAAGCTTTACAAAGAAGCCATCAAATTAAAGAAGGAAGAGGTCAAAGGGAGGCTAGGGACCAGTTGCCAGCTGCTTTCGCAACAAACAATACGACGTAATTCTGGAATGTAGTTAATGCCCCTTTCTTTTGAAATAGCTCTTCTGCCAGCATAGATACGACCATCCATGAGCATTTTTGGGTGGATCATTTTGCTAAATTGTATGACACTTATGAGCAGGATTACTCTGAATACAATGCCATAAAGGAGGTGCCAAACTCTGAGCTCAAGGGAGAATTTACAATCTCCCTTGGAGGCATCATTTCTGCCTTGAAAAGATGCCTTAGTGACAAAGCACCGGGACTGGATGGGGTCCCAGTTGACAACTTCAAAGACAATACAGCATTATGGGCCCCAATACTGATGAATGTATTCCGAAGTGCTGTTTGTGTCGGTTCACCCAAATCCTGGTCTAGGGCAATCATTGTACCAGTTTTTAACAAGCATTTACAATGCAATAGGTCTCGCAATAGCGAGATTTTGACCTATTGGCAATGTAAAAGGCAATGCTTTTTATAATATTAAGAGGCATTGTAATTTACAATACAAATAGGTCAAACTTTAGCGAAGCAAGACCTACTGTATAGTAGAGCGCGGTGTCCTTGAAAAGGGCGCCGCACTCACCAATAAAAAAACAAGTATTTGCAATGTAATAGGTCTCGCATTTACGCGAGTTTAAGCTATTGCCATTGTAAATGACAATGTCTATTATTTTAGTTTTGTTGCTTGAAACATAAATAAGAGGCATTGTCATTTACAATGCCAATAGCTTAAACTTGTGTAAATGCGAGACCTATTGCATTGCAAATGCTTGTTTAAGTTTAAAACTGAGCGCAGACCCACTTCAAGGACACCGCGCTCAGTTTCCTTTTAAATTTGTTTTTTTACTTTAACACTGAGCGCGGTGTCCTTGAAGCGACGCTGCGCTCAGTTTTAAAGTAAAAAAAAAAAGAAAGAAACCGAGCACGGTGTCCTTGAAGCGACGCTGCACTCAGTTTTAAAGTTAAAATAAATAAATAAACAAACAGAGCACGGTGTCCCTGAAGCGGGCCCCGCGCTCATTATGAAAGTAAAAAATAAAATAAAAAATTAAACAGAACGTGGTGTCCCAGATGTGGACCCCGCGCTCAACATGAAAGTTAGATACAATTTAAATTTAAAATGATCGCGGTGTCCCTAAAGCGGGCGCAGCACTCATTATGCAAATACCCCAAAAAGTAGCCGCCATTGTCACCATCAGTGCTAATAACAAAAATAGTGCTCACCCCCTAGATAAAGAACAAGATGTAATGAGCCCAGTAAAAGGTCCAGTTGTTATGGGCGGCAACAAATGGAGACAAGGCGGGACTAACAAGCCCATTTACGAATAAGAAGCCACCATTTAAGAAGGAAAATTACACAAACCCAATGACAAATATGGGCGGAGAGTGGGCGGGGCTGCTAGTGCATACCCTAATACAGCATGCCTTGCGGAGCGAGTAGTGTATGTGCGCTGCGGCTAGGCTCGACCTAAATACTCAATATTCAGAATATTGTGAGATATAAAATAACACTTGCCCCCAACCACCACCCTCTCTTTCAGAGGAGAGGCAGCCGAGAGAAAAGGCAGGGAGAGATACAAAAAGGCATGAGAGCGGGGAAGAGGGGAGGCTAAATAGGCGAGAAAAAGAGAGGGCAATACGGGCGGAGCGATGAGCGCGGGATAAAATAAGGGAAGTGATGGAGCTGTTAGAGGATAGCGAAGAAGATAAGTCGAAAAGAAGAGGCAGCTGCAGGTATAAGGGAGATCAAGCATTTGCAATGCAATCGGTCTCGCGTTTGGGATCTTATATATATTTAGCTATGCAGAAGATTAGCCTGGGTGCTGAAACATCTACTGTTCTTTAAAATAGAGGTAAAGTAAGCCCCAAACTGCATGACACGCCAGGTATGGGAACATATTGACTTTCAGCGGGAAATGGTATAGTCCAAAGCTTTGTTTTTAATATAAAAACAGGGCCTTCGGTGGTAATATCACTGAAAATACTAGATTTGAAAAAAATATTGTCCATGGGTGCTCATGGAAGACAATTTCTATGGACTGAAATCTAGAGAATGCTAAAGTGATTGTGGTATTTTACTGACCTCTGCTGGTCATTTTCTATAAAGAAAGTTAAATAGAGGCAGTTGCCAGAAAAGACAAAAAAGAAAGTCTCTCAGCAGAAAGCAATTCTGGTATTTTACTGACCTCTGCTGGTCGTTGTCTATCAAGACAGTTAAATAGAGGCAGTTGAACAGAAAAAAAGTCCCTAAGCGGAAGCAGAAAATCCTAGGGCTGATATCCAGAGCCTATATAGTACATACATATACAAGTATATCATGAGTATATACTAAAGTATATACAAGAGGTCTCTAGTGCTCGACCTAAAAGAACAAGTTACTTACCTTCGGTAACGATGTATCTGTAAGAAACATTAGTTAGTTAGATTCCTCACCTTAGAATATCCCCAGGCGTCAGACTGGATCCGGAAGATTTTTCGTCAGCAATACCCCTTGCGCGTCGCTAGGCGTCGTCTGCGGCTCCGCGTCCGTCGTCGTGCGCCGGAATGACGTCGTCGGAGTACTTAGACGCAGCCCTCGCGCGCTGACGTCAGTTCTTGTACATAGCCTTCCGCGCCAGGAACGCAGAGCCATGCAAAGACCGACACTGGTGCCAAAAATAAAATCTAGGGGCCTGAAAAGGAGAACCTTAACCCTAGATGTCAGTTCGCAGAACGGGGAGGATGGGTGGGTCGGTGAGGAATCCAACTAACTAATGTTTCTTACAGATACATCGTTACCGAAGGTAAGTAACTTGTTCATCTGAAAGAAACACGTTAGTTAGATTCCTCACCTTAGAATAGATACCCAAGCAATACCATCCCCGGTGGTGGGTCTGCGAACCAAGATCACACCAGAAAGTCCTGGAGGACAGAACGGCCAAAGAAGCCATCCCTCCGGACTTGGCTGTCAAGGCAATAATGCCTGGCAAACGTGTGTAGCGAAGCCCACGTCGCCGCCTGACAGATGTCCTGCAAAGGGACACCCCGTCCCAAAGCAGTAGTAGCCGCTGTGGCCCGAGTAGAATGGGCGCGCAGCCCAACAGGAGGGTCCTTTTTTGCCAAGGAGTAACAAATTTTGATGCACAAAACGACCCACCGAGAGATGGTCCGTTTGTGCACAGCTTTCCCCTTCTTAGCACCCACGTATCCAACGAAAAGTTGGTCGTCCACCCGGAACTGCTTTGTGCGGTCCAAATAAAAGGAGAGCGCACGTTTTGGGTCCAGACGGTGGAGCCTCTCTTCCTCTTTGGAAGGATGCGGAGGCGGAAAGAAGGTGGGCAAGGTGACAGACTGCCCAAGATGAAATGGAGTCACCACTTTCGGAAGAAAGGAGGGACGAGGCCGAAGGACAACCTTGTCCGGATGAACAGACAGAAAAGGAGGCTTTGAAGATAAAGCCTGGAGCTCACTCACCCGTCTAGCCGAGGTGATGGCTACCAGAAAAGCAGTCTTAAGAGTCAGAAGACGAAGAGGACAATTGTGAAGAGGCTCGAAGGGAGCGCACATCAGGAATGTCAAGACAAGATTCAAGTCCCACTGAGGCATTACAAAAGGGACAGGAGGGAACGTGTGAGTAATGCCTTTTAGAAAGCGTGTAACTACAGGGGACTTGAAAAGAGAAGGCTGATCAGGAAGCTGCAAGAAGGCAGAGATGGCAGCAAGATAACCTTTCAGAGTGCCCAGGGCGGAGCCCTGCCGGGCCAAAGAAAGAAGAAAGAGGAGAACCTCAGAAAGAGGGGCAGAAAGGGGATCCACAGCCTTTGCTGTGCACCATGCCACAAATTTGTTCCACCGGCAGGCGTATACCGTCTTTGTGGAGGGACGCCTGGCTGCCAGAATGATATCACAGACTTCAGGAGGCAAGTCAAATGGCATCAACTGCTGCCGCTCAATCTCCACGCATGGAGGTGGAGGCTGGACAGGTTCGGGTGGAGGACCGTCCCCTGCTGCTGCGACAGAAGATCCTCCCGAAGGTGCAGACGTATCGGAGGATCGGTCAGCATACTGAGTAGCTCGGGATACCAGTACCTTCGTGCCCAATCCGGAGCCACCAAGATAACTTGGGCCCGGTCGTGCCTGATCTTCTTCAGCACTCTGGGCAGAAGTGGTATAGGCGGAAAGGCGTACAACAGACCGCAACTCCACTCGTGACGAAAAGCGTCGCTGAGCGAGTGCCGCCTTGGAAATTCCAACGCGCAGAACTGCTGACATTGCGCGTTCTCTTCGGTGGCGAATAGATCTAACCAAGGCTCTCCCCACTGCTGAAAGAGACCTTGCGCCACTTCGGAGTTCAGACGCCATTCGTGATCCATCATGCACCGGCGGCTGAGTTCGTCTGCTCTGGCGTTCAGAGAGCCCGCCAGATGTTGAATCACCAGGGTTACGCCCTGGTGTTCCAGCCATGTCCAGAGGCGCAGAGCCTCCTGACAAAGGGTCCACGACCCCACCCCGCCCTGTTTGTTGCAATACCACATGGCGGTGGTGTTGTCCGTGAACACCTGCACGACACTTCCCCTGACAGAGGGAAGGAAGGCTTTCAGTGCAAGTCGGATCGCTCTCAACTCCAACAGGTTGATGTGGAGACGAGACTCCGCCGGAGACCAGAGGCCTCTGATCTCCGCCTCTCCCATATGGCCACCCCATCCCAGGAGGGACGCATCCGTCACTACGACATGCTCCGGTTGGGGAAGGGAGAGGGTCTTGCCCTTGACCCAATCGCGGTCCGTGAGCCACCACTGCAACTGCTGTGCAGTGCCCTCCAAGATCAAGACATGGTCGGACAGGTTGCCGTGATGCTGGGCCCACTGAAACTTCAGGTCCCACTGCAGAGCCCGCATGCGCCGCCTGGCGTGATGCACTAGTAGGATGCAGGAGGCCATCAGCCCCAGAAGCCGCAACACTAGCCTGACCGAGACCCAGGATAGAGGCCGAAAGATGGAAATCAGGGCCTGTATATCCCGGACCCGCTGTTCCGGTGGATGGACCCGGAACTGCGCGGAATCGAGAACCGCTCCGATGAAGAGGAGCTTTTGAGAGGGGCTCAGGTGTGACTTCGGCACGTTGATGGAAAATCCCAGCAAATGCAGGAGATCCGCCGTAGTCTGGAGGTGGGAGACGACTGTCTGGGGCGAGCCCGCCTTCAACAACCAGTCGTCGAGATAGGGGAAGACTGGGACCCCTGATCTGCGCAGATGAGCTGCGACCACCGCCATCACTTTCGTGAACACCCGAGGGGCACTGGTGAGGCCGAAGGGGAGCACGGTAAACTGAAAGTGCTCTTGGCCCACCGTGAACCGCAGGTAACGCCGGTGGGCCAGCAGGACGGGAATGTGGAAATATGCGTCCTGCAAGTCCAACGCTACCATCCAGTCTCCAGGGTCTAGGGCAGCTAGAACCTGAGCCAAAGTTAACATCTTGAACCTTTCCTTCCGGAGGAAGGCATTGACGTTCCGGAGGTCCAAGATAGGGCGTAGGCCCCCTTTGCCCTTCTTGGGAACCAGAAAGTAGTGGGAATAACAACCACGACCTACTTCTGGGCTCGGAACGTGCTCGACGGCCCCCTTGGCCAAGAGGGCCGAAACTTCCTCGTGGAGAAGATTCAAATGATCCCCCGAGATACGGTGGTGCTGCGGTGGCATGGCTGGAGGGGTCGTCTCAAAGGGGAGGGAGTAGCCCCTTCGGACGATTTGCAGCACCCACCTGTCCGATGTGATGGACCGCCAGTGGAGCAGGTGATGGCGAACTCTGCCGCCCACTGGCGTGGAATGGGCCTGAAAGCTCGGACTAGGAAGGTTTTGAGGCGGATGCTGCCGGGGTGGATGTGGGCTGACCTCGTCGTCCTCCAGAACCGCCTCGGCGGAAACCACGTCCGCGACCGCGCGCAGGTTGATTCTGCGGCTGGTGGCTAGGCGCACGTGAGGAGGCACCCCTTCCTTGGCCACGAAAGGGGCGAAAGGCGGAAGTTTGCGACCGCGGGGCCGAGAGGCCCAAGGACTTGGCCGTAGCCCGGGAGTCCTTAAAGCGATTCAGCGCACTGTCCGCTTTCTCGCCAAAAAGGCGAGTGCCATCAAAGGGCATGTCCATGAGAGAGCTCTGGACATCACCCGAAAATGACGTGGACCGCAGCCAGGCGTGACGTCTAAGCGCCACTGAGGTAGAAATCGCCCTACCCAGCGAGTCCGTGGTGTCAAGCCCACATCGTATAGCATGTCGCGCGGCATCCCTCCCATCGGCCAGAGCCTGGGTAAGTAGTGTCCGGACCTCCTCCGGACACAGGGGCAGCGCGTCCTCCACCGCATCCCACAGAGAGTGGGAATAACGGTCCAAGAGACAAGCGGTGTTCAAAGACCGCAGGCCCAAACTAAGGGAGGAGAACAGCTTCTTGCCAAACTGCTCTAGTCTCTTGGAATCCCGGTCAGGCGGGGCGGTCGGGAAAGAGGATTGGGAGGTGGAGGCCTGGATAACCAGGCTCTCAGGGGTAGGGTGTTGGGACAGAAAACTGGGGTCGCCCGGAGCAGGGCGGTGGCGCCTGGCGACGTTCCTGTCCACAGGAGTAACTGTGGAGGGCTTGGACCAGGTGCCCTGTAGAACGTCAGTGAGGGCCTCATTGAATGGCAGCAGAGGCTCAGTGGAGCTTGCTGCAGACTGAAGCACCTCAGTGAGGACGTCCGTCCTCACAGCCACGGCAGGTAGCTCGAGCCCAAGGGCTGCGGCCGCCTTGCGCAGCACCACAGAGAAAGCAGCACCCTCCTCCGAAGCCACAGTTGGAGGAGAGATGAATCCAGTGTCTGGCGAGGTATCCAGGCCACTGGCCTCCCCCAGTTCATCTGCCCAGTCCTGGGACAGTTGGGCCTGAGCGGCCATAGGATCCTCGGATCCCTCCCAGTAGTCCCCATCATCCGACTCCTGGTGTAGAGGAGAAAGTAACGGAGCCGGGCGGTAGACAAAATGTGTCTCTAGCGGCGCCGATCGCGGCGTCCATCGACGCCGTACCGGCGCCGGGCCCGGAGTGGGACTGAACCGGGGCTCGACGTCGAACGGAGTCGACGTCGGCGTCGGGGGTGGTACCGGTGTCGACGCCGGCGGAGGAGGCGTGACGAGGTTGACCGGCATCGACGGGGACTCGAGAACGGGTCCCACGGGCGCTTGCGGCGTCGAGGCCAGAGCCGTCAACGGCGCCGGGGCCGGAGCCACCGGCAGGCAATGCAGCCCAGTCGGGTCCGCGGGGCCCGACGGCGCACCAGCGGGCGCCGACGGCAGAGCAAGCTTCCTCATGGCCGAGAGGAAGGCACTGACTTCCGCCGGCGTCGCATCAGTCCCAGGGACCGGAGGGTATGGGGACGTGAGCGGCGCCTGCGGCTCCGCCGGAGCCGCGGGGGTGGAACCACCCTGACCCTCGGCCGAGTCGCGCGACCGGCGAGGGGAGTCCGAAGAGCGGTGTCGCCTCTTGGACTTCTTGGAATGCTTCGACTTACCCGAAGACTTGGATCCCGACGACCGATGGTGATGTCGGCTGCGGAGCCGAGTGGCGAATCTCGAGAAGCTTACGGGACCGCTCCCGTCTAGCCTTCGAGGTCAGGGCCTTGCAGTCCGAGCACGACTCCGCGTCGTGATCGAGGCCCGAGCAGTAAAGGCACCGGCGGTGATGGTCCGTAACCGACATCAATCGGTTACAGTCCGTACAGGCTTTAAACCCAGGCATCCTACCGGCACCGGTGTCGAGACACGATCAAAAAGGATCAAAAAAGTTAGTCAAAAATTGACTAAAGGGGTAGCTCTCCCGGATCTGCGCTTACTGGCGCGGAAAAAAGAAGAACTGACGTCAGCGCGCGAGGGCGGCGTCTAAGTACTCCGACGACGTCATTCCGGCGCACGAATCCGACGACGGACGCGGAGCCGCAGACGACGCCTAGCGACGCGCAAGGGGTATTGCTGACGAAAAATCTTCCGGATCCAGTCTGACGCCTGGGGATATTCTAAGGTGAGGAATCTAACTAACGTGTTTCTTTCAGATAAGGGGGGTGCACAGATGCTGCAAAAATAGGAGGAACAAGAGTAGGGTAGACTCTGAGAAGAGAGGGGCCGGGATGAGAAGCAGAGAGACAAGGGAAGGAGAGAGTGGGGTACAGAGGAGGAAGAGAAAGGGCGGGAGACATCTTGTAAGAAACAGAGAGAGGGACATGGAGGGAAAAGGACATGGAGAGGGGAGACAGACAAGGACTGACGAGAGGAGACAGTGAGAGAGGAGCAAGACAGGAAGAGCCAGGAAGAACAAAGAGATAGAGAAAAGGGAACAGATAACCTGAAAGCACAGAACGAAAAGGAAAGACTGTCCGGGAGGAGAGACGGCTGCATTGGTGGCAACTTTGTGGGTGTTGCCGTCATTCACAAGGAGCCGGATATCAGTGCACAATCTGGGGCATTTTCTTTTCCGATTCTACAATTGTAAGATGCCTCAAGCCCAGCGCTGCCACCCACCAAGACTCCGTATCTACCACTCACCCCCAGCACAGAAGAGCCTACATCCGTCACAGCTGTCTTCGTGAACTCCTTTACCATGACTACCAACCTGAATAACTTTCTGTCAAATCCCTGGCATCGTAATGGAAGTTGTGCCAGATGCCGTGACACTCCTGGGCTCTCTGCTCATCTCTGTTACCCCCAGGGATTTAACATGGCACTGTGTTGATTCTTATTTGTTTAAAGGACTAGGTACCCACGTCTACCACGCTAAGACATACCGAGCCTAGACCTGCCACCCTAAAGGAATCTGCACGGTGCCAACCTAATGGAATAAGTGATCATTGCGTCAATGGTACATGGTTGGGCTACATGGACTCCTAGATCCTCAGCCTATCACTGTCACCCTTAGGACCCCCGTGATTATCTCTGCCTACTACTGCCAATTTAAAGGACACGGTGCTCACTGCCACTGAAAAAAAGAGCTGCCATCTGACTGCAGCCTCCGTGTCTGGCGAGGGGTACACTGATGTGCCTTTTTGCAAACCAAAAGGGACCTGGGGAGCAGTAAAGCGAGGAACCGAATCCTGATTGATGGGCCGTGAGTGAAAGGCCTGCCAATCACCTCACACCGAGGCAATTTCACCCACCTCTATTCTGAATCCGACTGTGCAGACTCCAGCCACGAGACGGACTCTTCCTGCCTCAGGGACAAACTCAGAGGGATCTAGATGCAGAGTGCGGTGTCTGTGAAGTGGGCGCTGCGCTCACCAATAAAGTAAACAAGTGCGTGCGGCAGCAGGTGGAGGGGAGAGAGGTGGGGGGCCTGCGTCGGTTTCCCTTGCTGCTCGCTCCCGCAAGGGAATCGCCAAACGTGCACGCGTTGCCATTGAAAGCAATGCAACGCGTGCACGTTTTTGGCAGAAGAAGGGAATCGATGGCTAAAGGTCTTTTTCCTATGCAGTGCATGCGCGCTACGTAGGCGAGACCTAAAAAGAATGAAACAGAGCGCCGTGTCCCTGAAATGGGCATCCCGCACAACATTAAAGTTAAAAAAAAAGAGACAGAGCGCGGTGTCCATGAAGCGGGCGCCGCGCTTAACATTATAGTTTTAAAAAAAAATTCAACCGATCGCGGTATCCCTAAAGCGGGTGCAGCGCTCAGCATGCAAATTGTTAATTTTTTTTAAAAAAAGGTGAAAGAACACGTGTTCATGAAGTGGACACAGCGTTCTTCTAAAATGTGGTAATAATTTAAAAGCTTGGCAATTGTGCAGTGGGGTAGGGGGCAGCTGCTTTAAAAGTTAGACTGGCATAGCGCTGTATACCCCCCTCACTCTGAGTACCTTCAATCTGCACATTTTAATAAGATTTACTCCACTGTTATATGAAGTGCTTTCACTTGGCAAAATTGAGCAACATGCAATGACAAATCATACCTTTTAAAGTAACAATGATCCCTAGTTTAAATCGTAAAGAAATGCGGGTCAAGAGAAGAACCCGCACAACACTGCTGCTAAGCATGAACTAACTCGTTGATTTGCTAATAAATGACCTGCATATTTTCAAACGCACCAAAAATGCTGCACGGTTCCAACATAATGCAAAACAACATCTGGCTAAGATGAAATAATAGCCGCTGGCTGAGCTCATGACAGGATTTGAGCTCTTCTTCTGCGCATGCTGTCTGCCGTACCTCTGTACCGTCGCCGACTACGCCGCAGTAGCGGTGTTTCGGGCTGTAATTAAACTGAGCTACCGCGACAAATCCGGAGACAATGTATTTGAAATAAATGAGGCCGTGTTATCTGTAGGAGAGTAGGGTCTGCTTTCTATGTTCACCCCCACTTTTTGCTTTTGCTTTACTGGTTTTCGACTTAGATGTGGCTGTGGGCCTGCTAATCAGACCCACAGCCCTGCTGTTCTCTCTCTAAATTAATACTATGTACTTTAGGTGCATAACCCATTTGGATAGGATCACCTTATTGGCCCCTGTACAGTGTACCCTAGGTACCCAGGGCATAGGTGTACCCATGGCCTACCAGGGGCTGCAGCATGTATTATGCCACCCCTGGCCTTCCATTCTGACACAACTGGCTGATCACTCAGCTGGGGCAAGGTCGTGTAATCACCCCTTGCTTAGGTGTAGTATTCCTATACCTAACTTACATATAGACACATGTGTACCTATCAGTCACTCCTACGGCAGGCCTTAACAATCCTGGAGGCAGAGTGCTTGGTAACATGTGAGATGGTGCTCTAGCATGAGCTGAGCCTGTCTGCAGCTTTCGGAACTAAGTCCTTATAGCTGGTCTATGATATAGCCTACCATATACTCTTAAATTGCCTTATAATCTTAGACGGTTATGGTAACTATGGTTTGGCTTTATCGAAACATGTCGTGTAAGGTGTCTAACACTGTGGAATAATACCCCCATGCCATTTCTGGACATGAGAATATTATTCCCCCCTTCTAGAGGGAAAGACATGTTAAAATCATACTTCAACTGTTAGCCTCTGACCAAAGCCTCAGCATCACAAAATGGATGCTGCTGCCACGACACAAGTCTGACCTCCTGCAGCTGGGAGTGATCCCAGCCAGGGAGGCCTGGACAATAGGTTTCCTGCTTGGGGAGGTGCTAGCACCTCCCCAGACAGCCTTTAGTGTATTGGGGCAGGGTGGGCTGAAAGGAATGAGACATGCCTGGGGCACACAAGGTGTTCCTTGCATAGTCCAGTTCAAACCGGCGCTGGGGCACTCCAGCCCCAGCTCTGGCGCGAAACTGGACAAAGGGAAGTGGGTGTAACCACCCCCTCCCAGGTCCCACCCATAAGGCGTGACCTAGCAGGTATCCCAGCCCCCCAGATTAGAATAAGAGTGGGAGTTGGGCCTCAAGACTTTAGATTATCCTGAACCTGCAAACTTGAACAGAAACTCTGGACCTTCGACATTCGACGAAAGAAGAAGACTGAAGAATCTCCCTTGTAGCCAAGGAGTGGCTACCCTGTGCAAACAGGCACCATCAAGAGACTACCCTTTGCTTTGCCCACGTTCTACGAGGAACCGACTGCAGAGCCCGACCAGAGCCTTGACTTCCAGACTTCTCCGACCCTGATCCACATCGACAGCAAAGCTGAGATCCGTGGAGGCGACGAGCGACGTGGGACCGGCTACCTGGAAAAAGTGGCTAGTAACTTAAAGCGCAGCTTCTGAGGCACCCTCGAAGTTGTGCACCGGGGATTGAGAAGCCCCCACCCCAAGCACCATCTGCACCGAAGATCAGCCCCCCACACTCCACGAGTCCTGCGTGGGGCCCTTCTGCATTTTCCTGCTTGCCGCGTCTGTCCGGTTGCTTGCCCGCTGGCTAGTGGCCTTTGTGACGACGCACCCTGAAATCTTCTGCGCTGGTTTGGCTCCTCCAGACTGGCTCCCGCTTCTCTGCAAAGAAGAAGCACCCCAGACCTTCCTGGTCTGCACCAGAAGCAAGTCCTCCGTTCTTCGTGGGTTCCGCTTGCCAAGGCTTGGTGAGTCCTAGTCCAACTTCGACGCCGCCGACAGCAAGAGCCTTCGTGGGACAGCTCGCCTCCTGGTCCTGGTCGTCCTCGACGCTTCCTGGTCCTCCTGGCTGCAGCGACAAGCTTCACCTGCAATCTTCACGACATCGCCTGGTTCCTTCCTGGTTCCACGTGGTCACTGGCAAGTGACCTTGACTCTGTCCCTTCTGCTTGCAGGTTTCCTCTCTTCTTGATCCCAGCCTTGGGATCCACCGGACACTCTTCACTGACTGCCTGTCAGCATCTTTCTTCAGGCATCCATAGGAGTCGACGACGAAAACGACGCATCTTCACCCCTATGCACCCGCAGCCTGTGGGCTAGGTAACTTGGGTACTCCGGTGCTCATCAGGATAGTGACTATCCAAGTGTCTAGTTTTCAAGTCTCAACTTCCTAGCTACTCCGGAAGTGTCCTAAATATACCGTTTTCTAAACTGTACTATTGCTATTGACTTTTACGCATTACGCGTGAGTGTTTCCACTCTGCACACGAATCCCGTGGGCCTCCCACTTCCTAACTAACGCTAGTGTAGTGTAGCCCCAGCGATTCCATAGGCCTAGGCCTATTCTATTTCCGTGACAGTGGTCCTTATACCACTTACTTAGTATATGGTTTGCGTGGCCCCTAGGGCCTAACTGTATTACTTACCTGTGTGATTTAATGTATGCTTAAATAAGACTGTGTTGTACTTACCTCTAATCTCATAAAGAGTGCTGAGGGTTTGACTAGAATAAATACACTTTATTTTATATATATATCTGTTGTGGTGTCCTTTCATTTGGTATTCAAGGGATTATATATGGTGTCACAGCTGGCTTCACATGCCATTCAGAGTTTAGCCTAAGACTGCTCTTGTCCATGCTACCACTAGGATAGCTGGTCTATAAGGTTGACTTTACAACCAATCACCATAAGGGTATTTGGACTGATATAAGGTGTACACTAGAACTAGTGACATCATACATCAGGCCAACTTCTCACATTGGTGAGCAGCGGTTGGGATCTGAGCTTGCTGTTGTAATACCATTGTAATCTTGAGATACTAAATTGAAAGATCACACAGATATTGTCTAGGTACATATAACATAGATTATAATACTTAAGTCCTACTGGACTTAGTGGTTGTAGGTTGAAGGGAGTAACACACCCTGACTACAACTACTAGAGAGGTTTAGTAGGAACAACTAGTGTAGGTAGGTGCACACACCACACCCTCACTAGATCATGTCTCTGAGAGGAGATCAAGTAGATGCTCTCTCAGGAGGATCAGGTCTGCAAAAGACCCCCTCTAGATATGATACCTTAACATTCCAGGAGATGAGACACTTGTGTACCTCCAGAGGAATAAAACAGGGAGCAAACCCTACCCTCCTTCAGTTAAGACAACTCCTAGAGGAGTATGACATTCTTAGGGCATCTCAGGCAGCTACCCTAGGTACAGAGGAGGGTCTACCCACCACAGAGGAGTCAGATGGGACTTCAGATGAAGAGGTAGACAGCCAGGGCCAAGTAGGAAGACTTAGCCAGGCTAACCTAAGCTTACATGGGAGTTTGCATGGGGTCCCCCCATACAGACCCCCAAGTAGGCTTACACAGAGAAGCAGGAGGGACAGATCCCCTTCAAGGGAATCCATCCACTCCCATGTCTCTAACATCTCTAATGCTTCCTCTCACAGGGGAATGACTTCCCCTGAGAGAAAGGAGCATGAAGCCAGAATGAGGGAAGCTAATCTGAGGATTCAGAGGGAAGAACTTGCCCTTGCCAAGGAGAAGCTTGCTCTGGCTAGAGAACAAAAGTTAAGTGGGTCAGAATCCACTGGTGGCAGCAATATCCCTAAGGATAGAGACAGGCACTATGACAATAGAAACCTGAGCAAGATTGTCCCTCCCTACAAGTGTGGGGATGACATCCACAAATGGATAACTGCTTTGGAGAGAGCTTGCAAAGTACAGCAGGTACCCCAAAGTCAGTGGGCAGCTATCTTGTGGCTCTCCTTCTCTGAGAAAGGTAGAGACAAGCTCCTCACAGTTAGTGATGAGGATGCAGATAATTACACTGTCCTGAAGAGTGCTCTGATTGATGGGTTTGGCCTAACCACTGAACAATACAGGTTGTTGTTCAGGGATACCCAGAAGACACAGACTCAGGACTGGACTGACTTTGTAGATTGTGCCACTAAGGCTCTGGAAGGCTTGCTAATGGGAAGTAAGGTTAAGGACTATACAGGATTGTATAATTTGATCATGAGAGAGCAAATACTTAACAACTGTCAAAACCAGCTATTGCATCAACACCTGATTGATTCTGATCTGACTTCTCCCCAAGAATTGGGAAAGAAGGCAGATAGATGGGTCAGGACTAGAGTTAAGCAGAAAAACCAGAACCAGGGCGGTGATCAGAAAAAGGCAGACCAGAAGGGTAATGATCAGAAACAAAAAGACCAGAAGTCTTCACCAGGCCCCCAAAAGGCTCAGGGGGAGGGTGGTCCCAAAATTATAAAAAGAAAGATGGCCAAAAGAAACCATGGTGCAACTGTGTTGATTCTTATTTGTTTAAAGGACTAGGTACCCACGTCTACCACGCTAAGACATACCGAGCCTAGACCTGCCACCCTAAAGGAATCTGCACGGTGCCAACCTAATGGAATAAGTGATCATTGCGTCAATGGTACATGGTTGGGCTCCATGGACTCCTAGATCCTCAGCCTATCACTGTCACCCTTAGGACCCCCGTGATTATCTCTGCCTACTACTGCCAATTTAAAGGACACGGTGCTCACTGCCACTGAAAAAAAGAGCTGCCATCTGACTGCAGCCTCCGTGTCTGGCGAGGGGTACACTGATGTGCCTTTTTGCAAACCAAAAGGGACCTGGGGAGCAGTAAAGCGAGGAACTGAATCCTGATTGATGGGCCGTGAGTGAAAGGCCTGCTAATCACCTCACACCGAGGCAATTTCACCCACCTCTATTCTGAATCCGACTGTGCAGACTCCAGCCACGAGACGGACTCTTCCTGCCTCAGGGACAAACTCAGACGGATCTAGATGCAGAGTGCGGTGTCGGTGAAGTGGGCGCTGCGCTCACCAATAAAGTAAACAAGTGCGTGCGGCAGCAGGTGGAGGGGAGAGAGGTGGGGGGCCTGCGTCGGTTTCCCTTGCGGGAGCGAGCAGCAAGGTGCGATAATTGCTAACATATGGCGCCGCTGCTCGCTCCCGCAAGGGAATCGCCAAACGTGCACGCGTTGCCATTGAAAGCAATGCAACGCGTGCACGTTTTTGGCAGAAGAAGGGAATCGATGGCTAAAGGTCTTTTTCCTATGCAGTGCATGCGCGCTACGTAGGCGAGACCTAAAAAGAATGAAACAGAGCGCCGTGTCCCTGAAATGGGCATCCCGCACAACATTAAAGTTAAAAAAAAAGAGACAGAGCGAGGTGTCCATGAAGCGGGCGCCGCGCTTAACATTATAGTTTTAAAAAAAAATTCAACTGATCGCGGTATCCCTAAAGCGGGTGCAGCGCTCAGCATGCAAATTGTTAATTTTTTTAAAAAAAAGGTGAAAGAACACGTGTTCATGAAGTGGACACAGCGTTCTTCTAAAATGTGGTAATAATTTAAAAGCTTGGCAATTGTGCAGTGGGGTAGGGGGCAGCTGCTTTAAAAGTTAGACTGGCATAGCGCTGTATACCCCCCTCACTCTGAGTACCTTCAATCTGCACATTTTAATAAGATTTACTCCACTGTTATATGAAGTGCTTTCCCTTGGCAAAATTGAGCAACATGCAATGACAAATCATACCTTTTAAAGTAACAATGATCCCTAGTTTAAATCGTAAAGAAATGCGGGTCAAGAGAAGAACCCGCACAACACTGCTGCTAAGCATGAACTAACTCGTTGATTTGCTAATAAATGACCTGCATATTTTCAAACGCACCAAAAATGCTGCACGGTTACAACATAATGCAAAACAACATCTGGCTCAGATGAAATAATAGCCGCTGGCTGAGCTCATGACAGGATTTGAGCTCTTCTTCTGCGCATGCTGTCTGCCGTACCTCTGTACCGTCGCCGACTACGCCGCAGTAGCGGTGTTTCGGGCTGTAATTAAACTGAGCTACCGCGACAAATCCGGAGACAATGTATTTGAAATAAATGAGGCCGTGTTATCTAATTGCCAATATGTTTTCAAATGCACTGAAAATATGGGAAGATCGCCTTATTACCAAATGATCTAAAGATTAAAAGAGAGCAACGTTAAACAAAGTGTGCCATTAAGATCCCTGCCAGTAATAAACATGTGTATGCCATACATGTTCATTGCGTGCCATATCCCTGCACTACTGTAGAATAGGTGCTGGGAACTCTTTGCAGATGAAGCATTTAAACTTGTAATCAGAGAAACACAATAGTCGTGGCGAACATGGCAGAAGAAAGTGTCTCTACAGTGCGAAATGGATGCCAATCGTACGTACCCTCGCTTAAGCCAAAATGTTCACGTAGAGCCAGATTTTAGTCACTAAACAAAATTCTGCTCACCCACATTTAACGCCAACCATGTAACAAGCCAAGTAAAAGGTCCAGTCGTTATGGGTGGTAACAAATGCAGACAACGCGGTACCAAGGAGGAACTAACAAGCCTACTAACGAATCAGAAGCCATCATTTATGAAGGACAATAACACATGCCAATGACAAATATGGGCGTCGAGTGGGAAGGGCTTCCAGTGCATCCCCTAATACAGCATGCGCGCTGCCCTTCGGCTTGACCTAAAAAGGGGGACATAAGTACTCCTAAATGCTATCGACCCATATATTTAATTGATTCCACAGCTGAGGTGTTGGGCAGAAATTTGCTGGATCACCTTGAAACATAGGCAAATGAGAAGTAAATTCTAATCACAGCACAATATGGTTATTCTGAACAGATCCAGGACAGCAAACCAGAACGATTTGAACCATTGGCCGGGTCGGCCAATGGACCAGTAAATTTCGGTCTCATCTGTTTCAGCGTGAGGATCTGCTTGTTTGAGAAGCAGCGTCGAGTCTCCGAATATTTCCTGGAGCAGGGCAGTTTTGTGAGGAAGAAGAGGACATTTTCTATTTTCCGAGGAAAGATAGCTTGAGAGATCATTCCTTTACAGGTGGAGTACCTGTGGGTGAAGGAGGTCGCTGAAGCATTTCTTTGTGAATCTTAGCCAGAAACAATTTTGCCTCCCTTTCCTGAAGGCGTCTGGATGAACATGAGCACAATAACAATTGGCTGTTGTGTTGTGTTTTTTAAAAAAGTTTTAGAGAAGCTGTATGGCCTACTTGCTGTCAAAATGCTGAGGTACATTGTTCATGTGACACCAAGAGAGCACTTTGGACCTTTGTTGATGATTTATGGAAAAACAGGAACTGATGTCAGCGCGCACAGCTTGGCAAATAATATACTCCTGTGTAATCATGTCTGGAAATGGCATCACGACTGGAGATGCATGGTGCCATTTGATACTTGCTAAGGCTTGTGCGCACCCTCAGACGCAGAGCCCATCAGTTAACTGACATGACCAGTAAGCAGATCTCTCGGTTTGGAGCTTTTTATTTGGAAAAAGAGTCCATTCCACAGAACGGGGAGGTGAGAGGGTTGTTGAAGAATTTGTTTTTAGACAGAATGCCCACCAGAAAGAGCGTTACTGACTGTAAGTAACTGCAGATGCCTCACCTTGTCAATAGGTACCAAAGCAGTACCTCCCTTGGTGGTGGGTCTGTGGACTGGCACAAATCAAAAAGTCCTGCAGAACCGAAAGGGCAAAATGCCCATCTTGATAGACCTTGCTGTCAAGGCAATAGTGCTTTGTGAACATGAGCACTGATGCCCATGTAGCAGCCTGATAGTTATCCAGGACAGGCCCTACACTTGCTAGGCCCTACACTTGCTAGTGCAGTGGTAGCAGCCTTGAATCGAGTGGGATAAACTTCCTTCAGGTGTCTGCTTCGTAGCTAGTGCAAAGAAGATCTTTTTGCAGAGGACTATTGTAGGAAGCTGGCTCTGTATATACCTTGCCAAAGTATAGCATATAGTCTGCACAGAGTCCAGGGAGTTCCCAGAGGTATAGCAGAGGCAAAATTAGGTAAGTATTAACAGCTCTTTTTGTGGTAGGGTGGGTGAGCAGTGAGGCTTATTCTGAGGGTGTGTTAAGCATTTAATGTATTCACTGAATCAAGGACTGATACGCACACTCAGAGACAGAATCCAGACCAATGAGGTAAGTATAAAAAATATATATCTATATTTCATTTTTAGAACAAAGCAGGAATTGGCACAGTTGAGTAAAATATACTTCCAATTGCAAGACTTTTCAAGGAAATACAGTTGCTCTTGAAATTGCAATTGTTACAGGTTTGTAAATGCTTTGGAAACAGTTTAAATTACACAGTAATTACTTTCCATTACGCTTGGATTACTTTTGGATTACTTTTGAGTACTAGGGGTGGTATGCCTAGATGCCACACCTTAGGATATCTACATACAAGGTAAACAACTTTTTAAACTTTGTAATAGAATTCTCTTTTCTTCATACAGCACAGTTCCACACAGACATTTTTAGGCCCAAAATCTCTTCACATGGGTTCCTATAGGGAAAAACTGTTAGCGGTTCTGAAGGTTAAGTACATGACTTACGAGGGTGAGTTTTGGGGGTTAGATTCAAGGTTCCCCTAAGGTTGGATGCAAAGTGCAGGGGCCAAATGTTAGCCAATGGGGTAAGGGGGCCTTCGGTAAGGGACTACTTACGAGCAGGCCACTCGGGTGTGGGAGCAAAGCTCCTAGGGTTAAGGTCAGCACTGCAGGGGCCAGCGACCAGCACAGGAGCTGCAACACCAGCAGCACTGGAGCTGCCGGGTGCAGGGTGCAAAGCGGAAGTCAGGGACCCTGTGCTTTCCAATGGAGACTTTCAGTTTTGCAAAGATGATGCAGGCTCGGGCAGGGAGACTTCAAGGTTCAGGGTCCCCTCAAAATACTAAATTTAGGGGTGTTAGAGGGGTGTGCAGATCGGGACCAATGGGTCCCTTCCTTGGTGTGGGTACACCCCATATTATGCCACCTTCCGGTGGGAGGGGGCATGAGCATCTTCCTAACTGGCTGAGTCCCCTCATCTTCAAGATGGAGAGGACTGAGATGCGTGCTTCACCTCGCTTCCCACACCTGAGGGGTGGGGTTGGCAAGGTGGGCACACCTCTCTTCCTAGCTTAGTTTTTCCTGCTGATTCTCCCACCCAAAGTGGGACCGGTGGGAGTCAGATGCTGGGGGCAGCAAAAGGCAGGGACAGCTTCCAAAGCCAGCAGGCCTTTGAAACTTCCCGTTTCGTGGACCCAGCCCGTCCTGGGGGGAGGAGGCATGACACCTCTGCCAAAGATGGGCTTTGTTTCTGGACCCAAAGAGCGGAGACTCTCTACCCAGGGGTCCAGAAACCTGTCTGGGGGTCGCAAATGGCAGGCAGCATTCAGGAACCACACCAGGGGTGGTTTACTTTCAGGGGGCATCTCTAAGTTGCTGTCTCAGTGCATTTTACATTAAATCCCACACTGACAATTGTGTGGGTTTAATGCAATGAGATGTTTGCTACCAAACTTCCCAGTTTTTAGTAAAGTCATTAGGGAGCTGTGGAGTTCGTAATGACCAACTCTCATACCATACTTTACTACACTTACAATGTCTAAGAATGGACTTAGACACTGTAGGGGTGCAGGGCTCATGCCTCTGTACCCTCACCTTAAGGCTAGTGCACCCTGCTAGAGGGGTGACTTACCTAGGTCTCAGGCAGTGGGTTGCAGGCATGGCACACAGGGATGTGTGCCACGTTGACTCTTCCCTTTTCTCTGCACCAAAACATGCATTCTGCAGTGGCGTGTGGGTGTGTGAAGGTGAAGGGGCTCCAAGGGTGGCACAATAGGTACTGCAGCCCTTAGAGGCCTTCCCTGGTCACAGTGCCCTAGGTACCCATGGTATCTTTTATAGGTGGCTTACCTGGGGCCAGTGATGTGCAAATTGTGAATACAAAGGTACAGTCTTGGGTAAGAACACAGGCCCTGGGAACCTGATTGGCAGGGACTCAGGGCACATCAAGTCAGGTTGCATCAGATGTCAGTCAAAAAGTCGGGGGTAACCATGCCCAAAGGGGCACTTTCCTACCCCCCCCCCTCCCAAACGAAAGAGGATGGGACTAACCTTTGCCTAGAGAGTCTTCATTGTCTAAGTGGAAAAATCTGGAAAGCCCACCAGCATTGGCATGGGCAGTCCCAGGTCTATGTTCCACTGTAAAATCCATTCCCTGTAGGGATATGGAGCAACTCAAAAGTTTAGATTTTTCTCCTTTCATCTGCATTAGCCATCTGAGAGGACTGTGGTCATTTTGGACTAGGAAGTGAGTATCAAACAAGTATGGCCTCAGCTTCTTCAGGGACCAAACCACAGCAAAGGCCTCCCTCTCAATAGCACTCCAATGCTTCTCCCTGGGGACTAGCCTTCTGCTTATGAAAGCAACAGGTTGTTCATCTCCATCATCATTTGTCTGGAATTTGACAGCTCCTATCCCCAGCTCAGATGCATCAGTCTGCACTATAAACTGCTTGGAGTAATCTGGAGCCTTGAGAATAGGTGCTGAGCACATTGCCTCTTTTAGGGTGTCAAAAGCCTTTTGCCAGCCAACTGTCCAGTTCATTTTCTTGGGCGTCTTGTTGGAGTCGAGTTCTGTGAGGGGAGTCACAATGGACCATATCCCTTCACAAACCTCCTATAGTACCCAGTCAAGCCAAGGAATGCCCTGACTTGGGTCTGGGTTGTGGGAGCTTCCCAGTCCAGAATGGTCTGCATTTTGGGTTGAAGGGGTTGGACTTGGCTTCCACCTACAAGGTGGCCCAGGTAGACAACAGTTCCCTGCCCTGCTAGAGTGAGTAGAAACTCCTTATACAGCTGAGGCACTACCACTCTCCTAGTGGCACTAGGTTTGGGGTCTCTGGTCTCCGTGTACAGGAGTCCCTCCTCACAATAGACTTTGTGAGAGCCACTGACATCTCCCTTCTCCTGTGCAGCAGCTTGCTGCCTCAGGCCTTCAAGAGTGGGGAAGACCTGCTGCCCAAGGCACAGCTGTTCCCTAGAGGGTCCGCTGCTCCAAGGAGCTACACCTCGTAAGGTTCAAGTTCCATGGGCTCAGTTCCCTCTGGAGCTGACAAGTCCCCTCCCTGAGTAGAGGGGTCCAGAACTTGTTGCTGTATGGAAAATGTTTCACCAATCTTCCTACCTTTACTCTTGGGAGGTTAGGCCATTCTTTTAGTCTCTAATCCTCCTTGTTCACCCTATGCTAGGCACTGTGCTCTGGTTTTCACACACACTATCTCAAGGATTTGCAGCATTGCTGCATGTGTCTTTCTTTCTACCTCAGCCCATGCTGAGGTCCCCAGATCATTCCCAAGCAGACAGGCGGCTGGAAGCTTTGGAGAGACCACTACCTGCTTCAGGGCCGCAACCCCCCCAGGTAATATCACTATAGCCATGGCATGCTTAGTGGTGATACTGTCAGTGTTGGTAACTGGATAGGTTTTTACAGTTAGGTATTGCTCTGTGGAAACCAGTGTATCACTCACCATAATGACACTGCCACCTGTATCCCTCAGCGATTCTATCTTAGTCCCATTCACTAAGGGGTACTGCAGGTATTTCTTTAAATTAGGGGCCAGACAGCCAAAGTGGCTAACCCTCCATCCCCCTCAGAGACTAAAACAGCCTCAGGGTCAACCCTGATTTGCTATGGGAACACTATTGATCCCATCAGGAGATTTGCCATACCAGTAGGTACTGGTGGGGGTCTAGAAGCTGGCTTGTTCGGACGGGTGCGCCGGGTATGCCTAGACGTAGGTCCCGGGGTCACTGTGCCACTGGATTCAAGCTATCCTGGCTAAAGAGGGGTGAAAGCCCGAAACCGGTCCTAGGATGCTTGTTTCCGGTCCAGGGAGGACCTGGCTTGGCAGTTCGGGCTGGACTGTTCCCATGAGGCACAGGGTCAAGACTGATTTGCAAATGGCCAGGTCTAAACTGGGGTGGCATGGTGAGCACAAGAATGATGGATTTAACCCTGCTCTCTTGACTGGGGGAGAATGTTTTGATTTGTTCTGCATTTCATCCATCAAATGTGTGTCTTTTGCTTGTTCGGACAGGCAGCATCTCCAGTTTGTTGTCCCTTCTTGTGACAGTGGAAACACCAGGCTTTTGCAGGATCAAAAAACGTCATCTTGTACCCACTAGTGGGCTGGGAAAAGTTCTTGGGTCCACCCCACTTACCAGGATTTTGGGGGCCTTTAGAAGACTCTTGTGTTTTATCTTTGGGGTTCTCACCCTCTTTCCCCTGGGGAGGCTTTGTGGCCTCTTTCATTTGGTCACCCGCAGTGGTTGTCTTGGCTACCCTTGTCTTGATCCAGAGGTCCACCTTCTTTCCTAATACTTGGGGAGACATTAGACCTATGTCTACCAGATGCTGATGCAACTTTTCACTGATGCAGTAACTTAAAATGTGTTCTTTCATAAACAAATTATAAAGTCCTTCATAATCCTCCACTTTACTTCCAGTCAACCAGCCACCTAGTGTGTTCACTGAGTGGTCTCCAAATTCAACTCAGGACTGCCTCTAGGATTTCTGAGCCCCCCTGAGTTTACTTCTGTACTCCTCAGTAGTGAGTCCTGATCCCTCAATCAGGGTGCCCTTCATAAGTTCATAGGACTCTGCTTCTGCCCCACTAAAGGTCAGAAGTCTATGCACTTACCAGAGAACAGTTCCCACAAGAGTGCCCCCCAGTGAGACTTTCTCACTTTTCTTGCTTCACAAGCCCTCTCAGAGGCTGTGACCCACTTGGTGATGTCATCACCATCCTCAAATTTAGTGACCATCCCTTTGGGGAATTTAGGATCCTTCTTTTTCTAAATTTATAAATATCTCCACCATTGACTAGGCCCATCTCTACTCTCTCTTTTTCTAGAGCTAGGAGCCTAGTCTCTAGGTCTAGCCTTTTGGTCATCCTTATTAAAATGAGATCCTCATCAGTGAGGTTTTCCTCACTGTCTGGTAGGGAGTTTGCCCTACACCCTGTACCTCTTAGGAATAGAGGGCAGGACACAAAGTTCCCTTCCTTCCTAAGTAGTTGAGGTGGTTGGTCTAAGACTTCATCATCCTCATTACCTTCCCCATTCTCTTGAAGGTCTTCACATTCTTCTGTGGGGTGGTCCTTTGCATGCCCTGCCAGGAACTCCTGGAGTTGTCGCCTGGTGGGGTTGGACCCAGTTCTTATCTGTTTAGCCTTACAGAGAAGCCTTAACTCTCTAACCTTTACGTTGGAGTAAGGGGTGCGGTCGAGCTACTCAGCCATATTTCCTGGATTGCTCATTATTTTTCTAAAGTGGTGTTCTTTTTGGAAGACCTACACTAACAGGTCTATATACTTCCCCCTAACTTCAATGACTTTTACTTTTTTCTACAAAATGTTACAGGGACTTAACACAAGGCTTTAACAAGAATTTTAGAAGTTTGGGGAACAAAATAGTCAATTCAAAATTTTTGGGGGGATTTTTGTCATGTGATCAGAGGTCGACTAAGTTAGTCCAATAAATGCAAGGCTTTATATCCCACCACTGATCCACCAATGTAGGAAGCTGACTCTGTATATACTACACCAAAGTAAGGTATAGTTTGCACAGAGTCCAGGTATGCCCCAGAGGTATAACAGAGGCTACGTTAGGTAAGTACTAACAGCTCTCTTTATAGTGGTGTGGGCGAGCAGTTAGGATTATCCAGAGTGTGTGATCAGCATTTATTATATTCACTCAATCAAGGACTGATGACACACACTCAGAGACAGAATCCTGGCCAATCAGGTAAGTATAAAAAAGGTATATTTATGTTTTATTTTAAATCCAAGCAGGACTTGGCACAGGTAAGTAAAATATACTCTCAAATGCAAGACTGTTCAAGGAAATGCAGTTTTGATTGAATGTGCAATCGTTACAGATTGGTATGTGCTTGAAAAACTGCTTACATTGCACAGTGTTAGATTTGGGGGTCTCTAGTTGGCAGAGGTAGGTACCTTTGTCCAAATAGGGTCCCTTGCGTCTAGTCAGGGTAAGGGGGTACACTCCTAAAATAACCCCTGCTCACCCCCTTGGTAGCTTGGCACGAGCAGATAGGCTTATCTCAGAGGCAGTGTGTAAAGCATTTGTGAACACATACAGTAACCCAGTGACAGCACTACAGATGGGCACCTCACAGGTTTTATATAAAAAATAAGTATTCTTTATATAGACTTATCACAACACCACAAACGACAAAAAAATCCACAGTACTGTACTTTAAAAATGGTAGAAATAGCTTAGTTCTCTTAAGATGGTAAATGCGACACTTTGAGTTCAATGTACCTTAGGATGCGTAACGCTATACAACAAAAGTGTTGCAGGGAACGTGATGCGTCGGTTCCTTACACGCAAGAACGGTGATGCGTCGGGTCCCTACTGATGCTTAGGGGATGCGTTGGTTCTTCTCTGCGAGGAGAGGTGATGCGTCGGTTTCTTACTGCGCTTCCGTGGCGATGCAGCTCGCAACGCCGTGATGCGATGAAGATCTGGTGCGATGAAACAAAGATGGCGTCTTCTTCTTGATGCGACACGATGCGTGCACGCTCGTCGGCGACTCAACGATTCTTCTGAGCCGCGACAGGCCCTGCGACACGCTTCCCGGTGATGCAGCGGCATCTGATGCGACGTCGATCCTCATCCCCGGCGATGTGAGGCGCTTCGGCAACGATGCAACAACTGCAGCGGCAACACGCTTTCCCAGCGATGCGACGACAGCGGCTGCGACACGCTTCTCCGATGATGCGGCGGCGTCTGATGCGACGTCGATTCTCTTCTCCAGCGATGCGAGGCGCTTTCGGGTAGTGAAGCGACAGCGGCAGTTCGGCGACACGCTTCTTCTTCGTGCTTCGCACTTCCAGCTCCTTGCAACACGCAGTCCCTCAGAAAGCCCAATACAACTGCGGGCAGTTCCAAAGAACTCTTGGGGAGCTGGTGGGTGAAGTCTGTTTTCCCTGAGACTTCAGCAGGAGGCAAGCTCTTTCTCAAGCCCTTGGAGATCCTTCACAAGTTGATGAAAGTACACACAAAGTTACTCTCTCCTTTATTTGGCAGTCAGGCAACCACTGCAGACCAATCCCCCAAGCAGCACTTCAGCTTAGGGATAGTCTCCCCTCAGTCTCTGGTTCCTCTCCTCAGCAAAGGTTTCTTCTTGTTTCTCAAAAGTGATCTAAAGTTCTTGGGTCTGGGTCCCCAATTTTATACACAGTTTATCTTTGTTCTCTGAAGGCAGAGAGGCCTTTGCCTAGTCCAAACCAGTTCTGGTCAGTCCTGGAGCACTTTATTGACAAGACTCCATCTTTCCTTTCACAGAGTAGGCCAGGGATATCAGACGCACCACAGGAGGTGGAGACAGCATTGTGGAGGGAAGGCACAGCCCTATTCAGGTCCAAGGTGCAACTCCTCCCACCCATCTACATTCAGATCTCTCTATTCAGCCCTCTGCTGACGCACCCTGTCTCCTGGAATTTCCCAGCCCCTGTCACTCAAACTCCAGACAAGGAATGCACAACCTAGCAGAGGCAGGCTTGGACAGTTAGACAAGAAAATACCTACTTTCTAAAAGTGGTATTTTCAAACACAGAATGTTAAAACCAACTTCACCAAAAGATGTATTTTATCATTCTGAGTTCAGGCATACTAAACTCGAATTTCTACCTAGTTCCCTGAGTCAGTTAGGATTATAGCACAAGTTACTTACCTTCGGTAACACTATATCTGTAAGAAACATTAGTTAGTTAGATTCCTTACCTTAGAATATCCCCAGGTGTCAGGCTGGATCCGGAAAGATTTTTCGTCAGCAGTACCCCTGCGCGTCGCTAGGCGTCGTCTGTGGCTCCGCGTCCGTCGTCGTGATCGCCGGGATGACGCCGTCGTCATGATCGCGTCGTCGGAGTACATAGACGCCACCCTTGTGCACTGACGTCAGTTCTGTACATAGCTTTCCGTGTCAGGAACACAGAGCCATGCAAGAAACCGACACTGGTGCCATGAAACTAGGGCCCTGAAAGGGATGACCTTAACCCTAGATATCGGTTCGCAGAACGGGGAGGATGGGTGGGGCGGTAAGGAATCTAATTAACTAATGTTTCTTACAGATATATCGTTACCGAAGGTAAGTAACTTGTGCATCTGAAAGAAACACGTTAGTTAGATTCCTTACCTTAGAATAGATACCCCAGCAATACCAACCCCGGTGGTGGGTCTGCGAACCAAGATCACACCAGGAAGTCCCGGAGAAAGGAACGGCCAAAAAAGCCGTCTCTCCGGACTTGGCTGTCCAGGCAGTAATGCTTGGCAAACGTGTGCAGCGAGGCCCACGTAGCTGCCTGACAAATGTCCTGCAAAGGGACTCCCTGTCCCAAGGCAGTAGTAGCCGCTGTGGCCCGAGTGGAATGGGCCCTCAGCCCCACAGGAGGATCCTTCTTAGCCAAGGAATAACAGACCTTAATGCACAAAACAACCCACCGAGAGATGGTTCGCTTGTGCACTGCCCGCCTCTTCTTAGCGCCCACGTAGCCAACAAAGAGCTGGTCGTCCACCCGGAACTGTTTTGTGTGATCCAGATAAAAGGAGAGCGCACGTTTTGGGTCCAGACGGTGGAGCCTCTCCTCCTCTTTCCAGGGATGCGGCGGCGGAAAGAAGGTGGGTAAGGTAACGGACTGCCCGATGTGAAAGGCAGTAACCACCTTAGGAAGAAAAGAAGGGCGAGTCCTCAGAACAACCATGTCCTGATGGACAGAGAGGAAAGGAGGTTTAGAAGAAAGAGCCTGGAGCTCATTCACTCTTCTGGCAGAGGTGATGGCAACCAGGAAAGCAGTCTTGAGAGTCAGAGAACGAAGAGGACAGTTATGAAATGGCTCAAAGGGAGCGCACATCAGATAAGTTAACACCAGATTCAAGTCCCACTGAGGCATTACAAAGGGAACAGGAGGAAACATGTGAGTAATGCCTTTCAAGAATATATTTACAACAGAACAGGGGACTTGAAAAGAGAAGGCTGATCAGGAAGCCTCAAGAAGGCTGAAACAGCTGAAAGATATCCCTTGATGGTGCCCAGAGCAGAGCCCTGCTGGGCCAGGGAAGGAAGAAAGAGGAGAACCTCAGAAAGAGGGGCGGAAAGGGGATCCCCAGCCTTTGCTGTGCACCATGCCACAAATTTGTTTCACCTACAGGCGTATACCGTTTTAGTGGAGGGACGCCTGGCTGCCAGAATGACATCACAGACTTCAGGAGGCAAGTCAAATGGCATCAACTGCCGCCGCTCAATCTCCACGCATGGAGGTGGAGGCTGGACAGGTTCGGGTGGAGGACCGTCCCCTGCTGCTGCAACAGAAGGTCCTCCTGAAGAGACAGTCGAATCGGGGGGATCGATTGACAAACTGAGTAGCTCGAGATACCAGTATCTTCGTGCCCAATCCGGAGCCACAAGGATGACTTGGGGCCCAGTCGCGCCTGATCTTCTTCAGCATTCTGGGCAGAAGTGGCATAGGTGGAAGGGCGTATAACAGACCGCAACTCCACACGCGACGAAAAGCGTCTCAGAGCGAGTGCCGCCTTGGAAATTCCATAGCGCAGAACTGATGCCATTGCGCGTTCTCTTGGGTGGCGAATAGATCTAACCAAGGCTCTCCCCACTGCGGAAAGAGACCTTGCGCCACGTCCGAGCTCAGACGCCACTTGTGATCCATCATGCACCTACGGCTGAGTTCATCCGCCCTGGCATTCAGAGAGCCCGCCAGGTGTTGAACCACCAGGGTGATGCCCTGATGTTCCAGCCATGTCCAAAGGCACAGAGCCTCCTGACAAAGGGTCCATGACCCCACCCCGCCCTCTTTGTTGCAATACCACATGGCGGTGGTGTTGTCCGTGAACACCTGCACTACACTTCCCCGGACAGAGGGAAGGAATGCCTTCAGTGCAAGCCGGATCGCCCGCAACTCCAATATGTTGATATGGAGCAGGTACTCCGCCGGAGATAAGAGGCCTCTGATCTCCGTCTCTCCCATGTGGCCCCCCCCATCCCAGGAGGGACGCATCCGTCACCACTGCGTGCTCCGGTTGAGGTTGGGAGAGGGATCTGCCACTGACCCAATCGCGGTCCGTGAGCCACCACTGCAACTGTCTCGCAGTGCCCTCTGAGATCAGGACGTGTTCGGACAGGTTGCCCTGATGTTGAGCCCACTGGAACTTCAGGTCCCACTGCAGAGCCCGCATCCGCCACCTGGCGTGATGTACCAGCAGGAGGCAGGAGGCAGGAGGCCATCAGACCCAGCAGCCGTAGGGCCATCCTGACCGAAACTCAGGATAAAGGCTGAAAGATCGGAATCAGAGCCTGAATATCCCGAACCCGCTGTTCGGGAGGATAGACCTGAAACTGCGCCGAGTCCAGAACCGCTCTGATGAAGAGGAGCTTCTGGGAGGGACTCAGATGTGACTTCGGCACGTTGATGGAGAACCCCAGCGAATGCAGGAGGTCGGCCGTAGTCTGGAGGTGGGAGACGACTGTTCGGGGCGAGCCCGCCTTCAACAACCAGTCGTCGAGAAAGGGGAAGACTGGAACCCCTAATCTGCGCAGATGAGCTGCGACCACCGCCATCACTTTCGTGAACACCCGAGGGGCACTGGTGAGGCCGAAGTGGAGCACGGTAAACTGAAAGTGCTCGTGGCCTACCGTGAACCGCAGGTAACACCGGTGGGCCGGCAGGACGGGGATGTGGAAATAAGCGTCCTGAAAGTCCAACGCTACCATCCTAGGGCAGTCAGAACCTGAGCTAATGTCAGCATCTTGAACTTCTCCTTCCGGAGGAAGGCGTTGACGCACCTGAGGTCCAAGATAGGGCGTAGGCCCCCATTGCCCTTCTTGGGAACCAGAAAGTAGTGGGAGCAACAACCCCGTCCTACTTCTGGGCGAGGAACGCGCTCGATGGCCCTCTTGGCCAAGAGCGCCGTAACTTCCTCCTGCAGAAGTTGCAAGTGATCCCACGACATGCGGTGGCATGGCTGGAGGGTTCACCTCAAAGGGGAGGGAGTAGCCCCTTTGGACGATTTGCAGCACCAACCTGTCCAAAGTGATGGTACGCCAGTGGAGCAGGTGATGGCGAACTCTGCCTCCCACTGGCGTGGAATGGACCTGAAAGTTCAGACTAGGAAGGCATTGAGGCAGATGCTGCGGGAGCAGATTTGGACTGACCGGCTCTCTGTCCCCCTGCTCCGCCAAGGCGGAATCCACGTCCGCGACCACATTGACTCGCTCTTCGCTCTTGGGCTGAGTGGTCGCTCCCCAGCGACATTTGGTATCGTTGTGCTTCGCTTGTATTCTAAACTGCCTCATTATTTTGCCTGCAGTCTGCCTAGGTTGCCGCTTTGCTTTGTATGCACTTTTAAATTGCCATTGTAACTTTCCCTCTGATTGCGCGTTTTCCTCAAGCGCTCTGCTGTGCTCACCCCTCCGCTGCCATTTTGTTTGTTGTTGTCGTCCTCTGTTGCCCGCCCCGCCTCCCAGCTGAGCCGCCCTCCCACAAACTACAAACAGCGCTCCCTTACCTAGAAGCGCTGTGACTCGCTCTTCGCTCTTGGGCTGAGTGGTCGCTCCCCAGTGTCCCTGGCGACATTTGGTATCGTTGTGCTTCGCTTGTATTCTAAACTGCCTCATTATTTTGCCTGCAGTCTGCCTAGGTTGCCGCTTTGCTTTGTATGCACTTTTAAATTGCCATTGTAACTTTCCCTCTGATTGCGCGTTTTCCTCAAGCGCTCTGCTGTGCTCACCCCTCCGCTGCCATTTTGTTTGTTGTTGTCATCCTCTGTTGCCCGCCCCGCCTCCCAGCTGAGCCGCCCTCCCACAAACTACAAACAGCGCTCCCTTACCTAGAAGCGCTGTGACTCGCTCTTCGCTCTTGGGCTGAGTGGTCGCTCCCCAGTGTCCCTGGCGACATTTGGTATCGTTGTGCTTCGCTTGTATTCTAAACTGCCTCATTATTTTGCCTGCAGTCTGCCTAGGTTGCCGCTTTGCTTTGTATGCACTTTTAAATTGTCATTGTAACTTTCCCTCTGATTGCGCGTTTTCCTCAAGCGCTCTGCTGTGCTCACCCCTCCGCTGCCATTTTGTTTGTTGTTGTCGTCCTCTGTTGCCCGCCCCGCCTCCCAGCTGAGCCGCCCTCGCCCCTCCCCCTCCACTATCCATATATGACAGTTGCTCCCGCGCGCAGAGTTCACGCGCAGCGACCGCGCCCAATCCGCGCCGAAGGTGCGCCAAAGGTAAGCACGTCTACGCCCGTCCGCGCCCAGCGCCAGACCCCCTGGTCCCCGTATTGCCCACCCCTCCCGCATTACTTACGATGCCACCACCCTCCTAGCCCTCAACCCTGGCCGCTCCCCCAACTGCGTCCAAGCCGCTCCTGGACACACCTATGGACCCTTTTCCTGCTACTCCTGCAAGTTCGACGGCACCAAGAACAACTCCGCATCCACGAACACACAACAGATATCCGATCCCAACCACCTACAATGCTTCCTGCTCAACACCCGCTCGGTCCACAGACACGCCACTGACCTCTGGAATCTACTCGACACCATCTCTCCGGACGTCGCCTTCCTAACAGAAACATGGATGAATGCCTCCTCAGCCCCATACATCACCATCGCCATCCCGGAAGGCTATAAGATCATTCGCAAGGACCGTACCGGCCACACAGGAGGAGGCATCGCTATCGTCCATAAGAAATCCATCCGTATCTCAACCAACTCAGACGTCAACCTCGCCAACTCTGAACACCTTCACTTCCAGATCCACATCGACCCCAAGACCACACTCAGAGGCACCCTCCTTTACAGGCCACCAGGACCCCGCGCACAATTCAGTGAGGACATCACGGACTTCATCACTCCACACGCGCTCCCCTCCGAGGACTACATCCTTTTGGGAGACCTCAACTTTCACCTTGAAAAGAACAACGACCGCAACACCACCACCCTTTTGGACAACCTCGCAAACCTTGGACTTAAACAACTTGTCACTACCCCCACCCATATCGCAGGTCACACACTCGACCCTATCTTCACCTCCAGCAAGCATGTTTCCTTCAGCCACTCCACTGCTCTCCTTTGGACTGACCACAGCTGCGTTCACTTCACCTACAACAAGCCCACATCCAACAACCACCCCCAACCCACTCTGCAAAGAAACTGGAACAAAATCACCATCAACCAGATCTCCTCATCGCTTCTTCAAAATCCCCCCGCCCACTCCTCAAACCCAGACCAAGCAGCCACCAACCTCACCCAATGGTTATCCAACAGCGCCGACATCCTAGCACCACTGAAAAAACGACAAATCAAACTAGGCAGCAAGAAGGCCTCCTGGTTCAACGATGATCTTAAGAAATCCAAGAAACTCTGTCGCTCCCTCGAGAAGGCCTGGAAAAAAGACCCAACCACCAGCACCAAGGACGCCTTCAAAAACGCCACCCGCATTCACCACCAACTAATCCGAAATGCCAAGAAAGCAGCCTTCAAGGACCGTCTAGACAACAACGCCCACAACAGCAAGGAACTATTCAACATCTTCAAGGAATTTACCAACCCCTCAGCCAACTCCAACGACATCACCCCCTCTCAAGCCCTCTGCAACTCCCTAGCCTCATTCTTCCACAACAAAATTGCAGACATCCACAACAGCTTCGACAACCAACCAGAAGTCCAAGCTTCCCAATCCCCTGCAGGTTCCCCACCCCCCCCGAACATCCTCAACGACTGGAAGCCAATTTCCACTGAGGACACCATCCATCTGATGAACTCTATCCACTCAGGATCCCCCACAGACCCCTGCCCTCACCACATCTTTAACAAAGCAGACTCCATTATTGCACCGCACCTCCGAGACGTCATCAACTGCTCCCTCAACTCCGCAACCTTCCCGGAAAGCTGGAAACATGCCAAACTCAGCGCCCTCCTGAAGAAACCCACAGCTGACCCCACCGAACTCAAAAACTATCGCCCTATCTCACTCCTTCCATTCCTGGCCAAAGTCATCGAGAAAGCTGTCAACAACCAGCTCGCCGCATTCCTCGAAACCAACAAATCCCTCGACTCCTCACAGTCCGGCTTCCGAGCCAAGCACAGCACCGAAACCGCCCTCATCGCAGCAACAGACGACATTCGAACTCTACTGGACAATGGAGACACAGTCGCCCTCATCCTCCTCGACCTCTCCGCAGCCTTCGACATAGTCTGCCATAGCACCCTTCTACAGCGCCTCAAAAACATCGGAATCCAAGGAAAAGCACTGGAATGGATCACCTCGTTCCTCTCCGGAAGAACCCAGAGAGTCCGCCTCCCACCATTCAAGTCAGAGGCCACTGAAGTCATCTGCGGCGTACCTCAAGGGTCCTCACTCAGTCCCACCCTCTTCAACGTTTACATGAGCCCCCTCGCGGCCATTGTACGTCAACACAACCTCAACATCATCTCCTACGCCGACGACACTCAACTGATCCTATCACTCACCAGAGACCCTAACACGGCCAAAACCAACCTACACGAAGGAATGAAAGAAGTAGCCGAATGGATGAAGCACAGCCGTCTGAAACTGAACTCAGACAAAACAGAAGTCCTCATCTTAGGTACCTCCCCCTCCGCCTGGGACGACTCTTGGTGGCCAGAGGCCCTTGGAATAGCACCCATCCCGACGGACCACGCACGGAATCTGGGCGTCATCCTGGACTCCTCACTCTCGATGAACAGACAAGTCAACGCCGTTTCTTCATCTTGCTTCAACATTCTTCGCATGCTCAAAAAAACATTTCGCTGGATCCCTACCGAAACTAGAAAAACAGTCATCAACGCTCTGGTCACGAGCCGACTGGACTACGGAAACACCCTCTACGCCGGCACCACCGCAAAACTCCAGAAAAAACTACAACGCATCCAGAACGCCTCAGCCAGGCTCATACTAGACATCCAGCTTAAAGAACACATCTCTGATCACCTGAAAAACCTCCACTGGCTCCCCGTCAATAAGAGGATCACTTTCCGGCTCCTAACCCACGCACACAAAGCACTCTACGAAATCGGACCGGAATGCCTCAACACACGACTATCCTTCTACACCCCCTCCCGCCAGCTACGATCCTCCAACCAAGCCCTTGCTAATGTACCTCGCATCAACAAAACCACCATGGGAGGTAGATCCTTCTCCTACCTAGCAGCTAAAACCTGGAACTCACTTCCCACTCACCTTCGCCTTACTCAGAACCACCTAGCATTCAGAAAGCAACTCAAAACGTGGATATTCGACAAGTAACTCCCCACCCTTCTACAAGCGCCTTGAGACCCTCTGGGTATGTAGCGCGCTATACAAATCTTTTGACTTGACTTGACTTGACATTGAGGCTGGTCCTGCGGCCTGTGGCTAGAAGAACGTGCGGGGGCGCCCCTTCCTTGGCCACGAAAGGGGCGAAAAGCAGAAGTTTGCTGGCGCTAGGCCGACAGACCCAAGGACTTGACCGTAGCCCTGGATCCTTAAAGCGCTCCAGCGCGCTATCCGCTTTGTCGCCAAAAAGGCGACGGCCATCAAAGGGCATGTCCATGAGAGTGCTCTGGACATCCCCTGAAAAGTTCGTGGACCTCAGCCAGGAAGGACGACGAATCGCCACCGGCGTTGCAATCGCTCTGCCCAGCGAGTCCGTGGTGTCAGGTCCACATCGAATGGAATACCGTGCTGCATCACGCCCCTCAGCAAGAGCCTGGGCGAGCCGTGTCCTGGCCTCCTCAGGACACTGGGGCAGCACGTCCGCCATCGTATCCCACAGAGAGTGGGTGTAACGGTCCTAAAGGCATGCAGTATTAATGGACCGCAACCCAAGACTGAGTGAGGAAAACAGCTTCTTGCCAAACTGTTCCATCCTTTTGGATTCCCGGTCCGGAGGTGTGGACGGGAAGGCGGTTTGGGACGTGGAGGCCTGGATAACCAGACTCTCAGGGGTGGGGTGTACGGACAGAAAGCAGGGGTCGCCTGGAGCTGGGCGGTGGTGCCGGGCCACGTTCCGATCCACAGGAGAGACTGTGGAGGGCTTGGACCAAGTGCCCATCAGAACGTCGGCGAGGGCCTCATTAAACTGCAGCAGAGGGTCCGAAGAGCTTACTGGCGGTTGAAGCACCTCAGTGAGGAGGTTAGTCCTTACGGCCTCTGCAGGGAGCTCCAGGCGCAAGGCCTTGGCTGCCTTGCGCAGCATCACAGCATAAGTAGCACCCTCCTCCGTAGCCACGGAACGAGGAGAGATGAAACCAGTGTCAGGCGAAGTGTCTAGACCACTGGCCTCCCCCAGATCATCTGCCCAGTCCTGACTTAACTGGCACTACTGTGCCAGAGGGTCCTCAGACCCCTCCCAGTCCTCCCCTTCATCCGTGTACTGGTAATCAGGCAGAAATGACGGAGCCGGGTCATAGGCGAAAAGCTCACCCATCGACGCCGGAGACAGCGCCGAGTGGCGCCGCTCCGACGCCGGACTGAAACCAGGGACGGCGTTGTCCGAGGACGGCGCCGGGAGTGACACCATGGGGGTCGGCACCAGCGGAGGAGTCGTGAGGTCAACTGGTGTCGACCGGGATCCAGGCCTGGATCCCATGGGGGCCTGCGGCGTCGGAACCAAAGTTGACGACGGCGCCCAGGTCGAAGCCGCCGGCTCGCTAGGACCCCCAGTCGGACCTGGGGGCATGGAGGCGCGCCAGCAGGCCTCGACAGTGGGAAGAGAGTCCTCATGGCCACGAGAAAGTTTTGAATCTCGTCCGGAGTCGTATGAAGCTCAGGGACCGGAGGGTGTGGGGCTGGATGCGATTCCTGCGGCTCCGGTGGAGCCGCACGGGTGGTGCCACACGAGCCCTCGGCCGAGTTGCGTGACCAGCGAGGGGAGTCAGAAGAGCGATGCCGCTTCTTCGACTTCTTTTTACCATGGCTTGACTTACCTGAGTGCGAGGACTTGGATCACAAGGAGCGGTGATGATTGCAGCTCTGCGACCGGTCCCTCGACTTCCTCCTCGACCGGGACATCGAGCGGCGCGGAGCCGACTGCCGGATCTCAAGGAGCTTGCGGGACCGCTCCCACCTAGCTTTCGACGTCAAGGCCCGGCAGTCGGGGCACAACTTGTCATCGTGGTCGGCCCCAAGACAGTAGAGACACCGATGGTGGGGGTCGGTAACCGACATCAGTCGGTGGCAGACGTCACCTGGCTTGAACCTGGGCATCCCTACCGGCACCAGGAGTCGAAGTCGACTCGAAAAAGATAGACAAAATGTCCAAAAAGTTAGTCAAAAAATGACTAAGGGTACGCTCTTCCCGGATCTGCGCTTGCTGGCGCGGAAAAAAGAAGAACTGACGTCAGCGCGCGAGGGCGGCTTCTAAGTACTCTTGACGACGTGATCACGACGCCGACGATGGATGCGGAGCCACAGACGACGCCTAGCGACGCGCAGGGGTACTGCTGACTAAAAATCTTTCCGGATCCAGCCTGATGCCTGGGGATATTCTAAGGTAAGGAATCTAACTAACGTGTTTCTTTCAGATAGATGTAATAATCAAACTGCCCATTCTGGTTTATGGGGAAAAGGTAGCCTTGCAATAGTGAAAAACGAAAATGGCTGTAATTCACTATTAGGACATGCCACACAGTCCAGGGCATGTCCTATCTTATACTTACAATGCACCCTGCCCTTGGACCTACCATAGGGGTGTCTGATATGAAGAAAAGGGAAGGTTTCGGGACTGTCAAGTGGGTGCACTTGCCCAGTCAGCATGGCAGTACCAGACTGCACACAGGCTCTGCAATGGCAGACCTGAGACACACTTTTACAGGCTGCTTCTGTGGGTGGCAAAACCAGTGCTTCAAGCCCACCAGCAGCATTTGGTTTACAAGCCCTGGGCACACTCAGTGCACTGTACTAGGGTCTAGCAAGTTAACCAAACCAACCAATCATGGAGTCACCAATCCATACATCAATTTACCATAGGGAGCACTTGCACTGTGGCACTGAATAGCAGTGGCACAGTGCCCACAGCATCTAACACCAGCAAAAACACATGAGGCAACAGCAAAAAATGGAAGGGAGACCCACGCCAAGGTGCCAGGTCTAACACACAGTAATTACTTTCGGATTACTTTTCAGTTACTTTTGGATTACTTTGTGTACTGGGTCGGTGGTATGCCTAGATACCACACCTTAGGATCTCGCAATACAAGGTAAGTACCACTTTTTATACTTTGCAATTGACTTCTTTTTTCTCCATACAAAACAACAGTTCAACACAACATTTTTAGGTCCAAAATCTCTTAACATGTGTTCCTATGGGAGAAAAGTGTTAGCGGTTTTCCAGGTAAGTACACGACTTACATGTGGGAGTTTTGGGGGGAAGGACCAAGATTCCCCAAGGTCTAGATGGGCAATCAATTTGCAGCACCAGTGGCACTGGGACCGCCGGGTGCAGAGTGCAGGGTGGCCAATGTTAGCCAATGGGGCTAAGGGGGCCTTCAGTTAGGGACTGCTGGCGAGCAGGCCACTTAGGTGTGGGAGCACTGGAGGGGCCAACGACCAACACAGGAGCTGCACCACCAGCTGCACTGGGGTGGCCAGGTGTAGGGAGAAAAAAGGACATGGGGGACCCTGGGCGCTTCAATGACCTTTGGTTTTGAAAAGTTGCAGCAGACTCGGGCATGGAGACTTCCTGAAGGCGTCTACTGACAGGAGAGGTAAGTTGGGATCTTTGGGGATGCCTGGAGACCATCAGTTAGGCCACCCAAGGCCGTGGAGGATCGGGTACAGGGGTGTCTTCTGGCGTCGGGTTTACTAACCAGGTTTGGTCGCAGTCGGGGGGACCCTTCAGGTTGAGGCTGCAGGAGTCATCTTGAGGCTTGAAGAAGGTCACGGATCACCAGATCCCAGGTCCGGATCGCTATGGAGACATCCTTGTGGTGTTGGGCCACTTGAACTCGGGCCGTGGGTGTCGGGTGCAGAATCGCTGAGTTGCTGGAATCCAGATTCTTTTTTTGAGCAAATCCAGTGCTCACGGGAGACAACGTCTGTAAAATGGTTACAGGGCAGGCGCTCCGGGCTCTGGGGGTAGCTGGCTGCTGGGCTCGCCAGGGTTCTTGCTGTAGGCAGGGCGTAGACGGGACAGGCCGGTAAGGCTGGGGCCAAAGAAGGGTTAGCACAGCTCTAATCCTTCTTCTTTCTTCCTGTAATCTGAGGAGGCAAGGTTCAGGGTTGCCCCTAAAATACTCGATTTAGGGGTGTTAAAGTGTAAAGGTTGTGACCAATGGGTCCCTTACTTGGGGTGGGTACACCCCATATTATGCCACCCTCCAGTGGAAGGGGGAATGAGCCTCTCTCTAATTGGCTGAGTCCCCTCATCTCAAGATGGAGGGGACTGAGATGTTTGCTTCACTTCGCCTCCCACACATGAGGGGTGGGATTGGCAAAGGTGGGCACACCTCTCTTTCTAACTTTCTTTTTCCCCACCTATTCTCCCACCCAGGGGTGGTCAGAATCGGTGGGAGCCAGTTACTAGGGGCAACAAAAGGCAGGGACAGTTTCCAAAGGCGGATGGTCTTTGAAGCTTACCCTTTCGTGGACCCAGCCCATCCAGGGAGAGGAGGCATGACACCTCTGCCCAGGATGGGCTGTGTTTCTGGACCCAGAGAGCTGAGGCTCTCTACCCAGGGGTCCAGAAACCTGTCTGGTGATGGCAAATAACGGACAGCCATTCAGGAACCAACACCAGGGCTGGTCGACTTTCAGGAGGCATCTTTAAGATGCCCTCCGAGTGCATTTTACATTAAATTCCACACTGGCATCAGTCTGGATTTAATGTGCTAAGATGTTTGCTATCAAACTTCCCAGTTTTTGGTAAAGCCATTATGGAGCTGTAGAGTTCATAATGACCAACTCCCAGACCATATGCTATGTATGGCTTTACCACACTTACAATGTCTAAGAATGGACTTAAACACTGTAGGGGTACAGGGATCTTGTATCTGTACCCTCACCTTAGGGCTAGTGCACCCTGCTAGAGGAGTGACTTACCTAGTCCTAAGGCAGTGGGTTGCAGGCATGGCACACATGGCACCTTTTACAAGGGGCTTACCTGGGGCCAGGTTTGTGCCAATTATGGATACAAAGGTACAGTCTTAGGAAAGAACACAATCCCTGGGAACCTAATCGGCAGGGACCCAGGGCAAATCAAGTCAGGTAGCATCAGTTGTAGTGAAAACGTGGGGGGTAACCATGCTAAAAGAGGCCCTTTCCTACAATTATCCTTCTAGAGAAGGTTATTTTCTGCCCTGCGTTCTCATTCTTGGCCCTCAAGCAGCCCAAAAAGAGTTGATTGTTCACATGATATAAACAACTATCATCAATACAGAAACTAAGGGCTCCATGGGGCCCAAGCAATGGAGTTTCTCCTCCTCTTTTGAGGATTGAGGCAGGGCAAAGAAAGGTATTCAGTAAACATGCAGCTCAAGTTCTCACATCAGTTTTTCTGGAAAGAATGCTGTTAAAGAGGCAGGGCTGAGTGGGTCTACTGCTCACCTATGTGACGAGCTGATGTGATCAAGACCAGAAAGATTGTTTTCAGGGTCAGGAGACATAGTGGAGCACTGTGCATTAGTTCAAATGGGGTACACGTTAGAAAAGTGCAAACCAAATTCAAATCCTACTGGGGCATCATAAAAGGATTCAGCAGAAACATATGCTGTAAACCTTTAAGAAATCTCAGGTAATATAAACAAAAAAGGTTGATCCAGCAACCTCAAGAAAGCCAAAAGAGCCCACAAATAGCAAGTCTTTGCCGAGCCAACAACAAAACAAACAACACTCCAGGGAGCTTAGCAGGTAGCAGGTCAATCTGACCAGTGTTACACCACAGCACAAACTGCTCCGTTGCCTGTCGCACACCGATTTTGTGGATTGGCACTTCATTGCCAGAATCACATCAATGAATTTGGAAGGAAAATGGAAGGAGATTATCTGCCACTGCACAATCTCTACTCATGGAGCTGCATGGTGTGGAGGCCCCCTGACCCTGTTGATCATGGTGGAGTTACTCAAGTTGTGGTTGACCTCTTTGGGTAAGCTGGGGGTTGCCCTGGCTAAGATAGAGTTAGCAGAGGTAGACAACTCTCAACCCAAAGAAAAGAAACTGGGCAAAGAAGCAGACAAGGTGCATTTTACGTTGGGTCCCAGCTCCCTAGAGGATATGACCTAGACAGGAGGATGTAAGGCAGAGTAGGCCCTGCAACAACCCAGCCTGTTTCCTTACTCTTCCTCGCCTGAACACTAGGTAGGCTCTCCCAGATTGTGGCTGAGCTTCCTGGCCTGTTGACTGGGGAGTAGGGAGGCTTGTGTGGAAAACTGGATTTTGTTGCAGTATCTTCCCCCTTTTTGCCTGGTATCTGGTGCACTGTAACTGAAAGTGTACTGGGTTCCTGCTAACCAGCTTCCCAGTACCAGTGTTCTTTCCCCAAACTGTACAGTTGATCTACGATTGGCACTCTTTTAGGATGCTTGTAGGTCCCTAGTATGTGGTACCCCTGGTATCTACGTCCTTGGAACAAAAGAGGGTCCCTAAGTGGTGCAGCACAAATTGTGTCACCCTATGGGACCCCTCACCAAGCTCATGCAAACTGTTATTGCAACCTGCATGTCTTGGTGCAGAGAGAACCGAAGAGTCGACATGGCACACATCCATGTGTGCCATGCCTGCCAGCACAACATATGGTGTAGGTAAGTCACTCCTACGGCAGGCCTTAAAGCCCTAAGGCCGGGTGCACTATACCTATGTGTGGGCATATCTGCGGGAGTGGATATGTCCTCGTGATATCTAAGTTCCTCCTTAGATATTACAAGTGCACAGGGAAACCTTAAAGGGTACATGGGATGGACACTCGTCATTACGAGTTCCCCGGTTACATGATGGCTTCACTGTACCCCAAGGCGTTTGTAAACACCTCGTCTTAGTAAACCCACACTGATGCCAGTGCTGGATTCATTAAGAAATGCACCCAGAGACCACCTTAGAGGTGCTCCTCGAAAACCTACTGACTACTAGTATGTTGACTGACTGGTCTCGACCAGCCCACCACCATAGACAAGTTTCTGACCTCCTGAGGTGAAAGCCTTTGCTCTCGGAATTCAGGAACAAAGCCTGCTTTGGGCGGAGATGTCAACACCTCCTACAAGCAGGATGGGTATTCCAGGGCGGGAAGCTTCAAAGGCCCTGCCGCATTTGTTATGCGACCCCGGGCCGCTCCAGCTAGTGGGGGTCCCCACCCCCATGTCCTGACCCCAATGTTTGGCAGCAAGACAGGCAGAAAAATGTGTAAGGTTAGGAGGTGTGCCCACATTCAGCCAGCACCACTCCGAGGGCGGGCCAGCTGATGTGGCCCCCACTTTTCAGATTCCTCCATGTTGTTTTGGAAGGAATTAGCATTCTAGGGTCAGGGTTATGGCCACTTCCCACAGGAAGTGTTCATACAGAGAGTGTAGACATCCTAACGGTAGGTAGCCCATTTGCTACTACCTGTCACTCCCCTTAAACACCCCTAAGTTGAGTATTTAGATGGCACCTCTGAACCCAAGAGCTCAGATTCGAAGGCTCAACAGAAGAAGGACGAAGAAGAGTCACTGCCTGGCGAGAAATGCAGCAGAACTTTGGAGCGAAACCCTGTCGTCTTCAGCCCTCTCTCGGCAATTGCGACATAGTGACTCGTCTGCGAAAATCACAAACAGTCTCCCTTAGAGTAGAGGAGCTACCCGCCTGCAGTCCACAAGCACCGACAAACAGAGTCTTGTCCACCGCCTTGCATCTCCCCAGCCCAACCAGTGCCACAGACAACCAGGAGAAGGTACCTGTTGTCTGGAAGGTCAGATCTGTCTGCCTACCGAGTGTGAAGACACCAGGAACAACCAGAACTGTGCAGCACCAACCCCTGGGGTACCGGACGCCCTGCACCAAACACCAACAGTAAGAGACCAGTCTGGCTTCTCACTGCACCAGGACCAAGCAGCTGTCGAGTAATGACAGCATCACTGAAATCATCACCCAGAGAGTGGCCCAGCTGCTTGGATTTTGCCCCTGGCAGCTGTTTGTCCCTGACCGCGAGGTGCATCTATGTACACCCAGTCCAGCTGACCTAACCACTGTGCACCAGAGCCACCCGGCCCAGGACCCGAAGAACCGGCTATGCCCCCTTGCTTCAAGACCTCTTGCGACATAAGCCCACATTTGGGAGCCTTTGGACTTGTCTGCACATCCCCCTGTACTGCCTGTTTTTGGGTGGCCCCCCTTTAACGTAGCGCCAGCTACCAGCCTTACCAGCACCCTGCTCGCAGTAGAATCCGGGTGGTTCCCGAAGGACTGCTGGCAGTACTTAGGACCTTGGCCCACTACAACTCCGAACCATGAAGGTGAACCCCTGAAACCGACTGTACCTGCATTTATGCATCTTTGATTTTTACTCCCATAGGATTACATTGTGTGTAAAAGCGCACAGGTTTGAACATTTTACTCACCTCTGAATATTGATATCGAAAACAGTACTTACCTTTGAACAAAGTTCTTCGTTTTAAAACATATATAAAAAAAGTGTAATTTTTCTAATTTGGAATCGGATATATTCTTTGAGTGTGTCTCATTTATTGCCTCTGTGAGTACAACAAATGCTTTGAAATACCCTCTGATAAGCCTAACTGCTTGCCCACACTACCACAAAAGAGAGCGTCGGTATTATCCAAGTTTGCCTCTGTAAAGCAATTGGGGACCCACTGCATTCTCTGCACACACAGTGTACTTTGTTTTAGTACACTACATAGAGAGACAGCTTCCTACAGTATCCATTAAGGCCTCACTGAATAGCAAGAGAAGTTTATTAGGTGCCTGGCCAGGCTGAAGAGTCTCCTTCAGGTCATCAGTTTTGACCTCCATTGTAGGGAGCTGCAGATCAGGGACCTCTGCAGCCCACCTCATGACCATACAAAAAGAGGCACTCTGTGGCAGGACTGGGGGAGAAACAAATCCTGTGTCTGGTTAGGTATCCATACCACTGGCATCTTGTAATTTGGCACACCAATTGTCCTCATTGTATTGGACGGCAAATTTGTCCCGCTCATCATAATCGTTGTCTGGATCTGATCCAAACACCTGATGTAAAGTGTGGGCTATACTGCATGATAAAGGCATGGCATAGTAGTCTAAAGAACTTGCTATAAGCTGTGCTTTTGTGGGATCAGAGCATGGCCCTGGTCGATATGAATCTGTTCAGTCAGAGACCACTATAGGTAATTGCTACTCTTCCTATGCCTTAAGTCAGCACCAACGCCAATGCGAAAGGAATCGTTGCAGTGAGTAGTGCTGGAACCTAAGCTCGCAAAATGCTGTTGTGGAACCCCAAGCATGTTCAAGGAGCACAAACAGTGCAGAGAGGGGACCCGCTGGCTGATTCCAATTTGACGCCACTGAGGAGCCTTGGGGCCAGAAAAGCACACCAAAAGGAGCTGGAAGGATTTGAGATATGTGCAGCATGACCTCCCTAAAGGCCTCTATTTGCTGCGAAGTCCCACACTTGGAAGTTTGGGTCGCATTGAGACCAAACTCAGAATCAGCACTTCAGAAGTTTGGGAGAAAGGCTGAGAGGCATGTAAATGCCCTTGTAACATCTCTGGAGTTCGATAGTTAGTCATTTTAAAGTAATTTATATAACACAGAGGCTAAGGATAACTTTGAGTACATTGTGTATAAACAAGAAGGCATTCTACCCTCATCCACACCCTTAGGTCATGAATGGGAATCACTAGCAATGTTGTTCATTGGTTCTCCTTCTACCTTTGCAAACAACACTAATTCATTCAAATGGGCACCTCCATGTCCCAAAAGTTCTCTATCAACTGCAGTACCCTATGGTTCCATCTGGTTCTTCGTCACATTCAACCTCAACATGTTGCCCTCTTGGGCTCTACTCATTTATATCGTCAGCTCTGAAGGAACTACGGGGCATATCAACAACAACCGGCGATAATTATCGCTCAGCGCTCTTAGCGTGAGGATAATTATCGCCGGCTAGCGTGAATTTTTATCGCTGAGATAGCGTGCTATTAGCAACGCTTATCTCAATAGCGATAAAAATCTACACGCTAACAGGCTAACGTGAGATTATCGCTGGAAACCCAGCGATAATCACACGTTACCTTGTTGATAGGGACAGGCAAACTTAGCCATGATATCCACCTTCCATAGGATATCATGGCTAAGTCTGAAAATTAGCAGACGTAAAAAAGCAGCGTTAACTGCGGTTAGCGCTGCTTTTTTTGTCTCTAACAGGGTTAGCGACATTCTTGATAATAGGAGAAATGTCGCTTAGCGACATTTCTCTTATTATTTTACTCTGGAACGCCCCCTTTGCATCTCATTAGAGATGCAAGGGGAAGCGTAGAGTAAAAGGGTGCTAACATGCAAATTTGCGTGTTAGCACCCTGTTGTTGATAGGGTGCTAGTTTTATCTCTGCTTTTTTGGCTTTTAAAGCCAAAAAAGCAGAGATAAAGCCCTTGTTGATATGCCCCTACATTGGTTACTGTGAGGAGTTCACCGCCAATCCCGGGATTTCCAACATGGCGGCGAACCACACCCAACCAGGAAGTCAGGGTAGGGTGCTAGTTGTTGACGCACGTCCTGACGGAGACGCGACGAGCGAGGGAGAAAAGGAGCGCCAGAGAGAGAGACAGGCGTCTGCTACCGGAGTCAAGAGAAGGAGAAGAACCACGGCGCGAGAGGACGAGGCTGGACAGCGGCGGAGGAAGCAGACAGGTGGAGAAGAGAGGTATCGGGGAGCAATCGGCCCCAGGAGAACAGGAGGAGGAGACGACCGGCAACCACGAGGAATGCTCCCAGAGCACTACGCTTGAGACCAGTAGTCCTGAGGCGACTGGATCTCCCTCCACCACGGCCCCGACGGGTCGTGGTCACAGGCAAGTGCCAGCTGCACGTTTCTTTTCTCTAAAGGGCTAGTGGGCAGGACGGAGAGAAGCACCCAGCTAATCACCTAATCCCTCACCTAGGCACCACACTGTTAGGGCACTGGTGAAGGCGTACACAAACCCCCCCCCTGCCATTAAGCATCAAAGGCCAGCGGCCTAACACTTATTTTCTTGTCTTTCTTTTCTTTCCCTTTTTGGTGTCCCAACTCCCCACCAGGAAAGTGAACCCCCAGGAAGACCCCAGAACGGACAACCCTGGACGAACTGGGACATTGGTGCAGTACTTCCTGTTTACTAGAGAACTGTTTGTACATAGTTTGACCCCTGTCTGTAATAATTTGAGTTACAGAGAACAACTTAGCCTACGGCTGCCTAAGTTGGAGGGATTTATGGGACACCAACACTCACCTAGAGACCACAGTTACCTCTTGGACATACCTCTTAATACAGCCTCACAGAGCCTGTACTGGTCACAGAGCATTTTTACATTACTGGACCAGTCAGCATCTCAGCGAAAAACAAAGAATATGTACCAAAGATACCCTTAAGATCTGCCAGAGCCTTTCTCTTAATATCCCCACATATCAAGTTTAGGAGGAAGGGTGGGGGATTTTTCTTCCTCCTGGCCCTGAAATTGTGGTACAGCCTTCCATTGCCACCAAGAGCCAGAACAAATCACTGGAAAATGTTCAGGAATTTGAAGATTTGGCTCTTTGAACAGCTAGAAATTCTCGTTTTCAGTTATACAACGCAAGACACCCTTGTGGGGTATCAGTTGCGCTTTATAAGTAAACTTCATCATCATTATAACAATTCACTAATATGCAGACAGCACACACCTCTACTTGAAAGTCTCCTCTGCTCTAGACATCGTATGTCTCAAACCAGGCCTGAACCTCATCCAGACCTGGATAGCCAGCATCTACTTGAAGTACAACCCCAGCAAAAGATAATTTCTGTTATTTGCTAGGTGCAACAAATAACTAGTCCAAACCTGTCTCAATGACATGAACCTGGATAACTTGGGACCCAAAATTTCACCCAATGCCAAGTCACTTGTATTCACGTTCGACACAAACCCCACCTTCAAGAACACAATTCAAGAAAAAAAAAGAAGGCCTTGTACCAGCTCTCTCTACTAAAGTGTCATTTTTCCCCCAAAAGCAACTTAAGAACTGCTGTTCAAGCCCCAAGCTCTTGCATGTGGGTGGTGGGAAAGCCCGGCTCCGCGACTCCACAATGGCCCTTCATAAGGTCATCCTACATGCATCAGCATGTCTGATTCAGGGACTGGAGAAATATGACCACATTACCCTCACCGTGATGGAACTTCACTAGTTTTCCTTGCCAGTCGGCAATATCTCCAAAACCAGCTGCAACATTAACAAAGCCACCCATAACAGTAGCCACGTCTATCTGGCTGCCAATCTCACTATCTCTGCTATCTCCTGGGCACCAGGACACCATCAAACTGGAGTCTATGAAGAGTAAGAAAGAAAATTCCAAAGCAAATGGACTTCTCCATCTATGCACCCAGGCAGTACTACCCTATGGATTAAACAGAAATTGCAGGATTAGTCTAAGCTGCCAATTGGGGACATCAGTATTTACAAGTACATAAACCTACCACTGGACTTTGGAGGACCTCTATTCAGCAGCAGAACACACCATACAAACCACTTCTGATGTACTATCAAGTAGTTGCATGCTGACGCTGCCCCTTCGCAGTACACACTCTGTGTGAGCGTGACATGGTCAGCGCCTTTTTTCCTTTTTTTAGTAGTCTGAGGTCGACTGTGCCTGTCTTTCAGTTCTGCACTGAAGGCTGACGCAGACCGTATTACATCTGGTGCCTCTCCGAAGTTGGTGCAGCCTTTAGCTTACTGCTTTTGCTGTCCCTGGTTGGAGTAACCGGGCCACTATCCTCCAATTCACAGAGTTTCTATGACCCATGCTCCTCTTTCCATCTATTTTAGGGTTTTATGGCTTCCTTTATGCTGTGCCTCTGTCCCAACTGTCGTAGACTATTCTGGTACCTCACTCACCAAGGGCATACTTTTGTAAAGCTCACATCCCTCGTTATGAATTAAGCCAACCTCTGGGCTACAAATAATTTTTCATAAAGTAAAGGGAGAATATAGGCGATAATCTCCACCATGGCAGGTGGAGACAGTAAAAATCTTCTATAGGAGAAAGAACACACATCTGCTGTCAGCCAAGCTCCTAAGTAGGTCAGCTCATCCAGCCCTAATGTCCCTGAAATTATTTAGGGGTTTGCAGTTAGGGTGTGTTATTCTCATCCTTACTAAACTACCCTACTCAGTCTACCCTAACATCACCTTCCTTACGGAAACCTGAATGAACTCCACCTCCACCCGGACATCGCCACCATTATCCCAGACGTCTACAAGATCATTCAAAAGGACCGCATCAACAAACCGGGTGGAGATATTACCATCGTACACAAAAGCACCCTCCACATCACCACCTACTCGGACGACCACTCAACCAACATGGAGCACCTCCACTTCCAGGTCCAGACTAACCTGAACACCACCCTCCACGACACCCTCATCTACAGACCCCCTGGACACTCGCCACCCTTCAGAGACTCCATCATCGACTTCATCGCACCCCACGCTCTTGCCTCCACAGACTACATCCTCCTAGGCAACTTTCACCTGGACGACTCCAACGACAAGAATACCTCATCCCTGCTGGAGAACCTCATCACTGTTGGACTCAAACAACTGGTATCCTCCCCAACCCACTCAGCAGGACACACGCTCAACCCCATCTTCTCCGCTAGCGACATCACCTTCAGCCACACCTCCGAGCTCCTTTGGACCGACCATCACTGCGCCCACTTCTCCTTCACCAAACCTATGGTACACCACCACGCCCACCGCTATCCTCACAGAAGTTGGAACAAGGTCACCGTAAAACAGCTCACCACCTTCCTCAGCACAAGCCCACCCCTGACATCCATTAACACTAATACCTCAGCACACAACCTCCACCAACGGATTTCAAAATGCACCGACACACTGGCTCCCCTAAAGAAAGCCCCAGGCAAGGGACACTCGAAGAAAGTCAGCTGGTTCTCTCCCACTCTTCATGGGTCCTGCCGTACCTGTAGACTGCTCGAGAAAAGATGGAGGAGCAGCAAGACCCTAAAAGACCACTCAAACTTCAAAACCGCTGTCACCGCACACTTCCACCTCATTAGAACAACAAAGAAAGCGACCCTACAAGGATCAAAGTCTACGCACTTAATAGCAAAAACGTTTCGGCATGATCAAAGAATTCGCCAGACCCAGTACAGAGACAGCAGAAATCCCTCCCTCCCAAGACCTCTGCAAAAACCACGGCACCTACTTCCACCGCAATATTAAGGAGACATACAACAGCTAAGACAGCCACGATACCCAAGACCTTCTCACCCCACCCGCAACCACAGCACCCAATGACACCGGACCCCAGCAGACCCTGCACAGCTGGACCTTCCTCATCGCCGACAATACCCTCAAGATCTTGAAGAGCATGCACTCTGGAGCACCCTTGGACCCCTGCCCGCATCACATTTTCAACAGAGCCGGCACCTCTATAGACCCAGAACTCTGCCACACCATCTACTGCTCCATCAACCTTCCCGGAAGACTGGAACCACGCAGAGATCAACCCCTTGCTGAAGAAACCCTCTGCCGACCCGACAGACCTCACGAACTTCAGACCAATCTCTCTGCTCCCCTTCCCAGACAAGGTCATCAACGCCCAACTTTTCTGAGTTCTTCTAAGCAGACCACATCCTGGACCTCTCCCAATCTGGCGTACGAAGCAACCACATCACTGAGACTGTCCTCCTCTCTGCCACAGACGACGATGCACACTCTTCGACCAAGGCGCAACTGCAGCCCTCATCCTCCTGGACCTCTCAGCCGCCTTCAATACCGTCTCCCACCGCACCCTATGAACAAGACTCCACAAAACCAGCATTTGTGACAAAGCCCTGGAAGGGATCCACTCCTTCCTCACCGGCCAAACACAGAGAGTCAGACTTTCACCGTTCCACTCTGAACCCAAAGAGATCAGCTGCTGAGTGCCTCTGGGCTCATCCCTCTGAGCCCCACTCTCTTCAAAATCTACATGGCCCACTCGCAGCCATCGTTGTGACCCACGGACTCAACATTGTCTCCTATGCAGACGAAACCCAGCTCATTCTCTCCCTCACCAACGAACCCATAGTCGCCAAGAACAACTTCCACGAAGTCCTCATCCTGGGCTCCTCCACCTCCAACTGGGACGACTTTTGGTGGCCCGCAGCACTTGGAACTTTACCCACAGACCACGTACGAAACCTCAGCATCATCCTGGACTACTCGCTCACCATGAACCACCAGATTAAAGTCGTCTCATCATCCTGCTTCCACACACTACAACTGCTCCGAAAGATCTTCAAGTGGATCCCCACTGAGTCCAGAAAGACGGTCACCCAAGCACTCATCTGCAGCAGACTCGACTACGGCAACGCACTCTACGTCTGCATCATCCAGAAACTCCTCAAGAAACTGCAGAACATTCAGAACACCTCAGTCAGACTCATCCTCAACATCGCCCGCAGCAGCCACATCACCGGCCACATGAGAGATCTCTACTTGCTCACAGTCAACAAAAAAATCACCTTCAAGCTCCTCACAGATGACTACAAAGCACTACAAGACGCGGGACCTGTGTATCTTAACCACCGCCTTGCATTCCACGCACCCACCAGAGACCTCTGCTCCACTCCACTGGCCCTGGCCACCGTCCCACATATCCACAGGACCACGGCCGAAGGAAGATCCTTCTACTAACTCGCAGTAAAGACCTGGAACACCCTGCCTCTCCGCCTTAGGCAATCACTGTCGCTGCCTTGATTCAGGAAAGACAAAAGACCTGGCTCTTTGACTGAACCCCAGTGCCTTTGACGGATCAGCAGCCCCCTCTCCCTTGCCTTGAGACCCTTACAAGTGAGTAGCTGCGCTTAACAAGGCAAGGGATTGATTAATTGAAACGTTGATATGTCAAGTAAAACAAGCCTTTGTTAAGAAAGTAGGTTTGGTGTCTCTTTAAAAAAGTATTTAATTGATTTGCTATTTTGTCTGCATGGTTGGTAGGATTGCCGAATAGGTGAATGGTAAACTGGGTCAAAGAATAGATGAATTGATGCAAGCATGAATGAATGATGAAAGGATAAGACAATAAATATGAGTAGCTATTGCGCACTTCCTACGCTACTACAAAAAACACATCAATGCACCCATACATTAAATAATCAATGTCTCAAGTCACTCATCAATTACCAATGGCTTTTACCCATAAAAAGCCTGTCTTATTGGTTTTGCCAATGCTTGTTCAAGATGTGTTACATAAGGAAAACAAGATACTTCTTGAAATAAGTACTTTAATTACACACTGCGAAGATCAATTCTTAGTACTATCATTTATTTTTTAAAGATTAAGAATCTTGCACATATGCTGCTAATACAGGCAGGTAAAAGGCCTGAGACGTTTAACAGTTGCATGTTAACCAAATATGTTTTAATGTTTTAACAATCAACATCAAACTTCATTAATGGCAAACCAGATAAAACCAGGTTGGTGTATATTAGCTAGATATTAAAATAAACATTGCAGAAATGTTCAACACAGGAAAAAAGGAGAACTACTTTATAGCAGTTTAATGTGGAAGATTTAGTGGGAGATTGGGAAGCCTCATCCAATAGAAAAAAACATTTTTAGAATGTTGTAGAGATATGGCAGAAAACTGAATTCCTTTTCTAAATGGCTTTTGTGACTAACAATTTGTGAAAATACTTTTATGACAATACACATCATCCTTTGTAGAAGACTAAAATCTAAATAAAAACAGTGATGGATCATCGGGCATTAACTAATTTTTTCAAGACCCCGTTTTAATTTCATTTGTTGAGTCTTTCAATAACAAGCGTCGTGTTTTTGCAGATCATCGTAGGAATTATCTCTTGGTTGGTGTGTGATTATAACTGAACCCAAATCTTAAGAGGGCAAAGTTTCCCTCTTCAAAGTCAATGGACCACCCAACGAGGTAAAACATCAAAACGCTGTGGGCCTGATTTAGATCTTAGCGGACAGATTACTCCGTCACAAAAGTAACGGATATCCCGTCCACCGAAATATAAATCCCATTATATCCTATGGGATTTATATTTTGGCAGACAGGATATCTGTCACCGTTGTGACGGAGTAACCCGTCTGCCAAGATCTAAATAAAGCCCTGTATGTTTTGCAATGAAGTCTTTAACAAGCGTGCCAACAGAAAACATTCCCTGTCTCATAACCACACAGACATAAATACAACTGTTTATTAAATGTGGATTCAATTTGTAGAACAAAATAACTGGGCTGGAAAGTTATGTCCTATGGCTAACGTAGAAGCTAACTACCAAGCACAAACCATCTCCATTGCAAATTAGAAGCCACTGCTTTTGACTACTTAACATAACCACAAATGTCTTCCGGCATTTAGTGGGTGTGCTCGAGACTTTACAAAAACCCTCTACCTACAGTAGTTAACATATACATTCACACATCATCAATTAACACCCACATTTGTTAGACTGTTAGCAGACCCATAAGTAAATAACTGCAAGCTACACACACATCGCGGCCCGACCTGACGCTGTTTTCTGGAGGATAGCAGGCTGTTCATGCTCAAATATTCACCAGCTTCTATGATCTCCTTAGTCCAGATGAGTGTCAAGTTTCTAGGCAATCGCCAATGAAGGCAATTAATCTTTTCCATCAAGCAATGTCACCTACACTAGAAAAGTGAACTCTGGAGCAAGTAACATGTCAGAGAGGATTACTGAGATTTGGCTATGAGGTTTGAGTCTGCCATCATTCCATATATAATGCCATAGCTGTGAAAATTTAGAATTATAAAACCTCTCCCCAAAAAAGGGGGTAACTTAGATCTTGGTGGATAGGATACTCCATCACAAACGTAACGGATATCCCGTCTGCCGTATTACAAGTGTCACAGCACATAATGCACTTATAATACAGCGGACAGAGTATCCCATCTGCCAAGGTGTAAATCAGACACAAAGTGTCTGCGTTAATGATTTACACACCATTCTTCCAGGAGTACAATTCTTAGAATATTAAACTTTTTGCAAAAATAAAATTATCATAGTGACGTGATATGTTATCCTTCCAAATCATCTGAAATGTTTCCTATCAAAATCTACAATGTTTCTGTTCATTTGGTTTTGCGTAAGAGTTTTACTACCTCTTCATGCTCTAAACGCAATATCCTTGAATATCTCACAAATCTGATGTGTGTGCTCGGCCATGGATAAAAGCAAGCACAATTCCAGTCGTTATTTATGTCTTACTCCAATACGTGAACAATCAAAGGAAATTACAGTAATGCAAGAAAGGCATGTCCAATAAGTCAAGGTTTGACCTTCCACGCGCCTTGTAAGGAAGAGAACAACGTAAATGTGTCATGTAACATACACCGAACATCTGCTCAAACGGATGACTTTGGTATCATTTTCAAGACGACCTTCCGAGGCAGTAGATCATTTTCATCAAGGTGCTTGACTCTCTTCATTGCTAAATAGAAAAGGAGTAGAAGTAAACCGAAGTATTAAGATATTTTGATCAGTAAGAAATTGTGAAAAAGTAAATTTACTATATAATGCCATATTTAACAATTGTATGATTATGAAAATCCTAAACTGGGCAAATTTGCAAGGATGGTATTCAAGTGCACTCTGGTACCAAGCAAACATTGATCTGCTAATGTTACAGAATTCTAAACTGATGCATAAACTGATATTGCAATTTTCAGACCACAGAGACTCTTTGGCTCTGTATTACCATGAAATATAGGCAAGAAGGGGAAAACATTTATTTGGAACAACTGATCGCCAGCTTAGTTACGCCATACAGAATTGTAAGCTTGAGAGAATAAAGATGTTCACTGCATTATCTGTATTAGTACACATCCATGGCAATGTTTTGGCACTCTATGAGGTAAGAAATCTGACAGTGTACGGCTCCTCCCACTCCGAAAGCTTGCCCATTCACTCCTACCTAACCCTCACTGAAGTCTCTTCTATCCTACTGCATATGGAAATAACTTATAAGAGGATGCAGAGAAGAGCTTCTATAATGGGATAGTAAGAACTAGTTGCTCACCTTTTTATTGTATAGTATTGTATTTATATAGTGCTTCCTATTCTTGGTAAGGAGTCGAAATGATTTTCGGCAAGTAGCACGCTACTGAAGAACCCAAATGGATTACTGGTGGAGTAGTATAGGGAAATATGAGTATAGTAATAGTATAGGAAGGTACGAGTTAATTTGAGTGGAGGACATGCAAGTCTGTTAGTTGGAATGAATAATGTAATAGAGGGTTAGAAGAGGGAAGAAAACCAGACGTGTTAATTGGGAGATCATAGTAGCAAGTTGAGGTCTGGGATGAGTAAAGGAAAGATGGAGTAGATAAAAGCTTGTAGAACGGAATTGGGGGGAAGAGAATCACAGTAGGAAAATGAGGTTTGGGGTGAGTCAAAGGAGAGCTAACATAAGTGAGAATTTACTAGGGTTGTTTGAGAGATCATAGTAGTAAACTGATGTTTGGGGTGAGCCAGGAGGTGTAGAGATCATAGTAGTAGAAAGGGTTTGGGATGAGAGAGTGAAGATAGAGGATACATTGATAGAGGTGTGGGGTGATGATAGGAGTAAAGCTTTTAAAAAGTAATGTCTTTTTCTTGTACAATCGGACTAAAATAATAAATATATAGATACATGATTACATAGTAAGGGAATATATGTGTAAGGAATATATTTTTAGATTTGTGTGTCTTGTTTTGAAGTATTGAGAGGAGATATTCATGTAATGGTTTTCTGTGAAAGAATTGTATGTGCAGTAATGCTGGTGAGTCGTATTTGAATAGTACAGGGGTGGTGAGGTGTTTTGGAGAAGAGTATGTGGTGTGTAAGAGGGGTTCAGCAAGAGTTATGAGTGTTTGTGTTAGATTTGGTCACTGGAATAGGTAATGTGTGTGGTGGTGTGTAAAGATAGTATAGTTGTGTGCAATTGGTAAAAATGGTGTAATGGGGGGCGTGGCTTAGCGAGCCAAGATCCTGGGGGTGCCTCACCTCGGCCTTCACTGCTGGACCTCCCGGACACAGATCTATCACGTAACCCGATGCTTCTCAGGGACTCCGCATGAGCTTGTTTCTGCCTGCCGGATCTGGCTCTGCAGCCGGAGGCAGCACATCGGCTCATCACTGCTTCAACTCCCGACGGACTTGATTATGCACATCCTGCTCTGAGGAGGGGTCCTCTACGTTTCCCCACTGTTAGTGCTTCCGTTCCTGGAGTATAGGGTGGGGGTGGGGGGACCGTTTTCCCGAGTTCTATTGTTTGTTTTTTGCTATTTTTTGCACCAGCACTTCTGCCTAGCTGCGATACGAGCATGCAGTGAGCGACATTGTAACACTATGCCCGTTACCCCGCACACTTGTAGCACCGTGCCCATTGCCTGTGCCAAGTGCTCGACCATTCGCCATGCCAGAGGGTCGTTCCAGAATGACATCACTTCAGGTTATGTCCTAGAATGTTAATGGCCTCTTAGATAAGGTCAAGCGCTCTGCGGTCCTCCGTTATGCCCAGCGACATACGGTGGATATATTGATTCTTCAGGAGACGCATCTGGTAGGCAACCATTGCCCCTTTCTGGCGCGCTATGGCGGGATTTGGCATTCTGGTTTTGCCCGTGGTTCTCTGGGGGTGGCGATCCTGATGCGCCGCGCTCTTCCCTTTGTTGCGAGTAAAGTGGTCCATGACCCGGGGGGTTGCTTTATCGTCCTGGAAGGGACCATTGGGAACCAATCCTTGAACCTGATCGCTGTGTATTCCCCCCCCTCGCTGCTGTCTTCCACACTCCAGGGTCTTGCACCTCTGGTGGCCGCCTTATCCCTGGGGGCGACTGTTGTCGACGGGGACTTCAATGCAGTTATGGACCCGGGCCTTGACACTGCTGCGTCCCCTTCCGCCTCCCGAGTTTCCCAATCTGCTCTCCTCTCAAATTGGGCTGTGTCTCTGGCACCCGAACTCCCGTCTATACACTCATACATCAGCCTCCCACCACACGCATGCCCTACTGGACTATCTCTTCCTGCCGGCCTTGGACTGTCGGTCAATCCAGGCCATCACCATCCTTCCCAGGGGGTTATCAGATCATTCCCCAGTATCCATGCAGATGGGCGGCCTCCCGGCGTCTTTGCGTCCGATCTGGCGGCTGAACGCCTGGTTTCTCCAGGACAAAGACTTCCGGAAACACATAGGGGACGAACTCCGTCAATACTTCTCCACTAATCAGGGATCGGTCTAATCTCCTGGTACTCTGTGGGAGGCCAGTAAGGTCGCCATCCGTGGCTTCGCCAAGGGCCAACTTAAACTCCAATGTACAAAACAAGATGCCCGTCTCACACTTCTGGAGTCCCAGGCTGCTTTACTTGAGGCCCGCCCTCCAGGTGAGGGAACAGAGGCCCAAGATCGGAAATTGGCGTTTTTGAGAGATGAAATTAAGCAGGCCTCCCTGGAGTCCGCTAAGCTGCTATGGAGTCCTCCGTGGCGCGAGTGTATGGCTGGGGAGATACAAATGGGAAGCTCTTGCATCGCTTAGCCACCTATCCTATGGCTAATCAGATTATCCCTGAGGTGGTTGATTCCCACGGGGAGACCCAACGGACCCCAATGGCGGTGGCCCAGTGCTTTGCCTCGTTCTATGCTTCTCTCTACCCTGCTCAGCCTCCAGACCTCACACTCTCAGGGCTCCTCCTGCAAGACCGATTCCCCCTTCCGTGGCTCACTGACACTGAGGCGGAAGACCTTGATCTTCCGATCACTCCGGAAGAGTTTAATGACGCTATCTCCCGCATGGCCGCAGGCAAGACCGCCGGGACCGGACGGACTCCCACAAGAGTTTTATGCATCCTACCGAGATACGCTGGTTCTCCAACTCCTGGAGATGTAACACGAAGCTGCGGACCGTGGCTTCTTCTGTCCTGAGACGGACCTGGCCACCATTATGGTGATTCCTAAGTCTCAGCCTCCCTCGGCCCAATGCTCTGATTATCGCCCCATCTCCCTCATTAATTTGGACCTCAAAATATTTGCCCCAGTCCTGGTGAACCGCATACGTCCTTACTTGGATAAATTGGTCCACCTGGACCAGTGTGGATTTATGCCCTCCCGGGGTACCAGGCACTGCCTCAAATGTCTCCACCTCGCCCTTGCGAACCGACATCAACTGACTCCTTATCTCTCTTTGCTCCTCGTGGACTTTGAAAAAGCATTTGATTCAATTAATTGGTGATATCTGGAGGCAGTGTTGTTGGAGATGGGTTTTGGGGCCCCTTTTCGTAACCTGGTTAGGATGCTCTATTGCAGACCGCTAGCCCAGGTGATGATCAATGACGCCCTTTCACACCCCTTCCCTATTGGGAGGGGCACAAGACAGGGTTGCCCATTCTCGCCCCTCCTTTTTGCGTTAGCGATGGTGCCCTTTGCTTCTCTCATTCGCACTGATCCACTTCTCACGGGATGGCAATGGCCCGGCCTGGCAGAGGACAAAATCGCCCTCTATGCTGACGAAGTTCTGATATTTTTGTCAGATCCAGCTCAATCAGGGCCCCGGTGTCTCCGTGCTTTACGCCTCTTTGAGCGAGTCTCCGGCCTCCGCCTGAACGCGGCTAAGTAGGTCCTGGTACCCCTTCATCTATCGAGAGAGTGCTTTGATTGGCAGTCATCGATTCCTCTACGGCGGCAGTCGTTCAAGTATTTGGGGATAGGGGAGGAGCCTAGCGCGCAACCAAGATGGCCGCGTAGGTGCGAGGCTCCCGAGGACCTCCGCGACCTCCTACATATATCCTGACAATATCCTGTCCTAGATGAGGGGAATCTGTTGGTGAGCCCGAGCTGAGGTGGCACCCGCTTTCCGCTTCCAAATTGGACCTCGGACTCCGGCGGTAGCACCGATTGAGATTTCCGGCCTTCTCCACGCCGGACCCCGGATTGGAGTTGTGGGGTGATCCGGAGGCAAAGTCAACAACAGCGGCGGGCTGGGCGCGGCGGCTCGCGTACCCCGCACTTTCACTTTTGCACCCTCCTTGCTGTCTCGGCGAGGTTGGGTCGCGGGGCACTGTGAGGTAGTGTGGCCCCGTTGGGGTGCCCTGCCGGCCCGCCGGCTGTGACTTGCCCCGTGTCCCAGTGGTGACCCCCCCCCCGGATCCCGTGAACCGGCTTGCCCGCCCTTTACGACGTGCCTGGCACGGCCGTGGGACTGGAACCATGTCCACAAAGCAAGATGGAGATCGGGCAAAGGTGAAATCGACCCGACGTGGCGCAGTCCACCAGTCTAACAGCATGGACCGCTATACCCTCCAGAAGGGATCTCCCGAGGTGCCGCGTAGGTCCCCTGAGGGCCCGACTGATGCTCCTGCTCTGCCCGCGGACCTGACCCTGCGAGACGTGATGGGCGCCATCGCTGAGATGAAGGCCTCGGTGGACCAGCGTTTTGATACACTGGCGCAGAAAATTGACTCGGTCCTTGTGGATGTTGGCCTGGTAAGGGCCGATTTATCCAAGACTAATGACCGGGTCGATTCGTTGGCCCACACCACATCGGGCCTCACGACGGATGTGGCAGCCCCCCAAAAGGAGGTGCGCCGGCTTGGCCAGGCGAGCGCGCTGATGGATCGTCGCCTGGAGGATTCTGAGGGTCGGGCCCGGAGGAACAATGTCCGTATTCTCGGGGTGCCTGAGGGACGGGAGGAGGCGGCGGCGGATCTATTCGTGGAGGACTTGATTCTCACCCACCTCCAGCCCCGGGGACTGAGTAAATTCTTCGCGGTGGAGCGGGCCCACAGGGTTCCCGGGGGAAGGCCCAAGGCCGGAGCCCCCCGAGGCCTCTCATCGCCCGGATTTTCAACTTTCGGGACAGGGACGCTATCCTGCAATCCTCCAGACTACAGGGGCCGGTCAGACTCGACAATATGGACATACATTTTTATCCTGACTTCACCCCAGCGGTCCAAAAGCAGAGACTAAGCTTTCTCGGAGTCAAACGTCGTCTACGGGACCTAAATCTCAAGTACGCTATGCTTTTCCCGGCTAAGCTGCGGGTGGAGTTGGATGGCCGTACGCACTTCTTTGATCGTCCCGAAGCAGCCGGGGACTGGTTAGATACCTTGCCTGGGGATCGGGATCGGGGGGGTGGGGGGGGAGCGGTGGGGGGAGAGGGCCCGCCGGATCAGGACTGAGGGACTAATATTATGCCTCGCTCTGGACAAAATTGATGTCACTTTTGACTGTTCGCCTGTTCGAGTAAGTCTCCTCCTGTGGAGGTCGTGTGGGGTCTCTTGGGGGTTCTCCCTCCTCCTCTGGGGGTTTAGTTAGTTTCACCTTCTATGGGGCGACAGGCACACTGCACTTTGGGGGGGCTGTTTGGGCTCATGCAGGGGTGCAGGGAGGGGGGAGTTCTGTTGGGGGGGGGGGGGAGTTGGGGTGGGGTGTTGTTGTTCGTTTTTACCACAAGGCAAACCCTTTTCTGTGTTGTTTTTAAGGTGCTCTCCGGGGGACGATTGATGGCTCCTGTGTGTGATGGGGGGTAGGGAGTTGACTTTGTTGTCTTGGAACGTTAATGGACTGGGGGATAGGATCAAACGAGGTGTGGTCCTGCAGTATTTGAAACGAATCTCACCCGATGTAGTCTTCCTGCAGGAGACACACCTTATTGGAAACTCTTTTTGTGCCATGAATCGGCGTGGCTATCGTTTGGTGGCCCACTCGGGCTTCACATCGGGCTCACGGGGTGTGGGCATTATGGTGAAGAACTCGCTCCCGTTGGAAATTGATGAGGTGCGCCATGATGATAGGGGACGCTATGCTGTTTTAGTGGGGAGAATGGAAGGCAAAGTAGTGGTTTTTGTATCGGTATACGTCCCACCGGGGTTACAGGCGACCACTTTTGCAGACTTGGTGCGCCTCCTCCTGGGCCTTCCGGGGGGACTCCTAGTGGTTGGGGGGGACTTCAATGCGGTGGTTTCTGGGACTCTGGATCGTCACCCCCCTCGGGACCTCCCCCGGGCCCAGGCGTGGCTATCTGGCCTCTTGGATACACTGGGATTGGTGGACTGCTGGCGCTTAACACATCCCACGCAGCAGCAGTACACTTTCCACTCGGGGGCACATGGTAGCCTCTCACGGCTTGATCATGTCCTTGTCCCGGCGGCCTATGCTGGGAGTGTGGGGGAGGTGCGCCATCTGGCGCGGGGTATCTCAGATCATTCCCCGCTCCTGTTCCATTTCGATGTCCTTCCGAGGGGTGAGGGCAGGGTAGTTCCCATCAATGCCTGGTACCTGCGCGACCCCACCATTCGCGCTGCTGTGATTAAATCCCTGCAGCGATACTTTGAGGAGAATGTGGGGTCCGTCCCTTCGGCTATCTCCTTGTGGGAAGCCTTCAAGACAGTTCTCAGAGGAGAGGCCCTGTCCCTCATTTCCCATGCCCGGAGGCGCGAGCGGGAGGAGGTTACCCGGGTGGAGGCCGAAATTGCTGAATTGGAGGGTGATTTAGAGGGCGGAGTGACGGATGCTGCACTGCATGTCCTACAACTTAAGCAGGCGGCCTACAGGGCCCTCGTTACGGAGGCGGCCAGGGGCCTCAGTAGGGAGCAGCAGGGGCGACTGTATGATGTGGGTGATAAGGCGGGCAAACTGATAGCGTGGTTGGATAAAAAGGAGAGAGTGAATCGTGTGGTCCCGCTGATTGAGAGGACGGATGGTGTGAGTGTCACCGAGCCAGAAGAAATTGTCTCCTGTTTCGCGGATTATTTCCGCGAGGTGTATTCTCCAGTCTCTCCTTGCTCGGAGGAGGACTCCCATTCCCTGCTTAGGGATATCGCGCTGCCCTCCCTCTCGGAGGAGGACAGGGTGTCGTTGGATGCCGCTCCTACATCCGACGAAATTGCCCTCGCCATACGTTCGGTTGCCTCTGGCAAGGCCATGGGCCCAAATGGCATTCCTATCGAGTTATATAAGTTGCGACCAGATGTACTGGCGCCCCACCTCCGCGCGATGTTCCTGGCGGCCCACTCGCTGGGCTCCCTCCCGCCGGACCAGCGTCTGGCTACTATCGTGGTGATCCACAAGGAGGGGAGGCCTCGGGACCGGGTCACATCCTATCGGCCTATCTCGCTTTTGAATGCGGAGCCCAAAATTCTCGCCAAGGTGCTGGCCAATCGGCTGGTCGGCGTGGTGGGCGACCTGGTTCACCAAGACCAGTCCGGCTTTATCCCCCATCGCAATACAGCCCTTAATCTGCGGCGCTTGCACGGGGTGCTCGCACGTGTCCCATTCGTGCGGGAGCCGGCCATTTTGGCGTCCTTAGACGCCACTATGGCGTTTGACACGCTTGAGTGGCCATACATTTGGGTGATGCTGGCGAAGTTTGGATTCGGCCCGGGCTTCATCAGTTGGGTCAAATTGTTGTATTCGGGCCCATTGGCGCAGGTGGTGGTGAATGGAAGAGTTTCGGCCCCATTCGAGCTGGGCCGGGGCACGCGACAGGGCTGCCCCTTGTCGCCGCTCCTGTTTGCGCTGGCCTTGGAGCCCCTGGCGGAGTGGCTGCGGTGGCACCCCTCCATCCGTGGACTCCGTTGGACCCCCGAATATGAGGACCGTGTGTCCCTATACGCTGACGACATCCTTTTGTACCTAGCCTCCCCACGTAAGTCACTCATAGTCCTGGTTGATGTTTTACGTTCATTCGGCCGGAACTCAGGCCTTGTCATCAACTGGGCTAAATCATGCGTGTATGTGCTCTCTGGGGAGGCTCCTGTCCTTCCGCGGGGTTGTCAGATTCAGATTGCCTCTCAGGGGTTTCGATACCTGGGTGTCTACATTACTCTGGACCCAGAGGCTCGCTACGAGCGGAACTTGCTTCCCCCTCTCCAGCGCTTGAAGGAGGACGTCGTGCGCTGGCGGCGCCTGCCGCTTTCGCCGCTCGGCCGGGCGGCGTTGTTTAAGATGATGTCGTTGCCACGTTTCTTATACGCTCTCCAGAACACTATGGACCCAGTCCCGGCGCGCTACTTCAGTGAGGTGGAGAGTTTACAGCGCCGCCTGTTCTGGGACGGGAGGCCGCGCATTGCCCTGGCGAAGTTGACGCTCCCATGGTATGACGGGGGGATTGCCCTCCCGGACATTAAACGGTATTACTGGGCCTCCCAGCTAGCTGCAATTAACCATGGCCTCTATGGGCCCGCCATGAACCCGGCGTTTGAGATGGACAAGATGCTACTGCCCGGTGGCGACTACAATCGAGCGCTCTACTCTGGCGCGCCCGACGCTCGCTTGACGGGACCTACGCGTGTCATGGTCAGAGTATGGCATGCGGCTAATGCAGCTATGGGGTGGAAGGACCGTTTGACCCGGGCGTCACCGCTGTATGCGTCTGAGAAGTTGGGCTCTCTCTGGACCTCGAAGGGCTTCGCGAAATGGGACATGATAGGCATCAGTAAAGTGGGGGATCTCTGGTCGAGGGGAGGATTTAAAACATTCGAGATGCTGCAGACGGAGTTTCAGTTGCAGGGCAGTGAATACTTTCGATACCTGCAGATCCGTCATGCACTGGGCTCCGTCTTCCCAGATGTCGCCTCCATCCCGGAGTCTTCCCCCCTGGAGGATAGAGTGCTAGATGGCCACGTCCCAGACAGTACGATCTCCCTTATTTATAAAAAACTGATTAATGATCGATCGGGCTTGCTGATTGGCCTTCGCGAGGCTTGGGTTGCCGACGGTCTGGAATTGGACGATGAGGACTGGATCTCCGCGGTGGCCTCTCCGAAGGAGGTGGCTATACCGGCTCGCCTTCGCTTCGTCCAGCTCAAGATAATCCACCGGGTCTACATGACGGGGCCAAGGCTTCAGCGCATGGGCTATACTGTGGATGGATTGTGTAAGCGTGATTGTGGTGCCGTGGCGACCTTTCTGCATATCTTATGGGAATGCCCGAAGGTGGAGCGATTCTGGCGCGGTGTGCACGAGGTCCTGCGAGTGGTTACGCGTGTTGCGCTGCTGCCGGAAGCGAGGAGATGCCTGTTGAATGTGTGGGAACCAACTGACTACTCGGCTCCGCAAACGTGGTGGGTGACTCTGGGATATATGATTGCTAAGCGTGACATTGCGCAACTGTGGGGATCCCAGAACCCCCCGACGGTGTCGGCCTGGAAAGAGCACATGGACTGGTGCATGTTTCGAGAAAAGGTGGTGTATGTGGCGAGGGGTAAGCCTGGGACATGGGTGAAAGTGTGGGGCCCCTGGAACGCCTACCGTGGGAGTATTTGCGCGCCACCATTGATGCCTGCTGCCTCACCAGCCCCGTCCCCTTAGCTGACCCCTTCCCCTAGCCCCGGGCACAGGGTTCCCCCAGTCCTCGCTCTGTTTCCCTTCCCCTCCTTGGACTCCTCTGATAGTTGGGGTTCCCCATTGGGGAGCACGTGCTGCTACTTTCGACTGTAGGGTAGCCTTGTGGGTGTTGTTTTCTTGTTGTTTGTATAAAATGAAACCGTACTGTGACGTATTATGGCTGTGGCCCATGATGTTGATGACTCCTGCTTATGCTCCTTTGTAACGCCAAGTGTTCTATGAACGTATGCCATATGTTTCTACCATTCCTAGCGGCCGGCCGGAAGGTTGTGGGCCCATATTTGTATATTCTTGAGATTTGTAATAAACGGTTTCAAAAAAAAAAAAAAAAAAAAACAACAAAAATAAAGTATTTGGGGATATGGGTGGCCCTCCTTCCTGACCTCGCCTGGTCTCTCAACGTCACTCCTCTGGTGAAACGGGTTTGTGCTGACCTCCTTAAATGGCAAACACTACCACTAAACCCTATGGGCGGAATAGCTCATTTTAAAATGATGGTACTGCCACGATTTCTCTGTTTGCTCCAGAATACACCCCTCTCCTTTTCACGGTCATGATTCCAGGAGATGGATGGTTTGGCCACTAAAATTCTATGGGGGGGGGGGGGGGTTCGGAGACCGAGGCTGGCCCTCACCCAGTGCAGGATACCGCCTTTTGACGGTGGGCTGGTTATGACTAATTTGTATTTATATTATTTGGCGACTCGGCTCCTTACCATACTTGATTGGTTTAATGGTGGCTGGTCGGACCCGGCATACCGCTTTGAGCTGCATAACTTGGGTTTCTCCAACATTCAAGGGATGCTATACCCCAAGCTTTGCCTGAAGTCACGTGCGGGGTGCTCCTAGCCTGGCGGGCCTCCCTGCTCCATACCTACTGGTCAGGCAAACTGACCAGTTACACCCCATTATGGTGTGGAACGTGGCTCAGAGATGTTGCCGCCCTTTCTAGCTTCAGAACCTGGGATCTCATTGGAATTTCACAGCTTGGGGATGTCTGGGGTGGGAGCCACATATGCAATTTCCCGGATCTGCAGGCTCGGTTCTCCCTCCACACCACCCAGTTTTATCGCTACCTGCAGCTCCGCCACGCCCTCCACGCCCACATCCCAGAAGGGACCTCCCTACCCGAATACAGCCCACCTGAAGCCCAGATCATGAATGGCGATCTGGGGAAAGGGGGGATTTCCCGCATCTATCGCTCCCTCATGAATAACACCCCCAACTCCCTCTCCCATCTCCGTTGTAAGTGGGAGGGCTGGCTTGGCTCCCTGGACAATGCCGATTGGAGAGATGTGCTGATGGCCCCCAAAACAGTCACTGCTTTAGCGCAGCTCCGATTAGTTCAACTATACTACTTACACGCGGCCTACCTCACGCCATTGCGACTTCACCGCGCTGGGCTCCGACCTGATGCTTCCTGTCCCCTCTGTGCGTGCCCCCAAGCTGACTTTTACCACATGGTATGGCTTTGTCCTGCAATCACGCGCTACTGGGAGCTGGTGGCAGGGGAAGTTACGGAGGTCCTGGGTTGGGAAATACCCCCGAGTCCGATGAACATACTCCTGGGCGTAACCGAGGGGCTAGAAGGAACCAGAGCCGAGTAGGTATGTGTAAACACGGCATTCATGGTGGCTAAAAGGGACATCGCGGCCAATTGGATGACCCCGACATCTCCTTCACTGGCGCGCTGGCGCAGAGGGGTAGATTGGTGCACTGCACAAGAGCGACCGATGTATGTGGCCTGGGGCTGTCCCAAAAAGTTCCGACGGGTATGGGGCAAATGGGTTGGGGTGGTGGAAGATTGAACATTCCGGACAACCAATTATGGACATGGGTGAGGACATTGCTGCTGATCTTCATATGTTGCATTCTATATGCTGGGGTCTTAATTTTTTGTCAGTGCTATGCACTGCTCACTGTCCCAAGAGCTGGTACTGTTTTTCTTTGCTGCATTTTCTTAAAACAATAAAATTGATTATTAAAAAAAAAAGGGTGTAATGGCATGCTGAATATAGGTTATCATGATAAAAGGGAGCAAACAGAGGATAGAGCTGGTGTTTTGTTTTAACAGGGAGTGTGTGTTTGGATGCATTAAAGTTATGTATAATGTGACGTTGTGTTGTGATGGTGATGTGTGGATGTGTTAGTGGTATGGAACAGAGTTGTGTTTTGAGTGAGAATGCAGGTGCCATACTGTTGTAATAGGGGTACAATTGTGTGTAGGTGTGGTTTATGGGGTTTTGTAGTAGTTCAATACACATTCAAATCTGTATCAGATTTATTTGTGGTGTATGAGGTTTGTTTGTGGTGCATGAGCAGAATGCCTTTGCTGATATTGTGTTTGGATGTTTACAGATGTGGATGGCTTAAAGTGGTAGCACATAAGTGAAAATTAGGCAGCATCTCTGGCCCTAGACCTGACCTTAACAGGCCCAACCAGGCAACTGCCCTTCTCCTCTCCGCCCAGCCCAAACATGCAACTGCCCTTATCCTCTCCACCCTTAGCCCCGACGCCTGGGCTGAGACACCCTGAGCCCTATGCTTAAAATGCGCTATTGGCCAATGGAACCCTAGCCCTAACACTAACAACTCAGAACCCTAACCCTAAACTCTAGAGCCAATCGGAGACCTGGCTCTATTAACCAATCATAGACCTGGCCCTAACAACCAGCCAAAGCCTTAATCCCTAAGTCCAATAGGAAACCCTAGCCCTAGCAGCCAATCAGAAACCTAGCCCAAACAGCCTATGCAGCAAACCCTCTGGCAGCAAGAACCACATACAACAGCACTCAGCACTTGTAGACCACACAGCACCAAGCTTTTAGTCAACATCTACAGAATTATTACACCACATCCATGTCATCTGAGCACACTCATAAGCACAAAATACATCAGACCGGACGTTGAATAGTAGTAAAGCAATTACACTACTAGGACTTTGGGACCTGCCCTGCTAATTACCCAAAAGTGTGAAAGATTGTTAAGCTAAAGAACACCGAAAGCTACTTGCAAGATAAGTAACTACGAAAACAGGCTTTTTGCGGGTTTCCCCCCACTTTCTTTCTCCATTTGGACTACTAGATACTGGATTTCGACTAACAGTGCACTGAAGCCTGGTAACCAGGTCCCAGTGCTCTCTCCCTAAAACTGATTCCAGCGAACTGGCAACCCCAATTGGCAAGGGCTTTAACCCCTTATAAGTCCCTGGTACCAGGGGTACCCAGCGAATGTGAGTTAAAGGGGTCACTGAAGTGGGCCTGAAGCACTGTTTGTGCCATCCTGAGTGACCCAAGTAAACAGATGACAGCAGTAATGCCATTGCAGGAGAAATGCAAACTGCTTGAACTTGACTTTGCCCTCACCATGTGTGGAAAGAACAATATATACCTGTTATCCCTGAGGTAGGCCTCCTGAGCCCAGGAGAACGTGTGCATTATTTTAAAGGTGTGGACATATAAGTGCGAGCTTATATGCCCCTATAGTAGTCACTTTCCATTAAGGGCTACTATAAGTAATCACCGGTTCATAGGATAACATGAGCTGGTACCCGGGCGCCCCAAATGTGACCAACTCCATTATGGTACCACTGAAATATATAATGTTTGGTATCAAAGTGCCTCATCGCCCCTGACATGATTCCCATGTCTGATTTGATGTGACATGCACCCAGGATGCTGCCTTAGAGGTTTGCCCACCTGGTTGCCCCGGCCTTTCCTGTGCCCTGGCTGACAGCCCGCAGCAGCTGCCGCCAAGACAAGAATTTGACTTCCTGCCAGGAGATGGAATACTCCCACAAGTCAGAAAAAAGAGCTGGGACGGGAAGGAGATGACACCTCCCTCCCCGATAGAATGGCTAGTGAAGTGGCACATCAAGGCTGTGAGCTTCAAAGCTTACACCGCAACTGATATGCATCCAGGATGCGTCCTAAAGGAGGCAGCAGCCCACCCCAAAGCACAATGCACCATGCAAGCAGGAAAAGTATGCAGTAAGGAGGTGTACATCCTCTGAAGGCTAGCTACAGCCCAAGGGTGGGCTACTTGGTCTGGACAGCAAAAAAAGGTTTCTGCCATTTTAAAAGCGGCAGAATAGAGGGTTCTGGGTAGAAAAGGTGGCACACACCCCTGGATGTGGTTACCTCAGGGGAAGATTAGCCACTGGAGGTAGTAGCCCATTGGCTACTTGCACCCACATCCCTAAATCCAGGATATAAGGGGCACCCCTGGCACCAGAACCTCAGATTTGAGGCAAATTGCAACCGAGAATAAAGAGAGACCCAAGTCTGTGACAACAGGAACTGCACAAAACAAAGGCGTTATACTCTACACCTGTGGCAACCATCTTGAAATTGCACAACTGCAATTCGTTCCGGACCAACGACTAGTGCCTCAAGGCAGAGGGACCCCTTTGAGAGCAAAGGCAACTCCAGACTTCCTTGCACAAGTGGCACTATTCCCCTGCAGTCGGCTGGTAAAACCAACGTACTGGAACCAAAGAATAGCTGGCCATCAGACCCTCAGAGAGTTTGCCCAAAAGTAGATGATTCAGTGCATTATGGGAAACGTAGTCCTGAGCACCAGAAAGTTTCAGGTAGCTACCATTCCTCTTGGACGTCCAAATAACTTCTTGCTGACCTTACCACTGCCAAGGCTTGTTGGTGGCCCATCTGATAAAGCCACAGAAAAAGAAGCATACAAACTAAGCCTGGTGGCTTATGAACACCTAAGAAAGAATTTGTTGCCAATCGAATCAATTCTGCCATAAATTCAGCTAAAGAGCTCTTCAGAATAGTTACCAGCCTGGCGTACCCTGGTACACCCAGTGTCTCCTCGAATCAAGAGTTTTGCGATGAAATAGCCAGATTCTTTTGCAGTAAGGTGGAGGCTATTTTCGCTACATTTAATGGCCCTACAACAGATGGAACACTGGGCATCGGAGAGAGATATGAATCTCGGTCGGGTTTCCACTCGAGTTTTGATGAGTTCGCACCCTTACCCATCGGAGAGACCCATAAGTTACTGATGTCTACTAAATCAGCCTCTCCTTACGATCTATGTCCGGTGGCGGTTTTAAAACTAGCCCCAGAACCCATTGTTATAACGCTGACCGCTATGATGAACGCCATGTTCAAGGAAGGACATTTTCCTAAAGCCTGGAAAACCGCATCAATTCTACCTCTACTCAAGAAGCCCAATCTGGACCCGAAGGATCCCAATAACTTTCGACCTATCTCGCGTATTCCTCTGCCAGCTAAATTGGTAGAGAAAAGTATGAACGCACAACTAACTACATATTTACGAGAAGCACAAGTATTGGATCAAACCTAACACGGGTTCAGAGCGGGGCATACTACGGAGTCCGCTCTTCTAAAATCTACAGAGGAAATTAGGGCCGTACTGGATCAGGGAGGCAAAGCCGCAATGATCATGTTGGACTTGTCCGCGGCCTTCGACACAGTCCATCATGATTTGCTGATGGACCGGTTGTGGGGATGTGGAGTCCAAGGCAAAGCGTGGGAACTTCGGACAGAATGCAAACAGTGTCACTCGGCACATTCTGTTCTAAACCCTTCTCATTGCCCTGCGGAGTTCTGCAGGGTTCCTCTCTTAGTCCTACACTTTTTAATGTTTATGTTTCCTCTCTTGCCCCCTTGATCAAATCCTTTAGATTAGCTCTGACATCGTACGCAGATGACACTCAGATTGTGGTGTCCCTGCTACCAGGGCAAGAGATGGGGACAGAAATACGATTTCACGACTGCATGGAAGCAGTGGGTAAATGGATGTCCCAAAACTGTTTAAAACTTAACTCTGGTAAGACTGAAGTTATTCTGTTTGGCAATGCCCCCAAGTTCTGGACCCCAAGTTGGTGGCCAGCTTCGCTGAGCGTACTTCCGATTCCCACCAGGAAAGTAAAAAACGTAGGAGTCCTGATTGATGATAAGCTTCATTTCGAAGACCAAGTTAATTCAGTTGTCTCGGCTACCACATTTGCTCTGAGAACATGCAAGAACATTTTACAGTATCTACCAAAGGAAAATCAATGTACATTATGACGAGGCTGGATTATTGTAACAGCCTCTACCTTAACATTCAAGAGTGACTGCTGCACAGACTCCAACTTCTACAGAATTCGGCCGCTAGACTGCTCACAGGGACGGCTAAATTTGCCTCTGTTTCCGGTGACATCAGAAGACTTCACTGGTTACCCATTAAGAAACGGGTGCAGTTTAAATCACTCTGTACTGTTTTTAAAGCTCTTCACAGGGCCGGTCCAGAGCATCTGAAGCAGCAGTTTCAGTGGTATGTCCCCAATAGACCACTTCGCTCTCTAGGAGCAAAAAAACAGTCCCTACTTTTAAAAAAGCCGGCTGGGGAGGTAGGAGTTTTCGGGTAGGGGCAGTCAAAGCTTGGAACGCCCTCCCATTTCAGCTTAGAAACAGCACGGATCTACTGGCTTTCAGGAAGGCCTTAAAAACTTTTTGGGCTATTTGGCATTTAATCCATGGCCGCTTTTGTGAGTTCCTTTGGGAGGTTTTGTAGATAGCGCCAGGACACCTTCGGGTAACAGTTTGCGCTTTAAAAATATTATAACATAACATAACATAACCACCACCTTTACTCAATGCTGCAACATCGACCTCCGCAGCCCCTTTAAACGACCACAGCAGTGGCCCTACTGTTGACTTCTTGTACCTGTTTCCATGTAAAAACTGTCTACGTGGTAAAACCAGCTTCCCCGCGGCTCCTGCTTCAGCACCAAGGACAGCCAGGACAACTCTGCACCCGGGCTTCTTAAGCCAGGTAAAATCCAACTGACTGTAGTGGCTAGGGACCCGCATCACCTTAATCTCCAGTAGGTTCCACGCAACTCGACCTACAAGTGACTGATTGTCACTAGTGATTTTAACTATTGACCGCAATGCTAAAGTTTTGCAGTACTGATTTGTATTGATTTATTTTTGCCTCTAAAATACATTATACTTAACCGATTGACTTTGTTTTGGTGTTTACATTTATATAGAAATCTGCTATATTTTCATAAATTGGTGTCGGATTTCTTTCGAGTTGTGTCAATTACTTATCAGCCATGTTGGTACTCTTAAGTGCTTAACTCCTTCGGAGCGTCGGACGGCTCCAGTGCTCATGTGGGTTGGACATGGAACAGGGAATCCCTTTGGTGCGGGCATCAGAGGGATTCCCTTTATCCCCCCAACTGCCTCGGGAGCTGGGCAAGAGCCGTTGCTCCCCCCATACCATTGAGGGTGAATTCAGTCTTTCTACCCCCCCCCCCCCCCCCGGGTGGCAGATACAGGCAGTAGCCCCCAATCTGCCCCACCAAAGCCCACTAGAAACCAGGGATTTTTTTTCTTCATTTAAATTAGGGGTGGGGGCTGCCCATAACGGGCATGCCAATGCCCCCACCTCCCCCCTTAAAGATTATAGTTGTTTGCCCCCCTGAGGGGGCAGAAAGCACACTAGAAACCAGGGATTTTTTTGGGCCATTTAAATTGGGGGTGGGGCTACTCAAAATGGACATGCCAATGTCCCACCCACAAAAACTTTCTGTGAGGGGCGGTAGCCCCCAATCTGCCGCCCCAGGGGGGCAGAAAGCCCATTAGACACTATGGTTTTTCGCCCCGTAGAATTTAGGGGTGGGAGCTACCCAAGATGGACATGCCAATGCCCCCACCCCTAACTCCCCACAAAATTCCTCTCACTGAATCCCCTGGGGGGAAAATGGGGGCCGTAGCCCCCAATCAGCCCCCCCCCAAAGCTGACTAGAAACCAGGGATTTTTTTAGGGCCATTTAAATTAGGGGTGGGGGCTTCCCACGATGGGCATGCCAATGCCCCTAAACCTCCCCCTCCACAAAAAATTCCAGTCTTTCTGCCCCAGTAACTCCCAATCTGCCCCCCGGGGGGGGAAGAAAGCATCCTAAACATGTTATGTTATGTTATTTAGGATTTCTATAGCGCACGGCTACTCCATTGGAGTGTCCCGGCGCTTTTTATTGGCAGCTTGAAAAAATAAAATCATAACACCGAAAGACAAAAGAAAGACAGCAAAACTGAGGAAGAAAGCATGCTAAGAGGCAAAGAGACAAGTTTTAAGGCCCTTCCCAAAAGTCAGCAAATTAGACGTGCTACGTACAGACAATGGCAAAGCATTCCAAAGCTGCGATGCCTTCAGCTTGAAGGAGCGACCCCCTACGCGGGCCCTCTTTACTCGAGGGACCACCGCAAGGAAGAGAGATTCGGATCGCAAAGATCGAGCCGGGCGATAAAAAGTATGCCTCCTTTGCAGATATTTCGCGCCCGAGGCATAGAGAGCCTTATGAGCCAGCGTCAACGCCTTGAAGACTATCCGCTTCCGGATAGGCAGCCAGTGCAGCGACTGCAGAAGGCCAGACACTCTGGCTCGTCTATGAAGGCCGAAGATAGCCCGAGCAGCCGAGTTCTGGACCACCTGAAGGCGCTGTAACAGATACTCAGGAAGACCCAGATATAGGACATTAGAATAGTCCAATCTGGAGCCAATTAAGGCCTGCACAGTGATCCTCCTGTGCTCTTCTGAAAGCAAAGGAAGAAACTTCCGGAGCATCTTCAGGAGGCCAAAACATGTACCGGTAAGACCGAGGATCTGAGATCTCAGCGTCAGACCATTGTCGATCTTAATTCCCAAATGTTTTGCCTGCTGGGAGGAATGTGCAGGAGGAAACATATTAGTCGGCCACCATTCCTGCCAATCTGGATCAGAGGTACAACCAAAAAAGAGTACCTCAGACTTATCTGAGTTGCATTTGAGGCTGTTCAGCTGGAACCATTTGAAAACAGCCCCAAGGCACTCACGAATACTCTCTCCGTCAAACTCCTCACCTTTCCCACACGTAAAGAGGAGCTCAGTATCATCGGCATAGGATAGGATCTGGGCCCCCAAGGACTACGCCAGAGCGGCCAATGGAGTCATAAAGATGTTAAAAAGAGTCGGACTCAACACAGAGCCCTGAGGGACTCCGACTCCCAAAGGCGGCATCACGGCAGAGCTTGGGGAGACCCAGACCGTTTGTCGACGGTCCGCTAAGAATGATCTAAACCAGCTGAGCACCGTCCCCCTCAGACCGATCTCATGAAGTCTGACGAGGAGACCCTCGTGGGGGACGGTGTCAAAGGCCGCCGACAAATCAAGCATGACAAGCATAGCTTTACCTCCTGAATCCAGTGCCTCCTTAATGGCTTCAGACACCTCCAAAAGCGCCGTCTCGGTGCTTAAATTGGGGCGGAAGCCAGATTGAGTAGGATGAAGCAGATCGTTGGTTTCCAAAAATCCAGAGAGCACGGTGTGCACGTGCTTCTCCACAATTTTAGCCAGCGCAGGAAGAAGAGGGATTGGCCTATAATTGGCCAACGCCTCAGGGTCTAGGCCAGGCTTCTTGAGGAGGGGGATCACCATCGCCTGCTTCCAAGCCTGCGGGACCACCCCCTCACACAAAGAGAGATTCAAGAGTGGATTTGCCAAGGGATTTACAACCGCCGCCATCTTCGCCAAAAATTTGGCAGGGCATGGGTCAAGAGGCGACCCAGATTTAAGATTGACCATCAATGCCAATGACGATGCAGCTGAAATAGGCGGAAAATCGGCCAAGATGAACTCCTCAGGAGCCGATGGAACTGGCTCATCCGCAAAGCTGAGGCACGCTTCCACCATCCTTGAGGGAAAGGAGTCCTGAATCAACTTTATCTTAGCTGTAAAGAAGTTGGCAAGAGCAGAAACCCACGACTCAGTGGGCGCGGCCTGGGTTACATTAGACCGTGGAGTCGTGAACTCCCTCACAATGGTGAAAATCTCCTTGCAGGAATTGGAGGCAGCCTCTATTCTCCTGGCAAAATAACCCTTTTTCTCAAGGAGGATATCACGATGGTATGTTTTAATCGTGGTCCTATACAGCAGCCTGGCCGCCGGGTCATAATGTGAGCGCCACGCCCTCTCAGCCACCTTGCACTGCCGGCGAGAAGCTGACAGTGCTTCCGTAAACCAAGGGGCAGAAACCCGCTTTGATGTTGCTCGGGGTGTCCTCACAGGGGCGAGATCATCTAGCCTGTCCATCAGCCACGCCTGCAGAGACTCGAGGTCCCGTTCCAAATCGCCCGAAAAGGGGCAAGGATGATCAAGAGAAGCCTGAGCTAGCATCTCTGGGGTCACCCGATGGAATGCCCTCACTACTAGTCCCTGCTGTCTAAAAACGGTACTAGAGGGTTTCTCCAAGCCTGGCACATAAAATTTGGCCAATCTATGATCAGACCAAAGCACCGGTAAAAGTTCTAACCCCTCTAAGGGGAGCGTCGAGAAAACCTGATCCAGGGTATGGCCTCTATCGTGTGTTGGACCGGAGAGGTGAAGGACAAGGCCTAGAGGGGCCGTAATATCGATCAATTTAATCACCTCAGGGTCCTCTCCCTCATCCATATGAAAGTTAAAATCTCCAGCCAACACACAATGCTCCGCTCTTAAGGCCAGCAACGAAATAGCTGACAGCAGCTCCTCGAAGAAGGAGCCAGCCGGTCCAGGGGGTCTATAAACCAACAGCCATTTAAGAGCTTGGTGGGCGGCCAGTACGATAGAAACGGCGAGGGATTCCGAGCCTGTGATAGCATCCATAGGGATAATGGAACAGGCGGCAAGTTTATTCACTACAAGTGCCACACCACCACCCCTCCCCTCCAGCCTATCTTGCCTAAAAATATTATAATCAGGAGGAATTGCTATGGCAATATCAGGATTGGACAAATCCCCAAGCCATGTCTCTGTCAACATCAGGCAAAGAGGTTGTTCCGTAACAATGAGATCAAAGATCTCCTGAGCATGTCTGGGCACAGATCTGGTATTTAAAAGCATGCAAATATGCTTCACATTGCCCGCTCCCGTATTCAGTTGGATAGTCGGGACAGTACCTGGTGTCCAGCCACAGGCCGGGCAGCGCCTCTTACCCCTGAAACGGCCAGGAAAGACTGTATGGCAAGCGCCCGATACCTTTTGCAAGGAGCGCAGCTCCTGCGGCGAATAACATACCATCCTATCAGCACCACTCCTAATCCTACAGAGCTAACCCCACCCGCCGCTCCGACGCCTCCAAGACGCTGACCGGCGCAGACGGGCAGGACTCTGGCAAGACTCAGGCACAGCGAGGGCGCACCCGCTGCGCGATCCCGCTGCGCGCAGAGGACTGATTTAAGTAGGGCCGCCAGGTGAGGTGAGAACCGCCCCACTAGGACACTCAATATGGCGCTGGGAAAGCGTCACTAGCCCTCCCAAGATGGCGCCCAAACAAAGATCGAGACTAAGCTCCTAAACCCTCAGAACCGTACCCGCTAAGCAGCGGTGAGCAGACCAATTATATGCAGGTAAGGGGACAGCTACCCCACTAAAAACAGGGCAAATAGAAAGAAAATAAAAATAAATAAAAAACGGGTACTTTAAAAACAAGCGCGCTTCAAACACAGCGCTAAATGCACTGCCAAGCTGCCAAGCAGGACGAATGGAACCTGGTAGGGCAGAACAGCAAAACGGACCGCCTTAAGTAGGGCCGCCATGTGAGGTGAGAACCGCCCCACTAGGACACTCAATATGGCGCTGGGAAAGCGTCACTACCCCTCCAAACATCAGGGTTTATTTTGTTTATAGGCCCCCATCCTACCCCCCAAAGAAAACTTAAGACTTTCTGCCCCCCCCCAGGAGGTAGATGGGGGGAATAGCCCCTAATCTGCCCGCCAGGGTGGGGGGGGGGTCAGAAAGCCCACTTAGCACCACACATTATTTTTTTTTATATAGGTAGGGATGGGGGCTATGTGCCAGCGATTAAGCTGGTGTTTTATTCATAGGTGTGGGGGCTGCCCAGAATGGGCATCCCAATGCCCCCACTCTCCCAAAAGAATAGCCACAGTCTTTCTGCCCCCCTTAGGGGCATATCGGGGCAATAGCCCCCGATATCCCCCCTACCTAAGGCGGCAGAAAGCCCACTAGGCACTGACTTTTTTTCGGAATGTGCCTACCTGAGGATTTTGGGTCCTAGCGCAGCGGGCACCTAGGGTAACATATCAAAACTGTATATTTTTGAAAACTAGACACTAAGGGGAATCCAGGATAGGGTGACTTGTAAGGCTCTCACCAGGTTCTCTTACCCAGAATCCCTTGCAAACCTCAAACTTTCTAAAAAAAACACATGTTCCTCATATTTCTGTGATGAAAAGTTCTGGAATCTGCGTAGATCCACAAATTTCCACACACCCCTCATTCTCCAAAGTCTTCCGATAAAATTGGTACCTCACTTGTACGGGTAGGCCTAGAGACCCCGACAGGAAACGGCCCAAAATGCGACGTGGACACACCACATTTTTACAGTGAAAACGGACCCACTTTTTTGCAAAGTGCCTAGCTGCAGATTTTGAACCCTAGCTATCCCTGCACCTAGGGAAACCTGGCAAACCTATACATTTTTTAAATCTAGACACCCAGGGGAATCCAGGATGGGGTGACTTGTGTGGCTCTCACCAGGTTCTGTTACCCAGAAGCCCTTGCAAACCTCAAACTGTGTTAAAAAAAAACATTTTCCCCACATTTCTGTGAAGGAAAGTTCTGGAACCGCAATCTTCCACCCACCCAACATTCTCCAAAGCCTCCTGATAAAAATGATACCTCACTTGTGTGGGTGGGCCAAGTACCTACGACAGGCAAGGGCCCAAAACGCATTGTGGAGACAACAAAATTGCCTATCACAAAAAGACCTGGTTTTGCAAGGGGGGGCACCTGGGTTTTTAGCCCCAGTCTCAGCAGCCATCAAGGGAAACCTGCCAAACCTACACATTTCCGAAAACTAGACACCCTGGGGAGTCCAGTGTGGTATGGCTTGCATGGATGCCCCAATGATTCAAATTTAGCTGAAAAAAAATCAAATTTTCCTCACTTTTCTGTGGGGGAAAGTTGCGGGATCACCGGGCTGACACCAATTTCCTACCACCTAGCGCTCCCCCAGGTCTCCTGATAAAAGTAGTACCTCACTTGTTTGGGTAGACATAGTGGTTGCAACAGGAAATGGCCCAAATCGTACTGTGGAATCTTCAAAATTACCTACCATAAAACTACCTGGTTTTGCAGTGGGGTGGGGGGGGGGGGGGGGGGGGGGGACCTGGTTTTTTGGCCCGGGGATTGCGGCCATATTGGGAAACCTACCAAACCCACACATTTCCGAAGACTAGACACCCTGGTGAGTCCAATGAGGTATGACTTGCGTGGCTTCCCCAACGTTTCCCTACCCAGAATCCCCTGCAAACCTCAAATTTGCGGAAAAAAACAATTTTCAAATGTCTGTGTGGGAAAGTTGTAGGATCACCGGGCTGACACAAATTTCCTCCCACCCAGCATTCCACCAGGTCTTCTAGTAAAAATGGTACCTCACTTGTGTGGGTAGGCATAGTGGCTGCTACAGGAAATGGCCCAAATCGTACTGTGGAGACTTCAAAATTACCTATCACAAAACTATCTGCGTTTGCAAGGGGGGGTTCCATGAGTTTTTAGTTCCGGGCTTGGCGGCCATCTAGGGAAACCTACCAAACCCACACATTTCTGAAAACTAGACACCCTGGGGAGTCCAATGGGGTATGGCTTGCGTGGATCCCCCAACGTTTCCCTACCTAGAATCCCCTGCAAACCTCACATTTTGCAGAGAAAACACATTTTTCTCAAATTTCTGTGTGGGGGAAGTTATAGGATCACCGGGCTGACACAAATTTCCTACCACCCAGCGTTACCCCAGGTCTCCCGATAAAAATGGTACCTCACTTGTGTGTGTAGTCATAGTGGCTGCAACAGGAAATGGCCCAAATCGTACTGTGGAGACTTCAAAATTACCTATCATAAAACTCTGGTTTTGCAGGGGGGAGGGGAACCTGTTTATTTGGCCCCAGACTCGCCGTCATCTAGGGAAAACTACCAAATCCAAACATTTCTGAAAACTAGACACCCTGGGGAGTCCAATGAGGTATAGCTTGTGTGGATCCCCCAACGTTTCCCTACCCAGAATCCCCTGCAAACCTCAAATTTGGCTGAAAAAAATCACTTTTTCCATACATTCTTGCGTGGGATCACTGTTCCAGCACAAATGTCCTACCACCCAGCTTTCCCCTTGTTCTCCCGAGTAAAATGATACCTCACTTGTGTGGGTGGGCCAAAGGCCTGTGACTGGGAAGAGCCCAAAACATAGGGATTAAGGGTATAGCACCGAGAATTCTAAGTCATAGTTTTTTTTTAAATACGTTTTCAGCCAGTTCTGCTTTGGACAGCCACACAAGTGAGGTATCATTTTACTCGGAAGACTGAGGGGAATACTGTGGGGTAGGACATTTGTGCCGGTACGGTGATTCCACAAAAAAATATGTGGAAAATGTGTTTTTTTCAGCTAATTTTGAGGTTTGCAGGGGATTCTGGGTAGGAAAGCGTTTGGGGATCCACACAAGCCATACCTTGCTGGACACCACCGAGTGTGTACTTTTGAGAAATGTGTGGGTTTGGTAGTTTCCCAAAATGGCCGCCGAGGCCAAAAACCCAGGTGACCCCTCTTGCAAAACCAGGTTGTTTTCTGATAGGTAATTTTGATGTCTCCTCAATATGTTTTGGGCCCTTGCCTGTTGCGGGTACTTTACCTACCCACACAAGTGAGGTACCATTTTTCTCAGAAGACTTTGCGGGGTGGGTGGAATTTAGTGGATCCACGCAGATTCCAGAACTTGCCACCACAGAAATGTGTTTTTTTTTTTTTTTTTACAAAGTATGAGGTATGCAAGGGATTCTGGGTAACAGAACCTGGTGAGAGCCAGACAAGTCACCCTATCCTGGATAACCCTGTGTGTCTAGTTTTTAAAAATGTATAGGTTTGCTAGGTTTCCCTAGGTGCCGGCAGAGCTAGGGTTCAAAATCTAGGCACTTTGCAAAAAAAAGGGTCAGTTTTCAATGTGAAAATGTGGTTTGTCCACGTTGCGTTTTGGGCCATTTCCTGCAGCGGGCACTACTCCTACCCACACAAGTGAGGTATCATTTTTATTGGGAGACTTAGGGGAACACAAAATTGTAGAGCAACTGTTATTACCTATTGACTTTCAATGCATTTCTGCCTTCCAAATGTAAGACAAAGTGTAAAAAAGAAGTCACTATGAAAAATGACCTATAATTCACATGCTGGTATGGGTACCCACAATTTTGGAGGTGTGCAAATAGCTACTGTTTCTAAACTCTATATTTTGTTCCCATTTCAGAAATACATAGGTGTCTTTCATACCAATTTTTCCCTGTTTATATTTTTCCAAATGAATTACTATATACTCGGTACACAATAAAAAACCACTGCAAGACGCTGCTCAGTTATTGGCTCGGGGTTCCCTGGGTTCTTGGTGACCCTACAAGTCCTATATATCCCCACAACCAAAAGGGTCCAGTGGATGTAATGGCATATTGCTTTCAAACATATGCCATACTTAGTAGAAGTTACAGGTGAAAACTTTGGCACAAATTAGTGTTTGTTTAAAAACTCATTTTGATTTCTTCCTATTTTCAACTGTTAGTTTCGATACGAAAACCTTGAAGGATCTACACAAATGACCCCTTGCTTAATTCAAAATCCTGTCTACTTTTCAGAAATGTATAGCTTTCCAGTATCCATCATTGCTTTCAAACCAATTTTTACCATTAACTGGAAGGAGGTTAAAAGCACAAAAAATAGCAAAAATAGGCTATGTTCCAGAAAAATGCCAAAACTGTGTAAATAATTTTGGTTTTCTGACAAAAGTCTGCTTGTCCCTGAAAGCTGGGAAGATTGTGATTTCAGCACCACAGCCCCTTTGTTGATACCATTTGCAGGAAAAAAACAGATGCATTCATCTGTAGCCCTTTTTTCCCATTTTTCCAATAAAAACCAAAATTAAGCTGTATTTTGGCTAATTTCTGGGTCCCCTCCAGGGGAATTAACAAACCCTGGGTACCTTTAAAATTCCCATGATGTTGGAAGAAAAGGATGCAAATTTGACGTGGATACCTTATGTGGTCAAAAAGTTAAGGGGCCTAAGTGCGAACTACCCCAAATAGCCAAAAAAAGGCTAAGCAAGGGGGGCCTAGCAGCGAAAGGGTTAACACATCTTTCTATAGTAAAGCCTGACTGCTCTTTGCCACTCTACCAGGAGGCTGAGCTAAGAATTTATTATTGTGAATCCAAGCACCATCTTTGGGGTAATGCGAGAGTACTGCCTAGTGAAGCCTAACTAGCATCACTATATAATAATAATCCACTTTCCTACAAGAACATTTTCTTTTTGTGACATGTGCAGCTGTAGATACACAATCTGAGCATAGAATGTAAAGCAGTTCTCCACCAAAGCAGTGGCTAGCCAGAGGATGTTGCAGAGGTCTGGAAAAGCGTACCTATTACAGACTGGCCCACTTCAGCCTGCTGTCATGCTAGAACATCCTCACAGTAGTGTTTGGTGAACAATTGTGGTGTTGACCAGGTAGTTGCCAAATACGAATCAGCTATTGGGATGTTACATAGAAAAGACGTAGAGGCTGGTTTGGTATGTGTAGAATGCGGATTTGGTGGAGCAAGAAGCTGTCTTTTGACTTTAGCATAAAAGGTTTGAAAGCACTTGATGAGCCAGCGAGCTACCCCTGCTTTTGAAATAGCACTATTCTTCTAAGGTTTAGAGTAGGCCGACAAATAACTGTTGCATTTTAAGAAAAAACATTGTCCTATCATTGTAGATCGAGGGCCCTTATTAGATCTAGTGTATTAAGGGCTCTCTTTGCTTCCGAGAGTGGGTGTGGGCAGAATACTGGGAATTCAATTGTCTGGTAGAGGTGGATCCCCTTGGGCAGAAACACTTGGTTAGTTCCAAGGGCTACTTTGTCAGGGTAAACCTTAGAAAAAGGCTCCCCCAGAGTGAGAGCCTGGATCGCGCTTAAACATCTCAAAGTAATAATCACAATGAAGAATGCTATATTCCTAGACAAAAATTGGAGAGCGCATGAATTGGAAGGTTAAAAAGAGGGTCCCATGGCTCTAGTAAGAACTATGTTGAGGTTTCAGGAGGGGACCGGGGATAACCTTAGATAGATAACCCTCTAAAGTCCTTTCCTAAACGCCTTGATGGCGGGCACTCTGCCAGATTGCCAGGCTGAGCTATTTGGGACTGGGATTGCTTTTTAGATCTAGTGTGTGAAGGACTCTCTTTGCTTCTGCGTGTGGGCAGAATACTGGGAGTTCAATAGTCTGGTAGAGGTGGATCACTTTGGGCAGAAACATTGGGTTAGTTCAAGGGCTAGTCTGTCCACATGAACCTTAGAGAAATGCTCCTCCAGTGTGAGAGATTGTATCTTGCTTACATGTCTAAAAGCAATAATCACAAGGAAGAATGCTAACTTCCATGACAAAGATTGGAGAGGGCATGAATTGAAAGGGTCAAAAGGGGGTCCCATGGTTCTAGTGAGAACTATGTTAAGGTATCGGGAGGAGACTGGGGGTAACCGGGTCATGTAGTCTCCCCCCTACAGTGGGAAATGCACATTTGTGGACAGCATAACCATTAGGATGGTGCCAGACTGATTCTATACACCCCCCTCAGGACTTGTTGTCCTGTAGACCAGCTAGCTCACAGTGCCACCATGAGTACCACTAAACCTAGGTGGGTAACGAATGGTTCTGGAACCACTGAGCATGACGACCCTGATCCCCCAGGGATTGTGGAAACAGATCTAGAACTCTTTTGCACAGTCACTCGTGATCTAAGAGAAATATACAAGGAATACACAGTGGGACGTTTTCAATGTTTATTGAACCAATGTGATTCTTGTATGGAATATTTGTGCTACAATGATCAATAGACAGAAGTAGATGAAATTTATTAGAAGTACCAGGATAGTGAAAAGAATAAAAAGTTCCACCATTGTGCTGAGACAATGTATAAATATGAAAGCATATACAAAATATAGAAAATCGGACTTACTGCTGCTATGCAGTCCCTAACCTAAGTGTCCAGGGTGGTTGTGTGTGTATATTTTGCCAAGAATCCCCGTACTGGATGATCCAAACCCGGTCACCTAAAGGGAAAGAATATAAGTCCCCATCTTGGTCATGAGCTGGACACCCTTGCAGAGATATTAGCGAGCTGCTGGGCCGAAGCTTCAGTGAGTAGAGGCCGCGCCAATATCAGCAAAGCACTCCTCTAATTAAACCCAGAAATGCTTGTTTATGTATAATGAAAAGCAATCTTGTGAGGCCTGTGCAAGCCACCATTGTTATGGTCTATAGATAGCTGTGTCGCATTGTGGATGAAAAATAGAATGACATTTGCACAGTGTATGTTGAGGCCTTGTACGTGGTGTTCAAGGAGTCGTGATAATGTTCTCGTGAAGTGGAATCTGTAGGCAAACCAGTTTCAAAGAAACAAATCCAACATTGTCAAGCATGCAAATGTGTGTAAAAGGTTATTGTGTTAAAGGAAAGGCAATGAAAGAAACGTATTCACGGTAAATGAACACAGCTTTTGTTAATGTTGTTTCTGATGGGTATGGCGTCTACTACCTAGTCCTTATATGAATCTTTTCCCCAGTCACCAGACGGGATCCTGAAAATCTTTCAAGCTATGACGAGTAACCAGCGCTGCAAGATGCCAGTGGTGGATTTGTGCAATTCCATACAAAGTAACAAAGTAGGGGCATACTTGTTACAACAGACCTCACATTTAGTCTGTACCATCTTACAAAGCAGAAAGTGGTGCAAAAATGAAACAAAAACAAACATATAACAAATTGTACCTTTGGAAGTGGAAAGATTTTGTATTCATCAGAAAGAATATTATCAAAGATAACTCAAAGTATTTTTCTACTGAACAGGCACACCCGCATGTTCTTTATATGTACCACCCCCGAGATAATTTATTTAAGTGGAGAAACTCTGTTGCACTGCTCTGCTAAATGCACTTGTTCCTCCACAACTAAAGAGTAGTAAATAGAAACAGACAGCAAGGAGGCCTAGCTAGAAAATGGTCTAAATCAGAATCCCTCATAGGAGGGGCATTGTAAGCTTCCTTTCTTGTGGTCAAGAGAACCCCTAACTCTTCAGGCAGAACTCTGCTGCTTAACTCATAACAGCGCATGACACAAAGTGGTGTAATCAGGGAATTTTCAGTTTTCTAATGGCTTACCTATCTTTTGTCCCTGAATGTCTTCAAAAAGGTTGTATGGTTTCTAGAACCTCTGTTCCATGAATGTATTAACTGAAGAATCTCCCCAAGTTTAGTCTGTACTCTTTGGAAGGGTGGTGAAATAACAGTGGTAGTACTGTAACCTTTGACAAGTCAATGATGCTCAGTAAGAAGGAAGGTTTTACACTTACCACAGCTTTGTACTTGAATGAAAGAGTTACTTACATTTGGTAACGTTCTTTCTGGTGGATACTCTAAGTGTGTATTCCTCAGCCTAGGATACCATCTAGGAGCCAGACTAGAGCTGGAAAAATTTCTTCAGCAATGTTTCCATATGACGCTAGGTGGCTCAGTGAGTTTACTCCATGCTGCCCCAGAAGTGCCTGTTCCTGTGTCCTCAGACGCAGAGCATGAACAATTGTTGGTAGCAGTGAGCAGATTGCGAACTTGGGACCTTTTCAGATGTTAAAAAGTGGCCAATCCCCAGAATGGGGAGGTGGGAGGGCAGTGAGGAATTTGCAGTTAGATACAATATACACAAGAAAACAAAGTAATTTTTTCTTCTGATGGATACATCTAACTGCAGGTTACTCACCTCAGAATAGATACCAAAGCAGTAACTCCCCAGGTTGAGGGTCTTCAAAGTGGGATCAGAATAACAACGTCTTGCAAAAAAGGCAAGCGGGCAAGATATCTTTCCTACTGGATCTGGCTGTCAAGGCAGAAGTGCTTTGAGAACACATGCACTGATGCCCATGTCGCAGCCTGGCAGATGTCAGGACAGACACTCCTTGTGTCAACACAGAGGTTGCAGCCATAATAGTGGAGAAATGGGCTCTCAGACCTTATGGTGGCTGTTTCTTGGCCAGTGCATAGCAGATCCTACCTCAGAGAACTATTTATCTCAACAAAGTCCTCTACTGCACAGCCTTCCTGTAGGAAAATAGGATATGTTTTCATGGTTACCCCCACTTATTGATGGTGTCATTTTGTTTTCTGACTAGTCCGAGTGGGATCCTGCTAATCAGAACCCCAGTCACTGTGCTCTCTTCCTCAATTGGACTATGGTAAGTACTTTGGTAGCTTCCGAATTGGCTACTGTTATACCCTCCTAAGTCACTAGTATATGGTTCTAAGGTACAAGGTCAAGACTGATTTGCATATGGCCAGGTCTAAACTGGGGTGGCATGGTGAGTAAAAGAATGATGGATTTAACCAAGATCTCTTGACTGGGGGTGAATGTTTTGATTTGTTCTGCATTCTGTCCATCAATTGTGTGTCTTTTGCTTTCTCGCCCTAAGGTACCCAGGGCATAGGTAAATCAGGGGTCTCCAATGGACTGCAGCATGTATACGCCACCCATGAGAGACCACTCAAACTGTTACTACAGGCCTGCCGCTACAGCCTGTGTGAGCTGCTGCTAGCACCACTCAACAAAGATATAAGATTCCATATATCAGAGCTCATTGCACTTAAAACTTATCAGTCACCCCCTAAGGTAGGCCTTTCAATCCTGAAGGCAGGGTGCTAGGTTATAAGTGATAAGGTGCCCTGTGTAGGAGAGTAGGGTCTGCTTTCTATGTTCACCCCCACTTTTTGCTTTTGCTTTACTGGTTTTCGACTTAGATGTGGCTGTGGGCCTGCTAATCAGACTCACAGCCCTGCTGTTCTCTCTCTAAATTGATACTATGTACTTTAGGTGCACAACCCATTTGGATAGGATCACTTTATTGGCCCCTGTACAGTGTACCTTAGGTACCCAGGGCATAGGTGTAACCTAGGCCTACCAGGGGCTGCAGCATGTATTATGCCACCCCTGGCCTGGCCTTCCATTATGACACAACTGGCTGATCACTCAGCTGGGGCAAGGTCGTGTAATCACTCCTTGCTTAGGTGTAGTATTCCTATACCTATCTTACATATAGACACATGTGTACCTATCAGCCACTCCTATGGCAGGCCTTAACAATCCTGGAGGCTGAGTGCTTGGTAACATGTGAGATGGTGCTCTAGCATGAGCTGAGCCTGTCTGCAGCTTTCGGAACCATGTCCTTATAGCTGTTCTATGATATAGCCTACCATATACTCTTAAAGTGCATTATAATCTTAAACGGTTATGGTAACTATGGTTTGGCTTTATCAAAACATGTCGTGTAAGGTGTCTAACACTTTGGAATAATACCCCCATCCCATTTCTGGGGATGAGGATATTATCCCTCCCTTCTAGAGGGAGAAGACATGTTGTAACCTACTTACCCGGTTAAAGTTAACCAGATCCCCAGCATCACAAAATGGATGCTGCTGCCACGACACAAGTCTGACCTCCTGCTGCTGGGAGTGATCCCAGCAAGGGAGGCTTGGACAATAGGTTTCCTGCCTTGGGAGGTGCGAGCACCACCCCAGACAGGCCTTAGTGTATTGGGGCAGGGAGGGATGAATGAAACGAGACACTGCCTGGGGCACACAAGGTGTCCCATGCACAGTCCAGTTCAAACCGGTGCTGGGGCACACCAGCCCCAGTCCTGGCGCGAAACCGGACAAAGGGAAGGGGGTGTAACCACCCCCTCCCAGGTCCCACCCATAAGGCGTGACCTAGCAGGTAACCCAGCCCCCCAGATTTGGATAAGAGTGGTAGCTGGGCCCCAGGAGATTAGATTATCCTGAACCTGCAACTTGAACAGAAACTCTGGACCTTCGACATTCGACGAAAGAAGAAGACTGAAGAATCTCCCTTGTGGCCAAGGAGTGGCTACCCTGTGCAAACAGGCACCATCAAGAGACTACCCTTTGCTTTGCTGAAGTTCTACGAGGGACCGACTGCAGAGCCTGACCAGAGCCTTGACTTCCAGACTTCTCCGACCCTGATCCACATCCACAGCCGAGCTGAGATCCGTGGAGGCGACGAGAGACGTGGGACCGGCTACCTGGGAAAAGTGGCGAGGATCTTCCAGCGCAGCTTCTGAGGCACCCTCGAAGTTGTGCACCGGGGATTGAGAAGCCCCAACCCCAAGCACCATCTGCACCGAAGATCAGCCCCCCACACTCCACGAGTCCTGCGTGGGGCCCTTCTGCATTTTCCTGCTTGCCGCGTCTGTCCGGTTGCTTGCCCGTTGGCTAGCGGCCTTTGTGACAACACACCTTGAAATCTTCACTGCTGGTTTGGCTCCTCCAGACTGGCTCCCGCTTCTTTGCAAAAGAGAAGCACCCCAGACCTTCCTGGTCTGCACCAGAAGCAAGTCCTCCGTTCTTCGTGGGTTCCGCTTGCCAAGGCTTGGTGAGTACTAGTTCGACTTCGACGCCGCCGACTGCAAGAGCCTTCGTGGGACAGCTCGCCTCCTGGTCCTGGTCGTCACCTGCAATCTTCACGACATCGCCTGGTTCCTTCCTGGTTCCACGTGGTCACTGGCTAGTGACCTTGACTCTGTCCCTTCTGCTTGCAGGTATCCTCTCTTCTTGATCCCAGCCTTGGGATCTGTGGAAATGTGGATTTTCCTGATCAGTTATGTCCCCTATCTTGGACCCCAACGGTTCTATATGCATGTTACAAGTACATGTATGTTCCCTCCAGTTCCAGTTTCTAAGACGCAAACATATGTGTGTCTACCGTCGACATGTTCTCTGTCAGATCCGCCATCAATGGGCTGGATATTCGATTCCTAAGTATGAAAGGCCACCGACTTTTTATGGCTAAGTTACTCCATTTTTACAGTTCAGGCAAGTAGGCCCGATTCTGTCCTTAAAGCCTTTCCTTGCTCTCTGTCTCTGACAGCTTCAGCTTGAGCTCGCATCTGTATCCATGAACTTTGTCCTACTCCCTGTGCAGCTAACGGTGCCTGCCTCGGCCAGTTTTCGCCTGCCTGCCAAGAAGCTGTATTTCACCTTCGAATTATCTATTTTGCTCTTCAGCCGATGCATTCCTGTCTAGTGATTTAGGTAAACATTTCCTTTAGCTCACAAGCAAAGGACTCAGCCTTTCCGTCCTCCTGCAAGTGATTCATAGCCCTGCTGCCATGGAAAGTTTTCTGCCCCTCGCATCTCATATAGACACTTAGGCGTTTGTGCACGCACACAGTCAGTATAGACTAGATTCTGTCCGAGAGTTCTTCCTTGTGGATAACATAGTTCTTTAAACATAGGATGTTAGATATGATTTGGGATTAGGTTGACTTGACCCCCCAGACTTCTCGTCTCCACATATAGAGCTAAATGTCAAGTCCCTTCACCCCCTAGTTGCACGTCACTCACACGTCATGCTGCTGCGCGCGCATCTATGCCAAGTATTATCTTATAGATCCACCTATGTCTGATAATTCTAACCAATCATGTTTCTTTTATTCCTTATTACGCCTAGTTTCGATTACGCACCTGTTTTGTCACTTTTCTTATCAAATGTTACGCCTTCTACATTCGTTTCATTGTAATGTACTTATTATAAAAATGCATGTCTGTCAATAAAGTATTGTACTTCACTTCCTGAACCCTCGTGGTGACGGAACCTGAAGGCCGCGACTCGAGTCGGCCATTTTGAATGGAATAAAGCCCATTTAGAAAACCTCTTATACCACGGATTCTGCCTCTTGTTATTTTGAGCTATTTTACTTTATTTTAAGATTCCGTATGAAATTCAGTTCGGTAAGAAGATTTTATTTACCACATAATGGCGCCCGAATAGGGACACTTTCACATCTCACGCGCCGGCGGTGCGTTGCAGGCCCGGTCTCCTGCCACAGCTGGACGGACCATAAACGCGTACCAGCAGGATTTCCTGTAAGCTCCCTCCGGTCAAGCGGGGGCGACTGAGGCTGCGATCAACCCAGACGAGGCGGTGAGAAGTGCGAAGTATCCCGACCAGAGCCTAGCTGAGAGAGCAAGATCCGAGGTATACAGAGGCCCACCAGTTATTTCGAAATCCCGATGTCCAGAGGGTCCGCTGTCCGCAGTCATCGAGTCCTGTCCATTCTCTGAGGCCTTCCGTTTCAAGGAGCTACTCGGTGAGTACCATCGCCGGGGAGGCGTGTTGACGCGCACATAGGTTGTGCCGGTCAAGACGGATTTGGGTACACAAATCCGGTCTGCACTGTTTAGCAGTGTATATGTACTGTTTAGCAGTATATCAAGTATTCCGAAGTATGCAGTTATTGTCAAGAATTCAGCGTGGTGATTAGTTAGGCAGACTGTCATCATTGTCGGTCATTGTTAAAATATTTAATGTTCAATATTTAAAGTGTTTAAATGTCTTGCATATTGTGGTATGAATGATTGTTCATTGTTCACTGTTCATTATTGTGTTTTTCGTATTAAGTAAATTCAAGAGTAAGTATCAGATCAGTTGTCAATATGCCGCTTTTCTCGAAGTTAAGACAGATTACTACCAGAAAAGGGGTGCTTGAAGAAGCAGTTCCTATTCCTCCTAGGGACACTCCAGGGCATTTCATGTACCATAAGCATGGCTTAGATGCCATATTGTTTCTTGATCTATGGGTAGATTATACCAAGGGATTGCCGGAAAGTCAAAGGTGGCCCGTAGCGGGAACCTGGGATGCAGAGTGCATCATGAAAGTGGAGGAAGAGTTATGGAAAAGAAAGGTCAGACAGTCACAGAAAGACGCTGTTGAGTTATGGCGTAAAGAATCTCATAGACGAACAGAAAAAGCACGTAGACAAGAAGAGAGGAGTAAAGAAAGTTCAAATAAAGCTCAAGAAAATCTATTAATTGAGGAAGGTATCCGAGTGAAAGCAGAACAAGTAAATAGACAAAGAAATGCTCTTATGAATGGTATGTATCCCCTTCTAGCCGAAGGACTACCTAAAGCTGTTACAGAGATGCCAAAAGACTTGCCACCCCCATTATTTCCAATTAGGGTACATCAAAAAGGGCATCCCAGAACCGCAGAAGATGTTTTTCTTTCCTCATATCTAGATGACGCAGCTCCCGAGTATGCTAACGCCACACCACATAGACCGTCTGGTGTAGGGGTTCAACGTCAGGATCAGGTATCTGTCCCCGTGCAACAGCAAGTCCCGACACAAGCTTCGGCAAGCACATCTGTTTCCGCATCTGTCTCCGCAGTCGACTCTACAGAGGTATCGACGCCCATAGTTGCTGTGTCACGTTCAACGAACCCATTCACCCCCGACGCCCCAGATGGGGCCACGGGAGGTGCTAGCAGTACCTTTACACCACCCAGAATAAATAAACTTGTCTTTCAAGAGTCAGCACATTCACGTACCCCTAAATTCGTAAGTGAACGTACGCTTAAAGAACTCCTTGTAAATTGTAGATATGACCCGGTGGTTGGTAAAGAGGATGAAATGGTCCTGGCATCATTACGTATCAGGCGAGCCGCAGAGTATTTAGCGAGGTTACCAGGGATGACTACGCATCTAGATAACATATATCATTTTGTTCAAACAGGACGAGATCCAGGATGTATTAACAGAGCTATGGAATTCCAGAAAGTAGAGATACAGGGGGAACTGTTACGTTTCCTCATAAACTGTGTGATCAGAAATCAAGACCGTCCGGGGGTAGACCCGAATGCAATGCTTATTCTTACAAAATGGAGTCAGAATATATCAGAAGGAAGACACGATAAGCAAAATTGTATAATAGCCATGTGCCGAAAAATCCGTAAAGAAATAGAGCGTATTCATGAAGAGAGATTGGGAACAGACGAGTTTGAGCAAGATGAAGTGTCCGAATCAGGGAATTCCGCAAGACAGTCAGAGACCATAGCCTATGTAGGCAGAGGAAGATCCTGTGAAAATACTAGATGTTTTTCTGATCCCATACACTCTGTATGCCCAAATAATAGCAGAACGTATCCGACGCCTATAATAAATCTGAAGTCTCCTGAACATTCGTTTCAAGCCGCAGATAAAATACTACGAGAACGAAGGGGTTACCACCTCCTCGATTCCATGGATGAGCAAGAATTAGCCAGATCAGCCGTTCACTGGATTGACAGTCCTGAAAAATACGGTGATGAGACCGTAGCACACACGTTTTTTAATCTCAGTACAGATGAACAACGTTTAGCTGGAATCTATATGATTCAGCAACTCCTCATATTATATAAGAGCCAACATGCTGACCCTGGTCTTTTACCTGATATATTAACGGAACTACTCACAAACAGATGGAGAGGTTCTAGTAACAAGCTAATTAAAGAGATATTAGTGTCACGTAAGCAGTATGTCCTTTTTGTAAGTCCGGATTCTCTCTCGCTGCCCCGCAGAGAAAGAGCGCCGTACTATATGGATAGACAAAATCCCTTACGAGAAGTGCACCCAATAAAAGGCGAAGATAATGAGTTTCACCGTGTATTTGTTTACACACCCATATCAAAAATGGAATTATTAGAAATGAAAAAAGTAGTACCTAGTCATGACAAAGACCCAGCGGGTTTCCACCGAGAAATTAAAGACATGTTACTGATGGGAGAGTACACCTTTCCTGATATTATGACGATATTAAAGGTGCTTTTGCCTGCTGGCATTTATGAAAAACTGAAAGAAAAAGAGTGGGAAGTGGGAGACCAAAAGATAGACTGGACAGCATTGGCAGAGGAAGAAAGGGGCCGAACTGCAGGTTCAGGGCTCGGGGATAAAGTTAAACTGTTACCAGGTTTACTAGTACAGGTACTGCCACGTTTATTAACTACAAAAAAGGAAGATTGGGGTGCAATCACAGCCTGCAAACAAAAGCAAGATGAAGACACAAGCGATTATTATGCTCGATTTGAAAAATGTTTTGGTATAAATAGTGGTATAAAAGCAAGTAGTGACTCATATCCACATTTATTTGTGACAAAATTAGTGGAAAATGCATTGCCTCCAGTAAAGAATAGAATATTGAAATTCGAGAGTACCTGGCAAAGTAACACTCCGTCGCAAATGCTACAAATGTTACAGTATCATCACAATAGAATTAGGGATGAACAAGAACACGAGCATAGACGCATGAAGGATACAAAAATGAAAATGCTAGTTTCTCAGACAGTACCAGCAGATGGTCACAAAAAGGGTGTGACACATTCTGGTGATTCTGCAGTTCCTGTAAAAGGAACCTGCAATTACTGTAAACAACTAGGCCATTATGTACACGATTGTCCAGTCCTGAAACGTAATATAGCTACAGGTATTGCAAAAGAGAGACCACGATTAGTTAGACACGATCAGAATGAACAAGGAACTATGCAGCATGGACAGTCCATGCCAGTTCAGCAACAGTCCATGCCAGCCTCACAGCAACCCATACAGTTTGTGCCAGCTGCACCACCGTTGCCTGCTACTGCCACACAAACCACAACACGACAAATGTATCAGACTGCACAGTATGAATACCCTGAGTATCAGCGTTACGCATGAACCAGCCTAGAGAGGGAAGTTGACTTACCGCTTATCGAGATCCCTGTAGATCAAGAAGGACCTTATGTACATAGTGAATTATTAGGTCAAGATAGAAAATTCTTACTCGATACAGGGGCAAGTCGAACAACCATAAAACGTAGTGAAGTTCCAGGGGCACCCCTCTCAGGCTCTCAAAATGTTTCCCTTGGTTTTTCAGGAAAACCTATTGTTAATGAAGTATCACAGCCTCTACCACTTACGATAGGACCTTTGACACGAACTACAGATTTATTGCTTACTAAATCATGCCCAGAAAATCTGTTAGGAATTAAAACTCTGAAAGCACTAGGAGCCATAATATGTTGTTCTCCGGAAGGAGTAAGGTTGTTTTTACGTGATTTTAAAGGTCACTATGTGTCTAGAGACATGGATCCCCGACTACAGACTTTACCAGTACATCTATGGGCACAAGGCCCTACGGATGTTGGCTGCATGAACATTACACCCTATCGAGTCACACTGAAAGCAGGAGTGGTACTACCACGAATGCGACAATACAAGTTACCGCATGATGCTGTAGTGGCTTTGCTGAAAATCATTGATGAGCTGATTGCCCAGGGAGTAGTTGTAGAAACAGACTCCAATGTATGTAATTCACCGATAATTCCGATTCTTAAACGAACTGATCCTACTGCCCCACCAGTGTACCGATTGGTTATTGATTTGCGTGAACTAAACAAGTGTATTGTACCACAATTCCCTGTGGTCCCTGATATATCATCATTGTTGACAGCAATTGATTCCGAAGCAACATTCTTTACTGTAATTGATCTCAAGAATGCCTTTTTCAGCGTCCCAATAGATCCGGAAAGCCAATACTTGTTCGGATTCAGTTTAAATGGGCGCAGTTTTAAATTCTCACGCGCTCCCCAAGGATTCACAGAAAGCCCCAGCATCTACAGCCAAGCACTGAAACGAGAACTTGACAGTATCCACATGCCAGTCAATACTGCACTGCTTCAATATGTCGATGATCTGCTGATCACAGCGAGAAGCGAGCCAGAATGTGAAAAAGCTTCTCTGACAGTTTTACATTTTCTAGCCGACAAAGGGCACAAGGTGTCTCCTTCTAAGCTGCAATTCTGTGCCCAGCGAGTTATTTATCTTGGTCACTCGCTGTCCAAGGAGGGAAGGCAGCTTACACCAGATCGCATCCAGTTAATTGCTAACATGTCAATACCCCAGACACAAAAGGAGGTGCGAGCTTTCATAGGCCTCACTTCATATTGTAGGCAGTGGATCCCTCAGTACGCATTTCTAGCAAAACCACTCATTCAGTTAACCACACAGGAGGCAGCCACATCGACTGTTCTCCCTTGGACTCAGGAACATACACAAGCTTTTGAAAGCTTAAAGAAAGCTTTATGTCAAGCACCGGTTTTAGCAACACCATGTTACAGCAAACATTTTACACTCTTTGTTACAGAACGCGAAGGTACTGCTTTGTCAGTACTCACTCAGGATCAAGCAGGATCACGCAAGCCATGTGCTTATTTTTCCAGTACATTAGATTCCGTAGCTCAGGCTTTGCCTGCATGCCTGAAATCAGTGGCAGCAACAGCTTTAGCAATCAGACAAAGCGATGCCATAGTGTTAGGACACCCATTGACAGTACAAGTACCACATGCAGTAGAGGTTCTTGTGAACCGAACACAAACACAACACTTGACCATAGCAAGACTTACCGGTTATGAACTGACATTGTTTCAACCACACATAGAGATCCGACGGTGTAATACATTGAATCCTGCTACACTATTACCTGTAATTGGAACAGACCCACTAGCTCATGATTGTGTTGAAATCATTGAAATAAAGACGAAACCTAGACAAGACTTGACAGACGTTCCATTGTTAGATCCAGACCTGACGTTGTATGTAGACGGATCGTGCATGAGAACAAGTACAGGAGATTTAGTGGCCACGTATGCAGTCACAACAGACACTAAAGTTATTGAGACAAATTGTATAGATACTTTGTCAGCCCAAGCAGCAGAACTTATTGCTCTAACACAAGCCTGTATTCAAGCCACAAATAAGAAAGTTAATGTATACACTGACTCACGTTATGCATTCGGAGTTGTACACGACTTCGGCGTGCTGTGGCGAGAGAGAGGTTATTTAACTTCCCATGGTGCCCACATTCAGCACGGACCCCTCATTCATGCTTTGTTAGACGCAATACATCTACCCACTGCTATATCGATTATGAAATGTAAAGCACACACGAAGGTTACTGATATCATTTCTCAAGGCAATGATTTAGCTGACAGAACAGCTAAACAGACTGCTCAGAATCGCATATTAGACATGACAAAGCCAATAGTTCAGACACCAACACAGTGTATGACAATTAAGGATCCCGCACTTGACGTAATTGACATACAGACACATGCCACAGCAGAAGAAATAAAGAAGTGGACTGAACTAGGAGGGATCCGGACAGATCAAGGATGGATGACGAAGGAGAAATCTGTATGGTTTCTCCCTGATTCCATGGTTCAAGCCATTATAGCTACAGTTCACAGTCCAGCACATTTAGGAGAGAAGGCTATGCTAGACAGCATTCAGCACATTTGGTTCAACAAACATTTACGAGCAGCAGCTAAACAAAAAGTTCGTACCTGTATGATATGTTGTCAGTTTAATCCAGGAAAGAGTGTTCCCGTAGAGCAGGGTGGATTTCAGCCTCCTGACCATCCTGTTGAAGTCCTCCAGATGGATTATATTCAGATGGAACGTTGTCGAGGATTCAAATATGTTCTCGTAGTTGTCTGCGCTCTCTCCCGTTGGACAGAGGCGTATCCCGTATCAGATTACACTGCCCCGACTACTGCCAAGCAGCTAGTTCGAGAATTCTTCCCACGGTACGGTTTACCACGTGTTGTATACTCAGATAACGGCCAGCCTTTCTCATCCGAATTAATGAAACATGTCTCACTTTTGTTGGGATATCAGTGGAAATTCCACTGTGTCCGACACCCCGAGGCAGCAGGTCTCGTGGAACGACATAATCAACTTTTAAAAATCAGACTGTCTAAAATATGTCAGGAAAAAGGTGTGGACTGGATAGTAGCCTTACCAGTTGCGCTATTTTACATGAGAATGGTAGCACACTCTCGAACAGGGCTATCCCCTTATGAGGTGATCTTTGGTAGACCACCGAATATGTGGGGGACGCCTATACCGCGTAAAATAACTGATGTTGACTGTAATATGCTGACAGATTACCTGGCTTCCTTGATGTCTGCACTACAATCTTGTCGTTCACAGGTAGTCGCAGCTTTTCCCGACAACACCGAGGTGAAACCTCATGATGTAATTCCCGGCGATTATGTTCTCGTCAGGAATTTCGATCGGAAAACCCAACTGGAGCCAAGGTGGAGGCTTCCTAAGTTGGTCCTGCTGACAACCAGAACAGCTGTGAAGATCGAAGGGAGAAAAGGCTGGGTGCATTCCAGCCATATCAAGAAATTTCATGGACTTCCTCCTGACACAAACAGTACTCCCCGTGTGTCTTCCCCCATTGACTCAAAGCTACCTTTGGCTGAGGCCAGTAGCACCGAACTCTATAAGCAGAAACTCAGGTCCAGATCTAAACTGTCGGACGATTTGATTGTTTAAGTCCTCTCCAAGGTGAAGCGGTTGAATCTGTCCCGACATGTATCCCTTAGGTCTGAATGATGTAGAGTCCAGAATCATAATGAAACGACATGCTTATTGTAAATTACTGCGTAGCCACTGTATTGTGACATTATTAATTTTGTTTTTCTTGAGTTTTTTAATAGTTACTGCAAGTATATTGTTGCATATGTATTATCCTGTTTCTAAACGTGCTTTCAATATAACTGATGAACATTCTTTTAGTGAATTACCCCCACATGAGTTGTCCTATAGACTTGCGCTGCGCAATAACACATTCATTAGTATGTTACATCATTCCCATCAGACTAGTAATGCCACCAATTGTTGGGTGTGTGGCCGACTCCCTCCCTATCAGAATAACAAAGGAGTTCTGCCTTTCTTTCCACATCCGTTCACACACAATGGCTCCTGTGGAGCATGGTTTAGTTTATTAAATTCCATAGGCCCAGACACAGCAGTTTATCAACAACATTGGATATGGGGAAATCTGAATCTAGTTTTATTCAAAGTCTGTCACCCTAATAAGGAGGGTCACCCCAGTAGAACAGGAACTGATTTAGAAAATGAAGTGTATAAATTAGGTAATTTTACGCCTAATCTTATGATTTTGAATGTCAAATCCGAAGTTGAACTAATTCTGCCCACTATGTCAGTATTTCCAGTTAAGGGTGAATTATGTGTAAGAAAAGTTGGTTCCATACACATGGGCCATAGCCAATGCGTTACTACAGTAGAATATAGTGATCAAGGTAAATCTTCATTTAGAGCTTCTCGCCATTCTTACTTTATATGTGGTCAGACGGCATATATGCGTCTGCCTCTAGATTGGGATGGTACCTGTTACATAGCATTCCTTCTGCCACCTGTTTTTCTAGCTCCCCCTGATTATTATCGAAATGTTCATTTAGTACACAATAGAGAGCGAAGAGATCTCCCAGTTGTCGATTATACTGAGACGGCATGGGACAAGTATGTAGATTTCAATAAAGGTATCTTTCCCTATATAGGTACAATATCAAATAGTAAGCTGATACGCAGACTAACCAAGACTCTTGAAGCTGTAGTAAACGAGACTATAGCCGCCCTAGGCAATCTGACAGAAGAACAATCAGTGATGAGAATTGTTGTTCTCCAGAATCGTCTTGTCCTTGACGTCATCCTGGCCGATAGGGGCGGAGCTTGCAGGGTCATCGGATCCAGCTGCTGCATATTCATACCAGAAAATTCGCCATCTGTATATAAAGCTATAACACGCCTTCATAAGATTGTGAGCCAGATACACGAGAATCCAGGCACTTGGACGTGGTCCGGGTGGTTTTGGAGTGTGATATCAGCCTGGGGATGGAGAGTTCTATCCTTCCTAGGTATTGGCCTTCTTATGCTCTTCAGTTGTTGTTTATGTCTGCAATGTGGACCAGCGATTTGTGGTCTGTGTGCCACATCATGCATTCCATATCACAGTTCTCGTTCAAAGTGCCGGAAGAAGAAGGAAGAAGAAATGATGCTCCATGAGCAAATCGATGGAATGATGAAGATTGATATCTCTTGAAGGGCAAGTAGGGGACAAGGAGGGACTGTGGAAATGTGGATTTTCCTGATCAGTTATGTCCCCTATCTTGGACCCCAACGGTTCTATATGCATGTTACAAGTACATGTATGTTCCCTCCAGTTCCAGTTTCTAAGACGCAAACATATGTGTGTCTACCGTCGACATGTTCTCTGTCAGATCCGCCATCAATGGGCTGGATATTCGATTCCTAAGTATGAAAGGCCACCGACTTTTTATGGCTAAGTTACTCCATTTTTACAGTTCAGGCAAGTAGGCCCGATTCTGTCCTTAAAGCCTTTCCTTGCTCTCTGTCTCTGACAGCTTCAGCTTGAGCTCGCATCTGTATCCATGAACTTTGTCCTACTCCCTGTGCAGCTAACGGTGCCTGCCTCGGCCAGTTTTCGCCTGCCTGCCAAGAAGCTGTATTTCACCTTCGAATTATCTATTTTGCTCTTCAGCCGATGCATTCCTGTCTAGTGATTTAGGTAAACATTTCCTTTAGCTCACAAGCAAAGGACTCAGCCTTTCCGTCCTCCTGCAAGTGATTCATAGCCCTGCTGCCATGGAAAGTTTTCTGCCCCTCGCATCTCATATAGACACTTAGGCGTTTGTGCACGCACACAGTCAGTATAGACTAGATTCTGTCCGAGAGTTCTTCCTTGTGGATAACATAGTTCTTTAAACATAGGATGTTAGATATGATTTGGGATTAGGTTGACTTGACCCCCCAGACTTCTCGTCTCCACATATAGAGCTAAATGTCAAGTCCCTTCACCCCCTAGTTGCACGTCACTCACACGTCATGCTGCTGCGCGCGCATCTATGCCAAGTATTATCTTATAGATCCACCTATGTCTGATAATTCTAACCAATCATGTTTCTTTTATTCCTTATTACGCCTAGTTTCGATTACGCACCTGTTTTGTCACTTTTCTTATCAAATGTTACGCCTTCTACATTCGTTTCATTGTAATGTACTTATTATAAAAATGCATGTCTGTCAATAAAGTATTGTACTTCACTTCCTGAACCCTCGTGGTGACGGAACCTGAAGGCCGCGACTCGAGTCGGCCATTTTGAATGGAATAAAGCCCATTTAGAAAACCTCTTATACCACGGATTCTGCCTCTTGTTATTTTGAGCTATTTTACTTTATTTTAAGATTCCGTATGAAATTCAGTTCGGTAAGAAGATTTTATTTACCACAGATCCACCGGACACTCTTCACTGACTGCCTGTCAGCAACTTTCCTTCAGGCATCCATAGAAGTCCACGACGAAACCCGACGCAAGTTCACACCTATGCACCCGCAGCCTGTGGGCTAGGTAACTTGGGTACTTCGGTGCTCACAAGGGTAGTGACTATCCTAGGGTCTAGTTTCCGAGTCTCGACTCTCTATCTGCTTCAGAAGTGTCCTTAAACTGTTAATTTCTAAGTGCTAGTAATTCTATCGACTTTTACGCATTACGCGTGAGTGTTTCCACTCTGCACCTGAATCCCGTGGGCCTCCCACTTCCTAACTGTTGGTAGTGTAGTGTAGCCCCAGCGATTGCCTAGGCCTATCCTATTTCCGTGACAGTGGTCCTTATACCAGTTCTGTAGTATATGATTTGCGTGGCCCCTAGGGCCTAACTGTATTACTTACCTGTGTGACTTAATGTATGCTTGAATAAGACTGTGTTGTACTTACCTCTAATCTCATAAAGAGTGCTGAGGGTTTGACTAGAATAAATACACTTTATTTTATATATATATCTGTTGTGGTGTCCTTTCATTTGGTATTCAAGGGATTATATATGGTATCACAGCTGGCTTCACATGCCATTCAGAGTTTAGCCTAAGACTGCTCTTGTCCATGCTACCACTAGGATAGCTGGTCTATAAGGTTGACTTTACAACCAATCACCATAAGGGTTGTTTGGACTGATATAAGGTGTATACTAGAACTAGTGACATCATACATCAGGCCAACTTCTCACATTGGTGAGCAGCGGTTGGGATCTGAGCTTGCTGTTGTAATACCATTGTAATCTTGAGATACTAAATTGAAAGATCACACAGATATTGTTTAGGTACATATAACATAGATTATAATACTTAAGTCCTACTGGACTTAGTGGTTGTAGGTTGAAGGGAGTAACACACCCTGACTACAACTACCAGAGAGGTTTAGTAGAAACAACTAGTGTAGGTAGGTGCACACACCACACCCTCACTAGATCATGTCTCTGGGAGGAGATCAAGTAGATGCTCTCTCAGGAGGGGCAGGTCTGAAAAAGACCCCTCTAGATATGATACCCTAACTTTTCAGGAGATGAGACAATTGTGTACCTCCAGAAAGTTAAAACAGGGTGCAAACCCTACCCTCCTTCAGCTAGTGCAACTCCTAGAGGAATATGATACTCTTAGGGCCTCACAGGCTAGTACCCTAGGTACAAAGGAGGGTCTACCCACCACAGATGAGTCAGATGGGACTTCAGATGAAAAGGTAGACAGCCAGGGCCAAGTAGGAAGACTTAGCCAGGCTTACATGGGAGGTTGCATGGGGTCCCCCCATACAGACCCCCAAGTGGGCTTAACCAGAGAAGCAGGAGAGACAGATCCCCTTCAAGGGAATCCATCCACTCCCATGTCTCTAGCATCTCTAGTGCCTCTTCTCACAGGGGAATGACTTCCCCCAGGAGAAAAGAGCATGAAGCCAGAATGAGGGAAGCTAATCTGAGGATTGAGAGGGAAGAACTTGCCCTTGCCAAGGAGAAGCTTGCTCTGGCTAGAGAGCAAAAGTTAAGTGGGTTAGAACCCACTGGTGGCAGCAATATCCCTAAGGATAGAGACACTATGATAATAGAAACCTGAGCAAGATTGTCCCTCCCTACAAGTGTGGGGATGGCATCCTGTGAGAAAGTGCCATCTTTCTTGCATGGTATGCCCCCACTTTTTGCTAAATTGCTGAATGTACTTCGATTGAGTGTACCCTGGGTTCCTGCCAATCAGGTGCCCAGGGCCTATGTTCCTTCCTTAAACCACACAAACTCCAAATTGGCAAACCCTAGCCACATGTCAGCCCCTAGTAAATGGTACCCTAGGTACCCAGGGCCTTGTGGCCAGGGAAGGCCTCTAAGGGCTGCAGCACTCTTTGTGCCACCCTCAGAGGCCCTGTACCCTTACACACACACTGCCCTTGCAGGCTGAGTGTCTGGGTGCAGGACAAAACAAAGAGTCGACATGGCACACATCACTGTGTACCATGCCCATCACCTACACTGCCAAGGCATATGTCAGCCACCCCTCTAGCTGGGTGCATTACGCCTATGGTGTGGGCACAGGAGCAGGAGCCCTGTGCCCCTACAGTACCCGGGTCCATTCCTGAGCAATGTAAGTGCAGTGCTGTCATTTAAGAGTACATGGTGCTGAGAGCTTGTCAAACACGAGCTCCACAGCACCATATTGGCAACACTGAAGCCTGGGAAGTTTGGTATCAAACTTCTCAGCACATTGAACCCACGCTGATGCCAGTGTAGGATTTAATGTACTAAGCACCCCAGAGGGCATCTTAGAGATGCCCCCTTACAGCTAACTTACAATCCACGTCTGCTCTGAGGCTGCCCAGGCTGCCACACAGCAGACACGTTGCTGGGCCCCTGGGTGGGAGAGCCCCTGCTCTCCCGGGCCTGCAACAATGCACATCCTGGGTGAGGTGAGAAATCTCCTCCCCCAGGATGAGCAAAGGGAAGCTTCAAAGGCAGGCCGCCATTTGGAGTTTCCCCAGGCCACTGCAACCCCCCACTCTGGCGGGAAGCTTGGCCGGAAACCCCATACAAGGACAGGGGATGTGCCAGCCTGCCCACCCCACCCCTCAGGTGGGGGAGGCGAAGTGAAGCACATCTCCGGGCTCTCGCCATCTTGAAGATGGGAGGCCCTACCCTATCAGGATTAGGCTACTGCCCCCCTCCCACAGGAGAGAGGCAGGATAGGGGGTGTACCCACCCCAGGACAAGGACCCATTGGTCCCTGGCCTTCACCTACCTGTAACGCCCCTAAATCTAGTATTTAGGGGCACCCTGAACCTTCCTTCCTTAGATTCCAGATAGAAAACTACAAGAAGAGCAAGAAGAACAAAGACCTGCCCTGCAGCTGCTAAAAAGAGAAGAAGACACCAACTGCTTTGGCCCCAGCCCTACCGGCCTGTCGACTCTCGAACCTGCACCAGCGCGGCATCTCTCGTGGCCAGCAACCTCACCAACCCCGGAGGACCTGGCTACCTTTTGGCTCTAAGCCTCTGGGACTCCCATGAGTAGAGGCTCTACTCAAGAAACCTATTTTTAACCCCTGGCAGCAGCCCGGAACCGCGGACCCAACACACTCTGCACCAGCCAAGCCTGGCCAGTGCCGGAGTGGACAAAGACCCTGAGGACGACCCCACGGCGACTGTGACCCCGAGTCCGGCACCCAAGTACCCCCCTCGACATCCCGGAAGAAGCCTGCAGCCTCAGAACCGAGTGCCACCCCAACCGCGATCAACCAGAGGGTAAGAATCCCGACGTCAAAAGGCACCCCTGCACCCGGCGCCCTGCGGCCCCCTGTGCCCAAACCTAATCTACAACTACCCAACTTACCTCTCGAAGTGGTGGTGGCACCTGAAACCTCCTCGTCCCCGAGCCTGCAGCCTTTTTCCAAACCGGAACATTCCCATTGATTTCCATTGAGCGCCCGAAGGCTCAAAAGCACCCTGCACCCAGCCGCCCGAGTGGCCCTGGCAGTGCACTCTCTACACTAACCTACTTCCCCACTTGCCCTGAGTAAGTGACCAGGAGCCCAGCTCCCACAGCCGCGTGGCTTGCCAGACAGCAGCCACCAACCAAGGCCCCCCTATCCCTCATAGGATAACATTGGGCCTAACTCTCTCTGCACCCGGCCGTCCTGAAACCGCTGAGGGTGAACCAACTGTACCTACCTGACACTGGGGGACCCCTGAGTCCATGCCCGGAATTTCAACTCTGCCAGTCGAGTACTTACCCTTAAACCGCTAGCTTCATTTTCCTCATAGGGTAACATTGACTGGCTTTTTCTTAAAAAATCTTCTAAGTGTGAACTTTTCAAAACTGCAAAAATTCACCAAAAATCAGCCAAGTGACAAAAACGAATTTACTCACCTGCTCCTAGGTGAGCTCCCAGTGCTGGATCTTGATGCCCAGCCCTGACCCTGAAAAGTGTTCACAACTATACTTACCTCTAACTCATTTTTCTCCCATAGGAAACCATTGTCTGCTTTTCTGTGAAATTTCTTCTAAGTGTCTATTTTTGCAAATTTGAAATATTCTTTTAAAATCGTACCATTTCTGCAAACGAAATTACTTACCTGTTTTTGATAAGGACCCCAGTCCTGGGTCTAGGTACCCAGTCCTGGATTACTAAAGTAACGATAAAGTATTCTACCTGCAATTTGAATTTCTTGCCATAGAGATCCATTGAATGTTTTCTCTGAAATATTTTCTAAGTGCTAACTTTTGAAATAGCTAAATATTATTTAAAAATCATTACAGTAATTAAGTCGACTTTCATCACTTGATTCTGAATACTGACCCAAGGCTGGATCTAGGAGCCAGACCTGGAATTCCAAAAGTAATCTGAAAAGTAATTTATTACAAATAACCTGAATTTACCATTGAGCTCAATGCATTGTTATGTTTAGGAAATAGGATTGTTTATTGCAACCAACTGTGACTGTTTACCCAAATTTATTGCTTAAGACAAAAGTATTTATATTCAACCTCTCATTCTGAGAAAGTATATTTTTACCCCCTTTGTGGTTCTAAAAATAAAACAAGCATATATTTTATATATATAAACAATTGGCCTAGAGTTCAGTTATTGAGTGTGTGAAACCATTTGCTGACTGAGTGTGTACAATAAATGCTTTACACTGTCCTCTGGTACTGCCTTACTGCTCGACCAAGCTACCACTTTTGAGAGTAAGGTCATACCTAACTTTGACCTCTATCAGCCTCTGGGGGACTGTGGACTCTGTACACCCTGTACCTATTAGGGAACAGTATATACAGAGCCACTTTCTCACACATCCACAAATGGATAACTGCTTTGGAGAGAGCTTGCAAAGTACAGCAGGTACCCCAAAGTCAGTGGGCAGCTATCTTGTGGCTCTCCTTCTCTGAGAAAGGTAGAGACAAGCTCCTCACAGTTAGTGATGAGGATGCAGACAATTACACTGTCCTGAAGAGTGCTCTCATTGATGGGTTTGGCCTAACCACTGAACAATACAGGTTGTTGTTCAGGGATACCCAGAAGACACAGACTCAGGACTGGACTGACTTTGTAGATTGTGCCACTAAGGCTCTGGAAGGCTGGCTAGTGGGAAGTAAGGTTAAGGACTATACAGGATTGTATAACTTGATCACGAGAGAACAAATCCTTAACAACTGTCAAAACCAGCTACTGCATCAACACCTGATTGATTCTGATCTGACTTCTCCCCAAGAATTGGGAAAGAAGGCAGATAGATGGGTCAGGACTAGAGTTAAGCAGAAAAACCAGAACCAGGGCGGTGATCAGAAAAAGGCAGATCAGAAGGGTAATGATCAGAAACAAAAAGACCAGAAGTCTTCACCAGGCCCCCAAAAGGCTCAGGGGGAGGGTGGTCCCAAAAAGGATAAAAAGAAAGATGGCCAAAAGAAACCATGGTGCAACTATTGTAAGTCCAACTCACATTGGTTTAATGAGTGCACCAAAAAGGATAAGCCCCCAGCCACCATTGCCCCTAAGGCAACTGTACCCCCTAGTTCAGCTGTAAGTGGTGGTTCCCAGCAAAAGGGTGTAGTAGAGTTGACCCTGGGAACTGAGGAGGATTCTGGCCTAGTCAGGATACCTACTCAGGCTGTTCTGATCTGTGATGGGGACTTAGCTTTGTCCTCTACTGTAGGCCCCAGTAACCTGGGCAAGTACAGACAGACTCCTTTTATTAACCAAAGAATGGCTCAGGCCTACAGGGACACTGGGGCTAGTGTCACAATGGTGACACCTGCCTTTGTGGACCCTGGACAGATCATACTAGGTGAGAATTACCTAGTGACCAACGCTAGCAATGCCACTACCTCCCATAGTGTGGCTATTGTTAACTTCTCCTGGGGAGGTGTAACTGGCCTCAACTAAGTTGTTGTTAGTTCAGACCTTCCTGTAGAGTGCTTACTGGGCAATGATCTTGAAACTTCAGTTTGGTCTGAAGTGGAGTATAGGACCCATGCAGAAATGCTGGGGATAGATGCACATGTCCTTGCTGTGACCTAGACCTGTCACAGGCCAAAAAGTGCACCACTGAACAAGTGCTGGATCCTGAAACTATGGACCAGTCACAAACCAAGAGAAAGAGCAGTAGGGTAAAGGCTGTGCCTTCCCCCCTGCCTCAGGCACTGGATCAGCCCTCACAGGAGGATGATTCTGAGAGCCCTGAAGGAACTGTCCTAGAAGAACTTGAACCTGATCAGGTTGAGTTTCTTGGGACAGGGGGACCTTCAAGGGCAGATCTGAGGCAGGCTCAATTAGACTGCCCCTCTCTTGAACCCCTCAGACAGCAGGCTGCTGCTGAGGCTGCAGGGAATGCTCAAGGTACCCATAGAGTGTATTGGGATGAAGGGCCGCTGTATTCAGAGGCTAGAGACCCCAAGCCTGGTGCATCCAGGAGGTTGGTCATACCACTGAAGTTCAGAGGCTTCCTTCTTACCTTGGCCCATGATATTCCCCTTGCAGGACACTTAGGCCAGAACAAGACTTGGGACAGGCTTGTCCCTCACTTTCACTGGCCCCATATGTCAGAAGATGCCAAGGAGTTTTGTCGCTCCTGTGTCACCTGCCAAGCCAGTGGCAAATCAGGTGGCACCACAAAGGCCCCCCTCGTACAACTACCTGTGGTGGGGGTTCCCTTTGAAAGAGTGGGCATAGATATTGTAGAACCAATGGACCCACAAACAGCATCTGGGCACAGATTTATACTGGTGATAGTGGACCATGCCACCAGGTATCCAGAAGCTATTCCCCTGAGGACCACAACAGCTCCTGTTGTGGCAAGGGCCCTGCTTGGAGTATTCTCCAGAGTGGGCTTTCCAAAGGAGGTCATTTCTGACAGAGGTGCCAACTTCATGTCAGGATACTTGACTGCAATGTGGAAGGAGTGTGGTGTGAACTACAAGTTCACCACACCCTATCACCCACAGTGCAATGGGCCAAGAACTCCAAAAAGCATGGCATGACCAAAAGGCTGTGCTGACTGTTTACCAGCCAGGGCAGAAAGTGTGGGTGTTGGAGCCAGTGGCCCCAGCAGCACTCCAAGACAAATGGTCTGGACCCCACACTATTGTTGAGAAAAAGGGAGAAGTCACCTACTTGGTGGACCTTGGGACTCCCAGAAGCCCCCACAGGATGCTTCATGTCAACAGATTGAAGGCATATGTTGACAGGGCAGACATGGGCTTACTCATGGCTACAGATGAGGGGCAGGAGGAAGAGAGTGACCCTCTCCCAGACCTATTGACTCAGAACCCTGATGATGGCTCAGTTGATGGTGTGGTCTTTTCTGACAGCCTCACTGTCCATCAGCAACAGGACTGCAGACAAGTTCTGCAATCCTACAGACATATGTTCTCTCTGACCCCAAGTCAGACAAACTGGTTCACCCATGAGGTGGACACTGGTGACAGTCTGCCTGTGAAGAGTAAAATCTACAGGCAACCTGACCATGTCAGGGACTGCATAAAAGTTGAGGTACAAAAGATGTTGGAGCTGGGAGTCATTGAACCTTCAGAGAGCCCTTGGGCTAGTCCTGTAGTCCTTGTGCCAAAACCTCACACCCAAGATGGTAAGAGAGAGATGAGGTTTTGCGTGGATTACAGAGGTCTCAATGCTTTCACTAGGACAGATGCCCACCCAATACCTAGGGCAGATGAGCTCATTGACAGACTGGCAGCTGCTAAGTTTTTGAGCATATTTGACCTGACAGCAGGCTACTGGCAAATCAGACTAGCTGAGAATGCAAAGGCCAAAACTGCTTTCTCGACCCCAGGAGGACATTATCAATTTGTGGTAATGCCGTTTGGTTTGAAGAATGCACCTGCCACTTTACAAAGGATGGTGAATCAAGTCCTTACTGGGTTGGATGATTACTGTGCAGCTTATCTTGATGATATTGCTGTCTTTAGCTCCACCTGGGAGGATCACCTGGTCCACCTGAGGAATGTTTTAGAGGCCCTGCAAAAGTCAGGCCTCACTATGAAGGCCAGATAGGGCAGAGCAAGGTTGTATACCTGGGCCACCTAGTTGGTGGTGGTCAGGTTCAACCACTGGAGAGCAAGATCCAGACCATAAAGGACTGGACTCCTCCAACTACCCAGACTCAGGTCAGAGCTTTCTTGGGCCGGACTGGGTACTACAGAAAGTTTGTTAAGAACTATGAGTCCATTGTGACACCACTTAATGACTTGACCTCCAAGAAAATGCCAAAGAAAGTTCAGTGGACAGTAAGCTCTCAAAAAGCATTTGATGACCTGAAGCAGGCCATGTGCAGTGCACCTATTCTGAAAAGTCCAGACTACTCCAAAGAGTTCATTGTCCAGACAGATGCTTCTGAGTTGGGTGTGGGAGCTGTTCTTTCACAACTTAATATAGATGGTCAAGACCAGCCCATTGCTTTTATAAGTAGAAGGCTGACCCCTAGAGAGAAACGTTGGTCAGCTATTGAGAGGGAGGCCTTTGCTGTGGTTTGGGCCCTGAAGAAGCTGAGGCCATACTTGTTTGGCACTCACTTAAAGATTCAGACAGACCATAAGCCCCTCTTGTGGCTAAATCAGATGAAGGGTGAAAATCCCAAACTTCTTAGGTGGTCCATTTCCCTACAGGGGATGGACTTCATAGTGGAACATAGACCTGGGACTGACCATGCCAATGCAGATGGACTCTCCAGATATTTCCACTTAGAACATGAAGACTCAACTGGTCAAGGTTAGATTAATGTCCCTAAGTTTGGGGGGGGGGGGGGTTGTGTAGGAGAGTAGGGTCTGCTCTCTATGTTCACCCCCACTATTTGCTTTTGCTTTACTGGTTTTCGACTTAGATGTGGCTGTGGGCCTGCTAATCAGACCCACAGCCCTGCTGTTCTCTCTCTAAATTGACATCATACATCCAACTTCTCACACCATGTAAGAGCTGGACACCCCCTACAAACCCAGGAGACAATTCTCCAGTCTTTGTAAGTGCGGTCAGCCATTTTAGAGATATAGTGGACATGGATAAGTTACTTACCTGTAATCCTAGTTCTCTTCCAGGGGTATACTCATTAAAGTCATTAGCAGTGAATTATCCCCGCCCACGTGCGGGATCCCGGAGCTTACAGCTATATATATATATATATATATATATATATATATATATATATATATATATATATATATATATATATATATATATATATATATATATATATATATATATATATATATATATATTCCTCCAGGTGCCCCAGAACATGAAGACGCCACTCCACGGAGGATGATTTACAAAACCTTTTATTGCAAACCACGGAAAGCAGCCCAGTCCTTGCTGTCCCTTACGCGTTTCAGTGTAACAAACACCTTAATCATAGGGGGAGGGGGAACTTGGCAAGATCCGGTGAGTACTTCACATCTTTTTATCCCATAGCGCAGTCACTTTCCAGTAAGTTGCATGCTGGGTAATGAAGTCAAAATTAAACCTTCCAGTAGGGTCCGTTTTCTTGCCAAAATGTTTTTAACCCCAAATTCTTTATCGTTTTGCACAGCCCTCCGGTGGGCTGCTGGGTTGCTTTCCTGATTCAAATTACGCATCCCTCGTGCTGGCAGGCACTGAAGATTCACGGCCTCGCAGTCCTGTCATTTTCAGGTGGTGCATCTTCCGCGGCTTGGAGCCTGCCGCGTACAACATTCCTCCAGGTGCCCCAGAACATGAAGACGCCACTCCACGGAGGATGATTTACAAAACCTTTTATTGCAAACCACGGAAAGCAGCCCAGTCCTTGCTGTCCCTTACGCGTTTCAGTGTAATAAACACCTTAATCATAGGGGGAGGGGGAACTTGGCAAGATCTAGGCAAGATCTATATATATATATATATATATATATATATATATATATATATATATATATATATTGAGTTCCACAATGCAACAACGCATCCGATGCACTCCTATATATATATATATATATATATCGGATTACTTCAACAAGTGGTCGTGTGTGTGAGATTTTTCGCGCTTGCCAGCAGCGCGATACGAGGAACAGCCCATCAAAGTGTTCGGAGTTTTACTGGCAAAAAGGAACTGTTTTCAAGGTATTGAATCACTCCATTTCCACCACAAGATCGGACCTGACAAAAAGCCGCTGCCAGGAGCAGCCCGTGATTGCACGGGGAAGTGAGCTGATTGCAGCTACGTTTCACGGCCCGGTTTGTGTCTGCAATTGTGGTTTTGGGCGTAGGGGACTCAAGGGCGTCCTGGACTTTATCATCCGTTGGGTTTTTCAGCAAACATTTATGACCCCCCCTTTTGCTAGGCAAACACAGCATTAGTATTAACTGGGATTTTCACGCTGCAGTACCTACACAAACAGGTGAATGTTGGGACCTGTAGTCAGTCAAACTTAGGCTACAGCTGTCCTGGGTGGAGCGTGAACAGCTGATCTCCCGCCAATGGGAGCGCCGCAACAGTACAAAAGAGGGAGCAGTTACAACCCTGATGTATTTGGCATCTGACGAAGGCAAACCCGCCGAAATGCATTATGCCGCAATTCTGTAAATAAAGGACTCCCGAAGATATCCCCATTGTGTCCTCGGATTACTTCAACAAGTGGTCGTGTGTGTGAGATTTTTCGCGCTTGCCAGCAGCGCGATACGAGGAACCGCCCATCAAAGTGTTCGGAGTTTTACTGGCAAAAAGGAACTGTTTTCAAGGTATTGAATCACTCCGTTTCCACCACAAGATCGGACCTGACAAAAAGCCGCTGCCAGGAGCAGCCCGTGATTGCACAGGGAAGTGAGCTGATTGCAGCTACGTTTCACGGCCCGGTTTGTGTCTGCAATTGTGGTTTTGGGCGTAGGGGACTCAAGGGCGTCCTGGACTTTATCATCCGTTGGGTTTTTCAGCAAACATTTATGACCCCCCCTTTTGCTAGGCAAACACAGCATTAGTATTAACTGGGATTTTCACGCTGCAGTACCTACACAAACAGGTGAATGTTGGGACCTGTAGTCAGTCAAACTTAGGCTACAGCTGTCCTGGGTGGAGCGTGAACAGCTGATCTCCCGCCAATGGGAGCGCCGCAACAGTACAAAAGAGGGAGCAGTTACAACCCTGATGTATTTGGCATCTGACGAAGGCAAACCCGCCGAAATGCATTATGCCGCAATTCTGTAAATAAAGGACTCCCGAAGATATCCCCATTGTGTCCTCGGATTACTTCAACAAGTGGTCGTGTGTGTGAGATTTTTCGCGCTTGCCAGCAGCGCGATACGAGGAACCGCCCATCAAAGTGTTCGGAGTTTTACTGGCAAAAAGGAACTGTTTTCAAGGTATTGAATCACTCCGTTTCCACCACAAGATCGGACCTGACAAAAAGCCGCTGCCAGGAGCAGCCCGTGATTGCACGGGGAAGTGAGCTGATTGCAGCTACGTTTCACGGCCCGGTTTGTGTCTGCAATTGTGGTTTTGGGCGTAGGGGACTCAAGGGCGTCCTGGACTTTATCATCCGTTGGGTTTTTCAGCAAACATTTATGACCCCCCCTTTTGCTAGGCAAACACAGCATTAGTACAAACTAGAGAGAACTATAAAGCTGAAGCACTAAGGCAACTGTCTGATAATAGTTGCTATCAGAAGATCTCTAAAGATGTGTACCTGGACAGTATACAAAGATACCATGAGTTGATCAAATTTTGGTTTGATAAATCCATGCTTGACATGGAAGAATATTTATTCCTTCGATGCCTAAATCCAGTGGTGCCTACTTTCTATCACATTCCTAAAATACACAAAAACAGTACAAAACCACCAGGGAGACCTATTGTATCTTCACAGGGTGGACTTACGGAACATTTATCAACTTTCATTGATTTTTTCCTTTTCCCTTTGGTTAAGACATTGCCTGCATATATTAAAGACTCACGGGATTTCCTCATGCATATTGAGAGACAACCTTGGAATCCAGAATACAAATTAATTGTATTAGACATAACAAGTATATATACTCTGATCCAACATGAACATGGCCTTGAGGCAGTGGCACATTTTTCGAAAAAGAAGCCATTAAAATTCACTGAACACAATGAAATGATTCTTCAATTCACAGAATTTTGTTTGAAAAATAATATTTTTGTCTTTGGCGAGGATTTTTATCGTCAGATCTCTGGTACGGCGATGGGCACCTGCTTCGCCCCCAGCTACGCGAATTTATTCGTGGGTTGGTGGGAGGAGCAGGTGTCCAGAACGCCTGACGATGCCAATATGGGAAGGGTGATTTCCTGGTATCTTTATATAGATGACCTATGTATAATCTGGGATGGATCAGAGCAACTAGCCAGGGAATTTATTGATGATTTAAACAGGAATGTAGTGAATTTGGAGTTTAGTGGGGAAATCAGTTCAGAAACAGTTAATTTTTTGGATCTTAAAGTGAGTATCGATAACAACAAGGTATATGTGTCACTGTATCGTAAACCTACGGCCGGAAACTCGTTATTACATGCGGCAAGTAACCATCCATCAGGGTTGGTCAAGAGTATCCCCTATGGGGAGTTTTTAAGATTGAAACGTAATAGCACTAGGGAAGTGGATTTTGAAGAAGCTGCACAAGCCAGTGTTATTAGATTTCTGATCAGAGGTTACAATAGGGATCTTCTGGACGTAACCCTTAATAAGGTTAGGAATATGTCCAGAGAAGACCTCTTTACCAAGGAGAAAAAGAGGAAAGATGAGATGGGAATAAACAAATTCAGGATGATAACTACCTTTTCAAGTGATGCCAATGAATTAAGAACAATTATGAGAAAAAACTGGCACATCTTGAAAACAGATAACATCATAGGTTCAGATATTCCATCAACTCCTTTGCTAACTTTCAGAAAGGCCAGATCACTAAAAGACAGTCTTGTCCAAAGCCATTTACATATTAAACCTAACACAGGGGGGACCTTAAGGGAGCTTAAAGGTTTTTACCCTTGTGGTAAATGCAAGGCTTGTGTGAGTAGTAGAAGGACACTCACATATCAGGTAACTGGTCTTAAGAAGCCCAAGTTGATAAACAAGTTTCTCACGTGTAACAGCGCCTATGTGGTTTATTGTCTTGAATGCCCATGTGGACTGCGTTACATCGGCAGCACTATCCACCCAGTAAAAGTAAGAATCTTAGAACACATGAGAGCAATAGTAAAAAATGATGCAACCTATTCAGTGGCGACATTTTGCTGAGAAACATGAAAGCAACAGGGAGCTGTTGCGTTATTACGGGCTAGACCAGATCCTTATGAATATAAGGGGAGGTGACAGGACCAAGCAGTTACGCAGACTGGAATCAAGGTATATCATTGATCTGGGCACCAAGATACCAAAAGGAATGAATGTAGGGGAAGAATTGGCAGTGCATCTGGGTGACTAATTTCAGTTTGAACAAGTAACTCTATGATTGCTCAGCATAACAATTGTGAAGCCAGATTTTTGTACTTTTTTTTGATCGTCTGTACAATATGGTCTACAGTGTAATATGGAAATGTAGTGTTTAAGCCGATACACGGCATAATGTAAGAGAACACAACTCAGGATCTATAGCCGATACATGGCGTGAATGATTTGATCCGGACAAACAAAAATTGTGAATTGTATGTAATATTTTTTACTTTGTCTGCAAACAATGTGATTTACACGTTTTTTGTTAAAGTTACATACTCTTCGTTGAAGATAACTCAGCAATGTTTGTTTTTGCATATCGGGCCTGATGGGGGATTATACACTCCAACATGGCGCCTGAATATGAGAGTTTAGTGGTCTCTCTTTGATTTCCATGGTAAAATGCATTATGTGACCATTGACGTATTTTTAAATGTCAGCCGCTTTTCGGCGCGAAACTTGAAAACATTAGACTAAGGCGTCAGCCGAAACGCGTCATGTTTCAAAGCGGATGAATTAAAATTAAAAAGAAACTCGAAAGAAAACCCCAGTGCTTTCCTTATGCCAGAAGGGAGAAAGGAGTGAGCGAGCATATATATATATATATATATATATATATATATATATATATATATATATATATATATATATATATATATATATATATATAGTTAGGACCGTGTTTCCATAGGAAATCCGCAACATTCTATTTGGAATAACTTTGGCGCCGGTTGACGAATCCTCGCGAAATTTTCTAAATAGGTGGGGCGCTCCGCTCTGCTCCTACCCTGGAAGTCTCGGGGGGATTCGTCAAGCGGGGGCTGAGAAAAAAGGGGGGTCCCAAAACGCGTTTTCCCCATGCAATTTTCCATAGGGACCTTTAGTCCAAGGTACAGCCCGAACGGCTGAACAGAATTACTTGAAATTTGGCAGAGAGGTAGTCCTCAGCTCAGGGAAGTGCCTTTTGCAGGTCTGGTGTCAATCTGTTCAGTAGTTCCTGAGAAAATCAAAAGTAAAATCATATATATATGTGGGCGGAGCCTAACCACACATCTCATCCTGAGATCTGATTGGCTGTCAGCACTTCATCCAAGCAGTGTTGGCAGCCATCTTGGGACCAATATACATGATAGCACCTCATTAAAAAGCATTGCAGTTAATAGAAGGTTTTAAGACTTTAGTTACATTATAAATCATTTGTTGATGGTACCATACTCATTTTAGGAATTGTGGTATGTTCTAAGGTGATTTCACCATGTGAAAAAGCCTTCTGCTGGGATATCATGATTGAGAGAAAAATATTTTCTCCTGCTTTTCCCACAGAGGTTTGGAAGGTGATCTATAAGCTAAACTGAGAGCTTATTTTCTGTAAATTCACATTATCTTTCTCAGTGATGTGAGAATGAAGTCTGACATTCTCAGTAAAACATGTACATCCAACAAGGGCAGAGACTGTCAGTTGATTCCTTTGTGTTCTACTGCAGCTTCCCAGAGTGTTCCAAAGAACAACTAGAGCGCTAACAGTCCTACTTATGATAAACGTATGGCACACCTGAAGCCATCTTGCTTGGATTAAAGTGGTAACTCTTAAAACATTTAATTTAAAAAGGAACAAAATGAGGGGGTTCATTTTTCAATAACATGCATGATTAGTGCTGCAGAAAGAAAAACTAGGGCACATTTTGACTTCTGAAATCCTCTTTTATTTCATTAAAAAATTCTGACATGCAGACTGAAACATGCACTTTCAATACCAGCAGCAGTTTTCCCTGGTGAGCAGTAGCTTTACTACAGTGATCTAATGAGCAAAAAGAGTGCTAACATTCTGAATTTACGGCAAATGTGTGACACATCTGAATGCCTTCTTGATGGAATCAAAGTAAAAAACTGAAAGTATTTCCTACTGAGGAGACTGCAGTACATGAGGAAATTAGGAAACTTCATAACAAATAAGTCTCCCAAGATGGCCACCAGAGACAAAAGAGCCCAAATGTAGCCCAAATATCACCCAGACGTAGCCCAAGTATAGCCCAATGACATAATGTCCCAGAGTGTTCTTAAAAACAACTAGAGCGCTTACTGTCTTCATTATGACAAAAGTATGGCACACCTGAAGCCATCTTGATTGGAATAAACTGGTAACACTTAAAACATTTAATTTAAAAAGGAACACAATGAGGGGGTTCATTTTGCCATAGAAATTATGATTAATGCTGAAGAAAGAAAATGAGGGCACATTTTGAGTGACTTCTCAAATCCTCTTCTATTTCATTAAAAAATTCTGACATGCAGACTGAAACATGCACTTTTAATACCAGGAGCAGACTTCCATGGTGAACAGTAGTTTTACTACAGTGATCTAATGAGCAACTAGAGTGCTAACTTTCAGAATTTATGGCAAATGTGTGACATATCTGAATACCTTCATGATGGAATCAAAGTAAAAAACTGAAAGCATTTCCTACTGAGGAGACTGCAGTACATGAGGAAATTAGGAAACTTCATAACAAATAAATCTCTCAAGATGGCCACCGGAGACAAAAGAGCCCAAAATCACCCAGATGTAGCCCAATGACAGAAGTGTGCAAAACACTTATTATTTTGTGTTTTTGCAGTGTTATATAGTGCAGACTTGTCAGGTATTGGAGTGCTTTACATGAGCATTGGTTACATCACACAAGAACAAATTCATTTTGGTTGTAGACATGGGGAGACTAAGTGATTTGACCAAAATCACAGAATGTCGAGCTGAAGCAGAAACTCCAACCTGGTTCCCCAGTTGCAAAGTCTGCAGTTCTGGAAGTAACACCACATCCTCTCTCCCCCTAAGTGCAACATTTAATCAAGTGGTCAACTGGATAAAAAAACATAAAGATAACAAGTAATTTAAAAGTGATTTGTCGCTATTTGAAAACTCAGAAAATATGTCCTTATTTTAGTCTTTTAGAGCACTAACCATAATTTTGATGCCAATAAGACCCTCTCATATATGTAATTTCTAAAGGAAATGCTCTAGGTATTACAGTTTTGATTACATCAAGATGACGTCAGGCGTTCCACACTTTTGTAATAAATATAGAATGTTAGCAATCTAGTTGTTCATTAGGATACTGTTGAGAGGCAGAGGCCAGGGGCACGGACTCTGAAAATTGAAGGCAGGTAGGAGGGTGCAAAGGCAACAATTTAACCACACTGAGCAGGCAGGAAGGGCCGTGGCAGCACAACAGACTATGGAGGGCAGTGGAAAGGGGGCAGGGGCAACACACCAACAATACAGGGCTTGCAAGAGAGGCTGTGGCAATGTAATAGACCATTGTGGGCAGAAGGAAGAGGCAATGGTAGTACAATATCAACAAGGAGGAGGGACTTGGAGCTATAGAAAAAGGTCCTGAACCAAAGCTCCTAAAAAGTTATACATTTGTCCAATGGATGGTTGCAGTTCCTATAGTGTGAGAGAAAAAATGACTAGCTGCAGGTAAGCTGTCAATAAGGGGGAAAGTCTCCGAAGGTAGGGTGAGTGTGCAGAGTGAGGAGAGGGTACTCCTAGTGATGTTCCTGTGTGCCCTCACACACCCTCGCGGATGTATAGCATCATCATTGGGCACGGTTGCTCCTCGTGGGGGTGGCGCTGCAGTCCCTCACGGGCCCTTGGTTAGGGGCTCTCTGATGGAGTTCTTTTAAGGAGTTGCCGCATTTGTGAGTGAGGGTATGTGGGTCGAAATGTGCTAGTGAGTGCGAATTTTAAAAATGAAACAGGGAACTAAAACCTTTTAATCATAAGTTCCCTGGTCCAACCTAAAAATACTCGGGGATGGAGATGCACTGTAGTGCTGTTCAGAGAGGGGACAAGACAAAATAAAAGTCCCACTTCTCTCGACCCGATTAGTGTGTTAACAAAAGTGATTTAATGACAAGGTCAACATGTTTCGCGCTATAAAACGGTCCCTAGTGGATCCTAAAGCGCTTCGTCAGGACCGGGAAGGTGTGTTAGAGAATGGGATTCGGGTAAAGACTGCCCATAACCCCACTTACTACCTAGGTCTGGTATGCTTGACAGTTAGTGTCCAGGATCCGTCGTTATACGTCAATCCCGTTCACAGCCCTCTCCTCCTTGATGATGGGCTCCGTCAGCAATGCCGCGGAGTAAGGAATTCTGTACGCCTTACGTCTCGGGGAACCTACCCGTGCGGTTGCACTGCCGGTTACAACCGCACGGGTAGGTTCCCCGAGACGTAAGTGGGGTTATGGGCAGTCTTTACCCGAATCCCATTCTCTAACACACCTTCCCGGTCCTGACGAAGCGCTTTAGGATCCACTAGGGACCGTTTTATAGCGCGAAACATGTTGACCTTGTCATTAAATCACTTTTGTTAACACACTAATCGGGTCGAGAGAAGTGGGACTTTTATTTTGTCTTGTCCCCTCTCTGAACAGCACTACAGTGCATCTCCATCCCCGAGTATTTTTAGGTTGGACCAGGGAACTTATGATTAAAAGGTTTTAGTTCCCTGTTTCATTTTTAAAATTCGCACTCACTAGCACATTTCGACCCACATACCCTCACTCACAAATGCGGCAACTCCTTAAAAGAACTCCATCAGAGAGCCCCTAACCAAGGGCCCGTGAGGGACTGCAGCGCCACCCCCACGAGGAGCAACCGTGCCCAATGATGATGCTATACATCCGCGAGGGTGTGTGAGGGCACACAGGAACATCACTAGGAGTACCCTCTCCTCACTCTGCACACTCACCCTACCTTCGGAGACTTTCCCCCTTATTGACAGCTTACCTGCAGCTAGTCATTTTTTCTCTCACACTATAGGAACTGCAACCATCCATTGGACAAATGGTAGTACAACCATACATGCCAACAGACCCGATTCAGCCAGGAAACGTCCAATGTTTTTAAGCTCAAATGGGCTTTATTTGATCTGTCTCCTGTCTACAATCTCCTCTTTTTCAATGTAACTCAAAGGGGAAAATCAATACCACAGTTTTTTTTCAAAATCTCCCTCTTACCAAGTTCAAAATGTTCGCAAGTATGGTACATTGGATCATGGAAGGAAATGGGGTAGGGACATGGACTTGGATAACAGAGGACAGGAGGGACATGGAGAGGTGCACCAAACTGACCCTGCAGGGCAGGCATCAGGGTTTGCAGCAGCACAATACACCACACAGGGCATGCGGGACGGGAGTGCAGCACAACAATCCATAGAAAGCAAGAGGGAGGGGACAGGACCATGCACATAGACAACAGAGGGGCAAGAGGCAATGGTAGCTAGCTGACCATAATGGACAGACAGGAGAGAAAGCTGCAGCATAACAGACCATAAAGGGCAGGAGGGATGGATCAGGGGCATTACAATGGAACAGACAAGCCAGGAGGGAGGGAGTAGGGGTCTGCACATGTAAACAGAGGGCTGGGGGCAAGGGGGCAGGGCAGGAGCAGCAAGATAGCCATGGAGGTCAGGCAGGATGGGCGCTAGAAGCAAGACACACCATGAAGAGCAACAGTGAGACTGTGATGGCATACACACAGACCATGGAGGGAAGGTGGGAGGGGGTCAGGGGCAGCTACCTGACCACACAGGGAAGGTGGGAGGGGCCATGGCAGCACAGAAGACCATGCATGGCAAGTGGGAGGGTTAGTGGCAGCACAATGGCTATGATGGGCAAGAAGGAGGGTGCAGGGGCATGCACAAAGGACGATGGAGGATAGAAGGGAGGGTCAGGACCTGTGCACAGACAAGAAAGTTCAGGGGAAGGGGCCTCACAACAGACCGCACGGGGCAGGCAGGAAGAGCAGTTGCAGCACAACAGACCAGGGAGGGCAGAAGGGTGTGGCAGTACAATGGACTGTGTAGGACAGGAGGAAGAGGATAGGGGCATGGCATGTGGACAGGCAGGGTGGAGGTGGCAGGGACAGATTACAGTCATCTGACAATGCTAGGCAGGTGGGAGGGGAGTGGCAGCTCAACAGAACACTCAGAGTAGATAGGAGTGGCAGGTCCATGGAACATGATGGGCAAAAAGGATGGAGCAGGGGCATGCACAAAGACATCGGAGGGCAGGGGGAAGGAGAATAGGGGCACCAAGCTAAGCACAGAGTTTAAGCAGGAGGTCAATGATGGGGCATAGAATTGGGCAATGGAGGGCAGGAGGAGGGGACTGGTACATCATACTAAATTGAGGGCAGTGGCAGCACATCAGACCATGCATGGCTGGAGGGAGGAGGCTAGTCCATGGATTCACACAACAGAGGATAGGGAGGAGGGGGATGGGGCAGCAAGCTAACTGTTCAGAGAAGGCGGGTATTAGGAACTTTATTGTTTTTAAAACGTGTGTCTGTGCGAAATACTTAAAATATGAACAAGTATGCAGCATAATCTCACTTTTATTCAGGAAGAAGAGGACGTTTGTGACTGTGACTCCGGGCTCACTTGGCAGAAACACCCCCTGACCCTCCACCCCCTATCGCAAAATGTAATGCCCGTGAAAAGGGTAGGTGAACACAGTGTTATATAGAACATAGTCCTGAGAGCACGATTGAAAATGAAAACTAGATATAGTGTATGGTATAAACTATGCACCAAAAAGTGTGATATAAGATGAACCGGGCGTGAAATATAATATGCAATACATTGTGCGCAATGACAGATTCATTGGAGAGCGCGAGATAGCACAGGCACTAGCGCGTGCTATGCGATGTGCGCCTTGGAGTGTAATATGCACAGGGCAGTGTTGTGTAACCTAACTAGTCTCTAAAGTTGTAATATAAAATATGTGCTGGGGAGTGTAAAGTTGCATATGCACTGTGACAAAGATATGGATCCCAGATTGTAATATGTATGGCATAGCACTGTGCGTTATAACATAGGCATCGAGGAAGGCACGTTAGATGGGGCAATATAACCCGTGCGAAGACAAGTGTGGCATGACATATTCACGGGGTGGTGTTACAGTGCACATGGGCTAGAGAGTGTCATAGCATATGCACTAGCTGGTGGAATACAACACAGAGGTGTGTGGCACTCGGCAGGCAATGGTGGGTGTAACACAACATTGGGCTCTGCCAGGAGCGCGCTGTGACTCTCAAGTGATGTTCGTCCCCTTTCCAGAGAGTAAAATAAAAAGTATTACACATCCGGCAGTGGATGTGTGTTTTATTAACCGTGAGGGGGGTTTCCTACATAGTTTTTGTCGAATTTTTGTCGAATCCCCTTTGAATGGCTTGGTGTGCATGTGTATTAAATGTGCCCGTCAATAGCTACCCATGTTTGTATAAATAAAAGACAAGGGTGTCTACCGGGATTAGGCACGGTAGGGCATCAGACATGTCAGAGCTTCACTAGTGGTGTAAATACATTCCACGTGGATTCATTCTATGCATAGTCGCCTTTTAATGAATATCACTCAAATCGTCATGGTGATAGGTACGTACGGTTTGTCCAGCATGACCTAGGTGTGTCTATAAATATATATATTTTTTTTAAATAATAAAAAACAGTGGCCGGCCCTGGGGATTGGTGTCAAAAAAATATAATTAGGAGACAGGCCCTGGGGGATGGGGTCATCAGGGCCAATAAATTAGAATAAGAAGGGGAACCACACAGCCCCCTTCTTAAAAAATTAAAATAAATAAAAGACTGGCATCGTGCCGGAAGCCACGCCCCCTCCTTGCAGCACTCTGCAAACGCGCCCCCCTGGCGAGTTGTAAGTTGGGGAATTAATTCCTCTTCAATACTGAGGGTCCCCGAGGGCCAATCAGCCCAACAGGCATCTCCAGTATGCGCCAGGGAGCTGCGCTGCAGACAGGTGTTCTGAGGCCAAGCCCCTTTTTACACCTCTCTGCAACGCAGCTCTGTGGCGCTTACTGGAGGTACCTAGTGGTCTAGTTTGACCCCAGGGACCCTTAGGATTCAAGGGGACTTAATCTCTAAACTTAGAACAGCCACAGGGCGCGTTTACACAGTGGTGAAGGGAGGGGACGGGGCCTCAGGTGACGTGTGCAAACACGCACTATGGCACGTTTTAAATTGGGGATATAATTTCCCTTCAATACTGAGGGCCCCTGGGGGCTAACTAGCCCACCAAGTGCTTCCAGTAAGCGCCACTGAGCTGCATTGCAGAGAGGTGGTCCAGGCTGTGCCACTTTTTACACCTCTCTGCAACGCAGCTCTGTGGCACTTACTGGAGGTACCTAGTGGGCTAGTTGGACCCTAGGGACCCTCAGGATTCAAATGAACTTAATCTCCCAACTAAAAACGGACACAGGGCGTGTTTACACAGTGGTGAAGGGAGGGGACGGGGCCTGTGTGCAAAAACGCCCTGTGGCCTGTTTTAAGAGGTAGTTTTAATCCCCCTGCCCTATTATATACTAGGGGCTTACAGAGGAGGTCATGCTAATCACAAGGGGACCCCAACGCATAATGTTCCCTAGTGTATGTAGGTGTTTTCACTGTATTCTAAGTGTCTTTTAACATAGCACTGGCTCTAGGACTGGTTAGTCAGACTCAGTTACCACCAGTATCCGTCTGAAAAAGTTGAGGATACAGGATGATTTTGCAACAAGGATTCTTTCTGCTCTTCTTTTTGTTCTTTCTGCACGTTATCCTTCTTCCTGCACTTTTCTTCGTCTTTGAGGACTTCTGTTGCTTCTTTCTGCACTTTTTTTTCTTTCTGTGCATTTTTTCGTCTTTCTTCACATGTCCTATCTCTGTAGGCATAGGTAGAAATTAGCATTTAAAAAACCTTTGAAATTCACAGAAAAAACCATAGGTTTCAGGCACGTCATAGTTAGGAATTAGCATTTAAAAAACCTCAGAAATTCACTGAAAAAACCATAGGTTTCAGGGGTGTTATAGTTAGCTGGAGTTTTCACTTGTACAAAACCATTGAAATTCCCCCGTTATAGTTAGTTCAGCTAACTATAACTCGCGCGCCCGCAATGCACTGCTGATGACGTCACATATTACATCCCTCATGACATGGTCAGTGACATCACTCATGACATCACTGATGACATCTCAAATGACATCACTGATGACATCACTGATGATATCATCCTTGTGATAGAGTGGCAGACCTCCTCTCACACTAATATAACCTTTGATACACACATTCAAAAATATAGACTAAAATTTTCAAAACAATGGACATACCAATACCAGTTACAACAACCTCTTCAGTAATTCTAAGATCCACATACACATCCACTCATTCACCAACAGTCCTATACAGTCACTCATACATGTACTCACTCATCATATGTACTCATACACCTATACATCCTGTTACACAATGCCACTCATCCATAGAGTTACTCACACACATAGTCACTCATGCTAATAAAGAATCAAACATACATTTACTTGCATATACAGTTATACACACACCACCACACTTACTTCTACGGAAACTTACACATACTTAGTCTTTTAAACAGTCACTTATAGAAACACATACTTATTCATACAGGAACTCTTTCAATCTCTCACTCTCACATATACTCACTTATATACACCAATAGTCACATATACTAGTTTAAAACATATGTAGTTACTCATAAAGACACTATTGAGACAGTCATTCACTCACTAACACACCCATACACACACTCATCCACCCATACAGTCCTGCACACATGCTGTCTTCAACACATACAAACAGTAAGTCACTCATTCATGCACCTATGCACTACGTAATACCACCCACCGAACCATACAGACACTCAGACTGATACTCAAGAAACCAACTAATAACCTATATAGACACCCATGTAGCTACTCACCAACCCATGCAGCCACTTATACACAAAGTGAGAGACTGATACAGATATTTACATATTTAAACATTACTCACTAAGCCATGTATTCACTATGATACACTTAATCAGTCAGTTACACAATCAATTTTTCAAAAACAAATCATCCATTTAGACACTTATATACCCATTTATTTTTCCATCGACCTTGAGATATACATATATAAAACATATTTAATTTTCAGAAAAACAGACATTCACTGGATGATGTCATGAGTGATGTCATGAGTGATGTCATTTGAGATGTCATCAGTGATGTCATCAGTGATGTCACTGACCATGTCATGAGTGATGTAATATGTGACGTCATCAGCAGTGCATTGCGGGCGCGCGAGTTATAGTTAGCTGAACTAACTATAACGGGGGAATTTCAATGGTTTTGTACAAGTGAAAACTCCAGCTAACTATAACACCCCTGAAACCTATGGTTTTTTCAGTGAATTTCTGAGGTTTTTTAAATGCTAATTCCTAACTATAACGTGCCTGAAACCTATGGTTTTTTTCTGTGAATATATATATATATATATATATATATATTACCTACTGGCGGTCGCCAGTAGGTAGTTATAGTTAGGACCACGTTTCCATAGGAAATCCGCAACATTCTATATATATATATATATATATATATATATATATATATATATATATATATATATATATTCTACGATCCAATCCAAACAATACTGAAAAGGCGCTGACTCCGTGGGAGATTTCATCAAGAAAATGCTTTATTCACACACCAAAAGCCAAACGCGTTTCGACGGACTTGCCGCCTTGGTCACTGAACACAGGTAAGACGTAATCATTACGTTTAAATACACTCTTGGCTATTTAACCTAAAGAGGTTATTCATGAACATAGAAAGTCACTACTGCATCTGCGAGTATCAAAGGAAACGGTAATCACTAAATGTTAACTTCCATCGTAAAACATAAACATTACAAATAAACGCATCAATGTTATTGAATTGACTCGCTGAAAAAAAGGCAATTGAACCCTAGTGGGTAGTGGCTGCATGTGACTCAATGTTAGGATTCAGAACACCTAAAGGAAAAACAAGCTAAAGTTAATCTTGGCTAAACTAAATGTCAAAACCTGTGCTTTAGAAGAGTGGGCAAAACTCAAAAAAGAAGTCTTTGAAATATATATAGTGATACTACAGTGCTGTGTGTACTGTTTTTATTGCAGATGCACACTGAGGGCCTCATCCGCGTTTAGTCCATTCGGAATCTTGCTATCTAGTAACAAGATGTATCTAGATTCGAGTTTGCGCAGAGATAATAATCTGTTCCCTCCCCGAATGTTTTTGGGGACACTATCTATCACAAAATATGTGTGATCTTCACTTCTACCCCTGTGTACGGTGTTTATGTGGCGTGCCACAGGGTAAGATGGATCGTCACTGTTGATTGCACGAAGGTGCTGCAGAATTCGTACGTGTACCTGGTGGATGGTGCTACCCACATACAGTTTGTTGCAGGTACACTTGAGAACATAAACTGCAAATTCTGTCTTGCAGGTGAAGTTACTGCGGATTTCAAAAGGAGTGTGTTTGAATGGTAAACTAAGGCTGCGGGTATTAATCCCATACTTGCATGCCTTACATTTGGCACATTTATAAAATCCATTTCTTGCTTTGAGCCATTCTGTTTTGGTATCTAGTCTGGGTGAATTGCAAACTAGCTCCTGACGCATGGATTTCGCTCGTCTAAATGTGATTTGTGGAGGTTTGTCGCATACCTCACCTATTGTTGGATCACTACGTACCGCTGGCCAATGTTTCATAAGTATTCTGCGTATGTTGTTGTGATAGATGGTATAGCCAGTGATAAGTCTTGGTGGTGTACTAGTTGGAGGGTCGCGTGGTGACATGGAAATGCTTGTGTCTCTTTTGAGTAGCTTTGCTCTTTCTACTGTGGCGCATTTATTTTCTGCCTTGTGTAGGATCTCTGGTTTGTATCCTCTGTTGTTTAGTCTATCAAAGAGTTCTTTTTTGGCTTGATTGAAACTAGTTAGAGAGCTGCAGTTTCGTTTCATCCTCAGACATTCCCCGTAGGGGATGCTTTCAATAAGTTTACTGGGATGGAAACTGCTGGCGTGTAAGATGGAGTTCCCTGAGGTACTCTTTCTATAGGATCTTGTCTCTATATTGCCATCATGGATATACAGTTCTAAATCTAGAAAGTGGATTATCTCTTTGCTAGCAGTGCAAGTAAATTTTAAATTCAACTCATTGTTGTTGAGATCTTGAGAATTTTTTTTGGCAGTTTCTTCTGTGCCTTCCCACAATATAGAGATATCATCTATATATCTCGTGTACAGTTTTATGTTCTCTTGAAGTTGTAATGGATAATCAGCCATGAGTACCTGCTCCTCCCACCAGCCCATATGCAAATTAGCATAGCTGGGGGCGAAGCAAGTACCCATGGCCGTACCTTGAATTTGCTGGTAGTGTAGCCTGTCATACAAAAAACGTTGTTATGTAGGCACCATTTCGCCATGTCTAGTAGCATGGCTGTGTGTTGGTAGAACTCCAATGGCCTTTTGTTTAGGAAAAATTTCATAGCATTGAGACCATCATCGTGCTTAATACTTGTATACAGACTCTGTACATCAAGTGTCAAAAAAACATAATTGTCATTCCAATGGCGATTGTGTATTTTTCTCAAAAAGTCCCCAGTATCTCCAATATACGATGGTAAGCTCCGAACGAAGGGTTGAAGAAAGAAATCAATGTATCTACTGGTGTTTTCGAAGAGACCCCCAATAGCTGAAATAATAGGTCTTCTAGGGGGACACAAAGGATTTTTATGAATCTAGGGGATAAGATACAATTGTGGTGTTACAGGATAATCATTTTTGAGGAAATCCATCTCTTCTTTGGATAATAGTCCAGTTCCCTTCCATTCATACAGGGCTCTGTGAAAACGTTCTTTCACCCCTGTAGAGTGTGTGGAGCTAATACGGCTGTAGCAGTTAGCATCTTGCAGTTGTGCCATTACTTCCTTATGGTACATATAAATATATATATATATATATATATATATATATATATATATATATATATATATATATATATATATATATATATTCAAGACGGCCCACTTTCCGGCTCCTGGGCGCTCTAGGGCGTTGCGTCAGAGGTACGACAGAGCCAAATCGTTATTCATTCATCCTTTTCCCAAAGGGGCTTCCTCGCGCACTCACAAGTCAGGAGGCGGTTGTGCAGTGATCATATTTCGCTTTTATTTTAATTCATTACAGCATGCCAGTTCACCAACTCTACGCGTTTCGGTTTCCACTGAAACCTTGTTCACGAGACTGACAACAGTTACTCAATCATTTGAGCAAAATGTTCGACCGAGGGCAATGAGGGGAGAATAGAATTAAGGATATGAGTAAGGAAAAATGTTTACATCCAATTGTGAATAGCGGTAATACTTCTAACCACATGTTGATAGAACACAGTTCTGTAAACAGACATAAGGCCCACTAGAGGGCTAGATTGTAAGTATACATCTCAATCATGTGGATGGGCAAATACGAGGGGGCACACTGGAGGGCTTCAGTGATTGCGCATAATTGGTTTAAAATTATGTTTCAAAATCGTTTTTTATCATTTATGGCACAGTGCCGTTATCGATAAACACACGCGCAACATAATTTGAATTTGGGACATGAGGATGACGTTTTGGTTAGTTTAAGACCACTTAAACATAGCAAAAAGATTGAATTTTCAGACCCTCTATAATGCACTAATGATCGTTTGGTCCAAAAACTACATTGACCATAATGCTTAGCTGCACATTACAGGAAATGACGCAATTGACCACATGGGTGGCCTTTATTTTGAAAAAAATGATTGAGTAACTGTTGTCAGTCTCGTGAACAAGGTTTCAGTGGAAACCGAAACGCGTAGAGTTGGTGAACTGGCATGCTGTAATGAATTAACATAAAAGCGAAATTGGATCACTGCACAACCACCTCCTGACTCGTGAGTGCGCGATAAAGTAGAGACTTTCAACCCCATACACCTACATATGTATGCATACCTACATATATGTAAATATGCAGCCCCATAAAACAGTCCAAAACAAATAGGGCAAACCGCCAAGATTACATCAGTTTCACTTATATAACCATAAGTCTCTCAAGACTGCTTGTAATAGAGACCATACGCTATAATGGTTTCAAACAAGACTCCTTTATTTTCCAAAAATAAGGAAGAACAGGTCATTGCAGGCAGTTTGGCCCATAGGCTGCATAGGAATAACTGTCTTAGTACAGAAAAAACAACTGCCACCTTGCCTTTAAGGCTTACAAGCATCTACGCACTTTGCCTTTAAGAACCTCAAGGAACACTCTGCTCCCAGCATGCCCCACAGGTGACAGTAAGGTCAGTTCTTTTTGTAAAGGCGTACTGAAATACTTTAAATCTTGTACTCACATTGCTCGTCCGGGGAGGCGGGAGGGGTGCTTATGACTTTGATGAGTATACCCCTGGAAGAGAACTAGGATTACAGGTAAGTAATTTATCCTTCTCTTCCAGGGGATACTCATCAAGTCATAAGCAGTGAATAGAATAGCAAGCCCATATCCCACACTTCGAGGACGAGCAATTCAGCACTAGAAATAAGAAGACAGTGACATAATTGAAAACAGACAATCAACCAAACAGATTTCTCAGAGATGCCCGACTACTTGAGCATCTGCCTGAGCATCTGAATCTAAGCAGTAATGGCAAGAAAAAGTATGAACAGACCGCCATGTAGCTGCTTTGCAGATTTCTGCTATGGGAATGTTCCTGAGGAGGGCCCTAGTAGAGGCCTTTCCTCTGGTTGAATGTGCTTTAGGTTTTCCCTGCAGAGATTTATTAGCCAACCGATAGGCCAAATAAATGCAGGAGACTATCTACCTTCAATTGGACCTCTTAGACGCTGCTAAACCAGTATTAATAAGACTGTAATTGACAAATAGTCGGTCCGTCTTTCTTATATCTTTAGTCTTGTCCAGATAAAACTTCAACACTCTCTTAAGATATAAGGAGTGTAAGGCCCTTTCAGGGGGAGTAGAAGGATTAGAGGAAAAAGTGGGTAAAGTGATTCCCTGATTAATGTGGAAATCTGAGACAACCTTAGGCAGAAGGCTACTTTCCAAGACAAGTGCTGCAGAGAAGACTTGTGTATTGGTTCAAAAGGAGCCCCCATCAGTTTGGTAAGGACCACATTGAGCTCCCAAGGAGGAGAAGGGGCTCGTACTGGTGGATACACCTTTATTAACCCTTAAGGAATATCCTTCAGCACTGGCATTTTGAAAAAAGAACCCTGCATAGGTGATTTCCGATATGCCGTAATTGCTGCTAAGTGTACCTTAATAGATGTGAATTGCAGGCCCGACTTAGCCAGATATAAAAGATACGGCAGAATGACTTGTTCTTGACCTCTAACTGGGCCATGACCATTATTCAAGCACCATATGTAGAAGCGCTTCCACTTGAAAGCGTAGGAAGCCGTGGTAGAAGGTCTCTTAGCTTCCTTAAGGATGTTCATACAGCCCGCCGGAAAGTCTAAGTGTCCATACTGCAAGACTTCAGGAGCCATGCTGACAGCCTGAGCGAAGGAAGGTTGGGATGAAACACTCTCCCCTGGCTCTTGAACAGCAGGTCCGGACGGCAAGTCAACCTCCGGTGTGGGACCTCGGAGAGTTGTAGAAGGTCCGGGTACCACCACTGGTGCGGCCACTCCGGAGCTATCAGAATCATCCTGGAGTTGGTCTTGTAGAACTTGGTGATCATTGCCGGGATGAGAGGTAGCGGAGGAAAAGCGTAGAGCAAGCTCTGAGTCCATCTTATCAATAGAGCATTCCCGCTTGAACCTGGTTGGTGAAACCTGGATGTGTAGACGGGGCATTTGGCGTTTGTTGCGTCTGCGAACAAGTCTATGTCCGGAACCCTCCATCTTCGAAATCTGTCTTGAGCTACCTCGTTGTTTAGCACGCAGTCGTGTGCTTCTACGAACTCTCTGCTTAGGAAGTCTGCCTAGACCTTTAGAACGCTCGGGACATGGACCGCCGTGATGGTGAGGTGTCTTGCCAGTAACCACTTCCAAATTGCTTGTGCCTCCTGGGACAGAATTCTGGACCTGGTGCCTCCCTACTTGTTCAGATAAAACATCGTTGTGGTGTTGTCTGTCTGAATCAAGAGGGAGTTGGATCGAAGAGACGAGAAGATGGACTTGAGGGCTAGCTGGACGGCCCTCAGTTCCAGTAAGTTGATATGATATCCCCTCTCTGTGTCCGACCACAGCCCTTGCACTTAAAGGTGATCCATATGAGCACCTCAACCCTGTAGGGAGGCATCCGTAACTACGGTCTGAGTTGGAGTCTCTTGATGGAAGGGAACACCTTTCATTAGATGCGACCTCTTTGTCCACCACCTGATGGAGTCCCTGGCAGACTGTGGAAGAGTAATCCGATCCTCCCAACTGCCTGACGCTTGCACCCACTGGTCTTCTGAAGCCTGCTGCAGGGGACGCATGTGCAATCGGGCATTGGGGACGATGAAAATGCAGGAAGCCATGGACCCCAGGAGAGCGGACACTTTTCTGATCGTCGGGTGGAAAGTCCGTAGGAGTTCTTGGCCTTTCATCCTGATCGACGAAAATCTCTCCGCCGAAGGACACACGCTTGCATCCACAGTGTTTAGCGACGATCCTAGGTAGTGAATGTTCTGAGTCGGGATGAGAATCGATTTTTTGAAACTGACTTGTAGGCCCAGTTTGTTCAGAATCTGGAGACTGTAGGAGAGATGCAACTGAAGTAGGGCTGGAGTGGAACTCTTCAGAAGGTATGGATAAATAAATATTCTTCGCCTGCGAAGAAAAGCCACCACCACTGCCATTCACTCTTTAAAAGTCCTTGGGGCTGACTTGAGTCCAATGGTAGAACTGATAATGGCGCCAAGCAACCTGAAAACGGAGAAATTTCCGATGTTTTATGGACACTGGAATGTGAAAATAGGCGTCCTGCAGATCTATGGAGCACATCCAGTCTCCTTGATGTAAATGAGGGAAGACCTGGTGCAGAGCAAGCATCCGAAACTTTTCCTTGCGGATATATTTGTTCAAGATGCGTAAGTCCAGAATTGGTCTGTACTCCACTGAAGGTAACCTCTTTTTTCGACCAGGAAATATCGAGAGTATATCCCCTGGCGCCTCTGATGAACAGGAACATACTCTATGGCTTTCTTTAGCAGAAGATTGTTTACTTCCTCGTGTAAAATAGGATGACACAAGCGGAGTCCGCCACTTGGAAGAATCGATGGCGGTGGGGTCTTGAATCGTAGGAGATAACCATTCTTGACAATATTTAACACCCATTTGTCGTCGGTTATATGTTTCCACTCCTCCAGATGACCAGCGATACTTCCTCCTACCGGAGTGGACAATACGTTTAGAGGAAGCACTCCCTCATTGCTTTGATGGTTGCTTTGAGGTAGTGGTCTGCTGCTTATTGTGAAAGGTCTCTTGTGCAATTTCTAACTTCATTAATTTACTGGGCGAATTGTTTTATTGAAATTGAGGGGACAATTTGGTTGAAGTGGTACATGTTTTAACTTTTTGCTGCTATGTTTTTATCTTTACTTTTTCGGCGCCAGGCGGCCATTTTGCCTGGGCCACGCGCTGGTTGGAGTCAGCGCTCTAGTGTTTGCACGCCGCCCGCGTCACTATTTAACGGGCTGGGTTCGGTCGCGCAGCGCTGTGACAGGTCTCTTGTGCAATTTCTAACTTCCTTAATTTACTGGGCAAATTGTTTTATTGAAATTGGGGGGACAATTTGGCTGAAGTGGTACATGTTTTAACTTTTTGCTGCTACGTTTTTATCTTTACTTTTTCGGCGCCAAGCTGCCATTTTGCCTGGGCCACGCGCTGGTTGGAGTCAGCACTCTAAGGCAAGCCCGTCTGCGCCCGGCCGTGCCTGTCCGGGTCTAGGGGCGAGGAGTCCTGCCCAAACTGGAAAATCTGTCATACAATATTCATGTGAGCAATTATTAGCGATACGCCCTACTCCATTGAGTGAATGTTTGTTAATACATCCAGAACACTGGACTTAGCTGCAGTAATTGTCAGTATGTTCTAAACACACGAACAGAGTTCACTAAGACTATTCCCCCCACCTTACCTGATTTTAAGACTCATATTAGGCATTCCAACATAGTTAACAAAGTAGGGGTTTCCGCGTTTTCTTTTTTAAATATTAATTGTCGTTCGTTACCTAAGCACAAAGAGGAGATTTTTGATTTACTGCTTAATGAGCAGCCGGATGCCATGTTTCTTACAGAAACTTGGCTAAAGGACAGCTCTGGACCCAATATAGCTACTGCTCTCCCGACCAATTATATAATAATGAGGAAGGATAGGCAACATAAATCAGGTGGTGGCATTGCCATTATTTATAAAAACACCTATACCTGTAAATTTGAAGATTTAATTTTTCCAGGTTGTGAAGCTGCTTTATTTAGACTGACCCTTAATCCCCAATTCACTTTTTCGGAATTTTGAATTTATCGTCCTCCGGGGCCTGCTTGTCCATGGATTGCTGCCCTTGTGGGGTCAGTACTACTTTGATTTCAGATTTAGCGTCCATGAACATTTTACTTCGCAATTCTGGCGCCACCCATCTAGCTGGGCATTTGTTTGATCCCATTTTTTCTAATCTTTTAAACATTGATTGTTCCCCAGCCCTCCCGGTAATGTGGTCAGACCACTATTTAACCGGTCTTAGTTTTAAACAAACTCTGTTTCACCCCCCTATTTTCACTCTGGGTGGCAAAGATAAATGCAGAAATTGGGGGATGTTGAATTTTGAAGATCTTAATTAGGTCTTAGCAAAGAATGCGCCTGACATCAATCAGATTTCTTTAGCCGATATGAAAAACGTTCAACACTGGCTGGAAAAATCTATTGATATATGTCTTCCTCTCTCTACGACAAAATTAAACAAGCATCGTCCCCCTGCCCCTTGGTCTTCGGAGAAATTAAAGCAAGAAAAAAGTAAATGTAAACCGCTTGAAAGGCGTTGGAGGAAGGATTATTCTACCAACTTTAAAGTCGCCTACAAAACAGCAATACGAGCATATCACTCTTTGTGCAATGTTGCCAAAGCTGAATTTGTGAATATTACTATAAAAATGCACAAAACATATCCAAGACTCTATTTAAAGTTGTTAGAAATCTGTCTGGCACTGATAACCTTCCCAGCCCTCCTACTCTTACCGAAATACAATGCGAGGATTTGGCTGGTTTTTCTTTGATAAAATAGAAAAAATCTATGCTGCTTTGAAGATTAAACGAGACACAACCCCAGTGTCGACTAACCATACTTTTTTGACATCTAATACTGCGGAACAGTTGAAGGATACACATGATTCTAGCTTTTTACTTGAAAATTGGGCACTTCTTGATGCTACCACTTATGCAGCCTTAGATCTGGTTCACCACGAGATGTACTTCCTGTTTTGGTTATGTAGAAATTGGATGCACCAACATTGAAAGTGCTTATGGAGTTACTGAATACTTCCATTCGTGAATCTACTATACCTGCTGAGTGGAAGCATGCTATGGTTCTCCCGCTTTTAAAAACAAGCCAATGCTGACCCAGAGCAGTTATCCAACTTTCGTCCTATCTCTCTGCTCCAAAATTTTGGGAAAACATATTAACATTCAGCTACCTAAATTTGTGGCCACCCAGAATTTTTTACATCCTTCGCAGTCAGGCTTCCGGGAAGGTTTCTCGACCGAGACAGCGCTTTTGGGGGTCAGAGAGAAGTTACGTGGTCACTTGGATGCTGGGGAGACATCGGCGCTCATTCTGCTTGATTTGAGCGCCGCCTTTGACACGGTGTCTCATTTGGTGTTATTGACAGCTCTGCACTCATTGGGGATTGCTGGCCCAGCTCTCAATTGGCTCAGTTATTTTTTGACCAACCGAACCATTCAGGTTTTTTCATCTGAGGCAGCGTCGAAAATTCATTTATCTCCTTACAGTGTTCCTCAAGGCTCCATTTTGAGTCCTTTATTATTTAAAATTTATATTAAGCCACTGGCAACTATTGCTGAAGAAGCAGGACTGTCTATTTTCTCCTATGCCGACGATACTCAAATAATCTTTTCCTTGTCGGCAAATAGGTTTTCTGAGTCGTCTTCTCTTCAGACAGGGCTTAGGAAAATCGCTGAATGGATTGAGGCCAACTCATTGAAGCTTAACGGGGAGAAAACTGAGGTCCTAATTTTGGGAAAGAATGAAGACCTCTGGGGCCCCCAGCACTGGCCACCTGAAATGGGGACCCTCCCTATACCCACCACTCAAGTTCGCAATTTGGGTGTGATTATTGGCAACTCTCAATGAAACAGCAAGCAGTAAAAGTAGCCTCTACCTGCTTCACAATCCTGAAATGGCTCAGGAAGATTCTTTGGATGTTGCCTAGTTCTACTCAAAAAACGGTAGTCCAAGCACTCATCACATCTGGACTGGACTACGGCAACATCCTATATTTGGGAGCCAATAAGGACGTGACACGCAGACTGCAATTGGTACAGAACGCGGCGGCTAGGCTGCGTTTGCCAGATTCCGCGAATGACCCCTGTTTCCAGTTCTCTCCGTGTGCTTCATTGGCTCAGGGTCGAGTGCAGTGTAAAGTTCAAGACCCTGAGCTATAAGTTTAAAGTGAATTCTGGTAGTGCCCCTCAATATCTAAGGGTCATTGTTCATTCTTATTTCCCTTCGCAGTCCCTCCGTTCTTCTACCCAGGCTAAGTTTTTAGTGCCAAGGATCAAACGATCCCGTCTAGGTGGTCGATCCTTTGCTTATTTAGGTCCTTTTCTTTGGAACTCCCTTCCCTTATTTCTTAGGAAGGAAACTGTTTTCAGCAACTTTCGTAGGCACTGAAAGGCATGGTTATTCAATCAATAAATTGTGGACAGCTTGGCTACTTGTTTACAATGGCGCTGGGAAACCTTTTTGGTAGCTATGCGCCTCATAAGATTAATAATAATAATAATAATTGTTCCCTCTTCCTCTTCCTGGTCTTCGTTGGTGAAAACGAGACTTCTGTTGCTGCTGATTACCCTGCGACAACCACTGAGAGTTTTGACCCCTCTGCTGAAATGGGCGTTTATCGTTGGAGCGAAAACGCCTGCGAAATTCTTTCTTCTTCTCCAGCCCTACAGCTTTCACTGTGTCAAATTCTGCTTTCATCTTCGCCATCTTCATCGTCCGCATGCGGACCGAAGAGAAAAGACCCATTGAATGGTAGATTGGTCATCTTCCTCTGTACCTCAGGCTTGAGGCAAGTCAACCGTAGCCACGCAGAACGCCTTGAACAGATACCATGGGAGTACCCGTGGGCAGCCAGATCAGCCGAATCAGCGGAAGCACTAATAATCTGATTTGCCACAAGACCTCCCTCTTGCAGTATTTCCCGAAAATCTTGCTGATCTTCTTTAGGGAGTTTGTCCGCAAAACGGCCCAGAGAATCCCACAAGGATCTATCATATCTTCGCAGCAGAGTGGAGGCATTGGCGACTTTCATGAAAGATGATGATGTGTTGCACATCTTTCTACCCATAGAGTCCATCAATTTGCTGTCCCTATCTGGAGGTGCCGAGGAGGAAGACATAGAAGAGTGCGTCTTCCTAGCCGCCGCCAAAATGATGGAATCTGGAGGAGGATCAGAGCGAAGAAATAGTGGATCTTGAGCAGGAACCTTGTATTTCTTCGCTATCCGGGAGGGTACAGAACCCACCGTTGCTGGTATCAGAAAAGTCTGCGTAGTAAGCTCGATAATGCCAGGGACAAGAGGCAGTAAAGGCCTGATTGAAGAACGGTGATGGAGAGTCTCAAAGATCACCGAACAGGAAACAGTAGGTACTGACTTAGTAATGTTTAGCTTACTCGCTCCTCTACAGAGTACCTCATTGTAGGTGATGAGATCATCAATTGGAGACACTCTTCATGGAGGTGTATGTGAGAAGTTGGCCTGGTATATGCTGCTCACTAATTCTAGTGATCACCTTGTACCATGCCAAACAACCCTTATGGTGGTGGTTGAAGTCAACCTTGATAGACCAGCTATCCTAGTGGTAGCGTGGACAGTGCAGTCTGCAGGCTAAACTCTTGAGGGCATGTGAAGCCAGCTGTTTTACCACATGTAACCTCCTTGAATACCAAATGAAAGGACACCACACAGATATATATTCAAAATATATATGTATTTATTTACTTAAAAGTATCCCCTATACTCTTTATGAGCACAGAAGCACATTCGTTAAAACAAGGCAGTGTTTAAATATACAAAAGTTGCACAATTATGGATGGGCCAGGTGGCCAGCTAAACCATATACTAAAATAGTGGTATAAGCACCACGAATAGAAAGGAAGGAAGGCCTAGGGCCTTGGGAATCGCTGGGACGACAAGGAGCTAACTGCAGTTAGTGACCAGGAGGCCCACAGGATGCGTGTGCAGTGTGAAAAGTTACACGCATGCACCTATTGATTTCAATGGGTGCGTAAAAGTCAAAAAGTTAAAGAAAAAGGAGTCTTCCGGATGTACCAGAACCTAACAACTTGAAACTTGGACACTAGAGATGTTTCTCTACCCAGGAGCACCGGAGTGCCAGCGTTACCTCACCCACAGGAAGCGGGTGCATAGGGGTCAAAGTGCGTCGGGTTTCGTCGTGCAGGTCTATGGAGCCTGAGGATGAAGATGCTGCAGGCGGCCAGGCAGGAAGAGTTCGGGTGGATCCAAGGGTGGATCTGAAGAGTAGACGACCTGTAAGCAGAGGGGACAATGTTCAAAGTCACTAGCCAGTGACCGGCGTGGAACCAGGCGATGTCGGGTGCCAACAGGTGAAGGAAGGAAGCTTGTCTCCGCAGCCACGTGGATGTGAAGGGATCGGCGATGTCCAGGAGTCACTCACGAGCTGTCCAACGAAGGCTCTAGCTGATGGCGGTGTCGGCTTCTTGATCGGAGCAAACAGGCCTTGGCTAATGTAAGCCACGCAGAAATTGATGAAAGCTTGGTGCTCTAACCAGCAAGGTCAGAGGGGCTGCTCCTTTTCACAGGAGCAAGGGCCAGTCTGGAGCAACCAGACCAGCGGTGTTGTTTGTAGATTTCGTCGCCAAGATGGCCACTAGCCAACGGGCCAGTAACCGGGATGACGCGTCGAGTGGCAAAAAGCAAAAGGGCACCATGCATATCTCGTGGATGCTGGAGGGCTGGTCTTTGGTGCAAATGCTGCTCAGTGTTGGGGCTTCTCAGGGCCCAAAGCACAGCATTGAGGAAACCTCGGGTGCTGCGCAGTCAGCTTGTCGTGGACGTTCCAAGATGGCCGGTCCCACGTCTCTCGGTGCCTCCACGGGTCTCTTTGCAGGGACTGTGGATCTGGCTTAGAGATGTCTGGGAGTCTGGGTCTAGTCGGGCTCTGGGCTCGGTCTCCGGCGGGAGGTGGCGGCAAAGCAGTCGTTGAGTTGCTGGATGGTGCCTGTATTCACAGGGTGGTCACTCCTTGGCCACAAGGGAGATTCTCTTCAGTCTTCTGTGCAGCAGAACGTCGAAGTCCAGCAGTTCTTCTTGTTTAAGTCGAGTTTCAGGATGATCTGAAGTCTTGGGACACAGCTCCTACTCTTATTCCAAATCTAGGGGCCGGATTACCTGCTAGGTCCCTCCTCTGGGTGGGACCAGGAAGGGGGGTGGTTACACCCCCTTTCCTTTGTCCAGTTTCGCGCCAGGACTGGGGCTGGAGTTTGAACTGGCATATGCACAGGGACACCTTGTGTGCCCCAGGCATGTCTCAATCTATTCAGCCCTCCCTAACCCACTACACAAAATCCTGTCTGGGGTGGTGCAAGCACCTCCCCTGACAGGAAACCCTTTGTCCACACCTCCCAAGCTGGAAGGACTCCCAGCAGCAGGAGGGCAGACTTGTGTCTGTGGTGGCAGCATCCATTTTGTGATGCTGAGGCTCTGCTTAACTTTACCCGGGTTTCAGGTTAGGTACATGTCGTGTCCCTCTAGAAGGGTGGAATGCTACCCCCGTCGCCAGAACTGGCGAGGGGGTAGTATTCCAAATCGTATGACACCTTACTCGACATGTTTTGATAAAGCCAAACCAAAGTTAGCATTTGACCACGAGGTACATAATGCACTTAAGAGTATATGGTATGGCAATATCATGAAACAGCTAAAGGTCGTTATTCCGAAAGCTGCAGACCGGCTCAGCTCATGCCAGAGCACCATCTCACATGAAACCAAGCACTCTGCCTCCAGGATTGTTAAGGCCTGCCATAGGAGTGGCTGATAGGTTACCATGTGTCCATATATATTAGATATAGATATACTATATCTAAGTAAGAGGTGATTACACCAACTTACCCCAGCTGAGTGATCAGCCAGTTGTGTCAAATAGTGAGGCCAGGCCAGGGGTGGCATAATACATGCTGCAGCCCCTGGTAGGCCTTGGATACACCTATGCCCTGGGTACCTGGGGTACACTGTTACAGGGTCCAATAAGGTGAACCAGTTCCAATTGGTAATGCACCTAGCGTGCATTGGCATTAATTTAGGGAGAGAGCAGCAGGGCTGTGGGTCTGATTAGCAGGCCCACAGCCACACTAAGTCATAAAACCAGTGAAGCAAAAGCAAAAATGTGGAGTGACCATAGGATAGCAGACCCTACTCTCCTACAGTGTAGACGTGAAAGTTGAAGCGTAATCTCTCCTCGAGGACCTGGTAGAAGAAGAAGACCAGGTGGGAGACTTCTCCCGCCTTCTCTTCGGTTAAGAGTGTTAAGAGTGAGATCTGTCCCTTGAACGGACATGACGGGGACGCGGAGAGCGCGATCTGCGCGGACTTCTTCTTCTAGAAGACACCACCGTTGGTGATCTTGACCTTCGTGGTGACCTCTGTGGAGCCTCAGTACGTGATGGAGATCTTGGCAGGCGTGAAGGAGAGTAGGTACGGGAATAGTCCGAACCCGGGCTACTGAGGGCTTTAGACTTTTTAAGCCGAGGCTCTTCGCCAATCACCGGAGAGCCATCCGGGGAAACCTGGACAATATGGAGTCCGGGAGACGAAGAAGTCCTTGAGGGTGACCGAGATGCAGCTCCACCCTCCTCCGAGGCAGAAGCAGGCTCTTTGTCCCTCGACGTCGATGGCCTCGACGTATGCTTCTCCTTTGACGTCGACCCGTGTTCTCCCCCGACGTGGGGTGATGCGTGGCAGGAGTTAAGGACCTCGCCGTCCTCAACGACGACCGCACCTTCTTCAAAGGGGACCTCGACGTCGACAGTCTATGGCATTGTGGTGATCTCGATGGCAAGTGCTCTTGCCTCCTCGACGTCGACTTCAATGCTCTCGACGTCGACTGGTCTCGAGGTCTCTTCGCCGTCGGCGGACTTCTCGACGTCAACATATGGTGAGGCGACGGAGAATGTCTCGACCTCGATGGGTGTCTATACATCGATGGATGCTTAGACGTCGATTGACCCGCCTCCTGAACATACCTCGAGCCCGAGGTAGTCTGCTTCGACGTCGAAGCCTTTCTCGATGACGGAGACTCACGCCGTCTCGATGTGGGAGACTGTGTAGGCCTTTTGTTTGACGGCGGTAACGACGTCGGCGGCAATCAGTCTGGAACCTGCCTTTTTTTTATGCTGAAGAGGCAGAATGATGCTGGCGTCTACGTTCCTGATGAGAGGAGGGCTCTTGATTCCCAAGGCCACTTTCCAACCGGGCTACTCCGCTCTCCAGCACAGCTTGAAGGCGAATCCTCACTCTATCACGTAGAGTCCTCGCAGAAAACTTCTTGCAGTGATTACACAAATTTATATCGTGACTAGAAGGAAGACAGGTGATACACACAGAGGGGCAGATTTATATCGTACTTGCGCCACTTTTACGCTGCCGTTGCGTCACTTTTGTGACGCAGCGGCGGCGTAAACCCTGCGCCATGTTGCGCCCCATTTACATCGTGACGCATCTATGGGGATGCGTCACGGTGTAAAGCCCTGCGCCACATGAAACCTGCGACAGGTTTCATGTGGGCGTTTCTACTCAGGGGGGGGCGTTCCGTCGCAGGAACGCCCCTGAAAAGTGACTCAGTGAAATCTATAAGATTTCACTGAGTCACTTTCCCAACGCTAATGCGTCAAAACCCAGGCGTAAGGCTTGAAGCACCATGTTAGGGATAGGAAAGGTTGGAACAGTGCTGGAGTTGCGTCGTGCTTGCGCCAACCTTACGCCGGCAGATGCGTCACGTAGCTGCTTGTCCTTGCGCCACGATGCACCGCATTGTAAATGCGGCGCATCTGCGGTGGCGCAAGGGCAAACTTGCGTGACGTATCTTCCCTGGCGCATCCATGCTGAGTTGCAGGGATGCGCCAGGGAACATAAATCTACCCCAGAATGTGGATCTGAAATGGCCATCTTCTTTCCACAGGCTGGACAGTTGCGGAAAAGAGCCGGCATTCTGACAGTGAAAGATGAAGAATTTCTGTCAGAAAATGAAGATAAACTTCAACCAGCACAGGAGAACCGCAAAAAAACAAGAAAAATAACAATTCCTGACAGAAAAGTCAGAAAACTGTCCAGCTCAAGCTCCAGGATACTCACAGAAGGAGCCGGAAAAAAGAACTGACCTAACTGTCACCTGTGGGGCATGCTGGGAGCAGAGTGTTCCTTGAGGTTCTTAAAGGCAAAGTGCGTAGATGCTTGTAAGCCTTAAAGACAAGGTGCCAGTTGTTTTTTCTGTACTAAGACAGTTATTCTTATGCAGCCTATGGGCCCAACTGCCTGCAATGACCTGTTCTTCCTTATTTTTGGAAAATAAAGGATTCTTGTTTGAAACCATTATAGCGTATGGTCTCTATTACAAGCAGTCTTGAGAGACTTATGGTTATATAAGTGAAACTGATGTAATCTAGGCGGGTTGCCCTATTTGTTTTGGACTGTTTTATGGGGCTGCATATTTACATATATGTAGGTATGCATACATATGTAGGTGTATGGGGTTGAAAGTCTTTATCTACTTTATGTTCTGGGCATACACCTGTATATGTATGTACAATATATATATATATGCTCTGGGATCCCGCACGTGGGCGGGGATAATTCACTGCTTATGACTATTGATGAGTATCCTCTGGAAGAGAACAAGTCAGTTACGAGATGTCTAACTATATATTGGCTGTACCGAAATCGGTCATGTTTGGTATCAAACATGCTAGAATCCTACTCCAACACCGATTTAAGTGTTGGATGTAGGAACCCAAGTATTGGGGGGGCTTCCTATTCCCAGTACCAGCCTTTCAGGGCCCAAGAGTAAGCTAGTGCTGTTGCCGACCACAGACACAATTCTGCCCTCCTGCTGCTGAGCTGAGCTGGAGCAGGGGAAGGTAGAACAATAGGTTTCATGATCACCCCCCAGACAGGACTTAGTGTATTGGGCTGGGGTGGGGGCCCTTGCCAGCGCCACCTGACTGCTTCAAAGAGCACATTTGGTGCCCTCCTTGCATACTCCAGTTGGAACCAGTTCAGGAAGCCGTTGGCTCCCGCTCTGGCATGAAATTGGACAAAGGACATGGGAGTATCCTCCCCTCTGTCCAGCCATCTGCCAACCGTCTGGGCACCTTGGACTTTGTTGGACTTCACCTGGTACGAGACTGCATTAAGGAAGACTCCTGCTGCTCCTGGTATCGTCGTCCTGCCAGTCTTCTCTGTCGTCTGTTCCTTTGCTTCATCCAGGTTCTTCTCCAGGCATGTGGGCATCAAAGGCAACCAAAGTAATCTCCCTTGGAGTGAAGGAGTCACTTTTGCATCTGCAAGCACCGCAATAAAGCAGACCAGTCTGCTGCTCCTGAGGTCCCACGGACTCCGAAAGGCTCAGCAACACAGGTAGTAGTTCTGCAACTCCCCCGAGGCCTGCACTGTCTTCTCAGCATGTTTGTGACCAGCATCCCTCGTCGGAACCGCTGAAACAGAACCCCTGTGCACCGCGTCAACTTGCTGCTGCCAAGGCTTGTTGACTCTGTCCTCCAGAGGTCTACGGGCTACAAGAAGCTCCTGCCTCCAGCATCTCTTGCCACCAAGATCTTCGTCCTCACCGCATCCTTTGCACCGTGGGCCTGCATCTTTGGTGAGCTGCTCGAGGTCCTCTTGCAACTCCTGTGCCTTTGGCCTGTGGGTCCTCTTGAGGGTCTTCATTGGCTTCAGTGGGCTCACCTGCTTGCTCGGGCCTGCTTCGACTCTCCTGCTTTTGGTGAGTCCCCTGGAACTTGCTGGTCCAGACACTTCGTTTACCAAGTCTGTTGCTGCTGTCAAGGCTTGTTGGTGCTCCCGCCGGACACCGACCCCCTGGTTCTCGACTTCCAACGTGGGACAGCTCGTGAACGGCTCCTGGTATTCCACAGCATTACCTGGTCCACACAGCTGCAGCGACATGGTCACCGTCATCTGTGGTCATTGGAATTCCATGCCTCTTGTCACCCTCGAGTGGCATTTACTCTGTCCCCTCTGAATACAGGTACTTCTCTTCAAGAATCCATCCTTGGATTCCACCAGACTCCTTCACCTTCTTCGCCAGCGGTATCTTCACTGAAGTCCTCCATTGTGGTCTACGGCGGTTTCCGACGTCACTTCATACCTATGCACTCGCTTCCTTGGTGTAGGTATTCTGGTTCATGGGGTATCCACGGGTGGGGAGACCCTCCAACCTTCCATCTTCCACTGGGTTTCTTCAGGGTCCACTAGAAAGGGTCCTTCTACTTAAAAACTGCAAACGCGACTAACCCATTGACTTGCATTGAGTACGCAGCTGTATTTCCACTCTGCACAAAGCCTCCGTGGGGTTCCTGGGTACTTACCTTGGGTCCCCTGCTCTTCTGAGTCTTATGGTCCAAGTCTCAACTTTGGTTGCAGTCGCATTTCACTTCTTTAGTATATGGTTTGGTCTCCCCCTGGAGACCATTGAGTATTTGTGCTTACTTACCTGTTTCCATTTGAAATATGTTGTGTATTGTGTTAATATCTCCATGTGGGAGATATACCAATATGTTAGTGAGTGTGTATAATAAATATAACTATATTTATAACTACACTGTGTGGTTCCTTTTCGTTCATCCTACACTGTATGGTTAGTTCTGGTAAAACAAGCTGCTTAACACTCCTTCTGGACTAAGCCTGAAGGCTGCTCTCCACAGCTATCAGTTAGAGAGCTTTCTATGGTTGTCTAGGATCACTAAAATCACCATAATGATTGTCTGGATTAGTGCAAGGTGCTTCACTTAAATAAGTGTGCACCATATGCTAAGCCAGCCAAGTAAGTACCTGGGGAGGCACTGTACAATGAAAATGAAGCAAAAAGGATGGAGTCGTTGGTGGCTGCTCATCACAGTCACATGATAACATTCTAAATTAGTTACACTGGTTGTTTTATCTATTTTTTATCTATTTTATAGTTGTTTATATAGTTTGTTAATGTAGTTGTTGTAGTATTGCAATGCTAAATTGTTTTATGCAATAAAAAAGTAAAACGTTACAACTGATTTGTTTGTTTAATAGTTGTTATAGGTTTGAATTTCATTGCAGTTTTGTAATGTTGACTAAAACTGGCAGTTCCAACTTCAGGGAGTGCAGAAGTGCTCCTGCATGCATATATATCTATGCAGTACTATGCCCATTTTTTACGCTACAGAGACTAATTAATGGAGAAGCCAATTATTGAATCCCAGCTATGGTGACTTGTCATGCAACTGTAAGGTCTCAGTAGAGTTTATTTTTTGTCCAAACTGCAGTATCCAGATCTCTCAAACAAGAGAAAGGTCCTGGTATAGAGGCTAATACATCCCTATAATTGAATATAATGGGAAACCCAATCTACCCTTGAGGGCTAGGGCAAATCAAATGAACGGGTAAAAGGCGCCTTCAAGGGATTTATTTGGAATACTCTGTTCTATTGCTTTTGATATATATTTTTAACTGCAAGAATTATTGATAAACTCGCCAGAGAGATATTATTCAAATGTATTTTAACTAAGAAATATTTTTGTTCCTTGTGAGGACATAAGAACCAATCACAAAACAATAAATATTCAATACACGGGTATATATAGAAAAAGGTTTTATCTTTTGCAATTTATCAAGGGTACTACAGTTATACAAACAATGGAACAAGAGGAAAATAAATACAATTGTATAATCCTTCAAAGTCGCTCTCTGTTGCTCTGGAGAGCAGTTCAGCGGAGACGTCTGTCCCAATGCACACTCTACTATGTTTACCTGTCTCCATGGGGAGAGGTCTGAGGGAGAGGTGAGTGTGTACCCACATTCAACTATCCACACCAGTGGACCAAGAGAGTTTTCAGCAGAAAAGATACTCCATTTCTATACCCTACTATGCACATTCATCACCATGAAGAGTGGTAGGAGCATAGAGCAATCTCTATCCACAGTTTACTACACTCATGTTTTACTCCCGGAGAGAGGTCTGAGCTGACAGAGCCGTCTCTCTCAATAACCTAGTCTCTGTGCTTGTCATTCAAGACAGAGTTGTCAGCATAGAGGTAACATCTGTCACTCTGGGAAGAGGTGTGAACAGAGAGGTAAACCCCTCCTCACACTCTACTATGCACACCCATCATCCAAGAGAGAGGTCTCAATATATGGGCCAGTTCCTTCGCACACCCTACTAAGTGTACCCGCCATCCAAAACAGCAGAGGCCAGTACACCCCCACACTCTACTATGCATACCCATTACTTTGGGAACAGGTATGAGCACAGATGTCAGTGTAGAGCGCAGTCTGTCCCCACACTCGGGGCGGCTCCTCCATGTGGGTGGAGGAGCGTCGCCTCACTGCTTTCTCGTAGTGCGAGAAGCAAAAACATAAAATGGTATTATGAATACCATTTTATGTTTCTGCTTCTCACACTGTGAGAAAGCAGAGCATAAGAGTTTGGTTGGGGCGGGTGGGCGTGTCTGCTGGAGGGCAGGGGAGGAGTGGCTTACCCACTGTTGTGGGCGCTGACTGTTTGGTCGGCCCAGACCAGTCATGCACACTCTCCGTTTTCTCCATGCAGGCTGCATGCAGCCTGCATGGAGAAAACGGCCTCCCCATAGACACCTGTGCGGTCGGTGTCCCAGCCATCACAACACTGCCATTGCAGCATTGTGATTGGCTTAGGGGAGGGTAGGTAGGCTGCCTGCTTCCTGTTCTGTGGGACCTGGCTGGAGCCGAGACACGGCGGCACCCAGGAAGGTAAGTTTAATTGATTTTTTTAAATTAACCTCCTGCGCAAACTCCTGCGCGACCCCCCCCCCCGCACACCCCTCCTCCCTACCCACGAGTCATGTCGGCCGTGACTGCCCACACTGTTCTATAAACATCAGTCATTCAATAGAGGGGTTACAAAGGAGAGGCCAGTCATCCATAAACTGCACTATCGTCACCCATCATCTGAGGCAGAGGTGTCAGAGGAAAGGTCAGTCTCTCCACACACTCTACTATGGACACCCGTCATCTCAAAGATGAGTTTTAGTGGAGAGGCCAGTTTCTTTACACAACCAACTATACACACCTGTCTGCCCAGAGAGAGGTCTCAGTGGGGAGGCTGGTCTCTCCCCTCACCTTATTACGCATACTCTTCATCTAAGAGAGAGGTCTCAGGGAGAGGCCAATCCCTTCACACACCTTACTATGCACACTTGCCATTTGACAGAGGTTTCAAAAGAGGCCAGTCCCTCTCCACATCCTAATATGCATATTTGTCATCTGACAGACAGGTCTTGGGGGAGAGGCCACTCCCTCCCCACATCCTACTACACACACCTGTCATCCAAGAGAGGGGTCTCAGCTGAGAGGCCAATACTTTCACACACCCTACTACGTTAACCCATCATCTGAGAGAGGTCTCAGTAGACAGGCCAGTTCCTCCCACACACTACTATGCATACTAGTCACCCTGAAGTTAGGTGTCAGTGGAGAGGCTAGTCTCTCCTTATACCCCACTATACACTCCTACTATACTCTGGAAATGCCACTTTCTCCCCATGCCCTAATAGTAGGAACTATAAAGTATAAGTACTGTAATGAAAGAAAGTGTAAAACCTATCCCCCAAAACATTTTACAATCTTGCGAGACTTGTGGGATTGGAAAAATGTAGGGGGTAGAGAAAATCTGTCCGAAGAGAGATATCTCAGCAGAGAGGCTTATGTGTTTGCACAATCTACTACCCAAATCCAAAAATATAGGACTGTTATCCATGAGATATATGCTTTAATCTTGCGAGAGTCAGAGAAATATACGGGCAGAGGCAGGCGTTAGTGTGCTCTCGTGAGAGTCTTGCGGGTGTCAGTATCCCAAAATATAATGGAGTTATAACATGAAATAATAATAGAATGTAGATAGAGGGTGTCCCTTTGTGTTTATAGTGTGTAGTGTTCAGTTACACAAAGAACTTGATGCATTTCTTGATGTTATTACGGAAGATCCTGTTCCCTTCCGCAGTGAAGTGCACTCCATCTCGCCTATAGACACCTGGCATATCAAAACGGATATTGATATGATATACAGAACCTATGCCATGGTCACAGAGAAATGCAGAAACTGTTTTATTGACATGCTTCCAGGACTTCTCAACCTTAGGACAAAACTATTTTGACAATTGTCATTTTTACCTTTGTCATATATTAGAACATACAAAGGCAGTGTCAGGAAAGAGAGACATCAATTGTGAAAAGGTATCCTTCATTCGGATTTCAAGCACAACCCCTTTGATTGTGCCTAGGTCATTGCCACCACAGTGCACTATCATCAGGTCTGGGTGCTCACAATCCAAAATACTCTCAACCATTGGTAACAACTGATGCCACTTCATACTCTATGGCCAATCCAAGTGACGTCCAAGTTTGGAAATCCAAGATTCTTGTGAATACCGCAATCAATGGCATATTTTCTATCCCCATTGGATGAGGCTGTGTGCCAAAAACCGGAGGCGAACCATAGTGCAGTATGGAGACCTGTCACAAGAGGAGTGCTCAGCAGAATGAGTAAGCTCCAGGAGCAAGATAGTTATATGAGGAGAAAAAAATGAGAGGGTGGCAAAATTATAAATGTAATTGGCAGATTTTTGGCAGTTTCGAAAGTAGGTTAGGTTGTGACCAACTGCTGTTTGTATGGTGCACTGTTACTTGATAAACAGTCTGAGCTTTTCTATTGGATGATTTTCAGATTTTGGTACGGTCTCATGACAGTAAAGCAGGCAGTACTGCTCCCTCACACATGGGATTATCTACCTAGCTCTCGTGAGCTTCTCGCGAACGCTTGCGAGAGCCACCAACTATGATGGGGTTTTTCCTGGCTCTTGAGTGACTCGCACGAGTTATTAAGAAGGAAATAAAGGGAAACATATTACAAACAACACAGATAATGAAACGATATGGTAGCTCTGAAAAGAGCCGCTTTTGTTACTATTTTTAACAACTTTAAATTTGTTGTGTGTATTCTAACTTTTTTTTAAACATTGTGTGTGTCTTTTTAAATTTTAGAATAAGGTAGAACTAAAAGATACAATTTGGGTGGGGAAGGGACAAAACCATCTTGCAACGACACCATCAGACACGGAGGGAGCATCGCCATCGTACGATCATGGAACACATGAACGTCCAGCTCTGCACCGACGGAGATAACATCACCATAACATCACCATCAAACTCAACTTTGCTTACAGACTGCCAGGACCACAAACCAGCCTCAGCGACGCCACTGCTGAATTCATTACCCCACTCGCCAATGAATCCGAACACTATGTGTTTCTGGGAGACCTCATCTGACTCCAGAAACCAGCTCCACCAACCTCCTGAAAAGATTGGACATCGGCCTCAAACATCTTGTCACAGACCCCACGCACGAAGCAGAACACATGCTGGACCCTCATCTTCACATCCAGCAACAGAATCTGATACAGCCACACCTCGGAACTCACCTGCTTGGACCACTCCATCGCACATTTCACCCTCCCTGTACCGCCCCCAACCACCACAGCGCCCCGTTCCGCAGCCGGACCAAGGTCACTCAGCAACAATGGACTGACGCCTCAGCACCACACAGCACAAAGTCACCACCAACCAGGATCAGGCAGTACAGAACTGACTTGATCACCAGCATCGCGGAACGAGTCGCTACCACCAAACCAGCAAAAAACGCACATACTCACCAAACAAGCTGGCTGGTACACCCCGGAACTCAGCACATCAAAACGCAGGTGCAAACAACTGGAAAGAAGACGGCGCACTAGCAAGTACCACAGCGATTGAGCCACCTTCAAATCAGCCCTCAACGAATACCACCGCTAGATTGAAGCTGCAAAAAGGAGGCCTTGATCCACCGGATCGAGATACGCGCCAACCAAGCCAAGGAACTCTTCCCCGTCAGAGTTCACCTGCCCGTCAGCCACTGAAAACTCAATCCCCTCCTCACACGTACTCTGCGACGCCCTTACTGACCACTTCCATAAGATAGCAACCATCTACAGAAATTTCGATCCCCAACCCTCTGACCTCCTCAGCATCCGATCGACCACCACTGTGGACTACCCGCTCACCACATTGGAAAAACTCAGCACACTGAACAGAACCACTCTTATGAACTCCAGCCACTCAGGAGCATCCACCGACCCATGACCCGAACCAGCTTTTCAACCTCAGAAGAAACAAAATCAGAAGCTAGTTGAGGGCTAGAATGGCCATAGCGGGCACTGGGCATATGCCCGGGAGGCTATAAAAGTGTGGGCTTGTCTTGTTACTGGGGCCCGGTTTTGCAGCGATACTTCAATACTACCCCCTGTAACAAAAGCAGCAGTGCTGAGGGCCGGTTTTGTTAAGCAGTAGTATTTCACGGTTGAACCTCCCTGGGGTGGGGACCGGTCTAACAAAATTACAAGGGCTGCTTTGGGTTCCCAGTCTGGCCCTGCCGCTATCTCACCACCATCCCCAATGCCTCGATAACCACAGCCACCTTCCTGACACCTGGAAACAGGCAGAGGTCAGACCCCTCCTCAAGAAACCCTCTGCAGAACCCAGTGAGCTCCAGAACTCTCGTCCTATCTCACTGCTCCAGTTCCCCGTCAAAGTCCTGGAGATGGCCACAACCTCCAACTTACTAAACACCTGGTGATAAACAACCTACTGGACCCTTCCCAATCAGACTTCAGAGCTAACCACAGGACTGAGACAGCTCTGATCATTGCAACGGAGAACATCCGCCCCCTGCTTGACAGAGGAGAATCAATGCCCTAATCCTGCTTGACCTCTCTGCAGCCTTCAACACTGTCTCCCACCACACACTCATCGATCGACTATGCCAGATTGGGATCAGACGATGAACTCATATGGATGGCATTCTTTCTCACAGGGCGCACCAATAGAGTGCACCCCCACTCCCTTCACCTCACAAGCCAAACACACCAGCTGTGGCGTCCAACGAGGCTAATCCCTGAGCCCAAACCTCTTCAACGTGTACATGACACCACTCGCAGACATCGTCAGATTGCACAACATGAACATCATCTCCTACGCTGACAACACACAACTCGTCCTCTTACTCTCAGCGGATCCCACCTCGATGAAGACCCACTTTCACAACTGAATGAAGAACGTCTCAGCCTGGATGAAGGACAACTGCCTGAAGCTCAACATGGACAAAATTGAAGTTCTGATCTTCGGCAGACACATCACCCACTGGAACGACTCCTGGTGGCCATCAGAACTTGGACCCACCCCCACGCTGAATGACCATGACAGCAACCTCAGCATCATCCTCGACAGCGAATTCCCCATCAAATGTCAGCTCAACACTGTCTCCTCAGCCTGCTTCCACACGCTTTGCCTGCTCAGCAAAATTTTCAAGAGGATCCTCATCAGCACCAGGAAGATGGTGATGCAGGCCCTCATCACCAGCCAACTGGACTTCGGCAACGCACTGCATGTAGGCATCACCACCGAACTCATGTAAAGACTCCACACGATCCAAAATGCAGCCGCCAGACTGATCCTCAACCTGCCCAAGAGAACCCACATCACCCAACACCTGAAGGCCCTCCACTGATTCCAGCTCCATAAGAGATGCCAATTCAAGCTCCTGACCCATGCCTACAAGGCCCTGCATGACCAAGGACCCGCCTACATGAAAAACCGCCTACATTTCAACTGACCTTCCAGGAACCTCTGCTCCGCGCACCTTGCACAGACAACTCGACGCTCTCCACCTACACACCGCACCCTCGCTGACCCACTTCAGAAAGGGGCTCAAGAACTGGCTCTCTGATGCCTGCAGCAAGCATCTGGATAACCTTTCGGGTGACAAGTCGCTCTTTACAAGTATGACTTCATTGATAAAAACAAAAAGGAGAAAATTCTGCTAAAAACTGTTAAAAAAAGTCTTACAACCTACTGCATAGGGAGGCATTTGCGAACTGGGACACGCATTGTCCTGTGCAGACCTGCTTATCGCTGATGAACAAATGATCTGCTTCCATAAGTAGCAAAAAAGTGCTTAATAAGATCTACTTCAGCACTCAGTTCCTGCGCAGGCACAGTATCTCCAGGTTCAAATGAGGTAGAAGCACCTGAAGAGTTGTCTAGCGCTGCAGCAAGAGATAACCCTACCTGAGCAAGCCTTTGTGGATGCATAGACCTGAGGTGCCTCCTGCCTGTGGTACTCATACTATGCTGTTCATTTCTACTCCCCCGGTTGAACTCCTTCTGAACTCCTTCTTGCAAAGTTTGCAGATGACATACTTTGCAGAGACTTTTTTGCCACCTGGCCTCATGTCATCAATGTCATAATTTATGTCATAAAACATGTCATGAGTGACGTCATATGAGGTCATAAGCAGTGCATGGCGGGGGCACAAGGTATAGTTAGTGCTGCGAACTATACCTACTGAATTTCTGTGTTATTTTAGTTCAATATGTTAATGTTGTCACTGAGAAATGTACCTAACTATAACATTACTCTAAGCTTTGTTTTTTTTCCAGCGAATAATAATATATATATTTACTGTAAAAAGGTTAAAGTGACATTATAGTTAGGTACGGTAATACTATCTTACTTTCCATTAAATAATTTTTTTGGAAATTCACTGAAAAAACACAAGGGTTAAAAGGACATTAGAGTTAAGTGAAAATGTCAATTAAAACATACCGTTTTAAACAAACCACTGAAATTCACCAGTTATAACTTGAGCTGTCATTTCAGATGTTTCAGTCATGTTATTAATGATGTCATATATCATGTCCTGAGCGATGTAAAGTAGTGATCTCACATGATACTTTCTACCGCTCTCACATTTTAAATTACGAAGCTGTCTGCACAAACGTGGGAGAACGCACTCTGACACCCCCAGGAGTAGGTGCCTTGGCAGGGTTCACTGGGAGACACGAGCAGTGGGTATTCTATTAACGCAAGGAACCTGAGCATACAGAAAACTTAGAGCAGTAGGCACTATATGATTGTAATGCATCTAAGATCATATGTAATTAACATCGGCTAGCTAATGAATTCTCTCAAGTAATATATTTTCATTTCACATATCCTTTTGAGGTTGTATGCTATTATGACTGTTTTATTCTGTATTTTATTGTATGGATATATTTATACCGTTATGGTTTTTATTGACTAAAACAATAAACTACTATCTGGTGGAGTGATGTAATATGCAGGGTAATTAGCAGTGCGTGGGGAGGGCGAGGTATTTGACCACTTCAAAGTTGTAACACTGCGCCTGGATGCTAAAAGGCTTTGCCACTTTTCAGTTAAGTGTGAATGTAGCTAGTTCTATGCTTAAAGACTCAGCTGCCAACTTGGCAAAAGGCTTTCTCACTTTTCTTGCTCTGTGTGGATGGTACTGTGCTAATACTATGCTAATACTTGTGCCGCTAAAAAAATAGATATTTGAGGTGATCAGATTTAATTTAGAATGTTGGTTGTCCCTATAAAGGAGCCTGCTCTACATCTAAAACTTGGAAATTACCTTGGGTTCCTTACTTCCTTTTTTGCATAATTTATTTGGGACTGTAAGCCTGAAAGTGCATTGTTTTAATACATATGTAGTTATGGTTCAGATGGTAGTTTTGTTGAAAAGGCATTTTTTGCTCTGCCTATAATTTATGACCTCTTGAACAGATTTGCAATAAACTTACTCACTAAGCTCAGTTTTGGCATGTTAGGTTTCGTGAAGATCCATGCACAGAATATAAAGTTAATAGGAGGTGAGGAAATAAGTGATTTCCAATTTTAGCTATCATAGGAAATTCTGCTCACATCTACAGCTTGATCGGCTGAAAGGATTTATCCCTAACCTGGCAAGAATGTAGAACTTCACTAAGATCGATACCCCTTTTTTTTGGTGTAAATTTGTTAAGTACATTTTGAGATATAAGTGTTTTAAAAAGTTGCAGAGCAGGCTTTTAAGGGTTATGCATCTCCTGTCAATCACAATTTTATATTTTTTTATTATACAAAACATTATAGGCTGGATTAAAATTGAACTGTTTTGTTTCCTGTTATCTTGCACTTGATAGTTGGAGCTGAATCGCGAGGCTCACTCTATGAAAAATAACTCCACAGCCATTGGAGGCCAACCTCAAAGGTGAATCATCCCACGGCACTGGTTAGGGGTACCCAGACACATGGAAAATACAAGACTCTCCTGAGAAAAAGTGCTGAAAATAGTGCACGACTCAGTAGCTCACCGGCTGCATTTTTAGGTGCTAGATTCAACCTCCATTTTTGGCCTGAGTCACAAGCAAAGCCAAACACTAAAGTAAGTGTCTGGCTTTGCTTGGAAGGCACCTATGTGCAGTAATCACTGCTAAGTGTACTTTTAAAGAAGAAATATTAAGTCCTGATTTCACAAAGTATAGTGAATACAGCAGTAACATGTCTTGCTGACACATGATTGGGTCAATCTTCTCGAAAGCAACAAATGCAGAATCACTTCTATTTATGAGCACTGGAAGATCTTGGAGTAGGTCTTTTAGCGTCCTTCAGAATCATCATACATTAAGGGAAAAGATCTCAATGTACATGGTAGAAGCATTAGGAGCCAACCAGTTCAATGTAGAGATGTCAAAATGTGGTGCAGTATCTTTCCCTTACCTCTGGTCGGCAGCTCCTGCCTGCACTATAGCTTCATGCTTGACCTCTCACACGTGCAGATCCTCATTGTCTTGGCGATCAATGAGTTATCATGATCATTGGCTCTCCACCCTACTTCAGTTTGGCCAGCACCTTCAACAGTATTTCAGGGAGTGGGGCAGAAAGCGATGCTATGGACCAGTTCATCAAAAAGGCATTTCCCAGAGTCCCATGGCGCCGACAACCACAATGTGAAGGTTCAGCATTTTACAATCTCTGCCTTTACAAATAGATCTATACCTGGTTGACTACAACATTCGAAAAGGTGACTGAGAACTTTATCACTGACAGCCCACTCATGGTCTTTTGATATGCATCTATTTAGAGTGTCTGCTTATTGATTTTTAACACCTGGGAGGTTAATTGCATTTATGCTGAAATTTTTGGATCCCAACCAAAGCCATATCTTCTGTGCTTCCCTATATAAAGTTCTTGATCTAGCACTTCGCTGTTTGTTAAGGAAAAACATTGTTACCAATTTTTTCTGTTTGTATCAGAATCTTGTCACTGCAAGGGAAGATTTCAGAGACAGATTGCTGTAAGAGACAACATGTTTAAATGATAAAACCACGTTGTTGAGACAATGTACCCTGAACATGCAAGTTCGCCAAAAGATGACTGCACCCTAGATGTAAGGCGCCTTTGCCAACTGTTTGCTATGGAAGAGGGTGCTGAAAAGAAAATAGCTTTCATGAAATTGCACAGATCCATTAACCATGGAAATGACTGCAATGCTTTCACTGATAGCGTCAATCTTTTTTTACCAGCTCCTTGAGTGTTAAATTCATTGAACCCATGGGAATTCTAACAGGGGTTTCATGTACATTCTCACATGCAAAACTGTTGTTATGTATGACACCACTGAGTCCAGAAGCTGTATATTCCTCGCTGACGGGTTTTGGTGGAGGCCATTAGATTGTATTTAATCTGAATGGATAATAACCTCTCCTCTGAAGCAAACACTTGTCTTCGACTTGAGTCTAAAACTGAATCTAAATCATGAAATCTTTGAACTAGAACTGGCTGAAGTACTTACTCTCTGTTGTCCGCGACTTTCAGAAGCCAACTGGTGAAAAAAGGGTAGATGTAGACTCCTTTCGATTGGGGATGGTCTGTAAATACTGCCATGAATTTCTAAAACACTTCTGGGGCAGGTTTTAGACCATATGGTAGGACTATGAGCTCCAAATGCTTATTGTGAAGTACAACCCATAGATATTTTCTGTCTTTCTCTGCTGCCGAGATAGGGATATAAGCATCACTGAGATCATCCACTCTCCCTCATAGCAGAGTGCAATCTCTGAATTCCTCTTTTGTGATCCATTTGTTTGCTCTTCTTAGATCTAGGATGGGTCTGAATTCTTATTTTTATCCTCTTTTCTTTATGAAAAAGTACCTTGAGTAGATGCCTTTGTTCTTTGAATACTTGGTACTCTTTCTATGCCTCTTTTTGTCTGTAATGATCAAACTTCTATTCTAGTTGTTGCAGATGGCTAAGGCTCAATTTTATTGTTTTTACCACTGGTGGGAAAGGTCTGAGTATCAGAACACAGCCATTCCTCACACTAGAGAGCACGCGAGTCTTTTGTGATATTTTGCAAAGTGTTGAAATTTGATTCACCCTACCAGAGTCGGTAATAGTGTGAGTGGTGTAGTGAAGTTATTGCCTTGCGTTTGATAAGGTTTTCCTTTCTGCCGCTCGTGTAGGCTGCTGACTTTTAACTTTTATTTCTTCTTTTCTCTACAAGAAGCGCAGAGAGTAACTGCGAGTTTACTTTTGCACCTACACAGCCTATTAGTAGTAGGAGTGCTGAAGCTGCTGTTATCTTTTATCAATTGCCTTATAAGGCCAATAGGAGTCCTTTATTTTTTCAGGCCCTATTGCCTCCCAAATATCAACCTTAGCTTTCAACTTATGCAACAAGTCATTGACCTGGGAACCAAATAGGGACGAACCAGAGAAGGATTAAGTAATATTTCTTTGCTGAGCCACGAGCATTCACAGCTTCTGCTCGGGTAGAACTAGTGTGAAGCAGTTGGTGGTTAGATACTATGACGAGGAACTTACTGAGGGACTTACAGCTGTTCTATGATGATCAACTTGAGGAATAGGATTTGGCATACTTAGTGGTAAGTGTTGAGAGGAATTTTCCAAATTTATATTCTCAACTCTCTTTCTTGTTTGGCTCTGAGACACAGAAAGTGATGCAAGCTTCTTAGGTGTTGTAGTTGGGTTATGGGGAGCAGATACCTGCCATAATTTGCGCTGTGAGCAACTCTGAATACTATTTACTTTCCAAAGGTGAGACAGTTTTGCTTAGAAAATAAAGAAAGCTGTTTCAAAAGTTGCATGTCTCTTTCTCGATGTTGATCACCTCTCGCCATTGACTGTCCCCTTGACGTTGATTGCCTCTTAGACTGGACATTCTCGCCATCACCTATACTGACGGAGATACAGAAGGGGAGTACAAAAATGATCTCTTTAAAGCTGTCAGTGACAATGAGCATGACACTAGTGCCTTTGATGTCGAGAACGTCAAAAGCTTACAGGCTTTTTGTTTTATTCTTCTTCCTGTTGACACTCTCAGGCACCAGGGAGAACTCTACGGAGGGAGAAGAAACTCCCCTGGGCTCCATCTTAATTGCAAATGATGGAGGGGAAGCAGCAGGAGTTACTGAAAGTTCCTTACATCACAGCTTTATACCTTTACAGTCCTGCAAAGTTTCCTTGTGATTTTAAGGCAGTGTGGACACTGTTTGGTGTCATAATTAGCAGGGAGACACAGGGACCAGAGATCATGGGAATATCCCTCAGACTTCTTTGCTCCCACACTGGGACATTTGATGAATAATAAAGGTAAAAAATCCCGAACTAAAGGAAACACATTTTTTCTGTGTCAAGAAATATCTTACTAAGGGCCTGATTTAGATCTTGGAGAAAAAGGTCCTGTCGTAGCTTTTTCTGCGGTCTTCCCGTCTGCTGGTTGGCAGTACATCGGCTGTATTTAGATGTTGGCGGGTTTATGGAGGGAAGGCCGTCGCAGTCCTGCTGCCTCTGCCAGAATCTTGCTCCTGCGTTGAAGGTATCAAAGGCAGAAAATCTGTTGGAGGGAGTCCCGCCAAGATTCCTGCCGTCCTGATTACGATGTGGCTCTCCGTTGAGCCAACTGTGACAGGGAAACCTCCAAGCTTGGGTTGGCGGAAACAATGAAAAATAAGTGAAAATGTACCTTTTATTGGGATCCTACTTCCGTTTTGAACCCTACTGTCCAGGTCTTTCCTGGGATACTACCACTTGACCAAGACATTGGTGCCGGAATCTAAGGTAGGCTTCTGTGTCACTTGTCGCATTATGAATCATGTGGTTACATTAGCTTCTACCACGTGTATTTTTAAATTGCTCTTAAATACAATTTTTCAAAGCGTAATGCATGAGTGTACATCTTACCACTTATTGTGGTAATATGTACACACCTGCATTGACAATCTTTTTAGTGGTGGTGCCTGTAGGTGTACATACAAAAGTGTGTGTATGTTGTTGGTGTACCATGCTATATGTGAACGAAGGGCATTACGCCTTGCCTATATATACACACATTATGAAACACATTCACTACATATATATGTGTATTGAGAAAAGAAAAGTAGTACTTACCTGTCATCACACTAGCAGGGCCTCACTCCGTCAGGACTCTACCGCCAGCATAACGGGAACATTTAAATGAAATCGCGCAAACCCGCCGGCCTGACAGCAGAGCTTTGTTAGCCAGCAGAGAAGATCGCTGAGGCAGCAGGAACCTGTCTATTGCCGCAACATCTAAATACAATGGGTGGACCACCATCAGCTCGATGGAGTACTTTGGACCGTCGCTGCAGCTGGACGACGGTAGTCCCGGCGACATCGAAATCAGGCCTTAAATGCCTAACAGAATATAGGACCATGAATAGCAATGAACAATAAAGCAGTGGCACTGCTATCTTTAAAATATCTCAAGTGCTGAATCCACTTTGTCGCCAGATAAAGGTGAGTGTCATAGAAGGGCATGTCCATTAGGGTTGTCTGGACATCCCCCAAGAAGATGGTAGATGTCAGCCAGGCGTGAAGTCTAAGCATCACTGAAGAAGCAATGGCTCTGCCCAGGGAGTCGGTCATATTCAGCCCTAAGCATATGATGAACTTTACTGTGTCACTGCCATCAACAATAGCTTGGGTCAGGATGGCTTGGGCCTCCTCGGAGACCATGAGATATACAACTGATGGACGGAATGCAGAACAAATCAAAACATTCACCCCCAGTCAAGAGATCTGGGATAAATCCATCATTCTTTTGCTTACCATGCCACCCCAGTTTAGACCTGGCCATATGCAAATCAGTCTTGACCCTGTGCCTCATGGGAACAGTCCAGCCCGAACTGCCAAGCCAGGTCCTCCCTGGACCGGAAACAAGCATACTAGGACCGGTTTCGGGGTTTCACCCCTCTTCAGCCAGGATAGCTTGATTCCAGTGGCACAGTGAGCCCGGGACCCACGTCTGGGCATGCCCAGCGCACTTAGGGCGAGGAAGCAAAGGATACACAATTGATGGACGGAATGCAGAACAAATCTAAACATTCACCGCCAGTCAAGAGATCTGGGTTAAATCCATCATTCTTTTGCTCACCATGCCACCCCAGTTTAGCCCTGGCCGTATGCAAATTAGTCTTGACCCTGTGCCTCATGGGAACAGTCCAGCCCAAACTGCCAAGCCAGGTCCTCCCTGGACCTGAAACAAGCATACTAGGACCAGTTTCGGGGTTTCACCCCTCTTCAGCCAGGATAGTTTGATTCCAGTGGCACAGTGAGCCCGGGGCCCACATCTGGGCATGCCCGGTGCACTTTGGGCGAGAAAGCAAAAGATACACAATTGGTGGATGGAATGCAGAACAAATCAAAACATTCACCCCCAGTCAAGAGATCTGGGTTAAATCCATCATTCATTTGCTCACCATGCCACCCCAGTTTAGACTGAAAGCTCAAAACCGGTCCTAGGATGCTTGTTCCCAGCCCAGGGAAGACCTGGCCTGGCAGTTCGGGCTGGACTGTTCCCATTGGGGCACAGGGTCAAGACTAATTTGCATATGGCTGGGTCCAAACTGGAATGGAATGGCAGATCTCTGTACTGGGGTGAATGTATGACATTGTTCTGCATTCTGTCCATCAATTGTTCTTTTTGCATTCCTCGGAGACCATGGGCAGCACTTGCACAACCAAGTCCGATACAGTATTCCGGTTTAAAAAGCATGCAGTGTTCACAGACCGAGTGCAAGGCTGGTGGAAGAAAAAATCTTTTTCCAATGGTATCCAGCTTCTTAGATTCCTTATCCGGTGGTGTGGTAGGGAACCACATGAGGCACAGGGTCAGACTGATTTGCATATGGCCATGTCTGAACTGGGGTGGCAGAGTAGGCTAAAAAACGGTGATGGATTAAACCAAGATCAGTTGACTGGGGTTGAGTGCTTGCAATGTTCAACACTTCGTCCATCATTTCCTTTGGTTTTTGCTTTGTTCGCCATAAGTTGGCAGGGTATGCTCAGACGTGAGTCCCTTGCTCACTTTGCCACTGGATTCAAGCAAGCCTGGCTGAAGACGGCTGAAATGCCAGAAACCGGTCCTAGGAAGCTTGTTTTCGATCCAGGGAAGACATGGCTTGGCAGTTCAGGCTGGACTGTTCCCATGAGACACAGGGTCAGACTGATTTGCATATGGCCATGTCTGAACTGGGGTGGCAGAGTGGGCTAAAGAACGGTGATGGATTAAACCCAGATCAGTTGACTGGGGGTGAGTGCTTGCAATGTTCAACACTCCGTCCATCATTTCCCTTGGTTTTTGCTTTGTTCACCATAAGTTGGCAGGGTATGCTCAGACGTGAGTCCCTTGCTCACTTTGCCACTGGATTCAAGCAAGCCTGGCTGAAGACGGCTGAAATGCCAGAAACCGGTCCTAGGAAGCTTGTTTCCGATCCAGGGAAGACATGGCTTGGCAGTTCGGGCTGGACTGTTCCCATGAGGCACAGGGTCAGACTGATTTGCATATGGCCATGTCTGAACTGGGGTGGCAGAGTGGGCTAAAGAACGGTGATGGATTAAACCCAGATCAGTTGACTGGGGGTGAGTGCTTGCAATGTTCAACACTCCGTCCATCATTTCCTTTGGTTTTTGCTTTGTTCCCCATAAGTTGGCAGGGTATGCTCAGACGTGAGTCCCTTGCTCACTTTGCCACTGGATTCAAGCAAGCCTGGCTGAAGAAGGCTGAAATGCCAGAAACCGGTCCTAGGAAGCTTGTTTCCGATCCAGGGAAGACATGGCTTGGCAGTTCGGGCTGGACTGTTCCCATGAGGCACAGGGTCAGACTGATTTGCATATGGCCATGTCTGAACTGGGGAGGCAGAGTGGGCTAAAGAACGGTGATGGATTAAACCCAGATCTGGGGGTGAGTGCTTGCAATGTTCAACACTCCGTCCATCATTTCCTTTGGTTTTTGCGTGGTAGGGAACGCACCAGGATTTATTTTGGATGTTGAGGCTTGTACCAACAAGCTTTCAGAGTAGGGGTGCTGGGCGAGGAAGGCTGGGTCCCCAGGAGTGAGAGTTGGCAGCGGGTGAAAGTCCTCTGCACACAAGTGCCTTTGCAGGGCTTGGCTCAGCCCCAAGCAGAACATCATTGGGGGCATCATTAACGGGGAGGAAGGGTTCTGTGTGGGAGACCCTAAACTGAAAGACATCCGTCAAGATGTTATTCTTAACTTCCACCGTGGGCAGTGTAAGGTCTAGGACCTCAGCTGCCCTCCGTAACACCATGGCAAATGGAGCCCCTTTCTCAATAGCCACAGTAGGTGTTGAGAGGAAACCAGTGTGAGGTGAGGCATCTAGGCAACTGGCAGCAGCCAATTCCTCGTACCAGTTATCCTCGGCCAAGCGTTCCTTAAAAGGGTCGAGATAACTATAGGGATCCTCATATTCCACCCCCTGTATCCCCCCACCTTCCCCATCGTATTCCTCACAGGGCCTGTTAGTGAAAGGAGGCACTGTCTCCAACTCGAAAGGTCTGGATTCGGCTGGTGCCAAAGTCAGCATCGGAAAACATTGATCCGGCTCTATATCGGAAGCAGGAGTAATGATAGGTTTGGCGCCACCATCGATGAAAACCCAGTTAAAGCACCTGACGGCCTCTTGGGCCGGAAGGAGCTCCAGAAGGGTTCAGCCACTAAAAAATAAGGTGCATGGTCTCATGGAACTCCTTAAGTTGAGCAGGGGTCGCTCCGGCTCTGGGAAACTCAAGGAGGAGGGTGTTTGGACAAAATATTGGATACAAAATACAGAGATAACGAAATATTGTGTCAAGAATATCGGGACCTCACTTATATCGTGGACAGGAATATCTAAAGTAAAAATAATGTTTTAATGTTGTATTCAATAGCGTTGTGAAAAATATTGATGTAGGAAATATTGTATATAATATCGTTTTTTTAGTGTTAATTAGTATGCAATGTGTTGTGTTATTTTATTTATATTTGTTTATGTTTTTGTTACTTTGTTTTTTTAGTAGCGAGATGTTTGATTATTAGTGGATAAGGGGAGGGGATTTAAAAAAAAATATGTATTTAAAATTAAAGCACAAGTTACTTACCTTCGGTAACTATATATCTGTAGGAGACATTAGTTAGTTAGATAGATTCCTTACCTTAGAATTACCCCCAGGCGTCAGACTGGATCCGGAAAGTTTTCGTCAGCAGTACCCCTGCGCGTCGGCAGGAGGCGTCTTGCGGTTCCGTGTCCGTCGTAGGGGTTGTGATCGCCGGGATGATGTCGCGGCAGCTACTCAGACGCCGTCCTCGCGCGCTGACGTCAGCTCTGTACACGACTTTCCGCGCTAGGAATGCTGAGCCATGCAAAATACTGACCACTGGTGCATTGAAACTAGGACCCTGAAAGGGATAACGGTAGCCCAAGAAATCAGTTCGCAGAACGGGGAGGATGGGTGGGGCGGTAAGGAATCTATCACTAACAAATGTCTCTTACATCAAAGGTAAGTAACTTGAGCATCTGAAAGAGACACATTAGTGATAGATTCCTTAACTTAGAATAGATACCCCAACAATACCACCCCGGTGGTGGGTCTGCGAGCCAAGATCACACCAGAAAGTCACGGAGAACAGAACGGCTAAAGAAGCCGTCTCTCCGTACTTGGCTGTCAAGGCAATAATGCTTAGTAAAAGTGTGCAGCGAGGCCCAAGTGGCTGCCTGACAAGATGTCTTGCAGGGGGACACCACGTCACAATGCAGTAGTAGCTGCTGGTGCCCTAGTAGAATGTGCGCGCAGCCCCACCGGAGGCTCCATTTTAGCCAGAGAATAACAGACTTTTATACACAAGAAGATCCAGCAGGAGATAGTTCTCTTGTACAGCCCAGCCTTTCTTGGCGCCAACGTAGCCAACAAAGAGCTGGTCATCCACCCGGAACTGTTGTGTGCGATTCAGGTCAAATGAGAGCGCACGTTTTGGGTCCAGGCGGTGTAGCCTCTCTTCCTCTCTGGAAGGGTGCGGAGGGGGAAAGAAAGTGGGCAAGGTGATAGATTGCCCGATATGGAAGGCAGTAGCAAACTTTGGCAAAAATGAAGGACGATTGCGGAGCACAACTTTGTCAGGATGAACAGACAGAAAAGGAGGTTTTCACGAAAGAGCCTGGAGCTCACTCACGCGCCTAGCGGAGGTGATGGCAACCAGGAAAGCAGTCTTCAAAGTCAATAAACGAAGAGGACAGTTGTGAAGCGGCTCAAAGGGATCGCACATCAAATAGGTAAGAACCAGATACAAGTCCCACTACAGCATCACAAAAGGAATAGGAGGGAAAAGGTGAGTAATGCCTTTGAGAAATCTATTGACAACAGGGGACTGGAAAAGAGAGGGATGATCAGGCAGTCTGAGAAAGGCTGAAATTGTAGAAAGGTAGCCCTTAATAGTGCCCAGAGCAGAGCCCTGCCAGGCCAAAGAAAGAACGAACAAAAGGACTTCTGTAAGAGGGGCAGAAAGGGGACCCACAGCCATTGTTTTGCACCATGCCACAAATTTGTTCCACCTGCAGGCGCATACCGATTTAGTGGAGGGATGCTTGGCTGCCAGAATGATATCACAGACTTCAGGTGGCAAGTCAAATGGAATCAACTATCTCCGCTCAATCTCCATGAAAGGAGGTGGAGGCTGGACAAGTTCAGGTGGAGGACCGTCCCCTGCTGCTGCGACAGAAGATCCTCCCGAAGAGGTAGTCAGATCGGGGGATCTACGCTCATACTGAGAAGCTAGGGACACCAAACTCTTCGAGCCCAGTCCGGGGCCACAAGAATGACTTGGGCCCGGTCGCGCCTGATCTTCAGCACTCTGGGTAGAAGTGGTATAGACAGAAAGGCGTACAATGGACCGCAACTCCACTCATGGCGAAAAGCGTCGCCGAACGAGTGCTGCCTTGGAAATGCTAACGCGCAGAACTGCTGACATTGCACGTTCTCTTCGGTGGCGAATAGATCTAACCAAGGCTCTCCCCACTGTTGAAAGAGACCTTGCGCCACCTCAGAGTGAAGACGCCATTCATGATCCTTCATGCACCTGCGGCTGAGTTCGTCCGCCCTCGCGTTCAAAGAACCTGCCAAGTGTTGAACCACCAAGGAAATGCCTTGATATTCCAGCCATATCCAGAGACGCAGAGCCTCCTGACATAGGGTCCACGACCCCACCCCGCCTTGCTTTCTGCAGTACCACATGGCGGTGGTGTTGTCTGTGAACACCTGCACTACTCTCCTCTTGATAGAGGAAAGGAATGCCTTCAGTGCAAGTAGGATCGCCCGGAACTCCAGAAGGCTGATATGGAGCCTGGACTCTGCCGGAGACCAGAGGCCTCTGATCTCTGCCTCTCCCATGTGGCTGCCCCATCCCAGGAGGGACGCATCCGTCACCATTGTGTGCTCCGGTTGGGAAGGGAGAGTGATCTGCCGCTGACCCAATGCTGGTTCGTGAGCCACCACTGCAATTGTCATGCAGTGCCCTCTGAGATCTGTACGTACTCAGACAGGTTCCCCTGATGCTGCGTCCTCTGGAACTTCAGGTCCCACTGCAGAGCCCGCATGTGCCATCTGGCATGATTGGTCAGCAGGATGCAGGAGGCCATGAGGCCCAGCAGCCTCAAGGTCATCCTGAAACCCAAGACAAGGGCCGAAAGATCGGAATCATAGCCCAAATGTCCCAGACTCGCTTTTCGGGAAGATAAACCTGAAACTGTGCCGTATCCAGAACCGCTCCGATGAAGAGGAGCTTCTTAGAGGGAATCAGGTGCGACTTCGGAACGTTGATGGAGAACCCCAGCAAATGCAGGAGGTCGGCCGTAGTCTGGAGGTGGGAGACGACTACCTGGTGCAAGCCCGCCTTCAACAACCAGTCGTCGAGATAGGGGGAGACTGAAACCCCTGATCTGCGCAGATGAGCTGCAACCACCGCCATCCCTTTCGTAAACACCCGAGGGAAGCTGGTAAGGCCAAAAAGGAGCAAGGTGAACTGAAAGTGCTTGTGGCCTACCGGGAACGGCAGGTAACGCTGGCAGGACGGGGATATGAAAGTAAGCATCCTGCAAATCCAACGCTACCATCCAGTCTTGCGGGTCTAGGGCAGACAAGACCTGAGCAAGTGTGAGCATCTTGAACTTCTCCTTCCGGAGGAAACCAATGACGTTCCGACGGTCTAAGATAGGACGTAGGCCCTTGTCCTTCTTTGGAACCAGGAAGTAGTGGGAATAACAATCACGACCCACTTCTGGCGTCGGAACGATGTGCTAGATGGCCCCCTTGGCCAAGCGGGGTGCAACTTCCTGCTGGAGAAATGTCAAGTGAACTCCCGACATGCGGTGGAATTGAGGTGGCATGGCTGGAGGGGCGGACTCGAAGGGGAGGGTGTAGCCCCTTCGGACTATCTGAAAAACCCACCTGTCCGAAGTGATGGTGCGCCAGTGGGGGAGATGATGGTGAATCCTGTCACCCACTGGCGTTTGATGGGCCTGAAACATCGGACAAGGAAGGTTTGGAGGCAGTGGTGGCGGTGGACTGACCCTCCCGCTGGCCCCGTGACCCACCTCGGCGGCTCTCACGTCCGCGACTGCGCTGAGACTGTTGCTGCGCAGTCCAGTGGCTCTGAAAACGAACGTGTTTAGGTGCCCCTTCCTTGGCCACGAAAAGAGCGAAAAGCAGAAGCAGAAGGAGTGCGCGTGGCCGAAAGGCCCAGGGATTTGGCAGTAGCCCGCAAGTCCTTAAAGCGCTCCAACGCACTATCTGACTTGTCCCCAGAAAAGCGAGTGCCATCAAAAGGCATGTCCATCAGAGTGTTCTGGACATCCCCTGAAAAGCTAGTTGTCCTCAGCCATGCGTGACGTCGTAGCCCCACTGTCGTGGAAATCGCTCGGTCCAGCGAGTCGGCGGTGTCAAGACCACAACGAATCGTGAATTTGGCTGCCTCTCCCTCTTCAGCAATAGCTTGGGAGAGCACCGTCTGGGCCTCCTCCGGACACTGAGGCAGCACCTGCGCCCTCGTATCCCACACTGAGTATGAATAACCACCCAAGAGGCATGCGATGTTCACAGACCGCAACCCTGAACTGGCAGAAGAGAAAATCTTCTTCCCAAACTGCTCCAGTTTCTTGGATTCCCTGTCCGGAGGTGTGGAAGGTAATGTGCTCGGGGAAGCAGAGGCTTGGACAACCAAGTTCTCAGGGGTAGGGTGTTGGGAGAGGAAAATGGGGTCGCCCGGGTCCGGGCGATGGCGTCGGGCCACGTTCCTATCTACAGGAGCCCCTGTGTTGGGCCTGGACCAGGTGCCCAAAAGAACATCTGAAAGTGCGTCATTGAAGGGCAGCAGCGGCTCCGCAGAGGAAGCCCCCGGCTGAAGCACTTCTGTTAGGAGGTTAGTCCTGACGGCCACTGTAGGGAGCTCGAGGTGGAAAGCATCGGCTGCCCTACGCAACACCACTGAATAAGTACCACCCTCCTCCGTAGCCACGGTAGAGGGAGACAGTGCGCCAGGTTCTGGAGAAAAATCCAGTCCACCTGTGTACTCCAAATCCTCTGCCCAGTCCGGGTCTAACTCGCATTGGGCTGCGAGAGGGTCTTCAGAACCCTCCCAGTCCTCCCCGTCCTCCGTAACCTGCTGGGCAGGCGGAAAAGAAGGAGGAGGATGGAGAAAGGGATAGAAATTCCCCATCGGCGTCGGAATCGATCGACACCGGTCCGGCACTGTCTCCATGTTTGAGTGGACGTAGACGTCGGTGGAGGTCGTACGAGGTCAACCGACGTCGGCTATGATCCATGCATGGATCCATGGAGGTCTAACTGCGCCGAGGCCGGAGCTGTCGACGAAGAAGGGTGAGGACCCCCAGTCGAACCCGGAGTGCCGGCGTGCCAAAAAGGCGCGCCATGGCTGACAGGAAGTCCTGCAGCTGGGCCGGAGTCACAGACATACCCGGGAAAGGCGGGTAGGCCGTCAACAGGCTAGAGAAAGGCGAAGAGCAACGGCGCTTCTTCTACTTCTTGTGCTTTGTCTTACCTGACCAGAGTGAGAAGACTTTGTCGAACGATGATGGCGGCTCCGCGACCAGTCCCTCGACCTCCCACGGGACCGAGACCTTGAGTGGCGTGGCGCGGAGCAACTTTCGGTGCCCGACGTGGGGTCATGGTTGCGCCCCAAGCAGTAGAAACAGTCTTGGTGCGAGTCCGTCACCGACATTATGCGGGGACAAACTTCGCAAGATTTAAAACCGGGCATCCCTACGGCTCAATAGACTCCAAAAGTGACAGAGACAAAAGTCCCAAAAACTCAGTCAAAAATTGACTCAGGGTACCGCTCTCTCCGGATCTGCGCTTGCTGGTGCGGAAAAAGAACTGACGTCAGCGTGCGAGGGCAGCGTCTAAGAAGCTGCAGAGACGTCATCCTAGTGATCACAAAGCCTACGACAGAGGCGGAGCCGAACGACGCCACCTTCCGACGTGCAGGTGTATTGCTGACGAAAACTTTCCGGATCCAGTCTGACGTCTGGGGGTCATTCTAAGGTAAGGAATCTATCAGTAACGTGTCTCTTTCAGATAATCTAAGTTAATTATTTTAAAGATATGCAAAGGGACTTTTTTAAAGTTAAAAATATATTTTATTATAGTAATATTTTATAAAAAAATACATATTTTATATTACAATATAAACATTTTAATGTAATTTATTTAAATATTTGTACTTTTTTTTGTAATAAATACATTTTTATATACATTTCTATTGAGTAGGATATTTGCTTTTTTGGGCTAGTTAAATACAAAATAATTATTTTACAAATTTTTAATTGGAAAAACGAATATTTACAAAATATTTAGATAAATTAAAATTGGATTTATTAATGTTAAAAATACAAATTAATATTCAATGTTTGATACAATTTGTATTGATAATATTGTTAATTGAAAATTATGTAATTAGATTTTTTAAAGTGAAATAATGGTAGGAAATATTAAAGAATTTTTGTTACATTTGTAATCAATTTTACAATATACAGATGTAAATTTTTAATTAAATATTGTTTATATATAAAGATTAGTAGTTTAAAATAGTTTTTTAAAATAAAATGTTTTTCTCTTTTACTGAAATGTTAGAATGTTTAGTAGAAAATTTGTATTTTTAATTTATAATATAGGCACATAAGTATTTATGTAAATTGGTTGCATAATCTTTGAAGCTTTTACTGTTCATCGTCTTTTCTCAAATTAGTATAGAATGGAGTTGGAATAGTACATGTCACCCCTTTACCGTCAAACATTTTCCATAAGTTGGTTTAGACTAGAGTAGGAATAGTGAATATCACCTCTTTCGTGTTGAACACCTTCTTCTAGATAGTTTAGACTGGACTGGGAATATTAAATGTCAACCCTTTAGTGCCCAACTCTTTCCCAAAATTGGTTTAGATTGGAGTGGGAATAGTAAATGTCACCTTTTTAGTGTCCAACACCTTCTAGTTGGTTTAGTTTTATTATTATTCAGCATTAGTAGAGCGCGTAGCTACCCTCGGGTAGCCCAGCGCTAGAGACTGAAAGAGAGACAGATGGAATTATATGGACGATTGTTGGATAACCAGGTTTTTAGAAGTTTGCGAAACGGAAAGAGATGGGATTCAGCGCGAAGGTGTGGGGGTAATGTGTTCCAAAGTTTTGCCACATTATAGGAAAAGGATCTTCCTCAGGCTCGTGTTCTCCTGATTTTGGGAACGACTGCAAGATTGAGAACAAACAATCGCAGGTCCTTCTTTGGGCGATAGGGGGTAATGAGGGATCTGTTGATTTGAGTGGGAATAGTAAATGTTACCCCTTTACTGCCCAACACTTTTCCCAAGTTGGTTAAGATTGGAGTGGGAATAGTAAATGGCACCCCTTAAATAGCCAACACTTTCCCCAAGTTGATTTAGATTGAAATGAGAATAGTAAACGTCACCCCTTTAGTGTCCAATACTTTCCCATAGTTTGTTTAGATTGTGAAAACAGAGGGAGTGTTAGACTTGGCATCTTTTGGCATGTTTCCCCTGAGCTTTTGCTTTCTGACCTCCCGGGTTTTGAATTTGTGCAGGCTTAGTGTTTCTGCGCACTTTTCTCACTGCTGATCAGTGGCAAAATGCAAGTGCTCCTGTGGTAAAATGTGTTGTGGATTGGTGTTTCCATTATTGGCCTGTTTGATTTATGGGTAGGCCCTAGTAAAGTGCACTGTGTGTGCCAGGGCCCGTAAATCAAATGCTGTTGGTGGGCTGCAGCACTGGATTTTGCCATCCACCCAAACAGCCCATAAATATAACTCCAGCCTGCCATTGCAGAGCCTGTGTGCAGTCTGGTATTGCCTCGTCAACTTGGCAAGTGCACCCACTTGCCAGGCCCTAACCTTCCCTTTTCTTACAAGTCAGTCACCCCTAAGATACCCTGTGGGCAGGGTGCAGTGTATGTGAAAGGTAGGACATGCCCTGGTGAGTGTGGCATGTCCTGATAGTGAATTACTGCCAATTTTGTTTTTCACTATTGCAAGACTACCTGTTCCCCATAGGACGGAATGGGGCGTTTGTTTAGAACATCTTATAAGCATATCTGGCCCTGAGAACTAGGTAGGAAAATAAAGTTTAGTACGCATGAACTCGGAATCTAAAGATGCATCTTTTATTGAAGGTGATTTTTACATTCTGTGTTTGAAAATACCACTTTTAGAAAGTAGGTATTTTCTTGCCTAGCCATCCAGTGTGCTTCTGCTGGGTTTGTGGATTGACTGTCTGGGTTTTGGATGACAGGGGATGGGGAGCAGGAGTGGCGCCGGATAGTCTAGGTGGGTCAGAAAAGGGGTGACTATACCTGTGCTGCATTTAGAGTAGGGGGAGGGGATTTCCGTGCACCTGAATGGGCCGGTCTGCCTCTGACAATGCCGTCTCCACCTCCTGCCAGGAAGCCACACCAGAGAAGGCAGAACTGGTTTTGGCTGGCAACAGACACTCTCTGCCTAATAGATTAAAGGATTTCGGGATATAAATATTGGGGCCCAGACTCCTGAATTTTAGAACTCTTTTGGACCAAGAAGACTGCCAAGAAGAAGAGTTGGAGAAACTATGAGGAGGAACTACCACTTAGCTGTGTGCTTTGCTGTGTTGGCCTGCACTGGCTGCCTCTGTCGTGGGCAGTGAAAGGAATGGACTGAACTTTTTGCAATCTACTTTTGTGAGTTTCTCCAAGGGCTTGAGGTAGAGCTTGCCCCCTGTTCAAGAAGTCTCAGGAACAACAAAGGCTTCAAGCTCTTCTGCCCTCAGCACTGGGAACTGTGTGTTTTGTGCTGCAACAGAAGAAAAGCAAGCCGACAACGTCTTCAACGCCGATGCTGACTCCATTTCCTGAAGGCACCGCAGAGGGCACAGCCGCAACACAAGCCTGGTCTCACTGACGACGCCTGCTGATGCCGCCACCAAGCCGCTGCTCGCACCGCGACCTGTGGGCACCGCACTACGCACCACCTCACTTCACGACGACGCCTTGGTATTCCTGACGACGATGCTCCATGCCCCTGCTTGCACCATGGTTCAAGGGCACCGCTCGCAAAGTTACACGACGCACCGCTCTCATCCCGTACCGCAGCCTTGGCCCACCGTCTACTCCAATTTGTCAGCCGATGACAGCGCTTCAGCAACGATGACGACGCTGCTTGCACTGCCAGCACCGCATTCACTTCGCAACGCGACCCTGGTCTCACCGACGATGCCATCTGACTCCACTACCGAGCCACTGCTTGCACCGCAACCTGAGGGCACTGCACGCCGCACCGCTGCACTTCGAACCACAGTGCCTGACGCCTACGCTCCTTACTTCAACAGAGAGGAGTTCGATCTGCAACGTGTGACTTCGAGGGCCCGACGACTCCTGCACCGACCTCCAGAACCGACGTCTGCGGATGCCGTGCTTTTGGAAGCTCAACAAGAGGTCGCCGACACCCTGCATTTCTAAAGGTACTGTTTTGCTGGTTTTCCCGACACCGTAGCTGGCCCGTGACACCGCGGTCAGACAGAACTGTTTGGATTTGTTTGTTCACAACGCCGTGATAACCCCAGAGGGAGCTATCGACTTCAAGGAACTGTTTTTCAAGGTTATTTTGATAATTGAAGATTTCTAAGTACTGTATTGTAGATTTTTTTTTTGTTTTTGGTCTTGTCTTAAGTATATAAAAATATTGGATATTTATTTAAACTAGTGTGGTGTCCTTTTGCATTACTGTTGGTTATGTGCAAATGCTTTACAAACTGCCTCTAAGATAAGCCTGACTGCTCGTGCCAAGCTACCAAGGGGGTGAGCAAGGGTTATTTTAAGAGTGTAACTCCCTTATACTGACTAGGAAGAAGGGTTCCTACTTGGACAAAGGGGCAAGCCGTTGCCAACAAGAGGCCCCCATTTCTATCAGGGAGGCACATCATGAGCCCCCATGAAAGTCCCCAATGGGCAAAATCGTCCAGGGGCCCTGTCCCTTCCCTGCCTTTCCGGAGACCTCTTCATGGCAGGGTGCTTGCCATGAAGAGGTCAGAGGAAAGGCAGGTCGTCATCAGAACGGCGGTGCTGGCATTGGCACCACCGCCATAGAGCGCCACTTTACCTACCGCCGCAGGATCGAGTCCTGGCAGTTGTGGGGGTTTTATGAAAGCCCGACCACCCACCTCGTAATCGGGCAGTCGGACCACTGAGGAGGTTGCGGTCCGACCGCCACCATCGGTAGGTCTTGCGTACTCGTAATCAGCTCCTAAGTTTTAATTTTTACTTATTTTGTGTGGGTGGGAAATGTGATATTATATTGTTTATGCTATATATATATATATATATATTATCATGTATAACTGTTTTGAATAAAACTTGATGTAATGTATTGGATTTTTTTATGTTGCTTGGTGAAATATTGTTGTAATTTTTAAATATTTTATTATATATATATTTTATTGTATGAGTGTTTAATAATTTTGGGACTTTATATATTTGTTTAACTGATATAATAAAATAGTTATGTTCATATTTAAAAAAAAAAAATCATTTGGTGTTTTATAGTCTGATGTAGTTTTTTGAGGTTTTGGTAGGTTTATTCTTAATTTAAAGTATGCTTTTGACTATCAGTTCTAAGCAACGTAGTCCTCTCTTATTTATGAAGAGTTTAACTTTAAATTGTAGCATGTCATACATTCTTTTAGTTTGTATGCTTAACTCAGGACTAATTTGGATAACGGATTGCTCTATTCTTAGTTCTTGGTAGCTTTTTTCTTTTTGTAATGCTTCGATAAATTTGTATAATGTAGGTTGAGTTCTGCATAGTGTGGACTGGAAGGCATTGTGCCATCCTTCCACTCCATTGTTTGTTTTGGCTTCCTGTGCCAAGACTAAGTTTCTCTTCATTTTGTTGGTAGAGAGGGCTTTCTATTAGTAAGTTATAGTGGTTGACTAGCTCTGTGACAGGGACATAGGCTAGTGCTATCATTTTTTTTATTTCGAAAGTGAATTCACTGTTAGTGGAGTATTCTACACTAAGGAACTCATTACGAGTTTGGCGTTCTATGAACCACCATATTGGCAGTGTAGCGGTGAGCTTGGCGCTCCGACTGCCATATTGCAAGTTGGGTGGTTCGGCTTTGCGAAGGCTGCTGCTGGACCATTGAGCCGACCAGCAGACCGGTGATAGCCGGGTTCGCGATCGGGGAAAGACAGCCACTATAGGGCGGCACAGGGGAGCTGTACATTGTCTATATTACAAGTTGCCTGTACCACAACTGTCTGACCGCCTGCTTCAAGGTGGCGGTGACGAAGGAGTTGGGGCGTCTACTCACCCCTTTCTTCTTCTTCCAGGCAGATTCCAAAGTCCTTTTCGTTCCATATACCCATTTCCAGGACTCCCAACATATGGGCCGAACCCGGGTAATGGGCATATGGTATTGTTCCACATATATGATGCATGTGTGCATGCGACACATATGCAGTCGAAATTCACACACAGGCATTGTCTGCAAGATCCCCGCCTCCACATTGCCAGCCCTGTGGTCAACCCATAATACGGCAGTCTTTGGACAAGGTGGACACAGTCCTACGGCGGTCAGACCGCCAACCTCGTAATAAGGCCCTCAGTGTAGATCTTTGAAGGTGTCTCCATATACTTTGATTAAAGTGACAGTAACAACCTTGGATGGCTATTTCTAGAATTGTTTAAATCATAGCTTATTCGAAGGCTATGATTAATTTTTGGGGATAGTAGTTGTCGTTTTAAAAAAAATATATTATTTAGGAGTTCCTAGTAGGTGCTGCTTTTGTTTGTGTGGTAGTAAAGCATATATGAAAGGGACATTGGTGTTTTTCAAATTCAGCATATATGGTATATGTTTGTGTGAATGGTTTGGGTCACATTTTGAAGGTTCCACCCATTATCCAGGTTTGGCATTGGGCACGTTTCATCACGTTATTTGCTGTAGAGAAAATTAAGATTCATTTTTCATTATATAGGTTGTCATATACAAGGAAGGGTTCCTCATTATGGTGTTGATTCCGATCCGTTAAAAAATATTTCCGTACGACTCGTATCCGTATTTTTTTCCGTACGAATCGTACAAGTCACGTCCGACCCGTGAAGTACGATTCGTACGGGAAAAAGTACATATACGGATCGGCCTGCTCCGTACGAATCGTGGCGGGAAAAGTTGTACGAGACGTACCCGGACACTTTTCCGTACGATTTGTAAAAAGAAAGTCCGAGCGTACAAGTAAGATCCGGACCGGCTATCCGATTTACGAATCGTACGGAAAACGTCCCGTACACGGGAAATGACTCTACCCGCTACGAAGCGAAGTTTGTACGACTCGTAGCCTGGGAAAAGTTGTTCTTGGGGTACGAGTCGTACGTATGCACCGTACCCCCACCCCCATATGTACGCACCGTACCCCGACACCCCGTATTTACGCACCGTACCCCCAGCACGTACGCGCTGGGGGTACGGTGCGTACATACGGGGGTGTGGGTACGGTGCGTACATACGGGGGTGGGGGTACGGTGCGTACATATGGGGGGGGGGGGGTACGGTGCATACATACGGGGGTACGGGGGTGTGGGTACGGTGCGTACATACGGGGGTGTGGGTACGGTGCGTACATACGGGGGTGGGGGTACGGTGTGTACATACGGGGGGGGGCCTGTACGACTCGTACCCCTGGGGACTCAGCTTTTATGGCTGTTATTGGCTCCCGTAAAAAAAGAGCCGTACGGAGTGCCGTAGGGACAGATCGTACTTGCTGGGCCGTAAAACGCTGCTTACATACGTACGGAAGTCGCGTACAGGCTGTTCCGGATCAGATTCGTAGTTTTTTTTTTACCCGTACGGTCTTTTGTACCATTCGTACAGAAATAGGCTTTCTGTACGAATCGTACTTCCTAGGTTGTACGGACAGTTTACCGGGTACGAGTCATACGGAAAAAACGCTCCGTACGACGATTCGTAGGGTCTTTTTACCGGATCGGAATCGGCACCTATGTGTTATCTTTAAATGGTCAGGTATATCTATGTCTTGGTATTTTCTAGCGGCAGTTGGGGTATCGCTGGTGGTTTTTTTAGTGTGTGCAATTAAGTGTTATAAAGTGGGAAAGGTGGTAGTTGGCCTGTTACATAAATGGAGACTTTGGGTAGTATGTGTTTCAGGATTTTGCCTGTAGGGTCCTGGGAGCTAGTGCTTGCCTCACTTATATCTTGTAAGATTTGTCTAACTTCTATTTCTGTAACATTTGGGGGGTGGTTGTGTTCCTTTATATTTTATACCAACATTATTGATTGTAGTTGCCCTCCAATAGCATGCTTTCAAATATTATTTGGTACATTTCCAGTTTATGGTTAATGTTGATGCACTTTTTTGGCTTTAGGTGTAACCCTTATGGGTTAATAATTATTTCCCATTCTGTGAAGTTATATATTTAGCCTCTTCTGTCATTGTATCAGTAAATAGTTTAACAGTATAAATATATTATAAATTGACTTTTGTATCTTTATTAATAATTTAAGAAAATGCAGTTACTTGTGACTTATTTACCTACTTGTATTTTTTGTTTAGATGCTTTGAACGGTTTTGAAGTTTTTTTTTTAACTTTGTTTTAATGTGGGGCAGGTGCTGAATTTTCAGTTGAAAGAAAAAAAAGCTACATTGATTAAACATGGTATTTAGTTGCAAGTTTATTGAGGTTTAGGGAGTTAGGTTTATGCTTGGTCGTTGGTTGGGAGAGTTTTTAAATTAATATATATGCATACTTACTTTATTATATATTCTTGGTGCTTTGTTAAAGCTGATATTTTTGGGCAGTTTGTTGGTTTTCTTTTCTTTTAGGTGGTCTTTGTAAAAAGATAACAGTTACAGAGTGTGTTACAATTTATTTGTTAAATTATATATTTGATAACAGTTATTTTGTCGTTTAAATATATGTATTACTTACTTGAAATTGTAGTTTTTGAGATGGAGGTGATTTATTCCTGTATTAATCGTTTCTTGCGACAATCTGGCAGAATTTCCTCCTCTTCCGTTTATTGTTTGTGGAGTATTTAGTTGTTTCAATTAGTGTGACTTTTTTTTTATTGCTGGCTTAATTGCTTGTTTGATTTTATTGGTTGAAGTTGGTCAGAGTGTTATTTTATTGGATGGTTAAGTAAAGTTTGAACTTTTTTATCAGTTGAGTCCTTGTTTGGTAAATTTGAATTTGTTTTATTTTTTGTAGTATAATATATAGTTTGTTTTATTTAAATATGTAATATATATATATATTCACTGAAAAAACCATAGGTTTCACACAAGTTATAGTTAGCTGTACATTTCACTCGTAAAAAACCAATGAAATTCCCCCGTTATAGTTAGTGCAGGCAACTATAACTCACGCGACCGCAATCCTCTGCTGATGCTAATACTGTATTTAGACACTTATTTGCCCATGTCTTCTTCCATTAAATTTTAGCTATATATATATTACAAATATTTTTTTTTCATAAAGACACATATGTCATCAGCAGAGGATTGCGGTCGCGTGAGTTATAGTTGCCTGCACTAACTATAACGGGGGAATTTCATTGGTTTTTTACGAGTGAAATGTACAGCTAACTATAACTTGTGTGAAACCTATGGTTTTTTCAGTGAATTTGCAAGGTTTTTTAAATGCTAATTCCTAACTATAACGTGTGTGAAACCTATGGTTTTTTCAGTGAATTTGTACGGTTTTTTAAATGCTAAGTTACTTTACGCCATTCGTGGCGTGCGCGCCCAGTTAACGCAGTTCGTTCCGTGCGCGCACGGTGCGCTTCGCGCACCGCGCGCGCACTTTACGCAGTTAGTGCCGTGCACGCACGGTGGTCGCGCGGTGCACTGCGCGCACCGCGTGCCCACGTTATGCGGGATGGGCCATGTACGCACGATGCGCTTCGCGCACCGTGCGCACATGGGGGACATATTATGCGCTTCGTTGTGAAAAGGTATTCATTTGTACTTTTCTTTGTTTTATATGCCATGCACAAATGGTGGCCTTCGGGCACCATTTGCACACGGGGTGGGGAGAGTGTGGATAATTATTTTTAAAAAAAATATTTTTAACCGTACGCGTACGGTAAGCGTAATCGGCGATTTTTCGATAAAAAATCAAATTGTTTTTTGGGCCTTGGGGGTTGTTTGGGGACACCTATATCGATGCTGGGTGGTTAAGAACTGAATATACTGCCCCTTTAGATGGTTTTTGTCTTTGTTTTTGCTGGCCCCCTCAGAGTGCGAGAGAGAAAATGGCGGCCGCCGCTTCCTGGTTTCGACCGATTCGAATGTTTACTTAGATCGAACAGCCAATCAGAATCGCGCTCGCGCACGTCACCGTACGCGTACGGTAAGCGCACCGTAAGCGCACCGTAAGCTGGCTCAGATATATATATTGATTTAAAGGCTATTTTCTCAGAATCTACTGAACAGATTTACACCAAACCTACAAAAGGCACTTCCTTGACCTGTAGACTACCTCTCTGCCAAATTTCAAGGAACTCTGTTCAGCCGTTCGGGCTGTAGCTGTGTCTAAAGGTCCTATGGAAAAATGCATGGGAAAAACGCGTTTTGGGACCCCCCTTTTATCTCAGCCCCCGCTTGACGAATCCCCCCGAGACTTTCAGGGTAGGAGCGGAGCGTAGCGCCCCACCTATTTTGAAAATTTCGCGAGGAATCGTCGACCGGCGCCAAAGTTATTCAAAATAGAATGTTGCGGTTTTCCTATGGAAACAGGGTCCTAACTATAACTACCCACTGGCGACGGCCAGTAGGTAATATATATATATATATATATATATATATATATATATATATATATATATATATATACACATACACACATACATATATATATACATTTGTATTAAATGTTTTTGTATGTTTATAGTTAATTGTTTTGGTATTTTTAAATATATGTGTTTTAGGTCTACAATTTTTTTGGGGGTGTTTTTGGTTAATAAATGTTTTTATCATAGTAGTTTATTATACGTTTTGGGTTTATTTGAAGTCATTATTTATTAGTTGACAATAATATATTATTGTGATCAATATTGTGGTAAACAATATTTTTTATTCGTTATATGTTTATTTATAGGCGAAGATATTAGTGTTTCTGATATTTTTGTAATCCATAAATGTAAAAATGTATTTTATTGAAAATTAAATTTGTGTGTTCAATATTAGTGGTTTTCATTGTTAAGAATATGGAGGCAATATTGTGTAATTGATATATTATATTCCGATGTGCAAATCGATATTTGTAGGATCAATATTATGTCGGAGATCCGGGAGGTGCAGAGAAGACCCAGGGTCAAACTCCACAGGGGCAACATGGTAGCGGGACCCCATTGTGTTGTTATTTCAACACCTTGTCCAATTCTTGGACCAGCGTGGAAAAGTCGAAGAATGCTTAGACTTCTTTGTTTTCTTTTTGTGGGACTTACTTGATGAAGTCCAGAAGTGCAAAAACAACGGGCGTGAACGGCTCCAAGAGCGGCCCCAGGACTTTCTCTCCGACTGGAACCTGGAGCGATGAGGAGTCGTTCGGTGTCGAGCAGTCAGAAGTTTCATGGTGCACTCACTGATAGCTTTTGGATGCATCGTCTTGCATGCGGAGCAGGCCTTGGAGTCTTGGACTGGCTCCAGGCACCAAAGACAGACCAAGTTGGGGTCTGTCACAGACATGTGCCTGTGACAAGCACCACAAGGCTTGAAACCCACAGTTTTCTTGGGTGACATCTCTAAGAAGAGATAAAGGAGGGCACTCTGGACAGTAAATGTCAACAAAAAATAGAAATAAGTCAGTCAAAAAATGGCTGAAGGTAGCTCAATCCGAGTCTGTGTGGATGGTGTGGAAAAGGAGCAAACTGGGGTCAGCAGGCTGGGGTTGCACCTATACATGCATCAGGTACGTCACTTCTAGTGCGGACGACGCATAGGCAGAGCCAATTGGCGCCACCTACTGACACACAGGTACTGCTTGAAGCTTTATGGAACCACTCTGATGCCTGGGAAATATTCTAAGGTAAGGAATCTGTGGCTATAAGTCTCTCTCTCTCTCTCTCTCTCTCTCTCTCTCTCTCTCTCTCTCCCTCTCCCTCCTGTGTCCCATAATGACCCAGAGGAAGATTTGCCAGTTCATATTTACAGCGATAATAAGTTCTGGGCAAAGAGACTCTATTTTAACTCCTTTTCTGGGGAGGTGGGAAGTTGCTTATGACTTTTATGAATCCTGCCCTAGAAGAGAACTAGGATTACAGGTAAAATACATTGCTTCCGCTTCCAGGGGATCCTTATGAATAGTCACAAGCACTAAATGGAGTAGCAAATTCATCCCCAAAAAGTTTGTATACAAGAAAAAAAACACACCCCTCAATGTCACCAAAAGAGATTTCTCAGTGAGGCCTGGCCCTCTTGTTCAGCTGCTTTTGAGTCTGAATCCAAACAATAATGTGTAGTAAATGTATGTATGAATCTCTATGTAGCAGCTTTACAAATCACTGAAATGGGCACATCTCTCATCAGAATAATTGTAGCTGCTTTTGCCCTTGTTGAGTTTACATTAGGCTTAGTTGCTAACTGGTAACAAAACCTAATGAAAGAAACTATCCATCTACAAATGCACTGCTTTGATGTGAAAAGGCCAGTTCTAACTGGACAAAGATTTGCAAATAGATGGTCAGATTGTCTGCTGCCTTTTTTTGTCTAGATAGAAGTTCAGAACCATTTTCAGATATAATGAGTGAAGAGCTCTTACTGCTGGTGTACAAGTGTTCGAGAAGAAGTTTGGCAAGGTAATTGTTTGATTTCGTTGAAAATCTGATACTACCATTGGGAGGAAGGTTGGGTGGGTTCTCATTCCCACTCTGTTTCTATGAAAGACTATATAAAGTTTGTGCGAAAACAGAGCCTGGATTTCACTGACCATTCACATAGAAATAATAGCCATCAGGAAAGCGGATCTCCATGTTAGATGCAGCAGAGTTGCCTAGTGTATTGGTTCAAATGTTAGACCCAACAATTTTGGTAACACAATATTCAGTTCCCATGATGCAGAAAGGGCCTGAGTGGGAGGGAAACACTTCCTAATATCCATTGAGAAATTCTTCTGTAATTCAAAAGAAAGAGGTTTGAAAAGGAGATTTCCTATATGCAGTTATCACTGCAAGATGTACCATTATAGACATAAATAAAAAAACAGATCTTGCCAAATGCAAAAGGTATGGAGTACACCTCCTCTTGGCATCTAGTAGGGTTACAGTTATTTTGAAAACACCAGATGCATCATCTCTTCCTCTTAAACACATATGACACACTAATGGAAGGTCTCTTTTAAAATCTCCATACAGTCTCAAGGAAAACATAAATGTCCATATTGCAAGAATTAAGGAGCCAAACCATTAATCTCAAACATTGCAAATTGACGTTTAGGGTCTGGCTCCCGAACTTGCAGAGAAAATCCTATTTGCAAGGCAGCTTTTTGTGTGGTCTCTCTGATAGGTCAAGGTCTGTGAACCGCCACTGGAGTGGCCATTTTGGCGCTACAAGCATTCTTCTTGCTCTGACTCTCGCAGCTTGATCAGCGCTGTTGGAATCAGTGGCATGGTGGGGAAAAGTGTAAAGAACTTTTTTTGCCCAACCGATCAAAAGGACAGTTCCACACAGAACCTGGTTGGAAATATCCTGAGGCGAAGTTTGGGTATTTTCTTGTCATTTGCATTGGCAAATAAGTCTATTTGCAGATAGCCCCATTCTTTGAAGATGCTTTATAGCACCTATTCGCTGAGGAGCCAGTCATGATTTTCCTGCATTGCACAACTGAAAGTATCTTCTTGTTCATTTTGTATTTCTGGTAGGTGGACTGCTCTCATACTCAAACCTCTCACCAACAGTCATTTCCCAATGGTTTGAGCCTACAAGGACGATGGCCTTCAGAGTAGTCCCCCTTGTTTGTCAAGATAATATATAGTGATTGTATTGTTTGAAGAAGAAGAGTATTCATCCTGAACCATGGGAAGAATGATTTCTGTTAGATGGACAGCTGTTAACTCCAACAACTCAATTGGTAAAACTTTTTCCTTCTATGATCATGTTCCCTTGATCTGCAGATGCCCACATGAGCACCACATCCTGTCAGTGATGCATCAGTCAATATGTTCTGTTTGGAATGTAATGAATAAAAGGGACCGTGTAATGGTCTCATATGCCGTGAGGCATTTGGGACTAGGAAGAGCATGACACTATCAACTCAAATAATGATGAAATCTGTCAAATAGTTGAATGGAGGGTCTGCTTCAGACAGCAACGTTTCTATCAGGAAGATGCGAGTATCTCCTCCGAGGAATAGACTTTTCCAACTATAGTATCTAATAATGTCTCTAAGTAGTGAATCCTTTGTAATTTGTAGTGTTATTGTTTTCCGAGAGGGGCAATGAGAGTTTGTTTTAATGTGCCTATTTTAAATTACTGATTGCACTTTTTAAAAACATATTCTTTGTTGCTAATGGTCTTGCTGCTCATTGCTTATTCATACATTCTGCAGTTCCCGTCTGTTAGAGCGGGTCTGCAATTTTTGTTGCCACACCAGTCTTTCTTTTGGGAGTAGAGTATAAATGCACACGCTGATGCAACCACGCAGCGGGTGACCCAAAGGCAAGCCTGCCTGCGTCCGTCCGCGGCCTGAATGGTCGTACGCCAGAACCCCTCGTCTTTTTTCCACTAAGGTATATATAAGGGATGAGCTGTTGTCTATCGGCAATAAGGGTACGCAAAGCTCTTGAGCACCCTTAAATTGGACATAAATGTGAATAAGTTTAGCTGCCCTGTATGCAAATACATCCTCAGCCCCAAACAAATTAAGTTATCTAGTAATAATGTGATTTTAACAGCTGATCATTATTTGCAGATATTAGAACAAATGGACCAGGTACTTACTTGTATACTGTTAAATACCAGGTCCCTTGTTGAGCACACATATGAATTCGCAGAATTTATGGATTGTCACAACCCGGAGTTGGTATTTCTTATGGAAACTTGGACCGATAGTGAATCAGATCCTGATCTGAAAATTGCCATCCCGGAAGGATATGAGCTGTTTAGAATAGAATAAATGGTAAACGCAGTTGGGGTGGAGGGGATCAGGGGTGCAATTATTCACCGCAACCATATCAAAGCTGTTTTTACCCCAATTTCTCATTTAGAGGGAGAAGACCTGACGTTCACTCTTAAATTTAATATCTTTGCATTTAATGGTGCCTTATTTTATCGTCCGCCGGGCCCAAGAGATAGTTTTGTTAGGTATCTCCAGACCTTTATGGAGTCATGTATGGAGTTTCCAAGTTTCCCCTTATTGGGCGATTATTTAAAACGACCATATCAAAGCTGTTGTTACCCCTATCCCTCATTCAGAGGGAGAAGCTGCCTTAATTTATTGGCTGCCGGGGCCAAGAGATAGTTTTGGTAGGTGTGTCCAGACCTTTATGGAATCATGTATTGAGTTTCCAAGTTTCACCTTATTGGATGATTTCAACTTTCACCTGGGCCTTATGGAAAGTAATGAAACTGAGTACCTGGTTGACTGCCTTAGTTGCTTTGACCTAAGGCAGATAGTTAGTGAACCTACTTACAAGGCCAGTTATACTCGTAATGGGATTTTTAGTAATAATTCAGGAATTAGCTTTGATTAAGTCCTACCTTTGACATGGACTGATCATAGGGTAGTGTAAATTCGAGAAACCTCATTAAAATACGTCCCTTGCGGCAAATTAATAACTTAAAGCTAGATTTTGCTCGAATTAGCCACAGTCTACTACTAGATACCAATACTGAAACTGCCGTCTCCAATTTTTCAAACTGGATTGACTGCATTGTTACTCAGAATAAGTTATAGGAATAATACATCAGCCCCTAGATCTGAATTAAGAAAGCTCAAAATAAAATGCAGGGCACAGGAACAGAGATGGAGGAAAACTATAGTATTGAAGAGAAAAATAAACATAAACTTGCTATTGAGGAGTATAAAGCTGCAATTATTGCAGCAAAAACCAAACAAGTTACTGAAAAATTAGTATGGCCAAAAACTCCACTAGAGAACTTTTCAAAACTGTCTCTGCCCTCTCAACTTTTGATCAGAGCAAACGGTTTATTCCAGATCAAGAGTTTTGCAATAAACTTGTGGAGTCTTTTCAAAGAAAAGTAAGTAGTGTTTATGAGGAGTATTCTGCTAATCAGAATGTAATTCACATGGTTGATTTCTCTTGCTTCTCCTTTGTAGAGCCAGATGATAACTCTAATGATTCATTGAATGACTTTGACAGCTTCCCTCCTTTAACAGAGGAAAGAGTAATAAGACTGTTGGAAGCCACCAAATCTGGTTTCCATACTAATCCGTGGCCGCCATATGTATTGCAAATGGTCCCCAGTACAATTGAGGCTCATCTTGTTATACTCTTAAACAGAGTGCTCATCTCTGGGCACTTTCCAACAGCATGGAAAAAGGCATTGGTGCGCCCTGTTTAAAAAAAAAAAACCTTCTCAAGATCCTCAAGAGCTCAAGAACTATCGGCCTACATCCTTCCTACAGCTGCCCACAATAATCTGGGAAAAGGCCATAAATGAAGACCTGATGGCCTTTCTAGAGGCTAAAGACCTTTTGAATTCAACGCAACATGGTTTCCAGCCGCAGCACTGTACAGAATCAGCCTTAGTTATTGCTGCTGAGGAGATCTGAATGCAGGTGGACAAGGGAGGCAGGGCTGCGTTCATCCTGCTAGATTTCTCAGCCGCGTTTGACATGGTTAACCATCAAGTGCTTGTCAACCGGCTAGACAAATTGGGGATTAAGGATGCAGCTCTGACCGTACTCCATTCCTTTCTATCAAACAAAGAACAGACTGCGGCACTTGGGAGGGCCTACCTCTAATTCCTTTTCTCTTCCTTGTGGGGTGCCAAAGGAATATTGTTATCCCCAACACTATTCAACATCTATGTCACCCCCTGGCAAAAAGTATTCGATCTCATGGTTTTTCTGCAATATCCTACACTGATGATACACAGATAGTTGTATCAATTACATCTGATGTGGACAACGAATTTAACAACTGACTGGCACACATCACAAGCTGGAGGCAGGAAACTGTCTTAAGTTAAACACAGAGAAAACAGAGGTGATTCTCTTTGAAAATGATACCTGGTGGACTCTAGGATTCAGGTACACTTCCATCTCCAGTTCGAAAAGTGAAAAATCTTGGGGTCATCTCGACGACCAACTTGATTTCTCTGAACAGATCAATCATATTACACCTTCATGTTTCTATCTTTTGAAGATACTTAAAAAAGTCTTTCCATTCATTCCATTAGACATGCAAAAAATGGTAATTGTTGCCTTGGTTCTGTTGAAAGTAGATTATTGCAATGATCTTTATTTGGGAATACCTAAACGTCTCTAATCAAAGCTTCAGTCTTTGCAGAATGCAGCAGCCCGCTTGCTTCTAAAATCCCCAAATTTAGCTCCATATCGAAGAGCATTAGGGAGCTCTTCTGGCTGCCTGTTCCATGATAGGGTAAAATGTAATCCTAATATAAATACTGCCCTGCACTCCTGTAGGTAAAAGAGTAAACTTTGTGTGTTTAAGAAGGAGTAATCTGAATCAACTAACTTCTTTTATGTTCGCGTGCAAACTCACTGTGGGGTGTAAGCCCTAGCACCCTGGTTGAAGAATACAATAGAAGAGACTCGGTTTCCCAGACCTGTGAGGTGCACTGCCCATGTCCTGTGAGGTGTCAACAATTTAAATGATTTTTATCTGAATCTATATTCAAAATTAATCAGACTCTATGAAAGACGCTTAACATACAGTTTCTGTATATGGTTATAATCTCTTATTCTGTACAAGTAAATCAAATAAATTCAAAGAAATGTCTCTCAGTAACTTTCACAGTAGGTACATCAGATAACAAACGTTGTATATTCCAATTGCTAATCTAAGACAATTCGATTATTGTATCTCATGAAAACAACATTACGATGCAGTTCCCAATGCATTTCGGGTTCACCGACCCTTCTTCAGTGTAACATCATAATACATGGTGAACAGATCAAAAGGTTTCTGCGTCACGCTACAACAAAAACACAGGACAAAACAATCTTTGTTACATTTGCCATTGAAAAAGAACGATACATGAACATGTCGAGATAGGATTTGCATATGTCATGCATAGTGTGAGGAGTCGGTGAGAAGGAAAAAAAAAAAAAAAAAAAACGGTGGAACAACCACCCGTGCAAGGGCTACTTAACCAATTTTGGGTGGCTTACATAGACCTACATCCATTGTAACGGCTTGGGCTTGCACCCACAGACTTGCAACAGGCGCCCGTATGTGTCCATACGAAAGGTTGCTGCACCATACATAACCACCTAGATGCGCCCCCTGACATGCTGGTATTTCAGCATTTAGGAGTTAGGTGAGAAAATCCTTCACATTACGGATAACATTTGATTGTACACTTGGAAGCACACGCATTGACGCATGTTTGAACACATTCACGTCTCCTCAACGCTTGCACACTCTAACTCAGCATGGGGTTTAGAAGTTTACAGCCATTTCGTTGCACAATTTTAGATAGCTTAAACCATTAATACCTTGCACGGGTGGTTGTTCCTCCGTTTTTTTTTCTTATCACCGACTCCTCACACTATGCATGACATATGCAAATCCTATCTCGACATGTTCATGTATCGTTCTTTTTCAATGGCAAATGTAACAAAGATTGTTTTGTCCTGTGTTTTTGTTGTAGCGTGACGCGGAAACCTTTTGATCTGTTCACCATGTATTATGATGTTCCCCTGAAGAAGGGTCGGTGAACCCGAAATGCATTGGGAACTGCATCGTAATGTTGTTTTCATGAGATACAATAATCAAATTGTCTTAGATTAGCAATTGGAATATACAACATTTGTTATCTGATGTACCTACTGTGAAAGTTACTCACAGACATTTCTTTGAATTTATTTGATTTACTTGTACAGAATAAGAGAATATAACCATATACAGAAACTGTATGTAAAGCGTCTTTCATAGAGTCTGATTAATTTTGAATATAGATTCAGATAAAAATCCTTTAAATTGTTGAAACCTCACAGGACATGGGCAGTGCACCTCACAGGTCTGGGAAACCGGGTCTCTTCTATTGTAGGGTAAAATGTAAGACATTGTGTATAGTACACCAGACACTGCATGGGTCTGGACCACTTGATTTTCAGAAGACCATCGCATGGCATGTCCCTCGACGTGACTTAAGATCATCTACCGCTAGGTTGGTGGTCCTTTCCAAGGTAAAGAAGGCAAATTGGGGTGGTAGAAGTATCTTCTACTGTGCTTGCAAGCTATGGAATTCCATGCCTTTTTTGTTGAGGTCTCAATGGAACAGGGTGTGTTTTAGTAAATCCTTGAAGACTTGGCTCTTTGTTTCCAATGTTATCTCTTTTTACCGGATTAGTGGCAGCACGCTAAGACGCCTCTGCATTCATGCGCTTTAGAAACATACTATGTACGTACTTACTGGAGTAACTGTGAATTTCTGTAAACGGATTCTTAATCCCAGGCTTTGCAAGATGTCCATAGCTTGCCTGAAATGCTTCATTACTAGATCCAGAGATGCTGCTTTTATCAAGCAATTGTCTAATTATGTGTGGCCGAAGATCTTTAACTTTCTGGGGCAAGCTGCCAACACTGCTACAAACCTCCAAAAAGTGTGAGGAGCTAACTTCAGTCTGAAGGAACTTTGAATTATAGTGATCTTTTCCTATCACAAATCTAATAAACTTTAGTGTTTGTTTATGATCAGAATGTTGAAGTAAGTATCTTGTAACTCTACTGCGACCATCCAGTCTCCTTAATCTGGTATAAAGCCAATTTTCTGAAGCTTTCTTTATCGATTTGCTTGTTAGTCTTAGACTGAATACAGGTCTGAATTCTTGTTTACGACTTTGCCTTTGTACAAGAAATGAACAGCACCTTGAGACCCTCACAGGTGAGTAGTAGCGCTTAACAAGTACTGATTGATTGATTGAACATGGATAAATTCCTGTTCCTTTTTTGTTGGAAGGAACATCCCCCACTAGAAGCTTCTGAAGTATTATGTTCACTTCCTTTAGAAGCAAATCTTGATGATGCTGGAAAGATTTCTTTAGGTGGAACTTTCAATTGAGTGAATATCTATTCCGAACAATATTCCACACCCATTTGTCTTTTGCTATATTTTGCTACTTGCGCAGGTGATTTGTTAAAAATCCCCAAATCAAAGTGACTAATTGAGAGGAGGGAAGTAGGGTCTTATTGCTTTTGGGGAGGTTTTCCTGCAGCTGCTGACGTCTGCTGGCCTCCTTTGCCTGGTCCTCTCTGATGGAAAGGCTGCCTTCACTGCTGCTGTTGCTGCTAAGGCTGCTATCAAGGAGTTTGACCCCTCTGTGGGAAATACCACCTGTCGTAATGCTTATAGCGTTTCCTGTATTACTTATTCTTTCCAAAACCTACTGCCTTTAAGGTGGGTACTTCAGATTCCATTTGGGGCATCTTGCACTGGGATCTTAATAATAAATTGTCTATGAATGGAAGGTTGAGAGATCAAAGGCAATGGAGTAAAAGGTAGTGCTGGTGAGAAACATGAAAAGACTGACCTCCAAGGTGAAATAGTAGGCAACAAACTAACCACAGGCATGACATTTCTTGTAGGAGAGTACACCCTGGAGTACTCCGAATCAGAAAACCACGGCTCTCTTCTCCGTTTGAGTTGATGGATCTAAACCCTTAAAAGCCCCAGTTGTGAAGACGATCCAGAAGTTCATGAAGCCAGATCTTCTGCCTGTCCTTCACGGTCCTCTTGGAGATCTATTGACAGTGTCTGCAGCCTTCAGGATGATGATACTATGGTATGTAGATCCACAATACAGAGGTCAAAGGAGTATGAATGGCCTTTTTTCTTACCACAGGAAGGAAACGCCGTCAAATGTGATTTTGTGCAGTGTGTAGGAGAGTAGGGTCTGCTTTCTATGTTCACCCCCACTTTTTGCTTTTGCTTTACTGGTTTTCGACTTAGATGTGGCTGTGGGCCTGCCAATCAGACCCACAGCCCTGCTGTTCTCTCTCTAAATTAATACTATGTACTTTAGGTGCATAACCCATTTGGATAGGATCACCTTATTGGCCCCTGTACAGTGTACCCTAGGTACCCAGGGCATAGGTGTACCCTAGGCCTACCAGGGGCTGCAGCATGTATTATGCCACCCCTGGCCTGGCCTTCCATTTTGACACAACTGGCTGATCACTCAGCTGGGGCAAGGTCGTGTAATCACCCCTTGCTTAGGTGTAGTATTCCTATACCTAACTTACATATAGACACATGTGTACCTATCAGTCACTCTTATGGCAGGCCTTAACAATCCTGGAGGCAGAGTGCTTGGTAACATGTGAGATGGTGCTCTAGCATGAGCTGAGCCTGTCTGCAGCTTTCGGAACCAAGTCCTTATAGCTGTTCTATGATATAGCCTATTACACAACGGTTAAATACCGGAGGGTCAAAGGCAACATTTTTAAGACCACACAGGATTATATCCCCAAATAAAGTATTACAAACACTCGGAACCCTGGGGTCTAAAATGACAAAAAGAAAGAAGTAAAGGTGGTGTGTGAATGAAAAACAAAAGCCCAATGCACATAGTGAAAGGGCAATCCCTTTAGGAACGTAATCCCTCACTCACCCTAGGTGACATGCTTCATCATATGGGATTCTCCTCCCAGAGAAAAATCCTAGTTTCTCTGGGGGCTACAACCCCCTCTATGAGAGGGAGGAGCTCAGGGATGTTTTGATAATGCACTAAAGGGTGGACTAAATCCACATATGAAGAGCTGGGTGTGAGTGGGGGGTGCAGTGCTAATGAAAAAATAGTGCAATAGAAGTGTGTTAAAACTAGTCACGGGACGGCAAGGAAGAATCTCTTAAAGACCAACCGTACCGATGCTAGATTAAAAAGATGTGAGAACCACTAGTTCTATATAACCAATGGTGCAATGTATGAGACAATGGTCGACATGTTTCAGCCAAGGCGCCTAACTAGGCTCGGCTTTCATCAGGACCTGGTTAGCTACTGCAAAAAGGAAAAGAATGTAACAGAACTACTCCACAAAGGATACCGTGACCACCCCAAAGTTGCTTGTCGGGTGTACGTCTCCTTGTAATTCAAACATCACCTAAACAAAAAAGAATCAGTGTAAGGAAAGTTGGTCACAAATGCTAAGTGATAAAAATATAAGAATATGATAACTTAAAGCATTGGCCACTCACCCGTGAAAACTGGGTGGAAAATTGACCTCCACCTGGCGACCGCTCAGGAAGGAACACCGCTCTGAAAAAAGATGTAAGACTGCTGAAGAATGGGGTGCTTACATATCATGAGCGAGTGTAAAATTATCTGAGCTAATCATCTAACAACGAAGGAGACTGACAAGATCAGTGAATGCACGACATGTTAATTAATACAAGAAATTGGTTCACCAACAAGATCTAGTAGTGATGGAACCATGACAAGACCACCACATATCTAGATGGACTGGATATGGTGAGTCTGTGTTTCTAAACAAAGAGAAGAACAACTAGAAGTATCTGTACTTTGTAAATAATAATGCCATGGCAAATGGCCAGACCTCCCAACGAGGATTATGAGGTAACCGCCTTCATGAAATAAAAAAGAAAAAAGAAGAAGGACGGTGTGCGCACAGCTTGGACGATTAACAAAGGAGCCTACCTATCCGTCGGGGAACCAGGCCGGAATGAGCCTGCAGCCGGAGGTCCCGCTGGGCTGGACGGAGTCAGGTTAAGAAGAGATGTGTAATCGAAAGTGGGCCAATCAGGGGACCCGTTAGTCAAACAACTGGTGAGGAGAACCAATCAAATGCGTTGTACCGCCCGTGTGCCCGTTGCCACGGAGACCGGTATGCAGCTGGCGATTGGAAGTAAGCTGTCAGAGGAACGTAGGAATGCGCGCCAGAGATAATTGGTGACAGCGCTCATTGCCGGTGTTCGGAGGTTAATCAGGGGAATTTGGAAAACAGGAAGCGGAGCGCTGCCTCTGTGTTGCACGATGTTTACAATGGACAAAATAAAATAAAATACAATCATGCTCATGCTGGACGCTAAAATGTCGAATCCAACACGGAGACGAGCTAGTTAAAAACGACACTAGCTTCTTAAGGCGAGTTGCTCCGTCAATGAAAGCTCACATGGGGAATATATGTGAACTGATGCTGTAGCAACAACTTGTACAACACGGCGGAATCTAGTTGAAAATGCACTAGTCGCGCCGAAAAGAACCTGGCAAAAAATGTTAATAAATCTAGGCAAAAACATTACTGAACAGGAAAGTGCTCTGATGCCATAAACGATAGGTATATGGAGAAAACAAGACAGCAAGATACTGTTAAGAGAAAATGAAGTCAAAGTAGACTAGCAGCCTAGGAGATATAAGACATGTGGCATAAGTATGGAGACCCAATAAAAGTGTAAGGCAGCAGTAATTCACGTGGTATACCCAATAGGTAATGCCCAAATGCTCAGAATGAAAAATGGGCCCAAGGAGTAACCTAAAGCCACCAAATTAGAGGGACAACCATGGAATATCATCATTTAGTCCTTGAACATGCGTCTTCAGCTTGTACACCCACCTTTGCTCACGTTTAAATAGAAAAGAAGAGCAATCTGTCAGATGGGCTGGTATGAAAGGTTTGTCGAGGACAGTCCAATGTAGGTCATTGGGAGCATGATTGACCGCTAGAAAGTGGTTGGTTAGTTTAGTAGAGGAACGACCACACCGTATAGTACTTTTATGTTCCAAAATACGGGTTTTTATCCGACGGGTGGTCATTCCAACGTATCTTAACCCGCACGAGCAAGTAATCAGATAGATCAAATTGGAGCTATTGCAATTGCTGTGGCTTCTAAGAGTCCACGGTCTGCCAGTGCCAATGTCTATCTCTTTAGTTACAGAAGTGTGGCTGCATGCCGCACAAGAACCACATGGGTAGTGGCCCACAACTGGTGGTAGACCCCACAAAGTATGTTAAGTGCCTATTTGATTAGTGCGTGGGCGAGTATGGACCAATTGATCTCTGATGTTGCTGCTGCGTTTGAACGCAAAAAGAGGTCTAGGCAGCCCTATATTACCTATGTTCAGTATCTTCCAATTGGATAAGATGATTTTTTTGATTTTATTGGAGAATTGACAATAGGTATGTACACAGGTGAGCCTGCTCTCAGATGTATTGGGGACCTTGGGTGCTAGAAGAGTCTCCCGATTGTTATTCGCGGCGCGTTTGGACGCCCTGCGAATCAAATGTTTAGGATAATGTCTGGCCAGTAGTTGTCTGGATAGATTGCTCGCATGCTCCTTGTATTTATCAGTTGTCGAGCAATTTCTTTTGAGACGCAAAAACTGGCCAAAAGGCAAATTGTCCCGCAATGCCCGCGGGTGAAAGCTCTCATATTTCAAAAGAGCATTCACCGCCATGGGTTTCCTGTACAGGAAACCCATGGCGGTGAATGCTCTTTTCAAACGCAGCAGCAACATCAGAGATCAATTGGTCCATACTCGCCCACGCACTAATCAAATAGGCACTCAACATTCTTTGTGGGGTCTACCACCAGTTGTGGGCCACTACCCATGTGGTTCTTGTGCGGCATGCAGCCACACTTCTGTAACTAAAGAGATAGACATTGGCACTGGCAGACCGTGGACTCTTAGAAGCCACAGCAATTGCAATAGCTCCAATTTGATCTATCTGATTACTTGCCCGTGCGGGTTAAGATACGTTGGAATGACCACCCGTCGGATAAAAACCCGTATTTTGGAACATAAAAGTACTATACGGTGTGGTCGTTCCTCTACTAAACTAACCAACCACTTTCTAGCGGTCAATCATGCTCCCAATGACCTACATTGGACTGTCCTCGACAAACCTTTCATACCAGCCCATCTGACAGATTGCTCTTCTTTTCTATTTAAACGTGAGCAAAGGTGGGTGTACAAGCTGAAGACGCATGTTCAAGGACTAAATGATGATATTCCATGGTTGTCCCTCTAATTTGGTGGCTTTAGGTTACTCCTTGGGCCCATTTTTCATTCTGAGCATTTGGGCATTACCTATTGGGTATACCACGTGAATTACTGCTGCCTTACACTTTTATTGGGTCTCCATACTTATGCCACATGTCTTATATCTCCTAGGCTGCTAGTCTACTTTGACTTCATTTTCTCTTAACAGTATCTTGCTGTCTTGTTTTCTCCATATACCTATCGTTTATGGCATCAGAGCACTTTCCTGTTCAGTAATGTTTTTGCCTAGATTTATTAACATTTTTTGCCAGGTTCTTTTCGGCGCGACTAGTGCATTTTCAACTAGATTCCGCCGTGTTGTACAATTTGTTGCTACAGCATCAGTTCACATATATTCCCCATGTGAGCTTTCATTGACGGAGCGACTCGCCTTAAGAAGCTAGTGTCGTTTTTAACTAGCTCGTCTCCGTGTTGGATTCGACATTTTAGCGTCCAGCATGAGCATGATTGTATTTTATTTTATTTTGTCCATTGTAAACATCGTGCAACACAGAGGCAGCGCTCCGCTTCCTGTTTTCCAAATTCCCCTGATTATCCTCCGAACACCGGCAATGAGCGCTGTCACCAATTATCTCTGGCGCGCATTCCTACGTTCCTCTGACAGCTTACTTCCAATCGCCAGCTGCATACCGGTCTCCGTGGCAACGGGCACACGGGCGGTACAACGCATTTGATTGGTTCTCCTCACCAGTTGTTTGACTAACGGGTCCCCTGATTGGCCCACTTTCGATTACACATCTCTTCTTAACCTGACTCCGTCCAGCCCAGCGGGACCTCCGGCTGCAGGCTCATTCCGGCCTGGTTCCCCGACGAATAGGTAGGCTCCTTTGTTAATCGTCCAAGCTGTGCGCACACCGTCCTTCTTCTTTTTTCTTTTTTATTTCATGAAGGCGGTTACCTCATAATCCTCGTTGGGAGGTCTGGCCATTTGCCATGGCATTATTATTTACAAAGTACAGTTACTTCCAGTTGTTCTTCTCTTTGTTTAGAAACACAGACTCACCATATCCAGTCCATCTAGATATGTGGTGGTCTTGTCATGGTTCCATCACTACTAGATCTTGTTGGTGAACCAATTTCTTGTATTAATTAACATGTCGTGCATTCACTGATCTTGTCAGTCTCCTTCGTTGTTAGATGATTAGCTCAGATAATTTTACACTCGCTCATGATATGTAAGCACCCCATTCTTCAGCAGTCTTACATCTTTTTTCAGAGCGGTGTTCCTTCCTGAGCGGTCGCCAGGTGGAGGTCAATTTTCCACCCAGTTTTCACGGGTGAGTGGCCAATGCTTTAAGTTATCATATTCTTATATTTTTATCACTTAGCATTTGTGACCAACTTTCCTTACACTGATTCTTTTTTGTTTAGGTGATGTTTGAATTACAAGGAGACGTACACCCGACAAGCAACTTTGGGGTGGTCACGGTATCCTTTGTGGAGTAGTTCTGTTACATTCTTTTCCTTTTTGCAGTAGCTAACCAGGTCCTGATGAAAGCCGAGCCTAGTTAGGCGCCTTGGCTGAAACATGTCGACCATTGTCTCATACATTGCACCATTGGTTATATAGAACTAGTGGTTCTCACATCTTTTTAATCTAGCATCGGTACGGTTGGTCTTTAAGAGATTCTTCCTTGCCGTCCCGTGACTAGTTTTAACACACTTCTATTGCACTATTTTTTCATTAGCACTGCACCCCCCACTCACACCCAGCTCTTCATATGTGGATTTAGTCCACCCTTTAGTGCATTATCAAAACATCCCTGAGCTCCTCCCTCTCATAGAGGGGGTTGTAGCCCCCAGAGAAACTAGGATTTTTCTCTGGGAGGAGAATCCCATATGATGAAGCATGTCACCTAGGGTGAGTGAGGGATTACGTTCCTAAAGGGATTGCCCTTTCACTATGTGCATTGGGCTTTTGTTTTTCATTCACACACCACCTTTACTTCTTTCTTTTTGTCATTTTAGACCCCAGGGTTCCGAGTGTTTGTTTTGCTATGATATAGCCTACCATATACTCTTAAAGTGCCTTATAATCTTAGACGGTTATGGTAACTATGGTTTGGCTTTATCGAAACATGTCGTGTAAGGTGTCTAACACTGTGGAATAATACCCCCATGCCATTTCTGGACATGAGGCTATTATTCCCCCCTTCTAGAGGGAAAGACATGTTAAAATCATACTTCACTGTTAGCCTCTGACCAAAGCCTCAGCATCACAAAATGGATGCTGCTGCCACGACACAAGTCTGACCTCCTGCAGCTGGGAGTGATCCCAGCCAGGGAGGCCTGGACAATAGGTTTCCTGCTTGGGGAGGTGCTAGCACCTCCACTGACAGCCTTTAGTGTATTGGGGCAGGGTGGGCTGAAAGGAATGAGACATGCCTGGGGCACACAAGGTGTTCCTTGCATAGTCCAGTTCAAACCGGCGCTGGGGCACTCCAGCCCCAGCTCTGGCGCGAAACTGGACAAAGAGAAGTGGGTGTAACCACCCCCTCCCAGGTCCCACCCATAAGGCGTGACCTAGCAGGTATCCCAGCCCCCCAGATTAGTATAAGAGTGGGAGTTGGGCCTCAAGACTTTAGATTATCCTGAACCTGCAACTTGAACAGAAACTCTGGACCTTCGACATTCGACGAAAGAAGAAGACTGAAGAATCTCCCTTGTGGCCAAGGAGTGGCTACCCTGTGCAAACAGGCACCATCAAGAGACTACCCTTTGCTTTGCCCACGTTCTACGAGCAACCGACTGCAGAGCCCGACCAGAGCCTTGACTTCCAGACTTCTCCGACCCTGATCCACATCCACAGCAGAGCTGAGATCCGTGGAGGCGACGAGCGACGTGGGACCGGCTACCTGGGAAAAGTGGCTAGTAACTTCAAGCGCAGCTTCTGAGGCACCCTCGAAGTTGTGCACCGGGGATTGAGAAGCCCCAACCCCAAGCATCATCTGCACCGAAGATCAGCCCCCCACACTCCACGAGTCCTGCGTGGGGCCCTTCTGCATTTTCCTGCTTGCCGCGTCTGTCCGGTTGCTTGCCCGCTGGCTAGTGGCCTTTGTGACGACGCACCCTGAAATCTTCTGCGCTGGTTTGGCTCCTCCAGACTGGCTCCCGCTTCTCTGTAAAGAAGAAGCACCCCAGACCTTCCTGGTCTGCACCAGAAGCAAGTCCTCCGTTCTTCGTGGGTTCCGCTTGCCAAGGCTTGGTGAGTCCTAGTCCAACTTCGACGCCGCCGACAGCAAGAGCCTTCGTGGGACAGCTCGCCTCCTGGTCCTGGTCGTCCTCGACGTTTCCTGGTCCTCCTGGCTGCAGCAACAAGCTTCACCTTCACCTGCAATCTTCACGACATCGCCTGGTTCCTTCCTGGTTCCACGTGGTCACTGGCTAGTGACCTTGACTCTGTCCCTTCTGCTTGCAGGTCTCCTCTCTTCTTTTTTTTTTTTTTTTTACGGTGTCGAAGCATCATGTGAGCAATTTATTTATTTATTATTATTTTTTTTTCAAAAACCTTTATTTAAAAATCAGGACACAGCTATTCAGCCGACAACCCGAAGGTTCGGCAGCATCGATAATTAGAAACAGTGATGCGTCCCCAGTACAGTACAAAGAGAAGTGCAAAGGTTCAATTTTAAACAAACACAAAAAAGCACAGCAAACCCCAGCAAGGCAAGAACACTAAAAACCATGGTGAGAGCCCCCAGGGGAGGCCGGACCCCACTCATCTACCAGTTACAAGATAGTGTAAGGAGGAAGAGGGGGGACAGCAGAGGCCCAAATAGTTCATAAACCAGACTGTGCTGGAAAGAAGGTCAGGGGGAAAGCTGTTCCTCGGGCGGTTCCAGATCAGGGGCAAGACATATTCCCCCCCTATATTGATTCCACCGCCCCCAGATGGCGTGCCACTTCCGGGGGCGGCCTCTAGAGCAATAGACCGTCTTCTCCCTAAACATGCTCCAGTCCATGTTCTCTTTCCACGCGTCTCCTCTCTTCTTGATCCCAGCCTTGGGATCCACCGGACACTCTTCACTGACTGCCTGTCAGCATCTTTCTTCAGGCATCCATAGGAGTCGACGACGAAAACCGACGCATCTTCACCCCTATGCACCCGCAGCCTGTGGGCTAGGTAACTTGGGTACTCCGGTGCTCATCAGGATAGTGACTATCCTAGTGTCTAGTTTTCCAGTCTCGACTTCCTACTCCGGAAGTGTCCTAAATCTATCGTTTTCTAAACTGTACTATTGCTAGTGACTTTTACGCATTACGCGTGAGTGTTTCCACTCTGCACACGAATCCCGTGGGCCTCCCACTTCCTAACTAATGCTAGTGTAGTGTAGCCCCAGCGATTCCCTAGGCCTAGGCCTATTCTATTTCCGTGACAGTGGTCCTTATACCACTTACTTAGTATATGGTTTGCGTGGCCCCTAGGGCCTAACTGTATTACTTACCTGTGTGACTTAATGTATGCTTAAATAAGACTGTGTTGTACTTACCTCTAATCTCATAAAGAGTGCTGAGGGTTTGACTAGAATAAATACACTTTATTTTATATATATATCTGTTGTGGTGTCCTTTCATTTGGTATTCAAGGGATTATATATGGTATCACAGCTGGCTTCACATGCCATTCAGAGTTTAGCCTAAGACTGCTCTTGTCCATGCTACCACTAGGATAGCTGGTCTATAAGGTTGACTTTACAACCAATCACCATAAGGGTATTTGGACTGATATAAGGTGTACACTAGAACTAGTGACATCATACATCAGGCCAACTTCTCACACAGTGTAGGAAAGTAGGACCAGCTTTCATGGTTACCTCCACTTTTTGCCTGGTGTAATGCTGTTTCTGACTAGTCTGACTGGGATCCTGCTAATCAAGACCCCAGTCACTGTGCTCTCTCCCTAAATTTGACCATGGTAAGTACTTTGGTACCTTCCCAATTGGCTACTGGTATACCCTCCCAAGTCCCTAGTATATGGTACTTAGGTACCCAGGGCATAGGTACTCCAGGGGTCTCCCACGGCTGCAGCATGTATTATGCCACCCATGAGAGACCACTCAAACTGTGACTACAGGCCTGCCATTGCAGCCTGTGTGAGCAGGTGCTAGCACCACTCACAACAGATATACGTTTCCTTATATCTGAGGACACTGCACTTAAAACCTATAAGTCACCCCTAAGGCAGGCCTATCAATCCTGAAGGCAATGTGCTAGGTTATAAGTGCCCTGCATGAGTAGGACACCCCCTACAAACCGTGAAGTCGATTCTCGAGGCACTGTAAGTGCGGTCAGCTATTTAATACATATAGCGGCATCAAGTCAATTACGAGATGTCTAACTATATATTGGCTGCACCAAAACTGGTCACGTTTGGTATCAAACATATTGGAATTTTATCCCAATACCAGTTCCAGTGTTGGATGTAGGAAGCATTTACTGGGGGGCTCTCCTAGGGAGCCCCCCTGTATTCCCGGTACCAGCCTTCCAGGGTCGAACAGCAAGCTAGTGCTGCTGCCAACCACAGACACAATTCTGCCCTCCTGCTGCTGAGCTGAGCTCGAGCAGGGGAAGGTAGAACAATAGGTTTGCTGTCACAGGGAGGTGTACCCACCTCCCAGAGAGGACTTAGAATACTGGGCTGGTGTGGGGGTGCTTGTCAGCACCACCAGACTGCTTTGAAGGGGACATTTGGTGCCCTCCTTGCATACTCCAGTTGGAACTAGTTCAGGGAGCCGTTGGCTCCTGCTCTGGTGTGAAACTGGACAAAGGACAAGGGAATATCCTCCTCTCTGTCCAGCCTCTCCTCTGGGAGGAATCCCTGAATCGTCCCAACCCTTTCCATAGGGTACTTAAGGGCTTACCTGTGGGTGGCTCTTCAGATTTGTCGTGGGACAAGATTTAGATTCGAAACCACTTTAACTTTTATGGTATGGGCACTAAGGAAGTCTCCTGTTGCTCCTGGTCTCGTCGTCCTGCTAGTCTTTTGCGTTGTCTGTGCCTGTGCTTCATCCAGGTTCTTCTCCAGGCCGATGGGCATCAAAGACAGCCTAAGTCATCTCCCTTGGAGTGAAGGAGTCACTTCCCTGCATCTGCAAGCACCGCAATAAAGCAGACTGGTCTACTGCTCCCGAGGCCCCACGGACTCCGAAAGGCTCAGCAACACAGGTGGTGGTTCTGCAACTCCCTCGAGGCCTGCACTGTCTTCTCAGCATGTTTGTGGCCAGCATCCCTCCTCGGAACCGCTGCAGCAGAACCCCTGTGCACCGCGTCAACTTGCTGTTGCCAAGGCTAGTTGACTCTGTCCTCCAGAGATCTACGGGCTACAAGAAGCTCCTGCCTCCAGCATCTCTTGCTACCAAGATCTTTGTCCTCACTACTTCCATGGGCCTGCATCTTTGGTGAGCTGCTCGAGGTCCTCTTGCAACTCCTGTGCCTTTGGCCTGTGGGTCCTCTTGAGGGTCTTCATTGGCTTCAGTGGGCTCACCTGCTTGCTCAGGCCTGCTCCGACTCTCCTGCCTTTGGTGAGTCCCCTGGATCTTGCTGGTCCAGACACTGCACGTTCTACGTCTACCACGTCTGTTGATGCTGCCAAGGCTTGTTGGTGCTCCCGCCGGACATCGACCCCCTGATTCTCGACTTCCGACATGGGACAGCTCGTGAACAGCTCCTGGTCTTCCACAGCGTCGCCTGGTCCTCGCAGCGGCAAGGTCACCGTCAACTCTAAAGCATCTTCAGTCATCGGTCTTCCGTGCCTCCCGGTCACGCCCGAGTGGCATAGACCCTGTCTCCTCTGCTTGCAGGTCCTTCTCTTCAAGAATCCATTCTTCGATTCCACAGGACTCTTTCACCTTCTTCGCCAGCAGCATCTTTTCTGCAGTCCTCCATTGTGGTCTACGACGGTTTTCCACATCACTTCACACCCATGCACCCAGCACTAAAATCATCATAAGGGTTGTCTGGATTAGTGCAAGGTACTTCACTTAAACAAGTGTGAAGCCAGCCTTCTACATGCAGCCGGACTCCTAGTGTTGTCCTACATTGTCGCTATTTTTCCTTTCTAAAATAAAATGTGTGGCAGTTATATTTCTAAGTCACTTTAAGTGTAGTGAATATTTTTCTGTACTTGGAGATCTTTTTTAAAAGAAAAAATAAATTACATTTGAACAATTATTTTTTAATGCGTATGTGTATCTTTGTCTGCAAAAAGGGCTAGCACATTGCATTTTTGTGATTCAGATTAGACAACCTTGTGTATATTTGCACATCCAAACGCTTTGTCATTTTTTTTTTTACAATAATTTTTTTATGTAATTGGCCTGCCTGTAAAACAGATCACCCAAGCTCCCTCCTTGAATATAGGGCAGCCATCTGCACAGGCTTACGAATGTTGAATCGACTGAGAATAAACACACCAATATGCTTTCTTGGCATGTAGAGACTCTGGAACAACGCCCAGTTGTAACTCAGACTTCTTATTTCAGATGTGCAACTCAGGAATGTCTTCACACCCACCTTAGCACAATCTTTGCATCATCCTAGAATATATCACTTCCCACCCAAACGTGATGCAGTGTTTACTTCTATGTGCTTTAGTCAGAAGTCTGATTGAAAACAAACCTGTATGCCTCTCTATTCACACATTTTGCTAACGTATCCTGTTGCTATGTACTGTATTCCACTGCCTTAAAACTAGGCTTGAGTTTTATAGATAAAACCAACAAAATAAAACTAAAGAACAAGTTACTTACCTTTGGTAACACCTTAACTGGTAGAGACTGTATCTAGCCGCAGATTCCTTACCGTAGAATTATTAGACTAGATCTGGAACTTTTTATTGAGCAGTACCACTGCAAGCTGGTAGGTGGGGCTGTTCGGCTCCGCGTGGCATCATTGGCTCCAGAAGTAAAGTGCGCGTTGGGCACCACCCCAGCGCACTGACGTCCATTTCTTTTTGTGACTTTCCATGCCAGGATCGCAGAGCCTCAAAGAACACTGACCCCTGGTGTGGAAAACTAGGGCTCTGAAAGCGAAAGTCCAGTCCATAGCAACGCGCTCGCAGAGCGGGGAGGATGGGTGGGTAGCTAAGGAATCTGCAGCTAGACAAAGTCTCTACCAGATAAGGCGTTACCGAAGATAAAGTAACTTGTTCATCTAATGGAGACTTCTAGCCACAGACTCCTTACCTTAAAATAGATAACCAAGAAGCATCTCCCCAGAGGTGGCTCTGCAAAATAATTTCACACCAAATAGACCTGCAGAACCAAACAGGCAAAGTGTCCATCTCTACGGACCCGCCTGCCCAGGCAGTAGTGCTTGGTAAAAGTTTACAGGGAAGCCCACATTGCTGCCTGGCAGATGTCCAGGACCAGAACTCTACGAGCCAACGCAGTAGTCACAGGCTTGGCTGCGACCACTGCATTGGCCACAACCAAACCTGGGAAGCCAAGGAGGTTGTTTCTTGAACAATGCGTAGCGGATCTTAATGCAGAGCATGATTCATTTGGAGATGGTCCGCTTCTGCAGAGCCTTTCCCTTCTTAATGCAGAGCACGATTCATCGGGAGAAGGTCCACATCTGCAGAGCCTTTCCCTTCTTCACTCTGACATACTCCACGAAGAGTTGGTCATCCACCCGGAACACTTTTGAGCGGTCAAGGTAGAACGACAATGCTCCTTTTGGGTCCAGATGATGAAGTCGCTCCTCTTCTTTATAGGGATGAGGTGGAGCATAAAAAGTAGGCAGAGTGATGGATTGACCAACATGTAAGGGAGTGACCACTTCCGATAGAAAGGAAGCTCTTGTACGAAGCACCAGTATGTCTGGGTTGAGGTTCAAGAACGGAGGCTTGGATGACAAAAAGTCTGAAGCTCGCTGACCCTCCGGGCAGATGTGATAGCCACAAGAAAGGCTGTCTTGATGGTAAGGAGCCTGAGAGGACAATTATGCAAGGGCTCAAAAGAAGCACACTTAGGGAAAGTGAGGACAAGATTAAGGTTCCACTGAGGCATAATGAAAAGAGAAGGTGGGAACAAATGTAAATCTTTCACAACATCTATTCACAGTAGGAAATTTGAAGAGGGATGGCTGGTCAGGCAACTGCAGAAAACCTTAAATAGCAGAAAGAAAGCCCCTGAGAGTGTCCAGAGCACAGCCCTGCTGGGCAAGAGAAAGAATGAAGAGAAGAACCTGAGAATGGGGGACAGAAAGGGGATCGCACTGTCTTTCTATACACCATGCCACAAAGTTTCCCCAACGGCATTCGTATATCGTCTTGCTGGAGGTACGCCTGGCTGCCAAGATAATGTTGCAGAGTTCAGGAGGAAGTTCTAAGCTGTCGACTGTTGTCGCTCAATCTCCATGCAAGAAGGTGAAGAGTGGACAGGATTGGGTGGAGGATCCTACCCTGCTGCTGCAACAGAAGATTATCTCGAAGGAGCAGCCTGATGGGAGGACAGATGGCCATGCTCTACAGCTTGGGATACCAGACTCTCCGTGCCCAGTTCAGAGCCACAAGGCTGACTTGGGGCCAGTCGTTTCTGATCTTCTTGAGAGTGGTATGAGCGGAGTGGCGTACAGAAGGCCTGAGCTCCACTTGGGATGAAAAGCTTTTCAGAGCGAGAGCTGCCTTGGATACTTCAGAGCACGGAACTTCAGACATTATGCGTTCTTGAAGCAGGGTCACGTTTTACCATATAGGACACAGTAGGCCCACCTTGCTACACCTGGACCATGAGACCCCCATATAGGTCCCCCCAGCTAGTGTACAGGAATCTGTTAAGTTGACCAAGCTGTCTCACTCATTCTTTTAGCTTCAAAGGCCAGGTGCCTCCTAAACAGCATTTCACATATCTCTTCTGCGACACACACACAAAGCTACAGCTTCCGTCCCTCATGGTCAACAACAGCCCAAAAAAACCCTCTCCTTGGATGTCCTAAGACTGCGCTGCGCTCACCCACAAAACCACAAGATCACGGAACTTACTAACGTAAGAGGAAAACGTTGGGGCAAGAGCTACTTGCAAATCTTGCACTTTCTCAATTTATTATAATTATTCCCACCAGCTTGCCTTATCGAAACTTACAGCAGGATCTTGGAGTGCCAGTAAACACCTCTAACCTTTTGGTCAGTTCTGTTTTTTATAAGAATTCTGAGAAGTGATACTAAACTATTCCGATAAATATGTCTAAAGGGTGGTAGGACTGACGTAGACAAACTGTCAAAAGATGAACTTGCGGTCCAACTGTTCTGCATTAAACTACTATAAAACCCCTGCCCACAGTCCACTCGTTGGATTACCCTACTGTGTTCGTTAGACACATGTGGGTTCTTCCTGATCGATCGTTAGTGCACATTATAGAATTCTTGTCTTAAATATTGAATATTTGCAAATGTATTTTTAGCTAGCATTCCCTTTGCATATGCTTCAGATGTCAGGGGATGTATTTTTCTCCATGTCTGATTTAAATGTATGATTTTCTCTCTGCATTTACCAAAACATATGTTTTTCTCATAACGCTTTAAAGTGTTCATCCTCCCCATAGATATATATATGGTGTGCGCAAAGGTATTTCTCTACATGATGTGATTTATGCTCCCTACCTTGTCATATTTCACAGAATGCTATTCTTCTTTCACTATTGCATTGAACTATTTCATTATATGCTCATGTCCTATTTCTAGCGTGCATTGTGTTCCATTGTGTCTTTGCTAAGACACAGCATCTCAATATTGCATTTTAAAATGTTCCTTTACACTTCATGTTGGAAGTGGTTTTCTTGTAATAAAGTATAACAAAGCGCAAACAAACCTGATTCAATTCCTATTGTTTACACGTGTTTTCTCACTTCAAACGCAGCACACCGGTACAAATTAAACTGCCCAGAATTATCTGCCTGAGAGGACAATTATGCAAGGGCTCAAAAGAAGCACACTTAGGGAAAGTGAGGACAAGATTAAGGTTCCACTTAGGCATAATGAAAAGAGAAGGTGGGAACAAATGTTGTAAATCTTTCAAAACATCTATTCACAGTAGGGGGTTTGAAGAGGGATGGCTGGACAGGCAACTGCAGAAAACCTTAAATAGTAGATAGAAAGCCCCTGAGAGTGCCCAGAGCACAGCCCTGCTGGGCAAGTTAAAGAATGAAGAGAAGAACCTGAGAATGGGGGGCAGAAAGGGGATCGAACTGTCTTTCTATACACCATGCCACAAATTTTCCCCAACGGCATTCGTATACCGTCTTACTGGAGGTACGCCTAGCTGCCAAGATAGTGTTGCAGAGTTCAGGACGAAGTTCTAAGCTGTCGACTGTTGTCGCTCAATCTCCATGCAAGAAGGTGAAGAGTGGACAGGATTGGGTGGAGGATCCTACCCTGCTGCTGCGACAGAAGATTATCTCGAAGGAGCAGACTGATGGGAGGACAGATGGCCATGCTCTACAGCTTGGGATAACAGACTCTCCATGCCCAGTTCAGAGCCACAAGGATGACTTGGGGCCAGTCGTTCCTGATCTTCTTGAGAGTGGTATGGGCGGAGAGGCATACAGAAGGCCTGAGCTCCACTTGGGACGAAAAGCTTTCCAGAGCAAGAGCCGCCTTGGAAACTTCAGTGCATGGAACTGCTGACATTATGCATTCTTGACAGTGGCAAACAAATTTAGCCAAGGCTCTCATTGCTGCTGAAAGAGACCTTGCATCACATCCGAATGGAGACACCATTCGACATCCGCTAGGCATCTTCGGCTGAGCTTGTTCGCGCTGGCGTTCAGAGAGCCTGCCAAGTGTTGAACCAGAAGGGATATGCCCTGAGGTTCCAACCATGTAAAGAGACGCAGGGCCTCTTAACAAAGGGTCCACGATCCCATTCCGCCTTATTTGTTGCAGTACCACAGGTTGATGTGAAGTCCGGATTCCGCGGGGGACCAGAGGCCTCTGATCTCCACCTCTACCAGTCCCGGGTCCAGGGCAGACAAGACCTGAGCAAGTGTGAGCCTTTTGAACTTCTCCTGAGAAATTGAGAGGGCGCAGATCTAGGATAGGACGAAGACCTCCATCCTTCTTGTGCACCAGAAAGTAGCGGGAATAGCAACTACGACCTACTTCAGGCGTCTGGGCCATCTCTATGGCTCCCTTGGACAAGAGCCGTCACTTCTTGGCCGAGAAGGGATAGGTGGTCCTCCGTCATACTGATGTAAGTAGGTGGCATGGAGGGAAGCATAGTCACCAACGGGAGGGAGTAGCCCCTTCGGACAATCTGCAGAACCTACCAGTCTGATATTATAGGCCAGCAGTGGGGCAGGAGACGGCAGCTCCTTCCTCCCACTGGGTGCCCATGAAGATAAGAGGGCAGACTATAATGGTTTGGAGGGTGCTCACGCCAGGCGTGTGGTGGCCTTGCCTGACCTTTGGCTGAACGACCCACGGGGTATGTGGGTACCACGTCCTCTGCCTTGTAGGGGCTGGAAAACTTGTGCGCTGCGGTGGCTGGGAGGGTATAGACACAGCTGAAAGCCACTTCAGTGGCCACGAAAGGAGCGAAAGGCGGATTGGGGGGTGACGAGAGGCCATGCAAATGCCCTAGGACCTGGCCATAGCCTTGCTGTAGTTAAAGCGCTCCAGCGCTGAATCCACCTTGTCTAAAAAGGGACAGGAGGCATCAAAGGGCATGTCCATATAAGCAATATATGGACATTCCCAGAAAATCCCATTTTCCTTAACCAGGTGTGGCGCTGTAAGGCTACTGACAACAAAACCTCTCTGCCCAGTGAGTTGGTTTTCAGTCTACATCGGATCGTGAACTTAAATGCATCTCTCCCATCGGCAACTGCCTGGGAGAGTAAGGCCTAAGCCTACTCCAGGACTATTGGCAGGACCTGTGCAACCATATCCCACAGAGCGTGGGACTACGGACCCAAGGCATGCGTTTTTCACAGATCGCGGTGCCAGGCTGGGGGACGAAAACATCTTCTTAACTATGTTGTGCAACTTCTTGGATTCCCGAGCCAGTGGTGCGTTGGGAATGCACCAGGATTTACATGGAAAAAGGAGGCATGGACCACCAAGATCTCCAGGGTAGGCTGGTGTGTGAGGAACTTGGGGTTCCATGGGGCGGAGCAGTCAATCGTCCTGTTTACAGGAGCCCCTGTGTTGGGCTTGGACCAAGTCCCAAACAGGACATCAGTAAGAGCTTCTTTTAATGGGGGAAGAAGTTCTGAGGTGGACAATTCTGGTTAAAACACTTCTGTCAAGACGCCTGTCTTGACTGCCACTGTGGCAAGCTAAGGTCCAGGACCTGTGCTGCACTCACCCCACCATTACAAATGACGCTCCTTTCTCCGTAGCCACAGTAGAGGTAAAAAAGCATGCCCATATCTGGCGGGGTATCCAGTCCGCTGCCGTCTGCCTAATTCCCACACCAGTCCATGTTTGCGTCATAAGGATGGCATTCTTCAGGGTCCAGTGACCCCCTCCCTTTCCTCCCCGAGTCCTAGTCCATAAGAATAGGGCTCAGGCTCTGGCCTGGAAGGCATGGGTCTAGTTGGCGCCGGAGTCCGAGGATGCGCTTTCGACTAAGTGTTGGAGTTGGGATCAGAATAGGGATGGAGCTGCCAGTGGGCGCTAGGAGCTGGAGTAGGTCAAGGAGGCATGACCGGCGTCGGTCCAAATCCATCGGTGGATCCAAGGGGCTTGACTGGTGCCAGAGCCGCCAGCGTGGATCCAGTAGGGGCCCCTCCCAAACCTGTTGGGCCCAAAACCTTGCCAGAGGGAATGGGCTGCGGTGCATAGCCTCATAAATTTCTTTTAATATGGCGGGGATCGCTCTAGCTCTGGGAAACTCAGGGAGACGCAGAGATGGCTAAGGTACTGGCTCTTCCACGGAGCCAGGCCTCAAATTTCAACGCTTTCTCGTCTCGTCGGCTGACGGACGTGGAGAAGTCGAAGAGCTCTTCGACTTCTTTTTCTTCTTGTGGTGGGACTTACCTGAATGACCTGATGACTTCGAGTGCAACGAGGATCTTGGACTATGCAACCACTACAGGGACCTTACTCTCGACCGGAATTTGGATCGTTGCAGCGTTGCACGTCGAGATGCGATGAGCTTGAGGGATCTTTCCCTCAAGGCCTTCGGGTTCATGGTGTGGCAATCGGAGCAGGCCTTAAGAAGGTGGTCATGCTCGAGGCACCAAAGACATACAAGATGCGGGTTCGTAATCCGACATTGAGCGGTGACAGACGCTGCAGGGCTTGAAGCCGGCCTTCCAAGAAGGCAACCCTCCCACACCAGGAGGAAAATCTCAAAAAGACTTGACAAAAAGTCAAAAAAAGGTTGTCAAAAATTTACTGAGGGGTAGCTCTTCACCAGATCTGCGCTGACTGGTGTGGAAAGAAAAGAATGCTGTGGTGGCGCCTATATAGGCATCGCACACATCACTTCTGGCGCAGACGATGCTATGCAGTGCCGAATAACGCCACCTACTGGTGTGCAGGGGTACTGCCGGAGAAACATTTCCAGATCCAGTCCAATGCCTGGAGGCAATTCTAAGTTAAGGAATCTGCAGCTAGAAGTCTCTATCAGGTACAATCTTCAAGGCCTGATATATAATTTACAAGGCTTTAACAACCACAGCTCCTGGCAAAATATCTACCCCATCAGGAGGGCTCTGCACCAAAGGAACCAGTATATTATCAGGCTCAATGGAAGTGCCAGAAAGAAAGGAGGCACACATTTTCAAAGTATGTGTCAGGGTTCTCATACCAACTTACTGCACATCAAATTTGACCCATCATTCTTATCCCAGAGAAAATGAATTGAAATCTCAGCTTCCACAGTAATCCAACTCCTTAGGCCTGCCGGCCATAAACAGAATTTAACTCTTCTTTACTCCTCCAACGGTGTTCCCCTCAACGAAACAATACGACATTGTACCCTGCTCTCCTGCACAGAGCTTTACTGCTTCAAACTATGACTGGACAACACAATTACTAACACATATGTACACATGTCACTGTTTACAAGTATGCCAGTGCTCAACAGGCCCTCCAGTTATTTCATTGAAAAAACTAGTCTACGCACAGTAAAATGGAGAAGACATCCTCTTGCACATCGTTCTTCTTTGCCGTCAAGATATCTAACATGTCGTCACCAAATGCTTCGTCCAGTTCCTTTTCATTTGCTTTCACTTCCTCTAACCAATTTTGAAGGCTGTCTTCACCTTCTAATAAAGCTACTACCTTACGCGTTGCCTTGTTCTTTGTTTTGTCCATCTTGGCTGTATTTAGGCAAGTTATCAGCTTGCCAGGATCTGTAATGGATAGCACCTTGGTACTCAGGCATGCATTATTTATTTCTGTACTACATGCAGGTACTGAAGATGGCTTTGAACTGGCGGTGTTCACTTTTGGTAAAGAAAATCTGTTCTTAGTACCTAGAAAGAAAGAAAAAAATTACAGCTGGCAAACAAAAGAATGAATACTTTGCATTAAGCACATATTTCGATAAACCATAATGAACATCAACAAAGAAGGGGCCCATTATAAGCTTTTAAAAGCCCCCAGTGCAGTATTTTTTCAAACTTACAATATTTGTTTCTATTTGTGAGGATATAATGTTAATACTTCGTTTTCCATTTTCCTCTAAATGTAACCTCAACTAAAAAGTAACTTTCCATTAACACTCAGCTTCAGGAAACTGAAATTGACCATATCTTAATAACCTAATGTTGATTCTCCTACTCCCTTGTTATCATCAGAAATGGGGCAAGCCCACACTGTCTGGGGTCCACCTTTGTCACAACTGAAACTAAAGACCCAAAACCTGTATTAAGTGGTAAGCAAATCAGAATGTGGGGCCTTTCAAGACAACGTTCATGCAGAACAAGTTGTTTACCTTCAGTAACCCTCTTTCTGATTGAGACTATCTAACTGCAGATTTGTCACATTTGAACATTCCCTAAGCGTTAGACTGGAACCTTTTTAGCTGTACCTCTACGTGCTGAAAGGTGGTGCCTTGCGGTTCTGCACTGATGCTGTTGAACAAGTTACTAACCTTCGGTAACGATGTATCTGTAAGAAACATTAGTTAGTTAGATTCCTCACCTTAGAATATCCCCAGGCGTCAGACTGGATCCGGAAGATTTTTCGTCAGCAATACCCCTTGCGCGTCGCTAGGCGTCGTCTGCGGCTCCGCGTCCGTCGTCGGCGTCGTGCGCCGGGATGACGTCGTCGGAGTACTTAGACGCCGCCCTCGCGCGCTGACGTCAGTTCTTGTACATAGCCTTCCGCGCCAGGAACGCAGAGCCATGCAAAGACCGACACTGGTGCCAAAAATAAAATCTAGGGGCCTGAAAGGACAACCTTAACCCTAGATGTCAGTTCGCAGAACGGGGAGGATGGGAGGGTCGGTGAGGAATCTAACTAACTAATGTTTCTTACAGATACATCGTTACCGAAGGTTAGTAACTTGTTCATCTGAAAGAAACACGTTAGTTAGATTCCTCACCTTAGAATAGATACCCAAGCAATACCATCCCCGGTGGTGGGTCTGCGAACCAAGATCACACCAGAAAGTCCTGGAGGACAGAACGGCCAAAGAAGCCATCCCTCCGGACTTGGCTGTCAAGGCAATAATGCCTGGCAAACGTGTGTAGAGAAGCCCACGTCGCCGCCTGACAGATGTCCTGCAAAGGGACTCCCCGTCCCGAGGCAGTAGTAGCCGCCGTGGCCCGAGTAGAATGGGCGCGCAGCCCAACAGGAGGGTCCTTTTTAGCCAAGGAATAGCAGATTTTTATACACAAAACGACCCACCGAGAGATGGTTCGTTTGTGCACAGCTTTCCCCTTCTTAGCGCCCACGTACCCAACAAAAAGCTGGTCGTCCACCCGGAACTGTTTTGTGCGGTCCAGATAGAAGGAGAGCGCACGTTTTGGGTCCAGACGGTGGAGCCTCTCTTCCTCTTTGGAAGGATGCGGAGGCGGAAAGAAGGTGGGCAAGGTGACAGACTGCCCAAGGTGAAATGGAGTCACCACTTTAGGAAGAAAAGAGGGACGAGGCCGAAGGACAACCTTGTCCGGATGAACAGATAGAAAAGGAGGCTTTGAAGATAAAGCCTGGAGCTCACTCACCCGTCTAGCCGAGGTGATGGCTACCAGAAAAGCAGTCTTTAGAGTTAGAAGACGAAGAGGGCAATTGTGAAGAGGCTCGAAGGGAGCGCACATCAGGAATGTCAAAACCAGATTCAAGTCCCACTGAGGCATTACAAAAGGGGCAGGAGGGAACGTGTGTGTAATGCCTTTGAGAAAGCGTGTAACCACAGGGGACTTGAAAAGAGAAGGCTGATCAGGAAGCCGCAAGAAGGCGGAGATGGCAGCAAGATAACCTTTCAGGGTGCCCAGGGCAGAGCCCTGCCGGGCCAGAGAAAGAAGGAAGAGGAGAACCTCAGAAAGAGGGGCGGAAAGGGGATCCACAGCCTTTGCTGTGCACCATGCCACAAATTTGTTCCACCGGCAGGCGTATACCGACTTTGTGGAGGGACGCCTGGCTGCCAGAATGATATCACAGACTTCAGGAGGCAAGTCAAATGGCATCAACTGCCGCCGCTCAATCTCCACGCATGGAGGTGGAGGCTGGACAGGTTCGGGTGGAGGACCGTCCCCTGCTGCTGCGACAGAAGATCCTCCCGAAGGGGCAGACGTATCGGGGGATCGGTCAACAGACTGAGTAGCTCGGGATACCAGTATCTTCGTGCCCAATCCGGAGCCACCAAGATGACTTGGGCCCGGTCGCGCCTGATCTTCTTCAGCACTCTGGGCAGAAGTGGTATAGGCGGAAAGGCGTACAACAGACCGCAACTCCACTCGTGACGAAAAGCGTCGCCGAGCGAGTGCCGCCTTGGAAATTCCAACGCGCAGAACTGCTGACATTGCGCGTTCTCTTCGGTGGCGAATAGATCTAACCAAGGCTCTCCCCACTGCTGAAAGAGGCCTTGCACCACTTCGGAGTTCAGACGCCATTCGTGATCCATCATGCACCGGCGGCTGAGTTCGTCTGCTCTGGCGTTCAGAGAGCCCGCCAGATGTTGAACCACCAGGGTGACGCCCTGGTGTTCCAGCCATGTCCAGAGGCGCAGAGCCTCCTGACAAAGGGTCCACGACCCCACCCCGCCCTGTTTGTTGCAGTACCACATGGCGGTGGTGTTGTCCGTGAACACCTGCACGACACTTCCCCTGACAGAGGGAAGGAAGGCTTTCAGTGCAAGCCGGATCGCTCTCAACTCCAACAGGTTGATGTGGAGACGAGACTCCGCCGGAGACCAGAGGCCTCTGATCTCCGCCTCTCCCATATGGCCACCCCAACCCAGGAGGGACGCATCCGTCACTACGACATGCTCCGGTTGGGGAAGGGAGAGGCTCTTGCCCTTGACCCACTCGCGGTCCGTGAGCCACCACTGCAACTGCTGTGCAGTGCCCTCCGAGATCAAGACATGGTCGGACAGGTTGCCGTGATGCTGGGCCCACTGAAACTTCAGGTCCCACTGCAGAGCCCGCATGCGCCGCCTGGCGTGATGCACTAGTAGGATGCAGGAGGCCATCAGCCCCAGAAGCCGCAACACTAGCCTGACCGAAACCCGGGATAGAGGCCGAAAGATGGGAATCAGGGCCTGTATATCCCGGACCCGCTGTTCCGGTGGATGGACCCGGAACTGCGCCGAATCGAGAACCGCTCCGATGAAGAGGAGCTTCTGAGAGGGACTCAAGTGTGACTTCGGCACGTTGATGGAAAACCCCAGCAAATGCAGGAGATCCGCCGTAGTCTGGAGGTGGGAGACGACTGCCTGGGGCGAGCCCGCCTTCAACAACCAGTCGTCGAGATAGGGGAAGACTGGGACCCCTGATCTGCGCAGATGAGCTGCGACCACCGCCATCACTTTCGTGAACACCCGAGGGGCACTGGTGAGGCCGAAGGGGAGCACGGTAAACTGAAAGTGCTCTTGGCCCACCGTGAACCGCAGGTAACGCCGGTGGGCCGGCAGGACGGGGATATGGAAATATGCGTCCTGCAAGTCCAACGCTACCATCCAGTCTCCAGGGTCTAGGGCAGCTAAAACCTGAGCCAACGTTAGCATCTTGAACCTTTCCTTTCGGAGGAAGGCATTGACGTTCCGGAGGTCCAAGATAGGGCGCAGGCCCCCCTTGCCCTTCTTGGGAACCAGAAAGTAGTGGGAATAACAACCACGACCTACTTCTGGACTCGGAACGCGCTCGACGGCCCCCTTGGCCAAGAGAGCCGAAACTTCCTCGCGGAGAAGATCCAAATGATCCCCCGAGATACGGTGGTGCTGTGGTGGCATGGCTGGAGGGGTCGTCTCGAAGGGGAGGGAGTAGCCCCTTCGGACGATTTGCAGCACCCACCTGTCCGATGTTATGGACCGCCAGTGGAGCAGGTGATGGCGAACTCTGCCGCCCACTGGCGTGGTATGGGCCTGAAAGCTCGGACTAGGAAGGCTTTGAGGCGGATGCTGCCGGGGTGGATGTGGGCTGACCACGTCGGCCTCCATTTCCGCCACGGCGGAAGCCACGTCCGCGACCGCGCGCAGGTTGGTTCTGCGGCTGGTGGCTCTGCGGACGTGAGGAGGCGCCCCTTCCTTGGCCACGAAAGGGGCGAAAAGCGGAGGTGTGCGCCCGCGGAGCCGAGAGGCCCAAGGACTTGGCCGTAGCCCGGGAGTCCTTAAAGCGGTTCAGCGCACTGTCCGCCTTCTCACCAAACAGGCGAGTGCCATCAAAGGGCATGTCCATGAGGGTGTTCTGGACATCCCCGGAAAATGACGTGGACCGCATCCAGGCGTGGCGGCGGAGCGCCACCGTGGTGGAAATCGCCCGACCTAGCGAGTCCGTGGTGTCAAGCCCACATCTTATGGCGTGCCGTGCTGCATCCCTCCCATCGGCCAGAGCCTGGGAAAGACGTGGCCGGACCTCCTCCGGACACAGGGGCAGCACGTCCTCCACCGTATCCCACAGGGAATGGGAATAACGGTCCAAGAGACAGGCGGTATTTAAGGACCGCAGGCCCAAACTAAGGGACGAGAACAGTTTCTTGCCAAACTGCTCGAGTCTCTTGGAATCCCGGTCCGGCGGAGCGGTCGGGAAGGAGGATTGGGAAGTAGAGGCCTGGATAACCAGACTCTCGGGGGTGGGGTGTTGGGACAGGAAGCTGGGGTCGCCCGGAGCAGGGCGGTGGCGCCTGGCAACGTTCCTATCCACAGGAGGGACTGTGGAGGGCTTGGACCAGGTGCCCTGCAGAACGTCAGTGAGGGCCTCGTTAAACGGCAGCAGAGGCTCAGTGGAGCTTGCTGAGGTTTGAAGCACCTCAGTGAGGATGTTGGTCCTCACAGCCACGGCAGGCAACTCGAGCCCAAGGGCCTCAGCCGCCTTGCGCAGCACCACAGAAAATGCTGCACCCTCCTCCGAAGCCACGGTCGGAGGAGAAGTGAATCCAGCGTCTGGCGAGGTGTCCAGCCCGCTGGCCTCCCCCAGTTCATCTGCCCAGTCCTGAGAAAGCTGTGACTGAACAGCCAGAGGGTCCTCGAACCCCTCCCAGCCGCCCCCTTCTTCCGATTCCTGATAAACAGGAGGAATGATCGGAACCGGACTGTAGAGATGGTAGGTCTCTAGCGGCGTCGGATGCGGCGTCGGCGGACGCCGTGCCGGCGTCGGGTCCGGATGAGGGCTAAACTGGGGCGTCGGCGTCACAGGCGTCGGCGTCGGCGGCGCCGGTGACGGCGTCGGTGGTTCAGGCGTCGGCGCCGGTGGAGGAGTGACAAGGTCAACCGGCGTCGACTGGGGCCCAGGCATGGGCCCCGCGGGGACCTGCGGCGTCGAGACCGGAGTCGTCGACGGCGCCGGGGCCGGAGCCGCCGGCACGCGAGGTCGCCCAGTCGAGCCCGCGGGGCCCGAAGGCGCGCCAGCGGGCGTCGACGGCGGGGCCAGGCTCCTCATGGCCGAGAGGAAGGCGCTGATCTCCGCCGGCGCCGCGTCAGCCCCAGGGACCGGAAGGTATGGGGGCGGACGCGGCACCTGCGGCTCCGCCGGAGCCGCGGGGGTGGAACCACTTGGACCCTCGGCCGAGTCGCGCGACCGGCGAGGGGAGTCCGAAGAGCGATGTCGCCGCTTGGACTTCTTTGAGTGTTTGGACTTACCCGACGACTTGGAGCCCGACGATCGATGGTGGCGTCGGCTAGGGCTCCGCGAGCGATCCTTGGACCTCCTCCTGGACCGGGATCGCGCACGACGCGGAGCCGAGTGGCGAAGCTCGAGAAGCTTGCGGGACCGCTCCCGCCTAGCCTTCGAAGTCAGGGCCTGGCAGTCGTTGCACGACTCCGCGTCGTGGTCGAGGCCTAAGCAATAGAGGCACCGGCGGTGGTGATCGGTCACCGACACCAGTCGATGACAGTCTTCACAAGCCTTGAACCCAGGCATCCTACCGGCACCAGATGTCGACAGACAGGGATCAAAAATGATCAAAAAGAGTTAGTCAAAAAAGACTAAAAGGGGTAGCTCTCCCGGATCTGCGCTTACTGGCGCGGAAAAAAGAAGAACTGACGTCAGCGCGCGAGGGCGGCGTCTAAGTACTCCGACGACGTCATCCCGGCGCACGACGCCGACGACGGACGCGGAGCCGCAGACGACGCCTAGCGACGCGCAAGGGGTATTGCTGACGAAAAATCTTCCGGATCCAGTCTGACGCCTGGGGATATTCTAAGGTGAGGAATCTAACTAACGTGTTTCTTTCAGATCTACTCTGCAAATTATATTTGGGGCCAATATAGAGGTGCCACTCCTGTGCACTGATGTCAATAGCTTCGCACCCCCAGTCGCAGAGCCCCAAAAGCAAATTGGTTGACACTGTTCAGATTCCATGACTTGGGACTCTATCCATTAATAAGGTCCAATCGCAGGACAGAGAGGATAGGTGGGTTGGTGAGAATTCTGTGGCTAGATAGTCTCTACCAGAAAGAGCGTTACGGAAGGCAAGTAACTTGTTCTTCTGATAGAGTTCTAGTGCAAATTGCTCACCTTTTGAAAAGATATAACAGCAATATCCATTCGGCGGTAGGTCAGTAAATAGACTTAAACCAGATAGTCGTGCAGGACGAGCCGTAAAAATGTCCCTCCCAGTGAACCTGACTGTCCAGGCAATAATGCTTTGTGAACATGTGGAGGGATGCCCATGTAGCAGCCTGGCAAATGTCTAGGATAGGGACACAGTGTGCCACGCAGTGGTAGCGGCTTTAACCCTGGTAAAATAAACACATAGTCCTTCTGGAAGCTGCTTTTTGGCCAATGTGTAGTAGATGTTAATGCAGAGCACAATCCAGCGGGAGAGAGTTCTCTTCTGAACCACCTTGCCTTTCTTCACTCCAGAGAACCAAACAAACAGCCGATCGTCCACCCAGTGATCTTTGGTGCAATCTATGTAAAAGTTCAGCACTATCTTGGGGTCCAAGTGATGAAGTTGCTCTTTATCTTTCGAGGGGTGAGGCGAAGCATAGAATGCCAGTACGATGATGGTTTGACTGACGTGGATCGGGCCACATCTTTCAGCAGGAAGGATGCCTCTGTCACACAACCATTTTGTCTGGGAAGAAGGAAGTGCCTGGTGGAGTGAAACAAAGGGCCTGAAGCTCACTCAATGCTGGGCTGAGGTGATGGTAATGAGGAGGAACACAGTTTAGTCTTAGATAGTGAGGAGCTGTAAAAGATAGCTGTGAAGCAGCTACATCAGATAAGTCAGGATTATGTTAAGGTCCCATTGGGGAATGACAAAAGGAGAAGGGTTAAACATGTGTTGTAACCCATTCATAATTCGCATCACAACCGGGGACTAAAACAATGAGGGCTCATCTGGCAACCGTAAGAAGGTCGAAAGATAATACTTAACTGTGCCCAAAGCAAAGTCTTGCTGGGCAGGAGACACAACAAATAACAGCACAACAGATAATTTGGCCTGAAGTGGGGGTCAATCTGATGTGTGCTGCACAAAGCTACAAAGTTGTCCTAATGACATGCATATACAGTTTTCACTGAGGGCCACTTGACCGCCAAGATGACATCAACCACCTTGGGGGAAGGTTAAAGGCGTTCTGCTGTCGTCGCTTAAACTTCAAGCATGAAGATGGAGATTGAGAAGGCCCGGTTGGAGAACACTGCCCTTTTGCTGGGACAGCAGGTCCTCCGAAGGGACAGCCTGATCAGAGGACAGATGCTCAAGCCCAGTTCTGCATACCAGGCTCTCCGTGCCCAACCCAGAATGACTAAGATGACTTGGGCCCGGCCCACCCCGATTTTCTTGAGAACTCAGGACAGGAGGGCTATTGCTGAAAAGGCATGCATGAGTTCTGAGTATCACTTGAGGCAAAACGTGGCTCAGAGCGAGAGACAGCTTGGAAACTCCAACACGCAGAAGTGCTGACTGTGCGTTCTCAGTAGTGGCAAAAAGATCGATCCAAGGTTCTTCCCCTTTTCGGAAGAGACCTTGCACCACTGGTGTAGCTGCCATTCCTGATTTGCTAGGCGTCGATGGCTGAGCTTGTCTGCCCTGGCATTCAATGACCCTGGCAGGTGAATCATCATCAGGTAAATGCCTTGGTGGTCCAGCCATATCCAGAGGTGCAAGGCCTCCTGCCACAGGGTACGTGACCTCACGCTGCCTTGTTTGTTGCAGTACTACATGGTGGTGGTGTTGTCCATGACCACCTGTAAAAACCTCCCCTTGATGGATGGCAGGAAGGCTTTCAACGCCCAGTGGATGGCCATCAGCTCCAGAAGATTGATGTGGGGCTGGATTTCTGCTGGAGACCAGAGTCCTCTGATCTCACCTCTCCCAGGTGACCGCAACAACCAAGAAGTGATGCATCGGTCACCACCATGAGTTCTAGGTGGGGGAGTAAGAGGGGTCTGTGAATGACCCAAACGTGGTCCAATAACCACCACTGCAGATCCATTGCAGTCGCCTCCAAAATCTGAATGTGGCCAGAGAGGTTTCCTTGATGTTGGGCCCACTGGGACTCCAGATCCCACTGCAGAGCCCACAGATTCCACTTGGGTGCTCGATCATCATGATGCCACCTGTCCCAGCAATCTCATACTCGACATTGCTGAAATCCAGGACCAAGGCTGAAAGACCGGCATCATAGTCTGAATGTCCTAGACTTACTTTCCCGGGGCATAGGCATTTAACTGAACCATGTTGAGAGTGACTCCGATGAAGCGAAGCGTCAGAGAGTCAGGTGGGACTTCGGCATATTTTTAGTGAGCTCCGAAGATGACCAAAGACTCGCCACAGTCTGGAGGTGGCTGATGACTGGAGCGAATCGGTCATCAACAGCTAGTGGTCGAGGTAGGGAAAGACTGGCACACCTGACCTTCAAAGGTGTGCTGCTGCAACCACGACCACTTTAGTGCGCGCACCTTGGCTGTGTGGGGGAGCTCTACTGATAAATGGCTGGGTTCCCTGTGGGAGCTGGATTGGTTGGACATAGGCCGTTAAGGAACAGTGGAACTGCTGCTGTTGGCGAGGTTGGTTGGAAAGGCCCAGCGAGCAAGAGGTAGCACTGCTCTCCTTAAAATGCTCAAGTAAGGAATCAGTTTCCTACTCAAATCGGCAAGTACCATCAAAGGGCATGTCCATCAAGACGGACCGGACACTGCCTGATAACCCAGTTGAACACAGTCATGCAGACTGACAATGCCGGTGTCAATGCCAAGCCCGATGAAATCGGTGGTATCCAAGCCATAACGAATTGTGATCTTGGCAGCATCAAGAACATCTTGAATCACTGAGAAAGTACAGGGCAAGGATCATCCGGCACATCAGGGAGGAATTGTACCTGCAAATTACAAAGGGTGTGCGGGTATTGTCCCAACAAACAACCAGCATTAATAGATTGGAGGGCCAAGCTAGTAGAGGAAAAGACACATTTGCTGAACGTTTCCACTCACTTAGATGGTTCACTAACAAAATATCGACCCCCAAAATATCCCCATACCAAAATATCGTTACCAAAATATTGATGTCAAAATATTGTCATCCTATACTTATAATGGTAAGTACAAACATTTTGAGAAAAAAATATTGATGTCATTAATATAGGTGTATTCAATATTATTTTTTAAAATATATATAAAATAATAAATATTAAATATATTAAATAGTAACATTCATTTTAAACAAAATTTAAATATTGAATATATTTCTTAACAAACAAACAATTTAAAAAATGAAAACTATATATAATATATATTTACATATATACTTGAAAACAGTAATCAAACTAATGCTTTTAATCTATATTATTATTTAAAAATACTAAAAATATAACAAATAAATGTATACATACACCATTAACATAACATTTTTAGAAAATAAACCATTCAAGTTAAATTAATAAATGAAATGACTTAAAATTCTTTACATTTAGCAAACATTATTTTACACAAAAAATATTAATTAAAAAATATAATTTTAAATAAACAAAAACATAATAATATAAATTATAACAATGTGGTAAATAATTTAATTACCGGGACTTAATTTGATACAGAAACATAATAAAAATAGCTCAGTAAATAAGAGGCAGAATCCGTGGTATTAGAGGTTCGGAATGGGCTTTATTCCAATGGACGATTCGAATCGGTTGCTCCAAGTTCCATCACCACGAAGGTTCAGGAAGTGAAGTACATACTTTATTGATAATTAATCACTTTTATACAATAGGCATTACAGTGAAGCAAATGCAAGAGGCGTAACAATTGATAGTGTAGATAAGAGATACATACGCAGCAAAAAATAGGCGTAACTGGGTGTGATTAAAGAACGTCATCAGATGTGATGTCATAATAGGGTGGTTCCATGAGAGAATTTCGCAATGTCAGCAGAAATACTTGGCAGAAATGCGCGCGCGGCAACATGACGTGTGATTGACGTGCAACTAGGGGGTGAAGGGGACTTGACATTTAGCTCTACATGTGGCGACAGAAGTCTGGAGGGTCAAGTCAACCTAATCCCAAATCATATCTAACATCCTATGTTTAAAGAACTATGTTATCCAAAAGAGAGGTCTTCTTTTTTTTTTTTTTTAAAAACCTTTATTCGGATATTTCAGATACACAGCTATTCAGCCGACAACCCGGAGGTTCGGCAGCTCGTCAATCAACATATGTAGTCTTCTATAGCTGTCATGCAGGAGAGAAAAAAGGTTTCAATTTTTAAAGAAAAACATAACAAGCAAGGCAATACACATCATGTGTTCGCGTCAGATCCCACCGATGAGGCGGCCCCATATCCACCATCAGATCAGCCCTCAAGTGTGGAGGGGAGGGAGAGGCAGAGGCACTAACTTTCTATCAGATTTCATCCACAAAACTCAAGTCGGAAGTGGGGCTAGGGGGAAAGGTGCTCCTCTGGTGGGTCAGTGGCAGGAGGCAGGCAGATGTACCCCCTATACTGGTTCCACCCCCCCCACACCTTGTGCCATTTCTTGGGCCTCCCCCGTGCACAATACACTGTTTTCTCCCGAAACATGCACCAGTCCATGTTATCCTTCCATGCATCCAGGGTGGGCGGGCTAGGGGATCCCCACAATCGTGCAATATCCCGCTTGGCCACCATATTACCAAGGGTCACCCATTGAGTCTGCGCAGCATCGTAGTCTGTAGGGCCCCACACGTTCAAGAGACAGCGCCGCGCCTCTGAGTGCAACACAATACCCGTGGCCTCCTGCATCACAACATGAATCTGCTTCCACAATTCCGCAATCACACCGCACTCCCATATAATGTGCAGAAAGGTGCCCACCATCCCGCAGCCCCTCTTACACAGCCCGTCCTCGGAGAAACCCATGTGGACCAACCGGGGGCCAGTGACATAGACTCTGTGGAGTATCTTAAGCTGGACCAGCCGCAGCCTGGCGGGGATGGCAACCTCTTTCGGGGAGGAGACAGCGCACTGCCAGTCCTCATCGTCCAGCTCAAGACCGTCTCTAGTCCACTGGTCCCGCACCCCCAGGAGGAGATCGGTACGGACGTTCACCAGCTTCTTGTAAATGAGAGAGATTGTGCTCTCCGGCACATGGCCGTCCAAGATCCGGTCCTCCAACGGAGAGGATTCAGGCACCTTCTCCCCCTCAACGAGGACCGACCGCAGCGCATGACGTACCTGCGCGTACCGGAAGTATTCCGTGCCCTCTAGCGCATATTCCGTCTGCAGCTCTGTAAACGACTTAATCCGCCCCTTGGCCAGCATGTCCCCCACCCTGGAGATACCAATCAGGTCCCATTTGTCGAAACCCTTAGAGTTCCAGAGTTTCCCCAGCATGTCCGAGTCAAACAGCGGAGTGGCCAGTGTGAGTCTATCCTTCCACCCCAGGGAGTTCGTGACTGCCTTCCACACGTGCACCGCCACCCCGGTCGGCCCCGTGAGGGATCCAGCCGGGGCCCTTGAATAAAGTGCTCTATAGTAGCCACCACCCCGCAACAACCACCGGTCCATAGCGAAGCCGGGGCTAAGCGCAGGACCGTAGACTCCGTGGTTGACTGCGCTCAGTTGGGAGGCCCAATAGTATCTCCGGATGTCGGGAAGCGCGATACCCCCGTCATACCAAGGGAGAGTTAGTTTTGCTATCGCTATACGCGGGCGGCCGTCCCACAGCAGCGAACGCTGTAGACTCTCAACCTCCCGAAAGTAACTGGCCGGGACCAGCTCCTGGGTGTTCTGCAGGGCATAGAGAAAGCGGGGAAGCGACATCATTTTAAAGAGCGCCGCACGACCGAGGAGGGAAAGCGGCAGCCGCCTCCAGCCTGCCACGTCCCGCCGCAGGCGCGCCAACGGAGGGAGCAGGTTTCGCTCATACCGTACCGTGGGGTCGGCTGAAATATAGATCCCAAGATACTGAAAGCCCTCCCGGGCGATCTGGATCAGGCAATTCCGCGGGGGAACCGGAGCGTCTCCACACAGGGCGTACAGATATGACTTACCCCAGTTGATGGTGAGCCCCGAGTTCCTCCCGAAGGAAGTCAAGATGTCGCAGACAACTATAAGGGACTTCCGGGGTGAGGTAAGATAGAGCGGAATGTCGTCGGCATAGAGGGAAATGCGGTCCTCGTGGTCGGGGGACCAGCGAATCCCCCTCACGTCTGGGTGCCACCGTATCCATGCCGCTAGCGGCTCAAGGGCGAGAGCGAACAACAGCGGCGAGAGGGGACACCCCTGCCTGGTACCCCTTCCCAAGTCGAAGGGATTGGAGGCCCTCCCGTTAACCGCAACTTTGGCGAGAGGTCCTTCGTACAAGAGCCTCACCCAGCCCACAAATCCGGGCCCGAAGCCGAACTTCGCGAGCGCGGCCCACAAATATGCCCACTCAACCGTATCGAATGCCATCGTTGCGTCGAGCGCCGCCACCACGGCCGGTTCCCGCATCGTCCCGACCCTTGCGATCACACCATGAATGCGCCTAAGATTCAACGCAGTATTTCGATGTGGGATGAATCCAGATTGGTCGGGGTGGATCAGGTCACCGACCACCCTGACTAGCCGGTTTGCGAGGATTTTAGCAAGGATCTTCGGCTCAGCGTTAAGGAGCGAGATCGGCCGGTATGAACTGCACCTGTCTCTAGGCTTGCCATCTTTATGGATGACCACGATCGTTGCCAGGCGCTGGTCGAGCGGGAGGGAACCCGTCGCCCGCGCCTCCACGAACATGGCTCGTAGGTGCGGAGCGATCTTGTCCGGCTGGAGTTTGTAGAGCTCAATGGGCAGACCATTCGGACCCGAGGCCTTGCCCGGACGCAAAGAACGGATCGCCCCCGCAATCTCATCGACCGTGATGTCGCCATCAAGGTCGTCCCTGTCCACGTCGGAGAGGCAAGGCAGGGCGAGATCGCGCAGGAGTGCACATGAGTCCTCCACAGGCCTGTCCGACACGGATGTATAGACCGTGCGGAAGTAATCCGCAAAGCACTGGACTATGTCCTCCGGCTCCGTGACCAGGACGCCAGCCTCCGTCACTAGGTCCGGCACCACTCGATTGACCCTCTCCTTCTTGTCCAGCCACGCGATCAATTTCCCGGCCTTGTCCCCGACGTCGTACAGACGGCCCCGCTGTTCCCTACTCAGAGCCTTGGCTGCGTCAGTCACGAGGGCCCTGTACTCCGATTGCTTAAGGCTCAATTCGTGCAGCGCCTCCTCCGTGACCTCACCCCCCAGGGCCAGCCCTAGGTCTGCGATCTCCGCCTCAAGCTGGGCGACCTCCGCGTCCCTCCGACGCTTGGCCGCTGTAATCAAGGAGAGGGCCTCACCCCGAATCACGGTTTTGAATGCTTCCCACAAGGACACCGCCGACGTGACCGAACCGAGGTTTTCTTGAAAGTAACGGTCGATCGCCTTAAGTACCTCACTACGAGTCACAGGGTCTCTAAGATGCCACGGGTTAATTGGGGCCACCCTACCACCCACTCCTCTGGCAACATCCATACAGATCCACACCGGAGAATGGTCAGAAATACCTCGTGCCATGTGCCTGGCCTCAGAGACACTGGAAGCGTGTGCAGCCAGAGTAAGGACATAATCAATTCTGGAGAGACTGCCATGCGCACCTGAGTGGAAAGTGTACTGCCGTTGTGTGGGATGCAACATTCTCCAACAATCAACCAGCCCTAGGGTATCTATGAAATCAGGAAGCCACTTCTGAGCCCCCCCCGAAATCCTCTGCGGGTGCCTGTCAAGCAGGCCTGAGCCGACCGCATTAAAGTCACCACCCACCACCAACACGCCCTCCGGGAGATCCAGTAATGTCCTCTCTAAGTCCGCTAGGGTAGTGGGCTGCAATGCAGGGGGGACATAAACCGACACCAGGACCAGCGTCCTGCCCTCCCACCGTCCCGCTACTGCCGCGAAGCGCCCCCTATCGTCTACAGTAGTAGAGTCAACCTCAAATGGGAGAGAGGACCTGACTAGTATTCCCGCCCCTCTGGAACCCGAGGTGAACCCGGAATGCGCAACAAACTTATAGCCTTTACGATTGAGTGCATGGCACGTGTTGCCAATCAAGTGCGTCTCTTGCAAGAGGACAATATCAGGGGCACATCTCTTCAGAAATTGCAGTACAATCCCACGCTTAATACGATCCCCCAGGCCATTCACATTCCAACTGAGTATTTTGAGGCCCCTACCCCCCATCCCAGCATGTAAGGAGACCACCACCACCCACGTGGAACCCGACCCGAACCACAGGAGCTTGCATCATGACGCCTTGCAGAACCAAAAACAACAACAACCCCAACAACAAACCCCACCCACCCCCCACCCTGCACCCCTGCGTAAGCTCTAAAGTGCCCCCCAACTTGCAGTGTGCCTGTCGCCCCTTATAAAACTAGTCTACGGAAAGAACCCCAGAGGAGGAAAAGCTCCCCTACTGCCCCCGCCACCCCCCGGACTATCAACCTCCCAGAGGGATCGGAGTCGTGGTACTTAAGTCCTGGTTCAATGTTCGTCTCCGGCACCATCTGCGCCACCAGAGCGTTCCACGCCAGGCCGCCCTTGGGGCAGAGTGTCCAACCAGTCTCCGACCATGTCGGGTGCCTCAAAAAAGAAAGTTCGCTCTTCGAACACCACCCGCAACCTTGCAGGAAAGAGCATGGCATATTTTAGTCCCATCTCACGCAGTCTTCTCTTGACCGCCATGAAGCCTTGCCGCTGCTTTTGCACCATCTGAGTGAAGTCCGGATAAAAGCTTACAGTAGTGTTCTGGAATGGCAGCGGGCCGGCCATCCGCGATGCTTGTAGTATGGCATCTCGATCCCTGAAATTAAAGATCCGGGCGACAATCGGCCTTGGTGGGGCCCCCACCTTGGGCCTCCCGCCAGGAACTCTATGGGCCCGTTCGACGGTAAAGAACTTGCTAAGGCCTTTGGGTGCCAGATGGTTCACCACCAGGTCCTCCACGAACAGGTCCACCGACTGCTCCTCCGAATTTTCCGGGACCCCAATGATGCGCACGTTGTTGCGCCTAGCACGGCCTTCGAAGTCTTCCAACCGGCGGGCGAAGTGATCATTTGCTGCCCGGAGAGTACGGACTTCCTGCTGGAGGCCGGAGACATCGCCCAGGAGGCCGGCAGTCTTGAGGTCCAAGGACTGAACCCGCTCATTAGTTTTGCCGAGGTCGGCCCGAACCAGGTTGACGTCTATCGATATGGCATCTACTTTTTGTGCCAGGGTCTCAAATTGCTGCCCAATCGAGGACTTCATCCCTTCGATGGCCCCCATGATGTCCTGCAGGGTTAATTCTGTGGAGGGGGACGCCGCGTCCTTCGAGGCTTCCGACGTCGGGCCTGATTCGCACGGGGACCCCCTCTGATGGGCATAGCGGTCCATGGTATTAGTCTGGGTGGAGGTGCCCCGCCTGGTGTTCTTGGGCTTCTGTTTTTCGGCGTCCGACCTGGTTGACATCTCAATCTGCCGTGTAGACAATCTCCTGGCCCGTACAGGGTATATGGGCATGCAACCAGTGGCTGGCGCCGCGCACGCCCCGTCCCGGGCGCCCTGGAGACTGGAAAGCGAAATCGAAAGTGAAAGTGAAATCCCCTCCACCTCCGACGACTCCTCCCCGACCAGGCCGCTGTTGTTCAATTAGGGCACGGGCACTGTGCCAACGCAAGTCCCGGGCACCGTGCGGAGATTAGGCCCCAAACTTCCAGGCAGTATAACTTCGGTCTCCGGTGGGCGATTTCGACCCGGACAACGGTTCCCGCCTCAGCAGCAGATCCTCTCCAATAGTCCGGGCATCAAGTACAGGATAATAGACAGGATAGATGCCGGAGGGAGCGAGGGTCTCGGGAGCTCTAGGCTCACGCGGCCATCTTGATCACGCGCTAAGCTCCTCCGCCCTTAGTCCAAGAGAGGTCTTCTTAGAGTAGAATCTTATTCTATACTGACTATACTGACTATTAGTGCGTGTACAAGCGTCTAAGTGTCTACACTAGATGCGAGGGCGGAAATCTTCCATAATAATAGGGCTATGAATTACTTGCATAAAGACAGAGAAGCCGGGCCTTTGCTCGGTAGCTGGCAGAATGTTTACTTAAACTACTAGACAGGAATGCATTGGGCAGGGAGCGAAGCAGATAATTTCGAAGGTGAAATACAGTTTTTGGCAGGCAACAGGCTTCGTGAGCCGCGCAGGGAATGAGACAAAGTTCATGGTCACAGATGCAGGCTCAGACTGGAGCTTTCAGAGGCAGAAGGCAAGAAGAGTTTGACGACAGAATCAGGGCCTACTTGCCTGGACTGTAAAATGGCATAAGTGAACCATATAAAGCCGGTGGCCTTTCATACTTAGGAATGGAATATCCGGCCTATTCATGGCGGATCTGAAAGAGGACATGTTGACGGTGGACGCACATGTGTTTGCGTCTTCATAACTGGAACTGGAGGGAACATACATGTACTTGTGATTCATACATGAAACCGTTGGGGTCCAAGATAGGGGACATAACTGATCAGAAAAATCCATATTTCCACATTCCCTCCTTGTCCCCTACTTGCCCGTTAAGAGATATCAATCTTCATCAATCCATTGATCTGTTCATATAGCATCATTTGTTCTTCTTTCTTCTTCCGTGATGAATGAAATCTTGGTGGTGGAATACACGATGTGGCACACAGACCACAGATCGCTGGTCCACATTGTAGACATAGACAGCAACTGAATAGTATGAGAAGGCCAATACCTAGGAAGGATAGGACCTTCCATCCAAAGGTAGATAATACACTCCAAAACCAACCGGACCAAGTCCAGGTGCCTGGATTCTGGTGTATCTGGCTTACAATCTTATGAAGGCGAGTTATGGCTTTATATACAGATGGCGAATTTTCTAGTATGAAAATGCAACAACTTGATCCGATGACCCTACAGGCTCCGCCCCTATCGGCCAGGATGACGTCAAGGACAAGACGATTTTGAAGCACAACAATCCGCATAGCAGACTGCTCTTCTGTTAAATTGCCTAAGGCGGAAATAGTTTCGTTCACTACTGCTTCAAGGGTTCTAGTTAATCTACGTATCAGCTTACTATTAGTAACTGTACCTATATAGGGAAAGAGACCTTTATTGAAATCTGTGTATTTTTCCCATGCTGTTTCAGTGTAATCGACTATTGGGAGATCTCTCCTTCCTCTATTGTGCACTAAATGAGTATTTCTGTGATAGTCAGGAGGAGCTAGAAAAACAGGTGGCAAAAGGAATCCAATGTAGCAAGTACCATCCCAATCTAGAGGCAAACGTACATATGCCGTCTGACCACATATAAAATAGGAATGGCGGGAAGCTCTAAATGTAGACTTGCCCTGATCACTAAATTCTACTACAGTGGTGCATCTACTATGGCCCATATGTATGGAACCATTCTTTCTTACACATAATTCACCTTTTACTGGAAATATTGACATAGCGGGCAAGATTGGAGTAGCTTCGGATTCGACATTTAGGATCATAAGATTAAGCGTAAAATTACCTAATCCATACACTTCATTTTCTAGATCAGTTCCTGTTCTCTTGGGAAGTCCCTCCTTGTTAGGGTAGCAGACTTTAAGTAAAACTAAGTTCAACTTTCCCCATACCCAGTTGTCTTGATAAACTGCAGAATTCGAATCTAGGGAATTAATTAAACTAAACCATGCTCCACAGGAGCCGTTGTGTGTGAACGGGTATGGAAAGAGAGGTAGAATTCCTTTATAATTCTGATAGGGAGGGAGTCGGCCACATATCCAACAATTTGTAGCATTGCTAACCTGATGGGAATGATGTAACATACTAATAAACGTGTTATTGCGCAGCGCAAATCTATAAGACAACTCAAGCGGAGGTAATTCACTAAAAGAATGTTCAGTAGTAACATTATAAACATGTCTAAAAATAGGATAATATATGTGCAACAATATACTTGCAGTAATTATCAAAAGACTTAAGAAAAACAAAATTAATAACGTCACTGTGCAATGACTACGCAGTGATTTACAGTACGCATGTCGTTTCAACATTTTTCGGGTGTGTTCTCTATTCAGGTCTAAGGGATACATGTCAGAGACAATTCAACCGCTTCACCTTGGAGAGGACTTAAACAATCAAATTGCTTGACTGATTAGACCTGAGTTTTAGTTTATAATGTTCGTGATTACTTGTTTCAACCAAAGGAAGTTTTGAGTCAATGGGTGAAGACACACGAGGTGTGGTATTCACATCCGATGGTAGTCCATGAAATTTCTTGATATGACTTGAATGTACCCAGCCTTTTCTGCCTTCGATCTTCACCGCTGTCCTTGTGGTGAGCAAGACAAGTTGCGGCGACTTCCACCTAGGATCCAGCTGAGTCTTTCGATCAAAGTTCCTCACCAGGACTAGGTCCCCCGGAATTACGTCATGGGGTTTCACCTCAGTGTTGTCGGGAAAGGCTGCAGCTACCTGTGAACGACAAGATTGTAGTGCAGACATCAAGGAAGCCAAGTAATCTGTCAGCATATTACAGTCAATATCAGTTATTTTGCGTGGTATAGGCGTCCCCCACATATTTGGTGGTCTGCCAAAGATCACCTCATACGGGGATAGCCCTGTTCGAGAGTGTGCTACCATTCTCATGTAAAAGAGTGCAACTGGTAACGCTACTACCCAGTCGACACCTTTCTCTCTGCATATTTTGGACAATCTGATTTTCAGGATCTGATTATGTCTTTCTACGAGACCTGCTGCCTCGGGATGTCGGACACAGTGGAATTTCCACTGATAGCCTAACAAAAGTGAAACGTGTTTCATTAGTTCGGATGAGAACGGCTGGCCGTTATCTGAGTAGACAACACGTGGTAAACCGTATCGTGGGAAGAATTCTCGAACCAACTGTTTGGCAGTAGTCGGGGCAGTGTAATCTGAAGCCGGGTATGCCTCTGTCCAACGGGAAAGAGCACAGACAACTACGAGAACATATTTGAATCCTCGACATCGTTCCATCTGGATATAATCCATCTGGAGGACTTCAAAAGGGTGATCAGGAGGCTGAAATCCACCCTGTTCCACAGGTACGCTTTTTCCTGGGTTGAACTGACAACAGATCATACAGGTACGAACTTTTTGTTTAGCTGCTGATCGTAAATGTTTATTGAACCAAATGTGTTGAATGCTGTCTAGCATAGCTTTTTCTCCTAGATGCGCTGGACTATGGATAGTGTTAATAATGACTTGGACCATTGAATCAGGAAGGAACCACACAGATTTTTCCTTCGTCATCCATCCTTGATCCGTTTGAATCCCTCCTAATTCAGTCCATTTCTTTATTTCGTCTGGTGTAGCATGTGTCTGTATGTCAATTACGTCAAGAGTAGGATCTTTAATCGTCATAAAATGTGTTGGCGTCGGGACTATTGTCTTTGTCATGTCGGATGTTTGAGTTTGAGCAGTCTGTTTAGCTGTTCTGTCAGCTAGATCATTGCCTTGAGAAATGATATCAGTAACTTTCGTATGAGCTTTACATTTCATAATTGATATTGCAGTGGGTAGATGTATCGCATCTAATAAGGCATGAATGAGGGGTCCGTGCTGAATGTGGGCACCGTGAGAAGTTAAATAACCTCTCTCTCGCCACAGCACGCCGAAGTCATGTACAACTCCGAATGCATAACGTGAATCAGTATATATGTTGACTTTTTTATTTGTGGCTTGAATACAGGCTTGTGTCAGAGCGATGAGCTCTGCGGCTTGAGCTGACAAGGTATTTATGCAATTTGTTTCAATGATTTCAGTGTCTGTTGTGACTGCGTAAGCGGCCACTAACTCTCCTGTACTTGTTCTCATACATGAACCATCTACATACAACGTCAGGTCTGGGTCTAGCAATGGGACATCTGTCAAGTCTTGTCTGGGTTTCGTCGTGATTGTAATAACTTCAATACAATCATGAGCTAGTGGGTCTGTTCCGATTACAGGTAAAAGTGTGGCAGGATTCAATGTGTTACAACGTCTGATTTCTATATGTGGCTGAAACAATGTTAATTCATACCCTGTAAGTCGCGCTATAGTCAAGTGTTGTGTTTGTGTTCGATTCACGAGAACCTCTACTGCATGTGGTACTTGAACTGTCAATGGATGTCCTAACACTATGGCATCGCTTTGTCTGATTGCTAAAGCTGTTGCTGCCACTGATTTTAGGCATGCAGGCAAAGCCTGAGCTACGGGATCTAATGTACTAGAAAAATAAGCACATGGTTTGTGTGATCCTGCTTGTTCCTGTGTGAGTACTGACAAGGCAGTACCTTCGCGTTCTGTAACAAAGAGTGTAAACTGTTTATTGTAACATGGTGTTGCTAAGACAGGTGCTTGGCATAAAGCTTTCTTTAGGCTTTCAAAAGCTTGTGTATGTTCCTGAGTCCAAGGGAGAACAGTCGATGTGGCTGCCTCCTGTGTTGTCAATTGAATGAGTGGTTTTGCTAGAAATGCATACTGAGGGATCCACTGCCTACAATATGAAGTGAGGCCTATGAAAGCCCGCACCTCCTTTTGTGTCTTAGGTATTGGCATGTTAGCTATTAACTGAATGCGGTCGGGTGTAAGCTGCCTTCCCTCCTTGGACAGCGAGTGTCCAAGATAAACAACTCGCTGGACACAGAATTGCAGCTTAGAAGGGGACACCTTGTGCCCCTTTTCGGCTAGAAATTGTAAAACTGTCAGTGATGCTTTCTCACATTCGGGTTCGCTTCTCGCGGTGATCAGCAGATCATCGACATATTGAAGCAAGGCAGTGTTAACTGGCATGTGGATACTGTCGAGTTCTCGTTTCAGTGCTTGGCTATAGATGCTGGGGCTTTCTGTAAATCCTTGAGGTGCGCGTGAGAATTTAAAGCTACGTCCATTTAAACTAAATCCGAACAAGTATTGGCTTTCCGGATCTATTGGGACGCTGAAAAAGGCATTCTTGAGATCAATTACAGTAAAGAATGTTGCTTCGGAATCAATAGCTGTCAGTAATGACGAGATATCTGGGACCACAGGGAATTGTGGCACAATGCACTTGTTTAATTCGCGCAGATCAATAACCAATCGATATACTGGCGGGGCCTTTGGATCTGTTCGTTTAAGAATCGGAATTATCGGGGAATTACATACATTGGAGTCTGTTTCCACAACCACTCCTTGGGCAATGAGCTCGTCAATGATCTGCAGTAAAGCCACTACAGCATCTGGTGGTAACTTGTATTGTCGCATTCGTGGTAGTACCACTCCTGCCTTTAGTGTAACTCGATATGGTGTAATATTCATGCAACCAACATCAGTAGGGCCTTGTGCCCATAGATGTGTAGGTAAAATCTGCAGTCGGGGATCCATGTCTCTAGACACATAGTGACCTTTAAAATCACGTAAAAACAATCTTACTCCTTCCGGAGAACAACATATTATAGCTCCTAGAGCTTTCAGTGTTTTTATACCTAACAAGTTTTCTGGACATGATTTAGTAAGCAATAAATCTGTAGTTCGGGTCAAAGGTCCTATCGTAAGTGGAAGAGGCTGTGACACTTCATTAACAATAGGTTTTCCTGAAAAACCAAGGGAAATATTCTGTGAGCCTGAGAGGGGTGCCCCTGGAACTTCACTACGTTTTATGGTTGTTCGACTTGCCCCTGTATCGAGTAAAAATTTTCTATCTTGGCCTAATAATTCACTATGTACATAAGGTCCTTCTTGGTCTACAGGGACCTCAATAAGGGGTAAGTCAACTTCCCTCTCTAGGCTGGTTCATGCGTATCGTTGATAATCAGGATAGTCATACTGTGCGGTCTGGTACAGCTGTCGTGTCGTGGTTTGTGTGGCAGCAACAGGCAGCGCTGGTGCAGCTGGCACAAACTGTATAGACTGTGGTGGAGCTGGCATGGACTGTGCATGCTGCGGGGCTCCTTGTTCATTCTGATCCTGTCTAGGTGGCCGTGGTCTTTCTTTTGTATTACCTATGGCGATATTATGTTTTAAAACTGGACAATCGTGTACGTAATGACCTGGCTGTTTACAATAGTTGCATGTCCCTTTTACAGGACCTGCCGAAACACTGGACTGTGTCGTACCCTTTTTATGTCCTTCAGCTGGAACTGTCTGGGAGACTAGCATTTTCATTTTCGTGTCTTTCATGCGTCTTTGTTCATGTTCTTGTTCCTCTCTAATTCTATTGTGATGGTACTGTAACATTTGCAACATTTGTGATGGGGTGTTACCTTGCCAGGTACTCTCGAATTTTAATACTCTATTCTTCACTTGGGGTAAGGAGTTTTCAACTAATTTTGTCACAAACAGATGTGGGTATGATTCGCTACTTGCTTTTATGCCACTATTTATACCAAAACATTTTTCAAATCGGGCATAGAAATCACTAGTGTCTTCATCTTGCTTTTGTTTACAGGCTGAAATTGTACCCCAGTCTTCCTTTTTCGTAGTTAATAAACGTGGCAGTACCTGTACTAGTAAACCTGGTAGTGCTTTAGTTTTATCCCCAAGCCCTGCTCCTGCAGTTCGGGCCTTTTCTTCTGCTTCTAATGCTGACCATTCTATCTTTTGGTCTCCCACCTCCCACTCTTTTTCCTTGAGTTTTTCATAAATGCCAGCAGGCATTAATACCTTTAATATTGTCATAATGTCGGGATAGGTATACTCTCCCATGAGTAACATGTCTTTAATTTCTCGGTGGAAACCCGCTGGGTCTTTGTCATGACTGGGTACCACTTTCTTCATTTGTAACAATTCTATTTTCGATATGGGCGTATATACAAATACACGTTTAAACTCATTGTCCTCGCCTTTTATCGGGTGTACCTCTCGTAAAGGATTCTGTCTGTCCATGTAATACGTAGTTCTTTCCTTGATGGGCAATGAGACATGTTCTGGGCATACAAAAAGAATGTACTGCTTTCTTGATTCTAGTATTTCTTTAATTAACTTAGTACCTGAACCTTTCCATCTATTCGTGAGTAATTCAGTCAGTATATCAGGTAAGGGACCAGGATCTGAATGCTGACTCTGATATAGTATAAGGAGTTGTTGAATCATATAAATCCCAGCTAAACGCTGTTCATCTGGGGTGAGATTCAAAAATGTGTGTGCTACTGTATCATCACCATACTTTCCGGGACTGTCAACCCAATGAACGGCTGACCTGGCTAATTCTTGTTCATCCATAGAATCGAGAAAATGATAACCCCTTCGTTCTCGGAGTAATTTGTCAGCGGCTTGGAACGAATGCTCGGGGGACCTTATATTTATTATAGGTGTTTGGAAATTCCTGTTATTATCTGGACATATCGGACGTATCGGATCAATAAAACATCTAGTACTATTACAAGATCTTCCTCTACCCACATAGGCTATGGTATCTGACTGTCCTGTGGGCAGTCCTGATCCTTCCTCCTCGCTTTGTTCGAACTGGTCTACCGCTAATCTCTCTTCGTGTAGGCGTTCTATTTCTTTACGGATCTTTCGGCACATGGCTATTATACAATTTTGCTTATCATGTCTCCCTTCTGATATATTCTGGCTCCATCTGGTAAGAGTTTGCATTGCTTCCGGGTCTACCCCCGGTCGGTCTTGATTTCTGATCACACAATTTATGAGGAAACGTAACAGTTCCCCCTGTATCTCCACTTTCTGGTATTCCATAGCTCTGTTAATACATTCAGAATCTCGCCCTGTTTGGACAAAATGGTATATATTATCTAGATGCACAGTCATTCCTGGTATCTTCCCTAGATACACCGCGGCTCGTCTGATACGTAATGATGCCATGATCATTTCGTCCTCTTTGCCGGGCACAGGGTCATATCTACAATCTATAAGAAGTTCCTTAAGCGTGCGGGCATTTATGAGTTTGGGGGTACGTGAATGTGCTGATTCTTGAAAGGTAAGTTTATTTACTCTGGGTGGCGTAGAAAAAATGTTGGTAGCACCTCCCGTAGCCCCATCTGGGGTATCGGGCGTGAAAGGATTCGTTGAACGCGATACAGCAACTATAGGTGTGGACACAGCTATAGAAGTAGCTGTAGGAACCGATGTAGAAACAGATGTGCTTGCCGGAACTTGTGTCAGGATTTGTTGCTGTAGAGATACAGATACAGGATCTTGGCGTTGAACCACCCCAGCAGACGGTCTATGTGGGGCGGGGTTAGCATACTCGGGAGCTGCGTCATCTAAGTATGAGGAAAGAAAAACATCTTCTGCTGTTCTAGGATGCCCCTTAGGATGCATTTTTATTGGAAACAATGGGGGTGGCAAGTCTTTTGGTATTTCCGGAGTAGCCTTAGGTAATCCCTCGGCCAGGAGGGGATACATACCATTCATAAGGGCATTTCTTTGTCTGTCTATTTGTTCTGATTTCACTCGTGTACCTTCTTCAATTAATAGATTTTCTCGGACTTTATTTGAACTTTCTTTATTTTTCTCTTCCTGTCGGAGTGCTTTTTCTGTACGTCTATGAGATTCTTTACGCCATAACTCAACGGCGTCTTTCTGTGACTGTCTGACTTTCCTTTTCCATAACTCTTCCTCTACTTTCATGATGCACTCTGCATCCCAGGTCCCAGCTGCGGGCCACCTCTGACTTTCTGGTAATTCCTTGGTGTAGTCTACCCATAAATCAAGAAACAATATAGCGTCTAAGCCGTGTTTATGATACATGAAGTACCCTGGAGTGTCCCTAGGAGGAATAGGAACAGCTTCTTCGAGTACCCCTTTTCTTGTTGTGATCTGTCTTAATTTCGAAAAGAGCGGCATATTTGAGAACTGATCTGATACTTGATCTTGAACAAACTTAATACAAATAAACACAATAATGAACAGTCATTCATACCACAATATGCAGAACGTATTTAAAACATTTAACATTTAACTGAGCAACAATGATGATGACGATCTAAGGAAAACTTAATCACTAAACATAATACTCGGCATTATCTGGATTATTCTGAATTGATATACTTGATATACTAGATATACTGCTAAACAGTACAGATACACTGCTGAAACAGTGCAGACCGGATTTGTGTACCCAAACCCGTCTTGACCGGCACAACCTATGTGCACGTCAGAACGCCTCCCCAGTAATGGTACTCACCGGGTAGCTCGGAACGGAAGGCCTCGGAACGGAACTGAACTGGACCGGACTGGACTCGACTCGAAAACTTCGGACACTCTGGACACTTGGTGGGCCTCTGTATACCTCGGATCTTGCTCTCTCAGCTAGGCTCTGGTCGGGATACTTCGCACTTCTCACCGCCTCGTCTGGGTGTTGATCGCAGCCTCAGTCGCCCCCGCTTGACCGGAGGGAGATACAGGAAATCCTGCTGGTACGCGTTGTTGTCCGTCCAGCTGTGGCAGGAGACCGGGCCTGCAACGCACCGCCGGCGCGTGAGATGAGAAAGTGTCCCTGTTCGGGCGCCATTCATGTGGTAAATAATTTAATTACCGGGACTTAATTTGATACAGAAACATAATAAAAATAGCTCAGTAAATAAGAGGCAGAATCCGTGGTATTAGAGGTTCGGAATGGGCTTTATTCCAATGGACGATTCGAATCGGTTGCTCCAAGTTCCATCACCACGAAGGTTCAGGAAGTGAAGTACATACTTTATTGATAATTAATCACTTTTATACAATAGGCATTACAGTGAAGCAAATGCAAGAGGCGTAACAATTGATAGTGTAGATAAGAGATACATACGCAGCAAAAAATAGGCGTAACTGGGTGTGATTAAAGAACGTCATCAGATGTGATGTCATAATAGGGTGGTTCCATGAGAGAATTTCGCAATGTCAGCAGAAATACTTGGCAGAAATGCGCGCGCGGCAACATGACGTGTGATTGACGTGCAACTAGGGGGTGAAGGGGACTTGACATTTAGCTCTACATGTGGCGACAGAAGTCTGGAGGGTCAAGTCAACCTAATCCCAAATCATATCTAACATCCTATGTTTAAAGAACTATGTTATCCAAAAGAGAGGTCTTCTTAGAGTAGAATCTTATTCTATACTGACTATACTGACTATTAGTGCGTGTACAAGCGTCTAAGTGTCTACACTAGATGCGAGGGCGGAAATCTTCCATAATAATAGGGCTATGAATTACTTGCATAAAGACAGAGAAGCCGGGCCTTTGCTCGGTAGCTGGCAGAATGTTTACTTAAACTACTAGACAGGAATGCATTGGGCAGGGAGCGAAGCAGATAATTTCGAAGGTGAAATACAGTTTTTGGCAGGCAACAGGCTTCGTGAGCCGCGCAGGGAATGAGACAAAGTTCATGGTCACAGATGCAGGCTCAGACTGGAGCTTTCAGAGGCAGAAGGCAAGAAGAGTTTGACGACAGAATCAGGGCCTACTTGCCTGGACTGTAAAATGGCATAAGTGAACCATATAAAGCCGGTGGCCTTTCATACTTAGGAATGGAATATCCGGCCTATTCATGGCGGATCTGAAAGAGGACATGTTGACGGTGGACGCACATGTGTTTGCGTCTTCATAACTGGAACTGGAGGGAACATACATGTACTTGTGATTCATACATGAAACCGTTGGGGTCCAAGATAGGGGACATAACTGATCAGAAAAATCCATATTTCCACAACAATATAAAATAAATGATAAAATATAAAAAGTAATACATATACTATTCCCACTACAATTTATATAAAACGACCCAAAAAAATATATAAAAGATGCACTACTACCACTTCACGCAACGCAAACAAAAATAAAAAGAGGTAACATTTACAAGCCTCCCTCCAATTAATGCAACAATAGTAAAAGCGTTGGATTGAGGATAGGTAAGATTTACTATCCCATTCCAGCCAGTACAACAGTAGGGAAACTGCTGGAGTGCGGAGGGGTAAAATGTACTATTCCCACTCGAATTAATGTAACAGTAGGGAAAGTGTTGGATTGCGAAGGGGTAAAATTTACTATTTCCACTCCAGTCAGAACAAAACTAAGGAAAGTGCTCGATAGCGGAGGGGTAAAATGTAATATTCCTACTCCAATGACTGTAACAGTAGGAAAAGTGTTGGATTGCTGCAGGGGTAAAATTTACTATTCCCACTCCACTCAGTACAACAGTAGGGAAAGTGTTGGATAGCGGAGGGGTAAAATTTACTATTCCCACTCCACTCAGTACAACAGTAGGGAAAGTTTTGGATAGAGGAGGAGGTGGAGGGGAGGGTAAAATGTACTATTCCCACTTCAATAAGCGCAACAGTAGGCAAAGTGTTGGATAGCCGAGGGGTAAAATTTACTATTCCCACCGGGGGCCATTTACGATGTCAGTCGGAAGTGCCTCTGAGGTCTTGTCGGGGTCGGTCTGACCGACCGATGTAGGCTCAGAAGCAGTCGCTACGACCGCAGTATTATGATGACCAAATAGACATGGCTTACCTCCGACTCAGACAGGAAAGTTTGCCCGTGAAGCTCTCAGAAACTTTGAATGGAGCCGATCGTAGCAAGTTCCAGCCCTGAAACCGCCCGCCCTATTACGATGAGTATTTCTGATGTATTGCCCGTGCCGGTCCACCCATCTCATCAGAGCAGGTGTAAGGGGAGGTTTTCAAGCCACAAAAAACTGCACAACACAAATCCTACGATATTTGCTGTGCAGCTATGGAGACCAACGCGGATGTCATTCCTCTACTATATATCATTGATGAATATGAGAATCTGAACCGTTGCGGACGTTGGCGCTGGTAAGTTACACACCTACGCCTACATATTAACTTAACTAACAAGCGAATGCCAATTAAGTTTGAAGTGTCCTGTAGCATGTTGAGCATGGTAAATAAGGGAATGTCATCATCAGGTATCCATGGTCTGACATTAAAATACAGGGACAAACCCAGCTTCAAGGTATGATTAGAAATGGCCTTAGGTACATATATATGTATGTATACAAAAATGCATGGATGAGTACACCACACTGCAAAATGCCACGTCATGGCAACAAAACATCAGTGCACACACAAAAGTATGTCCACAGAAACACATGCACTGGCACCAGGGCCGCTCCTAGGATTAGCAGTGTCCGGGGCAGAACCAGAATATATGAAGCACCTATAAATTCCATAAGGTGTCATGTAATGGGAAGTCACATTACAGGAAGTGTCTTCAAGTTACCATTCATTCCCTGCCATTGTTGAAACAGCTTTGTAAGAAGCACTTTAACTAGTGTGGATATTTGTAAATTGGCCAACAATACATATAAACACCACATTCAAATGATGTAAAAATATATGGCAGATTTGTGAAGTGTAAATACAATACATCCACCCAAATGGATGGAAAATCTAGGCCTAGATCGTTTATAATCTTACAATTTTGTTAATCTGATGCACTAATTGTTGACAGATTAATACAGGATTCAAAACTCTAAACTGACTAATATAGTCCAGCTTGACCTGCCACTTCCCTACCAGTCCAATCACGCCTTGATGAGTTTAGCAGTGTCGGAGCAGGCATCCACCAGAGCCGCCGCTCTTCATGATCTCAGCCTCACTGCAGGGCAGGTAGCCAGGTCAGTATAGGGAGTCACAACCAGCATGGGATTATGTATGTGTCAGTACTGAAAACAGTTGAAGGATCTAGCCCATTCTAAAAGCAGGCCTGAGGCATCTGATTTTCTTCCATACAATCCCTATCATGCACCCAGGTCTGCTTGCACGCAGACCTTACTACAATACATTGGGCCACAACTATCTTGTAGGCCAGTATGCTTTGTCAGGACAGGTTTACATGTCCCCGGCTAGGCCTGTGGTATTCTACCATCACTGTTTACTGAGGCCGGGCAGTGGAGCAAAAGCTATGATCTCTACTTGTCCAGTCAGGATATTGTCTTAAAATGTCCTTTGGAGCTACATTTCTTCAAAAGGTCGAGAGTAATAACAGTCCACACAGAGCAGGTTTGAATTCATCAGACACATAAAGGATGATTCCTGATCCGAAATCTTTGGAAAGGAAGACACACATCTCAAAACAAAGACAATTTCTCACATGGAAAATGAAGAGATAGGGAATTGCAGTTGGTGGCATATGGGTCAATGTATGTAGATGCGCACAAATTCCCACACATTTAAACATCACATCTAATCTCTTACTTTGATCTCATGATGTATTTTCTTTTTCAACAATTTTAATTGATTCAAATTATCTTTCGTTAAGCAGACAATGCAGATCCGATCGCCCGTGCATAACAAACATTTGTCACTGAGCCCAGTATACCGCAACAGGAGCATATGGCTCGATATTAACTCAAAAAACTTGATAACCATAACAATATAGCAGATCACAGAGGTATTCTGGACATTTAGACGATCAGCATCCCAGGTCCCTCACTGTCCAGATATGGGAGATGAGACCATGGCCTCTAGTTCAACAGCCATTGTTAATATTTACCATTTTAGCATATGTGGATTCTAAGACCCCCCTCCCTGTGATTGAAGGAGGAGCTGTCAGGCAGCCAGTCTGCCACACATGACAGAGCAGCAGCTTTATCTAGCCCTGTCAGCACCACCTCAGGTAGGTCTATGACCAGTGGGTCTTCCTGTGTATCCCGTAAGTCCTGTAACAAGTTGTTCCACAGGTCAGCGACTGCAATCATGCGGAGGCTCATGATTTCCTCCCTGCGCAGTGCAGTTGCCTTGGCCCTACCCCACTTCAGAGTCGCTGCACACCAGTCTTGGAGTGCTCTGAGTGCAGTGGCCTTCCAATTCATAGAAATGGCCTGGTGGGTGATGAGCATTGCCAAATCTATGATTCGACTGGATACCATTTGAGCCCTCTTTCACCTGAATATCCCGAACAGCGTCCCCTCCAATGTATGGAGGTCGGCACAACCTGTCACTGCGGCAAGTACATCTGTGACTCTGGACCACAGGGTTGCTGCATCCAGCCATGACCAGAACATATGTATTAAATCCGAATTAGGTGCATGACATTGTGGGCAGAGAGGGGAGGACACAAACATCATATGTAGGACAGCCGGGGTGAGATATACCCTTTGCAGTATGTTGAATTAAATGTACTGGACTTTGCCACTACGAGATGGGTAATGTATAGTGCTTCCCACTCCTTGGGCATGAGGCCTCATCCTATATCAGTCTCCCATAGCCAGTGAATGGCCGACAGAGGGTCAGTCGCTGTGTGAGCTACGGCGTTATTGAACCAGGTCACCATTTTCCAACCTGCACCCATTATTTGCAGGGTGTGGGTTAGTGGAAGATGCTCCGGTTCAGTGTCCGTGACTCTCCACAGGCATCCCACCGGAATATCATTATCTTCCTGCAACTAGCCAGAGGGTCTGATCTTCTGGTCCCTGAATAGGTCACCCACTGAGGTCAATGCAGCGTCTCTCCAGGCCGTCAGCCCTTCCCTAACAATGCTTGTATGGAACAGTAGGATGAAGTGCAGACTAACGGCAGAAGAGTATGGGAGCATGTCTAGCAGTAGCCTCAGGCCCTTCTCAAAGCTCCAATAACCTGTGTTCACTAAGCTGTTTGCTCCACAGGGGTGCTGTGCTCCAGGGAGCAACATAAATCCCACCATATTCTGTGCCCTGCATGTTGGTAACCTTCCCACCTAGTCCAACCGCCTCCCAGCCAGCCAACCATCACACCAGCCATTGCAGCTGTGCTGCCACATAATCATTTACAAAATTCGGCACACCCAGGCTACCCTTACCCACCAGCATCTGCAGGCTACATAGAGCCACCCTTCTCCTGCCCCTATTCAAGATGAACCATCCCAGCATGGCATGCAACTCCATGATGGTAGCACGAGGCACACCCACTGATAGGTGAATACAAAAATACAAAGGGCGGAGGAGCATTACCATCTTGGAAAGTGATATTCGTCCTTGGACTATAAGTGGGAGACTGCTCCACAAAGTCATCTGTGGGCATAAGGAGGACATGGCCCTGGTCAGATTTCCCCAATGAGATCGTTTGCATTATGATGGTTACAGATCCCTAAGTACCGAAACACCCAAGGCTCCCACCTCACCCTCTGTTCTCCTGCCATAACCTCTTGTGAAGAATAGTCCGCAAAGAGGGGATAAAACACAAGACGTGGCCTAGTTAACACCCAAACCCCACACCGTCTGGAAATCCGCTACTATCTCAGAAATATCTGTAATCCCCATGGGGATATCCCGAATATAGAGTAGCATGTCGTCTGCAAAAATGGATACAATATGTACCTCATCGCCTAGTGGAACTCCCCATGATTCCCTCCCCCTGGCGAAGCCGCTGGGACTACGGCTCTATTGCCAGGGCAAAGAGCAGTGGGGAAAGGGGACAGCCCTGATGAGTGCCCCTGCTCACTGTAAACAAGGGTGATATGTATTTTCTAATCCTGATCGGGCAGTCGGCTCAGTATAGCAAAGGCGTATGTATCGTTGCTGATGCCCCTCAATGGCCAGTTTCGACAGAGTGGTAAACAAGTAGTCACAATCAAAGGTATCAAAAGCCTTCTCTAAGTCCAGCACTAGGAAGGCTTTGTAGGGCCATCTCCCCCGGGCCAACTCCATCGCCCTATATAGCCTTCGAATATCAAAGATGGTGGTTCTATCAGGGATAAAACCATTTTGGAACCCATGCACTAGATACAGCATGTGTTCCAGCAGGTGGAGCGCCACAACCTCACTAAAGTTTTCATAATCCATACCTAGCATGGACAATGGGCGATAGGATGTCAGTTCCGTTGGGTCCCTGTTGGGTTTTACCTGTGATCCCAACAAGGACTCTTGCATGGAGTGCAGTTGTCCCCACTCACTCAAGGTGGAGTGATAGACCTTCAGTAATGTAAAGGCTCATAGGCCCGGTAGAGCTCGCAAAGGAGGCCATCCAGCCCCAGAGTTTTTTAACGTGGCAGCGCTCATAATCACTCTTTGTATATCTGGTTCCACCAACGGGATGTTAATCTCCGCATGTGCTGCAGGATCAAGTACAGGCAGATTTCATCTAGTCAGGAAATTGATAATATCTACCTGGCGCTCTGACTACGGGGGATCGCACAGGCCACACTAATACACTGTGAAGGCCTCTTGGATGGCTGCCTGACTAGTGTGCATCTGGTTCAGGTGATCCCCAATCATAGTAATGGGCTGGGTTGGTGTTACACCGCAGAGGAGGCAGGCCAGGAGTTGCCACAACTTATCACCCTGCTCGTGCATCTTAGCTTGGTATGTTTTAAAGTAAATGCAACGCAGTTGCTCAATGAGATGGGTGTGGTGTGTTTGAGTATCCGTCAGCGTGGGTAACATCCCGTGCTGCAACCAGACCACAGTCTCCTGCTGACCTAGTAGTGCCTTCGACTGCATCAAAGTCCTATGGATTGTGGCCGTAGCCCGCACTAAAGCCCCATGCACCCACCACTTAGTACTGCTTCAGTGCTTCCCACGCAGCCAACCTAGAAGTGAATATGTCCCAGTTGTCAGTCAAATTATTGGAGATGGATTACCATCAGTTATTCCCGAATTGCAAATTCCAACAACAACGTAGGCTGCAGTTTCCATGTGGGGAATCGGGGTCGTGGCACCACACACCCAATGTGTATGTGCATAGGGTTATGGTCGAGAATGTCCTCCCCAGGTATTCAGCATCTAGAACCTCTGGCTGTAGTGTGTGGTTAGAAAAAAGATAATCTATCCTAATGTGTAGATCGTGTACTGCAGAGCAGTAGGAGTACTCCTAGGTCTCCAAATGTAGGGTCCACCAACAGTCTCGGCGGGACCAGTGTGCAGCCCACAGTGTAAGGAATGCTGCCAACACCGGAGAGGATGGTGGGGGTGGGTGAGAACAGCCAAGTGGCGGTGGGGACGAGGGATAGGCGCAAAAGAAAGGGCGGTTGGGCCACATTTGGCACTTAAACACTGCCCAATAATATTGGCCTACCGTCAAGGAGCTCCTCTACAAAGACATATCGCCCTTCAGGGTCTATATTAGTAAATGATGGGCTAAATGGAACCCCCGGACGAACCCACACAAGCGTCCCCTCGCAAAACCAGGGTACATGGTGATAAAACACTTACCCCACCAGCACTTTTGTAATTGGGTCTCCTGCCCACTTGCCATGTGGGTATCTTGTAACAGTGCTATTTGTTCCCTGTGCATCCGGATATGTTGTTGGACTGCGTGTCTCTTCCTTGTTGTCCCCATACCTCTGACATTCCAAGTCATAATGACAATAATACCCATTTGTGTGTAGCGTACTGGGAAGTATGGGGAAGGGGTTCGGGAGTGGTCTCCCCCAAGGCAGGCCAGCAACACCCATCCTGGAGTCTTTCGTGGGGGGACTATCGCCCCTAATCGATGGACCGCTACTCAATAGATCTGCACCAGCAACCAAAACATGAACCCTCATTACCTCCATCCCAGGGCGATATCCAAGGGGAAGATTGCACAAACAGTGAACAAAATTACCTACAAAGAACTTATCAGTTGTGCCCACACACAACTCTGCCAAGGCCTGCGGGGGGAGGGTTGTTGATCCTGCCCTCTGATGCTCATAGGTATTGTGTATGCTCGTGGTCTTCTAGCGGCAATTACTACAATATGGACTGAACAATCAGTGGCAGACAGTAAGCAGCAGTGTCCCCTAACAACATCTCTTACTTTCATCTGGCAACAGATTTTACATACTTACATTAACTCTCATCTCTATGCGTACCTTTCCATATTATCTCTTGGCCTGTCTACTTCCTACTTTTGCTGGTTTACCCCTCTTACATCCACCTCAACCTACATGCTCATCTCTCCACCTCTCCTTTATCCACAAGCTCCAAACAATCAATCTCTGGTACTGCCACTCCTAAATCCATCTTTTGCCTCTATGCTCTGCCCTTGAACTCTTACCATTCAACCATCTCACCTTTTCATTCTGGTACTGCCCCTCTTACATCCACACCTACATTCCCTGCACTACTCTTCACCTATATGTGCACAACACCTCTCCCCTTCATGCTGTACTCTCAATGTACTATACTTATCACCTCCACAGCAGCCACTAACCGTAAAATGTGCCCCTCTCATCCACTTGTCTGTCCCCTTTCCTCCGGATTTGTTGCACTCATTTTTTCAATGGTGCACTCGTATATCCACCTCTTACATTCACTATTACTACCGCACAAAACCTCTCACCCTGACCCTTACTTTTCTCACGGACTCTGGTTTTATTCATTGGCCTTCCACCATTCACTCACTCTACTATGCTTAAGGACAAATAATAGTCATTTGACAAACTAGAGCTTCCATACATTTTAACACACCATCCATCTACTGGCTAACACCTCTCATCTCTCCATCCAGCATCCTAACTTTCTCAGCTGGTATATCCCCTTGACATCCACCTATCCACTTTGTTCTGCAACAACCTGTTACCTTGTCTCACTGTGGCTCTCTTACATCCACATCTCAGTTCCATGCTCCATACCTATTCCTCATTTCAACAAGGATAAGTTACTTGCATGTAATCCTAGTTCTCTTCCAGGGGTATACTCATCAAAGTCATACGCACTGAATAGTCCGGCCCATGTGCGGGGACCCCGGAGCATTAACAAAACTTATATATATACACACATGTATATAAATATGAAGCCCAAAACCCACAATTAGGCTCAAATATGGCAATATTATATTGTATTTTTCATTTGAAATAAATCACATAATATAACATTTCCATAAAATAGAGAAATGTACTCCCAACTTGTTTGAACATCACTTTTATTTCCAAAGAAAAAGGCAAATTGATAGCAGGCAGATTAGCCTAGAAGACTGCACATAGAACACTCATTAGAGAAAAACTGGCACCGTGCCTTTAAGACCTCCAGGCTCCAAATCATGCCCCACAGGTGACAGATAGGTCAGGTCTTTTTAATGGCGTATTACACTGTATAAAGAGTATGAGGAAAAAACATCCTGTTATACTAATGGTATTCGTCCGGGGAGGAGGCAGGGTTGCTTAGGACTTTGATGAGTATTCCCCTGGAAGAGAACTAGGATTACAGGTAAGTAACTTATCCTTCTCTTCCAGGGGGTACTCATCAATCGCCATAAGCACTGAATAAAGTAGCAAACCCATCCCTTGAACCCTGCGGACGAATACCTGCATATTATCATATTCTGAACCATTTGTTATGCAAATAAATTTCTCAAAAGGATGCTTGTCCAAACTGAGCATCCGTCTGAGTATCAGAATCTAAGCCGTAATGGCGGGAAAGGTATGAACTGAGTGCCATGTAGCTGCTTTGCATATCTCCTGAACAGGTACATTTCTAAGCAGAGTCGTAGTAGTGGCTTTACCCCTCGTAGAGTGAGCCCTAGGCTTGCCAGGGAGCTGCTTGTGAGCTAGCTGATAAGATGAAGTGATACAAGATACTATCCATATCCATCAAGCGATGGACCTTAGAAGAGTGAAAGCTAGCAAGCTACACCTGGTGTCATGGAATGTGGTCGGGGTCAGTTCGAAATTTGCCCTCAAGCATTGGATCCGGTATATCGAAACCTTTGACATCTGCATTCTACAAGTAAACTGGAGTAACTCCCCCGTATGCGTTACGTTTCATCGCCCAGCAATCTTCCGCAAGATATGCAGCACAGCGCGCGGAGAAGGTGGAGGGTTTGTTGTTAATCTGGGTTGAAATCGCGCTCTGATGTGTAATTCGTGAGATCCCATTCAATAGTCCTGACATTCTAGCTGTCCAACTCAAGGGCCAGAATGGCACCTTGATGGACATCTATAATGTCGATGCCAGAGGAACCAGGGCAGGAAGGAGGTCAGCCACAATACAAGAGCTAGAAGAACTCTCGGATGATAGGGCTACAAAGCCTCCCTTGATTGTAGCTGGTGACTTCAATGTTACTTTTGAACCCTTAGAGAAGGAGGATGTCTGTGGGACTAGGGAGGAAGAAGAGATGTGCCTTTTTCCACACTTTGATCTTCCCCCTATTTTAAAATGGTTGTAAGAGGCACTTCAGTTCAATGCCCTTACCCTGGAGTTCGGTCTGAAGGCAGCAAAAGGCTGTACTAACTCAGATAAATCAGGTGCCAATACTTTCAATAGAACTAATAATACAAGCTGCATAGATAATTGCTTGTTGGATTTAAGACTATGGCCTAGGGTGATCGATATGGCTGTGGGTTTTACCACCGACAGCGACCACAATCCTCTGAAACTCTCCCTGGGATCCTTGGAGTCCTCCGAATTCCACTCTAGTGACAATGGAGTTACTTCCAACAAATGACAATAGACGACTGAAATGGCCCCAGGTCACACTGGATAGAGGCATGCTTGAAGCAATCAAGCAGAATCTGATGCAAAGCATAGCAGAACTACAAAGGTTAACTTATTACCCGGGAGGGCTGGAGATTTCAACTTGCCATAATAATTTTTTTGATTAGCTGGCTACATATTTTTGTGAACCAGAGTGCCCTCTAGACTGTGGTAGAATGACAAGGTCACAGTTTGCGTGGTTTAACCAGGAGTGCAGAGGCCTTAGACGCTAACAAGCCCAGGCCATTAGAGCAAATGACGTGGCCTACCTGAGGAACTGAGGAGATCTTATAAGTCAGCACAGGTCAGAGCAAAAAGGGAATGGGACGAAAATAGATGGATTCAAATAAGGGAGGCCTGTGCCAGGAAAGACTCTCAACAGTTCTGGCTCCTTGTTACTACGGGGGATGCAAATAGGCCCTTACCAAAAACATCTCCACTACTGCATGGTTCGATCATTTTTCCTCATTATATTCCGGACCTTGTGCTTCGGACGCAGATGATGGCCCTCTTGATCTTGCCCATGTTACTGCTATGGACGTTTTTTCCTTAGATGAAATCAAGACCTGTATTAATTCCATCATAAGGGCTAAAGCCCCAGACCCGATGGCATTCCAGATGATGTTTTTGTAAACTACAGCGAGAACTGGGCAAGCAATATATTGGCCCTAGCCAATTCATTGCAGCGGGGGTCAAATACCCTCTTCCTGGAAGGGAGCAGAGGTTGACTCCTGTGTATATGAAAGGTGATAGGTCTTCACCTTCCAACTATAGACCTATTAGCCTTATTGACTGTGTCAAAAAGGTGTTCGACTCTGCTCTCCTCCTGAAGATGCAGGTCTAGATTAGTGACCATAACATCTTGACCCCATTCCAAGCTAGGTTTAGACAAAAAGAACATGTTACTTACCTTCGGTAACGAGGTATCTGTAAGAGACATATATATTTATAGATTCCTTACCTTTGAATTACCCCTAGGCGTCAGACTGGATCCGGAGAAATATTCGTAGCAGTACCCCTGCGCATCGGTCGACTCTGTGTCCATCGTCAGCATCGTGGTCACCGGGATGACGTCGCAGTGTCTACTCTGACGCTGCCCCTGCGCGCTGACGTCAGTTCTGACACGACTTTCCACGGCAGAAGCGCAGAGCCATGCAAGAAACTGTCCACTGGTGCACATAACTAGGGCCCTGGAAGGGCCACAGAGAGATGGGTGGGTCGGTAAGGAATCTATAACTACATATGTCTCTTGCAGATACATCGTTACCGAAGGTAAGTAACTTGTTCCTTTGAAAGAGACTGTAGGTATAGATTACTTCCCTTAGAATAGATACCCCAGCAACACCAACCCCCGGGGTGGGTCTGCGGACTAAGTTCACACCAGGAAGTCCTGGAGAGCAAACGGCTAATAAAGCCGTCTCCCCGGACTTGGTGTCCGGGCAATAATGCTTCATAAACATGTGCAGGGATGTTCATGTGGTTGCCTGGCAGATGTCAACCAGCTGACCTCCATGTCCCAAAGCAGTAGTGGCTGCCGTCGCCCTGGTAGAGTGGGCACGCAATCCTACTGGAGGTTCCTTTTTTGCCAAAGAATAGCAGATCTTGATGCATAGGACAAACCATCGAGAGATGGTACGTTTGTGCACTGCCCGACCTTTTTTGGCGCCCACATAACCCATGAATAGTTGATCGTCTACCCGGAAGTCTTTAGTGCGGTCAAGGTAGAAGGACAGCACACAATTTGGGTCAAGAGATGGAGTCTCTCCTCCCTTTTGGAATGGTGCGGAGGCGGGAAGAAGGTGGGCAATATGATTGTCTGGCCTATGTGGAAAGGGGTAACCACTTTGGGCAGAAAAGAGCCTAGTCCGTAGGACCACTTTGAGTCTGGATGGACAGCAAGAAAGGGAGGTTTGGAAGACAAAGTCTGAAGCTCACTCACCCTGCGAGTAGAAGTGATGGCGAGCAGGAAAGCAGTCTTGAAAGTAAGGAGACGAAGAGGACAATTATGTAGTGGCTCAAAGGGAGCACACATAAGGTAAGTGAGGACAAGATTCAAGTCCCACTGGGGCATTACGAAAGAAGGAGGAAAGAGATGATTAATGCCCTTCAGAAACCTGTTAATAATAGTGGACTTGAAAAGAGAAGGCTGATCAGAAAGGTGAAGAAAGGTCGTAATGGCCGAAAGATAGCCTTTAAGAGTGCCCAGAGCAGAGCCCTGCTGGGCCAAAGAAAGAATGAAGAGGAGAAGCTCTGAAAGAGGGGCAGAAAGGGGATCCACAGCATTTGCTTTGCACCATTCCACAAATTAGTTCTATCTACAGGCGTATACCGTTTTAGAGGAGGGACGCCTGGCTTCCAAAACGACATTACAACTTTTAGGTGAAAGGTTGAAGGCTGTCAACTGTCGTCGGTCAATCTCCACGCCAGGAGGTGGAGGCTGGACAGGTTTGGGGGAAGGACCGGCTCCTGCTGCTGCGACAGAAGATCCTCCCGAAGAGGCAGTCTGATCGGAAGATCGATGGCCATACTCAAGAGCTCGGGGTACCAGACATTTCGTGCCCAGTCCGGAGCCACAAGAATGACTTAGGCCCGGTCAACCTGGATCTTCTTCAGCACTCTGGGTAGAAGTGGTACAGGTGTAAAAGCGTACAGCAGGCCGCAATTCCAATTGTGACGAAAAGTGCCGCCGAGCGAGTGCCACCTTCGAAACTACAACGGCCAGAACTGCTGACATTGCACGTTCTCTTTGGTGGCAAATAGATCTAACCAAGGCTCTACCCCCTGCTGAAAGAGACCTTGCACACCCTCCGAGTGAAGACGCCATTCGTGATCCATCATGCACTGGTGGCTGAGTCCGTCCGCCCTGGCGTTCAGGGAATCCGCCAGGTGTTGAGCCACCAGGGATTTGTCCTGTTGTTCCAGCCATGTCCAAAGGCGAAGAGCCTCTTGACATAGGGTCCACGACCCCACCCCGCCCTGTTTGTTGCAGGACCACATGGCAGTGGTGTTGTCCGTGAACACCTGCACCATTCTTCCTTTGACAAAAGGAAGGAATATCTTCAGTGCAAGACGGATCGCCCGAAGCTCCAGAAGGTTGATGTGGAGCCCAGACTCCGCCAGAGAGCAGAGGCCTCTGATCTCCGCCTCTCGCATGTGGAAGCCCCATCCCAGGAGTGACGCATCTGTCACCACTGTGAGCTCTGGTTGGGGAAGGGAGAGGGATCTGTCGTTGACTCAATCCTGGTTCGTAAGCCACCACTGCAACTGACTTGCGATTCCCTCCGACATCTGGATGACATCGGAAAGATTCCCCTGATGCTGCGCCCACTGGAACTTCAGGTCTCACAGCAGAGCCAGCATATGCCATCTGGCATGATCCACCAGCAGAATGCCAGAGGCCATGAGGCCCAGGAGCCTCAGGGTCATTCTCACTGAAATCCGGGATAGAGGCTGAAACAAAGTGTAGCCTGAATATCCCAGACTATCTGCTTGGGAGGATAGGCACAAAACTGCGCTGTACCCAGAACTGCTCAGGTGAAAAGGAGCTTCTGAGAGAAAATCAAGTGCAACCACCGCCATCACTTTCGTGAACACCCGAGGGGTGCTGATAAGGCTAAATGGGAGCACGGTAAATGCAAAATGCTCGTGGCCTACCGTGAACTGTAGGTAACTCCTGTGGGCTGGCAGGACGGGAATGTGAAAATAAGCGTCCTGCAAGTCCAACGCTACCATTCAGTCTCCAGGGTCGAGGGGAGACAAGACCTGAGCCAAGGTTAACATTTTGAACTTTTCCTTTCAGAGGAAGCGGTTGACAGCCATGAGGTCAAAGATAGGACGCAGGCCTTTGTTCTTCTTGGGTACCAGAAAGTAGTGGGAGTAGCAACCATGAACTACTTCTGGCACAGGGACCCATTCAATAGCTCCCTTGGCTAAGAGAGCCATATCTTCCTGGCAGAGAAGGACCAAGTGATCCTCCGACATACAATGGAGTGCTGGTGGCATGGCAGGAGGGGTAATCTTAAAGGGGAGAGAGTAGCGCCTTCGGACTATCTGCAAAACCCACCTGTCCGACGTAATGTTTTGCCAGTGGGGGAGGTGATGGAGAATCCGTCCACCCACTGGCGGCCATGAAAGGTCGGACTAGGAAGGTTCGGAGGCTGCTGCGGAGTGGAAGGAGGAGTGTAAGGGGGGGGTCAGTGGCTGGGTGGACTGGCCTGCCCGCTGGCCCCCAGACCCGCGTCGCTGGGTTGCACGGCCATGCATAGCCTGGGTAGCTTGCGTGGCCCAGTGAGTTTGGGTGGAACGTGGTGGGGCACCCCTTCCGTAGCTACGAAAATGGCAAAAGGCAGACAGCATGGGGCGAGAAGTTGCCGTGAGGTCCAAGGATCTGGCCCTAGCCCCAGAGGACATGAAGCGCTCAAGCGCTGAGTCCACTTTGTCACCTAACAGGCGACACCCATCATAGGGCATGTCCAAAAAGGTGGATTGGAGATACCCAGAAAAGCCAGACGTCCTCAACCAGGAGTAGTGCCTCAGGGCTACCGACGTGGAAACCGTTCTACCCAGAGAGTCGGCGGTATCCAGCCCACACCGGATGGTGAACTTAGCTGCGTCTCGACCCTCAGCAACTGCGCACTTTCCCCTATTCCCCAGCACCGCCAGGACAGTGCTTCTGACATCTTGTTTTCTTTATTTTCTTTTTCTCCTTCTTGGTTTTCCTTTACGGCCCATCCCCGAGACGAAGTACAAAACCCTTCACAGAAGGGGCAACCGGACCCCGGGAAAGAAGAAACAGATGACCCTTCTATCCCTAACCCTACTGAAGCCCTACTGTTGGAACCTGTCCTAGGGAAGGCACTTACCCTGAAGAGACCGGTAGTCTCATTTGTGTAATTTACAGAGAGCAAATAAAGAAAAGATACCACCTCATAAGTCCCTACGTAGTCCTGACGTTCTTACAAAAAGGGAAGGTGGTGCGCATTTACCCAGGGCAACCGAGCACAGGGGTGTCAGAAGTGGGATCTGTGTCTAGCCAACATGACACAACCCCTCACCATGGAATCTATGATCTCCCAACTAGCAGAGGGCCAACGCCATCTGCAGCTCATTTTCGAACAGCAAACCAAGTTGGCCCAACAGGAAAGGAAAGCCCTGCACGCCGCCTTAAAAGAAGAGGCGTCTCTCATGACGACTAACCAACAAGTGCAGGATACAGCTATCATGCGACTAATGGATGCCATATCAAGCGCAAGGGTACACCCAAACGTGCCAGGCACAGTACTCCAAAAATTCCAGGAAGGTAACGATCCCTACTTCTTTTTTGTATGGGTTAAGCAACACCCCCACTTAACTGTAACAATGGCGGTAAACCTGGCATGTGCCTTTCACCGGTCCCCTGAACTGAAGGCCCAAAAAAACACCTTCAATACTCCTAAACCCCCGGTGAAGACAACCATGGAAAACCGGGTTTCAACCCCAGCAAGACTTCCACCCAGGGCGCACCAGCACTTCAGGGTCCCGAAGGCTTCCATTGCGCTGAGTGGGGGCACATCGCCAGCCAGTGCCCGGCAAGCAACTCTCCCCAGGAGCCTATGGAAGTGGGGTATACCCGTGACCGGGTCCTAGTCGCCGGAGAAACCCCTAATCTCTATAAGAAGAAAATACACATTAATGGGAAGCCAATAGTGGCTCTCCTAGACTCAGGGTGTCACCACACCGTCGGGAGCAAAGGTCTCGTACACGACTTCCAGATACAAGGGGAGGATTGCATACAAGTGACATGGCAAGGAACACACTTTGAAATATCTTTTAGACAGATTCTACTGGCCCGGGGTCTAGCATGAAGTAGCAATATACTGCTCCTCCTGTGTTAGATGTCAAATGGTTAACAATCCCTCATTACCCAGGGCACCCCTACACCCCCTCCCTATAATCGATGTTCTCTTTCAGAGGGTAGGGATGGATCTCGTGAGACCCCTCATTCCTTCCTCTCATGGGCACCAACATCTGCTTGTGTTGGTAGACTATGCCACCCGGTACCCGGAAGCAGTACCCCTGACCAGTACCACCACCACCGCAGTGGCTCAAGTTATGGTCTCCTTCTTTTCTCGGGTGGGTTTTCCCCGCGAATTGCTAACCGACCAAGGCACCCCATTTATGTCCCGCCTCATGAAACAGACCTGTGACCTCCTGGGGATCAAACAGATACACGCAGCCGTATAATACCCTCAAACAGACGGCCTTGTTGAGAAATATAAGCAAACCATAAAAACCATGCCTTTGAAAGACCATTACCAAAGCAGGGAGGGACTGGGGCCGACAAATACCACTAGTGTTGTTCGCCATACAAACCCATCCCCAGAAGTCCACAGGTTATCTCCCTACAAACTATTGTCCGGAAGAAAGCCACGCACACTTCTTGACATGGCAGTAGAACAATGGGTGGACGAAGAGGATGAAAGCAAACACTATTGCACTATAGCACAAATCTTAGAGACAAGAGGTCCATACAAACATGGAGAAAGCACAAGAAACACAGAAAAAGCAGTATGATAAGAACACCAAACTCAGACAGTTTAAAGAAGTAGACTTTGTCCTGATCCTTCTGCCCTCTACCAAAAAAAACTGTTGGCCACATGGCAGGGCCCATACAAAGTATTGGACAGGGTCACCCCTGTCTCTTATCGTACAGCCGTCCAACGCAAGACACAAACTGGCCAGACCTATCACGTGAACCTCTTGAAAGCCTGGGAAGGCCCTCTACCGGCTCCTACACGAAAAGACAAACCGGTGCTTCATGTATCTCTTCATAAGCCCCTCGATATCCTGCTAGTTTCTCCCTTACCCAAGGAAAAAGAGTCTGTTTGTTTAGGGGAAGAGCTAACGCATCCACAAAAACTATCAATGCAAACTCTATGTCAATCGTAAGCTGACACACTGGTGGGGACACCGGTGCGGACGACATTAGCTGAAAACAGCCGGGCGAAATCCATAGAATTAAAAACCTATCGCATACCCGCTGCGCGTAGACTGGCAGTGGAACAGGAGGCGCGGGCCATGCTGGAGGCAGACATAATTGAACCCTCCCGCAGTGCCTGGTCTTCGCCCGTAGTCCTCGCTCCTAAACTGGATGGAAGCATTAGATTCTGTATCGACTTCCGTCAGTTAAATGCCATATCCAAATTTGACGCATACCCTATGGCCCGCGTCGATGAGTTAATTGAACGGTTGGGGGACGCCCGGGTGATGTCTACAATTGCCCTTACGAAAGGCTACTGGCAGATTCCACTCGCTCAGGAAGCCAGAGAAAAGACAGCCATCTCTACCCCTTCGGTCTTGTTCCAATTTAAGGTCCTTCCCTTCGGCCTTCATGGCACACAGACCACATTCCAACGTTTAATGGATGTCATTTTACAGAAACACCAGACATATGCCGTCGCATACTTGGACGATATAGTCATAAGTCAAAGAAAAGAATTCCCTTGGGTAGCCTAAAACTATACGTACCAAATGATCAACAATGATAAAGAGGAAAAGTAGGAAAATAATAAATTATAACTGTGTTTTGCCCAAACAATGAACTGAACAACACATCGCCAGTATAAATTAATACTGAAATATTTATTAACACCATTCACTTATTACAAATGCAGAAAATGAAACATAAATAAAATCGATTACTACAGAAAAATTTATTTAAAAAGCACAAATATAAACTAAAAATTACATACATATATTGAAACACCCAATAGAAAATACAAATTTACGGTTACTTTAAGACTGTCAGGGCAACTTATTTCAGGTTCTTTATAACGTCCCTCCTTCCCTTTGTTTCATTCGGCATATACCCTCCGGAGTCTATATATAATTTGAGGATATCGTTTATCCCTTCCGAAGGGTAGGCCTAGTGCATCTATATTGAAAATAAATGTATCGTCCTCAAGGAGCTCCTCCGAGTCACCAGCCTTCTTTTTATATATATTATATTATATATAGATTGCGGAGGGTATATGCTGAATGAGTGGTGGTGACTCCATCACCGGTCACGCGACCATCCTTTCGACAGGGACCTCGAACGACACGGAGCGGACTGCCGAGCATCCAAAAGCTTTCGAGACCCCACCCGCAAAGACTCTGGGTTCATGGCCCAACAGTCGGAGCAAGACTTGGGGTCATGGTCGCGCTCCAGGCACCAGAGACCCATGAGGTGCGAATCGGAGACCGACATCAGCTTGTGACAGGAGTCACAGGGCTTGAATCAAGTCCGATGATAGGACATTCCTTGTGCACCAGGAGTTGAAGACTCGAAAAAGACGTCGACAAAGTTTAGTCAAAAAATGACTAAGGGGCAAGCTAAGCTCTCTATGGATCTGCGCTGGCAGGCGTGGAAAAAGAAAGAACAGATGTCAGCGTGCATGAGCGGCTTCTAAGTAGACACTGCGACATCATCCCGGTGACCACGAAGCGGATGACGGAGTCAAAAGACGCCACCTACCGACGTGTAGAGGTACTGCTACGAAAAAAATTCTCTGGATCCAGTCTAACGCATGGGGTAATTCTAAGGTAAGGAATCTATAACTACAGTCTCTTTCAGATACGAGAACCATTGATCAGGTGTTCCGTTTTTTTCTCCTGACTTGGAAGACGGTGGTCATTTGTCAAGGAAGTCTTTATGTAGCATTTATCGACTCAAGTCTGCCTTTGATCTCGTCCCAAGGAACAAGCTCTGGTGTGTCTTAAAAGACATGGGTCTTCCCCTAGAGATTCTATCGCTGGTTATTCGCGTCAACGAGGCAAATTTCTAAGGATTCGCTGGGGCAACCAAGGCCAGCTTACTGACCAAATTAAAGTCAATATGGGGGTAAGTCAGGGCTGCATATTGGTACCTACGCTCTTTTTGCTCTTTGTCAATGGCATTGTCCAGTAGCTCTCAGGTGTTCCAGTTGACGCCCCTACCCTGGGGGGTGGGACAAAAGTGGTAACCTTGCAGTTTGCAGATGACACGCGGAGAAGTTACTTACCTGTAATCCTAGTTCTCTTTCAGGGGTATCCTCATTAAAGTCATAAGCAGTGAATATTTCTGACCATGTGCAGGGACCCAGGAAATAATAAAAATTATATATGAAAAACATATATATACACACACACACACACACACACACACACACACACACACATATATCATTTTTTCTCATACCAATGCAGCTCCCATCTAGGAGGCTAAACAATGTAATAAACACAAACTGCTTTTGCAAAATACATAATCTGTATATAAAAACACAAGAGGGCAAGTAGCACTTGAACTCTGTTTTTAATGAGTAAACCTCATGAAGAAAACTGCAAAATAAAGCAGACATTGTTAGCCTACAGGCTGCATTGTAAACCAATAGCATAGAAAATGAAAGCATTTTCGTACAAAACTGGCATGGTGCCTTTAAGGCAGCCATGACCCCTAGCTTCCCATCATGCCTCAGGAGTGACAGTTAGGTTAGTTGTTCTTTGGGTAACCCTGAAGATCAGGGCACAAAGATATCCATTAACAATGAAGAAAATCTCATTAGCCTGGGGAAGCGGGTTGGTTGCTTATGACTTTGATGAGGATACCCCTGGAAGAGAACAAGGATTACAGATACGTAACTTTTCCTTCTCTTCCAGGGGATCCTCATCAATAGTCATAAACACTGAATAGAATAGAAAGCTCATCTTCCACCAGCAGGCAAATGAGAGAGAATGACCCAACATACAACATCAGCCGCCGTCAGCTGTTGAATAGATTCCTCAAGGAGGCCTGGCCTTCTTGAATGTCTGTCCTGTTGTCTGAATCTAGACAATTGTGCCTCGTAAATGTATGGATGGACCTCCAAGTTACCGCCTTGCAGATTTCAGAGATAGGCACGTTATGAAGAAAAGCAGTCGTAGCTGCTTTTCCTCTCGTGGAATGCGCCTTGGGAGTAGACCCCTTTGCACTAATTGATAAGCTAACTTGATGCACTAAACTATCCATCTGGAGATGGACCGCTTTGAAGCTGGGAAACCCGTTCTGATCGACCCATAGTTAACAAATAGTTGATCAGATTTCTCGTGGACTTGGACCTATCCAGATAGAATTTTAAAACTCTTTTTAAGTCCAGAGAGTGTAAAGCTGTCTCAGCTGGAGTGGAGGGATTAGGGAAAAAGGTGGGCAGAGAGATGGTCTGATTCACATGGAAATCTGACACCACCTTCGGGAGGAAAGAGGGATAAGTCCTCAATACGACCCAATTAAGATGAAAAACAGTATAAGAATTCTTAGAGCAGAGGGCCTGTATTTCACTCACTGTGAGCTGACGTGATCGCTACTAAAAAAGCCGCCTTCCAAGTGAGGTGTTGCAAGGTTGCTTTGTGGATCGGTTCGAAAGGTGGACCCATCAACATTGATAGCACCAGGTTTAGCTCCCAGGGTGGGAAAGGAGGCCGGACCGGAGGGTAGACCTTTTTCAGACCCTGTAAGAAGTCTTTTACAACCTGTAACTGAAAGAAAGAAGGTTGAGAAGGTGAATGCCTATATGCAGTGATTGCTGCTAAGTGCACCTTAATGGAGGGAAATTTCAAGCCTGCTTTTTCTGGGTAAAGCAGGTATGGTAGAATGACCTCTTCTTGTCCTTTGGTTGGGTTACAATTGTTTTGAACACACCACATATAAAAACATTTCCACTTGCAAGCATATGAGTGTCTAGTGGAAGGCCGTCTTGCTTCTTTTAAGATGGACATGCAGTCTTGTGGCAGACCTAAATGGCCATACAGGAGGACTTCTGGAGCCATGATGCCAAGTTCAGTGAGGGAAGGTTGGGGTGATGAATCCTCCTGTTCATCTTGGACAGCAGGTCCGGTCTGCACGGCAGCCTCCTGTGAGGGCATTCTGACAGGTGCAGAAGGTCCGAGGAACCACCATTGTCTCGGCCAGTCCGGGGCTATCAAGATCATTCTCGTGTGCGAATGAGACAGCTTGGTCACCACCTTTGGGATGAGAGGAAGGGGTGGAAAGGCGTACACAAATGCCCCTGACCAGTCTATCAAAAGGGCATTCTCTTTCGACCCTGGCCGGTAGAACCTTGAGGCGAAGTCTTGGCATTTTGAATTTTCGTTGTCCGCGAAGAGATGGATGCTGAGACGACCCCAAGCCTGGAAGATGTCTTTGACGACCTTGTCGTTGAGAACCCAGTCCTGTCTGTCTTTGAAGTGGCGACTGAGAGCATCCGCTCTCATGTTCTTTTTTCCCGGCAGGTGTACCGCTATGATTGATAGGTTCCCTGCCAGGATTCAATGCCAGACAGCTTGAGCTTCCAGAGACAGTGTGCGAGAGCGAGTTCCCCCCTGTTTGTTCAGGTAGTACATGATGGTGGTATTGTCCGTCTGTACTAAGATTGAACTTGCCTGAATTGAAGGGAGGAAAGCCTTGAGGGCCAGGTGAGCTGCTCTAAGCTCCAACATGTTTATGTGATATGATCTTTCTTTTGATGACCATTGACCTTGTGTCTGGAGAGACCCCATGTGGGATCCCCAGCCCTGTAGGGAAGTGTCCGTGATCAGTGTTTGAGAGGGAGGTGCTTGATGAAAAGGTATCACTACTTGCATATTCTTCTTCTTCATATACCACGGGATGGATGCTCTTGCTTCGCTTGAGAGACTTATCTTGTCGTCCCAGCGAGCTGTTTGCTGGTCCCACTTGTCCTCCAGATCCTGCTAAAGAGGACGCATTCACAGCCTGGCATTGGGGACCAGGAAGATGCAGGATGCCATCGACTCTAACAGGGATGCAATCCCACGAACCGGCAGCATTCTGTTGTCCAGAACAAGTTTGCATTTATGTATGATGGAGAATTGTCTCTCCTCCGAAGGAAACACTTTTCCTACCTCGGAATGTAACAGAGCTCCTAGATAATGGATACTCTGTGTGGGTTGTGGAGTCGATATGTCGAAGTTCTAGGCATTGCAGGAAATGACTCTTCACGCTGCGGGGGGAGGGACCCTTCAACAGCCAGTCGTCCAGGTATGGGTACACGAAGATGCCTTTGCGGCGTGGTGCGGCTGTCAACACTGCCATGCACTTCGTGAACACTCGGGAGCTGACTTCAACCCGAAGGGTAGTACTTTGAACTGGTAGTGCGAAGATCCCACCAGGAATCTCAGATATTGTCTGTGATGTTGACTAACCGGAACGTGAAAGTATGCATCTTGTAGATCCAGCGAACACATCCAATCTCCCTGCCTGAGATACGGATATATTTGATGGAGAGCCAACATGCAAAACTTCTCCTTCTTGATTGATTTGTTGAGTGTTCGCAGATCCAGAATGGGTCTGTATTCGCTTTTCGACCCTTTTTCTTTACTAAGAAGTATCTTGAGTAGACCCCTCTCCCTCTTTGAGATATCGGCACCTTTTCAATGGCTGATTCTCGCAGAAGGGTGGCAACTTCGCTCTGCAATATTCTCATCTGGTGACACGATGATGGAACCGGAGGGATTGAATGAGGATGGCGTTGAAAACGTAGAGAGTACCCATTCTGCAGCGTAGCTAACACCCACTGGTCCTTTGTGATAGCTCACCACTCTTCGAGATGATTTGCAATACTTACCCATTCTGCAGCGTAGCTAACACCCACTGGTCCTTTGTGATAGCTCGCCACTCTTCGAGATGATTTGCAATACTTCCCCCAACTGGAGTGGTGAACGGCGATGGGGGAAGTGGACACTCATTGTTTTGCCTGCGTCTTGGCGGAGGTGTTAGCCTAACGCTGGTTTCCTCTTCCTCTGGAGGAATGCCTGCCTTGATATTGAGACCTTTGTTGCCCTTGCTGATCCTGTTTTTTTCGCAAATGAGGGGTTTGAACCCTCTGTTGGGAGGATCGCCGATTGTAAGGTCTGAATCGTTTTCAGAACTCCTTCTTTTTCTCTAGACCCACGATTTTTGGTGTGTCTAGCTCCGTCTTCATCCGGGACATTTCTTCATCCGTGTGTGCCCCAAACAAAGATGAGTCGGAGAATGGAAGATTTAGGATCCAAGACTGTGCCTCTGGTTTGAGCGCTGTGAGTCAGAGCCAGGAGGTTCTTCTAGCGCATATTCCATGCCCATAGGCATGAGCCGAAAGAGTAGCACCATCAGCTGCAGTGCTGATAACTTGGTTAGCCACCAAGCTGCCTTCATGCAAGATCTCATCAAAGTCCTTACGATCTTCTTGTGGTAACTTTTCCGTGAATCTTTGCAGAGAGTCCCACAGAGACCTGTCATAGAGGTCCAAGAGAGCCGATGCACTCGATACCGTCATCATAGAGGCTGATGTACCGCATACTTTCCTTCCCTATGAATCCTGTGTCTTACTCTCCTTATCTGGTGGAACAGTAGAGGAGGAAGCAATAGCATGAGTATTTTTTGCTGCAGCGTTTATCACGGAATCTGGTGGGGGGTCAGATTTAAGGAAAAGTGGGTTCTCTTCCGGTGAACGATATTTCTTTAAAATCCTAGCCGGCGCGGTCTTGAGTGTCGCCGGCATGAGGAAAATGTCCATAACCGGTTCTATTAGGCCCGGCACCAATGGTAGCAAAGGTCTGCTCTTTGGTGTAAAGTTTCAAAGATAACAGATGACTAACTCTGTCAAGTCAGCATAGGGATGTTTAGTTTTGCCGCCCCTCTGCCAAGCATGTCCTGAAATGTGCTCACGTCATTCACCGGAGAGACCCTCGACGGCGGGCTGTCAGTAAGAGTAGTTGAATAGTCTCTGTGTGACCTGTGTGTGGAAGAGGAGGAAGGTTTTGGAGATCTGTGCCTTCTCCCCCTACTTCTGGATCTAGATCTCCTTCTGTGATAGTGCGCAGGAGTGCGACTGCGACCCCTGGCTCTTGATGGAGTACGCTCTCTAAACACCGCCTGTTCCAGCCGAGCCAACGGAGATCTGTGAAGGGGGCTCGAGTAATGCTGTGTCGCCGTGACTGGAGCTGTGGCCCAGTGATGCAAGTGCCTGTTCCATCTTGGTTATATATGGATGGAAAGCAATCTTTGCCCTTCTCGACCCTCAGGAGAATGTGGAGGAGGAGGGGTAGAGTTCTCAGTTTCTTGTGCAGGCCTGGTCGGCGAATCTTGGTATCCCCTGGACTTCGAGATTACGACCGCCGGAGATCTTGACGTTGAACCTCTGTGAGAACCGGGAGAACCTGTTCTAGACGTTGGTGATGGTGATGAAGAGAGGCTTACAGGATGTGAGGCCTCTTTGGACTGCTGCCTCGACGTCGATCTGGAACGTCTCTGGACCGACTGCCTTCTCGATGTCGACCGTCGTCTTGGCGACGGTGATACCTGCCTTAACGTTGACTTTCTCCTCTTGGACGGAGGACTCAATCATACAGTCGACCGGCCTCTCGACGTCGAACGTCTACTTGGTGTCAACGAAGTACCGTGCTTCGACGTCGGCCGCCTATGCTCTGAAGATCGGTGTCTCGACATGGACCTGTGGTGTGCTGCCGTTGACGGAGACTTCTGCTTCGACGTCGGAGATCTTTGTACTGACCTCGACGGAGACTTCTGCCTTGACGTCGTCGACGGAGTCTTGTGTCTCGACGTCTAAGATCTTTGGACTGACTCCGACGGAGACTTCTGCCTCGACGTTGGCGACAGAGTCTTCCATCTCGAAGATCTTTGGAACTGACCTTGATGGAGGCCTCTGCATCGACGTCGATCGCCGTTGATGTGGCGACGACGGAGATATTCACCTCGACGTTGATCGCCTAGCCAGCGTCGACGGAGATTTGCTCCTCGACGTTGATCGTCGCCTGGTTAACGACAACGGAGGGCCCTTTACCTTTGTCGATGTTGAGAGCGTTGTTCTCGATTTTCCAGAAGTGTGATGCGCTGGCACCACTGTAGTCCTTGACGACGATTTTTTCACCGCCGGCAGCCTCGACGTTGATCCCGATGCCAAAGGAAAATAGGTTGGGACCTTGCCTCTCGACGTCGACCGAGTTCTCTTTTTCTGCTGCCTCACTGGAGACCTACCTCTTTCAGAGAGGCCATAAAGTCGAATTCTCTCCCTGTCCTTGATGGTCCTTCTCGACAACTTCTTGCAATGATGACAGGTGGCAGAAGACTGAGAATCAGGGAGGCAAAGAATACACACAGGGTGTGTGTCTGATCTGGCCTTCTACTTGCCACAGACAGGGCAAGGGGCGAATAAGGAAGGCATTTCTGACAGGAAAAAACTTTTCTGAAGCACAAAAAATGCAGCCTGTAGGCTAACAATGACTGGTTTATTTTGCAGTTTTCTTCATGAGGTTTACTCATTAAAAACAGAGTTCAAGTGCTACTTGCCCTCTTGTGTTTTTATATACAGATTATGTATTTTGCAAAAGCAGTTTGTGTTTATTACATTGTTTAGCCTCCTAGATGGGAGCTGCACTGGTATGAGAAAAAAAATGTCATATGTGTATATATATATATATATATATAGAGCTGTATATATATGTTTTTCATATATAATTTTTATTATTTCTGGGGTCCCCGCACATGGGCGGGAATATTCAGTGCTTATGACTTTGATGAGGATTCCCCTGAAAGAGAATGCTGGTTTCCAAAACCCCTAGAGGGTTGCAGCTGCTGTTAGATCGTTTTATGGCTTTCTGTGTCTCCAGAGGGTTAGAGGTCAACACCTCAAGGACAAAATTCTTAATGCTGAATCCCCACAAATCTTTCAAAGGCAAACTAGTACTAGGAGGCGTTCCTTTGGAGAGGGTGAGTACCTTCGATTATCTGGGTGTCACTCTTTCGGAGGACATGTCATGGAAGCCTCACGTATTAAAGCAGACCCTCCAGCACAGACAGATAGCAGGGGCCTTGATTAAAGAACACAGGACTTCCTTCAGCAAACCAGTAGCAGCCCCACTCCATTTTTATGATTCTAAGGCTGTAGGTTCTGCACTCTACGGTGCAGAACTGTGGGGCTTTGAAAAGTTGGAAGGCCTCCTGAATTCTGAGAATACATTTCTAAGGTCCCTTGTCCTACTTCCACAGAGTATCTCTCTTTTGGGTAGATTTTCCATCACAGAGAAGGCTAAGTTACGCCCCCTTACTGTTCTGGTTGCGGATAAGGCCTATCCCTGATTTGCTTCCTTATGCTACTGCCCTTTCCGAAGTGAGCGCACTCGACCACCTCAAGAAGATAGGTTGGATCTGCAAGGTGAAATCCTTGCTTACTGCATTAGGATTAGGAGGCTATTGGGATGTCAAGGACCCAGCATTGCTCCCCAGTAAAGATTGGATAAAGAAACAGTACTGGGACTGGATCGCACAGGCTTCACTTACCTATCCATCTTTGGGTCGCTTAACCATAGAGTTTACGGATTTTAAACAGTCCCCCTCATACGAACAATATCTAGAGATTATCACTACCCCCTAGGACAGGAAACTCTATTTGCAGTTCAGGTTTGGTTCTCTCCAACCGAACTCCTTTACTGCTTCCTGGCGCCAGTCCTCCACTTCTTCTCAATTTTGCCCAGGTTGTGTCCTTGCTGCAGAGACCATTGCCCATATATTTTTTGCTTGCCCAATGTATTTGCATCAGAGAGCAAAATGGCTCAAATTAATCTGCAAAAAGCTGCTTACATGCTGTCACAGCAAAGCTCTACGTATTTTAAGATCAGACTCTAGCCCAGTGATAGCCTGCTCAGTTGCAAAGTTTCTGGGAAACATGTGGGCAATTAGAAGGTCTTGGTTGAAAGTATGAGACTGCTGCATATGTGACCGTGTCTTGTTTTACGATGTTTTTATATTATTTTTAATGTTTGTTGGTCTATGTTTTATTGATAATTTTTAACTACTCCTGACAATAGCGCTAGTTTATCACTAAGGCAGCATAGCGGGCCACACTGCCTATTTTAAAACGGGTAGGGCTTTTGTTGGCTTGGATCCGTAGGCTCATATATGTCTATTTTATCTTCCTAATGAATTTTAGACCAAGGACCGAATTATATATTTTACTACATTATTAATGTACTCTGTCTGTCCTCTTTGTATGAACTGTTTTGCATTTGCACTTTTATGGTCACTCTCGGGAGCTGACTTCAACCCAAAGGGTAGTACTTTGAACTGGTAGTGCGAAGATCCCACCAGGAATCTCAGATATTGTCTGTGATGTTGACTAACCGGAACGTGAAAGTATGCATCTTGTAGATCCAGCGAACACATCCAATCTCCCTGCCTGAGATACGGATATATTTGATGGAGAGCCAACATGCAAAACTTCTCCTTCTTGATTGATTTGTTGAGTGTTCGCAGATCCAGAATGGGTCTGTATTCGCTTTTCGACCCTTTTTCTTTACTAAGAAGTATCTTGAGTAGACCCCTCTCCCTCTTTGAGATATCGGCACCTTTTCAATGGCTGATTCTCGCAGAAGGGTGGCAACTTCGCTCTGCAATATTCTCATCTGGTGACACGATGATGGAACCGGAGGGATTGAATGAGGATGGCGTTGAAAACGTAGAGAGTACCCATTCTGCAGCGTAGCTAACACCCACTGGTCCTTTGTGATAGCTCGCCACTCTTCGAGATGATTTGCAATACTTACCCATTCTGCAGCGTAGCTAACACCCACTGGTCCTTTGTGATAGCTCGCCACTCTTCGAGATGATTTGCAATACTTCCCCCAACTGGAGTGGTGAACGGCGATGGGGGAAGTGGACACTCATTGTTTTGCCTGCGTCATGGCGGAGGTGTTAGCCTAACGCTGGTTTCCTCTTCCTCTGGAGGAATGCCTGCCTTGATATTGAGACCTTTGTTGCCCTTGCTGATCCTGTTTTTTTCGCAAATGAGGGGTTTGAACCCTCTGTTGGGAGGATCGCCGATTGTAAGGTCTGAATCGTTTTCAGAACTCCTTCTTTTTCTCTAGACCCACGATTTTTGGTGTGTCTAGCTCCGTCTTCATCCGGGACATTTCTTCATCCGTGTGTGCCCCAAACAAAGATGAGTCGGAGAATGGAAGATTTGGGATCCAAGACTGTGCCTCTGGTTTGAGCGCTGTGAGTCAGAGCCAGGAGGTTCTTCTAGCGCATATTCCATGCCCATAGGCATGAGCCGAAAGAGTAGCACCATCAGCTGCAGTGCTGATAACTTGGTTAGCCACCAAACTGCCTTCATGCAAGATCTCATCAAAGTCCTTACGATCTTCTTGCGGTAACTTTTCCGTGAATCTTTGCAGAGAGTCCCACAGAGACCTGTCATAGAGGTCCAAGAGAGCCGATGCACTCGATACCGTCATCATAGAGGCTGATGTACCGCATACTTTCCTTCCCCATGAATCCTGTGTCTTACTCTCCTTATCTGGTGGAACAGTAGAGGAGGAAGCAATAGCATGAGTATTTTTTGCTGCAGCGTTTATCACGGAATCTGGTGGGGGGTCAGATTTAAGGAAAAGTGGGTTCTCTTCCGGTGAACGATATTTCTTTAAAATCCTAGCCGGCGCGGTCTTGAGTGTCGCCGGCATGAGGAAAATGTCCATAACCGGTTATATTAGGCCCGGGACCAATGGTAGCAGAGGTCTGCTCTTTGGTGTAAAGTTTCAAAGATAACAGATGACTAACTCTGTCAAGTCAGCATAGGGATGTTTAGTTTTGCCGCCCCTCTGCCAAGCATGTCCTGAAATGTGCTCACGTCATTCACCGGAGAGACCCTCGACGGCGGGCTGTCAGTAAGAGTAGTTGAATAGTCTCTGTGTGACCTGTGTGTGGAAGAGGAGGAAGGTTTTGGAGATCTGTGCCTTCTCCCCCTACTTCTGGATCTAGATCTCCTTCTGTGATAGTGCGCAGGAGTGCGACTGCGACCCCTGGCTCTTGATGGAGTACGCTCTCTAAACACCGCCTGTTCCAGCCGAGCCAACGGAGATCTGTGAAGGGGGCTCGAGTAATGCTGTGTCGCCGTGACTGGAGCTGTGGCCCAGTGATGCAAGTGCCTGTTCCATCTTGGTTATATGTGGATGGAAGGCAATCTTTGCCCTTCTCGACCCTCCGGAGAATGTGGAGGAGGAGGGGTAGAGTTCTCAGTTTCTTGTGCAGGCCTGGTCGGCGAATCTTGGTGTCCCCTGGACTTCGAGATTACGACCGCCGGAGATCTTGACGTTGAACCTCTGTGAGAACCGGGAGAACCTGTTCTAGACGTCGGTGATGGTGATGAAGAGAGGCTTACAGGATGTGAGGCCTCTTTGGACTGCTGCCTCGACGTCGATCTGGAACGTCTCTGGACCGACTGCCTTCTCGATGTCGACCGTCGTCTTGGCGACGGTGATACCTGCCTTAACGTTGACTTTCTCCTCTTGGACGGAGGACTCAATCAGACAGTCGACCGGCCTCTCGACGCCGAACGTCTACTTGGAGTCAACGAAGTACTGTGCTTCGACGTCGGCCGCCTATGCTCTGAAGATCGGTGTCTCGACATGGACCTGTGGTGTGCTGCCGTTGACGGAGACTTCTGCTTCGACGTCGGAGATCTTTGTACTGACCTCGACGGAGACTTCTGCCTTGACGTCGTCGACGGAGTCTTGTGTCTCGACGTCTAAGATCTTTGGACTGACTCCGACGGAGACTTCTGCCTCGACGTTGGCGACAGAGTCTTCCATCTCGAAGACCTTTGGAACTGACCTTGATGGAGGCCTCTGCATCGACGTCGATCGCCGTTGATGTGGCGACGACGGAGATATTCACCTCGACGTCGATCGCCTAGCCAGCGTCGACGGAGATTTGCTCCTCGACGTTGATCGTCGCCTGGTTAACGACAACGGAGGGCCCTTTACCTTTGTCGATGTTGAGAGCGTTGTTCTCGATTTTCCAGAAGTGTGATGCGCTGGCACCACTGTAGTCCTTGACGACGATTTTTTCACCGCCGGCAGCCTCGACGTTGATCCCGATGCCAAAGGAAAATAGGTTGGGACCTTGCCTCTCGACGTCGACCGAGTTCTCTTTTTCTGCTGCCTCACTGGAGACCTACCTCTTTCAGAGAGGCCATAAAGTCGAATTCTCTCCCTGTCCTTGATGGTCCTTCTCGACAACTTCTTGCAATGATGACAGGTGGCAGAAGACTGAGAATCAGGGAGGCAAAGAATACACACAGGGTGTGTGTCTGATCTGGCCTTCTACTTGCCACAGACAGGGAAAGGGGCGAATAAGGAAGGCATTTCTGACAGGAAAAAACTTTTCTGAAGCACAAAAAATGCAGCCTGTAGGCTAACAATGTCTGGTTTATTTTGCAGTTGTCTTCATGAGGTTTACTCATTAAAAACAGATTTCAAGTGCTACTTGCCCTCTTGTGTTTTTATATACAGATTATGTATTTTGCAAAAGCAGTTTGTGTTTATTACATTGTTTAGCCTCCTAGATGGGAGCTGCACTGGTATGAGAAAAAAATGTCATATGTGTATATATATATATATAGAGCTGTATATATATGTTTTTCATATATAATTTTTATTATTTCTGGGGTCCCCGCACATGGGCGGGAATATTCAGTGCTTATGACTTTGATGAGGATTCCCCTAAAAGAGAATGCTGGTTTCCAAAACCCCTAGAGGGTTGCAGCTGCTGTTAGATCGTTTTATGGCTTTCTGTGTCTCCAGAGGGTTAGAGGTCAACACCTCAAGGACAAAATTCTTAATGCTGAATCCCCACAAATCTTTCAAAGGCAAACTAGTACTAGGAGGCGTTCCTTTGGAGAGGGTGAGTACCTTCGATTATCTGGGTGTCACTCTTTCGGAGGACATGTCATGGAAGCCTCACGTATTAAAGCAGACCCTCCAGCACAGACAGATAGCAGGGGCCTTGATTAAAGAACACAGGACTTCCTTCAGCAAACCAGTAGCAGCCCCACTCCATTTTTATGATTCTAAGGCTGTAGGTTCTGCACTCTACGGTGCAGAACTGTGGGGCTTTGAAAAGTTGGAAGGCCTCCTGAATTCTGAGAATACATTTCTAAGGTCCCTTGTCCTACTTCCACAGAGTATCTCTCTTTTGGGTAGATTTTCCATCACAGAGAAGGCTAAGCACGCCCCCTTACTGTTCTGGTTGCGGATAAGGCCTATCCCTGATTTGCTTCCTTATGCTACTGCCCTTTCTGAAGTGAGCGCACTTGACCACCTCAAGAAGATAGGTTGGATCTGCAAGGTGAAATCCTTGCATACTGCATTAGGATTAGGAGGCTATTGGGATGTCAAGGACCCAGCATTGCTCCCCAGTAAAGATTGGATAAAGAAACAGTACTGGGACTGGATCGCACAGGCTTCACTTACCTATCCATCTTTGGGTCGCTTAACCATAGAGTTTACGGATTTTAAACAGTCCCCCTCATACGAACAATATCTAGAGATTATCACTACCCCCTAGGACAGGAAACTCTATTTGCAGTTCAGGTTTGGTTCTCTCCAACTGAACTCCTTTACTGCTTCCTGGCGCCAGTCCTCCACTTCTTCTCAATTTTGCCCAGGTTGTGTCCTTGCTGCAGAGACCATTGCCCATATATTTTTTGCTTGCCCAATGTATTTGCATCAGAGAGCAAAATGGCTCAAATTAATCTGCAAAAAGCTGCTTACATGCTGTCACAGCAAAGCTCTACGTATTTTAAGATCAGATTCTAGCCCAGTGATAGCCTGCTCAGTTGCAAAGTTTCTGGGAAACATGTGGGCAATTAGAAGGTCTTGTTTGAAAGTATGAGACTGCTGCATATGTTATCGTGTCTTGTTTTACGATGTTTTTATATTATTTTTAATGTTTGTTGGTCTATGTTTTAGTGATAATTTTTAACTACTCCTGACAATAGCGCTAGTTTATCACTAAGGCAGCATAGCGGGCCACACTGCCTATTTTAAAACGGGTAGGGCTTTTGTTGGCTTGGATCCGTAGGCTCATATATGTCTATTTTATCTTCCTAATGAATTTTAGACCAAGGACCGAATGATATATTTTACTACATTATTAATGTACTCTGTCTGTCCTCTTTGTATGAACTGTTTTGCATTTGCACTTTTATGGTCAGAGGACCGAAATAATGTTTTATGATGATGATGACTAAATCTCCCATCAGGCTCTGCCCTACACACTCTTCCCACCCAACCCAACTGGAACTATACTTTCCTGACAGTGAGGGGAAATGTACTGGCAAAATGTCTGGCACTGGTGCCTGACTTGATCACAACTTCCATCAAGGCCTTTTGCTCCAAACACCATGCACCTGAATCAGCCATTTTTCTAGTAAACTTCCCCTCACTGTCAGGTACCCATAGGCCCTGATGAGCTGGTTGGGCTGGGTGGGAGGAATAGTGTATGCAATGACTACAACTCCCATCACGCTATGTCCTACACACACTCCTCCCACCCAGCCCATCATGAAGAATGGTTTCCAGACAGTGAGGGAAGTGTACTGGCAAAATGGTTGACACAGGTGCATGGTGTTTGGAGCACAAGGTCTTTATGGAAGTTGTGGACAAGTGTGTACATGGCAAAATTTTTGTGACTCTTTATCTTCATTGCAGGTATGCAGGTTATCTGTATTACATACACATCACATATTATTTGATTATTAGTTTGTTTGAATAAAAAACTTCATTTAGCTAACTTGAACCATTACAGAGATGTCTGCAGAAGTGTCACTGATAACTTCTGTGAAATGTAGAATTCATACTTACCAGACTGCAGTCCGTCAGGTATTCCAAATCAGCTCTCCGTATAATCTTTACATGCACCTTCTCCTCCCAGGCAGTAAAGTGCACAAGTGGTACGGAAGGGCTACCACCAGTCTGTTGTGCGGCCAGGTGGATTTTGCTGGCCAAACGCTTGATCCTCCTCCTGATATTGTACCAGCTTTTTTTTAAATATCATCCATTGTGCGCAGGGTGGGGACTACTGCATTCACCTTGTCCCACATCTGTGCTTTTTGGCTGATGGAGGTCTGTTCGACTAGGGTTCCGAATAACTGTCTCTACTCTAAGGATTTCATAAACAAGCACTACAAAATCTTTGCAAAAGTTCTGGCAGAGAGATTGAGAAAAGTAGTCGGAGGGATAATACACAGTGATCAGAAGGGGTTTATTAAGGGAAGATATTTACATGAGTTAACGTATGGCCTTACAGGTGCTAATGACTTTGCAACTGCTCATTCGATTCCTTTAGCAGTGGTAACTTTAAATGCCACTATAGCGTTCGACATGGTAAATTGGTCTTACCTAACTACCATCTTAAAATGACACAAGCTGGGGGATAAATTCTGTAGAGTAATACAGTTAATATATCAGGATCCCTCAGCGAGAATACTAGTGAATGGGAACCTAACCTTATCCTTCAAAATATCTACAGGTACAAGACAGGGCTGTCCCCTATCCCCCCTCTTGTTTAACCTCTATATAGAGCCTTTAGCACATAAACTCAGAATGGCAGCTAATATCCCGTGTTTATGCTACAAGGTTTGGGTAAAGAAGGTAGCATTATATGCAGATGACCTCATGGTTTTTACTTCGGATCTTGCAGTGGCCTTGCCGGCTATCTTGCAGATATCCGCAGAATGCGGTAAAGTGTCTGGATACGCAATAAATGCAGGAAAAACAGAGATCATGGTATGGAATCAGGGTAAAGATAACCCTCTGATTAAAGTGCAGATGAGATATTTGGGTTTAAAGATCGTGCAAGCATCAAGGAAATCCCAGGAGCAAACCTGGGGAAAGAAAAATCATATGCTTACTGAAGGGATGGGTAAACCTTTCCTTAACTATTTTCGGAAGGGTTGATTTGGTGAAGATGTTGATACTGCCAAAAATCACTTTCCATTTTAACACAATTACCCTACATTTTGAGAAGACACTGATTGACAAAGTGTAGCAGGCTATAAATGCTTTCATCAGGGCAACAAAGTGTAGCAGGCTATAAATGCTTTCTTCTGGGCATATAAGGGGATCAGAATTTCATGGAAAAAATTGTGAAGGAGAAGGGAGAAAGGGGGTCTATCCCTGCCAGATATCCAATGCTATGCCTGGGCTTTCCAGTTGATAAACACCAGAATGCTTTATAATGCACCAGACGGCTCAGAACTAGGGACTCTGTTACGGTTATGATAAAAGGAGTCAATGTGGTTACAGATCAATTCTTACTTAAATTTGGAGATCCAAAATTCTTTAAAAAGGTTAAATTAAAAGTACTGCAAGCACTGGCCAGAATGTGGTTCAACATTAGACGATTGACAAAATTAGACTACTATTCTAATTTGGCCCTCATCTGGGATTCACCAGGCACCCTGGAGTGCCTTAAAGACAAATTAGCTCTACCAATAAGGAATGTGGAAATACTTAACTGGGGTGAATTAACTCAGGATGGTAAGCTTTTACTATGGGAAGATTTAAGAAAGATGTTGGGGGAAACATTTGAAATTTGAGTACTTACTACTAAAAAGCTGGGAGCAATGTAGGAGGTCGCTCTCGGGCACTGGAAACTATCTGAAAGAACACCTTGTGGGGAAACCTCCGGGAATCAAGGAAGTGTCAAACTGGTATTGGGAACTGTAAGAGATCATGGATGGAGATTTCAGTCTGGGAGAAGAACTGTGGGAGGATGCTTACCGCGGGAGCTGTTACAAAACATGTGGCAAGTATCAAAGCGCACATGATACTCCACTGGCAAGCCTGCTTTTTTAAGAAGAAACCACTTCTTTTCACTTCACAGGGCATACATAACACAGAAGAGGCTGTCGAAAATGGGGAAAGGTAGACCGGCTAAATGTGCAAAATGCGGTTTAGAAAATGCGACAGAGATCCATATTATTCTGCAATGCCCAGGGATCTTGAGGTTTTGGTATGAAGTGGGTAAGATCATTTCATGCATTTTGAAGCTATACATGAAGGTAAGCCTCTCACTGATTATCTTTGGAGTGGACGAGGGACTTACTGGAAATGCTTGAGATCCTGTTCTACTCTATCCTACTGGCAAGAAGGAAAATCTGTGGTAAGTGTGTGGGTGGCACATCACCTAAAAAAACTGAGTGGCTAAATTCCTTATTTTACAGTCCAAAATGGATTTAATGGGAAAAGGACCCAAGAAGAAAAAGACCTGGCGATTACTATCAAATTGGGCCAGGGTTTAGGTGGAGGAGCTAGAAATGTGAAATGCAAAAGAGCACATATCTTGCCCAATCATTACATCTCTATGGCTCTCCTGGCTGCGATTGCCTCCCAATTCATGTAGCAGCCGGTAATCGGACAATTTGAGAGAGACGCACCCTTTTGGGCAATGTCTATACACGTACCAGACCACGGGCAAAGTTTGAATTAAGGGTCGGGTAGCACATATCAGAGTCTAAGGTGAATTAGGACAAAAGAAAAAAAAAAGTAACACAGTAGGGAAAGTTGGATTGGGGAGGAGTACAATTTACTATTCCCACACCACTAAATGCAACAGTAGGGAAAGTGTCTGATAGGGGAAGGGTACAATTTACTATTCCCACTCCAGTTAGTTCAATATTAAAAACAAACAAAATATCTTCAACAAATTAAAATTTTAAAAGCAAAGTAAATAAAAACATATATAAATATGTTGAAAAATAAAATACAAATATACTTAATATTAAAAATGTAAAAAACATATTACAATGTTAAATACATATCATCAATACCTACACATATTATAAATAAATACAAAACTAATTTTCATACAAATACATATTTTTATTTAGAAATTATTTATTAAAAAACATTTTACGTTATTTAGCTACTTCCCACCCTACAACACCACAAAAATTCAACCTGCACCTAAAACTAAATTTGTAAAAAATATATATTTACACAAATATAAATATTCATAAAAAAACTATCATTAATTAAAAGATAATTATGAATTTCTTATAATGAATGTACTTCCCACAATACAACCCCACAAAACACACTATAAAATTTAACAACCAATTATTTACATAATTACTAAATTAATAATTAACATTAATTAAAAAGTAATTATTAATTGCTTAAAATTATTCTACTTCCCACTCCATGCCCCTAAAAAACCCAGAACCCACATCTAAAATAAAAAAATTGAATTGCACGATCAACATAATTATCAATTAAACAATTATTAATATAAAATATTAATTCATTAAAATTAATTAACTTCCCACCCTTAAGTCAAACAAACCCCACAACCCGCACCTAAATAAAAACAAAATGTATTACACAATTAAAATAATTAATTTTCAATTAAATACCTAATAGTATTTGACAACTAATTATAAATTAATTAAAATAATTTACTCCCCACCCTTACCCTTATAAACCCGCACCTAAAAAAATTAAACAATTAAAATAATGAATTAAATTAATATGAATTGACAACAAATTCTTAATTAATTACAAATAAATTACTTCACACCCTTTACTCCTATAAATACCACAACCGTCACCAAAAAAACAAATGTATACAATAAACACAATTAATTATCAATTAATTATTATTACTTCACTACTAATTATTAGTATATTATAAATAAATTACTTTCTACCCTTTACTCCTATAACCTCACAACCCGCACCTAAAGAAAATACACAACATAATTAATTATAAATTAATTAACAACTAAGGGGCCTATTATGATGTCCGTCTCTGTGTGAGAACCGTCCGACCATAGGTCGGCGGTTCCGCACCTCCTATCACAATGCGACCACACATGGTGCGGTCGCAAACTCCCATTTCTCTATGGAACCTTCTGCTGCTGTTGGAAACCGGCTGCAGCACAAGCTCCCATAGAGAAATGGGAGTTTCTGTGAATCCATGTACCATGCGGCAGGCTCAACAAGGTGCAGGGATTTACTGTGGGGTCCCAACCAGAGGCCGCTGAGGACCCTGCTGGAGACCGCCTTAGTCGCTTTCCGACAGGCTTTCAATGTTGGAAACTCAGAATGGAAAGCCTGTACAAAACTGATATCATAATCCAAACGGCGGAAACGCCGTCCGTAAGGGATTATGTTGCAGTTTACGGCTGGCTGTCAGGATCTTTGAGCCCGTTGGAAGCCAGGCGGAAAGACCGGGTGGTTTGACTTCCAACCGCTGTAATCGTAATACGGCGGTCGGAAGTCAAACCAAGGATGTAGGTCAAAAAGCCTACGACCACACCAAAATCCTAATGAGGCCCTAAGTATTAATTAATTCAAAATAAATTACTCCACACCCTTTATCCCTAAAACCGCACAATCTGTACATAAAACTTACCGTAAAAGATTCAAAGCACAATTGACATAATTAAATATCAATTAAATAAATAATATTAAATAAAAAATAATCATTAATCTATTCTAATTAAATTACTTCCCACCCTATAAACCCAAAACCTACTATGGAACTAAAAAACACAAAGGGCCTTATTTCGATGTCGTTTGGAGCTGCCTCCGACTGACACTGTTTCGGTGAGGGAACCGCCTGCACATAGGTCGGCGGTTCCACACACCTGATTAAGATGCAACCCCACATGGTGTGGTTGCAAATTCCCATGCCTCTATGAGAGCTTGTGTGACGGGCAGAGACCACCCAGAGCACAAGCTCCCATTGAGAAATGTGAGTTTGTGAAAATCCCTGCACCATGTGGCAAGCACCTCACAGTGCCTGTCACACTGTGCAGGGAATTTCACGGGGGACCACATACGGAAGGCCAGGGAGGAAAGGAAGCCCTGCCAGTGGCCCTCCACATCGCTTTCCAACAGTCTTTCTATGTCAGAAAGGCCGACATGGAAAGGCTTTCGGAAACCGACATCATAAGCCCCACAGCAGAAACGCCGTCCTTAAGGGATTATGAGGCCGTTCTAACTGGCCGACGGGCTCCTTGAGGCCTTCAGAACCCCGTCAGATTCCACGGCCAGTTTAAACTCCGACCGGCGTCATTGTAATACGGCGGTTGGACTTTAAACCTACAATGTCGGTCGGAAAGCCTCCGACAAGCGGTCGGAGCCATTCCGACCGACATTGTAATTAGCCCCATTATGTAATTCAATTAAATAACTACTAAAGATTTAACACATATAACATAAGCAATAATTATACAAAATAATTAAATCATGTACATTTAAAATATAAACTAAAACACATAAAACTATATTTTAAACAACTATATTTTTACAAATTATATTACTGACTTGGATATTTAAAAAATCGATGTTTCTTACCTTAAAATCGATATTCTTGCTGACGATATTAATATAGCACAATATTTTAGACTCAATATTTTGGTATGGGGACATTTTTTTGCGGATATTTTGTCTGAATACCACTTTGATTTCTCATCGGGGAGTGGTAGCAAATGTGTTTGGATTAGAGTGGCTGGTGGATGCTTGCACCACTAGGCTTTCTGGTGAGAGGTGCTGCAAAAGAAAAGCCGGGTCGCTTGGGGCAGGGCGATGACACCGGGGAATTTGTCTATTGTCTGGGGGGCCAGAGCAAGATTTTGCCTATTCACCCAACAAGGTATCTGTCAGTGCCTCTTAAAAGGAAGGAGTGGCTCAGAAGACATCTATTCTGGTTATGGGACCTCTGTTAAGGCATTTGTTTTATTCTCAAAGGTGGGGTGCTGAAGGTAAAGTATCTTAGCCGCCTATCAAATTACCATAGCACAGGTAGCCAACTCTTCTGTGGCTAGTCCAGGAGAGAAAGGAACCTTCTCTGGGGAGGTATCGAAGCCACTACCTCTTGCAAATTTTCGTACCAATTGTCCTCTGGGTAGGGCTGAGCGAACTCATCACCCGGATCATAATCATTATCGGTAAGTCCCAAAAAGGGAATAGAGAGAATGTCTTGGCTGCTGTAACTAAAGCATGGGAATCAGCACCTCGGCCGATTGGCAGCGATGTCGTCAAAGGTCAGATTGTTTTCAGTGAGAACAATCGGGGACCACTTTTTCAGGTGGGGTAGTAGATATTGGTATTGAAGGGGCCGGTGTGGGTTGTGGCACCGGCAGTGGAGTCAGAACAAGAGTTGGAGGCAAGGAAAGTTTAAAGAGTCCAGCTGGCGCAGAGGATGAACTGATCGGTGGTAATCCAGGTGGAAGGCCTCTTGGCAACCTGGGTTCTAAAGATGCACCAGAGGGAGTCGGCAGGGTTCCCTAAGAGCCAGAGCATGGCTGCCCAAAACTCTTCAATCAGGCGCAGCCTGGCCGAAGGTCCTGGAAACTCAGGTTGTGCCAGAACCAGCTGCGGAATCGGCTCCAAAGTTGGCCAACTTCGGAAGCAACAATAAGAAGGGTGGCACCGCCCCGCACCTGTTTAGGCAAATGTGGGTAGGGCGAGGGTGTGGAATACCGCTTCGACTTGATGTGTTTTTGATGCTTACTTGAGGACTTGGAGCATGATAAAGACCGACCTCCGGAGCAGCTCTTATGACTACAGGATCGGGACCTTGAGCAAAGTTTGGACACGGGGGACTTGGAACTGTCCCATTGCATAGATTTCTTATGCATGGCAACTTAGGGCCTGACTACAAGTTTGATGGTGAGACCACGAGACGCCATGGCAGGATGACCAAGTACTGCACTGAGCAGTCAGCCTCGCCGCCTGCCGTATTAGGAGTTTCTCTCTGGGCTGGCGGTTTCACTGCGGTGGTGACATGACGGCGGTATGTATCACTGCTGTGTTGGTTCACTGAATGGACATGCACGCCCAGGAACGTAAATGCAGTCAGTCTGGCGTAATACATTTTTGTTTAATATTTTGCTGTTTGATATAGCGCAACCCCAACTCGAAGGCACTGGATTGCTTTACATGTTCAACAGTGACCGTACACAAGGGCACAGTCACCTTTGGCTTAATACTTGGCCTCATTTACTGCCTTTCCGCCGACTCATGCATGGCGCTGTCCCAAAAAGGTTGCCAGAAAGGCAGGTCATGATTAGTCTGCAGGATGCTTGGTGGAAACCCTTCCATTGGCCGCCTCTGCCTCTCCTGCAGTGGGAGCATAAGTATCGGCGGTGCTGGCGGTCTTGTGGCTGTGTCACCACACACTTTGTAAATCGGGAGGTCGGACCGCCGAAAACGCAATGGCAGGAGACATCCCGCCATCATTGTAATCAGGCTCTTTGAGTTCTCCTCACATTCCCTGATGGCCTTCGGGTTCATCTATGCACAATCCCTGGAGGTGTGGCTTGATCCCAGTCACATCTGATGGGGATCCATCACAGGCTATACTGGGCCTGAAACCTGTTGTTTTAGGGGATGGCATCCCTTACACACTGTAAGAATTTAGATGAGAATTGAGGTAAATATCTCTGAGAGACGAAAGGGAGCTTCCGATCCACGCCTGGAGGCTTATAAATAAGAACTGACATCAGCGTGCAGGAGTGGCGCCTATATATATATATATAAGCCCTGCACGTCATTTCTGGAGCAGACCGTTATCAGCCAGGAGCTACAAAGCACCACCTTCAGGCGTGCAGAAGTACTGCTGAAAAGTTTCCAGATCCAGTCTAACACCTGGGGAGTATTCAAAAGGTGAGGAATCTGGCTATAACTCCACTGACCTCCTCAAATTCAGGAAGGAACTTAAAACTTGGCTTTTTAACTTATAGTATCCTTCAGCTACACTTTCCTTGCAACCCTGTTCTCAGTAGAGTTTAAGCTACCAGCGCCAGGATACCCTTGGGTAACCGTGCGCTTTATAAATATAATTAACCTAACTTACCAAAAGGCTCAATCAGAATTTGCCTTTACCCAATAATAGCAAAAAATACAAGATACACTGTTGGAGGGGGGGACATGCTAGCCCAGAGCTGGTGGCACTGGCTGCTGAACCAACAAATCTGAGGTGTATGCCTTAGCCTTTGGGAAAGAGACTAAGGTCACAGGACTCAATTTTATCAGAGAAATAAAACTATTACCCTCAAGAAGATATGTCACTTACGGGCAGTGTAGGATGAGAGTTTCAAGATCCAGAACAAAAGATTAGGATTCTACAAACTAGACAACATCAGAGTAATAATAATAATAATAATCCACATTTGTAAAGCGCGAACAATCACCCGTAAGGGTCTCTAGGCGCTGGGGGCAGTCGGGAAGATTAAGCAAGCTATTGCCCAGAGTCACATGGTGCTGGGCTAATCTGCCGCCGGCGCCCGGGATCGAACCGTGATCCCCAGATTCCGGAGTCAGTCGCCCTGGCCGCGGCGCCACACCTCTTCCCGAGTATGTGTCAATGCATCTCAGTCCAAGTAATGTGAAGGATTCAACGTGTTTCATTATAACATAGTTGAAGAAAAAACATGCTGACAGAGTTCTACTACAATAGATGAGGTGTCCATCCTTCCATAGCCTGGCATTGTTGCCCTGAGATATTAATGTAAAGTAGTTACTACTACAGCAATATTCATTCTGATTGATATGAGAGAGTTTCTTACACAAATACCTTTCCAGAGTGTGTAAGGAGGGACACAAAGCTGCTTTACAAAATGCAAAAGTGAAGTTTTGGAAAGAGGCATGCCGATCATCACGTTCAAGTGTACTTCCATTTGGTTAGATGGTGGGGAAGGCCAGTTAGTCAGCAGAATATGTTGTACTGCAAAGGGAATCCCTTGTTCATTTGTCTTTCACAAAGTTGCTACTCTAAGGGACAGATGTACAAATGTTTTTTGAGGTTGCAAATAGCCAGATTCACAGAATCTGGAGGTTTGCCACTACAAAATCATATTTTAGGCTGTATAAAAGGCACAATGTAATTCAGTAACTTGTTACCAAATTGTAACTTGCATTTGTGATTCTGTATTTGGAAGGGGTATGTTTAGGGTGACTCTTCCAAATACCCGAATTGCAGTAGTACGCATTAGTGTTTTTTATTTTACTGAATTCCGATTGCCAAACATTAATGCTTTACTACCAATTCTTAAATGGTGGCCCGTGAGACACCTTGCCCTTTGAGAATATTAAAAAATATATTTTTAAGAGCAGGCAGTGTCCCACAGACCACTGCCTACTCTTAAAAAATGAAACCTAAACGTTTCATTTTCTTTTTTTGAACGCATCCCGTTTCTATTTGAAATAAAATAAATAAGATTGCTTTATTAAAAAGCAATCAAAGACATGGTGGTCTGCTGACCCCCGCAGGCCACCATCCCATTGATAGCTAAGATTTCTAGGGGTCCCCAAATTGCAACCAACATCATTAATATTCATGTGGTAAGTTGGTTTGTAACCGACTAGGAATCGCTATTTGGGAATAAAAGAATTCATACATTAGGAATACCGATTTCCTAATTGCGATTTGGAGATAATCGTAATTGGGAAATTGGTATTCCTAATGTTTGTACATAAAAGGATAATTACAGTCTGATGTACAGCTTCACACATCACTAGGCCCTGAGTGGTGCTCCAGTTTAAGATACACTCATAACTATCTGCGATGAGGAGGCATCCCATGAACAAAGACTTGACATTGACAGTGGCACCCACGTTTCTTGTCACAGCCGATTATACCCAATGACAGGGAAACCCCCGCCCAACACCACCAATGGAGGAGCCAAGAAATATCTGCATATGTATCTGGAACATCAATGACCTGGCTAACAAAGCAATGGACCACGAGGCATTAAACTACCTGAAAACATTCAATATGATACTACTTCAGGAAACTTGGGATGACCACGCGATAGAAATACAAGGGTTTACATCACAACTGGTGCCTGCAACAAAGAGGTTCAAATTTGGCCACCGCTCAGGCAGTCTGATAATATATGCCTCAATAGCCACAATAGGAATCATCTTACCAGAAAAGGAATGAATAGCAGCCCCAAGTGCTATACAGGTGGTTACAACAACAATCAACTTCAATGAAGAAAAATGGCCAATTACAATAATCAATATATATGTACATCCGAAGCACAGGTTAAAAACTGGCAACTAACTAATTAAAGAACTGTCAAGAATCTCAGAAGAGGGTAACACAGACCAGATTATACTAGCAGGAGACTTTAACCTTCATCTCCTTGGTACTGTGAGTGAAGATGAGCTAGCTCGGGAAATATCCATAGTTTATGTTTATGGATTTATAAAGAGCATGGCTGCCTGAAGTGTGAAAAATCCCGAATCAGGAACCAGCATGTTCAAACAAAGAAGATTCTCAACCTACTTACTCCAAGAGCTCGAACACCTAAATATGATGGCTTGAAACTGCTGATTTATTGAAGACCACCCACCGATCACAACCTTCTACTCTACAACCACCACCTCCTATCTAGACTACACCTTCGTAACTCTCTCCTTGTTTCACATTATCCATTCCTTCAAACTGGGTGATAACGAACAAAGCCAACACTTATCGCAAGAAGTGACATTAAAAGCAAACGTAAAAAACCTCCTGGAGGCGACCAAAAGTATTGATACAGAATACACCTCCAACTTCAAACGGATAAGGTGTAACCCCACCTCAATTGAGGCGCTAACCAAAACTGCAAAGGCCCTCCTCTGCCAAGAAAACGATATGACATCTCATCCCACAACAGCATGGGTGAACTTTACAATGGCTCTTGGGAATGATTTTGCCACCAGGACAGGAACGAAAGCTGTAGCAGCAACGCCTCTCCCATCTGCAAACGTAATCACCCCTCAGGCGAGAAATCTTAAACATTCAATCAATCAAATTCATTTTTTTTTCTTAACTCAGAACATTGCAATTCATCCTTAAATACTGTCTATTATTCATTTCATTTCTCCTACATACCATTTACACAATAGTTAACAATATTAAGAACAGTTAGCAAATGCATTTCATATGTTTTTAAGAGTACAGTACAGTAAATAAATAGATAAATACCACTCTTTAAATAAAAAGCCTTGGGTCTCTATACATTCTTATTAAAGGTAGCTATTTACCCTTTAAAGGTCATTAATTCTGTTTTCATAGTCATTGGCCTAAATGGTCTGCTATTTGACTCATCTTAGCTTTCCAGTCAATAATGGGAGACCAGATCTTTTTCCCTAGCTTCCTCGCCCGGCTGCCCCTACATTCATAAAAAGGCATCTCTTGTTTATAAACCGCAAGCAGCCGGGCTAGCCAGGCCTGAAACGGGAGGCTCCACATCCTTCCACCTAGCTGCAATTAATAGCCTTGCAACGGCTACTAAAACAAATAGAAAATAAGAATGTGTTCAGTCATACTACTATAATACCCCATAATCATCAGTGTTGGGCTAATTGTAATCCTAATCGCAAATATTCCTTCCCAAAATAATTCTATCCCATTTTTCAGGGGCATTAGCCTAATACATTCATAAAACATATGGGTCAGGGTAGCTGGACCTTCCGAGCATCTAGGGCATTTATCATCTATTCTTTTTCCCCATTCGATGAGATTAGCCGGTATAAAATATAGATTAAATACTGTTTTAAAATGCTGCGCTCTCAGGTTCGCCGATAAAAATACTTTTGCAGCTAGCGCCAATGAATTATCCACATCGACATCCGGGTCATTAAGCTTCCCAGCCCAGCTGACCTCAGTTCTTTCAAGGTCATCCGGGAATTTTTCTAAGATACCCCTATATATATATTTAATCTTACAGTCACAGCTAATGATTGCCTCCATCAAAGGTATCTTATTCATACTTATTTCCCTGATTTTCTTCATAAATTCTCTAATTTGTACGTATTTAAAATACTGAGTTCCTGGAATGCCATGTTTGTTGTAGAGTAATAAAAGGAAGTAATTGGCCTAGATGCATTATGTCCCCTATTATTTTCAAACCATGGCACTCCCATTGTCTATATATCATAAACAACCTGAGTTATCAGGTAAAAGAACCTAGCCTAAGAGAGAGAGAGGTGTCAGAAACCTATAAGATTCTGAGATCCACCAAAAAGAGAAAGAAAAAGATTTTTTCTTTCTTGAGTCCCCTCACTCACCAGGGTTTCCCCACGGTGACATGCTTCATCATTGGGGTCCTCTCAGTCCTCTACGGACTGAGGCGTGCTGCGACTTGCGAATTACGTAGGAGCACTAAAAGTACAAATTATGTGTACTGCAGGAAAAAGTGTAGTGGAGTGGGGTGTGGTGAATGTTTAAAATAATTAGCTAGTGGGCCAAATAATAGTGCTCCTACGTAATTCGCAAGGCGCAGCACGCCTCAGTCCGTAGAGGACTGAGAGGACCCCAATGATGAAGCATGTCACCGTGGGGAAACCCTGGTGAGTGAGGGGACTCAAGAAAGAAAAAATCTTTTTCTTTCTCTTTTTGGTGGATCTCTGAATCGAATAGGTTTCTGACACCTCTCTCTCTCTTAGGCTAGGTTCTTTTACCTGATAACTCAGGTTGTTTATGATATATGTACTGTTGGAGGGTGAACCTAGTCTTTAACCTCTATTTCCCCCCATTTTTTGATAACTCCCATTGTCTACCATTTACATCACAGAGCTCCGAAAATCCGAGGAGCGCCACAGAGGAGTATAGAGGGTATATTTGGGAAAATTCATAACCTTGCAAGTTTTACTCCAAATCTTCCATGCACAATGTACTACCTTAAAGCGTAATAACTTTTATAATAACTGGGCTCTAGTTGTCGCAAAAGTAATCTGCCACCCTTTTTCCCCAGAGCAAACTCGTATATTGTTGGAAGATTCCTATACCCCTGTTGGTCTATTGTGTCCTCGTTATCTGCTAATAGCAAAATACGCATCTGTTGCACCATAGCTGCACAGTAATATAGCTTGATATTGGGCATTGCCAGCCCCCCCTGTCTTTGTGGGAGGGAGAGATATTTAAATGAGAGCCTTATCTTACCATATTGCCACACAAAATTGATGAACATAGCATCTAAAGCCTTCAATATTACTTCATCAATAGCCATTTGTAGAGATCGAAACAGATATAAAACCTTGGGCAGCATGTTCATTTTTAATACATTAGCCCTACCAATAGTTGACAAATGGAGCCCATTTATACGCTTTAGGTCCACAGACATTTTCTCCATTATAGGATTAAAGTTTATTTTAGCTATCGTCGTTATTTTAGGGCTAATACGAACACCTAGAACCACAGCTGAATCGACACGTCTTATATCCTGAAAGAGAAGATTTTCTGTACAGATAATCTGAGTTTTGCTCTTATTTAATGACTACCCAGAGATTTTACCAAAATCCTCAGCCATAATTTCTATCTCCCTGATTGTTACTTGGGGGTCAATAGTTACAACCGCGATGTCATTGCCGTACGCGAGGACCTTAGTCTCGTATCCCTCATTAAATATGGGTTTTATCCTCCGATTATTTATTATTTTTTCAATCAATGGGTTTATATATAGTGCAAATAGGATAGGGGAGCACGGGCAGCCCTGTCAAGTGCCCCTCAAGATCCTTATAACCTCTGATTCTTCGCCCATTACTTGAAGCCGTGCATATGGGGTAGAGTACATAGCTTTAATAGCAGGTATTATTTGTGTCCCAAAGCCTCTTAATGCTAAAATCCGCCAAAGGTAACTCCAATCCACCCGATTAAAAGCCTTCTCGGCATCGAGTAGCGCCATAGCCATCTTCCTCCCTGTCCCGGCTGTGATGTTAAACAGGGTTATCACCCGCCGAATATGATCATTAGTACCTCTGCCGGGAATAAACCCATTCTGCCATGGTGACACTAGATGGACTATGATCCTACCCTGTCGAGTTGCCAAGATCTTTGAGTAGATTTTTGTATCAACGTTTATCAGTGAGATTGGCCTATATGAGGCTGGATTATTCGGATCATTTCCTTTGTTGGGAAATATCACTATGTAGGTACCCCTCGATGATTCCGGAGGAGATCCTGTATATTGTACCCCCAAAAATAAATCTAATATGATTGGAGCTAACTGAGGCAGAAATATTTTATAAAATTTGATAGGTATTTAGTCTGGTCCAGCTGCTTTTCCCAAGGACAGATGTTGTATTGCAGCCACAACCTCCTCCATTGTAATCTCTGTCTCCAGTTCAGCTCTCATAGATTGATCTAGAGGAGGCCCAAGATCTTCTTCAGAGATACTGTATGACCTGTCCGATGGCAGTCCCTCCTCCATCCTTCTGCATCGAAGTTATACTGCTTCTAATTTCCTTCTACCTTGTACGCAGTGCTAACACCCTGCCGACTGATTCCGAAAATTCATATACTTCAAGCCTGTGTACTCATTATTCCTCAGCTATCCTTTGATTTAGCCAGCTATTAATGTCCGCCTTCAAAGTAATGATTTTAAGCTGACTTTGAGCTACCCATTGTCCCTGTGCTATACATGTAAGGTGTCCTTGCTCCGTGTCCGCAAGCTCCTTGAGTAATCTTTCCCGTTCAATCTGAAATTGTCTCCTTTCTTGAGCAACATAACTAATAGTTTACCCCCTCAAAGTGGCTTTAAAACTGTCCCACACTACTGCCCGTGAAGCGCTATATCTGTTAACATCATAGAACCCCTGTAGCCAAATCTTAATATGTTCTACAAACTTTACTTTGGTGAACAGCTTTCTATCAAAAGTCCACTTTCTACGCTGCTTACCAGTCATATGAATTTCAATTTCCAAAACTAGCGGGTTATAGTTTGAAACAACTTTCAGCAGTTTCTTAATTCTGCTTTTTCTTGATAAATATATTGAGCTAAAAAAGTAATCAAGCCGTACACACTTCTTATGGGGGCATGAATACTAGGTGTAACCTGGGTCGCTAGGTTGTTCATCAATGCCCTATATACCTGCGGCTTCCTGCCCTGAGATCGCCTCCCTGGTTGGGGAGCAGTATTGTGATGTATATTAAAATCTACGCATATGACCAGTGGCTGGGGACAGCATGCTAATTCTACTTTGAGCTCTTCAAATAGCTTGGGATTATCTTGGTTGGATCCATAGATTACACAAATCACAATTCCTACCTCCAGGTCTATTAAGATCCACCTGCCCTGGGCATTCATGGTTTTGCGTTTAGCCACCCCTATCTGGGGCTTTGCCAAAACAGCCACCCCCCAAATATTAGTTCTCTGCGAAGAACATGCCAACAAGTTATATTCCCTTATTGTCATCAGTTCCTGCTTCTCCCAAAGGATATACGTCTCCTGCACACAGATAATATCAGGGGCTATAGTATGCATACATTCTGCTACCTTCACCCGTTTGGTTCTATCATTAAGACTTCCTATATTTATGGAGCATATGGTAAGTTTAACCATAAAGACTGTACTCAGGAAACAACTTGCTGTGCTTAATTATATCTTCATTCAATGTTTTATTAGTACAAAAATAATTGCATTTAACCATTTCAGTTTTTGTTCTGAGTTTTCTTTTCAAGTTTTTTCCACCTCCCCCCCCTGCACCCCCTCCCAAACTTCCCTTGCCCAGAGCCCCTCCTTCCCCCGAGCCCATCCCACTCTCCTACCCTGACAAGCTAACAGACTGCTAAACAGTCTGAAGGAGATGAGAGTAGCGCATATGAAATGAAATGAAAAATGCATTTATAGAGCGTATGGCTACCCGAAGGCATCCCAGCGCTGGTAGCAGCAGATAACAAGGAAACCAGCCAGATTAAGGGAATAGCCAGGTCTTTAACAATTTGCATAAAGCCAAATGATTAGGTTCCTTTCATAGGTGGAGTGGAAGGGAGTTCCAAAGCCTGGCTGCATTATATGAGAATAGCCGGCCTCCACTTCTGGCTTTCTTAATCCTGGGGATAGTAGCCAAGTTCATGTCATCTGAATGAAGACGTCTGTTAGCCTGATAGGGCTGGATGGTGGTGTGGTTAATGGCAGGGTCCTTTCAGGCTAATGACTTGTGAACAATGCACAGCGCCTTGAAGTTAACTCTCTCCCTAATGGGAAGCCAGTGGAGAGAGTTCAAAGCAGGTTTTTATGATTGATGTTTAGGAGTACCCAGAAGAAGTCTGGGTGCCCATCTTTGTATAATTTGGAGTTTGGAGAAGGTCGCAATTGGAGCACCCAAATATAGGGCATTCCCGTAATCCAGCCGTGACAGGATAAGAGCTTGAACCATGATTTTTCTTGCCTGGATGGGAGAAGGAGGACTTTTTGAAGCATTTTCAGGATGCCATAGCACGTGGCCGCCGTATTACGTGCCTGTGTCTTAGAAGAGAAGTCTTGGTCTAGCCAGACGCCCAGACTTTTTAACTGAGTCTTAGGGATAGGGACGGGGCCCAGAGTAGTCGGCCATATTGTAGTTAGGTCAAGGGGGGAACGATTCCCCAAGATCATCAACTCTCTTTTCTCCCCGCTCAATTTCAGGATGGAGTCATTCATCCATTTGGCAATTTCTTCCAGGCAAGGGCGAAGGCAAGGAGGGGAATTATCAGCTTGATTAAGCCCCACCACAAGTTGCGTGTCATCTGCGGAGGTCACTATGTGTACACCAAAAGGTAATAGTGACTCCGCTAACGAGCTCATATAAGCGTTAAAAAAGGTGGGGCTCAAAGATGACCCTTGAGGAACTACATAACAAAGGGGGATCTGTTTAGAGGTTACCCCATCCTCAAAGACCTGAAAGGATCTATTACTCAGAAAGGATTGTAGTCGTGAATTATGATACAATTTTTAAACCATAGAAGGAAAGAGAGAAGAAAGACAAACGTAACAAAAAAAGGGCAAACAAAAAAAACGAAAAAAAACCACAGTACACAATTCCTTTATCCCATTATATCAATATCTATTCCTAATAATCCACCACAGTGTTAACTTACAAGCTCTTCATTTTGTCTCTCTTTTTTTCCCCCGTTTCCTTCTTCTTTCTATAGAGCATTACTACAGTTTTATTCCATCTAAAAACTCTTTTGCCTTAATTTCTGAATCAAAAAACCTTGTATTGCCTAGCCAGATCACTTTGAGGCTGGTCAGGTTAATCACATATGCCTGTGCATTTAGGTTCTTGAAAAGGTTTTATCATCTGCCTCAGGCGCCACCGCCTTTTAACTGAGGTGTGGCAAAAATCGGGTCGGACAAAGAATATGTCCCCACTAGATCGTTTTGATTCTGGTCTTTCTTTCTCAGAAATGGTCTGCCTGAGTAGAAAGTTCCCAAAGTAAATAGGAATAGCCCCGGGTTTTGCTCCCTCCCTAAATGGCTGCCTCAATACAAAGGGTACCCTATGGACTCGCTGTATTTCTTGGGACCAGTTCCAAGTTGAGAGTTCCGGCAGGGCTGTCCGTAGTAGTTCTATGGTGAATGTCCGTGCCTTCAGCCCCTTCTGGGACTCCGAGTAAGCGAAGTAAATTGCGCCTCTGTCGATTTTCTTGCTCTTCTAGTTTCCACTGAATATCGACTAATCTGGCTTCAAGGTCCAAAGATTGCACCTTGGTGGTCGCAAGGTCTGATTCCATCGCCATAGTTCTTGTCTACAGGTCCATGAGGCGATCCCCAAAAGTATTACATACTTTAGTCAGCTTCCTCACCACCCCTTGGACTTTCCGCAGTACTGTCTGAGCGCTTTTTGGCATCAGAGAAGCAAGATGGCGGTCATGTAGTGGAAGTTAGCAGTAGCAGCATACTGACCGGTGGATCATGACTACGAACTGAGCAAAACAGACATTTGTGAATGCCGGTGGACGGTGGTATTCCTCATTGCAGCTTCGAGGGAACTGGGATTTGCCCACAAATGTTTTTACTTTTGAAGGGGCTCACAGCTGTCCGGTGTTTGGTGCTGGCAGCTCTGCTTCACTTGTGCTGGGCTCTGTGCGGAGGATCCGTGGCAGAGATGGGGCCAAAAGTTGCTGTTGGTGGTAGTAATATGAAGGTGAAATCAGCGCGGACATCAACCCAGACAGGAGCAGTGTCGCAGGGCGAGGAAACCACTGCGCAAAATATCTGTGGTCGGAGCGGCGTACTCTCCAGGAGTCAGAGGCAGGACGAAAAAGGAGAGGCGGGGCTGCCGGCAATGTTCGCCCGGCCGGCCCTACGGTGGTTGAGCTGCTATGAGGGGCAGGTCAGAGGCAAAAGCTGGAAGAGGCAGCTCGTAAGCAACAACACCCGCAAGCAGTGGAAGTATATGCTACAACGACAAGCTCAGCAGATGAGACTAAAACATTACTTCACAAAAAGTAAACTTTTATGACCAGTGTTCACTGCCCTCTGAGAGTAACCCTGGTTGGTTAGGGATGGGAAAGATCTTTTCAAAGCGATGAGCTGATTTCCAGTAGAGAGTGGGGAAGGACACACATCTTTTTGTTTTAGTTACCCTCACACACCCTAGTGGTGTCATGCATCATCATAGGGTCACCCTGACGCCTAAAAGTCAGGGTGGGCTCGACCATATTTCAGGGAGCTCTTGAATAGATGTGGCCAGGGGGAGTTAAAGATTAAAAACCTGCCGCCAGATCCCAGTATCCCTTTATTTGTGTATCTGAGTGGGATATTAAAAAACAAAGGTTAATGCGGGTCAAACAGGAGATTTATGGTCCTACGACCCTAGTGCCAACATGTTTCAGTCCTTATTGGCCAGATTGGTCTGGGACTTTCTTCAGGGCTGAGAATATAATAATCCTCCCTGGACAAAGAAAGAGGGGGGAAGTCCCTTCCCTACTTTTATTTATGGGGCAGATAGCTGCTCCTAAATTGCCTACTAATAGATAATTTACCCATGTTTAGTGTTCACTTCATCTGTAAAACAGAAAAAAGAGAAAGAAGATAGTGCACCGTGTTTTGTCAATACACTTCAAACTTTCCCAACCGTGATGTGCTCCAATGTGCACCCATGTTATCCTAACTGCAGGGTGCTGAGAACAAATCACATTTCATATCCGCTAATATGCGTGTTCAGTATCAAATACTTTTACCACACACAGCTCGGTGGTTGAATCAAATATTGTGGCGACAAAAGTCACAAACTATCAATATCCACCTGTGTTTGCGTGTGTCCAATCTCAGTGAGAAATCATACCTGTGTCTCTCTCATCAAATGGCTAAAAAGTCACTATTATTCATGGTGTATTTCCTCTCATTCACATTCAAACTCGTCATCCTTACCCCATCTTAGGAGAGTAATCGTGTCTCAGGGAACTCCGAGAAAGGGGAAGCCCATTAGTCAAACTCTGTTATGTTCCACCATCAAGCCAATGTGCATTGGAAACAGCGTAGTGAAGAAAGTGGGAGACATAGTAAAATAGAAACGAAGCGATAAGCTGCCAGAAGAAAGATTTTCTCAAGCGATATGCTAATCAACATACCCCGCGGTGTAACCTGTTCGGTTTGGGTCCCCGCGCTGGTGCAATTTTAGCCTGGAGTGATCCTGTTTAAATGCCTCGCATCGATGCGGGAAAAAACGGTGGAGCGGTACGCCCTTGCGACTGGCCAGAAATGACCAAATTACGTTAGAGAACGATAGTGATCACGTGTCTGTCTTGATAGTTTATAATCAGAACCAAGGCAAAACATACGGCGTCTGATAACTATACTCTAATAGTTCCTACACCTCTTAATGATGCATTAGGTGTACGTATAATATATATACTCGTAATGCACTTTCATGCCAGAATGATCGAGTTGCAGGATGAATACTGCTGGAAGGTTCAGTATTCAAAGGCGTGCTAACTTTATAAATTAACAATGCGTAAACATAACAATATCCGATGCGTGTATTCTTTCATGTGTCTATTCAAGGGGTGAGAAAGCCCTGCAGTGCCTCGACGATTCCCAGCTATTTATATACTTAAACTGGTCGTAAAAATGGGACGGGAGGAAACACAATCTCATTTTGTTCGTTAATGTTTCCCAAGGCCATATGATTCCAAGCAGGCAAATGTCGATGGACCTATCACGGTGCCATGGAAAGGGGGAATGTTCTAATGTTATCACAAAATGTGCTGTGTTTAAAGTGGCAGGTGGCTTTCAATAATGGGTTTGTTAAGAATACTGTAGATGTCAAGTTGTTATGATCATTAACTTAAGGTTAAAGTGCCGATTGCATTTTATCAAGCAGTCATCTGCTATTAAGTTGATTCCAAGCTATGCATTCATTAAGTCCGTTCTTGTGTGTCTTTAACCTGTAAACTCATTGCTGTTCGCACTCAAGAAGTTTTTTAGTTACGTTGTCAATGCCCTGTACCTTTTTTAATGATTGTCCACTTTTTGTCAGTGTCCCTATGTCCTTTTTAGGTCTCGCCTTGCTATCGCGTAAGCTATCGCAAAGCGAGACTATTGTAAGGGGGTTTTAAAAGTGCTCCCAAAAAGCGGATTGCATGGCTAGCACGCGCACAATCACGCGCATCGTGCCGCCATGCAATCCGTTTGGCATCGCACTTCAAAGGGTCCGCTCCCCCGCCTGAAATGCGCTCCCCTGCACCCGCCAAACGCGCGCCTTGCTCCGCCAGGCTTGTTTTTCTTGTTTATAACGCACCAGGGACCCATGTTTCTATGTGTAATCTGTCGTTTTTGTGGTTGAACACGACCATCACAACCTCTACGTAATCTCTACACATTGTGTTTATTTTCTGTAATTTTTCTCCGTCTTCTGAAAGGGAGCTCCTCTTCCACTTAATCATTTTGCACTGACAGGCTTGCGAAAGAATCTGTCGAAAATAATCCTTCCTTCTCACCAAACCCTAGGCGCTACTTCCTGTTTTGCTTTGAATGCCTTGATCACATGGCTGCAACTTGCGCCAGAACAAATGCCAACTAATGCATCGCTTTCAGAGCTGCATCACTTCCTGTGAGCACATGGCTCTGGAGAAATAACCTGCAGCATTTAAGTTGCCATAGCGGTTCAAAGCAGAGTGTGCAGGCTCAAAGACACTAGCACATTACGCAGTGGGAAATGTGCCGTATTTACCCGAGTATCCAACTCGCACCGCCACCACATCTGTCCCCGCCCTTACTGTCCAAACCCCCCTAGCCTTTCTCCAAGCGCACCCCCGGCGGGGTGCGCCCCCCTGGATCCCATCTTCTGCTTTGCAGCCACAGTGCAACCACCTGCGCGCAGAGACAAAACCGACCCCTGCTTGGGACGTTTGACTGCTAATTGGACGGTCCCTGCTACGTGTAACACATTAACACCAAACAATGCAGTCTTTGTGACCGAGCGAACCCTTTCAGGGGGAAATGCATCTTACCCATAGTTTGTGTCTTTCCTGGGGGGGATCCCACCCAAAAAGTTAATGTGATTTAATGAACGTTTTTTAACCTACGTGTTTACTGTTAGAGGTATAAAAGGAGCGCTCAAATACAGTTTTTCAGATTATGCCATACTATAAGAACCCTGTCTACAGTGACCGATACCCGCAGCGTTTTCACACCCTGCAACCTCCATAGTGGTTTCTTCAAATGTCGAGAACAAAATTTAGCTTTGCCTGGCTCGTACCCGAGCGCAGCACCAGGAAGTGCTAACTTTTAAACACTTCACTCATGCATGACTCGGCCAGTAATAATTAAAACCGGCACTGGTCGTGATTTCGTTTCTACTTGGAGTTTAAAAGAGATTAAAACGAACGAATACCATGAATTAAAATAGCACTTATGTTCTTTCGTTTTTCTCGATCTATTCCAAAAGACGTTATCCTCATATAGGTTTCAAGTGTATCTAGGGCCTCAAAAATTAGATTTTAAACGATTTCAAATTTTAATAATAATATACTACAGTGTTTGAGTAAGAGACATTTAAAATAATACTGTCACGGAGAACAATTTAGTACAGAGACAGTCACGTTTGGATTGATTGGTGAACGCACAGAGATAGAACTGCTTGTTTATAATTACACAGAGCGTCAATTGGCGCGTCGAGGCATGAATCTCCAGGGACTGCCAGTCTCCTTTGCTCTCCACAGGCAAGCACAGCACGCTTCCTAAAACCGGAAGAGAAGAAAAGCATGCCCTGCGTAGCCAAGCTCAGCTTGAGCTGGTGGCAAATTGCTTTCCGATCTCGTCTGCTTTACAAATATGAGGGCGATTTATTCCCATTTTCGCCTGCGTGTTCAGTTACAGGCCAGTGATTTGTTTTCTGAAAAATCCCCAGTTTGTAATTTTTCGTCCATACGAGATCTATTCAAAGATTCGGGTTCGGAGTTAGTTTGCAGGTTTTAAATGGTCTCGAAATTATCCTATTTAACTTACATTTCTCTCCTGAAAAATGGTCGATTTTTGCTTGCAAATGTTGATTGTGCTGTCGTGAATTGGAGGATTGTGGTCACACGTATGGTATTTGATACGCCCTTTTCCAAGCGTTCCAAAGAGGAGCGCACCGTCGTACTGGGCGCATTTTTATCCTAGCCGGGACATCCCCAACACGAGTGGTGTATGTGGAACGTTGTGTGCTGTCCTGTTGAGACCAGGTTGCAGATACCAAGGAGTGCCTTGAACGGGCTCACCAGAACGTGCAGGCACATTTTTGTACATACTTGCATTACTCACCTTCAAAACACAAGGGAATACAGACATTTCCTACGTTTTTTGCCTGCCGGTGATGGGACACTGGCGGATCAGAAGCTATACCCGTACGCTTGTCCGCACCCCCTCTGCCTGCCCTCCCCCCGCCGCCCCTCTCCCTCAGGGCACTGTATAGACAGATTCTCGCTGCTCCGGTACCTTAAAGGTGCACCAACAGCAGCGCCTAGAGCATTCCCGGAACAGTGGACCGCTATTGTCGGGCACTGAGTACCAGCATTTCTAAGCAAGGTGCAATATCTTTAATAGGCGCGTGTAGCAGTCGCAGGCGTGCATTCTGGGAGCGTGAGTGCCAGTACTTTTGAGACATGTACAGGCACTAGGGCGAGAGCTGCTGTCTTTGGAACTGGCGAATCAGGCTCCAGTCCCCGCATCGGGTCAACACCCTGTGATTCTGGGCACAACACTTAACCTCCCCGGGCATACAAACAATATGTAATGTGTGGTTCTTCTGTAAAGCCTAGCACCGCTCTTTTTCGCAGGTACAGGTGATATCTGTTCTCAGTGTAGGTGGATTTGGGGGCGGCGGAGTGAGTGGAGTTAGGGCAACTTTTGGGGCACCCCTGAGATGTACCCTTTGCCATACTTCAATCCGCATCCCTAACTTGTCAGCTGTGCCCAGCACGCAATCATACACAGCCTGCCTCCACAGACATAGACATTTGCACACTCGGTACAATCAAACAACCCTACAAAGTATAAACCCTCAGACACATACCTTCACATCACATGTAAAACATTCACGTGAAAAACACTTCTTACTCAGTTCATGTAGAAACACACACAGCTACATTCACTGGAATTTAGTACACACCAAATTAGAAGTGATCGCACACCTATGCATTTTTCAGCTCAAATGGTGGCATGTGGACGTTGGTAGAGACGCATTCTCTCATTCCTTGAGTAAATGAAGAGTTCTTATCGCCCAGTGGGGTATATCTTTCAGAGAACTCGCACTCATTTGATGTGCAGGTGCATTGTTTCCAAACTGCAGAATGTAAAATAAATCCCTAACTCTGCATAACATGTACTTATCTACAAAAAGTACACTTCTTCCTCTTCCACTCATGTTGTGATCACTCCTGTGAGCACATATCTCAAGCTCTCCAAGCTGAGCATTGATCGCAGACAGAACGTTTCTCCCACTTTTTTGAATCTCGTTATTACAGATTAGCAGTAACCATCTAAGGGAGCAGATCTCCAAGGTTATACTAGATCCGAACTGACCAACTCAGGAGGCATATCCCCCAGGTCAATTCAGAGAACATATCATTCTTTGTGCATGCTTCATCCCAGGGAGCATAACTCCCAGCCTTCTAGATGGACACATCATTCAGGTTGCAACGTCTTAACTTAGTCTATCGCCCAACCTGACAGTGCAGCAATGCTCACTACAGAGAAACATTTCACCAGCTATGATCACCCCACGGAGCATATCCGGAGGCTCATATTATACCATATTATCAATGGTCTCCTTGGGAAACACTCGCCAGGGTCAGCACCGATCTGCCCAGGGGGTTTCTTATTCAGATTAATCGAAATCAGCGTTGATCATTAGTGCAAGTGCATTGCTGGCATATTACATACTTGCACTGATCTGATCCCCCAGCATCTTATTTCTAGGTGTTTTGCAACTCTTCATTGTGCTTGTTTGAGCCACTTTTTGGGGAATGTGTGAATAGGGCGTTACAGTAGTCAAGTCTTGCTGATATAAGAGCTGTGACTACCTTTTTCTGTAAAGCAGACGGTTTGTAGGGGAGGACCTTCCTAAGTACTTTAAGAATGCAAGAGCATGAGGACGTGATGTGGTTTCTCTGGCCCTCAAAAGATAGATTTGTATGGAAGTATCATCAAACAACAATAGTATATCAACGAAAAACCTAGCACTAGCAGTGAGCAGATACAGAAACAAGCTTCCATTGACAGTAGTTTTCCCCCTCCACATCTCTGATAACTATTGCGGTAGGGGTAACCGGGCAAATGAGCAGTAAAGCGGGGGGAGAACCCCTCACCAGTGGGGCGATCGAGAGGGAAGGGACCACAAACCACTGCATCAACCTTCAGCCTGTGGTCCACACTGCATTCCAACTCGTTACCTCCTCATCCGTCTTCCTCGCCACAGTAATCACTCATGAGCATTCTGCTTCCACAGAAACTCCAAGCAAAAGTTATCATACTAGTCTCCCTATCCCTCCAATACGGCTCTCATTGGCAACCACCAATTACATAAAAGGATACAAGATCCAAACCATGACCAGTTTTTTGTTTTGTTTCTGCACTGCTCCGAGTGCTGTTCCTGTGATCAGGTAGGGCGGGACGGTGGTCCTGCTATAGCGGACTCTCATGTCCCAGTTTTTTTTTGGTTTGCCTCAACATGTCTTCCTTCCCCCCTTTTTAGGTCTCGCCTGAGCCAGCGCTTTAGCGCTGCTCTGGCGAGAGTTTTAGTAAGCGGGATTTGGAAGTGCAAACTAGTGGCTTTTCAGGCCTCTAGCTACAGTGCATGTGCGCCGGGCGCGCGCACCATTTGTCTGCCTGGGTTATCACTTTCGCGGCTGCTTTGATGTTCTCAGTGAGCCGCGCGGCCACTGATAACATCAAAGCGGCCGCGAAAGTGCTCACCATATGCTCTGCTCGCATCTCCCTCCTCCCTTTTCGGAACATGGTTCGTGTGCGCTCGCTTTCGTGACTTGTTTTCTTGGTGGCTTTCTTCATTCATACAAGACCTTATTCCCTCCATGTTCAGAAACGTTAATTTCAGGCACATTCAAAACGAGGGTTGTTATCCGAGCAAAACCTGCAAACGAGTCCCGCAGCAGCATGCATCACCACCCCAGGCTATTCCCACTCCCTAGCTCAGGCCCTAGCTTGCAGGGCAGCCATTCTCACGGAGGCCATTGAACAGGCCCAGTGGTTGCCACCCACCTTCCCACAAGTGCCCAAAACGCAACTAAGCAGCTTCGGACAGTGGAAGTCGGATGTTCGGTGTGATTTTTCTACCTCCACCTCTATCTCCAGTGCTGTGTTTTGAAAGTTTTCCTTCGACGTGCCGTCTGGGCGGAGTGCGAGCGTTTCTCTTGAGAGGGGCTAGAGAGGGCCTAATTGAATGGAGAGAGCATTAGTTGCTGTGGTAATGCCTTCCGAATGCCGAACACTGAAGTATGGCGCTAACCATGGCAATATTGTTTGTGCGAGGAGGGGGAGAACAATAATTATAAACAGAACAAGAGGCCGCTGAGCATCAGTACAGTCGTCATTTACTTTGATTGGGTGATGCAGTATTGATTAGCATTCCCAGAATACGTGCTCCAGCAAATCACTCGGGTAAACAGGCTAACGGTTTCTGTTTAAAGTCTACTTATTTCTGCTTTTATTTTTTATCTACCTTGTTGTTGTTTTCAACCACTAGTCTTGCTGTTCATTTAGCTTCTGTCCCCCACCCCTCCCTTGACCCGCCCCCCGGAGCTAAGTTTTTATTCTTTCATCTATTGTATGCTTACACAGAAATTTCGAATTTTCCTTTTGTAGGGTCAGGGTGACAGGAAGTCACAAACTAAACGTCAGAATGCGACAAAAAGCAGTTAGGAGTTAGGACATGTGAGGTGGCACATGTCAAAGAAGAGTCTGCCAGTGGATGCGGCGATATAGTTATGGAAGACTTTCTGACTAGGTGAACATATAGCTACGTGTGTCCTCGATGTATTCTGTGATATATGCTGGAGACCTTCTGTTACGTACTGTGGGTGTCACTTTGTAACATACTTTTCCACTATCACTAGCCGGATGAGACACCAAGAGTCTGGGCCTCATTTGTGATTGGGGGGGTGAGCACCATTTGGCTGATGTTGTTGAGACACCGCCCCCACAACCCCAGCCGAAGTAGTCACAGGCCCAGGGAAATGCTGCATTCAGTTCTCAGCAAGTCAGGTCAATGCCTGCTCGTATAGAAGTCCTAGAAAACTAAAGACAAGCATTGGCATAGCCAATAGGTTTCGCCTTAGGGACCTTATAAGTGTTTAGCCATGCAACAATTGATGTTGCTGCACCAAGAATATTGTGCTGCATAACTAAATACTTATAAGATCCCAAAAGCGAGACATATTGGCTATGCCAATGCTTGTTCTAGGTAGTGGGCAGTGAGTTTAATGGCTGAGATGGCACGCCTGATGGTACTGCGATGTTCGCTTATCCTTACTTTTACTCTCCTGCAGGTCATACCAACATATCTTAGCTGGCATGGACATTGAATTAGGTAAACAACGTTATCAGTATTATAATTTGTTTGTGTTTGTTGTTCCCATGGGTATCGCAGGCCTAAGTCAATTTGTTTGGAATGTTCTGTCAAAGGGCAAACTACACAAAATCCACAGGGATAATGTCCCACTACTGGAGGTTGGTTCCGAGTGTAAGCTGATTGGTCTGTTTTGGTTTATGTGTGTCAGTGTGTATCAAAGTATCTCTCAGGCTTTTATTCCTTCTAAAGGAAACTAAAACATACCTGGTGCTATCTGAAAACCCCACAATAGAACAGGCACAAGGTATGCAGGGAATTTCCCCTACCAACCCCCCACTAAGTGGAAATATTAAAGAAACAAGCAGTAATACTGTAATATTGGCTGGGGGAGTAAATATGGATAATACTGATTTCAGACGGCTGGGGAGGGGCAATGGTGCAGCTGGGGCTTGTGTAACAGAAGACACTCACCTAACTTTACATGGTACTCGGTCACGGGAAGGTGCACAAGAGCATGACCTATTTGACTTTAAAAATCTTGATTCCGCCTCTAATACATCCATAGACCGGAATAAATTCCTGTCTGGGAGCGTCAAGGCAATGCGTGGAGTGCAACGGAAGACGGGGGGGTGAGGCGGCCAAGTCTGAAATCAGTGACTGCTTTTTTTCAATGTCTGATGCAGGCGAGTGGTCTATGGAGGAATAACCCCAGTGATAGCGACAGTGAGCTTGAAGAGGGCGCAAAGAGTAGTACTGCGACCGTGCGCAATATGGCTAAAAAATTAATTCGGAGAGCCTCAAAGGGCGGAAATCTAGCCTGGGACTACTCAATCAATCAGGGGTGGGTGAAGAGCGCTACTCACCCGCGAGGGTCTCAAGGCGATGGAGGAGGGGTAGGCCTAGCAGCTCCGATTAGTTGAAAAGCCAGGTCTTGAGTGCCTGTCTGAAAGTGAGTAGGGTAGTCGAGCGTCTTATTTCAACTGGGAGAGCGTTCTATGCTGTGGCGGCGGTGTAGGAGAAGGCTCTCCCTCCGGCTCTGCTTCGGTGGATGCGGGGGACCTCTGCCAGGGCGAGGTCGGAAGAGCGAAGGTTCCTCTTGGGTTTGTGGAAACTCATTCGATCGTTGAGGTATGTGGGTCCGATGTTGTTCAGGGATTTGTAAGCATGCGTGAGTAGTTTGTAGGTGACCCTCTTCTCAATGGGGAGCCAGTGGAGCTCTTGTAGGTGCGGCGTCATGTGTTCCCGGCGTGGTAGTCCTAGGACGAGCCTGGCGGCGGCGTTTTGGATGGTTTGAAGTTTGCAAAGTAGTGATTTGTTGATTCTGGCGTAGAGGGAGTTGCCGTAGTCGAGCCTGCTGGTGATGAGTGCGTGTGTGACGGTCTTTCGGCAGTCTGAGGGGATCCATTTGAAAGTCTTTCGTAGGGTTCGGAGGCAGTTGAAACTGGCGGAGGCAATAGCTTTGATTTGACGGTTCATGGAGAGTGAGGAGTCGACGATTATGCCGAGGTTCCGAGCGTGGTCTGTTGGGGTCGGAGGGGGGCCGAGGGCGGGAGGCCACCAGGAGTCGTCCCAGGCTGAGGGACCTACTGAGTGGTTGGCCGGCCCACCCTATCCGAATGTGCAAGCAGTAGGTGGCTCGTAATCTCCTACACAAGACGCTATATACCAAGCAGTCTCAATGCATTGGGAGGAGACTAGTCAATCAATCAAATTCTAAAGCAGTTACGCAGGAACCCTCACAATCTAGCCCAGCAAAGCAACCTACGGAAATTGAAGGCAACACTGAAAAGAAATAAATGGGACAAAAAAATGCTAGGAAATGAAGCACTCTGGGCTAGGATACTGCATGACTCAAAACTAGTGCCAGGTTTTTTGCGGACAATCATCAGCCTTCGACGGCCAGCTCACCAAGGAATACATTCCCATATTACAACTGGGCAAAACATTTACATAATCACGTCAATATTAAGAAACAAGACGATGAAGTAGCTGGGGATGAATTCTGTGCTAAATGAAGGGACAGAGGTAAAACGTCCAGGGAAGAGACTGGTCTCAATCACAACGGGAACAGAAGTCGCGGCGCCGTTCTGAACAGACAAAAATACCCCAGGGCTGAAGCAGCAGTAGGCCTAGAAGCATCACTAAATAGCGAGGAAGAATGCTGTGAAACAACAGCATCACAAATCAAGATACAAATAGCCAGAGGAAGGCTAAAAGGTGCCCCAGGCCCTAACGGAATACCACCAATTCTGTATAAACATGACCTTGAGTATTGGAGCATAGCACTTGTACCAGTCTTTAATGACATACAGGAAACACACACACTATCCCGGAATCATGGAAAGGATCAACGATCAGCCCCATCTATCAGCAGGGTGATAGGACCAACAACTATCGACTCGTTGCTTTAATCGACACGGTAGCCATATATTATGCGTGAATGATCCTGGAAGAATTAACAGCCTGGGCCTCATCAAAATCCATCATCCCCATAAACCAGACTGGGGTCTGCAGAGGGTTGGGAACCACCACTAACATCATGGTGTTGGCACTACTGATTGATGCAGCCAAAGCAACCGCTATTTCTATGCTTTATAGCCTACAGCACCTCATTTGATCATGTAAACCGCGCTAGATTATGGCAGAAACAGGAAAAATGGGGGATACCGAGGGCCCTACTAAACCACTTGATCTTACTACACAGGGACACCTGGGTTAAAATCAAGCTGGACACACCGTTCTAGGCGAATCAACACCTCCAAAGGGCTAAAACTAGGGTGTGTCTTAGCACCCCTGCTTTTTAACCTTTTCATGGCAGAACTCTCCAGGGAGCTGGACAAAAACATATTGCATGCCCCGAAATTCGGAAAAATGCTCCAGTCCAACCTTTTATACGCGGACGACCTGGTGTTAATAATTCGAATGCCAATTGGCCTGCATCACCTCCTGAACACCGCTAACAACTTCTTGCAAGCCAATGCATTAACCATCAACCTAAACAAAACAAAAATCATGGCAGTAAATTACTCCAGGAAGAAAAAGTTGAACTGGTACCTGGAAGGGCACCGCCTAGACTTGGCCACTGAAGAGAAGTATCTCAAGAGTCTTAGTGGAAAGCAGATGCTCGTACAAACCTCAGTTGGAGGCCCTGTGCCGGAAGGGCTCCACAACATTTCTAGCAATGAGGCCATTAAAGAAAGTTCTGCCAGATTTAACCCTAGGTCCTTTATTACAGGTCATTTGAGCAAAACTACAACCAATGCTAACATATGGGAGAGAATCAATGTGAGGGAGAGATGCAATCGCGCTGGACAAAATAATTACCAGTGCTTACAGAGCGATCTTTTAACTCCCGACCTATGTGTCCCCTGCCTAAATCCACTTAGAATTTGGTTTACAGAAGCAATCAGTGGAAAGGAGGTAAGCATACATTAAAAGCTGCCATAAGATTAGAGTAGCTGAGCCAGGAACATTAAATTCACATATTTGGAGCAAATTGACATGCCCTTAAACTTCACCCACCAGAGAGTACTTGCTGGATTCATTATCAAAACTGGGGCTAACTAGTCTATGGGCCACATATCCAACCCATCAGAGCTTCAAAAAGGTTGTAACAAAAACAACAAAAACTATATCGATAATTGAAGAAAAGGAAACCCTGGCAAAAAGGGGACATGGTTGGCCAGTGCTTACCGACTATAAAGCTCTTAAACCACAAACCTATTTAAGCACAGGCTTCAGAATGAAGACAGAAGAAAAATTCTTAAGGTTACATTTTGGAAATTTACCAATCCTCACGCACCTACCCCCCTGGAAAAGGATATCAGGACAACATACTTGCCACCTCTGTGGAATGAGAAGTAAGGACCTTGTGTATGTCATCTGTATATGCCCAAGTTTAATGGACATTAGATGCACCCGACTTCATCCAACTTTTAAACAGAGCAGCATTAGGACTCGCAGGCAGGCTGTGAAGCTGTGTTTCAATCCAATTGCAACTCAACTAAACAGCCGACTTACAAAGTTTTCCGATATAGTAGAAAGAAGACTTATTTGCAAGTCCCTAAGTGAACAGTGTTTGGCTAAATTGCACTGGTTATGTTACATCTTGATGCACTGACACTTTAAATTGTCATGTTCAATTTGGTATCTTGATTGGCTAAATTGCACTGATTATGGTAATATCTGGATGCACCGGCACTTTAAGTTGGCATAATTCTCTGCGCCCTTACAAGATATCAGGATTGAGACCTGGGTGTGGTCCTCCACTTAAGCCGCATTTCTAGTGAACTCCCTGTTAAAGACTATACAATCAGGCGCAACCTCACACATGGCATAAATCAAAAAGATGAACAGATTTTATGTGGTTTTTAATGTAATGGTCATATTTTTAATTTTGAGTTTTAATTAACTGAACAATACATTTATTACTAACTTACACATTCCTTGTCTAGAGAATTACTTTTTTTCAGGGCCATATTTCACACTTAGTTCCAGACTTTTCACCATCTGAGGTGGGAATAATCTGTGAAGTATTCAAGAAAATCCTGAGATCCATGACTGGTCACTAAGAGTCAGTAGTCTGATGAAGTAACATTACCTGGAACTCTGCACCATCTTTTTGGAAGGAGTTGAGGTGTCTAAACTTCTAAAATGTGTGACTTTCACATGTACTGAAAGAGCTATTCAAGTTTATTTGTAAGCTCAAATTACAAAAACTCTTAGGAGAAAAGAAAATTTCCACATCACTCATATCTGCACCAGCCACATGCGACTATACTAGTAACTATATTGTGGATATTGAAATTCTATGTTCCATTGACGATGCTAACACTCAAACTCCTTCCATTACTGATATCTGATGTAATCTGAGTTTTATTTATAATTTGAGTATGGAAAGTGGCATTACAGCTAGCTCTTACATTCAATCCTCCTCTGCCTCAAGGTAACATTTTAAAATTTGTCCTAAATGATCTAAACAAATTGAAAGACAAAGCCAGAGTACATATTCACATTTATATGGAAAGCTTCGCCCCTCGTGGGAGAAAATCCCAAAGGTCACTTAAAGCAGACTGCAATATTGTATTCAAGGAGGCAGAACAAGGTGGGAACATTGTTATTGTGGATAGAAGCTGTTGGATGAAACTGCATATAAGAGGTTGTATTACAATCCCAATCAGTACATTACCAAAATATTTACCTCCGAACTTGTTGTTTAAAAAGATCAATGTCTTATTAATCACCTGGAACATGGATAACTAGTAAAGGTGTTTTCCCACATTTCATATAAGATTCTTCTGAAAATACACAAACTTGGTCCATTTCCCCCTGGCAGGCCTATCATTTTAGGCATACGGTCACCAACGGAGAGAGCCTCTGAATATGAGGGTCATTTTTTTTTAGACCGCTGAACAAGTTACTTAACTTTGGTAACACTTTCTGGTAGAGACTCTGCCTAACCACTGATTTATCACCTTGTGAATACCCACAGGTTTTTGGGGCTGTTAGTCTGCTTTGTAACAAGGGGGGAGCAGTCTAATTACAAACTTACCTGCTGAGCCACGCCACGCTACGCCATTGCCGCCACCGCCAAGGGTCCAACGGTCACCAGCATCCTCCGCGTCGCCGCCCCGGGACTGCAACTCCCGGCAGCCTCAGCGGCGGCGCGACGAGGTGACGCGGAGCAAGCGCCAGGAGGCGCATAAAATCGCAGAGGGACCGGCGGAGCGGGGGGGAGCAGTCTAATTACAAACTTACCTGCTGAGCCACGCCACGCTACGCCATTGTCGCCATTGCCGCCACCGCCAAGGGTCCAACGGTCACCAGCATCCTCCGCGTCGCCGCCCCGGGACTGCAACTCCCGGCAGCCTCAGCGGCGGCGCGACGAGGTGACGCGGAGCAAGCGCCAGGAGGCGCATAAAATCGCAGAGGGACCGGCGGAGCGGGGGGGAGCAGTCTAATTACAAACTTACCTGCTGAGCCACGCCACGCTACGCCATTGCCGCCACCACCAAGGGTCCAACGGTCACCAGCATCCTCCGCGTCGCCGCCCCGGGACTGCAACTCCCGGCAGCCTCAGCGGCGGCGCGACGAGGTGACGCGGAGCAAGCGCCAGGAGGCGCATAAAATCGCAGAGGGACCGGCGGAGCGGGGGGGAGCAGTCTAATTACAAACTTACCTGCTGAGCCACGTCACGCTACGCCATTGCCGCCATTGCCGCCACCGCCAAGGGTCCAACGGTCACCAGCATCCTCCGCGTCGCCGCCCCGGGACTGCAACTCCCGGCAGCCTCAGCGGCGGCGCGACGAGGTGACACGGAGCAAGCGCCAGGAGGCGCATAAAATCGCAGAGGGACCGGCGGAGCGGGGGGGAGCAGTCTAATTACAAACTTACCTGCTGAGCCACGCCACGCTACGCCATTGCCGCCACCGCCAAGGGTCCAACGGTCACCAGCATCCTCCGCGTCGCCGCCCCGGGACTGCAACTCCCGGCAGCCTCAGCGGCGGCGCGACGAGGTGACGCGGAGCAAGCGCCAGGAGGCGCATAAAATCGCAGAGGGACCCGCTTCGCGGGACGCGTGCAGGACGCGCCGGGCTAAGCCCGGGCAAAGGGCGGGCCGTCTGTGGCCGTCAGGGGCCAAAGGAGGCCGGGCCGGGCCATACCCTTTTCTTCCTAAACACAACCAGTCCAGGAGGATGCCCTCTCCAGGACTTTGCAAATCTACTGCCAGGGAAGGGGGCTGCAACGCAGGGACTTTGGACAAGTACTTCAAACCTACCAAAGAAGATGTAGGTAAGGAAAACTCTTTGGAGAAACGTAGGGCCGAGCGGCGGCGCTCCATTGATTCTATGAAGAATACGCCCCTGCCAGAGATCATCCCGTATCCCATTACCCAAGAGGATGGCACGCCCCCACTCAGTCTAAAACCTCTGACCCCTGAGGAATTCCCTCTCTTATTGCGGGACATCCCCACTTCCCCTGAGTTGGCCCCTGGAACACTTCTAGATATAACCCCTTCTGGGACAACTATTACCCCTGTTAATCTGGTTACTCAAACCCCACCTCCGCATGCAGCTAAGAAAAGCAAGCCTAAACAAAGAGTTGAGGTAGAGTTGCACAGGCCCCCACCGAGCAAACGCAGTAAAAAGTCAATGGGGGGCAGGGGGAAAGCCAAACCGTCCCATCTAGATTTTGGCAAAAAACACACACTTGTACCCCAACCTGGGAGGGATAATAAGATTGTCCCTACTGCTCTTCTCTCAAAGGCCCCTAGTCCCAATAGAGCTACTATCCCAAACGTCTCAGTGGCTGACATACTTAACCCTTTTACATCTATAGGGAGCCTAGAATCGCTACTGCGTTCTCTTCTGCAGCCCATTAGCGATAGTTTGATAAATGTGGAGAGCAGGCTCACCTTATTGGAAACATCTCTTACTAATCTGAACACCTTAGTTAGTAAGCAATCCAATAACACGGGACCTCATCTCTCCGCAGGAAACCTTACTAAAAAAGGAACTACGAAGGGCAATAACAAAGTTTCCCCCCAGAGTGCGACTACTGCCCCTCCTTTGCAACCATTAATGGCTGTCTTAGACCAGGCACCGCGCTGCAATGCATCTAATAGGCCCATACAGACAATGCACTCTGCCCCTCAAAGTTCCCATTTGGGGACTATTGACGGCAATCTAGAAGTTGGTGGTATCCCTCTACCCTCCCCGGGTCGGCCGGCTCCAAGTCCACGGAGACCAGACTTGCCGCCAGAGGCTAATAGTCTAACGGTGGTCCTAGCAGGCGTCCCCCGCTTAAGACTAGGGGAGAACGAAGATTACCAATCACTAAAATACAAGGTCATTAAATGGCTAAATTGGAACCGACCCTTACCGTCTCATTTTAACAATGAGATTATTATGGTAAGAAAGGTCCCCTGGTTAGGTAAAACTAGGAAATCAATAATAGGGGACTGTATCCTGACAAGTTTTAAGGACCCGGGCACTGTGCGGCACATTTGCAAAGGAATAAATAGGTCACTGGATTCTACTATCCAGACCATGCCAGTATCCTTTTTTTTCCCCCCTACCCATATGCATTACATTCCGACACAAGATGAGTGGGTGAGGGTGGAACAGAGACATAGACAAAAGGATCATGTACAACGTCCAAGTCTTCAAGTGCAGGACAGGCCCTATTTCCATTTTAATCGCTTTAATTGCCTGAATAGTTTGGATGGGGTTGATTGACTTTCTAGTCACATGCCAATGGCTTTGGATTGCGGTGTTTGTAGTTCTCCCAAGCTACCTACCTCGACTGCTGTTAAATTGCATGGGCCACTGAACAATCTGGCGGTCTTGGACAATTTATTGGCCCATAATGTTCCCAATGCCTTTGGAACTCCGATCGACCCATCACTGGTGGAGAATGTCTACAGTAGTCCTTTTGATTTACCGGCCCCTACTGTTAGTAGTACGTTAGAATCCCCGATTTCAGTGGAGCCCGGAATTACACCTCTTAATTCTCCTGGTCCGGCACCTAACAACCTTGGATTCCTGAGGCTAATCTGTTGGAATATTGCTGGCCTCGCTAACAAACTGGAGGACCCGGACTGGGCAAATTACATCGAGTCGGGGGACATATGTATGTTCCAGGAGACCTGGGCCAGAGAGGAACATGGCCATCAAGGCTACATGTCATTCTCCATTCCAGCGAGATGGGAGGGCAAAGGCCGGCCGTCAGGAGGACTCACGACTTGGGTTGCATCCCATCTGGGTTGTGTGGCAACTCGGATGCCGACCAACTCTGAGGACATCCTTGCAATTTCTCTATTATGGCCCAACCAAGTTAAACTGGTGCTTATTAACATTTATTCCAGGCCAATGGGGAATGTAAAGGAATCGCCGACCATAGATGAACTCTCCAATTTTCTAACTGACCTATCGAGTGACTCATATTATGTTGTGGGAGGGGATTTTAATTCTCACTTTGAGCCACTCCCTGGTCTTTTGGATGGGTTATCATCTGATGAAGAAGTTAAATGGGCAGTCCCTATGGTGGAAGCCCCACCCCCAAAGGCGTGGACCCCTTTAGCGGTGCAAATCACAGCCCTCACCCTGAAGTTCGGACTCAGAGCTTGTAATGGGCGAATAAAATCTGACATACCCAGTAAAACCACCTACAACAGGCTGGGAAGAGAGTCCCGCCTGGATTATGTCTTGGCTCAAATAGTGAAGTGGCCGACAATCCAGGACTTCAGGGTGATGGAAAGGTCTGATAGTGACCATAATGCACTTGAGCTCGACCTTGTCCATCCCGGCCCCCAAGCTCCTCTGAATAATGTGGTAGAAAATACCCCTGTACTTCTCCTTGACAACAACCGCAGAAGGATCAGGTGGGAGCACTTGGCCACGAGCAAGAATAAACTCCCTAGGCTCTATGATGGGATAATTCCCATTTTGGAAACTGTGGGTTGCTTGGATGCCGAACCATACAACAAAGACTCCCAGGGTAAATTATTCAAAGCCCATGAGGAACTTATAAAAGCTGCGGCACCCCATCTCACTTGTAGCCCGCGAAAGGCAAAAGGGGGGCGTCCAGGAAAAACACTATGGTACAACCTTGCCTGCAGAAGGGCAAAAACAGAGCTCCTCAAACTAATCAAGGAGGGTCTTGGTGGTGATACTCTAAAACAAAGCAGGCGAGTTTATAAGAAACTCACTGCCCACGCTAAGGCAGAATGGGAGGAAGAACAGTGGGAAAAACTCACTAAGGCACTAGCAACCCAAGATCATCGGTTGTTCTGGAGGATTGTGAATGGGGGGTCGGGGAACTTAAAATCGGCACTAGAGCCCAATATTGCTCCTGGGGTATGGCAGGCTCACTTTCAGACTCTATATAGCCCTGACTCGGAAGAATCCCCTGTTGCCGATGCGGTAGGCCTCCCGGACTATGAAGGGGAGCTGATAACGCTCGGTGAAGTGATTGCTGCCATTTCAGGACTTGCCCCTGGAAAGGCGCCGGGATTGGACGGACTACCAGGGGATATGTTTAAGCAGGAACCTGTTGTATGGGCCCCTTATCTTACCGCCCTCTTCAATGGAGTTATCGGTGGTATGGAGATCCCTAGTACTTGGCTGGGGGCTGAGGTGGTCCCCATCTTTAAAAAGGGCTCACCTCTCCTCCCAGCCAACTATAGACCCATCAGCTTGATAGACGTGACGCAGAAGCTGTTTGGTAGGGTGATGTTGAATAGGCTACAGGACTGGATTGAGGAGGTGGGAGCCCTTAGCCCCTACCAGGCGGGATTCAGGAGGGGGGTATCCACAGTGGACCAGGTTTTTAGATTGAATCTGGTCTACTGGCGGGTAGCGAAAATCGAGGGCGGTAGTTTGTACACAATTTTTGTGGACTTACGGGCCGCTTTTGATTTGGTGCCCCGGGGGAAACTTTGGAGCATCTTGGCAGAGATGGGCGTCCCCCCGGACATCCTCTTGATCTTACAGAGATTGCATCACAATAACTATGCCCGAGTGAGGTGTGGGAGGGCGGGGGAACTGACCGACAGATTCCCCGTTGACCGGGGGGTAAGGCAGGGCTGTGTATTGGCACCGACCCTGTTTTGCCTCTTTGTCAACGGGGTAATCGCCCATTTGAATGCCACTGAATACACTGACGCCCCGAAATTGAATGGCAGCAGGGTGCCCGCAATTATGTTTGCGGACGACACCCTGCTGCTATCCAAAACCCCCATGGGTATTCAGAGGATTCTTGACTCCTTTGTGGCCTTCTGTAACGATAGGGGGCTCGAAATTAATGCGGCAAAAACCAAATATATGGTTCTGAACCCGAGGCAAAAACTTCGCCCAAATCCGCAATTGGGAGCTGGACGGCTGGAGAGAGTGACTACCTTTGAATATCTTGGTGTGACTATCAACGATACCATGACTTGGGGATCCCACCAGAGCAGGGCAAGCCTCAAACTCACGCAGATCACTGGGGGTATTGCTCGTATGATGAATGGTTCATCATATCGTCCACTGGGGGCATTGATCCAGATATATAAAGCCCAGGTTAGGGGAGCAATAATGTATGGGGCGGAAATTTGGGGCCACACGTCTTGCAAGAGTCTGTCATTAGTGGAAAACAAGTTTATTAGACAGATAGCCGCACTCCCTCCCAGTACTCCGCTCCTCCCCCTGAGGCTAGATCTGGGCCTACGACCATTAGCTGACGAAATAAGCCTGAGACCTCTAGCACTCTGGCGCAGGCTGTGGAGCAGTACTGATCTCGTAGAATATAGGGCGGAATTGGCTGAACTTCTGAAAGACCCAATGGCGCTCAGTATTCCCTGGGTCAAAAACATCCAAGCCATTTGTGTGGGAATAGGGCTCCCCGACCTATGGAATGACCCGGCAAGAGCCGCACCGAAAATATCCAAAAGGTCCCTGGCTAAGGTCTACCATGAATATAAACTAGACAGGGCTCAAGCTACCCAGGCAGAAGGGTCCCTAGCTTCTGTGTTCATGCAGAGCAAGGATGTCTATAGACTGGAGAGGGTGCTGGATCCCATCTCCCCCGTACTCACCAGGAAGCTGTTCCTCCAATGGAGATACGGCACATTGCCGTTCAGATTTTTCACAAGCACCTGGTCATCGGGTCCCATCCTAAAGCAGTGTCCGGCTTGTGACGCCACGGAAGAAACTGATTTGCACGTGGTTTTCTTCTGCCCTGCCTATAAAATAGCACGAAAATACTGGCTCCTCCCGTTGATAAGAAATTTTTGACCAATGTTTGGCACACGCGTAACCGGATTTTAAAGGCGTTAGGACCCCTATAAATGTTTTTACCTCTTACCAGAGATTGAATATGTATATTTGTACTCTTGATTGTTTTCACTTTGATAACTGCTGTTTAATAACTTTTTATCTTAAATTCTGAATTATTTATGTATTTTATGCTTGTACATATTTTACTTGTGCTTTTATGGTCATCTGACCGAAATAAAGCTATCAAAGAAGAATACCCACAGGTGCAAGACTGGATCTGGAGATTTTTTTTATTTTAATGCCTTCGTGCATGGGTAGGTGGCAATGTGAGGCCCCACGTCGGACCCGTACCGTCCTGGATGTGAAATCAGGGCTACTATATTTGTACCACCTCCACTTTCTGGCATCAGTTTCTTTCTATGTGTCCTTACCATTGGACGTGGAGCCCACAGTCAAAATTTGCCAGTGTAAAGTTGTCTAGACTGGGACTTATTATTGGACTGTGAGGGCATTTCACAGAAGAGGGAGTTTGTAGGTTGGGGATGAATGTAAGGTTAGATAGAATCTGTACCAGAAAATAGGCTATACTGAAAGTAAGTAACATGTCCCCCAGAAAGAGACTTATAACCACAGATTCATCACTTGGTGTATAAATAACAAAGCAGTTCCTCCCAAGAGGGTGTCTCTGGAATGATTTGGACCAGGAAGTCATGCAGAGCAGGTCAGGGGAAGTGCACATCCCGCCAGACTTGGCTATCAATGCAGTTGTGTTTTGTGAGCATGTGGAACGACGTACATGTTGCAGCCTTGCAGATGTTCAAGACACACAGCATGCCAGCACAGTAGCAGCAGCCTTTGATCTGGTGGAAAATGCGCACAAGCCTACCAGGTCTGCTTTTTAGCTAGCCCACAGCAGATCTTAATGCATAAAACTATCTATCAAAAGATGGTTCATTTTTGCACTGATTTTCCCTTTTTTGCTCTACAGAAGCTCACAAAAAGTTGGTTGTCCAATTGATGGTTTCTGGTCCAACTGAGGTAAAAACTGTTTGAACAATCAACTGCCATTCAAGCTCCACGAATGGAGGTGCAGGGTGTCCAGATTAGGGTTCAAGACCTTACCCTGATGTTGCGACTGGTTGTCCTACACAACGGGAAGCTGGAGTGGGGAGCAGATGCTTATGGCCAGACGTTCGGGCTACCACACTTCTCGCCCTGTCCGGGACCAGTGGGACGACTTGGGTCAAATCTTTCTTGATCTTTTTCAGTACTCTAGGCAAAACAGGTGGCCAGAAAGGCATACAGGAGTCCTGAGTCCCAGTCGAGGTGTAAACCATCCCTGTTGGAGAATCGTCTTGGGAACTCCAATGTGCAAAAGCTTGGACACTGAGCATTATTTGCTGTGGCGAAGATATCGAGCCAGGATTCTCCCCGTTAATGGAAGATGTCCTGTACCAACTCCGAGTAAAACAGCCACTTGTTATCTGCCAGGCAACGTTGGATGAGTTTGTTCGCTTTGGCGTTTCGAGATCCTTCCAGGTGTTGGGCGACAATGGAGATGTCCTGAGTGTTCAGCCACTTCCAAAGACGTAGGAGCCTCCTGATAGAGGACCCACGACCCCAAGCTGCCCTGCTTTTTGGACTAGCACATGCCGATCGTGTTGTGTGTGAGAATCTGGGGTGGCGAAGTGAGCTAAAGAACAATGATGGATTCAACCCAGATCTGTGACTGGGGGTAAGTGTCTGAAAAGTTTCAGTCCTTCGGCCATCATTTCCTTGTGTTTGCTTTGTTTGCCCTAAGTTGACAGGGTATGCCCAGACGTGGGTCCCTTGCTCAGTTTGCCAATCAGATTCAAGCTAACTTGGCTGATAAGGGGTTTCGCACCGAAACCGGTCCCAGGATGCTTGTTTACGGTCCAGGGAAGACGTGGCTTGGCAGTTCGGGCTGGACTGTTCCCATGAAGGAACATGGTCAAGACTGATTTGCATATAGCTGTGTCTGAACTGAAGTGGCGAAGTGAGCTAAAGAACAATGATGGATTCAACTCAGATCTGTGACTGGGGGTGGGTGTCATCAGATACTCAAGGAAGAAAGCACTCAATGACAGAATCTCCACCCACGTACACAACAGCAAGGGGCTCTTCGGCATCAAAGAGTTTGCCTAACCAAACAGTGAGACAACCGACATCCCACCCTCCTAGGACCTCTGTGACATACTCAGCACCTTCTTCCACCACAAAATCAAGACCATCTATGACAACTTCGACGACAACATACAGCAGAACCAACACCCACTGTTCCCTACACCACGCAGCCGACACTTGACAGCTGGACCACCCTCACCATTGAAGACACCCTGAAGACTATGAAGTCAACCAATTCCGGGGCCCCCACGGAACTCTGCCCCCACCACATCTACCACAGAGCCACAGACATCATCGCCCGAACTTCAACAAATCATCAACTGCTCCTATGAGACTGCCTTCTTTCCCGATGAGTGAAAACATTCCGATATCACCCCTCCCCTGAAAAAACCCTTGGCGGACTCCACCAACCTCAAGAACTTCAGACCGATCTCCTTACTCCCGTACCAGGCGAAAGTCTTCGAAAAAGCTGTCAGTCAACTCGTCTCCTTCAGAGAAGAAAACAACATCCTCGACTCCTCACAATCAGGCTTCAGGAAGAACCACAGCACCGAAACCGCCCTCCTCGCTGCGACAGACGACCTCTGCTCCCTCCTCGACAGAATAGAGACTGTGGCCCTCATCCTCCTGAACCTCTCCACAGCCTTTGACACAGTCTCACACTGCACCCTAGCCTGCAGACTCCACGACACAGGAATCCGGAACTAAGCCCTCGACTGGATCCGCTCATTCTTCTCCAGCAGAACGCAGCGGGTCAGACTCCCTCTCTTCCTCTCGGACCCCACACAGACGACATGCGGAGTCCCCCAAGGACCATCCATCAGCCCCACCCTGCTCAACTTCTACATGGCCCCGCTCGCATCCATCTTCAGAGCACACGGACTCAACATCGTATTGTACGCAGACCACACCCAACTCATCCTCTCCCTATCCAAAGAACCCAACATCTCCAAACACAACTTTCAAGAAGGAATGGAAGCAGTCGCCAGGTGGATTAAAAACAGCTGCCTACAACTAAACAAGGACAAAACCGAAGTACTCATCATGGGCCCCACCCCTAAGCCAGGAACGACACCTGGTGGCCCCCCGCCCTTGGGAAACCACCCTCCCCCACAGACCACGCACACAACCGCGAAATCATCTGTGACTCCGAAATCAAAATGGACCGCCAAATCAACGCTATCACCTCTTCCTGTTTCCACACCCTCCGTCTCCTAAGAAAGACCTTCAACTGGATTCCCCTTGAACACAGGAAAACCGTCACCCACACTCTCAACAGCAGCAGACTGTCCTACGGCAACGCACTCTGTGTTAGGATCAACAAGAACTTCACTTGCAAACTCCAGAATGCCTCCGCCAGACTAGTCCTCAACCTACCGCACCACTGCCACCTCACCCAACACCTGCAGACACTACACTGGCTCCCCGTCGAGAAGAGAATCACCTTCAAGCTTCTCACCCACACCCACAAAGCCTTCCACAACACTGGACCCGCCTACATGAACCACCGCTTCTTGTGCCGTGCATCAAGAAGACCAGAACAGCAGGTCGTTCCTTCTCCTACCTGGCGGCCAAGGCATGGAACACCGTTCCTCTCTATCTCCGACAGACACCAACACTCTCCAAGTTCTTGAAGGACCTCAAGACCTGGCTCTTCGACGAATCACCGTGAACTTCCAGGAGATGCGCACTCCCCTTGAGACCCCTTCGGGTGAGAAGTTGCGCTTAACAAACCCTTGATTGATTGAAAAGTTTCAGCGCTCCGTCCAGCATCTTCTTGTGTTTGCTTTGTTCACCCTAAGTTGGCAGGGTATGCCCAGACGTGGGTTCCTTTGCTCACTTTGTCACTAGATTCAAGCTAGCCCTGCTGATAATGGGTGTTACCCCGAAACCGGTCACAGGATGCTTAGTTCCGGTCCAGGAAAGACCTGGCTTGGTCGTGTTGTGTGTGAGAAACTGGGGTGGCGAAGTGAGCTAAAGAACGATGATGGATTCAACCCAGATGTGTGACTGGAGTGAGTGTCTGAAACGTTTCAGCGCTCTGTCCATCATCTCCTTGTGTTTGCACTGTGAGAATCTGTAACCATTCCTCCTTGAGTGATGGGAGAAATGCCTTATATGCCAAACAAACCACTTGCAACTCCAGCAGGCCGACGAGGATTCATCACTTAACCATTCGCTCTGGATGGTGCAGGGAAAGTTGCCTGCTGCTTGTCTAACTGCGGTCGAGGAGCCACCATTGAACGTCTGTTGTAGTCTCCGCCAACACCTGGATGGACTCTAAGAGGTACCCTTGGTGCTGATTCCAGTGAGACTTCAGATCCCACTGCAGAGCCTGCACATGCCACTAATGTGGGCCACCAGCAGGACGCAGAAGGACAAGAGGTCAAGCAGACTCACAACTGCTCTCACTGAGAACTAGGTCAAAGCTTTAAACACTGGGATCATCACCCAAAAATCCTGGACTCTTTTCTGGAGGGAAGGCTAAGAAAAACATTGTATCCCTGTTGGCTCCAATGAAGAAGAGCTGTTGCCAAGGAGTCTGGTGAGACTTCGGCACATTCATTTAAAAGCCCAACTATGTCAACAGGTCACCTATTGTGGTTGACGACCTTTTGAGGTGAGCCAGCCTTCAGTAGCCAGTTGTCAAGGTATTGGAAGACTGGTATTCCCAACCTCTGCAGATGGGCTGCAACCTCCACTATCACGTTTGGTAACACACAAGGTGCACTGATGAGGCTAAAAGGAAGCATGGTAAACTGCAAGTGCTCTTCAACTAGCATAAACCGCAGGATGGGGTTGTGGAAATAGGCGACCTGCAGATCCAAAGCCACTATCCACTTTCCTGGGTCGAGGACAGACAGAACTAGAGTCAATGAGAACTGATTGAGGATGGAGTGGCGACCTCAATCGTTTTTCGGCACCAGAAGATAATGGGAGCAACAACCAGTTCTGATCTCTGACGCTGGCACCCTTTCTATAGCTCCTTTTACCACGAGAGCTCATACTCCTCCTCAGAGTATGGGAAAATGGTGCTATGTGACTGTGCTAGTGGCATATCATAAAGATGTGATAGGAAAGGTAGGGGATAACCATGTTCCAGGATCTGGAGCACCCATTAGTTGGATGTGATGCTCATCCATACTGGGAGGTAGGAGGGGACTTGGCCACCCACCGGGCGATCAAGGGTAAACTAAAGTGGTTTTGCAGAAGCCGCAGGAAGGGTAGCTGGGCTTTGGCTAGAAAACTGCCCCTATGCTACGCTGCTGGCTTGCACCGTGGTCTCTACCCTGAAAGTGCATGGAGGCCTGTTGCTGCTGAGATACACACTGATGTTGCCTCCGCTGGTATCCCTGCTCAAGCTTGCTTCTTGGCTTCTATCGCGAAAGGTCTGGGTGGCCTGTTGCTGCTGAGGTATGTACTGGTGTCGCCTCTGCTGGTATCCCTTGCCAAATCCCTCAAAAGGGCAATTTTGGGGGAAGTGCCGAACAGACGGAGTTAGGCCTAAAGAGTGAGTAGCGGCTTTACACTTTTTAAAGCGTCCTACAATAGAACCTGCCTTTGCTCCAAATAGACTTGAGCAGTCGAAGGGCATATCCATTAGAGATTGCTCAAGATCAGTAGAAAAGCCCATGCAGCGAATCCATGCGTGGGGCCAAAGCAACATACAGATGCCAACTATCCTACCCAGCCGTTGGTCGGGTCCAAGCCAAAGCAAATTGAGTACTTCACTGCGACCTGTGCATCCACGATGATCAGGAGTTGTAGGGTTGGAAGTTTGTCATCTGGGACAGTTGGCAACGTATCTGCTGATCAGTCCCACAACGTACGTGAATATTTGCACAGGAGGCAATTAATATTAATGGAACTGAGGGAAAGGCAGGCAGAAGAAAGCATATGCATAGCAAATATCTCTATGTGATTTGACTCTGTCAGGAGGTGTTGTACAAAACGCATTTATGTTAGGGTGACTTGTGGACGCATGTACTACCAAGCTCTCCGGAGTGGGGTGTTGTAGTGGAAAATCTGGATCCTAGCCACTTGCCTATTTACTAGAGGGAAGCATCCTGGCTTTGCCAGGGTGTCCACCAGCACATACGTAACAGCCTCAGTGAAAGGAAGCTTCTTTCTGAACATTTCTTTTCACCTCTGTAGTAGGCAGAGTGATTTCCAAATCATACACCAATCTCCTAATCACTGTTGCGATAGTCGGGTTAAGGGAGGAAACAGCAAAGTCTGCAGACGTGTCCTGTCCACTGGCATCCTGTAACTACAAAATATTTTCTCCACTCTTAACGTTCATCAGCATCATCATAGTCATCTTCATCATGAGGATGTTGGTTTCTAAGTCCAAAAAGGAGTACAGGCATGCTGTGAGTGTCCTCAGGAGAGGTAGGAACAGTGCTTAGGAGTCCAATAAAATTATCAGCTACGATTCCGGCTTCAGTAATGCCAGGCCAGTGTTGAGACCCTGGGTTGTGACATGGGTCGCAGAGCCTAAAGCAGCATTGGACCTTGTACTGGAGCTAGCGGAGCTGAGTCAAAGTGAGGTTGAGTAGCGCAGTCAGCATTGGGGAGATATCCGCTGGAGGTAACCCGAGTGGGATCCACTGTCAATCAATAGAAACCAAAGGCTCTTCAGAGGCGTCCTGTGGAGTATTAAATATTCTATGGAAGGACCATTTAAATTTTTGGAGTTGCCGAGGTGTTGCCGACGACCTATGAAAGATAGGGTGCATCAGATTCAATTGTGGAATTGTTTCTGAATGTGAGGTCAGGGGATAACAACTATGCAGCCTGGAGGTACTTGAGGTGTCGCAAGACTTTGAATGGTGGGAAAAAGGGAAACAAGCTTTAACGTCTTATGTTTCTTTGATTTTGTCGGCTTACTCTAACTTCAGGACTTTAAAGATCAATGGTCACACTAGCAGCCACAGTAATTAGGAGTGTGACTGTGCCTTCAACCTCAACTGCACCTTCCTTGACTTCCTTTGGATGGCTTTCTTGTTCATATTCCTGCAGCATTTGCACAATGCTGAGTTGTGCCTGATGTTGCCTCTGCTGGTATCTCCTGCCAAATCCTTGAAAGGCGCAATTTTGTTGAGGGAACTACCAAACAGGTGGAGCTAGGCCTAGAGAGTGAGTAGTGGCTTTACTCTCCTTAATACGTTCTACAATAGAATGCGCCTTTGCTCCAAACAGCCTTGAGCAGTCGAACGGCATATCCATTAGAGATTGCTGGGCATCGGGAAAAAAGCTCATGGAGCGAATCCATGCGTGGCGCCAAAGCAACACACAGATGCCAACCGTGGCGGGGTCCAAGCCAAAGAAAATTGAATGCTTCATTGCGTCCTGGACTTCCAGGATCAGGAGTTGTAGCGTTGGACGTTTGTCATCCTGGACAACTGGTCAACGTATCTGTCGCCATAGCGCCACAACAAATGTGAATATCTGCCCAGGAGGCAATTAATATTGATGGAACTGAGGGCAAAGCTTGCAGAAGAAAACATATGCGTGGTGAATATCTCTATGTGATTTGACTCTCTGTCAGGAGGTGTTGTAGGATACGCATTTGAATTAGGGTGACTCGTGGGCGCCTGTACTACCAAGCTCTCCGGAGTGGAGTTTTGAAGTAGCACCAAAGAAAGACATTGTGGGTGTTTGATACCAACATCTGTCGGTTGCATTCCTTACAAGGTTTAAACCTTGTTAATTTTGGGGGTACATATCCCTTGCACACTGGTAAATATTTGAGGGAATGAATAATCCACCAGTCTAAAGTATACAGTTCGGGCTGGACTGTTCCCATTGGAGCAGAGTCAAGACTAATTTGCATATGGTTGAGTCAAAAGAAAACTAATCATGCCAAGCCTCTGTCAAATTTGTGCAGGTTTGCCACACAGTGCCAAGCTTATCAGCAAATGAACAATTTTAGTTCTCCCCTTTTTGAAAGTGGGCCCCTTTTATGGATCTAAACACATTTACAAATATGAAGAGTGATCTCAACACACTGCTGGAATGAGTGAATGTAATGTCAATTATTACCGTGATGTGTGCAGACCCGACAACGGCAATACCAATAAATGCAATTTCAACGTATTCCATAACCTGTGCCCACACGACCATGCCAGTACCCATCAATGCAATGTCAATGTGTGCCATAACCTGTACCCACACAGTAGAGCCGGCAATGACGATATCAACGTATGTCATAATCCAAGCTCAAATGACGATACTGTTACTAGTAAGAACAATGCTGATGTACGTTATGACCTAAGCAAACTTCACTGTGTCAATACCAGAAAGAACAATGTCAATATATGCTATGACAACTGTAAGCAAAATGTTAAGGATGTCGATAAAAATGATACCAGGGATTGACATATTATTTTCATGAGTTCTAATGAACTCACATCATTCCTGTCAGATTCACCCAAGGTGACCTCCCCATCAACCCCGAGTCAAATACGTGGTTAGACAAGCACTATGACCCACGCTTATCGAATACCAGGTCTCAGGTGGGGTCTCTCTAAACCTAAAGACAAATGCGCGCCTAGGGAAAACCCTGATCGATCCCACAGATAGTTGCACCACAAACAGGTCTGGGTAAATTGGCCCCAATGTACAAGTTGCTTACCTTCGGTAACGATGTATCTGGTAGAGACGATTCTAGCCGCAGATTCCTTCACGTAGAATTATCCCCAGGCGTGAGACTGGATCCGGACACTTTTTCATCAGCATCCCTGCACGCCGGGGGCGGGGCGACATCATGCGACTTCGCCCAGGCATCGTCCGCGTACGTGACGTCAGCGAGGTCACATAAGACCCGCCACGGCGCGCCCACGTCAGTTTTGTTCGGAGAACTTTTCCGCACCACAACGCGGAACCACCAGATAAAAAACTGTGGGAGCAGAAAAATTGGAAAGAAGCGGTGACTAACAACACCACCAGGGTAGTGGAAACACCGCAGTACCTAAGGGCAGGGAAAGAAGAAAGAAGAAGAACAAGGAGATGCCTGCGCAGTCACCCTGCCCGCATATAGCCAATCTCCCATCCCTGTGCCCCGGAGGCAAGAATAGGCGTAAAAGTCATGGCACACGTAGAAAGCCCACCCCCCTCATCCTGAGCAAGGAATGGGACCAGTCCCAAGACAGACAGGGACAACAAACCTCCAAGCCACCCCAACCTAGAGGGCAACCACCCACAAGGGACAAGGGCAAGATAAGGCCAGATGACCCTTAATCAGAGGATAGCAATGGAAGAAAGGGAGGGGAGGGAGGACCGGGATAGAAAGCAATCCCCCCCAAACCTGGAGTAGCCAGAGCAGCAGGGCACCGGAGCACTGGAACCCCATCCTCCACAGAACCAAGGAGGAATGAACCGCCCCCAGACGGAGTCACCCGTCAAGTACAAGGAAGGCACTCACAGGAGACACAGCCCCCCACCGGGAAGCGAGTACCGAAGACCAACCCAAGGGTCCTCGCAGAATAGGGGAGGAAGGGCGGGCCGTGAAGGAATCTGTGGCTATAATCGTCTCTACCAGATACACTGTTACTGAAGGTAAGTAACTCGTACATCTGATAGAGACTACTAGCCGCAGATTCCTTCACGTAGAATAGATACCCTAGCAATACCCCCTGGGAAGGAGGGTCTGCGAAAGGACCCCATCAGCCAATGCAGGACAGAGGGCCCCACAGGGGACCAGAGCTGTGGACCAGGTAGAACCTCGCCCCTGCCAGGCCAAGGGAACCCCCACAAGCAGAACTCCACCGACCCCAAGGGGATGTAGGAGGGAAAGAAGGCTGAAGAGGCCCGTACCCTCACAGCAGAGGAACCAAGGGCAAGGACTGAGAGGCCGAAGCCCCCCCACTCCCCTCACAAGGCAACACAGCTTCCGCCAAATGCCAAGACAGGAAAGCGGAAGAAGAAGCCTAGAGGACCCAAGGAAACTAGGGAAAAGAATGCGAACCCACTCCAGATGAAAAGCAACCTGCCAGCCAGAACAGTGCCGGCAGTCAAAGCCAGAAGCAAGAAGAACAGCCGGAGGCCCCAGGAAGGCCGATTAGGCGACGCCTAGCAAGGGAGAACACAGGATCATCCCAGACCTCAGGACAGGAGCAGGGAGAGGAGGAGATGCCCGGGCCACCACTACGAGTGGCCACACACACGACTTAAGGAAGCAAAAGCAACCTACTTAAACGCCATGGAGAACAGGCACCCGAAGGCGACCAGAACCCTCTAGCAGAGCGCAAGCTATATGACAGCTACCACTACCCCACATAGGGTACGTTAAGTCCCAAGATATGGGAAACCTCTTTGGAAGAACTTCCGCCGCAGAGGAAAAAACAAAAGAGCCACGGGGAAAGAAACACCCCCGCTGAGGGCTTGACAAGCAGCCCAAACAAAGCAGAAGACCCAATCTTAGAGCCAAGTCTGCGCAACAACTCCTGCAGAGCCACACACAATCAACACAAGGGCCGTCCAGCAGCCAATAATGCCAAAGTCCCATGGAAGGACGTAAACGGCCAGAAAACACACTGCACAGTCAGAACAGACGGCCTAAGAAGGCCCAGAATCAACCCAACTCAGAAGTCACTGAGGAGGGGACGGAGGAGGAGGAGGATAAGGCGGAGGAGGAGGAGGACGGAGCCCTGCCAAGAGCCTTTGGATGGCGGTGTCGGCTGGGGCTTGGAACAACAGGCTGCCATCAAACAGAAGGTCGATGAGTCGCCCCCGAATATCCTCAGGGAATACTCCATTCCGAAGCCAAGCATGGCGACGGAGAGCGACAGAGGAAGCCATGGCCCGGCCCAGCACCTCTGAGATTTCCAGAGCGGAGCGGAGAATAAACGCCGCAAGCTCACAGCCATCCAACACACAATGCTGCAAGTCCACCAGGCCAGACTCCTGGGACACTGCAGACCCAAGAGACTCCGCCGAGTCCCACAAACAGGAGGAGGCCGTAGCCAGCACACACAAGGTGTTAAGGGCCTGCAGGGCCGCGCTGGTCGAGGCGAACATGTTGCGTCCCCAAGAGTCCAGCCAGCGGGCCTCTCGGGACGGCGGAGTCAACAGCGGCGGCAGGGAGGGAAAAGCAATCCGCAAAAGGGGGCTGATGGCTGAGGGGTGAAGGGAAAGGCACGCCGGGTCACGCAGCGCTGGAAGGTGCTGGTGCAAGAGAAGCTGAGGCATCGGGTCACCTGAGGCAGGACGCTTCCAAGCCCGCGTCAGAGAAAAAAGGAGAGAACCTTCAAAGGGAAGTAAGATTTCCATCCCACCAGAGCCCTGGTGGAGGACCTCCAATAGATGGTCCGACGGAAAGTGAGCCACCGGATCAACCATGCGCAGGATGCCCACAGCTGTGGACACCGCGTGAGTGAAGGCCGCACCCGCCTCCGTAGGGCCCCGCAGCGGAGAAATCAACTCCTCCATGGGCGACGGCTGCAAACTAAGGCAGCCGTCCCCGAGGCCAAGCGGGGCGGGCATGGGCCAGACCTGGAAGTCAGAATGAGCTGAAGAATGAGGGACCTGCCGCTCTTCCGACAAACACCCCTGCCCCAGGAAGGGCGGGGAGCCGCCCTTCGACGCCGGTTAAAAAGACACCCCACGGCGACCAGTCACTGTGGAGGACGACTCCAATATGCATACCTCCGGAGAAGAAGGAGCGTCCGAAAACGAATCCGCGGTACGACCCCTGCACGAAGCCGTCGAATCCGCTGTCTGAGGCAGGACTTCGGCACCAGCCGGCGTTGCCGGACAAGGGACCTCCAAGTCACCCCGCACCGGGGACCGGAGTGGAGACCGGCGTAGAGCTGGAGCCGCACCGGCCCAGGGGTGGCGTCAGAGTGACGTTGACCCGACCCCCGCCGAGACGGGCCTGGGGAGTGGCACGAATCCCTCCGACAGCCGCGGCCCAGAATGAGGCGAAGATCGCTCGGCAACCCATGCGGCGGCGCCAGGGATGATTCAACCTCCGACTCGCCCTCCAACGAGGCAGTCACCTGCCCCAGAGGAGCTGCACCCCGAGAGTACCACATCCTCCAAGCCTGGATCTGAACCAGTCGGCGCCGGAGCCGGCGCCGCAGAGGGCTCTGCGTGGAGCGAGGGATCTGCCGACACCCCAGGAGGGGAAGGAGGAGGAGACGCCAGCGAGGCCTGCAAAGCCGCCGCGTATGTCTCCATTTGGACTCTCGACGCCCCAACACCGGGAAACAGTGGATAGGACGACACGCGGGGCCGCATTACCCGCGGAAAATCCACGCCCCCGGAAGGCCGGAGCCCAGCCCCCGGGGACAAACTGCGACACTTACCCACAGGGGAGCGACGCTCACATGACATCGGAGAAAGGCGAGGACGACGACCACGGCCGAGTCTGAAGCCGTCCGTCGACGCAGACCGAGGGGAGGACGTCGACCTGGAGAGACGCGCCGAGAGAAGTTTCATCCAGCGCTCCCGCCGCAACTTCAACTGTTGGCACTGCGTACAGTCTGTGGTGTCGTGATCCTTCCCGAAACACCACATACAAATGAGGTGAGGGTCCGTCACCGACATAAGATGCCCACAAGACGCGCAAGTCTTAAAGCCCGAAGGCATTCGCACACTGTTCCACTAAAAAATGGAAGAAAAAAGGCCCTAACAGGCCCGTAGCAAGGATCGGATCCGCGTTGCACGCGGAAAAGGAAAAAACTGACGTTGGCGCGCCGGGGCGGGTTTTATGTGACCTCGCTGATGTCACGTCCGCGGACGACGCCTGGGCGGAGTCGCGTGATGTGGCCCCGCCCCCGGCGCGCAGGGATGCTGTGGCAAAAAGTTTCCAGGTCCAGTCTCATGCCTGGGGATAATTCTACGTGAAGGAATCTGCGACTAGTAGTCTCTATCAGATAAAACCTGTTTGGCTAAAGGCGTGTGTTCCCCAAAAATACCACAAAGCTAGATACCACATGTAAATAATAATAATCTTTATTCGGCATATAAAAAATATGACCGCATGTAAATAGAATCAATCAACTAATCAGGACACGACATGGACACCACACATTGGTTTCACGCGCTCCTTATGCCGGACATCTGGACACATACAAACTGGCCCACACTAGCTCTCGCCAAAATCGAGAGGCATTTATGTCCTTATCAGATGCCTGTGCTTGTTGATTTACAACTGAGATGATTCTATTGGAACATAGAAATTGCTTTATTGTACCTCATAAACTGTAAATAACAGTGGCAAAAAAATGTACACCGTGAGACTTTGAGCAGACGCAATCTGTTGAGGCTCTCCCGGTCGCAGTGTTTAATTAAGGTGGCATTAATTTATTGTTTTGCATTGTGTTTGTGTGTCCTATGTGCCCTCTTATTATTAATTTCTTTTAGTTCATGGTAATCAGGGCTTTTTTTTTATGTTTTGAAAATGTATGGTATTGTTTGTTATATATGTATGTGTTTTATGTGATTCATTACTGCCCTGACAAAGTTCCATGAGTGTTTGTTTGGAACGAAACGCGTTGGCTCGATTGCATTTATTGTAAATGAATTTAGAATAAAGAATCTCTTCATACAACAAACTGGACTGGATTTGTTTTCCTGGTGCACCTCCTTGCTCTCATCTGGCCAACCATTTCAGGACATATAGTAGACATCAGTCATTACGAGATGTCTAACTATATAATGGCTGCACCAAACCTGGTCATGTTTGGTATCAAACATATTGGAATCATACCCCAAAACTGATTGCAGTGTTGAAAGTTTTTTGCTCTCCTGTATGTTATTGTTGGTTTGGATCCCATTACCTTTCCCATGGTACCATCCAATTGCAATATTTTCCAATTCTTTTTGATAATACCCACAATTTCCTTTGATTCTTGGGTATAGTCCAATATCGGTCTGATTGGTTCTTCAGTTGGTTCTTTCTCTTTTTCTTTTTTCAATGATATTCAAACCAACAATAACATACAGGAGAGCAAAAAACTTAAAGGATCGACATGTGCACAGTCATTTTAAATCAAGCAAAGCAAAAGAGACCTGATTAAAGAAAAAAGGCTTCATTAAACGCCAGAACTGCAAGGTGTGCCAAATCGCAAAACCAACTAGTGAAATAACAATGGCGAACAATAAAGTTTGGAAAATCAAACAATTGATATCATGCAAAAGCCAATACACAATCTATATAATAGAATGCCCATGTAAATTAAAATACGTGGGCAGAACCATATGTGACTTGAAGAAAAGAATTTTGGAACACACAAGGGCCACAAAAAACAAAGATAAAAATAACGCAGTGGCCAAACATATAGAAACACACCATAATAGCAATTGGAAGTCCCTGAAGTTTTATGAAATAGAAACTATACCCATCAGTGCACGAGGAGGAAACCGGGAGAAACTACTGCGACAGAAAGAATCTCGCCACATCATAAACTTTAGAAGCATGACACCGTTTGGCTTAAACCAGTCGGAAGAATTGTACATACATCTCTAATAAGGAAAGATGATCTAAACTATGTGGAATCACAAGAATGGATTACCTGTATTAAATTTTGAACCTTGGGCCCAAGGATTGAACTCATGTGTTTTGTCTCTTAACCATGAATAATTAGACAGTTTTAGGAACGTATTTTGACACCAGATTAATTGTGAAAGGTCAATGGGGGCCTTTTAAACAAGAGGGACTGCCCACTGGAGGGCGCAATTTGAACTGAGCATGGGAATACGGAGACATCACTATGAGAGAAATAATATTGAGCTTTCCTCATAAAGTGGCATATAACATAATGCACATAGATTTATTGATGACAATGTTTAAAATTACCAGTATTACAGGCAAATGGTTTAATTATTTTTAGCCTGCTAAAATTCGAAATGTATAAATTATAAGGGGACTACATCTCCCAGTTGGCCTGGGATTGAAAACCCCGTGACTGACAGGAAATGAAGTCATAACATTTCCTCATATCACACTCGTTTAAAATGAAAGGTTTTTTTGTTGGTAACAACCGTGATCAAGTTAACAGCAGTTAACGAAACGCGTTGGTTGGCTTGCGTTGATTTGTGGATCGAAATCATTTGAAATAAATGGAGCATTGAACTACAAAAAAAAAAATCGCTGGAGTGCGACCCTATTCTTTCTTCTGTCTTGGAGAAAACAGTGTTTGAGATATATATATTGTCCGCCAATCAGATAAAGGCGGCAACGTAGTACTGTGGCCTAGGGAACTTTACCTGGAGGAAGCTCTTATTCAGCTCAATGATCCGCAGTGCTACAAGCGTTGTGATGCAGTCACAGTGAAAACAGTACGAACTGAATTTTATTCCCATCTTGTTGCCTGGAGAAGTACAGGATTACTGAGCCAAGATGAACTAAAATTTCTCAAGAATGACTTTCCAGTAATTCCTGTAATTTATTTTATTCCTAAAATTCACAAGAACATCCACAAGCCTCCAGGCAGGCCAATCATATCGGCACGCAATGGGTTGTTTGAAAATACGTCTGTTTACATTGATGCTTTTTTACAGGAGCATGTTAAGGCTTTACCATCTTTTGTGCAGGATACAGGTGATTTCCTTAGGAAATTAGCCAGGTTGATTTGGGACCCCACGTACTGGTTAATAACGCTTGACGTGACATCACTGTATACCAGTATTTACCATCCTGATGGTTTGAAAGCAGTAAAGCACTACTTGGACACTAGGCCAATTCATATGTTTAATCACAACAAAATGCTGCTTGCCATGATTTCCTTTTGTTTGCACAACAATTTCTTTATGTTTGGAAATCAATACTATCAACAGGTCAGAGGTGTTGCCATGGGGGCTTGTTTTTCTCCGAGCTATGCCTGTCTCCACATGGGCTGCTGGGAGGAGCAGGTCCTCTATGGTCAGCACCATGACACTTTTTCCAAACATGTTATTCAATGGTATCGATATATAGATGATATCTTTTTGATATGGAAAGGCACCATACAGCAAGCTCTTGACTTTATCGATGAGATTAATCTTAATTCGGTAAATCTCAATTTCACTTCTGATTTAAGTCAGGACAAAGTGTTCTTTCTAGATGTTGAGGTTGTGGTCAGTAATGGCGAACTCATGACACGACTCTTCAGGAAGCCTACCGCGGGCAACACTGTGTTGCATGCCACTAGTCATCATCCTGTGCACTTGATACGTAGCATTCCCTATGGGGAGATGCTTCGTATCAGGCGCATTTGTAGCACAGAGTCGGAGTGCAGTAAGGCACAGGAAGATAGCAAACTATGATTCTTAGCCAGGGGTTACAAAACCTCCACAATTGACAGCGCAATTCATAAGGCTAACTGTATGTCTAGAAGTGAAGTCTTGATGAATAAAGCATCGAAAGCAGTCGAAACCAAAGAGCCAGTCAGATTGATTTTAACGTACAATCGCCAACACCAAGCTCTCCGCAAAATTTTAAGGAAGAATTGGAGCTTGGTTTGCAATGATCCTGTCATTGGGCACTCTATGACAGTACGTCCTCAAATTTCATTCAGGAAAGCACGCTCAATGAGCGATGCTTTAGTTAAATCCAGTCCGGAAATTGGCTCTAATAAAACCTGGTTACAGACAAGCAAAGGTTTTAGGAGATGCACTAGCTGCAAAGCATGCAGACATGGGGTCAGTAGAACTGAGTTCCAAATTCCATTTTGTGACACCCCCCGACCTATCACCAAATTGCTTACCTGCAAGACCGACTTTGCTGTTTATGTGCTGGAGTGCCCTTGTGGCCTGCAATATGTTGGCAGTACCAAGTTGCAGGTTCACAAACGGGTGCTCCAGCACATTCGGGCAATCAATGGCAGTGATGCTTCCTACCCTGTTGCACGCCATTTCAAGGAACGTCATGACAATAAAAGCGAACTTCTTAAGTTCTTTGTCATTGATTCAGTACTCCCCTTGAGATGGGGAGGTAATAGAGAAGCCCTATTGCGTGCACTTGAAACCCGTTATATCTTAGAATTAGACACCAAGACTCCACAGGGCCTTAACTCTAGCGAAGACTTTTACACCTGTCTTTGAGTTGGATTATTTCAGGATTCCTGATATCTGTTTTTTGTAATGTGTATTGGTCATCGCCTCTTGAAAACACCTAAAGATTTTAAAATTTCTATGACACTTGTATTTCACCGATTGCGCTTAGCACAAAACATTGCACTCATATTCGCACTTAGACACAGTTAATCAGATGTCCATTTGTGGACCGAAATTCAAAACATGTATTATTAGGTTGGTATTATTCACAAGCACTTTATAACATCTGTTGAATTGGCCTTTAAAAATGTATTAACATTGTTTGAAGGTGAATGGCATTATTAGTCTGTTGGTATGGACATTATTTCACTGGTTTAATGTACATTATAGGACTTTACCCCTTTGGGTAATAATTGCATACTGCGAATTTTGCACAACAATGCCTTGTTTGCACATATAGGAGAGTACAAATATGTTTTTTAACTTAAATTTATTTTAAACTTTCTTCTTGAATGTCATCTTACAGTTGGCAGAGCGATACGAATTATGTGTTCTCAATCATCTTATATGGATTTTAACCAATTAGTATGTAAAAATTCTATGTTACTGCTTGTGTCATCACCGACCTTTGCAACATGTATTTTCTTTATGTCTAGTGCGTTACATTTGAAGTAGCCAATTGTGTCATTTTTCTAGTTAGCACCTAGCACTTTAAAATGCGAGATTGCAACTCCCACGGCGTCATGTGATCAAGGCCTTTGTAAGGCTGAAACGCGTCATGCAGACGTTGCTGTCAACGAAACGAAAATAAATTGAATACTCACTCGCACTTTGGGTCGGTTGTCGTTATATATATATATATATATATATATATATATATATATATATAGAAGCTGGATCTGTATGTACTAATCCAAAAAGTTATGTAAGTACTAACAGCTCTCTTTGTGGAAGTGTAGGCAAGCAGTTCAGCTTATCCAGAAGGTGTGTTAAGCATTTATTGTATTTACTCAATCAAGGACTGATTACACACACTCACTGACAGAATCCAGATCAATCAGGTATGTATAAAAAGGTATTCTTATGTTTTGTTTTAGATCCAAGCAGGACTTGGCACAGGTAAGTAAAATATACTCTCAAATGCAATCGTTACAGGTTGGTTTAGGCTCTAAAAACAGTTTAAATTACACAGCAATTACTTTCAGTTTACTTTTCAGTTACTTTTGGATTACTTTGAGCACGGAGGGTGGTATGCCTAGACACCACACCAGAGGATCTCGCAAAGCAAGGCAAGTACGACTTTTTATGCTTTGCAATTGATATCTCTTTTCTCCATACAAACAGTTCAACACAACATTTTTAGGCCCAAAATCTTTTAACATGGGTTCCTATGGGACAAAAGTGTTAGCAATTTTCCAGATAAGTACACAATTTACGTGTGGGAGTCTTGGGGGAGTAGGACCAAGGTTCCCCAAGGTCTAGCTCGTCACCCACGTTCCGCTGGGGCGGCCGGGTACAGAGTGCAGGGAGCCCAATGTTAGCCAATAGAGCAAAGGAGACCTTCGGTTAGGGAATGCTGGCGAGCAGCCCACTCGGGTGTGGGAGCTTGGGGTTAAGGTCAGCGCTGCAGGGGCCAAGGACCAACACAGGAGCTGCACCACCAGCTGCACTCCGGCGGCCAGGTGCAGGGTGCAAAAAGGTTGTCAGGGACCATGTGTGTTTCAATGGAGACCTTCTTTTTTGCGAAATTACGGCAGGCTCGGGCAGGGAGACTTCCTGAAGGCGACTACTGGCTGGAGAGGCAAGTTGGGATCTTGCACAATGTCTGGACACTGGTTGGCCCACCCAGGCTGTGGGGGCGTCGGGTACAGGGGTGTCTTCTGGAGACAGGTTTTCTTACTAGCTCCGGTCGAAGTCAGGGGGACCATTCAGGTTGAGGCTGTAGGAGTCATCTTGAGGCTTGAGGGAGGTCGGGGATCACCAGATAACAGGTCAAGATCACTGGGGAGACCTCCTTGCAGTGTTGGGCCACTCGAACTCGGGCCTTGGGTGTCAGGTGCAGAATCGTGGAGTCGCCGGAATCCAGATTCTGTGGTGAGTCTTTGTTGGAGCAAATCCGGTGCTCACGGGAGTCAGAGTCTGTAAAATGGTTGCAAGGCAGGTCCTCCGGGTTCTGGGGGTTGCTGGCTGCTGGACTCGCCGGGGTTCTTGCTGTAGGTAGGTCGTAGACGGGATAGGCAGGTAGGGCTGGAGCCAAAGCTGTTGGCATCCTCTTCTTCCAGCTCTTTGGTCCTTCTTTCTTCCTCGAATTTGAGAAGGCAAGGTTCAGGGTTGCCCCCTAAATACTAGATTTAGGGGTGTTAAAGGGGTGTGAAGGTGGGTACCATTGGGACACTTCCTTGGGGTGGGTACACCCCCCTTTTTTTTCTTTTTGAACACAAACTTTATTGGGTTTTTTAATGTTCAATACACTCCAGTATTATTCACCGATTAAGCAGTTGGTAGTTTAAACATCATTTCTGCCTGTTTAGAATTGCATCTCCCCATTTGGGCAATCAGGGACAATGATACACAATATAATGCGCATTCTCGCAAATCATTGTGTTGACAGAATATTTTTACAATAATTGAACTTTAACCAATCAACTCCCCCCCTCCATCCCTAACCCACCCTAACCCTGGGCTCTGGCTACATATTACTAAAGAAACCATGTGCTTGTCTCCTTCCATAATCATTGTCAGGTTAGTATCTTAAGTCGTACAAGAGTCCCTCCCTCCTACATCCATTGCAAGGTATTCATATAAATCCTAGGTATATCACTAATTACTGCATGCTTAGAGCCTCGGGAGTGTCGTCCGTGTTATCACTTTTCAGGGCTTCTAGCATTATGTCCCATTCTAGTGAGATTGGGTGCTTACGGAGACCTCTAGCCTCCTCTCTACGCAAGGCTGCGCTTTCAGCCCCGGCCCATCTGATCAGTTCGCTGTGCCATGTGCGTAATGTCGGAGATTTAGCTGACTTCCAACACATAGTAATGGATCTTTTACCTACCAACAATGCCAGATCCAAGAAGCACAGTTGTACTTTGTGTGTTTTCCTGCGTCTGCGGAGGCCCAACAAGCACTCCAGCGCTGTGTCCCCTATGGAGAGGTGTTGCTTCCTCAACTATTCCTTTGATCCCGCTCCAAAACTCCCCAAGTCGCGGGCACACCCATAGCATATGAAGCAGGTCAGCCTCTGGCAATTTGCATCTGGGGCATTGGTGGGCAGTGGCTGGGTACATCCTTTGTAATCTACGTGGGGTCAGATAAGCTCTGTCTATAATCATGTATTGTATAAACTTGAATTTTGCATTTCGAGGTATCCTCCTGGGGTGTTCCAAGATATCTGCCCATTCCTTGTCTGTGAGATCCCGTCCCACGTCCGCCACACATTGTGCCCGTAGAGTGTCGAGGCGGAGCTTCACATGTACCCGGATGCTTAAATATAACCACTTAATGAGGTGGCTCCCCTGTCCCAAATAATATAGGGACATAACCAGTTCATGCGTCTGTGGCTCCTACCGGTTGGGGGACCATTGCTTTTTAATATATTGTATTAGCGCCGCAAGTGTCATGTATAGTGTGTTGGGGGCCTCAGTTGTCTGTACAAAGTTATCGTGGTCCATGAGCATCTCCCCATCAAAGAGTGCCCCAATCGTGAGGTGGGTCCACCCCCTATTATGCTACCTACCAGTGGGAGGGGGCATGAGCCTCTCCCTAATTGGCTGAGTCCCCTCATTTCAAGATGGAGGGGACTGAGATGTGTGCTGCACCTCGTCTCCCCCACCTGAGCGGTGGGATTGGCAAAGGTGAGCACACTACTCTGCCTATCTTGATTTTCCCGCCGATTCTCCCACCCAAACTGGGGGCCAGAACCGGCGGGAGCCAGTTGCTGGGGGCAGAAAAAGACAGGGACAGCTTCCAAAGGCGGAAGGCATTCAAAGCCGCCCCTTTCGGGGACCCAGGCCATCCTGGGGGAGGAGGCATAACACCTCTGCCCAGGAAGGGCCTTGTTTCTGAACTCAGAGAGTGGATGTTCTCTGCCCAGGGGTCCAGAAACCTGTCGGGTGGTGGCAAATGGGTGGCAGCAATTCAGGAACCACACCAGGGCTGGTTACATTTCAGGGGCATCTCTAAGATGCCCTCTGAGTGCAGTTTGCATTAAATCCCACACTGCTATCAGTGTGGGTTTAATGTGCTGAGAAGTTTTCTACCAAACTTCCCAGTTTTTAGTAAAGCCATTATGGAGCTGTGGTGTTTGTAATGACCAACTCCCAGACCTTTATGTCTTTATAATTTATGATCTTTACGGCTTTTCTGCACTTACAATTTCTAAAAATGGACTTAGACGATGTAGTGATACGGGGATCATACCACTGTACCCTCACCTTGCCGCATGTGCACCCTGCTAGATGGGTGACTTACCTAGGCCTCAGGCAGTGGGTTGGACGCATGGCACACAGGGATGTGTGCCATTTCGACTCTTCACTTTTCTCTGCATCAAATCATGCAGCCTGCAGTGGCAGTGTGTGTGTGTGTGTTAAGGTGCAGGGCCTCTAAGGGTGGCACAATAGGTGCTGCAGCCCTTAGAGTCCTTCCCTGGTCATAGTGCCGTTGGTACCTATGGCACCTTTTACAAGGGGCTTACCTGTGGCCAGGGGTGTGGCAATTGTGGACTCAATGGTACAGTTTTGGGAAAGAACACCGGCCCTGGGAACCTGATTAGCAGGGGACCCAGGCACATCAAGTCAGGTTGCATCAGATGTCAGGCAAAAAGTGGTAGGTAACCATGCAAAGAGGGGCACACATTTTATATATGTGTGTGTGTGTGTGTATACATACACACATATACACAGACATATATCATGTATACCAATATTGAGATTGTAAGCATTCAGATCTATAACTTTTAGATACATAAACGTTAATCAAGTAACAACATATAGCAGTCTGAAAAGCATTTGAATTTAATATGAATAAACACCTCTATTTAAAGAGGTTTACCTTATTGGAATAGATGGCGTAACAGCGCCTGGCCTACAGCTGCGTCGCAGTGCTGTGCCGATTCTAGGCAGTGATGCTGCGTGAACGTTTGGATGCTCTTCCACGTCGCAGCATGACATATCTTCTCCAGTGGAATGTCTGGAAACAGAGCAGCCGAAGTAGACACTGCTCTTTTCAAATGCGCTTTAGCTTTCGTTGTTAGGGGTTTGCCCACTTTAGAGTGGCAAAACCGAATTGTTGCTGAAATCCATTGTGCTATTGTTACTGCAGTCCCTTCATGACCTTGTCCATAAGAGACTAGTAGCTGATCCGTTTTTCGAACATGCTAGTTTGGTGGAGGTAAAACTTGAGGATACCGTTAAATAGCCAATGTAGGGAGAGCCCTTTCAGCCAGTGTAGCTGGATTTGGCGAAAAAGTGTAAAGTTTGATAGTCTCATTGACATGAAATTGAGAAGGAACCCTAGGAATGAATTTTGGGTTTGTTGTGAGAAGTACGAACTCTTCTGTGAAACGTAGAAAAGGTTCTAGTGTCGTGAAGGCCTGTAAGAAAACAAGTTACTTACCTGTAACTACAGTTATCCGGTATTGGTATCTTTCATAGATTCACATGCCTGAATCATTCCCCGTCGCCGAGGCGGGAGTCCCACGGTAAATACATAAGTAGTGCCAAGAGTAAATAATAGTAGCAGGCTAATAGAAAAAGCCTAAGGCCTAAGTCTTAGTAGCCTATCTACATCATTATAGTAAAAAGAACCAAAGATTGGTCCCAGCCAATCAGCTGCTAGCACCCTCTAGAACCTTCCCAGCAGAGGCAGTTCTCCTCAGATTTTCCTAGCACAAGTGAGAAGTAAGTATCCCAGATATAGAGAACTGACTAGCCGGGGAGGAGGGTGGGTGCATGTGAATCTATGAAAGATACCAATACTGGATAACTGTAGTTACAGGTAAGTAACTTGTTTTCTTATCCAGTATTGGGGTATCTTTCATAGATTCCCATGCCTGAATAAGAGTAGCAAGCAGTATAACCATATACTGTTGTTTGCGGATGGTGGGAGACACCGGTTCATAAACTCCCAAATAGCATCCTCAGTGTTTGAAAAACATCTTTCTCTCTCTCTTTTTTTTTTTTTTTAAAAAGAGTAGTCTTAAAGGAAGCAAAGCTATATCCAAGTATTCTATCATTCTGTGTGCTCCGAGGTATTGGAGAAACTTGAGTCCCACCTCAGTGTTCGGAAGGAGAAGGGGCGGTGTCGAGGTATTCTACCTCACAGGGCGAGATGGATGTCCATTGTTGCCCCCGTCGATTGGATCTCTGAGCCCTGAGGTCGATGCGGTTTGGGGAGCTGAGGAGGCGCATTGTTTCAGCTACAAAACAACAGGAGAACAGCATTTTCCAGCAACACTGACTGTCCCGCACAAGCCCGCTTATCCATTTGGTTTTATGAACACCCCTGTACCACTTACCTGGTTCTGAACTGCATCCTGGGATTTGCAGGCTTCTAGAATCTTGCGACCTGCACCAGGTGATTCTACGTATTTGGGGTGGAGCGTGTGCCGAACCAATCAGCATCAGGCGGGACCTGTATATAGTGATGTTTTAAAATGCCTCCCATACACCTGTGGCGCTGATGAAGGCTAATGGAGCCGAAATGCATTCGCCGATTTAATTGCTGAATAAATGGTGTTTCCTTGGTTTCCCCAGTGTGGCCTCTGCTCGTTCCTTTGGGAGGAGATTCCTGGTGATATATATATATATATATATATATATATATATATATATATATATATATATATATATATATATATATATATATATATATATATATATATATAAAAACCACGAGTTGCCTCCAAATGACGAGGCCACATCCCAGCATGTTGAATCCATTTTATTCCAAGGATTGTCTCAACCAAGTCGCAGCACACAAATATGGCCAAACGCGTTTCGGGCGTTGGACGCCCTTGATCACTGGCACAGGAAACCCCAAAGCAAAAGCAGTCCACTTGAGCACAATAAATGTCCCGCCCATGTGGGCGTGTGCCGCAGAGAGTTCTGGTTATTGTGGTCCGCTAAATTCAAACCCCAGTGGGCGCCAAGGGATCCCCAAATTCACAGTCTTACCCCAGTGGGTATGCGTTGCAGCCAGGTAGAGGAACAATTCCACCCTCCTCAGAATGGACATGCTGTTCCAGAAGTGCTTCTTAGTACATTGCACTCCGGACCCGCTAGATCTGCAGTGGGGCCCCATCGCGGCCGGGCAGGCCGCTATAAACAAAAACCACGAGTTGCCTCCAAATGACGAGGCCACATCCCAGCATGTTGAATCCATTTTATTCCAAGGATTGTCTCAACCAAGTCGCAGCACACAAATATGGCCAAACGCGTTTCGGGCATTGGACGCCCTTGATCACTGGCACAGGAAACCCCAAAGCAAAAGCAGTCCACTTGAGCACAATAAATGTCCCGCCCATGTGGGCGTGTGCCGCAGAGAGTTCTGGTTATTGTGGTCCGCTAAATTCAAACCCCAGTGGGCGCCAAGGGATCCCCAAATTCACAGTCTTACCCCAGTGGGTATGCGTTGCAGCCAGGTAGAGGAACGATTCCACCCTCCTCAGAATGGACATGCTGTTCCAGAAGTGCTTCTTAGTACATTGCACTCCGGACCCGCTAGATCTGCAGTGGGGCCCCATCGCGGCCGGGCAGGCCGCTATAAACCAAAACCACGAGTTGCCTCCAAATGACGAGGCCACATCCCAGCATGTTGAATCCATTTTATTCCAAGGATTGTCTCAACCAAGTCGCAGCACACAAATATGGCCAAACGCGTTTCGGGCATTGGACGCCCTTGATCACTGGCACAGGAAAACCCAAAGCAAAAGCAGTCCACTTGAGCACAATAAATGTCCCGCCCATGTAGGCGTGTGCCGCAGAGAGTTCTGGTTATTGTGGTCCGCTAAATTCAAACCCCAGTGGGCGCCAAGGGATCCCCAAATTCACAGTCTTACCCCAGTGGGTATGCGTTGCAGCCAGGTAGAGGAACGATTCCACCCTCCTCAGAATGGACATGCTGTTCCAGAAGTGCTTCTTAGTACATTGCACTCCGGACCCGCTAGATCTGCAGTGGGGCCCCATCGCGGCCGGGCAGGCCGCTATAAACAAAAACCACGAGTTGCCTCCAAATGACGAGGCCACATCCCAGCATGTTGAATCCATTTTATTCCAAGGAACTACCATAACCAGCATGCCATGAGAACTGTGACGCCCATTTGGGCGGGGCTTATACTCTTAATAAATGACGTCCTGAAAAACGATCTGCCTGTCTGTGCACCATTGTATGAATTGCCTGCCAGTGACCAAGGGTTGATAAACTCGAAACGCGTTTGGCTTTGAATGAGGAAGCGCGGCAGAAGCGCTGTGTTGCAACCGCCTGTGGCAGCAGTATGGATATGCCCCCTCGTGTGCGACTGCTTCAGTGGGGCAACTCCTGGTGTTTATGTATAGCGGCCTGTCCAGCCGCGAAGCAGTCCCGCCGCCGTGGATGGCGGATTCTCAAGTCCTGCACTTGTGGACTTGCTATGAAACGAGGGGGACCGGAGCCACAGGTAGATATTGGCCGCACTGCAGCAAATCCGCCTACCGCTTTTCAACTATTTTAGTTTTAATATTGGAACAATGGTGATTGGGATATCACGGACATTGCAGTGACCCACTGGGGTTTTTAACGGGACTTAAAGCCTGGCTTAATACTGAGGAACTACCATAACCAGCATGCCATGAGAACTGTGACGCCCATTTGGGCGGGGCTTATTCTCTTAATAAATGACGTCCTGAAAAACGATCTGCCTGTCTGTGCACCATTGTATGAATTGCCTGCCAGTGACCAAGGGTTGATAAACTCGAAACGCGTTTGGCTTTGAATGAGGAAGCGCGGCAGAAGCGCTGTGTTGCAACCGCCTGTGGCAGCAGTATGGATATGCCCCCTCGTGTGCGACTGCTTCAGTGGGGCAACTCTTGGTGTTTATGTATAGCGGCCTGTCCAGCCGCGAAGCAGTCCCGCCGCCGTGGATGGCGGATTCTCAAGTCCTGCACTTGTGGACTTGCTATGAAACGAGGGGGACCGGAGCCACAGGTAGATATTGGCCGCACTGCAGCAAATCCGCCTACCGCTTTTCAACTATTTTAGTTTTAATATTGGAACAATGGTGATTGGGATATCACGGACATTGCAGTGACCCACTGGGGTTTTTAACGGGACTTAAAGCCTGGCTTAACTGAGGAACTACCATAACCTGCATGCCATGAGAACTGTGACGCCCATTTGGGCGGGGCTTATACTCTTAATAAATGACGTCCTGAAAAACGATCTGCCTGTCTGTGCACCATTGTATGAATTGCCTGCCAGTGACTAAGGGTTGATAAACTCGAAACGCGTTTGGCTTTGAATGAGGAAGCGCGGCAGAAGCGCTGTGTTGCAACCGCCTGTGGCAGCAGTATGGATATGCCCCCTCGTGTGCGACTGCTTCAGTGGGGCAACTCTTGGTGTTTATGTATAGCGGCCTGTCCAGCCGCGAAGCAGTCCCGCCGCCGTGGATGGCGGATTCTCAAGTCCTGCACTTGTGGACTTGCTATGAAACGAGGGGGACCGGAGCCACAGGTAGATATTGGCCGCACTGCAGCAAATCCGCCTACCGCTTTTCAACTATTTTAGTTTTAATATTGGAACAATGGTGATTGGGATATCACGGACATTGCAGTGACCCACTGGGGTTTTTAATGGGACTTAAAGCCTGGCTTAATACTGAGGAACTACCATAACCAGCATGCCATGAGAACTGTGACGCCCATTTGGGCGGGGCTTATACTCTTAATAAATGACGTCCTGAAAAATGATCTGCCTGTCTGTGCACCATTGTATGAATTGCCTGCCAGTGACCAAGGGTTGATAAACTCGAAACGCGTTTGGCTTTGAATGAGGAAGCGCGGCAGAAGCGCTGTGTTGCAACCGCCTGTGGCAGCAGTATGGATATGCCCCCTCGTGTGCGACTGCTTCAGTGGGGCAACTCTTGGTGTTTATGTATAGCGGCCTGTCCAGCCGCGAAGCAGTCCCGCCGCCGTGGATGGCGGATTCTCAAGTCCTGCACTTGTGGACTTGCTATGAAACGAGGGGGACCGGAGCCACAGGTAGATATTGGCCGCACTGCAGCAAATCCGCCTACCGCTTTTCAACTATTTTAGTTTTAATATTGGAACAATGGTGATTGGGATATCACGGACATTGCAGTGACCCACTGGGGTTTTTAACGGGACTTAAAGCCTGGCTTAATACTGAGGAACTACCATAACCAGCATGCCATGAGAACTGTGACGCCCATTTGGGCGGGGCTTATACTCTTAATAAATGACGTCCTGAAAAACGATCTGCCTGTCTGTGCACCATTGTCTGAATTGCCTGCCAGTGACCAAGGGTTGATAAACTCGAAACGCGTTTGGCTTTGAATGAGGAAGCGCGGCAGAAGCGCTGTGTTGCAACCGCCTGTGGCAGCAGTATGGATATGCCCCCTCGTGTGCAACTGCTTCAGTGGGGCAACTCTTGGTGTTTATGTATAGCGGCCTGTCCAGCCGCGAAGCAGTCCCGCCGCCGTGGATGGCGGATTCTCAAGTCCTGCACTTGTGGACTTGCTATGAAACGAGGGGGACCGGAGCCACAGGTAGATATTGGCCGCACTGCAGCAAATCCGCCTACCGCTTTTCAACTATTTTAGTTTTAATATTGGAACAATGGTGATTGGGATATCACGGACATTGCAGTGACCCACTGGGGTTTTTAACGGGACTTAAAGCCTGGCTTAATACTGAGGAACTACCATAACCAGCATGCCATGAGAACTGTGACGCCCATTTGGGCGGGGCTTATTCTCTTAATAAATGACGTCCTGAAAAACGATCTGCCTGTCTGTGCACCATTGTATGAATTGCCTGCCAGTGACCAAGGGTTGATAAACTCGAAACGCGTTTGGCTTTGAATGAGGAAGCGCGGCAGAAGCGCTGTGTTGCAACCGCCTGTGGCAGCAGTATGGATATGCCCCCTCGTGTGCGACTGCTTCAGTGGGGCAACTCTTGGTGTTTATGTATAGCGGCCTGTCCAGCCGCGAAGCAGTCCCGCCGCCGTGGATGGCGGATTCTCAAGTCCTGCACTTGTGGACTTGCTATGAAACGAGGGGGACCGGAGCCACAGGTAGATATTGGCCGCACTGCAGCAAATCCGCCTACCGCTTTTCAACTATTTTAGTTTTAATATTGGAACAATGGTGATTGGGATATCACGGACATTGCAGTGACCCACTGGGGTTTTTAACGGGACTTAAAGCCTGGCTTAATACTGAGGAACTACCATAACCAGCATGCCATGAGAACTGTGACGCCCATTTGGGCGGGGCTTATACTCTTAATAAATGACGTCCTGAAAAACGATCTGCCTGTCTGTGCACCATTGTATGAATTGCCTGCCAGTGACCAAGGGTTGATAAACTCGAAACCCCTTTGGCTTTGAATGAGGAAGCGCGGCAGAAGCGCTGTGTTGCAACCGCCTGTGGCAGCAGTATGGATATGCCCCCTCGTGTGCGACTGCTTCAGTGGGGCAACTCTTGGTGTTTATGTATAGCGGCCTGTCCAGCCGCGAAGCAGTCCCGCCGCCGTGGATGGCGGATTCTCAAGTCCTGCACTTGTGGACTTGCTATGAAACGAGGGGGACCGGAGCCACAGGTAGATATTGGCCGCACTGCAGCAAATCCGCCGACCGCTTTTCAACTATTTTAGTTTTAATATTGGAACAATGGTGATTGGGATATCACGGACATTGCAGTGACCCACTGGGGTTTTTAACGGGACTTAAAGCCTCGCTTAATACTGAGGAACTACCATAACCAGCATGCCATGAGAACTGTGACGCCCATTTGGGCGGGGCTTATACTCTTAATAAATGACGTCCTGAAAAACGATCTGCCTGTCTGTGCACCATTGTATGAATTGCCTGCCAGTGACCAAGGGTTGATAAACTCGAATCGCGTTTGGCTTTGAATGAGGAAGCGCGGCAGAAGCGCTGTGTTGCAACCGCCTGTGGCAGCAGTATGGATATGCCCACTCGTGTGCGACTGCTTCAGTGGGGCAACTCTTGGTGTTTATGTATAGCGGCCTGTCCAGCCGCGAAGCAGTCCCGCCGCCGTGGATGGCGGATTCTCAAGTCCTGCACTTGTGGACTTGCTATGAAACGAGGGGGACCGGAGCCACAGGTAGATATTGGCCGCACTGCAGCAAATCCGCCTACCGCTTTTCAACTATTTTAGTTTTAATATTGGAACAATGGTGATTGGGATATCACGGACATTGCAGTGACCCACTGGGGTTTTTAACGGGACTTAAAGCCTGGCTTAATACTGAGGAACTACCATAACCAGCATGCCATGAGAACTGTGACGCCCATTTGGGCGGGGCTTATACTCTTAATAAATGACGTCCTGAAAAACGATCTGCCTGTCTGTGCACCATTGTATGAATTGCCTGCCAGTGACCAAGGGTTGATAAACTCGAAACGCGTTTGGCTTTGAATGAGGAAGCGCGGCAGAAGCGCTGTGTTGCAACCGCCTGTGGCAGCAGTATGGATATGCCCACTCGTGTGCGACTGCTTCAGTGGGGCAACTCTTGGTGTTTATGTATAGCGGCCTGTCCAGCCGCGAAGCAGTCCCGCCGCCGTGGATGGCGGATTCTCAAGTCCTGCACTTGTGGACTTGCTATGAAACGAGGGGGACCGGAGCCACAGGTAGATATTGGCCGCACTGCAGCAAATCCGCCTACCGCTTTTCAACTATTTTAGTTTTAATATTGGAACAATGGTGATTGGGATATCACGGACATTGCAGTGACCCACTGGGGTTTTTAACGGGACTTAAAGCCTGGCTTAATACTGAGGAACTACCATAACCAGCATGCCATGAGAACTGTGACGCCCATTTGGGCGGGGCTTATACTCTTAATAAATGACGTCCTGAAAAACGATCTGCCTGTCTGTGCACCATTGTATGAATTGCCTGCCAGTGACCAAGGGTTGATAAACTCGAAACCCCTTTGGCTTTGAATGAGGAAGCGCGGCAGAAGCGCTGTGTTGCAACCGCCTGTGGCAGCAGTATGGATATGCCCCCTCGTGTGCGACTGCTTCAGTGGGGCAACTCTTGGTGTTTATGTATAGCGGCCTGTCCAGCCGCGAAGCAGTCCCGCCGCCGTGGATGGCGGATTCTCAAGTCCTGCACTTGTGGACTTGCTATGAAACGAGGGGGACCGGAGCCACAGGTAGATATTGGCCGCACTGCAGCAAATCCGCCTACCGCTTTTCAACTATTTTAGTTTTAATATTGGAACAATGGTGATTGGGATATCACGGACATTGCAGTGACCCACTGGGGTTTTTAACGGGACTTAAAGCCTGGCTTAATACTGAGGAACTACCATAACCAGCATGCCATGAGAACTGTGACGCCCATTTGGGCGGGGCTTATACTCTTAATAAATGACGTCCTGAAAAACGATCTGCCTGTCTGTGCACCATTGTATGAATTGCCTGCCAGTGACCAAGGGTTGATAAACTCGAAACGCGTTTGGCTTTGAATGAGGAAGCGCGGCAGAAGCGCTGTGTTGCAACCGCCTGTGGCAGCAGTATGGATATGCCCCCTCGTGTGCGACTGCTTCAGTGGGGCAACTCTTGGTGTTTATATATATATATATATATATATATATATATATATATATATACACACACACACAAATATTTTAAATCTTGCAGACATAAATCTGTACATGTGCATGAATATTAAAGAATGGAATAATACATAAAAGGGCAAAAGTACCTGAGTCTGATCTTAATGAAAGAGATGGCATAGAACAGCCTGTCCAACCGCTGCAACTTCTTGATGCGAAAATTGAAGACAGTATTGCTTCCTGAACGTGTGGACATTTTCACATGTCGCAGCACGACATATTTTCCGGAGTTACTCCAGCAAACAAAGCTGTCGATGTCGATACAGTTCTTGTTGAATGAGCTTTGACTTTCCTCTGCAAAGATTTGTTAGCCTTGTCATGGCAGAAATGAATAGCAGATGCCAGCCATCTAGCTATTGTTGCCTTTGTTACAGCATTTCCAAGAGTTGCTTGACCATACGCCACGAACAGCTGGTTGGATCGTCTGATATCCTTAGTTTTCTGTAGGTAGAATTTAAAACAGTGTTTAACATCTAGCGAGTGTAATGCTCTTTCAGCTGGAGTGGATGGATCCGGAAAGAATGTTTTTAATCTTACCGGTTCGTTCAAGTGAAATTTTGATGGTACCTTAGGAATGAACCTGGGATTTGTTTGAAGGGTTACGTAGTCCCGAGCAAAATGTAAAAAGGGTTCCTTTATAGTGAAAGCTTGGATTTCACTAACCCTTCTTGCCGAGGTACGAGCCAGTAAATGGGCAACCTTCCAAGTGAGGAATTTGAGATCAGCTTTATGGATAGGCTCAAATGGACGCTTCATTAACTGCGCTAGCACAGCGTTGAGTTCCCACTCTGGAGGGGTGCTCGCACTGGAGGGAAGGCTCGGATAAGTCCTTTCATAAATTGTTTGATAAGTGAAGGAGAGCAGAGAAAAGGGAATTTTGAGCATTTCCTGAATCTAGAATGTGCAGCAAGATGTACTTTCGCCGGTGAAAAAGTAAGCCGAGACTTGGCTAGAGAAAGCAGATAATGGAGAACTTGTTCTGCAGGAGCTTGAATTGAGTGAATATTATTTGCCTCACACCAACAGCAAAATCGCTTCCATTTGAGGCGATAAGTTTTGATTGTGCTTTGGGCACGAGATTTGGCCAATATTTCACGACAGTCTTGTGAAATGTTGAGGTCCTTGAACTTTAAGAAATCAGGAGCCATGTATGCAAGTGCAGTGACTGTGGGTCCGGATGAACCACTTGGCCTCCGTCCCTTGACAACATCGTAGGCGTCGGCAGGAGGCAAATGGGCTTGTCTTGAGACAATAGTAGAAGTTCCTGGAACCAATATTGTCTTGGCCAACGGGGTGCAATCAGAATTAGACTGCAACCTTCCAGCTTCCTCTTGCGGAGCACCTTCGGATTTAATGGTATTGGGGAAAAAGCTACACACCAATCCCTGATCCCTGTTGATGGAACCTGCTGGCATAATATTGACATTCTTTGTTCTCTCTCGTTGCGAATAGATCCAGTGCTGGTTTGCCCCAAGTTTGGAACACTGTGTTCGCCTGTTCCTTTTCCAGCTTCCACTCTTAACAGTCCGACTGAGACGTGCTCAGCGTGTCCGCCAGGGTATTGAGGAGACCCCTGACGTGTTTGGCTCTCAGGGCATCTTGTGGAAAGTGACCTATTCCCACAATTCCTGAGCCTCTTGCGAGAGCATAGCTGATTTTGTTCCCCCTTGTTTGTTGATATAATACATGCTGATGGTATTGTCGGTCCGGACTAGCACAGAGGAAGCCTCAATCCTGGGGAGGAATGCTTGGAGAGACAGAAAAACGGCGCGGAGCTCCAGCCTGTTGATCTGCTGTTGTTTTTGTCTTTGAGACCATCTTCTTTGAATCTGCAAATCCTGCAGATGACCTCCCCATCCTTCAATGGAGGTATCGGTCGTTAAAACGAAATCTGGAATGGTCTGTAGGAACGTGAGACCCTGGGTTAGATTCTCTGTCTGCGACCACCAATGTAGAAAATTTATCATGCGTGGCGTGACCTTGATGGTATCGTCAAACAAACCCATGGCTTGTTGCCACTGAAGTTGTAGTTCCTCCTGAAGAGGTCTCATTTTGAGCCGTACCAAGGGTATGAGATGTATCGCTGAAGAGCACATCCTCAGGAGCGAAGCAAACATTCGGACTGAGACTGGCCTTTTTTAAATTAACCTTGCCAATTTTTGAAGATGCAGCTGGCGGCCGAGTGACAAGAATACGTTGCACTGGACCGTGTGTAACCTTGCTCCGAGAAAAAACATGACTTGGAGAGGACGTAACTGATTTGCTGTCGTGGAGAATCAGCCTCAGAGAAGGGAAGAGATGGATACATTCTGCTGTGGTAATCTTGGTTTCATGTTCTGAAGGACCTTTGAGCAGCCAATCGTCTAGATAAGGAAATACTTGTATTCCTCGAGATCTCAATGCTGCTGCCAAGCACTTCGTGAAGGTTCTTGGTGCCAATTTCAGCCCAAACAGGAGCACTTTGAACTGATAATGGGCGCCAGCCACTTGGAAGCGAAGATATTTGTGATGTTTGGGGTGGATAGGTATGTGGAAATACGCATCTTCCATATCCAGAGAAGCCATAAAATCTCCTTTGTTTAAACAACTCAAAATCTCGTGAAGACAAGGGGGAGGGGGACCCCTGGGCAGAGTAGTAGGAGGCTGTTTGATGAATTCCAGGGTGCGGCCGTTGGTTACTAGGTCTAGAACCCATTGGTCTGATGTAATTTCCTGCCACTTGTGAACAAAAGCTGATATCTTCTGGCCCACGGGTAAGGAGGGTAAAATGGTTGGCGCCCTGTGGAGATCACTGCTTCCTGTTAGTGTCTCTGCCTTGATACTGTGATCTCTTTCGACCACCCTGACGGGAGAAACTAGACGTAGACTATTGACGGTATGATGTCTGGCTGTAAGGCTGTACTGGGATTGATACTGCCTATTCTATTGGTTTTGGTATCCTCCCCTTGATGAAAAACCACGTCCTCTCGCTCCTCTGAAAGATCTGCGCGCGTATTGAAGGATGCCTAATGATCGTGCAGTATCCGTGTTAGTTTCTATAGCTAAGAGGGCCTCATCAATATGTTTACCAAACCAAAAACTCTCCATCATAGGCCATGTCCAGAATCTTTGTATGCCCCTCAGGTTTGAAAGTAGTGGCTTCAAGCCATCCCTAGCGTCTAAGCACTGCAGCCCCTGCTAGCTGACGGAAGTTGGTGTTCGCTATGTCCAAGGCGCAATCTATAGTTTCCGATGCGGCACGTTCTCCTTCCAACAGAATCTTTCTTGCTTCCTGCCTTCGGTCCTCAGGAATAAGGTCAATGAGACTCGCCATGTCTGACCACATTTGACGGTCATAACAGCCGATTATGGCTAGAGGATTGGCAGCTCTAATAGAGGCCGCTGCCATGGTAGAGAATTTTTTGCCTATAAGGTCCAGATGACGTCCTTCCTCGTCAGGCGGTGTGGTGATAGGCGTTGTGGGATTTGTAGATCGCTGTTAGGCGGCCTGTAAAATTACTGAAGCTGGCCGAGGGTGACCCATCAGACAGTATGGGCTTTTAGCAGGTGCACAGTATTTCTTTTCTATGCGCGGAAGCACTGCTGGAATAGATGTAGTCTATTATAGGTACTACTCTCGAGATCTTCCTGGACTCTTCCTTGAAATCATGAAGGAAACATTCTGCCTGTTCGACTAACTGGCAGTAGAAGTCTAGCTCTTGCCCGCTGCATTAAATTATGTACAGGATGCAGTCATAGATTAGGCCATCGTAGACGATCTCATTGTAGACTTTGCTGTCGTAGACATGGGTATGTAGGCGAGGTTATTGCAGACGAGGCCGTCGTCATAGATGACCGCCCTGAACAAGCATCATAGATGATGCTGGCGTAGACGATAGTCATAGACAATGCCATCATAGATGAGGCAATCATAGGTGAGGCCATCCGTAGATGAGGCAATCATAGATGAGGCAGTCCTATGATGGCCATTTGTGGATGAGGCCATTTGTGAATGAGACCATTCGTGGATGAGGCCATTCATGGATGAGGCCATTCGTAGATGAGGCAATTCGTAGATGAGGCCATCCATACATGATGAGGCTGTCGTAGACGACCGTCATAGAAAATACCATCATAGATGAGGCAATCATAGGTGAGGTCATCCGTAGATGAGGCAATCGTATGATGAGGTTTTCTTCGAGATGAGGCTGTCCTAGGCAATCTCATTGTAGAGGAGGCCATCGTAGATGAGGCCATTCGTGGGTGATACCATCATAGATGAGGCCATTCGTGGGTGAGACCAACATAGATGAGGCCATTCGTGGGTGAGACCAACATAGATGAGCCCTTCGTCGACGACCGTCGTAGATGAGGCTGTCGTCGACGACCGTCGTAGATGAGGCCGTTGTCGACGACCGTCGTAGATGAGGCCGTCATAGATGAGGCCGTCGTCGACGACCGTCGTAGATGAGGCCGTCGTCGACGACCGTCGTAGATGAGGCCGTCGTTGACGACCGTCGTAGATGAGGCCATCGTAGACGACCGTCGTAGATGAGGCCGTCGTAGACGACCGTCGTAGATGAGGTAGTCGTAGACGACCGTCGTAGATGAGGCAGTCGTAGACGACCGTCATAGGAGGCCATCATAGACGAGGCCATCGTAGATGAGGTGAATATTGGTGAGGCAGTAATAGTAGACATGGAGTTTTGTAATAGACTCCTTAATGTCAGGTTAAAAGGATTTCCCTGATGTAGTGTCAGGGATGAAAAGGGAGTTGTAGGATCAGCCTCTGAGGAAGTTTTTCCCAATTGCCTCTCTCTGTGAGAAGTGCCTTATCAAGACTCAAGGTAAGTCTTTATGGCTTTTTTGCGCGCCCTCTGGAGGCTCCTGGCGCGACCTCTCCCTTTGACCTCTCCTATGAGGTGAAGGAATCCTCGTTGTTCTCATCAGAAGTGACAGATTAAAGTCTCTGTAGTCCCAATAATAGCCTCATCTCTCAGAACGTGAGAGTTATTGAGGAAAAGGTTAGACATATTTCGTAGTCTATTACCTTGTTTTCTGCCACTCTGCCATATTACTGCCTTAATAGGGTCAGAGAAATGAAGTATGATCTATGATGATCCAAAAAGTAGTAATAGCTGAAGAAACTGAGCAGAGCTCAGGGAGACTCCCTTCACACACAACGTGCAGTGAAAATCTGAGGAGAACTGCCTCTGCTGGGAAGGTTCTAGAGGGTGCTAGCAGCTGATTGGCTGGGACCAATCTTTGGTTCTTTTTACTATAATGATGTAGATAGGCTACTAAGACTTAGGCCTTAGGCTTTTTCTATTAGCCTTCTACTATTATTTACTCTTGGCACTACTTTTGTATATACCGTGGGACTCCCGCCTCGGCGACGGGGAATGATTCAGGCATGTGAATCTATGAAAGATACCCCAATACTGGATAACCTGCTAACCCTTCTCGTAGATGAAAGAGCGAGAAATAGAGCAACTTTCATAGTGAGAAACTTTAGGTCAGCCTTGTGAATAGGTTCGAAAAGCTGTTTCATTAATTGAGAAAGGACCACATTCAGATGCCGCTCTGGGAGAGTAGCTCGCACCAGTAGGAAAGCTTTGGATAGCCACTTCATGAATTGTTTAATGTCTCTTGTTGAACAGAGAGATAGAGTCTGTGAAGAGCGTCTGTACTTTGAGATAGCCGCAAGGTGAACTTGAAATTAGTGAAAAAGGGGGAAACTTTTGCGCATGCATAAATTCCAGACCATCTCATCAAAAGTGCATTCCCCCACGTCCCTGGGAGTGGATATCGACTGGAGTAGAATTAGCATTTGGTGTTGCTGTTTGTCACGAAGATATCCAGTGCTAGTTTCTTCACCAACAAGAAGATTTCCTCCAGCTGTAGTTGGTCAAGTTCCCATTCATGACAAGTGTCTGGCTTTGCGGAGAATGTCTTCCAGGGTGTTGTGTACTCCGGACATGTGTTCAGCCTTCAGGGATATCTCTTGGGCTTCATGAGACAGTGTGAGAGATTTGATACCCCCTTGCTTGTTGATATAATGCATGCTGGTTGTGTTGTTCGTACGTACCAACACGAGGATCCCGCTATCCTTGGAAAAAAGGGCGGCAGGGTGAGAAAAATGGCTTTCAGTTCTAGGCTGTTGATGTGCATAGCCTTTTGACGGGTTGACCACTTCCCTTGGATCTGTAGGTCCTGCAGGTGGCATCCCCAGCCTTTGAGTGAAGCATATGTTGTGTTGACAAAATCGGATATCAATGGCAGAAACGTGAGGCCTTGCGATAGAGGAGATCTGTGCAACCACCATACTAGCGTGTCTATCATACTTGGGGTAATGGTTATGAAGTCCTCGAAGGACCCTTCTGATTGGCCTCCGCTTGAGGCGCACCAGTGAAACTAGGTTGACTGCAGAAACAATCTTGCCCAGTAGCAACTTGAATAGCCTCACTGAAACATACTTTTTCTTGAGATTTTGTGAGCCAAGTTTGCCAGTCTCCTTTGTCTTTCACGGGAGAGGAAGGCTTTGTTCCGAGTTGGATCCAGGTCGGCTCCTAGAAACTGCATCATTTAACTGGGAGTAGTTGAGGATTTTCACCAATTGAAAGTGAGACACAGCGTAAGAAACAATGACAGGCAGGCTTTCGTAGCTCTGGCAGCTTACCTTGAAGTTGAAGCCTTTAGCAGCCAGTCGTCTAGATAGGGGGAATACCTGATTACTTTGCTTCCAGAGAGCGGCTACTATCGAGCCAAACACTTGGTGAATATGTGAGGGGCTGACTTGAGGCCAAATGGGAGGACTCTGAATTGGCAATGGGTACCAGCTACAGTGAAGCGGAGATATTTTTACGGTGTTTAGGATGAATGGGGATATGGAAATGTAGGAAGCTGGGTCTCTAAGTGGTGTACTAAAGAACAAGATACTTACCTTCTGTAACGATGTATCTGTAAGAGACATACATTAGTTATAGATTCCTTTCCTTAGAACTACCCCCAGGCGTCAGATTGATCTGGAGAATTTTTCTGTAGTAGTACCCTTGTGTATCGGTAGGTGGCGTCGTTCGACTCTGCGTCCGTCATTGGCGTCATGGTCGCCGGAATGACGTCGTGGAATCTACTTAGACACCCCCCGCGCTCTGACGTCAGTTCTGACACAACTTTCCACACCAGAACCGCAGAGCCATGCAAGACACTGACCACTGGTGCACATAACTAGGGCCCTGTAAGGGTGTCCCTACCCTAGAAGTCAGTTCGCAGAACAGGGTGGGATGGTAAGGAATCTATAACTAATGTATGTCTCTTACAGATACATCGTTACCGAAGGTAAGTAACTTGTTCATCTGAAAGAGACCATTATTTATAGATTCCCTACCTTAGTCAGATACCCCAGCAATGCCAACCCCGGAGGTGGGTCTGCATACTAAGTTCACACCAGGGAGTCCTGGAGAACAGAATGGCCAAAAAAGCTGTCTCTCTGGACTTGGCTGTCCAGGCAGTAATGTTTTGTGAACGTGTGCAGGGAAGCTCACGTGGCTGCCTGGCAGATGTCAATCAGCGGAACTCCACTCCAGAATAGCTGATTTTAATGCATAAGACAACCCATCGAGAGATGATACGTTTGTGCTTGGCCCAACCTTTCTTGGCGCCCACATGACGTCCAGACAGTGGAGTCTCTCCTCCTCTTTGGAAGGGTGCTGAGGCGGGAAGAAGGTGGGCAACGTGATGGTCTGACCTACGTGGAAAGAAGTAACCACTTTGGGTAGAAAAGAGGGCCTAGTGCGTAGGACCACTTTGTCTGGATGAACAGCAAGAAAGGGAGGATTGGAGGACAGAGCCTGAAGCTCACTCGCCCTGCAAGCAGAGGTGATGACAAGCAAGAAAGCGGTCTTTAAAGTAAGAAGACGAAGAGGACAGTTATGTAGTGGCTCGAAGGGAGCACACGGACAAGATTTAAGTCCCATTAGGGCATTAAGAGAGGAGAAGGAGGAAAGGGATGTGTGATGCCTTATAGAAATATGTTTACAATCAGGGACTGGAAGAGTGAAGGCTGATCAGGAAGGCGAAGAAAGGCCGTGATGGCCAAAAGATAGCCTTTAAGAGAGCCCAGAGAAGAACTCTGCTGGGCCAAGGATAGAATGAAGAGGAGAACCTCTGAAAGAGAGGCAGAAAGGGGACCCACAGCCTTTGCTGTGCACCATGCCAGAAATTTGTTCCATCTACAGGTGTATACTGTTTTAGTGGAGGGACGCCTGGCTGCAGATATGCCGTTACAGACTACGGGAGGAAGGTCGAAAGCTGTCAACTGTTGCAGCTCAATCTCCAAGCAAGAAGGTGGAGGCTGGACAGGTTCGGGTGGAGGACCGTCCCCTGCTGCTGCAACAGAAGATCCTCCCTAAGAGGCGGTCTGATCGGAGGATCGATGGCCATGCTCAAGAGCTCGGGGTACCAGACACTTCGTGCCCAGTCCGGAGCCACAAGAACCACTTGGGCCCAGTCGCGCTTGATCTTCTTCAGCACTCTGGGTAGAAGTGGTACAGGCGGAAAGGCGTACAGGAGGTCGCAATTCCACTTGCGATGAAAAGCGTCGCCAAGCGAGTGCCGCCTTGGAAACTCCAACACGCAGGACTGCTAACATTGAGCGTTCTCTTCGGTGGCGAATAGATCTAACCAAGGCTCTCCCCACTGCTGTAAGAGACCTTGCATCACCTCCGAGTGAAGACGCCATTCGTGACGAACGAGTTACTTACCTTCGGTATTGATTTATCTGGTAGAGACACAGTCTAGCTGCAGATTCCTTAACTTAGAATATCCCCAGGCGTCAGACTAGATCCGGAAGGGTGTTGTAGCCTGGCTCCGTCCTGACATAGTCCACGGAAGTGACGTCAATGGAGCCATGTAAGACCCCCTCGGCGTGCTGACGTCAGTTTTCTGCATTGAAACTTTTCCACACCACAACGTGGTGCCACTAAAAAAACTGTGAGAGTATAGGAACAGTGTGACAAAAAAGAAACAAAAACTTTTGAAACAACAATGATAAGAAAACATCCCATATTGAAAAGCACTCAACACTTGGAGGGACTGAAGGAAGCGAACAAGCACCCGCTCCAATAAAAATCCCACCAAGTAGAGAACCGTGCCCCCCTAAAGAGGCAACGGCAGTGGAAATGAATGAAATGACAATCAAAGGACAGAACGCAGCCACAGGATGGAACTGTACAACAGTCTGTGAGCAAGGATGCAAATGAAAAGGGGGTACAGGACTGAAAAGTCGTGACTTATGGCCTGTGACCAGATGTAAACAACACATAGAAGTGGTACCACACCCCCACAATTACCTATGCACTGAACATAGTCCAATAGAAGCTCAATCCAAGCGTCTGCAGCAGAGACAAGGAAACCCCAACAACATAGGGAGACAGATGAGGGTGGAGGGAGGGTTAGAAAACATGATAAACTCCATGCCGGAAGAACCCGGATGGAGTAGCAGCAAAAAGCATACAATTTAGACACCTAAACGAGAAAGGGTGTTAAGCTATAGTGCCTAAAGTAGAAAGCCACACCCTGCCCCTGAGGTGGGTGAACTAGAGCACCCCTTAGGAAGACCATGGCCACCTGAAGGAGGCAAGGTGGTAGAACCCCACCTGGAAAGGACCACGCAGAGCGAGGAGGATGGGATGGCGTTAAGGAATCTGCGGTTAGACTGTGTATCTACCAGATACATCGTTACCGAAGGTAATTAACTAGTTCATCTGATAGAGACATCTAGCCGCAGATTCCTTAACTTAGAATAGATACCACAGCTATACCCCATGGGAGGAGGGCCTCCGACCGAACCCCGCCATGTTTCCGAAGGAAGCAGACCGTCAAGAACGTTGATGGAAACAAGGTGGGGTCCGCAATGCCAGCGCAGCTGACACCAGACCCATAAGGCTCCGTAGCACCAGCATAGCTGACACCAGACCCTGAATGTCAGGGCAGAGGCCACAAGTCATCATAAGACAACACAAGTCCACTGTCGGCCAGACAGGGACGAAACAAAGGGACAGAACCAGAAAAGTCAGTGTACAATGACAGAATGCCAAAGATTTCCACGAAAAGAGGGAAACTGAGTAAAGGACCCCAGGGTTCGAAGAGACAAAGGTCCAGCAAAAGGATGGCAACAGATGGCATGTCAGGGTAGAGGGCATCATGCCGAAACACACAACTATGACTACCAGGAGGTGTATAGATGTGAATGACAAGAACACACGAAAACAGGTAGGGTGTACCTTGGGAACCACTCCACACAATGGAGAGCTCAATGAAGCGTAACAACAACAACATGTGTGGGCCGACCGAGAAGACAGCACAGCACCAGGTAGCCAACCAAGCAGCCTTAACCCTGGGAACAAAGACCTAAGGCAACCGGCAAGCCGAACATGCCCAAGACTAGAAAAGAGATAGAAACAAATGGGGGGCCTGGAACAATCTCCAGGATCCACCGCAGGGAGACTCTGCATGCCTACCCCCTTGTGTGCGAACACAGCACACCGAAATGCTGAAAAAGCAGGAAATGACAACCAAGGGGGTAAACCAGAAGGACGCCCTCAGAGAATGGACAGGCACCCGAAAGGTAGAAATGGAATCGCCATCTGTGAACTGTAGCGGGACAACAGGCCAACCACAAAGAGGGCGGCCCAAACTCCCCGATCCGGGAGTGAGACCAACCCCCGCGACACAGGCAGTAATACTGACCATCACACCAAGAAGAAGTCAGTAACATGCAGACATAAAAAGTCCGAAAAAGGAAAAGATGTAGACAGGATGAATTCAGAGAACATCCGGAGAATCTGTTGAAACGCGTTGTAGCGGGCAGGAAAAGAATACCTGAGCCGTGTGCGACAATGTCAGGCCGGGGCCCCTCCAAGGGAGACCAGGAACACAACGCAATACGTAACAGAGGTCCGTTCTGGTAAAAATATACCACTCATTGGCCAACCCCCGACAGGGTGAACTAAAGCCGTTTCAACACCAGAGTAGAAGGCCACAGCAAGAAGGCACATGCAAGACAATGGTCCAAGGAACCCAACGGGTCCCTTATGAGAATACATACACATAAGACGGGTCACAAGCAGTGACCGGAGAAACCGATCCGGAGCGGAACGGAGTGCCCACAGGGATGCGTACCGAGGCCAAGACCGCCAACGGCGCTTAGGGTAGAAAAAAGGCAGAAGAAGAGCCAAAGCAAGGCAGGGGAGACGAGAAAACCCCTCTGGGGTGAGCCGGAAACGACAGAGCCCCAACAAAACACCAGAGCTAACTGCATCCACAGACGTCTGAGAAGCCACGGAACAACCGTAGGCAGTGATACAGAAGCACCAGGAGAGGACCACGTCAGTCTGTGGGACTCAACCGAGGGTACGTACCACCACAGCGGGAAGACAATTTCAAGAGAGCTCCATGGGAGCCTCCGAAACCTTCTGACAAGGAAAAGCTACACAATAGCAAACGAATACCCCACATAGGGTACGTCACATCCCTATAAAAGCAAGGGACACCTCTTGAGACAAGCTCATAGGCAGAGGTCAAAAGAAACATAAACAGCTGGCCCAGCTGCAGTAAAGTAAGGGAAAAAACTTCTGGCTGAACAGCCATACAATTGTTCTGGGACAAACCTCTTGGACCCAAAGACATAAACAGAAAAACAGTGACAACCCAGTCACACTAAAACATAGATCCACCACAGTGGACTAAAACCCAGGAAGTCAACGAAATCCTGAAAAGAGACGCTGTACTGCCAATTCAGCATGGTCGTCAAACAAATGGGCCCCCACAAAAGGGCAGATCTCTGAGTAGCTCTCGAACATTTTCGGGGAAACTGCCATTGCGCAGCCAAGCATGTTGACGCAGGGCAACTGAGCTGGCCATAGCATGACGCACTGAGTCAGTGATATCCATGGCCGACCGGATGGTAAACTGCACCATTTCGCAGCCATCTAAAACCTGCTGAAGCAGGTCAGCACGAGGGCCCTCCGGCAAGGAGGGAAGGAGTAGCTCAGCAGTGTCCCAAAGGGCAGAAGTAGCCCGAGCAAACACTCAGATCGTGTTGAGGGAACAAAGGCCGGAACTGGTGGACGCAAAAACATTGCGGCCACACGACTCCAACCCCCTAGACTCCCGAGTAGGAGGAAGCAACGGTGGAGGAGAGGAAGGATGTGCAGCCTGGACTACCAGCCCATGAGCCCTAGGATAAAGGGACAAACAGGCAGGGTCATCTGGAGCCGGTTGGTGGCGATGCGCCACAGCACGAGCCACGAGGTCACCAGACGAGGGTCTGGCCCAAGTTCCCAGAAGGACATCATATAATGACCTGCCTAAAGGCAAAAGAGGCTCCACATCCACCTAGCCCTGGTGAAGAAGATCCAACAAAGGATACGAAGGTAAGGAGACAGAGGGCGGCAGCATGTGTAAGACACGGGTAGCCCTACAAACTGCCCGCGCAAAGTCAACACTAGCCTCCGTTTCCATCCGAGGTGGAGACAGCAAGTAATTCATTGGGGATGGCTGCAGGCTAATCCGTCCGCCCAACTACAGCAGCTCTGCAGAGAAATGAGCCGGCCAGTGCCCCATGGGATTCTGCTCCGTGGCGCATGGGAACACCTGTGCTGGCGGGGAGCCCACTGGGGTCACATACTCCAACAGAGGGACAACCGGGGACCGAACCGGCGTCGAAAATAGGCCAGAGGCACCGCTAAACTCCGGATCCGCGTTAGGATGCGGAAAAGAAGAAAACTGACGTCAGCACGCCGAGGGGGTCTTATATGGCTCCAATGACGTCACTTCCGTGGAAAACGTCAGGACGGAGGCAGGCGCCGCCGTCCCCCGGCATGCAGAGGTACTGCCGGGGAAAAGGTTTTCCAGATCCAATCTGACGCCTGGGGATATTCTAAGTTAAGGAGTCTGGGGCTAGATGTCTCTATCAGATCCATCATGCACCGGCGGCTGAGTTCATCCGCCCTGGCGTTCAGGGAACCTACCAGGTGTTGAACCACCAGGGATGTGCCCTGATGTTATAGTAATGCCCAAAGGCGAAGAGCCTCTTGACATAGGGTCCACGACCCCCCCCCCCCACTCTGTTTGTTGCAGTACCACATGGCAGTGGTGTTGTCCGTAAACACCTGCACTAGTCTCCCTTTGACATAAGGAAGGAATGCCTTTAGTGCAAGACGGATCGCCCGGAGCTTCAAAAGGTTGATGTGGAGCCCGGACTCCGCTGGAGACCAGAGACCCCTGATCTACGCCTCTCCCATGTAGCTGTCCCATCCCAGGCCAGGAGTGACGCATCTGTCACCACTGTGAACTCTAGTTGGGGAAGGGAGAGGGATCTGCCACTGACCCAATCCTGGTTCGTAAGCCACTGTAATTGACGTGCAGTCCCCTTCGAGATCTGGACGATGTCGAAAAGATTCCCCTGATGCTGCGCCCACTGGAACTTCAGGTCCCACTGCAGAGCCCGCATATGCCACCTGGCATGATCCACCAGCAGTATGCAGGAGGCCATGAAGCCCAGCAGCCTCAGAGTCAATCGCACCGAAATCCGGGATAGAGGCTGAAACATTGGTATCATAGCCTGAATATCCCGACTCGCTGCTTGGCCAGAAACTGCGCTGATGAAAAAGAGCTTCTGAGAGCGAGTCAGGTGTGACTTCAGCACGTTGATAGTGGGCCCCAGCGAATGCAGGAGGTCCGCCGTAGTCTGAAGGTGGGAGACAACAGCCTGTGGCGAGCCCGCCTTCAACAGCCAGTCGTCGAGATAGGGGAAGACTTGAACCCCTGAGCTGCGCAGATGAGTTGCGACCACCACCATCACTTTCGTGAACATCCAAGGGGCGCTGGTAAGGCCAAAGGGGAGCACGGTAAACTGAAAATGCTCGTGGCCTACCGTGAACCGTAGGTAACGCATGTGGGCTGGCAGTACGGGGATATGGAAATAGGCATCCTGCACGTCCAACGCTACCAACCAGTTTCCGGGATCAAGGGCAGAGAGGACCTAAGCCACCATGAACATTTTGAACTTCTCCTTCTGGAGGAAGCAGTTGAGGGCACTGAGGACTAAGATAGGACGCAGAACTTTGTCCTTCTTGGGTACCAGAAAGTAGTGGGAATAGCAACCACGACCTACTTCTGGCACAGGTACCCGTTCAATAGCTCCTTTGGCCAAGAGAGCTGCAACTCCCTGGCGGAGAAGGGCCAAGTGACCCTCCAACATGCGATGGAGTGCTAGTGGCAAGGGGAGGGAGTAGCCCCTTTGGACTATCTGCAAAACCCACCTGTCCTACATGATGTTTTAGCTAGTGGGGGAGGTGATGGCGAATCCTGTCGCCCACTGGCGTCTGGTGGCCCTGAAAGGTCGGACTAGGAGGGTTTGGAGGCTGCTGCAGGGGGGACGGGGGGCGGTATGGGTGGACAGGCCCACCCGCTGGCCCTCAGACCCGCCTCACTGGGTCCTAAGTCCACGGACACGCGCAGGCTGGGTAGCTTACACTGCCCTGTCGCTCGACTGGGTGGAACCTGGTGGGGCCCTCCTTCCGTAGCCATGAAAGGGGCGAAAGGCAGACTGTGTGGGGCGAGAGGTTGCCGCGAGGCCCAAGGATCTGGCCGTATCCCTGGAATCCTTGAAACGCGTGAGAGCTGAGTTAGCCTTGTCACCGACCAGGCGACGGCCATCAAAGGGCATGTCTAAAAGGGTGGATTAGACATCCCCCGAGCAACCAGACGTCCTCAACCAGGTGTAGCGCCTAAAGGCTACTGACATGGAAACCATTCCCCCCAGAGAGTCGGCGGTATCCAGCCCACACCGAATGGTGAACTTAGCTGCGACTCGACCCTCTGCAAAAGCGTGGGTGAGAATGGCCCAGGCCTCCTCCGGGCAATGTGGCAGCACTTGCGTAACCGTATGGCACACCGTATGGGTATAACGGCCCAAGAGGCATGCGGTGTTCACCGACCGCATCGCTAAGCTGGCGGAAGCAAACATCTTCTTCCCAAGGTGGTCCCGCTTCTTGGATTCCCTATCTGATGGAGCAGTAGGGAATGTGGTGTTGGGAAAGGAAATGTGGGTCGCCTGGGGCCGGGCGGTCGCTTTGGGCAATCATCCTGTCCACAGGAGCCCATGTGCTGGGCTTGGACCAAGTGCCCAGAAAGACTTCAGTGAGGGCTTCATTAAAGGGCAGCAGGGGCTCCTAAGAGGCCGCTGCCGGTTGAATTACCTCTGTCAGGAGGTTAGTCCTGACTACCACTGTAAGGAGCTCCAGGCCCAAGGCCTCAGCTGCTTTAAGCAACACCACTACGTACAAAGCTCCCTCCTCCGTAGCCACTGTAGGGGGAGGGCGGGTGGGGTGAGCATGCCAGGGTCTGGGGAGGTATCCGAACCACTGACATCACCTAGTTCCTCTTGCCAGTCCGGCTCATCAGGCTGGTCGGCTAAAGGGTCTACAGGCCCTCACAGTCCTCCTCACCCTCCTCTGGCTGCCACTCACGGCGATAAGGAACGAACAGAGGCACAAATGTACCTTCCAATGTCAAACGATGGCGGTCCAACGCCGTGTCGAACTCGGGGGTGAGGCTGGGGTTGATGCCGGTTGGAGGCACAACCGGCGCTGTGGGCGTCGTCACTGGAATCTGCGCCAGGGAAGGTACAGTGAGGCCGACCGGCGTCTATTCGGATCCAGGCCTGCCTCCTCGGGGGACGCTCCAGTGCCGGAGCGAATGGCATCAAATGCCCAGGGCTCCCAGCGAGTCTGCGGGGCCTGAAGGGGCGCAGGCGGAGTCAGGCTGCCAAAAGATGCTGTGCATCGCTTTGTAAAAAGCTCGAACCTGGGCAGGGGATGCTCCGGCTACGGGAAAGGGAGGGAAGCACGGAGCCGTCCCAGAAGCAGGCTCCGAAGGCGGAGCGGGAGAGCAACGACGCTCCGGGTCCTTCGCCACATCGGCCGACGGATGGTGAAAAGGCGAAGAGCGACGATTTTTCTTTGCCTTCTTCTTGTGTTTTAACTTACCCGAGAAGTGTGAAGACTTCGATGACGAATTGTGGTGGCTCTGCAACCAGTCCTAAGATCTTCCGCTTGAGCGGGACCTCGAACGGAGCGTAGCGGACGGCGGACAAGAGCTTTAGGGACTGCTCTAGCAAAGTGTTCGGATTCATTGCCCGTCAGTCGGAGCAAGACTTCGGGTCGTGGTCGTGCTCCAGGCACCAGAGGCACACGAGGTGCGGATCCGTGACTAACATCAACTTGTGACAGGAGTCACAATGCTTGAAGTCGGTCCGATGATGGGACATACCTCGTGCTACCAGGAGTCGATGGACTCAAAGACGTCGACAAAAGCAAAAAAAAATGTTTTATCAAAAAGTGGCTAAGGGGCAAGCTCTCTCCGGATCTGCACTGGCTGGCGTGGAAAGAGAAAGAATTGACGTCAGCGCGCAGGGGCGGCGTCTAACTAGACAGTGCAGCATCATCCCAGTGACCATGACGCCGACAATGGACGCAGAGTCGACCGACGCCACCTACCGATGCGCAGGGGTCCTGCTTCAGGAAAATTCTCCGGATCCAGTCTGACGCCTGGGGGTAATTCTAAGGTAAGGAATCTATAACTAATGGTCTCATACTATTATACTAATGGTCTCTTTCAGATACGAAGTACACTGTGCAGAGAGTCCAGTGGGTGCCCAATTGGTTTACAGAAGCAAAAGTAGATAACATTAACACTCTTTTGTGAGTGAGCAATGAGGCTCATCACAGGGTAGTGTTAGGCATTTGTTGTACAGAGGCAATAAATCAGACATACACTCAAAGAAAAAAAATCAGGGACCAATTTAGAAAAATACACTTCTTTTTATATATATTTTTAACCTTCTGGGATTGGAATAGTAGTGGGCCAAGGTACTAAGTACTACTGGCAGTTCTTCAGGAACCGCCCGGGTTCTACCGGGAGAAGGGTGCTAGTGAGGCTGGTTGCTAGAACGCTACGGAGATGGGGGAGAATGGGGGGCATGTGAATACAGGGTGCACATGGGGACTTGCGGACAAGTCAGGGGGCTCCCAAATGGGGGCTGAGGTTGCAAGGGGTCTTGTTGCAAGGGGGCACAATGGGTTCATTTGGAAGCAGGCCAGGTGGCTCTGGTGCAGAGTGGTTAGGTCGGCGGGGCTGGGTGTGCAGAGATGCACCTCCTGTTCAAGGACAAACAGCTGGCAGGGGCAGAATCAAAGCAGCTGGGCCACTTTCTAAGTGGGTCTCAGTGATGTTGTGTTCCTCAACGGCTGCTTGGTCCTGGTGCAGTGAGAATCCGGACTGGCCTCCTGCTGTTGGTGTTTGGTGCAGGGCGTATGGTGCCCCGGGGGTTGGTACTGCATGGCTCCGGTTGACTCTGGTTTCTTCACACTTGTGAGGAGACAGATCTGACCTTCCAGAGCACGAGCACTTTCTCCTGGTCATCTGTCAGTCAGGCCAGGGACCTGAAGGCGGCGGACGAGATTTTGCTTTGCGGTGCTTGCAGACTGCAGGGGAGTAGTGTCTCTAGTCCAAGGGAGTCTGTGGGTGGTTTTTGAAGGCTTTGGTAGTTCTCCAGCTCGCAGGACAAGCCACTCTGTCGCGACTCTCTCTCTCTCTTGAGAGAGAGAGAGAGGGCGGAAAACGGCAGGGTTCGCCCCAAAGTCCAAAGTTCTGCTGCAGTTCTCACCAGGCAGTCTTCTTCATTCATCTTCTATTGATTCATTGAATCTGAGTTCTTGGGTTCAGGGGTGCCACCTAAATACTCAATTTAGGTGGCGTTCTCAGGGAGTGACAAGTAGTACCCAATGAGCTACCTATTTTTAGGGAGTCTACACCCTCTATATGACCACTTCCTGTGGGCAGTAGGCATTATCCTGATGCTAGAATACCAATTCTGTCCGAAACAACATGGAGGAATATGAAACTTGGGTCCACATCAGCTAGCCTGCCCTTGGGGTAGTGCTGGCTGAATGTGGGCCCACCCCCTAATCTTACTGATTTTCCTGCCTGACTTAACACCAAAAACTGGGTTCAGGACAGAGGGTGGGCACCTCCACTATTTGGAGAGGCCTGGGGTCGCATAACAATGACAGCAGGGCCTTTGAAGCTTCCCACTCTGGAATGCCCATCCTCCTTGGAGAAGTGAACACCTCTGCCCAGAGCAGGCTTTGTTCCTGACCTACGAGAGCGAAGGCTCTCACCTCAGGAAGTCAGAAACCTGTCTATGATGGCTGGCTGGTCATGTCAAAAGAGGGACTTTTCTACAGGAAATATGCATCTTCCGGTTCTAGAGATGTAATGAAGTCTCCGATGTTCAGGAGCTTAAGGATGTCAGAGATAGTAATCATCAAAAAGAATTGCTTGCTGAAAATTTGTTCAGCTTTCTCAGATCCAGGATGGGTCTCCACTCCCCTGATTTCTTGTGTATGAAAAAACGACAGGATTAGAATCCTCTTCCTTTTTGAGCAACCAAAACCTTTCTCTATTGCTCCCTTGGCAAGCATTAGGAGGGCCTCCTTTCTGTAAAAGTGAAGACGAGGGGGGTGCACTCCAGTTGGCAGACTGTTTGGTGGTCTTTCCATAAACTCCAGGGTATGGCCATAGGTGACTAGGTCCAATACTCATCTGTAGGAAGCTGGTTCTGTATATACTATACCAAAGTAACAGAGTCCAGTGGATCCCCAGAGGCTTTATAGAGGTTAAAGTAGATAATAGCTTACTCTCTTTTGTGGAAGTGTGGTTGAGCAGCCAGGGTTATCAGAGGGCTATGTTAAGCATTAGTTGTACACACTCAGGCAAGAAATTATTAAACACACTCAAAGACTGAATCCAAGACCAATTGTTTTTGTATAAAAATATTACTTTGCTACTTTTATTTTAGAAAAGAAAAGAACCACAGTTACACCCAGGGTGTGGCCCGGGGAGGGAACTAGAGGCGTTAGGGCACTAGAGAACGGTCAGCCTCCAACCAAAGCTATGAACCACAGAAAGGACCGTCCCTAGTTGTGTCTTAAGAGATGCTCAATTTAGTGGGGGCAAATCACAAAAATTGACGGACTGGCATCACACACCACCAGGTGTCATGCTTCATCATCTGCCAGTCCTCGCCCTCTAAAAACCGCGTTTGATAGAGGGCGGGCATACACCTGAAGACAGGGATGCACTTCTGGACTAAGTGGGGGCCCAAACAAAAAAAGGAGTGAGTGAATTTAAAAACCATCATAGTATACCTGAACAATTTTTATTCTATGGGGTTACTATGTGGGATTAAAATATATAAGTGCGGTGAGTGGGGACCTTATCATCCCGTCGCCGCTGTGAATCAGTGATTGTTAATAGGGGGTCAACATGTTTCTGCCTGTATTGTCCACTTGGGTACGTGGCATTCGTCAGGACCTTAAATATTGGGCTCCAATCTTACCACTGGGGGCGTAGGCCTATAGCCAGCTGCCACCTGTTTAGAGAAACCCTATTGGAAAAACCTATTTGCCCCATGGGAGGGGTAGGGGGGAAAACCTTGTGGCCACATTAGTTCAAGGCGTACTCCCCGCTAGAAAACCTAGTGCTGCATGCGTCCAGCCTCCTCCCCGGTGACTTTTATTTTAGAACCAAGAAAAACTCAGTTGCAGGTAAGTACCAGTTTACAATGGCAATACTTTTCAGGTACAGTGGAAAGGTGTGTACAAAAGCAGTAAGAATACTTAACAGTGATATTAAAAATACTTTGGGGTGTCAATTAATAGTAGCAGTGACTTGGCAATGGCACTTAGTGCAATTTTTCAGAAATGCAATGCAATCCTAGGGGAGGAAAACAGTTATGCAGGTAAGTACTCTACTTACACATCCAGTCTTCGGGGGTTTAGACCAACACTGGTCAAGGGTCAAATCAAGGTAAGTACTGCACCACCAGCGGCACTTGGGCGGCTGGGTGCAGGGTTCACTGAGCCTAATGTTAGTCAATAGAGACTGTGGCCACCCACAGAGCTGCTGGTTGCAGGTGTGTACCCATGGTTTAAAGGCACAGGCCCCGGAGGTTTAGGCAAGCACAAGGGGGCCACAAGGCAGCACCAAAGCTACACCACCAGTGGCACAGGGGCGGCTGTGTGCAGGGTGCAAACATAACGTTGGGCGTCCAATGCAATCCTATGTTGATTCTTCTTTTTTTAAAACAGGCTGCAGGAGTCGAACTGGAGGGTGCAGGCAGAAAACTAGCAACAGCACAGGTAAGTTGGGCTGTTGGGGGTCACAGAGGCATCACTGGACTAGCTCCCCAAAGCCGAGAGGCTGCGGTGCAGGGGTACCTTTAGATGTCAGATTTCTTCTTACTGGGCTGGTCTCGGTTGGAGGACCCTTCGTATTCACACTGCAGATGTCGTCGTGGCGGTCAGCCCATGCTGGATTTGAGGTCATGATCGTTTGGGACCGTCACTGGACCGGAGGGCCACCTAGACTCGAGCCGGAGGCATTGGGTGCAGAGGGGCCATGACTCGCGGTTCCAGATGGCACAGTAGTCCTTGGAGTTGATTTCTTCTGGACAGGTCCGCTGTTCACGGAAGATTGGAGTCTTTTTTGAAGGCAGCAGTCTTCCTAGGGATTTCAGAGGTCGCTGCCTGCAAAAAAAGTCGCCTTTTTGTTGCAGGCTCTTCAAAGCTAGGGTGAGTCCAAAGCAGTTGTCGCCTTCAGGCTTCTCTGCAGGGTCGGCTTCAGGGATGTGTTTTCATCTTAGGTCATCGCAGATCTGAATTCCTTGGTTCAGGGATATCCCTATAGTACTAAACTTTAGGAGCATTACTGGGAGTTACAGGTGGTAGCCAGTGGGTTACTTACTTTTAGGGTGACTACACCCATTGTGTGTTTACTCCCTTTGAGGTGTGAGCACATCCCTAACTTTATTAGTTAAAATCCTTCCATCCAATGTGGAGGATCATCAAAGGAGGGGGTCACTTCAGCTCAGGACACCTTAGGGGTGCTCCGAGCTGGAAGGGGACACACCTCTCCTGACTACTAATGTTCCAGCCGACCTTGCTGCTAAAAGTGGGGCTTGGCCAAGGGGGTAGGCATCTACACTAACTGAAGAGGCCCTGGCTAGCATAACAAAGAACAGGAAGCTTTTGAGGCTCACCACCCTAAATGTGGTTCCTGCTTGGGGGTAGGTGTGAAGCACCCAGAGTAGGCTTTGTTTCTGACAAAGGAGAGCACAAGGTTCCCACCTCAGGGGGTCAGAAACATGTCTGGAAGTGACATGCTGGTGCAGACCAGTCAGCTGCAGACCAGACAGTTGGTCATTTTTCAGGGAGCATCTCTAAGTGCATTTTACAATAAATCTAACACTGGCATCAGTGTGGGTTTATTATGCTGAGAAGCTTGATAAATACCTTCCTAGCATTCAGTAAAGCCATCATGGATCTGTGGAGTTCATAATGAGAAAGAGAAACTTCCAGTCCATGTACTCAATATGGCTTCACTGCACTTACAATGTCTAAGAAGAAAACAAGTTACTTACCTGTAACTACAGTTATCCAGGATTGGTATCTTTCCTAGATTCACATGTCTGACTCATTCCCCGTCGCCGAGGCGGGAGTCCCACGGTGAATTACAAAAGTAGTGCCATAAGTAAATAACAGTAGTAGGCCAAAAGAAAAAGGCCTCAGGCCTAAATCTTAGAAGCCTATCTACATCATTATAGTAAAAGAACCAAAAGCTTGCTCCAACCAATCAGCTACCAGCACCCTCTAGAACACTCTCAGCAGAGTCAGTTCTCCTCAGATTTTCTTAGCACAAGTGGGGAGTAAGATTCCCCAATAATAAAGAACTGACTCGCCGGGGAGGAGGGTGGGTGCATGTGAATCTATGAAAGATACCAATACTGGATAACTGTAGTTACAGGTAAGTAACTTGTTTTCTTATCCAGTATCGGGGTATCTTTCATAGATTCACATTCCTGAATCAGAGTAGCAAGCAGTAAGCCAAATGTATTGTCGTTTGTGGATGGTGGGAGACAGTGTTCATAAACTTCTAAATTGCATCCACAATGTCTGAGAAATATTAAAATAAACCAATCCATTAAGAAATCAAATCCATATTAAAAGACATTATTGAAATAAAACATGAATTCATCAATATCAACATATAGATATATCTATATATTCAGATATTTAAACATATAAACATGCAAGTTACATTAAACATGGTAGCATATAAAAGGAAAAAATACCTGAATCTGACCTCAATGAAAGAGATGGCATAGGACCGCCTGTCCAATAGCTGCATCATCTTGTTGTGCAGATTGAAGACAGTAATGCTTTGTGAACGTGTGGACATTTTTCCATTTCGCAGCATGACAGATATTTTCAAGAGTCACTCCAGCAAACAATGCTGTAGAAGCTGTTACAGTCCTTGTAGAATGAGCTTTGGCTTTTCTCTAAAAAGGTTTGTTGGCCTTGTCATGACAGAAATGAATCGTAGAAGCCAGCCATCTGGCTATTGTTGCCTTTGTTACTGCTGTCCCAAATGTCGCTTAACCATAGGCCACGAACAGTTGGTTAGATCATCTGATGTCTTTGGTTTTTTGTAGGTAAAACTTCAAACAGCGTTTAACATCCAGAGAGTGTAATGCTCTTTCAGCTGGAGCGGATGAATCCGGATATGAAAGTTCTCAACCTTACCGGTCCATTCAAGTGAAATTGAGACGGAACTTTAGGGATGAGTCTAGGATTTGTTCGAAGGGTTACATAATCCTTAGTGAAATGTAAAAAGGGTTCTGTGATAGTAAAGGCTTGGATTTCACTAACCCTTCTTGCAGAGGTAAGAGCCAGGAGAATGGCCACCTTCCACATGAGGAATTTGAGATCAGCTTTGTGGATCGGCTCAAATGGTTGCTTCATTAATTGCGCCAGCACGGTATTGAGTTCCCACTCTGGAGGGGGTGCTCGCACTGGAGGGAAAGCTCGGAAAGCCCTTTCATAAATTGTTTGACAAGTGAAGATGAACAGAGCGAAGGCAGCTTGGCGCATTTTCTGAATCTGGAAAGAGAAGCAAGACGGACCTTTACCGATGAAAAGAAAAGCCCAGACTTTGCTAGAGAAAGCAAATAAGGAAGAATTTGTTCCGCAGGAGCTTGAACTGGGTGAAAACTATTCGCCTCACACCAACAACAAAATCATTTCCATTTTAAGCGATAGGTTTTGATTGTGCTCTGGGCACGAGATTTGGCCAGAATCTCACGACAGTCCTGAGAGATGTTGAGGTCTTTGAACTCTAAGAAATCAGGAGCTATACGTGCAAGTGCAAGGACCGAGGGTCCGGATGAACCACTTGGCCCCTGTCCCTTGACAACATAGTGAGCATCGGAGAAAGGCGGATAGGTTTGTCCTGAGACAGTAGAAGAAGCTCCTGGAACTAATACTGTCTTGGCCAACGGGGAGCAACTAGAATCAGAAGCCAACCCTCCAGCTTCATCTTGTGGAGAACCTTCGGGATCAAAGGTATAGGGGGAAAGGCGTATGCACAAATCCCTGACCATCGCATGGACCGGGCATTCCCCCTTGATCCCTGTTGAGGGAACCTGCTGGCATAGTATCAGCATTTCTTGTTCTCCCTCTTTGCGAATAGATCCAGTGCTGGTTTGCCCAAGCTCGGAAAATTCTGTTCACCTGCTTCTCTTCTAGTTCCCACTTGTGACAATCCGATTGAGATCTGCTCAGTGTGTCCGCCAGAGTATTGTGGAGACCCCTGACGTGTTCTGCTCTCAAAGTTATCTTGAGGAAAGTGACCCACTCCCACAACTCCTGAGCTTCCTGCGAGAGCGCAGCTGACTTTGTTCCTCTTTGTTTGTTGATGTAATACATGCTGGTCGTATTGACGGTACGGACCAGCACTGAGGAACCTGCGATCCTGGGGAGGAACGCTTGCAGAGACAGAAAGATAGCGTGGAGCTCCAGTCTGTTGATATGTTGTTGTTTGTATACTTGAGACCATTTTCCATGAATTTGCAATCTTGCAGATGACCTCCCCATCCTTCCATGGAGGCATTGGTTGTTAAAACAAAGTCTGGAATGATTGGTAGGAATGTGAGACCCTGGGCCAAATTCGTTGTCTGAGACCACCAATACAGCGCGTCAATCATGCGCGCGTGACCCTGATGGGATCGTCGAACGAGCCCACGGCTTGTTGGCATTGAAGATGTAATTCCTCCTGAAGAGGTCTCATTTTGAGCCGTGTCAAGGGTATGAGATTTATTGCAGAGGAGCACATCCCTAGAAGTGAAGCAAACATCCGGACAGGAACTGACCTTCTTTTTGAGATTGAAATTGCTAAATTTTGGAGACGCATTTGACTACCGTTTGATAAGAATGCTTAGCACTGGACCGTGTCTAGCATTGCCCCAGAAAAGGAATGACTTGCAGCGGACGCAACTGTGATTTGCTCTCGTTGACAGTCAGCCCCAGAGAAGAGAAGAGATGGAGGCATGCTTTTGTGGCCTCCTTGGTTGCTTGTTCCGAAGGGCCTTTGATCAGCCAATTGTCGAGATAAGGTAACACCTGTATTCCTCGAGATCTCAATGTCTCTGCCACTGGTGCCAAGCACTTCGTGAAGATTGTTGGTGCCGATTTCAGCCCAAACGGGAGAATCTTGAACTGATAGTGGGCGCCAGCCACTGTGAAGCGAAGGTATTTTCGATGTTTGGGGTGAATGGGGATGTGGAAATACGCATCTTCCATATCCAGAGAAGCCCTAAAATCACTTTCGTTGAGACAGCTCAAGATGTCGAAAAGCGTGACCATCCGGAAACTTTGCTTTTTTGAGGAATATGTTGAGCTTGCGGAGGTCCGGAATCGGTCTCCATTTCCCTGACTTCTTCTTGATGAGAAAGAAACGAGAATAGAAACCAGTTCCTCTTTGAGATGATGGAACCTTCTCTATTGCATTCTTGAGGAGCATCATTAAGGCTTCTTTGAACAATAAGTGAAGACGAGGGGGAGGGGGACCCCTGGGCGGAGTAGTAGGTGGCTGTTTGATGAATTCCAAGGTGTGACCGTTGGTTACTAGGTCTAAAACCCATCGGTCTGAGGTAATTTCCTGCCACTTCTGAACAAAAGCTGACATTTTCGCGCCCACGGGTAGGGACGGTATTATGGTTGTCGCCCTGCATAGATCATTGCATTCTGCTGGAATCTCAACCTTGATTCTGTGATCGTTTTCGACCACCCTGACGGGAGAAACTAGTCATAGACAATTGGCGGTACGATGACTGACCGTAAGGCTGTCTATACTGTGATTGGTATTGCCTGTTTTGCTATCCCCCTGTAGAAGTAAAACCACGTCCTCTTGCACCTCTGAAATATCCTCGCCTCTATTGAAGGGCGCCTAACGATCTAGCCGTATCCGTATCAGTCTTGATAGCAAGGAGGGCCTCATCAATGTGTTTTCCAAATAAAGACTCTCCGTCATATGCCATGTCTAAAATTTTTAGTTTGCACTTCCGGCCTGAAAGTTGTGGCTTTAAGCCATCCCTGGCATCTAAGCACTGCAGCACCGGCAAGCTGACGAAAGTTGGTGTTTGTAGTCCAGAGCGCAATCTATGATTTTGGATGCTGCTCGTTCGCCTTCCAACAGAATCTTCCTAGCATCTTGCCTCCGGTCCTCAGGAATTAGGTCAATAAACTCAGCCATATCTTACCACATTTGACGTTCATAGCGACCGATTATTGTAAGAGAATTTGTAGCTTTAATAGAAGCCGCCGTCATAGTTGAAAACTTTTTACCTATAAGGTCTAGCCTCCGCCCTTCCTTATCAGGCGGTGTGGTTATAGGCGTCGCAGGATTTTTGGATCGTTGCTGGGCGGCCTGAGAAATTACTGAATCTGGACGTGGATGACCCACCAGACTAGGTGGACTATTAGCAGGAGGACGGTACTTTTTCTCAATGCGAGGAAGTACAGCCGGAATAGACGCCGGCGTCTTCATGATCTTAACCCCTTCATTCCAGATATAATCAATGATCGGAACAGCTCTGGTGATCTTCCTAGACTCCTCCTTGAAATCATGCAAAAAACATTCAGTTTGCTCTACTGTAACGGGCAACTGGAATCTAGATGCTGCTCGCTGCATCAACGTATGAAATCCCCCAATGTCCTCAGGGGGAGAATCAGAAGGAAGAGGAAGGGGTTGAGAAGGAATCGGTATAACATAATCGTCCCATGGATCCTTAACATTAGTATTGTCGGTTAACTCACCCTCTTCAACCTCCACTTCAGAGGATGCATCATCATGGTGCACATGCTCAGATGGACCTGAAGGCTGAGCCGGCGAAACAGGAACCTCAGACTGAGGCAACGGATCAGGAATCCCCGCTGGTGGAGGTGTGGGCTCCTGCTGTGGGGGAAACCTTTGACGGTAATTCGCCAGCATGGCTTGAAGATCCTGAATGAGCATAGGAGGAAAGTGACTCATTTCCTTCTGGCGCGACTCCCTTCGATGCACTCTATGGTATGGAACCATAAGTTCATCTTGATAATACTACTCTTGGGATTCGTCCTCATCATCATCTTGACACTTGATGTTTAGCTCGGAAGGATGGTGAGTTGTGCCAAACGGTCCCTTATCGTCCTCATCGTCAACATAAGTTTCCAAAAGGTGAGACGGCAAAAGTGGAGATATTTTACTGTAATCTTGTCTTTGAAAAGTCTTACGTTGAAAAGATGAAGATGTCATCCTCCTCAGCCGAGGAAGATTTAAGCCATAAAAGCAGCCTTGCCTCTCTATCCCTAAGAGTCTTAGTAGGGAAAGTACAGCAAATCTTACAATACTTCGCAACATGCTTAGGAAAAAGGCAGTAAATGCAGTCCTTATGCGGGTCATCAACATGGATCCTCTTCTTATCACAGGTCCTGTAGGGTTTAAAGAGCTTTCTTGTCAGACATCCTGAAGAGATGAAGTGTACAACTGAATAGGCACTCAGGGAGACCCCCTTCCACGCGACATGCGGTGAAAAATCTGAGAACTGACTGCTGAGAGTGTTCTAGAGGGTGCTGGTAGCTGATTGGGTGGAGCGAACTTTTGGTTCTTTTACTATAATGATGTAGATAGGCTTCTAAGATTTAGGCCTGAGGCTTTTTTCTTTTGGCCTACTACTGTTATTTACTTATGGCACTACGTTTGTAATTTACCGTGGGACTCCTGCCTCGGCGACGGAGAATAATTCAGGCATGTGAATCTATGAAAGATACCCCAATACTGGATAATGGACCAACACCCTTATGCATCAAGCCAAAATCCAGTCGGTAAAATACCGATTCGGTAATAGCTCCCGGTATTGTGTTAAAAATACCCAATCCCAATGCATCAACCCAAAACCCGAGCAAATAACGAATCGCTAAATAAATAACCACGAACATACCGAATCGCTAATACCAAAAATGCTAATTTACCGAATCGCTAAATACCGAATCCGCAATTACCGAAATCACTATTAGCTCCCGGAAATTGCCAATAGCAAATAACGAATCGCACCCCAATGCAAGAAAACTCGCTAATACCGAAAATCTCAAAAATCGCTATTTTGCCAGAGCTAAATAAGGGGAATCAAAACCTGGAGGTAAAGTCACAAAAAAAAAAAAATAAATAAATAAAGAAAAAAATTCCTACATGTGCAAATGATTGAGGCAATCACTAAACCCTTAAATTTGGCCCAGGAGACCCTGTTGGCTCCCCCAAAATGGCTGCCCTCTACGTGCTTGCAAGGAGGATGCGGATCAATGCAGCAGGACAGCGCAGGAGAAGGGTACAGGAGAGAGTGTTCAGACTGCGCATAACCCTGCTCGGCCAGAATGAGGACGAGGTGTACCAGAAATATCGCCTCAATCGCGCTATGATCATGCGCCTGATTGCAGACCTGGAACCATTACTGCAGCACCAGACCCACCGGACAAATGCAATCCCTGCGCACGTTCAGGTACTATGCAGCCTGCACCTACTGGCCTCTGGGAGTTTCCAGGGGGTAATTGCGGTTGCCGGAGGTGTTTCGCAAAGCGCACTGTCACGCTTCTTCCAAAAATTCCTAGATGCCATGCTGACAATGCTCCACAGACACATCAGCTTCCCCACAACCCCACAGCAGTTGGACCGCACAAAACAGGCATTCTACCAGGTGGCACAATTTCCACATGTGATTGGATGCATCGACTGCACGCATATCCCCATATGCCCTCCGTCAGCAAATGAGTACCTTTTCAGGAACCGCAAGTCATACCACTCGATCAACGTGCAGGTTGTGTGCGATGCCAACAACATCATAACGGACCTAGTGGCACAATTCCCAGGGAGCACACACGACTCATACATCTTCCGCAACAGTGGAATGCACAGGCGACTACTCAATGGCGAATTTGGAGAGGGACTCCTGTTAGGTAAGTAGAACTACGCTTCCCCACACCAACACCACACATGTATGCACATCACCAATGCTAAGTCTATGCTTCCATCTTCTAGGTGACAGTGCTTACGCCCTGCGGGAATACATACTAACCCCATACCTAAATCCAGCAACCCCGCAGGAACATCGCTACAACGCTGCACACATCAGCACGAGGAATGTGATAGAGCGGACTTTTGGGATTCTCAAGAGCCGCTTCCGTATCCTCCACAAGACTGGCGGCGCAATGCTATACCAACCAGACACATGCTGTCGAATAATTGCTGTATGTGCAATGCTGCACAACATTGCCACCAGAAGGGGGATACCCATGGAGGTGGACAGGGATGACGACCCCCAGGCTGACCAACCACCCGCCCAACGACGACCGGCACACATCCCAAACACAGCAGAGGGCCATAGGAGGCGGACAGACATAACGCAAAATCATTTTTGACCCTGGGTAAAATGAGACATTACAAGTTGGTGTTGGGTGCAACTGTTTAATGCACAGTAGCACTGAGGATTGTGCAACAGAACTAGCATTGTGAATCATGCTCCTATTGCATAAATGTAAATAAAAGGTTCCTTAAAGTCAGGCCTGTGCAAACAGAATAATTGGATGGCCATGGTTGCTCCACCATGGACCTGCAGCATGTACAAATTTCTAGTGCCGCTTGCCACGTACACCAAGCCTCCGCTCAGGTGCATCCATACCCTCACCACGGCCTGTCCCCGTGGAGGCACGCGAACTTCGGCGCCTGGTGCTGGCCTCTGCCAGTGACACGCTGCTGACACTGGAGGCAGCCTCACTGGTGTCATCCCCTCCCAATGCTGCAGCACTGCATGTGCTGCTCTGAAGTTGTTCCACAGCAGTGGTGATGTGTCTCAGTGACTTGGCAACATCACCGCAGAAGTGCCCAAGGTCCACCTGCAGGGAGACTGTGCGGCGTGCCAACACAGCGGTGCAGTTGCTGTGCCGTTGTATGGCCTTGGTAGCGGCGGCAGAACGCAACATTAGCTGCCGGTTACTCCTCCTCTGGGACTCATGGCCCTCCCTGATGGCACGGGTGAGCTCACGTACCTCCTCCCTGAGCTGAGCATTGCCATCAGCAACCGCAGTGGTCTGGTCCCTGACCGCCGTGCCCATGTCCCTGACCGCGGAGCCCATGTCGGTGACTGCTGCAGTCATGGCGCGCATCTCCCTCGCTAGGCGCACGATGTTGCAGCTGATGCTAGCCACATGTCTTCCCTGCAGGTTCTGTGTGCGCAGCATCCTCTCCTCAATTGCAGAGGTTGTTGGGACATCCTGGTCAGCTGAGGAGACGGAACTGCGACGGGCCCTGTGACGCCGTGCGTGTCTTGAGCCTCCATGTGGTGCAGCAGGTGGTGTGGATGTGCGCTGCGTGGGTGCCAATTGAGGGGGGGGGGTTGCCATCTCCTGCAAGGGCGCAACTTGGTGCCTGTGCCTCTGCGGTATTGTGGCTGCACTGGCTGCAGGCTGGCTTGCTGGTGCCGTTGCTTGTGGCGCAGGTGGTGGTGCCTTGGCTTGTGGCGCAGGTGCCTTGGCTTGTGGCACTGGTGCTGGTGCCGATGATTGTGGCGCTGGTGGAGGTGGTGCTGGTGGGGTGGCAGGTGTTGGCGGTGCGTGCGCATCCTGCACAGTCTCCTGGTCTGACTCCACGGGTGTCTCAGAGATGATCAGCTGGTCGCTGTCGTCAGAGTCCCCAGGTGATGCATCTGTGTGTGAAACAGTGCATGATTAGTGGGATGATTACACCTACATAGTGTTGTACCCATCAATGTCCCTCTGTGGTCCAACAAATGAACAGTCTACAGCCATGTACAACATATGTGTTGTGTGAGGATTTACGCCTGTGCCTGCACTCTGGGCTGACTAGACTACAACTCCCAAGATGCAGTAGTGTCATGTGTGGAACTGTCTGTGCCAGAGCTGCAGACACAGTGAGATTGGGCTGGGGGCATGGGTATGGATTTACGCTATGCTGGGTGTGGCACAGGCATGCATCTTACCTTGGGCACTTGTGGCTGCGCCGGACGTGTCCATCTGGATCACCCCCACGACGGCTTCCCGCTCTATCGTCCCTTCCACAAGGTCCTCCAGGGCTGTGTTGGATGGTGCACTGCTTGTTCCGCCTCCAGTCCTTCTTGCCTCCCGGAGCCTCTCAGCAATCCTCTCTTTTGCGCGCTTCCGGAGGTCATACCACCGTTTTTTGAGATCGTCGATGCTGCGGCTAGTGACGCCAACCGCATTGATCCTCTCATGGATGCGCTGCCAGATGCGCCGCTTCTCGGACTCAGGCACCTTGAGGGACAGCTTGCCAAAGAGGCGGTCGTGTTTGCTGGCCACTCCCTCGATGAGGTACTCCAGCTCCCTGTCTGAAAACTTCTTCTTGCGCTTGCGTGCAGATTCAGCGCTGGATGGCACTTCCTGCGACATGATGGATGTGTGCTGTGACTGGCAGAATCTGTGTGGCCTCACTCTGCACAGCCTGTCCTTCTTTCCAGCTCCTGTCTGCTCCTCTGTCGAGGCTATGTGGGTGGGGCAGCAGTATTTCCTGGTTGGTGATGTCATCAGCCTGTTCCCGGTGCGACGCGGCAATTTGCGATTTCGCTATTACCGATTCGGTAATTGCTAATTCGGTATTACCGAACTCGCTATTAGCCAAATCGGTATTACCGAACTCGCTATTTGCTAGTGGGGCCGTTTGCGTGCCCCGCTATTAAGGAATCGGTAAATTTAGCGATTTTTAAGGAATCGCTAAATTTTACCGAATCTGTTGATGCATACCAATTACCGATTCCTTAATGGCGATTCCTTATTTTTCGCTATTAAGGAATCGGTATTAGTTTGGTTGATGCATATGCCCCAATGAGACTGTAGGGCATACTGCTCATGCAGCTATGCCCTCACCTGTGGTATAGTACACCCTGCCTTAGAGCTGTGAGGCCTGCTAGAGGGGTGACTTACCTATGCCACAGGCAGTGGTTTGTAGGCATTGCACACAGAGATGTGTGACATGTCGACTCTTCAATTTTAGCTTCACCTAAACACACAGTCTGCCATGTATGTGTTAGGTGAGGGGTCACTTAGGGTGGCATAATACATGCTGCAGCACTTTGAGACCCTCTCTGGTCACAATGCTCTTGGTACCACTGGTACCTTTTACAAAGGACATATATGTGAGCCAGAGGTGGGCCAATTGTGGAAACAATGGTACAGTTTAGGGAAAAGAACACAGGTACTGGGGCCTGGTCCCAGGACGCACCTAGTCAAGTTGTATCAGATACCAGGCAAAAAGTGGGGGTTACTGCAAAAGAAGTTACTTACCTGTAACTACAGTTATCCAGTATTGGTATCTTTCATAGATTCACATGCCTGAATCATTACCCGTCGCCGAGATGGGAGTCCCACGTTAGAATACAAAAGTAGTGCCATTAAGTAATAAATAGGCCAAAAGCTATATCTTAGTAGCCTATCTATGTCCTTATATGAAAAGGGCCAAAAGTCAGCTCCAACCAATCAGCTATCGGCACCCTCTAGAACACTCCCAACAGAAACAGTTCTCCTCAGATTTTCCAAGCACAAGTGGGAAGTAAATATCCCTAAAATCACTGACAACTGGTTCCACGGGGAGGAGGGTGGGTGCATGTGAATCTATGAAACATACTAATACTGGATAACTGTAGTTACAGGTAAGTAACTTGTTTTCTTATCCAGTATTGGAGTATCTTTCATAGATTCACATGCCTGAATCAGAATTGCAAGCAGTACCCCAATTGTACTGTCGTTTGCCGATGGTGGGAGACATGTAGTTTAAAACTCCCAATATACATCCACAATCGTGAAACATTGCAATGACAAAGCATAAAAGCAATAATCATAGAGTGAATATCAGCATAAGAAACGTATAAGGTGATAAACATAGGAGAATGCAACAGTAAAACAGTAAAGAAAGCTACTCATAGACAAGCATTAAAGAAATAAGAATCTGACCTTAGTGAAAGAGATGACTCAACACAGCTTGTCCAACCGCTGCATCCTCCTTTTGTGCAGATTGGAGGCAGTAAAGTGTTGTGAACGTGTGGATATTCTTCCATGTCGCAGCACGGCATATCTTGTCCAATGTAACTCCAGTGAACAAAGCTGTGGATGCAGCAGCAGTTCTGGTGGAGTGCGCTTTAGCTTTCAACTTGAGAGGTTTGTTGGCTTTTTCGTGGCAGAATTGAATGGCAGATGCGTCCCATCTGGCTATTGTGGCTTTGTAACAGCTGTTCCCTGTTTTCCTTGACCGTAGGTCACTATCAGTTGATCCGTCTTTCTAATATCCTTAGTCCTTTGAAGATAAAACTTCAAACACCTTTTTACATCCAATGAATGTAATGTCCTTTCAGCTGGAATGGATGGATTTGTGAAGAAAGTTTGTAGCATTACTGGTTCGTACAAGTGAAATTGCGTGGGAACCTTTGGAATGAACTTGGAATTCGTCCGCAGAATTACATAGTTCTGAGTAAAACTCAAGAATGACAGGTTTGTTTAACTGGAATTGTGAAGGAACCTTAGGGATGAATCTGGGATTCGATTCGTCCAGAGGATAACCATTTATTTTAAAAAAGAAGAAATGGATGTTTCATCGTGAACGCTTGAATTTCACTAACCCTCCTGTTTGATGTTTGGGCGAGTAGAAGAGCCACTTTGCTTGCCAGGAATTTGATGTCAGCCCTATAGATTTGTTCAAAGGGTTGCTTCATCAATTGCGACAGGACTATATTTAAGTGCCACTCAGGAGGTGAAGCCTGAACAGGTGGATAAATGCGAAACAAGTCTTTCATGAATTGCAGTACAATTCTGGTAGAACAAAGAGACAGACGTTTAGGGGAGCGAATATATCGAGATATAGCTGCAGGATGAACTCTAATTGAAGAATATACTAGTCCTGATTTTGCCAAGGTATGGTAAGATTTCCTCTGAAGCAGAGATACATGAATGCATGTTGTTTTGATGGCACCAGAGACAGAATTGCTTACATCTCAGTCTGTAAGTCTTGTAGGTGCCATCCGCACAAGACCTGGCAATAATGTCTTTATACTCCTGTATAACAGTCAAATCCTTAAATTGAAAGATTCAGGAGCCACGCATGAAAATAGTGGGGGCTATCAAGATGAGAGGACCCTGCTCTGCTTTCCTGTTGCTGAGAACCTAATGTATTAAAGGTATCAGGGGAAAAATTAAACCGAGATCCTGGACTATGTGTCAAAAAGTTTTCCTTCATGATCCTGGATGTGGATGACAAGTTGCATAGAATTGGCTTTTGCGAGTTTCGTTTGTTGCAAAGAAAGCTAGAGCCAGTTTGTCCCAGAACGATTTGGTGCTGCCCGATCAAACTTTATTCGTGGAGGCCGCTTCATTGCATGCTGGTGGTATTGCCCGTGCAAACTAACACCGAAGACTCTGCTACCATTGGCAGGATAACTTGGAGACAGAGTTGGATGAATTTGAGCTGCAGGTGATTGATATGCATGCTCTTTTGCAGCGGAGACCATTTTCCTTGAATTTGCAGGGTCTGTAGATGACTACCTCAGCTCTCCAGGGTTGCATCTATAGTCATTACGAAGTGAGGAATTTAGGGTAAGAACGTGAGGTCCTCTAATAGGTGGGAGATCTGGGACCACCAATCTAGAGTTTTCATCATACAAGTGCAAAGATCACCAGGCCCCTGAACGATTTTTTAGATTGCATCTATTGTTTTGTAGCTGTTCCTGTAAGAGTCTAATTTCCAGGTGCGCAAGAGGGATCATATTGATAGCCGAGGACATGATGTCCAGAAGCTAATTTATCCAACGGACTGATTTTTTTTGAGAGCCAGTTCCTACAACTTTACTTGCTTAGCTTAGGATAGAAAGTCTTTTGTCTCGGACAGTATCAAGTGTTGCGGCCTAGGAACAGAATCTTCTTGGAAGAATGAGTTGATGATCTTAGATAATTCACAAGAGGACCTAGTTTGTGAAACAACTTTAGGCAAGCTTCTGTGGCCGTGGACAATTAAAATGTCTTTGGTACTTTAATCAACCAGTTGCAGAGGTAGGGGAATACCTGATGACCCTTCGTTCTGAAAGAAACTGCCACAGGGTTATGCAGTAGGTAAAATGCAGGAAGTTGAACTGAAGCCAAATGTAAGGGCTTTAATACGTGGGAGGAAAGTGGAAGTATGAATACTGTAAATTCAGAGCTGTCATGTGGTGTCGGAGAGGGTGACCACGTAACAGTATTGGTTTCAGAAATACTTGTTTGATTTCCAGGTCTACGATGGATAGCCAATCCTTTATTTTCGTGTCTATGAAGAAAAAAACGAGAATAGAAGCCTGTTTGCCTAAAATGTACTCCTTTCTCTATGGAACCTCCGGGTAGCGTAGCCATCACTCCTTTTCTTAGCAGATGCAGATGAGGGGGGCACCCTCCTTTTGGTGGAGTAGATGACACCATTTTGGAACTGTTTCTCCCAGAGGATGGCGTAAGCAGCACTAGAACTTTATCACTGTAGGTAAGCTAGCATGAAGGCTACTGATAGCGTCATTAAGTCTGATACCTTTGGCATCATTCTTGATACAGATGAGTATCTCTTTCACAAGTGCCTCAAAAGGGTGTTTCTTTTTAAATTGAATGTGACAAAAAATATTGCGGTGTCAGAGTCATCCTTGACTGCTTGAAAGGTGCCGTCAACGTGCTTGCCAAACAGAACTTCGCAATGGTATGGTAAAAATATTAGATATATTTGCACCTCAGGTTCTATATTCAATGGTCTTGTACCAACATTGGCGTCTAAGGACCACTGGCCCTGCCAGTTGTGAAATACCTATTAAGGCTATATCTATAGCGCAATATATATTTACTGATGAGGAGGTTTCAACTCCTGCAGAATCTTTTCATTTATTTATATATATAATTATTTTTATATTTATTTATTTTTTGTAAATTTTGCCCTATCTGTCTTCCGGCAGAAATTCTATGTATGTGGCAATGTTGAACTACATCTCGTAATTATACCAGCCCCCTATTGCCAGTGATTGGGCAACCCACACAGTAGCACCAGACATAGTTGAGAACGTCTCCTTGCTGGTAAGGCTGGCTTATATGTGACAGGGTTTTTCATGATTGCAATTCCTCCCAGATAAATCAACAATTGGAATAGGTCTCACAGCTTTTCTATTTTTCTATTGAAAATCAGAAGGAGAACAGACCATTTCTTATTTGCTTTTGGAAGTTAGAAGCGTTTGGCTGCACGTTCCTAAGGGTCTGGAAACCATCAAAAATCATCTGGTGGGGAATCCAGCGGCTGTGGGCTTTCTCCCTATCAAGACCAGATATGAATGGGTCGTTCCCAGGAATGAAAGTAAAAAAAATATATATATTGTTTTTTGACCTTGGGATAACTCTTTTGTGGCAGGAGCATCGGAGTATGCGGACATACCAGGTACAATGTGACTTTGCAGTCTCTGGAAAGTGTTAGTAGTAGTAGTCCTGTAAAACGCCCTATAGGTTTAGTGCTAGAGCGACATAGATCTGACCTACACTGTAAAGTTGGAAGCGGAGCGAAGTGGTGAATTTGCTCCACATATTGCCTCTCCATATATTGGGTACTGTTATAGACTTACTCGTATTAGTCGTCTTTTGTACTTGTTGATGTCTATGGTGTATTGTCATTGAGATCATAGTTGCCTAGGTATACGCAGACGACTATACTGATGTTGACAATATTTTGTCATCTACAAGGCCGTTGTACAGGATGCAGTCATAGATGAGGCCATCGTAGACGATCTCATCATAGACTAGGCCATCGTAGACATGGTTATGTAGACGAGGTTACCGCAGACGAGGTCGTCGTCATAGATGACCGTCATGAACAACCATCATAGATGAGGATGTCGTGGACGACCATCATAGACAATGCCATCGTAGAAGAGGCAAACATAGATGAGGCAATCATAGGTGAGGCCATTCGTAGGTGAGGCCATTCATAGAGGAGGCCATTCGTAGAGGAGGCTATTCGTAGAGGAGGCCATATGAGGATGAGGCCATATGAGGATGAGGCCATATGTAGATGAGGCCATACATAGATGAGGCCTCATTGATAAGTCTGTCATAGACTACTGTCGTAGATGACCATTGTAGATGAGGTTGTCATCGAGATGAGGCCATCGTAGGTGAGACCATCATAGATGAGGTCGATGTAGACGGACATCGTAGATACGACCGTCGTAGACAAGGCCACCGGCGATGACCGTCGTAGATGAAGCCGTCGTCGACGACCGTCGTAGATGAGCCCATCGTCGATGACCGTCGTAGATGATGCAGTTGTCGACGACCGTCGTAGATGAGGCCATCATTGACGTCCGTCATAGATGATGCTGTCGTAGACGACCATCATAGGAGGCCATCGTAGACGAGGTCATCGTAGATGAGGTCAATATTGGTGTTGTAGGATCTGCCTCTGAGGAGGGTTTTTTTTTTCTATCGCCTCTCTCTGTGAGAAGTGCCTTAACAAGACTCAAAGTAAGTCTTTTTTATGGCTTTCTTGCGTGTCCTCTGGAGATTCTTGGCGCGACCTCTCCCTTTGACCTCTTCTATGAGGTGAAGGAATCCTCATTGTTAGAAGTGACAGATTTAAGTTTCTGTAGTCCCAATATAAGCCTCATCTCTCAGAACGTGAGAGTTTTTGAGGAAAAGGTTAGACATATTTCATAGTCTATTACCTTGTTTTCTGCCACTCTGCCATATTACTGCCATATTAGTGCCAGGGTCAGAGAAATGAAACATGAAATATAATCTTGGATAAGTAATAGCTGAAGAAACTGAGCAGAGCTCAGGGAGACTCCCTTCACACACGACGTGCGGTGAAAATCCAAGGAGAACTGCTTCTGTTGGGAGTGTTCTAGAGGGTGCCGATAGCTTTTTGGTTGGAGCTGACTTTTTGTCCTTTTCATATAAGGACATAGATAGGCTACTAAGATATAGCTTTTGGCCTATTTATTACTTATGGCACTACTTTTGTATTTTACCGTGGGACTCCCATCTCGGCGACGGGGAATGATTCAGGCATGTGAATCTATGAAAGATACTCCAATACTGGATAACTTCATTTTTCCTACACATTTGTCTGAGGTGATGCTTTTCCAATGATGGAAGTAATTGGTGAATGTATGACATTGTTCTGCATTCTGTCCATCAATATTTCTTTTTGCATTGGAGATATTTGCACCAATGGGGCTAGAAGAAGGGCGTTTAGCCGGTACCTGGATGAGGCCACTGTTTGCGACCTGTGTAGGTTGAGAAATCTCGCCCATTCGTCCCCTGAAAGGGCAACTTCCTGTACTGGAGGGTGCCAAGGGATTTAGCAGTGTAAGTGTCCATCTTAATAGCAAGAAGAGCATCATCATTGTGCTTGCCAAAAAGTGTGTCCCCATCATATGCCATGTCAAATATCTTAGATTGGACTTCAGGCTTAAAAGATGTTGCTTTAAGCCATCCCTGGTGCCTTAGGACAGCCGCGCCTGCCAAGTGACGGAAGCCTGTGAAGGCGATCTCCATGGTGCAATCTATAATCTGTTATCAAGTGAGGAGGAATGGGATGACCCAAACCTGCATGACGCACAGCTGTAGACTGAAATAGTCTCAAACAAATTTTAATATTTACCCAAATTGTTTGAACACAAAATATACATCAAGTGATATCCTATGAAATTATCATAGTAAATAACAGCCTGACAAATTGTTGAACAGAAATGAGAAGTCTAAATTTTTACAGAGATATTTTCTCCTGAAAGTCCTGTTAATGCACAAGCACCAAACGTAAAGAAAAGAAACATAATCTTCATTGCACAGAAAAGTCCCAATGCATTTCGGGTTTTTTAAACCCTTCTTCAGGGGAGAAAACATGATCAAGAAGAATTAAATTTCCAAATGGTCCACCGCAATGAAAACTACAACAGAACAAAGAATAGCATTATGTTCATATGTTTGTTACATTTGAGAATCCTAATTAGGATTTGCACTCAGAAGTTGAATAAAGAGAATGAGTGAAGTAAAGAACAGAATGTAGGTGAATACTGAAGTGAGTTTTATGCTGCCGCCCATTCGTCCCCTGAAAGGGCAACTTCCTGTACTGGAGGGTGCCAATGGATTTGGCAGTGTAAGTGTCCATCTTAATAGCAAGACGAGCATCATCATTGTGCTTGCCAAAAAGTGTATCCCCATCATATGCCATGTCAAATATCTTAGATTGGACTTCAGGCTTAAAAGATGTTGCTTTAAGCCATCCCTGGTGCCTTAGGACAGCCGCGCCTGCCAAGTGACGGAAGCCTGTGAAGGCGATCTCCATGGTGCAATCTATAATCTCACAGGAGGTGCGCTCACCCTTTTTTAAGGTCTTCTTGGCCTCAGGTCTTTTGTCTTCCGGGATGAGGTCAATGAAGAAACTGATATCTGACCACATCTACCGGTCAAAGCGGCCCAGAATAGCCAGGGAGTTGGCTGCACGAACTGTGATGGCAGACATGGTGGAAAACCTCTTGCCGATGTTGTCTAAATGGCGCCCTGGTTTGTCTGGCGGTGCAGATATAGGAGGGGACAGGTTTTTGGATCTACGCTGTGCCGCTGGAGAGATGAGTTGGGTTTGGGTTGTACTGTCATGCATGCAGGGGAATACTCTGGGGCCCTGTACTTGTTGCCAATATGAGGCAGGAGAGCCGTCACTGTGGTAGGGTTCTTTATTATATTGACACCCTCTTGCCAGACGTAGTCGATGATGGATATAGCTCGGACTGACATTGTTTGTTCCTTGAAATCATAAAGGTAACAGTCGGACAGCTTAAATGACATAGGGAGGTGAAACCTGGTTGCTGCTCTATCCATTGGATTATGAATGCCTCCGATGTCCGATGGAGGTGAATGAACAGGCTGATGAGGACGTGAGACTGTGTAGGTATGACACAGTCATCTTGTGGAGGATGAGGCTCAGGAATCGCGCCTTACTCTCTGTCATCATCAGATAATGATTGATCCTCCCTCGATGGTGCTGCTATATGGGAAGCAGGTGTCATTCTAGGAGTAGCTGTTGGAGGGATAGATAGGCACTGGTGTAATGGGAGAAACAAGTTGTGGAGGTGCCACTGAGAAGTTGGGGAAATTGTTTCCTGTACTCAGTCAGCATAGCCAGAAGATTCTGAACCAAGGATCTGGGCACCTGTGCGTCATCCTGTCTGGGTGGAGGATCAGGATAGCATTTGAAGTGCTCAAAATGCCTCTGAGTAGAAGGCAGATAACAGTCTTCGTAATACTTTTTCCTCCTCAGTCATCATTCTCTTCCTGGAAGTTTACCTGAAGTTCAAAGGGCTGTGAGCAGGTCCAAAAGGGACGGCGTCATCGGACTCTAGCAGGTCCATCAAATGGCTTGGAGGCAGAGGTGACACTTTGATGGGCAAAGTAACCTCAGGACGTAAGAAGGTCTTTGTAATTTTTATTCTAGTTGATGGTGACGCTGACTGAGTTGTCGTCAGAGCTATGAAAGTATTGTCTTTTGATACCTTTGTAGATATTGTGCCCCTAGTAGATGGTATTGTCGTTGGCAACAGGACCATCGTCAACAGAGTCATCGTGGACAGGAACCATCGCCGAGGCCATCGTCGACAGGGTAATTGATGGTGGTAACGTTGATCGGGTCGTCAACTTGAGCGTTGACGGGATCTTCGTTGACACTGCACCTTTCATCAACGAGATGGGAGTGTCTATGGAGGCTGTCGTTGTTGTTGTAGCCATCGACGGTCTTGACGACGAGGCAGCTGTGATGGTAGTTGTTGATAATTTTGCTGTCGACGGTGATGGTGCCGATACAGTTTTGAGAGAGGATTTGCGCCTCATAATTGACGGGTCTGAGGGGAAGGCATGATAGTTATCCCGATCCCTGGTAGAAGGCTTAGATGGGGCAGATAAGGCTGTTTGAGGAGAATTGTTTTTGCTTTCCTTTTTCTTAGAGTCGTTAGCCTGATGAAAAGTCTTTAGGGATTTCCTGCTCTCCTCAGAAGTCCCTTCATGGGACCTAGCTCTCTTGTGAGACCTAAAAGAGGTATCACTGTCTTCCTCAGAAGATGTTGTCTGATTTTTTTACTTTTTTGAGCCACAATAGAAGCATGCCCTCCCTGTCCTCAATGCCTGTGAGGAAACAGTGCGACACATTTTGCACTCTTTTATCTTGTGCTGGGGGCAGAGGCAGTAAAGGCAATCCTTATGTGGGTCATCCACATGTAACCTTTTCTTCCCACAGGTCTTGCAGGGACAGAAAAGGCCTTTTCTACCACATTGTAGAAACAGCATTAAATATCTTGAACGAAGAAAAAACTGAGCAGAGCTCAGGGAGACTCCCTTCATGCACGACTGTTTGACCTGGCCCATTTTGCGGTTTATCCCCAAACCTTTTGCCTTCTATTTTCCTGACCCTGTTTTTATTTGCAATAGGACTCTGGGCACTTTACCAATGCTGATCAGTGCTAAAGTGCATATGCTCTCTGTGTAAATTGTGATTATGATTGGTTATCCATAATTTCCATATTGGATTTACTGGTAAGTCCCTAGTAAAGTGCACTGTGTGTGCCCAGGGCCTGTAAATCAAATGCTACAAGTGGACGTGCACCACTGATTGTGCCACCCACACAAGAAGCCTTTCAAAGGTGTCTCAGACCTGCCACTGCAATGTCTGCACGTGCAGTTTTTAACTGCCATGTTGACTTGGCAAGTGCACCCACTTGCCAGGTCCCAACCTTCCCTTTTCTTACATGTAAGACACCCCTAAGGTAGGCCCAAGGTACCCCCATGGGCAGGGTACAGAGTATATGAAAGGCAGGACATGTGTATTTAGTTTGTCACTACTGAAAGGCTGTCTGTCCCATAGGTGTACATGGGACCTGCCTTGTGACATCCTACAAGTATACCTTTCCATTGCGACAAGAAGGAGACATTGAGTTTAGGCTCACTGAACTCAGAATTTAATAACATACTTTTTAGTAAAGGTGTTTTTTAAAGTGTGTTTGAAAATGCCACCTTTAGAAAGTGGGCATTTTCTTGCTTTACCATTCTATGTGCCTCTGCCCGCTTGTGTCTTCACTGTCTGGTTTTGGACTGACAGGAACTGGGGATGTGCATTCACTTTAGACAGTCACAAGGGGGTTAAGGTGGGTCCTTCCTTTCCTGGGTAATTCATAGCAAGGCTGAATAGACCTTTCTGCATTTAGAGTGGTGGGAGGAGTTTTCACCAGCACCTGAATAGGCTGTGTCTCCTCTGCACAATGCTGTCTCCATTCCCTGTGGCCAAGCTGGATCAGGGAGGAAAGAACTGTTTTGTACTGAGCTCAGACACTCTGAAACAAAGACTGCAATGATAAATTGGGGTATAAGTATTAGACCTAAAACCCCAGAACTTTAGATCATTTCTGGAATCAAGAGGAACCTCTGCCAAGCAAGAAGAGCAGAAAAGCCATGAGGAGGAGTACTGCCCCTTTGCTGTGTGTTGCTTTGCTGGGTTGGCTTGCAGTTGGTGCTTCTACCAAGGAGAGGACAAAGACTGGACTTTGCTGTGAAACCTGCTTGAGAAGAATCTCCAACAGTTTGTGTGTGCTTGCCTCCTGTTCTGAAGTCTCAGGGACACAAAGACTTCACCAACAGCTTTCATGAGCTCCACGAGAGACCGATGAAAAATGGTGCAACATGTAGCAATAGCCTCTAGAAAGGCGTCTTGGTCTACGAACGTGGCTCTAGTGGAAGCTTTGAGACCTAAGTACCTTATTGTAGCTCGCCCTACATTGAATTCTTCTAAAGCAATGTCAGCTTTGTGGCCAATAGCCTTTCACTATCAAAGGGAAAGCCCATTAAAGGATATCTCTAGAAAAGCTTGAGGAAGGGAGCTTTAAAGAGACTGAAGACCTCATGGATCAAGCAGTGGATACAGTCATGTCCAGACCTGCTTTTATTTTGTGATGGTCAGGTAGGTTGGGAAATACTTTACTACCTACTCCTTCTAATATTTTTGACTTTCCATCTGTAGGTGAGTGAAGGCATCAGGGTTTATTTTTGTAGTGGAATAGGTTTGATTCACTATGCTTTGAGGAAAGGAGAAAGTGAAAGAAAGGTTGAATCATTAATAATAGGTCTGTAATGAAATGCTTCTGTGTAGGTAACTGATGGAGTGGTGGTTGGACACAACCAGGGATCCATGACTGCCTCTATTAGGACTTTGTTAAATGGGAGAATCGGTTCATTAGATGAGTGGTGTTTGTAGAACGTCTATTAGGATGTTGAAACTACTGAGGGAAGAGAGAGTTCTAAGATTTCTGCAGCAATTGCAAAAAAACAATTTCTGTCCAGGTGGACCAGGTGCTGAATCTTTACAACATCAGGAGAAGTATTGAGTCCACTGGAGTCTTGGAGAGTTGTGTAGGCAGAGGTGCCAGAAGAAGGGAAGGTTATAAGAGGGCCTACTATCTGTGACTGGGCCTGATTTTGCTCAGATTCCAACTCAAATAAGCCATGAATATGTTCCCAATAAAAGTTTTGAGTCCAGTCTCTTCTTTGCATTGCTCCTCTACCAGTAGTATTTGGATATCCCTTCTTTATCAAATATTTTTGACTAGAGCAGAAGTGGCTTTTCTGATGGCAGTATCAGTTATGGGGTCAAAGGTGCCGGGATTGGTTTCACTGCTGGCCATGTTGTCGGGAAAGGGGCCAAGAAGGAAGCCAGTTTTGGACACATGCTTGCCTGTGCCAGTGGAGCACATGGTGGCAATGGAACATTTGGCAATGGAACATTTGGCGTCGGAAGAGAGTTGAATGGAGCTCCATATGGACAGTTAGGGCCGGATGGCAGATGGGAGGGGGACTGCTTCCTTTTCAAACATCTTCACCATCACTTGGAAAAATGATTCCCAAGGTATGCCAGCGCTGGTACTCACAAAGGCGGAGACAGTGGAGAAATATACAATGGCATTAGAGTTGGAGGCCTGACAAACTGGTCAATGGGACAGCTCCAGTAGCTGAGGGCCAGACCGGGGAGAAGTCCTAATTTCTGGAAGAAGAAGAGTAGTTTTGCTCTTGTGACAGTGTCTTTTTTCTCTATGATTTAGATGAGTGAGAGGGGTACTTCGATCTTGATTTGGCATTTTTGAACGAGATTTAGTGTGACAATGGCTTGGTGGTCATCCTTCGCTTCTGAAATAAAACATTTGGCCATTTGTTGTTTTACTGCCTTAGGATTTACCCTAAGATAAAGATCAGACCTTGACAAATCATGCCTCAAGCTGAGGCACCCAAACAATCGTCATGTGGCTCTGTAATGGGCATTTGTCGAAAGGGCGTTAAAATAGATTTCTTAGGTGGTGACATTCTCAACAGCGCTTCACCAGATTTCTTTCCTCTCATGAGGAAAAGAGAGAAGCACCGTAACAACGTCGAAAGGAGGAGAAAAAGGAAAATGGATGTAAGAGTGCCAATATATTTGTTTTATGGCTCCAATGACTTCCCCACAACTCGAATTCCAGCACTGAGATGGATCCAGCACCACCTACCCATGAGTAAGATCTTTTAAAAAAGTTTCCGGATCCAGTCTGTTCCTGGGATATTCAAAGGGGATGAATCTGCAGGTAGAAGTATCCATCAGAACGAAGTTGGTGTAGGCTTAGAATGGAGTGGAAGGCATCCATCTTTCTCAGACATTGAAGAAGGGCCAAATGAATGAGCTACTAACTGAAGTTGTACCTTTGTACAGAGGACTCCAAGTCTGATGATGGGGAGTACTCCAGCTTGTTAAACTATAAAATATCTAGCACAGGTGATAGGGAATGAGTTTTTGGGTAAGGTTTTACCTACGATTGCACATTACAATCAAACAGGGAAACCATTATTATTCTCCTTGCTTTACAGCTAACAAAATTATCACTAGATCACATCCCCCAATTGACGACTGCAGGTGGACAAACAAGCAATGGACTCTACAGAGACAACAATGCTGAAATTTGAGTTTTGTCAAAAACATTTCTGGCTGTGGTCTGGCAATTAGCACACATCAGACATGACCTTGTGTTACCTGGTCTTCTGTGGGGTGCTTTAGCTTCCTTGTCATTAACTTGTTTTGACTTTTTGGGTAAAGCTGATTCATCTCCCGCAGGATTCTTTGGCTCACATTTCCTTATCTTTTGACTTCTGTCACTAATTTCGATTTCTGCTTCACATGAAATAAACAAATGAGGAGCGGATTAGGTGCATGACGTGGTTGACTGGTCACACTGGAGTGAAATAATAAACATGCTACATTCTAAAATGGAAACAAAAATCCGATTGGCCGCACTCTGCTAGTCCTACCAGCGTGTTACCCCAAAGAATTGTGGTCCATGAAATAGCGTCGGCGGGTACGCCTATGCCAAAAGTTTAAAATGAAAATAAGTGTTGCGTTAGCCATCCCTGGACACGTATTTCGAGGTAGTTGCCTCTCGTCACCAGGGAGTAGGTATGTGTGTAGGGTTGCTGCGTAGGCTGCCAAAAAATATTCTCAGGTAAAGTACCACTCAAGGCGCGCAGGTGCGTAGCCATGGGCTCGTCAGCCCCACCGGCTCAAGGGAGCCTGAATGTAAACAAAAATCCGATTGGCCGCACTCTGCTAGTCCTACCAGCGACGAGAGGCAACTACCTCGAAACACGTGTCCAGGGATGGCTAATGCGACACTTACTTTCTTCGAATACTTTTGGCACAGGCGTAATCGCCGTCGCCATTATATGGACCACAGTTCCTTGGGGTAACATGCTGGTAGGACGAGCAGTCTGCGGCCAATTGGATTTTTTGTATTAAGGCTCCCTTGAGTCATTGGGCTGACGAGCCGCGGACCAGCACCTGCGCGCCATGAGTGGTACTTTTCCTGATAATACTTTTTTGGAAGTCTACGTGGCAACCCCACACACTCACCTACTCCCTGCTGACGAGAGGCAACTACCTCGAAACACATGTCCAGGGATGGCTAATGCGACACTTACTTTCTTCGAATACTTTTGGCACAGGCGTAATCGCCGTCGCCATTATATGGACCACAGTTCCTTGGGGTAACATGCTGGTAGGACGAGCAGTGTGCGGCCAATTGGATTTTTTGTATTAAGGCTCCCTTGAGCCATTGGGCTGACGAGCCCCGGACCAGCACCTGCGCGCCATGAGTGGTACTTTACCTGATAATACTTTTTTGGCAGTCTACGCGGCAACCCCACACACTCACCTACTCCCTGCTGACGAGAGGCAACTACCTCGAAACACGTGTCCAGGGATGGCTAATCCGACACTTACTTTCTTCGAATACTTTTGGCACAGGCGTAATCGCCGTCGCCATTATATGGACCACAGTTCCTTGGGGTAACATGCTGGTAGGACGAGCAGTGTGCGGCCAATTGGATTTTTTGTATTAAGGCTCCCTTGAGCCATTGGGCTGACGAGCCGCGGACCAGCACCTGCGCGCCATGAGTGGTACTTTACCTGATAATACTTTTTTGGCAGTCTACGCGGCAACCCCACACACTCACCTACTCCCTGCTGACGAGAGGCAACTACCTCGAAACACGTGTCCAGGGATGGCTAATGCGACACTTACTTTCTTCGAATACTTTTGGCACAGGCGTAATCGCCGTCGCCATTATATGGACCACAGTTCCTTGGGGTAACATGCTGGTAGGACGAGCAGTGTGCGGCCAATTGGATTTTTTACATTCTAAAATGGACTAGTCCACTGCTCCAAGGAATGGCACTTTCCTTCACCAAAAATGCTATCATCTTGCCCAACATTCTAATTCCCATATGGAATTTGTATCGGACATATGCCATTCCAATAGCGCTCTGCTAAAAGCAACATGATCAAGCAATTTGCTGAACTCTTTCGCAAAAGATAAGAGGCTCACAGCTCACTTGCTCTAAATTATCGGAATAGTGAGTCTTGATTAATTGAAGGCTGAATGTGACAGCAGTAAAGATGGTAGTCTTTGGATTGGCAGTGTAGATCTTGGTTCTAAACACATGGCATGTTGTATGTTTGTATTCAACACTGCATACCCTTTCTCAAATATGGACTTAAACAGGTTTTAACAGTAAAAAAAGACACACAGAGAAATTATAAAATGAAAATCTTTAAATTCTGAAATACTAGTATTTCAAATCCACATAGTAAAATGAGACTCAAGATCTACATGCTCACTAGACAATGAAGAACAAGATACTTTCGTTCGGTAATGCCTTATCTGGTACAGACTATATATAGCCGCAGATTTCTTACCTTTGATTTTCCCTAAGCATCAGACTGGATCCAGAAGATTTTTTGGGAGCAGTACCCCTGCGTGCCGGTAAGGTGGCGTCGGTCAGCTCTGCGCAGCGTTGTCCAGGTCGGAAGTGAAGTCTGCGTCATCTACATAGGCGCCACCTCAGCACGCTGACGTCAGTTACTTTTCACGACTTTCCATGCCAGATGCACGGAGCCATGAATAGCATTGACACTAGTGTGTGCAAACTAAGGCACTAAAAGGGATCAGCCCTAACCCTCGAGATTTGTCTGCAAAACGGGGAGGATGGGTGGGTCGGTAAGGATTCTGCCACCAGATATAGTCTCCACCAGATAAGGCGTTACTGAAGGCAAGTAACTTGTTCTAGTCACAGATGCCTTACCTTTGAATAGATACACAAGCAATGCCATCCTAGGTGGTGGGTCTGTGGACACATTTAAATTAGGAAGTCATGAAGGACCAAACGGGAAAAATGCCCGTTCCTGAGGACCTGACTGTACAGGCAGTAATGCTTGGTAAACGTATGCAAGGAAGTCCACGTTACTACCTGGAAGATGTCCAGGATTGGGACTCCACGTGCTAATGCAGTGGTCGCAGCTTTAGCTCTGGTGGAATGAGCTTGCCAACCTTCAGGAGGCTGCTTCTTGGTCAGTGAGTAGCAGATCTTGATGCAGAGAACGACCCATCAAGAGATGGTCCATATCTGCACCACCCAACCTTTCTTTGCACCAACATACCCCATGAAGAGTTGTTCATCTACCCGGAACTCACATGTGCGGTTAAGGTTGACTGGCAGAGTTCTTTTTGGGATCAGACGGTGGAGTTACTCCTCTTCCTTAGAGGGATGTGGAACAGCATAGAAAGTGGGCAAGGTGACAGACTGGCCCACATTAAATGGTGTTACAACTTTCTGCAGGAATGAGGCACTAGTGCGAAGAACCAGTTTGTCCGGATAAACTGAGAAGAATGGAGGCTTGGAAGATAAAGCCTGCAGCTCACTCACCCTCCGGGCCCGAAGGGCTGTTTTGATGGTGTGCAGTGTAGGTGGCTGGCTCAGGACATACTGTCAACTATGGTGTGGCACTGTGCACAAAGTGATAGTGTTTAGGTCCCTGATAACTAAAACTCTCAAGGGCTAGCTGTGGAGAGCGGCTAAGGCTTATCCAGGAGGGTGTAAAGCAGGCACATTTACCATATAGTCAATCAGTAAGCCTTCACACAAGGAAGAACCACACAAGTGTTTATAAAAATACTTTAGTATTTATTAACACAACACTAATAACTGGCTTGATATACCTCCTACCCAGAGATTTCAAATGCATACAATAAATACTTTAAAAACAGGTATGTAGCATAGAAAAACACATGAGGGGGGGAGGTGTGGGGGCAAACCCTATACTAAGAAAGTGGTATGTGAGGTAAGTACCAAAACAAGACTGATACCCAAGGATGGAGAAGTCATGGGGAAGCAAGGAACCACCAAAAGGTAAGTAGTTAGGGACCCCAGGGCACCCGGGTGCAGAGTGGTTACGCCGGGTCAAATGTCAATAGGATGACACAATGTAAGTCGCGGGTGGTATTGTTTCAGGACCCTTTCCAAAGGACCCCGGATCAAGGGAGGTTGGAGAGTCACCTCACCCGTAGATATCTAGGGAACCAGGAGACCTACACCTTGGGGCCTGGGTGCATAGGTGCAAAGTGGTGTTGGACCCGCCCATTGAAGCCAATGGGGAATCTTGGGAGTATGGCGGCGGCAGCGACTCGTGGACCACGACGGTGGAACCTAAACGTGGATTCTGGAGTAGAAGTACCTGAAAGCAGAAGGGACAGAGTCTAAACCACCAGAGGTGTCCAGGAGGCGCAGGGGCACAATACAACCCCTTGTCAGAGGCACTTAATGTAGCACAATAGTCTTGATGAAGCAGCTATGGATCCCAGGCAACAATGCAGGAGCACACAAGCTGTCCCACGATGGTTAAAGAATGCAGGAGTGTTAGTGTCCGACAGGATCACCAACAACCCTTGGCAACTACAAAAGTGAGGTCAAGGGAAAAGAGGCTTGGTTGCAGACCAGCAAGGTCTGTGGGACTAACCCACCGAGGGTAAGTCAGGGCCGGCACTCAGCCCGCAGGAGAGCCATCAGGAATCGTTGGAGGACCCTCTGACAGCAGGTACAGGGAGTCGCAGGGAAGCCTCAGCAGCACACAGAAGATGGAGGCCAAAAGGGTTGGGGAAGCAGGCAGGTCGTCGTTCTTGGAGCTATGTGATGCTTGAGGCTGGGGCGTTCTTGGAGCTCAAAGATCTTCTGTGAGGAGAGGCAACAGGCATTAGCAACAAACAGACAAGGTGGACAGGGATACGGTTCAAAATGGGTGGAGAGGGAGTGCAGTCTTGCAAGACTGGTTGGCCTCTCGAGAGTCAACAAACCAGCACCTGTGTTGCAGAGCCAGGAGGTGTCTGTGGTCCGTCAGAATCAGCAAACCGGTCGTTGAGGTGCCTGCAGATGCAGTGAAGTGACTCCTTTACTCCATGGGAGATTCCTTCTTGCTTAAATGCATGGAGAATCCTAGCTGACTCGGAGGATGCACGGCCACGGAGTTGCAAAACTTGAAAGAGTACGGAGAGGAAGTTGCAGCAGGAGTCTTCCCACCAAGAGCTGTCTTGTTTTTGGTCCTGGCTCGATCCAGCAGCAGAGTTCAAGTGTCCAACTGCAGGAGAGTCTTTAGACGAACTTCTGAAGACAAGCAGTCAGGTCTTGAAGATGGAATCTAAGGACATACCCTCAGGGGAGCTCTCAAGTAACCCTAAAAGAGGGAAGGATATCTTCTGCGGTGACCCACCTATGAGGGAAGGTCAGGGACGCTACTCAGTTGGCCTAGACAGCCAGATGCTCCTAGGGGTAAAAATTCAAGATAGCAGAATACAGTGGCCACCTGGAATAGATCTGGGCACCTCCCTAGGGAGGAACTGGACAGTGGATGGACACTCCCCTGTCCTTTTGCAGTTCCGTGCCAGAGCGGGAGCAAAGGACTCCTGAACTGGGCCAAACTGGTTTATGCAAAGAGGGTACGTCTGGTGGGGCTCAGAAGCGCACCCATCCTACCTAATTTTAAATGAGAGGTGGTCACACATCTCCTTCGCAGGAAATCCATTGATCAGTTACCCCTGCCCGAGTTAAGCTCATCAGCAGGGGGGCAGAACAGTGTCAGGAGTCGACAGCAGAACGAGCTGACAGGCAGACCCTGTAAGGCTTCACATGAAGGTATTGGTGGGGTTCTCTAAGCAGCCCCCAGTACATGATATTCAACTAACACTGGAACCGGTGTAACTGCATGATTCCAACACGTTTGATACCAAACATGACCAGGTTTGGGGTAGCCATTATGTAGGTGAACATCTCGACTTGCCAGTGACCATTTCATACCTTAAAATGGCTACCCCGCACTTACAAAGCCTAGAGAATGGAGTCCAGGGATTGTAGGGGTACATCTGCTCATGGAGGGGTACCCACACACTTAGAATCATGCACCCTGCCTTTGGACTGAAGGGCCTACCTTATGAGTGATTTATAGGTTTAAAATGCAGTGACTAGGACATAAAAGAAACCTTAAATCTAAAGTGAAAGGTGCATGCACCATTTTACGCAGACTGCGACAGCAGCTCTGCAGACACAGTTTACATTGACTCCCATGGGTGGCACAATACATGCTGCAGCCCATGGGAGACCTCAGGTATACCAATGCCCTGGGTACCCCAGTATCATATACCAGGGACTCAGTGGTACCCCAGTATGTCAATTGAGGGGGGTACAAAGTACTTACCATCCCATTTAAAGGAGAGAGCACTGCCACTGGGGTCCTGGTTAGGAGGATCCCAATCAAGTACAGTCAAAACACACTGAAACCAGGCAAAAAGTGGGGTTATCTATGCCAGAAAGATTCTACTTCCCAACAAGTAGCCTGCGTGGACACTCGTGCAAAGGCTCGAAAGGAGTGCACATCAAAAATGTGAGATCCAAGTTAAGGTCCCAATGTGGCATAGTGAAAGGTGAAGTGGGGAACAAATATACAAGGTCCTTCAAAAATCTATTTACAATTAGGGACTTGAATACGGAGTGTTGGTCTGGCAGCTGCAAGAAGGCAGAAAGAACAGAAATATAACCTTTGAGAGTGCCCAGAGCAAAGCCCTGCTGAGCAAGGGAAAGAATTAATAGCAGTCCCTCAGTAAGAGGGACAGAAAGGGAATCAATTTGTTGGGATGAACAACATGCCACATATTTTTTCCAATGACAGGCGTATACCATCTTGGAGGAGGGACGCCTGGCTGCAAGAATAACGTTACAGACTTTGGGAGTAAGGTCAAAAGCTGTCAACTGCCGCCGCTCAATCTCAAATGAAGAAGGCAGAGAATGAACAGGTTTGGGTGAAGGACCCTGCCCTGCTGCTGCGACAGAAGATCCTCCGAAGGGGCAGCCTATTTGGAGGATTGACACTCGTGTTCAGATGATCGGGATACCAAACTCTCTATGCCCAGTCAGGAGCCACAAAGATAACTTGTGCGGGGTCGTTCCTGATCTACTTGAGAACTCTGGGAAGGAGTGGTATGAGAGCAAGGCGTACAGGGGGCCTGAGCTGCATTCGAGACAAAAAGCATCTCAGAGCGAGCGCCGGCTTGGAAACTCCAGCATGCAAAACTGCTGACATTGCACATTCTATGCGTAGGCAATCAGATCTAACCAAGGCTCTCCCCACTGCTGAAGGAGACCTTGTGCCACCTCTGGGTGGAGATGCCATTCGTGATCCGCCAGGCATCAATGGCTTAGTTGTCCGCCCTGGCGTTCAGGGAATCTGCCAGGTGCTAAACCACCAGGGATATGCCCTGCTGTTCCATCAATGTCCATAGACGCAGGGCCTTTTGACAAAGGGCCCATGACCCCACCCCGCCCTGTTTGGTACAGTAACACATGGTGGTGGTGTTGTCCAAGTACACCTACACTAGCCTTCCATTGATGGAGTGTAGAAAGACTTTCAATGCCAGTCGATTGCAAGGAGCTCCAGCATGTTGATGTGGGGTCCGGATTCCGCCGGAGACCACAGTCCTCTGATCTCCACCTATCCCAGGTGGCCGCCGCATCCCAGGAGTGATGCATCGGTTACTACTGTGAGATTTGGTTGGGGAAGGGAGAGGGGTCTGCCTCTGATCCAATCGCGGTTTGTTAGCCACCACTACAGGTCCTTTGCAGTTCCATTCGAAATCTGGACTATGTTGGCGAGATTCCCCTGATGCTGGGCCCACAGGAACTTCAGTTCCCACTGTAGAGCCCGTTTATACCACCTGGTACCTGCACCAGCAGAATGCAGGAGACCATGAGGCCCAGCAGCCTCAAAGTCAGACTCACTAAAACCCAGGATAGAGGCTGAAACATTGATATCATAATCTGAATATCCCTAAACTCGCTGCGCGGGAGGATAGTCCCGGAACTGCACTATGTCGAGAACAGCTCAGATGAAAGGCTGCATCTGAGAGGGAATCAGGTGTGACTTTGGCCTATTGATAGTGAACCCCAGCTAATGCAGGAGGTTTGCAGTCGCCTGGAAGTGGGAGACGACAGCCTGGGGCGAGCTCGCCTTCAGCAGCCAGTCATCGATATAGGGGAAGACTGGAATCCCTGAACTGCGCAGATGAGTTGCGACCTCTGCCAACACCTTGGTGAACACCAGAGTGGTTGGTAAGGCCTAAAGGGAGCATGGCGAACTGTAGAAGCCTGTGTCCTACCATAAACCACAGGTAGTGCCGATGAGCAGGCAGGACGGGGAAGTGAAAATAGCCGTCCTGAAAGTCCAATGCTACCATTCAGTCTCTTGGGTCTAGGGCTGTAAACTCTCCTAAAGAATTTTTTAAAATAGCCAAATCTTTAATTTCCCCCCCCCCCCCCCTCTTAGCGTCTGTCATCCGACGGCGCGCAAACTCGTTGTAACAACCTTGTAACCTTCTTCTCTCAGAAGATTCAGGCCATTTACTCTTCATTTTCCACTGGTAGTGGTGACACGGAATTCTCCACCTCAACTGATTCTCACCTCCCGGTTTCCAGCTCGCTGGACAAATTCCCCCTCCTAGATTCCACCATATTAGATAGAATGATCCCCAAAGTCACCTCGGGATCTCCTAACGACCCAGCACCTCCACAGACTCTTATTAAGGTCATTGATGCCATCCGCCCAGTCATTCTGGATGTCCTTAACGCCTCCATCACCTCTAACTCCGTCCCAGTTCCATGGAAGTGTGCGATGGTTAGGGCCCTTCTGAAAAAGCCCACCTTAGATCAGAACAACCTGGCCAACTTTCGCCCTATTCCCCTACTTCCCTGGATGAGCAAACTACTGGAGAGGCACATTAACAACATCTTAGTAGACTATTTAGAATCTAATAATCTGCTATGTGCCTCTCAGACGGGTTTTCGCCCTCAGCACGGAACTGAAACGGCTCTACTAGCGGTGACGGAAGAAACTGGAGCTGTGCTGGACCGGGGAGGAAAAGCAGCCATCATACTACTCGACCTCAGTGCCGCGTTTGACACGGTTAACCATGCCACACTATTACATCGCCTGAAAGGCATGGCCGTGTCGGGCGCGGCCCTGAAATGGCTAACCTCCTTCCTGGATGAGCGATTCTTCCAGGTGTTTGAGGGTGAGGTAGTTTCCTCTAAGCAACCACTTAGCTGTGGGGTTCCTCAGGGCTCGTCCCTGAGCCCCACACTTTTTAATGTCTACATGCGACCTCTACCTCTAGCAGAGATAGTCCAGCCCTTCGGTGTGCGTATTGTCACCTACGCGGATGACACCCAACTGGTGGTCTCGCTGGACCACACTGACGGGCCGTCCAACACCTTGGGCTCATGTCTAGAGGCCGTCGCTAAGTGGATGCAATTCTCCTGTCTCAAACTTAACGGGGAGAAGACGGAGATTATGTTACTGGGCAACTCTCCACCGACCACCATGGTCTCCATTTGGCCCACATGTCTTGGCGCTCCTCCCCCCCCCTAAACCTCAGATTCCTTGTTGTCCGCCTACCTCGCCGCCCTCCGCCCTCCCTTCCCGCCACCGCCGCTTTTCCCCGCCCCTTTTTCGATTCTGTACCCTCCCCGCTCCCGCCTCCCAGCTGCTCCGCCCACCCGCGCACTTGGCCTTAAATGGCGACCGTGCGACGCAGGTGAGTGTGACCCACTTGTGGGACACCTCCGCGCCACACGGCCACCAGCTGCTGCGTGTGCCCCTTGCCTGCCCTCTGCCTCGCTGCTGCCTCGTTTGCCGGTTGCCGGCTGCCTCCGCTGCGGTTGTTTTTGCTCTTGTTTTGTCGATAATTTGTGCCTGTTTTGTTTTAATTTCATTTTGCCCTTGTTTTGTCGATAATTTGTGCCTGTGTTGTTTGATTTCATTTTCCCCGTGTTTTGGTTTTCCTTCCTTGTTGTCCGCCTACCTCGCCGCCCTCCGCCCTCCCTTCCCGCCACCGCCGCTTTTCCCCGCCCCTTTTTCAATTCTGTACCCTCCCCGCTCCCGCCTCCCAGCTGCTCCGCCCACCCGCGCACTTCGCCTTAAATGGCGACCGTGCGAACGCGCAGCGGTCACGCGCAGCGGGCGCGCCGATTGTGCGCCGAAGGCGCGCCAAAGGCAAGCCCGTCTGCGCCTGGACCGCGCCCAGTGCCAGGACCCCTGGCCCACGAGGACCCCGACCGACCCGCCTGACGTACTCCGCCGCCACCCTCACCACTTTCAACACCGGCCGACTCCCAGAATGCCATCAAGCCACTCCACGACGTACCCACGGACCTTTCAGCTGCCACGCCTGCAAGTTCACCTGCATCCGGACCAGCCTCGCACCAGCACCCGCCAAGTCGAACACCAGCAGCACCCACCTCAAGTGCATCCTGCTCAACACCCGCTCCGTCCACAGACACGCCATCGAACTCTGGAACCTCCTAGACGCCACAGCCCCTGACGTTGCCTTCCTCACGGAGACCTGGATGAACGCCTCTTCAGCTCCCGACATCGCCATCGCCATCCCAGAGGGCTACAAGATCGTCCGGAGGGACCGAAACGCCAACCAGATGGGAGGAGGCATCGCCATCATCCACAGGAGCACCATCCGTCTCACGACCAGCACCGACAACACCCTGACCAGCGCCGAACACCTGCATTTCCAGATCCACACCAACCCGAACACCACCCTCAGAGGCACCCTGATCTACCGACCCCCTGGACCACGCACGCAATTCAGCGAGGACATCGCCGACTTCGTCAGCCCGCATGCCCTCCCCTCCGCTGACTACATCCTCCTGGGAGACCTCAACTTCCATCTGGAGAACAACAACGACCGCAACACCAGCACCCTGCTCGACAACCTCGCCAACCTGGGACTCAAGCAACTGGTGTCCACCCCCACCCACCTCGCCGGACACACACTCGACGCAGTCTTCTCTTCCAGCACAGACATCGACTTCAGCCACGCCACAGAGCTTCAATGGACGGACCACAGCTGCGTCCAATTCACCTTCAAGAGAACGACGACCCACCAACACCAGCAACAGGCCGCCCGCAGAAGCTGGAACAAGATCACAGCAGACCAGCTCACCACCTCCCTGAGCCAGCACCCTCCTGCCAGCTCAGCGAACCCCAGCCAGGCCGCCGACAACCTCACGAAGTGGATCAGCAACTGCGCGGACGAACTCGCCCCACTGAGGACCCCGCCTAGCAGACCCGGAAGCAAGAAGGCCCCATGGTTCACCGACGAACTCAAGAGCTCCAAGAAGAACTGCCAAGCCCTCGAGAAAGTCTGGAGAAGGGAACCGACACCGGACAACAGGACCTCCTTCAAACTTGCCACCCGGAAACACCACCAGCTGATCCGCGCCGCCAAGAAAACAGCATTCAAGGACCGGTTGGACAACAACGCACACAACTGCAAGGAACTCTTCAACATCGTGAAAGAGCTTTCCAACCCCAGCGCAGGAAACAACGAGATCACCCCATCGCAAGACCTCTGCAACTCCCTCGCTTCATACTTCCACAACAAGATCGCGGACATACACAACAGCTTCAACAACCAACCAACGCACACCATGACCGAGCAACCACCCCCCACCACCACCCTCCACGTCTGGACCCCGATCAGCACCGAAGACACCATCCGCACGATGAACTCCATCCACTCCGGATCACCGACCGACCCCTGCCCTCACCACGTCTTCAACAAGGCCGACGCTGTCATCGCACCCCACCTGCGAGACATCATCAACACATCCTTCGACACCACCATCTTCCCTGAGAGCTGGAAACACGCCGAACTCAGCGCTCTACTCAAGAAACCAACAGCGGACCCCACCGACCTCAAGAATTACCGCCCCATCTCGCTCCTCCCGTTTCCAGCCAAAGTCATCGAGAAGACCGTCAACAAGCAGATGGCCGCCTTCCTCGAGACGAACGGATCCCTCAACCCCTCACAGTCCGGCTTCCGAGCCAACCACAGCACCGAGACCGCCCTCATCGCCGCCACCGATGACATCCGAGCCCTGATGGACAATGGAGAAACAGCGGCCCTCATCCTCCTAGACCTCTCCGCGGCATTCGACACGGTCTGCCACCGCACCCTAGTACGGCGCCTCAGCAACATCGGAATCCAGGACAAGGCGCTGGAATGGATCATCTCCTTCCTCGACGGAAGAACACAGAGAGTCCGCCTACCACCGTACAAGTCAGAGGCCTCCGAAGTCATCTGCGGCGTCCCCCAAGGATCATCTCTGAGCCCCACCCTCTTCAACGTCTACATGAGCCCCCTCGCGGCCATCGTACGCAAACACAACCTCAGCATAATCTCCTACGCCGACGACACCCAGCTGATCCTCTCCCTGACCAACGACCCCGCCGCCGCCAGAGCCAACCTGCACGAAGGGATGAAAGAGGTAGCCGAGTGGATGACGACCAGCCGCCTGAAACTGAACTCGGACAAGACGGAGGTCCTCATCCTGGGCTCCTCACCCTCCGCCTGGGACGACTCCTGGTGGCCTCCCGCCCTGGGCACCGCACCCAAACCGACAGACCATGCACGCAACCTGGGCTTCATCCTGGACCCCTCCCTCTCCATGTCCAGGCAAGTCAACAACGTCTCCTCGGCGTGCTTCAACATCCTACGCATGCTACGGAAGATCTTCTGGTGGATCCCCACCGAGACCAGGAAGACCGTCACCCAGGCCCTCGTCACCAGCCGACTGGACTACGGCAACGCCCTCTACGCCGGTACCACCGCCAAGCTCCAGAAGAGACTCCAGCGGATCCAGAACGCCTCAGCCAGACTCATCCTCGACATCCCACGAACCAGCCACATCTCCGGACATCTGAGAGACCTTCACTGGCTCCCCGTCAACAAAAGAATCACCTTCCGCCTCCTCACCCACGCACACAAAGCCCTACACGACCAAGGCCCGAGCTACCTCAACAGCCGAGTCAACTTCTACGCTCCCAAACGCCACCTCCGATCAGCCAACCACGCCCTCGCCGCCGTCCCCCGCATCCGAAGAGCGACTACAGGAGGAAGGTCCTTCTCCTACCTGGCCGCCAAGACCTGGAACTCCCTCCCTCCCGACCTGCGCCTGACCCAAGACCACCTCTCCTTCAGGAAGAAGCTGAAGACCTGGCTGTTCGAGCAGTAGCTGCACACCCCCCCCCCCCCCAGCGCCTTGAGACCCTACGGGTATGTAGCGCGCTTTATAAGTGTCACTGATTGATTGATTGACTGATTGATTGATAAAGAGCCTTGGAATTTGGCTCGATAAAGCGCTAGACTTCTCGGTCCAGGCTACCAAAACTGCCTCCACGTGTGTTGGGCTAATGAAAATGCTGCGTTAAGTGCTCCCTCTGCTTCCCTTCCAGGCGAGGAGAATCATGGTTCAGGCCCTGATACTCTCCCGCCTGGTTATGGAAATGCTTTATACCTAGGTGCCCCGGTAGCAGTGACCAACAAGCTCCAAGTCACGCAAAACTGTGCCGCCCGATTACTGTTCAACATTCCCCGTTGGCAGTCAACCAAGAAAGCCCTAAAAGAACTGCATTGGCTTCCAGTGGCTGCCAGAGCACAGTTTAAGGCTATGTGCATTGTGCACAAATCCTTCCATCGAACAGGCCCTGCCATCCTGTTCCCTTTAGTCGTGCCCTACGCCCCGTTTAGAGCCCTTCGCTCCACTTCACTGCATCTAGCAACTACAACAAAAATCAACAAAGCCCGTTGGGGCGGCCGTTCCTTTTCCCACACTACCGCGAGACTTTGGAACACTCTTCCCTTAGTCCTCAGAGAGAACAATAACCGGTTGGCTTTCAGAAAAGCTCTGAAAACTCATCTGTTTGCAAAAGCGTGTTAATCCACCTGGCAGCCCGCCACAGTCATCAGTAAAGCGCTGCGAGGCCCCCGGGTAGTTACGCGCTATACAAATGTAATTTTTCATTTCATTTAATAAATCTCATAAACATAAACATGATATAATTAGGTTAGACAGAGCTTGGAAACTGGGTGGGGGCTTAGCCTGTATTCATAGAAACACACTTTCGATTTCTCTTGTTGAGTCCTCTGCGCCCTCCTCTTGTGAATATTTCTGTCTCAGCATCTCAAGTAAGAACCTGTTGGTCTGTAAACTTCACACCTTCTACCACCCCCCGGGAGACAATCTCCCCTTCATTGAGCAATTATTTGAAATCATTTCTAGCAATGTTGACTCAGCTGTGTCCCAAATCTTCCTTGGTGACTTTAATCTTCACTGGCAAACCCCAAAGACCTTGCAGTATCAAGCCTTAAAGCCTTTTTAAATGATCATGATCTGACTCAGCACTGTGACCAACCAACTCATAATAAAGGAGAAATTCTAGACCTCATTATCTCGAAAGGGCAGACCGTCACCCTGGATTCTATTACCCCATGTGACTGGTCAGACCACCACTGCATCCTTTTTTATATCAACAAGGAGGTACTGTTGAGGAAGGCTCAACCAATGAAATCAAAGATATGGAAAAGGGACCTCAGATTAATAAACTCTGTTGAGCTAGCCGCCCATTGTACATCTGCCCTCTCCTCCCAAGAGGACCTGACTGAGGTGCAGTTACTCACTGACTCCTACAATTCGACCATCTCCAACATCATGGATGACATTGCTCCAATCAAACATAAAAATGCTTCAACAAAAATATCTAAACCTTGGTATAATGATAACTTAAACACGGAACGTCGCAACCTTAGGGCAGTTGAACGTTCCTGGAGATCAAATCCCTCCTCGGACCAACTTAAACTCCTAAGAGACGTTAGGAGCCTCTATTACAAACAAATCAGGACCGCCAAGGCTAACTACTTCAGACACCAATTGGATCAAGCGGCAAACCGTCCCAAGAAACTTTTCGAATTGGTCAAACAGCAATCAATTGTAGGTCCAAACCTCTCTGAACCTGGAGGCAGCCCACCCTCTTGTGACGAACTTGCTGCTTTCTTCATTGAGAAATCAAAACTCATATCCTCTGACCTCGCTGCTAAGAAGGCTGTACTTCTCTCCTCCAGGGCAGCTTCACCACCTGACTGCTTAGAAAAGCTCAACTCTACCCCCCTGAATGCTAAGAACAATGCGTCTTGGGACACCTTTACCCCACTTAGTGAACAAGACATCAAAATGATCCTCCTGAATATCAACCCTTCCAACCACTTCAGTAACCCGTTACCCACGGCCATTTTCAAGGAAATCAAGAATGCACTCATCCCCACCTGGACAAGGATTGTAAATGCTTCTCTATCACAAGGCACAATCCCTGATTGCCTAAAAGCAGCTCAGGTATCCCCTATACTAAAAAAACCTAACGCTGACAGGACTGATCTCAATAATTTCCGACCTATCTCCAACATCCCCACCCTAGCGAAACTCCTTGAAAAATGCGTTTAATCCCAACTCTGTGCTCACAATGAGAACTACCTACTCCTAGACCGGCATCAATCCGGTTTTCGGATGGGGCAGAGCACCGAATCGGCCCTCATTCATGTTATGGATTACATTTTAAAAATACTCGATCAAAACGAATCCTGCCTCCTTATCCTCCTTGACCTTTCCTCTGCCTTCGACACGGTTAATCATGACAACCTCTTATCCATTCTGCAAAACAGGATGAGTTTTGGTGATCAGGTGCTACAGTGGTTCTCGTCCTTCCTCCACCACAGATCGCAGAGTCAAGGCAAATCACTCTCTCTCCCAGCCCTCTCCAGTTCTCATGGGGGTCCCCCAAGGATCTGCCTTATCTCCTATCCTCTTCAACCTTTTCTTGGAACCATTAGTTAACTCACTAAACTCCACGGGTATTCGTTCCCACATGTATGCCGACGACACGCAACTCTATTTGAAAATCTCATCCCCGGAAAACATCATCTCACTCAACACCACCCTAAGGTATACTCAAAACTGGTTAACTGAGAACCAACTCCTGCTCAACTCCTCAAAAACAGAATTCCTGCTCATCTCCCCCTCAGAACCACATCCCCAATCTTGACCTCTGGCTGAGTCACCTCACTGCTTTCAACTGCACTCCTCTCATAGTAGACTCAGCCAAATCTCTAGGAGTCATCATGGACAAGCACCTGAATATGAAAAATCATATCAGCAATACATGTAAAGGAGCAAACCACTTGATGAGGACACTCAGAAATATCAAACCTTTCCTTCCACTTAATGATTTCAAGCAGGTGGTCCAAGCGCTTGTCCTACCAAGGCTAGATTACGGTAGTGCTACCCTCTGTGGCCTTCCCAAAAACACCCTGGCTCCACTAAGGGCATCACTGAATGCTGCTGCTAGACTGGTTACAGGCACCAAACGCAATGAGCACATATCGCCAGTCCTAAAATCTCTAAATTGGCTCCCATACGAAGCACAAATTCAGTTAAAGATTGCCGTTATGACGCACAAAGCCATCCACTTCAATACTCCCAGGTACATGGCACAAAAACTTGAACTATCCTGTGGTGTAAGAGCCTCTAGAAGCGCCACTACTTTCCTCTTGAAACCACTTATCCTTAACAAAAAGAGAACTTGTCACAGAGCCTTCTCTGGCGCTGCTCCAAAGATATGGAACTCTCTCCCACCAGAAATACGCAGAATCTCCATAACAACGGTGTTCAAACTGGAAGTCAAAAGATTCCTGATGAATAAATTCCTTCAGTAAGTGGGCTGCTCTCTGGCCCGATGTCATTGTTCCTACTTCCAAGGTACCACCATTTACTACTACACTTTTTTACGACATACTGTGTCCCTCCTTTGCTACCCTTGTACAATTGTTTAATATAACTTCCATGTGGCATTTTTCGTGTAATCTATGATCATTCGTGTTTTTATCCCTACCTGTTGTTGTTTTTGCATTATTGTCCTTCTAGTTCTAGTTCCAATGTAAAGCGCTCTGATATCCTTTGGGATCTTGTTCGCGCTATATAAAACTTTATGAATAAATAAATAAATAAATAAGGAATAACAGACCTTAATGCACAAAACGACCCACCGAGAGATGGTTCTCTTGTGCACTGCTCGCCCCTTGTTAGTTCCCACGTAGCCAACGAAGAGTTGGTCGTCCACCCGGAACTGTTTTGTGCGATCCAGATAAAAGGAGAGCGCACGTTTTGGGTCCAGATGGTGGAGCCTCTCTTCCTCTTTCGAGGGATGAGGAGGCGGAAAGAAGGTGGGTAAGGTAATGGACTGCCCGATGTGAAAGGCAGTAACCACCTTGGGAAGAAAAGAAGGGCGAGTCCTCATAACAACCTTGTCCTGATGGACAGAGAGGAAAGGAGGTTTAGAAGAAAGAGCCTGGAGCTCACTCACTCTTCTGGCAGAGGTGATGGCAACCAGGAAAGCAGTCTTGAGAGTCAGAAGACGAAGAGGCAGTTATGAAGTGGCTCAAAGGGAGCGCACACCAGATAAGTTAACAGCAGATTCAAGTCCTGACTGAGTGCACCTTCCCTTCTTTTTTCTATGGTCTCCTTGTATGACAAGTATCTTTAAACAGCGGGTACTGGGAGTTGTTGCACCCGAATTTTACATTATCACCTAATGAAACTTTAAGTGCTTGACCTTGGTCAGCTGTTTTGCTCTTTTTTGTTACCAGATTCAAGTCCCACTGAAGCATTACAAAGGTAACAGGAGGAAACATGTGAGTAATGCCTTTCAAGAATCTATTGACAACAGGGGACTTGAAAAGAGCGAGGCTGATCAGGAAGTTTCAAGAAGGCTGAAACAGCTGAAAGATATCCCTTGATGGTGCCCAGAGCAGAGCCCTGCTGGGCCAGGGAAAGAAGAAAGAGGAGAACCTCAGAAAGAGGGGCGGAAAGGGGATCCACAGCCATGCCACAAATCTGTTCCACCTGCGGGCGTATACCGTTTCAGTGGAGGGACGCCTGGCTGCCAGAATGACATCACAGACTTCAGGAGGCAAGTCAAATGGCATCAACTGCCGCCGCCCAATCTCTACGCATGAGGCTGGACAGGTTCGGGTGGAGGACCGTCCCCTGCTGCTGCGACAGAAGGTCCTCCTGAAGAGACAGTCGAATCGTGGGATTGATTGACAGACTGAGTAGCTTAGGATACCAGTATCTCGTGCTCAATCCGGAGCCACAAGGATGACTTGGGCCCGGTCGCGCCTGATCTTCTTCAGCACTCCTGGAACTGGAACTGGAACTGGAACCCCTAATCTGCGCAGAGGAGCTGCGACCACCGCCATCTCTTTCGTGAACACCCGAGGGGCACTGGTGAGGCCGAAGGGGAGCACGGTAAACTGAGAGTGCTCGTGGCCTACCGTGAACCGCAGGTAACGCCGGTGGGCCGGCAGGACGGGGATGTGGAAATAAGCGTCTTGCAAGTCCAACGCTACCATCCAGTCGCCAGGGTCTAGGGCAGCCAGAATCTGAGCTAATGTCAGCATCTTGAACTTCTCTTCCGGAGGAAGGCGTTGACGCTCCTGAGGTCCAAGATAGGGCGTAGGCCCCCTTTGCCCTTCTTGGGAACCAGAAAGCAGTGGGAGTAACAACTCCGTCCTACTTCTGGCCCAGGAACGCGCTCGATCGCCCCCTTGGCCAAGAGGGGCCGTAACTTCCTCCTGCAGAAGTTGCAAGTGATCCCTGACATGCGGTGGTACTGCGATGGCATGTCTGGAGGGGTCGCTTCGAAGGGGAGGGAGTAGCCCCTTCGGACGATTTGCAGCACCCACCTGTCCGAAGAGATGGAATGGGCCTGAAAGCTCGGACTAGGAAAGCTTTGAGGCAGATGCTGGGGGAGCGGATGTGGACTGACCGGCTCTCTGTACCCCTGCTCCGCCACGGCGGAATCCACGTCCGCGACCACGTTGAGGCTGGTTCTGCGGCCTGTGGCTGGACGAACGTGCGGGGGCGCCCCTTCCTTGGCCACGAAAGGGGCGAAAAGCAGAAGTTTGCTGGCGCTGGGCCGACAGACTCAAGGACTTGGCCGTAGCCCTGGAGTCCTTAAAGCGCTCCAGCGCGCTATCTGCTTTGTCGCCAACAAGGCGACGGCCATCAAAGGGCATGTCCATGAGAGTGCTCTGGACATCCCCTGAAAAGTTCGTGGACCTCAGCCAGGTGTGACGATGAATCGCCACCATCGCTGCAATCGCTCTGCCCAGCAAGTCCGTGGTGTCAAGTCCACATCTAATGGAATACCGTAATGCATCACGCCCCTCAGCAAGAGCCTGGGCGAGCCGTGTCCTGGCCTCCTCTGGACACTGGGGCAGCACGTCCGCCACCTTATCCCACAGAGAGTGGGTGTAACGGTCCAAAAGGCATGCAGTATTAATGGAACACAACCCAAAACTGAGCGAGGAAAACAGTTTCTTGCCAAACTGTTCCATCCTTTTGGATTCCCGGTCCGGAGGTGCGGACGGGAAGGCGGTTTGGGACGTGGAGGCGTGGATAACCAGACTCTATGGGGTGGGGTATACGGACAGAAAGCAGGGGTCGCCCGTAGCTGGGCGGTGGCGCCGGGTCACGTTCCGATCCACAGGAGAGACTGTGGGGGGCTTGGACCAAGTGCCAATCAGAACGTTGGTGAGGGCCTCATTAAACTGCAGCAGAGGCTCCGAAGAGCGTACTGGCGGTTGAAGCACCTCAGTGAGGAGGTTAGTCCTCACGGCCGCTGCAGGGAGCTCCAGGCGCAAGGCCTTGGCCGCCTTGCGCAGCACCACAGCATAAGTAACACCCTCTTCCGTAGCCACGGAAGGAGGAGAGATGAAACCTGTGTCAGGGGAAGTGTCTAGACCACTGGCCTCCCCCAGCTCATCTGCCCAGTCCTGACTTAACTGGCACTGCTGTGCCAGAGGGTCCTCAGACCCCTCCCAGTCCTCCCCTTCATCCGTGTCCTGGTAATCAGGCAGAAATGACGGAGCCGGGTCATAGGCGAAAGGCTCACCCATCGACGCCGAAGACGGCGCCGAGCGGTGCCGCTCCGACGCCGGACCCGGACTGAAACCAGGGACGGCGTCGTCCGAGAACGGCGCCGGGAGCGACACCATGGGGGTCAGCGCCATCGGAGGAGTCGTGAGGTCAACTGGCGTCGACCGGGATCCAGGCCTGCGGCGTCGGGACCGAAGTCGACGACGGTGCCGGGGCCGAAGCCACTGGCTCGCTAGGACCACCAGTCGAACCTGCGGGGCCCGGAGGCGCGCCGGCAGGCCTCGACGGCGGGAAGAGAGTCCTCATGGCCACGAGGAAGTCTTGAAGCTCGCCCGGAGTCGCATGAAGCCCAGGGACCGGAGGGTGTGGGGCCGGATGAGACTCCTGTGGCTCCGGCGGAGCCGCGCGGGTGGTGCCACCCGAGCCCTCGGCCGAGTCGCGCGACTGGCGAGGGGAGTCAGAAGAGCGATGTCGCTTCTTCACCTTCTTTTTGCCATGCCTCGACTTTCCTGAGTGCGAGGACTTGGATCCTGACGAGCGGTGAGGACTGCGGCTCCGTGACCGGCCCCTCGATTTCCTCCTCGGCCGGGACCTTGAGCGGCACGGAGCCGACTGCCGGATCTCGAGGAGTTTGCGGGACCGCTCCCGCCTAGCTTTCGACGTCAAGGCCCAGCAGTCGGGGCACGACTTGACATCGTGGTCGGCCCCGAGACAGTAGAGACACCGATGGTGGGGGTCGGTAACCGACATCAGTCGGTCACACGGCTTGAACCCGGGCTTCCCTACCGGCACCAGGAGTCGAAGTCGACTTGAAAAAGATAGACAAAATGTCCGAAAAGGTAGTAAAAAAAAATGACTAAGGGTACACTCTTCCCGGATCTGCGCTTGCTGGCGCGGAAAAAAGAAGAACTGACGTCAGTGCGCGAGGGTGGCGTCTAAGTATTCCGCCGACGTCATCCAGTCGACAACGGACGCGGAGCCACAGACGACGCATACCGGCGCGCAGGGGTACTGCTGATGAAAAATCTTTCCGGATCCAGCCTGACACCTGGTGATATTCTAAGGTAAGGAATCTAACTAACGTGTTTCTTTCAGATAGTAGATGTTTTGAGGTTTTGTGGTGTTGCGTGCTCTACTGAGTTATGCTGTGTTAGCGTGTTCCATTTCGTTAAGCTGTTGATCTAAGGTGTATTGTTGGGCTAGAACGCTGTATAAAGTTGAGTTAAGCTGTTGTGTTGCAGTGTAATTGCCTTGCATTGAACCACTGTTTTTTGTCTTGCTAGTGTGCTGTTGTTCTGGCTCTGATATGCATGGTGTTTTATGATGCTGCCATCTTGTTTTGTTTTGCTCTGCTGTTGGGCAGCCTCTTAGTGCATTGTATTGTGTTGTGTTTTGTGGATGACGTGTTACAGTGTTGTTGTTATAGTAGTTGTAGTAAAACTACAGTCTCTACAGAAGGCCGCAGCTTGTGTGCTGCTTAACATTCCCAAATACCACCCCACCTCTAGTTTCATCAGGCAGCTTCATTGGCTTCCGATCCAACAGCGTGATGAATTAAAGCTCCCTGCCTGGTACATAAGGCACCGTATGGTAGGGGTGCAAAAAAGGATAAGTTACTTACCTGTAATCCTAGTTCTCTTCAAGGGGTATCCTCATCAAAGTTATAAGCACTGAATTTTCCCGCCCATGTGTGGGGACCCCGGAAATAATAAAAATTATATATGAAAAACATATATATACAGCTCTCTATATATATGTATATACATATATCATTTTTCTCATATCAATGCAGCCCCCGTATAGGAGGCTAAACAATGCAATAATATGATAAATACTTGTGCAAACACATAATGAATATATGAACCACAGTAGGGCAAGTATTACACATGTCATATGCTATCCAGAGACAGTAACAGACTACTTTGGGGGAAATAGCCATGTCTTGACCATTTTCCTAAACTGGAGTCCATTAGACTGTAGCCTAGTAGTAGCCGACAACTTGTTCCAAAGTTTGGTTGCCCGGTATGAAAGGCTCACCCCCCCCCCCCCCCCCCACCCCTGTCCGACCATCTAGCTCTTTGGATTTTGGGGACCTACACTAGTCCTGTGTAGGCTGATCTGAGATCCCGCCACGGGTTGTACCTTAAAAAGAGGTTCTCTTCCACGGGGAGTCAATTGTCATAAGCACTGAATATTCCCGCCCATGTGCGGGGACCCCGGAAATAATAAAAATTATATATGAAAATCATATATATATACAGATATATATATATATATATATTCACTGAAAAAACCAGAGGTTTCACACACGTTATAGTTAGCTGGACATTTTACTCGTAAAAAACCAATGAAATTCCCCCGTTATAGTTAGTTCAGCTAACTATAACTCCCGCGCCCGCAATCCACTGCTGATGACGTCACATATTACATCACTCATGACATGGTCAGTGACATCACTGATGACATCACTGATGACATCTCAAATGACATCACTGATGACATCATCCAGTGAGTATGTGTTTTTGAAAAATTTCAATATGTTTAATATATATAGGGAAAGGCCTGTTTAAGAATGAGTGGGTGTACAAGTGTGTAAATGGATGATTTTCTGTGGTGCATAACATGATTCTTTAAGTTAGTCATTAAATGTATCTTACTGCAGACTAGTGACTAAACTGTGTAAATGTATGTATGTGTCTGTATGTTGGTGTATAAGTGGCTGCATGGTTTTAAGAACAGCTATATGAGTCTCTACATGGGTAATTGATTTGTTGTCTAAGTATCTGTATGGGTTCATGAATGTTTGTGTGGGTAGGGTGTGTGTCACTCTATGCATAGATGTGTGAGTGGGTGATTCTATGGGTGCATGTTTTTAAGACTGCATCTGTGATGGACTGTATGGTTGGGTGAGTGTATGTATAGGTGTGTTAGGAATTGAATGTATATCTCAGTGGTACATGTGTGACTAACTACATTTGTGAAAGGCAGTATATATGCGTGTAAGAGTATATAAGTGGGTAGATGTGAGAGTGTGTGATTGTGAGAGTGACTGTATGGATGAGTGTGTGCTTGTATCAATGATTCTCTAAGAGCGTAAGAATGTGTTACTATTTTTATGAGTAAGTGAACTTGAGTGTGTTTCACTGCCTAGGTGAGTAAATGGGAGTGTGATTATTTGCATGATTGAGTCAGTGTGAGAGTACCTCTATGGATGATTGGTAGTGTGTGAGTGTCTATATAGGTTTGTGTATAAATTCATATGATACTTTTGTATGGAGTGACTGTAAGTATGAGTGACTGTACAAGTGAGTGTGTGGAGGTGTATGTAGACCTAAGAGTTAATAATTGGGTATGTAGTTATTGGTATTGCAGTATGTATGGTTTTGAGAATGAAACTCTTAAATTTTTAGTCGGTGTATCAAAGGTTATATTAGAGTGTGAGAAGATGTGCTACTCTATCACAAGGATGATGTCATCAGTGATGTCACTGACCATGTCATGAGTGATGTAATATGTGACGTCATCAGCAGTGGATTGCGGGCGCGCGAGTTATAGTTAGCTGAACTAACTATAACGGGGGAATTTCATTGGTTTTTTACGAGTAAATTGTCCAGCTAACTATAACGTGTGTGAAACCTCTGGTTTTTTCAGTGAATTTGCAAGGTTTTTTAAATGCTAATTCCTAACTATAACGTGTGTGAAACCTATGGTTTTTTCAGTGAATTTGCAAGGTTTTTTAAATGCTACTTCCTAACTATAACGTGTGTGAAACCTATGGTTTTTTCAGTGAATTTCAAAGGTTTTTTAAATGCTAATTTTTGTATTTTTTAATTATATTTTTTAAATATTTCTTTTTCAAAAACTTCCCTATGTATACATTTATATATTATCTGTGTCCTTTAATTTGGTGTGGCTCATTTTTTTTTTTAAGTTTTAATTAAGATAAAGTTGAACAGCATAGTTAATATCTTCTATTAAGTTATGTCCACTTTTTTTTTTATACATAAATTCTTGGGGTGCGCGCTCAGAGCGCGCACCTAGTACGTTTGCGTACATTTTTCATGAATTCCGGCGTACGTTATTTACGTACGCATACATACGTTTTACTGCGCGCTCGGAGCGCGCACCTAGTACGCATGCGTACGTACGCATGCTTACGTGCGTCGTACGTACTCCACGCGGTACACTTCCGTATACGCGTAGAGTACGAGCGCTGACGTTTACGCATACGCGCGTGCTGCGTATGCGCGTTACGTACGCGCATAGTACGTAAGCGCATGCACGCATACGCGTTCGCGCATGCGTAATTGTACCGTGCGCGCAGGGAGCTTGCTCGGTGCGCGCACCTCGGGGTATGTGATGAATAAAACAACACTTCTAATTGGTTTTCATTACTTTCAGTTTCATATTGTTTCAATACCACACCCAATCCCCTCATGGCAAGTCATGTGATGAAGAAACATCACTTTTCATTGGTTCAAAGTACTTTTAGTTCCAGATTCTTCCAAAATCACACCCACTCCCCTCATTGTTAGTTCTGATTCCCTAGGAGAAGGAGCTAATCTGTGTGTTGAGATACAATGGCAGAGCAGCAGCCATCTTCTGAGAGTGAACAGGACACTCTTGAGAGACAGAGGCAGAGGATGCAGAAAGGCTCCTTTATATGGCAGTTTTTCACTTTTCCAGAGGGACAAAAGAAGGTGAATGCACCAAAGGTCACCTGCAAACTGTGTCAGCGCGTCTTGTCACGTGGGAATCCTAACAAGAAGTATTCTTTTAGTATTCATACTATGACGAGGCACGTTGAGGCAATGCATCCAGTGACTTTTCGTCGAGCTTCTGGAGCAAACCCTCCACCTGCTCAGCCGACGACATCTGCAGCAGCTCAGCCGAGCACATCTTCGGCAGCTCAGGCAAGCACTTCTTCTGCAGTGGTGCCTTCACCTTCTTCCACACCTCTGGATATTCGTCCTTGTTTTGGGAGGATGAGTACACACTGCATGGATTGTGGTCTTCTTATTTCTTTGGGTGAGAGCAGTATTGATCTCATTCAAAGAAAATTTGAGGAGCATCCTTGCGAGAGGCCATAAATTTCTTAATTTTTTTCCCGTTTTTCTCTTCCTCTGTCCCTACATTAACTCAAGGGCTCTTTTTAGAGCCACCTAAAATCAAAACACCACAACTTGTTTTTTAGAATCTATTTCTTTTTTTTTTTTAGAGTGCGCGCACCCAATGGGTTTTTTAAAAATAAATTAAAAAAAAACATTTTTTTTCACCTTTAGTAAACCTTCAGGAACTCCCTGAGAAAGAGAGGGGAGTGGCAAAGTAATTAAAAAAGAGATGGTGTACATTTCACAGATGAAGGGAAGAGAGTCTTCCTATTAAACTTTAAACTCTGCATCAGTATTTATGTATAGGTACCCAAAAAACATAATAGCTCATTTTAGTGCTGCATTTGAATTGGCTGTATTTACAAGGAGACGAAAAGACACACAGAGAGGCTTATCCTCTCCTTGTAAATATGGAGGAGCACCCTGCGCCACTAGTTCGTCAAGAAAATTGACGTAGTGGTGGCGCAGGTGGCTTGTAAATGTGCCCCAGAGATGTTAAGGAAATTAAGGGTAAAACAGACAGAGAGTGACAGATACAGACACAGAGAGCAAACAACTGAGAAGGAGTAAGGCAGTTAAAAAGACTAAGAGATATGGATACAGAAAAAGAAACATGGATGAAAAATTAGTGATGGAGGTAGTAAAGGTAGGGGAGTAGTAGAGAAGGAGTGAGGGAGTTACAAAAGAGTAGTAAAGCAGGAAGAGTGAGTGAGAAGAGAAATGAGAAAAGCAGAGTAAGGAGAGGTGAAGAAAAGGAAGCATGAAACGAAAGCAGTGACACATACAGATATGTTAAACTCACCTGACCATCAAAGTACTACTACAATTCCAAGTGTACACTGGGGCTTTAGGACGTCTCCCCATAACCTCATCAGCCATCACTTCTTCCTCATTTCTTGGAACCATTTTCTCCTTTTCCATTACACAACCATCCTTAACTTCATATGCTCTTCCATTGGTGTCAACTGCATGCAACAAACTATTACTTTGAAGATAACTCTCTTCATTAAAAAATGGTTCAGTACTTGAACTGTTTCCATTCTCCTAAGAACACTTTACAAAAGTTTTTTTTTTTACTTCTCTTTCCCTTTGTGACTTCATTGCATTCACTAATTTATCTAATCTACGCATCCTGTTCAAAATTAAAATGAATAGTTTTTTTTTTATTTCTAATGCCTTGATAGCAATACTTTCAATACATTTCTTTTTGTTATAAAATTTTGTTTTTTTTATTATATTTTTTCACATCCTTCAGCAAATTTAACATCACTCTTCTCTGAAACATTTTTCGACGAATGTTTTTATAATCTATTTTCCGTGTTAAGTCACTCTTCCTAACTTCTGAGTCTATATTAGCATTTTCTTTTTGCTGTCGACTCTGTTGTTGTTTTGTACTTGAAACACTGTTTGAATGTATCTTTCGATCATTTTTTTTGAAGATATTTTAAAAAAATTCTTTAGTTTGCTTACCAGAAGACTTTTTCTGTTTTCCAACACGTGCTTCGCCTCCTATTTTTTTTTTATCAGTCGTCTTCAAATATAGTTTTACTTTTAAAGTGGTAGGAAAATGTACCATACTAGTTTCTTTTCTTTTTCTTGACTTTATAGGCATCTTTATATTTTTTCACTGTTGCTCACCAATACCTGCAAAAAACTAAAAAAAAATACCTTTATGTAATTTAAATTCATTACATTTTTTTTAAAAAAAACTTTTCAAATCCTATGACATGAGCTGATCCTTTCCTACGAGTCAAACTCTTACAAAATAGAAGAAACATGAATTAAATCTCTGACAACAATTCCTGTATACACACAGACTCATGGTCTCATTCTAGGCAGAAAGCGATATTTCCTTTGGCAATTTGAAAGGGTAGAGCAAGTGATAATTACTGTAACAGCCTGACACATGTTCCTTCTAGTTTAGACAAGCAGAAAGGAGCACATGTCCTAACAGCTCCTTGAGTCCATGACCATGTGTTAGAGGGTGACTGATTAGACTAGAGTGTTACAAAAAACAAGCTGCCCCTTTCCTGCGAGTGCAAGGGTAATAGAGCAAGACCAACCGGAATGAAATCTCTGTTTACATTTCCTGTGTGCTCACTGTCTCATGGTATGATTCTAGGTAGAAAACAGTATTCCTGGGTGATACCAGTACACATTAACTTATAATGAAGACATACTCCATAATATATAACATGTTCAAGCCACTTAAATATCTTCCTTAACATAAAATGTAAAACACAACTTTTAAAGTGGTAGGAAAATGTACCATACTATTTTCAAATGTGTTTGCATTTGCCTCTCATTGGTCAGTAAATGATTTCTGCTGAATGCTAACCATCACACTTTAAGATAACAAACTACTCCTTTTCTGCGAGTGCAAGGCTAACAGAACAAAAGCAACACAAATTAAATCTCTGTCAACAAATCCTGTGTGCAGACAGACTCATGATGTAATTCTAGTCACAAAACAATATTCCTCACTAATACCACTACACCTTAACTTACAGTGAAGACATACTCCATAATATCTTACAAGTTCAAGATAGTTAAATATCTTCTAAACCACAAAATGTAAAACACAACTTTAAAACAAGAATGACAATTCTATTATTTATATCAAAATACACCACATACTTCCCCTCTCAAACTCATAACTCACCTTTAAAATTAATTAGTTGAGAAAGAAATGTGGCACTCAAACAGCAGATTATCAGATCCAGAATCTCAGAGCTGTACACCTCTCTCCACAACCAGTAAATGGCAATTTTTCCCTCTCTTTTTTCCCACATATACATGTTAATGTAAAATCACAGTCCTTCCCACATTTTTTCAAATGGAATCACACATTTCTATTGGTTGCAACTTTCAACCCCTTTGCAAATCATCCCTTCCCCCAACATGACTTCTGCCTGCTACCATAGCAACAGCTCATGGAACACAGGTGTGAGCAGAGAGGTCAGAAGTTCAGCAGACAATGTTTCAAATCCAAAGAGCAAGACTGCTTGACTTTTCAAACCTAACAGCAAATCCAAAGTAATGTTCAGTGGGAACACATTTTTCTGAACCAATCCAAAAGATGCTTTTAAAAATGTAAACATACAGCCTAGTTTTTAGTGTAGAATGGTTTGAAACAGCCAATGAGTTCTTTTTATTAAAAAAAAGTATGTATGCCTCCATTTTTCAACTGTCTTTCTTTTCATATTGCCATTCTACTGAAAGACACCTCCTGAGTGCATCCTGTTCTCCTTGAAAGATGTTCACAGTGTGGATTGTAGGTCACAGCTATGTCTTCTGGAGTGAAAAGTTTGCAGAAAAAAGAGGTATTGTCAAAGACCTTGCTTTGCCAAATGTAGACATTAAATGGATTGGTCAGAGAGGGTTAAAGTGGCACCAATTAACGCCTTTGGTGAAAACCTTTCTACATCTCCCACAGCCTAACCTTATTATTGTGCACTGTGGTGGAAATGACCTAGGCACTTTAACTGGGGTAGGTCTGGAAATGCTTATTAAGGACACCTTTGTGTAATTGATGTCACTTTTTCCACAAACTGCCTTTGTATATTCTAATATATGCCAAAGGCAAAAGTGGAACTGGTCCAACCAATTTTGTCCGCAGATTGACAAAGCAAGAAAGCACGTCAATAAGTCTGTTTCTGCTTTCCTTAGAGACTATGGTATGGGTTCTATATACCACAACAACTTGCGTTACAACATGCAAGACATTTATAGAGGAGACGGTGTACATTTCAATGATGAAGGGAACAGAGTCTTCATCTTGAACTTTAGACTCTGCATCGGTACTTACTTGTAGGTACCAAAAAACACTCAATGAACACAAGGGCTCTTTTTAGAGCCACCTAATATCTAAACACTTAAAAGTGATTTTTTTTAAATTTATTTTTTATTTATTTTTTTCGGGTGCGCGCTGGGTGCGTGCACCTCGTGATGTTTTGAAGGTTTTTTCGGGTACGCGTAGAGTGCGCGCACCTCGCGATGTTTTTTAAAAAATTAAAATCTTTTTTTTGCCCTTCGTGGTCCTACTGTGCCCCCCTGACAATGACTAGGGGGTCTAGAACTCCCTACCCTGCCCCCTGTTCACGGTCTCCACCTTTTCTTTTTAGTGCGACAGACAAAATGGCGGCCGACACTTCCTGATTTCGACCGATTCGAATGTTTACTGACATCTAACAACCAATCAGAATTACGCTCGCGCACGGCAAGTTGCGCGCACAGGGCTTGCTCAGTGCGCGCACGGTACGCGCGTATAGATATTGATATGCTTTTAAATGCTATTTTCTCAGGAAATACTGAACAGATTTACACCAGACCTGCAAAAGGCACTTCCTTGACCTTATGGCTACCTCTCTGCCAAATTTCAAGTAATTCTGTTCAGCCGTTCGGGCTGTAGCTGTGTCTAAAGGTCCTATGGAAAAATGCATGGGGGAAACGCGTTTTGGGACCCCCCTTTTTTCTCAGCCCCTGCTTGACGAATCACCCCGAGACTTTCAGGGTAGGAGCTGAACGGAGCGCCCCATTAGTTTTGAAAATTTCACGAGGATTCGTCAACCGGCGCCAAAGTTATTCAAAATAGAATTTTGAGATTTCCTATGGAAACACGGTCCTAACTATAACTATCTACTGGCGACCGCCAGTAGATAATATATACACACATATATCATTTTTTCTCATACCAATGCAGCCCCCAGATTGGAGGCTAAACAATGCAATAATATGATAAATACTTGTGCAAACACATAATGAATATATGAACCACAGTAAGGCAAATATTACTTGAACTCCTTTTAATGAGTACAACTCATGAAAAATGCAAAAAGACCAGGCATTGTTAGCCCACAGGCTTCATTGTAAGCCAATAGCACAGAAAATGAAAGCAATTATACAATAACTGGCACCGTGCCTTTAAGGCAGCCATGGCCCCTAGCTTCCCCTCATGCCTCAGGGGTGACAGTTAGGTCAGTTGTTCTTTGCGGAGCCCAGAGATTAGGCCACAAAGATAAAGCTTAACCAAACCAGGAAAAACCAGACTCATTTGCCTGGGGAGGCTGGTGGGTTGCTTATGACTTTGATAAGAATACCCCTGGAAGAGAACTAGGATTACAGGTATGTAATGTATCCTTCTCTTCCAGAGAATCCTCATCAATAGTCATAAGCAGTGAATAGAATAGCAAGCCCATCTGTCACCTGCGTTCAAATGAGATGGAATGACCCAACAGACAACCATAATCATTAGTGATTGAACAGATTCCTCAAGGAGGCCTGGCCTACTTGGGTGTCTGTTCTGGTATCTGAATCAAGACAATAATGTCTTGTAAATATGTGCACAGATCTCCAGGTAGCTGTTTTACAGATTTCAGAGATTGGAACATTACTGTACTAGAATGGAATAGGTCTGAATCGAAGGGAGGAAAGCCTTGAGAGCTAGAAGCACCGCTCTCAACTCCAGCATGTTGATGTGGTACAACTGTTCTTTTGTTGACCATTGACCTTGTGTCTGGAAAAACCCCATGTGAGCTCCCCAACCCTGTAGGGAGGCGTCCGTGATCAAAGATTGGGAGGGAGGAGCCTGATGGAATGGAACTACTACCAGGAGATTTTCTTGTCTCATCCACCATGGTATTGGTGCTCTGGCTGCTCTCGACAATGTTATCCTGTCTTCCCACCGAGCCGTTCTTTGATCTCACTTGTCCTCCAGATCCTGTTGTAAGGGACGCACTCTCAATCTGGCATTGGGTACCAGAAAGACGCAGGATGCCATTGATCCTAGAAGAGATGCAACCTGGCGGACCGAAGGTAGGTTGTGTGTAGGATCTGCTTGCCCTTCAGTGTGATTGAAAACAGTCTCCCCACCGAAGGAAAGACTTTTCCTATTGCGGAGTCTATTGTTGCCCCCAGATAATGAATTCTCTGCGTGGGATGCTGAGTCGATTTTTCGAATTTTATGTGGAGACCCAGTTGCTGGCAAAGGTGTAGACATTATTGAAAATTGTTCCTCATACTCAGAGGAAAGGGACCTTTCTGAAGCCAGTCGTCGAGATAAGGGTACAAAAAGATGCCCCTGCGTCGTAGAGCGGCTGCTACACCTGCCATGTACTTCGTGAACACTCAAAGAGCTGACTTCAACCCGAAGGGCAGTACCTTGAACTGATAATGGGGGGACCCCACCAATAAACGCAGGAACTTCCTGTGATGAGGATTGATTGGGACATGAAAGTACGCATCTTGCAGATGCAGCGAACATATCAAATCTCCCTGTTGTACATGTGGATTTATTTGATGAAGAGCCAACATGCAAAACCTTTCTTTTCTGATGGACTTGTTGAGTGCTCGAAGGTCTAGAATAGGTCTGAAATCTGACTTTCGACACTTTATCTTTGCTAGTAAGGAAGTATCTTGAGTATACTCCTTGACCTCGTTGTGATGCAGGGACTTTCTCGATGGCTGACTTTCTTAGAAGGATAGACACCTCCCGCTGCAGTAGTTTTATATGGTGCATGTTGTTTTCGCTGGCGGGATCGAGGGAGGCCAATGTCGAAAACATATAGAGTACCCATTTTGCAGCGTAGTCAACACCCATTGGCCTTTCGTAATACTCTGCCACTCCTCCAGATGATTGGCAATACTTCTCCCCACTGGAGTGGAAAACAGTGATGGAGGAAGCGGACACTCATTGTTTAGTTGGTGTTTTTGCTGAGGTAGTCGACTGACAAGGGGGTTCCTCTTCCTCTGGGGGTACGACGACCCTGGTACTGGGACTTCGATTGACCTTGCTGCTGCTGTTGCCTCTGCCAATGAGGGGTTTGAACCCTCTGACGGAAGGGTCGCCGATCGTAGGGCCTGGAAAGGCGCCGGAACTCTTTCTTCTTCCAAAGCCCAACCGCCTTCAGGGTATCGAGTTCTGACTTCATCCTTGACATTTCCTCATCAGTGTGAGTGCCAAACAAGGATGAGCCTGTGAAAGGGAGATTGAGAATCCTGGACTGCGCTGCCGGGTAAGTGCAGTAAGACGGAGCCATGATGATCTTCTGGCGCTGATTCCATGAGCATAGGCATGCACAGACAGCGTCGCTCCATCAGCTGCAGCACTGATCAGTTGGTTTGCCACCAAGCTGCCTTCATGCACAATTTCCTCAAAATCTCTGCGGTCTTCCCTTGGTAGCTTATCTGTGAACCTCTGCATAGGGTCCCACAGAGATCAGTCATAACGCCCCAACAGGGCCAAAGCGCTGGAGACTTTCATCATTGTGGCTGAGGTGCCACAGACCTTTCTCCCTCATGCATCCTGCGTTCTGCTCTCCTTATCTGGTGGAACTGTAGATGAGGAGGCGACTGCATGTGTCTTCTTGGCTGCAACTATAATAACGCAATCTGGTGGAGGATCAGATCTGAGGAATAAAGAATCTTCTTCAGGCAGCCGGTATTTTTTAACGATTCTCGTTGGCGCGGGCTTGAGAGTCTCTGGCGTTAGAAATATGTCCATTACAGGCTGGAGCAGACCCAGGACCAGAGGTAGCAATGGCTTTGCTGCTGATCTCTGATGCAAAGTCGCGAATATGACTGAGGACGAGCTTTGCTGAGTAGGCATAGAGATGTTTAACTTGTTTGCCCCTCTGGAGAGAACCTCGTGAAAAGTAACAACGTCGTCCACTGGGGAGATGCTCGATGGTGGGCTGTCTGTGAGAGTTGGGGAGTAGTCCCTCTTCGAAGAATGTGTGGGAGAGGGTGAACTTGTTGGAGACCTGTGTCTTCTCCTTTGCTCTCGAGACCTGGATCTTCTTCTTGAAGAGCGAGCAGGAGTATGTGCGCAATATCTACCCCTCGATGGAGTAGTAGGAGAGAGATCCGCTGCTTGCACGAGATGGGCAAGAGCAGACCTGTGTAAAGGACTGGAATAGTCCTGAGCACCTCCCGTTTGTGGAGCGTTAGCTTTGCGCCAGTTGTGTAGAGGTAACAACCATCTGGGAGAGAGATGTACTGATGGAGATCTCCGTCTCTCTTTCCACGCAGGAGCTTCCTGCGAACGTGAGTGGTATGCAAATGGAGATTTTTGCTTCTCCGATCAGCTGGATGGGTTTGTACAGGTGAAGAAGCCTGGCTATGCGACGTTGAAATCACCACTGAGGATCTTGAGGAAGAGAAAGAAGACCAGCTTGACAACAGGCGGTGAGATTCTGCTCTCGATGTCGGTGATGGTGACAGAGAACAATCCACTGAGTGTGAGCCCGTAACAGATCTATGCTGCGACGTCGAACGTCCGAGCATGGACGCCGACAGGGTCCTTTGTCTTGACGATGAAAGTTGCTGCTTCAATGTCGACCGCTGTCTCAACATCAAACGCCTTCGTGGTATTGTAGACGAAGTACTCTGCCTCGACCGTCTTCGAGATGCCCTCGACAGAGACTTCTGCCTCGACGTCGACCGTCTTGTCGTCGTCTTCTGTCTCGACGACGAGTGTCTCTGTGCTGACGTCAACAGAGACCTCTGCCTCGACATTGAACGCCTGTGCGTCGAAGACTGGTGTATCGACGTCGATCTTCTGTGGGATGAAGCCAACGGAGTTCTCTGCTTCGACGCCGGAGACGGCGTTATGCCTCGACGTCGATGATCTATGTACAGATCTTGACGGAGACTTGTGCCTCGACGTCGACAGCTCAAGAATGTGCGGATAGGATAGGATACAAGTTTTTAAAGCGCTCGAATGCCGAAGCGTCTTGGCGCTGGTAAGCGTGGCGATAAATCAGTCTTGAGCGAAACTCCCTTAGAACAAGCAAGTCTTCAGGCCCTTCCTGAAGCATTGATGGTTTGGTACAGATTTTAGGGAAAGAGGGAGCTTGTTCCAGAGTCCTGCGGCACAATTTGAGAAGGCTTTACCTCCCCACCTAACTCTCCTAATCGTGCTCACCTGAAGAAGACTCAGGGTGCTGGACCTTAGGGCACGGCCTGGGGTATAGGGAGTCAGTATTTTCTGAATATCCCTGGCTCCTCCCCCGAAGACGGCTTTATGGACCAGGCATAAGGCCTTAAATTCCACTCGCTGTTGTACGGGGAGCCAGTGTAGAGTTCTGATTCCTGCCAAGATGGATTGATGTCTGGGAATGTCCAAAAGCAGCCTCCCGGCGGCATTCTGTAAAGCCTGCAACCTACTCAACTGGGCCATGTTTATCCCAAGCAGTAGGGCATTACAGTAGTCCAGCTTGGACAGCAGCAGCGCCACCACCACTGTCTTACGTAGCTCTAACGTAATAAAAGGGAAAATCTTTCTCAAGGTCTTTATTAAGAAAAAGCATGATGAAGCAAGGCTGTTCACATGGGCCGAGAAATTTAGCTGACAATCGAACAGCACGCCAAGGTTTCTCACCTTGGACACGGGGCGGGGGCATTCACTAGCCTTCAGGGGCCACCAGGAGTTGTTCCACAGGGGTTTCCCCTGGCCAAACTCAATGATCTCTGTTTTATCTGTGTTGATCTTCAGGAAGCTCTGGTTCATCCAGGTCATAATTTCCGATAGGCACGCGTGGAACTAACGGCTGTGTCATCAGATTGATTGGCCGTCAATATTATGAGCTGGGAATCGTCCGCGTATGACACTAGGGCGAAACCATGCTTCCTGATGAGTCTGGCCAAAGGGGTAACATGGATGTTAAACAGCGTAGGTGACAGCGCTGAACCCTGAGGAACCCCACAAGGGAGATGGGAATTGTCGGACTGAAGGCAGTCCCAGTATAGGCTCTGCTCCCTTCCCTCCAGAAATGATGAGAGAAGGAACAGTGCTGGGCCCTTAATTCCGACTTCCTGCAGTCTCTGTATCAACACCGTGTGATTCACGGTGTCGAAGGCCGCCGACAGATCCAACAAGACAAGAATAGCCCTACCCCCTTTGTCGACTATGCTACGGATCTCCTCTGCTGCCATGAGAAGGGCTGATTCCGTTGAATGTTGTGAACGAAAACCATGTTGGGTGGAGTCTAGCAAATTGTGAGTATCTAGGTACTCCGTCAGTGACCTGTTTACTGATTTCTCTAAAATTTTAGCTGCAATGGGTAGCACAGCAATAGGACGGTAGTTCTTAGGTTCACAAGGATCTAATGTGGGCTTCTTCAGCAATGGCTTGATCGTAGCTATCTTCCAACTGGAGGGATAGTTACCTGACTCCAGCACTTGGTTAATTAAAGGTGTTAGTTCATCAGCAATTCTGTCAACAGCAAGATGCAAGATCATGGGGGGGGGGGGGGCAGGGGTCTTTAGGTGAACCTGATTTAGTAACAGTGATAAGTTTACAGGTTTCTTCCCTTGTGATTAGTGGGAACTTCGTCAAACTATGATGTATCGTAGCTTTGTCAGTCAGTGGTTGCTCTTGCTTGTCTGGGCTCGGGTGAGTGTTCAGTAGTTCTTTATAGATTAATTGGACCTTTTCCTGGAAGAAGGAGGCTAATTTATCACACATCGCTTGGTCGGGCTGAAACGTATTAGCCTCAGGCGGTTTAGAGAGTAAGGTTACTGTTTTAAAAAGCTCTTTGGTAGAGTTACCTGCTTCCCTGATCCTGGTTGCGTAGAATAAACTTTTTGCCACAATTACTGCCTCTCTGTACTGTTGAAGGGCACAATTATACCTAATTTTCTTCACAAGACTATAGTCCACCCTCCAAAGGCACTCAGCCTTTCTACAAACTACATTTAGGGCTTTGAGCTCTGAATTATACCATGGGGCAAGAGGTTTTAATCTCCTAATAGCTAGCACTTTTTCAGGGGCCACCACATCAGCTGCTGCCGCCAACCATTTGTTGAAAGAAAGAGCCACCTCCGAGTTGTCCTTACTAACTGGAAGAGGGGATTGGCGCAGTGCAGTGATTAAACTGTCAACATGAACCTTAGACCATTGTCTGGTCTTTACCTTTACTGGTTTTGGACGAGGTTGAGGTGTTAGTAGGCCTGTCTTAATGGTAAAATTAATCGCTTTATGATCTGACCAGGGAAGAGCGGTAATTCTGGCCAGATCCATAACTATGCTGTTGGCAAAAATGCAATCTAAAGTATGGCCGCCCTGATGGGTGGGCTCACTGACTAATTGGCTAAAGCCCAAGGCTGCCAAATTATCAAGCAATTTAATAGAATCCGGATGGTTAGTTAGCTCCAAGTGGAAGTTAAAGTCGCCGAGAAGAATGAAGGGGTGGGGGTCAGTGCGAGATTCTAGATGGTTCATTAAAGCTTGTGGAAAAGAGGTCTTGGGCCTAGGTGGGCGATAGATCAGAAGACCCTGGAACTTAAAAACATTATTAAGTAAATGGTAAAATAGAATGCTTCTGCAGGTAAGTCGAGAATAGTTTCCCTCCCCCCCCTTTCCCACTCTATCTTGTGCAGTGACGACATAGCCTTTAGGCAGTGCTATGTTCCAATCTGGGCCGGAAGTGTTGTCGGTCCACGTCTCAGTCATAAAGATTATACCAGGTAGGGTGTTGTCAATCAGATCCGCGATCTGGTATTTGTTTTTATTAACAGATCGCACATTAAGCAGAACGCAGCGTAATGTATGATCCTGGCCCATCCTACTATCTACGAGGAGGTTAAGCCTGGGAGTATCACGCGAAAGTGTTTCACCCACCCTATTTTTAAAGGTGGCTATCCCCATGGTGCCATGGTTGCTAACTTGGTCGTAGCCCACCATTCTATCTTGTCTAATCTGATAGGCACATTTAGTGCAAACAAGCCGTTCTAGGTGTCTGTCGGATGCTAGCAGATCATGAGTTCTACATGAGGTCATATCTAAGCCCACCAATTGCTGTCTACTATAGATAGTTACCTCCAGAGGGCCAGGGGTCCTGGCGCTGGTCGCGCTCCGGGCGCAGACGGGCTTGCCTTTGGCGCGCCCGCTGCGCGGACGCCCCAGCGCGCCTTTTATGTGCGTCAGAGACGAAGCTAGCGCCTCAACACAGGTGCAATGCGGACCCGGCTAACTTCCGGGTACCGCCAGGGTCGAGCACCGAATGCAGCAAGATGTAGAGCGGAGACAAGCAGAAGAGTGCAGGTAAAAAACGTTATCTCAATTAAAAGGAACGTTAAAATCTCAAGCTTAAAATTATGTTAAAAGCGGTGCTGTGCCCTAAGACCGCAGTACAAATAAATGTGCGAGAAAGTCTAGCAGCATAGGGAGAACAATCGATGGAGGTCTGGGTAGTTACAAACAAAAGCTGGAACCCACACAGTAACCGGAGCACGGACGCCCCAGCGCGCCTTTTATGTGCGTCAGAGGCGAAGCTAGCGCGTCCACCCAGGTGCAATGCGGACCCGCCTAACTTCCGGGTACCGCCAGGGTCGAGCGCCAAATGCAGCAAGATGTAGAGCGGAGACAAGCAGAAGAGTGCAGGTAAAAAAACGTTATCTCAATTAAAAGGAACGTTAAAATCTCAAGCTTAAAATTATGTTAAAAGCGGTGCTGTGCCCTAAAACCGCAGTACAAATAAATGTGCGAGAAAGTCTAGCAGCATAGGGAGAACAATCGATGGAGGTCTGGGTAGTTACAAACAAAAGCTGGAACCCACACAGTAACCGGAGCACGGACACCCCAGCGCGCCTTTTATGTGCGTCAGAGGCGAAGCTAGCGCGTCCACCCAGGTGCAATGCGGACCCGCCTAACTTCCGGGCACCGCCAGGGTCGAGCGCCGAATGCAGCAAGATGTAGAGCGGAGACAAGCAGAAGAGTGCAGGTAAAAAACTTTATCTCAATTAAAAGGAACGTTAAAATCTCAAGCTTAAAATTATGTTAAAAGCGGTGCTGTGCCCTAAAACCGCAGTACAAATAAATGTGCGAGAAAGTCTAGCAGCATAGGGAGAACAATCGATGGAGGTTTGGGTAGTAACAAACAAAAGCTGGAACCCACACACTAACCCGGAGTTGGAGTGTCCTGTCTCGACGTCCAACGTTTGACCAATGCAGACGGAGACCTGTTCCTCGACGTTGATCGTCGCCTGGTTGACGCCAACGGAGGGTCTTTTACCTGACTCGACGTTGAAGCCGCCGTCTTCGATCTTGGAGATGAACAATGCGAGTGCACCGCTGAAGACTTCTCACGACGACATCTGCTTCTTTGCCGCCAGACGATTCAACGCCGATCCCGACGCCGAAAGTGAACAGATTGGTATCTTGCTCCTCAATGTCGATCGTGGTCTCATTTTCTTCGGCCTCACAGGAGACCTACCTCTTTTAGAGAGTCCATATAACCGAATTCTCTCTTTATCCTTGAGAGTTCTTCTGGACAATTTTTTACGATGTGGACAGTTCTCTGGAGAGTGAGAGTCAAGGAGGCAGAGGATACACACAGAATATGTGTCAGTCTTGGCCTTCTTCTTGCCACAGGAGGGGCAGGGGTGGAAAAGTGAAGGCATTCTGACAGAAATAAAAACACTTTCTGCCAAAGAAAAGGTCACACTTCAGTCCAAAACCCAAAAAACGCCGAGTGAAAAGTAGAAAACCTCGCAGAGTTTAGATAATTTTGACAAAAAGACAGAGTTGTGGAATCCAGGGTCCTGACTGAAGGCGCTGGAAAGAACAACTGACCCAGCTGTCACCCCTGAGGCATGATGGGAAGCTAGGGGTCATGGCTGATTTAAAGGCACGGTGCCAGTTTTTGTACAATTGCTGTCTTTTTCTATGCTATTGGCTTACAATGCAGCCTGTAGGCTAACAATGCCTGCTCTTTTTGCAGTTTTCATGAGTTGTACTCATTAACAGAAGTTCAAGTAATACTTGCCTTACTGTGGTCCATATATTCATTGTGTTTGCACAAGTATTTATCATATTATTGCATTGTTTAGCTTCCTGTATGGGGGCTGCATTGGTATGAGAAAAAATGATATATGTATGTATGTATGTATGTATATATATATATATATATATATATATATATATATATATATATATATATATATATATATATATTACCTACTGGCGGTCGCCAGTAGGTAGTTATAGTTAGGACCCCTTTTCCATTGGAAATCCGCAACATTCTATTTTGATTATCTTTGGCGCCGGTTGACGAATCCTCGCGAATTTCTCAAAATAGGTGGGGCGCTACGCTCCGCTCCTACCCTGAAAGTCTCGGGGGGATTCGTCAAGCGGGGGCTGAGATAAAAGGGGGGTCCCAAAACGCGTTTTCCCCATGCATTTTTCCATAGGACCTTTAGAACGAGCTACAGCCCGAACGGCTGAACAGAATTACTAGAAATTTGGCAGAGAGGTAGTCCTCAGGTCAAGGAAGTGCCTTTTGTAGGTTTGGTGTAAATCTGTTCAGTAGATTCTGAGAAAATAGCCTTTAAATCAATATATATATCTGAGCCCGCTTACGGTACGCTTACCGTAAGCTTACCGTACGCGTACGGTGGCGTGCGCGAGCGCGATTCTGATTGGCTCTTAGATCTTAGTAAACATTCGAATTGGCCGAAACCAGGAAGCGGCGGCCGCCATTTTGTGTATTTCACTCTGAAAAAAAAGAGTGATATCTTGAAAAGGGGGCAATGAGGAGAGTTACAGACCCCCTAACATTTGTAAGGGGGTCAAAGAAGGACAGAAAAGTACAAAAAAAACATTTATTGATTTTTAAAAAAATCGCGGGGTACGCGTACGGTAAGCTAACCGTACGCGTACGGTAGAAAAAAAAAATAAAAAGAAATAAAATTCAGATTTAAGTGTTTAGATATTAGGGGGCTCTAAAAAGAGCCGTTGTGTTTTTGAAGTGATTTTTTAGTGGTACCTACAAGTAAGTACCGATGCAGAGTCTAAGGTTCAAAAGGAAGACTCTGTTCCCTTCATCATTGAAGTGCACACCATCTCCTCTATAAATGTCTTGCATGTCATAACGCAAGTTGTTGTGGTAAATGGCACCCATACCATAGTCACGGAGGAAAGCAGAAACAGATTTGTTGACGTGCTTTCTTGCTTTGTCAATCTGCGGACAGAAATGATTGGACCAGTTCCATTTTTGCCTTTGGCATATGTTTGAAAACACAAAGGCAGTTTTAGGGAAAAGTGAAAACAGTTGTGCAAAGGTGTCCTTCATAAGCATTTCCAGACCTACCCCAGTCAAAGTGCCTAGGTCATTGCCACCACAGTGCACTATTATGAGGTCAGGGTGTTGGATTTGCATGAAGGATTTCACCAATGGCATCAACTGGTGCCACTTTAACCCTCTCTGACCAATCCATTTAATGTCTACATTTGGCAAAGCAAGGTCTCTCACCATATCTGTTTTCTCTGCAAACTTTTCACTCCAGAAGACATAGCTGTGCCCTACAATCCACACTGTGAACATCTTCAAAGGAGAACTGGATGCACTCAGGAGGTGTCTTTCAGTAGAATGGCAATATGAAAAGAAAGACAGTTTGGAAATGGAGGCATACATATTTTTTTCAAAACAAAAAGAACTGATTGGCTGTTTCATACCATTCTAGAATAAAAACTAGGCTGTATGTGTAAATTAATAGAAGCATGTTTTGTATTGGTACAGAAAAATGTGTTACCAAAGAACAGTACTATGGATTTGCTGTTAGGTTTGAAAAGTCAAGCACTCTTGCTCTGTGGAATTGAAACATTGTGTGGCGAACTTCTGACCTAACTCCACACAGCAGTGTTCCATGAGCTGTTGCTATGGTAGCAGGCAGAAGTCAAGTTGGGGGAAGGGTACTAGGCAGAAGTCAAGTTGGGGGCAGGGTACTTTTGGAAAAGGGTTGGTTTTCAACCAATAGAAATGTGTGATTACATTTGAAAAAAAGGGGGAAGCACTGAGATTTGAAACTTACATGTATATGTGTGGAAAAATAGAGGGAAAGTTTGCCATTATCTGGTTCTGCTGAGAGGAGAGAGGTGAACACAACAGAGATCCTGGCTCTGATAATCTGCTGTTTGAGTGCCACATTTCTTTCACAACTAACTAATTTTAAAGGTGAGGATAGAGTTTGAGAGGAGATGTATATGGTAAATTAAGAAATGAATAATAGAAATGGAAATTCTTTTTGTTGAAGTTGCGTTTATCATTTTCTGTTTTGGGAGAAATTTAAATGTGAGGAACATGTAAAATAATATGGACTATGTTTTCACAATAAATTAAGGTGTACTGGAAAAAAAAAGAATAGTTTAAGGGTTTGAGGTTGGACTCAGTAATGCAAATACATTCAGCATCACTAAGGCTGGTTGCCCTTGCTGGAATGTAGGCAGCCACCCAGGTTACACATGGTGGTGGTCTGAAAAAGCAGTTTGGACATGTGCATTTAAGAAAATCAAAAAAGTGGTTTCATAATGTGTCAGTCTGTAAAAGTGATTTTCACTTGCCCAAAAAAAAAGAGCAGTAAGTGTGCTTTCAAATTGGCAAAGAAATTTCGTTTTGGGACTAATGTGAAAACATGACTCTGTGTGCAAAGAGGAATTATAGGCAGAGATTTATTGCGTTTTTTTCTGGTGATTTCACAGTTGCATTAGTAGGAAAAAGGGGGAGCGATTTTTTGGGGGAAGAAGCAGACTCTTAGCACACACCCATGTGCTTGCCATGTATAATCATGCACAGTATTTACAAGCGAGTGGGGTTTTCAGGTTTCAGTCTGTAATGCAAATACATTCAGCATCACTAAGGCTGGTTGCCCTTGCTGGAGTGTAGGCAGCCACCCAGGTTACACATGGTGGTAGTCTGAAAAAGAAGTTTGGACATGTGCATTTAAGAAAATCAAAAAAGTGGTTTCATAATGTGTCAGTCTGTAAAAGTGATTTTCACTTGCCAAAAAAAAAGAGCAGTAAGTGTGCTATCAAATTGGCAAAGAAATTTCGTTTTGGGACTAATGTGAAAACATGACTCTGTGTGCAAAGAGGAATTATAGGCAGAGATTTATTGCGTTTTGCTCTGGTGATTTCACAGTTGCATTAGATGGAAAGGGGGAGCGATTTTTTGGGGGAAGAAGCAGACTCTTAGCACACACCCATGTGCTTGCCATGTATAATCATGCACAGTATTTACAAGCGAGTGGGGTTTTCAGGTTTCAGTCTGTAATGCAAATACATTCAGCATCACTAAGGCTGGTTGCCCTTGCTGGAGTGTAGGCAGCCACCCAGGTTACACATGGTGGTAGTCTGAAAAAGAAGTTTGGACATGTGCATTTAAGAAAATCAAAAAAGTGGTTTCATAATGTGTCAGTCTGTAAAAGTGATTTTCACTTGCCAAAAAAAAAAGAGCAGTAAGTGTGCATTCAAATTGGCAAAGAAATTTCGTTTTGGGACTAATGTGAAAACATGACTCTGTGTGCAAAGAGGAATTATAGGCAGAGATTTATTGTGTTTTGCTCTGGTGATTTCACAGTTGCATTAGATGGAAAGGGGGAGCGATTTTTTGGGGGAAGAAGCAGACTCTTAGCACACACCCATGTGCTTGCCATGTATAATCATGCACAGTATTTACAAGCGAGTGGGGTTTTCAGGTTTCAGTCTGTAATGCAAATACATTCAGCATCACTAAGGCTGGTTGCCCTTGCTGGAGTGTAAGCAGCCACCCAGGTTACACATGGTGGTAGTCTGAAAAAGAAGTTTGGACATGTGCATTTAAGAAAATCAAAAAAGTGGTTTCATAATGTGTCAGTCTGTAAAAGTGATTTTCACTTGCCAAAAAAAAAGAGCAGTAAGTGTGCTATCAAATTGGCAAAGAAATTTTGTTTTGTGCCTAATGTGAAAACATGACTCTGTGTGCAAAGAGGAATTATAGGCAGAGATTTATTGCGTTTTGCTCTGGTGATTTCACAGTTGCATTAGATGGAAAGGGGGAGCGATTTTTTGGGGGAAGAAGCAGACTCTTAGCACACACCCATGTGCTTGCCATGTATAATCATGCACAGTATTTACAAGCGAGTGGGGTTTTCAGGTTTCAGTCTGTAATGCAAATACATTCAGCATCACTAAGGCTGGTTGCCCTTGCTGGAGTGTAGGCAGCCACCCAGGTTACACATGGTGGTGGTGTGAAAAAGCAGTTTGGACATGTGCATTTAAGAAAATCCAAAAAGTGGTTTCATAATGTGTCAGTCTGTAAAAGTGATTTTCACTTGCCAAAAAAAAAGAGCAGTAAGTGTGGTTTCAAATTGGCAAAGAAATTTCGTTTTGGGACTAATGTGAAAACATGACTCTGTGTGCAAAGAGGAATTATAGGCAGAGATTTATTGCGTTTTGCTCTGGTGATTTCACAGTTGCATTAGATGGAAAGGGGGAGCGATTTTTTGGGGGAAGAAGTAGACTCTTAGCACACACCCATGTGCTTGCCATGTATAATCATGCACAGTATTTACAAGCGAGTGGGGTTTTCAGGTTTCAGTCTGTAATGCAAATACATTCAGCATCACTAAGGCTGGTTGCCCTTGCTGGAGTGTAGGCAGCCACCCAGGTTACACATGGTGGTGGTCTGAAAAAGAAGTTTGGACATGTGCATTTAAGAAAATCAAAAAAGTGGTTTCATAATGTGTCAGTCTGTAAAAGTGATTTTCACTTGCCCAAAAAAAAAAGAGCAGTAAGTGTGCTTTCAAATTGGCAAAGAAATTTCGTTTTGGGACTAATGTGAAAACATGACTCTGTGTGCAAAGAGGAATTATAGGCAGAGATTTATTGCGTTTTTTTCTGGTGATTTCACAGTTGCATTAGTAGGAAAAAGGGGGAGCGATTTTTTGGGGGAAGAAGCAGACTCTTAGCACACACCCATGCGCTTGCCATGTATAATCATGCACAGTATTTACAAGCGAGTGGGGTTTTCAGGTTTCAGTCTGTAATGCAAATACATTCAGCATCACTAAGGCTGGTTGCCCTTGCTGGAGTGTAGGCAGCCACCCAGGTTACACATGGTGGTGGTCTGAAAAAGAAGTTTGGACATGTGCATTTAAGAAAATCAAAAAAGTGGTTTCATAATGTGTCAGTCTGTAAAAGTGATTTTCACTTGCCCAAAAAAAAAGAGCAGTAAGTGTGCTATCAAATTGGCAAAGAAATTTCGTTTTGGGACTAATGTGAAAACATGACTCTGTGTGCAAAGAGGAATTATAGGCAGAGATTTATTGCGTTTTTATTTGGTGATTTCACAGTTGCATTAGATGGAAAGGGGGAGCGATTTTTTGGGGGAAGAAGCAGACTCTTAGCACACACCCATCTGCTTGCCATGTATAATCATGCACAGTATTTACAAGCGAGTGGGGTTTTCAGGTTTCAGTCTGTAATGCAAATACATTCAGCATCACTAAGGCTGGTTGCCCTTGCTGGAGTGTAGGCAGCCACCCAGGTTACACATGGTGGTAGTCTGAAAAAGAAGTTTGGACATGTGCATTTAAGAAAATCAAAAAAGTGGTTTCATAATGTGTCAGTCTGTAAAAGTGATTTTCACTTGCCAAAAAAAAAGAGCAGTAAGTGTGCTATCAAATTGGCAAAGAAATTTTGTTTTGTGCCTAATGTGAAAACATGACTCTGTGTGCAAAGAGGAATTATAGGCAGAGATTTATTGCGTTTTGCTCTGGTGATTTCACAGTTGCATTAGATGGAAAGGGGGAGCGATTTTTTGGGGGAAGAAGCAGACTCTTAGCACACACCCATGTGCTTGCCATGTATAATCATGCACAGTATTTACAAGCGAGTGGGGTTTTCAGGTTTCAGTCTGTAATGCAAATACATTCAGCATCACTAAGGCTGGTTGCCCTTGCTGGAGTGTAGGCAGCCACCCAGGTTACACATGGTGGTGGTGTGAAAAAGCAGTTTGGACATGTGCATTTAAGAAAATCCAAAAAGTGGTTTCATAATGTGTCAGTCTGTAAAAGTGATTTTCACTTGCCAAAAAAAAAGAGCAGTAAGTGTGGTTTCAAATTGGCAAAGAAATTTCGTTTTGGGACTAATGTGAAAACATGACTCTGTGTGCAAAGAGGAATTATAGGCAGAGATTTATTGCGTTTTGCTCTGGTGATTTCACAGTTGCATTAGATGGAAAGGGGGAGCGATTTTTTGGGGGAAGAAGTAGACTCTTAGCACACACCCATGTGCTTGCCATGTATAATCATGCACAGTATTTACAAGCGAGTGGGGTTTTCAGGTTTCAGTCTGTAATGCAAATACATTCAGCATCACTAAGGCTGGTTGCCCTTGCTGGAGTGTAGGCAGCCACCCAGGTTACACATGGTGGTGGTGTGAAAAAGCAGTTTGGACATGTGCATTTTTTAGAAAATCCAAAAAGTGGTTTCATAATGTGTCAGTCTGTAAAAGTGATTTTCACTTGCCCAAAAAAAAAGAGCAGTAAGTGTGCTTTCAAATTGGCAAAGAAATTTCGTTTTGGGACTAATGTGAAAACATGACTCTGTGTGCAAAGAGGAATTATAGGCAGAGATTTATTGCGTTTTTTTCTGGTGATTTCACAGTTGCATTAGTAGGAAAAAGGGGGAGCGATTTTTTGGGGGAAGAAGCAGACTCTTAGCACACACCCATGTGCTTGCCATGTATAATCATGCACAGTATTTACAAGCGAGTGGGGTTTTCAGGTTTCAGTCTGTAATGCAAATACATTCAGCATCACTAAGGCTGGTTGCCCTTGCTGGAGTGTAGGCAGCCACCCAGGTTACACATGGTGGTGGTCTGAAAAAGAAGTTTGGACATGTGCATTTAAGAAAATCAAAAAAGTGGTTTCATAATGTGTCAGTCTGTAAAAGTGATTTTCACTTGCCCAAAAAAAAAGAGCAGTAAGTGTGCTTTCAAATTGGCAAAGAAATTTCGTTTTGGGACTAATGTGAAAACATGACTCTGTGTGCAAAGAGGAATTATAGGCAGAGATTTATTGCGTTTTTTTCTGGTGATTTCACAGTTGCATTAGTAGGAAAAAGGGGGAGCGATTTTTTGGGGGAAGAAGCAGACTCTTAGCACACACCCATGCGCTTGCCATGTATAATCATGCACAGTATTTACAAGCGAGTGGGGTTTTCAGGTTTCAGTCTGTAATGCAAATACATTCAGCATCACTAAGGCTGGTTGCCCTTGCTGGAGTGTAGGCAGCCACCCAGGTTACACATGGTGGTGGTCTGAAAAAGAAGTTTGGACATGTGCATTTAAGAAAATCAAAAAAGTGGTTTCATAATGTGTCAGTCTGTAAAAGTGATTTTCACTTGCCCAAAAAAAAAGAGCAGTAAGTGTGCTATCAAATTGGCAAAGAAATTTCGTTTTGGGACTAATGTGAAAACATGACTCTGTGTGCAAAGAGGAATTATAGGCAGAGATTTATTGCGTTTTTATTTGGTGATTTCACAGTTGCATTAGATGGAAAGGGGGAGCGATTTTTTGGGGGAAGAAGCAGACTCTTAGCACACACCCATCTGCTTGCCATGTATAATCATGCACAGTATTTACAAGCGAGTGGGGTTTTCAGGTTTCAGTCTGTAATGCAAATACATTCAGCATCACTAAGGCTGGTTGCCCTTGCTGGAGTGTAGGCAGCCACCCAGGTTACACATGGTGGTGGTCTGAAAAAGAAGTTTGGACATGTGCATTTAAGAAAATCAAAAAAGTGGTTTCATAATGTGTCAGTCTGTAAAAGTGATTTTCACTTGCCCAAAAAAAAAGAGCAGTAAGTGTGCTTTCAAATTGGCAAAGAAATTTCGTTTTGGGACTAATGTGAAAACATGACTCTGTGTGCAAAGAGGAATTATAGGCAGAGATTTATTGCGTTTTTTTCTGGTGATTTCACAGTTGCATTAGATGGAAAGGGGGAGCGATTTTTTGGGGGAAGAAGCAGACTCTTAGCACACACCCATCTGCTTGCCATGTATAATCATGCACAGTATTTACAAGCGAGTGGGGTTTTCAGGTTTCAGTCTGTAATGCAAAAACATTCAGCATCACTAAGGCTGGTTGCCCTTGCTGGAGTGTAGCAGTCTGGACATGGGCTTTTTAAAAAATCTGAAAAGTGGTTTCATAATGTGTCAGTTTGTAAAAGTGATTTTCACTTGCCCAAAAAAAAGAGCAGTAAGTGTGCATTCAAATTGGCAAAGAAATTTCGTTTTGTGAGTATTGTGAAAAGAAATGTAGTAATATATTTAAATAAAATAAAGGAATTTTTTTTTTTAGTTTTTTTCAGGTATTGCTGAAGAGCAGTGAACAAAATTTAAGATGCCTACAAAATCCAGAGTTCAAAAAACGCTAAAAAAAAACCTATATTTGAAGACAACTAGAGGATCAAAGTTAGTAGAAGATGCTGATGTTGGGAGGAAGAAAAAATCTTCTGGTAAGCAAAAAAAAGATTTTCTAAGGAATATATTCAAAAAAAGGAAAAATGTACAAAATGTCTGTACAGGAAAGAATGATTTCAAACAAAAAGGACAAGAAAAAATTGAGAATTTAGTTAATGCAAATATACCTTCTGCAACTAAAAAGTTAAACTTAAACAGAAAAACAGCGTTTAAAGAGATACGTAGAAAAATGTTTCAGAGAAGAGTTATGTCCAATTTGATAAAGGATGTGAAGAAATATAAGCAAAAGGCAAAGTATTATAAGAGAAAAAAAGAAATTGAAGCCATTGCAGCAAAGGCATTAGAATTAAAAAGGAAACTATTCATATTAATTTTAAATAGGATGCGTACATTAGACAAAATGGTTAATGTACTGAAATCACATAGCAAAAGGAAAAGAGTAGTGAACAGAACAAACTTTTGTAAAGTGTTTTTAGGAAAGTGGATGCATAGTTCAAGTAGTGAACCTTTTTTTAATGAAGAGAGCTATTTTCAAAGTAATAGTTTGCTGCATGCAGTTGACACCAGAGGTCGTTCATACGAAGTAAAAAATGGTTGCATAATGGAGAAGGAGATAATGGTTCCAAGAGATGAGGTACAAGTGATGGCAGATGAGGCAATGGGGAGACGTCCTAAAGCCCCAGTGTACACTTGGAATTGTAGTAGTATTTGCACTGTGCGTCAGGAATCTATTGACAAATTTCGAGAGTTTCTAAGAGAATATAGTAAAAAAAGTATAAAACAGAAGATTAAGGTGCTTCAAATTCTGGATCCATGCAGAGTGAGAGAGAATACTGGTTTGCAGGGTCATTCTCTGGCTTGTCTATCTAGAAAAGTGTGCAATAGTGTTTTCCATCATTTTAGGATGCTGGCTGTTCATCATACTGAAATGAGAAAGTTTGTGAGACGGTTGTATTTTGCCAAAAGTCCAGCAATAAAGTTAAATGAATTGAATAGGGCTCTGTTCCGAGGAACGGTATCAGATGTAGAGAAGGTTGTTGATGAAATTCAGTTTTGTTACTTTGGTCCTGAACAAAACAGTGCAGAGAAGGACACAGTAAATGAGGAAGAAGTGGAAGAGAATGTAGAACCCTCTGTAAGTAACACATTTAATGATCACATAACAAAATTTGCAATAGTCTCTAATGAAAGACCAAATTTTACTTGTATTTGTTGCCGCAGAACTCATTATAGAAAACAAACTAGGAATGTTGATCTCTACAGAAAGAGTGAAAATGAAGATAATTATAAGTGGAAGGATTTTGCCACATATATATTTCTAGAAAATTGTTTTGAATTGGGTGAAGATCAGCGTATTTGTAAATACTGTTACAACAAGTTAGAGGAAAATAGAATGCCGACCAGAGCTGTACATAATAATTTAGAATTGCATGCTATTCCTGCTGAACTCTCTGAATTAAATACATATGAGTCTATACTCATTCAATGTGTTCATCCGTTCCAGACCATAGTACGTATGGAGCCCAAAACTGGTAAATTACCTCCTTCAGATTTACTGAGAGGTTTAAAAGGTAGAGTGGTGTATTTGCCCTTGGATTTGAAAAAAAATATGGAAACTATTGATGCGGATACTTTGGAAACTGAACCATTAATTATTCTGGTTAATGGTGTACCTACAAAGAATAAGAAGATTTGGCAGGAGCTGGTAGATGTACGGAAAGTACAAAAAGCAAATTTGTATTTGAAAAGGAATAACAAATGGTATGAATCAATTTATATAGAAGAAGAAGAAGAAGAAGAAGATTTACAAGAAGACACAGAAACACCAACTGGACAAATTGAAAAAGTGGACAAGTCAAAGGAAGAAGAAATTTATGAACATTTTAGCATACATCCTCTTCATTCAAAAGAAGTTATGGGAGACAATATTGATCTCTTTCAGATGAAGAAAGCAAAAGGAACTCCCGTGAGTGTATGGGAGGAGAGCTTGGAAGCTCGATGTTTTCCCCAGCTGTTTCCTAAAGGAAAAGGAGGACGATACGATGAACGTCCAGAACAGATTCCAGCTTCTGAGTATCGGACTACAAGACTATATGCTGAAGATCCCAGATTTCGACAAAGTATTCCTTATTTGTTCCATCTTTTATTTGAAAGCGACTTGTCTGCACTGTCTTATGCAGTAAATCACATTTTAAAAAGTGGAGTACATTTACAAAATGTGTCTGCTAAGGATTTTATGGAGAAAGTGCAGCACCGAGATGATCATTTGGAAACACAACTGATCAATCTGATGGCTTGTCAGCGTGGGACAAATGAATATTGGTACCGACGCCATGGTGAACTAAAATGCATGTTACGGAATTTAGGAACACCAACATGGTTCCTTACCCTAAGCTGTGCCGAGTACGCTTGGGATGATTTACTGGATTTTCTACGAGAGGCCAATTCAAACATTAAAAACATCGAATACAAGACAGCAGGAGAACTGTGCTCATTGGATCCGGTTAATGTTTGCAGATATTTCAATCATAGATTTGAGGCTATGATGTCCTTCATCTGCAATAAAAAAAATCCACCTCTTGGAGAAGTAGTGGATTTCTTTTGGAGAAAAGAGTACCAGGCAAGAGGTGCTCCTCATATTCATATGCTGTTGTGGATCAAGGATGCCCCAAAGTTTGGAACAGATACTGATGAAGCAGTGTTATCTTACATTGAAGAATATGCAACATGTGCTATACCAAAAAGCACAGAAGAGAAAAAGTTAAAGGAGCAAGTTTTACGTTTCCAAAGTCATCGGTGTGGAAAATACTGTCGACGGAAATACAAGAGCAAAGAAAAATACTACACTAAATGTCGATTTGGATTTCCTAGACCTGTTCTTTCAAATGGAAGAGTAAACAGTTTTATGTCAGCTGTGAGACATACTATCACAAGAAAATCACCAAAGAATACCTACAACCTTAAAAGAAAAGAAGAATCAAAAAATATAAATGACTACAACCCAGTCATTTTATCCATGTGGAACGCTAACATGGATATACAGTATGTTGCTGACAATTCCATTGCTGTTGCTCGATATGTAACGTCTTACATTACGAAATCAGAAAAAACAGAATTGAAGGAAATGTTGGAAGAGATTTCTCACGAGAAGACTGTCAGTAAGAAGCTGTACAGTTTCAGTTTGAAGATGTTATCGCATCGAGAAATTGGATCCTACGAATGTTCAGATAGGTTATCTTCTGCAAGTCTCTACTCGAAGTCAAGAAGAATAATTTGGGCAAGTTTAGGCCTTGCAGCAATGAGAAATCGGGTACTGAAATCTGTAGGAGAAATTGAATATTTGGCCGAGAATGACCCAGAAAGTACAGATATTTTGAAATCAAACATGTTGGACACTTATTATCCCAAGAGAAGTCATCATCTGGAGAACATGTGTCTCTATGAAGTGTTGCAGAACTACATTTATTCACGGAAAGCTGCAGAAGACATCAACAATGGAAAATATAAAGTCGTTGGTGAAGAAGGATGTTTGGTGAAGCAAACAAAAGGAAGTTTGATAAATCACCGGAAGCTGAGTTGTGACACTACTGACAAGAAGGAATTTTACTACTTGGCTCTTTTACAGTTGTTTAAACCATGGCGTACAGAGGATGAACTACTGGGAGAATTTCAAAGCTATGAAGATTCTTTTAATGCTTGCAAAGACAGCATACAATGCAGTACATTCTCAACTTATCTGCAAATGTTAAATGAAGAAATTGAACAGGAAACTACAATTGCAGCAGAAATAGCTAGAGACAGTTCTCAGGACAGCCAAAGTTCAGGAACACTCAGTCAAGATCCCCTAGGACAACCAATCGTTGAAAATGAAGCATCAATAGCCATGAATGAAGTGGAAACGGCTATGAATCAAGCTCAAGAAGAATTTATAGACTTAGAAAATTTGGAAAGACAACTGAATCAAGAGCAGCAACAAATTTATGAAGAGATCAAAAACAAAATTGATCACGGATTTCTACATGAAAAAAAAGAGTGCTCATGCACATCATTTCATCCAATCAGGATGTATGTAAGCGGACAAGCTGGAACTGGAAAAAGTTTCCTAATAAAAGTCATCAGAAGCTACCTAAAGCAAAAAACGGATTCTACTTTGTCTTGTGTGGTTACTGCTCCAACTGGGTTAGCAGCATATAACATAAAAGGAATCACTTTACATCGTTTGCTAATGTTACCAGTGGAGCATGAGAACAAAATACAATTCAACAAGCTAACTGGAGAAGCATCCTTGGAAGTTTCAAGAGTATTGAAGAAGATGCAAGTTCTCATTATTGATGAGGTGAGCATGGTATCAAACTTAATGCTTGCCTTTGTGCATTTAAGAATGCAGCAAATTTTGAAGACAGACTATGACATGTTATTTGGTGGAAAACACGTCATAGTTTTTGGAGATCTTTTGCAACTTACTCCAGTTAAAGGACAACCAGTGTTTAGTACTGTCACACATGAAGACACAAAGAAGTCATTGGGAAGCATCGGAAATACAAATATTTGGTCCTTCTTTGAGTACAAGGAACTTACTACTAATATGAGGCAAGCAAGCGATGAAGAATATGGAAGTATTCTGAAGGATATCAGAATTGGACTACTCACAGAAGTTGGCAAAAAAGCATTACAGAGTCGGCTGCTACATAATTTATTTCCAAAGGAAGAAATAGTTGCAGAGAAGATATACAAGAACATTGCAGAAAACAAAAGTGTCATCTGCTTAATGCCAACTCTACGTGAATGCTCAATATTCAATGAGGAGCTTTTGAAATTGGAAAAGGAAGAGATCAGGAAATTGGAAGCAGTGGACAAAATTGAGGATGGAAGAATTACTGTCACAGTAACAGGCAAACTGAAAAATAAATTGGACTCACTAGAGAAGAACATCTCCAAAACAGCTGGATTAGAAAAAAATCTATATGTTTGCATGAACTGTAGAGTATTTTTAAGGAGAAATTTGGATGTTGAAAAAGGTTTAGTTAATGGAGCTATGGGAAGAGTTGTGGGTTTTATTAATTATCAGAAAAAAGATGGAATTGAATGTTTAAAAATAAAATTTGATCAGATAGAAGAAGTTAAAGACATTTGTCGTTGTACAGTTCGTTTCATGCTTGTGAAAGACTTATATGTACGTAGGAAGCAGTTTCCGTTTTCTCTAGCATATGCTGTAACTATTCACAAGTCTCAAGGATTGACTGTAGATTGTGCATTTGTGAACATTGGTTCAACTGTGTTCAAAGAAGGTATGGCATATGTTGCTTTGTCACGAGTGAAAACATTATCAGGTTTATTCATGATAGACTTTGATGACTCAAAAGTTAGTGCTGATACAAACTGTGTAAAGGAGTATAATAGATTAAGAAGAAGCTATGCTCCTCATTTAGGTCAGTATCCTGTGTTAGAGAAACGTGTAGTTTCTCGTAAAAGAAAAAATGACAATATCTGTAATGAAGATGTAGAGAAGAGGAAAAAAAAGAGGAGTGATGTAATTGCAAGCAAAAAGAAAAAGGAAAATGAAGAACAGGTTGTAGGATGTCATTTTGAAAATAGCTCTGGTGTCAACTGCTACGCAAATGTAGTGCTGAATGTTGCATTTTATCTGGAAAGTTTGCAAGAGCAGATAATAGTAAATCAGGGAAAAAGATTCTGTTCAGAGCTGAGTCTCCTTTTTCAAAAGCTGAGTAAAGATAAAACTCAAATAGAAAGTGCTACTGAAATTAGAAAACTTTTAGATGTATGTTCAGGACGAACACAGTTTTCTCAAAATGTACAGCAAGACGTACAGGAATTTTTGATGTATTTTCTTCAGGTAGTGGAAGAAGAAGGAGTTCCCATTGACATTTTTTTTGGTCTCTCTTATAAATGGGAACATAGTTGTGATAATTGTTATAATATATGTGGTTCTAATGTTGATAATGAAAGGTTTATTTATTTGACATTGCCAGAAAGTAAAACAGTTACTTTTGCAAAATTAGTTAAAGATGCTAATCATAGCATGAAATGTGGTGAGTGTAAATCTGACATGTTTTCAACATTAATTTTAAAGGAATACGAACAGTATGTAATTTTAATGATGCAACGATGTAGAGCTGATGGTTCAAAATTGGATACTTTAATAAAGAAGTTTACAGGACAGCAATTATCAATTTCAGGAAAAACTTTTGTAACTGTTGCAATAATTTTCCATGATGGACCTACTGTTACTTCTGGACATTACACAGTTTATCTTAAATGTGAAAAAGGTTGGACACTGTGTAATGATTCCCAATTGATTTTCAAACAACGTTTGCCTTTTGATTTAGCAAATTCCTATCTAATCTTCCTGAAACCTAAATTTTAGACAGATTTGGCAAGATCTGGACAAAATAATTTTACCATTTTACTGCATTACCATTACAATTTTGTAGAAAAATGATTTTTTAAATTATCATTTGGCCTAATGGAAAGATAACCAATTGTAATGTGGACTTTATTAATTTTTAATGAAACTTTGAAAAACCAATAATTTAGAGATAATCGGTAACATCTGCACAATTTAAATTTTGGAATGTTATTGGACTGCCATTGGAATTTTTTTCAAAAATGATTTAAAAAATTACTATTTGGCCATGCGGAAAAGTAACCAATTCTATTGTGGACTTAATAAATTATTCCAAAAATTTTCGTGAACCAAAATGTAACAGAGAATCAGTGAGATCTGGACAAATTAAACTTTAGAATTTTATTTGATTACTGTTGGAAATTTATTCCAAACAAAATTTTAAAATTACTATTTGCCCTAAAGGAAATGGAATCAGATGTATTGTGGAGTTATTTGAGATATAATATTGTGATTATACTTCTGAAACAAACATATCAGACGGTATTTTAAAGAAATAACTATTGGTATTAGATGATATTTTTTTAGAATATTATGCATTTCTATAATGTTAAGTTTAAGTAAAAAGAGATTCTGGGCTTTTTTATTACAATCTTTGTGATTGTTATTTTTTTTTGCCCGCTGTAAAATGATGAATGCAATTGCTTTCACAATTTATAGTGAAATGCAATATATTCTGAAAACAGCAAAAATAAGGCAAAAATATTTTTGGGAAAAAAATGTAAATATGTGTACTGTATTATAAAATGTTTTAAAAATATTAATACTTTTTTCTTTTTTTTCAGATTCATATAGAAAAATTTTGAAAACTAGAACCATTTTTAAAGCTACTTTTAAAAAAAACAAATGAATAAATATTTTTTTGAGTGAGTATGGTAAGTCAATAATAATAATTGTAGTCTCTCAAGGACCTTGTAATGTGATAATTGATTTTTAGTGTTTTTTAAAAAAAAAAAAAAAAAATTACGCGTACCGTACGCGTACGGTAAAACAAAAAAAAAAAAAAAGTTTTAAAAAACATATATAAAAAATAGATGAAAGGTAAGGTTGGCTCTTAAAAGAGCCGTTGTGTTCATGCAGGGACAGAGGAAAGAAAGATTGGGAATATTAGACGGTACGACAAGTGTGCTGATCTATTTTACTGTTCACTAGGGAAACACTGGTCTCCCTATAAGTAATTAGATCGTGACAAGTGGCGCACCGTACTTCAACCCTCGCAAACCGAGGGTTAATTTCCAGAGGGCCAGCAAAAGGAGATGCTCCCCCCACAGATGAAGGGCTCACCTGACCTGCAGAAGAAGGAGTCAGCTCTGCAGATGATGGTCCAGGCTGAGCTGCTGTGGATGTACTTGCTTGTCTTTCTGAAGAGTTACCTCCAAAAAGATGACCATGTGTCCTTTTGTGTACATCCTTGAGGTGTCTCTTCATGGTGTGATTCCCAAAGGAATACTTCCTGTCAGGATTACCTCTAGAAAGTACACGCTGACACAGCCTGCAAGTTACTAAGGGTGCATTCACCTTTTGCTGGCCTTCAGGAAAAGTAAAATAATCCCATACATAAGAGGGCTTTTGTTTCCTCGATCTCTGCCTCAAGACAGTGCTGCTAGTTCTAGCCTCACTCTCAGAAGAGCTCTGCTGTTCTGCCATCGTATCCCAAAGACAAACCAGCTCCTTCTCCTAAGGGATCACAAGCAGAAATGAGGGGAATGGGTGTGGTGTAGGAGAGTTCTAGAACTGAAAGTAGTTTCAACCAATCAAAAGTTGTGTTTCATGATCACATGACCTACCGTACGCTTACGGTACGCTTACGGTACGCTTACGGCAAAAGTGCGCATGCGCGTAAAAAAGACACGCGCTTGCGCGCATGCGCATAACAGACACTACCCGACACTTCCGCGTAACGTGCGCGTGTAGCGTACACGCGTACGCGTCCCACGCGGAGTACGCGCGGCTACGCAAATTGCGTAACTATACGCAAGCAGCGTGGATAAATTACGGACGTAGCGTAAACCGTACGCTTACCGTGAGCTTACGGTACGCATACTAAAAAAATAATAAAAAAAAATAGAAAAAAAGTACTGCAAATAAATTTTACATGTTTATTTTAAAAAAAATATAAAAAAAAAACATATTAAAGAATTTGAAAAATTTAACCATAGTCTTTATAAAAGGTAAGAAAAATAAAATAAAAATATGTTAAAAAAAATAGAAGAAAAAAAAAACAATTAGCATTTAAAAAACCTTGCAAATTCACTGAAAAAACCATGGGTTTCACACACGTTATAGTTAGGACTTAGCATTTAAAAAACCATAGAAATTCAGTGAAAAAACCATAGGTTTCACACACGTTATAGTTAGGAATTAGCATTTAAAAAACCTTAGAAATTCAGTGAAAAAACCATAGGTTTCACACATGTTATAGTTAGCTGGACATTTTACTCGTAAAAAACCAATGAAATTCCCCCGTTATAGTTAGTTCAGCTAACTATAACTCGCGCGCCCGCAATGCACTGCTGATGACGTCACATATTACATCACTCATGACATGGTCAGTGACATCACTCATGACATCACTGATGACATCTCAAATGACATCACTGATGACCTCACTGATGACATCATCCTTGTGATAGAGTGGCAGACCTCCTCTTCCCCTAATAAAACCTTTGATACACACAATCAAAAATAGAGACTAAAATATACAAAACAATGGACATACCAATAACAGTTACAACAACCTCTTCAGTAATTCTAAGATCCACATACACATCCACTCATTCACCAACAGTCCAATACAGTCACTCATACATGTACTCACTTATCATATGTACTCATACACTTATACATCCTGCTACACAACGCCACTCATCCATAGAGCTACTCACACACATAGTCACTCATGCCAATAAAGAATCAAACATCCATTTACTTGCATATACAGTTAAACACACACCACCACACTTACTTCTACGGAAACTTACACATACTTAGTCTTTTAAACAATCACTTATAGAAACACATACTTATTCATACAGGAACTCTTTCAATCTCTCACTCTCACATATACTCACATATATAAACCAATAGTCACATATACTAGTTTTAAACATATGTAGTTACTCATAAAGACACTATTGAGACAGTCATTCACTCACTAACACACCCATACACACACTCATCCACCCATGCAGTCCTGCAAACATGCTCTGTTCAACACATACAAACAGTGAGTCACTCATTCATGCACCTATGCACTACGTCATACCCCCCACCGAACCATGCAGACACTCATACTGATACTCAAAAAACCAACTAATAACCTATATAGACACCCATGTAGCTACTCTCCAACCCATGCAGCCACTTATACACAAAGTGAGAGACTGATACAGATATTTATATATTTAAACATTACTCACTAAGCCATGTATTCACTATGATACACTTAATCAGTCAGTTACACAATCAATTTTTCAAAAAGAAATCATCCATTTAGACAGTAATATACCCATTTATTCTTCCATCGACCTTGAGATATACATATATAAAACATATTTAATTTTCAGAAAAATACACATTCACTGGATGATGTCATCAGTGAGGTCATCAGTGATGTCATTTGAGATGTCATCAGTGATGTCATGAGTGATGTCACTGACCATGTCATGAGTGATGTAATATGTGACGTCATCAGCAGTGCATTGCGGGCGCGCGAGTTATAGTTAGCTGAACTAACTATAACGGGGGAATTTCATTGGTTTTTTACGAGTAAAATGTCCAGCTAACTATAACATGTGTGAAACCTATGGTTTTTTCACTGACTTTCTAAGGTTTTTTAAATGCTAATTCCTAACTATAACGTGTGTGAAACCTATGGTTTTTTCACTGAATATATATATATATATATATATATATATATATATATATATATATAATGAAAAAACCAAAGGTTTCACACATGTTATAGTTAGCTGGACATTTCACTCGTAAAAAACCAATGAAATTCCCCCGTTATAGTTAGTTCAGCTAACTATAACTCGCGCGCCCGCAATGCACTGCTGATGACGTCACATATTACATCACTCATGACATGGTCAGTGACATCACTCATGACATCACTGATGACATCTCAAATGACATCACTGATGTCATCATCCAGTGAATGTGTGTTTTTCTGAAAATTACATATGTTTTATATATGTATATCTCAAGGTCGATGGAAGAATAAATGGGTATATAAGTGTCTAAATGGATGATTTGTTTTTGAAAAATTGATTGTGTAACTGACTGATTAAGTGTATCATAGTGAATACATGGCTTAGTGAGTAATGTTTAAATATGTACATATCTGTATCAGTCTCTCTCTTTGTGTATAAGTGGCTGCATGGGTTGGTGAGTAGCTACATGAGTGTCTATATAGGTTATTAGTTGGTTTTTTGAGTATCAGTGTCTGATGTCTGTATGGTTTGGTGGGGGGTATTACGTAGTGCATAGGTGCATGAATGAATGACTCAGTCTTTGTATGTGTTGAAGACAGCATGTGTGCAGGACTCTATGGGTGCATGAGTGTGTGTATGGGTGTGTTAGTGAGTGAATGACTGTCTCAATAGTGTCTTTATGAGTAACTACATATGTTTTAAACTAGTATATGTGACTATTGGTGTATATAAGCGAGTATATGTGAGAGTGAGAGATTGAAAGAGTTCCTGAATGAATAAGTATGTGTTTCTATAAGTGATTGTTTAAAAGACTAAGTATGTGTAAGTTTCCGTAGAAGTAAGTGTGGCGGTGTGTGTATAACTGTATATGCAAGTAAATGTATGTTTGATTCTTTATTAGCATGAGTGACTATGTGTGTGAGTAACTCTATGGATGAGTGGCATTGTGTAACAGGATGTATACGTGTATGAGTACATATGATGAGTGAGTACATGTATGAGTGACTGTATAGGACTGTTGGTGAATGAGTGGATGTGTATTTGGATCTTACAATTACTGTATAGGTTGTTGTAACTGGTATTGGTATGTCCATTGTTTTTAAAATTTTAATTTCTTTTTTTGAATGTGTGTATCAAAGGTTATATTAGGGGAAGAGGAGGTCTGCCACTCTATCACAAGGATGATGTCATCAGTGATGTCATCAGTGATGTCATTTGAGATGTCATCAGTGATGTCATGAGTGATGTCACTGACCATGTCATGAGTGATGTAATATGTGACGTCATCAGCAGTGCATTGCGGGCGCGCGAGTTATAGTTAGCTGAACTAACTATAACGGGGGAATTTCATTGGTTTTTTACGAGTGAAATGTCCAGCTAACTATAACATGTGTGAAACCTTTGGTTTTTTCATTGAATTTCTAAGGTTTTTTATATGCTAATTCCTAACTATAACGTGTGTGAAACCCATGGTTTTTTCAGTGAATTTGCAAGGTTTTTTAAATGCTAATTCCTAACTATAACGTGTGTGAAACCCATGTTTTTTTCAGTGAATTTGCAAGGTTTTTTAAATGCTAATTTTTTTTTTCTTCTATTTTTTTAAACATATTTTTATTTTAATTTACTATCCTTTTATAAAGACTATGTTTTTTTTTTAAAAAATTTCTTTATTTTTTTTTTAATATATTTTATAAAATAAACATGTAAAATTTATTTGCAGTACATTTTTTCCTTTTTTTTTTTTTTTTAAGTACGCGTACCGTAAGCTTACGGTAAGCGTACGGTTTACGCAACGTCCGTAATTTTTCTACGCTGTTTGCGTATATTTACGCAATTTGCGTAGCCGCGCGTACCCTGCGCGGGACGTGTACGCGTGTACGCTACACCCGCACGTTACGCGGAAGCGTCGGGAAGTGACTGTTAAGCGCATGCGCGCAAGCGCGTGTCTTTTTTACGCGCATGCGTACTTTTGCCGTAAGCGTACCGTAAGCGTACGGTAGGTCATGTGATCATGAAACACAACTTTTGATTGGTTGAAACTACTTTCAGTTCTAGAACTCTCCTACACCACACCCATTCCCCTCATTTCTGCTTGTGATCCCTTAGGAGAAGGAGCTGGGTCCCCCTTTTTCCTACTAATGCAACTGTGAAATCACCAGAGCAAAACGCAATAAATCTCTGCCTGTAATTCCTATTTGCACACAGAGTCATGTTTTCACATTAGTCACAAAACGAAATTTCTTTGCCAATTAGAATGCACACTTACTGCTGTTTTTTTTTGGCAAGTGAAAATCACTTTTACAGACTGACACAATATGAATCCACTTTTCAGATTTGTTTATAAGCCCATGTCCAGACTGCTTTTTCAGACCACCACCATGTGTATCCTCGGTGACTGCCTACACTCCAGCAAGGGCAACTAGCCTTAGTGATGCTGAATGTATTTGCATTACAGACTGAAACCTCAAAACCCCACTCGCTTGTAAATACTGTGCATGATTATACATGGAAAGGAGCTGGGTGTGTGCTAAGAGTCTGCTTCTGCACCCAAAAAATCGCTCCCCCTTATCCTACTAATGCAACTGTGAAATCACCAGAGCAAAACGCAATAAATCTCTGCCTGTAATTCCTATTTGCACACAGAGTCATGTTTTCACATTAGTCACAAAACGAAATTTCTTTGCCAATTTGAATGCACACTTACTGCTCTTTTTTTTTGGCAAGTGAAAATCACTTTTACAGACTGACACAATATGAATCCACTTTTCAGATTTTTTTATAAGCCCATGTCCAGACTGCTTTTTCAGACCACCACCATGTGTATCCTCGGTGACTGCCTACACTCCAGCAAGGGCAACTAGCCTTAGTGATGCTGAATGTATTTGCATTACAGACTGAAACCTCAAAACCCCACTCGCTTGTAAATACTGTGCATGATTATACATGGAAAGGAGCTGGGTGTGTGCTAAGAGTCTGCTTCTGCACCAAAAAAATCGCTCCCCCTTTTTCCTACTAATGCAACTGTGAAATCACCAGAGCAAAACGCAATAAATCTCTGCCTGTAATTCCTATTTGCACACAGAGTCATGTTTTCACATTAGTCACAAAACGAAATTTCTTTGCCAATTTGAATGCACACTTACTGCTCTTTTTTTTTGGCAAGTGAAAATCACTTTTACAGACTGACACAATATGAATCCACTTTTCAGATTTTTTTAAAAGCCCATGTCCAGACTGCTTTTTCAGACCACCACCATGTGTATCCTCGGTGACTGCCTACACTCCAGCAAGGGCAACCAGTCTTAGTGATGCTGAATGTATTTGCATTACAGACTGAAACCTCAAAACCCCACTCGCTTGTAAATACTGTGCATGATTATACATGGAAAGGAGCTGGGTGTGTGCTAAGAGTCTGCTTCTGCACCAAAAAATCGCTCCCCCTTTTTCCTACTAATGCAACTGTGAAATCACCAGAGCAAAACGCAATAAATCTCTGCCTGTAATTCCTATTTGCACACAGAGTCATGTTTTCACATTAGTCACAAAACGAAATTTCTTTGCCAATTTGAATGCACACTTACTGCTCTTTTTTTTTGGCAAGTGAAAATCACTTTTACAGACTGACACAATATGAATCCACTTTTCATATTTTTTTATAAGCCCATGTCCAGACTGCTTTTTCAGACCACCACCATGTGTATCCTCGGTGACTGCCTACACTCCAGCAAGGGCAACCAGCCTTAGTGATGCTGAATGTATTTGCATTACTGAGTCCAACCTCAAACCCTTAAACTATTCTTTTTTATACCAATACACCTTAATTTATCGTGAAAACATAGTCCATATTATTTTACATGTTCCTCACATTTAAATTTCTCCCAAAACAGAAAATAATAAACACAACTTCAACAAAAGGAATTCCAATTCTATTATTCATTTCTTAATTTACCATATACATCTCCTCTCAAACTCTAACCTCACCTTTAAAATTAGTTAGTTGTGAAAGAAATGTGGCACTCAAACAGCAGATTATCAGAGCCAGGATCTCTGTTCTCTACACCTCTCTCCTCTCAGCAGAACCAGATAATGGCAAAGTTTCCCTCTATTTTTCCACACATATACATGTAAGTTTCAAATCTCAGTGCTTCCCCCTTTTTTTCAAATGTAATCACACATTTCTATTGGTTGAAAACCAACCCTTTTCCAAAAGTACCCTTCCCCCAACTTGACTTCTGCCTAGTACCCTTCCCCCAACTTGACTTCTGCCTGCTACCATAGCAACAGCTCATGGAACACTGCTGTGTGGAGTTAGGTCAGAAGTTCGCCAAACAATGTTTCAATTCCACAGAGCAAGAGTGCTTGACTTTTCAAACCTTACAGCAAATCCATAGTACTGTTCTTTGGTAACACATTTTTCTATATCAATACAAAACATGCTTCTATAAATTTACACATACAGCCTAGTTTTTAGTGTAGAATGGCATGAAACAGCCAATCAGTTCTTTTTTTTTTATAAAAAAATATGTATGCCTCCATTTCCAAACTGTTTTTCATTTCTTTTTACCATTCTACTGAATTACACCTCCTGAGTGCATCCAGATCTCCTTTAAAGATGTTCACAGTGTGGATTGTAGGGCACAGCTATGTCTTCTGGAGTGAAAAGTTTGCAGAGAAAACAGATATGGTGAGAGACCTTGCTTTACCAAATGTAGACATTAAATGGATTGGTCAGAGAGGGTTAAAGTGGCACCAATTGATGCCATTGGTGAAATCCTTCATGCAAATCCAACACCCTGACCTCATAATAGTGCACTGTGGTGGCAATGACCTAGGCACTTTGACTGGGGTAGGTCTGGAAATGCTTATGAAGGACACCTTTGCACAACTGTTTTCTCTATTCCCAAAAACTGCCTTTGTGTTTTCCAACATATGCCAAAGGCAAAAATGGAACTGGTCCAATCATTTCTGTCCGCAAATTGACAAAGCAAGAAAGCACGTCAACAAATCTGTTTCTGCTTTCCTCCGAGACTATGGTATGGGTGCCATTTACCACAACAACTTGCGTTACGACATGCAAGACATTTATAGAGGAGATGGTGTGCACTTCAATGATGAAGGGAACAGAGTCTTCCTCTTGAACCTTAGACTCTGCATCGGTACTTACTTGTAGGTACCAATAAAAAATCACTTCATAAACACAACGGCTCTTTTTAGAGCCCCCTAATATCTAAACACTTAAATTTGCATTTCTTTTTTTTTACCGTACGCGTACGGTGAGCTTACCGTACGCGTACCCCGTGATTTTTTTTAAAATCAATTAATGTTTTCTTTGTACTTTTCTGTCCTTCTTTGACCCCCTCACAAATGTAAGGGGGTCTGTAACTCTCCTCCTTGCCCCCTTTTCTTGTTATCACTCTTTTTTTTCTGAGTGAAACACACAAAATGGCGGCCGCCGCTTCCTGGTTTCGGCCGATTCGAATGTTTACTATGATCTAAGAGCCAATCAGAATCGCGCTCGCGCACGCCACCGTACGCGTACGGTAAGCGTACCGTAAGCGTACCGTAAGCTGGCTCAGATATATATATTGATTTAAAGGCTATTTTCTCAGAATCTACTGAACAGATTTACACCAAACCTACAAAAGGCACTTCCTTGACCTGAGGACTACCTCTCTGCCAAATTTCAAGTAATTCTGTTCAGCCGTTCGGGCTCTAGCCCTGTCTAAAGGTCCTATGGAAAAATGCATGGGAAAAACGCGTTTTGGGACCCCCCTTTAATCTCAGCCCCCGCTTGACGTATCCCCCCGAGACTTTCAGGGTAGGAGCGGAGCGTAGCGCCCCACCTATTTTGAGAAATTCGCGAGGATTCGTCGACCGGCGCCAAAGTTATTCAAAATAGAATGTTGCGGATTTCCTATGGAAAAGGGGTCCTAACTATAACTACCTACTGGCGACCGCCAGTAGGTAATATATATATATATATATATATATATATATATATATATATATATATATATATATATATATATATATATATATATATATATATATTCAGTGAAAAAACCATAGGTTTCACACATGTTATAGTTAGCTGGAAATTTTACTGATACAAAACCAATGAAATTCCCCCGTTCTAGTTAGTGCAGGCAACTATAACTCACGCGACCGCAATCCTCTGCTGATGACATATGTGTCTTTATGAAAAAAAAATATTTGTAATATATGTATAGCTAAAATTTAATGGAAGAAGACATGGGCAAATAAGTGTCTAAATACAGTATTAGCATCAGCAGAGGATTGCGGTCGCGTGAGTTATAGTTGCCTGCACTAACTAGAACGGGGGAATTTCATTGGTTTTTTATCAGTAAAATTTCCAGCTAACTATAACATGTGTGAAACCTATGGTTTTTTCACTGAATTTGCAAGGTTTTTTAAATGCAAATTCCTAACTATAACGTGTGTAAAACCTATGGTTTTTTCAGTGAATTTGTACGTTTTTTTAAATGCTAAGTTACTTTACGCCATTCGTGGCGTGCGCGCCCACTTAACGCAGTTAGTGACGTGCACGCATGGTGGGCACGCGGTGCGCTACGCGCACCGCGTGCCCACGTTACGCTAGATGGGCCATGTACGCACGATGCGCTTCGCGCACCGTTCGCACATGGAGGACATATGATGCGCTTCGTTGTGAAAGGTAATATTTTAATTTTTCACTTAAGTAATATGCCATGCCCAAATGGTGCCCTTCGGGCACCATTTGCACACGGGGTGGGGAGAGTATGGATAATTTTTGCGCTTCGGTGTGAAAGGTAATATTTTAATTTTTCACATATGTAATGTGCCATGCACTACTGCTGCCCTTCGGGCACCATTTTTTAATTAATTTTTACCGTACGCGTACGGTAAGCGTAATCGGCGAAATTATCGAAAAAATTAAAATTCCGTTTTTGGCCTTGTGGGGTCTTTGAGGACTCCGTCAACATGGCTGGGTGCTTAGGAGCTGTCTAAACAGCCCCTTTACATGTTTTTGGCCTTTGTTTTTTAAGCCCCTCTCTGACTGCGAGAGAGAAATTGGCGGCCGCCGCTTCCTGGTTTCGACCGATTCGAATGTTTACTAAGATCTAACAGCCAATCAGAATCGCGCTCGCGCACGTCACCGTACGCGTACGGTAAGCGCACCGTAAGCGCACCGTAAGCTGGCTCAGATATATATATTGATTTAAAGGCTATTTTCTCAGAATCTACTGAACAGATTTACACCAAACCTACAAAAGGCACTTCCTTGACCTGAGGACTACCTCTCTGCCAAATTTCAAGTAATTCTGTTCAGCCGTTCGGGCTGTAGCTTGGACTAAAGGTCCTATGGAAAAATGCATGAGGAAAACGCGTTTTGGGACCCCCCTTTTATCTCAGCCCCCGCTCGACGAATCCCCCCGAGACTTTCAGGGTAGGAGCGGAGCGTAGCGCCCCATTAGTTTTGAAAATTTCGCGAGGATTCGTCGACCGGCGCCAAAGTTATTCCAAATAGAATGTTGCGGTTTTCCTATGGAAACAGGGTCCTAACTATAACTACCTACTGGCGACCGCCAGTAGGTAATATATATATATATATATATATATATTATATATATATATTATATATATAGAGCTGTATATATATGTTTTTCATATGAAACGCGTTACTTACCTGTAACAGCAGTTATCCAGTATTGGTGTCTTTCATAGAGTCACATGCCTGAATCATTCCCCGTCGTCGAGACGGGAGCCTCCGGTACATAGAAAAGTAATGTCCTATAGACATACATAGAGAAAAATAGGCCTAAGGGCCTCCCCTTAGTAGCCTACCCTTGTCCTTATGTAAAAAGGACCAAACTCTTAGAGCCAGCCAATCAGCTATCACCTCCCTCTAGAACCTTCCTGACAGGAGCCTCAGTCCCTCAGATTTTCGTACGCACCAAGCTAGGTAGGCGTAACACAGTTAGAGAGAGACGTGAGTCCTTCCAGGGGAGGCGGGAGGGTTGCATGTGAATCTATGAAAGACACCAATACTGGATAACTGCTGTTACAGGTAAGTAACGCGTTTCTTATCCAGTATTAGGGGTGTCTTTCATAGATTCACATGCCTGAATCAGAGTAGTTAGCAGTACATTATGCACATTTCCGATGTAATCATGCCATATAGTCATTTTAGATAATACACATATTACCATGCGACTTTGAAACATTGGCATACATCAATATATCATAGCAGCAAGAGATGTGCATACCAGGATGGCGGGATGTTGGAAGGCTCACCTCACTGGAATAGATGGCGAAGCACCGCCTGGCCCACTGCTGCATCCTTCATAAGTTCAGCATCCAGGCAGTAGTGTCTGGAGAAGGTGTACGGTGACTTCCACGTCGCCTATATGTCCAAAATCGGCACTCCAGCGAACAGCGCTGCTGATGTGGACATCGCTCTGGTGGAATGCGCTTCAACCTTAGCTCTCAAAGGCCGTCCGGCCCCGTCATGGCAGAATGCTATCACTGAGGAGATCCACCTTGAGATGCTCTGTTTCGTTAGAGGCATACCCATCCTTGGCCTACTGTAGGCCACAAATAGCTGTGATGACTTCCTGAAGCTCTTTGTTTTGTCTATGTAAAACTTTAGACACCTTTTGAGGTCCAAGGAGTGTAGCGTCCTTTCTGCTGCGGTGGTAGGGTTTGCAAAGAAGGAACGTAGAACCATCGGTTCATTAAGGTGAAAGTCTGAAGGCACTTTCGGTATGAACTTGGGATTTGTCCTCAGCACCACCCTGTCGTGTTTGAACTCCATGAAGGGTTCCTGAATGGATAGAGCCTGTAGCTCGCTGACTCTCCTGGCAGATGTTAGGGCGAGCAGCAGAGCCGTTTTCCATGAGATGTACTTGATGGATGCTCGATGAATGGGCTCAAAAGGGTGCTTCATGAGTTGGTGAAGGACTAAATTAAGGTGCCATGTCGGTGGGACCCCTCTAGGTCTTGGGAAGGATCTATATAGTCCCTTTAGGAACTGCTTGATAAGCCTATTGGACCAGAGCGACGGTCCTTTGTAAGTCCTGGTGAATCGTGAAATGGCCGCCAGATGCACCTTTATGGATGCGTGCGCCAATCCTGACTGTGCCAAGTGTAGTAGATATGGCAATATCTGTTCGGGTTTGATATGGAGTGGTCTCAGGCCTTTCTCAAAACACCATGTGCAGAATTGTTTCCATTTTAGAGAGTACGTTTTGTTGGTACTGTCCGCTCTTGCTTTTGCCAGCACGTCCCTGCATTCCTGCGGGATGTTTAGATGACAGAACTCTCTGTGCTCAGGAGCCAGGCCGATAACCTGAGCGATTGCAGGTTCGGGTATTGCACCTGCCCGTTGGACATTGTCAGCAGGTACGGGTGCTGCTTCAGACGAATCGGTGTCCTGATGGAGAGGCGATGAAGATCCGAGAACCAGTGCTGCCTCGGCCAGAACGGGGCAATTAGGATCAGGGTACAGGGCTCCGCCTTCATCTTCCTGAGAACCCTGGAAATCATCGGAAACGGTGGAAAAGCGTACGCAAATACGCTGAACCAACCTATGGAAAAAGCATTTCCGAGTGACCTTGGTTGGGGACGCCAGCTTGCGTAGTTTGGGCATTTGGCGTTCTCCTTGGTGGCAAACAGGTCGATTCCTGGGACTCCCCATTCTGAGAATATGTGATCCAGCGTACTCTTGTCGAGCTCCCATTCGTGGGAGAGGGATTTCTGTCTGCTTAGCGAGTCCGCAATGGTGTTGTCCTTGCCCGGGACATAGTCCACCCTGAGCGTGATCCCATGGAGTACAAGCCAGTTCCAGACCTTTTGCGATTCGCGTGATAGAGTGAGCGAACGTGTTCCTCCCTGTTTGTTGAGATAGTGCATCGTCGTGGTGTTGTCCGTTCTGACGAGCACCTGGGAGTTCTGGATGCGTGGTAAAAAGGCTTGTAGCGCCAGATACACGGCCCTCAGTTCCAGAAGATTGATATGGAGTTGCTTCTCCTGATTTGTCCATTTGCCGCTTACTTGGAGATCCTGTAGGACGGCTCCCCAGCCTTCCAGGGATGCATCGGTGGTGATCACCAGAGGTCTGCTGGAAGTAGGATGGCAGTCCTATAGACAAATTCTTGTGATTTCTCCACCATTCCAGGCTCTTGGATATTTGCGGTGTTATCTTCACAATGTCTTCGTCTTCGAAAGAACCTGTACTCTGTGTCCATTGGTTCGTGAGGGCTTCTTGCAATGGACGCACCCTGAGTCTGCAGTGAGGGATGAGGAGTATACAAGAAGACATCATTCCTAGGAGTGATTTGTAGGTTCGAACTCTTAGGGACTTCTTTGATGCCACAGCCGTGGCCAGAGATATTATTTTGTTTTTCCTTTCCTTTGAAGGAAATGCCCTTGCGCATTCCGTGTTCAAGGTCGCCCCGAGGAAGGTGATGTTTCTTGTTGGGGACATGCAGGATTTCTCGTGATTGAGAGTCAATCCTAGTTGTTGAAAAAGATTGGTGCAGGCGTTGGAGGATTCGGTCGCGCCTGCAGCTGAAGGTGCCTTTACCAGCCAGTCGTCGAGGTAGGGGAAGACTTGGTGACCCATTTGACGCAGGAAAGCTGCCACAGGTGAAAGGCACTTGGTGAAAATCCGCGGTGCGGATTTGATGCCAAACGGTAGGACTTTGAATTGGTAGTGCTGTCCTGCCACCTCTAATCTCAGGAATTTTCTGTGCCCCTTGAGTATCGGGATGTGGTAGTAGGCATCCTGGAGATCCAAAGATGTCATAAAATCTCCTTTTTCTAGAATGCCTAGTATTTCTTGGATCGTCACCATCCTGAACGACTGACTCTTCAGGAAAGAGTTGAGTGCCCTGAGGTCTAGTATGGGCCTCCACTTTTTCTCCTTCTTGCGTATAAGAAAGAAGCGGGAATAGAATCCTTTCCCTCTTTGAGACGATGGAACTCGCTCGATCGCTCCTTTCTTCAACATCGCAGATATTTCTTGGAGCAGCAGTCGTAGATGTTTGTGCGGAAGCCTGCGGGGAGGGGTTGCAGGTGGGATGGTGGTGAATTCCAGGAACTGGCCGAATCTTATTAATTGGAGTACCCACCAATCTGTGGTGATGAGATGCCAATTTTCTAGGAAATGGGTCAATTTTCCTCCAATCCTTAATGAGGGATATAGTTGCTGGACTGGCTGGAGTAATTGGTCACTGGCGTCCGCCAGTGCCCCTCTTCTGGTTTTTGCCCCTGAAGTTTGATCTCCCATAAGAAGTCTGACAACCTTGTTGCTGCTTCTGTTGGTACTGGGATTTATTCTGGTAGGAATACGAGGACCTATGTTGATAGGATCCCCTGTAGGAGGACTGGCCCCTGGATTTGTTGCCTCGAAAGGACTGATTCCTTGCCTGCAAAGTACCAAGTGCTCTAGCAGTATCAGTGTCTTTCTTGATCGCTTGGAGCGCCTCGTCAATCTTGTGCCCGAAAAGGTGTTGGCCGTCGAAGGGCATGTCCAGCACCTTCGTCTGCACCTCTTGCCTGAATGATGTTGCCTTAAGCCATCCCTGACGGCGCACGACTGCTGCCCCAGCTAGTTGTCGAAAGCCCGTCATGGCTACATCTATGGCACAATCAATGATCTCAGCTGCCGAGGTTTGACCCTCCGTAAGCAGTGCCTTGACCTCCTCCTGAACTGTGTCTGGCAGTTCCGCTATATATGGGGCTATATCTTCCCAAAGCTGGCGGTTATAACGCCCTAACAGGGCTATGGAGTTGGCCACCTTGATGGTCATGGCCGATGTCGTAGTAAACCTTTTACCGATTGTGTCCAACTTCCTGCCTTCCCTGTCCGGTGGGGCTGACAGAGGAGAGGAAGGGTTGGAGAATTCTTTTGGGCCGCCTGGGTTACGACCGAATCCGGTTTCGGGTGCCCATTAAGGCAAGCTGGCGCTGTGGTTGGAGCCTTGTATTTTTTATCCAGGCGTGGAACAACCACAGGTACAGAGGCCGGCGTCAGCATCAGTTTCTTCCGCTGGTCCCAAAGAAATTCTATTATTGGGATCGACTTCGTTGTCTTCTTTGTTTGCTCTTTGAAGTCATGTAAGAAGCACTCGGTCTCAGTCGATTCCATCACCATATGAAATCGCGTCGCTGCTCTTTCCACTATTCTATGGAAACCGCCAATATCCACTGGCGGTGAATCTGCTTGGCGCGGTTGGGGTGAAGCTGGGGAAGATGCCACATACTCTTCCTCCTCATCGTGATCCGTGTGGTCTTCTTGGACTTCCCCCTCTTCCATTTCTTCAGCCTCCTCATCTGATGATTCTATCACCTGAGGTGGCACTTTCTCTTGGCGGACCTGAGTAGTTGGCCGTGTCTGTTTTGGGGCTGCCGCTGGTGTATTTGTAGTAGGCGTCGGGCCCCCTGTCTCAGTTGCCGGTGATTCCGTGAAACGCTGTTTGTAGTCCTGGATAAGGTATTTAAGGTCATTTACAATTGAAACGGGAAGGCATACCTTCGGGGTGACCTCCGTGCGAACCTGAGCTCGGAAAGAGTGTTCCTGGTAGCTCATCTCCTCCTGTTCTTCGTCCGTGCTCTGACATTTCACGTGAAGGTCTGAAGGGGAAGTAGCCTGATCCAGGAGTTCTCCTTCAGATTCCTCACTCTGGAGAATCTCCGTAGGCAAATGAGTTTGCACCTTACTTGGTGACGTTGTTTCTGGTGTAATCTGCTTCTTGGTCAGTTTGCCAGACACAGAACCTTTTGCAGGATCCCCTGCCCTCGTCATTGGTGTTGTCGACGGTGGTAGGGTCATAGACGACGTTTCTATCAGCTTGGATTTCTTCCATGGCTCAGTAATGACCAATGTCGACGACGATTCCTCCGTCGACGGCACCCTCGTCGACGGTGCCTCCGTAAACGATATTTTCTTCGTCGACGATGCTTTCGTCGACGATGCGCTCGTCAACGATTCATTCCTCTTCGACGTCTTCGTCGTCGACGTCTTCGTCGTCAACACTCCCGTCGACGGGGGGCTCTTCCTCGATGATGTCGTCGGCGACGGGGCAATCTTCGTCGTCGACGAGCTTTTGGGCGTCGACGACGGCTTCAGCAGTATTATAGATGGAATAGGTTTACCTGCTGACGACGATGAAGGAGTGGTCGTCGTCGACGAGAAGACCGACGACGCTGTCGTCGTTGACACAGTCGTCGTCGCTGTGGAGACATAAACTGGCGCCACAACTCTTTTTTGCGCTGAGGAGGATGTCGCAAGTTTGCTGGACGACTGGGTAGGCTTCATAAAAGCCTGAGAATCCTTTTCAGACACTGAAGATTTTGTCGATCTCGCCTCTGAAGACTTCTTTTGTGCCTTCATAGGAGGAGTGTCTGAGGGGCCAGGGGACGCCACTCTTGGCCTCTTCAGGGAGACTTCAGAGGTCCTTGAAAAGCTTCCCTCTGAGGATTCCACATTTTCCTTCTCCTTAAGCCTGTCCAGCCAGATGAGCAGGCGACCCTCTCTGTCCCTCAAGGTCTTGTGAGGGAAAGACCTACATATCTTACAGTCTTTAGGTATGTGGTCAGGATAAAGGCAATATAGGCAGAGGTCATGCTTGTCAACCACATGTAGCATTTTCTTCCCACATGAAGAGCAGGCCCTGAAAAGGGCTTTCTTCTGGGATTCAGACATGCCAGAATTTTGAAGAAATAAATCACTTACTGCAGTGATAAGTGGCTTGAAGTAATCCTGTTCAAGATTTTGAAGACAGAACTCACTTTTAAAAGTGAACAAGTTGGTTTTGAAGAGATCCTGAGGAGAACTCAGGCTGGAGACTCCCTAGCACAACGTGCGATAGAAAATCTGAGGGACTGAGGCTCCTGTCAGGAAGGTTCTAGAGGGAGGTGATAGCTGATTGGCTGGCTCTAAGAGTTTGGTCCTTTTTACATAAGGACAAGGGTAGGCTACTAAGGGGAGGCCCTTAGGCCTATTTTTCTCTATGTATGTCTATAGGACATTACTTTTCTATGTACCGGAGGCTCCCGTGTCGACGACGGGGAATGATTCAGGCATGTGAATCTATGAAAGACACCCCTAATACTGGATAAATAATTTTTATTATTTCCGGGGTCCCCGCACATGGGCGGGAATATTCAGTGCTTAAGACTATTCATGAGGGTCCCCTGGGAGAGAACCTCTTTTTAAGGTACACCCCTGTAATAAAAGAGGCGCTCTTGTGATTTGACACCCAATGATGAACCTCAAATACCACCATTTTAACTGACTTTAGTGTGTTATTTTACCTTAGCTTGGATATATGAGACGATTCTGCATATGCCTGGTTCTCTTCTGTCTTGTAATCCTGTTGTCTTTTAGTGAGAGCTGTCATGGAGTAGAACAGTACATTTATATTATAAGTGCTTACTATTGACTTTGACATGGTTTCATTTAATCTTTTTCCCTTGGCTTTGCCTTGCTGCAGTTTCTCTGTGTGCACAGCACTGCTTGCAAGTTGTTTGGGTTAATTACTATTGGCTTTGACATGGCCTCATGTCACCTTGTTTCCTGACTTTGACTATTGGCTTTGACATGGTCTCATGTCATCTTGCTTTCTGACTTTGCCTTGCTTCGGCGTGCACAGAATTATGAGTTCTTCTTGCTCCTGCCTACACAGCAGTGCTTGCGATTCATAATCAAGGTCTTTCTGCTCCTCACTTGTTTTTTGCACCTCACCGACCAGAGTGAACTGGATATTATCTGTGGAATGTACAACTCTGTCTCAGAGTCACAATACAGAGGCTTGGCCAGCCACTGTCTTGGCCTTGACACAGACTAGTACAGTCTGCTCGGTTTTTTACAATGAGAAAGGAGCAGTGTTTTCTAGAAACTTCACCTCACGTTGAATAATAATATTTAAGCTGGAAGCTTTCGTAGGTAAGGTGGAAGTTCACCACAGAATAGACGTATTGCTGTGGAAGGGTGACAGAACTTGAGTTCTGACTTACACTCCTACCTGGGCTGTTGAAAGGGCTTCCCCAGCTAAAGAGCGGGCAAGGATGTTCCAGAATCAGTCGGTGAGGTGTTCCTAACCGCTCTCTCGCCCTTTCTTGTATATATTTTCTACTCTTTGCCATCTGTATATATTGCATTCTATTTCAATTGCTCATTTAATTATTCAGTTGACATCTGAGAATCTGCATTTACTGATATTTTTGGCTTACTTTTTTGAACATTGCATTAATCAATAGTTTTCTTTGAGTCTGCCATAATTGATATATTCGGCCTGTCTTTTTAAAATGTTGCATTAATAAACTTGTGTGTGTTATTTTAAACGCATCAGAATTAGTTTTTCTTACCTTGCCTTGCCTAAAGGGAGTGTTGTGTCCTTTCCGCAGCTTTAGAAAGTGCTGTTCAAAGTGTATTTATAAAGGTTCAGTGGTATATTTGCCTCCCAGAAAGGGAGTGCAGGGGTTGGGTGTGTTCTTTTAGTGAAAAGTAGATTCATTACAACCCCGCGGCGGGATCTCAGATCAGCCAACACGGGACTAGTGCAGGGCCCCAAAATCCAAAGAGCTAGATGGTGGGATGGGGTTGAGGGGGTTAGCCTTTCCTACCGGGCAACCAAACTTTGGAACAAGTTGTCGGCTACTACTAGGCTACAGTCTAATAGACTCCAGTTTAGGAAAGTGGTCAAGACATGGCTATTTCCCCCAAAGTAGTATGTTACTGTCCGTGGATAGCACACAACACATGTTACACTCGGCGCCAAGATGCCTCGGCATTCGTGCGCTCTACAAATACATTATTTAATTACTTACTTGTTTTGCAGTTATGTTGAGTCACTGCATTGTGTTTTAATGTTGTTTTGTTTGTGTGTTGTATTGTTCTGATAATTAATGTGCTGTATTTTTGTGTTACCATGTTTTTATGATGTGTTGTGTTGCTATTCTGTTCTGTTTTGCTGTTGTGGTAATGTGGTGGTGTCTTACAATATTGTTGTCTTAAAGAACAAGTTACTTACCTTCGGTAACGATGTATCTGTAAGAAACATTAGTTAGTTAGATTCCTCACCTTAGAATATCCCCAGGCGTCAGACTGGATCCGGAAGATTTTTCGTCAGCAATACCCCTTGCGCGTCGCTAGGCGTCGTCTGCGGCTCCGCGTCCGTTGTCGGCGTCGTGCGCCGGAATGACGTCGTCGGAGTACTTAGACGCCGCCCTCGCGCGCTGACGTCAGTTCTTGTACATAGCTTTCCGCGCCAGGAACGCAGAGCCATGCAAAGACCGACACTGGTGCCAAAAATAAAATCTAGGGGCCTGAAAAGGATAACCTTAACCCTAGATGTCAGTTCGCAGAACGGGGAGGATGGGTGGGTCGGTGAGGAATCTAACTAACGTTTCTTACAGATACATCGTTACCGAAGGTAAGTAACTTGTTCATCTGAAAGAAACACGTTAGTTAGATTCCTCACCTTAGAATAGATACCCAAGCAATACCATCCCCGGTGGTGGGTCTGCGAACCAAGATCACACCAGAAAGTCCTGGAGGACAGAACGGCCAAAGAAGCCATCCCTCCGGACTTGGCTGTCAAGGCAATAATGCCTGGCAAACGTGTGTAGCGAAGCCCACGTCGCCGCCTGACAGATGTCCTGCAAAGGGACACCCCGTCCCAAAGCAGTAGTAGCCGCTGTGGCCCGAGTAGAATGGGCGTGCAGCCCAACAGGAGGGTCCTTTTTTGCCAAGGAGTAACAAATTTTGATGCACAAAACGACCCACCGAGAGATGGTCCGTTTGTGCACAGCTTTCCCCTTCTTAGCACCCACGTATCCAACGAAAAGTTGGTCGTCCACCCGGAACTGCTTAGTGCGGTCCAAATAAAAGGAGAGCGCACGTTTTGGGTCCAGACGGTGGAGCCTCTCTTCCTCTTTGGAAGGATGCGGAGGCGGAAAGAAGGTGGGCAAGGTGACAGACTGCCCAAGATGAAATGGAGTCACCACTTTCGGAAGAAAGGAGGGACGAGGCCGAAGGACAACCTTGTCCGGATGAACAGAGAGAAAAGGAGGCTTTGAAGATAAAGCCTGGAGCTCACTCACCCGTCTAGCCGAGGTGATGGCTACCAGAAAAGCAGTCTTCAGCGTCAGCAGACGAAGAGGACAATTATGAAGAGGCTCAAAGGGAGCGCACATTAGAAATGTGAGAACAAGATTCAAGTCCCACTGAGGCATTACAAAAGGGACAGGAGGGAACGTGTGAGTAATGCCCTTTAGAAAGCGTGTAACTACAGGGGACTTGAAAAGAGAAGGCTGATCAGGAAGCCGCAAGAAGGCAGAGATGGCAGCAAGATAACCTTTCAGGGTGCCCAGGGCAGAGCACTGCCGGGCCAAAGAAAGAAGAAACAGTAGAACCTCAGAAAGAGGGGCGGAAAGGGGATCCACAGCCTTTGCTGTGCACCATGCCACAAATTTGTTCCACCGGCAGGCGTATACCGTCTTTGTGGAGGGACGCCTGGCTGCCAGAATGATATCACAGACTTCAGGAGGCAAGTCAAATGGCATCAACTGCCGCCGCTCAATCTCCACGCATGGAGGTGGAGGCTGGACAGGTTTGGGTGGAGGACCGTCCCCTGCTGCTGCGACAGAAAATCCTCCCGAAGGGGCAGACGTATCGGAGGATCGGTCAACATACTGAGTAGCTCGGGATACCAGTACCTTCGTGCCCAATCCGGAGCCACCAAGATGACTTGGGCCCGGTCGTGCCTGATCTTCTTCAGCACTCTGGGCAGAAGTGGTATAGGCGGAAAGGCGTACAACAGACCGCAACTCCACTCGTGACGAAAAGCGTCGCCGAGCGAGTGCCGCCTTGGAAATTCCAACGCGCAGAACTGCTGACATTGCGCGTTCTCTTCGGTGGCGAATAGATCTAACCAAGGCTCTCCCCACTGCTGAAAGAGACCTTGCGCCACTTCGGAGTTCAGACGCCATTCGTGATTCATCATGCACCGGCGGCTGAGTTCGTCTGCTCTGGCGTTCAGAGAGCCCGCCAGATGTTGAACCACTAGGGTGACGCCCTGGTGTTCCAGCCACGTCCAGAGGCGCAGAGCCTCCTGACAAAGGGTCCACGACCCCACCCCGCCCTGTTTGTTGCAATACCACATGGCGGTGGTGTTGTCCGTGAACACCTGCACGACACTTCCCCTGACAGAGGGAAGGAAGGCTTTCAGTGCAAGTCGAATCGCTCTCAACTCCAACAGGTTGATGTGGAGACGAGACTCCGCCGGAGACCAGAGGCCTCTGATCTCCGCCTCTCCCATATGGCCACCCCATCCCAGGAGGGACGCATCCGTCACTACGACATGCTCCGGTTGGGGAAGGGAGAGGCTCTTGCCCTTGACCCAATCGCGGTCCGTGAGCCACCACTGCAACTGCTGTGCAGTGCCCTCCGAGATCAAGACATGGTCGGACAGGTTGCCGTGATGCTGGGCCCACTGAAACTTCAGGTCCCACTGCAGAGCCCGCATGCGCCGCCTGGCGTGATGCACTAGTAGGATGCAGGAGGCCATCAGCCCCAGAAGCCGCAACACTAGCCTGACCGAAACCCAGGATAGAGGCCGAAAGATGGGAATCAGGGCCTGAATATCCCGGACCCGCTGTTCCGGTGGATAGACCCGGAACTGCGCCGAATCGAGAACCGCTCCGATGAAGAGGAGCTTCTGAGAGGGACTCAGGTGTGACTTAGGCACGTTGATGGAAAATCCCAGCAAATGCAGGAGATCCGCCGTAGTCTGGAGGTGGGAGACGACTGCCTGGGGCGAGCCCGCCTTCAACAACCAGTCGTCGAGATAGGGGAAGACTGGAACCCCTGATCTGCGCAGATGAGCTGCGACCACCGCCATCACTTTCGTGAACACCCGAGGGGCACTGGTGAGGCCGAAGGGGAGCACGGTAAACTGAAAGTGCTCTTGGCCCACCGTGAACCGCAGGTAACACCGGTGGGCCGGCAGGACGGGGATGTGGAACTATGCGTCCTGCAAGTCCAACGCTACCATCCAGTCTCCGGGGTCTAGGGCAGCTAGAACCTGAGCCAAAGTCAACATCTTGAACCTTTCCTTCCGGAGGAAGGCATTGACGTTCCGGAGGTCCAAGATAGGGCGTAGGCCCCCTTTGCCCTTCTTGGGAACCAGAAAGTAGTGGGAATAACAACCACGACCTACTTCTGGGCTCGGAACGCGCTCGACGGCCCCCTTGGCCAAGAGGGCCGAAACTTCCTCGTGGAGAAGATTCAAATGATCCCCCGAGATACGGTGGTGCTGCGGTGGCATGGCTGGAGGGGTCGTCTCGAAGGGGAGGGAGCAGCCCCTTCAGACGATTTGCAGCACCCACCTGTCCGATGTGATGGACCGCCAGTGGAGCAGGTGATGGCGAACTCTGCCGCCCACTGGCGTGGAATGGGCCTGAAAGCTCGGACTAGGAAGGCTTTGAGGCGGATGCTGCCGGGGTGGATGTGGGCTGACCTCGTCGTCCTCCAGAACCGCCTCGGCGGAAACCACGTCCGCGACCGCGCGCAGGTTGGTTCTGCGGCTGGTGGCTAGGCGCACGTGAGGAGGCACCCCTTCCTTGGCCACGAAAGGGGCAAAAGGCGGAAGTTTGCGACCGCGGGGCCGAGAGGCCCAAGGACTTGGCCGTAGCCCGGGAGTCCTTAAAGCGATTCAGCGCACTGTCCGCTTTCTCGCCAAAAAGGCGAGTGCCATCAAAGGGCATGTCCATGAGAGTGCTCTGGACATCGCCCGAAAATGACGTGGACCGCAGCCAGGCGTGACGTCTAAGCGCCACTGTGGTAGAAATGGCCGTACCCAGCGAGTCCGTGGTTTCAAGCCCACATCGTATAGCATGTCGCGCGGCATCACTCCCATCGGCCAGAGCCTGGGTAAGTCGTCTCCGGACCTCCTCCGGACACAGGGGCAGCGCGTCCTCCACCGCATCCCACAGAGAGTGGGAATAACGGTCCAAGAGACAAGCGGTGTTCAAAGACCGCAGGCCCAAACTAAGGGAGGAGAACAGCTTCTTGCCAAACTGTTCCAGTCTCTTGGAATCCCGGTCCGGCGGAGCGGTAGGGAAAGAGGATTGGGAGGTGGAGGCCTGGATAACCAGGCTCTCAGGGGTAGGGTGTTGGGACAGAAAACTGGGGTCGCCCGGAGCAGGGCGGTGGCGCCTGGTGACGTTCCTGTCCACAGGAGGAACTGTGGAGGGCTTGGACCAGGTGCCCTGCAGAACGTCAATGAGGGCCTCATTGAATTGCAGCAGAGTCTCAGTGGAGCATGCTGCAGACTGAAGCACCTCATTAAGGACGTTAGTCCTCACAGCCACGGCAGGCAGCTCGAGCCCAAGGGCTGCGGCCGCCTTGCGCAGCACCACAGAGAAAGCAGCGCCCTCCTCCGAAGCCACAGTCGGAGGAGAGACAAATCCAGTGTCTGGAGAGGTATCCAGGCCACTGGCCTCCCCCAGTTCATCTGCCCAGTCCTGTGACAGTTGAGCCTGAATGGCCATAGGATCCTCGGATCCCTCCCAGTTGTCCCCATCATCCGATTCCTGGTATACAGGAGAAAGTAACGGAGCCGGGCGATAGACATAATGTGTCTCTAGCGGCGCCGATCGCGGCGTCCATCGACGCCGTACCGGCGCCGGGCCCGGAGTGGGACTGAACCAGGGCTCGACGTCGAGCGGAGTCGACGTCGGGGGTGGTACCGGTGTCGACGCCGGCGGAGGAGGCGTGACGAGGTCGACCGGCGTCGGCGGGGACTCGAGAACGGGTCCCTCGGGTGCTTGCGGCGTCGAGGCCGGAGCCACCGGCAGGCAAGGCAGCCCAGTCGGGTCCGCGGGGCCCGAAGGCGCACCAGCGGGCGCCGACGGCGGAGCCAAGTTCCTCATGGCCGAGAGGAAGGCACTGACTTCCGCCGGCGTCGCGTTAGTCCCAGGGACCGGAGGGTATGGGGACGTGCGCGGCGCCCGCGGCCCGCCGGAGCCGCGGGGGTGGAACCACCCTGACCCTCGGCCGAGTCGCGCGACCGGCGAGGGGAGTCTGAAGAGCGGTGTCGCCTCTTGGACTTCTTTGAATGCTGCGACTTACCCGAAGACTTGGATCCCGACGACCGATGGTGACGTCGGCTGCGGCTCCGTGACCGATCCTTGGACCTCCTCCTGGACCGGGATCGAGAGGCGCGCGGAGCCGAGTGGCGAATCTCGAGAAGCTTACGGGACCGCTCCCGTCTAGCCTTCGAGGTCAGGGCCTTGCAGTCCGAGCACGACTCCGCGTCGTGGTCGAGGCCCAAGCAGTAAAGGCACCGGCGGTGATGGTCCGTAACCGACATCAAGCGGTTACAGTCAGCACAGGCTTTAAAACCAGGCATCCTACCGGCACCGGAGTCGAGACAAGATCAAAAAGGATCAAACAGTTAGTCAAAAATTGACTAAAGGGGTAGCTCTCCCGGATCTGCGCTTACTGGCGCGGAAAAAAGAAGAACTGACGTCAGCGCGCGAGGGCGGCGTCTAAGTACTCCGACGACGTCATTCCGGCGCACGACGCCGACGACGGACGCGGAGCCGCAGACGACGCCTAGTGACGCGCAAGGGGTATTGCTGACAAAAAATCTTCCGGATCCAGTCTGACGCCTGGGGATATTATAAGGTGAGGAATCTAACTAACGTGTTTCTTTCAGATCTCACTTTCATGATATGATATGTAAGGTGTTTGCATCAAACTCTTTTATTTAGTACCAGGATATGCAACCGTACTTACCAAAAATGCTCTGTGATCTTATTCACATCTGTGCAACATAAATGCTGTTCATTTCATTAGTCAAAGACTACAATGAAAGTAAGCTTAGGGGTTAAGGCACTTGTTCCAGAGATCTGTATACAGCTGGTAAATCTTATGGTATAACACTGCTAAGATAGCTCAGGAGGTTAATGCACATCCTGCAGGGATATGAATCACCTTCCGATTACATCTGAATAACCATACAATAACTCAGATTATCAATATGCCTGCTACAGAGCAATGCATTCAACTGGTTTGTATCCTAGCAATAACGTTCAGAAGACTAATGTATTTGCTGCAGATATCTTAGAGTAAACCATAGGCTACAACTTTCATTGATCAAGAGAGTGATTATGTGTCCACAGTAAACATGCATGTAACCTGGAAAACATTAAGTTTGAATACTGAGTTTTTCATAGACTACTTCCTTCTTCTCAGTTAATACAACAAGCACTGTTGAGCAGCATTCAACACCAAATACCACAAGAACAACAATTTGTGTACAGTGTGCTATATAAATAGTTATCATTAGTATAATTGGATCCTGAAACATATAGGTTCAGCATTGCAAAAATCTTAATTTAAGTCAAACATTAAAATGGTCCCACCCATGTGAGGAATATAGGAACACTACATACAAAATCATAATATATGGTAAAATATACATAAATTTTACAAGCATAGACATGCACTGCAAACTACCTAAAACTACATTCATCTCATTTTGGATGATCGACTATAAAAAAAGAATTGACCAAATGGAAAACATAACACAACCATACAGTATAGGAAGAACCTTGAGTCTAAAAAACAAAGAACTAACTTTCTTTCAGGGAACACTCGAACCTATGAAAGATGTTTTATGAAGACGAAACATTGAATGTAAATGACTGTTCTAAGTTAAAAAAAAATACGATTAAACAACCCAACAAGTGTTCCAAGATCCTTTTCCAATAAGGGTGATAAAAAGAACTAGGGCTTTCGAGCAAACGCCAGTAAAATAAGGGACAGATTTGCTGCTTGCTTCTCAAAGAAGCTGTCATGATTCACTCCCTGTGCTCTTGTGCCCACCACAAGGGGGCTGAATTGTGACACTTTCCACTGTCATAATAAACTTCTGGACCCTCCTCTTCATGCATATACTGACTTCCAGCCCATTTGGATAGTACTTGAAAATTGCCATCCATTCCCAATCCATGCCATGTTTTTATGTTGTTTAAAGACCTGTGGTCTAAATAAACTTTTACTTTGACTAACTGACTGACAATCCATGTCAGGTTTGTGGAAGCCAGCATGCTCATGCCTGAAACTTCATTACCTAGAATCCCCTGTTCACTGCTTCATCTCCACCCATGCAGGCCAAGGGTGAGTGGAGGAATTCAGCTCACATGTGGCTGGCTGCTGCTAGCCTGCTCACACTTGATGCCTCTGATTACTGTGATCTCTTTTAAGCCCCAGCTCCCTTCACTCCAAGGTTGGTCATTGTAGCTGTGTTCCGGTGAGACCGATTCTTGCTTCCTAAGATTTTGGTATTCCTTGATTCCTGGGTTTTATTATTCCTTGTCCCTGTTCCTGAGTTGCAGCTATTCCTTGTTCCTGATTAGCACTTCTTGCAGTGCTCTCTTGATTCCTGAGCTGTAGCTATTCCCTATTCTTGATTAGCACTGCTTGCAGTGCTCACTTGATTGCTGAGCTGTAGCTATGTTGGTTTCTAAATTCGCAACTGCCTGTAGTGTCACATTGATTCCGGTTCCTGAGCTATAGCATTTCTTGTTCCTGAATTAACACTGTCTTCAGTGCTCCTGATCCTTAGCTATTTCTTTGATTCATGAACTAACTAGTACTATTTAATGCACCACTGAATCCACTCGCCTGTATTTCCTTTGTCCCAGTTCCTGCTTTTCTTCCCGTTACCTCTATTTCAGTCCTTAGTTGCTGTCTTCCTATTCTACTGTCTTGCTTCTCGTTTCCTTGTAGTTTGTTACTTCCTTTCTGCCAAGTGTGTCCTTGTTCCCCTTCTTTCCTTTTAAGCATTTCTCCTTGCTAGCTCCTTGTCTATTGTGCTTGTGTTTAGTTCTACACCCTTGCTGTTACCGCCTTGCTTGTTCCCGTTTGATCTCCAGAATCCGTGAGCAGAGCTGACAGCCTAGGTGGTGTTCCTTGTCTACTATGACTATTGTTTTTGAGTTACATTTATAACATCACCATAGGTATCAGCTCCACAGACCCTGCCTTTGCATGTATATCCTATATGTGGGTATTTGCAGTCAGTATCTGTAACAGAAATTGTGGATGAGGAACTTACTGAGCTTTAGTCTTACCGTGTGGAGCTCCCGAAGGCTTTACCCCACATTCCCTTTATTTTTAATGTTGCTGTGTGTGTGTGTCTGTGTGTGTGCATGTGTGTATATATATATATAGCAAGCAAGCAGGAGATACAAGAGCTGCTGCTGAATGCAGCTTGTGACTTCACATGGGGTTTTCTTCATTGCAATGTAAACCCGCAGCCCGGTGGACACTAACTTTAAGAGGCTTGAGCGTAAGGGGACCTGAGGAAGTACTTTATGATTTTACATGGCAACCAGGACATTTTCAACAGTCACCTGTGTTTTTCCTGCAGAGTACCAGTAGTAAAGGGATGATTTTCTTTCTATCCGGCTCCGCGCAACCTCTACTCAGGCAAGAGGAATTCTGGGAGATGTAGTGTGTAATGCATTACACCACGAGGGGCGATCACATGACCAGGAGCACTGGGCGCCTCCACCAATCAGAGGGATGCAGGACTACTCAAAACACGGGTGGGGCAGTATCCTGTGACTACAGCAGCACCTGAGGAAGGCTAATCCAGCCGAAATGCATCGTGCCAAACAGCTGTTCAAATAAAGGCTTCCAAAAGAAATTTCCCCGTGTGGCCTCTCTCTTTCGGTAATGGAGGAGTTCGTTTGCATATATTCACGCAGGCCAGAAGCGTGTTAAGAGGTCCCGCTCTTCAAGTTGGCTGGAGGACTGCTGGCTCCCGCGCTTGGAACGCTTTTCTTTTTTCCGAGGTATCGGAATTTCTCCAACCCGCCTCAGCAAGCAGGAGATACAAGAGCTGCTGCTGAATGCAGCTTGTGACTTCACATGGGGTTTTCTTCATTGCAATGTAAACCCGCAGCCCGGTGGACACTAACTTTAAGAGGCTTGAGCGTAAGGGGACCTGAGGAAGTACTTTATGATTTTACATGGCAACCAGGACATTTTCAACAGTCACCTGTGTTTTTCCTGCAGAGTACCAGTAGTAAAGGGATGATTTTCTTTCTATCCGGCTCCGCGCAACCTCTACCCAGGCAAGAGGAATTCTGGGAGATGTAGTGTGTAATGCATTACACCACGAGGGGCGATCACATGACCAGGAGCACTGGGCGCCTCCACCAATCAGAGGGATGCAGGACTACTCAAAACACGGGTGGGGCAGTATCCTGTGACTACAGCAGCACCTGAGGAACAAACAGCTGTTCAAATAAAGGCTTCCAAAAGAAATTTCCCCGTGTGGCCTCTCTCTTTCGGTAATGGAGGAGTTCGTTTGCATATATATATATGTGTGTGTGTGTGTGTGTGTGTGTGTGTGTGTGTGTGCGTGCGGCGTGTGTGTGTGTGTGCGCGCGCGTATGTGTGTGTGTGTTGCCCATTCGTTCTTGCTGTAGTTATTATAAATGCTAAATCACCTCTTGAGAGCCTATCCTTTCGGAGTCTTAGATATCTTGTTCCTTTGTGCAGGCTTCCCCTTTGGTTCCCTTTTCTCCTCTGACTTCCTGTGTGATCCTGGGCAGAGCTGTACTCTTCTTTCTGCTTAAATTTTTTACACAGTCACCAGTACTTGCCCAAGTCCCTGACTGTGTCCCAGACATAATCCTGGGCAGTCTCTGACAGAAGCAGTATTCTACGTTCAGTTTTACATGGCTGATGCATAAGCTCTCTTTCCCATTATTTTGTGCATGTTTTTAGAGGATGTTAGGGCAGCAAGGTTGTTGTTATAATGTAAATTTGTTTTTATGTATTAGTTTCTCCATTTGGGCATATTTTTAAACATTTAAAAGTTGGGAAATCTAGCCTTAGCTAAGCTGCAAGGCAATCTATGCATTTTAAATGTCAGTGACTTTGATTTTTTATAAATGGTAAAAATGTGGTCCGAGATCTTGCACGCAGCCGGTACAAGTGTAATGTTTTTACTATCAATGAAGATCCTATAATGTAGATAGACCTGTTTCATTTCTGGGTTAGCTAAACAGAAATTTAAACTATCTTCCTGCCACTGTTCTTCATTATCATCACACCACATTTTCTGGACATTTCATTTTGCTTTTTTGCAGGTGTATATGGTAAATTGCTTTCAGTATTGGGGTTTTCACCTGACTATCCTGATGTGGCACAACATGGTGATGATGGCCCCTGGTGTCTGGAGAGGAAGCATGACTGTATCCAGCTTAAGTGACCTTAAGTAATTCTACCACAAGAAGAGCAGATTTTACTTGTGAATCGCATTTCTTCCTTCTTGAACGGGCATTATTTACTGTAGGAGGTAATAGCCATTTAATTCCAGCTGTAAGGTGTTCTACCAAGCTGTGATGTCAATTTTTTGTTTAGGCAATAGGCTTTATATTCTGAAAGTATGCTATTATTTTTGCTTAGAAATAGTAAACACATTTAAAGAAACATATATGCTATTCTTGATGCTTTTAATTCATTGAAGCTACACAGGACATCCTTAGCTGTGGTTTGACTCCACATTGGGCTCTCTTAACCTTCTGAAACATGATTCGTCTTACCTGGCTTACTCTGCGCTGTGTCTTCTTTGTCTTTAGTATTTTCGGCTTCTTTGGGTGCTGGAGCTCCAGAGTCATTGGACTCATGGGATTTCAGTTCACATTCCGTAGGCTTCGATGTTAGATGCTTGTCATTTCCACAGACTGTTACCACAACAAAAATAAAATGTAATCTTAAACCATTATATAAAACGCAACAACAAAACGTCTCTAGCATTAAATATCTTTCAAATGTTCAACTGCTTTCTTAAATGTCATCATCATGCTTCAGTATTGTTCTGTAAAACCACACTGGATCTTGGTGCCTTGTTTCTATTCATTGGTACCACTATGAAAATGTAATTTCTTCCCATTGGTATATTACTGAATGGACCATCCTAAGTTAGTGACAACACCGTGTCATACGGCTTATACTTTTTCAGCAAAAACTGCGTTTGTTGGACAACATAAACGTCAAAACTGTGCAAGACTGATTCTAGGCACAACATCGAGATATGTTGGCCTTAAGTTCTGCTAGCTCACAGTGCACGATCTGTACCCCTATCCTGACAAGGTAAGAAATGAATTATGCAACCTCATAACATGACATACTGACTCCCCAAGGAAATTGTGGTAACAGATCTAGAACCCTTTTGTCTGGTAACTCATGAATACCCAAAGAGATACACAAGAAATACACATGGCATTTCAATATTTATTGAAGCATTGTGATTTTTGTGTAAAGTATGTGCAACTGCAATAATCAACAGAAAGAAACAGAATAGAGTGATCAGCATTACAGGTTTGGTGAAGAAGATAAACAGTTCAATCATTTTGCTGTTACTATAATATTATGTACTACTAGCTAGTCCTTCCTAACCTAGTGTGCCTATGGTGGGTGAACCTGCCAAATCCCTGTAGGGTGATCAAACTTCCCCGTTACCTGCAGGTAAGTTTCATCAGGGAGCCTGTCCGTGGTGGACAGCTGGGCATCATCCCTTGCAGAGGTAAACAGGAATCAGCTAGGCTGCAATTCCAGCATGGGGTGACCTCACAGTGCCAGCAAAATGCTCCTCTAACTAAACAATGGCGTGATGTTGTTTATATAATAAACATTATCCTGGACTGTTCCCATGAGGCACAGGGTCAAGACTGATTTGCATATAGCTGGGTCTGAACTGAGGTGGAGAAGTGAGCTAAGGAATGATGATGGATTCAACCCAGATCTGTGACTGGGGGTGAGTGTCTGAAAAGTTTCAGCTCTCCATCCATCATCTGCTTGTGTTTGCTTTGTTCGCCCCAAGTTGGCAGGGTATGTCCAGAAGTGGGTCCCTTGCTCACTTTGCCACTGGACTCAAGCTTGCCTGGTGTTACCCAGAAACCGGTCCCTGGATGATTGTTTCCGGTTCAGCAAAGACCTGGCTTGGCAGTTTGTGCTGGACTGTTCCCATGAGGCACAGGGTCAAGACTGATTTGCATATAGCTGGGTCTGGACTGAGGTGGCGAAGTGAGCTAAAGAATGATGATGGATTCAACCCAGCTCGCCTGGTGTTACCCAGAAACCGGTCCCTGGATGCTTGTTTCCGGTTCAGCGAAGACCTGGCTTGGCAGTTTGTGCTGGACTGTTCCCATGAGGCACAGGGTCAAGACTGATTTGCATATAGCTGGGTCTGGACTGAGGTAGCGAAGTGAGCTAAAGAATGATGATGGATTCAACCCAGATCTGTGACTGGGGGTGAGTGTCAGAAAAGTTTCAGCTCTCCGTCCATCATCTGCTTGTGTTTGCTTTGGTGGAGAGCTGGGCACAATCCATTGCAGAGGTAAACAGGAATCAGCTAGGCTGGAATTCCAGCATGGGGTGACCTCACAGTGCCAGCAAAATGCTCCTCTAGCTAAACAATGGCGTGATGTCGTTTATATAATAAACATCATCCATGTTGCCATGCCAAAGTCCCAGTCAGGCTGCCATTATTGATTCTACCCTGACAAAGCTGTCATTGAGTGTACAATAATAATGGAATGGAAAGAATGGAATGGAAAGAGAATTTATAAAGCGCGATGGCTACCCAGGGGCGTCCCAGCGCTGCAGAGGAGAGTAGGTTGAGCCGGAAATGCTGGATTTAGTGGAGCTGAGGGAAGATTTAGGTAGAAGTTTTATTAAAGAGCCAGGTCTTAAGAAGTTTCCGGAAAGTGAGTAGATTGGATTCTGATCTGATTGGGAGGGGGAGAGAGTTCCAGATCTTGGCAAGATTGTAGGAGAGCGACCGGCCTCCACATCTGGCTCTTCTGATGCGTGGTATTGAGGTGAGGTGGGATGTCGCGGATCTGAGGGGGCGATTGGGATGGTAGGCTTTTACCAAGGGGTGATTGATGGAAGGGCCTGTTCCCCAGTAGGAGCGATGTGCAATGCACATGCTCTTGAATTCGATTCTAGCTCTCACAGGGAGCCAGTGGAGATCCTTCAATCTGGCTTTGACTGAGACTCGGCGAGGGATGTAGAGAAGGATTCTTGCCGCGCAGTTTTGAATGATTTGAAGTTTGTTGAGTGTGGACTGTGGGGCCCCAAGGTATAGGGCGTTACCGCAGTCGAGACGGGATAGAATTAGTCCTTGGACCATGATCCGTCTAACAACTTAGCGCAGTGAACTTTAGCTTCTGTACAGAATGTTCAGTGCTCTGATAGTATGCCTACGAAGTTGTGCAAATGTAAGCAAAGTTATTTCATGAAACATTATCCGTATAAGCACGCAAGCAGAAGTGTGTCAAATGTCAACATTCAGGAAAAGATGTTAAGTTTAAACGTGAGCATGTAAAATGGAGGTGTTCTGCCCGGGACTAAAATGTGACTACTTGACACCAACTCCTTGGACGTGAGGTGTCTAAAAAAGCTTCCCAAAAACCATGCTAAAATGAAGGTTAAATATGTATAAGACAGAACATACAATCTAAAAAAGCATCACACTTCTTTAATAGCAAAGAGCATAGCAAAAGCCTATTTGTGAAAAAGATCAAATTTAAACAACTTTTTGAAAAAGTCAAAGTTTAAACAGTAATTTTGCATATAAAAACAAGGCTGCAATAAAAAGTCCCATGACTAGAAACTGCCAGACAAGGTCTTTGACGGCGACCTCTGAGGTGAACAAGAGGGTCTCACCCTTGCTTCCGCCTCCCTCACCAATCTACTCCTCGACGTGGAACGTCGACGTCGTTTCGACTCAGAGCCCGGAGTCGACGGTAAACAGATCACGCTATACCTGCCCTCAACATCGTCATCGTAGTCTTTGACGTCGACCTGGACTGATGCCGTTTTTCAGACCTTCTTCGCCTGGGGAGACCCCAGCCGGCTGAAGACAGGGATTTGGTAGAGGACTGACCCTCTCCTCGCCCAGAAGTTCCACCTGTTGACTTTGTATGCTGTTTTCTGCAGTCTTCCACACCTTGAGGCCGAATCTTCTCCCTATCACTCAGGGTGCACCTGGAAAAGGCTTTACATATGGGACAGGTGTCAGGAACATGAGAAGCAGACAGGCAAAGAAAACACACTCTGTGTGAGTCAGATTTGGCATTTTTGACTGCAAAAAGGTGGAATGTCTGTCAGAAAAAGATAGCAAACGGAAAAGAAAGACCAAAGACGTCGAGTGAAACTAATAAAAGTAAATTCTGAAGTGAAGTTTGAAGAAAAATACCAAAATTGGTTGAGCTCAATGCTCCAGGGTCCTGCTAACAGGAGCCGGAAAAAAGAACTGAATTAACTGCCACTGGCTGTGCATCATGGGATACTGGTGGTCTCTGGAGACTTTTAAAGGTACGGTGTCCATTTTCAGACATATAATGGCAGCCTATGGGGGCTTAACTGTCCTACCCTTTTATCTCTATCATGAAAAAAACAAAAGGGAGCTTTGTGAAGGGGCGTTTTCTATATGTATTAAACTCCATATATTGCGAAATTTAAAGTTGCTGGCTGTCTTTCTTCACTTCAAGATGACGTAATGGCCAGTGTAGCCTAGTTAGTTAGGCTGCATTATTGTCTTTCTATCTCTTAAGTGTCTATGCAGGCCTTCCCGAAGAAAGGCGAAAGATGACAACTTAAGAAGATATATCTAAGGAAGTGCTCCGGGGTCCCTGCACGTGGGTGAGACTATTCATGTGCTTAAGAATATATACGGAAATCCCCTACAGGAGAATGGTAGTTTCTCCAATTTCTCTATGTGTAACAGAGTGCATGTCGCATCCTTCTTAGCCATAATGGTTTGTTGTTTCATAAGGCTGTAAGGTAAAAACAAGCTAGTGGCAGTAAGGTGTTTCAAAGTGTCTGTAGGGTCCTACTTAGCAACATGATAGACCTAAGCTGCGACTGCCTATGTTGTCAACAAGACATGTCACTCAGTATGATGTCTATTGCAGATGACACAATGTTACCCAGAGAGTAGATCTTGATGGACAAGGTAGTCATCCTATTATCAACTACTTCCAGAACCCTCCTAAATTTACCCGGTCAATTTCACACAGTCTCTCAGCATCTTCCTGCTGTGAAACCATCCACACTTCATTGTATATTGCATACAGAAAGCGCTTCTGATGTGTTGTTTCACCTGAGACAATCTTGAGTGTCTTAGCCATTCCAGGCATAACTTCCCAGCACTGTATGTTGTTACCACCCGAGTGTTGTGTCTGTATGTAACGTGGGTCGGCCCTATTGATCCTAAGCCCTTTGGTGGTGCCAAAAAATGTCCCTGACAGCCGTTAGTGTCTAACGGCCACACTAACCATCCCTCTTGATTGGCACTTGAAGAATTGTATGTGCCATTGTGAAGCACGTTGTCTAATGTTTCATCCGTGTAATTTGTGAACCTCTGCCAGTTCAAAAAACGTGCAAATGTGGGAATGTTTGGTGTGTTTACATTTTTTTATCGTGGCAAGGCCAATAAAGAATGGTTGCTGCACAGTTTATTGTTCAGGAAAATCATGTGGTATAAGGCACACTCTAAATAAAGCCTTGTTTCCTTGAACCCCAGCGAGTGCAGGAGGTCTGCCGTAGTCTGGAAGTGGGAGAGGACAGCCTGGGGCGAGCTTGCCTTCAACAGCCAGTCGTCGAGATAGGGATAAACTGGAACCCCTGATCTGCGCAGATGAGCTGCGACCACCACCATCACTTTCGTGAACACCCGTGGGGTGCTGGTAAGGCCAAAGGGGAGCACGGTAAACTGAAAATGCTCGCGGCCTACCATGAACTGTAGGTAACGCATGTGGGATGGCAGGACAGGGATATGGAAATATGTGTCCTGCAAGTCCAACTCTACCATCCAGTCTCCGGGGTCAAGGGCAGACAAGACCTGAACTAACGCAAGCATTTTGAACTTCTCCTTCCAGAGGAAGTGGTTGAGGGCCCTGAAGTCTAAGATAGGACGCAGGCCTTTGTCCTCCCTGGGTGCCAGAAGGTAGTGGGGCTAGCAACCACCACCTACTCTGGCAAAGGGCCCCTTTCGATAGCTCCCTTGGCCAAGAGAGCTGCGACTTCCTGGAGGAGAAGGGCCAAGTGATCCTCCGACATGCGATGGAAGGATGGTGGCAGGGAAGGAGGGGTAGTCTCAAAGCGGAGGGAGTAGCCCCTTCGAACTATCTGCAAAACCCACATGTCCAACGTGATGTATTGCCAGTGGGGGAGGTGATGGCGAATCCTGCCGCCCACTCGTCTCTGGTGGCCCTGAAAGGTCAGGCTTGGAAGGTTTGGAGGCTGCTGTAGGGGGGTTATGGGTGGACTAGCCCGCCTGCTAGCTCCTAGACCCATGACGCTGGGTCTCACATCCACGGCCACACAGAGGACGGGCAGCTTGTGTGAACCGGTGGCTGGAATGACTTGAACGTGGTGGGGCACCCCTTCCGTAGCCGCGAAAGGGGAGAAAAGCAAACTGCGTGGGGCGAGAAGTCGCCGTGAAGCCCAATGTTCTGGCCGTAGCCCTAAAATCCTTGAAACGCTTGAGCGCCGAGTCTACCTTGTCACCAAAAAGGCAACAGCCTTCAAAGGGCATGTCCAGTAAGGTGGATTCATATGGAGAGTTGGAGGAGCACTCCTTTGTTGTTAGTTAAGCCTGTGCTAAACAATGGTGCTACAGCACTACACTTGCTATCAACCAAATGTGAGTGAATCAAGAAACTGTTACAAGTATATAAACTTGGTGGTGCTGTGCACAATTCACTGGGTGCTAATACCCACGTCTCATATGAGACTAACGCTCAAAAACATTGACAACTTTAAACCATTAATTCTCCTTAGTATTCAATTTATATCATTCGTTAAATCATAATGAAAATACATTCATCAATACATTCATCAATAAGGTCTGTACAATGTTCGACAGATGAGTGAAAATATGTACACAATAATCATCTCAATCAGATAGTGGTACAAAAATCAGTCAGTTAAATAATAAACAATGATTCATAAATGCCCGATGCATTTCGGGACGTTGAAGTCCCTTCGTCAGGGGCCAACCTGAAACAAAAAACTATCTATTATGCTCATGTCAGTGTCTAATCATACTGTATATACATTAGGGGCAACATTACCCAATCTGCTTCAGTGTTGAGGTGCACATTTACTTGCTTATGCTTAGGACAAAAAAGAAGAAAGACCTGTTCAGTTGCTCCAGTATATCATACGCAACCCATGATAAATGGTGAAAACACCAAGTAAAAACGCCAAAAGAAATAGTGAATTATATACAACATAACAACAGAAAAGATGTGTGGAAAACACCGTATGCGTAATTGTAACCGCTTGCTGGCTCAGAGAGAAAGTCAGGCTGTTGTGATGAATATAATGTGCTTCGCTCACCTAAAAGAGATCCGTGTGAACCAGCCTCAATTTAAACGGTTGCCGTCTGAAAAGATCACTAAAGTTAATATCATGTGTGCCGTGTCACTCAATAATAATTACTGCGGAACGCTGAATATGCTTACCCTCCGCGTTAGTGCCTCACGGTAAATAATGCAATATTGCCTGGCGTGCCCGGTCCTGTAAAAATGAAATGGTATGACGATATAACATACCCAACATAGCCCAAAATGCGCGCTAAGACAACGGGATATAACACTCACCCACTAGATGTGAGGAGTCTTCAATAAATCCAAGCTTCGTTTCCACTCAGTCTAAATAAATAAAAAAGTAAGAAAGGCCGTCAGCTGTTTGGATGGAAATGTCAAATACTCGTTCCCTGAAATACGCGGGGAGTTGCAGATTGACAAATGATCATAGATCGTACCGGCCTAGTAATCTCGATGCTTATCGGTATGCAGTCGGTTTACGAAGGGTCGGGACGGTTTAAAAGAGCCGCGATGAAAACATCAAAAGAGGACTAGCGGATAGCCGGAAGTATCGGCATCTTAACACTATGTATGTGTTAAATGAAACGAAACCCTGTGGTAAATTGACCAGTTGGATGAGACTAAAGTATAAACTATACTACGAGGCCCCATACGGAGTCTTATACTAAAGAAACTGATGAAATGTACAAGAGTGACTATGCTTAAAACACTGCCAAAGAAATGCAGTAATACAAAGACAATAATAATTTGCAGTGGACTATATTGCAAAGCCCCATCGCCTTTGTAATAAAACATGAAGGAAAGAATATAAATGATTAAGAAACGAATAGTTCATGATGACAGTGTTACTCGTTAAACAGATGCTGACTAACTTTGAGCGTGTATCACCAAAGAAACCGTGTATGAAAACAGAACCCTTCACCATATGTGAACACTTGAATCTCCCTCCCTATTGGGAAGTGTGCTTGTCAACCAAATACATGCTAACCTGTTCTCAAAGGTCAATCTACATGTATGTGTCTTATTGCAATTTGTTGCTTTATAAAAAGCAATTCATATCCAGACGGTCATTAAGACCCAATGGTGTCATGGTAACTAAGTGCTTGATCCAAAAAACTTCTCTGCTTAATAATTGTATAGTGATATCCATTCCTGATCTTGGTGTTACCCTTTCTACAATTTGAAATCGTAACTGCAAAATATTGTGCTTGGACTCAGTCCAATGTAGAGCTAAACTTGATGTAGTACTTTTTGTTCGAATTTTGCTTTTATGTTCAGTTATCCGGATTTTAACTTTGCATTCTGTCTTGCCAATATATGCTTTTCCACATGGGCATTTGATACAATAAATCACATTGTTAGTATTGCAGTCACTGGTGTGGTACAGTTGAATCTTCTTGCCTGTTGACGGGTAGGTCAATGTGTTACCGGTGATTACGTTACTGCAATGTGTGCAATTATTGCACTTGATGGTACCCTGATGTGTAGACTTTGGTTTCGGGTTTGGGAGATGACAGTATGGATCTTATGTGTTTGCCTCTATGATAGGCGAAAATGGGTTTGTTTAAAAAAATTTAATTGAAGTCTTTTTCATGTTGAAGTAATTCCCATCGTTGGTTAATAATCTTTTTAACCAATGTGGATGTGGTAGAATATTTGGAGATAAATACGATCCTGTTGTGAAGGGATTTAACTGATGGAGTTAATAACCCCTCCAGTTTGTGAACTTGTGCTCGATTGAGACAATTCTCTAGAATGTCTTGTGGATAACTTCGGGAGGCATATCTTTCTTTGTGCTCTGCCTGTTTCTGGTTACTCACATCATGATTGGAACATATTTGTCTGAGTCTGATAAATTGTGAGTATGGCAAGTTTTTGATGAGAGGTCTAGGATGAAAGCTAAGGCGTTGTTCCTGTCCGTTAGTTTACTGTAAACTTGGGTATCAAAATGTGTATTTGGTCTGATGTAACTTATTAAGACATCCAGGAAATGTATTTGTTCCGTAGCGATGCTGGAGGTAAACTGAATACATGTGTTGATTGTGTTCAAAGTAGTAATCATTGACTCTAATTCTGCTCTACTGCCTATCCAGACTATGAAGATGTCGTCAATATAACAGCAGTATAATTTGATCTTGCTCCACCATGGCATGTTGGCAATAATGTGCTCTTGTTTAAATTGGGCCATGAATAGGTTAGCATAAGCCGGGGCTCCAGAAAAGCCCATTGAAGTGCCAGTGAGTTGGGCATAGAACTCTTCTTGTCTTTCAAAGTGGCTATGATGTAAGCAAAATTGAAGTAATTGTAATAAAAGTATTTTTTCAATGTGAATGTCATCCATTTGTAACAAAGCCCATTCAACAGCTTCCATGCCTGCTGCATGAGGTATAGATGTATAGAGTGCAGTTACATCAACGGTACAGAGATGCAATTCCTGATTACTATCCAAGGTAATGGAGTTGAGACAACTTAAAAAATGTGTGGTATCTTTGATGTAAGACTTCCAGTCTTGTACAAACTGTTGTAAGTAATGATCCAAAAACTTGCCTATAGGGTCAAAAATGGATCCTTGTGCTGAAACTATAGGACGAAATGGAGGATCAGTTATGTTCTTGTGGACTTTCAGGATCATATACAGTTTAGGCCGTCGAGGGTTGGATGTCATGAGATATTTTTGCGTCTGCTCGTTGATCCAATTATTATCAACAGCCTGTGTTAAAATTTCGTCTAGGATGTTTCGTAACTCAAAATTGGGATCACACGAGAGGCGAAGGTATGTGTGAGCATTGTTGACATGATCATTGACCTTCCTGATATAAAATGAGGTGTCCATCACCACTATAGCGCCTCCTTTGTCTGCTGGTTGTAAGGTTAGTGCTCGGTTGTTAGCGAAGCTTTGTAATGCCTGCAGGTCTGAAAGGTTTTTGGTACAATGTTTTTTGAAATTCAGTTGTTGTAAATCCTTCTGTACCAAGATTTCAAACGTGTCCAACATTTTGTGAGATACCGGAGGTTGGAACTTGCTTTTCGGTTTGAACTTGGTAATGCTGGTATCATGAGGGGCTTCTAGAGGCACAATGTTGGTAAAGAAATGTCTTAATCTTAATGTTCGCATGAACCTGTGAAACTCAACTTCAACGTCCAATAATGTGGATATATTAGTAGGAACAAAAGACATCCCTTTGCTTAAAGTGGCTAGTTGTTGTGTTGATAATTAAATGGACGAGATGTTGATAACTAGATCACTGTCTTTCCGCTCCGTAGTGATTTGCCTGTTTTTTCTTTGTCCTCTCCTGATTTGTCGATGGGTTGATGTGTTTTGTCGCCTCCTGCTGATGGTGGTTGCCCGTGATCCGGTGCCTGTGCTAAAAAAGGTAGACCGTATTGATGAATGTATTGATGAATGTATTTTCATTATGATTTAACAAATTATATACATTGAATACTAAGTAGAATTAATGGTTTAAAGTTGTCAATGTTTTTGAGTGTTAGTCTCATATGAGACGTGGGTATTAGCACCCAGTGAATTGTGCACAGCACCACCAAGTTTATATACTTGTAACAGTAAGGTGGATTCGACATCCCCCGAAAAACCAGACGTCCTCAACCAGGCGATGCGCCTCAAGGCTACTGAAGTGAAAACAGTTCTGCCCAGTGAGTGGTCGACATCCAGCCCACGTCTGATGATGAATTTGGCTGCGTCTCTACCCTCTGCCACTGTGCAGGTAAGAACGGCCCAGGCCTCCTTCGGACACCGTGGCAGCACTTGCGCAAACATATCTCACACCATATGGGTATAACGGCCCAAGAGGCATGCAGTGTTCACTGACTGCAGTGCTAAGCTGGCCCAAGAAAACATCTTCTTCCTAAGATGGTCCAGCTTCTTGGATTCCCTATCTGGGGGAGCAGTAGGGAATGCACCCTTAGAGGACAAGGCTTGGACTTGGTCGGGTGTTGGGAGAGGAAAAGTGGGTCGCCTGGGGCCAGGCGGTGGCATCGGGCAGTCATCCTGTCCACAGGATCTGCAGGTCTTGGGCCAAGTGCCCAGAAGGACGTCGGTGAGGGCTTCATTGAAAGGCAGAAGGGGCTCCGAAGAGGCCGCCGCCGGTTTAAGCACTTCTGTCAGGAGGTTAGTCCTGACTGCCACCATAGGAAGCACGAGGCGCAAGGCCTCAGCTGCCCTACGCAACACCACGGCGTATGAGGCTCCCTTCTCCGTAGCCACGGTAGGGGGGAGAGAATGCCAAGGTCTGGGGAGATTACGAAACCACTGGCATCATAAAAGGTCCTCTCGCCAGTCCGGCTCTTCAAGTTGGTCTGCCAAAGGGTCCACAGACCCCTCCCAGTCCTCCTCACCCTCCTCTGGTTGCCATTCAGGCCTGAAAGAAACTCCAGGAATGAATAGAGGCACAAATGTACCTTCCGGCACTGGTACAGATGTCAAGAGACATAGGTCCGGTGCCGTATCCAGGTCCGGGGTGAGGCTTGGGTCGGCACCGGTCGGGGCACGATTGGCGCCGGGGGCACCGTCACCGGGGAAGGTACCGTGAGGTCAACTGGCGGTGATCTGGATCCAGGCCTGAATCCTCGGGGGCCCTCTGGCGCTGGAGCTGCCGGTATCGAAGGCCCAGGGCACCCAACTGAATCCGCGGGGCCCAAGGCGCGCCAGCTTAGTCGGGCTGCCCAAAGATGCTATGAAGAGCTTCATAGAAAGCTGGAAGCTGGGCATGGGACGGGAAAGGGAGGAAATCTCGGAGCCGTCCCTGGAGCAGGCTCCGAAGACGGAGCTGGAGAGCAACGACGCTCCGGGTCTTGCGCCAGCCGACCAACAGGGAGAAGGTAAAGAGCGACGCTGCTTCTTCGCTGCCTTCTTGTGCTTCGACTTACCCGAGGATCTCAAAGACTCGGATGACGAATGGTGATGGTGGCTCCGCAACCGGTTCCGAGACCTTCCTCTTGACCGGGACCTCGAGTGACGTGGAGCCGAATGCCGGGCCTCCAAGAGCTTTCGGGACCGCTCCCGCAAAGACTTTGGATTCATGGCCCGGCAGTCGGAGCACAACTTCGGGGTCATGGTCGCGCTCAAAGCACCAAAGGCACACGAGGTGGGGGTCAGTAACTGACATCAGGTGGTTACATGCCTCGCACGGTTTAAATCCGGTCTGATAATGGGACATCCCTCGTACACCAGGAGTCGATAGACCCAAAAACGAATCGAGAAAAAAGCTAGTCAAAAAGTGACTAACGGTAGCTCTCTCAGGATCTGCGCTAGGCTGGCGCGGAAAAAGAAAGAACTGACCTCAGCGAACAGGTACAGAGTCTACGTAGACATCGCAATGTCATCCTGGCGACCACGACGCCGACGCACAGTCGACTGACGCCACCTACCGATGCGTAGGGGTACTGCTAGAGAAAAGTTCTCCAGATCCAGCCTGACGCCTGGGGGTAATTCTAAGGTAGGGAATCTATAACTAATGGTCTCTTTCAGATGGAATGTGGCAACTGCGTATGTCAAGCTGAAGACTTGCAGGTCCTTTATAAAAGTTCTGGCGTCAGCCAATTGCTGTGGACAAACCCGTAGGAATCGAGAGCAGGAATCCACTGCCACCAAGATGCATTTGTAAGACCCATCCGAACATAAGGGTCCACAGTGGTCTAGATAAACACAAGCGAGAGGCTAGTTAGAGATCAATAGGAGTGTCTGTGGTGGACGAGCTACGGTGGAAACTTTTGTTGTTGGCAGAAGTCGCATTTAAGGACAAACTCTTTGGTCTGCTTGTAAAAACCTGGCCACCAATAGAGTTTCTGCAGTAATGAAATTGTAGCTGTCACCCTTGCAGGAACAGATGCTAGGCCTTCATGTGCTGCTATGGTTAAACCTAAACTAAAATCTGAATTCGGTATTACTCTATCCCCCACTCCGGGAATATGAGCAAAAGGAATGTTTTGCGCACTTAACTGGTAGGAGTATTTACTTGGAAAGCCTTTCGGCAAGTGGATGCCATTGCGTGCAGCGTTGACAACCATGATGATGTCTCCATCCATCCTTGTATTAGAACGAGTAATTGCAGTGACTGCAGCAGTGTACACTGTTGCTCTTGTGGCTTCATCAGCCATGGAATTACCTACAACGTGTATTCCTAAAGGCTGATGACTCAAAGTGTGAATCACATGAGTCTGTGGCAACATGCTTTTAGTTTGGCAACCTGTTCCCAAAGCATAAGCATATTGTGCTTTATTGTGCACCCTTTGGAATCTCTGAATCCATTCTGGCTCCAGTAGTGTAAGAACTCATTGTAAGACTGGCAACAAGAATAAGAATCACACACAATCAGTGTGAAATCCGGGATCCATATTTTCAAGTGCCAGAATTAGAGCTTTTAGTTCACCCAGCTGCGCTGTGCAGTCACCGAGTGACTGTGTGTAGGTTTTTTCAGGGTGGAATTCTCCATCATGCATGCAACCCTTAAATGCTATGCACATGGCAGAGTATTGGTGCTTGGACTCTGCGGCAGGCTGAGCAGACCCATCATTATTGATGATGTAGTCATACTGACCTAGAGGCATAACTTCATAGGGCAGAGGGTATTCATGTTCATATTGCAGATATACTTGTGTCTGTAGTGTAGAGTCAAATATGTAATCTACATCTGTTGCTGTCAGTGAGTTGGCCCATTGAATCCATCTTGGATGTAAGGCATTAGTGTTTGGAACACTGGCCTCCGTTACAGACTCTAAGGCTGGAACTGGAGTCCTGACAATTTGTGTCCCCTGAGCCATTGAACTTTCTTTTACTACAGCAGTCTATACAGCTCTCAGTATTTTTTCTATCGGTAAAAAATGCATCTCTGCATATAAATTAGATTTTTAAGCAATACGTACAGTGTCTACTTCGTTGAATGTGACATAGGTTTACCCTGATGCACCCTCAATTATACGGATCACCAGGTTTGTGGTGTTAATACGTGTGTGCACGTGTTTTGAAATTAGAATGTCAGCTTGTACTGAACATAATATCTGTATGTGTTCAGTTGTTTAATGTGAGCTGGAAAAGTGTGGACCAATCAAGTCATAGAATGTTTTTTTCAAGGTGTTTGGTGGTTGCAGAAGTGCACACTTCTCTAGGAAATGTGTGGCAAGGCTTCTGCCCTCACTTGACAACTCGTATCACAAAAACAGGACACTGAGGTAGGCAATTTTTGATTTCCTGAAGTTAGATTTATAGCCCATGTGAGCAAATTCCAAAACAATGCGATCTCCTCTATCCAAGTGAGTTGAAATTTCAATATTCTGTGACTCCACAATATAAATGGTCTGGTTTCATTACTGAAAACAAGGGATTATTTATTGGAGAGGTGCAACTTTCTATTACACCCTGACATTCAATTTGTGTTAGAATCTCTATAACTTGATTTTAAGCCTCATTTTTAATGGGGTATTGTCTTTGAGGTTGTGGGATTCACCTCACAGGTATGATGTGATGAGGGAAACCTATATCCCACCCCAAATGGTTGCGGTATAACGCTGGAACCTGGACTAATGCCCACTCCTTGGCATATGAATGTTTAACAGAACCTGGAAAGAGGTCCGAGAAAGCAGGTAAAATTACATTTTCTCCCTTGGGTCAATCCATGACAAACTTCAGTGGCCAAGCCTCTTCAGCTAAGAGAATGTCATAGCTGAATGACAAGTTCTACCAAAAGCGAGCATTTATGGTACGTTGTATATCCCCATCCATTTGGAATTGCATCTCAAATAATTGACCGGGGACACTCAGTCTCCTCTCCGGTGTTTCCACCTGGATATGCAAATGTACAATTAGCGTGTGCACACCTGCCCTTAAGGAATAGTTTAATTTGTGCTTAAACTGCAGAGAAATGCGTGTATAACAGCGTTGTGAACATCCCAACACAGCATATCAATGATACTTGCCATGAGGGCGACAATAGCGCACCCAGCTGCTGCACTGCTGAAATGAGGAAACTTTCCTCTTAAAGTGAACCAAATTTATCACGTTTATCCAGAGTAATCCAGTAATCGAATTAATTTCAACAAGTCAAGTAAACCATGTATTCTATACTTGTGAAATCACTCCAGAGACAGCCGGGTTGAACTGGAGATACCCAAATACTACCCATGATCACCACTACTTTGCTCCCCACATCAGTGGTCGTGCTCATAAAATAAATCAAAAACAAAGTGGCAAAGAAATACTCTCCCCAGCCACCCTTGTTATTAACAAACAATAATCTTATACCTCGTGAAAACGCTCCCGGCAGCTTAAAGTGTACGTGCCTGGATATAGTCACTCATTGCTATTGCTGCCAGACACTCCATAAGACTCAGATGAACTATTGTGACTTCTGCCGAGCAGTCAAGCATGGTGAGAGCCCACTCCCTGCTCAGAAGCAGTTTCCTCAATATCCGTGGCATGCTTGACTTTAAGCCCAGCAACCTTTTCTTTATGAATTGAGGCTTGAACTGTGAGGTTTCTTTTCCTCTTTTATTACAAAGTCAGAAGAGCGTTGTGAGTCCTTCTTCGGTTTCATGGACTCCTCTGATCTGCGCTGATTGTCCACTTCTGAGCGTTTTTCGGATGACTCCTGAAAGGAACGTGTATCAGTATCCTGATAACTGTCAGGCATTTTAATATAATCACAGCGTTTGAGGAGATCCACCCCATGCTTTAGTCTTTTTTTTTTTTTTTTTTATTATTCCACTTTGTTTTTTTAGGAGAGTCAAATACCTGCTTTGAGTTATCCTTTACAGATTTACTCTTAATCTGCGGTTTACTAGGTCTGGCTACCAAACTATCTCTATCTCCAGTTGTATTGGATTGGGTGAAAACAATGTCAATCATTAGTGTGATGTGTGCAGGCCCGACAACGGCAATACCAAAAAGTGCAATATCAAATGTATACCCTACCTGAGCCAGCTTGGCTATGTCAGTACCTGTCAATGCCATGTTACTGTATGTCATAAACTGTACCCGTACAGTAGAGCCGACACTGGCAAGAATGATATCCATGAATGTCATAATCTATCCTCAAATATCAATGTATGTCATAATCCATGCTCAACTAACAATACTCCTACTAGTAAGAACAACGTCGATGTAAGTTATGACCTAAGCAAACTTAAACTTAACTGTGTCAATACCAGTAAGAACGGTGTCAATGTATGCAATGACAACTGTATGCACAATGTTAAGGATGTTGATAAAAATTATACCAGTGACTTCCATATTATTTTCAGGCGTTCTAACAAACTCACATCATTGCTGTCGGATTCACCCAAGGTGACCTCTCCATCATCCCAGAGTCAGAGATACGTGGTTAGACAAATCCTAGGACCCACACCCACGACTATTGAATACCAGATCATAGGTGGGGTCTCTCTTAACCTAAAAACAAACGCACGCCCAGGGAAAACTCTGATTATGCCCATAGATAGTTGCACCACAAAAAGGGCCGTGGAAATTGGCCTCAATAAAACCCATTTGGAAAAGGACACATGTCCCCCAATAATACCACAAAGCTAGATACCAGATGTAGAAAGAAACACTCAACCAATCAGGACATGACATGTACACCACACGTAGTGATAGGATAGGATAGGATAGGATAGGATGTGTATTTATATAGCGCAGCGAATGCCGAAGCGTCTTGGTGCTGATACCACACAAAGGGAGACATATTCCTCAAATAGTAACCTCTTGAAAAAGCCGTGTCTTTAACATTATCCTGAAAGCTAAGTGGTTATGTGTTGATTTCAAAGCATGGGGGAGCTTATTCCAAAGTCCTGCTGCCCGAACCGAAAACGCTCTACCACCCCATCTGGCTTTCCTGATCCGATTGATTTTAATGAGACTCTGAGTGCTAGATCTTAGCACCCGGCCTGTGGTATAAGGGATGAACAGCTTCTGAACGTCCCTGGCACCACCTCCGCTTTGTGTACCAGACAAATAGCTTTGAAATCTATGCGCAAGTGGACAGGGAGCCAATGTAATACAGCAATTCCTCTTGAGATTGAATGATCTCTTGGGATATCCAGCAGCAATCTTGCCGCCGCGTTCTGGAGAGTCTGCAACCTATTTATCAACATTTTATTTGTCCCTAATAGTAGAGCGTTGCAGTAGTCCAGCCTAGATAGGACCAGTCCTACTACTACCGCCTTACGCATCTTCACGCTAATGAAAGGAAAGATCTTACGCAATGTCCTGATGATAAAGGAGCAGGAGGATGCCAGGCTATTGACATATGCTGAAAAATTCAGCTGGTTGTCAAATATCACGCCCAGATTTCTTACTTTGGGCACGGGACAGGGACATTCCCCAGCACCTACTGGCCACCAGGATCCGTTCCACAGGGGACTGCCATGGCCAAACTCCATAATCTCAGTTTTCTCTGCATTAATCTTGAGAAAGTTTTGCTGCATCCAGCTCATAATTTCCGTCAGACAATTGTGAAATTTGAGGGCGATGTCCTTGGATTGCTTAGTCGCGGAAACTATGAGCTGAGAGTCATCAGCATAGGAAACTATCTGAAAGCCATGTTTTCTAATAAGCTTCGCCAATGGAGTCAGATAGATATTAAACAGCGTTGGTGACAATGCTGATCCCTGCGGAACACCACATGGCAGCCGGAAGGTGTCTGATTCTAGCCCGTCCCAAAGCAAGTTTTGCTCCCTCCCTTCCAAAAAAGACGAGAGCAAGGACAGCGCGGTCCCCTGAATACCGATCTCCCGAAGCCTCTGAATCAACACCGTATGATTTACGGTATCGAAGGCTGCTGATAAGTCTAGCATCACGAGGACTGCTTTGCCTCCCTTGTCCACAATGTTACGAATCTCTTCTGCTGCCACCAGAAGAGCTGATTCAGTAGAATGTTGTGCCCGGAAACCATGTTGGGTCGGGTCAAGTAAATTATGAACGCCTAGATATTCAGTCAGTGCCTTGTTTAGCTCCCTTTCCATAATTTTGGCTGCCATAGGTAATGCGGCGATTGGGCGATAGTTTTTTAGTGTGAGAGGGTCTGATGAAGGTTTTTTTAATAATGGCCTAATCGTTACACTCTTCCAGCTTATAGGATAATTGCCAGATTCTATTACTTGGTTGATTAAAGGGCATAACTCTCCGGCAATCTGATCTGCCGCAAGGTGCATAACAACAGGAGGGCAGGGATCCTTAGGTGAACCTGATTTTGTGAGAGTGATCAATCTGCATGTTTCCTCTGTTGTGATGAGAGGAAAAGTGCTAAGGCCAGGACTGCCCTCTACGTCCCTAGTCAATGTGTGGCTGAGATTACTTCCACTAGGGTGCAGGTCAAGAAGTTCCCTATAAATTACCTGCACCTTATCCTGAAAAAACTGGGCAAGCTTCTGGCACATTTCCAAGTTTGGCCGGTAGATGTTATCCGAGAGGGGCTTGGAAAGGGCAGTGATTGTTTTAAAAAGCTCCTTGGCTGAATTCCCTGCCTCCTTAATCTTGGAGTCGAAAAAGGCCTTTTTAGCAGTTATAATTGCATCTCTGTACACAGATAGAGCATAATTGTGTCTGGCCTTTCCATCATTACTATAATCCCCCCTCCAGAGACTCTTCTGCATGTACTCTTTAGGACTTTCAGCTCCCTGCTGTACCAGGGCGCAGATGGCTTAGTCCGACTTGTACCAAGTCTCTTGACAGGTACTGCATCATCAGCCGCCGCCCCTAGCCATTTGTCAAAAAGCAAAGCTGCCTCCAAATTGTCTTTGCTATATATGGGACATGAGTGGCCCAGCGCAGAGATTAAGCTATCAGTATTCGTCTGAGACCAAAGTCTAATTATTGTCTTTGGTACTCGTGGGCGGGGGGGACTGACTACTATTCCCGCTTTAATATTAAAGCTTATTGCGCTATGGTCGGACCATGGAAGAGCTGTAATATTCAGCACTTCCAAATCCATATTACTCGTAAAAATACCATCTATGGTGTGGCCTCTTGTGTGAGTCGGGCCGTTGACCTCCTGGCTAAAACCTAAAGCAGCCAGATTTTCCAGCAGTTGGGCTACCTCTGGTTGATTAGTAAGTTCTAGATGGTAATTAAAATCACCTAAGAGAATAAAAGGATGAGGATCCATTCGGGATTCCAAATGGCTCATAAGTCTTGCAGAAAAAGTAGATTTGGGCCCAGGCGGGCGATAGATAAGTAGGCCTTGAAATTTAAATACATTTGCCAGATATATGGTAAAATAAAATGCTTCTGCTGGAAGATCGAGATATGTTTCTACTCGCAGATTTAAATGTGTTCGATGAACCAGTGCTATCCCCCCGCCCCTCTTACCTATCCTGTCTTGCGAGGAGACCACATATCCGCTAGGTAGCGCGATATTCCAGTCTGGACCTGAGGACTTGTCACTCCAAGTTTCAGTTAAGAAAATTATATCCGGAGAATAACTTTCTACCAGGTCATTGATTTGATAGCTATTCCTGTGTAGCGGACGCACATTTAAAAGAATACAACTTAAAGTTTTGGGTTGCCTGACTTCAGTTTGTTTTAAAGGGACCGGCCTTCCAATATTCTCTGCATCTGCTGTCTGCCTTCCATTGAAAGAGATATCTGCCTCTCTCTTCTCTGAGCCTCCCATAGCACGATAACAGCAGTGAGTACAGGTCCACTTATCAATATCAGCCCGTGTAGGTACCATATTATGAGGTTTACATAGGGCGGTGTCCAGAGCCAACAACTCGGCTCTGTGATAAAGGCGTACCTGGTGGGCCGGGGTTCTGGCGCTGGGCGCGTCTCGAGCGCAGACGGGCTTGCCTTTGGCGCGCGCCTGCTGCGCGGACGCCCCAGCGCCCGTTTTGTAAGCATAGAACACACCCCCCTAATGACGTATCAGCTCTCGTGCAGTGTGGACCCGCCTTGATGCCGGGTCCACTAGGGCCGATCGTCGGACCAGTAAACAAAAAGAGAGGACTTACGGATGTTTCCCACCGTACCGTTTAGGCAGCAGAACAAGAAGGTAGAAACGTTTTAATTAAAATTACTAGTCGTGCAAACAGCGCAATGTGCAAAGCTGTCTAAAACTTATGATTCCTATTTTTTTTTAAATGTAAACGCGTGCTATAATCTTAATAGCCTTTAAAAGCGGTAGTGCAATAACTAGTCTAGGCTTGAGTTCGATCTCTTTGGAAATTACATCAGTTCAAAACAGCAGCGTTATTTGTTAAAAAGAAGACGAACTAGCAATGCAAGTTAAAAATGAGGATACAGGCCCCTTTGCGTAGCATCCCTCAAACCGGACATCTGGACACATACACACTGGCCAACAGTAGCTCTCCCCGAGGACGAGAGCCACCTGTGTCCTTATCAGATGCCTGCACTTGATTGATTTTCAACGGAGATGCTTTTTGGAATGAAAATAACTGTTTTATTGTACCTCATGAACTATAAATAACAGCGGCAAAAACCTTGTACGCCAGGAGACTTTGAGCAGACGCACTCAGTCAAGGCACTCCCGGCCGCAGCGTTTAATTAAACCGACTTGTTGCTGTTTTAGCAAATGGCGCTTGACTGTTCATTTATTTAAAGTAAATTCATATCCGATCAACATTTTGGCAAGCCAGCCAAGAGAGATTGGTTAATTGAGCCCGACTGCTGTCGAAGGAAGGACTCCGACCCGAACGGATTCACATCTGCGAAAACAAATCGGTGAGCAGATCATAATTGATTAGAAGTTCTGCTGAATCCACGGGGCGGAGGTCTGTCTGGAGGCAGCTGTCATAGGGTAAGAGACTACATCTGATCCTTAGTCCCAACATGTAGGGTATGGCAAACTAGGACAAGCGTGTAACCACTTTTCTTTTTTCTCTAGTCAGCACGCTAGAGCACAAGGTATGCCGCGTTCCGGGTGTGAGTAAGGGATCGCTTTACCATTGGGCATGGAACAGGGTACACCTCGTCCCTGGGTGACAGTAAGGGATAGCTCGGACTGCTAGGCGTGATGGCAAGTCGGTATGAATAGGCTCTAGTTGTGATAAAGAGTTAACATCTCAAACATATTATTTTTTTCTCACAAAAGTTTTGTTGATGCTATTCTCCACACTGGTAGCATTTAAAAGAAGTGAGAGGTGTTCCCTTTTTATCGCTGTTTTGATTGCTGGGCGTTAGGCAGTGATATGAACAACCCTTGGGTGTTATATAGGGTGTAATTCGGAATTTAGGGTAAATTCAGACCTTGTTGAATCAGGTGTAGCTTGTGTCAGGCCAATAGATATCAGGTTATTCATTTTTCTTCGCTTAAATTGTTGCTAATTTATGTCCACCAAGTGGATAGTTACAGATATCAGGCTGTAGGAGAGTAGGATCTGCACTTATGTTGCCCCCACTTTTTTTCTGATGTTAACACTGGTTTCTGGCTATAGTCTGGCTGGGTCCCTGCTAATCAGGGCCGCAGTCTCTCTGTTCTCTCTAAACAACTTGGAGTGCATATTAGATGCACTAGTGATTGGATACTGTGGTACCTTATGAGCCCCTAGTATATGGTACCTTAGGTACCAAGGGCATAGGTACTTCACAGGCCTACCAGGTGCTGAATTATGCCACCCCTGGGAAGCAGACTAAATCTGACACCCCAAGCCTGCTACTGCTACTGCAGCCTGGGTGAGGTAGTGTTAGCACTCCTCACTGAGGTATAGGTTCCCTATATCTCACCATACACACACATATAAACCTATCAGTCACACATAAGGCAGGCCCTATCAATCCTGAGGGCAGGGTGCTTGGTTTACAATGTGAGGGGGTGCCTCTGCATGAGCAGGGCCCCTCTGCAGCTGGCAGAGTCTATTCTCTGTGTCTGTTTGTGGATGCGGTTGAACCATATACTCTTAAGTGCATTATAACCTACCGGTAAATGCTAACTTTGGAATGACTGCATCAAAACATGTCGTGTTTGGCGTCAAACAACTTGGAATCATACCCCCACACCAGTAACTGGTGTGGGAGTATGATCCCACCCTTCTAGAGGGGAAGACATGTACCTACTGTGGAAACACGGTAGAAATCTGAAAGAGCCCTGGCATCACAAAATGGATGCCACCAGCACAGACACTGGGCTGCCCTCCTGCTGCTGACTGAAACTCGCAGTGGAGGAGGCCCAACAATAGGCATCCTGTCACAGGGTGGTGTAACCATCTTCCAGACAGGATTTAGTGTATTGGGGCTGGGTGGGTGCACTCCTAGAGTGCTTTGAAGTCCTGGGCTGGGGGAGCAGTAGGCTCCTCTGTGCATATGCCAGCTCAAACCGGTTCAGGGGCTACCTGCCCCTGCTCTGACGCGAAACTGGACAAAGGGAAGTGGGTGTAACCACCCACTCCCCTGACCCTCCCATAGGAGTGGTCATAGAGCTAGTCCCTCTCTTTCCTTTAGTATAAGATAGGGAAACTTTGCCATTGCAAATCAGATATCCCTGGACGACGCTCTACAAGAAGAATCCTGGCCCTTCGATGTTCCACTACCTTTGGAAGACTGAAGAATCTCCCTTGGAATCAAGGAGTGACTCCCCTGCTTGGCAGGCACCAAAAACTTGAATCAATGGTCGCAAACTTTCCCGCTCCTGCTGGAGTCTGAAGTCCCTGAAGTGGATTTCCTGACTTCTCGACGGCCATTGTGAGTCCCCAGCAAAGCTGAGGCGAGTGGACCCCATGAGTGACGAGGAACAGCAATACCCGGGTACCGTGCACTATTTTTTTTTTTTTTTTTAAACCGTTTATTGCACGATGAAAAAGTTACAGGCATGGGCCTACAACCATCCGGCCGGCCGCTAGAGTAGCAAAAGGCATATAGCATACATACAGTGAGAGTCTCTCGGCGGAGCAGATTGGCAAATCAGGTAAAATCAATGGCGTAGGCCGCATAACTCCTAGCCCACAATACGGTTTCCTTTTGTCAAACAAAACAACACAAAAAACCACACCCGCAAGGCAACCCGCGAACCAAGTGACAGCACGTGCTCCGTAAATGGGGGATCCTAACCAGCAGCAAAACTCTGAAGAGGGGAATGGGAGTATGGCAGGGACTGGGGAGCCACGTGCCCACGGCTGAGGGAGGGGGTCGGCTAAGGAGATGGGGCCGGCGAGGCTACCGGTAGCAGTGGCGGCTCACAAATACCCCCACGGTAGGCGTTCCAGGGGCTCCAGATTTTCACCCACGCCCCAGGCTTACCCCTCGCCACGTACACTACTTTTTCACGAAACATACACCAATCCATATGTTCTTTCCAGGCCAACACCGCCGGGGGCCTCTGGGATCCCCACAATTGGGCAATGTCACGCTTCGCTATCATGTATCCCAGAGTCACCCACCGCGTCTGCGGGACCGAATAATCATTTGGTTCCCACACATTCAGCAAGCATCTCCTCGCTTCAGGCAGCAATGCGACACGCGTAACCACACGCAAAACCTCATGCACACCACGCCAGAATCGCTCCACCTTCGGGCATTCCCACAGTATATGCATGAAAGTTGCCAAAGCACCACAGCCGCGCTTACACAATCCATCACCAGCAAAGCCCATACGTAGAAGCCTCGGCCCCGTGACGTAAACCCGGTGAAGGATCTTAAGCTGGACGAAACGAAGGCGAGCCGGGATGGCCACCTCCTTCGGAGAGGCCACCGCGGAGATCCAGTCCTCGTCGTCCAGCTCCAGCCCATCGGCAACCCAGGCCTCGCGGAGGCCATTCAGCAGGCACGATCTGTCATTGATCAGTTTTTTATATATAAGGGAGATCGTGCTGTCTGGTACATGGCCATCTAGCACCCTGTCCTCCAGGGGGGAAGACTCCGGAATGGACGCAACATCCGGGAAGACGGAGGCCAGCGCGTGGCGGACCTGCAAGTATCGAAAGTACTCACTGCCTCGCAGCTGAAACTCCGTCTGCAGCGTCTCAAAAGTCTTGAAACCCCCCCTCGTCCAGAGATCTCCCACCGTGCTGATTCCGATCGTGTCCCACTTCTCGAAGCCCTTCGATGTCCACAGGGAGCCCAACCTCTCAGACGCATATAGCGGTGACGCCCGGGTCAAACGGTCCTTCCACCCCATAGCTGCATTAGCCGCGTGCCATACACGCACCATGACACGCGTCGGCCCCGTCAGACGGGAGTCGGGCGTGCCAGAGTAGAGCGCTCGATTATAATCGCCACCGGGCAGGAGCATCCTGTCCATTTCAAATGCCGGGTTCAAGGCGGGTCCGTAAAGGCCATGATTGATTGCAGCTAGCTGGGAGGCCCAGTAATACCGTTTAATGTCCGGGAGGGCGACCCCCCCATCGTACCACGGGAGCGTCAATTTGGCCAGAGCAATACGCGGCCTCCCGTCCCAGAACAGGCGCCGCTGCAGGCCCTCCACCTCGCGGAAGTAGCGCACTGGTACCAAGTCCATAGTGTTCTGGAGGGCGTACAGAAAGCGCGGCAAGGACATCATCTTAAACAAGGCCGCTCGGCCGAGTGGCGAGAGCGGAAGACGCCGCCAACGCGCCACATCCTCTCGCAAGCGCTGGAGGGGGGGCAACAAGTTCCGCTCATAGCGGGCCTCCGGGTCTAGAGTGATATATATACCCAGTGTAACGCCCTGAACGTCTCAGGATCGTTTAACAGACACGACAATGAGGACGCAACCACTTGTGAAGGGTTAGTTCTTTTAATGAAGGCAAATAAAATACAAAGAACAAACAAAAGTTATAGTCACTGGAATCCTCCAGGCTAAGTACGTTACCAGCCCACAGCACGGATGGTCCTAACCGTCCTCTGCATATACGCCGATCCCGGCGTATGCCAACAGAGGGCAGAAATGAAATGGCCGACAATGCCAATCGGTAGGCTGTGAGGGGCACGAAGAGTGTTGGGGAGAATCGAGGAGTCAGGGAAACACCCAGCCGGGGTCTCTACCTGAAGGGAGCAGCCGCTCAACCTCTTCCTCAGACTGCACCGGGACGCGGAGTCACCTCCTGGTGATGCGTCACCGATACCCCAATCACAAGCAAGAAGACTGAACCGAGAGCAGCCGCTCGATCGATCCTGTGGACTTCCGGGTCTGTAACGCGGCAAACACCTCCTGGTGTGCGTTACAGCTGGCAGTCCCTGTGTCTCTGGTCGGGCTGGGAGTTACGACTCCAACCAGCAAAAGCGCCACTGCGCTTGGACTCAGCCGAGTCAAAAAGCGAAGCTCAATGGTTGACCGGTAGAGCTTCCGGGTCCTTCACAGGTGACGATGGGGCAAGACACGGCCCAGGGAGTAACGACTCGACCTACCTCCGTTCTTGCCTTACTGGAGCACCACTCCGGAACACTGCTCTTCACGAAGCAGGTACGTCGGTGTAAACACAATATCCGACAGCCTTGTACCTCCCGGTTCCTCCCTTTATAGGGCGTGTTTTCCTTGAGTTATGTAACAGCTCTCCTGTTTACATAAGGGCGTGTTTCCCTTGAGTTATGTAACAGCTCTCCTGTTTACATAAGGGCGTGTTTCCCTTGAGTTATGTAACAGCTCTCCTGTTTACATAACCTCTCAACCGCTAAGCATCCTGGGAGATGTAGTCCGTTTTCGCTGGTTACCGTTTTCCTCCCCTCGTATGACAGGAATTCTTGACACCCAGGTACCGGAACCCCTGGGAGGCAATCTGGATCGGGCAGTCACGCGGTAGAGCCGGAGCCTCCCCGGAAAGCACATATACGCAGGATTTCGCCCAGTTGATGACAAGGCCTGAGTTACGCCCGAAGGAGCGCAAAACATCAACCAGGACAATCAGCGATTTGCGCGGGGAGGCTAGATACAAAAGGATATCATCGGCGTAGAGGGACACGCGGTCCTCATACTCAGGGGTCCAGCGGAGACCACGGATAGAAGGGTGCCACCGTAGCCACTCCGCCAAGGGCTCCAAGGCCAGTGCAAACAGGAGCGGCGACAAGGGGCAACCCTGGCGCGTGCCCCGCCCCAGCTCGAATGGGGCCGAGACTCGCCCATTCACCACCACCTGCGCCAATGGGCCCGAATACAACAATTTGACCCAGCTAATGAACCCCGGGCCAAATCCGAATTTCGCCAGCATCGCCCAGATGTATGGCCATTCAAGCGTGTCAAACGCCATGGTGGCGTCTAAGGATGCCAAGATGGCCGGCTCCCGCACAAACGGGACACGCGCGAGCACCCCGTGCAAGCGTCGCAGATTAAGAGCCGTGTTGCGATGGGGTATAAATCCCGATTGGTCTTGGTGGACCAAATCGCCCACCACACCGACCAACCGGTTGGCCAACACCTTGGCGAGGATTTTGGGTTCCGCGTTCAAGAGCGAAATTGGCCTGTAGGATGTGACCCGCTCACGGGGCCTCCCCTCCTTGTGTATCACCACGATCGTGGCCAGGCGCTGGTCCGGCGGGAGGGAACCCTGCGAGTGGGCCGCCAGGAACATCGCGCGCAGGTGGGGCGCTAGTACGTCCGGGCGCAGCTTGTAAAGCTCGATGGGGAGACCATTAGGGCCCATGGCCTTGCCGGACGCGACCGAGCGAATAGCCAGGGCAATTTCGTCCGAGGTGGGAGGAGCGTCCAGCGAATCCCTGTCCTCCACCGAAAGGGAGGGCAGCGCTATGTCCCGAAGCAGGGAATGGGAATCCTCCTCCGAGCAGGGGGAAACCGGGGAGTACACCTCGCGGAAGTAATCCGCGAAGCAGGAGACGATGGCTTCCGGCTCGGTGACACGCGTACCATCCATCCTCTCAATCAAAGGAACCACACGACTCGCTCTCTCCCTCTTATCCAACCACGCAATCAGTTTACCCGCCTTATCGCCCACATCATACAATCGTCCCTGTTGCTCTCTACTGAGGCCCCTGGCCGCCTCCGTGACGAGGGCCCTATAGGCCGCCTGCTTGAGGTGCAAAACATGCAACTTGGCATCCGTTACCCCGCTCCCCAGGTCACCCTCCAATTCCACAATCTCGGCCTCCACCCGGGTCACCTCCTCCCGCTCACGCCTCCGGGCATGGGAGATAGAGGAGAGGGCCTCCCCTCTGAGGACTACCTTAAAGGCCTCCCACAGGGAGATGGCCGAAGAGACAGACCCCACATTCTCGTCAAAATATCGCTGTGAGGATTTGATCAAGTCGGCACGAATAGTGGGGTCTCGCAAGTACCATGCATTGATTGGGGCCACCCTGCCCTCCCCCCTCGGGAAGACATCAAAATGTAACAGTAATGGGGAGTGATCCGAAATACCCCGCGCCAGATGGCACACCTCTCCTACCCTCCCAGCGTGGGCCGCCGGGACCAGGATGTAGTCAAGTCGCGAGAGGCTACCATGGGCACCCGAGTGGAAAGTGTATTGCAGCTGCGTAGGGTGCTTTAGTCGCCAGCAATCCACCAGGCCCAGTGTGTCTAAGAGGCCGGACAGCCACGCCTGTGCCCGGGGGAGGTCCCTAGGGGGGTGACGATCCATAGACCCAGAAACTACCGCATTGAAGTCCCCCCCAACCACCAGCAGGCCACCCGGGAGGTCCAAGAGGAGGCGCCCCAGGTCCGCAAATGTAGTAGCTTGTAACCCAGGCGGGACGTACACTGACATGAAAACAATCACTCTACCCTCCATTCTACCCACCAGGACAGTGTAGCGTCCCCTCTCGTCATGGCGCACCTCATCAATCTCCAGCGGGAGCGAGTTCTTGATCATGATACCCACCCCCCGCGACCCCGAAGTGAAGCCCGAGTGGGCCACCAAATGATAGCCTCGCCGATTCATGGCATGGAAGGAGTTACCTATAAGGTGTGTCTCCTGCAAAAAGACAACATCTGGCGATATGCGTTTCAGGAACTGCAGGACCACACCACGCTTAATCCGATCCCCCAGGCCGTTAACATTCCAGGACAACACAGCCAAGTCCCTACCCCCCATCATACATAGAAGCAATCAGTCGTCCCCCACAGAGCATTTCGAGTACAGCTATACAGTAAAGGGTTTGCCTTGCGGTGCGAACAAACAACACACCCCCCCCCACCCCCCCATCCCAACAGAACTCCCCCCTCCCTGCACCCCTGCATGAGCCCAGTCAGCCCCCCCAAAGTGCAGTGTGCCTGTCGCCCCATAGAGAAAGACTAACTAGTACCCCAGAGGAGGAGGGAAGCCCCCAACAGACCCCGTACGACCTCCATAGGAGGGGAACATACACGATCGAGAAATGGTAAAGAAATATTGTCCCGAGCGGGGCCTATTATTCACCCCTTAATTCTGATCCGGCAGGCCCTCTCCACCGCCCGCACCCCCTCCACCCCCCCGGCCCCGATCATCAGGCAGAGTGTCCAACCAGTCCCCAGCCGCCTCGGGGCGACCAAAGAAGCGCGCGCGACCTTCCACCTCCACCCTTAGCTTAGCTGGAAAGAGCATTGAGTACTTTAGGTTCAGGTCCCGCAGGCGACGCTTAACACCGAGAAAACTCAGTCTCCGCTTTTGGACCGCCGGAGTAAAGTCTGGGTAGAAACGCACATCCATGTTGTCAAGCTTGACCGGTCCCTGTTGCCTGGAGGTCTGCAGGATAGCGTCCCCGTCCCGAAAGTTAAAAACCCGGGCAATGATAGGCCGCGGCGGGGCACCGGTCTTCGGCCTGCCCCCAGGGACCCGGTGAGCACGCTCCACCGCAAAAAGCTTACTCAGGCCCCGGGGCTGCAGATGGGTGAGGATTAGATCTTCCACAAAAAGGTCGGCGGCCTCCGCCTCTCGTCCCTCCGGCACCCCCACAATCCGAACATTATTCCTCCTGGCCCGACCCTCGGAATCCTCCAGTCGCAGGTCCATCAGGGCGCTCGCCTGGCCAAGCCGGCGCACCTCCTTTTGGAGGGCCGCCACATCTGTCTCGAGGCCCGTTGTGGTGTGGGCCAGGGAATCGACCCGGTCATTCGTCTTAGACAGGTCTGCCCGCACCAGGCTCACATCCACAAGGACCGAGTCTATATTTTGCGCTAGGGTGTCGAAGCGCTGGTCCACCGAGGCCTTCATCTCCGCGATGGCGCCCATGACGTCCCGGAGGGTCAGGTCCACCGGCTGGGCGGGCGTCTCCGTCAGGCCCGCCGGGGACGTGCGCGATGTCTCCGGTGATCCCTTCTGGAGAGTGTAGCGGTCCATACTGTTGGATTGGTGCGCCGGGCCACGGCGGGTTGTCTTCACCTTCGCCCGGTCGCCATCTTGTTTGGAGGACATGCTTGCTCTCCCACCGTCGTGCCAATCTCCTCAAAAGGGCCGATAGACCCGTTCACTGGGTCCGGGGGGGGGAGGGCGGCCACCGCACCGCAGGACGATCCACAGCTGGCGGGTCAGCCGGGCACCTGGACAAGACCACACCGCCGCACCCCGCTTCGCGACCCTACCTCGCTGGAGGCGGGGAGGGCGCAAAAGTGAAAGTGAAAGCGCGGGGCACGCGAGTCGCCCAGCCGTGCCCGCCGCTGTTGTTCACTTTGTCCCCGGATCGCCCCACTACTCCAATCCGGGGGGCCGGCGCGGGGAAGGCCGCAACCTTCGATCGGCGCTCCCGCCGGTGTTCGGGGTCCGATTCGAACACGGAAAACGGGTGGCGCCTCAGCTCGGGTTCACCGACACAGTCCCCTCAAAAAGGACAGGATATAGCCAGGATTAATTCAGGAGGTCGCGGAGGTCCTCGGGAGCCTCGCACCTACGCGGCCATCTTGGTTGCGCGCTAGGCTCCTCCCCCTACCGTGCACTATTGTCGAGTGCAACCCCTTCACGACATTCTACGAACTTGTGCATTGGACCATGTGTGGTCCAACCCTCCAGCAGGATTTCCCGCGAAAATCAGAGGCCTACCTCGTCCCGAGTGACTGTGGGCTCCTGTGAAGTGAATCCTCACAAGGCGTCTTCGCGATCCCTTGCCGGCTGGCTTGTGGGTCCCCTGAAGACTTTCTCATCAAACGAAAGGGCGCCCCTGGTTGCTCCAGGCCTGCCCTGACTTACCCTCGCTGGGTGAGTCCCTCAGACCTTGCTGGTCTGCATCGCTGACTTTCTTCACTATCCACAAGACTTGCTGTTGCCAAGGCTTGTTGGCTCCAATCCGGTTGCCAACACCTCAGTAAGCTGTAGACTTCGTAGGACACTCCGAATCCAGCTCCTGGTCGTCGTCGACGTCTCCTGGACCTCGTGGCTGAAGAGTCCAAACACCCTTGATCACCTGAAATCACCCAACTTCCGTGGGCATCCATCTTCCTGGTCACGGGTCACTGGCAAGTGACTGTGAACACAGTCCCTTCTACTTTTAGGTCTCCTTCATCCTGAATCCAGCCTTGGATTCCACCGGACACTTCTCCAGTCTTCGCAAGCAGCAAAACCTCTTTGGCTTCCATTGAAAACGACGATGCGACCCGACACCAAAAGACATCTATGCACCCGGCTTCCCTGGGTGAGGTAACTCGTGCACTCCGGTGCTCCTGTGGGTGTTGGCACTCGAACTACTTACCTTGTAAGTGGCTTGCTTGTAGACTCTCTAGAAGTACCCTAAAACTTTAAAATTCCAACCGCGACTTGCTCCATTGAAATCAATAGGGAACCCGCGGCTGTGTTCTCACACTGCACGCGTCTCCCGTGGGTCCTTTACTTACCTGCCTTGGGTGGATTAGTGAGGCCCTAGGCCTTGTCCCCTTGCAAGTCGACATTCCTAAACCTCTTTTTTAGTATATGGTCTGGTACGCCCCTAGGGCCCCAGCCATATTTGCGCTTAACTTATTGTGAAACGTTGATATTTGCATATGTTCCTGACTTCTAATCTCATCAAGAGATTAGTAGAGTGTGTCTAGAAATAAATACATATATATTTTATATATATACCTGTGTGGTGTCTTTTCATTTGGTAATTCAAGAGATTATAAGGTAAAACAAGCTGCTTTACATTCCTCTGAGACTTAGCCTGAAGGCTGCTCTCCACAGCTACCACTAGGATAGCTTTCTTTAAAAGGTTGTCTTAAACCTATCTACCATAAGAGTCGAATTGGACTGGTGCAAGGTGGCCACTATAACTAGTGACCAGCATATGCCCTGCCAACTTCTCAAACAGGCTCACCAAGCTCCGCATATTTCCAAAGCGTCCCCTCCACGGGCTATAGACATGAGGAGAGGGCCTATTTTTGTGGACAGAATAACTACTTTTTTCTGTCAAAAGTCTGTATTAGATTGTTTCCTTTTATATGCATTTATTTAATGTTGTGGTGCTGTTGAAATTTAACAAAGCATGCTGCATGTTTAACTGTTATGTCATGTTAGTAAGTCTGTGCTTTAGGTAATAAAAACCCTTTTTTCCAAAATCAGAAGTGCATGATTGCTGGTTTACTGCTACAAATCAACTCCTACTGCTCTGAACTATGACAATTACACTTTTGTTATAGGTCGCTATTATTTCATTACATTTTTTGTCTCTATTTAATGTTATTCGACTCTTTTGATGCATCAATATTTTTCGAGTTCATGACCAAGTAGATTGGTTTTTAGTAACACCCTGTGTACACAGATTCCCAAACTTAGAGTCGTATTTGTGATTATTTAAAAATCTTGAGACAATCAAAAATTTGCCAAGACCTGAAAACAAAAAAGCTTCCAAATCCTCATGGAGACTCCACTAGACCACATGAAACAGAGGTTCCCCATCCAGGCCAGGAAACTAGAGAAACACTGCTGTGAGTGGCACGCTCATACCAAGACACACACATTCCCCTGGCCTGAGGGGGGCATGTTCGACACAAACACCATAGAACAAAAAAAGGCTCACATACAGGCCAGGTATACAGGACATAAGAAGGCTAAGCAGGGGGGCCCTACTAAAACTATTGGCCATCTTTGAGGTGGCCCCAGCTTACAAAACCATCCCTGAACCCATAAGTAAGGCATCTGCATCTCCCCCACCATACACTGGCAGGGACATGCTCTCACTAATTCCGGCCATCCCATGTGCCACCACGCTGAGTTACACCAATCCACCAGTCAAGGAGGCTGCTGGACCACCACCCCGGAGTATCAAGCCACTGGGCTTGGAAAAGGATCCCAGGTTCCACCAGCCCGGGCACCGAGCCACCTCAGGGTTCTATCCCTCAACCTTTGGCCATGACTCAGCTGGCTCGTACAAGGAGCGCATAATCCTGAACGCCCCACTGGGCGTCATAAGGTCAGAGGGAGGTTTGTCGCCCTCATAGAAGGTGATTCCACCAGTGGAGGGGAGGAAAGGAGCTCCAGCCCCGCAAGATTCGACTGTGAAGAGGCAGCTGTAGGTTACACTCCACCAGGACAGGCCTATGGTAAGAAGAAGCATCATGAAGTGCGAATGAGGCCAAGACTTGAAGAACCGCACGTTGCACTGAGAGAAGGAGGCAACCCAGCTGGGAGTTAAAGGAAAGACGAGAGATAAGGATGGAGAGAGAGAGAGAGCTCTCGTCTGAGAAGTACAGCAAGGAGAAGGGACACCGACCCCTCCCCAGAGGGAACAGGAGCTCGCCCACTCAGAGATGAGCCCAAGGATAAATCGGGGAAGGGCCCCTAATGGCGGCCCATACATCATCGGACTGTCCACGTAGGAGAGGGGCTGACCTGGAAATAAGTAGCCAGGAAAGCCTGACAGAGACACAATTGAGATGTTGAAGGAGCAGCATGGCACCTTTACAGGTGCACAAGGAGAGATGCGATGAAGACGTCCGCCGATACCCCTAAATGCACTGGTGAGAGAGGCCAACCCCTTGAGAGATAATATTTAAAGAGGGCGAGGCCTTCGCACTGCCTTTTTAGCACCTACTAGCCTCCTGGATCGAGAGGAAGGGCCACCTGTATGATAGTCCTTGGCCACAGCAGCGATCCTTTGACCTTGAGGATATGGCAGTTATGGAAGACTGCAATTGGCATGAAGGTGGAGATCCGAGATGGAACTACCCCTACATGTAGGAGTGCCTAAGACTATGGGAGCGCTATGCCAAGGAGAAACTAACAGAGCTGCCCCAACCCAGGATTTTTCCTCTACTCCAGAAAGGCGAAGCAGGAACCATCTACGTTCCTTGCGCACAGATGGACAAAGAAGGGCTCAAGAATAAACATCCCCATTGATGGATGGGGCAGGAAAATTGATCTCCTGCTTTGAAAAAAGAACAACTTGTGTATAAACCTATCTGTAGGTAATACCAAAAGTCTGCTCAGCAGCTTCGTTGGTGAGCAGACCAACATGGTGCTATCCCAAGCCCACATCCCCGCAGTCGCGCTCAACAACACCGAGCATGGCGGGCCGCATTTATTTCATTCAGACACCCGCTCTATACGGCCTAGAGGGAGCTGTTCCCCGTCCGCTTAGATGTAGGAGGATTAATGGCCGAAAGCATGAAACCTGGGGAAACCATGACTGAGTTCCTTTACAAAATGAGAGAACAGTGGGGGCAAGAGACAGGATATCCCTGGACTGACATGGGTCCACAGGTTGCATTCTTCTACAACATCCTCAAGAGAGGATTACCCACGGAGATCCAGACCGGATTAGATAGTGTAGTAGGGATAGAAACATAACCTTGGTGGGAAATACAGGCCCACATACTACACTATTACCAGAAGAGACAGGAGAAGGACAGGGAGACACCGCCAAGCTGATCCAACAGAAGTTGAAAAAGACCGCCCTCGAGGGGGCCGCATTAGCTGAGAGCATCCAGATGGCACCCGTCTCAAGGGGAGATTCACACATGGAACCCAGAAGGTATCGGCCCAGTCCTAGTGGCCGAGGTCCAGGAGGCTGGGCCCAAGCTGGCCTCATAGCGTGCCACTACTGTCACAGAACGGGCCACATGGCCAACAGGTACAATCTAAAAATATACCATGCCAGAACAGAATAGTACAGGGACAGCCTCCACAAAGCATTCACGTCCAATGACAAACTCAGTACACCGCACCTGCATCACCCAGTCAGCTTCAAGGAAATCAGGCTGAACCCACCCCACTGGAAAGGGGGCCGAACATAAGATAATCATTGCTACAAACAGGGAGTTCAGTCCTACAGGGGCCGGACCCCAGTTACGACAAGGTGGGGTGACCGTCTGGTGCAGCAACATCCTAGCACAGTCACAAGGGTACAAATACACCAAAAGTCCAAACCATTGTCTGAGACGACCTACCCCCTTCACACTTCACCCAGCCACACTTCCTTACCTGCCTCCACAGCCGGTCCGCAGGACAGCCATACTATGTCGATTGGAAATCCACATTAGAGTCTGCCATCCAGATGCCCACAGGGGGCCTGGGGCCCCCTCTGCTGAGGGTCTCCCGGGGAAGGGTTGCCTGACCACACCCTGAGGGGAGGACTGTCTGACAAGGAAGCAGGGCAGTCCCTACTGGTGCATAAAAATAGACACCCAGGACCACTCACCCAAGTCCAACGTTGTGCAGCTATATATGTCTCAACCGCAAAACAGAATCCCTCCTATAGTTCCAAAACAAGGTAACCGCTTCAGGAGCTGAATCTCCTGGTGACGGGAGGAAGTGGGTCTCCTTAAATGGCTTTCGCATTTCATACCCAGGGTGCATGGACAAGCTCACCAACTGTGCCCAGCTGGTAAAAATGGTACTCACAGGACCTCGTGAACGTCCAAGTCCAGCGATGGCCACAACGACAGCAGTATCCCATAGGGAAAATCTATCAAATGCCGTAGCACGACCACCATCAGGCCAAGCACATAAAAATCACCCACAAGACCCAGGAGTCTTGCAGAGAAATCACCACAACCCAACATAGTCCTAGCAATTTTTCCCCTGCCGGTTCCAATGGGGGACACATGCAACCTCCAATATTCCTCGCTGAAGTTAGCAACGCCCAAAATCCTGGATAACTGTCCCCTGGGACCAGCACAAACAGCCAAAAGATCCTCAACGCTTCCAGAAGAAGCATGTAACACAGTAACTCAGCCCAATTAGAAACCTTGTCCCATGCCACGTGCAGAGACCTAAGGGACGCGCACGGGTCAATGGAAACATCAGCCTAAAATTGAACATCCGCCTCTCCTCATAATTGCACGCTGCCCATGTGGGTCAAAAGGACATCACCACACCTTAAAACATCACTCCTTTAAGCACAGCAGCCCGCAGGAAAGAGTTCTTTCCCAGCTGTGGCAAGGGGAGGGGGGAAACCCAAAATACTAATAGCATTAAAAAAGTGTAAAAGTCACTATTTCCCCCCAAAATTCTTGTACCTACTAAAATTAGGCCAGAATCCCACCAGTCCAAAATAATTCTATCACCTTGGTCCGGTACAAAAAAATAAATAGTAATAATTCCCCCCCCCCCCCGTCAAACCATAGAGTGTACCATTTACAAATAAACGCAAGAATGCTCCCAAACTGCCTAGCAATGCATTTTTTCCACGCTAACCTACAACCCGCAGCTCTTATGACGCAGTTCCGCGATCGAACTACAAGTGTACCAACACTGTAGCGACCCGCCATTCCTTCGATCAAAACTTTCAAAGACTGTTTACAAGCCAATCACTCAAGTAACACATATTCCAAACTGACTTTGTAAGCTCATCTTAAAAGACATTTTTCTGCACTGCATAATGACAAGACACCAATGGGCACCCAGACACCGGACAACAAACAGCAGCACCAAACAACAGACAACCAACCACAGACAACAGGCACAGATGACCGACATCTCCCCTGAAGATAACCCTACAGCCTACGAAATATTTTCTAAATTATGTGTTTTTGCAATTTTGTACACTCCCTCTCTAGCTGGAGTGCTCTTGAGTCTCCCCGGAGCCAAAAGTATGCCTGATCTAATGAGCTCTATTTCTATATTCTTGCAAAGCATGCACAGAGACCTCGCTCACCTCGTATACATTGAGACAAATGCTAGTGTTTCTCACGCACTACACAGGGCACTCCAATATAACACCTGGTATCAACACATGACCGATGTAGGCATACAAACTATGAACAGGTCAAGTTACAAATGCTCACTGATACCTCACACCGCAGGCACAGACAGTATTTACTTATCACAGGAGATAGCCCTAAAAAAGACGATGTGCATTATCCATCTGTACCTATGCAAAATCAGGGCAAAAACTCAGCCCAATAGAGTAGAACTCCGTAGGTCACAAGTAAACATCAGCAGGTATGAGACCAACCCCACTGCAATTATCTCTTCACCGAGCTAAATGACATCCAATCTGAGGTAGACAGATGCGCAGGAAGGCCACCATAGGGGAGGACACTGTTTGGCCCTGGGTGTTTGTATGAAAGAGGCTCCTGGAGGTAGCTAGAGCGCCGCACCAGTGCACAAACACGTCCACTGGATTCTTTATGTTTAAGAGGTAAAGGAACCATGTTGTTGGGCAGCAATGAGAATTGCAGGATAATGCAGATATCGGACCTGCAATGGGGCAAATCCAAGTTGATGGATATGTACTGGCAGTGTGGCAAGCTTGCCTACACCCAGCTTGTCCCAGGATGGCGGGGCCTCTGCACCCTCGATACCATACACAACCCAACCCTGGTTATCCCTGGGGAAGATCTGTCTGAGTTGTCTCAACATCCGTTACAGAAGAAAACAACTCTGTTGCATCAGGGTTGAAGGAGAACTACTGCTGAGTATTTTGGCTGGGCTCAATACAAGGACATTGCACAAGAATTCACTGTTCCCAGAGGCTCAACTAAACACCGGAAGGTCAATACCCTTTTCCACCACGCAAACAAAAGTGAACACCCACTGGTTACACATAACCATGTGGGAGATTATGAAGATGATCAACAGTACTGAGCTTGGCCTAAACGCTTTCAAGGAGGAATTGAGAGCCACCCACCTCATGGTGATGCAACTTCGGTATGTGTTGGGCTTGATGCCCGCTATGAAGGGTGGGGTGAGTGCGAAGATTGGTGCTTTCTTTTTTATTCCCGGAATTATCTTCATAACGGGACATTAGCCTATTCTATCCAAGAACTGCATTGTCGGGAAGCTGACATGAAGAAGAAGGGAGGTGCCCCGGAGCAGGACTGTTGCATAGTATCTTTTCGTAGATCTCCTTATGGGTATCCAAACCATTTACTATGTATGCACATAGCTAGGGAAAAGGTAACAGACACTATAAATACACATCACGGTAATCATTGACACCGTATTCACCCATTCAAACACTCCCTCCTCTAGTTGATTCTTCTAGCTGAAAAATCAACTAGAGGAGGGAGTGTTTGAATGGGTGAATACGGTGTCAATGATTACCGTGATGTGTGCAGGCCCGACAGACAAGTTACTTACCTTCAGTAACACCTTATCTGGTAGAGACATGATCTAGCCGCAAATTCCTCACCTTTGAACTCCTTGGCATCAGGCTGGATCCGGAATATTTTTCTTAGCAGTACCCCATGCGCGCTAGTAGGTGGCGTCGGTTGACTCCGCATGACGTTGTAGCCGTCGTGTTTGTCGTGACGTTTGCGTCGTCAATATAACCGCCACTCTGGCGCACTGACGTCAGTACTTTTCACGACTTTCCACGCCAGAAACGCAAAGACATGAAGTGACTGACCATGGTGTGTTAAAAAATTAATCACTAGGGCCCTGAAGGGGAACATCCCTGACACTTAAAACCAATTCCGCAGTGCAGGGAGGATGGGAAACCAATTTCGCAGTGCAGGGAGGATGGGTGGGTGAATAAGGAATCTGCGGCTAGATCATGTCGCTACCAGATAAGGCGTTACCGAAGGTAAGTAACTTGTCCATCTGATACAGACATCTAGCCGCAGATTCCTTACCGTTGAACATAAGAAAACAAGTTACTTACCTGTAACTACAGTTATCCAGTATTGGTATCTTTCATAGATTCACATGCCTGAATCATTCCCCGTCACGAGGCGGGAGTCCCCGGTAAATAAAAAAGTAGTGCCAAAATGCTAGTAGTAGTAGTAGGCCCAAAGAAAAGGCCAAAAGCCTGTATCTTAGCAGCCTATCTACCTCATTATGCCAAAAGAACCAAGAATTTGGTAACAACCAATCAGACACCAGCACCCTTCTAGAACCCTCTCAGCAGAGCCAGTTCTCCTCAGATTTTCGTAGCACAAATGGGAAGTGAACGTCCTAAATTATATAGAACTGACTCTACGAGGAGGAGGGTGGGTGCATGTGAATCTATGAAAGATACCAATACTGGAAAACTGTAGTTACAGGTAAGTAACTTGTTTTCTTATCCAGTATTGGGGTATGTTAGACGGACCGGGAGGGTCGGCCGAGGACAAGGGGAGAGGTCTCCGGGGAGAGCCGTCTCCAGCGATCGTACAGATAAATAACTTCCCCCCCACAGACAGACACCACACAAGGAGAAGATTTAGCGTTCTTTATAGGCAATTTCTTACGGTACGATGGAAGGTACAAGGAGGTCTGGACTCAGGGGTCCCCTCGATTCAAGTCTCTCAAGATGGGGAAAGGGGGTAGCGGGACAGTCTGGTTACCAGTCTGGTAGTTGAGGTGGTACGGTGGATAGCTCACAATCCTCGAGCTCGGTGTTCTAGCTGGGACGGGCCGCGGCAGCGCCAGCAGGTCCCGGTGAAGATGGTTGATACACGGTCCGCGGCAGCGCCAGCAGGTCCCGGAGAGATGGTCGATGCACGGTCCGCGGCAGCGCCAGCAGGTCCCGGTGAGGATGGTCGTTACAACGGGCCGCGGCAGCGCCAGCAGGTCCCGACGAGGATGGATGTTGCAGAAGGCTGCGGCAGCGCCAGCAGGCAGGACGATAGTTCACAAGATAGGGCTACGGCAGCGCCAGTAGTCCGTCAAGGCTGAGTTCTCTCGGTGTCTCTCGACTCCAGGATACAACTGCCGTCCTGCTCCGGAGCTGCCCTAATTATAGGTCTGGCGCCCTTTGATGTCCGGACCCTCGCACTTGGAGGTCGGAGGGTCCGGGATGAAGGTGTCCAGACACCCAGCAGGGGGTGGAGCCAGCGCCTGGGGGAGCTGGAGGCGATCGGTACCTGGCGGGGGAGAGCCCTTGACGCTTCGTTCTCCCATTGACCTGCCAAGTGGTCCGCTCACCTCCTGGGTGGATGGTGGTGCCGGGATGCCGGGGCCGGCCAGGCCCAGGGTTAGGGTCGGGTGGAGGCCACGCGGCCTCGTGGCGCAGGGCCCAAGATGGCGGCTTGATCCGGCCGGGGGAGCCGGTGGTGGCTCGGTCCCGTGATACATGGAGGTCCGGGGGCAGGAGTTCCGTCGGGAGACGGAGTGCGGGTGATTCGTGTGGGTCACGCCTGGCGGGCCGGGGCTCAGGCCCTGTCATGCGGGGAGGGAGCAAGCCCTTCGTGTGGCCTGTCCAACATGCGTCCCCCCCAGCTGAAGGCGGGGAGAGTCACCCATCTTCCTGGGGACTCTCCTCGTCGAGGCGGAAGAAGCGTGACAGGCCATCTGCGTTGGCGTGGTCTTGGCCCGGTCGGTGTTCCACGGTGAAGTCCATTCCCTGCAGGGAGATGGACCAGCGCAATAGTTTTGGGTTCTCCCCCCGCATCTGCATCAGCCACTGCAGGGGTCGATGGTCGGTTTGTACCCGGAAGTGGGTACCGAAGAGATAGGGCCGGAGCTTTTTGAGGGCCCACACCACTGCGAAGGCCTCCCTCTCGATTGTGCTCCAGCGCTGTTCTCGGGCCAGGAGACGTCTGCTGATGAAGGCCACCGGCTGGTCATGGCCCTCGGGGTTCATTTGGGAAAGAACCGCTCCGATGCCGTGGTCGGAGGCGTCGGTCTGTACAATGAATTCCCGACTGTAATCGGGGGCCTGGAGCACAGGGGCGGTGCACAGGGCAGCCTTCAGCTTTTCGAAGGCCGCTTGACAGTCGGTGGTCCAGTTAATCCGCTTCGGCTGGTTTTTGGACGTGAGACCCGTGAGGGGCCCCACAATGCTGCCGTAGTCCCTCACGAACCGCCGGTAGTAGCCGGTGAGTCCCAAGAAGGCTCGGACCTCGGTCTGGGTGACGGGGGGTTGCCAGGACTGGATGGCAGCAATTTTAGGTTGCAGCGGGGCCACCAGCCCGCTTCCTACCTGGTGCCCGAGGTAGGTCACGGACCCTTGACCAATTTGGCATTTGCCAGCCTTAATCGTGAGGCCGGCCCGCTGGAGGGCCTGCAGGACCTCTTGGAGGTGGAGGAGGTGGTCGGACCAGTGGCGGCTGTACACCGCGATATCGTCCAGGTAGGCAGCGCTGAACTCCTCGAGCCCCGCCAAGACCTGGTTCACTAGACGTTGAAAAGTAGCGGGGCATTCTTCATGCCGAAGGGCATGACCTTGAAGTGGTAGTGGCCATCGGGGGTAGAGAAGGCAGACCGTTCCTGAGCCCGGGGTGTGAGACCGATCTGCCAGTAGCCCGCTGTTAGGTCGAAGATGCTGAGATAGCGGGCGGCCCCCAGCCGGTCGATCAATTCATCTGCTCGGGGGATAGGATGAGCGTCGGTCCGTGTGACAGCGTTCAAGCCCCGGTAGTCGACGCAGAATCTCAGTTCAGGCGTGGTGCCGGGGGCAGCGGCTTTGGGGACCAGTACAACTGGGCTGGCCCAGGGGCTGTCCGAGGGCTCGATGACCCCGATCGTGAGCATTTTGGCCACTTCCTCTTGGATGCAGGCCCGTACCCGATCTGGCACGCGGTAGGCCCGGTGTCGGACAGGGGGACTGTCCCCGGTGTCCACGTCGTGCAAGCACCAAGGGGTGATCCCGGGGGTGAGGGAGAACAGTGTAGCGAACCGCAGTAGGAGGTCCCGGCAGCCCTGGCGTTGCTCTGGGGTGAGGGCATCGGAGAGCCGGACCCCGTCCACGGAACCGTCGTTCTCCTGAGTCTTCAGGAGATCCGGGAGGGGTTCGGAGTCTTCCTCCGCCCCACTGTCCGTAGCCATCAGGAGGCTGAGTTCTGAGCGCACAAAGTGTGGTTTGAGTCTGTTGGTGTGGAGGACCCGAAGGGGGTTCCGGGGGGTCCCCATGTCGACGAGGTAAGTGACGGGGCTTTTGCGCTCGACCACTTTGAAGGGCCCCGTCCACTTATCTTGCAAGGCACATGGTTCGGTGGGGGACATCACCCACACTTGTTGACCAGGTTCGAACTCGACGGAGGAGGCATTGTGATTGTACCATTTTTTCATGTCCTCCTGACTGGCCTCGAGGTTCGCTTTTGCCATCTCCCTGAAGCGTCGGGTCTGATTGCGGAGGGCCAGGAGGTACTTGAAGACGTCTGGAGGGGTCTTTAGGGGGGCCATCTCCCAACCTTCTTGGACTAGGCTGAGGGGCCCTCGCACAGGGTGCCCGTACAGGAGTTCGCAAGGGCTAAAGCCGAGGGACTTCTGGGGAACTTCTCGATAGGCGAAGAGGAGGCACGGGAGTAGTACATCCCACTGGCGACGGAGGGGCTCTTCCAATCCCCCAATCATCCCCTTGAGGGTGCGGTTGAATCGCTCCACTAGTCCGTTCCCTTGGGGGTGATAGGGGGTCGTGAATCGGTAGGTGACCCCGCACTGTTGCCAGAGGGACTTCATATATTTCGAGATAAAGTTCGTGCCTCGGTCGCTGACGACTTCTCGGGGGAAGCCCACTCGGGAGAAGATCCCCATTAGGGCCCGGCCAACCACCGGGGCTGTTACAGTTCGTAGGGGCACCGCCTCGGGGTAGCGGGTGGCGTGGTCCACCAGTACCAGGATGAACCTATGTCCTTGTGCCGTGCGGGGGTCCAGGGGCCCCACAATGTCTATTCCTACCCTCTCGAACGGGGTGGTGACCACTGGGAAGGGTTGCAGAGGGGCTTTCAGCTTACGGCCGCTCTTCCCACTGGCTTGGCACGTGGGGCAGGACCGGCAGTGGTTAAGGACGTCGTTCCGCATCTTCGGCCAGAAAAAGTGAGTCACTAGGCGACTGTAGGTTTTGTCCTGGCCCAGGTGTCCAGCCAGGGGGACATCGTGGGCCAGAGTTAGTAGGAAGTCTCTGAAGCGGAGAGGCACCACCAGCACTCGACTGGCCCCTAGTTCTGCGATTCTTTGTTCGCTGTATAGCAGGTCGTTATCCCAATAGACCCAATGAGTTCCGGTGGAGTCCCCTGCGCTCTGGGCGCTGGCTTGCTGGCGGAGCCCCTCGAGGGAAGGGCAGGTCTTTTGCTCCTGGCGGAACTGCTCTTGGGTGGGCCCCCCTTCTTGACGCCACTGAGCCAGGCCGGGGAGGTCCTGGGGTTGCGCGACCCCTTCGGCCATTGGTTCTGGGGGGTTGGTCTCGTCGTGGTCCTCTACTGGGGCGGCCGGGGGCGGAGGTGCTGGCCATTCTGGATCTTCTGATCGGGGGACGGCACGGGCGGCCATGGACCGGGTGGTTACGCAGGCCCAGTCCGGGAGGCCCAGCATCCCCAGGTGCTCTCTTCTTTCGACGGTGGCCCACGGGGAACTCTCAAGGTCATTCCCCAGGAGGCAGTCCACGGGTGCATCATCCCGGACCGTCACCTTCAACAGGCCGGAGACCCCTCCCCATTCGAAGGGGACGCAGGCCATTTGACACAGACTCTCGGAATTGTCGGCTGAGCGGACGGGGCAGAGAATGTTCGGCAGGATCTGCTCGGGCTTCACCAGGTGACAGCGGACGGCCGTCACACTGGCGCCGGTGTCACGTAAGGCCTCGGCCCGACGTCCATTAATGGTCACCCATTGGCCATATTTCCGGGTGTTGGCGGGTAGGGGGGCCCGCGGAACCATGTCCTTTCCCCCTAGGCATGCTAGAACCATGGCGGCCGGTTCCCACTCTTGCTGGGCCGGCTCATATTCTTCCTGTTCCTCTGATAGTCGTTCTTCCCCCAGGGCGGCGGCCGCTACCTGGCGGGGCTTTGATGTTTGGTTCTGCGGGCAGCTAGGGTCATTGGCGTAGTGGCCGACTCGCTGGCATCGGTGGCACGTGACGTTGGCTCGGAACCCCGGGCGCATCGGGGGGTTGCCCCGCCCGGCCGGGGGCGGGGTGCTGGCCACGGGTGTTGCCGGGATGGTGTCTCTCCCTCGCCCCTGGCCTCCTCCTCCTCCCCGGGGACGGTGCTGGCCTTGGTTGTTTCAGTTTTGCTCGTGCGGTCCTCTCCGGCCCACTCGGGTGCTTTCCCATCGGTCAGCTTCGGCGGCGAGTTGCCGGGGGTCAGTCAATTTACTGTCGAGGAGGTGCTGCCTGAGCTCGACGAAACAGTTGTTCGACAGGTGCTCCCATACCATAAGGTTAAAGAGTTGCTCGTAGGTCGTTACATGGCTCCCCTTGATCCAACCCTCGAAGGCTCGGCTGAAATAGTTGACGTACTCCACCCAAGTTGTACCCGGGATCCGGGTGCAGTCTCTGAACCTCTGGCGGTACATCTCGGGCGTGAGGCCGTAGCGGGTGAGGAGGGCAGCCTTTATGTGGTCGTAGGACGACATCTGGTGATCTGGGAGCTGCAATAGGGCATCGCGGCCTTCGTTGACGAACCTCCCCCATAGTCCGGCTCCCCAATCACTCCGGTCGATCCGGTGGGAGGTCATGGCGATCTCGTAGGCTTTGAACCACTGTTGTATGTCGTCCTCTCGGACATATTCTCGGACAACATCCTTGGGGATGTGGACTTTTCTCTCGGTTGCTCCCGGGGTGTGCGGTCGCTCAGGCACCCCCGGTTCTTTATTCTGTTTCCGGAGTTCTATTTCCGCCAGTTTGCGCTCGTGTTCGAGTGTTATTCTTTTTTCCTCGAGCTCTCTCTGTCTCTGTTTTTCTTCTCGCTCTTCTCGGAGCCGCAGATGTTCTAGATTTAGTTCCTGCTCGGCTAACTTTAGTTCACCGTCCATCTTGAGTCGTGCCATTTCCAACTCATGTAATCTGGTTCTTTCTCTTTCTTGGATCTCCTCTTGCGAGAGGCCCGTTCCCCGCTCCTCGGGAGCCGTGGCGTTCCCCTCTGGTGCGACACTGTTTTGGTCGGGTGATCCGGTGACCCCAGTTTCTGCCCACGACTCAAGGGCGCGCTTTAAATCGTCTTTGGTACTCAGGCCGGTGGTAGCAATGCCTAGTTCCATGCAGAATTGTTTAAGTTCGCGGTGGCTATATTCTTCCAACTTATCCATTTGGAATTTTTCAGTGGAACCGCTATCTTTGGCTGACATCGTGGTTTTGTCGTGGGGTGAGCTACTCTCTGTACGATTACGCGTTGATTCGGATCGCGCCGCTGGCCACCAATGTTAGACGGACCGGGAGGGTCGGCCGAGGACAAGGGGAGAGGTCTCCGGGGAGAGCCGTCTCCAGCGATCGTACAGATAAATAACTTCCCCCCCACAGACAGACACCACACAAGGAGAAGATTTAGCGTTCTTTATAGGCAATTTCTTACGGTACGATGGAAGGTACAAGGAGGTCTGGACTCAGGGGTCCCCTCGATTCAAGTCTCTCAAGATGGGGAAAGGGGGTAGCGGGACAGTCTGGTTACCAGTCTGGTAGTTGAGGTGGTACGGTGGATAGCTCACAATCCTCGAGCTCGGTGTTCTAGCTGGGACGGGCCGCGGCAGCGCCAGCAGGTCCCGGTGAAGATGGTTGATACACGGTCCGCGGCAGCGCCAGCAGGTCCCGGAGAGATGGTCGATGCACGGTCCGCGGCAGCGCCAGCAGGTCCCGGTGAGGATGGTTGTTACAACGGGCCGCGGCAGCGCCAGCAGGTCCCGACGAGGATGGATGTTGCAGAAGGCCGCGGCAGCGCCAGCAGGCAGGACGATAGTTCACAAGATAGGGCTACGGCAGCGCCAGTAGTCCGTCAAGGCTGAGTTCTCTCGGTGTCTCTCGACTCCAGGATACAACTGCCGTCCTGCTCCGGAGCTGCCCTAATTATAGGTCTGGCGCCCTTTGATGTCCGGACCCTCGCACTTGGAGGTCGGAGGGTCCGGGATGAAGGTGTCCAGACACCCAGCAGGGGGTGGAGCCAGCGCCTGGGGGAGCTGGAGGCGATCGGCACCTGGCGGGGGAGAGCCCTTGACGCTTCGTTCTCCCATTGACCTGCCAAGTGGTCCGCTCACCTCCTGGGTGGATGGTGGTGCCGGGATGCCGGGGCCGGCCAGGCCCAGGGTTAGGGTCGGGTGGAGGCCACGCGGCCTCGTGGCGCAGGGCCCAAGATGGCGGCTTGATCCGGCCGAGGGAGCCGGTGGTGGCTCGGTCCCGTGATACATGGAGGTCCGGGGGCAGGAGTTCCGTCGGGAGACGGAGTGCGGGTGATTCGTGTGGGTCACGCCTGGCGGGCCGGGGCTCAGGCCCTGTCATGCGGGGAGGGAGCAAGCCCTTCGTGTGGCCTGTCCAACAGGGTATCTTTCATAGATTCACATGCCTGAATCAGAATAGCGAGCAGTATACCAAGTATACAGTCGTTTGCGGATGGCGGGAGACTAGTACTGATACTCCCTAATTGCATCCACAGCTTGTTAACAAGAGGTATAAGAAAAAATCTTACAATTCGAAATATGCAATCTATAAAGAGAAAAGCATGTAAACATGAAAGCAAATCATCATTGTAACACATTGCATTGTTATACTAAAGATATCAACATCTTACATATTAAAATATGAAAAAAGGGTTCCTGAAGGTATCTCAAAGAAACAGATGTCGTAGTACAGCTTGCCCAACTGCTGCATCATCACGATGCGTAGATTGGAGGCAGTAATGTCTGGTAAAAGTGTGGACATTTTTCCATGTCGCAGCACGGCAGATATTTTCTAGAATCACACCAGCAAACAATGCTGTAGACGCTGCTACTGTCCTCGTGGAATGGGCCTTGGGTTTCCTCAACAAAGGCCTGTGAGCCTTGTCATGGCAGAAAAGTATTGTAGATGCTATCCATCTGGCAATGGTGGATTTTGTAACCGCCTTTCCCAGAGTAGTTTGGCCATAAGCCACAAATAATTGATCGGACTTTCTAAGGTTCTTTGTTTTCAGAAGATAGAATTTAAGACATCTCTTGATATCGAGAGAATGTAAGGCTCGTTCCACTGGGGTGGATGGATTAGGAAAGAAAGTTTTTAACGTCACTGGTTCATTAGGATGAAACTGTGAAGGCACCTTAGGGATAAACGTTGGATTAGTTCGGAGGTGCACATAGTCTTGAGTGAAGTGTAGAAAAGGTTCCTTTACAGTAAACGCCTGAATTTCACTCACTCTTCGAGCTGATGTTAAAGCCAGAAGTAAAGCAACCTTCCATGTAAGGAATTTTAGGTCAGCCTTGTGGATGGGCTCGAATGGATGCTTCATTAATTGCATTAAGACTGTGTTGAGTTCCCATTCCGGTGGCGGAAGTCTGACCGGAGGAAACTCTCGGAATAGTCCTTTCATAAACTGTTTAATTAAAGAGGTTGAACAAAGAGAAGGGCCATGAGCACCCCTTCTGAATCTGGAAAGTGCAGCTAAGTGGACCTTGACTGAAGGGAAAGAAAGTCCAGCTCTTGCCAGGTGTAACAAGTAAGGAAGGATCTTTTCTGCAGGATCGTCCACCGGGTGCACCTGGTTTGCTTCACACCAGCAGCAAAACCGTTTCCATTTTAGACGGTAAGTTTTTATCGTGCTCTGAGCTCGTGATTTTGTTAATATATCCCTACAGTCTTGAGGGATATCCAGGTCCTTAAACTCTAAGAAGTCAGGAGCCATGCGTGTAAATGTAGGGACTGAGGGTCCGGGTGGAGAACCTGACCTCTGTTCCTTGACAGCATTGTGGGCGTCGGGCGAAGACGGATCGGCTGGTCCTGTGATAGCAATAGGAGCTCCTGAAACCAGTATTGGCGTGGCCATCTGGGTGCAATCAAGATGAGACGACAGCCCTCCACTTCATCTTGCGTATGACCCTCGGTATCAGGGGTATCGGGGGAAAAGCGTAAGCACAAGTCCCTGACCATCGCATGGACAGGGCATTCCCCCTTGAGCCCTGTTGAGGGTATCTGCTGGCATAGAAGCGGCATTTCTTGTTCTCCTTCGTGGCGAACAAATCCAGCGGTGGTGTTCCCCAAGCTCTGAATATTCTGAGCACCTGAGCTTGCTCTAGGTCCCATTCGTGGCAATCTGATTGGGATCTGCTGAGCGTGTCCGCTAATGTATTGCAGAGACCTCTGACATGTTCTGCTCGGAGGGTTATGTTGTGGAGTGTGACCCATTCCCACAACTCCTGAGCTTCCGTGGACAAAGTTGCTGATCTTGTTCCTCCTTGTTTGTTCACGTAGAACATGCTGGTGGTATTGTCGGTTCGAATCAGAACCGAAGAACCTGCAATCCTTGGAAGGAAAGCTTGCAGAGACAGGAAAATTGCTCGCAATTCCAGACTGTTGATGTGTTTGTTTTTGTACTCTGGGGACCACTTCCCCTGTATCTGTAAATCTTGGAGATGACCTCCCCATCCTTCCATGGAAGCATCGGTAGTGAGGACAAAGTCTGGAATCTTCTGAATGAAAGTAAGCCCTTCTGATAAGTTGGGAATATGGGACCACCAACGTAGAGCGCTCTTCATGCCTGAAGTGACTCTGATGATGTCGTCGAAGGAGCCCATCACCTGCTGCCACTGAAGGTGTAACTCCTCCTGCAAGGGTCGCATGCGGAGCCGCGCCAGAGGAACGAGGTGTATTGCAGAGGAGCACATCCCTAGGAGCGACGCGAACATCCGGACAGAAACTGACTTTCTTTTGGAAATTCGGATTGCTAAGTTTTGAAGACGAACCTGCCGTTCGTGAGACAAGAATGCCTTGCAGCGGGCGGTATCTAACAGCGCGCCCAGAAAAGGAAGGATCTGCCTTGGTTGTAATTGAGATTTGCTCCTGTTGATCGTAAGCCCCAGAGACTGGAACAGACGAAGAGATGTTGTCACGGCAGTCTTGACTGATCTTTCCGAAGGACCCTTTATTAACCAGTCGTCTAAATACGGAAAGACTTGGATTCCTTGGGAGCGCAACACTGCTGCCACTGGAGCTAGGCACTTCGTAAAGATCCTTGGGGCAGATTTTAACCCAAACGGGAGCACCTTGAACTGGTAATGGGCGCCAGCCACTGTGAAGCGAACATACTTGCGATGCTTCGGATGTATTGGGATGTGAAAGTAAGCGCCTTCCATATCTAAGGAAGCTAGGAAATCTCCCTCGTTGAGGCAACCTAGAATTTCCGCCAGAGTGACCATGCAAAATCCCTGCTTCTTGAGGAATCTGTTCAGATTGCGAAGGTCTAAGATTGGGCGCCACTCCCCTGATTTCTTCTTGATGAGAAAAAAGCGGGAATAGAAAACCTGTCCCCTTTTGAAGCGCAGGAACCTTCTCGATTGCGTTCTTGAGGAGCATCGTTAAAGCTTCTTTGAATAGTAAGTGAAGACGAGGGGGAGGGGGTCCCTTGGGTGGTTTGTTGGGTGGTTTGGTGATAAACTCGTTGTGAACGAGGTCCAGAACCCACTGGTCCGACGTAATGTCTTGCCACTTGGTCGCAAAAGTTGAAATTTCCGCACCCACAGGGAGGGGAAAAGGAGTGGAAGGCGCCCTGCAGAAATCATTGCTTCCGTGAGGTGTCTCTTCCCTGATTCTGCGATCTTTTTCGTCCGCCTTGACGAGAGAAACCAGATGTATTGGTCTGTCTGTAGGAAGACTGATATGATTGCCGATACTGAGGCTGGTACCTATTTTGTTGGGTATGATAACTTCCTCTGGAAGAAAATCCACGGCCCCTTGCTCCTCTGAAGGTACCTCTTTTGTATTGCAAGGAGCCCAACGATCTTGCAGTATCAGTATCCGTTTCAATTGCTTGGAGTGCGTCATCTATGTGTTTTCCAAACAATGATTCGCCATCATAGGCCATGTCCAATATTTTTGTCTGGACTTCTGGCCTGAACGCGGTAGCTTTCAGCCAACCTTGGCGCCTAAGAACCGCAGCCCCAGCCAACTGGCGAAAGTTAGTATTCGCAATATCCAGTGCGCAGTCGATAGTCTCTGAGGCTGCACGCTCACCCTCCAACAAAATCTTTTGAGCATCTTGCCTGCTATCCTCTGGGATGAGGTCGATAAAGCTTGCCATTTCTGACCCCATCTGGCGGTCATAACGCCCTATTATCGCTAGGGAGTTGGCTGCCCTGATGGAAGCAGCTGCCATAGTTGAAATTTTTTTCCCAATTAGATCCAGTCGGCGTCCCTCCCTATCCGGTGGTGTAGTAACCGGTGCTGCCGGATTCTTAGACTTTTGTTGGGCTGCCTGAGATATAACCGAGTCTGGATGCGGTTGGCCAATGAGACAAGAGGGACTGTCGGCTGGAGCACGGTATTTTTTGTCAATCCGTGGAAGCACCGCTGGTACTGATGCCGGGTTTTTCATGATTTTAACCCCTTCTTTCCAAATATAGTCAATGATAGGGATAGCTCTCGTAACCTTTCTTGACTCTTCTTTAAAGTCATGCAGAAAGCAGTCAGACTGCTCAATGGTGACCGGCAAGTTGAACCTGGTCGCAGCTCGCTGCATAAGGTTATGGAACCCCCCTATATCCTCTGGAGGCGAATCAGATGGTAGAGGGGTAGGTGGCGAAGGCATAGGGATTATATATGAATCCCAAGGGTCTGCTGGGTCTGGCAGCTCGCCCTCTTCGTATTCCTCCTCCGAGGTTGTATCTTGATGCGGGTCCTGTGGAGGATCAGGCAGTTGAGGCATTGGGGCTGGACCCTCAGGCAGAGGCAAAGGGTCCGGCTGCGGCGCAGTCTGTGGAACCTGTGGAACGTTTGGCTGCGGTGGAAAACGCTGCTTATAATCTGCAAGCATGGCTTGTAGGTCTTGTATTAAAGTAGGAGGCAGATGTGACATCTCGTTCCTACGAGGTTGTGTGTAGCAGGGTCTATGATGCGGAACGACTATGTCTTCCTGATAGTAATGCCCTTGATAATTGTCATCTTCCCCATCATCATCGTCCTCCTGACATTTGATGTGCAGTTCCGAAGGATGGCGAGCAATCCCAAAGGGCCCTTCGTCCTCGTCGTCATCATAATCATCATCGTCACACTGCACAAAAGTTTCCAGGAGATGCGAGGGAGTAAGCGGCGAAATGTCCTGCCATTGAAAAGACTTTAGTTGAAAAGTCCTGGTGGAAACTGGAGTAGAGGTCATCGTCGACGAGATCGTCGTCGACGGGGCTTTGATAGACGGGATCGTCGACGGGATCGTAGACGGTGCCATCGTCGTCGATGGAGCCGTCGTCGACGGGCTCAACGTCGACGGAGCCGTCGTCGACGGGCTCGATGTCGACGGGGTCTTCGTCGACGAGCTCTTCGTCGACGGGGTCTTCGTCGACGGAATCTTCGTCGACGAGCTCTTCGTCGACGATGGAATCTTCGTCGACGAAATCTTCGTCGACGAGCTCGACGTCGACAGGCTTTTCAATGGCGGAATCGTCGACGGCGGTACAGCTGACTTCGTCGACGAGGACTTCGTTGACGACACCTCGACGGCGGGCTTCTTTGTGAGGATAGTAATCTTCGTAGACATAATAGGAGAGGTAAGTGCCGTCGTCGTGAAGGTTAGTGTCAATGAAGAAGCAGACGAGGTGACAGAAACTGAAGATTGAGAGTAAGCCAAAGATTTTGTAAGGCTTTTACTCACAGTTTGTGTGGTAGTCGTGACTGTAGAATCCTGAGGAGAGAGCGCATCAGAAGTAGAATGATGCGATTTCTGACGCTTCTTCCCTTCGCTGGAAGAGCTGTCCTGCGATCTAGCTCTCTTGCTAGAAGTAGAGGCTTTGTCATCCTCCTCAGCCGAAGAGGATTTAAGCCACAAAAGCACTCTCGCCTCCCTATCCCTGAGAGTTTTTGTAGGGAAGGTGTGGCAAATCTTGCAATCTTTTGCCTCATGTTTAGGGTAGAGGCAGTAGATGCAGTCTACATGTTGATCATCAACATGGACTCTCTTCTTGGTGCAGGTCCTGCAGGACTTAAACAAAGCCTTCTTGTCTGACATGCTGAAGCAAGTTGAAAGAAAACTGAGAGGCACTAAGGGAGACTCCCTTCCACACGACGTGCGGTGAAAATCTGAGGAGAACTGGCTCTGCTGAGAGGGTTCTAGAAGGGTGCTGGTGTCTGATTGGTTGTTACCAAATTCTTGGTTCTTTTGGCATAATGAGGTAGATAGGCTGCTAAGATACAGGCTTTTGGCCTTTCTTTGGGCCTACTACTACTACTAGCATTTTGGCACTACTTTTTTATTTACCGGGGACTCCCGCCTCGGCGACGGGGAATGATTCAGGCATGTGAATCTATGAAAGATACCCCAATACTGGATAATGAATAGATACCCAAGCAATACCATCCTCGGAGGAGGGACTGCAGAAAGGTTTCGACAAGAAAATCCTGCAAAACAGAGCGACCAAACAGGCCTTCACTGTGAACCTGGGAATCCAGGCAGTATTGTCTGGTGAACGTGTGCAGTGATGACCACGTGGCAGCTTAGCAGATATCAGAAACGGGAAAGCCACGCTAAGGAGCCGTGGCGGCTGCTTTTGCCCTGGTGGAATGGGATCTAAGCCCTTCAGGGGGATCTTTCTTCGCTAAGGAGTAACAGATTTTTATACAGAGGATAACCCAGCGGGATATAGTCCTCTTTTGGACAGCACGTCCTTTCTTTGCACCCACGTAGCCAGCGTAGGAGGGGAAAGCATGCCAGAGTCTGGGGAGGTGTCCAAACCACTTGCATCACTCTGTTCCTTGTACCAGTCTCAATCTGCGTGGAATTTCTGGTCTAAACCTTTTCGTAGTCCCTCCTCTGGGGATGGAATTGCCTGGGTATCTATTAATTCTTTTCAAAGGTAAGGAATCTGCGGCTAGATGTATGTATCAGATGGACAAGTTACTTACCTTTGGTAACGCCTTATGTATCAGATGGACAAGTTACTTACATTTGGTAACACCTTATCTAGTAGAGACATGATCTATCAGCAGATTCCTTATCGACCTACCCATTCTCCCCGCACTGCGGAATTGGTTTTAGGTGTCAGGGATGTTCCCCTTCAGGGCCCTAGTGGTTGATGTTTTAACACACCATGGTCAGTCACTTCATGGGTGCGTGTTTCTTGCATGGAAAGTCGTGAAAAGTACTGGTGTCAGAGCGCCAGAGTGGCGGTTATATTGACGACACAGATGTCACGACAAACACGGTGGCGACAAGGTCACACGGAGTCAACCGACACCACCTACCGGAGCACAGGGGTACTGCTAAGAAAAAACTTCCGGATCCAGTCTGACGCCTGGGAGTTCAAAGGTAAGGAATCTGCGGCTGGATGTCTCTATCAGATAATGGCAATACCAATAAATGCATTATCAAAGTATGCCATAACCTTTACCTGTACGACCAAGTCAGTATCTGTCAATGCAATCTACACAAGCACTTTTCTTTTTAAATACACTGCACCCTGCCCTCTAGGCATTTCAGCCGTCTTCAGCCAGGCTTGCTTGAATCCAGTGGCAAAGTGAGCAAGGGACTCACGTCTGAGCATACTCTGCCAACTTATGGCGAACAAAGCGGTACAAAAGGGGGTGGTGATGGATGGAGCATCAGAACCAATCAAACACTCACACCCAGTCAACAGATCTGGGTTTGATCCATCACCGTTCTTTAGCCCACTCTGCCACCCCAGTTCAGACATGGCCATATGCAAATCAGTCTGACCCTGTGCCTCATGGGAACAGTCCAGCCCGAACTGCCAAGCCATGCCTTCCCTGGACCGGAAACAAGCTTCCTAGGACCGGTTTCTGGCATTTCAGCCGTCTTCAGCCAGGCTTGCTTGAATCCAGTGGCAAAGTGAGCAAGGGACTCACGTCTGAGCATACCCAGCCAACTTATGGCGAACAAAGCGGTACCGCTTTGTTCGCCATGACTGTGAATGTGCTGCCTGACTGTTATTCTGCTACTTATGTTATTGCATCCAGATATATAATACATTACCCCTACAACAAGGCAGGACTATTGGCTTTGTCAATGGTTGTTGGTTGCATAAATTAAAAAAAGATAAGTTACTTACCTATAATCCTAGTTCTCTTCCAGGTGTATCCTCATCAAAGCCATAAGCACTGAATATTCCCGCCCATGTGCGGGGACCCCGGAAATAATAAAAATTATATATGAAAAACATATATATAATAATAATAATAATAATAATAAAGGGGCTTGTAAAGCGCATGGTGACGCCATCCCGGCGTGTCCCCGCGCTGTGGAGAAAAGTCAGGGCCAGGAGAGGGAAATTAAAGGGAAAACAGATGGGTTTTCAGAAGTTTTCTGAACAGGGTCTCTGAATCCGCTAGTCTGATACTCATGGGGAGAGAGTTCCATTCTTTGGCAGCCATTACACGAAAAGAACAACCACCCATTCTGGCTTTCTTGACGCGGGGAATTTTAAGCAATCCAGTTCCCCCAGAGCGGAGAGTTCTGTTAGGCTCGTAGGGGATAGCCAGATCAGTCATGTAGGGGGGAGCTTTGTGTGAGATGATCCTGTAGCACATTAGAAGTGCTTTAAATAGGACTCTCTTTTTTATGGGGAGCCAGTGCAGAGTGGCTAGGGCTGGTTTAGAGGCTGATCTTTTTGGGAGTCTAAGGACTAGGCGTGCTGCCGTGTTTTGGAGTACTTGAAGTCTCCTGATGTTTTTTTGTGTTGTTCCGAGCAGAAGCACATTTCCATAGTCTATCTTCGAGGTCACTAGAGCTTGGGTCATAGTGCGCCTGGCTTCAAGAGGGAGGAGGTCTAGGGTACGGTTCAAGGTCTTCATCACCCCGAAGCATTTCCCTACCACTTTGTGCACATGGTTGTCATAGGAGAGTCTGGGATCAACCCAGATCCCCAGGTTCTTAGCTGCTTTGCAGGGAGTGGGTAACGGCCCCAGACATGATGGCCACCACTCCTTGGTCCAGCTCGTATCCCTGCCTCCAATTACCAGAACTTCCGTTTTTGAACCATTTAGCTTCAGGCAGTGCTGGGTCATCCAGCCTGCCAGAGCCTGCATGCAGGTTTTAAAGTTGTCGGCAGCAATGGAGGGTGCTTGGGACAGGGAGATGAGGAGTTGGGTATCGTCGGCATATGAGACTAATTCAATGCCGAACGATTCAACCACTTCAGCCAAGGGGGCCATGTAAAGATTGAACAGGGTAGGGCTCAGGGCAGAGCCCTGAGGTACCCCCTGTTCTAAAGCTATGCTATCAGAGAGGTACATGCCTCTCTGAACCTGGAAGCAGCGGTTGGTGAGAAAGGCTTTTAGCCAGCCCAGTGCTTCCTGTGTGACCCCGGCTTTGTTCAGACACTGCAGCAAGATGGAATGTGCCACAGTGTCGAACGCGGCACTAAGGTCAAGCATAATCAGTGCCATAGTCTGGCCCTCATCAGCGCCTGCCCGTAAGGTTTCGGTCGCTCTCAGAAGGGCGGTTTCAGTGGAATATCCTGCCCTAAACCCTGATTGAGAACTGTGGAAGGCATTATTAGACTCTAGATGGGCCATGAGTTGGCTGTTAGCTATTTTTTCGGCCACCTTCGCCAGATAAGGTAGCAACGAGATGGGCCGCAGGTTTTCTAGGATATCCTGACTTATGTTCGGTTTTTTCTTTATCGGAAGTACAATGGCTTTCTTCCACTCCGCAGGGAGGGTGGCCGTAGAAAAGGAGAGTTGGAGAATGTATCTAAAGTGTTGTTCTAGGACTTTAAGGCTAGCTGCTAGTATCTTGGGAGGGGCAGGATCCCGAGGGGAGCCTGATTTGATGCTTTTACAGATACTATTTAAGGTTGTGGTAGGAGGGACAGAGAAGCAGTTTAGGCATGTCTTAGCATGAGTGATCTCCAAATTCTCAGTAAAGTCAGAGCCCAAGGGCAAATCCTTAGAGAAGTTTGCGTAGATGTTGGTGATTTTACTGGCAAAGTATTTAGCAATATTATTGCACGTTTCAACAGAGTCATTCTGGGCATTGCTCTCATTAGTTACCACCGAAATTTCTTTGAAAATTTTGAAAAGCTCCTTTGAGGAGTTCTCAGCCTCTCCAATGCGGGTCTTATAATAAAGTGCTTTAGCGGAACGGATAAGTTTATAGTAGCTCGCTTGCGCTTTTTTACATTGGTTTTTGGCTGTGGGGCAAAATTTAATGCGCCATTCACGTTCCAGTTTTTTGCATGCAGATTTTGCAACCTGAAGTTCTGAAGTAAACCACGGGGAGGGTTTCCTCATCTTCTTGTTAATTACTGACCTACGGATGTGAGCGGTATTGTCTAGGGCAGTTAGGACACAGTTCTTAAGGCATGTATAGGCGGTCTCACAGTCGGACCCTCCAGGAGGTCCTGCCGCTTCAAGATTGTCGATGAAAGTGTCTAAGTTAAAGTTTTTCCACTTTCGACATTGGTAAATCTGCGTGCTATCGCTCCTTGTTTCAGACTCGGACACCCATATTTGTAAGGGAATGACAAAGTGGTCAGACCAGGGAACGGGTATTGGAGGAAGCGCTTCTACTCCATTCCAGTTGCCAAATATGGGGTCGAGCAGGTGACCTTGTCTGTGAGTAGGGTCCTGGTTTTTAAGAGCTAGCTGCAGGGAAAGTAATTCAGCTTTTATACAGGAGGCATCCTTGTCTTGGACATCATCAAAATGAATGTTCATGTCGCCAAGCACCAGGAGTCTGGATTTCCTCAAGGCGAGATGTGCTGTCGCCTCTACTAGGCTAGCTGTAAAATCAAACAGTCTGCCTGGGGGTCTGTATATAAGAATACCTGATAGGGAGTGTTGGGGCCCCAGTGTGATAGTGAATGAAGCAGCTTCGCAGTGGTCAATTGTCAGGGGGGATAGGGAGCATTCCAGTGGGGCTCTAACAGTGATAGCTATTCCTCCACCCCTACCGTCTTGCCTGTCAAGCCTAGCGAGAGAATATCCAGGAGGCAACGCCTCTATGATGTCTGGGTCAGAGTGTTCGCCACACCAGGTTTCAGTTAACAGCAAAATATCAAGTGCTTCATCCTCGAGTAGATTATAAACTTGGATGCAGTGTTTACTGAGAGATCTACAATTAAGCAGTGCGGCTTTTATCAGTTTTTTAGGGGGGTCTATTATGGAGCCAGTTTCAGGAGTAAAAGGGCACATAGAACAGTTGTGTAATGATAGAGCCTTCATAGAGTGTAGACATGGTAGTGTTATAGCAGGACGGAGATTCAACAAGGTTTGTTTATCATACCGTATGTGGAGGGGATTTGGTAGGCCAGGGTGTATGGCCCCGCGCCCCGTCCGGCCGCGGACGGGCGCAGACGGGCTTGACTTTGGCACGACTTCGGCGCGCCCGCTGCACGCATCCGCTGCGCGGTCGCTGGCCAACACACATTTATAGGCAGTAGGGGCAACTAGAACGTTGACCTGGCCGCCCGAGCCCGGAAGTGCTGGCTCCTCCTCACCCTCCGCAAACAAACGCCCAAAAATGGACGCGGCGGACCGGGGCGGGAGTCGGCAAGGAAGTGAGTGACAGGAAATTAAGTGAGCACACAAAAACTTTTAAAATTTAGCCTTACTCGCTAAAATTAAAATACCACGCTATGGATCAGCGCTAACAGTGTGACACATGAAATAAACACAGCACGAGCGGATAGAGCCTGCCACTGCCACCGGCAAGACTCTTCTCCACAGCGCGACTGCGTGAGGCTGCAGGTTAAATGCACATCGCCTACAGCGCAACTAGAACGCTGACCTGGCCGCCCGAGCCCGGAAGTGCTGGCTCCTCCTCACCCTCCGCAAACAAACGCCCAGAAATGGACGCGGCGGACCGGGGCGGGAGTCGGCAAGGAAGTGAGTGAAAGGAAATTAAGTGAGCACACAAAAACTTTTAAAATTTAGCCTTACTCGCTAAAATTAAAATACCACGCTATGGATCAGCGCTAACAGTGTGACACATGAAATAAACACAGCACGAGCGGATAGAGCCTGCCACTGCCACCGGCAAGACCCTTCTCCACAGCGCGACTGCGTGAGGCTGCAGGTTAAATGCACATCGCCTACAGCGCAACTAAAACGCTGACCTGGCCGCCCGAGCCCGGAAGTGCTGTGTCCTCCTCACCCTCCGCACACAAACGCCCAGAAATGGACGCGGCGGACCGGGGCGGGAGTCGGCAAGGAAGTGAGTGACAGGAAATTAAGTGAGCACACAAAAACTTTTAAAATTTAGCCTTACTCGCTAAAATTAAAATACCACGCTATGGATCAGCGCTAACAGTGTGACACATGAAATAAACACAGCACGAGCGGATAGAGCCTGCCACTGCCACCGGCAAGACTCTTCTCCACAGCGCGACTGCGTGAGGCTGCAGGTTAAATGCACATCGCCTACAGCGCAACTAGAACGCTGACCTGGCCGCCCGAGCCCGGAAGTGCTGGCTCCTCCTCACCCTCCGCAAACAAACGCCCAGAAATGGACGCGGCGGACCGGGGCGGGAGTCGGCAAGGAAGTGAGTGACAGGAAATTAAGTGAGCACACAAAAACTTTTCAAATTTAGCCTTACTCGCTAAAATTAAAATACCACGCTATGGATCAGCGCTAACAGTGTGACACATGAAATAAACACAGCACGAGCGGATAGAGCCTGCCACTGCCACCGGCAAGACTCTTCTCCACAGCGCGACTGCGTGAGGCTGCAGGTTAAATGCACATCGCCTACAGCGCAACTAGAACGCTGACCTGGCCGCCCGAGCCCGGAAGTGCTGGCTCCTCCTCACCCTCCGCACACAAACGCCCAGAAATGGACGCGGCGGACCGGGGCGGGAGTCGGCAAGGAAGTGAGTGACAGGAAATTAAGTGAGCACACAAAAACTTTTAAAATTTAGCCTTACTCGCTAAAATTAAAATACCACGCTATGGATCAGCGCTAACAGTGTGACACATGAAATAAACACAGCACGAGCGGATAGAGCCTGCCACTGCCACCGGCAAGACTCTTCTCCACACCTTCTATACAGCTCTATATATATATACATATATATATATATTTTCTCATATCAATGCAGCTCCCATCTAGGAGGCTAAACAATGTAATTACACACATAAAGACTGTATTTGCCAATATATATCAAAACACAAGAGGGAAAGTAGCACTTGAACTTTTTTTTTTTTTAATGAGCAAAGTACTCATAAATAGCAAACTGTAAATAAAGTAGACATTGTTAGCCTACAAGCTGCATTGTAAACCAATAGCATAGAAAATTGAAAGCATTTTCAACAAAAACTGGTGCCGTGCCTTTAAGGCAGCCATGACCCCTAGCTTCCCATCATGCTTCAGGGGTGACAGTTAGGTCAGTTGTTCTTTGCATAACGCTGAAGGTCAGGGCACAAAGATACACTTCAGAAAAGAATCTCATTTGCCTGGGGAGGCGGGTGGGTTGCTTATGACATTGATGATTATACCCCTGGAAGAGAACTAGGATTACAGGTAAGTAACTTATCCTTCTCTTCCAGGGAATCCTCATCAATAGTCATAAGCACTGAATAGAATAGCAAGCCCATCAACCACCTGCAGGCAAATGAGAGTAAAAAAACGACCCAACATATAATAACAGCTGAAATCAGCTGTTGAACAGATTCCTCAAGGAGGCCTGGCCTACTTGGGTGTCTGTTCTGGTGTCTGAATCCAGACAGTAGTGCCTCGTAAATGTATGGACGGACCTCCAAGTTGCCGCCTTACAAATTTCAGACATGGGCACGTTCTGAAGAAAAGCAGTAGTTGCCGCTTTTCCTCTGGTAGAGTGCGCTTTGGGAGTAAACCCAAGGGGCTTCTGCGCTAATTGATAAGGAAGTTTGATACATGAAACTATCCATCTGGAGATAGACTGCTTTGAAGCTGCAAAACCACTTCTGATCGAACCATAGTTAACAAATAGTTGATCAGATTTTCTCATAGATCTGGACCTATCCAGATAGAATTTTACAACTCTTTTCAGGTCCAGAGAGTGTAAAGCCCTCTCAGCTGGAGTGGAGGGATTGGGAAAGAAGGTGGGTAGAGAGATGGTCTGATTTACATGAAAATCTGACACCACCTTAGGAAGGAAAGAGGGATGCGTTCTCAACACGACCCTATTAAGATGAAAAACTGTATAAGGTTCTTTAGAGCAGAGAGCCTGTATTTCGATCATTCTGCGAGCTGACGTGATCGCTACCAATAAAGGCGCCTTCCAAGAAAGATGTTGCAAGGTTGCTTTGTGTATGGGTTCGAAAGGCGGACCCATCAATTTTGATAGCACCAGGTTTAGCTCCCAGGGTGGTGAAGGAGGCCGGACCGGAGGGTATACCTTCTTTAAACCCTGTAAGAAATCCTTAACAGCCTGTAACTGAAATAAAGAAGGTTGAGCAGGTGAGCGTCTATATGCAGTTATCGCTGCTAAGTGCACCTTAATGGAAGAAAATGTCAACCATGCTTTCACTAGATAAAGTAGGTAAGGAAGGATGACCTCTTCCTGACTCTTGGTTGGATTACAATTGTTTTGCACACACCACATATAAAACCGCTTCCACTTGCATACATACGAATGCCTCGTGGACGGTCTTCTTGCTTCCTTCAAAATGGACATACAGTCCTGCGGTCGTCCTAGGTGGCCATACTGGAGGACCTCAGGAGCCATGCTGCCAAGTTCAGTGAGGGAAGGTTGGGGTGATGAATCCTCCCGTTCATCTTGGACAGCAGGTCCGGTCTGCACGGCAGCTTCCTGTGAGAGCATTCTGATAGGTTCAGAAGGTCTGGGTACCACCATTGTCTCGGCCAGTCCGGGGCAATCAGTATCATCCTCGTGCATGAATGAGACAGCTTGGTCACCACCTTCGGGATTAGCGGAAGAGGTGGAAAGGCGTACACAAATGCCCCTGACCAGTCTATCAAAAGGGCATTCCCTTTCGATCCTGGTCGGTAGAACCTTGAGGCAAGTCTCGGCATTTCGAATTTTCGTCGTCCGCGAAGAGGTCGATGGTGGGATGACCCCATGACTGGAAGATGTCTTTGACGACCTCGTCGTTGAGAACCCAATCTTCTCTGCCTTCGAAATGACGACTGAAAGCATCCGTTCTGACGTTCTGTTCTCCCGGCAGGTGGACTGCTGTGACTGACAGATTCCGTGCCAGGAGCCAATGCCAGAGTGTTTGAGCCTCCAGTGAAAGTATGCGTGAGCGAGTTCCCCCCTGTTTGTTCAGGTAGTACATTGTGGTTGTATTGCCCGTCTGTACTAATACTGAGCTTGCCTGAATCGAGGGAAGGAAAGCTTTGAGGGCTAGGTGAACTGCTCTCAGCTCTAGCATGTTGATGTGGTAGGATCGCTCTTTTGGAGACCATAGTCCTTGAGTCTGGAGAGGACCCATCTGGGCCCCCCAACCCTGCAGTGAGGCGTCCGTGATCAGTGTCTGAGCAGGCGGAGATTGATGAAAAGGAATTCCGACTTGCATATTTCCTTTTCTCATTCACCAAGGTATGGAAGCTCGTGCCGTGTTCGATAGACTTATCTTTTCGTCCCAGCGAGCTGTCTGTTGGTCCCACTTGTCCTCCAGCTCCTGCTGAAGAGGACGCATTCGTAATCTGGCATTGGGAACCAGGAAGATGCAGGAAGCCATCGACCCTAGCAGGGAGGCAATCCGACGTACAGGCAGTATTCTGTTGTGTAGAACCAGCTTGCATTTCTGTATGAGGGAACACTGTCTCTCCTCCGAAGGAAACACTTTTCCTACCTCGGAGTCTAGCAGAGATCCTAAGAAATGTATTTTCTGCGTTGGCTGTGAAGTTGACTTGGCTAAATTCACATGCAGGCCCAGCCGGTGACACAGCTCGAGACAGTCCAAGAAATGACTCCTCACGCTGTCTGGAGAAGGACCTTTGAACAGCCAGTCGTCCAAGTACGGGTACACGAAGATGCCCCTGTGACGCAGTGCGGCTGCCACTACCGCCATGCACTTCGTGAACACTCTGGGGGCTGACTTCAACCCGAAGGGCAGAACTTTGAACTGGTAATGGGAAGATCTCACCAAGAATCGTAGGTATTGTATGTGATGTTGATTGATCGCGACGTGAAAGTATGCATCTTGCAGATCCAGCTAACACATCCAATCCCCCTGCCTGAGATGTGGATATATTTGATGGAGAGCAAACATGCAAAACTTCTACTTTTTGATTGATTGGTTGAGTGTCCGCAAGTCCAGAATGGGTCTGTATTCTGCCTTTTGGCCCTTTTTCTTTACCAAGAAGTATCTTGAGTAAACCCCTTTCCCTCTTTGAGATACTGGCACCCTCTCGATGGCTGACTTTCTGAGAAGGGTAGCAACTTCTCTCTGCAAGAGCTTTAACTGGTGACACGATGGTGGAACTGGAGGGATTGAGGGGGGGCGGTGTCGAAAACGTAGAGAGTACTCATTCTGCAGCGTAGCTAAAACCCACTGATCCTTTGTGATAGCTCGCCACTCTTCGAGATGATTAGCGATACTTTCCCCACTGGAGTGGTGAACGGCGATGGGGGAAGTGAGTACTCATTGCTTTGTCTGCGTCTTGGCGGAATTATTGCCTTTATGCTGATTTCCTCCTCCTCTGGAGGAACGTCTGTCCCCTTGCTGATCCTGATTTTTCTGCCAATGAGGGGTTTGAACCCTCTGTTGGGAGGACCGCCGATTGTAAGGTTGGAATCTCTTGCGGAATTCCTTCTTCTTTTCATGGCCCACTGCCTTCAACGTATCCAGCTCTGTTTTCATCCGGGCCATCTCTTCATCTGTGTGAGTCCAGAACAGAGAGGAACCGGAGAAAGGAAGATTGAGGATGCGTGACCGCGCTTCTGGCTTGAGCGCTGTAAGTCGGTTGCATTTTCTGTTTCGACGTCGATGATGTAGTAGGGAGGATCGACGTCGAAGTGCTTTGTCCTGACTTCGATGGAGACTTCTGCTTCGACGCCGAAGGAGATGTCCTGTGTCTCGACGTCGAAGATCGTTGGACTGATCTCGACGAAGACCTGTGCCTCGACGTCGATAGCCGATGATGAGGCGACGACGGAGTGATGTGATTCAAAGTTGATCGCCGATGATGAGGCGACGACGGAGCGATGTGCCTCAACGTCGATCGCCAATGCGACGACAGAGCGGTGTGCCTCGACGTCGAACGCCCAGCCGGCGTCGACGGAGACCTGTCTCTCGACGTCGAACGTCGCCTGGTTGACGTCGACGATGATTTCGTTGTCGATTGATGATGCGCCGGCATCATCGAAGTCTTCAACGCCAAGCAGCTTTGACTACGATCCCGACGGAGAACAAGTCAGGACTTTTCCTCTCGACGTCGACCGAGTTCTCTTGTTCTGCTGCCTCACAGGAGACCTACCTTTTTCAGAGAGGCCATAAAGACGAATCCTCTCCCTGTCCTTGATGGTCCTTCCCAACAACTTCTCACAATGATGGCAGTTGTTAGAAGAGTGAGACTCAGGGAGGCAGAGAATACACACAGGGTGTGTATCTGTTCTGGCCTTCTTCTTGCCACAGGAAGGGCAAGGATCGAATAAAGAAGGCATATTTAGAGAAAATAAACCTTTTCTGGGACACAAAAAACGTACCACTCACTCTAAGTCAAAAAGACGTTGAGTGGAAGCACAAAAAGTAGAAAATTATCAGATTTTTTTTGACAGAAAGTCAAAAAAGGAAGAGCTGAAAATCCAGGGTCCTGACTGAAGGAGCCGGAAAGAATAACTGACCTAACTGTCACCCCTGAGGCATGATGGGATGTTAGGGGTCATGGCTGCCTTAAAGGCACAGTGCCAATTTTTGTTGAAAATGATTTCATTTTCTATGCTATTGGTTTACAATGCAGCTTGTAGGCTAACAATGTCTACTTTATTTGCAGTTTGCAATTTATGAGTACTTTGCTCATTTAAAAAAACTGAGTTCAAGTGCTACTTGCCCTCTTGTGTTTTTATATATAGTGGCAAATACAGTCTTTATGTGTGTCATTACATTGTTTAGCCTCCTAGATGGGAGCTGCATTGATATGAGAAAATATATATATATATTATGTGGCTGCATTGTCTTTTGGTCATCAATAGCAGATTTCTTATACAGTGCTTTACGAATGCCCACTTGGGCTGTACTTCTAAATGTTTATGTACTATGCACTGCTCTTTTTTGGGAATTTTTCCTGCATCTAGACAAACAATGATGTACTGACATGCCCTTTTTTCAAATATTTTGTATCGTTATATTGTTCGATTGACACTTGTCTGAGGAAAGACTTGTTTGACATACAGTATTTCTTTCATGTAAATTGTCTGTTGATTGGTTGCCAAGTAATTGAGGGGTGTGTACTTTGCGCACATTATCAGCTTATAAGCAGTATATGTGAACTGGGTCAGACACAGTGAGCAAGGCGGACTCGTTCGCCGAAACGCGTCTGTGCCACAGCTTTTGAAATAAAGTATTTCTTTAAATTCATCCCACGGAGTTGGTGCCTGATTCGTATGCAAGGAACCCGGTTTGGAGCTAATATTAGAGGCGTTCCGGTGCCTCTTACATCGACCCACCTTGGTTTGGCGCTTCCCGTTGCCGGAGTCAAGTTTGGAGCATCTTTGTGTGCAAGGAAAACGGAGAGCCCCCCGCAGCCGGAATCCCGGAGTTTGGTACGCGGTTGGACTGCTTCAGTGGGAGTGCCCTGTTTCTCGCGGATGTCGGAGGGCAGACCGGGACACAGGTGAGCCCATTGTGTGATTCACTGCGGTTTTCCAGACTTCCACAGGTGGCTGATGGGAAAGGTAGTCCTGTAGGTTGTCATCTACAGGCTGTGGGTGTTAAAGACATTTAATTATTTCAACAAGCAATGGCCGAGGATTGGATCAAGGACCGCGAGGAGGCAGCCCTTGATATTTTTAGTGAAAAGGAAAGCCAAGATGAAACGCCGTCAACTAGCGGCAAAACGCAATCGCCGACAGGTGCGAACAATACGAAAAAGTTACTCAATGAATTAGAAAAGCTTCGCAGACATGAAATAGCCAAATGGTGGGAATGCACATCGTTAAAAAAATACCTCGAAGTGAATCGTATTCCGAGGGGTTTAAGGATTTTAGTAGCGCCTACTTACGAAAATCCAGATCCCGCCATGTTACAGGAGTGGGCTGATAACAGTGCTCAATCATCTCGCAACATGTTACAAATCCTTGTTAAATTCGCTACAACGGATAGAGAGAAAATACTTATACGGATTAATGAGATACACAAAGAGCTTGCAGAGGTAGTTAATCAAGACGAAGTCAACAAAGGTCTAGCAGATATAAAGAACCGCGTTTTGAAATACGAGGAAATAATCAAAGAACGCAAAGCCAGTAAGTTCCAGCGTGACAGAAACGATTACTTACATGGCAGAATTTACACCTTTTCGAGACGTTTCGAAAATATACGTCGCCAGGAGTTATCAAAAACCTCGGCGTTTCCTTCAAGTCAACGAGTACCGAGTGACACGGATTTGAGTTCAGAAGTTGAATCCGAACCAGAAGCAGGCGGCACAAAAGAACCAGGACATCAGGCGCCGACACCTATCCAAGAACTCGGTTTTTTACGAGTCGAGCGTTTGATGAGTTTACGTCCAAGACCCCAGAAACAGACATACTCACCAAACAGGGCTCAAAATCAAGGAACAGAAGGAGGAAAAACCGCCGATGGGGCAAACAAAAATCAGCAAAAAAACGTATACAGACGGAACAAGAGGAAATGATTAACAGTAAAGGAGATTCAGACAATACTGTTGTAAATTTAACTGACATGGCTTTGACTTCGGATGAAGAAAATATTCTTGCTATAGGACTGTCGTATTGTAAGACTACTAATTTTGACTACACTCAAGCAAGGATAGATCTGTATCATTTCACAAGAAAATTGAAATTACGCAAACATTTCTTTAATATCAAAGAGAAAAAAATCTCGCTAGACCAAGGAGCAAGCACTGAACCAGAATCAGAAAATTTATCTGCAGCAGAAGCAGCCTTCTTTAAAGACATGGCGGAACTTGAGCAGGAATGTCTAACACAGGTACCCAGTTCGGATGCAACAGGAGCAACTCTGGATTACAATGTATCTACATCTGTGTCAACACCATTTCGGCCTAAATCCATTTTCAATCCTCTTATGCCAAGAGATAATATTGACATTTTTGCAGACAAAATGATTCAGGAACTTAGAGTCTTGGCAATTGATAGCAGCAATACATTTAATCTGCTGAAAAATAAAGAACCAGCTGGATATTCAAAGACAATGCAAAAAATCAAAGCACGTTCTGACATCGTGGTACGTTGGTCCGACAAAGGTGGGAATATCGTACTCTGGCCCCTTGATATGTACAATAAGGAAGCTTTGAACCAATTATCAGATACGAATTGCTACACACGGATTAGTGCAACTAATATTATCAGCACCAAAGAACGATTCCACGGATGTTTATATGAATGGAAACGGAATGGGTTAATAACCAAAAACAAATTTGATTTTTTTAAAAATGACTATCCAGTGACACCGCAATTGTATTTACTACCAAAAATTCATACAAATGCAGAGTGTCCTCCCGGAAGGCCAATCATATCTGCCATTGGGAGTTTATTTGAAAATACCAGCAAGTTCATAGACTTTTTTCTGCAGCCTTTTGTACGGACTTTACCAGCTTACATCAAGGATACTGGCGATTCTCTCGCCAAGATTTTTGATTTTAAATGGCAAGAGGACTATTTGTTTGTCACATTAGATGTACAGAGTCTGTATACTAGCATACGACATCATGATGGCATTCGAGCAACTAAACATTACTTGGACGCAAGAGATTCAAGTTTACAAGAACACACAGTGATGTTGTTAAATATGGTGGATTGGTGTTTAACTAACAATATTTTTTTGTTTGATAGGCTTCTCTACAAACAGGTTCAAGGGACAGCTATGGGTACTTGCTTCGCCCCCAGCTATGCGAATTTGCATATGGGCTGGTGGGAGGAGCAGGTACTCATGACTCAGTGCAATACTCAAATGATTTAAAATGTTGTTTTATATCAACGTTACATTGATGATATTTTTATTGTTTGGAGGGGCAGTGAGTCAAGTGCCGTTGATTTTGTGAACACGATCAATACCAATGATTTAAATCTAAAGTTCACAAGCACCATAGACAAACAGTCCATTGTGTTCCTTGATTTAGAACTGTACACCATGAAAGACCGTATACACACACGCACACACCGCAAATTGACATCAGGGAATGCCATTCTACATGCTCAGAGTTTTCATCCTGTCAAACTCATTGAAAGCATTCCCTATGCCGAGTGCCTCCGTATGAAGCGGAACTGTAGTACCACTGAGAGCTTCGCTATGTCAACAAATGATTTGTGCACAAGACTTAAGAATAGAGGCTATAATTTTAAAACTCTCAAAACAGCCAAAGATAAGTGCCAAAATATTGAAAGAAGGGATCTTCTTTTCAAGAACAAGGGCCAGAAAACAACTTTAGGGGAAACAGCCCAACAGACACCCAGGCTAATCATTGGCTACAATAGTTTCCATCAGAGATTCAGACAAATTCTGTACAGACACTGGCCGATTGTAAGGTGTGACCCTATTATAGGTCCATCATGTGCCAAGTTCCCCCAGTTAACTTTCAGGAGAGCCAAGTCCATGAAACAGGAACTAATGCTCCGGTATCTGAGAAAGGTACCAGCTGGCTAAAAACCCAAAAAGGATTTTTTAAATGCACAAAGTGCAAAGCCTGCCAATACGGAATCAATACCAAATCCATCGTGACCCCTCTTAGGAGAACTCCCATAGAGATCAGGGAGCACTTCACGTGCAAATCCGAATTTGCGGTGTACGTACTACGTTGCACATGCAATAAGATGTACGTCGGTAGCACCATTCACCCGGTACATGTCAGAATTCTGCAACACTTAAGGGCAATTAATAACAAAGACCCAACATATCCAGTGGCTCGACATATCAACAGGGTACATAATGGTAAAGCAGAAGATTTGGTATACTTTGGTATACTTTGTGGCTGACAGTATCAAGAAAAATGTTAGGGGTGGGAACAGACAACTTGCTCTGAGGAAGTTGGAGTCACGATATATTATTCAACTAGATTGTAAGATTCCTAATGGCTTGAATGCCGACGAAGCTTTAAGTGTTCATCTATAAATTTCTAACTGTTTCTTCAGAAAATCCTTGTAAACAATCCTTTGAGTCATGACCCAGTCCAGTCTTTTTTGATTTAGCTAAATTGTTGATATGTGCTCAGTAAGTCCTCCGAGGTTGATACATGGCAACTACAGACTAATATTATGTGGCTGCATTGTCTTTTGGTCATCAATAGCAGATTTCTTATACAGTGCTTTACGAATGCCCACTTGGGCTGTACTTCTAAATGTTTATGTACTATGCACTGCTCTTTTTTGGGAATTTTTCCTGCATCTAGACAAACAATGATGTACTGACATGCCCTTTTTTCAAATATTTTGTATCGTTATATTGTTCGATTGACACTTGTCTGAGGAATGTCTTGTTTGACATACAGTATTTCTTTCATGTAAATTGTCTGTTGATTGGTTGCCAAGTAATTGAGGGGTGTGTACTTTGCGCACATTATCAGCTTATAAGCAGTATATGTGAACTGGGTCAGACACAGTGAGCAAGGCGGACTCGTTCGCCGAAACGCGTCTGAGCCACAGCTTTTGAAATAAAGTATTTCTTTAAATTCATCCCACGGAGTTGGTGCCTGATTCGTATGCAAGGAACCCGGTTTGGAGTATGTGTGTGTGTATATATATATATATATATATATATATATATATATATATATATATATATATATATATATATATATATATATATATATATATATTAATATATATATATATATATTACCTACTGGCGGTCGCCAGTAGGTAGTTATAGTTAGGACCCCTTTTCCATAGGAAAACCTCAACATTCTATTTTGAATAACTTTGGCGCCGGTCGATGAATCCTCGCGAATTTCTCAAAATAGGTGGGGCGCTCCGCTCCGCTCCTACCCTGAAAGTCTCGGGGGGATCCGTCAAGCGGGGGCTGAGATAAAAGGGGGGTCCCAAAACGCGTTTTCCCCATGCATTTTTCCATAGGACCTTTAGAACGAGCTACAGCCCGAACGGCTGAACAGAATTACTCGAAATTTGGCAGAGAGGTAGTCCCTAGGTCAAGGAAGTGCCTTTTGTAGGTTTGGTGTAAATCTGTTCAGTAGATTCTGAGAAAATAGCCTTTAAATCAATATATATATCTGAGCCCGCTTACGGTACGCTTACCGTACGCTTACCGTAAGCGTACGGTGGCGTGCGCGAGCGCGATTCTGATTGGCTCTTAGATCTTAGTAAACATTCGAATCGGCCGAAACCAGGAAGCGGCGGCCGCCATTTTGTGTATTTCACTCAGAAAAAAAAGAGTGAAAACAAGAAAAGGGGGCAATGAGGAGAGTTACAGACCCCCTTACATTTGTGAGGGGGTCAAAGAAGGACTGTAAAGTACAAAGAAAACATTTATTGATTTAAAAAAAAATCACGGGGTACGCGTACGGTAAGCTTACGGTAAGCGTACGGTAGAAAAAAAAAAAAAAAAAATGAAAATCAGATTTAAGTGTTTAGATATTAGGGGGCTCTAAAAAGAGCCGTTGTGTTTATGAAATGATTTTTTAGTGGTACCTACAAGTAAGTACCGATGCAGAGTCTAAGGTTCAAGAGGAAGACTCTGTTCCCTTCATCATTGAAGTGCACACCATCTCCTCTATAAATGTCTTGCATGTCATAACGCAAGTTGTTGTGGTAAATGGCACCCATACCATAGTCACGGAGGAAAGCAGAAACAGATTTGTTGACAAGCTTCTTGCTTTGTCATCGCACCGCGTGCCCACCGTGCGTGCACGGCACTAACTGCGTAAAGTCGCGCACGGAACGAACTGCGTTAAGTGGGCGCGCACGCCACGAATGGCGTAAAGTAACTTAGCATTTAAAAAAACGTACAAATTCACTGAAAAAACCATAGGTTTCACACACGTTATAGTTAGGAATTAGCATTTAAAAAACCTTGCAAATTCACTGAAAAAACCATAGGTTTCACACATGTTATAGTTAGCGGAAATTTTACTGATAAAAAACCAATGAAATTCCCCCGTTATAGTTAGTGCAGGCAACTATAACTCACGCGACCGCAATCTTCTGCTGATGACATATGTGTCTTTATGAAAAAAAAATATTTGTAATATATGTATAGCTAAAAATGTATGGAAGAAGACATGGGCAAATAAGTGTCTAAATACAGTATTAGCATCAGCAGAGGATTGCGGTCGCGTGAGTTATAGTTGCCTGCACTAACTATAACGGGGGAATTTCATTGGTTTTTTATCAGTAAAATTTCCGCTAACTATAACATGTGTGAAACCTATGGTTTTTTCAGTGAATATATATATATGTAGATAGATAGATAGATAGATAGATTATATATCGATATATATATAAACTATCTATCTCTCTCTCTCTCTCTCTCTTTCTCTCTCTCTCTATATATATATATATATATATCACAATTATGGTGCTCAGTGCTGCAGAGTGCACTCGAGAGACCGCAATTCTCCCAGAAGTCAGGTCAGCACTCCGACCGCGAGTCTCGCCTGACGGTCTCTCGAGTGCACTCTGCAGCACTGAGCACCATATTTGTGATATATATATATATATATATATATATATTCACTGAAAAAAACATAGGTTTCACACATGTTATAGTTAGGTGGATATTTCACTCGTAAAAAGCCAATGAAATTCCCCACTATAACTCGTGCGGCCGCAATCCTCTGCTCATGACGTCACATATTACATCACTCATGACATCGTCAGTGGCATCACTCTTGACATCACTGATGACATCATCCTTGTGAGAGAGTGGCGGTCGCGCGAGTTATAGTTATCTGAAGTAACTATAACGGGGGAATTTCATTGGTTTTTTTATGAGTGAAATATCCACCTAACTATAACATGTGTGAAACCTATGGTTTTTTAAGTGAATATATATATATATTTAGAGAGAGAGAGAGAGCTGTATATATATGTTTTTCATACATAATTTTTATTATTTCCGGGGTCCCCGCATATGGGTTGGAATATTCAGTGCTTATGACTATTGATGAGGATCCCCTGGAAGAGAAGCAGCAACTATGGCTTCATTGAATACAATATTGAAAATGCTTTAGTTCCAGATGTGGTACTGTAAAAATCGGAATCGTGTAGGTGGCATGGTCCCACCATGCCAAGTTTGGTATCAGCGAACCGCACATGAGCAACGCGGTATGTATGAGTGTTTTCGTCATGTTTCACTGATGAATTCACCGTGTATACGATACTACATATTGTATCCATGGGTTCCATTTTACAGTAGTATCCATTTTGTGGTTGCCCTCACATAGGCTGCGCACTTAGGCCATGCCTAGGCTTAAAGGACACGTACACCTTCTGTGACTACTGTCTGACCTGTGCAAGCCGACTCCACTGCCCGAGGTCAATCCTGTCCGGCCGGTTCCTTTCTCGCGGCCTAATGTGATTAGCATCAGGGCTCGACCCATCATAAAGCCCCTGTTCGCACACGATCCCTGACTAAGCTGTTTTCACACCTGACTCTGTTTCCTACTTTATGGCTTGTTTTACGAGCAGGAGGTGCCCGTTTTATTGGGGTCTGCTGTTATCTGATGAGGGTTCTGAGCCTTGCTGGGTACAATAACTGCATGCTTAATGAACTGAAATGTGGGATTGTCATTATGGCTCTGCTGTTTCTTTGAAACTAAAATATGTGAATGACCACTTGTAAAACAGGGGCGGTGTTGCCCCCAAAGCGTAATTTTGTGTATATAAGTAAAAACTGGTTTTTGGTTCGGGAGCAGTCTCCTGAGAACATACATCGTGTTGTACTTCTCGGATATCTGTGATTGGTCTGCAGCCAATAAAGACGTTCTTTGATTTCACCTAGAAGACTCTGTTTCTGTGGGTCTGAAACAGGAAGAATCCGAAATCTTAGGGTGTGTTCCCCTGCACCGCTGGGTTATAAAAACCTGGTACTTCAGTTGGCGCCCAACGTCTGGCGATTTCAGTGGTACCGGTCCAAGCCAGAGGTTCGTGAGGAGCTTCGTGTGGAAATTCTGGAGGAAGGCCGCCACTTCATCGACCCCTGCATGTCGACGTGGTCCGAAAGTCTTTTCTGCGAGGTTCTCCGCGTCCCGACGGCTACTAAGGACTGCTGCCCTGATTAATCGCTCTGTTTTGGACCCTTGACGATTTGGTAGAGCGAAGCAATTGAGAGAGTCTTCTGGTGAAGTCATCGATACCTCAGTTAAGTATAAGTGGAGCGTCTCCCAGTTTGTTTGGTATCCTTCGGGATTTTGGTATCCTTCGGGATCGCTTTGATTTGGGTCTTGCAAGTGCCAAAGCCAGAGGACTCGTGTATTCACGAGACTATCGTATTCGATAATCCTTTGAAGTTTGAAACTAGACTAGTGAGCAAAGATGCCTGGTTCTAGCATATTTGGAAATTTGTTTTGTTTTGGTTGTAAAAGGGACTCCCGATTGGAGGATTCGTGTCCGGTTCCTCCAATCGGAACTCCAACTTATGAGCTTTATGTGAAACATGGCGTGGGCCCCATTACGTATAATGAAGTATGAGTCCGATACACCAGAAAGGATGGTGTTTTAAAATGGCCCCAAAATGGTAGTTTCGACACAGAGATCCTAGATAATTTAGAATTTAAATTGTTCAAGAAGAAAGCTCGGCCGGCAAAGTTTGATTCCTTCCGCCTATTGTGAGAAGTTGGCCTGATGTATGATGTCACTAGTTCTAGTGTACACCTTATATCAGTCCAAACAACCCTTATGGTGATTGGTTGTAAAGTCAACCTTATAGACCAGCTATCCTAGTGGTAGCATGGACAAGAGCAGTCTTAGGCTAAACTCTGAAAGGCATGTGAAGCCAGCTGTGATACCATATATAATCCCTTGAATACCAAATGAAAGGACACCACAACAGATATATATATAAAATAAAGTGTATTTATTCTAGTCAAACCCTCAGCACTCTTTATGAGATTAGAGGTAAGTACAACACAGTCTTATTTATGCATACATTAAGTCACACAGGTAAGTAATACAGTTAGGCCCTAGGGGCCACGCAAACCATATACTAAAGAAGTGGTATAAGGACCACTGTCACGGAAATAGGATAGGCCTAGGCTTAGGGAATCGCTGGGGCTACACTACACTAGCAACAGTTAGGAAGTGGGAGGCCCACGGGATTCAGGTGCAGAGTGGAAACACTCATGCGTAATGCGTAAAAGTCGATAGAATTACTAGCAAGTAGAAATTAACAGGTTAAGGACACTTCTGAAGCAGCTAGAGAGTCGAGACTCGGAAACTAGACCCTAGGATAGTCACTACCCTTGTGAGCACCGAAGTACCCAAGTTACCTAGCCCACGGGCTGCGGGTGCATAGGTGTGAACTTGCGTTGGGTTTCGTCGTGGACTTCTATGGATGCCTGAAGGAAAGTTGCTGACAGGCAGTCAGTGAAGAGTGTCCGGTGGATCCCAAGGCTGGGATCAAGAAGAGATGAGACCTACAAGCAGAAGGGACAGAGTCAAGGTCACTAGCCAGTGACCACGTGGAACCAGGAAGGAACCAGGCGATGTCGTGAAGATTGCAGGTGAAGGTGAAGCTTGTCGCTGCAGCCACAGGGACCAGGAGACGTCGAGGACGACCAGGACCAGGAGGCGAGCTGTCCCACGAAGGCTCTTGCTGTCGGCGGCGTCGAAGTCGAACTAGGACTCACCAAGCCTTGGCAAGCGGAACCCACGAAGAACGGAGCACTTGCTTCTGGTGCAGTCCAGGAAGGTCTGGGGTGCTTCTCTTTTGCAAGGAAGCGGGAGCCAGTCTGGAGGAGCCAAACCAGCAGTGAAGATTTCAGGGTGCGTCGTCACAAAGGTCACTAGCCAACGGGCAAGCAACCGGACAGGCGCGGCAAGCAGGAAAATGCAGAAGGGCCCCACGCAGGACTCCTGGAGTGTGGGTGGCTGATCTTCGGTGCAGATGGTGCTTGGGGTTGGGGCTTCTCAATCCCCGGTGCACAACTTCGAGGGAGCCTCAGAAGCTGCGCTGGAAGATACTAGCCACTTTTCCCAGGTAGCCGTCCCCACGTCTCTCGTCGCCTCCACGGATCTCAGCTCGGCTGTGGATGTGGATCAGGGTCGGAGAAGTCTGGAAGTCAAGGCTCTGGTCGGGCTCTGCAGTCGGTCCCTCGTAGAACTTCAGCAAAGCAAAGGGTAGTCTCTTGATGGTGCCTGTTTGCACAGGGTAGCCACTCCTTGGCCACAAGGGAGATTCTTCAGTCTTCTTCTTTCGTCGAATGTCGAAGGTCCAGAGTTTCTGTTCAAGTTGCAGGTTCAGGATAATCTAATCTCCTGGGGCCCAGCTACCACTCTTATACTAATCTGGGGGGCTGGGCTGCCTGCTAGGTCACGCCTTATGGGTGGGACCTGGGAGGGGGGTGGTTACACCTCCTTCCCTTTGTCCAGTTTCGCGCCAGGACTGGGGCTGGAGTGCCCCAGCACCGGTTTGAACTGGACTATGCACGGGACACCTTGTGTGCCCCAGGCATGTCTCATTCTTTTCATCCCTCCCTGCCCCAATACACTAAGGCCTGTCTGGGGCGGTGCTCGCACCTCCCAAGGCAGGAAACCTATTGTCCAAGCCTCCCTTGCCGGGATCACTCCCAGCAGCAGGAGGTCAGACTCGTGTCTGTGGCAGCAGCATCCATTTTGTGATGCTGGGGCTCTGGTTAACTTTAACCGGGTAAGTAGGTTACAACATGTCTTCTCCCTCTAGAAGGGAGGGATAATATCCTCATCCCCAGAAATGGGATGGGGGTATTATTCCAAAGTGTTAGACACCTTACACGACATGTTTCGATAAAGCCAAACCATAGTTACCATAACCGTCTAAGATTATAAGGCACTTTAAGAGTATATGGTAGGCTATATCATAGAACAGCTATAAGGACATGGTTCCGAAAGCTGCAGACAGGCTCAGCTCATGCTAGAGCACCATCTCACATGTTACCAAGCACTCTGCCTCCAGGATTGTTAAGGCCTGCCATAGGAGTGGCTGATAGGTACACATGTGTCTATATGTAAGTTAGGTATAGGAATTCTACACCTAAGCAAGGAGTGATTACACGACCTTGCCCCAGCTGAGTGATCAGCCAGTTGTGTCATAATGGAAGGCCAGGCCAGGGGTGGCATAATACATGCTGCAGCCCCTGGTAGGCCTAGGGTACACCTATGCCCTGGGTACCTAAGGTACACTGTACAGGGGCCAATAAGGTGATCCTATCCAAATGGGTTATGCACCTAAAGTACATAGTATCAATTTAGAGAGAGAACAGCAGGGCTGTGGATCTGGTTAGCAGGCCCACAGCCACATCTAAGTCGAAAACCAGTAAAGCAAAAGCAAAAAGTGGGGGTGAACATAGAAAGCAGACCCTACTCTCCTACACAACCCCCCCAAACTTAGGGACATTAAACTAACCTTGACCAGTTGAGTCTTCATGTTCTAAGTGGAAATATCGGGAGAGTCCATCTGCATTGGCATGGTCAGTCCCAGGTCTATGTTCCACTGTGAAGTCCATCCCCAGTAGGGAAATGGACCACCTAAGAAGTTTGGGATTTTCACCCTTCATCTGATTTAGCCACAAGAGGGGCTTATGGTCTGTCTGAATCTTGAAGTGAGTGCCAAACAAGTATGGCCTCAGCTTCTTCAGGGCCCAAACCACAGCAAAGGCCTCCCTCTCAATAGCTGACCAACGTTTCTCTCTAGGGGTCAGCCTTCTACTTATAAAAGCAATGGGCTGGTCTTGACCATCTATATTAAGTTGTGAAAGAACAGCTCCCACACCTAACTCAGAAGCATCTGTCTGGACAATGAACTCTTTGGAGTAGTCTGGACTTTTCAGAATAGGTGCACTGCACATGGCCTGCTTCAGGTCATCAAATGCTTTTTGACAGCTTACTGTCCACTGAAGTTTCTTTGGCATTTTCTTGGAGGTCAAGTCATTAAGTGGTGTCACAATGGACCCATAGTTCTTAACAAACTTTCTGTAGTACCCAGTCAGGCCCAAGAAAGCTCTGACCTGAGTCTGGGTAGTTGGAGGAATCCAGTCCTTTATGGTCTGGATCTTGCTCTCCAGTGGTTGGTTCAACCCCCACCAACTAGGTGGCCCACGTATACAACCTTGCTCTGCCCTATCTGGCACTTAGTGGCCTTGATAGTGAGGCCTGCCTTTTACAGGGCCTCTAAAACATTCCTCAGGTGGACCAGGTGATCCTCCCAGGTAGAGCTAAAGACAGCAATATCATCCAGATAAGCTGCACAATAATCATCCAACCCAGTAAGGACTTGATTCACCAACCTTTGGAAAATGGCAGGTGCATTCTTCAAACCAAAGGGCATTACCACAAATTGATAATGTCCTCCTGGGGTCAAGAAAGCAGTTTTGGCCTTTGTATTCCCAGCTAGTCTGATTTGCCAGTAGCCTGCTGTCAGGTCAAATGTGCTCAAAAACTTAGCAGCTGCCAGTCTGTCAATGAGCTCATCTGCCCTAGGTATTGGGTGGGCATCTGTCCTAGTGACAGCATTGAGACCTCTGTAATCCACGCAAAACCTCATCTCTCTCTTACCATCTTGGGTGTGAGGTTTTGGCACAAGGACTACAGGACTAGCCCAAGGGCTCTCTGAAGGTTCAATGACTCCCAGCTCCAACATCTTTTGTACCTCAACTTTTATGCAGTCCCTGACATGGTCAGGTTGCCTGGAGAGTTTACTCTTCACAGGCAGACTGTCACCAGTGTCCACCTCATGGGTGCACCAGTTTGTCTGACTTGGGGTCAGAGAGAACATATGTCTGTAGGATTGCAGAACCTGTCTGCAGTCCTGTTGCTGATGGACAGTGAGGCTGTCAGAAATGACCACACCATAAACTGAGCCATCATCAGGGTTCTGAGTCAACAGGTCTGGGAGAGGGTCACTCTCTTCCTCCTGCCCCTCATCTGTAGCCATGAGTAAGCCCCTGTCTGCCCTGTCAACATATGCCTTCAATCTGTTGACATGAAGCACCCCGTGGGGGCTTCTGGGAGTCCCAAGGTCCACCAAGTAGGTGACTTCTCCCTTTTTCTCAACAATAGTGTGGGGTCCAGACCATTTGTCTTGGAGTGCTGCTGGGGCCACTGGCTCCAACACCCACACTTTCTGCCCTGGCTGCTGGTAAACAGTCAGCACAGCCTTTTGGTCATGCCAAGCTTTTTGGAGTTCTTGGCTTGCCTCAAGGTTTTTAGAAGCCTTCTTCATATACTCTGCCATCCTGGAGCGGAGACCAAGTACATAATCCACTATATCAAGTTTGGGTTGTCTGAGAGGTCTCTCCCATCCTTCCCTTACTAAACATAGGGGTCCTCTTACAGGATGCCCAAACAAAAGCTCAAAAGGGCTGTAGCCAACCCCCTTTTGTGGGACCTCTCTGTAAGCAAACAGAAGGCAGGGTAAAAGGATGTCCCATCTTCGCCTAAGCTTGTCTGGTAAACCTTTTATCATTCCATTTAGGGTCTTGTTGAATCTCTCAACAAGCCCATTGCACTGTGGGTGATAGGGTGTGGTGAACTTGTAGTTCACACCACACTCCTTCCACATTGCAGTCAAGTATCCTGACATGAAGTTGGCACCTCTGTCAGAAATGACCTCCTTTGGAAAGCCCACTCTGGAGAATACTCCAAGCAGGGCCCTTGCCACAACAGGAGCTGTTGTGGTCCTCAGGGGAATAGCTTCTGGATACCTGGTGGCATGGTCCACTATCACCAGTATGAATCTGTGCCCAGATGCTGTTTGTGGGTCCATTGGTCCTACAATATCTATGCCCACTCTTTCAAAGGGAACCTCCACCACAGGTAGTGGTATGAGGGGGGCCTTTGTGGTGCCACCTGATTTGCCACTGGCTTGGCAGGTGACACAGGAGCGACAAAACTCCTTGGTATCTTCTGACATATGGGGCCAGTGAAAGTGAGGGACAAGCCTGTCCCAAGTCTTGTTCTGGCCTAAGTGTCCTGCAAGGGGAATATCATGGGCCAAGGTAAGAAGGAAGCCTCTGAACTTCAGTGGTATGACCAACCTCCTGGATGCACCAGGCTTGGGGTCTCTAGCCTCTGAATACAGTAGCCCTTCATCCCAATACACTCTATGGGTACCTTGAGCATTCCCTGCAGCCTCAGCAGCAGCCTGCTGTCTGAGGGGTTCAAGAGAGGGGCAGTCTAATTGAGCCTGCCTCAGATCTGCCCTTGAAGGTCCCCCTGTCCCAAGAAACTCAACCTGATCAGGTTCAAGTTCTTCTAGGACAGTTCCTTCAGGGCTCTCAGAATCATCCTCCTGGAAGGGCTGATCCACCACCTGAGGCAGGGGGGAAGGCAGAGCCTTAACCCTACTGCTCTTTCTCTTGGGTTGTGACTAGTCCATAGTTTCAGGATCCAGCACTTGTTCAGTGGTGCACTTTTTGGCCTGTGACCTGGTCACAGCAAGGACATGTGCATCTATCCCCAGCATTTCTGCATGGGTCCTATACTCCACTTCAGACCAAACTGAAGTTTCAAGATCATTGCCCAGTAAACACTCTACAGGAAGGTCTGAACTAACAACAACTTTCTTGAGGCCAGTTACCCCTCCCCAGGAGAAGGTAACAATAGCCACACTATGGGAGGTAGTGGCATTGCTAGCGTTGGTCACTAGGTAATTCTCATCTAGTATGATCTGTCCAGGGTCCACAAAGGCAGGTGTCACCATTGTGACACTAGCCCCAGTGTCCCTGTAGGCCCGAGTCATTCTTTGGTTGATAAAAGGAGTCTGTCTGTACTTGCCCAGGTTACTGGGGCCTACAGTAGAGGACAAAGCTAAGTCCCCATCACAGATCAGAACAGCCTGAGTAGGTATTCTGACTAGGCCAGAATCCTCCTCAGTTCCCAGGGTTAACCCTACTACACCCTTTTGCTGGGAACCACCACTTACAGCTGGACTAGGGGGTACAGTTGCCTTAGGGGCAATGGTGGCTGGGGGCTTATCCTTTTTGGTGCACTCACTAAACCAATGTGAGTTGGACTTACAATAGTTGCACCATGGTTTCTTTTGGCCATCTTTCTTTTTATCCTTTTTGGGACCACCCTCCCCCTGAGCCTTTTGGGGGCCTGGTGAAGACTTCTGGTCTTTTTGTTTCTGGTCATTACCCTTCTGGTCTGCCCTTTTCTGATCACCGCCCTGGTTCTGGTTTTTCTGCTTAACTCTAGTCCTGACCCATCTATCTGCCTTCTTTCCCAATTATAGGGGAGAAGTCAGATCAGAATCAATCAGGTGTTGATGCAGTAGCTGGTTTTGACAGTTGTTAAGGATTTGCTCTCTCATGATCAAATTATACAATCCTGTATAGTCCTTAACCTTACTTCCCACTAGCCAGCCTTCCAGAGCCTTAGTGGCACAATCTACAAAGTCAGTCCAGTCCTGAGTCTGTGTCTTCTGGGTATCCCTGAACAACAACCTGTATTGTTTAGTGGTTAGGCCAAACCCATCAATTAGAGCACTCTTCAGGACAGTGTAATTGTCTGCATCCTCATCACTAACTGTGAGGAGCTTGTCTCTACCCTTCTCAGAGAAGGAGAGCCACAAGATAGCTGCCCACTGACTTTGGGGTACCTGCTGTACTTTGCAAGTTCTCTCCAAAGCAGTTATCCATTTGTGGATGTCATCCCCACACTTGTAGGGAGGGACAATCTTGCTCAGGTTTCTATTATCATAGTGCCTGTCTCTATCCTTAGGGATATTGCTGCCACCAGTGGGTTCTGACCCACTTAACTTTTGCTCTCTAGCCAGAGCAAGCTTCTCCTTGGCAAGGGCAAGTTCTTCCCTCTGAATCCTCAGATTAGCTTCCCTCATTCTGGCTTCATGCTCCTTTCTCTCAGGGGAAGTCATTCCCCTGTGAGAGGAAGCATTAGAGATGCTAGAGACATGGGAGTGGATGGATTCCCTTGAAGGGCATCTGTCTCTCCTGCTTCTCTGGGTAAGCCCACTTGGGGGTCTGTATGGGGGGACCCCATGCAAACTCCCATGTAAGCTTAGGTTAGCCTGGCTAAGTCTTCCTACTTGGCCCTGGCTGTCTACCTCTTCATCTGAAGTCCCATCTGACTCATCTGTGGTGGGTAGACCCTCCTTTGTACCTAGGGTACTGGCCTGTGAGGCCCTAAACGTATCATACTCCTCTAGGAGTTGTACTAGCTGAAGGAGGGTAGGGTTTGCACCCTGTTTTAACTTTCTGGAGGTACACAATTGTCTCATCTCCTGAAAAGTTAGGGTATCATATCTAGAGGGGGTCTTTTTCAGACCTGCCCCTCCTGAGAGAGCATCTACTTGATCTCCTCCCAGAGACATGATCTAGTGAGGGTGTGGTGTGTGCACCTACCTACAATAGTTGTTTCTACTAAACCTCTCTGGTAGTTGTAGTCAGGGTGTGTTACTCCCTTCAACCTACAACCACTAAGTCCAGTAGGACTTAAGTATTATAATCTATGTTATATGTACCTAAACAATATCTGTGTGATCTTTCAGTTTAGTATCTCAAGATTACAATGGTATTTCAACAGCAAGCTCAGATCCCAACCGCTGCTCACCAATGTGAGAAGTTGGCCTGATGTATGATGTCACTAGTTCTAGTGTACACCTTATATCAGTCCAAACAACCCTTATGGTGATTGGTTGTAAAGTCAACCTTATAGACCAGCTATCCTAGTGGCAGCATGGAGAAGAGCAGTCTTAGGCTAAACTCTGAAAGGCATGTGAAGCCAGCTGTGATACCATATATAATCCCTTGAATACCAAATGAAAGGACACCACAACAGATATATATATAAAATAAAGTGTATTTATTCTAGTCAAACCCTCAGCACTCTTTATGAGATTAGAGGTAAGTACAACACAGTCTTATTTATGCATACATTAAGTCACACAGGTAAGTAATACAGTTAGGCCCTAGGGGCCACGCAAACCATATACTAAAGAAGTGGTATAAGGACCACTGTCACGGAAATAGGATAGGCCTAGGCTTAGGGAATCGCTGGGGCTACACTACACTAGCAACAGTTAGGAAGTGGGAGGCCCACGGGATTCAGGTGCAGAGTGGAAACACTCACGCGTAATGCGTAAAAGTCGATAGAATTACTAGCAAGTAGAAATTAACAGTTTAAGGACACTTCTGAAGCAGCTAGAGAGTCGAGACTCGGAAACTAGACCCTAGGATAGTCACTACCCTTGTGAGCACCGAAGTACCCAAGTTACCTAGCCCACGGGCTGCGGGTGCATAGGTGTGAACTTGCGTTGGGTTTCGTCGTGGACTTCTATGGATGCCTGAAGGAAAGTTGCTGACAGGCAGTCAGTGAAGAGTGTCCGGTGGATCCCAAGGCTGGTATCATGAAGAGATGAGACCTACAAGCAGAAGGGACAGAGTCAAGGTCACTAGCCAGTGACCACGTGGAACCAGGAAGGAACCAGGCGATGTCGTGAAGATTGCAGGTGAAGGTGAAGCTTGTCGCTGCAGCCACAGGGACCAGGAGACGTCGAGGACGACCAGGACCAGGAGGCGAGCTGTCCTACGAAGGCTCTTGCTGTCGGCGGCGTCGAAGTCGAACTAGGACTCACCAAGCCTTGGCAAGCGGAACCCACGAAGAACGGAGGACTTGCTTCTGGTGCAGACCAGGAAGGTCTGGGGTGCTTCTCTTTTGCAAGGAAGCGGGAGCCAGTCTGGAGGAGCCAAACCAGCAGTGAAGATTTCAGGGTGCGTCGTCACAAAGGTCACTAGCCAACGGGCAAGCAACCGGACAGGCGCGGCAAGCAGGAAAATGCAGAAGGGCCCCACGCAGGACTCGTGGAGTGTGGGTGGCTGATCTTCGGTGCAGATGGTGCTTGGGGTTGGGGCTTCTCAATCCCCGGTGCACAACTTCGAGGGTGCCTCAGAAGCTGCGCTGGAAGATACTAGCCACTTTTCCCAGGTAGCCGGCCACACGTCTCTCGTCGCCTCCACGGATCTCAGCTCGGCTGTGGATGTGGATCAGGGTCGGAGAAGTCTGGAAGTCAAGGCTCTGGTCGGGCTCTGGAGTCGGTCCCTCGTAGAACTTCAGCAAAGCAAAGGGTAGTCTCTTGATGGTGCCTGTTTGCACAGGGTAGCCACTCCTTGGCCACAAGGGAGATTCTTCAGTCTTCTTCTTTCGTCGAATGTCGAAGGTCCAGAGTTTCTGTTCAAGTTGCAGGTTCAGGATAATCTAATCTCCTGGGGCCCAGCTACCACTCTTATACTAATCTGGGGGGCTGGGCTGCCTGCTAGGTCACGCCTTATGGGTGGGACCTGGGAGGGGGGTGGTTACACCTCCTTCCCTTTGTCCAGTTTCGCGCCAGGACTGGGGCTGGAGTGCCCCAGCACCGGTTTGAACTGGACTATGCACGGGACACCTTGTGTGCCCCAGGCATGTCTCATTCTTTTCATCCCTCCCTGCCCCAATACACTAAGGCCTGTCTGGGGCGGTGCTCACACCTCCCAAGGCAGGAAACCTATTGTCCAAGCCTCCCTTGCCGGGATCACTCCCAGCAGCAGGAGGTCAGACTCGCGTCTGTGGCAGCAGCATCCATTTTGTGATGCTGGGGCTCTGGTTAACTTTAACCGGGTAAGTAGGTTACAACATGTCTTCTCCCTCTAGAAGGGAGGGATAATATCCTCATCCCCAGAAATGGGATGGGGGTATTATTCCAAAGTGTTAGACACCTTACACGACATGTTTCGATAAAGCCAAACCATAGTTACCATAACCGTCTAAGATTATAAGGCACTTTAAGAGTATATGGTAGGCTATATCATAGAACAGCTATAAGGACATGGTTCCGAAAGCTGCAGACAGGCTCAGCTCATGCTAGAGCACCATCTCACATGTTACCAAGCACTCTGCCTCCAGGATTGTTAAGGCCTGCCATAGGAGTGGCTGATAGGTACACATGTGTCTATATGTAAGTTAGGTATAGGAATTCTACACCTAAGCAAGGAGTGATTACACGACCTTGCCCCAGCTGAGTGATCTGCCAGTTGTGTCATAATGGAAGGCCAGGCCAGGGGTGGCATAATACATGCTGCAGCCCCTGGTAGGCCTAGGGTACACCTATGCCCTGGGTACCTAAGGTACACTGTGCAGGGGCCAATAAGGTGATCCTATCCAAATGGGTTATGCACCTAAAGTACATAGTATCAATTTAGAGAGAGAACAGCAGGGCTGTGGATCTGGTTAGCAGGCCCACAGCCACATCTAAGTCGAAAACCAGTAAAGCAAAAGCAAAAAGTGGGGGTGAACATAGAAAGCAGACCCTACTCTCCTACACAACCCCCCCAAACTTAGGGACATTAAACTAACCTTGACCAGTTGAGTCTTCATGTTCTAAGTGGAAATATCGGGAGAGTCCATCTGCATTGGCATGGTCAGTCCCAGGTCTATGTTCCACTGTGAAGTCCATCCCCTGTAGGGAAATGGACCACCTAAGAAGTTTGGGATTTTCACCCTTCATCTGATTTAGCCACAAGAGGGGCTTATGGTCTGTCTGAATCTTGAAGTGAGTGCCAAACAAGTATGGCCTCAGCTTCTTCAGGGCCCAAACCACAGCAAAGGCCTCCCTCTCAATAGCTGACCAACGTTTCTCTCTAGGGGTCAGCCTTCTACTTATAAAAGCAATGGGCTGGTCTTGACCATCTATATTAAGTTGTGAAAGAACAGCTCCCACACCTAACTCAGAAGCATCTGTCTGGACAATGAACTCTTTGGAGTAGTCTGGACTTTTCAGAATAGGTGCACTGCACATGGCCTGCTTCAGGTCATCAAATGCTTTTTGACAGCTTACTGTCCACTGAACTTTCTTTGGCATTTTCTTGGAGGTCAAGTCATTAAGTGGTGTCACAATGGACCCATAGTTCTTAACAAACTTTGTGTAGTACCCAGTCAGGCCCAAGAAAGCTCTGACCTGAGTCTGGGTAGTTGGAGGAATCCAGTCCTTTATGGTCTGGATCTTGCTCTCCAGTGGTTGAACCTGACCCCCACCAACTAGGTGGCCCAGGTATACAACCTTGCTCTGCCCTATCTGGCACTTAGTGGCCTTGATAGTGAGGCCTGCCTTTTGCAGGGCCTCTAAAACATTCCTCAGGTGGACCAGGTGATCCTCCCAGGTGGAGCTAAAGACAGCAATATCATCCAGATAAGCTGCACAATAATCATCCAACCCAGTAAGGACTTGATTCACCAACCTTTGGAAAATGGCAGGTGCATTCTTCAAACCAAAGGGCATTACCACAAATTGATAATGTCCTCCTGGGGTCGAGAAAGCAGTTTTGGCCTTTGCATTCTCAGCTAGTCTGATTTGCCAGTAGCCTGCTGTCAGGTCAAATGTGCTCAAAAACTTAGCAGCTGCCAGTCTGTCAATGAGCTCATCTGCCCTAGGTATTGGGTGGGCATCTGTCCTAGTGACAGCATTGAGACCTCTGTAATCCACGCAAAACCTCATCTCTCTCTTACCATCTTGGGTGTGAGGTTTTGGCACAAGGACTACAGGACTAGCCTAAGGGCTCTCTGAAGGTTCAATGACTCCCAGCTCCAACATCTTTTGTACCTCAACTTTTATGCAGTCCCTGACATGGTCAGGTTGCCTGTAGATTTTACTCTTCACAGGCAGACTGTCACCAGTGTCCACCTCATGGGTGCACCAGTTTGTCTGACTTGGGGTCAGAGAGAACATATGTCTGTAGGATTGCAGAACCTGTCTGCAGTCCTGTTGCTGATGGACAGTGAGGCTGTCAGAAATGACCACACCATAAACTGAGCCATCATCAGGGTTCTGAGTCAACAGGTCTGGGAGAGGGTCACTCTCTTCCTCCTGCCCCTCATCTGTAGCCATGAGTAAGCCCATGTCTGCCCTGTCAACATATGCCTTCAATCTGTTGACATGAAGCACCCCGTGGGGGCTTCTGGGAGTCCCAAGGTCCACCAAGTAGGTGACTTCTCCCTTTTTCTTAACAATAGTGTGGGGTCCAGACCATTTGTCTTGGAGTGCTGCTGGGGCCACTGGCTCCAACACCCACACTTTCTGCCCTGGCTGCTGGTAAACAGTCAGCACAGCCTTTTGGTCATGCCAAGCTTTTTGGAGTTCTTGGCTTGCCTCAAGGTTTTTAGAAGCCTTCTTCATTTACTCTGCCATCCTGGAGCGGAGACCAAGTACATAATCCACTATATCAAGTTTGGGTTGTCTGAGAGGTCTCTCCCATCCTTTCCTTACTAAACATAGGGGTCCTCTTACAGGATGCCCAAACAAAAGCTCAAAAGGGCTGTAGCCAACCCCCTTTTGTGGGACCTCTCTGTAAGCAAACAGAAGGCAGGGTAAAAGGATGTCCCATCTTCGCCTAAGCTTGTCTGGTAAACCTTTTATCATTCCATTTAGGGTCTTGTTGAATCTCTCAACAAGCCCATTGCACTGTGGGTGATAGGGTGTGGTGAACTTGTAGTTCACATCACACTCTTTCCACATTGCAGTCAAGTATCCTGACATGAAGTTAGCACCTCTGTCAGAAATGACCTCCTTTGGAAAGCCCACTCTGGAGAATACTCCAAGCAGGGCCTTTGCCACAACAGGAGCTGTTGTGGTCCTCAGGGGAATAGCTTCTGGATACCTGGTGGCATGGTCCACTATCACCAGTATGAATCTGTGCCCAGATGCTGTTTGTGGGTCCATTGGTCCTACAATATCTATGCCCACTCTTTCAAAGGGAACCCCCACCACAGGTAGTGGTATGAGGGGGGCCTTTGTGGTGCCACCTGATTTGCCACTGGCTTGGCAGGTGACACAGGGGCGACAAAACTCCTTGGTATCTTCTGACATATGGGGCCAGTGAAAGTGAGGGACAAGCCTGTCCCAAGTCTTGTTCTGGCCTAAGTGTCCTGCAAGGGGAATATCATGGGCCAAGGTAAGAAGGAAGCCTCTGAACTTCAGTGGTATGACCAACCTCCTGGATTCACCAGGCTTGGGGTCTCTAGCCTCTGAATACAGTAGCCCTTCATCCCAATACACTCTATGGGTACCTTGAGCATTCCCTGCAGCCTCAGCAGCAGCCTGCTGTCTGAGGGGTTCAAGAGAGGGGCAGTCTAATTGAGCCTGCCTCAGCTCTGCCCTTGAAGGTCCCCCTGTCCCAAGAAACTCAACCTGATCAGGTTCAAGTTCTTCTAGGACAGTTCCTTCAGGGCTCTCAGAATCATCCTCCTGGGAGGGCTGATCCACCACCTGAGGCAGGGGGGAAGGCACAGCCTTTACCCTACTGCTCTTTCTCTTGGTTTGTGACTGGTCCATAGTTTCAGGATCCAGCACTTGTTCAGTGGGTCAAGACTGATTTGCATATGGCCATGTCTGAACTGGGGTGGTGTAGTGGGCAAAAGAACGATGGATTTAACCCAGATCTCTTGACTGGGGGAGAATGTATGCATTGTCAGCATTCAGTCCATCATTTGTTTGTTGTAACGCTTTTCGCCCTAAGTGGGATGGGTATTCCCAGACGTGGGACCCGTGCTCACTACGCCACTGGAGTCAAGCTATCCTGGCTGATGACGGCTGATAGCCAGAAACCGGTCCTAGGATGCTTGATTCTTGTCCAGGGAAGACATGGCTTGGCAGTTCGGGCTGGACTGTTCCCACGAGGCACAGGGTCAAGACTGATTTGCATATGGCCATGTCTGAACTGGGGTGGTGTAGTGGGCAAAAGAACGATGGATTTAACCCAGATCTCTTGACTGGGGGAGAATGTATGCACTGTCAGCATTCCGTCCATCATTTGTTTGTTGTTCCAGGATTGTTAAGGCCTGCCATAGGAGTGGCTGATAGGTACACATGTGTCTATATGTAAGTTAGGTATAGGAATACTACACCTAAGCAAGGAGTGATTACACGACCTTGCCCCAGCTGAGTGATCAGCCAGTTGTGTCATAACGGAAGGCCAGGCCAGGGGTGGCATAATACATGCTGCAGCCCCTGGTAGGCCTAGGGTACACCTATGCCCTGGGTACCTAAGGTACACTGTACAGGGGCCAATAAGGTGATCCTATCCAAATGGGTTATGCACCTAAAGTACATAGTATCAATTTAGAGAGAGAACAGCAGGGCTGTGGGTCTGGTTAGCAGGCCCACAGCCACATCTAAGTCGAAAAACCAGTAAAGCAAAAGCAAAAAGTGGGGGTGAACATAGAAAGCAGACCCTACTCTCCTACACCTATGGCGAAAGGAAGCCAAACAAAAAGAAATTAAATTAGCAAAGAAACATAAAAGAGAGAGAGGTATGTCGATCATGCAAGCAGCTTTGCAGTTTAAGGATAATGAAGAGGACCGAATGGATGAGCAGTTGCATATGCAACGCAAACTAGTCATTGATAAATGTTACCCAGTTTTGCCACCCCTTCAACAAGATGAGTCAAAAGAGAAAGAGAAAGATTCCCTAATGTCCCATTTACTAAGTTCGCCACCCCCATATGCGCAAAATGCTACAGCGCCTCCACAGCCCGTAAATGTGCAGCCTCCAGCTAATGCGCAGCAAGCTTTCCCGCAGCCGCCAGCTCCTCCCCAGCCGACTCCTGTCCCAGTAGCACAGCCTTCCCAAGGGCCGCCGATTTTGCTACCTACCACTTCTGCGCCCCTTGCGACTTTTCCTAGCACATCAGCTGCCTCTCTTGGTGCCCTACCTACTGCTACCCCTGTATCTGTATCTGCACCCGTTTTCCTTCCCTCTGTTTTTCCCCCGGTTCTTGCCTCGACTTCTCCTTCTGCACGACAGCGAATAGCTAGTGCAGTCACTAGTCTTATATCACCCCTCTTTGGGTCGTCTACTACGACCCCTGGTCCACAGCGTAAGCAGTTACGTAGTCAAATACCTGGTTCTAGAGAGAAAGAAGAACTGGACCGCATGGCACGTAGATGGATTGTTTATCCTTCTAGGTATGATGTAGAATCTGTTGTTAATGTTTTTCATCAGTGGGAAGCGCCACAACAGCGGTACGTTTTTGAGAAAATGTGTGAAATTCTATGTGAGGAATTGGAAGATAATGATGTAGACTCCAGTCCGCAAGAGTTGTGTCGAGTGCGATTTGAATTTGGAAAAGGTACGATTGTGGGTTCTGATGTTGAGAAAGCAGTTGCGACACTGCTGTCTTTCGGGAATGGGGATTGTCAGCAATCGTTGTTTGGACAGGAATTCCCTGAAGGGAAACAAGTAAAAGCGCGACAATATCCGATGCGTGAGGTTCCTCCAGTTTGGAGACCTGGTGATGCGAATGCTAATCCACCTGTTCTGGCACATTTTCAGCGTGTTTGGGTACATGTTCCCTGGAAACGATCTGAAATATTAGCCCTTAAACAGACATTGCCTGACCCCCGTAAGAACCCTGCAGGATATTATAAGGAGTTATCGCAGACTGCAGAATCATGTGTCATGAACCTGGCAGACATAGATATGTTGTTCGAAAATGTTGTTCCACAGCCTTTGTGGGGATTGATTCGTAATGCAGATCATGCTGCAGAGTTAGGTGACACATGGGCTAATATCCTTAATGCGGACAATAGACAGGTCGGTGGTGCTAAGCCTGAGCCCGTGGTAGCAGAACTCCCTGGTAGAATAATTAATTATATGAAAACTTTAATGCCCGCAATACATGTAAATTGGGATAAATTATCCGCGTGCAAACAGAAGAAAGATGAAACAGTGTCCGATTTCTTCACTAGGTTTGAAGAAACATTTATCGACCACAGTGGTCAGGACATGAGTACAGAAGGGGGCCAACGGGTATTTGTTGATAAATTTGTGCATAATTTGCTTCCAGAGTTGTGTAAGAAATTTAAAGATTCGGAGAGTTCTTGGGCCGTTTCCTCTTCAGCACAAATACTGGCTACTGCACAGTATTATGAAAATAGGGATAAAGATGAGAAGGATAGAACAGATAAGAAAACGAAAGAGTTGAAAACGAAGGTTCTTTTACAGCAGGCTTATCCGCCATGTGCAGGTCAGAATAATTATAGGCAAACCCAGGGTATCTATCAGCAACCCCAACAGTTTCAGAATAATCAGCAAATGTATGGGTATTATCAACCATGTGTCCCTATCGGTCCCAATCAATGTTCATATTGCAAGGAGGAGGGTCACTTTAAAAATAATTGTCTCAGATTGTTGCAACGCACAAATAATACTTATGGCGCAACTGGTAGAGGTGGCCAGCAAGCCCCAAGAGGTAGAGGGCGTGGAAATGTTCCCCAGAACGCGCGTCCTCTTCCGCCTCAAAATACGATGAATAGTTTTGATCAGCAAGCCAACGCGACTGGCAAGACAGCGCAGTACTATAATAATGACTACTATGCAGAAGATGATAATACGGAAGGGGATGCTTACTAGGACAGCCGTAGACAGAGAGAGGGAGTTGTTTCAGTGCCAGTGGACCAGAGCGGACCGTATGTTAAGGTGACTACAGCGGGTATAACAGAGCCCTTTCTGCTGGACACTGGTGCTGCAAAGAGTTCTATTATGCGCTCCAAACTCCCTGGCGTGCCTTTGTCTGGCGAAATGAATGTTTCCGTAGGTTTTTCTGGCGCCCCGGTTAGGAACCCGATCTCAAGTCCTATGGCCCTTTCTGTTGGACCTTGTGAGCTGAAAGCACCCCTCATTCTAACGACAGGATGTAATGAAAACTTGTTAGGATTGGACCTGTTGAAGAGATTACATGCGACATTATATTGTTCTCCCTCAGGAGTACAACTTACGCTGGGTAAGGAAGTGATTTCCCCCATGTATTTGTCAAAGACTGAACTACCAGCTGAATTGTCGTCTCTTCCTGATGCCCTTTGGGCCACTGGCCCTAATGATGTGGGCCTTTTGGAAATACCGCCGTATGTTGTCACTTTAAAAGCCAATGTTAAATTGCCCCGCATTCCCCAGTACAAGATCTCTAAGGAAGGTGAAAAAGCGTTGTTAGCAATTATCTATGATTTAATTGAGAAGGATGTCATTGAAGAGACAAGAGGCAACGTTTGCGAGAGTCCGGTTCTGCCTGTTTTGAAACGTACTGACCCTTCGCAGCCACCTGTTTACAGATTTGTGATCGATCTTAGAGAGGTCAATAAGGTAGTTGTGCCACAGTTTCCAGTGGTCCCTGATATAACCGCCTTGTTGACTATGATCCCAGCTTCCGCTGCTTGGTTCTCAGTAATTGATTTAAAGAATGCTTTCTTTAGTATCCCGATTGCAGAGGAGAGCAGAGATATTTTTGGCTTTTGTTTAGGAGGTCGAAGCTTCCGTTTTAAACGTGCTCCACAGGGCTACTGTGAAAGCCCATCAATATACAGTCAGGCTTTAAAAGCACAGCTTGATGCCCTTGTTTTACCTAAAGGTGCTACCCTTATCCAGTATGTTGACGATTTACTAATCGCCGCAGATACTGAGGAGATTTGTAAATAAGCTACATCATCATTGTTGCGTCATTTGTCTACCTTCCATCACAAAGTGTCTCTCTCTAAGCTGCAATATTGTCGACAAGAGGTGACCTATTTAGGTCATCTCTTCTCGAAGGAGGGAAGGAAGCTGACCCCAGAAAGAATCCAAGCCATTGCACAATTAAGCGTGCCAAAGACAAAGAGAGAAGTGCGTGCTTTCCTGGGCATCACTTCATATTGCAGGCACTGGATACCGAGTTTTTCTTTATTGGCAAAACCATTGCTAGCATTAACATATAAAGATATACCAAATCCTGTCCCATGGTCTGAAGAGTGTCAGAAAAGTTTTGTGGAATTACGAGAGGCATTATGTTCAGCTCCTGTGTTGGGTACCCCCGACTATAGTAAGCCTTTTACCCTGTATGTTTATGAAAGGGACGGTTGTGCGTTGTCAGTACTGACACAGCCTTTTGGAGACAGACCGCGCCCATGCGCGTATTTTTCATCGACTTTGGACCCTGTAGCGAGGGCATTGCCAAGTTGCCTAAGAGCTACAGCGGCAGCAGCTGCGTCTATTCGACAGTCTGCTGGACTAGTGATGAATAACACATTGATTGTAATGGTTCCTCATGCAGTGGACACATTGTTAAATAGGACCAAGACACAGCATTTAACTAATGCTCGATGGTCAAGTTACGAGTTGACGCAGCTAGCGAGTCATGTATACATAAAGAGGTGCAATACGTTGAATCCAGCCACATTATTGCCAATTTCAGTAGACACAGATGAGGTTGAACAACATGATTGTCTGTTCAGAACAGAAGAAGAAACAAAAGGGAGAGTGGATCTTAAAGATACTCCCCTGGTTGAATGTGATGGTACCTTATGGGTGGATGGTTCATGCTTCAAGCTTCCGAATGGTGATACGACTGCTGCGTATGCTGTCACGACTCTGCACACGATTGTTGAAACTGCACGCATACCACATCATTCGGCTCAAGCAGCAGAATTAATTGCACTCACAAGAGCATGCGTGTTGTCGAAAGGAATGAAAGTGAACATATATACTGACAGTCAGTACGCTTTTGGTGTGGCCCATAGTTTTGGGCGTTTGTGGAAAGAACGCGGGTTCCTGACTTCGCATGGAGCTAAGATTCAGAATGGTGAATTAGTGAATGATCTCCTTGAGTCACTGACCTTGCCATTACAAGTTGCGATCGTGAAATGCAGCGCACACAAGAAGGTTACCGATGATGTTGGGCGTGGTAATGCATTTGCTGACGAGACCGCGAAAGAAACAGCAAAAGATGTGACAACCCGAATGTATGTTGCAGGCCCCGCAAGATGGGTTGGTGATGTTGGAATGTGTGAAGACACGATAGAGAGTGTGAAGTCCCTTCAAGCTGAAGCCACAGAGAAAGAATTAAGTATGTGGAAAGAGAGTAAGGGTAAATTAGATGAAAACGGTTGTTGGATTGATTTGTCAGAACACCGGCGATGGTTGTTACCTGATGCATATGTGCTTCCAGTGGTTACGATGGCGCATGGAATGGCACATATCAGTGTGAAAGGGATTTGTAAGTTGTTGGCTCCAGTATGGCAGAATGCTGGAATCCCTAAATGTGCAGAGAATGTAGTAAAAAATTGCATGGTATGTCTGAAATACAATCCTGGTAGGGGAACCCCAACTCCACCTGGTCATTTTGCGCCTCCATCATATCCTTTTGAAGTTCTGCAACTAGACTTCATCCACATGGAAAGATGCAACAATTTGAAATATGTACTGGTTGTTGTTTGTGCCTTTTCAAAATGGATAGAAGCATATCCCCTAAAAGACAATACTGCCTTATCCACAGCTAAAGCCCTAGTCAAATAATTTTTTCCTAGGTTCGGAATGCCAAGGATGGTATGGAGTGATAACGGGAGTGAATTTGTAGGCCGAGTGATGAAGAATGTGTGTGAGGGACTGGGCATTAAGCAAAAGTTTCACGCCGCAAATCACCCCCAATCAGCTGGACTAGTAGAGTGCTACAATGGCACCTTGAAGCTTAAGTTGGCCAAAATTCAGGCGAGCTCCGGTCTTAAATGGCCTGACGCTCTGCCCTTAGCACTCCTGTCAACAAGAATGACTGTACATTCGCGAGTGGGACTTAGTCCATATGAGATAGTGTTTGGCCGTCCGGCCAATGTATGGGGAGTGCCAAGGCCGACAAAGTTCAGTGAAATCGAATATCCAGTACTGCTTGATTACCTGTATGAATTGACGGCTAAATTGCGTGTCTTACACCAACAGGTTCACGATACTCTGCCCCAGGCCTCTGAAGCTCCAGGACACCCTATTAATCCTGGAACGTGGGTGCTAGTTAAAAATTTTCAACGTACAAAGAATGATGAGCCCCGTTGGATCGGCCCCCACCTAGTCCTGCTATCGACAAGATCAGCAGTTCGAGTGAAAGGGAAAAAGAATTGGATTCACGGCATACACTGTAAGAGGATCCCTTTGCCCCTACCGTATGATCGGTGTGTCCAGGAGGGGATCGCTGACTCCGAGGCTGAGACTGTGCCTCGTTTTGTGCCTTTTAGCGATGCACGTGTAAAGGGGACAAATACAGAGCGAGAAAGTGACGACATTCTGCAGGAAGCTATATCGCCATCAATTCGATTGGATACCACAGAGCCTGAACTCTTGTTTCAAGACCAGACAGTACCTGGCAGAAACAGGTATAATTTGAGGCCAAGAACTATGGACAAATAAAAATTATTTTCCTTTGATATTTTCAAAAGTGCAGCTCTCTCATCTGAGAAACTTTTTGACTTTTTGTTTTTTCGAACCACCATCCGGGTTCAGCTGCAGGGTCGCGGTGCCAAGACTTTGGGGTACAAGCCGAAGACGTTAGGTCAACGGTTCTGGTTGGTCTAGGGCGTTCCCTGAACTGACAGGTGTACTCCTTAGCAGAAGATACTCATCCGCCGTGAGCAGCACGATTAGAGGATGGAGTTTTTCAGGATGAAGAAGCCCACCGAGGAAATTAATTTCAAAAGCAGAATATGTAAAATAATGAATAGCAAATGTTTTGTAGTATTATGTCTGTTTGTACTCTCTAGCATAATGATGTTTTCTGTAGGTTGCGTATTATTGTCTTTCCAAGTGTCATTTGCACCCACTGTACAGCCCATACCCCTTCCTACTGTTTCCCAACACTCTTTCCACCCTCTGCCAGAACACGAACAAGCTAGACGTGCTGAATTTGTAAACAATTCGTTCATTCAACTCCTGCACCAGCTAGTTATGAATACAACGAACTGATGGGTGTGTGGTTTGATGCCGCACACCATTAATAAGGGCATCCCATATCTAGTACTGCCATTCAGCTATAATGGTTCATCATGGGCATTCCAGACCATGTTTCTTTTTGCGCTTGAAACCTACTCCCAGCGACCACCACGTTTCATTAGACCTAACTCGAATAATAAAGCCTTGATGGAAAGAGTTGCAGATATGAGTAGAGATATCGATGCATATACATCTATTCCCAAGGATGAGTTGCGAGCTTATGTAGGTTGGAACGCGACTGGGTATAGCATCAGTTTGGGTGAAAAACAGCGCAAAAGTTCATCTCCGATTTGGGTCGTACCCCACATAGGTCGGTTCTGTCTACAAGGTAATGGTCAGAATCCAAGAGCTCAACTAGGGAAGAGTAACTGTACTGAGACATACACTTTTCCATCACAGTTTTCCCCTGCGTTTTTGGCTGCCAAGGGTACATACTTTGTCTGCAATGATCGAGCATATACATGGTTGCCCCCTGATTTCTCAGGCACATGCTATGTTGCGAATTTGCTACCGCCAACATTCACTGCCGCCTCTGATTATCACAAGACAAGAGTTGTGAGAGGCGTTGTTAGTAAGGAAGATACTGCCGGTCAGGAGACTTTTTCCTGGGTTTCCTGCCGTTTTGGGGACCAATGGTCAATAGTCGGAACCTGAGACAACTGACTCGTGTAGTTGAAACCACTGTTAATGTAACGGCTGGTGCCCTTGGTAACTTGACAGCTGAGCTTCAAGCGGATCGCCTGATGACGTTGCAGAACCGTATGGTTCTAGACGTCATACTTGCAGACCGTGGTGGGGTATGCAAGGTCATCCAATCAAGCTGTTGTATTTTCATACCGGATAACGCTCTGACAGTCTACCAGGCCATTTCCAAACTGCATAAGATTTCCGAATCCATTCACGTAGATAAAGGAGATTGGTCGCTGATGGGGTGGTTCTGGGGACTGATATCAGCTTGGGGATGGAAGATTTTAATAGTCATTGGAATGATCTTAGCCATTCTTTTCCTGTTCTGTATACAGTGTGCCCCTGTAATGTGTAGCCTCTGTGTTACATCATGTGTAAGGAAACCTATATCGAAGGACGAGCTAAGCAATAGGATGATGCTACAGCAACATCTCCATGACTTCATGAATGTAGACTTGGACTCAGATTAGTATAGTTCTTGCCTATGTAAGGGCAAAAGGAGGGTCTGTGGTACTGTAAAAATCGGAACTGTGTAGGTGGCATGGTCCCACCATGCCAAGTTTGGTATCAGCGAACCGCACATGAGCAACGCGGTATGTATGAGTGTTTTCGTCATGTTTCACTGATGAATTCACCGTGTATACGATACTACATATTGTATCCATGGGTTCCATTTTACAGTAGTAGTCATTTTGTGGTTGCCCTCACATAGGCTGCGCACTAAGGCCATGCCTAGGCTTAAAGGACACGTACACCTTCTGTGACTCCTCTCTGACCTGTGCAAGCCGACTCCACTGCCCGAGGTCAATCCTGTCCGGCCGGTTCCTTTCTCGCGGCCTAATGTGATTAGCATCAGGGCTCGACCCATCATAAAGCCCCTGTTCGCACACGATCCCTGACTAAGCTGTTTTCACACCTCACTCTGTTTCCTACTTTAAGGCTTGTTTTACGAGCAGGAGGTGCCCGTTTTATTGGGGTCTGCTGTTATCTGATGAGGGTTCTGAGCCTTGCTGGGTACAATAACTGCATGCTTAATGAACTGAAATGTGGGATTGTCATTATGGCTCTGCTGTTTCTTTGAAACTAAAATATGTGAATGACCACTTGTAAAACAGGGGCGGTGTTGCCCCCAACGCGTAATTTTGTGTATATAAGTAAAGACTGGTTTTTGGTTCGGGAGCAGTCTCCTGAGAACATACATCGTGTTGTACTTCTCGGATATCTGTGATTGGTCTGCAGCCAATAAAGACGTTCTTTGATTTCACCTAGAAGACTCTGTGTTTCTGTGGGTCTGAAACAGGAAGAATCCGAAGTCTTAGGGTGTGTTCCCCTGCACCGCTGGGTTCTAAAAACCCGGTACTTCACAGAATGATGAGACTGTGAAAGATCTCCTTCTTTTAAATTTATTTTGCTGGCTTCTTTTCATGAACTGGATTCTGTACATTTCTTCCATCTGGTAAAGTGCAACATTTTTCTTTATGTACTGTTAAAACAGAATCAGAATGCCCTGCCCTAGATCTAGGTAGGAGCAGGCCCACCACATGCTTTAACAGCCCAGACTGGCCCATTGTCATTCTGTATGTAACTATCAGCCGGCATACAGAATGACAATGGGCGGGGTGGGGCTACTCTTGTGCTCAGAGGAAGAGTGTGAGGCGGCCCCATCAGGGAGCTGAGGCTTCTTGCAGGGGAACAGTGCTGCTCACTGCAATGCCCAAAATTAAGGACAAAAGGTGTCCGTAAAAGGGATCATCATGGACAATGGATGTGAGATCCAAATAACGGACATGGGCGGTCTGTGAAATTTACGGACGGTTGGTCACCCTATCTTCAGGTGGAGGGATAAGTGTGTGTGTGGGGGAGGGGGAGGGGGATGGAGGAGGTAGAAGGGTCTCTTTATCTCAGCTGGGAGAGGACATGGCGCTGAACTCCTAAAGGCTTTCAATGGGCCAGGATCAAGCCACAACCTTCCTTGTCTCCTGAGCCCCTCTCCCGCTGTTGCTAGTGGGATGTTTGATTAAAGTTGCTGCTCACAGACTGCAGTGAGCAGTATTATTACCTGGATAATGTGCTTATCTACTCACAGGGTTCCATGGGCTTAGTTTAGGTTAATTGTGCACAAGGCCAATGCTCTTAAAATGGTGCCTTTTAGCAAATTATTTGGCTGGGGCGGGCCTTGGACTGGGGTTTGCACCCCTGCACCATGTGCCTATCTTATGTAAAAAGCCCCAGGGAGGTAGTGTTCCCCGGGGCTCAATATAGCCTTAGGAGGGGGACCTCCTGCACCGCCCTCCTTTTCTTTTTTATGCCCCCAGGACCTGGCCCACCCAGGATCTATACAGTGAACACGGGCTGTATACCGCGCTTGTTATTTGTTTGTTTTCCCTTGTGGGTTTGCAATTCTGTTGTGTTTTCACTGCAAAACCTATTTTTTTTTAAAGTACTTTTTTGCCCTGGCGGGGTACCAGGGGGATATTGCTACCCTACCCACTTTTCTATGACTCGGCTAAAGCCAAGTCCCAAGATGGCTGCCAACACTGCCTGGTTGAAGTGTTGGCAGCCAATCAGATCTCTGCACGAGATCAGGAGGGTTTGTTGAGCCTTCGCGTCCCTAGATATACAAATCTGGATTTTGGGTTAATATCTCAAAAACTATTGAATGGATTAACACCAACTCATAAAAAGGGCATTTCTGAACCTAGAACTACCTTTCTGCCAAATTTGGCATAATTCGCGGCTAAAATTGCTATGGGAGTTAAAATGGGAAACACACTTTTTTTGACCTCCCTCCCCTTTCCTCGGCCCTCGCTTGACGATTCCATGCACAACTATAATCACAAGGGCACTTTTTCTTTTTTTTGGGGCGATGGGGGTGGGGATATTTCGTGAAGATTCATCAACCGGAGCCAAGTAAGAAAGTCAAAAAGCACTTTTCCTATGGAAACTAGGTTCTAACTATAGCTACATATGAACACACACACACAGTCTAGAGTTTCCAGTAAATTTAGTCTTACACTTCAATATGCACCCTATATCAGTACAGTATAATTTTTAAAACTGAGAGGTCAAACGTTATAGAGCACTGTTTTGCTTCTCATGACCCTACCCTTTAGAGTTCAAGTATGATGATAGTCACTCACCATTGCCTAGGCCAACTCTGAAGAGAACCCAAAGAAGCCTAGTAAGAAATGACAGGGTGAAAGGTGCGAACCATACCCTTGTGATCTCAGCACGTAGGTACGCTTAACAGTGGGCTAATTCTATAGTTAGCAAGCTTCATACTGCTTGTTGGACTTGGCCCTTTCTGCAGGTTGATCCCCAAACTTTTGACTTCCCTCTCCTGTTTTCTGAACCACTTTTTGTTGGCCTTTAGAACTCTGTGGACTTTACCACTGCTAACCAGTCCTAAGGTGCTTGTGCTCTCTCCTTAAAACATGGTATAATCTACTTATACCCAATTGCCATATTTAATTTATTTGTAAGTCTCTATTTTCATTTCAATTACTTATTCGGATAAAAACATACCCATAAAAGAACAGTTCGCACTACAATACATAAAATATACTAGTTCATATTGATCATAAAACCATTGTATAAAACCAATAAAATAAAAATATTATTTATACAGTGCACATCTTGTTACCGGCGCAAACAGCAGTTTTCAAGAAAGCACCCACACAAAATCCTAATTCATTATCTTCCAAGTTCAAGACAGTCCTATATGCGGCTCCAAATTGAACAAGTGAGTTCTAAAAACAATTTAGTGTACTGTATATAGCACTTGTAGAAGAACAAAAAATGTAGTGTAGTTTGCCCAATCCATCCGTCACACAAGGGGGAAACATAATAAAAATTTCACTGTGCCAGCCCTTAGACGGAAGAGGAGTCCCCGCTCCCAACGGACAATAGGTTTAGTGAGATAGCTGACCAACTGATAATGAATGTTCTTGATAGACATAAAAGTGGCTACAGTTTGTTTCCTGGACCCCCTATCAAGTCTATCCTTACTAACATACGTATAAAGTGCAGACTGAAGATGTTTTTTACTTACAGTGTCTGTCTCATGTGGGCTTTCAAAAAGTGTTCATAATCAACCCTGCTTAAACTCGATCTCACCTCAGCTAGCCATGGAATGTACATGCCCTTTTTAGGTCTCGGCTGCGAAGGCTGCGCTTGCGCAGTCTAGCTCCGAGATTTAATAACTTGGAGAAGAGGGGCTTGAACCCGCCCCTCTTCTCCCCTGTTCTCCATTGGCTGGCCTCTTGAATGCTGGCCAGCCATTGGAGAAGAGGTCAGTCATTCCGATTAGGCCCTGTCCTTTTCGGATCGGGGGGCGTGTTTTTTGCAAGAAGTCTCATTCTCTCCTCCAGCCAATGGCTCCGAGGCATTTCTGTTTTGCCTCGGAGAAAGGCTGTGGTGTTCCTGGCCCTCACCTCGCCCGCTTCCAACCCCTCGTTCGCTTCCGCACTTCCTCCGGATCTCTGCGCCTTCGCCAGGACCTCACTCGCCCTTGCCACCCCGTCTCTGGCCTGAAGTGCCCTGCGGCCTCGGCCAAAGCAAGGAAACTTACTGCTGTGGATTTCCCTGCTTCGAGCTTCCCCAGGCTGCCTGCGCACAACGTTAAGGTCCAGCTGTCTGGTGACACTTGTGGCGGCCCCTACACTCCCAACTCTCTACTCCTCCCCCACCCCCTTTACTTCCTCATCTCTGTCCCCAGGGACCGGGCGCGCAACACCAATTGGACTTAAAGGGCTTAACCCCCCCCCCCCTCGTGTGTGGCAGCTCGGGATGAGACAGCTTCCCAGTGCCCACACAGCCGCACCCGAGCACTTCACAGGTCTTTGAAAGACCATTTGCATGTTAATGAGGCCTCGCTGGTGTTTCACCCCTTCTAAGAGCCCCTGCAGCTCCACTCTGCCTATTGCTTAAAGATTCAGCCCAGCCCCCCCCCCGCGAAAAAAAAATGTCTTAGCCACCCCCCCCCCCCCCCCCCCCGAAATTGGGCTCTAGTTGCGCCTCTGTGTGCAACCAGACCTCTTGCACGGTCTGGGAGACACAACCTAACACATTGCTTTTATAAGTGTTCCCCTTAACTTAATTGTTTTGTTCGGTGTTGATTTTTTCTTCTCCCTGTCATATAATAATAAAATGCACGATACAACTGAAATGCTTGTGACAAAACATCACCAGTAAAACAGTCCGATGTTATTATTTTTAATTTCACAATATTTATTGCAAGCATATAGTGGATTGGTCAGGTAACTGCCTGTTTTCTGTTTTTGTGCCGCTTGCAAAATATCCATTGCGACAGCTTGCCAAGTCCAGATACATTGGGTTTGCCAATGCTTGTTTGTAGTGGCTCGGCTTCCGCTTTGCACCCCGTGCGCTGTCTCAGCTGAGGTCTCATAGTGAGACGCGTGAAGTTTGAACTGCCCACTCCTAATTCAGATGTTGGCACCTCCCTAAGAATTGGTGCAAATAATGTTTGCTTCTGTGTTCAAGCATAGCGCCTAAGTGGTGTGAAGCGCTATTTACACTTTGTTCACTTCCCCCGTCATTGTTTACCGGTAGCAATAGAAAGTGCAAAAGTAAAAAGAAATGTGTAACCAATACAAAGAAAGGTGACGTAAAAGCCACTTAAATGTGTTTTCTTCACTTTGGGGGTTATTGATTTATTGGCTGCAAAAGCGTCTTTTAAATTATATCACGACAAGAGACAGCAGGGTGATTCTTATCAACGTGGTCATTTAAAGGACTCTTCCATTTGCTTTCCAAAATTATTTAACTGCACAAAAATGTGAGTTTTTACATGATTAGCATAAAAGAAAGCAAAGTATGTACATGTCGTGAACTAAAATGGTGAAAAATCAGGAATGAATGGAAAATATAAAAAACTACAAGTCCCATAATGCCTCTGGTAAAACGAATCCCTCAACGGGAGCCGAGCACTTTTAAATGTTGCACGAGCTGATTTGTCGGGGTAGCTCTCACGCTTTCAAGCATATGAACGTGGTCCCTCGGAGCCTTGCTTCCTGCGCAGGGGTGCGTGCGCCCCTGGAGAGGCAATTCTGTCGCTTGCCCTTTGAACTGCGTCATTGTTTACACTGTAAGTAGATGCTTTTTTTGTTTACAAAGATTACAGAAAAATCAACATATGTTTGTGAAGACTTACAGTGCTGAGAAGGTATGACTGCCAATTGAGACTACGAATACCATGATGCAACGCGTGAAATAAATCTCAAGGGGGCTGGACCTGCCCAACCTGAAAAGCGTGTGATCTGCAATTCCTTTGCATCAATTTCTTTTCCTGTGTTGACATCCTTCGCAGCATTACATTTAAATATAGCACCCAGAAGCGATCCAGTCTATACAGTGCTCTGTGAAACTAGAATTTCGCACTCAGTGCTAACATAGCGCAGCGAGGCACACAGGGAAATCAATGAATTTTTATGCAAACTCACCCCCAGCCTCATGTACCTCTGGCGCTATTACCGGACTGGTGGTCTGAGCTCCTCTTAATGTTTCTGGGCGCTATGTGTGTGGTTGGGGGTTAGGGGTCTGGCTTAGAACAGATAAGGGCATCATTGTAAAGAACAGGAGTGACAAAGAGTGTCTGAACTGTTTTGTTTGTTTACAAATTGTGATGTAGCGCTGGTATGCTGCCTGTCTGCTGTTTCAAAGCGCTTTGAGACACTGCAAGCATGCAGACATGACAAGACAGGGCTCAGAGAATACAGTGATAGTGTAATATGAATGCAGGGGCACGGGCTGTGAGATAATAATGTTGTCGCCTAGAGCCCCCCCACCCCCGTGGGTTCAAAGGGATCCAGCCAGCAGGATATATTCTGGTTGTCTATCTGTCCACCCCAGTTGTCAACTTGTATTAAATAAACAAGCATTTACAATGCAACGGTCTCGGCATTGTTAAAGTTAGAGCTATTGGCATTGCTCATGACAATGCCGTTTCTTTCAATGTTTTAAAAACAAAAACATAAACAAAAATAATGTCATGAGACCACTGCATTGTAAATGCTTGTTACACTTAGCTAAAGAATGATGATGGATTAAACCCAGATCAGTTGACTGCGGGTGAGTGTTTGATTTGCTCAAACGCTCCGTCCATCATCCCCTTTGGTATCGCTTTGTTTGCCCTAAGTTGGCAGGGTGTGCCCAGACGTGGGTCCCTTGCTCACTTTGCCATTGGATTCAAGATAGCCTGGCTGATGAGGGTTATGAACCCGAAACCGGTCCCAGGATGCTTGTTTCCGGTCCAGGGAACACATGGCTTGGCAGTTCGGGCTGGACTGTTCCCATGAGGCACAGGGTCAGACTGATTTGCATATGGCCATGTCTGAACTGGGGGGGTGGAGTGAGCTAAAGAATGATGATTGAGTAAACCCAGATCAGTTGACTGGGGGTGAGTGTTTGATTTGCTCAAAGCTCCGTCCATCATCCCCTTTGTTATCGCTTTTCACACTTGAGGCAATCTCTTATAATTTCTCTTGTGAGGGACGCCGCTGGATGTTTCCAAATGGCTAGCCAAAATAGAGCAGGGCAAGCCTTTATATAGTCTTCAATATAGTGTAGGTTTAGTTTGCTATGGCAAACATATTGAGACGTAGAGATAGGGGCTCCCAGGAGTTTCCGACAAAACCTATTCTCCTCACACTGGATGTTACAGCTCTTTGAGAAGCCCCATACCTCAGCGCCATAGGTTGCCGTAGGTATACACTAAGAAATAAACATTTAAAAAAAAGCTAAGATAACCCCGGACCTCCAGGGTTGGAGGACACTAAGAACCAAATTAATTGCTTTAGAAAACATATTCATGCAGTATACCGTATGATCAGACCATGAACCATTAGCAGCAAAAACCAGCCCCAAGTAGGGATAAGTGCTAGTGCATTGTAAACTTTGGTTACCCACAGAGATAATATTTATAGGGCAAGCCATTATTAAAGATTTTTAAAAATTGGTGCATGGGTCTAAAGAGGCCAAAAATCAACAAAACTCTGCACTAAAAGGTGCAGAGCATTAGGTGTGCGACCCATTAATACAGAATCATCAGCGTAAAGTAGGGCTGGGAGTGTATGGCCATTAACTCTAGGGACATCTTTAGTAAGCACTGTTAGGGATGTGTGTAGGTTGTTAATATATAAAACAAAAATTAACAGGGCCAAAACGCATCCCTGCCTGACCCCTCTGCAGACTCTGATGTCATTAGAGACCTCCCCAACTGTATTGATCCTGACCTGAGCTTTGAGATCCCTATGCAGATATGCTAAAAAATGTACTAAAACCTCATCCAACCCATATTCCAATAAAATGGATCACAGTCAGGACCGAATAACATAATCAAAGGCTGAAGTCAAGTCAATAAAAGCCAAATATATTGGTGACCGCTGCGCAATTGTATATTTACCAATAATTGGGTTAAGGTTTAGGCATTGTTTGATAGTTCCTACCTTACTCCTAAAACCAAGTTGACAGGGTTATAAGATAGAGTTCTCTTCAGTCCAGATTTTGATCTTATTGTATAGAGCCCTCCCTAAATTTTTCAGGGTGGCGTCGATTAGGGAGATGGGTCTGCAACAACCAAGTTGGGAACGGTCGACCTTTTTAAAAATAGGGACAATAATAGGTACTTGGTAACGGGGCGTTGGTTAGATTATTAAAAACATTTAACAAAGGCGGGGCCCAAAAGTCTGGTTTGTGCTTAATGAGGTCAATAGGTAACCCATCAGGGCCTGGAGCTTTATTACCCAGGCACTGATGTATAGCTTCCTCAACTTCGGACAGGGATATTGATATATACTATGTCCAAAATGGAGCTATACAAAGCACTCAACTGAACTCCAAGATAAGAAAGGAAAGCAAGAGAAGGTTGCATGTGATAAGAAGAAATAAGTGGAAAGCAAATGCAGAACATCAAAAACTGGCACCGTGCCTTTAAGGCAGCCATGGCCCCTAGCTTCCCATCATGCCTCAGGGGTGACAGTTAGGTCAGTTGTTCTTTGCGGAGACCCGGAGGTCAGGGCACAAAGAGATGACATAATTCTGGATCATTTGCCCGGGGAGGTGGATGGGTTGCATATGACTTTGATGAGGATACCCCTGGAAGAGAACTAGGATTACAGGTAAGTAACGTATCTTTCTCTTCCAGGGGATTCTCATCAAAAGTCAAAAGTACTGAATCGAATAGCAAGCCCATCCCCTATTCCTGCGGGCAAATGACCACCGTAAATGACAGTAACATCAAAAAAATCACTTTAAATTACTTTAGCATTTAAATTAATTCCTCAAGGTCCAAAAGTGTCTTGTGAAAGTATATACCGATTTCCAAGTGGCTGCTTTGCAGATCTCAGCAATCGGGACATGGTGTAGAAAAGCTATTGTAGCTGCCTTTCCCCTTGTGGAATACGCTTTGGGAGAAGCCAGAAGGGGTTTATTTGCCAATTGGTAAGCCAGCTTGATGCAGGACACTAACCATCTGGAGCTGGAACGCTTGGAGGCTGGGAAACCTGTTTTGATGGAACCATACTTTAAGAATAACTGATCAGACTTCCTAAAAGTCTGAGAATTAACTAGATAGAATTTCAGAACTATGGAGAGACCGTTCAGCTGGCGTAGAGGGTTTGGGAAAGGAAGAAGGTAGCAAAATGGTCTGATTAATGTGAAAATCCGACACCACATTTGGGAGGAAAAGGGGGTGGATTCTTAAAACCACTCTGTTGTGGTGAAAAAACGTGTAAGGTTCCTTGGACCAGAGAGCCTGAATCTCTCTTACCCTACGAGCTGAAGTGATCGCCACCAAAATGGCGGCTTTCCATGTAAGGTCCTGAAAAGTCGCTTTGTGAATTGGCTCCAAGGGGGGACCTATAAGCTTAGAAAGAACCAGGTTCAATTCCCAGGGAGGTGAAGGAGGCCGGACAGGGGGAAAACTTTCTTTAAACCCTGAAGGAAATGCTTAACCACCTGGAGCTGGAAGAAAGAAGGTTGAGTTGGAGACTTTCTGTACGCCGTAATGGCAGCAAGGTGTACCTTTATGGAAGCAAATTTTAGACCCAACTTAGCTAAATGCAGGAGATAGGGCAAAATTACCTCCTCTTGCCTCTTGGTAGGTTGGAAACCATAGAACCTTTTCCATTTAAAAGAATAGGAATGTCTTGTGGAAGGTCTTCTGGACTCTCTCAAAATGTTCATGCAGTTCTGAGGAAGACTTAGGTGGACATACTGGAGGACCTCAGGAGCCATGCTGCTAAGTTCAGGGAGGGAAGGTTGGGATGATGGATCCTCCCGTTCATCTTGGACAGAAGGTCCGGTCTGCACGGAAGCCTCCTGTGTGGACACTCTGAGAGATGCAGAAGGTCTGGGTACCACCACTGCTGTGGCCAGTCTGGTGCTGTTGGTATCATCCTCGTCCTGGAGTGTGTGGGTTTGGTTATGACCTTCGAGATGAGAGGAAGAGGAGGAAAAGCGTAAACAAAGGTTTCTGACCAGTCGATCAAAAGGGCATTCACTATTGATCCTGGTCGGTAAAACCTTAACCTGAAGGCGTGGCATTTTTTGTTTGTATCATCCGCAAAGAGATCGATGGTTGAACGACCTCATTGTTTGAAAATGTCCGCCACCACTTTGTCGTGTAGAACCCAGTCTTGTTGATCATCGAAGTGACGACATAGAGAGTCCGCCTGAGAATTTTGTTCCCCTAGCAGATGGACTGCTGTAATTGAGAGCTGCCTGGCCAGGAGCCAATGCCAGATCGCCTGAGCCTCCAGGGACAGCGGGCGAGAGCGAGTTCCTCCCTGCTTGTTTAGATAGTACATAGTGGTCGTGTTGTCCGTCTGGACCAATATGGACTTGGACTGTATGGAAGGGTAGAAAGCCTTGAGAGCTAGATGCACTGCCTGTAGCTCCAGCATGTCTATGTCATATGCTTGTTTCTTGCTCGACCACCAGCCCTGAGTCTGCAGAAGGCCCATGTGTGCTCCCCAACCCCGAAGTGAGCCGTCTGTGATCCAAGATTGCACCGGAGTAGGTTGGTGAAAAGGCACTCCCACTAGGAGATTTTTCTGATGAGTTCACCATGGGATGGATGAACTTGAGGTGTGGGAAAGTAGAATCCGGTCGTCCCATCGTGCCGTCGTCTGATCCCGTTTGTCCTCCAAGTCCTGCTGAAGAGGTCTCATCCTGAGTCTGGCGTTGGGGATTAGAAAAATGCATGATGCCATTGACCCCAGGAGTGATGCAACCTGCCGAACCGAAGGCTGATGAACTTGAAGGAGACGATTGCACTTCAGCTTGATTGATAATAGTCTCTCCCCCGAAGCAGACACTTTTCCTGTGTTGGAGTCTAGAGTAGCACCCACGTACTGTATTCTTTGAGTGGGCTGATGGATTGATTTCTCCATATTGACCTGAAGAACAAGTTACTTACCTTCGGTAACGATGTATCTGTAAGAAACATTAGTTAGTTAGATTCCTCACCTTAGAATATCCCCAGGCGTCAGACTGGATCCGGAAGATTTTTCGTCAGCAATACCCCTTGCGCGTCGCTAGGCGTCGTCTGCGGCTCCGCGTCCGTCGTCGGCGTCGTGCGCCGGGATGACGTTGTCGGAGTACTTAGACGCCGCCCTCGCGCGCTGACGTCAGTTCTTGTACATAGCCTTCCGCGCCAGGAACGCAGAGCCATGCAAAGACCGACACTGGTGCCAAAAATAAAATCTAGGGGCCTGAAAAGGATAACCTTAACCCTAGATGTCAGTTCGCAGAACGGGGAGGATGGGTGGGTCGGTGAGGAATCTAACTAACTAATGTTTCTTACAGATACATCGTTACCGAAGGTAAGTAACTTGTTCATCTGAAAGAAACACGTTAGTTAGAATCCTCACCTTAGAATAGATACCCAAGCAATACCATCCCCGGTGGTGGGTCTGCGAACCAAGATCACACCAGAAAGTCCTGGAGGACAGAACGGCCAAAGAAGCCATCCCTCCGGACTTGGCTGTCAAGGCAATAATGCCTGGCAAACGTGTGTAGCGAAGCCCACGTCGCCGCCTAACAGATGTCCTGCAAAGGGACTCCCCGTCCCAAGGCAGTAGTAGCCGCCGTGGCCCGAGTAGAATGGGCGCGCAGCCCAACAGGAGGGTCCTTTTTAGCTAAGGAATAGCAAATTTTTATACACAAAACGACCCACCGAGAGAAGGTCCGTTTGTGCACAGCTTTCCCCTTCTTAGCGCCCACGTACCCAACAAAAAGCTGGTCGTCCACCCGGAACTGTTTTGTGCGGTCCAGATAAAAGGAGAGCGCACGTTTTGGGTCCAGACGGTGGAGCCTCTCTTCCTCTTTGGAAGGATGCGGAGGCGGAAAGAAGGTGGGCAAGGTGACAGACTGCCCAAGGTGAAATGGAGTCACCACTTTAGGAAGAAAGGAAGGACGAGGCCGAAGGACAACCTTGTCCGGATGAACAGACAGAAAAGGAGGCTTTGAAGATAAAGCCTGGAGCTCACTCACCCGTCTAGCCGAGGTGATGGCTACCAGAAAAGCAGTCTTAAGAGTCAGAAGACGAAGGGGACAATTGTGAAGAGGCTCGAAGGGAGCGCACATCAAGAATGTCAAGACCAGATTCAAGTCCCACTGAGGCATTACAAAAGGGACAGGAGGGAACGTGTGTGTAATGCCTTTGAGAAAGCGTGTAACCACAGGGGACTTGAAAAGAGAAGGCTGATCAGGAAGCCGCAAGAAGGCGGAGATGGCAGCAAGATAACCTTTCAGGGTGCCCAGGGCAGAGCCCTGCCGGGCCAGAGAAAGAAGAAAGAGGAGAACCTCAGACAGAGGGGCGGAAAGGGGATCCACAGCCTTTGCTGTGCACCATGCCACAAATTTGTTCCACCGGCAGGCGTATACCGACTTTGTGGAGGGACGCCTGGCTGCCAGAATGATATCACAGACTTCAGGAGGCAAGTCAAATGGCATCAACTGCCGCCGCTCAATCTCCACGCATGGAGGTGGAGGCTGGACAGGTTCGGGTGGAGGACCGTCCCCTGCTGCTGCGACAGAAGATCCTCCCGAAGGGGCAGACGTATCGGGGGATCGGTCAACATACTGAGTAGCTCGGGATACCAGTATCTTCGTGCCCAATCCGGAGCCACCAAGATGACTTGGGCCCGGTCGTGCCTGATCTTCTTCAGCACTCTGGGCAGAAGTGGTATAGGCGGAAAGGCGTACAACAGACCGCAACTCCACTCGTGACGAAAAGCGTCGCCGAGCGAGTGCCGCCTTGGAAATTCCAACGCGCAGAACTGCTGACATTGGGCGTTCTCTTCGGTGGCGAATAGATCTAACCAAGGCTCTCCCCACTGCTGAAAGAGACCTTGCGCCACTTCGGAGTTCAGACGCCATTCGTGATCCATCATGCACCGGCGGCTGAGTTCGTCTGCTCTGGCGTTCAGAGAGCCCGCCAGATGTTGAACCACTAGGGTGACGCCCTGGTGTTCCAGCCATGTCCAGAGGCGCAGAGCCTCCTGACAAAGGGTCCACGACCCCACCCCGCCCTGTTTGTTGCAATACCACATGGCGGTGGTGTTGTCCGTGAACACCTGCACGACACTTCCCCTGACAGAGGGAAGGAAGGCTTTCAGTGCAAGCCGGATCGCTCTCAACTCTAACAGGTTGATGTGGAGACGAGACTCCGCCGGAGACCAGAGGCCTCTGATCTCCGCCTCTCCCATATGGCCACCCCATCCCAGGAGGGACGCATCCGTCACTACGACATGCTCCGGTTGGGGAAGGGAGAGGCTCTTGCCCTTGACCCACTCGCGGTCCGTGAGCCACCACTGCAACTGCCGTGCAGTGCCCTCCGAGATCAAGACATGGTCGGACAGGTTGCCGTGATGCTGGGCCCACTGAAACTTCAGGTCCCACTGCAGAGCCCGCATGCGCCGCCTGGCGTGATGCACTAGTAGGATGCAGGAGGCCATCAGCCCCAGAAGCCGCAACACTAGCCTGACCGAAACCCGGGATAGAGGCCGAAAGATGGGAATCAGGGCCTGTATATCCCGGACCCGCTGTTCCGGTGGATGGACCCGGAACTGCGCCGAATCGAGAACCGCTCCGATGAAGAGGAGCTTCTGAGAGGGACTCAGGTGTGACTTCGGCACGTTGATGGAAAACCCCAGCAAATGCAGGAGATCCGCCGTAGTCTGGAGGTGGGAGACGACTGCCTGGGGCGAGCCCGCCTTCAACAACCAGTCGTCGAGATAGGGGAAGACTGGAACCCCTGATCTGCGCAGATGAGCTGCGACCACCGCCATCACTTTCGTGAACACCCGAGGGGCACTGGTGAGGCCGAAGGGGAGCACGGTAAACTGAAAGTGCTCTTGGCCCACCGTGAACCGCAGGTAACGCCGGTGGGCCGGCAGGACGGGGATATGGAAATATGCGTCCTGCAAGTCCAACGCTACCATCCAGTCTCCGGGGTCTAGGGCAGCTAGAACCTGAGCCAACGTTAGCATCTTGAACCTTTCCTTTCGGAGGAAGGCATTGACGTTCCGGAGATCCAAGATAGGGCGTAGGCCCTTCTTGCCCTTCTTGGGAACCAGAAAGTAGTGGGAATAACAACCACGACCTACTTCTGGACTCGGAACGCGCTCGACGGCCCCCTTGGCCAAGAGAGCCGAAACTTCCTCGCGGAGAAGATTCAAATGATCCCCCGAGATACGGTGGTGCTGCGGTGGCATGGCTGGAGGGGTCGTCTCGAAGGGGAGGGAGTAGCCCCTTCGGACGATTTGCAGCACCCACCTGTCCGATGTTATGGACCGCCAGTGGAGCAGGTGATGGCGAACTCTGCCGCCCACCGGCGTGGTATGGGCCTGAAAGCTCGGACTAGGAGGGCTTTGAGGCGGATGCTGCCGGGGTGGAAGTGGGCTGACCACGTCGGCCTCCATTTCCGCCACGGCGGAAACCACGTCCGCGCGCAGGTTGGTTCTGCGGCTGGTGGCTTTGCGGACGTGAGGAGGCGCCCCTTCCTTGGCCACGAAAGGGGCGAAAAGCGGAGGTGTGCGCCCGCGGAGCCGAGAGGCCCAAGGACTTGGCCGTAGCCCGGGAGTCCTTAAAGCGGTTCAGCGCACTGTCCGCCTTCTCACCAAACAGGCGAGTGCCATCAAAGGGCATGTCCATGAGGGTGTTCTGGACATCCCCGGAAAATGACGTGGACCGCATCCAGGCGTGGCGGCGGAGCGCCACCGTGGTGGAAATCGCCCGACCCAGCGAGTCCGTGGTGTCAAGCCCACATCGTATGGCGTGCCGTGCTGCATCCCTCCCATCGGCCAAAGCCTGGTTAAGACGCGTCCGGACCTCCTCCGGACACAGGGGCAGCACGTCCTCTACCGTATCCCACAGGGAATGGGAATAACGGTCCAAGAGACAGGCGGTATTCAAGGACCGCAGGCCCAAACTAAGGGACGAGAACAGTTTCTTGCCAAACTGCTCGAGTCTCTTGGAATCCCGGTCCGGCGGAGCGGTCGGGAAGGAGGATTGGGAGGTAGAGGCCTGGATAACCAGACTCTCGGGGTGGGGTGTTGGGACAGGAAACTGGGGTCGCCCGGAGCAGGGCGGTGGCGCCTGGCAACGTTCCTATCCACAGGAGGAACTGTGGAGGGCTTGGACCAGGTGCCCTGCAGAACGTCAGTGAGGGCCTCATTGAACGGCAGCAGAGGCTCAGTGGAGCTTGCTGAGGTTTGAAGCACCTCAGTGAGGATGTTAGTCCTCACAGCCACGGCAGGCAACTCGAGCCCAAGGGCCTCGGCCGCCTTGCGCAGCACCACAGAAAATGCTGCACCCTCCTCCGAAGCCACGGTCGGAGGAGAAGTGAATCCAGTGTCTGGCGAGGTGTCCAGCCCACTGGCCTCCCCCAGTTCATCTGCCCAGTCCTGAGAAAGCTGTGACTGAACAGCCATAGGGTCCTCGAACCCCTCCCAGTCGCCCCCTTCTTCCGATTCCTGATAAACAGGAGAAACGATCGGAACCGGACTGTAGAGATGGTAGGACTCAAGCGGCGTCGGATGCGGCGTCGGTCGACGCCGTTGCGGCGCCGGGTCCGGAGGAGGGCTAAACTGCGGCGGTGTCGGCGCCAAAGGCGTCGGCGGCGCCGGAGGTGTAGGCGTGTGCGCCGGCGGCGCCGGTGGCGGCGTCGGTGGTTCATTTGCCGGCGCCGGTGGAGGAGTGACTAGGTCAACCGGCGTCGACGGGGGCCCAGGCATGGGCCCCGCGGGGACCTGCGGCGTCGAGACCGGAGTCGTCGACGGCGCCGGGGCCGGAGCCGCCGGCAGGCAAGGTCGCCCAGTCGAGTCCGCGGGGCCCGAAGGCGCGCCAGCGGGCGTCGACGGTGGGGCCAGGCTCCTCATGGCCGAGAGGAAGGCACTGATCTCCGCCGGCGCCGCGTCAGTCCCAGGGACCGGAAGGTGTGGGGGCGGACGCGGCGCCTGCGGCTCCGCCGGAGCCGCGGGGGTGGAACCACCCTGACCCTCGGCCGAGTCGCGCGACCGGCGAGGGGAGTCCGAAGAGCGGTGTCGCCTCTTGGACTTCTTTGAGCGTTTGGACTTACCCGACGACTTGGAGCCGGACGAACGATGGCGTCGGCTAGGGCTCCGCGAGCGATCCTTGGACCTCCTCCTGGACCGGGATCGCGCACGACGCGGAGCCGAGTGGCGAAGCTCGAGAAGCTTGCGGGACCGCTCCCGCCTAGCCTTCGAAGTCAGGGCCTGGCAGTCGTTGCACGACTCCGCGTCGTGGTCGGGGCCTAAACAGTAGAGGCACCGGCGGTGGTGATCGGTCACCGACATCAGTCGATGGCAATCCTCGCAAGCCTTGAACCCAGGCATCCTACCGGCACCAGATGTCGACAGACAAGGATCAAAAATGATCAAAAAGATTTAGTCAAAAAAGACTAAAAGGGGTAGCTCTCCCGGATCTGCGCTTACTGGCGCGGAAAAAAGAAGAACTGACGTCAGCGCGCGAGGGCGGCGTCTAAGTACTCCGACGACGTCATCCCGGCGCACGACGCCGACGACGGACGCGGAGCCGCAGACGACGCCTAGCGACGCGCAAGGGGTATTGCTGACGAAAAATCTTCCGGATCCAGTCTGACGCCTGGGGATATTCTAAGGTGAGGAATCTAACTAACGTGTTTCTTTCAGATGGTCCAAGCGCTGTAGCAAGTTCAGACAAATTTGATAGTGGTCTTTCACAGTCTGCGGAGATGAGCTCTTTAGAAGCCAATCGTCGAGGTATGGATAGACGAAAAGACCTTGGCGACGTAGAGCAGCGGCTACTACTGGCATGCATTTGGTGAACACTCAAAGTTCAGACTTTAGGCCGAACGGCAGGACTCTACTGACAGTGCTTGGAGCCTACCATGAAGCGTAGAAACTTCCGGTGTCTCGGAGCAATTGGAACATGGAAGTACGCATCCTGAAGGTCTATCGAGCAAATCCAATCCCCTTGTTGGATGGGGATAAATTTGATGGAGCGCCAGCATACAAAATGTTTCTTTTCGGATGACTTTGTTGAGGAAACGAAGATCCAGAATAGGCCTGAATACCGCATTTTGGCCCTTCTTTTGTACCAGGAAGTATCTGGCGTACGCACCTTTTCCTCGTAGTGAGGGAGGAACCTCTTCTAACGCTGATTTCTGTAAGAGAGTGAACACCTTTTGACATAACAACGCCACAACTTTAACGGAGGACCTTATAGTGGAGGAGAACGGAAATGTAGAGCATATCCATTTTGCAGTATATTCAGCACCCACTGATCGTTTGTAATGCCGTGCCACTCTTCTACATGGTAGGCAATACTTTCACCCACCGGAGAGGATCTTGTGGCGCAGATGCCATGCAAGTACGAGTGCGCAGCCAGAGATGCTCCATCAGTTGCCGTACTGATCATTTGGTTCACTACCAGATCTCCCTCCTGGAGAATCACTCCGAAATTCTGGCGGTCCTCCTAGGGCAGTTTGTCCTTGAAGCGCTCTGAAGAGTGAGTCCCACAAAACCCTATCATAACGTCCCGTAAGGGCTGCAGCACTAGATACTTTTAAGGATGCAGCTGCAGAGCCACAAGCTTTCCTCCCCATGAATCTTGAGCTCTGCTCTCCTTGTCCGGAGAGACCGTTGAGGAAGGGTCTACTACATAGGATTTCTTTGCAGCAGCAATTATCATCAAATCTGGTGGAGGATCCGTCCTGAGGAAAAGAGCATCTTGCTCCAATGGTCTATATTTCTTTAGGATCCTTGCCGGAGCTGTTTTGAGCGGTACTGGGGCAAGAAAAATGTCCAAAAAGGTAGAAAAGGGCCTGGAACCAATGGCAGTAGAGCCCTCTACACTGACCTCTGGAACAGAGTCTCAAAGATAACAGGCGTAGACGTCTGAGGAGAAGACATTTTGGTATTCAAATTTTGTGCCCCTCTTGTAAGCACATCATGAAAGGTATTGATGTCATCCACAGGTGATACTCTGGACGGTGGACTGTCCGTCAGTGTGGGTGAGTAATTCCTCTTAGAAGAATAAGCATAGGAGGAAGACCAAGAAGGTGATCTCCGCCACTTGCGACAGCTATGGGAAGTGGATCTTCGACCTGATGGAGATAGAGATCGGTTACGTTTGCGCCCCCTGGAAGGAGTGGTAGGGGAACGATCCACTGCCTGCACCAAACGAACCAGAGGAGATCTATAGAGAGGGCTAGAATAGTCCAGAGGCTGTTGGATTAGTGTTGACGTTTTCTGCCAGTGGTGTACTGGAAGGAGCCACCTGGGGGAAAGATGAACGGAAGGAGTTCTGTGCTCTTCTTCCCGTTGTGCAGGAGGAACAGTGGTCTGCAGAGTGGACTTTTGCATGCGCCGCGCTGGAGACAGAGAAGAGGAACTTCTCGACGTTGAGATAACCTGAGGAGATCCTGCCCCGACCCTGAAGGCTCCGGCAGGCCTTTCGATACAGAGTGGTGCCTCACCGAGGTTGAGCATGTGTCAACGTCGATAGCTGAGTGTCTCGACGTCGAGCGGCTATGCGCTACCAAGACATGAGAGTCCACCATCGGAGTTCTTGGCCTCGATGTTGGAGATCGTGGAGTCGTCTTCTGTTTTGACGTCGACCAATGCCCCGTAGACGGAGACTGGTGCTTCGACATTGGGAGAGGAGTACCCAAAGGAGTATGGAGCCTCGATGTCGTACGAGGAGAAGGTGATGGAGAAAGTCATCTTGACGTCGAAACTCCTCTGGACACCGTCGACCTAGGCCTCGATGTTGGGCGCCGTCTCATGGGCTGCAACGGAGAGGTCTGCTTCAACGTCAAACCTCTCGACGTCGTAGACGATTTAGGCCTCAACGTTGACCACCGCCTGGTTGATGGCAACAGAGGGCTACGCCTCGACGTTGAACGCCGACGATGACGGAGAGCGAAGTCTTGACGTTGGGTGATGAACCGGCACCAATGGAGAACGGCTCCTCGACGCCGACCGTTGCCGGAGGATTCGAGGCTGGAGTATGACGTGACGTACCTCTATTCTTCAAAGATGTCGACGAGGACCGATGCTCCAATGTTTTCGGCGGTGATGACGCTGTCAGAGGGGTTCTCGTAGACGGTTTCTTTGTCGGTGGAGGCATTTTCGACACCGAGCCCGACGCCAAAGAAGAACAGACCGGGACTTTACTTCTGGAAGTCGACCTGGGCCTTTTCTTCTTGTGTCTCACAGGAGACCTACCTCTGGAGGTAGTAGATTTCTTTTTCTCAGAGAGACCATAAAGACAAATCCTTTCTCTCTCCTTTAGAGCGCATCTTGACAAATGTTGGCAGGTCTCAGGAGAATGAGACTAAGGAAGGCAGAGAATACAAACAAAATGGGAATCTGTTTTAGCCTTCATTTTGCCACAGGAAGGGCAAGGATTAAACAGAGAAGGCATCTCTGAGAGGAAAAAAATCCAAGCCGCTAGGACTAAATAACTTCTTACTCCAACAGGTGTTGTATGGCGAAATAAAGGAAGTTACAGGAAAAAAGGAGATCTTTTCTGACAAAAAAGTAAAAAAATCTGTGGAGAAACCAGGGTCCTGACTGAAGGAGTCGGAAAGAACAACTGACCTAACCTGTCACCCCTGAGGCATGATGGGAAGCTAAGGCTCATGGCTGCCTTAAAGGCACAGTGCCAGTTTTTGATGTTCTGCATTTGCTTTCATTTTCTATGCTGTTAAAGTTCCAATGCAGCCTATGGGCTAACAATGCCTGTTTGTTTTCTTTGCAGGACTACTTTTCTGCTATTCATTAAAGGCAGTTGAAGTGTCTCTTAGGCCTCCTGTTTGGTTTGTGTATGTGGCAAAGACAAGGTCTCACAGCATTGCTTAGCCTTTTTGTGTGTTTGCTTTTCTGGGAGGCTGCATTGATTGGTTGAAAAATTATTATACGTCTATATATAGAGCTGTATATATATATGTTTTCATATATAATTTTTATATATTTTTCAGAGTCTCTCGCACATGGGCGGGAATATTCAGTGCTTATGACTATTGATGAGGATCCCCTTGAAGAGAACACCATGTGTACTCCCACTAGGGATCAACTCATTGTTAGAGCTGCCTGCCAGATACAAGAGGTCACGAGGTGCTGTGGTAGGGGCGGGATCATCTGATACCCCTCCAGATGCAGAGCCAGTCTGTACTACCTCACGTCCCAGTGACAGTCTTGTGAGAAGTTGGCCTGATATATGATGTCACTAATTCTAGTGTACACCTTGTATCAGTCCAAACAACCCTTATGGTGATTGATTGTAAAGTCAACCTTATAGACCAGCTATCCTAGTGGTAGCATGGACAAGAGCAGTCTTAGGCTAAACTCTGTATGGCATGTGAAGCCAGCTGTTATACCATATGCAATCCCTTGAATACCAAATGAAAGGACACCACAACAGATATATATATATAAAAATAGAATGTATTTATTCTAGTCAAACCCTCAGCACTCTTTATGAGATTCGAGGTAAGTACAACACAGTCTTATTTAAGCATACATTAAGTCACACAGGTAAGTAATACAGTTAGGCCCTAGGGGCCACACAAACCATATACTAAGTAAGTGGTATAAGAACCACTGTCACGAACACAGGATAGGCCTAGGCCTAGGGAATCGCTGGGGCTACACTATACTACCAAAGGTTAGGAAGTGGGAGGCCCAAGGGATTCAGGTGCAGAGTGGAAACACTCACGCGTAATGCGTAAAAGTCGATAGAAATAGTAGTTATTAGAATTTAACAGTTTTAGGACACTTCTGGAATAGCTAGGAAGTCGAGACTTGGAAACTAGACCCTAGGATAGTAAATACCCTTGTGAGCACCGGAGTACTCAAGTTACCTAGCCCACGGGCTGCGGGTGCATAGGTGTGAACTTGCGTCGGGTTTTGTCGTTGATTCCTATGGATGCCTGAAGGAAAGTTGCTGACAGGCAGTCAGTGAAGAGTGTCCGGTGGATCCCAAGGATGAAATCAAGAAGGAAGGATACCTGCAAGCAGAAGGGACAGAGTCTAGGTCACCAGCCAGGAGCCGGGAAGGAACCAGGCGATGTCGTGCAGATGCAGGTGAAGAGGTGAAGCTTGTCGCAGCAGCCACGGGTACCAGGAGGCGTCGAGGACGACCAGGACCAGGAGGCGAGCTGTCCCACGAAGGCTCTTGCTGTCGGCGGCGTCGATGTCGAGTTAGGACCCAACAAGCCTTGGCAAGCGGAACCCACGCAGGATGGAGGACTTGCTTCTGGTGCAGACCAGGAAGGTCTGGGGTGCTTCTCTTTCACAGAGGAGCGAGTGCCAGTCTGGAGGAGCCGGACCAGCAAGATGAAATCACAGGTTCGTCGTCACAGAGGTCACTAGCCAACGGGCCAGCAACCGGACAATACGTCGAGCAACTCAGGTGCAGAAGGGCCCCACGCAGAACACGTGAAGTGTGGGGAGCTGATCTTCTTTGCAGATGGTGCTCGGGATGGGGGCTTCTCAATTCCCCAAGCACAGCCTCGAGAAAGCCTCAGAAGTCGCGCTAGTCAGTTACTAGCCACTTTTCCCAAGTCGCCGGTCCCACGTCCCTCGTCGCCTCCACGAGTCTCAGCTTCGCTGTAGAGGTGGATCTGGTTCAGAGGTGTCTGGAAGTCTCGGCGCTGGTCAGTCTCTGCAGTAGTCCCTCGTAGGATCAGTCGCAAAGCAAGCAGCGGTCGCTGGATGGTGCCTGGTTGCCCAGGGTGGTCACTCCTTGGCCACAAGGGAGATTCTTCAGTCTTCTTCCTGAGGTCGAATGTCGAAGGTCCAGAGTTTCTGTTAAAGTTGCAGATTCAGGATAATCTAAATTTGCAGGGCCCAGCTACCTACTGATATACTGGGCTAGTGGGCTGGGCTACCTGCAAGGTCCCTCCTATGGGTGGGACTAGGAAGGGGAGTGGCTACACCCCCTTTCTTTTGTCCAGTTTCGCACCAGAGCTGGGGCTGGAGTGCCCCAGCACCGGTTTGAACTGGACTATGCATGGAGCACCTTGTGTGCACCAGGCATGTCTCATTCCTTTCAGCCCTCCCTGCCCCAATACACTAAAGTCTGTCTGGGGAGGTGCTAGCACCTCCCCAAGCAGGAAACCTATTGTCCAGGCCTCCCTGGCTGGGAGGGCTCCCAGCTGCAGGAGGTCAGACTCGTGTCTGTGGCAGCAGCATCCATTTTGTGATGCTGCGGCTTTGGTCAGAGTTAACCAGCAAAGTAGGATTTTAACATGTCTCTCCCTCTAGAAGGGGGGATTAATATTCTCATCACCAGAAATGGTATGGGGGTATTATTCCAAAGTGTTAGACACCTTACACGACATGTTTTGATAAAGCCAAACCATAGTTACCATAACCGTTTAAGATTATAAGGCACTTTAAGAGTATATGGTAGGCTATATCATAGAACAGCTATAAAGACATGGTTCCGAAAGCTGCAGACAGGCTCAGCTCATGCTAGAGCACCATCTCACATGTTACCAAGCACTCTGCCTCCAGGATTGTTAAGGCCTGCCATAGGAGTGGCTGATAGGTACACATGTGTCTATATATAAGGTAGGTATAGGAATACTACACCTAAGCAAGGGGTGATTACACGACCTTGCCCCAGCTGAGTGATCAGCCAGTTGTGTCTGATTGGAAGGCCAGGCCAGGGGTGGCATAATACATGCTGCAGCCCCTGGGAGGCCTAGGGTACACCTATGCCCTGGGTACCTAGGGTACACTGTACAGGGTCCAATAAGGTGATCCTTACCAATTGGGTATGTACCTAGGGTACATGGAGTCCATTTTAAAGAGAGAGCAGACAGCCTGAGACCCTGAATGGCAGGATCTCAGGCCAACTAAGTCAAAAAACCAGCTAGACACTAGGCAAAAAGTTGGGGGTAACCATAGTCAGATATCCACCTTCCTACAAGTCTAAGCTCTGTGAACTCGATCTCATTGGACACGATGTTAACCACCCTCTCCAACATGCTGTCAAGAGTAACATTGGGGCGCGCGGGTGGTGGGCCAGTACGTTTCCCCATGGCTGCTTACTTGACCGGACTGTCACTTAACTAGTTCATTTATTGCAGGCGAGCACTCACCTCAGACCTCAAGGCTGGCACTTGTAAGTGCCTAGTAAAGTGGTATACCATATACCCAGGACTGGTAAATTGCATGCTACTAGTGGGCCTGCAGCACTTATTGTGGCAGCCAATTAAGCACCCATGTTAAACCTATCTCAGGCCTGCTATTTCAGCCTGTGGGCAGTTCTAAACTGCTAATTCAACTTGGCAAAATAAACATCCCTCCGTAATACATATAAGTCACCCCTAAGGTAGGCCCTATACAACCCATAAGGCAGGGTGCAGTTAATAAATGATAACTTTTGTTTGTGAAGAGGTAGAAATATCACGTCTAAGGAATTGCAATTTAAAATCCCATTTAAAGGTAAACTCGGATTATAAGCAACAATTCTGAAAATACCACTTTTAGAAAGCTGGCATCTTCTTGTCCTAACCATTTGGTCCCTGGAGCCTGTTTCCTGGGTGCAGTTGGCCTTTACATATTTCTCCCAGACAGCTACACAATAGGGGGTCTGGGTAGTGGCAAGATGGTTCATCCTGACATGATGTAGGGACGAAGCTGTGCACAGCCCCACCTGCACCTCAAAAAGACTGGCTCAGCACACACATACACAAAGAACTTCGCACTAGCCTTTTGTGACTGCAGGCATTCTGGGACCAGGGCAGGGTGGCAGGAAATTCCAGACACTTCTGTGGGGGGAAAACTCCAGGAGTTTCTTCTACTCCACAGCTGGCACCAGGTATGAACAAGCATTGGCATAGCCAATAGGTCTCGCTTTTGGGACCTTATAAGTATTTAGTTATGCAGCACAACATCCTTGGTGCAACAACATCAACTGTTGCATGGTTAAACACTTGAAAGGTCCCAAAGGCGAGACCTATTGGCTATGCTCGATGACTCAATTATGTGGTGTCCTTCTGAATTGTGTGGCATGATGTGGAATTCTATGGTGTGGAATGGGTGTATGTGGCGTGTAGTGTAATTGTGTTGAGTTCAATTATGTGGTTTAGTGTTGAATTATGTGGTGTTGATTGGGTGGATTAATGAATGAAAGGTTGGATGATGAGAGTGAAAGAGTTGCTGGATGTATGGGTGAAAGGCTGGATGGATGGACGTGTTGAATGGGTTGAAAAGTGGATGATAAATGGATGGATGAGTGAGTGAAAGGATGGGTGTAAGGATGGAGGAGTGAAAGATTGAATGAATGATTGAAAGATTGAATGAATGAGTAGAAAGAAGGACAGATGGATGGCTGGATGAAAGGTTGGACGGGTGGATGAGTGAATGGATGGAAGGCTGAGTGAAAGGGTGGATGGATGAGTGAAAGGTAAATGGATGGATGGATAGATGTGTGAGTGAAATGGTGGATTGCGGGTGATTGAAAAGATGGATGGATACATGTATGGATGAATGAGTAAAAGGATTGATGTAATGATGCATCTAATCACAGGCATTTACAAATGCAGTTTAGCACATTAAAGCCAGACAATTTGCCCAAAAAGGATTGGTTTCTTAATGGTTGCATATACAAGAAAAAGAAATTGATATGATCCTGTAATGACAGAGTGTACTTTTCACTGGCAAAATAGTCCCTCGAGCATTGTAATGGAATCACTTTAAAGAAAATGGAATGATACACCTGAGGACCATTAATCACTACAGGTATCTGAGATGTGTGGTGCCTTGAATATGTGTGTGGGGAGTTTGAATGGTGTGTATTAGTGTATCAGTAGTTAGTGTAGTTCCCTGAGATGTGGTGTAATGTGAATTCTGTTTGGTAGATTGAGGATGATTCTGGCTGCTGAGTTCTGGATTGCTTCCAGTGTTTTAGAAAGATGATTGGTGATCCTGGCATAGAGGGTGTTCCCATAGTGCAATTTACTGGTGACTCAGCGGGACTGTAGTTTTTTTTTGCCTCAAGACTCGTACAGCAAACAATCAAAATGTCATACATCATGACCAACACCGAATTACTGTAATGTGGGCCGAGCCAAAATGCAAATTAAACTAGGAACAAACTCTCTCTGAAAGGAGGTGACACATTGCCCCTCTCAGTGTCCTATCACTCAGTGACCTGTCACTCCTAAAACTGATCATTTGGTTGCAATCTGTACCAGTCAGAAAAGAAAGACCCATGGTTCAGGTATTTTTATTTTCGCCACCCCTCCCAAATGACATGAGCATGTCGGCCTGGTTCCTTCTGGGAAAGCAGGCGGTGTAAGCTGCTTCTGGAAGACGAGCCCAATTCTGTTTTCTAGACCAGCAGATGGTCCCCGTGAAGGATGCATGCTTGTTCTCATTCAATCACCTTGAGAGCAGTAACAGCTGTCTCTGTGTCACTTGGAGCAAAAGCGATACTCAAGTGCAGAGGGGCCTGAACTGAGAACCAAGTCTAGATGATATTTGGCTTGCAGTTGCCACCATTTACTGTAAGGTCATTTATTCCAGCTAGAGAAATAAAAACGTAATAGTCTCTATAACAACAAATAAAGCTAAGGAGCAGAGAGCTTCATCTCCGTCGAGCTATTCCAAGAGCACCGAACATAACGCAGGGCACATGCTATGTAAGTGATTCATTACAATGGAAGGCACAGGTAACAAAGTCACTACAAAAATGAAGAGAAAAAAAAGGAATGACAGGCAACGTTAAAGTACCCTCCGCAGTATACCGCACAATGACCGGCCAGGTAGCTGAGGGGGTTATACTTTGCAAGTAACTTCGGCGACCTGCTTTTCACTAGTTTGAACCTCGACAAGCATAACTCAGTATTCCATCCTGCGGTTTGAAAACTGTGTACCATAAACTTGTAAAATTGTAAAATCTATTTGTAGGAGAGTAGGGTCTGCTTTCTATGTTCACCCCCACTTTTTGCTTTTGCTTTACTGGTTTTCGACTTAGATGTGGCTGTGGGCCTGCTAATCAGACCCACAGCCCTGCTGTTCTCTCTCTAAATTACTACTATGTACTTTAGGTGCATAACCCATTTGGATAGGATCACCTTATTGGCCCCTGTACAGTGTACCCTAGGTACCCAGGGCATAGGTGTACCCTAGGCCTACCAGGGGCTGCAGCATGTATTGTGCCACCCCTGGCCTGGCCTTCCATTTTGACACAACTGGCTGATCACTCAGCTGGGGCAAGGTCGTGTAATCACCCCTTGCTTAGGTGTAGTATTCCTATACCTAACTTACATATAGACACATGTGTACCTATCAGTCACTCCTATGGCAGGCCTTGACAATCCTGGAGGCAGAGTGCTTGGTAACATGTGAGATGGTGCTCTAGCATGAGCTGAGCCTGTCTGCAGCTTTCGGAACCATGTCCTTATAGCTGTTCTATGATATAGCCTACCATATACTCTTAAAGTGCCTTATAATCTTAGACGGTTATGGTAACTATGGTTTGGCTTTATCAAAACATGTCGTGTAAGGTGTCTAACACTCGGGAATAATACCCCCATGCCATTTCTGGACATGAGAATATTATTCCCCCCTTCTAGAGGGAAAGACATGTTAAAATCATACTTCAACTGTTAGCCTCTGACCAAAGCCTCAGCATCACAAAATGGATGCTGCTGCCACGACACAAGTCTGACCTCCTGCAGCTGGGAGTGATCCCAGCCAGGGAGGCCTGGACAATAGGTTTCCTGCTTGGGGAGGTGCTAGCACCTCCCCAGACAGCCTTTAGTGTATTGGGGCAGGGTGGGCTGAAAGGAATGAGACATGCCTGGGGCACACAAGGTGTTCCTTGCATAGTCCAGTTCAAACCGGCGCTGGGGCACTCCAGCCCCAGCTCTGGCGCGAAACTGGACAAAGGGAAGTGGGTGTAACCACCCCCTCCCAGGTCCCACCCATAAGGCGTGACCTAGCAGGTATCCCAGCCCCCCAGATTAGTATAAGAGTGGGAGTTGGGCCTCAAGACTTTAGATTATCCTGAACCTGCAAAACTGAACAGAAACTCTGGACCTTCGACATTCGACGAAAGAAGAAGACTGAAGAATCTCCCTTGTAGCCAAGGAGTGGCTACCCTGTGCAAACAGGCACCATCAAGTGACTACCCTTTGCTTTGTGAGACGTTCGACGAGGAACCGACTGCAGAGCCCGACCAGAGCCTTGATTTCCAGACTTCTCCGACCCTCATCCACATCTGCAGCAGAGCTGAGATCCGTGGAGGCGACAAGCGACGTGGGACCGGCTACCTGGGAAAAGTGGCTAGTAACTTACAGCGCAGCTTCTGAGGTACCCTCGAAGTTGTGCACCGGGGATTGAGAAGCCCCAACCCCAAGCACCATCTGCACCGAAGACCAGCCCCCCACACTCCACGAGTCCTGCGTGGGGCCCTTCAGCATTTTCCTGCTTGCCGCGTCTGTCCGGTTGCTTGCCCGCTGGCTAGTGGCCTCTGTGACGACGCTCCCTGAAATCTTCTGCGCTGGTTTGGCTCCTCCAGACTGGCTCCCGCTTCTCTGCAAAGAAGAAGCACCCCAGACCTTCCTGGTCTGCACCAGAAGCAAGTCCTTTGTTCTTCGTGGGTTCCGCTTGCCAAGGCTTGGTGAGTCCTAGTCCAACTTCGACGCCGCCGACAGCAAGAGCCTTCGTGGGACAGCTCGCCTCCTGGTCCTGGTCGTCCTCGACGCTTCCTGGTCCTCCTGGCTGCAGCGACAAGCTTCACCTTCACCTGCAACTCTTCACGACATCGCCTGGTTCCTTCCTGGTTCCACGTGGTCACTGGCTAGTGACCTTGACTCTGTCCCTTCTGCTTGCAGGTTTCTTCTCTTCTTGATCCCAGGCTTGGGATCCACCGGACACTCTCTCCTGACTGCCTGTCAGCATCTTTCTTCAGGCATCCATAGGAGTCGACGACGAAAACGACGCATCTTCACCCCTATGCACCCGCAGCCTGTGGGCTAGGTAACTTGGGTACTCCGGTGCTCATCAGGATAGTGACTATCCTAGTGTCTAGTTTTCAAGTCTCAACCTCCTAGCTACTCCGGAAGTGTCCTAAATCTATCTATTTCTAAACTGTAACCTTGCTATTGACTTTTACGCATTACGCGTGAGGGTTTCCACTCTGCACACGAATCCCGTGGGCCTCCCACTTCCTAACTAACGCTAGTGTAGTGTAGCCCCAGCGATTCCCAAGGCCTAGGCCTATTCTATTTCCGTGACAGTGGTTCTTATACCACTTATTTAGTATATGGTTTGCGTGGCCCCTAGGGCCTAACTGTATTACTTACCTGTGTGACTTACTGTATGCATTAATAAGACTGTGTTGTACTTACCTCTAAACTCATAAAGAGTGCTGAGGGTTTGCTTAGAATAAATACACTTTATTTTATATATATATCTGTTGTGGTGTCCTTTCATTTGGTATTCAAGGGATTATATATGGTATCACAGCTGGCTTCACATGCCATTCAGAGTTTAGCCTAAGACTGCTCTTGTCCATGCTACCACTAGGATAGCTGGTCTATAAGGTTGACTTTACAACCAATCACCATAAGGGTATTTGGACTGATATAAGGTGTACACTATAACTAGTGACATCATACATCAGGCCAACTTCTCACATTGGTGGCAGCGGTGGGATCTGAGCTTGCTGTTGTAATACGTTGTAATCTTGAGATACTAAATTGAAAGATCACACAGATATTGTCTAGGTACATATAACATAGATTATTATACTTAAGTCCTACTGGACTTTGTAGTTGTAGGTTGAAGGGAATAACACACCCTGACTACAACTACTAGAAAGGTTTAGTAGATACAACTAGTGTAGGTAGGTGCACACACCACACCCTCACTAGATCATGCCTCTGGGAGGAGATCAAGTAGATGCTCTCTCAGGAGGGGCAGGTCTGCAGAAGACCCCCTCTAGGTATGATACCTTAACATTCCAGGAGATGAGACAATTGTGTACCTCCAGAGGAATAAAACAGGGTGCAAACCCTACCCTCCTTCAGTTAAGACAACTCCTAGAGGAGTATGATGCTCAGAGGGCATCACAGGAAGGTGCCCTAGGCACAGAGGAGGGTCTACCCACCACAGAGGAGTCAGATGGGGCTTCAGATGGGGAGGTAGACAGCCAGAGCCAAGTAAGGAGACTTAGCCAGGCTAACTTAAGTTTACATGGGAGTTTGCATGGGGTCCCCCCATACAGACCCACAAGTAGACATTCACAGAGAAACAGGAAGGACAGATCCCCTTCAGGGGAATCCATCCACTCCCATGTCTCTAACATCTCTAATGCTTCCTCTCACAGGGGAATGACTTCACCTGAGAGAAAGGAGCATGCAGCCAGAATGAGGGAGGCTAATCTGAGGATTCAGAGGGAAGAACTTGCCCTTGCCAAAGAGAAGCTTGCTCTGGCTAGAGAACAAAAGTTAAGTGGGTTAGAACCCACTGGTGGCAGCAACATTCCTAGAGATAGAGACAGGCACTATGATAATAGAAACCTGAGCAAGATTGTCCCTCCCTACAAGTGTGGGGATGACATCCACAAATGGATAACTGCTTTGGAGAGAGCTTGCAAAGTACAGCAGGTACCCCAAAGTCAGTGGGCAGCTATCTTGTGGCTCTCCTTCTCTGAGAAAGGAAGAGACAAGCTCCTCACAGTTAGTGATGAGGATGCAGATAATTACACTGTCCTGAAGAGTGCTCTGATTGATGGGTTTGGCCTAACCACTGAACAATACAGGTTGTTGTTCAGGGATACCCAGAAGACACAGACTCAGGACTGGACTGACTTTGTAGATTGTGCCACTAAGGCTCTGGAAGGCTGGCTATTGGGAAGTAAGGTTAAGGACTATACAGGATTGTATAATTTGATCATGAGAGAACAAATACTTAACAACTGTCAAAACCAGCTATTGCATCAACACCTGATTGATTCTGATCTGACTTCTCCCCAAGAATTGGGAAAGAAGGCAGATAGATGGGTCAGGACTAGAGTTAAGCAGAAAAACCAGAACCAGGGCGGTGATCAGAAAAAGGCAGACCAGAAGGGTAATGATCAGAAACAAAAAGACCAGAAGTCTTCACCAGGCCCCCAAAAGGCTCAGGGGGAGGGTGGTTCCAAAAAGGATAAGAAGAAAGAAGGCCAAAAGAAACCATGGTGCAACTATTGTAAGTCTACCTCACATTGGTTTAGTGAGTGCACCAAAAAGGATAAGCCCCCAGCCACCATTGCCCCTAAGGCAACTGTACCCCCTAGTTCAGCTGTAAGTGGTGGTTCCCAGCAAAAGGGTGTAGTAGGGTTAACCCTGGGAACTGAGGAGGATTCTGGCCTAGTCAGAGTACCTACTCAGGCTGTCCTGATCTGTGATGGGGACTTAGCTTTGTCCTCTACTGTAGGCCCCAGTAACCTGGGCAAGTACAGACAGACACCTTTTATCAACCAAAGAATGGCTCAGGCCTACAGGGACACTGGGGCTAGTGTCACAATGGTGACACCTGCTTTTGTGGACCCTGGACAGATCATACTAGGTGAGAATTACCTAGTGACCAACGCTAGCAATGCCACTACCTCCCATAGTGTGGCTATTGTTAACTTCTCCTGGGGAGGGGTAACTGGCCTCAAGAAAGTTGTTGTTAGTTCAGACCTTCCTGTAGAGTGTTTACTGGGCAATGATCTTGAAACTTCAGTTTGGTCTGAAGTGGAGTATAGGACCCATGCAGAAATGCTGGGGATAGATGCACATGTCCTTGCTGTGACCAGGTCACAGGCCAAAAAGTGCAACACTGAACAAGTGCTGGATCCTGAGACTATGGACCAGTCACAATCCAAGAGAAAGAGCAGTAGGGTTAAGGCTGTGCCTTCCCCCCTGCCTCAGGTGGTGGATCAGTCCTCCCAGGAGGATGATTCTGAGAGCCTTGAAGGAACTGTCCTAGAAGAACTTGAACCTGATCAGGTTGAGTTTCTTGGGACAGGGGGACCTTCAAGGGCAGATCTGAGGCAGGCTCAATTAGACTGCCCCTCTCTTGAACCCCTCAGACAGCTGGCTGCTGCTGAGGCTGCAGGGAATGCTCAAGGTACCCATAGAGTGTATTGGGATGAAGGGCTACTGTACTCAGAGGCTAGAGACCCCAAGCCTGGTGCATCCAGGAGGTTGGTCATACCACTGAAGTTCAGAGGCTTCCTTCTAACCTTGGCCCATGATATTCCCCTTGCAGGACATTTAGGCCAGAACAAGACTTGGGACAGGCTTGTCCCTCACTTTCACTGGCCCCATATGTCAGAAGATACTAAGGAGTTTTGTCGCTCCTGTGTCACCTGCCAAGCCAGTGGCAAATCAGGTGGCACCACAAAGGCCCCCCTCATACCACTACCTGTGGTGGGGGTCCCCTTTGAAAGAGTGGGCATAGATATTGTAGGACCAATGGACCCACAAACAGCATCTGGGCACAGATTCATACTGGTGATAGTGGACCATGCCACCAGGTACCCAGAAGCAATTCCCCTGAGGACCACAACAGCTCCTGTTGTGGCAAGGGCCCTGCTTGGAGTATTCTCCAGAGTGGGCTTTCCAAAGGAGGTCATTTCTGACAGAGGTGCCAACTTTATGTCAGGATACTTGACTGCAATGTGGAAGGAGTGTGGTGTTAACTATAAGTTCACCACACCCTATCACCCACAGTGCAATGGGCTTGTTGAGAGATTCAACAAGACCCTAAAGGGAATGATAAAAGGATTACCAGACAAGCTTAGGCGAAGATGGGACATCCTTTTACCCTGCCTTCTGTTTGCTTACAGAGAGGTCCCACAAAAGGGGGTTGGCTACAGCCCTTTTGAGCTTTTGTTTGGGCATCCTGTAAGAGGACCCCTGTGTTTGGTGAAGGAAGGATGGGAGAGACCTCTCAGACAACCCAAACTAGACATAGTGGATTATGTACTTGGTCTCCGCTCCAGGATGGCAGAGTATATGAAGAAGGCTTCTAAAAACCTTGAGGCAAGCCAAGAACTCCAAAAAGCTTGGCATGACCAAAAGGCTGTACTGACTGTTTACCAGCCAGGGCAGAAAGTGTGGGTGTTGGAGCCAGTGGCCCCAGCAGCACTCCAAGACAAATGGTCTGGACCCCACACTATTGTTGAGAAAAAGGGAGAAGTCACCTACTTGGTGGACCTTGGGACTCCCAGAAGCCCCCACAGGGTGCTTCATGTCAACAGATTGAAGGCATATGTTGACAGGGCAGACATGGGGCTACTCATGGCTACAGATGAGGGGCAGGAGGAAGAGAGTGACCCTCTCCCAGACCTGTTGACTCAGAACCCGATTAGTATAAGAGTGGGAGTTGGGCCTCAAGACTTTAGATTATCCTGAACCTGCAAAACTGAACAGAAACTCTGGACCTTCGACATTCGACGAAAGAAGAAGACTGAAGAATCTCCCTTGTAGCCAAGGAGTGGCTACCCTGTGCAAACAGGCACCATCAAGTGACTACCCTTTGCTTTGTGAGACGTTCGACGAGGAACCGACTGCAGAGCCCGACCAGAGCCTTGATTTCCAGACTTCTCCGACCCTCATCCACATCTGCAGCAGAGCTGAGATCCGTGGAGGCGACGAGCGACGTGGGACCGGCTACCTGGGAAAAGTGGCTAGTAACTTACAGCGCAGCTTCTGAGGTACCCTCGAAGTTGTGCACCGGGGATTGAGAAGCCCCAACCCCAAGCACCATCTGCACCGAAGACCAGCCCCCCACACTCCACGAGTCCTGCGTGGGGCCCTTCAGCATTTTCCTGCTTGCCGCGTCTGTCCGGTTGCTTGCCCGCTGGCTAGTGGCCTCTGTGACGACGCTCCCTGAAATCTTCTGCGCTGGTTTGGCTCCTCCAGACTGGCTCCCGCTTCTCTGCAAAGAAGAAGCACCCCAGACCTTCCTGGTCTGCACCAGAAGCAAGTCCTTTGTTCTTCGTGGGTTCCGCTTGCCAAGGCTTGGTGAGTCCTAGTCCAACTTCGACGCCGCCGACAGCAAGAGCCTTCGTGGGACAGCTCGCCTCCTGGTCCTGGTCGTCCTCGACGCTTCCTGGTCCTCCTGGCTGCAGCGACAAGCTTCACCTTCACCTGCAACTCTTCACGACATCGCCTGGTTCCTTCCTGGTTCCACGTGGTCACTGGCTAGTGACCTTGACTCTGTCCCTTCTGCTTGCAGGTTTCTTCTCTTCTTGATCCCAGGCTTGGGATCCACCGGACACTCTCTCCTGACTGCCTGTCAGCATCTTTCTTCAGGCATCCATAGGAGTCGACGACGAAAACGACGCATCTTCACCCCTATGCACCCGCAGCCTGTGGGCTAGGTAACTTGGGTACTCCGGTGCTCATCAGGATAGTGACTATCCTAGTGTCTAGTTTTCAAGTCTCAACCTCCTAGCTACTCCGGAAGTGTCCTAAATCTATCTATTTCTAAACTGTAACATTGCTATTGACTTTTACGCATTACGCGTGAGGGTTTCCACTCTGCACACGAATCCCGTGGGCCTCCCACTTCCTAACTAACGCTAGTGTAGTGTAGCCCCAGCGATTCCCTAGGCCTAGGCCTATTCTATTTCCGTGACAGTGGTTCTTATACCACTTATTTAGTATATGGTTTGCGTGGCCCCTAGGGCCTAACTGTATTACTTACCTGTGTGACTTACTGTATGCATTAATAAGACTGTGTTGTACTTACCTCTAAACTCATAAAGAGTGCTGAGGGTTTGCTTAGAATAAATACACTTTATTTTATATATATATCTGTTGTGGTGTCCTTTCATTTGGTATTCAAGGGATTATATATGGTATCACAGCTGGCTTCACATGCCATTCAGAGTTTAGCCTAAGACTGCTCTTGTCCATGCTACCACTAGGATAGCTGGTCTATAAGGTTGACTTTACAACCAATCACCATAAGGGTATTTGGACTGATATAAGGTGTACACTATAACTAGTGACATCATACATCAGGCCAACTTCTCACACTATTACTACCAGCACTCAGGAATGACAGCAGTGCAGTACGAGGCGTGCATACAAATACATTATTACTGCCAATATATAAAATATTTAAATATGTACATTGAGAACACTTTACGTGCTTTTATATTAAAAATAAGTCTCGGCAAGTTTTACATTAGCTTAGGATAACGTCCATCTGTCCAAATTTCATGAAGATGCAAGCAGCTGCCATGTTACACTTCACAATAAAGCATACAACATCAGTATCATATCGAGGCATATTATAACGAATTGTCTAATCTGTTTAAAAACACTCAATGCCTAAGCAGCAAATCACATTATTACACTAAAGACTGGCTTCTCGGCTTTCCCCAAAACAACAAATTATAATTAAGACATAATAATTGCGGTAACAAAAACTGCCCAAGAAGAACGACGGGGCTGAGGAAGTGATCTGCTGAAATATGATAGCTAAAAGATGTGCTCTCTCTGCTCTCCTTGAAAAGACGCTCCGAGCAAGATCAGTGGCGAAAGTGGACAGCTCCAAGACGGTTGGTTGAACTGACCGCTCACAGATGTGCCGCCATATGGAAGCCAGTGCGCCACAACCTGTTGTACAGTGTCAGCAGTATAATGACAGAACAGGTTGAACTCCTGTTAACGGCCACAAGAAGTGAAGGGCAAATGTGACGGGCATGTGCGCGAGACAGCATACCCTTCCCCAACATGCTTCTTGCTGCTCTGGTGCTCCAAAAACCGATCTACCATTCGAAATACTAAGTGGCACTGTCATATGCTCGCCGATCATGCAACCTGCCCGAGCTAGTGCCAGAACAGGCAGACTGAGATATGTTTATTTTTAAGCTCGATCTTTAATAAAGATGGCAAAAGTGAAAGCAGGGGAGCGAGCGCTGCATTTCATTAAAGTGATCGCAGACACGGCAAAAGTGAAAGCAGGGGCGCGAGCGCTGCATTTGGTTAAAGTGATCGCGGACACGGCAAAAGTGAAAGCAGGGGTGCGCGCGCTGCATTTGAAGTAGTTAAAGTGATCGGAGACGCAATCAAGCACGGCGAAACCCATGGCGGCTGCGCGCGTGCACGCTCACGTGCACTCAAGCTTTAGGCCACAGGCAGCACTTTAAAAATCCCAACTATAAAATGTCTCTCCGAGCCAGCGCATGCGCTGGACTCAGCAAGACCCAAAAAAGGACTCTCAGACCCACTCTTGAGTTCACATTTGTGCCTGCGGAGGACTCTTTGAAAACTGCCCTACGGCCCATGGACTGCTGTGTACTTCACAGGACTGCCTTGCTGCTCCAAGAGGACATCCATGCTGCTTGATGCCTGCCTTGTGCCCTCAGAGGGCTGCCCTGCAGCCTGAGAACTGCTTGAACCCAAGACTTCCACAGTGACTCCAAAGGCTAGCTGGCAGGCCTCATGATCAGAGCCTCAGGACCAGAAAAGGCTCCAACTACCTTGAACATGAACTTGGAACCAGACTGTGTAAATTTTGACCTTCCACTTAGTGCCAATCCAGTTCTGAACCCTTGGAAGTAGTTCTAAAGGTGGCTAGATAACCCAAATCCAAAACTTGGGACTTGGAAAATGTTCTGCCAAAAAGTGCCCTGAGAACCAAGAGGATACTGTGACCTACAAGCTCGCTAATCCATCCAAGGTGCTAAGTCAGAACGTAGAAATCTTCACTGAGATGTCGTCCAGCGGTTTCCCTATGATAACGCCTCCTCTTCAGACACGGCCAGCTGCCTTACTCTGCTGAACTATACCTTCGCAGATTTTTCTTCAAAGTTTCTTCTAAGTTCGAAGGCAAGCCAAGATGGGCCCTAATTCACTCTGTTTATCTGAACCGCTCTCCATTAGCCTTAGCTTTCGATTTTGCCCCAGTCTTGTGCGACCAGATACCCATGGTAGGCGCTTTGTTCTTTTTGGCACTATTTTTCACTTTAACAATTCATAATTACTGTTCTACTGATCGGATGTTTTTTTCATTTTGGTGTCAATTATTTATCAAATTACACTCTATTGTTCTTGTGTTGTGTTTTCACTTTATTACTATATGAGTGCTGCAATAATGCTATACACGTTGCCTCTGAGTTAAGCCTGACTGCTTTTGTGCCAAGCTACCAGAGGGTTAGGCATAGGTTAATGTAGTGACTTTGTGGTTTACCCTGACAAGGACTACCTCTCAACCAACAACTCAATTTCTTACGGTATGTGAATGGAATGTCTCACTTTTTTCAAATGTAAATCTTATTATTTGGATTTAGTATTCTGGGATCCCAATAAGCAGGCTGGAAATATTATACGTTCATTACTAATAATGAAGATCCTACAGAGTAGAACCTTTTTATTTTATTATTGGGTGGCTGTGAGAAAACTAGGATAAGCAAAACAAGTTTTGGCTCCGTTTGTTCCATGATATACTTGAAATAAATTGAAGCAGTAGCTCCAATTAATTCCCACTGTGTGTAGATACATTTTTGATCTCATTTTTCAGCAAGCCTTTTATACCTGCTCTGGTAACATTTCAATGACAGAAATGGGATACAAATGTAATAACAGATCTTCTTTGAAGACCCTAGGTTGTGAAGTGTTTTTCCTCCTATCGAGGTGTTAAGTAGAGGTAGGCAAGCCCTTGCAGGCTCGGGCCTGGCTCAAGCCTGATTCCTGGCTCTGACTCAGCACAGTTCCGCATGTAAACTTAGAGGCCAACATGATCCTAGCCCGTCCCCTCCAACTTAGTAAGGAACTATGGCTGTGAAAATCAAGATTATAAAATACATGCACAGACACACTGTCTATTGGCTTCTCTGACCAACAGACAATGCACCTGTGCTGGTGTTTCTTAGGGTTTTAACACAATGTTGTTTTTTACATGCTGTGGAAACCAGCATTATGTAAACACACTAAAAACACCAACACAGAGGGTGAGGCGATGTGGCAATAGGGGCAGAGGTGCTGAATTTGGATCTGAGGAACCAAGTTCAAGTGTATGCATCGGCCCAACATCCTGTGATTCTGAGCAAATCACTTCATCTCCCTGTGCCTAAAAACAGAAAGATCATGTTACAAATAAATGCAGACTTCATATGAAATTCTCTTTAAACATACAGCTGGGCATTTGCAGACTCTTTAAACATGGACAGATGGCCAGTATTCTATTGGAAAGGTGACAACCCGTGGAGGCCGGTGTCAATGTGAGGTGGCTTTGTGTTTTCAAATACCCTCTTGAACCACACCCTCAGGTTTGGACAGTGCGAAAACTGTCAGTGATGAGCTCAACAGGACAATTAGATTTTCCTTGGACTAACTCGCATATAAAAGAAATACTGGCTTTAACAGTGCATTTCGCTCAGCAGGAAACTTAAAGAGGGTGTAACATGCCAGCCCCTTCCTTGGTTTTCTCATCATCTCCAGCATATTCACAGCTGCTGGAATTATGCATTTGACAACCTTCCCAATGGTCACCTAAAATGGAAGGGAGGAGATAGAGGTTGGTGACCGGCAGGGGGAAGTTTGGGGTGGAGGGGCGATGACTGGGATAAAGGTGCACTAACTATTCATCCTCCGACTTTCTCCTAGTTGTACTCCATTTTATGGATTTTATGGCATTTACTGGCTGCTGGTTTTTTTTGGCAGGCTTGGCCCCTGACTGAGCTATTCTCATGAAATTCTCGTTTGTCATCTCTAAGATTAAGTAAGATTAGATATGAAACAAGAATATAGGGAAGCTACAAATGAAAACACGCCATGCTGTACCATCAAAGTCTTCATCCGTGAATCCGGGTTGCTGTGATTCATCCTGGTGTCTGTAGCGACCTGAGAAACCAAACTTGGCGATTCTTTCCTGGGAAAAAAACAATTACAGGAATTACTATCAACTTAACAAAGGCAAAAGAAAAACAGTTACATACAGACCCCCCCCCCTCAATGTACACTGCCTATATTTTCTTCACATACTCTAAATTATGATCCTTTCCAAAACATTTGCCTCAGAATTTGTAACTATTTAAGGATCTGTTACAGAAACCAAGACGCAGATTTACTAATCTTCGAGCAGCACTGCATGAAAATCAACAGAGCTGCTTTCTCCAAAGAGTACACCATTGTGGCAAGTAAAAGGTACTTACAGCAATGTCATAATGATGACACTGCTTTCGTATATGATAAAACAGCATAGTGCCTTGTTTGTGTTGCACTACGGTGCACACTGCAAAAAAAAAAGAAAAATAGATTGGAAGATACTGTGGAGCAATTTGTGGGAAGCTGGGGTAGGAAAAGAACCAATGAACTCAGGACACCAAAGGGTAGAAAAGAAAGATCAAATTCACTGTGGTAAGGGAGCTGGAATCCTCATTGGTAAGGCGACTAAACCAAACAACAATAACAGCCTTATGTATCCTCCAAACAAGAAAGAAACCCTTTGGAATGACATCCTGGGCAAAATCAATGTGATTGTCACTACAATGAGGATTGTGAAGGAATTAAAGGTGATCCATAATATGAAGAGGTGTACTATGGAAAATCTAGTACAAAACCACAAAGCAACACTATATGCGATTGTGTGTGTGGGGGTGGGGTGTATGAGAAACAGAGAAGTCAACTGTGACTATAGAGCACAAGGAAGCTGCTATTGTACTTAAGCTGCTAGTGTCATGCAGAAATGTGATCATATCTTTTGGTAAAATTCCCAAATGAAGGTTACATTATTTAGATATGCAACACCCAGCACCCTAAATCAATGTATTACAATAAGAATCAGGTGGGTGTGATATATGAGAGATGCCACTCATGAAAACCGTTTTACCCATATGTGAATGAAAGTAAAATGCCACAAAAGTCTCAGTCAGGCCCCTGTCCTTCAAAGAGCACAAGAAGCAACACACCTATCATGACTGTTATACAAAGTTGTAGATTTTGTCACTGAACCAAAAGTTCTTCTACAAAGCAGCATGTCACCGAAGTCGAATCACAATAAAATGTCCTAGCACACTCTAACGTAGTACACTGTGAAGGAAGTAATCCGATGCATTTTGAAAAACAACTGTATAATGCATCACAACCACTTGCTATTTGAACAGTCAATGTGTCAATATCAGTTCCTTAAAATGTCATCATCTGATCAGAAAATACGAGGTGCAACACCAAATCACATTGTTTCATTATCTCCCTCTTCAATAGTTGACTGCCAAAAAGATGGTTTAACCTAACGTTAATCGAGAGTGTATAAGCGCCATAGGTGAGAAGAAATTAGTTAATTACCTGTAACTCCAGTTCTCCAACATTGATATCTTTTATGTATTCACATGCTTGAATCATTCCCTGTTGTCAGCCTGTGAATCCCTGGTACATTATTATAGCAGTAAATAGTGTAAAAATATACAGCATAAAATAAACAAGGCAAACAAACCATAGGCCTGAAACAACAAAGCATCTTAAGTAGCACATCCACTTCATTTGAAAGAACCCAAACTTCCGCCAATGGGGTGGAAGCTTAAGCACTCCTGCTCACCGTAGAGGCCATCATAGCTTAGATTTCAACGCACACGTGTGAGAACAAAATACAATGAGCCTCTGACCGGGGACGAGGGAAGATCCCATGTGAATATATAAAAGATATCAATGTTGGAGAACTGAAGTTATAGGTAGGTAAATAATTTCTTAGCCAACATCGAATCGTTTATATAATCACATGCTTGAATAAGAATAGCAAGCAGTACACATTATGTAATACAACAAAGCAGGCTCACCTTTAATTAAACACTGCTACACAGGTTTCTTAGAACTGCTTATTACACTGCTGCGCCAGTTTCTGCGTCCACAGTTTGGCAGTAGTGCTTTGTGAATGTATATCTGCTCCTCCAGGTGGGTGCATGGCAGATGTCCTTCAAAGGCACCCCAGCATAAAGGGCTGCAGTTGAAGCCATGCCCCTGGTGGAATGCGCCTTCACTTTTCTATGATGAGGACGCTTGGCGTTGGCATGACAGAAAGCGATGCAGACAGAGAGCCAACGAGCTATCCGCTGATTGAACAGGGCTAGACCTTTTCGTGGTTCACTAAACGACATATATCGCTGGTCTGATGTGCACATTTCCTTTTTGAATTTGAGACATCTATGTAAGTCCAAAGAATGTAAGGATCTTTCCGCTGTTGAAGATGGGTTTTGAAAGAAAGATTCAAGAATGACAGGTTCATTTAGGTGAACATCAGTTGGAACCTTTGGAATTAATTTAGGGTTGGTGCTGATAATTACCATGTCCTTCATGAACCGGAGAAAATGCTCTCTGATGGTGAATGCTTGAATCTCTCCCACTCTCCTGGTGGATGTTAGAGATAGGAGAAGGGCTGTTTTCGACAAAACAAATTTCAATTCTGCTTTATTTATAAGCTCAAAAGAAGGTAACATCAGCTGACTGAGGACTGTTTTAGGATCCCATGGAACCAGAGGATGTTGACGAGGTGGAAATGTTCAAAATAGCCCTTTCGAAATCTGATTAATGATCCTCTGGGATAACAGAGTAGACGTTGATGTATCAGTCTGGGGCGTAACGATAATTGAGGGGGCCCCCCTGCAAGGTACGTGGAGGTTCCCCCACTGGACTCTATCAGGAGCTCCCCGGCCGAAGTGCAGTGCTGAGGGGGCCCCCTGGAGCTTGGGGGACCCCCGAACAGCGGGGGATGTGGGGGGCCTGTGTTACGCCCCTGGTATCAGTTCTTCTAAATCTCCGGACTGCAGCAAGATAGACCCTGACTGAAGAATATTTGAGTCCACTCTTGGTCAAAGATAACAAATATGGAAGGATCAGAATAGGTTTCATCTGAAGTGGATGATGACTATTTTTCCTGCACCAGACAAAGATATGCTTCCATTTAATGTTGTAAGTCTTATTAGTCCATGGAGCTTGAGATGGCGGCAGAGGAAAATGCTACTTACCAGAATGCATCTGTTCTTGGCAGTTAGAGCTGCAGAGTTGTACACTTTTGCATAGATCGCCATCTGGTGTTGAGCTCGGATGTTTGCATGTTGCTTTTGTCTTCGAAGAAGTCTTTGTAGTCACAAGGTTGGTGACTACTCCTTCGGTCGACAGAGCGCATGGGCATCCGCTCCATCCTTAGATTGTTTTTGCCACGTAGGGTTAGATGGAGTAGTGAGAAATAGAAAGATGTCCATGTGTAATGTATCTAAGTAAGATAATACTGGAACAGATAGAGGTATCCGGTGAGGCGTGTGGGCGTGTTCAACTCTGCAGCTCTACATGCCAAGAACAGATGCATACTGGTAAGTAGCATTTTCCGTTCGATATGAGCTGCAGATTGTACACTATTGCATAGACTATACAGCAGTTATCTCGTTAGCGGTGGCTACCTGTATCTGTTGCAGTAGTTTGAAATAGTGTTCTTAATACACTCTGGCCCACACTAGCTTGTTGTTTTGCCTGTACATCTACACAATAGTGTTTTGTGAAGGTGTGTGGTGTAGCCCAAGTTGCTGCTTTGCATATGTCATCTAGGGGAATGTTCCCTAAGAATGCCATAGAAGCCCCTAGTTTGGGTGTAGAGTGAGCTCTGGGGGAATGGTTAATGTGAGTTTGGCATTGATGTAGCATATTTGTATGCATTTCACAATCCACCTTGCAATTCCTGTCTTGGATATAGGATTACCTTTATGAGGTGGGGAGAAAGCCACAAAAAGTTGTTTGGTCTTCCTAAAGGATTTTATTTCAGTATAGTAAAGTATTGCTCTTTTAACCTCTAAGGTGTGTAGAGCTCATTCTGCTACTGAGTCTGTTTGAGGAAAAAACACTGGGAGTTAAACAGACTGGTTGAGATGAAAGGCAGATACTACTTTGGGTAAAACAATTTGGTTAGTCCTGAGAACCACTTTGTTATGATGGATTTGTAAAAATGGTTCTTGTATAGTTAATGCCTGCAGTTCACTAACTCTTCTGAGAGATGTGATAGCAATTAAAAAGGCTACTTTCGAAGTGAGGAACTGTAGTTCGCATTTGTGGAGAGGTTCAAACGGAGGACCCATTAGTCTGGTAAGGACAATATTAAGGTTCCACACCGGAGAGGGTGCTCTTGGTGGAATTATTCTTTTAAGTCCTTCCATAAAAGCTTTGATAGCGGGAACTCGAAACAAAGACAAGTGCTGTCTGTTTTGTAGGTAGGCCGCAATGGCGGCTAGGTGTAACCCGATAGATGTATACGCTAGGTTACATTGTTGTAGATGCAAGAGGTAACAGATGATGTTCTAAATGGAAGCATCTAGTGGGTTGATCTTGTTGTGCGTGCAATAAATGACGAATCGCTTACATTTTGCCGCATAGCATGACCTTGTTGTAGGGCGTCTAGCTTGTTTAATAATGTTCATACATTCTGGTGGGAGATTGAGGTAGCCGAACTCTACGATTTCAGGTGACAGATCGCAAGGTTGAGTTGATTGGGATCTCGGTGTCATATCTCTCCATGGTTCTGAGTAAGAAGTTTGGGCGAGAGGTGTAGCTTTTGATGTGGTGCTACTGATAGTTCCAATAGAGTTGTGAACCATGGTTGCCGCCCATGTTGGAGCAACTAGGATCTTTGTGAGGGAATGTTGTTTGAGTTTCCGAACCACTAACGGAATGAGTGGGAGAGGCAGGAAAGCATAGGGAAATTTGCCTGACCAATTCATCCATATCGCATTGCCTTTGGACAATGGGTGTGGATACCTGGATGCGAAGTTTGGGCATTTCGCGTTTTGATGTGTGGCGAACAGATCTATTTCTGGGTGTCCCCACATGCGAAAGAATGGAAGAAGAACTTGAGAATGAAGTTCCTATTCGTGGATTTGCTGTGCAGATCTGCAATCTGATGGTGTATGCCTGGGAGATGTTCTGCAAGGAGGTATATCGTTTGCCCATTGGTCCTTTGGCCCATCTCCATATGCTTTGAGCTAGGTGTGAAAGCTGCAGGGAGTATGTCCCCCCTTGCTTCTGTATGTTATACATTACTGTCATGTTGTCTGTACGGATCAGGACAGTTTTGCCTAGAAGGTGTAGTTGAAAAGATTTCAACGATAAGAATACTGATAACAATTCCAGGTAGTTGATGTGAAATAGTTTTTGTTGGGGTGTCCAGATACCCTGAATGGTATGGGTTTGAAGATGAGCTCCCCAGCCGGTGAGCGATGCGTCTGTTGTTAGCACTATCTGTGGAACTGACTCGAGGAACGACCGCCCTTTGGAAAGGTTCTGTGTGTTTCACCATTTTAGAGAGCGATGGGTGCGGTCGTCCACCAACACCAGATCTGTTAGCTGACCTTGAGCCTGGTTCCACTGACGTGCCAAACACTCTTGTAATGGACACAGTTGTAGTCTTGCATGAGGCACAAGAAAAATGCAAGAGGCCATCATCCCTATTAATTGCATGAACACTTGTGCTGGTAGTGAATGTTGTGGATGAAATTTTTGGACTAGCACTTGTATAGCACTTATCCTGACTGGGTTGGGATATGTTAGGGCTGTGAAAGTGTTTATTGTAGCCCCTAGGTATTGTTGTATTCTGGACGGTTGGAGGTGGGATTTGCCCAGATTTACCGTGAATCCCAGACTGTGAAGCAGTGTTATTGTGCTGTGTGTGTTGAACACAGCTGTTGTGGGATTTTGCTTTTATGAGCCAGTCGTCCAGATAAGGGAAGACATGAATGTGCTGTCTTCTTAAATGGGCTGCAACCACTGCGAGGCACTTGGTGAAAGCTCTGGGTGTCGTGGTGACCCCAAATGGTAGAACTTTGAATTGGTAGTGTTGACCATCTACCACAAACCTGAGATATTTCCTGTGAGCGGGATGAATGGGAATGTGGAAGTAGGCGTCCTTTAGATCTAGGGTGGAAAGAAAGTCACCTTGCTGAAGTAGTGGAAACACTTGCTGTAAAAGTGACCATGTCGAAGTGGTCCGATTGGATGTAGCAGTTGAGTGGTCTGAGGTCCAATATTGGCTTGAGAGAGCCGTCCTTTTTTGGAATGAGAAAATAGAGGGAATAGATCCCTGTGCCTTAATGAGGCAAGGGAACTGGCTCTATTGCATGTTCTTGTAATAGTGCAAGAACCTCTTGTTTGAGAAGTGTCAGGTGTTCTGATGACATTAGACGCTGTTTGGGAGGAATGTTGGGAGGGGTAGAAGTGAGTTCCAGGCAATAACCATACCGGATAAGGATTAGTTACTTACCTGTAATCCTAGTTCTCATCCAGGGGTATACTCATCAAAGTCATAATCTATGAATAATCCCCGCCCATGTGCGGGATCCCGGAGCATATAGAAAATGCATATATATACATATATATATACATATGTGAAAACATATAAATGCAGCCTAATAATGTTCAAAACATGGCAATGCTGTAAATTACATATTTTTGCATAGTAGTGCCCCCGTAACCCGTAAGGAAAAAAGGAAGCATCAGGCAAATTATAACACAGCACTGCTTTATTGCCATAAAGCAACATGTAATTGTAGGCATTCGCCAGTAGGCTGCAGTAGAGTATCAAGAAACCAAGAAAACTGACACCCTGCCTTTAAGGCATTAGAGTAGGGGGACCGTGCCTTTAAGGCCTGCCTGTGACCCCCTGCTCCCATGATGCACTACAAGTGGCAGTTGGGCCAGTTCTTTTTGGCGGTGCCTCCGCACCTGAGTAGATCTGCCTTCCATACATCACTTATTTAAAGAGAAAACATTGCTCGTCCGGGGAGGTGGGTGGGTCGCTTATGACTTTGATGAGTATACCCCTGGATGAGAACTAGGATTACAGGTAAGTAACTAATCCTTCTCATCCAGGGGATACTCATCAATAGTCATAATCTATGAATAGAGTAGCAAGCCCATACCCAAAGTCTCGCGGACGAGCAAAAAACAGTTAAAAAACAAACAGCAAAACACATTTTGCATTTACAGTTATGCAAACAGGTTCCTCAGAGAAGCCTGCCCCACCTGGGCGTCGGCCTGCGCGTCTGAATCTAGGCAGTAATGGCGCGTAAAAGTATGGACTGAGCGCCATGTAGCCGCTTTACAGATCTCAGACATGGGAACGTTGCGAAGGAGTGCTACCGTAGAAGCCTTCCCTCGAGTAGAGTGTGCTCTAGGTTTACCCTGCAGAACTTTGTGGGATAGTTGGTAAGCCAAAGCTATACAAGAGACAATCCATCTTGAAATAGATGTCTTGGATGCAGCCAGCCCGGTATTCGTGGGCCCATAGTTCACAAAGAGCCTGTCTGACTTTCTAAGAGTAAGGGTCTTAGCCAGATAGAATTTCAAAACCCTCCGGAGGTCAAGAGAGTGTAGGGCTCTCTCCGGGGGAGTAGTCGGTTGAGGAAAGAAGGTGGGCAACGTGATCACCTGGTTAATGTGGAAGTCCGAGACCACCTTGGGTAGGAAGCTCGGATGGGTACGGAGCACCACCCTATTAGCATGAAACACAGTGTAAGGTTCCTTGCAGCAGAGGGCCTGAATTTCACTAACCCTACGGGCCGAAGTGATGGCTACTAAGAAGGCAGCCTTCCAGGTCAGATGTTGCAAGGAGGCCTTATGAATCGGTTCAAAAGGGGCTCCCATCAGTTTAGAGAGAACGATGTTCAGTTCCCAGGAAGGGGAAGGAGACCTCACAGGTGGGTAAACTTTCTTAAGCCCTTCTAAGAAATCCTTTACCACTGGCATCTGAAAGAATGAGGTCTGGGTAGGAGACTTCCTATAGGCTGTAATAGCAGCTAAGTGTACTCTGATGGAAGAGTACTTTAACCCAGACTTCGCCAAGTACAGTAAGTAGGGGAGAACAACCTGTTCTTGACCCCGGATCGGATCAAGGGTGTTATCTCTACACCAGAAGCAGAATCTTTTCCATTTAAAGCCATACGACTTCCTCGTGGAGGGCCTCTTTGCCTCCCGAAGAATGCTCATACAGTCCGGTGGAAGATCTAGATGTCCGTACTGGATGAATTCAGGAGCCATGCCGTCAAGCGGAGGGAGGGGAGATTGGGGTGGAACACTCTCCCCTTGTCCTTGGTCAGCAAGTTCGGCAGGCATGGCAACCTCCTCTGTGGTACCTCCGACAGCTGGAGTAGATCTGGGTACCACCACTGCCGGGGCCACTCCGGTGCTATTAGGATCATCCGAGTTCTGGCCCTGTAGAACTTCTGAATCACAGCCGGGATGAGAGGGAGAGGAGGAAAAGCGTAAAGCAATGTCCTCGACCAGCTGATCAAAAGCGCGTTCCCCTGCGACCCCCGTTGAAGGGACCTGGAGGCGAAGACGGGGCATTTTTTGTTGTCCGCGTCTGCGAACAGATCGATGTCCGGTATGCCCCACAAGCGGAAGATGTCTTGAGCGACGTCTTCGTTGAGCACCCAGTCGTGCGCTTCGACGAAGTCTCTGCTGAGGCCGTCCGCCTGCACGTTCAGGGTCCCTGGCAGGTGAACAGCGACGATCGTCAGGTTTCTCACCAGAAGCCATTTCCAGATTGACTGGGCCTCCAGAGACAGGACCCGTGATCTGGTCCTTCCTTGCTTGTTCAGATAGAACATAGTTGTGGTGTTGTCCGTCTGAACCTGAACATAGTCGGTCTGCAGGGATGGGTACAGGGACTTGAGAGCGAGATGGACTGCTCGTAGCTCCAAGAAGTTGATGTGATACCTCTGTTCGGTGCGGACCAGAGACCTTGTACTTGAAGCCGGCCCATATTGTAGTAAGGACTCCCTTAATACGCACATACATTGTTAAGTTAGCATAACCGCGTTAGAAGTTAGAAAGCCATCTTGCTGCCTTTGCACACGACACTGCATTTACATGTTATTGCTTAAACGAACTGCTGACTCGAGTTTTGCCTCACACGAGAGCAATCTGTTGTTACCATCCCGAGCTCTGCGAAGCGACCTTGGTCTGCACACGATGTGACAAACAGTCTGAGTTGCTAGACAATGCATGTTTTCCACTCTAGGTTGATCGACCCACTATTTAGCCATAACACACGAGCAGCTGCACATACCTGAAAGTTGGTGCTTTTAATATCACGGACATCATGTTTATTATTCAGACCGAAGACGAGCCTTCCTGCGAGAAGTCTCCTGATGCTCTTGTGATGTGATTTCACTAAGCTGATCTTTGAGGTATGGGGTCCCCTATTCAAGCCTAAGAGACCTTCTGTTAGACTAATAATAATATTAGCTTCTTAGTAAAGGGAAAGTGGTAGTATCCACTGTCATTATAACATGATCACCCCTTTTATATTCTATGGAATTGTAACTATGTTAATGGTTTTGATTTTAATCATTTGTCTGCTTGTATTAGCCAAAGTACTGCATCTTAGGACACGTGGTCTATAAAAATAAACTCTTTTTATTTTCACCGTGTCTCTGTTGATTCTTGTTGTGGACTGATGTGAGAATAATATACGAACAGGTATTTCCGATTCCCACCATTCCTGAGTATGTACTGAGTCGCGTGTTCTGGGTTGTCTTTTCATTGGGACCGCCGAGCTAAATCTCGGATAACGAATGGGACACTTATGCTAGCCGGATACTGGGTTCTGGGTTCTGAGGTGAGTTTCTGGTACACCACAACTCACTGAGGTCCTGGGGTTCTACGCATAGTTCTGTGTATAAGCAGAATCCCTGCAACATGGCGCACCTAACGTTTGGTCTATGAGTTGAAACGCCTTAGTAGTGCTCGCGTTTGTCCACAACACCCTCATTCTTGTTTCCGGATAACAAGTCTGACGGATTTAAACCTACCTAGGTCTATTGATATAGGTTCTTTCAAGCTTGATAATTAAAAAGGTTAGTGAACCCTTGTGCTACTGATAGTTTCACGTGTGTTATCCTGATGTCGGTGGATATTGCGGCGCATAGCCGAGCGGCTCTAAAACGTCATTTGACGCAGTATGGGGTACCGGACACTGGTATGAACGTCATCTTTGTGGTAGGAGCCGATGCGGCTCATCCCTATGAGTTGTTCTACTCTTGGGTGACGATTCCAGCGGTGGGGGATGATGACACCTTTCATTCTTACACTGCCGCTGCAGTGCCGGCGAACTATACGCCGTATAGGACACAGGAAATACCAATATCTGCTTGGCAGCATCTTATTTGGTTTAATGGCGCCCTTCCCCATGTGGTTATACCGCCGAGAATGGGCCCTTTGTCAATTGCAGGGGCCACTTGGCCGGTACTAGCCGGATTTACGCCTCATCCCCGTTACCTCACGGTGACGGTGGCTGAGTTGCGTGTATTACACACTGCCCTCATTACGGTATATAGGGCGTTGGTGCAGTATGTGTCGCGCAATATGCAGGCGGGGGCGCCTGCTGTTGCGGGGCAGCCTACTGATCATCACGCGGTGGTCATTAGTCCTGTTATGGTCAATTCTGTTATGGGCAAGCGCCCCCTAACTAGGGATGATTTCCCCTTTTGGCTTGCTGAGAAATTTGACCAAATAGAAGCGGTTTACCCGAATACTTCGCCTGTGGAGAAACACAGGATCCTCACCATTAGTTTGCCTAAGGACTTGGTCCCCCACATTGATGATTGTACAAATTGGGGCAAGGTCTTTGCAGCGACGTACGCGCAGTGCTATGGCACTCCGTCTATGTTGCAGCTGCCCTCCGTAATCAAAAGAGTTCAAGAGAACCATGGTGCGGAGTCTGCGATAGAGTTAGGGATGCGGCTCCTCGGGCAATTTGACCTGGTGGCTACCATGATAATTGGTAACCTGAAGGGTGATGCTTTGCATTTCCAGGTTCGTAATGAACTGAAACGAATTCCTGAGGAGGACAAACCGCAGGAATTTGCGAAAATAATCGCAGAGGCATATCGGGATTTGGGTCGTAGCTCTTTAGGAGTTAAGCCTGTCATAAAGAATCCCGATCTAAAGCAGCAGGGTAAGACAGAAACGTCTGGTAAGGACGACCGGCCCTTTTTTCCTAAACAAAAATGGCAGGTTAAACAACAGGGGAAGCAGCAGCAGCAGAAACAGGGCTCTCGGCCTGCCTCTCCCGTACAGTCTAGTAGTGAACGCACTTATGATCTGCGCGATCGTGCTGCTATAAAGTCTCCTGATCGATTTCAGGTTTCTGAACAGCGCTCTCCTCGTTCTTCACAGGAAACATCGGCTACACAGTCCGGTGGCGGAGGCGGTGGCAAAGGTCGGGGTGCTCCACAACAGCGTGACCAGCCCCGACAGACTGAGGGTAAAGGCAAGCAGGACGAATTTGCACGACAAAGACCCCCGTTTCAGAAGAAGAAAGTGGCGGCTCTGACGGCAAGGTATGCCTCAGATAGTGCGGACACAGCTTCGGAACCGGACATGGGCGCTGACGCTCCTGGACAGCGCAGCGGAAATTACCATAGTCCGTCAAGCTCTGCGTCCATTTCTGGCGGTGACAGCAACTGATATATCGGTTACTGTGGAAACAGCTGACACCAGAGTGGCTCCCCCTGATAGACTTTATGAAATAGTCTTATTAATTGAGGGTGACATACAACGTACAATAAAAGGGATTTTTTGGGATAATCTGACCACTACCTATGATATCCTCCTAGCGGAGGCAGATTGGCCCCCAGCTTTCATTTTAGAGGCTCCTAGAGGGGAGGAAGTAATCCTCCCGTCCTTTGCGCACACAGTGCCTAAGGACCAGGCTGAAGTGTATGCTGAGGAGTGGGCGCTTGCGCTTGCGCCGGCGGTGTATCGCACTCAGGTGGGATGGAACAGATTGTCCCCCTGCCATGAGATTCCATTGCGGTCTATGCCCCAGCCTCAACCCCAATATCCTATGCGTCGTGAAGCGAGACCTCACGTCGCGGCAATCCTTGAACAATTGGAATATCAGGGTGTTATTGAAACATGTGTGTCCCCTATGAATAACCCTTTATTCACTGTAACGAAGCCTGACGGCTCGTACCGTTTAGTTTTGGATTACCGGCACCTAAACTCCCACTGCCGGACCTGCGCGGTACAAAATACACATAGTTCGGCTTTGGTCGACAGTCTCGTGCGTAAAAGATTTAAAACGACACTTGACATTTCCAATGGCTTTTTTAGCCACAACCTGTCCACACTGAGTAGCCAGTGGACAGCGTTCACTTCGGGCGGAAAACAAAAACAGTTTACAAGATTAGCCATGGGTTACAAAAATAGCCCTGGCGTCTTTTCTGCTCGCGTGGTTTCTCTTTTAGAAACAATAGACCCCGAAGCATACTCATATGTTGACGATATCTATCTTACGGATGATGAGCTGGTGCCGCATCTGTCTCGCGTTGACAATATTATCGTGAGTTTTGCAGACTATGGCTACAAATTCAATTTTGCGAAGTCACACATCGCAGAATATACGGTGTTGTTTTTGGGCTACGAGCTCAACAATGAAGGTAAGGGGTTGGCCCCCCACTTTCTGGAAAAGTGTGCACGCTTGAGTGCTCCTACGACACTGAAGAAATTACAATCTCTGCTGGGTTTTCTGAATTTCGGCCGTACGTATATTCCTGATTATGCCCAGCGTATCAAGCCGCTTTACGCCTTGGTACAGCCTTCATTTTCGAAGTCTAGCTGGCAGCTAGAACACTCTGCTATTTTACAGTCTTTACAGGCTGACCTTCTTGCTTCACAATACTTGCTGACACGTGATAACCGCACTAACCTGGTGATAAGAATAGTACCAGGCGCCGTGGGGTTCACGTATTTGACGTTTAATGAGGGCGACACAGTCCCCATTGCGTACAAATCCCACTTGTACACCTCTGCTGAATTACGTTTTTCCACGGTCGAAAAAGTTTTGACTGCTGTGCAGATGGCGATCCTCAAGGAACGCGCACTGTCGCATGGGAAACAGATTCTGGTTGTAACACCATATCCTGCTTTAGAGGCAGTGACAAAAGCAAGTGTACCAAATTCTAAAGCTTTGCATCCACGGTGGATACAATGGGCTACAACACTGACGTCGCCAGACGTCACTTACATCTTTGATGCCTCATTACAGACTCAAGAGTACTTGCAGTATGAATTCGTTCATCCGGCACCTCTGTCTTTGCGCCCGCTCGAAGAGTACCATTGTGTCATATACACTGACGGGTCTGCGCAACCCGCAATTGGATCGAAGCACGCTTATTCAGCGGCTTGCGCAATTGTCGTAGGTACATTCGTAAATGGTGAATTCCAATCTGATGCAGTGCATACGCAGTCATTGGGTGATTGTACCGCGCAATTGGCGGAGCTCCGGGCTCTAGTGCTTGCACTGGAGTTTGCTGATCCCCGAGTCACTACTCTTATAGTGAGTGACTCCTTCTACTGTGTCCAGTCCTACAATGACAATTTACACTTCTGGTCTCAGAACGATTACCGTGACACTAAAGGTAGCACAATTAAGCATAAAACGCTTTGGGTTCGAGAGGCAGACTTTAAAGAACGTCTCCCACTCGTAAGTGTTATACACACTCTTGGTCACCAGCGGCTTGGTGTCCATGCTGTCGGCAACAGCTTAGCTGACGAGGCAGCGAAAACAGCAGTGGCTACATACTTAGTGGCAGCAGTTACAAGATCCAAAAGTAAGATTGATGATGACATCTTGGCAGCTATTGCTGCTACAGAGAAGGGAGGAGATTACCCGAAGGGTTTTCCCTCTCGGTATATTTACCATTTAAGTCCTGATAACGTCCCGTTAGTGAGGATTAACGACGTTGGTGATAGAATAATTCCCAACGCGGACTGCAGACCAGCACTGATCTTGGCTGCACATGAGGGGTTGGCGTCTGCCCACGCCGGTGTGTCAGCTACAATATCTCTGCTACAACAACGTTACTGGTGGTTTGGTTTATATAAACAAGCGCGCGCTTATGTTCTTGATTGTGACATTTGCCAACAGATTAAACCTTCTACTGTTGCGCGCCCACCACAGACACAGCTGTACATCTCTAATAAGCCATTTGGTTGTGTTTATTTAGATCACTGCGGTCCTTTTTCTTCTGATACTGCGTACAAGTACATCTTGGTTGCAGTGGATTCGTGCACACGTTTTCTATGGGTGTGGCCACAAAGGAGTGCTGACTCGCGGACTGTCATCAGGGATTTGCGTGTCTTTGTGGGAACTTTTGCGTGTGGTACCTTCCATTCTGATCAAGGCCCTGCGTTCGCCTCTAAGGCTTACAAGGAGGCTATGAAAAATTTGGGGGTCCTTGTCAAATTTTCGTCTCCCTACCGACCTGAGGGTAATAGTGTGGTGGAGCGAATGAACCGTGACTTAAAGCAATCATTGACAGCACGTGTTTTAGGCACAGGCCGGAACTGGCTAGCCCATTTGTATAACGTTCAACGTGCACTAAATAATCTCCCTAGAAGGTCTCTGGGTGGGCGGACCCCGTACATGATGCTCTTCGGGATCAAAATGTTTGTTCCAGACCTTGATGGTCTAGACATTGCGGCGTCGACCGCACCCTTTGACGTAGATGATCACTGTGCTGTTTTGCAGACTCTACAAGAAGCCAGAGACTCTCTTTCGAAAGAACATTTGCCCTCCACGTCTGAAGCTGAGGTTCAGATTCCGGTAGTCGGCTGGCTACCCCGAGTTGGTGATCTGGTCCGTGAGAAGGTGGAGAACAAGAAGGAGTTCGGCCCCTCTTATCGTGCACCAGTTCCAGTGCTTGGAGTGCAGGGTACAAGAACAGTCATTTTACCTCCACTTCCTGGTCGCAAAGAAAACAGGTACATCTCTATTGACAATGTCAAACTTCAGCGAGTGGCCGATACTTCTTAGTATGACTCCGGCAGTTTCGTGCCAGACAATGCAAAGAAATTCAATGATGGTTCCTGCTACTACCACCTTGTCTGATGTTGCAATCGAGATGCATTCAGTTACCGATCCGTTGCTGATGCCACCGGCTGGTGGTTTGTCCGTTGAGACTGAGTATGCTTATCCTACACGTGGACCTTCGCCTGTTTTACAATCTACAGCGCTTGGCCAGTCCCGTTTTTCCTTTGACACTAACTCTTTGCCCTCACCTCCCCCATCAAACATTGTTGTTTTTGTGAGCTGGTTTAAGAAGCATTTTTTGATAGCTCCTTGGACATACATCTGGTTGATGCTTTTTGGTATTTTTTTGTTCATGTCCATTGGATTTGTTGTAGTGTTCTTCCGTTTAGTAGATGGCCATTATCTCAAAGAGAGATCGACAATTAGACTTATCAATGGAACTTTGTCCCCCCACTCCTCATCACACATCATGAAAAGGGACCAGACTTTTGTGCATATTACTGCCTGGCCCGTCATGGATGGAATCGCATGGGATGCTGTTAAATTTCAAATTCATGGGCCTACAGAGGTCATTAATGTGCCTAATGTATTTCGTGTTTCTATGGGTGATGTAGTTAAACAGAACATACGTTCTGATGATTGGGATGTACACGCCATTGAAGCGCTGTTTTCAGATTTGAAATATTATGCCGCCTTTGATGCAGAGGATTTGTATGAAAATGCGGCTAATTATGCGGAACAGTATTGTTTTCAACATTATGGCAATCACTTCTTGCATAAATCAAATTCGTTTAGAAATTTTGTAAATTTTACCCAGTGGGAACATTGTCCCACCCCCTCCTTTGGCAGTTCACACACATTAGTTGATAAGTTTACTTATTTTACTGATTTCAGTGTCTCAGCCCCGGCTTCCTTTTATTTTAAAGTTAAGCCTGAGTCTACCTCTAAGGTTAGACTGACACACACCAAATTGCTATATTCTAAGTCCTTTATGGATGAGTTGTCAATCAAAGGTTATGATCTATGGAAAGCTACTGTTGATCTTAAGTCGGTTTGGGGTTCCAAACCGTGGCAGGTTCAGGGAACTGAAGCTTTACACCGTGCCTGTCTAGTACCAAATCATATGTTGTTTTTAAATGCAACCATCTTCCAAACCACCTGTTTCGGATTGGCCACTTCTAAAAAACTAAATTCGCCTTCTGTGCCGGATCTGGGTGCTTACCCAAATTGGGATAATCACACAGGTCTGTCCCTTCCTGCTTTGCAGTTATTGGTTTCCAATTCGTCCTTCAACATTTCGAAATTTAATAGTGAGGGATGGTTAATTTGGCAAAGCAGTTCTGATACCTGTCAACGTCGTTTTCTAGGACTGAAACCGGGGTATACTCAAGATCGAGTGGACCCCCGGTTTGAGTCGTCACATACAGTAACTACATACTCTGTAGGGAAATTATGTCAGTCCTGGCTGCGACATTCCACCTTGGCATCTGTCAAAGTTCATTTATCAAAGTTACATGACAAAATAGATTTGAATGATTTTGTTAAAGGTCCTGTGGGTGGCAGATCCAAGAGATGGGCGTATGCTATTTACAACGAAGTATGGAAACTGTCGCAAATTGAGGCAGCTTCGAGATTGAGAGCTATTGACCAGGCTAATATGGAAAAAGTATTGGCAGTTATTGATAACAGCATTAACACTCTCTCTTCTCGCATTTATACATTAGATAATATAGTGTCTTCAATTGTTGATATTGTGCAGGATGATGTGTCTGTGTTGTATCATGGTCAAAACCAGTTGCGTTCTGTTATGCAGTTTGCTTGGACATTACAAACATTGAAGGCAGGGAAGGTCCCTTGGGACTATCTGAATACAACATCGTTATTTCTTCCTTTTAACCTTACTGACAAACAGCAGTTCATGTCCATGAAAGATGCTACATATTCCCTGCTCCATATTGAGAAATTGGAGCCGTTACCTTTTTCTGTTGCGGAAGTCGATTCCGCTGTGTGGCTCTTACACGGATTGATAAGTCTACCGTTTGCGCTTTTTAAGTTTACCTCTTGTATGAAACACTATGCTCTGGGTAGATATGAACAGCTGGGTACCGCTTTCATACATGAAGTCTGGTCCCTCCCCTTTACGTATAGATGTACAAGGGACGGTACTGAGGTTTATCTGAAGGGTGAAGAATGTACAACGTCACCTGATCATTCTGTTGTTTGTAGGCACATTCAATTGCACGGTGCATGTAATGTACACGCTCCGAATTTGGCCTGCGTCCTCAAAGGTATCCCGGTACCAGTGATTACGCCATCTTTCACGCTGCTTGCAAACGGTAGTTATTTAATTTTAAACAATGAAGCTTGCTGCGGGATGTTAGTAGGGATCCCGTATATAGTAACTGTAACACAGAGGGTTGTCTGCTGCAATAACGTCCTGTTTCCACCCCCACATGGGAGGCTGGATGCTTCTATCTGGCCTTCAATTCCAACCTTGAAAGCAGAGTTCGACAAAATGAGCAGAATAAGAGCGCTATTGTCCCAAAAGGAGGTGCCATTGACTTCCTCCCGGGAAACATTTGTCCTTCACGTAGCAAATACGCGCACCGAGGTACAGGCGCTTTTGAATACTGACCTCCCCCTGCATTTTGGTGCTTTGATCCAAACAATTTTCAATGCCTCGTCCACGACTGGCCTGGCTCATTTTTTTAAACTTGTGGGCTCGGGCCTCGTGACCTCTTTCCAAACTATTTTTGGTGTGATTCCGGCATTTTTTCATTCTATTTTCTCCAGCGTCTTTGGAGGTGTCCCGTTAATTCTGGCTCTAGTGGCAGGTGTGCTACTTTTACTTTTCATCTTGCGGAATGGCTGCTCTTTCTGTGCCACACCTCAGCCTGTCCCGTCTGCAGTTTCTTCGTGACAGGATGCTTGATTACTATGGTGTCCTGCCGTTGGCGACTTTGAGCCTGGCATATGGATTATCCTTCCGGTATTCCTACTTCACCTGTGTGCAACCTGTCTTCCACTGCCTAGATTGTCCCTTTGAATGGCCTATGGATTTGTGTTTAACCAACATGGTGTCTCCGGACCCGGATTTTGATCGGCTGATGAGGCCCTTAGTGTCTCACGAGTCTGCCTGTTCTGGAGTTCGGATTATGGCCTGCGGTGCGGCACATGGTATCCTGGGTAATTGGGACATCGTGAGAGCGGCATATGACTTCTTGAATATGAGTTACTTGGAAGTACACGATGGTTGCCCTCTGATGGTGCTAGAGGCTCCGCTGATAGAAGAACACGTATGTTCCTTTTCTTTACTTAACTGGATGGCTGAAACCTTCAGTGGCCGTGCCAATGATTTTCTGCTGGAAGCAGTGGCCACATATGCTGCATATACTTTTATGGATTAAGTGAACTTTCGTCCACAGTGTTTTCCTCACGTGTCTTGAACTGGCCCTGTACGTCTACACTTCTGCCCGGTGAGGCGTTTTTTCATTTTTTTTTCACCTCCCCGATTCCAGTTTGAATTTTTTGTTTTTCCTCTCTATTTTTGAGGTTTTTTCCTGTTCGAACTTTGCCTGAACTGACCAGTTCCTTTTTCAATTGGATACGCCTTGTTCTGCTCTGTCGCGCTTGAACACTGCGTTCTCTCTCTTTTCTTGCATACTAAGTAGTGCTTCGATCAAGGGGGCATGTAGTAAGGACTCCCTTAATACGCACATACATTGTTAAGTTAGCATAACCGCGTTAGAAGTTAGAAAGCCATCTTGCTGCCTTTGCACACGACACTGCATTTACATGTTATTGCTTAAACGAACTGCTGACTCGAGTTTTGCCTCACACGAGAGCAATCTGTTGTTACCATCCCGAGCTCTGCGAAGCGACCTTGGTCTGCACACGATGTGACAAACAGTCTGAGTTGCTAGACAATGCATGTTTTCCACTCTAGGTTGATCGACCCACTATTTAGCCATAACACACGAGCAGCTGCACATACCTGAAAGTTGGTGCTTTTAATATCACGGACATCATGTTTATTATTCAGACCGAAGACGAGCCTTCCTGCGAGAAGTCTCCTGATGCTCCTGTGATGTGATTTCACTAAGCTGATCTTTGAGGTATGGGGTCCCCTATTCAAGCCTAAGAGACCTTCTGTTAGACTAATAATAATATTAGCTTCTTAGTAAAGGGAAAGTGGTAGTATCCACTGTCATTATAACATGATCACCCCTTTTATATTCTATGGAATTGTAACTATGTTAATGGTTTTGATTTTAATCATTTGTCTGCTTGTATTAGCCAAAGTACTGCATCTTAGGACACGTGGTCTATAAAAATAAACTCTTTTTATTTTCACCGTGTCTCTGTTGATTCTTGTTGTGGACTGATGTGAGAATAATATACGAACAGGTATTTCCGATTCCCACCATTCCTGAGTATGTACTGAGTCGCGTGTTCTGGGTTGTCTTTTCATTGGGACCGCCGAGCTAAATCTCGGATAACGAATGGGACACTTATGCTAGCCGGATACTGGGTTCTGGGTTCTGAGGTGAGTTTCTGGTACACCACAACTCACTGAGGTCCTGGGGTTCTACGCATAGTTCTGTGTATAAGCAGAATCCCTGCAACAATATGAGCCCCCCAGCCCTGCATGGAGGCGTCTGTGACCACTGTCTGTGTCGGAGGTGCCTGATGGAAAGGGACGCCGTGAAGCAGATGGGAGCGCTTCATCCACCACTGGATAGAATCTTTGGCGGCTTGATGAAGGGTAATGTGATCCTCCCAGCGGCCGGACCTCTGCGACCACTGATCCTCTAGGTCTTGTTGCAGAGGACGCATGTGCAGACGTGCGTTGGGCACGATGTAGATGCACGAGGCCATGGATCCCAGGAGAGATGACACTTGTCTGGCTGTGGGATATTCCGTGCTGAGAAGCGTGCAGCTTTTTTGCAGCATGGAGGATAACCTCTCCTCCGAAGGACACACGCTTGCGCTTGAGGAGTCTAGAGAGGCGCCCAGGTAGTGGATCCGCTGAGTTGGATTGAGGATCGACTTCCTGTAGTTGACCTGAAGGCCCAACGAGTGTAGAAGGTTGCCTGCCCTAACCTCCTCGATTATTACTGGGCGTCGCACCTCTGCTTTGTACTGGAGTGGGGGGCGTGGGAGAGTGGAAAGTGTGGTTTCACATGGATAGGGCAGTCACGTGCCGCCCGCTGTGGGACCATGCTTGGCTACCCCGGGAGGCGCGTCATCGTAGCGCTTACATGGCGGTTCCAACCAAAACAGTCCTTGAGATCTGGGACAAAGTGGCAGTGCGTAGGGGCCTGACCACTTTCCCGTCCCCGCACACTCCGATTGCTCGAAACCCGCAATTCCCGCCGGCATGCCGCCCACCCCACTTCGCAAACTGGACAGAATCCGGATGCAGGACGATACGGGACCTTTTTTTGGGTGACTGTCTTAAATCCTTTGCTCAATGCAAGCAGGAGTTCGGGCTCCTGGAACGTGACAAATTCCAATATATACAATTACGCCACTGGATACAAGGCTTTTCCTTGACACAGGCAGCCACGCGACCCTATACCCCGTTCGAGACACTGGCACGCACCTTCGGCACCTACAAGGGGCTGATATCTCGCATATATAAGGTGCTCCAGCACCCCCCGCGGTCGGACCCCCACCCGTACCAATTGAGATGGCATAACCTCACTGGCTCAGGTGTTACCCCTGCTCAATGGGCCAGGCTCTGGGGCGACATCCCCAAAATCCTGCGCAGCATTCCCCAACAAGAGTCGGCTTACAAAGTGATGACCCAATGGTACTACACCCCCGCTAGACTTCATAAAATGTTTCCTAACGCCTCCCCCCTGTGCTGGCGTTGCACCCAGACGCAGGGAGACTTCATACACATTTGGTGGACATGCCCTCTTTTGAATATCTTTTGGAAGGAGGTCCTCAGTCATATAAAAAAGGTGTTTGGGTATCCCCTCCCGGAGGATCCGCTGGTAGATCTCTTGGGCATTAGGCCAACAACCCTACGGGCCATGACGGGCCGTGATCTACATCTTAGCCTCCACATGCTGGGCGCTGCAAAACAAACGGTGGCCCTCTATTGGAAGAAACCAGACTCTCCTTCCGTAAACATGTGGTTTACTCGTCTATGGCATGTGGTGGCGATGGAGTTTCTCACGGCACGTCTGCAGTTCCGAGACACCAAGTTTAGGAAGCTCTGGCAGCCTTTGGTGGATTACCTGGGGCGGCTGGAACATACTCGTCTGCAACCCCCACGGCTCCGGGCCGTGGGGGTTGCAGACGGTTGAAGGGGGTTGAAGCTTTTTGATGATGTGATAGCTCCTACGGAGCCAGGGGGTTTCTGGAAACCTATGGACGGGGTACACCATACGTCCCTTGAGAGCGACATCCCGGAGGCGCGGACCTTGCCCTTGGCAGACTAAAACCCAGGGCCCTCACCTGACGACGATAGTGAAACCCCCGACCCACCCCCCTCACCAAGCTTGCTTCCTTTCATTCTGTCTTCCCTTCTTTTCTCCACTTTTGTGTTGGTCCCCCTGGTTGGATGGTCACCCCATTGGCAATCTTTGATGCACGAATGGTGGCGGGGGGCCGGCCCTGGCGCCGCCGCGGGTTGGTGGGGATGGAGCGCTTGCTCTATGGTTGTTACCTTGTGGTGGCTTGCCTGCTGGTGCCCAAACTCTATAGCGCCCTGCATATCATTGATGAAAGTTATTGTGCCTTCACTGCGCCTACCCTGGATGTTATCAGCCCTATTAAGGTCGGCCTGTTGCACTACACGCTTGGGGCGCCATTAAGGTCTTCTTTATGCCCTGCCCGGTCGGCGAGACTATGAAAGCTGTGGCACACTGTTGAACACGATTGCCCTGTCCTATCTCCCAGAAGTAATCAATGCTGATGTGGCTTGGACTTACTTGCAACTGTATAGCAGCCAGGTTGCCTGGGAATGTTAGGCTTAATGGACGGGGGCCCGAGAGGGCGAGGCGGGTGCAGTCCGCCCTCTACAAGTTGACCTAGCAACGGTGCAGTTGTATAAGCATGCTTGCCGGGCGGGAGGCCTACTGAGGGCACGGTGCCACTAAGGCGGGAGACTCTGCTTGATGAGGAATGTACGCGGACCGGCCTTTGAGCTACAGACGGTCCTCTTTGTTCTCCTTTTTTGTGCTTCTGCTTTTGGCAATGGACAGTCATTCGCTGCCGGCCTGTATGGTTGTAGGCAAAGGAGCTGTGTATGGACTCTGGCATGACCTTTAAAATCAATAAAAGTTGGTTATATAAAAAAGTGTCTGTTCTTCTTAGTACTGTGTGTGATACTATGAAGTCCAAAATAGGTTTACTGCTACCACGGTGCCCCAGATTCCTTTTCAGAGATTGTTAGTAACACAAAAGCAAAGACTTCACTTCAACTGTGTGTAGAGTGGGGATCTGCAGGACTACAATAACCTGTCTTTCACATTCAGAGCTGTTGCATTGTACTAAGTTCACTTGGGTCATCAATGGGTGGGAAAGCAAACTGTAGAGTTGGTAGAATGCTAGCCATGTAAGAGAGAATTTGGAATGTGGTGTAGGACTGCATTCTTTGAATAGTTGAAGTAGTTATAGTGGCAGAAAACTGGGGATGAGAAGCTGAAAGCTGGAGGTGACTTACTGGAAGTAATAAACAACGGATGTTTATACCAGTATATGTTCTGTGGAAATTTAGATAACTGGTGACGAGGATGGGATAGACATAGTCAACACCTCCACCCTAGGATTAACTGGGCAATTAACCATATGTTTGAGGAGAACTGTGTTTGGAAGTGGATGCTGTTCAATCGCAGAAAGGAGACGAAATTAAGCGCTCCATGTACTGGAACCAACAACTTATTGGACTCATAAAAGATCGTTACCAAAGTGTTTAACTGGGCAGTGAAAGGACTGTTGGTGTGTTGTGTATGCTGGTGTTTAAAACGGCAACAGCATTGGGCGATATATACAGTGTGCATTGTTCAAAGAGTGGAGGAGCCAGTTTGTAAAACTCCGTCCAGTGGCAACGAGCTATTTATCTATCAGTTCATTCTTTAAATAATTGACATTTACAGCCGGCGCGCATCTTAAGTACTTATGAGAATCTAGCAAGCGGCGCTTCTTTAAAGATTGTGCCCCTTTAAAAAATCAAAAACAACAATTGATGGACAGAATGCAGTGCAGAACAATGTCATACATTCACCCCAGTACAGAGATTCCGGCCTAAATCCATCGTTTTTTTGCTCACCATGCCATTCCACCTTGAACACAGCAATATGCAAATCGGTCTTGACCCTGTACCCAATGGGAACAGTCCAGCCCGAACAGCCAGGCCAGGTGACCAATGTGCCCTAAACTGGTCCTAGTATGCTTGTTTCCAGTCCAGGGAGGACCTGGCCTGGCAGTTCGGGCTGGACTGTTCCCACAAGGATCAGGGTCAATACTGATTTGCATATGGCTGGGTCCAAACTGGGGTGGTGTGAGTAGCAAAAGAATGATGGATTAAACCAAGATCCTTGTGAATGGGGGTGAATGTTTGCATTGTCCAGCATTCCGTACGTCAATTGTTTCTTTTGTATACACCCTTTAAAAAATCAAGCGTGTACAGCAAGCTGCATTTTTTCAAAGATTGTGCATCCTATAAATAACTGATTGTGAGTGGCGCACGTTGTTCTTCAGCGTGTGCAAGGAATATCCAGCAAGCAATGCTTTTCTAAATTTTAGGCATCCTTCAAATAATCGAGCGCGCATGGCGCACATTTTCCAATGTGTGTGGAAGAGACTAAGCATTCGCTGAATAAATGAGCGCGTCAGGGCGGCACTGGTGACGGCGCATGCCAGTCTCCACCTCCGGTTCACCCAGCCCAAACCCTGGACGGGGCCCTAAGAGTCGTCCTCGATGGCGCTGAAAACAGGCCTTGCTCGAACTCCACAGCCGGATCTTAAAGGGGACTAGCGACTGTGAGTGGCGCCCTTAGGAAATCAGGGGGTTCCGGCTTTGCCTAGCTCTCGCGGCTCAGACGGTCGACGATACTGCTGAACAATCTTCCTCCAGGTCACTCCTTTGTGTTGTCGATCCTTCCTGGTCACTTGCTTCTATTCGTCTGGGCTGGTGGGTTTTCCTGTGACAACAAGGAGGGAAACCTGCCCCTTTTTAACCCCACCAGCCACTTCATTTCTTGGGCCCTAATTGGCTCATTCACTACCCTTCTGAGGGCGCCCAACCAGGCACGCCCTCCCTTCCGCAGGCTTTCGTGGGTTAAAACCCCCCGGGCGGTATTCTACATGGGATCCCATCGGGTCCAGCTTTGCCTCCCCCCGGCCTGTGCTCCAACTCCATTGTTTCAATCATAAAGGGCATTCATTAATAAGCTATGCTCTTTTAAACCTACTGTATGCCGACTCATCAGTCGAACTCCAGTCGGCCTGCAGCATCTGATAAACACCTCAAGCAACTTTGCAGACAAGAACGGGTTAAGTATAAACCTTGAAAAATCCAAAGTCATGGTATTAAACCAGCGGAACAACAAACACCATCCCAGATGGACCTTGGGGGGGCCGGCTGCTGGAGATGGTTGAGGAAGATAAGTATCTGGGAGTTATTTTTGACAGGAACGTCTCGTTCCTCAAACAGAAAGCAGCTATCAAAGGCAGAGGGACCATACTGGCAGTTGCATTAAAAAACAATCAAGCACAAAATAACCGTCCCCAATCTTCTTCCTTTACTAGAAGTGCTCCGAGCAAGGCTTTTACCTACGATCACTTACGGCATTGTATCAATGAGAGGGAGAGATGAGGTTACCTTGGATAATGCGGTCTCCAAGGCCGTAAGAATAATATTCGATCTCCCACAGTTCACTTCGCCAGCACAAATAAGGCTAGAGTTTGGCCTCCAAAAGCAGCAAATATCACGGAAGGGCGCCTACGCCAAGTTCTGGTACAAAATAAAGGGAGCCAGGCACACTGAACTCACACTTGTGGAAGGAAATGACAAGGAAAAAAGACAGCCCGGCCATGGGTTACCGTCAATCAGAAATAAGGCTGCTTGCTTTACAGGACGTATGGGAAACTAGTATGTCCCATAAAAGTTTAAAGGACCTGGTAAATAAATAAGTAAAGATTGCATATCACGAAGAAGACAAAGCAGCACTCAGTAGGAGGGCCCATGGTTGGTTTGCAATTCAGAGCGATGCGAGGGGCAAGCCACAACCGTACCTAGGAACAGGCTTCTCAAGAATCACAAAAGAAAGATTCCTGCTTCTGAGGTTGGGAATTTTACCCGCAAAGTGTCACCTTCCACCGTGGAAACGCACAGACACAACAAACCATTGCAGATTATGTGGAGACATCAATGAGGATGTTCTACATCTACTATGCATTTGCAAGGGCTTGGAAACGGAACGAAGAAAGCCGCGCCTGATCGAAAGCCAGGTAAGAACATGCAGACAGGCGGTAAAGGCCTGCTTCGAGGGTAGTAATGTTCGGTTGGCCTGCAGCCTTGTTCAGTTTATGAGTGCAGCAATAGCAAAGCTATCCCCGGAAGTACTCTAACAAACTGGTCAACAATTTAGGCCCACCGTCCTCCGAGTTATTTATGACAACCCTGTTCAAAAGAGATTGTCCCTGGTAATTTTGTCTATCACCACTGTTCCTTCGTGTTTTTAAGCAGCCACTCTTGGGTTGTGGGCCAGTAACGGTGACATAATATCCTCAAATCTATTGTGTCATCCCAGGCTCAGCAACGTGGGCCTAGGAACTAGCCTTTCACTAACATTGGAATTACCTGGCAAGGGGTGCAATGAACTGGGCGGGCAAATGACACGACGAACTGCAGATTGGAACTGTCAACAATGAACTTTTGGATGCCCACTTATTGACTCCAATGCCATTTAGATCAAAACCCTTAACACTAACTATAAAGCAACCGGCATTGCCAAGGAACGCTTAGGAGTTTATATATGCACTTTCGCTACCATACGCACCTTATTGGCTGTACTGTATGCCAGCTTTTACTCTTCTTGTAATTTTATGGAAACATTGCAAATTTTAAATGCATTTAACTAATTCTAGCATTACAAATTATATTGTTTTGCTTTTTACACATGTTTTAACTGATTGCAAAGGTTTTAATTAATCACGCAATAAAGAGATTACTTACTTACTTACTATGCTTACCATGTGAGGGCATTGTGCTGATTCTGTCTGTCTGGTTGAAAAGAGCAATTACCTTTGACTTAAACAAGGAAAGTACCTCAGTAGTAGCCTGTACACTATGGTTAAACACTTGGAGAGTGTTCCCGCATTGAGTCCTACAGTTAAAGGACAGTCCTTTAGGAACAACATTTAAAAAATGGAATGCTTAAAGACATTTCTTGGAATAATTTCAAATGTTAATTTTTTGGGTTTATTGTGGTCATTTTTTTTATTTTGGTCAGTTATGTTAGTTTGTTGTATTTACAAACTTTCTGCTTTTCCTTCACAGGTTATAGATTTTAGATACAAGATCATATTAACAAATACAATATAGATTGATATGGCTGATCAAGGGTTAGATCCACCTTCGATGTTCCTGGCTACTCCGGGTGAACCTTCAAAACCTTGAAAGTAGAGGGAAAAATTGTCTGTCACCTACATGTTGGTGATTGGTGCTGACAAGTATGGTCCAGTGAGAAGACAAACAATTGTACTCCACCATCTTGGTGTTGAAGGGCGTAGGCTAAATGAAGACTTGCCAGAAATCTCTCTGGGGACGGGAGATGGGCACCCCATCAATGTTTATGAGATGGCTTTACAAATGTTGGATGAACGGTTCTTGGGGAAAGTAAATATTGTATCGGAGTGTACAGAGGTCAGACAAAGATAATGCGTCCTATGTGGCAGCATTACGAGGTTTGTCATTAAAGTGTCAGTTTGAAAATCTGAGTGATTCCCAGGTAAGAGACAAAATTGTGCAGTGCCCATACAATAAAAGAGTGAAAGAAAAGTTGAGGAAGCCATACAAATTGCCAAGGGTTTTAAACACACACAAATGTGGATAAGAAATGGATAAAAATAGTGTAAGTGAGTTGGTGGAGGAACATCAGCCCAAAGTATCAGAAATAAGTATACTGAAAGAGGAGATCAAGAAAGTGAAATCAAATGGAACATTTAAACACCAAGGGAAGTCTATCCAGTATTGGTATCTTTCATAGATTCACATGCTTGAATCATCCCCACCGTTGAGGTGGGAGTCTCACAGTAATTTAATAATAGCCAACATTAAAACACAACCTATCAGACATCAGCACCCTCCAGAGCACTCCACAGAGAGGCAAGTCCCTCAGATTTTCTATCACAAGTGACAAGAGTATTAGTAATAAATAAGGGAAGCCTCTACGGGGAAGAGTGCGAGTCGCATGTGAATCTATGAAAGATAATAATACTGGATAACTGAAGTTACAGGTAAATAACACGTTTTCTTATCCAGAATTGGATCTTTCATAGATTCACATGCTTAAATCAGAATAGCAAGCAGTTACCAAAGAACAATTTACTCAAATATAACTTTGAGGATGGTCAGCACTCATATGGAGTATATATACATGTACCACATTTATAAAAGAAATATGCAAAACATAACAATAACATGTCAACATAATGCCACTTAAATGAAATAAAGCGAACACCTCTAAAATAGAGGCTTACCTTATTGAAAAAGGTTGCGTAAGACTGCTTGTCCTAAAGCCGCATCCGTATGTGTAGCCAAATCCAAGCAGTAATGCCACGTAAATGTATGCACACTCCTCCATGTTGCTGCACGGCATATTCTGTCAAATGGCACTCCCGCAAACAAAGCTGCTGAGGATGATACTGCCCTCGTGGATTGCCCACTTTATGTGGCCGAAATAAATGGCGGCCGCAATCCACCTGGCAATAGTTGCTTTGGTCACTGAAGCACCTGATCATTGTCAACTATAGGAGACGAAAAGCTGATCAGATTTTCGGATTTGCTTGGTACGCGTTGTAAAAAGTATGAAGAGCTTTTTCAGCCGGAGAATTTGGGTTTGGAAACAATGTTCTAAGACTAACCGGTTAATTAAGGTGGAAAGAGGAAGGCACCTTAGGAATAAATGCTGGGTTCGTTCATCGGAGGACATAGTCATTAGTGGAACGAAGATAGGGTTCCTTAATTGTAAACACTTGTATTTCGCTGACCTTCCTAGCGGATGTAAGAGCCAACAGTAATGCTACTTTTCAGGAAGTAAACAAGCTCAGCCCTGTGAATAGGCTCAAAACGTGACTTTATAAGTTGTGCAAGAACAATATTAAGGCTCCATTCAGGAGGAAGAGCTCAAATAGGAGGAAAAAACCTAAACAACCCTTTCAGGAATTGTGTCACCAGTCGAAATGAACAAAGAGAAAGACTGCTGGAGGAACGTCTGTAACTGGAAATGGCAGCAAGATGTACCTTAATAGAGATATACATGAGTCCTGATTTAGCCAGGGAAAGAAGGTAGGGCATCATTTTCTCTGGAGGAGAATCAAAAGGATGTATACTATTCTGAAGGTGCATGAACATATGCGTTTTCATTTTAAACTCTTGGTCTTATAGTAGACACTGCTCTTGCTCTAGACAGAATGTCTTTACAATCCTGATCTAGCTCCTTGAATTTATTGAATTCGGAACCATGCATGCAGTTGGAGCTCTGTGGGACGTGGATGGAGACTCTGAGCTTTACTCATTGTCAGCGACGTTAACTTTTTTGGAAGGTGATAAGGTCTGCATTCAGATGGCAGGAGAAGCTCCGTGAACCAATGTTGGCGAGGCCAATGCGGGGTAATGAGAATCAGACAACATGGCTCTCTTTTCATTTTCATTAGAAACCTGGCTATTAAAGGATATGGGGGAAAGGCGTACGCTAAGATCCCCAAACATCTTATTAGAAACACGTTTCCCCATGACGCTCTTTCTGGTTCCCAGCTGGCGAAGAACCATCATTTCTGGTTTATTCTGGAGACAAAGAGATCCAAGTTGGGTTTGCCCCACTTCTGGAAGATGAAGTAGAGAATTGCCTGGTTTGGTTACCACTTGTGGCAGGAGTGGAGGTTCTGCTTAGAGTATCTGCAAGACTGTTGCTCACACCTGGAAGATGTTCCACTTTGATGGAGATGTGGTGCGAAAGAATCAATTTCCAGATTTCCTGCGCGTCTAGAGATAGAATGTAGGAATGTGTACCTCCGTTTGCTGAAGTAATGCATGCATGCAGTATTGTCCACTCACAGTGGGGAACGGAAAGTTAGCCCTGTGGAGAGATTCTTGGAGGATTGCCACCAAAGAAGTGCCTTTTTCAAGGTTGGAGTTGACCAAACCAGGTCGAAGGATTCGGTTCCTTTGAGCCATTTCTTGTCTAGCTGCTCTTGTAAGGGTCTCATTTTGAGACGTGCGTGAGGCACCATCTGAATTGCCAAAGACAACATGCTGAGCAAAGATTTTATTAGGCGTACAGAAGGGAACTCTCTTCCGGCTAGATTGGTTGCTAAAGAGATGAAATTTGTATGTCTCTCTGCAGATAAGAATGCCTTGTCTTGCATGGTATCCAGAGTTGCTCCGAGAAAAGTAATCTTTTGAGATGGTTGCAGAACAGACTTATGATAATTAAGCGTCAGTCCCAGGGAGCGAAACATCTGTAAGCAGATCGAAGTTGCCTGTTAAGCCTGCTGATAAGATGGTGCCTTTACTAGCGAGTCGTCGAGATAAGCGAACAATTGAAGACCTTGAAGTCTGAGACGAACAGCAACTGGAGCTAGGCACTTAGTTAACACTCGTGGAGCTGAGGGGTGACCAAATGGGAGGACTTTGAATTGAAAGTGAGCACCTGCTACAGTGAAATGAAGGAATGTTTGCTGACTGGGATGTATTGGGAAATGGAAATATGCATCTTGTAAATCTAGAGTTCTCATGAAATCCACGTGATTGAGAAGCTGAAGTATCTCCTGAAGAGTGACCATGCAGAAAGACTTTCTCTGCAGATACTTGTTAGATTTCTGAGATCCAGAATGGGTCTCAATTCCCCCAACTTTTTCTTTATTAGAAAGAAGCAGGAATAAAAATCCTTTCCCCTCTGAGAATGAGGAACTTCTTCTTGCCCCTTTTTGAAGCCTAACGTATGCTTCCTTTCTTAACAACTAGAGATGAGAGGGAAGAACTCTTAGAGGTGGATGAAAAGGTGGAACTGTCACAAACTCTAAAGTACAGCCATACTATATAATGTCTAGGACCCACTTGTCCGTGGTAATTTGACTCCACTGATCGAAATGCAGAGGAACACAACCGGACTGATTTATGTCATGGATTGAGTCAAAGCAGGTGCCAAGTTTTGTCACTGTTTTTTAATATTGTCTCTATATTGGGTAGCTTGTTTCCTCCTGGGTTGTTGTCTGGAATATGCAGTGGACGGTGGTGCTCGATATATCTGTTGCTGCTGGTACCCACAGGGGTAAGATTGATATGATTGTGGTTGGTATTTCTGGTAATTTCCACGAAGAAGTAAGATCCTCTCCCACGTGCAATGCGAAATGATGTTTTTCTATATTGGAGCGTCCCTATAGATTTAGTGGTATCCGCTTTAATAGCCTGTAAGGCCTCATCAATTTGCTTCCCAAAAAGAGCATCGCCATCAAACAGCATGTCCAGAATCTTGCTTTGCACCTCAGGGCAGAAAGTAGTAGATTTTAACCAAGCCTGAAGATGGAGAACTGCCACTCCAGCCAACTGTTTAAAAGCAAGAGAAGCATTGTCCATGGATACATCAATAATCTCAGAGGGTGATCTTTCACCTTCAAGAAGAATCTGTCATGCCTCTTGCTTCTAATTGTCTGGTAAATACTCAAGATATGATGCCACACCTAAACACGTCTGGTGGTCATATCATCCTAAAATTGCTGGGGGATTGGCAGCACACACCTGCATTGGTGCTAAATCTTTTCCCAATATTTTCCAGGAATTGCCCATATTTAGTAGGAGAAGCAGTAATAGGCACTGAACAGTTTCGTGATCTACGTTGTACAGCCTGAGCAATTACCGAATCCGGCCTCGGATGTCCCACTAAGCAGGCCAGAGCATCATCAGGAGCCTTATATTTTTTGATCAATACTGGCAAGGACTGCTGGAACTAAATATGGTGCTTTCATAATTTTTATTCCTTCCTCCCACATGTGATCAATAATGGGAATTGCACGTACTGTTTTCCTCGACTGACCTTTAAAATCTTATAAAAAACAGTCAGACTGCTTGACAAGCATAGGCAGATGAAAATGATTTGCTGCTCTTTCCATCAAGGCATGGAAGCCGCTAATATCCTCAGATGGAGACTCAATTGCTTGAGGGGCTGGAGGAGGATGCGTAGGAATTAAATAATCTTCCCATTCATCAATAATAGCTGAAGCATTTTGAATTTCACCTTCTTCTCCCTCATTATCCGGTCGGACTTGGTCTTGTTGCGCAGGAATAGAAATCTGAGATTCCGGAAGAGGCGTCACCAATAGGCAGCAAGAGGTGAAGATTTAGTTACATGCGCTGATCCCGCTGCAGTAGGGAAACAAGTATGATACTCATGCAACTTGGCTCTCAAATCGTGTACCAATGTATAAGGCAGCTATATCATTGGTACTTGGCGTAGCATCATAAATTGTGATTTTTCCACAGATTGGTGGTATTGGGGCCCATAATATTCATCCTCATCCTCCTGAAACTTGACATGGAGTTGTTAAGGACCATGAGCTGGATTGAACATTCCCTCATCATCAGATTCTTCTAAAAAAACGGACTAGGAGGCAATGGTGAAATATGAGAGGGATCATAAAAAAAACCTCTTGACGATGTTATGGTCGATGAGAACGTCGATGATAAAACAGGTGTTATTTGTAAGGTGGAAGGTCTCTTTAAATGAGGCGTCGATGGAGCCTTCGCCGACGGTGATGCAGGTACTGTCGACGTAGAGAAGACAGTGGTCAGCTAAGCTGTTGTCATCATCACCGCCGATGAAGAAGTTGTCGTCAACTAAGTAGTCTTTGTCGGCTAAGGCGCCAAAGATGGAGGCGCAGTCGACGGTGGAGGTATTCACGACGGTTGAGGTGTTGACGATAGAAGTGTAGTCAACTATGTAGGCGCCGACGAAGAGTTTAGCACCAACGGTGGATTAGATGCCGTTGATGACAACAAAACTTCTGACGGCTTATTCTTAGTCGACGAAGCCTTCATAGGCGATAGAAGCCTCTTCGACGACTAAGTGGAAATTAATTCCAATGGCCTTTAAGCATCGACAATGTCTTTTTTGACGATGACTTCATAGTCTCATCTGAGTTAGTTTTTATGTTTAGAAGCAGTTTTTGAGGCAGATTTTTCCTCAGAAGGGAATGGTTGTTTTCCTTTGTAGGTCTCGCATAGGCAGCGCATACGCTGCCTCTACGAGGCATCAAGTAGTCAGTATTAGTGGTAAAACTCCACCCATTGCGTTTATATTTGTTTTTTAGCTTGCCATTGGCTAAATCTGGCATTGCTCTTTTTATGTAGCTCATTGATTGGCTGGTGGTCCGAAAAGTCACTTCCGAATTGCAGGAAGCAGCACCGACCAACTACAGTTTAGTTCCGCTGCTGGCTGTTATCTACTAATTTAGGGACTACTTGTTTTTTGATTCGCGCTCAGCGCACCATGCCAGCTTTCACTTTCAGGCGGCCGTCGTCATAACTGTGCACCAGCCCTCGCGCTCTCTCCTACGGTAACTCCCCTTCTTCCTTCTGAAACCGCTTTGCTTCATGAGTAGCTTCTTCCATTCACGCGCTCAACATGCCATGCCCGCTTTCACTTTCAAAGTAGGGACAATAGCGGCCCCTTCTTCTTTCTGAAACTGCTTTGCCGCCCTTCCCACCCCATGCCTTGCCTTTCATTTGCATTTCTTAAGTGCACCACAGTGATTTTGTGCTCAACGGTGTCTGTGTCCCTCTTGCTTTAGCCCCGCCCTTCACTCCTCATGGCGTGCCTTTTATTTGAATTTATTAACCGGGCCGCAGTGATTTTAGGCTTGAGGGTGTCTGTGTCTGTGCTGTTTTATCCTCGCCCTTACATTTCCCATGTTGGCAAAACACTCCCTTAGTCCGTCCCCGCCTCTGCAGCACACATGGCGCTGCGTCTCCTCCGGTTGCACTGATACTCATTGCTCCTGCAACTGCCCCAGACCTGCCTTCTCCACTTTCACTCTTGCAGGGGAAAAGGTATATGTTTATTTATTTAAACTGTGTTTGTGTTTTCAGCGGTTAACCCCTTCGCCGCAGGGGTAATTCCCCCACAGCGCGGGGGGTGGGGGGGCGCCGCTCGTGACGAGCCCAGCTCGTCATGAGGCACAGTGGAGCTGTACTCATGACGAGCTCAGCTCGTCACGACTCCGTCCACTGATTGATTTATCCGCGCAGGCGGGGAATCGATCGCGCGTAGGCGGAGCGCGGCCATTATGACGAGCCCAGCTCGCCATGAGCACGGCTCCATTGTGCCTCATGATGAGCAGGGCTCGTCATGAGCATGCAAGAGGTTAAGTACTTGCAAACTAACAACGATCAGCTGAAAACACAAGCACTTGCAGTTTCTGTTTTCAACCGATCCTCGCCCTTCCCCCTAGCCCCTCACTCCCACTTTACTTTGTTTTAAGCAACCAAGCTGAGCATAGTCCTTAATTTACCCTTGCCGCTCCGTCGGGATTACAGAAAAAGTGGCAAAAGAAATCTGTCTCAGTTTGCTACTTCTACCTCTTAGTGCACACCCTACTCGCACATTCATCTGCCCGACACCGATAAAATGAGTAACTTTAAAATATGTAATAGTAATGATAAAGAGTGGCTGGTTTACTAAGAGCCCCACGCAGAATCCTGCATTAATACCCCAAACAGTGCTCAATTTGTGATTCAATGAGCACCGGTGCCCACATTTCTGCTCAGAAGGAACGGAAGCTTTGAAATACTGCTGCATCTCGTACGTTAGTGCCTACTTGTCTTTCAACCCCCCCGTCCCTCCGCCTCCCAAACTAATGCTATGGAAGGCGTGGAGAGGCACAGAAATACTTTTCCATGCAATATGGTTAACTGTGTAAGTTCTTCCGTTTCTCAGAAGCAACTTTGTGATATTTGCGTTTTGTGCATCAGAATATTGCTGTAAGCTATGTTTTAAATGCCATTGTTTCCCCCTTGTTGTCCTGAGTGAGGAATGCAGCGTCGTAAAAGAGACCCCTCACGCAAGGCTGTCTTTAATTAGAAGCGTCAGCGGCGTGCAGCGCTAACAGCCAGGCTCAGAAAGCATCGCTTGGCTGGATTAAACAACTTTGAAATGCCCCTCACCTAGCACGGCCCAAGCACACCCTTATGACACATACCGGCCTATTTATGAGTGGATGTTAATCCCCACGAGGGGGTTTCTGCGTAAATCAGATTCCTGGGTCTTCATTTTAATGCAACTTCTCGTCTATTGATTAATTAAGCCTTTCACCCATTAGCAGTGACATTACACTTTGAGACATTCATTGCTTTAAGTAATTCCTGGTGGTGGGTCTGCTCATCTTTGGCGCTTTCGCCGTCAGATTACAGGCTGCCAACCTGGAGTCCAATTTAGAGGAGCTCTGGGTGGAAGGTAAGATGTGACCCTTGTTTTTCTAGCCACTTTGCTCCCCGATATAGCCGTGCTCCCCCTTAGAGTCAACAGGCAGCTGCAGTGGTCTACGGGCCTACAAAGGACCTCCATGCGCTCGGAGGGGGTTGACTGGCAGCTGAGTCTTGGGGTGCTCGGGGCTCCCTATTTATTATGCTTGTTTGGCTCTGGGACACCGTCCTGTCAGAGCCTGCACTGCCCCTCGAGCCACTATCTGCAGCCAGTCCTCTTGCCTGTGTGTAGTCCTGTTTTTTTGGATGGCTTTCAGCTTTTAGAGGGAAGGGAAAAACATTTGTCTCAAGGTAAAAAAAAATAATTCTAGCGAGGGAGATTTACTAGGACATGCCCTTTTGTAAGTGTATGTTTTCTATCCGTGTGTACTGAGGAATAAACTTGTATCTTTCTGTTCTTTGATTTCTTACCTCTCACGCCTGGTAATCCCGATTTGATAACCATGTAAATGTTCACTCGATTTACGATAGCTTGGAAGTTGTCACTGGTGTTGGAAGTTGTCACGAGTGTAGTTGGTGTATTGCTTTGTTTACATATAACAGTCTCTATTGGTGTTGTGGGGGAACAGGCTTTAAATCTTGATTATACTTGTGAGCAGTTTAGGCTCTTCTGGAGCTGTGTGGTAATGTATCTACACTTGTTTGTGGTGCGTTCATACCGCATTATAACATAGACCCTCTGTAACCATTTAACACCATTTTTGTTTACTGATGAGAATATGTGCAAAACTTACAATGACATTGCCTAAAGTCAGTCCTCCCTACACACTAAATCTAGGGGTGGCCAGCATACAGAAACGTTATATAATTTTACTTGGATTTAGGCTGCATTCCTTCTGTGTAACTGAACTGTGTTTTCTATTAAAAGAAGGCAATTCTGTTGGTCAGGTGACTGTTTAAGATCTTTATTTCTGGGTATCAGGTAACAAGAACGTCAATTTATAGTTTAACATGCAATACATATTTATCTGGACTGCATGCAGTGCAATCTGTTTTCGCTAGCCAAGTAATGCTGCCCATTTTGTGCTAAAGGGTCTCTTAACATGTAGCTCGTCAAGGCTGTCTCGTGTTTTTAACTGTCAGAATTGTCGCCGTTCGAGAGCGGCCTAGTAACAACACATCCTGGGGTACTTGTGCCCATCCCTTCCCCCCTCACTGGCGGTAACGAACAAGTTATTTACCTTCGGTAACGATATAGCTGTAAGAAACATTAGTTAGTTAGATTCCTTTCTTTAGAATATCCCCAGGCGTCAGGCTGGATCCGGAAAGATTTTTCGTCAGCAATACCCTTGCGCGTCGCTAGGCGTCGTCTGCGGCTCTGCGTCCGTCGTCGTGATCGCCGGTATGACGTTGTCAGAGTATTTAGACGCTGCCCTCGCGCGCTGACGTCAGTTCTTGTACATAGCTTTCCGGGTCAGGAACGCAGAGCCATGCAAGAAACCGACACTGGTGCCATGAATCCAGGGCCCTGAAAGGGATGACCTTAACCCTAGATATCAATTCGCAGAACGGGGAGGATGGGTGGGGCGGTAAGGAATCTAACTAACTAATGTTTGTTACAGATATATCGTTACCGAAGGTAAGTAACTTGTTCATCTGAAAGAAACACGTTAGTTAGATTCTTACCTTAGAATAGATACTCCAGCAATACCAACCCCGGTGGTGGGTCTGCGAACCAAGATCACACCAGGAAGTCCTGGAGAACGGATCGGCCAAAGAAGCCGTCTCTCCGGACTTGGCTGTCTAGGCAGTAATGCTTGGCAAACGTGTGCAGCGAGGCCCACGTTGCTGCCTGACAAATGTCCTGCAGAGGGACTCCCCGTCCCAGGGCAGTAGCAGCCGCTGTGGCCCGAGTGGAATGGGCCCTCAGCCCCACATTAGGTTCCTTCTTAGCCAAGGAATAACAGGCCTTAATGCACAAAACGACCCACCGAGAGATGATTCGCTTGTGCACCGCCCGCCCCTTCTTAGCGCCCACGTAGCCAACGAAGAGTTGGTCGTCCACCCGGAACTGTTTCGTGCGGTCCAGATAGAAGGAGAGCGCACGTTTTGAGTCCAGACGGTGGAGCCTCTCTTCCTCTTTCGAGGGATGCGGAGGCGGAAAGAAGGTAGGCAATGTAACAGACTGGCCGATGTGAAAGGCGTAACCATCTTAGGGAGAAAGGAAGGACGAGTCCTGAGAACAACCCTGTCCGGATGGACAGAGAGGAAAAGAGGTTTAGAAGAAAGAGCCTGGAGCTCACTCACTCTTCTGGCAGAGGTGATGGCAACCAGGAAAGCAGTCTTAAGAGTCAGAAGACGAAGAGGACAATTATGAAGTGGCTCAAAGGGAGCGCACATCAGATAGGTTAACACCAGTTTCAAGTCCCACTGAGGCATTACGAAAGGGACAGGAGGAAACATGTGAGTAATGCCTTTAAAGAATCTAGCAACAACGGGGACTTGAAAAGAGAAGACTGATCAGGAAGCTGTAAGAAGGCAGAAACAGCTGAAAGATATCCTTTGAGGGTGCCCAGAGCAGAGCCCTGCTGGGCCAGGGAAAGAAGAAAGAGGAGAACTTCTGAAAGAGGGGCGGAAAGGGGATCCACAGCCTTTGCTGTGCACAATGCCACAAATCTGTTCCACCTGCAGGCGTATACCGTTTTAGTGGAGGGACGCCTGGCTGCCAGAATGACATCACAGACTTCAGGAGGTAAGTCAAATGACATCAACTGTCGCCGCTCAATCTCCACGCATGGAGATGGGGGCTGGACAGGTTCGGGTGAAGGACCGTTCCCCTGCTGCTGCGACAGAAAGTCCTCCTGAAGAGGCAGTCGAATCGGGGGATCGATTCACAGACTGAGTAGCTCAGAATACCAGTATCTTCGTGCACAATCCGGAGCCACAAGGATGAATTGGGCCCGGTCGCGCCTGATCTTCTTCAGCACTCTGGGCAGAAGTGGTATAGGCGGAAAGGCGTACAACAGACCGCAACTCCACTCGCGACAAAAAGCGTCTCCGAGCGAGTGCCGCCTTGGAAATTCCAACGCGCAGAACTGATGACATTGCGCGTTCACTTCTGTGGCGAATAGATCTAACCAAGGCTCTCCCCACTGCTGAAAGAGGCCTTGCGCCACGTCCGAGTTCAGACGCCATTCGTGATCCATCATGCACCGGCGGCTGAGTTTGTACGCCCTGGCGTTCAGAGAGCTCGCCAGGTGTTGAACCACCAGGGTGATGCCCTGATGTTCCAGCCATGTCCAGAGGCGCAGAGCCTCCTGACAAAGGGTCCACGACCCCACCCCGCCCTGTTTGTTGCAATACCACATGGCGGTGGTGTTGTCCGTGAACACCTGCACTACACTTCCCCGTACAGAGGGAAGGAATGCCTTCAGTGCAAGCCGGATCGCTCGCAGCTCCTGTAGGTTGATATGGAGCCGGGACTCCGCTGGAGACCAGAGGCCTCTGATCTCCGCCTCTCCCATGTGGCCCCCCCTCATCCCAGGCGGGACGCATCCGTCACCATTACGTGCTCCAGGTGGGGTAGGGAGAGGGATCTGCCACTGACCCAATCGCGGTCCGTGAGCCACCACTGCAACTGTCTTGCAGTGCCCTCTGAGATCAGGACGTGGTCGGACAGGTTGCCCGGATGCTGAGCCCATTGGAACTTCAGGTCCCACAGCAGAGCCCGCATCCGCCACCTGGCGTGATGTACCAGCAGGATGCAGGAGGCCATTAGACCCAGCAGCCGCAGGACCATCCTGACCGAAACTCGGGATAAAGGCTGAAAGACCAGAACCAGACCCTGAATATCCCGAACCCGCTGTTCCAGAGGATAGACCCAAAACAGAGCCGAGTCCAGAACCGCTCCAATGTAAAGAAGCTTCTGGGAGGGACTCAGATGCGACTTCGGCACGTTGATGGAGAACCCCAGCAAATGCAGGAGGTTGGCCGTAGTCTGGAGGTGGGAGCTCGCCTTCAACAACCAGTCGTCGAGATAGGGGAAGACTGGAACCCCTAATCTGCGCAGAGGAGCTGCGACCACCGCCATCACTTTCGTGAACACCCGAGGGGCACTGGTGAGGCCGAAGGGGAGCACGGTAAACTGAAAGTGCTCGTGTCCTACCATGAACCACAGGTAACGCCGGTGGGCCGGCAGGACGGGGATGTGGAAATACGCGTCCTGCAAGTCCAACGCTACCATCCAGTCTCCAGGGTCTAGGGCAGCCAGAACCTGAGCTAAGGTGAGCATCTTTAACTTCTCCTTCCGGAGGAAGGCGTTGATGCTCCCGAGGTCCAAGATAGGGTGTAGGCCCCCTTTGCCCTTCTTGGGAACCAGAAAGTAGTGGGAGTAACAACCCCGACATACTTCTGGGCCAGGAACGCGATCAATGGCCCCCTTGGCCAAGAGGGCTGTACCTTCCTCCTGCAGAAGTTGCAAGTGATCCCCCGACATGCGGTGGCACTGCGGTGGCATGGCTGGAGGGGTCGCCTCGAAGGGGAGGGAGTAGCCCCTTCGGACGATTTAAAGCACCCACCTGTCTGACGTGATGGTACGCCAGTGGAGCAGGTGATGGCGAACTCTGCCTCCCACTGGCGTGGAATGGGCCTGAAAGGTCGGAATAGGAAGGCTTTGAGGCAGATGCTGCGGGAGCAGATGTGGGCTGACCGGCTCTCTGCCCCCTGCTCAGCCGCAGCGGAATCCACGTCCGCGACCGCGTTGAGGCTGGTTCTGTGGCCTGTGGCTAGACGGACGTGCGGGGGCGACCCTTCCTTGGCCACGAAAGGGGCGAAAAGCAGAAGTTTACGGGCGCGGGGCCGAGAGCCCCAAGGACTTGGCCGTAGCCCTGGAGTCCTTAAAGCGCTCCAGCGCACTATCCGCTTTATTGCCAAAAAAGCAACAGCCATCAAAGGGCATGTCCATGAGAGTGCTCTAGCCATCCCCGGAGAAATTCGTGGATCTCAGCCAGGCATGGCGACGAATCGCCACCGTCGTCGCAATCGCCCAACCTAGCGAGTCTGTGGTGTCAAGCCCACATCGTATGGAGTGCCGAGCTGCATCCCGTCCCTCAGCAAGAGCCTGGGCGAGCTGTGTCCGGGCCTTCTCCGGACACTGGGGCAGCACGTCAGCCACCGCAACCCACAAGGAGTGAGTGTAACGGTCCAGAAGGCACACAGTATTATTGGACCGCAACCCCAAACTGAGAGAGGAAAACAGTTTCTTCCCAAACTGTTCCATACTTTTGGATTCCCGATCCGGAGGAGCGGACGGGAAGGCGGTCTGGGACGTAGAGGCCTGGATAACCAGGCTCTCACGGGTGGGGTGCACTGATAGAAAGCTGGGGTCGTCCGGAGCAGGGCGGTGGCGCCGGGCCACGTTCCGGTCCACAGGAGTGACTGTGGAGGGCTTGGACCAGGTGCCCATCAGAACGTCAGTGAGTGCCTCATTGAACTGCAGTAGAGGCACCGAAGAGCTTACTGGCGGTTGAAGCACCTCGGTGAGGAGGTTAGTCCTCACGGCCACTGCAGGGAGCTCCAGGTGTAGGGCTTTGGCAGCCCTGCGCAGCACCACAGAATAGGTTGCACCCTCCACCGAAGCCACGGAGGGAGGAGAGATGAAGCCAGTGTCAGGCGAGGTGTCGAGACCACTGGCATCCCCCCAGCTCGTCTGCCCAGTCCTGATGTAACTGGCACTACTGTGCCAGAGGGTCCTCAGACCCCTCCCAGTCGCCCCCGTCATCCGTCTCCTGGTAGACAGGTAGAAAGGACGGAACCGGGCGGTAGATGAAATGCTCATCCATCGGCGCCGGAGACGGCGCCCGGCGGCGCCGCTCTGACGCCGAACCCGGGCTAAAACTGGGGACGACGTTGTCCGAAGACGGCGCCGGGGGAGGCACCATAAAGGTCGGCGACGCGGAGGGGTCGTAAGGTCAACCGGCGTCGACCGGGATCCAGGCCTGGATCCCACGGGGGCCTGCGGCGTCGGGACTGAAGTCGACGACAGCACCGGGCCGAAGCCGCCGGCTCGCTAGGCCTCCCATGTGGGCCTGCGGGGCCCGAAGGCGTGCCGGCAGGCCTCGACAGCGGAGTGAGACTCCTCATGGCCACGAGGAAGTCCCGAATCTCGCCCGGAGTCGCATTAGGCCCAGGGACCAGAGACTATGTGGCCGGATGCGACTCCTGCGGCTCCGACGGAGCCGCGCGGGTGGTGCCACCTGAACCCTCAGCCGAGTCGCGCAAGGGGAGTCAGAAGAACGATGTCGCCTCTTTGACTTCTTCTTACTGTGCCTCGACTTACCTGAATGCGAGGACTTCGAACCCGACGAGCAGTGATGACTTCGGCTCCGCGACCGGTCCCTCGAACGCCTCCTCGACCGGGACCACGAGCTGCACGGAGCCGACTGCCGGAGTTCGAGGAGCTTGCGGGACCGCTCCTGCCTAGCCTTCGAGGTCAGGGCCTGGCAGTCGGGAAACGACTGGGCATCATGGTCGGCCCCAAGGAAGTAGAAACACCGACGGTGGTGATCCGTAACCAACATGAGTCGGTTACAGGCGTCGCACGGCTTGAAACTGGGCATCTCTACCGGCACCAGGAGTCGAGGTCGACTCGAAAGATAGACCAAAAAAGTCCAAAAAGTTTAGTCAAAAAGTGACTAAAGGGTATGCTCTTCCCGGATCTGCGCTTACTGGCGCGGAAAAAAGAATAACTGACGTCAGCGCGCGAGGGCGGCGTCTAAGTACTTCGACGACGTCATCCCGGCGATCACGACGCCGGACACGGAGCCGCTGACGACGTCTAGCGACGCGCAAGGGTATTGCTGACTAAAAAATCTTTCCGGATCCAGCCTGACGCCTGGGGATATTCTAAGGTCAGGAATCTAACTAACGTGTTTCTTTCATCTTATCTCCATCATTGGTGCCCACTTCCTCAGGTGTAGAAGAGAAGCTTGCCGTGCACATGTAAGACCTGGGGTCTCCAGGCCCTAAGGGGGTAACGTGACACGAGCGGCTGGGCACCCAAAGGCCTGTGTGTTAAGCGACCATACAACACACGCATCCTCTGAAGCAGTAAACACACACAATAATGGACGCCACACAATAAGGTGAATGCAAATTAATCAAGTTTTATCTAATCAAAGGATCACACGCGGTGATCTTGGAGGGCAATGTATCTTAGCTTATACACATTCACATTTGCATTACAGTTTCTCATTACCTGTACACTTTAACATGTGCATTACAGTTGTTCATGACCTGTACCCTTCAACAAGTGCATTACAGTTGTTCATTACCTGTACGCTTTAACATGTGTATTACAGCCTCTCAGTACTGTTACCTCCGCAACCCCTGCAGTATGAACCTTCCTAGTGCTGCGGGCCGGGGCCTGCACACGTGGCGCTACGGGCGTCTACGAAGAAACAAAGGCACATGAGCATAACTTGTGGTCGTATAATGCCTGCCTAGCACCCTGAGCATAAGCGTGGTGGGCACAGTAAGCGCCTCGCACTTGGGACCTTCACTGGCGAAAGGAGCGCCTGTGGGTTTGTGAATACGCCGGAATGATTAGCGTTACTGAGACATAGAACGCATTGAGCACTGTTGAATACAATGGAACGATCAGCGTTACTCTAACATAGAACGCATTGAGCACTGGTAACTACACTTGAGCGATCAGCGCTACTCTAACCTAGAACGCATTGAGCATTGGTAAATACAATTGGACGATCAGCGCTACTCCCACATAGAACGCATTGAGCACTGTTGAATACAATTGAACGATCAGCGCTACGAGCACATAGAACGCATTGAGCACTGTTGAGTACAATTGAACGATCAGCGCTACGGGGACATAGAACGCTTTGAGCACTGTTGAGTCCTGCGAACGGCAGTCCCCAGGAGAGGGTAATCCCACGGAGGGGAGACTCACAATTTCGGCGGGAAATCCCACGGAGGGGGGAAAGTCACAGTTCCTGCATGCAGTGTCGTTCCCACCTGGCAGGGGGCGCACCGGGCCTTTCCACGATTCCCGGGGAGCAGGGGGGGGGGGGGGGGCGAGTCTCAGGCCGCCACACGGCCGCGCTACCTCCCAGCCCCCGGGGGGTTACCTTGATCTCGTCGCTCGGTTCCGCTCCGGGTCCTCCTTCCGATGCGCGCGACGGCGCGGGACACTCCCGGACACTCGCTCTTCCTTCGGACGCTGCGACGGCAGCGCGGGGCCCCGGGCTTCTCCGCGGGCTCCGACTTGACACTGACACTTCCCTGAGGCCTACGGGCCGCGGCGGTGATCGCGTTGCGGGTCCTGGCACCCGGGGGGGGGGTCACAAATTAAGCGGGAGCTCGGCCAGCTCCGCGCTCGACAGCAGATCTGCACAGGGGGTCACAGGTCAGGTCTGGCAGCGCAGGAAACACAGTGCCAGCACCTGGTCGATCCCCAGCAGTCAGGCAATCAGTCGTTTCACGAAGTTACAATAGTCAGCTTGGCATGAAGTTTCAGGATGGTACTTCTGCAGTTTCAAAAGTCAGTCTTTGTGGCGCAGATGATACTGGCGCCCTTGGGGTTCTGTTCCTTGGGGGGTAGGGGATGAGTTGGCGATTAGGTCCTTCCTAATCAGGCTGGGCAGAGGTTCCCTGGGTCCTCCTACTGCTGGGCAAGATCAGTGGGTTTCACAGGATCCCTCACTCACTTAAGAGGCAGCACCTAAGCCCTGTCACTCTCAGAGGCATAAGTCCCTGGCTAGGCCCTACCGCCTACACTCCTGCGTGGATTCTCCAGCTCTGCTTCACCCCAACTGGCCAACTGACCGGAAAAAGTTCCCTCCCTCACTTATGTATCACTAGGTCAGGTGACCTCTAGCCAAGGCGGCAAAAGTAAAAACCACACCTCCCTTCTAGAAGGTTCCAGCACATTCCAGGAGCTTCCCCATACTACCTAAGGGACAAAAAAAGGCGGGCTGGTGTTGCAACATTGTTGTGGGGTTCCTGCCAGCTCCTGGCAGCTAGGGTGCTACTATGAAAGACCACTCTGCAGTAGCAGGGGTCTGTGGCAGCCATCTTGGGAGAAGGGAGCACCTGCACCTTAACACTGGTTGGCAATGAAAAGGCGCCCGGAGACCTAAGTCCAACATCAAAAATGAGGGTGGAAAAAAATGAGGCACGATCAAAAATAAATGGGGAGACTACCCTAAGGCTGACAGGTCCAACAGCACACATCTTCGTTTATAACAGTAGTTTGTCTGAAGCCCAGCACATCACAAATTCAGATGTGCCCCTTCTTACATAGAGAACAAGCATTTGCAATGCAATAGGTCTCACATTTATGCAAATTAAAGGTATTGGCATTGTAAATAACAATACCTTTTATTTATGTTTTAAAACCCAAAACATAAATAAAAGAAATTGCCATTTACAATGGCAATAGCTCAAACTTGCGAAAATGCGAGACCTATTGCATTGCAAATGCTTGTTTTATGAGGAAGTACTGGCAGAGTCATGATGGGTCTTTTTTTATGCTTTTTTGTGTCCCTCAGGGGATTTCAGAGATCTAGCCCTCTTTTTAGACAGTTCAAATGATGTCTGGGAACTGAAACTGCCTTCCTCCTGAGAAAGCACAGAAGATTTAGATTTAAGTCTTTCCAACCAAATATGCAGCCTGCCTTCTCTGTCTTTCAAAGTCTTAGTAGAGAAAGGTCTGCGAATCCTACAGTCTTTAACCTTATAAAGAGGGTATAAGAAGTAAATACAATCCTTGTAGGGATCCTCAGCATGCAGCCTCTTCATACCACATGACCCACAAGGTTTGAAGAGTCCTTTCTTTGAAGAATCCGACATATTGAAAGCCAAATATCCAAGATGAAGAGAAAAAACTGAGCAGAGCTCAGGGAGATTCCCTGTCACAACGACATGCGGCAGAAAATCTGATGGACTTGCCTCTCTGTAGAGTGTTCTGGAGGGTGCTGATGTCTGATTGGTTGTGTTTTAACTTTGGTTCATTTTACAAAAGGCTATGGATGGGCTAATACAGTGAATGCTCAATGCATGATAGCCTATGGCAAAATTACTTACTGCTATTATAAAATTACAGTGAGACTCCCACCTCGATGATGGAGATGATTCAAGCATGTAAATCTATGAAAGATCCAATACTGGATAAAAATACAAAATCAATCCACTTTCCCAGAAACGAGCTTCAGGGCAATAAAATGTTATCGCTGTGGAGCACCAGAACATATTGGATTTAGTACCATGTGCGCTGAGAGGAATGCCACATTTGATAATTGTGAGACACAGAGGCCACTTTGCCAAGGAATGCAGATCAAAGGGTCGAATAGTAAAGGAAAATGATGATGCATGTGAGAGCATACCCTTAGCCATGTTCTTCCCCAGCTAAGGAATTAGGTTGTTTTATCAATGTTGTAATAATATGCGTTCTTTATTTTCTTTTTTATTGACCATTTATATTTTTATGTATGTATGGGGGTGTGGAGTTGGTAGAATTCTGGCCATGTAAAAGAGATTTTAGAATGTGGTGTAGGAATGTATTCTTTGAATAGCTGAAAACATTTTAGTGGCAGAAGACTGGGGATGAGAACCTAAAAGCTAGAGGTGACTTACTGGACATAATAAACAATGTATGTTTGAACCAGTATATGTTCTGTGGATCTTTACATAACCGCTGTATATTCACAGGCTTTGCATACTCCTGCCATCTAGTGTTGGGTCCGGATGTTTGCAAGTTGTTTTTCTTCTGAGAAGTCTTTCTCAGTCACAAGGTAAGTTGACTCCTCGTTTCGGTGATAGTGCGCATGGGCATCAACTCCATTTTTAGAATGTTTTCCTGCAAGAGGGTGAGAATGGAGTAAGTAAGTGTAGCATAGAGATGTCCATGCGTATATAACGTGAATAATAAGAACTGCAGCGTCAATAAGTGCCCGGGAAGGAGGGAGGGCGCAGGTGAATCTACAGCTCTATATGCCAAAAACAGATGCTTATAGGGTAATTAACATCATCCGTTCAAGACATGTATGCTGTAGATACACATGCTTTGCATAGACTGTTTAGCAGTATCCTCCAAAAGCAGTTGCTAACCAGTGGGTGTTACAGTTGTTTGAAAGAGTGTCTTTAGCGCTGCCTGTCTGATATTAGCCTGTTGATGTGTTAACAAATCTACACAATAATGTTTTGTAAATGTGCATGGTGTAGACCATGTAGCTGCCTGACATATAACATATGTTACCTAAAAAGGCCATAGATGCTCCTAATTTGCGAGTAGAATGTGCTCTAGGAGGTACTGTTAAAGTTCTTTCAATGTTAGTATTGCAAGTTTGAATACATTTGACAATCCATTGCGAAATACCAGATTTTGAGATGGGTTACCCTTTATGAGGTGGAGCAAAAAGAAGAGTTCTTCTAAGGTTAATGCCTGTAACTCACTAACTCATCTTAGTGAAGTAATAGCTATTAAGAAGGCCACTTTCCATGAAAGAAATTGTAGTGAACGATTGTGTAATGGTTCAAACGGTGGGCCCATAAGTCTTGTAAGAACAATGTTAAGGTTCTAGACAGGGGCAGGTGGTACTCTGGGTGGTATTATTCTTTTAAGGCCTTCCATAAAGGCTTTAATGACAGGTACTTTAAATAAAGATAAATGTTACCTGTTCAGAAGAAATGCAGCTACTGCTGCAAGGTGTAGTCGAAAAGATGTGTAGGCTAAACCTGCACGTTGTAGATGTAAAAGATAACAAATAATGTTTTGTCTAGCGGATCAATTCAATTATTATTACAATATATGACAATTTTTTTCCACTTTGCAGCCTAACATTCTCTAGTGGTAGGTCTTCTTGCTTCGTTGACGATTGTCATATAGTTTGGTGGTAGGTTCGGGTAACCAAACTTCATGACTTCAGGAGCCAAATCGCAAGGTTGAGGTCTTTGGGATGTGGATGTCTGATTTTCCATGGTTCTGTGTGAGAAAATTTGATGTTATGTAAAGCTTCTGATGTGGACCCACTGACAGGTCCAACAGTGTGGTGAACCATGGTTGACGAGCCCATGTGGGAGCTACGAGAATCAGTGTGAGAGATCTCTGTCTGAGTTTCCTAACTAGAAATGGAAGGAGGTGGAGAGGTGGAAAGCGTAAGCAAATATCCCTGACTAATTCTTCCATAGGGCTTTGCCTTTGAATAGAGGGTGTTGGAGCCTGAAGGTAAAGTCTGGGCATTTTGAGTTCTGTGCTGTGGGAAAGAGGTCTATTTGTGGAAATCCCCCTTTTTGAAAGTAAGGAAGGAAAACTTGTGGGTGAAGTTCCCATTTGTGTATATGTTGTTGCATTCTGCTGAGGAGATCTGAAAAAATATTGTCTGTGCCTGGAAGGTGCTCTGCTAGTAGATGGGTTTTGTGATGAATTGCCCAACGCCAAATGGTCTGAGAGAGGCATGATAGTTGGAGAGAGTGTGTCTCCCCCTGTTTTTGTATATAGTACATTGTCATATTGTCCGTTCGGATTAAAACAACTTTCTTTACCAGGTGAGGTAGAAAAGCTTTCAACGCTAGTTCAACTGCTTGTTGCTCTAGTTAGTTGATGTGACAGTTCGCCTGTTTGGAGTTCCAAAGACCCTGAACTGTCAACTGTTGTAAGTGTGCCCCCACCCTGTGAGAGATGCATCTGTTGTTAGCACGACTTGTGGAAATAGGGTCGATAAACAGCCGCCCTTATGACAAATTTTGAGTGTTCCACCACTGCAGAGAGCAATGAGTGTGGCTGTCTACCTACACTAGATCTGTCAGCTGACCCTGTGCTTGATTCCACTGCCGTGCTAAGCATTCTTGTAGAGGGCGCATGTTTAGTCTTGCATGAGGCACTATCGATATGCATGATGCCATCATCCCTACTAAATGCATGAATGTTCTGGCTGAGAGGTAATGGTTGACTTTGAACTGTTGTAACAGTGTTTGTAAATTCTGACTTCTGGCTGCATTGGGATATGCTAGAGCCATGTAAATGTTTAGAATGGCTCCTAGATATGGTTGTGTCTGATTGGTTTGAAGATGAGATTTCTGTATATTGACTGTGAATCCCAACTGATGTAGAAGATTTAAGGTAATCTGAGTGTGATGCACACATTTGAGATGTGAGTTGGCTTTTATGAGCCAATAGTCTATGTATGGGAAGACATGTATTTGTTGTCTTTTTAGATGTGCCGCTACTACTGCTAAGCACTTGGTGAACACTCTGGGTGCAGTTGTTACTCCAAACGGAAGAACTTTGAACTGATAAAGGTTTTCCCCTATCACAAAGCTGAGGTATTTGCAATGTGCTGGGTGAATGGGTATATGAAAGAATGTGTCCTTTAAGTCTAGCGTTGACATAAAGTCGCATTGTTGCAAAAGTGGAAGTACTTCTTGCAGAGTGACCATGTGGAAGTGTTCTAACAATATGTACAAGTTTAGCGGTTTGGAATCCAATATTGGTCTTAACGAACCATCTTTTTGGGGAATTAGGAAGTATAGTGAATATTAGTCTGTTGAACCTCTGGTTTAAAACCATGCATGCCTCCTAAGTAAAATGCTGATATTGTTTCCTCTAGCTGCAGGATCTGCAGCATCTAAAGCACATCAAATGGATGAATTAGAAATAAGCTTGACTTCTTGCATATTTCTTGCCATTTTTCTTGTGTTCTTCTGGAAGATATTGTAATAATTCTTCCATTTCATCCGAATGTGCCTTATCATACCTAGCTAACAGCCCTTGAGTGTTGGCTATTCTCCAATGATTGGCTGATTGAGCAGCTACTCTCTTTTCAGAGTCATCTATTAACTTTGATTCCTTATCAGGAGGAGGTGCTTCTCCTGAGCTTTATGAATTTTCTCTTTTACGTGCATTTGAAACTACCAAGGAATCCAAAGGAAACTAATAAATTCAGGGTCAGATGGAGGAGCTTTGCTTATTTTATCTACTCTAGGTGTGGGGATACATGACCTGACAGGATCTTTAAAGATTTTGTCTGTATGCCTCATCGTGTCCTTTAACGTGGGCAAATACTGAGATGTTCTGTGTGTATTTCCTATCGCTTCAAAAAGGAAATCTTCTTCTAGGTCTTCCTTATGTAAAGTGACCCTGTGATAAGTGACTGCTTTGGCAATTAACTCTTGATATGTGTGGGGGCGTGGCCTGCTGAGCAGCAAAATGGCCGCTCTCTGAGTGCGCTCTGTCTGCCGGACAACTATCCTCTAATTATCCTGCACTTCGGGGTGTGAACGAACTGCCCAGACCGCCAGACATAGCGGATGTGGCAGTGTGGCATCGGCGGAGGTCCCTCATACCTGTCCTGCCTCGGGCCGCTTGGAATTGAGACCCGCTGGAGTCCGTGACGAGGGACGCCGGCGGTATCTGCTGGTGCGTAGTCGGGAGGCGCTGCAAATCGAGGCCGAGGCTGACCTGCTGAGCACGGCCTGTGTTTGGGAGGAGGAGCGGCGGCTGGAAAGGTCACAAATTCATTACCTCTGGCTGCGGATGCCCCCCCCCTCCCCCGGTGGAGAAGGGCAGTTGCGCGGACTACTTCTGTCGCCTGCCGGGTGGAGCGGCGATACGGAGGCCGGCAGGGGATCGCCGGACACCATTGCTGTGGGCGGAGTGGTGATCGGGGGCCTCGGGAGGCGCCGCATACAGGTGGATGATGCTGGAGTTCTGGAGCGGGTTTATGGTGGCGGCGTGAAGTCCGGCACAACATCACGGTCAGTGTATGGAGAGGTGTGGGGCAACCATCTTGAGAGCGCTGTTGTGACGGCCGGTGAGAGGCGCCTCGGCGGGGCAGTACTGTCGCCTGGAAGACGTGGGCACACCCAGAGGGCTGACACAGTGCAAATATATAACGGCTCGGGCTCCTGAGGTCGCGGCGACGACTCCTGGCTGCCTGGAGGGCATTGGTGGCCGCACTTGTTGCCGGTGCCCGTGGGCGCCGCTGCTGAACGGCCTAGTGGAGGACCCGGTCGCACTCGAGCTCCCACGCGATTGCGGCGCTGTTCGCCTTTGGTGTGGGCTGCTGCTGCACGATTGGGGGCACCTGCGGAGCAATTGGGTGACTGGGCCCTCTGCGAAAGTAGAGCTGGAGTAGTGGCCACGTGGTGTGGAGGTTGCTGGTTCCTGTGCCGGAGCTGTTGTGGTCCTGCCTGTTTTCTGCCATCTGTGGGTAGGTGCTGCATTGCCGACCCCCTGCGCTATATGGGATCTAGCAGGCCGCTGTCGGAAAGTCTCCCCTGGAAGATACCGGGTGCGGGGCGGTCGACCTCGCAGCCTGTTGGTGCTGCGGTTGCCTGTTGGTGAGGCTGGCCTAAGCAAAATCTCGGCACGTAGTGAGCAACGGCAATACGGCCAACGCCTCCCAAAACCGCAAACAAGCATAGACGGGGGGTGTACTGTCCAGAGTGTGGTACTGCATTGCCACCCAACATCTGCTGCTGTGGGCTCGGGGGTGCCTTTGCTGCTATTCTCCACGTGATATTGGTGCATCCTACCGGCAATGGGCAAACAGGACTCTAAGCAGCCGAAGCTGACCTTCGAACATAAGCGCTCCACGAGGCAGGCGGAGTTGGAGCCGGAGACTCCGGCGGAGGAGCAGCGGGATCCCGTGGCCGACGATCGTGGAGAGGATTTGCGGACAATTATGCTGGAGATGCGGTCGAGCCTACGCAACATTGATACTAAACTGGATAACCTAACCTCTCAATTAGACTCTGTGAAAACGCAGGTGGCAACCCACGAGACACGCTTGATAATCGTCAGATGGAGTTTCACGAATTCCAAGTTGAAACGAAGGACCAGTTGCTACATATGGACAAATTGCTCAGCGTCATCAGAGCCAAGAATGAGGACTTGGAAGCAAGGTCAAGGCGCAATAACCTTCGCGTTACCGGTATTCCGGAGACAACGGCAATATCCAGGATGGAAACCTACATAACTGACCTGTTGCACGAGCTATTTGATCCACACCTGTCTGCGTTGTTTGTGGTGGAGAGGGCACACAGGTCCCTGGGACAGACACCTCCTGTTGGGGCGCCGCCTCGGCCTATTATTGCGAAGCTTCTGAACTACCAAGATCGTGATCTCATCCTACGAATGGCCAGGGAAAAAGGCAGCATCACGCATGAAGGCAATAATATCTCATTTTATCCAGATTTCACTCCAGCCGTCCAGGCGGCACGACGGGAATTTCTTCCAGCAAAGCGGGCTCTCCTACAAGCAGAGATCCCATATTCTCTTCTATATCCCGCTAAACTGAAAGTGTCGTTTGAGGGGACAGCCCACATATTTACTGACGCTAAATCGGCACTAAAGATCGCCAAGCATGTGGGAGGCAAATCAACAAAAGGGCCTCGTGGTGGAGCGGAGGCAGCAGGAGGCCGGCTGAGTGACAATGATTAACATGGGTATCGTATTGTGAATATATGGGACCTATCAAATTGCTTGACCGGGGGCTGTAATATGGTCAATTGTGGTGGGCATTTGTACGCCTCCGGGCTCCAATTCACACTGTCTGTTATAATGTTTTTTTTCAGTAAATGTGTCTTGGGCGGTTCACATCCCCCGCAGGTTTTCTGGCCACCCTGTTAAATACAGGGTAGAAGCCGGCATAGCTATACCCCCTTGGGAATGTTCCCTGGCTTGTTTCATGTTGGTTTGGGGTTATTAGATGGGAGGGGTATTCTACAACCCGGTTGGGGGGTTGGAGTGGGTGGTAGGGTCTGTTTCCTTGTTCAATGCCAGCACCAATATCATGCGATGTATGTCTAGTGTCCTCTGCATATGGAATGGGTCTTGTCGAACCGCTGTACTCCTCTTCTGCAATATAGTGAGATATGCACAATGCGGATAAAACGTTGAATTGTCTGACCTGGAATGTTCGGGGGCTAAATGATCACAGGAAGGCACGGTTGGTGCATGCCTACTTAGTACATCACAATGTAGATGTCTGCCTGTTGCAGGAAACACACTTAAATACCGCACCATCCCAGCGATTGCGTCATAATAGGTGGGGACACACTTATTCGGCTATCTATTCCAACTATGCCCGTGGGGTGGCAATACTGATCAGACGAGGGTTGGATTGGAGGGAGGGTTCAGTCCAGGGCGACCCGGAGGGTCGGTATGTGTTGGTGCAGGGACTGGTATGTGGCCTTTCAGGTGGTTATTGTGGCTGTTTATGGTCCTAACATTGACTCCCCCACTTTTTTTCATAAGATTTGGGGACAAGTGAGGGCTACTGGTTGCAACACGATTCTCTGGGGGGGAGATTTCAATGCGGTGCTTGATGACGAAATGGATAGGAAAGGAGCAGCTCGTGCACTGAACCCAATGGCAAGTACCGCGCTACAGGAAATAATAGCTGATGGTGAACTCATTGACATTTGGCGAAGCAGACATGAAGCGCTGAGGGAGGGCACCTGCATATCGGCCCACCGCAGCGCTTGGTCACGCCTAGATAATTGGCTAGTGTCGCGAGACATACCCTTGTGGATTGTGGACGTGGAAAATATGTCCCATTCTCTATCTGACCACGCTCCTTGCATGTTGAAATTGAGGATTCCGGGCGGTCCACGCCCGGCATTCACATGGCGCCTCACGCTCTACTCGATGATGCATTTAAGGAGGAGATTAGGAGGATATCACTGACTATTTTGAACTTAATGCAGGATCGGTAGACACTGAGACATCCCTATGGGAAGCATTTAAAGTTGTCATTAGAGGCCAATGTATTGCCCGGCAGGCTGGAGTGTTAAGGGCGATACGGAGCACTCTTGCATCGCTAGAGACCGATATAAAAAAACTTGAACAAACATTTTTTGATACTGGCGAGCAAGATAAGGCGGGTCTGATGAAAACCAAGTTATTGGAATACGCTGAGGAAGCGCTGCGTGAGGTAACATTTTTAGGTAAATATGCGGAGGCTAGACGTTATGGCGAGGGTGGGAGACCAGGGAAAGCCTTAGCAGGAATGTTAAAAGCACCAAGATCTGCGACATACATAAATGAACTGCGCTCGAAATCTGGCGTCCAGGTTCGAGGAAAAGGTGCGATCCTTGGGGCCTTTTCTGACTTTTACTCTAAACTATACACAGCTACCCAGGGAACGTGCCCGGATGGGTTGGAATCCTTTTTGGATTCGATTGCATTGGTATGGTTTAATAATACACACAGGGAATACATGGACCTCCCGATAGATGCCGAGGACGTGGCACAGGTCATAAAGAGCTTACCACCCGATAAGGCGCCGGGGCCGGATGGTCTAACCACGGCCTTTTATAAGGCATACACTGAGGAGTTGGCGCCCAGGCTGTTAGCAGTGTACGAAGAAGCTTTGGAGACGGGCGTGCTGCCTGCGTCCATGCGTGAGGTTTTGATTATTACACTGCTGAAGCCGGATAAACCGGCAGACGATTTAGACTCCTATAGGCCCCTTTCCCTGATAAATGTAGATGTGAAGATCCTAGCTAAACTGCTTTCGAACCGGGTGCAGCCCATGTTGCCTATGATAGCGTTCCCGGATCAATCGGGATTTATCCCAGGGAGATCAACCTCACACAATCTACGCACGATCTTCTCAGCCCTGCATTACTTGCACCCAGATGTTAGGGCTGCGGTGGTGTTTTTGGACGCCACCAAGGCCTTTGATACTCTTGAGTGGCCCTATTTATTTACTATATTAGGCAGGATGGGTTTTAGTGCACTCCTCATCAAAAAAATCCGCTTGCTCTACACAATGCCCAAAGCCCGGGTGAGGGTAAATGGCCTGGTTTCGGAACCTTTCTCCATTTCGCGGGGCACGAGACAGGGTTGTCCCCTCTCCCCGCTGCTGTTTGCCATAGCTATGGAGCCTCTGGCTGCCAGAATTAGACAGCATCATACGGCGAGGGGTATAGGATTTAGTTCTAGAAATCTCCTAATATCGCTATACGCGGACGATGTGACCCTCTATCTTATCAATCCGGACGAAAACTTAAATGCTGTACTACGTGAATTTATCCGCTTTGAAGGTCTTGCGGGCATTTCCGTCAATTGGTCCAAGTCGGTAATTTTTCCCCTGACTGATAATACCGCAAGGGTATCCTCTGAATACCCCCTGCGATGGGAGGCAGACGAGGTCAAATATCTGGGGATATGGATCAGTCGAGACCTTCAAGAGATCTGGAATCTTAACTATGGGAGAGCGATGATGTGGTTGGGAGAAAAGGTGAAAATTTGGGCTAAACTGCCCCTGTCCCTCACAGGGAGGATTGAGCTGGCTAAAATGATTATATTACCTAAATTCCTCTACCTATTTACAAAAATGCCGATTCCGCATCACATTTCTTTACCCCGCTGAGATCCCATCTGGTGGCACTAGCATGGGCGGGCGGACAAGCGAGAGTAGCATGGGACATGTTGACGCTGCCTTTAAAACAGGGTGGCCTGGGAGCCCTAGATATGAGACTTTATGCACTCTGCGCTCAAGCTCAATTTTTGCCTTTTTGGACCCATCCAACTCCCTTTCAGCCACATGTGGCAATGGAACGGGATGCTATCGCGCCAATTCCACTAAACGTAGCGATATGTGCCAAAGCGAACGCCCTAGAGGAGATGTGGACACTGCTGGGACACTACAATGGGCATGGGAGGAGTTACGCAAGAGGGCTGGAGTCCCGTTGCTCTATGCCCCCTCGCTTCCCTTGATGCACAACCCGATGCTGCTGTGTGTTGCGGATGGAGTTGCCAAACACCTAGTGGAAAGAATGCACCTTCATACATTCGCAGACCTCTTCCCCGACAACAAGTTCATGTCCCCCCCGGCGGCAGAGGAGGGCTGCACTGTGCCCTTCTTTGAATTATTTTTGTATCACAGGTTGTGGGCGGCATGCCGCGCGCTTAGCAGGGACTTCCCAGAGGCCCCCCCGACATTCGCTGCTTTGGAGGGTGTGGTGGGCTCCCCGTCCCCGCGCAAGTTGGTTACCCGTATCTACCGGCAAATGCAAAACACGGCGCCGGTGGTCACGCCTAAATCCCTTCAGTATTGGAATGAGGAGCTCCAATCCCCACTGTCCGAGGACCAATGGCATTTCTGCTATGGGCAGCTTACTGAGCTCTCTCTCAATTATAAGCTATGATTAATACATTTTAAATACTTACATAGGTTCTACAGAACCCCTATCAGTCTTAAAAGAATGGGGCTCCGAGAGACTGATGAGTGCTGGAGATGTAGGTGCTCCCCTGCCTCTTTTTTGCACATAGCATGGTCTTGCCCACGGATAGGGAAGTATTGGTCTCAAATTTTCAATGTGGTAAACCAGATTGTGGGGCGCTCAGATACCCCATCCCCTATAATTGGTATATTGGGATATGTCAGGGACACTCCACCAAAATCGCGCAAATTGCATGCGTTGCTTCTATTATTCGCTAAACGACAGGTGGCGCTACATTGGGGCAGACGGAGGGTGCCTACGTTAAAAGGCTGGCTGGCTGACGTAACATATGGGCATACACAGCTGAATACGTTCTGGGAGTTGATGCCGTCCGCGTCCCGACCACGTGATATCTGGGAACCGTTTGTGAGCTGGGCCCAGGAACGACAGAGCATGGGGACAGAGGGTGCCGCCCTGGTTGGGTAATCTTTGAGGGGTGTGGGGGGGGGGGGGGGGGGGGGGCTGGAGGGACTTTCCGCAAGACGTGGTAACACTGATTTCCCCACGCTATGGGCTAGAATAAACTCTACAGCCAGTTGCACGGTTTAGAGTGGAGCAATATAACAGCTGTGATGATTGCCTGTGAGTCCTGAATGCTTGTCTCTACATGTAATTATGCTGATGGTTGTAGCCTCTGAAACTCCTGGATTTATTCTAGCATTGTGCTTTGCCTAATATGGAATTGACAAGACCAATATTGTAATATGTAAACCTTTGAATGGCACCTGTCAACATCATGTATATGGCTATGCTATAACAATGACTGGCTGGCTTTGTTCGTTGTATTGAATTTGTCATCGTTGACGATATAACTAATGATAAAAAAATTAAAAAAACTTGTGTTATTATCATCAGGAGAGGAAGGTCTGGCTGGATACAGATCAGGATCTGTGTCTCATGGTGGATCAATATTATAGTCATTCCATGGGTCAGGAAGCTGATCATCATCGTGTTGATTATCAGCTATATCTGTCTCTGTGCCTGGAGACCCTGGAGGTGTAGTATGCAATGGGTCTGATGGTGGTATGACAGGTAGTGGTGGAGTGATCGGAGGAATATTAATAGAACTCGTAGCTATGTCCTTTTTCTTCTTCAGAGGTATTTCTATTATCAGTGTCTATCTTCCTTTTTGGAGGTGTTATCACTGGTGTAGTGGTAATGTGTCCAGTTTTAGGGTTAATGTGGATTATCTTCTGTTTAGGATCCAGCTTGAGCTGCATTTTCTCCAGAATCGGCTCTGGTGGCTTCAAAGGAGCATCTTTGTCTTTCAGTGCCGAAGTTTTCGGTGCTGAGCTGGATTTGTCTCTTTTATCTCTTGATGCCGAATGTTTCGGCATCAAGGGGGTATCATCTCGGTTCGATCCCGAAGCGGAAGGCTTAACTTCCTGTTTCGGTGCCGAGCCAGAAGCCGGGGCGTTGGAAACAGAGTCTCGGTGCCGACCATGACCTATAGGCAGAGGTGGCCTGGAAGCCTTTTGCTTGATTGGAGTGGGTTTTGTGGGCAAAGGGGCTTTGGAACTCATGGCACCCTGTCCAGATGGAACATTGTAGAACTCGAGTTCGATCTCCAACTCCAAATCAGAGTGCTGAATGGAAAAGGCCTCTTCCGACGCCTCCATCTCTTCTTGTTCGGCCTCTTTGCCGAAGATATCTGGAGTTTCTTCGATAGACTGTCACTGCATGTCTCTGCGTTGAGCTCGCAGGTCTCTGAGAATCTCTTTCAAACCCGATGGTGGAAAAAACCAATCTGACAATGGAGTCGATACCCATGCACACTATCACCGAAAGGAGGAGTCACCTAACCTTGTGACTGGGAAAAACGTCTTTGAAGAAAAACAACTTGCAAACATTTGGACCCAACACTAGATGGCACGAGTGTGCAAAGCATGTGCATCTACAGCACATATGCCTCAAACACATTCTTTCTTACCTGGCACTGCTGCCAGAGAAGAACAAGCACCATATTTATCTACTTATCTAGGAGACATACTGCATTGCAGAGGCATGTGTTTGACCTAAAGGTCAAGCTCTGTAGTAACACAATACCTACAGTTGATAAAGAACTCTGTCTTACCCAACTCGATAAACAAATGATTACAGAACTTGGCGGGCAAGCACTTTTACTGTGCACGCTTCTACTTCTACGCTATCAAAGCATGTACTCCTTTCAATCAGCATGAGGGCAGAGCCAAAGCCCTTCTGTGTAGTACTCCTGAAAGATCCTTTTTAGGTTGATCACATTACTTCTGGCAACAGCTGCGTGGTCAAGCCAGACTTAAAGAACAAGTTACTTACCTTCAGTAACAACTTATCTGTTGGAGGCTCTATCTAGCTGCAGATTCCTTACCTTAGAATAATCTCCTGGGTCATACTGGAACCGGAATTATTTCGCAAGCTGTACCCCTGGGCACTGGCAGGTGGCACTGTCCGGCTTTGTGTGGTGTCAATTGTGCAAGGAGTGACGTGGACGGTGGTGCCTATATAGGCGTCATCCCAGCACCCTGACATCAGTTTATTTTCACAACTTTCCACGCCAGGAGTGTGGAGCCATGAAGAACATGTGTGTGAAACTCAGGCCCTGAAAGGGAACAGCCTGCTACCTAAAAATTTATTTGCAGAGTACGGAGGATGGGTAAGGAATCTGTGGCTTGATAGTCTCTACCAGATAAGGCGGTACAGAAACTAAGTAACTTGTTCATCTGATAGAGACTTCTAGCCACAGATTCCTTACCTTGAAATAGCTACCTTAGCAATACTTTCCGGGAGGTTGTCTGGGAACCCGATATAGAATAGAAAGTCCTGCATGGCCAAACAGGTAAAGAGCCCTTCCCGACAGATAAAGGCAGTAGTCCTTTATGAATGTGTGTAACGAAGCCCACGCTACTGCCTGACAGATGTCTAGGACCAGTACTTTGCGTGCTAATACAGTGGTCACAGCCTTTGCTTTGGTGGAATCAGCACGCAAGCCCTCCGGGAGTTGCCGCTTGGCTAATTCGTAGCAGATTTTAATTCAGAAAACAATCCATTGTGACATGGTTTATTTCTGCATGGACTTCCCTTTCTTGACTCCAAGATAGCCCACAAAGAGTTGTTCATCCACCAGGAACGGTTGCGTAGGGTCAAGGTAGGACGACAATGCTCTTTTTGGGTTCAGCCAGTCGAGTCTCTACTCTTCTTTAGAGTGAAGAACCAGTTTGTCTAGGTAAAACAAATGTTCAGAAGCTGAGATGACAGGGCTGGCAGTTCACTGACCCTCCGGGCAGAAGGGTGGGGAGCAGAAGAGGTCAGTTATGAAGCTGCTTAAAGGGAGCGCACGTTAGAAAAGCAAGAACCAAATTAAAGTCCCACTGAGGGATAACGAAGGGAGCTGGAGGAAACATACTGAAGACCTTTAAGGAACCTATATACAATAGGGGATTTAAAAAGGGAATGCTAATCTGGCAGCTGCAGAACAGCTGAGATAGTGTCATACAGTTCATACTTACTCAGTAAGACTACGTTGTTGGACATCATAAACGTCAAAACTGTGTGAGACTGAGTCCATGCGCACCATCAGGATATGTTGGCCTGGATCCTGGCTAGCTCACATTGCACCACCTGTACCCCTAACCTTGCAAGGTAACATGTGGTATGTGCAACTTCAGAACATGACAATCCTATCTACCCAAGGAAATAGTGGAAAGAGATCTAAACCCATTTGTTTAGTAACTTATGCATGTCCAAAGGGAGACACAAGAAATACTAGAATTGGTATTTCAAACATTTATTGAAGCAATAAGATTCTTGTGTAAAATATGTGTGCTGCAATTATTAATAGAAGGAAAGAAAACAGAGTAATTAGCATCACAAAAATGAATGGTAAAAAAATGAGCAGTACAACCACTATGCTCTGGGACCTTATCCCGAACAATTCCATCAGGAACCGGAACCGCTGAAATGTTCACCAAGGAAAGGTCTCTTCGCACTTTGCGTGAAGAAGAAAGGGGTTTCAAAACCTCGTTTACCAGTTCAACAGCAGAGCGTTCTGGGAGATAATGTCCAGTCACAAATCCAATCCAAAGGAAGAGGAAAAGTAATAAAATTGTAATCCAAATGTATATCCATGGTGGGGTAAACTATGTCTTTTTGAGCCAAATGAAAAATTCATGTGGTCCACTCTGTGTAGGTGGGTCTGACGAATCACCGAATCCAAAGAAAAGTCATCAATGTCAATAAAATTACTAGAAGCTGTTTGTGCAAGTGTGGGAGGCTTGTGGAGCTGTGTTGAACTGGTAGATAACGTCAATGGTGGAAAGTTATAAACAACTTTGTTGTCTGCTTGTTGTGTTGAGTTTGTGTAGTCACAAATGATGATTGTATTGCATTTGCAGATGTAACTGTAAGTAGTAAAAATTCAGTGTTAACTGTCCACAGCCAGGGAAAAGAAACTCCAATGTTGGTTAAAGCTTATAACAGGATTTCCTGTAAGGTAGTGAAAGGAGGCAGGTAACTACCCAGGAGCCCTTGCGGCCTACGATGTAGAACCGGCTTCATGATGTGGTTCGATGAGATCAATAGACACAAATCTCTAGTATTTGCTACCAGCAGGAGGCATTAAAGTACAGTACTGGTACCTTCAACTGCCAGGACAGGCACAGACACTCTATAAGATGTTCCGAACTCCTTCTTGTCCACTATTTTCTCCTGCACTAGATCACTGATTTTTGGAGTCCAACCAGGAGTTGCCGGTGCCTCCTTCACTTCACCAGTGGTAGAGCGTTTCTGATGGATGTTGCTCTGATCGTCTCTGAAGTCATTCAATTCCTGTAAAACATCCAAACGTTCCCTGATATCTAAAGATGTTTCCGCCGCCACTGTAGTAGGACGGTCAAGATCTGCAACCCACATTTTAACCCTAAACAAGACATTATTGGGAGTCCGACCACCCAAGGATCTTCTTGGCAGATTGTTGAAGGTTCTCTCTACCCCATGCAGGTGGTGGACCCAACTTCCACCTGAACCTAATACTCTAGCTGTAAATACTGCTTCAAGTCACAGTTTTTCCTCTCCACAACCGTATTTCCATCGGGATGATATGGGGAGGAGTTATGCACAGTCACACCCTGTTCCCATGGTGTCTCTGAAAGCCTTAGAGGAAAATGCGGGACCCTCCATATGTGCTGATAAAGACTTGCAAGTCCTTTATAACAGTTTGAGCATCAGCCGATCACTGTGGCGATTCCCACAGGGGTCAAGAACAGGAATCCAATTCTAACATGATGCATTCATAAGACCCATCTGAGAATAAGGGTCTGCAATGGTCCAGAGCACAAGCCAGAGGCTTGTTTAAGTTCAATAGAGGTGTCTGTGGAGGACGAGATGTGGTGGAAACTTCCATTTGCTGGCAAATGCCACATTTAGGGACATAGTCTTTAGCTTATTTGTAAAGACCTGCTGCAATAATTAAATTGTGGCTGCCACCCCTGCGTGAGCAGATGCTAGACCCTCATGTAGTGCTAGGATTAGTCCTAACCTGTGAACTGAATTAGGTACTACTTTATCACCCACTGTGAGAATATGAGCAAATGGAATGTTTTGCGAGCTTAACTGGTAGGCGTGTTTTGTTGGAAAACCTTTCGGTAAGGTGGTGCCATTGCATGAAGCTGTGACAGCCTTCATATTGTCTCCATTTATTCACGTATTAGAACGGGTCACTGCACTGACTGCAGCAGTTCACACTGTTGCTTTTGCAGCTTTATCAGCCAGTGAATTCGTGAATTCCCTGCAAAGTATTTTCCTACACGTTGGTGGCTCAGTGTGTATGTATGATATGAGCCAGTGGCAAACATGCTACCTTTCTATTATACCCTGAAATTCAATTTGTGTGACTATCTCTCTAACTTGTTTTAGGCCTCATGCTAAATGAGGTAGAGTGGTTGTGGGCTAGACCTCACATGTATGATGTGGTGAGGAGATCCGTCATCCCAACCCACATGGTTGAGGTATAATGCCGGAGCTTGCGCTAAGGCCCACTCTTTGGCGTATGTGTATTTTACTGATTCTGAAACGAGGTCGTAAAAAGCTCATAATATTACTGTTTCTCCTAGTGGGCAATCCCTAACAAACTCTGGTGGTAAATCTTTTATAGCAAAGAGAATATCCTAGCCGAATGACAAATGCTCCCATAATAGAATGTTAATAGTACATTATGTATCACTATCCATCTGGAGTTGTAATTCATATAATTTACTCAGGACACCCAGTCTCTGCTTCTGTGTTTCCATCTGGACAAAGCCACTTGCTGCTACTGTAGCCACACACACCGTAAGAGTTAGGCAAACTATCAAAACTTCTGCTGCGCGGTCCAGCATGGTCACAGTCCACTCCCCAGGGTTCAGAAGCACAATTCACAAATAGTGGCATACTTGACTTTAATCCCAGCCACTTTCTTCTTCTTATATGAGTTTTTAACTCTGTAGGTTTTTCTTCTTTTTTATTATGAAGTCAGAAGAGCATTGTGAGTCCTTCAGTTTCACGTACTCCTCTGATCTGCGCTCTGATCATCCTCCTCTCTCTGAGAGTTTTTCGGATGATTCCTGAAAAGAATGAGAAGGACGTGTATTAGTATCTGATACCTATCAGGCTGTTTAATTGTATCATGGTTGCACAAATTATAGCGCTTTTCAGAGTACTACTGTTGAGCAGATCCACCCCGTGTTTTAGTCTTTTCTTTTTTCTTTCTTATTATCCCCCCGTTTTATTAGAAGACTCTGGTGCCTGCTACGAGTAACACTTTTCAGAATTACCCTTATAGTGTGGTTTATTAGGCCTGGCTCCCAAATTATCTCTATCTATGGATGTGTAAGTTTCTGTAATTAATTTGAGGTAGTTTGCGCTCCTGTTTTGCCGGAGCAACCTGCGCGAGCCACTGGCATACTGCCATCGCTGCAGTTGTATAGTTTATATTAGGTAGTATGATTGAGGGTAGTGTAACAAAATTACCCATTAGTTTCATCCTCAAATTTGGAGCAGGGGCTGTCCTGTACTCATTTTGAATCTGTTTAAGCACCTCTGGCGAAACAGCTAATGATGGTGTACCACGCGTTCCGGTATAGACTGCAGCAAAAATTGTGACCCAGGTCTTCGATTGGGGGAGCTATCCCTATTGGCAGGCATATCGTGAGAAATCTAGGTATTTTTTGAGGTTTCGTACGGGGAAACACTGCTTTTTTGTGCAATACTTACTGATGGGAACTTCATCCATTATTGCATTATGGTCACTGGACTAATTCCAGGTGTCGCCAATTGTGGTTGTGCAGCTTTCACAGTCCTTTGTGGGACCGCTGTTATACTTTACATAATGAATTGTAATAGACGTCTATAGAGTGTAACCAAATCTGTGTATAGTATTTCAAGATCTACATCTGTAAGGTTTGGTATGTTTGGATAAGGTGTATACCTGGCTAAGACTGGCCATGTTGCTCCCTCATTATGGAGGAGTCCTAGTCTGACATTTTCTACTGTATGTGAGAGAGAGCCTAGGAACCAATTCATGTGTTCCTGATAAATCAATGGGATTTCTAAATCCACATATGCTCTACATTGTTTTGGAATTGCTACTTCAGTGTATGTGTGAAAATGTCCTGTGTTGGAATTTATACCAATACATATGGTCCTCCCTCATTCTGAGCAACATAAAGGAAGAAGATTTAGTTCTGTCTATACGTCAGAGACTGGAAGCTGTTCTGGTACAGGACCGCGAACGGAAACTACCAAAAATAATTGTGGAAGTTTACACCTCTGTAGGTAGAGATACCTTAGGTACTTGACCCGTAAAGCCACACTTAAAACCAAAAAATGACACCAAGGGTTCTGTTAAGGAGAAATCTGCAATGGAAAGGAAGAAAAAACAAAAGCACTAAGATAAAAGATGGACTGGATCACCCGTTTCTCAGGAATTCAGTAGGGGAGGTTATAACTTAAGAAACCAAGAGAAAATTTTAAAATACTGACCGGTATAAATTTCTGATCGATGTTCTTTTCAAGACACTGAAGGTAAAAGGACAGAAAGGGGGAAGGTGGTTACAGTAGGAAAAGCAAAGGAGGATGCAAGTCTGATGTCAGCGTAAAGTGGTATGGAAAAGGATTGGACTCTAAAACTAAAGTAAAAAAGAAAAAAGTAGATGGACTTTCCAAAAAACCTGCTGATTCAAATACAAGTCCTTCTGAGAAACAGGATTTGGTGGAGAACGCTTCTAGCCAGCGCCGCAGAAGATACAATAGTACATAAGATGCTGAATGTGAATCTAACTGATGACTTTATACAGATTGAGACTCCAGATTAACATTTAAATCCTCGTGACAGGGTTTACAACCTAAAAATACAAATTGAAGGGGACATAACATGTATATTCAAAGCAGTCTTCTGGACCCAATTATCGAATGATTATGACATCATCCTAGCAGAAGAAGACTGGCCTCCAGCCTCCATTAGGGAAGTACCTGAGGGGAGGACGTCTTAAGGGTAGCCTTCTCTCCTATAGTACCTAAAGTTATCAGGGAAATTTATGCAAGTGAGTGGCACGTAAGACAAACTCCAGCCTTATATAAAAATCAAGCAAGGTGGAACAAACAGTCTAGTCCACATGTTGTTCCCCTATATAGTGAATCACAACCACAAGCTCAATACCCTTTAAAACCAAAAGCAAAACGTGGTATTAAAGCAATATTGGACCAACTGCAATATCAAGTCATAAAAAAGCCTTGTCTCTCAACCATGAACGCACCCCTTTTCCCCGTCTCTAAGCCAGACGGTTCATACAGACTAGTTTTAAGACTATCGAAATCTGAATTCACGCTCCAGAACGTATGCAGTGCAAACTGCACACAGCACAGGTTTAATGATGAACCTGGGGCGGAAAAAACCAAAACAACCCTGGATATTTCCTATGGGGTTTTCAGTCACAATATAGCACCTGAGAGTGAGTAGCTGCCCACTTTCAGTTTTGACAGAATGCAGTTTTCATTCCGACGATTGCCCATGGGATAAGAACAATCCTGGCTTATTTTTCAGAGCTAATCATGGCAATCTTACAACCATATCCTGAGGTATTGTCAAAAATGGATGATACCTTCTTAACTGACGATGACTTGAATCTAAACCCTACCAGGGTAGACAGAGTAGTGACTATGTTAACATCACATGCTTACAAGATTATTTTATTCAACTGTGGCCTTCTTTGGATATAGATTATCCAGAGAGGGAAAGGGTCTAGCTCCAGACTTCCTCCAGAAGTGCACTACCTTGCAGCCTCCCGACACACTAAAAAAGTTGCAATCCCTCTTGGGGTTTCTGAATTTTGGACATACTTATTTGCCTCTGTATGACCTGATTTATCCAACATTTTCTGAGCGCACAAACTGGTGTCTTGCGTGCTCTATAAACAAACTTGCTTGAGACTAAATATTTACTAACTAGGGATAACAAAACCAACCTAGTTACTAGAGTCATACCCAGTCACAATGGGTACACCTATGTGACCTACAATAAAGGGCAGATAGTCCCCACTGCCTAAAAGTCTACTTGTATTTCCTGGCTGAAGCACAATTCTATTGAAAAATTCTGACAGTTGTGCAACCAACTACTCTAAGGGAGCGGGAACCAAATGCAAGTACTCAGTAGCCTGCACAGCAGTGCAAGGTGTAGTGAAAGATGGCGCGTTCGTCCCACAAGCACCCACACCGAACTCTCAGGTGACAATACTGCACAACATGCAGAATTACATGCCCTGCTAATTGCCTTACCAAAGACTGACTTGTCCCTTCCCACGCTAATTGTTTCGGACTCAGCAAGTGAAATGCCAAGCCTACAGTGCCGGCAGCCCTGGCCTCAAAACACTGGAGCAGGCATCATGGGCTACCATCCCCAGGAAGCCTTCCCTCTCAGAGATGCAGTACTCAGCGTGCGTCTCAGGCATACTCTAGCTAATCAGCCCCCCTCTCTTTAAATCTACTGCTCCTCCATTCTCACCCTACCAATGGGGCTGCAAGCGCAGCAAGGTGACCAAATAGCAGTTTCTTAGTGCTATACAAAAATTCACAGTATGTTGCGGTCACACCACTGCACCAATTTTGTTGTTAAGCCTCCACGCAAATCAGATTTATCTGGCGTTCCTCGTTTTGCAGAAACTGATTTTATGGTTTAAATCTTTTATTAATATTTCAAAAGGCATACAAACAGGCTCCCACAGCACTTATGGCGAACTCTGTACCCAGCCTCTGAGGGCCGGTCGGGTCTCCCCCAACCCTGCCGCGGTCGGAATCAAACTTGAGTCAGTCTGGGGAGTTCGACGTGCTCCCTGGTATCTTTCGTGGAGCAAACATTATGTTAACAACAATGTAAAAAAAACGAAAAATAAAAACGAAATAAAAATAAACCCCCTCCCGTACCCCCCCCTCCCCCGTTCCACGTCCATCAAGCCTCCTACATCTCAGTCACACTCAGGCCCTATCCCTCTGCTTGGACCTCAGGGAGCCGCAGCAGCCTTAGATAGCAGGGACAAGTAACCTCCCTGAACTCTGAGGACAACAGTGCGAGAAAGGGCCTCCACAATTCCCCAAACCTGGAACCCTCCCCAATCAACGTCAATGTGAGTTTCTCCATTCCCAGGACATGCCACAAACGGTAGAGCCAGCCTGTGAATGTTGGTACGGTGGTGGTGCGCCAGTGGGTAAGTATGTTTTGCACCGCTGACCCCAACGCTATCGTAATCTGTCGTCCCCTGCGTGATTTGAGCGGGTACGTGAAAGGGTTAGGAAGGCCCAAGAGAGTGTACGCCGGGAAGCGTGGGATCGCAGTCTCGAAATGTTTGTCCACCTCCTCAAGCACCTGGGTCCAGTAAGCCTGAATTCTCTCACACTCCCAAAGCAGATGAGTTAGGGTTCCTATCTGTCCGCACCCCCTCCAGCAGTGTGCATCCCGCCGTCTATCTATCGCGTGTAAGCGCTCTGGGGTGTAGTACCAATAGGTCGTGATCTTCGTGAGGGTGTCGGTGAGGCCCATGTGATAAGCAGAATGTCTGGCTCTGTAAGCTACTCCCCCCCACTCTTCCCGCGTCAGGGTCCGGCCAAGCTCCCTTTCCCAGCGTGTCCGACCTGCGTTATGTGTATATGTGAATCTCTGTTGAAGCAGTCTGTATAGGTCGGAGATGAGTTGTTTATCGGACGATCGCGTTAGTAGCCACCGCTCATACTGGGAGAGCCGCCGGTCAGCACTCGGACGGACCCGCCCGTCAAGCGCCCAGTGTCGGACTTGGAGATAGCGGATCCTCTCCTCCTCCGGTAGCCCGTATTCATGGCAAAAGTGCTGGAACGGGTGCACCCCCTCCGCATCGTACATATGATAAAGGAAGCGACAACCGGCCGGCTTCCAGCTGCCGAAGGCCGCCGAGTCCGTTCCCGGAGCGAAGTCCGGATTGTCAAATAGGGGCGTAAGCGGGGAGGGAAAGGTAGTGAGTTCATGAGGAGCGTTAGTCCGGTCCCAGATTTCAAGAGGGACTCGAGTGATGTGTGAGGCATAAAGGTTGGGGGGCCGGTGTTCTTTACGCAAGAAGGGGATCTCTTGCAGGGGTCGTGCAGCCACCGCCTGATCCTGAAACAACCAATGCTTCTCCGACTCCCAGCGACTCCACTCCACCAAATAACGCAGCTGTAGTAGATTCGAAGATCCGGGATCCGGGATCCCAAGACCCCCGTCTTCCAGCGCCAGAGTGGATAGTGACCCCTTCATGCGTGGTCTCCGGCCGCTCCAAATGAATCGAGCCAATTCAGCTTGGGTCAGCTGGATCCACCCCGCTGGCGGGTAGAGCGGGATGGTGCGGAAGAGATAGAGGATCTGGGGCAGTACCGTCATCTTGACCGCCGCGACCCTGCCCAGCCATGAGAGGGGGTAATGCTTCCAACTCCCCAGCTGTCTGCGAATCTTCCGCCGCAGAGCAGCATAGTTCAGGGCCACCACTCGTGGAAGCGTAGGCGCCAGTTGAATCCCCAAATATGGGACCGATTCCTCCACCCACTGAAACGGGAGGGAGCTCTGCAAGTGATCTCGCGTGGAGGGGGTCAGTGAGAGGTCGAGAGCTAACGACTTGTCCGCGTTCACTTTGAACCCCGCAACCCGCGCAAAGGCTTCCAATTCCGCTACGCACGCCGGCAGCGTTTCCCGTGGATTCGACAGGGACAGCAACACGTCGTCCGCATAGAGGCTGATGGTATGAGTATACCCCCCGAATTTAATTCCGGAAATACCCGGGCTTTGTCTGATCTTCTGGGCGAGGGGTTCCATATACGCCGCAAAAAGCAGCGGCGACAACGGGCACCCCTGCCTCGTGCCCCTCGTTATGGCGAAGCTTGTAGACGTGTGACCGTTCACCCGGACCGCTGCCGACGGGAATTTGTAGCAGTTAAAGATATGGGTGTGGAATTTCTCGCCTAGCCCCATCCGCCGCAATACCTGTTCCAGGTAGGGCCAGTGAACGCGGTCAAACGCCTTTTCAGCATCGACCGTGAGCAGCATATATTCACCCGTCGTGCGAGAAGCTTTCTCGACCAAATGCAGGACGCGTTTCGTGTTGTCAGGGGCCTGACGCTCTGGGATGAACCCCGCCTGATCAGGGTCAATCAGGCCCGGCATACAAGAAGCCAACCGGCCGGCTAGGATGCCCGAATAAAGCTTAAGATCAACGTTCAGCAGCGAGATAGGGCGGTAGGCCCCGCAGCGCGTCCGATCTTTCCCTGGTTTGGGGATGACTACTATGTGGGCCCCTAACAGGTCCGGAGGGATAGCTCCCGCGACCGAGAAAGAATTGAAGAGACGGGTGAGGATGGGTGCCAACTGGGTGCAGAATTTCTTGTAAAAAATGGCGGTGAAGCCATCTCGCCCCGGAGCTTTCGCCAATTTTAACCTGGAGATAGCCGCAACCACCTCTTCCGGGCGAATGTCCCTGTCCAGCCCATCGGCCTGGGCCTGTGTCAGGGCTGAGAGTGAGACCGAGTCCAGAAAAGCAGTCCCTTCTTCGACATCCAACCGCGATTCCGAATACAGATCGGCATAATAAGCCCGGAAGGCCTCCGCTATGTCCCTGTCGTCAGTAACTCTCCCTCCATCCTCCCGGTAGATCTCTTGGACCCCTTGTCGTTTCCGGACCTCGCGGAGCTTATGCGCGAGCAGGCGCCCGCACCTGTCCCCTCCCACGTAATAAGCGTGCTTTAGACGAAGGGCCGCATACTCCGCTCGGTCCTGGTCTAACGCTGATAGCTGCTGACGTGCGGCCACCATCGTTCCTTAACAATGAGAAAGGGAGACATGTTTATTAGGAAAGAAATGCAAGAACACCAAACACCTCTAAAAATACACCAGACACTTTTCTTTTTTTTGTTTACTGGATTGAAACTGCAGTTTTTAAATCTAACTAGCAAGCACTCTGAATACGCATGTTGGCATTGAAAGATCCTACTTGGCCACCCTTTTTCTTAGGTTTAACTGCAAGATACTTATCTATATTTTTAAAACAAGGGGTTTAAGGCGGTTACATTGTTTCCCGTGACATACGCCACTTGGTGTCAATGCGTACTGCCTATGCTAATTAGTCCTCCACTATTTATTTTGTGACTTGTACCTTGGCCTGAAATCTGACCTGAGGCCTGCAGATCATATCTGTTGTCGATGGGGGTGGTATTACTCACTGTAGCAATCATAATGTTGTTAGCACAAGCAAACTGAGTTTTTACCAAACGTGTACTTTAGAAACAAGTAGAGTGTTCTGCGGTGTGTTGTTTGGACTGATACAGGCTAGTAATGCCTAATAAAAAAAGAATGCAATTTTGAAATACTTTTTATATCCTGCACTGAATCTTTCATGACTTATTTAGTGGATGGTAATCAATGACTGATGTTGGTGTGCTGTGTGAACTCTTTATATCAAAGCTGTCCTTTTGGTGGTGGCCCAGGCTCCAGCAAGTAGGACCCAGTGCTTGGAAGGGAGAGTGAAAGCATAGAAACACAGTGCCATATGAGCCCTTTTAACAAAGATGGAGCTCCAGGACCTGGTGATACTGCTCTGTTTGTAGTCAATTAACAGAGTTATTTGCACAGAGATCTGGTACCGGGTTGAGTGGCACAGGAGGGCTTGTTACAGTTTGAGGACATTTTGTTGTGCAATCTTAAAAGGGGCCTCTATCACTAATTACTGTATTTTGTAGTGTTATGAGCAGCACACAAAGGACGCGTTGAACCTAGTGTCTCCTTGTTATGGCATTTGTGTGAAATCGAATGAGTACATTTAGGTTAGAACATAGCAATTTATGGTATTCCGTTTGACTTATTTGCTCTGTAACATTTGAGGAATTAATTGTGTGCCCAAGATCAAACGAAGTGTTGTCTCAAAAGCTGAGGCTTAGATGACCTTCCTTGCACAAATCAACATTCTCTACTCCATTCATGTTTTATTGGGGTGTGGGAACATAAAAAATGACCCAGCCCCACACATTTGTTTTGACACTTGCGGCCTCGTTTGTTTCTGTTAAATTCCTCAACGGTTTAGGTTGGGATTCCTGCCTGTTCCGGCAAACAACTGAAAATGACAGGGCTGTTGCTGTTTGCTCTGTCTAATGCTGGCCTAAGCAAATATTGTGTGCGCTCAAAGAATAACTACTTGAGGGCGGACAATTCGGTTCTCACTTTTAAGAGGTTGTTTGCATCAGCAAACATTAGCTGTGTATTCAGGTACCTTACTCTTTTATTCTCTGAATTAATTTAATCTCAGTGGGTCACAGGCACATGAATAATTAGCTTCCAGTACCACCAGGCATTCGTTTAAGTCATTTATACACGTGTTGTACTTTTTTACGGCTGCAGGCTGCAGCTCCGGGAGATACAATTTGCTCTGGATCACACAAAGTAAAGAAGTGAAAAGCCTGGTAATATAGCTGTAGAGTTGGCAGGCGCTAGGCCCACATACTGGGACACTGACCACACTGACACTGTTAGGTATGGTGTAGAACTAGGCCCAGGCACGTGCGCCCAGCCACTTTTATTGACAGGGTCACCTGACTGGTGACGCCTGTGGTGGGTGGGTGTAAGGTAGGTTACATTTGAGGGCAGAACACTAGAACGTGTCTGGCTAGACACGACTTCCACCCCTCCCACCTTAATGAAAAGAAAAGAACAAAGGTCCAACCTGGAAGAAAAATAAAAAAACATTAAATAGCACTGATTGAATTTCTTCAGGCAGTCAGACAGGCGTCACTGGAGCTTTGAACTGCATGGCCATGATGTTTTAGTTGTCCTTGGTGAAGTGCTTTAGAACTGGCTTGTCTCACAGTGTCGAAGTCTATGTATAGAGTCCAGCATCAATGCATTGGGAACTGTGGTGAGGTCCACTCTGGAGGATCTCTGTGTGTGAGGCCTTCCGATCTTCGAATGTGACCTCCCTGCGTACTGTGTGTGTCGAGGAGCTGCTGCAGACACATTTCTCCTGCTCGGACTCCCATTTCACGGGAACTTCGCAGAGACCCCTTTTCCCTGGATTTCCACGTGACCACGTGGGCTGTGCGGGCCTTTGCGTGGCTCGCGCTTAGGGGTCGCTGCTGAACTCCCCACAGGGCCACAGCCTTGACTTGCGTAATCCCAGGGGTGGATCTTCCAATGGCCGAGTGCGCTCTACTTCAGTATGCTGCAGATTGACGGGGGCACACATAGACGGTTCCTGGGTGGCTCGCTCATGGGGCTCCGGTTATCTGGAGTGTGTGGATTCACGTTGGTGGTGCGATGCTCCTTGGTGGTGATGATGAACGGTGGTTGTTTCTCAGTTGGGCAGCAGGCGGCGGTCTGTTGTCTTGGGTGAGTTTGTGAAGCGAGAAGGATGAATGTTGTCTGATTTATCCTGTCGGTGTTCGGGACTGACTAGTCGCATGGGGAAGCATTGGGGAGATGCTCGCGTCGCACTGGCGGCTTACGTTTGGTTCTCCTCGTTGGGCTGTCTCCAGGGACGTTGGTCCGGCTGGTGGCTGTCTGGTGTCTCTGGGTGTGCTCCTCCGGTGGTGGTACGAGTCTTCTGCCCTGTCGCTCTGCTCCTTTCCTCCTGCCCGCCGGTGGTGGTCGTTTGCTCTGTGGCGCTGTGCCACTTTTCCTTCTCTCTCCGCTGAGTGACATCGTGTCACTCTCTTCTCTCTCATCCGACCAGGATCTCACTTGGGGGTGGTGTCCTGCCGTGTGTCTCGTGTTGGGATCACGTGGACCTCGCTGGGCGTCCAGAAGGTCTCACCCTTCTTGTGAGCCTGTCTCAGGTTTTTCCTGTCAGTAGAACTTGTGGTTCCTATCGGGAACTTTCATTGGACGGTCTCAGATTTCCTGTGGACCCATGTCGGAACTGTCCTGTCAGTAGGACTTGTACTTCCCCTTGGGAACTTTCATTGGACGGTCTCATCTTTCCTGTGGACCCGTCTCAGATCTGTCCTGTCTGTAGGACTGTAGTGTAGTTCCTATATCCCTGATAGACTCTGCGCATTGGAATAATATACACTATAGTTTAGACATAGGACTAAGGCCAGTATGCCTCTAACGAGTACATTATACTTAATTACTTGTGTGTGCCAGCTAACTCAGAGGTCACTAGAAACTTCTCGAATAAACAAGAAGGGATTCGTTTCTGACAACCGCATAAACATGACAAATATGTTTCCCTTAGAATCGGAACAATCTCAGAATCGTGGAAACAATAGATAACAGTTTCACTCAGTCAATCGTGCATGCTTCGTTTCTACAGAGTTACACAGAAATAGAAAGTAGGGCGTTTCAATAAAAAGGGTTTATTGAACAGTCTTATTTCTCGTGCAAGGGATATGAACTGCTACAATCGTAAGACAGAATGCGAAGTATAATACGTACAGCATTAGCAGTAAGATAAAATAATACTGCAATAGCATGGTTTATAGCTATGACAGATATTCATAAAAATACATACATAAATAACACAGGCTAAAATGTTAATACTCATCTGATGCTTCTAGCTAGATCTACCCCAGTGTACCTAACCTAAGTGTAGTACGAGGTAAGAAGTAGATGTTATTTTTCTATAGTCTTACTTTAGCTATAGTTGCCAAGATTTGCCAAAAGTCCCTCTAGGTTCTAGTCCGCTCCATACCTTAGAATGAGTTAGGTTGGAATCTCTTTCCAAGTCTCGATCTCTAACACTCCGCAAGGTGAGTCAGAAACACTGGAGCTGGATTCTCTGCGAGGAGGATGACAGCGTCTGCTCAGTGCGTCAGGCGGGGACTTGACTTTCTTCCGAACTTGCCGTGGCGAGCCCCGTCGTGCAAGTAGGCAGCCGAACCGTGGTTTGCCAAGGTAAGTGAAGGTATATTTATACCTTGAAGGTGTTTAGGAATGCCAGTATTGACTTAAAGGTCGGGCAGAAGAAAGTCTGAAGGAATAGATGTTCATGCATAATAAATGAGTTCTTGGAGAAATCAATATCCAAGCAGGGGGAAGTCCTAAAGGTTTAAGAGTCTGGTTTTCCAAGAACTCATTGTGACATAGATGAACGGATGTAGGTGGCCATGCCTGTATTTGGTTAGCATGGATTTCCCTAAATAAGGGTAGGATTTCTATGCCTAAATATGGGCAATGCGAATTGTGCCTATATAAGGACATAAATCGGGAAACCTATATACGGTATCTAAATCGACACACAACACCCAATCCACTTTCGTATGAACGCCATTACTAAATTCTAAACATGCTAAACATACCTAAAAGATAGCTACATATGGACGGCTAAGAACATGTCAAAAAATACATTGTAAAATGCATACAAACTGTTGCCATGCATAAAAATGCATTGGTATTGTACATATTAAAGCAATGTTTCATACGAAGCATATATCAACATTGAATGCTAAATGAATGAACATACATATATATACACAGAATGAAATGGCTCGTAAATACAGAAGAAAAAAGGCCAAAACCATTTCATGTCAAGTTACATAAATCAATTGGTATTGACAAGGTGACATATTGTCTCTGAAAGTGTATCAAAGAATTTTGTTCTCTATGAATAGTTCTACTATAAGCAGATTACTGTGCCATAAAAAGAAAAATTCAAATTTGGGGAAAAAAAATAATTAACCAGAGGAAAAAGTTCCAAGTTTAGTCTTTGTTTTGAAAAATGATGGCCAGATTCAGAGTCTTCCCGGTGCACTGTGTGCTGAATCAAAAGTCAGTGTATGGGGATGGAGAAAACTTGAAATCTTCTAACCCTGTAGACAAAAACTTGTCTACCGTTGTAGTTGAAAGTTGGATTACCTCGTTTAGAAGACTAACTGCACATAGATGAGAAGCATTGCCGTCAGCATTGGTCGCATCAGCAATGTTCGTATCGGATGTTACCTGCCTGCCTGTTTTTTCCTCTCGTACCTCAGAAGTAGCAATTTGCGTCTGTGAGATCTCAATGAATGCCGTCACCAGAATTGGTAGCCGCTGGGGACAACACACAGCATGGGCCGTTACCGGGTCCAGTATCGATATCCGTAGGCATGACTGATGGGAGTGTTAGACAGATGTCTAGCACGCGTTCTTCACCGCAAAGCAGGCAGCGTAGAACAGGTAAGATGCAATCTTGCCAGATTGGTCTGAATGACAGAAACCCTGTAGTATTTAATTCTCGTAGACGAGGTAAACCTAAAATTTGGACAATGCGCTCACGACACTTAATTTCCAATAGAGCTCTCTCTATGGTGCTTGGAGTGACGCTGGTGATTTGGCTTGCCATATCGGAGCAGTAGGAGCAAAAATAGGAACCCTGCAATTAGTCCAAAAAGTAGTGGCAGTCCACCAAACACAGAGTGCACGAAGTTGGGAATTATTCAGAGGACTGCTTGAAAAGGTGCTAACAGTCCTGAACACACGGTCTTAAATACATGTACAATACCGCTCGTATCAGACATGTTTAAGATACGTTCCAACATTTCTGAGAAATGTATAGGGCAGTTTCTATTCAAAAGGGCATTTATCTTGGCAGAAGTCCTTGCGACTTGTAGTTCATAGGTTTCTTTGGCCGAGGTCAGTGGCACAGTTTGTTGTAAAAGAATGGCTTTCATTCTGCTTAAAGTATCAATTCGTATAGAAGACATGTTCAGTGAAGGCCATAGAGGCGACTCCCTGACTGTCTGTATTTGTGGACACAAGACTTGCATACAGCAAGTGACCCTGGACGTAACCGTAACTAGATATGGGATACCTGGCAACATGCCACAGCAGCTGTGATCATTCAACATGAGGTAACTTCCATTTGAAAGTAGTCTAAAAATTGGTTTAATCACTGCAGCTGTTGAGCCTTGCAGGTGACAGGATAGGTTTGTAGTGGAACCATCGCAGGCCCGTGTAAATTAATACCCTGACAAAGATGGCCGCTGAGTAGGAGCCTCCCGGAGGAGCTCCTGGTTTGGGGATTACCGATTAGGTAGCTATCCCTGGATAAACCGTCTCTCACAGGCCCTCTCACCTGCAAGCCCCTGGAATGGACGGCTCACCCCCACCGAGGCACATAAGTGTTGCCGAAGCTATCGTCTACTCACCCGCGGGAGCGCTCGATGTGACTGCCTGATCCCTGCCTTCACTGCCTGGTCGCTGGCTCTACTCGTCGCGGCTCTTTGATCGGCCAGCTGCTGCGTTTCAGATGTGCAGCGATGCGAGGCTGTTGAATCCGCATCGTCCGGCTCTTCCGACCCCCGCACGACATGCCCTCAATTTTCGGTGCTCTTTGCTGCCGGTTGGATGATTATTCGGACAGGCGCTGCTCTTTCACTGGCGACCGACGATCTTTGCAAATAGGATCCTGATCGGATCGGTGCCCTGGTGAGCTGTCCTCTGCCCCTGAATGTCCGATCGCTTGCCTGTTTACCAGTGGGAGGCTGGGAGAATCGGCTCCTTCGACGCCATTTATATTTTACTTTATTGTTCTGACCAAAACCGAAAGTATCACTGATATCGCGCCTGGAGCCAGACGGCTTGTCTTTGTATTTTGCCCAATTTGTGGACTCTTGGAGTGCCGCTCTCTCGTTTCTTTGCCTGCGGGTTCACTACAGGGGGTCCATTTTGTAACCCATTTTGGTGACTCTTGCTGGACCCCATGCATTCAGTGCAGAGCGTGCAAAGAGTGAAAGGACTTCTCCCCTCAAGAATCGACAAGGAAAGGGAAAAAGGACCAACCCAATTCAGAGTACATAGAGAGAGACATAGGACTGCACCCTCAAGTAAGAGTTATAGGACCACAAATACAGCGGCCATCTTGTACTGGCTTTAATGTCCATAGTATTGGGCTATTTACGAGCAGACTAGATCAATCTCTGGAAAATTAATACAATTCACTATAGCACCCTATCCAATAACATCCAGTCCAACTAAAAGGCACGTCCGCTCACCTCACGCTTCCCCCCGTTCCCACTTCCTCTCACTCTTCTCCCTTTCCCATCTCCTCTCTCCCTAACAGGTTACTTTTCCTCTCGCAACCCTAACCGCACAGGACCGGCTCCATCACTAGACTCCTCATACGCCCCCTCATCATCCCCATCTCACGCTGCACATCACCCCCACCACTATTAGTGCACCCCCCCTTCCTGTTTACCCTCCTTTAAGCGCCAATAGCACGATGAAGCGCGCAGGTCAACATACTTATAATATCAAATACCCCCCCAACCTCTCGAAAAAAGGAGCCAAACGTTTCAAACACTCGCTGCTAAAACTTACCCCGAAACCCCAATATCAGACCCCTACTACTCTACAAATAAAGGTACTTTATCCAACGACATTATTTTTCACACAAAGAGGAGAGCCCAATGGAGGAAAGCCTTTTACGCCCTGCTCTCTGTTTCCTCATCCAGGAAAACAGCACACGGTCTCAAGATCGATATCAGCCGCTCCCCACTTTACAATGCATCAGCCACAATCACCATTTATCATAATGGGACCATCCTTATGCAATCATCCGACCGAAACCTACCCCTACTCGACATCTTTCCTCTCATCAAAGATAAAGTACTCAATCCCTCTCCCCCCGCCACAGACACCCCTACTTCCTGAACTCCCCCCATGCCGAACACGCCCCCCATGTCCAAGCCGATAACACCCCGAGGGCATTTTCCTACGAACCTATCCTTCCATACCCCCATCTCAATGCCAGGAAACAGCCCTCTGACACACACCTCTCCCCCTTTGGCTATGGCCCTCTCCTCCTCCCCGGACAGCCTTATAGCTAGATCACACTATGAAGACTGAGATCAATGCAACCATCCCATCTACAACCCTATCCCATCTACAACGCTATTCTCGACGCACACCCCTCCGACACATACCTTCCCCCCTCCCAATTTGGCTACTCCCCCCTCCCCTTCCCTGGACAGCCCTACCTGTAGACCCCGCCACGCAGCCTCAGATCTCTTCCACCCTCCAATCTACACCACAAACCCATCCATCCCTACCCTCCCCCTAGACCAAACAAGTAACACGCCTCCTACACCAGACCCTAGAATTGATGTAATCCTTCTCTCACTACAAATCATCAAGGATGATCTCCAAAAGCTACAGAACTTGATCGGGCAACAACACATGATTAGACGATATGCCGAAGATAAGACCTAGAACCATCACAGCAACAGCCCCACTCTCCAACACAGGAGGCATCCACGATCCCCTAAGAAACCAACCCTAAGATGGAGAACAGTACCTAACCGCAATTCCAATACCCGACCGTGCCGCAGGATAAATACTCTAACTGATAAGGACATACACTCCCTACTTCTTTCTTACGATCCCTCCAAACCCAGCCAATCCACTGCTGACCCGTTCAATCTGACTAAACCGTTCAATATGATTAAACCCTCCCAAATTGAAACCATACATCACACGACACATAGAGGCCCTACCCTCAACAACAGAGGGATAACCCTGGATAATCTGCTGCTAGTTCCATTAACACTGTATCCTCCTTCCACCACAAAGCCACGTCTCAAATGCATTCTACTAAACTGCAGATCAGCCTCAAAACACGCAGCTGACATAGCGGACCTAATACTCACTCATGACCCCGACCTCCTATTCCTAACTGAAACATGGCTAAATGAGTCTTCCACGCCGATCCTAGACATTCTGGTTCCCCCGATCATGATATCACCAGACTAGACAGACCCGATAGACCAGGAGGCGACATCGCCTGCATTCACCGGACCACTCTTTCAGTGAACAGCTCACCCTCACCGGATCTATCCTCCTGTGAATACCTCCGCCTAGAGGTCACAAGTAATAACAAACCAATCTGTTCAGTGCACATATTCTACCACCCACCAGGCGATAACATCACCTTCATCGAGCAATTTATGGATATTGTGACCACTCACACTGGTCAACACAACACCCAACTATACCTTGGCGATTTCAATCTGCATTGGAACGACCCTAACGACCAGGCAGTAAATATCCTCAAAACATTCCTCTCCGCCCTTGACCTTACCCAAATCTGCAACAGCCCCACTCATGTCAAGGGCTCAACCCTTGACCTGGTTATGACCAAACCAGAAGCTATACAGCTTAGCACAATCCTCCTATGTGATTGGTCTGATCACCATGCCATCACCTTCTTCATCAAGGAATCAGTCAAATTACGCTCAGTACAACCTGCAAGACCTAAAATATGGAAGAGGATTCTGAAAAAGCCCCATACAGGTCTTTCCACATCCGCCAGCGTCAACATCTTGCTCCCCCCGGAAGGTCTAACGGATGTTCAAGCTTTGACACAACACTACCTTAACTCCATGTCCTCGATCTTAGATACAACCGCACCTCTACAACTGAAAAGGATGTCCACAAAAGACTCGAAACCCTGGTATGACGGCAGACTCAATGAGGACAGACGAACCCTGAGATTAGCCGAAAGGCGCTGGAGGTCTTCGCCCTCCACGGCTCATCTCAATCTGCTCCGCTCCACCAGAAACTCGTACTATAGAAAGATCAGACACTCAAAAGCAAACTTTTTCAAAAATCAGCTAGATCTAGCCAAGAACCGACCCAAAAGACTATTTGAACTAGTCAAATCTCAATCCAGCGGCTTAGCTCGCCCTCATCAAATTGGTCAAGGCTCGCCACCCAGCTCTGAAGAATTTTCCTCCTTCTTCACGAAAAAAACTGAACTCCTGAAAACGGATCTCCTTAAGGCCTCCTTGGCTCAATCTTCCACTCCGAAGGATTTGTCATCCCATACTCCAGCAACCCCACTCATTGGCTCATCTAAACTCGCCCTAAAAAATAACGCATCCTGGGCCACCTTCACAACATATAGCGAAGAAGCTATTCTAAATACACTCACGTTCTTGAACCCCTCCAACCACTTCTCAGACCCTCTTCCTGCAAAGTATCTCAAAGATCTCATACCGGCGCTACTGCCACTCTGGACAAGGATTATCAATGCCCCCTTAGTACAAGGAACCATTCCTGAAATTCTCAAAGCGGGACAAGTCTCCCCCATCCTAAAAAAAACGACAGCTGACCCCACGGACCTAAATAACTACCGACCAATTTCCAACATCCCAACTCTGGCTAAACTCCTAGAAAATGTGTTCTCAGCCAGTTAGATAACCACATCACTCACTTCCACCTGCTCAACAAATTCGAATCTGGCTTCCGGGCACGTCATAGTACTGAGTCGGCTAGACCAGAACGAAACCTGCCTACTTATCCTGCTTGACTTATCCTTGGCCTTCGACACCGTCAAACATGAAAATCTTCTAGCTCCCCTGCAATACAGAATGGGCTTATCGGGGTCAGTACTAAATTGGTTTACCTCTTTCCTCCTGAATAGATCCCAAAGGTACAAGGTCAACCAATCTCTGTCCACGACCGTCCCAATCACATTAGGAGTTCCGCAGGGATCCTCCCTCTCACCTACACTGTTTAATCTATTCATGGAGCCAGTCACGGAGATTCTCGGCTCATCAAATATCCACTTTCACATGTACGCAGACGACACGCAACTATACTTAAAGATAAATTCTCCAGATGACATCAAATCTCTCAATCTAACTTTACAAAATACTCAGTCATGGTTGACTGAAAACCACCTCAAACTAAACGCCCTGAAAACTGAATTCTTACTAATCAGCCCACCTAATCAACCATCCAACATACACGAATGGCTTAAACAACTTACAGCATTCAACTGCCAACCTCTTATGATTAACTTAGCAAAGTCTCTGGGAGTAACTCTGGACAGTAATTTAAACATGCAAAAACACATCAATGCCGCAACAAAAGGAGCAAACTTTCGGATGAGCACTCTGAGAAAATTAAAACCCTTCCTCCCAGTAAACGACTTCAAGATGGCAGTCCAAGCACTAGTAATTCCCAGACTAGAATATGGTAGTGCAACTCTCTGTGGACTACCTAGATCCACAACTGCCCCCCTAAGAGCATCCCTCAACTCAGCGGCCAGGCTCATCACAGGCTCTAAAAGAAATAGCCACATCTCCCCTGACTTCAAAGCGCTCAATTGGCTACCCTTCGAAGCAAAAATTCAACTAAAAATCGCCTGCATGACGCATAAGGCCATCCATCACAACACACCGAGTTATCTGGCCCAGAAACTGGAGCTTTCGTGTGGAAACAGATCATCCAGGAGCGCCAGTAACCTTCTTCTGAAGCCTCAAAGGTTTGCCAAGAAGAAAACATATAACCGCGCCTTCTCTGGTATTGCTCCAAGGATCTGGAATGCACTACCACCAGAAACCAGACTCAACCCCTCAACTGTCTATTTAAAAAAAGAAGTCAAATCTCTTCTCATGTCGAAATTTACTTAAATATTGATGCGGACTCTTAGAATAACCAGCTGGAACATAAGACTTTATTCCGAAACACTATGTTTCCCTTGTATATTGTCTCCATTGTTAACTACTTCTCTTGTAAAGCGTTCTGATACCCGCAAGGTTCATGTTCGCACTATATAAAACCTTCAAATAATTAAATAAAGGAGAGAACCGCTTAGTGCGTTTTCACAGTTTGTACCGCTAAGAAAAACTTCATGCGCCCCACTCCAACATCTATGTGTGTAAGGTAAATCCCAAGATGTCTTGATGTATTCTTTACCCAACCTTTCATATTTGCCTGCTGGTATATGTTTTAGGCAATACTGAAAATGGAAAGTTGTAACAGGCAGAGTCATTTTACCATGTATGATCCACTCAGTAGCTGGTTTTTCTGCTACAGTGAATGGTAATTTTTCCAGTTTTTCAATGCTCAGCACCGTATAGTCTGCTCCCCTTTGAGCCAGTCTGATCTGTTTATCAGTGAGATTGAATTCTGAAAACAGTGACTTAGAGTTGATTAAACGCCAAGGCATATAGCCTGAACGCAAGTTTTGGAGCGTCCAGCCTAATAGCATTATAGAACGTAATTGAGACTGACCATGTTGCAGCATGACCAAGTCTTGTTCGATGATGTCTATGGCAGAAGACACAATGCTGTCCAATGAATATATCCTGGACGACAGAGTCGTTAACCCATTGTCTACTACAGAGAGAGATTTCTCTAAATTAATACGTTCAATTTCTCGTATTCGTTCTGCAGTCTCTGCTTGGGTAATCTTCCATATTTCATTATAAGCAGCGTAGATACCGGCATATATGAAACGTTTTTGCCGCGGTTTTCTTGGTCCTAGCAAGAATTCCCTAAGGTCTGCGCCTTCTTTAATTAAAGATAAGTGTTGTTTTACATCCTGCAGTGTAGCTTTCTGTAGCCAATCAAGGCAGAGTTTCCCTACACTGTATGTTGTTACTACCCCTGGATGCTGTCTTTGAACATAGCGTGGGTCTGGCCTATTGATAGTGAAACCCTGTGTTTTGTTCAGGAATCGATCTTGACAGTTGTTTGTGTCTGTGGGCCAGAGCAACCATTTTTTCCATTCTGAATCTGATCTGTTGTGATGCAAAATATTATGTAAGTCAACCTTCCCCCGTGTAGTGCTATTACTTGCAGGTATAGGTATGGTTGGTGTGTTCATGTCTTTGATCTTGGCTAATCCAAGGCAAGACGTTTGTTGGACAGTGTCATTCGAAAACATAATTTGCTCAGGGATGATACAGGCTCTTAACAAAGCTTCTACCCCCTGCACTTGCCAATCTTTTGTACCCCAGACAGATTTTGTCTCAATGCTGTCTTTCCAAAAGTCGAAACCCTGTCTAGACAGTTGGGCAATAAATGCTGCAGAATAAATCTGTTTTGTATTGGTTAACATATTTGTCGTTCCTGTCTTGTTCATATTCTTAAAATAAAGCGATTCTGGATTTGATAAGTTGAACCATGAAAAATATGGAAATTTCATTGCAAATGTTTTTGAGCTACCCTTTGGAGGTGTAGGACAATGTTCTCATTGGTTATACATAAATACATTTCTAGGTGATGCAGTTTTAAGCAAGAAATGATGACCATAGTGGTTATAACAATACATTTGTTCATAGTCTGATGAACCTTCTAAATATTCATGATTTGTGAATACTGCAGACATTTCTAGATCAGACATCATGTTATTAACAGTCTCGAAGTCCCAATCATCAGAAAAGGTACTGGAGGTAATAAAGTCACTTAATGAAATTTTAAATAAGTGTGGAATCTTCAAATGTTCCCATGGGCCAAAAATGTCATATTCAGTTCTGTCCCAAACTATACCATCTGGTATAGGAACGGCTGTGATGTTCACTGCTGACAAGTCTCTTGCTTCACGATGGGATGATTTGTGTAGTTGGAGAAGTAAGTTCACTCTTTTACTTGCTGTGTCCATTTGAATATATCTTCCATTTATCAGCATACCCAGAGTTATTACCAGAGCTAACCAAAGTAGAAAGAAGAATATTCCCAAAACAATCCATAGTTCAATCCATGGTGAAACCAGATAAGTCTTTTTCAGGAGATGAAAAAACTCTGTTGTTTGTTCTTTGAAAGTTCTGTGTGCTGGCATCGTTTCAGGTTCGCTGGGATCCACAGAAAACGTATCAAAGTTAATTAAATAGCCAGAGGCAGTTCTGTCAATGGTTGGAATTGCATCAGGATTCGTTAAATTCGCTGGAACCAGTTGATCACTTGTTACTTTGTTGTAGACAGGTGTATCAGGACGAACTGTTATTTTGGTCTCAAGAGGGACGAGCTCCATAGCTTTGTTGCTTAGTCCTTCATTTCTCACTGTAGAATCTTCAAAGGTGATGAGTCTCTCAGTTTGAACCTCTTGGATTGTAGCTAGCGGAGTGCGCCTGCTACATTGTCGGAGTCCACTTGGCCTACTGCTTAGTATCGGCCACATAGTGTGGTTTGATTAGGTCGATGAACACAAATCTTTTCTCCTTTTTACCAGCAAGGGGCGGCAGTAGTACTGTTCTCGATCCGTGGATTGCTAGGACAGGTACTGGTTGTCTGTAAGAATGCCCAAATTCCTTCTTGTCCGCGATCTTTTCTCTGACTAGATCACCAATCTTTTGGATCCAGACAGGCCTTGCTGGGACGGTTGGTTTTTCCCCAGTGGTGGTTGGCTTCAGGAACACGTTGCTTTGTTTCGATCTTAGTTCATTTAAGTCCTGTAAAACAGCCAAACAATCTTTGATATCAAACTTTTTATTTTCCACCACTGTGCCTTTCATGTCAAGGTCCGGAATCAACATTCTAGTTCCAAATAGGACTTCATTTGAGTGACACCCCCTAGAGAACTTCTTGGCAAATTGTTTAATGAGGGTTGGACCCCATAAAGATGTTTGACCCACCTATCACCCGAACCTAATAGCATAGGTGTTATAGACTGCTTTAAGTCCCGTTTTTTTCTTTCCACAACAGAATTTCCCTCAGGATGAATGGAGAAGAATACCGCAATGCTACGCCCAAACTGGCCGTGGCTTCTTTGCAAGATCGAGAGCTAAACGCAGGACCCTGGTCAGAATGTAGTGTGCCAATTGCGTATGTGCCGATAAAGACTCGCAAATATTTTATAACAGTTTGAGCATCAGCCGAGCGCTGAGGCCACATCCAAAGGAACCTTGATTTAGTGTTTGTGGGGCTGCATTCGTCCACAGGGATGGCTGCATGTAGATAGTCTAATGCTGTCTAACAATGGTGTCTGTACTGGGCTGGCTACGTTGTAGACAGGTGCCTGGTGGCGTTCTGTACTGCGATCTCTATTGCAGTCTATGCATTCACTGATAAAAGTGTGAATCAATGTATTAATTCCTGGCCACCAGTACATCTCTTTTGGTTTTAAAATTGTTTTAGCGATCCCCTGATGTGTCAGACCCTCTCCCAGATGTGCTTCGTAAATCAAAGCTGCTCTTCGTTCCATGTTTAGTATTACCCTATCCCCCACTCCAGGGATTCGAGCAAACAGAACACTGTTTGCATCAATTATATATGAGTATTTGACTGGAGACCTTTTAGGTAACGCTGCACTGCTGCTTTTGCTTGAAGCATTGACAGCTAGTATTATTTCACTGTCTATTTTTGTTTTTGAACGAGTAATTGCAGCTACGTTAGCCGTTTGCACAGCCTCTTTCGCAGCTTCATCAGCCAATGAATTCCCTTCAACGTGAACGCCATCACGTTGATGACTCAGCGTGTGTATCACATGAGTGTTTTGTAGTCCGTTTCGCAACTGAACTACTTGTTCCCAAAGCGTTTTATGCTTGATTGTGCCACCTTTTGCATCTTTGAAACCATTTTGAAGCCAATTCTGTAAATATTCATTGTATGATTGAACACAATAAAAAGAATCGCACACTATGAGTGTGGGGAATTCGCGATCCGTATTTTCAAGTGCCATTTTAAATGCTTGTAGTTCAGCTCGCTGAGCTGTACAATCTCCTAGAGATTGCGTTTTTGTGACCATTGGTCTAAATATGCCATCGAGCATACGACCTTTAACGATCACACATGCTGTACTATAAGCTTGCTTACACCCCGTAGCGGGTTGTGCAGATCCGTCAGTATAAATTATAAATTCGTACTGGTCAAGAGGGAGAAATTCAGTAGGCAGAGGAAATTCGTGTTCGTATTGCAGGAATGCTTGTGTTTTTAAATAAGGATCAAAAACATATTCAACATCAGTTGCAGCAAGAGAATTAACCCACTGTATCCATCTTGGATGTAAAGCTTTTGCATTCGGAATACTCGCTTTTGTAACTGCCTCTAAGGCTGGTACAGGGGTTACAACAATGGGGAACAACCTTTACAACGCAACTTTTACAACGCACTACCATTACAACGAAACTGTTACAACGCAAGTGGATTTAAAACGCATGCCATTACAACGCAAGTCTTTACATAGACTTGCGCTAGATAGCGTGCTAACATTACAAATAGTGTAGTTTAGTATCCCAACACCTTCCCTACTGTTAAGTGGACTGGAGTTGGAATAGTAAATTACACTTTTCTAATGTTAGCACGCCATCTAGCGCAAGTCGATGTAAAGACTTGCGTTGTAATGGCATGCGTTGTAAATCCACTTGCGTTGTAACAGTTTTGTTGTAACAGCACGCGTTGTAACAGCACGCGTTGTAACGTCATACATCCACAACAATAATGCGTTTCCCCTGTGCTAGGGCTCTTTCTTTTGCTTCAGCGGTTTGAACTGCGTCAGAATCTTTTCTGGTGATGTAAATTTCATTTCTGCTTGCGTATACAAATGTGATTTGTATGCAATTGGGACTTTTTCACCTTCGTTAAAAGTTAAGTATGTGAATCCGCATTGACCCGGAATGATTCGGAACACTAAGTTGCGTACGTTTACGCGTGTTTGTAAGTGTTTTGTTGCTAACATGTCAGCTTGAAGTGAATGCAGGATATCTGTGTGTTCCTGTGACCAATGTGTGACTTTAAAATCAGGTTTGATTAATTCTTAGAGAGGTTTAACCCTTTCTGCATAGTTTACAATTTTTGTTCTTCCAAAATTTAGGAAACCTAGAATCAACTATAAGTTTTTCATTGTTTTTGGAGGTTGGAGCAGCGCACACTTTTCTAAAAAGTTGGCTGCCAGGCTTTTGCCTTCACTTGACTGTTCATATCCTAGGAAAAGGACGTTGAGATGGGCAATTCTCGATTTTTTTAAATTAAATTTATAACCTTCAGAGGTAAAACCCAGTATAATGGTATTCACCCTTTTCAAGTGCCTGTTCAGGTCATCGTCTGTCAGATATAAATCATCGACATATGACAATGCTTTATCATCATAAATTTGTAGTAACTCTGTTACCCTTGCTGAGAATAACCCTGGACTATTCTTGAATCCGAGGGAAACGACAGAATTGACGCTGGGTCCCCATTATTGAGAAAGCTGTCAAATACCTACTTTCAGGTGCTATGTTTTGACAAAAGAAACCGTTAAAAAAATCTAATGTGGTTTTATATTTTTTACGCACAATGTTATTCATTAATGCTGTACTATGTGCATTCTGCACTGCAAATGTTTTACAACAAGAGTTTAGGTGACTGTAATCCAAAACTAGACGATATGTATTGTCTGGTTTGGAAACAGGAAACAAAGGATTGTTCATTGATGAAGTGCATGTTTCAATCACCCCTTGGTATTCAAGTTGATCTAAGATCTCCCTGACCTGTTTTTTAGCTTCTTGCTTTATTGGGTACTGCCTGTGTGCAGTTGGTTGATTTTTTAACTGGATCTTATGGTGAGGTGAGTCCTCATCCCATCCTACATGATTTTTGTATATTGCTGGGGCTTGGGCCACTGCCCATTTCCTGGCATAAGTATATTTTAAATGTACTGGATCATGGTTAGAGAAGGCTGGAATAATGATGTCTTCGCCATGTGGGCACTCTCTGACAAATTCTGGTGGCCAGTCCCGTTCTGCTAGAAGTATATCATAACCCTTTGAAAGTTGCTCCCAAAAGAGTGCTTTCACCTTTCTTGGTATGTCTCCCTCCATCCGGAGTGTTATTTCATATAACCTTTGTGGAGAACTAACCCTTGTGTCTGCAGTCTCAACTTGAATGTCTTCGTTCAGGTCCACTGTCTCCAGCAGTCCCTTCAGGTTCTGGCGAGCTATTGATACTTCTGCTGCGCTTTCCAACATTGTCTAAGCCCATTCTCCGTTCTTGAGTTGTGTTCTCAGAATCCTCGGCGTGTCTGATCTTCAGACATGCTACTTTCTTATTGGAGAATTGAGGTTTTGGTTTGTTTTTCTGAACGTGTTGATTGTCTTTGGACTTCACACGTTCCTCTTTTTGATCTGACCGTCCTCTTCTTTCGGATGTCTGTGACGATATTTGAAAGGTACGAGAGGAGCGTGTATCAGTATCTTGATACCTGTCAGGTTTTTTCAAATTATCTCTATTCCTGAGGTTATACCTCCTTTCAAAGGGCTCCTTTTGAGGAGATCTACCTCGGGATTGAGAATCTTTCTCTTTTGAATGTTGTTTGTTATGTTCCCACTTCTTTTTAGAAGAGGTAGGATTGTTTTTAGTAAAGGCCTTTTCAGGACTTTCAGACAGTTGTGGTTTAACTGGTTTCCCTCCCAAACTGTCTCGGCCTAATTCTTCATAGGATTTTTCAATTGTTCTGGCTAGTTCTTGTGGTTGTTCTGTTACATCAAATTTCCTTAATTTCTGGCGGATTGCCACTGATGCTGCTTCTCCTTTAATATTAAGATAATATTATTGTTGAGACCTGGTCGAAATTTTTCAATAACTTCATACCTAAATTCAGAGCAGGCTCTGCCCCGTATTAGTATTGAATTTGTTTCAGGATATCAGGTATTACCGCCATAGATGGAACACCATGTGTTTTAGTGTACATAGCAGCAAAGACTGTGCCCCAAGTGGTGCAGTCTTACAGATGTGGTGTTATCCCCATTGGTAAACAGATTGTTAGAATTCTATGTTTCTCATAAGGGCTGGTATTAGGAAATACCACTTCGATTTTAGTAATTTTTTGAGCTATTCAGAATGGAATTTGTTCACGTTTTGTGGGCATTTTACCCATGACTGCATATAAAGTCTGTGGTGTGATTTTTAGCGCATTGCCCTGGTGAGAGGTTTGTTTTGGAATGGCTATTGTTGGTTGCACTGTGAAAGCCCGCATGACATATTGAACCAATTGACTATATATTTTGATTAACTCCTTGAGTTGAGCAAGTAATTCTTCATTTGACATTTCTTCAATGTCCGGATGAGGTGTGTAGCCGGCTAAAATCAGCCATGTTGCTCCTGGTCTACCTAGTGGACCGAGCCTGGTAATGTGATTGTGATGTTTTAGGGCGCCTTTTACCAGAGATCATGCTCCTGGTATGTGAGTGGAATTTCAATATCCTCGAAAGGAATATATTCCTCAGGTGGTTCATCTTCTTTGTAGAAGTGAAACGTTTTAGCTACTGGATTTGATTCTGGGAATACTATCCATGAATAGAATACCTGTCTGGTGAGATTCATGTGCCTCTATCACAAAAACTGCTCTACCATCTCTTGGTGTTAGACCATGTTTTATATGTTTTAGAGTGATGGCTCTCCTTAAATTTGGAGCGATGATTTTCGCATTTTCATCTGTTTCATTAAAACCTGTATAATCAAAAGCTGCTGCGACATCATCGGGTACAGCTCCACCGGTTCCGGTGTTATTATCCCCGTTTAGGGACATTGTTTAATGAAAATTGCAGAGCAAGTTTCAAGGGCACAAAGATGAGGTGCACAATATTTTAGAACACTGTATCCTTTCAACGTTGAACAAACCAAAACAGCTAATACATAGGATTTTTGTACTACTCAGCTATGGCAGATATTATCCCTACCCAGTCCAGACGTCTTATGGAGTATTATGAGTAGGGGTCTCTGAGAAAAGCATGACTGAGTTACTTCAGTATCTAGCGTTAAATTAGTGCCTTACCAAACCGTTGGGCGCCATGTAGTGTAGTTCCTATATCCCTGATAGGCTCTGAGCATTGGAATAATATACACTATAGTTTTGGCATAGGACTGAGGCCAGTATGCCTCTATCGAGGACATTAAACTTAATTACTTGTGTGTGCCAGCTAACTCAGAGGTCACTAGAAACTTCTCGAATAAACAAGAAGGGATTAGATACTGACAACCGCATAAACATGACAACTTTGTTTCCCTTAGAATCGGAACAATCTCAGAATTGTGGAAACAATAGATAACAGTTTCACTCAGTCAATCGTGCATGCTTCGTTTCTACAGAGTTACACAGAAATAGATAGACGGGTGTTTCAATGTTATGTTAGCGGGTTTATAGAGCGCGACAGCTGCCTCGGCTAAGAGGCGTCCCGGCGCTAAGCAGCAAAAGAGCCATACGCAAGTAACACTAAAAGGCCTACAAGGAGGGGAACAAAAATGTCTTAATGGCTTTCCTAAATGAAAGTAGTTGGTGAGCCCACGAATACGAGCCGGTAAAGAGTTCCACAGAATAGCAGCTCTGTTACGAAAAGAGCGCTCACCAGCTCTCACTCTTCTCACCCGGGGAACCCCCACCAAACATTGTCCCATAGATCGAAGTGATCGTGTAGAAGTATAAGGTAGGAGAAGGTCAGACAGAATTTGTGGAGATGCCAGTTTCAGGATTTTAAAGGCAATACACAGTGCCTTAAACTCAATACGCCTGGCAACAGGCAACCAGTGAAGGTGGCTAATTGAACTGGTCACTGAGCAAGTTCTGCGCAAGCCCAAAAGCGATCTTACGGCCGCATTCTGGACTCTCTGTAGCCTCTGAACTTCGGATTTGTTTGCTCCCAGATACAGCGAGCAGGCATAATCAGCCTGGACAGAATCAGGGCCTGAATAATAGTCTGTTTGGTCGAGGCATCAAAGAAGGCCAAAATAGGCTTGAGCCCACTCAGCAGACCGAAACAAGTTCCGGCCACCCTTCTTGTCTGAGTCTGGAAGCTAAGTGAGCTGTCCATGCAGACCCCCAGGTTCTTTACTACAGGTTTAGGGGTAGGAGCCACCCCCAAACTCTTAGGCCACCACAGTTCACTCCAGCAGTCATGGTTCCCTCCCACAAGCAGCACCTCAGACTTGTTGGTATTCAGTTGAAGGCAGTTGGCGGACATCCACTCGGCGATCACCGAGGTCGCCCTGAAATTTCCTGGCGTCCTGCTCGGGGTCACTCGAGAGAGCCACCACCAACTGAGTGTCATCGGCGTAGGAAGCCATGGTTAGCCCTCTGCTCCTGGCCACATCCGCTAGAGGCTGAACATGAAGGTTAAAGAGCAGGGGGCTCAAGGACGAGCCCTGTGGGACCCCCTGGCAAATAGGAAAGACACCAGAAGCAAAAGGGGGAGCAACCACCTGAAACGTCCTATCAGCGAGAAAGGAGGACATCCACCCAAGAGCCAGGCCAGTAACTCCAGCCTTCGATAGACGATTCAAAAGAATGGCATGAGACACGGTGTCAAACGCGGCGCTGAGATCCAAAAGGATCAGCGCCGACGTTTGCCCTGCGTCTAAGGCTGTCCACAGATGTTCAGTCACGGCCAGAAGCGCTGATTCAGTGCTTTGGCCAGGTCGAAAACCATTTTGAGAAGAATCGAGCCTCTGATTAACAGCAAGAAAGTCCGTCAGAAGGGAGTTGATATAAGCCTCAGTGATCTTCGCGATCCAAGGTAACAGGGAAATGGGACGAAAGCTATCAGCTTTATGAGGGTCTAGAGATGGTTTCTTGAGCAGTGGCAGAACCCTGGCCTGCTTCCAGGCCATGGGCACAACCGCTGCGCTCAAGCACCCATTGATCACCATTTCCAAAGGATAAATTATAGTAGGTAACAGTTTTTTAAATTGTCCGGCTTCAGAGGATCGGCAGGAGAGCCCGACTTAACCTTGGAACAGAGTGTCAGTAGAACCTCTTGGTTATAGGGGGAAAGGCTTCAAGGACACCATCAGTGAGGTTACAAGAAGTCTCAAGAGGACCTATGGAAGCCACAGGGAAGCTTTTATAGATGTCCTCAACCTTATTGACAAAAAAGTTAGCCAGATCTTCACACTGCGAATCAGAGGTAATTACTGAGCTTACGGCATCCTTCTTTAAGCTCTGTCACTATAGAGAAGATGGTCTTAGAGGGATTTGGGCTCCCTCGGATCTGCTCAGCATAAAATGCAGCACGTTCAATGTGAAGAGCCCTATGGTAGCGCTTAATAGCAGCGCGATAGAGAGCCTTAGAAGAGGGATCAAAATCTCGCCGCCAGGTTCTCTCCAGCTTCTTACAGATCTTACGTAGGGCCGCTAGTTTCGCATTATACCAAGGATTGGGTTTATTGCACCGGTTCCTAGACAACCTAGCAGGAATAAGCGCATCCAGAGGCCGCGTGATCCAATCAAAGAATAAGCCTTGTTGGGGTCAGCTAAGATAGCCGGGGAGGTAGCTACGAGGTGGCTTTGAAGATGTTCCCAGCTCAATTTGTGCCAGGGGCGCTTAAAAGACGAGGTGCTGACTGGCTTGCGCACTGGCAAGATGTCATCGATCACCATAGAGACTAAAAATTGGTCAGACCAGTCCATAGAAACAGGAACTTGTACCACCAGGGAAGATATATTAGTAAAAACAGGATCGAGTAGGTGTCCAGCCAAATGTGTGGGGCCTGAGACTCGTTGCTCGAGCTGACAGGCCACCAGGTCAGCCAGAAAGGATAGCACAATAGGATCAAAAGCACTTTCTAGGTGTAGGTTAAGGTCACCTATCACAGAAAAGTTAGCAGCATTAACTGCTAGGGTATTGACTGTTTCGGACAAAGCAGCTCGAAACTCTGTGGATGGACCCGGGAGGTAAATCAAAAGTCCTGACATAGTGTAGTTAGGATTAAAAGTAATTTTAAAAAAGGCGCATTCGCAATCCGTAACAGTCTGTTGGATAAAGGTACAAGGAAACCCAGCTTTAAAAATGACCGCGATACCTCCTCCTCTCGTAGATCTATTAAGGGTAAGGGTATGAATCATGTAGCCCTCAGGGAGAGCAAGTACCTGCTCTGTTACCGTATCCTCTGAGAGCCAGGTCTCCGTAAGAAATAGAACATCAGGGGACCTATCCTCCAGGAGGCAACGAACATCAGCAAAATGGAACGACAGTTAAGCAAAAAGACAGCCACCGAGGAGCGGGGAGGAGGGCCATGGACTCCAATCGGGACTAAAGATGAAAAACCACAACATAGACACCCAAATGGGCAAGCCAAAACATCCAGCCGGAGATGTGAGCACTTCGTCACCCACCTCCCAATTGCAAGCAGCTCGGACTGAGTAAGCATACCTCATTCCAGCCGGACTGACAACGTGTCCGGCCGCAGACGGGCTTGCCTTTGGCGCGGCCGGGCCGCTACAATGTTTTTGACCATGCCCCCAGGAAGCAGAAGTGGGGGGAGGAGTCACGGCCCTCAGCCGGGAATCGGCAACCTGCCAAACCCGGAACTGGAACCCGCAACCAGCAGAGTGCAGGAATACAAAGATGCGTGCAAGTAAGCCTCTTTTGATATGTAAAGGAATACGGGGGCGCATGAGCGAATAAAATTTAAAACGATCTAATGCCACAAAAATCAATACTAACAATATTTACAATAGCAGCCTTACGGTTTTGCGTGCTGCCCTCTGGGTTTATTGAACAGTCTTATTTCTCGTGCAAGAGATGTGAACTGCTACAATCAAAAGACAGAATGCGAAGTATAATACGTACAGCGTTAGCAGTAAGATAAAATAATACTGCAATAGCATGGTTTATAGCTATGACAGATATTCATTAAAATACATACATAAATAACACAGGCTAAAATGTTAATACTCATCTGATGCTTCTAGCTAGTTCTACCCCAGTGTACCTAACCTAAGTGTAGTACGACGTAAGAAGTAGGTGCTGTTTGTCTATAGTCTTAGTTTAGCTATAGTTGCCAAGATTTGCCAAAAGTCCCTCTAGGTTCTAGTCCGCTCCATACCTTAGAATGCGTTAGGTTGGAATCTCTTTCCGAGTCTCGATCTCTAACACCCCGCAAGGGGAGTCAGAAACACTGGAGCTGGATTCTCTGCGATGAGGATGACAGCGTCTGGTCAGTGCATCAGGCGGGGACTTGACTTCCTTCTGAACTTGCCATGGCGAGCTGCGTCGTGCAAGTAGGCAGCCGAACCGTGGTTTGCCATGGTAAGTGAAGGTATATTTATACCTTGAAGGTGTTTAGGAATGCCAGTATTGACGTAAAGGTCGGGCAGAAGAACGTCATGAATGAACCCCTAAGGAATAGATGTTCATGCATAATAAATGAGTTCTTGGAGAAATCAATATCCAAGCAAGGGGAAGTCCTAAAGGCTTAAGAGTCTGGTTTTCTAAGAACTCGTTGTGATGTAGAAGAAGGGATGTAGGTGGCCATACATGTATTTGGGTTAGCATGGATAATGCCTAAAAATGGGTAGGATTTCTATGCCTAAATATGGGCAATGCGAATTGTGCCTATATAAGGACATAAATCGGGAAACCTATATACGGTATCTTTTGTTCGGGAATACCGCAGTGGTTCTCCTTGATGTCTTCTGCATGTCTCCTTCTCTTCTAGGACGTCTTGCACTCCTGGGCGCTTGCCCATGCAATTGCGCTTCTGGATGCGTCTGTCGCGCACCTCGGACTTGGCGCTCTTTTGCCCTCTTCGGAGTAACCGTGGTCCTGGTGGTCTGTCCAGCCACCTCTTCGACCTCCTCCTGGTCACTCCTACTTGGCGCGCTTCCAACTGCGCCTTTCATTTTCTCCACTGGATGCGCTTGCTGCGCATTTTGTTCAGTTCTTCTGTTCCTGAGACTGTAGGAGCTGTTCCTGTGCTGCTGCGTACTTGCTTGGTGCTGTGCTCTCCTTTTCAACATCTACAGATAGAGCTACCTCTCCTTTTGCAGTGCTCGCATGTCCTGGCACCCTTTACGTTGTGGTGGCATGGGGTTGCAAACTGTTCTCCTTTCCTTCTAGTTATTGTGAATGCTGCCCTGCATATGTCCATATTTGTGTCTTTTTTTGTTTTTCAGGAAGAGCATGGACTTTGCTGTCTCCACCCTTGGTACTGATTGCCTGCTGTAGCAACCGGGTACTCTTTGCTGCAGGCTTGTCCTCACACCATGAGCCTTTTATTTCCACCTGCAGTGGCGCAAAACGGCCACTAGATGGCAGGGCTGCTTTTTTTGTGTGTCCTCCAAAACTTTGGTCTGATGTAGCCCGTTTTCCTAGCTCCGGTCGCGCTCTCGAGGTTTTTTTCCCGCAAGGGCATGTCAACCCGTTAGCTGGCTGCACTAAAGAAATACCTCCAGGCACTCCTCAGTCTCGTGGGCAGGCACATTCCCTGACGGCCGTTGCTAGATCACACTCTCCGGTACTCCCGCTCTGCAACAGGACTTTTCCTCCTCAGCGGTGAGTGTCTTCTTCCTTTTGGGGCTGCGCCACAATACACACCTTCAGTGGCACTGGAGGGGGACACTTCTGCCACGTTCCTGCGCATCCACCCCTTATTTCATTATCGCGGTGCTGGCCGTACACCTTCACTTTTGGTATACTGCCCCTCTTACTTCATGGGCTGCGCAGGGATCGCACACACCTCAGGAGGTTCTCCCGCCGGACGGCCACATCTCCTCCCCTCTGTCGGTACGTATTTAATTTTTAGGTCTCGCGAGACCTAAAGTAATCTCTATATGTTGGCAAGCAGCCGGTAGTTTCTCCTGCTGCTTGCCATTGGCTTAGTGTTGTTCTTGCATTTCTTACCTTTGTTTTCAGTGGCCCAACTGACTTCCGTGTAGCCTGGAAGCAGCGGCCACCAACTACAGTTTTAGTCCGCACTGTTCGGACTTTTTGTTTGTCTTGCGCATCGCTGCCTGACCTAAACATGGCAGCGGCGAATGCGCAAGGAGCCGGTGTGCGCGACGGGTGGGCAGCGCATGCTGCTTGGTTTTTTTAGACTATAAGCTTACTCGTCTCCCTCAGATGGAAATAAGAAACGCCTCCATTTTGGAAAAGGAACCTTACAAGTTCAACCTACGGGAATATTTAGAATAGAATACGCGTCAATATTAACGATCAGACTCTTTAATGCATTTATGATTATTGCATTGGTTTAAAACAGATATGTTTTTAATTTTTCATAAATACCTAGCAGTAGTCTAAATCAATATGTTTGGTTAGTTTGCATACGGCGCTTGCAGCCAAAGACCTAATTTCGCTAGTATGTCCTTTCAGTAGCTCATGGCACAAATTTGCGCTTACCCAACTGAAAAAGACAGATGGTTTGATCGAGAGACGGCGCTTAATAATAGACGTAGCTTGAATGGGAGGAGTTATAGTTCAGAGCTGGAGCTGCGCTCTCTCACCCGGTCGCTGGCAGTCGGTTCGGGCTGCTCAAAGACCATGCCGCTGTCTCCAACAGAACCCGCACAGCTTCTTACTACGGCTGCACTGCGCCGGCAGGATTTTCCATCGGTCCCCTTCCCTGGCGGGGGACGAGACAGCATGCAGCCTCTGCTTTTCGTCCATGGGTTGGCCGTTGAGTATGTCTCCACCCGCCCACAACACGCAGACAATCAACGTCCGCGGCTACATTAATTGGGCTGCAGGCTGTGGGAGTTCGTAGCCTGCGGGCAACTCCCCACACGGCGTCTGCCCAGCCTGCTCACTCCCTCGCGCGTCCCACGAGCAGCAGAAACCGCACCTTCCTTGGGTTGCGCATCTGCCAACGAGAGATACATAGACGTTTGATGAGGCTGGAGCTATCGGTAGACAGGAAGACGCTGTGCCTTTGAAAAAGCAGAGGGGCTGGGAGGGAGTCAGTCACGGATGGTCATCTGTACCGCTTCCCTATTCGCCCCCACGCAGAAAGAAGCATCGGGCATTCTACAGATTCCCCACCCCTCTCGTGGCTGCACTCACCCTGCAACTCGCTTCTGGTTACAATTCACTGATTTTAGTAAGGCCGCTTATTATTTATTGCACATAATGACGCCACTCTCCAGGGTTGTGCTTTTTCGGCTCTCGTTTTATTGTGCGGGTCTTTTGGGAGATTTCGATGCAATGTAAGATGTACTCAGTCTCCTGTCAACAGAGAGTGGGGAAAGGTTGTGGCCTTATGGCCAGAGCTGCCGACTTTGGGCCAGGGCAACCAGGTTCTAGCCTCGGCGTTGGCTCAGCTTCCTGTGATTCAGGGCAAATGCCTTACTGTCCCCGTGCCTACCAAAAAATGAATGTGTCCTTGTGTAAAGTCTGTGGTGCTCATATAAAGCACTCTAATACCTTCGGGTCGAGTTCCCGCTATATACATCTGCAAAAAGAAAACAAGCATTTGCAATGCAATAGGTCCCACATTTACGAGTGTTTAAGCTATTGGCATTATAAATGACAATGCCTATTATTTAGGTTTTAAAAACAAAAACAAAAGGCATTGTTATTTGCAATGTCAATATCTCAAACTCGCGTAAATGCGAGACCTATTGCATTGCAAATGTTTGTTTCCAGTTTCAGTGGCGCAGGGAGGTAGGGTGCAGCATGCAGGCATTGGCTGAGTCGTGGGGATATTATGTGGCAACCAAGCGCTCACTGTGGCCTTAACTGCTCTCGCTACTCTGACGTGCAGCCTCAACGTCTCTTTTCCTTGTAAGTCGTTTGGGGCCGTCTCCACTTCAGTCGGTGAGGGAGGATGAACCCGCGGCTCCCTCTTCCAGTTCATTTAGGCACTTTGCCCTCGCAGTTCCAATCGGCTGCTCGCCGTCTCTTCTCTCCTCCGCCCCGGCCTCTCAGCTCACACACTGCGAGCGGTGGGGGCAGTAGCTGCTGCCGGAGAGTGCGGACTTACTTCGCTCCGGAACAGTGTCACTCCTGGGCAATCTTCTTCTACTCGCTCTCTTCGCTGCCCCTCTTGTCCCGTAGTCAGGGCTCACCTTCTGCCCGGCATGTTGTCGCGACTGATGCGGGTGGGCTCTGCTCGGGTCTTGCGCCTTTTTTGGGGCTTGGCAGGCTGGTGGCAGGAGCACGCCACCAGCTCCTCTCTCTCGTCGCACGGGACTCTTGCTTTCCCCACGCAGGTCTCACTGCGGTGGGATGCCGCCAAGTATTCACGGGCACATCCGGTGTGGGGTGGGCTCCCGAACACCTCCTACTACCCCGGGGCTCTTCACATGCTCTGAAGGTCATTAGGCACATCCTGCGCCGGTTCGCAGAGGGTTGCCCTCTACACGGGCAGTATTCTCCCCCTCAACCACCTTCAAGATGGCGGCTGCTCACACGGGCAAGTCCCGCTCGTCGCCAATGTAGAGTTGCCGGGCGCTAGGCCCACATACTAGGACACTGACCACACTGACACTGTTAGGTATGGTGAAGAACTGGGCCCAGGCACGTGCGCCCAGCCTCTTTTATTGACAGGGTCACCTGACTGGTGATGCCTGTGGTGGGTGGGTGTAAGGTGTGTTACACTTGCGGGCAGAACACTAGAACGTGTCTGGCTAGACATGACAATAGCTTTGGTCGTCTGGTTCTAAAATAGACAGCGTAGATGCCACACCAGATTTCTTACGGAAGACAATACTCTTAAAACCATAATAAAAGTGAATTTAAGGGAAGGTTTAAAAAAAAAAAAGAAACCCATATTTTGTTCTATCTAACTCCATGTCTCGTAGTTGTGCCTCATAACTCTTGCGCTCCACCAGTGCTCCTTCCCGGGCTTTGTTCTCTGTACAGGCTTCACTTGCAATGACTATAGAAGGTACATGTGTTGGCATGCATGGGGAGTGGGTTTGTCTGTACCCGGCATCACTCTGCATATTGCATCGTCACAGCAGGCAGTCTGTATAAAGCTTCCTTGAGGTCTTCTCTTTCAGTTTATTAGGCTATTGAAAAACATCCTGCTGCAAGATGTTGTTACCATCTATGTCCATCATTGCAAGTAGTGTCTACATTTCAATTGCCCCCCTTTGAAAGACTGTAACATAAAACCAGCTGGATGGACTAAAAACTTATCAAAAGCAGCCCTTTCCCCTGTAAGATGATATTTAACTCGATTGTTAAGTATAGGTGGTAAGTCCATGGTGGGGGATGTGGGAATGCTGTGTGTTTTTCAGTGTCATGTACATCAGTGCCTTACCGCCTGTTACTGCACAATATATTAACTTTAGCAATAAACAAGTCATAACACTTTTACAGAGTTCCTCTAAATTATATTGCACAACTGCTCACCAAGCTAAAACTTTTAAAAATATATATTATTAATCACATAAGTGAACCCTAATGCATTTGCCAATGCTTGTTTCACTGAGTAACACTCATTACAAAGTTCAAACACTCCTCAGCTGGCAGACTCAAAGAAGCTCAAGCCAACAAAAAACAAATTTTTTGAGTTTGCATGTAGTAACCTAATGCCAACTGCACAGATATTCCCAGCACAGTATCTGCAGGTCAACTGTAGAGAACAAACGAGGGCAACACATAGAGACAAGGGACTCAGGATGTAAGCCGGTTAGTGCAAAAGGGGTGATGAAAGGGGCTGTACACATGTCCAAGCTCAGAAAAAGCTATCTAAAGCTTTTACATTTCTATAACCTCTCTGTAATCATCATTTAATGCTACCACATCAATAGTGTGTTCATATGAAATATCTAGAGCTAGAGACTTACTCAAAGAAGAAGTTATCTACCTTCGGGCCAATCGGCAATTGGAAAGACCACTTCACAGACCTATAGCGTGGGACCTTTTTTTAGATGAAAAAGAGTCAGTTTACAGAACGAGAAGGCGTGCGGGTAGGTGAGGAATTTTCAGTCAGGCAGAGTATCCAACAGGAAGAGCATTACTGAAGGTAAGAAACATGCTTTTCTGATGGATAATTCTAACTGCAGATTCCTTGCATTGTGAATAGATACCAAAGCAGTACCTCTATAGTTGGTGGTTCTGTGAACTGGCTCAGACCAAAAGGTTCTGCAGGAAGAAGCAGACAAAATGCCCATCTCGACGGACCTGACTGTCAAAGCAGTAGTGCTTTGTTAATATGTGCATCAACACCCATGTAGTCACCAGACAAATATCCAGGACAGGCACTCCAGGTGCCAACGCTGTGGTAGTGGTAGCAGCTCTCACTCAGATGGAATGATGTAGTAAGACGTTTGGAAGTTGCTTCTTAGCCAGGGTGTAGTAGAAATGTATGCAGAGGACAACCCTTCGGGAGATGGGCTGTTTTTGCACTGCCCTGCGCTTCTTTGCCCCGGAACTTCACAAAGAGCTGATCGTCCAATCGATGTCCTCTGGCGCAAACAATGTAAAAACTAAGCACTTTCTTGGGGCCCAAGCAATGGAATTTCTCTTCCTCTTTTGAGGATTGAGGCGGAGCACACAACTCCGGGAGGGAAAGAGCCTGCTTGATGTTAAACAGTGTTAACACTTTTGGTAAAAAAGAAGCTGGGGTTCCCACCAGCTTAGCTGGAAATAAAGTGGTATAAGGTGGCTGGACAGAAAGAGACAAGCTCGCTCACACATCGAACTGACGTACGGAAAATGAGAAAAACTTTTTGAGGGCCAGGTGACGTAATGGACAACTGTGCATACGCTCAAAAGCAGTCAAAATGAAAGAAGGGCTATGGTAGAAATAAATGTTGCAAATGTGGGACGCCTAGCCCCAAGGTGACATCAACGACCTTAAGAAGAAGGTCAAATTAGGTCAATTGAAGCAGCTCAATCTCCAAGCAGGGAGAAGTAGATTGCACAGGCCTGGGTGAAGCACACTGCCCTGATGCTGCGAAAGAAGATCCTCAATCTGTGGGCCCAATCCGGTGCCTGATCTTCCTCAGAGCTTGAGACAGGAGTCGCAGGAGGGCAGGATTACAGGAGGCCCTTGGTCCACTCTAGGCAGGATGCGCCTCAGAGACAGAGCCTTCTTGGAGAACTTCAGCGCACAAAAGTGCTGACATTGCACTTTCTCGACGGTGGTGGAAAAAATCAAGCCAGGGCTCTCCCCATTGATGGAAGACACCTGCGCTACCTAGGGGTGTAACTGTCATTCGTGGTCCGCTAAGCATCGGTGTCTGAGTTTGTCTGCCCTGGTGTTTATAGGCAAGAGGCTTCTGATCTCCATCTGTCCCAGATGGCCTTCCCAGCCCATCTGTCACCACTAACAAATCAAGGTGGGGGGAGTAGAGGGGTTGTATGGCATTCAGATTCATCTGGGAGCAGTCATGGCATCCCCTGCAATCGTGGTCTGACCCAGGCATCAGAGACATACTTCATAATGGTCTGTCATAAACAATCTTTTTGCGACAGTCCATATATGGCTTGAACCCCGCTTTGTCATTTCTTCTGCACACTGGAAAATATTTTGAAAAAGGGCCTAGAAAAGACCAAGGAGTAGCGTTGGACCTGCATCTGATGGTGCAGAAAGAAAATAACTGATGTCAGCATGCATGGGTGGTGCTTGCAGGAGGCTCTACTAATCTCTTCCAGGGCAATGGTGGGGAGCCATTCTAAACCACCCACTGGTGTGCAGGAGTACTGCTCTAAAGCTTCTGGATACAGTATGAAGCCTGGGGAATACTCGCAAGGTGGGGAATCTGTGGTCAGAAGTATCCAATAGAAGATTACAATTTTTAAATCTATTTGTAGGTATAATTCCAATACTTGTGCTGGAATCCCCACAGATGGGAAATATGAAGGAAACATAATGTCTAATAGTTTGACATGAGGCAAGTCTACTGAACTCATTACAATAAGCCTAATGCAGTCTTATTCCTTCTGACAAGGTCTCTATCATGCCAGTTTATTCATTATAAATGAGAAAGAAAAATATAGAGCTCTAATGTCAACTGTACCTGAATATTCATTTTCTCTGCTTCCTCAGCCATCTTTAATCCAACGCCAAACCTTTTGCTATAATCTTTGTTTTTTCCCTTTTTCTGCAATTGTAAATTTAAATGGTGGGCGTAAACCAATGGAAATCACAACATGCTCTCTGCAGGCAGTAACTGAGTGCAAAAAGTTCAGCATCCTATTACAGACATTATAACAATGTTAACTCATTATTGGCTATATTTCATCAACCTTCATGGGTTGTTCAATTCCACTGCTGCGCATCATACAAACTCAAAAATGTTCCTATCCAACACTGTTACTGTTGTAAGATAGGTATGCTGAAAGATATAAGTAAACTGACTTTTGTATTCACCATCAGCAAGTGGGGATCGTTTGAATTACCTATTGTGAAGGGGGCAATTTACCCGTAACTCCAGTTCTCTAGTATTGGTATTTTTCATAGATTCTCATGCTTGAATCATTTGCCATTAGGCTTGGAATCTGCCGTAGCTTTACATAGCAATAAGAGGTGTTACAATGGCCACGGTCCTCAACAACATTGTTTATGTAGTAGCATTTCCACCTCACACAATACAACCCGAACTTCAAATAAAGAGATGAAAGTGATGAGCTCTCTACACGCCCGAAAGACCAACATCGCTTAGACTACATAGCACAAGTATGCAGAGTATATATGATGGAAGTGATCTTCTGACCTGGAAGGAGGAAAAGTAACATGTGAATCTAGTAACGATATCAATGCCGGAGAACTGGAGTAACTGGTACTGAATTAAGGGCATTAGTTAGAGTTCGGCAGATGGGTTACTCCGTCACAAATTAGTATGATAAAGCTGATTAAATTCCTGATATCACATATAAATCAAGTCAACAACAAGAAAGAATATGTTTATAGATGATTACGATTACCAACGGATGATTAACTAAGCCACAACTTCTGTTTTAATTAGTGAATATTATTTTTTTTTTTACATGTTTTGCACTAGCTATTGTACTAGTATTACTTTGTCTTTTTTTAATTTAGGTATATTTGTTTGATGTATTGTTGTGTTTAAATCGGACAAGTTTTCCCTAGCTGCAAAATCGAACGTTTTGTGAGATAATTTCATATAAAACAATCTTTCATGTTGTTAACTTAATTTATATGTGATATCAGTAATTTAATCAGATTTATCATGCTAATTGTGAACACAACTAAAGCATTTTTTCCTTTTACATGTTCGTTTGGCCTACATTCGTCTATTGTAAGTACTATTTCCAATTGGTTACCAATGAGATTTTTGATGCATTGTTGTGTTTTCCCTACCCTTGGAACCGTGATTCTTAATAGGGGTCCCTTTTTTTGTACACTGACTTGTAATACTGCTGACAGGAGATATATTTGTGACAGAATAACCGGTTCGCCGACTTTAAATCAGGCCCTGACTAACTAATTTCTTCTCCAGCATTGGATCTTTCATATCTTTCAGAATAAGAAGCAGCACTTTATAGTTTAATAGAGCTAGAAGTAGGCTCAACTTATTGACACAGGTTGCGTAGAACTGTTTGTCCCATTACTGAGTCAGCTGCTGCATTCACATACAGCCAGTAATGCCTGGTTTTCCATGTGGCTGCACGGCAAATGTCCTGTAAATAGAGTACAGCAGGTGTTGCCATAATTCTAGAGGAGTGAGCCCTCGCTCTGCCCCAGAATGGATGATTTGCCTTGCTGTGACAGCAGGTGATTCAGGCGGGATGTTTATTTACAAAAAGGAGCACCAGGGGGTAAGTAGTCAGGTCGCCCCCCACTCAACAACAATATATCGCAACAAGACCTGTCGCACTCGCAACAGTATATTATACTTCACAGGACATGGGGTACATATTCTTCAAAAAGCTACCCTGACAAGACAGTAAAATAGTTACTTGCCTGTATGTCCTACTGTTCACAATTTTCACTACATATCGTCATGTACCACAGAACACAACAAACCTTTAAAAAGAAATGCAAATACCACCACAAAGACCTTGTGCAAAAAAATGTGTGAAGGAGTGGGAAAGCACCTCACGGTAGTAACATCAAGGGGGCTGCTCGCATATATTTACCAGTATGCCCACACTTATCATCATTAGTAACTTTCCACACGAAAGAAAGAGTGAAAGTGAAAAGATTCCTCCAAGGTGAGAAATCAAAATGAAAAAGGTCAGTGAAAAGACGGAACTATTAGTTCAGAAGTCACTGAGTGCCCCCTAGGTCCCCAGAACCAATAACGTCAGGAGATGCAATCCTCAATTAAAAGGAGGTACCGCTTACTTGCGCAGGAAATTTTATTCAATGCAGTAAGTGTCCTCAGATAAAAACGGCATCTATTTGGCCATTTACACAAATACAGGCCAACATGTTTTGTTGCCTACTATCATTCCTGCAACTTCATCAGGTCTAGTATGGGACCATTCATCACCTTGCTTATTGATCACTCGGATCGCGTGGCTACTGTAGTCCTTCGTACCAGCACACCACCGCCATGGAATCTGCACCAAAAGGTCGCGGTCCCAATCGTAACTGCCAACGCCAGTCTCACCGCATCCGCGGCGTGCGTACTCGCTCAGTGCTCCGTCCCGATATATAGATATGATTTAGGCAGATAGCCAAGTGATGTCTTGTTTGGATATGGGCGGAATCTTATCGGATGGCCGGATGAGACAAATGACTGAAACAAAGATCTCAAGTCTTTGGTTTTTGTCCATCTAGAACGTGTTGCACCTGCTGACATCCAGAAAGTGCAAGGCTCTCACAGCAGAGGCAGATGGATTAGGGGAGAAGATTGGTTCATGCAAGTAAAAAACTGTCAGGACTTTTAGACGGTTGGCATGAATCTTCGATTGGTATGCAAGATCACCATGCCAAAGGTACGGTTGCATTTGGTGATAACATTTGTAATTCTACAACTCTCGTTGCTGATGTGAGAACCAGTAGTGCAGTCTTCAAAACCTGAATTTCAGACACAATCTATGGATGAGAACAAAAGGAGTCAGCCTGAGTTAGCTCAAAACAATATTTAGCTCCCACAGAACTGGAGGAAAGGCCCTAATGAGCCATTTTATGAATTGTTTTAGAACCCTTTGATACCCAGACTAATAAATACTTGAGATCACACTTGGCCACCTCCAGCAAGTCTGGTATTATCTAATGAGACCACATGGAGATTAGATGAAAGCCCTTAACTTTACACCATAAGCAGAATCATTTCTATTTATTGCTGCATGTTTTAGTTGTTGGCAGGGTATGTGCTTGCTCTAAAATATCCCTGCAGACTGAAGGGATATCCAGATGGACACAATCTACATGGTCAGAAACCATGCTGTCAGGCTCAGTGGCTTGAGGTTGTGGGAGAGAATCACTCCATTGAACATGGAGAGGAGCGCGAGGTTATTTCTCAACAAGACTGATGGGTACATGGGCAGCCTTATTATGTCAATGTACCAAAACAGATGATGCCATACCAGGATAGTTAGGATCAAGGAACAGTGTTTTATCTTTCTCAGCACCCAAAGAAAGAGGGCAAACAGTAGAAAGTTGCAAGAGAAGACGTTCAAACATGTTTTCAAAATGGCATTAACCCTGTACGTGCAGCATATTTGCAGCATTTCTTGTTCTTCAGGGTGGCGAACAGGTCTATCGCTGGCAATCTCCACTTTCAAAAGATGTATTGCAAATGGGTGAGATTGAGTTCCCACTTGTGGCAATCATAAAGGGTGCATTTGAGCACATCTACCTGGTCATTGGGGTAACCCGGAAGATGCACCACTGCAATGTCCCATTTATTTATGATGGCCCAGTCTCACAGCATCTATGCCCTTTTCTATACAGAAGAGGATCTCATTGCTCCTGGTTTTGCAATGCTATATATCGAGACTGTGTTGTCTGTTCCGATCAACACAGCTTGCTATGCTAATCTCAGAAGGAACGACTGAATGCCCAATCTGATGGCCAGTCGCTCAAGGATGCTTATGTGGAGTTCCTTCCATGACCAGAGGCCTCTTGCCGACAGGTTTTGCAAGTGGACCTCCCATCCTTTTATTGACACATCCGTCATCATGAACCATCAAAGGCTGCAACTGAACACCTGCTTTGAGGTTTGGTGGGAACCTCTGCCACAGAAAAGTCTGCTTGAGTATTCTGGTTCTTTTGCATTACGTTGTTCCAGGAGGCAGTCACTTGTTTCCCTTGGTGCTCTATCTCTTACCGTGCAGACCTAATCTGGAGCCTGTTGAAAGGAATCAGACCAATACAAGATGACATGAGGCCTAAGAGGGACTTTTATAATCTTACAACATCTTTGCTTGGAGCAAAAAAAACCTCTGTCATGATCTAAAGTTTTGTCACTCTCTCTGCTGAGAAGGCCTTTGATAGTTGAGTGTCAAGCCCTTCCCCTCGAAACTGAAGCCTTGTCACTGTGTGAATGGAGGATTTATCGGTGTTCAAAGTCAGTTCTAGATCTTGGAATAGCATGATGCAGGTGGCTGTGAAAGCTCGAGCATCTTCCTCTGATGGAGCTTTGACAGGCTGTAGTTCCAGGTACATATATACTTCCTAGCCTCAACGGAAGTCAGCTACAGCCCTGGGCACATGGAGAAGATCCAGGGTGCAGATTTCAGTCCAAATGGAAACACCTTGAACTGGTAGTGCTGCACGCCACTGAAACCTTTGATGTTTTTGGATGTGAAAATAAGCATCCTAAAGAACCAGGTATGTGAGAAACTTCCCCACCTAAAGCATCAGAAGGACGTCTTGGAGGATTATCAGTTGGAAGGACTGCTTTTCAGACACTTGTTCGAAACCCAAAAAGGTCCAGTATTGGCATACATTGGCCCGATTTTTTCTTGATCAGAAAGAATATGGAGTAGAGGCCTTGATTTCTCTGGTACTTTGGGACCTGCTATATGGCTCCTTTTAGGTGAAGTATGAGAATCTCTTGCTGCAGCGCCTGCAAATTGATGTGATGTTCTTTCCTGGGTAGATGGGATGATGGTTTCTGTATGAACTTTATATTGTGACCACAATGCACTATATAAAGCATACAACAATATGGTGTTTCTTTTTACCAAGCAGAGGGAAAGCAGAGATGTGTCCCTCAACTTGAATTACTAAGCTAGGTTTGTGTGGGGCTGGCTGGTAGGGGTGCTAGAGGGGCTAGCTGGTAGAATTCAAGCTCTCTTTTGTTTGTCCAGCTTGCATGGTTGGGATCAACCCTTCTTCTTCGCCAATGCTTTGTCATAACCTTGGCCCTGGCGTCTGCCACAATAATATCCTTGGTTGTACCCTGTTTGCCTTGGAGGGTGTGGTAAGGTTTTCCTTGGCCTCCATTCTGAGTAAACGTTTCTCAAGGCTTGGGATCTTTTTGAGCAGTGAAATAAAAAAGAGTGGAGATGGGATGTCTGTGTTTTAAAGCTCCAAGAGAGGGAGTGTGCTATGTCCGTCTTCATGTTCTGCAAAGCATAGCCCATATGTTTACCAAACAAAATCTGACCATCAAAAGCCACATGCAAGACCTTGATGTGGATATCTGCATGGAAGGCTGTCGAACACAGCCACCCCTCCCTGTGCAGGAATGCTGCTGCAGTGAGCTGACGGAAGACTGTGTTGGAAACATCCGTTTTTTAATCAAAGCCTGTAGCCAATGCATTTGTGTCTTCCCTGAAGGTGTTCTTATTTTGCATCCCCTCTGTCCTCCATGATGAGGCTGAAAGGGGTGCGAAGTTCTGCCACATCTGGAAACCATATCATCCAATAATGACCAACACATTTGCAGCTTTAATGTCAATACAATGGAGATGACTCTGTGCCCCAAGTTGTCTATGAGACTGCCACCCTTGTCAGTAGGACTAGATGCCAGACCAACAGGATTTTTTGATCTACGCTGAGCTGCTGCCACAGTGATTCAGTTGGTTCTCCAGTCAAGAATGATTTGGTGGTTTTCCAAAGCTACTCCTTGAAATCATATGAGAAACATTGCTGTTACATTGAAGTCATGAGCAGGTCAAACGTCTTTGCTGCCTTTTCCGATAGAGCCTGAAAGGAAGCACTATAATCTGGAGGCAAATCAAGTTGTGTAGGTGATTTGTCTCCAATTTTAGCCAAAGTATAGTCTTCCCACACTTTGTAATTCTGGGGCCAATCATCATCCTGCCCCTCCTTAGGAAGCTTGCCGTGCTCATCAAAATCTGACATGTGATAAGAGTCAGATCTGTCCTGTTCTGAGAAGGCCAGAGATGCTGAATTGGAACTGGTAGTGTGGAAGCAGATGTAGGGGAGGACAACATATTTCAGGTTATGGGTGTGAAGTAGAAGCAGCAGAGGTGCTGGAACACAGGGAGGAAGTGATGGCATCAGCAGGCCAGGTGGTGGGTCACTGACAGCTGTAGTTGAGGCTGAGTAGGCAGCCTATGGAATCTGTCCACCTACATCATGGGAGGCTCCTAGTAGGGGTGTTGTGCCCTATGTGGCCTTTATCTGCGAATGTCCAAGGCTGATAATCATACTCCTGATGGTATCTGTTCTCCTTCATAACATTCCTCTTCTTATTCATGAATGTGGTGTGCAGCACACATCCAACTGTGTAGAGTTACAGACTATCAGATGCTTATTCCTGGTCGCTGACAACAGCTATCAACTCTTAGTCTAGTATGCAAGCCATACAGTGTCCAATGTTTGTTCCTGGTCACTAAAATCAGTTTCTAACTCAGACTAGTATGTGCACTCGACAGTGCACGGAAAGCTTCAACTGTAAATGTGGGCAAGGCAAAGCTCGGAAATGAATTTCTGTAATAAACTGGGTCATTGACAGGGCTATGATCATCCTGGCATTACTGCCGTCGATGGTGGGAGCACTAGAATTACCGTTGGCAGGGTTATCGACAAAGGACATGCGATGTGAGCCGCAGGAAAATGTGGTCTTGTCTTTAATGGGATTATATTCAACATCAGCTTCCTGGTCATCAAAAAATAGACACTACTAGTGGACTCTGTTGATGAGCTGCTTCTTGAAGGGATGGTTATTGATGATGGTTCTTACTTCGTCAAAGGTGGAGCTTTGGTCATCAACAAATTAAATGGTAGTTCTGACAGAACATCACAAGTGCCAAATTATCACACATTCCTTCGGAGATTGTTCCTCATCGTTACTATCGCCATTCCTGTGGAAGGTCTTGTCTTTGTTTAGGAGAAGGTGGCTCTAGAAGTTTCTGAGGTGCAATCTAGCTGAGGAAGATGCATAGACTTCCTGTGTGGCACTTTGTGGAAGTGCTTGCTTGGACACTTTTCATGGAATTCTCCCCAGATGGAGATGTATCTCCTGTAGGCGGGGGATTCACTTAGTTTTCCTGAAAGTAAAAACCCAACCTCCTTTTACTGTCCTTAAGCATTTTTTAACAGAAGGTCTTGCAGATATAGAGAAAGTTTTTGTGAGTGGAATAAAAGGGGGTAATATTGGTTGTGCACCAGTCTTGGTTCCCTAATTAGGACGGAGCTCAGCAGACCATGAAAAAGTGTACGTCTTTTTGACCCTTGATTAAAAATCATTGCTACTGGGCTGGTTCATAAACTATGGGAATGATCAATCACTCCCAAATCCAACATCTTAGCATCTTCTAGTTTGGTACATTCTTGGGCTTGATCTGCTATCCCTAATACTCTGCATTTCACGGGCAAACTATTCCCTGTGTCTGTGACATGTATATGACGGGTGTCAAGTCTGGGCCAGTGAGAAGAGATGGGAAATTCATTCAATACCTCTCTACACACTTCTTGCAGTTCAGGAGTCAGTTAAGGTGCAAGCAGTGCCCCTTCTACAGAGCCATCCTTAACATCACTCAGAAATAGGCCAGAGAGTGAGCTCACTGTCCACCTCAACCTCTTCAGCCATTGCCAAGTACATCCATGGGAAAATCTATCTGAAGCAATGCTGAAGCTGTTTCACATGGAACAGTGCGTTGGGTTCTTTTGTGGTACTTGTGTCTACCAAGTAGTTCACCTAGAAGATCTTCTGCACTACCTTGTGTGGTCCACACCATTTATCCTCTAAAGCTCTAGCTCAAATGGGTTTTAGCACCAACACCTCTTGAACCTCCTGGTACGCATTTAGTGTTCCTTTCTGGGCATGCTACTTGTTCATGAGCTTTAGGCTAGCCTTAAAAGTTTTCTTTATCTGACCCATTTATTGTGTCAACAGCTTCCTCAAACTAATCACAGTACCCATATACTTCTGAAATGGCTCAGAAGTTATTTTTTACACTTCTCTTTCTAAGGAAGTGAGACACACACTGGGTGCCCAAACACAAGCTCAAAGGGCTTAAACCCCACTCCAGTCCCTTCTGTGAAATTTCTCCGTAGGCGTACAAGAGGCATGTCAGGAGAAGAACCCACTTTCTGTTGCGGTCCTCTGGTAGAGTTTCCATCATGCTTTTGAGGTTCAGATGAACCATTACACGAAAATGTTGTTTTTTGGATGCTATGGTGTAGAGAAGTGAGATGCTAACACTCTAAGGGGCATATGTATCAAACGATTTTGTATTCGCAAACGCTGCGAATCGCAAAAAAAACAGCGTTTGCGAATACAAAATCGCAAAACGCGATGTATGTGACATTTTCGCATCGCATTATTAAGGAATCGCTAATTTTGCGATTTCTTAATTTTGCGTAAGCATTTAAGGAATCGCAAATTGCGATTCCTTAAATGCTATGTAACACGCACCCAAGTTATGCGAATTCTTCTTAAGAAATCGCAAATTACCACCAAATTCAAGTTGGTGGTAATTTGCGATTTCTTTGAAAAATGCAATTTTTTTGCATTTTTCAAAGTGCCATTTGGCGCACATACATGCCCTTAGGGCATGTAAGTGCGCCATATGCGCACACATGTTCATTTCAGGGGTGCATCAGGGTGTCATCATGACACCCTTGCACCTTTGAAATTATTCTCAATTTGCGATTAGCAAATTGCAATTTGCAATTTGAGAATTACTTCCCATTCATTCCTAATGAATGGGAAGGTATTCCTTAATTGTGATTTCGCAATTTGCTATTCGCAATTAGGGAATATTAAGAATTCGCAAAATATGTGCAAATTTTTAAATACATCCCGTTTTGCAATTCTCAAATAGCGATTCTCAAAAAATCGCTATTTGAGAATCGCAAATATGGTGTTTGATACATATGCCCCTAAATGAAAACCAAAACCTTGTTTAGGTCTTAGCCCAACTTCAACCATGGCTGTCTTGTTAATTGATTTCTACCTAAACTCTGCAAGCGGGTACTCCAGGTTGTCTCCACTGATTACCAGGCCTGTTTCCTTGACACCAGGGAGAATTCATTCAGGTTTGAGACACTTTCACTTAAGAATAGTCCTGCAAGGAAATAAGTTACTTACATGCAAGTGAAACAGTCGGAACACAGCGGTCTGAACCACGAGTGTTCCGACTACGTAAGCTATACCATGCATGCCTTGATACTACATATGCCTTAACCATGCATATGCGTGGTTAAGGCAGTGCACAGTCTAGTTGCAGGAAGATAGAAGCAGGGAGATGCCGCAGTGAGGTAAGTGGGGCTGTTTTTTTTCAACGGCTGGGAGGGGGTGGGCCAGGTTTTAGGGCAGTGGAAGGGGTCGGGTAGTGTGAGTTAGGGTGCAGGGTTTTAGGCCGTAGGGCAGTGGGAGGAGAATGGGTAGTTGGGTTCGCTTTTAGGGCGGGAGGTCGGGGTAGGTTTTAGGACAGTGGAAGGGGTTAGGGTAGTTAAAGGGACAGCGCGGGGGCAGCTAGTGTAGGGTTTTAGGCCTTTGGGCAGTTGGAGGGGAATGGGTAGTTGGGGTAGTTTTGGGGCTGGGAGGGTGTTGGGTCAGGTTTTGGGTTTGGGGTAGTGTAAGTTAGGTTGCAGTGTTTTTGGCCTTCTTGAAGTGGGAGGGGAATGGGTAGTTGGGTTAGTTTTTAGGGCATTGGAAGGGGTTGGGGTAGTTTAAGGGACAGCGTGGGCTGGGTAGTGTAGGGTTTTAGACCCTAGGACAGTGAGAGGGGAATGGCTAGTTGGGGTAGTTATTAGGGCTGCATGGTTAAGGCACTGAGCGGTCTAGCTGCAGGAAGACAGAAGCAGGAATAAGCCGCATTGAGGTAACTAGGGCTGGTTTATTTTTTAAGGACTGGGAGGGGGTCGGGCGAGGTTATAGAGCAGTGGAAGAGATTGGGGTAATTTAAGGGACAGCACACGGGGGCGGGGTAGTATAAGTTATGGTGCAGAGTTTTAGGCCTTAAGGCAGTCGGAGGGGAATGGGTAGTTGGATTCGTTTTTAGGGCAGGGGTGTTGGGGTAGGTTTTAGGCAGTGGAATGGGTCGGGGAGTTAAAGGGACAGCGCGGGGTGAGGGCAGGTAGTGTAGGGTTTTAGGCCTTAGGGCAGTGGGAGGGGAATGGGTAGTTGGGGTCGTTTTTAAGGGCTGGGAAGGGGTTGGGCAAGGTTTTAGGGCAGTAGAAGGGGCTGGGTAGTTTAAGGGAGAGCGCAGGGGCCGGGGTAGTGTAAGTTAGGGTGCCCATGGCCATGCTCAACAGCTCGGTATACCAGTCTCCATGCCCAATCTGGAGCTACAACAATGACTTGGGCCTGGTCGTCCCTGATCCTCTTGAGGACTCTGGGCAGGAGTGGTATAAGTAGAAAGGCGCATAGGAGGCTATAGCCCCACTCAAGACAGAAACCGTCTCTGAACGAGAGATGCCTTGGAAAATCCAGCACGCAGAACTGCTGACAACTAGTTCTTCTCCATAAGGGTTCATAGACCCCTCCCAAACGTCACCCACTCCAGGCCTATCCATTATCTAGCATCAGGCATCACCGTCCCAACCAGAGCACTTTGCTCGCTAAGGTATCCTTGCTTAAGCACTCCTTGGGCTGGAGGTCTGACCCAGGCCCCCGCCGAATCTTCCCTCTAGGGTTAAATTCTTGAACCCTTCTCCATGTGAGTCCACTGAATTTCCTCACCAGTGCATTTTAGGAATACAGCCATATATTCTTCCGCCACCTTTATACAACTCGTATTTCCACACTGCTTCAGTGGATTGAGGGAAGCTTGTTTCCATTGATATACCCGATCCTTCTTATCAACAAACGCATGAAGCCGTATTCAATTAAGCCAACCCCTTTTATCTTCAGTCCTGATGAGACCCTAACATCCTAAAAGGGTCGAAATGCCGGCGACACGTATATATAGACTGACAATGTTTCTTGCTGTTCGCAGACACAATTATTGTATTTTTGTATTCATGACTGGTTGTACCTGAAATTGCTGTCTCGCATGTGTATCAGCCAATCACTTCCCCTTCTTTCCTGCTCATTCACATTCACACTTCTTCCAATTTTTTCTTGGTCTTGGCTGACTACACCCCTGGGGTTTGTTATCACTTTAGCATGATTGTACACAAATGTTACTATCGTCTGATTTGTTTCCTTAGTTGTAAATGAAACTCGTTTTGGCCGAACCGTGTTACATACTGGCCGAGTGATTGTTGCTCCTTTCAATTGTTTTGAAATATTCCATTGATGTTTGTTTGATTTATTCCGCACAGACTATATCTGTGATACCCATAAATGTGTACCTAACTGAGTTCCATGTGAACATTTTCTCTGAAGGGTTATCCATTAAATAAGGCACTAGCTCAGCTCCGGGAAGGATATTCGTGGTCAGCGCTGGATAAGGCGTCAGGCAACTCCCATCCAGCTCCATGTCGGAGCTAGGTATGATGACGGGGATGGCATCACCTAGGGGTGCCGACACTGGAGCGAGCTTCAAGGAAGGTCTTGGTCTCTCCCAAATAACCGCACCGGATCCACTCAAGGATCCTTTGGGCCAGACTAGTGCCGAGGGCGAACCCGTCAGTGTGGTTCCAGTAGTGGCCTGTCCCACACCCAAAGGCGCTCCTGAGCGTCCAGTCCGTCACAAATTAGGTGCATGGCCTCATAAAACTCCGTTAACTGGGCAGGGGTCACTATGGGAAAATCGGGGAAGCATGCAGGTGACCCAGGTTCAGATTGCACCGACTTGGGGGCCTGGAGGGGCAACGCTCCCTCATCTTGTTCGATAACTTTGACAGACACAGGGACATCAGAGTGTTTGGACTTCTTCAACTTCTTGTGCTTGTGTGACTTACTCGACTTCGCTGAAAACTTCTAATGCAACAAAGATAGGGTCCTGAGCAGGTGACCTGGGCTGGTAACCAAGGACGCCTAGGGATCGTGAATACAAGGGAAAGAGAAGAGTTACGGGGCTGCTGAAAGAAAAAGTCAGACTGTAAACGCATTAAGCTGACGTGTGAGAACCGGTCAAGTGGGAGCAGTAAAGGATAGATCCTGCTCAGGACCCTATCACCTTCTCCTGCCCACTGCTCCCGCATTGGCCACTGTCCCCGCGTCCGTAGCTACCGTCCCACCCTCCCCGTAACGGTCCAATCGGTGCCCGTTGCCACGACGCTGAATTTCCCTTATGTAGAAGGGAGCTCGGCTTCTCTTCACAGGCTTCGGTAGAGCGCCGCACACGTCCGTGGCGGCTTGATGTACCTTCGTGAAATTTTGGACCACGACTCCCCTGACCTGCTTTCTGTAAGTCTACACCCGTCTTCCCCCCCCCTCCCTCCCCCCCTCTTCCCTTCCCTCATTCTGCTGATTATTGATTCGATCCTTATCCTTGATCTCTCTATTCCCCATTCGCAGAAAACACTGAAGCGCCTTTCTGCGCCCCTCCGGTTCCGCAGCTCCGCTCCTGCCCGCGGTAAGTGAACTATACGTTACCGCTGTTCATCTTCCCCTGCTCATTCACCCTCCCACTTCCCCCGCTTATTTTACCCTCTTGCTTCCCAGAGACGCTTGAACTAATCTCGAGTCCTCTGTTGTCTCCCCTGGACACACCGTGACCTTCTTATCATTCTACCCGGAACCCTCCTTGACAGAGTCCCCCTACCCCGGGCCACAGGTAGGCTCTAGTCTAGATTCCCCTGTTTTCCTTCTTTTCCCATTTTCCGGTTCACCTCCGCTCTGATACTGACCTTTATTTTACACAGCACTCCCTGAAATTTACGACCCTGGTCCTGAGGATGATCCGAAATTATTAAGGATCGAAACGTCGTCGGCCTGTGCCCATCAGCTCCAAATCCTTTTGGCGCTCTTTTGGTTCCCGAAAAAAACTCCTTGAGAACTTTCAAATGAACAATTGAAACTGTTGCTTGGAACCTTGAATTTGTACATACTTTGTATATATTGTGTTGCGCCCTTTGCTATGGTTTTCTTCACGTTGTCACTTGCGCCGTCACACTTATGTCACAAGCACATTGTACACTTTTTCCCTTAGGGTCGTTTTGGTATTTAGACCGAAAAGTGCTGTTATAATCTGTTGACTCTTTCGTTAATCTTCCCTTAATATATGACGCCCATGGGCGCATTAATCAAAATATTTGCAGCCTCTTTTTCTCTCTGTGTGTTTGTAATGTCTTGTACATACGACTACAAATAATTCAATAATTCCTGCTGAGATATTGTTACAATTACATTGTGCGCACATGTGGCGCACATATATGTCCAAAGGGCATGAATGTGTGCCACATGGCCCTTTTAAAAAAGCAAATAAGTGCTTTTTTAAAAGAAATCGCAAATTACCACCAACTTGAAGTTGGTGGTAATTTGCGATTCCTTAAGGCAATATCGCAATTTGCGATGCTTACTAGCATAGCATTTAGGGAATCGCAAATTGCGATTCCGTAAATGATTGCGCAAAAAAGGAATCGCAATTTTAGCGGTTCCTTATTTTGCAAGTAGGTATTTGCCTTGCTACATTAGACAAAGCTGAATTGTGATCGCAAACGCCAAAATTCACAGAATTTCAGCATTTGTGATCGCAATTTGGCTTCCTACATCTGGCCCCAAATTATGCCACATACCGTTGTGCAGCAGTACTGCTTGAAAATCTTCTAGATCCAGTCTGATGCCTGCGGATATTCAAAGGCAAGGAAAAAACAAGTTATTTACCTGAATACTATAGTCCTCCAGTATTGATATCTTTCATGGACTCACATGCTTGAACCTTTCCCATCGCCAAGGTGGGAGTCCCAATGTAGTTATAATAAGCAGTAGAAAATGTTCCATTTAGCTAGACTATAATTACATTGAGTAGCAATCCACATTGCTTTGTACACTACCTAAGTTCAGCCATTCCGAGCAGAGCTTGCACTCTTTCCTACTGTGCAGTGGCTTCACACCTCAGATTTCGAAGTATGACTGCATAGGATTGCCAATGATATGTGAGAAAAAATGAATGAGGGAAACGACTGAAGGGGAGGCGGGTGGATCGCATGTGAATCTATGAACGATATCACAACTGGAGCGATACAGCATACAGGAAAGTAACTTGTTTTTTCTCCAGTATTCAATCTTTCATAGATTCACATGCTTGAATCTGAGTAGCTAGCAATATATCATTAAAATAATAGCGAGATATGAAAACTGTATGCGGAGGCGGGTCATATACATAGTTAAGTATCCACAATGTAGAGCATAAAATACAAACTTATAAATAGATACAAATTAGCTCACCTTATTGAAACAGGTTTTAAAACACTGCTTAGCCCATCGCTGCATCTTTATCGTTGGCAGCATCCAGACAGTAATGTATGGTAAATGTATGCCTGCTCTGCATATGTTCGACAAAGGTACTCCTGCAAACAAAGCAGACAAGCATGCCACACACCTGGTAGAGTGGGAGCATACCTTGGCAGTAAGTGGGATTCAAGCTCTTTCATAGGAAACGGAGAAAGTCGCCAATACCCATCTCACTATAGTTGCTTTTGAAACTGGTTGACCTCTGTTCTGAAGCGCAAATGCGATCAGGAGCTGATCAGACTTTCTGAAGGACTTGGTTTTTTCAAATAAAACTTAAGACATCACTTGGTATCAGTGGTGTGGAGTAATCTTTCCGCCTCACTCAATGGTTCCTGAAAGAATTACAGTAAACCAATTGGTTTGTTGAGGTGGAAATCCGTAGGTACTTTGGATATGAATTGAGGGTTAGTCCGCAAGATTAATCTGTCTTTTTTTTAATGCAGATATGGTTCATGCACTGTAAATGCCTGTATCTTACTACCACGTCTGAAAGATGTAATCGCTAGCAGAAGTGCTGTTTTCCATGTAAGGTGTTAGTCAGCTTTATGGACGGCTCAAAGGAGCTTCTCATTAATTGTGTCAAGACCAAGTTCCGCTGCCATGATATGTGTGGTTTTCTTATTGGCGGAAAAACTCTAAATAGCCCCTTTAAGAATTCTTTGATTGGGACTTTTTATTGCGAGAGCGTCTGTACCTGGAAATAGCAGCTAAATGTAATCTAATCAAGGTAAGACATAGTCTAGACCCAGCTAATGATAGAAGGTATGGTAGGATCTGCACGGGCTCTGGGGAGAAAGGGTGATAATCATTAACCGAGCACCAATTACAAAATCATAGCCATTTAGCTTTGTATGACTTTCTTGTGGATTCTGCTCTAGCTTTTGCTAAAATGTCTCTGCATTGCTGGGAAATATCTAGCAGATGGAATTCATTGTATTCAGGATCCAAGAGGCTAAACTGAGAGATGTTGGGTTCAGATGTATCACTTGCCCACGGTTTCTGTATTGCAAACCTGGGACCGTTGTTCTGACATTAGGAGATGCTCCTTGTACTAAAATTGTATTGGCCATGCCAAGGCTATCAGGATGATCTTGCACGGTTCCAGATTCATCTTGTTCAGTATTCATGGGACTAAAGCTATTGGCGGGAAAGCATTAGCAAATATGCCTGCACAAGACATCTGCAGCACATTCCCCCATGATACCTTGTGCCGGAATGTGCTTGCGTAGTGTCAAAACAGTTTGGTTGTTGGAGTTGCAAATAGACCTAGAGAAGGAGAGATTCAATCGGGGCAAACCTACCTGTTTCCTGACGCCCGGAGACCTGTGACCGCAAGCTCCCCGCTGCCGCTGCCCCTCTCCATCGCGGCGGAGCAGCGTGGGGACTACAGTTCCCAGGAGCCTTCGAGGCAGGAGCCAATCAACGAGGGCGCGCCAGGTGGCGTTCAAAAGGCAGCCCGACCTGCTGGCGAGCGGGAGATTCAATCGGGGCAAACCTACCTGTTTCCTGACGCCCGGAGACCTGTGACCGCAAGCTCCCCGCTGCCGCTGGCCCTCTCCATCGCGGCGGAGCAGCGTGGGGACTACAGTTCCCAGGAGCCTTCGAGGCAGGAGCCAATCAACGAGGGCGCGCCAGGTGCGTTCAAAAGGCAGCCCGACCTGCTGGCGAGCGGGAGATTCAATCGGGGCAAACCTACCTGTTTCCTGACGCCCGGAGACCTGTAACCGCAAGATCCCCGCTGCCGCTGCCCCTCTCCATCGCGGCGGAGCAGCGTGGGGACTACAGTTCCCAGGAGCCTTCGAGGCAGGAGCCAATCAACGAGGGCGCGCCACGTGGCGTTCAAAAGGCAGCCCGACCTGCTGGCGAGCGGGAGATTCAATCGGGGCAAACCTACCTGTTTCCTGACGCCCGGAGACCTGTGACCACAAGCTCCCCGCTGCCGCTGCCCCTCTCCATCGCGGCGGAGCAGCGTGGGGACTACAGTTCCCAGGAGCCTTCGAGGCAGGAGCCAATCAACGAGGGCGCGCCAGGTGGTGTTCAAAAGGCAGCCCGACCTGCTGGCGAGCGGGAGATTCAATCGGGGCAAACCTACCTGTTTCCTGACGCCCGGAGACCTGTGACCGCAAGCTCCCCGCTGCCGCTGCCCCTCTCCATCGCGGCGGAGCAGCGTGGGGACTACAGTTCCCAGGAGCCTTCGAGGCAGGAGCCAATCAACGAGGGCGCGCCAGGTGGCGTTCAAAAGGCAGCCCGACCTACCGCCTCGCGGGACGCGCGCGGGTGGCGCCGGGCTGAGCCCGGGCCGTCTGTGGCCGTCCGGGGCAGGAGGAGGCAGGGCTGGGCCACATCCCTTACACCTGACACCAAACACTCCCTACGAAGGACATAAGGTACTGTTGCGATTTAACATTGTGCCGTTCAAGTGATTCGGGGGGTAATATCGGTTAGGTTGTCAACCGGTACATCATGCCTAAACCTACTCTTCCCAAGCGTGTTCAAGGGGCTCGTGCATGTGCAATAAAACAACAAGCTAATCCAAGAGCCCCTGAGGGTAAACTCCCGACTGCAATTGACCTAATGCTCCAAAAAGCTATCGGCGTGGTCACTTCGGAAATAGAACTAACCGAGCGCCGCCTTTCTCTAACACCCGATTTTCCACCCTTGGGGTCGCCTGACCACCCCACTGGGTTAGATTCTAATGAAACACTTAATAGCCAGTCTTGTTCTCCATCGGTTGTAATTACCCAAGACTCAACAATAGCACACATGGGTAGTGAGGGCCCTATACTTATACCTCCCAAAACCAAAACAAAGGGAAAAAGGAAAGTTACAAGGGTTGCTAAAAAGACTAGGAAGACTAAAGGGAGTCCGGCTAAGGAAATTATATGTTCTACCACCCAAACTGCTGCCACGACCACTGCACCAATACCCTTTCAGGACACACTATACCCTGCTTGGGTGCACCTAGTGGTGACCAATATTGTTGATCAATGCAGGTTTATTATAAAGGAGGAGGTAGCTCCCATTTTAAAACTAGTCCAAAACCTTTCGAAACTACATACTGGCTCTTCCCATAGTTCTAAGCCTAGCACATCCAACGCTCAAAATGCTGGCCTACTTACACTCCAGACTCCACCGTTAGCCCCAGTGTTTGCCCAACGTAAGACTGGGCAAACAAAGGCAACCCAGCTCCTGCACATCAACAGAGGGACCCCCTACAAATAATGGCACTAGAAGATCTCCTCCCTATGTTCCCCACGCACAAGACCTATGCCCTAATAACCAAAACCCTTCAACGCAGATTACTAATACTAATGAGTCCTTAGCTACTTCAACTATAGCTCGTAAAAAACCTCTGGGAAATAACATCGAGCCTATTGCCACTAATCTCCCAACGATCAATCTTCCTCCAGCTGCATCCCCGTACGTGACCATACTGACTGGTGTCCCCGAACTTAGGGAAGGTACTAAAGAAAACCACCTTGACTTGCGAAACAAAGTCCTTTTCTGGTTGGCAAGACATAAACAGTTCCCTTACGAGATGGCCAATGAGATCCTAATGGTGAGAAGGGTTGGATGGATAGGACCAACGGGAAAAAGCCTTAGGGGGGATTGCGTGGTCATCAATTTCAGATATCCGCAGACTAACCAAAAGATCCTTGATCATTCCACATTATCTTTAGGACACCTAACCTCAATTAATGCGTCCCCCCTCGAATTTTTTTATCCCCAGGCACCCTGGATTCCTGTTCCCCATCGAACTGGCTCAATTTTTACAGATACCGGGCTACCCCAAAATGTATTACAGAGAACCAACCTGAATTTTTCACATTTTGGAATTCCCGTAAATAATCAATTTGCTCCGTTAGAGGACGTGGATTGACTGGAAGATCCGACTGACATTGGTTTAAAAAATAGGGTTTTGCTTTGCCCCCCGTTAAGTGATGCCAATATTCTGATCAATTCCATCACTAGTCCTACCCTCTCCCTTGTACATACCGTCCCTCGAAATATTATTGTTCCCACTGACCCCCTCCCCCCCAGACCCACATCCAGAGAGGTGACTTGCCAATCTTCTTTCCCCTCGCCTACTGTCTCACGATCTGAAAGAAAGAATACCCACCTAAATAACCATTTAAAAGTACTATCCTGGAATGTCGCGGGCATTGTTAATAAACTTCTCTACCCGGACTGGGATTCTTTTATCAACCAGTACGATATCTGCCTCCAGCAGGAGACCTGGGCAAAAGAAGAATTCATAAAAAATTGTTTTTTTACAGTTAATACCTTAGCCCTTGCGGGTCCTAGGGGTAGGCCATCTGGTGGGTTGTCTATTTTCATAGGGTCACATTTGGGATGTGTAACTACTGAAATTGCCACGCAAACTCTTGACCTCCAATGTCTACTACTTACATTTCCCTCAGGGTCTGCCCTTATTTTGCTTAATGTTTATTCCCGTCCTACCAAGTCAGGTAGTGAATCACCCACACTAGTAATCTTGGATAAACTTATTCAATCAGTAAAAGACAAAGCCACCCTGATTGTTGCTGGCGATTTCAACTGTCAGTTTGAGCCCCTACCGGGGCTCATTGATCCCATCACTAGGGAGGAGGATGAACAATGGTCCATACCGGCCCTCCAAATTCCACCTGCCAAGGCCTGGACACCTTTAGCCTTGCAAATTAATTCCCTAACACTAGCTAACTCACTCAGAGCCTGTAATGGGCGCTCCCTGTCGGATTTAGAGGGCAACCATACTTTTAATCGCCCTGGCCAGACCTCACGTATTGATTACATCATGGTTGAGGCCAAAACATGGTCGAGGGTCATGGATTTCGTGATTCACCCTCGACACGATAGTGATCACAACACTTTGATCCTCGATCTGATTTTAGTGATGGAGAATAGTACCACACAAAATAGTGGCAGGCCCAGACCTTTACTCCTTTCTGGCGACAGAAGACGCCTTAAGTGGCCGTTGATTCTTAAATCCCCTGATAAAATTTGTTCCATCTACTCGGCCACATGTAAAGCCCTCGTACAAATGTGTTACACTTTAGACCAGGATAGTGATACCAGGGAAAATCATGTGTCCCAAATCCACACAGAGTTAGTTAGCACACTGGGTAATTTTCTAAACCCAATGGTATCTAGGAAAAAGAAAACCCTGAAGGCCCTCTCCTGGTTTAATATTGAATGTAGGAGGGCCAAATCAGCTCTATTAGTTTCACTAAAATCTGGTGATAGGAATAGGGTGGCTACGAGTAGAACTGAATATAAGCAGGTTGTAAAAGTGGCCAAGCAGAATTGGGAATATAATAAATGGGAGGACATTAAAAGAGCTCTTACTAAAAAAGATATGAGAGAATTTTGGGCAATTATTAGATCAGATACAAAGGAGGGCTTAATAGCCGATGACCCTAATATTGCATCAAGTCAATGGATTGATCACTATCAGAGCTTATACGCCCCCCTGGCTCCCGCTACTGAGGCCTCATCTCTCCCTGATTTGAATGATGAAGTCATTGACAATATAACCCTCAAGGAGGTAGAAAGGGCTGTAAACAGACTTCCAGTAGGAAAGGCGCCAGGCCTCGATAAAATTCCAGGGGACCTATATAAGCATAAACCTGAGGTGTGGACCCCTTATCTTTGCTCCCTTTTTAATGCTATTCTCCATGGTGCTCCCATTCCCAATACCTGGGCAGGCGCCGAGATAGTCCCAGTTTTCAAGAAGGGCTCCCCTCTCTTGCCAAGTAATTACCGCCCGATAAGTCTAATTGATGTCAGTCAGAAGCTCTTTGCACGTATCATTCTAGATCGAGTGCAAGCCTGGATGGATAAAAAATTAATACTAACTCCCTACCAGGCTGGCTTTAGAGAGAAGACATCCACGGTGGACCAACTTTTCCGTTTACAACTTCTCTATTGGAAAACCGTGAGGGTAGAGGGTGGCAGCCTCTACCTTATCTTCGTCGATCTCAAAGCAGCTTTTGACTTAGTTCCCCGGCAAACCTTGTGGGCGGTTCTGGCTGACATGGGGATCCCTATCTGTTTACTTGGGATCATAAAACGGCTCCACAACGACAACTTCGCCCAAGTTAGGTGTGGCAAGTGGGGCAATTTGACACCAAAGTTCCCTGTTAACCGTGGAGTTAGACAGGGATGTGTCTTGGCTCCAACCTTATTCTCCCTTTATACCAATGCATTAGTGTCCCACCTGAGGGGAGTTAAGGACATCGATGCTGTTAGAAATGGGATTTCTGGTTGGCTAGGGCTTGCGCCAAAGCCAGGCAGAAACCACCACTCTAGTCAGGGCTGGGGAGTTACACGCCAAAGATAACCCCTGCTCACCCCCTTGGTAGCTTGGCACGAGCAGTCAGGCTTATCCCGGAGGCAATGTGTAAAGCGTTTGCGCGCGCACCCAGCAACAACACCCAAGGCCCACCACAAAGGAACCTCCACACAAGGTATTATATAAAAATAACCTTTGTATTATACCAAAACACATTAGATAAGAACACACACTCTACAATGTGCCAACAGGCATGGGCAGAATTTACAAGGGATTATATGTACAGGGGACAGGGCCACATGGACCACAGTCAGGAATTAGCACTCTTAGAACATAACACAAATTACCAAGTGTACATGTAGAACACAACACAAATTAGCACTGTAGAAAACAACCAGTATCTACTGGCGCAATAATGACCTCAGCGTCATCACACTAGCATCAGGTATAAAACCTATCCTGCATCCATCACAGGGGCATAAACACATTATGCAAATTCTCAGTAGTCTAACGCATTAGACCTAACCCCCTAAGTATAACTACTCTAGGGGCGTACATAACACAGGGAAGTACATTCTCCCTACCATCAACCTAAAAAGGTAAAACAATCTCCTAGGCAGGAATCCTATCTAGAGGTATGAAATACAGGGTGCGCAAAACATACTATACACAGTACATTTCCTAACCCCCATAAGCATGAACACAGGGTGCGCAAAACATACTACACAGCACATTTCCTAGCACCAAAATCACATTATAGTCCAGGTTGCCCCAAAACCTAAACGTAGCAGCTGCCCACTACTTGCTGGGCAGCTGGGGACAAGGACAGGGCCTGAACGCTGCAGCTGGCACTAAGTGCTGCGCAGCTGGGAAGGCAAATGAGGCAGGGGCTCTCAATCGCCCCTGAAACAATATCCACAACGTTGGAGCCACCTAGGCTCGAAAATGACATGTCCCCATGGAGCGCACGGGCTCCTGAAATAATGGTGCGCCAATATAGAAAAGGGGCTTGCCCCAAAGGACTGTGGAGCGCACTGGCGCTCTCTGGAAAACCAATGCTGGGTTGGAGCATCTCTGGCTCAAGACAATTCTGCCCCCACATCGCTAGAGCCACCCGGGGCTCTAAAAATACAATACGGACCATGCCCGCCTCGTTGGAGCCTCGTGGCTCAAAACCAATTATTGCCACATCGCTGGAGCCACGCATCGGCTCTAAAGATGTACATCCCGATGGAGCCACGGGGCTCTTAAAACAAATAGGCCCCCGTTGTAGCGGCCCGCTGCCATCCGGGGCCGCTCTAGACTTTCCTGCAGCTTCTGCTAAGCCTCCCCTCCAGCCCCGTACACTTACCGGGCTGTTGGGACCGGGACTTCTCCGGAGGCGGGAGGCGGCAGGCGGGGCTTTCTCTTTCTCACGAGAGCCTCGCTGACGATTCGTCCGCCCCCTTCTTTGCCACAGGCAGCACCACTCACCGGCTCTCTCTTCGCCCGGTCCCTCTTCTGGGACCGGGACTTCTCTGTTGGAGCCTGCGAGGCTCCGGGACTGCCTCCTAACAAAATGGCGGCACTTCCGCTTCCGTCCCGCCCACAACCAGGCGGGCCGCGGACTCGGCGGCGGTTTTGTATGCGGCTCGGGCCGCGGCGGTGATTTCTTTTGCGGGCAAGTTCGGGGTGGGCACCCGCAATTTTAAATAACTCAATAAGCGGGGTAGGCACCGGTATCACTCCTGAATATCAAACGAAGACGCAGGGTGGGCACCTGCGCACCCCAGGCAACCAGATAAGCGGGGTGGGCACCCGCAAGGCACGCATCATGGGGGAATCCCTACGCTGGGGATTCCCTCTCTCGCTCGTAGCAGCGCAACGCTGCACAGCTCCAGCTCCTCTCTCTGGGGGAATAAAGCGCTCTCCAGGCGCTATGTTCAGGACCAGAAAAGCACCTTGCTGCAAGGAAAATAAAGCGCTCCCAGGGCGCTAGGCCAGCATCAAGCCTTGGCAAGGTAAAAGGAAAGTCACAAGGGTCCAGAAGGTCCTGAAGGCATCCAGGGGGCAAGGTAGGGCCCAGGGGCCAGCACACAGGGCCCTCCAGCAGGGAGGTAGCCCCCATGGCGGTCCCTCCTGGGCCCCAGCAGCAGCACGCCCCTGGTAGATTCAAGACAGAGCAAGAACATTTTCATGGGGTCACAGCCCCTCTTTTATACACCAAATCCCTTTGTTCTGGGTTCAGGGTGAGGGGGAAAACCAGTCGCAGCTGGTTGGGGAGCACCCTTGATGTGCTCAGCCCCTCACTCTATTCACTGGCAGGGCTAGGGTCGTCAGTCGCACCACAGGGGGCGGAGCCAGCATTGTGTGGGGAAAGCCCTGCCCTATTCAGGACCCAGGTGTACTCCTCCCACCCATCTAGCTGCTGATCTCCCTATTCACCACCGGGTGACTCCTCCTGACTCTGGGGAATCCCTAGCCCGTCACATGACCTCAGCCAGCCAATCACGCGACAAGGCACACATTTTACACTGCACACCGAAGTGCCCACTTCTAGAAGTGGCACTTCCATACTAGCTACACGCACGCCGCACGCATCATTGCGCAGCATTTAACCACACAAATCTGTACATACCAGACTCGACCATGCACACCCCACGCATCAGGAACTACCAGGGACGCATAAATTCCCCATGCATTCCTATGGGAGGGCAGGCCTATCTCACCACATGCACTCAGAGTGCGCACGCACTTTACCCTGGGACCCAGGGAAAGTGCGCAGGAACCAAAAACCACTATCACCAAGTCACCAATAAAAGCAAAAAGTTTCAGGGGTGAACTTGCCAGAAGGGCCAAGTCCAACAGATGCCCCCAAACTTAACAACGAGCAGGTGGTGGCACTAATGTTTGCCGATGATACCCTCTTGGTGTCAAAATCCCCCATGGGGATTCAGCGTGCCCTTGATAGTTTTTCTGAATTTTGTTCCCATAGAGGGCTTGAGGTTAATTCCTCGAAAACAAAATTTATGGTATGCAACCCACCCAAAAAAAACGGTTCTAACCCTTCTCTTAATGGTGTTATTTTGGACAGGGTTACAGTGTTTGAATATATCGGAGTCACACTTTCGGATAGGATGGAATGGGGTCCCCAGCTAGCAAAAGCCAAACTACGACTCACGCAGAACTGCGGTGGGACCCTTAAAATACACAGAGCGTCCATCTCCAAACCGATAGCACCCACCATTGAGATATACAAAGCACAAGCACGGGCTGCAACTCTCTATGGGGTCGAACTTTGGGGGCACTGCCCAACTGGAGACATCGGCAGATTTGGGAATTCGTTCCTAAGGTCGTTACTGTCCTTACCATCTAGCACACCTCTTATACCACTTAGAATGGACTTGGGAGTTAGGTCTATGCAGGATGAAATTGCATTAAGGCCATTGCTGTACTGGCGTAGGCTGTGGGCAACACCGGAGCTAGTGAACTATCAAAACGATCTAAAATCACTACTGACCCTTCCTGGCCTAGACAATATACCGTGGTTATTTTACATCAAAAGGGAGCTTAATAGATTAGGGTTTTCTGCTTTGATGGCATCATCCTGAAATAAACGCCCTTAGATTTTCTAGAGCTGAATTGGTAAATGCATTCTGGTTAAATAACAAAAATATGATGCTAACCAATAACAAATCAGGCTCATTGACCATGGACTTTTTCAATATCAAGGTGGAGCCTAAAATAGAGGCAGTTTTAGACTTGATTGAGCGTAATGTCGCTAGAAAATTATATATGCAATTCAGGTATGGAACACTGCCCTTGAGAGCTTTTACAGGAAAGTGGTTGACAGATAATCCTTCTGATTGCCCAACCTGTGGAGCCACAAGCGAAACTGATCTACATGTTCTTTTTTTCTGCCCCTCATATAAATCTATTAGAAAACGTTGGCTCCTACAACTCTGTAGGAATTTGGGGACTACACATTGTAAGGTTGCCTACAGAATCCTGAAGACTGATACAGCATTACCTATAGTCTTCTCGGTATCACGCTTCTGGCATGCTGTGTGGCGAAGGAGATGTTCCCTTTTATTGTCTAACCCATAGGCTCAACTAAACAGTTACTGATCTTATGTACCACTGTTTTTACAAATATTTTAACTTTTTACTCTTTTATCCATTGTTTTAATGAATTAATGTAATCTTTATTGTATATATCTTTTACGAACTGTAATATTCTTTCTAACAAATGTATGTCTTTGTGGAATCGATTATCTTTTATGGTCTATGACCGAAATAAAGATTGCTTTGATTGAAGGAATTTCGCATTTGTGGATTTTCTTTCTCATTTGATTGTCCGACAACTCCCACTCGTAACATTCTTTCAGGGACGTGCTTAACTTGTCCACCCACTCGTTGTCTGTGCCTTGAACATGCTCCATCTTCATGGAAACTTTGTTTTTCAGACACCAGTTCCAAATGTTGTGTGACTCCTTGGATAGAGGACATGATCTTGTTACACCGTTTGTTGAAGTATAACATTATGATTGTGTTGTCTGTACAAATCAAGACTTCTGACCCTAGCAGTCTCGGCAAGACGGCTTTGAGTCCCAACTCTACTGTCTTCAGTTCCAATAGATTGATGTGTTTCTGTTTTAAGTTGTTTCACCACTTTCCGTTCACATCCAGATAATGGAGATGTGCTCTCCAACCTTCGTTTGAGGCATCCATTGTCGTATTGAGATTTGGAGTCCTTTTTAGGAATGTTGATCCCACGACAATGTTTTCTCTTTTCTTCTACCACTGCATCACGCACACCATTTCTGATGTTATAAGGACAATGTCTTCAAATGATTCCGTGTCCTGCGTCCATTGCTTGTCCAGTTGTTCTTGCAGCAGTCTCATGTACAATCAGCAGTTCAGGATGAGAGGGATTCACGATGATATAATTCCCAGGAATGAATTTAAGCGCCTTACTGAACTTGACCTTTTTCTTGACAGGGAAGGTCCCAGTGTCATAATATGTGTACCGCTCGCTTCTGTTGGATATACTTTGAAAACTTTTGTGTTCATAACAACTCCCAGAAAAGTTATTGTCGTTTGTGGAGTTATACAACATTTTTTCCAGTTTATATCGAGGCCCAGGTTTTCAAAGAGGTGCAGCATGCCCTTGTAGATTCCCTTGCAGCCCTGAGAGAATTTGCTTTTATCATCCAATTGTTCAGTTACAGAAATACCTGATGTAAGTATCATTTGAGATAAGCTGCTACTGGTGCCATGCATTTTGTGAAAATTCTCAGGCAGATTTCAGTCCAAACGGTAGAACTCTGAATTGGTACTGACTTCCAGTCACCTAGAATCTGAGATATCTTCTGCGCCTCACATGTATGAGGATATGAAAATATGCGTCTCGTAGATCCATTGATGTTATGTGATCTCCCTTGCTTAAGAGGCAGATATGAAAATATGCGTCTAGAAGATCCATTGATGTTATGTGATCTCCCTTGCTTAAGAAGCGAATGATGTTCTAAAATGTGATCATCCAGAATGCTTGTTTTTTTCGATATTTGTTGAGCTGTCTGAGATTCAACACTTGTCTCTGTTTGCTATTCTTCTTTCTCAGGAGTAAGAAGTTGGAGTAGAAACGTGTGTGTGTGTGCGCACACGCAGTTTTGTGGGACTTCTACTATTGTTCCCTTGGAAACCTGAGAGTTAATTTCTTCTCTTAATAGCTAAAGATTCTGGTGTGATCATCTGACAGGCTGATGGTAAAGAAATCTCAGTACAAATTCAAGGGTGTGACCATACTTTATGATGACCAGGAGCCCCCTTATGGGGGAGATGGAAGTCCAATTTTTGTAACGGCTCTAAAGCGTGTCCCTGAAATGATAGGGAGGTGAAGGCACTGAGGTGGCCGGTGTCATTGTCTTGTCACTGTCTTCTGGAGGATTCTTGACCTTTCCTGCTGCTGCAGCTCATTTTCTACCTCCCTGTCTGTAGTAGGTTGTAGTCTGAGAGGGTCTATACTGTTGTGAGAATTGTTGACAATAACCCTGGTCCTATTGATGCTACAGTCGGTATCAAAAAAGTTGATATACTCCACAAAAGGAGTATCCTCCCCTGCTTCAGCCCTCTCGAAAAGATTAAAATTTCCTCTGTTGTAGGGCCCACAAGGATGGAGCAGACTTTGTGTCTGCCTGGGTGGACTGTAGGACGTCATCAATCTGATGTCCAAAAAAGGCTTCGCCATTGTAAGCCATGTCTAAAATTTTTAACTATACTTCCGGCAGAAAAAAAGTTGCCTTGAGCCAGGCCTGCCTTCTCAAGACTGCTGCTCCAGCCATCTGTCTAAAGCCTGTGAGGGCAACACCCATTGCAGTATCTATCATCTCTTAGGATGTGCGCTCCCCTTCTTGTAAGATGGTTCTAGCTTCCTGTTTCTTATCTTCTGGCAGAGGATTTAGGACTTGGGCAATGTCCGACCACATTTGACGATCGCATATGCACCAGAATGGCTAGGGCATTGGACGTCCTTATAATGATCGCTGCTATGGCAAAGAAACATTTTCCTATATTGGCCAGTCGCCTGCCATCTTTGTCAGGAGGAGCTGAACATGGTGCTGCCAGGTTCTGCATCACCACCGAGTCAGGCTTTGGATGGCCTATCAAGCAGTCTGGCGAGTTTTCTGGAGCCTTCCACTTCTTGTCCAACCTCAGTATCACTGCTGCCACTGTGACCGCGTTCTTCATGACCTTGAAACCTTCATTTCAAATATACTCAATAGTTTGCCATATATTGCATTGATTTCTTGTTTGATTCTTTGAAATCTTACAAAAAACACTCGGGCTGTTGTACCAGCATCGGTAGGACAAAATGCTTTGCCACTCTTTCAAGTAGCGCATGGAACCCCCCTGATGTCATTAGGAGGCAAACTAGCACCTAAAGGTGTTTGTGGTGCTGATATGGGGGTCACAGAACCATCACGTTCACTGGCCCTGTGGTATTTCACCCTCTTTGGGTTCTTCGTAATCGTCTCCTGGATTCACATAATTATCATGTATAGCAATGTTTTTAATTGTCTTGGATGTGGGTTCTCTATATGCTGTGGCATCGGAGTTGGTTGCTGCAATAAAAGTTCTCTTTGTGGTGCCCTAGCTTGCTCTGTTTTTGAAGGCATTGTTCTCTTAGAGGGAAACCGTGGTATCTTCATGTCTCTGCCATGCATTCGTTCCTGAGTTATATGTACCCTGCTGCTCAGCCATGGTGAGTGTAAGGTAACAGAATGCTGATGTGTGCATGGTTTGAGTAAGTGTCAGTTGTAATGCATGGGCTGAGCATCAAGGATGCTGCTCCCGGAGGGGCATTCCTGATTCCTCACTACCATCTTCTACCTATAACCTGAGATACATATCCTGTTATCTGTTCTACTGGCTAACCTGCATCTTCATTTACCACAATGGCGACAAGTGGAAAAAGGACCCAGAGTGAAGAAAAGGCTACTGCTGGAACAGGGGAAGAGAGAACAATGAAACTGAGGGAATAAGCTACTTACCTGTAACTGCAGTTATCCAGTATTAGTACCCTTCATAGATTCACATGCTTGAATCATTCCCCCTCGTTCAAGTGGGAGTCCCACGGTAACATAAATGAAGCAGTAATTACAAAGTCTCATAGGCTATCATGGAGAGAACCATGTATTTAATAGCCGATCTACCTCCTTCTCTAAAAAAAAGGACCAACCTTAAATATAACCAATCAGCCACCAGCATCCTCTAGACCCTTCCCAAGAGAGGCTGTGATTCTCAGATTTTCCAGCACAAGTGAGAAGAGTAATACTGTAGTGTCAGAGCAGCCTCTCCGGGGAGGAGGGTGGGTTGCATGTGAATCTATGAAAGATACCAATACTGGATAACTGCAGTTACAGGTAAGAAACTAATTTCTTATCCAGTATTGGGGTATCTTTCATAGATTCACATGCTTGAATCGGAATAGTAAGCAGTTACATACATTTAGTAAGCATCTAAGGGTGGTGCCAATAATAACTCCCCATGTATTCACAAAAGGTATACTTTTGGTGCAGAGTAAAAACGTATAAAAGGCATTGACATGCACAATTAATGTAACCACTGTCTTCCATACATAATTATATAATTTTACATTTATAGAATACACATCTTTAACCCTTTTCATTGATATTGACAATAGGACAGAAGTCCTCTACTTAAAGAGACTCACCTTAATTAAATAAGTTTCGTAGAACTGCCTGTCCCACGGCTGCGTCTACCTGCTGTGTTGACTCCAGGCAGTAATGCTGCGTGAACGTATGTGTTGTTTTCCACGTTGCAGCTCTGCAGATCTTTTCCAGTGGCACACCAGCGAACATGGCAGCTGAAGTACAGACTGCCCGGGTGGAGTGTGCTTTCACTGTTCTTGACAATGGTTTGCCAGCCTTATCGTGGCAAAATTGAATTGCGGTTGCTATCCATCTTGCAATAGAAGTTTTAGAAACTGCAGTGCCTTGGCGGCCTTGCCCGTAGGCCACAAACAGTTGATCTGTTTTGCGTATAGGCTCAGTCCTGTGCAGGTAGAATTTAAGACATCTTTTGATGTCTAAAGTATGCAGAGCTCGTTCCGTAGGCGTAAAAGGATTCAGGAAGAAAGTCCTTAGAATGACAGCTTCGTTCAGGTGGAACTGAGAGGGAACCTTCGGAATAAATTTGGATCCGTCCTGAGAATAACCATTTTGTCCGTAAAGCGAAGTAACAGATATTTTATGGTGAAGGCTTGTATCTCGCTAAACCTTCTAATTGATGTGAGGGCTAACAAGAGAGCCACTTTCCACATTAGGTATTTGATGTTGGCCCTATGGATGGGCTCAAAGGGTTGTTTCATCAATTGTGATAGGACTACATTCAAGTGTCACTCTGAGGAAGGAGCTCTGATAGGCCGGAAAGTATGAAACAATCCTTTCATAAATCGCTGTAAAATTCTTGTATAAAATAGAGATAGGCATTTTGGTGAGCATCTATATCTGGAGATAGCTGCAAGGTGAACCTTAACTGAGGAATATGCCAACCCTGATTTTGCCAAGGATAGTAAGTAGGGTAATACTTCTTCTGGAGCAGAAAGGTAAGGGTGCACCTTATTACGCCAACACCATCGACAAAATTGTTTCCATTTCAGTCTGTACGTCTTGCTGGTGCTATCAGCACGAGACCTGGCGATAATATCTTTGAATTCTTGCTCAATGGTTAGATCCTTAAATTCAAAGAATTCAGGAGCCACGCATTTAACTGAAGAGACGCTGGCTCCGGATGACATATCTGACCATTGTTCCTGGTCAGTAGAGTTGGTGTTGGTAATAGGCGGATCGGCCGGGCTTCTGAGAAGAGGAGAAGCTCCGTGTACCAGTGCTGTCTGGTCCATCTGGGGGCTATTAGAAGAAGGCGGCAGTGTTCCATCTTCAGTTTCGTCAGGACCCTGGGTATCAGTGGAATGGGGGGGAAAGCGTAAGCATATATCCCTGACCAGCGCATTGAAAGGGCATTCCCTCAGCAATTTGGGAGAGGGAATCTGCTTGCAAAGAATTGACATTTGGAACTGATTTGAGTCGCAAACAGATCCAAGGCTGGTTTTCCCCACACTGAAAAGATCCTGTTCAGCTGTTCTTGCTCGAGCTCCCACTTGTGGCAGTTGTCTTTTGTTCTGCTCAGAGTGTCTGCCTGGGTATTCCGAAGTCCTGGCAAATGTTCTGCTGTCAAGCATATCCTGTGAAATGTTAGCCAGCTCCATAGTTGCTGGGCGTCCTGTGAGAGAGATAGCGATTTGGTTCCTCCTTGCTTGTTGATATAAAACATGCTTGTGGTGTTGTCAGTACGGACCAATACCGATGAACCTCTTATTCAAGGGAGGAAGGCCTACAGGGAGAGAAAAATGGCTTTCAACTCCAGCCTGTTTATGTGCATCTGACACTGGGCCAAAGACCATCTTCCCTGAATCTGAAGGTCTTGAAGATGACCTCCCCAACCTTCCATGGTAGCATCCGTAGTGACTATGAATTTCGGGATAACCAGCAGAAAAGAGAGACCCTGAGACAGATGTGACACACAAGTTACTTACCTTTGGTAACAATATATCTGTAAGAGACATTAGTTAGTGATAGATTCCTTACATTAGAATTACCCCCAGGCGTCAGACTGGATCCGGAAAGTTTTCGTCAGCAGTACCCCTGCTCGTCGGAAGGTGGCGTCGTGCTGCTCCGCGTCCGTCATAGGTGTCATGATTGCAAAGATGACGTCGCGGCAGCTACTTAGACGCCGCCCTCGCGCGCTGACGTCAGTTCTGTACACGACTTTCCGTGCCAGCAACGCAGAGCCATGCAAGATATTGACCCCTGGTGCATTGAAACTAGGGCCCTGAAAGGGATGACCTTAACCCTAGAAATCAGTTTGCAGAACGGGGAGGATGGGTGGGGCGGTAAGGAATCTATCACTAACTAATGTCTCTTACAGATATATCGTTACCGAAGGTAAGTAACTTTTGCATCTGAAAGAGACACGTTAGTTATAGATTCCTTACCTTAGAATAGATACCCCACCAATACCAACCCCGGTGGTGGGTCTGCGAACCAAGATCACACCAGCAAGTCACGGAGAACAGAACGGCCAACGAATCCGTCTCTCCAGACTTGGCTGTCAAGGCAGTAATGCTTAGTAAAAGTGTGCAGCGAGGCCCACGTGGCTGCTTGACAGATGTCGTGCAGGGGGAAACAAGTCCCAATGCGGTAGTAGCTGCCGACGCCCTGGTGGAATGGGCGCGCAGCCCCACCGGAGGCTCCTTTTTAGCCAGAGAATAACAGACTTTTATACACAAGACGACCCAGCGGAAGAGAGTCCTCCTGTGGACAGCCCGGCCTTTCTTGGCACCTACGTAGCTAAAAAGAGCTGGTCATCCACCCGGAACTGTTGTGTGCGAATCAGGTAAAATGAGAGGGCACGTTTTGGGTCCATTTGGGTCCAGACGGTGGAGCCTCTCTTCCTCTCCGAAAGGATGAGGAGACGGAAAGAAAGTGGGCAAGGTGATAGTTTGCCCGATATGGAAGGCAGTGACAACCTTTGGCAAAAAGGAAGGACAAGTGCGGAGCACAACTTTGTACGGATGAACAGACAGAACAGGAGGTTTACAGGAAAGCGCCTGGAGCTCGCTCACTCACGCGCCTAGCGGAGGTGATGGCAACCAGGACAGCAGTCTTCAAAGTCAATAAACGAAGAGGACAGTTGTGAAGCGGCTCAAAGTGAGCGCACATCAAATAGGTAAGAACCAGATTCAAGACCCACTGCGGCATCACAAAAGGAATAGGAGGGAAAAGGTGAGTAATGCCTTTGAGAAATCGACTTACAACAGGGGAATTGAAAAGAGAGGGCTGATCAAGGAGCCTGAGAAAGGCCGAAATTGCACAATGGTAGCCCTAAATTGTGCCCAGAACAGAGCCCTGCCGGGTCAAAGAAAGAAGGAACAAAAGAACTTCTGAAAGAGGGGCAGAAAGGGGATCTACAGCCTTTGCTGTGCACCATGCCACAAATTTATTCCACCTGCAGGCGTATACCGATTTAGTGGAGGGACGCCTGGCTACCAGAATGATATCACAGACTTCAAGAGGCAAGTCAAGTGGAATCAACTATCGCCGCTCAATCTCCATGCAAGGAGGTGGAGGCTGGACAGGTTCAGGTGGAGGACCGTCCCCTGCTGCTGCGACAGAAGATCCTCCCGAAGAGGTAGTCAGATCTGGGGATCTACGCTCATACTGAGTAGCTAGGGATGCCAAACTCTTCGAGCCCAGTCCGGGGCCACAAGAATGACTTTTGCCCGGTCGCGCCTGATCTTCAGCACTCTGGGTAGAAGTGGTATAGACAGAAAGGCGTACAATGGACCGCAACTCCACTCATGACGAAAAGCGTCGACGAGCGAGTGCCGCCTTGTAAATGCTAACGCGCAGAACTGCTGACATTGCACGTTCTCTTCGGTGGCGAATAGATCTAACCAAGGCTCTCCCCACTGTTGAAAGAGACCTTGCGCCACCGCAGAGTGAAGACGCCATTCATGATCCATCATGCACCTGCGGCTGAGTTCGTCCGCCCTGGCGTTCAAAGAACCTGCCAAGTGTTGAACCACCAAGGAAATGCCTTGATATTCCAGCCATGTCCAGAGACGCAGAGCCTCCTGACATAGGGTCCACGACCCCACCCCGCCTTGCTTGCTGCAGTACCACATGGCGGTGGTGTTGTCTGTGAACAACTGCACTACTCTCCCCTTGACAGAGGGAAGGAATGCCTTCAGTGCAAGTAGGATCGCCCGGAGCTCCAGAAGGTTGATATGGAGCCTGGACTTCGCCGGAGACCAGAGGCCTCTGATCTCCGCCTCTCCCATGTTGCCGCCCCATCCCAGGAGGGACGCATCCGTCACCACTGTGTGCTCCTGTTGGAGAAGGGAGAGTGATCTGCTGTTGACCCAATGTTGGTTCATGAGCCACCACTGCAATTGTCGTGCAGTGCCCTCCGAGATCTGGACGTACTCGGACAGGTTCCCCTGATGCTGGAACTTCAGGTCCCACTGCAGGGCCCGCATATGCAATCTGGCGTGATTGGTCAGCAGGATGCAGGAGGCCATGAGGCCCAGCAGCCTCAGGGTCATCTTGATCGAAACACAGGACAAGGGCCGAAAGATCAGAATCATAGCCCGAATGTCCCGGACTTGCTGTTCGGGAAGATAAACCCGAAACTGGGCCGTGTCCAGAACCGCTCCAATAAAGAGGAGCTTCTGAGAGGAAATCAGGTGCGACTTCGGCAAATTGATGGAGAACCCCAGCAAATGCAGGAGGTCGGCTGTAGTCTGGAGGTGGGAGACGACTGCCTGGGGCGAGCCCGCCTTCAACAACCAGTCGTTGAGATAGGGGAAGACTGAAACCCCTGACCTGCACAGATGAGCTGCAACCACCGCCATCACTTTTGTGAACACCCGAGGGGCGCTGGTAAGGCCAAAAGGGAGCACGGTGAACTGAAAGTGCTCGTGGCCTACCGTGAACCGTAGGTAACGCCAGTGGGCCGGCAGGACGGGGATATGAAAGTAAGCGTCCTGCAAGTCCAACGCTACCATCCAGTCTTGTGGGTCTAGGGCAGACAAGACATGAGCAAGTGTGAGCATCTTGAACTTCTCCTTCCGGAGGAAGCGGCTGACGTTCCGACGGTCTAAGATAGGACGCAGGCCCTTGTCCTTCTTTGGAACCAGGCAGTATGGTGGGAATAACAACCACGACCCATTTCTGGCATCGGAACGCGCTCGATGGCCGCCTTGGCCAAGAGGGTCGCAACTTCCTGCTGGAGAAGTGTCAAGTGATCTCCCGACATGCGGTGGAACTGAGGTAGTCTTGAAGGGGAGGGAGTAACCCCTTCGGATTATCTGTAAAACCCACCTGTTCGAAGTGATGGTGCACCAGTGGGGAGGTGATGGCGAATGGCGAATTCTGCAGCCCACTGGCATTTGATGGGCCTGAAACACCGGACTTAGGTAGGTTTGGAGGCAGTGGTGGCAGGGGTGGTGGACTGACTCGCCCGCTGGCCCCTTGAAGTCACAGACGGACCCGGGAAAGGCGGGTAGGCCGTCGGCAACTGCCCAGGCTCCTCCGGAGCCGCGGGAGCGACACCACCCGCACCCTCAGCCATGTCGCACAACAGGCTAGCGGAAGGCGAAGAGCGACGGCGCTTCTTCGACTTCTTGTGCTTCGTCTTACCGGACCCCGAGTGCGAAGACTTCGTCGAGCGATGATGGCGGCTCCGCGACCAGTCCCTTCCGGGCCTCAAGCAACTTTCAGAAACGCTCCCGCAAAGTTTTCAGAGCCATGGCCCAGCAGTCGGGGCACGACGTGGGGTCGTGGTCGCGCCCCAGGCAGTAGAGACACTCGTGGTGCGGGTCCGTCACCGGCATCATGCAGGGATTAACTTCGCAAGATTTGAAACTGGGCATCCCTACAGCACCAGGAGTCATTAGACTCAAAAAGACAGAGAAAAAAGTCCCAAAAAACGAAGTCAAAAATTAACTTGGGGTACCGCTCTCTTCGGATCTGCGCTTGCTGGCGCAGAAAAAGAAAGAACTGATGTCAGCACGCGAGGACGGCATTTAAGTAGCTGCCGCAACGTCATCCCGGCAATCACGACGCCTATGAGGGACGCAGATCCGCACATTGCCACCTTCCAACGCGCAGGGGTACTGCTGATGAAAACTTTCCGGATCCAGTCTGACGCCTGGGGGTAATTCTAAGGTAAGGAATCTATCACTAATGTGTCTCTTTCAGATTTCAGTGTCCACCATCTGAATGCCTCCTTCATGCGTGAGTTGATAGTTATCACGTCGTCAAAGCATCCTGTAGTTTGGATCCATTAACATTGGAGTTCTTCTTGCAGAGGTCTCATATGCAGACGAGCTAGCGGCACTAGGTCTATTGCTGAGGAGAGCATGACCAGTAGAGATTTGTATGTTCTCACAGAAGTGTACTTTCTTTTGGAAAGCCTGAGAGCCAGAGCTTGCAATTGGTCTTGTCTTTCCTGGGAGAGAGAAGCTTTGTTCTGAATGGTGTCAAAGCTGTCCCCTAAAAACGTCATTGTTTGATTTGGAGAGATCAATGACTTTCTTTGGTTTATTGAAAGGCCCAATTCGCTAAACGAGCCGATGGACCTTTCAGGAGCCAATCGTCCAAGAATGGAAATACTTGATGACCTTTGTTCTGCAAGGCGCTGCCACTGGGGCCAGAAACTTTGCAAAAATCCGTGGAGCTGATTAGAGGCCAAAAGGAAGGACTCAAAACTGATATTGGGTACCAGGTACTGTGAATCGGAGAAATTGTCTATGCTTGGGGTGAATAGGAACATTAAAGTAAGCATCCTCCAGATCCAAAGAGGTCATGAAATCTCCGCTGTTGAGGTGCCGAAGGATGTCTGAGGGCGTGACCATTCTGAAGGTTTGATTTTTGAGGAATTTGTTTAGTCTTCTGTGGCCTAAGATATGTCTTCACTCTCCTGATTTTTTGTGATTAAGGAAGAAACGGGAGAAGAAACCTTTCCTCCTCTGAAGTATAGGAACCTTTTCTATTGCTCCTTTTTCTAACATAATCTTCGCTTCCTGTTTGAGTAGGTGAAGACGAGGGGGGTGCGATTCCCTGGGTGGAGTGTTTGGTGGGCGCTTGGTAAATTGTAGAGTCTGGCCAAAAGATATGAGGTCCAATACCCACTTGTCTGTTGTAATATCACACCACTGACTGATATGGTTTGAAATGTTCGCACCTGTTGAGGGGGAGTAAAACGTAACAGGTACCCTGTTGAGATCACTGTTTGCAACCTGACTCGCGTGCTTGCGATGCTGGTTTTCTGCGAGAGCCCTGCCTGGAGAAAGCAGCTGTTGTTGGCTGTCGATAGGACTGTTCTTGTTGGTATCCCTGGAGATATTGTGGTTGGAAGGATTGGTAATTCTGATTATGCTGGAAGCTTCCTCCATAGCTTGAAAAGCCACGACCTCGGACTCCCCGAAAGGGCACCTTACGGTACTGTAAGGTACCTAATGCTTTAGCAGTGTTTCTATCTGTTTTTATCGCCAGGAGGGCTTCGTCTATGTGTTTTCCGAAAAGACTATCCCTATCATAAGCCATATCTAGTATTTTTTACTTTACTTCAGGGCGAAAGGACGTTGCCCTAAGCCACCCTTGGCGTCTTAAAACAGCTGCATCAGCCAGTTGTCGAAAGCTCGTAGTGGCTATATCCACAGCACAGTCTATAATTTCGGCCACTGTGCTTTCTCCTTCCGCCAGAACCTTATTAAATTCCTCCTTGTTTTCTTCTGGAATAAAATATCTCATTGCTTCAATATCGGACCACATTTGGCGGTCGTAGGGGCCCAGAATGGCTAGCGCATTAGATGCTCTGATAGTGATTGCGGACGCAGAAGAGAATCTTTTCCTAATGGAGTCCAAGCGGCGACCCTCCTTATCTGGTAGAGTTGGTATGGGAGTGGACGTATTTTTTGATCTCCTTTGGGCCGCTTGGGAAATCACAGAGTCTGGTTTGGGATGACCTGTAAGACATGCAAGGGAATCCTTGGGTGCCCTGTATTTTTTGTCATGTCTTGGAAGCACCAGCACCACAGAAGCTGGCGTCTTCATCACTTTAATTCCCTCCTGCCAGATATAATCAATATTGGGTATTGATCTTATTGATTTTCTTGATTGCTCATTAAAATCATAAAGAAAGCAATCCGATTGATTGACAATAGTTGGCAGATGAAATCTAGCCGTAGACCTGTCCATCAGGTTATGAAACCCTCCAATATCCTCTGGAGGTGAGTCCGAAGGACAAGGAGGAGAGGATGGCGTCGGTACCACATAATCATTCCATTCATCCGCTGGAGGAGGCGGATCATTAATTTCTCCCTCCTCCGGCTCTTCCTCAGATGTGGTTGGGTCCTCTGCAGGCGGCATAGGGATTATAGGACATGGCGTAACCCTAGGCGTAGTGGGAGGAGGTAGTGGTGGGGACATTGTTGCTAAAGGTGGAGGTGGTGGCACTGTAACTTGCTCCTCTTGGGGCGGTGTAGGGTGTGGGGCGTTCAAGAAGGGGAATGGAGGGACCACAGAACAAAATAGTGGGTTAACCGGGCTTTTTATTAAAGCTTGGTTGTAGGTCTTCCCCGAGGAAGGGTATTGGACTTCGCAACAGTTCTGCTGTGGCACTCCTGGACAGGTCAAAAACAAAAGAACTCAAAGCAACAAGGGCGACGTCCTCCTCTTTCCTCTTCTTCAGGGGTCTTCTCTCGCTTTTCCGGGTCGTGTAGCGCCTCCTGGATTCTGGGCCTCTCGCTCTCTTTTCTCTTTCTCAGGCCGGGGCAGGAAAGGGAGAAAAAAACAGGTCGGGGTTAAAACCGGGCTCTCAGGGCTTTTTACTGATCTGTGCTACCGTCACCGTGAGGGAGTAGTGCGTGCTCAAAAGCAACACTTGTGCATCTCAACTCCCAGTGTTTCCCCACCAGAACGATCCCCTGAGCGGTACTCGCCTTGAGCCACGACCCGTCTGCAGGGCCGTGGCATAGGGACCTGGGGCGTCTTCTCCCTGCAGCAGCCCGCCGGGTTCTCGCGTTACACAGCCGATGTTCCCTGGGCTCCTCGTTGTTCCGCTCACTCCGTCCTCGCTGCTGTCTCCTCCGTCAATCGCTTCCGCCTTCTCCGTCTGCTGCCTCCTCCGATTCGGCTTCCGCGCCTCCGCTGGTCCGCCCCCTGGGATATCCCTTTCTGCTGACGTAACCGGCTCCTCCGCTGACGTCACCGGCTCCTCCCTGTTAGCTCTGATCGCGGCTAGACCGCTCGATGGCAATGGCTGGGTGGGAGTAGTTTGCCCGTCCGACAGCTGTATCCGGTCTGCCCAACACTCGTCCTACTCACAGGCGGAAATCTCTTTTTATAGTCCGCAGCATGGCCTGTAGGTCTTGAATTAGCGACGAAGGCAGTTGAGCAGGTTCCTGCCTCGGCTGTTCACAATACCTGAAATAATGGTACTGTGCTGGAAGAACTGGATAATGCTGGTAATATTGTTCCTCATCATAACAGTCCTCATCCTCCACTTGACATTTAATTCTGAGGGACTATGAGCTGTCCCAAATGGACCATCGTCATCAGTCAAAGGACCCGTCGACGGTGGAATCGAAACTGTTGTCACTGGCACAATCGCCAATGATGCCGTTGTCGAGGCCGTCGACGTTGGATGTGTCGTCGACGGTGGATGTGTCGTTCACGATGAAGTTGTCGTCGAGGTTAAGTGTCTCGTCGACGATGGAGTCATCGATGGAGGCTGTTTCGTCACGATGGAGTCAACGTTGTTGGTGGAGCCCTCACCGACGATGGAACTCTCGTCAACTGAGAAGTTTTAGTCAACGGAGGAGTTTTCGTCTATAGTATAGTCGATGTCAAAGGTAATGCCAATGGTATCGGGCTTCTTATACTCGCCGTCGATGGTCTAGACAACGAGAGGGTAGTCATCGTTGACGTTGCTGAAGTGATAGGCGTCGACGGTGAGACTGATGCCGATGAAGATTTCTGGCCAGATTTGCATCTAGAATTTCCTGAGGACTCTGGCTTCTCCTTAGAAGTCCCAGAAGAGTGAGGTGAACTTATCTCTGAGGAGACCTTAGGCTGTTTCTCCTCCTTATGAGATTCTTTGGTCAAATGGGAGGTTTTTGGGTGTTTCCTGCCCTCCTCAAGCTGACCCTCAGACGACCTGGGCCTCGTATGTGATTTAGAGGAAGTGTCGCTCTCTTCACCTGATGATTCTCCTCTCTTTTCCTTCAGCCAGAGTAAAAGTCTGCCCTCTCTGTCTCTGACAGTTTTGTTTGAAAAGGTGCAGCAAATTTTACATTGTTTTGCCTCATGATGAGGATAGAGGCAACATAAGCCATCCTTGTGGGTGTCATCAATATGCACCCTCTTCTTTCCACAGGCCTTACAAGGTCTAAATAGTCCCTTCTTATCAGACATTGCCTATAAAAGTAAGAAGTATGATGTATCTTGAGAGAAATTGAGAAGAACTGAGAAAAGCTCTGGGAGACTCCCTTCACACACGACGTGCAGTGAAAATCTGAGGATCACAGCCTCTCTTGGGAAGGTTCTACAGGGGGCTGGTTGCTGATTGGTTATATTTAAGTTTGGTACTTTTGCAGAAAAGGAGGTAGAGAGGCTATTAAATGCATGGTTCTCTCCATGATAGCCTAAGAGACTGGGACTCCCACTTTGACGACGTGGAATGATTCAAGCTTGTGAATCTATGAAAGATACCCCAATACTGGATAAGTGTAACTATATCCATACAAGAGACTCAGAAGAAATCAAGAGGTTTACTAAAAAAATCTTATTGGAGCCGGTCAAATAAATGCCTATTTCCACCAGACCGTCTTCTGTACAGGGCATTTGAACAGGCGTACAGCGGACTGAAGGTACTCCTTTTTACATTTACAATCGTACTGAGCTCTGAACCGATGGCACGTTAGTGCTTGATCAGTTTGGGTTGACACCTACTTGATTCTACCAACTGCACTTGTCAACTGTGCCACGTGTGTGAGAGAACTGTGGTGGATTCAGATTTGGAGTTTCATTTTACAGTCAACAGTATGCCTGAGTATAGACCTAGTGAACTCGCTGTGTACTCCATTGAGCTAAGGAGCGTGTAATGTTGCCACTGTTTGACAGCCCTTTACATTGTAAACAGCGTTTCACGTCAGTGTATAGAAGAGAGGAGCATGTAAAGACTATAGATCAAGTCGCAATATTTGGATTGCGCGATATTGAGTTCCCTGCTGCTTTCCAGGTATTCCAAGGTTATACTATTCGAGCCTAACTTTTAGACACTTTTACCCATTTTCGTGGGCACCGTGGGAAGTGTCAACGCACTGGGCGCATGACAAACGTGAGACTGGAATCAAAAGTAAACTCACTGCTCATCATTCTTACGCGCCATCATTTCTATGCCGCATATAGCTACCTTAACCCATCACAGCAAGACGTATTCTGTGACATACTGGGCACGGTGTTTTGTCACCTTAGCAACGTGTACCTCCTAGCAACCATCCATGGTTGCTAGGTGTGACCAAATTTGTAAACACACTTTGGCACGTTCTCATGATGGCGAGTGTGGTTGCATCTTTCAAGGATTGTTACCGGAGAAGCGTTCTTAACCTGCATCATATTCCTGGTGACAAGCATCAACCAACAATGCAGCCCATGGACCGGGCGAGGATATTGAGATGTTATCAAGTGTTTCCTGGACAACGCTAGGTGACTGTAACTATGGTGTCTTGCTAGGATCATAATTCGTCCTCACAGCTACAGAGATCCCATTGGCAGCAGTGTCAGGTCAAGCAGTGTTGGAGAAAATAAAAATTAAAACATCTTCGCACCTGGAGTGCTGAAGAGTATTTGACATTCTTCTCTGAATTCTTCTCCTCCTGCAATTCAAGTATCTGCACCTTCTTCAGCAAGGAATTCTTCTGACTCGTACATAGTCGGAACATTAATCTTTTACGAATACCAATAAAACTCATTTTGGACTTAGTGCACCATCTGCAGACCATATTCTGCAACTGCAAAGTACTTTATATTTAACATACTTTTTAGGTCGAGCCTGAGCCAGCGTGCAAGCGCTGCTCAGGTGATGATCTGTTGTAGTACAGTACGGAGAGAAGTTCCACCCACTCCTCCACCCATATTTTTCATTGGCTTGTGTCTTTGTCCTTCACAAATGCTGGTTTCTGATTCGTTTGTAGACTTGTTAGTCCCTCATAAGCACGGCAGTCTCTTTATATGTAACTCTCCCATGGCCCATTTACTTGGATTTTACATGGTACATGTACTATTTTTTTCACTCACAGTACGCAAACTCAGCAATGGTGGACGCTGTTTGTATTTGGAGCGTTCTTTCACTTTCTTCACTCGCAGGACGCCAACTTTGCAATGGTGGCCACTTTTGGTATTTGGAGCGCTTTTTAACTTTTTTCACTCGCGGGACGTCAACTCGGCAATGGCTGACGCTTTTGGGATTTGGAGCACTCTTCACTTTATTAGTGGCTGCCCCCACACAAAACTCGTGGGACACCGGCTTGGCTCTCCCCCTTTCAGTAATATTGCAAGACAGATGAGTAGCTGGTCTTATTTGTTTTTCAGTTGGAGATAAAGGTCCTATCCCTGGGACCCCACTTCCTGTGGCTCTGTGTGGTGTGATAGTTGCTGTGGAAGGCGACGAGCAAGCCCCCCCTCTGTGCTAACACTGCCTCGGTTTATAACACATCAGCTGGTGGCGGGCACCCGCTCCTCTCAGGCGCGCGCGCCCGTCGCCTATTACAAAGGGAAATGGGGAGCCATACACTGCCTGTGCGAAGAGCTGCTGGTGGCCAGTCTGTGTAGCCGAGTTAGGTGGCGGCGCGCGATGTCTCACTCAATACAGTAGCCTTTGTAGAACAGGGTATGTAGGAAACTGGCTATATATATACTGCACCAAAATGAGGTATAGTGTGTATAGAGTCCAGGTGACCCCAGAGGTAGGCAGAGGTTAAAGTTAGATAGAACCTTACTCTCTATTTGTGGTAGAGTGGTCGAGCAGTAAGGCAGTGTTAAGCATTTGGTGTACACACTCAGTCAGCAAATGAATTCACACACTCAAGAACTGAACTCTAGGCCAATTGTTTTTGTATAAAAAAATATACTGTTGTTTTATTTTTAGAACCAAGCAAGCCTGGCAGAGTTAAGCATTAAATACTTTACAGTACTAAGTTGCTGAGTGTGGAACAGTTTGAAAATGGAATAGGAATTGTACTTTGTTTGAGGGGATGCAATAGGTTGCAATACTTAGCAAATACAGTACATTGAAATGAATAGGCTTTTTCAGTAAATTACAGGTAAGTTACTTTTTAAGTTACTTTTCTAACTCAGTGCTGGATACCTAAATGCAGCACTGGGACATTTCCTGCAAACAGGTAGTAAATACGTTTTGGTTATTTGTGCGATTTTTAAAGAATATTTTTAGATTTCAAAACTCCACACTTTGAAACTTTTTGGAAGAAAATTGTCAATGTTCTCCTATAGAGGAAAAACAGGTTATCGGTTCACATGTAAGTTATCGACTGTGGGAGTTACAGTTCTGGGGTTAGATTCAGGGATCCCCAAGGGTCAGTGATGCACTCTTGTTGCACCCTCAGCAGCACTAGGGCGGCCGGATGCAGAGTGTTGAGGCCCAATGTTATCCAAAGGGGGATAGGGGGCCTCTGGTTGGTAGTTGCTGGCAAGCAGGCCACTGGGTTGTGGGAGCAAAGCTCCTAGGGTTTAGGTCCGAGAAAATGGGGAAACAAAGTAGCACCAAAGGTGCACCCTCAGCGGCACTGAGGCGGCCGGGTGCAGAGTGCCGTTTCGACATCAGGCGCTCTGTTGTTTTTAATGGAGGACCTCCGGTTTGCAAAAGCACTGCAGGCAGGGAGATGAAGGACTTCTGGGTGCGACCACCACTTCGAGAGGTATGTTGGGAAGTTAAGGGCTGGTTAGGCACCGTTGGTTTGGGCACACAATGCTGTGGGGCGTCGGTAGCAGGGATGCCTTTTGAGGTTGGATCTTCTTACTAGCTCCGGGTCGCGGTCAGGGGGGCCTTCTGGATTTAGGCTGCAGGCGTCGGCTGGAGTCTTGAGGCAGGTCAGGGGTTGCCGGATCTTGGGTCAGGATTGCCGGGGTGACTTCCTCGTGGTGTTTTTCCACTCGAGCTCGGGCCGGGTTCGGCAGGTGCAGAGTAGGCTGGATTCGCAGTCTCCGGCTGCGGCCAATGGTTGCAGTTGAACAAATCCGGTGTTCAGGGGAGAAGCAGTCTTTGGAAGTTAAGGCAGGCAGCTCCTCCGGGGTTTTTGAGATTGCTGGCTGCAGGAAACACTGGGATTTCGCAGGAGCAGGTACGAGGGGAGACAGGCTGGTAGGACTGGGGCCAAGTCAGTGGGTGTCGTCCTCTTGTTAGCTGGCTGCACGGCTGTTCGGTCCTTCTTCTTTTCTTCTTGTTGTTAGGCTGGATCTGAGGAAGCAAGGTTCAGGGTGCCCCCTAAATACTAGATTTAGGGGTGTTACTGGTAGGTAAAGGGCAGGGACCAATGGGTCCTTTCCCTGGGGTGGGTACACCCCCTATTGTGCCACCTTCCAGTGGGAGGGAGGCATGAGCCTGTTCTTGGTTGGTTGGGTCCCCCCATCCTCAAGATGGCGGGAACTCAGATTTGTGCTTCACCTCGCCTCCCCCACCTGAGGGGTGGAGTTGCCAGAGGTGGGCACACCTCTTTCCCTCACTTGTTTCTCCCGTCGGCTCTCCCGCACAAAGTGGGGGGTAGAACCAGTGGGGATCAGTTGCTGAAAGCAGCAAATGGTCTGGGGAGGCTCACAAAGGCAGCATACCTTTGAAGCGTACCCTTCGTGAACCCTGGGAGAGGAGGCTTGGCACCTCGTCCCAAGATGTGCATTGATTCAGGCCCCCGAGAGCAGCAGGCTCTTGACCCAGGGGTCCAGAAACATGTCTGTTGGTGGCAGCCTAAGCAGCCACTCAGTCAGGTCACTAGAAGTTGGTCGAGTTTCAGAGGGCATCTCCAAGATGCCCTCTGTTGTGCATTTTACATTAAATCCCACACTGGCATCAGTGTGGATTTAATGTGCTGAGAAGTTTGATTCCAAACTTCCCAGCTTTCAGTGGAGCCATTATGGTGTTGTGGAGTTCGTAATGACAAACTTCCAGCACCATATACTCTTAATGGCAGCACTGCACTTACAATGCCCAAGAATGGACTTGGGCGCTGTAGGGGTACAGGGCTCATGCACCTGTACCCTCACCACTGGCATAGTGCACCCTGCTAGAGGGGTGACTGATCTATGCCAGGGAAGTGGTTTTGTGGGCATGATACACAGGGATGTGTGCAATGTCAACTCTTCACTTTGTTCTGCACCAAGACACGCAGCCTGCAAAGGCAGTGTGTGAGTGTCAGGGTACAGGACCTCTAAGGGAGGCACAATAAGTGCGGCAGCCCTTAGAGCCCTTCTCCGGTCACAGTGCCCTGGGTACCTGTGGTACCATTTCCCAGGGGCTGACATGTGGCCAGAGATGCCAATTGGGTTTAGGCTTCAATACAATTTTAGGGAAGGAACATAGGCCCTGGGTACCGGATTAGCAGGAGCCCAGGGTACACTCAGTCAAAGAACATCAGTAATTCAGCAAAAAGTGGGGGCATACCATGCAGAAAGAGGGCACTTTCTCACAGGGTACTCTACGTACATTGCACTGAACTGCAGCGCAATGCAATAGCTATGCTCCCATGCGCTGACTAGCTTACATCGTGTCCGTTCCACACTCAGTTTGACAGCTGATGGCATCACTAAGTCATTGTATCTTCTCAGACACCGTGCTCTGTTTTTTTTTACTTTCTTACTGAGCGCGGTGCCCCGTTCAGGGACACCGCCCCCTGTCTGGTTATTTATTAATTTTTTACTTTAAAATTGAGCGTGGCGCCTGCTTCAAGGACACCGCGCGTGTTAAACATTAAAAAAAAAAAAAGAAACCGAGTGCGGTGTTCAAGGCGCCGCGCTCAGTGTTAAAATTAAACTACCATTTGCAATGCAATAGGTCTCACATTTACGTGAGTTTAAGCTACTGGCATTGTAAATGACAATGCTTTCTATTTATGTTTTAAAAACCAAAACATAAATAAAGGGCATTGTCATTTACAATGAAAATAGCTCAAACCTGCGTAAATGCGAGACCTATTGGATTGCAAATGCTTGTTTTTTTTGCAGAGGATTCTCGGGTACATCATTATTATTTTTACATTTAATATTACATTTTCTGTTGTTGTTACTTATAATGTCTCTTGTCATAAAGCTTCTTGTTAAGAGTATGCAGGAGTTTTTGTGAGTGGTAGTGCAGTAGGTGTTGTCAAATTTGTTACCACCATTCCGTGTTGAAATTGCTGCTGTGAAGCAACTCCAGACGATTGGAATTTGAGAGGAATTTCAGATGCCTATTTATTTATACAATTCTAAATTCTTATTTATCTACGTCATGCTGAATTGGTGCCTGCAAGTGTTTGTAATGCCATGTTAGCATATTTTGAGTGCTATTCTTGGATTCAGACAGTATAGGGTGTGAGTGTTGCACCTCCTGCAAATTTCTCTTACTTCTTGTAGGTGTGTAGGGGCATGTTTCTTGCACCCAAATGTTACTTTGTGTTGGGGCTGGTGAGTTACCACCCAAACAAATACCTACTTTACAACCACTTACAGCTGTTGGTGATGGGGCATTTACTTTGCGCTCTAACCTTTTTTGGGGGCATATGTGTTGCACCTGCAGGGGCATACATTTTGCTTTTGGCAGATGTATGGCATCCATTGGGGCACAGATATTGTACCCTTGTGCTATGTTGTGGTGATGGGGCATTTGATTTGCACTCAAACCTTTTCTTTGGGGGTTCTATGTGTTGCACCCGTAGGGGCATATGTTTTGATATGGCATCCGTTGGGGCACACGTATTTCACCCTCGTACTATGCTGCAGAGTCGGCAACTCTCATTTGAGGTGTCACTTTTGTTGCTCGTTTATATTTTAATGTCTAGTGGAGCGGGGGAGGGGGGCTAGTTAGAGCGGGTGTCAGTTGGAATGCACGGGCTGAGCAGCAGGCATGCTGCTTCTGGTGGGGCATTCCTGATTCCTTACTACCATCTTCTACCTGTAATCTGAGATACTTATTTTGAAGAATATAGCATCCTGTTATCATCTGGTCTACTGGCTACCTGGAATCTTCATTTACCACAGAAACCTCTTGTGATAGTCCTGTCCCATCATGGGAAGATTCATAATCAAAGCTATGGGGATTTGCATTGTAGGTTCCTACGATTGTTGCGCCTCAAAGGAATCATCATAAGGCTCATATTCAAGGAATTCGTCATAAGGTTTCTCCCTTCTTTGTCCTTAAAGTACAAGTTACTTACCTTCAGTAACAATGTATCTGGTAGAGACAATTCTAGCCGGAGATTCCTTAACGTAGAATTATCCCCAGACGTGAGACTGGACCCGGAAAACTTTCTTTGCCCCAGCATCTCCGTGCGCCGGGGGCGGTACCACGCGACTCTGCCCTGACGTTGTCCGCGGGCGGGACGTCAGCGAGGTCACATAAGCCCCACCCCGGCGCGCTTACATCAGTTTTCTTCGAATAACTTTTCCGCGCCACAATGCGGAGCCATCACAACAAAACTGTGGAGAGTATGGGAACAGTGTGCGAAAAATCAGTGGAACAGAAAAGAGAGAAACGAAAGGTGAGGAACAGCACCAGGAGGAAAAGCGCCAAGCACTAAGGTACAAAAAACCATAGCGGTGAAGCCATAGCAGGGAAAGAGCAGAGCACCGCTCTGAGGAAGAAAAAACCCTTGCAAGCTAAGGCAGCATCCACCCTGGAGGCGGAAAGCGTGTGAAAAACACCATAGCAGAAGAGAGAGACTGCGATCACAATCCACAACAGGGAAGGGCAACAAGCCCGGAACAGAGGAGTAACAGCAATGCACCCCCAGACGACACCATTAAGGAGGGCCTTATCCCCTGAATGGAGCGAAAAGGCGGATGTACAGGCAAAAAAAAAAAACACAACGTAGAGGACTGCAAAGGACGCAAAAACCCCCAAGCAAGTAAAAGGGAGAAGAGTAAAAGTAGGCCCCTACACCGGAGAAGGAACCAGGGTGGAGGGATGCAGAAGCACACGTGAACCAACCAACCATGTTCCATAAAGGAAGGGGTGGAACAAACGAGCAGAACAAAGCATCCTGTCCGGGAGGGAGCTAAGCGGACACCCACAGAAGGCAAGCCCCCCGGAGGGAGGTGAGTGCAAAAAACCAAACTGAAGGTCCTTGCAGAACGGGGAGGAAGGGCGGGCCGTGAGGGAATCTACGGCTAGAATCGTCACTACCAGATACATCATTACCGAAGGTAAGTAACTTGCTCATCTGATAGAGACTACTAGCCGCAGATTCCTTAACGTAGAATAGATACCCTAGCCATACCCCAAAGGGAGGAGGGCCTGCGAGAGAACCTCCCCAACAAGAAGAAACACAGGGCACCAGCAGGGCACGTGTCATGGGGACAAGAAGGGCAGCCCAGCTCCTACCAAGCAGAAGTAAGTAAGGACAAGGTGAAGGGAAGACTAGGAGACCCCAAGCCCATCCAAAGTACAACGGCCACCACCCTCGTAGGGACAGACCGCTGCAGAGGAGCACCCAGGAGGAAAAGAACCAGCCCACCTCCAGGGAGAAGAGGTAGAACCGGAGGCAGAGCCCGCCGTAGGAAAACACACAGCAATAGAGGACAGCTGAACAGGCATCAGCCGCAAGGCAGCAGCCAAGAAGCGCAGGCGTAAGAAGAAAGGCACAGGTGTGCAAAACCCCAGCAGAACAAGAGGCAGTGACACAAGGGAACACACTAAGGGCCACGGCGGTGGACCAGAACAAGCAGGCACACACAGCCGGCAGCAGGCAAGACCATGGAGCAGCGCACCCAGAACAAACCAAGCGCAAGCAGAGGGCAGAGGCCAGGGAAATTCAGAACAAGCCCCCAAAGGAGGAGCGTACGATAGACACACACCGACCCACGAAGAGAAGTGGAACCAGCCAGAAGAGAAGAGACACAGAGGACGGACCAAAGCAGTCAACCAGAACACAGGAAAGCCAGGAGAAACCGAGCCCCCTGGTACACCAGACAGAGGACCAGGCCGAAACGCCAGACATGAAAGCGGAAACGCCGCAACACGACACCTTAGACAGCAGGCCAGACTGGTCGACCGATGCAGCGAACACCTGAGAATGACAAAACCTGGAGCAGCGCAAGCTGCGCCCGGACAAGACAAAGAGACCGCACCAGCGGTATATAGTGATACCAGGAAAGGTAGGGAACCCGAAAAAGGGGGGTAACATACCTTCCCAGCGCAAGACAGAGCTATGCAATAGCTACAAGTACCCCACATAGGGTATGATACGTCCCAAGAAAACATGGGAACACCTCTTAGCGATAAATCCCGCAGCAGAGGACAAGAACATAAAGGTAAGGTATGAAACGTTCCAAGGCAACATGGGAACACCTCTTAGGGAAAAATCCTGCAGCAGAGGATAAGAACATAAAGGACCTGCAGATAGAACCACAGAGGGCTTGCCAATCAGCCAAACAAAAAACATACAGAAGACCCAACCCGGACACATACGAGTACCAAAGATCCACAAAAGCCAAAGGGGCTGTACTAGCAGCCAACAGCACACAAAGGGGTCAACCTGAGGACCCAGAAGGCACACCACCAGACCCCTGAAACAAAAGGGGGGTAGGATAACGTCGCCCATAAAGTAGCAGAGGACCGACAAGCCAGACTACGGAGGGGGAGGAGGACGGAGCCCTGCAAGAAGCCGTTGAATGGCGGCATCCGCATGAATGTTAATCAAAAGCACCTCATCAAAGGGCAGATCAACCAGGCGCTCCCGAACCTTCTCAGGGCAAAACGCTATCCCTGAGCCAAGCATGGCGACGGAGAGCTACTGAACTTGCCATAGTGCGACGAGAGCATCAGAAACAACCAGGGCCAAACGAAGAATAAACGCGGCCAACTCCCGGCCATCCATCGCATGGTGCTGCAGATCAGCGCAGACACCTTCCTGAGAGTCAGAAGACAGAAGGGACTCCACAGAATCCCAAAAGCTGGAAGTAGCCCTGGTCAACACACAAAGCGTGTTGAGCGCTCACAAAGCGGCACTAGAGGAAGCGAAAAGGTTACGCCCCCATAAATCCAACCACCGGGCCTCCCGTGACGGAGGAAACAACACCAGAGGTAAGGAAGGGAAAGCAGACTGCAGAAGAGGGCCCTGGGTAGAAGGGTGGAAAGAAAGGCAGACTGGATCATGAGGAGTGTAGTGGTGCTAAAGAGATATTTTGCTTTGACTAAGCAAAATTAACCTGTGTAGTCACTGCCAGGGGGGGCAATGGAAGTATCTAGCATCCCCAGCTTATGCGTTGGTCGCAGTGCTGGCGCCATTTGCCCCATCCCTGCCCTCCGTATTGCTGCTGCCACTGCGTGTCTCTGCCTAGTGCCTAGACTGCCCACTGTTTAAGATTTTACACATCTTTAAAATGCAACCTTACTCCCATTCTGCGACATGGATGTATTGTGCTCAAGACTGCACTTGTGTGAGCATATAGCTGTGTATATGTGCAGTGAGTGCTCGGGCCTGGGCAGCCTGTGCCTCTGTGTTGGTCCATATGTGTGCATGGATTTATGTTCCCATGTCTGACTGTTCATGTGTGTTCATGTAGGATGTGTGTGCACCTTTATTTGCGTGCCTTCTCTGTGCGTGGTCATATGTTTGTGTGTTAACATAGAGATACATCAATTCTAAGCCTCCAGGTTTGGATCCCATTGGCTTATAATTTGTCTTTTCTAAAGTAGATGGGGGAATTCGAATGAGCAATGTCAGATCTTCCTTCGAAGAGTTACAACAGGTGGGAGTTAAAGAATGGATTCTGTGAAAGAGCTTGCTTACATCTATTACATCCTGCAATCCAGCACTCGCATTGCTGAAAATTCTTTTCAAATCCATTATCTGTGTATGCTTACTGTGTAACCCACTTATGAACCAGTGCCAAAACCCCTTGTTAGTGACAGTCCAGCAAAGTATAAACAAGAAAAGACAATATGGCTTGTTCATGGGCTCTGTATGTACATAGTAGGCTGCTTTTGAACAGTTTGTATGCCAGGGGAGATTTTGGACACATTGACTTCCAGCAGGAGCAGAATCTGTACCTAATGAATCTAACTTCATCATAAGGTAAAGCATTTTAAAAAACATGCTTGAATTCCTTACATATTACATTTACTAGCTTAACGTGAGAACAATTATTCAGTTCACTATGTTTAAAGAAGGCACTGGTCCCCGTTTCTAATATTGGATGGCGCTGTCTTACTGGAATAGATGTAGGGCTGATTAAGCAGAAGGATAAGTTACTTTCCTGTAATCCTAGTTCTCTTCCAGGGGTATACTCATCAAAGTCATAAGCAGTGAATAATCCCGGATCACTTGCGGGACCCCGGAGCATATACATAAATACATATATATGTGTATGTTTAGCTAAAAAAGTACGGAGTACCCTCAAACATATATAAACATGCAGCCTACCATGACTCAAATAGGCTAATATGTCGATATTAATTGGGTTTTTCATGAAACTAAAAGTAATTCCATTTATCATTTCTGTAGCAGAGAACATGCACTTCAATATTGTTCCAACTCAGCCCTTTATTTTCAGCGGAAAAGGCAAGTAATAGTAGGCAATTAGCCCTTAGGCTGCATAGATGAAAAAACATCACAGTAAAAAAAACCTCTCACCCTGCCTTTAAGAATTCCATGAACCTGGAAACCGTGCCTTTAAGACCTCCATGAGCCCCCGGCTCCCATCATGCACCTCAAGTGACAGTTAGGTCAGGTCTTTTTTATTGTGTACAAACATGTAGGAATCAGGAAATGAGGTGCGAAAAGCTACTAATCTGTTAATATTCGTCAGGGAAGGCAGGAGGGTTGCTTATGACTTTGATGTGTATACCCCTGGAAGAGAACTAGGATTACAGGTGAGTAATTTATCCTTCTCTTCCAGGCGGTACTCATCAATAGTCATAAGCACTGAATAGAATAGCAAGCCCACATCCACTTTCCCGCAGACGAATAACAGTATAGATCCATCAAAGAAAGCACTCTAAGGATAAATTATCCAAGCATATTCATTAACAAAGCTTACCCAAACTGAGCATCCACCTGTGTGTCAGAGTCTAAACAGTAACGGCAAGTAAAAGTGTGAATTGATCGCCACGTGGCAGCTTTACAAATCTCTGCAATAGGTACATTTCCAAGGAGGGCCGTTGTTGAAGCGTTTCCCCTGTTAGAATGAGCCTTTAGTTTGCTAGGGATGGGCTTTTTGGCTAACTGATAAGACAAAGTGATACAGGAGCCTATCCATCTAGATAGAGATGGACTGCTCGGAAGTTGCACAACCAGTATTTATGGAACCATAGTTTACATACAGGCGTTCTGATTTCCTCAACGGCTTGGTCTTGTCTAAGTAGAATTTCAGAACCCTCTTAAGGTCTAGGGAATGCAAGGACCTTTCTGGGGGATTCGAAGGATTAGGACAAAATGTAGGCAGAGTGATGTACTGATTAATGTGAAAATCCAAGACCACTTTAGGTAGAAACTAAGGGCCACCCTGTTCGCATCAAAAGTAATATGAGGCTCTTTGCAGCACAAAGCTTGAATCTCACTCACTCTGCGAGCAGAGGTGATGGCCACTAAGAAAGCGGCCTTCCATGACAAGGGGAGAGGAGTTGGCCTAACGGCTAGGGCGCTCGATCTCGGACCTGGGGAACTGGGTTTGAGTCTCTGTAATGAAGCTGAACATCCTGTGATTCTGGGAAAATCACTTAATCTCCTCGTGCCTAACAAAAAATGAATGTGTGTCCTCATATAACGTAACTGGTGCTATGTAAAGCGCTCTGATACCCGATTGGATTCGGGTCAAGTTCGCGCTATATAAAACTCTGCAAAAAGTGCTGCAGAGAGGCTTTGTGAATAGATTCAAATGGGGAGCCCATTAATCTATCAAGAACTATTTTAAGCTCTTTCATGGAGGAGATGGACCACTGATCGGTGGTTAGACCTTTTTTAACCCCTCCAGGAAATCCTTAACCACAGGAAGTTAAAAAAAAGAAACCTGCATAGGAGATTTTCTGTATGCTGTAATAGCTGCTAGATGGACCTTTAAGAAGAAAATTGAAGGCTCGATTTGGCCAGGTACAGCAAATATGGTAGGATCACCTGCTCTTGACCCCGAAATGGACCATGACCATTATTAATGCCCCATAAGTAAAACCGCTTCCATTTGAAAGTGTACAATTGTCTGGTGGAAGGCTTTCTGGCTTCTTTAAGCATGTTCATACAGTCAGAGGACAGATCTAAGTGCCCGTACTGGAGAACCCAAGGAGCCATGCCGTCAATCGTAGATATGAGAGATTGGGGTGGAAAGCCTTCCCCCAATCTTGGATAGTAAGCATGGCCAGCATGGTAACGTCCTGTGCGGGACTTCTGATAATTGAAGACGGTCTGGGTACCAGCACTGGCGAGGCCACTCTGGTGAGAATAGTATCATCCTGGTCTTGGCCCTGTAGAGCTTGTAATTGGAGGAAAAGCGTAAAGTAATGTCTGAGACCGTTTTTTCAAAAGCGCATTCCCTCTCAACCCTGGTTGGTGAAACCTGGATGCAAAGGCGGGGCATTTTGCGTTTGCCGCGTCTCCAAACAGGTCTATGTCTGGAACTGCCCATTGGTGGAAGATAGCTTGTGCGACCTCGTCGTTTGGCAGCCAGTCGTGAGCTTTGACGAAGTCCTGACTTAGCGAGTCTGCCTGGACGTTGAGAGTTCCTGGGAGATGAATCGCTGAAATGGTCGGATTTCTTGCGAGAAGCCATTTCCAGATGGTCTGAGCCTCCAGAGAGAGAGGTCTCGACCGGGTTCCCCCGTTTGTTCAGATTATACATTGTTGTGGTGTTGTCCATCTGAATCAACAGGGAACGTCAGCGGAAGGACGGGAACAGTGGCTTAAGTGCAAGAGGTAGCGCTCTCAGTTCAAAGAGGTTGAGGTGATACCCTTGTTCTTTCTCTGACCAGAGACTTTGAACTTGAAGAGGACCCATATGAGCCCCCCAACCTTGCAGGGAAGCATCCGCGAAGATTGTCTGACTGGGAAGGTCCCAGTGAAAAGGAACTCCTGTCAACAGATGCGATCGCTTCATCCACCATTTGATGGAATCCTTGGCTGACTGTGAGAGAAACACAGGGTCCTCCCAGCGGCCTGATGTCTGCGACCACTGGTCCTCCAGAGATTGCTGCAGAGGACGCATGTGTACTCTGGCGTTTGTGACGATGAAGATGAAGGATGCAATCGAGCCCAGAAGAGAGAACACTTGCCTGACTTTGGGATGCTGAGAACGGAGGAGACTGCAGCACTTATCATGAATTGAGGATAACCTCTCCTCCGAAGGACAAACACTTGCTCTTGCGGTGTCCAGAGAAACCCCCAGGTAGTGGATCTTTTGGGTCGGATTGAACATCGACTTCTTGTAGTTGATTTGTTAGGCCCGGATTGCTCAGCAATTGCATGCAGAACGAGAGATGATTCTGAAGCAGAGTGGGTGACGAGCTTTTCAGCAACCAGTTGTCCAGGTATGGGTAAATGAAGATCTTTTGTTTGCGAAGAAAAGCTGCTACTACTGCCATGCATTTTGAGAATGTTCGAGGAGCTGATTTGAGCCCAAACAGGAGGACTTTGAACTGGAAATGTTGACGCGCTACTTGAAAATGCAGAAATTTTCGATGTTTTCTGGAGATTGGCACGTGAAAGTAGGCGTCCTGCAGGTCTATGGAGCACATTCAGTCCCCTTGGTTTAGTTGAGGAAAGATTTGGTGTAGTGCCAACATCCGGAATCTTTCCATGCAGATTAATTTGTTCAAAAGTCTCAGGTCGAGTATTGGTCTGTACTCAAGGATAGGACCTCTATTCTGTACCAGAAAGTAGCGGGAACAGATCCCCTGTCTGTGTTTCAGAAAAGGGACTATTTCTATAGCATCTTTTTGCAGTAGGATGTTCACCTCTGTTTGTAATTAGTGGTGATTTTGAAAATACCCTTCTCAAGGTGGTACTGATGGAGGTGGGGATTTGAAACTGAGCAAATACCCATTCTGCACAATATTCAGTACCCACTTGTCTTTTGTTATCTTTCTTCACTTGTCCATGTGAAACAAAACTTCCCCCCATCGGAGAGGGTAACGGCGACGGGAGAAACCAGGGCTAATTGCTTTGCAGATTGCTTCGCTGCAGAAGGCCTTTGTCTTGCAGCTCCCCTTCCTCGACTCGGTCTCCACTGACGGTAATGGGACCTGGGTTGATGCTGTTGTGTTGACCAGTGAGGGGTTTGAGCCTCTGTTGGAAATACCGATGGTCGGTACTTACGTCAAAAATCCTTTTGTTTTTCAAGGCCAACTGCTTTTAGAGTGTCCAACTCTGTTGCCTTCTGTATCCCGAGTGCCTGTGATCCCCGTTGCCTTCTGTAGCCTGAGTGCCTGTGTCCTTTTGTCCATTTTTGCCCTGGTTTTTGCCCCCATTTTTTCTGTATCCCTCGTTTTTTCGCCTCCTTTCCTCCCCCCCCCCCCCCCCCCCGTCACCCGTTTTCCCGCCGTTGCGTCCCGGCGGCCCCGCCCCCTCGCACCCCATTGGCCGGCCCGCTCCCGCCTCCCAGCTGCTCCTCCCTCCCTCTCCCCCTCATATGGAGGCCGCGCAGCGGGCGCGCCCAAGGCAAGCCCGTCTGCGCCCGTCCGCGCCCAGCGCCAGTACCCCTGGCCCCCGCCAGAACCCACGACGGACCTACGGCGCCGCCACCCTCATCGCACTCAACACCAGCCGGACCCTCGGCTGCTGCCGAGCCACCCCAACACGCCCCCACGGACCCTTCGCCTGCCACTCCTGCAAGTTCTCCTGCATCCGGACCTGTACCGCACCCACCAAAGCCAAGCACCAGCAGCAACTACCTGAAGTGCATCCTGCTCAACACCCGCTCCGTCCACAGGCACGCCGTGGAACTCTGGAACCTGCTCGACACCACATTCCCAGACGTCGCCTTCCTCACGGAAACATGGATGAACGCCTCATCGGCGCCCGACATCACCATCGCCATCCCGGACGGTTACAAGATCACCCGGAGGGACCGCGTTAACCAGACCGGAGGAGGCATCGCCATCGTCCACAAGAACACCATCCACATCACGACCAACTCCGACGACACCATCACAGCCGCCGAACATCTCCACTTCCAGATACACACCGACCCCAAGACCACACTCAGAGGCACCCTCATCTACAGACCCCCAGGACCCCGCACACAATTCAGCGAAGACATCGCAGACTTCATCAGCCCACACGCCCTCCCCTCCGCCGACTACATCCTCCTAGGGGACCTCAACTTCCACCTAGAGAACAACAGCGACAACAACACCACCACCCTGCTGGACAACCTCGCCAACCTCGGACTCAAGCAACTAGTGAACACCCCCACCCACTACGCTGGACACACGCTTGACCCAATCTTCTCCTCCAGCAAGCACATCTCCTTCAGCCACTCCACCGGACAGACCACAGCTGCGTCCACTTCAGCTTCAGAAGAACCACGACTCACCACCACCAGCAACAGGTTCCCCGCAGGAACTGGAACAAGATCACCACCGACCAGCTCTCCACCTCACTGAGCCAGGACCCCCCTGCCAGCTCAACGGACCCCAACCAAGCAGCCAACAACCTCACACAGTGGATCACCGACTGCGCCGACGACCTCACACCCCTGAAAAACCATCCCAACAGGCCCAACAGCAAGAAAGCCTCTTGGTTCAACAACGACCTCAAGAACTCCAAGAAGAATTGCCATACCCTCGAGAAAGCCTGGCAAAAAAAACCGACTACAGACAACATGACCGCCCTCAAGCACGCCTCCCGCAAACACCACCAGCTGATCCACACCACCAAAAGGACAGCATTCAAGGAACGACTAGACAACAACGCACACAACAGCAAGGAACTCTTCAGCATCGTTAAAGAGCTCTCCAACCCCAGCGCCGGAAACAACTACATCACTCCCTCACAAGACCTCTGCGACTCACTCGCCTCGTTCTTTCACCGCAAGATCACCGACATACACAACAGCTTCGGCGCACAGATCACGCACCCAACCACCGAACCAACACCCCCCACCACCACCCTCCGCACCTGGACCCCGGTCAGCACCGAAGACACCATCCACACGATGAACACCATCCACTCCGGATCACCAACTGACCCATGCCCCCACCACGTCTTCAACAAGGCCGACTACGTCATCGCACCCCAACTCCGGGACATCATCAACTGCTCCTTCAGCACCGCCACCTTCCCGGAGAGCTGGAAGGATGCCGAACTCAGCGCCCTCCTGAAGAAACCATCAGCAGACCCCACCGACCTCAAGAACTACCGCCCCATCTCGCTCCTCCCGTTTCCTGCCAAAGTCATCGAGAAGACCGTCAACAAACAGCTTGCCGCCTTCCTCGAGACGAACGGATCCCTCGACCACTCGCAGTCCGGCTTCCGAGCCAACCACAGCACCGAGACCGCCCTCATCGCAGCCACGGACGACATCCGAGCCCTACTCGATAACGGGGAAACAGCGGCCCTCATCCTCCTGGACCTCTCCGCAGCGTTCGATACTGTCTGCCACCGCACCCTAGTACAGCGCCTCAGCAACATCGGAATCCAAGAGAAAGCTCTAGAGTGGATCATCTCGTTCCTCGCCGGAAGAACCCAGAGAGTCCGCCTCCCCCCCTTCAGATCCAAGGCCACCGAAGTCATCTGCGGCGTACCACAAGGATCTTCACTCAGCCCCACCCTCTTCAACGTCTACATGAGCCCCCTCGCAGCCATCGCAACCTCAACATCATCTCCTACGCCGACAACAGCCAGCTGATCCTCTCCCTCACCAACGACCCAGCCACCACCAGAACCAACCTACACGAAGGGATGTAAGACGTAGCCGAGTGGATGATGAACAGCCGCCTGAAACTGAACTCAGACAAGACGGAAGTCCTCATCCTTGGATCATCGCCTTCTGCCTGGGACGACTCCTGGTGGCCCCCTGCCCTGGGCAGCGCACCCAAACCAACGGACCACGCACGCAACCTGGGCTTCATCCTGGACTCCTCCCTCTCGATGACCAGACAAGTCAACGCCGTCTCATCATCATGTTTCAACATCCTACGCATGCTCCGAAAGATCTTCAGATGGATCCCCACCGAAACCAGGAAGACGGTCACCCAGGCACTCGTCACCAGCCGACTGGACTACGGTAACACCCTCTACACCGGAACCACAGCCAAACTACAGAAAAGACTCCAACGCATCCAGAACACCTCCGCACGACTCATCCTGGACATCCCCCGACACAGCCACATCTCCGGACACCTGAGAGACCTGCACTGGCTCCCCGTCAGCAAGAGAATCACGTTCCGACTCCTCACACACGCACACAAGGCCCTCCACGACCTGGGCCCCAGGTACCTCAACAACCGCCTGACCTTCTACACTCCCACCCGCCAGCTACGATCGTCTAGCCACGCCCTCGCCGCCGTTCCACGCATTCGAGGAGCCACCATGGGAGGAAGATCCTTCTCCTACCTGGCAGCCAAGACTTGGAACTCCCTCCCCATCCACCTCCGTCTGACCCAAGACCACCTCTCCTTCAGGAAGCAACTCAAGACCTGGCTGTTCGAGCAGTAGCAGACCCCCCCTACCCCTAGCGCCTTGAGACCCTCCGGGTGAGTAGCGCGCTTTACAAATTTCTTGATTGATTGATTGATTGATTGAGAGACCTGTCATACCACCCAAAAAGCACTGAGGCACTAGCCACTTTCATGACGGATGCAGATGTGTTGCACATCCTTTTGCCCAGCGAATCCATGTTCTTACTGTCCATCTCCAGAGGAACTGCAGAGGATTTGTCTTCCTGGCTGACGCCACTATGATCGAATCCAGAGGTGGATCCGATCTCAGGAACAACACAAGGGAGCTGAAGCCGGAGTCAGAAAAGTCTGCATCGCTGCTTCAAGCACACCCAGAACAAGAGGAAGTACTTGCCTTGCCGAGGATCTGTGATGCAGGGTTTCAAATATAACCGACAAAGTGGAAGTTGGTACCGACATATCAATGTTCAATTTGCTAGCACCCCTGCATAGGACCTCATTAAAAGTCCCTATGTCATTAACTAAAGACACTCTGGCTGGAGGTGTAGCAGACAGGGTTGGTGAATAGTCTCTCATAGATGATCTTGAGGACATGGACCAATACGGAGATCTTCGCCTGCTTCTTTTTGGAGTGGAGGAAGGGCGAGATCTAGACCGTCTACGTGGTGTTCTGGATCGTGAATGGCGAGCCGAAGGAGACCTAGCTCATCTTGGAAACCTGCGTGGAGATGCTCTTGTAGTCACAGTAGGTGGAGGACCAGCCGAGACTCTGCAGGGAGAGAATGTTCTAGAGAAGTCAGAGCCAGGACTTCTGGCTGGAACTTTCCAATGCTGAATATTCTCTAGCCACCTTGGAGAGAGGTTGACAGGGGCGCCTGTTTTTCCGCAACCGGAGATCCCTCCCGCACGATTTTAACAATATTGATGCCAGGAGAAGACACTTCCCTCGAAGGAGACCTAAGGACCTCGACGTCGATCTCTGCCTTCCCAGCACTTCCCCCGTCGTCGCCGTAGGATTTTCCTCCCTCGACGTCGAACAGTGACCTCTCGCCGACGACACAGATTGTGCCACTCTCGATGTTGACCGCTTCTGCGGTGAAATATTTACCGACCCAAGCCTGAGTGGCGATGTCCTCGACGCCGCCTGTCTGTGGGACCGTGGAGGAGTCTTCGACGTAGACCTCCTGTAGGCCTGTGGCGGAGTCATTGACGCCGATCCTCTCGACGCCGACCATACTAGTTGTGACGGCAGCGGATATCTAGACGTCGGCGGGTGTTTCCCCGACTTAGACTTTGACATCGACTTGGATTTCTAGGGACCAACATACTATGAGCCTGAAGTAGTATGCCTCGAAGTCTACTTACGTTTCGGAGACGGAGGCTCTTGCCGCTTCGACGGCGATCTGTCCCTTGACGTAGAAGAATGCTTTGCCTGTTTTTCCGAAGTCGATCTCGACGCTGAAGGTGAACAATCAGGGATCTGCTTCCTTCTTGATGCTGGGGAGGCAGAACAACGTAGTTTTCTGTGTTTTTCCTGAGAAGAGGGTTCTTTAAAAGCAGAAGTGCTTCCAAGGCCACTTTTTGAAGGTCCTTTTCCTCTCTCCAGTAAGGCATGTAGCTTTATTTTCTCTCTGTCCCGAAGAGTTCTTCTGGAGAATTATTGGCAATTGCCATTTTCTTCCCACAGGAGGGACATTTGTTTAACAAAGCTGGCATTTCTGACACAAAATAGTTATTAAAAAAAAGCAGAAACAACTGAAAAAGTTGCCAGCAGTCACCAAATGTTGAGTAGAGATAGCTAAGGTTGAAAAAAACAATTTCTGACTAGATTAATCAAATATTGACAAGCTCAATGCTCCAGGTTGCTCACAGATGGAGCCGGAAAAAGGAACTGACCTAACTGACACCTGTGGTGCATGATGGGAGCAGGGGGCTCCTGGAGGTCTTAAAGGCACGGTTTCCAGGTTCATGGAATTCTTAAAGGCAGGGTGAGAGTTTTTTGTTACTGTGATGTTTTTTCATCTATGCAGCCTAAGGGCTAATTGCCTACTATTACTTGCCTTTTCCGCTGAAAATAAAGGGCTGAGTTGGAACATTATTGAAGTGCATGTTCTCTGCTACAGAAATGATAAGGAATATTCTACTTACCAGTATGCATCTGTTCTTGGCATGTAGAGCTGCAGATCTATACACTGTGCATAGATCGCCATCTGGTGTTGGGCCCGGATGCTTGCAGTTTGTTTTTCCTCTTGGAAAGTCTTTGGAAGTCACGAGTTTGGTGACTCCTCCCTTGGTTCGTATTGCGCATGGGCTTCGGCTCCATCCTCAGATTGTTTTTCGCCAGCAGGGAAAGATGGAGCGTAGTGGTAACAATAAAGAAACCCATGTGTGTTGTATCTAAATAAGATAAGACTGGAACGGATAAGGTAGCCGGGGAGGCGTGTATAGATCTGCAGCTCTACATGCCAAGAACAGATGCATACTGGTAAGTAGCATATTCCGTTCGAGGCATATGAGCTGCAGATTATACACTGTGCATAGATTATATAGCAGTACCCAACCCTAGCGGCGACCACCGGTATCCGTTGCAGTAGTTTGGAACAGTGTTTTGAGAACAGCCTGGCCCACAGTAGCTTGTTGCTTGGTTTGCACATCTACACAGTAATGTTTTGTGAAAGTGTACGGCGTTGACCATGTGGCTGCTTTGCATATGTCATCTAGTGGTATGTTTCCTAGAAAAGCCATAGAAGCCCCTATCTTTCTTGTAGAGTGGGCTTTAGGGGGAACCGATAGCGTTCGTTTTGCTTTGTGGTAGCAAATCTGTATGCATTTTACAATCCACCTGGCTATCCCTGATTTAGAAATAGGGTTGCCTTTATGTGGTGGAGAGAAGGAGACAAATAGCTGTTTGATTTTCCTGAACGGTTGTGTGCGTTGGATGTAGTAAAGTAAAGCCCTTTTTACATCCAGTGTGTGTAACGCTCTTTCCGCAACAGTTTGAGGTTGTGAGAAAAAGACTGGTAATTCTACCGACTGGTTTAAATGGAATGGAGAAATGACTTTGGGTAGAAATTTTGGGTTGGTGCGGAGTACAACCGTGTTCTTATGCATTTGGAGAAAAGGTTCCTGTATAGTGAGTGCTTGTATTTCACTAACCCTTCTGAGGGAAGTGATGGCCACTAGAAAAGCTGTTTTCCATGTGAGAAACTGGAGCTCACATTTATGTAATGGTTCGAAAGGGGGTCCCATTAACCGTGTGAGAACTATATTCAAATTCCAGACCAGTGAGGGTGGTACTCTGGGTGGAATTACTCTTTTGAGGCCTTCCATGAAGGCCTTGATGGCAGGCACTCTGAAGAGTGATAGGTGCTGCCTGTTCTGTAAGTAAGCAACAATGGCAGCGAGGTGTAACCTAATGGAAGTATATGCTAGGTTACACCTTTATAGGTGGAGTAAATAACATATGATGTGCTGTATGGACACATTTAAAGGATTGATTGTGTTGTTGTGGCAGTAAACAACAAATCTTTTCCACTTGGCAGCATAGCAGGCTCTAGTGGTAGGGCGTCTAGCATCCCTGATAATGTTCATGCAATCAGGGGGAAGGTTAAGGTATCCAAATTCTAGGACCTCAGGAGCCAGATCGCAAGGTTGAGCTGAGCTGGGTCCGGGTGCCTGATCTCTCCATGGTTCTGGGTTAGGAGGCATGGTGAGAGGTGTAGCTTTTGGTGTGGTACTACTGAGAGTTCCAGCAATGTGGTGTACCACGGTTGTCTGGCCCATGTTGGGGCTACTAGGATCAGTGTTAGGGAATGCTGTTGTAGCTTTCGCACCACTAATGGAATTAGTGGGAGAGGTGGAAAAGCGTATGCAAATTTGTTTGACCAGTTCATCCATATCGCATTGCCTTTGGACAATGGGTGTGGATATCTGGCGGTGAAGCTCGGGCATTTTTTGTTTTCGTGGGTGGCGAATAGGTCTATGTGTGGATGCCCCCACTTCTGAAAGAACGGGTGAAGAACTTGTGGGTGAAGTTCCTGTGAGAAGTTGGCCTGATATATGATGTCACTAGTTCTAGTGTACACCTTGTATCAGTCCAAACAACCATTATGGTGATTGGTTGTAAAGTCAACCTTATAGACCAGCTATCCTAGTGGTAGCATGGACAAGAGCAGTCTTAGGCTAAACTCTGTATGGCATGTGAAGCCAGCTGTTATACCATTTGCAACCCCTTGAATACCAAATGAAAGGACACCACAACAGATATATTATAAAAATAGAATGTATTTATTCTAGTCAAAATACCCTCAGCACTCTTTATGAGATTCGAGGTAAGTACAACACAGTCTTATTTAAGCATACATAAGTCACACAGGTAAGTAATACAGTTAGGCCCTAGGGGCCACGCAAACCATATACTAAGTAAGTGGTATAAGAACCACTGTCACGAATACAGGATAGGCCTAGGCCTAGGGAATCGCTGGGGCTACACTATCCTATCAGTTGCTAGGCAGTGGGAGGCCCACGGGATTCAGGTGCAGAGTGGAAACACTCACGCGTAATGCGTTAAAGTCGATAGAAATAGTAGTATTTAGAAATTAGCAGTTTTAGGACACTTCTGGTATAGCTAGGAAGTCGAGACTCGGAAACTAGACCCTTGGATAGTCAATACCCTTGTGAGCACCGAAATGCTCAAGTTACCTAGCCCACAGGCTGCGGGTGCATAGGTGTGAACTTGCGTCGGGTTTCGTCGTCGACTCCTATGGATGCCTGAAGGAAAGTTGCTGACAGGCAGTCAATGAAGAGTGTCCGGTGGATCCCAAGGACGGGATCAAGAAGGAAGGAACCTACAAGCAGAAGGGACAGAGTCTAGGTCACCAGCCAGGAGCTGGGAAGGAATCAGGAAGGAACCAGGCGATGTTGTGAAGATGCAGGTGAAGAGGTGAAGCTTGTCGCAGCAGTCACGGGTACCAGGAGGCGTCGAGGACGACCAAGACCAGGAGGTGAGCTGTCCCACGAAGGCTCTTGCTGTCGGCGGCGTCGAAGTCGAGTCAGGACCCAACAAGCCTTGGTAAGCGGAACCCATGCAGGATGGAAGACTTGCTTCTGGTGCAGACCAGGAAGGTCTGGGGTGTTTCTCTTTCACAGAGGAGCGGGTGCCAGTCTGGAGGAACCGGACCAGCAAGTTGAAAACAAAGGTTCGTCGTCGCAGAAGTCACTAGCCAATGGGCCAGCAACCGGACAACACGTCGAGCAACTCAGGTGCAGAAGGGCCCCACGCAAAACACGTGAAGTGTGGGTAGCTGATCTTCTTTGCAGATGGTGCTCGGGATGGGGGCTTCTCAATTCCCCAAGCACAGCCTCGACGGAGCCTCAGAAGTCGCGCTAGTCAGGTACTAGCCACTTTTCGCTGGAGATGTGGATCTGGGTCAGAGGTGTCTGGAAGTCTCGGCGCTGGTCAGTCTCTGCAGTCGTCCCTCGTAGGATCAGTCGCAAAGCAAAGCAGTGGTCGCTGGATGGTGCCTGGTTGCCCAGGGTGGTCACTTCTTGGCCACAAGGGACATTTCTTCAGTCTTCTTCCTGAGGTCGAATGTCGAAGGTCCAGAGTTTCTGTACAAGTTGCAGATTCAGGTTAATCTAATCTTAGCAGGGCTCAGCTACCTACTGATATACTGGGCTAGTGGGCTGGGCTACCTGCAAGGTCCCTCCTATGGGTGGGACCAGGAAGGGGAGTGGCTACACCCCCTTTCCTTTGTCCAGTTTCGCGCCAGAGCTGGGGCTGGAGTGCCCCAGCACCGGTTTGAACTGGACTATGCATGGGACACCTTGTGTGCTCCAGGCATGTCTCATTCCTTTCAGCCCTCCCTGCCCCAATACACTAAAGTCTGTCTGGGGAGGTGCTAGCCCCTCCCCAAGCAGGAAACCTATTGTCCAGGCCTCCCTGGCTGGGAGGGCTCCCAGCTGCAGGAGGTCAGACTCGTGTCTGTGGCAGCAGCATCCATTTTGTGATGCTGAGGCTTTGGTCAGAGTTAAACAGCAAAGTAGGATTTTAACATGTCTCTCCCTCTAGAAGGGAGGAATAATATCCTCATCACCAGAAATGGTATGGGGGTATTATTCCAAAGTGTTAGACACCTTACACGACATGTTTTGATAAAGCCAACCCATAGTTACCATAACCGTTTAAGATTATAAGGTACTTTAAGAGTATATGGTAGGCTATATCATAGAACAGCTATAAGGACATGGTTCCGAAAGCTGCGGACAGGCTCAGCTCATGCTAGAGCACCATCTCACATGTTACCAAGCACTCTGCCTCCAGGATTGTTAAGGCCTGCCATAGGAGTGGCTCACAGGTACACATGTGTCTATTTTAAGGGTAGATATAGGTATACTATATCTAAGCAAGGGGTGATTACACGACCTTGCCCCAGCTGAGTGATCAGCCAGTTGTGTCTGATTGGAAGGCCAGACCAGGGGTGGCATAATACATGCTGCAGCCCCTTGGAGGCCTAGGGTACACCTATGCCCTGGGTACCTAGGGTACACTGTACAGGGTCCAATAAGGTGATCCTTACCAATTGGGTATGTACCTAGGGTACATGGAGTCCATTTTAAAGAGAGAGCAGACAGCCTGAGACCCTGAATGGCAGGATCTCAGGCCAACTAAGTCGAAAAACCAGCTAGACACTAGGCAAAAAGTTGGGGGTAACCATAGTCAGATATCCACCTTCCTACACAACCCTCCCCCCAAACAAAAGGAGATAAGGCTGTCCTTGACCAGGTAAGCCTATATTGCCTAAGTGGCCATATAAGGAAGAATCAGCACTGGCATGGTCACCCCCTGTCTCATGGTCCACTAAGCAATCCCTCACCCTAATGGTAGCATAGGGTCTCCACCATAGGGAATCTCTACCTTGGGTGTGTCTTTGCAAAGAAAAAGGCTGGTGTTGAGATGGAGTACTGAAGTGAGTGTCCTCAAAGTGAGGCCTCAGCTTCCTCCTATCATCCTCCACCATGGATGCCTTTCTGTCTTTAACTGAGTTGCACTGTGCTCTCAGGGTCAGTCTCCGGTTAAAGCTGGAGGCTGGGTCCCTTTTGTGGGCTTACTGGAGGGACAGGTCAGGTTTGGGGCCCTAAGGTCCCATGTTTGCCTGTGCCCAACAGAATCCCTCTGGGGGAGGTCCCTAACTATCTGTAAAGGAGATCCCTCAGGACTGTTTTCAACCATCACCTGGCTAGGGCTACTAGCCAGGCAATCCTCATTCTTTTGATGGGGGGGGGGTTCTTGTGGACAGGGGCCCTCTTGGGGTCCACTGGCCTCCCTGACCTCTACAGCCCTGGGCTGACTGAGGCAGGGTAGAGAGAGGCAGGCTACCTGCACCAGACTGGGTCCCACCTTGGAAGGGGCCACTGACATCAGAGGCTCTGCCAGGCCAGGCCTGGCTACCTCTGGGGCAGTTCCTTCACAAGGGGTGAGGTCAGATCCCTGAGGAGGCTGACCTCTTCCTAATGTCTGGGGAGAGGGAGACTTTTCTTCCTCTCCACTACTCTCTGTTTGTGTGGAGTGATCCATAGTTTCAGGCTTCACTACACCTATGTCAGTCTGAGTATAGGCTGAGACCATTACAGCCTTGCCAACCTTTCCAGGGAGGCACTCAGTCTGGGTTTGAGCTGTGACTGCCACAGCTCTGCCAATCTCTACAGGGAAGTCTGTCTTTGCCTGGGCTGTGGCTACCGCTGCCCTTCCAACCTTTTCAGGGAGGAAATCTACTTCGGCAGGGGTTGTGGCTGGCACAACCCCACTACCCTTTTGTGAAAGGCCTACCATTTTAGAATGGGTGTCTTGTTCAACTCCAGCCCAAGCTGAGAGTTCCAAGTCATTCCCCAGTAAGCAGTCTACAGGCAAGGTTGGGGACACTGCCACCCTGTTAGGGCCAGTGACACCTCCCCAGCTGAGACATACCTCTGCCATGGGATGACTGTTCTGTTTGCCATCAATGTTAGTTACCTGGTATGAGAAACCAGGCAAAAGCTGCTCAGAGGGAACTAGTCTGTGAGTCACCATAGTGATGCTAGCTCCAGTGTCTCTGTAGGCCTCAGCTTTTCTACCATTGATGTAGGGTTCCTGTCTGTACCTACCCAAAGTGTTGGGACAGGCAGTGAAGTTGGCAAACCCCATGCCACCATCACAGACAAGAGTAGCTGCTGTAGGGGACTTGGCTAAGCCAGGGTCCACCTGTGTTCCCCAAGAAAACCCAACCAAATTTTTGGGGGCGCTCACACCACCTGGGGGATTACTGCTGACAGTAATAGGTGGTGATACAGGAGTAATTGGAGGAACAGTATTGTTTTTAGCCTTTGGGCAACTGCTGTCAGTTTTCCAATGCCCAGGAGTTTTACACTCATGGCAGTAAGGCTTTTTAACTGTGGTAGAGGAGGGAGCTTGGGACCCACCACCCTGTGTGGAGTTTTGGGGCCCTGAGGAAGGTTTCTCTTTTGTTTTATCCCCACCCTTCTCTTGAGGCTTGGCGGTATCTTTCTTTTGGTCACCACCCTGATTTTTAGGCCTAATCCTGGTCCTGACCCATTTATCTGCCCTCTTTCCCAATTCTTGGGGAGAGGTCAAATCTGAGTCTACCAGGTGTTGATGGAGAAGCTGGTTTTGACAATTATTAAGGATCTGCTCCCTCATAATCAAGTTGTACAATCCTGTATAGTCCTGCACCTTGCTGCCAGTTAACCAACCTTCCAAAGCCTTAGTGGCACAATCCACAAAATCAGACCAGTCCTGTGTCTGTGTCTTCTGGGTGTCTCTGAACAACAACCTATATTGCTCAGTGGTTAAGCCAAACCCATCTATCAGAGCACTCTTCAGGACTTTGTAATTGTCAGCATCCTCATCACTAACTGTAAGGAGCTTGTCTCTACCTTTGTCAGAAAAGGAGAGCCACAAGATAGCTGCCCACTGACTCTGGGGTACCTGATGTACTTTGCAGGCCCTCTCTAAAGCAGTCATCTACTTGTGGATGTCATCCCCATTCTGATATGGGGGACTATCTTGCTTAGGTTTCTATGGTCATAAGACCTATCACTATCTCTAGGAATGGTGTACTCGCCGCTGCTACTTCATTCTCCAGAATCCTATGGGGCTACTTGCTAGTATGACGAGCGGTGTGCGACCCACGTTGTAATTGTACTTAAAGCTCCCTCGAGCTAACGGCTGACGAGTCAGGATCCCGCACCCGCGCGCCGTGAAAGGTACTTAACCTTATATATTTGTCAGTCTACTAGGCACCCCGCACGCAGACCTGCTCCCTGCTGACGAGAGGCAACTACCTTGAATCACGTGTCCAGGGATGGCATTTATATATTATACTTGTGGCATAGGTGTACTCGCCGCTGCTACTTCATTCTCCAGAATCCTATGGGGCTACTTGCTAGTATGACGAGCGGTGTGCGACCCACGTTGTAATTGTACTTAAAGCTCCCTCGAGCTAACGGCTGACGAGTCAGGATCCCGCACCCGCGCGCCGTGAAAGGTACTTAACCTTATATATTTGTCAGTCTACTAGGCACACCGCACGCAGACCTGCTCCCTGCTGACGAGAGGCAACTACCTTGAATCACGTGTCCAGGGATGGCATTTATATATTATACTTGTGGCATAGGTGTACTCGCCGCTGCTACTTCATTCTCCAGAATCCTATGGGGCTACTTGCTAGTATGACGAGCGGTGTGCGACCGACGTTGTAATTATCTCTAGGAATGTTGCTGCCACCAGTGGGTTCTGACCCACACAATTTTTGCTCTCTGGCCAGAGCAAGCTTCTCTTTGGCAAGGGCAAGTTCTTCCCTTTCAATCCTCGGATTGGCTTCCCTCATTCTGGCCTTATGCTCTCTCCTCTGGGGGGAAGTCATCCCCCTGTGGGATGAAGCATTGGAGCTTCTTGAGTGATAGGAGTGGAAAGAGTCCCCTGAGGGAGATCTAGCCCTTCTATCTCTCTTTTTAAGATTACTTGGGGGCCTGTAAGGGAAGCTCTCATGCAAGCTCCCATGCAAGCTTAAGTTAGCCTGACTAAGTCTTCTGACTGGGGTCTTGCTACCTCCCTCTTCCTCAGAAGTCTCTTCTGACTCATCTGTATCAGTTAAGTCAGGGGTCTCTTCTGTGGAGGGGAGGCCCTTGTCTACAGCCATGGCACCATACTTGGCAGCTCTTTCAGCATCATAGGCCTCCAGAAGCTCCACTAGCTGTCTAAGGGTAGGGTTGGAACCCTGTTTTAATCTCCTGAAGGTACACAGTTGTCTCATCTCCTGGAAAGTGAATGCATCATATCTAGAGGGAATCTGTCTAGGATTCTCCTCTCCTGAGGGAGTATCAGTGTGATCTCCATTCAGGGACATGATTATAGTGAGGGTGTGGTGTGTGCACCTACCTACACTAGTTATTCCTACTAAACCTCTCTAGTAGTTGTAGTCAGGGTGTGCTAGGCCCTTCAACCTACAACAACTAAGTCCAGTAGGACTTAAGTATTTATAATCTATGTTATATGTACCTAACAATATCTTATGTGATCTTTCACTTTAGTATCTCAAGATTACAATGGTATTACAACAGCAAGCTCAGATCCCAATCGCTGCTCACCAATGTGAGAAGTTGGCCTGATATACGATGTCACTAGTTCTAGTGTACACCTTGTATCAGTCCAAACAACCCTTATGGTGATTGGTTGTAAAGTCAACCTTATAGACAAACTATTCTAGTGGTAGCATGGACAAGAGCAGTCTTAGGCTGAACTCTGTATGGCATGTGAAGCCAGCTGTTATACCATTTGCAACCCCTTGAATACCAAATGAAAGGACACCACAACAGATATATTATAAAAATAGAATGTATTTATTCTAGTCAAAATACCCTCAGCACTCTTTATCAGATTCGAGGTAAGTACAACACAGTCTTATTTAAGCATACATAAGTCACATAGGTAAGTAATACAGTTAGGCCCTAGGGGCCACGCAAACCATATACTAAGTAAGTGGTATAAGAACCACTGTCACGAACACAGGGTAGGCCTAGGGAATCGCTGGGGCTACACTATCCTATCAGTTGCTAGGCAGTGGGAGGCCCACGGGATTCAGGTGCAGAGTGGAAACACTCACGCGTAATGCGTTAAAGTCGATAGAAATAGTAGTATTTAGAAATTAGCAGTTTTAGGACACTTCTGGTATAGCTAGGAAGTCGAGACTCGGAAACTAGACCCTTGGATAGTCAATACCCTTGTGAGCACCGAAATGCTCAAGATACCTAGCCCACGGGGTGAGGGTGCATAGGTGTGAACTTGCGTCGGGTTTCGTCGTCGACTCCTATGGATGCCTGAAGGAAAGTTGCTGACAGGCAGTCAGTGAAGAGTGTCCCGTGGATCCCAAGGACGGGATCAAGAAGGAAGGAACCTGCAAGCAGAAGGGACAGAGTCTAGGTCACCAGCCAGGAGCCGGGAAGGAACCAGGCGATGTCGTGAAGATGCAGGTGAAGAGGTGAAGCTTGTCGCAGCAGTCATGGGTACCAGGAGGCGTCGAGGACGACCAGGACCAGGAGGTGAGCTGTCCCACGAAGGCTCTTGCTGTCGGCGGCATCGAAGTCGAGTCAGGACCCAACAAGCCTTGGCAAGCGGAAACCACGCAGGATGGAGGACTTGCTTCTGGTGCAGACCAGGAAGGTCTGGGGTGTTTCTCTTTCACAGAGGAGCGGGTGCCAGTCTGGAGGAGCCGGACCAGCAAGTTGAAAATAAAGGTTCGTCGTCGCAGAAGTCACTAGCCATCGGGCCAGCAACCGGACAACACGTCAAGCAACTCAGGTGCAGAAGGGCTCCACGCAGAACACGTGAAGTGTGGGGAGCTGATCTTCTTTGCAGATGGTGCTCGGGATGGGGGCCTCTCAATTCCCCAAGCACAGCCTCGAGGAAGCCTCGGAAGTCGCGCTAGTCAGGTACTAGCCACTTTTCCCAAGTCACCGGTCCCACGTCCCTCGTCGCCTCCACGGGTCTCAGCTTCGCTGCAGATGTGGATCTGGGTCAGAGGTGTCTGGAAGTCTCGGCGCTGGTCAGTCTTGCAGTCGTCCCTCGTAGGATCAGTCGCAAAGGAAAGCAGCGGTCGCTGGATGGTGCCTGGTTGCCCAGAGTGGTCACTCCTTGGCCACAAGGGAGATTTCTTCAGTCTTCTTCCTGAGGTCGAATGTCGAAGGTCCAGAGTTTCTGTACAAGTTGCAGATTCAGGTTAATCTAATCTTAGCAGGGCTCAGCTACCTACTGATATACTGGGCTAGTGGGCTGAGCTACCTGCAAGGTCCCTCCTATGGGTGGGACCATGAAGGGGAGTGGCTACACCCCCTTTCCTTTGTCCAATTTCGCGCCAGAGCTGGGGCTGGAGTGCCCCAGCACCGGTTTGAACTGGACTATGCATGGGACACCTTGTGTGCCCCAGGCATGTCTCATTCCTTTCAGCCCTCCCTGCCCCAATACACTAAAGTCTGTCTGGGGAGGTGCTAGCACCTCCCCAAGCAGGAAACCTATTGTCCAGGCCTCCCTGGCTGGGAGGGCTCCCAGCTGCAGGAGGTCAGACTCGTGTCTGTGGCAGCAGCATCCATTTTGTGATGCTGAGGCTTTGGTCAGAGTTAAACAGCAAAGTAGGATTTTAACATGTCTCTCCCTCTAGAAGGGAGGAATAATATCCTCATCACCAGAAATGGTATGGGGGTATTATTCCAAAGTGTTAGACACCTTACACAACATGTTTTGATAAAGCCATCCCACAGTTACCATAACCGTTTAGGATTATAAGGTACTTTAAGAGTATATGGTAGGCTATATCATAGAACAGCTATAAGGACATGGTTCCGAAAGCTGCAGACAGGCTCAGCTCATGCTAGAGCACCATCTCACATGTTACCAAGCACTCTGCCTCCAGGATTGTTAAGGCCTGCCATAGGAGTGGCTCACAGGTACACATGTGTCTATTTTAAGGGTAGATATAGGTATACTATATCTAAGCAAGGGGTGATTACACGACCTTGCCCCAGCTGAGTGATCAGCCAGTTGTGTCTGATTGGAAGGCCAGACCAGGGGTGGCATAATACATGCTGCAGCCCCTGGGAGGCCTAGGGTACACCTATGCCCTGGGTACCTAGGGTACACTGTACAGGGTCCAATAAGGTGATCCTTACCAATTGGGTATGTACCTAGGGTACATGGAGTCCATTTTAAAGAGAGAGCAGACAGCCTGAGACCCTGAATGGCAGGATCTCAGGCCAACTAAGTCGAAAAACCAGCTAGACACTAGGCAAAAAGTTGGGGGTAACCATAGTCAGATATCCACCTTCCTACAGTTCCCACTCGTGGATCTGCTGCGTCTGTCTGCTGAGCAGATCTGCCACGGTGTTTTGGACTCCTGGGACGTGTTGGGCCAGGAGAAAGTTTTTTTGTGGAATTGCCCATCTCCACATGCTCTGTGCTAGCTGAGAGAGCTGTGGAGAGTGTGTGCCCCCCTGCTTTTGAATGTAGTACATGGCAGTCATGTTGTCTGTGCGAATGAGGACTGCCTTGCCTGAAATCTGCGTCTGGAAGGATTTTAGGGCGAGGAAGATTGCTAGTAACTCCAGATGGTTGATGTGGAGTAACTTCTGTTGTGGCGTCCATGTGCCCTGTGCTGTGAGATGTAACAGATGAGCTCCCCAGCCGGAGAGCGATGCGTCTGTTGTTAGGATTATTTGTGGGACCAGGTCCAGGAACGGTCGACCTCTGGAAAGGTTTGTGGTGTTCCACCACTGCAGAGAGCGATGGGTGCGACCGTCTACCAACACCAGATCTGCCAGTTGTCCCTGGGCCTGGTTCCACTGGCGCGCTAAGCACTCTTGGAGTGGACGCATCTGGAGTCTTGCATGTGGCACTATGAAGATGCAAGAGGCCATCATCCCTATCAGTTGCATAAACACTCTTGCTGGGAGAGAGTGTTGAGATATGAACTTTTGATGCAGAGCCTGTATCTTTGCAATCCTGGCAGGATTGGGATAGGCTATGGCTTTTGAGGTGTCTATGGTGGCACCGAGGTATTGTTTTGTGTGTGATGGTACCAGGTGGGATTTTTGATGGTTCACCGTGAACCCTAGCTGGTGCAGTAGTTGGACTGTAGCGGCGGTATGTTGCACACATTGTTCGTAGGACGTGGCTTTTATTAGCCAGTCGTCCAGATACGGGAAGACATGAATGTGCTGTCTTCTGAGGTGTGCAGCCACTACTGCTAGGCACTTGGTGAATACCCTTGGTGCTGTTGTTACCCCGAACGGGAGCACCTTGAACTGGTAATGTTGCCCGTCCACCACAAATCTGAGGTACTTTCTGTGAGACTGGTGTACTGGAATATGAAAGTATGCGTCTTTCAAGTCCAGAGTGGTGTGAAAATCGTTCTGGGAAAGAAGCGGGAGAACCCGTTGAAGGGTTACCATGTGAAAATGGTCCGAATGTATGTAAGTGTTTAGAGGTCTGAGATCTAGGATAGGTCGTAGAGTCTCGTCTCTCTTTGGAATGAGAAAGTACAGGGAGTAGACCCCTAAATTTTGCTCATTTATGGGGACCTGCTCTATGGCTCCTTTTTGCAGGAGGGAGATCACTTCCTGTTTTAGCAGTGCAGTATGTTCTTGAGATATAGGGCGGTGCCTGGGTGGAATGTTTGGGGGGGCAGATGTTAGTTCTAAGCAATACCCTGACTGAATAATTTGTGTCACCCATCTGTCTGAGGTGATTGTCTCCCAGACGTGAAGGAAACGTTGTATTCTGCCCCCGACCGGAGTGGAATGGTCTAGAGGGAGCGGGGGAAAGTCATTGGGTAGGAGGTGTGGCAGAGCGGGCGGTATTTGTTTTGCCTCTGCCCTTGTTATTATTGCCTCTGTATCCGCCTCTTTGATAACCCTTTGTGAAGGTAGATTGAGGAGGGGATTTGTAGGACGTGGATGCACTATCCGAGGAGTAGCCTCTGCCCGTGCCTCGAAAGGAAGAGCGGCGAAAGGAGCGCCTAGGAGTGTGTGACTGTAGGGCTCCCATGGATTTCGCCGTGTCAGTATCTTTTTTCATCTTTTCGAGGGCTTCATCAACTTTTGGGCCAAATAGATGATCTTGGTCGAATGGGTGATTTAATATAGAGGCTTGTATCTCAGGTTTAAAACCTGAAACTCTGAGCCAGGCATGGCAACGTAGAAGGACACTGGTGTTTATGGCCCTGGAGGCTGTATCTGCTGCATCTAGGGCACAGCGAATAGAGGTATTAGTTATTAGTTTTCCCTCTTGGATCAATTCATTGGCCCTGTTCTTATATTTTTCAGGGAGATGGTGCATGATGGTCTCTAACTCATCGTAATGTGCCCTGTCGTATCTGGCCAATAGCGCTTGCGTGTTGGCGATACGCCATATGTTGGCGGCTTGTGACGCAGTGCGCTTCCCTGACGCGTCTAGGAGCTTGGACTCTTTGTCAGGTGGTGGTGCTTCGCCTGATGCCTGAGAATTGGAGCGTTTCCTAGCTGTAGATACCACTAGAGAATCCAATGGTGCAGAGCCTTTAAACCCTGGCCCTGACTGGGTCTTTAAAGACCTCCGGTGCATGTTTAATCACCCCTTTTAACATAGGTAGGATGGCAGTAGACCTATGTGTGTCGTCAAAGGTGTCTAGGAGAAAATCCTCCTCCACTGGGTCAGTGTGTAACTCCACCCCGTGGTAGTGTGCCGCCCTGTGTAATAGGTGGTGAAAACCCAAGGAATCCTCAGGTGGGGATGGCCTAGATGGGTAAAGGTCATCCTGTGGGACATCTGGGATGTCCGGGTTATTATAGTCGTCCCATGGGTCTGGAGATCCAGTAGGGGTGGGATCCTGTGGCACATCTGCTGGATCATAAAATGGGTCTCCTAAGTCGCCTGGGACAGGAGACCAGGTTGGGGAATGATGAGGCGGGGGTGGAGAGGGTAGAGGTGGGGAGGGTGGAGGAGGTGGAGGAGGAGGGTAAGGCACTCTAAAAGGGGAGGTAGCAGTGTCTTTCCTCTTTGGAGGTGGTGGTGGAGCTGGTTTGTCCAAGTGTCTCTTTTTTGTAGACAATGTCAAATGTCCAGTTTTTGGATCCTTGGTGAGTGTCTTTTGGAGAGGATCCGGTGTAAAAAGTTCTTGCGACACTGGTTGTTCGGTAGGCGCCGAAGTTTTCGGGGCCGACGGCTTTTTAGGCTTGTCCAAGCCGTGCTTCTTTGGGACCTCAGATTTTTTGGTCGGCGCCGAAGAATGCTTCGGCACGGGAGTGTCGGTGCCGAGGGCCTTGTCATGTTTGGTCGGCACCGGCAGGGCAGGTTTCGACACCGAAGGCTTTGGTACTGGGTTTGGTGTGGAGATGGAGGCCGATCTTTTCTTCGGTGCCGAAGGGTGTTTTTCGGTACCGATGGTAGGCTGGCTCGAGCCCGAGCTGCCGGAAGGCTTAATAGGCTTCTTTACCGGGCCCGAAGGTGGGGTGTGAGAAGCAGTGTCTATGGTCTTGCCTAGGCCTGAAGGCGAGGGTGTGACCGAAGCCTTTTTGGGTGTCGGCGTGGGCGTGGGAGGGGGAATTGTACTCACGACCCTCTACACCGGGGTGATGTCCTCCACATCTGAGTCGTCGGCCTCGGAAGCACTGACGAGGTCGTCGTCCTCCTGTTCGATGTTCTGCTGTCCTGGAGCTTCGACGTCGTCCCCGAAGATGTCGACTGGAGCGGAGGTCGAGGAGTGCACCATGTTGCGTCTAGCCCGTCGATCTCGAATGGTCTTTTTGGAGCGAAAAGACTTGCAGGCGGGACAGTCTCAAGCCTCGTGTTCAGGGGAGAGGCAGAGGTTGCACACCTCGTGGAGATCGGTGTGGGGAAACTTGGACCCACATCGAGGGCACTTCTTGAAAGGAGTTCTTTCCATCAGCCGAGACCGGAGCCGGAATAGGCCCGAAGGCCGCCGTCGACGACCGAAATCGAAGAAGTGCCGAAGAGAAGGTGATTAAGATGATTTATTATCTGAAGGATCTCGATGAGCGAGGATTTTGCGTTGATCGGTGAACTGGAAAGTTCAGAACCGGAGCGCGAAGTATTACATCCGAGCCCGATGGCGGAACATATATCAGTCCAAACAACCCTTATGGTGATTGGTTGTAAAGTCAACCTTATAGACCAGCTATCCTAGTGGTAGCATGGACAAGAGCAGTCTTAGGCTAAACTCTGAATGGCATGTGAAGCCAGATGTGATACAATATATAATCCCTTGAATACCAAATGAAAGGACACCACAACAGATATATATATAAAATAAAGTGTATTTATTCTAGTCAAACCCTCAGCACTCTTTATGAGATTAGAGGTAAGTACAACACAGTCTTATTTAAGCATACATTAAGTCACACAGGTAAGTAATACAGTTAGGCCCTAGGGGCCACGCAAACCATATACTAAAGAAGTGGTATAAGGACCACTGTCACGGAAATAGGATAGGCCTAGGCCTAGGGAATCGCTTGGGCTACACTACACTAGCAACAGTTAGGAAGTGGGAGGCCCACGGGATTCAGGTGCAGAGTGGAAACACTCACGCGTAATGTGTAAAAGTCGATAGAATTACTAGCGGTTGGAAATTAACAGTTTAAGGACACTTCTGAAGCAGCTAGAGAGTCGAGACTCGGAAACTAGACCCTCGGATAGTCACTACCCTTGTGAGCACCGAAGTACCCAAGTTACCTAGCCCACAGGCTGCGGGTGCATAGGTGTGAACTTGCGTCGGGTTTCGTCGTGGACTCCTATGGATGCCTGAAGGAAAGTTGCTGACAGGCAGTCAGTGAAGAGTGTCCGGTGGATCCCAAGGCTGGGATCAAGAAGAGAGGATACCTGCAAGCAGAAGGGACAGAGTCAAGGTCACTAGCCAGTGACCACGTGGAACCAGGAAGGAACCAGGCGATGTCGTGAAGATTGCAGGTGAAGGGTGAAGCTTGTCGCTGCAGCCACGGGTACCAGGAGACGTCGAGGACGACCAGGACCAGGAGGCGAGCTGTCCCACGAAGGCTCTTGCTGTCGGCGGCGTCGAAGTCGAACTAGGACTCACCAAGCCTTGGTAAGCGGAACCCACGAAGAACGGAGGACTTGCTTCTGGTGCAGACCAGGAAGGTCTGGGGTGCTTCTCTTTTGCAAGGAAGCGGGAACCAGTCTGGAGGAGCCAAACCAGCAGTGAAGATTTCAAGGTGTGTCGTCACAAAGGCCGCTAGCCAACGGGCAAGCAACCGGACAGACGCGGCAAGCAGGAAAATGCAGAAGGGCCCCACGCAGGACTCGTGGAGTGTGGGGGGCTGATCTTCGGTGCAGATGGTGCTTGGAGTTCGGGCTTCTCAATCCCCGGTGCACAACTTCGAGGGTGCCTCAGAAGCTGCGCTGGAAGATACTCGCCACTTTTCCCAGGTAGCCGGTCCCACGTCTCTCGTCGCCTCCACGGATCTCAGCTCGGCTGTGGATGTGGATCAGGGTCGGAGAAGTCTGGAAGTCAAGGCTCTGGTCGGGCTCTGCAGTCGGTCCCTCGTAGAACTTCAGCAAAGCAAAGGGTAGTCTCTTGATGGTGCCTGCTTGCACAGGGTAGCCACTCCTTGGCCACAAGGGAGATTCTTCAGTCTTCTTCTTTCGTCGAATGTCGAAGGTCCAGAGTTTCTGTTCAAGTTGCAGGTTCAGGATAATCTAATCTCCTGAGGCCCAGCTACCACACTTATACTAATCTGGGGGGCTGGGTTGCCTGCTAGGTCACGCCTTATGGGTGGGACCTGGGAGGGGGGTGGTTACACCCCCTTCCCTTTGTCCAGTTTCGCGCCAGGACTGGGGCTGGAGTGCCCCAGCACCGGTTTGAACTGGACTATGCACGGGACACCTTGTGTGCCCCAGGCATGTCTCATTCTTTTCATCCCTCCCTGCCCCAATACACTAAGGCCTGTCTGGGGTGGTGCTCGCACCTCCCAAGGCAGGAAACCTATTGTCCAAGCCTCCCTTGCCGGGATCACTCCCAGCAGCAGGTCAGACTCGTGTCTGTGGCAGCAGCATCCATTTTGTGATGCTGGGGCTCTGGTTAACTTTAACCGGGTAAGTAGGTTACAACATGTCTTCTCCCTCTAGAAGGGAGGGATAATATCCTCATCCCCAGAAATGGGATGGGGGTATTATTCCAAAGTGTTAGACACCTTACACGACATGTTTTGATAAAGCCAAACCATAGTTACCATAACCGTTTAAGATTATAAGGCACTTTAAGACTATATGGTAGGCTATATCATAGAATAGCTATAAGGACATGGTTCCGAAAGCTGCAGACAGGCTCAGCTCATGCTAGAGCACCATCTCACATGTTACCAAGCACTCTGCCTCCAGGATTGTTAAGGCCTGCCATAGGAGTGGCTGATAGGTACACATGTGTCTATATGTAAGTTAGGTATAGGAATACTACACCTAAGCAAGGAGTGATTACACGACCTTGCCCCAGCTGAGTGATCAGCCAGTTGTGTCATAATGGAAGGCCAGGCCAGGGGTGGCATAATACATGCTGCAGCCCCTGGTAGGCCTAGGGTACACCTATGCCCTGGGTACCTAAGGTACACTGTACAGGGGCCAATAAGGTGATCCTATCCAAATGGGTTATGCACCTAAAGTACATAGTATCAATTTAGAGAGAGAACAGCAGGGCTGTGGGTCTGATTAGCAGGCCCACAGCCACATCTAAGTCGAAAACCAGTAAAGCAAAAGCAAAAAGTGGGGGTGAACATAGAAAGCAGACCCTACTCTCCTACAGTCTTCTCACCCGAAGTCGGTTGCTTTGACGGCGAAGGACGCCTCGTCGTCGATTTCGACGCCGACTAGGAACACCAAGGTATTTGGAATGTCGATCTGTCCCTCGATGGCGTGTAAGACCGATGTTTCCTTTTCTCACCTTTCTCTTTACGCTCCAGCCTTGGTTGAGAGGAGGGCTTCTTGAAGGGATGTTCTTCTCGCCCACTTACTGTTTCTTTTCCTCTCTCCTGCATGGAGTGCAGCTTAATCTTCTCCCTTTCCCTAAGGGTTCTTTTTGAAAACTTGCTGCAGTGGTAACACTGGTCTGGCTTGTGAGATGAAGGAAGACAGCAATACAGACCGAGTGAGGGTCTGACTTAGCCATCTTTTTTCCACAGGCCGGGCACTTATTAAATAAGGCCGGCATTATGACAGGAAAAATAGCCAAAAGTCAGAAAAAACAACAGAATTAGTAAGCTAAATACTAAAGACGTCGAGTGAAACTAAAAAAGTTCACTTTAAACCAGAAAAATAGTGATAAAAATCACTAACTGGCGAGCTCAATGCTCCAGGATTCTCACAGAAGGAGCCGGAAAAAAGATCTGACCTAACTGTCACCTGCGATGCATGATGGGAGTCTAGGGGTTCCTGGAGGTCTTAAACGCACGGCACCAGTTTTCCAATTGCTTCTATATGCAGCCTTTCTAGGCTAATCTGCCTCTATGATCTTGTCTCTTTACCTTTGAAAATAAAGGTTGAGTGTATCAAAGCAAACTCAAAGCAGTTTTCTTTATATTTATCATAAGTATATCATGACATATGTCTTTATTTTTTCAAATGTAAAAGATTTACAATGCAATTGTGTGGCAGTTTTGAGCCTAGTAACATGTTTTCAGGCTGCATATGTATATATATATGCATATTATGTATAAATATGGGTATTTATGTATATATATATGTAGATATATGCATATTATTGGCTATTGCTCCGGGGTCCCCGCACGTGGGCGAGACTATTCAGTGCTTATGACTATTGATGAGTATCCCCTGGAAGAGAACCAACAAATGCAATATCGTCATTTCGGGTAGTCAATGACTTGGCATTTGTGCTGGCTATGAGGGAATGTTTAAAGAAAGCAGTGTCGTGTAGTTCCTATATATCCTATACAGGATCTGCACGTTCGGATAACATAAACTGTGGGTTTGGTGGCAGTCTGGTTCCGTGCACCCCCACCGGATATGTTAACCTGTTTGCATTAGCTAGCTCACAGTGCCACTAGAATCTCCTCTTATCGGGGAGAGAATAGTTTCTGGCAACCTCAGAACATGACAACCCTGATCCCTCAGGATCGTGGCAACAATATACTACTTTTCGCTCAGTCACTTGTGCTCACTTAGTTTGTCTCAGAGATACACAGAATAAACAGTCTGGGCGTTTCAATAAGGATTTATTGAACAGCTGTTATTCTAATATAGAATAGATTTGCTGTAACAACCATTAGACAGTAGCAGAGATATATGATGAGCAGTACTACGAAAATAAAGGGATGGTACAGTTCTACCATCTTGCAGTAATCATGAATATATACAAGTACATAAAACACATGATGAGAAAGTGTGCACTCCTATGATGCCCCCTTAACTGGATGTACCTAAATGTACCTAGCATCGGTGTAGGTGTTATGCGTTATGCAAAAAATCCCTCTAAGGTCTAGTCAACCCCATTACCTGAGTAAGGAGAGAATATGGGACCCCGTCCTGGTCTCGAGTTGGACACCCAGCGAGGGATGTTAGAACACTACTAGCTGGAGCGTCTGCATGCAGACTCTGGTCAGTGTGTCAGCCGGGAAGTCACGGTCTCCTCTGAGTGTCTAAGCATGGTTTATATATACCCACAGGTCTCCCTAGGGGTCCTACCTTGCTGTGTTACTGTGTCGGCCTAAAGGATGACGTCGGGATTGAACTTTAACATCAATATTATACAGGAGATGTTCATCCTGCTGTGAGTCCTGCTGTGCTTCCAAGAAGCCTCATGCATAATGTATGAGTGTCGAACCAGGGAAAAACCCGCGTTCTGAATGCAGTGTCGTATATAGGTAAAAGGTCAGTCCCTATGAATCGTTATGTATGACATGTAGGGAAGGACATCGGTGAAAGGTTGCAGTGTTTACCTGCGTCATATAGGGTACCTACATGGAATATAACAGCAGTTGACAGTGAAAACCTGGCATCAGAGTATACAATGGATGCTCCCAATGAAGCTTAATGGCTAGAAGAATTTTTGCAGCTAGGTGAAAAACGGGACCCACTTTACATGAGCCAAGGGTGAAGGTTGTGCTTTATAGTAGTTGGTTACAAGTTAAAGGGGTGTTGCCCACATGCAGGACACGCATATTCAGTTTTGATGGCTGCCTAAAACAAGCTTAAAAGATAGCACAATATATTTCTTGAGTTGTATTAGTTATTATAGGTTTCCATTCAACAGACTACAAACAATGCACACTCACCAAATCTAGGCTCTCGGCAGTCAATTCTTGAAAATTCTTCAGCATTGAGGCAGAGATCCAAGCACGAGAGACAGAGTCACCAAAAAAAGTGACGTGATACTTTGACTATAAGAAAAAATGTAAAATAAATGTAGGTTACAAATCAAGTTACTTAACAAGTTGAAATAGGCTTATCTTTTTATTTTTAAAACTAACAGAAATTTTAAGTTGGCTGGGTGATCCAGAAAACTGCAATGATCCATAAAAGTTGACTGAAGAGGCTTACATTATTAGCATATTAATTTTGGTTTTTCTGTTTGTTTCATACACACTGCAAAGTTTGTTATTCCAAACATATGGAACCTCCAAGCTATTTTGTGTACTCATGGAGAAGAGGATGGCATAATGGGAGAGCTGAAATTCTCAAGCAAGACTGGGCTGCAGTTCAATGTACTTCAATTTGTGCATGGGTTTCTGGTCCCACGACCATAGTATTCTACTAATAGACACCAGCATCAAGAGCCATCAATATGCTGATGATTCAAAACTCTACTTGAAAGCCTTCTCTCCTTCAGATATACAAATCCTTAAAACAAACCAGATTTAATGATATGAACCTTGACGGCATCAAACTCAGACTTTTACGGAATGTTAGGTCACTTGGATTCACCCTAGACATTAACATCTCCCTCAAGGAACATATTACCAAAAACAAAGACATCCTAGTACCAGCTCTCTTCTAAAGACAGTAAAACCATTTCTTCTAGAAAGCAACTTCAGAACTACTGTTCACGCCGTTATACTATTGCATATGAATAGTGGTAATGCCCTACTCCATGGCCTTGCAGACTCCATACTGGCACCATTAGAGGCATCCTACAGCCTGCAGTACATATCATCCAGGACCTGAGAAAATATGATCACATCACCCCAATCCTGATGGAATTCCACTGGACACCCTTGACAGCCTGCATCATCTTCCAGCATCCCCAAAACGACGTGTTGCTCTCTATTGATGAAGGAATGCATCCAAAAACACAGCACAGGCTGTACCAGCAAGGGTGAAAAGACTATTGCTGAAGTAAGTGTTATCATGCACTGCATTTACCATGATGGATCGGGGACAAATTGAGTACTGGGAGGTGAGGCAGGGTGCTCCCACCCTCCTCCTATCATCTTCAAACCAGCTGCATCCTTTACAAAGCTATCACAACCAGTACCCGGGCATTTCTTGCAGAGAAGCTCGCCATTACTGATGGATGTCAGCACACCCGCAGCCATGGCACCATCAAACTGCAGACAAAGAAGTATCAAAAAAGGAAAACAAAACAAGACAGCAGACTTTTTTTCCATCTATGCACCCAAGATCAGGAAAACATCTGTGTAGTCATCAGGACCACCCAAACACTACAATTCAGGAAGAAGTTGAAGGCTCACATTTTTAAAGAACAGTAGATTACAATGTATTAACCACCCACAACCCAGTTTCATCTCCTCTTACTGATTGACTTTATGCATGTCTTTGACCATGTATAGCACTATGCTGCCTTTAACCTCTTCTGTGCCCATGACGAGATAGTCTCGTCATGGAGCACGGTCGCGCTGTGCCCATGACGAGACTATCTCGTCATGAACCCCACCCACTAATGAAACGCCCGGCACAGGAGGGGGAAAGGGCGTGGCACAGAAGGGGTTAAGCTATGTTTGTTCTATAGAAACACCATACAAAAGATACATAAAAATGTTTCCAGAAATGTGGTGGGCCAGGAAACATACCTGAGCTCTCGACTGAGGAGCCTACATTGAGAGCCCGTGAATTAGGGGTGCATTGGCTGGATAATCCTATGGACAATGTGTGCACCATTGTGGGAGGAACTAGCAAATATCAGTAAAGACAAAGGGAGAACTAAATGTTGCTATCTTGCAATCCTAGATCTTGTAATAATCTTCATTTTAGTTATAAACATTTAATTTTTACAGCTAATGAGCTGGAACTCGCAATGCTTTACTTTCATATGGAGAACTCTAAAAAGATTTAATTCTACTTTTCTCAAACGTTTAAGACAATATTGCTGGACAGGAAAGACCAAATACGCATTAGCAAAGCCAAAGACTAAGCTTTTGGCTTTGACCATCTTTTTTGCCATTGCCATGCTACTGCATACTTCATGATGCTCCAAAGTCAAAACTTTATTTTGGCACAATCGGCATAGGCCAGAAAAGCACATGATAAAACAGCACAAAACAGTTTGTTTATAAATTCATAAATAAAATACCATTCATAATCCATTACATATAATGTCTAGTTTCATAATCTTACAGAGAAGGCTTCAAACACATACAAACCCTCCTTCTTAAAACGTTCTCTACCTTAAGCAAATTGCTTTACAAATAAACAAGGTCAAGTTAAAACAAATAGCAGGGGATTTCAAACTAAACAACAAAGTCATGGCAACATTAACATCTCTAATGTTATGTGCAATAAAAATTGGTTTTAAAAATTGTTTCTTTAGACTTGCATAAAAATGACAAAAAAGCAGAAAGTGCATTGTTTGGAAGCTCAATCGCATGGGCAAGGGGTTGAACTTAGATCCCATTGATTTTCTTTAGGGTACGATACCAGCTGATGTACATTATTCAACCGTAGTCTAGTCAAGACATAACGATTCTGATAATTCGTCACCCAGGTAAGATAGAGTTGACAGGCTGGGGTAAAATATGAGACATATAAGTTACCATTGTCTGTTTCTTCTCGTCGGCCAATGCTACTGCATACTTCATGATGCATGTGTATGAATCAATGAAAGATTCCAATACTGGAGAACTACAGTTACAGGTAAGTAACTTATGTTCTTACTCCAGCATTGGAAATTTCATAGATTCACATGCTTGAGTAGTGAGCAGTAATCAACACATTTTCGAACAATAGATAGAATCTATGAGCAACGTAAAATACTATTCCGTGCACACGTAAGATAACAAAATCTACACGAGTAAGCAAATATATAAACAAATACCTATACTCATATATATATATATATATATATATATACAGAAATATCATAGAAAATGTGCGTTAGAAAATGGATGGTGGGAAGAAAGGTAAAAAGGCTCACCTTAAAGAAAACGATGCCTGAGAACCGCTTGTCCTACAGCTGCATCTCGCATAGGCTCGGAGTCCAAGCAGTAGTGTTTAGTGAATGTGTGCGGCGTTCTCCAGGTTGCAGCCCTGCAGCTATCCAGAAGAGGGACACATGCAAACAGCGCCATAGACGTGGACATGGTTCCAGTTGAGTGAGCACGGACCTTTGACGTCAAAGGTTCGTCCGCTTGTTGATGACAGAAAACAATAGCATTTGATATCCACCTTGATATGCCCTGTTTAGTGAGAGGAAACACCTTTCTAGGTGCACTGTAGGCTACGAACAGTTGGATGGATTTACGAAAAGATTTGGCCCTGTCTAAATAGAATTGTAGGCACCGTTTTACATCCAAAGAGTGCAAGGCACGCTCTGCTGAAGTTTGAGGATTTAAAAAAAACGATTTAAAACAATTGGCTCATTTAGGTGAAAGTCCGAGGGAATCTTCGGGATAAACCTAGGGTTTGTAAGTAGAATAACTCTGTCATGTTTGAATTGTAGGTAAGGTTCCTGGGTAGTTAAGGCCTGGAGTTCGCTAACCCTAATCACTGAAGTAAGAGCCAGTAGGAGAGCAACTTTCCAGGATAGGTACTTTGTATCTGCTCTGTGGATAGGCTCCAATGGGCGCTTCATTAATTGAGCAGACACTGTGTTTAGCAGCCATGTTGGAGGAGGGGCCCGTACTGGTGGAAAAGTTCTGAGAAAACATTTGACGAACTGCTTCATCAATCTACTGGACCATAAAGATGGAACGTTGCTTGATCTCCGGTAAGGGGAAATGGCCGCTAAATGGACTTTAATTGAAGTGTGAGCCAAGCCGGAACGCTCCAAAAGCAGAAGATACGGCAAATGTTCCTATGGTGATGCATGGAGAGAATGGACGTTAGTCGATGTGCACCAAATGCAGAGCCTCTTCCACATGAGAGAGTATGTCTTAGTACTATCTGCTCGTGCTCTAGCAAGCACATCTCTACAGTCTTGTGGGATCTTTAAATGTTGAAATTCTTGGGACTAAGTAGCCAGGCGGATAATTTCAGCGAACTGGGATCTGGGTGACATAATTGTCCCTGGCTCATCGTCAATAGAGATGGAATCGGTATGAGGTGGATCGGAGGCTGCACTGAGAGTAGGTGAAGTTCTGTGTACCACTAATGGCAAGGCCAAGCTGGGGCAAATATGATCTTGCAAGGTTCTGTCTTTATCTTTTTCAGCACCTTTGGAAGGAGAGGGATGGGAGGAAAGGCGTAAGCAAATATGTTGGACCATGCTACTGAAAAGGCATTCCTGAATGATCCCTAATGGGGACGCCATCTTGCGAAGTACCGACATTTGGCGTTGTCTGGTTTTGGGAAGAGGTCTATGTTTGGCTTGCCCCACCAGAAGAAAATGTTGTTGAGAGATAGTGCCTGCCTCTTGAAAAGCTGCAGACAGGCTTTGGCGGATGTTCTTGCTTCTCCGTAAGTAGGGGCCTTGATAAGCCATTCGTCGAAATAAGGACAATTTGATGATGCTGCAGCCTGAGGTATGCTGCAGCTGGCGTTAGACACTTCATAAGGATGCGAGGGGGCGATTTGAGCATATACTTAGAACTGATAGTGCCTGCCGCCCACCGTGAACCTCAGAAACTTGTTGTGCTTTTGGTGTATGGGTATATGAAAGTATATGTCCTGGAGATCCAGGGATAATATGTAATCATTTCCGTTGAAGAGATGTAATACATCCTGGATGGTGATCATGCAGAACTTGTTCAGATGTCTTTAGTCCAAAATCGGTCTCCAATTATTTGACTTTTTGCGAATCAAGAAGAAACAGGAGTAGAAACCTCTTCATCTTTGACTCAGAGGGACGTGCTCTATAGCTTCCTTCTGCAACATGGTGGTAATCTCCAGCTTCAAAAGATACAGCTGTTTTTGGACACGAGGTAGTGAGGGGTAGGTGGAGGAATTTTCACAAATTCTAGACAGTGGCCAAATTGTATTAGGTATAGAACCCATTGATCTGTGGTTATTTTGTTCCACTGTTGAAAATAATACGGTATTTTGCTGCCCACCCGTGGATGGAATGGGCAAGGTGGAAGCCAGCAATAGGGAAAAGTCATTGACGGCAAACTTGGCTTAGCAGAAACACTATGCTTGTGAGAGCTCTCAGATGACTTTTTAGATACTTTTTTTTGTAACATCTTTTTATTAACTCTTTGCTCAATCGACCATAAATGACAGTAGTTACAGTAATTTGTACCAGGTTGACCATTCAGTCCTACAACCATATGCTCCCGGGTGGATATAAAAACATCAACGGTATACATTTCAGGAGGTACAACCCCTACTAGTTTATACATACAGTCGGCAGGGTCACCCCTTCGACAAAAGCAGAACTGCACCTCCATGTCTTTATGGGTGATGGTCCTCAACGTCCAAGCTCAGTCTATACTGTCGCCATAAAGACCATATTCCCTCCCACTTTTTGGTGCATCCTCTTCCTTTATATACTGTCTCTTCTGCCCTTTGGCACCAACCCAGCTTTAGATACTTTTTTGGGTGGCTGCGAAGATGGACCTGCAGGGTCATTCCAAGGTCTTTTTTGAGGCGTTTTAGAGGAGGATCTAGAAGAGGCATCACTCTCCTCATCAGATGCCACAGTATTCCTGTTCTTAAGCCTCTGTAGCCACAAGAGAAGCCTCCCTTACCGATCAGTCAATGTTTTTGTTGCAAACGTAGGACATACCTTACAATCCTTAGGTTTCTGGTCAGGAAAAAGGCAGTAAACGCAGTCCTTATGAGGGTCGTCAATATGCAATATCTTCTTCCTGCAAGTGCCACAGGGTCTGAAGAGGCCTTTTTTAGGTGTGTCTGACATGATGGGCATCATTTTACTCCACCTAAGCACAGATATACAGGTCTGGTAGCGTATATATGTGAGATGAGGAAAAAGAAAAACCTGAAGAAAATCTTACCTTTAGAGTTGGGAGGAAAAAACTGAGCAGAGCTTAGTGGAGACTCCCTAGCACGACGTGCGGTAGAAAATCTGAGGGACTGGAGCTTTTCTCAGGTAGGTTCTACAAGGTGGTGTCATCTATTTGACTGTTTTCTAAGTTTAGCCATTTTTTTTAAAATAAGGACAGGGATATGTTACTAAATAATGAGGCCTTGGGCATTATGGTCTATGTCATTACTTTTAAGGATACCAGGGGTTTCCATCTCGATGACGGGGAAGGATTCAAGCATGTGAATTTATGAAAATTCCAAAACTGGAGTAACCTCTCTAAGTGGTAGCTGTGGAGAGCAGCCTTCAGGCTTTGTCAAGAGGGAGTGTTAAGCAGCTTGTTTTACCAGATCTAATCATATAGTGTGGATTAAATGAAAAAGAACCACACAGTGTATTTATAAAAATAAGTCTATTTAATATACAACACTCACTAACACACAGGTATTTCTCCCACCCGGAGATATCAACACAAATACACACAATACTTCAATTGTAAACAGGTAAGTAAACACAATACACAGTGGCCTCGAAGGGGAGACCAAACTATATACTAAGAAAGTGGAACGCAAACTGCGACCGAAGTCAGGACTTGGACCAGGAGACTCAGAAGAGCTGGGGACCCAAGGAACAACCCAAGGTAAGTACCCAGGCACCCCACGGAGGCTGTGTGCAGAGTGGGAACACAGCGGCGTACTCAATAGAAGTCATCGGGAAAGTCATGGTTGCAGTTTTGAAGAAGAAGAGACCTTCCCAGTGGACCCTGAAGAATCCCTGCGTAAGACAGAAGGTTGGAGAGTAACCCCACCCGTGGATAACCCAGAAACAAGGATACCTATACCAGGGAAGCCGGGTGCATAGGTGCGGCATCGAAAACCGCTGTAGACCACAATGGAGGACTTCAGTAAAGATGCCGCTGGTGAAGACTGTGCAAGAGTCCTGTGGAATCCAAGAGTGGATTTTTGAAGACAAGAACATGCAAGCAGAGCGGACAGAGTCTATGCCACTCGGAGGTGACCAAGAGACAAGTACGAGCAATGACCACCGATGACGGAAGATGTAGGAGTGATGACGGTCATCTTGCCTCCACAGCTGTGAGGACAAGGCCACGCAGTTGAAGACCAGTAGCCGTTCACGAGCTGTCCCATGTCAGAAGTCGAGAACTAGGGGGTCAGTTTCCGGCGGGAGCACCAACAAGCCTTGGCAGCAGCAACAGACGTGGAAAACAATGAAGGGGTAACATTGTGACAAGCAAGGTCCAAGGGACTCACCAAGTGCAGGAGTCAGAGCAGGCCCCAAGCAAGCAGAGGAGCCCAGTGAAGGAAGAGAAGACCCTCGAGAGGAACCACAGGCAAAAGGCACAGGAATTGCAAGAGGACTTCGAGCAGCTCACCAAAGATGAAGGCCCACGGTGCAGAGGATGCGATGAGGAAAAAGATCTTGGAAGGCAGGGGATGCTGGAGGTTGCAGCTTCTTGTAGCCCGAAGATCACTGGAGTGCAGAGCCAACAAGCCCTGGTACAAGCAAGTCAATGCGGTGCACAGGGGATTGGTCCCAGTGGTTCTGATAAAGGATACTGGCCACAAAAGTGCAGGGAAGACAGGGCAGGCCTCGAGGGAGTTGCACAACCACTACTTGTGTTGCTGAGCCTTTCGAAGTTTGTGGCACGTCAGGAGCAGCAGACCGGTCAGCTACGTTGCGGTGCCTACAGATGCAGGGGAGTAACTACTTCACTCCAAGGGAGATTACTTCGGGTGTCCTTGTTGCCTACAGGCCTGGAGAGGAAGCTGCAAGCAGCACAGGCACAGATGACGAAGAAGGCTGGCAGAACAGAGAGACCAGGAGCAGCAGGAGTTTTCCTTGGTGCAGTCTCGGTTCCAGGCAAAGACCAGGTGCACTGATGGTCGAAGTTGAAGTGGTTTCGGGTTTCAATCCACAGGTAAGCCCTAAGTATCCTAGGGAAAGGGTTGGAATAACTCGGGGGTCACGGCCAGAGGAAGGTCTGGACAGAGGGGAGGATACTCCCATGTCCTTTGTCTAGATTTGTGCCAGAGCGGGAGTCAAGGGCTCTATGAACTTGCTCAAACTGGAGTATGCAAGGAGGGCACCAAATGTGCTCTTCAAAGCAGTCTGGTGTCGCTGGCAAGAGCCCCTAGCCCAATACACTAAGTCCTGTCTGGGAGGTGGTCACACCTCCCTGTGACAGCAAAGCTCTGTTCAGCAGCAGGTGGGCAGAATTGTGTCTGGGGTTGGCAGCAGCACTAGTTTGCTGGCATACCCTGGAAGGCTGTTACCGGGAGTACTTGGGGCTTCCGGGAGGAGCTCCACAGTGCATGGATTCATACCTCCAATGTCAGTAACAGTGTTGGGGTATGATTCCAACATGTTTTATTCCAAACATATCCAGGTTCAGCACAGCCAATAAATTGTTAGCCATCGCGTAATGAGGTATTGCCACTATATGTATCAAAATGGCTGACCACACTCACAAAGCCGGGAAAATCGACTCCGGGGATTTTTGGGGGGTATCCTGCTCATGCAGGGCACCCTCACACTTATAACTCAGCACCCTGACTTCAGGACTGCAAGGCCTGCCTTCGGGATGATTTATAGATTTTAAGTGCAGTGACCTTAGATATAAGGAAACTTATATCTGTGGTAAGTGTTGCTATCACCAGCTTACAAAGGCTGCCATGGCAGGCCTGTCGTCACAGTTTGAGTGGTCTCTCATGGGTGGCATAATATATGCTGTAGGACATGGGAAACCCCAGGTGTACCTATGCCCTGGGTACATTAGTACAATATACTGGGGACTTACATGGGTACACCAGTAGCCAATTGTGGAGGTACCAAATACTTACCTAGTCAAATTTAGGGAGGAAGCACAGTGGCTGGGGTCCTGATTAGCAGTATCCCAGCCAGAATAATCAAAAAAATATACTGACACCAGCAAAAAGTGGCGGCAACCATGAAAGCAGATCCTACTTTCCTACAACGTTCAACTAAGTAGATTTAGGCATGAGGAACCTGGGTTAAAGGGCAGCTTTAGTGAGTGGTTCGATGCTCTTCACACCTCACCCTGCTGCCAGAGTGAATGTAAGAACTCTTAGAGAATAGCAAAGCAGAGGGGGGCAAGACAGGGTTGTCCCCTCCCACTCATGCTCTTCACAATATAATTAGAGCCCCTGCGGAAGAGGATAACAGAACATCTATTAAGGCCTTAATGTTTATTAAGCTGTGTTTAAGGTATCCAACTCAGCTGACGGCATCCTACTGTCTCTCACTGCACCCCGACAATCTCTGTGGGAGCTGAGCCCTTCTTAATTAGACAAGTATCACACCCTGGCAGGTCTTGAAATCAATCTCTGCAAATCAGAGGGACTTACACTGGAAGGGTGGGAGTGCAAAATTAGCCAAGTTTCTATAGGGTGCGGCCTGTTTTCGATGGACTGTTAAAGGGCTCAATTTCCTGGGGATCTTCTAAAACCCAGATTTATAGGAATGTGCCAGGAGTAATATTAGGACAGTAGGCTGAGACCCCTTTTCGATGAAACTTTAAAGGGTTCAGTTACCAGGGGTGTGAGAAGTTGGCCTGATGTATGATGTCACTAGTTCTAGTGTACACCCTATATCAGTCCAAACAACCCTTATGGTGATTGGTTGTAAAGTCAACCTTATAGACCAGCTATCCTAGTGGTAGCATGCACAAGAGCAGTCTTAGGCTAAACTCTGAATGGCATGTGAAGCCAGCTGTTATACCATATATAATCCCTTGAATACCAAATGAAAGGACACCACAACAGATATATATATAAAATAAAGTGTATTTATTCTAGTCAAACCCTCAGCACTCTTTATGAGATTCGAGGTAAGTACAACACAGTCTTATTCAAGCATACATTAAGTCACACAGGTAACTAATACAGTTACCAGTCTGTCAATGAGCTCATCGGCCCTAGGTATTGGGTGGGCATCTGTCTTAGTGACAGCATTGAGACCTCTGTAGTCCACGCAAAACCTCATCTCTCTCTTCCCATCTTGGGTGTGAGGCTTTGGCACAAGAACTACAGGACTAGCCCAAGGGCTCTCTGAAGGTTCAATGACTCCCAGCTCCAACATCTTTTGTACCTCAACTTTTATGCAGTCCCTGACATGGTCAGGTTGCCTGTAGATTTTACTCTTCACAGGCAGACTGTCACCAGTGTCCACCTCATGGGTGCACCAGTTTGTCTGACTTGGGGTCAGAGAGAACATATGTCTGCAGGATTGCAGAACTTGTCTGCAGTCCTGTTGCTGATGGACAGTGAGGCTGTCAGAAAAGACCACACCATCAACTGAGCCATCATCAGGGTTCTGAGTCAACAGGTCTGGGAGAGGGTCACTCTCTTCCTCCTGCCCCTCATCTGTAGCCATGAGTAAGCCCATGTCTGCCCTGTCACCATATGCCTTCAATATGTTGACATGAAGCACCCTGCGGGGGCTTCTGGGAGTCCCAAGGTCCACCAAGTAGGTGACTTCTCCCTTTTTCTCAACAATAGTGTGGGGTCCAGACCATTTGTCCTGGAGTGCTGCTGGGGCCACTGGCTCCAACACCCACACCTTCTGCCCTGGCTGGTAAACAGTCAGTACAGCCTTTTGGTCATGCCAAGCTTTTTGGAGTTCTTAGCTTGCCTCAAGGTTTTTAGAAGCCTTCTTCATATACTCTGCCATCCTGGAGCGGAGACCAAGTACATTATCCACTATGTCAAGTTTGGGTTGTCTAAGAGGTCTCTCCCATCCTTCCCTTACTAAACATAGGGGTCCTCTTACAGGATGCCCAAACAAAAGCTCAAAAGGGCTGTAGCCAACCCCCTTTTGTGGGACCTCTCTGTAAGCAAACAGAAGGCAGGGTAAAAGGATGTCCCATATTCGCCTAAGCTTGTCTGGTAAACCTTTTATCATTCCCTTTAGGGTCTTGTTGAATCTCTCAACAAGCCCATTGCACTGTGGGTGATAGGGTGTGGTGAACTTGTAGTTCACACCACACTCCTTCCACATTGCAGTCAAATATCCTGACATGAAGTTGGCACCTCTGTCAGAAATGACCTCCTTTGGAAAGCCCACTCTGGAGTATACTCCAAGTAGGGCCCTTGCCACAACAGGAGCTGTTGTGGTCCTCAGGGGAATAGCTTCTGGATACCTGGTGGCATGGTCCACTATCACCAGTATACATCTGTGCCCAGATGCTGTTTGTGGGTCCATTGGTCCTACAATATCTATGCCCACTCTTTCAAAGGGAACCCCCACCACAGGTAGTGGTATGAGGGGGGCCTTTGTGGTGCCACCTGATTTGCCACTGGCTTGGCAGGTGACACAGGAGCGACAAAACTCCTTGGTATCTTCTGACATATGAGGCCAGTGAAAGTGAGGGACAAGCCTGTCCCAAGTCTTGTTCTGGCCTAAGTGTCCTGCAAGGGGAATATCATGGGCCAAGGTAAGAAGGAAGCCTCTGAACTTCAGTGGTATGACCAGCCTCCTGGATGCACCAGGCTTGGGGTCTCTAGCCTCTGAATACAGTAGCCCTTCATCCCAATACACTCTATGGGTACCTTGTGCATTCCCTGCAGCCTCAGCAGCAGCCTGCTGTCTGAGGGGCTCAAGAGAGGGGCAGTCTAATTGGGCCTGCCTCAGATCTGCCCTTGAAGGTCCCCCTGTCCCAAGAAACTCAACCTGATCAGGTTCAAGTTCTTCTAGGACAGTTCCTTCAGGGCTCTCAGAATCATCCTCCTGGGAGGGCTGAGGCAGGGGGGAAGGCACAGCCTTTACCCTACTGCTCTTTCTCTTGGTTTTTGACTGGTCCATAGTTCCAGGATCCAGCACTTGTTCAGTGGTGCACTTTTTGGCCTGTGACCTGGTCACAGCAAGGACATGTGCATCTATCCCCAGCATTTCTGCATGGGTCCTATACTCCACTTCAGACCAAACTGAAGTTTCAAGATCATTGCCCAGTAAACACTCTACAGGAAGGTCTGAACTAACAACAACTTTCTTGAGGCCAGTTACCCCTCCCCAGGATAAGTTAACAATTGCCACACTATGGGAGGTAGTGGCATTGCTAGCGTTGGTCACTAGGTAGTTCTCACCTAGTATGATCTGTCCAGGGTCCACAAAGGCAGGTGTCACCATTGTGACACTAGCCCCAGTGTCCCTGTAGGCCTGAGACATTCTTTGGTTGATAAAAGGAGTCTGTCTGTACTTGCCCAGGTTACTGGGGCCTATAGTAGAGGACAAAGCTATGTCCCCATCACAGATCAGAATAGCCTGAGTAGGTATCCTGACTAGGCCAGAATCCTCCTCAGTTCCCAGGGTTAACCCTACTACACCCTTTTGCTGGGAACCACCACTTACAGCTGAACTAGGGGGTACAGTTGCCTTAGGGGCAATGGTGGCTGGAGGCTTATCCTTTTTGGTGCACTCACTAAACCAATGTGAGTTGGACTTACAATAGTTGCACCATGGTTTCTTTTGACCATCTTTCTTTTTATCCTTTTTGGGACCACCCTCCCCCTGAGCTATTTGGGGGCCTGGTGAAGACTTCTGGTCTTTTTGTTTCTGATCATTACCCTTCTGGTCTGCCTTTTTCTGATCACCGCCCTGGTTCTGGTTTTTCTGCTTAACTCTAGTCCTGACCCATCTATCTGCCTTTTTTCCCAATTCTTGGGGAGAAGTCAGACCAGAATCAATCAGGTGTTGATGCAGTAGCTGGTTTTGACAGTTGTTAAGGATTTGTTCTCTCATGATCAAATTATACAATCCTGTATAGTCCTTAACCTTACTTCCCACTAGCCAGCCTTGCAGAGCCTTAGTGGCACAATCTACAAAGTCAGTCCAGTCCTGAGTCTGTGTCTTCTGGGTATCCCTGAACAACAACCTGTACTGTTCAGTGGTTAGGCCAAACCCATCAATTAGAGCACTCTTCAGGACAGTGTAATTATCTGCATCCTCATCACTAACTGTGGGGAGCTTGTCTCTACATTTCTCAGAGAAGGAGAGCCACAAGATAGCTGCCCACTGACTTTGGGGTACCTGCTGTACTTTGCAAGCTCTCTCCAAAGCAGTTATCCATTTGTGGATGTCATCCCCACACTTGTAGGGAGGGACATTCTTGCTCAAGTTTCTATTATCATAGGTCCTGTCTCTATCCTTAGGGATATTGCTGCCACCAGTGGGTTCTAACCCACTTAACTTTTGCTCTCTAGTCAGAGCAAGATTCTCCTTGGCAAGGGCAAGTTCTTCCCTCTCAATCCTTAGATTAGCTTCCCTCATTCTGGCTTTGTGCTCTTTTCTCTGGGGGGAAGTCATTCCCCTGTGAGAAGAGGCATTAGAGATGCTAGAGACATGGGAGTGGATGGATTCCCTTGAAGGGGATCGGTCTCTCCTGCTTCTCTGGTTAAGCCCACTTGGGGGTCTGTATGGGGGGACCCCATGCAAACTCCCATGTAAGCTTAATTTAGCCTGGCTAAGTCTTCTAACTCTGACCTGGCTGTCTACCTCCTCATCTGAAGTCCCATCTGACTCATCTGTAGCGGGTAGACCCTCCCCTGTACCTAGGGTACCAGCCTGGGAGGCCCTAAGAGCATCATACTCCTCTAGGATCTCTACTAGCTGAAGGAGGGTAGGGTTTGCACCCTGTTTTAACTTTCTGGAGGTACACAATTGTCTCATCTCCTGAAAAGTTAGGGTATCATATCTAGAGGGGATCTTTCTCAGACCTGCCCCTCCTGAGAGAGAATCTACTAGATCTCCTCCCAGAGACATGATCTAGTGAGGGTGTGGTGTGTGCACCTACCTACACTAGTTGTATCTACTAAACCTCTCTAGTAGTTGTAGTCGGGGTGTGTTAGGCCCTTCAACCTACAACAACTAAGTCCAGTAGGACTTAAGTATTTATAATCTATGTTATATGTACCTAAACAATATCTGTGTGATCTTTTAATTTAGTATCTCAAGATTACAATGGTATTACAACAGCAAGCTCAGATCCCAACCGCTGCTCACCAATGTGAGAAGTTGGCCTGATGTATGATGTCACTAGTTCTAGTGTACACCTTATATCAGTCCAAACAACCCTTATGGTGATTGGTTGTAAATTCAACCTTATAGACCAGCTATCCTAGTGGTAGCATGGACAAGAGCAGTCTTAGGCTAAACTCTGAATGGCATGTGAAGCCAGCTGTTATACCATATATAATCCCTTGAATACCAAATGAAAGGACACCACAACAGATATATATATAAAATAAAGTGTATTTATTCTAGTCAAACCCTCAGCACTCTTTATGAGATTCGAGGTAAGTACAACACAGTCTTATTCAAGCATACATTAAGTCACACAGGTAAGTAATACAGTTAGGCCCTAGGGGCCACGCAAACCATATTCTAAAGAAGTGGTATAAGGACCACTGTCACGGAAATAGGATAGGCCTAGGCCTAGGGAATCGCTGGGGCTACACTACACTACCCAAGGTTAGGAAGTGGGAGGCCCATGGGATTCAGGTGCAGAGTGGAAACACTCACGCGTAATGCGTATAATCGATAGCAATTGTACAGTTCTGAAATAAGCAGTTTTAGGACACTTCTGGTATAGCTAGAAAGTTGAGACTCGTAAACTAGACCCTAGGATAGTCAATACCCTTGTGAGCACCGGAGTACCCAAGTTACCTAGCCCACGGGCTGCGGGTGCATAGGTGTGAACTTGCGTCGGGTTTCGTCGTGGACTTCTATGGATGCCTGAAGGAAAGTTGCTGACAGGCAGTCAGTACAGAGTGTCCGGTGGATCCCAAGGCCGGGATCAAGAAGGAAGGATACCTGCAAGCAGAAGGGACACAGTCAGGGTCACTAGCCAGTGACCACGTGGAACCAGGAAGGAACCAGGCGATGTCGGGATATTGCAGGCGAAGAGGTGAAGCTTGTCGCAGCAGCGACGGGTACCAGGAGACGTCGAGGACGACCAGGACCAGGAGGCGAGCTGTCCCACGAAGGCTCTTGCTGTCGGCGGCGTCGAAGTCGAACTAGGACTCACCAAGCCTTGGCAAGCGGAACCCACGAAGAATGGAGGACTTGCTTCTGGTGCAGACCAGGAAGGTCTGGGGCGCTTCTCTTTTGCAGAGGAGCAGGAGCCATTCTGGAGGAGCCAAACCAGCAGTGGAAAATCAAAGGTGTGTCGTCGCAAAGGCCGCTAGCCAACGGGCAAGCAACCGGACAGACGCGGCAAGCAGGAAAATGCAGAAGGGCCCCACGCAGGACTCGTGGAGTGTGGGGGGCTGATCTTCGGTGCAGATGGTGCTTGGGGTTTCTCAATCCCCGGTGCACAACTTCGAGGGTGCCTCAGAAGCTGCGCTGGAAGATACTCGCCACATTTCCCAGGTAGCCGGTCCCACGTCTCTCGTCGCCTCCACGGATCTCAGCTCGGCTGTGGATGTGGATCAGGGTCGGAGAAGTCTGGAAGTCAAGGCTCTGGTCGGGCTCTGCAGTCGGTCCCTCGTAGAACTTCAGCAAAGCAAAGGGGTAGTCTCTTGATGGTTCCTGTTTGCACAGGGTAGCCGCTCCTTGGCCACAAGGGAGATTCTTCAGTCTTCTTCTTTCGTTGAATGTCGAAGGTCCAGAGTTTCTTTTCAAGTTGCAGGTTCAGGATAATCTAATCTCCTGGGGCCCAGCTACCACTCTTATACTAATCTGGGGGGCTGGGTTGCCTGCTAGGTCACGCCTTATGGGTGGGACCTGGGAGGGGGGTGGTTACACCCCCTTCCCTTTGTCCAGTTTCGCGCCAGGACTAGGGCTGGAGTGCCCCAGCACCGGTTGTTTGAACTGGACTATGCATGGGACACCTTGTGTGCCCCAGGCAGTGTCTCGTTTCTTTCATCCCTCCCTGCCCCAATACACTAAGGCCTGTCTGGGGTGGTGCTCGCACCTCCCAAGGCAGGAAACCTATTGTCCAAGCCTCCCGTGCCGGGATCACTCCCAGCAGCAGGAGGTCAGACTTGTGTCTTGGCAGCAGCATCCATTTTGTGATGCTGGGGCTCTGGTTAACTTTAACCGGGTAAGTAGGTTTCAACATGTCTTCTCCCTCTAGAAGGGAGGGATAATATCCTCATCACCAGAAATGGGATGGGGGTATTATTCCAAATTGTTAGACACCTTACACGACATGTTTTGATAAAGCCAAACCATAGTTACCATAACCGTTTAAGATTATAAGGCACTTTAAGAGTATATGGTAGGCTGTATCATAGAACAGCTATAAGGACATGGTTCCGAAAGCTGCAGACAGGCTCAGCTCATGCTAGAGCACCATTTCACATGTTCCAAGCACTCTGCCCCCAGGATTGTTAAGGCCTGCCATAGGAGTGGCTGATAGGTACACATGTGTCTATATGTAAGTTAGGCATAGGAATACTACACCTAAGCAAGGGGTGATTACACGACCTTGCCCCAGCTGAGTGATCAGCCAGTTGTGGCATAATGGAAGGCCAGGCCAGGGGTGGCATAATACATGCTGCAGCCCCTGGTAGGCCTAGGGTACACCTATGCCCTGGGTACCTAAGGTACACTGTACAGGGGCCAATAAGGTGATCCTATCCAAATGGGTTATGCACCTAAAGTACATAGTATCAATTTAAAGAGAGAACAGCAGGGCTGTGGGTCTGATTAGCAGGCCCACAGCCACATCTAAGTCGAAAACCAGTAAAGCAAAAAGCAAAAAGTGGGGGTGAACATAGAAAGCAGACCCTACTCTCCTACAAGGGGATCATCTTAAAATCAGATTTATATGAACGTGCCAGCATTAATTATAGGAGTTTGCTAAAACCACTTAAAGCTCTCCTGAAATTCGAGGCACAATCATGCCCTATCTTGGCTCAGGAGAATAGCATTATTTAAAATGTTAATTCTCCCAAAGATATTGTATGTCTTCCAAGACTTGCCTCTTCCACTGGGAGAGGTCATTGAGTCCCAAAATGACAGCAATGTCAAAACCTTTGTGTCTCACCCATTACTAGGATAATTCTTAAGACCTTGGACTACATAGTTCACTGCAAAGCCCGTACCTCCCACCCTCTCCCATGACTCCAGTGGTGTGGAATTTAGACCTACTTCAAGGACTCAACAGAAACAGTTGTCAGAGTTGGAAAACGAAGGGTTGTTTCCGGCTCCGTTACTGTTCACATAACACCAACCTTTGCTCTTTTGATGACATTAAGATTACATATAAGATCCCCGGATGAGAAAGATACCGCTACTTTCAACTTAGGCATTGGGTCATGCAGTCTCAAATAAAGGAAGGTGCCACATTTGATAAATTCCTACAAACCTTCATGACAACACAACATTTAGGCCCTGTTTACGAGTCTGGCGGTCTGACTGGCGCAACCACTGCCGCACCTGCGGTCCAACCGCCCCATTACAAGTTGGGTGGTTGGACCGCCCTGGAACCCTCGGCAGGGAACCGCCATTCCCTGGAGGTGCCGCGGCGGTCAGAGGACGTATTAGGTTTGGCAGGGCCGCTGCTGTTCCTTCAAGCATATTACAAGTTTCCTCTACACAGGCGGTGCCATGGAGGTTTCTACCCCATGTCAACCCTGGCGGAAGGGAAACAAAGGGGGCCCTACTGGGCATCCTGTGCTTCCTCAAGCTTGTGAATGTACAAAGGGGGGTATAACATGTGCCCCTCGTGTGCATGCACAACAGTTGCAGCATGGCATGGACTTCAGTCCAGGCCGTGCAGGAACCTTTGTTGTCCATTGTTGTTGTCCATTGTGGTGCCTTTTTCAAAGGCACTGCGACCTTTGAAAGAGGCACCGTCCTGGGAAAGCCACACCGCCAACCTGCCAGACTACGAATAACTTATAATCTGGTGGGTGGGCAGCGGCGAGTCTCAGCGGTGCGGGGGTGTGGAGGTGGAGTATCTCCTGCCCCTGCACCGCCAAAACTCATGATCGGGCCTTACTCTCCAGGCTTTATGCTATTCTGTACTCTCGCCCAGAGTTTGATTTTGCATACTATAAACAATGGGAGGAAGACCTCTGCATCATACAAGGCCAGAAACTTGGATACGCAGTCTATGCAGGAGATAAAAAAGAAAACAAGTTACTTACCTGTAACTGTAGTTCTCCAGTATTGGAAACTTTCATAGATTCACATGCTTGAATCATTCTCCGTCGTCGAGATGGTAGTCCCCAATATATCAAAAAAGCAATGCTTAAATCAATACAAAGCAGAAAAAAAGGCCTAGGCCCATTTCAGTTTTGTAACCCATAACTCTCGTTTTGTAAAAGAGACCAAAAATAATCCTTGAACCAGTCAGGACCCTTCACCCTCAAGAAACCTCCTGAGAGAACCTCAGAACTTCAGATTTTCGAGCACTTGTGTCCAAGATAACCCTGTGCAAAAATCCAAAGGTGGGCCTTTCAGGGGAGGAGGGCGGGTCCCATGTGAATCTATGAAAGTTTCCAATACTGGAGAACTACAGTTACAGGTAAGTGACTGGTTCTCTTACTCCAGTATTGGAACTTTCATAGATTCATATGCTTGAATCAGAGTAGCTAGCAGTATGTAGCACATTTTATTCTGCATGAACATATTAAATTGTCCATTTGTAGAGAGGAACAGCCTTACCTGAGAAAAACATTCAACTCCCAATCGTTAAATATTGCATGCTTAACCTCTATAATTGTATACATCACAGAGAATAAACAGTTCCTTTGGAAACCATTACATAATAAATCTCTACACAATGAGAAATGCTTTTATTATAAAATGTGCATATTTTATTAGTAAAAAAGGAAGGAGGGATGAAAGAGAGAGCTCACCGTCACTGGAAAAGGTTTCTCAGCACCACCTGTCCCACTCCCACAGCATTATCAGTGGCTGCATCCAGGCAGTAATGCCTGAAGGTGTGTGGGTTCTTCCAGGTAGCAGCCTCGCAAATAACCTGGATAGGTACTCCAGCAAACAACGCAGTGGATGTCGATACTGCCCTCGTCAAATGAACCTGTGCTCCCAAAGGCTTCCCTGCTGCTTGATGGTAATATTAGATTGCACATGAGATCCACCGAGGAATTCGTCTTTGGTAAGAGGATAGCCCTTTCTGAGTGCACTGAAGGATACAAAGAGTTGAGACGATTTGCGAAAAGCTTTAGTTCTTTGTAGATAAAATGTCAGAAAACGCTGGATATCCAGCGAATGGAGAGTCTTCTCTGTTGCAGTAGTCGGTTTTAGGATAAGAGGCTCATTCAAGTGATAGTCTGATGGTCTTTTGGGTATAAACTTTGGATTATTTCAAAGGACTATCCGATCCTCTTTGAACTGTAAAAAAGGTTCCTGTGTGGCCAGGGCTTGAATCTCCCCAACTCTCCTGGCCGATGTGAGTGCCAGGAGAAGAGCCACCTTCCAAGACAAGAATTTAAGGTCCGCCCTGTGAATGCGTTCAAAGAGATGCTTTATGAGTTGCGATAGCACTTCATTCAGCTGCCAGAGAGGTGGCGGAGGTTTGACTGGGGGAAAGCTACCAAATAATCATTTCATGAACTATTTTATGATTCTTTCAGAACATAACGATGGTCCTGATGAGGTCCTTCTATAACGAGATATAGCGGCTAGATTAACTTTTATTGACGCATGTGCTAATCCAGATTTCACCAAAAGTAGAATGTAAGAATTTTATCAGATGCAGATCTTAGAGGATGAATATTAGACTCCTGGCACCATAAACAGAATCTTCTCCATTTCATCCTGTCCGTCTTATTTGTACTCAGTGCTCTGGCACTTGAGAGAATATTCCTGCATTCAGATGGTAGTTTTAGATGTTGAAATTCAGTGTTCAGGAGCCATGCTGCTAAACGTCATGACTTGGGGTCTGGATGAAGCACTTGCTACCGCGACATTGTCAAGAGAGATGGAATGGGCTGAAGGAGAATCAATTGCGTTTCCGATAGAAGGAGAAGCTCCGTGAACCAGTGTTGTCTGGGCCACAATGGGATTATCAGGATCATTCTGCATGGCTCTCTCTTGATCTTCGTGAGAAGACGTGTGTAGGAGAGTAGGATCTGCTTCTTATAGTTACCCCCACTTTTTGCTGATGTTTCACTGTTTTCAACTTAAACTGGCTGGGATCCTGCTATCCAGGACCCCAGCCTAGCTGCTTTCTCCTCTAAATTGATTGCATGTACTTTAGGTACACTACAGATTGGATACTGGGGTACCCTTATCAGTACCTAGTATATGGTATACTAGGTACCCAGGGCATAGGTACCCCAGAGGCATCTCAGGAGCTGCAGCATGTATTATACCACCCCTGGGAGACCATTCAAAATGACACAACAGGTCTGCTACAGCAGCCTGTGTAAGGTCGTGCATGCACCCCTTACTTATATATAGGTTCACTATATCTACTCCATATCACTGCACATATAAACCTATCAGTCACCCCTATGGCAGGCCTTATCAATCCTGAAGGCAGGGTGCTGGGTTTCATGTGAGAGGGTGCTCCTGCATGAACAGAGTCCCTCTGCAGCCTTTGGAACCTATATTCCCGGGTTGTTTGTGATGCAGCCAACCATATATACTTAAGTGCATTATAACCTTGCGGTAAATGCTAACTTTAAAACGGCTGCATGTAAACCTGTTGTGTTTGGTGTCAAACACTTTGGAATCATACCTCCACACCAGTAACTTGTGTGAGAGGTATGATTCCACCCTTCTAGAGGGAGAAATATGACAACACCGGTACACCCTGTACCAGCTTTCCTGACCCTGGCATCACAAAATGGATGCTGCCAGCCACAGACACGAGTCTGCCTTCCTGCTGCTGGACGAAACTTCAGCAGGGGAAGGCTGGACAATAGGTTTGCTGTCACAGGGATGTGTGACCATCTCCCAGGCAGGCTTTAGTGTATTGGGGCTGAGTAGGTGCACTCTGAGAGTGCTTTAATGTCTGCACTGGGGGCACATTTGGTGTCCCGGTGTTGTACAGCTCAAACCGGTTGCAGGAGCCATTTGCTCCTGCTCTGGCGCAAACCTGGACAAAGGACAAGGGTGTAGCCACCCCTCTGTCCTGACCATCCCATAGGTGGGTCCCCAGAGTTTGTCCTACCCCTTCCTTGGGTATAAAGTAGAAACCCCTGACTACAGGACTTTAGATTTTACCTGGACTAAACTCTGCTACAGAAACCAAGTACTTCGACTATCTACACTACGCTGGATGACTGAAGACTCTCCCTTGGAGTAAAGGAGTTACTCCCTTGCTAGGCAGGCACCATAAACGCATCTGACCGGTTTGCATCTCCCGAGCTCCTGAGGACTCCGAAGATTTCTGCAACATAGGAGGTGGGTTCCCAAGTGTCCCCGAGCTTGACTAGTGCTCTCACAAATCCTGAGACCCGCAGCCCTCTTGGGGACCATGCAACCCGTACCTCTGTGCACCGTGTCCATTAGCAGCAGCATATGCTTTTCGGCAATCCCTGAGACTGTGCTTTGAGCTACTTGTAGTCCTGACCCGGAGCAGTAATTCCACTGAAGATTTGCGGCCTACACTCCACGAGTGTTCTGTGGGCTGGTATTTTGTGATTCAGCTCGAGGTCCCTTTGCGATCCCTGGTCCGTCGACCTGTGGGTCCCTGAGAAGGGAACTTCAACTTTCAATGGGCTTTCCTGGTTGCTCCAGATGTGCCCTGTCGTGCCCCTGGTCACTGTGAAGTGACCCAGACTCTGTCCCCTCTGCTTTCAGGTTCTTCTCAGCTCCGATCAAGGCTTGGATCACACCGGACACTTTCTTCTTCCCAGCTGCAGCACTTCTTCGCATCACGCCATTGAAATCAACTAGCGTTTCCGACACCACTTGACCCCTATACAACCGGCTCTGCTGGGATAGGTAACACAAGTACCTCGGTACTCTCAAGGGTGCTGGCCTTAGAACCTTCTATGTTCCAAAGGGTTTGCTTGAAGTCCTCTCCTAAGTGCCCTTAATCTTTAAAAATCCAACCGCGACTTTCCCATAGAGTTGTACGTAGCTCGCGGCTTTGTTCTCACACTGCACACGTCCTCCGTGGGTCCTCTGTGTCACTACCTTGGGTGGTTCCTTGGGGTCCCAGCAATTCTACGTGCTCTAGGCACTGTGTCTACTCAAGTCGTGGTTGTTATATCACTTTCTTAGTATATGGTTTGGTCTCCCCCTGGAGCCCACTGTGTATTGTGCTATTTACTGTCATTTTAGTGCTTTAATATTGTGTACCTTGTTCTCTAATCTCAGAAAGAGGTTAGTAGAGTGTTTAGTAATAAATACATATATTTTATATATACCTTGTGTGGTTCTCCTTTCATTTGGTCATTCAGGAGGTTATAATCTGGTAAACCAAGCTGCTTTACATTCCTTCGAGACTTAGCCTGAAGGCTGCTCTCCGTAGTTATCATTAGGATAGCTTTCAATAAAGGTTGTCTTTAACCTCATCATCAATAATGGTTGTTTGGACTGGTGCAAGGTGCCCACTTTAACTAGTGGACAGCATATACCAGGCCAACTTCTCACAACGTGGTAGTAAGGGAATCGGCGGAAAAGCTAACGCAAAGGCGCTTACACCATGCCATCAAAAACGCATTCCCCCAGGATCCCTGTTGGTGACGCCAACTTGCAAAGAAACAGCATTTCTTGTTCTGAGCTGTTGCAAAGAGGTCCACTGTTGGCTTGCCCCACTTTAGAAAGATACAGTTTAGGGTTTCCTGATTAATCTCCCACTCGTGGCAGGTTGACTTGAGTCTGCTTAATGTGTCTGCCTTGACATTTTTATCCTCCGGAAGGTGTTCTGCCTTTAGCGAGATTCTATTCTGAACTGCCCATTTCCAGATTCTCTGGGTCTCCTGAGTTAGGGGGAGAGATTTTGTGCCGCCTTGCTTGTTGAGATGATGCATTGCTGTTGTGTTGTCTGTCCTGATCAGCACAGCCAAGTTCTTTATCCTTGGAAGAAAAGCCAGCAATGCTAATATCACTGCTCTGGGTTCCAATAGATTGATGTGAAGTTGTTGGTCTTGACTCTGCCAACGCTCATTGACCTGGAGGTCTTGAAGGAATGTCCCCCAACCTTCCAGGGAAGCATCGATGGTGATAACCTGTGGAGCCGACATGGTAAGAAAAGAAAGGCCGACTGAGATATTTTGACTTTTGGTCCACCAAGACACGGCCTGTATCATACCTGGTGTGACTGTGATGACATCCTCAAAGGACCCCACAGCTTGACGCCATTGCCGACCCAGTTCCTCCTGTAATGGACGCATCCTTAACTGGCAGAAAGGGATGAAAGGGATGCATGAAGACATTGTCCCCAGAAGTGACTTGTCGCGGTGTACTGAAAGTGACTTTCTTCTTGCAAATGCTTGGGACATAGAGATTAGCTTCTGCTGTCTCTCGAGAGAAGGAAAGGCCCTGTTTATTGGGGTGTCCAGAATTGCCCAAAAGAACGTAATGCTCTTGGAAGGATGAAGAGATGATTTCTCTCTGTTCAGAGTCAGGCCTCATTCAGAAAAAAGTGTTGTGCATGCCACCATGGACGACTGAGCAGCTGTGCGTGAAGGTGCTTTGATCAACCAATCGTCCAGGTACGGAAATACCTGATGCCTTTGTTTCCTCAGAACAGCTGCCACTGGAGCCAGACATTTTGTGAAAATCCTTGGGGCGGATTTGAGGCCAAAACGGCAGCACCTTGAACTGGTAATGGCTTCCGGCTACGACAAATGAAAGGTACTGCCTATGGGAGGGATGCATGGGGATGTGAAATATGCATCCTGTAAGTCTAAGGTGGTCATATGATCTCCTGGGTTTAGGAGTAGCAGAATATCCTGAAGGGAAACCATCCGGAAGGACTGTTTTTTTAGCTAAGTATTTAGAGCTCTCAGATCCAGGATAGGATGCCATTGACGAAAGTTCTTGCGAACCAGAAAGAAACGGGAATAAGGAAAATGCTACTTACCAGTATGCATCTGTTCTTGGCATGTAGAGCTGCAGATCCACACACTTAGCATAGATCGCCATCTGGTGTTGGGCCCGGATGTTTGCACTTGTTTTTGTCCTGGAAAAGTCTTTGGAAGTCACGGGACAGGGGACTCCTCCTTTGGACTATAGTGCGCATGGGCATCGGCTCCATCCTCAGATTGTGTTTCGCCAGCAGGGAAATGATGGAGTTTTGTAAGAGACAGAAAGATGCCCGTGTATGCTGTATCTAAATAAGATAGTACTGGAACAGATAAAGGTAGCCGGGGAGGCGTGGGTGGATCTGCAGCTCTACATGCCAAGAATAGATACATACTGGTAAGTAGCATTTTCCGTTCGAGGCATATGAGCTGCAGATCACACACTGTATAGCAGTACCCATCCCTAGCGGCGACCACCAGTACCTGTTGCAGTAGTTTGAAATAGTGTTTTGAGTACAGCCTGGCCCACACTAGCTTGTTGTTTTGTTGGCACATCAACAGAATAGTGTTTTGTGAATGTGTGCGGAGTAGACCATGTAGCTGCTTTGCAGATGTCATCTAAGGGAATGTTCCCTAAAAATGCCATTGAAGCCCTTATCTTTCGTGTAGAGTGGGCTTTAGGAGGAACAGATAAAGTATGTTTTGCTTTGTGATAGCAAATTTGTATGCATTTAACAATCCATCTAGCTATCCCAGACTTTGATATGGGGTTGCCTTTGTGTGGTGGTGAGAATGACACAAAACGTTGTTTGGTCTTACGAAAAGGTTGTGTTCTTTCAATGTAATAGATCAAGGCTCTTTTGACGTCTAGGGTATGAAGAGCTCATTCCGCGACTGACTGTGGCTGCGAGAAGAACACTGGAAACTCTACAGACTGATTGAAGTGGAAAGGAGAAATTACTTTAGGGAGGAATTTTGGATTGGTTCTGAGAACAACCTTATTGTGATGGATTTGTAGGAAAGGTTCCTGAATAGTTAGCGCTTGCAGTGCACTAACTTTTCTAAGAGAAGGGATAGCTACTAGGAAAGCAACTTTCCATGTTAGAAATTGGAGCTCACATTTATGCAGAGGTTCAAAAGGAGGACCCATTAGTCTTGTTTAAATTCCACACAGGTGAGGGTGGTACCCTGGGGGTAATTATCCTTTTGAGGCCTTCCATAAAGTCTTTGATGGCAGGCACTCTGAAAAGTAATAGGTGTTGTCTATTTTATAAATAGGCTGCTATGGCAGAGAAATGCAGCCTAATAGATGTGTAGGCTAAGTTGCACCTTTGGAGATGTAGTAAGTTACCTATGATGTGTTGGATAGACACGTCTAGGAGATTGATGTTGTTGGTATGACAGTATATTACAAATCTCTTCCACTTGGCTGCATAGCAGGCTCTAGTGGCGGGGTGTCTAGCTTCTTTAATGACGTTCATGCATTAAGGGGGCAGATTAAGGTAACCGAATTCTAAGACCTCAGGAGCCAGATCTCAAGGTTGAGCTGAGCTGGGTCCGGGTGAATGATCTCTCCACGGTTCTGGGTTAGGAGGCGTGGGGAGAGGTGTAGTTTTTCGTGCGGTACTACAGACAGTTCCAGTAATATGGTGTACCACGGTTGTCTGGCCCAAGTTGGAGCAACTAGGATGAGAGTCAGTGCATGTTGCTGTAGTTTGCGCACCACCATTGGAATGAGTGGGAGAGGTCGAAAGGCGTACGCACATCTGCCTGACCAATTCATCCATATCGCATTGCCTTTGGACAATGGATGTGGATACCTGGCGGCAAAGCTTGGGCATTTGGCGTTTTCGTGCATGGCGAAGAGGTATATCTCTGGTTGCCCCCACATTTGAAAGAATGGCTGAAGAACTTGTGGATGAAGTTCCCACTCGTGTATCTGTTGCGTTTGACGGCTTAACAGATCGGCTATGGTGTTTTGGACTCCTGGGACATGTTGAGCTAGGAGAAAGATGTTCTGGGGTATAGCCCATCTCAATATGCTTTGTGCCAGTTGAGAGAGCTGCAGAGAGTGTGTCCCGCCTTATTTCTGTATGTAGTACATGGCTGTCATGTTGTCTGTGCGGACTAAGACAGCTTTGCCTGATATTTGTTTTTGGAAAGCCTTTAAGGCTAGGAAAATGGCTAGTAGCTCCAGGTGGTTGATGTGGAGTAACTTTTGTTGAGGAGTCCACCTGCCTTGCATGGTGTGATGTAATAGGTGCGCCCCCCAGGCGGAGAGCGATGCGTCTGCTATCATGACTATCTGTGGAACTGGCTCTAGGAATGGTCGCCGTTTGGAAAGGTTCTTGATGTTCCACCATTGCAGAGATCGATGAGTGTGACCGTCTACCAACACCAGATCTGTTCGCTGACCTTGAGCCTGGTTCCATTGGCGTACTAAGCACTCCTGGAGAGGACGCATGTGGAGTCTTGCATGAGGTACTATGAGTATGCAAGAGGCCATCATCCCTATTAGCTGCATGAACACTCGTGCTTGGAGAGAGTGTTGAGGCTGAAATTTGTTTATGAGAGCTTGCATGCTTGCTACCCTGGCCGGGTTGGGATAGGCTAATGCTTTTGAGGTGTCTATTGTGGCACCAAGGTATTGATGTATGTGGGACGGTTGTAGATGAGACTTTACGTAGTTTACTGTGAACCCCAAGTTGTGGAGTAGATGGATTGGGGTGTGAGTGTGATGTACACACTGATTGTATGAGCTGGCTTTTATGAGCCAGTCGTCCAGATATGGGAAGACGTGAATGTGTTGTCTTCTTAAGTGGGCTGCCACTACCGCTAGGCACTTGGTGAATACCTGTGGTGCTGATGTGACTCCGAAAGGGAGTACTTTGAATTGATAGTGTTGGCCGTCCACTACAAACCTTAGATATTTCCTGTGAGCTGTGTGAATGGGAATATGGAAATAGGCGTCCTTGAGATCTAGAGTAGCAAGGAAGTCGCCTTGTGAAAGAAGAGGAAGGACCTGCTGGAGTGTAACCATGTGAAAGTGGTGTGATTGTATGTACAGGTTTAGAGGTCTGAAGTCTAGAATAGGCCTGAGAGATACGTCCTTCTTTGGTATGTGGAAATACAGGGAGTAAACTCCTGTTTTTGTTGTTGCAGGGGAACTGGTTCTATTGCACCCTTTTGTAGGAGGTAGATCACCTCCTGCTTTAGCAGAGCTAAGAGTTCTGAGGACATTGGGCGTTGTTTGGGTGGTATGTGTGGGGGGTAGGAGTAAGTTCCAGACAGTAACCTGATTGAACTATTTGTCGCACCCACCTGTCTGTAGTGATGTTGGTCCAGACAGGCAGGAACTGTTGTAGTCTTCCCCCGACCAAAGTGGAATGGTCTGGGGGAAGTGGAGGGAAGTCATTGGGTAGGAGTGGAGGCAGAGCGGGTGTTGTTGGTCTTGCCTCTGCCTTTGTTATTGTTGCCTCTGTAGCGTCCTCTCTGGTAACCTCTGGTAAACGTAGACTGGGCGGGAGCCTTGTAAGAGGTGGAGGGGTTGTCTGAGGAGTAGCCTCTGCGGGTGCCCTTGTAAGGTGAGCGACGAAAGGAACGTCTGGGAGCTTGCAACTGCAAGGCTCACATTGATTTAGCTGTGTCCATATCCTTTTTAATTTTTCCAAGGTTTGAATATAAATTTGGGCCAAATAGGTGCACCTGATCAAATGGCTGGTTGAGGATGGAACTTTGAACTTCAGGTTTAAAAAATGAAATGCGTAGCCATGCATGCCTACATAGAAGGACACTTGTGTATACTGCTCTGGAGGCGGTGTCTGCCATGTCGAGAGCGCAACGGATGGAGGTGTTGGTGATAGGCTTACCCTCCTGTATGAGTTCATTGGCCCTGTTTTTGTATTTATCTGGGAGGTGCTGCATTATGGACTCTAGTTCATCATAATGTGCCCTATCATACCTGGCTAACAGTGCCTGAGTGTTGGCGATGCGCCATATGTTAGCCGCCTGTGAGGCTGTTCTTTTGCCAGAGGCGTCCAAGAGTTTAGACTCCTTGTCAGGTGATGGAGCGTCACCTGATGTCTGAGAATTGGCCCGTTTCCTAGCATTGGAAACTACCAGGGAATCTAAGGGCACTGGGCCTTTAATGTAAGCTGGGTCAGCTTTAAACTTTTTCTCGATCCTGGGGTTAATAACTCGAGCCCTAACAGGATATTTAAAGACTTCAGGTGCATGCTTAATAACGCCTATAAGCATAGGTAGTATTGAGGTGGATCTTTGAGTGGTGTCAAATGTATCCATTAGGAAATCCTGCTCCATGGGGTCTGTATGCAAGGCAACCCCGTGGTACTCGGCAGCTCTGTGGACGAGCTGATTAAAGCCCATGGTGTCCTCTGAAGGGGAAGGCCTGGAGGGATAGATGTCATCCTGTGGAACATTAGGGACATCTGGTGTGTTATAATCATCCCAGGGGTCTGGGGAAGAAGGTGGACTAGGATCCCCTAGTGGCACATCGTCTGGACCCTCCCTATGTCATCCAAGGTGTCATCATCCTCTACTGGTGTAGGAGATGGTGTAGGGGAACGGTGTGGTGGGGGAGGTGGAGGAGGAGGTGGTGGAGGAGGAGTTGGAGAAGGGAGTCTTGGAGGAGATGTGGCAATGTCCCTCTTTTTGGGTGGTGGAGCCGGTGCAGGAGCTTTTAGTGGCCTTTTCCTAGAACTAAGAGTCAATTGACCAGTTTTAGGATCACTTATGAGAGTCTTTTGAGCAGGGTCTGGTGTGAACAGCTCTTCTGCTGGAGGTTGGTGTTTCGGTGCCGAGCGTTTCGGTTCCGTAGGCTTCTTCGGCACCGACTCTGTAGTGGTTCTGTGTTGTTTTGGTTTGGAACCGTGCGTCTTTACAGTCTCTGTGGCCTGTGGAACTTGTTGTTTTTTCGGTTCCGAGGCATTCCTTGGCTCCGAATCTGAGCCCTTTGGGAGTAGTTTTTTTTGATCGGCTCCGAATGTTTTTTCGGTGTCGACGAGTCGGTGCTTGTGGGTTTTGGTGCCGTGTGCTTGGATTGGAAGCAGCTGTCAGCACGGAGGAGGAGGGCGGTTTCTTTTTCGGTGCCGGTGATTGTGTTTCGGTACCGATGGCAGGTTGACTCGAGCCCGAGCTGCCTGAAGGCTTAGTAGGCTTCTTTGCCGGGCCCAAGGGCGGGGCATGGGAAGCAGTCTCTTGGTGTGCACCTGGGCGCGAAGGTGTGACCGAAGCCTTTTTTGATGGTGCAGGGAGGGGGTCGGGGTCAACGTTCTTACGTACGACCCGCTGCGCCAAAGTGATCTCTCACGTCGGAGTCATCTGCTTCTGAGGCGCTGACGAGGCCTTCTTCGACCCGCTCTCGCTCCGGCACGTCGACGCCCTCTTGAAAGATGTTGTCGGGGATTGATGTCGACGAGCGAGCCATGGTTCTTCGCGCGCGTCGGTCCCGAATGGTCTTCTTCGAGCGGAAAAAGGCACAAGCTGGACAGTCTCTGGCCTCGTGCTCTGGTGAAAGGCAGAGGTTGCACACCTCATGCAGATCGGTGTGGGGAAACTTTGACCCACATTGAGGACACTTCTTGAATGGCGTCCTTTCCATGAGCCAGAAGCCAAGACCCAGGTAGGCCCGAAGGCCTTCGTCGACGATCGGAATCGAGGATTTCAATTTGGAGAGATGCGCCACGATTAGGGTTCGCGATCGAGAAAATACCGTCGAAAGGATGAAGGATTGCGCGTCGAAAGTGGAATTGGTAACGGTTCCGAACTGGAGCACAACAAACACATCCAAGCCCGATGGCTGAAAAAAATTGCATTTTTAGGGAACATTCCCTTAGATGACATCTGCAAAGCAGCTACATGGTCTACAACGCACACATTCACAAAACACTATTCTGTTGATGTGCAAACAAAACAACAAGCTAGTGTGGGCCAGGCTGTACTCAAAACACTATTTCAAACTACTGCAACAGGTACTGGTGGTCGCCGCTAGGGATGGGTACTGCTATACAATCTATGCTAAGTGTGTGATCTGCAGCTCATATGCCTCTAACGGAAAATGCTACTTACCAGTATGCATCTATTCTTGGCATGTAGAGCTGCAGATCCACACACGCCTCCCCGGCTACCTTTATCTGTTCCAGTACTATCTTATTTAGATACAGCATACACGGGCAACTTTCAGTCTCTTACATCCAGGCACAACACCAGATGATTTTCTATGTTAAGTGTGTGATTTGCAGCTCATATGCCTCGAACAATCCCTTCCCCCTCTGGGAGATTGGCACCGGTTCTATTGCTCCTTTTTAGAGCATTGTAAGAATCTCCAAGCTCATGAGATGTACATGTTTGACTTCCTGGCGTCCCGGACGAGTACAAGGAGGGATCTGAGGAAACTCCAATGTATGGCAAAATTGTATTAGATTGAGGACCCATCGGTCCGTGGTTATTTTCTGCCACTGGGAAAAATGAAAAGAAATTTGTCCTCCCAGGGGAACTTCTGGACAGGAGTACCACCCTCCTCCGTAGCCATGGTATAAGGAGACAGTGCGCCAGGTTCTGGCGAGAAATCCAGATCACCGGCGTCCCCCAAATCTTCTGCCCAGTCCGGGTCTAACTCGCATTGGGCTGCAAGAGGGTCTTCAGACCCCTCCCAGTCCTCCCCGTCCTCCATAACCTTCTGGGCAGGTGGGAAAGAGGGAGGAGGATGGAGAAAGGGATATAAATTCCCAATCGGTGTCGGAATCGGCGTCGATCGACACCGGTCCGGCACAGGCTCCATGTCGGGGTGGAAGCCCGGGGACGACATCAGCCGGGGAGCTGGCTAATGCCGGCGGCGGTGCCGTAGACGTCAATGAAGGTTGGACGAGGTCAACCGACATTGGCTGGGATCCATGCATGGATCCATGGGGGGTTCACGGCACCGAGGCTGGAGCCGTCGATGACGTCGGGGCGGGAGCCACCGACGAAGAAGGGCGAGAACCCCCAGTCGGACCCGCAGGGCCCGAAGGCACGCCGGCGGGCCCGACAGGCCAACGAGGCGGGCAATAGCTGACAGGAATTCCTGCAGCTGGGCCGGAGTCGCCGACAAACACGGGAAGGGCGGGTAGGCCGACGGCGACTGCGTAGGCTCCGCTGGAGCCGCGGGGGAGGCACCACCCGCAAGCTGAGCTGTGTCGTGCGTCAGGCTAGAGGAAAGCGAAGAGCGGCGTTGCTTCTTCGACTTCTTGTTCTTCGTCTTACCTGACCCCGAGTGTGAAGACTTCGTCGAACGATGGTGGCGGCTCCGCAACCGGTCCCTCGACCTTCCACTGGACCGGGACCTTGAACGGCGCGGAGACGATTTCCGGGCCTCAAGCAACTTTCAGGACCGCTCCCGCAAAGTTTTCGGAGCCATGGCCCAGCTGTCGGGGCACGACGAAGGGTCGTGGTCGCGCCCCAGGCAGTAGAGACACACGCGGTGCGGATCCATCACCAACATCATGCGGGGACAAACCTCGCAAGACTGAAACCGGGCATCCCTATACACCAGGAGTCAAAGACTCAAAAAGACAGAGACAAAAGTCCCCCAAAAACTCAGTCAAAAATTGGCTGGGGGTACCGCTCTCTCCAGATCTGCGCTTGCTGGCGCGTAAAAAGAAAGAACTGACGGCAGCGCGCGAGGGCGGTGTCTAAGTAGCTGCCCGACGTCATCCCGGCAATCACGATGCCTACGACCGATGCGGAGCCACACAACGCCACCTTCTGACGCGCAGGGGTACTGCTGACGAAAACATTCCGGATCGAGTCTGACACCTGGGGGTAATTCTAAGGTAAGGAATCTATCACTAATGTGTCTCTTTCAGATATGAAAAGCAGAAACCACTTTTGGAAGGAATTTTGGATGTGTATGAAGAACCACTCTATCTATATGAAGCTGAAAGAAAGGTGCTTCTAAGATTAATGCCTGTAGCTCACCAACACGTTTTAGTGTAGTGATAGCAATTAGAAAGGCAACTTTCCATGAGAGAAATTGTAATGAACAATTGTGTAAAGGATCAAAAGTTGGACCCATAAGCCTGCTGAGATAAATGTTAAGGTTCCAGACAGGTGCAGGTGGTACCCTAGGTGGTATTATTCTTTGCAGGCCTGATAAAGGCCTTACTTACTGGAACTTTGAATAGCGATAAATGTCAGTTTTGAAGATATGCAGCTACTGCTGCAAGGTTTAGTAGAATGGAGGTGTAGGCTAAGCCAACTTGCTGTAGATGCAAAAGATAACAAATAATAATTTGTATAGATGCATCTAGCGGATCAATTGTGTTATTATTACAATATATTACAAACCTTTTCCACTTTGCTACATAACATACACTAGTGGTGGGTCTTCTTGCTTCCTTAAGAATTGTCATACAATCTGGTGGAAGGTTTAAGTAACCAAAACTCTGACTTGAGGAGCCAAATCGCTAAGTTGAGTTCTTTGGGGTTTGGGTGTCTGAATACTCCATGGTTCTGAGTGAGAAAGTTTGAAGTTATGTGTAGCTTCTGGTGTGGAACTATTGAGAGTTCTAAAAGTGGGGTGAGCCATGGTTGACGAGCCCATGTGGGAGCCACCACAATCAGTGTGAGAGATGTCTGCCTGAGTTTCCGAACCAGAAATGGAAGGAGAGGGAGAGGAGGAAAAGCGTAACCAAATATCCCTGACCAGTTGATCCATAGGGCATTGCCTTTGGATAAAGGGTGTGGTAACCTGGATGCAACGTCTGGGCATTTTGAGTTCTCTGCTGTGGCAAAGAGGTCTATTTGTTGAAATCCCCAGTTTTGGGAGTATGGGAGGAGAACTTGTGGGTGAAGTTCCTATTCCTCTACTTGTTGTCTCATTCTGCTGAGGCTGTCCGCAAAGATGTTATCTGTCCCTGGAAGGTGTTCCGCCAGGAGTTGGATTTTTTGATGAATTGCTCAACGCCAAAAGGTCTGAGAGAGGCATGATAGTTGTAGAAAGCGTGACTCCCCCCCCCCCCCACCATGTTATTGTACGTAGTACATTGTTGTCATTGTGTCTGTCCAGATTGAGACAACTTTCCCTATCAGATGAGGTAGAAATGCTTTTAACTAGGCCTGGGCGATGAACTCCACTCCGTTCGCGGAGTTTAATGCACTCCGCACTCCCCAGAGTGCAGAAAACTCTGCTCTGTGTAGTGCAGCTCAGTTTATACACCCGCTCGCGCTCACAAACGGTAAGTTCGCGAGCTGCCGATCGGGTAGAATTTCTACTTGAGCAGCAGAAAGACGAGCACAAACGCCAGTTTGCACTTCACTCCGCCAACTGCTCAGATCTGCGGAGTTTCCTTGTCACTTTGCGGACTTCTGCATAGCAAAACTGCATGAACTACGCCCAGGCCTGCTTTTAAACCTAGTTGAACTGCTTGCAGTTCTAGGTAGGTGATGTGATGGTTCTGTTAGGTGGTATCCCAAAGACCCTGAACTGTTTGTAAGTGTGCTCTCCACCCTATGAGAGATGCGTTTGTTGTGAGCATGACTTGTGGAATAGGGTCGATAAAGGGCCGCTGTGTTTTGTATGAAGATACAATGGCATCTGTGGTATTAGTTTTGGAGCCTCCTCTGTAAAAGGAGTGATGAAAGGAACCTCTAGTAGTCCTTCAATGGCCAAAAATATGAAAATTAATGTGTGAAGTAACTGGTGGTCATGTAAAGAGCATCAATACTTTCAGATTGAGATTGCGCTATATAAAGCTTTGAAAGAAGAAAAGCATAATAAAGTTATGACAGGTGCAAGAACTAGCTTACCTTGGTGTAGGTGCCGCTAGTACAGGAGACCGCAGTGGATGAGAAGGGGTGACTGGCACTTTTGGCAGCGGATGTACCGGTAGAATCCCTGGTAGAAGTGTTTGAGGAGGCAAAGGAAAGAAGTTCTGTGGAGGAGGAGTGAAATCCCCTGAAGCCCAAAGAAGTGTTGGCGAACACTGAATGGTCACTGGATTGGTTGCCTTGGATGATGAACAGGCTGGGTAGCACTCCGAATCAGACACTGAGGGAAGCCTGAGCATTGTCATCCGTGAAAGCCACTTCTCTGTCAGGTCAGTGATGTTGAATGAAGTCCTGATGTCAGGCCATGTCTCGATGTCGAAGTTCTCATATGGTGTTGCGACGTCGATGTACCTCCTGAGTCGGCAGTGCTCTCCTCCTCGAGGTCGAAAAGTGTTTGTGTCGTCAATTCAACCCTTGTCGGCGAATAAGTAGATGTTGTTCCTCTTCTTGACAATGATATCCTCGACATGGAACGGGAACGTGGTTTTTCATCAGATCTTCTCTTTTTGGGTCTCTCTCTGCGAGAGTCCTCAGAGTGTCACATAAAGGAACTGGTAGAGGGAACTGTCTCTCTCACCCTTCTGAAGTCTCTCCAGCCAAGGAATCTTGTTTTAAGCAGTGCTCCAGCTGGCCATGGAGAAGAATGTTCTCTCTTTCTCTTAAAGTTTGCTTGGAAAGGGTCTTGAAGTGGCAACATGTCTTGGGGTCAGGCAAACATAAGATACAGTTCCTGTGTGGGTCTTTCTTTACCATTTTTCTGGCGCACTTTGGGCACTTTGCAAAAAAGAGATGGCATTTTGTGAAAAATGTGATACATTTGTGTCAGGAAAATATAAAAAAATACTTTAAACCCTTGAGTGAATCAGCTTTAAAAATCCTGGGATTAACATTGTTGAGGAAAAAAACCTTTAAACAAGCAAAGCTCTGCTCCAGGATCCTGTCAGGAGACGGAAAAAATAATTGTGTGAACTGCCATCTACAGGGCATGATGGGACACTGGAGGTTAAGAGGCCCTCAAAGGTGGTGTCATTTTTGCATTATTTCAATGCTACAGCTTACACAGGCTACATTGCTATGTATTCCTCATTATTTTACTTTAAAAAGAAGTAAAAAGCATTTGTAAATGACGTTTGTAAAGGTCTCTTATCTTTTTATATAAGTGACTTAAGGGCATGACCCTTTTTCCTTCTAAATGTTAATGTAACTCAATAAGATTGGCAACGTAGCCTGTTTTTAAGGCTGCAAAATTTTAAATGTCTTTCACATTTCCTGGCCTTTCCGAAGTAAGGCGAAGTAGATGTGACTTTAAAAGAACTGCTCCGGGGTCCCCATACATGGCTGGGACTATTGAGTGATTATGATTATCAATGGAGATCCCCTTACAGAGAACCATGTTCCATGATCTAGAGCACCCATTGGTCGGATGTATTGCTCCTCCAACCGCAGAGGTCAAATGTGAAGCGACCTCTCACTGGGTGATCGTCTGCTACCGAGGGTGAGTGAAATCAGCTGCAGGAGGGGGAGCTGGGATTTGGGCTTATTGTTACCCCTGGGGGCCTGGACGCTGTTGGCCTGCTCTCTTGCCTCTACCTTGAAAGGACTGTGAGGCTTATTGGTGTTGAGGCATAATCTGGCGTTGTCTCTGCTGATATTCCCTGTTGAAGTCTCACCAGCGGTGGAATTGCTGGGGGAACTGCCGAATAGGCAGATCAAGGCCCAGAGAGCATGCTGTAACCTTGATCTCCTTAAACCTCTTGAAAGCCGAGTCAGCCTTCACTCTAAAGAGGCAAGAGCCATCAAAGGGGATGTCCATTAGTAATTGATGAACATCATTAGAAAAGCCAGTAGAGAGAATCCAGGCATGGGTCCAAAATACCATACAGGTTAGTCAAGTCAAGTCAAGTCAAAGGCACTTCTATAGCGCAGAACATATCACTCCGAAGAGTCTCATGGCGCTTGCAGCGACTCTAGTCGAGACAAAAGGAAAGAGTTACTGATCAAACAACCATGTCTTCAGATTATTCCGGAAGAACAAGTTACTTACCTTCGGTAACGATGTATCTGTAAGAAACATTAGTTAGTTAGATTCCTCACCTTAGAATATCCCCAGGCGTCAGACTGGATCCGGAAGATTTTTCGTCAGCAATACCCCTTGCGCGTCGCTAGGCGTCGTCTGCGGCTCCGCGTCCGTCGTCGGCGTCGTGCGCCAGGATGACGTCGTCGGAGTACTTAGACGCCGCCCTCGCGCGCTGACGTCAGTTCTTGTACATAGCCTTCCGCGCCAGGAACGCAGAGCCATGCAAAGACCGACACTGGTGCCAAAAATAAAATCTAGGGGCCTGAAAAGGATAACCTTAACCCTAGATGTCAGTTCGCAGAACGGGGAGGATGGGAGGGTCGGTGAGGAATCTAACTAACTAATGTTTCTTACAGATACATCGTTACCGAAGGTAAGTAACTTGTTCATCTGAAAGAAACACGTTAGTTAGATTCCTCACCTTAGAATAGATACCCAAGCAATACCATCCCCGGTGGTGGGTCTGCGAACCAAGATCACACCAGAAAGTCCTGGAGGACAGAACGGCCAAAGAAGCCATCCCTCCGGACTTGGCTGTCAAGGCAATAATGCCTGGCAAACGTGTGTAGCGAAGCCCACGTCGCCGCCTGACAGATGTCCTGCAAAGGGACTCCCCGTCCCAAGGCAGTAGTAGCCGCCGTGGCCCGAATAGAATGGGCGCGCAGCCCAACAGGAGGGTCCTTTTTAGCCAAGGAATAGCAGATTTTTATACACAAAACGACCCACCGAGAGATGGTTCTTTTGTGCACAGCTTTCCCCTTCTTAGCGCCCACGTACCCAACAAAAAGCTGGTCGTCCACCCGGAACTGTTTTGTGCGGTCCAGATAAAAGGAGAGCGCACGTTTTGGGTCCAGACGGTGGAGCCTCTCTTCCTCTTTGGAAGGATGCGGAGGCGGAAAGAAGGTGGGCAAGGTGACAGACTGCCCAAGGTGAAATGGAGTCACCACTTTAGGAAGAAAGGAGGGACGAGGCCGAAGGACAACCTTGTCCGGATGAACAGACAGAAAAGGAGGCTTTGAAGATAAAGCCTGGAGCTCACTCACCCGTCTAGCCGAGGTGATGGCTACCAGAAAAGCAGTCTTTAGAGTTAGAAGACGAAGAGGGCAATTGTGAAGAGGCTCGAAGGGAGCGCACATCAGGAATGTCAATACCAGGTTCAAGTCCCACTGAGGCAGTACAAAGGGGACAGGAGGGAACGTGTGTGTAATGCCTTTGAAAAAACGTGTGACCACAGGGGACTTGAAAAGAGAAGGCTGATCAGGAAGCCGCAAGAAGGCGGAGATGGCAGCAAGATAACCTTTCAGAGTGCCCAGGGCAGAGCCCTGCCGGGCCAGAGAAAGAAGGAAGAGGAGAACCTCAGAAAGAGGGGCGGAAAGGGGATCCACAGCCTTTGCTGTGCACCATGCCACAAATTTGTTCCACCGGCAGGCGTATACCGTCTTTGTGGAGGGACGCCTGGCTGCCAGAATGATATCACAGACTTCAGGAGGCAAGTCAAATGGCATCAACTGCCGCCGCTCAATCTCCACGCATGGAGGTGGAGGCTGGACAGGTTCGGGTGTAGGACCGTCCCCTGCTGCTGCGACAGAAGATCCTCCCGAAGGGGCAGACGTATCGGAGGATCGGTCAACATACTGAGTAGCTCGGGATACCAGTATCTTCGTGCCCAATCCGGAGCCACCAAGATGACTTGGGCCCGGTCGCGCCTGATCTTCTTCAGCACTCTGGGCAGAAGTGGTATAGGCGGAAAGGCGTACAACAGACCGCAACTCCACTCGTGACGAAAAGCGTCGCCGAGCGAGTGCCGCCTTGGAAATTCCAATGCGCAGAACTGCTGACATTGCGCGTTCTCTTCGGTGGCGAATAGATCTAACCAAGGCTCTCCCCACTGCTGAAAGAGGCCTTGCGCCACTTCGGAGTTCAGACGCCATTCGTGATCCATCATGCACCGGCGGCTGAGTTCGTCTGCTCTGGCGTTCAGAGAGCCCGCCAGATGTTGAACCACCAGGGTGACGCCCTGGTGTTCCAGCCATGTCCAGAGGCGCAGAGCCTCCTGACAAAGGGTCCACGACCCCACCCCGCCCTGTTTGTTGCAGTACCACATGGCGGTGGTGTTGTCCGTGAACACCTGCACGACACTTCCCCTGACAGAGGGAAGGAAGGCTTTCAGTACAAGCCGGATCGCTCTCAACTCCAACAGGTTGATGTGGAGACGAGAATCCGCCGGAGACCAGAGGCCTCTGATCTCCGCCTCTCCCATATGGCCACCCCATCCCAGGAGGGACGCATCCGTCACTACGACATGCTCCGGTTGGGGAAGGGAGAGGCTCTTGCCCTTGACCCACTCGCGGTCCGTGAGCCACCACTGCAACTGCTGTGCAGTACCCTCCGAGATCAGGACATGGTCGGACAGGTTGCCGTGATGCTGGGCCCACTGAAACTTCAGGTCCCACTGCAGAGCCCGCATGCGCCGCCTGGCGTGATGCACTAGTAGGATGCAGGAGGCCATCAGCCCCAGAAGCCGCAACACTAGCCTGACCGAAACCCGGGATAGAGGCCGAAAGATGGGAATCAGGGCCTGTATGTCCCGGACCCGCTGTTCCGGTGGATGGACCCGGAACTGCGCCGAATCGAGAACCGCTCCGATGAAGAGGAGCTTCTGAGAGGGACTCAAGTGTGACTTCGGCACGTTGATGGAAAACCCCAGCAAATGCAGGAGATCCGCCGTAGTCTGGAGGTGGGAGACGACTGCCCGGGGCGAGCCCGCCTTCAACAACCAGTCGTCGAGATAGGGGAAGACTGGGACCCCTTGTGAGAAGTTGGCCTGATGTATGATGTCACTAGTTATAGTGTACACCTTATATCAGTCCAAATACCCTTATGGTGATTGGTTGTAAAGTCAACCTTATAGACCAGCTATCCTAGTGGTAGCATGGACAAGAGCAGTCTTAGGCTAAACTCTGAATGGCATGTGAAGCCAGCTGTGATACCATATATAATCCCTTGAATACCAAATGAAAGGACACCACAACAGATATATATATAAAATAAAGTGTATTTATTCTAAGCAAACCCTCAGCACTCTTTATGAGTTTAGAGGTAGGTACAACACAGTCTTATTAATGCATACAGTAAGTCACACAGGTAAGTAATACAGTTAGGCCCTAGGGGCCACGCAAACCATATACTAAAGAAGTGGTATAAGAACCACTGTCACGGAAATAGAATAGGCCTAGGCCTAGGGAATCGCTGGGGCTACACTACACTAGCGTTAGTTAGGAAGTGGGAGGCCCACGGGATTCGTGTGCAGAGTGGAAACACTCACGCGTAATGCGTAAAAGTCAATAGCAATATTACAGTTTAGAAATAGATAGATTTAGGACACTTCCGGAGTAGCTAGGAAGTTGAGACTTGAAAACTAGACACTAGGATAGTCACTATCCTGATGAGCACCGGAGTACCCAAGTTACCTAGCCCACAGGCTGCGGGTGCATAGGGGTGAAGATGCGTCGTTTTCGTCGTCGACTCCTATGGATGCCTGAAGAAAGATGCTGACAGGCAGTCAGGAGAGAGTGTCCGGTGGATCCCAAGCCTGGGATCAAGAAGAGAAGAAACCTGCAAGCAGAGGGGACAGAGTCAAGGTCACTAGCCAGTGACCACGTGGAACCAGGAAGGAACCAGGCGATGTCGTGAAGAGTTGCAGGTGAAGGTGAAGCTTGTCGCTGCAGCCAGGAGGACCAGGAAGCGTCGAGGACGACCAGGACCAGGAGGCGAGCTGTCCCACGAAGGCTCTTGCTGTCGGCGGCGTCGAAGTTGGACTAGGACTCACCAAGCCTTGGCAAGCGGAACCCACGAAGAACAAGGGACTTGCTTCTGGTGCAGACCAGGAAGGTCTGGGGTGCTTCTTCTTTGCAGAGAAGCGGGAGCCAGTCTGGAGGAGCCAAACCAGCGCAGAAGATTTCAGGGAGCGTCGTCACAAAGGCCACTAGCCAGCGGGCAAGCAACCGGACAGACGCGGCAAGCAGGAAAATGCTGAAGGGCCCCACGCAGGACTCGTGGAGTGTGGGGGGCTGGTCTTCGGTGCAGATGGTGCTTGGGGTTGGGGCTTCTCAATCCCCGGTGCACAACTTCGAGGGTACCTCAGAAGCTGCGCTGTAAGTTACTAGCCACTTTTCCCAGGTAGCCGGTCCCACGTCGCTCGTCGCCTCCACGGATCTCAGCTCTGCTGCAGATGTGGATGAGGGTCGGAGAAGTCTGGAAATCAAGGCTCTGGTCGGGCTCTGCAATCGGTTCCTCGTCGAACGTTTCACAAAGCAAAGGGTAGTCACTTGATGGTGCCTGTTTGCACAGGGTAGCCACTCCTTGGCTACAAGGGAGATTCTTCAGTCTTCTTCTTTCGTCGAATGTCGAAGGTCCAGAGTTTCTGTTCAGTTTTGCAGGTTCAGGATAATCTAAAGTCCTGAGGCCCAACTCCCACTCTTATACTAATCTGGGGGGCTGGGATACCTGCTAGGTCACGCCTTATGGGTGGGACCTGGGAGGGGGTGGTTACACCCACTTCCCTTTGTCCAGTTTCGCGCCAGAGCTGGGGCTGGAGTGCCCCAGCGCCGGTTTGAACTGGACTATGCAAGGAACACCTTGTGTGCCCCAGGCATGTCTCATTCCTTTCAGCCCACCCTGCCCCAATACACTAAAGGCTGTCTGGGGAGGTGCTAGCACCTCCCCAAGCAGGAAACCTATTGTCCAGGCCTCCCTGGCTGGGATCACTCCCAGCAGCAGGAGGTCAGACTTGTGTCGTGGCAGCAGCATCCATTTTGTGATGCTGAGGCTTTGGTCAGAGGCTAACAGTTGAAGTATGATTTTAACATGTCTTTCCCTCTAGAAGGGGGGAATAATATTCTCATGTCCAGAAATGGCAAGGGGGTATTATTCCCGAGTGTTAGACACCTTACACGACATGTTTTGATAAAGCCCAACCATAGTTACCATAACCGTCTAAGATTATAAGGCACTTTAAGAGTATATGGTAGGCTATATCATAGAACAGCTATAAGGACAAGGTTCCGAAAGCTGCAGACAGGCTCAGCTCATGCTAGAGCACCATCTCACATGTTACCAAGCACTCTGCCTCCAGGATTGTCAAGGCCTGCCATAGGAGTGACTGATAGGTACACATGTGTCTATATGTAAGTTAGGTATAGGAATACTACACCTAAGCAAGGGGTGATTACACGACCTTGCCCCAGCTGAGTGATCAGCCAGTTGTGTCAAAATGGAAGGCCAGGCCAGGGGTGGCACAATACATGCTGCAGCCCCTGGTAGGCCTAGGGTACACCTATGCCCTGGGTACCTAGGGTACACTGTACAGGGCCCAATAAGGTGATCCTATCCAAATGGGTTATGCACCTAAAGTACATAGTAGTAATTTAGAGAGAGAACAGCAGGGCTGTGGGTCTGATTAGCAGGCCCACAGCCACATCTAAGTCGAAAACCAGTAAAGCAAAAGCAAAAAGTGGGGGTGAACATAGAAAGCAGACCCTACTCTCCTACACAACCCCCCCCCAAACTTAGGGACATTAAACTAACCTTGACCAGTTGAGTCTTCATGTTCTAAGTGGAAATATCTGGAGAGTCCATCTGCATTGGCATGGTCAGTCCCAGGTCTATGTTCCACTGTGAAGTCCATCCCCTGTAGGGAAATGGACCACCTAAGAAGTTTGGGATTTTCACCCTTCATCTGATTTAGCCACAAGAGGGGCTTATGGTCTGTCTGAATCTTGAAGTGAGTGCCAAACAAGTATGGCCTCAGCTTCTTCAGGGCCCAAACCACAGCAAAGGCCTCCCTCTCAATAGCTGACCAACGTTTCTCTCTAGGGGTCAGCCTTCTACTTATAAAAGCAATTGGCTGGTCTTGACCATCTACATTCAGTTGTGAAAGAACAGCTCCCACACCTAACTCAGAAGCATCTGTCTGGACAATGAACTCTTTGGAGTAGTCTGGACTTTTCAGAATAGGTGCACTGCACATGGCCTGCTTCAGGTCATCAAATGCTTTTTGACAGCTTGCTGTCCACTGAACTTTCTTTGGCATCTTCTTGGAGGTCAAGTCATTAAGTGGTGTCACTATGGACCCATAGTTCTTAACAAACTTTCTGTAGTACCCAGACAGGCCCAAGAAAGCTCTGACCTGAGTCTGGGTAGTTGGAGGAGCCCAGTCCTTTATGGTCTGGATCTTGCTCTCCAGTGGTTGAACCTGACCCCCACCAACTAGGTGGCCCAGGTATACAACCTTGCTCTGCCCTATCTGGCACTTAGTGGCCTTGATAGTGAGGCCTGCCTTTTGCAGGGCCTCTAAAACATTCCTCAGGTGGACCAGGTGATCCTCCCAGGTGGAGCTAAAGACAGCAATATCATCAAGATAAGCTGCACAATAATCATCCAACCCAGTAGGGACTTGATTCACCAGCCTTTGGAAAGTGGCAGGTGCATTCTTCAAACCAAAGGGCATTACCACAAATTGATAATGTCCTCCTGGGGTCGAGAAAGCAGTTTTGGCCTTTGCACTCTCAGCTAGTCTGATTTGCCAGTAGCCTGCTGTTAGGTCAAATGTGCTCAAAAACTTAGCAGCTGCCAGTCTGTCAATGAGCTCATCTGCCCTAGGTATTGGGTGGGCATCTGTCCTAGTGACAGCATTGAGACCTCTGTAATCCACGCAAAACCTCATCTCTCTCTTACCATCTTGGGTGTGAGGTTTTGGCACAAGGACTACAGGACTAGCCCAAGGGCTCTCTGAAGGTTCAATGACTCCCAGCTCCAACATCTTTTGTACCTCAACTTTTATGCAGTCCCTGACATGGTCAGGTTGCCTGTAGATTTTACTCTTCACAGGCAGACTGTCACCAGTGTCCACCTCATGGGTGCACCAGTTTGTCTGACTTGGGGTCAGAGAGAACATATGTCTGTAGGCCTGCAGAACTTGCCTGCAGTCCTGTTGCTGATGGACAGTGAGGCTGTCAGAAAAGACCACACCATCAACTGAGCCATCATCAGGGTTCTGAGTCAACAGGTCTGGGAGAGGGTCACTCTCTTCCTCCTGCCCCTCATCTGTAGCCATGAGTAGCCCCATGTCTGCCCTGTCAACATATGCCTTCAATCTGTTGACATGAAGCACCCTGTGGGGGCTTCTGGGAGTCCCAAGGTCCACCAAGTAGGTGACTTCTCCCTTTTTCTCAACAATAGTGTGGGGTCCAGACCATTTGTCTTGGAGTGCTGCTGGGGCCACTGGCTCCAACACCCACACTTTCTGCCCTGGCTGGTAAACAGTCAGTACAGCCTTTTGGTCATGCCAAGCTTTTTGGAGTTCTTGGCTTGCCTCAAGGTTTTTAGAAGCCTTCTTCATATACTCTGCCATCCTGGAGCGGAGACCAAGTACATAATCCACTATGTCTAGTTTGGGTTGTCTGAGAGGTCTCTCCCATCCTTCCTTCACCAAACACAGGGGTCCTCTTACAGGATGCCCAAACAAAAGCTCAAAAGGGCTGTAGCCAACCCCCTTTTGTGGGACCTCTCTGTAAGCAAACAGAAGGCAGGGTAAAAGGATGTCCCATCTTCGCCTAAGCTTGTCTGGTAAACCTTTTATCATTCCCTTTAGGGTCTTGTTGAATCTCTCAACAAGCCCATTGCACTGTGGGTGATAGGGTGTGGTGAACTTATAGTTAACACCACACTCCTTCCACATTGCAGTCAAGTATCCTGACATAAAGTTGGCACCTCTGTCAGAAATGACCTCCTTTGGAAAGCCCACTCTGGAGAATACTCCAAGCAGGGCTCTTGCCACAACAGGAGCTGTTGTGGTCCTCAGGGGAATTGCTTCTGGGTACCTGGTGGCATGGTCCACTATCACCAGTATGAATCTGTGCCCAGATGCTGTTTGTGGGTCCATTGGTCCTACAATATCTATGCCCACTCTTTCAAAGGGGACCCCCACCACAGGTAGTGGTATGAGGGGGGCCTTTGTGGTGCCACCTGATTTGCCACTGGCTTGGCAGGTGACACAGGAGCGACAAAACTCCTTAGTATCTTCTGACATATGGGGCCAGTGAAAGTGAGGGACAAGCCTGTCCCAAGTCTTGTTCTGGCCTAAATGTCCTGCAAGGGGAATATCATGGGCCAAGGTTAGAAGGAAGCCTCTGAACTTCAGGGGTATGACCAACCTCCTGGATGCACCAGGCTTGGGGTCTCTAGCCTCTGAGTACAGTAGCCCTTCATCCCAATACACTCTATGGGTACCTTGAGCATTCCCTGCAGCCTCAGCAGCAGCCAGCTGTCTGAGGGGTTCAAGAGAGGGGCAGTCTAATTGAGCCTGCCTCAGATCTGCCCTGGAAGGTCCCCCTGTCCCAAGAAACTCAACCTGATCAGGTTCAAGTTCTTCTAGGACAGTTCCTTCAGGGCTCTCAGAATCATCCTCCTGGGAGGGCTGATCCACCACCTGAGGCAGGGGGGAAGGCACAGCCTTAACCCTACTGCTCTTTCTCTTGGATTGTGACTGGTCCATAGTTTCAGGATCCAGCACTTGTTCAGTGTTGCACCTTTTGGCCTGTGACCTGGTCACAGCAAGGACATGTGCATCTATCCCCAGCATTTCTGCATGGGTCCTATACTCCACTTCAGACCAAACTGAAGTTTCAAGATCATTGCCCAGTAAACACTCTACAGGAAGGTCTGAACTAACAACAACTTTCTTGAGGCCAGTTACCCCTCCCCAGGAGAAGTTAACAATAGCCACACTATGGGAGGTAGTGGCATTGCTAGCGTTGGTCACTAGGTAATTCTCACCTAGTATGATCTGTCCAGGGTCCACAAAAGCAGGTGTCACCATTGTGACACTAGCCCCAGTGTCCCTGTAGGCCTGAGCCATTTTTTGGTTGATAAAAGGTGTCTGTCTGTACTTGCCCAGGTTACTGGGGCCTACAGTAGAGGACAAAGCTAAGTCCCCATCACAGATCAGGACAGCCTGAGTAGGTACTCTGACTAGGCCAGAATCCTCCTCAGTTCCCAGGTTTAACCCTACTACACCCTTTTGCTGGGAACCACCACTTACAGCTGAACTAGGGGGTACAGTTGCCTTAGGGGCAATGGTGGCTGGGGGCTTATCCTTTTTGGTGCACTCACTAAACCAATGTGAGGTAGACTTACAATAGTTGCACCATGGTTTCTTTTGGCCTTCTTTCTTCTTATCCTTTTTGGAACCACCCTCCCCCTGAGCCTTTTGGAGGCCTGGTGAAGACTTCTGGTCTTTTTGTTTCTGATCATTACCCTACTGGTCTGCCTTTTTCTGATCACCGCCCTGGTTCTGGTTTTTCTGCTTAACTCTAGTCCTGACCCATCTATCTGCCTTCTTTCCCAATTCTTGGGGAGAAGTCAGATCAGAATCAATCAGGTGTTGATGCAATAGCTGGTTTTGACAGTTGTTAAGTATTTGTTCTCTCATGATCAAATTATACAATCCTGTATAGTCCTTAACCTTACTTCCCAATAGCCAGCCTTCCAGAGCCTTAGTGGCACAATCTACAAAGTCAGTCCAGTCCTGAGTCTGTGTCTTCTGGGTATCCCTGAACAACAACCTGTATTGTTCAGTGGTTAGGCCAAACCCATCAATCAGAGCACTCTTCAGGACAGTGTAATTATCTGCATCCTCATCACTAACTGTGAGGAGCTTGTCTCTTCCTTTCTCAGAGAAGGAGAGCCACAAGATAGCTGCCCACTGACTTTGGGGTACCTGCTGTACTTTGCAAGCTCTCTCCAAAGCAGTTATCCATTTGTGGATGTCATCCCCACACTTGTAGGGAGGGACAATCTTGCTCAGGTTTCTATTATCATAGTGCCTGTCTCTATCTCTAGGAATGTTGCTGCCACCAGTGGGTTCTAACCCACTTAACTTTTGTTCTCTAGCCAGAGCAAGCTTCTCTTTGGCAAGGGCAAGTTCTTCCCTCTGAATCCTCAGATTAGCCTCCCTCATTCTGGCTGCATGCTCCTTTCTCTGAGGTGAAGTCATTCCCCTGTGAGAGGAAGCATTAGAGATGTTAGAGACATGGGAGTGGATGGATTCCCTTGAAGGGGATCTGTCCCTCCTGCTTCTCTGTGAATGTCTACTTGTGGGTCTGTATGGGGGGACCCCATGCAAACTCCCATGTAAACTTAAGTTAGCCTGGCTAAGTCTCCTTACTTGGCTCTGGCTATCTACCTCCCCATCTGAAGCCCCATCTGACTCCTCTGTGGTGGGTAGACCCTCCTCTGTGCCTAGGGCACCTTCCTGAGATGCCCTCTGAGCATCATACTCCTCTAGGAGTTGTCTTAACTGAAGGAGGGTAGGGTTTGCACCCTGTTTTATTCCTCTGGAGGTACACAATTGTCTCATCTCCTGGAATGTTAAGGTATCATACCTAGAGGGGGTCTTCTGCAGACCTGCCCCTCCTGAGAGAGCATCTACTTGATCTCCTCCCAGAGGCATGATCTAGTGAGGGTGTGGTGTGTGCACCTACCTACACTAGTTGTATCTACTAAACCTTTCTAGTAGTTGTAGTCAGGGTGTGTTATTCCCTTCAACCTACAACTACAAAGTCCAGTAGGACTTAAGTATAATAATCTATGTTATATGTACCTAGACAATATCTGTGTGATCTTTCAATTTAGTATCTCAAGATTACAATGGTATTACAACAGCAAGCTCAGATCCCAACCGCTGCTCACCAATGTGAGAAGTTGGCCTGATGTATGATGTCACTAGTTATAGTGTACACCTTATATCAGTCCAAATACCCTTATGGTGATTGGTTGTAAAGTCAACCTTATAGACCAGCTATCCTAGTGGTAGCATGGACAAGAGCAGTCTTAGGCTAAACTCTGAATGGCATGTGAAGCCAGCTGTGATACCATATATAATCCCTTGAATACCAAATGAAAGGACACCACAACAGATATATATATAAAATAAAGTGTATTTATTCTAAGCAAACCCTCAGCACTCTTTATGAGTTTAGAGGTAGGTACAACACAGTCTTATTAATGCATACAGTAAGTCACACAGGTAAGTAATACAGTTAGGCCCTAGGGGCCACGCAAACCATATACTAAAGAAGTGGTATAAGAACCACTGTCACGGAAATAGAATAGGCCTAGGCCTAGGGAATCGCTGGGGCTACACTACACTAGCGTTAGTTAGGAAGTGGGAGGCCCACGGGATTCGTGTGCAGAGTGGAAACACTCACGCGTAATGCGTAAAAGTCAATAGCAATATTACAGTTTAGAAATAGATAGATTTAGGACACTTCCGGAGTAGCTAGGAAGTTGAGACTTGAAAACTAGACACTAGGATAGTCACTATCCTGATGAGCACCGGAGTACCCAAGTTACCTAGCCCACAGGCTGCGGGTGCATAGGGGTGAAGATGCGTCGTTTTCGTCGTCGACTCCTATGGATGCCTGAAGAAAGATGCTGACAGGCAGTCAGGAGAGAGTGTCCGGTGGATCCCAAGCCTGGGATCAAGAAGAGAAGAAACCTGCAAGCAGAGGGGACAGAGTCAAGGTCACTAGCCAGTGACCACGTGGAACCAGGAAGGAACCAGGCGATGTCGTGAAGAGTTGCAGGTGAAGGTGAAGCTTGTCGCTGCAGCCAGGAGGACCAGGAAGCGTCGAGGACGACCAGGACCAGGAGGCGAGCTGTCCCACGAAGGCTCTTGCTGTCGGCGGCGTCGAAGTTGGACTAGGACTCACCAAGCCTTGGCAAGCGGAACCCACGAAGAACAAGGGACTTGCTTCTGGTGCAGACCAGGAAGGTCTGGGGTGCTTCTTCTTTGCAGAGAAGCGGGAGCCAGTCTGGAGGAGCCAAACCAGCGCAGAAGATTTCAGGGAGCGTCGTCACAAAGGCCACTAGCCAGCGGGCAAGCAACCGGACAGACGCGGCAAGCAGGAAAATGCTGAAGGGCCCCACGCAGGACTCGTGGAGTGTGGGGGGCTGGTCTTCGGTGCAGATGGTGCTTGGGGTTGGGGCTTCTCAATCCCCGGTGCACAACTTCGAGGGTACCTCAGAAGCTGCGCTGTAAGTTACTAGCCACTTTTCCCAGGTAGCCGGTCCCACGTCGCTCGTCGCCTCCACGGATCTCAGCTCTGCTGCAGATGTGGATGAGGGTCGGAGAAGTCTGGAAATCAAGGCTCTGGTCGGGCTCTGCAATCGGTTCCTCGTCGAACGTTTCACAAAGCAAAGGGTAGTCACTTGATGGTGCCTGTTTGCACAGGGTAGCCACTCCTTGGCTACAAGGGAGATTCTTCAGTCTTCTTCTTTCGTCGAATGTCGAAGGTCCAGAGTTTCTGTTCAGTTTTGCAGGTTCAGGATAATCTAAAGTCCTGAGGCCCAACTCCCACTCTTATACTAATCTGGGGGGCTGGGATACCTGCTAGGTCACGCCTTATGGGTGGGACCTGGGAGGGGGTGGTTACACCCACTTCCCTTTGTCCAGTTTCGCGCCAGAGCTGGGGCTGGAGTGCCCCAGCGCCGGTTTGAACTGGACTATGCAAGGAACACCTTGTGTGCCCCAGGCATGTCTCATTCCTTTCAGCCCACCCTGCCCCAATACACTAAAGGCTGTCTGGGGAGGTGCTAGCACCTCCCCAAGCAGGAAACCTATTGTCCAGGCCTCCCTGGCTGGGATCACTCCCAGCAGCAGGAGGTCAGACTTGTGTCGTGGCAGCAGCATCCATTTTGTGATGCTGAGGCTTTGGTCAGAGGCTAACAGTTGAAGTATGATTTTAACATGTCTTTCCCTCTAGAAGGGGGGAATAATATTCTCATGTCCAGAAATGGCAAGGGGGTATTATTCCCGAGTGTTAGACACCTTACACGACATGTTTTGATAAAGCCCAACCATAGTTACCATAACCGTCTAAGATTATAAGGCACTTTAAGAGTATATGGTAGGCTATATCATAGAACAGCTATAAGGACAAGGTTCCGAAAGCTGCAGACAGGCTCAGCTCATGCTAGAGCACCATCTCACATGTTACCAAGCACTCTGCCTCCAGGATTGTCAAGGCCTGCCATAGGAGTGACTGATAGGTACACATGTGTCTATATGTAAGTTAGGTATAGGAATACTACACCTAAGCAAGGGGTGATTACACGACCTTGCCCCAGCTGAGTGATCAGCCAGTTGTGTCAAAATGGAAGGCCAGGCCAGGGGTGGCACAATACATGCTGCAGCCCCTGGTAGGCCTAGGGTACACCTATGCCCTGGGTACCTAGGGTACACTGTACAGGGCCCAATAAGGTGATCCTATCCAAATGGGTTATGCACCTAAAGTACATAGTAGTAATTTAGAGAGAGAACAGCAGGGCTGTGGGTCTGATTAGCAGGCCCACAGCCACATCTAAGTCGAAAACCAGTAAAGCAAAAGCAAAAAGTGGGGGTGAACATAGAAAGCAGACCCTACTCTCCTACACCCCTGATCTGCGCAGATGAGCTGCGACCACCGCCATCACTTTCGTGAACACCCGAGGGGCACTGGTGAGGCCGAAGGGGAGCACGGTAAACTGAAAGTGCTCTTGGCCCACCGTGAACCGCAGGTAACGCCGGTGGGCCGGCAGGACGGGGATATGGAAATATGCGTCCTGCAAGTCCAACGCTACCATCCAGTCTCCAGGGTCTAGGGCAGCTAAAACCTGAGCCAACGTTAGCATCTTGAAACTTTCCTTTCGGAGGAAGGCATTGACGTTCCGGAGGTCCAAGATAGGGCGCAGGCCCCCCTTGCCCTTCTTGGGAACCAGAAAGTAGTGGGAATAACAACCACGACCTACTTCTGGACTCGGAACGCGCTCGACGGCCCCCTTGGCCAAGAGAGCCGAAACTTCCTCGCGGAGAAGATCCAAATGATCCCCCGAGATACGGTGGTGCTGCGGTGGCATGGCTGGAGGGGTCGTCTCGAAGGGGAGGGAGTAGCCCCTTCGGACGATCTGCAGCACCCACCTGTCCGATGTTATGGACCGCCAGTGGAGCAGGTGATGGCGAACTCTGCCGCCCACTGGCGTGGTATGGGCCTGAAAGCTCGGACTAGGAGGGCTTTGAGGCGGATGCTGCCGGGGTGGAAGTGGGCTGACCACGTCGGCCTCCATTTCCGCCACGGCGGAAGCCACGTCCGCGACCGCGCGCAGGTTGGTTCTGCGGCTGGTGGCTTTGCGGACGTGAGGAGGCGCCCCTTCCTTGGCCACGAAAGGGGCGAAAAGCGGAGGTGTGCGCCCGCGGAGCCGAGAGGCCCAAGGACTTGGCCGTAGCCCGGGAGTCCTTAAAGCGGTTCAGCGCACTGTCCGCCTTCTCACCAAACAGGCGAGTGCCATCAAAGGGCATGTCCATGAGGGTGTTCTGGACATCCCCGGAAAATGACGTGGACCGCATCCAGGCGTGGCGGCGGAGCGCCACCGTGGTGGAAATCGCCCGACCTAGCGAGTCCGTGGTGTCAAGCCCACATCTTATGGCGTGCCGTGCTGCATCCCTCCCATCGGCCAAAGCCTGGGTAAGACGCGTCCGGACCTCCTCCGGACACAGGGGCAGCACGTCCTCCACCGTATCCCACAGGGAATGGGAATAACGGTCCAAGAGACAGGCGGTATTTAAGGACCGCAGGCCCAAACTAAGGGACGAGAACAGTTTCTTGCCAAACTGCTCGAGTCTCTTGGAATCCCGGTCCGGCGGAGCGGTCGGGAAGGAGGATTGGGAAGTAGAGGCCTGGATAACCAGACTCTCGGGGGTGGGGTGTTGGGACAGGAAACTGGGGTCGCCCGGAGCAGGGCGGTGGCGCCTGGCAACGTTCCGATCCACAGGAGGAACTGTGGAGGGCTTGGACCAGGTGCCCTGCAGAACGTCAGTGAGGGCCTCGTTGAACGGCAGCAGAGGCTCAGTGGAGCTTGCTGAGGTTTGAAGCACCTCAGTGAGGATGTTGGTCCTCACAGCCACGGCAGGCAACTCGAGCCCAAGGGCCTCAGCCGCCTTGCGCAGCACCACAGAAAATGCTGCACCCTCCTCCGAAGCCACGGTCGGAGGAGAAGTGAATCCAGCGTCTGGCGAGGTGTCCAGCCCACTGGCCTCCCCCAGTTCATCTGCCCAGTCCTGAGAAAGCTGTGACTGAACAGCCAGAGGGTCCTCGAACCCCTCCCAGTCGCCCCCTTCTTCCGATTCCTGATAAACAGGAGGAATGATCGGAACCGGACTGTAGAGATGGTAGGACTCAAGCGGCGTCGGATGCGGCGTCGGCGGACGCCGTGCCGGCGTCGGGTCCGGATGAGGGCTAAACTGGGGCGTCGGCGTCACAGGCGTCGGCGGCGCCGGTGACGGCGTCGGTGGTTCAGGTGTCGGCGCCGGTGGAGGAGTGACTAGGTCAACCGGCGTCGACTGGGGCCCAGGCAAGGGCCCCGCGGGGACCTGCGGCGTCGAGACCGGAGTCGTCGACGGCGCCGGGGCCGGAGCCGCCGGCACGCGAGGTCGCCCAGTCGAGTCCGCGGGGCCCGAAGGCGCGCCAGCGGGCGTCGACGGCGGGGCCAGGCTCCTCATGGCCGAGAGGAAGGCACTGATCTCCGCCGGCGCCGCGTCAGCCCCAGGGACCGGAAGGTATGGGGGCGGACGCGGCACCTGCGGCTCCGCCGGAGCCGCGGGGGTGGAACCACTTGGACCCTCGGCCGAGTCGCGCGACCGGCGAGGGGACTCCGAAGAGCGATGTCGCCGCTTGGACTTCTTAGAGTGTTTGGACTTACCCGACGACTTGGAGCCCGACGATCGATGGTGGCGTCGGCTAGGGCTCCGCGAGCGATCCTTGGACCTCCTCCTGGACCGGGATCGCTCACGACGCGGAGCCGAGTGGCGAAGCTCGAGAAGCTTGCGGGACCGCTCCCGCCTAGCCTTCGAAGTCAGGGCCTGACAGTCGTTGCACGACTCCGCGTCGTGGTCGGGGCCTAAGCAGTAGAGGCACCGGCGGTGGTGCCTCACCTTAGAATAGATACCCAAGCAATACCATCCCGGGTGGTGGGTCTGCGAACCAAGATCACACCAGAAAGTCCTGGAGGACAGAACGGCCAAAGAAGCCATCCCTCCGGACTTGGCTGTCAAGGCAATAATGCCTGGCAAACGTGTGTAGCGAAGCCCACGTCGCCGCCTGACAGATGTCCTGCAAAGGGACTCCCCGTCCCAAGGCAGTAGTAGCCGCCGTGGCCCGAGTAGAATGGGCGCGCAGCCCAACAGGAGGGTCCTTTTTAGCCAAGGAATAGCAGATTTTTATACACAAAACGACCCACCGAGAGATGGTTCTTTTGTGCACAGCTTTCCCCTTCTTAGCGCCCACGTACCCAACAAAAAGCTGGTCGTCCACCCGGAACTGTTTTGTGCGGTCCAGATAAAAGGAGAGCGCACGTTTTGGGTCCAGACGGTGGAGCCTCTCTTCCTCTTTGGAAGGATGCGGAGGCGGAAAGAAGGTGGGCAAGGTGACAGACTGCCCAAGGTGAAATGGAGTCACCACTTTAGGAAGAAAGGAGGGACGAGGCCGAAGGACAACCTTGTCCGGATGAACAGACAGAAAAGGAGGCTTTGAAGATAAAGCCTGGAGCTCACTCACCCGTCTAGCCGAGGTGATGGCTACCAGAAAAGCAGTCTTTAGAGTTAGAAGACGAAGAGGGCAATTGTGAAGAGGCTCGAAGGGAGCGCACATCAGGAATGTCAATACCAGGTTCAAGTCCCACTGAGGCAGTACAAAGGGGACAGGAGGGAACGTGTGTGTAATGCCTTTGAAAAAACGTGTGACCACAGGGGACTTGAAAAGAGAAGGCTGATCAGGAAGCCGCAAGAAGGCGGAGATGGCAGCAAGATAACCTTTCAGAGTGCCCAGGGCAGAGCCCTGCCGGGCCAGAGAAAGAAGGAAGAGGAGAACCTCAGAAAGAGGGGCGGAAAGGGGATCCACAGCCTTTGCTGTGCACCATGCCACAAATTTGTTCCACCGGCAGGCGTATACCGTCTTTGTGGAGGGACGCCTGGCTGCCAGAATGATATCACAGACTTCAGGAGGCAAGTCAAATGGCATCAACTGCCGCCGCTCAATCTCCACGCATGGAGGTTGAGGCTGGACAGGTTCGGGTGTAGGACCGTCCCCTGCTGCTGCGACAGAAGATCCTCCCGAAGGGGCAGACGTATCGGAGGATCGGTCAACATACTGAGTAGCTCGGGATACCAGTATCTTCGTGCCCAATCCGGAGCCACCAAGATGACTTGGGCCCGGTCGCGCCTGATCTTCTTCAGCACTCTGGGCAGAAGTGGTATAGGCGGAAAGGCGTACAACAGACCGCAACTCCACTCGTGACGAAAAGCGTCGCCGAGCGAGTGCCGCCTTGGAAATTCCAATGCGCAGAACTGCTGACATTGCGCGTTCTCTTCGGTGGCGAATAGATCTAACCAAGGCTCTCCCCACTGCTGAAAGAGGCCTTGCGCCACTTCGGAGTTCAGACGCCATTCGTGATCCATCATGCACCGGCGGCTGAGTTCGTCTGCTCTGGCGTTCAGAGAGCCCGCCAGATGTTGAACCACCAGGGTGACGCCCTGGTGTTCCAGCCATGTCCAGAGGCGCAGAGCCTCCTGACAAAGGGTCCACGACCCCACCCCGCCCTGTTTGTTGCAGTACCACATGGCGGTGGTGTTGTCCGTGAACACCTGCACGACACTTCCCCTGACAGAGGGAAGGAAGGCTTTCAGTGCAAGCCGGATCGCTCTCAACTCCAACAGGTTGATGTGGAGACGAGAATCCGCCGGAGACCAGAGGCCTCTGATCTCCGCCTCTCCCATATGGCCACCCCATCCCAGGAGGGACGCATCCGTCACTACGACATGCTCCGGTTGGGGAAGGGAGAGGCTCTTGCCCTTGACCCACTCGCGGTCCGTGAGCCACCACTGCAACTGCTGTGCAGTACCCTCCGAGATCAGGACATGGTCGGACAGGTTGCCGTGATGCTGGGCCCACTGAAACTTCAGGTCCCACTGCAGAGCCCGCATGCGCCGCCTGGCGTGATGCACTAGTAGGATGCAGGAGGCCATCAGCCCCAGAAGCCGCAACACTAGCCTGACCGAAACCCGGGATAGAGGCCGAAAGATGGGAATCAGGGCCTGTATCTCCCGGACCCGCTGTTCCGGTGGATGGACCCGGAACTGCGCCGAATCGAGAACCGCTCCGATGAAGAGGAGCTTCTGAGAGGGACTCAAGTGTGACTTCGGCACGTTGATGGAAAACCCCAGCAAATGCAGGAGATCCGCCGTAGTCTGGAGGTGGGAGACGACTGCCCGGGGCGAGCCCGCCTTCAACAACCAGTCGTCGAGATAGGGGAAGACTGGGACCCCTGATCTGCGCAGATGAGCTGCGACCACCGCCATCACTTTCGTGAACACCCGAGGGGCACTGGTGAGGCCGAAGGGGAGCACGGTAAACTGAAAGTGCTCTTGGCCCACCGTGAACCGCAGGTAACGCCGGTGGGCCGGCAGGACGGGGATATGGAAATATGCGTCCTGCAAGTCCAACGCTACCATCCAGTCTCCAGGGTCTAGGGCAGCTAAAACCTGAGCCAACGTTAGCATCTTGAAACTTTCCTTTCGGAGGAAGGCATTGACGTTCCGGAGGTCCAAGATAGGGCGCAGGCCCCCCTTGCCCTTCTTGGGAACCAGAAAGTAGTGGGAATAACAACCACGACCTACTTCTGGACTTGGAACGCGCTCGACGGCCCCCTTGGCCAAGAGAGCCGAAACTTCCTCGCGGAGAAGATCCAAATGATCCCCCGAGATACGGTGGTGCTGCGGTGGCATGGCTGGAGGGGTCGTCTCGAAGGGGAGGGAGTAGCCCCTTCGGACGATCTGCAGCACCCACCTGTCCGATGTTATGGACCGCCAGTGGAGCAGGTGATGGCGAACTCTGCCGCCCACTGGCGTGGTATGGGCCTGAAAGCTCGGACTAGGAGGGCTTTGAGGCGGATGCTGCCGGGGTGGAAGTGGGCTGACCACGTCGGCCTCCATTTCCGCCACGGCGGAAGCCACGTCCGCGACCGCGCGCAGGTTGGTTCTGCGGCTGGTGGCTTTGCGGACGTGAGGAGGCGCCCCTTCCTTGGCCACGAAAGGGGCGAAAAGCGGAGGTGTGCGCCCGCGGAGCCGAGAGGCCCAAGGACTTGGCCGTAGCCCGGGAGTCCTTAAAGCGGTTCAGCGCACTGTCCGCCTTCTCACCAAACAGGCGAGTGCCATCAAAGGGCATGTCCATGAGGGTGTTCTGGACATCCCCGGAAAATGACGTGGACCGCATCCAGGCGTGGCGGCGGAGCGCCACCGTGGTGGAAATCGCCCGACCTAGCGAGTCCGTGGTGTCAAGCCCACATCTTATGGCGTGCCGTGCTGCATCCCTCCCATCGGCCAAAGCCTGGGTAAGACGCGTCCGGACCTCCTCCGGACACAGGGGCAGCACGTCCTCCACCGTATCCCACAGGGAATGGGAATAACGGTCCAAGAGACAGGCGGTATTTAAGGACCGCAGGCCCAAACTAAGGGACGAGAACAGTTTCTTGCCAAACTGCTCGAGTCTCTTGGAATCCCGGTCCGGCGGAGCGGTCGGGAAGGAGGATTGGGAAGTAGAGGCCTGGATAACCAGACTCTCGGGGGTGGGGTGTTGGGACAGGAAACTGGGGTCGCCCGGAGCAGGGCGGTGGCGCCTGGCAACGTTCCGATCCACAGGAGGAACTGTGGAGGGCTTGGACCAGGTGCCCTGCAGAACGTCAGTGAGGGCCTCGTTGAACGGCAGCAGAGGCTCAGTGGAGCTTGCTGAGGTTTGAAGCACCTCAGTGAGGATGTTGGTCCTCACAGCCACGGCAGGCAACTCGAGCCCAAGGGCCTCAGCCGCCTTGCGCAGCACCACAGAAAATGCTGCACCCTCCTCCGAAGCCACGGTCGGAGGAGAAGTGAATCCAGCGTCTGGCGAGGTGTCCAGCCCACTGGCCTCCCCCAGTTCATCTGCCCAGTCCTGAGAAAGCTGTGACTGAACAGCCAGAGGGTCCTCGAACCCCTCCCAGTCGCCCCCTTCTTCCGATTCCTGATAAACAGGAGGAATGATCGGAACCGGACTGTAGAGATGGTAGGACTCAAGCGGCGTCGGATGCGGCGTCGGCGGACGCCGTGCCGGCGTCGGGTCCGGATGAGGGCTAAACTGGGGCGTCGGCGTCACAGGCGTCGGCGGCGCCGGTGACGGCGTCGGTGGTTCAGGTGTCGGCGCCGGTGGAGGAGTGACTAGGTCAACCGGCGTCGACTGGGGCCCAGGCAAGGGCCCCGCGGGGACCTGCGGCGTCGAGACCGGAGTCGTCGACGGCGCCGGGGCCGGAGCCGCCGGCACGCGAGGTCGCCCAGTCGAGTCCGCGGGGCCCGAAGGCGCGCCAGCGGGCGTCGACGGCGGGGCCAGGCTCCTCATGGCCGAGAGGAAGGCACTGATCTCCGCCGGCGCCGCGTCAGCCCCAGGGACCGGAAGGTATGGGGGCGGACGCGGCACCTGCGGCTCCGCCGGAGCCGCGGGGGTGGAACCACTTGGACCCTCGGCCGAGTCGCGCGACCGGCGAGGGGACTCCGAAGAGCGATGTCGCCGCTTGGACTTCTTAGAGTGTTTGGACTTACCCGACGACTTGGAGCCCGACGATCGATGGTGGCGTCGGCTAGGGCTCCGCGAGCGATCCTTGGACCTCCTCCTGGACCGGGATCGCTCACGACACGGAGCCGAGTGGCGAAGCTCGAGAAGCTTGCGGGACCGCTCCCGCCTAGCCTTCGAAGTCAGGGCCTGACAGTCGTTGCACGACTCCGCGTCGTGGTCGGGGCCTAAGCAGTAGAGGCACCGGCGGTGGTGATCGGTCACCGACATCAGTCGATGACAATCCTCGCAAGCCTTGAACCCAGGCATCCTACCGGCACCAGATGTCGACAGACAAGGATCAAAAATGATCAAAAAGATTTAGTCCCGGATCTGCGCTTACTGGCGCGGAAAAAAGAAGAACTGACGTCAGCGCGCGAGGGCGGCGTCTAAGTACTCCGACGACGTCATCCCGGCGCACGACGCCGACGACGGACGCGGAGCCGCAGACGACGCCTAGCGACGCGCAAGGGGTATTGCTGACGAAAAATCTTCCGGATCCAGTCTGACGCCTGGGGATATTCTAAGGTGAGGAATCTAACTAACGTGTTTCTTTCAGATACAGCTATGAACAGGAATGGATCGTAGATATACAGGCATTTTATTCCAGGAGGACGGCGCTAGATACGAGAAAGATCTACCACCTTGTCTAGTTGTATTTATTCTTGAAAGGGGTGAGCAGTGACATGGTACTAGACCTAAGTGTCCTCTGAGGCTTATACCAGCAAATCTTTTTAGACCAATATTGTGGGCTTTTCCCATACAGATGTTTATGCGTAAGGCAGAGGACTTTAAAAAGAATTCGCTTTCTCACCGTAAGCCAGTATAAAGCTCTCAGGCATGGAGCGGAAGATGTTCTATGCGGCAGGTTCAGGATCATTTTGGCCGCAGTATTTTGTAAGATCTGCAGCTTATTTAATAACGTTTCATTTATGGACTGCAAAAGTGCATTACCATAGTCCATTCGATTAGTAATAAGACCCTGAATCAGTGGTTTTTTAGCATCCAAGGGAATCCACTTAAAAACTTTCTGCAAAGTACGCATTATTCCAAAGCATGAAATGAAAATATGATTTGAGCTTTCATGGACAATTGATTGCCCATGTGAAAACCCAAATTACGGACCACCTCTTTGGGGGCAGGGCAGGTGCCACGGTCGGATGGCCACCAGTCGGACGACCAGTGCTCAGACGCTTTCCCAAAGAGCATAATCTCAGATTTAGTACCGTTCAATTGAAGATGGTTACTTTTCATCCACCCATCGACGTGGGACATGCAGTTTTTAAAGCGTACCATGGTTTCAATCGGATCGGGACCCAGTGCGACTATGATCTGAGTGGCATCGACATACAATATGACATCAAATCCATAATTCCTAATCACTGGGGCCAGTGGAGCAATGTACAGATTACAAAGAGTAGGACTCAAGATGGAACCTTGTGGTACTCCCATCGTAACAGATCTTGCGGAGGAGATACTGAGTCCCGTCTGGACAATAGTTTTGCGGTCCGATAGATAGCTTCTGAACCATTTCAGGGCCTTGCCTCTGACACCAATCTCCCACAGCAGATGTTCTAAAATACTGTGGGTGATAGTGTCAAATGCAGCCGACAGGTCGAGGAGGACGAGAATACCTGATTGGTGTCTGTCCCGAGCCCGTCTGATGTTATCTGTGACCTCGACCAATGCCGTCTCAGTGCTATGCGCAGCCCTGAAACCAGACTGTGAGGGGTCCAGTAGATTGTGACTCTCCAGATGGACAACAAGCTGCTGATTAATAAGGGATTCCAATATTTTCCCAAGATAGGGGAGTAAAGAAATTGGACGGTAGTTTGAGAGGAGTTTAGGGTCGGCCGTAGGCTTTTTCAGGATGGGCTTCACACGGGCAATCTTCCAGCTTGAAGGAAAAACAGCCTCCGAAAGTGATTTATTAAAAAGGTCTGTAATGTTGTCTACCAATACAGGAGCAATAATTAAAAATAGCTTAGGAGAAATCGGATCACTGGGAGAGCCGGACTTTATCTTTTGCATAGCCCTAAAGACTAGTTTAGCGTCACATTTATTGAATTCATCAAGAAGGTGGGAAGGAACGGCAAGAGCACCAGGCTCGTCAACTGGATCCGAACTGTTATCATGGACAGTCAGAGATTGGTGAATGGTTAAAATCTTTTCTTCAAAGAAGTTAGAACGGGAATCTACCCAATGTTGAGAGACGGGTGCTGACGGCTGGTTTCTTGGGGTTGTGAATTCCTTCAGAATTTGGTATAATTCCTTCATGGAATTACCAGCCTTATTTATCCTGTCCGTTAGGAACAGTTTTTTAGCCACTTTGATTTCAGTCATATAGCTGTGATGAGCTTTTTTTATAAAATGCGCGGTCATCCAAGCGTTTACTCTTACGCCATTTGCGTTCTGCTGTACGACAAGTGGTCTTTTATAGCTCTTAATTGGTCAGTAAACCATGGGGCGGTTCTTATCTTGGTCTTTACCTGTACAGGGGGAGCAATTACATACAATACGGTTAAAACTGCCTCCTCTAAGATATGTAGTGTCTGATTTACACCCATATCAGGACTAATTAAGTCAGGGGAGAAATGCTCTGAAAAGAGAGGCAGGGTATCTTTACGCCATGGTCTTCGTAAGGAAGAATCTGTTTTCAGGGTTTTTTTTATTAACATAATTGGAATTAAAAATTTCAAAAGGTAGTAGTCGGTCCACAATAATGGAACTGGAGATATTACAGTAATCTCGGATCGATTGGTAAAAAGAAGGTCGAGGGTATGGCCGACAGTGTGTGTGGGTTCATGCACCAGTTCGGTAAGACCTAAAATATTCATATTAGAGATCAACTTCTCTGCATCGGAGTTAGACAATATATCTACGTGACAGTTAAAATCTCCAATCAAGAGAAAGTTGTCTGATGCCAGAACATGGGGAGCTAAAAGCTCCAGTAATTTATATGAAAAGTCGCCTTTGGGTCCAGGGGGACGATATATTAGAGCCCCCCTCCAGGATCCGTTTTGGCAACACTTTATCTTAAAAATACAGATTTCTTGATAATTTTCAACATGAGCTTCTAGGAGAGTTAAGTCAAGATCATTAGCAGTCACTATTAACAAACCCCCTCCTTTTGTCTGAGTCCTGTCTACTCTGATTACTTTATATTGGGGGGGGGGGGGAGGCTACATGTATGTCCGGCAGAGCATATTCATGTAGCAAGGTTTCTGTAATAAAACAGATATTTGGGGCCTCTTGGTCTAAAAGGTTCCATAACTCAGTGGAATGTTTAGGAATAGAGCGGGCGTTGAGATAGATGGCACTGAGTTGCCGAGGATTCTCTCCGTCTTTAATGCTAGGGGATACGGCCTTTTCAGGTCTAACTATGTACGGAATTTTTAAAGCTTTAATAGAACTTACTGCATGATTGTCAATGATGAGAGAGTTAGAAATATTTAATTCTATAAGTTCATTTCTAGTATATTTTAAGATCGTCATGTTGCAGTGAGCTGAGAGGCCAGGTAAGTTCAGGGGTGAATGTGGCATAAGAAGTGAATCAAAAATTTAAAAGCAACAGTTGGTTTTACCAAAGAAGACAGTAACAGGCAATTCTATTACCCAGCAATAGTGAATGGAAAAGCGGAGGCACCGATTAGACGCAGGCGCCGCTGTGCGCGTCCGTGCCCTTTTGCGGCTTAAATAGAAATGGCCGGAGAAAAGCTACAACGCTAACCTGCCACTTCCGGGGACCGGAAGTATGTACTGCCGACCGACCCTCCACTCAATCGGCACAAGCCGTGGCGGAACGGGGTCTAGGCAGTGAGCTGAGAGGCCAGGTAAGTTCAGGGGTGAATGTGGCACAAGAAGTGAATTAAAAATTTTAAAGCAACAGTTCGTTTTACCAAAGAAGACAGTAACAGGCAATACTATTACCCAGCAATAGTGAATGGAAAAGCGGAGGCACCGATTAGACGCAGGCGCCGGTTCTGACTGACCTACCCAGACAGTCAGTAGCGTACAAGCCAGAGCGAATGGAATACTTCGCTGAGTCCTGGCTGCCTTGTATTAGTCACGGAATTCTCATCTGGGACATTTAGCAAGACAGCAGCCACTCTGTTCCATAACACATGAGGGTTTCTCCCCAGGAGGCAGCTAGTATTGACTGAGTATTGACTGACCGGAGGGCAAAGCTGGCAGATGAAAACATCTGCTTGGCAAATATCTCCATGCATAACGACAATGCCTGGCGGGGTGGTCAGAGATGCATTGTGACTGAGAAGACTTGTGGATGCTTGAACCACCAGGCTCTCTGGAATGAGGTGTTGCAGGAGGAAATACAGATCCCATGGGGCAGTTCTATGCCTCCTTCTTATCTGCCTATTAACTGGAGCACAAGATCCTGGTTATCCCCAGGTGACCATCTGTACCTTTAAGAAAAAAAAAATATATATATATAATCAATTTTACCAAATATACAACTGGCGGTCTAAAAAACACATGTTCATTTAGTTGAAAATGCATATAGACATATTGATAGGAATAATATAACATTCCTTTAATCTTCAAGAACTGACATGAGATCCAGACGCCCCCCCCCCCAGACACCATTGTGCTGATTCTAGCACCCAGCCCGAGTAAATCATCACCCTGACTGACTGAATATTTATAAAGCGCACTATTGCCGAGGCGTCTTGGCCCTGTTGAGTCATTGAGTGGACCCCAGCTTGTACCTCACTGGTGTCATTATAGATAGTCCCATCTGTCCTGGGGTCTGAGTCCATGTTATCGTCAAAAGGAGGAGCTAAGAGATTGTCTGTCAACGCCCGCCATGGGTTTATTGCTTCTTCGAGTTTGTCGTCCCTCCTTTTTAAGCGTAAGTGTATTTCCTCTGATAGGGCCCACTACGCCACATCTTTGTGCCACAGGTCTAATGTAGGGGCACGCTGAGATTGCCATGTAATGACAACTCTACAATGAGCCAATACCATCGCTAACTGGCCAAATTTATAGGTCATTTTCCGGCTCAATGCAATTAAACAGTCCCAGCAGGTAGCACTGGGGGGTCAATTCAATGTGTAGCCACGTACCTCTCTCCAGTTCGTTGACTACCAGCTGCCAAACTGAGTATACAGCATCTCAAGACAATGGCAGGTGCAGAAAATCCGCCCTACCAGCATTATACAGTGGGCATGTATCGGGGCGAGCCGGATCCATTCGATGGAGATGTACTGGCCTCAAGTATGTTCTCTGCAGAAAGTTATAATGTATGAGCCGAGAGCATGGTTTACTAGAGACAGTATGCGTTAATTGCAGGCTTTCCGCCAGTCGGCCTCTTCTCTCGGGGTTTCCACATCGATATTCGAGGCCGCAAGGGCTCTTTTAGGAGTACTTATTGTGTCTGAACGCACAGCTCTGTATAGGAGTGTGATTAAGTACTTGCTCGTGCCGCAAGTGAGAAGGATCCCAAGTGTGTGGGAGGATGTCGGCTGCAGGGTATCTTGGCCATGCGTGCCGAGCCACCTCTAGAATAGAATGCTCGTCCGGGGAGGTGGGTGGGTCGCTTATGACTTTGATGAGTATACCCCTGCATGAGAACTAGGATTACAGGTAAGTAACTAATCCTTCTCATCCAGGGGATACTCATCAATAGTCATAATCTATGAATAGAGTAGCAAGCCCATACCCAAAGTCTTGCGGACGAGCAACAGAGCATATAGAACATGAAGTAACATCACATTCAAACAGCAGTTATGCAAACAGATTCCTCAAAGAGGCCTGCCCCACCTGGGCATCGGCCTGTGCATCTGAATCTAGGCAGTAATGGCGTGTAAAGGTATGTAAAGGTATGTATCGAGCGCCATGTAGCCGCCTTGCAAATCTCAGATATAGGAATGTTGCGAAGGAGAGCTGTAGTAGAAGCTTTCCCTCTGGTAGAGTGTGCTCGTGGTCTGACCTGCAGAACCTTGTTGGCTAGTTGGTAAGACAAGGCTATACAGGAGACGATCCATCTAGAAATAGATCTTTTGGAAGCAGCCATTTGTTGAACCATAATTGACAAAGAGCCGGTCAGACTTCCTAAGTGAAAGGGTTTTATCAAGGTAAAACTTCAATACCCTCCGGAGGTCTAGAGAATGTAAAGCTCTCTCCGGGGGAGTGGTTGGCTGAGGAAAGAACGTGGGCAACGTGATAATCTGATTGATGTAGAAATCCGAGACCACCTTGGGCAGGAAACTCTGGTGAGTCCGCAGCACCACTCTATTGGCGTGGAAAACAGTGTAAGGCTCCTTGCAGCATAGGGCCTGTATCTCACTCACCCTGCGGGCTGAAGTGATGGCTACTAAAAAAGCAGCCTTCCAGGTCAAATGCTGCAAAGATGCCTTATGAATAGGCTCGAAAGGAGCACCCATCAATTTGGTGAGGACAATGTTAAGCTCCCAGGGAGGCAAAGGGGACCTCACTGGTGGAAACACTTTCTTAAGCCCCTCTAGGAAATCTTTGACCACAGGCAGTTGAAAGAATGAGGTCTGGGTAGGAGACTTTCTATAAGCTGTGATAGCAGCTAAGTGGACCCTGATGGAGGGATACTTCAGGCCTGACCTTGCCAAGTGCAGTAAGTATGGGAGAATCACTTGCTCTTGGCCTTGAGTCGGATCAAGAGCGTTGTCCCTACACCAAAGGTAAAATCTCTTCCACTTGAAAGCATAAGACTTTCTGGTGGAAGGCCTCTTTGCTTCCCTAAAAATGTCCATACAGTCAGCCGAAAGGTCTAGATGTCCGTATTGGATGACTTCAGGAGCCATGCAGTCAACCGGAGGGAGGGGAGGTTGGGATGAAACACTCCCCCTCGTTCTTGGTCAGTAAGTCTGAGCAGCAGAGCAGTCTCCGGTGTGGAACCTCTGACAGTTGGAGGAGATCCGGGTACAACCACTGGCGTGGCCACTCCGGCACTATCAGGATCATTCTGGTGTTGGTCCTGTAGAACTTCTGTATGACCGCCAGGATTAGAGGGAGTGGAGGAAAAGCATATAGCAATGTCTGCGACCAGCTGATCAAAAGTGCATTCCCCCGAGATCCCTGCTGGGGGAATCTGGATGCGAAGACGGGGCATTTCGTGAGTGCCGCGTCTGCGAACAGATCGATGTCCGGCACTCCCCATTGCCGAAAGACCTCCTGAGCGACGTCTTCGTTGAGCACCCAGACGTGCGCTTCTACGAAGTCTCTGCTGAGGCCGTCTGCCTGCACGTTCAGGGTTCTCGCCAGCAGCCACTGCCAAATTGATTGGGCTTCCAGAGACGGGACTCGTGACCTGGTGCCTCCTTGCTTGTTCAGATCGAACATCGTTGTTGTGTTTTCTGTCTGAATCTGAATGTGGCTGGATTGAAGAGACGAATACAGGGATTTGAGTACCAGATGGACCGCCCGTAGCTCCAAGAAGTTGATGTGATTACTTCTTTCTGTCTCCGACCAGAGACCTTGTACCTGAAGCTGGCCCATATGAGCTCCCCAGCCTTGCATTGAGGCATCTGTGACCACTGTCTGTGTTGGAGGCGTCTGATGAAAAGGGACCCCTTGCAGCAGGTGAGAACGTTTCATCCACCATCTGATGAGGTCCCTGGCAGCTTGGTGGAGAGAGACACGATCTTCCCAGCGACCTGACCTCTGAGACCATTGATCTTCGAGCGCCTGTTGTAGAGGCCGCATGTGAAGGCGTGCATTGGGCACAATGTAGATGCACGAGGCCATCGATCCCAGTAGTGAAGACACTTGCCTGGCTGTGGGAAGTGCAGTGTCGAGAAGAGAGTGGCACTTGAGAAGCATTGATGACAACCTCTCTTCCGAAGGACACACGCTTGCCTCGGCGGAGTCCAGTGAGGCGCCCAGATAGTCTATCCGTTGAGTGGGATTGAGGACCGACTTCTTGTAGTTGACTTGCAACCCCAAGGAATGCAGCAGGTTGAGGCAGTTTGAGAGATGGCTCTGGAGTAGCACAGGTGTGGAGCTTTTCAGGAGCCAGTCGTCTTGGTATAGATAGACGAAGATCTTCCGCCTGCGGAGGAAGGCAGCTACCACCGCCATGCACTTGGAGAATGTCTGTGGGGCGGATTTGAGGCCGAACTGAAGCACTCGATACTGGTAGTGGTGACGAGAGACCTGAAACCTGAGAAATTTGCGATGTTTCACTGAGACAGGAATGTGAAAGTAGGCGTCCTGCAGGTCGATGGTACACATCCAGTCTCCCTGGTGAAGGTGCGGAGAGATTTGATGCAGGGCTAGCATTCGGAATTTTTCCTTTCCGATAAACCTGTTCAGCAGGCGTAGGTCGAGGATAGGTCTGTACTCTTTGGCTACTCCTCGCTTTTGGACTAGGAAGTAGCGAGAGTATACCCCCTGGTTTCTTTGGAGAGGTGGGACCTCCTCTATGGCCCTCTTGGAGAGGAGGATAGATACTTCGTCCTGTAAAAGCGGACTTTGAAGTTGAGAAAGGCGCTTCAATTGTGGGGGCACCTGCGGAGGGGGAGACTTGAACCTTAGCAAGTAACCATGCTGCACAATATTCAGCACCCATTTGTCTCTTGTTATGGTGTCCCACTCTTTCAGGTGAAAAACGATACTCCCTCCTACCGGAGTGGCGAACGGGTGTAGAAGAAGCAATGCCTCACTGTTTGGGAAGCTGCTTAGTGGTGGACTGTTGCTGCTTGTTGTTCCCTCTTCCTCTGCCACGACCCCTCTGCTGGAATTGGGGCCTCTGCTGGTTCTGGGAGGACCATTGAGGGGTATGAACCCTCTGCTGGAAGGAACGTTTGTCGCCCTGACAAAAGCGTTTTTGGTATTCTTTGCGCTTCTCCAGACCTACAGCCTTGACAGTATCCAGCTCTGCCTTCATCTTATTCATCTCCTCATCGGCGTGAGCCCCGAACAAGGAGGAACCGTTAAATGTAAGATTCAGAATCTTTTTCTGTGCATCAGGCTTGAGGCCTGTGCGGACCAGCCAGGCTGAGCACCGCGGACAGACGCCATGGGAGTAACCATGAGCGGCGAGATCTTAAGCGTCCACTGCCGCACTTATAACTTGATTGGCTACTAGCTCACCTTCTAGCAGAATTTCGCTGAAGTCCTGCCGGTCTTCTTTGGGGAGCTTTTCGGTGAACCTTGACAGGAAGTCCCAAAGAGACCTGTCATTTTCCTGCCATAGGAGTCCATCTGCTTACTGTCCTTCTCTGGGGGGACAGAAGATGACGTAGACGCCGAATAAGACCTCATGGCTGCCACCACAATGACAGAGTCCGCTGGTGGATCAGCTCTGAGAAATAAGGGATCCTCGGCTGGGGCCGTATACTTTTTGGCAATCCTGGATGGTACGGAGCCCACCTTAGCAGGGGTGAGGAATGTGGCCATAGCCGGTTCCAAGAATCTTGGCACCAAAGGAAGCAGCGGTCTAGGAGCTGTGCGATGGTGTAAGGTGTCGAAGATGATAGATGTGGGAACTACAGGGGTATGCAAAGTGATGTTTAGTTTCTTCGCACCCCTACCCAGGACATCTGAGAAGGTCGCAATGTCATCGATGGGAGACACCCGCGATGGAGGAGTCGAGGGGAAGGTCGGAGAATAGTCCCGGACCGATGACCTCGTGGAGGAAGACCATGTGGGCGATCTTGTGCGTCTTCTCTTATGGGGACGGTCGTGAAGAGAGCTGCGACGACCCCTGGACCTTGATTGGTGCCTGGAAGGTGATCTTGGCCTTCTGGGAGGAGACTGACGACCCCTGGACCGTGATCGGTGCGTGGACGGTGATCTTGGTCTTCTGAGGGGAGACTTGCTTCTCTGAGGAGAGATCCTAGAAGGCAAGTAAGTGCGAGAGTAGTCCGAGCCCGGACTTCTGCAGTCACCTGTCCCGACACCTTCCAGCCAGCGAGGCTACAGACCGTACTTCTCTCCAGCTTGGAGAGATTTCTCCAGTGAAATTTGCACAATATGCAGTCCTGGGGATGATGACTAGTCCCCAGATGACGTCTCCTCTGCGGCCGCTGCACTTTTTCCCCTCGACGTCGAATGCCTCGGCGTCGATGAAGTCTGCATCACCATCGGCGTCGATCCAGGGGATCTGCTATGGGAACGCCGTCCCGCTCTCGACGGTGGACTCGACGTCGATCGCCTACGGCGATGTGGAGACCTCGACGTCGACCTTCACCGTCGGTCTGGTGATCTCGATGTCGATCTTCGCTGTCGGGCTGGTGATCTCGATGTCGATCTCCCATGGCGCCGAGTTGGCGTCGATCTTCTTGACGTCAAGTGATGAGACTTCGACAAAGCTCTCGACGTCGACAAGCCCACTTGCGGCGATATGTTCACCATCGTGACTCTCGACGCCGACCCCACTCGAGGGTGACGGAGAGCGTCTCGACGTCGACGGAAGCCTCGACGTCGACTGAGACTTTTCAGGTCTTTCAGGACCCACAGCCTTCGAGCCTGAAGCGCTGTGCCTCAACGCCGACTTACTTGAATGCGGCAGAGAATCTCGACGTCGAGATGGTGATTTTGTCCCTCGACGCTGAAGAGTGTCTGGGTCTCTTCGACGGCGAATCTCCTGTTACCTTCTTCTTTCTGGACTCAGGAGAGGTGGTATGTCGCCGTTTTCGGTGTTGTTTGCTTGAAGTAGGTGGTTTGAAGACTCCATGGTCACCTCCATGATGGCTACTGTCCTTCTCCAGCTGGGCATGAAGTTTTATGCGTTCTCTGTCACGCAGAGTCCGTCTGGAAAATATCTGGCAGTGGTAACACTGGTCAGGATTGTGTGATGATGGAAGACACACAATACACACAGAGTGTGGATCTGCCAGTGCCATCTTCTTGTTACAGGAAGGGCATTTCCTGAATAAGGCAGGCATTCTGACTGGAAAAAATTTATGGTAAGACCAAAAAACCAGTAGAATAAGCCTTCAGGAGTCAGAAAATGTCGAGTTTTCTTAGAAAAATATCAATTACATCACTTTCAGTCAAAAAACTGAAGAGCTCATAGAAGGAGCCGGAAAAAAGAACTGACCTAACTGCCACCTGTGGTGCATCATGGGAGCAAGGGGTCTCCTGCAGGTCTTAAAGGCACGGTACCCCTACTCTAATGCCTTAAAGGCAAGGTGTCAGTTTTCTTTATTTCTTCGTACTCTGCTGCAGCCTACAGGCAAATGCCTGCAATTACAAGTTTGCTTTTTGGCAATAAAGCATTATTGTATGACAATTGTTTAGTGCTTCCTTTTTTCCTTATGGGTTAGGAAGGTAAAGGTACTACAATGCAAACCTATGTAATTTCAGCATTTTTGCCATGTTGGAAACATTTTAGGCTGCATGTATATGTTTTCACATATGCATATATAAATGTATATATATGTATTTTCTCTATGCTCTGGGATCCCACACATGGGCGGGGATTATTCATAGATTAAGACTATTGAGGAGTATCCCCTGGATGAGAACCCTGTCTGGCGCGCCAGCCCAGTGTTCAGGGCTCCGATCGGACCCGTCCCACAAGGATCTGGCAACATGTTCATGAAAAGGAGTTTGATCCATTCCCGGTAATATGGGCCAAAGCCCACTACTCTGAGAACCTCCAAGAGATATCCCCATTCTACTGTGCTGAATGCCTTGGCAAAATCGATAGAAACCAGAGCTACCTCGATCTCCCCCACCAGGGTCTCGTGCAGAATGTGAGTAAGCCGCCTGAGGGTCATGACTGTGTTTCTGCCTGAAATGAGGCCACACTGATCCTCGTGAATTAGATTGGGCATATGAGGGGCCAGACGATTTGCTAATGCTTTGCTTAAAATGTTGACGTCCAAATTTATTATTGTGATTGACCAATATGCTGCTGGGTTTGACCCATCTCCCCCAGGGTTCAGGAGCATACAGATTTCCCCCTCCCGCATGCTCGGTGGAAGAGTGCCTATCTCTCTGGCCTCATTACAAACCTCAAGTAGGGGAAGAGTCACCTCCGCCTGAAAGGCCTGCTAAGATTCGGCCTGGAAATCTGCCTCACCTGGGGTATTCAAGTGTGGCAGCATGCCCACAGCTGTTCGTAATTCCTTGAGTGATAGGGGAGCTTTGAGCTCTGCAGTAGCCTTGTCTGAAAACTGTGGAATGGATAAGCCCTCCAGAAACGGGACATACCTGGCTGGGGTAATGGTAGGGTCGGTGGTGTACACGGTCTGTAGGTAGGATTTGAATGTATGCGCTATGCCCTGCTGCGTAGCTACCAGTCTGCTCTCCGGGATATGCAGATGTGATATCACTTGGGGAGGATGCTTCTTTCGGAATATCCATGCTAGTAGGCGGCCCGTTTGGTCCCCTTCCCTGTGTAGTCTCTGCTTATAATGTGTTATGGTGTATTTGTCAAGTCTGAGCCAGAGCTCCTCAGTACGCCTAGGTACGTCTTGCTCTGCTCACAATGCAGTTGGGGATATTAACTCCCCGGTTTGGAGTAAGGTCAACTGTGTTTCCTCGTTGTGCAAGTCTGACTGTAGTTGGCATCATACTCCGCACAATAGCCTTATACACGTTCTGCTCAAGGCCATCAGTACACCTTAGTAAGTGCCTCATTAAAAGGCAGGAAAACAGTTTGGCTTGTTTGTCCTGGATAAAGGACCTCAGTCTGGACATTTTTCTTGCCCTCTGCTGTGAAAAAGGTGAAATCTCCACAGCCCTCCTTATCACTGCAACGAAGAAGACGGAATCCTCTGTTTCCACAACCAGATGAGGGGGGTATAAACCAATGTCTGGAGACGTATCCAGGCAACTGGCATACTTCAAGTCTTAAAATAGGTTCCCGGGGGATGTATGTCGTTACAACGCACACTTTTACAACGCATGCACTTACAACGCATTTTTTACAACGCAACATCCACTACAACGTCCATTCCATTACATAGCATGACACTACAACGCATTTTTAAAAACTACCTTTACAACGCATTCCATTACATCGCATACTACCTTTACAACGCATACCATTACAACACATAATATTAAATTGCATTTAAGGTAAGTATTGGATAGTATAGGGGTAAAAATTACTATTCTAACTCCAGAGGGTGCAACAGTAGGGTAAGTGTTGGATAGTATAGGGGTAAAAATTACTATTCTAACTCCAGGGGGTGCAACAGTAGGGTAAGTGTTGGATAGTATAGGGGTAAAAATTGCTATTCTAACTCCAGGGGGTGCAACAGTAGGGTAAGTGTTGGATAGTATAGGGGTAAAAATTACTATTCTAACTCCAGGGGGTGCAACAGTAGGGAAAGTGTTGGATAGTATAGGGGTAAAAATTACTATTCTAACTCCAGGGGGTGCAACAGTAGGGTAAGTGTTGGATAGTATAGGGGTAAAAATTACTATTCTAACTCCAGGGGGTGCAACAGTAGGGTAAGTGTTGGATAGTATAGGGGTAAAAATTACTATTCTAACTCCAGGGGGTGCAACAGTAGGGTAAGTGTTGGATAGTGTAGTGTAATATTATGCGTTGTAATGGTATGCGTTGTAAAGGTAGTATGCGATGTAATGGAATGCGTTGTAAAGGTAGTTTTTAAAAATGCGTTGTAGTGTCATGCTATGTAATGGAATGCGCTGTACTGGATGTTGCGTTGTAAAAAATGCATTGTAAGTGTAGTGCGTTGTAAAAGTTGCGTTGTAAAGGTTGTTCCCCGTTCTCGTCATCATATCAGGTGTTATCATTGTCATCTTGTAGCTGTGAGGTTTCAGGGTCTTAATGTGAGTAAAGGGGAGGCCGTCTGTGGTTTTGTTTGAGCTTTTAAGTCCAGAAAACTATTAGCTCTGATTCTGGTGTTGTGCCAGCATCGCAATCCAGGCTGGCGGCATCACCAATCAGGCAGTGTAGCAGGTGGAGCTGAGTTCTGAGAAGAGCCAGGGTCAGACTGAGTTTGAGCTGCATAGTCTGCATCAAGGAAAAACCTGATACTGGTGAACTAACCAGAGGCCGCCTTGGTTCCTGAGAGAATAAAGGCGCACAAGAGGGATCCAGAGGAGCATCAAATACTTTATCAAATGCTGTTTTGAGTCCTTGAAGTTGCTGCTTTATCGTTAATGTCCAAGGGAAGTCAGGGCAAATTGGGAGCAGAATTGGAATCGGATTTATATTCAGGAGTCTGGAGGTACTCGAGGTGTTGAGTGACTCCGGATGGAGGAAATGACGGTACAACTGGGAGCCGTGCTTGGATTTTTCTTAAACCTTTTGGACTTCTCTGAGCTGCAAGACATCAATGACGAGCAGTCACAAAATCGGCCTCTAGAATGGGAAAACATACACACCCTCGATTTAAACAAAACCGGGTCTTCTTTGTCTTCTTTTGGAGTTCTGCAATGGCGAGTTTGGGTTCACTGTCACGGATGGCCAAACAGTTCATTGTCGCGCAGTAGGCACACAACATGCTTGGAGCCAAGACACCAGAGACAGACATCATGCATATCCCTCACCTACATCTGGCGATGGCAGTTCCTACACGGTTTGACTCCGGTAATGTTTAGGGGACATTTCCCTTGCAAACTGGATACTTTTGGTGCAAGAATTTCTGTCAATTTGCCAGGACTCAAAGGAGATCTGGTGATCCACGTCAGCAGGGGAAAAAATAAAGGAAGGAACTGACTTCAGAGTGTGGAAGAGGTGCAGATAAAGTCGCCCTGTTGTCACATCAGAGGTGGGACTAACCTGACACAGAGCCGCATGACGCCACCTATTGACAAGAGCAGGACTGCGATAAAAAATTATCTTTTAACACCAAGAGAGGGAGATATTCGCTTGTGGAAATGCTTCTATTCTAACATCACAGAACCATGTTCAGGGCAAGTCTCCTTATATCAAGCATGCCACCTAAGACCTATCATATAAGTTGAACTACAACCAACACCCTGTTTAAATCCTAAACTCTGAAAAGAATGATGTAAATCAGAACATTTTGCAACCTCATCAGGGGCATGAACCATATGATAAATGCTAAAATTCTAAACTTAAAAAACATAAAATTAACTTATAAATAGATTTACCCTATAATGTGACTCTAGGGACAGCACATAGGCACAGCTACTGATTAAAGAACCCTTGAGGGAGGAGAAAGGTTTTCTCTTTGTTAACGTGCGTCTGGAATCTGTTTAGGACTGTCACTGACGGTCTCAATCAAATAGATCAAGACAGGTCTCAACAACATGGCAAAGTCAAAGGCTATTCATGGGATAGGCAAGTGGCCCAACCATGGAAAGGCAGACAAGAAGTAAGCATGAACATATTTGTCTAGTCAAGCAACAATTCAGACTGAGGATCCCCTCAAACTATGTATATAAAAAAACATACTAAAACGCCTCCGAGTTCACACACATCAAGTAATTAGGTGCTGTAAAACACCTACAGGAATAAATGTAAAAGAACACCACAGATTAACATCCTAATACTGAAAATCAAAACATGTCCTTGGGTAGCACCAATAGTACTAGATAACAAAACATGAAAGCATCATAACCAGATAATTAATGAATAATCAAATCGTCATTATATAGCCTCATGAAGTCCTAATCAATGCAAGATGTGAGTATACATACTGGAAGATGATCAAAATTTGATGTAAACAGAAAATATACACCAATGTCAGGATCAGCTTCCACCATCCCAGGCCACCTGCGGTACAGACACAAAATACAAGTTGTGAGCATGATAAATATCAAAAGGTTTACATCAGAATCATTTCAACGTTTTTTCTCTGACACCCCCGTCCCCTAAGCAAAATGTTTTAAAGTTGGGCACCCCTCAAAAACTTTATGTAAAGAATTAGGGGAGCAGAAGTGGCAGGGCTGATTACAGGGGTGGGGCATCTGATAATTTATGAGATCATTTCAAAGGTACCTTTTCTGTAGCTCAGATTCCACACAACATGTGAGGCTTATAAAAGATAAAATACATCATAAAAAAGCAAAAATTGACTTAAAAAAACTACTCCCCATAACTGGCATGATGTGAGCTCCTCACACTCCTCAGCTTCAATACAACTACACCTGCTGCATTACAGATAGCTGCAGCTCTCGGCAGCAGGCTGTCTCCTCTGCCTCTTTCACCCATTCCCCATCATACCTGGCCAATACTACCATCCTGAAACAGACTTTCAGTCCCATTCAGAAAAAAATGAGATCCCATATGTTGCCCCTCTCTTAGCAGTAAGGGTGAGTGCCTTTGTCGCTAATGCAAGCAAAGAAAGTGAGCTCCCTTACCTTTTCAGGTCTCGCCTGAGCCAGCGCATGCGCTGTTCTGGCGAGACATTTAGTAAGTGGGCTTTAAAAAGCTGACTACAGCTTTTTGTGTGGCCTAGAGCGTGCGGTTACGCGCACAGTTACGAGCAGAGTCGACATCTGGCTTTCCTTTTATCGTCATGGCTCATGAAGTGCATTGCTTGCGGGCACCCTTACAGCCCGCGATCGCGAACACTTTCACAGCCGCGTCACTTTCACGGCCGCGTGGCCAATGCTTGTCTTTGCCTTGTTTGCTAGCTAAGTGAACTGGGTCCATGGTTTATACATTTTTTGTTCCATACATGTTGTTTTCGTCCGTAGTGATCAGGGTCACGTGCTTAGTTACAGTGGCTTGCTGGTCGAATTAATTGTGCATGGTACCGTGCACTCTGAGTTTGCTTTATTTCCAATGCTCTCCTAATTGAATGGCTCTGCACAGCCTGATGCTCCATGCAGAAGCCCCTCGTCGCCACGAGCGCATTTTCCTGCTGGAAACTGTACCTCATTATGAGATTTTCATTTAGATGCCGCACTGCCACATGTTTTCTGCTATCACGTTGTCTCTCTGCAGGTGTTTTGATGTTTTAGCTATTGGTTAATTTTAAAACCTGGCGCTCATTTACCGGCTCTATAGTGATTATTTCAGAGAACGTTTGGTATCGTGCTATGTCCTAAGCGTAAAACAATTCCAGTGAAATACAATATCAACAACTACCCCCCGGAAACACATTTTGTTTTACATTTTTGAAAGTTCGGTAATTCAAGACTACTTCAAACTGTGTATCCTCGTTGGAAGCATTGCAGTGACTGTCCACGAAACATTGGCAGTGTGCCGACTGGCTTTCAGGAAACGCATATATTCGTTAGTTCAGGAGCCTCGTTTAGTCGAAATGCACATGGCATTTTCTCTAAAGTTAAGCTGGATGAACCCCACAATACAAGACAATGTGCCTATCCAGTGTGACTTGGGTTTAGGACAAGTAGTAACAAGCATTGACAAAGCCAATAGGTCTGGTGTTTACTGCCAGCTTTTTGTCAATACTTGTTTAGTTTGGTCATGGTTTTTGCAAAATGTATTGTTCATGAAAGTACCAGGCTCTCATTAAATATATATATATGAAAAAAAAGCCAATGTCTAAGTGGCTTTTCTGATCTCAAAAAGTACACATACTGTGGTACACCCGCCACTGAAGGGAATTACCCTGTGTGTGGATGTGCTCTTTGTAAAAGGGCAGCATACTACAACTTATAATGAAGTCAGTCAATGGCTGAAGTAAGGTGACACTGCCGCTTAGCTTGAGTGGGTGTAAGAAAATTGTAAATGATACAATTGCAGACTAATGGGTGAAGTACCCCTTTAAGATACTATGTTATACATACCTTTAGTAAAATAAAACGATCTTGACTAACGTTGACCTACAAAAAAGCCATCAGTCTGGCATTGGCTGCAAGCCTCAGCTTTGACATGGAAGGCAAGAAAGAAAGGAAAAAAAGAAGAAAGGCAGAAAACCAATGCAGGGGAAAGAAGGAAGGAACAAGCATTGGCATAGCAAATAGGTCTCGCCTTTGGGACCTTATAAGTGTTTAGTTATCCAGCACAATATCCTTGGTGAAACAACATCAAGTGTTGCATGGCTAAACACTTATAAGGCCCCAAAGGCGAGACCTATTGGCTATGCCAATGCTTGTTTGTAAAGTAAGAAAGTTGCATTCAGGATGCAGTGGCCCATCACTCCTATGCCTGCGAGCCAAAACAGGTTGTCTGCATCTTTGTGTGAAAAAAAGGGGGAAAAGCCCCACATCATGCCCCCTACTGCTTGGGCCCTGTTGCCATTACAGCAAGGGTGATCTAGTTCCAAATGCTAGCAAAACAAATAGGCCCCATCAACCTTTTTCTTATAGGCTCGGCCCAGGGAACCGAGCTAGAGCTGCTAACAGGTCTATATAACATACCCATACAATACGTTCCACGGCAGAAGAAGAAGAATCGAAGTAATAACCATCTATTAGATGACCTGGAACACCTAAACCTGCGTGCATTAAATGGTAGATTCCAAGACGAAATTCCACCTGTCGCCTCATATTACTCTTCAACAACCAGTTCAATCCTGGACTATTCCTTCGCAAATTTTGCACTTTTTGAACATATCGGCGGATTTAGAATGGGGCATAAAGGAGACAGAGACCACCGTCCACAAGAATTTCACATAACTTGCATAGCATCAAAAACGATTAAGCCGGAAGCAACCCAGGAGACTATTTATACCTCCAATTTACGGAGGATTAATTGTACAACAACAAACACAGTTACTAAAGCTGATGCTCATGCCAATGGCCCCAGTGCCATTGCACCTGCTGCCTGAATGAAGGCAATGGTCCTTTAAAAAAAGTAGCCAACAAGAACACCTGTCTGAGGAAGCCTTTCCTGTCCATTTATAAACAAATACATTATTTCCCACATAGCGCCCCCTTCTCTGGCCCATCTTTTTGACACTATACATGAATCTCACTCCTTTCCTCTTTCTCCTGGGATACTACACTGAGGCCACAGGGGTATGGATGATCAGGGTTCAGCGTCAGAATACAACCCTGCGGGTGTACTTAATTTCACCTGAAAATACATCTGTTTGTTAACGATTTGGGAAGTGGAAACTCAAGTGGAAATCTAACAACAAATCCCTCTTTAAACTTACATCAAAGAAACGAATCGGAGGACTTAAGGCCAACAGACATAACCTCAACTGGGGAAAGGAGGACGACCACGACTATGATCGCGTCACTGACAAGCATACCACAATTTGACTCTCAAGAGTATGAGCAGGATAACAACTCGGAGGTCGACCAACCAAACTCAGAAGACGTACTAAAGCAAGGGCAGTTCAGCCCCCAAATCTCCTCTAATAACCAAAGCTGTATAAATCAGACGAACTTCACTGTCAACGAATCTGAATTGGCAAAGGCACAAAACATCAGCGCTTGGGATTCTTTACTGAATACAATTCAACTGGCCGTAAACGCCTTGCAATTTCAATCAGAAAAAATGGAGATACAGTTAACATTACTGAACACTTTGGCCGTTTTCACCGCCGGCATAGATGAAAAACTGGGTAACCTAAACAGCCTGATCATAAGAGCTCAAACAACTTCTAATCTCAAATGCAATTGCGAACAGGTTGTTGAAAAGTTATCTACTCTACCCCTAATGCTTAATAGCATGTTAACAGAGATTAAAAGTGTAACGACAAAAGCAACAACGACAAATACAAAACACACCCAGGTGGTCTCAAACATCGCAGAAGGACCTGAAATCAACTGTCTGGCAGAAACTCAACAGCAGGGCAATGTCACTAAGGTAATGGCAATGGCAATGGCTACTTCTAGTGTCTCTAAAAATGGCGAAGAATCAAAACTAAATGCTAAACAGAGCCGCCAACAAAAAAGGAAAGGTTGGAATCAAAAGCCAGACAAAAGCATGTCTGCCTACTTCCCCATCTTCGCCGATTCGCATGACAGTCACGCCAACTACGAAAACATCCTAGACACCACAAGTAGTCTATCAATACATGATCTTTCTCCTGCGAATTATTTAGAACAATCCCTGGAACCTGAAAGCTCTCAAAATCTGAAACTGCGCACCTGCGCATACGTAAATAAAGACAAGCCAAATCAAACAACAACTACCTTAACTCTACAACAAGAAGAAGGGAGAAGCCAAAGAGACCCATTTAATTCAAAAACAAAAAATTTGGTGAGGACTCAAAACAAACAACAAAAACAGAGCTCTGACCAAAGGAGTTCACCTTGGACTGCCCAAAACATACACACGCGGTCAAAAGAAAAGGGTAGCCCTCTGCGTGTACCTACACAGGACAATTTAATTCAACACAACCAGAAACCAATACAAAATCAAGGGGAAATAAGGGATGCCCAGGGAAGGGAAGTTAGGCCTGATAGGCTAACGCAGGCGCTACCACCAACTGAGTCAAAGCATCAGGAGCAATCCAACGAATGCACCAGTTTTGGGTTACCGGATAACAAGGTACAGTCCAGGTGGGGAGGTCTAATACATAAAAACCCCATACAAAGAACTTCCGAGTCACCCTTAGGTAATCACAGAACTGAGGCTGCAAGTAATAAGGGGGAAATACAGTACAAAGCAATAATCAGTGGTTTGTTTCAAACGGATCAAACAGATAGAACAAACCCAACGCACTTGGAAACACAAAAACTAAGGCAAGAGCCAACAGTTCTGGTTTTTTATCCAATATATGTCTCTCGGGGCCCCCAGGATATACTTAACCGCGGCAACATCTTAAAATTATTTAAGGCAATTCCAACTTTAGCTGAGATAAGATCAATGGACCTATTATCCATAGAGTTTGTAAACACCAACAATCCTCAATCTATGGAAGCAACAAAAACAACATGGACTTCTAGCGGAACTGCAAAACTAATCCTGGCTGAACTACATGTGTTCAAAAAATGGGGCATTGAGATATTCCCATTTCAAAACCCAGCATACCCGGCACCACTAATAATCATTGAAGGCACAGGTCAACAAGTGGATGATATACCACCAACCAGCATCCTCAAGGGCTCCTGTGGGAGATCTCGCCAAAGGAGCATTGACGACTACAGGCACCAACAGGAATTAACATCACAACCACGAGCTCCAATATACCAGGTTCGTAAAATGGAAGCAATATCACGCACCATAAAAAGACGCACAGTGCAGGATTGACCAGATCAACAAATTGGGCCAACAGGCCGGTTGAAAATGCCTTTCCTTAAAGTCTGTTCCTGGAACATAAATGGCCTAGCAGCTAAAATAACTGACCCAGACTTTTTAAACTGCATCAAGGCCCACGACATAATACTATTTCAGGAAACTTGGCTCATGACCCCGATACAAATTGAGGGATACATGTGCCACTCTATACCGGCAATAAGGTCTGGAAGATTTGGTCACAGTTCTGGGGGGCTGGCCACCTACGTTTCAACAACCCGCATATCATCAGCAACAATGTTGAATCTAAATTCAAATGCATTTATAACAGTGAAAACTCCAATTTTCATCGAAGATAAAGAAACAGAGGTGATCTGGATAAACTCAAACATTCATCCCAAACGTAAAATAAAGGACGCTATAGAGTTAGTGAAACACGTGACAGAAATCTCTATGGCGCCGGCGAATACACTGATAATTTTGACAGGGGATTTTAATCAATATCTTATGGGCTCGGCCCAGGGAACCGAGCTAGAGCTGCTAACAGGTCTATATAACATACCCATACAATACGTTCCACGGCAGAAGAAGAAGAATCGAAGTAATAACCAAGTTATTAGATGACCTGGAACACCTAAACCTGCGTGCATTAAATGGTAGATTCCCAGACGACATTCCACCTGTCGCCTCATATTACTCTTCAACAACCAGTTCAATCCTGGACTATTCCTTCGCAAATTTTGCACTTTTTGAACATATCGGCGGATTTAGAATGGGGCATAAAGGAGACAGAGACCACCGTCCACAAGAATTTCACATAACTTGCATAGCATCAAAAACGATTAAGCCGGAAGCAACCCAGGAGACTATTTATACCTCCAATTTACGGAGGATTAATTGTACAACAACAAACACAGTTACTAAAGCTGATGCTGCAATTCAACTCTTCAATAAACTCGCTGAAAGCCCAGGAAATCAAATAGAAATTTGGGGAAAATTCACCGATACACTTATAAGTCGACAAACAGAAAACAACAATAACAAGCGGAAGCTACAGACCACACATAATAAGAACAACACCTTGAAAAGAATTCGAGTAGAGATAAAGTCTCTTAAAAAAACAATAAATGCAGCTCAGCGTAACCTAAGACACTCACCGTGGAATATTCTTCTTCGAACAAACTTAAAAGGAGCAAAGGGCAAAATTGAAGAAATTGAAATGGCATATCAAAAGAGACTCGGAGAACGATCACTGGGCAAAATTGCTAAGCGACATAAAATGTAACAACAGTAGTCGTTTTTGGAAAACAGTCAACGGAATTATCTGCCCATACCACATCGGAATTGGGTCAAACATAACAGAATTAACATGGGTGAACTACCTGTCAAGTCACTATAACAACACTACTGATACACCTGGCAATTATCAAACAAGCATTTTTATGCCACAAGTACATGTCAGCCAGACCTTAATCGAGCCGAGTAATCAAGAACTTGAACATAATGAAAACAGACGACTAGGTGCCATCAGCTATCTCCCCCCGACAACAATAAGAAAACAAATCGCAAAAGGAAGGAGAGAAGGAGCACCAGGCCCGAATGGCATTCCCCCGGCACTCTACAAGGCTAAGTCCGATGCCTGGGTGGAAATTTTTCATTCTTTATTCACGGACATCAGGCGGCTGGAAATAATATCAGAACTCTGGAAAGGGTCAATTATAGCACCAATCCATAAAAAAGGGGACAAGGCGGATCCTAACAACTATCGCCTAATAGCTTTGACAGACAATGAGGCAAAATATTTTTTCAGGCACAATACTTGAAGATCTAACAACGTGGGCAGAGGCTAGTCTTATTATACCGTGGAATCAGACTGGGTTCCGTAAATCAACAAGTACCACCACTAACATCCTCACAATATCCTTAATAATCGACGCAGCTAAAGTCTCTCAGCAACCATTACATCTGTGCTATATTGACTTTAGTGCTGCCTTCGATAACGTGGACAGAGGCAGACTATGGAGGAAATTGGATAAATGGGGTGCACCAGCGCCTACTGTAAATATACACAAACACTTATGAAAAAAGTAACTGGTTTTACAATACTTTTTTAAATTGATTATATTGATATAATGCATTGTTAACAAATGTTATATTGTTCCGGTTTTAATTAACTAAACAATAAAATGTATTCTATTCTATTTTATCTGTTTGTTAACAGAGGTCGGAGTGGGCGGGATCTCTGGAGACTGATGCACCCAAGCTTTTTTCATTTGACAAAAACTGTTTCGACTTTTTGTTGTTAAAAATCAACTGTCCACGGAATAGGTCATGTGAACCTTGAGGTGACTCTGGGTGAAAGTGAAGCAGGTATGAGGTTTCTTGTGCTGTAAAGGGACATAGGGCTAAAATCAAAAAGATCTTCTCACCTGCCTGCTACCTGAAAGAAATGTAAATGTGTGCAGCTAGTTAATCACCAAACGGAAAGGCTGCTTTGAAGCAAGTATAGGCTTTAAATGATGGAATCACTTCAAGCTTCTTGGTGACAAAGATTTATTCATTTTGCAAGGCAATGTACCGGTGTTATCAGGTGAGTTCTGGAAAGCGTCATTTTCATGGACACAGATAAAAATGTCTGCACGAGGTACAATCTGATTACCTATACCAAAGTATATGCTTTGAAAGCATTTGTTTTATCTTAAATCACTAAATTATTTTGTGGCATAACGTATGCTGTGTGTAATAACATTTTAAAATAATGACTTACATGTTCACAGTGCTTTTAGTAGATTTGATGCATTCGTAATTCATTTGTACGCACTGTCACTTTACAAATGGTAAATTAAAATATTTAACCCTTTTTTTTAATCATGGTTGTTTTTTAACATATGTGCATGATTTTAGTATTGTATATATTTTTTATGATCTGCATTTGTGAGATCGAATAAAGATGAATTGAATTGAAATGACTTGCATGTTCACAGTACTTTCTGCCATGGGCTGGGATCTCATAGCACTATAAATACACAAGTTACAATTCCCCTCTGCGCCAACCAGGATTGAATTCTGTGACTCTTTGGCCACACATTCAGACAGAGTGCATTTTCCACAGATCAGATTAGCTTGAGTGTATTTTTTATTTAAGGTGTGTGCTTTATTTTCTATGAAGTAAACTGAAGGTGAAAAACAAAAACATAGTTACAGAATATTTTGTTCTTTTTAAGCACGTCTTTGACCCCACTATCTCGTCACTCAGGACCACAGTTCCCATACTTTTTTATGTACTTCAACAGCTGCACGTAAATGAAGAAAGCCTGGAAAGCCTGGAAATTAGTCAAATAAACAAAGCTTAACTCCAGGCCATCTTCATTAACAAGTACTTACCGAGCCATTCCAGCCTCCCTGGAAATACAGCCAAAGACACCCAGGTGGGTACCCCCCTCCCCAGTTTCAAGACCTCTGTTTTAGATTAACAAAAGGCCAAAGGACGAGACGTGAAAGCTATCAATGGATTACGTTCATAAGGACTTGAAACATGAAAACAATAAAAATAGTAAAGTTATTGATTAAGGATTTGAAGGTGACACAAAATCTGCTGAATACCACACATCTGCCATTGCGGACTTTCCTCAGCTGGTCACCCGCAGGCATAATTACTATTGCTGAGGTGCAGTATGGAGGTGGTCAATCTGCCATCAGATTTTCCATCAGCAGTTCACAGTGGAAATAAAGTACATTTTATTGTACCACCCTTCTCTAAATCATGCCTTAAAAGTTACAATCCACGATCACCATCTTGGGAATATTAACTGAATTCATGAACATTTTCTTATGTACAATTATACCTTATGTACAATTGTACATATGAAAAGTACTTCACATGCAAGCAAATACAATTGACAAGTTTATCAGTACTCCCTGAAACCTTTGATTGTCACAGGTCTCGAGGAGCAACATTGGAAGACAATAAACATTCCTTAGACTCAGAGATCTACACCCATGCAAGAAAGCAAATCTACAGACCATCTGCTTAACCCTGCCAATTTCGGGGTTTCTTACCTATTAACACCAGGAAAAGGGTTTCACTGATATGCTTAACTAAAGTAAATCTCTGACCATTTCCATGGTGTCGGTGGGTCAACAAAATGTTTGGGAATACCTGCGAACAAGTACATTTGGTGGTGTGCAAAATGTTGTGGAAATGAACTGCCCAATATCTGTCCTAAAGTGCAAAACTACTTTTTTTGAATGTCGAAATTACTTTTAGACTTGTAAATAAGGGCTATTTGCACTTGTTGCTATAACTGAACATGGAATCAGCTTTGTGAAGCTGTGCCTTAGAATGCCAATAAGAGCACTTCATCCTGCAAGAGATATATCGATCACAAAATCTAAGAGAACTATTTCTGATGGAATCTTACTCATTCCATGAGAATCTTTGAAAGGAATCATCATGGTAAGAACTGTAAAGCTGCCAGGAAGTGAGTGAGCCTGTCCTTCACGTCACTTAGAACTTATTCCACAATCGTCTACAGACAGTTTAGGGTAAGCAATAGACACAATAAATATTTAAGAAGCCTCGCAGCCAGGAGATTTGACAACCTCTTTGGGACGGAGTATTTTGAAGAAAGGGACATTTCCCTTGGATAGATAGGTCTCTTCTTGAAAAGAAAAAAATTGTTGTTTTGACTAGCAGAATGTTAAGCTCTATGGAGCAGGGAAAAGGGACTGCCTTCTGAAAATATTGTTAAGGTTTCTGAAAGGATGGATCTTTTATTTGTCATTAATTTATATCTCGGGAGTAGTCTGGGGCTTCCTGGAAGCATGGGTTGCGCCTGAGTTCTATGATGCTAACACTGCCAAAGAGATCCCTCAGGAATTGGGCATTGACAATGTAATCAACAAACAAAATTACTTAAGGAATTATTTTAAAACATGAGTTACTATCAAAATATTATTGTTACTAATATGTTTCAATGATCCAGTTAGTTATTCTGGTGAGTAATTCCCAGGTAAGTACTTGTAATTCATATTTTAAGAGAGTGAGAATAAGGACGTACTCTGTAGTATAGCATTTAAAGGATAACAAAGAGTTTAGGTATATACTATAACTCAATAGTATGAAAACAGATTATTATGAAGAGCAAATTTACAGGAGACAAAAAACATCAAATGCAAAAAGTGTTGTTCAAGGGTCAACGTTTTTTCAGGACTTGAGTCACATCTGCACGTTGAAGTTTCCAACGTGTCTCTTGCTAGGAGACACATTCTGCCTAGACATTGTGAGTTCTCGGAGGTGGTAAAAAGATCGAGCCACAGTTCTCACCATTTGCAGAACAGAGATTGTGCAACCTCCGAGTAAAATTGACACTCATGATTCACTAAGCATCGACGGCTGAGTTTGTCCAACCAGCATTTATAGATCCTACCAGTTGGCTCTCCAACAGGAAGATGCACTGATGGACCACTGATGAAGCGCCTACTGGCAAAGACTCTGCAACCCCAACCTCCTTTGCTTGTGGCAATACCACATGGTGGTGGTGTTGTCCTTAAGCATCTGCACCAGCCTCCCTTTGATGGATGGAATGTAGGCTCAGCACCAAGACGAGGGCCCTCATCTCCAAAAGCTGGGACTTCCCCAGAGGCCTCTGATCTCCACCTCTCTCACGTGGCTGCCCCAAACCAGAAGCGATGCCTTGGTCATCACTAACAGCTCTGAGTGGGGTAGGGAGATGGGTCCACCGTTGACTAAACTGTGGTCCAGCAGCCACCACTGCTGGTCTTGCAGACTCCTCGGACATCTGGAAGATCCCTTTGATGTTGGTCCCAGTGAGACATCAGATCACACTGCAGAGCCTGCATATGCCAACTGGCGTTCTTGACCAGCAGGATAGAGGAGGCAATCAGTCTCAGCAGCCTCAGAGTAGACCTTACTGATATCCAGGACAGAAGCTGAAAAATCATGATCATAGTTTGAATATCTTGCACTCTCCTTTCCAGGGGAATAGCACAGAACCTGACTGTGTCCAGAATGGTTCTGATGAAAGAAGCATCTGAGAAGGTGTCAGGTGTGACTTCAGCACATTGATAGTGAACCCCAAGCATGTCAGGAGATTTGCCATAGTCTGGAGATGGGTGACGATTGCCCGGGTGAACGGGCGTTCAGCAGTCAGTCATCGAGGTAGAGAAAGACTGGAACTCTTGACCTACGAAGAAGAAATGCAAGCACCATCATCACTTTTGAGAACACTTGAGGGGCTCTGGTGAGAACAAGGGGAGCAAAGCGAATTGAAATTGCTCCTGTCCCACCACAAACCGCAGGTAGAGCCATTGGGATCAATATGGAAATATGCTTCCTATGGGTCTAATGCTACAATCCAGTCTCCAAGAGCAAACAAGACCCAGGCGGTGTCAGCATCTTGAATTTGTCCTTTCAGAGGAAGCTGTTGCAAGGGTGCAGGTCTGAAATAGGACGCAGGTCTCAATACTTCTTTGGCACCGGGACGTAGCAGGAGTAACAACCAGGACCCACTTCTGATGCAAGCACCCTCTCAATAGCCCCTCTGCCCTTAAGGGCTTGCAATACCTGCTGTAAAACAGACAGTGGCTCCTCCGTCAGTTGTTTCGGAGATTGTGGAAGATGCGGTGGAGCGGCCAGGAGGGGTAGGGAATACCCTCTCTGAACGAAGTGCAGGACCCACCTGTCCAATGTTATGGCCTGCGAACTTAGTAAAAATTGTTGAATCCTGCCTCGATCTAGGTGGCTGTTGTAGGAAGGTGGATATTTGACTATGGATACCCCCTACTTTTTGCCTAGTGTCTAGCTGGTTTTTCGACTTAGTTGGCCTGAGATCCTGCCATTCAGGGTATCAGGCTGTCTGCTCTCTCTTTAAAATGTACTCCATGTACCCTAGGTACATACCCAATAGGTAAGGATCACCTTATTGGACCCTGTACAGTGTACCCTAGGTACCCAGGGCATAGGTGTACCCTAGGCCTCCCAGGGGCTGCAGCATGTAGTATGCCACCCCTGGTCTGGCCTTCCAATCAGACACAACTGGCTGATCACTCAGCTGGGGCAAGGTCGTGTAATCACCCCTTGCTTAGATATAGTATACCTATATCTACCCTTAAAATAGACACATGTGTACCTGTGAGCCACTCCTATGGCAGGCCTTAACAATCCTGGAGGCAGAGTGCTTGGTAACATGTGAGATGGTGCTCTAGCATGAGCTGAGCCTGTCCGCAGCTTTCGGAACCATGTCCTTATAGCTGTTCTATGATATAGCCTACCATATACTCTTAAAGTGCCTTATAATCTTAAACGGTTATGGTAACTATGGTTTGGCTTTATCAAAACATGTTGTGTAAGGTGTCTAACACTTTGGAATAATACCCCCATACCATTTCTGGTGATGAGGATATTATTCCACCCTTCTAGAGGGAGAGACATGTTAAAATCCTACTTTGCTGTTTAACTCTAACCAAAGCCTCAGCATCACAAAATGGATGCTGCTGCCACAGACACGAGTCTGACCTCCTGCTGCTGGGAGTGATCCCGGCAAGGGAGGCTTGGACAATAGGTTTCCTGCTTGGGGAGGTGCTAGCACCTCCCCAGACAGACTTTAGTGTATTGGGGCAGGGAGGGCTGAAAGGAATGTGACATGCCTGGGGCACACAAGGTGTCCCATGCATAGTCCAGTTCAAACCGCTGCTGGGGCACTCCAGCCCCAGTCCTGGCGCGAAACTGGACAAAGGGAAGGGGGTGTAACCACCCCCCTCCCAGGTCCCACCCATAAGGCGTGACCTAGCAGGTAACCCAGCCCCCCAGATTAGTATAAGAGTGGTAGCTGGGCCCCAGGAGATTAGATTATCCTGAACCTGCAACTTGAACAGAAACTCTGGACCTTCGACATTCGACGAAAGAAGAAGACTGAAGAATCTCCCTTGTGGCCAAGGAGTGGCTACCCTGTGCAAACAGGCACCATCAAGAGACTACCCTTTGCTTTGCTGAAGTTCTACGAGGGACCGACTGCAGAGCCCGACCAGAGCCTTGACTTCCAGACTTCTCCGACCCTGATCCACATCCACAGCCGAGCTGAGATCCGTGGAGGCGACGAGAGACGTGGGACCGGCTACCTGGGAAAAGTGGCTAGTATCTTCCAGCGCAGCTTCTGAGGTACCCTCGAAGTTGTGCACCGGGGATTGAGAAGCCCCAACCCCAAGCACCATCTGCACCGAAGATCAGCCCCCCACACTCCACGAGTCCTGCGTGGGGCCCTTCTGCATTTTCCTGCTTGCCGCGTCTGTCCGGTTGCTTGCCCGTTGGCTAGTGGCCTTTGTGACGACGCATCCAGAAATCTTTACTGCTGGTTTGGCTCCTCCAGATTGGCTCCCGCTTCCTTGCAAAAGAGAAGCACCCCAGACCTTCCTGGTCTGCACCAGAAGCAAGTCCTCCATTCTTCGTGGGTTCCGCTTGCCAAGGCTTGGTGAGTCCTAGTCCAACTTCGACGCCGCCGACAGCAAGAGCCTTCATGGGACAGCTCACCTCCTGGTCGTCCTCGACGTTCCCTGGACCTCGTGGCTGCAGCGACAAGCTTCACCTTCACCTGCAATCTTCACGACATCGCCTGGTTCCTTCCTGGTTCCACGTGGTCACTGGCTAGTGACCTTGACTCTGTCCCTTCTGCTTGCAGGTCTCCTCTCTTCTTGATCCCAGCCTTGGGATCCACCGGACACTCTTCACTGACTGCCTGTCAGCATCTTTCCTTCAGGCATCCATAGAAGTCCACGACGAAACCCGACGCAAGTTCACACCTATGCACCCGCAGCCTGTGGGCTAGGTAACTTGGGTACTTCGGTGCTCACAAGGGTAGTGACTATCCTAGGGTCTAGTTTCCGAGTCTCGACTCTCTAGCTGCTTCAGAAGTGTCCTTAAACTGTTAATTTCTAACAACTACTATTTCTATCGACTTGTACGCATTACGCGTGAGTGTTTCCACTCTGCACCTGAATCCCGTGGGCCTCCCACTTCCTAACTGTTGCTAGTGTAGTGTAGCCCCAGCGATTCCCTAGGCCTAGGCCTATCCTATTTCCGTGACAGTGGTCCTTATACCACTTACTTAGTATATGGTTTGCGTGGCCCCTAGGGCCTAACTGTATTACTTACCTGTGTGACTTAATGTATGCTTAAATAAGACTGTGTTGTACTTACCTCTAATCTCATAAAGAGTGCTGAGGGTTTGACTAGAATAAATACACTTTATTTTATATATATATCTGTTGTGGTGTCCTTTCATTTGGTATTCAAGGGATTATATATGGTATCACAGCTGGCTTCACATGCCATTCAGAGTTTAGCCTAAGACTGCTCTTGTCCATGCTACCACTAGGATAGCTGGTCTATAAGGTTGACTTTACAACCAATCACCATAAGGGTATTTGGACTGATATAAGGTGTACACTAGAACTAGTGACATCATACATCAGGCCAACTTCTCACAGCTGTGCTCTGCTTAGGGCTGGGTAAAGCAGTTTTACAAGTGCGGCCGGGGTAAGGGGGTACACTGACTGGTGTGCTGTCTGACCAGAGGATCATTGGGTGCCATATTTTCAGCCACGAAAAGGCTGAGAACCCTACAGAGGCACAAGTGGTTCTCTGTATGGGATACCCCTGCCACAGCAGAGGAAAGATCAAAAGGGCTAATACCATTGATGTGGCAAAACAGCTAAACCCACGGAGCGAGCTGTGGCCCAGAATTCTTTGAAACCCTCCAGGGCGGGATCTGCTTGATCCCCAAAAATGCGAGCCCCATCAAAGGGCATGTCTATTAGAGTTAACTGAACATCAATGGAGAAACCAGTGAATCTCATACAAACATTGCATGGTGACGCATAGAAACTATAGTGCCAATGGCCAACATATGGAATCAGTGATATCCAGGCCACAGTGGATGATAAACTTAGCTGTGTTGCAGCCATCTTGCATGGCGTGGTTCAGTAAAGGACAAAGGTCCTTAAGGACACTGAAAAGGACCTAAGGTACATATTCCCAGAGAGCGTGGACCAACTAACTCGAGCCAAATTTGTACAAAAAAATACCATCTTCCCAAAGGTCTCTACTCTCTCAGGGTAGTAGTCGGGAAGACATTAGGGTTTGTCCTGCTGGTGGAAGCTTGCACCACAATTCTCTCCAGGGAAACGTGTTGAGTCAAAAAAGTGGGGTTGCCACGGGCAGGTCGATGGTACTGTGCAAAACGGCACCAGGGCACGATTTGGCCTAGGCATCTAAGAGAACATTGGAGAACGCCTCGTTAAAGGGCAACAGGGCACCAGTATCAGTCTGCCCCTGTTAGAGAACTTCAGTCATAATGTTACTTTTGACCTCCAAAGTTGGGAGCTGAAGGTCAAGATCCACAGCCGCCCTGCACATAACCATTGTGAAGAAGGCACATTCCTCAGTGGCAGGCCCTGGAGGTGAGACTAGCCCAGAGCCAGGAGATGTATCAAGGCCACTAGAATACTAAAGGTCCCATACCATTTTTCTTGATGGTACGGTTGGCCACACTTCTTTCTCTCTTGCGTCAAGGTTTTTATCAGAGTCCATTCCAAATAAAGAATATTGTGTATGAGGCTTTTCCTGAGGGATCAGAATGTTAAGCGGCTCAGTCAAAATGGGCAAAGGATGAGCTAAATGGGCATCAAGCAAGACCTCAAGTCATGGTCGGGTCGGCGCCAACTAGGAGTCAGAAAACACAATGGGTTGTGCCATCTTGTCTGGCATCAATGGAGTTGATGTATACATTACGGGGACTGGTGTGAACCACAGAGGCAGGAGGGGAGTTGCAAAATGCGTTGGTAGAGGCATGGTGGTGGGTTCGGAGGATCCAATTGGTGATGAGGGCGAACCCAACAGTGGTATCCCAGATGGTCTTGGCTCTATGAGGCCTGTAGGAGGCTGGCTCAGTACATAGTGTCCATCTATGGTGAGGCCCTGTGCACTGAGTCCAGGCAACCCTTAGTGATAGTGTTTAGGTTCCTGATAATCAACGCTCTCAAGGGATAGCTGTGGAGAGCAGCTCAGGCTTATTCAGGACGGTGTAAAGCAGGTGCAATTAACACATAATCAGTCAAGCTTTCACACAAGAAGAACCACACAAGTGTTTACAAAAAGACAGTAGTATTTATTATCACAACACTAATAACTAACTTGGTATATCTCCTACCCAGAGATATCCCACCCGAGAATACACAGGGAACAAGGATACCAACAAAAGGGAGCCCAGGTGCATAGGGTTGAAGTGGTGTCAGAACTATCCGCTGAAGCTAATGGAGGGTCTTGGGTCGACTACAGCGACTCATGGACCAGGACGGCGGAACCCAAACATGGATTCTGGATGAGGAGTACCTGAAAGCAGAGGGTACAGAGTTCAAACCACTCGGAGGTGTCCAAGAGGCGCAGGAGCACAATGCCATGCCTAGTCAGAAGTACTTGCTGAAGTACGACAGTCTTGATGAAGCAGCTATGGAGCTCAGATGACCACGCAGGAGCACAGCAGCCACCCATGAGCTGTCCCACGACGGGTAAAGAATGCAGGAATGTCAGTGGCTGGCAGGACAGTCGGGTTAGATGAAAAGATGCTTGGTTGCAAACCAGCAAGGTCTGTGGGACAAACCCAGCAAACGTAAGTCAGGGCCGGCTCTCAGCATGGAGGAGAGCCATCAGGAATCGTTGGAGCCCCCTCAAGGACTTCCTGGCAGGAGGCACAGGGAGAAGCAGAGAAGCCTCAGCAGCCCACAAAAGATAGAAGCCCACGGTGCAGAGGATGCAGGCAGGACATCGTTCTCAGCGCAGGACAATGCTTGAGGCTGGGGCTTCTTGGAGCTTGAAGATCATCCGTGAAGAGAGTCAACAAGCCTTGGCAATGGCAGACAGATGCGATAGACAGGGATGCGACTCAAGTCAACTGGAGAGGTATTACAGTCTCCCAACTTGCAGGGAAGACTGTTCAGGCCTCTGGGGAACCAACAAACTACCACCTGTGTTGCCGACAAGGGAGATGTCCGTGGGACAACAGGATCAGCAAACCGGTTGTTGACGAAGAGCTGCCTGCAGATGCAGGAAGTGACTTCTTCACTCCAGGGGAGATTCCTTTTTGTTTGGATGCATGCAGAGTCCTTGCTAACTCGGAGGATGCACGGCCACAGAGTGGCAGAAACTTGGAAGAGCACGGAGACCAAGTTGCAGCAGGAATCCTCCCACCAAAAGCAGTCTTGTCATTGGTACTGGCTCATTCCTTGAGTAACCCAAAAAGGGGGAAGGACGTCTTCTACGGTGACCCACCTATCAGGGGAGGTCAGGGACACTACTCAGCTAGCCTAGCCAGTCAGATGCTCTCCGGGGGCCAAGATTCGACATGGCAAATCAAGTGGCGACCTGGAGGAGCTCTGGGCACCTCCTTAGGGAGGAGATGGAGTGGGGGTGGACACTCCCCTGCCTTTTGTGTAGTTTTGTGCCAGAGCAGAAGCCAAGGACTCCTGAACAGAACAAAACTGGTTTATACAAGGAGGGCACCAAATGTGCCCTTCAGTGCAGTCTGGTGGTGCTTGGAAACGTTCCCACCATACCTAATTCTAAATGAGAGATGTAGGAGAGTAGGATGGATAAGTTACTTACCTGTAATCCTAGTTCTCTTCCAGGGGTATCCTCATCAAAGTCATAAGCACTGAATATTCCCACCCATGTGCGGGGACCCCGAAAATAATAAAATTATATATGAAAAACACATATATATACAGCTCTGTATATGTATAAACATATATTATTTTTCCAAGCCAATGCAGCCCCCATAGTAAGCTAGACAATGTAGATATAAATATCCAATAACACACCATAGGTATAATAATACACCTAAATCTCTTTTTTTTTTTTTTCTTTTTTAATGAGGTAAAAACTCATAAGAAAGAAAAGAAAACACTCTGCCAAACACAGATCCACAAAACATTGTTAGCATGCAGGCTGCATTGCAATACAATACCATAGAGACTGAAAAGCCTTCTACAGGTAAAAACTGGCACCGTGCCTTTAAGGCAGCCCTGATTCCAATATCCCATCATGCCTCAGGGGTGACAGTTGGGTCAGTTGTTCTTTGCGGGACCCGTAGTCCTAAACACAAAGATATACTTCTTCCATATTTAATAATACAGTCCTCTCATTTTCCTGGGGAGGCGGGTGGGTTGCTTATGACTTTGATGAGGATACCCCTGGAAGAGAACTAGGATTACAGGTAAGTAACTTATCCTTCTCTTCCAGGGGATCCTCATCAATAGTCATAAGCACTGAATAGAATAGCAAGCCCACCTTCCACCGCAGGCAAATGAGAACTGCACTATACATTAAAGATAACAACCGAAATAATCAGTTGTTGAACAGATTCCTCAAGGAGGCTTGCCCTACTTGAGTGTCTGCTCTGGTGTCCGAGTCCAGACAATAATGTCTCGTGAAAGTATGGACAGATCTCCAAGTAGCTGCTTTACAGATCTCGGAGAGTGGGACATTATTGAGAAACGCAGCAGTAGCCGCTTTCCCTCGTGTGGAATGTGCCTTAGGTAGAGGCCATAACGGTTTCTGAGCTAGTTGGTAAGCTAATTTAATGCTTGACACAATCCATCTGGCAATAGAACGTTTAGATGCTGCAAAACCTGTACGGACAGCACCTTAGTTTACAAACAATTGGTCAGACTTTCTGACAGCCTTAGTTCTATCTAGGTAAAATTTGAGAACTCGTTTAATATCCAAAGAGTGCAACGCCCTCTCAGCTGGCGAGGAAGGGTTGGGAAAGAAAGTTGGTAGTGAGATAGACTGATTCACATGAAAGTCGGACACCACCTTAGGTAAAAAAGAAGGATGAGTCCTCATCACCACCCTATTAAGGTGAAACACCGTGAAGGGTTCTTTTGAGCAGAGGGCCTGCATTTCACTCACCCTACGTGCTGAGGTGATAGCTACCAAGAAGGCTGCTTTCCACGTAAGGTGCTGTAATGTAGCCTTATGTATGGGTTCGAAAGGTGGACTCATAAGCTTTGAAAAAACCAGGTTCAGCTCCCAAGGAGGCGAGGGAGGCCTCACTGGGGGGTAAACCTTTTTGAGTCCCTGCAAAAAATCTTTTACCACTTGAATCTTAAAGAACGAATGCTGAGATGGAGAGCGCCTATATGCCGTAATGGCCGCCAGGTGCACTTTAATGGAGGAGAATTTCAACCCCACCCTGGCTAAGTGAAGCAGATAAGGTAATTTCACTTCCTCTTGACATTTCTTAGGGTTATATTGATTTTGAATACACCATAAATAAAATCTCTTCCACTTACAGAAATATGAGTGTCTCGTAGAAGGCCTCCTAGCTTCCTTCAATATGGTCATACATTCCTGGAGAAGGTTTAAATGGCCATACTGGAGGATTGCAGGAGCCATGCTGTTAAGCTGAGCGAGGGAAGGTTGGGATGGTAAATCCTCCCCTGCATCTTGGTTAGCAAGTCCGGCCTGCACGGCAGACGCCTGTGCGGGCGGATCGATAGGTGAAGGAGATCTGGGTACCACCACTGCCTCGGCCATTCCGGTGCTATTAGGATCATCTTGGTGGTCGAGTGTTGCAGCTTGGTCACCACTTTCAGGATTAGCGGGAGAAGAGGAGGAAAGGCGTACACAAATGTCATTGACCAGTCGATCAAAAGGGCATTCCCCAGAGACCCTGGTCGATAGTACCTTGAGGCGAAGCCTCGGCATTTTGTGTTGTTTTCGTCCGTGAAGAGATCTACTTGCGGACGGCCCCACTCCTCGAAAATGTTCTCTAGCACCTCGTTGTTGAGGACCCAGTCCTCTGGGTCTTGAGAGTGCCGACTGAGTGAGTCCGCTTGAACGTTGAGCTCGCCTGGCAGGTGCACCGCCGTTCCTTGCCAGGATCCAGTGCCACAGGGATTGAGCCTCCAGCGAGAGTGTCCTGGAACGAGTACCCCCCTGCTTGTTCAGGTAGTACATCGCGGTGGTGTTGTCCGTTTGTGTCACGAACACAGGATAGGCCTAGGGAATCGCTGGGGCTACACTACACTAGCAACAGTTAGGAAGTGGGAGGCCCACGGGATTCAGGTGCAGAGTGGAAACACTCACGCGTAATGCGTAAAAGTCGATAGAATTACTAGTAGTTAGAAATTAACAGTTTAAGGACACTTCTGAAGCAGCTAGAGAGTCGAGACTCGGAAACTAGACCCTAGGATAGTCACTACCCTTGTGAGCACCGAAGTACCCAAGTTACCTAGCCCACGGGCTGCGGGTGCATAGGTGTGAACTTGCGTCGGGTTTCGTCGTGGACTTCTAGGGATGCCTGAAGGAAAGATGCTGACAGGCAGTCAGTGAAGAGTGTCCGGTGGATCCCAAGGCTGGGATCAAGAAGAGAGGATACCTGCAAGCAGAAGGGACAGAGTCAAGGTCACTAGCCAGTGACCACGTGGAACCAGGAAGGAACCAGGCGATGTCGTGAAGATTGCAGGTGAAGGTGAAGCTTGTCGCTGCAGCCACGGGGACCAGGAGACGTCGAGGACGACCAGGACCAGGAGGCGAGCTGTCCCACGAAGGCTCTTGCTGTCGGCGGCGTCGAAGTCGAACTAGGACTCACCAAGCCTTGGCAAGCGGAACCCACGAAGAACGGAGGACTCGCTTCTGGTGCAGACCAGGAAGGTCTGGGGTGCTTCTCTTTTGCAAGGAAGCGGGAGCCAGTCTGGAGGAGCCAAACCAGCAGTGAAGATTTCAGGGTGCGTCGTCACAAAGGCCACTAGCCAACGGGCAAGCAACCGGACAGACGCGGCAAGCAGGAAAATGCAGAAGGGCCCCACGCAGGACTCGTGGAGTGTGGGGGGCTGATCTTCGGTGCAGATGGTGCTTGGGGTTGGGGCTTCTCAATCCCCGGTGCACAACTTCGAGGGTGCCTCAGAAGCTGCGCTGGAAGATACTAGCCACTTTTCCCAGATAGCCGGTCCCACGTCTCTCGTCGCCTCCACGGATCTCAGCTCGGCTGTGGATGTGGATCAGGGTCGGAGAAGTCTGGAAGTCAAGGCTCTGGTCGGGCTCTGCAGTCGGTCCCTCGTAGAACTTCAGCAAAGCAAAGGGTAGTCTCTTGATGGTGCCTGTTCGCACAGGGTAGCCACTCCTTGGCCACAAGGGAGATTCTTCAGTCTTCTTCTTTCGTCGAATGTCGAAGGTCCAGAGTTTCTGTTCAAGTTGCAGGTTCAGGATAATCTAATCTCCTGGGGCCCAGCTACCACTCTTATACTAATCTGGGGGGCTGGGTTACCTGCTAGGTCACGCCTGATGGGTGGGACCTGGGAGGGGGGTGGTTACACCCCCTTCCCTTTGTCCAGTTTCGCGCCAGGACTGGGGCTGGAGTGCCCCAGCACCGGTTTGAACTGGACTATGCACAGGACACCTTGTGTGCCCCAGGCATGTCTCATTCTTTTCATCCCTCCATGCCCCAATACACTAAGGCCTGTCTGGGGTGGTGCTCGCACCTCCCAAGGCAGGAAACCTATTGTCCAAGCCTCCCTTGCCAGGATCACTCCCAGCAGCAGGAGGTCAGACTCGTGTCTGTGGCAGCAGCATCCATTGTGTGATGCTGGGGCTCTGGTTAACTTTAACCGGGTAAGTAGGTTACAACATGTCTTCTCCCTCTAGAAGGGAGGGATAATATCCTCATCCCCAGAAATGGGATGGGGGTATTATTCCAAAGTGTTAGACACCTTACACGACATGTTTTGATAAAGCCAAACCATAGTTACCATAACCGTTTAAGATTATAAGGCACTTTAAGAGTATATGGTAGGCTATATCATAGAACAGCTATAAGGACATGGTTCCGAAAGCTGCAGACAGGCTCAGCTCATGCTAGAGCACCATCTCACATGTTACCAAGCACTCTGCCTCCAGGATTGTTAAGGCCTGCCATAGGAGTGGCTGATAGGTACACATGTGCCTATATGTAAGTTAGGTATAGGAATACTACACCTAAGCAAGGAGTGATTACACGACCTTGCCCCAGCTGAGTGATCAGCCAGTTGTGTCATAATGGAAGGCCAGGCCAGGGGTGGCATAATACATGCTGCAGCCCCTGGTAGGCCTAGGGTACACCTATGCCCTGGGTACCTAAGGTACACTGTACGGGGACCAATAAGGTGATCCTATCCAAATGGGTTATGCACCTAAAGTACATAGTATCAATTTAGAGAGAGAACAGCAGGGCTGTGGGTCTGATTAGCAGGCCCACAGCCACATCTAAGTCGAAAACCAGTAAAGCAAAAGCAAAAAGTGGGGGTGAACATAGAAAGCAGACCCTACTCTCCTACAGGGATGACATCCACAAATGGATAAGTGCTTTGGAGAGAGCTTGCAAAGTACAGCAGGTACCCCAAAGTCAGTGGGCAGCTATCTTGTGGCTCTCCTTCTCTGAGAAAGGTAGAGACAAGCTCCTCACAGTTAGTGATGAGGATGCAGACAATTACACTGTCCTGAAGAGTGCTCTGATTGATGGGTTTGGCCTAACCACTGAACAATACAGGTTGTTGTTCAGGGATACCCAGAAGACACAGACTCAGGACTGGACTGACTTTGTAGATTGTGCCACTAAGGCTCTGGAAGGCTGGTTATTGGGTAGTAAGGTTAAGGACTATACAGGATTGTATAATTTGATCATGAGAGAACAAATCCTTAATAACTGTAAAAAACAGCTGTTGCATCAACACTTGATTGACCCTGACCTAACTTCTCCCCAGGAATTGGGAAAGAAGGCAGATAGGTGGGTCAGGACTAGAGTTAAGCAGAAAAACCAGAACCAGGGCGGTGATCAGAAAAAGGCAGACCAGAAGGGTAATGATCAGAAACAAAAAGACCAGAAGTCTTCACCAGGGCCCCAAAAGGCTCAGGGGGAGGGTGGTTCCAAAAAGGATAAGAAGAAAAATGGCCAAAAGAAACCATGGTGCAACTATTGTAAGTCAAACTCACATTGGTTTAGTGAGTGCACCAAAAAGGATAAGCCCCCAGCCACCATTGCCCCTAAGGCAACTGTACCCCCTAGTCCAGCTGTAAGAAAACAAGTTACTTACCTGTAACTACAGTTATCCAGTATTGGTATCTTTCATAGATTCACATGCCTGAATCATTCCCCGTCGCCGAGGCGGGAGTCCCGGTAAATAAAAAAGTAGTGCCAAAAAGAATTAGTAGTAGTAGTAGGCCCAAAGAAAAGGCCCTAAGGCCTACATCTTAGAAGCCTATCTACCTCGTTATGTAAAATAACCCAAAAATTGGTAACAACCAATTAGACATCAGCACCCTTCTAGAACCCTCTCAGCAGAGCCAGCTCTCCTCAGATTTTCCTAGCACGAGTGGGAAGCACATGTCCTAAACATAGAGAACTGACTCTACGGGGAGGAGGGTGGGTGCATGTGAATCTATGAAAGATACCAATACTGGATAACTGTAGTTACAGGTAAGTAACTTGTTTTCTTATCCGGTATTGGGGTATCTTTCATAGATTCACATGCCTGAATCAGAGTAGCAAGCAGTATGCCAAGCATATAGTCGTTTGCGGATGGTGGGAGACTATTGCTGATACACTCCCAATTATGCCCGCAATTTGATAACCAGAAGGTATAAGATACTAAATTCTTGAACACTGGTTAGGTTATAAATTGCGCAAAATCAATACAAAGTACACAGCAAATGAGTAACAATGAAAAGATGCTCAAGGGAGCAATGGGAGACAACCACTACGAATCCCAAAATCTTCCATCACACAAGGTAATAGACGATAAACAAGTACAAAAACGATTTGTTCCCGAGCAATGCGAAAAGACACTGTTCAATAAAACAATGGCTGTTATCTTAACCCCTTGAGTGCCCCGCCCTTTCCCCGCCCTGTGCCGGCCGTTACATTAGCGGGCGGGGCTCATGACGAGATAGTCTCGTCATGGGCACAGCGCAACCGCGGCCCATGACGAGACCATCTCGTCATGGGCACTCAAGGGGTTAAAGACAAGATCCAATCCATATATGTTGAAAATTTTTCTTCTTTAATATTGCAGTAGCCTTGCAGTAGCCAACACGTGTTTCGTCTTGGGGCAAATAACCCCTACGACTTCCTCAGGGCTACAAAATAATAATGACAATTACAAATCACATATAATATTAAAATATCAGCACATAACAAATATTATGTTCAGATAGTCGCACTAGTGGAGACTCAGAAAAATAGAAAACATAAATAATTGTAGAATATGAAAAGCACCTCCGTGACAGCCTCATTAAGGGCATTAAGTAGTGTATCAAAAAGAATTCAATTGCTAAAAGCATTTATCAGACATATAAAAGGTAATCCATAAAGAAATAATCCTAAATTTGAAGAGAGAAGAAAGAAGGGTATAGTTCCAGAGATCAGTTGATAGCTTCAGGTCATATATTCACTCCAGAAAGTGTACCATATAATATAGTGACTTAAGGAATAAGTATAAGAGTTCACCCGAGCAGATATAATAAACAAGTGACAGTTCAACTCACTCACAAGTGAGAGCGACGCAGTGTCCTCACAAAACCACAATTAGTGTGTGCTTAGGATATTATGTATATGTAACATATATAGCGCACTCACCATCAATATTTAAAGTTCATTAACATATATGACGGGAATAATGGAAAGGTCAATCAGTATTTAGAACACAGTGTCAAGAACCTAAAATGCAAAAAAAAAAAAAAAAAAAAAACGGACCAACATATTAGGTTTCTATATCAGAAAAAAGGCAGAATTAGAGCGTCCAGGTGTTTTTCTCAGAAAGTCAATATAATAAAACAATAAGACCCCAAGTAGGTAAAAAACGAAGTTCAATAACATATATCAGCGATAGGGGAAGAACTATTCAAAATGATAATCCTCTGTCATAGTTATAAACCACAGCCTTGGCCTAATCAAATGAGGAATAGTACTCCATAACGTATCACAGAAACATAGAGTAAGAATTCTGAAAATGTCTATCAGTTTATGTATAAATAAACAAAGCTCGATAATCGTTAGCTGATGGTGAAGAGCAAAACCTCAGATCAAAAATTAATAAAATTACCTCAGTTATAACTCCGACAAAGTGGTCGTGTAAGGGTATAGTAACGCGCAGCAGTAGAGTCCTGAAAGTACACAAGGACACTAGTTTACTCCCTTAGATACAAATCCCAACACGTTTATCAATAAAGACGTTCCTCAATGGCAATATATACAACGAGTCATTGCGTGTGACCAAGGATTAATTACGTTAAAGATTCAAGGTTACCAGAATGCAAGTGAGTAGCCAAACGTCAACAAGAAAAAAACAAATCTAATGCGTCCGTCATCGTACCTGAAAAGCAGAGAGTGCTCCGTAAGTTATTTGGGGTCCCGTATCAGTCAAAGTGCATGAGCGCCATGTTGATCCCATATATGGGACTGTTCGTCAGAACGTATACGTCACTGGGAGTACAAATCAAGGAAGGACTATTACGAAGGTGTAATATCGAAGTCGCCATCTTTAAAGAGGCGAGGAAAAGTAAAACACACCCCAGAGACCGATATATACTTACAGAAACAGGGTGAGAAAGCAACATAAATCGAGTGTGTTTAATATCTACTTGTTAAAAAGCCAGAGCGAACTCGTCATACGTCTATTATTTAATGGAAACCCTCATTCCGAATATAATGCGCAAAAGTATATTAGAAACGTAGCGTGATGCCAACCGGAAGTAACTAAGCAGACCCACGGACAGAAGTCATACAAGCATAAATTCCATTATCTATGATTGGTCAATATTTGACATTAGTATGTCTGGTAGTCAAAATCTTACAACTGGCATGTATCAATCCAAACACGCTCTATGATCGAAATATGAATATAAGTATGTATATTCAGACATATTTAAATGTCATTAGAAAAAACCCCATTAAGGGAGACTAGTGCAAAAAACAGGGTCAATATTTATAAGTTGTCAGAGAAAGCATGTATGATAAGGTCTAAGGAGAGTTGGTAATTAGACCAAACATCCCAGAAAGGTCACAGCAAAATCTAGCAAGAAGTATGTATATATATATATATATATATATATATAGATGGAAAACACTGTGATCTGCAAAAGAGGCAAACATAAGACATTATAGTTAGATACAATGTGCAACTACCAGGGCGGAGATAATTAGGAATGTCAGACATTATTGTTCCGTCTTATTGTAGGTAATATCTAGGACAACGGTATAACAGAGGTCATTCATTAACAATAATTTATAGAATGATACAGTCTTAGAGAGAAGAACAATAGTATTAACATTGTTGTTCTACATAGATCTTGAGTCAGAAATACAGAGTTTACAAATTACAGCTTGACATTGGTTACGAAGACATAACACAATAATAATGAACAAGGCCGAAATAAAGAGGACCCCTATCATGTATTCAAAAAGTAATTTAGTTCATGATCCACATTTATTCCGAGTTCAACCGCATGTAATTTAGAAATCCATCGGGCCTCACACTGTCGAAGTCTCAGTTCCCTATTTCCACCTCTAGGGTTATGCTTCACAATTTCAATACCATGAAACTGAAATCCCAATGAGAATCCCTGTTTTTGGAATGTGGCTGCATGGTTGCCTATTGGGTATCTGATATCAAGATTTTTTAAAGCACGGAAATGTTCTGCCATGCGTTCCTTAAGAGGGCGTATCGTACTACCGACATAGATCATACTACATTTACATTGAATCACATAGACTACATATTTTGTTAGACAATCAATATGGTCACTGATTTGGAATCTGCGTGATCCATTGTATTCATAGTCTTTATTCCTCTCTTAGTGAACCTGCACATGCTGCAGTTGCCACATGTGTAGGAACCAATATTAAGTGAGTCTAGCCATGTCTTCCTAGTTGGTGTCTGTTTAGGGTAACTCGGACTGATAATGCTTTGAATTGTTCTTCCTCTCCTGTATGTTATACTAGGGGATTTGGAAATATGTTGTTCCAGTGATTTATCAGCTGTAAGTAATGGCCAATTGTTCTTGAAAATAGTGTAAAGTTTATGTGACCAAGGATGATAATTGGTCACAAGTCTGACTATAGATTTGGTGTCTTGCTTGTCTTTATGTGGTATATTCTTAAGAGTATCAGGTCTATTCAATCATATGGCTCTCTTTTTTGCCTTACCAATAGTTTTTCCTGAGTAACCCCTAGCCTGGAATCTGCATTCAATGTCATCTATCTGTGCAAAAAAATCCTCGTCTCTGCTGCAATTTCTACGGGCCCTTAGCATTTCACCAAAGGGTATGGCATTAATTTGACTCTTTGGGTGGGCGCTATCAGCATGGAGCAGGGAGTTGCACGCTGTGGTTTTCCGGTGCATTTTGCTATGTATTCTCCCTTCCTGATGGAAAAGAACAAGATCAAGGAAGATAATACTTGTTAGGTCAGATGTCATCGTGAAAGTCATGTTATACGCATTGGAATTCATATGCTTGAAAAATTCCTCAAGATCCTCACTGTTGCCAGTCCAGATGATTAAACAGTCATCTATGTATCTTCCAAAATATAAAATGGAATCATGCCATCTCGCACCCGATCGGCCCCAGATATGCTCCGCCTCAAACCAGCTCATGAAGAGGCAGGCCAGAGACGGAGCAAATCTGGAACCCATCGCTACGCCACAGGTCTGTAAGTACCATACCTCATTGAAGAGGAAAGCGTTATTTATTAAAATTAAGGATGACATTTCAATCAACATTTCTGAGTGGTCCAAAAGTTCTATCGGACGTCTATATAGGAAATGCTTCAGAGCCTGAATTCCATGGTCATGAGAAATATTTGTATACAGTGAAACAACGTCCATTGTGACAAATCTCATATTGTGATCCCATGTGAGGTCATTGAGGATATTCAACACATGTTTCGTATTCCTAATGTATGATGGGAGGTTGTGTACATACCCTTGTAAAAAGGTGTCAACAAACTCGGCCATCTTTTCGGTCGGCCCTCCAATTCCAGAGATTATTGGCCTACCTGGCGGGTTGTTAGGGTTTTTGTGGATCTTAAGGAGGGAATACATACAGGGATATCTGGGTTTATCCGGCCTGAGGAATAAAGTTTCCTCGGGGGATAGCAAACCACCTTCCTGCCATTTGGACAATTTAAGATTAAGTAATTTTGTGATTTCAAACATTGGGATATTGTCAATTTTTTGTACCAGATATCATTGGTAAGTTGTGACAGGATCTCCATATCATATTTTGATCTATCCATAATGACCATATTTCCGCCCTTATCGGCTTCTCTTACTATGAGATCTGTATCTTTAGCTAGATTTTCAAGTGCTATTCGTTCACTGAAGGTCAAATTACGCAATTTAGATGTATATTTGGTGGTAATCATGCGTTTCTCCCACTTGTCTAGTTCTAGATTGACTTGTTGATGAAAAAGATCGATGTTATTTCCACTCACTAGTTGAGGGGTCCAGCGGGATTTATTTTTAAGGCCGCTGTCAATGCTAAGGTTGGTCAAATGGTCCAGATCATAGGCCACACCTCGAATATCTACTGGTGAGTCAACTTCTTCATTCCAGGACAGAAGGGTGGTAACATTAAAAACATCATGGATAGAAACATCCCCAGTGATCTCATCACACCCCCTAGAGACAATAGGCTTTGGGTTTTGTTCAAAAAACTTTTTTAATTTCAGTTGTCTTACAAATTTGAACACATCAATTCTGGTGTCAGTAACATCATAACTAGAGGTAGGACAAAAGTTCATCCCGTTTTGGAGTGCTGTAATGAGATCTTTGGACAAGGTTTTACTTGATAGGTTAACAACCTGTACACTCCTTATCTGTTTCATGCCTATTGTTTGTTCTTGTTCCAAGATCTGGTGTGTATCCTCTCTCTTTCCCTTTCTTCTACCACCCCTTGCCCCCCTCCTTGTTTTTCTTTTATCTCCTGTCTTGATCTCTGCTCGTTCCCTTTGTTGCCCATACGAATCCGTTGTACCTCCTTTAAAAAAGAACTGTCTGGGAGTGTCACCATAGGTCCACTACTTGGACCCTCATCCCCACTGCTAGATATGTTGCCAGAGGAGCTTGCACTCGTAATATTGGTTGTTGGTGTATTAGTACCCAATTTGGTTTGGTCATTCTTGACAATATCATCAAATTTCTTAGCAAATGTAAAAATTCTGCCTGTAGTATAGTCAATCTCATCCCTTCTAAGTTTTCGGGCTTTGCGTTGCTTGATGTCTTCCTCAAATTTGTTCAAAGCAGAGATCAAGACAGGAGATAAAAGAAAAACAAGGAGGGGGACAAGGGGTGGTAGAAGAAAGGGAAAGAGAGAGGATACACACCAGATCTTGGAACAAGAACAAACAATAGGCATGAAACAGATAAGGAGTGTACAGGTTGTTAAAACCTTGTCCAAAGATCTCATTACAGCACTCCAAAAGGGGATGAACTTCTGTCCTACCTCTAGTTATGATGTTACTGACACCAGAATTGATGTGTTCAAATTTGTAAGACAACTGAAATTAAAAAAGTTTTTTGAACAAAACCCAAAGCCTATTGTCTCTAGGGGGTGTGATGAGATCACTGGGGATGTTTCTATCCATGATGTTTTTAATGTTACCACCCTTCTGTCCTGGAATGAAGAAGTTGACTCACCAGTAGATATTCGAGGTGTGGCCTATGATCTGGACCATTTGACCAACCTTAGCATTGACAGCGGCCTTAAAAATAAATCCCGCTGGACCCCTCAACTAGTGAGTGGAAATAACATCGATCTTTTTCATCAACAAGTCAATCTAGAACTAGACAAGTGGGAGAAACGCATGATTACCACCAAATATACATCTAAATTGCGTAATTTGACCTTCAGTGAACGAATAGCACTTGAAAATCTAGCTAAAGATACAGATCTCATAGTAAGAGAAGCCGATAAGGGCGGAAATGGATAGATCAAAATATGATATGGAGATCCTGTCACAACTTACCAATGATATCTGGTACAAAAAAATTGACAATAACCCAATGTTTGAAATCACAAAATTACTTAATCTTAAATTGTCCAAATGGCAGGAAGGTGGTTTGCTATCCCCCGAGGAAACTTTATTCCTCAGGCCGGATAAACCCAGATATCCCTGTATGTATTCCCTCCTTAAGATCCACAAAAACCCTAACAACCCGCCAGGTAGGCCAATAATCTCTGGAATTGGAGGGCCGACCGAAAAGATGGCCGAGTTTGTTGACACCTTTTTACAAGGGTATGTACACAACCTCCCATCATACATTAGGGATACGAAACATGTGTTGAATATCCTCAATGACCTCACATGGGATCACAATATGAGATTTGTCACAATGGACGTTGTTTCACTGTATACAAATATTTCTCATGACCATGGAATTCAGGCTCTGAAGCATTTCCTATATAGACGTCCGATAGAACTTTTGGACCACTCAGAAATGTGGATTGAAATGTCATCCTTAATTTTAAAAAATAACGCTTTCCTCTTCAATGAGGTATGGTACTTACAGACCTGTGGCGTAGCGATGGGTTCCAGATTTGCTCCGTCTCTGGCCTGCCTCTTCATGAGCTGGTTTGAGGCGGAGCATATCTGGGGCCCCTCGGGTGCGAGACGGCATGATTCCATTTTATATTTTGGAAGATACATAGATGACTGTTTAATCATCTGGACTGGCAACAGTGAGGATCTTGAGGAATTTTTCAAGCATATGAATTCCAATGCGTATAACATGACTTTCACGATGACATCTGACCTAACAAGTATTATCTTCCTTGATCTTGTTCTTTTCCATCAGGAAGGGAGAATACATAGCAAAATGCACCGGAAAACCACAGCGTGCAACTCCCTGCTCCATGCTGATAGCGCCCACCCAAAGAGTCAAATTAATGCCATACCCTTTGGTGAAATGCTAAGGGCCCGTAGAAATTGCAGCAGAGACGAGGATTTTTTTGCACAGATAGATGACATTGAATGCAGATTCCAGGCTAGGGGTTACTCAGGAAAAACTATTGGTAAGGCAAAAAAGAGAGCCATATGATTGAATAGACCTGATACTCTTAAGAATATACCACATAAAGAAAAGCAAGACACCAAATCTATAGTCAGACTTGTGACCAATTATCATCCTTGGTCACATAAACTTTACACTATTTTCAAGAACAATTGGCCATTACTTACAGCTGATAAATCACTGGAACAACATATTTCCAAATCCCCTAGTATAACATACAGGAGAGGAAGAACAATTCAAAGCATTATCAGTCCGAGTTACCCTAAACAGACACCAACTAGGAAGACATGGCGAGACTCACTTAATATTGGTTCATACACATGTGGCAACTGCAGCATGTGCAGGTTCACTAAGAGAGGAATAAAAGACTTTGAATACAATGGATCACGCAGATTCCAAATCAGTGACCATATTGATTGTCTAACAAAATATGTAGTCTATGTGATTCAATGTAAATGTAGTATGATCTATGTGGGTAGTACGATACGCCCTCTTAAGGAACGCATGGCAGAACATTTCCGTGCCTTAAAAAATCTTGATATCAGATACCCAATAGGCAACCATGCAGCCACATGCCAAAAACAGGGATCCTCATTGGGATTTCAGTTTCATGGTATGAAATTGTGAAGCATAACCCTAGAGGTGGAAATAGGGAACTGAGACTTGGAATAAATGTGGATCATGAACTACATTACTTTTTGAATACATGATAGGGGTCCTCTTTATTTCGGCCTTGTTCATTATTATTGTGTTATGTCTTCGTAACCAATGTCAAGCTGTAATTAGTAAACTCTGTATTTCTGACTCAAGATCTATGTAGAACAACAATGTTAATACTATTGTTCTTCTCTCTATGACTGTATCATTCTATAAATTATTGTAAATGAATGACCTCTGTTATACCGTTGTCCTAGATATTACCTACAATAAGACGGAACAATAATGTCTGACATTCCTAATTATCTCCGCCCTGGTAGTTGCACATTGTATCTAACTATAATGTCTTATGTTTGCCTCTTTTGCAGATCACAGTGTTTTCCATCTATATATATATATACATACTTCTTGCTAGATTTTGCTGTGACCTTTCTGGGACGTTTGGTCTAATTACCAACTCTCCTTAGACCTTATCATACATGCTTTCTCTGACAACTTATAAATATTGACCCTGTTTTTTGCACTAGTCTCCCTTAATGGGGTTTTTTCTAATGACATTTAAATATGTCTGAATATACATACTTATATTCATATTTCGATCATAGGGCGTGTTTGGATTGATACATGCCAGTTGTAAGATTTTGACTACCAGACATACTAATGTCAAATATTGACCAATCATAGATAATGGAATTTATGCTTGTATGACTTCTGTCCGTGGGTCTGCTTAGTTACTTCCGGTTGGCATCACGCTACGTTTCTAATATACTTTTGCGCATTATATTCGGAATGAGGGTTTCCATTAAATAATAGACGTATGACGAGTTCCCTCTGGCTTTTTAACAAGTAGATATTAAACACACTCGATTTATGTTGCTTTCTCACCCTGTTTCTGTAAGTATATATCGGTCTCTGGGGTGTGTTTTACTTTTCCTCGCCTCTTTAAAGATGGCGACTTCGATATTACACCTTCGTAATAGTCCTTCCTTGATTTGTACTCCCAGTGACGTATACGTTCTGACGAACAGTCCCATATATGGGATCAACATGGCGCTCATGCACTTTGACTGATACGGGACCCCAAATAACTTACGGAGCACTCTCTGCTTTTCAGGTACGATGACGGACGCATTAGATTTGTTTTTTTCTTGTTGACGTTTGGCTACTCACTTGCATTCTGGTAACCTTGAATCTTTTTTTTTTTTTTTTTTTTATTAGAAACCGTTGGTACACAATAAAATACAGACAAGGGCCTACAACCACCAGGGCCGGCCGCTATAGAGCCCGAGGGCCCGCAGTGCAACGCCACACATTCAAATGAACCCGAGGCAAAGCTCCCGGCAGTTCGTGAGCACTTGTAACAGGCCGTGGCCATAGGCCAGGAGCAATCGGAAACAACAGTTTCATTTTCTATTAAATATAAAACACACTCAAGGCAATGAGAGTCCGAAATAGCAGCGTGCTCTTCCCAGGACGGGGAACAACGTACAGTGTCCAAAGCAGTTCTTGTCTGGAAGCGGTAGAGGGGGGCAACGGGAAAACAAAGCATGGAACACACCTCACACCATCCCGCAGAATGTGTGGCTAGGGGGACAAAGCAGTATCGACCTCTAATGGCAGAGGCGGGGTGCAGATACGTCCACAATATAAATTCCATGGACCCCATACCTTAGTCCATTTCCCTGGCTTGCCTCTCGCCACATACACCGTCTTTTCCCTAAACATACACCAGTCCATATTCTCCTTCCATACCTCGATCGTGGGCGACCTCGGGGAACCTTGAATCTTTAACGTAATTAATCCTTGGTCACACGCAATGACTCGTTGTATATATTGCCATTGAGGAACGTCTTTATTGATAAACGTGTTGGGATTTGTATCTAAGGGAGTAAACTAGTGTCCTTGTGTACTTTCAGGACTCTACTGCTGCGCGTTACTATACCCTTACACGACCACTTTGTCGGAGTTATAACTGAGGTAATTTTATTAATTTGTGATCTGAGGTTTTGCTCTTCACCATCAGCTAACGATTATCGAGCTTTGTTTATTTATACATAAACTGATAGACATTTTCAGAATTCTTACTCTATGTTTCTGTGATACGTTATGGAGTACTATTCCTCATTTGATTAGGCCAAGGCTGTGGTCTATAACTATGACAGAGGATTATCATTTTGAATAGTTCTTCCCCTATCGCTGATATATGTTATTGAACTTCGTTTTTTACCTACTTGGGGTCTTATTGTTTTATTATATTGACTTTCTGAGAAAAACACCTGGACGCTCTAATTCTGCCTTTTTTCTGATATAGAAACCTAATATGTTGGTCCGTTTTTTTTTTTTGTTTTTTTTTGCATTTTACGTTCTTGACACTGTGTTCTAAATACTGATTGACCTTTCCATTATTCCCGTCATATATGTTAATGAACTTTAAATATTGATGGTGAGTGCACTATATATGTTACATATACATAATATCCTAAGCACACACTAATTGTGCTTTTGTGAGGACACTGCGTCGCTCTCACTTGTGAGTGAGTTGAACTGTCACTTGTTTATTATATCTGCTCGGGTGAACTCTTATACTTATTCCTTAAGTCACTATATTATTTGGTACACTTTCTGGGGTGAATATATGACCTGAAGCTATCAACTGATCTCTGGAACTATACCCTTCTTTCTTCTCTCTTCAAACTTAGGATTATTTCTTTATGGATTACCTTTTATATGTCTGATAAATGCTTTTAGCAATTGAATTCTTTTTGATACACTACTTAATGCCCTTAATGAGGCTGTCACGGAGGTGCTTTTCATATTCTACAATTATTTATGTTTTCTATTTTGCAGAGTCTCCACTAGTGCGACTATCTGAACATAATATTTGTTATGTGCTGATATTTTAATATTATATGTGATTTGTAATTGTCATTATTATTTTGTAGCCCTGAGGAAGTCGTAGGGGTTATTTGCCCCAAGACGAAACACGTGTTGGCTACTGCAATATTAAAGAAGAAATACATTTTCAACATATATGGATTGGATCTTGTCTTTAAGATAACAGCCATTGTTTTATTGAACAGTGTCTTTTCGCATTGCTCGGGAACAAATCGTTTTTGTACCAGAAGGTATAAGATGTCCATTCTTAAAATCCAAACATGTAACTTACACAAGGAAATGAAATATGGAGCTTAAGAAATAGCAATTATAAACAGCAAATTGAAAATGCATAAATATACACAACTCATGAAATCGCTCAGAATAAGTAAAACATATATCTGACCTTAGTTTAAAAGATGTTGAAGTACGGCTTGTCCTACAGCTGTATCTTCCTGCAGAGTAGATTGCAGACAGTAGTGCTTTGTGAATGTGTGGACATTCCTCCACGTTGCAGCACGACAAATATTTTCCAAGGATACTCCTGCGAACAATGCAGTAGATGCTGCCATAGTTCTAGTAGAATGCGCCCTGACCTTCCTCTGTAAAGGTTTGCTGGCTTTATCATGACAGAAATGAATTGTAGAAGCCAACCATCTGGCTATAGTCGCTTTAGTCACAGCAGACCCAAGTGTAGCTTGACTATAGGCTATTAGCAATTGATTGGACCGCCTGATGTCCTTAGTCCTTTGCAAGTAAAATTTCAGACAACGTTTTACATCAAGCGAATGTAACGCTCGCTCAGATGGAGTGGCTGGATTTGGAAAGAAAACTTTCAGTTTCACTGGTTCATTTAAGTGGAAATGAGTCGGAACTTTAGGGATGAATCGTGGATTTGTCCTGAGAGTAACATAATCTTTAGAGAACTGCAAAAAGGGCTCTGAGATGGTGAAAGCTTGAATCTCGCTGACTCTTCGAGCCGATGTAAGAGCCAAAAGAATAGCAACTTTCCATGTTAAAAATTTAAGCTCAGCCTTGTGGATAGGTTCAAACGGTCTTTTCATTAATTGAGCTAGTACTGTGTTCAACTCCCACTCTGGAGGAGGTGCACGAATTGGGGGAAAAACTCGTAATAGCCCCTTCATAAATTGTTTTATTAATGAAGAGGAACAGAGCGAAGGTTTAGAAGTACTCTTCCTGAATCTTGAGAGAGCAGCAAGATGAACTTTTATTGATGAGAATGCAAGCCCAGGGAGGAGCCTGGCGCGCAACCAAGATGGCCGCGTAGGTGCGAGGCTCCCGAGGACCTCCGCGACCTCCTGAATTAATCCTGGCGAAATCCTGTCCTTGTTGAGGGGACTGTGTTGGGGAGCCGGAGCTGAGGCGCCACCTGCTTTTCGGGCTCGAATCGGACCCCGGACGCCGGTGGGAGCATCGATCGAAGGTTGCGGCCTTCTCCTCGCCGGCCCCCCGGATTGGAGTAGTGGGGCGATCCGGGGACAAAGCGAATAACAGCGGCGAGCGGGGCTGGGCCACTCGCGTACCCCGCACTTTCACTTTCGCTTTTGCGCCCTCCTGGCTCTCAGGCGGGGTCGGGCTGCGGAGCGGGGTGCGGCGGTGTGGCCTTGTCCAGGAGCCCGGTTGACCCGCCGGCGGTGGGTTGACCCGCGGTTCGGTGGTCGCCCCCATCCCCCCCCTGGCACCCGTGATTTGGTATAGCGGCCCGCTTGGGGAGCTTGGCACGACGGTGAAGAAGCCAGCATGTCCACCAAACAAGATGGCGACCGGGCGAAGGTGAAGACGACCCGCCGTGGCACGGCGCACCAGGCTAATAGTATGGACCGCTACACGCTCCAGAAGGGTTCTCCGGAGACATCGCGTGCATCCCCGGTGGGCCCGACGGAGGCATCTGCTCATCCGGTGGATCTGACCCTCCGGGACGTCATGGGCGCCATCGCAGAGATGAAGGCCTCGGTGGACCAGCGTTTCGACACCTTAGCGCAAAAAATAGACTCGGTCCTGGTGGATGTGAGCCTTGTGAGGGCAGACTTGTCCAAAACAAACGACCGAGTCGACTCTCTGGCCCACACCACGACGAGCCTCACGACAGACGTGGTGGCCCTCCAGAAGGAGGTGCGCCGGCTTGGCCAGGCGAGCGCCCTGATGGACCGGCGACTGGAGGACTCTGAGGGTCGGGCCCGGAGGAATAATGTTCGTATTGTGGGGGTGCCGGAGGGACGAGAGGCGGAGGCGGCGGATCTTTTCGTGGAAGAGTTGATCCAGACCCATCTCCAGCCCCGGGGGCTGAGTAAGTTTTTTGCGGTGGAGCGTGCTCACCGGGTCCCCGGGGGCAGACCTAAGCCTGGTGCCCCGCCGCGGCCTCTCATTGCCCGGATTTTTAATTTTCGGGACAGAGATGCTATTCTCCAGACCTCCAGACAACAGGGACCGGTCAAGCTTGACAACATGGAGATACATTTCTACCCAGACTTTACTCCGGCGGTCCAGAAGCAGCGCCAGAGCTTTCTTGGTGTGAAACGTCGCCTAAGGGACCTTAACCTCAAGTACTCAATGCTCTTTCCAGCTAAGCTGAGGGTAGAGGTGGATGGTCGCACGCACTTCTTCGACCGGCCCGAGGCGGCTGGGGACTGGCTGGACACTCTGCCTGGGGATCGGGGCCGGGGGGGTGGGGGGGGCGCGGCTGGCGGGGAGGGCCTGCCGGATCAGAATTGAGGGGTGACTTAATATGCCTTGCTCTGGACGTTGTTCCTTCACCATTTATTGATTGCGTATGTTCCCCTCCTATGGAGGTCGTGTGGGGTCTGTTGGGGGCTTCCCTCCTCCTCTGGGGGACTAGTTAGTATTTAGCTATGGGGCGACAGGCACACTGCACTTTGGGGGGGCTGTCTGGGCTCATGCAGGGGTGCAGGGAGGGGGGAGTTCTGTTGGGACCGGGGGGTGGGGGGGGTGTGTTGTTTGTTAGCACCGCAGGGCAAACCCGCTACTATGTTATTGTTTTTAGGATGCTCGATGGGGGACGACCGATTGTTTCGACGTATGATGGGGGGTAGGGATTTGACTGTGTTGTCATGGAACGTCAACGGCCTGGGGGATAGGATCAAGCGTGGTGTGGTCCTGCAGTACTTGAAACGTATTTCACCAGATGTTGTCTTCCTGCAGGAGACACACCTTATAGGTAACTCCTTTCATGCAATGAACCGGCGGGGATATCGTTTGGCGGCCCATTCCGGCTTCACCTCGGGCTCGCGGGGGGTGGGTATTATGATCAAGAACTCGCTCCCGTTGGAGATTGATGAGGTGCGCCATGATGAGAGGGGACGCTACACGGTTCTAGTGGGAAGAATGGAGGGCAGAGTGTTTATCTTTGTATCAGTGTACGTCCCGCCTGGGTTACAAGCCACCACATTCGCGGACCTGGGGCGCCTCCTTCTGGACCTTCCGAGTGGCCTGCTGGTGGTTGGAGGGGACTTTAATGCGGTAGCCTCTGGGTCTATGGATCGCCATCCCCCTAGGGACCTCCCCCGGGCACAGGCGTGGCTGCCCGGCCTTCTGGACACGCTGGGCCTGGTGGATTGCTGGCGATTAAAGCACCCCGCATTGCGACAGTACACTTTCCACTCGGGTGCCCATGGTAGCCTCTCACGGCTTGATTACATCCTTGTCCCGGCGGCCCATGCAGGGAGGGTGGGGGAGGTGCGCCATCTGGCGCGGGGTATCTCAGACCACTCCCCATTGTTGTTGCATTTTGATGTCTTCCCGAGGGGGGATGGCAGGGTGGCCCCAATCAATGCATGGTATTTGCGCGACCCCACCATTCGTGCCGATTTGATCAAATCCTTACAGCGATACTTCGACGAGAATGTGGGGTCGGTCTCTTCGGCCATCTCCCTGTGGGAGGCTTTCAAGGTAGTCCTTAGAGGGGAGGCCCTCTCCTTTATCTCCCATGCCCGGCGGCGCGAGCGGGAGGAGGTGACCCGGGTAGAGGCCGAGATTGCGGAGCTGGAGGGTGACCTGGGGAGTGGGGTAACAGACGCCAAGTTGCATGTTTTACACCTAAAACAGGCGGCCTATCGGGCCCTCGTTACGGAGGCGGCCAGGGGTCTCAGTAGAGAGCAGCAGGGGTGATTGTATGATGTGGGTGATAAGGCTGGCAAATTGATTGCGTGGTTGGATAAGAGGGAGAGAGCAAGCCGCGTGGTGCCTTTGATTGAGAGTGTTGATGGTGCGCGTGTCACTGAGCCGGAAGCCATTGTCTCCTGCTTTGCGGATTATTTCCGCGAAGTCTACTCCCCGGTTTCCCCCTGCTCGGAGGAAGATTCCCATGCCCTGCTTCGGGACATCGCACTGCCCTCCCTTACGGTGGAGGACAGGGATTCGCTGGACGCCCCTCCCACCTCGGACGAAATTGCCTTGGCTATTCGCTCGGTTGCATCCGGCAAGGCCATGGGCCCCAATGGTATTCCCATCGAGCTATACAAACTACGCCCGGATGTGTTGGCACCCCACCTGCGCGCGATGTTCCTAGCGGCCCACTCGCGGGGCTCCCTCCCGCCGGACCAGCGTCTGGCCACAATTGTGGTGATCCACAAGGAGGGGAAGCCCCGTGAACGGGTCACATCCTATAGGCCGATTTCGCTCTTGAATGCGGAGCCCAAAATCCTCGCTAAGGTGTTGGCCAACCGGTTGGTTGGTGTAGTGGGCGATTTGGTCCACCAAGACCAATCTGGCTTTATACCGCACCGCAATACGGCGCTCAATCTGCGGCGCTTGCACGGGGTGCTCGCGCGTGTCCCATTTGTGCGGGAGCCGGCCATCTTGGCGTCCTTGGACGCCACCATGGCGTTTGATACGCTTGAATGGTCATACATCTGGGCGATGCTGGCGAAATTCGGGTTTGGCCCGGGTTTCATTAGCTGGGTCAAATTGCTATACTCGGGCCCATTGGCGCAGGTGGTAGTGAATGGGCGAGTCTCGGCCCCATTCGCACTGGGGCGGGGTACGCGACAGGGTTGCCCCCTGTCGCCTCTCCTGTTTGCCCTGGCCCTGGAGCCCCTGGCGGAGTGGCTGCGGTGGCACCCTTCTATCCGTGGTCTCCGCTGGACCCCTGAGCATGAGGACCGTGTGTCCCTCTACGCGGACGACATCCTTCTGTATCTCGCCTCCCCGCGTAAATCACTGATCGTCCTGGTTGATGTTTTGCGCTCATTCGGTCGCAACTCAGGTCTGGTCATCAACTGGGCGAAATCCTGTGTCTACGTGCTTTCCGGGGAGGCTCCGGTCCTACCACGGGACTGTCCGATCCAGATTGCCTCTCAAGGTTTTCGGTACCTGGGTATCTATATCACTCTTGACCCGGAGGCCCGCTATGAACGGAATTTGCTGCCCCCCCTCCAGCGCTTGAGGGAGGACGTGGTGCGCTGGCGGCGTCTGCCGCTCTCGCCGCTCGGCCGAGCGGCCTTGTTTAAAATGATGTCTCTGCCGCGCTTCCTCTACGCCCTCCAGAATACTATGGACTTGGTCCCGGCGCGCTATTTCCGTGAGGTGGAGGGCCTCCAGCGGCGCCTGTTCTGGGACGGGAGGCCGCGCATTGCTCTGGCTAAATTGACGCTCCCGTGGTACGATGGGGGGGTCGCCCTCCCGGACATTAAACGGTATTACTGGGCCTCCCAACTGGCTGCAATTAATCATGGCCTTTACGGGCCTGCCTTGAACCCGGCATTTGAGATGGATAAGATGCTCCTACCCGGTGGCGATTACAATCGCGCGCTCTACTCCGGCACGCCCGACTCCCGCTTGACGGGACCGACGCGTGTCATGGTGCGTGTCTGGCACGCGGCTAATGCAGCTATGGGGTGGAAGGACCGTTTGACCCGGGCGTCACCGCTGTATGCGTCTGAGAGGTTGGGCTCCCTGTGGACGTCGAAGGGCTTCGCGAAGTGGGACACGATCGGAATTAGCACGGTGGGAGATCTCTGGACGAGGGGGGGATTCAAAACTTTTGAGACGTTGCAGGCGGAGTTTCAGCTGCAGGGCAGTGAGTACTTTCGGTACCTACAAGTCCGCCATGCGCTGGGCTCCGTCTTCCCGGATGTTGCATCCATTCCGGAGTCTTCCCCCCTGGAGGACAGAGTGCTGGATGGCCATGTACCGGACAGCACGATCTCCCTCATATATAAAAAACTGATCAACGATAGATCGTGCCTGCTGACTAGTCTTCGCGAGGCCTGGGTTGCCGACGGGCTGGAGCTGGACGACGAGGATTGGATTTCCGCGGTGGCCTCTCCGAAGGAGGTGGCCATCCCGGCTCGCCTTCGTTTCGTCCAGCTCAAGATCCTTCACCGGGTGTACGTGACGGGGCCAAGGCTTCTGCGTATGGGTTTTGTTGGTGACGGAATGTGTAAGCGTGGCTGTGGTGCGTTGGCGACTTTTATGCATATACTGTGGGAGTGCCCGGAGGTGGAGCGATTCTGGCGTGGTGTGCATGAGGTCCTGCGTGTGGTGACGCGTGTCACGCTGCTGCCTGAAGCGAGGAGATGCTTGCTGAATGTATGGGAACCGAATGACTATTCGGTCCCGCAGACGCGGTGGGTGACTCTGGGATACATGATAGCTAAGCGCGACATTGCTCAATTGTGGGGATCCCAGAGGCCCCCTGCGGTGTCGGCCTGGAAGGAGCATATGGATTGGTGTATGTTTCATGAAAAGGTGGTGTATGTGGCGAGGGGTAAGCCTGGGGCGTGGGTGAAACTCTGGGGCCCCTGGAACGCCTACCGCGGGGGTATTTGTGAGCCACCACTGCTACCGGCTGCCTCGCCTGCTCCGTCTCCCTAGACTGCCCCCCTCCATCTGCCGCGGGTGCGCGGTCCCCTAGTCCCTGATCTACTCCCATTCCCCTCCTCAGAGTTCTGCTGCTGGTTTGGATCCCCCACTTCTGGAGCACGTGCTGTCACTTTGGATTGCGGGTTGCCTTGCGGGTGTGGTTTTTTGTGTTGTTTTGTTTTGATAAAAGGGAACCGTACTGTGGGCATGGAGCTATGCGGCCTGCAACATTGATTTCTCCTGTTTTGCTAATCTGCACTGCCAAGAGACTCTTACTGTATGTATGTAATATGCTTTTGTCACTCTAGCGGCCGGCCAAGTGGTTGTAGGCCCATACCTGTAACTTTTCCAAACTGCAATAAACGGTTTCAAAAAAAAAAAAAAAAAAAAAAAAAAGAGAATGCAAGCCCAGATTTGGCCAAGGATAACAAATAAGGAAGGATTTGTTCTACGGGAGCTTGTAAAGGATGGACATCCTTCTCCTCACACCAATGACAAAATCGTTTCCATTTTAAACGATAAGTTTTTAATGTACTTTGCGCGCGTGATTTAGATAGAATCTCACGGCATTCCTGTGAAATGTTTAGATCTTTGTATTCTAAGAAATCAGGAGCCATGCGTGCAAGTGCAGCGACTGTGGATCTGGATGGAGTATTTGACCCCTCTCCCTTGTCAACATCGTGATTGTTAGTACTAGACGGATGGAGCTGTGAGCTAGAAGAAGCAGCTCCTGGAACCAATATTGCCTTGGCCAACGGGGTGCAATCAGGATGAGACGGCAACCTTCCATCTTCACTTTGCGGATCACCTTCGCAATTAGTGGTATCGGGGGAAAAGCGTACGCACAAAGCCCTGACCATCTCATGGACAGGGCATTTCCTCTTGATCCCTGTTGAGGGAATCTGGTGGTGTAATAGCGGCATTTCTTGTTTTCTTTTGTCGCAAACAAATCCAGGGCTGGTTTGCACCACATTTGAAAAATTTTGTCTAGCTGCTTCAGCTCTATCTCCCATTCGTGACAGCCTGCCAGAGATCTGCTTAGGTTGTCGGCCAAAGTGTTGTGAAGGCCTTTGACGTGCTCCGCTCTTAAGGTTATCTTGTGTGTTGTAAGCCACTCCCATAGCTCCTGAGCTTCCTGCGAAAGGGACAGTGACCTCGTTCCTCCCTGCTTGTTGATGTAATACATGCTGGTCGTATTGTCCATCCGGACCAGCACTGAGGCCCCTGCAATTCTTGGGAGGAACGCTTACAGAGTGAGAAAGATGGCGCGAAGCTCCAATCTGTTGATATGCTGTTGGCGGTATTCTTGGGACCATCGTCCCTGAATCTGTAAATCTTGGAGATGTCCTCCCCACCCCTCCATGGAAGCGTCTGTTGTTACCACGAATTCTGGAGGAGATGTTAGAAAAGAAAGACCCGGAGCCAGGTTTTTCATCTGAGACCACCAATGCAGAGAGACTATCATGTGTGGTGTTATCATGATGGAGTCGTTGAACGACCCTACGCCCTGTTTCCATTGCAGATGTAACTGCTCCTGCAGAGGTCTCATTCGGAGCCGTGCTAAAGGTACAAGATTTATTGTTGATGAACACATCCCCAGAAGAGACGCAAACATCCGGACAGAAACTGACTTTCTTCTTGCGATTGATAGTGCTAGCTTTTGTAAACGAAGCTGACGTTCCTTTGACAAGAATGCCTTGCATTGTCTGGTGTCTAGCATCGCTCCCAGAAACTGAATCCTTTGAAGAGGAAGCAGTTGAGATTTGCTTTTGTTGAGAGTGAGGCCTAAGTTTGAGAATAGACCTAGGCATGCTGAAACTGCCTCTACGGTAGTCTGCTTCGAAGGGCCTTTGAGCAACCAGTCGTCCAAATACGGAAATACTTGTAATCCCTGAAATCTTAGAGTCGCTGCTACTGGTGCGAGACACTTTGTAAAAATTCTTGGAGCAGATTGCAGCCCAAACGGGAGGACTTTGAACTGATAGTGGACGCCAGCCACTACAAATCGCAGGTACTTGCGGTGCTTGGGATGGATAGGAATGTGGAAGTACGTGTCCTCCAGGTCCAGAGAAGCCATAAAATCCCCTTTGTTCAGGCAGCTCAAAACTTCGGCCAGCGAAACCATCCGAAAACTCTGCTTCTTTAGAAATTTGTTGAGCTTGCGGAGATCCAGAATCGGGCGCCACTCCCCTGACTTTTTCTTTATGAGGAAAAATCGAGAATAGAACCCGGTTCCCTTCTGGGACGAAGGAACCTTCTCTATTGCGTTCTTGTGGAGCATTTTTAAGGCTTCTTTGAACAATAAGTGAAGACGAGGGGGAGGGGGACCCTTGGGCGGGGCAGTAGGAGGTCGTTTTAAGAACTCCAGGGTGTGACCGTTTCTGACTAGGTCGATGACCCAACGATCCGAGGTGATCTCTTCCCAATTGTGTGCAAAAGTTGATATCTTTGCTCCCACTGGGAGGGAAGGAGGGATGACTGGCGTCTAGCGTAAATCATTGCTTCTTGTTGGCGTCGCGACCTTGATTGTTCGATCGCCTTCTTCCTCCCTGGCGAGAGAAACTATTCGAGGAAGATTGCCTGTATGATGATCGTCCATAAGGCTGTCTATATTGAGATTGATATTGTCTGTTTTGCTGACTTTGATAATTTCCCCTTGATACAAAGCCTCGTCCTCTTGCACCACGGAAAGATCCCCGTTTGTATTGGAGAGCAGCTAGTGACTTAGCTGTATCCGTATCGGTCTTGATCGCTAGGAGGGCCTCGTCTATATGTTTCCCAAATAAGGACTCTCCATCATAGGCCATATCAATGATTTTTGCTTGAACCTCTGGCCTAAAAGATTTTGCCTTAAGCCATCCTTGACGCCTAAGAACTGCAGCCCCTGCAAGTTGTCTAAAGTTGGTATTAGTAATATCCAGAGCACAGTCTATGATCTCTGATGCGGCTCGTTCTCCCTCTAGAAGTATCTTCCTTGCCTCTTGTTGACGATCTTTAGGAATGAGGTCTATAAATTCCGATAATTCTGACCACATCTGGTGGTCATAGCGACCAAGTATGGCCAAAGAGTTTGCAGCTTTGATAGAAATTGCCGCCATAGTATAGAACTTCTTACCGATAAGATCCAATCTTCGTCCTTCCCTATCCGGCGGCGTTGATATCGGCATAGCTGGATTTTTGGACTTTTGTTGAGCAGCCTGCGATATAACGGAATCTGGTCGGGGATGACCGATTAGACAAGATGGCGTTTCTGGAGGAGCACGATATTTCTTGTCAATACGAGGGAGGACCGCAGGTACGTAAGCAGGTGTCTTCATGATTTTTAACCCCTCATTCCATATAAAATCAATGATGGGAATCGCTCTGGTAATTTTCCTTTGCTCCTCTTTAAAATCATGGAGGAAACAATCCGTATGCTCCACAGTGACTGGTAGTTGAAATCTGACTGCGGCACGTTGCATTAAATTGTGAAAGCCGCCTATATCCTCTGGAGGAGAATCCGATGGCTGAGGAATGGGTGGAGAAGGCATGGGAATAATGTAGTCATCCCAAGAATCCAGACTGGTGTCCTTATCAGTCACCTCACCTTCTTCGATCTCTTCCTCATCAGAGGAAATGGTATCATGGTGTGATTGCGGCCCAGAACCAGTAGGGTGAAGCGGCGAATTTGGAATGTCCGTATGTGACTTCAGCCGGTTGCAAATCAGGAAGAGGTTGTTCTGGAGGAAAGCGTTGGCGGTAATCCGCCAGCATGGCCTGAAGATCTTGAATCAGTGTAGGCGGGAGATGACTCGTTTCTCTACGATCCCAATCCCTTGTGGGATGTCTGTAACCTGGCGTAGCAAGGCCTTCCTGGTAAGCATGCTCATGATAGTCTTCGTCCTCATCCACCTCTTGACATTTTATATGTAAATCCGAGGGGTGCCGAGCTATTCCGAAAGGACCCTCATCATCCTCCTCATCAAAATCATCCTCTTCTGCATAAGAGTCTAAGATATGCGAAGGCAGCAAAGGAGAAATATTACTGTAATTCTGCTTGTGAAAAGTTTTTAACTGAATTTGCGTGTACGCAATAGGCGTAACATGAGTAGTTGGTGGAATCGCTTTAAATAAACTTCCCGTCGACGGGCTTTCCGTCGTCGACGGAATTGCTGCCTTCTGAGGCGTCGACGGGATCGTCATCGTCGACGGGATCGTCATCGTCGACGAGGTCTTCACCGTCGACGGGATCGTCATCGTCGACGGGATCGCCGCCGTCGACGAGGTCTTCGCCGTCGGCGGGGTCTTCGTCGACGATGTCTTCATCGACGATGTCGTCGTTGACAGAACTTCCATCAAGCTCGACGTCGACGCGGTTGTCAACGGAGTCTTAGATGTTTTAGAAGACATGATAGGTGAAGATATAGAAGTAGTGGAGACTGTAGCCGTCGACAGAGGAGCAGCAGAAGTCACAGATATTGTATATGAAGATCCCACTGACAAAGTCTTAACCGGAGATTTACTCACGGTTTTAGAAGCTGAAGACCTCTTGGATCTCTCAGAGTCTTGTGACTTCTGCGATTGGTCAGAAGTTACATGAGAGGCCTTATGATGTTTTCTCCCTTCACTGGAAGAACTAACAAGTGATCTAGCCCTTTTGCTAGATGTCGAGGCCCTGTCATCTTCCTCAGCCGAGGAAGATTTCAACCATAATAATACTCTTGCCTCTCTGTCCCTTAAGGTCTTGGGAGGGAAAGTCCGGCAAATTCTACAATCCTTAGCAACATGCTTAGGATGCAGACAATAAATACACTCCTCATGCTGGTCGTCTACATGGACCCTCTTCTTATCACAGGTCCTGCAGGGTTTAAACAAAGCTTTCTTGTCAGACATTTCTGAAGAAAAAGAAGAAACTGAGTAGGCACTCAGGGAGACTCCCTTCCACACGACGTGCGGTGAAAATCTGAGGAGAGCTGGCTCTGCTGAGAGGGTTCTAGAAGGGTGCTGATGTCTGATTGGTTGTTACCAATACTTGGGTTATTTTACATAACGAGGTAGATAGGCTTCTAAGATATAGGCCTTAGGGCCTTTTCTTTGGGCCTACTACTACTACTAATTCTTTTTGGCACTACTTTTTTATTTACCGGGACTCCCGCCTCGGCGACGGGGAATGATTCAGGCATGTGAATCTATGAAAGATACCCTAATACTGGATAAGTGGTGGTTCCCAGCAAAAGGGTGTAGTAGGGTTAACCCTGGGAACTGAGGAGGGTCATGGCCTAGTCAGGATACCTACTCAGGCTGTTCTGATCTGTGATGGGGACATAGCTTTGTCCTCTACTGTAGGCCCCAGTAATCTGGGCAAGTACAGACAGACACCTTTTATCAACCAAAGAATGGCTCAGGCCCACAGGGACACTGGGGCTAGTGTCACAATGGTGACACCTGCCTTTGTGGACCCTGGACAGATCATGCTAGGTGAGAAATACCTAGTGACCAACGCTAGCAATGCCACTACCTCCCATAGTGTGGCAATTGTTAACTTCTCCTGGGAAGAGGTAACTGGCCTCAAGAAAGTTGTGGTAAGTTCAGACCTTCCTGTAGAGTGTCTGTTAGGAAATTATCTTGAAACTTCAGTTTGGTCTGAAGTGGAGTATAGGACCCATGCAGAAATGCTTGGGATAGATGCACATGTCCTTGCTGTGACCAGGTCACAGGCCAAAAAGTGTAACACTGAACAAGTGCTGGATCCTGGGACAATGGACCAGACACAATCCAAGAGAAAGAGCAGTAGGGTAAAGGCTGTGCCTTCTCCCCTGCCTCAGGTGGTGGATCAGCCCTCCCAGGAGGATGATTCTGAGAGCCCTGAAGGAACTGTCCTAGAAGAACTGGAACCTGATCAGGTTGAGTTTCTTGGGACAGGGGGACCTTCAAGGGCAGATCTGAGGCAGGCTCAATTAGACTGCCCCTCTCTTGAACCCCTCAGACAGCAGGCTGCTGCTGAGGCTGCAGGGAATGCTCAAGGTACCCATAGAGTGTATTGGGATGAAGGGCTGCTGTACTCAGAGGCTAGAGACCCCAAGCCTGGTGCGTCCAGGAGGTTGGTAATACCCTTGAGTTTCAGAGGCTTCCTTCTTACCTTGGCCCATGATATTCCCCTTGCAGGACACTTAGGCCAGAACAAGACTTGGGACAGGCTTGTCCCTCACTTTCATTGGCCTCACATGTCAGAAGATGTAGGAGAGTAGGGTCTGCTTTCTATGTTCACCCCCACTTTTTGCTTTTGCTTTACTGGTTTTCGACTTAGATGTGGCTGTGGGCCTGCTAATCAGACCCACAGCCCTGCTGTTCTCTCTCTAAATTAATACTATGTACTTTAGGTGCATAACCCATTTGGATAGGATCACCTTATTGGCCCCTGTACAGTGTACCCTAGGTACCCAGGGCATAGGTGTACCCTAGGCCTACCAGGGGCTGCAGCATGTATTATGCCACCCCTGGCCTGGCCTACCATTTTGACACAACTGGCTGATCACTCAGCTGGGGCAAGGTCGTGTAATCACCCCTTGCTTAGGTGTAGTATTCCTATACCTAATTTACATATAGACACATGTGTACCTATTAGTCACTCCTATGGCAGGCCTTGACAATCCTGGAGGCAGAGTGCTTGGTAACATGTGAGATGGTGCTCTAGCATGAGCTGAGCCTGTCTGCAGCTTTCGGAACCTTGTCCTTATAGCTGTTCTATGATATAGCCTACCATATACTCTTAAAGTGCCTTATAATCTTAGACGGTTATGGTAACTATGGTTTGGCTTTATCAAAACATGTCGTGTAAGGTGTCTAACACTAGGGAATAATACCCCCATGCCATTTCTGGACATGAGAATATTATTCCCCCCTTCTAGAGGGAAAGACATGTTAAAATCATACTTCAACTGTTAGCCTCTGACCAAAGCCTCAGCATCACAAAATGGATGCTGCTGCCACGACACAAGTCTGACCTCCTGCAGCTGGGAGTGATCCCAGCCAGGGAGGCCTGGACAATAGGTTTCCTGCTTGGGGAGGTGCTAGCACCTCCCCAGACAGCCTTTAGTGTATTGGGGCAGGGTGGGCTGAAAGGAATGAGACATGCCTGGGGCACACAAGGTGTTCCTTGCATAGTCCAGTTCAAACCGGCGCTGGGGCACTCCAGCCCCAGCTCTGGCGCGAAACTGGACAAAGGGAAGTGGGTGTAACTACCCCCTCCCAGGTCCCACCCATAAGGCGTGACCTAGCAGGTATCCCAGCCCCCCAGATTAGTATAAGAGTGGGAGTTGGGCCTCAAGACTTTAGATTATCCTGAACCTGCAAAACTGAACAGAAACTCTGGACCTTCGACATTCGACGAAAGAAGAAGACTGAAGAATCTCCCTTGTAGCCAAGGAGTGGCTACCCTGTGCAAACAGGCACCATCAAGAGACTACCCTTTGCTTTGCGACCGTTCTACGAGGAACCGACTGCAGAGCCCGACCAGAGCCTTGACTTCCAGACTTCTCCGACCCTCATCCACATCTGCAGCAGAGCTGAGATCCGTGGAGGCGACGAGCGACGTGGGACCGGCTACCTGGGAAAAGTGGCTAGTAACTTACAGCGCAGCTTCTGAGGTACCCTCGAAGTTGTGCACCGGGGATTGAGAAGCCCCAACCCCAAGCACCATCTGCACCGAAGATCAGCCCCCCACACTCCACGAGTCCTGCGTGGGGCCCTTCAGCATTTCCCTGCTTGCCGCGTCTGTCCGGTTGCTTGCCCGCTGGCTAGTGGCCTTTGTGACGACGCACCCTGAAATCTTCTGCGCTGGTTTGGCTCCTCCAGACTGGCTCCCGCTTCTCTGCAAAGAAGAAGCACCCCAGACCTTCCTGGTCTGCACCAGAAGCAAGTCCTTCGTTCCTCGTGGGTTCCGCTTGCCAAGGCTTGGTGAGTCCTAGTCCAACTTCGACGCCGCCGACAGCAAGAGCCTTCGTGGGACAGCTCGCCTCCTGGTCCTGGTCGTCCTCGACGCTTCCTGGTCCTCCTGGCTGCAGCGACAAGCTTCACCTTCACCTGCAACTCTTCACGACATCGCCTGGTTCCTTCCTGGTTCCACGTGGTCACTGGCTAGTGACCTTGACTCTGTCCCTTCTGCTTGCAGGTTTCTTCTCTTCTTGATCCCAGCCTTGGGATCCACTGGACACTCTTCACTGACTGCCTGTCAGCATCTTTCTTCAGGCATCCATAGGAGTCGACGACGATAACGACGCATCTTCACCCCTATGCACCCGCAGCCTGTGGGCTAGGTAACTTGGGTACTCCGGTGCTCATCAGGATAGTGACTATCCTAGTGTCTAGTTTTCAAGTCTCAACTTCCTAGCTACTCCGGAAGTGTCCTAAATCTACCGTTTTCTAAACTGTACTATTGCTATTGACTTTTACGCATTACGCGTGAGTGTTTCCACTCTGCACACGAATCCCGTGGGCCTCCCACTTCCTAACTAACGCTAGTGTAGTGTAGCCCCAGCGATTCCCTAGGCCTATTCTATTTCCGTGACAGTGGTTCTTATACCACTTACTTAGTATATGGTTTGCGTGGCCCCTAGGGCCTAACTGTATTATTTACCTGTGTGACTTACTGTATGCATTAATAAGACTGTGTTGTACTTACCTCTAATCTCATAAAGAGTGCTGAGGGCTTGCTTAGAATAAATACACTTTATTTTATATATATATCTGTTGTGGTGTCCTTTCATTTGGTATTCAAGGGATTATATATGGTATCACAGCTGGCTTCACATGCCATTCAGAGTTTAGCCTAAGACTGCTCCTGTCCATGCTACCACTAGGATAGCTGGTCTATAAGGTTGACTTTACAACCAATCACCATAAGGGTATTTGGACTGATATAAGGTGTACACTATAACTAGTGACATCATACATCAGGCCAACTTCTCACATTGGTGGCAGCGGTGGGATCTGAGCTTGCTGTTGTAATACCATTGTAATCTTGAGATACTAAATTGAAAGATCACACAGATATTGTCTAGGTACATATAACATAGATTATTATACTTAAGTCCTACTGGACTTTGTAGTTGTAGGTTGAAGGGAGTAACACACCCTGACTACAACTACTAGAGAGGTTTAGTAGATACAACTAGTGTAGGTAGGTGCACACACCACACCCTCACTAGATCATGTCTCTGAGAGTAGATCAAGTAGATGCTCTCTCAGGAGGATCAGGTCTGCAAAAGATCCCCTCTAGATATGATACCTTAACATTCCAGGAGATGAGACACTTGTGTACCTCCAGAGGAATAAAACAGGGTGCAAACCCTACCCTCCTTCAGTTAAGACAACTCCTAGAGGAGTATGATGCTCATAGGGCATCTCAGGCAGGTGCCCTAGGCACAGAGGAGGGTCTACCCACCACAGAGGAGTCAGATGGGGCTTCAGATGGGGAGGTAGACAGCCAGAGCCAAGTAAGGAGACTTAGCCAGGCTAACTTAAGTTTACATGGGAGTTTGCATGGGGTCCCCCCATACAGACCCCCAAGTAGGCATTCACAGAGAAGCAGGAGGGACAGATCCCCTTCAAGGGAATCCATCCACTCCCATGTCTCTAGCATCTCTAATGCTTCCTCTCACAGGGGAATGACTTCACCTGAGAGAAAGGAGCATGCAGCCAGAATGAGGGAGGCTAATCTGAGGATTCAGAGGGAAGAACTTGCCCTTGCCAAAGAGAAGCTTGCTCTGGCTAGAGAGCAAAAGTTAAGTGGGTTAGAACCCACTGGTGGCAGCAACATTCCTAGAGATAGAGACAGGCACTATGATAATAGAAACCTGAGCAAGATTGTCCCTCCCTACAAGTGTGGGGATGACATCCACAAATGGATAACTGCTTTGGAGAGAGCTTGCAAAGTACAGCAGGTACCCCAAAGTCAGTGGGCAGCTATCTTGTGGCTCTCCTTCTCTGAGAAAGGGAGAGACAAGCTCCTCACAGTTAGTGATGAGGATGCAGATAATTACACTGTCCTGAAGAGTGCTCTGATTGATGGGTTTGGCCTAACCACTGAACAATACAGGTTGTTGTTCAGGGATACCCAGAAGACACAGACTCAGGACTGGACTGACTTTGTAGATTGTGCCACTAAGGCTCTGGAAGGCTGGCTAATGGGAAGTAAGGTTAAGGACTATACAGGATTGTATAATTTTATCATGAGAGAGCAAATACTTAACAACTGTCAAAACCAGCTATTGCATCAACACCTGATTGATTCTGATCTGACTTCTCCCCAAGAATTGGGAAAGAAGGCAGATAGATGGGTCAGGACTAGAGTTAAGCAGAAAAACCAGAACCAGGGCGGTGATCAGAAAAAGGCAGACCAGAAGGGTAATGAGCAGAAACAAAAAGACCAGAAGTCTTCACCAGGCCCCCAAAAGGCTCAGGGGGAGGGTGGTTCCAAAAAGGATAAGAAGAAAGATGGCCAAAAGAAACCATGGTGCAACTATTGTAAGTCCAACTCACATTGGTTTAGTGAGTGCACCAAAAAGGATAAGCCCCCAGCCACCATTGCCCCTAAGGCAACTGTACCCCCTAGTTCAGCTGTAAGTGGTGGTTCCCAGCAAAAGGGTGTAGTAGGGTTAACCCTGGGAACTGAGGAGGATTCTGGCCTAGTCAGAGTACCTACTCAGGCTGTCCTGATCTGTGATGGGGACTTAGCTTTGTCCTCTACTGTAGGCCCCAGTAACCTGGGCAAGTACAGACAGACACCTTTTATCAACCAAAGAATGGCTCAGGCCTACAGGGACACTGGAGCTAGTGTCACAATGGTGACACCTGCTTTTGTGGACCCTGGACAGATCATACTAGGTGAGAATTACCTAGTGACCAACGCTAGCAATGCCACTACCTCCCATAGTGTGGCTATTGTTAACTTCTCCTGGGGAGGGGTAACTGGCCTCAAGAAAGTTGTTGTGAGTTCAGACCTTCCTGTAGAGTGTTTACTGGGCAATGATCTTGAAACTTCAGTTTGGTCTGAAGTGGAGTATAGGACCCATGCAGAAATGCTGGGGATAGATGCACATGTCCTTGCTGTGACCAGGTCACAGGCCAAAAAGTGCAACACTGAACAAGTGCTGGATCCTGAAACTATGGACCAGTCACAACCCAAGAGAAAGAGCAGTAGGGTTAAGGCTGTGCCTTCCCCCCTGCCTCAGGTGGTGGATCAGCCCTCCCAGGAGGATGATTCTGAGAGCCCTGAAGGAACTGTCCTAGAAGAACTTGAACCTGATCAGGTTGAGTTTCTTGGGACAGGGGGACCTTCCAGGGCAGATCTGAGGCAGGCTCAATTAGACTGCCCCTCTCTTGAACCCCTCAGACAGCTGGCTTCTGCTGAGGCTGCAGGGAATGCTCAAGGTACCCATAGAGTGTATTGGGATGAAGGGCTACTGTACTCAGAGGCTAGAGACCCCAAGCCTGGTGCATCCAGGAGGTTGGTCATACCACTGAAGTTCAGAGGCTTCCTTCTAACCTTGGCCCATGATATTCCCCTTGCAGGACATTTAGGCCAGAACAAGACTTGGGACAGGCTTGTCCCTCACTTTCACTGGCCCCATATGTCAGAAGATACCAAGGAGTTTTGTCGCTCCTGTGTCACCTGCCAAGCCAGTGGCAAATCAGGTGGCACCACAAAGGCCCCCCTCATACCACTACCTGTGGTGGGGGTCCCCTTTGAAAGAGTGGGCATAGATATTGTAGGACCAATGGACCCACAAACAGCATCTGGGCACAGATTCATACTGGTGATAGTGGACCATGCCACCAGGTACCCAGAAGCAATTCCCCTGAGGACCACAACAGCTCCTGTTGTGGCAAGGGCCCTGCTTGGAGTATTCTCCAGAGTGGGCTTTCCAAAGGAGGTCATTTCTGACAGAGGTGCCAACTTTATGTCAGGATACTTGACTGCAATGTGCAAGGAGTGTGGTGTTAACTATAAGTTCACCACACCCTATCACCCACAGTGCAATGGGCTTGTTGAGAGATTCAACAAGACCCTAAAGGGAATGATAAAAGGATTACCAGACAAGCTTAGGCGAATATGGGACATCCTTTTACCCTGCCTTCTGTTTGCTTACAGAGAGGTCCCACAAAAGGGGGTTGGCTACAGCCCTTTTGAGCTTTTGTTTGGGCATCCTGTAAGAGGACCCCTGTATTTGGTGAAGGAAGGATGGGAGAGACCTCTCAGACAACCCAAACTAGACATAGTGGATTATGTACTTGGTCTCCGCTCCAGGATGGCAGAGTATATGAAGAAGGCTTCTAAAAACCTTGAGGCAAGCCAAGAACTCCAAAAAGCTTGGCATGACCAAAAGGCTGTACTGACTGTTTACCAGCCAGGACAGAAAGTGTGGGTGTTGGAGCCAGTGGCCCCAGCAGCACTCCAAGACAAATGGTCTGGACCCCACACTATTGTTGAGAAAAAGGGAGAAGTCCCCTACTTGGTGGACCTTGGGACTCCCAGAAGCCCCCACAGGGTGCTTCATGTCAACAGATTGAAGGCATATGTTGACAGGGCAGACATGGGGCTACTCATGGCTACAGATGAGGGGCAGGAGGAAGAGAGTGACCCTCTCCCAGACCTGTTGACTCAGAACCCTGATGATGGCTCAGTTGATGGTGTGGTCTTTTCTGACAGCCTCACTGTCCATCAGCAACAGGACTGCAGACAGGTTCTGCAATCCTACAGACATATGTTCTCTCTGACCCCAAGTCAGACAAACTGGTGCACCCATGAGGTGGACACTGGCGACAGTCTGCCTGTGAAGAGTAAAATCTACAGGCAACCTGACCATGTCAGGGACTGCATAAAAGTTGAGGTACAAAAGATGTTGGAGCTGGGAGTCATTGAACCTTCAGAGAGCCCTTGGGCTAGTCCTGTAGTCCTTGTGCCAAAACCTCACACCCAAGATGGTAAGAGAGAGATGAGGTTTTGCTTGGATTACAGAGGTCTCAATGCTGTCACTAGGACAGATGCCCACCCAATACCTAGGGCAGATGAGCTCATTGACAGACTGGCAGCTGCTAAGTTTTTGAGCACATTTGACCTAACAGCAGGCTACTGGCAAATCAGACTAGCTGAGAGTGCAAAGGCCAAAACTGCTTTCTCGACCCCAGGAGGACATTATCAATTTGTGGTAATGCCCTTTGGTTTGAAGAATGCACCTGCCACTTTCCAAAGGTTGGTGAATCAAGTCCTTACTGGGTTGGACGATTATTGTGCAGCTTATCTTGATGATATTGCTGTCTTTAGCTCCACCTGGGAGGATCACCTGGTCCACCTGAGGAATGTTTTAGAGGCCCTGCAAAAGGCAGGCCTCACTATCAAGGCCACTAAGTGCCAGATAGGGCAGAGCAAGGTTGTATACCTGGGCCACCTAGTTGGTGGGGGTCAGGTTCAACCACTGGAGAGCAAGATCCAGACCATAAAGGACTGGGCTCCTCCAACTACCCAGACTCAGGTCAGAGCTTTCTTGGGCCTGACTGGGTACTACAGAAAGTTTGTTAAGAACTATGGGTCCATAGTGACACCACTTAATGACTTGACCTCCAAGAAGATGCCAAAGAAAGTTCAGTGGACAGTAAGCTGTCAAAAAGCATTTGATGACCTGAAGCAGGCCATGTGCAGTGCACCTATTCTGAAAAGTCCAGACTACTCCAAAGAGTTCATTGTCCAGACAGATGCTTCTGAGTTAGGTGTGGGAGCTGTTCTTTCACAACTGAATGTAGATGGTCAAGACCAGCCCATTGCTTTTATAAGTAGAAGGCTGACCCCTAGAGAGAAACGTTGGTCAGCTATTGAGAGGGAGGCCTTTGCTGTGGTTTGGGCCCTGAAGAAGCTGAGGCCATACTTGTTTGGAACTCACTTCAAGATTCAGACAGACCATAAGCCCCTCTTGTGGCTAAATCAGATGAAGGGTGAAAATCCCAAACTTCTTAGGTGGTCCATTTCCCTACAGGGGATGGACTTCACAGTGGAACATAGACCTGGGACTGACCATGCCAATGCAGATGGACTCTCCAGATATTTCCACTTAGAACATGAAGATTCAACTGGTCAAGGTTAGTTTAATGTCCCTAAGTTTGGGGGGGGGGGGTTGTGTAGGAGAGTAGGGTCTGCTTTCTATGTTCACCCCCACTTTTTGCTTTTGCTTTACTGGTTTTCGACTTAGATGTGGCTGTGGGCCTGCTAATCAGACCCACAGCCCTGCTGTTCTCTCTCTAAATTAATACTATGTACTTTAGGTGCATAACCCATTTGGATAGGATCACCTTATTGGCCCCTGTACAGTGTACCCTAGGTACCCAGGGCATAGGTGTACCCTAGGCCTACCAGGGGCTGCAGCATGTATTATGCCACCCCTGGCCTGGCCTACCATTTTGACACAACTGGCTGATCACTCAGCTGGGGCAAGGTCGTGTAATCACCCCTTGCTTAGGTGTAGTATTCCTATACCTAACTTACATATAGACACATGTGTACCTATTAGTCACTCCTATGGCAGGCCTTGACAATCCTGGAGGCAGAGTGCTTGGTAACATGTGAGATGGTGCTCTAGCATGAGCTGAGCCTGTCTGCAGCTTTCGGAACCTTGTCCTTATAGCTGTTCTATGATATAGCCTACCATATACTCTTAAAGTGCCTTATAATCTTAGACGGTTATGGTAACTATGGTTTGGCTTTATCAAAACATGTCGTGTAAGGTGTCTAACACTAGGGAATAATACCCCCATGCCATTTCTGGACATGAGAATATTATTCCCCCCTTCTAGAGGGAAAGACATGTTAAAATCATACTTCAACTGTTAGCCTCTGACCAAAGCCTCAGCATCACAAAATGGATGCTGCTGCCACGACACAAGTCTGACCTCCTGCAGCTGGGAGTGATCCCAGCCAGGGAGGCCTGGACAATAGGTTTCCTGCTTGGGGAGGTGCTAGCACCTCCCCAGACAGCCTTTAGTGTATTGGGGCAGGGTGGGCTGAAAGGAATGAGACATGCCTGGGGCACACAAGGTGTTCCTTGCATAGTCCAGTTCAAACCGGCGCTGGGGCACTCCAGCCCCAGCTCTGGCGCGAAACTGGACAAAGGGAAGTGGGTGTAACCACCCCCTCCCAGGTCCCACCCATAAGGCGTGACCTAGCAGGTATCCCAGCCCCCCAGATTAGTATAAGAGTGGGAGTTGGGCCTCAAGACTTTAGATTATCCTGAACCTGCAAAACTGAACAGAAACTCTGGACCTTCGACATTCGACGAAAGAAGAAGACTGAAGAATCTCCCTTGTAGCCAAGGAGTGGCTACCCTGTGCAAACAGGCACCATCAAGAGACTACCCTTTGCTTTGCGACCGTTCTACGAGGAACCGACTGCAGAGCCCGACCAGAGCCTTGACTTCCAGACTTCTCCGACCCTCATCCACATCTGCAGCAGAGCTGAGATCCGTGGAGGCGACGAGCGACGTGGGACCGGCTACCTGGGAAAAGTGGCTAGTAACTTACAGCGCAGCTTCTGAGGTACCCTCGAAGTTGTGCACCGGGGATTGAGAAGCCCCAACCCCAAGCACCATCTGCACCGAAGATCAGCCCCCCACACTCCACGAGTCCTGCGTGGGGCCCTTCAGCATTTCCCTGCTTGCCGCGTCTGTCCGGTTGCTTGCCCGCTGGCTAGTGGCCTTTGTGACGACGCACCCTGAAATCTTCTGCGCTGGTTTGGCTCCTCCAGACTGGCTCCCGCTTCTCTGCAAAGAAGAAGCACCCCAGACCTTCCTGGTCTGCACCAGAAGCAAGTCCTTCGTTCCTCGTGGGTTCCGCTTGCCAAGGCTTGGTGAGTCCTAGTCCAACTTCGACGCCGCCGACAGCAAGAGCCTTCGTGGGACAGCTCGCCTCCTGGTCCTGGTCGTCCTCGACGCTTCCTGGTCCTCCTGGCTGCAGCGACAAGCTTCACCTTCACCTGCAACTCTTCACGACATCGCCTGGTTCCTTCCTGGTTCCACGTGGTCACTGGCTAGTGACCTTGACTCTGTCCCTTCTGCTTGCAGGTTTCTTCTCTTCTTGATCCCAGCCTTGGGATCCACTGGACACTCTTCACTGACTGCCTGTCAGCATCTTTCTTCAGGCATCCATAGGAGTCGACGACGAAAACGACGCATCTTCACCCCTATGCACCCGCAGCCTGTGGGCTAGGTAACTTGGGTACTCCGGTGCTCATCAGGATAGTGACTATCCTAGTGTCTAGTTTTCAAGTCTCAACTTCCTAGCTACTCCGGAAGTGTCCTAAATCTACCGTTTTCTAAACTGTACTATTGCTATTGACTTTTACGCATTACGCGTGAGTGTTTCCACTCTGCACACGAATCCCGTGGGCCTCCCACTTCCTAACTAACGCTAGTGTAGTGTAGCCCCAGCGATTCCCTAGGCCTAGGCCTATTCTATTTCCGTGACAGTGGTTCTTATACCACTTACTTAGTATATGGTTTGCGTGGCCCCTAGGGCCTAACTGTATTACTTACCTGTGTGAATTACTGTATGCATTAATAAGACTGTGTTGAACTTACCTCTAATCTCATAAAGAGTGCTGAGGGCTTGCTTAGAATAAATACACTTTATTTTATATATATATCTGTTGTGGTGTCCTTTCATTTGGTATTCAAGGGATTATATATGGTATCACAGCTGGCTTCACATGCCATTCAGAGTTTAGCCTAAGACTGCTCCTGTCCATGCTACCACTAGGATAGCTGGTCTATAAGGTTGACTTTACAACCAATCACCATAAGGGTATTTGGACTGATATAAGGTGTACACTATAACTAGTGACATCATACATCAGGCCAACTTCTCACAGAAGATACCAAGGAGTTTTGTCGCTCCTGTGTCACCTGCCAAGCCAGTGGCAAATCAGGTGGCACCACAAAGGCCCCCCTCATACCACTACATGTGGTGGGGGTTCCCTTTGAGAGAGTGGGGGTAGACATTGTAGGAACAATGGACCCCCCTACAGCATCTGGGCACAGATTTATACTGGTGATAGTGGACCATGCCACCAGGTATCCAGAAGCTATTCCCCTGAGGACCACAACAGCCCCTGTTGTGGCAAGAGTCCTACTTGGAGTCTTCTCCAGAGTGGGTTTTCCAAAGGAGGTGGTGTCTGACAGAGGTGCCAACTTCATGTCAGGATATTTGACTGCAATGTGGAAGGAATGTGGTGTCAACTACAAGTTCACTACACCCTATCACCCACAGTGCAATGGGCTTGTGGAGAGATTCAACAAGACCCTAAAAGGGATGATAAAAGGTTTACCAGACAAGCTTAGGCGAAGATGGGACATCCTTTTACCCTGCCTTCTGTTTGCTTACAGAGAGGTCCCACAAAAGGGGGTTGGTTACAGCCCTTTTGAGCTTTTGTTTGGGCATCCTGTAAGAGGACCCCTATGTTTAGTAAGGGAAGGATGGGAGAGACCTCTCAGACAACCCAAACTTGATATAGTGGATTATGTACTTGGTCTCCGTCTCCAGGATGGCAGAGTATATGAAGAAGGCTTCTAAAAACCTTGAGGCAAGCCAAGAACTCCAAAAAGCTTGGCATGACCAAAAGGCTGTGCTGACTGTGTACCAGCCAGGGCAGAAAGTGTGGGTGTTGGAGCCAGTGGCCCCAGCAGCACTCCAAGACAAATGGTCTGGACCACACACTATTGTTGAGAAAAAGGGAGAAGTCACCTACTTGGTGGACCTTGGGACTCCCAGAAGCCCCCACAGGGTGCTTCATGTCAACAGATTGAAGGCATATGTTGACAGGGCAGACATAGGCTTACTCATGGCTACAGATGAGGGGCAGGAGGAAGAGAGTGACCCTCTCCCAGACCTGTTGACTCAGAACCCTGATGATGGCTCAGTTGATGGTGTGGTCTTTTCTGACAGCCTCACTGTCCATCAGCAACAGGACTGCAGACAAGTTCTGCAATCCTACAGACATATGTTCTCTCTGACCCCAAGTCAGACAAACTGGTGCACCCATGAGGTGGACACTGGTGACAGTCTGCCTGTGAAGAGTAAAATCTACAGGCAACCTGACCATGTCAGGGACTGCATAAAAGCTGAGGTACAAAAGATGTTGGAGATGGGAGCCATTGAACCTTCAGAGAGCCCTTGAGCTAGTCCTGTAGTTCTTGTGCCAAAACCTCACACCCAAGATGGTAAGAGAGAGATGAGGTTTTGCGTGGACTACAGAGGTCTCAATGCTGTCACTAGGACAGATGCCCACCCAATACCTAGGGCAGATGAGCTCATTGACAGACTGGCAGCTGCTAAGTTTTTGAGCACGTTTGACCTGACAGCAGGCTAACGGCAAATCAGACTAGCTGAGAATGCAAAGGCCAAAACTGCTTTCTCAACCCCAGGAGGACATTATCAATTTGTGGTAATGCCCTTTGGTTTGAAGAATGCACCTGCCACTTTCCAAAGGTTGGTGAATCAAGTCCTTACAGGCCTGGATGACTACTGTGCAGCTTATCTTGATGATATTGCTGTCTTTAGCTCCACCTGGGAGGATCACCTGGTCCACCTGAGGAATGTTTTAGAGGCCCTGCAAAAGGCAGGCCTCCCTATCAAGGCCACTAAGTGCCAGATAGGGCAGAGCAAGTTTGTATACCTGGGCCACCTAGTCGGTGGGGGTCAGGTTCAACCAATAGAGAGCAAGAGCCAGACCATAAAGGACTGGACTCCTCCAACTACCCAGACTCAGGTCAGAGCTTTCTTGGGCCTGACTGGGTACTACAGAAAGTTTGTTAAGAACTATGGGTCCATTGTGACACCACTTAATGACTTGACCTCTAAGAAGATGCCCAAGAAAGTTCAGTGGACAGTGAGCTGTGAAAAAGCATTTGATGACCTGAAGCAGGCCATGTGCAGTGCACCTATTCTGAAAAGTCCAGACTACTCCAAAGAGTTCATAGTCCAGACGGATGCTTCTGAGTTGGGTGTGGGAGCTGTTCTTTCACAACTGAATGTAGATGGTCAAGACCAGCCCATTGCTTTTATTAGTAGAAGGCTGACCCCTAGAGAGAAACGTTGGTCAGCTATTGAGAGGGAGGCCTTTGCTGTGGTTTGGGCCCTGAAGAAGCTGAGGCGATACTTGTTTGGAACTCACTTCAAGATTCAGACAGACCATAAGCCCCTCTTGTGGCTAAATCAGATGAAGGGTGAAAATCCCAAACTTCTTAGGTGGTCCATTTCCCTACAGGGGATGGACTTCACAGTGGAACATAGACCTGCTGACTGACCATGCCAATGCAGATGGACTCTCTAGATATTTCCACTTAGAACATGAAGACTCAACTGGTCAAGGTTAGTTTAATGTCCCTAAGTTTGGGGGGGCGGGGGGGGGGGGGTTGTGTAGGAGAGTAGGGTCTGCTTTCTATGTTCACCCCCACTTGCTTTTGCTCCACTGGTTTTCGACTTAGATGTGACTGTGGGCCTGCTAATCAGACCCACAGCCCAGCTGTTCTCTCTCTAAACTGATACTATGTACTTTAGGTGCATAACCCAATTGGATAAGATCACCTTATTGGCCCCTGTACAGTGTACCTTAGGTGTACCCTAGGCCTACCAGGGGCTGCAGCATGTATTATGCCACCCCTGGCCTGGCCTTCCATTATGACACAACTGGCTGATCACTCAGCTGGGGCAAGGTCGTGTAATCACCCCTTGCTTAGGTGTAGTATTCCTATACCTACCTTATATATAGACACATGTGAACCTATCAGCCACTCCTATGGCAGGCCTTAACAATCCTGGAGGCAGAGTGCTTGGTAACATGTGAGATGGTGCTCTAGCATGAGCTGAGCCTGTCTGCAGCTTTCGGAACATGTCCTTATAGCTGTTCTATGATATAGCCTACCATATACTCTCAAAGTACCTTATAATCTTAAACGGTTATGGTAACTATGGTTTGGCTGTATCGAAACATGTCGTGTGAGGTGTCTAACACTTTGGAATAATACCCCCATACCATTTCTGGCAATGAGGATATTATTCCTCCCTTCTAGAGGGAGAAGACATGTTGAAACCTACTTACCCGGTTAAAGTTAACCAGAGCCCCAGCATCACAAAATGGATGTTGCTGCCACAGACACAAGTCTGACCTCCTGCTGCTGGGAGTCCTTCCAGCGAGGGAGGCCTGGACAATAGGTTTCCTGCCTCGGGAGGTGCAAGCACCACCCTAGACAGGATTTAGTGTATTGGGGCAGGGAGGGTTGAATGAAACGAGACACTGCCTGGGGCACACAAGGTGTCCCATGCATAGTCCAGTTCAAACCGGTGCTGGGGCACTCCAGCCCCAGCTCTGGCGCGAAACTGTACAAAGGAAAGGGGGTGTAGCCACTCCCCTTACTGGTCCCACCCATAGGAGGGACCTTGCAGGTAGCCCAGCCCACTAGCCCAGTATATTAGTAGCTAGTTGGGCCCTGCTAAATTAGATTAACCTGAATCTGCAACTTGAACAGAAACTCTGGACCTTCGACATTCGACCTCAGGAAGAAGACTGAAGAAATCTCCCTTGTGGCCAAGGAGTGACCACCCTGGGCAACCAAGCACCATCCAGCGACCGCTGCTTGCTTTGCGACGGAATCCTACGAGGGACGACTGCAGAGACTGACCAGCGCCGAGACTTCCAGACACCTCTGAACCAAATCCACATCTCCAGCGAAGCTGAGACCCGTGGAGGCAACGAGGGACGTGGGACCGGCGACTTGGGAAAAGTGGCTAGTAACTGACTAGCGTGACTTCTGAGACTTCCTCGAGGCTGTGCTTGGGGAATTGAGAAGCCCCACTCCCGAGCACCATCTGCAAAGAAGATCAGCTCCCCACACTTCACGTGTTCTGCGTGGGGCCCTTCTGCACCTGTGTTGCTCGACGTGTTGTCCGGTTGCTGGCCCGTTGGCTGGTAGCCTCCGTGACGACGAACCTTTACTTTCAACTTGCTGGTCCAGCTCCTCCAGACTGGCACCCGCTCCTCTGTGAAAGAGAAGCACCCCAGACCTTCCTGGTCTGCACCAGAAGCAAGTCCTCCAGCCTGCGTGGGTTCCGCTTGCCAAGGCTTGTTGGGTCCTGACTCGACTTCGACGCCGCCGACAGCAAGAGCCTTCGTGGGACAGCTCACCTCCTGGTCCTGGTTGTCCTCGACGTCTCCTGGTACCCGTGGCTGCTGCGGCAAGCTTCACCTCTTCACCTGCATCTTCACGACATCGCCTGGTTCCTACCTGGTACCTTCCCGGCTCCTGGCTGGTGACCTTGACTCTGTCCCTTCTGCTTGCAGGTTCCTTCCTTCTTGATCCCCACCTTGGGATCCACCGGACACTCTTCACTGACTGCCTGTCAGCAACTTTCCTTCAGGCATCCATAGAAGTCCACGACGAAACCCGACGCAAGTTCACACCTATGCACCCGCAGCCCGTGGGCTAGGTAACTTGGGTACTTCAGTGCTCACAAGGGTATTGACTACCCTAGGGTCTAGTTTCCGAGTCTCGACTTTCTAGCTATACCAGAAGTGTCCTAAAACTGCTTATTTCTAACTGCTAGTGATTCTATCGACTTTTACGCATTACGCGTGAGTGTTTCCACTCTGCACCTGAATCCCGTGGGCCTCCCACTTCCTAACTGTTGGTAGTATAGTGTAGCCCCAGCGATTCCCTAGGCCTAGGCCTATCCTGTGTTCGTGACAGTGGTCATTATACCACTTACTTAGTATATGGTTTGCGTGGCCCCTAGGGCCTAACTGTATTACTTACCTGTGTGACTTAATGTATGCTTAAATAAGACTGTGTTGTACTTACCTCGAATCTCATAAAGAGTGCTGAGGGTTTGCCTAGAATAAATACATTCTATTTTTATATATATCTGTTGTGGTGTCCTTTCATTTGGTATTCAAGGGATTACATATGGTATAACAGCTGGCTTCACATGCCATTCAGAGTTTAGCCTAAGACTGCTCTAGTCCATGCTACCACTAGGATAGCTGGTCTATAAGGTTGACTTTACAACCAATCACCATAGGGGTTGTTTGGACTGATACAAGGTGTACACTAGAATTAGTGGCATCACATATCAGGCCAACTTCTCACAGATGTTTTGCCACTCTGGAAGATGTTGCGAAATACTTCCTCCCACCGGAGCGGTGGACGGTATTGGAGGAAGCGATTGCTCATTGCTTGCCTTGAGCCTTGTTTCCACTGTTGGACTGGCGGTTGTTTCCTCGTCCTCTAGTTGATCTGCGGGACTGGAATTGTTGTTTTTTCTGTCCTTGCTGGTCTTCGTTCTTCTGCCAGTGAGGGGTTTGAACCCTCTGTTGGAAGGTACGCCTGTCAGTTCCCCTACGACGACGGAACTCTTTCCTTTTCTCTAGCTCCACGGCTTTCATGGTCTCGAGTTCTGACTTCATACGAGCCATCTCGTCATCGGTATGTGAACCAAAAAGCGGACTCCCAGAAAAAGGCAGATTGACAATTCTGGATTGTGCCTCAGGTTTAAAAGCCGTTAATCTTAGCCAAGAAAATCTTCTTGCTGAAATACCATGGGCGTAGGAGTGAGCTGCCAGCGTTGCTCCATCTGCTGCCGCACTTATGACTTGATTAGAGACCAAACTGCCCTCCTGCAAGATCTCCTCAAAGTCCTTTCTATCCTCCTGAGGAAGTTTCTCTATGAATCTTTGGAGAGAATCCCAAACTGATCTGTCGTAGCGCCCCAAGAGCGCTGAGGCACTGGCAACTTTCAAACTGGAGGCAGCCGATCCGCATACTCTTCTCCCCCAAGAGTCTTGCGTCTTGCTTTCCTTTTCCGGCGGCACTGTGGATGACAAAGCCACTGAGTGGGTTTTTCTGGCGGCCGCAGTGATCACAGAGTCAGGTGGAGGGTCCGCCTTGAGAAACAGAGGATCCTCCGGAGCAGGACGATATTTCTTAAGTATTCGCGCCGGAGCTGACTTGATGGTAGCCGGCGTGAGGAAGACGTCCATCACTGGTTTAAGCAACCCAGGGACCAGGGGCAACAGTGGATGAGACGCCGTTCTCTCATGAAGGGTCTCAAAGATGACTGAGGAGGTTGTCTCTTGAACAGGCATTGGAATGTTCAACTTTTCCGCTCCTCTGCACAAAACATCTTGAAAAGTGCTGATGACATCCACTGGAGAAACTCGAGATGGAGGAGTATCTGAAAGTGTGGGGGAGTAATCTCTCTTGGAAGAACGACTTGAAGAAGAGGATGTAGGAGACCTACGCCGTCTTCTCTCAGATCGCACCGACTCTCTTCTGCGAGAGGTGGACCTCGATCTTCTCCTGGGCGAACGTGAGCGCCGATCATACTCTCTTTCCCGAGAGTGGGAACTTGCTGGTCTCCTAGGCTGCGTAAGATTCCTCAATCTGGTTAAGGAAATGCTTACTGCATGCGCCATGGAAGGCATACGTGGTGGTATGGACTGAGGCAGCACTCTGGTGGGGCTTTGTCCCAGAGGATGATCCTCTTCCTGCCTTAGTGGAGTCGGTGACGCTGTCAATTATGGACTTGTTGGCCCATGCACTATTGGTGAAATAGGAGCTGGAGATGGATTTATCACTTCAGGTGATCTAGATCTTGAAGGAGGAGACCCTGATCCTGCTGAGGCTGAAGGTGAAATAGAAATAGGCGGAGAGCCAGAGGCTGAATCATGCTCCGATGCCACATCCGGTGTATACTTCACTTGCGTCTCGACGCTGACCTGGACGTCGATAGAAGTTTCAACGTTTCCTGATACCCCACAGCGGAGGACTGTCTCGACGGTGATAGGCCTATCGCCGGAGATCTGGACCTCAACGCCGAGTGGATATCCGGCGATGAGTCATGCCTCGACGTCGAGAGCCTTGTCGTTGACGGAGGGCTTCTCCTGGACGGAGGCCGAGATCCCAACGGGGAACTTCGCCTTGACGTCTGTATCTTCGCCGACGTCATGGACATCTTTAACGAAGGAGGCGCCTGCCTCGACGTCGATCCAGACGGAGGCGCCTGCCTCGACGTCGATCCAGACGGAGGCGACCGCCTCGACGTCGATTCATGCTCCGACGACGATCTTCGTCTCGACGTCGGCAATGTCTTCGACGACGATCGCTTCTCCCTCGACGGCGAATCAAGCCTCGACGTCGATGAGCGCCCGTGTTCTTTTGACGACGACCTTCGCCTCGAAGTCGATTTCGACCTTCTTTCCTTCGACGTCCGTCTAGATGTTGACTTCGACGTCGAACGATGATGTTTCTCCTTCGACGCCAAACGATGTTTCCTCGACGGCGAAGTTTTCGACGACGAACAAATGCGTTTCGCTGGCGGATCTTGCATCAACGTTGATTTTCTCTTGGAAGCATGAGTCTCCCTGGCCTCCTCACCTCTCAACGATGATCCCGCCGCTGGAGTCTTCGACGCCGAGCCCGACGCCGATGGAGAACACACAGGGATCAACTGCTTTGACGTCGACAGCATTTCAGAAAGGCCATAAAGCCTAATCCTCTCCCTTTCTTTCAAAGTCCTCTTAGAAAGGTCCTTACAATGTCGACAGGAAGCAGGAGAATGAGTATCCGGAAGACAGATGATACACACATCGTGAGTATCCGAAGAAGCCTTCTTTTTGCCACAGGTTGGACAGGGCATGAACAAGGAAGGCATTTTCTGACAGAAAAAAGTTAGGAAATCTGTCAGCAAAATCAGGAAAAATGCTTCACCAAAAGGATATAATTAGGATGAAGCAAAAAATTCACTAGAAAGTCAAAACTGAAGAGAGCTGAATTCCAGAGTCCTGACAGAAGGAGCCGGAAAGAACAACTGACCCAACTGTCACCCCTGAGGCATGATGGGATATTGGAATCAGGGCGGCCTTAAAGGCACGGTGCCAGTTTTTACCTGTACACGGCTTTTCAGTCTCTATGGTATTGTATTGCAATGCAGCCTGCAGGCTAACAATGTTTTGTGGATCTGTGTTAGGCACAGTGTTTTCTTTTCTTTCTTATGAGTTTTTACCTCATTAAAAAAAAAAAAAAATTAAAAAAAAAAAGAGATTTAGGTGTATTATTATACCTATGGTGTGTTATTGGATATTTATATCTACATTGTCTAGCCTACTATGGGGGCTGCATTGGCTTGGAAAAAATAATATATGTTTATACATATACAGAGCTGTATATATATATGTGTTTTTCATATATAATTTTATTATTTCCGGGGTCCCCGCACATGGGCGGGAATATTCAGTGCTTATGACTATTAATGAGGATCCCCTGGAAGAGAACTGCTTCTTATAGTTACCACCACTTTTTGCTGATATTTCACTGTTTTCAACTTAGACTAGATGGGATCCTGCTATCCAGGACCCCAGCCTAGCTGCTTTCTCCTCTAAATTGATTACATGTACTTTAGGTACACTCCAGATTGGATACTGGGGTACCCTTATCAGTCCCTAGTATATGGTATACTATGTACCCAGGGCATAGGTACCCCAGAGGCCTCTCAGGGGCTGCAGCATGTATTATGCCACCCCTGGGAGACCATTCAATATGACACAACAGGTCTGCTACAGCAGCCTATGTAAGGTGGTGTATGCATCCCTTACTTAGATATAGGTTCACTATATCTACTCCATATCACTGCACATTTAAACCTATCAGTCACCTCTATGGCAGGCATTATCCATCCTGAAGGCAGGGTGCTGGGTTTTTTGTGTGTGAGAGGGTGCTCCTGCATGAGACGAGCCCCCTCAACAGCCTTCTGAACCTATATTCCGGGGTTATTTGTGATGCAGCCAACCATATATACTTAAGTGCATTATAACCTCGCGGTAAATGCTAACTTTAAAACGGCTGAATGGAAACATGTTGTGTTTGGTGTCAAACACCTTGGAATCATACCTCCACACCAGTAACTGGTGTGGGAGGTATGATTCCACCCTCCTAGAGGGAGAAATATGACAACACCGGTGCACCCGGTACCAGCTTTCTTGACCCTGGCATCACAAAATGGATGTTGCCAGCCACAGACACGAGTCCGCCCTCCTGCTGCTGGACGAAACTCCGGCAGGGGAAGGCTGTACAATAGGTTTCCTGTCAGAGGGAATGCTGACCACCTCCCAGACAGGCTTTAGTGTATTGGGGCTGGGTGGGTGCACTCTGAGAGTGCTTTGATGTCTGCACTGGGGGCACATTTGGTGTCCCTGTGCATAATCCTGCTCAAACCGGTTGCAGGAGCCATTTGCTCCTGCTCTGGCATGAAACTGGACAAAGGATATGGGTGTAGCCACCCCTCTGTCCTGACCCTCCCATAGGTGGGTCCCAAGAGTTTGTCCCACCCCTTCCTTGGGTATAAAGTAGGAACCCCTGCCTACAGGACTTTAGATTTTACCTGGACTAAACTCTGCTACAGAGACCAAGTACTTCGACTATCTGCACTACGCTGGATAACTGAAGAATCTCCCTTGGAGTAAAGGAGTTACTCCCCTGCAAGGCAGGCACCTTAAACGCATCTCCCAAGCTCCTGAGGACTCACAAGATTTCTGCAACACAGGAGGTGGGTTCCCAAGTGTCCCCGAGGTTGACTAGGGCTCTCAGCAATCCTGGGAGCCGCAGCCCTCGTGGGGACCGTGCAACCCGTACCCCTGTGCACCGTGTCCATTTGCAGCAGCATATGCTTTTCGGCGATCCCTGAGGCTGTGCTTTGGGCTACTTGTAGTCCTGACCCCGAGCATTAATTCCACTGAAGATTTCTGGCCTACACTCCACGAGTGTTCCGTAGGCTGGTATTTTGTGATTCAGCTCGAGGTCCCTTCACGATCCCTGGTCCCTGTGAAGGTAACTTTGACTTTCTATGGGCTTTCCTGGTTGCTCCAGACGTGCCCTGACTCTCCATAGCTTGGAGAGTCCCCAGGACCTTGCTGGTCCTCACCGAAGAATCTTTCCTCTGCTCGCGTGGGTTGCAGTTGCCAAGACTTGTCAGTATTCAATCCGGACACTAACCCCCCAGCACTCGACATCCTTCGTGGGACAGCTCACTTCCGCACTTTGGTTGTCGTCAATGTCTCCTCGTCCCCGTTGGTGCAGAGTCAAGCTTCACCTCTTCTCACCTGAAACACCCGACATCGGTGTGCATTCGTCTATCGTGCCCCTGGTCACTGTGAAGTGACCCAGACTCTGTCCCTCTGCTTTCAGGTTCTTCTCAGCTTCGATCAAGGCTTGGATCACACCGGACACTTTCTTCTTCCCGGCTGCAGCACTTCTTCGCATCACGCCATTGAAATCAACTAGCGTTTCCGACACCACTTGACCCCTATGCAACCGGCTCTCCTGGGATAGGTAACACAGGTACCTCGGTACTCTCATAGTGCTGGCCTTAGAACCTTCTATGTTCCAAAGGGTTTGCTTGAAGTCCTCTCCTAAGTGTCCTTAATCTTTAAAATTCCAACCGCGACTTTCCCATAGAGATGTACAGAGCTCGCGTCTGTGTTCTCACACTGCACCCGTCCTCCGTGGGTCCCCTGTGTCACTACTTTGGGTGGTTCTTTGGGGTTCCAGCGATTCTACGTGCTCTAGGCACTGTGTCTAGTCAAGTCATGGTTGTTATACCACTTTCTTAGTATATGGTTTGGTCTCCCCCTGGGGCCCACTGTGTATTGTGCTATTTACTGTCGTTCTAGTGCTTTAATATTTTGTACCTTGTTCTATAAGCTCATAAAGAGGTTAGTAGAGAGTGTTTAGTAATAAATACATATATTTTATGTATTCCTTGTGTGGTTCTCCTTTCATTTGGTCATTCAGGAGGTTATAATCTGGTAAACCAAGCTGCTTTACATTCCTTCAAGACTTAGCCTGAAGGCTGCTCTCCATAGCTACCACTAGGATAGCTTTCAATAAAGGTTGTCTTTCACCTAATCATCAATAAGGGATATTTGGACTGGTGTAAGGTGCCCACTATAACTAGTGGACAGCATATACCAGGCCAACTTCTCACAAGAGATAGTCACACCGCTCCTTCACAGTAAATCATGTGCTCAGTTTCCCCTGCCCAAGTTAAGGTCATCAGCAGGGGGCAAAACACTGTCTAGCGTCTGCAGCAGCGCGGGCTGGCAGGCAGACGATGTAAGGCTACACAGGTAGTGTAGGAAAGTGCCTCTTTTTACATAATTACTCCCACTTTTTGCCTGGCATCTGATCTAACCTGACTTGATGAGCCATGGGCCCCTGCCAATCAGGTTCCCAGGGCCTATGTTTTTTCCCAAGACTGTACGCTTGTACCCACAATTTGAACATCTCTGGACACAAGTAAGCCCCTTGTAAAAGGTACCATGGGTACCAAGGGCATTGTGACCAGGGAAGGCCTCTAAGGGCTGCAGCACCTATTGTGCAAACCTTGGAGGCCCTGCACCTTAACAACCACACACTGCCATTGCAGGCTGTGTGTTTTAGTGCAGAGAAAGGTGAAGAGTCGACATGGCACACATCCTTTTGTGTCATGCCTGCAACCCACTGCCTGAGGCCTAAGTAAGTAACCCCTCTAGCAGGGTGCACTAGCCCTAAAGTGAGGGTACAGTGGCATGAGTCCTGTAGCCCTACAGTGTCTAATCCCATTCTTAGACATTGCAAGTGTAGTAAAGCCATAAAGAGTATATGATCTGGGAGTTGGTCATTACGAACACCACAGCTCCATAATGGTTTTACTAAAAACTGGGACGTTTGGTAGTAAACCTCTCAGCACATTAAACCTACACTGATTCCAGTGTTGGATTAAATGTAAAATGCACGCTGACGGAATCTTAGAGATGCCCCCTGAAAATCGACACGCTCTGGTGTGCTTCCTGAATGGCTGCCCGCCATCTGCCACCACCAGACAGGTTTCTGGACCCGTGTGCAGAGAGCCTTCGCTCTCTTGGTCCAGAAACAAAGCCCATCCTGGGCAGAGGTGTCATCCCTTCTCCCACAGGATGGGCTGGGTCCACGAAAGGGGAAGCTTCAAAGGCCTGCCGCCTTTGGAAGCTGTCCCTGGCTTTTGCTGCCACCAGCAATTGGCTCCCAGCGGTTCTGGCCCACACTTTGGGTGGATGAATCGGTGGGAAAACGAGGCTCAGAAGAGAGGTGTGCCCACCTTTGCTAACCACACCCCTCAGTTGTGGGAGGCGAGGTGAAGCACACATCTCAGTCCCCTCCATCTTCAAAATGGTGGGTTTCAGCCAATTAGGGAGAGGCTCATGCCCCTTCCCACTGGAGGGTGGCGTAACAGGGGGTGTACCCACCCCAAGGAAGGGACCCACTGGTCTTGACCTGCACACCCCTTTAACGCCCCTAAATTTTGTATCCTCAGATTTGAGGAAGAAAGAAGGACCAAAGAGCCGTGCTCACCAAGGAAGTAGAAGAGGGCACCAACTGCTTTGGCCCCAACCCTACCGGCCTGTCCAGTCTACGACCTGCCTACAGCAAGAACCCCGGCTAGGCCAGCAGCTAGCAACCCCGAGAGCCCGGTGAACCTGCCCTGCAACCTTCTTAAAGACTATGTCTGCCATGAGCACCAGATTTGCTCAAGCAAAGACTCACCCACAGAATCCGGATTCCGGCGACTCCAGGGTTCTGCACCACTCTGCACCCGACGCCCTTGGCCCGAGCTTGGGTGGCCCAACACCACAAGGAGGTCTTCCCAGCAATCCTGACCTGGGAGCTGGTGATCCCCGACCTCCCTCAAGCTTCAAGATGACACCTGCAGCCTCAACCTGAAGGGTCCCCCAGACAGCGACCGGAGCCGGTGAGAAAACCCGATGCCCGAAGACACCCCTGACCCGACGCCTCACGGCCTTGGGTACCTTAGCAAATGTTCACATGGAACTCATTTTAAGGGAACAAATATTAATTCAGACATTTTTGTACAGAATCAATCAATTAGACAATTTTTTGAACTGTCATAAGTACTACTTATGTATAGAGAAGTCAGAGAAAGGAAAGAGTCAGCGCAGCCAGTATTTTAAACAACTGCGGATCAGCCGAACCGAGTTTATTTGAGACAAGTAGTAGTAATATTGACATTAAATGTGAGTGTTTCTCAAGGAAAGTGAGTGTACCCCAGGTGAAAAGACAAACCAAAACCAAGTTTGAAGACAAGAAGGTGGGGTGCAAGTATAAACAACAACTGTATATTGGTTGCTTTACAACAAAAAACAGCAATTGTTTCCTTTCAGTGCAATTCAAGAGACAACACAATAATTCATTATGTCACATTTCAACGAAACCATCTGTTTTTGTACATTTTTCAACGGCGTTTCGACCCTTTGGCGAATAATTAGGGTCTCATGAGGACTGAGATGCCTGGGGTTAGCTGTGGAAATAGAGGATCAGTCTGGGAAAGGAGGACCGACCGGTATTAGATCTCAATGTATCAATTTCTTAATATCAATGGGTGGGTACGGGGGGCAACAATCCCCTATTATATCCCTTAATTGAGGAGAAGTGGCTTTAGTGGGCTCTCTTTAGAATTGTAGAGATCTTATATGCCAGACTTGGATAGCCTAGGTCTCGAATACACCCTTTCTCTTCCCCCGAAAATCGAAAGCAAACCTAGAAAACAAATAATTCTTCTTCCTTGAGCCATCCAAGGCTTAGGACTGGCTGGAGGCCGCGATGCCAAACTCAACCGAGACAACAAATCGGCAAGTATCAACAAGACGACAGAACGGGTGCACTCAACACTCACGAGGCCCACCCGGACAGTCCCCAGTCTCTAAGAAACCTTCCCCCGAGAAGTTCAGGATGGCCATCAATCCGCTCTGGAGGTGGCAGAGACCTTTCAAGACCCCCAGAGGGTCTATTCAGACTCCTCGTCAACAATGTCACCACTTTACCTCCGGTCTAGACGCTGCTCAGGATCGTTCCCACCCACCACTCCACCTTGCGTGACTTACCCGAATGACTTCGAGTAGGACGAGGATCTCAGACTCTATAACCGCTCCCAGGGCATTTCTCTCGACCAGGACCTGGATTGTTGCACCTCGAGCAGCCAGAAGCTTGAGCGATCGCTCTCTCATGGCCTTCTGGCTCAGGAGCAGGCCTTCAGATCGTGGTCGCACGCGAGGCACCAAAGGCATACAAGATGCGGGTCTGTCACCAACATCAATAGATAACAGGAGCAGCAGGGCTTGAAGCCGGCTTTCCGAGAAGACATCCTTGCCACACCAGGAGGCAAACCTCAAAAATACTCAACAAAAAGTTGAAAAAATGTAGTCAAAAATTGGCCAAGGGATAGATCTCCCTCGATCTGCGCAGACTGGCGTAGAAAGAAAAAAACTGACGTCAGCCCACTGGGATGGAGCATATATATCCACCGCGCATGTCACTTCTGGCACGGATGACTGCACGTGGAGCTGGTCAACACCAACTACTGGCACGCCAGGGTACTGCTCATGAAAAATTTCAGGATCCATACTGACACCTGGGGATAATTACAAAGTAAAGAATCTGTGGATAGAAGTCTCTATTAGATAGAACAAGTGAACAAAATGGCATAATCTTCCAACTTCCACCTTTGCCATCTTAAGAAAATTAGACATCTTCTCTACAACAACCAGCTAAGAATACCAGCACACGCCTTGATCATCTCAAGAATTGAGCCAGGCAATGCCATCCTAGCAGGAATTCCAAAATCAACATTAGCTCCGCTCAAAGCAATCTTCCATTCCACTACCAGACAAGTCTCGGAGAAAAATAGATTCAACCATATTGCCCCGATTCAGAAACATCTCCAATGGCTACCCCTCAAGGCGCAAATCAATTTAAAGTTAAGCTACATCACCTTCAAAGCGATGCACTGCAAGAGACTTATATACTCAGCCAACCTTCTACCGCTACCTGGAGCAATAATAAGACTATCTAAATGAAAGACCTCCTCAACTTTAGAAACACCTCATTCAAGCCTGCTTTAGCAATGAAGTAATCCTTTTCTGGAGGGGCCCCCAGTTTGTGGAATCCCCCTGCTCTTGATTTAGATGCAGCCATGACATCCTATCTTTTTGGGAAAGGCCTCAAGACTCACCTCTCCAAATGTTACCTTTACGGTGATTAAACAAGCTTCTCAACTTCCCACATAATACACCACCGTCAACATCACATAAAATGTATTTTTTTACTATCATACCTGAATAGACTATGTAACATATTCAGCTGTGTTAATGTTAACTTCAACTTATTCCATCCTACCGCCTTATCCCCCAGCCTCTCTACATTCCCCTTGCTTCTTGGTGTTCCTTGACATACTCATTTACAATGTTTGGTTCTATGTAAAGTGTCTCAATACCTGTCTATGATAAGGTACTATATATAAATTTAAGACATTTAAATAAACTTTCTTGACAATCATATTTGGCAACAAGGATCCCTTATTGGAAGAGGTCACGAATAGGAACGCCATGCTGATGGCATGGACCAGGAGCTCACCGCGGCAGACCTTCTGGCAGCAATTCAGAGCTCTCAGGTTGCTTTAGAGGGGAAGATGGATAGGATAAATCACCTGCGTTTGGACCTCCATTAAGTTGGAGACAGAACTACAGAGGACAATGAGGGAGACCAGAAACTGGAGGTTAAAATGCTGAAAGCCATGGTCGAGGAGCTGAAATGCAGGGCTACACATGCGGAAGAACGGATGGAGGGCGCTGAGGGACACTCCTGTCACAATAGCACAAATGCGTGGAGGGCACCTCCAAAGAGCTCTTCCTCGCAGACTGGATTACTTAAGTGCACAAACACCCAAGATTGTCTGATTTCTTTCCAACTGAACGAGCACAAAGGGAATTGGTGGCAATGTCACACCCGGGGGCACCCCCTCGGGCTACGATAGCCCGTCTGTCCAACCACTGTGATGCTATTTTTGCTTTCACATAATGACAGCATATAGGGCTAAAATGTCCTCATTTCGTTCATTTTTCTCCTTTTAAAATGGGCTTGGTAAAGAGATTTAAGCAGTCTACCATATAATCATTTGTATTCATATCCTTTTTTAAATAAGAAATTGGCCATTATAATCTCCCTTAAAGGCCACACAATATTCTTGTCTTCAGTGTTTCTACAGGCTTTCCTAAAGAATGGCGAACATCTACCCTTAAGAAGACTTGGGGAGAGGACTTACCGTACGAGTTACTTACCTTCGGTAACGATGTATCTGGTAGAGACGATTCTAGCCGCAGATTCCTTCACGTAGAATTATCCCCAGGTGTGAGACTGGATCCGTAAACTTTTTGCCACAGCATCCCTGCGTGCCGGGGGCGGGGCGACATCACGCGACTCCGCCCAGGCGTCGTCCGCATACGTGACGTCAACGAGGTCACATAAGACCGACCCGGCACGCCCACGTCAGTTTTCTTCGGACAACTTTTCCGCACCACAACACGGAACCACCAGATAAAAAACTGTCGGAGCATGGAAACAGTGTGCAAAGAGCAGAAAAATTGGAAAGAAACGGTGACTAACAACACCACCAGGGTAGTGCCGACACCACAGACCCCAAGGGCAGGGAAAGAAGAAAGGAGAAGAAGAACAAGCAGAAACCTGCACAGCCACCCTGCCCGCACATAGACAACCTCCCATCCCTGTGCCCCGAAGGGAAGAACAGGCATAAAAGTCATGGCACACGTAGGAAGCCTACCCCCCTCATCCTGAGCAAGGAATGGGACCAGTCCCAAGACAGACAGGGACAACAAACCACCAAGCCACCCCAACCTAGAGGGCAACCACCCGCAAGGACAAGGTCAAGACATGGCCAGAGGACCCTCAAACCAGAGGATAGCAATGGAAGGAAGGGAGGGGAGGGAGGACAAGGATAGAAGCAATCCCCCTCAAACCTGGAGTAGCCAGAGCAGCAGGGCACCGGCGCACCAAAACCCCATCCTCCAAAGAACCAAGGGAGGAATGAACCGCCCCCAGACGGAGCCACCCGTCAAGAAGAAGGAAGGCACTCACAGGAGACACAGCTCCCCACCGGGAGGCGAGAAACAAAGACCAACCCAAGGGTCCTCGCAGAATAGGGGAGGAAGGGCGGGCCGTGAAGGAATCTGCGGCTAGAATTGTCTCTACCAGATACATCGTTACCCAAGGTAAGTAACTCGTACATCTGATAGAGACTACTAGCCACAGATTCCTTCACGTATAATAGATACCCTAGCAATACCCCCTGGGAAGGAGGGTCTGCGAAAGGACCCCACCAGCCAAAGCAGAACGGAGGGCCCCACAGGGGACCAGATCGGTGGACCAGGTAGGCCCGTGCCCCTGCCAGGCCAAGGGTGTGAGAAGTTGGCCTGATGTATGATGTCACTAGTTCTAGTGTACACCTTATATCAGTCCAAACAACCCTTATGGTGATTGGTTGTAAAGTCAACCTTATAGACCAGCTATCCTAGTGGTAGCATGGACAAGAGCAGTCTTAGGCTAAACTCTGAATGGCATGTGAAGCCAGCTGTTATACCATATATAATCCCTTGAATACCAAATGAAAGGACACCACAACAGATATATATATAAAATAAAGTGTATTTATTCTAGTCAAACCCTCAGCACTCTTTATGAGATTCGAGATAAGTACAACACAGTCTTATTCAAGCATACATTAAGTCACACAGGTAAGTAATACAGTTAGGCCCTAGGGGCCACGCAAACCATATATTAAAGAAGTGGTATAAGGACCACTGTCACGGAAATAGAATAGGCCTAGGCCTAGGGAATCGCTGGGGCTACACTACACTACCAACAGTTAGGAAGTGGGAGGCCCACGGGATTCAGGTGCAGAGTGGAAACACTCACGCGTAATGCGTATAGTCGATAGAAATAGTACAGTTCTGAAATAAGCAGTTTTAGGACACTTCTGAAGGAACTAGGAAGTCGAGACTCGGAAACTAGACCCTAGGATAGTCACTACCCTTGTGAGCACCGAAGTACCCAAGTTACCTAGCCCACGGGCTGCGGGTGCATAGGTGTGAACTTGCGTCGGGTTTCGTGGTGGACTTCTATGGATGCCTGAAGGAAAGTTGCTGACAGGCAGTCAGTGCAGAGTGTCCGGTGGATCCCAAGGCCGGGATCAAGAAGGAAGGGTACCTGCAAGCAGAAGGGACAGAGTCAAGGTCAGTAGCCAGTGACCACGTGGAACCAGGAAGGAACCAGGTGATGTCGTGAAGATTGCAGGTGAAGGGTGAAGCTTGTTGCAGCAGCCAAGGGTACCAGGAGATGTCGAGGACGACCAGGACCAGGAGGTGAGCTGTCCCACGAAGGCTCTTGCTGTCGGCGGCGTCAAAGTCGAACTAGGACTCACCAAGCCTTGGCAAGCGGAACCCACGAAGAACGGAGGACTTGCTTCTGGTGCAGACCAGGAAGGTCTGGGGTGCTTCTCTTTTGCAAAGAAGCGGGAGCCAGTCTGGAGGAGCCAAACCAGCAGTGAAGATTTCAAGGTGTGTCGTCACAAAGGCCGCTAGCCAACGGGCAAGCAACCGGACAGACGCGGCAAGCAGGAAAATGCAGAAGGGCCCCACGCAGGACTCGTGGAGTGTGGGGGGCTGATCTTCGGTGCAGATGGTGCTTGGGGTTGGGGCTTCTCAATCCCCGGTGCACAACTTCTAGGGTACCAAAGAAGCTGCGCTGGAAGATACTCGCCACTTTTCCCAGGTAGCCGGTCCCACGTCTCTCGTCGCCTCCACGGATCTCATCTCGGCTGTGGATGTGGATCAGGGTCGGAGAAGTCTGGAAGTCAAGGCTCTGGTCGGGCTCTGCAGTCGGTCCCTCGTAGAACTTCAGCAAAGCAAAGGGTAGTCTCTTGATGGTGCCTGTTTGCACAGGGTAGCCACTCCTTGGCCACAAGGGAGATTCTTCAGTTTTCTTCTTTCGTCGAATGTCGAAGGTCCAGAGTTTCTGTTCAAGTTGCAGCTTCAGGATAATCTAATCTCCTGGGGCCCAGCTACCACTCTTATACTAATCTGGGGGGCTGGGTTGCCTGCTAGGTCACGCCTTATGGGTGGGACCTGGGAGGGGGGTGGTTACACCCCCTTCCCTTTGTCCAGTTTCGCGCCAGGACTGGGGCTGGAGTGCCCCAGCACCGGTTTGAACTGGACTATGCATGGGACACCTTGTGTGCCCCAGGCATGTCTCATTCCTTTCAGCCCTCCCTGCCCCAATACACTAAAGTCTGTCTGGGGAGGTGCTAGCACCTCCCCAAGTAGGAAACCTATTGTCCAAGCCTCCCTTGCCGGGATCACTCCCAGCAGCAGGAGGTCAGACTCGTGTCTGTGGCAGCAGCATCCATTTTGTGATGCTGAGGCTTTGGTTAGAGTTAAACAGCAAAGTAGGATTTTAACATGTCTCTCCCTCTAGAAGGGGCGAATAATATCCTCATCACCAGAAATGGTATGGGGGTATTATTCCAAAGTGTTAGACACCTTACACGACATGTTTTGATAAAGCCAAACCATAGTTACCATAACCGTTTAAGATTATAAGGTACTTTAAGAGTATATGGTAGGCTATATCATAGAACAGCTATAAGGACATGGTTCCGAAAGCTGCAGACAGGCTCAGCTCAGGCTAGAGCACCATCTCACATGTTACCAAGCACTCTGCCTCCAGGATTGTTAAGGCCTGCCATAGGAGTGGCTGACAGGTACACATGTGTCTATTTTAAGGGTAGATATAGGTATACTATATCTAAGCAAGGGGTGATTACACGACCTTGCCCCAGCTGAGTGATCAGCCAGTTGTGTCTGATTGGAAGGCCAGACCAAGGGTGGCATAATACATGCTGCAGCCCCTGGGAGGCCTAGGGTACACCTATGCCCTGGGTACCTAGGGTACACTGTACAGGGTCCAATAAGGTGATCCTTACCAATTGGGAATGTACCTAGGGTACATGGAGTCCATTTTAAAGAGAGAGCAGACAGCCTGAGACCCTGAATGGCAGGATCTCAGGCCAACTAAGTCGAAAAACCAGCTAGACACTAGGCAAAAAGTTGGGGGTAACCATAGTCAGATATCCACCTTCCTACAAAGGGAACCCCCACAAGCAGAACCCCACTGGCCCCAAGGGGACATAGGAGGGAAAGAAGGCTGAAGAGGCTCGTACGCCCACAGCAGAGGAACTAAGGGCAAGGACGGAGAGGCCGAAGCACCCCACTCCCCCACAAGGCAACATAGCTTCCGCCGAATGTCAAGACAGGAAGACGGAAGAAGAAGAAGAAGCGTAGAGGGCCTAAGGAAACCAAGGAGTAAAAGGCGAGCCCATTCCAGATGGAGAGCAGCCTGCCAGCCAGAAAACAATGCCGGCAGTCAAGGCCAGAAGCAAGAAGAACAGCCCGAGGCCCCAGGAAGACCAAGGAGGCAACGCCTGGCAAGGGAGAACACAGGGACATCCCAGACTGCAGAACGGGAGCAGGGAGAGGAGGAGAGGCCCGGGCCACCACCACGACCTCAGGAAGCAAAAGCAACCTATGTAAACACAATGGAGAACAGGTACCCGAAGGCGACCCGAACCCTCCGGCAGAGCGCAAGCCATATGACAGCTACCATAACCCCACATAGGGCACGTGAAGTCCCAATATATGGGAACCCTCTTTGGAAGAAGTTCCGCAGCAGAGGAAGAAACAAAAGAACCACGGGAAAAAAAGCACCCCCGCTACAGGCTTGACAGCAGCCCAAGCAAAGCAGTAGGCCCAATCTCGGGGCCAAGTCTGCACAACAACTCCTGTAGAACTCACACACAACAACAAAGGGGCCGTCCAGCAGCCAACATAGCTAAGTCCCAAGGAAGGACATAAACGGCCAGAAAAACATACTCCACAACCATAACCACCGGCCTAAGAAGGCCCAGAAGCAACCCTAACTTCGACGTCACCGAGGAGGGGACCGAGGAAGAGGATGACGGAGCCCTACCAAGAGCCTCTGGATGGCTGAGTCGGCCGGGGCATGAAACAACAGACTGCCATCAAATGGGAGATCAATGAGCCTCTCCCGAATATTTTCGGGGAAGACGCCGTCCCGAAGCCAAGCACGGCGACTGAGAGCGACTGAGGAAGCCATGGCCCGGCCCAGCGCCTCAGAGACGTCCAGAGCGGAGCGGAGAATAAACGCCGCAAGCTCCCGGCCTTCCAATGCATGGTGACGCAAATCCACCTGGGCAGACTCCTGGGACGCTGCAGACCCCAGAGACTCAGCCGAGTCCCACAAACAGGAGGAGGCCCTAGCCAGCACACACAAGGTGTTAAGGGCCCGCAGGGCCACGCTGGTTGAGGCGAAAATGTTGCGTCCCCAAGTGGCCAGCCAGCGGGCCTCTCTGGACGGCGGAGCCAACAGGGGCGGCAGGGAGGGAAAAGCAGTCCGCAGAAGGGGACTGGCGGCTGAGGGGTGAATGGACAGGCACGCCGGGTCACGCGGCGTCAGAAGGTGGCGATGGACAAGATGCGGAGGCACCGGGTCCCGGGAGGCAGGACGCCTCCAAGCCCCTGTCAAGGCAGAAAGGAGCGAACCTTCAAAGGGAAGCAAGATTTCCCTCCCACCAGAGCCCTAGTGGAGGACCTCCAACAGATGGTCCGCCGGAAAGTGAGCCACCGAGTCACCCATGTGTAGGATGCCCACAGCCGTGGACACCGCGTGAGCGAAGGCCGCACCCGCATCCGTAGGGCCCCGTGGAGAAAGCAGCTCCTCTGTGGGCGACGGCTGCAAACTAAGGCGGCCGTCCCCGAGGCCTAGCGGGGCGGGCAAGGGCCAGACCTGGAAGTCAGGAGGAGCCGAAGAATGAGGGACCTGCCGCTCTTCTGACGAACACCCCTGTCTCAGGAAGGGCAGGGGGGACTCCCGCGGGGGTTTGCGGCGAGGCAGACGCCGTGGCCTGAAGGAGGTGCCCCAGAGGAGCCGCACCCCAACAGCACCACATCCTCCAAGTCTGGATCCGACCCAGTCGGCGCCGGGGGCGGATCCACCGGAGGTGGCGCGGAGGGCCCTGCGCAAGGAGAGGGATCCGTCGACGTCCCAGGAGGGGAAGGAGGAGGAGACGCCAGCGAGGCCTGCAAAGCCGCCGCGTAAGTCTCCATCTAGACTCTCGATGCCCCAACACCGGGAAACGGTGGATAAGACGACACACGGGGCCGCATCACCCGCGGAGAGTCCACGCCCCCGGTAGGCTAGAAACCAGCCCCCGGGGACGAACCGCGACACTTACCCACCGGGGAGCGACGCTCACGTGACATCAGAGAAAGGCGAGGACGACGACCACGGCCGGACCTGAAGCCATCTGCCAAAGCAGACCGCGGGGAGGACGTCGACCTGGAGAGACGCGCCGAGAGAAGGTTCATTCGGCGCTCCCGCCGCGACTTCGGCTTCAACTTTTGGCACGCCGCACAATCTGAGGAGCTGTGATCCTCCCCCAAACACCACATGCAAATGAGGTGAGGGCCCATCGCCGACATAAGACGTCCACAAAACGTGCAAGTTTTAAAGCCCAAAGGCATTTGCACACTGTTCCTACCAAAAAAGAATGGAAGAAAGAGGGCCTTAAACATGCCCGCAGCAAGGAACGGATCCGCGTTGCACGCTGATAAGGAAAAAAATGACGTAGGTGTGCCGGGACGGATCTTATGTGACCTCGCTGACGTCACGTACACGGACGATGCCTGGGCGGAGGCGCGTGATGTCGCCACGCCCCCGGCGCGCAGGGATGCTGTGGCAAAAAGTTTCCGGATCCAGTCTCATGCCTGGGGATAATTCTACGTGAAGGAATCTGCGGCTAGTAGTCTCTATCAGCAATAACGGCTAGGGCGGTCGAGGGGAAATCCGGGTTCGAGTCTCGGCAATGACGTTGAACGTCCTGTGATTCTGGGCAAATCACTTAATATCCCCGTGGCTAACAAAAAATGAATGTGTAGTCATGTAACGCAACTGGTGCTATGTAAAGTGCTCTTATACCCGGTACCAGGTCAAGTTCGCGCTATATAAAACTCCGTAAAAAAAGAAGACATTGTAGGAAAGAAGGATCTTCTTTCATGGTTACCCCCACTTTTTGCTGATGTCAGTATGTTTTTTGACTAGTATGACTGGGATCCTGCTAATCAGGACCCCAGTCACTGTGGTTCCTCACTAAACTGGCTTGGCTAAGTTCTTCTGCACCTCCACAAATGGCTACTGGTGTACCTTGATGAGTCCCTAGTATATGGTGCTAAGGTATCCAGGACATACGTACACCAGGGATCTCCACTGGGCTGCAGCATGTATTGTGCCATCCATGAGAGACCGCTCAAACTGTGACTACAGGCCTGCCATTGCAGTCTGTGTGAGCTGTTACTTGCACCTCTCATGACCGATATAAGTTTCCTTATATCTGAGGTCACTACAATTAAAACCTTTAAGTCACTGCTCTGGCAGGCCTTTCAGTCCTGAAGGCAGGGTGCTTGGTTATTAGTATTAGGCTGCCCCTGCATGAGCAAGACACCCCCTCTTACACCCAAGTCAATTCTTCGTGCTTTGTAAGTGCTTCAGCCATTTTAACACATATAGTGGACATCAGTCATTACAAGAGGTCTAACTGTATAGTAAACACAAGGAAACTTTTCAGAAACTCACCCCCAGTCACAGATCTGGGTTGAATCCATCATCGTTCTTTAGCTCACTTCGCCACCCCAGTTCAGACCCAGCCATATGCAAATCAGTCTTGACCCTGTGCCTCATGGGAACAGTCCAGCCGAACTGCCAAGACAGGTCCTTTATGGACCGGAAACAAGCATCCTGGGACCAGTTTGGGGGTAACCCCCTTCATCAGCCAGGTTAGCTTGACTCCAGTGGCAAATTGAGCAAGGGACCCCCGTCTGGGCATACCCTGCCAACTTAGGGCGAACAAAGCAAACACAAGGAGATGATGGACGGAACTGTGAATCTTTTCAGACACTCACCCCCAGTCACAGATCTGGGTTGAATCCATCATCGTTTTTTAGCTGACTTTGCCATACTAGTTCAGACCCAGCCATATGCAAATCAGTCTTGACCCTGTGCCTCATGGGAACAGTCCAGCCCGAACTGCCAAGCCAGGTCCTCCCTGGACCCGAAACATGCATCCTGGGACCAGTTTTGGGGAAACACCCCTCCTAAGGTAGGCTAGCTTGACTCCAGTGGCAAAATGAGCAAGGGACCCACGTCTGGGCATACCATGCCAATTTAGGGCGAACAAAGCAAACACAGGAGATGATGGACGGAGCGCTGAAACTTTTCAGACACTCACCCCCCGTCACAGATCTGGGTTGAATTCATCATCGTTCTTTAGCTCACTTCGCTACCCCATTTCAGAACCAGCCATATACAAATCAGTCTTGACCCTGTGCCTCATGGGAACAGTCCAGCCCGAACTGCCAAGCCAGGTCCTCCGTAGACCGGAAACAAGCATCTTGGGACCGGTTTCGGGGTAACACTCCTCATCAGCCAGGCTAGCTTGACTCCAATGGTAAAGTAGGCAAGGGACCCACGTCTGGGCATACCCTGCCAATTTAGGGCAAACAAAGCAAACACAAGGAGATATGGACGGAGCGCTGAAACTTTTCAGACACTCACCCCCAGTCACAGATCTGGGTTGAGTCCATCATCGTTCTTTAGCTCAGTTCGCCACCCCAGTTCAGATCCAGCCATATGTAAATCAGTCTCGACCATGTGCCTCATGGGAACAGTCCAACCCAAACTGCCAAGCCAGGTCCTCCCTGGACCGGAAACAAGCATCCTGGGACCGGTTTCGGGGTATTTCCCCTCATCAGCGAGGCTAGCTTGAATCCAGTGGCACAGTGAGCAAGGGACCCACGTCTGGGCATACTCATCCCACTTAGGGCAAAAAGTGTTATGCAAACAAATGGTGGACAGAATGCTGAATGAACCATACATTCACCCCCAATCAAGAGATATGGGTTAAATCCATTGTTCTTTTGCTCACCATGCAACTCCGGTTTAGACCTAGCCATTTGCTAATATCTTTAGCAGCCTCTCAATCTCTTTGCTGACTTTAGCCAAATTGATCCCTGGAAGATCATCAAAATATTGCATTATTAAGATCCCCAAATATCTGATCTGGACCTTAAGATGATGGGAAGAGCTTACTTTTGGCCAAGCTATTACCTCTGTTTTCTCTATTAATAGCGCATCCAGACATTTCTCCAAATATCTCTGCATGGTGCTTGAACATGTGTATAGAATATTCTGGATTTGCAGTACACAGGTTTAAACCATCTGCATATAGTACAATCTTAATTGAAAAGCCTGCGGATTCAAAAGGAAGCATGGACCAGTCAAAGCAGACTGTCTGTGCTAACAGCTCTATATATAGGTCAAACAATAGTGGCATAAGTGGGAACCCCCACCTAGTGTCTCTATGGATCACAAAGGGTTGAGTGAGATCATCATTAATCAATACCCCTGCCGTGGGAGTCCTCTACAGCATCGGTATTGTTCTTTTTAGATTGCGACGGACTCCAAAACTCCTCAACACTACCCAATAATACACTCAGATGACCCTGTCATATGCTTTCGCATTATCTGTATTTGCTATTGTGAAGGGAGAATTGTGGGTCACAGCCAAATCTATAGCCACGTTAAACAGATGAGTTAGCTCTTGTAGATGCCTGCCTGCTATAGACCCTTTCTGGTCCAGGTGAAGGACTGTATGTATAATAGAGGATAATATCTTGGCTATGATTCCTGTGAAGATCTTATAGTCACAGTTCAATAATGAAATAGGTCCATAGGCATCTGCCTTCTTAGGGTCTTTACCTGGCTTCAAAATCATAACCAATGTTGCCTCATACCAACAAGGAAGGATGTCCTAGTTATGCAAATATATGATGTTCAATAAGATTTTCCAGAGTGAAATCAGTTCCCCAATTATCTGCTCCTACAGTTCTGCGGGGATCCCATTCGCACATGGATTCTTTAAACCATTAATGTGGTTGATAATTTCCTTCTCCATAATCTCTTCCTGAAGGAATATTCTTTGCTCTTCAGAGAGCGAGGGTGATTCCTTATATAATAACCGGCCTTTAATTTTGCGTGTATCACGGACAATATCCTCTCTATAAACTCTGAGCTGATATTATTCATCACTTCCAATTTTATATCCTCCTTTTGATAATGTTTCCTATGGCCGCTTCTACCAGCAAGTCAATACTGTTCCTAGTTCTATCCATCTTGGCCTTCCATGCTAATAGGGCTCCACTATTCTCTCCGTATTCGAAGTGCTATAGCATGCTGGCATTTCACATCCCCTGTATTCGTGTTCAAGAATCCCACATTATGGATGAGATGCTGACAGGGAACATGGTGATGGGTTGACGCCAGTCACAGGGAGCTCAAGGGAGAGTCTATGTAGCTTTTGCATTAGCTAGTATAATGTTAGAACAGTTTTGAGGAACATTAGCCCTAATAACATCCTACCCCTCCCGTTATCCCCTTTTGTATTCCTCTCCCCCGCCCATGTAGCCTCTCACCAAATGTGGGAACTCAGTGTCTCATCCTTCTGTTGAATGCGCGCCGCGGGTGAGTTGCGGAGACTCGAGTCTCCCTCCAGGGGTGCCTGGTAGTGATATCACAGGCTTTTCAGCTTGCAGCACGCGGTGCTCGTGCACGAATGGATGTGGCTGCATTGTGAGAGAGGCAGCGACAGATCCAGAAGTGGTTAAACTTTAATTTTAAGGCGGCCTGGAGCTAAGGTGGAAAGCACAGCAGGCACAACAGCCCTCTACTATTTTCATTGAACACATACAGGCACAAGTTTCTTCACAGCCTGGAGGGAGAAAACTGCTGGGAATGTGTTTGGGGGGGGCTGGGTAAGCAAAGCACGTTTCCTGGCAGTTGCTTCACTTAAAGAGGCATCACAAAATAGATACACGCTTAGGTCCATCAGATCGAATCGGGTGGGACCTCCCTTAAATGGAAACTAAGAGAAGAGTAGTACAACTGTGTACCCCAGTAGTGAAAGGCCCCAATATAGAGGTGTTTATACCAGGCTACGAGGTAGGGACACAACAACTCAAGAGGCAAGATTAAACCACTCACCAAAACGGTCTTTTCCCTCCTTAAATTCCTTATTTAATATCATAGAAAAGAAGGATAAAGAAGTTAGTAGATGCCTAAGGAAACAAGCATTTGCAATGCAATCGTTCTCGCCTTTGGGACCTTACCTGTATTTAGCTATGCAGCACATTAGCCTGGGTGCTGAAACATCTACTGTTCTTTAACATGGAGGGAAAGTAAGCGCCAAACTGCCTGACACACCAGGTATGGGAACACATGGAGAGAAAAATTTCCTTTCAGCGGGAAATGGTATAGTCCAAAGCTCTGTTTTTAATATAAAATCAGGGCATTCGGAGGTCACATCACTGCAAATACAAGATTTGAAAACAATATTGTCTACAGCTGCTCGTGGAACACAATTTCTATGGACTGGAATCTATAGAATGCTATAGTGATTCTGGCATGTTACTGACCTCTACTGGTCGTTTTCTATCAAGAAAGATAAATAGAGGCAGTTGCCTGGAAAATTTAAAAAAGTAAGCCCCTCAGCAAAAACCAATTCTGGTATTTTACTGACCTCTACTGGTCACTTTCTATCAAGACAGTTAAATGGAGGCAGTTTGAACAACCAGAAAGCAATTCTGGTATTTTACTGACCTCTAATAGTCTTTTTCTTTCGAAACAGTTAAATAGAGGCAGTTGAACAAAAAAAAAGTCCCTAAGCGGAAGCAGATAAGTCCTAGGGCTGATCTCCAGAGCCTATAAAGTACATACACACATAAGTATATACTAAAGTATATACAGGAGGTCTCAAATGCTCGACGTAAAAAGTATGGATCAGGCGTTTAAACATCAGGCGAAGCAGCTACGAGAGATGGTTGACTCAATCGAAGCGTTGGCAGGCTCATCCCTGCAGCCCTTGACCTCGACAGTTGCTGAATTAACGTACAAATGCCAAGTCCTATCTAACCCCTCTCCTTCAGAGCTGGAGAGTTTTATTTTGCATCCATCAAGTCAGATTACCGACTTGTGTGTGGGGTTATTGTCTTCCACTAGCGTTGCCGTGACTGCTGGAACACATTGAGGCGAAAGTCCATCAGTAGTAGAACTTCTTTTGTCCCTTAAATGAGACATAATGCAGATATTTGAGATATCAGAGTAATCAAAAACATATACGGGGTCGGATGTATGTCAAGCGCTGCGAGATAAACTGGATGAATTTGCTCAGCACACCGATCTCTTAGAAGAAAGAATGGCCCAGGTAAACCTGGGGTCAGTGATAATACACAGCTAATCAATGCTCTACGAGAGCAGAACAATCAACTGAGAGATGATGTGGAAATATTAGACATTCACTCAAGGAAGAACAACTTTTGAATGTCCCAGAAGGATTAGTTACTTACCTGTAATCCTAGTTCTCAACCAGGGGTATACTCATCGAAGTCATAATCTATTAATAATCCCCGCCCATGTGCGGGATCCCGGAGCATATGGAAAATACATATATATACATATATATATGCATATGTGAAAACATATTATTATTATTATTATTACTTATACAGCGCACTATCACCTTGTAGGCATCCTGGCGCTAAACAACACAAGGACTATTAGTGTGGGCATAATCACCAGAGCAGTCAGCATTATTTAGGGCTGGGAAATAGCCGGGTCTTTAATCTCCTCCTAAACAGGAGGAGGTCACACCATTCTTAACTCCAGCAGGAGCGCATTCCAAAGTCTGGCGGCTATCACACTGAAGGCTATACCACCAGATCTAACTTTCTTACATCTCGGTACTTTCACCAGTCTAGCAGCTGCAGAACGCAAACATCTCCCTGGAGTATACCAAACAAATTTTCTCTGCAAGGCGACAGGACCAATCTCGTGCAAGGCCGTGAACACCAAGCAGAGAGATTTGAACTGGATTCTCTGTCTAATAGGGAGCCAATGCAACTCCGACAAAGCCCAGGAAGATGATGCATAACTCGGCCAACCAAGTACTAGCTTGGCCGCTGTAGACTGGATGCGCTGCAATCTATCTAATAGATAGTTCGGAGAACCCAGAAGCAGCGCATTATAGTAGTCCAATCTACTCAATATAGTGCCCTGTACCACTAAAACTCGTGCCTCAGAAGGCATTAACGGAAGAATCTTTTGCAAAGTTCGTATCATAGCGAAACAGCTTCCTACTAATTGATTAACCTGAGATTCCAGCGTTAACTTGTTGTTAAACATAACGCCCAGGTTCCGAACCTTCTCCACTGGGCGTAGGACCTTAGGGAGATCCAAAGGCCAAAAATTCTCCGGCAGCATCGGGGAGGCCTTCCCTGCAGAAAAATAAAGAACCTCAGTTTTTCCAGCGTTAAATTGTAGGGAGTTTCCTTTCAGCCAGTGAGACATAGCTCTCAAACAATATTGAAACGCCTCCAAGGAGGTCGACTCATCTCCCTCCATTGAGAAGAATAATTGCGTGTCATCAGCATAATTTATAGTCTTAATATTATATGCCCTAATAACAGCCATCAACGGGAGCATATAAATATTAAAAAGGATTGGGCTAATTGCAGAGCCCTGAGGGACACCATGCATGATCTTAGAGAAGGAAGATTGATATGGAGGCAAGGCCACTGCTTGACTCCTCCCTGAAAGAAAGGATTGAAACCAACAAAGGGCACGACCAGTCACCCCAACCTCTTCCAGCCTCCTCAACAAAATCGCATAGTTGACCGTGTCGAATGCGGCAGACAGGTCAAGGAGAACAAGAGCTACTGCCCGACCACTGTCTGCCTGCACTCGAAGCTCATCCAGCACGGTCACCAAAGCCGTCTCCGTGCCATGTGCTGGCCGAAAACCAAATTGTACCTCCTCCAAGATATTATTATTCTGAAGATGTTTTGAAAGGTGGTTCCCCACCACTCTTTCTACAATTTTAGCCGGAAACGGCAAAAGAGAGATAGGTCTATAGTTACTAGGGCTCGCAGGGTCCAATGTAGACATCTTCAGCAGAGGCGTCACAAGTGCCTGCTTCCACTGCGATGGAACCACACCACTGGAGAGAGACTGATTATAAATCAACCGAAGTATGGAAAATAGCTCCACTTCAAATTCCTTCCAAACTCTCGGTGGCAAAGGGTCCAAAGGTGAACCTGACATAACCCCTAACGTCACCTTGCCAGAGTCTTCTACTGAGAGGGTCGGAAATTTGGTTAGTAACTTCCCAAAAGGCAGGCTCTCAGGGCGGGTAGGTGTAATTACACCCCCCCCCCCCCCCCCAAGGAGCCACAGCCAACACTGGTGTGTTCTAGACTTACTACTTCCAGACAGCTAGGGATCTCCCCCAGATCCACAATAATCGTGTGAATTTTGTCATAAAAAAAGCTTCCCAAACTATCACATAGCTCTTGCGAGGGGGGAATCTGATTCTTACCGCACTCGGGGCTGGTCAGGGTGTTTAAAATTTAAAAAATGCACCTCGGCCTGTTATGAGCCTTCAGTATAAGCTAGAGTAGTAATCAGCTTTAGTCAAATTTATTTCTACCTTATAGCGCCCAATCAGACGTTTCCAACTAGTTTTTTCCTTATCGTTATAACTCCTCCTCCACTTCCTCTCCGTCTACTTACACTCAAGTTTCAATTTTTTTAGTTTGTCATTGAACCAAGGTGCTGAAGATCTTCCTACTTTCTTATGAGCTTTAAATGGGGCAGTTGAGTCTAGGACGGAGGAAATCTGTCCACAAAAGGAGGCATAATTCCCCTCCACTTGCTTACCTGGTGAAAAACAGTCTTTCAAATCAAACACCGAGGCAAGTCCTCTATTTCTTAGAAGGGTTTTCCAATCCCTACTAACATAATTAGTAGCAGAGCTCCCTACTTGAGCATTGTAACAAGGCATAGTCACCAAAAATTTAACCAAAAAGTGATCCGTCCAAACCATTGGCAGAATGCCCACAACATTAAGGACTTGGTCCCCAGAAAAAATAAAATCAAGTGTGTGCCCATCCTTGTGAGTAGCCTTGTTCACCCGCTGGTGAAAGCCCAAGCCTTCACACGACTGAAGGACGTTATTGTAGCCAGAGTCCAAAGACCCATTTTTCCACAAATTAAAGTCGCCCAGCAGCACTACCCTAGCGTATTCCAAATAGCTTGAATCCCTCAATTGTGTCAATATCTAATGCCACACAGTTCCAAGAATCTTTGTAAATTACATCGACTCCTCCCCCTCTCCCCTTAGTCTAGGTTTGTGTAGGATTTTGAATCCAGGAGGGCATGCCCATCCTGGATCCACCTCACACGCAGGGTTGGTCCAGGTTTCAGTCATGAATAAAACATCTAAATCTTGGAGTTCCAGTAGCAGCTGGATTTCAATGCAATGCTTTGGAAGCGATCTCACATTGAGCAGTCCACAAATAAGGTTCCCCTGCCTCAAAAAATCAGAGACCGGAAGAGCAGTCTGTTCCAGAGTAAATGTACCCAACCACTCTGCAGCCACCCCCAACCTACGCAATTCCATACTGGAGTACCTTATAGAGCTACTATCTCCCCCCGAATCCAACTTACCCCCAGTCCGAGCAGCATCGCTGGCGCTGAGCGCGATCTTAGCGCGGACGGGCGCAGACGGGCTTGCCTTAGGCGCACCGCCGGCGCGTTCGCGCCAGCATTCGCTATATGCTGCTCGAGGTCCGGAAAGCTGAACCGCTAACCCGACAAGATGGCGGTACTACACAGTCAGGAACCAAACACTAGGGTAGGAGGATGGAACCCAGTGACGGTTTCGTTAATTACAATTCTGCATGTTTTAAAAATGAACACACACAAAATGTTTAAAAATTCCCCCACTTTACAATAAAGTTTTCCCTAAATTAAAAAACTTTCCCCAAAGTTGCAAGTGCAAGGTAAACAATGTTAGCTGCTCCCCGAGGAATCAACCACACGCATACAGCCTCGTACGTTATTTAGATCGCTGCGCGTTCGCACCAGCATTCGCTATATGCTGCTCGAGGTCTGGAAAGCTGAACCGCTAACCCGACAAGATGGCGGTACTACTCAGTCAGGATACAAACACTAGGGTAGGAGGATGGAACCCAGTGACGGTTTTGTTAATTACAATTCTGCATGTTTTAAAAATGAACACACACAAAATGTTAAAAATTCCCCCTACAATAAAGTTTTCCCCCAATTAAAAAACTTTCCCCAAAGGTGCAAGTGCAAGGTAAACAATGTTAGCTGCTCCCCGAGGAATCAACCACACGCATACAGCCTCGTACGTTATTTAGATCGCTGTGCGTTCGCGCCAGCATTCGCTATATGCTGCTCGAGGTCCAGAAGGCTGAACCGCTAACCCGACAAGATGGCGGTACTACTCAGTCAGGAACCGAACACTAGGGTAGGAGGATGGAACCCAGTGACGTTTCGTTAATTACAATTCTGCATGTTTTAAAAATGAACACACACAAAATGTTTAAAAATTATACATGCAGCCTAAAACGTTTACAATATGGCAACAATGCTGAAATTACATAGGTTTGCATTGTAGTACCCCTAACCCATAAGGAAAAAAGGAAGCACTAAACAATAGTCATACAATAATGCTTTATTGCCATAAAGCAAACTTGTAATTGCAGGCATTTGCCTGTAGGCTGCAGCAGAGTACTAAGAAACAAACAAAAACTGACACCTTGCCTTTAAGGCATTAGAGTACAGGTACCGTTCCTTTAAGACCTGCAGGAGACCCCTTGGTCACATGATGCACCACAGGTGGCAGTTAGGTCAGTTCTTTTTGACGGTGCATATGCACCTGAGTAGGTCTGCAATCAATAAACAATAACTTGAAGAGAATGATCGTCCGTGGAGGTGGGCGGGTCGCTTATGACTTTGATGAGTATACCCCTGAATGAGAACTAGGATTACAGGTAAGTAACTAATCCTTCTCATCCAGGGGTTACTCATCAATAGTCATAATCTATGAATAGAGTAGCAAGCCCATACCCAAAGTCTCGCGGACGAGCAACAGAGCATATAGAACATGAAGTAACATCACATTCAAACAGCAGTTATGCAAACAAATTCCTCAAAGAGGCCTGCCCCACCTGGGCATCGGCCTGTGCATCTGAATCTAGGCAGTAATGGCGTGTAAAGGTATGTATCGAGCGCCATGTAGTCGCCTTGTGTGAGAAGATGGCCTGATATATGATGTCACTAATTCTAGTGTACACCTTGTATCAGTCCAAACAACCCTTATGGTGATTGGTTGTAAAGTCAACCTTATAGACCAGCTATCCTAGTGGTAGCATGGACAAGAGCAGTCTTAGGCTAAACTCTGAATGGCATGTGAAGCCAGCTGTTATACCATATGTAATCCCTTGAATACCAAATGAAAGGACACCACAACAGATATATATAAAAATAGAATGTATTTATTCTAGTCAAACCCTCAGCACTCTTTATGGGATTCGAGGTAAGTACAACACAGTCTTATTTAAGCATACATTAAGTCACACCGGTAAGTAATACAGTTAGGCCCTAGGGGCCACGCAAACCATATACTAAGTAAGTGGTATAAGGACAACTGTCACGGATACAGGATAGGCCTAGGCCTAGGGAATCGCTGGGGCTACACTATACTACCAAAGGTTAAGAAGTGGGAGGCCCACGGGATTCAGGTGCAGAGTGGAAACACTCACGCGTAATGCGTAAAAGTCGATAGAAATGCAAGTTATTAGAAATTAGCAGTTTAAGGACACTTCTGGTATAGCTAGGAAGTCGAGACTCGGAAACTAGACCCTTGGATAGTCAATACCCTAGTGAGCACCGAAATGCTCAAGTTACCTAGCCCACGGGCTGCGGGTGCATAGGTGTGAACTTGCGTCGGGTTTCGTCGTCGACTCCTATGGATGCCTGAAGGAAAGTTGCTGACAGGCAGTCAGTGAAGAGTGTCCGGTGGATCCCAAGGTGGGGATCAAGAAGGAAGGAACCTGCAAGCAGACGTGACAGAGTCTAGGTCACCAGCCAGGAGCCGGGAAGGGACCAGGAAGGAACCAGGCGATGTCGTGAAGATGCAGGTGAAGAGGTGAAGCTTGTCGCAGCAGTCACGGGTACCAGGAGGCGTCGAGGACGACCAGGACCAGGAGGTGAGCTGTCCCACGAAGGCTCTTGCTGTCGGCGGCGTCGAAGTCGAGTCAGCACCCAACAAGCCTTGGCAAGCGGAACCCACGCAGGATGGAGGACTTGCTTCTGGTGCAGACCAGGAAGGTCTGGGGTAGTTCTCTTTTACAGAGGAGCGGGTGCCAGTCTGGAGGAGCCGGACCAGCAAGATGGAAACAAAGGTTCGTCGTCGCAGAGGTCACTAGCCAACGGGACAGCAACCGGACAACACGTCGAGCAACTCAGGTGCAGAAGGGCCCTCACGCAGAACACGTGAAGTGTGGGGAGCTGGTCTTCTTTGCAGATGGTGCTCGGGATGGGGGCTTCTCAATTCCCCAAGCACAGCCTCAAGGGAGCCTCGGAAGTCGCGCTAGTCAGGTACTAGCCAATTTTCCCAGGTCGCCGGTCCCACGTCCCTCATCGCCTCCACGGGTCTCAGCTTCGCTGTAGATGTGGATCTGGGTCAGAGGTATCTGGAAGTCTCGGCGCTGGTCAGTCTCTGCAGTCGTCCCTCGTAGGATCAGTCGCAAAGCAAGCAGCCGTCGCTGGATGGTGCCTGGTTGCCCAGGGTGGTCACTCCTTGGCCACAAGGGAGATTTCTTCAGTCTTCTTCCTGAGGTCGAATGTCGAAGGTCCAGAGTTTCTGTACAAGTTGCAGATTCAGGTTAATCTAATTTAGCAGGGCTCAGCTACCTACTGATATACTGGGCTAGTGGGCTGGGCTACCTGCAAGGTCCCTCCTATGGGTGGGACCAGGAAGGGGAGTGGTTACACCCCCTTTCCTTTGTCCAGTTTTGCACCAGAGCTGGGGCTGGAGTGCCCCAGAGCCGGTTTGAACTGGACTATGCATGGGACGCCTTGTGTGCCCCAGGCAGTGTCTGGTTTCATTCAACCCTCCCTGCCCCAATATACTAAATCCTGTCTAGGGTGGTGCTCGCACCTCCCAAGGCAGGAAACCTATTGTCCAAGCCTCCCTCGCTGGAAGGACTCCCAGCAGCAGGAGGTCAGACTTGTGTCTGTGGCAGCAGCATCCATTTTGTGATGCTGGGGCTCTGGTTAACTTTAACCGGGTAAGTAGATTTCAACATGTCTTCTCCCTCTAGAAGGGAGGAATAATATCCTCATTGCCAGAAATGGTATGGGGGTATTATTCCAAAGTGTTAGACACCTTACACGACATGTTTTGATAAAGCCAAACCATAGTTACCATAACCGTTTAAGATTATAAGGCACTTTAAGAGTATATGGTAGGCTATATCATAGAACAGCTATAAGGACATGGTTCCGAAAGCTGCAGACAGGCTCAGCTCATGCTAGAGCGCCATCTCACATGTTACCAAGCACTCTGCCTCCAGGATTGATAAGGCCTGCCATAGGAGTGGCTGAAAGGTACACATGTGTCTATATATAAGGTAGGTATAGGAATACTACACCTAAGCAAGGGGTGATTACATGACCTTGCCCCAGCTGAGTGATCAGCCAGTTGTGTCATAATGGAAGGCCAGGCCAGGGGTGGCACAATACATGCTGCAGCCCCTGGTAGGCCTAGGGTACACCTATGCCCTGGGTACCTAAGGTACACTGTACAGGGGCCAATAAGGTGATCCTAACCAATTGGGTTATGCACTCAAAGTACATAGTATAAATTTAGAGAGAGAACAGCTGGGCTGTGGGTCTGATTGGCAGGCCCACAGCCACATCTAAGTCTAAAACCAGTGAAGCAAAATCAATAAGTGGGGGTGAACATAGAAAGCAGACCCTACTCTCCTACAAGAAGGACGCGAGGACTTGCTTCAAGAAGGCGTTCTAGACCTCTTGGAGCCCTTCCTTACCGGAGATCTTCCTCTAGATGATTTATCTGCCAGGCCATACAGGCGAATTCGTTCCCTGTCCTTTAAGGTTCTTCTGGACAGGTTCTGGCAGTGAGGGCAGGTCTTAGGATCATGATCCTCAGCAAGACAAAGAATAGAGACCTCATGAGAATCTGTTTTGGCCTTCTTTTTACCACAAGAAGGGCAAGAGTCAAAAAGAGATGGCATTTTAAGTTGTTAAAAAATGCCCAAACCTGTCAGAAAAAGACAGCTTCTTACTTCAAAAGATGAAAAACGTCGAAGTAAGGAATAAAAGTTGTGAAAAGTGAAAAGATTTTCTGACAAAAAGCAGAAAAGAGTGGAGCTGTGTTGCCAGGATCCTTCCTGAAGGAGCAGGAAAGAACAACTGACCTAACTGTCACCCCTGAGGCATGATGGGAAGCTGGGGGTCAGGAGTGCCTTAAAGGCACGGTGTCAGTTTATTGCTATGCAGCTACAGGTTAGCATTTCAGTCTTTTTAGACTGGGTATTTGCAATGCAGCCTGGGAGCTTCCTATGCTTTCAGTGATTTATGAGAATTTCTACTGTTTGCTGAGCATTAAAACAGTTTCTAAACACATTTTGTTGTTGTTTTCTCCTGTTTCTAATGCATGTGTTTCATGTATGGTGGAAATTCCTTACAGCATGATTCAGCTCTGGTGTTTATTAGGCTGCAATTGCTTATTTATATATATATATATATATATGGAGATATATATATATGGATATATATATGTGGGGCACATATAATATAGTGTTTCCGGGGTCCCGCGTATGGGCGGGAATATTCTAATGCTTATGACTATTGAAAAGGATTCCCTGGAAGAGAATGAGCGACTTCCAGTTTTGTTTTGTGGATGCAGGGAATATGTGTGACAGTGAGTGTAGGTGGGTTGGTTTAAGTGTATGCAGTTATTCAAGTATTCTGGTCCTGTGTTGTGTAGTGCTTTTTTATGTGTGCGGGAGAAGTTTGAATTGGCTGCGCTTGTGAACGGGGAGCCAGTGAAGCTTATAGAAGTGCGGTCTTCTAGATGGTCTGGAGTTTGTGTAGGAGTTGTTTGGAGATTCCGGCGCAGAGATTGTTGCAGTAGTCCAGCCTGCTGGTGATGAGTGATTGCTTGACTATCCTTCTTGTGTTCTGAGGCAACCATTTGAAGATCTTTCATAGCATCCATAGGATGTAGAAGCAGGAGGTTGACACTGCATTGTCTTGACCTGTCAAGTTGAGCTTGTCGTCTAGGATGATTCCCAGATTTCTTGCGTGGTCTGTGTGTGGGTATTGGTCCTCGCTCCGACGGCCACCAAGTGGAGTCCCAATGGGAGGTCTTATGGCCAAAGACCAGTACTTCCATCTTGTTGGGAGTTGAGCTGCAGGCAGCTTGTTCACATCCTGTTTGCTACTGTGGTCATGCAGTTGGTGAAGTTGGTCATGTTGGTGGTTGTCTAGCGCATCAGGAAGAGGATAAGTTGGGTGCCATCGACGTAGGAGATGGCGGTGATATCTTGTAATCAGATGATGTTGGCAAGCGGTCATGTATATGTTGAAAAGGTTGGCGCTCAGGGACGATCCCTGTTGGAGTCTGCATATCAATCTCTTGGTCTCTGATGTGAAGGATGACAGCCTGACACTTTGGGTTCTTCTCATGAGGAAAGAACAGATCCATTTAAGAGCAGATCCTTTTATTCCACTCTCCTGGATTCTTCTGAAGAGGGTGTTATGGGAGACAGTGTCAAAGTCAACGGAAAGGTCCAGCTGGATGAGGGCCGATGTTTCTCCTTCGTCCAAGATGATTTGAATATTGTTGGTGGCCACGATGAGTGCTGTTTTAGTGCTGTGGTTCTTTCTGAATCCTGATTGAGTGTTGTCTAGAAGACATAGACGTTCGAGGTGGGTTGTGAGGTGCTTGTTGATGGCCTTCTCAATCACTATGGCAGGATAGAGGAGCGGGGAGTTGGGTTAGAAGTTGCTCAGTTGATTCGGGTCAGCTGTGGGGGGTCTTGAGGGCGTTGATTTCTGTAAGTTTTCATTTATTTAGAAAAGTAGCCGACGTGATGGAGTTATTTATGAAGTGGGTCAGGGTGGTGCTGGTTGGTGATGTTCCCAGTTTGTAGATGTAGTGGGGGCATGGGTTTGTTGTGGCCCCTGAGAGGATGGTCCGCATGATTACCGCTGTGTCATGTCTGGTGAGGGTTTTCCATTCAGTCAGGAGGCTGTCTTAGTTGGTGGTGGGTGGTTTAGCAACATGCTCTCTGGGGTTGGGTAGATGTTTGTGATTATGCTGTGTGAGGAACTGGATAGGTTGTCGTAGAGTTGCTGAGAGGCAGCAATGTTGTTGACAATGCCTAAGGGGGAGGTGAAATCCTTCACAATCGAAAACATCTCTTTGCAATGTTGGGGCTTCCTTCGATGCGTTCCACTGGTGCTTTTTTCTTGGCGTCTGTTATTTGCTGGTGATAGCGTCTGAAAGCAGCCTTGTAGGTAGTTCTGTCTGTGGTGTAGTGGCTGCCTCTCCATTTCCTTTCTAGCTGTTTACAGTGTCATTTGGTGTCTCAGTGGCCTGCTTGTTTGGTCTACTATGCTTGTTGGGGTTGATGGGTGCGAGGTAGTCTGCACAATTCTTGTTGAAATTGCTGGATGTCCATGTTGAGGCTGTCTGGGGGCTAGGTTAATCTGTACTGATGGCACAGAGCCAGTCTGCTCTGTGATTCTGCCCCCGCTGTGGCTTGGAATACTGAATGTGGGTGGGGTGCTGACTTGAGGAGTGTTGATTTGGAAGTGGATGAAGAAGTGGTCAGTCCATGTGAGTGGTGTGGTGAAGTTGTATTTGATGCTGTCGCTTATGGTGAAGATGGGGTGCATGCAGGCGGCATTGAATTATTCTAGTGTGTATGGCCATCAATGAATAGCCTACGATGCAAAAATACATTTCCAACTGCTACAGCACTCCATTGGACCACAGTGAGAAAATAGAAACAGTTAAGTTTGTTCTAGGTTTATTTCTACAATGCCAGGGCTTACCAGGAGTATCCACGTTGCTTGGCCCACACAATAGATCCTGGTACAAAAGTGGCATAAATTACTTCATCATCGGATCCTGACCAGCTTTCCTCTGGAATATCACAATTATTAAACTTGGAATCTGGAATGAAGAAATACAATACTAGTGAAGAAGAGTCACTTGCATTTACAACCGTCCAGTGAATGTCACTTTTTGAGAGAATAAACATAGTATTTAAAATAAAATACATTATCTTGTTTCATTTTCCTTTTAAAAAAAATAACCAATCCTAATGAAGAGTTTTATAAGCACTTCTGCATCTACTACTTCACTTTTCTTTAAAAACGGCAATAAGGCAATTATGCAGTAAGGCAGGCTGGATTTCTCTAAATAGACAATGCAATGCACTGGTAGTAAACATTCACTTTTTTTTTTTTGTTAAACTGTTTTTATTGATAAGAAAAAGCAACAGTGCAAATTACATACAGTCGTATTAATATGTCTACTTGATTTTTGACAGCTAACTTCAGAAACGATGCTGCTAAATTCTCATTGCTGGGCCGGAGCTTGGCCTGCAGCATAAAGGCTGGCTCCTGATGAAGCTTGCACCGGCCCACCTTCACCATGCCTTTCCCGCGGTACCCGCGCCAGAGAAACAACTGTTATGAAGTGATTGGGAGCTAGATCGTCCCAGATAGGTGGAAATATGTTGTGATATTACTGAATGTCTGCTTCGTGTACGTTAGACTTGTAGCTCTCTTTTCTACCTTCTCCCAAACCACCTCACCTTGTCCACGCTTCCTAGATAAGGGAGTGTTATACAAGCAGCTTGACCAGGGCCAGTGATCACAACATGTTGAGGGCCTCTATTATTGAAAGTAGTGTGGACCAATCAAAGAGCTTTAACGGTAATTGGCTTGGTAACAGGAAGCCAATGGAGTTTGTGAATCCCTACAGAGACAGACTGGGATTTAGGGATATTAAGATTCAGTCTGGCCGATGCATTCTGGACTAGTTGCAGTTTCGCAAGGACTGTCTTGCTAAGGTCAAGATAAACAGCATTACAATAATCCAATCTGGACATAACAAGGGCCAAGGTCACCTGTTTTCGTGCCTGAATGGAAAAAAAAAAAACAGTTTTCTCAGGGATTTAATTATCCAAGAACAGGTCAAAACTGTCCTGTTTACCTGTGAGCTAAAGGATAATTTTGTGTCAGTCATTACTCCAAGGTTTTTTGCTGAGTCCGTTGGAATAGTTAAGGCCCCTAACCTCTCTGGCCGCCACAGATTGGACCATAAGGAGGGTTGCCTGTAAAAAATCAGGACCTCCGTCTTGTCCCCATTCAAACATATATAATTTCTCTCCATCCAAATGGTAACTGCCTGCATACAAGTTTTAAAATTAGAGGCAGTCGCATTAAGATTCTTTGAGATGGACACGATGATGTCATCAGCATAGGACAAAGCTTGAAGCCCAAAAGATCTAATGACTTTTGCTAGTGGTGAGACATACAAATTGAAAAGGGTGTGGCTCAACGAAGGCCCTGCGGCACCCCACAAGGCAGCATTGTGGAGTCCGAATAGTACTGTTCAACCATTGTCACCTGAGATCTATCTTTGAGAAAAGAAGCCAGAAGTTTCAGTGCAGAATCTGTGACTCCTAGCTGCTGGAGCTGCTCTTCGAGCAAATAGGCACTTGTTCTACCGACTCCAAAAGGTGTGGAGCTGCAAAACTCAGTTCTTAAGACCTTGAGTGACCCGGCAGAGAGGTACACCTTTGCAAGGGTCAACACCCTGAGATTTACTATGGTCATGTGCCCGGTCTATGGACACTAGAAATCAAAGAATACTTTCTTTCCAGGCACATCAGAGCGTTTGGACACTTGAATGTTATGATTGATGGCCATACACACCCAGTCATACATTGGAATTGCCTCACAGATAAGGGTAACAACAAAGACAAGGCAATTCTTCATGACATAATAGATGACCTCAGATCAACTGACCCCCAGGCATATTACACACCCAGAGTCAAACAGTTAAATTTCATGTCATGTTTCCAAGACACCAGTTCCTGGATAAACTACTTCCTTTGCACGAGTTTCTATCCAGAACAATGTTTTGGGGTGTACAATCCTGAAGGGTGACATTTCAGACCAATCCCCAGAGCAACTTATCTTGGTACTAGTTCACGAAGTACTCATGCTGAAGTGGTGGAGAATGAGTAACTTGGGTATAAACTCCCCGTGGACAAGGTTTCACTGCAGGAGAAACTTAAAATCGGCCTAGCCCAGAACAAACACTCAAGTCCCGGTTCACAGAACTAACTTAAGACAAAATCCTAAACTTACAACCATTTTGGTATTTACAGAATGCACTTACTACATCTGGTATTCACAGAATGCACTTACTACTTTTGGCATTCACAGAATGAACTTACTACTTTCGGTATTCACAGAGTGGAATTCCGCACCCGGAGCGGGAATTCCGCTCCCAGGCCGTAATCTCCGCCTACGGCCCAGAATCTCCGATTCTGGGCCGGAATACATGAACTGTGGCCGTTGATCATTTTAGCCACGGGGTAAACACCTGTCCAAGTGCCTACCATCCCCCACCATGGATCAGCTGACACACTGCAGAGAGTTCGTGTTCACAATGCTGACATCGCCAGAGAAAAATAGAACTAATGAGGAGGAAGAAGAATTTCACTGCAGAGGAGACCACCATGCGTGTGGAGTATATAGTGAGGCACCACAAATGCCTATATGGATTCCCACCCTACTACACCAGTGGGACACAGAAGGCAGCCCTATGGCAGCAATTAGCCACTGCTGTTACAGCGTTGGGGGAGGAGAGGCGCACAGTCCAGGACATCAAGAAGAAGTGGCAGGATGAAAGGCAGAGAGTGAAGGAGAAGTACTCCAGGATCGAATTAAACAGGATCCTCCCTGCTGCATACTCTGGACCCCGCATCCGTCTCACCCCACTGGAGGAGGATAGCCTTACCACAATACACCCCCACTTGGTCCATGGGCTGCCTGTTAGTGACGTCCGCTACGTGGTACCAGGTAAATGGGATGAAAAGAAAAAGTGCATGAAAAGATTGTCTGTGTTGCACTGTCATTGTGAGTAAGGAAGTTGTCCAAAGTGTAAGTAAAAATATAGTCAGTCAGAGACTCATGTGTCACCCTCTGTATGTAGCATCACAAGTCCCAGAATCCTTTGCATTAGAAATGGCAAATCCCTCCCCACTTTTGAAAACATGGGCACAGTACTGCTGCCGTATATACACAACCCTGCTAAGTAGCAATTGACAAATATTAGCAGGGATGCGCCAGTAACAATGCGACGCGCAATTCAACCCTTGCGCCACCACGGATGCGTCGCGTTTACAATGCGGTGCACTGTGGCGCAGGGATAGACAGATGTGTGTTGCATCTGATGGCATTGGGGGGTGCTTTGCTGGAGTCGTGTCTCAAGTGTGACGCAACTCCAACAATGTCCATGGACCGCCCATACCTAACGTGCTGTGCCACTCCTTAGGTCTGCTTCAAGCAGGCGTAAGGTTGCGTCGCAGTGGCCTCTGAAAAGTGACTCCATGAAATCTTGTAGATTTCACTGCATCACTTTTACAAGGCATATCCCAAAGGAACGCCCACCCTGCCTACATCAAAGCTGACGTAGGTTTAAAGTTGCGCAGGGTTTCACAACATGATGCATCCCCATAGATGCGTCACGTTGTGAATAAGTCGAAATGTGTCGCCTGTATTACACCACCGCTGTGTCACTGAAGTGACGCAACGGCGGTGTAAATGTTTTTCAAGGGGCTTGTAAACCTGCCACAAATTATCCAAGAAGTTAAATCACCCTGTGCCAGCCTAAATCACAAAGCAGAAGGTGAGAGAATCATCAGATCAAAATATGTCATACACATATTCTGTTGTTCATTTCCCACCCTGCCACGCCATTACATCCCCAACGCACCACTGCTCCTACCTGCCCCGTCTGCGGCAGTACTTCACAACACTGTTAGCATGCAGAAGATACGGGGAAATCCCTGAAAAGTTCCACAAGCACATTTCACACTTGGTTACTTTTCTCTCTTCTCACCCATTGACACATTTAGCCAGAGCACACACAACTGCAGTAGCAGAGGTCCCTGCATCTACTGGGAGGAATCGACATATAAGAGAAAGGCATACCACCCTCACTAACTGGTAAGTCAAACTGGCCAGGAGATGGTCAAAATGCATACATTGACATGAGACGACAGAGGGACATATAGTGCCCACATATGAAAGTCAACCAGAGATGAAAAAATAGCTTAATTACTATTGGAGTTGTCAATGGACATTCACCTTTAGCAAATGACATTTGTGAACAGCGAAAGACAAACTATAACATGTCTTGGCTCATCATACCTTTGCAATTGTAGAACATAACATGTATTTCACCAACAGTCCCAGACCTGGGAATCCAATCCTGTAATCGAGTGCCACAACTAGTCAAAAAGGTGTCCCCACTATATTGTAATAGTGTCTGTAGACCTAACCAAGAAATCCAATTTGCACAAATATGGTAATGATGAACAAGAAGTGAGATACCAGTGTCAGTAGTATTGACAATGCAGTCACTGTCCAACTTCGAATGTTTCCAATATACATTAAATTGCCCAGTCCACACAGCTGGTCATGTACTTCTTACATTGGCTGGCTTTTTTGTTGGTCATCAACAAAACACAATACTGGACCTTATCTCAGTATTCGTAGTCATGTCATTGTGCTATAGGTTGCATCTAGGTAGTGGGCCATTCTAAGTTATATGTGGGATCATTCATGATATTAAGTATAACACACTTCTGCAACGGTGGTGCCCACAACTGCTTGTGCTTATCCTTTGTGCCAGAAATTGAGTGCATCACATGTGGCTGCAGAAATGTAAAGTTGCAAAACATACTTATCATTGTAGGTACAATGAGGTCCTCCCAGAATCAAAGACACACTGACTTCTGCTACAAGGTTGGCTGTGACATCTGTTCAGGGACCACACACTGTTCCGGTGCTGGGCCAAGGTAAGTAAACCCAACAATAATTCAGGCAGAATGCTCATTAAATGTGCCTTTCACCTCCACCGTATGTTGTATGTGTTGTACAACACTGTTGTCCTGCATCACAATATACTCACATATGGCATTTGAACACATGCCAGATCAGACCCTGGTGGCTAATGAAAGGATGACACAAAATGTATGCCAAGTGAGTGCAGAATAGACATTGAATATGCTACTTACCAGTATGCATCTGTTATTGGCATGTAGGGCTGCTGACATTCATATCTGTGCATAGGTCGCCGCCTAGTGTTGGGTCCGGATGTTTGCACGTTGTTGTCCTGGAAGAGTCTTCGAAGTATCATGAGATAGGTGACTCCTCCCCTGGACCACAGTGCGCATGGGCATCCTCTCCATCCTTAGATTGTTTTTCGCCATTGTGGCAGTGATGGAGTAGATACAGTAAGTGATGACCATGCTATACAGTAATTCTGAGAGCTGCAGCTGCTACAGGCGCCAGGGAGGAGGGTGGGCGATATGAATGTTAGCAGCCCTACATGCCAAGAACAGATGCATACTGGTAAGTAGCATATTCAGTTCGAGGCATGTGGGCTGCTGAATTCATATCTGTGCATAGAATACATAGCAGTACCTCCTATTAGCGGCGGCTACCCGTGCCAGCTGCAGCAGTCTGAAAAAGAGTTTTGAGAACAGCCTGTCCTACAGGTGCCTGCTGTTTTGAGTGTACATCTACGCAGTAGTGTTTGGTAAATGTATGTATAGTGGACCATGTGGCTGCTCTACAGATTTCCTGTAAAGGAATGTTTCCTAGGAAAGCCATGGACGCCCCTAACTTTCGTGTTGAGTGGGCTCGTGGGGGAATCGTTAATGTGCGTTTAGCTTTTTGATAGCAAATTTGAATACATTTAACGATCCATCTGGCTATACCTGATTTGGAAATGGCGTTGCCCTTGTGTTGTGGAGAAAAGGCAACGAACAGTTGTTTTGTTTTCCTAAAATCCTTTGTTCTGTCTATATAGTACATGAGGGCCCTCTTTACATCTAGTGTATGGAGCATTCTCTCCGCAACATTTTCTGGATTTGGAAAGAAAACAGGCAGTTCAATAGTTTGATTCATGTGGAACTGCGATATTACTTTAGGCATGAATTTGGGGTTGGTACGTAGTACAACCCTGTTTGCGTGAACCTGTATGAATGGCTCTTGAATGGTTAGTGCCTGGAGTTCACTAAGTTTTCTTAACAAAGTGATTGCTACTAGGAAAGCTACTTTCCAGGTGAGGAATTGAATCTCACATGAGTGGAGAGGTTCGAAGGGTGGACCCATCAGTCTGGTGAGGACCAAGTTGAGGTTCCACACCGGTGCTGGTGGGTGTCTTGGGGGAATTACTCGTTTAAGTCCCTCCAAGAAGGCTTTGATGGCAGGCACTCTGAATAAAGAGAGGTGCTGCCTGTTTTGGAGACAGGCTGCTATTGCGGTTAAATGGATACGTATTGAGGTGTAGGCCAGATTGCATCGGTATAGGTGTAAGAGGTAACAGATTATGTTTTGAATGGATGCGTCTAGCGGGTTAATGTCATTGTTGTTGCAGTAAATGACAAACCTCTTCCATTTGGCCGCATAGCAAGCTCTGGTAGTGGGTCTCCTGGCCTCTTTGATGATCTCCATACAGTCAGGTGGCAGGTTTAGTTAGCCAAACTCTAAGACTTCAGGAGCCAGATTGCCAGGTTCAGCTGTTGCGGATCTGGGTGCTGATTTTCGCCATGGTTCTGCGTTAAGAGTGCAGGTTTGATCCGCAGCCTTTGATGTGGCACCACGGAAAGTTCTAGAAAGGTGGTGTACCATGGCTGGCGCGCCCATGTGGGAGCAACTAGGATGAGTGTTAGTGAGTGCTGTCGCAGTTTGCGTGCCACCCGCGGTATTAATGGTGCTGGGGGAAAAGCGTACGCAAATCTGCCGGACCAGTTCATCCATATCGCATTGCCCTGCGACTGTGGATGTGGGAACCTGGCGGCAAAGCTTCGGCATTTTGCGTTTTCGCTTGTGGCGAATAGGTCTATCTCTGGGTGACCCCACTGTTGGAAGTACGGTTGGAGAACGGACGGATGTAGCTCCCACTCGTGCATCTGGTGGCTGTGTCTGCTGAGCAGATCCGCCATCTGGTTGTCCTTGCCGGGGAGGCGTTCCGCCATGAGGAATATGTTCCTCTGAATGGCCCACTTCCACATGCTCTGAGCCAGATGAGACAACTGTGGAGAGTGTGTTCCTCCCTGCTTCTGTATGTAGTACATGGCAGTCATGTTGTCCGTCCGGATCAACACGACTTTGTTGCACAAGTGTACTTTGAATGCCTTCATGGCTAGGAAGATTGCCATCAGTTCCAGAAGGTTCATGTGCATCTTCTTTTGTTGTGTCGTCCATAGTCCCTGCACTGTGTAATTGAGTACATGAGCTCCCCATCCCTGGAGAGAGGCGTCCGCCGACAGTATTATTTGTGGAACAGGCTCTTGGAACGGTCGGCCCTTGCAAAGGTTTTGTGGAGTCCACCAATGCAGAGAGTTGTATGCCCGACCGCTCACCAACACTAGGTCTTTTAATTCCCCGTGAGCCTGATTCCATTGACGTGCCAAGCACTCCTGAAGCGGGCGCATATGTAGTCTCGCGTGCGGGACTATGAAAATGCAGGAGGCCATCATGCCTATCAACTGCATGAACACTCACGCAGGAAGGGAGTGTTGAGGTTTGAACTTTGAGATCAGCAGTTGCATGCTGTTGATCCTCACCAAATTTGGCTGAGCTGTGGCTGCCAGAGTGTTTATGGTCGCGCCCAGGTACTGTCGTACGTGTGCGGGTTGGAGATGTGATTTTGGGTAATTTAGTGAGAATCCCAGACTGTGAAGGAGGTGAATGGTGAGGGACATGTGGCTGGCGCATTGCTGTGCCGACTTTGCTTGAACAAGCCAGTCGTCCAGGTAAGGGTAGACGTGAATGTGTTGTCTCCGTAGATGTGCAGCCACTGTAGCTAGGCACTTGGTGAAAACCCTGGGTGCTGTTGTCACTCTGAAGGGGAGAACTTTGAATTGATAGTGCTGTTCCTGAATAGTGAACCTGAGATATTTCCTGTGTGATGGGTGTATGGGTATGTGGAAGTACGCATCTTTAAGGTCTAATGTGGCTAGGAAGTCTCCCTGGCTGAGCAGCGGGAGAACCCGCTGTAGGGTGAGCATATGGAAATGCTCTGAGAGAATGTAGTGGTTGAGGGGTCTCAGGTCTAGTATAGGTCTGAGTGACCCGTCCTTTTTTGGGATTAAGAAGTACAGAGAGTACACCCATGTCCCCTGCTGGTTGACGGGCACGACCTCTATTGCACCTTTTTGCAGCATACTTAGCACTTCCTGCTGCAATAATGCTAAGTGCTCTACGGACATAGGACGGTGCTTTGGTGGTATGTTGGGTGGAGTGGAGGTTAATTCGAGACAGTAACCGTGTTGGATAATGTCCCTGACCCACCTGTCTGTGGTGGATGGTTTTCCACGTGGACAGGAACCGCTGGAGTCTCCCCCCGACAGGTGTTATGTGGTCGGGGGGAAGGGAGAGGGCGTCACTGTATGTTTTTGGGGGAGGACCTGGTGTTGCCGTCCCCTGCCCTTGGTGCTGGAGCCACGATATCCACCTCTGTTAGTTTTATCGTAGGTACTCTGTGTGCCCCCTTTAGTGTATTGCTGCTGTGACCCCTGGCCTCTAGCTGCTCCTCTATTCCCGGGGCGACGAAAGGAGCCACTACGAAATTGCTGCGTCTGCAGAGCCCCCATTGACTTCGCAGTGTCAGTGTCTTTTTTTATTTTTTCGAGGGTAGTGTCAACTTCTGGTCCGAATAAGTAGTCGGGGTTGACTGGCTGATTTAGGATGTTGTTTTGAATCTCTGGTTTGAATCCTGAGATTCTCAACCATGCGTGTCGTCGTAACATGACGCTGGTGTTAATTGCCCTAGCTGCTGTGTTGGCAGCATCCAGGGCGCACTTAATGGATGCGTTGGTAAGGAGCTGTCCCTCTCTGATGAGGAGTTCCGCTGCCTCTTTGTATTCATCTGGCAGATGCTGGAGTAGTGATTCTAGCGTGTCGTAGTGTGAACGATCATAACGGGCCAGGAGTGCCTGTGTATTGGCAATGCGCCAGATGTTTGCTGCTTGAGCTGCAATTCTTTTGCCTGAGGTGTCCAGCACTTTGGACTCCTTGTCTGGGGGAGGAGCATCACCTGTTGTTTGCGAATGGGCTCGTTTGCGAGCGTTAGCAACTACCATGGAGTCCAGAGGTAACTGACCTCTAATGTACATAGGATCTCCGGGCGCAGGCTTGTATTTTTTTTCAATCCTGGGGTTTAGCACCCGTGCCCTGGTTGTTTCTTTGAAAATGTCCTTTGCAGGTTTGAGAACTCCTTTTAACATGGGCAGAGTTTTGACAGTTCTTTCGGAGGAGGCGAAAATGTCCACTAAAAAGTCTTCTTCAACAGTGTCAGAGTGGAGTTGTACTCCATGATTGGCGGCAGCACGTTCTATGAGGGCATTGAAGGCAGCAGTGTCCTCTGTGGGAGATGTTCTGGCGCTGTAAAGCTGCGTGTCCGGGGTATCTGGCGCGGTACCCAGGTCTGTAGGGTCCTCCCATGCCTGATCTGGTTCCTGCTGCTCATCAGGATCGACATCCCCAGAGTAGGTGGTATCATCGCCCATGTAGTCCTCCACTGCGTCCGTTTCTGAAGGCGCAGGAGAAAAGGACTGGGGATCCTGATAGGAGGTGTGCAAGCGTTCATACAGAACTGGTTGCGACTCCGCTGGCAATTTGTGCTTTAGAGGTATACTGTAGGAGTCCAAGCCCCTCTCTGGCGTGATCTTCCGCTTGCGGAGCATTAGTCTACCAGTGTCGGCGTCGATGAATTGTGGCTGTGAAGGCTCAGAATGTGTGTGTCCAGTAGACGGGGACTGCGTCTGGCGGACACGTGTTCGGATCTCGAACATCTTCGGCGCCGTGGATGGCGGCAAACCAAAAGTGATGTTGGTTGGCGCCGAGGTTGCTTTGGGAGCTTTGTTCGTGTAGGGGCCCGACGTGGATCGGAGGGCTACCCATTCCCTGATGCGTTGCAACAACGCTGCGACTTGTCGCACTGAGAACGCCGAAGGTTCTTTGGAGCCGGTCGGCACCGTGGAGGTAGGCGTCGACGGCTTTGGAGCCACGGGCTCATCGATCCGAAGACAGGTATCAACGGTCGTTGGATTCGACGACTTGGCGTGTGCCGCTGTCTTCGACGTGGACTCAGATGGAGCGGCCATTTTGACTTTGGTGGTCGGGGCCGACTGCTTCCGTGCCAGAGGCCGAGGCGCTTTTGGGGGGCAGAGGGCCTTTTTCTTCGGGTCCGTACCGATATCCGCTGCAGTGAGTTCGGCGCCGAAATCCCTTTTACTGCGTTCGGAGCCGACGGCCTTTGCTGGCGTCGAAGGAGTGTAGGTCTTCGAGCCGATCACGGCCAGTTTCACTTTTGGTTTCGGTGGAACTGGTGCGACGATTGGTTTCGGTTTCGTTGAAGGGAATCCAGTCGTCTTTGGCAATAATGGCTTGTGCGGGATGTTCAACGCCGGGCCCGAAGGCGGGGCCGAAGAACTTTGGGATTGATCTCGGGTAAGGCCCGGAGGTGATCCCTCGACCTGAGCCGTAGAATGACGCACTTTGACGGCCTCCGTATTGAAGGGTGGGCCTGGCTCTTCACTAGAGCCATCTTCTTCGGCCCCAAAGGCCTCATCGTAGTCTCCTACCTCGTCGATGACTTCTTCCCTTTGAAAAAGCACTTCATCGTCGTCTTCCGATCGGGAATCGTGTTCGGAAGCGGGCTGGAGTTTACTTCTTCCACTCTCTCTGCGTCCTCGTCCTCGGTGCTGAAGATGGTGGCCGGGGCAGGCGCCGATTGCTGCGCTTCTAATCTCGCCGCCCGTCGATTCCGGAGAGTCTTCTTCGATCGGAATCGGACACAGGCCACACATTTCGACTCATCGTGATCCGGTGAGAGACATTTGTTGCATACCGGGTGGACGTCGATGTGTGGGTATTTTGCGTGGCATAAAGGACACCGTTTGAATGGGGTCCTCGATTCCATCGTCGATGTAAGTCCGATCTTTCGGATCCGTTGGATCCGAAAGGCTGGAAGAAGTTTCTAAACTAATCAAGAAAGCAGTCGATACCGAACGGGAACAGTACCGACGAAAACTAAAGGCCTTTTGGCCTTAAACTGAATTTTCCTAACCTGAGCTAAGATAAGCACATCCGAACCCAATGGCGGAAAAAAACAATCTAAGGATGGAGAGGATGCCCATGCGCACTGTGGTCCAGGGGAGGAGTCACCTATCTCATGATACTTCGAAGACTCTTCCAGGACAACAACGTGCAAACATCCGGACCCAACACTAGGCGGCGATCTATGCACAGATATGAATTCAGCAGCCCACATGCCTCGAACACAATAGTACAATGTGTCATATGAAGTGACCAAAACACAACAGGCTTGCAATTCAATGATAGGAAAAATCCCTAGCAAAATATATATGGTTAAATCATAATGAAATTGGTAAGGCTGTGGCCAACACTGATGCCAGTTGTGTACCTTTGAGATGGGTGTACGGGTTGCTAAGGTGAATCTTCATGAAGGTACACCTGCAAAATAACTTGGTTGAAGAGCAACACGCAAATCCAGTGCAGGCGGAAAGCATCAAAGCTTCTCAGCTTATCCGCAATGTGTGATCATAACCAAATGTTGCATTCGGCTTGCCTCCTCTTCTACCGTATTCACATGTATAGGTGAGTGTTTGACATATGAGGTTTGGATGTCTGCTGTACAAGACACCATCCGTTGTCAGCTAAGTACGACCATGATGTTGGAACTAGAGTATGCAAAGAGAGGACACTCAAAGGATGGACATAAGAAATCTGTGTTCTCTCATTCAAAAATGAGCTGTGCGACTTCATGGGTAGGGAAGCACAAATGAGCAACATCATGTCCCTGACTACTGCACATCTCACACATGAACTCCTTTCTGACTTGTCAACAGACAACATTACACTCATGAAAAATGTTAGTCTTAATGGTAACAGTGAAATCAGTGTAATGCGGAGGAGTCTGGGTCATTTATCCCCTTCCTTGAAATATCAGTAGCCTTCTCATACAAGTTTGTCTGTTGATGTGTCATCTCATTGATGTCAGTGCTGCGTGGAGGTAACAGCTGGCAAATGCTGCATGTGAGAAGGTGCCCACATGTAAAGTCCATGAGGTAAACATGCTGCACATTATCCTGGATTATCCGCAAATGGTTATTGAGAATGACATGCTGGCTCATAGCTACCATCTGTTGTACTAAAATATGGACATGTATGTCTCATCACAGCTGCTGACAGGATGACACCACTGCAGCGGACACCATCCCGGGGAATGCATGACATCCTGGCTGCAGCAGTGAAACCCTCGCGCACCTGTCCTTCAGGTAATTCTGGCATGAGGTGTGTCACTAGCTTAGATTACTAAACCATGACAGAGATCAAGATCCCCTTCTGCATGGAATCAGTTGTTGTTTACAAAGTGAAATACAAATCAGGAGTGTCATGTGCCTGTCTGTCAATTAGTGATGCAGATCATTGAGAATGTTGTCACTTCCGTCTACAGCTGCTGGATCGGGGACAGCTATGTCTACAACATCTACGAGGAGACAGGTTCAGCAGTTGACACCAGGGGGGAACGTGAAGGGACAGAAAATTGTAGCTGGAGCTGGTGAGTTTGCTTGTATCATGTACATCTTGTGTAACACCTCAGTGCTATGGTGTGAGCTGTCATTTGTGGTGGTACCCTAACCAGGTCACATGATCCTCATCTGTTGATGCAAAGTACAGTTAATATAACCCTTATGTTGCACCACATGTAATACCAGGTCAATCACTAATACGGTTACAACCTCTGTGTTCCAGGGGATGCTGAGGATGAGGATGACAGACCTACGACCAATGCGGGCCAACGGGGAATCAGAGGGGAGAATCCCCTGATCCTCCACGCAGTTATGTCGGCAGCAAGTACTGCTCAAGAGGAGGAGGAAGTTCCTGAGGACATCGACTTGGTGGATGATGATGACTACATGTCCATCCACTATAGGGGATGACGATTCTCATGCCAATGAGAGCTATCTTGCCAGATTGCCAAAATCAGTCACGGCATCACATCCTCCTCCAAGCAACGTTCATCAGCTTCCTCCCAAACAAACAATTGCCTGTCCCCAGCAAAGAGCAAACCAGCCACAGCTCCCACGCATCCCAACACAGACATCACTCCCTCACATCCAGGACAGACATGGTGGTTCCCCTACCCGCTCTTCCCTATACAGTGTATCCCTGCCATCCTCTCCACCATCTGGGGGAAGTACCAGCCCTGTTATGGTGCAGGTATCCCCTGGGCACCATTCTCCTGCCCACAGACTTCCACCTGCCACCCCCTCCCCTGCTATTGGACCTGCTCGTCCCATCCATGGCAGACACCTTCAGAGAGGGCCTGCATCTGGCTATGGTGGCCAGTGGGAGCAGGACTTCTTCCAACAGCAAACAGATGTGAGGCAGGACATTTGTGCCATGGGGGCTACCTTGTCAGACATGTCTGAGTCCCTGCAGGACATGGTCCAATTCCCTCAGGTGGTGGACAGGCTGAGCCAAGTTTTGGATAGGATGGATAGAACTTGGCAGGACATGTCCAGGAATATGAGAGACATGATATCCATCCAAAGGGAGTAGAGTGCAAGACACCGTGCCTTGGCCATGAAGATGATGGAGGACATGCTGAAAGTGATCCAAAGTCTCCCTTCACGGTCAACTCAGGGAGGGGAGCCATCATATCTGCCTGCAGGACAGCACATCCACACACCTGTACCACCAACTGCACAGCACCACAGCAAAGGTACACATCCACACCGGCGCCCTGAACAGGCACTCCCACCACCTGCACAACCACCACCAACCCCTGTACAGGCACTCCCACCACCTGCACAACCACCACCAACCCCTGTACAGGCACTGCCACCACCTGCATAACCACCACCAACCCCTGTACAGGCACTGCCACCACCTGCACAACCACCACCAACCCCTGTACAGGCACAGCCACCACCTTCACAACCACCACCAAACCCTGTACAGGCATTGCCACCACCACATGGTGGGCAGAGGTGTCGGGTTCTTCCCCCCCACCTTCAATGTCCACAGCCTCCACCCGGGACGTAGCACCAGAGTTGTGTTCCTTGTCAGTCCGGGTGGGCGCAATCCCCTTGCCTCCTGATGTTGAGGGTCCCTCCTCATCCTCGCTGGTGGAAAGAGGGTGTAGTCGCCGGCGCACTGATAGCCTCGCGCTCCGGACCTGGTCCTGCTGTTCTTTCATTTCGCCAGCTGTGCCTCCTGAAATGTAAGCAAAATCCTGATGTGGTGGTTGTTTCATGCAGGACGAGACACATACATAGATGAGCCAAGGTCAGACTTTGTTTTCCTCTGATCAGACTCTACAGTTGTCAGTGTTTATGAACTTACATTACGTGTATGTTCACTGTCATTTACTGAATTAAGTCTGATATGGACATCTCACATGAATGTTTGTGGCTTACATAACTGTATTGGCTAACTTTCAACCTTGGCATTCTTGTGATCTGTGTGTGCTGTCACTGCTACATGTGCAGGTTCCAAAACCAGTCCACCAAAGGAGAACATGAAGAGTCCAGATTTCATTGAATTTGGCCATTGATATGGAGTCGCAGCTATTTAACGTCTGGACATGTGTCATCTGCTTTGTAGCATTGTATGGGACAAGACAAATGCCGAATGTGGGTCACAAATCCACATAGGGTCTGGACTATTTCTTTAGCTACATTGTGGGTATAGCCTATTGCGGTCCCCACACATAATCTGACAATCCAGTGCCACATATTGGCTTTGGTGACTGAGAAGGTAGTGCAGTACACCGGGGAACAGTGGTGAGTCGTTGTGACAGCTACCTGTACATGTGAAATGTCATACAGGCCACTGAGGGTGAGACGTCTGTCAGTGGACACACCTTGCACATTTAGAAGCACTTAAGAGTGATGCAAGGATCTCAAAGTCTGTCTTGACTCCATGGCACATGATGATCTGTCTCAATTGAAACCCAAACTCTACAAATGCAATGCAAGTCACAGCACCCAATACCCTTTGGCCTGCCATGCGCACACTGGACAGTGTCTGTACCATTGCTCATCCAATGCGCACATCAGTTATGATTAGGCCTGGGCGGTAAATTTTGTTCCGCTCGCGGAATTTGCGATAATTTGACATTTTCACGTTCTGCGGAGAGCGCGAAAATGTCAAAACTTTCGCAACCTGCCGCGAAACGGAAGTATTTTTCTTGTTCGCGCTTTAAAAATGCATTCTCGCGTTCGCAACTTACCGGGTTTCTGCGTTCGCCGACGAGTTTTCCTATCCGTTCGCGCGCGCCACAAGATGTTGGATTGTTGGTAGCCGGTCGCGAACACGTCTTTGCGATCGCGAACAGGAAATAAGCATCGCGAGCAAGATGGCCGCGCCCATTAGCGACCGCATGGGCAAGTTGGAGATATATTTCCCCGCGAGCACGCAAAAACACATCGCGAACGGGCGGGAAACACAATCTCCGCATTTTTGCGAAAGTTTCACATGCTCGCGGAGATTTTGCGCAATTTCGCGATAATTTGCGAAAATCAATTTCGCAAATTCCGCCCACCCTTAGTTATGATTTCCTTGGTTCAATGGTAGTGGTGCTGGCAGAGCAGATTTCAATATGAATGCACAAGTGTGGCTAATTTACCCAGTTGTCATGAACAAACTACCACTCCCAAAATGCACTCTGCCCTGTACAGTCCATATGCCACAGTGTGCCTTTTTAATCTTGGTGACTGCTGCATGGACATGGAATCGTGAATGGAGGCATGGGACACACAATGGTACAGCACTGTTTCACTCACATCATACTCCCAGACACATATTGCATATGATGCGCTTACCAGGTCCCTGCTGCTCATGCTCCTCCAGCTGAGCATGGAGGGTCGGCCAAGCTGCTCGCAGGACCCTCCTGTACAGTGGGGAGAGGCAAGGACGATGCACATGGTGCTGGGAAGACAGGTCCACCAGCTCCTCAGCCTTGTGCCGGGACCAGCGTTTTAGGTCCTCCCAGCGCTTGCGGCATGCCCTAGCACTCCTGGTGTGGACTCCCACTGCACTGCAGCGCTCCCCGATGTTGGCCCATAGCCTGGCCCGGGCTGCATTGCTCAGCTGGTGTTCTGGGTCCCCATATAGCTGAGGATATTTGGACAGCACCCCCTCAGCTAAGATGTCTAATTCCCTTTCAGTGAAAGGGGGTGCTTTCTCTTCATAACCCTCAGCCATTTTGGGGCAAATAAGTAAGATGAGAGCAGCAGGATGTCAGAGGATCTATCTGTGATAGAGGATGACTCAGAATGAACACAAAATGGCTGTCAACAACTTCCTGTGATGAATTTCCTGTCTCCCACTTCCTGTATAACATTGCCTGTATGAAATAATGTGTTCCGAGTCATTTTCGGAGATTACAGCTGGAAAACGTAGTTTCCGGTTCCGGAGCGGCGGGTCCGCATACATGCATTATGCTCCAAAATCGGAACTTACGTTTTCGGGCCGTAAACTCTGAAAATGACCCGGAACACATTATTTCATACAGGAAATGTTTTACAGGAAGTGGGAGGCAGGAAATACATCACAGGAAATAGATGGCAGCCATTTTGTATTCATCCTGATCCATCCACAATCAGTAATCAAATCCACTGCCATCCTGCTGTTCTGTTGTGGAAGAAACTGAAATGACAGTGCAGGTGAGAATCATGAATATGTAACAAAAGGGGGAACAGACCATTTAATGACATTTCTGCACACACGGGGAGGGGCTGAGACAACATCAAACCCCAGTTTCATTTTCTCCTACTTTGCATTATGGTACATGTAGTCCATATTGAGTGCTCATTACCAGAGTTGTGTAATGTGTTACGTAACATTGGGGTGGAGCAGTGTGGAAATATCACAGACACATGGTGCCTGATTCACCCATGACATCATCACTCATGTTCTGGGCCCATCATTTGTAGGGGAGTTAAATCTGTTGAGGGCACAGGCCTGGGTATGCAATGGTTATGGCCTTTTGTGATTGAGTGACCCATCCTCATAAGGTCCAGGTAGGTCTCTCAGGACATGTATCGTTTGTCATCTGCGTGAATAGTTGTTTTTAGGGACATCCACCACACTGATCGCTGACATGGGCACATGACCTAAGGCACGCTCCACCTTTTGACTACTGTCAGCAACTGTGATTTACATGCAGTTAGTGTGGCTTGCAAAGTCGTCTCAGGATGGAATTTATTGACACAGTCGTGTATATCCAAGTTTCAACATTGACAACAGACAGCAAACCACATCTTGTCCATGACACTACAGGTTGCACATTTGAATATCTAACCTCCATCATTAAGACGAAGACGAATGACAACAAAACGCTTACTGTCATCTCCTCTACCATCCGCCAGGCAACACACTCACATTCGGAGAACACCTTTCTGACCTGATAACACACTGCTCACTCTTGGACTCCCACAACATAATACTAGGTGACCTCAACCTTCATTGGAACACCGAAAACAACACTCTGATCCAATCCTTAAACAAACTTCTACTCAATAATAATCTTATCCAACACTGCACAGAGCAAACCCATAACAGAGGCTCAATCCTTGGCGCCGTTATGGCTCATGAAGATACAGTTACTATCGACCACATTCTTCCTGGCGACTTGCCAGACCACCACATCATTCTATTTCACATTAACCAAATGACTCATCGCCTACCCCGTACACAGGAATCCCTTCGTTGTGCGAGAAATTTAAGACAGATTCCCCTTGCCGACCTGGAAGAACCTACTCCCCCCACTTCGAGGGACCTCTTTATAACCGGACTTACTACACACTACAACGCAACAATGACAACTATACTAGACCAAGCAGCCCACTTGAAACAAAAAAGAGTCAGGAACAACCCATCGAGATCCTGGTTCAATACAGACCTAAACTCTGAAAGAAGACAACTCAGAGCTGCCGAAAGACGTTAGCGGAATAACCCGTCCACAAGCCACCTTGACCAGCTCAAAACAGAATGCACGAATATAAAAAAAACATCAAGAATGAAAAAACAACCTTCTTCCATAGCGCATAAGACAATGCTAAAAACCGTCCCAAAGAACTCTTTAATATCATTAAACAACAAACATCCAAGCCTCCCACAATAACCGTGCAGGCCTCCAAAGATCTATGTTACAACTTTGTCAATTTCTTTAATGAGAAAATCACCAAGATTGAGTGCTCTGTTGATGACAACCTCCTGTCACCCAACGAAAGCCCGCCCCCCAGCAAAGAAGGAAACAACCCCCACATGCACCCACCCAGCAGCTGGAAGACATTCAACCCCATCTCTAAAGCAGACATCACTGAAACGATTAACAGGTCCAAACCCTCTTCACAAAAAGCTGACCCTATTCCTGCTCAACTGAGAACCGGAGTCATGCCAGACTGTCTTAAAATTGGCCAAGTCACACCATTACTAAAAACAAACGGGCACAGACCCAAACAACCCCTAATTTCAGGCCTGTATCCAATCTCCCCTTCTTAGCCAAAATCCTAGAAAGATATGTTCTCCTCCAACTTAACCAACACATTGACAGCAACAACCTTCTGGCGATCCTTAATGTCATAGGTGATGTCTACAAATCACTCAATGCTGACCGATGCTGCCTACTCATACTCCTTGACCTATCGGCAGCCTTCGATACGGTTGACCACAAACTGCTCATAAATCCACTCCAAGAAAGGATTGGAGAGGATGAGGTGGTCCTACAATGGTTTACCTCCTTCCTACAGACCCGCTCTCAATGAATAAAAATGAACAACTTCACATCTGACCTACTCCCCATAACCAGAGGTGTTACACAACATTCAGTTCTCTCCCCATCACTGTTCAACATCTACAAGGAGCCCCTCACCGCCATACTAAAAAAAGCCAACACCGGTGTGTGGACTGGCGCTTGCTTGGCCGTGTGTGTGTGGACTGGCGCTTGCCTGGCAGTGTGTGTGTGTGTGTGTGTCTACTGGCACTTTGCTAGTGGTATGTGTATGTGGACTGGAGCTTGGCTAGCGGTGTTTTGTGGGTTGGTGTTTGGATGGCAATATGTGTGGGCTTGTGGTGTGTTGGTGGCTCGTAGCCAGTAAGTGTATTGACTTGCTTGAGGTGTGTTTGTAAGTTGTCCGATGTTTGAGTGCTTGGTGGTGTGATTGAATGGTTCTGTTTGTAAATGTAAGTGTTGTATTGTGTTGGGCCCACAATTGTTAGTGTGAATGGTTTTATGTGTCTAATGCATGAAAGGCGTATGAATGGACTGTAAAGTGGTTGGTGCCTTGACGTGGATTTACATTTCACGAGCTGCAAGTCAGTGGCTCTGTATTCTGTTGTTAAAATTATTAACAATGACCTTTTTATTTCGTAAAGTCATTAGTGAATTTCTTTTTTTTTTTTTAGAGAAACATTTACTAACCCTTGTGCCAAATCCAACCAGTATGGCTGTGATTGACTAGTGGATGTGTGTGCAATAATGTTTTGATGTTTGTTTGCTTTTTATTGTCAGTGCATACTCTCTCTGCAGTGAACACCTTCTGCTCTCATGTTGTTTTGGAAACTGGTCAATAAGGGAGTATTATGTGGTATGTTTTGTGTGGATCCCACAAGGGTTTCTTACCCAGAAGTCCTTGTAAATTTGATTCATTGACAAAAACATATTTTTCCTCACATTTCTGTGTGGGAAGCTTGCAAGATGACCAGGCAGGCACAAATTTCCTACCACCCAGCATTTCCCGAGGTCTCCTGATAAAAGTGCTACCTCACTTGTGTGGCTGGGCCAATTGCCTGTGACAAAGAACGGCCCAAAAACCTATTGTGGAGACATCAAAAGTATCTATCACAAAACTACCTGGATTTGCAAGGGAAGGCACCTGTGTTTTTGGTCCTAGGGTCAGCAGCAATCTAGGGAAACCTATCAAACTCACACATTTCAGAAAACTAGACACCCGGGGGAGCCCAGGGAGATGTGGCATGTGTGGATCTTCCAATGTATTCTTAACCAGAATACCCTGCAACGGTGAAACGTTGAATAAAAACACAAATATTCCGTACATTTCCGGGACGTAAACTACAGGAATATGCTGAGATCCAGAAAATTCCTACCACCCAGCGTTCCCCCACTTGTTCCGATAAAAACACTACCCCTTGTGTGTGCCTGGGTCTAGTGCCCGCAACAGGAATGAATCTCACCAGGATCCACAGTAGTTCTACCAATGCGGGATTTACATAGTGCCGACTTAGTTGGAGGTCAAAATCCATAGTTAGCCACCTTGTAAAAATACATGGAGTCTGCTGGGTGAAATATTATGTCTCCTAGGTCATGTTTTGGGGTGTTTAGTGTCACAGGTGCAAGCCCCAGCCACAGAAGCGGGAAACCATTTTATCGGGAGACATATGGGAGGAAAGAATAGTAGAACATTTAATACTACCAATTGAATATCTCTATGTTTGTGCCTTTCAAATGTAAGCAAGTGTGTAACAAAGAAGATAAAATGTGTAGAAAGTGCCCTCTGAAACACATACCAGTACAGGGACCCATACGTTCAGAGATGTACAAACAACCACTGCTACTAAACCAAGTATCTGGTGTACATTTCAGAAATACGGAGTTTTACTTCATACCTATTTCCCATTCTTTATAATTTACCATATAAATTGCTGTATATTTAGTACGCAATGAAAAACCATTGTAAGGAGCACCTCAGTTTTTAGCTAAGGGCAAAGTTCTGTGAAATACAGATTAAAGAGAGTTGGGCTAAGTGAGGATCCCTGCGGGACACCACAAGGAAAGGAGAAGGTATTTGAGCTAAAGCTGTCTAACATTGCAGTGTTTACTCTACCCTCTAAAAAAGACTTCAGGAGTTCTTGAACTGTATTTTTTATACCCAGCTTCTCTAAAAATAGTTTTAAGCTCATCTGTGGCTTTTATCAGTGCAGTCTCTGTGCTATGTTCCGTTCTGAATCCAAACTGAGTTGGATCAAGTAGATGGTGATCTTGGATGAATTGAGTCAGTTGGATATTCATGATTTTTTTCAACTATTTTCACTGGAAAGGTAGTCTGGAAATTGGGTGATAGTTAACTGGGTCAAGGTTGTTTTTTTTTTTAAAAGGGAAGAATGTAGGACGTCTTCCAAGAGAAAGGGAAGAGGCCGGTTGAAAGCACACTTGAAGATGTTAGTCAAAACAGCTATGTGTTCTAGGAGTTGTTACAGCACAAAAGGAGGACAAGGATCGTAAGGAGATCCTGATTTTGGGGTATGAATAAGGTACTCCACCTGCACGGTGGCAGCTGCGGCGAATTTGGTGAAGCTGACCAAGAGGATCTCATTTTGCATATTAAGGTTGCAGGTATAGTCAGGGTGATGCGAGGTGGGGATCTTACTGGTTAAGGAGTTGGTGTCTTTGAATAGATTGTAGATTAGATCTACCTTGTTATGAAAGTGTTGTGAGATGGTGTCGCAGAAGGCTTGACTGTAGTTGGTTCCCTTGATCTCAGGTTGTTTAGTCTGTGTATTTATAACCTGATACAATTCCCTGGCGGATTCAATCTGAGAAGTAAAAAACACAGTTTTTTCTTTGGTGAGTAGCTCTTTGTATTTAGACAAAAACAGTTTCTGTTTCCTTTCCGTATGAGACATAATCCATTTCCTTTCCTGATGTATGCAGTTTTTTTTTTCAAACTGAAGAGCTTAAGTATACCAGGGCGCAGAGGGAGCTTTCCTTCTAAGTTTAACCGTTTTGATAGGGGCTGCATAAAAGAAGGCAGTGTCTAGCCAATTTGTGTAGTCGTTCGTGGCTAGTTCAATTTTTTTAGATGGAAAGATTTGGGGAGCCCGCCTGCTTCTAATAGTCTAGATCAGGACTGGCACTATTTAGTTCAAATAGGATGTTGAAATGATCGGACTAAGAAAGAGGTAAAAGTTTCAATGCCGTGATGAATTTGTTATTAGAAAAAATGGCATCTAGCATGTGGCCCGCTGAGTTAGTGGTGTGTTCTACTAGTTGTGAGAGCCCAACATCATTCATGGTTTCTAAGATGGCCTTGGTATCTTTGTTGTCGTGAGTATCCAAATGAAAATTTAGGTCACCTAGCACTTGCAGACTTTGTTTTCTAAGAGAGTGCCTATTGAGTTCAGAAGATTGCTTCTAGGGTCGGGTGGGCGGTATATAAGCGATCTTCTAAAGGATTGTTTCTTGGTTACCTCAGACCAGACGGATAGTACTTTGCATTCTTCGTTAGGAAAGGACCCAAATCTTCCCTTGATATGGTCTCTATGTATGACACCATGCCCTACCCCTCGTTTTATATGACGGTCAAGACAGAATATGGTGTTACCTGCGGGGATAGCGTTGATCAAGTTAGGACTGGAAAAGCTATTGGCCCATGTTTCGGTGACAAAAATAATGTCTTGCTGCTGTCTATCATTAGGTCAGCCATTTCAATGGCATATTTCACTACGGAACCAGCGTTAATAAGAGCTCAGCGATACCGTGTTAGAGAGTGTTAAGAGATATGTTTGAGGTGGGTGAAACTTAGGAAGTCCTTCTGGTGTGATCTGGGTTGGAACCGGAAGGGGTTCCAGTGCTCGTCGCGATCTGGGCGCAGACGGGCTTAATTTGGTAAGCCTTGGCGCAACTGCTACACAAACGCACTAATCCAGAATTTAAATAACCCTCCATGCGAGGATGGGCATGGCTACATGCCAGAGCCTGAGTGCTCCTAAAAATGAGTGGATAAATTACTGGGGGACAAATCCAGTTCCCAGCAACCCCGCTTTACTGGGAAAATAAAGAAAACTGGAAAAAAAGTTGTGAAATAAACACATAAAATGAGTAAAATACAGGCACTAACTCTTCCAAGATGGCGCCCAGAATTTGAATGGAGCCAGGCAACTCGGAAAAAAAACAACACAGAGTGTCTATTACACCCGATGCCTACAAGGAAAATAAAAGATTGTGGTAAGAGCAGGCAATGTCACAAATGCTCTGCTGAGCTCTGTTGATGTAGACTTGTAAAAATTGGCATGAAGATCCACCCGATGAAGGAGATCGCAAGTCCATTTGAAATGCAGTTGGGCCTCTGGAAAGGTGGACGACTTGATCAGCCAGTCGTCCAGGTATGGGTAGACAAAGATCAGGTGCTTTCGAAGATGTGCTGCCGCTACACCCATGCACTTGGATAATGTTCTGGGTGCTGACTTGAGACCAAACGGTAGGATGGTGTAATGATAGTGGTATTGCCCCACGATGAACCGTAGGAATTTCCGATGCTTCCTTGCAACGGGAATATGAAAGTAGGCATCATGCAGGTCAATGGAGCAAAGCCAGCCACCCTGGCGAAGCTGGGCGTATATTTGGTGTAAGACCAGCATCCTGAACTTTTCCTTTCAAATCCATTTGTTGGCGAGCCTGAGATCGAGAATGGGTCTGAACTCTTGATTGTACCTCTTTGGCACTAGGAAGTACCTGGAGTAAATGCCCTTTCTCCGTTGACTGAGGGGAACCAGTTCCACGGCCTTCTTTTGCCACTAGATAGTGACTTCCTGATTTAGAAGGTTGAGGTGAGAAGTGGATGGCCTCCGGAACAACGACTCCGGAACAACAAGTTCTGGAGTCACGCAAGCCAAACAACGACTTGCCCGAACAACGACTTAGATTTAACCATGCATGAGCGTGGTTAAGGCTATATCGTTCTAGTGTTCGGGATGGGGGGGGGGATAGCGTCGGACAGGAAGAGGACAGATAAGAGGGTTTGGAGTCGTTTTTAGGATGGGGGGTTCGGTGTAGTTTTTAGGGGGTGGAGGGTTTGGGGTAGTTTTTAGGAGTTGGGAGGGGTATGGGAAAGTTTTTAGGGGGTGGGGGTTTGGGGTAGTTTTATGGGGTTTGGGTTAGTTTTTAGGGGGTGGGGGTACAGGGCAGCTTTTAGGGGTGGGAGGGGTTCGGTTTAGTTTTTAGGGGGTGGGAGGGATTCGGATTAGTTTTAAGGGGGTAGGGGGATTAGGGTTAGATTTTAGGGGTGGGGGGGTTTGGGTTAGCTTTTAAGGGGTGGGGGTTTGGGGTAGTTGTTAGGGGGTGAGGGGGTTCGGGATAGTTTTTAGGGGTCGGGAGGATTATGGGACAGTTTTTAGGGGGTGGGGGTTGGGTTAGTTTTAAGGGGTTCAGGTTAGTATTTAGGGGGTGGGGGTACGGGGTAGTTTTTAGGGGGTGGGAGGGGTCAGTTTCGATTTTAGGAGGTGGGAGGGATTTGTGTTAGTTTTTAGGAGGTGGGGGTATGGGTTAGTTAATAGGGGTTTGGGGGAATCGGGGTCGTTTTTAAGAGGTTGGGTGGTGTATTTAGGGCTCAGTGTAAGAGGGAGGGTGGTCGTAAGATTAGATTCATCAAAAGGAGACAGTTCCTCTCTTATGGCCGAGGTGATAAGAATCACTAACTGCCTACTGTATTGTGGTCTCGGGGGGAGATCTGTATTTCAGATCTTAATGCCCTCACACACCTGTTAGGGTGTCATGCTGCATCACTGGGCGCTCCTCGTCAGAGGGCCCATTTTGGAGTCCCTGCAGGGTTGCTGTTTTTTCCTTCCTTTTCATGCAATGTGATTCATGGATGTTCATGGTCGTTTATTGTTCTGTTTCAAGGGGGGTTTACTTGAGGCATGATTTTAATGTTGAAGTGGGTGGGGGGGGTCTGTTGGGGAGCACTTTTTTTCCTATGATAGCGTTGATCATGGTATGTTGGCAGGATCAGAATGGAATTGCATGCGCTCACTAGACAATGATGCAGATTTTTCTTAACAGCATTTACAGACATGGCTGACTCCAAGCGTAATACACACAGCAAAGAGAGGGGGGAGAAGGGAAAAAACCCTACCTCATCCTCCTCAGAAATAGTATGTAAACACAAACAAAGAGGTAGAGTAACCAATCATCGGCCTATGTATGTTTGCAAATGTAATAGATTTGAGAGAGCACACTAACTTTGTAAAAACTGCCCTCACCCACAACAAGTTGTGGAAAGGCTTCATCATAGGGCTGCTACTGACGCCTCTGGGCAAAACCAATGATAAAGGCGGAGCAATAGGGAGGGATAAACAATACAACAGTGATAAAGACAAACGGAAAAGACAGGATCCTAAAGTGCAGATAAATCATAAGTTTAAAACTGGCTATGGGATATCTCTATAATAATTGTATTCCTAGACTCCCTAGTCAGAGTTAAAAAGGTATATAAAAAAATACCTATTGGATAATGGTGGTGTGAGTAAATTAGGTGCTCACCACCCCTCCATTCTGCATAGCGGTCAACATGTTTCTGCCGGTTCAAAGCTTATTCTCCGGCATTCATCAGGACAAGTTGGATCCCTATGCTACTTTTCCAAGAACCTCTCCACCCACTACGATGGGCTATACTCCACCTGTAAGTCTGGAGTGATTTGTAACTTTACTCTTCCAATTGGAACAAGTTTATTAAGTAGAAAGCTAAAAATGGCACTGGAGTAGAGGGCGACCCTCTGTAGTCACACATTCGTCAAGAGTGGTGCACCACATCCGAAATTCGTCTCTCCCGGTGCCTTGGTGACTCCAAGCGTGCCATAATATCTTGGATGAGTTGGAATGTGAGAGGGCTTAATATTGCTAAAAAGTGCGGCAGGTGTTGTATTATCTCAACCGGCACCATATCCACATTGCCTTATTGCAGGAGACGCATTTTACCAAACGAGCAGTCTCACATGTGGCCACCAGGTGGGCCGGGGTACGGTTGGCTGTCTCATATTCCTCATATGCGCGAGGAGTAATGATTCTGGTAAAGAAAGGTATTCCCATTATTACGGCGCATGTAGACGAAGATGAGGATGGGCGATATATTATAGTGCAGGGTACGCTTTATAACACGCGGCTGACTATAGTGAACCTGTATGGACCTAATGTTGACAACCCTGCCTTTTTTGATACACTATGGAGCAAGCTCTGTAGGTTGTCTTCCTCAGCTATTATATGTGGGGGCGATTTTAATGTGGTTTTAGATCCCGCAATGGATCGGGTGACTGCGGCAGATCCCCCACTCCGGAAAGCTGTTGTATCAGTGCGCGGTGGCATGTGGTCTTTGGGCCTCACAGATGTCTGGAGATTGAGGCACCCACACACTAGGGAGGGTACCTGTCATTCATACGCGCAGCAGTCCTGGTCGCGCATTGACTACTGGCTGGGCACATAGGAAGTTTGCACAAGGACTACACAGATTAAACACTTGCCCAGAATATTGTCGGATCATTCCCCAGTGGTTCTTAACATGGTACTGCCATCTCGCACCCCCCCCTCCCTTTCAATGGCGACTGCAGTCGTCCTCATTGTTAGGTCAGGTCTTTCGGGAGGGAATTCGTGAGGCTATATCCGACTACTTTTCACTTAATACTGGGTCTGTCCACACTCTGGAAACGCTATGGGAGGCCTTCAAAGTTATGATTAGTGGGGCATGTATTGGTCTTCAAGCCGGGGCGCTAAAATCTCTGCGGCGCACTATGGAGGCCCTTGAGCGCCAACTGCAGGTATTAGAACGCAAATATGACGATCAGGCAGATCCTGCTACGCTGGCGCTTATCAAAGGGAAAATCACAGAATATAACGAAACAGCTGACCAACAGATCAACCATCTTTCACGCCGGTGCAAAGCGAGCTATTTTGGGGAAGGTGGCCGACCGGGGAGAACGTTAGCTAGCGGCATACTGGAACCTCATTCTAAAGCGCATGTGGTTCAGGCGATCATCGCAGATGATTGCACACATTATGACGCCCACTATCCTGCAAACATTTGCGGATTATTACACCGGGATGTATGCTCGACAGCCGACTGCAGATGTGGCGGAGCTCGAGCAATATCTGGACGATATTGCCTTGGTATGGCTATCAAGAGGGCAGCAAGAGTTTTTGATGCATCCGCTCACATTGGGCGAAGTGCGGGATGCCATTACGGCTTTGCCTAGTGGGAAGGCAGCGGGCACTGATGGGCTGCCGCCCAAGTTTTATGAAGAATATATTGACCATCTGGCCCCATGCCTCCTTCAATTATACAAGGAGGCATGCGAGACTCAATGCTTGCCACCAACCCTGCGCGAGGCGCTAGTCTTCACGCTCTTGAAACCTGGGAAACTGCCGGATAGCTGCGAGTCTTATAGACCCCTATCCCTAATTAACACAGACGTAAAAATATTAGCGAAGGTCTTGGCAACCAGGCTGCAATTACTTCTTCCCGTTATCGTGCTTTCGGACCAGTCGTGGTTTGTCCCAACCCGATCTACATCGCATAACTTGCGTACGCTGTTTGCTGTGATGAATGTGTTGGAGCCCACTCTACCGGCGGTGGCGGTACTCCTCAACGTCGCCAAAGCTTTCGACTCAATCTCCTGGTCATATATGTGGTCATATATGTTTAACATTTTGCATCGCATGGGGGTCCACTTCATCTTTACTAATTGGATAAAATTGTTATATACCAATCCTGTAGCACGGGTCAGAATCAATGGGTACTTATCGGAGGAAATTCATATACAGCGTGGCACACGACAGGGGTGCCCGCTGTCGCCTTTGTTATTTGCTCTCGTTCTTGAACTGTTAGCTTGTGTCCTCGGGCAGTGTCATGCTCCCACCGCGCTGCGATTCTTACAGCGTCCTCTTGCAGTCTCCATGTAAGCGGATGACATGGTGCTGTATGTCCGCGAACCTGCACGAAACCTTGAACAGCTTATACGGGAGTATATCCGGTTTGAACGATTCCCAGGACTGGGCATCAACTGGTCTAAGTCGATTGTGTTGCCCCTCACGGACTATACACATCAATTCGACATAGACCACCCCTTCTCCTGATGTACAGACACTGTAAAGTACTTGGGAGTATGGCTTCACAGGGATCCGCAGGTTGTCATACAATACAACTTTGGCACTGCCATCACGCGGCTTGAGGGGAAAGTAAGTTGTTGGATCAAGCTACCACTGTCATTTGCAGACCGAATAGCGCTGATTAAGATGGTGGTTCTTCCGCGCTTTTTGTATCTTTTTCTAAACGTTCCTGTATATTTAACACAACACGTTTTTGACCGGCTGCGTTCCCTTTTGATTACACTAGCCTGGGGAGGAAAAAAATCTCGGCTTCAGTGGGAGCTCCTCACCCTTCCGTATGAACAGGGGGGTTCGCTGCGCCTGACTTTCATCTTTACTATCTTTGCGAGCAGGCGCATTACGCTTACTATTGGCAGCATGTCCCACCATACATCCCACATGTGGCGTTGGAGGCGGGTGCTGTGCACCCCATACCGCTTAAAGCCATGATTGTCAACAAGCACACGATATTTGAAAAAGGGGAGTTTGACACTGTACAAACCACATCTAGGGCTTGGGATGCACTGGCCAAGCGAGCGCAGAAGTTACTTTTGTACGCACCCAGCATGCCGCTGCTGCATCACTCAGAACTCTCTGTCACTAGGGAAACTGGCACGTTAAGGACCCTCCAAGACATGGAGATGTCCACAATGGAGAATGTATTCCCAGGGGGACAATTTATAACTTCAGAGAACATAAATGCCCGGGGTACTGTTACCGCCATGCACCTCTTTGGCTACACAAGGCTGCGCTCTGCTATGCGTGCACACTATCCACAATTTCCTACAGAGCCTCCGGCACTAGAAGCGCTACAACTTATATATACCACCACTTACAGAGCCAAGCTGGTCACCAGACTCTACCAGGCATCACAGAGGGAGGTAACTGCTGGGAGTGCATCTGCGTTAGCTAAGTGGAATGCCATGCTACCCACACCGCTATCTGAAGCTGATTGGTTCGCTTGTTGCCACTTAACGGGTCAGCTAATGGTGAATGGTAATTTACGGTTGGTGCACTTTAAATATTTGCATCAGCTGTACTACACTCCCACTCAACTTTATAAATATGGGTTGCGGGACGCTGACAATTGTAAACGCTGTGGTGCACCTTGTGCTAATTTCTGTCATCTAGCTTGGGATTGTCACAAAGTGCATGAGTATTGGAGTTCAGTCATACAAATTGTATGCCTGATGGTGGAGGAACCTGTTGAGTGCAGCCCACAAGTATGCCTGTTGGGTATTGTCTCTAAGATTAAGGCATCCAATAGGAAATTTGTCTCTATAGCACTGTTACTGGTGAAGCGCAGGGTCTCCATATGTTGGGGGGGCAGATCAGTCCCCACCACCAAGCTATGGTTACAAGATCTGGCTTACTGTCGGGATCAGCTCACTTGTTATGCGGAGGAGTAGCCTACAAAGTCCAAGCCCCAAAATATCTGGGGGCCACTCACGTCTTATCTACTATCGACAACTGTCATTTGATGCCTGGTACGAATTGTATGATTGCTTTGACTGCTGCGGTTATACCATGCACTTTTAATAACTACCATGTCTGTGTATACCTGCAATACTGTAATTTGTAACACTGAGATCTGTAAGAGGGATTTTTCTATTCTGTCCATGCTGTATAAATGCTCTAATTTGGATAACTGTATGTTGTTCTTTACTTTTGAAAATCCATAAATAAAAAGAAAAAAAGACTCCCTCCCTACCCCGCCCGGTGCACTCACCGCCAGTGCTGCAAATCACCTGAGTTGCCGCGGTGAATAGGCCTTACCCAGGGGCGTCCACCACTCCTCACTCCGGTCCTCTGGAGTCTCTGCACTGACCTCTGTGTCTCCGGTCACGGCATCCTCCTTCGGCCTTGCTGCTCCAGCAAACGGCATCTCCCTCGAGCCGTTCTGTACGGCGTCTTCCAGCTTTCCCCAGCGCCGCCCTTTGCCTTCAGGATCGCCTTCCTCTGTATGGGTGACGCCCTTTTCTTACGGGTAGGGAGCTCCTGGTTAATCAGTCGAGCGAGTGAACCCGCTATCTTCCTGTACGGGTGAGTCTGTTGAAAGTAACTTAACTCTTTGTGTTTTTCTTTTCCAGGTACAGGATGGCCGCAGATCCGAACAACAGCAGGAGGACAGGGTCGAGAGACATAAGGAAAAGGGATCCGAGGGTAGTGTACCTCGCTCTTCCTCACAGATAACACCGTGAAGGATTTACACAAATGAATCCTTGCTGAATTCAGTTTTCTGTCTAGTTATCAGAAATGTATAGCTTTTTGGGATCCATCATGGGTTTCACAAAAGTTTCCACCACAACCTGGAAGGAAGATGAAAGCGCAAAAGTAGGAAAAATGGGCTATCTCCCAATAAAATGCCACAACTGTGGTCAAAAAAATGTTTACTGAATCAAGTCTGCCTGTTCATGAAACTGGAAACATGGTGATTTAAGCACTGCAAACCTTTCACTCATACCATTTGCAGGACAAAAAGAAACGCGTTACTTACCTGTAACAGCAGTTATCCAGTATTGGTGTCTTTCATAGATTCACATGCCTGAATCATTCCCCGTCGTCGAGACGGGAGCCTCCGGTACATAAAAAAGTAATGTCCTATAGACATACATAGAGAAAAATAGGCCTAAGGGCCTCCCCTTAGCCGCCTATCATAGTCCTTATGTAAAAAGGACCAAACTCCTAGAGCCAGCCAATCAGCTATCACCTCCCTCTAGAACCTTCCTGGCAGGAGCCTCAGTCCCTCAGATTTTCGTACGCACCAAGCTAGGTAGGCGTAATACAGTTAGAGAGAGAAGTGAGTCCTTCCAGGGGAGGCGGGAGGGTTGCATGTGAATCTATGAAAGACACCAATACTGGATAACTGCTGTTACAGGTAAGTAACGCGTTTCTTATCCAGTATTAGGGGTGTCTTTCATAGATTCACATGCCTGAATCAGAGTAGTTAGCAATACATTATGCACATTTCTGATGTAACATGCCATAAAGGTATTTGAGATAATACAGCATTATCATAACAGTTCGAAACATTGGCATACATCAAAATAGTAAAACAGTAAAGAATGTGCATACCAGGATGGCGGGATGTTGGAAGGCTCACCTCACTGGAATAGATGGCGAAGCACCGCCTGGCCCACTGCCGCATCCCTCGTAAGCTCGGCATCCAGGCAGTAGTGTCTGGAGAAGGTATGCGGTGACTTCCACGTCGCCGCTCTACAGATGTCCAAAATCGGCACTCCAGCGAACAGCGCTGCTGATGTGGACATGGCTCTGGTGGAGTGTGCTTCCACCCTGTCTCGCAACGGCCGTCCGGCCCCTTCATGGCAGAACGCTATTGCAGAAGAAATCCACCTTGAAATGCTCTGTTTTGTGAGAGGCATACCCAGCCTTGGTCTGCTGTAGGCCACGAATAGCTGCGAAGACTTTCTGAAGGTTTTTGTCTTGTCTATATAAAACTTAAGACACCGTTTGAGATCCAGAGAATGGAGCGTCCTCTCTGCTGCCGTGGTAGGGTTGGCAAAGAAGGAGCGTAGGACCACCGGCTCGTTGAGGTGAAAGTCTGAAGGCACTTTCGGTATGAACTTGGGATTTGTCCTCAGCACCACCCTGTCCTGTTTGAACTGCATGAAGGGCTCCTGAATGGAGAGAGCTTGCAACTCGCTGACTCTCCTGGCAGATGTGAGCGCAAGTAATAGAGCCGTTTTCCATGAGATGTACTTGATGGAGGCTCGGTGAATGGGCTCAAAGGGGTGCTTCATGAGTTGGTTAAGGACCAAGTTGAGGTGCCATGTCGGTGGGACCCGTCGGGGCCTTGGAAAGGACCTATAAAGACCCTTAAGGAACTGTTTAACAAGTCTGCTGAACCGGAGGGACGGGCCTTGAAAAGTCCTGGTAAAACGTGAAATCGCCGCTAGATGCACCTTTATGGATGCATGCGCTAATCCGGACTGTGCCAAGTGCAGGAGATATGGCAATATCTGCTCAGGTGTGATATGAAGTGGTCTCAGGCCCTTCTCCGAGCACCAGACGCAGAAGCGCTTCCATTTGAGGGAGTAGGTTTTGTTGGTACTGTCCGCCCTCGCTTTTGCTAGCACATCCCTGCAGTCCTGCGGGATGTTCAAATGGCAGAACTCTCTGTGCTCAGGAGCCAGGCCGATAACCTGAGCGATTGGAGGTTCGGGTATTGCACCTGCCCGTTGGACATCGTCAGTAGGTTCGGGTGCTGTGTTAGACGAATCAGCGTCCTGATGGAGAGGCGATGAAGGTCCGAGAACCAGTGCTGCCTCGGCCAGTACGGGGCGATCAGAATTAGTGTACAGGGCTCCGCCTTCATTTTCCTGAGGACCCTGGGAATCATCGGGAACGGTGGAAAAGCGTACGCAAATACGCTGAACCAGCCTATGGAAAAGGCATTTCCGAGCGACTCCGGTTGGGGATGCCAGCTTGCGTAGCTTGGGCATTTGGCGTTCTCCCTGGTGGCAAACAGGTCGATTCTTGGGGCTCCCCATTCCGAGAATACGTGTGTTAGTGCACTCTCGTCGAGCTCCCATTCGTGGGAGAGAGATTTCTGCCTGCTTAGGGCGTCCGCAATGGTGTTGTCCTTTCCCGGGACGTAGTCCGCCCTGAGCGTAATCCCCTGGAGAACAAGCCAGTTCCAGATCTTCTGCGATTCGCGCGATAGCGTGAGCGAACGCGTTCCTCCCTGTTTGTTCAGGTAATGCATCGTCGTGGTGTTGTCCGTTCTGATGAGCACCTGAGAGTTCTGGATGCGTGGTAAAAAGGCCTGCAGAGCTAGATACACAGCCCTCAACTCCAGCAGATTTATATGGAGGCGTTGCTCCTGATCCGACCATTTGCCGCTGACTCTGAGGTCCTGAAGGACAGCTCCCCAACCCGCTAGAGATGCATCTGTGGTGATTACCAGTGGTGCTGCTGGCAGCAGGAACGGTAGTCCTCTCGAGAGGTTTCTGGTATCCTTCCACCACTCGAGACTCCTGGATATTTGCGGTGTTATGCTTATAATGTCCTCGAACGAACCTGCACTCTGAGTCCACTGGTTCGAAAGAGCCTCCTGCAGAGGGCGCATCCGCAGCCTGCAGTGAGGGATGAGTAGTATACAGGAAGACATCATCCCCAGGAGTGACTTGAAGGTGCGAACTCTCAGGGATTTCCTTGATTGCACCGTTTTGGCCAGGGATATGATCCTGTGTTTTCTCTCGTCTGAGGGAAATGCTCTTGCGCATTCCGTATTCAAGGTAGCCCCGAGGAAGGTAATGCTTCTCGTTGGGGACATATGTGATTTCTGAAGATTGAGCGTCAATCCTAGATGTTGGAAAAGATTGGTACAAGCGTTGAAGGATTTGGTTGCGCCTACGGCCGTAGGCGCCTTGACCAGCCAGTCGTCTAGGTAGGGGAAAACTTGGTGACCCATTTGACGTAGGAAAGCTGCCACCGGAGAAAGGCACTTGGTGAAAATCCGCGGAGCGGATTTGAGGCCAAACGGAAGGACCTTGAACTGGTAGTGTTGTCCTGCCACTTCGAAACGTAGAAACTTTCTGTGCCCCTTGAGTATCGGGATGTGATAGTAAGCATCCTGAAGATCCAAGGATGTCATGAAGTCTCCTTCCTCCAGAATGCCTAGGATTTCTTGGAGCGTCACCATCCTGAACGACTGACTCTTTAGGAAGGAGTTGAGTGCTCTGAGGTCCAGGATGGGCCTCCACTTCTTTTCTTTCTTGCGTATCAGAAAGAAACGGGAGTAGAAACCCTTCTCCCTCTGAGCTGATGGAACTCGCTCTATTGCTCCCTTCCTTAACATCTCCGATATCTCCCGGAGCAGCAGCCGCAGATGTCTGTGTGGAGACTTGCGGGGAGGGGTTGCAGGCGGGATGGCGGTAAATTCTAGGGAATGGCCGAATCTGAGGAGTTGGAGCACCCAACGATCTGAGGTGATGATGCGCCAATTTTTTAGGAAATGGGTCAATTTTCCTCCAATTTGTGAAGAAGAAGATGGTAGCTGGACTGGCTGGAGTAAGCGGTCACTGGCGTCCGCCGGTGCCCCTTTTCTGGTTCTTACCCCTGAAATTGGATCTTCCGTAAGATGATTGTCGGCCCTGTTGTTGCTTTTGCTGGTACTGGGTCTTATTCTGGAACGAATATGAGGACTTATTCTGGAATGATCCTCTGTAGGAAGACTGACCTCTAGACTTGTTGCCCCGAAAGGACTGGTTCCGTGCCTGTAAGGTTCCAAGCGCTCTAGCCGTGTCCGTGTCCTTTTTAATGGCCTGGAGCGCCTCGTCAATTTTATCTCCGAATAGATGCTGCCCATCGAAGGGCATATCTAGCACCTTCGTTTGCACTTCCTGCCTGAACGATGTTGCTTTGAGCCATCCTTGGCGGCGCAGGACTGCAGCCCCAGCCAGTTGACGGAAGCCTGTCATGGCTACATCTATGGCGCAGTCGATGATCTCTGCCGCAGAAGACTGGCCTTCGGAAAGGAGTGCCTTCACCTCATCCTGTACGGCACTCGGAAGTTCTGCTAAGTATGGGGCAATATCCTCCCAAGGTTGGCGGTTATAACGCCCTAAAAGGGCTATGGAATTGGCCACCTTGATGGTCATTGCCGAAGTGGTTGAAAACCTTTTGCCTATTGTGTCTAACTTTCTGCCCTCCTTGTCTGGTGGTGCTGACAGAGGCGAGGATGGGTTTCGAGAATTTTTCTGGGCCGCTTGGGTCACGACCGAATCTGGCTTCGGGTGGCCAGTCAGGCAAGCTGGCGCCGTGGACGGTGCTTTATACTTCTTATCCAGGCGCGGAACGACCGCAGGAACTGAAGCTGGCGTCAGCATCAACTTCTTTCCCTGGTCCCAGAGGAAGTCGATGATAGGGATGGATTTGGCCGTCTTCTTCGTCTGCTCCTTAAAGTCATGGAGGAAGCATTCGGTTTCCGTCGACTCCATGACCATATGGAACCGCGTCGCAGCCCGTTCCACTAACTTAAGAAAACCCCCGATATCCACAGGTGGTGAATCCGCCTGGCGCGGTTGTGGGGAAGGTGGTGAAGATGCTACATAGTCCTCCTGCTCATCGTCATCCTGGTCCGTCAGGTCTCCCTGGACCTCACCTTCCTCCATCTCCTCAGCCTCCTCATCCGTTGAGTCTATCACCTGAGGTGGCGGCTCGTGGCAGACCTGCGTTACCGGCCGTGATTGCCTTGGGGCTGTCGCTGGGGTGTTTGTAGCTGGCACTGGGACCCCTGTATCCTGTCTTGGTGGTTCCGGGAAACGTTGTTTGTAATCCCTGATAAGGAACTTGAGGTCCTTAACTATTGCCAGAGGGAGGCAGACCATTGGGGTGACCTCCGTGCGGACTTGTTCCTGGACGGGGCGCTCCTGCGCGCCTGAATCTTCCTGCTCCTCGTCCGTGCTTTGGCATTTGACAAACAGCTCGGAAGGGGAAGTAGCCTGTTGGAAGAACTCTTCTTCGGACTCTTCACTCTGCAGGATCTCCAGAGGTAAATTGGTTTGGACCTTGCTTGGAGATGTTGTTTCCGGGGTAATCTGTGGTCTGGAAGCAGATCCTTGCACAGAAATCGCCGTGGTTTTCCGTCCCACGGACGACGACGACGTTCCCGTCGACGGCTCGGGTGTCACCAACGGCGTCCCCATCGACGATATTTTCCTCGTCGACGAAGTCCTCGTCGACGATGTGGTCGTAGACGATTCAGTCGTCGTCGATGCCTTTGTCGTCGATGCCTTTGTCGTCGATGCCTTCGTCGTCGACGCCTTCGTCGTCGACGCCTTCGTCGTCGACGCTTCCGTCGTCGACGCTTCCGTCGTCGACGCTTCCGTCGTCGACGCGTCCGTCGTCGACGCTTCCGTCGTCGACGCTTTCGTCGTCGCTTTCGTCGTCGCTTTCGTCGACGATGCCTTGGTCGTCGACATCTTCGTCAACATCTTCGTCGACGATGCTTTCGTCGTCGACGCGCTCGTCATCAATATCCTCGTCGTTGACTCTTCCGTCGACAGAGGGCTCCTCGTCGACGAGGTCCTCGACGGGACTATCTTCGTCGTCGACGATGATTTAGACGACGGTTTCAAAAGTATAATAGACGAGATAGGGGTACCTGCAGACGATGATGATGGAGTCGTCGTCGTCGACGAGCGGGCCGACGCCGCTGTGGACGTGGACACCGTCGTCGTTGCTGTGGAGACGTGTCCTGATGGCCTTTTTTGCGCAGAGGATGGTGTCGCAATTTTTGAGGCCGACAGAGTAGGCTTCTTGAAAGTGAGAGAGACTTTACCAGACGCTGAGGATTTCGAAGATCTTGCCTCTGAAGACTTTTTGTGCGTCTTCTTAGGAGGAGCGTCTGAGGGGCCAGGAGATGTCACTCTCGGCCTCTTCAGGGAGACTTCAGAAGCTCCGGAAAAGCTCGCCTCTGAGGACACCACACTGTCTTTGTCCTTGAGCCTGTCCAGCCAGATAAGCAGGCGGCCCTCCCTGTCTCTCAAGGTCTTATGTGGAAAAGACCTACATATCTTGCAGTCCTTAGGGACGTGGGCCGGGTAAAGGCAATACAAGCATAGTTCATGCTTGTCGTCCACATGAAGCCTCTTCTTCCCACATGAAGAGCAAGCCCTGAAAAGGGCTTTCTTCTGGGAGTCAGACATGCCAGGAGTTGTAGATGAAATAAACACTCACTGCAGCAAAAAGAGGCCTGAAGTAGTCAGTGTTGAAATCCTGAAGAAGAAAGTCACCAAAAATCGTGAATAATCTGGTTTGAAAGAAATCCTGAGGAGAACTCAGGCTGGAGACTCCCTAGCACAACGTGCGGTAGAAAATCTGAGGGACTGAGGCTCCTGCCAGGAAGGTTCTAGAGGGAGGTGATAGCTGATTGGCTGGCTCTAGGAGTTTGGTCCTTTTTACATAAGGACTATGATAGGCGGCTAAGGGGAGGCCCTTAGGCCTATTTTTCTCTATGTATGTCTATAGGACATTACTTTTTTATGTACCGGAGGCTCCCGTCTCGACGACGGGGAATGATTCAGGCATGTGAATCTATGAAAGACACCCCTAATACTGGATAACAGACACTTTCTTCTGTGCATTTTTTTCCCACTGTTCCCAAAACAAAGAAATGTAGCAATATTTTGGCTAATTTCTCACTCAGTCCCCTCCAGGGGAATCCACAAACCTTGGGTACCTTTAAAATCCCAAGGATGTATGAAAAAAAGGAAGCATATTTGGCATGGATAGCTTATGTGGAAAAGAAGTTATGGAGGCCTAAGCACAAATTATCCAGAATAGTCCCAAAACATGCTTAGCATAGTGGCGGGGAGATGGGCAGCCTAGCAGCAAAAGAGTTAATGTCATATTTTTTTTATTAAAATAGAACAAATAAATAATAGGGTAACTGTTCCTATGGAAGTGTCTCTCATGGTTACAAAGTAGGTCCAGTTGAGAGGGTCTTGCTATTTAGGAAGTAGTGCTCTCACACACCCATAAGAGTGTCATGCTTCATCGTCTGGCTTTTACTCCTTGTGGGGTCGTGCTGCAATATCTCACAGGCCCTGTGAAAGGGCTCTTTGGCTGAGTTCTTTTAATCAAATAGCCATGATGGTGAGTGACGCTGTGTGGGATTAGTGGAGTTGTGTGTTAAAACTACCTGAGTACTAAAAAACAAATTTATTCCGGGGTCACCTTGGTAGGAATAAAAGCAGTGTGATAGTTGTCAGTTCCTAATAATGAGGAAAAACAACTTAGCCACAGGTACAGGTAGTGTAGGTCGACATGTTTCACCCCTTAATGGTCGAGGATGGATCCTTGGCGTTTCATCAGGACAAAAAGCATGATAAAAGCATATTCCTACCCTTAAATGGGGTGGGAAGAAGAGAGCTGGTATCGAGTGATTACCACATCATTATCACACAAAGTTGAAAGCTATAAAACATATTAAGGGATAAACCAATTGCAGTTATCCTATGTGTGAGAAGTTGGCCTGATTTATGATGTCACTAGTTATAGTGTACACCTTATATCAGTCCAAATACCCTTATGGTGATTGGTTGTAAAGTCAACCTTATAGACCAGCTATCCTAGTGGTAGCATGGACAAGAGCAGTCTTAGGCTAAACTCTGAATGGCATTTGAAGCCAGCTGTGATACCATATATAATCCCTTGAATACCAAATGAAAGGACACCACAACAGATATATATATAAAATAAAGTGTATTTATTCTAAGCAAACCCTCAGCACTCTTTATGAGTTTAGAGGTAAGTACAACACAGTCTTATTAATGCATACAGTCACACAGGTAAGTAATACAGTTAGGCCCTAGGGGCCACGCAAACCATATACTAAGTAAGTGGTATAAGAACCACTGTCACGGAAATAGAATAGGCCTAGGCCTAGGGAATCGCTGGGGCTACACTACACTAGCGTTAGTTAGGAAGTGGGAGGCCCACGGGATTCGTGTGCAGAGTGGAAACACTCACGCGTAATGCGTAAAAGTCAATAGCAATATTACAGTTTAGAAATAGATAGATTTAGGACACTTCCGGAGTAGCTAGGAAGTTGAGACTTGAAAACTAGACACTAGGATAGTCACTATCCTGATGAGCACCGGAGTACCCAAGTTACCTAGCCCACAGGCTGCGGGTGCATAGGGGTGAAGATGCGTCGTTTTCGTCGTCGACTCCTATGGATGCCTGAAGAAAGATGCTGACAGGCAGTCAGGAGAGAGTGTCCGGTGGATCCCAAGCCTGGGATCAAGAAGAGAAGAAACCTGCAAGCAGAGGGGACAGAGTCAAGGTCACCAGCCAGTGACCACGTGGAACCAGGAAGGAACCAGGCGATGTCGTGAAGAGTTGCAGGTGAAGGTGAAGCTTGTCGCTGCAGCCAGGAGGACCAGGAAGCGTCGAGGACGACCAGGACCAGGAGGCGAGCTGTCCCACGAAGGCTCTTGCTGTCGGCGGCGTCGAAGTTGGACTAGGACTCACCAAGCCTTGGCAAGCGGAACCCACGAAGAACAAGGGACTTGCTTCTGGTGCAGACCAGGAAGGTCTGGGGTGCTTCTTCTTTGCAGAGAAGCGGGAGCCAGTCTGGAGGAGCCAAACCAGCGCAGAAGATTTCAGGGAGCGTCGTCACAAAGGCCACTAGCCAGCGGGCAAGCAACCGGACAGACGCGGCAAGCAGAAAAATGCTGAAGGGCCCCACGCAGGACTTGTGGAGTGTGGGGGGCTGGTCTTCGGTGCAGATGGTGCTTGGGGTTGGGGCTTCTCAATCCCCGGTGCACAACTTCGAGGGTACCTCAGAAGCTGCGCTGTAAGTTACTAGCCACTTTTCCCAGGTAGCCGGTCCCACGTCGCTCGTCGCCTCCACGGATCTCAGCTCTGCTGCAGATGTGGATGAGGGTCGGAGAAGTCTGGAAATCAAGGCTCTGGTCGGGCTCTGCAGTCGGTTCCTCGTCGAACGTTTCACAAAGCAAAGGGTAGTCACTTGATGGTGCCTGTTTGCACAGGGTAGCCACTCCTTGGCTACAAGGGAGATTCTTCAGTCTTCTTCTTTCGTCGAATGTCGAAGGTCCAGAGTTTCTGTTCAGTTTTGCAGGTTCAGGATAATCTAAAGTCTTGAGGCCCAACTCCCACTCTTATACTAATCTGGGGGGCTGGGATACCTGCTAGGTCACGCCTTATGGGTGGGACCTGGGAGGGGGTGGTTACACCCACTTCCCTTTGTCCAGTTTCGCGCCAGAGCTGGGGCTGGAGTGCCCCAGCGCCGGTTTGAACTGGACTATGCAAGGAACACCTTGTGTGCCCCAGGCATGTCTCATTCCTTTCAGCCCACCCTGCCCCAATACACTAAAGGCTGTCTGGGGAGGTGCTAGCACCTCCCCAAGCAGGAAACCTATTGTCCAGGCCTCCCTGGCTGGGATCACTCCCAGCTGCAGGAGGTCAGACTTGTGTCGTGGCAGCAGCATCCATTTTGTGATGCTGAGGCTTTGGTCAGAGGCTAACAGTTGAAGTATGATTTTAACATGTCTTTCCCTCTAGAAGGGGGGAATAATATTCTCATGTCCAGAAATGGCATGGGGGTATTATTCCCGAGTGTTAGACACCTTACACGACATGTTTTGATAAAGCCAAACCATAGTTACCATAACCGTCTAAGATTATAAGGCACTTTAAGAGTATATGGTAGGCTATATCATAGAACAGCTATAAGGACATGGTTCCGAAAGCTGCAGACAGGCTCAGCTCATGCTAGAGCACCATCTCACATGTTACCAAGCACTCTGCCTCCAGGATTGTCAAGGCCTGCCATAGGAGTGACTGATAGGTACACATGTGTCTATATGTAAGTTAGGTATAGGAATACTACACCTAAGCAAGGGGTGATTACACGACCTTGCCCCAGCTGAGTGATCAGCCAGTTGTGTCAAAATGGAAGGCCAGGCCAGGGGTGGCACAATACATGCTGCAGCCCCTGGTAGGCCTAGGGTACACCTATGCCCTGGGTACCTAGGGTACACTGTACAGGGCCCAATAAGGTGATCCTATCCAAATGGGTTATGCACCTAAAGTACATAGTATTAATTTAGAGAGAGAACAGCAGGGCTGTGGGTCTGATTAGCAGGCCCACAGCCACATCTAAGTCGTAAACCAGTAAAGCAAAAGCAAAAAGTGGGGGTGAACATAGAAAGCAGACCCTACTCTCCTACACAACCCCCCCCCAAACTTAGGGACATTAAACTAACCTTGACCAGTTGAGTCTTCATGTTCTAAGTGGAAATATCTGGAGAGTCCATCTGCATTGGCATGGTCAGTCCCAGGTCTATGTTCCACTGTGAAGTCCATCCCCTGTAGGGAAATGGACCACCTAAGAAGTTTGGGATTTTCACCCTTCATCTGATTTAGCCACAAGAGGGGCTTATGGTCTGTCTGAATCTTGAAGTGAGTGCCAAACAAGTATGGCCTCAGCTTCTTCAGGGCCCAAACCACAGCAAAGGCCTCCCTCTCAATAGCTGACCAACGTTTCTCTCTAGGGGTCAGCCTTCTACTTATAAAAGCAATGGGCTGGTCTTGACCATTTACATTCAGTTGTGAAAGAACAGCTCCCACACCTAACTCAGAAGCATCTGTCTGGACAATGAACTCTTTGGAGTAGTCTGGACTTTTCAGAATAGGTGCACTGCACATGGCCTGCTTCAGGTCATCAAATGCTTTTTGACAGTTTGCTGTCCACTGAACTTTCTTTGGCATCTTCTTGGAGGTCAAGTCATTAAGTGGTGTCACTATGGACCCATAGTCCTTAACAAACTTTCTGTAGTACCCAGACAGGCCCAAGAAAGCTCTGACCTGAGTCTGGGTAGTTGGAGGAGCCCAGTCCTTTATGGTCTGGATCTTGCTCTCCAGTGGTTGAACCTGACCCCCACCAACTAGGTGGCCCAGGTATACAACCGTGCTCTGCCCTATCTGGCACTTAGTGGCCTTGATAGTGAGGCCTGCCTTTTGCAGGGCCTCCAAAACATTCCTCAGGTGGACCAGGTGATCCTCCCAGGTGGAGCTAAAGACAGCAATATCATCAAGATAAGCTGCACAATAATCATCCAACCCAGTAAGGACTTGATTCACCAGCCTTTGGAAAGTGGCAGGTGCATTCTTCAAACCAAAGGGCATTACCACAAATTGATAATGTCCTCCTGGGGTCGAGAAAGCAGTTTTGGCCTTTGCACTCTCAGCTAGTCTGATTTGCCAGTAGCCTGCTGTTAGGTCAAATGTGCTCAAAAACTTAGCAGCTGCCAGTCTGTCAATGAGCTCATCTGCCCTAGGTATTGGGTGGGCATCTGTCCTAGTGACAGCATTGAGACCTCTGTAATCCACGCAAAACCTCATCTCTCTCTTACCATCTTGGGTGTGAGGTTTTGGCACGAGGACTACAGGACTAGCCCAAGGGCTCTCTGAAGGTTCAATGACTCCCAGCTCCAACATCTTTTGTACCTCAACTTTTATGCAGTCCCTGACATGGTCAGGTTGCCTGTAGATTTTACTCTTCACAGGCAGACTGTCACCAGTGTCCACCTCATGGGTGCACCAGTTTGTCTGACTTGGGGTCAGAGAGAACATATGTCTGTAGGCCTGCAGAACTTGTCTGCAGTCCTGTTGCTGATGGACAGTGAGGCTGTCAGAAAAGACCACACCATCAACTGAGCCATCATCAGGGTTCTGAGTCAACAGGTCTGGGAGAGGGTCACTCTCTTCCTCCTGCCCCTCATCTGTAGCCATGAGTAGCCCCATGTCTGCCCTGTCAACATATGCCTTCAATCTGTTGACATGAAGCACCCTGTGGGGGCTTCTGGGAGTCCCAAGGTCCACCAAGTAGGTGACTTCTCCCTTTTTCTCAACAATAGTGTGGGGTCCAGACCATTTGTCTTGGAGTGCTGCTGGGGCCACTGGCTCCAACACCCACACTGTCTGCCCTGGCTGGTAAACAGTCAGCACAGCCTTTTGGTCATGCCAAGCTTTTTGGAGTTCTTGGCTCGCCTCAAGGTTTTTAGAAGCCTTCTTCATATACTCTGCCATCCTGGAGCGGAGACCAAGTACATAATCCACTATGTCTAGTTTGGGTTGTCTGAGAGGTCTCTCCCATCCTTCCTTCACCAAACACAGGGGTCCTCTTACAGGATGCCCAAACAAAAGCTCAAAAGGGCTGTAGCCAACCCCCTTTTGTGGGACCTCTCTGTAAGCAAACAGAAGGCAGGGTAAAAGGATGTCCCATCTTCGCCTAAGCTTGTCTGGTAATCCTTTTATCATTCCCTTTAGGGTCTTGTTGAATCTCTCAACAAGCCCATTGCACTGTGGGTGATAGGGTGTGGTGAACTTATAGTTAACACCACACTCCTTCCACATTGCAGTCAAGTATCCTGACATAAAGTTGGCACCTCTGTCAGAAATGACCTCCTTTGGAAAGCCCACTCTGGAGAATACTCCAAGCAGGGCCCTTGCCACAACAGGAGCTGTTGTGGTCCTCAGGGGAATTGCTTCTGGGTACCTGGTGGCATGGTCCACTATCACCAGTATGAATCTGTGCCCAGATGCTGTTTGTGGGTCCATTGGTCCTACAATATCTATGCCCACTCTTTCAAAGGGGACCCCCACCACAGGTAGTGGTATGAGGGGGGCCTTTGTAGTGCCACCTGATTTGCCACTGGCTTGGCAGGTGACACAGGAGCGACAAAACTCCTTAGTATCGTCTGACATATGGGGCCAGTGAAAGTGAGGGACAAGCCTGTCCCAAGTCTTGTTCTGGCCTAAATGTCCTGCAAGGGGAATATCATGGGCCAAGGTTAGAAGGAAGCCTCTGAACTTCAGTGGTATGACCAACCTCCTGGATGCACCAGGCTTGGGGTCTCTAGCCTCTGAGTACAGTAGCCCTTCATCCCAATACACTCTATGGGTACCTTGAGCATTCCCTGCAGCCTCAGCAGCAGCCAGCTGTCTGAGGGGTTCAAGAGAGGGGCAGTCTAATTGAGCCTGCCTCAGATCTGCCCTTGAAGGTCCCCCTGTCCCAAGAAACTCAACCTGATCAGGTTCAAGTTCTTCTAGGACAGTTCCTTCAGGGCTCTCAGAATCATCCTCCTGGGAGGACTGATCCACCACCTGAGGCAGGGGGGAAGGCACAGCCTTAACCCTACTGCTCTTTCTCTTGGATTGTGACTGGTCCATAGTTTCAGGATCCAGCACTTGTTCAGTGTTGCACTTTTTGGCCTGTGACCTGGTCACAGCAAGGACATGTGCATCTATCCCCAGCATTTCTGCATGGGTCCTATACTCCACTTCAGACCAAACTGAAGTTTCAAGATCATTGCCCAGTAAACACTCTACAGGAAGGTCTGAACTAACAACAACTTTCTTGAGGCCAGTTACCCCTCCCCAGGAGAAGTTAACAATAGCCACACTATGGGAGGTAGTGGCATTGCTAGCGTTGGTCACTAGGTAATTCTCACCTAGTATGATCTGTCCAGGGTCCACAAAAGCAGGTGTCACCATTGTGACACTAGCCCCAGTGTCCCTGTAGGCCTGAGCCATTCTTTGGTTGATAAAAGGTGTCTGTCTGTACTTGCCCAGGTTACTGGGGCCTACAGTAGAGGACAAAGCTAAGTCCCCATCACAGATCAGGACAGCCTGAGTAGGTACTCTGACTAGGCCAGAATCCTCCTCAGTTCCCAGGGTTAACCCTACTACACCCTTTTGCTGGGAACCACCACTTACAGCTGAACTAGGGGGTACAGTTGCCTTAGGGGCAATGGTGGCTGGGGGCTTATCCTTTTTGGTGCACTCACTAAACCAATGTGAGGTAGACTTACAATAGTTGCACCATGGTTTCTTTTGGCCTTCTTTCTTCTTATCCTTTTTGGAACCACCCTCCCCCTGAGCCTTTTGGGGGCCTGGTGAAGACTTCTGGTCTTTTTGTTTCTGCTCATTACCCTTCTGGTCTGCCTTTTTCTGATCACCGCCCTGGTTCTGGTTTTTCTGCTTAACTCTAGTCCTGACCCATCTATCTGCCTTCTTTCCCAATTCTTGGGGAGAAGTCAGATCAGAATCAATCAGGTGTTGATGCAATAGCTGGTTTTGACAGTTGTTAAGTATTTGTTCTCTCATGATCAAATTATACAATCCTGTATAGTCCTTAACCTTACTTCCCAATAGCCAGCCTTCCAGAGCCTTAGTGGCACAATCTACAAAGTCAGTCCAGTCCTGAGTCTGTGTCTTCTGGGTATCCCTGAACAACAACCTGTATTGTTCAGTGGTTAGGCCAAACCCATCAATCAGAGCACTCTTCAGGACAGTGTAATTATCTGCATCCTCATCACTAACTGTGAGGAGCTTGTCTCTTCCTTTCTCAGAGAAGGAGAGCCACAAGATAGCTGCCCACTGACTTTGGGGTACCTGCTGTACTTTGCAAGCTCTCTCCAAAGCAGTTATCCATTTGTGGATGTCATCCCCACACTTGTAGGGAGGGACAATCTTGCTCAGGTTTCTATTATCATAGTGCCTGTCTCTATCTCTAGGAATGTTGCTGCCACCAGTGGGTTCTAACCCACTTAACTTTTGTTCTCTAGCCAGAGCAAGCTTTTCTTTGGCAAGGGCAAGTTCTTCCCTCTGAATCCTCAGATTAGCCTCCCTCATTCTGGCTGCATGCTCCTTTCTCTCAGGTGAAGTCATTCCCCTGTGAGAGGAAGCATTAGAGATGTTAGAGACATGGGAGTGGATGGATTCCCCTGAAGGGGATCTGTCCTTCCTGTTTCTCTGTGAATGTCTACTTGTGGGTCTGTATGGGGGGACCCCATGCAAACTCCCATGTAAACTTAAGTTAGCCTGGCTAAGTCTCCTTACTTGGCTCTGGCTGTCTACCTCCCCATCTGAAGCCCCATCTGACTCCTCTGTGGTGGGTAGACCCTCCTCTGTGCCTAGGGCACCTTCCTGTGATGCCCTCTGAGCATCATACTCCTCTAGGAGTTGTCTTAACTGAAGGAGGGTAGGGTTTGCACCCTGTTTTATTCCTCTGGAGGTACACAATTGTCTCATCTCCTGGAATGTTAAGGTATCATACCTAGAGGGGGTCTTCTGCAGACCTGCCCCTCCTGAGAGAGCATCTACTTGATCTCCTCCCAGAGGCATGATCTAGTGAGGGTGTGGTGTGTGCACCTACCTACACTAGTTGTATCTACTAAACCTTTCTAGTAGTTGTAGTCAGGGTGTGTTATTCCCTTCAACCTACAACTACAAAGTCCAGTAGGACTTAAGTATAATAATCTATGTTATATGTACCTAGACAATATCTGTGTGATCTTTCAATTTAGTATCTCAAGATTACAATGGTATTACAACAGCAAGCTCAGATCCCAACCGCTGCTCACCAATGTGAGAAGTTGGCCTGATGTATGATGTCACTAGTTATAGTGTACACCTTATATCAGTCCAAATACCCTTATGGTGATTGGTTGTAAAGTCAACCTTATAGACCAGCTATCCTAGTGGTAGCATGGACAAGAGCAGTCTTAGGCTAAACTCTGAATGGCATGTGAAGCCAGCTGTGATACCATATATAATCCCTTGAATACCAAATGAAAGGACACCACAACAGATATATATATAAAATAAAGTGTATTTATTCTAAGCAAACCCTCAGCACTCTTTATGAGTTTAGAGGTAAGTACAACACAGTCTTATTAATGCATACAGTAAGTCACACAGGTAAGTAATACAGTTAGGCCCTAGGGGCCACGCAAACCATATACTAAGTAAGTGGTATAAGAACCACTGTCACGGAAATAGAATAGGCCTAGGCCTAGGGAATCGCTGGGGCTACACTACACTAGCGTTAGTTAGGAAGTGGGAGGCCCACGGGATTCGTGTGCAGAGTGGAAACACTCACGCGTAATGCGTAAAAGTCAATAGCAATATTACAGTTTAGAAATAGATAGATTTAGGACACTTCCGGAGTAGCTAGGAAGTTGAGACTTGAAAACTAGACACTAGGATAGTCACTATCCTGATGAGCACCGGAGTACCCAAGTTACCTAGCCCACAGGCTGCGGGTGCATAGGGGTGAAGATGCGTCGTTTTCGTCGTCGACTCCTATGGATGCCTGAAGAAAGATGCTGACAGGCAGTCAGGAGAGAGTGTCCGGTGGATCCCAAGCCTGGGATCAAGAAGAGAAGAAACCTGCAAGCAGAGGGGACAGAGTCAAGGTCACCAGCCAGTGACCACGTGGAACCAGGAAGGAACCAGGCGATGTCGTGAAGAGTTGCAGGTGAAGGTGAAGCTTGTCGCTGCAGCCAGGAGGACCAGGAAGCGTCGAGGACGACCAGGACCAGGAGGCGAGCTGTCCCACGAAGGCTCTTGCTGTCGGCGGCGTCGAAGTTGGACTAGGACTCACCAAGCCTTGGCAAGCGGAACCCACGAAGAACAAGGGACTTGCTTCTGGTGCAGACCAGGAAGGTCTGGGGTGCTTCTTCTTTGCAGAGAAGCGGGAGCCAGTCTGGAGGAGCCAAACCAGCGCAGAAGATTTCAGGGAGCGTCGTCACAAAGGCCACTAGCCAGCGGGCAAGCAACCGGACAGACGCGGCAAGCAGAAAAATGCTGAAGGGCCCCACGCAGGACTCGTGGAGTGTGGGGGGCTGGTCTTCGGTGCAGATGGTGCTTGGGGTTGGGGCTTCTCAATCCCCGGTGCACAACTTCGAGGGTACCTCAGAAGCTGCGCTTTAAGTTACTAGCCACTTTTCCCAGGTAGCCGGTCCCACGTCGCTCGTCGCCTCCACGGATCTCAGCTCTGCTGCAGATGTGGATGAGGGTCGGAGAAGTCTGGAAATCAAGGCTCTGGTCGGGCTCTGCAGTCGGTTCCTCGTCGAACGTTTGACAAAGCAAAGGGTAGTCACTTGATGGTGCCTGTTTGCACAGGGTAGCCACTCCTTGGCTACAAGGGAGATTCTTCAGTCTTCTTCTTTCGTCGAATGTCGAAGGTCCAGAGTTTCTGTTCAGTTTTGCAGGTTCAGGATAATCTAAAGTCTTGAGGCCCAACTCCCACTCTTATACTAATCTGGGGGGCTGGGATACCTGCTAGGTCACGCCTTATGGGTGGGACCTGGGAGGGGGTGGTTACACCCACTTCCCTTTGTCCAGTTTCGCGCCAGAGCTGGGGCTGGAGTGCCCCAGCGCCGGTTTGAACTGGACTATGCAAGGAACACCTTGTGTGCCCCAGGCATGTCTCATTCCTTTCAGCCCACCCTGCCCCAATACACTAAAGGCTGTCTGGGGAGGTGCTAGCACCTCCCCAAGCAGGAAACCTATTGTCCAGGCCTCCCTGGCTGGGATCACTCCCAGCTGCAGGAGGTCAGACTTGTGTCGTGGCAGCAGCATCCATTTTGTGATGCTGAGGCTTTGGTCAGAGGCTAACAGTTGAAGTATGATTTTAACATGTCTTTCCCTCTAGAAGGGGGGAATAATATTCTCATGTCCAGAAATGGCATGGGGGTATTATTCCCGAGTGTTAGACACCTTACACGACATGTTTTGATAAAGCCAAACCATAGTTACCATAACCGTCTAAGATTATAAGGCACTTTAAGAGTATATGGTAGGCTATATCATAGAACAGCTATAAGGACATGGTTCCGAAAGCTGCAGACAGGCTCAGCTCATGCTAGAGCACCATCTCACATGTTACCAAGCACTCTGCCTCCAGGATTGTCAAGGCCTGCCATAGGAGTGACTGATAGGTACACATGTGTCTATATGTAAGTTAGGTATAGGAATACTACACCTAAGCAAGGGGTGATTACACGACCTTGCCCCAGCTGAGTGATCAGCCAGTTGTGTCAAAATGGAAGGCCAGGCCAGGGGTGGCACAATACATGCTGCAGCCCCTGGTAGGCCTAGGGTACACCTATGCCCTGGGTACCTAGGGTACACTGTACAGGGCCCAATAAGGTGATCCTATCCAAATGGGTTATGCACCTAAAGTACATAGTATTAATTTAGAGAGAGAACAGCAGGGCTGTGGGTCTGATTAGCAGGCCCACAGCCACATCTAAGTCGTAAACCAGTAAAGCAAAAGCAAAAAGTGGGGGTGAACATAGAAAGCAGACCCTACTCTCCTACACTATGTTCCAGCCTGAAAGAGAGGTGGTAGATATAAAAAAATTAGACATTCTCTTGGTTGCCCTCAGGGAGTAAATACCAATATATTGATATCATATAATAAATAAAATATGCTGGGAGCGCAATGCAAAGCTCCTATCATACACTTTCACACATCCCAATGTGTACAGATGAGTGGCATCGAAATTTGAAAATCGCATTAGTATAACAGATAAACACACATAAACAACAAATGGTGCAACAAACATCCTTTTTGTTAAGGGTAGGGATGGATTAGTTACTTACCTATAATCCTAGTTCTCTTCCAGGGGTATACTCATCAAAGACATAAGCACTGAATAATCCCCGACCATGTGTGGGATCCCGGAGCATATAGAAATATACATATATATATGTGTATCTTGGGGAACCACAAGTGAATAGCACTCCCACGACATACATGTATACATGTATATGAACACATAAATATGGCAGGTGACAGTTAGGTCAGTTCTTTTTTATGGTGTACAAACTTGTAGCAACCTGATTAAAAGATGCAATCACTACAAACATATACTAAATATGCTCGACCGGGGAGAAGGGAGGGTTGCTTGTGACTTTGATAAGTATACCCCTGGAAGAGAACTAGGATTACAGGTAAGTAACTAATCCTTCTCTTCCAGGGGATACTCATCAATAGTCATAAGCACTGAATAGAGTAGCAAGCCCATACCCACTACCTCGCAGACAAGCAAATAGTATAGAAAAACAAGTAGCAAGGCATCTTAACATGACATCAAGCAAATAAATTCCTCAGAGAGGCTTGCCCAACTTGGGCATCCGCCTGTGCATTAGAATCCAAGCAGTAATGGCGGATGAAAGTATGAACTGAGCGCCAAGTCGCTGCTTTACAAATTTCTGACATAGGCACATTTCTTAGTAGGGCCGTAGTAGTAGCCTTCCCCCTGGTAGAATGTGCTCTGGGTTTGCCCTGAAGAACCTTGTTAGCTAGTTGGTAGGCCAAAGATATGCACAAAACAATCCATCTAGAGATGGATCTCTTAGAAGCTGCTGAACCGGTATTTATGACACCTTAGTTAACAAACAACCGGTCCGTGTGTCTCAAGGACTTAGTTTTGTCAAGATAAAATTTCAAAATCCTCTTGAGGTCCAAAGAATGAAGAGACCTCTCCGGTGGAGTAGAGGGATTGGGAAAAAAGGTGGGAAGAGTGATCGTCTGATTGATGTGGAAATCTGAGACCACCTTTGGCAGGAAACTCGGATGGGTCCTTAAAACCACCATGTTGGCATGAAAGACAGTATAAGGCTACCTACAACACAAAGCCTGGATCTCACTAACCCTGCGGGCAAAAGTGATGACGACTAAAAAGGCAGTTTTTGATGATAAATACTGCAGAGAGGCCTTGTGAATCGGCTCAAAAGGAGCACCCATGAGTTTTGTAAGGACTATGTTGAGCTACCAAGGAGGAGATGGGGATCTCACTGGGGGGTAAACCTTTTTCAGCTCTTCAAGGAAATCTTTAACTACTGGCATTTTGAAAAAAGAGATCTGAGAAGCAGATTTCCTGTATGCAGTGATAGCTGCTAGGTGCACTTTAATCGAAGAGAACTGCAGACCAGACTTGGCCAAATGTAGTAGGTATGGCAACAGTACCTGCTCTTGACCCTTGACCGGTTCATGAGCATTGTCCCTGCACCACAGGTAGAACCGCTATCACTTGAAAGCATAGGATTTTCTGGTGGAAGGTCTCTTGGCTTCTTTCAGGGTTGTCATACAATCGGCTGGAAGGTCTGGGTGTCCGTACTGAATGACCTCAGGAGCCATGCTGTCAATCTGAGGGAGGAGAGATTGGGATGAAACACTCTCCCCTCATTCTTGGACAACAAATCCGGACGGCAAGGCAACCTCCGGTGTGACACCTCGGACAATTGCAGAAGGTCCGGGTACCACCACTGACGTGGCCACTCCGGAGCTATCAGGATCATTCTGGTGTTGGACCTGTAACATCTGTTGATCACTGCCCGGATCAGTGGAAACGGTGGAAAGGCATAAAGTAATGTCTGAGAGCAGTTCATCAAAAGGGCATTTCCTCGTGATCCTGGTTGGGGAAACCTGGACGCGAAGACGGGCATTTGGTGTTGGCGGCGTCTGCGAAGAGGTCGATGCCTGGCACTCCCCATTGTCGAAAGATGTATTGCGTGACTTCGGCATTTAGCACCCAGTCTGGCGCTTCTACGAAGTCCCTGCTTAGTGAGTCTGCTTGGACGTTAATGGAACCCGGAAGATGAATGGCCACAATGCGGAGTCCTCTTGCGAGAAGCCATTTCCAAATGGTCTGTGCCTCCAGAGAGAGATTTCTCGACCTGGTGCCCCCCTACTTGTTCAGATAATACATCGTTGTGGTGTTTTGTCTGTCTGAACCAAGAGGGAACTGGACTGGAGAGAAGGATACAGAGACTTGAGAGCCAGGTGAACAGCTCGTAACTCGAGGAAGTTGATGTGATATCCTCGCTCTATCTCCGACCAGAGACCTTGCACTTGAAGGGACCCCATGTGTGCTCCCCAACCTTGTAGGGAAGCATCTGTGACTACCGTCTGAGTGGGAATGGCTTGATGAAATGGGACTCCTTTAGCAGGTGTGACCGCTTCATCCACCATCTGATGGAGTCCTTGGCAGACTGAGGTAGGGTCACACAGTCCTCCCAACGACCTGAGACTTGTATCCATTGGTCTTCCAGAGACTGCTGCAGAGGACACATGTTCAATCCGGCATTGGGGGGGCGATGAACACGCAAGAGGCCATGGAGCCCAACATTGACAAAACCTGTCTGACTGTGGGATGACTTGCACTGAGGAGATCACGACCTTTGCTTATGACTGAAGATAACCTCTCCTCCGAAGGACACACGCTTGCCTTCGCGGTATCCAGCGAGGCGCCCAGGTAATGGATTCTCTGTGTCGGGTTGAGGACCTACTTCTTGAAGTTGACCTGAAGCCCCAGCGTGTTCAACAGCTGAAGATAGTAGTTGAGATGACTCTGAAGCAGAGAAGGGGTGGCACTCTTTGTAGGAAGGTGGATATCTGACTATGGTTACCCCCAACTTTTTGCCTAGTGTCTAGCTGGTTTTTCGACTTAGTTGGCCTGAGATCCTGCCATTCAGGGTCTCAGGCTGTCTGCTCTCTCTTTAAAGTGGACTCCATGTACCCTAGGTACATACACAATTGGTAAGGATCACCCTATTGGACTCTGTACAGTGTACCCTAGGTACCCAGGGCATAGGTGTACCCTAGGCCTCCCAGGGGCTGCAGCATGTATTATGCCACCCCTGGCCTGGCCTTCCAATCAGACACAACTGGCTGATCACTCAGCGGGGGCAAGGTCGTGTAATCACCCCTTGCTTAGATATAGTATACCTATATCTACCCTTAAAATAGACACATGTGTACCTATCAGCCACTCCTATGGCAGGCCTTAACAATCCTGGAGGCAGAGTGCTTGGTAACATGTGAGATGGTGCTCTAGCATGAGCTGAGCCTGTCTGCAGCTTTCAGAACCATGTCCTTATAGCTGTTCTATGATATAGCCTACCATATACTCTTAAAGTGCCTTATAATCTTAAACGGCTAAGGTAACTGTGAGAAGTTGGCCTGATGTATGATGTCACTAGTTCTAGTGTACACCTTATATCAGTCCAAATACCCTTATGGTGATTGGTTGTAAAGTCAACCTTATAGACCAGCTATCCTAGTGGTAGCATGGACAAGAGCAGTCTTAGGCTAAACTCTGAATGGCATGTGAAGCCAGCTGTGATACCATATATAATCCCTTGAATACCAAATGAAAGGACACCACAACAGATATATATATAAAATAAAGTGTATTTATTCTAGTCAAACCCTCAGCACTCTTTATGAGATTAGAGGTAAGTACAACACAGTCTTATTTAAGCATACATTAAGTCACACAGGTAAGTAATACAGTTAGGCCCTAGGGGCCACGCAAACCATATACTCAGTAAGTGGTATAAGGACCACTGTCACGGAAATAGGATAGGCCTAGGCCTAGGGAATCGCTGGGGCTACACTACACTAGCAACAGTTAGGAAGTGGGAGGCCCACAGGATTCAGGTGCAGAGTGGAAACACTCACGCGTAATGCGTATAGTCGATAGAAATAGTACAGTTTAGATATAAACAGTTTAAGGACACTTCTGAAGCAGCTAGAGAGTCGAGACTCGGAAACTAGACCTTAGGATAGTCACTACCCTTGTGAGCACCGAAGTACCCAAGTTACCAAGCCCACAGGCTGCGGGTGCATAGGTGTGAACTTGTGTCGGGTTTCGTCGTGGACTTCTATGGATGCCTGAAGGAAAGTTGCTGACAGGCAGTCAGTGAAGAGTGTCCGGTGGATCCCAAGGCTGGGATCAAGAAGAGAGGAGACCTGCAAGCAGAAGGGACAGAGTCAAGGTCACTAGCCAGTGACCACGTGGAACCAGGAAGGAACCAGGCGATGTCGTGAAGATTGCAGGTGAAGGTGAAGCTTGTCGCTGCAGCCACGAGGACCAGGGAACGTCGAGGACGACCAGGACCAGGAGGCGAGCTGTCCCACGAAGGCTCTTGCTGTCGGCGGCGTCGAAGTTGGACTAGGACTCACCAAGCCTTGGCAAGCGGAACCCACGAAGAACGGAGGACTTGCTTCTGGTGCAGACCAGGAAGGTCTGGGGTGCTTCTCTTTTGCAAAGAAGCAGGAGCCAGTCTGGAGGAGCCAAACCAGCGGTGAAGATTTCAGGGTGCGTCGTCACAAAGGCCACTAGCCAGCGGGCAAGCAACTGGACAGACGCGGCAAGCAGGAAAATGCAGAAGGGCCCCACGCAGGACTCGTGGAGTGTGGGGGGCTGATCTTCGGTGCAGATGGTGCTTGGAGGTGGGGCTTCTCAATCCCCGGTGCACAACTTCGAGGGTGCCTCAGAAGCTGCGCTTGAAGATACTAGCCACTTTTCCCAGGTAGCCGGTCCCACGTCTCTCGTCGCCTCCACGGATCTCAGCTCGGCTGTGGATGTGGATCAGGGTCGGAGAAGTCTGGAAGTCAAGGCTCTGGTCGGGCTCTGCAGTCGGTCCCTCGTAGAACTTTAGCAAAGCAAAGGGTAGTCTCTTGATGGTGCCTGTTTGCACAGGGTAGGCACTCCTTGGCCACAAGGGAGATTCTTCAGTCTTCTTCTTTCGTCGAAGGTCCAGAGTTTCTGTTCAAGTTGCAGGTTCAGGATAGTCTAATCTCCTGGGGCCCAGCTACCACTCTTATCCAAATCTGGGGGGCTGGGTTACCTGCTAGGTCACGCCTTATGGGTGGGACCTGGGAGGGGGGTGGTTACACCCCCTTCCCTTTGTCCAGTTTCGCGCCAGGACTGGGGCTGGAGTGCCCCAGCACCGGTTTGAACTGGACTATGCACGGGACACCTTGTGTGCCCCAGGCATGTCTCATTCTATTCATCCCTCCCTGCCCCAATACACTAAGGCCTGTCTGGGGTGGTGCTCGCACCTCCCAAGGCTGGAAACCTATTGTCCAAGCCTCCCTTGCCGGGATCACTCCCAGCAGCAGGAGGTCAGACTCGTGTCTGTGGCAGCAGCATCCATTTTGTGATGCTGGGGCTCTGGTTAACTTTAACCGGGTAAGTAGGTTACAACATGTCTTCTCCCTCTAGAAGGGAGGGATAATATCCTCATCCCCAGAAATGGGATGGGGGTATTATTCCAAAGTGTTAGACACCTTACACAACATGTTTTGATAAAGCCAAACCATAGTTACCATAACCGTTTAAGATTATAAGGCACTTTAAGAGTATATGGTAGGCTATATCATAGAACAGCTATAAGGACATGGTTCCGAAAGCTGCAGACAGGCTCAGCTCATGCTAGAGCACCATCTCACATGTTACCAAGCACTCTGCCTCCAGGATTGTTAAGGCCTGCCATAGGAGTGGCTGATAGGTACACATGTGTCTATGTGTAAGTTAGGTATAGGAATACTACACCTAAGCAAGGGGTGATTACACGCCCTGCCCCAGCTGAGTGATCAGCCAGTTGTGTCATAATGGAAGGCCAGGCCAGGGGTGGCATAATACATGCTGCAGCCCCTGGTAGGCCTAGGGTACACCTATGCCCTGGGTACCTAGGGTACACTGTACAGGGGCCAATAAGGTGATCCTATCCAAATGGGTTATGCACCTAAAGTACATAGTATCAATTTAGAGAGAGAACAGCAGGGCTGTGGGTCTGATTAGCAGGCCCACAGCCACATCTAAGTCGAAAACCAGTAAAGCAAAAGCAAAAAGTGGGGGTGAACATAGAAAGCAGACCCTACTCTCCTACACAACCCCCCCCCCCCCCCAAACTTAGGGACATTAAACTAACCTTGACCAGTTGAGTCTTCATGTTCTAAGTGGAAATATCTGGAGAGTCCATCTGCATTGGCATGGTCAGTCCCAGGTCTATGTTCCACTGTGAAGTCCATCCCCTGTAGGGAAATGGACCACCTAAGAAGTTTGGGATTTTCACCCTTCATCTGATTTAGCCATAAGAGGGGCTTATGGTCTGTCTGAATCTTGAAGTGAGTGCCAAACAAGTATGGCCTCAGCTTCTTCAGGGCCCAAACCACAGCAAAGGCCTCCCTCTCAATAGCTGACCAACGTTTCTCTCTAGGGGTCAGCCTTCTACTTATAAAAGCAATGGGCTGGTCTTGACCATCTACATTCAGTTGTGAAAGAACAGCCCCCACACCTAACTCAGAAGCATCTGTCTGGACAATGAACTCTTTGGAGTAGTCTGGACTTTTCAGAATAGGTGCTCTGCACATGGCCTGCTTCAGGTCATCAAATGCTTTTTGACAGCTTACTGTCCACTGCACTTTCTTTGGCATCTTCTTGGAGGTCAAGTCATTAAGTGGTGTCACAATGGACCCATAGTTCTTAACAAACTTTCTGTAGTACCCAGTCAGGCCCAAGAAAGCTCTGACCTGCGTCTGGGTAGTTGGAGGAGTCCAGTCCTTTATGGTCTGGATCTTGCTCTCCAGTGGTTGAACCTGACCCCCACCAACTAGGTGGCCCAGGTATACAACCTTGCTCTGCCCTATCTGGCACTTAGTGGCCTTGATAGTGAAGCTTGCCTCTTGCAGGGCTTCTAAAACATTCCTGGGGTGGACCAGGTGATCCTCCCAGGTGGAGCTAAAGACAGCAATATCATCAAGATAAGCTGCACAATAATCATCCAACCCAGTAAGGACTTGATTCACCAACCTTTGGAAAGTGGCAGGTGCATTCTTCAAACCAAAGGGCATTACCACAAATTAATAATGTCCTCCTGGGGTCGAGAAAGCAGTTTTGGCCTTTGCATTCTCAGCTAATCTGATTTGCCAGTAGCCTGCTGTTAGGTCAAATGTGCTAAACAACTTAGCAGCTGCCAGTCTGTCAATGAGCTCATCTGCCCTAGGTATTGGGTGGGCATCTGTCCTAGTGACAGCATTGAGACCTCTGTAATCCACGCAAAACCTCATCTCTCTCTTACCATCTTGTGTGTGAGGCTTTGGCACAAGGACTACAGGACTAGCCCAAGGGCTCTCTGAAGGTTCAATGACTCCCAGCTCCAACATCTTTTGTACCTCAACTTTTATGCAGTCCCTGACATGGTCAGCTTGCCTGTAGATTTTACTCTTCACAGGCAGACTGTCACCAGTGTCCACCTCATGGGTGCACCAGTTTGTCTGACTTGGGGTCAGAGAGAACATATGTCTGTAGGACTGCAGAACTTGCCTGCAGTCCTGTTGCTGATGGACAGTGAGGCTGTCAGAAAAGACCACACCATCAACTGAGCCATCATCAGGGTTCTGAGTCAACAGGTCTGGGAGAGGGTCACTCTCTTCCTCCTGCCCCTCATCTGTAGCCATGAGTAAGCCCATGTCTGCCCTGTCAACATATGCCTTCAATCTGTTGACATGAAGCACCCTGTGGGGGCTTCTGGGAGTCCCAAGGTCCACCAAGTAGGTGAATTCTCCCTTTTTCTCAACAATAGTGTGGGGTCCAGACCATTTGTCTTAGAGGGCCGCTGGGGCCACTGGCTCCAACACCCACACTTTCTGCCCTGGCTGGTAAACAGTCAGCACAGCCTTTTGGTCATGCCAAGCTTTTTGGAGTTCTTGGCTTGCCTCAAGGTTTTTAGAAGCCTTCTTCATATACTCTGCCATCCTGGAGCAGAGACCAAGTACATAATCCACTATGTCAAGTTTGGGTTGTCTGAGAGGTCTCTCCCATCCTTCCCTTACCAAACACAGGGGTCCTCTTACAGGATGCCCAAACAAAAGCTCAAAAGGGCTGTAGCCAACCCCCTTTTGTGGGACCTCTCTGTAAGCAAACATAAGGCAGGGTAAAAGGATGTCCCATTTTCGCCTAAGCTTGTCTGGTAACCCTTTTATCATTCCCTTTAGGGTCTTGTTGAATCTCTCAACAAGCCCATTGCACAGTGGGTGATAGGGTGTGGTGAACTTGTAGTTCACACCACACTCCTTCCACATTGCAGTCAAGTATCCTGACATGAAGTTGGCACCTCTGTCAGAAATGACCTCCTTATGAAAGCCCACTCTGGAGAATACTCCAAGCAGGGCCCTTACCACAACAGGAGCTGTTGTGGTCCTCAGGGGAATAGCTTCTGGATACCTGGTGGCATGGTCCACTATCACCAGTATGAATCTGTGCCCACATGCTGTTTGTGGGTCCATTGGTCCTACAATATCTATGCCCACTCTTTCAAAGGGAACCCCCACCACAGGTAGTGGTATGAGGGGGGCCTTTGTGGTGCCACCTGATTTGCCACTGGCTTGGCAGGTGACACAGGAGCGACAAAACTCCTTAGTATCTTCTGACATATGGGGCCAGTGAAAGTGAGGGACAAGCCTGTCCCAAGTCTTGTTCTGGCCTAGATGTCCTGCAAGGGGAATATCATGGGCCAAGGTAAGAAGGAAGCCTCTGAACTTCAGTGGTATGACCAACCTCCTGGACGCACCAGGCTTGGGGTCTCTAGCCTCTGAATACAGTAGCCCTTCATCCCAATACACTCTATGGGTACCTTGAGCATTCCCTGCAGCCTCAGCAGCAGCCAGCTGTCTGAGGGGTTCAAGAGAGGGGCAGTCTAATTGAGCCTGCCTCAGATCTGCCCTGGAAGGTCCCCCTGTCCCAAGAAACTCAACCTGATCAGGTTCAAGTTCTTCTAGGACAGTTCCTTCAGGGCTCTCAGAATCATCCTCCTGGGAGGGCTGATCCACCACCTGAGGCAGGGGGGAAGGCACAGCCTTAACCCTACTGCTCTTTCTCTTGGGTTGTGACTGGTCCATAGTTTCAGGATCCAGCACTTGTTCAGTGGTGCACTTTTTGGCCAGTGACCTGGTCACAGCAAGGACATGTGCATCTATCCCCAGCATTTCTGCATGGGTCCTATACTCCACTTCAGACCAAACTGAAGTTTCAAGATCATTGCCCAGTAAACACTCTACAGGAAGGTCTGAACTAACAACAACTTTCTTGAGGCCAGTTACCCCTCCCCAGGAGAAGTTAACAATAGCCACACTATGGGAGGTAGTGGCATTGCTAGCGTTGGTCACTAGGTAATTCTCACCTAGTATGATCTGTCCAGGGTCCACAAAAGCAGGTGTCACCATTGTGACACTAGCCCCAGTGTCCCTGTAGGCCTGAGCCATTCTTTGGTTGATAAAAGGAGTCTGTCTGTACTTGCCCAGGTTACTGGGGCCTACAGTAGAGGACAAAGCTAAGTCCCCATCACAGATCAGAACAGCCTGAGTAGGTACTCTGACTAGGCCAGAATCCTCCTCAGTTCCCAGGGTTAACCCTACTACACCCTTTTGCTGGGAACCACCACTTACAGCTGAACTAGGGGGTACAGTTGCCTTAGGGGCAATGGTGGCTGGGGGCTTATCCTTTTTGGTACACTCACTAAACCAATGTGAGTTGGACTTACAATAGTTGCACCATGGTTTCTTTTGGCCATCTTTCTTTTTATCCTTTTTGGGACCACCCTCCCCCTGAGCCTTTTGGGGGCCTGGTGAAGACTTCTGGTCTTTTTGTTTCTGATCATTACCCTTCTGGTCTGCCTTTTTCTGATCACCGCCCTGGTTCTGGTTTTTCTGCTTAACTCTAGTCCTGACCCATCTATCTGCCTTCTTTCCCAATTCTTGGGGAGAAGTCAGATCAGAATCAATCAGGTGTTGATGCAATAGCTGGTTTTGACAGTTGTTAAGTATTTGCTCTCTCATGATCAAATTATACAATCCTGTATAGTCCTTAACCTTACTTCCCATTAGCCAGCCTTCCAGAGCCTTAGTGGCACAATCTACAAAGTCAGTCCAGTCCTGAGTCTGTGTCTTCTGGGTATCCCTGAACAACAACCTGTATTGTTCAGTGGTTAGGCCAAACCCATCAATCAGAGCACTCTTCAGGACAGTGTAATTATCTGCATCCTCATCACTAACTGTGAGGAGCTTGTCTCTACCTTTCTCAGAGAAGGAGAGCCACAAGATAGCTGCCCACTGACTTTGGGGTACCTGCTGTACTTTGCAAGCTCTCTCCAAAGCAGTTATCCATTTGTGGATGTCATCCCCACACTTGTAGGGAGGGACAATCTTGCTCAGGTTTCTATTGTCATAGTGCCTGTCTCTATCCTTAGGGATATTGCTGCCACCAGTGGGTTCTGACCCACTTAACTTTTGCTCTCTAGCCAGAGCAAGCTTCTCCTTGGCAAGGGCAAGTTCTTCCCTCTGAATCCTCAGATTAGCTTCCCTCATTCTGGCTTCATGCTCCTTTCCCTCAGGGGAAGTCATTCCCCTGTGAGAGGAAGCATTAGAGATGTTAGAGACATGGGAGTGGATGGATTCCCTTGAAGGGGATCTGTCCCTCCTGCTTCTCTGTGTAAGCCTACTTGGGGGTCTGTATGGGGGGACCCCATGCAAACTCCCATGTAAGCTTAGGTTAGCCTGGCTAAGTCTTCCTACTTGGCCCTGGCTGTCTACCTCTTCATCTGAAGTCCCATCTGACTCCTCTGTGGTGGGTAGACCCTCCTCTGTACCTAGGGTACCTGCCTGAGATGCCCTAAGAGTATCATACTCCTCTAGGAGTTGTCTTAACTGAAGGAGGGTAGGGTTTGCACCCTGTTTTATTCCTCTGGAGGTACACAAGTGTCTCATCTCCTGGAATGTTAAGGTATCATATCTAGAGGGGGTCTTTTGCAGACCTGATCCTCCTGAGAGAGCATCTACTTGATCTCCTCTCAGAGACATGATCTAGTGAGGGTGTGGTGTGTGCACCTACCTACACTAGTTGTTTCTACTAAACCTCTCTAGTAGTTGTAGTCAGGGTGTGTTACTCCCTTCAACCTACAACTACTAAGTCCAGTAGGACTTAAGTATTATAATCTATGTTATATGTACCTAGACAATATCTGTGTGATCTTTCAATTTAGTATCTCAAGATTACAATGGTATTACAACAGCAAGCTCAGATCCCAACCGCTGCTCACCAATGTGAGAAGTTCGCCTGATGTATGATGTCACTAGTTCTAGTGTACACCTTATATCAGTCCAAATACCCTTATGGTGATTGGTTGTAAAGTCAACCTTATAGACCAGCTATCCTAGTGGTAGCATGGACAAGAGCAGTCTTAGGCTAAACTCTGAATGGCATGTGAAGCCAGCTGTGATACCATATATAATCCCTTGAATACCAAATGAAAGGACACCACAACAGATATATATATAAAATAAAGTGTATTTATTCTAGTCAAACCCTCAGCACTCTTTATGAGATTAGAGGTAAGTACAACACAGTCTTATTTAAGCATACATTAAGTCACACAGGTAAGTAATACAGTTAGGCCCTAGGGGCCACGCAAACCATATACTAAGTAAGTGGTATAAGGACCACTGTCACGGAAATAGAGTAGGCCTAGGCCTAGGGAATCGCTGGGGCTACACTACACTAGCGTTAGTTAGGAAGTGGGAGGCCCACGGGATTCGTGTGCAGAGTGGAAACACTCACGCGTAATGCGTAAAAGTCAATAGCAATAGTACAGTTTAGAAAACGGTAGATTTAGGACACTTCCGGAGTAGCTAGGAAGTTGAGACTGGAAAACTAGACACTAGGATAGTAACTATCCTGATGAGCACCGGAGTACCCAAGTTACCTAGCCCACAGGCTGCGGGTGCATAGGGGTGAAGATGCGTCGGTTTTCGTCGTCGACTCCTATGGATGCCTGAAGAAAGATGCTGACAGGCAGTCAGTGAAGAGTGTCCGGTGGATCCCAAGGCTGGGATCAAGAAGAGAGGAAACCTGCAAGCAGAAGGGACAGAGTCAAGGTCACTAGCCAGTGACCACGTGGAACCAGGAAGGAACCAGGCGATGTCGTGAAGATTGCAGGTGAAGGGGAAGCTTGTCGCTGCAGCCAGGAGGACCAGGAAGCTTCGAGGACGACCAGGACCAGGAGGCGAGCTGTCCCACGAAGGCTCTTGCTGTCGGCGGCGTCGAAGTTGGACTAGGACTCACCAAGCCTTGGCAAGCGGAACCCACGAAGAACGGAGGATTTGCTTCTGGTGCAGACCAGGAAGGTCTGGGGTGCTTCTTCTTTGCAGAGAAGCGGGAGCCAGTCTGGAGGAGCCAAACCAGCGCAGAAGATTTCAGGGTGCGTCGTCACAAAGGCCACTAGCCAGCGGGCAAGCAACCGGACAGACGCGGCAAGCAGGAAAATGCAGAAGGGCCCCACGCAGGACTCGTGGAGTGTGGGGGGCTGGTCTTCGGTGCAGATGGTGCTTGGGGTTGGGGCTTCTCAATCCCCGGTGCACAACTTCGAGGGTGCCTCAGAAGCTGCGCTTTAAGTTACTAGCCACTTTTCCCAGGTAGCCGGTCCCACGTCGCTCGTCGCCTCCACGGATCTCAGCTTTGCTGTGGATGTGGATCAGGGTCGGAGAAGTCTGGAAGTCAAGGCTCTGGTCGGGCTCTGCAGTCGGTTCCTCGTAGAACGTGGGCAAAGCAAAGGGTAGTCTCTTGATGGTGCCTGTTTGCACAGGGTAGCCACTCCTTGGCTACAAGGGAGATTCTTCAGTCTTCTTCTTTCGTTGAATGTCGAAGGTCCAGAGTTTCTGTTCAAGTTGCAGGTTCAGGATAATCTAAAGTCTTGAGGCCCAACTCCCACTCTTATACTAATCTGGGGGGCTGGGATACCTGCTAGGTCACGCCTTATGGGTGGGACCTGGGAGGGGGTGGTTACACCCACTTCCCTTTGTCCAGTTTCGCGCCAGAGCTGGGGCTGGAGTGCCCCAGCGCCGGTTTGAACTGGACTATGCAAGGAACACCTTGTGTGCCCCAGGAATGTCTCATTCCTTTCAGCCCACCCTGCCCCAATACACTAAAGGCTGTCTGGGGAGGTGCTAGCACCTCCCCAAGCAGGAAACCTATTGTCCAGGCCTCCCTGGCTGGGATCACTCCCAGCTGCAGGAGGTCAGACTTGTGTCGTGGCAGCAGCATCCATTTTGTGATGCTGAGGCTTTGGTCAGAGGCTAACAGTGAAGTATGATTTTAACATGTCTTTCCCTCTAGAAGGGGGGAATAATATCCTCATGTCCAGAAATGGCATGGGGGTATTATTCCACAGTGTTAGACACCTTACACGACATGTTTCGATAAAGCCAAACCATAGTTACCATAACCGTCTAAGATTATAAGGCACTTTAAGAGTATATGGTAGGCTATATCATAGAACAGCTATAAGGACTTGGTTCTGAAAGCTGCAGACAGGCTCAGCTCATGCTAGAGCACCATCTCACATGTTACCAAGCACTCTGCCTCCAGGATTGTTATGGCCTGCCATAGGAGTGACTGATAGGTACACATGTGTCTATATGTAAGTTAGGTATAGGAATACTACACCTAAGCAAGGGGTGATTACACGACCTTGCCCCAGCTGAGTGATCAGCCAGTTGTGTCAGAATGGAAGGCCAGGCCAGGGGTGGCATAATACATGCTGCAGCCCCTGGTAGGCCTAGGGTACACCTATGCCCTGGGTACCTAGGGTACACTGTACAGGGGCCAATAAGGTGATCCTATCCAAATGGGTTATGCACCTAAAGTACATAGTATTAATTTAGAGAGAGAACAGCAGGGCTGTGGGTCTGATTAGCAGGCCCACAGCCACATCTAAGTCGAAAACCAGTAAAGCAAAAGCAAAAAGTGGGGGTGAACATAGAAAGCAGACCCTACTCTCCTACAGCATGTATTAGATCTGGTCTTTGCTGGGGAAGACTCGATCATAATGGATAACTTTATTCCAGTGGGATGGACAGACCACCACCTGGTTAAGTTTAGAGTGATGTACACTCGACTGAACGAGCCTAGACGCCAGGGGGAAAGCTGTTTTCAAGGAAGGGACTGGAAGGGACTACTGAAGAGAGCAAATATGTCTCCCGTCTTTCACGTAGAAAAGTCTTTTGACCCAAGTAAACGGGTGGATGAGAACTATATAACTCTCTGAGGGTGCATAGATTGCTCCCCTTAAAAATATTAGGATAGTAGAAAGATAATCTGCCCCATGGTACAACGACAATCTGAGGAGCCATAAGCTGACCTGTAAACAGGCAGAGAGACATTGGAGGAAGCATTACACTGAGGAGGACAAAGCTATGTGGAAGGAAAAAATAGCCAACTACAAAAAAGCAATTGTTACGGCCAAAGCGGAATACTTTGCTGACGTAATATTGAAGTCAGCTAACAGCACTAAAAGTACCTTTAGACTAGTGAAATACATGGTTAGCCCTGAATATATAAAAAACAAGATCCTGCCCACACAGGAGTTGTGTAATGGCCTGGCATCCTTCTTTCAGGAGAAGATAAGGATTAGTTACTTACCTGTAATCCTAGTTCTCATCCAGGGTCAAAGTCATAATCTATAAATAATCCCCGCCCATGTGCGGGATCCCGGAGCATATAGAAAATACATATATATATATACATATGTGAAAACATATAAATGCAGCCTAATAATGTTCAAAAATTGGCAATGCTGTAAATTACATATTTTTGCATAGTAGTGCCCCCGTAACCCGTAAGGAAAAAAGGAAGCATCAGGCAAATTATAACACAGCACTGCTTTATTGCCATAAAGCAACATGTAATTGTAGGCATTCGCCAGTAGGCTGCAGTAGAGTATCAAGAAACCAAGAAAACTGACACCCTGCCTTTAAGGCATTAGAGTAGGGGGACCGTGCCTTTAAGGCATGCCTGTGACCCCCTGCTCCCATGATGCACTACAGGTGGCAGTTGGGCCAGTTCTTTTTGGCGGTGCCTCCGCACCTGAGTAGATCTGCCTTCCATACATCACTTATTTAAAGAGAAAACATTGCTCGTTGGGGAGGTGGGTGGGTCGCTTATGACTTTGATGAGTATACCCCTGGATGAAAACTAGGATTACAGGTAAGTAACTAATCCTTCTCATCAAGGGGATACTCATCAATAGTCATAATCTATGAATAGAGTAGCAAGCCCATACCCAAAGTCTCACGGAGGAGCAAAAAACAGTTAAAAAACAAACAGCAAAACACATTTTGCATTTACAGTTATGCAAACAGGTTCCTCAGAGAAGCCTGCCCCACCTGGGCGTCGGCCTGCGCGTCTGAATCTAGGCAGTAATGGCGCGTAAAAGTATGGACTGAGCGCCATGTAGCCGCTTTACAGATCTCAGACATGGGAACGTTGCGAAGGAGTGCTACCGTAGAAGCCTTCCCTCAAGTAGAGTGTGCTCTAGGTTTACCCTGCAGAACTTTGTGGGATAGTTGGTAAGCCAAAGCAATACAAGAGACAATTCATCTTGAAATAGATGTCTTGGATGCAGCCAGCCCGGTATTCGTGGGCCCATAGTTCACAAAGAGCCTGTCTGACTTTCTAAGAGTAAGGGTCTTAGCCAGATAGAATTTCAAAACCCTCCGGAGGTCAAGAGAGTGTAGGGCTCTCTCCGGGGGAGTAGTCGGTTGAGGAAAGAAGGTGGGCAACGTGATCACCTGGTTAATGTGGAAGTCCGAGACCACCTTGGGTAGGAAGCTCGGATGGGTACGGAGCACCACCCTATTAGCATGAAACACAGTGTAAGGTTCCTTGCAGCAGAGGGCCTGAATTTCACTAACCCTACGGGCCGAAGTGATGGCTACTAAGAAGGCAGCCTTCCAGGTCAGATGTTGCAAGGAGGCCTTATGAATCGGTTCAAAAGGGGCTCCCATCAGTTTAGAGAGAACGATGTTCAGTTCCCAGGTGGGTAAACTTTCTTAAGCCCTTCTAAGAAATCCTTTACCACTGGCATCTGAAAGAATGAGGTCTGGGTAGGAGACTTCCTATAGGCTGTAATAGCAGCTAAGTGTACTCTGATGGAAGAGTACTTTAACCCAGACTTCGCCAAGTACAGTAAGTAGGGGAGAATAACCTGTTCTTGACCCCGGATCGGATCAAGGGTGTTATCTCTACACCAGAAGCAGAATCTTTTCCATTTAAAGCCATACGACTTCCTCGTGGAGGGCCTCTTTGCCTCCCGAAGAATGCTCATACAGTCCGGTGGAAGATTTAGATGTCCGTACTGGATGAATTCAGGAGCCATGCCGTCAAGCGGAGGGAGGGGAGATTGGGGTGGAACACTCTCCCCTTGTCCTTGGTCAGCAAGTTCGGCAGGCATGGCAACCTCCTCTCTGGTACCTCCGACAGCTGGAGTAGATCTGGGTACCACCACTGCCGGGGCCACTCCGGTGCTATTAGGATCATCCGAGTTCTGGCCCTGTAGAACTTCTGAATCACAGCCGGGATGAGAGGGAGAGGAGGAAAAGCGTAAAGCAATGTCCTCGACCAGCTGATCAAAAGCGCGTTCCCCTGCGACCCCCGTTGAAGGAACCTGGAGGCGAAGACGGGGCATTTTTTGTTGTCCGCGTCTGCGAACAGATCGATGTCCGGTATGCCCCACAAGCGGAAGATGTCTTGAGCGACGTCTTCGTTGAGCACCCAGTCGTGCGCTTCGACGAAGTCTCTGCTGAGGCCGTCCGCCTGCACGTTCAGGGTCCCTGGCAGGTGAACAGCGACGATCGTCAGGTTTCTCGCCAGAAGCCATTTCCAGATTGACTGGGCCTCCAGAGACAGGACCCGTGATCTGGTCCCTCCTTGCTTGTTCAGATAGAACATAGTTGTGGTGTTGTCCGTCTGAACCTGAACATAGTCGGTCTGCAGGGATGGGTACAGGGACTTGAGAGCGAGATGGACTGCTCGTAGCTCCAAGAAGTTGATGTGATAGCTCTGTTCGGTAGCGGACCAGAGACATTGTACTTGAAGCCGGCCCAAATGAGCCCCCCAGCCCTGCATGGAGGCGTCTGTGACCACTGTCTGTGTCGGAGGCGCCTGATGGAAAGGGACGCCGTGAAGCAGATGGGAGCGCTTCATCCACCACCGGATAGAATCTTTGGCGGCTTGATGAAGGGTAATGTGATCCTCCCAGCGGCCGGACCTCTGCGACCACTGATCCTCTAGGTCTTGTTGCAGAGGACGCATGTGCAGACGTGCGTTGGGCACGATGTAGATGCACGAGGCCATGGATCCCAGGAGAGATGACACTTGTCTGGCTGTGGGATATTCCGTGCTGAGAAGCGTGCGGCTTTTTTGCAGCATGGAGGATAACCTCTCCTCCGAAGGACACACGCTTGCGCTTGAGGAGTCTAGAGAGGCGCCCAGGTAGTGGATCCGCTGAGTTGGATTGAGGATCGACTTCCTGTAGTTGACCTGAAGGCCCAACGAGTGTAGAAGGTTTAGGCAGAACGAGAGATGACTCTGGAGTCGAGCCGGAGTGGAACTTTTTAAGAGCCAGTCGTCTAGATAGGGGTAGACGAATATCTTCCGTTTGCGGAGAAATGCAGCCACCACCGCCATGCACTTTGAGAACGTTCATGGCGCGGACTTGAGGTCGAATGGCAGGACCTTGTATTGATAATGTTGGCGAAAGATGTGAAATCTGAGAAACTTCCGATGTTTCGCTGAGACAGGAATGTGGAAGTATGCATCCTGTAAGTCGATGGCACACATCCAGTCCCCCTGGTGTAGATGTGGGAAGATCTGGTGCAGTGCTAGCATCCTGAATTTTTCTCTTCTGAGAAATCTGTTGAGTAAGCGGAGATCGAGGATGGGTCTGTAGTCCCCGATCGCTCCTCTTTTCTGAACAAGAAAGTACCGGGAATACACTCCCTGATTTCTCTGCCTGTTTGGAACTTCCTCTATGGCGTTTTTGGAGAGGAGAGTGGCAACTTCGTCCTTTAAAAGCTTGTTTTGGCTGGGAGGGAGTAGCTGTTTCCGTGGGGGTACCTGCGTAGGGGGAGATTTGAACCTCAGCAAGTAGCCACGCTCTACAATACTCAGCACCCATCTGTCGTTTGTAATTGCACTCCATTCAGTAAGTTTTCACTGTTTGGGAGGTTGCTTGTTAGAGGACTGCTGCTGTTTAGCATTTCCTCTTCCTCTGCCCCGGCCCCTTTGCTGAAACTGGGACCTCTGTTGGTTTTGAGAGGACCATTGGGGCGTTTGAACGCGCTGGTGAAAGGCACGTTTGTCGCCCTGGCGAAATCGCTTGCGGAATTCTTTGCGCTTTTCCAGTCCCACAGCCTTTACGGTGTCCAATTCCGTTTTCATCTTGCTCATTTGGTCGTCCGCATGAGCTCCAAATAGCGATGACCCATTAAACGGCAGGTTAAGAATTCTTTTCTGCGCATCTGGTTTGAGGCCCGTTAATCTGAGCCAGGCCGAACGGCGGGAGCAGATGCCATGGGAGTAGCCATGCGCGGCTAGGTCTGATGCATCCGCCGCTGCGCTTATTACTTGGTTGGCCACCAGTCCGCCTTCTTGGAGGATCTCCGTGAAGTCTTGCCTGACCTCCCTAGGCAATTTCTCCATGAACCTGGCCAGGGAATCCCATAGGGAGCGATCATACCTCCCCAGCAGGGCTGAAGCGCTAGCGACCTTCATGTGCGAGGCAGAGGTGTTGCACATTCTCCTGCCGTAGGAGTCCATCAGCTTGCTGTCCTTCTCAGGGGGGACAGAAGCAGATACTGAGGCTGAGTGAGACTTCATGGCCGCCGCCACGATCACCGAATCCGCTGGCGGGTCCGCCCTCAAGAATAAAAGGTCCTCGGTCGGAGCCTTGTACTTCTTTGCTATTCTCGAAGGAACCGAGCCCGCTGTAGCCGGTGTAAGGAACGTGGCCATAGCTGGTTCTAACAATCCTGGCACCAACGGGAGCAGAGGTCTGGGAGCTGACCGATGGTGTAAAGTGTCAAAGATCACAGAAGTGGGTGCCTGAGGGACGTGCAGTGCGATGTTCAACTTCTGCGCCCCTCTACCCAGGACGTCCGAGAAAGTTATAATGTCATCCACCGGAGACACTCGCGATGGAGGCGTGGATGAAAAAGTAGGAGAGTAGTCCCGGACTGAGGATCTTGTGGATGAAGTCCCAGTGGACGACCTGGTGCGTCGCCTCTTGTGGGAGCGTTCACTATGGTGAGCCTTTGACCCTGATCTGCGCTTGGACGGAGATCTTGGACGTTTTGGCGCGGTGCGACGGTCCCTGGAACGAGACCGGCATGGTGAAATTGGCCTTGGATCCCTCGGAGGTGATTTACTCCTGCGCGGTGGGGAATACCTGCGGGAGTAGTCCGATCCCGGACTCCGACATGTGCCTGCGCCCACATCTCGTAACCAGCGCGGTGACAGTCCGAACCGCTCTGGAGCCTCGGGTGATCCTTCCGGAGATATTTGCACGATGTGCAGTCCCGGAGATGATGTCTGTTCTCCTGGGGACCTCTCCGCGGGTGCTCCAGTTTTCGCCCTCGAATCCCTTGACGTCGACGACGTCTGCGTCACCATCGGCAAGTGTGAGGTATGCCGTTCAGGTCTCGACGCCGATCGCGGAGACCTCGACGTCGATCTCCTCTTCTCTGGCACCTGACGTCGGCTAGATGACCACGACGTCGGCCGTGTCTTCGACGTCGACCTCTCTCGACGTCGACTGGGCGACTTTGACGTCGACCTCTCCTGCCGTCGACCGAGCGACTTCGGCGTCGACCTCTCTCGACGCCGACTGAGCGACTTCGACCTCTCTCGACGTCGACTGGGCGACTTCGCCGTCGACCTCTCTCGACGTCGACTGGGCGACTTCGACGTCGACCTCTCTCGACGTCGACGTGGTGATCTTGACGTCGATCTTCCTCTCGACGTCGACCTTCTATGTCGCCGAGTGGGGGTAACCATCGACGGCGACCGGCCCACTCGCGGCGGAATGTACGTCGCCGCATCTCTCGACGTCGACCCCCTCGAGGGTGGCGGAGAGTGTCTCGACGTCGACGGAAGCCTCGACGTCGACGGAGACAGTCCAGATGTCACCGGACTAGCAGCCTTCGAGCCCGAAGGACCGCCTCTCGACGCCGACTTACTTTTGCGCGGCGGAGACTCTTGATGGTGGGATGAATCCCTCGACGCCGAAGTTCTCTGCCTTTTCGCCGGCATCCTCGATGTCGACCCTCTTGGACTCCTGGTCTTTTTGGAGCCCGGGGAGCTGGTATGTCGCCGTTTCTGTACTTGCGTAGCTGAAGAAGGTGGTCTTGATGAGGAATGCTCGCCTTCACGACGGCTTTGTTCCTTCTCCAGTCTTGCATGCAGTTTAATGCGCTCTCTGTCCCTCAGAGTGCGCTTTGAGAACTTCTGGCAGTGGGGACACTGGTCAGGATCGTGTTTTGATGGTAAACACACAATACACACCGAGTGTGGATCCGCCAGTGCCATTTCATTGCCACAAGAAGGGCATTTCCTAAATAAAGGAGACATTCTGACTGGAAAAAATTGGAAAATTCACTGGAAACCAGCAGAATTAGCCCTTAAAAGCCAGAAAACGTCGAAAAAAGCTGTAATTCAAAATTTCAGTCAAAAAACTGAAGAGCTCAAGCTCCAGGATCCTCACAGAAGGAGCCGGAAAAAAGAACTGGCCCAACTGCCACCTGTAGTGCATCATGGGAGCAGGGGGTCACAGGCAGGCCTTAAAGGCACGGTCCCCCTACTCTAATGCCTTAAATGCAGGGTGTCAGTTTTCTTGGTTTCTTGATACTCTACTGCAGCCTACTGGCGAATGCCTACAATTACATGTTGCTTTATGGCAATAAAGCAGTGCTGTGTTATAATTTGCCTGATGCTTCCTTTTTTCCTTACGGGTTACGGGGGCACTACTATGCAAAAATATGTAATTTACAGCATTGCCATGTTTTGAACATTATTAGGCTGCATTTATATGTTTTCACATATGTATATATATATGTATATATATGTATTTTCTATATGCTCCGGGATCCCGCACATGGGCGGGGATTATTCATAGATTATGACTATTGATGAGTATCCCCTGGATAAGAAGTAAGATTGTTGACGGGTTAAAGGTAGAGGACTTCTCCGGCACTAAGGCGCGGGATGATGGACAAAGATTTAAGTTGGCCAGGGTTAGGGAAAGGGGGATCATGCTGTGGAAGCAGGAAGCTATCTTGGACCAATTTGATTTGCCCCCGGTGGAGGAATTTATCAGGGTGGCTTCAGGAGTTTCCTCTGGTTTGCCTTTGGAACCCCTCCCCCACAAAATTCGGAGGGAGTTAGACTACGAACTCTTCCCAGTTCTTCGCAGGTGTGAGGGTTATCCCTTAGTAATGGGGTAGTTCCATCATGTTGGAAGCAGGCGCTAATAACACCACTCCTGAAGAAACCTACCCTGGACCCCAAATGCCCAAAAAGCTACAGGCCCATTTCTGTTCTCACCTACCCACTGAAGATCCTGGAGTGCCTGATGAGCAGGTCGCTTTTCCATTTCCTGGAGTCCAACAACCTGCTGGAAGATGAGCAATTTTGGTTCCGCCCTGGTCACGGTACGGAGACTGCCTTGATTACCGCTCTGGATGATCTGCGAATGAGTGCAGACAGAGGACAATCAGCTATTTCAATCTTGCTGGACCTGTCTGCCGCATTTGATACGGTTAACCATGCAATTCTCCTAGCAAGGTTGGAAGAAATGGGGGTGACAGGCGTGGCTTTAAGATGGGTTCAGTAATATCTGGCTGATAGACGTGGCCTTCCCCCTTTTTCAATCGGATTTTGTTGCCATAGAGCACAGGGTACCCCAGGGGACCTCAATCTGCCCTATTCTATTCAATGCCTATATGAGGCCACTGATAGGCATTATTAAGTCCAGGGGTAGTAAGGGTACAGTTTAAGTCTCTCTGCGTCGTATTTAAAGCCTTACATGGACTTGGGACCAAACCAATACAGAATAGCTTTGGATGGTATGCTCCTACACGTAGCCTCCGTTCCTCATCAGCCAATCTGGTAAGACAAAAAGAGCAACAATGGGGGGGAGAGCATTTGATGTGGCAGCTGCTCGTCTCTGGAACAGTCTCCCCATGGAACTGAGACAGATACAGGACTTCATGATGTTCCGTAAGAAAATCAAGGCCTGCCTTTTCCCAGAGTTTAATTTTCTCTGCTCTTGTTTTATAGCATCCCCTGTCGGTAACTTACATGTATCGTAGCGCCAGGATGCCCGTAGGATTACAGCGCGCTTTATAAATGTGCCTACAATACGATACAATGTCTTCGAGCACAATCTCTCCCCCCTTATCAGCAGGTTTAATTATGATCGAAGGGTCCTCAGTGATGCTTCGTATGGTCTCCCTCTCCCGATTGGATAGATCATTGAGAAGGGCACGGAGTTCATCTTGACCACATCTCAGAGTACTAAGGGGCATATCAACAACAACCGGCAATAATTATCGCAAAGCGCACTTAGCGCTAAGATAATTATCGCCGGCTAGCATGGATTTTTATCGCTGAGATAGCGTGCTATTAGCAACGCTTATCTCATTAGCGATAAAAATCCTCACGCTAACTGGCTAACGTGAGATTATCGCTGGAAACCCAGCGATATTCTCACGTTAGCTTGTTGATAGGGACTCACAAACTTAGCCATGATATCCTCCTTCCATAGGATATCATAGCTAAGTCAGTCCTGAAGCAGGTGTTAGGAAAGCAGCGATAACAGGTGTTATCGCTACTTTTCCTGACGCTATGCTTCATAGCGTGGGGCTTGATGATAGGAGAAATATCGGTTAGCGACATTTCTCCTATCATGTCAGGTCAGGAACGCCCACTTTGCATCTCATTAGAGATGCAAAGCTGGGCGTTAGAAATCCCCACGCTAAAGCAAGGTTTCACGCGTTAGCGTGACCTTGCTAATATAGCGATAAAATTATCGCCGCTTTTCGGCCGAAAACGGCCGCTAAAGCGGAGATAATTTTTTTATCGCCTCGTTGTAAATATGCCCCTTGGTTTTAGAATGTGATAACCTCACTGGGCATTAATGCTGTGGTCGGTGTGAACCTGGAACGGTTACATAGGCCTGAATCTGCCGATCCCACTGGAGGTCTATCTTGAAAGAAAGACTGTAGTCGAATTTTTCAAAAATACTGTTGGAATTCCATGCTTAGTATGAAATGGTCTTCCTTAGGAGCGGGGACGAAACCAAGACCCTTCTCCAAAACATCTGTTTCATCATTGGTGAGTGTGAGAGAGTACAGATTAACCACTCGTTTTTTGTTGTTGCAGTCAAGTGGCTCCTAAGTCACATTTGGGATTCTGGTTCCAACCACCGTACTCTCATTTTATTGCCTCTTCATTCTGCCTCTTCCTCGCCCCCCCCCCCGTTGAAAAAAAGGAGGTTGTGGGAACTGTTGGTATATTGGAAATTGTTGTGGTGGTATCTGGTATATAGGATGCCAAATTGCAGTTGTGCTATGTAGGGGCCCCTGTATTGGTTTCTTGGAAAAGGGAGCACTGGATAGCCAGGTAGGAGAGGTGGTTGATTGCCTCTTTTCTTATTATGACTACCCCAGCTATCATTGCCTGATGTGCTGCTGAACGAGCCTGTTTTTCTAAAGCACCTGGAGGAGCCCTCAACCAATGATGTTTCATCCATTGGTGCCTGGAAGTCTTCTCTACTGTAGGGATAGATATTTTCCCTATCAAATTGTTAAACATCTTTCTGGAGTTTTGTGATTTGTTATTGGGTGAGATAATCTTTGTGTTCATTCATCTTCTCATTGATTTCAGTCAGGTGGGTTTTGAAGGCTGACTTGCTGATACCTGTCTTAAGTGAAATCTCTGCTATGGTAATCTTGATTAATAGTGCCTCGAAGAGAGGCGTTTAGCAGTGTTAATAATCAAGATTAACCAATTGCGAGTGCATTTCTACACTATCTCGGACCATTGACGTCGAAAGACGATGCCGTCTAGGAAAATAAATGGTGTGAGGGTCACCAGGAGGTTATTCGAGGCAATATTAGCTCTCAGGTATTCGGTCATAATTGACCTGTATAAAGCAATTTTAACCTGTTGTTTCCTTATGGCCGATATAGAGTTCCAGTCTTCTGTGTGACGCTGTGGTGCTATCTGCTCCTAGAAGTAACGGTGTTCCTAGTAGTTCAGTCATCATAAAACTGAGCCCTAAGTTGGTGTATATGTGTGTATTGGATGTGTCTGTATAGTTTTTTTTTAAAAAAGGTCAGAGGCCCGACTGGAAATAGAAAAATAACAGTGTGTCCCATGGCTGACTCGCCGTACTAATATCAATAACATAAAGAGGGGGGAGAGGGAGCAAATAAAAGGTCCAGTACCCTTGCTCCCAAGAACAAATAAGGAATTAATAATAGGGCAACTGTTCCTATAGAAGTGTCACTCAGGGTGGAAAAATAGGTACAGGTGAGGAGGTCATCCTATTTCAGAAATAGTGCTCTCACAAACCAGTAAGAGTGGCATGCTTCATCATCTGGCTTGTGCTCCTTGTGGGGCCAGCGCTGCAATACCCCATCGGACCTGTGAGAGGGGTCTTTGGCAGAGATCTTTTAATCAAAAAGCTGTGATGGTGAGTGCGGGTGGGTGGGATTAGTGGAAGGTGACCTCTTCTAGTGTAACACCAGTGTTACACCCCTCTCTGGTGCTACTCTCTCCGGCTCGGGCTCGTCCGGACCCTTTCCTAGATGTGCCTCCTCGGTCGTTCCGCGAATTTCCCTAGTGTTGGATTCTTTAGGCAGATTGCAGCAAAATCGGGCAGCATCTCAGCATAGCATCAGCATCTCGTGGGTCAAGTGTGTCTAACTATCTAGAACTTACCTCTGTTATACCAATTCAAATGTGTGATCCATCCCCAAATGTTTCAATTCCATGTTCACCCGCAATTTGATTGGGCCAGGCAATGGGGTGAGGACATCACACCATACTAAGTGCAATAATTTTCTTTAGTTCTATTGTCTAATTCCCCGCCCCTTAATTTTAATACACACAAGCTTTATTCCCACAAGCATTTCATATGTGGATCGATAAGTCTGTAATACAATGTTGCATCTTCTTCCTCTCGTAGGGTCAAGAGTTGTTCTTCTCATGTCCTTGCTGGGCTTAGGGTTTGGCAGCCAGTCAATAACTTAATTGGTCTCAAGACAAGTAGTCGTTGCGCATGCTTAGATGCCACAAGGAAAGAGACACGCGGTCACCCTCCATGGGCCAAATATGAACTATTAATAAAGTCTAAGAAGAACAAGTTAGAATACAAAATTAAATGAATTCACTGTATACCACTTATTTCTACTCTAACCCCATTTACTTAATAAATCTTTTGCATTAGTAGTTTAGTAAAACTTGCATAGGTTAGTTTCAGCTCAGCATGTGCTTTAGTGCGAAGGTTTCAAGCAGCCATATTAAAAGCTATTGCACAGCTGCAAAGTTTTCCCCCCAAGCGACAGAAGACGTCATACCACGTAGATGTAGTAGACACATGCGCAGGAGATTTCCTGCGTTTTGGCGGCCATTTTAGGACACTCGGGTTACTAGTTAGTAGAATACATAGAAAAGCTTCCCCTAGATACGAAATGTAATATGTGGTGCAAAATTAGTATTCACGGACAGGTTGGTTACAATGTTATAGGTTATTTGAGAGGATTGCATACGAGCAAGTTTCTTTTTATACGAAACCTTGCTCCATCACATGCCTTTTGTCAATGGTAGGAATTTTATCTTACACTACAATCTTATTAATCATGCCCCTTAGGTTGTTACAGACGACTGCGTCAATGCTGCAGCATGAAATCTGCAAGGGTGAATAATTGTAAAAAAGTCACGAAACATATTGCAGGCGTCCAAGGGGGACTGGAACGAGCCGCTTTTACTTTTAATTCATTCCATATATCACTTTTAATATTTATTAAGACATAATATATATTTTTTTTAACTTTAGGTGAGATTAAAAAAAAATAGCCTAATCTTCATAAACATAATGTTAATTTAATAAATTCAAAATAATTACATTTTAGATATGTTATTAATGCTTTTTTGATTTGTTTTGTATTCAAGAAAATATATACTATTAATTTACATAAATATTAACATAAGGAATTCTTCAGCCACATATCTTGGTTTGCTGTGATTGTTGACAGCCCATATGGGTGCTATATGTTGAACTACGGATCCCATAAATCATGGCGTTGGCCGTAATTACTCATTTGAGGATTATTGAAATAAAGAGGGACTGTGTATCCATTAGTGCACTTGTCAACTTTACCACAGGATGCCTCTGATGAGGGCGGAGGCCCGAAACGCGTCAGGCATGAAATGGCTGTGTCGAAGAACCCATTAGATCGCTTTCTTGATGAAGGAGACCGACGATGAGTGCAAATCACCAGGGGGCAACCTCGTTTGTATGATATTTAAGAAAATATATACAATAAATTTACATAAATATTTAAAATGGAAATATTTTAACAAAATGTTTTCAAGTTTAATTCAAGACCAAGGGCTGGTCCATCTGTAGCCCATCAGATGCCAGGATAAATAATGCCATCTCTGTTTTGTGAAGCTATCTCCTATTTCATACCTAGACTGCCTTAGTCAGACCTTTATGAAATTGATTTCCAAAGGCTCCAGGAGCCTACAGGGGACCATGGTTCACTGACCAAACCCGTAAACTTACTTTCATAAAAGCTTGGGTGCTATCAATCAAAACAACTACGGACAATATTATTTTTGCTTAAAAGATATTTACTCTTTGTTTTAATTCTTTTCTGTGACCAAGCACGTTGGCGTATATATTCAGGGTACAATTATCAAAGCCATGTAAGTTTACTGACAAAAATGGCTGTCAGATATTATTCACAAAACAGTATCTAGAAGGTGCAAATGAATAATATTAAGCAGATGTAAAATACACTCAATTGATTGACGACAGGGTGAATCTAGTTTACCTTCAGATTGTGAGAGCTTCCAAAACCTTATGAGTTTGTCAGGGGGTCACAAACTCTTCTTTGACCTTTTCACATCAAATATGGTCAGAGATTTGCTCATGAAAATCTTAATCTAGGGTGGGAAAGGGGAAAGGAACACCTCTAAACTATCAGCCCAAAGGAGTTCTCCACAGCAAAAAAAATGTTTTCCCCATGGAGAAAAAAGCAAAAAAACAAAATTGTACAACATATTTAAAAAAGACACAAAGCTTACTCAGTATTACATTTGGAAAGCTGAAGAGATGGTCAGGCCTTATGAAAATTAATGAAGAAGAAATAAAGAAAAACAATTACTTTTTTTAGTCAAAAAAGTGAAACGGTTACTTGGTTATCTGCTGTGAATCTGCTGAATCATGTATTTTATTTAGACACTGGTCCATTGTCTGCACAATGTTTAGATTATTATTTTCCCTGCACGTTCTGCAAGTTTTGTTCTTCTTCATAGAAATGGTTATTGATGCACACATTACTCAACTGAGGGGCCGTAGCCCAGTGTATCAGAATATGACCAAATAAAACTTGTTATTAAAAAAAAAAAAGTGAAACAGGCAGACCTCAGTGTTGACGGACACTTCCTCAGAACTTTGTAAAAAGGGACTGAAGCAACTGAAAGTACAGGACATGAAAACATAATGAGCTACCTTAAGGCACAGAGTCAAATAGCACTTGAAAGTCAATGCGTATGTGACTCAATTGCCCTCAATTTCAGTTTTTCCTTTAAGTAGCATACAATAAATATATTTTACATTCTTAAAATCTATAATCTTACAATTTTTAAAATGAAATGTACGGATTCATTGGGAAGCCAGCTGCAATGGTAGTAATACTTTTTTAAAGATGCATGTTTCAAGAGGTGACAAAGCTAGATGATGGCGAACACCCACACAATACAGAAGATCCTCATCAGTACCTAGAGACGCTGCAGCATAGCATGTGCTATGCAAGTGCCTTCTCAATCATTTAATCTATCATCAAAGGTATCTGACTTAAGATTGTAGAATTCACCTGTGTTTTGACTGCATGACCAGCTGTCAGGTAGAGAAGATGGGTCAATCCCACTTTCCAGTTTTCTCCACTTCTCGCAGCTGAGTTTACTACATTGGATCCAAGCAATACACTGATCTGTTAAAAAAAAAAGAAAGAAAACAAGATGATATGCTAGGGCACAATATAGTAACAATGTTTTCGACTTCAAACCTACAGACAAAAGTAAAAATATTACCCATTTTTTTATGGCAAAGGTACTCTTAGTCAACAGGTCACTACCTATTATAAGCCTGGTTACTTACCTCTGGTCATAATTCTCCACTACAGGTATTCTCTCTATATGCCTTCTCAAAATCAATTCATTAAGTGCACCTGAGGATTGCACTACAAAAGACAATCCTCATATCAAACAACACACAGAGGCAGCAGAGCGCCTGGGTACCAAGTTAAAAAGATGGCTGGAAGAAGACAACCTAGAATCCCACAAAATGAGCTAATTGTGATGACGGAGGAGATAATTAGAGTTGAGCTTCAGTTGTTTGAAACAAAATTCCAAGCAACAACAATGAGCCAGATAAGGGAAATATGGGTCAGAAGAACAAGTTACTTACCTTTGATAACACTTTTTTCTTGTAGATATGGTATCCACCTGTTGATTCCTCAATTTTTGACTATCCCAATGAGCCAACATTCCACAGAAACGTTTCCGCTCAACACTTCCACGTCAGTGAGGATGTCACAATGTCCATGGCTTCATAAGCCAGTGAAGTCAGTGGAGCCATAAGAAGGCCTATTCAGCATGCTGACGTCAGTTTCCACCCATTTTTAGGTCTCGCTGAGCCAAAGGCTCGAAGAGACATTTTGTATGTGGGATTTTCAAAGTGCTACCCACATTCTTTTGGCTGGCATAAACCTTGAGTGCATGATCACATGCACGTGCACAGCTGCTCCCACTCCCCCCTCCCTTCTCTATAGCTTTCTTTCACTTTAGCCGCTTTGACCCTTGCATTCCCCCCTCCCTTCTCACCCAGCCCTTTGATGCTCTGCTCGATTACTTTCACTTTCGCCGCTTTGATGTTTGATTTTTATTGCCTTTGTTTATGTGACGGAGATCCATTGCATTTGGCAGAACATTTCTGGGGCCGTATTGCATGAAATACACCAGGTGGCGCTAACGCGTTTTACAGAGCACCATACAGCATTTTGTTCTGCGTTAAAAAAAAAGACGCTTTAGGAGCAGAAAGGAGCTATCCCTTTTACTTGTATTAAAATGTATTTTTAAAGGTGTCTCAAAGGATCCTGAACATAGTTTATACTAGCATGCTCCAATACTGTCCGTATTTCACTCCTGATTGCACTGGCCTTCCAGGTCCTAAGACTCAGACTCATGATTTTACTGTTATTTCAAAACCAATCTAACATTTGTTTTGTTTTAGGTATTACCTTAGTAAAGCATACCTATGTGATCTTACTCTCCTTGGTCAGTGTTTTATTATGGATGACAGGATGTTTTCTCATTAGGACTCGCACCATAAGCCTCTTTCATTCCAAACATCTGGAAACGCATTCGTCTCTGTAACTATATAGTAATGACTTTCAGTTACAGCTGGCGGAAATTATGCTACACACCTATTTATTGCCTTCACCAAACGATTCTGCTTTCACTGGTGTGACCATAACTTGCCAAAATATTTTACTGATGCTTTCGGCAGTGTCTCCACTTCTGTCTGATTACTCCTCAAATGACACCTTCCTTAATCCCACCCACAGGCAAGGTAAGCCACTCAATTTTATGCTAATTTCAAACACTTTATCCAAATCTAAACCCATCATCGCTCCATCTGACATCACACATTTCACATGCAAATCAGTTCGCCTCCTTGTAGATCGCTCTCTCATGTACCCATCTGCTGTAGAAAACAGGACCCCACTGCTCTCACTGCTTTCCACGTGATCTTCATAAAGACCTCACTTCAGTCTTGCACTACAGCTCATACAACTGCTTCATTATCCACCTTGTACCAAAGATAGGCCTCAGCCATGAATTACACTTGAAATAAGAGCGCATAACAGTAAATGAGGGCAGCAGTACATAAATGGCGAAAGCACATATTCACTGCTAACTTCTTGGTTAATAAGCAAGCCCTTCATACACTGCATAATGATCTAGGAGGTGTCAAATCTATCTATTTCCAGGACCTCATTACCTCACCATCCACAAGCGCTCTGTGCAAACCTTCAGCTCTTTACTCTCTCCATCATCTTCAATTATCAGTATTCTATTGTTCATCCTTACCTGCTCATGACTTCACCCTGCTACATCTGCTCCAAGATTAACACTATAATTAGTCCACAGTGCTCAAGTCCTCACTCGCCTCAACCCTGCGCAGTTACATTATTACGATTTAACACAACATCCTCCTAACAAACGTTTCCTCTTATGAAAGTAGCTAATCCACCCTGTGCCCCCCCGTAACTATTTCGTCCTCCCTTCATCAAATCCTTGCCTCTTTCATCCAACAGTTTCCCCTGCGTTTCCCTTCGCACTGACTGCCTGTCCTGTAACCGACTACTCAACCCTCTCCTGTGTTCGGGACCCTTCATTCCACTATCCTATCCTCTCCTCTGTTCTTGTCTATGCTCATACTCTTAGATCGTTCTGCCTCTCCTTTGATATTGCTGGTCACCCCACACTTTTCTCAATGAGCGCACGGGGCATTAGCTGGGTGCCAGCCCTTATGCTCCTCAATAAGCAGCAGCAATCGTTGCAGTTTCACCAAGGTGAGTTTAGTAAAAGTTTATTTTACTACTTTCGATAACTGGTGCCTTTCGCAAACAGAAAAGGTAATGACAGTGTATGGCACATTACAAGATGGCATGTTTTAATACAAGGGCTTCTGATTATATGCATAACGTTTGATCTAGCAGACATGATTGAACATATGGTGAGACCCTTAAATGAAGGCTTAGGGCTCAAATTACAAAGGGACTAATATGCAATAAAGTTACGTGTCTCTTCACTCATGGCAGAATCTCCGCACTGCACTCACTGCAGTGCGCTGGACAGAGAGGCTGCCCAGAGTGCAGAGACTCCACACTTGTACCTTCACTACACGTAAGTCCCTTTGCAAATCAGACCCTTAACCTCTACTTCTTTGTGATTTTTAAAATAAAGAGAGGGAAGCATTTATAGTAAAAATGGAAAACTCGTGTCTCTATTTACAATGCAGTTATTGGTTGTTTTTAACTTTCAAGAAAATAACACATTTGTTCTTAAACGACATCCATATCTTAAATCACATATTTTATGATTTTGACATTTGGAATTTCATGTCATACCCTTCACTTGTGCCCATTCCCGACTTCTTATACCCTTGTTATCTAGTAGTGCTTTCAATACCACAGGCCATCAAATTCTGGACGGAACGGCCCTAAACGGTTTCGCCCATACCTCTATAATCACACTCAAATGCTAACAAGCATTGGCATAGCCAATAGGTCTCGCCTTTGGGACCGTTTAAGTGTTTAGTTATCGAGCACAATATCCTTGGTGCAGTAACATTAACTGTTGCATGGCTAAACACTTATAAGGTCCCAAAGACGAGACCTATTGCCTATGCTAATGCTTGTTGTTCATGCCTTTGAGGCGAACAGGTGAAACCAACATCACAAATGCAATAACATATTCTAAATTTTAAACTGGTTTTGTTGTTGTTATCGAGATTTATATAGCGTATAGCTACTCAAAAAGAGTGCCCTGGAGCTAAATCTGGCAACCTACAACAACAATGATTGTCCTATTAAGGTTGTTGAAAGAGCCGTGTTTTCAGATTTTTTCTTAAAAGTGGAGAGTTCCATTGTGGTTTGTAGCCACTGAGGGAGTTTATTTCATGAGACCGTCCCGAGATAAGAGTCAAAGATGTGTGTGTGTATCAATACATGTGTGTGTGTGTGTGTGTGTGTGTGTTTGTGTGTGTGTGTGTGTGTATATATATATATATATATATATATATATATATATATATATATATATATTATCTACTGGCTGTCGCCAGTAGATAGTTATAGTTAGGACTTATTTTCCATAGGAAAGCCGCAACATTCCATTCCCAATAACTTTGGCGCTGGTTGACGAATCTTCGCAAAAGTTTCACAACTTTTGACCAGCTCCGGTCTGCTCCTATCCTGAAAGTCTCGGGGTGATTCGTCAAGCGGGGGCCCAGAAAAAAAGGGGGGTCCCAAAACGTGTTTTCCCCATGCAATTTTCAATAGCTACAGCCCGAACTGCTGAACGGAATTACACCAAATTTGGCAAAAAGGTAGCCCTTGGTTCAGAGTCGTGCCTTTTGGTTAAAAGGTGTAAATCCATTCAGTAGTTCCTGAGCAAATCAAGAGTAAAATCACATATATATCTATGGGCGCACAGGATCCGCGCACCCTCCCGATGACAAGCAGTATGCTAATTGGCTGTCAATACTCCAAACCAGGAAGTGTTGGCAGCCATCTTGTACCTCGGTAGAACCGAGGCACAAGAAAACAGAGAAAAAAACGTGAAAAAAACGAAAAGGGGGCAGGGTAGAAACACCCTGACCCCCTAGGCCTGCTTAGAGGGTCCCACAAGGACCCCCAGGGCCCCCCAATTATTGTTATTTTTTCTTAAATCGGCAAAATACGTGCTAATTAGCCCTGGGGGGGGTCCAAGTCCCGGGGGCATGCTAAAAAAAAGTGGGGGGGCCAATCTCCCCCACACTGCCCTGGGGACCGCCACCCCTGGGGCAAACCATTAATAGGTGCGGGGGGCACACGGTCCCCCCGCAGCCCCGGTGACCGCCACCCCCCGGGCTAAGCAATGTAATGTGGGGGGGCTCTAAGGCCCCCCCAAGCCCCGTGGTCCGCCACCCCCTGGGGTTCTACTTAATGTTGATTGTGGGGGGGCACAATGCCCCCCCACAACCCCGGGGACCGCCACCCCCGGGGCTTTTTTATAAAGAAAAAATAACCTGTGTGGGGGGGCTCAAGCCCCCCCACACGGCCCCGGGACCATCACCTCCCCGGGGCTCTAAATATGTAAATTGGGGGGTCCGTGACGGACCCCCCAGCCCCAGGGACCACCGCCCCGGGGCTTTGTAGACTGTGGAAGGGGGGCTGCGCGACCCCCCTACTGGAGCCTTGTCATGGCCCTGGGGACCGCCACACCCGGGTCCTGCAGTGTCCCGGGGTGCCCACCCCGGGACACTGTAGTTTGCTACAGTAAGCGCCACGGAGCTGCGTTGCAGAGTGTTGTAAAAAGGGGCATGGCCTCTGAACACCTCTCTGCAACGCAGCTCTCTGGCGCATACTGGAGGTACCTGGTGGGCTGGTTGCCCCCCAGGGACCCTAAGGATTGAGGAGGAATTAATTTCCCAACTTAAACCTCGCCACAGGGTATGTTTGCAGATATGTCACTTCAGGCCACGCCCCCCTCCTTCACCACTGTGCAAACGCGCCCCGTGGCGCGTTTTAAGTTGGGGGATTAACTCTCTTTTAATACTGAGGGTCCCTGAGGGCCAACTAGCCCAACAGGTATCTCCAGTATGCGCCAGGGAGCTGTGTTGCAGACAGGTGTTCACGCCCCTTTTGACACCTCTCTGAAACACAGCTCTGTGGCGCTTACTGGAGGAACCTAGTGGGCTAGTTTGACCCTTGGGACCCTTAGGATTCAAGGGGACTTAATCTCTCAACTTAGAACGGCCACAGGGCGCGTTTACACAGTGGTGAAGGGAGGGGACGGGGCCGGAGCTAACGTGTGCAAACACGCCCTGTGGCATGTTTTAAGTTGGGGAAATAATTCCCCTTCAATCCTAAGGGACCCTGGGGGCCAACTATCCCACCAGGTGCTTCCAGTAAGCGCCACTGTGCTGCGTTGCAGAGAGGTGGTGCAGGCTGTGCCCCTTTTTACACCTCTCTGCAAAGGTGCTTACTGGACGTACCCAGTGAGCTTATTTGCTCCTAGGGACCCTCAGGATTCAAGGGGAGTTAACCTCCCAACTTAAAACGGCCACAGAATGTGTTTACACAGTGGGGCAGGGAGGGGACGTGGCCTGAGGCGATGTGTGCTAACACACCCTATGGCGCATTTTAAGTTGGGGAAATAATTACCCTTCAAACCTGAGGGCCCATGGGGGCCAACTAGTCCACCAGGTGCTTCCAGTAAGCGCCACTGTGGTGCATTGCAGAGAGGTGGTCCAGGCCATGCCCATTCTCTCTGGAACGCAGCTCTGTGGTGCTAACTAGAGATACCTGATGAGCTAGTTGTACCCAAGGGACACTGAGGATTCAAGGGGACTTTATCCCCCAAATTAAACCGGCCACAGGGTGTGTTTGCACACGTCAGCCCAGCCCCCCCCCCCCGTCCCTTCACCAGTGTGTTTTAAGAGGTAGTTTTAATCCCCCTGCCCTATTATATACTAGGGGCTTACAAAGGAGGTCATGCTAATAACAGGGGTACCCCAACGCATAATGTTCCCTAGTGTATGTAGGTGTTTTAACTGTATTCTAAGTGTGTTTTAGCATAGCACTGGCTGTAGGACTGGTTAGTCAGAGTCAGTTACCACCAGTATCCATCTGAAAAAGTTGGGAGAACAGGATGATTTTGCAACAAAGACTCTTTCTGCTCCTCTGTTTGTTCTTTCTGCACGTCTTCCTTCTTCCTGCACATTTCTTCATCTTTGAGGGCTTCTGTTGCTTCTTTCTGCATTTCTTTTTCATCTTTCTGTGTGTTTTTTCTTCTTTCTTCACATGTTATACCTCTGTAGGCTTAGTTAGAAACTAGCATTTAAAAAAGCTTTGAAATTCACTTAAGAAACCATAGGTTTCAGTTACGTTAAAGTTAGAAATTAGCATTTAAAAAACCTTTGAAATTCACTTAAAAAAACCATAGGTTTCAGGCACGTTATAGTTAGGAATTAGCATTTAAAAAATCTTAGAAATTCACAACAAAAAAAAACATAGGTTTCAGGGGTGTTATAGTTAGCTGGACATTTCACTCGTACAAAACCATTGAAATTCCACAGTTATAGTTAGTTCAGCTAACTATAACTCGCGCGCCCGCAACGCACTGCCGATGACATCACATAAATGAGAGATATGTCACGGTTTTGGAGGGTGATTAACGATCCTAGTTTTCAGCCCCCAAACAGTGCAAAGGTCTCCTGCAATATCTTGCCGGAAGCGTGGGTCTCCCACTTCAAAAAATTGTATAATCAGGGCAGCACCCTGACTCACTACATCTCTGATGCAGGCGCGTTGCCAAGTTCATGGGTTCAGTTCTCAGTGGACGAAATTAAAATTGGAATTCAAGCCCTTACAAAGAATAAGGCCCCGGGCCCAGACGGGATTCCTCCCGACTTATTCTTATCCCAGGTTGACCTTTGGGCCCCTATACTCACTAGAGTTTTTAACACAGCAGTGGAAAGGGGTATGCCCAGGTCTTGGTCGACTGCCACAATTGTTCCCCTTTTTAAAAAGGGCAATAAAAGCGATCCTCAATGTTACCGCCCGATTTCATTAAATCGATGTTTCAGCAAAAGTTTTAGGGAAGGTAATTCTAAACCGTTTGATGGACTGGGCTGAAGAAAACAATATTATCACAGATACCCAGTACGGTTTTAGAATGGGTCGCTCTACTTCAGACCAATGTCTCAACCTTTATAACCTGGTGGCCAAGTATACTCTTGCCGATGATGGGACAGTTTACCTTGCTTTCATGGACCTAACGGCAGCTTTTGACCGGGTCAACCGGGAGAAATTATGGGAGATTTTAAAGTTGCTTGGGGTGGACCCTAGTCTGATTTTTATTTTAAAAACACTACATAGGGACACAACTGCACGGATCAGATACAGCAATGAAGGGAATTTAACTGATCATTTTGCTTGCACTGGGGGGGTGAGACAGGGTTGTATTCTAGCGCCCTATTTATTTACGTTATACATAAATGGCCTGGATAAAGCCCTAGTAGAACTGGGGGTGGACTGCCCTAGAGTAGCCAACAGAAGTATACCCGTTCTGCTATACGCGGACGACGCAGTACTCCTCGCACGAACAGGGAGGGGTCTGCAGGCCCTCATTGACGGCTTCTGTCGGTTTATGGCACAACTAGACTTATCTGCCAACCTAACAAAATCCTATATCATGGAAGCTGGTAAAAGACCAAAGAGGAACTTCAGTTTCAAAATCGGGGGCCATAAGCTTGAGAAGGTTGAGGTTTTTAACTATCTGGGAATCATTTTTGACAAACACCTAAAATTCACGCCACTAGTCACAGAAAAGTGTAAACAGCACACAAATATAATGGGTTCCATTATGTCACGCGTCACGAGGCTAGGCCACTGGTCCCCGAACGAATTATTGAATTTATATAATTCAATCTGTTGTTCTAAGATTATGTATGGGAGCGAGGTCTGGGGTACTAGAAACACCTCTACGATTCAACAGGAGGAAAATAAGTTTCTGAGAAGGATTTTGCAAGTACCACAAAGTATCCCGGCCTATATCATACATGAAGAGTTAGGGCTCCCTTACATCTCTGATAGAATAAGCCTAAAACCAGTAATGTGTTGGATTAAAATTTGGACCAATCCTGACGCTAGCTTCAGCAGAGATATAATTACAGATTGTATTAGAAGGGAAAAAAGCCACAAGATTCCATGGCTAAAATTCGTGAAGGATAAGCTGAAGTGGCTGGGCTATGTAAGATGTTTTGATGATCCCTCCTCTATGACGCCCCAATCAAAAACACTCATAAAAGCAGAATATTTGAGGCGGGTAGCTTGCCATAGAGAAGATAGTGAATTAATGAAAGGCTCAGTGCGTGCATATATACTTACGAAATCCGTTGCTGGTATAGAACCTTATTTGGCGCAAATCTATAACAAAAATGACAGATTTTTAATGACCAGATTTAGACTGGATCTTTTACACCACATTTTAGCTGTCCCCGCGGGATTTACAAAGGATATCAGTTCAAAGGGTCCCTGTGGCTGCGATCTGGTATCTCCACAGGACACTCTTCACTTTGTATTCTTTTGTCCCCTATATGATTTCCCGCGGAATATCTTTTTAAAACGCATCCTAAAAGCGAATAAATTCACCCACGTCAGGGTAGCTCTGTTATATTTAAAACTCTCTGCGGAACCTCTTACACTGTTTTGTACTGTGAACTTTTTAAGACTTGCTGTAAAATCGAGGAAATCAAGATGTGAGACATAAGTTACCTCGTTGTCAGTATAAAGGAGATGGCGTATCGCCTCATGTTATTAGATCCGCACCATGCAGAAAACAGTAATAATGCCAAAAAAGTATGTAAATGACGTATTGGATGATTTATCGTACCAAGGAAGTTACATGGTATTCTTAATGTTAGTATTTTTATACATGTGTTTTAAGCCTCTATGATCGCACATTTTAACTTGGTTATTATTTTTCTTTTTTGTACTATATAGCTCTTGCACACTGCACTTTATTAATGAATATTTGATGACTGTAGAGCTAGCCAGCCGCTTTGCATAAACTAGTCTGTAAGATTATGAATAAGACATTTAGATCCGCCTTATTTCTGCATTATTTTCACAGTCTTGATGAATTTTAACATGTGATATTGTATGTGTATCCATTTTTTGTTCTTTTCTTGGATTTTTTTATATCCGAATAAAGATATTTTGATGATGATGATGACATCACATATTACATCACTCATGACATGGTCAGTGACATCACTCATGACATCACTGATGACATCTCAAATGACATCACTGATGACATCATCCTTGTGATAGAGTGGCAGACCTCCTCTCACCCTAATATAACCTTTGATACACACATTCAAAAATAGAAACTATTTTTTTTTTTTTTAATGTACATACCAATACCGGTTACAACAACCTATTCAGTAATTCCAAGATCTACATACACATCCACTCATTCAGCAACAGTCCTATATAGTCACTCATACATGTATTCACTCTTCATATGTACTCATACACCTATACATCCTGTTACACACCGCCACTCATCCATAGAGTTACTCACACGCATAGTCACTCATGCTAATAAAGAATCAAACATCCATTTACTTGCATATACAGTTATACACACACCAGTACACTTACTTCTACAGAAACGTACACATACTTACTCTCTTAAACAATCCCTTATAAAAAAACATAATTATTTATACAGGAACTCTTCCAATCTCTCACTCTCACATATACTCACGTATATATACACCAATACTCACATATACTAGTTTAAAACATATGTAGTTACTCATAAAGACACTATTGCGACAGTCATTCACTCACTAACACATCCATGCACACACTCATCCACCCATACAGTCCTACACACATGCTGTCTTCAACACATACAAACAGTGAGTCACTCATTCATGCATCTATGCGCTAAGTAATACCCCCCACGGAACCATGCAGACACTCATACTAATACTCCAAAAAACAACTAATAACCCATATAGACACTCATGTAGCTACTCACCAACCCATGCAGCCACTTATACACAAAGAGAGAGACTGATACAGATATTTACATATTTAAACATTACTCGCTAACCCATGTATTCACTAAGAATCACTTAATCAGTCAGTTATGCAAACAATTTTTTTTTAAAACCATTCATTTAGACACTTATTTACCCATTTAGTCTTCCATCGACCTTGAGATATACATATATAAAAAATATTTAATTTTCAGAAAGACGCACATTCACTAGATGATGTCATCAGTGATGTCATTTGAGATATCATCAGTGATGTCATGAGTGATGTTACTGACCATGTCATGAGTGATGTAATATGTGACATCATCAGCAGTGCATTGCGGGCGGGCGAGTTATAGTTAGCTGAACTAACTATAACGGTGAAATTTCAATGGTTTTGTACGAGTGAAATGTCCAGCTAACTATAACACCCCTGAAACCTATGTTTTTTTCTGTCAATTTCTAAGGTTTTTTTAATGCTAATTCCTAACTATAACGTGCCTGAAACCTATGGTTTTTTAAGTGAAAAAAATAATATATAAATATATATATTCACTGAAAAAACCATAGGTTTCAGAGTCATTAGTTAGAAATTAGCATTTGAAAAACCTTAGAAATTCACAAAAAAAAACCATAGGTTTCAGGGGTTACAGTTAGCTGGCTATTTCACTCGTACAAAACCATAGAAATTCCACCGTTATAGTTAGTTCTGCTAACTATAACTCGCGTGGCCGAAATGCACTGCTGATGATGTCACATATTGCATCATTCATGACATGGTCAGTGACATCACTGATGACATCTCAAATGACATCACTGATGACATCATCCAGTGAATATGGCTTAGTTTGAAATTTAAATATGTATTATATATATACCAATCTGTATTGAAGATTGAGTGGATATATAACTGTCTGGATGGAGGATTTAGTAGCTGTCTGACTGTCTGTTTAAGTGCGTAATGAAAAGTGTCTCACTTAATACATGGATTAGTAACTAAACTATGTGAATGTGTGCATCACTGTCTGTTGTTGTATAACATGCTGCATCAGTTGATCACTAACTACATGAGTGTGTATATTAGTTATTGATTAGTTGGGTGAGTATATGTATGGGACACGGAGTTTGTGTGTGGTTGGATGGGGTGTGTGTAACTCTATGCATAGATGTGTGAATGGTTGATTGACTAGGTGTATAGGTTAAGAGTGCATGTGGAAACAGTTGTTTGGGTGACTGAGTGTATTTATTTGTGTGTTGGTGAGCGAATATATGTTTTAGTTGTACATCTTCAACAAAGTAAAAAAACTAAAAGGCATTGTATGTGAGAGTTGGTGTATATCAATAAGTATGTGTAAGAATCAGTGATTGTGAGAGTAACTATATGAATGAGTGTTTAATTGTAATGGTGATTTTTTAACATATTAACTATGAGTTACTATGTGTTTGAATAAATGAGGTGTTGTTGGATAATTGTGTAAGCGAGTAAATGTAAGTGTGATAAAAAAAAATCATGAGTGAGTAGGATAACTGCATAACCGACTAAGATAAGTGCTGATGTGTCAATGTCTATATATGTGTATAAGTGCATTTGATAGTGTTCTATTAATTAGTGACTGCATGTATAAATGATTCTGTTGTTGAATGGGGAGTTGTGTGTGTAGACTTAGGAATCAGTGAGTGGGTATGTAGTAACTGGTATTGGTGTATCAATGGTTTCAAATATGTTAGTCTGTATTTTACAGTGAGTGATGAAAGGTTATACTAGTGTAAGATGAGGTGTATCAGATTGTCACGTGGATGATGTCATCAGTGATGTCATTTGAGATGTCATCAGTGATGTCACTGACCATGTCATGAATGATGCAATATGTGACATCATCAGCAGTGCATTGCGGGCGCGCGAGTTATAGTTAGCATAACGGAGGAATTTCTATGGTTTTGTACGAGTGAAATGGTCAGCTAACTATAACGTGCCTGAAACCTATGGTTTTTTCAGTGAATTTCTAAGGTTTTTTAAATGATAATTTTTAACTATAACGTCTCTGAAATCTATAGGTTTTTTTCAGTGAAATTCAAAGGTTTTTGAAAATGCTAATTTTTAAGTGTGATAGTAGTTATACCTATTTTTTTGTACTGATTTTCTACAGTTTTTTCACAGTTTATTTATAAATATTTTATTCATTAAATAACATTACATATTTTTCTCAAAATTGCAAAAAATTTAAAAACCATTCAAACTGAAATATTGATTAATTTTTTAGTTTTCATTTTTTATTTTAATATATTTATATTATTTTCGGAGTTGCGCACTCAAAGCGTACACATCACGGTGGGTGCGCGGATTCTAGCCGCCATTTTAGAAAAGTTGTGAAGGATCCGCGTACGTTGTGCGACGGCTGCGTTTTTTTCAGTTAGATCATATATATTTAATATTACGTGATGTGCGCGATTGGCATGCGACCAGTCCGCGACTCCTACTCCCGCGCATTCGCGACACATACGGATTATGGTACGAGATGCTTGCACAGTGGCGGGTCCCACGTGACGTCATATACATGCTGGGGCGCGCTGGGTGCGCGCCTCCCGCTAAAAAAATGTATGTTCCAAAATGATATGTATGTGTATTTAATATACATATTAGGGCAAGAGATTATCTAAGATATTCATGAAAATAATATATTTGTACTTATAATAAACGTATATTATTTTTAAATATATTTTCGCGAAGTCGGGTGCGTGCATCGTGAGCGCAGAGAACCAGGTCAGCAGAGCTGCTGTAGAGCCAGAGAAACCAGGACAGCAGAGCCGTTGTAGACCAGAGAACCAGGTCAGCAGAGCTGCTCTAGAGCCTAAGAAGCAGGTCAGCAGAGCTGCTCTAGAACCAGAGACCCAGGTCAGCAGAGCAGCTCTAGAGCCAGAGACCCCGGTCAGCAGAGCTGCCCTAGAGGCCGAGAACCAGGTCAGCAGAGCTGCTGTAGAGCCAGAGAAACCAGGTCAGCAGAGCTGCTTTAGGGGAGAGAACCAGGTCAGCAGAGCTGCTTTAGACCCATAGAACCAGGTCAGCAGAGCTGCTCTAGAGGCAGAGAACCAGGTCAGCAGAACTGCTTTAGAGCCAGAGAACCAGGTCAGCAGAGCTCTTTAGAAGGAAAGAACCAGGTCAGCAGAGCTCTTTAGAGGAAAAGAACCAGGTCAGCAGAGCTGCTTTAGAGCTGCTTTAGAGCCAGAGAACCAGGTCAGCAGAGCTGTTCTAGAGTCAGAGAACCAGGTCAGCAGAGCTGCTTTAGAGCCAGAAAACCAGGTCAGCAGAGCTGCTCTAGAGGCAGAGAACCAGGTCAGCAGAGCTGCTTCAGAGGGAGAGAACCAGGTCAGAAGAGCTGCTTTAGAGCCAGAGAACCAGGTCAGCAGACCTGCTCTAGAGCCAGAGAAACCAGGTCAGCAGAGCTGCTTTAGAGGGAGAGAACCAGGTCAGCAGAGCTGATTTAGAGCCAGAGAACCAGGTCAGCAGAGCAGCTCTAGAGCCAGAGAACCAGGTCAGTAGACCTGCTGTAGAGCCAGGGTAACCAGGTCAGCAGAGCTGCTTTAGAGGGAGAGAACCAGGTCAGCAGAGCTGCTTTAGAGCCAGAGAACCAGGTCAATTCAATTCAATTCAGCTTTATTCGGTACAAATTAATGACCATGAAAGCATACACAATCATGAATCAAAACATACAGAATACGAACAACTTATGGCAGACATGTTAATACATTTAAGACACTATAATTTAAAACAGTAATCATATTTACAGAATTAAATGACCTTTGTACAGCTAAAAACACATGTTTTTCCTGGAATTGATGCATTTGTTTAAAAAAGTGGCAGTATAAAAACATACATCCGCAGATTGTAAATTAAAAATCAATTTCATTGCATGCTCAACCGTACGTGTTCCATATTTCACAAACATGGGTTTAATCAAAACAGTACGAAAATTAGAGTACAGCTTACAAAATAGTATAAAGTGCATTGTGCTCTGCTTGGAAATCCCGTCGCATCTACAAGGCCCTGATGGATGTTTTTTCATTGTCGGATGGGCCACCAGGTAGTGCACTATTCCAAATCTGAGTCTAGTTAGCACAAATTTATGCGTCGGTCTAGTGACAAGGGTTAGGTAAATAGGGAATCCATCCATAGATAAATATCTGTTATAAAACATAACAGTAGACAGAGTACCAGCGATAACAGTTCTTTTCCTCTCCGCATGGGCTAGAAAGACCCTTTTTAACTCTACTTTGGGGATCAATAAAACAGCATTCGGATCAGTTACAATATTCAGGTTAAAAATATCTGAGAAACACACAATAATATATTTAATCCAGGGTATTGCTATAACTTTGTCTAATCGCAAACAATCCTGGATAATGGACCTAGTAAAGGACTTCTCCTCATTCATCCATATAGACCGCCAAATCATCAATGGTCTAAGTGACAAAAGGTCGAGTAGATAGTTCACAGATAATTCCCGATGGCTCAGCGCGTTAGAGGCCGATGAGGGTAAACATAAAAGTTTTTTAAGGAAGGAATTCTCTTCCAGCTGCAAATTATGTGCGCAGCAATAACCCCAGATTCCTGCCCCATACAGTGCAATTGTTACGCATCTTGCCTGATAAATTTTTATCATGTCCCTGGTCCTACGGTCCCCAATTTTCTGTGCAAATCTAAAAATTCCGTGGGCGTTTCTAGCCATTTTGTTGCGTATGTTATTAAATTCGTGGGTCCACTTTTTGTCACTAGAAAAAGTTATACCTAGATAACAAAAATTGTCCACTTGCTGTACTTTTGCGTTATCAATAAAAAACCCTTTCGATGTCTGTTTTCATTTCTTTGGACCGGAGATCATGGTGTACGTTTTACTTTTATTAATAACTAATTTTTTGTTGTCAATAAAGGAAGCAAAGCTATCCATCAATCGTTGCAACCCTACTGGAGTTCTGGACAACAACACAGCGTCATCGGCGTATAATAACACCGGCACTGGTACACCATTGATCATGGGAGCATCTGCATTAACTTTCTTTAAAATAGCGTCAATTCCATTAATAAATAAAATAAATAAAAGAGGAGCTAAAACACAACCCTGCCTTATGCCTCGTTTAACGCTAAAGTATGGGGTACATTCTCCCCTCCTACCAAAACGTACACAAGTTTTTAATCTTTCATACATTCTGGCAAGAAAATAAATTATGCCCTCTGGCGCACCCAGTTTCAACAAGGTTGACCACAAAATTGAGTGGTCAACCATGTCGAAAGCACTGCTTAAATCAGCGAAGCACAAATATATAAGACCAGGTTTTGCATCACTATACTTCCCGATCAATAATTCTAAGTTAATGCATTGGTCGAGCGTGCCCCTGCCTCTCCTAAAACCATATTGGCTGTCTGCCAAAATACCATCCTGTTCTGCCCATTCTTCCAATCTTACCAGCATAATCCTGCTCATAACTTTTACGGAAGAATCCAGTAATGAGACAGGTCGGTAATTTTTTGCCTCAGACCTGGATCCTTTTTTATATATTGGTACGATAATAGACTCCTCCCAAGTCGGAGGTGGTTCTTTACATACCACGGCATTAAAAACAACAGTCAACACGGGGCCCCATACTTCCGGTTCTTCCTTGTACACATCACCTGGAACCCCATCCGGGCCTTGGGCCTTTCCTCCCTTGCTTGCCCTAATCCCCCTTTCAACTTCTTCCACAGAGATTTCAAGTGGTAATATAGGCCAGCTATATGGACCGGCATTAGTATTTTTACCTGAATCAAAGATGGTTGAGAAATGAGTAATCCAACCTTCACTGGAGACATTTGCTGTTAACTCAGGTGTATTTGTCTCCTTAAGGAATGGGGAGTTGACTGTTGCCCAAAATAACGTACCGTTAGAAAGTTCTGCCGCTTGGTTAAGAGAATCCCAGGCTTGATGTTGAAGAACTATCTTCCTAATTTTAATGGCATTTTTATACTCTAACCTTAATATTGCTACTGACTCTTTATCCCTAGGCTTTGTAGCTAGCGCCTGCTTAAGGTTAGTCAAGGCAGCAGAACAGGTCTGGTCAAACCAAACAGGTCCAGGTTTTGGACAGCCCCTATTACCGCCTGTGAACTTTGCGTTAATGGCAGCGTTGATCCCTATAAAACTAGATAAGACCCGCTCATGATCCAATCTATTTTCTAAAATAAAGACAATGTCTGCTAAATTCCTCATTATAATACATGTTATCAATTCAGATGCTTTTGCCCCTATCCACCTAAGTCTTACCCCATTAGCCCGGTGAGCTTCTATATTTTCTACTGTAGTCCCCACTTCTCTGACATTCTCCTCCCACAGAGTCATGGTCACAATGATACAGTTGTGATCACTTGTGTCCATTATTTCAGTTTCCAGTGGGGCAAAACAATCGACAATACCAGAAGATACCAACACGTGGTCAATTACAGAGTTAGAGCGCCAGTTCTTGAATGTGGGGACAGGTAAACCATTTCTGTCCCTACAACAATCCAAAATTTCCAAATCAAGGCACCCCATTAATGTATTCACAGTTTCTCCATACATTTCATGACCAAAGTGTGGAACCTCCCAACCGGCGTTGTTAGTAACACCACATGCCTTTGTCGGTAGTAATTCACATAGTGAAGTATTAAAATCCCCACACCAAATAATATCAAATACAACATTGGAATCCATGCTCAGGGTATCAATAGCATTAGCCAAATCAGTTATTATTCTACTCCTAGTGCTATCAAAGATATTGTTGTAATAATTGATCAGAAGGATATTACGGCTTTTGCCTTCACGTATCCAAAGCATCTGGACAAGATCGCCCACCGGTACGTATTTTATCACCAATATTTGACGGTGTACCGATACAAGGGTGAGTAAACCCCCCTTAGCTCTTCCTGGGCCCTCTCCACATGCTGGTAAATTATATGAAACGAATCCTTCATAGTCAACATCGTTTTTGCACCAGGTTTCCTGGAAACATAAAATATCATACCTATTGATAAAATTTTCCCAGCCAGGATCCCTGCCCTTGGATTTCAGACCGGCTACGTTCCAGCATACCAGTCTGGAACATATACCTATTCTGGTAGTGGACCCATTGGCAGGGCTTCGCACATTTCCTTCCGCGTTGATAACCCCTCTTATATGCCCCAAATTGCATGGATTCACATAACCCTCTTGATTATTCTCTGCCTCAGTCTGATTAGGCGTATATCCTGAGACCCTCGGTATTATTTCAGGAGCACGGTCATCCACATGATCATCCCCATCGGGTCCCTCCTCCCTTACCATACATATCTCCATCTTTTGTATACGTCAATCGTTAGAGTCTAAGGTGCTAAGTGCATGGAATCTATTTTGTGTGGGAATATCAAAATCAGGTCTAGGGGTGGGCGGGTAAGTAATAGTTCTAGTACTGTCCCGTTGGTTAACATTAAGATGGTTATAAAAGTAACCTAGTGCTCGGGCACTTACATTGCCTTCGGAAATTGGGAGGGACGCAGCTCTTAGGAGGACTGTAGCAACATGTTGCGGGTGTTTAAAGTTTACAATTACACAGTCCCCCTTTGAGCTTTTCCTAGAGCTCCCTATCCATTTAACTCTCCTGGTAGTCAAAACATTATTAGAGAAATTCAATGGGAAACCACATTGCCTATTCAGCCAAGATAGACATTTATTTTTTAATGAATCGTGTGTTTCTTGATGTCCCCTATTATCCAGCGGTGGTACATTTGTTAATACCACCACATATGGAGCACACTCGGGTGGGAGATTAACAGTATGCCTTTTATTAATTTCTTCCCATCCGTTTATATTTCTTATAACAGGCGTAGCTTGACTGCCTAAGTGAATACTCCCTTGAGGTATTATGGGGTTAACAGTATCATTTCCTTTACTGCCTATGGCCTTAATAGAAGGGTCTCCCTGTGTACAACATTTACATTGATTGCTAATTGTGGCGGTTGTAGTAGTAATCATCTCTCCTGGTTTATCCAAGACCTTGTTAAGCAATCCGCCCAATCTTGCAACCTCTTTGGTTAATTCCTCAATTTTTGATACCAGCGGATCTATAATACCTCTAAACTTTGAGTTAATAATCTCCTCTAAGTTAGTTATTATATCCTCATCTACATCAACCTTATTGGACTTATCCATTAAATTTATTCCATGTACTTTAACGGGTGAGGCTGCTCGTTTCCGTACACTACGCAGTCCCCCCTTCTCATTGGGAAGTTTCCTACATGTTCTAACTGGCCGAGCTACGGGGGTCGGTGAACATTGTGATACCATATCAGGACTATCCCCTATTTCTACCTCATTGGGGGTGATTTGCTCAGAATCGCACTGTCCCTGTTCTACCACATCCGAAATTGTAATATTGGAATGATTGTTCGCATCCTCTAAACTAAAAACTGATGCACCCATTATAGGGCTCTCCAGTTGTGGGGAACTATTTTTCCCTAATGACTGTCGCCTTTCAGTGTTTATCTTACTAACCTTCTGGACTAGATAATTATCCAGAGTGCGTGGCCCCGAATGAGGCTTAGGTTTTGACATATTATCAACAGGCACAGCCCCAAATAAAGCTTACTGAATTAAAATAGCTATTACACCTTCTACTATTGATGTTATATATTAACTACAATCACAATAAAACACTTAAAACCTATATACGAGTCCAGACATACTACTAATATGTGCCACAACCTGTTATTTATACCACGGTCCTGCTGGAGCAGCGTTTCTGGCCCAGCCCAGTCTCTTCTGTCCTCTGAGGGCCTCAGAGGGCCCGCCCTTTGCCCGGGCTTAGCCCGGCGCCGCCCGCGCGCGTCCCGCGATGCGGAAGAAGCGTCGCGCTTTTATGCGCCTCCGGGCGCAAGGCACTCTGGGGGCTGTGGTCTCCGGTCTTCGGACTCCGGCCGCGGGAGATGGCAATGGCGGCGGGGAGACACAGCGAGGACACAGCAAGGAGGTCCCCGGTAGCGGCGCCAACAACACCAGCCCCAAGACACCAGGAAAAGTTAGCCAGCAGGTAGGCAGCGTTTGAAATGCTCAGGGTTCCCGCTCTGTAATGCGAGCGTCGCGCTTTTATGCGCCTCCGGGCGCAAGGCACTCTGGGGGCTGTGGTCTCCGGTCTTCGGACTCCGGCCGCGGGAGATGGCAATGGCGGCGGGGAGACACAGCGAGGACACAGCAAGGAGGTCCCCGGTAGCGGCGCCAACAACACCAGCCCCAAGACACCAGGAAAAGTTAGCCAGCAGGTAGGCAGCGTTTGAAATGCTCAGGGTTCCCGCTCTGTAATGCGAGCGTCGCGCTTTTATGCGCCTCCGGGCGCAAGGCACTCTGGGGGCTGTGGTCTCCGGTCTTCGGACTCCGGCCGCGAGAGATGGCAATGGCGGCGGGGAGACACAGCGAGGACACAGCAAGGAGGTCCCCGGTAGCGGCGCCAACAACACCAGCCCCAAGACACCAGGAAAAGTTAGCCAGCAGGTAGGCAGCGTTTGAAATGCTCAGGGTTCCCCAGAACCAGGTCAGCAGAGCTGCTCTAGCTGACACTGACTGATTGACACTGACTGACACTGACTGACACTGACTGACTGATTGACTGACACTGATTACTACTTTCTCTCTCTACTACTCACTCGCTACTACTCTCTACTACTTACTCTCTACTACTTTACTACTCACTCTCTTCTACGCCATCACGGCATTCAAAAAGGAAGCAAAAGCATTTTATATGACGAAATTTCTCCCATAAATTCATAGAGCAGAATCTTTGTCACTGTCTACAAACCTATCATGACTTTTCCATGCGCCCGCTAGCCGCTCACTAACCTTATATGGGCTTGTATATACATGTTCAAAATGTAGCCTATTACTTTAAATTACTCATGGTAATTCAAATGTTGACTGATGACTATATGTGTATATATTATCCTTTGTTGCCTAATGTTTTGTTCTAAACTTGGTAGACATCTAATGACTTGTAACGTATACGGTTCTGTTTCACCGAAATACAGCTGTAAAGCGCTCTGATACCCTACACAGGGTCATCTTCGCGCTATAGAAAACACTAAATAAATAAATAAAATAAATACTCTACTACTCTCTCTACTACTCACTCTCTACTCTCTCTACTCTCTACTACTACTCACTCTCTACTCTCTACTTCTCTCTACCACTCACTCTCTACTACTCTACTACTCACTCTCTCTCTACTACTCACTCTCTACTACTCTCGCTACTACTCTCTACTACTCACTCTATACTACTCTCTACTACTCCCTCTGCTACTCACTCTCTACTACTCTCTAATACTCACTCTCTACTACTCTCTACTACTCACTCTTTACTACTCACGCTCTACTACTCACTCTACTACTCTCTACTACTCACTCTGCTACTCTCTCTACTACTCACTCTCTACCACTCTACTTCTCTCTATCTCTCTCTCTCTACTACTCTCTACCTCTCTACACCTCTACCTCTCTACACCTCTACCTCTCTACCTCTACCTCTCTACCTCTACCTCTACCTCTCTACCTCTTATATATATGTATGTATATATATATATATATATATATATATACATACATATATATAAACATATATATAATCTGCATATCTATATAAATACAAATATAAATGCATGCATACATATACATATATATATATACATACGCATGATATATACATGAAAGCTTGAAAAACACTAATAAAAGCAAAGCTAAAAAGCCATCTAATTACAAACAGAATTGCTTTAACTTAAACGAGGGCGAGACCTATTGCATTTTCAATGCTTGTTTACTTTGGTTCCATCAAGAAGGCATTCAGATGTCTCACACATTTGCCATAAATTCTGAATGTTAGCACTCTAGTTGCTCATTAGATCACTGTAGTAAAGCTACTGCTCACCAGGGAAGTCTGTTGCTGGTATTCAAAGTGCATGTTTCAGTCTGCATGTCAGAATTTTTTAATGAAATAGAGGAGCATTTGAGAAGTCAAAAGGTGACCTCATTTTTCTTTCTGCAGCACTAATCATAATGTCTATGGCAAAATGAACCCCCTCATTTTGTTCCTTTGCAAATTAAATGTTTTAAGTGTTACCACTTTATTCCAATCAAGATGGCTTCAGGTGTGCCATACTTTTGTCATAAGTAAGACTGTTAGCGCTCTAGTTGTTCTTTAGAACACTCTGGGACATTCTGTCACTGGGCTATGCTTGGGCTACATCTGGGTGATATTTGTGCTACATTTGGGCTCTTTTGTCTCTGGTGGCCATCTTGGGAGACTTATTTGTTATGAAGTTTCCTAATTTCCTCATTTACTACAGTCTCCTCAGTAGGAAATACTTTTAGTTTTTTCACTTTGATTCCATCAAGAATGCATTCAGATATGTCATACATTTGCCATAAATTCAGAATGTTTGCACTCTAGTTGCTTATTACATCACTGTAGTAAAGCTACTGCTCACCAGGGTAGTCTGTTGCTGATATTGAAAGTGCATGTTTTTTATTGAAATAGAAGAGGATTTGAGAAGTCACTCAAAATGTGCCCTAATTTTTCTTTTTTCAGCACTAATCATAATTTCTATGGCAAAATGAACCCCCTCATTGTGTTCCTTTTAAATTAAACTATTCACTCTCTATTACTCCCTACTACTCACTCTCTACTACTCACTCTCTACTACTCACTCTCTACAACCCTCTCTATACTACTCGCTCTCTACTACTCTCTACTACTCACTCTCTACTACTCTACTACTCTCTACCACTCAGTCTCTACTACTCTACTACTCACTCTCTCTCTACTACTCACTCTACTCTCTACTACTCTCTCTCTACTACTCACTCTACTACTCACTCTCTACTACTCACTCTCTACTACTCACTCTCCACTACTCACTCTCTACTACTCGCTCTCTACTACTCTCTACTACTCACTCTCTACTACTCTACTACTCACTTTACTACTCACTCTCTACTACTCTCTCTCTACTACTCTCTCTCTACTACTCACTCTACTCTCTACTACTCACTCTACTACTCATTCTCTACTACTCTCCACTGTCTCTACTACTCACTCTCTACTACTCTCTCTACTACTCACTCTCTACTACTTGCTCTCTACTACACGCTCTCTACTACTCACTCTACTACTCCCTGCTACTCACTCTCCTACTCACTCTCTACTACGCTCTACTACTCACTCTTTACTACTCCCTCTCTCTACTACTCACTCTCTACTACTCACTCTACTGCTCTCTCTCTACTACTCACTCTCTACTACTCTCTACTACTCACTACTACTCTCTCTCTACTACTCACTCTACTACTCTCTCTACTACTCACTCTACTACTCCCTGCTACTCACTCTACTACACTCTCTACTACTCTCTACTACTCACTCTCTACTACTCTCTCTACTACTCACTCTCTACTACTCACTCTACTACTCTCTACTACTCACTCTCTACTACTCACTCTCTACTACTCTCTACTACTCACTCTCTACTGCTCTCTACTACTCACTATCTACTGCTCTCTACTACTCTCTCTCTACTACTCACTCTCTACTACTCTCTACTACTCACTCTCTCCTACTCTCTACTACTCACTCTCTACTACTCTCTACTACTCACTCTCTACTACCCACTCTCTACCACTCCCTCTCTACTACTCACTCTACTACTCTATACTTCTCACTCTCTGCTACTCTCTCTACTACTCACTCTCTACTCTCTATTACTCATCCTCTACCTCTCTACCTCACTCTCTACTACTGTCTACCTCTCTACCTCTACCTCTCTCTACACGCACATATATGCACATATATATATGCATATATACGCATATGCATTTATATATATGTATGTGTATATATATATATATATATATACATACATACATATATAAACATATACATAATCTGCATATCTATATAAATACAAATATAAATGCATCCATACATATACATATATGCATGTTATGTACATGAAAGTTTGAAAAACACTAATAAAAACAAAGCTAAAAAGCCACCTAATTACAAACAGAATTGCTTTAACTTAAACGAGGGCGAGACCTATTGCATTTTCAATGCTTGTTTACTTTGGTTCCATCAAGAAGGCATTCAGATGTGTCACACATTTGCCATAAATTCTGAATGGTAGCACTCTAGTTGCTCATTAGATCACTGTAGTAAAGCTACTGCTCACCAGGGAAGTCTGTTGCTGGTATTCAAAGTGCATGTTTCAGTCTGCATGTCAGAATTTTTTAATGAAATAGAAGAGGATTTGAGAAGTCAAAAGGTGACCTCATTTTTCTTTCTGCAGCACTAATCATAATGTCTATGGCACAATGAACCCCCTCATTGTGTTCCTTTGCAAATTAAATGTTTTAAGTGTTACCACTTTATTCCAATCAAGATGGCTTCAGGTGTGCCATAATTTTGTCATAAGTAAGACTGTTAGTGCTCTAGTTGTTCTTTAGAACACTCTGGGACATTTTGTCATTGGGCTATACTTGGGCTACATCTGGGTGATATTTGTGCTACATTTGGGCTCTTTTGTCTCTGGTGGCTATCTTGGGAGACTTATTTTTTATGAAGTTTCCTAATTTCCTCATTTACTACAGTCTCCTCAGTAGGAATACTTTCAGTTTTTTACTTTGATTCCATAAAGAAGGCATTCAGATGTGTCACAAATTTGCCATAAATTCAGAATGTTAGCACTCTAGTTGCTCATTAGATCACTGTAGTAAAGCTACTGCTCACCAGGGAAGTCTGCTGCTGGTATTGAAAGTGCATGTTTCAGTCTGCATGTTAGAATGTTTTAATGAAATAGAAGAGGATTTGAGAAGTCACTCAAAATGTGCCCTAATTTTTCTTTCTGCAGCACTAATCATACTTTCTATGGCAAAATGAACCCCCTCATTTTGTTCCTTTTTAAATTAAATGTTTTAAGAGTTGCCACTTTATTCCAATCAAGATGGCTTCAGGTGTGCCATACGTTTGTCATTATGTAGGACTGTTAGCGCTCTAGTTGTTCTTTAGAACACTCTGGGAAGCTGCAGTAGAACACAAAGGAATCAAATGACAGTCTCTGCCCTTGTTGGATGTACATGTTTTTCTGAGAATGTCAGACTTCATTCTCACATGACTGAGAAAGATAATGTGAATTTACAGAAAATATGCTCTCAGTTTAGCTTATAGATCACCTTCCAAACCTCTGAGGGAAAAGCATGAGAAAATAGTTTTCTCTCAAACATGATTCATGATATCCCAGCAGAAGGATTTTTCACATGGTAAAATCACCTTCGAACACACCACAATTCCTAAAATGAGTATGGTACCATCAACAAATGATTTATAATGTAACTAAAGTCTTAAAACCTTCTATTAACTACAATGCTTTTTAATGAGGTGCTATCATGTATATTGGTCCCAAGATGGCTGCCAACACTTCTTGGATGAAGTGCTGACAGCCAATCAGATCTCACGATTAGATGTGTGGTTAGGCTCCGCCCAGATATATCTTATGGTTTTACTTTTGATTTTCTCAGCAACTACTGAACGGATTTACACCATTTAAACAAAAGGCACGAGTGTGAACCAAGGGCAATCTCTTTGCCAAATTTCGTGTAATTCCGTTCGGCAGTTCGGGCTGCAGCTGTGATTAACGGTTCCTATGGAAAATTGCATGGGGAAAACACGTTTTGGGACCCCCCCTTTTTTCTCGCCCCCTGCTTGACGAATCACCCCGAGACTTTCAGGATAGGAGCGGACCGGAGCGCCCCACCAGTTTTTAAAATTTCGCGAAGATTCGTCAACCGCGCCAAAGTTATTCCAAATAGAATGTTGCAGATTTCCTATGGATAATAGGTCCTAACTATAACTACCTACTGGTGATCGCCAGTAGGTAATACAAATATATCTACATATAGATATACACACAAATACACAAATATATGTGGAAAGTGAATTACATTAACAATATAAAATTCAGGGAGGAAGTGGGTCAGTAAGGAATCCACAGGTAGATACCATATCCACCAGAAAAAGTGTTACTGAAGGTAAGTAACTTCTGATGGATACATCTACCTGTAGATTCCTCACCTTTTTTACAGAATCCCCAAGTAGTCCTGCACTCGGAGGTGGATGCCTGTCTGCTTATACCAAAAAATCTTGCAAAACAGGCAGGCAAAGCAACTGCCTTGAGAGTCTAAGCAACAGTGCTTTGCAAAAGTGTTGAGGAAGGCACAAGTTGCCGCTTTGCAGATGTCAACTACAGAGACACCTCTAGCTAAAGCAGGAGTAGAAGACTTAGCACTTGTGGATTGAGCTCTACTACCTTCTAGATGTTCTTTGTGAGCCATGGCATGGCAAATCTTTAGGCACAGGACGATCCATCTGGACAACAGTGTTTTATGCACTTCTTTTTCTTTCATCTTACCCACATAGCCAACAAACAGCTGATCGCCCAGCTGAATATTACGAGTTCTGCCCACATAAATGCTAACCGCCCTTTTGGGGTACAATCAATGAAGCCTTTCTTCTTTAGATGGATGTGAAGGAGGATAGAAAGTATAAAGGGTGATAGACCGGCCCAAGTGGAAGGGAGCAACCACCTTTGGCAGGAAAGCAGCCCTGGTTCTCAATACCAACTTATCTGCATAGACAGTTGTGAAGGGAGGTTGTATATTTAATGCCTGCAACTCACTAACACGTCTAGCCGACGTTATGGCAACCAGAAACACTGTCGTAAAAGTAAGTAGTGTTAAAGGACAACTATGTTAGGGTTCAAACGGAGAACACATAAGGTAAATTAGTACCAAATTAAGATCCCACTGAGGCATGATAAACGGAGTAGGAGGGTATTTGTTAGTAAGTCCCTTAACAACCCGTAACACTGTAGGGGGCTTAAACATGGAGGGTTGATCAGGTATACAAAGGAATGCCAAATGGACAGACAAATATTCCTGAACTGTTGCAACTGCACAACCTTGCTGTGCTATGTAAAGCACAAAACGTAAAATATCAGACAAATGGCATATTAAGGGGGCAATAGAATTTTCTTGACACCACTTTACAAATGTATCCCATCTGCCAGCATAAACCGTCTTGCTGGAGTGTCTTCTGGACAATAAAATAACAGCCACCACATCAGGGGGAGAGAAAAAAAACTCAGGTTGCTCCGTTCAGTATCCAGGGATTTAGGTGCAGGCTCTGGAGGTAGAACCTGGAGGTAGAACCTGCCCCTGAGACTGCAAGAGGACATCTTCCCTGTGAGGGAGATGGAGAGGAGGGCACAGTGTGAGGTAAAGAGGGTCTGTGTACGACACCCTTCACGGCCAATAATATGACTTTGGCCCAGTCTTAGAGAATCTTCGACAGAACCTGAGGAATCAAGGGCAGTGGCGGCTCCTCGAGTGCTGCAGGGCGGGGGGTGGAGCGAAGAAAGGGCAGGGTGGGGGGCAGTAAACTCTGGAATGCGTCCAAACTGAGTTGTGTATATAAATAAAAAATATTACATTGCACGCTGCAACGCCAATTTGGCGTTGCAGCACGCGCAATGTAATTTGTTTTATTTATTTATATACACAACTCCGTTTGGCTGCATTCTGGAGTTTACTACCCCTCACCCTGCCCTACCGCCCCGCAGCACTCCCTCAAAGAGCCGCCACTGATCAAGGGTATGGGGGAAATGCATAAAACCGCCGTGAGCACCAATCCACTTGAAAGACATCCCCCATTGCTCCCTGCAACAGATACTGGAAGCCGCAGAATGACGGGCATTGTGTGCTCTCATGAGTGGTAAAAAGGTCTATCTGAGGGGTCCCCCATAGCCAGAAAATGTGTTGAACCAATTCCGGATGGAGACAACACTCGTGATCGGCTGAAAAATGCTGACTGAGACTGTCCACACACACATTTAGAACTTCAGCCAAGTGATTTGCCATGATGCAAATCCGATGGTCTTGAGCCCAAGATCACAGCCGTAGAGCTTCTCTGCAGAAAGGATAAACCCTACTCCTCCCTGTTTGTTTATGTACTAGATCACAGTAGTATTGTCTGTTAACGCTTGTACTGGCTGAATGCAAATGGCAGGGAGGAAGCCCTTGAGAGCTAGGCATATTGCCAGTAACATCAACAGATTGATATGCAACAATCATTCTTCTGAAGACCAAAGTCCTTTAATCTGCAGGTCCTCCAGATTACCTCTCCACCCTAGAGTGGAGGTATCCGTTATCACTGTGGCCACCAGAGGAGAAAGTTGAAACAGCTTTCCTTGAGACAGGATGCTGGGCACAACCCACCATTGAAGATCCGCTTCATCTTTCTGGAGATCTTGACCAACTCCTTGGGATCCCCATTGAGTTGAAACCACTCCCTGCGGAGGCACCACTGGAGGGCCCTCATGTGCCACGATGCATTGGTAACCAACAGAATCCATGAGGCTATCAGACCTAGCTGGCAAAAGACCTTCAGGACTGGAACCAATGCTCCATTCAGAAAAATCGGAATCATAGCCTGAATGTCCAGAATCCTGAGGAGGAGGGTAGGCGCGATTCACTGTAGTGTCCAGAACAGGGTGTGTTGAGATGGCTCTAGGTGGGGCTTTGGCTTGTAGATGGAAAAACCCAGGCTGAACAACAACTGAGCTTTCAAATCCAAGTGATGAAACACCAACTCTAGAGTCTTGGCTTTGATCAACCAATTATTCAGGTAAGAGACCACTGGTATTCCCCATCTTCTGAGATGTGCTGCGCCCACTGCCATCACCTTCGTGCAGACTCGAGGTGTGGAAGTAAGACCAAATAGAAGGTCCATAAACTGGAAATATTGAGACCCCACCATGAAGCGGAGATACTTCCTGTGTGATCGCAGAATGGGGATGTGAAAATACACATCCTGCAAATCGACTGCAACCACGCAGTCTTCCCTTTTCAGTGTAAGACGCACCTGTGCTAGGGTCAGCATTTTGAACAATTCCTGCTTGAGGAACCAGTTAAAAATGTTGAGGTCTAGGATTGGCAGCAAATGACCATCCATTTTGGCAATCAGAAAGTATCAGGAATAGCATCCCTAACCCTACTCCTGCTCTGGAACCAACTCCACTGCACCCTTTTGAAGTAGAGATTGGATCGCCTGTTGTAAAAGCAGATTGTATTCTGGACAAAAAGCTTATTGAGGAGTAAAGGGTGGGGAACTTCTTGGAAGTGTAGGGCGTACCCATTTTCTACTATATTCAAAACCCATTGATCGGATGTGCTGGTTCCTTCAACTGAACTCAAATCTAATTTGCTGACAGAAGTACTGCATTCTTCTGCTTCATCATCAGAGCCCTTATTGTCTTCTAATAAGTCACTGGGTGAGCCGATTCTGGAGATTTGTCAAAAGCCTGTCATCCTCTGCATTATCTAGACCCGTTGTGAGGAGATAAAGCCTTCTCCGGGGATCCCCTGTTTTTATCCACTCATCCAGTTAGGTGGTACAGGCTTCCTGATCTTTAAAGGTAACTCCTGTTTTCTTTCTGACATGCCTAGCGGGCAGGGAATTGAAAAAATTGAAGAGTCTGCAAAAAAGGTGTTTTTCTCTGGTGGCATGGCTTTAAAGTCAACCAACGCAACTTGTTTGTTGGGACGGTACATTCATGCGCTGATGGAATCAGCCAAAATAGTGGTCCCGAAATTACCTGAGGATGTTCAGGGACACTTTACAGATCTGCTGAACGACAGTCACCCTGCTGCTCAACAGGTTATTCAGTCGGGCCGGATACGACTGATTCAGAGGGAAGAGCAATGGGGACTTCAGTCTTTACAAGGAGCACGCATGGCCGAGAGAGTCTGGTTTCTTGCCGGACGTGTAGACAACCGTGATGGATTTGCCATTTGTAGTTTGAGACTGTTTGGCGCCAAAGCTGATTCTGCCTTAGAAAGATTCAAGGACAGGAAGGGGACAGCAATATCTTTGCGCCTTCAATTGCAACCCAGAGATTACTGTACTCCTAGGAGTTTCTTGGGGTTGGGACGGAACTTCTCTTTTCGTGGAAGTCAGCAACAGCAGCCGTTCAATCCTCTCTGTAGGACTTATAGAGGGCGGGGCAGAGGAAGACAACGAGGAGCCGCCCATCAGCCATCTTCCTCCTCCTCCTCTTCCTCCCCAGCCAACGGCACAGGAAGGCAGCCCTAGTTTCGACATCTTGTATCATGCTTCAACGGTGGGAGGATGTTTGTCCCATTTTCTACAATAATGGAGATGATGCAATTCCAGCATATCAGCCGCCTTTCTAATCACTGAATGGTACGATGTGACCTCAGGTGGAGGAATGTCTTTTGCAGACAACAGTTCCCGTTTTGGGGAGGTGCCTAATCCACTTGCCACTTCCAAACCCTGAAATTCTGGATCAAGTGGCAGTAGTTCTCCCTCCTCCAGTTCAGGGTCTCTTTCCACAAAAAAGTACTGTTCCTCTTTCAGAAGCCTTAGAGCCTCCCTTCGAGAAATAGGAGACTCCTTCCTCGAACGTCGACACCGGGAACCATGACGCCACTTCTGCTTGTGTTTCCTCCTTGATGACTTCGAGGAATAGGGAGACGGTGACTCCGAACATAGACGAGACTTCCCACACCATCTTTTCTCTTCTCTTGCCTTAGCCATAAAGAGCTCTGCCTCTCTCTCATTTAGGGCTTTGGGGTTCATCCTTTGTCATGATCCGATCTAAGACTCCAAAGACAATCTTCATGAGGATCAGTGATTGACATCTGACCATCACATTCCCTGCAGGTCTTAAACCCAGACCTCCTTGGAGTAGAAATTTTTTCTGCAAAAACTTAGCAATTTCCTGGAAAACTGTTGCAGGACTCCTAACACTATGGAGAGCCTAGGTAAAAAACATTATACGTCAAGTGCACGGAAAAAAGAAAACCAAGGGCTTCTATGGCTCCAATGAGGTCACGTGGAGTAGCATGCAGAGCTATTGACATTGTGACGTCCTCTTTGATGTCGGAGAGCTGAGAAGAAAAGTTTCTGTGGAATGCTGATGCATTGGTATATTTAAAAGGCGAGGAATGCACAGGTATAAGAATCCATCAGAATCATGGATTAGGTGAATTGCTTTATCTGACACCAGATGCTCATAGAAGGGCATCCACAAGCGCTGGAACGATCTGTGACAAAGTGTCCGTCCCTTCGTTTCCGGAAGACACCAAGAGGCTCTAACAACTGGTGGTGGGTCTCCATGGGCCCTCATTGTAGAAAGTTGGAGTATTATGTGGTGTGGGAGTTATGCCCCACCATGTAATACTATCACGATACCCCAAAGATGGTCCTAGGATTCACACTAATTAATCCATAGCTCAGTCCTGGTAGTATGGCATGAGCAGTCAGGCTTTACCAGAGGAACACGTGTTAAGCATATCAGAGTAACAACATGAATGATAAGTAATTGACACGACCCGAGAGAAAGCCAACACCAATTTATAAAAATAAAGCAGATTTTTATCTTAACTTAGACACCAAAATGAATGGAATAGCATATATATAACAGCGGGTATAGATTCTAGAAGCAATATAAAATCAGTCCAAAATAATACAATGAAAGTTTATCGTTGTGGTTAATGGCAAAAACCACTAGTGACAATCGATCACTTGCAGGTCGAGTTGCCAAAGTACCACACAGGAGGTTACCATGTCATCCCGATCTGCTGACCAGGTCAGGCGGCAAGGTGTTCCATCCCAACCTGCCATCCCTGAGGTTAGCAGCATGGCTCCTGAGTTCATCCAATATGGACATTAAGGTCTCTCTCAAGACTGCATGCAGATCTTGAAGGAGGCTCGGAGACCTTCTACGAGAAAGTCTTACACTTTTAAGTTGAAGCGTTTTTACATGTGGTGTACTGCTGAGGGTCATGACCCTATTCGAGGTCAGGAACGGGTACTGTTACCTTACTTACTGTATTTGGCCAAAGCAGGTTTGCAATATCCCTACATAAAAGTTCACCTGGCAGCGATAACAGCATATAGAAAGTCCCCCTCTCAGGCTTCTTTCTTTCAGATGCCAGTTGTTAACGACTTCTTGGAGGGTCTAAAAAAGGTCCACCCACCAGTTAGGTCCCCATCTCCTTCCTGGGAGCTTAATGTGGTTCTCTCTAAGTTAATGGGTCCCCCATTCGAGAGCCTTATCTTGTGTTTCATGCGAACAGAGTGGTGCTTAGAACTCATCCAAGGTTCCTTCCTAAGGTGGTCTCGGAGTTTCACATCAACCAGTCAATCACTCTTCCTACTTTCTTTGCGAACCCTGTCACTCCTGCTGAGAGAGCTTTGCACTCTCTAGATCTAAAAAGAGTGTTAACATTTTATCTAGATAAAACAAAGAGTGAACGAAAGGCGGACAGGATGTTTGCTAATTATGGTCCATTGAACACTGGCTTTCCTGCATCTAAAAGGTCCATTGCTAGATGGATAGTGTCATGTATCATGTTATCCTATCAGCTGGCACACAAACAGCTCCCGGGCAAGCCGAGAGCTCATTCTACAAGGGGAAAAGCCGCTACGGTAGCGATGCTTAGAAATATACCTATTCAAGAAATTTGTAAAGCAGCCACATGGCGTTCGGTTCACACTTTCGAACGCCATTACTGCCTTGATTCTGACACTCAAGCAGATGCTCAATTTGGACAAGTATCCTTCAGAAATTTCTTTGGGTAATATATGTTTTGTAAACAGGTTATGATATGATGGTATTCGTTCGCAGGGCATGGTGAGGGGCTTATTACTCTATTCAGTGCTTATGACTATTGATGAGTATCCCCTGGGAGAGAAGGATAAGCTACTTAACTGTAATCCTAGTTCTTTTCCAGGGGTATACTCATCAAAGTCATAAGCAACCCTCCCTCCTCTCCGGACGAATACCATGGCCATATATATGTATCTGTTACCCACGCTGTGTTTACACTGTTATACGCTGTCTGAAAACTCTGACCTAACTGTCACCTGTGGTGCATGATGGGAGCCCCGGGGTTCCTGGAGGTCTTTAAGGCACGGCACCAGTTTTTCTAATTGTTCTATATGCAGCCTCTCTAGGCTAATCTGCCTCTTGATCTTGCCTTTTTACCTTTGAAAATAAAGGTTGTGTTTTTCAAAACAAACTGAAAGCAGTTTTCTTTATCTGTATCATGAAAATATCATGATGTAGGTTTCTTTATTATTTCAAATGTAAAAGATTTACAATGCAATTGTGGCAGTTTGAGCCTAGTAATATGTTTTCAGGCTGCATATATATGTATATGCATATTATCTATATATATGGGCCGGAGATCCCTCCGGTGTGAATTATATAATGTTGATTCCATGAGAAGACGACATTTCTCTCGACGTCGACCGCTGTGTCCTCGACGTCGATCTTGGTTTTTCTGGTGCGTCTCCTGAAGTGGCAACAATCCTCTCCCTCGACGTCAAACGCTGCCTCGACGTCGACCCAGATAACGCCACCATCTCAAGATGTTAGTTTTGTTGCAGAAGAGTTGGAGACGCACTTTTGAGAAGCCAGTCGTCTAGGTCAGTTGCGTTGTACCCTTGCAGAGGTAAAGGTGGTGCGGGCCCCTATACCAGGCCACATCACTCAGTTAAATTTTACCTGGCCCGTGGAGCCAATATGCAGTTGTCCTGGCTGTCTCTCGTGCTGAACAGGAGACGCAGGGGAGCTGCTTTTACCGCCGAAATTGTGCTGCGGGAGAAGATGGTGCAAAATGTCATCAACCACGTCGCTGCTGACATCGAATAAAGGTTTTACGGAGTGTGTTCCAGGTGCAGCATCAAGTGAAGGGATCAGTTGCTGGACTGGCGACCAAGAAGCCTTGGTAACCCTAAACTCAGCAGGGAGCTTCTTAGACGTCTGTGGTTCTTTGGATTCAGAGCATTGATTAACATGCAGTTTGAAGGAATCTAGTCCCACGGAGTCTGAGGTTGCTTCTGGTGCTCACAGGGGTCTCTCTGTCTGGGGGAACCGACCTTTAACCTAGGACGAGTGTTGTTCATGTAATTCCAGGAGAGTTGCACCAGGTGCAGAGTATCCCTCTTTTGCATTGTGCAAAGTCCTGTTAGCACAGACACGGGGCCCTTCTTTGTCCTATTTGGTGCAAATTGGATCAGAACTGAGGTTCTGGTGACAGTGGTGTTCCTTAAATCCTAGATTTAGGGAAGTTAAGGGTGTGGGAGCAAGTAGCCAATGGGCTGCTAATCCACTCCGGAGGTGACCACATCCAGTGGTGAAGGTCACAGGCAACTCACCCTAGAGGTGTGGCTAGCCTTCCGGCAGTGAAACCCTCCTGACTACCTAATTTTCATGCCTGCCCGGGTGCAAATGTGACTGGGCCAGGGGGAGGGCTATTTACTCCTATGGGAAAGTGCCTGGATGCATATCAGAGGCAGTGCAGCCTTCAAAGCTAACCGCCTTCATGTGCCACTTCACTAGCCTTCCTAAGAAGGGAGGAGGTGTGATCTCCTTTCTGCCCAGGCTTTTGTTCCTGACTCAGAAGTGATCACACTGCCTGGCAGTAGGTCAGAATCCTATTTTGGTAGCAGCAAGCAGGGGCTGTCAGACAGAGCACCGGAAAGTTGGGGCAACAAGTTGGGCACACTCTAAGATAGTCACATGGATGCATGCCACATCGCTCCTGGCACACGATTCGAGTCAGAGGTGAGAAGGCACGTTATTTGATATCAAACATGACATATTTACATGGTACCATAATGGAACTGCCAACCTCGGGTTTGCCCAGTTGCCACCCATGTTATCCTATGGACCGTCTATCACTTATAGACTCCTTTAATGGCAAAGGACACTATAGGGTCAAATAAGCTTGCACATACATGTCCACAGCTTTAATATAATCCACCTTGCCTCCTGGGCTTTAGGGGGCCGTCCTTAGGGGTGACTGATGATATGTATAAAAAACAATGCATTGACTCTGCAACACATGGTGAGGGCAGAGTTGAGTGTGAGCAGTTTGCACTGCTCCTGCAGTCTGCAATAGAAGGCCTGCGGTCACTAGGTTCTTTGGGTCACTGAGGGCAGTACAAAAAGTGCTGCAGCCCTGGGGTCCCCATTACTATCCAGGCCCTGAGTATCACTGGTACCATATACTAGTGACTTATGAGGGGGAAGAGTCTTTGCCAATTGGGGTTACCAAGTCACAAAATAGTTTTGGTGAAAGAGCAATGGCAGTGGGGCCTATTTAGCAGGCTACAGTGCACTGTCAGAGTCGAAAACCAGCATCTAATAGTCCACACGGGGGTAAAAGGTGGGGGGTATCTTCCTTTCACTCATATCCTGGGAGGGGAAGGTATAGTTTATACTCCACACTGAAGGCATCGTGGGAATTTCATACAGAGTGGAGAATGACACGTACAAACACTTGCTCTCTCTGAGTAACACATTGACCCTCTCCTCAGTCTCTGCACCCCATTCACGAAAACAAATCTCTGCACTAATGAAAACCTATTTTCACAAGTATGCTAACTAATGTGTTTCTCAACTCATATTCCCAATTAAATCAATATTTACATTTTTGTCACTGTCACAACATTCTCCTTAACCCAACTCATACTTGAAACCCACTCAAAGTGGAAAAACATCACATTTTAACAACTCATGCTCTTCCCTCGGAAACAGTAATATATATATATCAAATTACTGGTCCCACTTTAAGGCGCACCCACTTTTATCATAATCAGATAGAACATAATAACTCTCGAAAGCCACTACAGTGCAATACAAAAACAGCCAGTACTACAAGGAAAACCAGATGTATCCATGACATTGGGACTAAACTGTTCCATTTCAGGTTTTTCATTTACCATATCAGTGCATTCTGCGTTTTTTGTTAAATGTTAGTTACTCTATTAAACTAAGACACATGATTCTAAGGATACATTAAATCAAAGTCAATGAATAGAAAAGTGGTATCAAATGATGTGGCTTCTCCTTATCAACAAAATATCGCACTACGGTAGCACTCATGATGATCACACATAACAGTGAGTAGGATGGGGCTAGAAAAATGCAGAGACAACTCAGTTTTTTTGTTTAAATGCAACCCAAATCCAATGACCCCTCTTCAATTAAGTTGAACCAGAGTGATCCATTCATATGTCCCTCAAGAACACTGTAAAGTGGCCTGCGCCTGCTGACCAGAGTGGTACAGCTGTATCACTCAACCGTTACACACCATAAATGTGGAAAAAAAACAGACTGTAAGGGGAAGGGAAACTTATGCCTGATGATGCCAAGAGTTTGCTTGAGAGTCTGTGGCAAAAATACAGTCACTGATACTTTGTAGCTACTGAGGGGTAGTTCAGCACTAGCCTTGTGTATCTTGCTAATAAAACCCATGCTCAAATAGGGTGTGTGTTGAGTCACAGCGAATCAGAACCTCTAGATGTCTTTGCCTCACACCTGCATATTGAAATTGTGTCTAGTGTCTGTGCAATTTTCTTTAAGTAACAGCTTTTTAAAAAACTGAAACTGAAGCACTGGGATGCTCAAAATTCTGAATGCACTCCTGGATGTGCTGGGCCCAAACTAACATTCCTGAGAAGCCTATATTTGACCACCATTACACTGACAGCCAAGTGCTTGAAAGGGCTGTACATAGAACAGTTTTGCTAAGGCATAGTATGCTGGGCCCAGGGACAAGAGAGGCAAACAACCCAAGACTCCAAGACTGAGTCCCAGTAGAGCAGGCCTGCCGTGTACCCCTAAAAGCAATTTTACAATGGGTAACACAGCAAGTTGTGATGTATATGAAATGTTAGCAATAAGTAAAAACAAGCCGCATACAAAAATAAAAAAATTACCCGTTTTTCGTTATGAAAATAAAGGGTTGTTGTTGAACACTACTGCAGTATATGTTCTATGTTACATCATTTATATGTGATATTATTTTCTTATACTAGAAATCCATGTAATTTTGGCATTTCAGTCTATTGGACATATTATAGGCTGCATATTTATATGTGTATACATGTATGTTTTGGAAGTACTATGTACTTGTGGTTCTAAACATACACATATTTATATATGTACTTTTGTGGGCAGGGATTATTCAGTGCTTATGACTATTGAAGAGTATCCCCTGAAAGAGAACAAGCCACATACAAAAATAAAGAAATAATAGTTAATTTATGTTTAAGTCCAAGCAACTCATAACACTACATCAACATAACAATACACACAAAAGCAAGACAAAAAATCAGTTTAAAGGATCTTTTTTCCAAATAACATGCCTAAGAAATTGGCTCCATAAACTCATAAGTGTCTATAAGGAAGAAAGGGATATTGAAAGGGGGATATTCAACCACAAGACTCCACTGTCTATCCAGATTATTCGACATATCTTAGGCATGTTACTTAAAAATTAAAATCAGGGGGGTGTGGCCGGGAGGGGAATGGAGTGGAAGGTAGCCTGATCGCATTCCGTCAGCCTGAGGCTCATCTGTAGCCATCCATGGCGGGAAAGCATGAATTCAGGCTCCGGAGGCAGGCGGGGAAGTGTCTAGCAGGCGGGCGACCGGCGAAGAGCTAGTAAGCAGTGGAGCGGCTCAGTCGTGGCGCCTCATCGAGGCCCGGGGCTCGCCTGGTGTGCTCCGGGCTCAAATTTACTGTCCACTCCAGCAACTGTAAGCTTGAATTTCTCGATGTATGGATTGAGCACAAAGATAATGAACTTTTTGTCTCTCTATACCAGGTGTCTCCAACCTTTTTTGCAGGTAGAGCTACTTCTGATCAATGAAAATCATCTTGAGGTACTAAAGGCCAAGCAACTTGTGCATTTTTCCCAAACTGCCCCGCCCAGCTTCGTTGACTTTAAGCCGAATTTCCATGTAGCCAGATACTATGTTTGATCCAAATACTTAGAGTTCCCTAGTTGGAAACAATTATGATTTTCGCCAGATTTGTTGTCACCGTGCTTCAAGAACTTTCAATTATTAATGATCACCAAAATAATAATTACAATGCAGCTCAAATAAAAAACAAATAGGAAAATCAATCTCAACATGGTATTGCATGATGTTCTCTAATGCAGTGTAATCTAGTAGCTTTAGGAAGCAATTCTGAAGAAGTCGCCCACATTTTGTCAGTTTACTGAGCTGTTTACCAACAATCCTAAGCTTCATATCTGAAGTGACACATTACAGAATTTAATGAGAATAAAGGGCCTAGCAGAGGTTATATTCTGGAATAGACAGTCTATGATGGTCTTTCTCGCCTTAAAGCAGTTTTAAAATTGTCTTAAATCATGAAAATGTCTTAGTTTGTTGTAAGTATCTTTGAGAATAATAATTGTGACTCCCTGTCCTGATTTAGCCTTCTCTAAATTGTTTTTCATATGGGTAACAAAACAAAATTCCTTCCAGGTCTGACATTAATACCCATTCACATTGCAAATGCTTATCACTCAAAAGATTTTGGACTGTTCATCAACACAACAGTAAAACGATGTTGTGACCCTCATTTGATTTGAAAGCATTACAATAGAGAAGTGGAATGCTATGTGTTATTACACTTAGTGCACGTGTTAGGGAAAGATAATAAGCAATTTTTATTTTGATATTGTTCATAGGATCGTAGCTAAAGCCTAAAGTAGAAAAGTGTAATGCTGTTCTGTGTTATTCTAATAACAGTTAGTGCCCTTGCTATGAAAAGATAAATAAGCATTCTTTTTTTGCCGTGATTCATAGGAAAAAAATAATGCTGATTATCTTTGCATAGCAATTGCACTTACTTATTAGAATAACACAAAATGACACAACACTTTTCTATTTTAGGCTTTCAGCTAATATTCTATGAAACACAACAAAATAAATAATGCTTATTATCTTTACTTAGCAAATTCACTAACTGTAATAACTAATTAAGGCATGACTATTACAGAGACCGATATGAAAATCATTTGCTGAAAAAGCGACTACAGTCCTAATAATGTACCTTGGAATTGCTCGAGGGAAGGCCCATCCTCCTCTCTGGAGTTCGATGGCAGGACTTTGCCAGGAGTCAGTCTGTGTCATGGGCGTTGCTATCAGACATAGCCCAAGTCCCACAGCCACTGCCTAAGGCCAAGACTCCGGTGCTCGGCTACAGCGAGGGAAGGCTGCTTCTTGAATCGCAGAGGCCCTGGGAAAACGGCAAGCTGAAGCAAGTTTGTTCCTACACGGAACAACGATCTCTACTAGCATGGTTCCGTGCAGCGTAGGACAGATGGCGCTGCTGGGCTAAAATAAATAACGAAGAGGCCTGGCAACAAAACTAAATGATCTTCACAATGGAAAGAAAAACGTAAGGTGTTGAAATGTAAAAATATAAACATCGAACTACGTTTTTCCTCAAAATAATGCTGCGAGCTACTCAAAGGGGGCCGACGAGCTACAAGTAGCTCGCGATCGACTGGTTGGACATATGCTCTATACACTAAACCCACCGCGAGAAATACTTTGCTTCAATTTGAAAGCTATCACCCCCGCTGCCAAAGGGAAGGCATACCTTTCAGCTAATTCCTCCGTCTCCGGCGAAGTTGTTCTGAGATGAAGGACTTCCTCATACAGGCGGACATTTTGAAGAACAAACTCCTTAACAGGGGATACCCACCTAAATTGGTCAAGAGCTCATTCAAGCGGGCTAGGTACTATAATCGTGAGTCTATGTTCGTGCAGAAGGAGGAAAAACATCTGGATCGATTGGTTTGCGTAACTAAACACTCCAATATTAACCACAAAATACGGCAAACCATAAACTCACCCTGGTACCTACTCAACATGGACGATGACAACAAATTGCCCAAACCCCTTTTTGCCTTTAGAAGGAACAAAAACCTTAAAAACCATCTGGTTAGAGGAAAAATTGTAGACAACTCCTTTCCTCGACAAATGTCCATCACTGGACTTCCACCTATTAAAGGTAACCACCGCTGTGGCTCCTGTCAAGCCTGTCCTAACGCCATTGTTGGGCACACTATTAACATCAATAAACGAACCATCAATTTGACTGAAATGACCAATTGTCATACCTCCAATATCATCTATGCCATCCTCTGCCCTTGTGATCTGGTTTATATTGGTGAATCGGGCAGAGAATGTAGAACCAGAAAGGGAGAGCATAAGTCTAACATCCGTACTAATAAACTCTCCGCCCACCCTTGTTGCTCATTGGACTGATTGTGGCCATACAGAATATGACCTTAAATGGTCAATTCTGGAAAAAATACGTACCCCTACTGGCAAGGACCCCATCATCATCAGAAAAAAGAGGGAAGTCTTTTGGATCTATTTCCTAAACGCGGTAGCCCAGGGTCTTAATGAAATTTGTCCCTGGGAAAACGCCATCACTTGAACTTATTGCCTCTTCTGTAACGATGTCTGTCTCGCTTGATTAGATAGATACTGATCACTTTTGGCTAATAAACTCTGTCTTTCACCTATGAGCATGATCTTTCCTCGCTAATATAGGATTTCTTTCCTGTATTTTCCATGACTAGCCCTCTTTTCGCAACCCGTCCCAATATGGCAGCCGCCTTTGAATTCCTCTGATGCGTGTTGTGGATGACCGCTTTCTATTTTTATTTCGCACTACCAACGAGCCCCCGCGAGACCTGCCTTCGCCCTTATTAAGGACGTAAAGTAACTCTTAACCGTTGGCGTCCGGAGATGGGTATGTGGAAAGGATTAGTTACTTACCTGTAATCCTAGTTCTCATCCAGGGGTATACTCATCAAAGTCATAATCTATGAATAATCCCCGCCCATGTGCGGGATCCCGCAGCATATAGAAAATACATATATATACATATATATATACATATGTGAAAACATATAAATGCAGCCTAATAATGTTCAAAACATGGCAATGCTGTAAATTACATATTTTTGCATAGTAGTGCCCCCGTAACCCGTAAGGAAAAAAGGAAGCATCAGGCAAATTATAACACAGCACTGCTTTATTGCCATAAAGCAACATGTAATTGTAGGTGTAGGAAGGTGGATATCTGACTATGGTTACCCCCAACTTTTTGCCTAGTGTCTAGCTGGTTTTTCGACTTAGTTGGCCTGAGATCCTGCCATTCAGGGTCTCAGGCTGTCTGCTCTCTCTGTAAAATGGACTCCATGTACCCTAGGTACATAACCAATTGGTAAGGATCACCTTATTGGACCCTGTACAGTGTACCCTAGGTACCCAGGGCATAGGTGTACCCTAGGCCTCCCAGGGGCTGCAGCATGTATTATGCCACCCCTGGTCTGGCCTTCCAATCAGACACAACTGGCTGATCACTCAGCTGGGGCAAGGTCGTGTAATCACCCCTTGCTTAGATATAGTATATCTATATCTACCTTATATATATATAGACACATGTGTACCTATCAGTCACTCCTATGGCAGGCCTTAACAATCCTGGAGGCAGAGTGCTTGGTAACATGTGAGATGGTGCTCTAGCATGAGCTGAGCCTGTCTGCAGCTTTCGGAACCATGTCCTTATAGCTGTTCTATGATATAGCCTACCATATACTCTTAAAGTGCCTTATAATCTTAAACGGTTATGGTAACTATGGTTGGGCTGTATCAAAACATGTCGTGTAAGGTGTCTAACACTTTGGAATAATACCCCCATACCATTTCTGGTGATGAGGATATTATTCCTCCCTTCTAGAGGGAGAGACATGTTAAAATCCTACTTTGCTGTTTAACTCTAACCAAAGCCTCAGCATCACAAAATGGATGCTGCTGCCACAGACACGAGTCTGACCCCCTGCTGCTGGGAGTGATCCTGGCAAGGGAGGCTTGGACAATAGGTTTCCTGCTTGGGGAGGTGCTAGCACCTCCCCAGACAGACTTTAGTGTATTGGGGCAGGGTGGGCTGAAAGGAATGAGACATGCCTGGGGCACACAAGGTGTTCCTTGCATAGTCCAGTTCAAACCGGCGCTGGGGCACTCCAGCCCCAGCTCTGGCGCGAAACTGGACAAAGGGAAGTGGGTGTAACCACCCCCTCCCAGGTCCCACCCATAAGGCGTGACCTAGCAGGTATCCCAGCCCCCCAGATTAGTATAAGAGTGGGAGTTGGGTCTCAAGACTTTAGATTATCCTGAACCTGCAAAACTGAACAGAAACTCTGGACCTTCGACATTCGACGAAAGAAGAAGACTGAAGAATCTCCCTTGTAGCCAAGGAGTGGCTACCCTGTGCAAACAGGCACCATCAAGAGACTACCCTTTGCTTTGCGACCGTTCTACGAGGAACCGACTGCAGAGCCCGACCAGAGCCTTGACTTCCAGACTTCTCCGACCCTCATCCACATCTGCAGCAGAGCTGAGATCCGTGGAGGCGACGAGCGACGTGGGACCGGCTACCTGGGAAAAGTGGCTAGTAACTTACAGCGCAGCTTCTGAGGTACCCTCGAAGTTGTGCACCGGGGATTGAGAAGCCCCAACCCAAAGCACCATCTGCACCGAAGATCAGCCCCCCACACTCCACGAGTCCTGCGTGGGGCCCTTCAGCATTTTCCTGCTTGCCGCGTCTGTCCGGTTGCTTGCCCGCTGGCTAGTGGCCTCTGTGACGACGCACCCTGAAATCTTCTGCGCTGGTTTGGCTCCTCCAGACTGGCTCCCGCTTCTCTGCAAAGAAGAAGCACCCCAGACCTTCCTGGTCTGCACCAGAAGCAAGTCCTTCGTTCTTCGTGGGTTCCGCTTGCCAAGGCTTGGTGAGTCCTAGTCCAACTTCGACGCCGCTGACAGCAAGAGCCTTCGTGGGACAGCTCGCCTCCTGGTCCTGGTCGCCCTCGACGCTTCCTGGTCCTCCTGGCTGCAGCGACAAGCTTCACCTTCACCTGCAACTCTTCACAACATCGCCTGGTTCCTTCCTGGTTCCACGTGGTCACTGGCTAGTGACCTTGACTCTGTCCCTTCTGCTTGCAGGTTTCTTCTCTTCTTGATCCCAGCCTTGGGATCCACCGGACACTCTTCACTGACTGCCTGTCAGCATCTTTCTTCAGGCATCCATAGGAGTCGACGACGAAAACAACGCATCTTCACCCCTATGCACCCGCAGCCTGTGGGCTAGGTAACTTGGGTACTCCGGTGCTCATCAGGATAGTGACTATCCGAGTGTCTAGTTTTCAAGTCTCAACTTCCTAGCTACTCCGGAAGTGTCCTAAATCTACCGTTTTCTAAACTGTACTATTGCTATTGACTTTTACGCATTACGCGTGAGTGTTTCCACTCTGCACACGAATCCCGTGGGCCTCCCACTTCCTAACTAACGCTAGTGTAGTGTAGCCCCAGCGATTCCCTAGGCCTAGGCCTATTCTATTTCCGTGAAAGTGGTTCTTATACCACTTACTTAGTATATGGTTTGCGTGGCCCCTAGGGCCTAACTGTATTACTTACCTGTGTGACTTACTGTATGTGAGAAGTTGGCCTGATGTATGATGTCACTAGTTATAGTGTACACCTTATATCAGTCCAAATACCCTTATGGTGATTGGTTGTAAAGTCAACCTTATAGACCAGCTATCCTAGTGGTAGCATGGACAAGAGCAGTCTTAGGCTAAACTCTGAATGGCATGTGAAGCCAGCTGTGATACCATATATAATCCCTTGAATACCAAATGAAAGGACACCACAACAGATATATATATAAAATTAAGTGTATTTATTCTAAGCAAACCCTCAGCACTCTTTATGAGATTAGAGGTAAGTACAACACAGTCTTATTAATGCATACAGTAAGTCACACAGGTAAGTAATACAGTTAGGCCCTAGGGGCCACGCAAACCATATACTAAGTAAGTGGTATAAGAACCACTGTCACGGAAATAGAATAGGCCTAGGCCTAGGGAATCGCTGGGGCTACACTACACTAGCGTTAGTTAGGAAGTGGGAGGCCCACGGGATTCGTGTGCAGAGTGGAAACACTCATGCGTAATGCGTAAAAGTCAATAGCAATAGTACAGTTTTAGAAACGGTAGATTTAGGACACTTCCTGAGTAGCTAGGAAGTTGAGACTTGAAAACTAGACACTAGGATAGTCACTATCCTGATGAGCACCGGAGTACCCAAGTTACCTAGCCCACAGGCTGCGGGTGCATAGGGGTGAAGATGCGTCGTTTTCGTCGTCGACTCCTATGGATGCCTGAAGAAAGATGCTGACAGGCAGTCAGTGAAGAGTGTCCGGTGGATCCCAAGGCTGGGATCAAGAAGGGAAGAAACCTACAAGCAGAAGGGACAGAGTCAAGGTCACTAGCCAGTGACCACGTGGAACCAGGAAGGAACCAGGCGCTGTCGTGAAGATTGCAGGTGAAGGTGAAGCTTGTCGCTGCAGCCAGGAGGACCAGGAAGCGTCGAGGACGACCAGGACCAGGAGGCGAGCTGTCCCACGAAGGCTCTTGCTGTCGGCGGCGTCGAAGTTGGACTAGGACTCACCAAGCCTTGGCAAGCGGAACCCACGAAGAACGGAGGACTTGCTTCGGGTGCAGACCAGGAAGGTCTGGGGTGCTTCTTCTTTGCAGAGAAGCGGGAGCCAGTCTGGAGGAGCCAAACCAGCGCAGAAGATTTCAGGGAGCGTCGTCACAAAGGCCACTAGCCAGCGGGCAAGCAACCGGACAGACGCGGCAAGCAGGAAAATGCAGAAGGGCCCCACGCAGGACTCGTGGAGTGTGGGGGGCTGATCTTCGGTGCAGATGGTGCTTGGGGTTGGGGCTTCTCAATCCCCGGTGCACAACTTCGAGGGTACCTCAGAAGCTGCGCTGTAAGTTACTAGCCACTTTTTCCAGGTAGCCGGTCCCACGTCGCTCGTCGCCTCCACGGATCTCAGCTCTGCTGCAGATGTGGATGAGGGTCGGAGAAGTCTGGAAGTCAAGGCTCTGGTCGGGCTCTGCAGTCGGTTCCTCGTAGAACGGTCGCAAAGCAAAGGGTAGTCTCTTGATGGTGCCTGTTTGCATAGGGTAGCCACTCCTTGGCTACAAGGGAGATTCTTCAGTCTTCTTCTTTCGTCGAATGTCGAAGGTCCAGAGTTTCTGTTCAGTTTTGCAGGTTCAGGATAATCTAAAGTCTTGAGGCCCAACTCCCACTCTTATACTAATCTGGGGGGCTGGGATACCTGCTAGGTCACGCCTTATGGGTGGGACCTGGGAGGGGGTGGTTACACCCACTTCCCTTTGTCCAGTTTCGCGCCAGAGCTGGGGCTGGAGTGCCCCAGCGCCGGTTTGAACTGGACTATGCAAGGAACACCTTGTGTGCCCCAGGCATGTCTCATTCCTTTCAGCCCACCCTGCCCCAATACACTAAAGGCTGTCTGGGGAGGTGCTAGCACCTCCCCAAGCAGGAAACCTATTGTCCAGGCCTCCCTGGCTGGGATCACTCCCAGCGTCAGGAGGTCAGACTTGTGTCGTGGCAGCAGCATCCATTTTGTGATGCTGAGGCTTTGGTCAGAGGCTAACAGTTGAAGTATGATTTTAACATGTCTTTCCCTCTAGAAGGGGGGAATAATATTCTCATGTCCAGAAATGGCATGGGGGTATTATTCCCTAGTGTTAGACACCTTACACGACATGTTTTGATAAAGCCAAACCATAGTTACCATAACCGTCTAAGATTATAAGGCACTTTAAGAGTATATGGTAGGCTATATCATAGAACAGCTATAAGGACAAGGTTCCGAAAGCTGCAGACAGGCTCAGCTCATGCTAGAGCACCATCTCACATGTTACCAAGCACTCTGCCTCCAGGATTGTCAAGGCCTGCCATAGGAGTGACTGATAGGTACACATGTGTCTATATGTAAGTTAGGTATAGGAATACTACACCTAAGCAAGGGGTGATTACACGACCTTGCCCCAGCTGAGTGATCAGCCAGTTGTGTCAAAATGGAAGGCCAGGCCAGGGGTGGCATAATACATGCTGCAGCCCCTGGTAGGCCTAGGGTACACCTATGCCCTGGGTACCTAGGGTACACTGTACAGGGGCCAATACGGTGATCCTATCCAAATGGGTTATGCACCTAAAGTACATAGTATTAATTTAGAGAGAGAACAGCAGGGCTGTGGGTCTGATTAGCAGGCCCACAGCCACATCTAAGTCGAAAACCAGTAAAGCAAAAGCAAAAAGTGGGGGTGAACATAGAAAGCAGACCCTACTCTCCTACACAACCCCCCCCCCCAAACTTAGGGACATTAAACTAACCTTGACCAGTTGAGTCTTCATGTTCTAAGTGGAAATATCTGGAGAGTCCATCTGCATTGGCATGGTCAGTCCCAGGTCTATGTTCCACTGTGAAGTCCATCCCCTGTAGGGAAATGGACCACCTAAGAAGTTTGGGATTTTCACCCTTCATCTGATTTAGCCACAAGAGGGGCTTATGGTCTGTCTGAATCTTGAAGTGAGTGCCAAACAAGTATGGCCTCAGCTTCTTCAGGGCCCAAACCACAGCAAAGGCCTCCCTCTCAATAGCTGACCAACGTTTCTCTCTAGGGTCAGCCTTCTACTTATAAAAGCAATGGGCTGGTCTTGACCATCTACATTCAGTTGTGAAAGAACAGCTCCCACACCTAACTCAGAAGCATCTGTCTGGACAATGAACTCTTTGGAGTAGTCTGGACTTTTCAGAATAGGTGCACTGCACATGGCCTGCTTCAGGTCATCAAATGCTTTTTGACAGCTTACTGTCCACTGAACTTTCTTTGGCATCTTCTTGGAGGTCAAGTCATTAAGTGGTGTCACTATGGACCCATAGTTCTTAACAAACTTTCTGTAGTACCCAGTCAGGCCCAAGAAAGCTCTGACCTGAGTCTGGGTAGTTGGAGGAGCCCAGTCCTTTATGGTCTGGATCTTGCTCTCCAGTGGTTGAACCTGACCCCCACCAACTAGGTGGCCCAGGTATACAACCTTGCTCTGCCCTATCTGGCACTTAGTGGCCTTGATAGTGAGGCCTGCCTTTTGCAGGGCCTCTAAAACATTCCTCAGGTGGACCAGGTGATCCTCCCAGGTGGAGCTAAAGACAGCAATATCATCAAGATAAGCTGCACAATAATCATCCAACCCAGTAAGGACTTGATTCACCAGCCTTTGGAAAGTGGCAGGTGCTTTCTTCAAACCAAAGGGCATTACCACAAATTGATAATGTCCTCCTGGGGTCGAGAAAGCAGTTTTGGCCTTTGCACTCTCAGCTAGTCTGATTTGCCAGTAGCCTGCTGTTAGGTCAAATGTGCTCAAAAACTTAGCAGCTGCCAGTCTGTCAATGAGCTCATCTGCCCTACGTATTGGGTGGGCATCTGTCCTAGTGACAGCATTGAGACCTCTGTAATCCACGCAAAACCTCATCTCTCTCTTACCATCTTGGGTGTGAGGTTTTGGCACAAGGACTACAGGACTAGCCCAAGGGCTCTCTGAAGGTTCAATGACTCCCAGCTCCAACATCTTTTGTACCTCAACTTTTATGCAGTCCCTGACATGGTCAGGTTGCCTGTAGATTTTACTCTTCACAGGCAGACTGTCACCAGTGTCCACCTCATGGGTGCACCAGTTTGTCTGACTTGGGGTCAGAGAGAACATATGTCTGTAGGCCTGCAGAACTTGTCTGCAGTCCTGTTGCTGATGGACAGTGAGGCTGTCAGAAAAGACCACACCATCAACTGAGCCATCATCAGGGTTCTGAGTCAACAGGTCTGGGAGAGGGTCACTCTCTTCCTCCTGCCCCTCATCTGTAGCCATGAGTAAGCCCATGTCTGCCCTGTCAACATATGCCTTCAATCTGTTGACATGAAGGACCCTGTGGGGGCTTCTGGGAGTCCCAAGGTCCACCAAGTAGGTGACTTCTCCCTTTTTCTCAACAATAGTGTGGGGTCCAGACCATTTGTCTTGGAGTGCTGCTGGGGCCACTGGCTCCAACACCCACACTTTCTGTCCTGGCTGGTAAACAGTCAGTACAGCCTTTTGGTCATGCCAAGCTTTTTGGAGTTCTTGGCTTGCCTCAAGGTTTTTAGAAGCCTTCTTCATATACTCTGCCATCCTGGAGCGGAGACCAAGTACATAATCCACTATGTCTAGTTTGGGTTGTCTGAGAGGTCTCTCCCATCCTTCCTTCACCAAACACAGGGGTCCTCTTACAGGATGCCCAAACAAAAGCTCAAAAGGGCTGTAGCCAACCCCCTTTTGTGGGACCTCTCTGTAAGCAAACAGAAGGCAGGGTAAAAGGATGTCCCATCTTCGCCTAAGCTTGTCTGGTAATCCTTTTATCATTCCCTTTAGGGTCTTGTTGAATCTCTCAACAAGCCCATTGCACTGTGGGTGATAGGGTGTGGTGAACTTATAGTTAACACCACACTCCTTCCACATTGCAGTCAAGTATCCTGACATAAAGTTGGCACCTCTGTCAGAAATGACCTCCTTTGGAAAGCCCACTCTGGAGAATACTCCAAGCAGGGCCCTTGCCACAACAGGAGCTGTTGTGGTCCTCAGGGGAATTGCTTCTGGGTACCTGGTGGCATGGTCCACTATCACCAGTATGAATCTGTGCCCAGATGCTGTTTGTGGGTCCATTGGTCCTACAATATCTATGCCCACTCTTTCAAAGGGGACCCCCACCACAGGTAGTGGTATGAGGGGGGCCTTTGTGGTGCCACCTGATTTGCCACTGGCTTGGCAGGTGACACAGGAGCGACAAAACTCCTTAGTATCTTCTGACATATGGGGCCAGTGAAAGTGAGGGACAAGCCTGTCCCAAGTCTTGTTCTGGCCTAAATGTCCTGCAAGGGGAATATCATGGGCCAAGGTTAGAAGGAAGCCTCTGAACTTCAGTGGTATGACCAACCTCCTGGATGCACCAGGCTTGGGGTCTCTAGCCTCTGAGTACAGTAGCCCTTCATCCCAATACACTCTATGGGTACCTTGAGCATTCCCTGCAGCATCAGCAGCAGCCAGCTGTCTGAGGGGTTCAAGAGAGGGGCAGTCTAATTGAGCCTGCCTCAGATCTGCCCTGGAAGGTCCCCCTGTCCCAAGAAACTCAACCTGATCAGGTTCAAGTTCTTCTAGGACAGTTCCTTCAGGGCTCTCAGAATCCTCCTCCTGGGAGGGCTGATCCACCACCTGAGGCAGGGGGGAAGGCACAGCCTTAACCCTACTGCTCTTTCTCTTGGGTTGTGACTGGTCCATAGTTTCAGGATCCAGCACTTGTTCAGTGTTGCACTTTTTGGCCTGTGACCTGGTCACAGCAAGGACATGTGCATCTATCCCCAGCATTTCTGCATGGGTCCTATACTCCACTTCAGACCAAACTGAAGTTTCAAGATCATTGCCCAGTAAACACTCTACAGGAAGGTCTGAACTAACAACAACTTTCTTGAGGCCAGTTACCCCTCCCCAGGAGAAGTTAACAATAGCCACACTATGGGAGGTAGTGGCATTGCTAGCGTTGGTCACTAGGTAATTCTCACCTAGTATGATCTGTCCAGGGTCCACAAAAGCAGGTGTCACCATGGTGACACTAGCTCCAGTGTCCCTGTAGGCCTGAGCCATTCTTTGGTTGATAAAAGGTGTCTGTCTGTACTTGCCCAGGTTACTGGGGCCTACAGTAGAGGACAAAGCTAAGTCCCCATCACAGATCAGAACAGCCTGAGTAGGTACTCTGACTAGGCCAGAATCCTCCTCAGTTCCCAGGGTTAACCCTACTACACCCTTTTGCTGGGAACCACCACTTACAGCTGAACTAGGGGGTACAGTTGCCTTAGGGGCAATGGTGGCTGGGGGCTTATCCTTTTTGGTGCACTCACTAAACCAATGTGAGTTGGACTTACAATAGTTGCACCATGGTTTCTTTTGGCCATCTTTCTTCTTATCCTTTTTGGAACCACCCTCCCCCTGAGCCTTTTGGGGGCCTGGTGAAGACTTCTGGTCTTTTTGTTTCTGCTCATTACCCTTCTGGTCTGCCTTTTTCTGATCACCGCCCTGGTTCTGGTTTTTCTGCTTAACTCTAGTCCTGACCCATCTATCTGCCTTCTTTCCCAATTCTTGGGGAGAAGTCAGATCAGAATCAATCAGGTGTTGATGCAATAGCTGGTTTTGACAGTTGTTAAGTATTTGCTCTCTCATGATCAAATTATACAATCCTGTATAGTCCTTAACCTTACTTCCCATTAGCCAGCCTTCCAGAGCCTTAGTGGCACAATCTACAAAGTCAGTCCAGTCCTGAGTCTGTGTCTTCTGGGTATCCCTGAACAACAACCTGTATTGTTCAGTGGTTAGGCCAAACCCATCAATCAGAGCACTCTTCAGGACAGTGTAATTATCTGCATCCTCATCACTAACTGTGAGGAGCTTGTCTCTTCCTTTCTCAGAGAAGGAGAGCCACAAGATAGCTGCCCACTGACTTTGGGGTACCTGCTGTACTTTGCAAGCTCTCTCCAAAGCAGTTATCCATTTGTGGATGTCATCCCCACACTTGTAGGGAGGGACAATCTTGCTCAGGTTTCTATTATCATAGTGCCTGTCTCTATCTCTAGGAATGTTGCTGCCACCAGTGGGTTCTAACCCACTTAACTTTTGCTCTCTAGCCAGAGCAAGCTTCTCTTTGGCAAGGGCAAGTTCTTCCCTCTGAATCCTCAGATTAGCCTCCCTCATTCTGGCTGCATGCTCCTTTCTCTCAGGTGAAGTCATTCCCCTGTGAGAGGAAGCATTAGAGATGCTAGAGACATGGGAGTGGATGGATTCCCTTGAAGGGGATCTGTCCCTCCTGCTTCTCTGTGAATGCCTACTTGGGGGTCTGTATGGGGGGACCCCATGCAAACTCCCATGTAAACTTAGGTTAGCCTGGCTAAGTCTCCTTACTTGGCTCTGGCTGTCTACCTCCCCATCTGAAGCCCCATCTGACTCCTCTGTGGTGGGTAGACCCTCCTCTGTGCCTAGGGTACCTGCCTGAGATGCCCTATGAGCATCATACTCCTCTAGGAGTTGTCTTAACTGAAGGAGGGTAGGGTTTGCACCCTGTTTTATTCCTCTGGAGGTACACAAGTGTCTCATCTCCTGGAATGTTAAGGTATCATATCTAGAGGGGATCTTTTGCAGACCTGATCCTCCTGAGAGAGCATCTACTTGATATACTCTCAGAGACATGATCTAGTGAGGGTGTGGTGTGTGGACCTACCTACACTAGTTGTATCTACTAAACCTCTCTAGTAGTTGTAGTCAGGGTGTGTTACTCCCTTCAACCTACAACTACAAAGTCCAGTAGGACTTAAGTATAATAATCTATGTTATATGTACCTAGACAATATCTGTGTGATCTTTCAATTTAGTATCTCAAGATTACAATGGTATTACAACAGCAAGCTCAGATCCCAACCGCTGCTCACCAATGTGAGAAGTTGGCCTGATGTATGATGTCACTAGTTATAGTGTACACCTTATATCAGTCCAAATACCCTTATGGTGATTGATTGTAAAGTCAACCTTATAGACCAGCTATCCTAGTGGTAGCATGGACAAGAGCAGTCTTAGGCTAAACTCTGAATGGCATGTGAAGCCAGCTGTGATACCATATATAATCCCTTGAATACCAAATGAAAGGACACCACAACAGATATATATATAAAATAAAGTGTATTTATTCTAAGCAAACCCTCAGCACTCTTTATGAGATTAGAGGTAAGTACAACACAGTCTTATTTAAGCATACATTAAGTCACACAGGTAAGTAATACAGTTAGGCCCTAGGGGCCACGCAAACCATATACTAAGTAAGTGGTATAAGAACCACTGTCACGGAAATAGAATAGGCCTAGGCCTAGGGAATCGCTGGGGCTACACTACACTAGCGTTAGTTAGGAAGTGGGAGGCCCACGGGATTCGTGTGCAGAGTGGAAACACTCACGCGTAATGCGTAAAAGTCAATAGCAATAGTACAGTTTAGAAAACGGTAGATTTAGGACACTTCCGGAGTAGCTAGGAAGTTGAGACTTGAAAACTAGACACTAGGATAGTCACTATCCTGATGAGCACCGGAGTACCCAAGTTACCTAGCCCACAGGCTGCGGGTGCATAGGGGTGAAGATGCGTCGTTTTCGTCGTCGACTCCTATGGATGCCTGAAGAAAGATGCTGACAGGCAGTCAGTGAAGAGTGTCCGGTGGATCCCAAGGCTGGGATCTAGAAGAGAAGAAACCTGCAAGCAGAAGGGACAGAGTCAAGGTCACTAGCCAGTGACCACGTGGAACCAGGAAGGAACCAGGCGATGTCGTGAAGAGTTGCAGGTGAAGGTGAAGCTTGTCGCTGCAGCCAGGAGGACCAGGAAGCGTCGAGGGCGACCAGGACCAGGAGGCGAGCTGTCCCACGAAGGCTCTTGCTGTCGGCGGCGTCGAAGTTGGACTAGGACTCACCAAGCCTTGGCAAGCGGAACCCACGAAGAACAAAGGACTTGCTTCTGGTGCAGACCAGGAAGGTCTGGGGTGCCTCTTCTTTGCAGAGAAGCGGGAGCCAGTCTGGAGGAGCCAAACCAGCGCAGAAGATTTCAGGGTGCGTCGTCACAGAGGCCACTAGCCAGCGGGCAAGCAACCGGACAGACGCGGCAAGCAGGAAAATGCTGAAGGGCCCCACGCAGGACTCGTGGAGTGTGGGGGGCGGATCTTCGGTGCAGATGGTGCTTGGGGTTGGGGCTTCTCAATCCCCGGTGCACAACTTCGAGGGTACCTCAGAAGCTGCGCTGTAAGTTACTAGCCACTTTTCCCAGGTAGCCGGTCCCACGTCGCTCGTCGCCTCCACGGATCTCAGCTCTGCTGCAGATGTGGATGAGGGTCGGAGAAGTCTGGAAGTCAAGGCTCTGCAGTCGGTTCCTCGTAGAACGGTCGCAAAGCAAAGGGTAGCCTCTTGATGGTGCCTGTTTGCACAGGGTAGCCACTCCTTGGCTACAAGGGAGATTCTTCAGTCTTCTTCTTTCGTCGAATGTCGAAGGTCCAGAGTTTCTGTTCAGTTTTGCAGGTTCAGGATAATCTAAGGTCTTGAGGCCCAACTCCCACTCTTATACTAATCTGGGGGGCTGGGATACCTGCTAGGTCACGCCTTATGGGTGGGACCTGGGAGGGGGTGGTTACACCCACTTCCCTTTGTCCAGTTTCGCGCCAGAGCTGGGGCTGGAGTGCCCCAGCGCCGGTTTGAACTGGACTATGCAAGGAACACCTTGTGTGCCCCAGGCATGTCTCATTCCTTTCAGCCCACCCTGCCCCAATACACTAAAGGCTGTCTGGGGAGGTGCTAGCACCTCCCCAAGCAGGAAACCTATTGTCCAGGCCTCCCTGGCTGGGATCACTCCCAGCTGCAGGAGGTCAGACTTGTGTCGTGGCAGCAGCATCCATTTTGTGATGCTGAGGCTTTGGTCAGAGGCTAACAGTTGAAGTATGATTTTAACATGTCTTTCCCTCTAGAAGGGGGGAATAATATTCTCATGTCCAGAAATGGCATGGGGGTATTATTCCACAGTGTTAGACACCTTACACGACATGTTTCGATAAAGCCAAACCATAGTTACCATAACCGTCTAAGATTATAAGGCACTTTAAGAGTATATGGTAGGCTATATCATAGAACAGCTATAAGGACAAGGATCCGAAAGCTGCAGACAGGCTCAGCTCATGCTAGAGCACCATCTCACATGTTACCAAGCACTCTGCCTCCAGGATTGTCAAGGCCTACCATAGGAGTGACTGATAGGTACACATGTGTCTATATGTAAGTTAGGTATAGGAATACTACACCTAAGCAAGGGGTGATTACACGACCTTGCCCCAGCTGAGTGATCAGCCAGTTGTGTCAAAATGGAAGGCCAGGCCAGGGGTGGCATAATACATGCTGCAGCCCCTGGTAGGCCTAGGGTACACCTATGCCCTGGGTACCTAGGGTACACTGTACAGGGGCAAATAAGGTGATCCTATCCCAATGGGTTATGCACCTAAAGTACATAGTATTAATTTAGAGAGAGAACAGCAGGGCTGTGGGTCTGATTAGCAGGCCCACAGCCACATCTAAGTCGAAAACCAGTAAAGCAAAAGCAAAAAGTGGGGGTGAACATAGAAAGCAGACCCTACTCTCCTACACAACCCCCCCCCCCAAACTTAGGGACATTAAACTAACCTTGACCAGTTGAGTCTTCATGTTCTAAGTGGAAATATCTGGAGAGTCCATCTGCATTGGCATGGTCAGTCCCAGGTCTATGTTCCACTGTGAAGTCCATCCCCTGTAGGGAAATGGACCACCTAAGAAGTTTGGGATTTTCACCCTTCATCTGATTTAGCCACAAGAGGGGCTTATGGTCTGTCTGAATCTTGAAGTGAGTGCCAAACAAGTATGGCCTCAGCTTCTTCAGGGCCCAAACCACAGCAAAGGCCTCCCTCTCAATAGCTGACCAACGTTTCTCTCTAGGGGTCAGCCTTCTACTTATAAAAGCAATGGGCTGGTCTTGACCATCTACATTCAGTTGTGAAAGAACAGCTCCCACACCTAACTCAGAAGCATCTGTCTGGACAATGAACTCTTTGGAGTAGTCTGGACTTTTCAGAATAGGTGCACTGCACATGGCCTGCCTCAAGTCATCAAATGCTTTTTGACAGCTTACTGTCCACTGAACTTTCTTTGGCATCTTCTTGGAGGTCAAGTCATTAAGTGGTGTCACTATGGACCCATAGTTCTTAACAAACTTTCTGTAGTACCCAGTCAGGCCCAAGAAAGCTCTGACCTAAGTCTGGGTAGTTGGAGGAGCCCAGTCCTTTATGGTCTGGATCTTGCTCTCCAGTGGTTGAACCTGACCCCCACCAACTAGGTGGCCCAGGTATACAACCTTGCTCTGCCCTATCTGGCACTTAGTGGCCTTGATAGTGAGGCCTGCCTTTTGCAGGGCCTCTAAAACATTCCTCAGGTGGACCAGGTGATCCTCCCAGGTGGAGCTAAAGACAGCAATATCATCAAGATAAGCTGCACAATAATCATCCAACCCAGTAAGGACTTGATTCACCAGCCTTTGGAAAGTGGCAGGCGCATTCTTCAAACCAAAGGGCATTACCACAAATTGATAATGTCCTCCTGGGGTCGAGAAAGCAGTTTTGGCCTTTGCACTCTCAGCTAGTCTGATTTGCCAGTAGCCTGCTGTTAGGTCAAATGTGCTCAAAAACTTAGCAGCTGCCAGTCTGTCAATGAGCTCATCTGCCCTAGGTTTTGGGTGGGCATCTGTCCTAGTGACAGCATTGAGACCTCTGTAATCCACGCAAAACCTCATCTCTCTCTTACCATCTTGGGTGTGAGGTTTTGGCACAAGGACTACAGGACTAGCCCAAGGGCTCTCTGAAGGTTCAATGACTCCCAGCTCCAACATCTTTTGTACCTCAACTTTTATGCAGTCCCTGACATGGTCAGGTTGCCTGTAGATTTTACTCTTCACAGGCAGACTGTCACCAGTGTCCACCTCATGGGTGCACCAGTTTGTCTGACTTGGGGTCAGAGAGAACATATGTCTGTAGGATTGCAGAACCTGTCTGCAGTCCTGTTGCTGATGGACAGTGAGGCTGTCAGAAAAGACCACACCATCAACTGAGCCATCATCAGGGTTCTGAGTCAACAGGTCTGGGAGAGGGTCACTCTCTTCCTCCTGCCCCTCATCTGTAGCCATGAGTAGCCCCATGTCTGCCCTGTCAACATATGCCTTCAATCTGTTGACATGAAGCACCCTGTGGGGGCTTCTGGGAGTCCCAAGGTCCACCAAGTAGGTGACTTCTCCCTTTTTCTCAACAATAGTGTGGGGTCCAGACCATTTGTCTTGGAGTGCTGCTGGGGCCACTGGCTCCAACACCCACACTTTCTGTCCTGGCTGGTAAACAGTCAGTACAGCCTTTTGGTCATGCCAAGCTTTTTGGAGTTCTTGGCTTGCCTCAAGGTTTTTAGAAGCCTTCTTCATATACTCTGCCATCCTGGAGCGGAGACCAAGTACATAATCCACTATGTCTAGTTTGGGTTGTCTGAGAGGTCTCTCCCATCCTTCCTTCACCAAACACAGGGGTCCTCTTACAGGATGCCCAAACAAAAGCTCAAAAGGGCTGTAGCCAACCCCCTTTTGTGGGACCTCTCTGTAAGCAAACAGAAGGCAGGGTAAAAGGATGTCCCATCTTCGCCTAAGCTTGTCTGGTAATCCTTTTATCATTCCCTTTAGGGTCTTGTTGAATCTCTCAACAAGCCCATTGCACTGTGGGTGATAGGGTGTGGTGAACTTATAGTTAACACCACACTCCTTCCACATTGCAGTCAAGTATCCTGACATAAAGTTGGCACCTCTGTCAGAAATGACCTCCTTTGGAAAGCCCACTCTGGAGAATACTCCAAGCAGGGCCCTTGCCACAACAGGAGCTGTTGTGGTCCTCAGGGGAATTGCTTCTGGGTACCTGGTGGCATGGTCCACTATCACCAGTATGAATCTGTGCCCAGATGCTGTTTGTGGGTCCATTGGTCCTACAATATCTATGCCCACTCTTTCAAAGGGGACCCCCACCACAGGTAGTGGTATGAGGGGGGCCTTTGTGGTGCCACCTGATTTGCCACTGGCTTGGCAGGTGACACAGGAGCGACAAAACTCCTTAGTATCTTCTGACATATGGGGCCAGTGAAAGTGAGGGACAAGCCTGTCCCAAGTCTTGTTCTGGCCTAAATGTCCTGCAAGGGGAATATCATGGGCCAAGGTTAGAAGGAAGCCTCTGAACTTCAGTGGTATGACCAACCTCCTGGATGCACCAGGCTTGGGGTCTCTAGCCTCTGAGTACAGTAGCCCTTCATCCCAATACACTCTATGGGTACCTTGAGCATTCCCTGCAGCCTCAGCAGCAGCCAGCTGTCTGAGGGGTTCAAGAGAGGGGCAGTCTAATTGAGCCTGCCTCAGATCTGCCCTGGAAGGTCCCCCTGTCCCAAGAAACTCAACCTGATCAGGTTCAAGTTCTTCTAGGACAGTTCCTTCAGGGCTCTCGGAATCCTCCTCCTGGGAGGGCTGATCCACCACCTGAGGCAGGGGGGAAGGCACAGCCTTAACCCTACTGCTCTTTCTCTTGGGTTGTGACTGGTCCATAGTTTCAGGATCCAGCACTTGTTCAGTGTTGCACTTTTTGGCCTGTGACCTGGTCACAGCAAGGACATGTGCATCTATCCCCAGCATTTCTGCATGGGTCCTATACTCCACTTCAGACCAAACTGAAGTTTCAAGATCATTGCCCAGTAAACACTCTACAGGAAGGTCTGAACTAACAACAACTTTCTTGAGGCCAGTTACCCCTCCCCAGGAGAAGTTAACAATAGCCACACTATGGGAGGTAGTGGCATTGCTAGCGTTGGTCACTAGGTAATTCTCACCTAGTATGATCTGTCCAGGGTCCACAAAAGCAGGTGTCACCATGGTGACACTAGCTCCAGTGTCCCTGTAGGCCTGAGCCATTCTTTGGTTGATAAAAGGTGTCTGTCTGTACTTGCCCAGGTTACTGGGGCCTACAGTAGAGGACAAAGCTAAGTCCCCATCACAGATCAGAACAGCCTGAGTAGGTACTCTGACTAGGCCAGAATCCTCCTCAGTTCCCAGGGTTAACCCTACTACACCCTTTTGCTGGGAACCACCACTTACAGCTGAACTAGGGGGTACAGTTGCCTTAGGGGCAATGGTGGCTGGGGGCTTATCCTTTTTGGTGCACTCACTAAACCAATGTGAGTTGGACTTACAATAGTTGCACCATGGTTTCTTTTGGCCATCTTTCTTCTTATCCTTTTTGGAACCACCCTCCCCCTGAGCCTTTTGGGGGCCTGGTGAAGACTTCTGGTCTTTTTGTTTCTGCTCATTACCCTTCTGGTCTGCCTTTTTCTGATCACCGCCCTGGTTCTGGTTTTTCTGCTTAACTCTAGTCCTGACCCATCTATCTGCCTTCTTTTCCAATTCTTGGGGAGAAGTCAGATCAGAATCAATCAGGTGTTGATGCAATAGCTGGTTTTGACAGTTGTTAAGTATTTGCTCTCTCATGATCAAATTATACAATCCTGTATAGTCCTTAACCTTACTTCCCATTAGCCAGCCTTCCAGAGCCTTAGTGGCACAATCTACAAAGTCAGTCCAGTCCTGAGTCTGTGTCTTCTGGGTATCCCTGAACAACAACCTGTATTGTTCAGTGGTTAGGCCAAACCCATCAATCAGAGCACTCTTCAGGACAGTGTAATTATCTGCATCCTCATCACTAACTGTGAGGAGCTTGTCTCTTCCTTTCTCAGAGAAGGAGAGCCACAAGATAGCTGCCCACTGACTTTGGGGTACCTGCTGTACTTTGCAAGCTCTCTCCAAAGCAGTTATCCATTTGTGGATGTCATCCCCACACTTGTAGGGAGGGACAATCTTGCTCAGGTTTCTATTATCATAGTGCCTGTCTCTATCTCTAGGAATGTTGCTGCCACCAGTGGGTTCTAACCCACTTAACTTTTGCTCTCTAGCCAGAGCAAGCTTCTCTTTGGCAAGGGCAAGTTCTTCCCTCTGAATCCTCAGATTAGCCTCCCTCATTCTGGCTGCATGCTCCTTTCTCTCAGGTGAAGTCATTCCCCTGTGAGAGGAAGCATTAGAGATGCTAGAGACATGGGAGTGGATGGATTCCCTTGAAGGGGATCTGTCCCTCCTGCTTCTCTGTGAATGCCTACTTGGGGGTCTGTATGGGGGGACCCCATGCAAACTCCCATGTAAACTTAGGTTAGCCTGGCTAAGTCTCCTTACTTGGCTCTGGCTGTCTACCTCCCCATCTGAAGCCCCATCTGACTCCTCTGTGGTGGGTAGACCCTCCTCTGTGCCTAGGGCACCTGCCTGAGATGCCCTATGAGAATCATACTCCTCTAGGAGTTGTCTTAACTGAAGGAGGGTAGGGTTTGCACCCTGTTTTATTCCTCTGGAGGTACACAAGTGTCTCATCTCCTGGAATGTTAAGGTATCATATCTAGAGGGGATCTTTTGCAGACCTGATCCTCCTGAGAGAGCATCTACTTGATCTACTCTCAGAGACATGATCTAGTGAGGGTGTGGTGTGTGCACCTACCTACACTAGTTGTATCTACTAAACCTCTCTAGTAGTTGTAGTCAGGGTGTGTTACTCCCTTCAACCTACAACTACAAAGTCCAGTAGGACTGAAGTATAATAATCTATGTTATATGTACCTAGACAATATCTGTGTGATCTTTCAATTTAGTATCTCAAGATTACAATGGTATTACAACAGCAAGCTCAGATCCCAACCGCTGCTCACCAATGTGAGAAGTTGGCCTGATGTATGATGTCACTAGTTATAGTGTACACCTTATATCAGTCCAAATACCCTTATGGTGATTGGTTGTAAAGTCAACCTTATAGACCAGCTATCCTAGTGGTAGCATGGACAAGAGCAGTCTTAGGCTAAACTCTGAATGGCATGTGAAGCCAGCTGTGATACCATATATAATCCCTTGAATACCAAATGAAAGGACACCACAACAGGTATATATATAAAATAAAGTGTATTTATTCTAAGCAAACCCTCAGCACTCTTTATGAGATTAGAGGTAAGTACAACACAGTCTTATTTAAGCATACATTAAGTCACACAGGTAAGTAATACAGTTAGGCCCTAGGGGCCACGCAAACCATATACTAAGTAAGTGGTATAAGAACCACTGTCACGGAAATAGAATAGGCCTAGGCCTAGGGAATCGCTGGGGCTACACTACACTAGCGTTAGTTAGGAAGTGGGAGGCCCACGGGATTCGTGTGCAGAGTGGAAACACTCACGCGTAATGCGTAAAAGTCAATAGCAATAGTACAGTTTAGAAAACGGTAGATTTAGGACACTTCCGGAGTAGCTAGGAAGTTGAGACTTGAAAACTAGACACTAGGATAGTCACTATCCTGATGAGCACCGGAGTACCCAAGTTACCTAGCCCACAGGCTGCGGGTGCATAGGGGTGAAGATGCGTCGTTTTCGTCGTCGACTCCTATGGATGCCTGAAGAAAGATGCTGACAGGCAGTCAGTGAAGAGTGTCCGGTGGATCCCAAGGCTGGGATCTAGAAGAGAAGAAACCTGCAAGCAGAAGGGACAGAGTCAAGGTCACTAGCCAGTGACCACGTGGAACCAGGAAGGAACCAGGCGATGTCGTGAAGAGTTGCAGGTGAAGGTGAAGCTTGTCGCTGCAGCCAGGAGGACCAGGAAGCGTCGAGGGCGACCAGGACCAGGAGGCGAGCTGTCCCACGAAGGCTCTTGCTGTCGGCGGCGTCGAAGTTGGACTAGGACTCACCAAGCCTTGGCAAGCGGAACCCACGAAGAACAAAGGACTTGCTTCTGGTGCAGACCAGGAAGGTCTGGGGTGCCTCTTCTTTGCAGAGAAGCGGGAGCCAGTCTGGAGGAGCCAAACCAGCGCAGAAGATTTCAGGGTGCGTCGTCACAGAGGCCACTAGCCAGCGGGCAAGCAACCGGACAGACGCGGCAAGCAGGAAAATGCTGAAGGGCCCCACGCAGGACTCGTGGAGTGTGGGGGGCGGATCTTCGGTGCAGATGGTGCTTGGGGTTGGGGCTTCTCAATCCCCGGTGCACAACTTCGAGGGTACCTCAGAAGCTGCGCTGTAAGTTACTAGCCACTTTTCCCAGGTAGCCGGTCCCACGTCGCTCGTCGCCTCCACGGATCTCAGCTCTGCTGCAGATGTGGATGAGGGTCGGAGAAGTCTGGAAGTCAAGGCTCTGCAGTCGGTTCCTCGTAGAACGGTCGCAAAGCAAAGGGTAGCCTCTTGATGGTGCCTGTTTGCACAGGGTAGCCACTCCTTGGCTACAAGGGAGATTCTTCAGTCTTCTTCTTTCGTCGAATGTCGAAGGTCCAGAGTTTCTGTTCAGTTTTGCAGGTTCAGGATAATCTAAGGTCTTGAGGCCCAACTCCCACTCTTATACTAATCTGGGGGGCTGGGATACCTGCTAGGTCACGCCTTATGGGTGGGACCTGGGAGGGGGTGGTTACACCCACTTCCCTTTGTCCAGTTTCGCGCCAGAGCTGGGGCTGGAGTGCCCCAGCGCCGGTTTGAACTGGACTATGCAAGGAACACCTTGTGTGCCCCAGGCATGTCTCATTCCTTTCAGCCCACCCTGCCCCAATACACTAAAGGCTGTCTGGGGAGGTGCTAGCACCTCCCCAAGCAGGAAACCTATTGTCCAGGCCTCCCTGGCTGGGATCACTCCCAGCTGCAGGAGGTCAGACTTGTGTCGTGGCAGCAGCATCCATTTTGTGATGCTGAGGCTTTGGTCAGAGGCTAACAGTTGAAGTATGATTTTAACATGTCTTTCCCTCTAGAAGGGGGGAATAATATTCTCATGTCCAGAAATGGCATGGGGGTATTATTCCACAGTGTTAGACACCTTACACGACATGTTTCGATAAAGCCAAACCATAGTTACCATAACCGTCTAAGATTATAAGGCACTTTAAGAGTATATGGTAGGCTATATCATAGAACAGCTATAAGGACAAGGATCCGAAAGCTGCAGACAGGCTCAGCTCATGCTAGAGCACCATCTCACATGTTACCAAGCACTCTGCCTCCAGGATTGTCAAGGCCTACCATAGGAGTGACTGATAGGTACACATGTGTCTATATGTAAGTTAGGTATAGGAATACTACACCTAAGCAAGGGGTGATTACACGACCTTGCCCCAGCTGAGTGATCAGCCAGTTGTGTCAAAATGGAAGGCCAGGCCAGGGGTGGCATAATACATGCTGCAGCCCCTGGTAGGCCTAGGGTACACCTATGCCCTGGGTACCTAGGGTACACTGTACAGGGGCAAATAAGGTGATCCTATCCCAATGGGTTATGCACCTAAAGTACATAGTATTAATTTAGAGAGAGAACAGCAGGGCTGTGGGTCTGATTAGCAGGCCCACAGCCACATCTAAGTCGAAAACCAGTAAAGCAAAAGCAAAAAGTGGGGGTGAACATAGAAAGCAGACCCTACTCTCCTACACAACCCCCCCCCCCCAAACTTAGGGACATTAAACTAACCTTGACCAGTTGAGTCTTCATGTTCTAAGTGGAAATATCTGGAGAGTCCATCTGCATTGGCATGGTCAGTCCCAGGTCTATGTTCCACTGTGAAGTCCATCCCCTGTAGGGAAATGGACCACCTAAGAAGTTTGGGATTTTCACCCTTCATCTGATTTAGCCACAAGAGGGGCTTATGGTCTGTCTGAATCTTGAAGTGAGTGCCAAACAAGTATGGCCTCAGCTTCTTCAGGGCCCAAACCACAGCAAAGGCCTCCCTCTCAATAGCTGACCAACGTTTCTCTCTAGGGGTCAGCCTTCTACTTATAAAAGCAATGGGCTGGTCTTGACCATCTACATTCAGTTGTGAAAGAACAGCTCCCACACCTAACTCAGAAGCATCTGTCTGGACAATGAACTCTTTGGAGTAGTCTGGACTTTTCAGAATAGGTGCACTGCACATGGCCTGCCTCAAGTCATCAAATGCTTTTTGACAGCTTACTGTCCACTGAACTTTCTTTGGCATCTTCTTGGAGGTCAAGTCATTAAGTGGTGTCACTATGGACCCATAGTTCTTAACAAACTTTCTGTAGTACCCAGTCAGGCCCAAGAAAGCTCTGACCTAAGTCTGGGTAGTTGGAGGAGCCCAGTCCTTTATGGTCTGGATCTTGCTCTCCAGTGGTTGAACCTGACCCCCACCAACTAGGTGGCCCAGGTATACAACCTTGCTCTGCCCTATCTGGCACTTAGTGGCCTTGATAGTGAGGCCTGCCTTTTGCAGGGCCTCTAAAACATTCCTCAGGTGGACCAGGTGATCCTCCCAGGTGGAGCTAAAGACAGCAATATCATCAAGATAAGCTGCACAATAATCATCCAACCCAGTAAGGACTTGATTCACCAGCCTTTGGAAAGTGGCAGGCGCATTCTTCAAACCAAAGGGCATTACCACAAATTGATAATGTCCTCCTGGGGTCGAGAAAGCAGTTTTGGCCTTTGCACTCTCAGCTAGTCTGATTTGCCAGTAGCCTGCTGTTAGGTCAAATGTGCTCAAAAACTTAGCAGCTGCCAGTCTGTCAATGAGCTCATCTGCCCTAGGTTTTGGGTGGGCATCTGTCCTAGTGACAGCATTGAGACCTCTGTAATCCACGCAAAACCTCATCTCTCTCTTACCATCTTGGGTGTGAGGTTTTGGCACAAGGACTACAGGACTAGCCCAAGGGCTCTCTGAAGGTTCAATGACTCCCAGCTCCAACATCTTTTGTACCTCAACTTTTATGCAGTCCCTGACATGGTCAGGTTGCCTGTAGATTTTACTCTTCACAGGCAGACTGTCACCAGTGTCCACCTCATGGGTGCACCAGTTTGTCTGACTTGGGGTCAGAGAGAACATATGTCTGTAGGATTGCAGAACCTGTCTGCAGTCCTGTTGCTGATGGACAGTGAGGCTGTCAGAAAAGACCACACCATCAACTGAGCCATCATCAGGGTTCTGAGTCAACAGGTCTGGGAGAGGGTCACTCTCTTCCTCCTGCCCCTCATCTGTAGCCATGAGTAGCCCCATGTCTGCCCTGTCAACATATGCCTTCAATCTGTTGACATGAAGCACCCTGTGGGGGCTTCTGGGAGTCCCAAGGTCCACCAAGTAGGTGACTTCTCCCTTTTTCTCAACAATAGTGTGGGGTCCAGACCATTTGTCTTGGAGTGCTGCTGGGGCCACTGGCTCCAACACCCACACTTTCTGTCCTGGCTGGTAAACAGTCAGTACAGCCTTTTGGTCATGCCAAGCTTTTTGGAGTTCTTGGCTTGCCTCAAGGTTTTTAGAAGCCTTCTTCATATACTCTGCCATCCTGGAGCGGAGACCAAGTACATAATCCACTATGTCTAGTTTGGGTTGTCTGAGAGGTCTCTCCCATCCTTCCTTCACCAAACACAGGGGTCCTCTTACAGGATGCCCAAACAAAAGCTCAAAAGGGCTGTAGCCAACCCCCTTTTGTGGGACCTCTCTGTAAGCAAACAGAAGGCAGGGTAAAAGGATGTCCCATCTTCGCCTAAGCTTGTCTGGTAATCCTTTTATCATTCCCTTTAGGGTCTTGTTGAATCTCTCAACAAGCCCATTGCACTGTGGGTGATAGGGTGTGGTGAACTTATAGTTAACACCACACTCCTTCCACATTGCAGTCAAGTATCCTGACATAAAGTTGGCACCTCTGTCAGAAATGACCTCCTTTGGAAAGCCCACTCTGGAGAATACTCCAAGCAGGGCCCTTGCCACAACAGGAGCTGTTGTGGTCCTCAGGGGAATTGCTTCTGGGTACCTGGTGGCATGGTCCACTATCACCAGTATGAATCTGTGCCCAGATGCTGTTTGTGGGTCCATTGGTCCTACAATATCTATGCCCACTCTTTCAAAGGGGACCCCCACCACAGGTAGTGGTATGAGGGGGGCCTTTGTGGTGCCACCTGATTTGCCACTGGCTTGGCAGGTGACACAGGAGCGACAAAACTCCTTAGTATCTTCTGACATATGGGGCCAGTGAAAGTGAGGGACAAGCCTGTCCCAAGTCTTGTTCTGGCCTAAATGTCCTGCAAGGGGAATATCATGGGCCAAGGTTAGAAGGAAGCCTCTGAACTTCAGTGGTATGACCAACCTCCTGGATGCACCAGGCTTGGGGTCTCTAGCCTCTGAGTACAGTAGCCCTTCATCCCAATACACTCTATGGGTACCTTGAGCATTCCCTGCAGCCTCAGCAGCAGCCAGCTGTCTGAGGGGTTCAAGAGAGGGGCAGTCTAATTGAGCCTGCCTCAGATCTGCCCTGGAAGGTCCCCCTGTCCCAAGAAACTCAACCTGATCAGGTTCAAGTTCTTCTAGGACAGTTCCTTCAGGGCTCTCGGAATCCTCCTCCTGGGAGGGCTGATCCACCACCTGAGGCAGGGGGGAAGGCACAGCCTTAACCCTACTGCTCTTTCTCTTGGGTTGTGACTGGTCCATAGTTTCAGGATCCAGCACTTGTTCAGTGTTGCACTTTTTGGCCTGTGACCTGGTCACAGCAAGGACATGTGCATCTATCCCCAGCATTTCTGCATGGGTCCTATACTCCACTTCAGACCAAACTGAAGTTTCAAGATCATTGCCCAGTAAACACTCTACAGGAAGGTCTGAACTAACAACAACTTTCTTGAGGCCAGTTACCCCTCCCCAGGAGAAGTTAACAATAGCCACACTATGGGAGGTAGTGGCATTGCTAGCGTTGGTCACTAGGTAATTCTCACCTAGTATGATCTGTCCAGGGTCCACAAAAGCAGGTGTCACCATGGTGACACTAGCTCCAGTGTCCCTGTAGGCCTGAGCCATTCTTTGGTTGATAAAAGGTGTCTGTCTGTACTTGCCCAGGTTACTGGGGCCTACAGTAGAGGACAAAGCTAAGTCCCCATCACAGATCAGAACAGCCTGAGTAGGTACTCTGACTAGGCCAGAATCCTCCTCAGTTCCCAGGGTTAACCCTACTACACCCTTTTGCTGGGAACCACCACTTACAGCTGAACTAGGGGGTACAGTTGCCTTAGGGGCAATGGTGGCTGGGGGCTTATCCTTTTTGGTGCACTCACTAAACCAATGTGAGTTGGACTTACAATAGTTGCACCATGGTTTCTTTTGGCCATCTTTCTTCTTATCCTTTTTGGAACCACCCTCCCCCTGAGCCTTTTGGGGGCCTGGTGAAGACTTCTGGTCTTTTTGTTTCTGCTCATTACCCTTCTGGTCTGCCTTTTTCTGATCACCGCCCTGGTTCTGGTTTTTCTGCTTAACTCTAGTCCTGACCCATCTATCTGCCTTCTTTTCCAATTCTTGGGGAGAAGTCAGATCAGAATCAATCAGGTGTTGATGCAATAGCTGGTTTTGACAGTTGTTAAGTATTTGCTCTCTCATGATCAAATTATACAATCCTGTATAGTCCTTAACCTTACTTCCCATTAGCCAGCCTTCCAGAGCCTTAGTGGCACAATCTACAAAGTCAGTCCAGTCCTGAGTCTGTGTCTTCTGGGTATCCCTGAACAACAACCTGTATTGTTCAGTGGTTAGGCCAAACCCATCAATCAGAGCACTCTTCAGGACAGTGTAATTATCTGCATCCTCATCACTAACTGTGAGGAGCTTGTCTCTTCCTTTCTCAGAGAAGGAGAGCCACAAGATAGCTGCCCACTGACTTTGGGGTACCTGCTGTACTTTGCAAGCTCTCTCCAAAGCAGTTATCCATTTGTGGATGTCATCCCCACACTTGTAGGGAGGGACAATCTTGCTCAGGTTTCTATTATCATAGTGCCTGTCTCTATCTCTAGGAATGTTGCTGCCACCAGTGGGTTCTAACCCACTTAACTTTTGCTCTCTAGCCAGAGCAAGCTTCTCTTTGGCAAGGGCAAGTTCTTCCCTCTGAATCCTCAGATTAGCCTCCCTCATTCTGGCTGCATGCTCCTTTCTCTCAGGTGAAGTCATTCCCCTGTGAGAGGAAGCATTAGAGATGCTAGAGACATGGGAGTGGATGGATTCCCTTGAAGGGGATCTGTCCCTCCTGCTTCTCTGTGAATGCCTACTTGGGGGTCTGTATGGGGGGACCCCATGCAAACTCCCATGTAAACTTAGGTTAGCCTGGCTAAGTCTCCTTACTTGGCTCTGGCTGTCTACCTCCCCATCTGAAGCCCCATCTGACTCCTCTGTGGTGGGTAGACCCTCCTCTGTGCCTAGGGCACCTGCCTGAGATGCCCTATGAGAATCATACTCCTCTAGGAGTTGTCTTAACTGAAGGAGGGTAGGGTTTGCACCCTGTTTTATTCCTCTGGAGGTACACAAGTGTCTCATCTCCTGGAATGTTAAGGTATCATATCTAGAGGGGATCTTTTGCAGACCTGATCCTCCTGAGAGAGCATCTACTTGATCTACTCTCAGAGACATGATCTAGTGAGGGTGTGGTGTGTGCACCTACCTACACTAGTTGTATCTACTAAACCTCTCTAGTAGTTGTAGTCAGGGTGTGTTACTCCCTTCAACCTACAACTACAAAGTCCAGTAGGACTGAAGTATAATAATCTATGTTATATGTACCTAGACAATATCTGTGTGATCTTTCAATTTAGTATCTCAAGATTACAATGGTATTACAACAGCAAGCTCAGATCCCAACCGCTGCTCACCAATGTGAGAAGTTGGCCTGATGTATGATGTCACTAGTTATAGTGTACACCTTATATCAGTCCAAATACCCTTATGGTGATTGGTTGTAAAGTCAACCTTATAGACCAGCTATCCTAGTGGTAGCATGGACAAGAGCAGTCTTAGGCTAAACTCTGAATGGCATGTGAAGCCAGCTGTGATACCATATATAATCCCTTGAATACCAAATGAAAGGACACCACAACAGGTATATATATAAAATAAAGTGTATTTATTCTAAGCAAACCCTCAGCACTCTTTATGAGATTAGAGGTAAGTACAACACAGTCTTATTTAAGCATACATTAAGTCACACAGGTAAGTAATACAGTTAGGCCCTAGGGGCCACGCAAACCATATACTAAGTAAGTGGTATAAGAACCACTGTCACGGAAATAGAATAGGCCTAGGCCTAGGGAATCGCTGGGGCTACACTACACTAGCGTTAGTTAGGAAGTGGGAGGCCCACGGGATTCGTGTGCAGAGTGGAAACACTCACGCGTAATGCGTAAAAGTCAATAGCAATAGTACAGTTTAGAAAACGGTAGATTTAGGACACTTCCGGAGTAGCTAGGAAGTTGAGACTTGAAAACTAGACACTAGGATAGTCACTATCCTGATGAGCACCGGAGTACCCAAGTTACCTAGCCCACAGGCTGCGGGTGCATAGGGGTGAAGATGCGTCGTTTTCGTCGTCGACTCCTATGGATGCCTGAAGAAAGATGCTGACAGGCAGTCAGTGAAGAGTGTCCGGTGGATCCCAAGGCTGGGATCTAGAAGAGAAGAAACCTGCAAGCAGAAGGGACAGAGTCAAGGTCACTAGCCAGTGACCACGTGGAACCAGGAAGGAACCAGGCGATGTCGTGAAGAGTTGCAGGTGAAGGTGGAGCTTGTCGCTGCAGCCAGGAGGACCAGGAAGCGTCGAGGGCGACCAGGACCAGGAGGCGAGCTGTCCCACGAAGGCTCTTGCTGTCGGCGGCGTCGAAGTTGGACTAGGACTCACCAAGCCTTGGCAAGCGGAACCCACGAAGAACAAAGGACTTGCTTCTGGTGCAGACCAGGAAGGTCTGGGGTGCCTCTTCTTTGCAGAGAAGCGGGAGCCAGTCTGGAGGAGCCAAACCAGCGCAGAAGATTTCAGGGTGCGTCGTCACAGAGGCCACTAGCCAGCGGGCAAGCAACCGGACAGACGCGGCAAGCAGGAAAATGCTGAAGGGCCCCACGCAGGACTCGTGGAGTGTGGGGGGCGGATCTTCGGTGCAGATGGTGCTTAGGGTTGGGGCTTCTCAATCCCCGGTGCACAACTTCGAGGGTACCTCAGAAGCTGCGCTGTAAGTTACTAGCCACTTTTCCCAGGTAGCCGGTCCCACGTCGCTCGTCGCCTCCACGGATCTCAGCTCTGCTGCAGATGTGGATGAGGGTCGGAGAAGTCTGGAAGTCAAGGCTCTGGTCGGGCTCTGCAGTCGGTTCCTCGTAGAACGGTCGCAAAGCAAAGGGTAGTCTCTTGATGGTGCCTGTTTGCACAGGGTAGCCACTCCTTGGCTACAAGGGAGATTCTTCAGTCTTCTTCTTTCGTCGAATGTCGAAGGTCCAGAGTTTCTGTTCAGTTTTGCAGGTTCAGGATAATCTAAGGTCTTGAGGCCCAACTCCCACTCTTATACTAATCTGGGGGGCTGGGATACCTGCTAGGTCACGCCTTATGGGTGGGACCTGGGAGGGGGTGGTTACACCCACTTCCCTTTGTCCAGTTTCGCCCCAGAGCTGGGGCTGGAGTGCCCCAGCGCCGGTTTGAACTGGACTATGCAAGGAACACCTTGTGTGCCCCAGGCATGTCTCATTCCTTTCAGCCCACCCTGCCCCAATACACTAAAGGTTGTCTGGGGAGGTGCTAGCACCTCCCCAAGCAGGAAACCTATTGTCCAGGCCTCCCTGGCTGGGATCACTCCCAGCTGCAGGAGGTCAGACTTGTGTCGTGGCAGCAGCATCCATTTTGTGATGCTGAGGCTTTGGTCAGAGGCTAACAGTTGAAGTATGATTTTAACATGTCTTTCCCTCTAGAAGGGGGGAATAATATTCTCATGTCCAGAAATGGCATGGGGGTATTATTCCACAGTGTTAGACACCTTACACGACATGTTTCGATAAAGCCAAACCATAGTTACCATAACCGTCTAAGATTATAAGGCACTTTAAGAGTATATGGTAGGCTATATCATAGAACAGCTATAAGGACAAGGATCCGAAAGCTGCAGACAGGCTCAGCTCATGCTAGAGCACCATCTCACATGTTACCAAGCACTCTGCCTCCAGGATTGTCAAGGCCTGCCATAGGAGTGACTGATAGGTACACATGTGTCTATATGTAAGTTAGGTATAGGAATACTACACCTAAGCAAGGGGTGATTACACGACCTTGCCCCAGCTGAGTGATCAGCCAGTTGTGTCAAAATGGAAGGCCAGGCCAGGGGTGGCATAATACATGCTGCAGCCCCTGGTAGGCCTAGGGTACACCTATGCCCTGGGTACCTAGGGTACACTGTACAGGGGCCAATAAGGTGATCCTATCCCAATGGGTTATGCACCTAAGGTACATAGTATTAATTTAGAGAGAGAACAGCAGGGCTGTGGGTCTGATTAGCAGGCCCACAGCCACATCTAAGTCGAAAACCAGTAAAGCAAAAGCAAAAAGTGGGGGTGAACATAGAAAGCAGACCCTACTCTCCTACACTTCCTTTTCACCTTATGTAACCACCTGGCTTTCCCTGCACCTCTTGGTGTCTTTCCTATATATCACAGGTGTTACGTTGGATTCTATACTATCTCTTTGCTATCTTGGCCTTCTAATCTTGTGAAGATTCCGCTTGGTGCACTTTGTTTTATTTAATATGTGTATATTTCTTTCCCATCTAATCTTTTTTCGCATTTGGACCCCACCACGACTGACACTGATTTTAGATAACTAAAAAAAAAAGCCTTTTGGATTTCTAGTCCATTTATGTTATGACTGTTTGATATGTTCGACAGTGACTAGTGATTCTTTTAAGTACTTACAAAGCTAATGTGCTATCTGAGTTATCCTTGTTTATAACTTTTTTGTTTTTAGGTGCTATTTGTGTGTCCCACCCGATTGTAACAACCACTGCCCTGATGAAGGTGTAGCCACTTGTGGGCCCAACACCGAAACTCGCGTTGGCCTTCATTGTCTCGTGATTATCTGGAGACATCGCCTCCATATACCACTGGGAGAACACGAGCGTCTGGAATTGTTATTTTTTGAACCTTGATTGTTTTAACTTACCTGGGATGCCTGGGATGCCTACGGGTAGCCATGCGCTATACAAGTGACTTTTACAATTACAATTACAATTACAATTACCTATTAATGTATATGTTTTGATTATGTGTTTGTCGCATATATGAGTATGTTGTGGGAATGAATGTTAGTATGATTGAATTGTTGGGTGTGGGACTCATTCATTTCTATTTTGTGAAATTACTGATTTCTATTTGATCATCATTCTGAGTTGTTAAACTAAAATAAACTGATACTGTCTATTTCACTCCGTTCTGAGTGTTTCCTCATTGTTAGTCTTGGTGTGTGGTTGTATATTCAACCCTGACCCATCCTTGGGCTTATCTATATCCCTTTGTTGTAGGCAGCTGGTATCTTTTTTGTATATTGTGCTCCGAGCGCCATCTTGGTGGCGGAAAAACGGTGTGCACCTGAGTGAGCGGGGTAAGCCACCCACTGGCTGTTGTCGACCGTGCACAAGACAAGCTGACGAGTGAGGATGTGGACCCCGTCCTGATGGGGGTCTGGTCTGAGGAGCTAAGTCCAACAGCAGAGCCAGAGCGGGAATTGGGGTACCGCGGGTGCCCTCTACATCCCTTCCAAGGCTCGGTAAAGACTGCCTCTACCAACAACGTGCGACGGTGCCCCCTCCTCCCGAGGAAGATTGGAGTGGGCTGGGAGCCTGGAGTGCACACCCCTGGGTAGGTCGTCTGCGGTGCGGCGGAGTAGGGCTGAGTCGCCCGGCCTGCGGCCTGCCACTGAGAGAAAACTGGGACGCGGTCCTCCGGGACTGGAGGTGAAGTCAACGGAGAACAGAGAAGAGGTGGATAAGCTGCCCTTGACCACGCCTACTTCGCTGGCCCCCTTTGTTCGCAGGAGGGCCCATCATACGAGACCGGGCCCTCGGAGGTGAGGGGGAGCGCAGGAGGGCTTGGGGTCGGGCGGCTGACCGCTTGCAGGTGGGCCCATCTGGAGAAGGTGGGGGTGCCCCCAGAGAGATTGTTCCTCTGGACATCGGAGAGGCTGGAGCTCCTACCCACCAACCTGTCAGGAGCATCCCACCTTCCTGGAGGTGAGTGAAGAGGCCTGAGACTCTCCGGAACCTACGCTAGGCTACCACTACTGCAACCTACCAGTAAGGAAGGAAAGCGGCCTAGAGCAATGTGCTGCGCCAGGAGCCAGTGAAGCGGTGGACTACCGTGAGGTGAGCTAGGGGTCCCAATCTTCACCAAACTCGCCTGTCCTACCCGGGCCGTCTGGGACAACACTGCCTGGGCTGAGGAGGGGCACAGGGAAGCGCGGAGGGGCCCGTATTCCACAAGCCTCTCGAAACCTAACAGGGAGTAGGGCCCAAGAAGCACATCAGCAAGCACCTCCCCCCTCTAGTTGCAGCTCCGGGGCCCACACAAATGAGACTCTATATCCCTGGCAGACCTTGACAGCGGAGGGAGGCCTGACCCACGCACCAATGAAGTCCCACACAGCGTAAACAAACTGCGGCGCCTTCCAAGCAGAGGGGCGAACGAGGCTGATGGTGGTGGGGCTCATTGTGGCTCAGTCAGTGATTATCAGCACCTCGGAGCGCCTTCCACGACGTGGGCCCTGGCCCTAGGTGATTGCGCCCTTATACCAGTGCTTCACAAGGGGCCAGATTGAGCCTTCACCACATCCCTAGCCAATTTGCAGGCCTTCGGACCACACAGATCCCTTCTGTGGTTGGTCCTTAAACTCGTGGCCAATTGCACTAGAGGTGGTGGGCTGAGACGCACTGGGACACTGTCAGCTTGTCTATCCCCTAAAGCTGAAACCAGTCCTAGGATGCTTGTTTCCAGTCCAGGGAGGACCTGGCCTAGCAGTTCGGGCTGAACTGTTCCCATTGGGCACAGGGTCAAGACTGATTTGCATATTGTTGGGTTCAAACTGGAATGGCATGGGGAGCAAAAAAATGATGGATGTAGGTCCAGATCTCTCTACTGGGGTGAATGTATGACATTGTTCTGCATTCTGTCCATCAACTGTTCTTTTGCGTTTGTCACCCCGAGTGGGACGGGTATGCCCAGACGTGGGTCCCATGCTCTCCATTCCACTGGAAGTCAAGCTATCCTGGCTGATGAGGGTTGGAAACCCAAAACCGGTTCTAGGATGCTTGTTTCCAGTCCAGGGCGGACCTGACCTAGCAGTTCCGGCTGGACAATTCCCATTGGGCACAGGGTCAAGACTGATTTGCATATGGCTGGGTTCAAACTGGAACGGCATGGGGAGCAAAAAAATAAACGATGGATTAAAGCCCAGATCTCTGTCCTGGGGTGAATGTATGACATTGTTCTGCATTCTCTCCATCAACTGTTCTTTTTGCATTTATCCCCCAACATAGACATGGCGGACATGCCACACTCCAAAGCAGTGAAGGATAATCTGGTGACCTACCTCTGGTCTAAGACACCTCTTCCTGAGGCTGAGTAGAGGGCTTCCCCCGTGCACCGTTAATGGAGTCTCCATCTGCTGCCCTAGTCACCCAGGTCTACATGGATTGCTTCTTATAGGAAATCCGTGCAGAAATTGGCTCCCTCAAGGACAAGTTTAATCGTAAAGGATATGCAGAAAGAAGTCACAGATATAGGGGAGAGAGTGGATGACCTGGAGTGCACCGTCGATGCTTGCTTGGAGGACCAAGAGATGCTGTGGAGACGGGTGATAGCCCTGGAGGAACAGACTATAGAGATCCAATCCAAGCAGGAAGACCTTGAAAACTGGAGTCAACGAAATAATTTATGCATCCGGGGAGTCGCTAAAGGAGCGGAAGGCAACGACATCCTGTCCTACACAGCTGACCTCCTCCATTAGATCAGGGGGAAGGACGACAGCTCCCCCCCGACTCTTGATACAGCGCATCGGTAGCTGTGGGCCGGGACGCAAGGACACAATTCCAGATATCTTTACCTGTGTTCACTTCTTTTCAGAGAAAGAAGCTATCCTCCTGGCCACCAGTGGCAAAGCAGAACTTTTGTGGCCATACAGTGCAACTCTTCCAAGACCTCTCCCCCATCACACTACGCAAACAACAGGAATTCAAGCCAGTCAGCGACAAGCTTCACAAACTGGGGATACCCTATCAATGGGGCCACCCTTTCGCCCTCCTGTTCCAATGGGAGGGCAGACGCCGTTCGCTCAAATCGCTCTCGGAGGCCAAGCACCTGGTGTGCCTTCCTGGAGATGTCGGCAACCTTACCGATCCACTAACCAGAGACTCCGCTGGGAAAGACCTACGACCAATCTGGACCAAAGTCCGGTCGCAATGCCCCAACAAACGGCAGGCAAAAGAAACCTAGCAGGAAGCCAAACAAGACATTATACAGCATCTCTGAAGCCTTTGAGGGGCCACATCACCTGCACGGTCCAATGCCTGCTCCCTGTGAACTAGCCCTTGCCCCTAGGTGCGACTGGTGAACATTCCTCGTACCACTTCATTCTGAGATCCACTGCCTGCACAGCGGCGGCAGTGAGCCCCGAGGCCTGGAGGAGTAACACAACCCAGCCCCTCATGGATTATCCGGTCGGCTCCTAAACGGCCACCCCCTGACGACCACTACTCCAGGATGATGACCCCTCTAGCAAGCCTGCCACAATGTGTGCTGGTCTGCACATGGTGTGGCGGTTCTGTGTGCTGGTCTGCACATGGTGTGGAGGTTCCTGTTGGGCCCAGTTGGCCCATTGTTCACTCTTACTGTTCTTTGTTCTTTTCTTTCTCTGTTCTTACAGGTCAATCTCTCTAAAGGGTTGGACCTTACAACATACACTAAGGTGGGACATGGAGCTATGGGCACTTTATGCAATGTACTAGCACTGCGGATGTCCCCTATAGACACCCAGACAGATGACGGGAGACATAAAATTGGTATCTCTGAATGTCCGGGGCCTAAACTCTCCCAATAAGCGCAAACAGGTTTGGCGATACATATTACAACATGACCCAGATGTTCTTCTTCTGCAGGAGACCCACTTACTCCAGACAGACTGTCACCGTATGGCGCACCCGTGCTATCCAAAGTGCTTCTGGGCATACATGACCTCAAAGACCCTGAGTGAAGGTATTCTATGCAAGTCGGGTTTCTGCACATCTGTTACTATGGTTGTGCGGGACAGGGAAGGACGATATCTAACGTTTCATCTCCTTAAGGGGCAACGGAAACTTACCAAAAACTTTACTGTGAATGGGAGTCGTTGTCCCCTGGCCAAGCTACCCTTCTTGACGAACCAATTACTGTTGAGGAACTGAAGACGGCAGTGGGTGTTCTTCCCATGGGTAAGATGCCTGGCCCTGACGGCATTCCTGTCGCCTTTTATCGGCTATTCATGCCTGAATTGCAAGACCATCTGGTCCATTTGTTTAATTCCTTCTCCTTTTCTTACACGTCGGGACTTATGCCCACGATGGCCTCTGCCGAAATCTCCAATATTTAAAAAGGGGGCAAGGACCCTGCCTTTTGCTCTCCCTACCGCCCCATCGCTCTACTCAACACAGACGCTAAGATATTAAAAAAAATTCTGGCTCAACGGCTGGAGGATTACCTCCCAGGCCTTATTGAGCCGGACCAGGTTGGCTTCATGTGCCATAGACAAGGCGCGGACAAAGTCCGCCGAGAAGTGCACTTGGTGGAAAAAGGAAATCGCCATAACTTTCCAGCATGCCTTTTCTCCCTAAACGTGGACAAGGCCTATGATAGGATAAACTTGTCATTCTTACACGCGGTGCTTGAAAAGATCGGCCTAGGCCCAGGAATGATCTCAAAGAAAATAGCCTCTGTTAGACTTGGCATCTTTTGGCGTGTTTCCCATGAGTTTTTGCTTTCTGACCTCCCAGTTTTTGCTGTCGTAGTGTTTCTGCGCACTTTTTCTCACTGCTGATCAGTGGTAAAGTGCAAGTGCTCCTGTGGTAAATTGGGTTTTGGATTGGTGTTTCCATGATTGGATATTTGATTTACTTGTTAGTCCCTAGCAAAGTGCACTGAGTGTGCCAGGGCCTGTGAATCAAATGCTACTAGTGGGCCTGCAGCACTGATTGTGCCACCCACGTGAGTAGCCCTGAAAAGGTAACTCAGACCCGCCATTGCGGAGTCTGCGCGCAGTTTGTAACAGCCACGGCAACTTGGCTAGTGCACACACTTGCCAGTCCCTAACCCTCCCTTTTCTTACATGTCAGGCACCCCAAATGTAGTCCCAAGGTACCCCTGTGGGCAAGGTGCAGTGTATGTGAAAGGTAGGACATGCCCTGGTGTGTGTGGCATGCCTGATAGCGAATTACGGCCAATTTTGTTTTTTGCTATTGCAAGGCTAGCTGTTCCCCATAGGACAGAATGGGGAGTTTGTTTGTAATATCTTATAAACATAACTCGACCGGAGAATCAGGTAGGAAAATAAAGTTTAGTATGCCTGAACTCAGAATCTAAAGATGCATCGTTTAGTGAAGGTGAATGTTACATTCTGTGTTTGAAAATAACACTTTTAGGAAGTAGGTATTTTCTTGCTCAGTCATTCCGTGTGCCTCTGATGGAATGTGGATTGACTGTCTAGGTATTGGATGACAGAAGTTTGGGGAGAAGGAGTGGCTCAAGATAGTCTAGGTGGGTCAGGAAAGGGCTGAATAGACCTGGGCTGCAATTGGGGAAGGGGGAAGAGATTTCCTTGCACCTCAAAGGGCCTGGTCTGCCTCCGACAATGCCGTCTCCACCTCCTGCCAGGAAGGCACACCAGAGAAGGCAGAACTGCCACAGTTAACACCATCACTTTGCGCGGACTCTAAGTCCCAGAGTGCCCTGCTTCCAGGAGGGAGGAGCCAGTTGCCGCCAACACGCTAAAAAGCGCAGAGAATCACCCCGGCGCGGGGCGTGCCAACTGTCACAGTCAACACCATCACTTTGCGGGGACTCTAAGTCCCAGGCTGCCCTGCTCCCAGGAGGGAGGAGCCAGTTGCCGCCAAAGCGCAGAGAATCACCACGGCGTGGGAACGCGCGCGGGCTCGCACGGGCAAAACCCGGGCCAAGGGCGGGCTCGTCCTTGCCCGTCAGTGACAGGACAGGGACACCCCTCTTTCATTTGTGATTTGGAAGAGGATTTGATGCTTGGGCCGCAAGGAGCTCATCGGTTCGAAATCAAAGCTACTGATTTTACTCGCATCGCCTACTGAGGTTGTAAAAACATTGACGATCTCCTTAGCGGATTTTGTTGATTTGTCGAACACGGTGGACGTATTTCGACTTTACCTCCTGTTGATACCCGTGGGTAGGGGCTCGTGGGTTATAGTTGCATTTTGAGGCTTGAGGCCTAGCAGAGTCCTAGCTTCTGTGTGTCGGGGAGGCTAGCAAATCTATCTGCCTGGCGGATAAATCTAGGAGAATGGGTAAAAGAAAGATACCGGAAGGAAGCGGGGAAGGGGGGACGTCGTAGGGAGGGGAGCGAGTAGGGGTCATAGGGGAAAAAAGGCAAGGAAGCTTAAAAAATGTGCAGGTAGTAACTGTGTTATGGACTGTATTGACACCTTAATCAGAGAATGTGAGGGACTTTTAGAGTCTTCACCTTTGCCACTACCTATCTGTAACGAAACCCCCCGCCAGGTCGAGCCTACTCTCTAACCACACTATCCCCGCTATGTTTTTATAAAACAAAAAATAAAACACGGGTCTCTAATAACAATGCTGGGGGAAATGAGCTTATGGGAGTACTCCCTCCGAATGCCAGCCCGATTATGACTAAGCCTAACAATGAACATACTGACCCCATAATTATCTGCACTAATAGATTCCTGCCCTTGATAGATCAAGCCAATACTGTAGCCAGCAATGAAGAAGGGGAGGGTGAGCGGCCCCAGATGGTCCGGACACTACCGACACAAAGCAAAGAGGTAGGGTTAGGCACTCTTATGGAAGGGCAGGACGTGATCCAATTGGTCACTAAGCTAAGGCAAGAAGTGGGTTCATTGAGAGGTGTGATAGAGGATCTAACCGCAATGGTCAATCTATTATCATCAGATCCAACTCGAAGAGGGAGGGACGAGGTAATAGAAAGTAGTCATCAAGCGAGTTCGCAAGGTACTTCCCGGGTTATTCCACCGGCTGCCCTGGCTATCCCTACATTAGGTAGTACAGTCACTTCTAACAGGTTCCCAATCCCTCCTGGAAGGCTAATCTCTAAGACATCGAAAACATCAACACCACCGACGACCATTCATCCATCACACTATGCAGCAAGTACGTACCTCAACCAATTCTCATAAGACAGCAGCATTGAGGGACCAGACCCCACCTAGCAGGAACACCCCCTTGCATGTTGACCAACCGGAGACAGGCTTACCGCATGGGAAACGTACCCTAGTTAGATGCAAGTAGAGGTATAGAGAATGTGAACTCCCTTATAAATAAGGCCATTCACTGGATACGGCATGTTAGGGGATGTCGTTCAGTGATTAGGGAAGACATAGTGAGAGCACCTAGGCTAACTTCATCAATCTACCATCAGGACTGTATCGAGCTTACCATGAAAAAGGCAGACCTAGTGGAGAACCTTTTTGCATTGGAATTTCGCACTACCGCACCAGGGCATTCACCAATCCAGTTTAGACGTTCCCCTCCGAGTAGCAGGAGCGATCATATAACATCTACTATGCGGGGTAGATCTACCCTTGAGTATAATGATTGACTGTGGAAGGAAATGCCCCTAATGCAAAAAGAAGAACACATAATAGATAGTCCCAACTTAAGGGATAGTTTCCTGAGTCCTGAGCATTCTACTGTAGGGATGGGTTAAATATTGAAGATCACTCCTGTCATTACAACCCAGGTAGCTGTTGAGTCGGTGGTCTACCTTTTTGTACTACTAGGGGGCCACTGTCTCCATTTGTATGCCCGATTAAAGATTCCTTGCTGTCCTGGAACATCGCAGGTTTGCGCACAAAGATGGGCTCCCCTGAATGGCACGCTTTTATAGAGGGGTACGATATCTGCTTGTTTCAAGAAACCTGGGCAGAAGCCACCCTATTTTAAGTAGGTAACTTAAACTACTATATCCCGGCCAGTAAAGGTGCAAAAGGAAGGCCATCGGCGGGCTTGATAATTTGGGAGCGGCAAGATATAGGGCTAAATATACAGGTACTCCCATCTCAGAGCAATGATATCCTGGCAGTTAGACTGACCATGGGCTCCCAGTGGACCATGGACATCTACAACGTCTATGTGAGAGGTACCAGAGGGAAGAAGTTGGGGGTTTTGGCGGCCCTTGACGATCTCCTTGACTCCCACCTTAATTCAACATTTGAGCCACTTACAATGGAGAAGGTCAACCTAACAGATGAAATATCGGTGGGGTATTCCAAAGTTGGACCTCGACCACATTCCAAGGTGGTCGGGCGTGGCTATCCAAATTAACTCCATTTGCATGGAGAGGGGTTTGCGGGCTGCAAATGTCCGTACACCTTCTGATAGACTGGGAGCTAACACCTTTAATAATGGGTATAGCGCTAGCAGGATAGATTACGTTTTGATTAGTCTGGCACTTTGGCACGCCCTTAGAGATATGTTGGTTAGAGACAGGTTAGAAAGTGATCATAATCCCCTGTGTGTGACCCTGGATTTGACCAAGCATAAGGCACCTACCCGAATTGGGAACAAATACTCTCCAAGTGAAGTTATTCTATCTAACGATATGAGACGCCTTAAATGGGTAAAAATAAATGAGATGCCTGAACTGCTGGAAAGCATCAAAAATTGTATGGTAGGAGCCATAAGCGAGCTAGAGGTCTGTGTAGTAAATTCTTTGGCTGTAGAGCAATCAACTCGCATTCAACAACAATTTTTTTACCCACTTGCGTACTCATTTCTTCAAGCAGGGTAGAAATAATAATGCCACAAAAAGGAAAGATGGGCATTGGTTTAATAAAGAGTGTCGAGAAGCACGAGTAGCTTTGGGGGCTGCCATTAAAGTAGGTGACCCGCTAGCTGTTCGAAGAGCCAGGTATATCTACAGGGCCACCCAAACAAAGGCAAAGAGAATGTGGGAAGATAAAAGATGGCAGAAGCTGAGGGAGGCCTGTGCCACGAAAAATCCCAAACAGTTTTGGAATGTTTACAAATGGGATAGAGGAGGGCAGTCCGGTCAGCCCCAAAATAATGTTTCACAGGCGGACTGGGTGAACCACTTCAAACCCCAATATGCCGCACGTGTAGTTGAAGTTGAGGGTGATATTGACAGGTCACTTTAGCACGATAAGGCCTTTAGCAGGGTGGAGGTTAAAGCGGCACTAATCTCCATAACTGCAGGAAAGGCGCCATGCCCCGATGGTATCCCAGGGAACGTATTCCTCTATGATAAGGAAAGATGGTGCCGATATATCCTATTGTTGACTAATGCCATCGCCCAGGGAGTTCCAGCCCCAGTATCCTGGAAAGGAGCTGAAATTAATCCGGTTTTCAAAAAAGGGGACAAATCATGCCCAGGGAACTATAGGCCCATTAGTTTCATTGATTGTCTACAGAAGGTAATAGGGCGACTAGTGCTTAATAAAATACAAGAGTTGATTGATGAGTTTAAGGTCCTATCTCCACTACAAGCTGGGTTCAGGGCATTTATAAGCACCATTGATCAAGTGTTTAGCTTTACCCTGCTCTACTGGAAGACGGTGACGCTGGGCAAGGGTAGTCTGAATGCCGCTTTCGTTGATCTGAAGTCAGCGTTTGACCTCGTGCCTCGAGCCAAATTGTAGGGTACTCTACAAGAAATGGGGATGCCACTAGATCTACTTACACTCACTATGAGATTGCATGAGGACAACAATGCAAAAATCAGATGGGGCATGCAGGGCGAAGTCACCGAATCCTCCCCGGTGGAAAGAGGAGTGCGCCAAGGATGTGTGATGGCGCCAATGCTATTTTATCTATTCATCATCGGAATAGTGTCGCGTTGGAGATCGGTCCCTACGGATGCCCCAACTCTAGCAGGAGAAAAAATCCCCATACTAATGTTCGCGGACGACACATTGATTATCTCCAAGACCCGAGTGGTCTCCAAAGAGCTCTAACAATCTTTGAGGAGTTCTGCATAAAGCGAGGCTTGGAGGTCAATGTGTCGAAAAGAAACTAATGGCTTTTAATCCGAATAGGGCCTACAAAGGGGTTATTTTAATGAATGATCAGCCGCTGGAGCAAGTCAAAGTGTTTACGTATCTGGGGGTTAATATCCAGGACGATCTGAAATTGAACCATCAGATTGATTTGGCATCTCTTAAGTACAGGCAATTGTCGGGGGTGTTGCATAAGGAACATAATACCTCACACTCAAAGCCAATTAGCCCGGCACTTGAGATTTATAACTTGAAAGTTATTAGCTCAGCCCTCTATGGTTCAGAGCTATGGGGGTGTGAGTACCTTTCTATGTTTTCAATATCAGAAAATAGATTTTTGAGGAAAATCACCAGGCTACCACAGAGTACCCCAACTTGTCTGCTACAGTATGATCTTGGGAGGAAACCTATTGCAGATATAGCAAAATTACGTGCCCTTTTGTATTGGAAGAGGCTATGGACTACTCCCAAACTTGAAGTATATGTGCATGGGTTTCTTGATGTAATAAGGGCAGATACCTCTCACCGAATAAAATGGCTATGGGCAGTGAGAAGCGAAAAAATAGGGGACAAACTAGCGCACCCTCCTGTCACACAGCTGAGTGGGAATCTTCCCTCATAGTTACACATTCTTTTAGAAGTTGTCCATTTTCACCATTTTTAAGACCATATTAAACTTCATGATTATATGATTCGTTATTCTATTTTTCTTACGAACTTCATAAACCACTGATGAGACAGCGAAATTCAATCCTGTTTCTTTATTTCATTTTTTCAAATGTCCACTGAGTGCTCATAAGGCATTTCGCAGTAACACGTTAAAATAAAGTTCAGAATCAAACGTTGCAGTAAAGATGACTCATTTCTTATGCCCAATGCATTTCGAGCCTAACTGGCTCTTCGTCAGGGGTCTCTGTAACATAAAAGACACATCTAGCTTAACCATTCACTGCTATCAAACCATATTTAAACCTAACAAAACATAACGAAATGTTCAAGTGTTATTCCCTCTACCCTAGTTCCCCCTCCCCTTCTATCTCAAATGCCTTAAAGTCCAAATGTTCCCAGACCCAGACAAATCCCTGTCCCTCCCACTCTCCCTCCTGACTACCTCGTTTCTTACTGAAATAAAATGTGAACAACCATTTATGTAGCCCTCAAAACAAATAACTTAGTTAGTACCCCAATTCAACTCATAATTCTCGCTTATGACCACTGTACTCCTCTCTCTTAGTTGATTAAGCACGTCTTGCCTACCTAATGCGAGTCTCCATCTGCAGCCTTAGCTTCATCGCACTCCTCTCTCTTCCTGATGCCATTAACCATACTGCCGGTCAACCGTTGAATTTTATGAGATAAGAACCTCCCCCGTATGTATCCAATCAGATGTGAATCCTCTCAAAACCAAACCACATGACCCGTGATTCCTGCAGCTGTACTAAATGATCTAACAACCTAACCTAAACTGCAGATCCCATAATGCCCTCCTCTACCTTATGGCTCACCTGAAACGAACCTTGATAAACAGAAACCCACCCAAAAAATTCGGTGAACAAAAAATCACATAGTGAACAGAGAAATAAAAATGATAATAAATAACGTTACATTCATATTAAATTATGTGCAAAAAAATCTCTTGCTCTAACACCCAGTTCCCTCGAACGGAGAACAAAAATCCCACGTTAACAGTCCAATGCGTCCACTGTAGTGATGTGTTTATATGGATGTAATCATCTCTTCATGAAATTCACTTCCTGCAGTGAGAGACATTCTAGCAAGTATTGGTATGATTTCCTTGTTGAAGGACCCAATAAATGCCAATTTTCCCACAAAAAAACCTTGAAGGAGAACTATTGGGAAAAGGTTCAGTTTAATATACACAGAACCAGTGATTCGTCCACTTTAACTGGCCGTTTCCTGGAAAGTAAAATAACACCCAGTTTGGAGCCTTATTGGGACCAACTTACAAAGCTGCTTGACCGGAAATTATATTTCCAGTTTAGAGTGGGCACACTGCCACTAAGAACATTTACTACCAAATGGGATAAACCTATCGATGAAACGTGCCTGGTATGCCAACTTAGTAATGATTCACTGGCTCATTTATTGTTTGTCTGTGCTGGTTACGATGCTCCATGCCGGGCTTGGCTGGCACCAATTTGTAAGCTCTTAGGCACAAGGAGGGCTAGTGAAGCTGGACGAATCCTTCGAACTGATACATCACCAACGTTGGCCATAGCAATGGCAAAATTCTTGGGGTGGTCGTGGGCTATAAGAGCAAACTCCCTACGTCTAGCTAAGGCTAAATAAGGTAGTGATTAGCTGTACATAATCTAGTTACTATTGAAGAGTTAAAATAACTCGAGAGCCTGTCAATATTAAATACGCTCTGTAATTTGTAAAATATGAATTTTTCCCCTTTTTAATCAAGTTTTATTATTTAAGATTTTAATGGGTTTTTAGAGCTGAGTAGATCTTTTTCTATGGTGATGTTGTTTGACCGCTCAGGCTTTATTCTACTTTGTTGCAGATGTTTTACCGTTATCACCTATGTTTTTACTCATTTTTGTATGTGCTTTTATGACATAATCTGTCGAATAAAGCTTGTTTGTTTGTTTGGTTCCGGCTGGGCACAGACACTCTCTGCCTAAGAGATCAAATGATTCTGGGATATAAATATTGCGGCCAAGACCCCTGAACTTCAGAACTCTTTTGGATCAAGAAGACTGCCAAGAAGAAGAGCTGGAGAAGCTGTGAGGAGGAACTACCACTTTGCTGTGTGCTTTGCTATGTTGGCCTGCAGTGGCTGCTTCTGTCTTGGACAGTGAAAGGACTGGACTAAACTTTCTGCAATCTACTTTTGTGAGTTTCTCCAAGGGCTTGAGGTAGAGCTTGCCCCTGTTCAAGAAGTCTCAGGAAAAGCAAAGACTTCAAGCTCTTATGACCTCAGCACTGGGGACTGTGTATTTTGTGCAGCAATAGAGGAAAAAGCAACCCGACGCCGTCTACGACGCCGCTGCCGACTCCGTGTCGTGAAGGCACCGCAGAGGGCACCGCCCCAACCTGACCCTGGTCTCAGCGACGACGCCTGCTGACGCCGCCACAGAGCCGCTGCTCACACCACGACCTGTGGGCACCGCACTCCGCACCGCCTCGCTTCACTACGACGCCTTGGCCTCCCCGACGACGACGCTCCACTCTGAAATTGACACCGCTGCTTGCACCATGTTCGAGGGCACCGCTTGTAAAGTTACATGACGCACCGCCCTCATCCCGCACTGCAGCTTTGGCCTACCGACGCTGGCGCCATCGACTCCAGACAACAGCACTCCAGCAACGACGATGACGCTGCTTGCGCCGCGACCTTCCAGCACCGCGATGAGCACCACATTCACTTCGCACCGCGACCCTGATCTCACCGACGACGCCTTCTGATACCGCCACCGAGCCGCTGCTCGCAGCGCGACCTGAGGGCACCGCACGCCGCACTTCGCCCAGCAGCACCCGACGCCTGCCGACTCCAGCGCTCCTGACTTCAACAGAGAGGACTTCGATCTGCAACGCTTGTGACTTTGAGGACTCCGACGACTCCTGCACCGACCTCCGGAACCGACGCCTGCGGACGCCGTGCTATCGGGAAGCTCAACGAGCGGTCGCCAACGCGCTGCATTTCTGCTCGCACTGTAACCAGTGGGCACTGCACTCCACCCGCCTCGCTTCATGACGACGCCTTGGCCTCCCCAACGACGATGCTCCACGCCGAATTCGACGCCGCTGCTTGCACCATGGCTCGAGGGCACCGCTTGTGATGTTACACGACGCACCGCCCTCATCCCGCACCACAGCCTCGGCCTACCGACGCCGGCGCCATCTACTCCAGACTACAGCGCTCCAGCATTGAAGACGCCGATGCTTGCACCGCGACCTGCCAGCACCACGACGAGTACCGCATTTACTTCTCACCGCCCTGCATTTCGAAAAGGTACTGTTTGCAGGTCTTCCCAACACCATAGCTGGCCCGTGACGCCGCGCTCAGCCAGAACTATTTGGATTTGTTTGTTCACAACGCCGTGATAGACCCGGACAGAGCTATCAACTTCAAGGAACTGTTTTTCAACGTTATTTTGATAACTGAAGATTTCTAAGTACTATATTGTGGATTTGTATAATTTTTGGTCTTGTCTTAAGTATATAAAAATATTGGATATTTTTCTAAACTGGTGTGGTGTCTTTTTGTAGTGCTTACACTGTATTACTATTGGTAATGTGCAAATGCTTTACACACTGCCTCTAAGATAAGTATAACTGCTTGTGCCTAGTTACCAAGGGGGTGAACAAGGTGTTATTTTAGGAGTGTAACTCTCTTATCCTGACTAGAGTGGTGATTTCTGCCTGGCTTTGGCACATGCCCTAGCCTACCAAAGATCCCATTTCTAACAGCCTCTTACACTGCCCCGGAGGCCAGAATCCAGATCAATGGGCAGTTAACAGAACCCATCACTATAATGCGAGGCCCCCTGTTGTTTGCGCTGGCAGTGAAACCTCTAGCCTTAAGGATCCGCAACTCGGAAGCAATTAAAGGCATTCCCTTCGGGGGGCAGCAACACAACATTAGCTTATTCGTTGACGGTCGTCTCACACTGACCCAGCCCGAAACCTCCCTCCCTAGGGTGGTGGACTGCCTCCGAGCCAACGAGGAAGCATCTGGCTTCCGGATAAATTTGTCAAAATCATCTGTGCTCAACTTGACTATACCCCCCCCCAAAAGAGCTCCTGGTTACAGCACCTAGCCCCATTTCAGTGGTCCCCTGACTCGATCAAATACTTGGGCCTTCATGACGAGCCCACGCTCTCGACCTGGTCACAACCTTACTGTCTTCCTCTACGTCGCTCCATCCTAACTGATCTCCAGAGATGGAAGTCTCTCCATGTGTCTTGGCTCGGATGTGTAAACGCACTTAAAATGAATATACTACCGCAAATCCTCAATCTTTTCCAAGTGCTGCCTATGCCCAACCCTCAGAACGTGATCTTCTAGCTGCAACGTGATGTGCGTTCCTTTAACTGGAATGGCAAACGACCCTGTATATCTAATGCACTGTTAATGCTCTCACGGGAGAGGGTGGACTAGCGTGCCCTAATCTACTAGACTACTACAGGGCCGCCCATCTGAGATACATTTCGGTGTGGGTGGTTCAGGAGAGCGTCAAACACTGGTTCCACATGGACAAAGCAGTGGCATGCCGCCCGCTGTGGGACTTAGCATGGCTCCCCAAACACGCCCGACCCCGAAGTGCATACATTGCCACCCCCACCAGCACAGCACTCGAAATTTGGAACAGTGTGGCACTTAAGAGGAGCCTGACCTCCTTTGTCTCCGCAAACACGCAGATTGCGAAAAATCCTGACTTCTCTCTAGCGCTTCCTCCAGCATCATTCAGCAACTGGAGTGAGGGTAATGCTGGACGCTTAGCGATCTATTTCTGGGAGTTAATATGAAAGCTTTCACACAGTGCAAGGCGGACTTTCAACTTACAGACACTTACTAAATCAAATATTGCCAGCTGTGACATTGGGCTCTTCATTTCTCACTGTGCTCTGCGACGGTCCGGCCATACACCCCCTTTGAGACACATGTCAGCTCCTTCGCTGGTTCTAAAAGTCTCATATCTAATACCTATCAGGTTTTACATCCCTCGATGCCCCCGCGCACGCAAAACTATCAGTCGGCATGGCAGTCCTCTGAGCAGGCGGTGATTATGCCTAAACAATGAGAGACACTGTGACGGGAAACATGCAAGACATATCGCAATCTTTTACTCAGGGAAACAGTTTACAAACTGATGTTCCAATGGTACCTCACCCCATCACATCTCTCTGCCATCTTCCCGGGCACATCCCCTCACTGCTTGCGCTGTTAGGACGAAGGGGAGGACTTCCAACATATATGGTGGTCCTGCAGGGTTATCACAACCTACTGGAAAGAGATCTTGGGCCATATTAAGGAGGTTGTGGGATTCCTCATTCCGTCCTCGTACTCAATAGTCATTCTTTGTATTCGACCTTCAGATCTTCGTGCAATGACTCACGCTGACTGGAAACTCATCAGCTATCTTCTTCTCGCTGCATGTCAGCTCATTGCACTAAGATGGAAACAGAAAACCCCTCCTCCCATGTCACAATGGTTTGCCCGCATCTGGCATATCTTGGCCATGGAGCGCATTTCGCTCAAACGCCGCTTGTTCTCGGCGGTGGCAAAACTATTAAACCATGGCTCTCCCAACTGAAGGAAGCCACACTGCGCCACCTCAAAGTGTAATCTTCATTCGTGATCCATTAGGCACCGTCGACTTAGTTTGTCTGCCCAGGCATTTAAAGATACTGCTAAGTGCTGTAGGACAAGGGAGATACTCTGACGACTTATGCACTTCCTGAGACTTGAAGCCTCTTGGTACAGGATCCATGACCCCACACTGCTCTGCTTGTTGCAGTACCACATGGCAGAGGATTTGTCCGTGAAGACCTGCACAAGTTTCACCTTGATTTTAGTGTAAAGCGAATCGCCTGCAACATACTGATGAGAAGGCGGGATTAAGCTATAGACCAGAGTCCTCTGATCTCCACCTCCCCTGGGGGCCTCCGCAACCCAGAAGCGATGCATTATTTATGACAGTTAGCTCTTAGTAAGGTAGGGAGAGGAGTCTGCCACCGGTCTAAATGTGATCAAGCAGCCACCACTGGAGATCTTCTGCGGTCTCCTCTGACACTTAGATGGAATCTGACAGGTTTCCTTGGTGCTGAGCCCACTGATACTTTAGATCCCACTGCAGAGCCCGAATGTGCCATCTGGTATGGCCCACATGCAGCATGCAGGAGGCTACGTCTCAGAGATGCTCTCAACGAGATCCAGGTCAAAGGTCAAAACATCGGGATCGAGGCCTGAATTTTCTGGACTCGTTGAGGTGGAAGGCTCAAAAATGCACTGCATCCAGAATGACTCCACTAAAAGGGGCCACTGCATATGAGTCAGCTGTGACTTCAGAATGTTGATCAAGAACTTGATGTTAGGAGGTTCGACATTGTTTGTAAGTGGTCTATAAATGTCTGAGGTGAGGATGACTTAAGCAGTCATCAATTAATAGGAAGACTGGTACTCCCAACCACCAAAGATGCTCTGTAAACAGCACCATCACCCTGGTGAGAACCCATGGGCCACTGGTGAGGACAACGGGGAGCACAGAGGGAGAGCTTGTGGCCCTTCTGGAACTGCAGGTAATGTCTGTAAGACTGCAGAACAGGAGTAGGAAAATATGCATCCTGTAAATCCAACACCGCCATTCAGTCTCTTGGATCCAGAGCAGATGAACATGAACCAGGAAAAGCAACTTGTCCTTCTTGAGGAAGACGTTCCGGAATAGAAATAAGTCCTTCATCCTTCTGCACTAGCAAGTAACAGGCGTAGTATCCAGTCACTTGTTCCAGTGCCGGCGCCCTGTTGATGGCCCCCTTGTCCAAAAGACTTGAACTTCTCTTTCGAGATTAGAGAGTGCTCCTCTGACAGTCACTACAACAAAGGTGGCAGTTGAAGATGAACGTTAGGGCGCAGTTGTCCTTGACAATTTGCAGCATCCTTCTGGAGATAATCATTTATACTGCCTTTAACAGGATTACAGTGTGCTACAGAGGGCAAACTGAAGGGGTTTTGTAGCAGCGTAAGTGCGTGCACAGGACTGGGTAGTAAGTCGTCCGTGAGGGACTGGACGTTGTCGGACTGATCCCCGACCACTCTCTGGAAGGGGCAATATTGTTGGGGATGCTGTTTTTTGCGGAGGCAGGCTTCGACATTGTCTCTGCTGTATGGCCAATCTAAAGCATCGAAGGAGGCAATATTATCGGGGATACTGTTGCATGGGCTAAGAGAGGACAAACAAGTGCATCGTCACTCTGCTTTCCTTAAATAGCCTCAGGACAGAGTCCTTTTTGTCTCCAAAGAGACGGATGTCATTAAACTGCATGTACATCAGTGACAATGGTCATCACTGGAGAAGTCTGTGGGTCTAATCCATGCGTGGCATCAAAGCACCACCTGCTACCAAATGCAATCGGAGGTGTTCAGTCTCATCCTGATAATGTACTTCGCAGTGTCTTTTCCATCTTGTATTATTTGCAACAAACTTACACATAGGTTATCTGGGACCGTGGGTACAATTCAGTTCACCATGTCCCACAACACATTCGAATAACGCTTGAAGAGGCAACTCGAATTAACTGGCCTAAGGGCCTACAGATGTGAACATCTGCTTCCCAAGGGCCTCCATGCACTTTGATTCACTATACCAAGGCGTGGTAGGGAAAGTGTTATGGTTTAGTCTGCTAGTTGACACTTGCACTATAAGGCTTTCAGTGGTGGGATGCTGATGGAGGAAAGATGGGTCCTTTAGGCAGGTTCATCTTGCCTCACGATTAGCTTGTTTACAGGAGGGAAAGATCCAGGCTTTGCCCAAGTTCCTATAAAGGGGTCCGTAAGGGCTTCAATGAATAAGAGGAGGGGCTCTCCGGAGGTCTACACTGGCTGCAAGACCTTTGTCAAGATGTTAGTTTTTACCTAGACTAAAGTCAGTCAGAAGTAGAGAACATCCGAAGCTCTCCAGATAACCATGGAAAATGATTCTGATTCCTCCATGGAAGATCCTGGTGGAGAGTTGAGGCCGGTGCAAGGGAACGTATCAAACCCATTAGCATTTGGAGTACCAAAATTAAATTCTCCTCCTCATAAAATTGGGATTTACCATTGCCATCATCATCACCTTAGAGTTTAGTGTCAACGACAAATTAAGTAAGCTTCCCCTCCAAATCCAAATGATGCTGGATGGGTTGTGCCTGAGGTCAAGATGGACGTGTGGTTTGGCAGACGTCACTGCTGATTTATCTCAAAGAGCACAATTGATTCTTGCACCAACGATGATGCTGGAGGCAACAGATGGGCAAAGGAGAGGATTTTGGTACCGGGAATGAAGCTGGAGTAAGAGGCGGCTATGGAGTCTGGTCTGGCCCAGGAACAGGGTCAATAGGCACTGTCTGCATTGTGACAAATCCGTTAGCAGTGGCCTTACCGGAGGCCTCCTCAGATCCCTAGGGCCCAGAAGTACGCCAAAAGGAGTTGGATGGTTGCACAAAATGTACAATATGGCCTGTTTGAAGGCTTCAATCTGTTATGAGTCACCAAATGGCAGAGAACTAGGGCTGAATGAGATTAGATTGGAAATCGGCTCTACAGACGGGGACTAGGAATGGCATAGACAGGAACCCTAATGTCCACTCACCTTCTGTTGACGAAAGTGGCAAGAAGGATAAGTTACTTACCTCTAATCCTACTTCTCTTCCAGGGGAATCCTTATCAAAGTCATAAGCATTAGTATATTCCCACCTACGTGCGGAGACCCCGAACCGCATATTAAATATATATATTATATATAGTAAGATGAAAGACATATATATCTATATATATCTATATATATATATATATATATAAGTAACTATACAGCTTATGTTCAAGGATACAAATGCCCCATGGACGTTCTCCTTTAATAAACCTCTTACCAGACTCAAGCATTTCTGTAAATAGAAAACAGAGAGCAGATCGTTCAAAACCACAGACTTTATTGAAGGAAAAAAGGCAAGGGAATGCAAAGGCATTATTAGCCAATAGGCTGCAATAAAAGAATAATAAGAGAATACTGGCACCGTGCTTTTAAGACCTACAGCACCTCCTGTATCCCATCATGCCCCAAAGGTGACAGTAAGATAAATAATTTTTTATGGTAACATGATTAAACAGAACAGAGACATGCATGAACTACTGCATGCTAGACATGTCTGGGGAGGAGGTGGGTTGCTTATGACTTTGATGAGGATTCCCCTGGAAGAGAACTAGTATTACACTTATGTAACATCCTTCTTTTCAATAGTCACAAGAATTAGAATAGAGTATTAAGCCCATCCCACACCCCTGCGGACAAGTTAGAAACATTTAAAAGCAGTTATCATCACCATTGAAATAGGTTTCTTAAGGAGGCCTGCTCTACTTGGGTTTCTGCCTTAGTGTCGGAATCTAGACAGTAATGCCTTGTGAAAGTATGCACCGACCTCAAAGTAGCAGCTCTACATATTTTGGAGATGGGGATAAAGTAGGGATGCTGTTGCCACCTTGCCCCATGTAGAGTGGGCTTTGGGTCTGGCAGGTAACTGTTTGTTGGCAACTGATAAGAAAACAGGATACAAGTAAATATCCATCTAGAGAAAGATTGCTTAGAGGAAGCGAGGCATGTCGTCATAGGGCCATCATTAACAAACAGATGGTCAGTTTGTCTGATGGTTTCAGTTTTATCTAAATAGAACTTGAACATTTGTTTCAGAGCTAAAGAGTGCAATGCTCTTTCCGCAGGTATAGAAGGGTTTGGAAAGAAAGTAGGTAGAGAAATTGTGTGGTTAATGTGAAAATCTGACACTACTTTGGGGTGTAAACTGGGATGAATTCGTCCAAATCACCACACTGTTAGCATGGAACACTATGTACTGCTCATTGGCGCAGAGAGACTGAATCTTGCTGACCATGCATGCCAGTAATAGCAACTGGAAAAACAGCTTTCCAGGTAAGGTGTTGTAGGATTGCCTTATGTATGGGTTCATATGGGGAGCCCCATGAGCTTTGAAAGAACCACATTTAGTCCCCAAGGGGGAGAAGGAGTACTGGTGGGAACAGCTTCTTCAATCCCTCTAAGAAATCCTTCACTACAGGAATCCGAAAGAATGACCTTTGTGTAGGGGACTTTCGGTAACAAGCTAAGGCTACAAGATGTACCTTAATAGATGAGAATTGCAGGCCAGACTTTGCTAAATGGAGAAAGTAACATAATAGGACATCCTCCTGCAGCGAAATAGGATGGGAATGATTTTGAACACACCACATGTGAAATCTCTTCTATTTGGAAGCATAGGAGCGTCTGGTTGAGGGCCTCCTGGACTCCCGAAGAATGTCCATGCATTCCTGTGAAAGGCCCAAGTGTCCATACTTTAGGACTTCAGGAGCCATGCTGTTAAGCTCAGCGAGGGAAGGTTGCGGTGCAATATCCTCCTGTCTAGCTTGTACAGGAGATCTGGTCTGCATGGTAGCCTCCTGTGTGGTCGTTCGGACAGGTGGAAGAGATCCGGGTACCACCACTGACGAGGCGATTCCGAAGCTATTAGGATAATTCTGGCCCTACCTCGGTATAGTCTGCTAATGAGTGCTGTTATCAGGGGAATAGGAAGAAATGCGTACAGAAAAGTCCTGGACCAGTCGATCAAAAGGGTATTCACCTTTGTTCCTGGCTGGTAGAACCTGGATATGAAGTCTGGGCATTTTTGTTCATTTCTTCTGCAAACTGGTCAATCTGTGGATGCCCCCATTCTGGAAAAATGTCTTGCACGATGCCCTGTAGAATCCAGATGTGTGTGACGGTGAAGTTTCGGCTGAGAGAGTCTGCTTTTTGTTGTGGACTCGCCAACTTCCTCACTATCAGGCAATCTCATATGGCTTGCGCTTACAGCGACAAGGGGCGAAATTGAATGTCCCTTGCTTGTTTAAATAATGCATCATGGCTGTGCGGTCTGTTTGGACCGGGAGCTTGTTGGTTTTGGATGGAAGAATAAAAGGACTTGAGGGCTAGATAGACAGCCTGCAGTTCTAGTATGTTGATATTATATAGTTGTTCCTTGGCTAACCACAGGCCCTATGTCTGTAGGGTGCCCATGTAGACTAGCCAGCCCTGGAGAGATGCATATGTAATGAGCGTTTTCGTGGGAGTGTCCTGGTGAAATGGGACACAGATGAGTAGTATTTTCTGTTGAATCCACAACGGTAGCAAACTCTTTGTCGCTTGTAACAGGGTGAGCCTGTTGTCCCAGTGGTCTGTGTATTGGTTCCATTGATCCTCCAGATTCTGTTGAAGCGGCCTCATGTGCAGTCTGGCACTGGATACCAGGAATATGCATGAGGTCATTGACCCCAGTAGCGAAGCCATCTGTCTGCCTGAAGGGTGCGGCATGTGTAAAAGGTTTGAACACTTACAAGCAATTGAGGATTGTCTCTTCTCCGAAGGACACACTTTGGCAATTTTTACATCCGGAGTCGCCCCTAGGTAGTGAATCCTTTGGGTGGGAATCTGGATGGATTTTTCAGCTTTGACTTGGACATCTAAAGATTGGAGGGTCTCGAGTAAAACATTGTAATGTTTTCTTGCTTGATCTGAAGACGAGCTTTTCACCAACCAGTCAAGGTATGGGTAGGCAAATATGTAACATTAATTGGAAGATAAAATTACTTATGTCGAACGACCAAGGCCTGTGCTCTTGTGGCCTACAATAAAATGCAGTAGTGAACATATTTTGCTGGACTGTTTGCACTTTTTAGAAGAACGGAAAACATTTTTAAAACCTATTTTATTGTTTATAAAAGTTTTAGTAGAGATCAAGCACTTAGTTTACTGACAAATATGAGATTTTTAAATGTGGCATGTGCAATAGGAAGATTTTTAATTGCTATACAGGAGTCAATGAATGAAATGGCATAGGTTGAAAATTCAATCTTACCTATGATCTGGGGACTACGCGAGATTTTGTACAAATGTATAGCTAATGTATAAGCAACTCCTTGCTGCCTGGATGATGAACTAAGTGCCCTAATATGTGAGCCTTTTATGATATATTTTAGCAGGCCTTCGTTGTGCAGTATACTGTTTTATGGGCGTAGAGTCAGCGAGTTACAAGCTTTGTGTTGTAAGGAACCCTACACTGTTTTTCATTCAAATAGGGTAGTTCTCAGAACTCATCCTAGTTTTCTGCCGAAAGTGGTCTCAGATTTCCATATTAATCAGGGGATCACCTTACCTACTTTTTTCTCTAATCCTTCTACTCCTTCTGAAAGGGCCCTACACTCGTTAGACCTTAAAAGAGTGTTGACGTTTTATCTGGACAAGACCAAAGGTATAAGAAAGACGGACCAATTGTTTGTCAACTACGGTCTTGTTAATACAGGTTTAGCAGCTTCTAAAAGGTCCATTTCAAGGTGGATAGTTTCCTGCATTTCTTTGGCTTATCAATTGGCTAATAAGTCTCTTCAGGGAAGGCCTAAAGCACATTCAACCAAAGGAAAGGCCTCTACTACGGCCCTCCTCAGGAACATTCCCATAGCAGAAATCTGCAAATCAGCTACATGACGATCTGTTCATACCTTTTCTCATCATTACTGCTTAGATTCAGATGCTCAGGCAGATGCTCAAGTTGGACGTGCATCCCTGAGGAATCTGTTTGGTTGATTGTCTGTTTAAACTGTGTCATTGTTTTTTTATTTCTAGTGCTGGATTTCTCGTCCGCGAAGTGTGGGGTATGGGCTTGCTATTCTATTCACTGCTTATGACTATTGATGAGTATCCCCTGGAAGAGAAGGATAAGTTACTTATCTGTAATCCTAGTTCTCTTCCAGGGGTATACTCATCAAAGTCATAAGCACCCCTCCCTCCTCCCCGGACGAGCAAAGTTAGTACAAGGTTTAAAGTGGTTTAGTTCGCCGTTACAAAAAGAACTGACCTAACTGTCACCTGTGGGGCATGCTGGGAGAAGAGTGTTCCCTGGAGTTCTTAAAGGCAAAGTGTTTAGAATCTTGGAAGCCTTAAAGTCAGGTGCCAGTTCTCTTTTCTGTACCAGGACAGTTATTCTTATGCAGTCTATGGGCCAAACTGCCTACAATTACATGCTCATCCTTTTTCTGGAAAATAAAGGATTCCTGTATGAAACCATTACAGTGTATGGTCTCTATTACAAGGAGTTTTGAGAGGCTTATTTTCATGCATGTAAAACTGATGTAATTTTGGCTGTTTGCCCTGTTTTTGGATTGTTGTTGGGGCTGCATGTTTACATATATGTAGATAGGCATACGTATTTTTTTTTTTTAATCTTTATTGAGCTTTTATGATTTATTTTACAAAACCCAAGTCCCCCTCCCCCCCCCACCCGACAGGTTACAGGCTTTACAGTTAGTTTGTATATATATACATTTAACAGAAATAAAACAAAAAGAAGGTTAAAGCGTAGCTTCATTTGATATCAGTTATTCAATATCTTCTATCCATGTTCTTAGTGGATCCCAAATAATTAGACCTTTCTTTTTCTTATTCAAACCCTTACATTTATAAATTGCGATTTCAAAACTATAAGTAGCAAGTAGACGTGCCCGCCATTGGTGAAATGAGGGTGGTTGTTGATCTAACCATGCCGATGCTAGACAAATTCTCAATATTGACATTGAAATAAATATAAATCCCTTTGTTTGAATTGGTCGGGAATCCCCCACGGCGCCCAAAACTATTTCTGCGGTTGTTATTTCGATATCTTTTTTAATAATTTTTGAAAGAAAGATCGAGATATCCCGTCTAATAGCAGAGAGTTCATTACAAGTAGCAAACATGTGTATTAGGTCCGCTTCGGGGAGAGCACATCTTGGACATTTCGTCCCCTTTCCATAACTCCATTTTGCTATTTTTTAGGGGTATAATATAGCTGAAAGAAGGTCTTGTAATATTGTGCTAGTAATTTAGTGGAAATTAAGATTGATTGCGAAAGATTGAATGCAGTTTGAATTGAATTGTTGGTTATGTCTAATTTATCCTGCCATATCTGAAAATGTTTGTCGAGATCATCAGGCAGATTAGTGATTAGGTTGTTGTAAATTTCACCAATTTTAATTGTATTATTCTTTATAATGATATCTTTAATAGGTATTGTCTGAAAAGCTGAATTACCACCCCCTTTTTTTAACAGAAAATCTCTGACTTGCAAATATTTGTAAAAATCACGATGATCTAATTGGAATTTATTCTTTAATATTTCGAATGTATTAAGCCCAGATATGTTAAAAAGTAAACCAAGTTTTGTAATTCCTGATGTAACCCAGCGTTTCATACATGAGTCTGTGAAAATTGGGGGGAGGTTTTGGTTACCATAGATAGTTGTATAATATGAAAATCTACCGATCCCCAATAATTTGCGTACTTTATACCAAACTGAGTAAATTCCTTTAAGGGTTTTGAACCGAACCTTTTTAAAGTGGCAGTCGTAGGTTAGACGCCATAGATGGTCTCCCGTAGTGGTCCCTACAATAAGTTCTTGTGGGGTTGGAATTCTACCTGCAGAGTTTAGAGTGGGATTTGGGATTAAGAGCATTCTGCAATAATTAAGTGTACTGGCCCACCAATACACCTTAGAGTTAGGTAAGGCGAGACCGCCTCTATCTTTAGGTAAATTAATAAATTTCATTGCTCTTCGCGGTCTACTATATCCCCAGATAAAGCTGGAGAAGATATGATCCAGTTCAGTAAAAATATGTTGGTCAAAAATTAAACAGATGCTTCTAAAAAAATATAAGAATTTAGGGAAAAATACAATTTTTATTAAATTACTCCTTCCGATAATTGTTAAATGTAAGTTGTGTAGTCTCCTCAGTGATGAACTTGTTTGTTTAAGAAGTGGTTTCAAATTTAAACTGACTAGATTATTGAAATTGGCTGTGATATTTACCCCCAAATAAGTCGCATTTTCAACGATCCTTTCATCAACACAGTTAATTTGATTATTGATGACTATTTTAGTTTTATTTTCGTTTAATTTATAGCCTGAAATTTCACCGAAGTATTTAGCCTCTATTTCAATTAAATTTATTGCGTTAGTAGGATTGGTTGTGGTTAGGGCAATATCGTCCGCATAGGCTAGTGTTTTGGTGTCTCCATGAGGCGTCCTCACCGGTGTTATTGCGAGGTTTGTTTCTAGCCTCCGAATGAAAGGGTCTATGAATATAGCAAAAAGCAATGGGGAGCAGGGACAACCCTGCCTCGTTCCTCTTGTTATTTTAAAATGTTCTGATGTATCACCATTTATCACCACTGCTGCTTCTGGGTTAAGATACATCATACGGATTGCATTGATAAAATTTTCCCCAATTCCACTCTTTGACATGGCCGTCCATAAATATTGCCAGGAGACCCTATCGAACGCTTTTTCAGCATCGAGTAATATCAGTGCCATAGGGTCTCCTGCCACCTCGGTCATGTCGAAGAGTGTAATAACCCTCTGTAAGTGATCGATGGTAGATCTGCCGGGAACGTATGTAGGTGTATCGGTTTGAAAGTATTATATACTTTATGGTCTGGGCATACACCTGTATATGTGTGTATATATATATATATATACACATATATATATACACACACACACACACACACGCCCACACACACACACACACACACACACATATATATGTGTGTGTGTCGATTTTCCAACTTTGAAGCTCCTTTGTTCTCGGGAACTTGCAAGAAGAGAAACAGTACATTTGATTTTACATAATGTAACTTTTTTGTACCACTGTGCAATTAAATTAACTGCAATAATGTCTGTTTAAATGCAAGATATAAAACAACCCCCGGACTTGTATATCCAATTAAGTAAAAAGCCTTTTGTTGGTCCATTAGAAAAAATGGCTGGGGATCCTATACATTTTATACAGATAAAACATCTCCCCATGATGATATTTGCTTATATCTCCACATTGCTGTATCAGTTTTAAATGAATGCATGCCAGAAGCTAAAAATACCGCAATGACTTTTGTACCATGCTGCCAAAAGAAAACATCAAAATCAAGTCGTCTAAAATGCTACATATAAAGAGTGCTATAAAAATACTAAAAATTGCCTTAGTGCAAAAAATAATAAGAATTAAACCATTTAAATTGGTTGTAAGGTGATGTTTTAAAATTTTGGAAAGATACAGTTGATACAAGGATTGTGTGCGGATAAAAGAACATGCAGCCAACTGTGGTTAAATAGGATTAATCCTAAACACTATTTCATTTTGCTGGTTAGCTGCATATGTTAAACTGTAAAAAAGTTATTGTACACTTATTTTTATGCTTTTATACAGTAGTGCCAATTTGGACTGAAGACGGGGTTCCTCAACCGTAAACCTTAAAGCCATGTATATAGGTCCTCTGTTGTGTTGAGACCATAAGGACTCTTACTATCAAACTCTAAGATGTATAGAGTTTCCAATTTTCTAAGGACGGCCTCTCTGTTACCGCCAAGTCTTAAAGGCGGTATGGAGTCCACAACAAAATATTTTAGATCTTGATTGTTGTGGACTTGCCTAAAGTGGCGGGCAACTGGATAACTCAGATCAAAATTACTGATAGCTCTTATGTGTTGGAGAACTCTCTAATGGACTGGCAGTTTCGTGCTGCCGATGTATTTCAGTCCACAGGAGCACTCCAACACATAAACAGCATATTCGGTTTTGCAAGTGAAGAACTTGTAGATCATGGTGGGAGTAGTCCTGAAAGGGGTGATGTATGAGTTTTAATGCAGCGCTTGGGATATAAAGACTTGCATTTGCTTTACCAATTTATCATAAGCGAGGTTTCCATAAGAAACCACTACTACCTCTGGTAAATACACTACACTTGATAGGTAAGACACGTCTAAACTTTAAGGTGAGGTGTAAAGGGTCTAGCAGGGCCCTTTCTACAACCTTGAGTTTGAAAGTTTTGAATTCTAGAGTAGGGTACGCTACACTATACTTCACTAGCACCATGTCCACTACTGGGGAGTCTAGTCAGACTCAGGAGTCTGGGTACTGTGCCCTTAGGTTCCAGGAACGTAGGACCTTGTGCAACGCTAGAGGAATTAGAACAGGTAATAACGCCACTAAGTTTTTTCTGCTGCAGTTACTCCTCCAAGATGACATCCAGAATCCTGGAAGGCCACTGGAGGAAGAAGGCCTTGGTGAGGGGGGTGACCTTGAAGGACAAGAGCAAGAGGTACGTAGTATCACTGGCTCTGTCACTGAACATGGCCATAAGGGGCCTGAATACCATCTCATGGACAACCCTATACCTGTAGAGAGGGAGAGAGGGGGGTACTGTGTTACTAGAGGGAGTCATGACAGTAGGCCAACTTTCACTCCCCCTGGGTTGGTACACAGGGTTCCTAGGAGGAGGGTGTCTTCCTCTTCTTTATCCTCCCTTTCCTCACCATCATGCTTTTTATTTTTTTTTAGTATAATATAGCGCGAAATCGACCCAAAGGTATCAGAGTGCTTTACATGAGCACCTACTGCGTTACAGAGGGACACATTAAACTTGTTAGGCATGGGGAGATTAAGTGATTTCCCTCGAATCATAGAATGTTGAGCATCCCTGCCGAAACACGAACCCGGTTCCTCAGCTTCGAGGTTGTCCGCTCCAGCCATTAGGCCACATCCCCTTCCAGTGCCTGGGTCCACTTACTATGGTTTAGATGAGGACATCCTACATAGCGGGCACAATCTGCTCGAACTTGAGAAGACCTAACTATAGCTGAAGAGGGAGCAGTTGGCCCGATATTGGGAAGTCCTAGTAGTGGAGAAGAAGACGGAGAACTTGGGGATAGACCCTAATGGTGCCAGCAATAACGAGAAGAGAGTCAGGGAAGAAAACTTGATTATAGGAATCTCAGCAGGATAGTACCCCCTTTTAAAACTGGGGATGATTTCCATAAGTGGATTACTGCTATGGAGAAGGCCTGTAAAGTCTAGAAGGTCCCCCAGAAGCAGTGGGCAGCTATCCCGGGGCTCACCTTTGCAGACAAAGCTAGAGACAAACTCTTGGCAGTTAGAGAAGAGGATGCAGACAAATATACGGTGTTAAAAGAGATACTTATTGAAGGGTTAGGACTTACTTATGAAGAATACAGAATTAAGTTCAGAGAGATACTTAGAAAACCTCTTCACAAGACTGGGTTGATTTCATAGGCTGTATAGTTAAGACTCTGGAAGGCTGGTTACAGGGTAGTAATGGAGTGTAAATTTAGAAAGGGCCCCCTGCTACTGATGAGGAGTTCCTCTAGGTAGGGAAATAATTCATATTGTAAATTCCTAGGGCAACTACAAGTTAATGACCTGCAATAGAATATAAATATATTTGAATTGTAATCATCAATTTTGATATACCTTTTTAAAATATGAACATGACGTGTGTAAGGAATATGCTACTTACCAGTATGCATCTGTTCTTGGCATGTAGAGCTGCAGAGTCACACACTGAGGATAAGATCGCCATCTGGTGTTGGGCTCGGATGATTGCAGGTTGTTGTTGTCTTCGGAAGAAGCCTTTGGTCACGAGATAGGTGACTCCTCCCCTGGACAACAGTGCGCATGGGCATCCACTCCATCGTCAGATTGTTTTTCGCCATGATGGGAAAAGATGGAGTGTATAGGAATGAAAAGAAAGGATGTCCATGTGCGATGTCTAAGTAAGACAAATGCTGGAACAGATACAGGTCCCGGGGAGGCGGGTGGGCGTGTGTGACTCTGCAGCTCTACATGCCAAGAACAGATGCATACTGGTAAGTAGCATATTCCGTTCGAGGCATATGAGCTGCAGATCACACACTGAGGATAGACTATATAGCAGTGTCTCCCCTTAGCGGTGGTCACCTGTATCCGTTGCAGCAGTTTGAAATAAAGTTTTTAGGACAGCCTGGCCCACTGAGGCCTGTTGTTTGGCTTGCACATCAACACAGTAGTGTTTAGTGTAGGTATGCGTGGTAGACCACGTGGCTGCCTTGCAAATGTCTTCTAAGGGAATGTTACCTAAGAAGGCCATAGAAGCCCCTATTTTGCGCGTGGAGTGCGCCCTAGGGGGAACTGTAAGAGTACGTTTAGCCTTTTGGTAGCATATTTGGATGCACTTAACTATCCACCGGGCTATACCGGATTTGGAGATGGGATTGCCTTTATGTGGTGGTGCGAAAGCAACAAAAAGTTGTTTTGTCTTTCGAAAAGGTTTTGTCCTGTCGATGTAATAAAGCAAGGCTCTTTTAACATCTAAGGTATGTAGGGCCCTTTCAGCTACGGAGTCTGGGTTAGGGAAAAAGACCGGTAGCTCTACTGATTGGTTAAGGTGGAAAGGGGAAATCACTTTTGGAAGAAATTTAGGATTTGTCCTAAGAACTACTTTGTTACGGTGTAGTTGTAAGAAAGGTTCCTCTAGCGTAAGGGCTTGTATTTCACTTACTCTTCGTAGGGAAGTGAATGCGATAAGGAAGGCTACCTTCCATGTTAGGAACTGTAATTCACATTTGTGCATAGGTTCAAATGGGGGACCCATAAGTCTTGTTAGAACAACATTGAGATTCCACACTGGGGAAGGTGGTAATCTTGGGGGAAGAATTCTTTTCAGACCTTTCATAAACGCTTTGATGGCTGGTACCTTAAAGAGGGACAGGTGTTGCCTATTTTGCAAGTAGGCTGCCAAGGCTGCTAGGTGTAAACGTATAGAGGAATACGCTAGATTGCATCTTTGCAAGTGTAGTAGATAGCAAATGATGTTTTGGATGGAAGCATCCAATGGATGTATGTCATTATTAGCGCAGTAGATGGCAAATCGTTTCCATTTTGCGGCATAACATGCTCTAGTAGTAGGTCGTCTGGCTTCCTTTATGATATTCATACAGTCTGGAGGGAGGTTGAGGTACCCGAACTCTAAGACTTCAGGAGCCAGATCGCTAGGTTCAGTGTTTGAGGATCTGGGTGTCTGATTTCTCCATGGTTCTGGGTTAATAGATCCGGGGAGAGGTGTAGCTTTTGATGTGGAACTAAAGATAGTTCCAGAAGTGTGGTGAACCACGGTTGACGTGCCCAAGTGGGAGCTACCAGAATTAGTGTTAGCGACTGTTGTTTCAGTTTGCGTACCACAAATGGAACGAGTGGGAGAGGCGGAAAAGCGTATGCAAATCTGCCTGACCAGTTCATCCATAGGGCATTGCCCTTCGACTGTGGGTGTGGAAACCTGGCGGCGAAGGTTGAGCATTTTGTGTTTTCGGGAGTGGCGAACAGGTCTATGTCTGGTTGTCCCCATTTTTGGAAGAACGGGAGTAGAACCTTGGGGTGTAATTCCCATTCGTGGATCTGCTGTGTGTGGCGACTTAGGAGGTCGGCCACCTGGTTGTGGATTCCTGGGAGATGTTCTGCCAACAGGTAGATGTTTTGGGGAATTGCCCATCTCCAGATTTGCTGTGCCAGTTGGGACAGTTGGAGAGAATGTGTCCCCCCTTGCTTCTGTATATAATACATTGTTGTCATGTTGTCTGTGCGTATGAGGACAGTTTTGTTCTTTAGGTGTACCTGAAAGGATTTTAGTGCCAGGAACACTGCTAGGAGTTCCAGGTGATTGATGTGGAGCAGTTTTTGTTGACTGGTCCATCTGCCCTGAGTGGTATGTTGGAGGAGGTGGGCTCCCCACCCCGTGAGAGATGCGTCGGTAGTCAGCACAACTTGTGGAAGAGGCTCTAAGAACGGCCGCCCTTTGGACAGGTTGATGGTGTTCCACCATTTCAGTGAGCGAAGTGAACGACTGTCCACCAACACCAGATCGGTAAGTTGTCCGTGAGCTTGGTTCCACTGTTGTGCTAGACATTCCTGTAAGGGACACATTTGAAGTCGTGCGTGTGGGACTATGGAGATGCATGACGCCATCATGCCTAGGAGCTGCATGAACACTCTTGCTGGAAGAGATTGATGAGTTTGAAATTGAGAGATGAGATTTTGTATACTGGTTATCCTGGCAGTGCTGGGATAAGCTATGGCTTTGGATGTATCTATGGTTGCTCCTAGATACTGGTGTAAGTGGGAGGGCTGTAGATGGGATTTGGGGTAGTTGATAGTGAATCCCAAGTTGTGGAGGGTTTGAATAGTGCGATGAGTGTGGAGAACGCATTTTTGGTGAGTATTGGCTTTTATGAGCCAATCGTCCAGATAGGGGAAGACATGGATCTGCTGTCTTCAGAGGTGCGCTGCCACGACTGCTAAGCACTTGGTGAACACTCTGGGTGCTGTGGTTACTCCGAATGGGAGAACTGTAAATTGATAGTGTTGCCCATCTACTACAAATCGTAGATATTTTCTGTGAGCGGGATGCATAGGGATGTGAAAGTACGCGTCCTTGAGGTCCAATGTGGCGAGGAAGTCTCCCTGTTCTAATAGTGGGAGGACTTGTTGGAGGGTGGTCATATGAAAATGATCTGATTGTATATACTGGTTTAGTAGTCTGAGATCCAGTATGGGCCTTAACGTTTTGTCCTTTTTGGGAATGAGGAAGTATAGGGAATATACTCCTGTTCCCTGATGTTGAAGAGGGACTGGTTCTATCGCATGTTTTTGTAACAGGGATTGAACTTCTTGTTTGAGGAGAGAGAGATGATGTGAGGACATTGGGCGTTGTTTGGGCGGTATGTTTAGGGGGGATTGTATTAGTTCGAGGCAGTAGCCAGACTGGATAATTTGTCTTACCCACCTGTCTGTGGTGATGGAAGTCCAGACAGGTAGGAATTGTTGGAGCCGCCCCCCGACCGGAGTGGAATGGTCTGGGACGAGTGGTGGCAAGTCACTGTTTAGTGGCTGGGGAGGTGCGGGTGTTGTTGTTGTTGCCCCGCCCTCGACCTTTGTTATTGTTTCCCCTATAACCCCCTCGAAAATATCCTCTGTTAGGGGATGTTTGTCTAGAATTTTTAAAGGTGGACGTGGTCTCAGTTCCCAGATTTTTGGAGGCTCCTCTATAAAAGGAGCGACGAAAGGAACCCCGGGTTTGAGGAGACTGCAGTGCTCCCATAGATTTGGCAGTCTCATTATCTTTCTTCATTTTTTCTAATGCAGTGTCCACTGCAGGGCCAAATAGCTGCTCTTGGTTGAAAGGTTGAGCTAGAATTGTGGTTTGAACCTCCGGTTTAAAACCGGAAATACGAAGCCAGGCATGTCGTCTGAGTAAAACGCTGGTATTGACCGCCCTAGAAGCAGTGTCTGCCGCATCTAAGGCGCATTTAATGGAGGCATTAGATATTAATTTGCCTTCTTGAATGAGGTCAGTAGCCTGGGATTTAAAGGGCTCAGGCAGATGTTGCATAAGGTCCTCAAGTTGGTCATAATGCGCCCTATCATACCGGGCTAACAGGGCTTGGGTATTGGCAATACGCCAGTGGTTCGCCGCCTGTGCGGCGACTCGTTTGCCTGAGGCCTCTAAAAGCTTAGACTCCTTGTCCGTGGGAGGCGTTTCTCCAGTTGTCTGTGAGTTAACACGCTTCCTGGCATTTGACACGACCAAGGAGTCTAAAGGGAGCTGAGCTTTAATGTATGTAGGGTCCTGCGGGGCTGGTCTGTATTTTTTTTCGATGCGGGGGTTGAGAACCCTAGCTCTAACAGGGTCTTTAAAGACTTCAGTGGCATGCTTTATAACCCCTTTAATCATGGGCAGTATGTGAACAGCTTTTTGTGACTGCTCAAAAGTATCGAGGAGAAAGTCCTCTTCAAGGGCGTCCGTGTGCATCGTGACGCCATGGAATGTTGCTGCCCTATTTATGAGTTGGCCAAACCCCAAATGGTCATCAGGAGGGGAGGGCTTGGAAGGGTAGGTAGCGGGGTCAGGCATGTCAGGTATTGGATAAGACCAGTCATCTACTGGTGCTGTGTCTGGGAACGTAAAAGGGTCGTTTGGATCAAGAGGATCATTAAATAAATCAGGGTCCGCCCCTCCCCCTAAATCATCATTATCATCCTGTGGAGGAGGTGAATGAGAAGGAGATAGTAAAGGTAAAGGAGAAGGAGGAGGAGGAGGGGGGATGGGTTAGGAGGTAACGCAGGAGAGGAAGGACGAAGTGGTGAAGTAGCACAGTCCTTCTTCCGTATGGGAGCTGGAGGTGGTGTGATGTCCAGCTTCCGTTTCTTGTATGGAACTGCAGTCACATGTCCGGTTTTGGGATTGATGTAGATCCGCTTTTGATTAGGATCTGGGCGAAAAAGTTCATCCGGCTCCGAAAGTGGTGGTGGCGATGGCCATTTCGGATCTTTATGAACTTTTTTCGGTGTGGACGGAGTTTTCGGTGCCGATGGATTTTTCGGTGCCGACGGAGTTTTTGGCGCCGATGGAATCTTCGGTGCCGATGGAGTTTTCGGTGCAGATGGAATCTTCGGTGCCGAGGGACTTTTAGGCATCGATGTCGAAGAACGTTTCGGTGCCGGTGGAGACTTCGGTGCCGAGGAACGTTTTGGTGCCGAAGGAGATTTCGGTCTTGAAGCCTGTTTCGGTGCCGACAGTGGAGGTTTCGGTGCCGAAGGTATTATAGGCACAATAACATGAGGTTTGCTCGAGCCCGAGCCAACTACAGGCTTAGAAGTCTTTGGAGCCGGGCCCGAGGGCGGGGCTTCTGAAGAGGATGTTCGGTCGCGACTGGGCCCAGCTGGCGGAGTCTTGACCAATGTCTTTTTGGATGGGGTAGGGGCAGGGGGGGTGGTACTCACACGCTGCCCTGGAGTGATGAGGTCATCGGAATCGTCGGCCTCGGACACGATCTCGAGATCTTCGGTGTCATCTTCAGGAACATCCTGAGCAAAGATGTCCTCCGGTTCTGGAGCTGGTTTGGCCATGATGTGGCGTCGAGCTCTTCGGTCCCGGAGGGTCTTCTTGGAACGGAAAGCGGCACAAGCTGGACAGTTCGATTCGTTGTGTTCCGGCGACAGGCAGAGGTTGCAAACCTCGTGGTGGTCACTGTGGGGGAACTTCGCTCCACACTGGGGGCATTTTTTAAAGGGTGTCCTGTCCATCAGCCGCTTCCGGAACCGGTCCGAATTGATTTCGACGTCGATGGAATGAAGATTGAGAAGTTATTTTGATCGCTGGAAGTTTTCTGCTGGAGCGGAAAAAAGTTCATCCGAACCCAATGGCGGAAAAAAACAATCTGACGATGGAGTGGATGCCCATGCGCACTGTTGTCCAGGGGAGGAGTCACCTATCTCGTGACCAAAGGCTTCTTCCGAAGACAACAACAACCTGCAATCATCCGAGCCCAACACCAGATGGCGATCTTATCCTCAGTGTGTGATCTGCAGCTCATATGCCTCGAACATATTTGTCTTCCGTTTCTTCAATGTATAAACAATGAATAATTAGTATGAATGATGACATGGATAGAGTGTGTGTGTGGACTGTTTTAAATTTGTTTCTAAGCTCTCAATAAAAATTACTTTAGTATTTTTGCAAAAATGTGGTAATATGTTTGTCTCTCCTTATGTTAGAGAATTTATATTGTATTGCAGGTCATTAACTGGAGTTGCCCTAGGAATTTACAATATGTACATGAATATAATGGACTGCATAATCTGATCATGAGAGAGCACATCCTAAACAACTGTGTGCCTGAGAAATTGTACCAATACCTGGTGGACTCTGATCTGACCTCTCACCATCATTGTGGGGGTGACCATAAAAATAAAAATAAAACTAAGTCCCAAGAGAAAGATGGGGAGAAAGCTAAAGATAGCAAGAAAGAGTCTTCTTCTGGTACACAAAAACATTCCTCAGGTACTGGGTCACAGTCCTCCTCTTCTACATGTAAAAAACCTCCTTGGTGCTTTGTTTGTAAGCAAAAAGGTTATAGAACAGCTTATCCTGGTTGTTCTAAGAAAGGCACCAATACTGCTATTACACCCCCTAGTTCCCCTAGCAGTAGCACCACTAGCAGTAAACCCTAACAGGGTGTAGATGGGTTCACCTTGGGTACTACAGTGAGCTATGGTCTAGTCAGAAAAATCACTGAGACTGTCCTGATATCAGAGGGTGGCACTGACATTGCTACTTTGGCTGCCAGGCCTTCTAATGAAGCAATACAGGCAGTATCCCCTCACCAATGATATTGACGCAGAAGCTTAGAGGGACAAACTGCTGTTGTTACTTGGGAACACTTACCAAATAACCAACACAGACAATATCACTAATAGCCACCCAATGGCAGTGATCAATCTCGGCCTGGGGGGGTAGTTACCGGTACTAAAAAGGTTGTGGCATCCTCTAAAGTCACTGTAGAGTGTCCTATAGGCAATGATTTAGAGACGTCAGCATGGGCTGAGGTGGAGTTGAGTACTCATGCAGCCATACTTGGAATCTCTGAGAATGTGTTTGTGATGACTAGAGCACAGTCCTAGAAGCAGGGAGATCAACGAGCAGTGAAGCCTAAAATAATGACCCAGACTGCAACCAACAAGAGAGGTAGGAAGGGTAAAAAGTTATACTTCCTTTAGAAATTAGGTGAGGATCATTCTTCTCAGGAATATGATTTTGCCCCTTTTGAGGGAACTTCCCAGAGGAGCTTGGGCCTGACACAGTAGAGCTGCTAGGAGCAGGGGGACGCTCCAGGGAGGAATTGCGCCAGGAGCAGGAATCCTGCACCTTTCTTGAGAGCCTCAGGCACCAAGTGGCTGCAGAGGCAGGGGATGTAAGTGAGACCCACAAGGTCTACAGGGAGCATGGACTCCTTTATTCTGAGGCTAAGGACCCCAAAACTGGTGCCAACAGGAGGTTGGTCATTCCTCAGAAGTTTAGGGAGGTACTCTTGACACTAGCACATGACATACCCTTGCTGGGCATCTTGGGCAAAGCAAGACATAGGTCAGGTGTGTCCCACACTTTCACTGGCCCCACATGTCTGACGATACTAAGGACTTTTGTTGATCCTACATCACTTGCCAAACCAGTGGTGTCAGGTGGCACTACAAAGGCCCCCTTAATGCCAGCACCAGTGGTTGGGATAGTCTTTGAAAGGGTAGGGATTGACATTGTTTATCCCCTAAACCATCCTGCAGCATCTGGAAACAGTTATATCCTAGTGGTGGTAGACTATGCCACTAAATGCCCAGAAGTTAATCCCCTTCAATCAATCAATCAGGGGTTTTAGAGCACACTACTCACCTGTGAGGGTCTCAAGGCGCTGAGGAGGGGGTGCGACCAGCTCCGTGTGTCCTTTTAAGAGCCGGGTCTTGAGGTCCTATTTGAACTGGTGCAGTGTTAGGCTTCTTCGGATGCGAGGGATGAGAGTTCATTCCAGGTCTTGGCTGCGAGGTAGAAGAAGGATCTACCACCTGCTCTGGCCCTGTGGATAGGAGGGACCGTGGCTAGGGTGAGGTTTCTCTTGGGGGAGTGGAAGGAGATTAGTTTGTTGAGGTATTGGGTTCCAGTGCTTTTTATGGCTTTGTAGGCGTGTGTGAGCAGTTTGAAGGTTATTCTTTTTTCCACGGGGAGCCAGTGGAGGGCGCAGAGGTGTCGGGAGATGTGGTCATCTCGTGGGATGTCGAGGATAAGTCTGGCTGCGGCGTTCTGGACAGTCTGGAGATTGCGGAGGAGTTTTTTGTTGATTCCAGCGTAGAGAGCATTTCCGTAATCCATTCTACTGGTGATGAGTGCATGGGTGACGGTCTTCCTGGAGTCAGGGAGATCCATTTGAAGATCTTGCGAAGTATGCGGAGGGTTTAGAGGCATGTGGAGGACACTGCGTTGATCTGGCGGTTCCTGGTGAGTGAAGAGTCGAGTATGAAGGCGAGGTTGCGTGCGTGGTCTGTTGAGGTGGGTGGGGGGCCACCAAGTGTTGTCCCATGCGGAGGGGGTGGAGCAGAGGATGAGGACTTCTGTTTTCTATGAATTGAACTTCAGGCAGCTGTTGCTCATCCAGGCTGCAAATTGTGCCTGGTGATGTTGGATTCCTTGTTGAGGGAGAGGATGAGCTAGGTGTCGTTGGCGTATGAGACTATGTTGAGTCCGTGGTTTCTGACGATGGTTGCAAGAGTGTGGGTCTAAGGGAGGATCTTTGGGGTACTTCGCATCTGATCTCTCTTGGTTCGGAGAGGAAGGGCGGGAGTCTTATTCTTTGTGTTCTGCCTGAGAGGAAAGATCGAATCCAGTCTAAAGCTGTTCCTTGGATGCTGGCGTTGTGGAGCCTGGAGGCTAGTGTGTATAGTCGAAGGCTGCTGCAAGGTCCAGGAGGATGAGGGCTGGTGTGTGGCCTTGGTCGAGGAGGGCGCGGATTACGTCGGTGGCAGCTATGAAGGTGATCTTGGCGCTGCGGTTGCTGCAGAATCCGGATTGAGAGGTGTCTAGGATGTTGTTGGTTTCTATGAAGTGTACTAGCTGGGTGTTGACAGATTTTCAATGACTTTGGTGGCAAAATTGAGCAGTGAGATGAGATCTGTCGGGTCTGTAGAGGGCTTCTTTAGGAGGGCGCATTTCCAGTCGTCGCGGAATGTGGCGGTCTCGAGGGATCAGTCGATAGTTCGCATAGTTCGGGTGCGATGGCAGTGGAAGATGTGCGATGGGCAGGGGTCAGTAGGTGTTCAGGAGTGGATGCTTTTCATTGTTTTTACGGTGTCTTCTGTGGTGAGAGGAGTCCAGGTGAGGAGGGTCTGTAGGAATGGCGTCCCTGGGGGTGAAAGTTAGGGCAGTGCCGTGGTCTTGGTCATCGAAGTTGTCGTAGAGCTTCTTGATCTTGAGGTGAAAGAAGGAGCAGAGTTTGTTGTAGAGGTCCTGGAAGGGAGGGACGTCGGCTCTTTCGCTGTTGGGTCCGGCAAATGCTTGCATGATGACGAAGAGTTCTTAGGAATTGTGGGAGTTGGAGAGGATTCTGTCTTTCTCTGTTGATTTGGTGGTGTGCCGTGGTGGCTGCCTTATAGGAGGAGCATGCTTCCAGGGTTTTGCTGTTTCTCCACGTCTTCTCCAGTTGTCGGCAAGGTTGTTTGGATTGTCGGATATCCGTGGTGAACTAGTTGGCTTTCTTGTTGTGTCGTCACATGGTATTCAGGAGGGGGGCAAGAGTGTTGGTGCAGTTTGCGATCCACTAGTGGAGGTTGCTCGCCGCTGTGTTAGCGTCTGTCGTAGTTGGGGAGGAGTGCAGTTGAGGCTGGAGGTGAGGTGTTCTCTTCGGAGACTTAGCTCCAGCTTCTGCGTGGGGGGGGGCGCTTGTGTGCGGTGGGTTTCGAGAAGGAGAAATGGATGCGGTGGTGGTCTGACCATAGCGGTTCCGTGGTGTGGCTGAAGTGAATGTTGTTACCTCCGGCGAAGATGGGGTTGAGAATGTGTCCAGCTGTGTGAGTGGAGATGGAGACAAGTTGCTTCAGACCTATGTTGGTGAGGGTGGTGGTGTTGGGACCGCTGTTGTTGTCTAGATGGAAGTTCAGGTCTCCGAGTAGTATGTAGTCCGTGGCGGTGACAGCTTGGGGAGCGATGTGGCCTGCGATGAAGTTCGTGAACGGAGTGTGGGGTCCGGGAGGTCTGTAGGCGAGTGTTCCGCAGAGCGCAGATCTGGGGATGGGCTGGATCGGGAAGTGGATGTGTTCCATGAGGGACGAGGCGTCGTCCGAGTTGGAGGATGTTAGTCGGAGGGAGCTTTTGTGGACGATGGTGAGGCCTCCTCCTTGGCAGTTGGCGCAGTCTTTCCTCAGGATCTTGTATCCGTCGGGGATGAGGGTTGCGATGTCGGGTGCGGAGCTGGAGTTGGTACAGGTCCCAGTGAGGAAGGCAACATCGGGCGAGTGAGTGTTGAGGAGGTCCCAGATTTCCACGGCGTATCTGTGCAGGGAGCCTAAGTTGAAGACGATGCAGTTCAGTGGCTTGTGTGCGGTGGCGTCCGGTGGGTTGGGGTGGCTGCCTGGGTGCGGAGGTGGGTGAAGGTGCAGCAGCAGTGTTGGCAGGAGATCGGGACCTGGGTGTTGCTCGGCACCAAGAGCTAGCAGTTGTTGTTGCATCCGGGGTTGAGTGTGTGAAGAGTGCTAGGGTCATAGAGGCAGGGGTCGGGTGACCAGGGTCCCTGGCCCGGGTCGTGCATAGGCGCAGACAGTCTTCCCTTTCGCACTCCAGCGGCGCAGCCACACAATGTTTATGTTTATGTTTTTCCAATTTTTATTGCGCACGAATACCCAGAGGTGTCTCGGCGCATACGGAGCATCCTACTGACAAAGACATCTAGAGGAATTATTGGTTGAATAACCAAGTCTTCAGAAGTTTACGGAACATGATAAGGGTGGGGGCCGTTTTTATGGCAAAAGGGAGGGAGTTCCACAGCCTAGGAGTTGCTACCAAAAAACGTCTATCTCCCCATGTGGAGTTTCTGGTGCGTGGCACTGGGAGCAGATAAGTGGAGGCTGATCTTAAAGTTCTGTTGGGAACATAAATCCGAAAAGCCTCCTTCAAAAACTTAGGTCCCGAGTCATGAATGGCTTCATAAGCGATGCATAGAGCCTTGTATTTTATTCAACTCTTTACTCTCAGCCAATGCAGCTGGTGAATGGCCGAAGATGTAGGGTGACGAAAAGGAACACCAAGCATTAATCTAGCTGCCGCATTCTGTACCGATTGCAGCTTAGCTAGAACCTGCTCCTGAGCGTTAAGAAAAAGGCCGTTGCTATAGTCCAATTTTGAGAAAACAAGTGTGGTAACTAAAGTTTTACCTGCAGTTGAAGGGAGGTATGGCAGCAGCTTCTTGATCTTTCTAAGCATATAATAGGAAGATGCCATCACAGCGTTGGCGTGACACTTAAAAGACAGTTTATCGTCGAACATGATACCGAGATTCCTGACCTTGGTTACTGGAGTGGGAGGGGGACCCATGTCACTAGGCCACCAGATCGCAGACCACTCAGGAGAAAGCCTGCCAAAGGTCAGCACCTCGGTCTTGTCCGAATTCAATTTTAAACTGTTGTCCGCCATCCAGGAGCTGATAGCCATCATCCCTTCCTGAAAATGGGCAGCAATTGCGGGACCATCTTTTTGAATAGACAGCACCAGTTGGGTATCATCAGCATAGGTGGTTAGCCGCAGCTTGTAGGCCTTTATAACCTTCGCCAGATCTGCCACATATATATTAAATAATGTGGGGCTTAGCGAGGATCCCTGAGGAACCCCGCAAGGGAGAACAAAAGTGGGTGAGTAGAACTTACCCAACTTAACTGCTTGAGTTCGATTGGCAAGAAAAGAAGCGATAAGCTTCTTTGCAAGGTGAGTTACCCCCATGGATGCGACACCATTAAGTAGGGGAGGGGGAGCAGCTAGGAGGTGGGAACACGCTGGGGGGAGGAGGGGCCGCTGGGGCACCAGCGGCGGGGAAAACAGAAAAGGCAACCAAAAAGGGGCAAACAGAAAAAAGGCAAAACAGAACCATTACAGCTCCTGCAGTGGCAAAGATCTGCTTAGGATATTTTTCCATAGTGGGCTTTTGTGAGAAGTTGGCCTGATGTATGATGTCACTAGTTCTAGTGTACACCTTATATCAGTCCAAATACCCTTATGGAGATTGGTTGTAAAGTCAACCTTATAGACCAGCTATCCTAGTGGTAGCATGGACAAGAGCAGTCTTAGGCTAAACTCTGAATGGCATGTGAAGCCAGCTGTGATACCATATATAATCCCTTGAATACCAAATGAAAGGACACCACAACAGATATATATATAAAATAAAGTGTATTTATTCTAGTCAAACCCTCAGCACTCTTTATGAGATTAGAGGTAAGTACAACACAGTCTTCTTTAAGCATACATTAAGTCACACAGGTAAGTAATACAGTTAGGCCCTAGGGGCCACGCAAACCATATACTAAGTAAGTGGTATAAGAACCACTGTCACGAAAATAGAATAGGCCTAGGCCTAGGGAATCGCTGGGGCTACACTACACTAGCGTTAGTTAGGGAGTGGGAGGCCCACGGGATTCGTGTGCAGAGTGGAAACACTCACGCGTAATGCGTAAAAGTCAATAGCAATAGTACAGTTTAGAAAACGGTAGATTTAGGACACTTCCGGAGTAGCTAGGAAGTTGAGACTTGAAAACTAGACACTAGGATAGTCACTATCCTGATGAGCACCGGAGTACCCAAGTTACCTAGCCCACAGGCTGCGGGTGCATAGGGGTGAAGATGCGTCGTTTTCGTCGTCGACTCCTATGGATGCCTGAAGAAAGATGCTGACAGGCAGTCAGTGAAGAGTGTCCGGTGGATCCCAAGGCTGGGATCAAGAAGAAAGGAAACCTGCAAGCAGAAGGGACAGAGTCAAGGTCACTAGCCAGTGACCACGTGGAACCAGGAAGGAACCAGGCGATGTCGTGAAGATTGCAGGTGAAGGTGAAGCTTGTCGCTGCAGCCAGGAGGACCAGGAAGCGTCGAGGACGACCAGGACCAGGAGGCGAGCTGTCCCACGAAGGCTCTTGCTGTCGGCGGCGTCGAAGTTGGACTAGGACTCACCAAGCCTTGGCAAGCGGAACCCACGAAGAACGGAGGACTTGCTTCTGGTGCAGACCAGGAAGGTCTGGGGTGCTTCTTCTTTGCAGAGAAGCGGGAGCCAGTCTGGAGGAGCCAAACCAGCGCAGAAGATTTCAGGGTGCGTCGTCACAAAGGCCACTAGCCAGCGGGCAAGCAACCGGACAGACGCGGCAAGCAGGAAAATGCTGAAGGGCCCCACGCAGGACTCGTGGAGTGTGGGGGGCTGATCTTCGGTGCAGATGGTGCTTGGGGTTGGGGCTTCTCAATCCCCGGTGCACAACTTCGAGGGTACCTCAGAAGCTGCGCTTTAAGTTACTAGCCACTTTTTCCAGGTAGCCGGTCGCTCGTCGCCTCCACGGATCTCAGCTCTGCTGTAGATGTGGATCAGGGTCGGAGAAGTCTGGAAGTCAAGGCTCTGGTCAGGCTCTGCAGTCGGTTCCTCGTAGAACGTGGGCAAAGCAAAGGGTAGTCTCTTGATGGTGCCTGTTTGCACAGGGTAGCCACTCCTTGGCTACAAGGGAGATTCTTCAGTCTTCTTCTTTCGTCGAATGTCGAAGGTCCAGAGTTTCTGTTCAGTTTTGCAGGTTCAGGATAATCTAAATTCTTGAGGCCCAACTCCCACTCTTATACTAATCTGGGGGGCTGGGATACCTGCTAGGTCACGCCTTATGGGTGGGACCTGGGAGGGGGTGGTTACACCCACTTCCCTTTGTCCAGTTTCGCGCCAGAGCTGGGGCTGGAGTGCCCCAGCGCCGGTTTGAACTGGACTATGCAAGGAACACCTTGTGTGCCCCAGGCATGTCTCATTCCTTTCAGCCCACCCTGCCCCAATACACTAAAGGCTGTCTGGGGAGGTGCTAGCACCTCCCCAAGCAGGAAACCTATTGTCCAGGCCTCCCTGGCTGGGATCACTCCCAGCAGCAGGAGGTCAGACTTGTGTCTGTGGCAGCAGCATCCATTTTGTGATGCTGAGGCTTTGGTTAGAGTTAAACAGCAAAGTAGGATTTTAACATGTCTCTCCCTCTAGAAGGGAGGAATAATATCCTCATCACCAGAAATGGTATGGGGGTATTATTCCAAAGTGTTAGACACCTTACACGACATGTTTTGATAAAGCCAAACCATAGTTACCATAACCGTTTAAGATTATAAGGCACTTTAAGAGTATATGGTAGGCTATATCATAGAACAGCTACAAGGACATGGTTCCGAAAGCTGCAGACAGGCTCAGCTCATGCTAGAGCACCATCTCACATGTTACCAAGCACTCTGCCTCCAGGATTGTTAAGGCCTGCCATAGGAGTGACTGATAGGTACACATGTGTCTATATATAAGGATAGATATAGGCATACTATATCTAAGCAAGGGGTGATTACACGACCTTGCCCCAGCTGAGTGATCAGCCAGTTGTGTCTGATTGGAAGGCCAGACCAGGGGTGGCATAATACATGCTGCAGCCCCTGGGAGGCCTAGGGTACACCTATGCCCTGGGTACCTAGGGTACACTGTACAGGGTCCAATAAGGTGATCCTTACCAATTGGGAATGTACCTAGGGTACATGGAGTCCATTTTAAAGAGAGAGCAGACAGCCTGAGACCCTGAATGGCAGGATCTCAGGCCAACTAAGTCGAAAAACCAGCTAGACACTAGGCAAAAAGTTGGGGGTAACCATAGTCAGATATCCACCTTCCTACACAACCCCCCCCCCCCCCCCCCCAAACGAAAGGAGATAAGGCTGGCCTTGACAAGGTAAGCCTCTATTGCCTAAGTGGCCATATAAGGAAGAACCAGCACTGGCATGGTTACCCCCTGTCTCATGGTCCACTAAGCAATCCCTCACCCTAAAGGTATCATAGGGTCTCCACCATAGGGAATCACTACCTTTGGTGTGTCTTTGCAAAGTAAAAGGCTGGTGTTGAGATGGAGTACTGAAGTGAGTGTCCTCAAAGTGAGGCCCCAGCTTCCTCCAATCATCCTCCACCATGGATGCCTTTCTTTCTTTCACTGAGTTGCACTGTGCTCTCAGGGTCAGCCTCTGGCTACCTAAAGCTGGAGGCTGGGTCCCTTTTGTGGGCTTACTGGAGTGACAGGTCAGGTTTGGGGCCCTAAGGTCCCAGGTTTGCCCGTGCCCAACAGAATCCCTCTGGGGGAGGTCCCTAACTACCTGTAAAGGGGATCCCTCAGGAATGTTTTTACCCATCACCTGGCTAGGGCTACTAGCCAGGCAATCCTCATTCTTTTGATGGGGGGGTTCTTGTGGACAGGGGCCCTCTTGGGGTCCACTGGCCTCCCTGACCTCTGCAGCCCTGGGCTGACTGAGGCAGGGTAGAGAGAGGCAGGCTACCTGCACCAGACTGGGTCCCACCTTGGAAGGGGCCACTGACATCAGAGGCTCTGCCAGGCCAGGCCTGGCTACCTCTGGGGCAGTTCCTTCACAAGGGGTGAGGTCAGATCCCTGAGGAGGCTGACCTTTTCCTAATGTCTGGGGAGAGGGAGACTTTTCTTCCTCCCCACTACTCTCTGTTTGTGTGGAGTGATCCATAGTTTCAGGCTTCACTACACCTATGTCAGTCTGAGTATAGGCTGAGACCATTACAGCCTTGCCAACCTTTTCAGGGAGGCACTCAGTTTGGGTTTGAGCTGTGACTGTCACAGCTCTGCCAGTCTCTACAGGGAAGTCTGTCTTTGCCTGGGCTGTGGCTACCACTGCCCTTCCAACCTTTTCAGGGAGGAAATCTACTTGGACAGGGGTTGTGGCTGGCACAACCCCACTACCCTTTTGTGAAAGGCCTACCATTTTGGAATGGGTGTCTTGTTCAACTCCAGCCCAAGCTGAGAGTTCTAAGTCATTCCCCAGTAAGCAGTCCACAGGCAAGGTTGGAGACACTGCCACCCTTTTAGGGCCAGTGACACCTCCCCAGCTGAGACATACCTCTGCCATGGGATGACTGTTCTGGTTGCCATCAATGTTAGTTACCTGGTATGAGAAACCAGGCAAAAGCTGCTCAGAGGGAACTAGCCTATGGGCCACCATAGTGATGCTAGCTCCAGTGTCTATGTAGGCCTCAGCTTTTCTACCATTGATGTAGGGTTCCTGTCTGTACCTACCCAAAGTGTTGGGACAGGCAGTGAAGTTGGCAAACCCCATGCCACCATCACAGACAAGAGTAGCTGCTGTAGGGAAATAGGCTAAGCCAGAGTCCCCCTGTGTTCCCCAAGAAAACCCAACCAAATTTTTGGGGGCACTCCCACCACCTGGGGGATTACTGCTGACAGTAATAGGTGGTGTGACAGGAGTAGTTGGAGGAACAGTTTTGTTTTTAGCCTGTGGGCAACTGCTGTCAGTTTTCCAATGCCCAGGTGTTTTACACACATGGCAGTAAGGCTTTTTAACTGTGGTAGAGGAGGGAGCTTGGGACCCACCACCCTGTGTGGAGTTTTGGGGCCCTTGTTGTAAATTGAAACGACGATGTGATTAAGCATTTACTAAAGACATCAATTCCCCTCTTATAGATCGTGTTTTCTCTGTTATGTTGACCGAAGTTCGGACTCCATTTTGTATTGTCATGCCTCCACGTGTTCCCCACGAGAAGAGTCCAGCCTCTGTGTTAGTTGCTCTTGTAATCTGCCTAGTAACAGTCTATAAATAGCTCCTCTGTCCATGTGGCACATGCCCAGACTTGACCACATCTGTTATCAGTTAGCCTTGCTTGACCATGTTTTCGCGGGCTCAAGGAGTGTGTTAGCTCCGCCCACATATTGATTCAGTATCGAAAATGACCATAAATGGTAATGTTCTTCGACCTCATGTTGTATCCACCCACTTATGAGCCCCTCTATTGTGTATAAAAGGGGACCATGTACGTAAGTTCTTTGTGCTACTCTATGCAATACTGAAGAGTGTTGTGTGGATTGTAGGACCACCCTTAAGGGTTAATAAATGCTGTCTTTGTACTTTGCAGTTTCCGTGCCAACTTCCTTATAGATTCCATTACAAGAGAGCGAACCCTTGTGTCCTGCGGGCCTAGCTGGGGCCTGTATTCATCAATTGGCGCCCGTCACGTGGGGCTCATCGGCGACTCGGATGCTCGAAGGACTGGTCGCGACGAAGGTGAGGAATTGGGCCGGGGACGTGATCACTGCCAGCGGCGTCTTAGCCCTGGCATCCCGAGGTTTTTCTTCCTTCCCTTCCGAGCTGACCGTCTGGGTGGCGCCGGTCCTCGACTGAGACCTCTTCTGTCGGTCTTGCCGTGAAAGCCGTTTGGGCGATTGTGGAGCTTGGCAGTTGGAATCTGGACTCTTGATTGGTAAGAACCGGTGTACGGTACTTGCTCCGAGTTTTTGAAGCCTGATCTGGCTATTTGAGTTTGATTTGTGATGACTAGTCATATTTTGTATTTGTCTTTGTGAATATATATGCGTTGCAACACATATAGGCAGGTAATGTGGAGAGATTTCTCCGGAGCTGTGTAACTTTGAACGGCGCAACGATTAAGTGCCATTTTTCCTATAATATTGCATATTTTGCATTATTTCTGAGCATGCCTGCTTTCAGCGCACTCCGTAAGTGGTGTTGCTGTTTCGGAAACCGGTTGAACCTCGAGGAATCTGCTCCAGCTCCCCCAGAGGGGACTCCTAATAGGAATATGTATGTGAAGCATGGTCTTTCTTCCATAATGTACAGCACAGTATGGAGGAAATATACAAAAAAAGATCCTGAGTTGCGATGGCCTTTGTATGGATCGTTTGATATACGTAAGATTGAGTATGTGGAACAGTGTATGTGTAAGCGACGTGCTCGTCAGGATATGTTTGAGTGTGTGCGGTTGTGGGTGAAGGAGGTGCGTGAGCGAGAGAAGCGTGAGAAAGCGCTGTTTGATAAAGAACAACGGAAGAATGATCATGTGCGAGCCCAGGAAGCGAAGCGTCGGGAAGACAGAGAACAGACAGAGAGACAAGAGAAAGAGCGTAGGCTGCAAGTTTCGGGTCAATATGCTGTTCGGCAGCCACTTTATCCTGTCCTTAATAATCTTGATGATGATTTTTATTTACTAGATCGCTCTCCGCCCCCTTATGTCGGCGCATCTGCTCCGAGGCCGCAAGATTCTGTCCCGGGTACGGGTAAGGTAGATACGCGGTCCATGTTATCGGCTGAGCATATGGCTGAGCTTCGGCAAATTTCCTTCCGTGCACTTAAGGGTAAGGTGTCCGTGGATGAATTGTTCCATACTTGGGGGTCGTGGCAGGATAGAGAGAGATTGTATTTTTTGAGTCATTTCGCTGAGGAAGTGATTGCTGCTTTTCGGAAATATTCTAGTGTCTTTGAGCCTGAAGAAGTGACGTCGGATGCTAAAGCATTGCATGATGGTGTTTTTTCTCCCTCTAAGGCTCCTGATACGGCTCGGCGGCTATTCGCCTTGCGGGACGCGGTGCTGGCCCATAAAGGAAAAGCGCGCCCACGAGCAGGGGAGGAGACGCAGTCGGATTCGTGTACCGCAGAAGGCCATTCATCTACCTCTCAATCAGATAAGAGCGATCTAGTGCATGCTAAGCCAATGCGCGAGGCGGCGCCTTTGTATGTTCCTCCTAAAGGAGCGGGGACTAGCTCGGACATTACCTCCGCCGATGCTAAGGGATATTTTGTGTATAATTGGGTTTACACTCCGTGGCATAGGGCTGATGTTATGGCGTTGAAGAATGCGCTGCCCGACCCCCGCAAGAATCCAGCGGCCTTCTATGAAGAAGTTGAGGGGGCCTTGAATTCTTGCGTTATGACTTTAGCAGATATAGATTTGTTCTTTGGGCTTATTCTACCACCAGATATGTGGCGATCTGTGCGAAAGGTAGATGATGTTGCCACTTTTAAGGCTCGATGGTCTGAACTGGAGGATGAGGATAGGGAGAGGAAGCCTGCGCAGAAACCGCCCCAGAATATTTTAGATCTCCCTGCTGCTATTGTGGCTAAGCTAAAGACAATTATCCCCCCTAAAAAGATTGACTGGAATATGTTAGCTGCATGTAAACAGAAAGTTGACGAGTCAGTTGCGGACTTCTTTACGCGCTTTGAGGAGACGTTTCATGATTTTAGTGGACAGTCGCTTACCGACGATACGGGACGCCACCTTTTTGCGGATAAATATGTGGCTAATCTGCTGCCGGCAGTTGCGGCCCGTCTAAAAGCGAGTGAAAGTTCTTGGTCCTCCGCTACACCGACGGCCCTCCTGACTATCGCCCAGTATTATGAGCGTCAGGAGCAAGAAGCAAAGGGCCAGGAGGAAAAGAAATCGAAAGATTTGAAAACAAAGGTGATGTTGGCACAAGTCTATGGCCCGCCTCGACGGGGTAGTAATAGAGGTAGGGGAGGATCTTATGGTCCTCCCTCGGGCCGATCTGATTTGAATAGGAACCAATGTGCGTATTGTAAGCAATCGGGTCATTGGGCTAGGGACTGCCCGGTGTTGCATGCATCGCGTCAGGGGCATACCCACGGTGGCCCGCGAGGTAGAGGGGGTTTCTCGAACTTTCGAGGGAATTCTAACGAACAGGCTCGTTTTGACTCTGCTGGGCAGCACCGAGATAGATCAAATGTTTTCGATCGCCAGCATCAGTATCAAGCGTTAGGGATTGACCGGTCGGGGTACCATGACTCTCAGCATGCATAGGAATGCGTTGGATGGGGGTTAGAATCAGTTGAGGTGCCGGTCGATCAGAAGGGCCCTTATGTATCGGCTGAGGTTTTGGGCTCTACTGATCAGTTCCTAGTGGATACAGGAGCGACACGTAGTGCGCTATCTAAGCAATTGGTTCCGGGGGCTCCCCCATCCGGCTTAATGGTCACATCGGTAGGGTTTGACGGTACACTCTCCCGAAGCCCTCTTTCACAGCCCCTCATGTTTAAGGTTGATTCTTTTTCTGCACCCTGTCCGTTTCTGCTTGCCCCGTACACACCGGACAACATTATGGGTCTTGATATGTTAAAGCATTTTAGGGCTACGATCCGTTGCTCCCCTACTGGGGTGCGGGTAATATTGAATGATAATTACCCCCGATCAGAACGGATGTGTACGATGTCAGAGGATGCGCTGTTAGCTACCCTTCCTCGTGCTTTGTGGGCAACTTCGGATACTGATGTGGGACAAATGGTGATTCCACCGGTCCACATTAGCGTCCAGGAGGGGGCGGTGTTACTACGCCTCCCACAGTATCGTATTTCCCAGGAGGGGGAGGAGGCTCTTATACAGATAGTGCAGGATTTGATAGCGGTAGGGGTAGTGGAGGAAGTCCCCTATAACATTTGTAACAGTCCGATTCTTCCCATACTGAAAAAGGATACGGATGCCAGAGTTTATCGGTTTATAATTGATTTGAGAGAAGTGAACAAGATCGTGATACCACAATACCCAGTGGTTTCCGATATCACGACGTTGCTTACCTTGGTCCCGCCTACGGCGACCATGTTCTCAGTGATTGATTTGAAGAATGCCTTCTTTTCCATTCCCATTCACCCTGATAGCCGATATCTTTTTGGGTTTACATTAAATAATAGATCTTATCGTTTCTGTAGGATTCCCCAGGGCTATACAGAAAGCCCTAGCATTTACAGTCAGGCTTTGAAACGACAATTGGATTCCTTTGTTCTGCTCGAGGGGGTCGCCCTCATTCAATATGTTGATGACATCTTGCTGGCGGCTGACACCCAAGAGTTGTGTGAAAAAAGTACGTTATCATTACTTTCTTTTTTAGCGTCCCACAATCATAAGGTATCTAGGAAGAAATTGCAATTCTGTAGACCAAAGGTGACTTATTTGGGTCACCTTTTGTCTAAGGAGGGACGTGCACTCACACCGGATCGTATCCAAGTAATTTTGGATACACCGAGACCGTCCACACAGAAGGATGTGCGTGCATTCTTGGGCCTCGTTTCTTTTTGTAGACAGTGGATATTGGGGTTTTCGCACGTAGCTAAGCCATTGTTAGCCCTCTTGACAAAGGACACGCCTATCCCAATCCCTTGGTCAGATGAGTGTGATACTGCTTTTCAGCAACTCCGACAGGCCCTTTGTTCAGCACCAGTGTTAGGGACCCCTGATTATGCAAAACCCTTTTCGTTGTATGTGCATGAGAAAGATGGATGTGCATTGTCAGTTTTAGTGCAGATGCACGGCGATAAGCAGCGCCCTTGTGCATATTTTTCGGCTGTACTTGATCCTGTCGCCCGAGCATTACCAGGGTGTTTTCGCTCGGTTGCGGCGACAGCTGTGTCAATACGCCAAAGCGAGGGAATTGTGTTATCTCATAAGCTGTTGGTATTAGTCCCCCATGCTGTCGATGCCCTGCTCAATCAAACGAAGACGCAGCATTTGACCAGCGCCCGTTTAACGGGATATGAGTTGACGCTTTTGGCTCCTCATATTACGTTGAAAAGGTGCGTAACGTTAAACCCGGCAACATTGTTGCCATACCCCGAAACCCAGCCTGAGGCGCGGAAAGCGCATGATTGTATTCTCGTGACTGAGGAACAAACAAAGGGTCGTATTGATCTCCAGGATACGCCCTTTCCAGATGTAGATGGAGAACTGTGGGTGGATGGATCCTGTCTGAAGCTACCAGATGGTACGACTTCAGCAGCATATGCAATTACCACATTACAAACGATAGTGGAGACAGCACGCATACCACAGAAATCAGCTCAAGTAGCGGAACTGATAGCATTAACACGAGCATGTGAGCTCAGTACAGGACTATGTGTGAATGTTTATACAGATAGCCGCTATGCCTTCGGAGTAGCGCATGACTTCGGCCTACTCTGGAAGGAGAGAGGGTTTTTAACGTCACATGGAGTACAGATAATGCATGGAGAGTTAGTTCATAATCTTTTAACTGCATTGACATACCCAAAGAAAATTGCCATCGTTAAGTGTAGCGCCCATAGGAAAGTGGTTGATAAAGTTGGAGAAGGGAATGCGTTAGCAGACCGAGTAGCACGGGAGACTGCGATGCAGCCCGGTACTACTGCCATGTATGTAGTAAAGTCACAGGTGGAAAGATGGCATGATGCGAAGGAGGAAGTGCGAGAAATGCAAAGGACCGCTTCTGACAAAGAGCGGGAACAATGGGCTAGTGAGGGAGAATTGGATGATGAGGGTTGCTGGAGAAATAAGCAGATGGATAGATGGAAATTACCCACGGCTTTTGTACAACCTATGGTTCAAATGGCACATGGGCTAGCACATGTTGGAGCTTCCGCAATTGTGAAATTGCTTACCCAAGTCTGGGAGCATCCAGAGATTGCTAGCACAGCAAAGAGGGTGGTGCAGACTTGTATGATCTGCCTGAGGTACAACCCAGGAAAGGGTACTCGAACTCCAGCAGGAGGGTTTGTGACACCCACTGCACCCTTTGAGGTTCTGCAGATGGATTACATCCAGCTGGAGCGCTGTAATAACCTGAAGTATGTTCTAGTAGTGGTTTGCGCCTTCAGCAAATGGGTTGAAGCGTACCCTACGAAAGACAATACTGCAATGACTACTGCGAAGATGCTGCTGAAAGAGTTCTTCCCTCGATATGGCGTCTGTAGACTTCTGTGGAGTGATAATGGCCCTCACTTTGTAGCGGATGTTATAAAGTATGTCTTGAAGGGCCTAGGCATCACTCAGAAGTTCCACGCCGTGTTTCACCCTCAGTCTGCAGGCCTAGTTGAGAAGTATAATGGTACACTGAAGCTTAAGATCGCCAAAATTCAAGCTTCGACATCTTTGACTTGGCCAGACGCTCTGCCACTGGCGTTATTGTCAATTAGATCGGTACCGCACTCTCGAACTGGCCTTACACCATATGAGATTGTCTTCGGACGCCCAATGAATATTTGGGGTCCGCCAAAACCTAAGGCTGTGCATGATGTACCTTGTGTGATGATGAGTGATTATCTGGCACAGTTAACGGATAACTTGGTTTCTATTCATCAACAGGTCCGGGAGGCGCTCCCTGATCGGTCTACCGGCGAAGGACATGGTCTCCGGCCTGGTGACCATGTCATGGTGAAAGTCTTCGACAGAACGAACAGTTTGGAGCCGAGATGGGTGGGCCCTGAGCAGGTCCTCCTCGCAACGAGGACGGCTGTGCGAGTCTCCAACAGAAAGAATTGGATCCACTCCCTGCACTGTAGGAAGGTGCCGCCCGGATTGGTGGAACCTGCCGTGCTGACCGATCAACGAGAAATCTTGGCTGCAGAGACAGGCCGTGCTGCGGAGCCAAACGCCACTGAGGAGCTCTTTCCGGACCACGCGACTCCTGGAGGAAGGCGATATCATCTTCGACCAAGGAAGTGAATTTTCCAGTACCGGGACATACTGTCAGAACGGCCCTTGGGTTAGTGAAACGGAGAGCCGATGAGGCAAGGGGGGGGGGGGGGATCAGCCCTGCATTAGTGTAGCGACACCCGTCTTGGCCCGCTGGTGAAGAAATCAACCGCTGCCCAAGGGGAAGAGTTCTGACAGACTTTTAGTTTCAGGAAGATATTGGGTTTTATTTTTACTTTGATATGGAGAAAAAGAAAACCCTTTGTGCATTAGGGTTCATGTTGACAGTAGCCATTGTTGGGATAACCACATGGTTCGTGGAGGATGTAACTCCCGCTCGGAAGATTCTTGTGTTGATAACTCCGGTGCCTGAGGAGCACTACTTTTATACATTACCGTATCAAGAGTTGAAGCATCGACAGTCTTACTTGAATAACACTTTCATCCAGATGCTGCATCATACCCACGTTGCTACGAATGCTACGAACTGTTGGATATGTGGGATGATGCCAGCTCATCAGAAGAAAGGAGGAACGCCATTTATACCACTTCCTTTCTCTCATAATGGCTCTTGTAGAGCATGGTATACTTTGCTTTTTGCCACCCGGAAACCGACAGTGGGACGATTGCTCTTTAGACTCAATAAAGAATGCCATCAAGACAAAAATGGGTATCCACAAGCGAATGGGACAATTTGGGAGTGGGAAGAGTACCGACCAGACAATGAATCCATTCCCTACATCTTCACGAACACAAGAGACACTGTGGGAAAGGACAAATTTGTGATCCAAGTAGCCCAGGCTCAAGCGGACCTGTGTGTCCAGAGTGTGGGTTTCATCCCTGTTGGTGTTAGTGATTGTATTACTGTTCTGAATATTGATGGGTTGAACAATAGTACCTTCTTAGCCTCCCATAATACGTACTTTGTGTGTGGAAATAAAGGTTATTACCGTCTGCCGGCTGGGTGGTCTGGGGTATGCTATGTATCATTTCTATTACCCCCTGTATTCCTAGCACCCGCATCTTATCATAAGGATCTGAAATTATTGAATAATGTGACTGTAAATAGGTATAAACGTACTTTATCAATTGATGATGTGGATCAGACTGATACCAGTCTGCAACAGTATATTGATTTTAACTTAGGACTGTTTTTCTTTGTTGGAGCTGCCCTGAACAGTAGGAAGATCCGAAGATTAACAAGAGTGGTAGAAGCTGTGACAAATCAGACTGCTGCTGCTCTTGGGAATCTTACGGAGGAATTGCAAATTACTAGAATTGTTGCATTGCAGAATCGTATGGTATTAGACGTTATGCTAGCTGACAGAGGAGGAGCATGTAAAATTATTGGAAGTAGCTGTTGTGTGTTTATCCCTGATCATACGCCATCAGTTTATAATGCCATCAATAAACTGCATAAAATTGCAGCTGAGATCCATACAGAAAACGGCACTTGGTCCGTTTCTGGATGGTTTTGGGCGTTAATTACTGCCTGGGGATGGAAGGTTCTAACTGGTCTCTGCATTATTGTAGCGGTTCTGTTTTCGTGCTGTATCTGCGTTCAATGTGGTCCCTTGCTCTGCTCATTATGTGTAACATTCTGTATCCCTGATAAGAAAGCTATTGCCGATGTTGCTCACCAAAAACGTTTAGCTAAAGAAGTTGAAGAAATGATGACAATTGACATACATGATGATTATCCTAACAAACCGGATGTCTTCAGTAAATGCTGAAAGGGTCGTCTGTTGTAAATTGAAACGACGATGTGATTAAGCATTTACTAAAGACATCAATTCCCCTCTTATAGATCGTGTTTTCTCTGTTATGTTGACCGAAGTTCGGACTCCATTTTGTATTGTCATGCCTCCACGTGTTCCCCACGAGAAGAGTCCAGCCTCTGTGTTAGTTGCTCTTGTAATCTGCCTAGTAACAGTCTATAAATAGCTCCTCTGTCCATGTGGCACATGCCCAGACTTGACCACATCTGTTATCAGTTAGCCTTGCTTGACCATGTTTTCGCGGGCTCAAGGAGTGTGTTAGCTCCGCCCACATATTGATTCAGTATCGAAAATGACCATAAATGGTAATGTTCTTCGGCCTCATGTTGTATCCACCCACTTATGAGCCCCTCTATTGTGTATAAAAGGGGACCATGTACGTAAGTTCTTTGTGCTACTCTATGCAATACTGAAGAGTGTTGTGTGGATTGTAGGACCACCCTTAAGGGTTAATAAATGCTGTCTTTGTACTTTGCAGTTTCCGTGCCAACTTCCTTATAGATTTCATTACAGGAGAGCGAACCCTTGTGTCCTGCGGGCCTAGCTGGGGCCTGTATTCATCACCCTGAGGAAGATTTCTCTTTTGTTTTATCCCCACCCTTCTCTTGAGGCTTGGTGGTATCTTTCTTTTGGTCACCACCCTGATTTTTAGGCCTAATCCTGGTCCTGACCCATTTATCTGCCCTCTTTCCCAATTCTTGGGGAGAGGTCAAATCTGAGTCTACCAGGTGTTGATGGAGAAGCTGGTTCTGACAATTACTAAGGATCTGCTCCCTCATAATCAAGTTGTACAATCCTGTATAGTCCTGTACCTTGCTGCCAGTTAACCAACCTTCCACAGCCTTAGTGGCACAATCCACAAAATCAGACCAGTCCTGTGTCTGTGTCTTCTGGGTGTCTCTGAACAACAACCTATATTGCTCAGTGGTTAAGCCAAACCCATCTATCAGAGCACTCTTCAGGACTTTGTAATTGTTTGCATCCTCATCACTGACTGTGAGGAGCTTGTCTCTACCTTTGTCAGAAAAGGAGAGCCACAAGATAGCTGCCCACTGACTCTGGGGAACCTGCTGTACTTTGCAGGCCCTCTCCAAAGCAGTCATCCACTTGTGGATGTCATCCCCATTCTGATATGGGGGGACTATCTTGCTTAGGTTTCTATGGTCATAAGACCTATCCCTATCTCTAGGAATGTTGCTGCCACCAGTGGGTTCTAACCCACTTAACTTTTGTTCTCTAGCCAGAGCAAGCTTCTCTTTGGCAAGGGCAAGTTCTTCCCTCTGAATCCTCAGATTAGCTTCCCTCATTGAGGAAATATGAATTTTGTGATCAGTTATGTCCCCTATCGTAGACCCCAACGGCTCCATGTGCATGCTATAAGTACATGTATGTTCCCTCCAGTTCCAGTTTTGAAGACGCAAATGTATGTGCGTCCACCGTCAACATGTCCTCTTTCAGATCCGCCATGAATGGGTCAGATATTCCATTCCTAAGTATGAAAGGCCACCGACTTTATGTGGTTCACTTTCCACATTTTACAGATTCAGGCGAGTAGGCCCTGAATTCTGTCATCAAGCCTTTTCCTGCCTTCTGCCTCTGAAAGCTCCAGTTTGAGCCTGCATCTGTATCCATGAACTTTGTCCTACTCCCTGCGCGGCTAACGGTGCCTGATCCAGCCTGTTGCCTGCCAAAAACTGTATTTCACCTTCAAGATTATCTACTCCGCTCCTCATCCGATGCATTCCTGTCTAGTAGTTTAGGTAAACATTCCTCCAGCTACCGTGCAAAGGGCCAGGCCTCGCTGTCCTCATGCAAGTAATTCATAGCCCCGTTACTATGGAATATTCCTACCCCCTCGCATCTCATGTAGACACTTAGACGCTTGTACACGCACTAACAGTCAGTATAGAATAGATTCTATCCTAGAGACCTTTCCTTTTGGATAACACAGTTCTTTAAACATAGGATATTAGATATGATTTGGGATTAGGTTGACATGACCCCCAGACTTCTGTCTCCACACGTAGAGCTAAATGTCAAGTCCCCTTCACCCTCTAGTTGCACGTCAATCACACGTCATGCGGCCGCGCGCGCATCTCTGCCAAATATTTCTGCTGACATTGCAGGATTCTGTTATGGATCCACCCACTTGTGACATCATGTATGATGACGTTTATTAAATTACGCCCATATATCCGCCTCTATTAGTTACGTATGCACCTTTTATCTGTACTATCAGCTGTTACGCCTCTTGCATCTGTTTCACTGTAATGCATTTCCTATAAAACCAATTATCTGTCAATAATGTATGCCCTTCCTTCCTGAACTTTCGTGGTGATGGAATAGAAAGCCTGCAATTCGAATTGTATTCCTGTGTATAGGAATAAAGCCTTTTAAAACCTCTAATACCACGGATTCTGCCTCTTATATTTACTGAGTTATTCTTACTAGACTTTACCGCATAAAAAATAGTACCGGTAATGAAATATTTACCACATCATTCTGGCTTCATGCTCCTTTCTCTCATGGGAAGTCATTCCCCTGTGAGAGGAAGCATTAGAGATGTTAGAGACATGGGAGTGGATGGATTCCCTTGAAGGGGATCTGTCCCTCCTGCTTCTCTGTGTAAGCCTACTTGGGGGTCTGTATGGGGGGACCCCATGCAAACTCCCATGTAAGCTTAGGTTAGCCTGGCTAAGTCTTCCTACTTGGCCCTGGCTGTCTACCTCTTCATCTGAAGTCCCATCTGACTCCTCTGTGGTGGGTAGACCCTCCTCTGTAACTAGGGTACCTGCCTGAGATGCCCTAAGAGTGTCATACTCCTCTAGGAGTTGTCTTAACTGAAGGAGGGTAGGGTTTGCACCCTGTTTTATTCCTCTGGAGGTACACAAGTGTCTCATCTCCTGGAATGTTAAGGTATCATATCTAGAGGGGGTCTTTTGCAGACCTGATCCTCCTGAGAGAGCATCTACTTGATCTCCTCTCAGAGACATGATATAGTGAGGGTGTGGTGTGTGCACCTACATACACTAGTTGTTTCTACTAAACCTCTCTAGTAGTTGTAGTCAGGGTGTGTTACTCCCTTCAACCTACAACTACTAAGTCCAGTAGGACTTAAGTATTATAATCTATGTTATATGTACCTAGACAATATCTGTGTGATCTTTCAATTTAGTATCTCAAGATTACAATGGTATTACAACAGCAAGCTCAGATCCCAACCGCTGCTCACCAATGTGAGAAGTTGGCCTGATGTATGATGTCACTAGTTCTAGTGTACACCTTATATCAGTCCAAATACCCTTATGGTGATTGGTTGTAAAGTCAACCTTATAGACCAGCTATCCTAGTGGTAGCATGGACAAGAGCAGTCTTAGGCTAAACTCTGAATGGCATGTGAAGCCAGCTGTGATACCATATATAATCCCTTGAATACCAAATGAAAGGACACCACAACAGATATATATATAAAATAAAGTGTATTTATTCTAGTCAAACCCTCAGCACTCTTTATGAGATTAGAGGTAAGTACAACACAGTCTTATTTAAGCATACATTAAGTCACACAGGTAAGTAATACAGTTAGGCCCTAGGGGCCACGCAAACCATATACTAAGTAAGTGGTATAAGAACCACTGTCACGAAAATAGAATAGGCCTAGGCCTAGGGAATCGCTGGGGCTACACTACACTAGCGTTAGTTAGGGAGTGGGAGGCCCACGGGATTCGTGTGCAGAGTGGAAACACTCACGCGTAATGCGTAAAAGTCAATAGCAATAGTACAGTTTAGAAAACGGTAGATTTAGGACACTTCGGGAGCAGCTAGGAAGTTGAGACTTGAAAACTAGACACTAGGATAGTCACTATCCTGATGAGCACCGGAGTACCCAAGTTACATAGCCCACAGGCTGCGGGTGCATAGGGGTGAAGATGCGTCGTTTTCGTCGTCGACTCCTATGGATGCCTGAAGAAAGATGCTGACAGGCAGTCAGTGAAGAGTGTCCGGTGGATCCCAAGGCTGGGATCAAGAAGAAAGGAAACCTGCAAGCAGACGGGACAGAGTCAAGGTCACTAGCCAGTGACCACGTGGAACCAGGAAGGAACCAGGCGATGTCGTGAAGATGGCAGGTGAAGGTGAAGCTTGTCGCTGCAGCCAGGAGGACCAGGAAGCGTCGAGGACGACCAGGACCAGGAGGCGAGCTGTCCCACGAAGGCTCTTGCTGTCGGCGGCGTCGAAGTTGGACTAGGACTCACCAAGCCTTGGCAAGCGGAACCCACGAAGAACGGAGGACTTGCTTCTGGTGCAGACCAGGAAGGTCTGGGGTGCTTCTTCTTTGCAGAGAAGCGGGAGCCAGTCTGGAGGAGCCAAACCAGCGCAGAAGATTTCAGGGTGCGTCGTCACAAAGGCCACTAGCCAGCGGGCAAGCAACCGGACAGACGCGGCAAGCAGGAAAATGCTGAAGGGCCCCACGCAGGACTCATGGAGTGTGGGGGGCTGATCTTCGGTGCAGATGGTGCTTGGGGTTGGGGCTTCTCAATCCCCGGTGCACAACTTCGAGGGTACCTCAGAAGCTGCGCTTTAAGTTACTAGCCACTTTTTCCATGTAGCCGGTCCCACGTCGCTCGTCGCCTCCACGGATCTCAGCTCTGCTGTAGATGTGGATCAGGGTCGGAGAAGTCTGGAAGTCAAGGCTCTGGTCAGGCTCTGCAGTCGGTTCCTCGTAGAACGTGGGCAAAGCAAAGGGTAGTCTCTTGATGGTGCCTGTTTGCACAGGGTAGCCACTCCTTGGCTACAAGGGAGATTCTTCAGTCTTCTTCTTTCGTCGAATGTCAAAGGTCCAGAGTTTCTGTTCAGTTTTGCAGGTTCAGGATAATCTAAAGTCTTGAGGCCCAACTCCCACTCTTATACTAATCTGGGGGGCTGGGATACCTGCTAGGTCACGCCTTATGGGTGGGACCTGGGAGGGGGTGGTTACACCCACTTCCCTTTGTCCAGTTTCGCGCCAGAGCTGGGGCTGGAGTGCCCCAGCGCCGGTTTGAACTGGACTATGCAAGGAACACCTTGTGTGCCCCAGGCATGTCTCATTCCTTTCAGCCCACCCTGCCCCAATACACTAAAGGCTGTCTGGGGAGGTGCTAGCACCTCCCCAAGCAGGAAACCTATTGTCCAGGCCTCCCTGGCTGGGATCACTCCCAGCTGCAGAAGGTAAGACTTGTGTCGTGGCAGCAGCATCCATTTTGTGATGCTGAGGCTTTGGTCAGAGGCTAACAGTTGAAGTATGATTTTCACATGTCCTTCCCTCTAGGAGGGGGGAATAATATTCTCATGTCCAGAAATGGCATGGGGGTATTATTCCACAGTGTTAGACACCTTACACGACATGTTTCGATAAAGCCAAACCATAGTTACCATAACCGTCTAAGATTATAAGGCACTTTAAGAGTATACGGTAGGCTATATCATAGAACAGCTATAAGGACAAGGTTCCGAAAGCTGCAGACAGGCTCAGCTCATGCTAGAGCACCATCTCACATGTTACCAAGCACTCTGCCTCCAGGATTGTTAAGGCCTGCCATAGGAGTGACTGATAGGTACACATGTGTCTATATGTAAGTTAGGTATAGGAATACTACACCTAAGCAAGGGGTGATTACACGACCTTGCCCCAGCTGAGTGATCAGCCAGTTGTGTCAAAATGGAAGGCCAGGCCAGGGGTGGCATAATACATGCTGCAGCCCCTGGTAGGCCTAGGGTACACCTATGCCCTGGGTACCTAGGGTACACTGTACAGGGGCCAATAAGGTGATCCTATCCAAATGGGTTATGCACCTAAAGTACATAGTATTAATTTAGAGAGAGAACAGCAGGGCTGTGGGTCTGATTAGCAGGCCCACAGCCACATCTAAGTCGAAAACCAGTAAAGCAAAAGCAAAAAGTGGGGGTGAACATAGAAAGCAGACCCTACTCTCCTACACAACCCCCCCCCCAAACTTAGGGACATTAAACTAACCTTGACCAGTTGAGTCTTCATGTTCTAAGTGGAAATATCTGGAGAGTCCATCTGCATTGGCATGGTCAGTCCCAGGTCTATGTTCCACTGTGAAGTCCATCCCCTGTAGGGAAATGGACCACCTAAGAAGTTTGGGATTTTCACCCTTCATCTGATTTAGCCACAAGAGGGGCTTATGGTCTGTCTGAATCTTGAAGTGAGTGCCAAACAAGTATGGCCTCAGCTTCTTCAGGGCCCAAACCACACCAAAGGCCTCCTTCTCAATAGCTGACCAACGTTTCTCTCTAGGGGTCAGCCTTCTACTTATAAAAGCAATGGGCTGGTCTTGACCATCTACATTCAGTTGTGAAAGAACAGCTCCCACACCTAACTCAGAAGCATCTGTCTGGACAATGAACTCTTTGGAGTAGTCTGGACTTTTCAGAATAGGTGCACTGCACATGGCCTGCTTCAGGTCATCAAATGCTTTTTGACAGCTTACTGTCCACTGAACTTTCTTTGGCATCTTCTTGGAGGTCAAGTCATTAAGTGGTGTCACTATTGACCCATAATTCTTAACAAACTTTCTGTAGTACCCAGTCAGGCCCAAGAAAGCTCTGACCTGAGTCTGGGTAGTTGGAGGAGCCCAGTCCTTTATGGTCTGGATCTTGCTCTCCAGTGGTTGAACCTGACCCCCACCAACTAGGTGGCCCAGGTATACAACCTTGCTCTGCCCTATCTGGCACTTAGTGGCCTTGATAGTGAGGCCTGCCTTTTGCAGGGCCTCTAAAACATTCCTCAGGTGGACCAGGTGATCCTCCCAGGTGGAGCTAAAGACAGCAATATCATCAAGATAAGCTGCACAATAATCATCCAACCCAGTAATGACTTGATTCACCAACCTTTGGAAAGTGGCAGGTGCATTCTTCAAACCAAAGGGCATTACCACAAATTGATAATGTCCTCCTGGGGTCGAGAAAGCAGTTTTGGCCTTTGCACTCTCAGCTAGTCTGATTTGCCAGTAGCCTGCTGTTAGGTCAAATGTGCTCAAAAACTTAGCAGCTGCCAGTCTGTCAATGAGCTCATCTGCCCTAGGTATTGGGTGGGCATCTGTCCTAGTGACAGCATTGAGACCTCTGTAATCCCTCCAAAACCTCATCTCTCTCTTACCATCTTGGGTGTGAGGTTTTGGCACAAGGACTACAGGACTAGCCCAAGGGCTCTCTGAAGGTTCAATGACTCCCAGCTCCAACATCTTTTGTACCTCAACTTTTATGCAGTCCCTGACATGGTCAGGTTGCCTGTAGATTTTACTCTTCACAGGCAGACTGTCACCAGTGTCCACCTCATGGGTGCACCAGTTTGTCTGACTTGGGGTCAGAGAGAACATATGTCTGTAGGATTGCAGAACCTGTCTGCAGTCCTGTTGCTGATGGACAGTGAGGCTGTCAGAAAAGACCACACCATCAACTGAGCCATCATCAGGGTTCTGAGTCAACAGGTCTGGGAGAGGGTCACTCTCTTCCTCCTGCCCCTCATCTGTAGCCATGAGTAGCCCCATGTCTGCCCTGTCAACATATGCCTTCAATCTGTTGACATGAAGCACCCTGTGGGGGCTTCTGGGAGTCCCAAGGTCCACCAAGTAGGTGACTTCTCCCTTTTTCTCAACAATAGTGTGGGGTCCAGACCATTTGTCTTGGAGTGCTGCTGGGGCCACTGGCTCCAACACCCACACTTTCTGTCCTGGCTGGTAAACAGTCAGTACAGCCTTTTGGTCATGCCAAGCTTTTTGGAGTTCTTGGCTTGCCTCAAGGTTTTTAGAAGCCTTCTTCATATACTCTGCCATCCTGGAGCGGAGACCAAGTACATAATCCACTATGTCTAGTTTGGGTTGTCTGAGAGGTCTCTCCCATCCTTCCTTCACCAAACACAGGGGTCCTCTTACAGGATGCCCAAACAAAAGCTCAAAAGGGCTGTAGCCAACCCCCTTTTGTGGGACCTCTCTGTAAGCAAACAGAAGGCAGGGTAAAAGGATGTCCCATCTTCGCCTAAGCTTGTCTGGTAATCCTTTTATCATTCCCTTTAGGATCTTGTTGAATCTCTCAACAAGCCCATTGCACTGTGGGTGATAGGGTGTGGTGAACTTATAGTTAACACCACACTCCTTCCACATTGCAGTCAAGTATCCTGACATGAAGTTGGTACCTCTGTCAGAAATGACCTCCTTTGGAAAGCCCACTCTGGAGAATACTCCAAGCAGGGCCCTTGCCACAACAGGAGCTGTTGTGGTCCTCAGGGGAATTGCTTCTGGGTACCTGGTGGCATGGTCCACTATCACCAGTATGAATCTGTGCCCAGATGCTGTTTGTGGGTCCATTGGTCCTACAATATCTATGCCCACTCTTTCAAAGGGGACCCCCACCACAGGTAGTGGTATGAGGGGGGCCTTTGTGGTGCCACCTGATTTGCCACTGGCTTGGCAGGTGACACAGGAGCGACAAAACTCCTTAGTATCTTCTGACATATGGGGCCAGTGAAAGTGAGGGACAAGCCTGTCCCAAGTCTTGTTCTGGCCTAAATGTCCTGCAAGGGGAATATCATGGGCCAAGGTTAGAAGGAAGCCTCTGAACTTCAGTGGTATGACCAACCTCCTGGATGCACCAGGCTTGGGGTCTCTAGCCTCTGAATACAGTAGCCCTTCATCCCAATACACTCTATGGGTACCTTGAGCATTCCCTGCAGCCTCAGCAGCAGCCAGCTGTCTGAGGGGTTCAAGAGAGGGGCAGTCTAATTGAGCCTGCCTCAGATCTGCCCTTGAAGGTCCCCCTGTCCCAAGAAACTCAACCTGATCAGGTTCAAGTTCTTCTAGGACAGTTCCTTCAGAGCTCTCAGAATCATCCTCCTGGGAGGGCTGATCCACCACCTGAGGCAGGGGGGAAGGCACAGCCTTAACCCTACTGCTCTTTCTCTTGGGTTGTGACTGGTCCATAGTTTCAGGATCCAGCACTTGTTCAGTGGTGCACTTTTTGGCCTGTGACCTGGTCACAGCAAGGACATGTGCATCTATCCCCAGCATTTCTGCATGGGTCCTATACTCCACTTCAGACCAAACTGAAGTTTCAAGATCATTGCCCAGTTAACACTCTACAGGAAGGTCTGAACTAACAACAACTTTCTTGAGGCCAGTTACCCCTCCCCAGGAGAAGTTAACAATAGCCACACTATGGGAGGTAGTGGCATTGCTAGCGTTGGTCACTAGGTAATTCTCACCTAGTATGATCTGTCCAGGGTCCACAAAGGCAGGTGTCACCATTGTGACACTAGCCCCAGTGTCCCTGTAGGCCTGAGCCATTCTTTGGTTGATAAAAGGAGTCTGTCTGTACTTGCCCAGGTTACTGGGGCCTACAGTAGAGGACAAAGCTAAGTCCCCATCACAGATCAGGACAGCCTGAGTAGGTACTCTGACTAGGCCAGAATCCTCCTCAGTTCCCAGGGTTAACCCTACTACACCCTTTTGCTGGGAACCACCACTTACAGCTGAACTAGGGGGTACAGTTGCCTTAGGGGCAATGGTGGCTGGGGGCTTATCCTTTTTGGTGCACTCACTAAACCAATGTGAGTTGGACTTACAATAGTTGCACCATGGTTTCTTTTGGCCATCTTTCTTTTTATCCTTTTTGGGACCACCCTCCCCCTGAGCCTTTTGGGGGCCTGGTGAAGACTTCTGGTCTTTTTGTTTCTGATCATTACCCTTCTGGTCTGCCTTTTTCTGATCACCGCCCTGGTTCTGGTTTTTCTGCTTAACTCTAGTCCTGACCCATCTATCTGCCTTCTTTCCCAATTCTTGGGGAGAAGTCAGATCAGAATCAATCAGGTGTTGATGCAATAGCTGGGCAATAGCTGGTTTTGACAGTTGTTAAGTATTTGTTCTCTCATGATCAAATTATACAATCCTGTATAGTCCTTAACCTTACTTCCCATTAGCCAGCCCTCCAGAGCCTTAGTGGCACAATCTACAAAGTCAGTCCAGTCCTGAGTCTGTGTCTTCTGGGTATCCCTGAACAACAACCTGTATTGTTCAGTGGTTAGGCCAAACCCATCAATCAGAGCACTCTTCAGGACAGTGTAATTATCTGCATCCTCATCACTAACTGTGAGGAGCTTGTCTCTTCCTTTCTCAGAGAAGGAGAGCCACAAGATAGCTGCCCACTGACTTTGGGGTACCTGCTGTACTTTGCAAGCTCTCTCCAAAGCAGTTATCCATTTGTGGATGTCATCCCCACACTTGTAGGGAGGGACAATCTTGCTCAGGTTTCTATTATCATAGTGCCTGTCTCTATCTCTAGGAATGTTGCTGCCACCAGTGGGTTCTAACCCACTTAACTTTTGTTCTCTAGCCAGAGCAAGCTTCTCTTTGGCAAGGGCAAGTTCTTCCCTCTGAATCCTCAGATTAGCCTCCCTCATTCTGGCTGCATGCTCCTTTCTCACAGGTGAAGTCATTCCCCTGTGAGAGGAAGCATTAGAGATGCTAGAGACATGGGAGTGGATGGATTCCCTTGAAGGGGATCTGTCCCTCCTGCTTCTCTGTGTAAGCCTACTTGTGGGTCTGTATGGGGGGACCCCATGCAAACTCCCATGTAAACTTAGGTTAGCCTGGCTAAGTCTTCCTACTTGGCCCTGGCTGTCTACCTCTCCATCTGAAGCCCCATCTGACTCCTCTGTGGTGGGTAGACCCTCCTCTGTACCTGGGGTACCTGCCTGAGATGCCCTAAGAGTATCATACTCCTCTAGGAGTTGTCTTAACTGAAGGAGGGTAGGGTTTGCACCCTGTTTTATTCCTCTGGAGGTACACAAGTGTCTCATCTCCTGGAATGTTAAGGTATCATATCTAGAGGGGGTCTTTTGCAGACCTGATCCTCCTGAGAGAGCATCTACTTGATCTCCTCTCAGAGACATGATCTAGTGAGGGTGTGGTGTGTGCACCTACCTACGCTAGTTGTTTCTACTAAACCTCTCTAGTAGTTGTAGTCAGGGTGTGTTACTCCCTTCAACCTACAACTACAAAGTCCAGTAGGACTTAAGTATTATAATCTAGGTTATATGTACCTAGACAATATCTGTGTGATCTTTCAATTTAGTATCTCAAGATTACAATGGTATTACAACAGCAAGCTCAGATCCCAACCGCTGCTCACCAATGTGAGAAGTTGGCCTGATGTATGATGTCACTAGTTATAGTGTACACCTTATATCAGTCCAAATACCCTTATGGTGATTGGTTGTAAAGTCAACCTTATAGACCAGCTATCCTAGTGGTAGCATGGACAAGAGCAGTCTTAGGCTAAACTCTGAATGGCATGTGAAGCCAGCTGTGATACCATATATAATCCCTTGAATACCAAATGAAAGGACACCACAACAGATATATATATAAAATAAAGTGTATTTATTCTAAGCAACCCTCAGCACTCTTTATGAGATTAGAGGTAAGTACAACACAGTCTTATTTAAGCATACATTAAGTCACACAGGTAAGTAATACAGTTAGGCCCTAGGGGCCACGCAAACCATATACTAAGTAAGTGGTATAAGAACCACTGTCACTGAAATAGAATAGGCCTAGGCCTAGGGAATCTCTGGGGCTACACTACACTAGCATTAGTTAGGAAGTGGGAGGCCCACGGGATTCGTGTGCAGAGTGGAAACACTCACGCGTAATGCGTAAAAGTCAATAGCAATAGTACAGTTTAGAAAACGGTAGATTTAGGACACATCCGGAGTAGCTAGGAAGTTGAGACTTGAAAACTAGACACTAGGATAGTCACTATCCTGATGAGCACCGGAGTACCCAAGTTACCTAGCCCACAGGCTGCGGGTGCATAGGGGTGAAGATGCGTCGTTTTCGTCGTCGACTCCTATGGATGCCTGAAGAAAGATGCTGACAGGCAGTCAGTGAAGAGTGTCCGGTGGATCCCAAGGCTGGGATCAAGAAGAGAGGAGACCTGCAAGCAGAAGGGACAGAGTCAAGGTCACTAGCCAGTGACCACGTGGAACCAGGAAGGAACCAGGCGATGTCGTGAAGATTGCAGGTGAAGGTGAAGCTTGTCGCTGCAGCCAGGAGGACCAGGAAGCGTCTGGGACGACCAGGACCAGGAGGCGAGCTGTCCCACGAAGGCTCTTGCTGTCGGCGGCGTCGAAGTTGGACTAGGACTCACCAAGCCTTGGCAAGCGGAACCCACGAAGAACGAAGGACTTGCTTCTGGTGCAGACCAGGAAGGTCTGGGGTGCTTCTTCTTTGCAGAGAAGCGGGAGCCAGTCTGGAGGAGCCAAACCAGCGCAGAAGATTTCAGGGTGCGTCGTCACAAAGGCCACTAGCCAGCGGGCAAGCAACCGGACAGACGCGGCAAGCAGGAAAATGCTGAAGGGCCCCACGCAGGACTCGTGGAGTGTGGGGGGCTGATCTTCGGTGCAGATGGTGCTTGGGGTTGGGGCTTCTCAATCCCCGGTGCACAACTTCGAGGGTACCTCAGAAGCTGCCCTTTAAGTTACTAGCCACTTTTTCCAGGTAGCCGGTCCCACGTCGCTCGTCGCCTCCACGGATCTCAGCTCTGCTGTAGATGTGGATCAGGGTCGGAGAAGTCTGGAAGTCAAGGCTCTGGTCAGGCTCTGCAGTCGGTTCCTCGTAGAACGTGGGCAAAGCAAAGGGTAGTCTCTTGATGGTGCCTGTTTGCACAGGGTAGCCACTCCTTGGCTACAAGGGAGATTCTTCAGTCTTCTTCTTTCGTCGAATGTCGAAGGTCCAGAGTTTCTGTTCAGTTTTGCAGGTTCAGGATAATCTAAAGTCTTGAGGCCCAACTCCCACTCTTATACTAATCTGGGGGGCTGGGATACCTGCTAGGTCACGCCTTATGGGTGGGACCTGGGAGGGGGTGGTTACACCCACTTCCCTTTGTCCAGTTTCGCGCCAGAGCTGGGGCTGGAGTGCCCCAGCGCCGGTTTGAACTGGACTATGCAAGGAACACCTTGTGTGCCCCAGGCATGTCTCATTCCTTTCAGCCCACCCTGCCCCAATACACTAAAGGCTGTCTGGGGAGTTGCTAGCACCTCCCCAAGCAGGAAACCTATTGTCCAGGCCTCCCTGGCTGGGATCACTCCCAGCTGCAGGAGGTCAGACTTGTGTCGTGGCAGCAGCATCCATTTTGTGATGCTGAGGCTTTGGTCAGAGGCTAACAGTTGAAGTATGATTTTAACATGTCTTTCCCTCTAGAAGGGGGGGAATAATATTCTCATGTCCAGAAATGGCATGGGGGTATTATTCCACAGTGTTAGACACCTTACACGACATGTTTCGATAAAGCCAAACCATAGTTACCATAACCGTCTAAGATTATAAGGCACTTTAAGAGTATATGGTAGGCTATATCATAGAACAGCTATAAGGACAAGGTTCCGAAAGCTGCAGACAGGCTCAGCTCATGCTAGAGCACCATCTCACATGTTACCAAGCACTCTGCCTCCAGGATTGTCAAGGCCTGCCATAGGAGTGACTGATAGGTACACATGTGTCTATATGTAAGTTAGGTATAGGAATACTACACCTAAGCAAGGAGTGATTACACGACCTTGCCCCAGCTGAGTGATCAGCCAGTTGTGTCAAAATGGAAGGCCAGGCCAAGGGTGGCATAATACATGCTGCAGCCCCTGGTAGGCCTAGGGTACACCTATGCCCTGGGTACCTAGGGTACACTGTACAGGGGCCAATAAGGTGATCCTATCCAAATGGGTTATGCACCTAAAGTACATAGTATTAATTTAGAGAGAGAACAGCAGGGCTGTGGGTCTGATTAGCAGGCCCACAGCCACATCTAAGTCGAAAACCAGTAAAGCAAAAGCAAAAAGTGGGGGTGAACATAGAAAGCAGACCCTACTCTCCTACACCAATCCATCAAAAGAGCATTCCCCCTCGTCCCTGGACGGTGGAACCTGGATGCGAAGGCGTGGCATTTTTTGTTTTGATCGTCTGCAAACAAATCTATCGAAGGTTGCCCCCACTGATGGAAAATATCTGCCACAACCTCGTCGTTTAGCACCCAGTCTGACTGATCTTCGCAGTGCCGACTGAGTGTGTCCGCTCGCACATTTCGCTCCCCTGGAAGATGCACCGCTGTGATGCAAAGGCCTCGGGCTAGAAGCCAGTGCCATATCGCTTGAGCTTCCAGGAAAAGAGGGCGAGAGCGCGTACCACCCTGTTTGTTGAGGTAATACATGGTGGTCGTGTTGTCTGTTTGGATCAGGATCGAGTTGGATGTGATTGAGGGCTGAAAAGCTTTCAGAGCTAGGTGGACTGCCCGCAGTTCCAACATGTTTATATGGTAGGATTGTTCCTTGATGGACCATCGTCCCCGCATCTGCAGGCAATCCATATGCGCTCCCCACCCTTGCAGAGACGCATCCGTTACTAAGGACTGTGTTGGAACTGGTTGATGGAAGGGTACTCCCACTATGAGGTTCTTTGGTCGAGTCCACCATATAATGGAGGACTTTGCCGCTTGCGAAAGCACAATTCGGTCTTCCCAGTGACCCGATGCTTGGTCCCACTTGTCCTCCAGGTCCTGTTGCAAGGGTCTCATTCTCAGTCTGGCGTTGGGAATGAGAAATATGCAAGAAGCCATCGATCCTAGCAGAGAAGCCACTTGCCGGACCGTTGGACGAGCTGCCTGGAGAAGAGTTTTGCACTTCTGTTGCATTGAAGAAAGTCTCTCCTCCGAAGGAAACGCTCTTTATAAGTTTGTATCCAGAGTGGAGCCCAAATAATGGATCACCTGGGTAGGCCGGTCATCCGATTTCTCCATGTTCACATGCAGTCCTAGCCTGCGGAGTAGCGTTAGACATATTTGGAAATCGCTCCTTACTTGCTGAGGGGATGGCCCTTTCAGGAGCCAATCGTCCAAGTACGGATAAACAAACAGACCCCTTCTGTGTAGAGCCGCCACCACCACTGCCATGCACTTGGTAAAGACCCGTGGGGCAGATTTCCGTCCGAAGGGCAACACCTTGAACTGGTAGTGTTTGCTGCCGACCACGAATCGCAGATATTTGCGATGACGGGAAATTATAGGTATGTGGAAGTACGCATGGATTAGTTACTTACCTGTAATCCTAGTTCTCTTCCAGGGGTATCCTCATCAAAGTCATAAGCATTAGAATATTCCCGCCCATGTGCGGGATCCCGGAAACAGTATATTATATGTGCCCCACATATATATATCCATACATATATACCTATATGTATACACAAGCAATTGCAGCCCCTAAACCCTAGAGCTGAACCATGCTGTAAGTAATTTCCACTACACATAAGAAAATAGCATTATAAACATGAGAAACAACATTATAACTTGTTTGGAAACTGTTTTAATGCTTAGAAAACAGCAGAAATTCTTAGAAAACACTGAAAGCATAGGAAGCTCCCAGGCTGCATTGCAAATACCCAGTCTAAAAAGACTGAAAAGCTAACTCATAGCTGCATAGCAAAAAACTGACACCGTGCCTTTAAGGCACACCTGACCCCCACCTTCCCATCATGCCTCAGGGGTGGCAGTTAGGTCAGTTGTTCTTTGCGGAGACTGAAAAGTCATGGCACAAAGAAAAATAATAACCTCTGAAAACTAACACACCTTTGCCCGGGGAGGCGGGAGGGTTGCTTATGACTTTGATGAGGATACCCCTGGAAGAGAACTAGGATTACAGGTAAGTAACTAATCCTTCTCTTCCAGGGGATCCTCATCAATAGTCATAAGCATTAGAATAGAATAGCGAGCCTCACCTCATCCCCCTGCGGGCAAAGGAAAGAAAAACAGAGAAGGAACAGTATGCTCAGATAGCTCAGCTACCCAAACAGGTTTCTCAAGGAGGCTTGGCCTACTTGGGCATCCGCCCTGGAATCGGATTCGAGGCAGTAGTGCCTGGTAAAGGTGTGGACCGATTTCCAAGTGGCCGCCTTGCAGATCTCTGCCATTGGAACGTCATGCAAGAAAGCTACTGTGGCCGCTTTCCCCCTAGTAGAATGAGCCTTAGGGGCCAAAGGTAAGGGCCTTTTCGCCAGCTGGTAGGCTAGGGTAATGCAGGAAACAATCCATCTGGAAATGGATCGTTTAGCCGCTGGGAAGCCTGTTCTCATGGCGCCATAGTTGACAAACAGCTGATCCGTCTTCCTATTGCTTCTGGTACTGGCCAGATAGAATTTAAGTACCCTCTTGAGGTCTAAGGAGTGGAGCGACCGCTCAGCCGGGGTCGCTGGATTCGGGAAGAAGGATGGCAGAGAAATGGACTGATTAATATGAAAATCAGACACTACCTTAGGGAGAAAGGATGGATGTGCCCTTAAGACCACTTTGTGCTGGTGAAAAACTGTGTACGGTTCTTTAGTACACAGAGCCTGGATTTCGCTTACTCTGCGTGCCGATGTAATGGCTACCAGAAAAGCGACCTTCCATGACAGATGCTGTAAAGAAGATTTGTGGATCGGCTCAAAAGGTGGGCCCATCAACTTGGATAACACTAAGTTCAACTCCCACGGAGGCGAAGGGTTTCGAACAGGGGGGTAAACTTTTTTCAACCCCTGCAAGAAGTCCTTGACCACCTGCATCTGGAAAAAAGAAGGTTGACTTGGAGACCTCCTGTAAGCTGTAATGGCAGACAAATGGACCCTGATGGATGCATACTTCAAGCCTGATCTAGCTAAGTGAAGGAGGTACGGAAGGATGACGTCCTCCTGCCCCTTTGTAGGATCATGGTGATTCTCCCTACACCAAATGAAGAACCTCTTCCACTTAAACGCATAAGACGCTCTTGTGGAGGGTCGCTTCGCTTCCTTGAGAATATGCATGCAGTCAGGCGGTAGACCTAAATGTCCGTATTGCAGGACCTCAGGAGCCATGCTGTTAAGTTCAGTGAGGGAAGGTTGGGATGCAGAATCCTCCCGCCCATCTTGGACAGCAAGTCCGGCCTGCAAGGCAGCCGCCTGTGAGGTCGAACTGAGAGATGAAGAAGGTCCGGGTACCACCACTGGCGCGGCCAGTCCGGAGCTATGAGGATCATCTTCATGTCGGATCTGAGCAGCTTGGATACCACCTTCGGAATCAGAGGCAGGGGCGGAAAGGCGTAGGCAAATTTCCCTGACCAGTCCATCAAAAGAGCATTCCCCCTGGTCCCTGGACGGTGGAATCTGGACGCGAAGGCGTGGCATTTTGAATTTTCGTCGTCTGCAAACAGATCGATGTCTGGACGACCCCACCAACGGAACAGGTCTGCCACCACGTCGTCGTGCAGCACCCAGTCGGGCTGATCTTCGAAGTGCCTGCTGAGTGCGTCTGCCTTGATATTCAACTCCCCTGGAAGGTGTACTGCCACCACCGAGAGGTTCCGGGCGAGCAGCCAGTGCCAGATCGCCTGCGCCTCCAGGGAGAGGGGGCGTGACCGAGTCCCGCCCTGTTTGTTCAGGTAAAACATGGTCGTGGTGTTGTCGGTCTGCACCAGGACTGAGTCGGTCTCGATTGCTGGGAGGAACGCCTTTAGAGCAAGGTGGACTGCTCGAAGCTCTAGCATATTTATGTGGTAGCCCTGTTCTTTTGCAGACCACTGACCTTGTATTTGGAGGCACCCCATGTGGGCCCCCCATCCTTGTAGCGATGCGTCTGTCACCACCGATTGCACCGGAAGTGGCTGGTGAAACGGGACTCCCACCAACAGATTGTCCTGACGAGTCCACCATGCTAGGGAAGATTTCGCTACCTGGGAGAGAGAGATTCGATCTCCCCAACGGCCTGTGGACTGATCCCATTGGTCCTCCAGAGCCTGCTGCAAAGGTCTCATTCGCAGTCTGGCGTGGGGAATTAGAAAAATGCAGGACGCCATGGAACCCAGCAGAGATGCTACCTGCCGAGCTGACGGCCTCCGCATCTGCTGCATAAGCCCGCATTTCCTCTTCATTGAAGACAGTCTCTCCTCCGAAGGATACGCTCTTCCCACGCTTGTGTCCAGAACGGAGCCAAGGTAGTGGATGGACTGAGTGGGCTGCTGCACGGACTTTGCCATGTTGACGTGAAGGCCGAGAGCGTGCAACTGTCTCAGACAGATTTGGAAGTCTTTCTTCACCTGCTGCTGGGATGGAGCCTTCAGCAACCAGTCGTCTAGGTACGGATAGACGAAGAGACCCTGCTTGTGTAGGCAGGCCGCCACCACTGCCATACATTTGGTGAAGACTCGCGGAGCCGACTTGAGTCCGAATGGGAGGACTTTGTACTGGTAGTGCTTGCTTCCAACCACAAACCGCAGGTACCTGCGGTGATGTTTCGCTATTGCAATGTGAAAGTACGCATCTTGGAGGTCCACCGAACACATCCAATCTCCGACTTGTAGATGTGGACATATTTGGTGAAGCGCCAACATACGGAACTTCTCCTTGACGATGACTTTGTTTAGGAGACGAAGGTCCAGAATCGTCCGAAACTTGTGCTCTTGATCTTTCTTGGGCACCAGGAAGTACCGGGAGTACACTCCTTTTCCGACCTGCGAAGGAGGAACCCTTTCTATGGCTTGTTTTTGCAGAAGGGCCCTCACCTCCTGTTGGAGCAGTTTTAAGTGGTGAGGACGGGAACTCTTTGGCGGGATGTCTATGGGACGCGCTCGAAAACGTAGCGCATATCCATGACGCAGTATATTCAGCACCCAGCGATCTTTTGTGATGCTGTCCCACTCTGCTAGATGTTGTGACGCACTTCCTCCCACTGGAGTGGGCAACGGCCGTAGAGGAAGCCACAGCTCATGACTTTCCTCCTCTTGTGGTAGTGGAGGACTGTTGCTGGTGTCCACCTCTGCCCCTGCCAGACTTTCCGCCTCGAAACTGGGTTTTCCCTTGGGGCTTGCTCTGAGACCACTGAGGGGTTTGAACCCTCTGTTGAGGCCCCTTGCGTTGGGTGGGTCGAAAACGGCGCTTGAATTCCTTTTTCTTCTCCAAGCCCACGGCTTTGAGGGTGTCCAGCTCAGTTTTCATGCGCCCCATCTCCTCATCTGTGTGAGTGCCGAAGAGGGAGTTGCCAGAGAACGGGAGGTTTAAAATCCGTTGCTGTGCGTCTGGCTTGAGGCCTGTCAGACGCAACCAGGACGACCTCCTGGCGCAGACGCCGTGTGTGTAAGAGTGGGCTGAGATTAGCGCACCATCCGCCGCTGTGCTAATCGACTGATTAGCCACCAGAGCCCCTTCAGTAACAATCTCCTCAAAGTCCTTTTGGTCCTCCTTGGGGAGCTTGGACTTGAAACGCTCCATCGAGTCCCAGAGAGCCCTGTCGTACCTGCCCAGAAGCGCCGCCGCGCTGGAGATTTTGAGGGCCGCCGCCGCAGAAGAGCAGGCCCTGCGTCCCCAAGAGTCCTGGGTTCTGCTCTCCTTATCTGGAGGGACGGAAGAGGAGGCCGACGCCGTCTGACCCTTTCTTGCAGCTGCCACTATGACAGAGTCCGCAGGCGGGTCTATCTTCACAAAGACGGGGTCAGAGGTAGCTGGCTTGTATTTTTTCAGGATACGAGCCGGAACGGCTTTGACGGTCGCCGGGGTGAGAAAGGTGTCCATGACTGGTTCCATGATTCCTGGGACCAAAAGCAGCAGCGGACGAGAGGCAGACTTTTGGTGAAGTGTTTCAAAAATCACCGACGTGGTGACTTGGGGGACTGACATCTCAATCCCCAGCTTCTGTGCTCCCCGCTGCAACACCTCCTGGTAGGTGTTGATGTCGTCTATGGGCGAGACCCTGGACACTGGGCTGCCCGAGAGCGTGGGTGAATAGTCCTTGATGGATGACCTGGAGGACGAGGAAGAGGACGATGATGGAGTCCTTCTCCTCTTCCGGCGATGATCACGAGCCCGTGACCCTGGTGAACGCTCCTGCCGTCTGGGGGAGCGCGATCTGCGTCGCCTGTCGTCCGGCGAACTCTGACGCGCTGGCCTGGGGGGACTAGCTCTGTCCACAGCCGCCACCAGCCGTTGCAGCGGAGAATCATGCACTGGACTGATGTATTCCCGCATCCTCCTTGTAGGCCCTGAGTCCTGCCAATGATGTGCTGGCAGCAGCCATCTGGGCGACAGATTAATTGTCTGAGTCTGAGGAGAAGACCTACGGGGTGGAACTGCAGGTTCTCGTGGAATTGCCGGTCGTGGAGAGGCCCCTGAGTGGGAGGAGGAATGGCGAGACGCCGACTCTGTCACCAGGACCACCGACCTGTCCGAGGCCTGTCTCGACGTCGAGCACGGTCTTGACGTCGATCCGTGGTGTCGTCTCCTTTCTCGCCGGGACTCTCTCGACGTCGAACGACGCCTCGATGTGGACCGGCGGCCATGTTCAGTGGGCGAAGCATGCCGCCTCGACGTCGAACGCCGATGTGAAGCCGACGACGGAGGCCCTCTCTCCCTCGACGCCGAACGCCGCGGGGACGCCGGCGGAGATGCCGCCACTCTCGACGTCGACACGGATGCCAACCTCGACGCCGAACGCCGCTTGGAGGACGACGGCGGAGGATCCTGTTGTCTCGACGTCGAACGCCGATGGAGCCTCGACGACGGAGGGGATGGTGCCCTCGACCACGGAGGGGTGACACTCCTCGACGCCGGTCGTCGCCTGGTTGATGACGGCGGAGGGTCCATGCTCCTCGACGCCGATCGACGTCGAGATGTGGACGGCGGAGGGTCCCTGCTCCTCGACGCCGAACGCCGCTGGGTTGGCGACGGCGGAGGCTCTCTGCTCCTCGACGCCGATCGTCGCCTGGTTGACAACGGCGGAGGTTCCCTGCTCCTCGACGCCGATCGTCGCCGGGTTGACGACGGCGGAGGGGTGGTGTCTCTCGACGCCGAACGTCGCCGGGTTGACGACGGCGGAGAGGCTCTGGATCTCGACGCCGATCGTCGCCGAGTTGACGATGGCGGTCTGGACTTCGACGTCGACGACGTACCTGCTCTCGACGGCGAGCCCGCTGTCGAAAGCCTCTTTTTCGAAACACGACCTACCGGAACATCTTTTCTCAGCGCCGAGCCCGACGCTGAGGCGGAAGGACGAGAGGACTTGCTTCTAGATGAATCTCTATGCCTCTTGGAGCCCTTCCTCACCGGAGATCGGCCTCTGGATGGTTGTGCCAGGCCATAAACGCGAATTCGCTCTCTGTCCTTCAAAGTTCTTTTGGACAGGCTCTGGCAGTGAGTACATGTCCTGGAATCATGATCCTCCGGTAGACACAGGATACAGACCCTATGAGAGTCAGTCCTGGCCTTCTTCTTGCCACAGGCAGGGCAAGGATCGAAAAGAGAAGGCATTTTAAGATGGAAAAAATGCCCAAAAATGCCTAAAAAAGGCAGCCTCTTACTGACTTAGATGTAAAACGTCGAAGTAAGGGAAAAAACAGTTGAAAAACAGACAAAATTTTCTGACAAACTCAGAAAAAAGTGGAGCTCTGTTGCCAGGATCCTTCCAGAAGGAGCCGGAAAGAACAACTGACCTAACTGCCACCCCTGAGGCATGATGGGAAGGTGGGGGTCAGGTGTGCCTTAAAGGCACGGTGTCAGTTTTTTGCTATGCAGCTATGAGTTAGCTTTTCAGTCTTTTTAGACTGGGTATTTGCAATGCAGCCTGGGAGCTTCCTATGCTTTCAGTGTTTTCTAAGAATTTCTGCTGTTTTCTAAGCATTAAAACAGTTTCCAAACAAGTTATAATGTTGTTTCTCATGTTTATAATGCTATTTTCTTATGTGTAGTGGAAATTACTTACAGCATGGTTCAGCTCTAGGGTTTAGGGGCTGCAATTGCTTGTGTATACATATAGGTATATATGTATGGATATATATATGTGGGGCACATATAATATACTGTTTCCGGGATCCCGCACATGGGCGGGAATATTCTAATGCTTATGACTATTGATGAGGATCCCCTGGAAGAGAACTTGGAGGTCCACTGAACACATCCAATCTCCCGTTTGCAGATGTGGACATATTTGATGAAGCGCCAACATGCGAAATTTCTCCTTCAAGATGACCTTGTTCAGCAATCGAAGGTCCAAGATAGGTCTGAATTTGTGCTCTTGATCTCTTTTTTATTTTGTTAACAAAAGTCCCTAGCTTATTTTTAGTTAGGAAGTCATAATTCTACATAGACTTCAATGAGACCTATGTGAGTTCCTCCTGTGTCCAGCCGGACAGAGGAGCATTTAATCTTGAATAGTCAAGGAAATATAAGCAAAAATTGAAAGGGCTGATGAAACAAGGGCACAGTCCTGTACCAAGTTTTCAACAGAGAGAGGAAAAAGAAAGGCCAAGAAGTTAGAGGCAATTACAAATTGGTAACAGGCAAACACATTTTGGAGCGATCATGGGGGCTTACAATACAATGAGCGACTTCAGGTAAGCTCTAGCCAATAGTATCCACGGTACATTTAAACAATTGCCATAATGTGGAACTATTAAAACAAATCGACGTAACGTTTCGATCCCAAGCTCCTAGTATACAGGGATCATCATCAGGACTAAAGGATATGTCAACAAAGTAATGCCTGGTAGAATTATAACGCCTATGAACAATGAATAAAGGGGAAAAAAAGAGAAAAAAATATACAAAAAATCAGCATTTGCGTACTCAGAAAGACAACAGGTCAATTGTCATTTATGTGCTCAGGAGTGGAGCCGCATGCGACAATTGGTGATGGGAATAATAAAGTGATGAAGAGACTGTTCGGCGACGCACTTATATTGGAGGTGGATGCTAGACAAAGTGACAAGTGATGGGTATGGCTTGTGAAATAATTGGTGCATGAGAAAAAACGATAATTGGTGTGCCTAGCTGTCATGCGATGCAAGACGATGGTGTGATGAGGCAATAATAACCGTGCATAACATCAGAGTGGACAAGGAGGGGTAGTTACCTGGGTGGCGTGTGGGGGGGGGGGGGGGAAGGCTGGTGAATCAGGTCTCAAGGGAGTGATATCCTTCTTGCTCCTGGTGAGAGCGGCTTAGTGCTTAGTATGGACAGCCGCGTTACGATATCTGAAACCACACAAAGGTTAGAACTGGACTGAATAGGGTGGCCGCAAGGGAGTCTAAAACGCATGGCCTGCTTACCGTTGGATGGGGAAGGCACGCTTTGGAGTCAGGGAAACGCGTCTGGGTCTTGAAGCAGGGTGACAGCTGGTTGTGCTGTCCGTAGTGTTCGGACCGCTGGTGGCGGGAGATAAAGGAGGAAATATATTGGCATAAGGCATTGACTCTCCTGACATGGGGGTTTTACCACTGAGCAAGGAAGAGCTTATCGTAATTGGGAAGATAAAAGGTACAAGCGTATTTCGGGGAAAACTGCTGAGGTGTCTCTATATTAAATAATTAGCCGGCAGCTAGGATAGCCTGCTTACCGTCGAGACAAAGGGAGAAAAAAGGAGAAGACACGCTGTGGGATCAGGAAATGAAGGCGCGTCAAGGTCTTGAAGCAGGATAGCAACTGGTTATGCTGTGCGTTGTATTTGAACCGCTGGTGGCGGGAGAAAGGAAGGAAAATTAACCATACGGCATTTACTTCCTGACTGGGGGGGCTTTCGTATTGAGAAGGGCTTACCGTGATCGGGAAGATAGAAGCGGCACACGTGTGTGAAAGGGAGGACTGCTGATGTACGTCTAACTCCAGTCGGCAGCTGCGATGGCTGTCCGCGTTCTGTTAAGGGGAGGGGAATTCCGTTAGCAGAATGAAAATTTAAGGAAGGCGAAAATAGGTGTACGCTAGGCTAGCGCTTACCTCGTTCGTGTCTTGCTGCCGCAATGGGGAGTCCAAGACAGTCGGCAATGCTGACTAGTCTAAGGTGGGAGAGGATTGGTTTATGCAAAACCAAACGGTGGAAATCGAAGAAGGGCTGTGCTAATGCAATGCGGGGGCCATTGATCTCTTTTTGGCACAAGAAAGTACCTGGAATAAACTCCCTTCCCCCGCTGAGAAGGAGGAACCTCGTCTATGGCCTTTTTCCGCAGAAGGGTTACCACTTCCTGTCGTAGTAACTTTAGCTGGTGAGGACGAGATCCTTTCGGAGGGATGTCCTTTGGAGACACATGAAAACGTAGTGCATATCCATTGCGTAGTATACTGAGCACCCAACGATCTTTTGTTATGTTGCACCACTCTCTCAGATGATGTGAAACACTCCTCCCACTGGAGTGGGCAACGGCGCCAGAGGAAGCTCTTGCTCATTGCTTCCCTAGCCGTGGTAGAGGACTGCTGCTGATGACCTCCTTTACCTCTGTTCGACTTACGGCTTTGGAACTGTGACTTTACTTGATTTTTGTTTTGGGACCACTGAGGGGTTTGAACCCTCTGCTGGTAGCCCTTGCGCTGGTTGGGTCTGTATCTCCGCATGAACTCTTTTTTCTTTTCTAATCCCACCGCCTTCAGAGTGTCTAATTCGGCTTTCATTCTAGCCATCTCCTCATCTGTATGGGTGCCAAACAGTGAGGAGCAAGAGAAAGGCAGGTTAAGGATCCTCTGTTGTGCATCTGGCTTGAGAGCTGTTAGCCTTAACCAGGCAGACTTCCTAGCGCAAATCCCATGCGCATAAGAATGCGCCGACAGTGTGGCACCATCCGCTGCCGTGCTAGCTACAAGGGATCCTTCCTTGATGACCTCATCAAAGTCCCTTTGATCCTCCTTTGGCAGCTTTTCCTTGAAACGATCCAAGGAGTCCCATAAGGCTCTGTCGTAGCATCCGAATAAGGCTGCTGCTCTGGAGACTTTTAGCGATGACGCTGCAGACCCGCAAACCTTCCGCCCCCAAGAATCCTGGGACTTACTCTCTTTGTCAGGGGGAAACAACGAATGTGCCGACACTGCGTGCGTTTTTCGTGCCGCCGCGACGATAACAGAATCTGCAGGCGGATCGGATTTAAAAAAAAAAAGGGTCTGTCTCAGCTGGTTTGTATTTTTTCTGAATCCTAGCAGGTGCATCTTTAATTGTACAGGGGGCTAGGAAAATGTCCATTACTGGTTCCAGAAGCCCTGGAACCAGAGGCCGCAATGGACGAGACGCAGATCTCTGATGTAGTGTCTCAAAAATCATCGTTGTTGCAACTTGAGGAGTCGACATCTCAATGTTCAGCTTCTGAGCCCCTCTTTGAAGCACCTCATGATACGTGTTAAAATCATCTATCGGAGACACTCTCGACTAAGGGCTATCCGAGAGGGTAGGTGAATAGTCTCTTTTAGAGGAGCGGGTGGAGGAGGATGACCATGTAGGAGACCTTCTTCTTTTGTAATGGGAAGTAGAAGGTCTGCGCTCCCGCGATCTTCCCGTACTATGCTGATGTGTAGCTGAAGGTGATCTATCCACCTCTTGCACCAACCTTTGTAGAGGAGATCTGTGGATCTGACTGGTATATTCTTCCTGTCTTCGTGATGCTCCTGCCGGATTCTTACTCCAGTGATGGATTGATAGAAGCCACCTTGGAGATAAGTGAACAGAAGGGGAAGCCCTTCTGTGATGTGACAGAGATCTTTGATGCGACTGTGAGAAGTTGGCCTGATATATGATGTCACTAGTTCTAGTGTACACCCTATATCAGTCCAAACAACCCTTATGGTGATTGGTTGTAAAGTCAACCTTATACACCAGCTATCCTAGTGGTAGCATGGACAAGAGCAGTCTTAGGCTAAACTCTGAATGGCATGTGAAGCCAGCTGAGATACCATATATAATCCCTTGAATACCAATTGAAAGGACACCACAACAGATATATATATAAAATCAAGTGTTTTTATTCTAGTCAAACCCTCAGCACTCTTTATGAGATTAGAGGTAAGTACAACACAGTCTTATTTAAGCATACATTAAGTCACACAGGTAAGTAATACAGTTAGGCCCTAGGGGCCACGCAAACCATATACTAAAGAAGTGGTATAAGGACCACTGTCACGGAAATAGGATAGGCCTAGGAAATCGCTGGAGCTACACTACACTAGCAACAGTTAGGAAGTGGGAGGCCCACGGGATTCAGGTACAGAGTGGAAACACTCAAGCGTAATGCGTAAAAGTCGATAGAATTATTAGCAGTTAGAAATTAACAGTTTAAGGACACTTCTGAAGCAGCTAGAGAGTCGAGACTCGGAAACTAGACCCTAGGATAGTCACTACCCTTGTGAGCACCGAAGTACCCAAGTTACCTAGCCCACAGGCTGCGGGTGCATAGGTGTAATCTTGCGTCGGGTTTCGTCGTGGACTTCTATGGATGCCTGAAGGAAAGTTGCTGACAGGCAGTCAGTGAAGAGTGTCCGGTGGATCCCAAGGCTGGGATCAAGAAGAGAGGATACCTGCAAGCAGAAGGGACAGAGTCAAGGTCACTAGCCAGTGACCACGTGGAACCAGGAAGGAACCAGGCGATGTCGTGAAGATTGCAGGTGAAGGGTGAAGCTTGTCGCTGCAGCCACGGGTACCAGGAGACGTCGAGGACGACCAGGACCAGGAGGCGAGCTGTCCCACGAAGGCTCTTGCTGTCGGCGGCGTCGAAGTCGAACTAGGACTCACCAAGCCTTGGCAAGCGGAACCCACGAAGAATGGAGGACTTGCTTCTGGCGCAGACCAGGAAGGTCTGGGGTGCTTCTCTTTTGCAAAGAAGCGGGAGCCAGTCTGGAGGAGCCAAACCAGCAGTGAAGATTTCAAGGTGTGTCGTCACAAAGGCCGCTAGCCAACGGGCAAGCAACCGGACAGACGCGGCAAGCAGGAAAATGCAGAAGGGCCCCACGCAGGACTCGTGGAGTGTGGGGGGCTGATCTTCGGTGCAGATGGTGCTTGGGGTTGGGGCTTCTCAATCCCCGGTGCACAACTTCGAGGGTGCCTCAGAAGCTGCGCTGGAAGATACTCGCCACTTTTCCCAGATAGCCGATCCCACGTCTCTCGTCGCCTCCACGGATCTCAGCTCGGATGTGGATCAGGGTCGGAGAAGTCTGGAAGTCAAGGTTCTGGTCGGGCTCTGCAGTCGGTCCCTCGTAGAACTTCAGCAAAGCAAAGGGTAAGTCTCTTGATGGTGCCTGTTTGCACAGGGTAGCCACTCCTTGGCCACAAGGGAGATTCTTCAGTCTTCTTCTTTCGTCGAATGTCGAAGGTCCAGAGTTTCTGTTCAAGTTGCAGGTTCAGGATAATCTAAACTCCTGGGGCCCAGCTACCACTCTTATCCAAATCTGGGGGGCTGGGTTACCTGCTAGGTCACGCCTCATGGGTGGGACCTGGGAGGGGGGTGGTTACACCCCCTTCCCTTTGTCCAGTTTCGCGCCAGGACTGGGGCTGGTGTGCCCCAGCACCGGTTTGAACTGGACTATGCATGGGACACCTTGTGTGCCCCAGGCAGTGTCTCGTTTCATTCATCCCTCCCTGCCCCAATACACTAAGGCCTGTCTGGGGTGGTGCTCGCACCTCCCAAGGCAGGAAACCTATTGTCCAAGCCTCCCTTGCCGGGATCGCTCCCAGCAGCAGGAGGTCAGACTTGTGTTGTGGCAGCAGCATCCATTTTGTGATGCTGGGGCTCTGGTTAACTTTAACAGGGTAAGTAGGTTACATCATGTCTTCTCCCTCTAGAAGGGAGGGATAATATCCTCATCCTCAGAAATGGGATGGGGGTATTATTCCAAAGTGTTAGACACCTTACACGACATGTTTTGAGAAAGCCAAACCATAGTTACCATAACCGTTTAAGATTATAAGGCACTTTAAGAGTATATGGTAGGCTATATCATAGAACAGCTATAAGGACATGGTTCCGAAAGCTGCAGACAGGCTCAGCTCATGCTAGAGCACCATCTCACATGTTACCAAGCACTCTGCCTCCAGGATTGTTAAGGCCTGCCATAGGAGTGGCTGATAGGTACAAATGTGTCTATATGGAAGATAGGTATAGGAATACTACACCTAAGCAAGGAGTGATTACACGACCTTGCCCCAGCTGAGTGATCAGCCAGTTGTGTCATAATGGAAGGCCAGGCCAGGGGTGGCATAATACATGCTGCAGCCCCTGGTAGGCCTAGGGTACACCTATGCCCTGGGTACCTAAGGTACACTGTACAGGGGCCAATAAGGTGATCCTATCCAAATGGGTTATGCACCTAAAGTACATAGTATCAATTTAGAGAGAGAACAGCAGGGCTGCGGGTCTGATTAGCAGGCCCACAGCCACATCTAAGTCGAAAACCAGTAAAGCAAAAGCAAAAAGTGGGGGTGAACATAGAAAGCAGACCCTACTCTCCTACAGCGACCTCCTCGAATGTCGTTCTGGGGACGCAGATGGTGAATGCGTCGAAGGTCGTCTCGAGGAATGAGAGGATGAGTGTTGTGACGCTGATTCTGTCACCAAGACAACTGAACCTTCTCCAAACCTCACTGAAGTGGGTCTCGACGTCGAGCGTATAAGGATTAGTTACTTATCTGTAATCCTAGTTCTCTTCCAGGGGTATCCTCATCAAAGTCATAAACACTAGAATATTCCGGCCTCTGCGCGGGACCCCGGAAACACAATCATATATGTGATAAACATATATGCATCTCTCTCTCTCTATATATATATATCTAGCTCAAGTTTAAATTTACTTTGTACTAATTTTGAACACAAATTGCAACTCGTAATTACTTGTTTCCTTTTTTGGCCTTTAACAATGGATTAATTTGAAGTATAATTTGAGGTAAAATCACATTTACTTTAAAATCATTGTCGTTGTGATTAAATGTCCAGTATGACTTCACTGTTTATTTGAAAATATCTGCACTGACACTTTAAATGGACACTGGGCTTTGAGGCTCTATGGTCCAGTCGAAGGCCAGGTGCCGAAACGCGTAGACCGTCTCCTGTGTGTGTGACGCTTTGTTTTCGTTTGAAATCAATATCATCTTGAGTGTCCTTCGTGGTGCTGTGATCCTTACCTGCGACGAACCTTCGAGAAACCGAGGGAGAAGCGAGAGGAATTTTGCGACTATTGTGCGGTGGCTGTCCTGCACCTCACGTGCACCTGGGAAGTGAAGCATCTTGGCAATACAACACTGCCAAATTGAACCGGAAGGAGAAAAAGCATTGCCGAGGCTTCTGACCGTTGTTTGTTATTTGCCTGGGACTCCGCGTCAGGATTGTGCGAACGCGGCGGGGCAGTTCAAGAACTTCGGGTGAGTAGAGAGGCGGGGAAGCGATCCTGGTAGTGTCTCGAGACGCCGCGGCAGCGGTTTCCGGGTCATTGCCGTCGCGTACCCAACACTCCAAAACCCCGTTTTTGTTTTTGTTACTGTTCTGGTTCAACGGGTCAGGTCCAAGTTACCCTGTAGCGGATTATACCTGTACCCGCATATGTACTGTCCCACGCAACAACTATATCTCAATTCGTCTTCACGTATTTGAAAACTATCATTTTCCCAGAATTGACAAAAGACTACTCTTTGGTCAAGTAACGATGACTCTCACCTGATAAACTGAAATTGGAACTGTCGAGGCGCACACACAAATAGAAACTTAACATCAGCATCGACCTTACTAGACACAAACTACAATACCCATAATCCAACATGGCTGAAAGGAACAAAAACAGAGCACAGAGAGCAAGTGATCTTCTAAATGATTACTCTAACTCTCCACTCAATACCAGAATTGGTGAGACCAATGGAGAAAGAAAGAAAAGAACTGTTTCATGTATTATAAGAGATCTACAACAAGCACGTATTCAAGAGGTGAATAAATGGTGGGAAAAAACAACATTGGAGAAATGCATCGAATTTAAAAGAATCCCTAGAGGCTTAAGGATTCTAATCATGCCCACTCTCAATGATCTCGACACCGACTTAATCAAACAATGGCAAATGGATACTAATAAATGTTCTTTCAGACTAATGACCACTTTAATTTCACACGCAGAAAGAAAACTGGAAAAAATCACCGAAATTATCAAAGAATTGGAGGGGGAGTTAAATCAACTTTCCACAGACGATGAAACAGGAAAATTAATAGAATTAATGGAAAAGAAAATAAACAAACATGATGACGACTTGGAAAAACGCAAAGCCAGTAAATTCAACAGGAATGGACTATACAAATGGCCGCATATATACTTTTGCCAGAAAATATGACTCATATAGGAACCGTGTAGTCATGGACAAACACAGTGGGTATGAGACACCTGGAACAGCTGAGAGCTCCGAATTGAGCTCAGCGGATGAGGAACAAAATGCTTCAAGCCTGGATTTTTCCGGGGAAATGCGCCTAATGCAAATGATCACGCGACAAAGAGGGAGAGGTCGAGGATCAACACGGGGAAGAGGACGATCACAACCCCCAGACGAAGACAAAGAAGAGGGGGCAAGACCCAAAAAAGGAAGAGGAAGGACAAAGCAAAATTGAAAAGAGATCTACAAAAAACCAATTTGATTGTCAACATCTCTAACAAAATCCTGAGTGAAGCACAAATCTCACTGCTCAATAAAGGACTAACATTCTGCCCCAATAAAGACATGGATCTGGCTAACATACGTATTGACCTTTACAAATTCTGCCGAAAAGTCAAACTTAAGAAGTACTTCGAAGAAAAAAAGTCCAAACAATTGCCAATACTCACAAGTCAAGAAATTCCATCACTGAGTATAAAAGATATTCCAGCTCTCAGAACAGTAACTTCATTACAAACTGCGTCAAATACACATGCAGAGATGAGTGAATCCTCTCCAGTGTCTGATCTACAATTTTGCCAAACAATGGGATATGAAACTGACAGAGGTGGAAATAGTGGTCTCAAAACTCGATCAACCTTTTGTCCACAACTTCCCCCGGGAAACAAAATAGATTTGTTCCAAGAGATCATGGTGGAGGAAATTAATAAAATGTCAAGAAACCATCCCATGTCAAATCCAAAGAAAAAAATTAAAAAGAGAAAGACATGGAATCTCACACCAGAAGAATATAAGGCATTGCAAGAACTAAGAGAAGATCAGAACATATTAATAAAGGCCTCAGACAAAGGCGGGAACATTGTTGTCCAAACTTGTGATAACTATATCAAAGAAGCTTACAGACAACTTAACATTGGGGAACATTATGAGAAGCTCAAAACAAATCCTATCACTAACTGGACGGAGGAATATCATTATAAACTGCTGACATGGAAAGAAAGAAACCTAATTGACTTGGAAGAATATTTGTACTTGAAAACAGATCATCCTATCACGGCAACCATCTACTTTCTTCCGAAAATACACAAGTCTACCATCAACCCACCAGGCAGACCCATTGTCAGTTCCATTGGTTCCCTGTTGGAATCAACATCCCGATTCATTGACATTTTCCTGATGAATTACGTCACAGCCTTACCATCTTACTTGAGGGACACAATGGATTTCCTGAAAAAATGGATTGGAAAGAGAACTACATTATGGCCTCCATTGACGTATCATCTCTATACACCTCCATTCATCACTCTGATGGAATAGCAGCGGTTAAACAATAATTGGATACCAGACCAATCTGCCTCTTGGAACATACAGACATGCAATTACAAATGCTCACATACTGCCTGACACACAATGTTTTCCTTTTCAGAGGGGATCTCTTCTTGCAAAAGCAAGGGACTGCGATGGGGACTTCTTTTGCCCCAACATACGCCAATCTCTTCATGGCCATATGGGAGACAGAGGTCCTGAAAGAAGAGAAATCAAGGAACATAAGATCTTGGTCTAGATACATCGATGACCTTTTCATCATTTGGGAAGGCAATAACGACAGCCTCACGAACTTCCTTGACTCTCTCAACTTCAACAAGTACAAACTAACCTTTACTTCCACCATAAGTGCCACAAACATCATATTTTTGGATGTCGAAGTTTTCATTATGAATGGAAAAATCTGCACTAGAATGCACAGAAAGCCAACTGCCAGTAACAGCATCCTACAGGCAAATAGCGGACATCCACAAAATCTGAAATGGAGCATCCCCTATGGGGAAATGCTGCGAGCAAGAAGAAACTGCTCTGAACTCTCTGAATTTAAATTACAACTACAAGAAATGAGTGAACGTTTCCTACAACGAGGATATCCCCTGGACATCATCACCACTGCTGTAAACAGAGTCAGTTCTAAGAAAAGACCCGACCTTTTACAAACTAATTTAGAAAGTCACAGATCAAAGAATAGAGGAACTGAGATTACAACCAGGCTGATCGTTGATTTTAACAACCAGAGTAATGACTTCCAAATAATTGTACGGAAACATCGGGAAATATAGTTGCTAGATGAAACCGTCCACAAAGTTTTATCCTCAAGACGTAGGATTACCTATAGAAAAACTGCATCTCTGGGGGATCTATTAACACACAGTCACTTCGAACTTAAACCAGAAACAACTGTGTCCTGGCTGAATACTCCAGGATTCTGGAAGTGCTCGAAGTGCAAAGCATGTGAACATGGTAAAAATACAACCACATTTCAACTACAAAATGGCCACGAGGAAAGAATCAAAGACCACATAACCTGCGAATCAAAATTTGTCGTCTATATCCTGGAATGTCCATGTAAAAAACTATACGTAGGAAGTACTATCAACAAACTCAAACTTCGCATCCTACAACACCTACGTGCCATTAAAAACAAAGACTTCACATATCCTATGGCAAAACACTTTTTTGAATTCCACTCCTGTGACTGTAACCAACTAAAATATTTTGGAATCAAGATAATCAAACAAAAAGAGAGGGGTGGTAATAGAGTTCTTGATTTAAGAAGAGCGGAGGCAAGAATGATTTTATCGATAGGTACGGAAAACCCATGGGGTCACAATCTGGACGCTGAATTACATGTTCATTTATAAACAATATAAACTCCCAAGAAATGAAAAACATGGATGAAAATAGGATGAAGATACTCACCAGTTTCAACTTCACAACTCACTTTGAACTAAATCTTGAATTTTGAATTCCTTTTGGACTGAACCTTGAACAGCTTACTACTGCTATATTTACTCTCTGTGATAGATCATACCAATCATGTTCATTTGCAATTTGGTTCATATAAGGGAGGAAGGTTGTTAGACAATGAAACTCTTTTCATTTAATAACGATATGTGTCACCTTTACCACACATTAGTGCAATACGTCATGTACTTTACTAGGACACTAATGAAACACACATCTTGCGAGAACCGGAAATTCCATTAAATGTTTTACCTTCTTCATCTCTGTTAACAACAGACATGTTCACTAATTTGGCCTTTCAATCACAGACCAAAGAGAATTCCGCCCCTCGATTATCATGTGTGGAGGGAAAGTATGTGCATAAATACATTTTCATACATATGGAAGAAATTGCACACACTTCCAACAAGAGGGGAAGTGACTACTACTAATTAGGAGACATTTCAAATCGATCATTCCTCTATTCCTCCCAAGAAAACATTGGTACTTTACCATGACCTCTAGTTCAAGTTTAAATTTACTTTGTACTAATTTTGAACACAAATTGCAACTCGTAATTACTTGTTTCCTTTTTTGGCCTTTAACAATGGATTAATTTGAAGTATAATTTGAGGCAAAATCACTTTTACTTTAAAATCATTGTCGTTGCGATTAAATGTCCAGTATGTCTTCACTGTTTATTTGAAAATATCTGCACTGACACTTTAAATGGACACTCTGGGCTTTGAGACTCTATGGTCCAGTCGAAGGCCAAGTGCCGAAACGCGTAGACCGTCTCCTGTGTGTGTGAGGCCTTGTCTTCGTTTGAAATAAATATCATCTTGAGTGTCCTTCGTGGTGCTGTGATCCTTACCTGCGATGAACCTTCGAGAAACCGAGGGAGAAGCGAGAGGAATTTTGCGATATATATATATATATAATAAAAAAGCAAATGCAGCCTTTCATAAGTAGAGCTGAATAATGTTGTAAGGACTCCCCTGTATATAAACAATAATATAACCAATATAAATAATATATCATAAAAAAAAGGGAAGAAACAAAAGCAAATCATGTTTGAACACTGTTTTAATGCTTTGCATTAGCACAAACACCTCAGATAGGACTGAAAGCATTGTCAGCTCACAAGCTGCATTGCAGAACACCACAGCCTAGAAAGTCTAGAAAGCTAACTCTTAGCAACAAAGAATAACTGGCACCGTGCCTTTAAGGCAGCCATGACCCCTAGCTTCCCATCATGCCTCAGGGGTGACAGTTAGGTCAGTTGTTCTTTGCGGTGACACAAAGCCATAACACAAAGAGTTGACAATTCCTTTAAAAATAAGGATCCTTTGCCCGGGGAGGCGGGAGGGTTGCTTATGACTTTGATGAGGATACCCCTGGAAGAGAACTAGGATTACAGGTAAGTAACTAATCCTTCTCTTCCAGGGGATCCTCATCAATAGTCATCAGCACTAGAATAGAATAGCGAGCCTCACCTCATCCACTGCGGGCAAAGGAAAAATCATAATTAACAATCAAGCTCAGACAACTAAACTTGATAATTCAGACATTTCTTGTTATCTGAACAGATTCCTCAAGGAGGCCTGGCCTACTTGAGTATCCGCCCTGGAGTCGGTTTCAAGACAATAATGCCTTGTGAAAGTATGCACAGATCTCCAGGTTGCTGCCTTGCAAATTTCTGCCATCGGAACATCATGCAAGAAAGCTACTGTAGCTGCTTTTTCCCTAGTGGAGTGCGCTTTAGGTGACAACAATAGGGGCTTATTTGCCAGCTGGTAAGCCAATTTTATACAAGACACTATCCATCTGGAAATGGATCTCTTGGTAGCTGGAAAACCTGTCCCCATGGAACCATAATTTAAAAACATTTGGTCTGATTTTCTTTTGACCTTAGTTCCTTCTAGGTAGAATTTAAGCACTCTCTTAAGGTCTATTGAATGGAGTGACATTTCCGCAGGAGTTGCGGGATTGGGAAAAAAGGACGGCAAAGAAATTGCCTGATTAATATGAAAATCAGATACAACTTTCGGCAGAAAAGCAGGGTGAGTCCTTAATACTACTCTGTTGTGGTAAAAAATAGTATATGGCTCTTTGGAAGATAGTGCCTGGATTTCGCTTACTCTTCGCGCTGAGGTAATCGTGACTAAGAAAACGGTCTTCCATGTCAAATGCTGCAGTGTAGCTTTATGGATGGGCTCAAAAGGAGGACCCATCAACTTAGAAAGGACCAGATTCAACTCCCAAGGAGGAGAAGGAGGCCGAACAGGGGGATACACTTTCCTTAACCCCTGTAGGAAATCCTTGACCACCTGTAGTTGAAAAAAGGAAGGCTGGCTTGGGGACTTTCTATAGGCCGTAATAGCCGCTAAATGTACTCTGATCGATGAATACTTCAACCCTGATTTAGCTAAGTACAGGAGGTAAGGAAGAATAACCTCCTCCTGCCCTGTGGTTGGATTAAAGTTATTACGAGTGCACCACAGGTAGAATCGCTTCCACTTAAAGGAATACGAAGCCCTTGTGGAAGGTCTCTTTGCTTCTTTTAGAATATGCATACAATCCTGCGGTAAGTTCAAATGTCCATATTGCAGCACCTCAGGTGCCATGCCGCCAAGTTCAGTCAGGGAAGGTTGGGATGTAGAATCTTCCCGTCCATTTTGGTCAGCAGATCCGACCTGCAAGGGAGCCTCTTGTGGGGGTGCACCGACAGCTGTAATAGGTCCGGGTACCACCATTGTCGAGGCCAGTCCGGGGCTATGAGGATCATTGGCATGTTGGACCGGATGAGCTTGGACACCATCTTCGGAATCAGAGGCAGGGGAGGAAAGGCAAGGCGTATGCAAATATTCCGGACCAATCCATCAAAAGAGCATTCCCCTTCGTCCCTGGAGGTTGGAACCTGGAGGCGAAGGCGTGGCATTTTTTGTTTAGATCGTCTACATACAGATCTATAGAAAGGCTGATCCCACTGCTGAAAAATTTCTGCCACCACTTCGTCGTTTAGCACCCAGTCTGACTGATCTTCGAAGTGCCAGCTTAGTGCGTCCGCTCGCACATTTCGCTCTCCTGGAAGGTGCACCGCTGTGACGGAAAGGCCTCGGGCTAGAAGCCAATGCCATATCTTTTGAGCCTCCAGGGAGAGAGGGCGAGAGCGCGTACCACCCTGTTTGTTGAGGTAATACATGGTGGTCGTGTTGTCTGTTTGGATGAGGACTGAGTTGGACATGATCGAGGGCTGAAAAGCTTTCAGGGCTAGATGGACTGCCCACAGCTCTAACATGTTTATGTGGTAGGATTGTTCCTTGACGGACCACCGCCCCTGCATTTGTAGGCAATCCATGTGCGCTCCCCATCCTTGAAGGGATGCATCCGTTACCAAGGACTGGGTAGGAACAGGCTGATGGAAGGGGACTCCCACTAGGAGGTTCCTTGGACGAGTCCACCACAGAACAGACGCTTTTGCTGCTTGCGAAAGAAGAATCCGGTCTTCCCAGAAACCGGTTGCCTGGTGCCACTTGTCCTCCAGGTCCTGCTGTAGAGGTCTCATCCTCAGTCTGGCATTGGGAATGAGGAATATGCAAGAAGCCATTGATCCCAAAAGGGACGCTACTTGCCGGACCGTCGGGCGATTTGTCTGGAGAAGAACTTGGCACTTCTGCCGAATTGATAAAAAGTCTCTGTTCCGAAGGAAACGCTTTTCCTAGGTTTGTATCTATGATGGAGCCCAGGTAATGGATCACCTGTGTAGGCTGGCGATTTGACTTTTCCATATTCACGTGCAGGCCTAGCCTGCGGAGTAGAGTTAGGCACACTTGGAAGTCGATCTTCACCTGTTGAGGAGATGGCCCTTTCAAGAGCCAATCGTCCAAGTATGGATATACAAACAGACCTCATCTGTGTAGAGCTGCCGCTACCACCGCCATGCACTTGGTAAAGACTCGTGGGGCACATTTTAGTCCAAAGGGCAACACTCTGAACTGGTAGTGACTGTTGCCGACCACGAATCGCAGGAATTTGCGATGACGGGGAGTTACAGGAATGTGGAAATACACATCCTGGAGATCTACTGAACGCATCCAGTCCCCTGCTTGCAGATGTGGACATATTTGATGAAGCGCCAGCATGCAAAAATTTCTTTCAAGATGAGCTTGTTCAGCGACCGCAAGTCCAGGATTGGTCTGAACTTGTGCTCCTGATCTCTTTTTGGCACAAGGAAGTACCTGGAGTTCACTCCCTTTCCTCGCTGCGAGATGGGAACCTTCTCTATGGCCTTTTTTTGTAGAAGTGCCACCACTTCTTGTTGTAGTAATTTTAGCTGGTGAGGACGAGATCTTTTCGGAGGATGTCCTTTGGAGACACACGGAAACGTAGTGCGTAACCATTGCACAGTATACTGAGCACCCAGCGATCCTTTGTTATGTTGCACAACACTCTTTCAGATGTTGTAAAACACTTCCTCCCACTGGAGTGGGCACCGGCGTCAGAGAAAGCTCTGGTTCATTGTTTTCCTGTTGGTCGAGTGGTGGAGGAGGACTGTTGTTGGCTACCCCCTCTACCTCTGCTAGACTTTCGACCCTGAAATTGCTATCTTCCCTGGGTCTTGCTTTGGGACCACTGAGGGGTTTAAACCCTCTGTTGGTATCCCTTGCGCTGGCTGGGCCTGTACCTTCGCCGGAATTCCTTTTTCTTTTCTAGCCCCACTGCCTTGAAAGTGTCCAACTCGGCTTTCATTAGAGCCATCTCTTCATCTGTGTGGGAGCCAAACAATGAAGAACCCGAAAAAGGAAGGTTAAGGATCCTCTGCTGAGCATCCGGTTTAAGAGCTGTAAGTCTTAACCAGGCAGATCTTCTTGCGCATACGAATACGCTGATAGTGTGGCACCATCCGCTGCAGTGCTAATCATCTGATTAGCTACCAAGGAACCCTCCGTAATGATTTCTTCAAAGTCTTTCTGATCCTCCTTTGGTAACTTCTCCTTGAACTGATCCAAAGAGTCCCATAGGGATCTGTCGTATCGACCTAATAAGGCCGCTGCACTGGAGACTTTGAGTGAAGAAGCTGTCGAGCCACAAACCTTTCGTCCCCAAGAGTCCTGGGACTTACTCTCCTTGTCCGGAGGGACCAACGCATGAGCGGAGACTGCATGCGTCTTACGTGCCGCTGCGACTATCACGGAATCCGCAGGTGGATCTGTTTTGAAGAACACCGGGTCTACATCAGCAGGCTTGTACTTCTTTTGAATTCTGGCCAGTGTAGCTTTAATCGCTGAGGGGGTTAGAAAAATGTCCATTACTGGTTCCAGAAGTCCAGGAACCAGAGGCAGCAACGGACGCGAAGCAGATCTTTGGTGCAGCGTCTCGAAGATCACTGTTGTTGCGACCTGAGGGGTGGGCATTGCAATGTTCAGTTGCTGAGCCCCTCTCTGCAGCACATCATGATAGGTGTTAATGTCATCTATCGAAGACACTCTCGACTGAGGGCTCTCCGACAGGGTAGGCGAATAGTCCCTCTTAGAGGAGTGGGTGGAGGAAAATGAACATGAGGGAGACCTCCTTCTGCGGTGATGTGACGTAGAAGGCCTGCGTTCCTTAGATTTTCCTTCACGGTGGTGGCGTACCGGCGAAGGCGATCTATCCACCTCTTGTACTAATCTTTGTAGAGGGGATCTGTGGATAGGGCTTGTGTATTCTTCCTCCCTTCTCGATGCTCCCGCCGGAGTCTTACTCCAGTGATGTACAGGTAAAAGCCATCTTGGAGATAGATGTATAGAAGGAGAGGCCCTCTGGTGTGATAGGGATCTCTGTCGCGATCTCCTCTGATGTTCTGGAGACGCAGATGGAGAATGCTCGAGGAGTGAGAAGAAGAGTGTCTTGATGCTGATTCCGTCACTAAGACTACTGAACCTTCGTCAGATCTATGTGATGGCAGTCTCGACGTCGAGTGTATATCCCGCTGCGACGGAGCCCTCCTCGGCGACGATTGAGATCTTCTTCTAGTCGTCGAGGCTCGACCAGGTTCTGGGAGCGGTCTCGGCGTTGACTGTAATTTCTTCGGTGTCGAATGTGTCGACGGCGAATGGCACCTTGACGACGGCAGAATACTTCTTCGTCTCGACGTCGAGCGATGTGGACTCGACGGCGCAGAAGGACTTCCTCTCTTCGACACCAATCGTCGGTGGGATGCAGACGGCGGAGGGCTGCTAGCTTTCGACGCCGAGCGACGTTGGAATGAAGTCGGCGGAGGACTTCTGGTCTTTGACGCCGAACGTCGCCGGAAAGACGGCGGAGGACTTCTCGTTCTCGACGCCGATCGCCGCCCGGTCTGCGATGGCGGAGAATTCTCTCCCCTCGACCGACGTCAACGGAGGTCTGCTGGCTCTCGACGCCGATCGTCGCTGAGTTGACGATGGCGGAGGCTGTCGCATTCTCGACGTCGATGACGTATCTTCATGCCTGCGTTCTCTCGACGGCGAGCCAGCCGTTGACGGTCTTTTCTTCGATGTATGTCCCTCCGGTGGCTGTTTTCTCAGCGCCGAGCCCGACGCTGAGGGTCTAGAAGAGGATCTGGGCCTCTTTGAGCCTTTTCTTACCGGAGACCTGCCAGTGGAAGCCCTTTCTGCCAATCCATAAAGACGTATCCTCTCTCTGTCCTTTTAAAGTTCTTTTAGAGCGAGACTGGCAATGAGGGCAAGTCTTGGGGACATGATCTTTAGGCAGGCAAAGAATACAGACCGAGTGAGAGTCTGACCTGGCCTTCTATTTGCCACAAGAAGGGCAGGGATCAAAAAGGGATGGCATTTTGAGAGGTAAAAAATGCCAAAATTAGTCAGAAAAAGCAAACACGTTACTTGACTGGATGAAAGACGTCGAAGTAAGATAAAAAAAAATTCTGAAAACGGTAGATTATTTTTGAATAAAACGAGAAAAGAGTGGAGCTGTGTCACCAGGGTCCTGACTGAAGGAGCCGGAAAGAACAACTGACCTAACTGTCACCCCTGAGGCATGATGGGAAGCTAGGGGTCATGGCTGCCTTAAAGGTACGGTGCCAGTTTTATAATGTTGCTAAGAGTTAGCTTTCTAGCCTTTCTAGGCTGTGGTTTTCTGCAATGCAGCCTGTGAGCTGACAATGCTTTCAGTCCTATCTGAGTTGTTTGTGCTAATGCAAAGCATTAAAACAGTGAACATGATTTGCTTTTGTTTCTTCCCTGTTTTTAGAATATATTATTTATATTGGTTATATTATTGATTATATACAGGGGAGTCCTTACAGCATTATTCAGCTCTACTTATGAAAGGCTGCATTTGCTTTTTTATTGTATATATATATATTCACAGGTTTCACACATGTTATTGTTAGCTGGACATTTCACTCGTAAAAAACCAATGAAATTCCCCCGTTATAGTTAGTTCAGCTAACTATAACTCGCGCGCCCGCAATCCACTGCTGATGACGTCACATATTACATCACTCATGACATGGTCAGTGACATCACTCATGACATCACTGATGACATCTCAAATGACATCACTGATGACATCACTGATAACATCATCCATTGAGGCCTGTTGAAGAATGAGTGGGTGTACAAGTGTGTAAATGGATGATTTTCTGTGGTGCGTAACTAACTCTATAAGTGAGTCATTAAATGTATCTTACTGCAGACTAGTGACTAAACTGTGTAAATGTCTGTATGTTGGTGTATAAGTGGCTGCATGGTTTTGTGAACACCTATATGAGTGTCTATATGAGTTATTGATTGCTTGTCTCAGTATCTGCATGGGTTCCTGAGTGTTTGTGTGGGTAGGGTGTGTGTGACTCTATGCATAGATGTGTGAGTGGGTGATTCTATGGGTGCATGGTTTTAAGAGTGCATCTGTGATGGACTGTATGGTTGAGTGAGTGTATGTATTGGTGTGTTAGGGATTGAATGTATATCTCAGTGGTACATTTGTGACTAACTACATATGTGAAAGGCAGTATATATGCGTGTAAGAGTATATAAGTGGGTAGATGTGAGAGTGTGTGATTATGAGAGTGACTGTATGGATGAGTGTGTGCTTGTATCAATGATTCTATAAGAGCGTAAGAATGTGGTACTATTTTTATGATTAAGTGAACTTGAGTGTGTATAACCGCATAGGTGAGTAAATGGGAGTGTAATTATTTGCATGAGTGACTAGGTGTGAGAGTACCTCTATGGATGATTGGTGGTGTGTGAGTGTCTATATAGGTGTATAAATTCATATGATAGTCTTGTATGGAGTGACTGTAAGTATGAGTGACTGTACAGGTGAATGAGTGGAGGTGTTTGTAGACCTAACAGTTAATAAGTGGGTATGTAGTTATTGGTATTGGAGTATGTATGGTTTTGAGAATGGAACTCTGAAATTTTGAATCGGTGTATCAAAGGTTATATTAGGGTGTGAGAAGATGTGGTAATTTATCACATGGATGACGTCATCAGTGATGTCATCAGTGATGTCATTTGAGATGTCATCAGTGATGTCATGAGTGATGTCACTGACCATATCATGAGTGATGTAATATGTGACGTCATCAGCAGTGGATTGCGGGCGCGCAAGTTATAGTTAGCTGAATTAACTATAACGGGGGAATTTCATTGGTTTTTCACCCCCACTTTTTGCTTTTGCTTCACTGGTTTTCGACTTAGATGTGACTGTGGGCCTGCCAATCAGACCCACAGCCGAGCTGTTCTCTAGAAGGCTGACCCCTACAGAGAAACGTTGGTCAGCTATTGAGAGGGAGGCCTTTGCTGTGGTTTGGGCCCTGAAGAAGCTGAGGCCATACTTGTTTGGCACTCACTTCAAGATTCAGACAGACCATAAGCCCCTCTTGTGGCTAAATCAGATGAAGGGTGAAAATCCCAAACTTCTTAGGTGGTCCATTTCCCTACAGGGGATGGACTTCACAGTGGAACATAGACCTGGGACTGACCATGCCAATGCAGATGGACTCTCCAGATATTTCCACTTAGAACATGAAGACTCGACTGGTCAAGGTTAGTTTAATGTCCCTAAGTTTGGGGGGGTGGGGGGAGGGGTGGGGGGGTTGTGTAGGAGAGTAGGGTCTGCTTTCTATGTTCACCCCCACTTTTTGCTTCACTGGTTTTCGACTTAGATGTGACTGTGGGCCTGCCAATCAGACCCACAGCCCAGCTGTTCTCTCTCTAAATTCATACTATGTACTTTAGGTGCATAACCCAATTGGTAAGGATCACCTTATTGGCCCCTGTATAGTGTACCTTAGGTATCCAGGGCATAGGTGTACCCTAGGCCTACCAGGGGCTGCAGCATGTATTGTGCCACCCCTGGGTCTGGCCTTCCATTATGACACAACCGGCTGATCACTCAGCTTGGGCAAGGTTGTGTAATCACCCCTTGCTTAGGTGTAGTATTCCTATACCTACCTTATATATAGACACATGGGTAACCTATCAGTCACTCCTATGGAAGGCCTTAACAATCCTGAAGGCAGAGTGCTTGGTAACATGTGAGATGGTGCTCTAGCATGAGCTGAGCCTGTCTGCAGCTTTCGGAACCATGTCCTTATAGCTGTTCTATGATATCGCCTACCATATACTCTTAAAGTACCTTATAATCTTAAACGGTTATGGTAACTATGGTTTGGCTTTATCCAAACATGTCGTGTAAGGTGTCTAACACTTTAGAATACCACCCACACACCATTTCTGGCGGTGAGGATAGTATTCCTCCCTTCTAGAGGGAAAAGATATGTTGAAGACCTACTACCCGGTTAAAGTTAACCAGAGCACCAGCGTCACAAAATGAACGCTGCTGCCACAGACACAAGTCTGACCTCCTGCTGCTGGGAGTCCTTCCAGCGAGGGAGGCTTGGACAATAGGTTTCCTGCCTTGGGAGGTGCTAGCACCATCCTAGACAGGCCTTAGTGTATTGGGGCAGGGAGGGATGAACGAAACAAGACACTGCCTGGGGCACACATGGTGTCCCATGCATAGTCCAGTTCAAACCGGTGCTGGGGCACTCCAGCCCCAGTCCTGGCGCAAAACTGGACAAAGGGAAGGGGGTGTAACCACCCCCCTCCCTGGTCCCACCCATAGGAGGGACCTAGCAGGTAACCCAGCCCCCCAGATTAGTATAAGAGTGGGCGCTGAGTCCCTAGGACTTTGGATTATCCTGATAACTGAAACTTGAACAGAAACTCTGGACCTTCGACATTCGACTACGGAAGAAGACTGAAGAATCTCCCTTGTGGCCAAGGAGTGACCACCCTGTGCAAACAGGCACCATCAAGCGACCTGCCGTTTGCTTTGCTCAACGTTCTACAAGGAACCGACTGCAGAGCCCGACCAGCGCACGACTTCCAGACTTCTCCGACCCTGATCCACATCCACAGCAAAGCTGAGATCCGTGGAGGCGACGAGAGACGTGGGACCGGCTACCTGGGAAAATTGGCTACTTGCTTCCAGCGCAGCTTCTGAGGCATCCTCGAAGTTGTGCTCTGGGGATTGAGAAGCCCCAACCCCGAGCACCATCTGCACCGAAGATCAGCCCTCCACGAGTTCTGCGTGGGGCCCTTCTGCATTTTCCTGCTCGACGCGTCTGTCCGGTTGCTTGCCCGTTGGCTAGTGACCTCTGCGACGACGAACCTTTGACTTTCCACCGCTGGTTTGGCTCCTCCAGACTGGCCCTTGCTTCCCTGTGAAAGAGAAGCGCCTCAGGCCTTCCTGGTCTGCAACAGAAGCGAATCCTTCATTCTGCATGGGTTGCGCTTACAAGGCTTGTTGTGTCCCAACTCGACATCGACGCCGCCGACAGCAAGAGCCCTCGTGGGACAGCTCGACTCCTGGTTCTGGTCGTCCTCGACGCCTCCTGGTACCCGTGGCTGATGCGACAAGCTTCACCTCTTCACCTGCATCTTCACGACATTGCCTGGTTCCTTCCCGGCTCCTGGCTGGTGACCTAGACTCTGTCCCCTCTGCTTGCAGGTATCCTCCTTCTTGATTCTATCCTGGGAATCCACCGGACACTCTTCACTGACTGCCTGTCAGCATCTTTTCTTCAGGCATCCATAGGAGTCGACGACGAAACCCGCCGCAAGTTCACACCTATGCACCCGCAGCCCGTGGGCTAGATAACTTGAGTACTCCGGTGCTCACAAGGGTATTGACTATCCTAGTGTCTAGTTTCCAAGTCTCTAACTCCTAGTTCCTTCCGAAGTGTCCTAAAACTAGTAATTTCTAAATACTACTATTTCTATCGACTTTAACGCATTACGCGTGAGTGTTTCCACTCTGCACCTGAATCCCGTGGGCCTCCCACTGCCTAGCAACTGATAGGACAGTGTAGCCCCAGCGATTCCCTAGGCCTAGGCCTAACCTGTGTTCGTGACAGAGGTTTTGACTAGAATAAATACATTCTATTTTTATAATATATCTGTTGTGGTGTCCTTTCATTTGGTATTCAAGGGATTGCAAATGGTATATCAGCTGGCTTCACATGCCATACAGAGTTTAGCATAAGACTGCTCTTGTCCATGCTACCACTAGGATAGCTGGTCTATAAGGTTGACTTTACAACCAATCACCATAAGGGTTGTTTGGACTGATACAGGGTGTACACTAGAACTAGTGACATCATATATCAGGCCAACTTCTCACACCCCACACCGACATATTGCGACGGCAGGCCCCACAAGACTTAAATCCAGGCATCCCTACGTGCACCAAGGAGTACAGGAGACAAAAGTCTCGAAAAAGGGTATTCAAAAAGTGACTAAGGTACGTGCTCTACCGGATCAGCACGCATGGGTGGCGCCTAAGTAGTCTCCGTGACGTCATCTCGGGACTTACGACGCCAGCGACGGACGCGGAGCCGCACGACGCCACCTACTGACGCACAGGGGTACTGCTAGAAAAACATTCCGGATCCAGTCTGACGCCTGGGGATATTCTAAGGTAAGGAATCTATCACCAACGTGTTTTTTTCAGATTTTTTCATTTAAAATGAACTTATATCTAAAAGCATTTCTGTAACATAGAACATGCACGCATTCACTATTTAAACATAGCCTTTATTTTCAAAGTAATAGGCAAAGTAATAGACGGCATGTTAGCTCACAGGCTGCATAGATAAACCACAACAGAATAAAACTGCCACTGTGCCTTTAAGACCTCCATGCTCCCATCATGCCCCACAGGTGACAGTTAGGTCAGGACTTTTTTTACGGTGTATCAAAATGTGTAATGATATTAAGAAATAAGAGTGCTACTGCATATGGCATTCGTCCAGCGAGGAGGGTGGGTTGCTTATGACTTTGATGAATATACCCCTGGAAGAGAACTAGGATTACAGGTAAGTAACATATCCTTCTCTTCCAGGGGATACTCCTCAGTAGCCATAAGCATTGAATAGAATAGCAAGCCCATCCCTAGATTCCTGCAGACGAACACCAGAGCAGTTAATACACCCTAAGGGTAGTTTACCCAAACAGGTTTCTTAATGAGGCTTGCCTAAACAGGGAATCCGCCGGAGTGTCGGAATCCAAGCAATAATGGCAAGCAAAGGTGTGTACCGATCGCCATGTAGCAGCTTTACAGATTTCTGCAATGGGTACATTTCAGAAAAGGGTCGTCGTCAAGGCGTTTCCCCTTGTGGAATGAGCCTTCGGCTTACAAGGGAGTTTTTTTGTTAGCTAACTGAGAAGAGAAGCAGATGCAAAAAATTATGCATCTAGAGATGGTTTGTTTAGAGGAAGGGAAACTAATGCACAAGGGACCATAATTTATATATAAATAATCTGATATCCTTATGTCTTTGGTTTTATCAAGATAAAATGTAAGAACCCTTTTGAGATCAAGAGAATGTAACGCCCTCGCTGGACAGGTAGACGGGTTTGGGAAAAAAGAAGGAAGGGTAACTGACTGATTAATATGAAAATCTGAAATAACCTTTGGTAAACAACTAGGGTGTGTTTTCAATACCACCATGCTGGAATGGAAAATCAGATAAGGCTCCTTACAACAAAGAGCCTGGATTTTACTAACTCCGAGGGCAGAGGTAATTGCTACAAAAAAAGCAGACATCCAAGTCAGGTGCTGCAGGGACGCTTTATATATGGGTTTGAAGGGTGGACCCATCAATTTGGAAAGGACTAGATTAAGCTCCCAAGGAGGGGAGGGAGACCAAACCGGGTGGTAGACCTTCGTCAACACTTCAAGAAGTCTTTAACTACAGGCATCTGAAAAAAGGAAACCTGCATGATTGATTTCCGATATGCTGTAATGGCCACTAGGTGTACCTTTATTGAGGTGAACTGGAGACCCGATTTAGCCAAATACAATAAGTAGGGAAGGATAACCCATTCTTGCCCTAGGTTGGAATTATGGCCATTGCTGGAGCATGTCTTTCTTGTAGATGGTCTCCTAGACTCTTTCAGAATGTTCATACAGTCTGGAGGAACTCGGAAGCCATGCCGTCAAGCTCAGGGAAGGGAGGCTGGGTGGAACACCCCCCCACCCGAATTTAGAGAGTAGATCCGGACGGCATGGCAACCTCCTGTGTGGAGTCTCAGACAGGTGAAGAAGGTCCGAAAACCACCATTGGCGAGGCCACTCCGGTGCGATAAGGATCATCCTGATCTTGCCTCTGTAGAATTTGCTAATGACTAGAGGAATGAGCGGTACTAAAGGAAAGGCACAGAGCATGTCTCTGACCAGCTGATCAAAAGCACATTCCCTCAGGAGTCTCGTTGGGGATTTCTGGATGCGATGATGCAGCATTTTGTGTTTGTTGCGTCTGCAAACAGAACGATGTCTGGAACTCCCCACAGTTGGAAAATGTCCTATGCGACTTTGTCGTTTAACACCCCATCGTGAGCTTTGACGATGTTGCGACTGAGGGCGTCTGCATGAACTTTAAGGGCTGACTGGGAGATGAATTGCAGATATGGCCAACTTTCTCGCCAGAAGCCATTTCCATATGGCTTGGGCTTATTGCGATAAGGGCCTTGACCTGGTTCCTCCCTGTTTGTTCAGGTAATGCGAGGTTGTGGTATTGTGTGTCTGAACCAACAGGTAGCATGCCTGGATGGACAGGAAGAATGACTTGATTGCTAGATGTAGGGCCCTCAGTTACAACATGCTGATGTGATACCCCTTCTCCGCTTACGACCACAATCCCTGAACTTGAAGAGGGCCCATGTTGGCTCCCAGCCCTAGAGGGATGCTTGTGTGATGAGCGTCTGGCTAGGAAGATCCTGATGAAAAGGAACCTCTTTTAACAAATGAGGAAGTTTCATCCACCATTGGTGGGAGTCTTTGGCCATCTGAGGGAGAGTCACTTTGTTCTCTCAGCGGTCCGAGATCTAAGACCACTGATCCTTTAATGCCTGCTGGAGAGGTCACATGTGCAGTCTGGCATTGGGGACAATGAAGATGCAGGACGCCATGGATCCCAGTAGAGAGGATACCTGTCTGGCCGTGAGATGAAGGGTGCGGAGGAGAGTGCGAAAGTTGTTGGTGATTGAGGATAACCTCTCCCCAAAGGATACACTTTTGCATTAGCGGTATCCAGAGGCGCTCCCTGGTAGTGAATCCTTTAGGTTGAGGATAGACTTTTTGTAGTTGACTTGAAGGCCCAGACAGTTTAGCACTCGAATGCAGGATTGTAGGTCTTCCTGCAGCAGACAAGGTGACGAGCTCTTGAGTAACCATTCGTCTAGGTACGGGTAGACAAAGCTTCTGTTTCCGCAGGAAGGCTGCTAACACTGCCATGCGTTTTGAGAACGTGTGGGGGTGCTGATTTGTGTCAAAAGGGAGACCTTATACTGGAAGAGCTCTGACGCCACCTGGAACCGTAGGAATTTACGATGTTTTCTGAAAATCCGTACACGAAAAAATGTGTCCTGCAGATCGATGTGGCACATCCAGTCCTCTTGATACAGCTGCGGGGAATTTGGTGTCAGCATCCTGAACCTCTACTTGCGGATGAACTTGTTTAAGAGTCTTATGTCGAGAATAAGTCTGTACTCCCGGGTTGGACCCTTCTTTAACACCAAGAAGTAACAGGAGTAAATTCCCTGCTGTCATTGGGACAACTGAACGTTTTCGTTAGATTCTTTTTGCAGCAAAATATCTACCACCGCTTGAAGTAAGTCTTGCAGATGGACAGACGTTGTTCGTGGTGAAACTGTCGGAGGAGGGGACTTGAATCTGATTGAGTAGCCATTCTGCACAATATTGAGCACCAATCTGTCCATTATTTAATGCCACCTGTACAGGTGTGCCGTGATACTTTCCCCAGAAGAGTGGGAAACATGGATGGGGGAAGGGGGAAGCAAACGTTCGTTGTTTTGCCAGCTGTTTAGCAGACGAAGCTGATGGTCTGTAAGCGCCCCGTCCTGGCCGGCGATGATGGTAGTGGGACCTGAACTGATGCTGTTGTTGCAATGCTCAATGAGGAGTTTGAACCCTCTGCTGATAACGGAGACGGTCGTAGGGACGGTATCTGCGCCTAAAATCCTTGCACTTCTCCAGACCCACTGCCTTCAGGGTGTCTATCTCAGATTTCATTTTTGTCATTTCATCATAGGCATGAGTGACAAATAATGAGATTCCACTCAAGGGTAAGTTCAGAATCCAGTTTCAGTCCAGGGAGCTGTAGCCAGGAGGAGAGCCTAGCGCAGATGCCATACGTGTATCCATAGGCTGCTAGGTCCAAAGCATCAGCTGCCATGCTGATTACCTGATTCACCAATAATCCACCCTCCGGGAGAACCTCCTGGAAATCTTGCGGATCTATCTTTGACAGTTTTTCCGTGAACCTACAAAAGGAGTCCAATAGCGCCGAATCGTATCTTCCTAAAAGTGCTGAGGCACTAGCGACTTTCATATAGGAAGCAGAGTTGTTGCACATCCTTTTACCGAGGAAGTCCATCTGCTTACTGTACTGATCGGGTGGTACTGTAGAGGAGTACACCCTTGATGACCCTTCCTAGCCGCTGCCACTATGACTGAATCCGGTGGTGGATCATCTCTGAAATAGTGGATCCTAGTCTGGTGCTTTGCATTTCTTTGTAATGCGCGATGGTGCAGTCGCTATTGAAGCTGTTGTAAGAAACGTTTGAAGGGCTGGTTCAAGCGGAGCAGGTACCAGAGGTCTAGAAGACAATCTGTGATGCAGTGCCTCAAATATTACTGATGCCGAAGTGATTGGTGTAGTTATCTCAATGTTTAGTTTAGCGGCACCTCTATATAGTACCTCATTGAATGTGATGATATAGTCCACAGGTGACACTCTAGCTGGAGGGGTTGCTGACAGTGTAGGTGAGTATTCTCGAACAGACGATCGACACATCTGTAGATCAGGAAGGAGATCTGTATCTGTGTCTCCGAGATCTGGACGAGTGAGAGTGACGAGATCTAGGAGATGATCGCCTGTGAGGTGTCCTAGATCCAGACCATCTTGTAGAAGAGGACCGTGCTCTTCTTGGAGACCTTTGAGGCGATCTTGTGGCAGTTATCAAAGGAGGAGGATCCTGGATGTGAATAGGTATGAGAACAGTCAGAACCTGGACTCTGTCCTGGAACTCTCCACTCTTTCACACTTTCTAGCCAGTATGGTGAGAGATTAACTGGCGGCGTCCGTTGCTCTCGAATCAGAGATCCCTCCCGAGTAATTTGTACATTCCTGAGTTCTGGAGAGGATGATGTGCTTCTCGACGTCAACTGTCCAGATCTCGATACCAATCTCTGCAATTCAGCCACTGGTACTTCTCTTGACGACAAGTGAAGTCTTGATGTCAGTGCAGGGAAACCAGAAGTCCGCTGCCTCTTTGCCGGTGGCAATATGTGTGAAGTCAGAGATCTCGACGTCGACAGTCTAGACACTGAGCGCCTTTCCCTTGACATTGGTGAGACTGCCGATGATGGTTGTCTGTGTCTAGATGACGGCGAGGCACTTGATGCTGAAATTCTATGCCCCGACATAGGTGTAGTTTTCGACGTTAACCGCCTATGCCTGTTTGGCAGCGAGGCTCTTGACGTTGAACTCCTGTGTTCGAATATCGGTGGAGATTTCAAGGTCAACCTTCAACGAGGGGTTGTCGATGTCAGCCGGTGAAGTGGCGGAGAAATTCTGGACGCTGACCCAAGTCTGCTCTTCGACATCACCCTACTTATCGTCAACTGCGACAACGATCTTTGGACTTCAGCTCCTGACGCCGGAGGAAGTGATCTTGATGTTGACTTCTTTGTCGACGGATCTGGTGCAGAACGCCTCTACAGCGATTTCCCCCTCGAATTTGTCACATGCGACATAGGCCCTTCCGACGCCAATCACGACGCCGACAGTGAGCAAACAGGTATTCTCGATGTTGATCTTCTCTCGACTGGGAAGCATTGTATATAGCTTCACTCTTGTACATATGCACTGCACCATCAGCACTGGGCACCATTTGTCACTTTGAAACACTTGTCACATTACAATTATGCCTCACTTTGACAGCCCTTGATAAATGTCGCTTCAATTTGTTTTGTGAAAAAACTCAAAAATAGCAAATAATCATTTTTGCAAACATTTGGAGTTCTTTGTTGCACGATTGTGTTCCAATATTCATTATTTATTTTGTTGCGCGCTGTGATTTAGCCTAATTTTCGCTTGGCAAATTTCAGCAATAGGAATGTTCCTTAAAAAAGCCATGGAAGCTTCTATTTTCCTAGTGTAGTGAGCTTTAGGGAGGAACAGGTAAAAGTATTTTAGCTTTTGTATAACACGTTTGGATACATTTAACTACCCATCTTGAAATGCCTGATTTAGAAATTGCCTTTCCCATACGAGGAGGTGCGAAGCCAATAAACCATTGCTTTGTTTTTGTAAATGATCTAGTTATGTTGATATAATACATTAGGGCCCTTGTGACATCTAACATGTGTAATGCCCTTTCTGCAACAGAGTCTGGTTGCGGGAACAAAAACGGTAATTCAATGGATTGACTAATATGAAAATTAGAGACTACCTTTGGTACGAACTTAGGACTTGCCCTTAGTACTAATCTGTCTCTATGTAGTTGAAAGAAGGGTTCCTCAAGGGTTCGTGCCTGTATTTCACTGACTCTTCGAAGTGAAGTAGTAGCAATTAAAAAAACAAGTTTCCACGATAAGTATTGCAATTTACAAGAGTGAAGTGGTTCAAAAGGAGGACCCATTAGTCTTGTTAATACACTGTTTAACTTCCATGCAGGTGCAGGTGGAAGTCTAGCAGGAATGAGTCTGTTAAGTCCCTGCATAAAAGCTTTAAAAACGGGGACTTTGAATAATGATACGTGCTGTCTATTTTGCAGATAGGCTGCAATAGCAGCAAGGTGTAATCGTATAGACGTATATGCTAACTCAGTAGTCTTAAAAGATGCAATAAGTAACAAATTATTGTTTGTACTTTTGCATGAAGAAGGTTAAACTTTTGTTTGTGACAGAATATAACAAATCGTTTCCAATTAGCCACATAACATTGTCTTACAGTACTTTTGCGAGCTTCCTTAAGTATGTCTATACATTTTAAAGGTAATTTCAAGTAACCAAATCCTACGACTTCAGGAGCTAAATTCCAAGATTCATCTTCTTGGGATTGGGATGTCTTAGTATCCCTTGGTATTGAGTGAGAAGGTCCGGGTTGAGGTGAAGCATCTGCTGTGGAACTAGAAATAGCTCTAACAGTGTTGAAGACCATGGTTGGTGATCCCAAGTTGGAGCCATTAGTATCATGGTAACAGATGTTTGTCTGAGTTTCCTGAACACTAATGGAAGTAGTGGAAGAAGCGGAAAATCGTATGCAAATATACCTGACCAGTTGATCCATACAGCATTGCCTTTAGTCTGTTGGTGTGGATACCTACTTGGGAAGTGCGGGCATTTTGCGTTCTGTTTTGTTGCAAATAGATCTATTTGTGGGAACCCCCATCTCTGAAAGTATGGTAGAAGAAGAATAGAGTATAGTTTCTATTTGTGGACTTGCTGCTGTGTCTTGCTTAGAAAGTCTGCAATCTGATTGCTTGTCCCAGGGAAATGTTCTGCTAGAAGGTGAATGTTGTGATGTATTGCTAATCGCCATATTTTCTGTGCTAACTGAGACAACTAGAGAGAGTACCCCGCCGGGTGTGGTATATAATAGAGAGTTGTCATATTGTCTGTTCAAATGAGGACAACTTTGCGTTGTGGGTGAGGTAGGAAGGCTTTCACTGCTAGGTGAATAGCTTACAGCTCTAGTTGACTGATATGGAGATCTTTGTGTTTGGAATCCCATACTCTCTGAATTGTGAAGTCTTGGAGATGTGCACCCTAACATATTAGGGAAGCATCTGCTGGTAGAATTATTTATGCAGCTGGGTCCTGAAAGGGCCGCCCTTTGGACAGATTTTGTGGATTCCACCATTGCAGAGAGTGATGTTTGTAGGCTGTCTACCAAAACTAGATTGTGAAGTTGACCCAGTGACTGAGTTCACCGATGAGATAGACATTCTTGTAGAGGTCCCATGTGTAGGCTGGCATGTCGGACCATTGAAATACAAGATCCCATCATTCCTAGAAGTGACAGAAATCTTTTGGCTGGGATTTGAATCCATGCAAATCATGTTGTCTGCATGTCACTGCATGGACGGTTTCTCTCTCTTTTAAATTGGACTGCCGTTTGGCATTTTTTATTGGATATTATATCTTAGGCTGTACCTCTCTTATTAGGCCATTGTGGCCAGCTGGTTGGAACTGTTCAAAGTTGGGAGGAATCAGTGTTAAAAAACTGCCCAAACATGTTCGCAAAGCAACGCAGAAGCTAACTGGATAAAATACGGTAAAGTGCCTGCCTCTACGGAGCCCAGAGCCTGTATCCGGCCCGATAAGCATTACCCATGTATTCACAATAGAGTGCATTATAATTGAAAGGCCCGTGCGGTTATAACCAAGGACCGTCTACTGTCCTTATAGATTAGAGAGGAAATGTGGCGCGGGATGTGCCCACAAAGTGAAACTTAAACTCTGTGCTTACCGTGTTGCACGCCTGTTGCCGCTGACATGGTTGGCGTCTGACCATGTAGGGTTTCGCGCCTTCACTCGTAGTGTATTACTGACGTGAGTCGTCTTGGCGTGCGGGTGACGCATAAAAGCTCTTAAAGGTGTAGAGTTTAGTTAAAAGCTATGAGGCAAGGGGGGCGGGGCTTGGTGAGCCAAGATGGGGGACGCGCCATAAGGCGGCTCCCGCCCGCCCGCATCATTTATCCGTCTTAAATATCCTTGCCCCCGGAGCTGAGGTGCCCTGCCAGTGGGCAGTGACGGGTAACTAGCAGCGGCGGCATCTGGAGCGATCCTGACGGCCTGGGCCCTCCGAGAGCCGCGGGGTGGCCGAGCGGCGGTTTCGGCCTGTAACGACGCTGGGAGCCGCGGCCTCGCGTGAGCGAAGAGGCGGGGTTGGGCCTGCCTGAGAGAGGATGCGGCGGCGAGGCGCCCTGTGCAGGTGGCGACCGGACAGCGACGCTGTGAGGCTGGAGGTGGAGCGGCGCCTTGGGGACGACGACTTGGCCCAGATTGGAGGGGTCCGGCAGAGGCATCCTGGGGCGTCCCAGAGGGGCCTACGTGACAGCGAGGTGTGGTGAGTGTCCCGGCCCTGAGTTGGTGTGGCCTCCCGGTCCCCAGTGTGCTGTGCTCGGTTTCCCCCCAACCCCCCGGATGTGCCAGAGATTTGGGGGGTTCGGCGGCCGATTCGGGTCGCAGGGGGTGAGGTGCCTGGTGGGGAGCAACGGAGGCTACCAGACAGCCGTCCGGCCCGGTTGGTGAGGGTTGCAGCCTGCTGGACCCCGGAGACGACGGGACACGACTGATTTGGCCGGCAGGGTTGTGGTGGACGTCGTGTCTGCCCCGGGACAGTATTAGAGAGGCAGCGCCTGGCTCCTCTTGGCAGAGATCGGGCCTGGTCCGACGCGGGCTGGGTGCCAGTGGATCGGCTGGGCCCCGACCCCCGTGGTTCCTCCTTGACGACTGGGGCGGAGGACTGGTAACAGGGGCATTTTCCTGGAGGTAGCTACGCAAGGGGGGGAGAAGATCTACCGTCGGGCCCGCTGGATCTTGCACGGCCGTGGTCTTGGAGTACAGGGCTGCGACAATGACCAAAGACAAACCTGGTGGAGGTGCAGCGAAGCAGGGGCCAATTGATAAATACACGGGCCCGGCGGGGACGGTCGCGGGGGGCTCCTCGGTGGTGGCGCCGGACAATGCAGCCCTCCTAGCAGCCATAACGCAATCCCGAGACATGCTGGATGCCAAGATTGGGGCAGTTGGTTCGGACGTGATGCTGCTGCGCCAGGATCTGCGAAACGCGGTGGCCCGCATTACAGAGACTGAAACCAGGGTGTTGAGTGTGGAGGACGAGGTTGCGACGCTGAGGAAGCAGGTTGCGGGCCCGCAGGAACAACTTGCGCTTTGTGGGGTTTCCGGAGGGCTGCGAGGAGAACAACATGGAGCGCTTCCTCTCCAAGTGGCTGGAGGGCTGGCTCACGCCTGAATCGCTGTCCCGCTGCTTCGTGGTGGAGCGGGCGCATCAGGCCCTTGTCCAGAAGCCGCCGGTGGGGGCCCGTCCTCGGCCAATCATCGCCAAACTCCTGAACTATCACGACAGGGATGTCATCCTCCGCCAGGCCAGGGAGAAGGAGCCTCTGTAGTTCGAAAATTCCCGTATACTCATATTCCCGGACTATACACGTATGGTCCAGCAGCAGCGTCAGTCTTTCCTAGCGGCCAAGGCCAGGTTGCGAGAGCTTCATTTATCATACGCTCTTCTCTATCCAGCGCGCCTGAGGGTCGTGTATGAGTCCCGAACACTGTTCTTCGAATCGCCGGAGGACGTATTTAAATGGACAGATGAGACAATAAAGCTGCGTCCTCATACACCCCCGGTAGAGAATCAGACTCATCCAAGACTGATGCGGCGGGAAATACTTCTAAGAGACAGCGGCGTTCCAGATCCCGCCGTCGTAATAAGTCCGGGGGGACCCGGCGTGGGGCTGGCCCGGAGGCAGGCCGTTTGCCGGCTGGATCCTGAGGGCCCGGGAGCTCCTTGGGAGCAGGTCTTATTGGTCTCCGCGTCATGGACTCGCCGTCGGCTGCTTCATCCTCCTTGGTGCATGGGGTTGCCTTGGCCCGGGGGACTGATGTGAAGGGCGGCCATCACCGTAGCAAGTTGCAGGTGGGGTCCTTGGGGTTTGGTTGTGGAGGACACGTTGGGGATCCATTGGTTGGGAACTCCTGAGGTTCACGGTTTGGGCCTGGGGAAGCTTCTCACCGCGACAGGTACTTCAATGTTTGTGAGGTATGGGGTGAGGGGATGGGGTTGGGGGGGTCTGTTAGGTAGTTGGGGTTTTAGATTAGGGGTTGACCGCACTTTAGTACAGAGCTGGGCTTGGGTGGAGGCGGACGCCGGAGTCCCTGGGTGGCCATTATGTCCTGGTTATGTTTCCTATGGCAGCAGATTCCCGGGGGTCTAATGGGCGATTAGCCACAATCAAAGTGTTGAGCTGGAATGTTCGGGGTGCCCTAGATAAGATCAAGAGGGGGCGATCCTGCAGTACGCGAAGAGGGCCTCGGCGGATGTGTTGCTCCTACAGGAGACACACCTGTTGGGGACGAAAGTGCTCTGCCTTCAACGCTACGGATACACACAAGTGTTTCATGCGGGGCTTGTTCAGGGTTCCAGGGGTGTGGGTATATTGGTACACAAGCGGGTCTCTTTTGCGCATTATCGGACTTGGGCAGACACATATGGGAGGTACTTTTTTGTTCTGGGGCGGATTGGGTCGGAGCAGGTGGTGCTCGGTAGTGTGTACGCCCCCCCCCCCGTCCTGGACATTTGCGGAACAGCTCATGGCACACTGGACGGACATCCCGGAGGTCCCGGGGATCATAGGAGGGGACTGGAATGATGTGATGGACCTTTCTAGGGACCGACAGTCAGGGGGTCGGGGGAGAGGGGAGGGTGGACGGACGAAACTTAACGCGCTGGTGGGTGGCCTGGCGTGGGTGGATGCCTGGAGGCGGTGCCATGGTACTACTCGTGCGTATTTGTCGGCGTTGCACGGCTCCTTCTCCTGACTATACTACATTTTCCTATCGGGGGCCGCAGAGTCCCGGTTGGAAGCAGCGGAGATCCTTTCGCGAGGGCTTTCGGACCACTCCCCGGTGTCTGCGGTCTTACGGATGGGGGGCATGGGGGGTTCGTTTCGATGGCGGCTTTCGGTGTGGCACCTGCAACAAAATGACTATAGGGTGCATATGACTGCGGCGGTAGATTAATATCTATCACGGAATGTGGGATCCGTGTCCGGGGCGGACATGTTGTGGGAGGCGCTGAAGCCGACACTCCGCGGAGCAGATATCTCCTTCTGTGCGGCGGCCCGCCGTGAGCGCCGAGCAGGGCTAGTTCGGGCAGAGGCTGCGGTTCTGGAGTTGGAGCGTAGGGGGCGGGGGGATGGGAGTGAGGCGTATTGTCGGCAGCTACTTTATGCACAGCAGACATATGGCTCCCTGCTGCTCGACGAGGCACGTCAGGTGTGGCTAGCCACTAGGAGTCGAGTGTACCAGTGGGGGGACAAGTCGGGTGCAATGCTGCACAGGCTGTGTCAGGGGATGTATCATACTCAGGACCTCCCGGGGATAGTGGACCCCGGGGGCACGCCCATAGTGGACCCGGGTGCGCTAGCCAATAGCTTCGCTACATACTATGCAGGTCTATATAGTCCCTGCGAAAGCCTCACAGAAGCGGCCGTGGAGCGATTCCTGAGTGATCACCCTGTCACGGCGTTATCAGAGACGGCAAGGACGACATTGGATCTTCCGCTAACGGTGGAAGAATTAGGGGAGGCGCTGGGTGGCCTGAACCCGGGCAAGGCCCCGGGCCCGAATGGGTTCCCGAGTGAGTTTTTAAAAAAGTATTTCCTACAATTAGGTCCGCATTATACGGCGGTGGTGGAGGGGGCCCGAGAGTGTGGATTGTTACCCCGGGACTGGAGGCATGCTGAGATTGTAGTGTTCCACAAGCCGGGCAGGCCCCCGGAGGAGCACGCCTCGTATAGTCCAATCTCCCTCCTCAATGTGGAGGCCAAAATTCTGGCGAAAGCTTGGCCAATCGTCTCCTGCCATACATTGCCTCGTTGGTCCATCCGGATCAGGCGGGGCTCATGCCTTCCCGTGCCACGCGACATAATATCCGGTGGGCCCATGTGGCGATCGCTGAAGTGCAGCGGTTGGGGGTCCCGGCAGCCCTGTTGTTGGTGGATATGGATAGGGTGTTTGATTCCCTTAGCTGGCGCTATATGTTCCTGCTGCGGCAACGCTTGAACTTCGGGCCGCGGTTCCTGTCCTATGTGCGTCTTCTTTATATGGAGATTACGGCTTCGGTCAGGGCGGCGGGGGCGTCCTCATTGCCGTTCCCCATACGGCGTGGAACACGCCAGGGGTGCCCCCTGTCCCTGTATCTGTTTGCCCTGGCCATGGAACCATTGGCGGTGTGGGTGCGGATGGACGCGCAGATCTCCGGATTTGAGTGGGAAACTGGCCTGGCCGATCGTATAGCCCTCTATGCGGATGATGTCCTCTTTTTCCTGACGGACCTCGACCGCACGGGGACCCGGCTGCTCCGTATCATGCAGATATTTGGTGAGACGTCGGGTCTCTTCATGAACCCCCGGAAGTCCACCTTGTGGGTATTGGGGGGTCCGACTCAGCTGCAGGGGTGGATGGCGGTGGGGGGGCTTCAGTATTTAGGGGTGTTCTTATCACCTACTTCGGCGGTTTCTTGGGGGCGAAACGTGGTGCCCGTGTGGGAGCGTGTTTGTCGCGACATTAAATTGTGGACTCGCATGCCGCTCACTATCTTTGGCCGGTCTGCGATTTTCAAGATGGCGGCTCTTCCTCGCCTTCTGTACCAGCTGCAGAATCATCCGTATGTGATTCCACCGGACTGGTTCCGTCGGGTGAACTCGACCCTGGGTCAGTTCCTGTGGGAGGGTGGGGTGGCGCGAGTGGCCCTACGGACGTGCTTCCTCTCAACATATGACAGGGGACTGGCAACGTCGGATCTGCTCTCTTATTATCATGCCTCCCACCTGCTAGTTCTGAACGAGTGGTGGTATGGGGAAGGGGGGACCCGGCATACGCTGTGGAGCGGCGGCTCATGGCCCCACACACACTTCATACTCTGCTTTATTCCGCCGTGCATCGGGCGCGTTTGCCACCGGTGACGCAGGTAGTCTTTCAGATTTGGCGCCAGGCGCTGACGCGCATTGGGTGGTGGAACGTGATCACGCGGGAGACCCCTCTGTGGCACAATGGGCGACTACCACAGATGGCGGCCCTGTCAGGGTTTGAGGGGTTGGATCGGATAGGCATCTCCACCGTAGGCGATGTGGTGCGGGGGTGCGCCCTGAAGTCCTTCCAGGATCTTCAACAAGAATTCAGCATGCCACGGACGCAGTTCTATAGGTACCTACAGTTTCGTCACGCACTCTCCCCCAGTCTGGCGGGCTTAGACTCCATAGCTGACTTTAGCCCAGTGGAGGCGAAGCTCTTTATGGGTGACCTCCAAGAGAAGAAAATCTCCAAGATATATCGAATGCTCGTTATCCACAGCGCCCCCTTGCTCCAGCAGCTCAAAGGGAAATGGGAGGACGATGTTGGGCCCTCGACGAGACGGACTGGACGGATGCGCTGGCCTTGCCTCGGGGTGGGGCGGCCATAGCTATCCGACTATGACTCATACAATTTAAATACCTGCATAGGGCTTATTTTACCCGGAGGAGGCTGTGGCGGGCGGGCCTGATTATCTCTCCGGAGTGTCTCCGCTGTGGACGGGAGGAGGGCTCCTTCTTCCACACAGTATGGCTCTGTGGGTCGTTGTCCCGGTTTTGGAGAGGGGTGTTGGCTTGTTTATCCGAGGTGCTGGGTTGGGATCTCCCCGCAGACCCCAAGTTGATACTCCTGCACGTTATGGAGGATATTGGTGGCAACATATACAAGAGACATTTACTGCTGCTGGGCCTTACACTGGCCAAGAGGGATATCGCCCGGGCATGGAAGGCTCCGGTGGCTCCCTCGTTGAATGTGTGGAAGAGGGGTTTGGACTTTAGTATGGGCCTGGAGCTCCCCATATTTGCAGCTAGGGGGGTGCCCCCGTAAACATTACAAGATATGGAAGCGTTGGGCAGACTATAGGGGTCTCCCTCTGGAGCCGGTTCCGGAGGAGCGGGAGGAGGTGTCCATCTAGTTCCCCGGGGGAGAGGGGGCGTGCGCAGGGACTGGGTTTGGATCTGTCCGGCTTATGCTCATTCAAGTTGTCGTTTGTTGGATACGGTACGGTGCGGTCGGGGGGGGGGGGGGATCCGGGAGGTGGGGGGGGAGAGTTGGGGGGTTTGTTTTCATCTGAAATGCATTTCAAGTATCCTATTACGATAAAAATGTCAATGTCATGATTGGTGCAATGCTTGGGCCGGTACCCCTGGGACCTCAGGGGCCGGCAATGTATGTGTTTATTGACGAATAAAAACAATTATTAAAAAAAAAAAAAAAGCTATGAGGCAAGATAAAAAGTGCAAAGTAAACAAAAACTTTGTATACAAATAATCTGTTAATTTTCCTGATGGTCTATTGTTCTCTCGTGTCTATGTTTCAACCCAGTTGATTCATACTTAAGAATGTCTCAGTAACCCTGGAATTAATAAGGTTAGTGGGAGTGTGTATTACTGCTTGAGGCACATAATATCACCTCACGTTCTATTACGAGCATGAGAGTCTAATGCAAACATCATCTAGCAATAAGGAAGTATCCAATTGAAGAATAATAATGAAAATATGTGTTTCTCCTTGGGACCCGTAGTGTCTCCTCACGCTCAGATGGTAGTGGGAGCATAAGGGTCCCATGAAAAATCCATCCATTCTTAAGGTGTCCTATTGTAAAGTTATGCAAAAGATATGTGTTACCATTAAGACCCATAATTTAACCTACATCTTGATTAGTAATACAAGCATAAGTGTCCAATATGAATTCGATCATAACATAAAGGAAATATCCTATTAGAGAGTTGTAGAAAGAATACATGTATTGCTACTTAGAACCCGTGATGGCCCCTTGTGCTCGAATGGTAATACAAGCATAAGAGTCTAATAATAAATCCACCAAACAAGATGGAAATATTCAATTGGAGTGTTATAAGATAATATCATCCCTCTCCTGGGCCCATACCTGTTTGTGCCCCCAGGCCAAATATTAACAATACATGTTTTCATATTCCATCCTTTGAGAAAGTGGGCAAGGTGTCCCTAGATGTGACAGTATTTTCCATTTTGATTATGGAAATAATGTGAAAGAAGGCGGGGAGTATAAATCCAAGTCAGAGATACTCCAAAGTCAAGAGAGCTCCTTAAAGAACAAATGTGAGTTTGAAACTCATTATAGTGAGATATTTCATTCTACTCTGGGTGAATGCACCTACAGAAAATAGTGGAGCTCCTCATCCATGTTGTGTCCCATAGCGACACAACGTAGGAGACAAATCCATCCTGCCTCAGTGCGTCTAAGTGCCAGCTCTCTATCTCCACCCCTTGCTCTCGGTGGAATATGGTCTATTCCTTGGAACCAGATTTCAAGTTTCCCTGCGTGTTGTTCCGTCATGTGTGTGGTCATGGGGTATCTGGCGTCATGTTGTTTATTTGCCTTAACGTGTTCCTGTATTATAGTTCTCAGGGCCCTGACTGTACTTCCTACAGTTGCAACCAATGACACATGTTACAAAGGGAGTTTTACAGGTGATGGTGTGACGGACTGTGTAGGTCTGTTCCGTGTTGTATTGAAACTGTTTTTGTTTGTTCTTCACTGCTCTTTTGTCACTTTTTTGTTGGGTGTTTGGGTCTTTTCTTATGGCAAAAAATGTCTTCACTACATGTTGGAAACATATTTGCACCTGGTGACTGTCAATGTGTTTTTAAAAGAACTGCACTATATAAATTGATTTAAATAATGGAAATATTTATATAACTGTATCAGCATGGAAAATTAAATAAGAGATATTTAATTGTGTTAAATTTGCAGCCCTGATGAAGCCTTTAAGAAGGTGAAACGCGTTGGCTGCACTTGCATGAACTGACACAAAAAAGAAAGATCCAACTTCAACATTGAAGGAACTTTTTTGAAGATTGTTGCCTCTCTGTTTATGATTGTGTCTGGGATTTGAATCCCTGTTTGAAACTATTGAATTAGTGTTACTATGTTGCGTATTCTGTCTGCATTTTGGCATGCCAATGCTGAATGCGTGTTGAGCATGGCCCCTAGGTACGATTGTATGGTTTCTAGTTGTAGATGCGACTTTTGTAGGTTGATGGTAAACCCTAGTTAATGTAATAAGGATAGGGTTTGTTGAGCATTATGTTTGCAAAGATTGAGACTGTATGCTTTTATTAATCAGTAGTCTAAATATCGAAATACATGACTGTTTGTCTGTGTAGATGTGCTACCACCACTTCTAGACATTTTGTGAATACACTTAGTGCAGTGGTAGTCCCGAAGGGAAGAACCTTGAATTGGTAATGTTTTTCCTGAAACTGAAACCTCAGGTATTTTCTGTGAGCAGGATGAACAGGTATGTGGAAATAGGCGTCCTTTAGATCAAAGACAGCAATGAAGTTTTTCGATTGTAATACAGGAATTATCACTTGAAGAGTGATCATATGAAAGAGGCCTGATAAGATGTAATGATTCAATGGTCTGAGATCGAGAATGGGTCATAGGAATCCATCTTTATGGGGAATAAGGAAGTATAGTGAATACACTTGTGTTCCCTGAAACTGTTTTTGCACTGGTTCTATTGCTCCTTTTTGTAATAGAGCAGTTATTTATTGTTGCAGTAGAGTTTGAGGTTTAATGGACAGTTTGCGTTTGCGAGATGGAATATTTGGAGCAGTTGTAATGAGCTCCAGACAGTAACAATGTTGAATAATATCCAACACCCATTGATCTAGTGTGATTGATTTCCAATTGTTGAGAAATTGTTGAAGAGGACCCCCGACAGGTGTTAAGTGGTCTGGGGGAATGGTAAGGAAGTCATTGTGTATTATTGGTGTTAGAGGAAAAACAAGTTACTCACCTGTACACTGTGGTTCTCCAGTATTGATATCTTTTATAGATTCACATGCTTGAATCTTCCCCGTCGTCATAGTGGGAGTCCCTCGGTAACAGTAAAATAGCAGTATAAAAAGCCAAAAAGACAATATCCATTGAGAGTCACTAGTATTTAGTAACCAGTTAGCCTCATTAAAGAACATCCAAACTCCAGCCAATCACTTCGCAGATCCCTGAGTATCCATCCCCTGCAGTGTCACCATAACTCAGATTTCGAGTACAAGTGTAGTTAGTAAAATAAAAAAGGTATGGAAGGTGCATATGTAAGGGGAGGATGGAGGGCCGCATTTGAATCTATAAAAGATATCAATACTGGAGAACCACAGTGTACAGGTAAGCAACTTGGTTTTTCTCAAGTATTGTATCTTTTATAGATTCACATGCTTGAATCAGACTAGTAAGCAGTACATTATAATAAATGGAAGTGGAAAAACAGGTGAACCATCTCACCATGCGACACAGAGTCACCACCTAAACTGAACCAAGCAACGTAATTTTGCGGGTATAAAATACACACACTTATATATATATATTTGTAGTACAAGGCATGCAACCTACCAAGGACACTAAAAAGCTTATAATTTACAGCATGACGCATGAAACCCACTTAGGGTATTGAAGTTATCGCTTCAAGGAATACATGTCCCATCTGCATACTAGAAAATGTCACGCACCCAGCATGTCCCACGAGAGGCAATTATCCACTTAAAACATGTCTTGTACTACAAATGGAAGAAGCGTCCACCGCGTCATCTGTATGCAAATTGCCTTTGAGAAAGCGGTGCAGAGCCGCGAAACGAGTCAGGCAAGGAGAATATGCATAAGTCATCAAGGCAAGCTGATGGTAAATGCCGGATGGTGTGTGAGCTGTTGAGTGCTTCCCTAAGCTCCTTGGGCATTTGTTTGAAAAGAAAAAAAAAATACACACACACACACAAAGATTTGCCAGAAATAATATTGATAATCATAATAATAACATTAAAAATGATAATAAAAATTCTTAAACCTGACAAATTAAGGCCTACCTTAAGTGAACAGACGACGAAGGGCTGCTTGGCCAGCTGCAGCATCCGTTCTTCGCAAAGTATACAGGCAGTAGTGCCTCGTGAAGGTATGGACGCTTGTCCATGTCGCCGCCCTGCAGATGTCTGGTAGGGACACACCAGCAAACAGGGCTGATGACGTTGCCATCTTTCTCGTGGAATGGGCAGTTCCTTTGGAAGCAAGCGGGCGACTCGCCATTTAGTGGCAGTAGAATATAGTAAAAGAAACCCAATGAGCAATTGACGCTCTAGTCAAGGCCTGACCCTTCCTAGGGGCACAGGAGGCGATGAGCAGTTGAGTAGACTTGCGACAAGACTTAGTCCTTTGCAGGTAAAACGTTAAACATCGCTTGATGTCCAAGGAATGCAGAGCGCTCTCTGCTGGTGTAGACGGAGCAGGAAAGAATGAAGGCAGGAGTACAGGTTCATTCAGATGGAATGTGGTAGACACTTTGGGTATGAACGAAGGATTAGTGCGTAGCACCACTCTATCCTGTTGGAATTTCTCTGTTGCTGAGAAAGCTTGAATTTCACTAATGCGTCTAGCAGACGTGATGGCTAAGCGAAAAGACACCTCCCAAGAGAGAAATTTTATGTCACACCTGTGAATTGTGAATGAGATGAGACAATGCAATGTTCAATTACCAGAGCACCGGAGCAGGCCAAACCGGCGGGTAGGCTCGGAAAAGACCTTTCAGAAATTCCTTTACCAATCTGCAGGACCATAGGGACGACTGGCTCGCACGTCTCCTTTACCTTGAAATAGCGGACACATTAACTTTAACTGAAGAATGAGAAAGGCCAACTTTTGCCAGCGACATGAGATATGGCAAAACCTCCTCCGGAGAAGAAGAGAGCGGATGGCAGGAATGCTTTGTACACTAGGAGCAGAATCTTTTCCATTTGGCTGAACAACACTTGACCGTGGAGGGAGCACGGGCCTTGTTAAGAATGGAACGGCACTCCTCAGAAATTTTTAAGTCACCAAACTCAGTGTGGTGAGGAGCCAGACCGACAAGTGAAGAGATTGAATCTGTGGATGAATCACTTGGCCTTGGTCCACTGAGAGTAGACGTTCCGAAGGCAGAAGATGTATTGGAGAAGTCTCTTATAAGCGAAACAGCTCTGTGAACCAGTATTGCCTTGCCCACGCCGGGGCGATGAGAATGGTGCGGCAAAGTTCTCGTTTCATCTTCTGTAGGACTTTGGGTATTAATGGGAACGCGTAAGCAAAACGTCCCTTCCCAGGAGAAATGGAAGGCGTTCGCCAGAGAACCTGGCTGAGGGAATCTGATGGCGTATATTTCACATTCTTTGTTGAGTAATGTAGGGAACAGATCCAGGGTTGGTGATCCCCAACACAGAACTTTTTTTTCCAGCTGACTGGCAGCTAATTCCCACTCGTGACACAGGCTCTGGTGGAAGGAAGGATAGGCCTTGTGAGAGATTGCTTCTTACTGCCCACCAAGACATCGCCATGATCATCTGAGGTGTGATTGATATAGTGTCCTCGAATGAGCCTCGAGTTTGTATCCACTGGGCCTCGAGCTGTTCCTGGAGAGGCCTCCTTCACAATCGACAGTGAGGAATCAGCGGAATGCAAGATGACATCATCCCCAACATTAATTAGTAAATCCTCACAGAAACAAACTCTTTTAAAGGAAGAGACAGAACCATCCTTAGAAGACGAGAAATTCTTTCTTCTGTGAGAAAAGCCATTGAGAGGTCAGTGTCTAACCTCGCTACCAGAAACACCAGAGACTTGGAAGGAAGGAGGGAAGATTCTCTTTGTTGAGATTGAGACCCAAGGAGCGAAAAAGGCGAAGGCAGGCGTTCGTGGACTTTCTCGCGCCCAGAAATGTTGAAGCCTTGATCAACCAACCGTCCAGGTAGGGAAAAACCTGGTGACCGGAGGGCCGGAGAAAGGCTGCTACTGGCGCCAAACATTTGGTGAAGACCCTGGGCGCATACTTTAGCCTGAAAGGTAGCGCCTTGAACTGGTAGTGGAACCCTGCCACTTGGAACCTGAGGAAATGACGGTGCTTTGGATGAATAGGAATGTGAAAATACGCATCCAGAAGATCCAGAGAGGTCATGTAATCCCTTGAATCCAAGAGAAGGAGAATCTCCTGGAGCAACAACATCCGAAATAGCTGACTTTTGATTAACTTGTTCAACAACATGAGGTCCATGACCTGTCTCCATTTTCTGGTTCTTTTCTTTATGAGAAAAAAGTGGGAGTAGAATCCCAAGTTGTGCTGACTGCACGGCACTATCTCGATTGCCTGCTTGTCGAGAGGGAGTTTTATCTCCCTTTTGAGAAGCCCCAGATGGCGGTGAGCAGTCTTTCTTGGGGGAAAATCCGGAGGCTGTTGAAGAAATTCCAGGGTATGAATGTGATTGAAAACGTCTAACACCCATCTGTCGGACGAAATGGAGTTCCAATGAAGAAAGAATTTGGAGCAATCCTAAGCCGAATTTAGTGGGGCAGGGTGGTGGGTGCCTGATGAGTCTCATTGTCTTCTTCCCATGCCCTGGGTTTTTCCTCCCGATACGGGACATCTTCGAGCTGGAGCCCTGGAGTCAGTCGGTGCAGGCGTCTGCCAAAAGGACTAGGCGAAGTATTGAGGTCAGACACCTTGCTGGTAATAAGTTTGACAACGCTGCTGTGGCTGGGTCCGAGCTATAAAGTGACCACTTCGAAAAGAAGAGAATCTTTTCAGATGCAGATTGGCTAAAGATTTCGCCGTATCTTGATAACCTGAAGTGCTTCATCAACATGCTTGCCATACAGGTTCTCCCTGTCAAATGGCATGTCCAGCACCTTAGCGTATACTTCTGGGCGAAATGCTGTCGCTTTCAGCCAACCTTGCCTGCGCTACACAGCAGCTCCTGCCATCTGCCTAAAGGCGGTGGAAGCAATGTCCACAGCCACATCAATGGCTTCTTATGATGCTCTCTCTCCCTCTGAAAGGATCTCATTAGCCTCCTTCTTCTTGTCTTCAGGCAGAAATTCCAGAAACGGTGCAATGTCTGACCACATCTGTCTATCGTACCTCCCAAGGATGGTCATGGCATTGGAGGCTCTGATGGCTGTAGCAGCAAGCGCGGAAAATCTTTTCCCGATATTGTCCAACCTATCCCCTTCCTTGTCAGGCGTGTGGTACATGGGGAAGCGGGGCTCTTAGATCTTCTTTGAGCAGCCTGCATGATTACCGAATCAGGCTTCAGATGGCCGATGACACATGCCGCAGAGTCTTCCGGCGCTCTGTACTTCTTATCCAATTTTGAAATGACTACTGGCACAGAACCTGGGTTCTTCATTAACTTGATGCCTTCCTGCCACAAGAAGTCGATAATAGGGATTGCCCTAAGATAATGCTGTGTGGAAGCTTTGAAATCATCCAAAAAGCATTCCGCCTGCTTGACAGGCATAGGAAAGTCAAAGCATTTTGACGCTCTTTCAAGTAGATCGTGGAAGCCACCGATATCTGCCGGAGGAGAGTCAACCGTAGGCAGCGTAAGAGAAGGCTGTGTATGAGCCACATAGTCCATCCACTCGTCATGGACATCAGTGACTTGCCTTCCCTCACGATCCTTGAGAGTTTTTGAGGAAAAAGTCCGGCAGTGCTTACAGTCTTCAGGTTTGTGCTCTGGGTAAAGGCAGTATAAGCACTCTTTATGAGGGTCTTCTAAGAAAAGCCTGGACTTTCCACAAGTCTTGCAGGGCCTAAACAGCCCATTTTTAGACTCTGACATTCTGCAGAAAATACCGAAATAAGGAGTAAACTCACGTTCTAGCAGCACCACAGTTGAAGAGAAGGTTGAAGGACAGGAACTGCTAGCTGAAAGTTTAAAAGTTCAATGTAGAAAGACTGTGACTGAGCAGAGCTCAGGGAGACTCCCCAACACAACGTGCGGTAAGAAATCTGAGGTATGGCGGCCCTGCAGGGGATGGATACTTAGGGGTCTGCGATATGATTGACTTGAGTTTGGATGTGCTTTAATGAGGCTAACTGATTACTAAATACTATTGATTCTCGAAGGAGATTGTCTTTTTGGATTTTTACACTGCTATTTTACTGTTACCGTGGGACTCCCACCATGACGAAGGGGAAGATTCAAGCATGTGAATCTATAAAAGATACAATACTGGAAAACAGGTGTTGTTACCTCTATCTCTATCTTTGAAGTTATCCCTCTGTAATAACCTCTGTAAAAGGTTTTTGGAGAAGAGGTTTGTCCTTGTGTTTTGTATGTTGACCCAGTGGTATCTGAGGTGGCAGATCTTGCACCTTGTTTGTAAATGGGCCTTTGAAAAGAACCACAAGATGTACTTGTTGGTAGAGCCCCCATTGATTTTGCAACCTATATATCCTTTTTCATTTTCTCAAGGGTTGTATTCACTTGAGGTCTGAACAGATGTTCTTTAACAAAATGTAGATTCATGATAGCCTGTTGTACCTCAGGCTTAAATCCTGATACCCGCAGCCAAGCATGCCTCTGGCAGCGGTGTTAGCTGCATCTAATGCACATTTAATAGAATTACTGGTAATGAGTTTCCCTCAATAACAATTTCCTGTCCCCTTTTACTGAACTCTTCTGGGAGATGTTGGAGGAGACCCTGCATTTCGTCCCAGTGGGCTCTGTCGTATCTTGCTAATAGAGCTTGGCTATTGGCTATATGCCAGTGATTAGCTTCTTGTGCAGCAACACGTTTTCAAGAAGCATCTATTAGTTTAGATTCTTTCTTTGGAGGTGGTATGTCTCGTAATTGCGTTAGGCCTTTTCCCTTCCATTTGAGACTACTAAAGAGTCTGGGGTTAAATGACCTTTAATAAAGGTAGGATCTGAAGGTGATGCCTTCTATTGTTTGTCAATGCATGGTTTTATGATTCTTGCTTTGACAGGATCTTTAAAAATGTTGTCTGCGTGACGTGTCATTCCTTACAGGAGTGGTAAATACTGTGCCACTCTTTGAGCATTAGAAAGAGTAGAGTCTCGAAAAGAAAATCCTCCTCTATTGAATCTTTATATAAGGGGACCTGGTGGAAAGTTGCGGCCCGTGCTATTAAATCCTGATATGCAAAGGCATCATCAGATGGTGATGGTCATGTGGGTTATAGATCAGGGTCCGTATCCCTTGTGGGTCAATGTCAGTCATACCAAGCATACCCTGGGTGTATGTTCAGTGGAATGTCCTGATCATCTTCTCCTACTGGTAAGTGAGGAGGTATGTCACCTGCCTCAGATAAATGTGGTGAGAGAGGTGGCAGAGTATATGGTAGAGGTGGTGTTTGTGGGGTAGGTGAAGATAGACTAGGAATGTGCAATGGGCTAGTGGCAGCATCCTTCCTCTTCTTCTTTAAAGGCTGAATCGGAATGTCCAAAGCTTCTTCAAGAGACAGCTGCTTTTTTGAAGATTGCTCTTCTGCTGTCTGCAGCACTATTCTCTTAGTTCCAGGCCGAATATGCAGTCTTTTTTGTTTCGGTTCAAGCCATTCTTGAAATTGCTCAAAGATCAGCTCTGGTGGAGATTTCAAGTCCGAAAACGAAGCATTTCAGTGCCGGAAGCTTCGGTTTAGTTGGAGCTGCGGTCTGATCCGAAATTTACTGTTTTTGTTTTGGTTCCGAGATAGAAAATGGAGGGGTTGCAGCCTCAGATGTGGAGGCCTCTACTGCAGACTCAATTTTCCGAGCCGAGCCAGAGGGAGGGGCTTCCAAATCAGTTTTCTGATGCGCACCATGGCTTTTTGTAGTGGCAGACCGTGAGCAGTTGTTTCGGTCAGAGCCGATGCCTTGGGCTTAGGATCAGGGATATAAGTACTCACTGTCTGATGCTTCTGTGCCAGCTGATGAGTGGTCGAGTCGTCATCGGATTGGGACTCAGAATCAGTATCATGGATCGATAGTGATTCCTTCTGTGCAGATGAAGCTTCTTCATCCTCCTCCTGTTGTCGACCGCAGATGTCCGGTACATCGTCCGCTTCCTTGCGCTGCATTTCTTGGCATCGAACACGTTCGTCTCGAAGAGTCTAGACCTCACAGCTCTCCTCTTGATGACCAGGCGAGAGGCATAGGTTGCAAACGGAGTGTTGGTCGGTATGAGGATACTTGGAGTAATAATTTGGACAGAAATGTAACAGAGTGCATTCCATTAGCAGGTCATCCTCTGATGGGCGTTGGACAGTCAAAAGTATGCCCGGCCGGGTGTGACTCGTAGGCCGAGGGATTAAGCTTAAGACCCGCTACACAGAAGGGTGACTGCTTGGACGCAATAAACTAACCAATCGAGACAATACAGTTGAGTGTACACTGAAGAACTGAAGGGAGCCAGAAGAAGTCTTGAACAGAAACACAAGATATTATATCCGAATCAGTTGGCGGAAAAAAACTATCTGAAGATGGCCCTGATGATCATGCGCAGTATTACCAAAGAAAACTTCTTCGAAAAAAAAGAACTCGCAATCATCCGAGCCAAACACTAGTTGGCAGACTTATGCAAATCATGTGTATCTACAGCACATTTGCCTCGAACATATATGTCTATTCAAGTACTATGTACATGATTAAGGCTATTTCCAAATGACGGTGCACTATGATGGGAAATTATTAAAACAAATATGTGAATATTGAGAAGATCATACAACATGATAGGCAAAATATATTTTGGTGAACCACAGGTGTATTACAGTCAAGTCATGCAACTGATTTTTTCATTCCTGTCAGGAAACTATTTTTCCAAAACGAGATCTAGAGCTCACTCAATGGCTTCTGCTCCTCCTCCTCCTCCTCCTCCTCCTCCAAGTCCTCCTGGTCTGTGATCTGGGTGTAACCTTCAACTATTTTCTTTGGCTCTCTTTTCCGTGTTCGCTTCTGTCCTTCTTGGTTTTCTCCTGCTCCAACTGCCGGTTAGATGAAAAATAAATGTGCTAAACATCTCTCACAAAAAACACAAGTGAACGAAAACGTAAGTTGTAATGCAGTGCGAGAGTAAACAGGTTAGAAACAAAATAACATGTGGGTAGAGCATGGAGGTCGAATAAAATAGTACAGTGATGAAAACCGTGTCTTCAGACAACATTAGGACTCCCATGCTGTACGAAAAGGAATAACACTGGCCTTCACAACCAGCATCTCAGATGATCTTGCGGACAAGCTCATCATCTCTGGTGTTTCAGGGCACACCAGCAACCAGGACACCATCAGACAACAGAATAAGAAGTGTAAGAAAGAAGCAACACAGCAACAGGCCTTTTCGACCTATGCACCCAAGATCTGGATTAAAATCCCTGTTTCATTCAGAACCACTTTAACGCTGCTCCAAATAAGGAAAGGAGTTGAATACTGTCCTCTTTTAAGAGCACTACATCACAATGCATTAACTCCACAAGTCAGCTTCCTCTCCTATTACTCACCGACTACGCTTGCCCTTGGCCATGTACAGCGTTCTGCTGACTTTAGGCTAGGTTCACACTATAAATATACCAAATACTTATATACATTTCTGTGAATAGTATCCTCATTAAAATAGTGTGTATAAAAAAAAGCAGTAACTGCAGTAAAAGAATAAAGGAAAAGAAGCTTGTTGGGTCAAAAATGCATTAGCTGCACTCAGTATACACAGAGGGCCTGATTCACAAAAGTAAACTCAGAGTTTGCAAACCACAAAACATAATACACTTGTATACACAAATAAGTTAGTTTACGTTTGTGAATCAGGCCCTGTAACTTCAAGAGAGCCACAGCTTACATTACCCAGCATGCACTGTACTAGCAGTTTGCCTCACAGCCTCAGTTCTTTTTGAAAAGGAGATTGTGACATCCCAAAGAGCACATTACAATGACAGCCTAGGAAGAGGGAGAGTTGTTAATGACCTCAGAGAGAATACCTATGATGCAGAACTAGGAATACACATGATATTTCCTTCTGCATCACAGGTTTCTCAATGATAGGGCAGAGGAAAATGGAAGCAAGCATATCCCCACTTCTCAGCTGTCATTGTAAATACTAAAAAACTATATATAGGTAAGATATGCAGACTAGGATAGAACACCTGGGTAGGCCAATTCAATACATTTAGTTGCTTGACCCACCGAGTAATCCGCTCTGGAATCTTCATTCAGATAATTTCTAGTGAACGTATGAAATGATTTCCAAATTACTGTCTTACTATTTTCCGAAGGAGGAACAGTCTAGACCCAGGCTGCAGATGCAGCTTTTCCTCCAGTGGAGCGTGCTTTTGGTTTACCATGAATACTTCAATTTACTGGAGGTATACCAGGAGGCCTGTGACACTGGTATGCTACCCCCGCCTATGCGAGAGGACTCCATTTCTATGGTATTGAAGCCCGGTGCTACCGCTTCAGATCCGTCCACCTATCATCCGCTCACGATGATAAACATGGACACAAAGATCCTTTGTAAGACTCTGGCCCTTAGGCTGTGCCCGGTGATTTCTCAACTGGTCTATGAGGACCACTGCTGCTTTCTCCCGGGACATAATACTCCTATGAACTTGAGACACCGTCACTTGGTTTTGCTTCTATATAAAGCCATGACAGCTGACAGAGCCTGATCCCGTTTCCTGCCAAGGCAGCTTCGGAGGAGGAGTTGGGGTTCCCCTGAAAGATGCGCAATGGTGCAGGTCCTGTGCTCTGTTTCCTGCAATGCCCAATTTAAGTTAATCTATTTACAATTTCATTCATCGTACATGACACCAGTATTACTCAACAGGATGAATCCCAGTAAACCAAGTGGTTGTAGCAGATATCAGGCTCTTTATTTATTTATTTATAAGTTTATACCGCGCTAGAATCGACTCTTGTGTAAGAGTATCTCTGCGCACAGAAGAAGAAAAAGGGGAAAAGGTTGGCGGTTGCAGGAGACGGGAGAGATCATGGGTCTCAGCACACTAAGTATTTAGTACTGAGAAGGTGGAATTTACTAGAATAAAAATGTTTTGAGTTTTTTCCGAAAAACCAAGAATTCGGAGCATTGCCTTAATGCAAGAGGGAGTTTGTTCCATAGGGTCGGACCCACCACAGACAGGGCCTTTCCGCCTTGTCTGCTCCTCTTAATAGTTGGTACTTTAAGGCGGAGTTGGCCACTAGACCTGAGGGTTCGAATGGGATTATAGGGAATGAATTTGTCTTTCCAATACGGAGGGCCAGAGCCATGTATGGTTCTATGGATAAGACAGCATGTCTTAAACGTGATCCTTTTATACACTGGGAGCCAATGTAATTCATCAAGAAGTGGTTTAGAAGGAGTTCTTGGGGGGGGCATTCATCACAAGTCTTGCTGCTGTGTTCTGAATCACCTGGAGTCTTGCTAGGACTCCCTGATTGGCCGACAACAGGAGTCCATTGCAATAATCCAAGCGACTCAGTACTAGAGCCTGGACCAATGTTTTTCTAGTGGAATCAGGCAGTAGTGGAAACACTTTCCGTAGGAGCCCAATAGTATGAAAGCAGTGGCCGAAAACCCAGTTGCCATGTTGCTTATAAGTGAGCTCCTGATCCAGACGGACTCCAAGGTTTTTTACGACCAATTTGGGTTCAGGTACTTGGCCCAGTTCACATGGCCACCACTCTGAAGTCCACAGATTTCTAACCTCCCCAAAGAGCATTACTTCGGTCTTGCTAACGTTGCATTTGAGATAGTTCACTTTCATCCAATTTGCAACAGCTTTCATGCCATCTGCGAAGGCCTCCCTTACTTCATTGGTCAGATGTTTAAAAGGGAATAGGAGCTGTGTATCATCAGCGTATGAGACCGGTACAAACCCAAAGTCTCTCAGTATGTTGGCCAGGGGTGCCACATAGATGTTAAACAAGGTTGGGCTTAGACAAGAGCCCTGTGGCACCCCCTTGGTTATCTGGGTTTCTGTCGACCTAAATGTACCCATGCTGACAGTTTGGGTGCGGTCAGACAGAAAACTCTTTAGCCATGTTAACGCTGTGCTTTCTATTCCAATTGCGGTCAGACGTTCGATTAGGATATTGTGAGATATAGTATCGAACGCTGCCGATAGGTCCAACAGTACCAGGATCGCCGAATATCCTCGATCCTGGTACATGTGAAGGTCATCTGTCACCGACAGCAGAGCGGATTCAGTACTGTGTCGGGGTCTAAAACCAAACTGGGAACTGTCAAGTTTGTCCTGTAGTTCTATGTACTGAGAGACCTGCTTATTAACATGTTTCTCTATGACCTTCCCTAGAAAAGGGAGTAGCGAGATGGGCCTCAGATTGGATAGGTCGGTCCAGGGGATGGAGGAGTTTTTCCTAATGGGCCTTATCAATGCTTTTTTCCATTCCCTAGGCACTTGCCCCTTGGTCAAGGAGAGGTTAATGAGACTTTGAATCTGAGGGCTCAGACTTTTTCCTACAATCGGAAAAATTCTAGCTGGAATGATATCAGAGGGGCTCCCACTTTTGATCTGCCCCAGATAACATTCTGTCTCACTCAGGGAGATAGGCAAAAAGGATTGCAAGTGTGTGCCTTCTATCTCTTTGTCCAGTTCCACAGGTGGTAGAATATCATCCATGATAGATGGATAAGAATTTAGAATATTATCATGAATTTTGTTTATTTTGTCTGTGAAGAATTGAGCTACTTCATTGCAAAGTTGTTGTGAAGCCAATTCCAGAGTTTCACACGCTGCTGGCTTCACAAATGAATGTAGGGTTTGGTATAACATTCTGGGGGTACTTCCTGCAGCTAGAAGAAGTGCCTGTTGGTGGGATTTCCGGGCATTGCGGATTTCCTTATGGTATTTAGAGAGCACTGCCCAGAAATGAATTTTATCCATGTTGTCATGGGTTAATCTCCACACCTTTTCTAGTTTCCTCGCTTGCTGTTTAAGAGATCTAAGATGTTCCGTAAACCATACCTCATGTTTACGGGCTGGGCGAGGTTTATAGGTTTTCATGGGAGCAGTCTTATTTACCACCTGGAGTATCGCCTGATTATAATGGTCTAATGCTGTATCAACGTTCTCTCCAAGAGGAGTAGGGCATTTAGAAAAAGTTTCCTGAAAAGTTTCAGGCGTAATCTTATGCCATGGTCTGCGCCTAGTGGAGAGAGCTTGTGCCTGGGTGGGGGCTTTACCAAAATACGAAGTAAAGAATTCCAAAACAAAATGATCTGTCCAATTGACTTGTGTGGAAGAGCCATATATCAGGGTATTAGGTTTGTTTGAAAAAATAAGATCAAAAGTATGCCCTGCCAAGTGAGTGGAACCAGTATTCATTAGGGTCAGACCTAGCATGGACATATCAGTAAGTAAAGATTGTGCCTCAGCATTATCCTTGAGGTCACAATGCATGTTACAATCTCCTAAAAGTAGGAACTCCTTGTCAGGGTCAATGTGCCTGGCCAGTATCTCCATCAACAGGATGTTAAAGCTGGTATGGGGTCCGGGAGGACGATAAACCAGCGCCCCTTTAAAACCAATATTCTTTATAGAGTTGATTTTAAATACAAGAATTTCATATTGAGGGGTACTCATTTCCTCTAAGATGGTTACTGTTAATTTACTTTTATACACAATAGCAATGCCTCCTCCTATTTTAGTAGGCCGGTCAAGTCTGGCTATTTTATAGCCATCTGGAATCCCTAATGTAATCGCTGGGACAGAGTGTGGTTTTAACCATGTCTCTGTCAGATAACAGAGTTCAGGTTGAGATGAAGCAATCATATCCCACACTTCACTGTGATGTTTGGACAATGATCTAATATTACAGAGAAGATTACGACTCTTACGAGAGTCATCTAGTAAAGTGTTTATAGTTGGTACTGCATGTGGTATAGATTGCAGGTGATCAGCCTAGGTTTGATATTGGCAATTCCGGCATGAGAAGGGACCCTCCAATTGACATCCTTCTCCTCCTGTGCAGCCCTGAAGTACAGGCTTACGGATACGCAACAGCTCTACTGTGGAGTATTTCACCAAAGGTTTCACGCAAGCAGTCAGCTGGGCAACACTCGCGGCCATGACCTCTAGCCCCTAGCCTCGACCAGTCGCGGACGGGCGCAGACGGGCTTCTCTTTGGCTTGTCTTAGGCACACCCCTGCGCGCAACCGCTGCGCGCTTGGAGTGACGAGCACTCTTTATATTCCTGAGAGGGCGAAGCTAGAGCGATAACCGCTCCTAAACCGGAAGTGACAGGGTCTGCCTGTCCGCCCTCCGCTCAACGGTGATAGTCACCGAGTCGGACCGAGGCGTGCAGGCTGTCAGCTGACCCAGCTTCCTATCGGCAATATGAGTGAGTTGGGGGGGGATTGACAAAGTTGCGCTGCCCTGTGGCCAATTTAAAATGAATTAGTGCTATTTAAAAGTTTAGCATGTAAAATATACAATTATTCAGCAGCTATAAGCGTGTGTCGCCCAAATTTACTCACGCCTCCTATAACGTTTCCAATCAGCCTGTGCAGACGCTGTCACCGTCCACACTAACCGTCGGGACCAGTCGTTCCTCGCTCTCTTTATATTCCTGAGAGGGCGAAGCTAGAGCGCTAACCGCTCCTAAACCGGAAGTGACAGGATCTGCCTGTCCGCCCTCCGCTCAACGGTGATAGTCACCGAGTCGGACCGAGGCGTGCAGGCTGTCAGCTGACCCAGCTTCCTATCGGCAATATGAGTGAGTTGGGGGGGGGATTGACAAAGTTGCGCTGCCCTGTGGCCAATTTAAAATGAATTAGTGCTATTTAAAAGTTTAGCATGTAAAATATACAATTATTCAGCAGCTATAAGCGTGTGTCGCCCAAATTTACTCACGCCTCCTATAACGTTTCCAATCAGCCTGTGCAGACGCTGCCACCGTCCACACTAACCGTCGGGACCAGTCGTTCCTCGCTCTCTTTATATTCCTGAGAGGGCGAAGCTAGAGCGCTAACCGCTCCTAAACCAGAAGTGACAGGGTCTGCTTTCCGCCCTCCGCTCAACGGTGATAGTCACCGAGTCGGACCGAGGCGTGCAGGCTGTCAGCTGACCCAGCTTCCTATCGGCAATATGAGGCACCTTTCTTGCACCCTGCCTAGTACTACCCACTGGTGACTCTTGGAAGTCTGTTGTGGCACAAGTGGCTGCAGTAGTGAAGATTCTGATAACAATGGATACGATTGCTTGCTTGATGGGGGATGTTCGACGGCATAAGGGTAAAAAAAAATAGAGTTTAAGTTCCTCCATTTGCCATTGTAGTTGGCTAAGAGAAGAGTTGCAATTACATGGATGGGGCAAGTTGGACCCAGTGTGGACAAATGTGAATGAGTGGGTGTAGGAAGCTAGCTCTGTATATACGATACCAAATAAGACGTAGTGTGTACAGGGTACAGGGAGTCCCCAGAGAAATAGCAAAGGCTAAATTAGACAAGTACTAACAGCTCTTTTTGTGGCAGTGTGGGCAAGCAGTTAGGCTTATAAAGAGGGTGTGTTAAGCATTTATTGTATTCACTCAATCAAGGCTGATGGTGCACACTCAGAGACTGAATCCAGACCAATTAGGTCAGTATAAAAAGGTATACTTATATTTTATTTTGTAGAACCAAGCAGGACATCACACAGGCAAGTAAGAAATACTTTCGAATGCAAGACTGTAAACAAAAATGCAATTGTGGATTCTATTGGAGTTGATTACAGGTTTGCATTACTTTTAAAACAGTTCAAAATACAGTAAGATTACTTTTTATTACAATTGGATTACTTTTCAATTACTTTAAGTACTTGAGCTGATATGCCAAGATATCATACACTGGAGGTAGTCACTTACAGGTAAGTACGACGACTTTTAAGTTAAAGCATAGTTACTTTTCTTCATACAAAACAGTAGGTCAACATTTTTCAGGAACAAAACTCGTATCATTGGTTCCTATGGAAAAAAGTGTTAATGGTATACAGGTAAGTAAACGATTTACGAGTATGGGTTTTGGGGTTTAGGACTCAGGCTCCTCAAGGTCCAGTTGGGCACTCAAATTGCACCACCAGCAACACTGGGACGGTCGGGTACAACGTACAGAGGCCCAATGTTAGTGAATGGGGCTAGGGGAGCCTTCGGTCAGCGACTACTTGCAAGCAGGCCACTTGGTTGTGGGAGTTAAGTTCCTGGGGTCAGGATCAGCACTGCAGGGGCCAACAATCAGCATCAAGAGCTGCAGCACCAGTGGCACAGTGGTAGCCAAATGCAGAGTGCCATGGAGACTTCGGGGACCCTGTGGATTTCAATGAAGCTCTCCGGTTTGGAAAAGATGCTGCAGGCTCAGTCTGGGAGACTTCCTGAAGGCAATCACTAGCTGGAGAGGTAAGCTGGGTTCTTGGGGGATGCCTGGACACCATCAATTGGGTCAGCCAAGGCCGTGGGGTGTCGGGTGCAAGGGTGTCTTTTGGCATTGGGTCTTCTTAAGAGCTCCGGTCGCAGTCGGGGGGGGGGGGGGGAGGGGGGTTGGGACCCTTCAGGTTGAGGCTGCAGGTGTTGGCTTGAAGCTCGGGGATCACCAGATCCCAGGTCAAGGGGGAGACCTCCTTGTGGTGTTGGACCACTCAAACTCAGGCCGTGGGCGTCGGGTGCAGAGTGGTGCAAAATCGCAAGGCTGCCTGGATCCCGATTCTGTGGAGGAGTCTTTGTTTGATCAAGTCTGGTGCTTACCGTAATCAGAGTCTGTACGGTTAGTGCAGGGCAGGTCCTCCAGGCTCTGGGGGTTGCTGGACACGCCGGGGTTTCCGCTGTAGTCAGGTCGGAGTCGGGACAGGCCAGTAGGACTGGGGCCAAAGCAGTCGGTGTCCTCTTCTTCCTGGGTCAGCAGGGCTCTTCAGTCCTTCTTTCTTCCTCGACTGTGAGGAGGCAAGGTTCAGGGTCGCCCCTAAATACTAAATTTAGAGGTATTTACAGGTGTGAGCAGGTCAAGACCAATGAGTCCCTTCCTTGGGGTGAGTACACCCCCCTATTATGCCACCCTCCAGTAATTGCCTGGGTCCCCTCATCTTCAAGATGGAGGGGACTGAGATGTGTGTTCACCTCGCCTCCCCCACCTGAGGAGTGGGGTTGGCAAAGGTGGGCACACCTTTCCTCCTAACTCTGTTTCCCCACCAATTCTCCAGCTCAAAGTGGGGGGTCAGAACCGGTGGGGGCCAGTTGCTAGGGGGAAGCACAAGACAGGGACAGCTTATAAAGGTGTCAGGCCTTTGAAGTTTCTCCTTCGTGGATCCGGCCCATCTAGGGGGATGAAGCATGACACATCTGCCCAGGATGCACATTATTTCTGGAAGAAGACAGCAGAGCCTCTCTGCCCGGGGGTCCAGAAACCTGTCTGGTGGTGGCAAATGGTGGGTGGCCATTCAGGAACCACACGAGGGTTGGTCGTTTTTTAGGGGGCATCTCTAAGATGCACTCTGAGTGCCTTTTACATTAAATCTCACACTGGCATCAGTGTGGGTTTAATGTGCTGAGATGTTTGCTACTAAACTTTCCAGTTTTCAGTAAAGCCATTATGGAGCTGTGGAGTTTGTAATGACCAACTCCCAGACCATATACTCGTATGGCTTTACTGCACTTACAATGTCTAAGAATGAACTTAGACACTGTAGGGGTACAGGGCTCATGTACTTGTACCTTCACTTATGGTCTAGTGCACCGTGCCATAGGGGTGGCTTACCTAGGCCACAGGCAGTGGATTGCAGGCATTGCCCACTGGGATGTCAACTCTTCACCTTTCTCTGCACCAAAACACACAACTTGCAATGGCAGTGTGTGGGTGTTAAGGTACAAGGCTTCTAAGGGTGGCACAAAAAGGTGCTGCAGCCCTTGGAGGCCTTCCCTCATCACAGTGCCCTTGGTACCCATTGGTGCCTTTTACAAGGGTCTTACCTGTGGTCAAAGATGAGCCAATTGTGGGGACAAAGGTACAGTTTTGGAAAAGAACACTGGGAATCTGATTGGCATGGTCCCAGGGCACATCAAGTCAAGTTGTGTCAGACGTCAGTCAAAAAGTGTGTAACCATGCAAAAAGGGGTACTTTCATACAGTGGGCAGTTGCAGTGGAAGTATGCCTCAAAAAGTGTTGCAGTGATGAGAAGGTGGCAGAGGACTTACAAGATTGGGGTGCAATGCTGACTAAGTTTGTAAATCCGGGGGTTTCACAGGTAACTACGTCAGATGACTTAAGCACCGCAGTGCCTTGTGAGGAGAATGGTTGGGCGTTGGAAATGCCCTTTTCTGTAGGGTCACCCTTAAACTTTTTGCCTTCCTCCTCCCCTTTTTCTGACATCCTTTTTGTTGGCTTTAGGGCTCTGGGCACTTTACCACTGCTAACCAGTGTTAACGTGCATGTGTTCTCTTCCTAAAACATGGTATTACTGGTTCACCCACAACTGGCATATTTACTTTGTTTAAAGTGCCTAGTAAAATGCACTATATGTGCCCAGGGCCTCTACATTAAATGCTACTAGTAAGCCTGCAGCACTGATTGTGCCACTCACTTAAGTAGCCCTTTAGACATGTCTCCTTGCCTAGCCTTAAGTGCCCCTTTTAATACATACAAGTCATCCCTAAGGTAGGTCCTAGCTAGCCCTTAGGGCAGGGTGATGTGTAATCAAAAGGTAAAGACATGCACTTTTATGTTTTGCATGTCCTGGTAGTGAAAAACACCCAAATTTGTTTTTCACTACTGTGATGCCTTCTCACAAATTAAGATTGGGAATTCCTCATTACACTTATAAATTGTACTTCCTGATTGGAAAAGATTAGCTCTGCATGTTGCATTATCACTGGAATGGTAATGATAAATCCTTTTAGATGGCAAAGTTGAATTCATCATTATTATTGCAGAAATGCCACTTTTAGAAAGATGGTATTTCTATGCTCTTAGCTCTATGTGCCGGCAGTCTATCTCCAATACGTGTCTGGGGTGGGTAACAGCTGGATTTTGTGCATTCCCTCTAGACAGCCACACACAATGGGAGCTTAGGTGTGACTTGATCTGCCTTAATTGGCCATTAACTGGCTTGATGGGGGGTGGAGCTGAACACTGCCTCACGTACACCTGAATAGGCAGTGTCCTGTCCCCATACAAAGAGTTGCATACCTCCCTGTAGTGAGTGTGGAGTCAGAGCTGGGAGGGAGGACCCCTGTGCACTTTAAAGCCCCTCTTTGAAGTCCCCTCCACTATGAAGAACTCTGTCAGTAGGAGGACTGCTGTGCTGCTACAAGACTGCCACTCTGCTAGACTACTGCTGTGGAATAACTGCTTTTCTGTAGTGCTGCCTGCTAACCTCTGCCCTGCTGAGGAACAACTGCACTAACTGTCTTGAAACACAGAGTGATCTCCAAGGGCATGCTGGCTTGCCTCCTGTCTTGAGACTCAGGGATATCTAAGTTTCACCTCCTGCTCCTGTGCCTGGTCCATTGGAAGTGGATCTAAGTGCCTGCCCCAGTGAAACTGACGCATCCTCTGCTGCATGAAGCAGAATCGAGGCATCTCTGCTGTTGTGGGAACAGGACCGGCGCATAGCACTTGGAATCAGCGAATTGCCATCAAAACGGAACCACTGCAATGCCGCCACTGCAGTGAGAGACAATAGACGCATCCCCTCATCTGCGCGGAGAAACCTGGTGCATCATCTTCAGAACCAATGCATCTTAGACCGGGTGCTTCGCCTTCAGAACCCACGTATCGCCATTGTTGTGTGGAGAAAATTGATGCATCACCTCAACTGCGAGATCGACATGGACAGATTGTCCGGCTGCATCCCGCATCTCGCATTTGCGACCAGGATCAAGGTACTTTTGTTCACCGGGCCTTGCGAGCTCCTGTATTCAACCCACTTTCCATCGCAGTCTGGCTGAACTCTTGACGCTTATTGCTTCTAAGCGCTATTTTCCCTTTTATTCTTTCAAAATTCATATCTTGACTTCTACTTATTGGATTCTTGTCATTTTGGTCTTGTTTTATTTATAAAATGATAAGCTGTTCTTCTAACTTGATGTGGAGTTTGTTTGTGGTGTTCTCACTGTGTTACTATTTTAAGTGTTGCACAAATTCTTTACACATTGCCTCTTAAGTTAAGCCTGACTGCTCTGTGACAAGCTGCCAGAGGGTGAGCACAGGTTAATTTAGGATGTGTCCCTGACTTACCCTGAATAGGATTGTGGGCCCTGTTTAGACAGGGTGCATATCTCTGCCAACTAGAAACTCAATTTCTAACACTGGGCATGATGTTTCTGTGATCTTGCGGGCGTGAACTGTGAGGGCCTGCTACTCTATGTCAATTGGTTGGGGGTGGCTGATGTTTTTTACTTTTTGTATTATTTGCATATTTAAAACAATAAAAGATGTTTAAAGAAAAAAGATATTAAAAATGTTTAATTTGCCAACTGGTAGCAATACATAATGCAGGACACAGTCCAACGAGGTATTGTCCACATTGAGGACGCTAAGCCTGTTCAGAGAGGACCATAATTAATAAAGAGATGTCTTGTTTTACTAATAGAATTAGTTTTGTCTAAATGGAATTTCAGGGCTCTCTTCATTTCTAAAGAATGTGGTGATCTCTCTGTTTGAGAGAAAGGAATGGGAAGTATACAAAGAGAAACAGTTTTATTTATGTGGAAATCTTACACAACTTGGGAAGAAAAGAAGGTTGTGTCCTTAAAATTAAAAATGTTGTGATGGAAAATAAATAAGGCTCATAGGAGGAAAGGCCTGTAACTCACTGACTCTCCTAGTGGATGTAGATGCAACTAAGAAAGCACATTTCCATGAAAGATTCTGCAATGTAGCTTTATGGATAGGTTCAAAAGCAGGAGCCGCGAGTTTGGAGAGAACCAAATTCAACTCCCATAGTGGGTAGGCCTTCTAATTGGAGGGTAGAGTATCCTAAGTCCCTACTAGAAGTCTTTGATGACTGGAATAGTGAGAAAAGACCTTTGATTTGAGTCTTTACAGTATGTTTTATAGCAGCCAGGTGCTCTTTATTCAGAGACAATTGTAGGCTTGAATTTGCCAAATGTGGCAAACAAGGAAGAAGGTCATTTTCCTATCAGGATAGATTTTTTGTCAAAACACCAAATTACAAACCTCTTCCATTTGAAGGCATAAGACCTACTGGTAGTTGGTCTTTTAGCTTCTTTGCAAATGTTCATACAATTTGGTGGTAAATTCAAACGTCCCTACTGTATGACCTCAGGAGCCATACTGCCAAATACAAAGATTGTATGTTGGGATGGAATATTTTGCCTCCCATTCTGGAGAGAAGCTTGTGACTGAATGGTAGTTTCCTGCAAGGTTTGAGCGATAGTTGAAGAAGCGCGGGAAACCAACATTGTCTCAGCCACTCCGTAGCTATCAAGATCATGGTTTGGACACATCATTTTAACTTGAGGATCAGTGTCTGTATAAGTGGTATTGGAGGATAAGCTTAAAGAAATCTGTTCAACCAGTTCATCAAAAGGAAAGAGCATTGCACATTGATTGCAGATTCCACACTTTAGATCCGTAGTTTACACATTTGGTAATACCCGGCACAAAAGCGTAGTCTACACATATGGTTCTCAACAAAGATACTACAAGAGGGTTTAAAAAATGTGAGAGGGATGAAGAACCAGGTTTTTAGAACCCAGCGGCTCCAGGGGCACGCCCAAAGTCTTCGGGTTCACCTGTCTTAGAATACAGAGACACAGGATACTTCTTGGTGGCGTCAGAGATCGAATTTATTGGCTGCTGCCAGTAACAGAAGTCCTAGAAGTCATCACGGTATGAGTTCTCAGGAGACTGCTCAAATTTACAAAGCAAGTCATCCCTTTTTATGCCAGAAACATCACATTCCAGACAAACACCCATTATTTTGCAAATTGTCCAATCGCATGACGGTAAAACCCACTTTTCAGTTGTCCGGCCCATGATCAATCATCGAACAATCCCAACATTCTTCTTTAGACAAGCTGGACATATCCATAATAAAGAGACCACAACCCATATCGTAAATGGACCATAAAAGAAGAAACAGAAACCGATAGAAGTAGGATGGGGCATGTTTGTGTGCAATAAAACTTTACGAGATCCCGTGCTCTGACCCTTAATCAAGATCAGCTAGCGGGCAGCAACTGGTTTTGGCAGGGTTGGCCTCAGGCAACGAGGTCAGTTCACTCAAGTCATGTAGGAGTCAGCACAAACTCGAGCTAAGGTGCGCCTGACCAAAAAGCTCGTTTAACCACAGTCATCGGCCTATGTAAGGGCAACCACAAAATGGCTACCATGCGCAAAATGGAACCCAGGGTTCGGAAAGAAAACCCTAAAACGCAGCAACTCGATTGGATCACTTTACATACTCCACCTCGATCTGCAAGTATGACATCTAAAACCATAAGATTCTGCAATGTCATAAGGCGATCCGCTTGAAGCTCAGCTGTCAAATTACTAAGGGCACCGGCAGTTTCGTTTATGGTGGATTCAACCACTCTCGTCAATTGCCGCAAGCTCCTACTGTTAATCATAGGTCCCCAAAACGGTAGAAAACCCTTAAAGAAGTCTCCCACTTCTTGTCCAGCGGTATCTTCCTGATCGAAGACACCCCTAACAACTCTCGTCTTGTGGTAATCTGCGGTAGCAGTATACGTGGGAGTCAACAAATATCCAACATAACACGTTCCCGAAAAATCAGGGGGCAACCATGTATATGCTCTGTTGTAACAAACAAAATACGTACCCTTGGCTGCCAAAAACGGCAGGGAAGACTGAGACGTAAAAACATACGTCTAAGTACAAACACTCTTCCCTAACTGAGCTTTCGGATTCCTGCCAATACCTTGCAGACAAAAATGACCTCGGTGGGGTACGATCAGAGGTGACCTCTTTCGTCTCTGCTTTTCACTCAGGCTAACACTGTATCCAGTCGCGTTCCAGCCAACATAAGCTAGTAACTCGCCCTTGGGAATAGTCCTATACGTATCGATATCCCTACTCATATTCGCAATTCCCTTCACCAAGGCTTTATTACTCGAGTTATCTCTTATGGAACGCAGGGGATAGACTTCGATAGCATAAATGAACATCGTCTGGAAAGCCCATAAAGACCCATTCTGACTAAACGGCAGAACCAGATAGGGAATACCTCTATCCGTGGTATGTGGCATAAGACCACACACCCAACAATTAGTGATGTTCACTACCAACTGATGTTGATGCAGAAGCTGTGCAAATGAGTTATTTACAAATTCTGACCTTCTAATCTGCTCGTGTTCGGGTAAGATATGAAAAGAATGCAAAGAAGTAGTAATAGGAAAAGACGTAGGTTGGGAAGTGGGTGCAGAGGTCAATTGGGTAGAAAAAACAATCCAACCCACCAAAGCTAACCTCATGCTAAGAAACATCAGAAAACATGTAATCAGAAAACATTTGAGATGCATTATCCTGCATAGTTTCATCTTAAAGTTTGTTTTCTCAACAGCTCTCTTGTCCTCAAAAAATTCCATCCTCTCACCGTGCTGTTCGCGGCGGTTGGTTTTCTTCTGCTAAGGAGTGCGTCTGTCAGTCCAGGGAACGCCCTAGGACCAACCAGAACCATCGACCTTGTGTCTACACGGCTGCAATCCCAAGTCTTTACACCGCGACCTTACAGCTGAACCCGGTGGTTCGAAAAAAAGAAAAAAAAAAGATCAAAACAGTTCCTCGGCTGAGAGAGTGCTGTTCTCAAAATGAAAGGAATTATTTGTTCTTTATTAGTCCATTGTCTCTAGACCGCAGGTTATAACGACTTTTACCGGGCTCTGTCTGACTTTGAAACAACAGTTCAGGTTCAGTGGTGTCCAATCTTAAAGGTGAAGGCACAGCTGCTTGCAAGACATCGTCATCTCCTTTCTCAGACCTTGTCCATACCAATTCAGCATCGCTAAACGGTGTGAATTTCGGTAATCTCTCAGTTTCGGTGTCTGCGATGCCTTCGCGGATCCACTGGTCGTACAGCAGTGGTAAAGGTACCCTCTTACAGTGTACGCCGTGGATCCAATTTCTTTTTCCGAAGACTTTTACAGATGTCCTTGTAGACAACACCTGGTGAGGGCCCGTCCAACGGGGCTGATCGTTCTTAGTCCTCTGAAAATTCTTTACCAGGATCCAATCACCAGGATTGATAGTATGACCTGGGTCCACGGATGCTGGTGGCAAGCTATCATGAACCTGTTGATGCAAGACACGCAATTTAGCCGTCAGGTCATACAAATAGTCCACCAACACAGGATAATCGATGTCACTAAATTTCGTTGGTCTCGGCACTCCCCACACATTTGCCGGTCGACCAAAAACAATTTCATACGGACTAAGTCCAATTCGGGAATGCACTGTAGTTCTAGTTGACAAAAGTGCCAATGGCAAGGCATCGGGCCATTGGAGACCAGAACTCGCCTGAATCTTGGCTAACTTCAGCTTCAGAGTGCCATTATAGCACTCCACTAAACCAGCTGATTGGGGATGATTCGCAGCGTGGAATTTCTGCTTTATGCCCAAACCCTCACATACTCTCTTCATGATCCTGCCCACAAACTCACTTCCGTTATCACTCCACACCATCCTTGGCTACCCGAACCTAGGGAAATATTCTTTGAGCAAGACTTTAGCTGTGGACAAGGCAGTATTATCTTTTAGGGGGTATGCCTCTACCCATCTAGAAAAGGCACAAACAACTACAAGGACGTATTTCAAATTGTTGCATCTTTCCATGTGGATAAAATCCAATTGCAAAACCTCAAACGGATACGTCGGAGGCGCGAAGTGACCAGCTGGAGTTGGAGTTCCCTTACCAGGATTATACATCAGACACACCATACAATTTTTGACCACATTCTCCGCACACTTGGGAATTCCTCCATTCTCCCACACTGGAGCCAACAGCTTAAAAATCCCTTTCGCACTGATGTGAGACATTCCATGTGCCATCGTAACCACCGCAAGCACATACGCATCGGGTAACATCCATCTTTGGTGTTCCGACAACTCAACCCAACAACCAGTCGAATCCAATCTACCCGTAGTTTCTCTCCACACGTTTTTTTCACTCTCCGTAGCTTCGGCCTGAATCGATTTCACACTCTCAATCGTATCCTCACACATTCCAGCCGCGCCCATCCATCTCGCAGGGCCTGCAACATACATTCGACCCATCATATTTTTCGCTGTTTCTTTCGCAACTTCGTCCGCAAATGCGTTACCACGGCCAACATCAGACGTAACCTTTCGGGGAGCACAACACTTCACAATCGCAACTTGCTTCGGCAGAGTAAGTGACTCAAGAAGCTCATTCACCAACTGTCCATGTTGGATTTTAGTCCCATGCGACGTAAGAAATTCTCTCTCTCTCCACAAGCGTCCAAAACTGTGTGCTACACCAAACGCATACTGACTATCGGTATATACATTCACTCTCTTTCCTTCAGACAAGACACATGCTCTTGTTAATGCGATCAATTCCGCTGCTTGTGCTGAATTATAGCTCACTCGTGCAGTTTCAACAATCATACACAATGTCGTCACGGCACATGCCGCAGTCGTATCACCATTCGGGAGCTTGTAGCATGACCCAGCAACCCATACCGTACCATCTGGATTTGAAAGAGGAGTATCTTTTAGATCAACTCTCCCCTTCGTTTCCTCTTCTGTTCTAAGAAAGCAATCATGCTGTTCTTGACCATTCCTATCCACAGAAATCTGCAACAATGTCGCTGGATTTAATACGTTACACCGTCTAATGTGCACGTGGCTGGCCAAAAGCGTCAACTCATAACCCGACAACCTTGCACTAGTAAGATGCTGAGTCTTTGTTCTGTTCAATAAAGTATCCACTGCATGTGGAACCATCACCACCAACGTATTATCCATCACCAACCCAGCAGACTGTCGGATGGAAACAGCCGCTGCTGCTGTAGCTCTCAAGCAACTCGGCAACGCTCTAGCTACCGAGTCCAAAGTCGACGAGAAATACGCACATGGACGCTGCTTCTCACCAAACTGCTGCGTCAAAACTGACAATGCACAACCCTCTCTCTCATGAACGTAGAGTGTAAAAGGCTTACTGTAGTCAGGAGTACCCAACACCGGAGCAGAACACAACGCGTCACGCAATTCAGAAAAACCTTTATGACAATCGTCAGACCAGGGAAGAGGACTCGGCGTATCCTTACAAGTCAAAGCCAACAAAGGTTTTGCCAACAAGGAAAAATTCGGAATCCACTGTCTACAGTGCGACGTGATACCCAAGAAAGCGCGTACCTCTCTCTGCGTACTAGGCACAGTCATTCGAGCAATCGCTTGGATTCGTTTTGGGGTCAACCTTCTTCACTCCTTCGACAAGAGATGACCTAAGTAGGTCACTTCTTGGCGACAGTACTGTAACTTTGAAGGTGACACTTTATGATGCAAATCAGACAAATGTTGTAACAACGAAAGAGTAGTTGCTTCACAAGTTTACTTATCATCAGCAGCCACTAACAGATCGTCAACATACTGAATAAGAGCAGCACCCGCAGGCAACACAAAAGTATCAAGCTGAGTTTTCAAAGCCTGACTATAGATGGACGGACTTTCGCAATAGCCTTGAGGAGCGCGCTTAAACCGGAAGCTTCGTCCTCCCAAAGAGAAGCCAAAAATATCTTTACTTTCTTCGGCGATTGGAATACTAAAGAAAGCGTTCTTCAAGTCTATGATGGAGAACCAGGCAGCTGAAGCTGGAATCAAAGTCAACAAAGCAGTAATGTCCGGAACAACAGGAAACTGGGGCACAACCATCTTATTAACCTCTCGAAGGTCAATCACAAACCGATACTCAGGCTGCTGAGAAGAATCAGTACGCTTCAAGACAGGCAGAACAGTACTGTTACACACGTTACCTCTCTTCTCTTCGATCACACCTTTCTCAATTAAATCATAGATGATCGCTAAAAGCGCTCTTTCACCATCACTCGAAATCCGATATTGGGGAATACGTGGCAATCTAATATTCGATTTGAGCGTCACAACATATGGTGGAATCCCCAAAAGACCCACATCATTAGGATCAGTAGCCCAAAGAGTATCAGGGAGACAACGCAATTCCAGTGGAAGCTGATCTCTAGACAGATACATCGGAGAGGTCACTCTCTTACCCAATGTAAGGTGTACTCCCGAAGGAGAACAATACAATGTCGCATGCAGTCTCTTTAACAAATCCAGACCCAACAAATTCTCACCACAACCTGTCGTTAAAATAAGGGGTGCTTCCAATTCACAAGGTCCAATAGAAAGAGACAAGGGACTAGAAACTGGATTACGAACCGGGGCGCCAGAAAATCCCACTGAAATATTCGTTAAGCCAGACAAAGGTGCGCCAGGGAGTTTAGAGTGCATGATAGAACTCTTCGCTGCACCAGTATCCAAAAGAAAAGGCTCTACCACACCCGATGTAACCACTGCAACATAAGGTCCATCCTGGTCTACTGGAACTGACACTACTGCCTCTCTTTGTCCTTGGCTGTTCTAGCAATCATTATAGCCAGTACTCTCACACTCAACGTAGCAATCGTCAACATAATATTGCGGAGATCTGCCAGTCTGTACGTTCTGCTGATCAAAATAATTCATAGACGTCTGTGGGGGAAAAGAACGTTCGTTCTGAGGGAACGTGCCACGTCCTCTACCCCTAGACACCTGCTGGAAACTACCACGACCTCTTGGAGCCAACATACCGCTCGCACGTTGTCGTAAAACAGGGCACTCATTCTTGTAATGACCTTCCTCTCTACAATACGCGCACTGATTCAGACCAAAAGGTGGTCTTGGAGGAAAATACTCAGGTTTCTGGGACAGTCTCTGAAACGATGGAGGTTACTGAAACTGTAGACGTTGCTGTGATTCTTGCTGATTCGAGTGAGGCGGATACGCCTGCTGCAGAAGAACCTTCGTTTTGAAGTCTTTTGTCTTTTTCTCTAATCTATCTTTCTCATCCTTATCCCTATTCTCGTAGTACTGTGCAGTCGCCAATATCTGGGCCGACGAAGAGACAGCCCAAGAACTCTCAGAATCTTTCAACTTATTACACAGTTCGGGAAGTAAATTAAAGACAAACTTATCTACAAACAGTCTCTGGCCACCTTCCGTACTCATATCTTGACCGCTATGATATATAAAAGTCTCTTCAAACCTGGTGAAGAAATCAGACACACTTTCGTCCTTCTTCTGCTTACATGCTGTCAACTTGTCCCAATTCACTCGTAACGCTGGCATCATCGTTTTCATCATATTAATAATTCTACCGGGTAAATCCGCAATTAGAGGCTCAGGTTTAGCTCCTCCTACCTGTCTAGCATCTGCAGCCGCAATATTCACCCATGTATCACCTAATTCTACCGTATGATCCTCATGGCGAATCTTCGCCCACAACGGTTGAGGGACTACATTACCCAATAACATATCCACATCAGCTAGATTCATAATGCATGCGTCGACTGTCTGGGACAACTCCTTATAATACCCCGCGGGATTCTTACGGGGGTCGGGTAAGGTTTGCTTAAGAGCCAAAACCTCAGCTCTCTTCCAAGGGACATGTTTCCAAACTCGTTGGAAATGAGCCAAAATAGGTGGATTAGCATTCGCGTCTCCCTCTCTCCAAACTGGATGAACCTCTCTCATTGGATATTGCCGTACCTTCTTTCTAACTGAGGTATCAGGCTCAAACAATGGCTGGGGAGGAAGTGCAGACCTATATGTAAGAAGTGTCACTACTGCATCCTCGACACCAGCTCCCACTATCGTCCCTTTAGCGAACTCACTCTGAATATCAAGCAATCCAACAGGAGCCAACTCCAATTCAACATCTTCCCATTGTTCCCGAAGCAAAGTACACATCATATCAAAAACATACCGCTGCGTCGGCTCTTTCCACTGTAGGAACGTATTCAAAACCACTCCCGGATCATACCTAGAAACATTCGTAACCCACCTACGAGCCAACGAATCCAACACTCCACGCTCCACAGAACCAGGGAGCTGACTACGTCTCTGTCTGTCATCAGAAACGGGGGTCGTGACTAACGACCCAAATAGAGGAGTTAAGAAATTAGCAACAGTGTCAGCTACTCGCCGACGAACAGAAGGGGAAGCAGTCATAAGAACAGGAGAAGAGGTACCTTGCGATGGCAAAGAAAAAGACGCAGAAGTGGAGGAAGTCGAAGGGACAGGAGCAAGAGGCAAAGCAGTCTGAGTCAAGGCAGGCAAAGGTAAAGTAGGCAACCCAGGAAGAGGGGGTGCCGGAGGAACCTGAACCAACTGTGGAACAGGAAAAGGGGGTTGCGGAGGAACTAAAGGCTGACCAGCAACCTGTTGTACTACAAGCGGTAATATCTGTGCAGTAGCACCTTGCACGTAAGGGGGAGGTGATTTTAACAAATAAGACATTAATGGATCCTTTTCGGGATCCTTAACAGGATTCACAGGAGGGGGTGACAAAACTGGATAACATTTGTCAATAGCCATATGATGTTGCCTATTTGACACCTCAATCGCTTTATCTTCTTCATCTTCTTTAAACTGCCTAGCAGCTTGCATTATCGATACACCCTTTTCCCTCTTATCTCTTTTAGCTTATTTTATCTCTCGTTGTCGGGCTTCTTTGCGCCAAAGGCGGAAGGAGTCGAACATTGCCGGCCGGGCTTTCTTCCTAAATAATATCGCTTCCAAATTGTCTAAAATCTCTGTATCAAAACTACCATGTTGGGGCCATCGTAAGACACCATCTTTCCTAGTGTAGCGGACCCATACTTCATTGAACGTAATGGGGCCCATGCCGTGTTTAGAATAGAGCTCATAAGTCGGAGTTCCAACTGGAGGTATCGGACACGAGTCCTCCAATCGGAACTTCCTGTTATAACCACAACAAAACCAAGTACCAAATTTGCTACGATTAGGCATCTTCGCTCACTAATCGAGCTTCAAACTTCAAGGGACTATCTCTACCGATAAACTAAGGACCAAACAAACTAAGAACCAAACTAAGAACCAAGCAAAACCAAGGACCGCTCAAACTAAGGACCAAGTAAAACTAAGAACCAAACAAGTTAGTGGAAGCGACCCACTTATACTTAACCAAGTTGTCTGCTACGCCACCCAGAAGATCCGTCGATCGTCTCGCCTTACGAAGTTTCACAAAGGGGGGGGGGGGGGGTGTCCAAGACAGGGCGACAGTCAGGGCAGCGGTCCTTCCGTAGCCGTCAGAAGGGGGGAATCTCGTGGAAAAGACCTTCGGTCCACGTTTTCGACATGCAGGGGTCGCTGAAGTGGGGGCCCTCCTCCAGAGTTTCCTCACGAAGTTCCTCTCGATCCTCGGGCTTGGACCGGTACCGCTTGATGTCGCCCAACGCTGGGCGCCAACTGAAGAACCGGGTTTTTAGAACACAGCGGCGCCAGGGGCACGCCCAAAGTCTTCGGGTTCGCCTGTCTTAGAATACAGAGACACAGGATACTTCTTGGTGGCGTCAGAGATCGAATTTATTGGCTGCAGCCAGTAACAGAAGTCCTAGAAGTCATCACGGTATGAGTTCTCAGGAGACTGCTCAAATTTACAAAGCAAGTCATCCCTTTTTATGCCAGAAACATCACATTCCAGACAAACACCCATTATTTTGCAAATTGTCCAATCGCATGTAACTACACCAAAAGTATCGCATGACGGTAAAACCCACTTTTCAGTTGTCCGGCCGAGGATCAATCATCGAACAATCCCAACATTCTTCTTTAGACAAGCTGGACAGACCCATAATAAAGAGACCACAACCCATATCGTAAATGGACCATAAAAGAAGAAACAGAAACAGATAGAAGTAGGATGGGGCATGTTTGTGTGCAATAAAACTTTACGAGATCCCGTGCTCTGACCCTTAATCAAGATCAGCTAGCGGGCGGGAACGGGTTTTGGCAGGGTCGGCCTCAGGCAACGAGGTCAGTTCACTCAAGTCACGTAGGAGTCAGCACAAACTCGAGCTAAGGTGCGCCTGACCAAAAAGCTCGTTTAACCACAGTCATCGGCCTATGTGAGGGCAACCACAAAATGGCTACCATGCGCAAAATGGAACCCAGGGTTCGGAAAGAAAACCCTAAATACGCAGTGAATCCATTGGTGTAATGTGACGAAAACACACGTACTAGCCAAACTCACTAGTTACGGTTCGCTGTTACCAAAATCGTAACGGAACCATGATATTTATAACGCAGATTCAGATTTCACGGAACCTCAGGGACAAGACGACCACAGAGACACAGGGTGGTAAGCAGGCGCATGTTATATGTTGTTGTTACTTAATTCTAAAAACTGCACCGGATCTATGACTCTTCATATGACTGATTACATATGGTTATACCCAAGCACTAAAGCGTACTCAACACATGTGGCTCTTAATAAACAAAGATATTAAACAGCTACGTACAAAATGTGAGAGAGACGTGACAGGCACATAAACACAGGGTGGTGTGTAGGCGCATGTTATGTGTTGTTATGAACTCATTCTAAAATCTGCACCAGATCTATGACCCTCCATACACTTAAGAGGGTCGGTTGAATTACTCACACACAGTATGTCTGGATGAAGAATCTGGTTTGTATTAAGCTGCAAACTCAAAATGTCTCCATGTTGATATCTTAAAATATACTTGTTGCTTCCCTTTATAACAAACCCCCCTTTTCCTTCTTCCCCCTCCCTTTTGTTCTCTATTTCTTTACCTATTGCCTTACTCAGGAGGACCCTTGTTGCTATCTGGTGAGGACATGGTTTCCTACTCTTACACCTAGATATGACCCACCCTCGTATGAGTAGTTAATAGTTTATCTAGGTCCTGATGAAATGCCAGGACCTTTAGGACCACATAGGGCATGAAATATGTTGACCGCTTTCCTCACTTAAATGCTTGACAAGACTACTAGAATCTCCCCATAAAAGCAGCGAGGTTTTTAATCATGACATGGAACCTGCCAAATAAAATTAGTTCAGCTGGTTTCCATTGTTATTTTTAAACTGACACGCTTCTTTCACACTTGTATGTACACCACACGCCCTACACACATACCCGCTTCATCCACGGCCAGGAATACAGGATAAAAGAAATCAGGCAAAGAGCCCCCTTGTGGGGCCCGCTGGGCATTGCAGGGCCGGCCCAACGAGGAGCTGCCCTACGATGAAGCATGACACCCTTCGGGTGTGTCAGGGTCCTTGCTCCTTATAGGAGCTAGTCCACCCGTTTCTCGCTCTTTTTTAGGAACAGCACATCTCATTATTTACAGTTCATATCTTGGGGGTTGTGTGCTGGGCCTTTATTGCCCCTGTTCCCCTCTCCTTGAAGTGTTTCACTTATAAAGTCAGGGTGATTTCGTGATTTGTCTATATTGAAACTTTATTATAAACATGTGGGAAATCTGCCATATAGTGCAGTTTCACTATTATTAGGCCTACAAAATTCCCTGAAGTATGGAATTGGGGTGGAAAAGGTGCGTTCAGTTCATATTCACAGGTCCCAAGAACATACATGTATATCCCTGAGCTGCCCCCACCGTATTGCCATGCGGGGCAGCAGAGTGGAACTGGGTGCCCTGAACAAAATGGAAGAAGCAGCTCTTCCCAGCACAATGGGAGGGCAACTAATTTGATATTCACTACTCCTAGCTGGAGTGCCCCATAAAGCCCTGCAGGGCTTGTTAATTAGCATATTGTCTTGCCTTGTGGCGGACCCAAGTGGACATGGATATGGAAAGTGTTGTGGGGGCTCCAGGAGTTACAGCAGCCCCCCCCCACCCCACCACAAGTAATATTTGTAAACTAACCCTACATTTCTGGGGTTAAGGAATCCATGACGCTGTGGGATTATCATATAATTTTTAAAGCACTATTAAGGCTTGAGCTTTTTTTCTACAGCTGTGAGTGCGTCTGGTTGTATGGCTGTATTTTATGTGGCCCGAAGATGTATAAAAAGGAAATGTGGAATGTAGTCCCTCTATGGGCTGGTTCCATGGCTCTATTTAATGTGGCCAACAAAGTGGTGCCCTCTAGATGCTGTTTTTATGGTTGCACTTTATGTGGCCTGAAAGTACATAAAAAGCCCACAGGCATATTATGGTTATCTTAAAATGGTTTATTGATGTAACAATGTGGGCAGTGATTACTTTTCAAGGTTGATAGGCTTTATTGACAATCATAACTGCATTTACACATGGTTGAATATTGCATTTACGCACAAAATGATGGTGTTTTTAACATTTTGTCAATAGGCCTGTTTGATCAAAAGTTATACCCCCTATATTGTGATGTGGTGTTTGGTATAAGTGTGGGCAGGGGGTGGAGGGCGCACTGTGATTTTTAGGGTCATGACTCTTTACGGATCAAATGTGATTTCATAATGTCATCTAAGGTATTTCATATCTGCCAAATGTATAGATTTGTGGGGGGGGGGGGAGAGAGAGAGAGAGAGAGAAATAAATGTATACTTTTCCTTTCTAAAGAAAAAGTAGTGACTGGACAATCATTTGAGTGCAAGTGAACAGTGATTATGATTCTACACCACCTCCCCTACGTTGGCCTTGGACTGCTCTGCTCTGCTGCGCTATCCTGAGAGAGTCAAGTGCTACAAAGGGGTGCTTAGTTCCCAGAAAGTGTAAATTGTGGACCTATAACTTGCACCTCACATCCTGCACAACTAATACCCAAGTTCCTAAAAAGGGCTCTTTTTGTCATTTTCTGACCAGAGGGACATTGTTTGACAGAATGTCACAGCACAGACAAACCACTCATAGGGAATATGTGTCAGAAGCTGCCTTCTTCTTCTCCCTTTAGAAAAGGTGAAGGCATATCAGATGAACAAATACTCCTGATGATGCTTAAAATCAGGGAAGTCTTCAAGAAACGTTGAATGCAGTGTGACAAAATATAATTATGAAGCTGAATCTCAGAAAAAAATTGAGCTTGTAACCCTGACGTTTTCTGAGTTTTAGTCAGCATAAGCCAGAAAAGAAAACTGGGCATGTGAGACAAACTGCCAGTACAGTGCTTGCTGGGTAATGATTTTTTTTTTTGTTTAAAAACGTTTTATTGAAACAAAAACAAACCATGGGGGAGGGGGATAGGAGGTCAGGATACATGGAATACAGTCAAAGAAAAAGAGTGCAACTCCAGAGGGTTGGCAATAGGTAGCGCAGTGAGTCAGGGGGAAAAACACAGTAAATGAAGGCTAGAAATGCAAGCTATGGAATCCCTACCCGCGTATCCGACACCCCAAATCTAAGCAATGAAAGCCATCAGCAACTCAACAGAACACAATCCCCCCCCCTCATCCCCCATCCTCCCAGTAACGAAAAAACCACACCCCCCCCCCCCGTCCTATGGTCCCGCACCAGAGTAATCCTCACCAGGAAGCCCCGCACCCCCCCCCCCCTCCCCGGGAGGTCCCCGTCTCACATGTAAACTAGTCCGCCGGGGTCCCCGGCGGCGTCAGCCTGAGAAGCCTAAGATACCTCGGGCAGGTGAGCTCCCGGAATTCAGTGGACAGCAGCGCTAGAAAGGGTTGCCGCAGCTCTTCAAATTGGTCTATCTCCCCCGCAACCGTAAGCGACAGCTTCTCCATCCCCAGCACATGCCAAAGCCTATGCAACCAACCGGTGATGGAGGGGACGGTGGCTGTGCGCCAGTGGATTAGAATGTTCTGAACCGCAGACCCCAGCGCAATTGCGATCTGCCTACCCCTACGGGACTTCAGTGGGTACATTAGGTCATTGGGGAGGCCCAACAGGACATACGCCGGGAGTCGCGGCAGCTCTATCCCAAAGTGCTTATCCACCTCGTCCAAAACTTCCTTCCAGTAGGCGGTCAGCGCTGGGCAATCCCAAAGAATGTGTGAAAGGGTACCTTCCTGCCCGCAGCTCCGCCAGCACCCCCTGTCAGTGTGTTTGTGCATTTCATACAGTCTCTCCGGGGTGTAGTACCAGTATGTGGACACCTTAGTGAAGGTCTCCGTAAGGCCCGTGTGATATGCAGAGTGCCGCGCCCGATACGCAATTTTGTCCCATTCCTTGTGGCTGAGTGTCCTACCCAATTCCCTGTGCCAGCGCTCCCTCCCGGGGTTGTAATAGTAAAACGGCGGGGGTTGTAGGTATTTGTACAGATCGGTGATTAGCTTAGCGTCGGAGGTCCGAGTAGCCAACCACCTCTCATACGGTGTAATTGGACGGGCGGCGGTGGCACGCACCTGGGGCTGGAGGGCCCAATGCCGAACCTGCATGTAGCGCAATCTGTCCAGCTCAGTCAGGCCGAACTCCTGGCGGAGTTGCTGAAAAGGAACCACTCCTTCCGGGCCATAGATCTGGAAGAGTCCCCTGCAGCCCGCCTGCACCCAGTGGGAGAAAACCCCCGACTCCATCCCTGGGGAGAAGTCCGGGTTGCCCACAAGGGGCGTGAGCGGCGAAGGGAAGGTGGTAAGGCCCCGGGCCTCACAGACCGCGTCCCACACACGCAGGGGGACCCGCGTAACAAAGGAAGCGTAAAGATTAGGGGGGCGATGCGCGCGGCGCAGGAATGGAACCTCTTGTAAGGTGCGGCCCGCCACTGCCTGGTCTTGGAAGAGCCAATTCTTGTCGGACTCCCACCTGCTCCACTCCACCAGATAGCGTAGCTGTGCCGCCTGAAAGTACTTACGGAGGTCTGGAATGCCGAGACCCCCCGCCTCCGGAGCAAGCGTGGAGAGGACCCTCTTCATGCGTGGCCTGCGGCCCTGCCAGACAAAGCGGGAGATGTCAGCCTGCATTTGTCGTATCCAGCCCACCGGGGGTTGGAGCGGGAGGGCCCGGAAAAGATATAGTATCTGGGGCAACACCGTCATCTTGACCGTCGCGATTCGCCCCAGCCAGGACAGCAGGCCTTTGTTCCAGCGGCCAAGCTCATCCTTGATCTTCCTGCTGAGGGAGGCATAATTGGCCGTAACCATCTCCGGTAATGTAGGCGCCAGTAGGATCCCCAGGTACGGCACCGTGGACGAGGACCACTGCATGGGGAAGAGCCGCTGAAGATCCCTCCTGGTACCCGCAGCCAGGGACACGACTAACGCCATCGACTTGCTCATATTCATTTTGAAGCCGGCCACCCCCGCAAAGGCGTCCAGTTCCCGGAGGCAAGCAGGCAGCGACCTCCTAGGGTCGTCCAAGGTCAACAGGACATCATCCGCGTAGAGACTGACGGTGTGGACGTACTGGCCCATCCGGACCCCAACAGCATCCGGATTATTACGAATCCTCTGAGCAAACGGCTCCATGTAGAGGGCAAACAAGAGCGGCGAAAGAGGGCAGCCCTGCCGCGTGCCGCGCTCGATGGCAAAGCCACCGGAGCTACACCCGTTGACCCGCACCGACGCTGAAGGATGCTTGTAGCAGTTAAATACCATGGTGCGGAACTTATCACCGATTCCCAATTTCTTGAGGACCAGCTCAAGATACGGCCAGTGGACTCTGTCGAAGGCCTTCTCCGCATCTACGGACAGCAACATCCGCTCCCCCGAGATCCTTGAGGCCTTCTCCAGAACATGCGTCACCCACTTGGTGTTGTCAACCGTCTGTCTGCCGGGCACAAAGCCAGCCTGGTCCGCCTCCACCAGACCGGGGAGGTGTGGGCTCAGCCTGGACGCGAGAATCCCCGTGTACAACTTGAGGTCGACATTTAAAAGCGAGATGGGTCGGTACGAGCCGCAGAGGGCCCGGTCCTTCCCAGGTTTCGGGATTACCGCGACCGTCGCCCTCAGGAGATCCGGAGGGATGGCTCCCGGTTCGGAGAAAGAGTTAAATAGCCGAGTAAGGACAGGGGCCACGACCGTGCAAAACGTCTTGTAAAATAGCGACGTGTACCCGTCCGGGCCCGGGGCCTTGCCATGTTTCAGCCGCGCGATAGCTGAAATCACTTCCTCAACATGGATGTCCCGCTCCAGGTGGTCCGCCTGAGCCGGATCCAGTACCGGGAGGGTCACCGACTCCAAATAGCCGTCGGCATCCCGTGGCGAGGAGGGCTCCTCAGCATACAGCGCCTCGTAGAAGCCGCGGAAAGATTCCGCTACCTCCGCGTCCCCGGAGACAACCCCCCCGTCCGTGCCCACCAATTCTTTCACAACGCTACGCTGTTGCGCGACCCGGAGCCGGTGTGCTAGGAGCTTGCCACATCTGTCCCCCCCAGTATAGTAGGCATGTTTCAAGCGTAGGGCGGCATACTCCGCCCTGTCAAGATCCAGAGCCGACAGGAGCTTCCTCGCTGCCTTCAACTGCCTCCACACCCTCGGCGCCCCCGTGCGGCGGTGGACCTGCTCAAGCTCCCGGACCTGAGCTGTCAGCTCATCCCTCTTCAGTTGCCGCTCCTTATTTTCAGCTGCAGAGATAGAGATAAATTCCCCCCGGAGGACTGCCTTCAATGCCGCCCACTGTGTCGCCTGCGAGGTGTCAGTGTTGCTATTGTGGGTGAGATAGTCCTGTATGACCTCCCCGATGCGTTGCACCACCGACTTCTTGTGTAGAAGGGTATCCCGGAGGTGCCACACCCCCCGAGAGGGGGAGGCCGCCGGCCACTGGAAAACGCCGGTGACTGGGGAGTGGTCAGACAGGGTCAGGACCCCGATGTCCGCCGCCGTGGCAGCGGCACACATCGGTCCACTCACCAGGAGGTAGTCCAGCCGTGAGTAGGTTCGGTGTGCGTGCGAGAAATAAGAGTAGTCCCTATCCGTGGGGTGCATGGAGCGCCAGAGGTCGTGCAAGTCCATTTCCGCAATCCGGGCCCTCCCAGCCTGGGACAGTTCCCCCGTCTGCGGGAAGCGCTGCGCCGATCTGTCCATCCCAGAATCGAAGACAATGTTAAGGTCCCCCCCCAAGATAATGTGGCGGTCGGGGGAAGCAGTGACATCCACCAGCGCGGAGTCTAGGAAGCGCTCTTGGTGATCGTTTGGGCTATAAACGGAGCCGACCGTAAATGCTATGCCTCCCAGGCGCATGCGATACGCAAGGAGCCTCCCCTTCTGTTCAGCACACTTATGCAAAACCTCCCCCCGAAAGGAGCTCGCTAGGAGAATGGCTACCCCCGCCGTCTTGTTCGCTGCCGAGGAAAAGAACTGGGTAGGGAACTTAGCAGAACGCATCCTATGGCAATCTCGGGGCAATAAGTGTGTCTCCTGCAAAAGGCAAATGTCCGCCTGCGTCCCCTCCAGCAACGATAGGATCGCTCTGCGCTTCACCGGGTTATTCAGACCCTGAACATTAAGGGTCACTACCTTTAGGCCCGGCATTCCTCGCGGGGATCGGGAGCGCCATGCAATGGGCAGGGAATCAGCGGGTGGGGCGCGCGGGGCCGCCGCGCAGGACAAGCCAAAACAAAGCGGGCATAGACAACATCGGACGGGACCTTCCCAACCCCAAAACAACCCCCTCCCCCACCCCAAACACAACCCTGGCAACTAGCCACCCACAAACACAAACACCCCATTGTCTCAGTCAAGCCCCAAGACGGGCAAGTCCGTAGAAAGGAACGAAGTGGACGTCCAGCCACTCACCTCCATCCACCCCCCCCCCAACCCCCCCGCCCCGCACCAAGCATGTAAAGAAGCTAAAGACATCTCCCCCCGGAGTGTGTGTTAGGCCGTCAAGGCCACGCCAGAGGAGCCGGTCGAGTCCCCGGCCGCCGCCCTCAGAGCGTCGGCCATGTCCGCCCTGATGGTAGGGGAGTCCGGACGCCCCACGCTGGCCGCTGAGCGCCGCCTCGTTGACCTCCGCCGGTTCCGTCTCTCCGAGGACCTCCACGACGGCGTAGCTCCTTCTTCCTCCGCCGCCGTGAGCCCCAGGACACCACAAATGTCTTGCAAGGAGCGTAGCTGGTGTAACACCCCATTCCACCGAAAAATCAGGCGGAAGGGGTGACCCCAAGAGTAAAGCGTCTCGTGTTCGCGCAAAAAGTCAGTGGCAATCCTAAAGGACCTGCGTTTCTGCAGCGTGATGGAGGAGAGGTCCTGGTAAAGCGCCACCGGCCGATCCCGGAAAGTCAGGGGCTGTTTCCTGCGGGCCTCAGCCATGATGCGTTCCTTCAGTGGAAAGTCGGGCAGGAAGGCCAGAATGTCCGGTGGAGGTGCCGATGACTGGCGCTGCCGGCCGACCCTATGCGCCCTATCAATGCTGATGGGAAAGTCCGCAGCTTCCCCCAGGATCTCTCGGAACAGGGCCTGCAAGTAGCCCCTCAGATCGGACCCCTCATCCGCAGTCGGCACACCACGCACTCGGATGTTGTTCCTCCGAGATCTGTTCTCAAGGTCCTCAGAGTGGGCCTGGAGCTCCACACACTGCTCCCGGAGGCGGAGAACGTCCTGCTGTAGGTGGACTATCTCCTCCGCTCGATGTTGGCCCTCCGTCTCCACCGCTTCAACACGTTCGCCAAGGCCCTCCACCTCCCTGTGCACTTCTCGGACCTCGCTGGCCACCTCCCGCTTCAGTGTCTGGAAGTCCTCCCTGAGGGAGCTAAACAGTTCCTCCATAAAGGCCCTCGTGACGGGTGGCTCCCCCCCAGTCACATCCGCCGGAGCCCGGGAGGACCCCGGCGAGGGCTGCGCCCTGTCCCGCAATTGCTGGGCCCTGCCAAGCATGTCCGGCAGGGTACGGTCCCCTTTCTTCGGGCCGCCTCTTCCAGACATCGCTAACTCCGCAGTCGAGCACAGATCCAGGCGCCCCAGGGGTGCTCAGCCGCCGGCAAGCACTCGATATGGGTATCCCCCACGAGCGAAGTCGCTGCGTCACAGGTGACAAAATGGCGGCCCAGCCCGGTCACCGTCAGCCGCGGGGGCCCGTGCGAGACAACCAAGGGGGCCGCAGTGGGGGGGTCTCATCAGCACATCCCTCCGAGAGTCAGCCCAGCAGCAGCGGGGGTCCCTTGCATCCAGCAGCCAGGACTCCGGCGAAGGCTGCCACCACTGCTCCTTCGGGGACAAAATGGCGGCAGGGCGGAGCAGGCCAAAATGACCAGGCCCGACGACACCACCAGGCCCCCTGAAGCACCCCACAGTCAAATAAGTTCCACCACCGGCCCCAGTCCGTCAAGCACAGGGGCCCAGATGGTCCAACCCCGTCAGGGAGTCCGCTGTACCTCGGCTAGGGGTTAGGGGCCCCCGCAGTGCGAGGTGTCGCCGTCACAAGTCTGAGTGCCGGGGCGCCCATCCCAAGCCTTCCGCACCGTCGGGTCCTCTCCCGCAAGGCTCCTTCAATCTCCGTCGAGCGGCGGGCCAGATCCCCTCCAAATCGCAACTTTCAGCACCAGGCCCAGCCGAGGTGCCCGGACAGCACTCCACTGCGCTCCGCCCCTCGGGCTCGCCGTCGTCCCTTGAACTCGATCGAACTTTTGGGGGGGTTCCCCCGAGGCGATCCGAACCAAAACAGCACCAATATGCACCCCTGATGCTCCGCCACTCTCCTCTCCCGCGCTGAGCCTCAGCAGGGGGAGAAAAGCGTAAGAAAAGGGCTCTAGCTTGGCCGGGCCGGAGGAGCTACGGGAGGAAGCGTCCGCTCACCCCGCCATCTTGGCCACGCCCCCCTGGGTAATGATTTTAAAGTTAAAGTGTATACTAAGTGCAGCTGATGCACTTTTATTTCCCTTCATTGTTTCTCAGCAGCTACAGTTGTTACATAAATTTTTAACTACAAGTCACATTTTCTACACTGAATTCTGCGATGTGGTTTACGATTATAATTATTTTACAGTAGTTTTCTCCAGAATAAATTAAATGAAAGCTAACTTGTGAGACTTATGGAAATGTCACCAGATGGTTAAACACTGACGTGGGTATCATATTGCAGGAAAGTGCCCCTTTTGGCATGATTACCTCCCACTTTTTGCCTGGTATCTAATGAAAATGTGACTGAACCCTTGCGCGGGCTTAGCTGCATGAGTAGATATGTCCCTGTGATATCAAATCTCACTCTTGGATACCACAAGTGCACAAGGAAGCCATACAGCGTACATGGGCTGGACACTCATACTCATGATTACAAGCTCTCCAGCTACATGACGGCTTTACTGTACCGGCAGATGTTTGGTACCAAACATCTTGTTCAGGAGGCTAACTTAGTATTTGGTGCTCACTTATTTAAGTGAAGCACCTTGCACTAAGCCAGACAACCCTTATGGTGATTTTAGAGGCCTTAAACAACCATAGAAAGCTCTTTAAGCGGTAGCTGTGGAGAGCAGCCTTCAAGCTTAGTTCAGAAGAAGTGTTAAGCAGCTTGTTTTACCAGATCAAATTATGTAGCGAAGGTTAAACGAAAAAGAACCACACAGTGTAGTTATGAAAATAGTTATATTTATTATACACACTCACTAACAAATGGGTATATCTGCTTCCCAGAGATATCAACACAATACACACAATACTTCCAATGTAAGCAGGTAAGTAAGCACAAATACACAGTGATCTCCAGGGGAGACCAAACCATATAGTAAAAAAGTGGAATGCGAACTGCGACTGAAGTCGGAACTTGGACCAGAAGACTCAGAAGAGCCGGGGACACAAGGAAACACCAGAGATAATTACCCAGGAACACCACGGAGGCTGTGTGCAGAGTGGAAACACAGCTGTGTTCTCTATGCAAGTCAATGGGAAACTTGCAGTTGCAGTTTTCTAGAAGAAGGACCCTTCCCAGTGGACCCTTCAGAAACCCCGTGCAAGACAGAAGGTTGAAGAGTCACCTCACCCGTGGATACCCCAGGCACCAGAATACCTAAACCAGGGGCACCGGGTAAATAGGTGTGAAGTGACGTCTGAAACCGATGTAGACCACACTGGAGAACTTCAGAAAAAATGGAAAGATGCCGCTGATGACGTAAATGGAAGAGTCTGGTGGAATCCAAGGATGAATTCTGGAAGATAAGAACCTGCAAGCAGAGAGGACAGTCTATGCCACTCAGAGTTGACCAGCCGGCACGGTAGAGCAATGACCACCAATGACGGAAGAGGAAGGAATGATGCCGGTGTCCTTGTCACTGCAATTGTGAGGACCAGGAGATGCTGTGGAAGACCAGGAGCCGTTCACGAGCTGTCCCACATCGGGAGTCAAGAACTAGGGGGCCGATGTGTGGCGGGAGCACCACAAAGCCTTGGCAGCAGCAACAGATGGGGTAAGCGAGAAAGGTGTAACGTTGGGACTAGCGAGGTCCAAGGGACTCCTCAAATGCATGTGAGTCAGAACAGGCCCCGAGCAAGCTGGGGAGCCCACTGAAGCCAAAGAAGACCCTCAAGAGGACTCACAGACTGAAGGCACAGGTGTCGCAAGAAGACCTCGAGCAGCTCACCAAACAAAGAGGCCCAATGGGAAAAGGATGCGGTGAGTATGCTGATCATGGTAAGAAGAGGTGCTAGAGGCTGGAGCTTCTTCTATCCCGAAGATCTCTGAAGTGCAGAGCCAACGAGTCTTGCAAAGGCAAGTCAACGCGGTTCACAGAGGTTTAGTCCCAGCACTTTCGACAAGGGATATGGGCCATAAAACTGCAGAGAGGCAGGTCAGGCCTCACAAGAGTTGAAGAACCACCACCTGTGTTCCTGAGCCTTTCGAAGGCCATGGGAAGTCAGGAGTAGCAGACCGGTGAACTTCGTTCCGGTGCCTGAAGATCGAGGGGAGTGACTCCTTCACTCCAAGATGCGATTATTTCAGGTGTTCTTGATGCCCACAGGTCTGCTGATAATCCTGGAGGACATAGACGAATAAAACTTGCAGAACAGCAAGACCAGGAGCAGCTGGTGTCTTCCTTGGTGCAGTCTCGGTTCCAGGTGAAGTGCAGCGAAGTCCCAGTGTCCAGACGGTCGAACAGTGACATGGTTTCAGGCTTGAGTCTTGTCCCACAACGAATCCAAGGACTCACCCACAGGTAAGCCCTTTTATACCCTAAGAAAAGGGTTAGGATGACTTAGGGGTCCCTCCCATAGGACGTGCTGGACAGAGGGATGGATACTCCCAAGTCCTTTGTCCAGTTTTGCGCCAGAGCGGGAGTCAAGGGCTAGCAGAACTAGTTCCAACTGGAGTATGCAAGGAGAGCACCAAATGTGCCCTTCAAAGAAGTAAGGTGGCACTGGCAAGCGACCCCACCCTAGCCCAATATACTAAGTTCTGTCTGGGACGTGGTCACTCCTCCCTGTGACAGGAAACCTATTGTTCTACCTTCCCTTGCTCAAGCTCAGCTCAGCAACAGGAGGGCAGAATCACGTCTGGGGTCAGCAGCAGGACTAGCTTGCTGGCAGACTCTGAAAGGCTGTTACCAGGAGTACCAGGGGCTTTCCGAAGGAGCCCCGCGGTGCATGGAATCATACTTCCAACACCAGTAACAGTGTTGGGGTCTAATTTCAACATGTTTGAGACCAAACATGCCCAGGTTCGGCACAGCAACTAAATAGTTAGCCATCGCGTAGTGACGGATTGCCAATATAATGTATCAAAATGGCTGTCCGCACTTACAAAGCCTGGAGAATCGACTCCGAAGTTTGTAGGGGTGTATTGCTCATGCAGGGGAACCCTCCCACTAATAACCCAGCACCCTGCCTTCAGGACTGAAAGACCTGCCATAGGGATCACTTACAGGTTTTAAGTGTAGTGACCCTTTAGAGATAAGAAGACATATCTGTTGTAAATGGTGCTAGCACCAGCTTACACAGGCTGCATTGGCAGGCCTGTAGTCACAGTTTGAGCGGTCTCTCATGGGTGGCATAACACATGCTGCAGCCCATGGGAGACCCCTGGTGTACCGATGCCCTGGGTACCTTAGTGCCATATACTAGGGACTTACATGGGTACATCAGTAGCCAACTTTGGAGGTACAGAAGTACTTACCTAGTCACATTTTGGGAGGAAGGGCAGTGACTGAGGTGTTCCTGATTAGCAGGATCCCAGTCAGACTAGTCACAAAAATATACTGACACCAGCAAAAGTGGGGGTGAGCATGAAAGCAGATCATACTTTCCTACATCTCATCTTAATAAACCCACACTGAAGCCAGTGTGGATTTATTAGCAAATTCCCCCAGAGGGCACCTTAAAGGTGCCCCCTGAAAACCTACCGACTACTACTAGTGGATTAACTGGCTGGTCTCGACCAGCCGGCCACCCTAAGCCAAATTTCTGACCTCCTGAAGTAAGAATTCAAACGTAGTTATGCAGTTCCTTAGAGAATAACAACAAGAATAAGAAGGAGGATAGTGGACTGGACGGTATGATTAAATGTCCAAAAGTTGTGGGTCGAAGTCTCCCACTTTTGGAATTGGGGTCCTCACACAACAGGCAGGGTGCCATGCTTCATCATAGGGCATGCTCCTTGTCAGGCCAGTGCTGCAATGCCTGACTGGCACCCTATGAGGGGCTCTTTATAGGAGATCTTTTATTCCTAAAGCCGTAAGGTGTGGTGCGTATATAGGGCCCTATAGTGTAGATGAGTGGTAGGGAATGTGAGGGAGATTTAAAACAGGACTCAGTGATACTCAAAATGTATTTCAATCAGTGAGTCCACTTGTCCCGGCTAAAAATGAATTTGTCACGCCACTGGTATAATGATCAGTGGTGGCTAAAAAGTAAAGGACATATTTCTTGCCTAGGTTGTCACTACAGCGATCAATTGGCCATACGTCAGGACCATAAGAAAAAAAACTATCTACACAGTGATTGGTGCCCTTAAACCAAACACTCAAAACACCTAACAGTGAGGTACCTTGTAGTGATACCGACCTGGAAAACACAATGAAATACATCAATAGAAATCCTCTATACAATCAGCATGCAGTAGAATTCTAGTCATGCTATTGGTTCAAAACGCGTGTGACAGGTGCTGTCGAAAGATAGAAATGAGTGGCAGACAGGTGGCACATCTAGGGGCTTAGGCAGGCAGAACGGCTCGTCAATCACCATGGTATGGGGGAAACTTTAAAAACCTACCCATGTGGAATGGCTCACCAGTTGCATCAACTGCTGATAGAGGGAGCGCTAACAACATTTTAACGCTCCTTTGTATGAGAAACAAACGTTAAAACATAATAATCTAGCAAGCCAATATGAAAAAGTTGTAGCCAAATTAAAGTACACCTCATCCACGCAGGATCTGCAATCTAGGGCGGGAAGCTTTAAAGGTCCTGCAGCATTTGTTATGAGACCCAGGCCTCTCCAGATAGTGGGAATGCCGTCCCCCTCTCCCGACACCACTTTTTGGATGCAAGACAGGCAGTAAAATTAGTAAAATCAGGGGGGGGTGGCCACACCAGGCCATCACCACTTCTAAGGTGGACTAACTGATAAGGACACCACCTTTTCAGATTCCCTTATCTTATTTTGGACATAATTAGCCTTCTAGGGTCAGGGTTATGCCCAATACCAACAGAAAGTGGGCATAAAGAGGGTGTATACAGTCTAAAGGTAGGTAGCCCATTGGCTACTACCTGTCTACTACCTGTCGCTCCCCTTAACAACCTTACATTGAGTATTTAGGTGGCACCTCAGAACCCAAGAACTCAGATTCGACGGATCAAGAGAAGAAGGGTGAAGAAGAGTCACTGCCTGGCGACAACTGCAGAAAAACTATGAACTTTTGTTGTGAACCCCTGCCTGCTCGCCACTCTCTCGACAGTCGCGACAGAGTAACTCGTCCTGCAAGCTGGATATCTACTACAGCCCTGGGTAGCTTGCCAGCACTTCAAAATCCGCCTACAGTCTCCCTTGTAGTACAGAAGCTACTCCCCTGCAGCCCGCAGGTACAGAAAAGCAGAGTCCGGTCCACCAGCTTCTACCTCTGTTAAATGGTAGCGGCAGTTTCAGTCGATAACCTTTCAAGTATTGCCCGGCGGTAATCGCCTCTTATACCATTCGATGTTAAACCAATAAAGAGGCAGGCGCCGGAGACTGGAAGGCAGGAAACAAAGTTTTATTCCGTCGGAGCAGAACACATCAGATCAGACAGCAAGGTATCGTCACGAGGTGCTCTAACTGCATCTCTGAGACCTGGTCTCTTATACACACGTTTATGACTTTATTGCAGGGTTATCATACATGGCACATTCTTGAGATCACTTTGATGTATGAAAGAACATCCTCGGAATCCCCACTTCGAGCTCGTTCCCACACATATCTACAGTGGAAGTCCCCACCCCACCCACAGTAGGAGATGGCTATCACACAGCTGGACATTCCGCCAATTCCCGGGGGTGTGTGCAACCGGTCGGGTCTCAGGGGGTGAGGGCCTTGATCTGCTGTAATCCCTCTGATGTGGGGTGTTTTCCTTACAGTAGGGGCAATAAACTGCATCCGCAGGGCTAGGTGATGGCCAGGGATCGGTTCGGACAATGGGGCGCAGAGGAAGGGGGTTATCGAAGAGATGCATGACCATGTATGGGATGAAAGGAGGTGTTGGTCAGGCACGGGGTATGATTCCATGGCAGGGTCGCGCAGAAGGAGAGGGTTTATGGCCCGTGTATGAGAGAGCGGGGGTGGCCGGCGCGCGGGGGATGCTTGCAGCGCCAGGGGAACGCGCTGGCGATCGACAATGAGCGGGGAGAGAGAATGGGGTGCCTAAAATGGCGGCCGTGCGTTCGCTGTGCGTGGCGCTGGGGAGAGGCAAGATGGCGCAGATAATGTTCAGTTACAAGCTAAATTTCCACAGTCCTCCCTTTTAACATATCTCGCCAGCTTGCCTGGCCGATATTCACCTTCGTTAACCCTTTAGCTATAATACCGTGAATGTTTTTCATGCATTCCTTAAAGGTACAGAGTTTTTAGGACAGGCAGGAGTAATCTGACACATTTGTACATAGTTACATACAGTTGATAAAGTAGGCGAGGAGGTAGTACATACAAAATTACATCAGCTGTGCCGCATGTCAGGCCCAGGGATAGGAGGAGGAGAGCTTGTTTAAGCACAAACATGATACTGTAAAGCAAAAAAAAATGTTTCTGGCAAAACAAGGGATATTTCGCACATTACTTAAGGCCCAGACTTCGTGTGGATCAAAAATAGTCAGTATAGTCGTGTGCATGGCTGGTGTTGTATGAATGTCATTATACAAAGTTAGATTTTCTTAACTTCTCAGTGTACAGTCGGAAGTGACTGACGCAACATCATGAAAACTCGATAGGAAGATAGTTAATATAAAAAGGTGGTTGGGAGAGGAATTCAACTTAACATGAGTTACAGTCATGGGAGGGAGTTCTTCTTTCCAGTGTCCTATTATAAAGAGCCATCACTGGTAAGCTCTTGTTGTTGTTCTTCTTTTGTTGGCACTGTTGAGCACCGGCGGTGGAGCTAAGGTCCAGCTCAAATCCAATTTCTCACGTGGCAGGGTGTGACCATTCGTTGTTCTCCGATCACAGTCCTGTTCCCTAACACAGTTCATCATAGGTACTTTGAGACGGGGTACCCGCTTTTTGTTCTTCTGTAGTTAAGTCAAATTCAAAATCCATATAAAAGAGAGAGAGAGAAGGGGTGTGGCGTGCTTCGGGATGCCGGGGGAAGAGGGGGTGGAGTGGGGTCGGATCAAAAAGCGGACCAAGGGGGGCAGAATCTTCCAGCACTGGGCCCATCAATCGGGCCCGACGGGTTGGGACTTCAGGCACGCTGGTCAGCGAGCAGGGGGCCTCGAGATAGCCCTTCGTTCCATCGCTTATCATCCTGATAATGGTGCCTCGTCTCACGCCCTTTTTGCTTCGTTGCTTCCCCCTTGGTCGATGCCATAGATGTTCCATGGTCCGTAGCCAGGCTGTGCGTCACGTCCGACCCCTCTCTTCCGGTGGCCGCACGCTATCTTTAAATGAGTACAAGAAACAAAATCTTAGAGAGTTGGCAGGGAAGACATTTACACACTTCATCCTCTCTCCCAACCACCGAGTAGTTGGGGAAATGCTTTTATCAGTTGCTGTATGATTGATGTCTATTAACTCTTATGTCAGTGTGTGTTACTAATTTATTAATCATTGCTGTGGTGCAGGTTTCTGTGGGTGTTCCTGTCCATCGTCTGGCCTGCTAGGTGTCGATTCCTGTGCCCTATAATCGTTGCAGGAGGCCTCACATCTGTTGACTTTCTGGTTTATCAAAAATTCGAACCGGCTTCTCAGGTAGAGACTCGTTCATCTTAACACAAGTTCTGTTAATACACATTTTCCTCCGAGGACTGCTAAGTTTATGAAAAGAAAAAATGCGAGGTGCTACTGTCATGGGTTCACAGGTATCTATTTCGGGGAGAGACATAAGCTAAACATTTTTCTTGCTGGAGACAATAGGTAACCCTTATCAGCTTAGGCGATGTATCTTTAGAGAATAAGGTCATCAGCTGTTTTGTCCGAAATACTCTGAGACGGCTAGTACAGGGCTGGGGTTATTTTGGGAGAACGGGGTGCTTAGACATTCTAGTTTGGGGTAATTGGGCGGAGGCAATTCTGGGTGGTGGAGATGGTGTTGTTAAAGCTCTAAGACGAAAACCACTGACATATAGTCCCTGTGATGATGGCCAAATTGGGAGACATCAGTCGTCTTACCTGTCCTTTCTTTCTCAGCCAATTAAGTTCAACATTTGCAGAAAGGAGAGGTAGTAACGTGGTAAAGTACGGTCGTTTTTGTTTCTGTCAATTTTGTTCGAACACTGCCGTGTTTGAGGCCAATTATACACAGACTGAGGAGGTATGTGCTGTTAATTTATTCAAAAAGAAAGAGGGCAAGGAAGCCTTCAGTGAGGGAGGGAGAGAGAGTGAGAGAGAGAGAGAGAGAGAGAGAGAGAGACGGAGACGTGCGCATCAAGTAGGCTATTTGGCATATGTACGACACAAAACGCGCGAGAGAGAGAGACATGTGTACGATAATAGGCTACTTGGTGCACACACAACATGGAGTAGCATGGGTCGGTTCTATGTAAGAAAACACAAGCGGGGGAAAGACATAAATTTGGTGATCACGCACACACAAATACCGGATAGGGTGTGACAGTACATGCATCAAGCGCAGAAACTTAAGACGGAGACTCAGGGCTACGTTGAGTATGGGGACCTCTCCTTTCCTGTCCTCTTTCCTATGCATGCTGCGTATTTTCAGTATTTTATCTTGGGGGGGGGGGGGTGGAAGTCCCCACCCCACCCACAGTAGGAGATGGCTATCACACAGCTGGACATTCCGCCAATTCCCGGGGGTGTGTGTAACCGGTCGGGTCTCAGGGGGTGAGGGCCTTGATCTGCTGTAATCCCTCTGATGTGGGGTGTTTTCCTTACAGTAGGGGCAATAAACTGCATCCGCAGGGCTAGGTGATGGCCTGGGATCGGTTCGGACAATGGGGCGCAGAGGAAGGGGTTTATCGAAGAGATGCATGACCATGTATGGGATGAAAGGAGGTGTTGGTCAGGCACGGGGTGTGATTCCATGGCAGGGTCGCGCAGAAGGAGAGGGTTTATGGCCCGTGTATGAGAGAGCGGGGGTGGCCGGCGCGCGGGGGATGCTTGCAGCGCCAGGGGAACGCGCTGGCGATCGACAATGAGCGGGGAGAGAGAATGGGGTGCCTAAAATGGCGGCCATGCGTTCCCTGTGCGTGGCGCTGGGGAGAGGCAAGATGGCGCAGATAATGTTCAGTTACAAGCTAAATTTCCACACCTCCCTGACCTGACTGATGCCACAGACGACCAGGAGAAGGTACTTGTGCTCTGGAAGGTCAGATCAATTTCCCCACGAGTGTGAAGACACCAGGACCAACCGGAGCTGTGCCATACCAACACGCGGGGGACCGGACGGCCTGCACCAAACACCGACCATGAGTGTCCAGTCCAGACTATCACTGCACCAGGATCAAGCAGCCATCGAAGGATGTCAGCATCACTGAGACCCACTTCGACAGTGGCTCAGCTGCCTTGATTTTGCCCCGACCAGCTGTCTCCCCTGACGACGAGGTGCATCTTTGCGCGCTCAGCTGACCTAACCACTCTGCACTCGAGCCCCTCGGCCCGGGTCCCGACAAACCGGCTGTGTCCCCGTACCCCAAGACCCCTTGCGTCCTCAGTCACCCATTTGGGAACCCTCTGGCTTGCCTGCAAGTCCCCCTGTGCAGCCTCTTTCCAGGTGGCCCCCATATCCGTAGTGTCAGCTATCAGCCTCACTAGCACCCTGTTCCCAGTAGAACTGCTGGTAGTACTTTGAAACTTGGCCCACTACTATTCCAATTCCAGAAGGTGAACCCCTGAAACCTACTGTAACTACCTCATATGCATCTTTGACTTTTCCTCCAATAGGATTGCATTGTGCGTAAAAGCACACAGGTTTAAACGCTTTACTTCTCTGTGTATTTTGTTATCGAAAATTGTACTTACCTTGAAACGAAGTTCTAGAGTAAGAAGTATTATTTTTCTAAATTAGTCTCGGATTTATTATTTGAGTGTGTGTCTCACATATTGCCTCTGTGAGTACAACAAATGCGTAGCACTAACCTCTGATAAGCCTACCAGCTTGCCCAAACTACCACAAAAGAGAGTGATAGTATTATCTACTTTAGCCTCTGTAAACCAACTGGGGACCCACTGGATTTTCTGTACAGTACACTATATAGAGAGCCAGCCTGCTTCCCAAGTCATTGTCAAATAAAGGAGTGAAATGAGGATGTCAAAATATAAACAACGGGCCTTATTTGGAGTTTGGTGCGTGGGATAGTCTGCCACAAACGTGGCAAATGTTCTATTTTCTATATTACACATGCATTACAGCCAACTGCATTTGTGATATGGTGGGCGGAATATTCCATCATAACTTTGGATAAGGCCCATAATTTTGATCAAAATCCAAATAAAGTTTGGGGCCCAAATCCAATAAAATTAGGTGAGTGGAAATGGAAATGTTGACTTTTTATGCACCTCTTAAAAACGAGAGAACTTGAGGGACTTGATCCCACAATATGATCAGATGATGAAGCTTGGATTACAAGTTCGGTCTCCAGGTTCCACAATCAGCAATTTTAGTGACTAAACCACATATGCATGCAGAGTTAAAAATAGTATGCCACAGTACATCACATTAGCAAAACATGCTATTAAAATATATTGCACTTACCCTTCTTTTGCCCCTGCTTTTTCAATGAGAGTTTATGGGACTTAGGGCACTCCGCTCCAGCCAGCTTCTGAGTGGATTCGGAGGACCTTTTATTTGCAGTGCTAGACTCCACAGACGGTACCGTCTGGAAGGACTTCCCTCCAGCTTGGGACAGCACACAAATCTCACTAAAGGAAATTGAATAAGAAAGAAAATGCTGAAGATAGAATTTGAAAAGCGATATTGTCAGCTACAATAGGGTTAAAAAAAAAAGATGTATAGAATCTGCAAATTTACTTGACAACCTTATGACAATATTTAAAAAATCTGAAATAGATTGGGCTATCAATCAGTGTTAACAAATGCAACAAAGAATCTGGGCAAGCATGTGATAAATCACTTTAACCTTTAAAATGAACATCTAATATTGTTTTCAAATTTTACTGCCTGGCACTATGGTTCCAAAATATATCCCCTAGGCTAAACGTTTAACAAAAACAAGTAATCTCTAGCTGTAAGCAGACTGTCAATTCCTACAGCAACATTTTTATGCAAACTAAGCCCTTTCATTCCAATCAACACCTACTGAATAAAACGTCTGGTGACTAGCATCTATCCACAAAACAGAAATCAGGCTATTTGTGAGCTAGAACTGTTTAGCTGTTATTTAGTTTCCAGGAGGTATGGCCAATATGGCAACAGGGAAACAACAGAACTTTCGGAGTTGCTGCTCTCTAAGGGCCCTTTTTTTGATACCACATTGCCTGCAGTGTCAGTTACTATGCGAAGGTAAAGGTTGGTGCACACGCAAAGATGGAGGAGGATTAGACAGTGTGCCACAGCACAATTCTCTGGCAAGCTCTGAACCTGAGACAAGTTCACAGTTGCTGCCGTACAGAGCCTGCCAAGAGCTGTCGACATGCAATAGACCGGGATGGCATGGAGGCAGGGAGACAGTATCCATGAAGTCAAGGGAGCGCACCACTAGCACTCCGCAGTCCACTTGCCTTAAATAGGTATTACACATACAAAAGTGAATGGTGAAAGGGTAGAACCGGCTATATTCAATTTGAAACTCTCTAGTTGGAGATAGTAAGAAATTACTGTTCATTTAGTACCATAGGGCAGTACTGGCCAACATCACGTTACTGTCAGCGCCAGGAGGCGCCTCACAAATCAATGCGGTCTCCCGCAGCGCGGGACGCCCGTTACAGCTTGCTTGCTCCACTGCCACTGAGGGAACAAATGTACCAGGCTGCTACGCAGCTGCTCGCACCAATGTCACATCACTGCCAGCGCCAGGAGGCGCTGCAAAAATCAACGCGGGCTCCCACAGCGCGGGACGCGAGCTGGCTGCACCCGGGCCAAGGACGGGCCCATCTGCACCCGTCCGATTCTGGAGGAGGCTGGGCTGGGCTATCTCTCTTGGCCCCGGCATCTTGGAGGATCGTGGTTTTCCAAGTGTGCTGCTTCTTGACTACAACAATCATCCAAATCAAAGATTCGGATAAGACTTTATACAAGGTAATACGCGAACGCGCATTAGCGCAAGGAAAACTGGCTTAACTCGGAGGGGTTGGCCTCAGCTGGGCAAACATACTATTGCCCATACAGACTCTGTAGGCTCATAAGAGCAGTGCACCCCTGTTCCATATTCCAATTTCCACCTTTCATCTGTCTTACAACCACCCCTAAATACCAAAGCTATATTGTCCCTAAGTCCCCTAAGTGGAACACACACACAGAATGGAAATAGTAAATATCAGTGGGAACTAAATTAGCTCGACCATGGGCAAGCGAAAAGCCTTGGAAGCGCCGATGGGAAAGGGAAACACACCAAAACTAAAGGAAAGTGCAGGTGGGAATTGCACAATAGCTGAAATAGATAATTTAATAGAAGAGGTTGAGACCATTGCTAACATTCGATTTCATGACATGACATTCCATTCCATGACATTCATGAAATTCCATTACATGACATTCCATTCCATGACATTCATGACATCCACAACATGACATTCCTGACCTTCCTGATGACATTCCTGACATTCATGACATTCGATTCCATGACATGACCTTCCTGACATTGCATTCCCAGACATGACAATCCTGACATTCCATTCCTTGACATGACATCCCTGACATTCCATTCCATGACATGACATTCCTGACATTCCATGACATGACATTCCTGATATTCCATTCCATGACATTCCATTCCATGACATGACATTCCTGACATTCCATTCCATGACCTGACATTCCATTCCATGACATTCATGACATTCCATTCTATGACGTTCATGATATTCCATTCCATGACATTCCTGACATTCCATTCCATGACATGACATTCCTGACATTCGTGACATGACATTCCATTCATGACATTCCATTGCAAGACATGACATTCCATTCCATGACATTCAATTCCATGACATTCATGACATGACATTCCTGACATGACATTCCATGACATTTCTGATATTCCATGACATTACATTCCTGACAGTCAATGACATTCCTCACATTCCTGAAATTCCATGACATTCCATTCGATGAAGTTCACGACATTCCATTCCATGACATTCATGACCTGACATTCCATTCCATGACATTCCTGACATTCCTGACATGACGTTTGACATTCCATTCCATGACATTCATGACATGACATTCAACATTCCATGACATTCCTGACATTCCATGACATTCCTGACATTCCATTCCAAGACATTCCTGACATTCCATTACATGACATTCCTGACATTCCATTCCATGACACGACATTCCTGACATTTCATTCCATGACATTCTTGACATTCCATTCATTGACATCACATTCCTGACATTCCATGACATGACATTCCTGATATTCCATTCCATGACATTCATGACATTCCATTCCTGACATTCATGACAAGACATTCCATGACATGACATTCCATGACATCACATTACTGACATTCCATTCCATGACATTCCATTCCTGACATTCACGACAAGACATTCCATGACATTCCTGAAATTCCATGACATGACATTCCATGACCACTCCATTCATGACATTCCATACTATGACATTCATGATATTCCATTCTATTCCATGACATTCCTGACATTCCATTCCATGACATTTCCATTTATGACATTCCATTCCAAGACATGACATTCCTGACATTCCATTCCTTGACATGACATTCCTGACATTCCATTCCATGACATTCCTGGCATTCCATGACATTCCTGACATTCCTGATATTCCATGACATGACATTCCTGACATTCAATGACATTCATGAAATTCCATTCCTGACAGTCCATGAAGTTCATGACATTCCATTCCATGACATTCCTGACATGACATTCTATGACATTCCTGACATTCCATTCCAAGACATTCCTGACATTCCATTCCATGACAGGACATTCCATTCCATGACATTCATGACAAGACATTCCTGACATTCCATGACATGACATTCCTTACATTCCATTCCATTCCATTCATGACATTCCATACTATGACATTCATGATATTCCATTCCATTCCATGACATTCCTGACATTCCATTAAATGACATTCCTGACATTCGTGACATGACATTCCATTCATGACATTCCATTCCAAAACATGACATTCCTGACATTCCATTCCTTGACATGACATTCCTGACACTCCATTCCATGACATTCCTGATATTCCATGGCATGACATTCCTGAAATTCCATTCCTGACATTCCATGAAGTGCATGATATTCCATTCCATGACATTCCTGACATTCCATTCCATGACATTCCTGACATGACATTCCTGATATTCCATTCCATGGCAAGACATTTCTGACATTCCATTCCATGACATGACATTCCTGACAGTCCATTCCATGAGATTCCACATTCCATTCCATGACATTCCTGATATTCATGACATGACATCCCTGACATTCCATTCCATGACATTCCTGACATTCCATGACATTTATGACATTCCTGACATTCTATTCCATGGCAAGACATTCCTGACATTCCATCCCATGACATGACATTCCTCACATTCCTGAAATTCCAAAACATTCTATTCAGTGACATTCCTGACATGACATTCCAAGACATGACATTCCAAGACATGACATTCCTGACATTCCATGACATTCCTGACATTGCATTCCAAGACATGACATTCCTGACATTCCATTCCTGACAGTCCATTCCTGACATTCCATGAAATTCCTGACATTCCATTCCATCACATTCATGATATTCCATGGAAATCTATAAATCCCAAGCAAGAGGGGGTGCGCTCTACGGCGCAGAGCTTTGGGGCCACTGTAGTATTGCCCCTCTAACCTTAACCGAGAACAGTTTTATTAGGTGGCTTTTGAAATTACCAATGAGTACCCCCTTAATCCCCCTGAGATGGGATTTAGGTTTAGTTCCTATTGAAGAGATCGCCCTGAACCGCCCACTCCTATATTGGAGACGACTCTGGTCAACACCCGAGCTTGCGAGCTACAGGCAGGATCTTGGTGATCTCCTGTCAAGAGGGAATTTGGGGAAAATACCATGGCTGATGCATGTTAAGAACCTCTGTTATGTTTTAGGTAAGGGGGACTTGTGGTTGGCACCTGAAGAGTCTTGCCGTTTGCTGACTAAGAAATCACTGATTGTGGTTCTCCAGCAGTATCGAAAGGAAATTTTATTAAATTCCTCCTGGGGTAGGCTTACCAACACCTTTCTGGACATTAAGACTAGTCCCCATTTTGAAATTTTCTTGGATGATATCCAGCCCCCACTGGCCAAGAAATTATATATTCAGTTCAGACACGGCTCTTTACCACTGAGGGCTTTAACCCATAGGTGGACTAGTGTGCCCTGTCCCACGAGTTCTTGTCCAGAATGTATTGATACCTGTGAGACAGAGTTGCATGTTGTGCTCTTTTGCCCTCTTTACACCAAGGCAAGAGCAAAATGGATTATACAACTCTGTAAGTCCAGGGGCCTTAGGGACTACCAGGAGGTGTTCAGAATTCTTAAATATGACACTACCCCTATGATAGTGTTCGCGACGTCTAGATTCCTCCTTTCCATGTGGTATTCAAGGTGTAAAAAATTACAAAATGGGAGGTTATCTGTTCTTAAAGATGATTTTAGTGCTATAGCGAAAGCATGTTTAGATATGAGATTGCTTAGGGATTGGATCTTGTTCTACCTCGTCCCTTCTAATAATGCTTTCAATTGTGTTTTAAATGTTATTCAATTTGTAAAACAGGTCCTTATTTTTGATGGACTATACCATATGTAAATGTGCATTTTTTATGAATTTTTATTGTAAATAGGTATTTATGTCTTTTTATGGTATTATACCGAAATAAAAGTTTTTGACTGACTGACTGATATTCCATTCCATGATATTCATGACATTCATGATATGACATTGCTGACATTCCATTCCATGACATTCCTGACATTCCATTCCATGACATTCCTGACATTCCATTCCATGACATTCATGACATGACATGACATTCCATTCCATGACATGACATTCTTGAAATTCCAAGGCATGACATTCCTGACATTCCATTCCTTGACATGACATTCCTGACATGACATTCCATTCCATGACATTCCTGACATAACATTCCTGACATTGTATTCCAAGACATGACATTCCTAACATTCCATTCCTTGACATTCCTGACATTCTACTCCATGACATGACATTCCTTACAGCCCATTCCATCACATTCATGACATTCCATGGCATTCCATTCCAAGACATGACATTCCTGGCATTCCTGGCATTCCTGACATGACATTCCATTCCATGACATTCCTGGCATTGCATTCCAAGACATGACAATCCTGACATTCTATTCCTTGACATGACATTCCGGACATTCCATTTCATGACATGACATTCCATTCCATGACATGACATTCCTGACATTCCATTCCTTGACATGACATTCCTGACAGTCCATTCCATGACATTCATGACATTCCATTTCATGACATTCCATTCCATGACATGACATTCCTGATGACATTCCTAACATTCATGACATGACATTCCTGATATTGCATTCCAAGACATGACAATCCTGACATTCTATTTCTTTACCATTCCATGACATTCCATTCCTGACATTCCATTCCATGACATTCATGACATTCCTGACATTCCATTCCACGACATTTCTCACATTCCTGATGACATTCCTGACATTAATGAAATGACATTCCATTCATGACATGACATTCCTGACATTGCATTCCAAGACATGACATTCCATTCCATGATATTCATGACATTCCTGACACTCCATGACATGACATTCCATGACATTCCAACATCACATTCCATGACATTCCATGACATTCCTGACATTTCATTCCAAGACATGACATTCCTGACATAACATTCCATGACATGACATTCCTAACAGTCCATTACATGACATTCCATTCCATGACTTAATATTACTGATGACATTCCTGACATGACATTCCTGACATTGCATTCCAAGACATGCCATTCCTTGACATGACATTCCTGACATTCCATTCCAAGACATGACAATGCTGACATTCCATTTCTTGACATGACATTACTGACTTTCCATTCCAAGACATGACATTCCTGACATTGCATTCCAAGACATGACAATCCTGACATTCTATTCCTTGACATGACATTCCTGACATTCCATTCCATGACATTCATGACATGACATTCCATTCCATGACATGACATTCCTGACATTCCATTCCATGACATGACATTCCATGACATGGCATTCCTGAAATTCCATGACATTCATGACATGACATTCCAAGGCATGACATTCCTTGACATGACATTCCTGACATTCCATTCCATGACATTCATGACATTCCTGACATTCCATTCCACGACATTTCTCACATTCCTGATGACATTCCTGACATTAATGAAATGACATGACATTCCTGACATTGCATTCCAAGACATGAGATTCCATTCCATGACATTTAATTCCATGATATTCATAAAATTCCTGACACTCCATGACATGACATTCCATTCCATGAAATTCCTGACATGAAATTCCATGACATTCCTGACATTTCATTCCAAGACATGACATTCCTGACATTCCATTCTTGACATAACATTCCATGACATGACATTCCTGACAGTCCATTACATGACATTCCATTCCATGACATAATATTCCTGACATGACATTCCTGACATTGCATTCTAAGACATGACAATGCTGACATGCCATTCCTTGACATGACATTCCTGACATTGTATTCCAAGACATGACAATGCTGACATTCCATTTCTTGACATGACATTACTGACATTCCATTCCAAGACGTAACATTCCTGACATTGCATTCCAAGACATGACAATCTTGACATTCATTCCTGACATTACATTCCATGACATTCCTGACATTTCATTCCATGATATGACATTCCTGACATTCCATGACATGACATTCCTGACATTTCATTAAAAGACATGACATTCCTGACATTCCATTCCTTGACATGACATTCCTGACATTCCATTCCTGACAGTCCATTCCATGACATTCATGACATTCCATTCCAAGACATGACATTCCTGATGACATTCCTAACATTCATGACATGACATTCCTGACATTGCATTCCAAGACATGACAATCCTGACATTCTATTTCTTTACCATTCCATTCCATGACATTCCATTCCTTGACATGACATTCCTGACATTCCATTCCATGACATGACATTCCATTCCATGACATTCCTCACATTCCTGATGACATTCCTGACATTCATGAAATGACATTCCAACATGACTGCATTCCAAGACATGACATTCCTGACATTCCATTCCATGACATTCCTGACACTCCATGACATGACATTCCTGACATTCCATTCCATGACATTCCATGACATGACATTCCTGACATTTCATTCCAAGACATGACATTCCTGACATTCCATTCCATGACATGCCATTCCTGATGACATTCCATTCCATGACATGACATTCCTGACATTCCATGACATGACATTCCTGACATTGCATTCCAAGACATGACAATGCTGACATTCCATTCCTTGACATTCCTGACATTCCATTCCAAGACATGACAATGCGGACATTCCATTTCTTGACATGACATTCCTGACATTCCATTCCAAGACATGACAATGCTGACATTCCATTTCATGACATTCCTGACAGTCCATTTAATGACATTCATGACATTCCATTCCATGACATTCCTGACATTCCATTCCATCACATTCATGATATTCCATTCCATGACATTCCTGACATTCCATTCCATGACATTCATGACATGACATTCCATTCCATGACATTCCTGACATTGCATTCCAAGACATGACAATACTGACATTCCATTCCATGACATTCCTGACATTCTATTCCATGACATTCCTGACATTCCATTTCATGACATTCCTGACATTCCATTCCATGACATTCCTGACATTCCATTCCATGACATTCATGATATTCCATTCCATGATATTCATGACATTCCTGACATTCCATTCCATGACATTCATGACATGACATTCCATGACATTCCATGACATTCCATGACATTCCTGACATTGCATTCCAAGACATGACAATACTGACATTCCATTCCATGACATTCCTGACATTCTATTCCATGACATTCCTGACATTCCATTCCATGACATTCCTGACATTCCAGTCCATGACGACATTCCTGACAATCATGACATGACATGACACTCCTGATATTTATGACATTCCATTCCAAGACATTCCTGACATCCCTGATGACATTCCTGACAGTCATGACATTCCATTCCATTACATGACATTCCTGACATTCCATGACATGACACTCCTGATATTCATGACTAGACATTCCTGACACTCAGGACATTCCATTCCATGACATGACATTCCTGACATTCATGACATGACATTCCATTCATGACATGCCATGACATGACATTCCTGACATTGCATTCCAAGACATGACATTCCTGACATTCCATTCCTGACATTCCATTCCATGACATTCCATTCCTGACATTCATGGCATTCCATTTTATTACATTCCATTTTATGACATTCCATGACATTCCATGATGTTCCTTAAATTCCATGACATTCCATTCCAACACATTCATGATATTCCATTCCATGATATTCATGACATTCCATTCCATTCTATTCATTCCATTCCATTCAATGACATTCATGACATGACATTCCATGACATGACATTCCTGACATTGCATTCCAAGACATGACAATCCTGACATTCCATTTCTTGCCATGCCATTCCTGACATTCCATGACATGACGTTCCTGGCATTCCATTTCTGACATTAATGACATGACATTCCTGACATTCCATTCCATGACATGACATTCCTGACATTCCATTCAATGACATTCCAAGACATGACATTCCTGACATTGCATTCCAAGACATGACAATCCTGACATTCCATTTCTTGCCATCCCATTCCATGACATGACATTCCTGACATTTCATTCCATGACATGACATTCCTAACATTCCATGACATAACATTCCTGACATTTCATTACAAGACATGACATTCCTGACATTCCATTCCATGACATGACATTCCTGACATTCCATTCAATGACATTCCTGACATGACATTCCAAGACATGACATTCCTGACATTGCATTCCAAGACATGACAATCCTGACATTCCATTTCTTGCCATCCTATTCCATGACATGACATTCCTGACATTTCATTCCATGACATGACATTCCTAACATTCCATGAAATAACATTCCTGACATTTCATTACAAGACATGACATTCCTGACATTCCATTCCTTGACATGACATTCCTGACATTGAGGTTCCGTGAAAACTGAACCCGTGTTTTGGTACTAATGGTACCGTGACGATTTTGGTATTAGTGAATCACAAATGATGAGTTTAGTATGGGCGAGTGTTTTCGCAACGCTGCACTGAAGGATTTGTCATATATTGCTGGTTTTCGTGTTCAAACCTACGGGTTTCATTTTGTGCACGACGTCCATTTTGTATCATTGCCCTCACATAGTCAGTGAATGGGCGATGTCCGAGCGATGACCCTGTTTGGGTAACCTCACGAGGACACGTATTCCCTAGTGCACGTTCTGCTGAATTCCGCATGACTTGGCGGAAGCTGACTCTGCCGCCCGAAGATGACCCTGCCACACCGGTTTTCTGTCTTGTCCTGCTTGAGCAAGATTACTGACCCTGATACAATAGACCACGCTTCTTTTATTTGCCTACGACTATGTCTTATCTGACTCTCCTATTTTCTGCATCTGTCCCTGTATTTCCCTCTAGCCTTTTATGATGAGGAGGTGACCAATTTTATTATGGAGCGGTCCGGCCTTTCAATAGAAGGATGTCAGAATTGTGTGATTGAAGGCCGGACACCTGGAGATGGGAATGTGATGTTGTGTGATCTTATTGTTTGGAATACAGAAACGGGAATAATTGTAAACTTGTAGGAATGTTTGCCCGAGGCATAATATTCAGTATTTAAGGAGCGACCTGCTTTGTACAAATCGAGCAGTCTCCGTAGAATCTATCTCGTATGATACTTCTGTGACTTCTGTTCCTGACTGCAGTCATTAAAAAGATATTTTGACGCCAGAGGATGATTCCAGTGTCTCTGTTTGTTTAGTACGCCAAAACAGGTGAACCCCGAAGGTCTCAGGTGTTGTCCCCTGGCACCGCGTGGTCTTAAAAATTGCCCAGTCCTTCAGTTGGCGCCCAAGCGTAGCGACATCGAGCGGTCCCGGTCCTAGCCTGAAGATTGTGAGGAGCTTCATGTGAAATTTCCGAGGGAGGTGCACCTCACTTCATCGATCCATGTATGTCGCATAAGTGGTCTGAAGGTCTTTCCCCACGAAGGTTCCCGCTTCCAGACGGCTGCAAAGGACTGGAGCCCTGACTGTCGACCTGTTTTGGAGCCTGGCGTAGTCCTTAGGACGGCGAGACGATAGACGGGTCTTCCTGGTGACGTCATTGATCTTTCAGTTAAGTATAAGTGGGTCGCTCCCAGTCCTCAGGTTTGTTCCTTAGTTTTGATTGGTAACTTGAGTTCTTTGGTCTTTAGTTTTGGTTTGCATGGTTCCATTGCATTTGGTTTAGTTTGGTCCTTAGGATTATTTGGTAGCTGCAGTTCCCAAAAACCGAGGGTCTCGTACATTTACGAGTGTATCGGTAGAGATAGCCCCTTGAAGTTTGAAACTCGGTTAGTGAGCGAAGATGCCTACCCGTAGTCTTGGTTTCTTGTCTTGTCTTGGATGTTGCAACAAGGATTCCCGATTGGAGGACTCTTGTCCGATACCTCCGGTTGGAACTCCGACTTACGAGCTCTATTCGAAGCATGGTGTGGGTCCTATCACGTATAATGCGGTATGGGTTCACTATACTAGGAAAGATGGTGTTCTCAGATGGCCACAACATGGTAGCTTTGAAACTTCAATTTTGGATAATTTGGAAGCAAAATTATTTAAGAAGAAAGCCCGGCCGGCGATCTTTGACTCCTTTCATCTATGGTGCAAAGAAGCCAAGCAGAAAGAAATCAAACAGGCTAAAAAGGATAAACGAGAAAAAGGCGTCACGATTATGCAAGCTGCTAGGCAGTTTAAGGAAGATGAAGAAGAGAAAGCGATCGAAATTTCCACTAGACAACATAGTATGGCATTTGATAAGTGCTACCCTGTTTTGCCATCATGTCCCGATAAGCCGATAGAGGACCCCGAAAAGGATCCTCTGATGTCTTATTTATTGAAGTTGCCACCTCCTTATGTACAAAGTTCTACAGCTCTTTTGGTTCCCCCTGCTGTACAACCGGCTGCTGGTCAGCCTTTGGTAGTTCCTCCTCCACCACCTGTTCCTGCTCCTGTCCCTGCCCCTGTTCCTCAGTTCGGTTATGTTCCTCCGGCACCCCCTCTTCCTGGGTTGCCTCTTTCGTCTTTAACTACTACACCTCACCTTACTACGTCTGTTACTCCTGTTTCTGGTACTCCTTTTGCTCCTTTGTTTTCATTGAACGCTGTCTCTCCTGCTCTTATGTCTATTTCACCTTCCGTTCGTCGGCGAGTAACCGACACCGTCCCTAGTTTTCTGACCCTCTTTTTGGGTCGCTAATTGCGCCCGTCGTTTCTGATTCCACGCAGAGACGTAGCCAGCTCCCTGGCCCTGGGGAACGAGCCGTATTAGATTCGATGGCTCATAGGTGGATTTTGAAACCCGATAGGTATAGTTCTCGTATAGTTTACGATACGTTTTCTCAATGGAATGAACCGACTCAGAGGTATGTGTTTGAGGAGATGTGTAAGTTGTTGCGAGATGAATGGGATAACGACGAATTAGACTCAGCCCCTACTGAAATGCTCGAACTCCAGAGTCAATTTGCGAAAGGTATGATAGTGGGTTCTGAAGCTAGACATGCGTTCGAGCGGCTTCTTGCCTATAGGTCTGTACTGCCCTCTAGAGCTTTGTTTGCGAGTGATTCTTCGGCAACGAAGACGTTAGGACAGTATCCTATGAGAGAGGTCCCGCCAGTATGGCGTGATGCGGTACAGGCTGATGCAGGGAGAGGTATTCAGGCCACTCCAGCACATTTTCAGAGAGTTTGGATACATGTCCCATGGAAAAGGTCTGAAGTGTTAGCATTAAAACAGACTTTGCCAGACCCGCGTAAGAATCCTGCTGGTTACTATAAGGAATTGTCCCAGACAGTGGACGCTTGTATTATGAACATTGCAGATATTGAGATGTTGTTTGGCAATGTAGTGCCACAACCGATATGGGCAAAGATCCGCCATGAGGATCATCCGAACGAGTTAGGTGGTACCTGGACGGCTATTTTAGCTACGGATGCTCTCCAAGTAGGAGGTGCAAAGCCTGAGCCCCTAGTAGCGGAGTTACCGAATAGGATAGTTAATTTGATGAAGACTTTGATGCCAGCGTTGAGAGTTAATTGGGATAAATTGTCGGCTTGTAAGCAGAAGAAGGATGAAAGTTTGTCTGACTTTTTCACGCGATTTGAAGAGACTTTTGTGGACCACAGTGGTCAAGACATGAGTTCGGAGGGAGGCCAGAGACTATTTGTCGATAAATTCGTGTTTAACTTGTTGCCTGACTTGTGCAACAAATTGAAAGACTCAGAAAGTGCTTGGGCTGTTTCTTCAACGGCTCAGATTCTAGCTACAGCCCAATATTACGAGAACAGAGATAAGGAAGAAAAGGAACGAGTAGAAAAGAAAACGAAGGACTTGAAGACTAAGGTGTTGTTGCAACAGGCGTATCCACCTCGCTCGAATCAGAACGATTCGCAGCAACGTTCGCATTTTCAGCAACAGACACAGTTCCCGAAAGTACCACTGAGATCGGAGTATTTCGCTTCTCGGCCCTTGTTAGGATTGAATCAATGTGCATACTGCAAGGAAGAGGGTCATTATAAGAACGAGTGCCCTGTTTTGCGACAACGTATGAATGGTGTGCCAGTTCAGAGAGGTCGTGGTGATTTTCAACAAGTCTCTAGAGGTAGAGGACGTGGTGTTGCGTTTTCTCAGAATGAGCGTTCTCTTCCGTCACAGAGTTCTCTTAATTGTTTTGATCAATCGAAGGTGCAATCTGGTAGATCTCCACAGTACCATGTAGATGATTACTATGTCGAGGGCGAGAGTGCTGCATACAATGATTGCTAGGATAGCCATGGACAGAGAGAGGGAGTAGTGTCAGTTCCAGTCGATCAGAGTGGGCCTTATGTTTCAGTAGCTATATCAAGTGTGGTTGAGCCTTTTCTGTTGGATACTGGTGCGGCAAAAAGTTCAATCATACATTCTAGACTCCCTGGCGCACCTCTGTCTGGCTTAACGAATGTCTCAGTAGCATTTTCTGGCGCCCCTGTTCGTAATCCAGTCTCTAGTCCTTTGTCCCTTTCAATTGGACCATGTGAGTTAGAAGCACCGTTGATTTTGACTACTGGCTGTGGTGAGAACTTGTTGGGTTTGGACCTGTTGAAACGATTGTATGCGACGTTGCATTGTTCCCCTTCGGGAGTACAACTTACATTGGGTAGGAAAGTGATCTCTCCTATGTATGTGTCGACAGATAGACTTCCACCAGAATTGCGTTCACTCCCTTAATCTCTTTGGGCTACGGGTCCTAATGATGTGGGTCTTTTGGAAATTCCTCCATATGTTGTTCAGCTTAGACCGAATGCCAGATTACCGCCAATTCCGCAATATTGAATTTCGAGCGATGGTGAACGAGCACTTTTAGCGATCATCCATGATTTGATCCAGAAGGGTGTGATTGAAGAAACACGAGGTAACGTGTGTAATAGTCCTGTTTTGCCGATTTTGAAACGTACCGATTCTTCCCAACCTCCTGTGTATCGGTTTGTAATTGATCTTAGAGAAGTGAACAAGATTGTGGTTCCACAGTTTCCTGTGGTTCCCGACATTACAGCTTTATTGACATTGATTCCTGCTTCAGCTGCCTGGTTCTCGGTGATTGACTTGAAGAATACCTTCTTTAGCATCCCGATAGCAGACGAGAGTAGGGACATTTTTGGTTTCTCCTTGGGTGGTCGTAGCTTTAGATTCAAGCGCGCACCCCAAGGTTATTGTGAGAGTCCTTCGATATATAGTCAGGCTTTGAAAAGCCAGCTTGATACCGTTGAGTTACCTGTTGGTGCTGCTCTGATCCAGTACGTAGATGATCTTTTAGTAGCTGCTGATGACAAGGCAACTTGCAAAGTGGCTGCGATTTCCTTGCTACAGCATTTGTCTGATTTACATCATAAGGGGTCACCTTCTAAGTTACAATATTGTTGCCAAGAAGTAACCTACTTAGGTCATCTCTTGTCAAAGGAGGGAAGAAGGTTGACCCCGGAACGAATTAGAGCAATTGCTCAAATGACTGTGCCAAGCACTCAAAGAGAAGTACGTGCCTTTTTAGGTATCACATCATACTGCAGACAATGGATCCCAAATTTTTCCTTGTTAGCAAAGCCTCTGTTAGCTCTCACGTGCAAAGATGTTTCGAATCCTCTGCCTTGGTCTGATGACTGTCAGAAGAGTTTTTCTGAGTTACGCGATGCGTTGTGTTCAGCTCCTGTGTTGGGTACTCCCGACTACAGTAAGCTGTTTACACTATACGTTCATGAAAGAGAGGGTTGTGCGTTGAGTGTGTTGACGCAACAATTCGGTGATAAACAGCGCCCGTGTGCGTATTTTTCTTCGACTTTAGATCCAGTAGCAAGGGCATTGCCGAGTTGTCTTAGAGCGACAGCGGCAGCTGCTGTGTCTATTCGACAATCTGCTGGTCTGGTCATGAATAATATGTTAGTGGTAATGGTTCCACATGCAGTAGATACTCTATTGAACCGGACGAAAACTCAACATCTTACGAGTGCGAGGCTGTCAGGCTATGAGCTGACACTCTTGGCAAGCCATATCCAGATTAAAAGATGTAGGGCCATATGTAGGTGGCCTAACATTTACCACTTCATAAATACCGAATTTTACCGATTCGGTATTTATGAAGTGGTAAATGCAATGTAGGTAATCCATCGGTAATATTTACCGATTCGGAATGGGTCGGTATTTTAGAATCGGTATTTACCGATTCGGTAATGGTAACTGGCTTCCCATTGATTCCTATGGGCCAGGAGGCCCATAGGAATCAATGGGAAGCCAGTTACCATTACCGAATCGGTAAATACCGATTCGGTAATGGGGGGAGCACAATCAAGGGTGGCAGGGTGTCACAGTGACACCTTGTTGCACCCCTGATTCCTGCATGTGTGCACATGTGGCACACATACATGCCCTAAGGGCATGTATGTCTGCCACATTGCACACTTCTAAGTGCAAAAAAATGCTTTTTCAAAGCCATTCGTCATTTACCACCAACTTTTAGTTGGTGGTAAATAACGAATCCACACAACACCCACACACTCCCCCTACATCTCATTTCAGGATTCGGTATTTACCGAATTGGTAAAATTACCGATTCGGTAATTTTACCGATTCGGTAAATTACCGAATCCTGAAATGTGCCCCCTACATACCAAAAGCCTGAATACCGGTCGGTAACGGGATTTTTACCGAAAATCGGCCGTTACCGACCGGTATTGGGCTTCCTACATATGGCCCGTAGTATGTTGAATCCAGCCACATTGTTGCCGACTACTGTAGAGTCGAGTGATTCAGAACCACATGATTGTTGTTTGCGAACTGAAGAAGAAACGAAGGGTCGGATCGATTTGAAAGATACCCCGTTGTCAGATCCGGATGGTACTTTGTATGTGGATGGTTCGTGCTTTAAATTGCCGAATGGTGATGTGACTGCTGCGTATGCTGTGACGACATTGATTACGATTGTTGAGACTGCGAGAGTAAGTCAGAATTCTGCACAAGCTGCAGAGTTGATTGCGTTGACGAGAGCATGTGTCTTGGCCGAGGGAAAGAGAGTGAATGTGTTCAACGACAGTCAGTATGCGTTTGGTGTTGCACACAGTTTTGGACGATTATGGAAAGAGAGAGGATTTTTGACGTCCTACGGGACAAAAATACAGCATGGACAATTGGTGAATGAGCTTCTGGAATCACTTACTTTGCCAAAACAAGTTGCGATTGTGAAGTGTAGTGCGCACCGGAAGGTTACGGATGATGTTGGTCGTGGTAATGCGTTTGCAGATGAGGTTGCGAAAGAGACGGCAAAGAACATGATGAGTCGAATGTATGTTGCAAGTTCTGCAAGATGGGTTACGGATGCTGGAATGTGTGAAAATACGATTGAGAGTGTGAAGTCAATTCAGAAGGAGGCTACTGAGAGTGAGAAGAATGTGTGGAAAGAAAGTATGGGTAAATTGGATTCGACAGGTTGTTGGATTGATCTGTCTGAACATCAGAGATGGATGTTACCCGATGCGTATGTGCTTGCAGTAGTTACAATGGCACATGGAATGGCACACATAAGTGCGAAGGGAATTTGCAAATTGTTGGCCCCAGTATGGAAGAATGATGGGATTTCTAAGTGTGCGGAGAGGGTGGTTAAGAATTGCATGGTGTGCCTGATGCATAATCCTGGCAAGGGAACTCCAACTCCAGCTGGTCATTTTGCTCCCGCGACTTGTCCCTTTGAGATTATTCAATTAGATTTCATTCATATGGAAAGGTGTAACAACCTTAAGTATGTCCTTGTTGTAGTTTGTGCATTTTCACGATGGATCGAAGCCTACCCCTTGAAAGATAATACAGCCCTGTCTACAGCCAAAGTCCTTCTCAAAGAGTTCTTCCCTAGGTTCGGCATGCCACGGATTGTATGGTCGGATAATGGAAGTGAGTTTGTTGGAAAGGTTATGAAGAGTGTGTGTATGGGTTTGGGGATTAGGCAGAAGTTCCATAGTGCTAATCATCCACAGTCCGCAGGTCTTGTTGAGGGTTATAACGGGACTGAAATTGAAGTTAACTAAGATCCAAACAACTACTGGATTGTCATGGCCAGATGCATTGCCTTTGGCTCTTCTGTCCACTAGGGCGACTGTTCACTCTCGAGTAGGGCTTAGCCCGTATGAAATTGTGTTTGGTCGTCCTGCAAACGTTTGGGGAGTCCCTAGACCTAAGGAATTTACCCAGCTCGAATATCCCATGTTGATCGATTACCTTTATGACTTGACTGCTAAACTAAGTGCAATTCATCAACAGGTTTGTGAGGCTCTGCCAAAACCAACAGAGGGACCAGGACACAAGTTACAGCCTGGCGATTTCGTTGTCGTAAAGAACTTTGGGAAATCCAGAAACTTGGAGCCAAGATATATTGGACCGTTCCAGGTCCTGTTGTCAACACAGACTGCTGTTCGATTGGCTGGAAGAAAGTATTGGGTGCACGCTGCCCATACGAAGCGTGTACCGCTACCTTTACCGTATGACAAGTGGATTAGACAGGGAATTGGCAGTTCTGAGACAGAGTGTGTTCCTAGGCTTGTCCCGTTCAGCGATGCACGATTCAAAAGTCTTGAGTCAGCCAAACTGAAGAACACTGCTGCTCCACCTGGAACTGTGCCTTTGCCCCTGGATCCGAACATTACTCCATTCAAACATTCACCTGAAAAATTTAACACTGTTTTGTCATCTGGCCCTTTGTTCGAAGAGCAGACACAACCTGGAAGACATCGTTACTCTTTACGCTCCCATTCCAAGGACTAATAAAGTGAATACCCCTTTTTTTTTGTTTTCCTTTGCCTCCTCTGCCCTGACAACTAGTTTTTGGACAATTGTATTCTCCTCAGCCAGGAAGTTTGCTGTATGTGTGTTCTTGAACCGGCCATCCAGGTTCGCCGTAGGGCCGTGACGTGTGCCTAGTTTTGATTTGCAGGTTACCAGACACAAGGTCGGTTTCCCCGGTTGGTTTTTGGGAACTCCCAAGGCTAACGGACGCATTTCTGAACAGGTACAAACCAACCGCCGCGGACGGCTCGAGTAGAGGATGGAGCTTCCTGAGCTGCGAGGTGTTAATACTGTGATTGAGCGTAAAGCGAAATTGCATGAAATATTGCGCAACAAATGTTTCCTGATCCAGTGTGCCCTAATGTTTTTCATTTTCTTGATAACCTTGGTGGGTGGAATTGTTTTAATTTTTGTACCTACTATGTCTACGGTGCCTCCTCACGTTTCTTTTTCCGCTACTACTGCTTCTTCACATTCCTTCCATCCTTTGCCTGAACACGAACAAGCTAGACGTTCTGAGTTTGTAAACAATTCGTTTATTCAACTTTTGCACCAACACCAACTAGTGATGAATACGACTAATTGCTGGGTGTGTGGTTTGATGCCACATACCACTGATAAGGGTATCCTGTATCTAGTTCTGTCTTTTAGCTATAATGGGTCATCGTGGGCATTCCAGACTATGTTCCTTTTTGCCCTTGAGACCTATCCCCCGCGACCACCGCGCTCCACAAAATTTAGCTCCAACAATAAGGCCTTGGTAAGAGGACTTGCCGATATGAGTAGAGATATCGATGCATATTCATCCATTCCCAAGGATGAGTTGCGAGCTTATGTGGGTTGGAATGCGACTGGGTATAGCATTAGTCTGGGCGAGAAACAGCGCAAGAGTTCGGCTCCAATTTGGGTCGTACCCCACTTAGGTCGTTTTTGTTTGCAAGGCAATGGTCAGAATCCGAGAGCTCAGCTAGGGAAGAGTGACTGCACTGAAACGTACGTTTTCCCATCACAGTTTTCCCCTGCGTTTTTGGCTGCCACGGGTACATACTTTGTCTGTTATGATCGAGCATACACATGGTTGCCCCCTGATTTTTCGGGAACATGTTATGTTGCTAACTTACTACCGCCAACATTTACTGCTGCCTCTGATTATCACAAGACTAGAGTTGTGAGAGGTGTTGTTAGTCAGGAGGATACTGCCGGTCAGGAAGCGGGAGACTTCTTCATGGGTTTCCTGCCGTTTTGGGGACCTATGGTCAATAGAAGGAACCTGAGACAACTGACTCGTGTAGTTGAATCCACTGTTAATGTAACAGCTGGTGCCCTTGGTAACTTGACAGCTGAGCTTCAGGCGGATCGCCTTATGAGGTTGCAGAATCGTATGGTTCTAGAAGTTGTACTTGCAGATCGAGGTGGAGTATGTAAAGTGATCCGATCGAGTTGCTGTGTTTTCATTCCGGATAATGCTCCGACAGTTTATGAGGCCATTTCCAAATTGCATAAGATCTCTGATTCTATACATGTGGATGAAGGAGAGTGGTCGCTAACTGGATGGGTTTGGAATCTATTATCTGCGTGGGGATGGAAGATTCTGATGGTCATTGGGGTTGTTTTAGTTCTCCTGTTTTCGTGCTGTCTCTGTGTCCAGTGTGGTCCTGCCTTATGTGGCCTTTGTGCTACGACATGTATAAGAAGGCCGCCTGTTACTAGAGAGGTACTGATGGAAAGGATGATGCTTCAGCGACACCTCAGTGATTTGATGAAAATAGGTATCGTCTCAGATATCGATTAGTGCTTGCCTATGTAAGGGCAAAAGGAGGGTCTGAGGTTCCGTGAAAACTGAACCCGTGTTTTGGTACTAATGGTACCGTGACGATTTTGGTATTAGTGAATCACAAATGATGAGTTTAGTATGGGCGAGTGTTTTCGCAACGCTGCACTGAAGGATTTGTCATATATTGCTGGTTTTCGTGTTCAAACCTACGGGTTTCATTTTGTGCACGACGTCCATTTTGTATCATTGCCCTCACATAGTAAGTGAATGGGCGATGTCCGAGCGATGACCCTGTTTGGGTAACCTCACGAGGACACGTATTCCCTAGTGCACGTTCTGCTGAATTCCGCATGACTTGGCGGAAGCTGACTCTGCCGCCCGAAGATGACCCTGCCACACCGGTTTTCTGTCTTGTCCTGCTTGAGCAAGATTACTGACCCTGATACAATAGACCACGCTTCTTTTATTTGCCTACGACTATGTCTTATCTGACTCTCCTATTTTCTGCATCTGTCCCTGTATTTCCCTCTAGCCTTTTATGATGAGGAGGTGACCAATTTTATTATGGGGCGGTCCGGCCTTTCAATAGAAGGATGTCAGAATTGTGTGATTGAAGGCCGGACACCTGGAGATGGGAATGTGATGTTGTGTGATCTTATTGTTTGGAATACAGAAACGGGAATAATTGTAAACTTGTAGGAATGTTTGCCCGAGGCATAATATTCAGTATTTAAGGAGCGACCTGCTTTGTACAAATCGAGCAGTCTCCGTAGAATCTATCTCGTATGATACTTCTGTGACTTCTGTTCCTGACTGCAGTCATTAAAAAGATCTTTTGACGCCAGAGGATGATTCCAGTGTCTCTGTTTGTTTAGTACGCCAAAACAGGTGAACCCCGAAGGTCTCAGGTGTTGTCCCCTGGCACCGCTGGGTCTTAAAAATTGCCCAGTCCTTCAACATTCCATTCCATGACATGACATTCCTGACAGTCCATTCCATGACATTCATGACATTCAATTTCATGACATTCCATTCCATGACATGACATTCCTGATGACATTCCTAACATTCATGACATGACATTCCATGACATGACATTCCTGACATTGCATTCCAAGACATGACAATCCTGACATTCTATTTCTTTACAATTTCATGACATGACATTCCACTCCATGACATTCGATTCTATTCCTGACATTCCATTCCATGACATTCATAACATTTCTGACATTCCATTCCACGACATTTCTCACATTCCTGATGACATTCCTGACATTAATGAAATGACATTCCATTCATGACATGACATTCCTGACATTGCATTCCAAGACATGACATTCCATTCAATGATATTCCTGACATTCCATTCCATGAAATTCCATTCCAGACATTCCGTTCCATGACATTCCATTCCATGACATTCCTGACATGACATTACATGACATTCCTGACATTTCATTTCAAGACATGCCATTACATGACATTCCTGACATTCCATTCCTTGACATAACATTCCATGACATGACATTCCTGACAGTCCATTACATGACATTCCATTCCATGACATAATATTCCTGACATGACATTCCTGACATTGCATTCCAAGACATGACAATGCTGACGTGCCATTCCTTGACATGACATTCCTGACATTCCATTCCAAGACATGACAATGCTGACATTCCATTTCTTGACATGACATTACTGACATTCCATTCCAAGACATGACATTCCTGACATTGCATTCCAAGACATGACAATCCTGACATTCTATTCCTTGACATGACATTCCTGACATTCCATTTCATGACATGACATTCCATTCCTGACATTTCATTCCATGATATGACATTCCTGACATTCCATTCCTTGACATGACATTCCTGACATTCCATTCCATGACATGACCTGACATTCCTGACAGTCCATTCCATGACAGTCCATTCCATTCCAAGACATGACATTCCTGATGACATTCCTAACATTCATGACATGACATTCCTGACATTGCATTCCAAGACATGACAATGCTGACATTCCATTCCTTGACATGACATTCCTGACATTCCATTCCAAGACATGACAATGCTGACATTCCATTTCTTGACATGACATTCCTGACATTCCATTCCAATACATGACAATGCTGACATTCCATTCCATGACATTCCTGACAGTCCATTCAATGACATTCATGACATTCCATTCCATCACATTCCATTCCATCACATTCATAATATTCCATTCCATGATATTCATGACATTCCTGACATTCCATTCCATGACATGACATTCCTGACATTCCATTCTCATGACATGACATCCCATGACATGACATTCCATGACATGACATTCCATTCCACGACATGATATTCCTGACATTGCATTCCAAGACATGACAATACTGACATTCCATTCCATGACATTTCTGACATTCTATTCCATGACATTCCATTCCATGACATTCCTGACATTCCATTCCATAACGACATTGCGACATTCCATGACATAACATTCCTGACAATCATGACATGACATTCCTTGACATGACATTCCTGACATTCCATTCCAAGACATGACAATGCTGACATTCCATTTCTTGACATGACATTACTGACATTCCATTCCAAGACATGCCATTCCTGACATTGCATTCCAAGACATGACAATCCTGACTTTCTATTCCTTGACATGACATTTCTGACAATCCATTTCATGACATGACATTCCATTCCTGACATGACATTCCTGACATTTCATTCCATGATATGACATTCCTGACATTTCATGACATTCCTGACATTCCATTCCTTGACATGACATTCCTGACATTCCATTCCATGACATGACCTGACATTCCTGACAGTCCATTCCATTCCAAGACATGACATTCCTGATGACATTCCTAACATTCATGACATGACATTCCTGACATTGCATTCCAAGACATGACAATCCTGACATTCTATTTCTTTACCATTCCATGACATGACATTCCATTTCATGACATGACATTTCATTCATGACATTCCATTCCTTGACATGACATTCCATTCCATGACATTCCTCACATTCCTGATGACATTCCTGACATTCATGAAATGACATTCCATTCATGACATTGCATTCCAAGACATGACATTCCTGACATTGCATTCCAAGACATGACATTCCTGACATTCCATTCCATGACATTCCTGACACTCCATGACATTCCTGACATTCCATTCCATGACATGACATTCCTGACATTTCATTCCAAGACATAACATTCCTGACATTCCATTCCATGACATGCCATTCCTGATGACATTCCATGACATGACATTCCATGACATGACATTCCTGACATTGCATTCCAAGACATGACAATGCTGACATTCCATTCCTTGACATGACATTCCTGACATTCCATTCCAAGACATGACAATGCTGACATTCCATTTCTTGACATGACATTCCTGACATTCCATTCCAATACATGACAATGCTGACATTCCATTCCATGACATTCCTGACAGTCCATTCAATGACATTCATGACATTCCATTCCATGACATTCCTGACATTCCATTCCATCACATTCATAATATTCCATTCCATGATATTCATGACATTCCTGACATTCCATTCCATGACATGACATTCCTGACATTCCATTCTCATGACATGACATTCCACGACATGACATTCCATGACATTCCATTCCACGACATGATATTCCTGACATTGCATTCCAAGACATGACAATACTGACATTCCATTCTATTCCATGACATTCCATTCCATGACATTCCTGACATTCCATTCCATGACGACATTTCGACATTCCATGACATGACATTCCTGACAATCATTACATGACATTCCATGACATGACACTCCTGATATTCATGACATTCCATTCCAAGACATTCCTGACATCCCTGATGACATTCCTGACAGTCATGACATGACATTCCTGACATTCCATGACATGACACTCCTGATATTCATGACTAGACATTCCTGACACTCAGGACATTCCATTCCATGACATGACATTCCTGACATGACATTCAATTCATGACATTCCATGACATGACACTCCTGACATTGCATTCCAAGACATGCCATTCCTGACATTCCATTCCTTGACATGCCATTCCTGACATTCCATTCCATTCCTGACATTCCATTTTATGACATTCCATTTTATGACATACCATGACATTCCATGATGTTCCTGACATTCCATTCCAAGACATTCCATTCCAACACATTCACGATATTCCATTCCATGATATTCATGACATTCATGACATTCCATTCCATGACATTCCTGATATTTCATTCCATCCCTGACATTCGATTCAATGAGATTCATGACATGACATTCCATGACATGTCATTCCTGACATTGCATTCCAAGACATGACAATCCTGACATTCCATTTCTTGCCATGCCATTCCTGACATTCCATGACATGACGTTCCTGACATTCCATTTCTGATATTAATGACATGACATTCCTGACATTCCATTCCATGACATGCCTGACATTCCATTCCATTCCTGACATTCCATTCAATGACATTCCTTACATTCATGACATGACATTCCATGACATGACATTCCTGACATTGCATTCCAAGACATGACAATCCTGACATTCCATTTCTTGCCATGCCATTCCTGACATTCCATGACATGACGTTCCTGACATTCCATTCCTGACATTAATGACATGACGTTCCTGACATTCCATTCCTGACATGACATTCCATTCATGACATGACATTCCTGACATTCCATTTCTGACATTAATGACATGACTTTCCTGACATTCGATTCCATGAAATGACATTCCATTCTATGACATTGCATTCCAAGACATGACATTCCTGACATTCCATGACATGACATTCCTGACATTCCATTCCATGACGTTCATGAAATTCCATTCCATGATATTCATGACATTCCACGACATTCCTGATGACATTCATGCCATGACATTGCATTCTAAGACATGACATTCATAACATTCCATTCCATGACATGACATTCCTGACATTCCATTCCATAACATTCCTGACATTAATGACATGACGTGCCTGACATTCCATTCCTGACATTAATGACACTACGTTCCTGACATTCCATTCATGACATTCCTGACATGACATGACACTCCTGATATTCATGACATGACATTCCTGACACTCAGGACATTCCATTCCATGACATTCCATTCCATGACCTAACATTCCTGATGACTTTCCTGACATTGCATTCCAAGACATGACATTCCTGACATTCCATGCCATGACATTCCTGACATTCCATTCCATGAGATTCATGACATTCCATTCCATGACATTCCATTCCATGATATTCCTGACATTCCATTCCATGACATTCCTGATGACATTCATGACATGACATTCCATTCCATGACATGACATTCCTGACATTGGATTCCAAGACATGATATTCCTGACATTCCATCCGATGACATTCCATGACATTCATGACATTCCATTCCAGGACATAACATTCCTGACATCCCTGATGACATTCCTGACATTCATGACATGACATTCCATTCACGACATTCCATTCCATGACATGACATTCCTGGTATTGCATTCCAAGACATGACATTCCTGACATGACATTCCATGACATTTATGACATTCCATTCCATGACATTCCATTCCATGGCATTCCTGACATTCCATGGCATTCCTGACATTCCATTCCATTCCATGACACACCACTTTACTTCACTCTATGCCAGATTTGTACCGAATCGCGATTTAGTAATTGCAAAATGCTATGTAGGTAGGAATCGCGAAATATTTAGCGATTCCTTAATATTACCTAATGGTGATCAGGTAAATACTGAATCGCTATTAGGTAATATGACTCCGTTCGTTCCTATGGGCCAAAAGGTCCATAGTTGTGGATGGCTTTGCATTTGCTAATTTGCGATTACTTAATTGGAAATCGCAAATTAGTGAATGCAAAGCCAAGGGTGCCCAGGGGCATGAGCCCCCCCCCCCTGAAGCACCCTCAAAATTCAAATTGTGCACATGTAAAGCGCACACATGCTCTAAGGGCATGTGTGCGCAGCATGGCACTTTGAATAATGCATTTTTCAAACTTCCTACATGGTTACCATCAACTTGGAGTTGATGGTAATTAGCAATTCCTAAATTCACAGTTTGCATTTAGGAAAGGCTTCTTGCATATGCATTAGGGATTTGCAAACTGCCAAATTTTGCGATTCACACCATTGGCGAATGCAAACAGCTTTAATACATCTGGTCCTATGCCCCTCCACTCTACAACACTCCACTTTATGACACTCCACTCTATACTCCTCCACTCTATGACACTGCATTCCTCATCCCCCACTGTACAACACTGTACGGCACGCTTCTCCACTCTATGTCTCTCCCTCTATTCCACTTCATGCCACTTTACTCTATGCCATTCCACCACTCTCCACCCCACCACTCTCCACCCCACTCATTCCACTCTCCACCCCACCACTCTCCACCCCACTCTCCACCACTCTGCTCTAATCCACTCTCTACCCACCACTCTCCACCCCTCTGCTCTAATCCACTCTCCACCCCACCACTCTCCACCCCTCTGCTCTAATCCACTCTCCACCCACCACTCTCCACCCCTCTGCTCTAATCCACTCTCCACCCCTCTGCTCTAGTCCACTCTCCACTCCTCTGCTCTAGTCCACTCTCCACCCCTCTAGTCCACTCTCCACCCCTCTGCTCTAATCCACTCTCCACCCCTCTGCTCTAATCCACTCTGCTCTAATCCACTCGCCACCCCTCTGCTCTAATCCACTCTGCTCCAATCCACTCTACAACACTCTGCTCTAATCCAGTCCGCTCCACTCTGCTCTAATCCAATCTGCTCTAATGCACTCTGCTCTAATCCACTCTCCACCCCTCTGCTCTAATCCCCTCTCCACCCATCTGCTCTATTCCACTCTCCACCACTCTGCTCTAATCCACTCTCCACCACTCTGCTCTAATCCACTCTACAACACTCTGCTCTAATCCACTCTACAACACTCTGCTCTAATCCACTCTGCTCCACTCTGCTCTAATCCACTCTGCTCTAATCCACTCTGCTCAAATCCACTCTACAACACTCTGCTCTAATCCACTCTACAACACTCCGCTCTAATCCACTCTGCTCCACTCTGCTCTAATCCACTCTGCTCCACTCTGCTCTAATCCACTCTGCTCCAATGCACTCTACAACACTCTGCTCTAATCCACTCCGCTCCACTCTGCTCTAATCCACTCTGCTCTAATCCACTCTACAACACTCTGCTCTAATCCACTCTACAACACTCTGCTCTAATCCACTCTACAACCCTCTGCTCTACTCCACTCTGCTCTACTCCACTCTGCTCTACTCCACAACACTCCACTCCACAACCCTCCACTCCACAACCCTCCACTCCACAACACTCCACTCCACTCCACAACACTCCACTCCACCACCCTTTACTTCACTGTATTCCACTCCACTCTATGACACTCCACGCCACTAACGTTTTAGCCATGCTAAACAGCAGTCACGCTGGTGTACAAGATGTCTAAAACACATTGGCAAACCCAATAGCTCTTGCATAGGCGAGACCTATTGGCTTTGCCAGTGCTTGTTATGATTGTTCTTCATCCACGCTTGGGAATGTCAACAAACTGTTTAATTTGGTAAGCTTTAGGAACCAACTTTAAATTAGGCAGTTCAAATGTTTTAAATGCACTAACAAATTATGGCAATATTTGCATATATCTTTTAAGAAGTTCACTGTAATTATAGGAACATGCCTTTTCTGTTAAAAATAAACATCCCCATTGCTTCAGTTCACTGCTTGTTAGAATGTTACCCTTATTGCAATACAATGCTAGTAACTCATTCATCTAGCCATCATCTAAAAGAACATATTCATGGTGCAAATTAATATTTAAACAAAGGCAAAGTAATATACAGATCCTGAATTTCTGATATAAGCATTAAAATGCAACAATAGGCATTGATGCCTTAAGGCTACTTGCCAAAAACGATCTATTCATTTTAAATTGTATTGCATATTATTGCACCATCATTGTTTATTTGCAGATAGGTATCAAATGGCATTAGTGACCCAAAGTGCTTTTAGCAATCTATAGAAGGCCACTAATAATTTATAGACCCAAAAAGTTTAAAATCAATAGAGAAAAGGGTAATTTGAATGGAAAATATTTGGAAAAAACACAGGGTTATGCAGCTTTTACTTTGGTATGTCTGTCCTTTCTGCTGCTAGTTTCTGGTGAGGAAAGTGTGTTTTTATGCAAAGTGTGTTTTAGACTGCAGTACCGCCTTCTATCCACAGGGGCAGAGCTGAGCAAAAATATAAACACACTTCATGAAACACAGGTCCCCACAAGGCAATTATTAAAAAAGTTGCAAAAATAGACACAGATGTTCCCGGAGTCATTTTTTTTTATCATTTAGAAGACATTGCCTTGTGGGGACCTGGGTCCCCACAGAGCAATCAAGTCCCCACAGCGCGCGCACACACGCACGCACGCACACACACACTTTCTCTCTCTCTCTCTTACTTCAAAGGCATCCCATCTTCTGCTCTTCTTCTGAGGAGTGAGATGGCGAGCACACTACATTAAGTTTCTTCTTTGCTGCAACCACTACCAAGAAATCACTGGTATCAACTTTACAAACCTGGTGTCACAGTCTACAGTTTTGAATTTCTCTTTCCAGCTCTTTATAGCTGCCTCTTCACTGGCCAAATTGAATAAGGGTTTGTAAAGTTTCCAACATGGGTTTTGATAATCCTATAACTAATGGTACAGGCCTGTCAATTGGTCTAGATGTTCTAAAAAATAACTGAAGTACTGACTTCTGGAGTGGAATTCTGAAGACTAAACCTGTTATCAGGCATGTTAAATAGCTTATGAAAGGTGACAAGATCATCAACTGGAGGAATTCTCATGGGAATAGAATCTGGATAGAGTGGAGAAACCACCCGTAAACCCAAATAAAAAGATGATATATAGTTAAAGAGGAGAAGAGCTATGCTGTTGTCTTCTTCTAGAACTGCATGACTCAGACGTCCAAGACCCATGATGTTTGCATTCAGAGACATATTGCTTCTTCTCTGTATTGCTTATGAGAACTCCCAGGTAGAGATTATCTCTGGACTCTTGATGACACTTCTTACTAGGCTTGCTATCCTGCAGGTAAGGTGGAGGAACAGATTATGGAACTTCAGAAAATGTCTGCTGAGTAGGCTGAAGTCTCTACAAATGGAATGGCACTGCAAGAGGATGGGATTTAGCCTCATCCTCTGACTAAACCGCAACCACCACATCATATGGCTTTGGCAGAGAAGAAGACAAAGAACAGCTCTGTTCATAAATTTCTGCAAGGATGCCACCACACGTTTAGCCGAAGAAGGAAGGATTCTGAGATACGGGAAGACCTCCAATGCAGAAATACCCCATGAGGTCCACAGCTGCCTCAAAGTTGGCTAGAAATCTCTGGACCTCTCGAAGTCAACGTGTGTGTGTCTTGATACCGAACACCTCAACATTGGCTGCCTCAACACAGACCAGATCAGAAGTCCCGGTGGCGAGTTATTGCAAACTCCCCTTCAGAAGTGGCAGAAGTGGCCTCCTGGGAAAATAGTGACTCCCTGAAGCAGATGTACATGCAGGAGGTAACATTCTGCAACCAACCTCTCCCTTCCTAGCCCTGAGGTGATCCCCTCCCGTGTCTCCCACTCTCATATAGGACTCTGTCCTTTGATGGAGAGAGTCAGGAAGACACCTCACGCAGACATTGTGTTCATCATTCATCTTTATAACAACAAAAGAGTGAGAAAAGAGGGAATTACTAGGGCAGCACAAGGAGAAACCTCTTTATTTAAAAGAACCCTCACTCAACACACTAGTTGGTGACATGCTTCATCATTGGGTTCCCACCAGAGGGATCGAATGTCCCCCTGGTGTGCTACAACACCTGAATTACAGCAGAGCGGGTTGTTTTTTGGGGGGGGGGGGGGGGGTAAGTGTAAGGGTAGTGCAGGTTAAAAGATCGCTGGTGGAAAACCAGTGATCGTCTAAAACAAGTGAGACAGACGTGAGCTGGTTGGTTATGTTTACCAGGATAGTCTGATTTAATCAATGAAGTGAAAGTTGGTCAACATGTTTCTGCTTATGGATGCACTTTTAGCTAAGCATTCTTCAGGACCAGGATCCCCACGGCAGTATACACATGCTAAGGCGTATCCTAACCTGTGGGGGTTGTGTGAAAGGCAAAACTCACGGTTTTGCCATTGCGGCCTTGTGGGATTTCCAAAAAGCCGCTGTACTCTGAAAAAGAGAGAACAAACATGATAAACACACGACTACTGCGTGACAACTGTGATATTCCTCATCAGATGCAACAGAGGATTCAAGTGCTAAAACACCTTGTGCTTGAAGTAGACTGGGTTCATTGTGCAACCTAAAACACGTGTTAGCCTTAACTCAGGCAAACGTGTCACACAAACATCCACTCCGTGTAATTTTGTTGATGGAGGGGTCAAAACACGCGTGAACTTAACTTAGGCAAACGTATCACACAAGCTGCCACTCCGTGTAATTGCGTGGACGGAGGGGTCCTAAGTAGGAGTCATTACCAGTACAAATTCGACACCATTCAGATGCAGTGTAGTTAAAGCCATTGCTTATTTGAAAGTAAGTTGCTCAGTGATAGTGCCCTGTCACAGCGCTGAACGCACACGCTGTGAAATGGTGGATTAAAAGAATCGTAAAAGCATGGAGAACGAGGTGCTTACATGAAGGCGTTATTGGCTTCACGTCATGGGTTCCGGGAGGGGATAAAGCTACCTGTAAAAACTGTGTAAAGACAGAATAAGGATCAAAACTAGCATGTAACTAATGGCAGAGGTAGCCACCCACCCTAGCAACCCAATTCACTTACTTTTTGTATGGTACTCTCCCTCACAAGACCTGCCTGTTTCCTGCCACGGACCCAAATGTTACCGCTACACCATGGCACCGGTCAAAAAATACCAAAACCCTGTCACGTGACCCGGACGTGGGTTGACTCACGTAACTTGCTCCGGTCACGTGACAGGTAGCGCTAGACCACTAACCAATGTCCTTATGAGAAGTAAAGCTTTATTGATGTCAGTACGACGATGTGTGTTTATTTCATTCAAAAATGGAACAAAATTGGGCCGTGCGGTGGGGCGTGGCTAGCAGCCGTCGTGAATGGCCGCCGCCTGAATTAGCTCCGACTTCCCCGCCGGATATCTTCTCTTATCCTGTGACATCCACACTAAATTTTGCCTGGTAAATACCCAACCTCCGTCCTGTGCCCCCCGGGACGTTTTCGCTGCACAAACGAGGAGTGGAGGGGCTCCGGACGCCTTGGACGGCGCCCTGCTCTGAGCGGCGGCTGGCGACTCCTGGATCCCGGTGAGGGTTCGTGCTGCGGAGTGTCCTCTGCGGTGGGAGGCCTCTCGGCTCTGCTTAGCTCTGCGTGGAGTCGGCGAGCTCCCACTGTGTCGGGGGGGGGGGACCAGCCGCGACATCTGGACTTCCTGCGGAGGAGGACGAAGTATACCGCGGCTGACGGCGGTTTGCCCGGGTGGCTGCTGCGGCCGAGGGCGGCTCCGGCGGACTGGAGGACTGCTGCGGCTTGGTGCTGGAGGCGGGGATCAGGCCCGGGGGCCGGCAGGAAGGAGCGGGACGCCCCGGCCGCGGAGCTAAGAGCCTGGCTGATGCGTATACTGTGGGTGGCCAGCTGGGACAGTGGCAGTGTGGCCAATCGGATGCTGGAAAATTGAGGCCCCGGCCTGAGGCCTACGCCGCTTCTGAGCTGGTGTTGTGGGGGACGGGTGCGGACACAGAGGTCGGCTGGAAAGAGCAAGGCGCCCCGCGGGGGAGTGTCGTCCGCCCCCCCGGCGGATCTGGCCCCAGAAGATCTATTTGAGGCCGGTGGCTGGCGGGCCCACGGGTGAGCCTGGTGCCGGGGCGGGCCTGACGGGCCCCTTGCCTTACCAGTATTATCTACAGCGGGGATATCCACTCGAAGAACGGAGAGAGCGGCGGCTGGTGGAGACGGGGTCATCGAGTCACACTGCTGAAAACTGGCGTCCCATGGGAGACGCATGATAGGTGCTCGCCGCTGCAGTGTGGAGAACCTCCGGAGGTGAACGTGCGCAAGCAGTCGCAACGTGCTGGCGATAGGTGCGCTGAGTCTAAGGTTCGGCCTGGGCGACCTGTGGTCTGGAGCCGCTGGAACTGAGGGGTGAGTCAGGAGGTGGAAATTGCGGACCAAGTGCAGGCACAGGCGCCTTTACCAGCCGTTCCGGTGCCGCCCTGTTTTCCCACTGAGGGGGCTTTCACCGAACGCATCTCCATGGCGGCGGGAGGTAAGGGACCACGGGCAAATGCTCAGAAGCAGCTGGCCAAGTTCGCATGGTCCAAGGCGGAGGAGGCGGGTGGCCCGTCGCAGCGGGAGAAAGATGGTGGGGCGGCTGCCTCCGCGCAGGGACCGGAGCCAACCCTTCACGATGTCATGGCGGCCATTAACGGAATGCGTGCTTCTGTGGACTCGGTCACAATGGAAGTCTCTCTAATTAGGGCGGACCTCCGGAAGATCGACGATAAAGTCAAAGAGCTCTAGGCGGTCACTGGTGTCCTGCAGTCGGACACGTCGGAACTCCAACAACAGATGCTTAACATGCAGAAGAAGCAGGAAAGGATGTCACAAGAGCTCGATGACTATGAAGGTAGGGCTCGCCGCAATAACATCCGCATCTTAGGTGTTCCCGAAAAAACAGAGGGGCCGGCAGCGGACCTACATGTGGAAGAACTCATTACGAAACACCTGCGGCCTAAAACTTTGTCTAGTTACTTTTCTATTGAGAGAGCCCACAGAGTGCCGGGAGGTAGACCGAGACCGGGGGCGCCCCCGAGACCTCTCATTGCCCGAGTGTTCAACTACCGGGACAGGGACATTATCCTGCAGACCGCGAGATCCAACCCCCCGCTGAAGATCGATAACTTTGAGGTGGCCTTTTTTCCTGATTTCACGGCCAATGTCCAGGCCCAACGTCGCAGCTTTCAGGCTGTAAAAAGAGAACTCCGGGACCGGGAGGTGAAATATGCAATGCTTTTTCCTGCAAAGCTGAGGGTGGAGTCGGATGGCAAATCATGGTTTTTTGACTCGCCTGAGGCCGCTTGGGACTGGATGGACGGCTGGAGCATGGTGGGGGGCCAGGGCAGGGGGCGTCCTGGTGGGTCTGGCCAACACAAAGGGGTCCGAACGGAGGGGGCTCCAAATCGCCCAACGGAGAATGGACGGCTGAAAAAGCAGGAATGATGACCCCTGGCCTCGCTGGTGGGGAGTCGGTGTCTGGCTAGAAAAGCGTAAGTACTAAGGGTTTTGGAGTAGGAGTTGCTAAACCCAGTACAGACAAGACTTACCAGCGAGTATCTACTGAATGCTAGCGGGCCGATGGGTCTCTAGCGCCACTGAACTGAATGGGCCCGTCGTGACCAAACTGTGGATGGCAAAATACCAGTTAATTATGATATGAATAGGTGGGGAGGGGAGCTGGTCACCCCGTGCATAACAAGCATTTTGGGGGGGGAGAGAGGCACTCTGCCATGTTTGGGGGTGGGTAGTTCTAAATCCACGGGCAGGGGGGCAGGGAGGGGGGAGGAAGTTGAGGGGTGGGGGGAGTGGGCTGTTTGAAGTTACATGGTTTTTTTGGGGGGGAGGGGGTAGGGGGGAGAACACAAGTAGGTCCGGTCACGGGGAATTTTTTTCATTTGCTGGTTTTATTGGTAAACATTGCTATACTGAGATTCAGAAATGTAAAGTGTCCATGCTGCACACGAGGCGACAAATGCCCAATAGGCGGTTTCAGGTTTTTTCTCTGCTGGTGTTGATCCGTAGGTCCGGAAACCGTGTGATACAAAGGTATGGGGGGGGGGATAGAGACCGAACGCTTTCCATAATGACCTGGAATGTAAATGGGATTGGCGACAAGTTTAAGAGAGGGATTGTGCAACAGTACCAAAAACGACACTCACCGGATGTAGTCCTGCTGCAAGAGACGCATCTGGTGGGCAATAAGTCCAGGGCCCTCATTAGATGGGGATACACACTTCTAATACACTCGGACTACACCACCGGTTCAAGGGGGACAGCCATACTGGTAAAAAAGACTACACCCACAAGACATGGGCGGATGCGGGAGGCCGCTTCGCTGGGGTAGAGGCCCAATGGGATGGGAAACACATCAACATCATTTCAGTGTATTTGCCCCCCGCGCTGGGTAAGGCAGCGCTAGAGGACCTGGAAGGTAGACTGATAGGACTCCAAGAGGGCACGCTAATTATGGGGGGAGACTACAATGTTACACTAGACGATACGGTTGATCGCCATCCACCGAAGTCTACGGTGACAGCTAACACTTTGATGGCTGACTTCACGATGGCTATGGGGCTAACAGATGTGGGTCGTGCGCTTCACCCATCCTCTATAGGAGACTTCGCCCAGTATAAAGTTTTACCAAGGGGCATATCAGACCACTCTCCAGTCTGGCTGGAATACACACACTGGGAACGACAGCCACGTACTACCATTGTTATCAACCCATGGCTCATACACGTACCGAACATAAGGGACGAACTCCGCAGGCAAACTTCGTGGAAAACGTGGTATCGGTGGAATCTACACAAACACTTTGGGAAGCTTACAAGGTAGTAATCAAGGGTCAAGCTCTGTCCCTGCAAACGGGATATATTGCCAAAAAGCGTGAACTACTGGTTCAGGCGGAGGCCGACCTCCTGGCGCTGGAGCGGGACCACTCGCAAAATCCCTCCCCAGATGGGAGCCATCGGCTTTTAATGAAGCAAGAGGAATACAGGATGAGCACTAGGGAACAGATGGTAACTAAACACCGTGCCACCCAGCATAGAATTTATGAACTTGGTGAAAGGGCCGGAAAAACACTAGCTTGGTTGGAAAGAAGGGAGCAGGGGTCTAGGTGGGTGCATAAATTGACGACGCCCAGGGGTACTGCGGTACTGCATCCACGAGCTATAGCGGAGCAATTCGCTGATCATTTTGAAAGGGTGTACACCCCCTCGACCCACTACACGGCTGCAGACTCACAACTGCTACTTCGGGATAGTGATGTGCCGAGTCTCTCGGAGGGGGAGAGGGAGATCTTAGAGGCGGACCTCTCGAACGAGGAAATACGTAAAGCCCTGGGACAGATCAAATCGGGGAAAGCTATGGGTCCAAACGGCGTTCCAGTCGAGTTCCTAAAAGCAACTGCCTCCCTGACTGTACCACACCTGAAAGCCATGTATGAAGAGAGCCTGGAAGTGGGTAGTCTACCTGAGGATCAGCGACTAGCCACCATAGTGGTCATCCACAAGCAAGGTAAACCGGTAGATCAATGCAGCTCTTACAGACCAATCTCGCTGATTAACGTGGAAGCAAAGGTGCTAGCCAAAGTTTTGGTTAATAGACTGGTGACAGTTATCACATCGTTGGTACACCCGGATCAATCGGGTTTTATGCCAGGAAGAAATACAGCCCTTAACATTCGGCGTCTACACAATGTGATGGCTCGTCGGATTATATCGAAGAGGATGTGGCAGTGCTATCCCTCGATGCCTCAATGGCATTTGACTCCATTGAATGGCCATACATGTTTGAAGTACTTAAAAAGGTGGGATTGGGCCCTAAATTCGTAGCCTGGGTAAGGCTCCTTTATACCGGAGTGCTGGGACAGGTGAGGGTCAATAACTATGACTCCCGGAAGTATTTTGAGCTCAGACGGGGTACTAGGCAGGGATGCCCGCTTTCTCCGCTGATATTCTTGCTTATTCTGGAGCCTCTTGCGGCCTGGGTGCGCAGGGACGTGATGGTGAGAGGGCTGCGATGGGCGGAAGGAGTAGAGGACCGCATATCCTTATATGCAGATGATATACTTCTGCATCTTGCATCCCCGCATAAATCGATCAGAGCGGTACTGGACATATTCACAAGTTTCGGTAAATATTCAGGATATGCTATTAACTGGCACAAATCTACACTGTATATGTTGAGGGGCCCGGCCCCCCGACTTCCGCCGGACTGTAATATAGCGGTGGCGACGGAGGGGTTTCGATACCTGGGAGTCATTGTCACACTAGACCCAGGCGGTTTCTATAGTTCCAACTTGGCTCCCCCTCTGGTCAGACTGCGAGCTGAGGTGAAGCACTGGAGGTCGCTGCCCCTAACATTGTTGGGGAGGGTGGCGCTCTTCAAGATGCTGGCCCTTCCTCGCTTCCTCTATATGTTACATAACTGCCCGCATAAAGTCCCGGATTCGTACTGTAGAGCAGTTGAGGGTGAGATTCGAACGCTGATGGAAAGTCCCCCAAGATCGCATTTAGAAAGCTGACGAAGGGTTGGTACGATGGGGGCATTGCACTCCCTGACCTGCAACGCTATTACTGGGCTGCGCAACTGGTGGCCGTCAAACACTGGATGTACCACCCCCCTGATGACCCGGCGTATGCGCTTGACCGATATCAAACAGATCGGTCCGGATACCTTGGCGCTCTGTACACGGTCAATAGGAAAGGAAGGGAGAGGTTTTTCGGTCCTACGCAACACACTCTAGAGATCTGGCACTTAGTCAATTCTAGGCTGGGGTGGGCGGGAGTCCTCTCACGGGCCACTCCGTTGTGGTTCTCCCAGAGGCTTGGCATGTTGTGCCATCAGCCCGGGTTCGAGAAATGGGACCTTATCGGGATTTCAGCAGTAAAAGACCTGGTGCAGAAGGGTGCAATACTCACTTTTGAGGACCTAAGAAGGTGCTACCAGCTGGCGCGAGGAGAAGTGTACAGGTATCTGCAGATAAGACATGCGCTTATGGCGGCGTTCCCGTCCTTCACAGATATACCGCAAATGTCGCCTCTAGAGGATCGTCTATTAGATGGACCTCTAACCTCAAAGGCGATATCCCTAACTTACAAAAAGCTGAGCAATAATTTGCTGGACACATTTTCAAAGCTTAGAGAGAGGTGGCAGGACAACCTACGCCCTATAGATGACGAAGACTGGCAAACGGCCCTCATGTCCCCTCGAGAGGCGGCCATCACACAACGATTCAGGCCGATTCAGCTGCGCATATTACACCGATCATACATCACAGGGAAAATTCTGGCGCGAATAGGGGCCAGACCTGACGACTCCTGTGTGAAGGGGTGCGGGCAACAGGCCACATTTTATCACACGTTGTGGAGCTGCCCAGAGATATTTACACTTTGGGAGGGGGCCTCAGAACATATGCAAACCTCCCAGGGGAAAGATATCGTACTGACACCAAAACTGGGACTTCTGAACATATGGGAGGAAACTGATCTCACGGAAACTGAACAGCACTTCATAACCCTGGGGTATACATTGGTGAAGAGAGAATTGGCCAGAGGATGGGGGGGGGGGGTGAGTAAACCCACCACGCGTCACCCTGTGGGCTAACGAGATGGACAGATGCATGCTAGCGGAGACCGCAGTTTTTAAGGCTCGGGATGCCCCAAGAAGTTGGATAGAAAATGGTCGCATTGGAATGCATATCGAGGGAGTCCCTGTGTATAGCCCACTGTCGAAATGGAAATGAATAAGCAGGCGGGAAGTGAGGGGGGGTATAATATGTATTGAGAACTAATGGTTGTCCCATACTATGTCTACATATCCTAGGTCTGTCGCTTCATCTATGTATGCATGGTTGCAATTGAAAACCAATAAAAATAAGTATAAAAAAAAAAGAATTGGGCCGTGCTTGACTACTATATCGGGGTGGTATAATGAAACCCTCACACTCAAATGTAAATTTGTGTTTCAAAGTGTACGCTAATTGTATCGAGTCAGCAAATGTTTGTTACCCTGTGGCGACAGTGTGCCCATTGGAGTAAGTCGCTACCATCTGAAATGAATCAGTGCCCTTGGGAAGTGGTGCCAGAACTCCTAACCTGTCATTACTTAGATAGGGGGAGTTATGAGTTTCGGCAGCTGTCAATAGTGCTAGCCAATAGGCACTGGGAGGCAGGAGATCTAGCCACTATAGTGAGGAGTAAGGAATAACTGGCTGTATCCCATAAATGTGTGTAGCCAGGGACCCTCATTATATTAGGCTTCGAATGGGGCATACATTGTGTGTAGAGTATCAGCAAGAAGCAGAGCTGGGCACTAAGAGTTGGGATACATGGGGTCTAACCCATGCAAAATGAGGCAAAATAGTAAAAGGTCATCACTAGTTGGACCCATAGGCCGGTGCATGTGACTCAAGTGTCACCGTTTCATCACTGTACCCCACGGGATGTTGTCATTCAGTCCTTGCTTGTGGGTGGATAAACGGCAGATCCAACGCTGCTCTTTTTCAAACAGTACTTGTTGTGTGTTCAGACCTAATTTCGATCGCTCAATGATAGTCCAGCTCAAATCATTAGTAGTATGCCCTGCCTGCAGGAAATGGTCAGTGAGCTTCGTCATGTTCTTCTTACACCGGATATTGCTGCGATGTTCGCAAATTCGCTGCTTTACTTTTCGTGAAGTCATACCAACGTACCAGAGCCCGCAAGGGCAAGTAATCAGGTACACCACGTTGGTGGAGTTACAATTGGTGTGTGCCCTTTGTGACCAAAACTTCCCCTCTTCCAGCGCAAGTTGCTTTGTAGGGGCTATTAGATGACAGACGCTGCAGGCTCCACACGGGAAATGACCTGTTACTGGTGGGAGGCCCCAGGCGTTTAGACCGACTGATTATCATCCCTACTTGCGTTCTTAGGGCGAGTGTGAATGACAGAACCCTTAATACTCCTAGCTCGTTTGAAGGAGAAAAGGGGTTTCTCCCATTTGTGGTTGTTGCTCTCAAGGATTCTCCAGTGTTTTCTAATGGATTTGCTGACGGCGTTGGAAGCTACATTGTACGTTGTTACGCATGTCAGAGGTATCTCCACTGTTGGTTTTGGGGTGTCTTCAAGGAGGGCTTCTCTATGTTGGTTCCGGGCCCTCTAACAGCTTTTTTTGAGTATTTTTCCTGTGTAACCCCGCATCGGGAGTTTGTTGGTCAGATCCTTGGCCTGTGTCCGGAAGTCCTGTAGTTCACTGCAATTCCGTCTGAGGCGTAAATATTGGCCGAAAGGAAGGTTCTCCCGTAGTGGGCGAGGGTGGAAACTCGAGAAGTGGAGCAGGTTGTTTTTAGCGGTGGGTTTGTGGTGCGTTAGTGTCTGAAGGTGGCTACCGACCTTCTTGATAACCACGTCGATAAATACCATCTCGTCCTTGTTGTACGTGTAGGTGAACCGCAGGTTAGGGTCACACGTGTTGATCCAGCCACAGAATGTTAGGAGGGTTTTCTCACTGTTCATCATTCATCAACATCTTCTTCTCACAGGCTAGGCATTTAATAAACAGCACTGGTACAGTGGTAAAAAACACATGGAGGTGAAAACAACCCACGAATAGTCATGAACAAAATACTTTTGACTCAGAAAAAAGGTCCTAACTAAATGTTGCTGTTTCAGCATGTTTACTTTTATGGATTGGGCTGTGAAAAGAAATTAGTTACTTACCTCTAACTCCAATTCTACAGAACATGTATTTCACAAACTTTGACCATTCCCTGTAGCAAGGCTAGAAATCCCTAGTAACTTTCAATAACAGTGAACTGTGTCAAAATGGCCACATGCCTCAACCACAGGGTTTATTTAGTACCACATCCACCTCATTAAAACAACCCAAACAGCCAATTAAGTGTAAGTGCTAAGGTCTCCTAATCCCCATATAAGCCCTTCTAGCCCAGATTTCATAGAACAAGTGAAAGTAGAGTACGTAACATATTTTTGAGCCTCTGACCAAGGAGGAGAGAGGGTCATGTGAATATATGAAAGATGTAAAAAACTGAAGAACTGGAGCTACAGGTAAGTATCTATTTTTTTCTCCAGCAGTGGATTTTCATACACTCTCATGCTCGAATCTGAATAGAAAGCAGTAAATAACATTGAGAATAAAGCAGGAAGAAGTCTCTCCTTTTCAGAAACAGGTTACAGAGAACTGGCTGCCCCTAGTGCTGAGCCGGTTTCAGGATTCACGTACAGGAAGAAGTACTTCGTCAACGTACACCTGTTCTTTCAGGTAGCTACACAGCAAATGTTTTGTAAAGGCACATCAGCAAAGAGCCCAGTAGTCATTGCCATGCTCCTGGTAAAATAATAATAATTCCAATTGGTAAAGCGCGAACATATCACCCCTGTAGGAGATTCAAGGCACTGGGGGCCATCGTGGAGATTAAGTGAGCCATGCCCAGAGTCACATGATGGTGAGCAGAGCTGCTGTTGGGGATCAAACCATGAGCCCCGCGCTCCGGTGTCAGCCGCTTTGACCGCTGCGCCACATCTCTCCTTCATAAAATGAGGCCTCACTCTGCCCTGGAGTGGACACCACTTTGTTGTGGCTGAAAGCAATGCAGGCTTACCACCATCGTGCTATTTTCTGCTTAGATATGGATCGATCTATGCCTCGATGGCCAAAGGGCACGAGCAGTTTGTCAGATGAACATGTCTTTTTCTTTTGTCTTGTCCATGTAAAATCTAATGCATCTCCGTACATCTACTGAGTGCAATGACTTTTCAGCTGATGTTGTGGGATTTGGGGAAAAAACACAGAATCACAGGCTCATTAAGATGGAAGTCAGTAGAGACTTTAGGCATGAATTAAGGGTTGGTCCATAACATTTGTTTGTTCCTTGTAAACAGGAGAAAGGGTTCTTTCACACTAAATGCTTGCATCTCTCTACTCCCCTTGCCAATGTAAGGGACAGAGGAAGTGCTGCTTTCCAGAAGATTAACTTTAGGTGCACTTTGTAGATAGGTTTGGAGGGAGGTAGCTTAAGTTGGCTCAAGACAGTGTAGAACTCAGAAGGCATCGGGAGGGCACAACGCTAAAGGAACTGCTCTATAAAGTCCCTTCATAAGCTATTTTATGATCCATTATGAGAATAGAGTGAGCAAAATGTCTGCAGTTTTCTAAACCTTGATATTACGATGAGATGGACTCTTACTGAAAAGTATTTAGGACCACTTTTGGCTAGGCCCAGCAAGGATGGAACTATTCAAAGGGATTATATAGGCACTATATTAATATTGTATTGAAGGTTGATGTAGTCGGGCCCAGGGAGATGTAGTCTGAATCTTTTGTCTTTGAAACAGACACAGAAAGCAGCCTGGGTTGCATTTTCAGTGGTATTGAGGGAAGTGTGGATAACCCCAAGAGTTCACTGTACCAGTACCATGCAAAGGTATCCACAGTATGCTGTGGATCAGGGGAAACGGAAGCAAGGTGTAAGCACTTGCTAAACAATGTGATCAAAAAACAATCTTTTAAAAAAACTATATATATATTTTTATTAACATTGGTTTGTAAGACCACAGCACGATACATGTTTAATAAAGAAGATTTGTAGCATCGTACATTGACCAAGTAGTGAGCTAACACAATATTACTATATAAACAGATTGTTACTGTTATTACCTTCAAATAACACATTTCCATTTTAATTTCATATGCTAGGTGTTTGTCCCGGGTAGAGAGCTCCTCTAGCCTTATCTGGTGACTATAGGATGTTTCGTAGCTAATTCCTCCTCTGTTTCCTCACTCATTTCCAACCCGTAGCACCTCATCTAAGGGTTCCATCTTGGGGCAACTTGTTGTTTTGTATGTCACTTTTATCTGTGCCCATATAGAGGTCCACCCCCCTCTTCAATTCAGTGATTGTGGGGAGGATGGATCGAAATGCCCCATTGTCTCTCTATGTCTCAACTGGCGACCACTGTTTCTAGATTACATAATAGGAGCTTTGACCGAGGGAGATCCACCTCAGAGGGAATACCCAATAGGATTTTTTTTGGGTCCGGCGCTAGCTGCGTCTCTAGAACATTGTTCGGCTTGTCTATTATCTGGGACCAGTATTGTTTGATGTAGTGACATTCCCAAAGCGTATGTATGTAGGTGCCTCTCTCTGTCTTACACCGTAGGCAGGTCGCTGTCTCTGCCCTCCCCATTGCATGTAGTCGTGTCCTATCAAAGTACACCCCATGTAATATCTTGAACTGAATCAGTCTTAATCTTAGCTTGATTGCCACTTCTCTAGGGTGCATCAGAGCTGCCTTCCAATCTATGTCCTCCAGTGTACCGGTTGTGGTTTCCCATTTGGCTCTGAGGGTCATTAGCCTATATGGGATATTGTTAATTGAAGTCCTATACATCCAGGAGACAGCTTTTTCGTGAATTTCCCCCTGCAGCAACCTTTCCTCTAGTGGGGCAATTCAGGGATCTTGATGTTTCCTAATTTTTCAGCCCTCCATGCATGTTGTAATTGAAAGTATTTATATCTTTGGGTGTAGCTCAGTTGGTATTCCCGTTGGAGGGAATTGAATGGAACTAGGTTGCCCTTTTCCATGACATCTTCCCGTTTGGATATCCTTATCATATCCCAATGTCTGAAACCTTGAAGCCTACTTATTTTTGGTAATTTCGCTCCCTACCACTGCTGGGTTTCCATCAAGCGTTTCTTGTTCCATTGCATTTGTCATTCTGCACCTTTCCAGGCCTCTATCATTCTCTGGTTTGCTGGTAGCAAGTGCCGGGTTCCCTTGCCCCCATACAGATAATAAAGATGTGTATGTGTCTGGAATTGGAGTCTTTCCAGAGCATGGTTGGGATGGTCACCCGGCATATGTTCCCATTAATTTATCGGGACTAGAAGTGCCGCCCTATAATATGATCGTATATCTGGAAGAGATAACCCTCCATTGTACTGATTGCGATGGAGTCATACTCTTGGGTGGCCTCCGTACTATAGAGGCAAGCGTGCCTGTTAGCTAGTCGGCGAAGATTATATCTAGTCGATCTTCTTGGCATAAAGCCAGACTGGTCGCTGTGGGTAAGGGATGTGATCACCTGTAAAAGGTGTGTTGCCAGAATAATTGCTAATATTTTGTTTCTAAATTTAAGAGCAAAATGGGTCTATACGACCCACATTCCGTGGCAGATTTTCCTGGTTTGTGTATCGCCACGATCGTGGCATTTCGGAGGTCAGGTGGGAGTCTCCGATTTTTTTGTGCCGCCAGGTACATTTTCAACAGGTGTGGGCCTAGCAAGGCTGCGTTGGCCTTTAAAAATTCTGTAGGTAGGCTGCATCTATCACCTCTGCTAGCGTGAGTTCGGATTAAAGTACCAATCGGTCTTCTCTAGAGAGGGTGGGGATGTCAATCTCACCCAGATAGTTACTCATTTGGAGGTCTCCCGCTAAGTTTCTCACCCTACAGAAATTCGCATAATATCGTGCAAATGCCTCTGCTTTGTGTTGCGCTGTCATGTGTGTCACCCTGTCCTCTTGTATCGATGTCACCCATCTCATTTCTCTCACTTTTCTACACAACCATGCTAAAAGTCTCCCAGCCCTAACCCCGGTCTCATAGAGGCGATGGTGTGTTGCAAGAATCTGAGCTTTCGCTTCCTGGCTAGCCAATGGTCTATATTCACTTAGGATAACTGCTATTTGACGAAGTAGCTGTGGGTCCTTATTTGGGTGAAGACATCCATCTAGGTTTAATCGTTTATGTTCTAGGCCGTCAATCTCTTGTGTCTCCTTCCTTTTTTATGTGCTATAATGTTTTGTGCCCTGTCCCGAAGTACTGTCTTGTAAGCTTCCCAAAGGGTGACTGCCAAGGCTACCGTGCCCTCGTTTTCACTGAAGTGCAGCTCTGAAGCATTTAGCATCTCCTGAGCTACGGTATGTTTCCGTAGGTCCCATGCGTTTAGTCTCCATTCTTGTATTACCCTTCTGTTCTACCCCCTACCGTCAGCCAGAGTGGTGAATGATCCGACAGGCCTCTTGCTAGGTATTCTACTTTATCTTTCCTATTTCCCCCACCGGGGCAAGGAGATAGTCGAGCCGTGAGATCACTTTGTGCGCACTCCTGAGAAGAAGGAATATGTACAGTCCATAGGATTGTATCCACGCCAGAGGTCTGTTAGTCCTAGAGTGTGTTGGAACTCTGCTGAAGGGGTCGTTCTGTGTGGACCTTGTCCTATATTTGAACAGTCAATGTGTGGATCTACTACGTCATTAAAGTCTCCTCCCAATATGTGTGGCGAGGGTCCCAACTCCAGCAATATCCCTGCCACTTCATCTAGTGTTTGTTTTTGCAGTCGGGGTGGGGTGCATATATGCTGATCAGAGTGAGTTCTTTAAAGCCCCATGTTCCCTGCACGGCAACATACGTACCAGCAGGATCCACCCAGTTTTTGGTAATGTGGAAGGTAGTTGTTCATTTAATTAGTATAGCAAATCCTTTGGCGCCTGTTGTAAATCCTGCATGGGCTAAGATGTTATAAATACCCCTTCCCAAAAAGGGACATTTCTAGCCACTTAAGTGCGTCTCTTGTAGGAAAATGATGTTGGGTATGAGTCTTTTAAAATATCTGGCCACAAGTTCCCTCTTGATTTTGTTATCAAGCCCATTAACATTCCATGTCAATTCCAAGTATGTCCCCTCGCCTGGTGTGTGTGACAAATCTTTGTGTATTGGCATGCTTTCAGCATGTGTCGATACCACTGGCCCATTTCGCTCTATGTGGTCTCAATGCCTCCCCTTCTATAATCTATCATTAACATCGCCCTTTTATGTTGCGCTCCCTGTTTCTGAATCCCCAAATGGTCCCCCCACCTCACTCTCTCCCACTACCCTCGTGTGCACCCTAACTGGTCAACATGACAACTAGCACGTAGTTTAAGACTGAGAGGTTTTGTCCCCTCCCTCCCCTTAACTAACTCCCCTTATTAACCTCTAAGGGTTATATTAATGCTAAACTAGTCACCCTAAGGGTGAGGCTAATGAATGTCAAAGGGCACTAAGTGCCTTCTTACTGTCCTTTTGGCTGCCAACAGTCCCACTCATGTCAACCTTCGTTTTCGTTGCTGCTGTGACTCCAGAGCGACTTCTTCTGTGTTCAGTTCTTCCAAGTGAGCTTTTTGGAGGAGTGAGTGGTCGCTGTCACTGTCTGCTGATTGTTCCTGTCCCGATGGATCAAAGGAGATTGGTCCTCATGTTTTAGACCAGCCCTGTTTAGTCGGAGGGGGGCCTTTCCGTCACCCGAATGGGTGAAGCGCTGTGTCCTTTTCTCTCTCTTCTGCCGCAGTCTAGTACCCTGAGGGGTTTCTGGATCGGATGCCCCAGTTTAATCTCACCTGCCTCTCAGAGGGAGGCGTTCCTCAATCCAGGTCCAAACTTCCTCTGGTGTTCGGAGTCGAAGGTGTGTCTTTGCTTCTGCACCACTCCGGAGTAGTCTTGGAATACCATGATTTTAGCATTGGCATATTTGATTTCCCCGGTTCTTCTTAGTTCTCACAGTATTAAATCACGGTCCTGGAAGTTGAGGAAACGGGCAATCAGCGGTCGTGGGGGCCCCAGGCGCTGGCATTGCACCCGGTATCCTGTGTGCTCGCTCGATTATGAAGCACTGTGTCGCCGGGAGTCCTGGAGCCATGTAGAAAGAAAGAGCCCGGTGTCCGTTCTCTCTGGGAACCCTATGAAGCGTAGGTTATTCCTGCGCTCTTGGTTTTCTGCGTCGTCGTCGACCTTCCACACCACTTCTTTTAGGGTTGAGTTAGTCTTTAGACTTCTTTTCTAATTGTGCGGTAGACGTCTTCAACTTTGGATATGCGATGTTCCTCCTGGGTCACTCCGCAACGTTACGTATATCTTGACGCAGCAGGGTTACCTCCGAGCGAATCTCTGCCATCTCCCCCTACAGGACCTCCCTGGATGCATTGATCGCCTGTAGAAGAGTTGCATTGTCCGGTATGGCAGCTGTGTCACCTTCTGCGCCAGATAAAGGGGGCACCACCTTTGTGTACCTGTCCATTTTCCCTTTCTTCATAGGTTTAGTGTCCTTGTCTCTGGCCATTTTAAGTGTGTAGGGATCCGGTGTCACCCCTCAAAAACTGTGGCTCTGCTCTCCCACCGGTACCCAGCCCCCGCCGGCCTCTAGTCCTCCAGGTCAACCCTCGATGGTAATGTGTGGCCACGATCTAGAACCAGTGGCTGTATTTCTGTTGATACGCCCCCTCTGGTTTGGCTGCGGGCTGGCCCTTTTGGCCAATGTGTCCTTCACCTCTCCTGCTGTACCTGTATAGGTAGCGGTGTCCGTCTGTCCAATGAGCTACTGGGGGAGACCCCACTCCCAACACGCTATGTGTACGTGTGGGGGGGGGGGGGGGGGCTTGGGTCTTTAGTGGTTCTCCTCAGTCTCCCTTTGTTTGGGGCCTTCCATCCATCCAGGGGGGGGGAGAGATCCCGGGCCGGATGGTCTCCGATTCAGTCTCTTCTGGCAGAGACACCTTTGTGGGGGTGTCGCCGTTCCGGGATCCATCCGGTTTCTTGTTCCTTCCGTCTGTGTGCAGTGGGAATGGCCAACTTTTCTGTTTTGGGTTCCGGCTCTTCCGAATCAAATAGACGGTATTTGCTGTCTCTGCTATGGCGAATCAACACCACCACCCCTCCCCCAAGGGGGCAGTGGATTCCCAGGACAGGGTGTGCTTCATCCCTGGACTGCATTTTGGACCTCGCCATCCCTGTACGGGAACTGAATTGAAGTTTTGTCAGTGGTTCCAGAGAGGATTTCATGTTTAGTGTCAGTCCTAATGTGTGAAACACATTGATGCAAGTGGCCACCGAAGCCTTTAACTCTTCCCTTGCTGGAGCTTTGACGAGTCAGTCATCCAAATACAAGTATACTTCATGATACTGTCGTCTGAGGAAGGCAGCAACAGCCACTTGATGAAAATACAGGAGATAGACTGGAGACTGGTTGGAAGTGCCTGAATTGATAAAACGGCTACACCACTGAAAAGCAGAGGTACTTCCTGTTGTTCAATGTACCAGGACATGCAAAAGCACATCCTAATGGTCCAGGATGATAGCTTCTCCTTCCTGAAGCATCAGTATGACTTGCTCGAGCATTATCATGCACATAAACAGTTTTTCAGAAATGTGTTCATCCCCCTAAGGTCTAGCAGAGGCCTCTAATGTCCAGGTTTTTTATTTGAAAGAACCTCAAATAGAATCTCTTGTTTCTCTGGGATCTCCAGTCTCTATCAAAGAGGAGAATTTCCCTGTGTAGATGCCTCAGCAGTAGATGATGTTCCTTCCAGGTTGGGCAGGCAGGTGGCATCTACACAAACACCAGAGTGTGTATTGAGTGTACAATCTGCCACACCCACTAGTCCGATGTTATGGACTCCAAATGCTGGAGCTAGACCTGTAGGATTGGAGACTGTAGGGGAAGCCGCTGCGAAGAGTCTCTCTTCTCATTGTCCTGTGAGCGCAATTTATTGGTGCTACATTTCTGTCCAGAAGATCTGCCAAATCCTTTCGTTTGACTTCTGCTGAATAAAAATCCTTGATCATTTCTGTACTGTTGTAGGGGATAATATGGACAGCCTACACCTCCATATTGAGTGAAACCTCCCATTTATGCCTAGGATCTTCATGAGCCCTGAAAAGCAGCTGAGCCTACACGACGATACTCCATATCCCTAAGTCCAGTGTCCACGTCCATCTTAATGTTTTGCAGGCATCGTCTATGTGTTGCCCGAACAGGGCGAGTCAGTCAAATTACATTTACAGGATATCTGGTTACTGGATGGAGTTCTGCAGATCTCAGATATTATTGCCTCCTTAAAACAGATGCTTCTGTCAGCTGGCGGAAACCATATTAGATACATCCACTGTGTTGTTGATGATGGCTGTTTGTGATCTCTCTATGACAATGGCACTGGCAGCCTGTCTCTTGTCCTCAGTGATGAGGTCTATCAGTGATGTGATGTCATGCTACATCTGGTGATCATAACAACACAAACCTGCAAAGGTATTTAAGGGCTTTGAACAAGATTGCTGTGTAAAGCCAACCCTACAGTCTGAATTATCTATCCACTGGCTGTCTCTGTGAGGAGGCACTTATGATAATTGGGTTCAATGTCTCCATCGCCTCAACCTCATTCCCGAACACTTTTGGAAGTCTGCTACCATCACACCCCTGCTAAAGAAACCATCCACTGAACCAGACATGCTTTCCAACTATACTCCGATCTCCTTCCTACCATAGCTGGAAAAGGTCTTAGAGAAACTAATCAACAGACGCTCACTGACCATCTCCGCAACCAGGAGCTTCTCAATGCCACGCAGTCCAGATTCAGACCCAAACAGTACAGAAGCAGCACTCATTACCACCACAAAAACATCCGCCTGGTCTTGACAAAGGAGATATGGCAGTCTACATTCTCCTCGACCTTTCTGCAGCATTTGACATGGTCACACACCCCATCCTCATCAGGTGCCGGTATGACAATGGCATCCAAGGACCCACCCTCTGCAGGATCTGCTCCTTCCTAACAGACAGAACACAAGCTGTCAGCCTGGCACCTTACACCTCGGAACCCACACACTCATCTGTGGAGTGCCTTACGGTTCATTGCTCAGCCCCACCCTCTTCAATGCATACATAATCCCTCTGACCAAAGTTACCTGCACATATGACTTCACCATCCTCTTCTACACCGACACTAAACTCATACTGTGCCTCTTGGACAAGAGTTCCAACACAAGAAACAAGTTTACTAACTGCATGACTAAAGTTGCTAACTGAATGAAAGCAAACTGTCTCAAGCTCAACAACAAGACAGAGTACTGATCTTCTGCAAGAACACAATGGGACTCCAACTGACGGCTGGTCAAATTCAGACCCACACCCAGCACTCACACGAAGGAACCTCTGAATATTCAACAGAACAACGGTCACTCACACCCTAGTCACCAGCACGGTAGATTATTGGAACACCCTCTATGCTAGAGTCACCAAGAAACTCACTAGACGACAACAAATGTTCCAGAACTCAACAGCCAGAATCATTATTAACTTCTCACACATCTCAACACACCTCAAGGAGCTCCACTGGCTCCCAATACACAAATGAGCTTATGTCAAACTCCTCACATACACATTCGAGGCACTACACAACTTAAGACCATACCTAGTTGAACAGTCGCATCTCCTTCTACCAACCACCTAGACACCTCTGCTACAGAACTCCTACTTGACTAACAGAACCAGTTCAGGAAGACAGGAAATCTTTTACATCGCTCCTAAAGCGTGGAATGGCCTCTCACTCCACATCAGAGCCTCTTCGTTTCTTCTTGAATTATACCAAGAAGCTGAGGGCCTGGCGTAAACTACCTACCATGGGCAGGGATATGTACACCCACCTGCTCAGTACCAGGATACACTTGCAGCCGATAGTTTGCTTTACAAACACACAGAACATAAGGCAAGACATGGATACATAACACATCATGCAGGACTGTTCATGATTTTCAGCAAGGGTGTATTAGAGGAGACCGAAAAAATGAACGCTCCCCTACAATCCAACATTCATCAGGGCATCCTCTAGAGAACCAGGAACCTTGCCCATCAAATAAGCAACTGCTCACATCTAGAGTTCTGGCAGAATGAAAAGTGTTCATGACTGGACACCCTCTGGATTTTGTTGGGGAGTTGCAACTTGTGGGCAGAGTGGACATGACCTTTGGGGCTTTCCAGTTGTGAGCCCAGTGATGGCCATCACTAGCAAAAACGTCCCACAGAAAATTCAGCATTGTGTAGGGAATACCATTAACTGAGGATGACTTAGCTTTTCAGTCTACAGTTTGCCAAATGGTCTGCGGAGGAGGCTGGGAATTGCCACATACATTGCTGCTGTGATAAGCATAGCACGGGTAGTCCTACATACATTTTGCAGCAAGCATGCCCCAGCATCAGTGTGAAAATATGAGATAAATCTTTCTATAACTCTGATGGCATAAATGAATTAAGCCTATCATTTGGAGATGAGAGGTAACGAATGAGCAGCATGTAGAGGAAGGCATAAATGTTTCTCCCTTCTCACCACACCTCTGGGCTCCAAAGTCCCTTGGTGCATTGTTCACCAGAAAACCTACACTTAATGTTAATATATTGGCAGACACAGTATGATTTCTGGAGCATCAGAATCATGTCACATGTCTCCAGGCGAGTGCTCTACATGTTATGCAGATATGCTTTCCAGTGTTGGGGTCACGCCTATGTGGTAGGTCTTTAAATGCTGATTACTACCATTGGTGGCATCAGATTATAGAGGCAGAGTACATAACATTTTACTACGCCAATACTTCCAAACTTTCCCCTTGTAAATCTGTGTAGCAGATTGTGCCTTGCCACCCTTATTCTCACTGCCTGTGTATGGATTATATAAGAGCATGATTGAGCATATGCGAGGAAAGGTACTCATGTTGGGGTCCCCTCCAGTGTGCAAGTAGTGCCCAAGTTAAAGAGTGCAGACTGCATGGTCGCCTGACACTATAGTAATGCCCTGCACCCAGTACTTGAACGCTCGCCACCCAAATTGCTTGCAGGACTAAACAGCATGTGACCTTACAAATGGCGGCCTGTGTGTGGCCTGTCAACGGTGCAAGCACCTACACACAGAGCTTCAATGACCCTGGCCATATCTTCTGCAGACGCAATGCCTGCGTGTGACCCTGAGAGTAGCACTTCGTGTGGTGGTCACCAATGTGACCACTGTGCAACCTGACCGGATGTGCACCTGAAAACAGAAATCTATTCATGATAGCTGCAGAGAAGAAGCTCTGTTATCCTGGCACTTGTGGGATTTCTCATCATGACCTGTGTGGCGCCAGCGCAGCATCACTCTGTGTATGTAAAAAGCAAGGACCACACTTCATGGTAGAAAGCGCTGCCCAGGGGTTCATAGCGACCTACCGGGTATTGCTTCATGCAGGAGCTAAATTTAAACAGAGAAAACGGTAAAGAGATAACCCCCTTGGACGAGCCAGACAGCGGAGTCAGTTTCAGCCACGGAGAAAGGCAATGGGTCAATGTTCTCAATATGTAAAAGTGTGTAGGTTGCATCCTTCATGGACATAAATTGTTGTTTGTCAGTTAAATGAAAAGGTAAAAACAAAGCAGTTGCGTTCAAATAATCCCATGGCACTTTTCCCATTTTCAGTGTTTGGAAAGTCCATGCAAATTGCATTACTGAACGCAATTCATTCTGACCATTATACAACAAAGATACATCATCTTGTACAATATCGACAACAGATGAGACAATATTATCTAATGTGTAAATGCGGGAAGAAAGTGTGTTAATACTGTTGTCAACAACAGCCAGTACCATTTCTAGATTCGCCTCATCTATCTCCCTTAAGCATGATGCTGCTTCAATTTCAGTAAGTTTCCATATTTCATTATAGGCCGCGTAAATAAACCTTTTTGTTCTTGGGCCTGCAGGGTCCTTGATAAAGTCGGCCAAATCAATGCTATTGGATAACAACCTATCAACAGGCAGCCGCTGGCAGAGGGTAGGTGCTGAATGAGCCGGCCCCCGAGACAACCCAAATAGGGCGCGGGCAGCCAACGGCCAAGCCTAGGAAGCCCTCACACGAGGGTAACACAAGTCTTGGAATGCTCTGAGGAAATTACTTTTAGACTTACACTGCTGATTAGGTCATTGCACCCCGCAGTTTTGAACCAAACACACCCTTTCACTGACGCGGGTTACCTTCCCAATCCCTGGAACCCCCGTATATACCGTGCACATCCTTTCAAATAGTTAGGTCCTGAAGAAACGCCACTGACCTTTATAGGCAAAGCAGGCGTGAAACATGTCGACCTTTTTCCGAGTCACATAAGCACCTTGCGCCCACTAGTGACTCCCTGACCTTCTGGTCTTTTTATTTTACCAGGGGTCCCGCAACATTAAAAAAGCGTATTTGGACAACCCTAGGTAATTTTATTCACTAACTTTGCACGCACGTAACCACCTGTTTCTTGGATCCTTTCCTTCTTACCCCCGTTTTATCCCACACACTCGCACTCACCTATCAACTTTTTCTCTTTAAAAGATCTCCGCAAAAGAGACCCTTCGGGGGACCGTCGGGCATTGCAGCGCCGGCCCGACGAGGAGCAATAAAAAGCCCGATGATGAAGAAAGACCACCTTCGGGGTGTGTGAGGGCAAACAAGAGGCTACACTGAGTCCTCCCCTTCGGATTGGATCCTTGATACTGGGGATAGTTCTCTCTGCCTCTTTTCACCTACACCTCTCCCTCCCCTCCACTTCTTCCTCCCTTCTACACTTTCTCTCTTTCTCCCTCTCTCTTTTCCCCTCTCTGTAATTCTTCTACTTTCCCCGTTGAGTAGGTGGTCACTAATATTGTTTCACCTCCAACTTGGAACAATGTCCTTATTGATGTAACTATTGGATAACAACGACAAATGTTGTTTCAAGGATGACAGGGACGAGTGTTGTAACCAATTTTGACACAATCTTCCCACAGAATACGTGGTAACCGAATGTGTATCCGCAAAACGCGGATCTTGTTTGTAACCTGGGACTATGTTATGGAAACGTAGTTGGCAGACATCAGCAGTCGTCTGCCATAGTAACCATCCTTGCGGGTCTAAACTTGAGACATAAAACGTTATATTCTGAAAAAATGCTTGCAGTTCTTCAATGGAATAATTAGTATACATGCTCCAGTTCTGATACAAAGCCAGTTTAGGAATCGTAGGGACATTCGTCTGTTTTGTAGTGGCTAAACTAAAACAGGTAGTTTGATAAATAGAATCATTTAAAAATAGAATTTGTGTTGGGATGAGGCACGAGCGATGTAAAGCGTTAGTGTCACGAACCTGCCAGGATCTAGAACCCCAAATAGATTTGAAATCAATGGTGGCCTTCCAATGTTTATAGTCGCCAACTGACAATTTATCAATAAACTCATTGGAATATAATAATTTTGTGTGGGTTAATATTACCTTGGTAGTAGATGAACATTCAATTTAAAATAAAAGGACTCCGGGTTGGACCTGTCAAAATCCATAAAATATGTACATTTCTTTAACAGGGTTTTGGAGCTACCTTCTAATGGATGCTCCCATTGTGTGTAATTAACAATATTTCTAAATGTATTAGCCTTATGCAAGTAGTGGTGTCCAAAATGCTGGTAACAATATCATTCGGAATAATTTGCAGTATTTAAATAAAAATCTTCAGCATCGAAGGCAGCATAAAACTTCAAATCTGAAAACAGAATGCACTGTTTGCACATCTCAATCATCTGAATGAGTGTTCTGTTTAACTACATCACCCATCGAAACACGAAGTACATTTGGTACATTAATAATCTCTGTTGGACCATGAATCTGGTAATCCACAGCATCCCAGACAATGCCGTCAGCCAATGGAAAGGCGGAGATGTTAACAAAAGTCTGGTCTCGTTTCATGATGTGAGAAGACGAGTGCAGAGCCAAAGTTCCAGTTACCAACTGAATAGCAGAGCATTCTGGCAAGTAATGACCATGGAAGAGTAAGAAAAAGACTGTCACAAAACCAATGCACATGAACAAAAAAGTTAGGATCAGCACCAACCAGATTTATGTCCAAGGAGGGACCAAATAAGTCTGTTTAAACCAGGAAACAAAAATACTGAACTTAGTTGGGTCAAATGATTAAATGGATGTCGAGTCAAAGGAAAAACGTGACTGATTAAGTGTAGTTGGTTGCAAACCAGGTAACGACTCACTTGTGGGATAAGCATATTCAGTTTCCTCTGTACCCGGTGAAGTTGGTGGCATTAGCAAGGAATGTGTCACAGAGTCCATCCCGATGGCAGTGTCGTGTTGTGTGCGGCCAGACGTGCCAATCACAGGATTCCTTAAAAGTGCTGGATACGATGCAGCAGGTGTAATACAATTCCGAATCGGCCAGATGTTGTAGCTTGACATTGTACACGCAGATGTATCTGTTGTCTTTGCGACCAGGAAGCGGTGGTAAAATGACTGTACGAGTACCCTTCACGCCAAGCACTGGAACCAGCCACACTCCTTTTTGTTCTCCACCTTCCCTCAGTGCAGATCTCCAACTTTGGGTAGCCAACCAACTACCGGAATATGTAGTGCAGCATCAGTGGCAGAGGGTAAATGTTCTTTTGCAAGACTGTCACGGGACCCTTGTAAGTCCTGTAACATAGAATGATTATCTACGTCAAAGGTTGCAGCTGCCGCCGCCATGTCTAGACCATCAAGGTCCGGAACTAATTTTTTTATGCCAAAGAGCATTTTGTATGGGGTCCGCCCACCCAGAGATCTTCTAGGGAGGTTGTTAAGTGCACGTTGTACGCCATACAAGTGGGCAAGTCAGTTCCTGCCAGTACCCAAGGCTCGGGCTGTCAAGGATTGCTTTAAGTCACAGTTCATTCGCTCCACAACTGAACTGCCCTCAGGCCTGTATGGAGACGAAAGTTTCACCTGCACCCCTAAACACTGCATTGCATCCTTGTATGCCTTGGAGATGAACCCTGGACCTTGGTCAGAATGGAAAGTGCTACATGCAAAAATTCCAACAAAGACACGCAAATCTCTGATGACATTTCGAGCGTCACCACTGCGTTATGGCCATACCCACACAAAACTGTGTGCACGAATCAACTGCAACTGAGATGTACTTATAAGCAGTATCTGAAGAAAATGGACCGCAGTGATCAAGATATACACAGCCAAAAGGCCTATTGGAAATGCAGAGTTGTGTTAGTGGCGGACGTGTGACTGTAGAAGGTTTAATCTGTTGACAAATGTCACCAGAAAGTACATAATTACGGGTCTGTTTATATAAACCACACCACCAGTAATGTTGCTGCAAGATAGAAACTGTCGCAGACACCCCAGCATGTGCCGAAGCCATGCCTTCATGTGCGGCTCTTACCAAAGAAAGTCTGTGGTTCGCGTTGGGAATCAACCTGTCACCAACGTTATTATACATAAGGAACTTGGTCGGGACTCAAATGATAAGAATACTTTTGAAGGGAACCCTTGAAGGTAATTTCCACCCTTCTCTGTAGCATTAATAGCTGCCAAGATTTCGCTATATATATGAGTCATGGATCGTGTAACGGCTGCAACGGATAACGTGGCTACTGCTGACTTGGCTGCTTCATCAGCCAAGCAATTGCCAACAGGGTGCGTGCCCACACGTTGATGGCCAAGAGTATGTATAACATGTGTGAGCGGCAGACGTTGTTTAAGATCTGCCACTCGAACCCAAAGCATCTTATGCTTAATTGCGCTGCCCTTGGAATCACGATAGTCATTTTGAGACCAAAAGTATAAGTTGTCCTTGAAGGCTTGAACACAGTAATAAGAATCACTCACAGTGAGAGTAGTCACATTAGGATCCGCAAACTCCAGTGCAAGCACCAAAGCACGCAACTCAGCCAATTGGGTGGTACATCCTCCCAATGCCTGTGTATGCACAACACTGGATTTGAACTCACCATTCAAGATGGTACCGGCCAAAATTGCACAGGCCACTGAATACGCATACTTAGAACCTGTTGAAGGTTGCGCTGAACCATTGGTTTAAATGATACAATCGTACTCCTCATGTGGATGCATAGAAAGAGGAGGAGGATGAACAAATTCATACTGCAAGAACTCCTGTGTCTGTAGCGAGGAGTCAAAGATAAAGGTGACATCAGGAGATGTCAAAGAAGTAGCCCACTGTATCCAACGTGGATGCACGGCCTTTGAGTTTGGTACACTTGACTTAGTCACTGCCTTAAGGGCAGGGTAAGGTGTCACCACCAAAATGTGTTTCCCCTGTGCCAGTGCGCATTCTTTCAACATTTCCCATCTGCACAGCTGTCAAGACTTTTTCAACACTGGAAAATCGCATCTCAGCAGAAGTGTATAAATGTAATTTGTAAGCAATAGGCACTGTGTCATCTTCATTAAACGTCAAGTAAGTGAAACCCAATGCACCTGGGACGATTCTTATCACCAGGTTTGTGCAGTTATCACATGTTAGCAAGTATTTAGATTCAAGAAGATCAGACTGCAATGATTGCAGGATAGCGGAATGTTCCGGAAGCCAGCAGGCTTTTGAAAAAGTTGGTTGTATCAATACATAAAGAGGTTTGATACGCTGGGCATATTCGGGAATATAAGTATGTCCAAAATTAAAAAATCCCAGCAATGATTGAAGTTTTTTCAGGGTCATTGGAGGTCGCAAACGTGCGCATTTCTCTAAGAAGTGAGGCGCTAAGCCTCTATCATTATTGAGCTAATAGCCCAAGAATAACACAATGTACTCTGCAATGTGTGATTTTGCAAAGTTAAATTTGTAACCGTAGTCCGCAAACAAAACAATGATGCGGTCGACTCAGCACAGATGCAGTCATAATTCGTCATCCGTGAGATAAATATCATCAACGTACGAGTACGCATCCGGGTCGAAGCAGTCCAGCAAAGAAACAAAACAGGCGGCGAAAACTCCAGGGCTGTTTTTGTAGCCCATAGCTAAAGGCCAAAATTGTTTTTGTTTACCACTGACGGTAAATGCTTTCCATTGAATGTATGCCGGGGACAGATCGTGACTAAAAAAGCCATTGGAAATGTCAAGTTAGTTTTATATTTTTTACGAACAAAGACTGTCTACAAGAGCAGAACTACGGGTATTCTGTACCGCAAAAGTGCGACAATGAGAGTTCAAATGCCGGTAATCCAAAACTGTGCGGTACGACCCATCGGGTTTTGTAACGGTAAAAAGAGGGTTGTTCATCGGTGAGACACATGTCTCAATCACTCCTTGATACTCTATGTCAGAATCTCAGAAACTGGACCTTTCGCTTCCCGCCAAAGGGGATATTGGTGTTGTGACTGAGGCATAGACCGCAATGGTATCTCATGGGGCGGTGAGTCTTTATCCCAGCTCACATGCGCACTGTACAAAGCCAGGTGCAAGCACCAGAGCCACTCTTCTGCAAATGACTTTGCATCCTCCTTGGAGACATTACATGAAAAACTCAAAAGTATCACTACCTCCCCTTTAGGAGCAGCAAGAACAAATGGTGGGGTCAGTCTGCCTCTGCCAACAATATGTCGTAGGAAGATGTCAGATTTTCCCCAAAAAATCCCTTTAATAACACGCTGTATGTCACCCTCAATTAGAAGAACAATATCATATGGTCTATCAGGGGGAGCCACTCGAGTGTCAGCTGTTTCAACTGTAATAAAAGTGTCAGTTGCTGTCGCCTCCAAAAATGGACGCAGTGCCTGCCGCACTATGTTAACTTCTGCTGCGCTGTCGAGCAGCGTTAATGCCCAAGTTAAATTCTGGAGTCGGGTCCTCACCGTCTGTAGCATATCTAGCTGTTAATGCTGCAACTTTCTTTTTCTGAAACTGTGGGCGCTGAATCGTCTTGTTTCCCTTTTCCGTCAGTCTGACTCTGTTGCTCACGTCCTTGTGGGGCACCTCGACCTCTGCCGCGCTCCTGGCGTTCACCTCCACTGGCTTGCGAGCCGCGTGATGTTTCCCGTGAAGAACGAGGCGAACGCTGATCAGGAATCTGAAACCTGTCTGGGGACCTAATTCTTGCGCGGTCGCGCAAATCATAAGTGCGCTCAGAAGAGTCGGGTATCGGTGACGCGGTACGTGACCCGTTTCTGTTGTTGCTTTCCCTGTTTCTTAGGTCTCCAATTCTTTTTATGAAAGGTTGGACGCTCGTCTTTCTCAGACAGAGACTTTTGTTGTGTGTGCGATGGGGCTGGTGTTTTAGCAAAAGGCTTAACACCCAAACTATTGTGTCCAATGGTCTTATAAGCCTGGGCAATTATTTTCAGTTGTTCCCGTGGCCTGTCCGTTTCCGGGACTTGCGCCAAAGCATTAGCTACTTGAAAGTTCACTGCATCTCCCTACACATTTTTTTTTTTTTTAAATCCTCATTCACCTCTGATCCCAACAAACTGGTGGTCCGCAGGTCGCCACTGCTACTCACTTTGGAGAGGTAGGTTCTATGGGGTACTGTCCCATCCCTATATTGCCCACCTACCAGTGGTTCACGTACGTCGTACCCATTGCTGACCTCTCGTTGTTAATGAGAGGGTGATCATGCTCTCCATGGATTTTAAGAAACCGAGGACTACAACTCAGTCTGAGAGCTTCCCATGAGGCTTAATCATAGGAAGAAAAAAAAGACAAATCGATTTTATAAGACTAGGCTGAAGACCAATTTAACAAACAATCCCATATGGCTCTCTTCTTGCTAGTTTTTAGTCTGGTCAGATCTATTTTAGATGTTTTATACACAGATGAGAGCCATCCTGAATGTGTAGGAGGCAGGGACGTAGCCCATTTCTTGCAAACTTCTCGTCTGGCCAACAAAATAGCAAAAAAGAGAAAACCTCTACTGTGGCCAGAATTTCAGTTTGAATGCCAAAAATTATTAGGCTGAGAGTTATATGTACTGGGTAGCCCAGAATAGACTTTATGGTGGAACTCACTTTTTGCCAGAATTCAGAGATGGCGTGGCAAGTCCAAAACATATGTGTATCAGGGGTCCTTTCCATGCTACATTTTTTACATCTAGCAGGTGGACCATTGGACATCTTAGAGAGTCTAGCCGTGGACCGTGGACAAGTAGGCCCTATATGTGGTGAAATAATGATTTCTTCTCAGCCAAGCTGGTTTCACAATGGAGAACAAAGTGCTATAAGAGACCTGCCATAATTCAGCCTAATCCCCCTCCAGAATCAGTTCTTCCCATAGCTCACCCGCTAGTCTAAAGTCCCCATCTATGGTCTCCTCAATTGTCCAATAGAAAAAGGCTACCTCCTTCTTGCCTGCTGGCTTTTTAACAAGGTGTTCTTCAAGATCATTCCCACACCCAATCGGTTTTTTATTATGTTGAGCCCAACTATTTAACTTATGTATTTAAATCTAGACATGCCCCCTTCCAATTTGTCATCAAATGTTGCCCAAGAAAGGAGAGAGCCATCCTCAGTTAAATCTCCCCATGTTAATAGACCTGCTGTTCTTAATGGTGTGGCCAGCACATCCTTAAGACAACTTGGGGTCCCCGGGCTATCCCATAATGGAGCTAATCTTGAGTAATACTCCAGACCAGTTAACATTTTAATTCTGGCCCATAATTGGGCTGCGCCCCAAAGAACCTTCAGCCTAACTTTTTGGATTTTTTTTTCGGTCTCTGTATTTAAAAAGAAAACCTTCATAAGGAAGCCCCGCCTGATATAACATTGCTGTGAACATCTTTCCTCTGTCTGATGAATCTGTAGATTTCAACAGCATTCTTGAATGGGTTAATTGAAATGCCCACGCGTAATACTGAACATCCGGGAGTGCAAGACCACCCTTTTCTCTTCTCCGTCTTAATTTTTTCCAGGAAATCCTGGTTGCTTTGTAGGCCCACACAAATGAATGTATTGCCTGCTGAAATCTGTCAATCAATTGTTTATCGAAATGTAATGGAATGTTATTAAAAAGAAAGGTTACTCTTGGTAAAATTACCATTTTAATCAGGTTAACCCTACCTAAAATGGTCAAGGGAAGATGAGCCCACATACTCATTTGTTTTTGGCTCTATTTAAGGATGTTCAAAAGATTCACTTTGGCTATCTCCCTGATTTTTGGGACGATTTTAACTCCCAGATACCTCATGTCATCCTTAGTATGATATTGACCCTTTGGCAAGTTCCAGGTCATAATTTCGGTCTTTCCTGCGTTAACTTCATAGCCAGAAACTCTACCAAACTTCTCGGCTAACCTAATAACTTGAGGAAATGATGTATCTAAATCAGACAACAAGATTAAAATGTTGTCTGCATACAGGGGCACCTTCCTCTCCCATATGCCGCTCTTAAATGGTGATATGGTCGACTCCTCCCTGAGACTTTGAGCAAATGGCTCTATGTACAAATCGAAAAGGAGGGGAGAAGAGGGCAGCCCTGTCTTGTTCCTCTCTTTATGCTAAAAGGCTTGGTCAATTTACTATTCACTACCAACCTTGCAGACGGGTCACTGTATATGAGTTTGATAGTTCGGCGGAACTTTGGACCAAAGTTGAATTTCTCAAGTACGGCGGCCAGGTAGATCCAATTCACCCTATCAAAGGCGTCAAGCGTCATAGCAGCCAGTGGTAGAGTAAAGTTGGAGGAAAAATAAATCACGCCTATCAGGTCATGCGTAAGATCGAAGAGATTTCTGCCTTTTAAAAACCCCTTCAGGTCAGTGTGCAGTAGATCTCCTACAACTGCTCCTAACCTGTCAAAATCCTAGTGAAAGTCTTCTAGTCAGAGTTAAGGAGTGAAATGGGTCTATACGACTCACAATTAGTAGAAGGTTTACCTGGTTTCAGGATCAAAGTGATATTTGCTTCTCCCCAGGAAGTGGGTGGTTTTACCCCATCCACTAGAATATTATTAAAGAGTATGGTCAAGAATGGAGTTATCTCTTCACCCAAGGATTTATAAACTTCGGCCGGAAGGCCATCCGGCCCAGCCGCCTTCCCAGCTTTACAAGCGGAGAGTGCCTTCTTCACCTCCTGTTGTGATATTTCCACCTCTAAGTTTTCCAGTTCAGTAGATTTAAGGACTGGGAGATGGATCGAATTTAACCAGTCTCCTGCAATCGTTTTATCTATGTTATTATCCTCATCATACAATTCCTTAAAAAAAGTATGGAAGGCATCCTCTATCTTGTCCTCATTACTTGTTGGTGTGTTGGATTCTGCGACATTTATTTCTTTTATATAATTACGAACCCTATCTGATTTAGCCTTCCAGGCCAATAGTTTACCAGCCCCCTCACCGTACTCAGTGAGCAAGCCTGCTCACCTCCCACCTGTTCGAGATTCTAGCCTGAACTGTGCTGTCGAGAAGCGCTTTCAGAGATACCAATTTAGCTATTAATATTTGATTTTTCTCCTGATCTACCTCTTCCCTGATCCCTTTTTCTACCTCCTTCATTTGAGGCTCTATAAGTGAAATTTCTTCCCTATATTTCCTATTTTTGTATGACGTCCTATTCATAACTAAATCCCTCAAAAAAGATTTTAAGGTGTCCCAGACCAGAGTGACATCAGCTGAACCAATATTAATGTCTAGGAAATTTTTTATCTCCTGGGACAGATAGCTGATTTCCTCTTTATCTAAAAGGATTGTACGATCGAACGACCAGACCTTTTGCTGAGTTTTCCCCACAAGATCACAATGTATCCAAATAGCCGCATGGTCCGAGAGGTGGGGGGTCAAATAACCTATGTCTTTAATATAACTTCTTAACTCATTGCTGATCAGAATGTAATCGATCCTGGATTTATGACTGTATTTTTTGTTATAAAAGGATACACCCAATTGGGTACCCGGCCTCTCCCTCCAGATATTGATTAGCGCATTTTGCTTCATCATTGTTTTTAAAAAGGCTCTAGAAGTAGACGGGAAGTTGGCTCTGCTATTTGGAGATTTGTCCAATAAAGGATTCAAAACTATGTTGAAATTCCCTGCAAAAATTATCTTATCCGGAAGCCCCAACAGATTTTAAAAAACTGTTTGCGGTAGGAGGGAGGATAACATAGCGGCCGTGAGTTAAGCGGTCGCTGCCGTGCCGGTAGTTTCGCCCGACTTTCTGCTGCTGCACTGCATTCAATTCGCTTGCAGGGCTATGGCAGTGCTTTAAAATGAGTCCTTAATCAATTTTCGGTACCTGGTGAAGTCGAAGAATTTGGGGATGTGCGTTGGCACTCGGTCTGCTTTCCCACGCTGCCTCGTTGGTGCCTCGGAACTGAGGAGGGGCTGGAGATTGGCAGTGCGTCGGCTGCTCTGCGGTGGTTTCTCCCGAGGTGTATCCGGGGGCAGGAGCGGCAGAGTCAGCACCTGGAAGGCAGCGGGAGAAATCACACTGGAGGCAGAGGCGGAGGCGAGCTGGGAAGGCTGTGGTGACACTAAAACACGATGCGGCGCCTCCGAAGGCTTGACGGAAGGTTTGGTTGGGGGTGGAAAAACGAGGGTGGCAACAATTAACTGGGGGGGAACGAGTGCGGGGGTGAGGGCAGTAAAGGCAAGGCTGAAATTCTCCGACTGGGAAAGCCCCCAGGCTCCTTTTCTGCACCACATTGTTTAAGACGAAAGGGTCTTCCCACCCCGGTCTCGGTTCCTGTCTCCGCAAAGAATAGTAATAAGGGAAATAAGGGGAAGGAATCGAAGCGGGCGGAGGCCAAGCCTGACAGTGGCATTGAAGTGAGCAAATCGGGTAAAACAGGCAGACCACAAAAAACAAAGCTGAAGGGCAAATCTGAAATATACAGCAAACGTGGGACTGCACTAGAGCTGGAACTACAAGTGGCCAGGGAGGGTGGTGCATTAAGAGATATTACAAAAGCACCTCCTGGAAACAAAGAGCAACTTGGTGGGAAGTTGGCGGAAAACACTGATGAAAGTTCTTCTCCTTATCGGGTATATAAGGGAAAAGGCCCAAAAAATATAAGGAAGAAAGGCCCTCCGTCAGATACTAAAGCTAAAGTAACCCCCTCGTTGAAGTCATATTTTAAGGTTTTGCCTCAAGTTTTGGACGTGGTAAAGCAGGCAGAGGCTCTCAGGGTAGATAGTGCCCCGTCAGATTTGAAGATACAGCCTTACTCTCATTCCAATATGGCAACAGAGACCTCCTTGCCCCTGATTGGTTTTTGCCCTCTGCCAAACGCTAGTACAGACTTTTTGCCCACTGCTGGTCTGCCTCCAAGCTCTTCAAATTTATTAGGGGCAGATATTGAGCCGCAAGTAAAATTGCAGGCTGGCCAGCTCCCTCAGCTGAATGAATCAGACATACCAGATATACCAGAAATGAATATGCTACTTACCAGTATGCATCTGTTCTTGGCATGTAGGGCTGCTGACATTCATATCTGTGCATAGATCGCCGCCTAGTGTTGGGTCCGGATGTTTGCACGTTGTTGTCCTGGAAGAGTCTTCGAAGTATCCTGGGATAGGTGACTCCTCCCCTGGACTACAGTGCGCATGGGCATCCTCTCCATCCTCAGATTGTTTTTCGCCATTGTGGCAGTGATGGAGTAGATATAGAAAGTGATGACCATGCTTACAGTAATTCTGAGAGCTGCAGCTGCTACAGGCGCCGGGGAGGAGGGAGGGCGATATGAATGTCAGCAGCCCTACATGCCAAGAACAGATGCATACTGGTAAGTAGCATATTCAGTTCGAGGCATGTGGGCTGCTGAATTCATATCTGTGCATAGAATATATAGCAGTGCCCTCTTATTAGCGGCGGCTACCAGTGCCAGCTGCAGCGGTCTGAAAAAGAGTTTTGAGAACAGCCTGTCCTACAGCTGCCTGCTGTTTTGATTGCACATCTACACAATAGTGTTTGGTAAATGTATGTGTAGTGGACCAGGTGGCTGCTCTACATATGTCATGCAAAGGAATGTTTCCTAGGAAAGCCATTGAGGCCCCTAACTTACGTGTTGAGTGGGCTCGTGGGGGAATCGTTAAAGTACGTTTAGCCTTTTGATAGCAAATTTGGATACATTTAACGATCCATCTGGCTATTCCTGCTTTGGAGATAGCGTTACCTTTGTGGTGTGGGGCAAAGGCAACGAAAAGTTGTTGTGTTTTCCTAAAGGGTTTGGTTCTGTCGATATAATACATGAGGGCCCTTTTGACATCTAGTGTGTGGAGTGCCCTTTCTGCGACAGTTTGTGGGTTTTGGAAGAAAACGGGCAGTTCAATGGTTTGATTCATGTGGAACTGCGATACCACCTTTGGCATGAATTTGGGGTTGGTACATAGTACGACCCTGTTGGCGTGAACTTGTATAAATGGCTCTTGAACGGTTAGTGCCTGGAGTTCACTAACTCTCCTCAAAGAAGTGATCGCTACTAGGAAAGCTACTTTCCAGGTAAGGAATTGAATCTCGCATGAGTGTAGAGGTTCAAAGGGTGGACCCATCAGGCATGTGAGGACCAAGTTGAGGTTCCACATTGGAGCCGGTGGGTGGCTTGGTGGAATGACTCGTTTGAGTCCTTCCAAGAATGCTTTGATGGCAGGCACTCTGAATAGAGAGAGGTGCTGCCTGGTCTGCAGATAGGCTGATATTGCGGTCAAATGGACACGTATAGAGGTGTACGCCAGATTGCATCGGTATAGGTGTAATAGGTAACAAATAATGTTTTGGATGGATGCGTCTAGCGGGTTAATGTCATTATTATTGCAATAAATGACGAACCTCTTCCATTTGGCTGCATAGCAAGCTCTGGTAGTGGGTCGCCTGGCCTCCTTAATGATGTCCATACAGTCAGGTGGCAGGTTGAGGTAGCCAAACTCTAGGACGTCAGGAGCCAGATTGCCAGGTTCAGCTGTTGCGGATCTGGGTGTTGAATCTCTCCATGGTTCTGCGTCAAATGCTCGGGTTTGATCCGCAGCCTTTGATGCGGCACGACGGAAAGTTCGAGAAAGGTGGTGTACCACGGCTGGCGTGCCCACGTTGGAGCAACCAGGACGAGCGTCAGTGAGTGTTGACGCAATTTGCGTGCCACTAGCGGTATCAGTGGTGCTGGGGGAAAAGCGTACGCAAATCTGCCGGACCAGTTCATCCATATCGCATTGCCCTGCGACTGCGGATGTGGGAACCTGGCGGCAAAGCTTTGGCATTTTGCGTTTTCGCTTGTCGCGAATAGGTCTATCTCTGGATGACCCCACTGCTGGAAGTACGGTTGGAGTACTGATGGGTGTAACTCCCACTCGTGCATCTGGTGGCTGTGTCTGCTGAGCAGATCCGCCATCTGGTTGTCCTTGCCGGGGAGGTGTTCTTCCATGAGGAACATGTTCCTTTGAATGGCCCACTTCCACATGCTCTGAGCCAGATGAGACAACTGTGGAGAGTGTGTTCCTCCCTGCTTCTGTATGTAGTACATGGCAGTCATGTTGTCCGTCCGGATCAACACGACTTTGTTGCACAAGTGTACTTTGAAAGCTTTCATAGCGAGGAAGATTGCCATCAGCTCTAGAAGGTTGATGTGCATCTTCTTTTGTTGTTGTGTCCATAGTCCCTGCACTGTGTAATGGAGTACATGAGCTCCCCATCCCTGGAGAGACGCGTCCACCGTCAGTATTATCTGTGGGACAGGCTCTTGGAACGGTCGGCCCTTGCAAAGGTTTTGTGGATTCCACCAATGCAGAGAGTTGTATGCCCGACCGCTCACCAACACTAGGTCTTTCAACTGTCCTTGAGCCTGATTCCACTGACGTGCTAAGCACTCCTGAAGCGGGCGCATATGTAGTCTCGCGTGTGGGACTATGAAGATGCAGGAGGCCATCATGCCTATCAACTGCATGAACACTCGCGCGGGAAGGGAGTGTTGTGGTTTGAATTTGGAAATGAGCATTTGCATGCTGTTGATTCTCACTAAATTTGGCTGAGCTGTGGCCGCCAGAGTGTCTATAGTCGCACCTAGGTACTGTTGTACGTGTGCGGGCTGGAGATGGGATTTGGGGTAATTTAGTGAGAACCCCAGACTGTGAAGGAGGTGAATGGTGCGGGACATGTGGCTGGCACATTGCTGGGCTGACTTCGCTTGAACGAGCCAGTCGTCCAGGTAAGGGTAGACGTGTATGTGCTGCCTCCGTAGATGTGCCACCACAGTAGCTAGGCACTTTGTAAACACCCTTGGTGCCGTTGTCACGCCGAAGGGAAGGACTCTGAATTGGTAGTGCTGTCCTTGAACAGTGAACCTGAGGTATTTTTTGTGTGATGGGTGAATGGGTATGTGGAAATACGCATCCTTGAGGTCCAGTGTGGCTAGAAAGTCTCCCTGCTTGAGCAGCGGGAGGACTTGCTGGAGAGTGAGCATGTGAAAATGCTCGGAAAGAATGTATCTGTTTAGGGGTCTCAGGTCTAATATAGGTCTGAGTGACCCGTCCTTCTTCGGTATTAAAAAGTACAGGGAGTACACCCCCGTACCTTGCTCGTGGACGGGTACGACCTCTATTGCGCCTTTTAGAAGCATGCTTTGCACCTCCTGCTGTAAGAGCGTTAAGTGCTCTGAGGACATAGGACGGTTTTTTGGAGGTATTGTGGGTGGAGTGGAGGTTAGTTCTAGACAGTAACCGTATTTGACAATATATTTGACCCACCTGTCCGTGGTGATGGAGTTCCACGTGGACAGGAACCTTTGTAGCCTTCCCCCGACAGGTGTTATGTGGTCGGGAGGAAGGGAGAGGGCGTCACTGCTTGTTCTTGGGGGAGGACCTGGTGTTTCCGTAGCCGCGTCCTCTGCCCTTTGTACTGGAGCCACGATATCCACCCCGGGTGTTTTTATCGTAGGTGGTTTGTGTATTGCTCTTGTTGTATGTTTGCTGTGACCCCTGTCCTCTACCTGCTCCTCTATTTCCGGGGCGACGAAAGGAGCCGCTCCGAAAGGACTGAGTCTGGAGAGCCCCCATGGACTTTGCAGTGTCCGTGTCCTTCTTTATTTTCTCTAGGGTGGTGTCAACCTCCGGGCCGAATAAATAGTCGGGGTTGACAGGCTGGTTGAGTATGTTGTTTTGCACCTCAGGTTTGAATCCGGAGATTCGTAACCAGGCATGTCGTCGCAGCATGACGCTAGTGTTTATGGCCCTGGCAGCTGTGTCTGCGGCATCCAGCGCGCACTTGATGGATGCGTTTGTGAGGAGCTGTCCCTCCCTGATGAGGATCTCTGCACCTTCTCTGAATTGGTCAGGGAGATGTTGGATTAGCTGCTCTAATGTGTCGTAGTGCGCTCTATCGTAGCGAGCGAGGAGTGCTTGAGTATTGGCAATGCGCCATATGTTGGCTGCCTGGGCAGCAACCCGTTTGCCAGAGGTCTCTAACACCTTGGACTCTTTGTCCGGGGGAGGAGCGTCACCTGTTGTTTGTGAGTGTGCCCTCTTGCGAGCATTCGCAACGACAATGGAATCCAGAGGTAATTGGCCTCTGATGTAGGTAGGGTCCCCAGGCGCTGATCTGTATTTTTTGTCGATCCTGGGGTTTATCACTCTTGCCCTGGTGGGTTCCTTGAAGATGTCCTTTGCTGGTTTGAGGACACCCTTCAACATGGGTAGAGTTTTTATATTTCTTTCTGAGGATGCAAAAGTATCCATAAGAAAGTCGTCTTCGACGGTGTCCGAGTGAAGTTGCACCCCATGATTGGCCGCAGCACGTTCAATTAGAGCGTTGAACGCTGCCGTGTCCTCTGTGGGAGATGTTTTTGCTTCATAGAGTTGCGGGTCTTGTGCATCCATAGGTGCACCTGGGTCCACAGGGTCATCCCAAGTTTGATCAGGGTCCTGTTGGCCGTCAGGGTCCATGTCTCCGGGGTAGGGGACTTGGTCACCCATGTAGTCCCCCAACGCATCCGTGTTGGAGTGTGTGGGAGAGAATGATTGTGGATCCTGGTAGGGTGAGTGGAAAGGTTCGTAAAGAACTGGTTCTGAAGCCACAGGCAGCTTTCTTTTGAGTGGAATCCTGAAGGAGTCCAAAGCCGGCTCCGAAGTTATTTTCCGTTTGTGGATAATCATCCTGCCGGTGTCGGCGTCGATTATATGCGATGGAGACGTCTCCGCAGAGTGTTCGGCAGGCGTGATCGTGGTATGGGTCACCCGTGTCCTGATTTGGAACATTTTCGGGGCCGTGGATGGTGGCAGGCCAAAAGTAATGTTGGCTGGTGTCGAAGAGGCTGCTGGAGCTTTAATTGGCTCGGAGCCCGACGTGTCCTGGAGGACCATTTTCTTTTTGGTGCTTTGCGCAGCAATGGGTCGCGTTTGGAGCGCCCTCGAGTCTTTCGCACCGACCGGTTCTGTTGAGGCGGTCGTGGATTTTTTCGGCGCCGGTGGGTCATCGAGTCGAGGGGCGGGAGTGGCCGTCGACTTCTTCGATGATTGTGGCTTAGATGTCGCCGTGGAAGCGGTGTGAGACGCAGCAGGCTGCTTGACCTTTGGGGTCGGAGTCGATTGCGTCAGTGCCGGGAGCCGAGCAGGTTTGGTTGTACCGAAGGCCTTCTTCCTTATGTCGACTCCGACGTCGGCCGCTTCGAGTTCGGCACCGAAGTCTCGTTTGGTGCGCTCGGTGCCGATGTGTTTTGCTGGCGTCGAAGGTGTGGAGGGCCTCGATCCGACCAGCGCCACTTTCGGTTTCGGTTTCAAGTGAACCAATACAGCTTTCGGTTTCGGTTTTAAAGAAGGGAAACCAGCCACTTTGGGCATTAATGGCTGCCGCTGAATGTCCGAGGCCGGGCCCGAGGGCGGGGCCGAAGAACTGCGGGATAGGTCTTGGGTAAGGCCCGAAGGCGATCCCTCGACCGGAGCCATAGACTGTTGCACTGGGCTTTCTTCAGTCTGAACGGGTAGGCCTTGCTCGTCACCGGAGCTACTCTCTTCGGCCCCTAAGGCCTCATTGTAGTCTCCTACCTCGGTGTAGTCTTCATCTCTGTGAAAGAGTGTTTCGTCGACGTCTTCCGATCCGTAGTCATGTTTGGAAACGGGACTGGAGGGTAGGTTCTCCACTTCGTCGACATCTTCGGTCTCGGCGTTGAAGATGTCGGCCGGGGCCGGTGCCGCTTGCTGCGCCTCGAGTCTCGCCGCTCGTCGATTCCGTAGAGTCTTCTTGGATCGAAATCTGGCACAGGCCATGCATGTAGATTCGTCGTGATCCGGTGAAAGGCATTTGTTGCACACCGGATGGACGTCGACGTGGGGGTATTTCGCATTGCATACCGGACACCTCTTGAATGGTGTCCTCGATTCCATCGCTGATGTCGAATCGACGGTCGGGTAAGATGCGAAAGTTTGTTCTAGAAGTTAGTAAACTAACAAAGATACTATCGATACCGATCGAGAACAGTACCGACGCGAGCTAAAGGCCTCTTGGCCTGAAAACAGGTTTTCCTAACTTGAGTCAAGATAACACATCCGAACCCAATGGCGGAAAAAAACAATCTGAGGATGGAGAGGATGCCCATGCGCACTGTAGTCCAGGGGAGGAGTCACCTATCCCAGGATACTTCGAAGACTCTTCCAGGACAACAACGTGCAAACATCCGGACCCAACACTAGGCGGCGATCTATGCACAGATATGAATTCAGCAGCCCACATGCCTCGAACTCTCTGAAACCAACGATTTTCAGTAGTACGAGTTGCAGTTGTTGCTGCCGCCCATGGGGGAGCAGCCGCGGCAGTGGTGGATGCAAACGTGGGCGCGGGGTTCCCTTGGGCAACAAACCCCCCGTAGAAACTCCGTTAGAATTACTATTTCTTACAATGGGATCTGACATTAAAGAGGGTTTTGCTGCCTCGGAGTCTAACCAGGGAGACAATAGACTCTTTTGGGAGTCCCTGGAGAAACAACATGACACTCTAAACTCCAGGACGGGGATATTAGAAAACTCAGTGGAAGAACTTAAAACTGACCTGGGGGTGGCCAAAGAGGATATTTCCTCACTTAAAAAAGAAGAGGCGGCACTTCTCTAATGACTCAATTCGATCGCGAACTACTCCAGGCGCAATAACTTACACCTTTTGAAGGTGCCGGAAGGGAAAAAGGGGGAGGACTTAAAATCCTTTATTGTGACCCTCATCAAAGAAGTAGTACAGATTGATGCAGAGACATACAGAGAATACACAGAGACCTTTTTAGGAGAAATCCTCAACGGACGAAACCAAGAAAAATCTGTATCAACTTTCTCACTTTTGAATTGAAAGAGAAAATACTAATTGCCGCTCTTAAATTGAAATCAAGGGATTTTACTTTTGAGATTAGATCAGACACTTTGCGTGTTACTCTGGATCGCCAATGGGAGCTGGGAAAGAGAATGGAAGACTTCAAGAAGTTGGGGGCTGTTGTCCAACTCAAATTCCCAGCCCAACTGAGGATTATGTTTAATAATAAGATGCACAATGTGCGAACAGTGCAGGAGGCAGATGATCTTTTAGAGAGTTTAAAATAAACTCTTCCATATTATGATAAAGTATGCAGTTTTGCAGTACATCTGCTGGATTTTTTGATTGAGGGACTATAGGAGTTGAGTAAAAATCATCATTGGGCCTATGCTCAACCACTTAGGCATTCACTAGGTACACATGAGTTAGCTATATTATTTTTTTCCTTTTGGAATATATTTATGCACTTAGGACTAGCACTCTCATAAAGTAAGAGTAAAAATTAGGCAGAGCGGGGTTCACCGGCAGGCAGAACTTGTTTTTTCCAGGCAAATGGGGGTTGGGTTCTCCAAGCGGGGAGAGGAAGGGTCGGAGGGTGAGGGAGGAGCACGGGTGAGGGAGCAGACGTGAAAAAAAAAAGAAAAGGTAATTCTCATTCGTCATTTAGTCTTATTATGTTACTTTTTCAGTTTTAGGTCAGGTATACATTTCTTGCAGGAGGGGGTAGAGTTGTATGATGGTCTCCCTAATCCTCCATGAGAACGCTTCAATGTTTTCCATGGAATGAGAATGGCCTCCGAGTTAAGAACAGGAAAAGTGACCACTGCCGGAAAAGTGACCCATGAATAAAACACTTCATAGTGTTGTGTCAGATCAGCTTCCACCATAAAGATAAGATCGACACCTGCGTCTGGCACTCCATACACGGTCAAATGTCGACGGAGTGCTGCGCGACTATCTGCTTTAGCCATGAAGAAGAAGAATGTATAACAACCTAATGCATGGCAGCGCAATAGAGGGTAACTACGAAAAGTAAACACCTTTCAAGAACATCAAGCTTGAATAAACCTATAAAATCATCAATATAGGAGGTAACACCGTCACATCTGTTTCCGGAAACAGAAGCAAGGGGATTGTGGACATGCACAAGTACTACTCAAGCGTCTCGCCGATAAGAGACAGACCAAACGTTGGTTGCGCCGCGTTGCAGGGATTCTGCACATATACAGAACTATGCCCAAGAAACCAGGACCTCGGTGTACAGTGGTGTACCAACCGCCCACCTTAGTGCCCGGAACCCCAATCCGACTAGCTATAGTGTCTCATTCGTTCTCCGTATTACAGCGAAGCTACCAATGATTAGACATCCTAGAACATGTAACTCATACTCTCTCAGTAATTGCGGGAGCTAGAACACTCTTTCGTTAACTCACTCATACTTGTCCACAACATAAGTAATCAGAGACACAGTATAGTTTAAAATGTTTATTTTAACTAACGTGCTCTATAATGCAATACACGAGCCAATACTAGCAGCAAAATGCATAAACTCAACATAGTGAGCATTGTTACACTTCCATAAAATATGAACGGGGAGATCATTTTATAAAGCTAGTGGAAAAAAGCCTAATGAGCCTGGTCACCCTTCTCGTGCTAGGAACTAGTTTATAATATTTATAGAAGACCTCTGGGCTTTGTCAGGAGGACCCCATACCTCCAGGTTTAGATGCAAAGATTTACCTCTCTGGACAAACACAGCTCTTCTCCTCGGAAAGGTTTTCTTCGAGTGAGTAACATGCCTTCCAAGCCATATTAAAAGCACTCGATTTTCAGTAGTACAGCTGTGGTTGTATCATGTCTAACATGCGTGGGACTGAGCAAGGCAGATTAACAGAGCACATTGTTTTTTGATCTTGAACACGCTGTGCAGACGAAGACCACAGAGTTCAGCAAGAAACGTAAAAGGCAGACAGTTCCTATGTGAGCGGACATAAGCATAGGATTCGAGAAAACAAAATCATGTAGAAACGTGTGCAAAAGCGGCAACATGGCAGCCAAGCATATACTAACTTATGCTAACTTAGCAATGTATGCAGTGAATCCCATATAGTCACTACAAGACAAAATGTAGGCCCACTCTCAAGGAGCACAACTGCTGATTGGCTGTCACCACTTGAAGGCCACCTTGGCACTGGAAGGACCTGGAGTGCATCTCAGGTGGACTGAGCACCAATTATTGAGGTCTTTGCATCTACCCAAAACAGCAGAACTCATTAGAGACTCTGTGCAATCACAGACCATGAACTATCAGAAATGGCAACTGAGCAGTAAGATACACAAACCACATGTCCTACAAGCAGGCAATGCCATTGGGTATCGTAGGTTACCCACAGGTGTGACTCTAACCTTGATTTCCTGCAAAACCCTCCTCCCCGAGAATGGAGGAGTACAGAAATTATGTAGCATATCTGCTAAGATAACAAAAAAATGGGTGTCCTAAAACGTCTTAGTTAAGAAGCATCTTTCTTTGAAAAAGGATCAATGATTAAACATTATACTTATTTTAAGTGATATATGTGCTATCTAAGGTAGTTGTTCTGTTCCACTCCACCCTACAAGTGTAAGCTTTGAATGTTTGAGTTCATTATCCCTTGAAAGTCAAAGTCTATAAAGGAAATACTTGGCAAACGTTTTCTATTGGAGCATTTATTTAAGAACTCAATGAGATCATACTAGTACCTAATTCCTGAATTTCCAAGACAGCAGCAATACTCGTTGCAAAGATTTCCTAACTGCCACAGTCACACAATTTCCAGAGAAATGACTGGACAGCCATGTTTGTTACGTAATGGTTACTGCTCTGTTTTTCAAATGATGGTGGCCCATAACTGTAGAATCAATAGCTGTGCTCCACCCAATGTCATATTCGTCAAACCTCCACCCTCCAGTCAAAACCTCAAACCTCTCCTTTAACTATCACCACCAAAAACACCTTTAGCAAGCATCATTAAGGCACCAGGCACACACTTACTATCCATAGGTAGGCACCCCATGCATGCACAGCATGAAATCTTCTTGGCACCCGTCACATTTCAGTAATAGCACTGTTGGCAACATCATAGAGTGCTGACTCCTTCGCAGCAATAGCTCACACATTAACAACTACAATTTTGATCAGAGTTTGAGTTGCTGTAGTAAATAACTTGTAACTAAAGGAAAACTGGATAAGAATAGGCACACATCCCAATAAGCAACCAATGTCAGAAGACTTACAGGATGTTACCAGGATCTCATTTAGGTGCGTCTCAACCTAAATGTTTTGCCTGGGTCATATGCATGAACACATTTTCCCAGAGACAGAATGGGCAAAACCCTTTGATACATCTGGCCCCAGTCTGCCAAAACAAGGAATAAGTTACTTACCCTGGTAAGAATCTTTTCGTAGTGTGTAGTGCCGTAGATTCAAATGCATAGCATACTCCTGCCATATAGTGTTGGGCTCGGACGTTGTATGTTGTTTTTGTTCAAAAAGTCTTTCGGGTCACTAGGTATAGTGACTTCTCCTATAGTCTGTATTGCGCACGGTCATTTCCTCCTTTGTTAGATTGTTTTTGGCTCATCGGGTGAGCTTAGGATAGGAGCACAAAATGAGATAGTAAAGATAAACATGGAAGTTATAGTTAAGAAAGATAAATGTTGAGTAGAAAAATGCATTCGTCAGTCATCAGCTTTCAGGGAGAAGGGTGGGTGCATGTGAATCTTTGGCACTACACACTACAAATAGATGCTAACAGAGTAAACAACATATTCCATTTGTAGACTGTGTTGGGAGTAGATACATATGCTTAGCATTTAATGTAAGGCGGTGCTTCCCAAATACGATGGCTAGCTAATGGCTGATGTAGACGGTTGAAAAAGTGTTTGTAATACAGCTTGACCCACTTTAGTTCGTTGATTAGCTAAGACATCAACACACTAATGGTTGGTGAATGTATCTTGGATATTCCATGGGGCAGCTTTCCAGATATCCACTAGTGGACTGTTGCCTAGGAAAGCCATAGAGGCTCCCTTCTTACAGTTGGAATGAGCTCTTGGAGTTGCAGCTGGCACTTGTTTGGCTTTCAGTTAAAAAGTATGTATGCATCTTACTATACACTTTGCGATTCCTGCTTTTGAGATTGGGGATCTTCTTTGAAGATTTGAGAAAGCTAGAAAAAGCTGCTCAGTTTTATGAAATGGCATTGTCCTTTTATGTAATACATTACAGCTCTTTTAACATTTAGTGTATATTGAACTGTTAGCACTGCTGAGTCTGGTTTTGGAAAGAAAACCGGGAGCACAGTAGTCTGATTTATATGAAAAGAATCAACCACTATCAGGAGAAATTTGGTTTTTGTTCTTAGAACTTATTTGTCAGAATGGACTTGGAAAAAAGGTTCCTCCAACGTGAGCGCTTGAAGTTCACTGGTCTGTTTGAGGGATGTTATAGCTACTAAGAAGGCTACCTTCCATGAGAGAAACTGTAGATCAAATGAATGTAGTGGTTAAAAGGGTACACCCGTTAGTCTGGAGAGGACTATATTGAGATGCCAGACTAGTTCTGGTGGAATAGAGGGTGGATTAACTATTTTTAGGCCCTCCATAAAAGCTTTGATGACTGGAATTTTAAACAAGGACGTGTTTTCTGTTTTGCATATACGCAGCCAGCGCTGCAAAGTGCAAACAAATGGAAGTGTATGCGAGGCCTGCTTGGTGTAAATAAACTAGGTGGCAAATAAGGATTAGTTACTTACCTGCAATCCTAGTTCTCATCCAGGGGTATACTCAAAGTCATAATCTATGAATAATCCCCGCCCACATGCGGGATCCCGGAGCATATAGAAAATACATATATATACACATATATATGCATATGTGAAAACAAATACATGCAGCCTAAAATGTTTCAAACATGGCAAAAATGCTGAAATTACATAGGTTTGCATTGTAGTACCCCTAACCCATAAGGAAAAAAGGAAGCACTAAACCAATTGTTGTGATTTTACTTCATGTTCTAGATGCTTTAATGCTCGTCCGCGAGACTTTGGGTATGGGCTTGCTACTCTATTTATAGATTATGACTATTGATGAGTATCCCCTGGATGAGAAGGATTAGTTACTTACCTGTAATCCTAGTTCTCATCCAGGGGTATACTCATCAAAGTCATAAGCGACCCACCCACCTCCCCGGACGAGCATTCTCTTCAAGTTATTGTTTGTTGATTGCAGATCTGCTCAGGTGCATGTGCACCGTCAAAAAGAACTGACCTAACTGTCACCTGTGGTGTATCATGGGAGCAAGGGGTCTCTTACAGGTCTTAAAGGCACGGCCCCCCTACTCTAATGCCTTAAAGGCAAGGTGTCAGTTTTCTTTGTTTTCTTGATACTCTGCTGCAGCCTACAGGCAAATGCCTGCAATTACAAGTTTGCTTTATGGCAATAAAGCATTGTTGTGAGACAATTGGTTTAGTGCTTCCTTTTTTCCTTATGGTTTAGGGGCAATACAATGCAAACCTATGTAATTTCAGCATTTTTGCCATGTTTGAAACATTTTAGGCTGCATGTATATGTTTTCACATATGCATATTTATATATATGTATTTTCTATATGCTCCGGGATCCCGCACGTGGGCGGGGATTATTCATAGATTATGACTATTGATGAGTATCCCCTGAATGAGAATGATCCTGTACCATGGAGGAGAGCAATTGGATCTGTTTTCTTAAACAAAAGTGCACAAATCGTTTCCATTTTTCTGCATAGCATGCCCGTGTGGTAGGCCTACGGGCTTGTTTAAGAATGGTCATACATTCTTGTGGAAGATTTAGGTATCCAAATTCTGGGATTTCAGGACCCAAATCGCTAGATTTAGCTGGTTGGGGTTGGGGTGTCTGACCCTGCCTTGCTCCTGAGTTAGAAGGTGTGGCCAGACTGGCAATTTATTGTGTGGTACAACTGAGGTGTATTAGATGTGTGAACCATGCTTGTCGAGTCTACATTGGGGCTATTTGAATTAGTGTGAAGTATGTTACTCAGAGTTTCTGAACCAAGTAAGGAAAAAATAGGAGAGGAGGAAAAGCATAAGCAAAGCAGATATCAGTCACCAGTTAATCCACGGGGCATTGCCCTTGGACTGAGGGTGGGGAAATCTGGAGGCTAAGCTCTGCCGTATGCGCTGCACTGAATGATACAGCAGTATGGAGTGTGTGCCTTTCTCTTTTTGTATGTAATACATGGCAGTCATGTTGTCGGTACAGACTATAACCCCTTTATAATTAAGATGTTGTTGAAAGGCTCTGTGAGCTATGTAGGAAAGTAGGATCTTTCTGGCATAGATACCTTCACTTTCTGCATGGTGTCAGTGTGTTTTGACTGTAGTTCACTGGAATCCTGCTAATCAGGACACCAGTGGCAATACTCCCTCCTCTAAATTCTCTGGTAAGTACTTTGTACACACCACAATTGGCATACTGTGGTACCATAATAAGTCCCTAGTATATGGTACTGAGGTACCCAGGATATTGGTACCCCAGGGGTCTCCTATGGGCTGCAGCATATATTATGCCTCACATAAGAAGCACATGCAGACTGTGTACTCAGAGCTGCCACTGCAGTCTGCGTGAAATGGTGCTTGCACCTTTCACTTTGGATATAAGGTTTCCCTTATATCCCGTTCACTGCACGTTTAACCTACAAGTCACCCTTAAAGTACGCCGTTCAGTCCAAGGGCAATGTACATGGTTCAAAGTGAATGGGTATCCCTGCACGAGCAGAGTTTTCCCTACAAACCCCCAGTCTCCATTTTCTGGGCTTTGAAAGTGTGGGACAGCCATTATAAGGTAAGTAGTGGACACTGGCAAGTCTAGATGTCCAACTACATAATGGCTGCACGAAACCTGGTCATGTTTGGCGTCAAACATGTTGGAATCATGCAACTACACCAGTTCCAGTGTTAATTGCACAATACCATGTACTGGGGGGCTCCTTAGAGGACCCGCCCACACCAACCTTTGTATCCTAACGGGGTCTGCCTGCCAGCCTGCGCTGCTGCCAACCCTAGACAGTGTTCTGCCACCCATGCTAGTGAGCTTAACTCAGGCAGGGGAAACAGAATAAAGGATTTCCTGCAAAGTAGAGGTGTAACCACCTCTCCTTTAGAATTAGGCAGGGTGGGGGTGCTGCCAAGCGCCACCAGACAGCACTGAAAGGCACAACTGGTGACCTCTATGAATAAACCAGTTTTGCCCAGTTCAGCTCAGCACCCCTTGGCTCCTGCTCTGGTGCGAAACCACACAAAGGACAGAGGATTGTACACCTCCCTGTGCAAGTCCTCTCTAGGGAGGTGCCCAGGTAGCCACTTGATTCTGCCATGTTGAATTCTGGCCCCTGGGAGCATCTGACTGGCTAGGACAGCAGAGTAGGGTCCCTGACCCCCTCTGATAGGTGGGTCACCAGTGAAGATGTCCTTCCCCTTTTTAGGGTTACTTAAGGGCGCCCCCGACAGTGCATCCTTAGATTCGTCCCGAAATCAACTTCTAGATCCGACTGCCTGTCGTCTGAAGAGGTCCAAAGGCTATTCGGTTGGTAGATACCGGAACACTGCTGCTCTTCAAGAAGGGACCTACAACAAGACTACTTCAGTGGGATGATTTCTGCAGCATTTTCATCCATGTGTTTTTCTAAGTTCTGCAACTCTGTGGCCATGCAGCCTCCGACTCACCAAGGACTCAGCCTGCATCCCAGCCAGAAGGAACCTCCCTTGCAGTGAAGGAGTCACATCCCTGCATCAGCAGGCATCTCTACATTGACAACTGGTGTGCTGATCTGCTCTGCAACACAGGTGGTGTTTTGTTGGTTCTGCAGAGGCCTGAGCAGTCTTCCCTGCAACTGGGCGTCTGTAATCCTTCTCCAGCCAACATGAACCGCCTCCCTGTGCATGCGTCTGTTTGTCGTTACCAAGGCTTGTTGGCTCTCTTCACAAAAGATCTTCAAGCTCAAAGAAGCACTAGCCTCCAGCACTGCACAGCTCCAAGAACTACGTCCTGTCTGCATCTTCTGAATCATGGGCCTTCATCTCCTGTGTGCTGTCGCGGTTTCCTTGCAAATACCGTGTCCGCTGCCTAAGGGTCCTTGAGGGGGCTCCCTCGATTCCTGATGGCTCTCATGCCTGCTGAGGGCCAGCCCTGAATTACCCATGCTGGGTTAGTCCCACAGACCTTGTTGGTCTGCAACACAGAATCTTCTCCCGCAAACTGATGTTTGCGTTTGCCAAGGCTTGTTGGTGGTCCTGCTGGCCACTGACATTCCTGCACACATCGACTAGCATGGGACAGCTTGTGGATGGCTCCTCTGATCCTCCATCTTAGCCTGGGCTCCACAGCTGCTGCTTCATCCTCACCGTGCAACAGCAAGAACCTCCAACCAGTGCTGGCATTGTGTTCCTGTGCCTCCTGGTCACTTCTGAGTGGTCTGGACTCTGTCCCCACTGCTTTCAGGTTCTTCTCGCCTGGATTCCTCATCCTGGTCCATGAGACGCTGTAGCTGCTGATCTTCCACAAACCTCCATTGGCGTCTACAAGCGTTTCCGAACCTACTTCACTCCTATGCACCTGGGCTCCCTGGTGTAGGTATTCTGGTGTATTCATGGGTGGGGTGGCTCTCCACCTTCCTTGATCCAAGTGGTTCCTTTGGGGTCATTGGGAAGGGTCCTAGAACTGTAAAATACCAACCACAACTTACTCTGTGTTATCCTATGGACGTCTGACCAGGTGTAACCACCCTGTACCCAGGTACCTTACGGTCTCTGGCTACTCACCTTGGGTGATTCCGTGTTTCCCCTGGGATCCTCCATCCTTGTGTACTAGTCCTTTTTTGATACTTACCTCACATTCAACTATTTTAATATATGGTTTGCCAACCACCCTGCCCCCCCCCCCCCCAACTTGGGCCCTATGTGTTTTCCTATGCTACTTACCTATTTCTGAAGTATTTTCTGTGAGTATTTGATATCTACGGGTAGGAGATATACCAAGTTAGTGTCTAGTGCGTACTAATAAATACAAAGTATTTTTATACTCACCTGACGTGGGTTTTTTTGTGTGAAAAGCTTACTGACTGACTGTAGTGGTACATACTGACAGGAGTCTTAGCTGCTCTCCACAGGTACCCCTTGAGAGCTCTGGTTTTCAGGGACCTAAACACTATCACTAAGGGTTCCCTGGTGTCAGTGCTTAGTGCCTCACCATAGATGAACACTATATACTGAGCCAGTATCCTACAAGCTAGTTGAATCGTCAAAAGCTCTAGATGATTGATGTGTACATACTTTTGTATTGGGGGATTGCCCTCGCACTGTGAGATGTTGCGTGTACGTCCCCCAACCATATAAGAATGCATCTGTTGCAATGGTCACTTGCAGAACAGGGAATTTGAAGGCCCAACCCTGCAACAGATATTTGCTGTTCCATCACTGCAGAGAGCAATGGGTCGCTGGCCCTATCAACACTTGATCCTGTAGGTGCCCCTCCACTTGAAACCATTGTGACTGTAGAGACTGTCGTAGGGGAATGGATGTGCAGTCATGCGTGTGCTACTATGGATATACATGAGGCCATCATACCGATAAAGCTGATCACTGTTTTGACTGTGATGTAACAATGTGGTTCAAAAAGTGGCAATGCAAGTTGGATCTTTTGTACTCTTCTGGGACTGGGATAAGCTTTTGCTGAGATGGAGTTTAGGGTTGCGCCAAGGAACGGCTGTATCTGTATGGGTTAAAGTTGAGACTTTGTAACATTGAGGGTGCAGCCCAGGCTATGCAGAAGGTGGATTACTTTCTGAATGCCCTGCATACATTGTTAAATTGCATTCTTGAAAAGCTAATCGTACAGATATGGTAACACCGATGCCCCCTTTTGAGATGAGCGACTACCATAGCGAGATATTTCGTGAATATCCTTGGTGCAGTAGTTATCCCAAATGGCAACACTTTGAACAGATAATATTGCCCACTTACTTGACAAAAGAGGTAGCATCGACTGGCTGGGTGTATTCATATGTGAAAATAGGCTTCTTTAAGATCTATGGATGTGTAATAAAAGAGGCGCTCTTGTGATTTGGCACCACATGATGACCCTCAACTACCACCATTTTAACTGACTTTAATGTGTTATTTTTCATTAGCCTTAATGTAGGACGGTCTTGCAAATGCCTGCTTCTCTTCTGTCCTGTAATCTTGATGTCTTTCAGTGGGAGCTGTCAAGGAGTAGAACAGTCTTGCCAAGAACAGGTGTGGGATGTGTATTTGAAGGCATGAGAGGGAGAGAGAGGTGTGGAATGTACTTTTTAGTTCTGCGGTGGTGCACACATGTGCTCGGTGTTGTACACTGAGAGATAATGTATGTGATGCAGAAATGTGTATGGTGTTTGTGTCATGTGAATTATGAGTTTTTACTATTGGCTTTGACATGGGTCTCATGTCATTCTTGTTTTCTGACTTTGCCTTGCTTAGGAGTTCTGACTGTTGGCTTTGGCATGGCTTCATGTCATCTTGTTCTTTGACTTCGACTATTGGCTTTGACAGGGCCTCATGTCTGACTCTGCCTTGCTGCTGCGTGCACAGCAGTGCTTGCAAGTTGTTTGCTTTATTCAAGGTCTTGCTGTTTTCCTGAGCAATTGTTTTTGTTTAATGTACTCTGGAAGGCCTTGTGAGAGCTTCGTCAAGATAGAGACTGGAAGATGTGAGAATGGAGGAAGGGATGTGAGAGCTCCTTACTGCCATGGGGATGCTTGCTTGGAACTTGGCCAGGTCTCGTAAAATTCCTCTGGCACTGGGAGGAGGTCTTTCGCGAATCTTTTAGTGTGTTTAATGCTGAGAGGTGCAGACTGAGAAACTGGTAGTTTGGAATCCGAGCGAGGGCAGACGTGTCTATCTCGGAGTGACCCTGGTAGCTAAAGCTCTGTTAACTTCCCCAGGCAGAAGTGGGCTAAGATGCAGATGCAGTGTTTGCAATAGGTGATGTATTAAGTTTTGATTATTGTCATTGTGATGTTTAGCCAGTGGCTTTGATCATTTGAGGGGTTTACTTTCTGGTGTGGGAGGTCCACATCCAGAGTAATCCTCTGCTGTATATATATATATATATATATATATATATATATTCACTGAAAAAACCATAGGTTTCACACACGTTATAGTTAGGAATTATCATTTAAAAAACCTTGCAAATTCAATTAAAAAACCATAGGTTTCACACATGTTATAGCTAGCTGTACATTTCACTCGTAAAAAACCAATGAAATTCCACGTTATAGTTAGATCAGGTAACTATAACTTGCGCGCCCACAATAAACTGCTGATGACGTCACATATTACATCACTCATGACATGGTCAGTGACATCACTCATGACATCAATGATGACATCTGAAATTACACATTGTGGATTGCGGTCGCGCAAGTTATAGTTACCTGATCTAACTATAACGTGGAATTTCATTGGTTTTTTACGAGTGAAATGTACAGCTAGCTATAACATGTGTGAAACCTATGGTTTTTTAATTGAATTTGCAAGGTTTTTTAAATGATAATTCCTAACTATAACGTGTGTGAAACCGATGGTGTTTTCAGTGAATTTGTACGGTTTTTTAAATGCTAAGTTATATATTTATTATTTATTTTTTTCTGGTTTTTCACTTTGCGCACACCCTGCGCGCACGGAGCGCTTCGCGCACCGTGCGCGCGCTGTGGGCACTAGGTGCGCTTCGCGCACCTAGTGCCCACGTTGCGCAGTCCATGCCGTGCGCACCTCGCCTTTTTTTCACAGTAACATTTGTTTTTTTCTCCCTTGTGGGTCCTTCAATTTATTTTTTAAATGTGATTGTTACTTCTTTATTTTTTTTTTTATTTTTTTTTACCGTACGCGCACTCCGCGATTTTATTTTTAAATTATTAAATGTATTTTTCGTACTTTTGGGTCCTTCTTGGACCCCCTGACAAACACTAGGGGGTCTGCAACTCTCTTCGTTGCCCCCTTTTCACGTTCCCCACCTTTGTTTCTCAGTGCGAGAGACAGAAAATGGCGGCCGACACTTCCTGATTTCGACCGATTCGAATGTTTACAGTCATGTAAGCACCAATCAGAATTGAGCTCGCGCACGGCACCGTACGCGTACGGTAAGCTTACGGTAAGCGCACGGAGCGCGCTTACAGATATATATATTGATTTAAATGCTATTTTCTCAGGAACTACTGAACAGATTTACACCAGACCTACAAAAGGCACTTCCTTGACCTGCGGACTACCTCTCTGCCAAATTACAAGTAATTATGTTCAGCCGTTCGGGCTGTAGCTGTGTCTAAAGGTCCTATGGAAAAATGCATGGGGAAAACGCGTTATGGGACCCCCCTTTTTTCTCAGCCCCCGCTTGACGAATCCCCCCGAGACTTTCGGGGTAGGAGCGGAGCGTAGCGCCCCATTGGTTTTGAAAATTTCGCGAGGATTCGTCGACCGGCGCCAAAGTTATTCCAAATAGAATGTTGCGGATTTCCTATGGAAACAGGGTCCTAACTATAACTACCTACTGGCGACTGCCAGTAGGTAATATATATGTATATCTTTCAGATCTCTTGCAGGACGCCCAGTATATCTCATGTTATTTGCTGCTTGTTCATTAATCAGTATTATTCATGCATTTAGATTATAGTTTGCTACATATATTTGAATCTTGTGCATTTGGCCTCTGAGACAGCCTTTGTTTAGAGAGCATTGTGTAATAAACCCCAAACCTTATTCTAAAAGAGAGAGTCCCTGTATTTTATTTTACTTGTTCATTTAAAAGTGTTTGATACTAATGAATCTGCATTTACTGATATATATCGCCTACTGTTCATTAATGAACTTGTGTGTGTTATTTCAAAGCACCTGAATTTGTCTTTTGCCTCCATAATGGGAGTGCTGTGCAAAGTGTGTGATTTAAAGGTGCAGTGGTATTCAATTCAATATATTTATTAAGAATTTGGATCTCCAATGAGGTCCACATAAAATATACATACAATTCTTAAATAATAAGCATATTAAGATACAAACTCAGTTCATTTCCACAGTAGATAGGATAGAATACAAAGACAGACAATATATTAAAATTCCAGTGATCTCGCTTAAAAAATTATTAATTGAGAAACAGAATTTATAACTATATAGCAACAGCAGTTTTAAATTCAAGTTAGTCCATCATAGGTATCAAGACCCATCATAGCCAGTTCTGAGTTCTCCCTTACGCAGCAAAGAAAATTGTATACACAAGCAGATGAATGCAAACAATGGCACTGAATAAGCAAAAAGTAAGTAAGAATATTCATCATTATGGCAGAAATACAAATTACAATATCATAGTTGAATCCTTTATCGCAACAAATAGATCGAGTTAGATACATATGCAATTTGTAAATATTGAAATACTATGCAATAGCAGCTGCATAATGAATCCAATTTTAAATAAAATGCATCACGTAGCAGCAGAAGGTTATGAATAGAAAGAAATTCTAAGGAAGAAACTAAAACATTCATAACTAACAATTCATTTTCCCTTAGCAGCAAGGGTTAAAAGGATACTATATCCTGTTTTGTGCAAAGAGCATTTGAGTAGCAGCAATAGTGTGCAAATACTGAAATACTATGCAATAGTAGCTTCAAAATGGGTCCAATTTTACATAAAGTGCATCATGACGCAGCAGACGGTTATAAACCTAAAGAAATTCTAAGGAAGAAACTAACACATTTATAACTAACAATTAATTTCCCCTTAGCAAAAATGTTTAAAAGCAAGCTATATCCCAGTTTTTGTACAAAGAGCAGTTGAATATCAGCAGTAACATGTGCAAAATACAATCCTAAGAGTGCTAAACATGATTAGGCTTAAAAAGTACAAAGACCCGAAACTTAAAAACATAACTGTGAGGAGGGCCGTGTATCTCGTGATCCTTAAGCCTAATCTTAAAAATACCAGGATACCAAAGAGACCGAGAGATAACAGGTATCAAAATGAATGATCATAAGTCATGCCATTAATCCTCCTCTAAATACATATAATTAAATACGGTATTATATGTATTTAGAGGAGGTATGGCTATTGCTCTGTTTGATGCCGTGAATGTCGCGGGGGGCCGGATGTCGATGGTCCTCCAGGACGCCGAGAAGGCTTTTGATAGAGTTTCGTGGGAGTTCTTGTGGGCAGTGTTAGAGCAAAATAAAATCGGTCCCCGTCTTGTGAAGTCTATTAAAGCTATGTACTACACACCTAAGGCTGAGTGTTCTTGTAATGGGTCTGGAGTCTAGGCTTTTTGATATATCTCGAGGGACCAGGCAGGGGTGCCCATGCTCTCCGATTCTCTTCGCCCAATATATAAACCCCCTAATCCTAAAACTGTTAGCCGCAGAGCCAATCAAACCAGTTATAGTAGGTCCCTTTGATACTAAAATCCTAGCTTATGCCGATGACGTGGCAGTAATAACATCTCACCCCACCGAGGCAATATAGGAAATCGAACAGATTACCCAAGTCTTTGGTCAGTTTACGGGATATTCTTTAAATAGAGATAAAACAATGGTTATATGTACTCAGAATATTCAATTTGAGGATCCAAGAAGGGTTGAAAGTGCTGTATACCTAGGAGTTCGTATATCTCCCAAGATAGAGGAAATTATTAAAATAAATTACGATCCTCTTCTCCAAGAGGTTAAGAATGATCTAAAAAGGGTAGATGGCCTGCATCTCTCAATTATTGGAAGAGGTAATTTTCTCAAAATGAATATTCTACCCAGGGTCTTATATCTGTTCCGTGCGATTCTGCTATTAGTGGATGATAAAATGATCAAGGCCCTGGAATCCCAGATGGTTAACTTTGTCTGGGGGTATGGGAAGATAAGGAGATCTATTCGCTATCTCTCTTTACCAGTTATAAGAGGGGGCCTGTCAATTCCTAATTTAGGATTTTACCTGTGGGCTACTTTGCTCCAGCAGATGACCGCATTACTTTTTATCAAAACACATGAAAAAGTAATAGGGGATAAGTATATACCTTCGATTTATGAATTGCTCATTGGAGATAAGGCTAATGGTCTCCTGGTAAAGCAGTTGGAACCCTCATACTATAAGAAAGTCAAGTTTAAGATCATATTAAGCGCTTGGGGAATTTGGATGAAAACTATGAGGCCTCTAAATATTCCTAAATATAATAAACACACTTCGTTATGGCATTCTACAGTGCTACCATCACAATTATATGACGATATATCTAGAAGATGGGAATATTTGGGAGTCTTAACGGTAGGAGATTTCTTACTGCCTGGGTATGGTAATAGATTTCAACTACTGCAAAATACATTTTCCATTCCTAGCAATAGCGTATTCAAATTCATTCAAATAAATATGTTCCTGGATGTAAAAAGTGTTGATATTCTTTTGGAAAAAATTCCTCTATTTGATTGTATGGCCAAATCTACAACTAGGATTGGTACTTTATATCGAAAGTCAACGGGATGATTTGGAATCTACTGAAGTGAGCTGGTCAAGGAAACTGAATAATCCCAATGTGGACATTGATATGTGATTAACCCTTTCAATGAAGCTGTTTGTGATTTCTAATCTGAAAGCTCAGTTATACAAGACTATATACGACTTGTATTTTACACCTGCCAAACTTTACTCTTGGGGGAAAAAAGCTGCTTCAGAATGTCCGAGATGTGGAAAAACTGAGGCACATCTAATCCATATGTTATAGAGTGTGATAAACTTTTAGATCTGAGAGGTATGATAGCAGGTTTCTGGCGGGAAGTGTTTGGGCACTCTGTCGCTGAATCCCCTACCCTTTATGTTTTGGGCTATGATAATATATTGAGACATACTAAGGAGGAGGAAATATATCTCTTTCTGGGGACAGCGGTGTATAGGATAATTTTAACAGCTCGTTGGAAGGATGTAGATCCCTCCAACTTTCAGGTTTGGCTTGCCCGGTTGTTAGGAATGTATAACCTAGATAAGGCGATTTTTGCCTGTAAAGGGAAGACGGCGAGAGCCCAAGGCAATAAGATTTGGGAACCAATTGAGATTTGGAGTAATAATAATAGAGCTTTATAATTGAATCATGTTTAATTTTCTCTTTGATATGCTGTATATAATCTGCATGGTTTTTCATATGTGACCGATGTTTATGTTTAAAATTGGAATGAATTCTCAGTGTAATTTCTAAAGGTTGCAATAAAAAAAAAAAAAAAAAAAATAAGGTATGTACAACTAAGGGAGGGACCTACTTAAGTAGGATATAGTGAAGACTAAAATGCATTCAAAGACTCCTTAAAAAAAATTAATAATTTTGTACAAACTATTTCATTGTTTGGATAGAAAAGAAATTCACGGGCTGATGTTACATTTTTGATGCAGTTCTGTATAAACATTGGTCGAAGCGATCTATGATAAAGCAGTGGCAAAACAGGGGAAAGAAACAGATTATGATCAAGATTCTGAATGCTCAGGTTACATATGTTGTAGTTTTTTCAAATTTTCAGAGGGGGGACCAATTTGCTGCTAGATCATTTAAATGGCAAAAGATTCATGTGGCATAAAGTAAGCCAGCGCCGAATACCATGATCTAAATTCCAAGATTGATATTTCTGGGGAAGTCTCGGGGTATTTGACATGGCTATTATCTTCAGTCTTTCTTTTGATCTGCAATACTTGACATCTCTCTGGTAACTAACCATACAACTTGTGATTTTGAAAAAGGATGTAAATTATAAAAGCCGGAGTGAAATCATTGACTCCTCCTGTGTGCTGAAGCAGTTCAATGCCAAGGTGAAGTCACGGGAAAAGGAATATTTGTATGTGGTTCCTCCAAAAATGCCTTGACACATGAAACCCCTTAATGTGTATGTGAGAAGTTGGCCTGATGTATGATGTCACTAGTTCTAGTGTACACCTTATATCAGTCCAAACAACCCTTATGGTGATTGGTTGTAAAGTCAACCTTATAGACCAGCTATCCTAGTGGTAGCATGGACAAGAGCAGTCTTAGGCTAAACTCTGAATGGCATGTGAAGCCAGCTGTGATACCATATATAATCCCTTGAATACCAAATGAAAAGACACCACAACAGATATATATATATAAAATAAAGTGTATTTATTCTAGTCACACCCTCAGCACTCTTTATGAGATTCGAGGTAAGTACAACACAGTCTTATTCAAGCATACATTAAGTCACACAGGTAAGTAATACAGTTAGGCCCTAGGGGCCACGCAAACCATATACTAAAGAAGTGGTATAAGGACCACTGTCACGGAAATGGAATAGGCCTAGGCCTAGGGAATCGCTGGGGCTACACTACACTACCAACAGTTAGGAAGTGGGAGGCCCACGGGATTCAGGTGCAGAGTGGAAACACTCACGCGTAATGCGTAAAAAGTCGATATAATCACTAGCAGTTAGAAATAAGCAGTTTTAGGACACTTCTGGAGTAACTAGAAAGTCGAGACTCGGAAACTAGACCCTAGGATAGTCAATACCCTTGTGAGCACCGAAGTACCCAAGTTACCTAGCCCACGGGCTGCGGGTGCATAGATGTTAACTTGCGTCGAGTTTCGTCGTGGACTTCTATGGATGCCTGAAGGAAAGTTGCTGACAGGCAGTCAGTGAAGAGTGTCCGGTGGATCCCAAGGCTGGGATCAAGAAGAGAGGATACATGCAAGCAGAAGGGACAGAGTCTGTGTCACTAGCCAGTGACCACGTGGAACCAGGAAGGAACCAGGCGAAGTCGTGAAGATTGCAGGTGAAGAGGTGAAGCTTGTCGCAGCAGCCACGGGTACCAGGAGACGTCGAGGACGACCAGGACCAGGAGGCGAGCTGTCCCACGGAGGCTCTTGCTGTCGGTGGCGTTGAAGTCGAACTAGGACTCACCAAGCCTTGGCAAGCGGAACCCACGAAGAATGGAGGACTTGCTTCTGGTGCAGACCAGGAAGGTCTGGGGCGCTTCTCTTTTGCAAAGAAGCGGGAGCCAGTCTGGAGGAGCCAAACCAGCAGTGAAGATTTAAAGGTGTGTCGTCGCAAAGGCCGCTAGCCAACGGGCAAGCAACCGGACAGACGCGGCAAGCAGGAAAATGCAGAAGGGCCCCACGCAGGACTCGTGGAGTGTGGGGGGCTGATCTTCGGTGCAGATGGTGCTTGGGGTTGGGGCTTCTCAATCCCCGGTGCACAACTTCGAGGGTACCTCAGAAGCTGCGCTGGAAGATACTCGCCACTTTTCCCAGGTAGCCGGTCCCACGTCTCTCGTCGCCTCCACGGATCTCAGCTCGGCTGTGGATGTGGATCAGGGTCGGAGAGGTCTGGAAGTCGAGGCTCTGGTCGGGCTCTGCAGTCGGTCCCTCGTAGAACTTCAGCAAAGCAAAGGGTAAGTCTCTTGATGGTGCCTGTTTGCACAGGGTAGCCACTCCTTGGCCACAAGGGAGATTCTTCAGTCTTCTTCTTTCGTCGAATGTCGAAGGTCCAGAGTTTCTGTTCAAGTTGCAGGTTCAGGATAATCTAATCTCCTGGGGCCCAGCTACCACTCTTATACTAATCTGGGGGGCTGGGTTGCCTGCTAGGTCACGCCTTATGGGTGGGACCTGGGAGGGGGGTGGTTACACCCCCTTCCCTTTGTCCAGTTTCGTGCCAGGACTGGGGCTGGAGTGCCCCAGCATCAGTTTGAACTGGACTATGCATGGGACACCTTGTGTGCCCCAGGCAGTGTCTCGTTTCTTTCATCCCTCCCTGCCCCAATACACTAAGGCCTGTCTGGGGTGGTGCTCGCACCTCCCAAGGCAGGAAACCTATTGTCCAAGCCTCCCGTGCCGGGATCACTCCCAGCAGCAGGAGGTCAGACTTGTGTCGTGGCAGCAGCATCCATTTTGTGATGCTGGGGCTCTGGTTAACTTTAACCGGGTAAGTAGGTTACAACATGTCTTCTCCCTCAAGAAGGGAGGGATAATATCCTCATCACCAGAAATGGGATGGGGGTATTATTCTAAAGTGTTAGACACCTTACACGACATGTTTTGATAAAGCCAAACCATAGTTACCATAACCGTTTAAGATTATAAGGCACTTTAAGAGTATATGGTAGGATATATAATAGAACAGCTATAAGGACATGGTTCCGAAAGCTGCAGACAGGCTCAGCTCATGCTAGAGCACCATCTCACATGTTACCAAGCACTCTGCCTCCAGGATTGTTAAGGCCTGCCATAGGAGTGGCTGATAGGTACACATGTGTCTATATATAAGATAGGTATAGGAATACTACACCTAAGCAATGGGTGATTACACGACCTTACCCCAGCTGAGTGATCAGCCAGTTGTGTCATAATGGAAGGCCAGGCCAGGGGTGGCATAATACATGCTGCAGCCCCTGGTAGGCCTAGGGTACACCTATAAAGGTACACTGTACAGGGGCCAATAAGGTGATCCTATCCAAATGGGTTATGCACCTAAAGTACATAGTATTAATTTAGAGAGAGAGCAGCAGGGCTGTGGGTCTGATTAGCAGGCCCACAGCCACATCTAAGTCGAAAACCAGTAAAGCAAAAGCAAAAAGTGGGGGTGAACATAGAAAGCAGCCCCTACTCTCCTACAGTGTATAACTCCCTATTCTTTAACTGGTATCCTCAACGCAATATCCTGGCTACACCTTGAATAAATGAACTTATTAAACCAAAATCAAATCTAATAGCAGATATTGGGACCTCAGTATTGAAATGACATAATTTGCATAAAATCTGGCCTTCAATCTTACCTAGGAAACTCCACTTCTTTATTGGGATAGATTCAATAGCATATAACAAAGTGGAAGGAATTTTTGATTTAAAAACTGTGAGCAAATGTGAAAAGTGTCTTCGACCCATTGCGCTATTAATTATGTGTTAGCCATTGGCATGTGTTGCTGCTTTACAAGAGCTATGTTCAATATGTGGCCTATTCTTTGTGTTGCCTGTTATTACTTTCCCCAGGTAGAGAAAGGATTAGTTATTTACCTGTAATCCTAGTTCTCTTCCAGATCTACACTCAAAGTCATAAACACTGAATAATCCCCACCCACATAATTATGCAGCCTAACATAGTTCCAATGGGGCAAAATGCCAAAAATACATAGGTTTTTCTTGTACAAAAATAATCTCCTACATACACCTTGTAATAGAGAATATACACTGTAATAATGTCATACAAGAAACCTTTATTTTCAACACAGAAAAACAGGTAATAACAGGCAGTTGGCCCATGGGCTGCATAGATGAATAAACGTCACAGTATAGTAAAAAACTGGCACAGTGCCTTTAAGTCTTCCAAGACCCTGGACACCGTGCCTTTAAGATCTCCAGGAGCCCCTCTGCTCCCATCATGCACCACAGGTGACAGTTAGGTCAGCTCTTTTTCACAGTGTACTAACTTTAAGCAACCTGAGTATAAGATGCAAACCCCACTTTAACGTACTAAAACTGCTCGTCCGGGGAGGCGGGAGGGTTGCTTATGACTTTGATGAGTATACCCCTGGAAGAGAACTAGGATTACAGGTAAGTAACTAATCCTTCTCTTTCAGGGGATACTCATCAATAGTCATAATCACTGAATAGAGTAACAAGCCCATACCCACTACCTCGCAGACGGGCAAGCAGTATTTAAAAAAACAGGTAACAGCGCATCTTAACATGACATCAAGCAAATACATTTCTCAGTGAGGCTTGCCCAACTTGGGCATCCGCCTGTGTATCAGAGTCTAAGCAGTAATGGCGAGTGAAAGTATGAACCGAGCGCCAAGTCGCAGTTTTACAAATTTCTGTCATTGGAACATTTCTAAGGAGGGCCGTGGTAGAGGTTTTCCCCCCTGGTAAAATGTGCTTTGGGTTTGCCTTGAAGAACCTTGTTAGCTAGTTGGTAGGACAAAGATATGCAAGAAGCTATCCATCTAGAGATGGATCTTTTATAAGCTGCCGAACCGGTATTTTTGGCACCATAGTTAACAAAAAACGGTCTGTCTTTCTCAAGGACTTGGTTTTGTCTAGATAACATTTCAGTACCCTCTTGAGGTCTAAAGAATGGAGGGACCTCTTCGGAGGAGTAGTGGGATTGGGAAAAATAGTGGGAAGAGTGATAGTCTGATTGATGTGGAAATCCGAGACTACCTTAGGTAGAAAGCTCGGATGGGTTCTCAAAACAACGCAGTTTGCATGAAAAACAGTATAAGGTTTTCTACAACACAATGCCTGGATTTCACTAACCCTAAGGCAGACTAAAAAGGCAGTTTTCAATGATAAGTGCTGCAGAGAAGTCTTGTGAATCGGCTCAAAAGGACACCCATAAGTTTTGTAAGGACTATGTTGAGCTCTCAAGGAGGAGATGGAGATCTCACTAGGGGGTAAACCTTTTTTATCCCTTCAAGGAAATCCTTTACCACTGGCATTTGGAAAAAAGAGACTTGTGTAGGTGACTTTCTGTATGCAGTGATGGCTGCTAGATGCACTTTAATCAAAGAGAACTGCAGACCAGACTTGGCCAAATGTAATAAGTATGGCAACAGTACCTGCTCTTGACCCTGCACCGGATCGTGAGCATTGTCCCTGCACCACAAATAGAACTGCTTCCATTTAAAAGCATAGGATTTTCTGGTGGAAAGTCTCTCAGCTTCCTTCAGGATAGTCATACAATCCGCTAGTAAGTCTAAGTGTCCATATTGAAGGACCTCAGGACCCATGCTATCAATCTGAGGGATGAGAAATTGGGATGAAACACTCTCCCCTCATTCTTGGATAACAGGTCTGGACGGCAAGGCAACCTCTGGTGTGGCACCTCGGATAATTGTAGAAGGTCCGGGTACCACCACTGACGTGGCCACTCCGGAGCTATCAGGATCATTCTGGTGTTGGTCCTGTAAAATTTGTTGATGACTGCAGGGATCAGCGGAAGCGGAGGAAAGGCGTACAGTAATGTCTGAGATCAGTTTATCAAAAAGGCCTTCCCTCGTGATCCTGGTTGGGGAAACCTGGACGCGAAGACGGGGCATTTGGTGTTGGCCGCATCTGCGAAGAGGTCGATGTCTGGCACTCCCCATTGCTGAAAGATGTCTTGCGTGACTTCGCTGTTTAGCATCCAGTCGTGCGCTTCTACGAAGTCTCTGCTTAGTGAGTCTGCTTGAACTTTCATCGACCCCTGGAAGGTGAATAGCCACAATGCTGAGGTTCCTTGCGAGAAGCCACTTCCAGATGGTCTGTGACTCCACATAAGAGAGTTCTTGACCTGGCGCCCTCCTGATTGTTCAGATAATACATTGTGATGTTGTCTGTCTGAACCAAGAGGGAGCTGGATTGGAGAGAAGGGTACAGCAACTTGAGAGCCAAGTGAACGGCTCTTAACTCCAGTAAATTGATGTGATACCCTCATTCTGCCTCTGACCAGAGACCTTCTACTTGAAGAGGCCCCATGTGCGCTCCCCAACTCTTCAGGGAAGCATCCATGACTATAGTCTGAGTGGGAATGTCTTGGTGGAAAGGGACTCCCTTTAGTAGGTGTGACCGCTTCATCCACCATCTGATGGAGTCTTTGGCCGATAGAGGTAGAGTCACACGGTCTTCCCAGTGACCTGAGACTTACATCCACTGGTCCTCCAGAGACTGCTGCAGAGGACGCATGTTCAATCTGGCATTGGGGACGATGAATACGCAAGAGGCCATGGAGCCCAAGAGCGACTAAACCTGTCTGACTGTGGGATGACAGGCGCTGAGGAGATCGCGACATTTGTCTCTGATTGACGATAACATCTCATCCTAAGGACACACGCTTGCCTTTGCGGTATCCAGTGAAGAGCCCAGGTAATGGATTCTCTGTGTCGGATTGAAGACCGACTTCTTGAAGGTGACTTGAAGACCCAGCGTGTTCAACAGCTGGAGACAGTAGTTGAGATGATTCTGAAGCATAGAAGGTGTGCCACTCTTCAGGAGCCAATCGTCCAGATAGGGGTAAATGAAGATTTTGTGTTAGCGTAGAAATGCGGCCATCTCCACCATGAACTTTGAGAACATTGGGGGGAGGGGGGGGGTAGATGATTTAAGCCCGAGTGGTAGAACTCAGAATTGAAAAGTCTCCCTGATGTAGATGAGGGAAGATCTGGTGCAGAGCCAACATCCGAAATTTTTCCTTGCGGATGAATTTGTTCAGGAGCCGCAGATCGAGAATGGGTCTGTATTCTCTGGTCGGTCCTCTTTTTTCAACCAGGAAGTAACGAGAGTAAATGCCTTGTCCTTGCTGTTGCTTTGGAACATACTCTACAGCGTTTTTTTTTTAGAAGACTGTCCACCTCTTTTTGCAACAGTAGGTGATGTTGGTTGGATCTTATTTGACGAATAACTAAAGGAGGTGGAGCCTAGAACCTCAGCAAGTATCCATTTTGCACAATATTCAGCACCCATTTGTCGTTTGTTATTGATCTCCACTCTTCCAGATGAAAAGTGATACTCCCTCCTACCGGAGTGGCTAACGGGCACGGAGGAAGCCTCTGCTCATTGTTTGGCCGATTGCTTAGCAGTTGAAGCCTGCTGCCTGTTGTTTCCTCTACATCTACCAGGCCGTGTTTGATGGAACTGCGACCTCTGCTGCTGATGATTTTGAGATGACCACTGAGGGGTTTGAACCCTCTGTTGGAAGGAGCGCCTGTCGTAGGGGCCTTCACAGTGTCCAATTCAGGTTTCATTTTGGCCATCTCATCATCTGCGTGACATCCAAACAGCGAAGATCCATTGAACGGTAGGTTGACAATCCTCCGTTGGGCATCTGGTTTCTGGCCTGTGAGAGGCAACCAGGACGAGCGTCTGGAACAGATGCCGTGCGAATAGCCCTGTGCAGCCAGATCCGATGAGTCTGCAGCTACACTTATCACCTGGTTCGCTACCAAGCCCCCTTCTTGCAGTATCTCCTGAAAGTCCCGCTGTTCTTATTTCTGGAGTTTGTCCGTGAATCTGGCAAGGGAATCCCAGAGAGACCTATTGTACCTCCCTAGGAGAGCTGAGGCGCTGTCCACCTTTATAACGGAGGCAGAGGTATTACACATCCTCTTACCCAGTGAGACCATATTTTTGCTGTCTTTCTCGGGAGGGACTGACGAGGACGAAGTAGCAGAATGTGCCTTCCTGGCTGCCGCCACAATGACAGTCTGGTGGGGGATCAGAGCGTAGAAAAAGCAGGTCCTGATCCGGGGCTTTATATTTCTTGGCAATATGAGATGGTACTGCGCCCACTGTGGAAGGAGTTAAGAAAGTCTGCATAGCAGGCTCTAGGAAGATTTGGACTAGAGGCAGTAGAGACCTGGTTGACGATCGATGATGTAAAGTCTCAAAGATAACGGATGTGGAGACCGTCGGGAAGGACATACTGATGTTGAGCTTTTTGGCCCCTCTGCAGAGAACGTCAGTGAAGGTTCCGATGTCGTCAATCGGGGACACTCTGGATGGTGGTGTTGCAGAGTTGGCGAATCGTCCTTGATCGAAGATCTGGTGGATGTGGACCACGTTGGTGATCTTCATCTCCTCCTCTTGGGAGAGGAAACATGATGCGAGTGAGACCGCTCCCGTGACCTTGTGTGGCGGGAGGATGGGGACCGTGACCTTCTCTGGGTTCTTTTCAGAGAAACCCTCAATGATGCCGTTGGAGGAGGACCCCTGGAAACTCTTGACGGAGAGTAGGTGCGAGAATTATCGGAATCCGGACTTCCCTGATCAGCACGGGTAAATTCCAGCCATCTTGGCGAAAGATTGAAAGGATGAGACTTTTTTGCCGCAACCAGAGAGCCTTCCAGCGAAATCTGGACAATGTTAATGCCCGGGGATGAAGGTCTTCTCGACGTTGAACGTCTTGACCTCGACCTCTGTCACCTCCTCCGAGACGACTACGGGGTTTTTGTCTCTCGACACTGACCGATGTCTCGGTGACGACACCGACTGTGCCGTCTTTGACGTCGATCTCCTTGGCGGCAAGATACTGGCAGACCCTCGTCTCCGCGAAGGTCTCGACGTTCAGATAGGAGATTTCGACATTGATCGTCTCTGGCGCTTCTTCAGCGTTGACTTTTTCGACAGTGAGCGCCTCAACAGTGATCTTGACATTGTCAGTCGCTAAGCTCTCGGCAGAGTCTTCACCGGCGAACCCCTTGACGCCGACCTTCGAGAAGGCAGCGGAGTGTCCCTCGTCCTAGACGGATATTTCGACGTCGATGGGTGCTTGTCAGGTCTCTCGAGACCAGTATACTTCGAGCCCGAATTATGTCTCGACGTCGACTTACTTTTGTGCAATGGAGAGTGTCGTCGTCTCGACGGCGATCTGTCCCTTGCCACTGAAGAGTGCCTTTCCCTGCTTCTTCGACGGCGATCTCGACGCCGACGGCGAACAGTCAGGAATCTGTTTCCTTCTGGACTCTGGAGAGGTAGATCTTCGCCTTTTTCGGTGTTCATGATGAGAGGAGGGCTCTTGAGAGCTCCCAAGGCCACTTTTGTGATGGCTTTTTCCTCTCTCCAGCAAGGCATGGAGCCTAATCTTCTCCCTGTCACGAAGAGTCCTTTTAAAGAAATCGCTGACAATAATTACAAGTATCAGGTTTGTGTGAAGATGGCAAACATACGATGCACACAGAGTGCGGGTCCGATTTTGCCATCTTTTTACCACATGAAGGACATTTGTTGAATAATGCTGGCATTCTAAATTGTCAAAAAGGTTTAAGAAAAGACACCCAGCAGTCAAAAATGTCCAAAAGAAAGAGAAAATAACAATTTTTGACTAAAGATAATCAAAAACTGTCGAGCTCAAGCTCCAGGATCCTCACGGAAGGAGCCGGAAAAAAGAACTGACCTAGCCGTCACCTGTGGTGCATGATGGGAGCAGAGGGGCTCCTAGAGGTCTTAAAGGCACTGTGTCCAGAGTCTTGGAAGCCTTAAAGGCAAGGTGCCAGTTTTTTACTGTACTGTGACGTTTATTCATCTATGCAGCCTAAGTGCCAACTGCCTGCTATTACCTATTTTTCTGTGTTGAAAATAAAGGTTTCTTGCATGACACTATATGTTCTCTATTACAACGTGTATGTAGGAGATTGTTTTTGTACAAGAAAAACCTATGAAGTTTTGGCATTTTGCCCTATTGGAACTATGTTAGGCTGCATTTTTGCATGAACTGCAAACGACACGAAGCCCCCCCTAGCGGCGTGGACTGCCATCAAGGTGCGATATGGCTGCAAGGTGCTCGCCTGAGTAAGGAGTTAGGAGAAAGGCTTTTGGTCGTCCTGCTGGGCACTCAAGCTGGAGTGCGGCCCATTTCCAGTAAGTTGGGACATCACTAGGTGTAAGGAGTGCCTTGTCACTGTACAGACACCCCTATGGACTGTAACTATCAGCATGCATCTGCCTAGCAGGGGGAAAGCGCGAGCAGCCAGTTTAACATCCTGTGGAGGAGGAGCGTAACAACGTCCTAAAGGGAGCAGTTTCCACTCACCTGCACCTTGTTTTATCATCAACAGTAAGCGCGGAGCCCCTGGAACAGGCACCGATGAGAGCCATTGGAAAGGCTTGAAACGTGTCTGCCTTGGCGTTTCGAGGGACTGTAGGCACTGCGCGCATTTAATTTTAATAAAGCCCTTATATATATATATATTTTATTTTTATATGCTCCGGGATCCCGCACGTCGGCGGGGATTATTCAGTGCTTATGACTATTGATGAGTATCCCCTGTAAAAAGAGAAATAATCTACCATCTCCATCTTTTGAGGACCGATTATCCAATTGAAATTACACAATTTTCTGCTTCTGCTACATTTCATGATTAGAACTTTACTTGTAGAAACATTTATCTTCAGAAACTGTGCCATTGGATATTTCTGCAATGTCAACTTTTTATTCAGCCCATTAGGGGACAGGTCCATAATTGCAATATCATCTGCATACATGAGATATGCAAAAGGACAGCCACCTATCTTCGGTGCATCTCCTTCTAAGGGAGAAAAGCATTCGGGTAAATCTGCTACATACAATGAAAAGTTTAAATTCTAAAAGCGGGAGTGAAATCACGGACTCCTCCTGTGTGCTGAAGTAGTTCAGTGCCAAGGAGAAGTCACTGGAAAAGGAATATTTGTATATGGTTCCTCCAAAAATGTCTTGACGTATGAAACCCCTTAATGTGTATAACTCACTATTCTTCAACTGGTATCCGCAATGTAATATCTTGGCTACACTTTGAATAAATGAACTTATCAAACCAAAGTCAAATCTATTAGCAGATTTTGAGACCCGAGTATTGAAATTACATACTTTGCGTAAAATCTGGCCTTCCATCTTTTCTAGGAAACTCCAGTTCATTACTGGGATAGATTCAGTAGCATATAACAAAGTGGAAGGTATCTTTGTTTTAAAAACTGTGAGCAAATTTTCTGCTTCAGCTACATTTCATGATCAGAACTTTATTTTTAGAAACATTCTTCAGGAACTGTGCCATCGAATATTTCTGCAGTGCCAACTTTTTATTCAGCCCATTGGCGGTCAGGTCCATAATTGCAATATCATCTGCATACATGAGACATGCAAAAGGACTGCCACCTATCTTTGGTGCATCTCCTTTTAAGGGAGAAAAGCATTCTGGTAAATCTGCTACATACAACAAATTTTTTCCACAGCAATGACCGGTCTACCTAATTTCAACATACTGGTGATATCAAGGGTGGAGTGATTTCTTCTAAATTCTGCTTGTTCTATGGGGGGAAACTACTTCTCCACCACCCAGTCAGTAAGATGGTCAAGAATACTGCAAGCAAATATTTTCCCCTACGTGTCTAGTAAAGCGATTTGCCAGTAGTTACCCAGGTGATGTCTATGGCCCATTTTGTATAATGGAATTAGGATACTAACAGACCATGATGGGGGCGTCTTCCCTTGCAGGTTGCAACAGTCAAACAGTGGAGTAAGGTACGTAGCCCAGAGCAGAGGCTCTTTTGTAATAATTGTCATAGGGATTTGTCAGGTCCCATTGCTCCTGAAACTCTCATTTTTTAATAAGTCCTACAACTTCATCCTTTGAGGGTGCACAGCTGGATTCAAGGATTTTAGAGGGATAAGCTAAAACAGAGGCAGAACAAGAAGAATTAGGATTTTCAGAATAAAGTTATACAAGATGAGATTTCCATTCTTCTTCTTTATTAGGAATTGGGAGGGATTTTACTCCAGTACCGCAACAATCCGCAATTATTTTCCAATACCTTTTAGCATTGTTTTTTGAAGTCCCCTCTTTTAACTGTACCCATTCATGAACTTCCTTTTTTTGTCTTAGATAGCATTTTTTTCTCTGTCTTTTCTTCTTTAATATATTTATTAATTTACTTAGTTCAAGGGAAAAAATCAGGAACTGGGTACTCACTAATTTATTTATTTCCCTATTTATATGAAGCATTGGATTAAAAGGTGGTCTCTGTTTACCTGGTATATGTATAGATTTATATGACGAAACCATGGTACTTATATTGTGGCCAAGGGCTTCAAAAGGATCAGTTTGATGAGAATGTAAATCTACCACTACTATATGTGGCTGTTCTCCTATTAAAACTGTTAAGGTCTCTTCAAGTTTTGAAACAGCTAAACTATTCCAATAGATTCTGCTGTTTATTTTATTAAAGCCTACAGATTTATCCTTAAAATTCCAAGAACCAGCATTGGCACAAGTCATCTTGAATTTAGAGCAGATCACCATGTAGTCGCCAAGCGCAATTTCCATACTGGAGAGCTTACTGAAAAAATCTGCTGAAACAATTAAGTAATCGATAATAGATCCTCCAGTAGGCGCCTTATGTGTAATGTTTGCTGGTATATCATTTCCTAACCTCCCATTAGCAATTAGTAGGTCTAAGTTTCTCACGTCTTCAAGTAAACTCGCGCCTCTTTTATCAGTCCGAGTATTTTTCGGAAACTGAGCAGGGTGAATATTTAGAGCTTCTTTTTTTGAGGCATTAGCAAATAACCTTCTACTGTGGGTAGAGACTTTGGTGTTCAGATCACCAACCAGCATTAAATGCCTACAATCTTCACTTTCCATAAAAGTAGAGATAAAAACAAACAGGTCTTCTAATAAATGAGTGTTAAATGTGTCAGGAGGTATAAACACATTTACAATCAGCTTAATCCCCTGAATTAAGTTAGAGGCATTACTTTATTTATCCATGTAAAACTTGTTCTGAGCAGTATAGCAATACCTCCTTTTGAGTGTCCTCTGTTCACTGGGAGCACAGGGTGACTTAGCACATTATATTCTTCAATGGACCAGTTATTTACGATCCAAGACACTTGTATGCATATTATGTCAGCATTCTGTTCTTTCAAGAATAACAATTTGTTTATATTCGTGCGTAAGCCAGCTGCGTTCCAAGAGATCAATTTAAGACCCTTGCTAGGAAGAGTTCCAGTGTCTTAGACCGAAACATCTATTTGTCTTAAGAGCCCCTGCCACCCAACTCCATTTCTTATTTTCTTCATCTACGGTCAGTGTTTGATTATTCTTTTTCTGCGCAAGGAGGGAAACTCTCCTTCCACCCTTGCCGAGGGAGACCTGCAATTTACTTTCTCTCTCTAGATGAGGTAAATACAATGGAGAAAGATCTAAGTGGGTGGTGGGCTGCCTATCATAAGTCGGATTTTTAAGAACCTTCTCCTCTTTGGGAACAAGAACATTGATACCACAGCATCATAATGTATCACTATTTGACATTATTATATAGGAAATCACCTTAGAACCAAACGTCGCTCTAGCTCCTCCATAATTGCCATGTTTTTGAACTTGAACCAGGGCAAGATCACTACTCTGGATTATCTGGAGGTCAGGAATTTCAACAAAACAGCTTAATAGAAAAGATATATTCATACACAGCTCATGATCAAAAATAAAAGAAAAATATAAAGAAAAAGGTACAGGAGGTAAATGGCTAACTTGGCAGACTCCCTCAGGTGTAATTCCAATAGAGTTCTAGATAACTACTACCTAAAGGCAAATAGTGCAGCGTTAGGACTCAGATTATACTGTGCCACTGATGCAGAGCTTAAATCTGGAGTGTTAATTTCTTGTGAAATCAAGATAAAAGCACTGGAGTTCAATAATGGTGATCGAGGACCCCTTGGGATAATTTCAACTTGTCCTTCTTCCCTCTTTATATCATTCGAGTCAGGATTTGGAGTTAAATTTAGAACTAAATTAGGGTCACAGCACAGTCATTTTCCTCTTTTTTTGTTTATCCTTCAAAGTTTTTCCCTTTATTCCTTCTTCCTGCAGACAGATTTACTTCAAATTTTGATTTTCTTTTCTTCTTATGTAGAATGTTTAACTTTTAATTCCTCCGTTGGAGAATGTTCAGTTTTTTCGCCCCTCTTCTTAAGAATATGGAGAAAACTTTTCGCTCTGTGTTTATTTTTTCCTTTTCTGAGCGCTGAAAAGACAAAGATGCAGGTGCAGGAACGGGGTCCTCAGATGCAAAGAACTGCTGCGGCGACGGGGGTTGAATTTCATCAAACCCACTGTGCTCTATTGTACCTTGTGAAGAGGCTTACTCAGTTTGTAATTCTAAGGTGGTTTGCTGCCTGCACCGCAACTCGTTTACCTGTGGCATCAAATTTCTAGCTCGCCTTCTCTGTAGGAGGAGCATCACCTGAGAGTTGGCTCGTTTTCTCGCCCTTTGTATTACGAGAGAATGAGGATTTTTTTTTATCAACCCTAGGCGTTAACACCCTTGATTTGACAGGTTGCTTAAATATCTCAGACGTGGTTTTAAGCATGCCCTTAAGCATGTGTAATAATTGGATGGTTCACTGTGTCTTTGATTTGGTTTGATTTTTGGTTTTTGTAAAGCGCACTAATGCCCCAAGGTGTCTTGGCTCTGATCTAGGGAGGATAGAATGCTAAACTATTGACCATATAAAATATTTTATTTACAGTAAAGCCAGGTTTTTAATTTTTTTCAGAAGATAAGAAGAGTGGGGCCATTTTTAGATCAAGAGGAAGTTCATTCCAGAGGAGAGTGGTATTTTTCACAAAGCCTCTGCCATCCCAAGTAACCAATCTGTGAGACACAACTCCTCTTTTTAACATGCTGGAACAAAGGGGTCCGTTGGGAGTATACCAACAAAATGTATTTTTAAAATACTCAGGGCCTGTCCCAGCTAGGGCCTTCTAAGCAATACATAGAGATTTAAAAGTAGCTCGCTTTCCCAATGGAAGTCAGGGAAGATCATTCAGCACAGCGGTAGCGGACTGAAAATTAGGCAGATTTTTAAGCATTCTAGCTGCGGAATTTTGTACAGTCTGCAATTTCCGTATAGTATTAACTTGTAGGCTGTGATAGAGGCCATTGCAGTAGTCAACACGCAAGAGTACCAAAGATATGACCACTAATTCAGAAGGTCATATGGAATCAGATTTTTAATTTTCATCAAGGTTTTGAATGTAAAAAAAGAAGAAGAGATGACTGCATTGACATGGCTTTTGTATGTTAGTTTATTGTCCAGAAGGACGCCTAGGTTTCTGACTTTATTCTTGGGGATGGGAAGAGTCCCCATATATTTGGGCTAGTATGATGGAGTCAAGAAGGATATGTTATGGCCAGTCCCCATATCTTTGGGCCAGTATGATGGGGTCCAGAAGGATGTGTTATGGCCAAATAACAAAACCTCTGTCTTAGCTGAATTAAGTTTAAGACAGTTTTTTCCATCCAGTCGCTAATTGCGGACATACAGATGCGGAAGGGTTCATTGATACCTTGGCTAGAATTGGAAAGGGATACAATTATCTGGGTGACACCAGTGTATGAGACCAATGAGAACCCAAATGATCTGATGTGTGGCCAGTGGGGTAACGTAGATGGTAAACAGAGAAGGGCTCAGAGATGAGCCTTGGGGAACCCCACATGGTAACACGTAAGGATTCAGAAATGTATTCACCGAGCTGGATTGATTTAACTCTCGAGGAGGATTTGAATAAGGCAAACGCATTACCCGTGATTCCTTAAGCGCTTAATCGGTCAGTCGACAGTCTCAAACGCAGCGGAGAGGTCGAGCAAGACCAAAGCTGCACTTCCCCCACAATCTAGAGTTGCTCGGATGTCCTCGGTAGCGACAATAAGAGCCGTCTCCGTGCCATGTCCGCTACGGAATCCAAATTGAGAGGAGTAAAAAAGACACCTGTTCATTCATGGCTCATTCCAGCAGTTTAGCTGGAAAAAGAAGCCTAGCTATAGCGCAGTAGTTGTTGGTATCAAGGGGGGTCCACTGCAGTTTTTTTTTTTTTTAAAGTGGCAGAACCGAAGCTTTCTTCCAATCATCTGGGAATATCCCTGTTTTAAATATGGTATTAAAAATGTTCTTAAGCTACTTTGCTACAATATCTGAGGCCATGTGAATTATGGAAGGAGGACAGAAATCAGCAGGGAACCGGAGTTAGTGGTCAAAATCAGCTGTCTGTTTTTTTCCTCAGATAGCTCAGAGAATTCTTTCATAGAGCGAGATTTTTCATCTGCTAATGGATGGCGAGTGGCGGGGACTGGGGTGCCCTGATTCGTAGTCAGAAAGATATCAAAAATGTCTTTAACCTTCTTCTTAAAGAACAGTGCCAGGGCATTACAGAAATTACTACTGATAGCCGTGGGGTTGGAAGTGGGAATAGTAGTTAGAGACGTGATTGTTCGAAAGAGCTCCTTCGAGGAATTTTTGGCCTGTTCTATTTTTTCTGTGAAAATATTTGATTTGGTAGCTATAATAAGAGCTTTATATTTGGCAATACATTGTTTGTAGTTTTCCTTTTCAATAGAGCCATAATCCCTTCTGCATAATTTTTCCTGCTTAAAACAAATTGGTTTCATATTTTTAAGTTCAGAATTGTACCAGGGAACGCAGGGAGTACTTCTCTTGAAAACTTTATTTTTCAGTGGGGCTAGGTTATCGGTGGCCGCCTGAATCCACGATTTGTAGTTCCTGGCAGCAGTACTGGCTCAGCACTTAAAAGAGCCTTCGTAAGCTACGGGATCTGGATTTTCTGCCAGAGACAGAAGGATATGGTACCGTTTTTCTTGGGTGGCATAGAATGAGAAGGAGATAAGGCAAGTGAAAACATCACTGACTTATGGTCAGACCATAATAGGCCCATGGCCGTCAAAAATGTAAATGTTTGGATTGTTAGTGAACAATCCATCCAGTATGTGGCCAGCTGAACGGGTTGAAGAGTTGACAACTTGGGAAAAGCCGAAACCAAGCATTATATCTATCAGTTCCTCGGTGACATAATCAGTTAGTTTTTCTAAGTGATAATTAATATCTCCAAGGATGGTGAAGTAATTTTTTAAGGAATATGATTTTAAGAGAGTGATGATGTGTTGAGGAAACATGGTCCTCGCACCCGCGGGCGATAAAGTAGGAGACTATTAAAGGACTGATTTTTAGAAAGTTCCATATTAAAAAGTAGGGCTTCACAATCGCTGACTGATGCAGGGGCACAAGAGGCTGAGAATGAGGCTCTATGTAATAGAGCCAACCCTCCTCCTTTCTTGTGTATTCTGTCGGCTCTAACAATAACATAGCCAGGAGGAATCTGCCCATGTGTCAGTGATAAAGGCTTGGTCCAACCTGGTGATTTTCTCAAAATTCAGAACAGTAATGCGAATGCTTGACTAAGGATCTAGCATTAATCAGTGCACAACTAATTAATGAACGGTCCGTATGAGAACTTTGAGCTTTTGTTCTTGAGAGGTTAATGCCAGTGTTGAGGCAGAAAAGGTGACATTTGGTGCAAACAGAACTGTTGGGTTCCGACACTGAGCACAGAACAAATACTTTGCAACTAGGATTCTTACCTTCCCTCAATCGTAGAAGATCAGTTCTCGAATAGATAAGCCAGGTTGGAATTTTTAAGGTTTAAGAGCCAGGCTTGCCTTTGTCGCGTGGTTAGCTCCAGTGCTTTCAATCGCGATAACGGGGAGAGGAACAGAAAGTTAACTTGTTCCAGCAACCCCCAACCAGAATTGCGGGCTTCCCCACAAGACTGGACTACTGGTAAATTAATCTAAATAAAAGAACGGTGAGAAAGGGAAATCATAAAATTATAAAAACCGTCCAAGCCCAATTCAGTATGGCGGCCAAAGGAGCCAGGCACCTCCTAAAAGTAGCATTCAGGTGCTTTACAAGAAAAATAAAATAGCTGGCGCACCAACCTTGTTGTAGAACTGCGCAGACACACTGTGCGTGCGTTTAAGTGGCCCGTCATACAGAGAGGCGTGTCCAGGGGCGAGGTTAACTCCAGCACTTTCAAGCGCGATAACGGGGAGGAGAACAGAAAGTTAACTGGGGTCAGGCAACACCCGACCAGAATCGCGGGCTTCTCCACAAGACTGGACTACAGGCAAATTAATCTAAATAAAATAACGGTGAGAAAGGAAAATAATAAAATGATTAAAACGGGCCAAGCCCGATTCAGTATAGCGGCCAAAGGAGCCAGGCACCTCCTAAAAGTAGCATTCAGGTGCTATACAAGGAAAATAAAACCGCTGACACACCAACCTTGCTGTAGAACTAGTGTCTCTACAAGGAAATCGTCTTCCAGTGTGTGCATATCAACTTTATGATATTCTGCCGCCCTGCGCAGTACTTCATAATATGTGGTGATGTTATCAGGTGGTGAAGGTTTTGAGGCGTATAGATTGTCATCCCACGGTTCATCAAGTGTATCAGGGTCACCGAGTGGATCGGGTAAATATGGAGTGAAGTAGGGGGTCTGTGTTTTCCCCTATGCCATGACGCATACCCGAACCACCACCTCTCATTCCACGCACCCACCAGAGACCTCCGCTCCGCCCAGCTGGCCCTTGCCACGTGACTTGGATCCGCGAGACCAGAACCGGAGGAATATCCTTTTCATACCCCGCCGACAAAACTTGGAACACCTTGCCTCTCCACCTCAAGCTATCCCCGTAGCTGACCCAATTCAGGAAGGATCTCAAGACCTGGCTCTTTGACTTAATTGCTGCACCCAGTTGGACCTGCAGCCCTCACCTTCGCACCTGAGACTCACATGGGTGAGTAGTTGCGCTTAAGAAGTACTGATTGATTATGCTGCGTTACCCTAGTGAAGAGGCAGTGGGCGACCCCTGTGGATTAATATGAGGGGAGCTTTGCAGTGAGGTTGGTAATGGTGGAGCTATAAAAGGAATTTCCAAAGGAGGAAGAGTTGATGGAGGAGGAGGGGGCGTTTTAGGTTGACCTGGAGAAGTAGATGGTAGGGGGTGGATGTTCTGGTGGGAAATGCATGGGACTGGTGCCCCTGTCCCTATGTTTTTTTCTTGGAGGCTTTTTCTTGTGTTTGGTAGTACATCTGTAGGAGGTAGAGGTGGTTTGGTTACCTCCTTTCCTGTATCTGGGTTTATGGCCAGAATTCTTTGCTTGGCATCAAGCTATTCTAGTAGCTTGGCTAAGATAGGCTGAACAGGCTGTTCCTTATGGTCTGTGTGGGCTTAAGGTGTTTTCGGCACTGAGATTGTCTTGAGTGTCTATTAAGTCTTGGATATGAAGGATGTTTTGGATGCTGACGTGTTCATCAGCACCGATGGCGACCTGGTGTCTGATAGGGTTTTTGGATCCAAGGATTTTCGGCGTCGACAGCATCCTAGAATCAGAAGATGTGCTGGGTTTCTCTGACCCAGTGTTCGCCTCCGAAGGATTCTTCGACGTTGATGTATATTTTTTCAACACCGGTTCCGAGAATGACAGACTTGGAAGTGGTCGGTGCCTTAGTCTTCTTGGTAACTTTTAAGGCTTGTTTGGGCAGAAGGACAACTGTCTTCTCCTTTGCCCTGAGCCTGACATCTCCATGGCTCGAGGGCAGTGGGTCTCTGTGAGCCTGTGCTTGCTCTTCTGTTTGTGTTTGAAAGGCTTTCGCCAAATTACTCAGTGCCCTGTCGAAGCGATATGTTGGCCCTCTATGTCATGGTCCGAGTCGGACCCATCTCCCCTGCTGGCAAGAAGAATTGGGACATCCATCGTACAGTCTTGACAGCTGCTTCTTTGCCTGTGTCGCATTCTTCTGGTCACGCTTGTTGGTTCCCGGAGATATCAGGGGTGTCTTCCACTCACCGTGTCTGCATCGTGTTGTGGGCTCACCGCCTCCCACACAGTTGTCAAAAAGCCAGGCATGCTTCACACAGCGTCTCGCGCTCCGGTGAGAGGCAGAGGTTGCAGACTGGGTTATGATCTTGCCTGGAGTACTTTGCATGGCACTTGGGGCAGAAGTTGAAAGGCATCTTTTCCATCACTTCGTAAGAGTGGAGTGAAAGAAGACAATGGAGAATTGTAGAGGTCAAGCCAAGGCTGTGCGTGCAGAAAGCCAAATAAATCAGTAAACTGACAGATATCTTGTGCTTGTCTGTCGATGGGTGATGTGAATTAGACACCGAAGGGTCGGGGAAACTGCGTCATAGCTTCAATCCCAGAGCTCCAAAGAGGACGTCCAACCACGATGACAGAGAAAAAATCAGTTTAAAAAAAAAAAAAGTTTTATTTATCTCAGTAATCACAGATCCATGATTCAAAAAACAATATGCTGATAATTCAGGAGCAATAAATAGTAATATACAATAATATTTCATAATAGATATGTTAAAAAAGGGTTTGTTACCATAAAATGCAAACATACTAGGGTAAAAAGTTACAAACAAATTCCAATTTTCCATAAAGTAGCTAGTTAATTCTGATACTCCTAAAAGCTATAATGGCATTTACAAAAGGGATAGGCACGGTTAGTTCTTCGTTTTAACAGGTTAGTTTATATGAATATATTACTCCCCATCTTCCCCTCTATTCTTGTGCCGTTTACTCTCCCCCAGTTTTGTATAAATGTGTGGGCAGCCCCTACTCTAAGAGGATAACGTTCTTCCTTTTCTTTGGTCTGTCGCATTTTAACTACCCATTGTTGGAAATTTGGGGGTCCAGCAATCTCCATTTTTGTGAAATCAGGGTCTTGGCTACCAAGGAAGCAATGAAAACAAGTTGCTTCTGTCAGACTGTTAGATTTAAATTGGAGATCTCGAATGGGATAGTCAAAGGATGGGGGATTAAGTCTATGGTAAATTTCCAATTAATCCACTGAATAATCCTGGTCCAGTACTCCGTCAACTTTGGACAAGAAAAACAGACCTGAGACCAGTCCCCTTTTGTATGGTTGCATCTAAAGCATTTGGATGATACTGATGGGAATTTTGGGGGAGTTTGTCGGGGGTATAGTATAGCTGCCATTTGAAATAAAAAGGCCATACGTTTGAAATTCGCCCCGGGTATGGATTTATTAGACCATACATTAAAATCCTTCCATAGTGCTGCATCTATTCGACATCCCGTAGTCTCTTGTATTTTTAAAAGAGTATTTGGAACTATATGTTCATAAATTTGTTGCAGCAGTATGGGATGCCAGTTTCCTAGTCCCTTCAGTTCTTTTACATAAAATGTATAACTAATAGCCTCGGGATTGGGCCATCTGGAAGTTGTAGTTTTGATAGGGCCAAAGATACTTCCGATCTGCCCCCTTTAACTTGTTCCCAGGACTTCAGTTAGCCCTGAACCACAAAGTCCCTTATATGATAGATTCCTAGCCCTTCCCAGGTGCTTAACATCTGCCGATCTATTGATAACCCTAGATCCCTACAATGTGTTATCTTCATATCTTGATGGATATGTTTTGTAATAGCATTTCCTGAACTTAAAAATTAAACCCAAAATAATGCAGCAAAGCCATACGCCCACACCAGTCTATAAAAGCTGCTTGAAAATATTTTTTAATATGTGGGAGCTCTAACCCACCTTCGTCCGAACTCAACTGTAATGTTTTTAGTTGGGTACGTGGTTTTTTTCCCTAGCCAAATAAACATAACATTTACTCTATTTCCCAAAAGTAGCTTTGAGGAACTTTGCTAAGAACATTTCAAAAAATAAAAATGGATAACGGGAGTATCATCATTTTTTTCAAGGCGATTCTCCCAATTATGGAAAGGGGAAGCGTTTGGCAATTACTTAACTTTTTTTCGCTTTATTAAGGGTAGAAACATAATTACGTGAAAACAGTTGCGAAAAACCATGAGAAACCCATATGCCCAAATAACCAATTGGATTAGCCTATGCAATCTGTGTCCAAAGTTCCCTGGGTAAAACCTGATCGGGACAGTTGAATAGTAAAATCTCTGATTTATTATTATTTATCTTATATACTCCTGGATCCTAAAAAGTTATAATTAATTCAAAAGTTTGTTTAACATTCACAGAATCTGCTTCCAGATAAAGAATTAGGTTGTCAGCAAATAACCAGAGTTTAGTTGCCCCTACTACTGGTGGTATAATTAAGGGGTTCTGGTGTATCAGGGAAGAAAGTGGCTCTATGAATAGAGCAAATAGGTCATGAGACATCAGACACCCCTGTCGAGTCCCTCTCAATATCTTAACTGTCCCTGCAACATGCGCATTGATTATGAATTTTGCCTCTAATCTTTCATATATTTTCTGTAGCATATCAATAAAACCTGAAGAAAACTCAAACTTCATTAAAATGGCAAATAAAATGCTCCAATTTATCCAGTTAAAGGCTTTTTCTGCATCAATCATGATTGTCGCTTTAACATCATTATGTGAGAAAAAAATCAATCGCATGAGCTAAGAAATTCATATTATTCGTGAGGAACCTCCCCGGCAGAAAGCTGCATTATTCCTCATGTACCAGCTTTTGCGCTATATTGGTAATTCTACTTGCCATTATTTTATTAAAAATGTTATAATCATTATTTAGTAAGCTAATAGGGTGATATGATCCAGGATTATCAGGTGTCTTACCCTTTTTTTTTGTTTTTAAACTAACTATGACTGCTTAAGAAAATGTTTTTAGTATCTGACCACCTTAAAAAATTGCATTAAATAAGGGTACCAATAGATTAGTTATTTGTGCCATAAAATGTTCATACATTTCGACAGGTAAACCATCATTACCACAGGCTTTACCGCCAGGTGTATTTTTAGCGGCTTCTGTGAGAAGTTGGCCTGATGTATGATGTCACTAGTTCTAGTGTACATCTTATATCAGTCCAAACAACCCTTATGGTGATTGGTTGTAAAGTCAACCTTATAGACCAGCTATCCTAGTGGTAGCATGGACAAGAGCAGTCTTAGGCTAAACTCTGAATGGCATGTGAAGCCAGCTGTGATACCATATATAATGCCTTGAATACCAAATGAAAGGACACCACAACAGATATATATATAAAATAAAGTGTATTTATTCTAGCCAAACCCTCAGCACTCTTCATGAGATTCGAGGTAAGTACAACACAGTCTTATTCAAGCATACATTAAGTCACACAGGTAAGTAATACAGTTAGGCCCTAGGGGCCACGCAAACCATATACTAAAGAAGTGGTATAAGGACCACTGTCACGGAAATAGAATAGGCCTAGGGAATCGCTGGGGCTACACTACACTACCAACAGTTAGGAAGTGGGAGGCCCACGGGATTCAGGTGCAGAGTGGAAACACTCACGCGTAATGCGTATAATCGATAGAAATAGTACAGTTCTGAAATAAGCAGTTTTAGGACACTTCTGGAGCAACCAGGAAGTCGAGACTCGGAAACTAGACCCTAGGATAGTCACTACCCTTGTGAGCACCGAAGTACCCAAGTTACCTAGCCCACAGGCTGCGGGTGCATAGGTGTGAACTTGCGTCGGGTTTCGTCGTGGACTTCTATGGATGCCTGAAGGAAAGTTGCTGACAGGCAGTCAGTGCAGAGTGTCCGGTGGATCCCAAGGCCGGGATCAAGAAGGAAGGGTACCTGCAAGCAGAAGGGACAGAGTCAAGGTCACTAGCCAGTGACCACGTGGAACCAGGAAGGAACCAGGCGAAGATTGCAGGTGAAGGGTGAAGCTTGTCGCTGCAGCCACGGGTAGCAGGAGACCTCAAGGACGACCAGGACCAGGAAGCGAGCTGTCCCACGAAGGCTCTTGCTGTCGGCGGCGTCTAAGTCGAACTAGGACTCACCAAGCCTTGGCAAGCGGAACCCACGGAGGACTTGCTTCTGGTGCAGACCAGGAAGGTCTGGGATGCTTCTCTTTTGCAAAGAAGCGGGAGCCAGTCTGGAGGAGCCAAACCAGCAGTGAAGATTTAAAGGTGTGTCGTCGCAAAGGCCGCTAGCCAACGGGCAAGCAACCGGACAGACGCGGCAAGCAGGAAAATGCAGAAGGGCCCCACGCAGGACTCGTGGAGGGCTGATCTTCGGTGCAGATGGTGCTTGGGGTTGGGGCTTCTCAATCCCCGGTGCACAACTTCGAGGGTACCTCAGAAGCTGCGCTGGAAGATACTCGCCACTTTTCCCAGGTAGCCGGTCCCACGTCTCTCGTCGCCTCCACGGATCTCAGCTCGGCTGTGGATGTGGATCAGGGTCGGAGAAGTCTGGAAGTCAAGGCTCTGGTCGGGCTCTGCAGTCAATCCCTCGTAGAACTTCAGCAAAGCAAAGGGTAAGTCTCTTGATGGTGCCTGTTTGCACAGGGTCGCCACTCCTTGGCCACAAGGGAGATTCTTCAGTCTTCTTCTTTCGTCGAATATCGAAGGTCCAGAGTTTCTGTTCAAGTTGCAGGTTCAGGATAATCTAATCTCCTGGGGACCAGCTACCACACTTATACTAATCTGGGGGGCTGGGTTGCCTGCTAGGTCACGCCTTATGGGTGGGACCTGGGAGGGGGGGTGGTTACACCCCCTTCCCTTTGTCCAGTTTCGCGCCAGGACTGGGGCTGGAGTGCCCCAGCACCGGTTTGAACTGGACTATGCATGGGACACCTTGTGTGCCCCAGGCATGTCTCATTCCTTTCAGCCCTCCCTGCCCCAATACACTAAAGTCTGTCTGGGGAGGTGCTAGCACCTCCCCACGCAGGAAACCTATTGTCCAAGCCTCCCTTGCCGGGATTACTCCCAGCAGCAGGAGGTCAGACTTGTGTCTGTGGCAGCAGCATCCATTTTGTGATGCTGAGGCTTTGGTTAGAGTTAAACAGCAAAGTAGGATTTTAACATGTCTCTCCCTCTAGAAGGGGGGAATAATATCCTCATCACCAGATATGGTATGGGGGTATTATTCCAAAGTGTTAGACACCTTACACGACATGTTTTGAGAAAGCCAAACCATAGTTACCATAACCGTTTAAGATTATAAGGCACTTTAAGAGTATATGGTAGGCTATATCATAGAACAGCTATAAGGACATGGTTCCGAAAGCTGCAGACAGGCTCAGCTCATGCTAGAGCACCATCTCACATGTTACCAAGCACTCTGCCTCCAGGATTGTTAAGGCCTGCCATAGGAGTGGCTGATAGGTACACATGTGTCTATTTTAAGGGTAGATATAGGTATACTATATCTAAGCAAGGGGTGATTACACGACCTTGCCCCAGCTGAGTGATCAGCCAGTTGTGTCTGATTGGAAGGCCAGACCAGGGGTGGCATAATACATGCTGCAGCCCCTGGGAGGCCTAGGGTACACCTATACCCTGGGTACCTAGGGTACACTGTACAGGGTCCAATAAGGTGATCCTTACCAATTGGGAATGTACCTAGGGTACATGGAGTCCATTTTAAAGAGAGAGCAGACAGCCTGAGACCCTGAATGGCAGGATCTCAGGCCAACTAAGTCGAAAAACCAGCTAGACACTAGGCAAAAAGTTGGGGGTAACCATAGTCAGATATCCACCTTCCTACAGCTTCCTTGACTCAATTTCAGAAACTGGCTCCATAACCTGGGCTTTCAGGAACTAGTTTAGTGTGGGCAGCTCCATTGTACTGAGGAATTTATTGACCCCTTCAGCCAATGTCAATATGGGGGCAGAGTACAATCTATTATAATGTGATAGGAAGACCTTATATATTTCTGCTATTTGATGTACATCTTCACCTTTCCCCTCATCAAAGATAGATTTAATACCGGCATTATTATGTTTTTTTTACAGACCATGCCAAGAATGTGCCAGTGTGTTCACTCTCCTCATACTATTCTTGTAAGCATGTCTTTTGGTTTACTAGTGCCTGATGTTCGTAGAAGTCTCTAATGTTCTGTCTGGCCTTTTTTAAGCTAGATGCTGCAGCTCCGAATGAACCATTGAGTGGAGTCTACATGCCTGGTTTAAATCTGGTTTTAGTGTCTAGCCCTTTCCTTTCTCTCTTTGATAATACTCGCCTTACACGTAATCGCCTCTCCTCTAATGAAGGACTTGCAGGAATCCCATTCTGAAAAGGGCAGTGCTGTCTTCAAGTTTCTATGGGCAAAATCCGGAAGTAATTTTTGCATTTTTTTTATCCAGCCGTTATCAGTCAACAAAGTTTTAGCCAACGCCCACCTCGGTCTCTCCCCCGGGCTACCTTTTATTCTAATCTCTATCACAGGGACCGAATGGTCCAAAAAGGGATTCAAAGTAATCCACGGCTTCCCCTTTTCGCATTGGTGTGAGATCAACAAAAAAATAACCAATCCTAGACGCTGAGTTATGTCTTTTTGAAGAGCAAGTGAACTCTCTTATAACGGGATGCTGAATTCTCCATGGATCAACTAATGCAAAATCTCTAATCATTTTCCTCAGATATGTAACAGTGTTTTGTGACTTCTTTCTACAAGAGGAGTCTAATTCTAGGGTCTGGATACAATTAAAATCTCCCCTTATAAATATAAGCCCATGTGATGGAGTTAGTAGATTAGCCCATTTTTCAAAAGTTGATGTCTCATCTTCTATGGAGCCATAATAGCTAACTACAGGAAGAGTAGGTTCCCCAATCTAGACATTTGCTTTCACTTATCTAGCTAGTGGGTCACTCATAGACTGGAAAGCTTCCCCCAGATAGTAACAGGTAAGTAATATTGCTCGCCCCCTACCTGCTGCATCAGCTGAAGCAAAAAAAGCCTGTTATATAAACTTCGTCCATTTAGATAAAGGCCTATTTTTTCAAGTGAGTTTCCTGTAGTAGAATCCCTTGTGGTTGGCTTGTTATTAGGCACTGGAGTGTTCCGCTCAGTTTGGTTGGATTATTACCCACATTAATATTACATGATGCTTTCCATAATATCTGATTCTGAGCCATTAGCAACAACTATCTCCTTATGGATTTCCACAATCTGGCCACTGCCACCCCCCTTATCATCTCTTCCTCTACTATCCTATTTGATTCTACTAAGTCCAATCCTCCATCTTTGCAAAATGCTACTATCTTGGTCTGTGATTACCATTTTCTTTTTTTTTTTATTCCTCCCACCTTGAAGTGACCCCATATACTCCCCCTTCCCTTGGATTGAGCCCCTACCAGTCATGAGCCCCTTCCCCCCGCACCCTTAAACAACACCCCCACCTCCCCTCTCTACCCCAACAACTGTACCTTGGTATAGTACTTAGAGCTCCCTCCGGAGGTGACAAGCAGAACAGCCTACCTTCCCAAAATTAACCTGGGAAGGAAAAGCAAAAAAAGAGCAAGCTTTGATTTTTAACCATAGCTAACCATTATTGCCATCCTTTTCCTATTATTATGTCTATTTTTTCCTGTTCCCCATTCTTCTTTAATTCGGAGCAAGAAGTCTTTAGCCCGTTCGACTGATTGGAAGGTGAGCGATCGACTTTTATGCAAGACTTTTAGCGTGGATTGTTGTATGATACCAGCTGGAGCACTATAGTGTTTAAATTCATCAATCATTCCAATAAAGTCTTTCGGTCTTCCTGCTGCCAAAGTTGACACATTATTATTATTATTATTATTAGGAAGCTTATAAAGCGCAATAGTTACTCCACCCGGAGTGTGCCCGTAATAGGACATAGCTGGACCCCAAGCAACCCTCCCAAGCTGTCCACCAGAGAATGCGGGCATCCATACAAGATGCAACCTTACCACTTTAGCCCTCCCCGGGGGAGACGGAAGAGCCATGTTTTCAATTTTTTGCGAAAAAGATCTACTGGGAGCTCATTCCAGGCCTTAGCTGCCAGGAAACCAAAGGATCTTCCGCCTATCCGCGCCTTCCGCACCCTGGGCACAATCAATCTTGCACTGCCCAATGATCTCAAATTACGAGCAGGCTGGTGGACTGTCAGGAGAGGCCGTATGAAACGCGGTCTCCTTTCCCCAAGGATACTGTGACTCAGGCATAAAGCCTTAAAGGTAACTCTGGCCCTGATAGGAAGCCAATGCAGCTCCTTCAAAGCCTCTCCCACTGACGCCCTCCTAGGTACATTCAAGATAAGCCGGGCTGCTGCTTTTTGGACCTTCTGCCAGATGTTAAGATTTTTGGCAGTCTCCCCTAGAAACAAGACATTGCAGTAATCAAGGCGAGACGTGACCAACGCCTGTACAATAGTCCTTTTAGCATTCAGGGGGAGAAGGTCCAGGATCTTGCGTATCATCTTCAGAATGCCAAAACAAGTCCCAGCCACAGCCGATATTTGTGAGGAGAAGGAGAGATTATCGTCGAACCACACTCCCAGATTTTTCACCTTGGCTTTCGGCACTGGACTAGTTCCCAGCGCTTCTGGCTACCAATACTGTGACCAGAGAGACGGCTGTTTTCCAACCACCATCACTGGAGACAGCTCAGTCTCATCCAGTCCAAGAGTTCCCCCAGGCAGGTTCTAAAATCGGCAGCCCTTTCAGGTTCCTTCTGTTTCAGGGTCACAACTAGCTGAGTGTCATCAACATATGACACCAGCTGAATTCCATGTTTCAGAACACTATCTGCAAGTGGGCGCATATATATGTTAAAAAGGGTTGGGCTGAGAGCCGAACCCTGCGGCACCCCCTGGTTTAAAGGACAAGTTATGGAACAGGCAAGAACTGGAAGGATCTATTTTGCAGAAAATTCTTCAACCAAATCCACGTGACAACTCCGACCCGACTTCCCTTAGCCTCTCAAGTAGGAGGCAGTGGGACACTGTGTCGAATGCGGCGCTTAGGTCCAGCAGAATCAAGGTCGCAGTACTACCTTCATCAGCCGCAGCACAACACTTCGGCTGCCAGCAGGAGGGCTGACTCCGTACCATGCATAGGCCTAAAGCAGGACTGGGTATCATGAAGAACCTGCCTCTCTTCCAGGAACTTAGAGAGATGGCCATTCAGATGTTTCTCTGCAATTTTAGCTACATAGATAAGTAGATATCAAAGCCATTACATGCCTATACCGCAGATTGTCGACGGAGGGCTTGCAACCTCTGGCCACTCTGCGGGAAAAGTGGGAAACGGACCTCGGGAAAACGATACCGGAGACCACGTGGTCCACGCTGGTGCAGAGGGCCTGGAAGGGAACTCTGAACGCACGGTTCCAGTTAGTTCAGTTTTTCACGTTACATAGGGCGTATATGACGCCGGCCAAGGTCCTGCAATACTTTGGTGGAACACAATCTCCATGCCCTCGGTGTGGGGGAGAGGGGGCAGATTTTCGCCACATGTTTTGGGCCTGTCCGCAGTTGGGCGATTATTGGGCTGAGGTAGTGGACTGCCTGAATCAGGTGACAGACCGCGCTATCACTCCAGAGATGGGGACTTGCTTGTTGCTATGGTTTCCCCACACCCGCCGTACGAAGGTCACTAGCAGGTTCTATGACCTGGGGCTGATATTAGCTAAGAGGGAATTGACCCTGCACTGGAAATCCAGGGGGGGGCCTAGCTACGTGCGGTGGAGGGCAGCACTAGTGAGATGGGCGGGGGCGGAGGGTACGCTCCGGGTGCAGGTGGCACTGAGGAGAGACGATGAGAAAGCGTTAGCGACGGCCAGGGCATGGGAAGCGTTGGTAGTTGAGCTCCAGGGGCTGATATCTGAGGTGGGGGAAGGAGGGAGCACTTCGGATCGGCAAGAGGCGAGGGGAACTGGGGAATGAGATGAGATGGAAATGAAGGAGGTCCCCAGGCATATACCGGAGGCCTGGACAAGAGGGATGATTTGCTTACGCAGAGAAGGGGTGAGCAACTGTAAATGAGCTCCTTGGAAGGGGGGGCACATCGGGGGAGAAGTAGGGGACAGAGGCGCACTGACATGGGGGTGGGGGGGAGGGGACGAGTTGGGGTTGGGAGGGAAGATACTCTTAATGAACACGGGGACCCGTGATGTAATGAACAGTCATTGTTGATTTGGAAAATAATAAAAAATGTTTCAACAAAAAAAACACAAATTAAATCTCTAACAATTCCTGTGTGCAAAAAAAAAAAAAAATAGAGAAGTAGATATATTGGTCTTAAATTTTCAGGAAAAGCGGGATCCAGTGAGGGTTTCTTCAACAGAGGGACCACCATTGCATGTTTCCAGTTGCTAGGGACCTGCCCAGTTCTAAATGACAGGTGAAAACAGGAGCAACAATTTTCTTTCCCAGTTGCAGAAATTTTGGAGGGACCGGATCCAGAGGTGACCCAGATTTCACCACCTCCATCAGCCTGAGAACCTGATTTTCCAGCAAAGAACAGAGGACAATCTTATCCTCAGACCCTGGAGTATCCAAGCCAAGCGCGGGAGCATACCTCCTACTACATTCTGGAAATGTGGCGCAGATCTTAGCAATCTTATTGGTAAAAAAGTCAGCGACCTCATTACAATAATCCGTAGAGGTAGGGAGCGCAGCTGTCACTCGTTCCAGAGAGGACAGTTGTTTCACTACCTGAAAGATGGCCTTTGTTGACTTTTTTGCTAGATCAATTTGCCCAGTGTAGTATTCCCTCCGCACTCTCCTGATCTGGCGATGGTAAAGCTTCAGAACCTCTAGATACTTCTGTATATTCTCATCCCTGTAGTTCTTCCTCCATTGGCACTCAAGATGCTTACAGCTAGAATTCATTTGTGCCAAATCTGATGAAAACCACTTCGCAGAGGCAGTAGTACGAACACTTTTACATTGTTTTAACGGTATCAGGGAATCGACTGCCTCCAACATCCAATTAGATATTAAATTGTCAGCACTCTGGATGTTGTCCCCCACCTCAGGGGGGCTGCCCGCCAATGCTTCTTCAAAGTCATCCTGAGTTAATGCCGCCCATTTTCGGACCAAGGTCGGTTTTGAGCAACTACCATGGAGGGCCTGACCTGGCACCAATAAACTAAAAGGCAGTAAATAGTGGTCTGACCAGGCTACAGGGACCGGTAGTGTGGCATCTGTCCCTGCACAGTTGGTGAAAATGTTATCTAATGTATGACCTTTGTTATGTGTGGAAATATGGACCAATTGATTCAAGCCCAAAGCCTGAAGACTTACTGAAAACTCAGCCGATTATTTACAGCCTTTATTTTCCGAATGCAAATTAAAATCCCCTAATAGGAGAAAGTTAGGGTATGCATATGCAACTATATTCTGAATGAATGTTTTGTCCGGGGCAGTAAAGGACTTCCTTTGAATTGCTTGAGACAGAATTTGATCTTCGATTCTGATATCTCTGAAGTTAACCAGGATTGTTCTTGGATACTTTGGGTTTACAGGACGAATCACCGGTACTTAATGCACTCTATTGATGGTCAGATCACCAATATCTTTCTCTTTTTCCAGGAGAATTATTTTTCGCACCAACTCCATTATTAATTGGGCTGGTGACTGCCCTGCTTCACGATCTTCACTTCAGGAATACCAGTAAACCTTAGATTAGTACGTCGAGCACGGTTTTCAACATCATCCAATTTCAACTGCAGATATTCAAGCTCTGTTTGCAGTTTAGTCGAATTGCTTTCTTGATCATTACTATTTAATTCTAAAGAGGATGCCTTCTGCTCTACCTGTCTCAAACGAGTCAAGAGTTGATGAAAGTTCTCATTGAGCTGACCAAGTTCCTTGCTGGGTGTGTGATGTGTGGATTCTTGGAAAAGTCATATTTCATGAAGTTCACATAGTATCTGATTTAATGTTGCCTCGACAGTGGATGTTGGTACCATATATACTGATGTTTCCACTTCTTCCTCTACGATTTCCGATGGAATATTATTGCATAATGATACTCTTTCACTCGCAAATTAGGTGTCTAAATCTCCATCAAATCTCAACTGGTTGCTGGCTGGCTCTGATGGATTGATCTTTTGTATCCCCTTAGCCCCTCCCAAGGAAAAGAGAGGATACTCCGGTTTCCCAGATTCCTGGGCAGTCTCTTCTGAACGCGCCACCGCTGAATCTATAGGCGACTTTTAGGATCCACTCCCATCTTGGTAACCAAAAGAATCTAACAAAGGAGCAGATGACCATATGCAGGAGCATCACCTGTCCCTTGAGAGTTGCTCGGTTTTTCTCTGTGTGTATTACGAGAGAATCAGGAGGGACACATCCTTTCACATATGTTGAGTCAGTTAGTGAGGAGGAGTCACTATACCTTGTGACGCTAAAGTCTTTTCAAACAAAAAGAATTTGCAATGTCCGAGCCCAACACTAGATGGCAGGAATGTGCTAAGCATATGTATCTATGACCAACACATTCTACGAATATCCAATTGCCTTGAACCACCGGACACTTTGAAATGATTTCATTAAATCAAATTTCATATACTGAAATGTAGACAACCACCACAAAAGTAAGTCTGAACACACAATAACCAGTCCAACATCGGCATAGAACTTACCTGCAAGCAGTTTGTTCCTCTACTTTCTGGAATGGGCCCATACTCTTTCCAATGTCTTCTGTAAATTATAACATAGAAATGCATTGATAACGTTTTTTTTTCTTCTTTCTTTATACTTTCATTGCGTTCCAGGCACCAATGCTCATCTTTTCTCACATTACTTTTCACACTTAAACTACTTGCATGCTTTACTCAGGTTATGACTGAAGGAATTAAGGTAGCAAATAGTCAACTGACAATGGTGCCCAATGTCTGGCATATCCTACTTACAATTTACCACCTACAAATCAGGGCTCAATCCATTTTTGAATTTGATTATGGAACAGTGGCCTTTCAGGCTATAGTAGGAAATCAGAAGTCATGTGTTTAAGTGATCAATTTTTCACAATCTGCAATCTTAGTTTAAAATGGCAGAAAGGACTTAATTTCGTACTGCATCTATCTGGTTCCATATTTACTAGAAAGCCAAAAGAGTGGCACATGAGTGAGAACACCTCCTAGGTTTGCATGTGGCAACAGCCAAGCTTTAATGTCTTGTTTAAAGAATATTGCTAGAGTGATTTGCAAATGGACAGAGTTAGTTCCTGTGGGTATAGCTTGCATTGTGTGTCAGGTCAAGGATGGTCTGCTACTATGAGTCCGACACCAATTCAAGTTGTCTGCTAAGTATCTGGGCCATGGCAGTGGTGACAAGCATATTATGTGACCGCCTTCCATTAACCAAAATATGAAATCGGCAGTGGATCACAAGGGGAAGCAACTACTGCACAGTGAGATAGCGGCTGGATGAAGGGGAGCTGGTAAAACAGCAACAGAGTCCGCTTCTAAAAAGCCACTTCAAGATAAATTAATGCTACCTCAAGTCCAAATTCTGATGCACCCAATTGTGGCATGGCCAGGTCCTAAAGGGAAAAATGCAAAACAAATAGTAGCTTTTGAGGCAGACACGAGGTTGAGCATTTGCAGAGTTTAGTGCAATATAATCACCCACCAGCTATTTGCAGCGGTATCAGGCATCATATTAAGATGTTAACATTAGGTTTTGAGCTTCAGTCTAGGACATGCTAGCGGTGGCGAGGTCACCTGACTGTCCAGGTCTTCCAATCACTGCATTAGGAAAGCTGCAGTAAGATGCAAGTGGTGGAGACACAGCTCCTGTGCAATGGGACAGAGAGGGAAGGAGGGAGAAGTGGAGCTAGTACCCAAGTCTTAAAGGGATAAACGGATAAATCTACTCCCCAACTCATAGGGAATGCATTTGCCCTTACTCTTTAACGAAACAGAAGTCCCACAGACAAATTCTTGTGAAAGCACTACAACAAGACTGACTGAAATGCCATCATTCCTGTATGGGGACTGGCAAAAAAAGGAGGCTCTGTATGCCGACGATTTAATAATCTTAATGAGCAATTTGGAGGTATCACTACCGCTAACGTTGGATACAATGGGAAGTTTTGACAGAATCTCTGGATACCTGGTTAATAAAGATAAAACAGAGGCGATGTCATGGAACAAGCCATCTAAATAAAACAGAAATTAGGTACTTAGGAATCCGGATCACGAAGGAGGTGGAAAAAATGGATATTACAAACTTAAATCGACAAATTCAGGAGTCAAAGAAATTATTACAAAGTTGGGCCCCGCTTTCAATCTCGATCTTAGGGAGGGCCAACTTAGTCAAAATGATGAGCCTACCAAAATTCACCTTCATGTTTAATTCTCTCCAACTATGTTTTAAGCAAGCCTGGTTAAAAAAATTGCAAGGACAACTCAGCAGTTTTATATGGGATTTCAAATCAGTGAGAATAGCGTGGAAAAAACACAGGAAAAAAAAGATGGAGGGGGGAATCGCGCTCCCTGATTTCCACCTCTATTTTTGGGCCTTCTTCTTAAAAAATGCTAGATGCTTGTTGATGGACGTTAAAGATATGCCGCTACGGTATAGAGCCTTGGTATGGAATCTAGCAGGAAAAGCAAATAATGTTCTATTTAAGTTTGGCCACCCGAAGTTTTTTAAAAAGATAACATTTTGGATCTTAATAGCAGCATGCAAAACTTGGATACTAATCAGGAGAACTATAGAGATCCCCTATTATAGCTATTTGGCCCCAATTTAGAGATCCTCAGGAACCCCTCTATGTCTAAAGGACATTTTGGCGATCCCCTTGCTAAAGGCCGGGTTGGTGAGATGGGGTCAACTCGTTGACCAAGTTGGCTTGGCGTCTTGGTCTTCGTTATCGCAGACCGCTAACTATAAATTGTCCCGATTCAAATATTATCAGTTGGCAAGTTGGGCACGATTACAGCCTAATCTCGGGTTGGAAACACAGATCGAGAAGGAGCTACAAAATACCCAGAAATATAGTAACGAAGTATCCAAATGGTATTGGGCATTGGTACAGGGAAACAACGCTCAACTGATCCCGTAGGAAGGGATCTGGAAGCTGGACATGCCAGGCTGTGATGTTGCATGTTTATGGCAAGTATCAGCTACTACATTACGGGCATCGGTAAAATCTGCTGCACTCATGAGGAACCATTTTTTCACATTATACAGGGTTTAATTGGTCCCCCAAGAACTTGGCGAAGATGGGTGGGATTAAGAGAAGAAGCTGCCCGAAGAGCAATTTGGAGAATGCGGATGATATACATCTTTTTTCGCAATGTCCAGCAATCCAGGCCTTCTGGCAAGAGGTGGGAGAAGTCTTGAAATAAATTCTGGGGTTCAAAATTGAGGTAAGCCTATCCCTAATTATCTTTGGGGTATTAAATGTAACTATACCTGTTTTGGGGAAAACTAAATCTTCTTTACTTTTTATATTAATTGCTGTTGCATACAGGGAAATATGTAAAAATTGGGTCTCTGAAAAACCACGACTTGTCAGGGGTGGCTAAGCTTTGCTAGACATAGGACAGGGCTGGATTGTCAATCCGGTTCAGCTAAAAGAGAGAACATGTGGGACAGTTTCTTAAAGATAGATCCCCAGATCAATAGGCGTGGGTGGGATGAAGTGGATAGTTGAATCCTGTCAGAAACAAAGTCAAAGGATTAAGACAAACTCAACTGGATGAGGTGTTTGGTAGGAACACCATTAAGATCTGCTTCAGGTAACAGTTGAAAAGGGAGGTTTATGGACGGCGGGAGTGTGGAGTTACGTGGCGCTTAGAACTGGGAAAACAGGTTCCTCTCCTAAGCTGTGGCCAAGCCTTTGTCATATATGAGGACAAAAAAAAAAAAAAAGACTGACTGAAATGCATACTGCATTATCTGAATTTATATTTATAGCTTAGTCTCTACTGATCCTCCAGGCACTATTGAAGTGGTTTCATGTGTAGCCTCACATCTGCAACATGATGCCACAATGCCAGCGAGTCTGGTATGGAACAGATCTGATGTACTTCTCAGCCCTCCAAAGACACACTCTTCATTCTACTGTACTCAGAGCAGGTGCCAAGTAATGTATAATTTGCAGTGGGGATGGTGCTGATTTCTACAGTATACCTGGAGGCCCACGCACTGAAGAAGAATGACAGTTTTCTGAAAACGCTGATGAGACGTTTTTTTTAGACAAATCTTTTATTAATCAATCAATCATTTGAGATGTCAGTGATGTCATCAGTGATGTCACTGTGTATAAAGGGGCGTGGCCTCAGACCTCCTCTCAGCAATCCCACTGTGTGGGGCTTACTGGAGGTACCTGGTGGGCTAGTTGGCCCCTAAGGACCCTTAGCATTCAAGAGGACTTAATCCCCCAACAAAAACTCGCCAGAAGGAACATTTGCAGAGTGGTGGAGAAAGGGGGTGTTGCCTGTGTCCACCTATCAGCTATCCCACTATCTGGGGCATACTGGAGGTATCAGGTAGGGTAGTTGGCCCCTAAGAAGCCAAGAAGCAAAGGGGGACTTTAATCCATCCCCATCCAAGAGCGCGCCAGGAAGTGCGTTTGCAGAGTGTCTCCACACGTGCTAGGGCAGGGCTCTCTTAGAGACCTGAAGGTGATAACGCGCTTTATAAATGACAATTACAATTACAACTGGTGGGGAAAGGTGGTGTGGCCTGCTATGAGAAGTTAGCAATCCTGCTGTGTGGGACTTACTGGCGGTAATAGGAGTAGTAGTTGGTACATGGGGTTTCTTTTTTGGGGGGTATTTTTAGAAGGGGGGCTGTGTGGCCCCCCTTTTAGTATTTTCGTGGGCCCTTGTGACCCCATCCCTCAGGGCCTGACCCATTTAAAAAAAATGTTTTTTAAACGGGAAGGGGGCCATTTCGGCCCCAGGGACCCAATCCCCCGGGATATAGTCTCGCTTATTCAATTCTTTAAAATTATTTTTAGTGAAGGGTGGCCGCGAGGCCCCCCTTCCCTGGGCCATCATTGGCTCCAGGGACCCCAATCCCTGGGGCTTTGCCTTATTCATTTATTTTATTTAAGGAGGCCACTATTGGCCCCGGGTACCCCATCCCCCGGAGCCAGCCCTCATGTTGGGGACGCGGGGGGAGCCCCATTGCCCCCACGGTCCCAGTCTGCTCCCCGCCTCCTGCGGGAGCCAGCACTGCTTTTGGGCAAGGGTAGCTGCTAACATGCAGCTCCCTTTGCCCAAAAGCAATTCTGCTTTACTTCTTGAAAGCGAGGCTTCCAAGAAGCAAAGAAGTGTTTGCTATGGCAGGGTGGGAGCTGTGCTCCCGCCCTGCCATAGAAAACGGCAATGTCCCGGGGGTGGGCACCCCGGGACATTGCAGGAGCCAGTCGTAGGGTTGGCGGTCCCCAGGCCATGGAGGGCTCCAGGAACTGTTGTGAAGCCCTGGGGAGGTGGTGGTCCGCAGGGCCGGGGGTTCGCAACAGACCCCCGTATTTAGTTTACGGAATGCCCCAGGGGACGTGGTAGTCCCCGGGGCAGTGGGGGGGGGGGGGCTCGAGCCCCACCACACAGTTTTAGAAAATAGCCCCGGGTAGGTGGTTGTCCCCGGGGCTTAGGGGGGGAACACGAGGCCCCCCACCCTAATTAATTTCAAGCCCAGAGGAGGTGGCGGTCCGCGAGGCAGCGTGGGGGGAAGCCCCCCCACTCATTTTGATAAGAAAGCCCCAGGGAGGTGGCGGTCCCGGGACTTGGGGGGGGCCGCAAGGCCCCCCCCCCTCTCATCACTAACAAAGCCCAAGGGAGGTGGCGGTCCCCGCGCTCCGGGGGGGCCACGTGCCCCCTGCACATTAATAAGAAAGCCCCGGGGAGATGGCGGTCCCCAGGGTTGTGGGGTCCCCCGCATAACAATGACACATTGCCCCTGGGACCTGGCCCACCTGGGGGATGAAAAGCCACGAAGCGCGGGAGCCCGCGCTTCATTTTTTAAAAAACCTTTCGGCCGGATTCACGCACCCAGCGCAAATTCGGGCAAAAATATTTTTAAAAATGCTTTTTGTGGGCCTGGGAATCCTTGTGGGACTTCCTAAGCAGGCCTAGGGGGTCAGGGTGTTTCTACCCTGCACCCTTTTGATGTGTTTATCCTTTTTTCACCCTTTTTCTTGTGACTTGGTTGGCAGTCAATAACAATGAAGCTCGTGCTCGGGAAGGTTCGTGAACCCTCCTCTGCCCTCAGATATATACATTTTTATTTTTTGAACTTCTCAGTAACTACTGAACGGATTTACACCATTTAAAAAAAAAAGGTCGCATTCTGAACCAAGAGTTACCTTTTTGCCAAATTTGGTGTAATTCCGTTCAGCAGTTCGGGATGTAGCCGTGTCTAAAGATCCTATGAAATTAACATGGGGAAAACGCGTTTTGGAACCCCCTTTTTTTCTCGGCCCCCACTAGACGAATCTCCCCAAATCTTTCAAGACAGGAGCTGACGTGAGTGAACCATTAGTTTAGAAAATTTCGCAAAGATTCGTCAAACGGTGCCAAAGATATTGGCAAAAGAAAAAACGCTTTTTGAATAGAAACAAGGTCCTAACTATAACTACCTACTGGCGACCGCCAGTAGGTAATATAGATAAATATATATACACACACACACACACACACGTATATAAACAAATATGAATAATGAACCATATAGGAATGTGGGAAGTAAAAGAAGCTCACCTTATTGGAAGAAATTACGGAGACCCTCTTGTCCCACAACTGCATCAGCATTATCTGCGGCTTCCAAACAATAATGCAAAGTAAGTGCGCATGTTGGACCAGTTTGCTGCTTGGAGATCTGTTGTATGGGCACACCGGCAAAGAGATCTGTTGAGGTGAAAACAGCTCTGGTAGATTGGGCTTTCGCTGTAGTTGATAATGGTTTTCCTGCTTCCTGATGGCAAAACTGTATGGCTGATGATATCCAACTTGCTATTTTCTGTTTTGTAACAGGATATGCTTTCCTGATGTTGCCATATGCCACAAACAGCTAGTCTGCTTTGCATTTGCAGACAGTGTTCTGCAAATAGAACTTGATGCATCTTTTCATTTGAATGTAAGAAACTCTCCGCTGGTGTTTACGCATTAGGGAATATTGTTTTTCAAATGACTGGTTCATTTAAATTAAAGCTGGAAGGGACTTTAGAAACAAATGTTGGATTAGTACGAAGGATTACACATCATCTCTAAACTGAAGGAAAGGCTGCTTAATAGTAAAAGCTTGTATCTCGCTTACTCGTCAGGCTGATGTAAGTGCAATGAGAAAAGATGTCTTCCATGATATGTATTTTAGCTCAGCCTTATGAATGGGCTAAAAAGTTGCTTTATTAATTGAGATAACACAATGTTGAGATGCCAAGGTGGTGGTGGCAGTATTATTTGCGGAAACATCCTCAATAATCCTTTAAGAAACAGTTTTATAATTCTTGAAGTGCACAATTGTTTCATCGAAATCTGATTATTGCGGTGAGGTGCATATGAGAAATGAGAGAGGCCAGATCTTGCCAAATGCAGGAGGTAAGTATTTGTTTTGGTTTTGACTGGATAGGATATAATTCGGAGTCGGCACACCAGTGAAAACATCTTCAATTTATTCAGTCTTTTATATAGAGCAGATATGACTCAATTTGGGTATCACAGTGCTTCACAATTCCATTGCATTAAACTTTCGACAGCATGTTTGACAAGTCCTTTAAGAAAACTAACAAGCCTATATATTCATTTTTGAGTGGAAAACATTTGTACTTACAAAACATACATGTCCTAACGATTACTAAAGATTCGACTTGTATTGCAATAGTATGTGACCTAAATATTAAATGATGTGGCTTTTTAGAAATACATGTCCTTAGAATACCTCGTAACATTGAGTGCAGGGACAGTGTGTAGCAAACAGAACAGGTTATAGAATATAGGACTAAGTCTAGGAGGATGATCTGGGAGGAGCTGTCAGAAGGATTAATTCCTGTTAATTGGAGGTTTGTTATTCTGCAATTCAGCAGATTGTATAATATTGAGAGATTGTCTGTTGGTCTCAAATAGCACCCTATAAGTTTCCGGTCTGCTGTTAGTTACGAGAGGAATTTGTCATAAGAAATGTCTTAGCTTCCTTTTTGAATACTGAAGTGGTCGGGATTCTTCTAATGTCTGGTTGGGGGCGGGGGGGGGGGGGGGGGGGGGGGGGTTTGGGGGAATGGGGGGAGCGAATTCCAAATCCTAGGTGCAGCTCCAGAGAACGCTCAGTCATATGTTCTCTTCTTACGGAGGAATGTGGGTTCCATCTTGAAATTCAAAATATTGTCATGTTTTGCATCGCAAGGCGAACTCAAAGAATAAGGTTCTTACCTTCGGTAACTATATATCTGCAAGAGACGGCGTAGTAATGGATTTCTCACCTTAGAATTACCCCCAGGCGTCAAACTGGATCCGGAGAATTTTTTCTTCAGCAGTACCCCTGCGTGTTGGTGGGTGACACTGGTCGACTCCGTGTTCGTCGCTGGCGTCGTGTTGGCCGGAATGACGTTGCACTATCTACTTAGACGCCGCCCCTGCGTGCTGACATCAGTTCTTTACACGACATTCCACGATAGAAGGGCAGAGCCATGCAAGACACTGGCCACTGGTGCACAAAACTAGGGCCCTGAAAGGGAGTCCCTTACCCTAGAAATCAGTTCGCAGAATGGGGACGATGGGTGGGGAGGGGAGGTGAGGAATCCATAACTAATCTATGTCTCTTACAGATATATCGTTACCGAAGGTAAGTAACTTGTTCATCTGAAAGAGACAATTTCCTGGTCAGAGACCTGCTCTCCCCCCGCAGCTCCGCTGTCAAGAGCCAAAACTCCGGCACTGTGCTCTGGGCGCTGTTGCTCAGGTAGGTGTTCGAGGCCCTCATCCCTGGTGGTTCAGTGGGAGAGCCTTTCTCTTCTGCTGACCGCTGTTGTCTGTGTCTGCCTTTGTGCTGTTTTTCTGTCTTTTTGTGCCCCTTCTCTGTCTTCTAGCCTCCTCACTTTATTTCTGTTATCTCTTTTATTGTCACTAATTGTACCTGTGTTCTCACTGTCTTTTATTGTGCCTGTAATTGTACTTGTGTTCTCTCTGTTTTTGCCATTTTTCCGTCTCCGTGCCCGTTGCCCTCTGTGCCCTTCACGCCGCTGCTGCCCCCGGATCCCCTCGTCCCCTGCCGGTTCCTGCTCCCCTCTTAGCTTTAGAAGTGCCTCCCTGTCTTCAGGTAAAGACCCGCTCTCTATCAAACCTAGGTTTTAGAGAGCGAGGACTACTGATGATGACCTGGTGGTGTGTGAGGACAGTCCTTCACTTTTTGTGAGATGCCAGCATCTTAACTTAGAATTTAAGAGAGTTTCGGTCAAAAATTCAGGAGCAGCTTCTGTTGTGTATTCAGAAACTCTGGATACCACACTCGTGCCCAGTCTGGAGCCACAAGAATGACTTAGGCCCGGTCACGCTTGATCTTCTTCACTGCTCTGGATAGAAGTGGTATAGGTGGAAAGGCGTATAAAAGACCGCAACTCCACTCGCGCCGAAAAGCGTCGCCTAGCGAGTGCCACTTTGGAAATTCCAAAGCGCATAACTGCTGACATTGCGTGTTCTCTTCGGTGACAAATGGATCTAACCCAGGCTCTCCCACCGCTGAAAGAGACCTTGCACCACCTCCGAGTGAAGATGCCATTCGTGATCCATCATGCACCAGCGGCTGAGTTCTTCCACCCTGAGTTCAGAGAACCTGCCAGGTGTTGAACTACGAAGGACCTGCCCTAATGTTCCACCCACTTCCAGAGACGAAGTGCTTCCTGACATAAGTTCCATGATGTGAAATGGAGGGGGGGGGGGGCCGGGAGCGGTTATTTAAACACGTCCTGCACACAAGGCTCCTAATTAACTGAGCTACAGAGGGGTATGCAGTTCCTAAAAAGGGGACAAGGGAAAGGGCAGGTCTTTCTTCATTTGTAGGATTACGGAGAAGCTGGGGAAAGCACACCATGGGTAATAGTTGATGGTATTCGTTTACAACTACTCACCCCAAGTATGGAAGTCTACGGCCTGACAGGGGGAATATAGAGCACGTTGTTGCTCTGATGCTGTAACAAAAAGGAAGTGCTTCGATTTAGGATACAAGTTGGTTGCATGTCTTACCGGTATTCTCCAATGCGAAAGCAAGGTATACTCAAGGCAGGGTGGCAGGGAACTAGCACAGATCCTACCCTTTCTCTGGGCCTCTTGATAGCTGCTTCCGGGACCGACGTATTTGTGCTCGAGCGTGCATCCGTAGGCTAGAAAGCTGACCTACACTACCTGTGCACTACACTGTCCTTGCCCTCTTACCCACCAAGCACCCCACGGCTTCTTCAAAAGATCTCCGCCAAATAGCCCCGTTTACGTGAGCCCGTCGGGCATTGCAGCGCCGGCCTGACGAGGAGCAGAGCCCAATGATGAAGCATGACATCCTTCGGGGTGTGCGAGGGCATCACGAAGAAAGACCTGCCCTTTCCCTTGTCCCCTTTTTAGGAACTGCATACCCCTCTGTAGCTCAGATAAGTTCCACGACCCCAACCCGCCCTGTTTGTTGCAGTCCACATGACAGTCGTGTTGTCTGTCAACACCTGCACTATCTCCCTTTGACAGAAGGAAGGAATGCCTTCAGTGCAAGAAGGATCCCCCGAAGCTCAAGAAGGTTGATGTTGAGCCCGGACTCCGCCGGAGACCAGAGGCCTCTTATCTCCGCCTCTCCCATGTGGCCGTCTCACCCCAGAAGTGAAGCATCTGTCACCACTGTGAACTCTGGTTGGGGAAGGGAGAGGGATCTGCCGCTGACCCAATCCTGGTTTGTTCGCCACCACTGTAATTGGTGTGCAGTGCCATCCAATATCTGGACGCAATCAGAAAGATTCTGCTGATACTGTGCGCACTGGAACTTCAGGTCCCACTGCAGAACCCGCATATGCCATTTGGCATAGCCCACCAGCAGGATGCAGGAGGCCATGAGGCCAGTAGCCTCAGGGTCATTCTGACCGAAACCCGGGATAGAGGCTGAAAGATCGGAATCATAGCCAGAATATCCCGGAGTCGCAGCTCTGGAGGATAAGCCCAAAACTGCTCTGTGTCCAGAACCGCTCCGATGAAAAGGAGCTTATGAGAAGGCATCAGGTGTGACTTCTGCCAGTTGATGGTGAACCCCAGCGAATGAAGGAGGTCAGCCATAGTCTAGAGGTTGGAGACGACAGCCTGGTGCAAGCCCGCCTTCAACAGCCAGTCGTCGAGATAGGGGAAGACTGGAACCCCTGGTCTGCGACCACCGCCATCACTTTCGTGAACTCCCGAGGGGCGTAAGGACAAAGGGAAGCATGGTAAACTGAAAGTGCTTGTGGCTTTCCGTGAACCGTACGTAACACCGATGGGCCGGCAGGACGGGAATGTAAAAATAAGCGCCCTGCAATCCCAACGCTACCATCCAGTCTCCAGGGTCGAGGGCAGACAGGACCTCAGCCAGTGTCAACATCTTGAACTTCTCCTTCCGGAAGAAGCGGTTGACATTCCTGAGATCCAAAATAAGACGCAGGCCCGTATCCTTCTTGGGTACCAGAAAGTAGTGGGAATAACAACCACAAACCTACTTCTGGGGTAGGAACACGCTTGATCGCTCCCTTGGCCAAGAGAGCCGTAACTTCCTGTTGGAGAAGGGCCAAGTGATCCTCCGACATGTGATGGAATTGGGGTAGCATGGATGGAGGGGTAGTTTCGAAGGGGAGGGAGTTGCCCCTTTGGACTATCGGCAAAACCCACCTGTTCGACGTGATGTTGAGCCCGTGGGGGAGGTGATGGCGAATCCTGACACCCACTGGTGAATGGTGGCCCTGAAAGGTCGGACTAGGAGGGTTTGGAGGCTGCTGCAGAGGGGGCGCTGGTCGACTGGGCTGCCCGCTGCCCCCCCTCACAGCAGTGGGATCAAAATCCCCGGCCGCGCAGAGGCTGGACAGCTTGCGCAGGCCTGTGTCTCTGGACAGAATGTGGCAGGGCACCCCTTCCGTAGCCACGAAAGGGGCGAAAAGCAGACTAACCTGGGCGGGAGGTGGAAGCGAGGCCCAAGGATCTGGCCGTAGCCCTGGAATCCTTAAAGCACTCGAGGGTGTTGTCCGCCTTGTCACCAAACAAGCAACGGCCATCAAAGGACATATCCAAAAGTGTTGCTTGGACATCACCCGAAAAGCCAGTGGACCTCAGCCAGGCGTAGCATCTCGGTGCTAATGACGTGGAAATCGTGCTGCCTAATGAGTTGGCGGTGTCCAGCCCACATCTTATGGCGAACTTCGCTGCGTCTCTCCCTTCGACAACTGCATGGGACAGCATGGCCTGGGCCTCCTCCGGGGCACTGCGGCATTACCTGCATGGCCGAGTCCCACACCGAATGGGAGTAAGAGACATGTGGTGTTCACCGACCGCAGTCCTAAGCTGGACGAAGAAAACATCTTCTTCCCACGGTGGTCCAGCTTCTTAGATTACGTTTCGGGTGGTGCGGTAGGGAATGCGCCCTTGGAAGTCAATGCTTGGACCACCAAGCTCTCAGGGGTGGAATGTTGGGAGAGGAAAATGGGGTCGCCCTGGGCTGGGCGGTGGCGTCGGGCAATCATCCTGTCCACAGGAGCCCCTGTGTTGGGCTTGGACCAAGTGCCCAAAAGGATGGCTGTAAGGGCTTCATTGAACGGCAGCAGGGGCCCTGAAGAGGCCACTGCCGGGTGAAGCACCTCGGTCAGGAGGTTAGTCCTGACTGCCACCGTAGGAAGCTCAAGGTTTAGGACCTCGGCTGCCCTACACAAAACCACTGCGTAAGATGCACCCTCCTCCGTAGCCACCGTAGGGGGAGATAGCTTGCCAAGGTCTGGGGAGGTGTGCAGACCACCGGTTGCACCCAACTCCTCTCACCAGTCAGGTTACTCTAACTGGTCTGCCAAGGGGTCCACAGACCCCTCCCAGGCCTCCTCACCCTCCTCTGGTAGCCACTCGGGCAATAGGGAACACCGGGGAGAACAGTGGTACAAAAGTACCGGTCGCGCCGGTCCAGACGTCGGTCGAAGACGGTCTGGCACCGTGTCCAGATCGATGGAGAGGCCGGGGTCGAGGCCGGGGTTGACGTTGGCTGGGGACACAACCGGAGTCGGAGAATGCGGAGGCAGAGGTGGGGAGGTGGCGCCACTGGATGCGGCGCCGGAGGAGTTGTCACAAGGTCAACCAATGCCGATCCGGATCCAGGCCTGGATCCCCGAGGGCCCTGCGGCGCCGGAGGGAAAGCCGCCGCCATCAAAGCCCTAGGGCCCCCAGTCCGGTCCGCAGGGCCCGAAGCCGTGCCAGCGGAGAGGGGCTGCCCAAAGATGGAATGGAGGGCTTCATAAAAGCTACGAAATTGGGCAGGGATCGCTCCGGCTCCCGGGAAGGCCGGAGTCAACCCAACAGGCTACGCGGGCAGAGCCAGATGACTACTAACCGCTTCCCGCGTCGGCCAACGGACGGGGAGAAAGCGAAGAACGACTGCTTCTTCGCCTTCTTCTTGTGTTTCGACTTACCTAAAGATGAAGACTTTGGCGAGGACTGGTGGTGACGACTCCGCGACCGGTCCCGCGACCTCCCCAACCACTGGGACCTCGAATGGCGTGGTGCGGACTGCCGGGCCTCGAGAAGCTTTCGGGACCGCTCCCGCAAAGACTTCGGGTTCATGGTCCGGCAGTCGGAGCATAACTTCGGGTCGTGGTTGCGCTCCAAACACCAAAGGCACACAGGATGCGGTCCCGAACCGACATCAGTTTGTGATAGGAGTCCCAAGCCTTGAAGCCGGTTCGAGGGCGGGACTTCCCTGCGTGCACCAGGAGTTAAACGAGAGTCAAAAAGTGACTTGAGGTACCGCTATCTCCAGATCTGCGCTGGCTGGTGTGGAAAAAGAAAGAACTGACGTCAGCGCGCAGGGGCGGCATCTAAGTAGAGTCATTCCAGCGACCAAGATGCCAACGACGGACGTGGAGTTGACCGACGCCACCCACCGATGCGCAGGGGTACTGCTGAAGAAAGAATTCTCCGGATCCAGTCTGATGCCTAGGGGTAATTCTAAGGTGACAAATCCATAACTAATTGTCTCTTTCAGATGAGCTACTCAATTTAGTTTTCCTCACTTCCACAAAGTAGCAGCCAGGCATGATAACAAAGGTAAATAAATCGCTTGTCGTACTTTAGAATTTGGGACCACGTAGGAGGCAGGGCCCTACCCCTGTCTATCTCGGTAATAGTGAACCGCGAATGGTTAATGCGGTATGTACAAGTGCTTTGTGTAACGTTTTAGCTATGAATGCACTGTGTATACGCTATTATACATCACTACGCGGGTTCCATTTTGTATCAGTGGCCATCTTATGGTTGCCCTCACATAGACTATACAGCACGAAGCGAATACAGGCCTTTTTGAGCACATGTGCCTTTCCTTGACTTTTCTGTGACCTGGGCAGCTCGGCTCTGCTGCCCCAGGTCAAACTGGTCTCACGAGTTCCCCGTCCTTCGGCCACCTGTGATTAGCATCAGGGCTTGACACACCATAAAACCTTTTCATCCTACACAAGCCTCCAGCTAATCTCTTTCACACCTGACTGTTCCTGTTTTATGGCTTGCTTTCCCAAACAGGAGATGCTCATGTTTATTGGGGCCTATCGATATCTGATGTGGGATCTGAGCCTTGCTGGGTAAATAATTGCGGGCTGGCTTAACTGGAATGTGGGATGGTCATCATGACTCTGCTCTTTCGTTTGTAATATATACTTTTGAATGACCATACCATAAACTGAAGAATGTGTGCCTGAAGCACAAGAATCTGTATATAAGGGAAGACTGATTTTTGTTCTGGAGACTGCCTCATTCAGTTGCTAAGGCTTCTGTGCGACGTAGTCTCACTCATTTGAGTTTAATAAAGATGTCTTTTCATATTTCAGCTTCTGTTGCCAAGTTCTTTGTTATATTATCAAGATATGCAGACTTTTATAATACCACATCAGGAAGTACTCGAAGTCATAGGGTGCTACCCCTAGCACCTCTGGGGTCTCAAAAATTGGAGTACTTCAGTTTGGCGCCCACCAGCGCGGCCTCATCAGAGAAGTGACTTTCTGTGGGAGTGATCTTGTCAGGAGACTGAAATCTACTGGAAGGACAGAACGGGATTCTACCAAGAAGGTACTCTGTGCATAGGGATTCTGGAGATTCTTTGATTATGTAGTCCGGTATATTTCTGCTCTTCCTGATTTTGATCCTCCACATGATGTCACTCAAAAGGTGAGAAAAAGAACCCTTTTGGCGTGAGTATTATAAAAGACGTTTGGGCATGTAGAACTTGACAATTAGAATTTGGATAACCTTTTGATTATTAAGAATAAGAATTAAGTATAAGTGGGTCGCTCCCAGTCCTTTGGTTCTTTGGGTCTTTAATTTGGTTATCGCAATTACCAAAGCCGAGGGGTTGGTTTCTTGGTTTCTGATTTGGTCATTGCAATTACCAAAACCGAGGGTCTCGCATATTTGCGAGTTTATTGGTAGAGATAAACCCTTGAAGTTTGAAGCTAGATTAGTGAGCTATAAGATGCCTGATCTTAGCAAATTTGGAAATGTAGCTTTTGGTTTGTATAGGTTTGGATATGCGAATTGCAATTTGTGTAGGCAGGTAATGAGGAGATATTTCTCCATTTGGTTTTGATTATAATACTTGCGTTTTCCGCAGTATTTTTGGCATGCCTGTTTGTAAGCTCACATGGAAAAATGTGTTGCTTTTTGTTTTGAAAGGTACCATAGTGTGGGAAATATCTAAATAGGTTAGATTTAAAAACATATTTCTTCCTTGGTGATTTTGTATCCCCAGGGAATTAAAATATGACATAATACAAAACAAGGATCCTTCGTTCTGCGCAGTTTCACGAATTAAGATATGCACAACGATTTTGTGTGGTGTTCTGCTAGGCAGAGCTAGTGAATTGAGCGCATTCACTACTTCTTGGACATGCATCTGTCTGTGGGGCTGTTTATGCAGCCTTTTGGAACACTATTAAAAAGCGTTGCTTGTAAATATGACCTACAACCAGTATTTGCAAATGGTTTGTTTCAAGTATAGTCTGTGAGCTGTTCTTTCTTTCTGTCATGCGTATTGATTTGTAAGTCAACTGTGTGTTTAAATGTCTGTGGTTTTTTTATCATTAGTGCAACTTCTGTAAGTAAATTGCGACGGCGCTATTTATGAAAAATGGCTAAAGCGCGCTGTATTGTCTGTTTAACGCCTTTCTGTTTATGTCTGAAATGAGCTCAATACGTGTTTGTGGGTCTTCTGATGTTTCCAGTCTGTTAAGTAGATTGCTGGTTAATTAATATCAAGTAGAAACTTAAAACAAAAATCCAGAAATGAACAATGTGATGTGCTACAATAGCTATGTGTTGCTCTTTAATTTATAGAATGAGCAATTGTGCACATATACAAAACTGCCGTTAAATGCTTAAAGGATAAAATTAGAAACACATTCAATAGATATAAATCAGGCCCCAAAAACGAAATTATCTATTTTTGCAAAAGTAAATAAATTTACAGCATTTTCCTTAGATGCATTATATTAGATGTTCACAGGCAAACTTTTCAGCTGCAGTAAATTTGATAGAAATGTTCATTCAGCCAGCACCTTCCCAGTTGAACACGGGTGGAATTTGGCAGGACCGTCCTTTTAAATGAAAGTGGCGCAAAAATGTGACGCGTTTCAAGTTGGGCTTAGGCGTGTGAGTTAATGTGTCCAAAATGATAGGCAAGGGATGCAGCTTGTTTTTTATACATGGAATTATCACAAAAACGAATAATTGGGATTTTTTAAAAGAAAATTATTAATCATGGAAAAAATTATTTTAAAAAAAATAAGTGCTTTTCAAAATCGTTTTTTGATATTTATAAAGCTTAATACTCATACTATGACCTCCTAGCATTAAAATTTGATTTAAGTTGTGTTGCATCACTAAAATGACAGCATTCGCGCGTACAATTTTTCCCTTGGTGCAGGCGCAAACAAGCTCATTTTTATAAAGTATAAGTTATTATTTCCAATGCCTGACTCATGGGTTATGTAATAGACATTCTGGTAATGCATATTATGCAAGAAAATTGTAGGATATTCATTTTTTAATGCTTAAAATATCAAAGTCGAATTTGGGTAAAAAGACTGTTTCAATTGCATTTTCTTTCATTCAGAGTACTGTTTAAAGTGTCTCAGGCTTCAGTAAATGCATACGTTTAGGTTTTGATATATATTTACAGGTTGTGCCTTCTTATGATTCAATGAGTCAATGTGCCAGTACAAAGGCTTGTTTTAATATCAGGGTTGAAGGTTCTAACTTTAGCTGTGTCTGTCACGATACTACTGAACACGCTATGAAAAACAGGACCTTTTTAAAACTTGGAGAAATTAAATAAAATATGGTGTCGCAACCCGCAACTATTTGATGTTAATAAAAAACGGCCTTAATGAAGTTAGCACCCACACAGAGAAAGAGAAATGGAGAATTGTTTTTTGATGAAGGAAAAAGAGGATGTTTGTGAGCAGGTACGTGATGAAGTCAGTAAGGATAGAGGGGTGGAGAAACGTAGAATCACGGTTATAGGAACTAGGTAATGCGTAGGAAGGAGAGGAACAATTGGGAAAATAGAATGCCGTGGAGGGAAGAGAGATGATGAAGGGGAGTAATAAAGACATGAAGAGTAGCGTGAGGAAGGTTGTATTGAAGAGGGGAATAATAAGAAGGAATGTGGTATCGGTTTGAGTAAGTAGGAGGGGAAAGATGAGATTGCAGGTTCTAGCAGTAGGGGTGAAAATATTGTAATTACCTAACGGGAGGCACTGAGTTTCATATGCTGATATGAAAGGGACGAACGGAGCTTGAATAAAGGCAAGTGACTAAATGATGAAGAAAATATCAAAACTCATTGCAAATGCAATTCGCAGTGCCAGTGGACTGGGGCAGAAAGCGGTCCCAATTGCTGGAGTTCAGTCTAACTTTAGCTGGGCCTACTGAGAAGGTTATTCATTTAAGGTTGATGAAATGTGTACCATTGCATAGGATTGCAACAAGCATTTATTCTAAAAACTGGTATGCGTGTCATTAAGTTTTATGAATTATTCACAGTACATGTAGTTTAACAATCTGGGAATAGGGATAATTTTTTTAGCGCCTAAAAAAAAGAGAAATTATTTTTCAAAATAGAGAAAATTATTGTGAATTAGGAGGAATTAGGAAGGCCTTCTGGCTTTGACGAATTCAGAGTGTCAGAAGCTGGGGGTTGGGAGAGCTGCAGAGGCTGGCTCGGTCACGCTGCTGAGATGCTATCTTTCCCGTAAACAATGGAGTTGACATTTATGACCTTTTAAATTAGGGCCTTGCCTCTGTGGAATGCAGAATGCCCTTGCTACACGGGCCTCTAAAGGTGGGGTTTCTGGTTTCTCCATAGCATCACTAAAACTAAAGAACTTAATTCCAAAGGGAAAATATAGCAATGGGGTTTTCTTTGAAAGTCCAAACATCATGTTAAATGCTTTGCTGATACATTGGTGCTCTAAAAAAGAAAATAGAATGATGCCTGCTATAGTTGCTCTTCTTTAACAGAAAACGAAGTGTTGCATTAAGTCTTAGACAGACAAAAAGATTCCTAAAATTTTTTAAGGCTACATGCCTAAATGTGAACGAATTGCTATCATGAATTGTTCTTGCTGGTCCTGTATGTTAGAAGAGAAACAGTAGAGTTATGTTTGACAGCAGATTTCCATTGCCTGGTGATCTACTGTCAAAAAGGAGGGTAAGTATTTTAAACCTGACAAATTAAACAGGCCCAAATATTGGGTTTTGGGCTGCAGTTTTACAGTGCATAAAGTACATGACATGGTGTTGTGTGTCACCGCTTTTTACATATGCTATTGTTTTGTCTATGCTTTTTGTGCTTGATATACAGCAAGTATATCTGATGGCTTGACGTTTTGTGCGTTTTTTATTATTTTTTGCATGTTTTCGTTGTTTTTGTTGCTGCTTTTGATACTATTACAAGTTTACCTGTGTGTGAGGGGATGGACATGACGATGCCCATCGCTACGCAACAGTTGGTTGAACTTGTCCTGGTTACTAAATTCCACAGCTAATGATATTTCATGCTGTGAACATGAGAGGCAGCACTTTACCAGTGCATGTCTAAATTGGCTATGATGGTATTACAGAAAACTAAAAGAGATCAGTTAGTCACGTTACTGCCCTTTTCATTAAAGGAACAGGCAGCCTTACATTTATGTATCCTTGATTGGACCTAAGGATGAAACTATAGATCTGTGACTAAAGGTGGCCTAATTTCTATATTACATTAGTTAATGGTGTCCTGTTTCCTAAGTAGCATATGGCCTTTGCTCCTTAAAAGAAAACTAGGTTTTCATTTTTCCCTGCAGAAGGAACTGGAACATTAGCTAAGATTACCGTATATGGTGTAGTCGCCAGCGGTAGAGTTAAAATGTATGTAACTTTGGCCTTTTGTGTATCACCCGTACTCTTGGTGTAGTTCCAATTCCCTTTCCCGTATTTCTTTCACCAGTCAGCCCATTTATTATTGTAGGTGTATTGTTCAGGTACACACTTCCAGACTGTAGTGATGCACCAGGGACCCCATATATTATGTATAATTCCCTTTTGCATGACCAGACTGATCTTCAAGAATTTTCCTTAAGCATGCTTCAATGTTTTCCAGCCTGACTGTCAGAGTAGCGATAGACTGGTTAGCTGACTCAAGTATATTATATTATAGTAAGACAAGTTTTCCATATCAATAGGAGATATTTTACGTTTACCCTTTTGAACAGGACGAATTTTCAATGTTTATTCTTAATGTGGTTTTTGCCCTTTTGCTCCTGCTGCTTTAATTTTTGGTGGGATCAGATGTGTTCTAATCATGCAAATATCAGGATTTTTGTCTTTTGTTTTCATATCTGACTATTAGCCTGTGTATTGCCTAGTGCACCTGATGTGAAAGGTTTCTACATGCCTATGATAATCTGTACCATGTGATTTCTCTATTGAAATGTCCTAGATAAGGAATTTAGAAACACTTATATGTAATCATTGAAAAAAAAAATGTGTTTGCCCTATTAGACAATGCCACCATATGTGAAGACATCCATTTAGATAGAATTCTCGTGTAGTTATCTACCCTTAGATGATGGAGGCTCTCACACGGAAACCAAATTGAAAAGATTAGAGGCACTGTTTTGCCTACTGCCTTTTTATTTGTATTGCTTCCTGAGAAAGACAGTGTATTCTAGACGAAAATTGTCCCATGGTGTGTGGCCACTCATTTGAAAATCACAGGCCACCTGTTTACAGTCCCCTTGTTACACAACGAACTGGTTAAAGCATTACACTTGCTTCGTCAGAAGGCGTTCAACATCAGAAAAGATGGAGGAGCTGGTTTTGCCACAGAACCAGAATTTCAGTACACAAGAGCGCCTGTCATGTGCTGGTAACCTCTGACAGTGTGCAGTCCCCTTGAGCCCCTTGGCCTGAGTTTTTGGCCACACATACCCCCTCTTTTCCCTTGCTCCAATGGAAGTGCAGTGCACCGGCGGATCCAAGATTGACAGAAGGCACTACATTCCAGTGCCCATGAAAGAGCAGCCTGAGCGTCCTCTGACACCGAATGATGAGTGTTGGATCCTGAGAATGGTCCCGGGTCTGCACAAGATGATCTGTGCCCATGACCAATGAAGAGAATATTATTTGTAGTGTCTGCAGCAGAGGAAAGACACAGGTGCACTGCCTTGAAACATTGAGACCCTCGAGTGAGCTGTGAGTGTTTGCCAGGAGGGCACTCCAACTGAGCAGTACTTTCTTTTCTCATGAAAGGCTTGAATGAAGAGGCCCATGCAAAAGAAAACAACAGAAGAAGATTTGATGGACAATAGAAGCCTGCCAGAGAGGCTTTTTGAACGGACTCTGGGCATAGGTGGTTTCACAAGAGGTTTCCGTGTGATTGTAGACTGTTTTGTTTTGCTGGCATTGTCTAGTATAAGCAGAATAAAATCCATTTTCTGTGGAAGGGTACCCCCTTTTCACCTCAGAGCATTGATGAGGGTCACCACTGTTTCACCTGAACATAAAAATTATTGTTTCATTTGTAATAGTGGTTACTACTTTCTCCCGTTGTCTCTATGTTTTTAATAACGAGTTTTCTAGTGTTTTTTAAACATGACGTTGTCATTTATGGGTGGGATTGTTTTTCTCTACCCAATTGACTTCTGCACCCGCTTCTCAACCTATGTCTTTTCCCACTACTGTTTCTTTGCACTCTTTTCACCCTTTTCCTGAACATGAGCAGGTTAGAAGATCAGAATTTGCAAGCAATTCTTCTATACAGCTTCTGTATCGACACTAGTTAGTAGTGAACATCACTAATTGTTGAGAGTGTGATCTTATGCCACCTAGATAGAGGTATTCCTTATTTTGTCCTGCCATATGTGGCCTTTGTGCTACTACATGTGTAAGAAGACGTGTCCTGTGAGAGTCGCTAAGTAATAGGATGATGCTACAGCAACATCTCCATGACTTCGTGAATATTGACCTAGACTCGGATTGAAATGAGTATAGTTATTGCCTTTGTAAGAGCAAAAGGAGGGTCTGTCGTACTTTAGAATTTGGGACCACGTAGGAGGCAGGGCCCTACCCCTGTCTATCTCGGTAATAGTGAACCGCGAATGGTTAATGCGGTATGTACAAGTGCTTTGTGTAACGTTTTAGCTATGAATGCACTGTGTATACGCTATTATACATCACTACGCGGGTTCCATTTTGTATCAGTGGCCATCTTATGGTTGCCCTCACATAGACTATACAGCACGAAGCGAATACAGGCCTTTTTGAGCACATGTGCCTTTCCTTGACTTTTCTGTGACCTGGGCAGCTCGGCTCTGCTGCCCCAGGTCAAACTGTTCTCACGAGTTCCCCGTCCTTCGGCCACCTGTGATTAGCATCAGGGCTTGACACACCATAAAACCTTTTCATCCTACACAAGCCTCCAGCTAATCTCTTTCACACCTGACTGTTCCTGTTTTATGGCTTGCTTTCCCAAACAGGAGATGCTCATGTTTATTGGGGCCTATCGATATCTGATGTGGGATCTGAGCCTTGCTGGGTAAATAATTGCGGGCTGGCTTAACTGGAATGTGGGATGGTCATCATGACTCTGCTCTTTCGTTTGTAATATATACTTTTGAATGACCATACCATAAACTGAAGAATGTGTGCCTGAAGCACAAGAATCTGTATATAAGGGAAGACTGTTTTTTGTTCTGGAGACTGCCTCATTCAGTTGCTAAGGCTTCTGTGCGACGTAGTCTCACTCATTTGAGTTTAATAAAGATGTCTTTTCATATTTCAGCTTCTGTTGCCAAGTTCTTTGTTATATTATCAAGATATACAGACTTTTATAATACCACATCAGGAAGTACTCGAAGTCATAGGGTGCTACCCCTAGCACCTCTGGGGTCTCAAAAATTGGAGTACTTCACGCTCGGTAACAATAGTTATCACCATAAAATAATTTCTCTATGTACCCTATTCTCTCCACTGGTTGGATCTTAGAGCCATTTGAAAAAGCAAAAAAAGCATTCAAGCCCTTTAACACAGTGACTCTTCCCACAATCCTCAACTGCAAGGAGGCTATCTCAGGAGGGTCTGGGCGGCTCAAATGGTGTACAAATGTGAATCATAAATACCAAATTAAAGTCCCACTGAGGCATCAAACAGTCTAGAAGGAAAATATGTCAAACCAGTTATAGACATCATCATAGCAGGTGAATAACACAAGGACAGTCATTCTGACAAAAGAAAAAGAGACACTGCAAGGCCTTGCTTGGCCAAAAATTAAACAAACAAAATACCAACTGACAGTTTCAATATTGTGGATACCACACTAGGCTACAGATTTTTCCCACAGCCTGGCATAAATGTACTTTTTGGAGGTGTTGAGACAGAGGGCCCAATTAGGATGGCGGGCGGATCGCCACGGCCAGCCCGGCGGTGGCGATACGCCCACCCGATGGCCCCGTATCACCCCCGCCATAATACTATGGCGAGGGGCACCGCGGGGGACAGAAAGACCGTCCACCGCTTTTCCGCTGGTCGGATTTCCAACCATCCATATTAGAATGTGGCATATTTCATGCCTTTCCAAGGCGGAGACTCCGCCATGGAAAGGTATGCGGAATTTGCTACAGGAGCCCATTGCGGGACCCCAGGCGGCTGCACTTTTGGGGTACTTATGGTACCCCCCAACATTGGCATGGACAAGGTGGCAGGCAGCGCGCACTGCCTGTCACGTTTTGCATGCCAATGCACAACATCCATTCACAACATTGTGGTAGGCGGTGCTGTGAGCACCGCCCGCCACAATGTTGTGAATGCGGGATGCCACCGCCGCGGTGGCATCCTAAATGACGGTGCAGGACCAACGCACCACTGGCGGCCGGTCCCGGCACCGCTAAGGTGGCGGGCAGACAGAAGTCCGCCCGCCATCCTAATGGGGCCCAGAACATCGAGTTGGAAATGTCGACTTACACAAATATCGAGCAAGAATATTGTGGTAAAGAATATCGATTTTAAGGTAAGAAATATCGTTTTTTTAAATATAGAAGTCATTAATATTGTTTGCAAAAATATAGTTGTTTAAAATATCGATTTTTTCTAATTAGTGTTATGTATTTTAGTTTATATTTTAAATGTATGTGATGTATGTTTTTTGTCTAAGTATTGTTTATGGTTTTTTTATAAATGTGTTAAATATTTAGTAGTTATGAATTTGATTTAATAAAATTTGGCATTTTTTAGTTCTGTAGCGGGGTTGTGGGTTTATAGGGGAATAGGGTGGGAAGGAATTTAATTATAATAAATGAATGATTTTTTTATTTATTTAATTTAGATTTTATAGTGTTAATTGTGGGAAGTAATTTGTTTGTAATTCATTATTGATCGGTTGTTAATTATTATTAATTAATTATTTGATCATTAATTATGGTAATTGTGTAATTTGTTTTAGGTGCAGGATTTGGGGTTTATAGGGGTAAAGGGTGGGAAGTAATTTATTTTTGGATTAATTCATTCATTAATTTATATTAATTAATTGATTGAAATTTAATTATGGAAATTGTGTAATTAATTTTAGGTGCGGGTTGTGGGGTTTATAGGGGTAAAGGGAAGGAAGTAATTTATGTTTAATAATTAGTTAATTAATTATGGTAATTGTGTGATTTAGGATGGGAATTAATTTATGTTTAATTAATTAGTATTTAGAGGCCCATTAGTATGTCAGGCGGATCGCCACCGCCCGCATGGCCGTGGCGATACGCCCGACATTCCCTCCCGCCCGCATGCCATTCTCCCCCCGCCATATTACTATGGCGGTGGGGACCCTGGTGGACAGAAAGAGCGTCCGCCGGTAGGCAATCCGCCCGAATGCCTACCAGGCGGAAAAGCTGTTAACATGGTGGCGGTGTCTGGAGGACACCGCCATCCATATTAGCATATGTGCGGGGACATGCCTTTCCGTGGCGGCATGCCGCCACAGAAAGGCAGGCGGTTCTCGGATTGGGGGCCCGTAGCGGCCCCCCAGGGTTTCTGTGGGGAGGAGGGTGCACATGGTGGTACCCCCCTGCAGTTCCATGCACAACATGGCAGGCTCCTCGCGGTGCCTGTCACGCTGTGCATGGAACAGCACGACATGCGTTCTTGGCAATGCGGCGGGTGGTGCTGACAGCACCGCCCGCCGCAATGCCAAGAATGTCGGGCGCATCCTAATGTCACCAACGGGACCCCCGCACCAATGGCGGGCGGTCCCATTCTACGATACGATGGCGGACAAAGTCCGCCCGCCATCCTAATGATGCCCAAAGTTGTTAATTTATATTAACTAATTAATAATGGTAATTGTGTGATATTTTTAGATGTTGGTTGTGGGGTTTATGGGGTAAAGGGTGGTAAGTAATATATTTTTTATTAATTAAAAATTAGTTCTTAATTAATATTAATTATTTGATTGAAAATTAATGATGGAATTTAAAGTAGTAAAGGGTGGGAAGGTATTTACGTTTAATTAATAATTAGTTGTTAATATTAATTAATTAATTGAAAATTTAATATGGAATTTGTGCAATTAATGTCAGGTGTTGGTTGTGGGGTTTCTAGGGGTAAAGGGTGGGAAGTAAATTTTGTAATTAAACATTAGTTGATCATTAATATTAATTAATTCATATTTAATTAGGGTATTTATATTTTTTTCTATTTGTTTTTTTTGTTATAGGGGTGCAGTGTGGGGAGTAAATTAATTGTACTTACTTTATAATTAGTTGTTAAATACGATGCGTTTTTTAATTGAAAATAAGTTTTAATTGTGTAAATAATTTTTTTACAGTTTAATTTTAGCTATGGGTTGTGGGGATTATAGGGGTAAAGTGTGGGAAGTTAAATCATTTTTATGAGTTTTAATTTGTTTTTAATGAATATTTCTTTAATTGGTAATTAATTATGTTAAGTAAAAAAATTTAATTTAGATGTAGGTTGTGAATTGTGTGGCATTATAGGATAGGAAATAAAAAAAAGTAACTTTATGTAATATTTAATGTTTCTGAATAATTTCTAACTAAAAATATTTATTTGTTTGCAAAAAATTTTTTTTTAATTTAATATTATATTCGTAGGTATTTGTCATATGTATTTAACATTATAATTTTTTTTACTTTTTATTAAATATTAAAAGGGTCCTTAGGATGACGGGTGGACTTTGTCTGCCCGCCATCCTATCGTAGAATGGGACCGCCCGCCATTGGTGCGGCGTTCCTGTTGGTGACATTAGGATGCGCCCGCCATACTGGCGGGCGCATCCTGCATAACTGACATTGCGGCGGGCGGTGCTCTCAGCACCGCCCGCCGCAATGCCAAGAAGCCATGTCCTGCTATTCCATACACAACGTGGCAGGCATCTCGCTGTGCCTGCCATGTTGTGCATGGAACTGCAGGGGGTACCATAGGTACGCCCCATGTGCACCCCCCACACCCCAGAATCCCTGGGGGCCCGCTACAGGACACCAATGGCGAGAACCGCCTGCCTTTCCGTGACAGCGTTGCCCCAACAGAAAGGCATGTCCCCGTCTGCATTCTAATATACTTGGTCCGAATTTACCTCCATTGCACGGCGCGGTTTGCTTACAGCCGAGGCGTACGGAGCGGTTCGGACCCGGAAACGAGTCGGTCGGCGATTTCACGTTTCTCGCATTGTACTTGTTAGCTCGTACAGCTGTACGAGTTGGTCCGTAAACAAAAGTACGGCTCGTACTTTTTACAGCCGGATAGCGTTCGGAGCCCTTCCGAGCGAGATCGGAATCGGCACCTATGTGTTAAACTTTTGAGAAAGTGCATTCACCTGTGGTGAAAAAATCTAGTCACGGTTTTCCCCACTGCCAGAATATGCCCTGTACTATCTCAAGATGTAGACACCATTCATAATCTGCCACATGCTGAGCTCATCACATCTGGTCTTCAATGATCCTACCAGGTAGTTTGCATCAGGAAACCAACTCCAGAGGCAAAACCAGGACTCCACTCAGTCCTTGTTGCAATAATACATGGTGGTGTCCATGAGAACCTGCCCCGTCCCCCTTCCATGATGAAGGCAGGATGTCCTTCAGAGCTAGACGAATGGCATGCAACTCTAACAGATTGCTATGAGCTGGACTTCCTTCTGACACCAGAGTCCTCTGATCTACCCCTCCGTGAGATAACACCCTCAACCCAGTAGTGACACGTCCGTCACCACTGTCAGCTGAGTAGGGAAGGAAGAGTGGCCTGCTGCTAGATCAATTGCACTCAAACACTCACCACAGCAGATCGCGAGCTGTCTCCTCTGAAATCTGTAGGCATCTAATTGACTTCCTTGATGCTGGGTCCAGTGAAACTTCAGATTTCATTGTAGAGCCCACATGTGCCACCTGTTGTTATCAACAAGGAGGACATAGAAGGCTAAAGGGCCAAGAAGCCTCAGATCTGCTCTCACCGACATCCAGGATAGAGGCTGAAACAAGAGTATTATAGCCCGAAAGTCCTGAACAAATTGATGTTTAGGGTTCACACAGAACTGTACTATATCCACGAAAGCTCCAATGAATGGATGCCTCTTCAAAGAAGTCAGGTGCAACTTAATCTCATTGATTGTGACTCCTAACAATGTTAGGAGAATCACTGTCATCTGGCGGTGGTCTACGGTTGACTGTGGCTAGCTCATCTTTTCCATTTGAGTTTGTATGTCTTGGTTGTCCATGTGCTCTTGCATTAAGCTAACCCGGCAAATTCATGGTATTCAGGAGCCAGGCCGATAATCAAAAAGATGTCGGAACGGGATGATGGACCTGGGCCTGATTCACTGTCAAAAGGTCGCAACTCAATATGGATTTGCACTCCGAATGAAGGAGAAGTTCTGTAAACCAAAACTGGCGGGGCCACCTGTGCGAGATGAGAAGGATATGACAAGCTTCCTTCTTCATTATTCTGAGCACCCTCGGCATGAAAGGAATCGGAGGAAATGTGTAAGCATAAAACTTTAACCATTCTATAAAAAACGCATTCCCCCACAATCCCTCTTGGGGTTGACAACTGGCAAGTACTGGCATTTGTGGTTCTTGTTTGACGCAAAAAGATCCACATTTGGCTTGCCCAAAGGTAAAACAGGTGGTCCAGAGTTGGTTGATGCAGCTGGTCATGCTCAGAGAATCTGCAAGAAAATTGGATATGCCTGGAACGTGTTTCGATGTCAGATTTATATTGTGCTGGATTGCCCATGTCCATATTTGTTGAGCTTGCAGAGACAGTGTGGTCAATCTTGTCCCGCCCTGCTTGTTCAGGTAGTGCATGCTCGTTGTGTTGTTTCTTCGAATTAGCACCAATGCTCCTGAAATTTTTGAAAGGAAAGACTTTAGAGCAAGGTATATGTCCTTGAGTTATCACAGGTTTATATGTAGAGATTTTTGTTAGGCGTCCCATTTGCGTCTGACTGTCAAGCCCTGCAGATGTGCTCCCCAGTTCCTCGTGTGTAACCGACAGATGGGTATGAGGGGAATGGAGGAAGAAAGCATTCTTAGCAGAGACTTGTACATTCATACAGAAACTGACTTTTTTGCGAGGAGATGAAGTGTTAGGTTGTGGATCTTCTCCCGTCTCTCCTGCGAGGAGAAGGCTTTTGCCTGTAGGGTGTCAACAGTTGTTCCTAGAAACGTTATGGTAGTTGTAGGTGTTAGATGAGACTTTTGATAGTTGAGTGACAACCCTAGGGAATGGAATAGAGATAGGCACATCTGAGTATGTCTGTTTGCCCTTGATGTCGTGGCCGCCTTTATTAGGAAATAGTCCAAATATGAGAACATCTGAACTCCTGCTTGTCTCAGATGAGCAGCAATCCGGGCTAATACCTTGGTAAATACTTGAGGTGCTGATCGAAGGCCGAAAGGCAAGACTCGGAATTGATCATCTCTGCCGGCCACCCTGAAGAGCAAATATTTCCTGTTATTGGGGTGAATGGGGATGTGAAAATAGAGGTCCTGGAGATCCAAGGTCATTATATGATCCCCTTGATTCAAGAGCTGTAGCACCTCCTGAAGAGACAGCATACAAAATGTTTATTTCTTTAGGAATATGTTGAGCTGACGGAGGTCCAAGATGGGGCACTATTCTCCTGATTTTTTTTCATATGAGAAAGAACCTTGAATAGAAACCTGTCCCCCTTTGCGCTCTTGGCACCACTTGGATTGCTCCTTTGCGCAAAATGATGTTTATCTGAGACAGTAGTTCTCTCAGAAGAGATGGAGGTGGACCCCGAGGTGGTAAATTTGGCGGAATATGTTGAAATTCTAACATTTGTTGCTTGGTAACTATATCAAGGACCCATCTATCCGTTGTTATCTAGGACCATTTGGGAAGGAAGCAGGAAATATTTCCACCAATCTCTTGTATAGAGCCGGGAGTTGTGGCTGACACTAGATATGCGTCACTGCTTCTTAGAGGGGTCTCTAGCTCTGTAGGATACCTATTCTATGATGTCTGTAGGATACGGAAGGCGGCTGTTTGTATGGCTGCTGATGCTATTGCCCAGTGGAGTATTGGGATTGTCCCTTATAGGATTGAAATTGTTTATACTGACTGAAACCTCCCCGAAAGCTTCAACTCCATGAAAAGGCTCTTTTTTAAATAACAGACTACCTAGCGATCTTGCTGTATCTGTATCCTTGTAATTGTCTGGAGTGCTTCATCAATGTGTTGACCTAACAGAGATTTCCCCCATCATAAGGCATATCAATGATCTTTGTTTGCGCTTCTAGGTGGAAAGAAGTAACCCTTAAACATCAATGGTGTCTTAACACTGGTGCCCCTGCTAATTAATGGAAACCTGTAGACCAAAAGTCTACTGTACAGTCTATTTCGGCTGAAATCCTCTCTCCCTCTTGTAGAATTGTCTTTGGCCTTTGCTTTAGAATCCTCAGGTAAAAGATCAATAAATGGTGAAATGTCCAACCACATTTGGCAGTCATATCTACCCAGTGAATTTGCTGTCCGAATGGTGGTCACCGAATATAGTGGATTTTTTTTTTTACCAATGGTGTCGAGGCGTCTTCCGTCTCTATCTGGAAGAGTAGATAGAGGTGAAGCAGGATTCCTGGCACCGCGTTGAGCAGGCAGAGATATTACAGAACACTGTTTTGGCTGACCGATAAGGCAGGCAGGAGAGCTGTCGGGCGCCTTATATTTCTTTTCCAGCTTAGGTAGCACGACTGGTATCAATCAATCAGTGGTTTATAGAGTGCACTACTCAGTCTCCAGGCGCGCGGGGGAGGGGGTGGGGGGGTAGCGGGAGACAGCTCCGGGTTAGACGAAGAGCCTGGTCTTGAGGTCCTCCCTGAATGTGAGGAGGGTTGGGGAGCATCTGATGTTGACCGGGAGCTCGTTCCATGTTTTGGCTGCGATGTAGGCGAAAGCCCTCCCGCCGGCTCTGCTTCTGCAGATGCGGAGGACCTCTGCCAGGGCGAGGTCGGCAAAGCGGAGGTTTCTCTTGGGTACGTGGAAACAAACTTGGTCGTTGAGGTATTTGGGTCCGATGTTGAGGGATTTGTAGGCGTGGGTGAGGACTTTGAGGGTGAACCTCTTCACGACGGGGAACCAGGGGAGGCTTCGTAGGTGATGGGTCATATGTTAGTGGCGTGGTGACCCTGGGACGAGCCTGGCTGTGGCGTTCTGGATGATTTGGAGCTTGCATAGAAGAGTTTTGTTGATTCCGGTGTAGAGGGTGTTGCCGTAGTCTAGTCTGCTGGTAATGAGAGCGTGGGTGACGGTCTTTCTGCAGTCAGGGGGGGGGGGGGGATCCATTTGAAGGTCTTGTGGAGGATGCGGAGGCAGTTGAAACTGATGGAGGCGACAGCGTTGATCTGGCGGTTCATGGAGAGGGAAAAGTCTAGGAATATGCCGAGGTTCCGGGCGTGGTCAGTCGGGGTGGGTGGGCTCCCGAGGGCGGAGGGCCACCAGGTGTTGTCCCAGGCGGAGGTGCAAGGCCCGAGGATGAGGACCTCGGTCTTATCGGAATTGAGTTTTAGGCAGCGGTCCTTCATCAAGGCTGCTATGTTTCTCTTTCCTTCCTGGAAGCGGAGTCTGGTGATTTCTGGGTTCTTGGTGAGGGAGAGGATGAGTTGGGTGTTCGTCAGCGTAGGATACGATGCCAAGCCTGTGCTGTCTTACGATGGCAGTGATGGGGGCCATGTAGAGTGAAGATCCTTGGGGTACTTCGCAGACAATGATCAGTGGGGTCGGAGAGGAAAGGGGGGGGGGGGGTTGGAGTCTGATCCTCTGGGTCCTGCCGGAGACTAAGGATTGGATCCAGTCGAGGGCGGATCCCTGTATTCCTGCGTTGTGGAGTATGGTGGCTAGTAGTCCTCTAACATATGCTACAAGTTTGAAACTAGAGAAGTAGGCATTTGAATAGTAGGTTCCTTCTGCCTATACTATAGGGCAAGATCATGATGTGAATAATAATATTGATCGTCGTCACCCTCCTGGCACTTGATATGAAGGTCAGAAGGACTGTGTGCCACCTGAAACATGCCCTCAGCATCTAAACATTCGTCTTCTTCAGCTTCATAATCAAAAAGTTATTAAGGAGGACTCGGAGATACTTTACTTGGGGAAGTATGAACAGGTGATATTAGTTCTTGCAAGGTTCTCTGTTTACACTGAGACACGGATCGAATGAAAGTGGTCTCCTTGACCTTTGGTAGCTACAATCACGCAAAAAAGGGGCATGGCCTCTGAACACCTCTCTGCGACGCAGCTCTCTGGCACATACTGGAGGTACCTGGTGGGCTAGTTCGCCCCCAGGGGCCCTCAGGATTGAGGAGGAATTAATTCCCCAACTAAAAACGCGCCACAGGAGGTGTTTGCATACATGTTACTTCAGGCCACGCCTCCTTCCTTCACCACTGTGCAAACGCGCCCCGTGGCGCGTTTTCAGTTGGGGATTAACTCTCTTTTAATACTGAGGGTCCCTGAGGGCCAAGTAGCCCAACAGGTATCTCCAGTATGTGCCAGGGAGCTGAGTTGCAGACAGGTGTTCAGAGGCCACGCCCCTTTTTACACCTCTCTGGAACGCAGCTCTGTGGCGCTTACTGGAGGTACCTAGTGGGCTAGTTTGACCCTAGGGACCCTTAGGATTCAAGGGAACTTAATCTCTCAACTTAGAACAGCCACAGGGCCCGTTTACACAGTGGTGAAGGGAGGGGACGGGGCCTGAGGTGACGTGTGCAAACACGCCCTATGGCCCCCACACTGCCCCGGGGACCGCCCCCCCCCGGGGAAAGCATGAATATTTGTGGGGGGGGTACACGGCCCCCCAAGCCCCAGGGACCGCCACCATCTGGGGCTTTTATTTATTAATTAGCGGGGGCATGGCCCCCCGCTGCCCTGGGGACCGCCACCCCCCGGGGTTTTTGTTTTTAAAATAAAAAGACCTGTGGGGGGGGCTCGCCCCTCCCCCACACACCACGGGGACCGCCACCTTCCCGGGACACACATTTTTAAATGCGGGGGTCTGTAACCTCCGGGGACGAACACCCCACTGGGCTTTCACAATGTTGGGAGGGGGGCCGCGCGGCCCCCCATCCAGGAGCCAATGATGGCCCTGCAGACCGCCACCCCGCAGGGCCGGCTCCTGCAGTGTCCCGGGGTGCCCACCCTCCGGGACACTGCAGTTTGATATGACACGGCGGGAGCCTCGCAGTTCCCGGCCTGTCACAGCAAACTCTGATTTGGTTTTTGGAAGAGAGAGCAGGGAACCTGCTCTCTCTTCCAAAAACCAAACCAGATTGCTTTTCCACACGGGCAGCTGCATCTTAGCAGCTCCCTGTGTGGAAAAGCAATGCCGGCTCCCGCAGGAGGCGGGGAGCCGGCGGGACCGTGGGGAAATTAGTGACCCCCCCCCCACGGTCCCCAATGATGTGGCCAGGCCCCGAGGGATGGGGTCCCCGGGCACAGAAGTGGCCAGGGAGTGGGGCCACGCAGCCCCCCTCCCACATAATAAATTTTTTTAAAACACAATGGCAGGCCGGCGGGACCGTGGGGGAATTAGTGACCCCCCCTCCCTCCCACGGTCCCCAATGATGTGGCCGGGCCCCGAGGGATGGGGGTCCCCGGGCCCAGAAGTGGCCTCAGGAGGGGGGCCACGCAGCCCCCCTCCAAAACTTTTTTTTTTTTTAAACAAAACCACTGGCCATGCCCAGGGGGATGGGGACCCCGGGGCCAAATATGGCCTCGGGAGGGGGGCCACGCAGCCCCCTTCCGTTTGAAAAACAAAAACAAAAAGGGGTCAGGCCATGGGGAATGGGGTCCCCAGGGCCCATAAAATAGAAAAGGAAGGGGGGCCACAGCCCTCCTTCTTAAAAAATAAAATAAATAAAAATGCGATAGTGCCAGAGGCCCCGCCCCCTCCAGCAACACTCTGCAACAGCGCCTTGCGGCGCGTTTTAAGTTGGGAAATTAATTCCCCTTCAATACTGGGGGTTCCTGGGGGCCAACTAGCCCACCAGGAACCTTCAGTAAGCCCCACAGGGCTGCGTTGCAGAGACGTGGTCCAGGCCACGCCCCTTTTTACACCAGTCTGCAACGCAGCTCTGTGGCGCTTACTGGAGGTACCTGGTGGGCAAGTTGGACCCAAGGGACCCTTAGGATTCTTAGGATTCAAGGGGACTTAATCCCCCAACTTAAAACGCACCACAGGGCGCGTTTGCACAGTGGTGAAGGGAGGGGGCGGGGCCTGATGTGACATGTGTTCAAACAGGCCCTGTGGAGCGTTATAAGGTGGGGAATAAATTCCGCTTCAATCCTGAGGGTCCCTGTGGGCCAACTAGCCCACCAGGTACCGCCAGTAAGCGCCAGAGGGCTCCGTTGCAGGGTGGTGTAAAAAGAGACGTGGCCCAGGGACCCTCAAGATTGAAGGGGACTTAATCCCAAAATTTAAAACGCACCACGGGACGCGTTTGCACAGTGGTGAAGGGAGGGGGCGGGGCCTGAGGTGACGTGTGCAAACACACCCTGTGGTGCATTTTAAGTTGGGGAATTAATTCCTCTTCAATCCTGAGTGTCCCTGGGGGGCAACTAGGCCACCAGGTACTTTCCTTAAGCGCCACTGCGCTGCAGAGAGGTGGTCCAGGCCATGCCTGTTTTTACACCTCTCTACAACGCAGCCCTGTGGCGCTTACTGGAGGCATCTGGTTGGCTAGTTGGATCCCAGGGACCGTCAGGATTGAAGGGGAGTTAATCTCCCAAATTAAAACGGCCACAGGGCGTGTTTGCACACATGTCACTCCAGGGCCCCCCCACCCCCTCACCACTGTGCAAACGCACCCCGTAGCCCGTTTTAAGAGGTAGTTTTAATCCCCCTGCCCTATTATGTACTAGGGACTTACAGAGGGGGTCATGCTAATCACAGGTATGTAGCTGTTTTCACTGTCTTCTAAGAGTCTTTTAGCATAGCACTGGCTCTAGACCTGGTTAATCAGAGTCAGTTACCACCAGTACCCGTCTGAAAAAGTTGTGGGCACAGGATGATTTTGGAACAAGGCCTCTTTCTGCTCCTCTGTTGGTTCTTTCTGCACGTCTTGCTTCTTCCTGCACTTTTCGTTTTTTTTGCATTTCTGTTGCTTCTTTCTGCATTTCTTTTGCTTCTTTCTGTGCGTTTTTCTTCTTTCTTCACATGTCCTACCTCTGTAGGCATAGTTAGAAACTAGCATTTGAAAAACCTTTGAAATTCACTGAAAAAAACATAGGTTTCAGGCATGTTAATGTTAGAAATTAACATTTAAAAAACCTTTGAAATTCACTGAAAAACCATAGGTTTCAGGCATGTTATAGCTAGAAATTAGCATTTAAAAAACCTTAGAAATTCACTGAAAAAACCATAGGTTTTAGGGAAAGTTATAGTTAGTTGGACATTGCACTCGTACAAAACCTGTGAAATTCCCCCGTAATAGTTAGTTCAGCTAACTATAACTCGCGCCCCCGAATGCACTGCTGATGACGTCACATATTACATCACTCATGACATAGTCAGTGACATCACTGATGACATAATGAAGTGACTGTGTGTTTCTGTAAAGTTTAAATATGTTTAATATATATAGGGAAATGCATATTGAAGAATGAGTGGATGTATAAGTGTCTGAATGGATTTTTACTAGGTGCGTGACTGACTCTAAGTGAGTGGTTAAACATATCATACTGAATGCATGGGTTAGTAACTAAACTGCGTGAATCTCTGTATCCGTCTGTCTGTTGGTGTGTAAGCGACTGCATGGGTTTGTGAATAACTATATATGAGTTATTGATTGGTTGTCTGAGTATCTGTATGGGTGCCTGAGTATTTGTGTGGGTGGGGTGTGTGTGACTGCATAGATGTGTGAGTGGTTTATTCACTGGGTGCATAGTTTGAAGTGTGCATCTGTGATGGACTGTATGGGTGGGTGAGTGTGTGTATGGGTGTGTTAGTGAGTGAACGTATATGTCATTGGTACATGTGTAAGCAACTACATATATGAAAGGCAGTATATATGTGTGTTAGAGTATATAAATGGCTATAAGTGAGAGTGTGTGATTGTGAAAGTGGCTGCATGGATGAGTGTTTGCTTGTATCAGTGATTGTATAAGAATGTAAGATTGTGCTAGTATTTGCATGAGTAAGTGAACTGGTGTGTGTATCACTGTATAGGTGAGTAAATAGGAGTGTGAATAATTATTTGCATGACAGACTAGGTGTATGAGTACCTCTATGGATGAGTGGCGGTGTGTGTGTCTATATAGGTGTATGAGTGCATATGATAGTCCTGTACTGAGTAACCGTAAGTATGAGTTTTTGTACAGGTGAGTGAGTGGATGTGTGTGTAGACATAAGAATCAGTGAGTGGTTATGTAGTTATTGGTGTTGGAGTGTCAATGGTTTTGAGAAAGGCAGTCTGTAATTTATAGTGGGTGTATCAAAAGTTATATTAGGGTGTGCGAGATGCATGACATTTTCACATGGATGATGTCATCAGTGATGTCATTTGAGATGTCATCAGTGATGTCACTGACCATGTCATGAGTGATGTAATATGTGACGTCATCAGCAGTGCATTGCAGGGGCGCGAGTTATAGTTAGCTGTACTAACTAAAACGGGGGAAATTCATGGGTTTTGTACGAGTGCAATGTCCAACTAACTATAACTTTCCCTAAAACCTATGGTTTTTTCAATTAATTTCTAAGGTTTTTCAAATGCTAATTTCTAACTATAACATGCCTGAAACCTATCGGTTTTTCAGTGAATATATATATATATATCACTGAAAAAACAATGGTTACAGGGACATTATAGTTAGGCTCAGATTTTAGTTATAACCATTGAAGTTCAACAGTTACACCCCTGCAATGTACGACTTATGACCTCACATATTACATTACACACATGCATATTACAACTCCAAAGATGATGTTAGGAGGTTCACCATCGCCTGAAGGTGGTCTACAACTGTCTGAGGAGAGCTTGCATTAAGAAGCTAGTCATCAAGGTATGGAAAGACACGTACTCCCAACTTCCGCAGATGCGCTGCAACCACCACCATCACCTTCATGAAAAGCAGGGGGCACTGTTATGGCTGAAGGGGAGCAGAGAGAACTTAAAATGCTTGTTGTCCATCTGGAACTACAGACAGAGTCTGTGGAATTGCTGTATGGAAATGTGAAAATATGCACCCTGCAGATCCAACGCCCTATTTACTCTCCTAGATCCATGGCAGAGAGAACTTGAGCTAGGGTGAGCATTTGTCCTTCTTTAGGAAGAAGTTCAGAGGGCAAAGGTCTAGAATAGGTCGAAGTCCTGCATCCTTCTTCAGTACTAGGAAGTCATGGGAGAAGCATCCAGCCCCTTGTTCCAGTGCAGGCACCCTCTTGATGGCGTCCTTGTCCAAGAGAGCTTCAACTTGTCTTTCGGAAATGGATAAGACTTCCTCCAACAGTCGCTGCAATGGAGTTGGCAGTTAGAATGGGGTTGAGAAGAACGGCAGGACATAGTCATCCTTTCCAATATGAAGCATCCATCTGTTTAAAGTAATGTTTCACAAATCTTGGGAGGTAATAACTTATCCTGCCTCCAACAGGCTGACAGTGTACCAGGGAGGGCAAACTGAATGGTTTTGAAGTGGCAGCAAAGAGGTGCAAGTGACTGGGTAGTATGTTGCCAGTGAGGACCTGGACGTTGGCAGCAGATCCCCAACATCTCTCAAAAAAGCTGTAAGGTCAGTTGCTGCGGAGGCAATCTTTAGCGTGGTCTCTTCTGAAGCCTCGAAAAGGGGTGATAATGTTGGGGATACTGCTGCATGGGCTGAGAGAGGCAAGGGAGTGTGCCTTGGCTCTGCTATTCTTAACGTGCTCCACGGCTGAGACCGCTTTGTTTCCAAAGGGACGGGTGACATCAAACAGCATGTCCATTAGTCACGTCTGCATGTCCCTGTAGAAGCAGTGGATTTTATCCGTGCTTGGTGAAAAAGAACTATAACTGCACCGACTGCCCTACCTAGTCAATCAGTGGTGTCCAGTCTTGGCTGAATTAAGCATTTTGTCAATCTTGAATTATACGAGCCAAACTGGAACACAGGTCACCTTGGACAACGGGCAGAATTTCACTCACCATGTCCCATAACATTTGTGATTAATGCCCTAAGAGGAAACCTGAGCTGGCATGCCTAAAGACTAAACTGATATCAATTTCCCAAAGGCCTCCATGCACTTTGATTCGCTATCCGGAGGTGTGGTCGGGAAAGAGGTAGGGTTGAGCCTGCTGTTTGACACTTACACTACAAGACTTTCAGGGGTAGGATGATGGAGGAGGTAAGATGAGTCTCACAGGGCAGGTTTATGTTGCCTCACGATGTAACCTGTTAACGGAAGGGCATGAACCAGGCTTAGCCTAAGTACTCATCAAGGTGTCTTTAAGGTCTTTATTGAATAGGAGGAGGAGCTCTGTGGTTAGGTCTGCCAAGGCTGCAAGACTCCCATCAAGGTGTTAGTTTTTACCTCCACTGAAGGGATTTGGAGTTCAAGGACTTCCAAAGCCATCCTGCATACCATGGCAAACGATGCAGACTGCTCCATGAAAAGTCCAGGTCGACAGCTGAGACCGATATCAAAGGGCGTATCAAGACCACTAGCGTATTGAAGAACCAAAAATAAAATCTCTTCCTCATAAATCTCTATCGTCTCTAAGGAAGTCAGGGTCAGAAAACCGTTGTGGTAAAGGAAGCATCCCCTTTGAGATTGGATGAGTAATGGTTGAGGTCGAAGTAGATGTGACTTTAGCCTAGGTTACGGCGAATTCCTAGAGGACAAGTGATTCCTTCTCTGGCGACGTCATTGCTGCCGATGATGCATGCAGAACCAGCGAGAATCTCAGCACTGGGCATAAAGTCAAGAGTAGATGCCGGCTCTGGATCGGGGCCCAGAATAGGGTCAAGAGGCACAGTCGGTATCAGGAATAAATGAATCTGCCAGCGGTGGCTCCACTGGGGTCTTCTTCAAATCCCTGGGGCCCAGACAAGTGCCAGAGGAAGTCAGAAGGGTGACAAAAATTCACAACATGGCCTGTTTAAAGGCTATGACCTGCTGCCCTGAGAACTTGTGCTGAATCAGATTGAATTGAGGAACCAGATAAGCAGTCAGGGACCTGGACTGAGATCAAAAGGGTACCATCACATCGGTCACACTGACCACTAACCTGTTCAAGGTTATACTGCAATTTCACTGGCTTTCAACAAGTTTTGTACCTCAAGTCATTGGAGGCAATAAGAAACAGATAACACAATAGCTGTGGATTGGCCATTCTGAATTCATTATATATTTAGTCAATGAACAGATGGACATTTTTGTTTAAAGGTTCTTTAATTCTTAGGAGGAGTAAGATTTAATGAGGACTAGTGTAATGCCTCACTTCCTAAGCCGGATATTTATTCTTCTTATCTTCCGTCACTGCATGGGGTCTTGGTCTCCTACAATTCCTGTTACAGCTCACCCAGATAACACTGCTGTAGAGTAGTCTTGAGATGAAGCTGTTTGCTAGCATGGTACGAGAGTAGGGATGGGGCACGGGCATCCCTTTGCAGAACAGAGAGCATCTGATATCTTTATACACCAGCAATGTACTTTATTTCTGAATGAAGCAGATACAAGGGTACCTTGCAGTGTCAGGCTCTTGGAGGAGTTTGGGAACCTTTTGGAGATACACACTAACGGGGAGAAAACCTGTGCATTTCCGTTATCCCATGACTGACAGCAGGCCACTGTGACGATAACACATTTAGGGATAACCTGGAAGTCCGGAGTTATTAAGTATCAGAGAGTTAAAATTTATCACATTGATAAGGATATCAGAAAGGGTAACTTGGGCAGTGTACTAAAGCCCCCGAAGGGGGGTGTGACATTCTGGGGTACTTCGCTATATTGGCTAGGATGGTGATCCTGCCGAGGATACTGTACTATTTTATCAATCTTCCGATAGTGGTACCTAAGGCTTGGTTCTGGCCACTCATGTGATCCTCCAATACTTGATAGATGAAGGGATACGGCAGTGAGTATCGCTAACCACCCGAGGTGCTCAATAAGGAATGGAGGTCTTAGGGTCCCCCATTACAAAATGTATTACTTAGTGGCATAGTTACAGTGGCATACTCAATGGCTGGCTAGTGCAAATGCATAAGAGAATGGGAAGGGTGTCGATCTGTGATGGAAAGTTACACTGTTAGCACGGATGATGGGGGGAGGGGGTCATTTAATGAAGTAGCACAAGGTACCTGCTGTCAGACTTCACAGCTGAAAAGCCACAATCAAAAAGACACTGAATTGCACATTGTATACTCCGGCCATCCTACTGATAAGGTTACCGCTGCAGCGGAGAGGGAACTTCACAGGGAGACGGCTAATGGAATGTCGAACAGTGGGAAAAGAAACAGTCAGGGTCTGCTATTCAGAGGGAATACTCGGGCATCTGAGTGCTATAATTGAGGACAATGGTTAACCTAATGCAGTTTCTGGTGCATTAAGCGCTGCTCCGATCACTACAGCATTTGTGGGGTGGGGCTCCGCAGGAACTGCAGATGAATGAGCTGGTGCAGGAGGCTGATTTCCTGGTTATACATGACATTCCTTGGAAATGGTGAGTGATGGGCTAATGCCCTTGCATCATAAGTGGGATGTAGCAAGTGACCTACAGTTTCAGGGAAAAGAGTGGCAGTAGTCAATCTATGAATAGAGTAGCAAGCCCATACCCAAAGTCTCGCGGACGAGCAGCAGAGCATATAAAACTGAAGTAAAATCACATTCAAACAGCAGTTATGCAAATAAATTCCTCAAAGAGGCCTGCCCCACTTGGGCATCAGCCTGTGCGTCTGAATCTAGGCAGTAATGGCGTGTAAAGGTATGTATCGAGCGCCATGTAGCCATTTTGCAAATTTCAGATATCGGGACATTGCGAAGGAGAGCTGCAGTAGAAGCTTTCCCTCTGGTAGAGTGTGCACTTGGTCTGCCCTGCAGAACCGTGTGGGCTAGTTGGTAAGACAAGATTATACAGGAAGCAATCCATCTAGAAATAGATCTTTTGGAAGCAGCCAGCCCGGTATTTGTTAAACCATAATTGACAAAGAGCTGGTCAGACTTTCTAAGCGAAAGGGTTTTAGCAAGGTAAAACTTCAATACCCTGCGGTGGTCAAGAGAATGTAGGGCTCTCTCCGGGGAGTGGTAGGCTGAGGAAAGAAAGTGGGCAACGTGATGACCTGATTTATATGAAAATCCGAGACCACCTTGGGCAGGAAGCTCGGATGAGTTTATATCACCACTCTATTGGCGTGGAAAACAGTGCAAGGCTCCTTGCAGCACAGGGCCTGAATCTCACTCACCCTGCGGGCTGAAGTGATGGCTAATAAGAAAGCAGTCTTCCAGGTCAAATGCTGCAAAGATGCCTTATGGATAGGCTCAAACAGAGCACCCATTAATTTAGAGAGAACGATGTTAAGCTCCCAGGGAGGAGAAGGGGACCTCACTGGTGGAAACACTTTCTTAAGCCCCTCTAGGAAATCTTTGACTACAGGCAGTTGGAAGAATGAGGCCTGGGTAGGGGATTTTCTATAAGCTGTGATAGCAGCTAAATGGACCCTGATGGAGAAGTACTTTAGACCCGACCTTGCCAAGTGCAGCAAGTATGGAAGAATCACTTGCTCTTGAACTTGAATCGGATCAAGAGCGTTATCCCTACACCAAATGTAAAACCTCTTCCACTTGAAGGCATAAGACTTTCTAGTGGAGGGCCTCTTTGCTTCTTGAAGAATGTTCATACAGTCAGCTGAAAAATCTAGATGTCCGTACTGGATGACTTCAGGAGCCATGCAGTCAACTGGAGGGAGGGGGGATTGGAATGGAACACTCTCCCCTGGTTCTTGGTCCATAAGTTCGGGAGGCAGAGCAACCTCCAGTGTGGCACCTCTGACAGTTGGAGGAGATCTGGGTACCACCACTGGCGTGGCCACTCCGGTGCGATCAGGATAATTCTGGTGTTGGTCCTGTAGAACTTCTGTATGACCGCTGGGATGAGAGGGAGAGGAGGAAAAGCGTAAAGCAAGGTCTGCGACCAGCTGATCAAAAGTGCATTTCCCCATGATCCCTGCTGGGGGAACCTGGAGGCAAAGACGGGGCATTTTTTGTTTGCCGCGTATGCGAACAGATCGATGTCCGGCACTCCCCATTTCCGGAAGACCTCCTGGGCGACCTCTTCGTTGAGCACCCAGTTGTGCGCTTCTACGAAGTCTCTGCTGAGGCCGTCTGCCTGCACGTTCAGGGTTCCTGGCAGGTGGACAGCGATGATTGAAAGACCTCTCGCCAGCAGCCACTGCCAAATGGATTGGGCTTCCAGAGATAGAACTCGTGACCTGGTGCCTCCTTGCTTGTTCAGATAGAACATAGTTGTTGTGTTGTCTGTCTGAATCTGAATGTAGTTGGATTGAAGAGAAGGATACAGGGATTTGAGCGCCAGATGGACCGCTCGTAGCTCCAAGAAGTTGATATGATAACTTCTTTCTGTGTCGGACCAGAGACCTTGTAGCTGAAGCTGGCCCATATGAGCACCCCAGCCTTGCATTGAGGCATCTGTGACCACTGTCTGTGTTGGAGGCGTCTGATGAAAAGGGACTCCTTGCAGCAGGTGAGAAAGTTTCATCCACCATCTGATGGAGTCCCTGGCAGCTTGGCGGAGGGAAACCCGATCTTCCCAGCGACCTGACCTCTGAGACCATTGATCTTCGAGCGCCTGTTGAAGAGGCTGCATGTGAAGGCAGGCATTAGGCACAATGTAGATGCACGAGGCCATCGACCCCAGGAGTGACGACACTTGCCTGGCTGTGGGAAGTGTAGTGTCGAGAAGAGTGTTGCACTTGAGAAGCATTGATGACAACCTCTCCTCCGAAGGACACACGCTTGCCTCTGCGGACTCCAGGGAGGCGCCCAGATAGTGTATCCGTTGAGTGGGGTTGAGGACCGACTTCTTGTAGTTGACTTGCAACCCCAAGGACTGCAGCAGGTTGAGGCAGTACGAGAGATGGCGCTGGAGCAGTGCAGGTGAGGATCTTTTCAGGGGCCAGTCGTCCAGATAGGGATAGACTAAGATCTTCCGCTTGCGGAGGAAGGCAGCCACCACCGCCATGCACTTGGAGAATGTGCGTGGGGCGGATTTGAGGCCGAACGGAAGCACTCGGTACTGGTGACGAGAGATCTGAAACCTGAGGAATTTGCGATGTTTCACTGAGACAGGAATGTGGAAGTAGGCATCCTGCAGGTCGATGGCACACATCCAATCTCCCTGGAGCTGTTCTTTCACAACTGAATGTAGATGGTCAAGACCAGCCCATTGCTTTTATTAGTAGAAGGCTGACCCCTAGAGAGAAACGTTGGTCAGCTATTGAGAGGGAGGCCTTTGCTGTGGTTTGGGCCCTGAAGAAGCTGAGGCCCTACTTGTTCGGCACTCACTTCAAGATTCAGACAGACCATAAGCCCCTCTTGTGGCTAAATCAGATGAAGGGTGAAAATCCCAAACTTCTTAGGTGGTCCATTTCCCTACAGGGGATGGCCTTCACAGTGGAACATAGACCTGGGACTGACCATGCCAATGCAGATGGACTCTCCAGATATTTCCACTTAGAACATGAAGACTCAACTGGTAAAGGTTAGTTTAATGTCCCTAAGTTTTTTTTTTGGGGGGGGGGGGGTTGTGTAGGAGTGTAGGAGAGTAGGGTCTGCATTCTATGTTCACCCCCACTTTTTGCTTTTGCTTCACTGGTTTTCGACTTAGATGTGGCTGTGGGCCTGCCAATCAGACCCACAGCCCAGCTGTTCTCTCTCTAAATTTATACTATGTACTTTAGGTGCATAACCCAATTGGTTAGGATCACCTTATTGGCCCCTGTATAGTGTACCTTAGGTACCCAGGGCATAGGTGTACCCTAGGCCTACCAGGGGCTGCAGCATGTATTGTGCCACCCCTGGCCTGGCCTTCCATTACGAAACAACTGGCTGATCACTCAGCTGGGGCAAGGTCGTGTAATCACCCCTTGCTTAGGTGTAATATTCCTATACCTACCTTTTATATAGACACATGTGTACCTATCAGCCACTCCTATGGCAGGCCTTAACAATCCTGGAGGCAGAGTGCTTGGTAACATGTGAGATGGTGCTCTAGCATGAGCTGAGCCTGTCTGCAGCTTTCGGAACCATGTCCTTATAGCTGTTCTATGATATAGCCTAACATATACTCTTAAAGTACCTTATTATCTTAAACGGTTATGGTAACTATGGTTTGGCTTTATCAAAACATGTCGTATAAGGTGTCTAACACTTTGGAATAATACCCCCATACCATTTCTGGCAATGAGGATATTATTCCTCCCTTCTAGAGGGAGAAGACATGTTGAAACCTACTTACCCGGTTAAAGTTAACCAGAGCCCCAGCATCACAAAATGGATGATTCTGCCACAGACCCAAGTCTGACCTCCTGCTGCTGGGAGTCCTTCCAGCGAGGGAGGCTTGGACAATAGGTTTCCTGCCTTGGGAGGTGCGAGCACCACCCCAGACAGGTCTTAGTGTATTGGGGCAGGGAGGGATGAAAGAAACTAGACACTGCCTGGGGCACACAAGGTGTCCCCTGCATAGTCCAGTTCAAACCGGCGCTGGGGCACTCCAGCCCCAGCTCTGGCGCGAAACTGGACAAAGGAAAGGGGGTGTAACCACCCCCCTTCCTTGTCCCACCCATAGGAGAGACCTTGCAGGTAGCCCAGTATATCAGTAGGTAGCTGAGCCCTGCTAAATTAGATTAACCTGAATCTGCAACTTGAACAGAAACTCTGGACCTTCGACATTCGACCTCAGGAAGAAGACTGAAGAAATCTCCCTTGTGGCTAAGGAGTGACCACCCTGGGCTACCAGGCACCATCCAGCGACCACTGCTTGCTTTGCGACTGATCCTTCGAGGGACGACTGCAGAGACTGACCAGCGCCGAGACTTCCAGACACCTCTGACCCAGATCCACATCTGCAGCGAAGCTGAGACCCGTGGAGGCGACGTGGGACCAGCGACTTGGGAAAAGTGGCTAGTAACTGACTAGCGCGACTTCTGAGGCTTCCTCGAGGCTGTGCTTGGGGAATTGAGAAGCCCCCATCCCGAGCACCATCTGCAAAGAAGATCAGCTCCCCACACTTCACGTGTTCTAAGTGGGGCCCTTCTGCACCTGAGTTGCTCGACGTGTTGTCCGGTTGCTGGCCCGTTGGCTAGTGACCTCTGCGACAACGAACCTTTGATTTCATCTTGCTGGTCCGGCTCCTCCAGACTGGCACCCGCTCCTCTGTGAAAGAGAAGCACCCCAGACCTTCCTGGTCTGCACCAGAAGCAAGTCCTCCATTCTGCGTGGGTTCCGCTTGCCAAGGCTTGTTGGGTCCTAACTCGACATCGACGCCGCCGATAGCAAGAGCCTTCGAGGGACAGCTCGCCTCCTGGTCCTGGTCGTCCTCGACATCTCCTGGTACCCGTGGCTGCTGCGACAAGCTTCACCTCTTCACCTGCATCTGCACAACATCGCCTGGTTCCTTCCTGGTTCCTTCCCGGCTCCTGGCTGGTGACCTAGACTCTGTCCCTTCTGCTTGCAGGTATCCTTCCTTCTTGATTCCATCCTTGGGATCCACCGGACACTCTTCACTGACTGCCTGTCAGCAACTTTCCTTCAGGCATCCATAGGAGTCAACGACGAAACCCGACGCAAGTTCACACCTATGCACCCGCAGCCCGTGGGCTAGGTAACTTGAGTACTCCGGTGCTCACAAGGGTAGTGACTATCCTAGGGTCTAGTTTCCAAGTCTCGACCTCCTCGCTATTCCAGAAGTGTCCTAAAACTGTTCAATTCTAATAACTACTATTTCTATTGACTTTTACGCATTACGCGTGAGTGTTTCCACTCTGCACCTGAATCCCGTGGGCCTCCCACTTCCTAACCTTTGGTAGTATAGTGTAGCCCCAGCGATGGCCTAGGCCTATCCTGTGTTCGTGACAGTGGTTCTTATACCACTTACTTAGTATATGATTTGCGTGGCCCCTAGGGCCTAACTGTATTACTTACCTGTGTGACTTAATGTATGCTTAAATAAGACTGTGTTGTACTTACCTCGAATCTCATAAAGAGTGCTTTAGGGTTTGACTAGAATAAATACATTCTATTTTTATAGATATCTGTTGTGGTGTCCTTTCATTTGGTATTCAAGGGATTACAAATGGTATAACAGCTGGCTTCACATGCCATACAGAGTTTAGCCTAAGACTGCTCTTGTCCATGCTACCACTAGGATAGCTGGTCTATAAGGTTGACTTTACAACCAATCACCATAAGGGTTGTTTGGACTGATACAAGGTGTACACTAGAATTAGTGACATCATATATCAGGCCAACTTCTCACACTTCCTCAACGTGAAGGCAGAAGCAAATGCACTGGAAAGATGTTCTTTTCAATGACCCAGAACTCAAGCCGTCGCTATTTGTGCCACCCGGAGGGGATGAACTTCCAGCAGTGTTCGAGACAGTGCCACACCGTGTGATCCCGGCACTGCCCGGTAACCTGGACTGGATCTACAATTATATTCCGATTTGTCAAACCAGATCCCCGTCAAAACAGGATGCATTCTGCAGAGCTTCCTGGCAGTGCCACAGAAGGATTAGGAAGGACAACAAAGGGGCTCGACAGCCCTATGCTCTAACAGATGTTCTCGACTGTGCAAAGGAAAGGCTTGTAGTGGCTAGTAGGCTGTCTCCCAGCGCTACTCCCGTTGGTGGCACAAACACAGGCCTGCTAGTGCCTGGAGCTCACAGAGGACGGTCACATCCGTGCCAGGCAAAGATCTTTGAGTGCTCCAAAGCATCCCCGTGCAACGGGGGCCGGAGCCCCCTCGCCTCTGCTTTGCTCTTGGCTACGCCACCAATAGATCTCTGGCAGCGCCTGGTGCTGACTTTGCAGCGCTGAACTACGGCCGTGACCCTGCAGGCCCAGAGTAGAGCCTAGAGCGCTCCAGCAGTCCTCTGGGAGCTCCTTGCTGCCCACGCGTGCCTGGCCCTCTTCTGGCTGCGTTCCTGCCGGTCCAGCAGCAGTGGAGGGTTCCGGTATAGTGCCTGGCGCTCCGGGGGTGAAGTGCTTGGATTCCTAGTAAGGCACGGTGACTCTCCAGCGGTGCCTGGGCAGTGGCTGGGTCCCGGTGCTCTACGCCCTCAGTAGTGCTGTTTGTGCCCGGTGCCCTGGGGTCCCAACGGTGCTCGAGTGCTCCAGGCACTTTCTGATTACAATCAGAAGAGAAGTCAACAGTCAATACCAAGAAAGATGTTATGTATACGTCATAGTCTGTTACTGAGGTAAAAGCGAGCAAACTACAACAAGCATTTGCAATGCAATAGGTCTCGCATTTATACGAGTTTGAGCTATTGGCATTGTAAATGACAATGCTTTTTATTTAAGTTTTTTTTTTTTTAAACATAAATAAAAGGCAGTGTCATTTACAATGCTAATAGCTCAAACTCTCGCAAATGCCAGACCTATTGCATTGCAAATGCTTGTTTCCTTATGGGTTAGGGGTACTACAATGCAAACCTATGTAATTTCAGCATTTTTGCCATGTTTGAAACATTTTAGGCTGCATGTATAGGTTTTCACATATGCATATATATGTATATATATGTATTTTCTATATGCCCTGGGATCCCGCACGTGGGCGGGGATTATTCATAGATTATGACTATTGATGAGTATCCCCTGGATGAGAAGTTAGGCTTATCAGAGGGTTGTGTTATTTGTTGTACACACTCAGGCACGAAATTATTACACACAGTCAAAGACTGAATGCAAGACCAATTATTTTGCATAAGAAGTTATTACTTTGTTTTTTAATTTTAGACCCAAGAGGAATTGAGGTGTAGTTTAAAAGAATTGCAATACTTTTCAAATGCAGTAGGTATTGTTTTGTAAAGGCAGTCAAATACTTTACAATAGTATAGAAAATACTTTGGCAATGTCAATCAAGCAGTAGTAACCTTAGGAAATGCAAAAGGTAGACATTTAGTGTAATAGGCAAAAAATGCAATGCAATCCTATGAAAGGAAAACAATCATATGCAGTTACAGGTAAGTATTTGACTTACACGCCCAGTCTTCAGGGGTTTGGACTAACACGGAGCAAGGGTAACAGGTAGGTACTACACCACAAGTGGCACTGGGGCGTCCGGGTGCAGAGGTCACTGGGCCCAATATTAGTCAATGGAGACTGAGGACACCCACAAGAGGTGCGGTTTGCAGGTACTCTGCCGCGGTTTCAGGGCACAGGCTCGGGGGTTAAAGTAAGCACCGGGGGCCACAAGGCAGCACTAACTACACCACCAGCAGCACAGTGGCGGTCGGGTGCAGGGTGCAAATCAGCATTGGGCGCCCAATGCTTTCAATGGGGAATCTCAACCGCACAAAGAGGCTGCAAGCTTGGACCATGAGGCTGGGGGAAGGTGACCAATGGCAAGGCATGTAAGTTGAGATGTCGAAGAAGCGCTGGACACGGTTGGCGGAGCTCCCGAAAGTTGAGGGGCTGATGATTCAGGGGTGCCTTTTGGTGTTGGTTTTTCTTTACCAGAGCCGGTTAGGGAGACCCTTCAAGATGAGGCTGCAGGTGTCATTCTGGAGTCCAGGAGAGGTCTGCCAACATTAGATTAGAGGTCAGGATCGCAAGGGAGACTCAACTGGACAGGTGAGCCACTCAGACTCTGGCTGTGGACGTCGGGTGCAGAGTGGGCAGGTATTACAGTTCCACTTGGACTCAGAGACGTTGTGGTTGGATTCTTCTAGACAGGGCCGCTGTGCTTGGTAGATCTGGTCTTTGTTGAAGCATGGGTAGTCTTCCTCGGGTTCCGGAAGTCGCTGGCCACAGGACAGGCGTCGTTTTCTTCGCAGGGTCTTTGAGCAGGAGGGAGTTCAGGAGGCCTTGGGCCAAATCAGTAGTCTTCTTCAGGCTCGGCTGCACAATGTTACCTTTGTCCTTTTCTTCTTAGGTTGCAGGAATCTGGGGATCACGGATACCCCTAAATCATGAATTTAGGGGTGTTACAGGCACTGCCAGGTAGTAGTCAATGAGCTACTTACCTTTAGGGTGACTACATGGAGCATTTTCTAAGGAGAGGGTCATTTCAGCTCCGGACACCTTAGGGGGGGGATTGGCTGAGAGGGGACACACCTCTCCTGACTACTAACTTTCCTGCCGATCTTGCCCCCAAAAGTGGGGCTTGGTCAAGGATCCGAGCATCTTCACTAGCTGGAGAGGCCCTGGTTAGCATAACAAAGGGCAGGAAGCCTTTGAGGCTCACCGCCCTGAATGCTGTTCCTGCTTGGGGGTAGGTGAGAAGAAAACAAGTTACTTACCTGTAACTGTAGTTCTCCAGTATTGGAAGCTTTCATAGATTCACATGCCTGAATCATTTCCAGTCGCTGAGACGGGAGTCTCCGGTAAATAAAAAAGCAATGCTTAGTTGGACAGCACACTGAAAAGAGGCCTAGGCCCATTTCCCTTTTGCAACCCATAACCTTCGTTATGTAAAAGAGACCAAACTTGTCCCTGAACCAATCAGTGCTCCTCACCCTCTAGAATCCTCTTGAGAGAACCTTTTGCACCTCAGATTTTCGTGCACTTGTGCCACATACACCTTTTGTGCCAAATCCAAGGTGAGCCTCTCAGGGGAGGAGGGTGGGTCACATGTGAATCTATGAAAGCTTCCAAAATCGGAGAACTACAGTTACTGGTAAGTAACTTGTTTTCTTACTCCAGTATTGGAGCTTTCATATTCACATGCCTGAATCAGAATAGCGAGTAGTAAAACATAGCAAATTTTTTGTTACCCAAGACCTGGAACAAGGGAACATATGTAGCTCAATAAAAGCAGTCTTCATATACCAATACACACAGAAAATACTTTCCAAATTGCATATAATACAATATACAACAATAAAATGTGCATATGTAACCAATTAAAGGAAGGAGGGATGATAAAGAGGGCTCACCGTCACTGGAAAAGGTTCCTCAGTACTGCTTGTCCTACTGCCACATCTTTCTCTGCAGGTGCATCAAGGCAGTAATGTCTGGTGAAAGTATGCGTACTCTTCCAGGAAGCAGCTCTGCAGATATCCTGGATAGGTACTCCCGCAAATAAAGCAGTGGAGGTGGACACTGCTCTTGTAGAATGAGCACGGACACGTGCATTCAACGGCTTCCCTGATGACAAAACTGTATTGCACTTGAAATCCATCGGGCAAGTCCCCTCTTTGACAAAGGGATCCCCTTCCTGGGGGCACTATAAGCCACAAACAGTTGGGAAAACTTGAGGAAAGGCCTTGTTTGCTGCAAATAAAACTTCAGACAACGTTGAAGATCCAATGAATGAAGAGCTCTCTCTGCTGCTGTTGATGGTTGAGGTAAAAACCTCTTACGAGTCAGCGGTTCATTCAGATGAAAGTCTGTAGGCACTTTCGTAATGAATTTTGGATTAGTCCTGAGAACAATCCTGTTCTCTTTGAACTGCAAAAATGGTTCTTGTATCGTGATAGCCTGTATTTCCCCAACTCTTCTGGCTGAAGTGAGAGCTATAAGAAGAGCTACCTTCCAGGATAAGAACTTTAGATCCGCCCTGTGAATTGGTCCGAAGGGCTGCTTCATCAATTGAGATAGAACAATGTTCAACTGCCAGAGAGGTGGAGGAGGTCTTATGAGAGGAAAAGTCTGAAACCATCCTTTCATGAACTGTTTGATAATCCTTTCAGACCACAGTGATGGACCCGAGGAAGTTCTTCTATATCAAGAAATCGCAGCAAGATGCACTTTAATAGAAGCATGGGCTCAACCAGATTTTGCTAACATTAAAATATATGGAATAATTTAATGTTTCGCTGAGCTTAAAGGATGAATATTACGTTCTTGGCACCACAAACAGAATCTCTTCCATTTCATCCAATATGTCTTCTTTGTACTTTCCGCTGTGGCATTTGCTAGTATATTTCTGCATTCTGATGAAATATCTAGGTCTTGAAATTCGCAGTGTTCAGGAGCCAGGCCGCTAAGCGTAGCGATTGCGGGTCTGGATGAAGCATTTGTCCCCAGGACATTGTCAAGTGTGATGGTATTGGTTGCAGACGAATCGGATGATCCACTGACAGCAGGAGCAACTCTGTGAACCAGTGCTGCCTGAGCCACCACGGAGCTATCAGTATCACTTTGCACAGTTCTTTCTTTATCTTTGTGAGAACGCGTGGCAGGAGGAGAATCGGAGGAAAGGCGTAGGCAAAGACGCCTGACCACACCATCAAAAATGCATTCCCCCAAGATCCCCTTTGGTGATGCCAACTTGTGAAGAAACTGCATTTTTTGTTCTGAGCTGTCGCAAACAGATCCACTGTCGGAACTCCCCATTTGAAGAAGATGCTTTGTAAAATCTCCTGGTTGATTTCCCACTCGTGGCATGTGGACTTCAGTCTGCTGAGAGTGTCCGCTTTGACATTCTGATCTCCTGGAAGATGTTCCGCTTTTAGAGACACATCGTGTTGAACAGCCCACTTCCAAATCTATTGTGCTTCCGGCGACAGGGAGAGTGATCTTGTTCCTCCCTGCTTGTTGAGTGCATTGAAGTTGTGTTGTCTGTTCTTATCAGAACAGATGCTCTCTGAATTCTTGGTAGGAAAGCCAGCAATACCAATCCTATCACTTTGAGCTCCATCAAGTTGATGTGGAGCTGCTGTTCCTGCAATCCCCACCGACCGCTGACCTGTAGATCCTGAAGGAACACCCCCCAACCTTCCAGGGATGCATCAGTGGTAATTACCAATGGAGCTGGTTCGGTCAGGAAGGGAAGGCCCACCGAAATGTTCCTTTTGTGGGTCCACCATGCTAGTGCATGCTCTATAGCCGGCGTGATCTTCACCTTGTTGTCGAAGGATCCCTCTGCCTGGTGCCATTGCCGATCCAGGTCCTCCTGTAATGCACGCATCTTTAGTCGGCATAAAGGAATCAGAGGTATGCAAGAGGACATTGTCCCTAGTAGCGACTTGTACATGCGTACTGAAAGACACTTTTTTTGTGTGAAATTCTTGGCAAGCGTCATGAGACCCAGTTAACTCTCTGTGGAGGGAAATGCCTTGTTTACAGAGGTGTGCAGAATCGCTCCCAGGAACGTGATCTTCCTTGAAGGTTGAAGGGATGATTTCTCTATATTCAAAATCAGTAACAGTTCGGCAAATAATTGTATGCATGCCGTAGTTGACACCTGGGCTGAAGTTTCTGATGGCGCTTTTATCAACCAGTCGTCCAGGTATGGAAACACCTGGTGTCTTAGCTTTCTGAGAAAAGCTGCCACTGGGGCCAGACACTTTGTAAAAATTCTCGGGGCTGATGTGAGGCCAAACGGTAGTACTTTGAACTGGTAATGGTCACCGGCTATTGCAAACCGAAGATACCGACTGTGGGAAGGATGAATGGGGATGTGAAACTTTGCATCCTTTAAGTCTAGAGTGGTCATATGATCCCCTGGGTTTAAGACCAGCAGAATGTCTTGGAGGGTCACCATCCGGAAAGACTGCTTCTTGATTTAAGTATTCAGTGACCTCAGGTTTAGAAAAGGACGCCATTGGAGAGCATTCTTCCGGACTAGGAAGAAACGGGAGTAAAACCCCTTTCCTTTTTGGGAGATCGGCACCAGTTTTATTGCTCGCTTTCGGAGCATTGTCCGAATCTCCCGACGCATCTGAGATAGATGTTTGATCTCTTGACTTGTCGGTGGTGTGCAAGGAGGGAATTGAAGGAACTCTAGAGTGTGTCCGAATTGTGTTATATTGAGGACCCATCTGTCTGTCGTTATTTTCTGTTAATGATGCAGATGGAAGCAACTCTTCCACCATACGGAACTTGTGCAGGGGAAGAAATACATGTAGCCGGATTTAGGAGGTTGTCATTGTCTTCTGCCATTGTCCTTTCCTTGACGACCCCCTCGTCCTCTAGGAGCAGACTTTGTATCGCCCCCTGATTGTTTTTTACCATATTGCTGATAGTATGGTTGTGATAATGAGGAATAAGAGGGGTATCTCCCCTGTTGGTAACCCCCTCTATAGGATGATTGGCCTCTCCCTCTTGCACCCCAAAAGGGCACTTTACGGTATTGTACTGAACCTAGGACTTTTGCAGTATCTGTATCTTTCTTGATACCTTGAAGTGCGTCATCCACTTGTTTCCCAAACAAATCTTCTCCGTCGAAAGGGAGATCTAGAATCTTATTTTGCACTTCTGGCCTAAAGGCAGGCGCCCTTAACCACCCCCGACGCCGTAGCACCGCCGCTCCTCCAAGCGACCGGAAGGCTGTGGTTGCGATATCCATCGCACAGTCAGTGACTTCAGCCGAAGCCCTTTCTCCTTCCTGAAGGATCTTTTTCGCCTCCTCTCTATTGTCCTCTGGGATGAGGTCCATGTAATGTGCCATATCGCACCACATCTGCCTGTCATATCTGGCCAGAATGGCAAGGGCATTTGCTGCTTTAACTAGGAGAGCAGACATTAATGAGAACCTCTTTCCTGCATTGTCTAATCGTCTCCCTCTCTGTCAGGAGGTGCTGATATAGGCGCAGAGGGATTCTTAGATTTTTGTTGCGCCACTTGTAAAATCACAGAATCAGGTTTTGGATGGCCCGGTAAACACGCTGGTGCGTCCAAAGGAGCTTTATATTTTTTCTCCAATCTAGCAAGCACAGGTGTAACTGTCGCCGGTGTCATCACTTCTTCCCACACATGGCTAACAATTGGGATAGCCCGGACTGACTTGTGGTATGGTTCCTTAAAATCGTATAGGAAGCATTCCGTTTGTGTTGTAGCCATAGGAAGCTGGAATCTCTTTGCAGCTCTTTCCATTAGATTATGGAATCCGCCGATATCCGCCGGCAGAGAATCCACAGGTACTGGTGAGGGAGATGCCGGAGATGGAATCTGGTAATCGTGCCATTTTTTTGTTTTGATCTGTTATCTCTCCCTCTTCCTGGTCATCATCGTCCGTGGTGACAGGATCCTGGTGGTGTATTGTTGGAGGAGTTGTAGGCGTAACTTCTTGTAATGGTTCCCTGCTTCTAACTGGAGTAGCAGGGATGGAACGTGGATGCGAGACCGGGATTTCCTGAGAAACTGGTGTCGGCGGAAATCTCCTTTTATAGTCTGCTAGCATAAACTGGAGATCCATCATCTTGGACTATACATACCCACCATCTCTTCTTGGTACCCTTGGCGATAATGTTGTTGCGGAGAATATTGGTACTCCCCATATCCCTCCTCATAGTCATCATCCTGACACTTCACATGCAATTGTGAGGGACTACTAGCATATCCAAAGGGTCCGTTGTTGTCCTCTTCGTCTCAATCCTGCTTCTCTAGCAGGTGTGATGGCACCAGAGGAGTGACCTTGCTTGGGGAGGTGATTTCTGGTGTAATTCTCCTCATCCTAACGATTTCCAGCTTATCTGGAATTTACCTCGTCGTCGACCCCCCTGTCATTGATGTCGTCGTCGACACCAGGCGTAAAGAGCTATCCGTCGTCGACGACATAGTCGTCGATGTTCCCGTCGACGACCCCCGTCGTTGTCATGACATTGTCGTCGTCGATGCCGCCGTTGATGTAACTGGCGTCGACACCACCATCGACGATGCCGTCGTCGACGGAGAGGCTGTAATAGTCAATGATGGTGTCTTTGATATGAGCTTTACCTCAATCTTCGTCATCGACGACGATGGTTTCTTCGTCGACGATGCTTGTTTCTTAGATTTCACCTCAGGAGGCATAGCAGACGGCTTCCTGAAGGGTTCTTTGACCTGAGGAGGTGACTTTGACGGTTCAGAACTTGTCTTTTTTTTATTGTTTTTCTCCAGAAGCATGTCCCTTACTCTCCTTTTCCACAGATTTAGGAGGTTTTGAAGGACTGCGCCCAGAACACTCATGAGTGGTCTTTTTAAGGGCCTTCTTAGGACGTTCTCCTGAGGAATGAGTTTGAGGAGATTTTCTTCTCTTTTGAGATCTAGATGTTGAAGAGGACTCCTCCTCACTGTCACTGGAGATAACCTCCTTTCTGGCCTTTAGCTTTTGAAGCCATATCAAGAGGCTTTTGAAGCCATATCAAGAGGCGCCCTTCACGATCTCTCAGAGTTTTACTTGAGAAAGTGCGACATACCTTACAGTCTTTGGCCTGGTGATCTGGGTATAGACAGTAGATGCAGTCAGAATGAGGGTCATCAGTGTAGAGCCTCTTCTTAGAACAAGTTGCACAGGTCCGAAATAAACCTTTCTTCTCCTTTCCAGACAATCGCTAAAGAATGTATTTGAAGACAATCCAGAGCAGTACAGAATTTCTAAGAAGGATTAGTTACTTACCTGTAATCCTAGTTCTCTTCCAGGGGTATCCTCATCAAAGTCATAAGCATGAGAATATTCTCGCCGATGCGCGGGACCCCGGAAACACTATATTATATGTGCCCCACATATATATCCATATATATATATACCTATATTATCTACTGGTGGTCGCCAGTAGATAATTATAGTTAGGACCGTGTTTCCATAGGAAATCCGCAACATTCTATTTGGAATAACTTTGGCGCCGGTTGACGAATCCTCGCGAAATTTTCAAAATAGGTGGGGCGCTCCGCTCCGCTCCTACCCTGAAAGTCTCGGGGGTATTCGTCAAGCGGGGGCTGAGAAAAAAGGGGCTCCCAAAACGCATTTTCCCCATGCAATTTTCCATAGGGACCTTTAGTCCAAGGTACAGCCCGAACGGCTGAACAGAATTACTTGAAATTTGGCAGAGAGGTAGAGCTCAGGTCAGGGAAGTGCCTTTTGCAGGTCTGGTGTCAATCTGTTCAGTAGTTCCTGAGAAAATCAAAAGTAAAATCATATATATATGTGGGCGGAGCCTAACCACACATCTCATCCTGAGATCTGATTGGCATCCAAGAAGTGTTGGCAGCCATCTTGGGACCAATATACATGATAGCACCTCATAAAAAAGCATTGCAGTTAAGGTTTTAAGACTTTAGTTACATTATAAATCATTTGTTGATGGTACCATACTCATTTTAGGAATTGTGGTATGTTCTAAGGTGATTTCACCATGTGAAAAAGCCTTCTGCTGGGATATCATGATTGAGAGAAAAATATTTTCTCATGCTTTTCCCACAGAGGTTTGGAAGGTGATCTATAAGCTAAACTGAGAGCTTATTTTCTGTAAATTCACATTATCTTTCTCAGTCATGTGAGAATGAAGTCTGACATTCTCAGTAAAACATGTACATCCAACAAGGGCAGAGACTGTCAGTTGATTCCTTTGTGTTCTACTGCAGCTTCCCAGAGTGTTCCAAAGAACAACTAGAGTGCTAACAGTCCTACTTATGATAAACGTATGGCACACCTGAAGCCATCTTGCTTGGATTAAAGTGGTAACTCTTAAAACATTTAATTTAAAAAGGAACAAAATGAGGGGGTTCATTTTTCCATAAAAAGTATGATTAGTGCTGCAGAATGAAAAATTAGGGCACATTTTGAGTGACTTCTCAAATCCTCTTCTATTTCATAAAAAAATTCTGACATGCAGACTGAAACATGCACTTTCAATACCAGCAGCAGTTTTCCCTGGTGAGCAGTAGCTTTACTACAGTGATTTAATGCGCAAAAAGAGTGCTAACATTCTGAATTTATGGCAAATGTGTGACACATCTGAATGCCTTCTTGATGGAATCAAAGTAAAAACCTGAAAGTATTTCCTACTGAGGAGACTGCAGTAAATGAGGAAATTAGGAAACTTCATAACAAATAAGTCTCCCAAGATGGCCACCAGAGACAAAAGAGCCCAAATGTAGCCCAAATATCACCCAGATGTAGCCCAAGTATAGCCCAATGACAGAATGTCCCAGAGTGTTCTTAAAAAGAACTAGAGCGCTTACTGTCTTCATTATGACAAAAGTATGGCACACCTGAAGCCATCTTTATTGGAATAAACTGGTAACACTTAAAACATTTAATTTAAAAAGGAACACAATGAGGGGGTTCATTTTGCCATAGAAATTATGATTAATGCTGAAGAAAGAAAATGAGGGCACATTTTGAGTGACTTCTCAAATCCTCTTCTATTTCATTAAAAAATTCTGACATGCAGACTGAAACATGCACTTTTAATACCAGGAGCAGACTTCCATGGTGAACAGTAGTTTTACTACAGTGATCTAATGAGCAACTAGAGTGCTAACTTTCAGAATTTATGGCAAATGTGTGACATATCTGAATACCTTCATGATGGAATCAAAGTAAAAAACTGAAAGCATTTCCTACTGAGGAGACTGCAGTACATGAGGGAATTAGGAAACTTCATAACAAATAAATCTCCCAAGATGGCCACCGGAGACAAAAGAGCCCAAATGTAGCCCAAAATCACCCAGATGTAGCCCAAATATAGCCCAATGACAGAAGTGTGCAAAACACTTATTATTTTGTGTTTTTGCAGTGTTATATAGTGCAGACTTGTCAGGTATTGAGTGCTTTACATGAGCATTGGTTACATCACACAAGAACAAATTCATTTTGGTTGTAGACATGGGGAGGCTAAGTGATTTGACCAGAATCACAGAATGTCGAGCTGAAGCAGAAACTCCAACCTGGTTCCCCAGTTGCAAAGTCTGCAGTTCTGGAAGTAACACCACATCCTCTCCCCTAAGTGCAACATTTAATCAAGTGGTCAACTGGATAAAAAAACATAAAGATAACAAATAATTTAAAAGTGCTTTGTCGCTATTTGAAAACTCAGAAAATATGTCCTTATTTTAGTCTTTTAGAGCACTAACCATAATTTTGATGCCAATAAGACCCTCTCATATATGTAATTTCTAAAGGAAATGCTCTAGGTATTACAGTTTTGATTACATCAAGATGACGTCAGGCGTTCCACACTTTTGTAATAAATATAGAATGTTAGCAATCTAGTTGTTCATTAGGATACTGTTGAGAGGCAGAGGCCAGGGGCACGGACTCTGAAAATTGAAGGCAGGTAGGTGGGTGCAAAGGCAACAATTTAACCACACTGAGAAGGCAGGAAGGGCCATGGCAGCACAACAGACTATGGAGGGCAGTGGGGGGCAGGGGCAACAAACCAACAATACAGGACTTGCAAGAGAGGCTGTGGCAATGTAATAAGACCATTGTGGGCAGAAGGAAGAGGCAATGGTAGTACAACCATACATGCCAACAGACCCGATTCAGCCAGGAAACGTCCAATGTTTTTAAGCTCAAATGGGCTTTATTTGATCTGTCTCCTGTCTACAATCTCCTCTTTTTCAATGTAACTCAAAGGGGAAAATCAATACCCCAGTTTCTTTTCAAAATCTCCCTCTTACCAAGTTCAAAATGTTCGCAAGTATAGTACATTGGATCATGGAAGGAAATGGGATAGGGACATGGACTTGGATAACAGAGGACAGGAGGGACATGGAGAGGTGCACCAAACTGACCCTCCAGGGCAGGCATCAGGGTTTGCAGCAGCACAATACACCACACAGGGCATGCGGGACGGGAGTGCAGCACAACAATCCATAGAAAGCAAGAGGAAGGGGACAGGACCATTCACATGGACAACAGAGAACAGAGGGGCAAGAGGCAATGGTAGCTAGCTGACCATAATGGACAGACAGGAGAGAAAGCTGCAGCATAACAGACCATAAAGGGCAGGAGGGATGGATCAGGGGCATTACAGTGGATCAGACAAGCCAGGAGGGAGGGAGTAGGGGTCTGCACATGTAAACAGAGGGCTGGGGGCAAGGGGGCAGGGCAGGAGCAGCAAGATAGCCATGGAGGTCAGGCAGGATGGGCACTAGAAGCAAGACACACCGTGAAGAGCAACAGTGAGACTGTGATGGCATACACACAGACCATGGAGGGAAGGTGGGAGGGGGTCAGGGGCAGCTAACTGACCACACAGGGAAGGTGGGAGGGGCCATGGCAGCACAGAAGACCATGCATGGCAAGTGGGAGGGTTAGTGGCAGCACAATGGCTGTGATGGGCAAGAAGGAGGGTGCAGGGGCATGCACAAAGGACGATGGAGGATAGAAGGGAGGGTCAGGACCTGTGCACAGACAAGAAAGTTCAGAAGAAGGGGCCTCACAACAGACCGCTCGGGGCAGGCAGGAGGAGCAGTTGCAGCACAACAGACCAGGGAGGGCAGAAGGGTGTGGCAGTACAATGGACCATGTAGGACAGGAGGAAGAGGATAGGGGCATGGCATGTGGACAGGCAGGGTGGAGGTGGCAGGGACAGGTTACAGTCATCTGACAATGCTAGGCAGGTGGGAGGGGAGTGGCAGCTCAACAGAACACTCAGAGTAGATAGGAGTGGCAGGTCCATGGAACATAGTGGGCAAAAAGGATGGAGCAGGGGCATGCACAAAGACATCGGAGGGCAGGGGGAAGGAGAATAGGGGCAGCAAGCTAAGCACAGAGTTTAAGCAGGAGGTCAATGATGGGGCATAGAATTGGGCAATGGAGGGCAGGAGGAGTGGACTGGTACATCATACTAAATTGAGGGCAGTGGCAGCACATCAGACCATGCATGGCAGGAGGGAGGAGGCTAGTCCATGGATTCACACAACAGAGGATAGGGAGGAGGGGGATGGGGCAACAAGCTAACTGTTCAGAGAAGGTGGGTATTAGGAACTTTATTGTTTTCAAAACGTGTGTCTGTGCGAACTACTTAAAATATGAACAAGTATGCAGCATAATCTCACTTTTATTTAGGAAGAAGAGGACGTTTGTGACTGTGACTCCGGGCTCACTTGGCAGAAACACCCCCTGACCCTCCACCCCCTATCGCAAAATGTAATGCCCGTGAAAAGGGTAGGTGAACACAGTGTTATATAGAACATAGTCCTGAGAGCACGATTGAAAATGAAAACTAGATATAGTGTATGGTATAAACTATGCACCAAAAAGTGTGATATAAGATGAACCGGGCGTGAAATATAATATGCAATACATTGTGCGCAATGACAGATTCATTGGAGAGCGCGAGATAGCACAGGCACTAGCGCGTGCTATGCGATATGCGCCTTGGAGTGTAATATGCACAGGGCAGTGTTGTGTAACCTAACTAGTCTCTAAAGTTGTAATATAAAATATGTGCTGGGGAGTGTAACGTTGCATATGCACTGTGACAAAGATATGGATCCCCGATTGTAATATGTATGGCATAGCACTGTGCGTTATAACATAGGCATCGAGGAAGGCACGTTAGATGGGGCAATATAACCCGTGCGAAGACAAGTGTGGCATGACATATTCACGGGGTGGTGTTACAGTGCACATGGGCTAGAGAGTGTCATAGCATATGCACTAGCTGGTGGAATACAACACAGAGGTGTGTGGCACTCGGCAGGCAATGGTGGGTGTAACACAGCATTGGGCTCTGCCAGGAGCGCGCTGTGACTCTCAAGTGATGTTCATCCCCTTTCCAGAGAGTAAAATATAAAGTATTACACATCCGGCAGTGGATGTGTGTTTTATTAACCGTAAGGGGGGTTTCTTGCATAGTTTTGGTCGAATTTTTGTCGAATCCCCTTTGAATGGCTTGGTGTGCATGTGTATTAAATGTGCCCGTCAATAGCTACCCATGTTTGTATAAATAAACGACAAGGGTGTCTACCGGGATTAGGCACGGTAGGGCATCAGACATGTCACAGCTTCACTAGAGGTGTAAATACATTCCACGTGGATTCATTGTATGCATAGTCGCCTTTTAATGAATATCACGCAAATCGTCATGGTGATAGGTACGTACGGTTTGTCCAGCATGTCCTAGGTGTGTATATAAATATATATTTTTAAAAAATAATAAAAAACAGTGGCCGGCCCTGGGGATTGGGGTCAAAAAAATATAATTAGAAGACAGGCCCTGGGGGATGGGGTCATCAGGGCCAATAAATTAGAATAAGAAGGGGAACCACACAGCCCCCCTTCTTAAAAAATTAAAATAAATAAAAGACTGGCATCGTGCCGGAGGCGACGCCCCCTCCTTGCAGCACTCTGCAAATGCGCCCCCTGGCGAGTTGTAAGTTGGGGAATTAATTCCTCTTCAATACTGAGGGTCCCTGAGGGCCAACAGGCATCTCCAGTATGCGCCAGGGAGCTGCGCTGCAGACAGGTGTTCTGAGGCCAAGCCCCTTTTTACACCTCTCTGCAACGCAGCTCTGTGGCGCTTACTGGAGGTACCTAGTGGTCTAGTTTGACCCTAGGGACCCTTAGGATTCAAGGGGACTTAATCTCTCAACTTAGAACAGCCACAGGGCGCGTTTACACAGTGGTGAAGGGAGGGGACGGGGCCTCAGGTGACGTGTGCAAACACGCACTATGGCACGTTTTAAATTGGGGATATAATTTCCCTTCAATACTGAGGGCCCCTGGGGGCTAACTAGCCCACCAAGTGCTTCCAGTAAGCGCCACTGAGCTGCATTGCAGAGAGGTGGTCCAAGCCGTGCAACTTTTTACACCTCTCTGCAATGCAGCTCTGTGGCACTTACTGGAGGTACCTAGTGGGCTAGTTGGACCCTAGGGACCCTCAGGATTCAAATGAACTTAATCTCCCAACTAAAAACGGACACAGGGCGTGTTTACACAGTGGTGAAGGGAGGGGACGGGGCCTGAGTTAACGTGTGCAAAAACTCCCTGTGGCTTGTTTTAAGAGGTAGTTTTAATCCCCCTGTCCTATTATATACTAGGGGCTTACAGAGGAGGTCATGCTAATCACAGGGGGACCCCAACGCATAATGTTCCCTAGTGTAAGTTGGTGTTTTCACTGTATTCTAAGTGTCTTTTAACATAGCACTGGCTCTAGGACTGGTTAGTCAGACTCAGTTACCACCAGTATCCGTCTGAAAAAGTTGAGGGTACAGGATGATTTTGCAACAAGGATTCTTTCTGCTCCTCTTTTTGTTCTTTCTGCACGTTATCCTTCTTCCTGCACTTTTCTTCGTCTTTGAGGACTTCTGTTGCTTCTTTCTGCACTTCTGTTTTTTTCTTTCTGTGCATTTTTTCTTCTTTCTTCACATGTCCTATCTCTGTAGGCATAGTTAGAAATTAGCATTTAAAAAACCTTTGAAATTCACAGAAAAAACCATAGGTTTCAGGCACGTTATAGTTAGGAATTAGCATTTAAAAAACCTCAGAAATTCACTGAAAAAACCATAGGTTTCAGGGGTGTTATAGTTAGCTGGACTTTTCACTTGTACAAAACCATTGAAATTCCCCCGTTATACTTAGTTCAGCTAACTATAACTTGCGCGCCCGCAATGCACTGCTGATGACGTCACATATTACATCACTCATGACATGGTCAGTGACATCACTCATGACATCACTGATGACATCTCAAATGACATCACTGATTGATTGCCATGCCGATACACGGCTTGATTCTGTGTAGTAGAGTAGGTGCCATAAGAGTGCGTAAGCCGATACACAGCTTTATAAATACTTACGTTGAATTGTTGTCTAAAATATTACTGCTTTGGTACTAACGTTTATCTTTTGAGTGAGATTAACGAGGCAATAAGCTTTTATCAAGTTTGTTAATTTTGACAACTTTGAATAATTTGTACTTTCAGCAGTATGTATATGTTTATCTATTCGTATACAAGGCTTTGGACACATTACAAGATGGCGCCATCTTATCTATGTACATTTACGCTGTCCTCTTTCTATGTTGAATGCATGATGCACTGAGAGGTTTAAATAATGGCGTTTTACGGTGTGCTGTGAACACCGAGGAAGGCAGATCGCCGAAACGCGTCTGTTCTGGGAATAAAGTCCCGTTGACACGCTACCCGTGAGTGCTTTATTCTTTACTATTAGAGAATTTTGGAGCGTCAATGTTATGCGGCAGGCACCGCCGCACTTACAGCACCCGACCGTGAGTGACTCGGACTTAAGGTGCGAAGGGAGCAGTTATCTATGAACCGAGCAGCACCGCCGCATGCATATCATATCAATAATTGTCACCGAACGGAAGAGTCTAGCCTGTGTCGAGAGGAGAGCAATCCCGGGTTATGACCAGCCGGGTCGGTTCGGCAACGCAATCACAGTTGCAAGTTTAAAATCAGTGGGAGGTCGACGGACGCTTGTCACGGACATATTCCCAGTATTAATCACCGAACTAAGCAGCAACGACATGTTTAGTGAATCGGCACGCCGTGAAGCGGCGAAGGACATGTTCAAAATGAAAGCAGGCAATGAGAAAGCTACCACGGGTGAATCATTGCAACCTACCAGCAGTCTACATAATAACCTAGTCAAACTAGAACGTTTGTATGAGCGTGAGACAAGGAAGTGGTGGGAGGCCACTTCCCTGCAGAACTACGTGGACACAAATAGAGTTCCTAGGGGCCTTAGAGTCTACACAGTCCCATCATACGAAAACCCTGATCCCAATTTGCTCACTGAATGGGCAGAACATACAGCGCGATACTGCCAGGGTACTTTAGAAATCTTGGTCAAGTATGCTTGGAGCGACCGAGAGAAGGCCCTTTTGGAGATCAAGGATTTGGAGCAACTTCTAACCAAAGAAGAGGACAAAAATAAAGTCGATGAACTAATGGGACAAATGAAAGCACGTCTGTTAAAATATGAAAATAAAATCAAGGCAAGGAAACAAGAGAAATTCGAGCGGGACGAAAAGGATTACCTGCAAGGCAGAGTGCTTACGTTTGCACGTAAATTCGATGGCCCCAGGAGGGAACTGACACAAAGGACAACACCAATGGCAAGTACACGAGTGGAAACTTCAGAATCCGACTTAACCGAAAATGAATCAGGAGACGAACGGAATATACAAGTATTGGAAGGTGTTTCTAGGGTGACTCCTTTTCACGACGAGTTTCAGATCATAAGGCAATCATGGCTGCGGGGCGGCAAAAACAAACCACCCGAATATCAGTCCGGAGAACACGTCGATCAGGGTGGGGCCGGAAGAGGCAGAGGCAAACGAACATGGATGTCACGCAAGAAGAGGAATCAGAAACGCCAGTAAAAGAAACCAATCTAACTATTGTTAATCTTACTCCTAAAAAATTAACAAACCATGAAATCAAGGTACTAACCTTAGGGCTGACGTTCTGCCCAACTAGTAAACTGGAGTTTACACAGACGAGGATTGAGCTGTATAATTTCGTACGGAAATTGAAGCTACACAAATGTTTCAAAACAAGACCAGCATTAACCAAATCTACTACGGCGGGAGAGAGAATTACGATAACCGACACACTCACCTGCAATGACTTACCAGGATTTGAACTTCTGCAGAATCTCTACACTGGGGCACCCACCCAATCAAGCATCACTGAAGATATGGCACAAAGGGCAATAGCTGTGGGTATCGAACAACAATCAGAAGTAAGTCCTTTTAAATCAAAATCTACGTTTGTACCGCAGATGCCTTTTGATGCCATAGATGTATTTTCGGATACAATGGTCAAGGACCTGTTGAAATTCAGGTGTAACAATCAGAGGCGTAATAATCGTGATAATTTGACCAAAGAGGAGAAACAAGCTCTCGATGGTCTATTACGCGATACAACTATCATAATAAAGCCTTCGGATAAAGGTGGAAACATAGTGTTACAAACCAGAGACCACTATTGCAGTGAAGCCTTGAGGCAGTTGTCAGACAGCAACTACTATGTAAAATCCACTCGGGAAATCTATCAAGAAAGTGTAAAGAGCTATGAGACTTTGATCAGAAAATGGTACGATGGACAGATGTTGGAGACTGATGAATACCTATTTTTAAGAAACACTACTCCTGTGGTGGCAACTTTTTATCACATTCCAAAAATTCATAAAGACAATGTGAGACCACCAGGCAGACCAATTGTGTCCTCCCAAGGAAGTTTAACAGAACACATTTCCATATTTATTGACTATTTTCTGTTTTCATTTGTGTCACATCTCGATTCATATGTAAAAGACACTAAAGACTTCCTGAGGAAACTAAACACTTTAATTTGGGATGCCAAATACAAGCTCATGGTATTGGACATTACCAGTTTATACACATGTATAAAACACGAAGACGGTATAAAAGCTGTCCAATTTTTCCTAAACAAAAGATCATTGAGATTTGCAGCGCATAACTCCATGCTAATTGAATTTACCAACTTCTGCCTCTCAAACAACATTTTTGTCTTTGAGGATCAATTTTTCAAACAGGTTTCAGGCACGGCGATGGGCACCTGCTTTGCCCCCAGCTATGCCAATTTGTTTGTAGGCTGGTGGGAGGAGCAGGTGCCCAGAACCTATGAGAGAGAAAACATCAAGGGTGAGGTGAAAACATGGTATCGATATATCGATGACCTGTTTATTGTCTGGGAAGGCACAATAGAGTCAGCCAGAGGTTATATAGAAACTTTAAACAACAATGACCTCAACTTGCACTTTTCAGGCACAGTAAGTCCAGTGGCAGTGGACTATCTGGACCTGAAAGTGTTTGTTTCCGAAGGCAAGCTAGAAACTGCTCTTTACCGAAAAAGTACAGCGGGCAATTCCATTCTTTTTGCAACCAGCAATCATCCCCATAAATTAATCCAGAGCATTCTATATGGAGAGCTTCTGAGATTGAAACGGAATAGCTCCAGATCCTGTGATTTGAGGCTGCAGCAAAAGACTGTATATCTAGTTTCTGTGTAAGGGGCTATGAAAAGACACATTTGGAAAAAACATTAGCCAAGGTCAGGGGGATCCCTAGACAGCGGTTATTTGAGGAGAAGAGTGAAACCAGCAAAGGCACAGGGTCGGTTGACTCCCAAGAAGCTAAGTTCAGAATTATTACCACGTACTCTGCAGAAGCCAATTTCTTGAAACAAATGCTAAAGAAAAATTGGCATATTCCCAAAAGTGACACCATCATGGGGGAAGATATTCCAAACTACCCCATGATAACCTTCAAAAAGGCGAGGTCACTAAAGGATAGGCTAGCCAGCAGTCACCTAGTAAAACAACCTACCATGCAGGGCACTTTGAAACATATGCAGGGTTTCTTTCCTTGTGGCAAGTGCAAGGCCTGCTCTAACAGTAAGAGAGCTCTAACATACACAGTGCCCTATGTAAATTTGAAAAGACCTATCCAAAAGTTTCTAACCTGTAGTACTTCTTACGCAGTCTATTGCCTTGTCTGCCCGTGTGGATTGTTGTATATAGGCAGCACCATTCATTCATTAAAGATTCGAATATTGGAGCATAGGAGAGCAATAGTGAAGAGTGACGCCACATATCCAGTAGCAAGGCACTATGATGAAAAACATCCTAATAGCAAAAACTTTTTACTGTTTTTTGGCCTTGACTGTATCCCAGACAACATCAGAGGAGGTGACCGTCTCAAGAAGCTACGCAGGTTAGAATCACGCTACATTATAGACTTGCAAACCAAGTTCCCTCGTGGCTTAAATAGTAATGAGGAATTATCAGTACACTTTGGAACTTAGTAAATAGCTGGTTATGAAAACAATGAAATCAATGCAAGTATGTGGGTTGTAATAGCGCAATGACCACTATGGTAAGCTTTTGATTGCCTTTTTTAATTACCTCTTTGTATTTGTAAAATATATCTTGACAGCAAGGCCGATACACGGCTTGATTGATTGCCATGCCGATACACGGCTTGATTCTATGTAGTAGAGTAGGTGCCATAAGAGTGCGTAAGCCGATACACGGCTTTATAAATACTTACGTTGAATTGTTGTCTAAAATATTACTGCGTTGGTACTAACGTTTATCTTTTGAGTGAGATTAACGAGGCAATAAGCTTTTATCAAGTTTGTTAATTTTGACAACTTTGAATAATTTGTACTTTCAGCAGTATGTATATGTTTATCTATTCGTATACAAGGCTTTGGACACATTACAAGATGGCGCCATCTTATCTATGTACATTTACGCTGTCCTCTTTCTATGTTGAATGCATGATGCACTGAGAGGTTTAAATAATGGCGTTTTACGGTGTGCTGTGAACACCGAGGAAGGCAGATCGCCGAAACGCGTCTGTTCTGGGAATAAAGTCCCGTTGACACGCTACCCGTGAGTCCTTTATTCTTTACTATTAGAGAATTTTGGAGCGTCAATGTTATGCGGCAGGCACCGCCGCACTTACAGCACCCGACCGTGAGTGACTCGGACTTAAGGTGCGAAGGGAGCAGTAATATATATATATATATAAAAACAAGCAATTGCAGCCTACTAAACACCAAAGCTGAATCATTCAATAAGGAATTTCTACCATACATGAAAAACATGCATTAGAAACAGGAGAAAACAATAGCAAAATTTGTTTAGAAACTGTTTTAATGCTCAGCACACAGTATAAATCCTCATAAATCGCTGAAAGCATAGGAAGCTCCCAGGCTGCATTGCAAACACCCAGTCTAAAAAGACTGAAAAGCTAACTTGTAGCTGCATAGCAATAAACTGACACCGTGCCTTTAAGGCACACCTGACCCCCCAACTTCCCATCATGCCTCAGGGGTGACAGTTAGGTCAGTTGTTCTTTGCGGAGACTGAAAAAGCCATGGCACAAAGAGTTAACAACATCTTCAAAAGATAACAATCCTTTGCCCGGGGAGGCGGGAGGGTTGCTTATGACTTTGATGAGGATACCCCTAGAAGAGAACTAGGATTACAGGTGAGTAACTAATCCTTCTCTTCCAGGGGATCCTCATCAATAGTCATAAGCATTAGAATAGAATAGCGAGCCTCACCTCATCTCCCTGCGGGCAAAGGGGAAAAACAGAAAATGATCAGTAGGCTTAGAAAGAAAAAGCTAAGCTACCCAATTAGATTCCTCAAGGAGGCTTGGCCTACTTGAGCTTCAGCCCTGGAATCAGATTCTAGGCAGTAGTGCCTCGTAAAGGTATGAACCGATTTCCAGGTTGCAGCCTTGCAGATCTCTGACACTGGGACGTCATGCAAGAAGGCAACTGTGGCCGCTTTTCCCCTAGTGGAATGCGCCTTAGGAGGCAACGGTAAGGGCCTTTTCGCCAGCTGGTAAGCTAAGGTAATGCAGGACACAATCCATCTCGAGATGGATCTCTTAGCGGCTGGGAAGCCTGGATCTCTTAGCGGCTGGGAAGCCTGTTCTCATGGCGCCATAATTGACAAATAACTGATCTGTCTTCCTTATGCCCTTGGTACTTTCTAAGTAGAACTTAAGTACCCTCTTGAGGACCAAGGAATGAAGCGACCGTTCAGCCGGGGTCGCTGGATTTGGAAAAAAAGAAGGAAGGGAAATGGACTGATTGATATGAAAATCAGACACTACCTTAGGGAGAAAAGATAAATGCGCCCTTAAGACCACTTTGTTATGGTGAAAAACAGCGTAAGGCTCCTTGGTACACAGCGCCTGGATCTCGCTTACTCTGCGCGCCGATGTAATGGCTACCAGAAAAGCGGCCTTCCAAGACAAATGCTGCAAGGAAGCTCTATGGATTGGCTCAAAGGGCGGGCCCATTAATTTAGATAACACCAGGTTCAACTCCCACGGAGGAGAAGGGTTTCGAACAGGGGGATACACCTTCTTCAACCCCTGTAAGAAGTCCTTGACCACCTGCATCTGGAAAAAGGAGGGCTGACTAGGAGATCTCCTGTACGCTGTAATGGCAGATAAATGGACCCTGATAGAAGCATACTTTAAACCTGATCTTGCTAAGTACAGAAGGTAAGGGAGAATGACATCCTCCTGCCCCTTCGTAAGATCAAGGTGATGTTCTCTACACCAAAGAAAAAACCTCTTCCACTTGAACGCATACGACGCTCTTGTGGAGGGTCTTTTCGCTTCTTTCAAAATATGCATGCAATCAGGAGGCAGTTTCAAATGTCCGTATTGCAGGATCTCAGGAGCCATGCTGCCAAGTTCAGTGAGGCAAGGTTGGGATGAAGAATCCTTCCGCCCATCTTGGTCAGGAGGTCCGGCCTGCAAGGCAGTCTCCTGTGTGGAAGTACCGACAGATGAAGAAGGTCCGGGTACCACCACTGCCGTGGCCAGTCTGGAGCTATCAGAATCATCGTCATGCTCGATCGGAGTAGCTTGGACACCACCTTCGGGATCAGGGGCAGAGGAGGAAAGGCGTAGGCATATGTCCCTGACCAGTCCATCAAAAGCGCATTCCCCCTTGTCCCTGGACGGTGGAATCTGGACGCGAAGGCGTGGCATTTTGTGTTTTCGTCGGCTGCGAATAGATCTATCTCCGGACGACCCCAACGATGGAGAAGGTCCACCACCACCTCGTCATGCAGCACCCAGTCTGGCTGATCTCGAAGTGCCTGCTGAGTGCGCCTGCCTTGATATTTAGCTCTCCTGGAAGGTGCACTGCCACTACCAAGAGGTTCTGGGCGAGAAGACAGTGCCAGATCGCCTGTGACTCCAGGGAAAGAGGACGTGACCGAGTTCCACCCTGTTTGTTTAGGTAGAACATGGTCATCGTGTTGTCGGTCTGGACCAGGACCGAATCGGACTCGATTGCCAGTAGGAAAGCTTTCAGAGCAAGGTGGACTGCTCGGAGCTCCAGCATATTGATGTGGTAGGTCTGTTCCTTCGCCGACCACCGCCCTTGTATCTGAAGGCACCCCATGTGTGCCCCCCAGCCTTGCAGAGACGCGTCTGTCACCACCGACTGCACTGGAAGTGGCTGGTGAAAAGGGACTCTCACCATCATATTCCGCTGCTGAGTCCACCATGTGAGGGAGGATCTCGCCGCCTGGGAGAGACATATCTGATCTTCCCAATGACCTGTTGACTGATCCCACTGGTCCTCCAGAGTTTGTTGCAAAGGCCGCATCCTCAGCCGTGCGTTGGGGATGAGAAAGATGCAGGACTAACGGGTTCTGCACCTGGAGCAGGAGCCTGCACTTACGTTTCATTGAGGACAGTCTCTCCTCCGAAGGATACGCTCTTCCCACGCTTGTGTCCAGAACGGAGCCAAAGTAGTGGATGGTTTGGGTGGGCTGCTGCACTGACTTCTCCATGTTGACATGAAGGCCGAGATCGTGCAGCTGTTGCAGACAGATCTGGAAGTCTTGCCTCACCTGCTGCTGGGATGGACCTTTCAGCAGCCAGTCGTCTAAGTATGGGTAGCCGAAGAGACCTTTTCTGTGAAGAAAAGCTGCCACCACTGCCATGCATTTGGTGAAGACTCGCGGAGCCGACTTGAGTCCAAAGGGCAGGACCTTGTATTGATAATGATTGTGGCCGACCACAAACCGCAGGTACTTTCGATGACGCTTTGCAATGGAAATGTGGAAGTACGTATCTTGGAGGTCCACCGAACACATCCAATCCCCTACTTGCAGATGTGGACATATTTGATGAAGTGCCAACATGCAAAACTTCTCCTTGACTATGACCTTGTTCAGAAGACGAAAGTCCAGGATCGGCCGAAATTTTTGCTCCTGATCTTTTTTGGGGACCAGAAAGTACCGGGAGTACACTCCCTTTCCAATTTGAGAAGGTGAAACCTTTTCAATAGCCTGCTTTTGAAGAAGGGCCCTCACTGTAGGAGAGTAGGGTCTGCTATCCTATGGTCACCCCAAATTTTTGCTTTTGCTTCACTGGTTTTATGACTTAGTGTGGCTGTGGGCCTGCTAATCAGACCCACAGCCCTGCTGCTCTCTCCCTAAACTATGTCAATGCACACTAGGTGCATTACCAATTGGAACTGGTTCACCTTATTGGCCCCTGTAACAGTGTACCACAGGTACCCAGGGCATAGGTGTATCCAAGGCCTGCCAGGGGCTGCAGCATGTATTATGCCACCCCTGGCCTGGCCTCACTATTTGACACAACTGGCTGATCACTCAGCTGGGGTAAGTTGGTGTAATCACCTCTTACTGAGATATAGTATATCTATATCTAACATATATGGACACATGGTAACCTATCAGCCACTCCTATGGCAAGCCTTAACAATCCTGGAGGCAGAGTGCTTGGTTTCATGTGAGATGGTGCTCTGGCATGAGCTGAGCCTGTCTGCAGCTTTCGGAACAACGTCCTTTAGCTGTTTCATGATATTGCCATACCATATACTCTTAAGTGCATTATGTACCTCGCGGTCAAATGCTATCTTTGGTTTGGCTTTATCAAAACATGTCGAGTAAGGTGTCATACGATTTGGAATACTACCCCCTCGCCAGTTCTGGCGACGGGGGTAGCATTCCGACCTTCTAGAGGGACACGACATGTACCTAACCTGAAACCCGGGTAAAGTTAAACAGAGCCTCAGCATCACAAAATGGATGCTGCCACCACAGACACAAGTCTGCCCTCCTGCTGCTGGGAGTCCTTCCAGCTTGGGAGGTTTGGACAAAGGGTTTCCTGCCAGGGGAGGTGCTAGCACCACCCCAGACAGGATTTTGTGTAGTGGGTTAGGGAGGGCTGAATAGATTGAGACATGCCTGGGGCACACAAGGTGTCCCTGTGCATATGCAAGTTCAAACCGGAGCTGGGGCTCTCCAGCCCCAGTCCTGGCGCGAAACTGGACAAAGGAAAGGGGGTGTAACCACCCCCCTTCCTCGTCCCACCCTGAGGAGGGACCTAGCAGGTAATCCGGCCCCTAGATTTGGAATAAGACTAGGAGCTGTGTCCCAAGACTTCAGATCATCCTGAAACTCGACTTAAACAAGAAGAACTACTGGACTTCGACGTTCTGCTGCACAGAAGACTGAAGAGAATCTCCCTTGTGGCCAAGGAGTGACCACCCTGTGAATACAGGCACCATCCAGCAACTCGACGACTGCTTTGCCGTCGCATCCCGCCGGAGACCGAGCCCAGAGCCCGACAAGACCCAGACCTCTCTGAGCCAGATCCACAGTCCCTGCAAAGAAGAGACCCGTGGAGGCACCGAGAGACGTGGGACCGGCCATCTTGAAACGTCCACGAGAAGCTGACTGCGCAGCACCTGAGGCATCCTCAACGCTGTGCTTTGGGCCCTGAGAAGCCCCAACACCGAGCAGCATTTGCACCAAAGACCAGTCCTCCAGCATCCACGAGATCTGCGTGGGGCCCTTTTGCTTTTTGCCACTCGACGCGTCATCCCGGTTACTGGCCCGTTGGCTAGTGGCCATGTTGGCGACGAAATCTACGAATAACACCGCTGGTCTGGTTGCTCCAGACTGGCCCTTGCTCCTGTGAAAAGGAGCAGCCCCTCTGAGCTTGCTGGTTAGAGCACCAAGCTTTTATCGACTCCTGCGTGGCTTGCATTAGCCAAGGCCTGTTTGCTCCAATCGAGAAGCCGACACCGCCATCAGCTAGAGCCTTCGTGGGACAACTCGTGAATGACTCCTGGTCGTCGTCGGTCTCTTCACTTCCACGTAGCTGCGGAGACAAGCTTCCCTTCTTCACCTGTTGGCACCCGACATCGCCTGGTTCCTTCCTGGTTCCACGCCGGTCACTGGCTAGTGACTTTGAACACTGTCCCCTCTGCTTACAGGTCGTCTACTCTTCAGATCCACCCTTGGATCCACCTGAACTCTTCCTGCCTGGCCGCCTGCAGCATCTTCATCTTCAGGCTCCATAGACCTGCACAACGAAACCCGACGTACTTTGACACCTATGCACCCGCTTCCTGTGGGTGAGGTAACGCTGGCACTCCGGTGCTCCTGTGTAGAGAAAGATCTCTAGTGTCTAGGTTTCAAGTTGCTAGGTTCTAGTCCATCCGGAAGGTTCCCTTTTCTTTAACTTTGTGACTTTTACGCACCCATTGAAATCAATAGGTGCACGCGTGTAACTTTTCACAATGCACACTCATCCTGTGGGCCTCCTGGTCACTAACTACAGTTAGCTCCGTGTCGTCCCAGCGATTCCCAAGGCCCTAGGCCTTCCTTCCTTTCTATTGGTGGTTCTTATACCACTATTTTAGTATATGGTTTAGCTGGCCACCTGGCCCATCCATAATTGTGCAACTTTTGTATATTTAAACACTGCCTTGTTTTAACCCCTTCGATGCTGCGCAGATTCCGCCGCTGTGCTGACGGAATCTTGCGCGGGTGTGGTCATGACGGAATGGTTCCGTCATGAGCACAGCTCAACCGTGGGTCATGACGGAACCATTCCGTCATGAGCACCGAAGGGGTTAAGGAATGTGCTTCTATGCTCATAAAGAGTATAGGGGATACTTTTAAGTAAATAAATACATGTATATTTTGAATATATATATCTGTGTGGTGTCCTTTCATTTGGTATTCAAGGGGGTTACATATGGTAAAACAGCTGGCTTCACATGCCCTCAAGAGTTTAGCCTGCAGACTGCACTGTCCACGCTACCACTAGGATAGCTGGTCTATCAAGGTTGACTTCAACCACCACCATAAGTGTTGCTTGGCATGGTACAAGGTGATCACTAGAATTAGTGAGCAGCATATACCAGGCCAACTTCTCACATTGGTGAGCAGCGGTTGGGATTTGAGCTTGCTGTGTTTTACCAATTATAATCTTTGAAATATCATTTGAAAGATCATACAGGTACCTTTAGGTACATATAAAAACAAGACTAGTTTACATAAGTTCTACTGAACTTAGTTGTTGTAGAGCAAAGGGAGTAGCACACCCTGACTACAACTAACTAGAAAAGGTACAGTAGGAAAACACCAGTGTAGGTAGATTGCAACACATCCACCTCACTAAGAGAATGGCTGGAGCAGCAGGAGCCACTGGGCTCCCAGTTGTTGAGAGTGAACCTCAAAAGGCACCATCCAAATATTCTATGTTAAACTATCAGGAGTTAAGACAGCTGTGTAACACCAGAGGTCTTAAGCAGGGTCAAAACCCTACTATAGCCCAACTCCTAGAGCTATTAGATCAGTCTGATACTCTAAGTCCCCCTGACTCAGTCCCTACAGGGTCTGGAGATGGAGGTCACCCATCTGAAGATGATAACACTAATGCCCCTATCACTCCAGAGGGAGCTGATGCAGATGAGGAGGAGGCAGATTCAGATGATAGACATAGCCAGGTGCCGTCAGGAGACTTAGCCAGGCTAACTTAAGCTTACAAGGGACTGGAAATGGGATACCTCCCTACAGACCCCCAGGCAGGCTTAACCAGAGACAGAGGGATAGAAGATCCAGTTCGAGTGGGTCTGACCAGTCCACTGGATCTAAAGGGCCACATGCCCCTGCTCAGAGGAGGATGACTTCCCCTCAGAGAAGGGAGCATGAAGCCAAGATGAGAGAGGCTGAACTTAGGATTCAAAGGCAAGAACTAGAAGTTGCCTTAGCTAAGGAGAAACTTGCTAGAGCAAGACAGCCTAGAGAGAGTGGTTTAGATTCCACTGGTGGCAGCAATATCCCTAAGGATAAAGACAGGTCCTATGATCATAGAAACCGGAGTAAGATTGTGCCCCCCTACAAAACTGGAGATGACATCCACAAATGGATAACTGCCCTTGAGAGGGCCTGCAGAGTACAGCCGGTCCCTCAGGAGCAGTGGGCAGCAATCTTGTGGCTCTCCTTTGAAGGTAGAGGCAGAGATAAGCTCCTCACAGTTAGTGATGAGGATGCTAGAAACTACCTGGCCCTGAAGAGTGTTCTGATTGATGGGTTAGGCTTTACCACTGAACAGTACAGGTTAATGTTCAGAGACACCCAGAAGACACAGACTCAGGACTGGTCTGAATTTGTTGAGTGTGCCACTCTGGAGGGCTGGTTGCTGGGAAGTAAGGTTGCAGAATACACAGGATTGTATAATCTAATTATGAGAGAGCAAATCTTAAATAATTGTCAGAACCAGCAGTTGCATCAACACCTGATTGACTCAGATCTGACCTCTCCCCAGGAATTGGGAAAGAAGGCAGACAAATGGGTTAGAACCAGGGTTAAGCAAAAGAACCAGAACCAGAACCGGGGTGGTGACCAGAAGAAGGCAGACCAAAAGGGTGGGGAACAGAAACCCAAAGTCCAGAAGTCTTCACCAGGCCCCCAACAGAATATTGAGGGTGGGTCCCAAACTTCTAAGAAGAAGTAGAAAGAAGGTCAGAAAAAGCCATGGTGTAATGTCTGTAAAAACACCTCTCACAGGACCAGTGATTGTAAGAAAACTGGAGCCCCCAACACTGCAGCCCCTAAGGCACCTGCACCCCCTAGTACAGTTAGCAGTGTTGATTCTGGCCTAGTCAGAACTCCTACACAGGCTGTTCTGATTTGTGAGGTGGACATGGATTTGTCCACCACTATGAGTCCTAGCAATCTAGGCAAGTACAGACAGACACCTTTAATCAACAATAAAGTGGTTCAAGCATACAGGGACACTTGTGCCAGTGTCACCATGGTGACACCTGGCTTTGTGGACCCTGGACAGATAATACTAGGTGATAATTACCTAGTGACCAACGCCAGCAATGTCTCTACTTCACATAGTGTGGCAATTGTTAATTTCTCCTGGGGAGGGGTAACTGGCATCAAAAAGGTTGTGGTAAGTGCAGACCTCCCAGTTGAATGTCTGTTGGGCAATGACCTAGAATCCTCTCTATGGTCAGAAGTGGAGTACAGGACTCATGCAGAGATGTTAGGGATTTCATCACATGTCCTTGCTGTGACCAGGTCACAGGCCAAAAAGTGCCTCACTGAACCTCAGGTCTTGGATCCTGGAACAATCGACCAAGCACCTACCAAGAGGAAGAACAGAAGGGTAAAGGCTGTGCCTTCCCTCCTGCCTGAAAGTGAAGATCAGTCTTCTCAGGAAACTGATTTTGAGACCCCTGAAGGAACTGCCCCTGAAGAGCTTGAACCTGACCAGGTTGAGTTTCTGGGGGCAGGTGGACCTTCTAGGGCTGACTTAAGGCAGGCTCAGTTAGACTGTACTTCCCTTGAACCCCTCAGACAGCAGGCTGCTGCTGAGGCTGCTGGGAATGCTCAAGGTACCCATAAAGTATATTGGGATGATGGGCTCCTTTATTCAGAGGCTAGAGACCCAAAACCTGGTGCAACCAGGAGGTTGGTTATACCTCTGCAATTTAGGGGCTTCCTTCTTACCTTGGCCCATGATATTCCTCTAGCAGGATACTTAGCCCAGAACAAGACTTGGGACAGGCTTGTCCCTCACTTTCACTGGCCTCACATGAATGAAGATACCAAGGAGTTTTGTCGCTTCTGTGTAACCTGCCAAGCCAGTGGCAAATCAGGTGGCACAACAAAGGCCCCCCTAATACCACTCCCTGTGGTGGGGGTTCCCTTTGAGAGAGTGGGGATTGGTATTGTGGGTCCCATGGATCCCCCCACTGCATCTGGGCACAGATTTATACTGGTGGTAGTGGATCATGCCACCAGGTATCCAGAGGCAATTCCCCTTAGGACCACAACAGCTCCTGTTGTGGCCAGGGCCTTATTGGGAGTTTTCTCCAGAGTGGGGTTTCCTAAGGAGGTAGTATCTGACAGGGGGGCCAACTTCATGTCAGGATACTTGACAGCTATGTGGAAGAAATGTGGTGTCAACTACAAGTTCACCACTCCTTATCACCCACAATGCAATGGGCTTGTTGAGAGATTCAACAAGACCCTAAAGGGTAAGATCAAAGGATTACCTGAAAAGCTCAGGCGAAGATGGGACATCCTTCTACCCTGCCTTCTGTTTGCTTACAGAGAGGTCCCACAAAAAGGAGTTGGCTACAGCCCCTTTGAATTGTTATTTGGGCACCCTGTAAGAGGACCCCTATGTCTGGTGAGGGAAGGATGGGAGTTACCCCTCAAAAAGCCTAAGCAAGACATAGTGGACTATGTACTTGGTCTCCGCTCCCGGATGGCTGAGTACATGGAGAAGGCATCCAAAAACCTGGAGGCAAGCCAAGAATTACAGAAAGCTTGCATTGACCAAAAGGCTGTTTTGACTGAGTACCAGCCAGGACAGAAGGTATGGGTGTTGGAGCCAGTGGCCCCAGCAGCACTCCAAGACAAATGGTCTGGACCCCATACAATTGTTGAAAAGAAGGGAGAGGTTACCTGCTTGGTGGACCTAGGAATTCCCAGGAGCCCCCACAGGGAGCTCCATGTCAACAGACTCAAGGCATATGTTGACGGGGCAGACATGGGCTTGCTCATGGCTACAGATGAGGGGCAGGAGGAAGAGAGTGACCCTCTCCCAGACCTGTTGTCTCAGAACCCTGAAGATGGCTCAGTTAATGGTGTGGCCTTAGGTGGCAGCCTCACTGAACATCAGCAAAATGACTGCAGACAAGTTTTACAGTCATATAGACATATGTTCTCATTGACACCCAGTCAGACTAACTGGTGTACCCATGTGGTGGACACTGGTAACAGTCTTCCTGTGAAAAGCAAGATTTACAGGCAACCTGACCATGTCAGGAACTGTATAAAGACTAAGGTGCAGAAAATGCTGGAGTTAGGTGTCATTGAGCCTTCAGAGAGCCCCTGGGCTAGCCCTGTGGTTCTGGTCCCCAAACCTCACACCCAAGATGGAAAGAGAGAGATGAGGTTCTGTGTGGATTACAGAGGACCCAATGCTGTCACCAGGAAAGATGCACACCCAATTCCAAGGGCAGATGAACTCATAGATAGACTGGCTTCTGCCAAGTTTTTGAACACATTTGATTTGACAGCTGGCTATTGGCAAATCAGGTTAGCTGAGGAGTCTAAGGCCAAAACAGCATTCTCAACCCCAGGAGGTCATTACCAGTTTGTGGTGATGCCCTTTGGTCTGAAGAATGCACCTGCCACTTTTCAAAGGTTGGTGAACCAAGTCCTTACTGGGTTGGATGACTTCTCTGCAGCATATCTAGATGATATTGCTGTCTTTAGCTCCACCTGGGAGGATCACCTCATCCACCTGACAAAAGAACTAGAGGCCCTGCAAAAGGCAGGCCTCAATATCAAGGCTACTAAGTGCTAGATAGGGCAGAGTAAAGTTGTATACTTGGGCAACCTTGTAGGTGGAGGCCAGGTTCAACCACTGGAGAGTAAGGTCCAGACCATCAAGGACTGGTCCCCTCCAACTACCCAGACTCAGGTCAGAGCTTTCTTGGGCCTGACTGGGTACTACAGGAAGTTTGTTAAGAACTATGAGTCCATAGTGACTCCTCTTAATGATCTGACATCCAAGAAGATGCCCAGAAAGGTTCAGTGGACAGTAAACTGTCAAAAGGTATTTGATGACCTGAAGAAGGCCATGTGCTCTGCACCTATCCTGAAGAGTCCTGACTACTCCAAAGAGTTTATTGTCCAAACAGATGCTTCTGAGTTGGGGGTGGGAGCTGTGCTTTCACAACTTAATGTAGATGGTCAAGGCAAGCCCATTGCTTTTATTAGCAGAAGGCGGACCCCTAGAGAGAAACGTTGGTCAGCTATTGAGAGGGAGGCCTTTGCTGTGGTGTGGGCCCTGAAGAAGTTGAGACCATACTTATTTGGAACTCACTTCAAGATTCAGACCGACTATAAGCCCCTCTTATGGCTAAATCAGATGAAGGGTGAAAACCCCAAACTACTCAGGTGGTCCATTTCCCTACAGGGGATGGACTTTACAGTGGAGCACCGCCCAGGGACTGACCATGGTAATGCAGATGGTCTCTCCCGGTACTTCCACTTAGAACATGAAGACACAACTGGTCAAGGTTAGTCTAATGTCCCTGCGTTTGGGGGGGGGGGGGATGGGTTGTGTAGGAGAGTAGTGGTCTGCTATCCTATGGTCACCCCAAATCTTTGCTTTTGCTTCACTGGTTTTATGACTTAGTGTGGCTGTGGGCCTGCTAATCAGACCCACAGCCCTGCTGCTCTCTCCCTAAACTATGCGAATGCACACTAGGTGCATTACCAATTGGAACTGGTTCACCTTATTGGCCCCTGTAACAGTGTACCCCAGGTACCCAGGGCATAGGTGTATCCAAGGCCTGCCAGGGGCTGCAGCATGTATTATGCCACCCCTGGCCTGGCCTCACTATTTGACACAACTGGCTGATCACTCAGCTGGGGTAAGTTTGTGTAATCACCTCTTACTGAGATATAGTATATCTATATCTAACATATATGGACACATGGTAACCTATCAGCCACTCCTATGGCAGGCCTTAACAATCCTGGAGGCAGAGAGCTTGGTTTCATGTGAGATGGTGCTCTGGCATGAGCTGAGCCTGTCTGCAGCTTTCGGAACAACGTCCTTTAGCTGTTTCATGATATTGCCATACCATATACTCTTAAGTGCATTATGTACCTCGCGGTCAAATGCTATCTTTGGTTTGGCTTTATCAAAACATGTCGAGTAAGGTGTCATACGATTTGGAATACTACCCCCTCGCCAGTTCTGGCGACGGGGGTAGCATTCCACCCTTCTAGAGGGACACGACATGTACCTAACCTGAAACCCGGGTAAAGTTAAACAGAGCCTCAGCATCACAAAATGGATGCTGCCACCACAGACACAAGTCTGCCCTCCTGCTGCTGGGAGTCCTTCCAGCTTGGGAGGTTTGGACAAAGGGTTTCCTGCCAGGGGAGGTGCTAGCACCACCCCAAACAGGATTTTGTGTAGTGGGTTAGGGAGGGCTGAATAGATTGAGACATGCCTGGGGCACACAAGGTGTCCCTGTGCATATGCCAGTTCAAACCGGAGCTGGGGCTCTCCAGCCCCAGTCCTGGCGAGAAACTGGACAAAGGAAAGGGGGTGTAACCACCCCCCTTCCTGGTCCCAAACAGATAAGGGACCTAGCAGGTAATCCGGCCCCTAGATTTGGAATAAGAGTAGGAGCTGTGTCCCAAGACTTCAGATCATCCTGAAACTCGACTTAAACAAGAAGAACTACTGGACTTCGACGTTCTGCTGCACAGAAGACTGAAGAAAATCTCCCTTGTGGCCATGGAGTAACCACCCTGTGAATACAGGCACCATCCAGCAACTCGACGACTGCTTTGCCGCCGCCTCCCGCCGGAGACCGAGCCCAGAGCCCGACAAGACCCAGACTCCCAGACATCTCTGAGCCAGATCCACAGTCCCTGCTAAGAAGAGACCCGTGGAGGCACCGAGAGACGTGGGACCGGCCATCTTGAAACATCCACGAGAAGCTGACTGCGCAGCACCTGAGGAATCCTCAACGCTGTGCTTTGGGCCCTGAGAAGCCCCAACACCGAACAGCATTTGCACCAAAGACCAGCCCTCCAGCATCCACGAGATCTGCGTGGGGCCCTTTTGCTTTTTGCCACTCGACGCGTCATCCCGGTTACTGACCCGTTGGCTAGTGGCCATCTTGGCGACGAAATCGACGAATAACACCGCTGGTCTGGTTGCTCCAGACTGGCCCTTGCTCCTGTGAAAAGGAGCAGCCCCTCTGACCTTGCTGGTTAGAGCACCAAGCTTTTATCGACTCCTGCGTGGCTTGCATTAGCCAAGGCCTGTTTGTTCCAATCGAGAAGCCGACACCGCCATCAGCTAGAGCCTTCGTGGGACAGCTCGTGAGTTACTCCTGGTTGTTGTCGATCTCTTCACTTCCACGTAGCTGCGGAGACAAGCATCCCTTCTTCACCTGTTGGCACCCGACATCGCCTGGTTCCTTCCTGGTTCCACGCCGGTCACTGGCTAGTGACTTTGAACACTGTCCCCTCTGCTTACAGGTCGTCTACTCTTCAGATCCACCCTTGGATCCACCTGAACTCTTCCTGCCTGGCCGCCTGCAGCATCTTCATCTTCAGGCTCCATAGACCTGCACGACGAAACCAGACGTACTTTGACACCTATGCACCCGCTTCCTGTGGGTGAGGTAACGCTGGCACTCCGGTGCTCCTGTGTAGAGAAACATCTCTAGTGTCTAGGTTTCAAGTTGCTAGGTTCTAGTCCATCCGGAAGGTTCCCTTTTCTTTAACTTTGTGACTTTTACGCAGCCATTGAAATCAATAGGTGCACGCGTGTAACTTTTCACACTGCACACTCATCCTGTGGGCCTCCTGGTCACTAACTACAGTTAGCTCCGTGTCGTCCCAGCGATTCCCAAGGCCCTAGGCCTTCCTTCCTTTCTATTGGTGGTTCTTATACCACTATTTTAGTATATGGTTTAGCTGGCCACCTGGCCCATCCATAATTGTGCAACTTTTGTATATTTAAACACTGCCTTGTTTTAACGAATGTGCTTCTGTGCTCATAAAGAGTATAGGGGATACTTTTAAGTAAATAAATACATGTATATTTTGAATATATATATCTGTGTGGTGTCCTTTCATTTGGTATTCAAGGAGGTTACATATGGTAAAACAGCTGGCTTCACATGCCCTCAAGAGTTTAGCCTGCAGACGGCACTGTCCACGCTACCACTAGGATAGCTGGTCTATCAAGGTTGACTTCAACCACCACCATAAGGGTTGCTTGGCATGGTACAAGGTGATCACTAGAATAAGTGAGCAGCATATACTAGGCCAACTTCTCACACTCACCTCCTTTCGAAGCAGCTGTAACTGGTGAGGACGGGACTTTTTTGGTGGTATGTCCTTTGGACGCGCACGGAAACGAAGCGCATATCCATTGCGCAGTATATTCAGCACCTAGCAATCTTTTGTGATGCTGTCCCACTCTGCCAGATGTTGTGAAGCACTTCCTCCTACTGAAGTGGGCAACGGCGGCAGAGGAAGCCACTGCTCATGACTTCCCTCCTGCTCTCGCCGTGGTAGAGGACTGCTGTTGGTGGCCCCCTCTACCTCTGTTGGACTTTCCTCCCCGATACTGTGACTTTCCCTGGGCCTTATTCTGGGACCACTGAGGGGTTTGAACCCTCTGTTGAGGCCCCTCGCGCTAGTTGGGTCTGTAGCGGCGTCTGAACTCCTTCTTTTTCTCCAACCAAACCGCCTTGAGGGTGTCCAACTCGGTCTTCATGCGACCCATCTCTTCATCCGCATGCGTGCCGAAGAGAGAAGAGCCAGAGAATGGAAGGTTCAAGATTCTCTGCTGCGCATCTGGTTTCAGCCCTGTTAGTCTCAACCAGGACGATCTCCTGGCGCATACTCCATGCGCGTAAGAATGCGCTGATAGCACCGCTCCATCCGCCGCCGTGCTAATCGTCTGATTAGCCACCAAGGATCCCTCAGTGACTATCTCCTCGAAATCCTTTTGGTCCTCCTTTGGGAGCTTGGATTTGAACCGCTCTAAAGAGTCCCAGAGAGCTCTGTCATAACGGCCGAGCAGAGCAGCCGCGCTGGAGACCATAAGGGATGCAGCCGCCGACGTGCAGGCTTTGCGACCCCACGAGTCCTAAACTCTGCTCTCTTTATCTGGTGGGACAGAAGAAGATGACGATACTGCGTGAGCCTTCCTTGCCGCCGCTACTATTACCGAGTCTGCAGGAGGGTCCATCTTAACAAAGACCGGATCAGAGGTAGCCGGCTTATATTTCTTAAGAATGCGAGCCGGCACCGCCTTGATGGTTGCTGGAGTTAAGAAGGTGTCCATGACAGGTTCCAGGATCCCAGGAACCAACGGAAGCAGCGGTCGAGATGCAGTCTTCTGATGCAGAGTCTCGAAAATCACCGTCGTCGTGACTTGCGGGACTGACATCTCAATGTTGAGTTTCTGAGCACCCCACTGCAGAACCTCATGGTGTGTGTTGATATCGTCTATGGGCGAGACACTGGGCTGTCCGATAGCGTGGGAGAGTAATCCCTCTTTGAGGACCGGGTGGAGGAAGTCGAGGAAGTAGATGGTGTTCTTCTACCTCGTCGATGATCACGGGCCCGTGATCTGACTGCACGATCTTCTCGCCTGGGGGAGAGCGACCCAGGGCGCTGTCTCTCAGGTGACTTCTCGTGTGCTTGCCTGGGAGGACTCACTCTGTCTACTTTGTCCACAAATCTTTGAAGCGGAGATCTATGCGTCAGACTGGCATACTCTTGCATCCTCCTTGCCGCCCCTGAGTCCTGCCAGTGACGTACGGGCAGCAGTCATCTGGGCGACAGTGGAACCGCAGAAGTGGTCTCGCGTTGTCTTGAAGGAGACCTGCGGACATGGCTAGCAACTTCTCTCCGTGAGAGACCTTGCGGAATAGCTGACCTTGGAGAAGCCCCCTTGGATGAGTGCGAGGACGAATGGCGCGAAGCTGACTCCGTCACTAGGACCACCGATCCATCCTCAGACCTCACCGAGGCCTGTCTCGACGTCGAGCGTGCTCTCGACGTCGATCTGGGCTCCTGCCTTCCTGCTTGTCGGGCCTCTCGTCTGCTCGACGTCGAACGCCGTGTCGACGGCGACCTGTGCTGATGAGCAGGCGAAGAATGTTGCCTCGACGTCGAACGGCGATGTGAAGCAGACGACGGAGGGACTCTCTCTCTCGACGCCGAAAGTCGTCTAGATGACGGCGGAGCTGCGTCCAATCTCGACGTCAACGGTGTGCGCGACGACGGCTGAGGGGTATTTCTCGCCCTCGAAGCCGAACGCCGTCGAGACAACGACGGAGACCTCATCCTCAACGCCGATCGTCGCCTGGTTGACGACGGCGGAGGAATCTTCGCTCTCGACGTCGATCGCTGGTGGAACTGCGACGACGGAAGTGAGCCTGCCCTCGACGACAGAGGGGTGACACTCCTCGACGCCGAGTCGACGACGGCGGAGGATCTCTGCTCCTCGACGCCGATCGTCGCCGGGTTGACGGCGGAGGGTCTCTGCTCCTCGACGCCGATCGTCGCCGGGTTGACGACAGCGGAGGGGTCTTGTCTCTCGACGCCGATCGTCGCCGAGTTGACGACGGCGGACGAGTCTTCGACTTCGAAGACGTACCTTTTCTCAACGGTGAGCCCGCTGTCAAAGGTCTTTTCTTGAAAATATGACCCACCTGAAGATCTTTTTTCAGCGCCGAGCCCGACGCTGAAGCAGAAGAACGCGAGGACTTGCTTCTAGAAGACGTTCTAGACCTCTTGGAGCCCTTCCTTACCGGAGATCTTCCTCTAGATGGTTTACCTGCCAGGCCATACAGGCGAATTGTTTGCCTGTCCTTCACAGTTCTTCTGAACAGGTTCTGGCAGTGAGGGCAGGTCGTAGGATCATGGTCCTCCGGTAGACAAAGGATACAGACCCTATGAGAATCAGTCTTGGCCTTCTTTTTGCCACAAGAAGGGCAAGGGTCAAAAAGAGATGGCATTTTAAGATATTAAAAAATGCCCAAACCTGTCAAAAAAGACAGCTTCTTACTTTAACTGATGAAAGACGTCAAAGTAAGGAATAAAAGTTGTGAAAAGTGAAAATATTTTCTGATAAAAAAAAGAGTGGAGCCTTGTTGCCAGGATCCTTCCTGAAGGAGCCGGAAAGAACAACTGACCTAACTGTCACCCCTGAGGCATGATGGGAATTGGGGGTCAGGTGTGTGAGAAGTTGGCCTGATGTATGATGTCACTAGTTCTAGTGTACACCTTATATCAGTCCAAATACCCTTATGGTGATTGGTTGTAAAGTCAACCTTATAGACCAGCTATCCTAGTGGTAGCATGGACAAGAGCAGTCTTAGGCTAAACTCTGAATGGCATGTGAAGCCAGCTCTGATACCATATATAATCCCTTGAATACCAAATGAAAGGACACCACAACAGATATATATATAAAATAAAGTGTATTTATTCTAGTCAAACCCTCAGCACTCTTTATGAGATTAGAGGTAAGTACAACACAGTCTTATTTAAGCATACATTAAGTCACACAGGTAAGTAATACAGTTAGGCCCTAGGGGCCACGCAAACCATATACTAAGTAAGTGGTATAAGGACCACTGTCACGGAAATAGAATAGGCCTAGGCCTAGGGAATCGCTGGGGCTACACTACACTAGCTTTAGTTAGGAAGGGGGAGGCCCACGGGATTCGTGTGCAGAGTGGAAAAACTCACGCGTAATGCGGAAAAGTCACTAGCAATAGTACACTTTAGAAAACGATAGATTTAGGACACTTCCGGAGTAGCTAGGAAGTCGAGACTGGAAAACTAGACACTAGGATAGTCACTATCGTGATGAGCACCGGAGTACCCAAGTTACCTAGCCCACAGGCTGCGGGTGCATAGGGGTGAAGTTGCGTCGGTTTTCGTCGTCGACTCCTATGGGTGCCTGAAGAAAGATGCTGACAGGCAGTCAGTGAAGAGTGTCCGGTGGATCCCAAGGCTGGGATCAAGAAGAGAGGAGACCTGCAAGCAGAAGGGACAGAGTCAAGGTCACTAGCCAGTGACCACGTGGAGCCAGGAAGGAACCAGGCGATGTCGTGAAGATTGCAGGTGAAGGCGAAGCTTGTCGCTGCAGCCAGGAGGACCAGGGAGCGTCGAGGACGACCAGGACCAGGAGGCGAGCTGTCCCACGAAGGCTCTTGCTGTCGGCGGCGTCGAAGTTGGACTAGGACTCACCAAGCCTTGGCAAGCGGAACCCACGAAGAACGGAGGACTTGCTTCTGGTGCAGACCAGGAAGGTCTGGGGTGCTTCTTCTTTGCAGAGAAGCGGGAGCCAGTCTGGAGGAGCCAAACCAGCGCAGAAGATTTCAGGGTGCGTCGTCACAAAGGCCACTAGCCAGCGGGCAAGCAACCAGACAGACGCGGCAAGCAGGAAAATGCAGAAGGGCCCCACGCAGGACTCGTGGAGTGTGGGGGGCTGATCTTCGGTGCAGATGATGCTTGGGGTTGGGGCTTCTCAATCCCCGGTGCACAACTTCGAGGGTGCCTCAGAAGCTGCGCTTGAAGTTACTAGCCACTTTTCCCAGGTAGCCGGTCCCACGTAGCTCGTCGCCCCCACGGATCTCAGCTCTGCTGTGGATGTGGATCAGGGGCGGAGAAGTCTGGAAGTCAAGGCTCTGGTCGGGCTCTGCAGTCGGTTCCTTGTAGAACGTGGGCAAAGCAAAGGGTAGTCTCTTGATGGTGCCTGTTTGCACAGGGTAGCCACTCCTTGGCCACAAGGGAGATTCTTCAGTCTTCTTCTTTCGTCGAATGTCGAAGGTCCAGAGTTTCTGTTCAAGTTTGCAGGTTCAGGATAATCTAAAGTCTTGAGGCCCAACTCCCACTCTTATACTAATCTGGGGGGCTGGGATACCTGCTAGGTCACGCCTTATGTGTGGGACCTGGGAGGGGGTGGTTACACCCACTTCCCTTTGTCCAGTTTCGTGCCAGAGCTGGGGCTGGAGTGCCCCAGCGCCGGTTTGAACTGGACTATGCAAGGAACACCTTGTGTGCCCCAGGCATGTCTCATTCCTTTCAGCCCACCCTGCCCCAATACACTAAAGGCTGTCTGGGGAGGTGCTACCACCTCCCCAAGCAGGAAACCTATTGTCCAGGCCTCCCTGGCTGGGATCACTCCCAGCTGCAGGAGGTCAGACTTGTGTCGTGGCAGCAGCATCCATTTTGTGATGCTGAGGCTTTGGTCAGAGGCTAACAGTGAAGTATGATTTTAACATGTCTTTCCCTCTAGAAGGGGGGAATAATATCCTCATGTCCAGAAATGGCATGGGGGTATTATTCCACAGTGTTAGACACCTTACACGACATGTTTCGATAAAGCCAAACCATAGTTACCATAAACGTCTAAGATTATAAGGCACTTTAAGAGTATATGGTAGGCTACATCATAGAACAGCTATAAGGACTTGGTTCCGAAAGCTGCAGACAGGCTCAGCTCATGCTAGAGCACCATCTCACCTGTTACCAAGCACTCTGCCTCCAGAATTGTTAAGGCCTGCCATAGGAGTGACTGATAGGTACACATGTGTCTATATGTAAGTTAGGTATAGGAATACTACACCTAAGCAAGGGGTGATTACACGACCTTGCCCCAGCTGAGTGATCAGCCAGTTGTGTCAAAATGGAAGGCCAGGCCAGGGGTGGCATAATACATGCTGCAGCCCCTGGTAGGCCTAGGGTACACCTATGCCCTGGGTACCTAGGGTACACTGTACAGGGGCCAATAAGGTGATCCTATCCAAATGGGTTATGCACCTAAAGTACATAGTATTAATTTAGAGAGAGAACAGCAGGGCTGTGGGTCTGATTAGCAGGCCCACAGCCACATCTAAGTCGAAAACCAGTAAAGCAAAAGCAAAAAGTGGGGGTGAACATAGAAAGCAGACCCTACTCTCCTACACAACCCCCCCCCCCCCAAACTTAGGGACATTAAACTAACCTTGACCAGTTGAGTCTTCATGTTCTAAGTGGAAATATCTGGAGAGTCCATCTGCATTGGCATGGTCAGTCCCAGGTCTATGTTCCACTGTGAAGTCCATCCCCTGTAGGGAAATGGACCACCTAAGAAGTTTGGGATTTTCACCCTTCATCTGATTTAGCCACAAGAGGGGCTTATGGTCTGTCTGAATCTTGAAGTGAGTGCCAAACAAGTATGGCCTCAGCTTCTTCAGGGCCCAAACCACAGCAAAGGCCTCCCTCTCAATAGCTGACCAACGTTTCTCTCTAGGGGTCAGCCTTCTACTTATAAAAGCAATGGGCTGGTCTTGACCATCTACATTCAGTTGTGAAAGAACAGCTCCCACACCTAACTCAGAAGCATCTGTCTGGACAATGAACTCTTTGGAGTAGTCTGGACTTTTCAGAATAGGTGCACTGCACATGGCCTGCTCCAGGTCATCAAATGCTTTTTGACAGCTTACTGTCCACTGCACTTTCTTTGGCATCTTCTTGGAGGTCAAGTCATTAAGTGGTGTCACTATGGACCCATAGTTCTTAACAAACTTTCTGTAGTACCCAGTCAGGCCCAAGAAAGCTCTGACCTGAGTCTGGGTAGTTGGAGGAGTCCAGTCCTTTATGGTCTGGATCTTGCTCTCCAGTGGTTGAACCTGACCCCCACCAACTAGGTGGCCCAGGTATACAACCTTGCTCTGCCCTATCTGGCACTTAGTGGCCTTGATAGTGAGGCCTGCCTTTTGCAGGGCCTCTAAAACATTCCTCAGGTGGACCAGGTGATCCTCCCAGGTGGAGCTAAAGACAGCAATATCATCAAGATAAGCTGCACAATAATCATCCAACCCAGTAAGGACTTGATTCACCAACCTTTGGAAAGTGGCAGGTGCATTCTTCAAACCAAAGGGCATTACCACAAATTGATAATGTCCTCCTGGGGTCGAGAAAGCAGTTTTGGCCTTTGCACTCTCAGCTAGTCTGATTTGCCAGTAGCCTGCTGTCAGGTCAAATGTGCTCAAAAACTTAGCAGCTGCCAGTCTGTCAATGAGCTCATCTGCCCTAGGTATTGGGTGGGCATCTGTCCTAGTGACAGCATTGAGACCTCTGTAATCCACGCAAAACCTCATCTCTCTCTTACCATCTTGGGTGTGAGGTTTTGGCACAAGGACTACAGGACTAGCCCAAGGGCTCTCTGAAGGTTCAATGACTCCCAGCTCCAACATCTTTTGTACCTCAACTTTTATGCAGTCCCTGACATGGTCAGGTTGCCTGTAGATTTTACTCTTCACAGGCAGACTGTCACCAGTGTCCACCTCATGGGTGCACCAGTTTGTCTGACTTGGGGTCAGAGAGAACATATGTCTGTAGGATTGCAGAACTTGTCTGCAGTCCTGTTGCTGATGGACAGTGAGGCTGTCAGAAACGACCACACCATCAACTGAGCCATCATCAGGGTTCTGAGTCAACAGGTCTGGGAGAGGGTCACTCTCTTCCTCCTGCCCCTCATCTGTAGCCATGAGTAGCCCCATGTCTGCCCTGTCAACATATGCCTTCAATCTGTTGACATGAAGCACCCTGTGGGGGCTTCTGGGAGTCCCAAGGTCCACCAAGTAGGTGACTTCTCCCTTTTTCTCAACAATAGTGTGGGGTCCAGACCATTTGTCTTGGAGTGCTGCTGGGGCCACTGGCTCCAACACCCACACTTTCTGTCCTGGCTGGTAAACAGTCAGTACAGCCTTTTGGTCATGCCAAGCTTTTTGGAGTTCTTGGCTTGCCTCAAGGTTTTTAGAAGCCTTCTTCATATACTCTGCCATCCTGGAGCGGAGACCAAGTACATAATCCACTATGTCTAGTTTGGGTTGTCTGAGAGGTCTCTCCCATCCTTCCCTCACCAAACACAGGGGTCCTCTTACAGGATGCCCAAACAAAAGCTCAAAAGGGCTGTAGCCAACCCCCTTTTGTGGGACCTCTCTGTAAGCAAACAGAAGGCAGGGTAAAAGGATGTCCCATCTTCGCCTAAGCTTGTCTGGTAATCCTTTTATCATTCCCTTTAGGGTCTTGTTGAATCTCTCAACAAGCCCATTGCACTGTGGGTGATAGGGTGTGGTGAAATTGTAGTTAACACCACACTCCTTCCACATTGCAGTCAAGTATCCTGACATGAAGTTGGCACCTCTGTCAGAAATGACCTCCTTTGGAAAGCCCACTCTGGAGAATACTCCAAGCAGGGCCCTTGCCACAACAGGAGCTGTTGTGGTCCTCAGGGGAATTGCTTCTGGGTACCTGGTGGCATGGTCCACTATCACCAGTATGAATCTGTGCCCAGATGCTGTTTGTGGGTCCATTGGTCCTACAATATCTATGCCCACTCTTTCAAAGGGGACCCCCACCACAGGTAGTGGTATGAGGGGGGCCTTTGTGGTGCCACCTGATTTGCCACTGGCTTGGCAGGTGACACAGGAGCGACAAAACTCCTTAGTATCTTCTGAAATATGGGGCCAGTGAAAGTGAGGGACAAGCCTGTCCCAAGTCTTGTTCTGGCCTAGATGTCCTGCAAGGGGAATATCATGGGCCAAGGTAAGAAGGAAGCCTCTGAACTTCAGTGGTATGACCAACCTCCTGGATGCACCAGGCTTGGGGTCTCTAGCCTCTGAATACAGTAGCCCTTCATCCCAATACACTCTATGGGTACCTTGAGCATTCCCTGCAGCCTCAGCAGCAGCCAGCTGTCTGAGGGGTTCAAGAGAGGGGCAGTCTAATTGAGCCTGCCTCAGATCTGCCCTTGAAGGTCCCCCTGTCCCAAGAAACTCAACCTGATCAGGTTCAAGTTCTTCTAGGACAGTTCCTTCAGGGCTCTCAGAATCATCCTCCTGGGAGGGCTGATCCACCACCTGAGGCAGGGGGGAAGGCACAGCCTTAACCCTACTGCTCTTTCTCTTGGGTTGTGACTGGTCCATAGTTTCAGGATCCAGCACTTGTTCAGTGGTGCACTTTTTGGCCTGTGACCTGGTCACAGCAAGGACATGTGCATCTATCCCCAGCATTTCTGCATGGGTCCTATACTCCACTTCAGACCAAACTGAAGTTTCAAGATCATTGCCCAGTAAACACTCTACAGGAAGGTCTGAACTAACAACAACTTTCTTGAGGCCAGTTACCCCTCCCCAGGAGAAGTTAACAATAGCCACACTATGGGAGGTAGTGGCATTGCTAGCGTTGGTCACTAGGTAATTCTCACCTAGTATGATCTGTCCAGGGTCCACAAAAGCAGGTGTCACCATTGTGACACTAGCCCCAGTGTCCCTGTAGGCCTGAGCCATTCTTTGGTTGATAAAAGGAGTCTGTCTGTACTTGCCCAGGTTACTGGGGCCTACAGTAGAGGACAAAGCTAAGTCCCCATCACAGATCAGAACAGCCTGAGTAGGTACTCTGACTAGGCCAGAATCCTCCTCAGTTCCCAGGGTTAACCCTACTACACCCTTTTGCTGGGAACCACCACTTACAGCTGAACTAGGGGGTACAGTTGCCTTAGGGGCAATGGTGGCTGGGGGCTTATCCTTTTTGGTGCACTCACTAAACCAATGTGAGTTGGACTTACAATAGTTGCACCATGGTTTCTTTTGGCCATCTTTCTTTTTATCCTTTTTGGGACCACCCTCCCCCTGAGCCTTTTGGGGGCCTGGTGAAGACTTCTGGTCTTTTTGTTTCTGATCATTACCCTTCTGGTCTGCCTTTTTCTGATCACCGCCCTGGTTCTGGTTTTTCTGCTTAACTCTAGTCCTGACCCATCTATCTGCCTTCTTTCCCAATTCTTGGGGAGAAGTCAGATCAGAATCAATCAGGTGTTGATGCAATAGCTGGTTTTGACAGTTGTTAAGTATTTGTTCTCTCATGATCAAATTATACAATCCTGTATAGTCCTTAACCTTACTTCCCATTAGCCAGCCTTCCGGAGCCTTAGTGGCACAATCTACAAAGTCAGTCCAGTCCTGAGTCTGTGTCTTCTGGGTATCCCTGAACAACAACCTGTATTGTTCAGTGGTTAGGCCAAACCCATCAATCAGAGCACTCTTCAGGACAGTGTAATTATCTGCATCCTCATCACTAACTGTGAGGAGCTTGTCTCTACCTTTCTCAGAGAAGGAGAGCCACAAGATAGCTGCCCACTGACTTTGGGGTACCTGCTGTACTTTGCAAGCTCTCTCCAAAGCAGTTATCCATTTGTGGATGTCATCCCCACACTTGTAGGGAGGGACAATCTTGCTCAGGTTTCTATTATCATAGTGCCTGTCTCTATCCTTAGGGATATTGCTGCCACCAGTGGGTTCTGACCCACTTAACTTTTGCTCTCTAGCCAGAGCAAGCTTCTCCTTGGCAAGGGCAAGTTCTTCCCTCTGAATCCTCAGATTCGCTTCCCTCATTCTGGCTTCATGTTCCTTTCTCTCAGGGGAAGTCATTCCCCTGTGAGAGGAAACACTAGAGATGCTAGAGACATGGGAGTGGATGGATTCCCTTGAAGGGGATCTGTCCCTCCTGTTTCTCTGGTTAAGCCCACTTGGGGGTCTGTATGGGGGGACCCCATGCAAACTCCCATGTAAACTTAGGTTAGCCTGGCTAAGTCTTCCTACTTGGCCCTGGCTGTCTACCTCTCCATCTGAAGTCCCATCTGACTCCTCTGTGGTGGGTAGACCCTCCTCTGTACCTAGGGTACCTGCCTGAGAGGCCCTAAGAGCATCATACTCCTCTAGGAGTTGTCTTAACTGAAGGAGGGTAGGGTTTGCACCCTGTTTTATTCCTCTGGAGGTACACAATTGTCTCATCTCCTGGAATGTTAAGGTATCATATCTAGAGGGGGTCTTCTGCAGACCTGACCCTCCTGAGAGAGCATCTACTTGATCTCCTCTCAGAGACATGATCTGGTGTGGTGTGTGCACCTACCTACACTAGTTGTTTCTACTAAACCTCTCTAGTAGTTGTTACTCCCTTCAACCTACAACCACTAAGTCCAGTTCAAACCGGTGCTGTGTCCTCATAAATCACTGAAAGCATAGGAAGCTCCCAGGCTGCATTGCAAACACCCAGTCTAAAGGACTGAAATGCTAACCTGTAGCTGCATAGCAATAAACTGACACCCTGCCTGTGAGCAGCAGTTGGGATCTGAGCTTGCTGTTGTAATACCATTGAAATCTTAAGATACTAAATTGAAAGATCACACAGATATTGTCTAGGTACATATAACATAGATTATAATACTTAAGTCCTACTGGACTTAGTAGTTGTAGGTTGAAGGGAGTAACACACCCTGACTACAACTACCAGAGAGGTTTAGTAGAAACAACTAGTGTAGGTAGGTGCACACACCACACCCTCACTAGATCATGTCTCTGGGAGGAGATCAAGTAGATGCTCTCTCAGGAGGGGCAGGTCTGAAGAAGACCCCCTCTAGATATGATACCCTAACTTTTCAGGAGATGAGACAATTGTGTACCTCCAGAAACTTAAAATAGGGTGCAAACCCTACCCTCCTTCAGCTAGTACAACTCCTAGAGGAGTATGATACTTTTAGGGCCTCACAGGCCAGTACCCTAGGTACAAAGGAGGGTCTACCCACCACAGATGAGTCAGAAGGGACTTCAGATGAAGAGGTAGACAGCCAGGGCCAAGTAGGAAGACTTAGCCAGGCTAACCTAAGCTTACATGGCAGTTTGCATGGGTCCCCCCATACAGACCCCCAAGTGAGCTTACCCAGAGAAGCAGGAGAGACAGATCCCCTTCAAGGGAATCCATAGCAATATCCCTAGGGATAGAGACAGGCACTATGATAATAGAAACCTGAGCAAGATTGTCCCTCCCTACAAGTGTGGGGATGACATCCACAAATGAATAACTGCTTTGGAGAGAGCTTGCAAAGTACAGCAGGTACCCCAAAGTCAGTGGGCAGCTATCTTGTGGCTCTCCTACTCTGAGAAAGGTAGAGACAAGCTCCTCACAGTTAGTGATGAGGATGCAGACAATTACACTGTCCTGAAGAGTGCTCAAATTGATGGGTTTGGCCTAACCACTGAACAATACAGGTTGTTGTGCAGGGATACCCAGAAGACACAGACTCAGGACTGGACTGACTTTGTGGATTGTGCCACTAAGGCTCTGGAAGGCTGGCTAGTGGGAAGTAAGGTTAAGGACTATACAGGATTGTATAATTTGATCATGAGAGAACAAATCCTTAACAACTGTCAAAACCAGCTACTGCATCAACACCTGATTGATTCTGATCTGACTTCTCCCCAATAATTGGGAAAGAAGGCAGATAGATGGGTCAGGACTAGAGTTATGCAGAAAAACCAGAACCAGGGCGGTGATCAGAAAAAGGCAGACCAGAAGGGTAATGATCAGAAACAAAAAGACCAGAAGTCTTCACCAGGCCCCCAAAAGGCTCAGGGGGAGGGTGGTCCCAAAAAGGATAAAAAGAAAGATGGCCAAAAGAAACCATGGTGCAACTATTGTAAGTCCAACTCACATTGGTTTAGTGAGTGCACCAAAAAGGATAAGCCCCCAGCCACCATTGCCCCTAAGGCAACTGTACCCCCTAGATCAGCTGTAAGTGGTGGTTCCCAGCAAAAGGGTGTAGTAGGGTTAACCCTGGGAACTGAGGAGGATTTTGGCCTAGTGAGAATACCTACTCAGGCTGTTCTGATCTGTGATGGGGACTTAGTTTTGTCCTCTACTGTAGGCCCCAGTAACCTGGGCAAGTACAGACAGACTCCTTTTATCAACCAAAGAATGGCTCAGGCCTACAGGGACACTGGGGCTAGTGTCACAATGGTGACACCTGCCTTTGTGGACCCTGGACAGATCATACTAGGTGAGAATTACCTAGTGACCAACGCTAGCAATGCCACTACCTCCCATAGTGTGGCTATTGTTAACTTCTCCTGGGGAGGGGTAACTGGCCTCAAGAAAGTTGTAGTTAGTTCAGACCTTCCTGTAGAGTGTTTACTGGGCAATGATCTTGAAACTTCAGTTTGGTCTGAAGTGGAGTATAGGACCCATGCAGAAATGCTGGGGATAGATGCACATGTCCTTGCTGTGACCAGGTCACAGGCCAAAAAGTGCACCACTGAACAAGTGCTGGATCCTGAAACTATGGACCAGTCACAACCCAAGAGAAAGAGCAGTAGGGTTAAGGCTGTGCCTCCCCCCTGCCTCAGGTGGTGGATCAGCCCTCCCAGGAGGATGATTCTGAGAGCCCTGAAGGAACTGTCCTAGAAGAACTTGAACCTGATCAGGTTGAGTTTCTTGGGACAGGGGGACCTTCAAGGGCAGATCTGAGGCAGGCTCAATTAGACTGCCCCTCTCTTGAACCCCTCAGACAGCAGGCTGCTGCTGAGGCTGCAGGGAATGCTCAAGGTACCCATAGAGTGTATTGGGAGGAAGGGCTACTGTATTCAGAGGCTAGAGACCCCAAGCCTGGTGCATCCAGGAGGTTGGTCATACCACTGAAGTGCAGAGGCTTCCTTCTTACCTTGGCCCATGATATTCCCCTTGCAGGACACTTAGGCCAGAACAAGACTTGAGACAGGCTTGTCCCTCACTTTCACTGGCCCCATATGTCAGAAGATACCAAGGAGTTTTGTCGCTCCTGTGTCACCTGCCAAGCCAGTGGCAAATCAGGTGGCACCACAAAGGCCCCCCTCATACCACTACCTGTGGTGGGGGTTCCCTTTGAAAGAGTGGGCATAGATATTGTAGGACCAATGGACCCACAAACAGCATCTGGGCACAGATTCATACTGGTGATAGTGGACCATGCCACCAGGTATCCAGAAGCTATTCCCCTGAGGACCACAACAGCTCCTGTTGTGGCAAGGGCCCTGCTTGGAGTATTCTCCAGAGTGGGCTTTCCAAAGGAGGTCATTTCTGACAGAGGTGCCAACTTCATGTCAGGATACTTGACTGCAATGTGGAAGGAGTGTGGTGTGAACTACAAATTCACCACACCCTATCACCCACAGTGCAATGGGCTTGTTGAGAGATTCAACAAGACCCTAAAGGGAATGATAAAAGGTTTACCAGACAAGCTTAGGCGAAGATGGGACATCCTTTTACCCTGCCTTCTGTTTGCTTACAGAGAGGTCCCACAAAAGGGGGTTGGCTACAGCCCTTTTGAGCTTTTGTTTGGGCATCCTGTAAGAGGACCCCTATGTTTGGTAAGGGAAGTATGGGAGAGACCTCTCAGACAACCCAAACTTGATATAGTGGTTTATGTACTTGGTCTCCACTCCAGGATGGCAGAGTATATGAAGAAGGCTTCTAAAAACCTTGAGGCAAGCCAAGAACTCCAAAAAGCTTGGCTTGACCAAAAGGCTGTGCTGACTGTTTACCAGCCAGGGCAGAAAGTGTGGGTGTTGGAGCCAGTGGCCCCAGCAGCACTCCAAGACAAATGGTCTGGACCCCACACTATTGTTGAGAAAAAGGGAGAAGTCACCTACTTGGTGGACCTTGGGACTCCCAGAAGCCCCCACAGGGTGCTTCATGTCAACAGATTGAAGGCATATGTTGACAGGGCAGACATGGGCTTACTCATGGCTACAGATGAGGGGCAGGAGGAAGAGATTGACCCTCTCCCAGACCTGTTGACTCAGAGCCCTGATGATGGCTCAGTTGATGGTGTGGTCTTTTCTGACAGCCTCACTGTCCATCAGCAACAGGACTGCAGACAGGTTCTGCAATCCTACAGACATATGTTCTCTCTCACCCCAAGTCAGACAAACTGGTGCACCCATGAGGTGGACACTGGTGACAGTCTGCCTGTGAAGAGTAAAATCTACAGGCAACCTGACCATGTCAGGGACTGCATAAAAGTTGAGGTACAAAAGATGTTGGAGCTGGGAGTCATTGAACCTTCAGAGAGCCCTTGGGCTAGTCCTGTAGTCCTTGAGCCAAAACCTCACACCCAAGATGGTAAGAGAGAGATGAGGTTTTGCGTGGATTACAGAGGTCTCAATGCTGTCACTAGGACAGATGCCCACCCAATACCTAGGGCAGATGAGCTCATTGACAGACTGGCAGCTGCTAAGTTTTTGAGCACATTTGACCTGACAGCAGGCTACTGGCAAATCAGACTAGCTGAGAATGCAAAGGCCAAAACTGCTTTCTCGACCCCAGGAGGACATTATCAATTTGTGGTAATGCCCTTTGGTTTGAAGAATGCACCTGCCACTTTCCAAAGGTTGGTGAATCAAGTCCTTACTGGGTTGGATGATTATTGTGCAGCTTATCTTGATGATATTGCTGTCTTTAGCTCCACCTGGGAGGATCACCTGGTCCACCTGAGGAATGTTTTAGAGGCCCTGCAAAAGGCAGGCCTCACTATCAAGGCCACTAAGTGCCAGATAGGGCAGAGCAAGGTTGTATACCTGGGCCACCTAGTTGGTGGGGGTCAGGTTCAACCACTGGAGAGCAAGATCCAGACCATAAAGGACTGGACTCCTCCAACTACCCAGACTCAGGTCAGAGCTTTCTTGGGCCTGACTGGGTACTACAGAAAGTTTGTTAAGAACTATGGGTCCATTGTGACACCACTTAATGACTTGACCTCCAAGAAAATGCCAAAGAAAGTTCAGTGGACAGTAAGCTGTCAAAAAGCATTTGATGACCTGAAGCAGGCCATGTGCAGTGCACCTATTCTGAAAAGTCCAGACTACTCCACAGAGTTCATTGTCCAGACAGATGCTTCTGAGTTAGGTGTGGGACCTGTTCTTTCACAACTTAATATAGATGGTCAAGACCAGCCCATTGCTTTTATAAGTAGAAGGCTGACCCCTAGAGAGAAACGTTGGTCAGCGATTGAGAGGGAGGCCTTTGCTGTGGTTTGGGCCCTGAAGAAGCTGAGGCCATACTTGTTAGGCACTCACTTCAAGATTCAGACAGACCATAAGCCCCTCTTGTGGCTAAATCAGATGAAGGGTGAAAATCCCAAACTTCTTAGGTGGTCCATTTCCCTACAGGGGATGGACTTCACAGTGGAACATAGACCTGGGACTGACCATGCCAATGCAGATCTTAAACGGTTATGGTAACTATGGTTTGGCTTTATCAAAACATGTCGTGTAAGGTGTCTAACACTTTGGAATAACACCCCCATCCCATTTCTAGGGATGAGGATATTATCCCTCCCTTCTAGAGGGAGAAGACATGTTGTAACCTACTTACCCGGTTAAAGTTAACCAGAGCCGCAGCATCACAAAATGGATGCTGCTGCCACAGACACGAGTCTGACCTCCTGCTGCTGGGAGTGATCCTGGCAAGGGAGGCTTGGACAATAGGTTTCCTGCCTTGGGAGGTGCGAGCACCACCCCAGACAGGCCTTAGTGTATTGGGGCAGGGAGGGATGAAAAGAATGAGACATGCCTGGGGCACACAAGGTGTCCCGTGCATAGTCCAGTTCAAACCGGTGCTGGGGCACTCCAGCCCCAGTCCTGGCGCGAAACTGGACAAAGGGAAGGGGGTGTAACCACCCCCCTCCCAGGTCCCACCCATAAGGCGTGACCTAGCAGGCAACTCAGCCCCCCAGATTAGTATAAGTGTGGTAGCTGGGCCCCAGGAGATTAGATTATCCTGAACCTGCAACTTGAACAGAAACTCTGGACCTTCGACATTCGACGAAAGAAGAAGACTGAAGAATCTCCCTTGTGGCCAAGGAGTGGCGACCCTGTGCAAACAGGCACCATCAAGAGACTACCCTTTGCTTTGCTGAAGTTCTACGAGGGACCGACTGCAGAGCCCGACCAGAGCCTTGACTTCCAGACTTCTCCAACCCTGATCCACATCCACAGCCAAGCTGAGATCCGTGGAGGCGACGAGAGACGTGGGACCGGCTACCTGGGAAAAGTGGCGAGTATCTTCCAGCGCAGCTTCTGAGGCACCCTCGAAGTTGTGCACCGGGGATTGAGAAGCCCCAACCCCAAGCACCATCTGCACCGAAGATCAGCCCCCACACTCCACGAGTCCTGCGTGGGGCCCTTCTGCATTTTCCTGCTTGCCGCGTCTGTCCGGTTGCTTGCCCGTTGGCTAGCGGCCTTTGTGACGACACACCTTGAAATCTTCACTGCTGGTTTGGCTCCTCCAGACTGGCTCCCGCTTCCTTGCAAAAGAGAAGCACCCCAGACCTTCCTGGTCTGCACCAGAAGCAAGTCCTCCGTTCTTCGTGGGTTCTGCTTGCCAAGGCTTGGTGAGTCCTAGTTCGACTTCGACGCAGCCGACAGCAAGAGCCTTCGTGGGACAGCTCGCCTCCTGGTCCTGGTCGTCCTCGACGTCTCCTGGTACTCGTGGCTGCAGCGACAAGCTTCACCTTTCACCTGCAATCTTCACGACATCGCCTGGTTCCTTCCTGGTTCCACGTGGTCACTGGCTAGTGACCTTGACTCTGTCCCTTCTGCTTGCAGGTATCCTCTCTTCTTGATCCCAGCCTTGGGATCCACCGGACACTCTTCACTGACCACCTGTCAGCAACTTTCCTTCAGGCATCCATAGAAGTCCACGACGAAACCCGACGCAAGTTCACACCTATGCACCCGCAGCCCGTGGGCTAGGTAACTTGGGTACTTCGGTGCTCACAAGGGTAGTGACTATCCTAGAGTCTAGTTTCCGAGTCTCGACTCTCTAGCTGCTTCAGAAGTGTCCTTAAACTGTTAATTCCTAACTGCTAGTAATTCTATCGACTTTTTCGCATTACGCGCGAGTGTTTCCACTCTGCACCTGAATCCCGTGGGCCTCCCACTTCCTAACTATTGCTAGTGTAGTGTAGCCCCAGCGATTCCCTAGGCCTAGGCCTATCCTATTTCCGTGACAGTGGTCCTTATACCACTTCTTTAGTATATGGTTTGAGTGGCCCCTAGGGCCTAACTGTATTACTTACCTGTGTGACTTAATGTATGCTTAAATAAGACTGTGTTGTACTTACCTCTAATCTCATAAAGAGTGCTGAGGGTTTGACTAGAATAAATACACTTTATTTTATATATATATCTGTTGTGGTGTCCTTTCATTTGGTATTCAAGGGATTATATATGGTATCACAGCTGGCTTCACATGCCATTCAGAGTTTAGCCTAAGACTGCTCTTGTCCATGCTACCACTAGGATAGCTGGTCTATAAGGCTGACTTTACAACCAATCACCATAAGGGTTGTTTGGACTGATATAAGGTGTACACTAGAACTAGTGACATCATACATCAGGCCAACTTCTCACAGTCGTTTTTCAGGGGTCATCTCTAAGATGCCCTCTAAGTGCATTTTACAATAAATCCAACACTGATCAGTGGGGGTCTATTATGATGAGAAGTTTGATATCAATTGTTGTGTTTCGATTTAGATGTCCGTACATAGGTTTTCCTAAATCATGTCCTTATATAGGCACAATTCGCATTGCCCTTATTTAGGCATAGAATCCCAGTCCTTATTTAGGTATTAGCCATGCTATCCAAATACAGGCATGGTCACCTACATCCGTCCAGCCCCATGTCACAACGAGTTCTTAGAAACCAGACCCTTAAGCCACTGGGACTTTCCCTAGCTAGGATTATTGATTTCTCCAAGAACTCATCTATTATGCATGAACTACTATTCCTTAGGGGTTCATTCATGACGTCTTCCTCTGCCCGACTTTACGTCAATGCTAACATTACTAAGCACCTTCTGGGTATAAATATACCTTCCCTAACCATGACAAACCACGGCTCGGCTGCACAGCTCGATACGGTTCGCCACGGCAAGTTCGGAAGAATTTGAGTCCCCGCCTGACACACTGACCAGACGCTATCCTCCCTGCTCGCAGAGAATCCAGCTTCCAGTGTTCTGACGCCCTTCACGGAGTGTTAAGAGTTTGAGACCCGGAAAGAGATTCCAACCTGTCTCATTCTTAGGTATGGAGCTGACTAGAACCTAGAGGGACGCTTGGTATATTCAAAACTATAGCTTACCATACTAGAGAATACGGCACCGACTTCTTACCCTGTACTACACTTAGGTCAGGTACACTGAGGTAGAACCATCAAACGAGTATCCACTTTTTAGCCTATGTTATTTATGTATGTGTATATGACTATATGTCATAGCTAGAAGACAATGCTGTTGCAGTATTATTTCTTCTTACTGCTTACTCTGTACGTATTATATCTCGCATACTGTCTTGCGATTGTAACAGTTCATAGCTCTTACACGAGAAACAAGACTGTTCAATAAATCCTTTTATTGAAACGCTCGTCTATCTATTTCTGTGTGGACTCTGAAGAAACTAAGCATGCACAATTGACTGAGTGAAACTGTTATCTGTTGTTTCCACGATTCTGAGACATATTCCGATTCTAAGGGAAACAAAGTTGTCATGTTTATGCGGTTGCCAGAAACTACTCCCTTCTTGTTTATTCACGGAGTTTCTAGTGGCCTCTGAGTTAGCTGGCACACAAAGTAATTAAATGTAATGTACTCGATAGAGGCATATTGACCTCAGTCCTATGCCACAACTATAGTGTATATTATTCCAATGCACAGAGCCTATAAGGGAAATAGGAGCTACACTACACCATCATGGAGCTATGGAGTTTGTAATGACAAAAACCCAGCCCATGTACCCAATATGGGTAAGAATGCACTTAGACACTGCAGGGGCATATTGCTCGTGCAGCTATGCCCTCACCTATGGTATAGTGCACTCTGCCTTAGGACTGCGAGGCCTGCTAGAGGGGTGACTTACCTATGCCACAGACAGTGGTTTATAGGCATGGCACACATGAATGTGTCATCTACACACTTGGGATGAGAAGGGATCTGTGATAGCCAGGAAGTACTGATCCCTAAGGAATGTCAATCACACAGAAGTACAACTGGCTAGATCAAGGGGGAAAACAAGAAAAATGGTGTCCTAAGGAGGACAAGAACCCTAACTCACCATTAGGCGACATGCTTCATCACATGGGTTCCCTCCTCACACCAACATGTGGGCTACGACTCCAATGGGGGAGGAGCTGAGGTGTTTTATCTCCGAAGTTGAGCATCGGGACGTAGTGAACGAGGGGCAGAGTGCAGAAAGGTGTGGTTTAAAAATGTCTGACTGAGTCCACTGAAGCTTTATTAGGTGGTCACAGCGACATTGTTAAAACGAGAGACGGGTAGGGATTCAATAGATATACCCTACTGTGTTAGGTCAACATGTTTCTGCCACCAGGCATTCATCGGGACCTAATTTTTACCAGTCACTCTGCAAAACAAGTGATGAAATGAAAAATAGAAAACTAGAGGAGGTACACAAGCCACCACTGGAACTATGTGGCCTAGGGTTCAACGTCCCTCTCCTGTTCAGAGGGAAGTGTAAAACTACGGTGCATAAAAGTCACGTGCACACTCCGTGCTCATGTACCATCTTGTGGTGCCCAGCAGTGAATGTCGCGGTTATCCCTCTTCGAGATGGCAAGTCGACTCTTGGTACCAGTGGTACCTTTTACAAGAGACTTATATGTGTCCCAGAGGTGTCCCAATTGTGAAAACAATGGTACAGTTTAGGGAAAAGAACACAGGTACTGTACACACTCAGTCAAAGTTGCATCAGATACCAGGCACAAAGTGTGTGTGTGTGTGTGGGGAGGGGGGTACTGCACCAGAACCCCAGTTTCCTATAACTTTGCAATGCACTGAAGATACCCTGAGGGGCCACCCCATGGTAGATAGGAGAGGGAGATGAAGAAATGAGCAATAGCGGAAGGAGGGGCTCTTCATGACAAGGAGCGAAGGGATCTCTGGAAAAAAACACTGGCTGTCCTCTGGACGGAGGTACTTGTACCTTTCCTGGAGCCAGCGGTATAGGTCACGGATGTCTGACATTTGGCATGCTGGGGAGGGCCCCTTTGAATGTCCTCCAACTTATAGTACATGAGGGATTTGGAACTAGAGATGTAAATGCACATCTGCTGGAAAAACTGAATGAGGCAATGTTTGCAGGTACACACAATACTACAGTAGCTAGATTAGGGATACGATTTGCGGTATAAGGGACTGGACTGTGGCACAACAGTTTCCGGTTGTGGTATAATTGTTGCTGTAGGTATAAGCTGAAGTCTAATGACTGAAAAGGAATATTATGCATAGAAATCGCCATTAGCTCCTCTATATAATGTGACTACTCATGCGTAATCTGTAATAAGATGACGCTGGTTGCTAAACAATATAATAAAAACATGTTGGAAAAAAAGACTGATGTAGTTAGTGTAGGACCAGGATTGCAAACTAACAGTTTATTGTCATCCACACAAGAATATCCACTTGTATGTTTTCATATCCATAGTTGTATAGTGGTTAATGTAGAAACTGAACAGAAGAAGCTTAAGATGGGTAGTAGATTCATTGGTGTTGCAGAATGCCTTCCCTTATTTGATTCGTCTCTCCTTCAGTATTTTCCCTTTATTCCTTCTATTGCCACCAATTCTTTCTCCTTCCCCTACAGGATTCCAATAAATATGTTTATCTGATGTAAATAGTGACCAGACAAACACCTTAGGGATGTTAGTTGGAAGTGTTAGTTTGGATAATGTACTTTGTAGATGCTTATTATGTTATACCATATTCATCGTGGTGTACATTTTCATATAACATATGTATTTGTAAAGCGTACGTCCAACCGTAGGCATCTTGGCGCTGAATGACAGATGTTTATTGATACCAAACTCAATGGCACTCATTTTATCGACCTCAGATGGATGAAAGGTGGAACCTGTGACCATCAGGTCGAACACAGGCCCCTACAGTGGATGCATTAGTCCACTAACACCACCACACCCAGTCATATGAGAATGTTTCTGCTGAAAATGTCAAATAAAGAATAATTGGAAAAAAGGAACAATGATAGGCATGCTGTATGGATGACCAATCATGCTGTCACAATTTTCCTCTCATTGGCTACATTTTGGAAAGCTTAATCTCATGTCTTCTCAGTTGGTGACATCACAGGTGTGAGGCACTCTGCAAAAATTCTAGATGCAGACCGAGCTCAATTAGAAGGGTCTCAAATGAACAGTGCTAGCTATCTACCAAAATCAAAGGTACTTGTGACATTTTAGGAAAGGATTATAGCCGTAATCCTAGTTCACCTTTAGGATTAGCGGTAATCCTAGTTCACCTTTAGGATTAGCATAATAGAAATTGTAAACACAAAATAGTTCCACAAACATGCAGGATCTCTGGGCACTTTTTCCAAAATGCATATTTCTGTATTCCATCTTTATCTTTCTTTAAGACGCTTATAACTTCTTATGTGATACTAAAAACAATTTAGCAGCCTACTCCTGGAAAGTCAGTTTCCTTGCAGCTCTAACACCTTAAGATACAGGCCTTATGTTCCCATCAGCCATATACATTGTTCCATGACAACCAAGTAGTCATAAGAACACATTTGACATTTTTGCATAGTAGGATTGGGATTTTCATGTAAAGATATAAGACTGGGCCAAGTGGGCTACATACCGGGGTATTGACCTGTCCATCCTTTCACAGTCTGCGAATCCAGACCCTATTGAGAGACTAATCATTTATGACTCCCCAATCTAATGTGCTTAATGGCTATGGCGGTGGACATACCTCTATGTTTGTGTGTGTATCTATTGCTCCATGTGGGAAGTGTGGTGCAGGGTTGGGGGGAGGCGGGAGGGGTGGGATGTTAGCTCAAATGTTTTACAGATCCTCAGGTGGGGTCCTCTTCGGTATCTGTTGTATCTACACTATGTCATGTGTCTGTATACCGTTTAGTGGGGGTTCGCCCACCGGGTGTTATAAACTTAATAAAAATTTGTTGTAAAAAAGAAATAAGAAATTCAAAATAATGGAATTATGGTCCATTACGAACCAGTCTAGCTACCTACAATCAATGTCCCGTTGGATAGTTTGTACATTCTGCTATGCTACCTGAAAGCAAATAAAACCAGAGTTAAAGCGGCTAAAGCTACATTATTGAGGAATATCCCTATTACCAAGATCTGCCAAGCGGCTACTGGGAGGTCCGTTCACATCTTTATAAGACACTGTTCTCTCAATATGAATTGTTAAGCATATGCTCAAGTAGGCCAGGCTTTCTTGAGAAATATATTTGTATAGTTTTGAATGATTTGTCTTTTATAAGTTCGGCCTAATTTTTTAGGGATAGGCTTGCTATTCTATTCAGGGCTTATGCTTAGCAGTAGAGATCCCCTGAAAGAGAAGGAAAGCTACCTTACTCTGTATTCCTAGTTATCCTTCAGGGGAATCTCCATTAAAATTATAACCAACCCACCCTCCTACCTGACAAAAATTATAAAGATAATGAATGTCCTCTATATAATACACAACTATACACATCATAAAAAATGACATAATTGCCACCTGCAGAGCATGAGGGGACACAGGAGAAGTTGGAGAACTAAAAGGTGTAGTGTGGGGGCGTGGTCAAGATGGCGGATGGTTGAGACGTGTTTGTGTCTCTCCGCTCCCCGCCACCGGGCCCACCATCCAGCGCAGCCCAATACGGGGCCGAATCCCCTGAGAGGTTGGGTAGCATAACTTGAGCGGAGGTAGAGACCGAGGGCACCAAAGATAACCTGGGAGCAGATCCACGGCCCAAAACGCGGAACTGAGGGTCTGCAGGCGCAGTGAGGCCTAGGCGCCTGGTCGTCTGAGAGGGGGCGCTGGCCTTCACAAGCAGCCGGAACACGGACACTCGAGACAGCCTGAGTCGCAGCATTGACTCTGTGGCTGGTGCGGCGGGGTGCAGGCACTGGGCCCAGTCGTGCGGGGCTCCCGCCGAGGAGTCACGGCGGACGGAAGACTGACGGCGCCCCTTGAGAAGCTGGGCAAGTGTGCTTGGCGGGAGGAGGAAATCGGGGGCCGCTCGGAACTCATGGAGCGGCCTCCCAGCTCCGACCGCGGAGCGGTGGGAGGCCTGGGTACCTGGTTGGCAGCGAGGAGGCTTCTGCCCGGGGGCTGCGGTGTCAGGCAACAGGCCCTGTCCCGAAACTCGTCCCGGTGAGTGCCTTGGCTGGCGTGCTGATGGGCCCCCTGCGGTGGCCGGATTGCGGCGAATTGTGGGGCCCGGGGTTGACGCGACTGCAGGGAAGTCGGCCTGCCCCTGGTCCTAGCGGAGGAAGACTTGAGGGGTGAGCTTGCGCCTCGCGCAGAGGCTTGCACCGAGCTTGGACTTGGAGAGCCCCTCTAACGACCCCACTAGTGACTAAATGGACACACCAGAAATGGACCATAACTCCTACTCCATTATTTTTAATTTCTTGGTGTTACTGTTTGTTATGATTTGGGTTTGTTTTGAACTCTCTTTGTTGTACGGACCTGGTAACTACTGTCATGAGCTCATGACCTCTACACAACCTAATACATTAATCTCTGCCTACACTATACACTTGTATCCAATGTCAGTCCGACTGAGAATCCTGACCTTAAATGTCAAAGGCCTTAATCACCCCCTGTACAGGAACTCCATCCTGTCTTACCTCGAATACTCGGGGGCCCATGTGTGTCTCCTACAAGAGACCCACTTGCTTCTTTGGGATGAGCATCGGCTCCGCTCCAAGCATACTTCTCTTCTGTCCCGAACAAAACAGCGGAGGTTGTCATTTTAGTCTCTGGTCACTTTAAGGACAAGGTTTGAGCCAAAGAGGCAGAGTTACGGAGGAGGCTATTAGCATACTTACTACAAATGGGCCCCAAAATAATTACATTAGCCTCGATATATTCCTCTAACGAAGGGCAGGAGACATTCTTGAAACAGGCAGTGGTGGAGATCATGGGGTCCTCTGGTCTTGGTGGGAGGGGGGGGGGGCCTTAACCTTGTCTTCGATAATGACTTGGATTGATCTGCTCACAGACAGGGGCAGACGGGCGCACTCTCCAGAGAAGGGTTTGCCTGGCTCGCCAATAGGGGCCTCATCGATATCTGGAGGACTACTCATTCTCAGGTACGAGATTACACATACTATTCCTACGCCAGGAAAACATATGCCAGGTTAGAATATTTCTAGGGCTCCCACGACCTGGCTCTTCGGGTGCAGGATGTCACAACTGAACCCAGATCCCTGTCGGATCAGTCAGGTGTTGTGGTCAATATAGATATTCCTAAACGTAGCCCAAATCCAAAGTCATGGCGCCTGCAAACCAGCCCCTTGTATAGCCCTGATAATGTAGCGCAAATAACAGAACGGTCAAAGACTATTTGGCAATCAATGACACCCAGGAAACAGCAGTTTCCTTTCTCTGGGACGCACTGAAGGCTGTGGTAAGCAGCGAATTGATCGCTATATCGTCGGCTGAAAATACTGAACAAAGGGATAAACAACAAGTTGCACAGCTCGAACACATCCACAAACGTACTGGAGCCCCACAGGTTTGGAGGCAGTTAGAGGCTGCTAGAATCTAACTTGCAGGAATATACACGGATAGGGCTGAATTTGCCCACTCCGCTTAAAATATAAATTTCATGCCGGGGCGACTGGGCAGGTAAGTCTCCACGCCAACAGACTGAGGTTCCGACGGTAGGAACAGCAGGTCCACGAGGTATTAGATTCTGAAGGCCAGGCACAAAGGATCATCACATAGCAGAGGCATTTAGAAATTATTACCAAAAGCTTTACGCTGCACAGAGCCTCCAACCAGAGGGAACCCTGCCATATCTCCAAGAAGCACATACATCTACCCTCACCTTGGACCAACGGGAAGATCTGGACAGCCAGATTAAAACCGAAGAAGTCTTTGCAGGTATAGCCCGACTAAAGCTATCTAAGTCCCCTGGCCCCGGCGGCTTCCATGCCATCTTTTATAAAACTTTATGCCCAATACTGGCCCCCCTCTTCACCTGACTTTTTAATGCCCTTGGGATCTCGGAGACTCTACTCCCCTTGATGAAAATGGCCTCTATCGCTGTGATCCCCAAACCGGGGAAGGACAAACCCCAATGTTCTTCATACAGACCGATTTCTCATTTAAACGTTTTTAAATATTCACTGGCATACTAGTCTCAATCCCCTTCTCCCGGACTTTCTTGACCCGGATCAAGCAGGGTTTGTCCCACAACGCCAGTGTGGGGACAATAAGTGCAGGGTCCTCCACCTCATAGTCATGGCTCAGAGACATGGCCAAGAACGAATGCTCTTATCAGTCGACGCCGAGAAAGCGTTCTACAGAGTTTATTGGCCCTACTTCTAGATCACATTAAAACATTTCGGCATGGGAGACAGATTTAGGAGATGGATCTCTAGCATTTATGATGGCCCTACTGGAGCCATTTAGATTAATGGCCACTCTTCCACCCCATTCATAATTATTAGAGGCACCAGCCATGGATGCCCGTTGTCACGGTTACTCTTTGCCTTATATATGGAGCCCATGGCCCACAGAGTCCGATCTCCCCTGGGAATCAAGGGCATTAAGTTTAGCAGTGACTCCCACACAATCAGCTTATACGCTGATGAGTTCCTGGTGGCGCTTGAGGACCTGGCCTCTTCCCCAATGGCATTCCTTGATGAACTCACAGCCTTTGGCCACGTAACAGGCTTTAAAATAAATATCCACAAGTCACAAGCCCTAAACCTAACAATGACACAGCAGTCATTAACCACCCTCCAACAAGCCTTTCCTCCTTGGTGGGCCACCTCTCACATTAAATACTTGAGACTCCAGATCACCCCCACGACTTCCGAGACTGTGACTCTCAACTACTGCAGACTGACCCAGCAGATAAGTTCCGACTTGTGCAGCTGGCGGCAACATATCCTCTCCTGGCTAGGAAGGACAGCCACAGTGAAAATGGCAATCTTACCTAGGATTTTATGCCATTTCCAAGTGTTACCCATAGACCCCCCCCTCTCAGGGCTCTATCCGCTGGCTTCCATCATTTAATCTGGGTGGATAAACGCCCCAGACTTAGCAGGGACTTAATCTACAGGCCTCCTTCGGAGGGCAGTTTGGGGGTGCCAGATCTTGTTCGCTACTACCAGGCGGCCCAGAGAAAATCTTTTGTCCAATGGGCATGTGCAGAGTCGGAAAAGCACTGGCTTTTTATGGAAACAGAGCTTGCAGGGCAACCCCTGTGGAAGATCCCTTTTTTTCCAAAAAGTGTGCGTCCTCCCAATTTATACCTTTCTTCTTTCACCAAGCCAGCCTTAGACAAGGTGGCGACTCGTTGTCATCTCACTTCCTTTCCCTCTCCCTTGACACCTACTCTATTGTAGGGAACCCAGAGTTTACCCCGGCCCTCACGGACCCTGGATTTCATCGCTGGACCTAAGCTGGTTGTAGATCGATGGGACATCTGTTCGACATGGAGGGCCCCTCCCGTTTGACTACCTCCACCAAGAACACGATCTCCCCGAAGGAGAGAGGTGGCATTACACCCACACCCGTTATTGGGTGATGCAACCACAGTCCGGCCAGGGGCACAACGTCACCTCACCCCATACGAACGATGGCTACTCTCTAGCACGACAAGCACACGGCTTATCACCCATCTATAAATGCTACTGGCCCTTGAATGCCCAACCACAAAATCCCCGGGATAACGGCGGTGGGAGGCGGAGATAGGGAGGGAGCTCTCTATGAAGGAATGAGACGACTCACTTCTCAAAACATCCCAGGCATTGAAACGCTCACTAAAATCATAAAATATTGGTACCTCACCCCTAACAGACTAAATCAACGGATACCATGCAAATATCGTGACTGCTGGCGCCAATGCGGCTCTGTTGGAACACTATGACATATCTCATGGGAATGCCCAAAATTAGCTACTTTCTGGGCTCAGGTCCGAAAGGACATAGACATGCACCTAGACACAGAAATCCCTAGATTCCCGGCATATATCCTTCTAGGCCTCCCCAACGTACTTACCTTTCCACTAAAGTCCCGCAGAGGCAGACAGACAGGTTTAGCGCTGCTAGCGGACCTTCAAACCATATTAACGCACTGGGGCACTCGAAATATCCCTTCTCATCAAGGCTGGCTACATAGACCCTGGTATATAAAGGGAATGGAGCGAATCACCTTCACACAGGCTCTGGAAACCCTTCTAAACCCTCCTCACGACAGAATTTCCTGAACCTACTTGCCCTAAATACTTACGCTTACTCCGCCTATCAGAGTCAGCCACAGCCTACCTACAGAACCGCTGGTGTGTCAGGGGTTGGGAGGGTATGGCTCTATTTTCTTATCTCTTTGTACGAGCAACCATGTCCGGGTTGGTTGCGTGGGTGAGTTGCGGGTTCAGTATTCTGTTGCAATTATCTCGGCTGGCGGGCCTCCATCTGTTACATATGTCTATCGCTACTTAAATTCAATAAAGAATATTAAACCATAAAAGGTTAGAATCAGTTTTCAACCTAGTATAGCTACAGCCTACATTGCATTTTCCTTCACCTAATTCCCTTTAAAAAAAAGTTGGTGGAAAAAAACAAGAGTTTCTAGTGAAATTTCGGTATTTTAAGTATATTTACAGTTTTGTAAGTAAATTAATTAAACTGGCCTGTATTGCTTGTTTACAGCTGCTAAAGTGTGTTCTGTGTCACATAAGACAGTACGGCCTTCCCAAAGAAAGGCCAAGACAAAACACATAAGTAGCTCTTTTGGATCTGGTTATCTCTTGAACACCAAAGCCTAAAAAGAAGGTACTAAGCAAATGTGCTCTCAGTGGTTTCTGATTCTAGAGACAATATGTAATTTGTGTCACTGGGTTCACTCAGGGGGAGGCACAAATGCCACAGAAAAACTGCCTCAAAATTTACCACTACCTAAGACTGTAAGAAATGTAACATTCATGACAAAAAAGAGAGGAAAGAATTTGATCAGATAACCAGAAATAAAAAAAAACACGAGAGGATAAACATAAGCCAATCAAATTTAACATACCCATGCAGTCCTTAATGGATTTTTGCAACACCTGCTGAAACAGCTCATCGTACTGTGAATCGGTGAGATGATATTGTTCCTAGTAATGGATGAACAAATAATTGATGAGTATAAGAACACTCACAGTTTCAAGCATGAAAAATAGATAGCGAAGAGCATCTACCAGTAAATTGGCTGGTCATGCCATTTGCACATTAAGTTTTACAATCATTTGAAATTTTGAAATGCACCCACTTGTGGCAAAGACACAAAACTAATTATAAAGCTGACCAGAGGGATTATGGTGAAAGGTGGCTCTAAGTCAACCATTGCAATATTTGTAGATTCGTCTTTTAACATGTTCACCACAGGTGCTGTCATTTCATGCTGTCAGAAAGCTTGCAATATATTTGTGCCATCTATAAAAAAGCACTGACTTCAAGGCAACTAAACCTATTTTTAAAAACATTAAAATCTTGATAATGACACCTATGTTTAGTGCTTGTGTGTTAATAAATCTGTCACATGGGGGGCGTGGCTAACAGCCGAATATGGCGGACGTCTAGTTGACGAGCTCCGGGCCGGGGGCTTCAAAATCCTGTAATTTGCTACGTTTTCCGGTGCTGGGGTAGTGTCCGACTCCCGGGCGCTGCCTCTGGAGGCTGGGGAGCTGTTCTGGTGTTCTCGCAGCAGCTGTGCGGGTCACTGCCGTCGGCTGAGACGCTGTCGCTGGCATTGCGCCGGTCCGGGCCTGGTGAAGTGGAAGTGGGCTGCAGCCGCGGCACTGAAGTGAAGGGGAGACCTGCGGACGTGCAGTGGCGTTGGTCCGCACTGGACGCCCCGGTCTGCTGCCTGGTTGGTGGCGGCTGCAGATCGGACCTGAGCGCCCCTCTGTGACGACTGCGCTGTGTCCGCCTGTCAATCATCGGCTATTTCTTATGAACGCTCCCCTGAAGGACGGCCGGGGTGTCCGGTGTGCCTGCGCCCGCACTGGGGCCTCAACTGGTGGAGACGAAGCGCTCGGCCTGCCCGGCCCACCCCGACAGAGGTGCCCATGAGCGCGCTGAGTATCCGGTCAGCGAGCAGGGCTGCGACGACGCTGTAGAAGTGCTGACCCTGGGGTCTCTTCGTGCCACGGCTCGTGGGGGATGGCCCGGAAGCCCTGGGTGAGCCCGGGATCATTGTGAACTATTTCTGCTGAACTGCTGTGACTGGGTGGCCGTGAGGGCTTCCCCCCGGGCCCCGCTGATCGCCCGCAGGTGGATGTGACTGCTGGTTGCCCCCTGGGGGTGCTGAGGGTGTCTGAGACGAGCCATTTGTCGGGTGGCGACTGACAGCGGTGGAGGCTGCCGTAGAGGCCCCGGAACCAGTGAGTAGACGCCCACTTGGAAGACTTGGCTAACCTGAGTATCTATGCAGTGCCGCAGCGGGGGGAACCGCGTAGAGACGGCGCCAGCGGCGGCAGGCCCCGAACCAGCGGCTCTCATCGCGCCACATATCGGTGGCGGGCCGGCGGCCCGGTATCGGCGACTGATAGCAGTGAGGTTGTAGGTGGGAGGCGCCTGGAGCCCTGCCTGCGGGAGAACAGTGTCGGTGATGCCACAGTGAGGCCCCCCAGAGACCGGTACGACTTTTGGGGCCTGGATAGCCTAACATTCTGCTGTGCGGCTCTTTCCTTACCTCTCCCTACGTACCAGAACACCGAATCTACGTGTTGGCCTGTCCGCTTGGGGGGGACTGGTGCCTGGTCCGGGGACGGCTGTAGAGGTGCGCTTTGGGGCCTGGTGCATTGCTCTTCCCTCTGCCTACCGCGGGGCATAGCTCCTGGGACGGGAAGCCTCGTGAATACGTCCGGACATTCCAGTTCGTTGCCTCCTTCCGCCTTGGCGACGAAATGGGCAGGGTCAGGCCCAGGGCGCCTGTGCGACCGTCTAGTGTGAGCACTGCGTCACATCCCCCGGGCCGCGCTGACGACCGCCCGGACCGATCATCAAGCGGGGGGTCGCCTGCTGCGCCCCCGGATAAATTAGATATGATCCTCAAAGAGATCAGGGACACTCGGTCGGCGCTGGAAGGCCAACTAGGAGCGATCTCTGCCGACCTAAATCTCCTGAAAGATGACCATCGGAAGCTAGCGGACAAGGTGCGACACACGAACCAGACGGTAGAACCCTTGATATCACAGGTGGCGACTCACACCGAACAGATTACCCTCATGCGCCAGCAGATCGATGCATTACAGGCGCGGGCTGATGATGCGGAAGGGCGCGCGCGCCGCAACAATCTCCGGATAGTGGGATAACCGGAGGGCGTAGAGGGCCGAACCCCACGACTCATATTGAAAACTGCCTGAGAACAGTGGTGGCCCTTTCAGGCCTCTCCCCCCACTTTACTGTTGAGAGGGCGCATCGGGTCCATGCGAGGCGGCCCCTGCCGGGTGCCAACCCCTGCCCTATACTAGCACGTATCCTCAATTATAGGGATCCTGACCACCTACTACAAGCTGCCCGAGACAGTGGTCCACTAGGTGTAGACAACGCCACCGTCCTCATCTTCCCAGACTACACACAGGCAGTCCAGCGGAAGCGCTTCTCCTTCATGGCGGTGAAGGCGCGGGTCCGTGCTGCGGGCCTCCCATTTGCGCTGCTTTTTCCGGCCAAATTGAAAGTGGTCCATCCGCAGAGGTCTATCTTTTTTGACACGCCAGATAGTGCATGGGACTGGCTGGACAGAAACTTCCCGGAGGTTCTCCCGGCTAGAAGGCTGGATTCTGCGGTGCCGCGATCACAGACACTCCACCGAAGGCGGAAAAAGACTATGCTAACGCAGAGTACGTCCTCCAGCGTTCCGCCACCGCAGCAAATCCGGGAGGGCCAACGCGAGGCACTGTGCTCGGCCTCCTCCTTTCGCTCCGCCCGGCCCCCGATCAGCACTAGCACATCCTTAGGAAACTCCATGGACTCCGACACGGATGGAAGCGTGGCGCTATTTCCTTCGGACTCCAATCACCTAAGCAAAGACCCTCTAGAGAGCCTCCCGGGCTGATATTCTGGCCTCTTCTCCATATTGGGGGGCTTGCTCTCTGGGGGTGTGCTTGGGAGTGAACACCCCCTCACTGGTTATTGATGACATCTCCTATGCAGTTCGCCCACCTCAGTGGGCCAATGGACCATATTGTGTAATTCGGTCAAGTATGGGTCGTTCCCCGGTCTGCCCTGTCTGGGGCGCTTCCACGATTTGCACACACTACTGAATATTCAGTGTGACACTAACCTATTCCCCCACTAGGCGATAGCACTGGTTTAGGCTCTGTAGTTATGTTTTGTTTTCAGTTTGGTCGGACGCGATTGGAGCGTTGGACCCAGTATTGGGTAACAAGGTTTTTGTGTATAGGTTTGCCACATGGTCTGGGGGGCGGGGGAGTGAGGGTGGGACGGGGGGGGGTGGGGGGCTGGAGGGGAAAGGCAGTTGTCTCCTGCCACGATGACAGTCCCAAGGTCATATGTCTGTATATCCTGGAATGTGAGGGGCGTGGGCTCCATTCAGAAACGCCACAGAGTAGTAGCCCAGTTGCACCGCCGCAAGGATCAAATAGAATATTTTCAAGAAACTCACCTGATACATATCGAATCCCTGAAATTGCAAAAACGCTGGAGGGGTCAATTCTATGCCACTTCATACTCCGCCTTTTATAGAGGGGCCGCAATATGGCTCCGCGCAGGAGTCCCCTTTTCCTTGTTAGAAAGCCGGGTTGATGATCAGGGTAGGTATGTGTTGTTGCGGGGTCTATTGAATGGCTCGCCTGTAGTGTTGGGCTCTTTGTACGCCCCTAATGTGGATCATGTACAATTCCTTTACCGGGTTTCCGTGGCCTTATCTGACTGGGGTGATTGTCCATGGCTGCTTGGTGGAGATTTGAATGCTGTCTTTGATGTTGAACTGGATCGATCTCACCCTACCTTGGCTGGTACTGCTGCGCGGACCCGAGCCGCGGCCTTGGGTCAGTGGGCGCAGGGCTGGAATCTACTAGATCTTTGGAGGTCACAACACCCGGTGGATAGGGAGTACTCCTTTTATTCTTATCCTCATCAATTGCACACACGCCTGGACTACTTCTTGGGCTCGCCGACATTGTCCTTTGCGGTTTCCCATTGCACCTACCTGGGCAAAACCCTATCTGATCACAACCCTATCGAATTATGCTTTGAGTGGGGCCGGTCCCTAGCGCCGATACCAACTTGGAGGATGCATCCCCTTCAGTTAGTGGACCAGGTTTTCCAGGACACCTTACAAAAGGCGATCAATACATACTTTACTGTCAACGAAGGCACCGCCTCGACACGTTCCATAGAATGGGAAGCCTTTAAGGTGTCCATACGGTGTCCCTGAGCTCCTTAGTAGGGGCCCGTAGGGAAGTAATCCGGGACCTGACGAAACTGGAGGCTGCGCTCCAGGAACAGGAAGTAGAGGCCCAACGGGATGAACAGGCAGAGGAATCCTTGCAGACAGCCAGAGTAAAGTTTGCGGAGACTCTAGAGTGTCTTCGCTTATTAGATTATAGGGCGTACACTCAGCGCACGCATTCAGAGGCTGACAGGCGGGCCCATTGCTGGCACGTCTAATTGCCCCCCCAACTTGCCAGACTCCCATCCTGGTCATTAACACCGTGCAACACGGACAAGTTCAGTCCCAATTGGGGATAAACTTGGCGTTTCGGACTCATTACGAGCAGCAGAGATCCACGACTTAAAAGCACTGATTACTTCGGCCGAGATCAGAGTAGCGATAAAGTCCTTAGCCCGTGGGAAGACCCCTGGTTCTGACGGGTTGCCAATCAAATTTTACTCCACTTTCTCTTCTCTATTGATCCCCAAACTACTCCAACTCTATATGACATCACTCGATGAGGGAAGGCTGCCCCCTACCACTCGGGAGGCGATCATCACCTCCCTCCTAAAGCCAGATAAGGATCCCTTAGATATGACATCCTATAGGCCCCTATCGCTCCTTAATACTGAATATAAAATTCTTAGTAAACTCTTAGCTAACCGCCTCCTCCCACTCCTCTCGCGGTTGATTCATTCAGACCAATGTGGCTTTGTCCCACGGCAGAGCACATCGCTGAATCTTCGGCGCTTCCACGCCATCATGCATGCCTCAGGGCTCCGTCCGGCGGGAGCAGGGTGTCTATCCTTGGACATATCGCAGTCCTTCGATACACTAAGTTGGTCTTATATGCTGGAAGTGTTGGGAAAAATGGGCATGCCCCCAGAACTATGCGCCTGGATTCAGCTGCTCTACACCGCCCCCACGGCCAGGCCGAAGACAGGCTCGATTATCTCCTCAGCTTACCCTATCTTTCGGGGTACACGCCAGGGCTGTCCATTATCGCCTATATTGTTTGTTCTGGCGCTTGAACCGCTAGCCCAGAACCTGAGGCGGGCCATAGTGCCCCATGGCATTCCAATGGAAGGGGTCCTGCATTCGGTCTCGCTTTACGCAGACGATATGCTGTTGTATTTTCGTGATCTCCAGGCGGACATGGGGGAGGTGGCGGATCTTTTTCTTCACTTCGGGGAGATCTCCGGATTGCACCTTAATGCTTCTAAGTCCGTAGCCTATTCCTTTAGTGGCGCGCTTGCGGCTCCGGAGCTCCACTTTGGGCCCTTGACCTTCAGGGTAGCGCCAGTCACCTTTAGATACTTGGGGATTAATATCTTTTGTTCCGTGCCGGATGTCATTGCAGGCAATCTGGTGCGCACAATCTCTTCCATACGTTCCCAAATTGCATTTTGGAACACTTTGCCTCTTACCATAGCGTGGCGGGTAACGATATCCAAGATGGTGATGTTGCTTCGCCTGCTTTATCACGTCGTCAACATCCCAGTGGTATACCCTGCATGGATCTTCCGAGAGTTGGATGCACTGCTGATCTCGTTGATCTGGGGTTCGGGGAGACATAGGGTGGCGTTAGCTAAGCTGCGGCTCCCGAGTGACGCTGGTGGGATGGGCGCACCAGACTTTAGGGCATACTGTATTGCTGGCCAGCTGCAGTGGCTGGCCTACTGGCTGGCCGGTAAACACCTGTTTGAAATCGGCTATACCCCTACCCAACTGGCACGTGGTGCCCTGCAATCGTTGTTGTGCCCCGGCGCCCCTAGGCCATTGGACCCCCCGGCCCTGCTGAAGATAGCGCTCCATTACAGGACAAGGGCATGCAAGTATGCTAAAATCCAAAATCCATATTCTCCCAACATGCCGCTGTGTGGCCTCCCAACGAGGCAGGGAATCCCGAGTGCCGGACAAATACGGCCTTGGTCACAACAGGGGGTGGAAACAATAGGCACCTTTTTTCAAGAAGGTAACCTGATGCCCCACGTACACTTTGTGAGGGTCAACGGGGTGCCTGACACCCAGTTTCTGCTCCATGCGGCGATCTCCCGGTATATCCGGACACAGTGGCAGGCGACACCTGTAGAACCTTCAACATTCCACCTTCTGCGCTCTCTTTCACATAATGGGCCATGGACGTTTTCTGGTTCGCTGGCTTAACCGAGGCCTCCGGGAGCACACACAGATCTCCGTGGCCCCCCTCAGACTGCGGTGGGAAGCAGATTTGTCCCGGGCATTTAGTGACAGAGAGTGGACCTATATATTGGAATACCCTAAGAAAGTGTCCTGCAACTGTAGATTGAAGACTATTCAATTGTTTCTCCTCCACAGGGCGTACCTTACTCCCCATACACTAAGCAAGATGTACGACACAGCGGTGGCGGCCTGTCCTCGTTGCCCGGCACAGGTTGCTGACCTGTTGCATATGCTGTGGCTCTGTCCAGCACTGCGGGGATACTGGGGTAGGATAACACACGTCTTAAGCACGATTACCGAACGCCCCTCCTGGGACGCAAAAGAGGCTTGCTTATTGAGTCTTTTACCGCTCCCCCTTAAAGCGAAATTGATGCGATGTTTTGCCAACCTGGCATTAATGCTAGCAAAGCGCCTGATAACACAGCGCTGGAAATCTCGTGCCCCGCCGCGTGTAGAGGCCTGGGGAGAGGAGGTGTTGCGATGGTCAGTGGCAGAGCGAGAGGCGCTATATCGTGAGGAAAGTCGGGGGTTGCGCAAGCATCCTATATCCCTAAAGTGGGCACATCTGACTGAATTGTTTAAGAGTGAGGTGGAGGAGGGGGAGGGGGGCTGCGGGAACCATTCCCCAGAGTCCCCCGGAACAAGCCGTGGTGCATGTCGGCGGATGTGATTTGTGATAGAGGATTGAGAGAATTTGTCCACTGGTTCTGAGTGCTGTAGTATTCCAAATGATTAATGCCACTTCCAGGTGGCAAGTGATTGAGGGGGGGCCTCCCCCCCATACCCCAATGGCTTTTTATTTATTTAGTTCCCCCCTCTTGATGCACTGTTCGACCTCCTTCCTACCCCTACCACATGCTTGGTGTGTGGTTTCCTTCTCCTCCTGTGTTCGCCCCCCCCAGGGGTATGCTCTACGGCCTTCAGACCAAAATTGTTTAATTTTTTTGTGGTATAATTGGGTACGGAGGATGGGATTGGGAGTTGTGGGACTGTTGAGCGAGCACCGCTTCCCTTGAGTACAGTATCTTGAAGGAGGGGAATGTAACACACAACAATGTACTTGGCTGATGACCTTCCTAGCTGTCTTGTGACGTTTTGGAATGTATTGATAACTATGCTACATTCTGTACAGATTGCAAAAGATACCCGAGTTGTCTTCTTTGCCTCACATACAATTAACGCAATTACTGCAGGTTGTAATGCAATGCTCCTCCTCATGTAAAATCTCAATAAAGTTTGTTTAAAAATAAATAAATAAAAAAATCTGTCACATTTTGCTAAGATCAGAATCTAGAAGTTACTGAACTGTAACAATGGACACCCACAAATAAATGTAGTTCTTCAGCAATGGTATGTTCAGTGAATTCATTGCTTGCTTGAATATTCCGCAACATCAATCTAAGAGTCTTTAACCAAACAAATATAGCACTTAATTTTCTAAGCCCTTCACTTTTCTAGGTTTTATCCCATATTCAGGGACATTGTTTCCGCACTCAAAATCTATCCTCCAGGCACTGTAGTTCCACCCTTGTCCACTCTGCTAGTTATGAGAAGAACCACAAAATGCAACCAGTTAGCTAAAACCCTCTTCTTGAAATTTAGATATGAGATCCTCCAGATAAATTCATTCACAGCTAAGTGGTCATCTTAACAAATAGCGGAAAAGGAATCTAAATGCTCACTCTGCTCGTGAGATACAGAGGAAGACATCTCACACATTTTATTTTTTAGTCCTGTATTTGTCTTTTTTAGAAGGAAATGGATTAAGCCGCTGATTCGGAGTTTATCACCTAGAAAATATCTGGCGGCCCTAAGAATTCTAAAATCAGAACTCACGACTTATTGTATTTGGCGTACGTAGATTTCTACTTGCCATGAACCATCTACGGAGAAGGAGAGGGTTAAAATTTTAAGGTTGAATTTTACCATCTGTCTATTTTATCATGTTTTATCCATTGAACTATAATTGATTATGATTAACTGTATATTTGTAATACTGTATTCTTAGACCAACTTTATTTAAACCAAGTATTTTGATTTTGATATTTATTATGCACCTTGCACTCTATATAGTTCATATGCAAAAATGCATTTAAGTTGAGTATCCTTTTGCTTAGCCGCAAATACCCTATTTGGAAATGTATGTGGTATTTTTGCTTGTAGGCACTAGTGTTTTAAAAAAAGAGCAATTTATGTAATAAGGGTGTGTTATTATTTATTTGAAATTTTATTATTATGACCTTTTACGGCTCTTTTGAACCGAAATAAAGAAAGAATGAATGAATGAGAAGAATAAGTCACTTTCCTTCGATAATGCCTTATGTGGTAGAGACTCTATTTAGCCGCAGGTTCCTTACCTTACAATAAAACCCAGGCGTCAGACTGGATCTGGAAAATCTTGAGCAGTTCACCTCTATGTGCCGGAAGTGAAGTGCGCCATTCCTATTTAGAAGGCACCCCAGCATGCTGACATTTTCTTTTTGTGACAGTTCCGCAACAGAAGATTTGAGCCACAACATAATGCTTTTGTAACAGTGTGCAGACACTAAGTTCCTTCAAGGGTCACCCTAAGCAGAGAAATCTGTTCACACAGAGGGGAGGATGGGAGGGCTGGTAAGAGGTTCTACCAGATAAAGAGTTACCAAAGGTATGTGACTTGTTTAACTGAAAGACTTCTAGCTGCCGATTCCTTTCCTTAGACTAGTTACCCAAGCAATACCTCCCCAGAGGTGGATCTGCGAAACCAGTTCATCCAGTAGTGCTAAGTTAATGTGCGCAGACACTCACCTCACAGCCTCGCAGATGTCCAGGACAGAAACTCCATGCACAAACACACTGGTCGCAGCCTTGGCACTGGTATAATGAGCACCCAATCCCTCAGAGGTTGCTTCTTGGCCAGTGCGTAGCAGATTTTAATGTAGAGCACAATACATCTTGAGATGGTCCTTTTCTCGACAGCCTTTCCTTGAGCACATCGACAAAAGTCAAAACCAAGTTAAGGACCCATTGGAATATGAAGGGTTTAGGGAGATACAAGTGTTGGAGACCTTTGCCAGATCAACCCTATCTGTTCAAGTCACCTGTTGTGTTCCTCAAACACAAGAAATCTGTCTCTAAAGCAAAGTCTTCCTGGGCTAACGAAAGAACAAACAGCACCTCGGACAAAGGTGCAGAGAGGAGATTAACATTTTTGGTAGCACACCAAGCCACAAATTTGACCCGACAGCAGGTGTATTATGTCTTGGTTGAGGGATGCCTGGCTGTCAGAATGCATAAACAACAGTTGATGGACAGAATGCAGAACAATGTCAACATTCACCCCAGTACAGAGATCTGGGCCTAAATCCATCGTTTTCTTGCTCACCATGCCATTCCAGTTTGAATCCAGCCATATGCAAATCAGTCTTGACCCTGTGCCTCATGAGAACAGTCCAACCCGAACTGCCAAGCCAGGTCCTCCCTGGACCAGAAACAAACATCCTAGGACCGGTTTCGGGGTTTCACCCCTCTTCAACCAGGATAGCTTGATTCCAGTGGCATTGAGAGCACGGGACCCACGTCTGGGCATACCCGGCCCACTCGGTCCCTTGCTCACTCTGCCACTGGATTCAAGGTAGCCTGGCAGATGAGGGTTATGAACCCGAAACCGGTCCCAGGATGCTTGCTTCCGGTCCACTGAAGACATGGCTTGGCAGTTCGGGCTTGACTGTTCCCATGAGGCACAGGGTCAGACTGATTTGCATATGGCCATGTCTGAACTGGGGTGGTGGAGTGAGCTAAAGAATGATGGATTAAACCCAGATCAGTTGACTGGGGATGAGTGATTGATTTGCTCAAACGCTCCGTCCATCATCCCCTTTGGTATCGCTTTGGCTGCCAGAATGGCACTGAAGACTTTGGCAGGAAGGCTAAAAACTGTACACTGCCGCTGATCAATCTTTATGCATGAAGGCGGAGTGTGCGCAGGTTCGGGTGCATGATCCTGCCCTCTTGCTGTGACAGCACATTACCCTGAAACGGCCGTCAGATTGGAGTGCCAATGCTAATCCTCAGGAATTTAGGATACAACACTCTCCGTGCCCAATCCAGAGCCACAAGAACGACTAGGGCCCAGTCGTTCCTGATCTTGAGAACTCTGAGCACGAGTGGTATCGATGGAAAGGCTTACAGGTGGCCTGATCTCCACCCGATACAAAATTGAAACTCCAATGCGCAAAAGTGATGACAATGTGCGTCCTCAGAGGTGGCGAATAGTTCGATATAGGTTCTCCCTAATCTCTGAAGACACCTTGAACCACCTCTGGATGGAGATGCCATTCCTGATCGGCAAGGCATAAACGGCTGAGTTAGTATGCTCTGGTGTTCAGAGAGCCCCCAGATGTTGAACCACCGGGAATATGTCCTGAGGTCCTTGCCATGTTCAGAGACGCAGGGCCTCTTGCACAGGGTCTATGACCCCAACCCACTTCATTTGATGCAATACTACATAGTGGTGGTGTTGTCTGAGAACACCTGGACACCTGAACCAGCATTCCCTTGAAGGAAGGAAGGCTTTTACTGCCAGGCGAATAGCTCTCAACTTCAGCAGGTTGATGTGGAGCCGAGATTCTGTCGCAGACCAGAGTCTTCTGATTTACACCTCTCCCAGATTGTCGCCCAAATACAAGAGTGGAGCATCTGTCACCACAGACAGTTTACCAAGATTCCCCTCATTCTGAGCTAACTGGGACTTCAGATCCCACTGCAGAACATGCATAAGCCAGCAGGCATGCGTTAACAGCAGTATGCAGGAGGCCACAAGGCCGAGAAGCCTCAGTGTCAATTTCATTAAAATACAGGATCGAGGCAGGAACATCAGAATCATAGCCTGAATCAACTGGACTCGCTGCTCCAGAAGCTAGGTCTATAACAGCTCTGTGTCCAGAACACCTGCAATAAAAGGGAGCGTCTGAGAGGGAGACAGGTGTTACTTTGGCACATTGATAATGAACGCCAGTGAGTGCATGGGGTGTGAGACGAATGCCTGACGCAAGCCTGCATTCTACAGCCAGTCGCAGAGGCAGGGGGGAAACTGGAAACCATGAGCTCAGCAGAAGGGATGTGACCACTGCCATCACCTTGGTGCTCGCCCAAGAGGTGCTGGTAGGCCAAAAGGGGAGAACAGAGAACTGAAAGTGCTTGCGGCTCATTGTGAACCGAAGGTAATGCCGGTGTGCAAGCAGGGAGAGTATATGAAAGTAGCCGTCCTGGAAGCCCAGTGCTACCATCTAGTCTCCAAGGTCCAGGACAGACAGGTACTTAGCCAAAGTGAGCATCTTGAATTTCTACGTCTTGAGAAGAAGTTGAGAGGGTGCAGGTCTAAAATAGGAACAGAAAAGTTCTCTGCATGGCAATGGACGAGTACCCTTGTCCTGACTGCCTAACTCTACTGTTGTCAAGAACGTGTGCGCCATGACATAGGCTTGTCTCATAGATAGTGGATTTGTTGGACCGACAGGGGCGCTCAAAGGGCTACCCTCATAGTGGTGGAAGTCTACTGCCTTCACCAGGAGTTAAGCAGCACAAACATGGTGGTGGCTGCATACTGTGTAGTGATCAGTAAGAGTGAACAAGTCCTTTTTAACATCTGTCACTGGAGTGAGGCCAACCAGCCACTACACCTTTTTAAAGTTCTGTTGCCGAGTGATTATCTCACCCTCACCAGTTACATGTCAAGTGCTGCACTGCGCTGGAGTGGTGACTGCGCTGGTTGTATGTGTGCCTGGGAGGGGTACAGTAGAGGTATAGAGCAGTGCTCTGCAGTGCGTGCATAGTGAGTGTATGTAATGGGTGTATATAGGCCTGTGAGGAATACATTACATGGCTGCTGCAGAGCTGTGCATTGTGCGCACAGAGAATGCACGTATTGGGAGCATCTGTACTTGCAATGAGGGAAGGGTAAAGCAGTGTGCAGTGCATACATGGTGAATGTGGGAACTAGCAGAGTTTGTACTTACAAGGGTCACCCCCATGCATTGTGCCTAAAGTGGCACAATGCATGGGGGTAACAGTACTGGTTAGTATGTGTGCTTTGTGGATACACTGAGGGCAAGTGTGCGGGTAATGGTACATTATTTGGAGGACACTGGGTAATATTTTGGTAAGCCCAGGCCTGCCTGGTGAAGGTATGAATGGGTAGAGTAGTCGCCCTAGAGAAGAGTTGTGTATTGCTACATTCCTATGAGCTGGGTGGGAGACTAGAGAATGGAGAATGAGACTCCCCTGGTACACTTCACAGGGTGCTTTCTGATCCAGTTTGAGATCACAAGAAAGGGGCCAGGACACATATCAGGAAGCAAGGGGGCTGATAAGGGAATCATAAAGAGTAGGGCTGGGAGCCTATGAAAAATCGTTTTAGATACATATAACTGTGGCTGACATCAAGGTGTGTACTTTGGTCACTCCCATGGCCTGTGCTGTGGGACTATCAGCTTCGGAGTCTTTCCTGCTCTGACTGACAGCCTTTCAAGAAGAAACAGGAGAGAAAGGTGTAATAAAAAAAGAAACAGAACCTTAACATAAAACTTCAAAGACCATTACCCTAAATCACATGTAGTGTCTGGGAATGGAGTGTAAGAAGGAGAGGTTGAGACCCTAAAAATGTGTATCTTGCCAAGCAGTCAGACAGGCTGTGTGAGGATGGGAAGCTCTGCAAGTTTAGGAGTGGGGGGAGGGGCAAGGCATGCTAGTCTCCCTGCTGGGTGAGGGACATCACCCAAGGGAACCAAGACCACCAGCCCCTAAGCCTGGCTGTTTGCTATGACTAGTGTGCTATGTGAGGGAGAGGTATGGAGGGAATGAGGTCCAGTTGGGAGCCCAGCCGAGTGGACTCCCTGTGCGAGGTGTGGGATGACAGCTGCTGCACCAATTGGGTCTTTAGCTGCTGCACCAATTGGGTCTTTGCTCGTGTGCAGATTACAGTCGGCAACCCCTGTATGCAAGAAGAGGGATGTCATTAAAATAGCTGTTAGCAGAGTGCCCTGGAAGGCAAGTGAAGCCTGTGTAGCAGCGCCGGTTGCAGCGACCCCATATGCCAGGAGGTGTTGCCAATACCAAAGCTGTTGAAAGGATTGTGCCAAAGTTGCCTCTGTGAACTGAGGAGGACCCCGTTGGTGCATCAACACATCAATGGGACCCCAGCCGGGAGCATCAGAATCCAAAACCACTGGAGAGTGCAGGACATACTGTGCAGGAGGTGAACCAGAGCACAATCCATCTCTGCTGGTGCCAGCCGTGTATGCTCAGAAGAGAGCCCAAGTGCAGAGATCTGTTGTGCCTACCACATGCAGACAACTCTCTCCAAACAGGACCAGAGCATAGTGAGTAGCTGTGGTCGGGGCACTCGCTGAGACACGGCAAGCTTCCTAGCTGCTGGAGCAGGTAAGACTAGTTACTGCCTATCAGGAAACGGGACTCTCTGCTAAGGGCTCAGTGGCTTCAAGGCACTTTTGACTACCTTGCTAAGTCAGAGTGGACTGTTGAGTTAAGGCCTACTAGGAAGAATTCTTTGGATGTAGCCACCAGTTCATGGGGCATAACCCCTATCACATTATGAAGAGCAGGTGGGGCAGGGATTTGCCATCCAAACACTAGAGCGCCAACCTCAAGGGTAAAGTTGTTATTGTTTATCTATGTCGTAACATTGCTTTAAATGCATAGGGTTGGGGAATAAAAAGCTTCTTTTTATTATTAAAATACGTATTTGACTGGACATTGATTTATTGACACTGTATGCAGAGTTAAGAGTTCTGTTGACTAACCTGTATTCATTCTTCCCCCAGAAAGAATTTTGGACTGCTAGACCATAGCTAACACGTGCAGAAGGGATACTTGGCCCAGATGCTCAGGATCCATAGTAGGTCAGGCCCCAGGATATCAGGAGTAAAGGGTCTCAACCCCCACAGTTGGGTCCAGTAACCCCTGCGTGCCCCATGGCCATCCAAAAGGGGTCTGCTAAGGGCAGAGACCTCCAGCCTTCTTCGGTACTAAAAAGAAGCGGGAATAGTAACGACAATCTACACCAATGCCAGCTCCCTCTCAATAGATCATTTGGCAAAAGAGCCTGCACTTCCTGACAGAGCAGGGAGAGGTGGCGCTCCGTCAGCCTGTCCGAGGATGGTGGCATTAACGGATGATTTTTCTTCAAAAGGGATAGAGTAACCCCACTGTACAACTTGAAGAACCTACTTGTTCGATGTTATGGACTGCCAGTGGGGCATGTGGTGTCAGATTCTGCCTTCAACCAGTTGCCCATGTTGGAGAGAAGCCAAGCTAAAGGGGTTTGTAGGCTGTGGCTGCTATGGGGTGGTGGAGTGGGTAGATCTTTAGCCATGTGTTCCAGGCGGCTTGTGGGAGCCTCCTCCATGAACGGAATGGGGGCCTGTTGGCCTTGGTGGCTGAGAAGAAATAGATACAGCTGGTAGCCCCTCCCATAGCCACGGAAGGGGCGAAAGACAGAATGGGGTTGGCATGGGACCATAAAGAGACCCAGGGACAGGACTTTACCCTTGCTGTCCTTAAAGCTCTCCATTGCGGACTCTTTCTTATTGAAAGAGGCGGGTGCCATCGAAGAGCCTGTCCATAAAGGATGCCTGCACATCACCGAAAAGCCAGTAGATCTTAGCCAGGTGTGTCGTCGGAGTACCATTGGTAACACAATTGCTCTGCCTAGTGAGTCAGCTGTATTCAGTCCGCAGCAAATGGTGAACTTTGCTACATCCCTGACATCGATAATAGCCTGGGTCAGCATGGCTCAGTCCTCCTCCCAGACCATGGGCAGCACTTGCAAAATAGAATCCCAAACTGTAAGGGTTTATTGGCACAAGAGGCATGCGGAATTCACCAAGCATAGTGCAAGGCTAGCGGAAGAGAAAATCCTCTTGCCGAAGGTATCCAGACTTCATGTTCCATAATAATGCCAGATAAACAAAAACATTAATAATAAATAAGATTTTGCAGAAAACAAACAACAGGAATTTAGCTCTGAAAAGAAAAAGAGACCAATGGATAATGCACCCACGCTTAGGTTTAATATGTAGGAAAACTGATAGTGACACTTTGGGGATTCTGCAACCTGCATTGTCCTATTTCTCACAGAGGTGTCAGTCAGGCACCTATGCTTTTGGGGTATACAAAAAAGTGATGGATGAAACGCTTGAATTAATCTCAGCCACTGGTAATTACTTGGGCCACATCCCAAGCCACTGTCATCATGCACACCATGCCATTGCAATTTAGACCTAGCCATATGCAAACCAGTCTTGACACTGCTCTAATGGAAACAGATGCCAGCCTGGACTGCCAGTCCAGGTCCTTCATGGACCGGAACACAGGCAACTCAGGACCGGTGCCACCCTAGTTAGGGCTCACTAGCCAAGGAATGGCTTAGTTCTAGTGACACAAAGTGCACAGGATCCACATCTGGGCATACCAGTCCCATCTAAGCCTACACATTACAGTGTATAAAAAAAGTGATGGCTTGAATGCTTGAATTAATTTCAGCCGCTGGTAATTACCATAATGCCATAAGTGGCCATGGGGATGCCCAGACGTGGGTCCTTTGCTCGCTGTGCCACTGGAACCAAGCTACACCTGACTGAAGACCCCTAAAAAGGGTAAAACCAGTCTTAGGTTGCTTGTATTTCAGTTTAGAAAGGACCTGGCTTGGCAGTTTGGGCTGGGCTGTTCCTATTGAAGCAGGGTCAAGACTGATTTGCATATGGCCGGGTCTAATCTGAGGTGGCATCATAGGCGAAAGAACAATGGATTGGAATGCTACCCCAAGCAGTTGCCAGTGGAAAGACTTATTGAAAGTATCCTTCCATCACATTTTGTGTGTTTGAGGTTTATTTTTGGGGTCACTGGGTTAAGGATTAAATCTAACTGGTGATCAACTTGACACCGCAGTGGCACTGAGGCCATAAAAGATGGGTTTCTAGAGAAGAAAACTGTCTAAAATTCTATAAATTCGGAATGTAAACAGAATAAATAATTGTACCATTCCAGTTAGAAATAAGCAAGTTAAATTTTCAGCACATAAGTACGAGTTACTTCCCTTCGGTAACGATGTATCTGGTAGAGACGATTCTAGCCGCAGATTCCTTCATGTAGAATTATCCCCAGGCGTGAGACTGGATCCGGAAAACTTTTTGCCCAGCATCCCTGCGCGCAGGGGGGAGGGGCAGCATCACGCGACTCCGCCCAGGCGTCGCCGGCGCACGTGACGTCAGCAAGGTCACATAAGTTCCAACCCGGCACGCCTACGTCAATTTTCTTCAGAGAACTTTTCCGTGCCACAACGCAGGGCCAGCAGACAAAACTGTGAGAGTATAGGAACAGTGTGCGAAAGAACAGAAAAAGGAATGGTGAGGAACAACATCATAAAGAGCAGTGCCCGGCACTGCAGTACCCAAAGGCAGGGAAAGAATAAAGAATAGGGCAGCAGACCGCCCCCCCCCCCCCCCCCCCACCGTCAGAGACAAGGGACATATGTAAAAATGTCACGATTGTGAGAAGTTGGCCTGATATATGATGTCACTAACTCTAGTGTACACCCTGTATCAGTCCAAACAACCCTTATGGTGATTGGTTGTAAAGTCAACCTTATAGACCAGCTATCCTAGTGGTAGCATGGACAAGAGCAGTCTTAGGCTAAACTCTGAATGGCATGTGAAGCCAGCTGTTATACCATATGTAATCCCTTGAATACCAAATGAAAGGACACCACAACAGATATATAAAAAAATAGAATGTATTTATTCTAGTCAAACCCTCAGCACTCTTTATGAGATTCGAGGTAAGTACAACACAGTCTTATTTAAGCATACATTAAGTCACACAGGTAAGTAATACAGTTAGGCCCTAGGGGCCACGCAAACCATATACTAAGTAAGTGGTATAAGGACCACTGTCACGAACACAGGATAGGCCTAGGCCTAGGGAATCGCTGGGGCTACACTATACTACCAACAGTTAGGAAGTGGGAGGCCCACGGGATTCAGTTGCAGAATGGAAACACTCATGCGTAAAAGTCGATAGAATCACTAGCAGTTAGAAATAAGCAGTTTTAGGACACTTCTGGTATAGCTAGAAAGTCGACACTCGGAAACTAGACCCTAGGATAGTCAATACCCTTGTGAGCACCGAAGTACCCAAGTTACCTAGCCCATGGGCTGCGGGTGCATAGGTGTGAACTTGCGTCGGGTTTCGTCGTGGACTTCTATGGATGCCTGAAGGAAAGTTGCTGACAGGCAGTCAGTGAAGAGTGTCCGGTGGATCCCAAGGTGGGGATCAAGAAGGAAGGAACCTGCAAGCAGAAGGGACAGAGTCTAGGTCACCAGCCAGGAGCCGGGAAGGAACCAGGAAGGAACCAGGCGATGTCGTGAAGATGCAGGTGAAGAGGTGAAGCTTGTCGCAGCAGCCACGGGTACCAGGAGACGTCGAGGACGACTAGGACCAGGAGGTGAGCTGTCCCACGAAGGCTCTTGCGGTCGGCGGCGTCGAAGTCGAGTCAGGACCCAACAAGCCTTGGCAAGCGGAACCCACGCAGGATGGAGGACTTGCTTCTGGTGCAGACCAGGAAGGTCTGGGGTGCTTCTCTTTCACAGAGGAGTGGGAGCCAGTCTGGAGGAGCCGGACCAGCAAGTTGAAAGTAAAGGTTCGTCGTCGCAGAGGCTACTAGCCAACGGGCCATCAACCGGACAACACGTCGAGCAACACAGGTGCAGAAGGGCCCCACGCAGAACACGTGAAGTGTGGGGAGCTGATCTTCGTTGCAGATGGTGCTCAGGAGTGGCGCTTCTCAATTCCCCAAGCACAGCCTCGAGGAAGCCTCAGAAGTCGCGCTAGTCAGTTACTAGCCACTTTTCCCAAGTCGCCGGTCCCACGTCCCTCGTCGCCTCCACGGGTCTCAGCTTTGCTGGAGATGTGGATCTGGTTCAGAGGTGTCTGGAAGTCTCGGCGCTGGTCAGTTTCTGCAGTCGTCCCTCGTAGGATTCAGTCGCAAAGCAAGCAGCGGTCACTGGATGGTGCCTGGTTGCCCAGGGTGGTCACTCCTTGGCCACAAGGGAGATTTCTTCAGTCTTCTTCCTGAGGTCGAATGTCGAAGGTCCAGAGTTTCTGTTCAAGTTGCAGATTCAGGTTAATCTAATTTAGCAGGGCCCAACTAGCTACTAATATACTGGGCTAGTGGGCTGGGCTACCTGCAAGGTCCCTCCTATGGGTGGGACCAGGAAGGGGAGTGGCTACACCCCCTTTCCTTTGTCCAGTTTCGCGCCAGAGCTGGGGCTGGAGTGCCCCAGCACCGGTTTGAACTGGACTATGCATGGGACACCTTGTGTGCCCCAGGCAGTGTCTCGTTTCATTCAACCCTCCCTGCCCCAATATACTAAATCCTGTCTAGGGTGGTGCTCGCACCTCCCGTGGCAGGAAACCCATTGTCCAAGCCTCCCTTGCTGGAAGGACTCCCAGCAGCAGGAGGTCAGACTTGTGTCTGTGGCAGCAGCATCCATTTTGTGATGCTGGGGATCTGGTTAACTTTAACCGGGTAAGTAGGTTTCAACATGTCTTCTCCCTCTAGAAGGGAGGGATGATATCCTCATTGCCAGAAATGGTATGGGGGTATTATTCCAAAGTGTTAGACACCTTACACGACATGTTTCGATAAAGCCAAACCATAGTTACCATAACCGTTTAAGATTATAAGGTACTTTAAGAGTATATGGTAGGCTATATCCAAGAACAGCTATAAGGACATGGTTCCGAAAGCTGCAGACCGGCTCAGCTCATGCTAGAGCACCATCTCACATGTTACCAAGCACTCTGCCTCCAGGATTGTTAAGGCCTGCCATAGGAGCGGCTGATAGGTACACATGTGTCTATATAAGGTAGGTATAGGAATACTACACCTAAGCAAGGGGTGATTACACGACCTTGCCCCAGCTGAGTGATCAGCCAGTTGTGTCATAATGAAAGGCCAGGCCAGGGGTGGCATAATACATGCTGCAGCCCCTGGTAGGCCTAGGGTACACCTATGCCCTGGGTACCTAAGGTACACTGTACAGGGGCCAATAAGGTGATCCTATCCAATTGGGTTATGCACCTAAAGTACATAGTATTAGTTTAGAGGGAGAACAGCTGGGCTGTGGGTCTGATTAGCAGGCCCACAGCCACATCTAAGTCGAAAACCAGTGGAGCAAAAGCAAAAAGTGGGGGTGAATATAGAAAGCAGACCCTACTCTCCTACACAACCCCCCCCCCAAACTTAAGGACATTAAACTAACCTTGACCAGTTGAGTCTTCATGTTCTAAGTGAAAATATCTGGAGAGACCATCTGCATTGGCATGGTCAGTCCCAGGTCTATGTTCCACTGTGAAGTCCATCCCCTGTAGGGAAATGGACCACCTAAGAAGTTTGGGATTTTCACCCTTCATCTGATTTAGCCACAAGAGGGGCTTATGGTCTGTCTGAATCTTGAAGTGAGTGCCAAACAAGTATAGCCTCAGCTTCTTCAGGGCCCAAACCACAGCAAAGGCCTCCCTCTCAATAGCTGACCAATGTTTCTCTCTAGGGGTCAGCCTTCTACTGATAAAAGCAATGGGCTGGTCTTGACCATCTACATTCAGTTGTGAAAGAACAGCTCCCACACCCAACTCAGAAGCATCTGTCTGGACAATGAACTCTTTGGAGTAGTCTGGACTTTTTAGAATAGGTGCACTGCACATGGCCTGCTTCAGGTCATCAAATGCTTTTTGACAGCTCACTGTCCACTGAACTTTCTTTGGCATCTTCTTAGAGGTCAAGTCATTAAGTGGTGTCACACTGGACCCATAGTTCTTAACAAACTTTCTGTAGTACCCAGTCAGGCCCAAGAAAGCTCTGACCTGAGTCTGGGTAGTTGGAGGAGTCCAGTCCACTTATGGTCTGGATCTTGCTCTCCAGTGGTTGAACCTGACCCCCACCGACTAGGTGGTCCAGGTATACAACCTTGCTCTGCCCTATCTGGCACTTAGTGGCCTTGATAGTGAGGCCTGCCTTTTGCAGGGCCTCTAAAACATTCCTCGGGTGGACCAGGTGATCCTCCCAGGTGGAGCTAAAGACCGCAATATCATCAAGATAAGCTGCACAGTAGTCATCCAGGCCTGTAAGGACTTGATTCACCAACCTTTGGAAAGTGGTAGGTGCATTCTTCAAACCAAAGGGCAATACCACAAATTGATAATGTCCTCCTGGGGTCGAGAAAGCAGTTTTGGCCTTTGCATTCTCAGCTAGTCTGATTTGCCAGTAGCCTGCTGTCAGGTCAAATGTGCTCAAAAACTTAGCAGCTGCCAGTCTGTCAATGAGCTCATCTGCCCTAGGTATTGGGTGGGCATCTGTCCTAGTGACAGCATTGAGACCTCTGTAGTCCACGCAAAACCTCATCTCTCTCTTACCATCTTGGGTGTGAGGTTTTGGCACAAGAACTACAGGACTAGCCCAAGGGCTCTCTGAAGGTTCAATGACTCCTAGCTCCAACATCTTTTGTACCTCAACTTTTATGCAGTCCCTGACATGGTCAGGTTGCCTGTAGATTTTACTCTTCACAGGCAGACTGTCACCAGTGTCCACCTCATGGGTGCACCAGTTTGTCTGACTTGGGGTCAGAGAGAACATATGTCTGTAGGATTGCAGAACTTGTCTGCAGTCCTGTTGCTGATGGACAGTGAGGCTGTCAGAAAAGACCACACCATCAACTGAGCCATCATCAGGGTTCTGAGTCAACAGGTCTGGGAGAGGGTCACTCTCTTCCTCCTGCCCCTCATCTGTAGCCATGAGTAAACCCATGTCTGCCCTGTCAACATATGCCTTCAATCTGTTGACATGAAGCACCCTGTGGGGACTTCTGGGAGTCCCAAGGTCCACCAAGTAGGTGACTTCTCCCTTTTGCTCAACAATAGTGTGGGGTCCAGACCATTTGTCTTGGAGTGCTGCTGGGGCCACTGGCTCCAACACCCACACTTTCTGTCCTGGCTGGTACACAGTCAGCACAGCCTTTTGGTCATGCCAAGCTTTTTGGAGTTCTTGGCTTGCCTCAAGGTTTTTAGAAGCCTTCTTCATATACTCTGCCATCCTGGAGCGGAGACCAAGTACATAATCCACTATATCAAGTTTGGGTTGTCTGAGAGGTCTCTCCCATCCTTCCCTCACCAAACATAGGGGTCCTCTTAAAGGATGCCCAAACAAAAGCTCAAAAGGGCTGTAGCCAACCCCCTTTTGTGGGACCTCTCTGTAAGCAAACAGAAGGCAGGGTAAAAGGATGTCCCATCTTCGCCTAAGCTTGTCTGGTAAACCTTTTATCATCCCTTTTAGGGTCTTGTTGAATCTCTCCACAAGCCCATTGCACTGTGGGTGATAGGGTGTAGTGAACTTGTAGTTGACCCCACATTCCTTCCACATTGCAGTCAAATATCCTGACATGAAGTTGGCACCTCTGTCAGACACCACCTCCTTTGGAAAGCCCACTCTGGAGAAGACTCCAAGTAGGGCTCTTGCCACAACAGGGGCTGTTGTGGTCCTCATGGGAATAGCTTCTGGATACCTGGTGGCATGGTCCACTATCACCAGTATAAATCTGTGCCCAGATGCTGTAGGGGGGCCCATTGGTCCTACAATGTCTATCCCCACTCTCTCAAAGGGAACCCCCACCACAGGTAGTGGTATGAGGGGGGCCTTTGTGGTGCCACCTGATTTGCCACTGGCTTGGCAGGTGACACGGGAGCGACAAAACACCTTGGTATCTTCAGACATATGAGGCCAGTGAAAGTGAGGGACAAGCCTGTCCCAAGTCTTGTTCTGGCCTAAGTGTCCTGCAAGGGGAATATCATGGGCCAAGGTAAGAAGGAGGCGTCTGAAACTCAAGGGTATTACCAACCTCCTGGACGCACCAGGCTTGGGGTCTCTAGCCTCTGAGTACAGCAGCCCTTCATCCCAATACACTCTATGGGTACCTTGAGCATTCCCTGCAGACTCAGCAGCAGCCTGCTGTCTGAGGGGTTCAAGAGAGGGGCAGTCTAATTGAGCCTGCCTCAGATCTGCCCTTGAAGGTCCCCCTGTTCCAAGAAACTCAACCTGATCAGGTTCCAGTTCTTCTAGGACAGTTCCTTCAGGGCTCTCAGAATCATCCTCCTGGGAGGGCTGATCCACCACCTGAGGCAGGGGGGAAGGCACAGCCTTTACCCTACTGCTCTTTCTCTTGGATTGTGTCTGGTCCATTGTCCCAGGATCCAGCACTTGTTCAGTGTTACACTTTTTGGCCTGTGACCTGGTCACAGCAAGGACATGTGCATCTATCCCAAGCATTTCTGCATGGGTCCTATACTCCACTTCAGACCAAACTGAAGTTTCAAGATCATTTCCTAACAGACACTCTACAGGAAGGTCTGAAGTTACCACAACTTTCTTGAGGCCAGTTACCCCTCCCCAGGAGAAGTTAACAATTGCCACACTATGGGAGGTAGAGGCATTGCTAGCGTTGGTCACTAGGTAGTTCTCACCTAGCATGATCTGTCCAGGGTCCACAAAGGCAGGTGTCACCATTGTGACACTAGCCCCAGTGTCCCTGTAGGCCTGAGCCATTCTATTATTGATAAAAGGAGTCTGTCTGTACTTGCCCAGGTTACTGGGGCCTACAGTAGAGGACAAAGCTATGTCCCCATCACAGATCAGAACAGCCTGAGTAGGTATCCTGACTAGGCCAGGACACTCCTCAGTTCCCAGGGGTAACCCTACTACACCCTTTTGCTGGGAACCACCACTTACAGCTGGACTAGGGGGTACAGTTGCCTTAGGGGCAATGGTGGCTGGGGGCTTATCCTTTTTGGTGCACTCACTAAACCAATGTGAGTTTGACTTACAATAGTTGCACCATGGTTTCTTTTGGCCATCTTTCTTCTTATCCTTTTTGGAACCACCCTCCCCCTGAGCCTTTTGGGGGCCTGGTGAAGACTTCTGGTCTTTTTGTTTCTGATCATTACCCTTCTGGTCTGCCTTTTTCTGATCACCGCCCTGGTTCTGGTTTTTCTGCTTAACTCTAGTCCTGACCCACCGATCTCCCTTCTTTCCCAATTCCTGGGGAGAAGTTAGGTCAGAGTCAATCAAGTGTTGATGCAACAGCTGGTTTTGACAGTTATTAAGGATTTGTTCTCTCATGATCAAATTATACAATCCTGTATAGTCCTTAACCTTACTACCCAATAACCAGCCTTTCAGAGCCTTAGTGGCACAATCTACAAAGTCAGTCCAGTCCTGAGTCTGTGTCTTCTGGGTATCCCTGAACAACAACCTGTATTGTTCAGTGGTTAGGCCAAACCCATCAATCAGAGCAATCTTCAGGACAGTGTAATTGTCTGCATCCTCATCACTAACTGTGAGGAGCTTGTCTCTACCTTTCTCAGAGAAGGAGAGCCACAAGATAGCTGCCCACTGACTTTGGGGTACCTGCTGTACTTTGCAAGCTCTCTCCAAAGCAGTTATCCATTTGTGGATGTCATCCCCACACTTGTAGGGAGGGACAATCTTGCTCAGGTTTCTATTATCATAGGTCCTGTCTCTTTCCTTAGGTATATTGCTGCCACCAGTGGGTTCTAACCCACTTAACTTCTGCTCTCTAGCCAGAGCAAGCTTCTCCTTGGCAAGGGCAAGTTCTTACCTCTCTATCCTTAGATTAGCTTCCCTCATTCCGGCTTCATGGTCTTTTCTCTGTGGGGAAGTCATTCCCCTGTGAGAAGAGACATTGGAGCTGTTAGAGACATGGGAGTGGATGGATTCCCTTGAAGGGGATCTGCCTCTCCTGTTTCTCTCGTTAAGTCCACTTGGGGGTCTGTATGGGGGGCCCCATTCAGACTCCCATGGAAGCTTAAGTTAGCCTGGCTAAGTCTTCCTATTTCGACCTGGCTGTCTACCTCCTCATCTGTAGTCTCATCTGACTCATCTGTAGTGGGTAGACCCTCACCTGTACCTAGGGTACTAGCCTGGGAGGCCCTAAGAGCATCATACTCCTCTAGGATCTCTACTAGCTGAATGAGGGTAGGGTTTGAACCCTGTTTTAACTTTCTGGAGGTACACAATTGTCTCATCTCCTGAAAAGTTAGGGTATCATAACTAGAGGGGATCTTTCTAAGATCTACCCCTCCTGGGAGAGAATCACCTTGATCTCCTCTCAGAGACATGATCTAGTGAGGGTGTGGTGTGTGCACCTACCTACACTAGTTGTATCTACTAAACCTCTCTAGTAGTTGTAGTCAGGGTGTGCTAGGCCCTTCAACCTACAACAACTAAGTCCAGTAGGACTTAAGTATTTATAATCTATGTTATATGTACCTAACAATATCTATGAGATCTTTCAATTTAGTATCTCAAGATTACAATGGTATTACAGCAGCAAGCTCAGATCCCAACCGCTGCTCACCAATGTGAGAAGTTGGCCTGATATATGATCTCACTAATTCTAGTGAACACCCTGTATCAGTCCAAACAACCCTTATGGTGATTGGTTGTAAAGTCAACCTTATAGACCAGCTATCCTAGTGGTAGCATGGACAAGAGCAGTCTTAGGCTAAACTCTGAATGGCATGTGAAGCCAGCTGTTATACCATATGTAATCCCTTGAATACCAAATGAAAGGACACCACAACAGATATATATAAAAATAGAATGTATTTATTCTAGTCAAACCCTCAGCACTCTTTATGAGATTCGAGGTAAGTACAACACAGTCTTATTTAAGCATACATTAAGTCACACAGGTAAGTAATACAGTTAGGCCCTAGGGGCCACGCACACCATATACTAAGTAAGTGGTATAAGGACCACTGTCACGAACACAGGATAGGCCTAGGGAAACGCTGGGGCTACACTATACTACCAACAGTTAGGAAGTGGGAGGCCCACGGGATTCAGGTGCAGAGTGGAAACACTCACGCGTAATGCGTAAAAGTCGATAGAATCACTAGCAGTTAGAAATAAGCAGTTTTAGGACACTTCTGGTATAGCTAGAAAGTCGAGACTCGGAAACTAGACCCTAGGATAGTCAATACCCTTGTGAGCACCGAAGTACCCAAGTTACCTAGCCCACGGGCTGCGGGTGCATAGGTGTGAACTTGCGTCGGGTTTCGTCGTGGACTTCTATGGATGCCTGAAGGAAAGTTGCTGACAGGCAGTCAGTGAAGAGTGTCCGGTGGATCCCAAGGTGGGGATCAAGAAGGAAGGAACCTGCAAGCAGAAGGGACAGAGTCTAGGTCACCAGCCAGGAACCAGGCGATGTCGTGAAGATGCAGGTGAAGAGGTGAAGCTTGTCGCAGCAGCCACGGGTACCAGGAGACATCGAGGACGACCAGGACCTGCCAGCACCTCACGCCTCCCCTTCAGTGCCCCGTACTGTTTCAATACTGGTACCCAGACACACAGCTCTGCCAGTGCACCTCACGCCTCACCTTCAGTGCTCCGCACTGTTTCATGACTGGTACCCAGACACACAGCTCAGCCAGTGCACCTCACGCCTCACCTTCAGTGCCCCGCACTGTTTCATTACTGGTACCCAGGCAGCAGCATCCATTTTGTGATGCTGGGGCTCTGGTTAACTTTAACCGGGTAAGTAGGTTTCAACATGTCTTCTCCCTCTAGAAGGGAGGGATGATATCCTCATTGCCAGAAATGGTATGGGGTTATTATTCCAAAGTGTTAGACACCTTACACGACATGTTTCGATAAAGCCAAACCATAGTTACCATAACCGTCTAAGATTATAAGGCACTTTAAGAGTATATGGTAGGCTATATCATAGAACAGCTATAAGTACATGGTTCCGAAAGCTGCAGACAGGCTCAGCTCATGCTAGAGCACCATCTCACATGTTACCAAGCACTCTGCCTCCAGGATTGTTAAGGCCTGCCATAGGAGGGGCTGATAGGTACACATGTGTCTATATATAAGGTAGGTATAGGAATACTACACCTAAGCAAGGGGTGATTACACGACCTTGCCCCAGCTGAGTGATCAGCCAGTTGTGTCATAATGGAAGGCCAGGCCAGGGGTGGCATAATACATGCTGCAGCCCCTGGTAGGCCTAGGGTACACCTATGCCCTGGGTACCTAAGGTACACTGTACAGGGGCCAATAAGGTGATCCTATCCAATTAGGTTATGCACCTAAAGTACATAGTATTAATTTAGAGAGAGAACAGCAGGGCTGTGGGTCTGATTAGCAGGCCCACAGCCACATCTAAGTCGAAAACCAGTGGAGCAAAAGCAAAAAGTGGGGGTGAACATAGAAAGCAGACCCAACTCTCCTACAACGATAACATGCAACAGTACTACAACCCCAACCAAAGACAAGGAAGGGGAACCAGTCGGGGACACATGGGGAACGACAAAACTCCAAGACATCCCCATCACAGAGTGTGACAACCCCCATCAGGAAGAAGGGCAGAGCCACAGCCAAAAGACCCCAACCTCAAGGGTCGCAAAGAGCCAGAAGTACCAACAAACCCATCCTTCCATGTGACAACGGGGAGGAAAAAGGGACAGCCCGATAGAAAGAGGGAAAGAATGTACTCATAGAAGTCACAGCCACCCACAGGGAAGCGGGTGCAAAAAACCAAATCACAAGCCCTAGCAGAAGGGGGAGGAAGGGCGGGCCGTGAAGGAATCTGCAGCTAGAATCGTCTCTACCAGATACATCGTTACCGAAGGTAAGTAACTCGTTCATCTGATAGAGACTACTAGCCGCAGATTCCTTCACGTAGAAAAGATACCCTAGCCATATCCAAGGGGAAGGAGGGTCTGTGAGAGGACCCAACCCACCAGGGCAGAACAGAGGATCGCCCGGGGGCCGAGTCTAAAAACAGGACGTGGAGCCCCGTCCACCAGGCAAAGGGAAACCCCCGCCAGCAGGAGGCCACCAACCACAAGGAGGTTGGGGGGGTTCGGACGCGCCCACACTAAAGTCTGGCGCTGTTGCCATAGTGATGCTGCCTCCTGATCCTTTGTTCTAATCACGCCGCTATCCATGGCCTCCCACGGCCCTGGCGAACTCCTGAGCTCCTGCTGAGGCTGCGCTTGAATATCCAAAACACGCTGGTCCCACGCCGACTCCCGGATCGGAGCTCCTGGGATCCTGCAGGCGGCAGAGTGGTGCAGTCCGCCAAGGGTCTTTCGCGCCAGCCCAGGCCTGCCCTCTCACTACTAAGCCCCACGGGGGGCACTATCCGGTGTTATGTGCAAGGGGGCTCGACTGTGTCCTGGTGAGGGCCCGGCCCTACCCCTTACGACCTGCACACCCACCGATATACCACTACACAACCAACGCACATCCCCGGCGAGCCGCTGCGCAGCCCTGCCGAGCCAGATCCATCACCCGAATGAGCGGCCTTCGTGGACTACTATCCATGCGCCCCGTGACATTGTTTTCTTTTCAGGTGACCCCATTCAGCATCCTGCAGGAATGAGCCACATAATACTTCACTTCTCCATCAAGACCTCCTGGCCTTCCCACCCCTTGACCGGTGGCGACCAGGCCCGACACTCCTCTGCTTCCCCTGCATCGTGGACCTGTTCGGGCCTGGTGCTGGCGTGCAACCTCACGAATTCGGGACACTGAGACCCTATTCCCCGCGTGCCCTAGAAAGCACCAATCCCGCAGACATCCAATCTGAGCGCCCTGGTGACCTCTAACTACAGACTCTGACCCAAAGGCCTTCTGGCTCTGACCCAGCGAGCCCTTCCTTCATCAATCATGGGGACAGACCGCGGCCCGAAATACTCCGCCACCCACACACAAACTAAAATGGACCAGTTCACTACAGTGGACCAAAACCCCCAGAGGGGGCGGTGGGCAACCTATCCATTCCAAAAAATGACCTAGCTGCTATCCTCCAAGTCATAGACGCATCCAGGACATCAGTGGAGGAGAAGATCGGGGAAGTCGGGGTGGACATGTCCCTCATCAGGCAAGACCTGTGTAATGCCACAGCCCGCACCTCAGAGGCTGAATTCCGCCTCTCCACAGTGGAGGACCTCGTCCATCAGCTACAAGAACAAGTGGCCCACCTACAATCTCACACTAGAGACCTACACAAGAGGGCTAAAGACGCTGAAAATCGCTTGCGTCGTAAAAAACTTACGCTTGGTGGGCTTTCCTGAAAACAGCGAACAGGGTCAGATGGCCACCTTTATTGAAACTTGGATATCATCTTGGATGTCGAGCGAGCCCACCGTTCACTTACACCCAGGCCACCGTATGGGGGCCCTCATCGCTCTATAATTGCCCGGATATTCAATTTCAAAGATCGAGATGCAATCCTACGTGAAGCTCGGACTCTGGGCCCACTGAAGTTCCAGGACTATACCATCCTGGTGTTCCCAGACTGTACAAGGGAAGTGCAGACACAGCGACGCTCCTATACAGAGGTCAAGCAGAAAAGGAGAAATCTTGGCCTCCAATACAGACTCCTCTTCCCTGCCCGCCTCCGGGTCATCTTCAAAGGCAAAACGCAATTCTTCAACTCCCCTTAGGCCGCATGGACTTGGTTGACAGAGGAGCGCCCCCTGGGGCCTCGACCAATCCCCCCAGCTGCCCAATCGGGTCCACAGACCTCACGACCTTTGTCCCCTAAACAGCACAGGAGGCGCACACTATCTCGCAGAAGGCGCGAGGGTGGTGCTAGCGAGCCCAGATCGTTGAGCCAGACTACCCGTAGGCCTGGCACCGGGCCCTCCCCCTCCGGCTCCTATCCCAGGCCAAGGAGTAGATCAGCTTTTGACTCCTCCAGAGAACGCACTCCCGAGGGTGTTCCGGACCGGGCGGCCACAGACTCCGACCTCTCACGCAATCCAGTTATCCGAACGTTCCCCTATGGGGAGACAAAGCCGAGGCAGCGAATCATCCTCATCCAGAGTCATAGGTTTATTTATCCTGCAATGTCGTACTGTAGAATTTGACCCTCCAATGCTGCATTTACATCCGACATAAGCGGAGGGGTCCACAACGCTTCTCCTGTACTAAACACTATTGTTTAGCTGGTTTCTATCACGTTGCAGGGTGACAGATGCTTCAGTTCCGGAAGTATAGGGCGGGGGAAGAGGGGAGGGTTCAGGGCCGTTGTCCTCTGTTTCAATTTAGGTTCTACATCATATTTTCCATCACAGACAGCACAATGCACTTCCACGTGACCGCACCACAAACACATTGCGACCCTGCACAATGGCCACAGTTGAAGCGTCACGCTCGTCTCTCACCCCTGACCCGCCACTGGGCCCGACCCGGGTTGCCCTCTGTAACACTAACCCTACATGACACCCACTTACCAAGAATACCTCTCTCTCCTGGTCATGTCCTGGAATGTAAACGTCCTGCTTGATTGCATCAAACGTAAGGAAATCCTGAAGTATGCCCAGCGCCACTCTCCCGACGTTCTCCTGCTCCAGGAGACCCACCTCATGGGATCCCACTGTGCCTTCTTGACGCGTTATGGTTTCGACAGAGTGTGGCACTCCGGTTTTAACAGGGGCTCCCACGGAGTAGCCATTCTACTTTGAAAGACCATTCTATTTGTCCTCTCCCACGTTACTGAAGACCCGCAGGGGCGGTTTGTGGGTCTCTCAGGGATGCTGGGCGGAAGTGTCTTTTATCTCTCTTCTATCTATGTCCCCCCCCCCCCCACCCATGACACTTGCCTCAACGCTACAGCATCTCACCAATCACGTTTCCAACTTACCCAACAGTCATTTGATCCTGGGTGGAGATTTCAATGCGATTATGCAACCCCCGCTCGACTCTACAGGAACACCCTCCCCTACCAGGTTCCTCCATGCCAATAAACTATCGGACTGGGCGACCACCTTGGACCTCTGCGATGTATGGAGGGTCTGGAACCCTCGCATCCCACAGTACACACATAGCTCAGCAGTGCACCACTCGCACGCCCGTATTTACATTATCCTTATGCCGGCCCCGGACTGCCAACGCATGACAAACGCCTCCACCCTTTCCCGGGCAATCTCAGACCACTCGGCAGTGCTCATGCACCTAGGCCGCACCCCGATGGGCTGCGCCCTATATGGCTTCTCCAAAATAAAGAATATCGCAAGCCCGTTGGAGACGGACTTAAACAATACTTCCTCACAAACCTGGGTTCGGTGACCTCCCCAAGTATCCTTTGGTAAGGCTACCATCCGGGGGATGGCCAGAAGTCACTTTCGGGCGCAGCAGCAAACTCGAGATGGTAACCTCGCACTCCTCGAAACACAAGCACTCCGGTTAGAGACTGACCTCACCGGATCCCTGAAAGGGACCCACGAACGGCAGCTGGCTGCCGTGCGGGAAGAGATTAAACAAACCGCACTGGAGTCGGCTAAACTGTTTTTGCACTAATCTGTCACCCATGTATATGGGTGGGGGGGACAAAAACGGGAGACTCCTACACAGGTTGGCCTCCTATCCCCTGGCATCTCGGATAATTCCTGAGATCTGAGACTCCTCAGGAACCGTTTGCCGCACCTCTCCAGAGATTGCACGAGCTTTTGCTGGTTTTTACTCCCATCTATACTCAGCGCGCCAGCTGGACGACACCCTCGCGTACTTCCCCAGTCCCTTGCAGCTCCACATTCTCTGCCTCTCGCAACCGGAAGCCGCTAGCTTGGACCTTCCCTTCTCCCTAGAGGCGATAGGTGCGGGATCTCCCTACGGCGTCCTGGAAAACTCCGGGCCCCGATGGGTCCCCCAAGAGTATTACGCGTCCTATTGGTCCCCCACCTCGTGGCCTTGTTCCGCCATGTGGTGGAGGTCGAGGCTTTTCCCCCAGAGACGGACATAGCCACCATTTTGGTCATCCGCAAAACCCAGCCACCCTCGTCGTCATGCGCGGAATACCGACCGATCTCCCTGATCAACACCGAACTTAAAATCAACGCCAGAGCCTACTCCTCACCACTCTGATCCAACCCGGACCAATGCGGCTTCATGCCCACTCGTGCCACCAGACATTGCCTACGACGCCTCCACCTAGCACTCGCTAATCGTCAGGCACTAACCCCCTACTTAATGCTCCTTCTCGAAGATTTCGAGAAGGCCTTTCATTTGTTGGGCTGGCATTACCTTGACGAGGTACTTACAACGATGGGCATGGGTCAGCCATTCCAACGTTTCGTCCATGTACTCTACTCCAACCCTCAAGCCAGAGTATTGGTAAATGGTTCTCAATCCAAGGTATTTCCAATCCGGAGGGGCACAAGGCAGGGCTGTCCCCTCTCCCCACTCCTCTTTGCTCTGGCGATGGAGCCCCTGGCGTGCCTCATCCGCACAGATGACTTGATTCAAGGCTGGACGTGAGGAAGCCACTACGTGGATAAAATCGCTTTGTATGCGGATGACGTCCTGCTCTTCCTCGCCGATCCGGCCAACTCCGGCCCCAGATGTCTCCAATCCCTCCGGCGCTTTGAGAGGGTATCGGGCCTCCGATGAACCTGGCCAAGCCAACACTTGTGCCCCTCCATCCCTCCAGGGAATGTTTCGACTGGCAAGAAACAAGTTACTTACCTGTAACTTTGGTTCTCCAGTATTGATAACTTTCATAGATTCACATAGCTTGTATCATTCCCCGTCGTCGGAATGGGAGTCTCGGTATCCAAAATAACATAGCAATAGGTACAAAAGAGAAAGAAAAAAGGCCTAGGCCTCATTCCCTTTTGCAGCATATCTACCTCTTTTTGTAAAAGAGACCAAAATAAAGCAACAACCAATCAGATTAGCCTCACCCCACAGAACCTTCCTGAGAGAACCTCAGAGCCTCAGATTTTCGTAGCCGTTGTGTAACAGTACAACCAAACCTTGCGAGGGCTGAGCTTTCCCAGGGGAGGCGGGTGGGCGCATGGGAATCTATGAAAGTTACCAATACTGGAGAACCAAAGTTACAGGTAAGTAACTTGTTTCTTACTCCAGTATTGGAACTTTCATAGATTCCATTAGCTTGTATTAGAGTAGCTAGCAGTAAGAAACACATTTTGCCTCTCTGAGACATCTCATTGTGTATTACTATACATCACCGTACTTTACCTTGTGTGTTTTTTTTTTTTTTTTTGGCAACATAAAAGTACCATGCAAGCACATAAGAACAGTACATAGCAAAATGTGCAAGAACCATACAAAGGAAGGAGGGAAGAAAGGAAAGCTCACCACTCAATGGAAGAGGTTCCTCAGGACTGCCTGGCCCACAGCCGAGTCTTCCTGCGCCAAGGTCTCCAGACAGTAATGTCTTGTAAAGGTGTGCACGCTGCTCCAAGTCGCAGCTCTGCAGATGTCTTTAATCTGGACCCCCGCAAAGAGAGCCGTAGAAGAAGCCATGGACCTCGTCGAGTGTGCTCTAATTCTGCAACCTAGAGGCTTGTCCGCTGCAGCATGACAGAACTGAATAGCACTGGAGATCCATCTAGCAATACCCTGTTTGGACAGGGGTAATCCTTTGCGGGGAGCACTGAATGCAACGAACAGTTGCGAAGATTTTCTAAAGGTTTTAGTACGGTCCAGATAAAACTTCAAGCACCGCTGCACATCCAGCGAATGAAGTGCGCTTTCCGCCGGTGTAGATGGTTGAGGAAAGAAAGCCTTGAGAATCACCGGCTCATTTAAATGAAAGTCCGAAGGCACCTTTGGGATAAACTTTGGATTAGTCCGTAGAATGACAGTATTCCTTTTGAATTGGAGGAAAGGTGACTGAATTGTCAGAGCTTGCAATTCCCCAATACGCCGCGCCGACGTGAGAGCAAGAAGGAGTGCCAGTTTCCATGCGAGGAACTTCAGATCCGCTCGATGAACTGGTTCAAAAGGAGGCTTCATCAGCTGGGTGAGAACCAAGTTCAAATGCCATGTGGGAGGTGGAGGCCTCACGGGAGGATAAACTCTAAACAGTCCCTTGAGAAATTGCTTGACAATTCTAGAGGACCAAAGAGACGGGCCAGAGGCAGTACGTCTGAAGCGAGAAACTGCAGCCAAGTGCACCTTGATTGAGGAATGAGCCAAACCTGCCTTAGCTAAGGACAGGAAATAAGGAAGAACCTGATGAGGCTGAGACAAAAAGGGATCCACACCTTGCTGATGGCACCAGATGCAAAAGCGCTTCCATTTGAGACGGTAAGTCTTGTTAGTGGAAGGGGCTCTAGCCTGAGAGAGAACATCCCTTATTTCGTGCGAGAGAGGAAGATCTAGGAACTCTCGCTGCTCAGGAGCCATGCTGAGAGGTGCAAGGAACGAGGATCCGGATGCCAGATCTGGCCCTGGGACATTGTGAGAAGATCCGGAATCGTTCGCAGAGGACGAGGAGGAACCAGAGACAGAAGGTGAAGCTCCGTGAACCAGAACTGCCTCGGCCATGCTGGGGCTATTAAGATCATTCTGCAAGGTTCCGCTTTGATCTTCGTGAGGATCCTCGGTATTAACGGAATGGGGGAAAAGCGTACACAAATGCGCTTGACCAAGCTATCGAAAGCGCATTCCCCAGTGATCCGCGATGGTGAACTTTGCTTGCGTAAGACCGGCATTTCCGGTTTTCCGGGCTGGCGAAAAGGTCTATCAAAGGTTTTCCCCACTGGCGAAAAATGTCCTCCAAGACCATCTGGTTCAGTTCCCACTCGTGGCTGATGGAAGAAAGCCTGCTGAGCCTGTCCGCCTTTTCGTTGAGGACCCCTGGGAGGCATTCCGCTGTGAGAGATATGCCGTGAAGGATCGCCCATTCCCAAATCCTCTGGGCCTCCAGTGACAACGGAAGAGACCTGGTGCCCCATTCTTTGTTGATGTAATGCATGGCCGTGGTGTTGTCCGTGCGGACGAGAACCGCGGAACCCTGCAACCGCGGCAGAAATGCTTGAAGAGCCAGGCGGATCGCTCTGAGTTCCAGGAGGTTGATATGAAGGAGGCAGTGCTTGGGTAACCAATGCCCGCTGACCTGTAAGTCCTGAAGCACCGCACCCCATCCTTCCAGGGAGGCATCTGTTGTGACAACATGAGGAGCCGGATTGCTTGCGAAGGATAGACCGCGGGACAAATTCTCCTCCTGTGTCCACCACAAGGCGGCGTCCCTCATTGCCGCCGTAATCTGCACCTTGTCGTCGAAAGCGCCGTGAACTTGTTGCCACTGCATGTCTAGTTGTTCTTGAAGAGATCGCATCCGTAATCTGCAATGGGGTATCAGAGGGATGCATGAAGAGATCACGCCTAGCAGGGATTTGTAACGGCGTACTGAAAGACACATTCTTCTCAATAGATGTGCCAAAGATTTCAGCTCGTCTTGCCTCTCGACAGTGGGGGAAGCCTTGTTGAGAGACGTGTCCAAGATAGCGCCTAGGATGGGCAGAGCGACGACTTCTCTCTGTTGAGAGTCAGACCCAGATTTGTGAACAGAGCTGTACACGCCCCGACAGTTTCCTCCGCTATGAGCCTGGACGGAGCCTTCAACAACCAGTCGTCCAGGTAGGGGAAGATTTGATAATGCTGCTTCCTGAGGAAAGCTGCTACCGCCGCCAGCACCTTGGTAAAGATCCTCGGGGCAGAACGAAGTCCAAAGGGTAAAACCCTGAATTGGAAGTGGCTCTTGGCTACTGTGAAGCGTAGAAACCTCCTGTGAGTCGGATGAATAGGGATGTGAAAATACGCATCCTCGAGATCGAGAGTGGGCATGAAATCTCCCGGGTTGAGGAGACGCAAGATATCCTGGAGACACACCATCCGAAAGGATTGACAGATGAGATAGGTGTTGAGCTCCCTGAGATCTAAAATGGGTCACCATTTCTCCAGCGTCTTCTTGACCAGGAAGTACCTGGAGTAGAAACCGTCCCCCCTCTGAGACAGGAGAACCGGTTCCACTGCTCCCTTGAGGAGCATCTGATGTACTTCGAGCCTTAAGAGACGCAGATGTTTTGAAGGCATGGCGACACGGGGCTTGGAAGGTGGCATATGAAGAAACTCCAGCGTATGACCATCTCGAATGATGAGGACCCAACGGTCCGATGTTATCTGGGCCCAGTTGTGGAGGTAATGGGATACCCTGCCTCCCACAGGTGTCAACGGAGAGGAGGGTACAGTAGGCAGAGCCAGAACGCCGCTATTGTCTTTTGTAGGAGTCACGACCCTGGCGAGCCTGTTTCCCCTCTAGTGGTGGAACGAGAGAAAGACGAGGACTGGCCTTGTCGTTGTTGGTACTGCGGGCGATACGACTGAGGTGTCGAACCATAAGAAGAGTACCTCTGTTGTTGGAACGAGCCTCTGTAGGACGTGGTACTCTTCCCTCTGGCCCCACGGAAAAGCACTTTACGATATTGGTGAGTGCCGAGAGACCTCGCCGTTTCTGTATCTTTTTTAATGTCCTGGAGGGCATCATCGACATGTTTCCCAAACAATGCCTCCCCTTCAAACGGGAGGTCCAAGATCTTGTTGTCAACCTCCGGTCGGAACCAAGTCGCCCGGAGCCAGCCCTGTCGACGAAGAACCGCAACACCTGCCAGTGCACGGAAAGCGGTATTGGCGATGTCCATGGCACAGTCAATCACTTCCGCCGACGTAGCCTCCCCCTCCTGAAGTATTTTCCTGGCCTCCGTCTTGGCCTCCAATGGCAGTTGGTCCAAGTAAGGCGAAAGGTCGCACCACATTTGGCGATCGTACCGGCCAAGGATCGCCAATGCATTAGCTGCCCTTACCAAAAGACTGGCCATAGAGGAGAAACGTTTCCCCGCATTATCAAGGCGCCTGCCTTCTTTATCCGGAGGGGTGGTGAGTGGCGCCGAAGGGTTACGCACTTGCGCTGCGCCGCCTGGGATATTACTGAATCCGGCTTCGGCTGACCAATCAAGGACGCTGGACCGTCCTCAGGCGCCTTGTATTTCTTCTCCAGGCGCGGCAAAACCAGAATCACCGTAGCCGGGTTCCTCATAGCCTTCAAACCCTCGTCCCAAAGATGGCCAACAATGGGAATCGAACGAACCACTTTCCTGTAGGACTCCTTAAAATCATACAGGAAGCATTTCGCTGGGGCCGACGGCATAGGAAGCTGGAAGCGACTGGAGGCTCTTTCCATCAGCTTGTGGAAACCCCCAATATCTGCCGGGGGAGAATCCACCGGATCAGGAGTCGGTGAAGCCGGATCTGGAATGACATAGTCCTCCCACTCAACACACGGATTAGTCGTGTTGCCAACATCTGGACCCTCATCAGAGGAATCATCCGGAACAACCTGGATCACTGGCGGCAACCCTGGGCTGGAAACTTGCAGGTGAGAAGCCACCTGAGGCGGTTGCCCCGGAGAAAAGTCTGTAGGAGCCGATGGAGTAGGCACAGCATGTACTGCAGACGAAGTCGAAGATGGAGGAGGAGGAGCGTGAGAAAATCTCCTCTGATAGTCATGTAACATGCCCTGGAGATCCGCCAGGAGTGAGGAAGGAACCGCAACCATACCCTGGCCGGCACTGTCCTGACGCCCATAGGATGGTGGATAGGAGTACCCAGGCGTGTAGTCACCCTCCGAATCAGTGTCCTGACAGTTCACGAGCAGTTGTGAAGGACTATGGGCATAACCACAAGAATCCTGATCATCCCCATCAGAATCTTCTTCTTCCAATAACAATGCGGGAGGCAAGGGGGTCACCCTCCTTGGAGATGTCATATCTGGTGTCAATCGCCTCAAGGAAATTGTAATTGTCTCCGTCGACGAGGTCGTCGTCGGTACCGTCGGCGATAATGATTCCATCGTCGACGAGGTCGTCGTTGAAAGCTGCACCGTCGACGACTGGATCGTCGACGAAGATATGGGTGTCGTCGACACTGCCGTCGACGAGACCGTCGACACCCCCGCCGTCGTCATAGTCGACGTCGTCATAGCCCTCGTGGACGACACCGTCGTCGCCACCATCGTCGACACTCTCGTAGACGCTGGCATCGTCGTCGACACTCCCATCGACGCTGACGTCGACGCTGAAATAGAAAGCACCGTCGATGAGCCCGTCGACGGCTGCACTTTTTTAGGCTGAGATTTAGAAATCTTCGTCGACGGAGTCTTTAACTGCGTCGTCGACGATCTAGATTCCTTTTCTGACCTCTCTGAAGACAGCGAAGAGGTTTTCTTGAACGCCACAGTGGATACCACCACTGGGGCAGTAGAAAGTCCTTCCCTCTCCTTTACACCGTGGAGAGGAGATTTACTCGGACTCCGGCTCTCAGACTCACGGGGGGTCTTTTTTGAGGCCTTAGCAGGGCGGTCAGAGGATGGCGATGAGGAACCCCTACCCCTTTTCACTGACCTGCGAGAGGAGGTGCCAGAAGAAGAGTCCTCACTGTCACTGGATGCAGCACCCTTCCGTGACTTAAGCTTCTGGAGCCACGTAAGAAGGCGACCCTCACGGTCCCGGAGGGTCTTTGTAGATAAGGTGCGGCAGATCTTGCATTCCGCAGCCTTATGATCCGGGTACAGGCAATAAATACAATCCTTATGCCTGTCCTCCACGTACAGCCGTTTTTTGCCACAGGTGGAACAAGGCTTGAAAAGGGCTTTCTTCTCCTTGTCAGACATCCCAGAAGGAAAGCAGCAACAAGTTGGAAGCAAAATATTTCTGAAAAAGCAGTTAACAAAGTTGAAGTGAGCAGAGCTCAAAGGAGACTCCCTAAGCACAACGTGCAGTAGAAAATCTGAGGCTCTGAGGTTCTCTCAGGAAGGTTCTGTGGGGTGAGGCTAATCTGATTGGTTGTTGCTTTATTTTGGTCTCTTTTATAAAAAGAGGTAGATATGCTACAAAACGGAATGAGGCCTAGGCCTTTCTTTCTCTTTTGTACCTACTGCTATGTTATTTTGGATACCGAGACTCCCATTCCGACGACGGAGAATGATACAAGCTATGGGAATCTATGAAAGTTAAAATACTGGAGTAATCTAGCATACCTATTAGACATTAGTCATTTAAATACCTCGGTATATGGGTTGCCCTACTCCCCGATTTGGAATGGGCACTGAATGTCACCCCACTTGTTAAAAGGACCAGGGAGGATCTCAGTCGCTGGCAGACCCTACCACTCAATCCACTGGGAAGAGTGGCACTATTCAAAATGATGATCCTCCCTCGGTTCCTATATATTATCCAAAACACTCCCTTCCACTACACTCGTAGCTGGTTCCGTGAGATCGACTCAATGACTATATGATTCTTGTGGGGCACGGGCGACCACTCATGTCCCTCGATCGCTGCGGTATTCCGTCCTTCGATGGAGGAATGGGCATGACTGACCTGTACCAATACTATCTGGCGACTAGGCTGCTTGTCCTCCACGATTGGTTCACGGGGGTGGTGTGACCCGGCTTATCAAACCAAACTCTGAGGCATGGACTTAACTCGAATCCAAGCCCTCATGTATGGCTCCCCCAGACGCTCCTGGCGGTGACCCGAACGGTCTTCCTGGCCTGGTATTCGGCCTTGCATTACACACGCTGGGACGCCAAATTGACTCAACAAATGCGTTCTGGCAGGGTCCATGGCTTGGCGAAGTGGCGGCACTGCAAGGGTTTACACATTAGGACCACATAGGAATCTCCTAGCTGGGTGATGTGTGGACAGGGGGATCACATACGATCTTTTTAAGACTTGCAGAGTCGCTTCTCCGCACACACCCCACAATTCTATAGATACCTGCAAATTCGGCACGCCCTCAGTTCACACCTCCCGGTGGGTACCACGCTTCTTGAGTTCAGCCCACCAGAAGCACAGGTCATGATGGGGAACCTCGGGAAGGGAGGCATATCACGCATCTATCGCACTCAAGAACAACAGCCTCACCTCCCTAGACCGGTTTAGAGCTCACTGGGAGGGTTGGCTGGGTCCCCTTGAGGAGAAGGACTGGCGAGACGCCCTGATGGCCCCCAAACTGATCACTACCTCAGCTAGACTCCGTCTCATCCAGACCTATTACATCCACACCGTATATCTTACTCCAGATCGACTGCACAAAGCGGGGATGCGTGCCTCACCCAAATGCACGAGATGCGGGCACCACCCGGCAGACTTCTTCCATATGGTCTGGCCCTGCCCCCGCCTCACTAGGTATTGGGATAAAATAGAAACGGAGCTTATACACATATTGAGTTGGCATGTACCACACAATCCCATGCGTCTTCTCCTGGGCATTACTGATGGTCTAGATGGGACCCGCACAAATTATTCCTGGGAACAGCCATTGTTGTGGCCAAATGAGATATAGCCATGGCCTGGGCGCTGCCTGAACCCCCACGATCGCCAGATGGCGCCGGGGGGTGGACTGGTGCCCTGCTCAGTAGAAACCCTTATTTGAGGCCAGAGGCTGTCCAGCCAAGTACCAAAGGGTGTGGGGCAAATGGGCGGACCAAATGGGTTAACGGGGCCAAGAAGAGGGACGCTTGTTCTCGTCACACTCTCCTTCCTTGTTCGTAATGTTGAGTGCTTGTCCAATGTGCTCTGATGCTTTCTAATGTCAAACATGTGAACTTGCACACTGTGCTGTCAATGCAACTCTGTCTTTGTTTTTTCAAAATCAATAAAGTTGATTGTCGAAAAAAAAATATTACTTCATTACTTTTATTATAGAAGCAAGAGAGACTCAGTTGTAGGTAACTAACTACCAGTTTAAAACAGCAATACTTTTCAGGTACAATGGAAAGGTGTTTGCAAAAGCAATCAAATACTTTACAGTGATACTGAAAATACTTTGTGGTGTCAATCAACAGTAGCAGTAACTTAGCACTGTACAAGATAGACACTTAGCGCAATTAAGAAATGCCATACAATCTTTTGAGAGGAAAACAGTTATGCACATTTACAGGTAAATAAGTACTCGACTTACACGTCCAGTCTTCGTGGGTGTAGAGCAACACTGGCCAAGGTCAGATCAAGGTAGGTACTGCACCACAAACGGCACTGGGGCGGGCGGGTGCAGAGGTCACGGGGCCCACTGTTAGTCAATGGAGACTGGGGGAACCCCACAGAAGTGCTGGTTGCAGGTAGGTAACCGCATTTTCAGGGTACAGGCCCCAGAGGATTAGGCAAGCACAGGGAGGGCCACCTGGACTCGGGCTAGAGGAGTCAGGACTTGAGGTTCCAGATGGCACAGGAGTCCTTGGAGTGGATTTCTTCTGGACAGGTCCGCTGTCCACAGGGGACAGCAGTCATCCCAGGGCTTTCAGACGTTGCTTGCTGCAAGACAGGTCGCCTTTTTGTTGCCTTCGAAGCTAGTGACAGGCCGGTAGAGCTGGGTCCAAGGTAGTAGTCACCTTCAGGCTTCTCTGCAGGGTCGGCTTCAGGGATGTCTTCTTTCCTCTTAGGTCTTCGGAGACATGATTTCCTTGGTTCAGGGATGCCCCTTAAGAACTAAACTTAAGGGGTATTACAGGGAGTGGAAAATGGGCTACTTACCTTTAGGGTGACTACACCCTTTATGTATGTACTCCCTTTTGGGGTGAACACATCCCTAACCCTACTGGCTAAAATCCTTTCATGCAATATGGAGGATTTTCAAAGGAGGGTGTCACATCAGCTCAGGACACCTTTTGGGGTGGGGGAATTTGGGGGGATGGTACTGCAACAGAAACTCACTTCCCTACACAAAGGCCCCGCCTCCCCCTTCCAAGCCCAAAGGCCAAGAGACACAGCCAAACCTGGGAGAATCTTCCTAGTATGTCAGGCGATGAAGAGGAGAGGAAGTAGTTTGAAAGTTGCAGGGCCTACTCTGCCTTACATCCATCTGTCCAGATCAGTAACTTTGGGGAGCTGGCCTACCTCAACAGTTTCAGGACCTAACTCCCAATGACCCTTTTCTAAATCTTTGGTATGTTTACCCAATCTTTTTAGTTTGAGATCACAGGTGTCAGCTTCTGAAAATTCTATTTTAGCCAGGGTAACACCTAGCTTACCCACAGAGGTTACTTACAGCTTGAGTAAACCCACCAAGAACAACAGGGTCAGGGGGCCTAACTTATTATTTGGCATGGGGCTAGACCCCCATGCCAAGGACAATGCAACCATGAAGGCTAATATCCAGCAGAGGCCACTGACAGCGGTCAGTGCCAAGAACCACACCTTTAGCTCTTCAGTGGTAGGTGAATGGGGTAACTTACAGGCGTCTTTGGGTTCTGGTGCATGTCTGCTGTTTTATAGGTGGGGGGGCACTACAGCTCGTAGTGAACACCCTCCTCTTCCACCCTCTCTCCTGTCTGCTGAGGAGCCACTAAGTCAGGGTGAACAGTTTCATGACTAGTCAGGTCTTTTTGAGGGTTAGGTAGGACTTCACTAGTGCCAACTTTGGAGCTCTACCCTACTGGTGGTGGAAGTGTCTACTTTCTTCTGCAATCTTCAACTCACCTTTTGGGACCACTTTCCAGTTAAACGATAGGAGGTCATCCTCACCTGGAATCTACCCCCATAGGCTACACTGGTAACCCCTGGAGCTACACTAGGGAGTAGTTTCTTAGGACATCTAGGGTCATTGGTGCGGTGTCCTGCCTTTTGACAGTTGTGGCACCATGCCCTATTGGGATCCAAATTCTTAACTTGGCACCGAATTTTAGTTTGTAAGGTGTCTTTTGACCCACCCTCCTGGACAAGTTTTATAAGGGGCTACCTGGGACTAATTGTTATCTTCAGGATGCCCCCACTCTTTCCCCTGTAGAGGTTTTGTAACCCCTTTTTATTGGTCACCCCCAGTGGTAGTCTTCGTCACCATAGTCTTGACCCAGTGGTCTGCATTCTTTCCCAATTCTTGGGGAGAAATTACACCTACGTCTACCAGATACTGATGCAACTTTTAATAAGTGCAATTACTTAAAATGTGTCCCTTCATAAACAGATTATAACGCCCAGCATAGTCCTGTACTTCACTTCCAGTCGACTAACCGTATAGTGTTTTTGCTGAGCAGTCTACGAAGTCAACTCAGGACTGACTCGAGAATTTGTGAGCCCACCTGAATCTAATTCTATATTCCTTCATGGTGAGTCCTAAGCCCTCAATCAGGGTGCCCTTCATGAGGTCATTGGACTCAGCATCTGCCCCCAATAAAGATCAGGAGTCTGTCCCTGCTGTTACCAGTGAGCAGTTCACAAAGTAATGCTCGACAGTGTGACTTCTTCACTTTTCTCATTCCACAGGCCCTCTCATAGGCTGTAAACCATTTTGTGATATCATCACCTTCCTCAAATTTGGAGACAATCCCTTTGGGAATTTTAGGGTCATAATAATTCTCTCTGTGCCTAGGTATTAAATTGCTGCCACCATTTATGGTAGCTAGACTCATCTCTGCTCTCTTCTTTTCTAGTTCTAGGCGCTCAGCCTCTAGGGCTAGTTTCTTAGTCAACCTGGCTAGCATGATGTCTTTCGTACTCATTGAGGCTACCCTCAATGTCACCTGGGGTGCTTATCCCACCTGTGTGAGATCTAGGTCCCCTAACCACTACTTTTAGAAAGATTGGCACAGGGGCCACATCTCTCTATGTAGGCGAGGGGGCTGGGAATTGACATCTTCTTCACTACTTTCTCCTTCTGCAGGGGGGTCACAACCTTCAGAAGGGTGTTCCCTTGCATATTCTGGCAAGCTCCTGGAGCTTTAGCTTGGTAGGATAGGAAGGATAAGTTACTTACCTGAAATCCTAGTTCTCTTCCAGGGGCATCTTCATCAAAGTCATAAGCACTGCATATTCCCACCCATGTGCAGGGACCCCGGAAATAATAAAAAACATATATATGACAAACATATATATATATACATATATCATTTATTCTCATACCAATGCAGCCCCTATCTAGGAGGCTAAACAATGCAATAATAAATAAATGCTGTTGCAAACACATAATGAATGTATAAACCACAGGAGGGCAAGTACCACTTGAACTCTTTTTTATAAGGAGTAAAACTAATGAAAAACTGCAAAAAAAGCAGACGTTGTTAGCCTACAGGCTGCATTGTAAACCAATAGCATTGAAAATGAAGGCATTTGCACACAAAAACTGGCACCATGCCTTTAAGGCAGCCATGACCCCCAGCTTCCCGTCATGCCTCAGGCCTAACAGTTAAGTCAGTTGTTCTTTCCGGCTCCGACAGGACCCTTGATTCACAGCTCTTCCTTTTTGACTTTCTATCAAAAATGTTCTAGTACTTTGTGGATATTTTGCTTTCACTCGACGTCTTTTGACTTTAGAGTGAAGGATAAACCTTTTTCGAGTCCCAGAAAAGGTTTTTTTCTTACAAAAATGCCTTCCTTATTTGACCCGTGCCCTGCCTGTGGCAAAAAGAAGGCTAGATTAGACGCAATCAATCAATCAATCAAACATTTGTTGAGAGCACTACATACCCGTGAGGGTCTCAAGGCGCTGGGAGGGGGGGAAGGGGGGGCTACTGATTGGACAGCCAGGTCTTGAGTAGCCTCCTGAAGGTCAGCAGGTCTTGGGTCTGTCGTAGGCGCAGTGGGAGGGTGTCCCAGGTCTTGGCAGCGAGGTGGGAGAAGGATCTCCCGCCGGTGGTTGTTCTTCGGATGCGCGGGACGGTGGCGATTGCGAGGTCGGCGGAGCGGAGCTGGCGGTTGGGGATGTAGAAGGAAAGTCGTCCGTTGAGGTAGGCTGGGCCGGTCTTGTGGAGTGCCTTGTGTGCGTGGATGAGGAGCTTGAAGGATATCCTCTTGTTGACGGGAAGCCAGTGCAGGTTTCTCAGGTGGGGGTGATGTGGCCGTGGCGTGGTACGTCGAGGATCAGTCGTGCCGAGGCGTTATGGATGCGTTGCAGTCGTTTGATGAGCTTGGTCGGGGCTCCCGCGTAGAGGGCATTTCCTTAGTCGAGTCTGCTGCTGACAAGGGCCTGGGTGACTGTTCTTGTATCTGTCGGGATCCACCTGTAGATCTTGTGGAGCATGCGGAGGGTGTTGAAGCAGGAGGAGGAGACGGCGTTGACTTGCTTGGTCATGGAGAGCGTTGAGTCGAGGATGATTCCCAAGTTGCGTGCGTGGTCGGTGGGTGTCAGGGCTGCCCCCAATGCCGTCTGCCACCGGGAGTCGTCCCAGGCTGAAGGATTGGAGCTGAGGATGAGGACCTCCGTTTTGTTCGTGTTCAGCTTCAGTCGGCTGATCTTCATCCAGTCGGCGACTGCCTTCATTCCTTCGTGGAGGTTGGCTTTGGCGGTGATGGGGTCCTTGGTGAGGGAGAGGATCAGTTGAGTGTTGTTGGCATAAGAGATTATGTTGAGGTCGGGCGACGTGTGCGAGCGGGGCCATAGTGTCGGGCTGAGGGAAGTTCCCTGGGGTAAGCCGCAGATGATCTCAGAGGCGGACGCTCTGGGTTCTGCCGGAGAGGAAGGAGGTGGTCCATTTCAGAGCCTTGTCTCGGATCCTTACGGCGTGGAGGCGTGGACGTAGTGTGTGGTGGCAGACGGTGTCGAAGGCGGCGGAGAGGTCCAGCAGGATGAGGGCTGCGGTCTCACTGTTGTCTAGCAGGGTCCTGATGTCGTCGGTGGCGGCGAGGAGGGGGGTCTCGGTGCTGTGGTTGCTGAGGAAACCTGACTGGGAGTAGTCCAGGATTCTGTTTTATTCGAGTGATCGGGTTGCTGTCTGTTGACTATCTTCTCGATTACCTTGACCGGGAACGGGAGCAGAGAGATGGGCTGGAAGTTCTTTAGGTCTGTAGGGTCTGCCTTGGGTTTTTTGAGTAGGGCGTTGATCTCTGCGTGTTTCCAGCTCTCTGGGAAGGTCGCGGTCTCGAGGGAGAGATTGATGACGTCTGAATCTTGAAGTGAGTGCCAAACAAGTATGGCCTCAGCTTCTTCAGGGCCCAAACCACAGCAAAGGCCTCCCTCTCAATAGCTGACCAACGTTTCTCTCTAGGGGTCAGCTTTCTACTTATAAAAGCAATGGGCTGGTCTTGACCATCTACATTCAGTTGTAAAAGAACAGCTCCCACACCCAACTCAGAAGCATCTGTCTGGACAATGAACTCTTTGGAGTAGTCTGGACTTTTCAGAATAGGTGCACTGCACATGGCCTGCTTCTGATCATCAAATGCTTTTTGACAGCTTCCTGTCCACTGAACTTTCTTTGGCATTTTCTTGGAGGTCAAGTCATTAAGTGGTGTAACAATGGACCCATAGTTCTTAACAAACTTTCTGTAGTACCCAGTCAGGCCCAAGAAAGCTCTGACCTGAGTCTGGGTAGTTGGAGGAGTCCAGTCCTTTATGGTCTGGATCTTGCTCTCCAGTGGTTGAACCTGACCCCCACCAACTAGGTGGCCCAGGTATACAACCTTGCTCTGCCTTATCTGGCACTTAGTGGCCTTGATAGTGAGGCCTGCCTTTTGCAGGGCCTCTAAAACATTCCTCAGGTGGACCAGGTGATCCTCCCAGGTGGAGCTAAAGACAGCAATATCATCAAGATAAGCTGCACAATAATCATCCAACCCAGTAAGGACTTGATTCACCAACCTTTGGAAAGTGGCAGGTGCATTCTTCAAACCAAAGGGCATTACCACAAATTGATAATGTCCTCCTGGGGTCGAGAAAGCAGTTTTGGCCTTTGCATTCTCAGCTAGTCTGATTTGCCAGTAGCCTGCTGTTAGGTCAAATGTGCTCAAAAACTTAGCAGCTGCCAGTCTGTCAATGAGCTCATCTGCCCTAGGTATTGGGTGGGCATCTGTCCTAGTGACAGCATTAAGACCTCTGTAATCCACGCAAAACCTCATCTCTCTCTTACCATCTTGGGTGTGAGGCTTTGGCACAAGGACTACAGGACTAGCCCAAGGGCTCTCTGAAGGTTCAATGACTCCCAGCTCCAACATATTTTGTACCTCAACTTTTATGCAGTCCCTGACATGGTCAGGTTGCCTGTAGATTTTACTCCTCACAGGCAGACTGTCACCAGTGTCCACCTCATGGGTGCACCAGTTTGTCTGACTTGGGGTCAGAGAGAACATATGTCTGTAGGATTGCAGAACCTGTCTGCAGTCCTGTTGCTGATGGACAGTGAGGCTGTCAGAAAAGACTACACCATCAACTGAGCCATCATCAGGGTTCTGAGTCAACAGGTCTGGGAGAGGGTCACTCTCTTCCTCCTGCCCCTCATCTGTAGCCATGAGTAAGCCCATGTCTGCCTTGTTAACATATGCCTTCAATCTGTTGACATGAAGCACCCTGTGGGGGCTTCTGGGAGTCCCAAGGTCCACCAAGTAGGTGACTTCTCCCTTTTTCTCAACAATAGTGTGGGGTCCAGACCATTTGTCTTGGAGTGCTGCTGGGGCCACTGGCTCCAACACCCACACTTTCTGCCCTGGCTGGTAAACAGTCAGCACAGCCTTTTGGTCATGCCAAGCTTTTTGGAGTTCTTGGCTTGCCTCAAGGTTTTTAGAAGCCTTCTTCATATACTCTGCCATCCTGGAGCAGAGACCAAGTACATAATCCACTATATCAACTTTGGGTTGTCTGAGAGGTCTCTCCCATCCTTCCCTCACCAGACATAGGGGTCCTCTTACAGGATGCCCAAACAAAAGCTCAAAAGGGCTGTGGCCAACCCCCTTTTGTGGGACCTCTCTGTAAGCAAACAGAAGGCAGGGTAAAAGGATGTCCCATCTTCGCCTAAGCTTGTCTGGTAACCCTTTTATCATTCCCTTTAGGGTCTTGTTGAATCTCTCAACAAGCCCATTCCACTGTGGGTGATAGGGTGTGGTGAACTTGTAGTTCACACCACACTCCTTCCACATTGCAGTCAAGTATCCTGACATGAAGTTGGCACCTCTGTCAGAAATGACCTCCTTTGGAAAGCCCACTCTGGAGAATACTCCAAGCAGGACCCTTGCCACAACAGGAGCTGTTGTGGTCCTCAGGGGAATAGCTTCTGGATACCTGGTGGCATGGTCCACTATCACCAGTATGAATCTGTGCCCAGATGCTGTTTGTGTGTCCATTGGTCCTACAATATCTATGCCCCTCTTTCAAAGGGAACCCCCACCACAGGTAGTGGTATGAGGGGGGCCTTTGTGGTGCCACCTGATTTGCCACTGGCTTGGCAGGTGACACAGGAGCGACAAAACTCCTTAGTATCTTCTGACATATGGGGCCAGTGAAAGTGAGGGACAAGCCTGTCCCAAGTCTTGTTCTGGCCTAAATGTCCTGCAATGGGAATATCATGGGCCAAGGTAAGAAGGAAGCCTCTGAACTTCAGTGGTATGACCAACCTCCTGGATGCACCAGGCTTGGGGTCTCTAGCCTCTGAGTACAGTAGCCCTTCATCCCAATACACTCTATGGGTACCTTGAGCATTCCCTGCAGCCTCAGCAGCAGCCAGCTGTCTGAGGGGTTCAAGAGAGGGGCAGTCTAATTGAGCCTGCCTCAGATCTGCCCTTGAAGGTCCCCCTGTCCCAAGAAACTCAACCTGATCAGGTTCAAGTTCTTCTAGGACAGTTCCTTCAGGGCTCTCAGAATCATCCTCCTGGGAGGGCTGATCCACTACCTGAGGCAGGGGGGAAGGCAGCCTTAACCCTACTGCTCTTTCTCTTGGGTTGTGACTGGTCCATAGTTTCAGGATCCAGCACTTGTTCAGTGGTGCACTTTTTGGCCTGTGACCTGGTCACAGCAAGGACATGTGCATCTATCCCCAGAATTTCTGCATGGGTCCTATACTCCACTTCAGACCAAACTGAAGTTTCAAGATCATTGCCCTGTAAACACTCTACAGGAAGGTCTGAACTAACAACAACTTTCTTGAGGCCAGTTACCCCTCCCCAGGAGAAGTTAACAATAGCCACACTATGGGAGGTAGTGGCATTGCTAGCGTTGGTCACTAGGTAATTCTCACCTAGTATGATCTGTCCAGGGTCCACAAAGGCAGGTGTCACCATTGTGACACTAGCCCCAGTGTCCCTGTAGGCCTGAGCCATTCTTTGGTTGATAAAAGGAGTCTGTCTGTACTTGCCCAGGTTACTGGGGCCTACAGTAGAGGACAAAGCTAAGTCCCCATCACAGATCAGAACAGCCTGAGTAGGTATTCTGACTAGGCCAGAATCCTCCTCAGTTCCCAGGGTTAACCCTACTACACCCTTTTGCTGGGAACCACCACTTACAGCTGGACTAGGGGGTACAGTTGCCTTAGGGGCAATGGTGGCTGGGGGCTTATCCTTTTTGGTGCACTCACTAAACCAATGTGAGTTGGACTTACAATAGTTGCACCATGGTTTCTTTTGGCCATCTTTCTTTTTATCCTTTTTGGGACCACCCTCCCCCTGAGCCTTTTGGGGGCCTGGTGAAGACTTCTGGTATTTTTGTTTCTGATCATTACCCTTCTGGTCTGCCTTTTTCTGATCACCGCCCTGGTTCTGGTTTTTCTGCTTAACTCTAGTCCTGACCCATCTATCTGCCTTCTTTCCCAATTCTTGGGGAGAAGTCAGATCAGAATCAATCAGGTGTTGATGCAGTAGCTGGTTTTGACAGTTGTTAAGGATTTGCTCTCTCATGATCAAATTATACAATCCTGTATAGTCCTTAACCTTACTTCCCACTAGCCAGCCTTCCAGAGCCTTAGTGGCACAATCTACAAAGTCAGTCCAGTCCTGAGTCTGTGTCTTCTGGGTATCCCTGAACAACAACCTGTATTGTTCAGTGGTTAGGCCAAACCCATCAATTAGAGCACTCTTCATGACAGTGTAATTATCTGCATCCTCATCACTAACTGTGAGGAGCTTGTCTCTACCTTTCTCAGAGAAGGAAAGCCACAAGATAGCTGCCCACTGACTTTGGGGTACCTGCTGTACTTTGTAAGCTCTCTCCAAAGCAGTTATCCATTTGTGGATGTCATCCCCACACTTGTAGGGAGGGACAATCTTGCTCAGGTTTCTATTATCATAGTGCCTGTCTCTATCCTTAGGGATATTGCTGCCACCAGTGGGTTCTGACCCACTTAACTTCTGTTCTCTAGCCAGAGCAAGCTTCTCCTTGGCAAGGGCAAGTTCTTCCCTCTGAATCCTTAGATTAGCTTCCCTCATTCTGGCTTCATGCTCCTTTCTCTCAGGGGAAGTCATCCCCCTGTGAGAGGAAGCACTAGAGATGCTAGAGATATGGGAGTGGATGGATTCCCTTGAAGGGGATCTGTCCCTCCTGCTTCTCTGTGTAAGCCCACTTGGGGGCCTGTATGGGGGGACCCCATGCAAACTCCCATGTAAGCTTAGGTTAGCCTGGCTAAGTCTTCCTACTTGGCTCTGGCCGTCTACCTCTTCCTCTGAAGCCCCATCTGACTCCTCTGTGGTGGGTAGACCCTTATCTACAGCTATGGCACCATACTTGGCAGCTCTTTCAGCATCATAGGCCTCCAGAAGCTCCACTAGCTGTCTAAGGGTAGGGTTGGAACCCTGTTTTAATCTCCTGGAGGTACACAGTTGTCTCATCTCCTGGAAAGTGAATGCATCATATCTAGAGGGAATCTGTCTAGGATTCTCCTCTCCTGAGGGAGTATCAGTGTGATCTCCATTCAGGGACATGATTCTAGTGAGGGTGTGATGTGTGCACCTACCTACACTAGTTGTATCTACTAAACCTCTCTAGTAGTTGTAGTCAGGGTGTATTACTCCCTTCAACCTACAATCACTAAGTCCAGTAGGACTTAAGTATTATAACCTATGTTATATGTACCTAAACAATATCTGTGTGATCTTTCAATTTAGTATCTCAAGATTACAATGGTATTACAACAGCAAGCTCAGATCCCAACCGCTGCTCACCAATGTGAGAAGTTGGCCTGATGTATGATGTCACTAGTTCTAGTGTACACCTTATATCAGTCCAAATACCCTTATGGTGATTGGTTGTAAAGTCAACCTTATAGACCAGCTATCCTAGTGGTAGCATGGACAAGAGCAGTCTTAGGCTAAACTCTGAATGGCATGTGAAGCCAGCTGTGATACCATATATAATCCCTTGAATACCAAATGAAAGGACACCACAACAGATATATATATAAAATAAAGTGTATTTATTCTAGCCAAACCCTCAGCACTCTTTATGAGATTCGAGGTAAGTACAACACAGTCTTATTCAAGCATACATTAAGTCACACAGGTAAGTAATACAGTTAGTATATGGTTTGCGTGGCCCCTAGGGCCTAAGTAAGTGGTATAAGGACCACTGTCACGGAAATAGGATAGGCTTAGGCCTAGGGAATCGCTGGGGCTACACTACACTAGCAACAGTTAGGAAGTGGGAGGCCCACGGGATTCAGGTGCAGAGTGGAAACACTCACGCGTAATGCGTAAAAGTCAATAGAAATAGTAGTTGTTAGCAATTAACAGTTTAAGGACACTTCTAAAGCAGCTAGAGAGTCGAGACTCGGAAACTAGACCCTAGGATAGTCACTACCCTGGTGAGCACTGAAGTACCCAAGTTACCTAGCCCACAGGCTGCGGGTGCATAGGTGTGAACTTGCATCGGGTTTCGTCGTGGACTTCTATGGATGCCTGAAGGAAAGTTGCTGACAGGCAGTCAGTGAAGAGTGTCCGGTGGATCCCAAGGCTGGGATCAAGAAGAGAGGAGACCTGCAAGCAGAAGGGACAGAGTCAAGGTCACTAGCCAGTGACCATGTGGAACCAGGAAGGAACCAGGCGATGTCGTGAAGATTGCAGGTGAAGGTGAAGCTTGTCGCTGCAGCCACGAGGACCAGGGAACGTCGAGGACGACCAGGACCAGGAGGCGAGCTGTCCCACGAAGGCTCTTGCTGTCGGCGGCGTCGAAGTTGGACTAGGACTCACCAAGCCTTGGCCAGCGGAACCCACGAAGAACGGAGGACTTGCTTCTGGTGCAGACCAGGAAGGTCTGGGGTGCTTCTCTTTTGCAAGGAAGCGGGAGCCAGTCTGGAGGAGCCAAACCAGCGGTGAAGATTTCTGGATGCGTCGTCACCAAGGCCACTAGCCAACGGGCAAGCAACCGGACAGACGCGGCAAGCAGGAAAATGCAGAAGGGCCCCACGCAGGACTCGTGGAGTGTGGGGGGCTGATCTTCGGTGCAGATGGTGCTTGGGGTTGGGGCTTCTCAATCCCCGGTGAACAACTTCGAGGGTGTCTCAGAAGCTGCGCTGGAAGATACTAGCCACTTTTCCCAGGTAGCCAGTCCCACGTCTCTCGTCGCCTCCACAGATCTCAGCTCGGCTGTGGATGTGGATCAGGGTCGGAGATGTCTGGAAGTCAAGGCTCTGGTCGGGCTCTGCAGTCGGTCCCTCGTAGAACTTCAGCAAAGCAAAGGGTAGTCTCTTGATGGTGCCTGTTTGCACAGGGTAGCCACTCCTTGGCCACAAGGGAGATTCTTCAGTCTTCTTCTTTCGTCGAATGTCGAAGGTCCAGAGTTTCTGTTCAAGTTGCAGGTTCAGGATAATCTAATCTCCTGAGGCCCAGCTACCACACTTATACTAATCTGGGGGGCTGGGTTGCCTGCTAGGTCACGCCTTATGGGTGGGACCTGGGAGGGGGGTGGTTACACCCCCTTCCCTTTGTCCAGTTTCGCGCCAGGACTGGGGCTGGAGTGCCCCAGCACCGGTTTGAACTGGACTATGCACGGGACACCTTGTGTGCCCCAGGCATGTCTCATTCTTTTCATCCCTCCCTGCCCCAATACACTAAGGCCTGTCTGGGGTGGTGCTCGCACCTCCCAAGGCAGGAAACCTATTGTCCAAGCCTCCCTTGCCGGGATCACTCCCAGCAGCAGGAGGTCAGACTCGTGTCTGTGGCAGCAGCATCCATTTTGTGATGCTGGGGCTCTGGTTAACTTTAACCGGGTAAGTAGGTTACAACATGTCTTCTCCCTCTAGAAGGGAGGGATAATATCCTCATCCCCAGAAATGGGATGGGGGTATTATTCCAAAGTGTTAGACACCTTACACGACATGTTTTGATAAAGCCAAACCATAGTTACCATAACCGTTTAAGATTATAAGGCACTTTAAGAGTATATGGTAGGCTATATCATAGAACAGCTATAAGGACATGGTTCCGAAAGCTGCAGACAGGCTCAGCCCATGCTAGAGCACCATCTCACATGTTACCAAGCACTCTGCCTCCAGGATTGTTAAGGCCTGCCATAGGAGTGGCTGATAGGTACACATGTGTCTATATGTAAGTTAGGTATAGGAATACTACACCTAAGCAAGGAGTGATTACACAACCTTGCCCCAGCTGAGTGATCAGCCAGTTGTGTCATAATGGAAGGCCAGGCCAGGGGTGGCACAATACATGCTGCAGCCCCTGGTAGGCCTAGGATACACCTATGCCCTGGGTACCTAAGGTACACTGTACAGGGGCCAATAAGGTGATCCTATCCAAATGGGTTATGCACCTAAAGTACATAGTATCAATTTAGAAAGAGAACAGCAGGGCTGTGGGTCTGGTTAGCAGGCCCACAGCCACATCTAAGTCGAAAACCAGTAAAGCAAAAGCATAAAGTGGGGGTGAACATAGAAAGCAGACCCTACTCTCCTACAGCCATCAGGGCCAATAAATTAGAATAAGAAGGGGAACCACACAGCCCCCCTTCTTAAAAAATTAAAATAAATAAAAGACTGGCATCGTGCCGGAGGCCACGCCCCCTCCTTGCAGCACTCTGCAAACGCGCCCCCTGGCGAGTTGTAAGTTGGGGAATTAATTCCTCTTCAATACTGAGGGTCCCTGAGGGCCAACTAGCCCAACAGGCATCTTCAGTATGCGCCAGGGAGCTGCGCTGCAGACAGGTGTTCTGAGGCCAAGCCCCTTTTTACACCTCTCTGCAACGCAGCTCTGTGGCGCTTACTGGAGGTACCTAGTGGTCTAGTTTGACCCTAGGGACCCTTAGGATTCAAGGGGACTTAATCTCTCAACTTAGAACAGCCACAGGGCGCGTTTACACAGTGGTGAAGGGAGGGGACGGGGCCTGAGGTGATGTGTGCAAACACGCACTATGGCACGTTTTAAATTGGGGATATAATTTCCCTTCAATACTGAGGGCCCCTGGGGGCTAACTAGCCCACCAAGTGCTTCCAGTAAGCGCCACTGAGCTGCATTGCAGAGAGGTGGTCCAGCCCGTGCCACTTTTTACACCTCTCTGCAACGCAGCTCTGTGGCACTTACTGGAGGTACCTGGTGGGCTAGTTGGACCCTAGGGACCCTCAGGATTCAAATGAACCTAATCTCCCAACTAAAAACGGACACAGGGCGTGTTTACACAGTGGTGAAGGGAGGGGACGGGGCCTGAGTTAACGTGTGCAAAAACGCCTTATGGCCTGTTTTAAGAGGTCGTTTTAATCCCCCTGCCCTATTATATACTAGGGGCTTACAGAGGAGGTCATGCTAATCACAGGGGGACCCCAATGCATAGTGTTCCCTAGTGTATGTAAGTGTTTTCACTGTATTCTAAGTGTCTTTTAACATAGCACTGGCTCTGGGACTGGTTAGTCAGACTCAGTTACCACCAGTATCCGTCTGAAAAAGTTGAGGGTACAGGATGATTTTGCAACAAGGCTTCTTTCTGCTCTTCTTTTTGTTCTTTCTGCACGTTAACCTTCTTCCTGCACTTTTCTTCGTCTTTGAGGACTTCTGTTGCTTCATTCTGCACTTCTTTTTTTTCTTTCTGTGCATTTTTTCTTCTTTCTTCACATGTCCCATCTCTGTAGGCATAGTTAGGAATTAGCATTTAAAAAACCTCAGAAATTCACTGAAAAAAACATAGGTTTCAGGGGTGTTATAGTTAGCTGGACTTTTCACTTGTACAAAACCATTGAAATTCCCCCGTTATAGTTAGTTCAGCTAACTATAACTCGCGCGCCCGCAATGCACTGCTGATGACGTCACATATTACATCACTCATGACATGGTCAGTGACATCACTCATGACATCACTGATGACATCTCAAATGACATCACTGATGACATCACTGATGACATCATCCTTGTGATAGAGTGGCAGACCTCCTCTCACCCTAATATAACCTTTGATACACACATTCAAAAATAGAGACTAAAATTTTCAAAACAATGGACATACCAATACCACTTACAACAACCTCTTCAGTAATTCTAAGATCCACATGCACATCCACTCATTCACCAACAGTCCTATACAGTCACTCATACATGTACTCACTCATCATATGTACTCATACACCTATACATCCTGTTACACAATGCCACTCATCCATAGAGTTACTCACACACACAGTCACTCATGCTAATAAAGAATCAAACATAAATTTACTTGCATATACAGTTATACACACACCACCACACTTACTTCTAGGGAAACTTACACATACTTAGTCTTTTAAACAATCACTTATAGAAACACATACTTATTCATACAGGAACTCTTTCAATCTCTCACTCTCACATATACTCACTTATATACACCAATAGTCACATATACTAGTTTAAAACATATGTAGTTACTCATAAAGACACTATTGAGACAGTCATTCACTCACTAACACACCCATACACACACTCATCCACCCATACAGTCCTGCACACATGCTGTCTTCAACACATACAAACAGTGAGTCACTCATTCATGCACCTATGCACTACGTAATATTCCCCACCGAACCATGCAGACACTCAGACTGATACTCAAAAAACCAACTAATAACCTATATAGACACCCATGTAGCTACTCACCAACCCATGCAGCCACTTATACACAAAGTGAGAGACTGATACAGATATTTACATATTTAAACATTACTCACTAAGCCATGTATTCACTATGATACACTTAATCAGTCAGTTACACAATCAATTTTTCAAAAACAAATCATCCATTTAGACACTTATATACCCATTTATTCTTCCATCGACCTTGAGATATACATATATAAAACATATTTAATTTTCAGAAAAACACACATTCACTGGATGATGTCATCAGTGATGTCATTTGAGATGTCATCAGTGATGTCATGAGTGATGTCACTGACCATGTCATGAGTGTTGTAATATGTGACGTCATCAGCAGTGCATTGCGGGCACGCGAGTTATAGTTAGCTGAACTAACTATAACGGGGAAATTTCAATGGTTTTGTACAAGTGAAAAGTCCAGCTAACTAGAACACCCCTGAAACCTATGGTTTTTTCAGTGAATATATATATATAAATAAAAACACAATGTAGCCTTCCATAGCAATGCTGAGCAATGTTGTAAGAAATTCCCCTGTATATAAATACATTCCAATAAAAGCAGGGAGAAAATGCACATTTGAAAAACTGCTTTAATAAAACAGTAGAAAACACCATCTTACAAGGAAGAATGAGAAAACATTGTCAGCACGTTAGGCTGCATTGCATATAAACCTTACTGTAGAAAGCTGAAAAGCTAACCCACAGAAACACACAGATAAACTGGCATCGTGCCTTTAAGGCAGCCATGACCCCTAGCTTCCCATCATGCCTCAGGGGTGACAGTTAGGTCAGTTGTTCTTTGCGGAGATCCGCAGACCATAGCACAAAGAGTTGATATGCATCTTGTTCACTTTCCCGGGGAGGTGGGTGGGTTGCTTATGACTTTGATGAGGATACCCCTGAAAAAGAACTAGGATTACAGGTAAGTAACTTACCCTTCTCTTCTAGGGGATCCTCATCAATAGTCATAAGCACATGAATAGAATAGCAAGCCCATCCCCACATCCTGCGGGCAAGTAACCATAGTACAATCAAAATACATAGTAAATAGAAAAACATATAAAGACTTCAAAACCAGTTAACATTGAAATAGATTCCTCAAGGAGGCCTGGCCTACTTGGGTATCCGCTCTGGAGTCAGAATCCAGACAGTAATGCCTGGTAAAAGTATGGACTGATTTCCAAGTTGCAGCCTTGCAAATCTCGGCCATCTGTACATTGTGTGAGAATGCAACCATAGCAGCCTTGCCCCTAGTAGAATGAGCTTTGGGGGAGGCCAACAGAGGCTTGTTTGCTATTTGGTAGGCCAACTTTATGCAAGACACTATCCGTCTTGAAATTGATCTTTTAGAAGCTGGAAAGCCTGTTCTAACAGAGCCGTAGTTTACAAACAATTGCTCAGCTTTTCTTATGGACTTTGTTCCCTCCAAGTAGAATTTGAGAACCCTCTTTAGGTCTAATGAATGAAGAGACCTTTCTGCTGGTGTAACAGTATTGGGAAAGAAAGAGGGAAGAGAAATTGTCTGATTTACATGGAAATCAGACACTACTTTGGGCAGGAAGGAAGGGTGAGTTCGCATAACCACTCTATTATGATGGAAAACCGTATATGGTTCCTTAGAACAGAGTGCTTGGATTTCACTCACTCTGCGTGCTGATGTAATAGCCACTAGAAAAGCTACTTTCCATGTAAGGTGTTGTAATGTGGCCTTTTGAATGGGTTCGAAAGGAGGACCCATCAATTTCGACAAGACTACATTCAACTCCCAAGGTGGAGAAGGAGGTCAGACAGGAGGATAAACCTTCAACCCCTGTAGGAAATCCTTGACCACCTGAAATTGAAAAAACAAAGGCTGGTTAGGCGATTTTCTATATGCCGTGATGGCAGCCAAATGCACTTTTATGGATGTATACTTCAAACCAGATTTGGCTAAGTAGAGTAGATAGGGCAAGATTACCTCTTCTTGCCCTTGAATTGGATTCCACCCATTACGCACACACCACAAGTAAAACCTTTTCCATTTAAAGGAGTATGAGGTCCTCGTGGATGGTCTTTTTGACTCCCGCAAAATGTCCATGCAATCTTGAGGGAGGTTCAAATGTCCATACTGCAGGACTTTAGGAGCCATGCTGTCAGGCTGAGCGAGGGAAGACTGGGGTGCAGGGTCTTCCCTCCCATTTTGGTCAGGAGGTCCGGCCTGCACGGAAGTCTCCGATGCGGGCGCACTGAGAGGTGCAACAGGTCCGGATACCACCATTGGCAAGGCCAGTCTGGTGTTATGAGGATCATTGTCATGCTGGATCGGATCAGTTTGGCCACAACCTTCAGAATGAGAGGGAGGGGTGGAAAGGCGTATGCAAATGTCCCTGACCATTCCCCCTCGTTCCTGGTCGGTAAAACCTGGATGCCTAGGCGTGGCATTTTTTGTTTTGATCGTCCGCAAAGAGGTCGATGAAGGGATGACCACACTGACCTGAGAAAATCATTATTTTATGGGCTTGCTGTCCCCTGAATACTGTCCTTTCATCTCCTTTTCCAATCTCTGAAGAGATTTTGAGGAACTATGCCAGTAAGACCAATGAGTGGTCTTTTTGGAGGTTTTTGTTGGGCGTTCACTGTAAGTAAGTGTTAGGTCATCTGTCCCTTTTGTGTGATCTTCTAGAAGAAGACAGCGCCTCATGTAGGAAGGTAGAATCCCTCTAGTATGGTTACCCCCACTTTTTTCATGGAGTCAATGTTTTTAACTATTCTGACTGGGATCCTGCTAATCAGGGCCCCAGTCACTGTGCTTCCTCCCTAAATTTGGCTTTGGTTCTGTACCTACACAATTGGCTACTGGTGTATCACTGTAAACCCTAGTATATGGTACTAAGGTACCAAGGGCATAGGTACAGCAGGGTCTCCCATGGGAAGCAGCATGTGTTATGCCATCCATGAGAGACCATTCAAACTGTGACTACAGGCCTGCCATTGCAGCCTGTGTACGCAGGTGCTACTACCACTTACGACAGATATACCTTTTCTTATATCTGAGGTCACTACACTTAAAACCTATAAGTCACCCCTAAGGCAGGCCTTTCAATCCTGAAGGCAGAGTGCTGGGTTATAAGTGTGAGGGTGCCCCTGCATGAGCAGGACATGCCCTACAAACCCCAGTCAATTCTCCAGGTTTTGTAAGTGCGGAAAGCCATTTTGATATATGTAGTGGACATGCGTCATTATGGGAAGGCTAACTATATAGCGGCTGTGCCGAACCTGGGCATGTTTAGTATCAAACATGTAATCATACCCAAACACCGTTACCGGTGTTGGAGGTGTGATTCCATGCACTGGGGGCTGCTCCAGGAAGTGTGACCACCTCCTAGACAGGACTTAGCGTATTGGGCTGGGATGGGGGTGCTTGCCAGCGTCACCAGACCGCTTTGAAGGGCACGTTTGGTGCCCTCCTTGTATACTCTAGTTAGAACCAGTTCTGGGAGCCCTTGGCTCCTGCTCTGTCGCAAAACTAGACAAAGGACCTGTGAGTATCCTCCTCTCTGGCCAGCCCCTCCTCTGGGAGGGACCCCTGATTTGTCCTAACCCCTTTCTTAGGGTATAAAAGGGCTTACCTGTGGGTGGGTCCTCAGATGCTTCGTGGGATAAGACTCAAGCCTGTAACCACATCGCTCTTCGACTGTGTGGACACTTGGACTTGGCTGAACTTCGTCTGGAACCAAGACTGCATCACAGAAGACTTCTGCTGCTCCTGATCTCACTGTTCTACATGTTTTCTTTGTCTTCTGTGTCCGTGCTTCATCCGGGACCATTATCAAACCTGTGGGCATCAAGGACACCCGAAGTAATCTCTCTTGGAGTGAAGGAGTCACTCACCTGCATCTGGAAGCACTGCAACGAAGCTGACCGGTCTTATGCTCCTGACGTCCCACAGACTTCGAAAGGCTCAGCAACACAGGTGGTGGTTCTGCAACTCCCTCGAAGCCTCACCTGTCTTCTCTGCAATTTTGAGGCCAATATCCCTTGTCGGAACAACAGGGACTGAACCCCTTGCGTACCGCTTTGAATTGCCGTTGCCAAGGCTTGTTGGCTCTGCCCTCCAGAGATCTTCGGGCTACAAGAAGCTTCAGCATCTCTTCCTGCCAAGATCTCTGTCCTCATTGCATCCTCTGCATTGTGGGCCTTCTTTGCTGAGCTGCTTGAGGTTCTCTTGCGACTCATGTGCCTTTGGCCAGTGGGTCCTCTCGAGGGTCTTCTCTTGCTTCAGGAGGCTCCCCTGCTTGTTTGGGACCTGCTCTGACTCTCTTGCACTTGGTGAGTCCCTTGGACATTGCTGTTCTTAACGATGTTCCTTCATCGTTTTCAACGTCTGCTGCTGCTGCTGCTGCCAAGGCTTGTTGGTGCTCCTGCCAGACACCGACTCCCTGGTTCTCGACTTCCGACGTGGGACAGTTCGTGAACGGCTCCTAGTCTTCCTCAGCGTCGCCTTGCCCCACAGCTGTAACAACAAGGTCACCATCATCACTCCTGCAACTTCCGTCATCGTTGGTCATTGCTCTTTCGCGCCTCTTGGTCACCACCGCATGGCATAGACTCTGTCCCCTCTGCTTGCAGGTTCTTCTCTTCAAGAATAGACCCTTGGATTCCACTGGACTCCTGCACAGCCTTCGCCAGCTGCATCTGTTCTGAAGTACTCCATTGTGGTCTACGGCAGTTTCCGACGTCACTTTGCACCTATGCACCTGGCTTCCCTGATGTGGGTAACCTAGTTCCTGGGGTTTCCACGGGTGGGGTGACTCTACAACCTTCTGTCTTCCACAGGGTTTCTTCAGGGTCCACTAGGAAGGGTCCATCTTCTTCAAAACTGCAACCGCGACTTTCCCGTTGACTTCTATTGAGTACGTGGCTGTGTTTCCACTTTGCATACAGCCTCCGTGGAGTTACTGGGTACTTACCTTGGGTGGGTCCTTGTGTCCCAGCTCTTCTGAGTCTCCTGGTCCAAGTCCTAACTTCGGTCGCAGTTCGCATTTCAGTTCCTTAGTATATGGTTTGGTCTCCCCCTGTAAACCACTGTGTATTGTGCTTACTTACCTGTTTACAATGGAGGTGTTGTGTGTATTTGGGTTAATATCTCCGGGTATGAGATTTACCTATGTGTTAGTGAGTGTTGAATAATAAAAATATTTTTATAAATACACTGTGTGGTTCTTTTTCATTGAATCTACACTATATGATTACATCTGGTAAAACAAGCTGCTTAAAACTCCTTCTGAACTAATCCTGAAGGCAGCTCTCCACAGCTACCACTTAGAGAGCTTTCTATGGTTGTCTAAGACCACTAAAATCACCATAAGGTTTGTCTGGATTGGTGCAAAATGCTTCACTTAAATAAGTGTGCACCATATACTAAACCAGCCTCCTACAACTCATCACTGATCTCACTGGAAAGTGGGTCCTTTCTAGATTTTAGTTTTGAAGCCAAATAAGTAAGCGCCCCTCAACGTCTAGTAAATTCATGGTGGAAAAAGTGTGACATACCTTGCATTCTTTAGCCTTCTGGTTGGGGAAAAGGCAATAAATGCAGTCTTTGTGAGGATCATCAGTATGAAGCCTTTTCTTGGAGCAGGTGGCACAGGCTCTAGAGACTTTTCTTCTCCTTATCGGACATAATAAAGTCAGAAGAAAAGAACTGCAGACTGAAGAAGCAGGGACAATAAGTCATAAATGGTCTAAGAAGAAGGAAAAAATTATTACACCTGAAGTAGCTGTAGGATGTAGAAAACTGACCAGAGCACCATGGAGACTCCCTAGCATGACACGCGGTAGAAAATATGAAGGTCTGGGGGTTCTCTCAGGAGTGCTCCAGAGGGTAGGATATTCTGATTGGTTGAGACGTATGGATAAATTACTTACCTGTAATCCTAGTTCTCTTCCAGGTGTATCCTCATCGAAGTCATAAGCACTGAATATTCCCGCCCATGTGCGGGGGACCCCGGAAATAATAAAAATTATATATGAAAAACACACATTACCTACTGGCGGTCGCCAGTAGGTAGTTATAGTTAGGACCCTGTTTCCATAGGAAAACCGCAACATTCTATTTTGAATAACTTTGGCGCCGGTCGACGAATCCTCGCGAAAGTTTCAAAACTAATGGGGCGCTACGCTCCGCTCCTACCCTGAAAGTCTCGGGGGGATTCGTCAAGCGGGGGCTGAGATAAAAGGGGGGTCCCAAAACGCGTTTTTCCCATTCATTTTTCCATAGGACCTTTAGACACAGCTACAGCCCGAACGGCTGAACAGAGTTCCTTGAAATTTGGCAGAGAGGTAGTCTACAGGTCAAGGAAGTGCCTTTTGTAGGTTTGGTGTAAATCTGTTCAGTAGATTCTGAGAAAATAGCCTTTAAATCAATATATATATCTGAGCCAGCTTACGGTGCGCTTACGGTGCGCTTACCGTACGCGTACGGTGACGTGCGCGAGCGCGATTCTGATTGGCTGTTAGATCTTAGTAAACATTCGAATCGGTCGAAACCAGGAAGTAGCGGCCTCCATTTTCTCTCTCGCACTCTGAGAGGGGGTTAAAAAACAAAGGCCAAAAACATGTAAAGGGGCTGTTTAGACAGCTACTAAGCACCTAGCCATGTTGAGGGAGTCCTCAAAGATCCCCCAAGGTAAAAAACGGAATGTTAAATTTTTCGATAATTTCGCCGATTACGCTTACCGTACGCGTACAGTAAAAATTAATAAAAAATAAAAAAAATATCCATACTCTCCCCACCCCATGTGCAAATGGTGCCACGAAGCGCATCATTTGTGCATGGCATATTACATAAGTGAAAAACTAAAATATTACCTTTCACAACGAAGCACATCATATGTCCTCCATGTGCGCACGGTGCGCGAAGCGCATCGTGCGTACATGGCCCATCTAGCGTAACGTGGGCACGCGGTGCGCGTAGCGCACCGCGTGCCCACCGTGCGTGCACGGCACTAACTGCGTTAAGTGGGCGCGCAGTGCGCGAATGGCGTAAAGTAACTTAGCATTTAAAAAAACGTACAAATTCACTGAAAAAACCATAGGTTTCACACACGTTATAGTTAGGAATTAGCATTTAAAAAACCTTGCAAATTCAGTGAAAAAACCATAGGTTTCACACATGTTATAGTTAGCTGGAAATTTTACTGATAAAAAAACAATGAAATTTCCCCGTTATAGTTAGTGCAGGCAACTATAACTCACGCGACCGCAATCTTCTGCTGATGCTAATACTGTATTTAGACACTTATTTGCCCATGTCTTCTTCCATTAAATTTTAGCTATACATATATTACAAATATTTTTTTTTCATAAAGACACATATGTCATCAGCAGAGGATTGCGGTCGCGTGAGTTATAGTTGCCTGCACTAACTATAACGGGGGAATTTCATTGGTTTTTTATCAGTAAAATTTCCAGCTAACTATAACATGTGTGAAACCTATGGTTTTTTCACTGAATTTGCAAGGTTTTTTAAATGCTAATTCCTAACTATAACGTGTGTGAAACCTATGGTTTTTTCAGTGAATATATATATATATATACAGCTCTGTATATGTATAAACATATATTATATTTTCCAAGCCAATGCAGCCCCCATAATAGGCTAGACAATGTAGATATAAATATCCAATAGAACGTCATAGGTATAATAATACAGCCAAATGTCTCTCCTTTTTTTTAATGAGGTAAAAGCTCATGAGAATGAAAAGAAAAACACTGTGCCAAAACACAGATCCATAAAACATTGTTAGCCTGCAGGCTGCATTGCAATACAATACCATAGAGACTGAAAAGCCTTGTACAGGTAAAAAACTGGCACCGTGCCTTTAAGGCAGCCCTGATTCCAATATCCCATCATGCCTCAGGGGTGACAGTTGGGTCAGTTGTTCTTTGCGGGACCCGTAGTCCTAAACACAAAGATATACTTCTTCCATATTTAATAATACAGTCCTCTCATTTGCCTGGGGAGGCGGGTGGGTTGCTTATGACTTTGATGAGGATACCCCTGGAAGAGAACTAGGATTACAGGTAAGTAACTTATCCTTCTCTTCCAGGGGATCCTCATCAATAGTCATAAGCACTGAATAGAATAGCAAGCCCACCTTCCACCTGCAGGCAAATGAGAACTGCACTATACATTGAAGATAACAACCAAAACAATCAGTTGTTGAACAGATTCCTCAAGGAGGCTTGCCCTACTTAGGTGTCTGCTCTGGTGTCCGAGTCCAGACAATAATGTCTCGTGAATGTATGGACAGATCTCCAAGTAGCTGCTTTACAGATCTCGGAGAGTGGGACATTATTGAGAAACGCAGCAGTAGCCGCTTTTCCTCTTGTGGAATGTGCCTTAGGTAGAGGCCACAACGGTTTTTGAGCTAGTTGGGAAGCCAATTTAATGCTGGACACAATCCATCTGGCAATAGAACGTTTAGATGCTGCAAAACCTGTACGGACAGCACCATAGTTTACAAACAATTGGTCAGACTTTCTGACAGCCTTAGTTCTATTTAGGTAGAATTTAAGAACTCGCTTAATATCCAAAGAATGCAACGCCCTCTCAGCTGGCGAGGAAGGGTTGGGAAAGAAAGAGAACCAGGTTCAGCTCCCAAGGAGGCGAGGGAGGCCTTACTGGGGGGTAAACCTTTGAGTCCCTGCAAAAAATCTTTCACCACTTGAAGCTTAAAGAATGAATGCTGAGATGGAGAGCGCCTATAGGCCGTGATGGCCGCCAGGTGCATTTTGATGGAGGAAAATTTCAATCCCACCCTGGCTAAGTGAAGTAGATAAGGTAAAATCACTTCCTCTTTTCGTAGGGCTATATTGATTTTGAATACACCATATGTAAAATCTCTTCCACTTACAGAAATATGAGTGTCTTGTAGAAGACCGCCTAGCTTCCTTCAATATGGTCAAACATTCCTGGGGAAGTTTTAAATGGCCATACTGGAGGACTTCAGGAGCCATGCTGTTAAGCTCAGTGAGGGAAGGTTGGGATGGTAAATCCTCCCCTGCATCTTGGTTAGTAAGTCCAGCCTGCACGGCAGACGCTTGTGCGGGCGGATCGATAGGTGAAGGAGATCTGGGTACCACCACTGCCTCGGCCAGTCCGGTGCTATCAGGATCATCTTGGTGGCCGAGTGTTGCAGCTTGGTCACCACTTTCGGGATTAGCGGAAGAGGAGGAAAAGCGTACACAAATGTCATTGACCAGTCGATCAAAAGGGCATTCCCCAGAGACCCTGGTCAATAGTATCTTGAGGCGAAGCCTCAGCATTTTGTGTTACATTCGTCCGCAAAGAGGTCTATTTGCGGACGGCCCCACTCCTCGAAAATGTCCTCTAGCACCTCGTCGTTGAGGACCCAGTCCTCTGGATCTTGAAAGTGCCGACTGAGTGAGTCCGCTTGAACGTTGAGCTCGCCTGGCAGGTGTACCGCCGTTATGGAAATGTTCCTTGCCAGGATCCAGTGCCACAGGGATTGAGCCTCTAGCGAAAGAGTCCTGGAACGAGTACCTCCCTGCTTGTTCAGGTAGTACATCGTGGTGGTGTTGTCCGTTTGTACTAAAATGGAACTCATCCTGATTGAGGGCAGGAAAGCCTCGAGGGCGAGATGGACTGCCCTGAGCTCTAGCATGTTGATGTGGTATAGCTGCTCGCTGCTGGACCAAAGACCCTGGGTCTGTAGAGTCCCCAGATGCGCGCCCCATGCTTGTAGCGATGCGTCGGTGATCAATGTTTGCGATGGAGGTTCCTGATGGAAAGGAATTCCCACCTGTAGATTGATCGGCTTCAGCCACCACTTGACCGACTGTCTGGCCGTTGTCGAAAGACACACTTTGTCCTCACAAAGAGAAGTCTTTTGGTCCCATTTGACCTCTAGATCCTGTTGGAGAGGACGCATCCGCAACCTGGCGTTGGGCACTAGGAAAATGCAAGATGCCATGGCCCCTAGTAGGGACGATATCTGTCGCGCTGTAGACCGACTGTTGGCTATAACATGCCTGCCTTTTTGAGCGAGGGATAACTGTCTCTCCTCCGAAGGAAACACTTTACCTAGTTCGGAATCTATAATTGCTCCCAGGTAGTGTATTCTTTGCGTTGGTGTGAGGTGGATTTCTTGTAATTCACCCGGAGTCCCAATCGGTGACACAGATTCAGGCAGCGTGTCAGCTGTGAACTTACACTCTGAGGCGAGGACCTTTTAGTATCCAATCGTCTAGATAGGGATAGACGAAGACTCCTGCGCGCCTCAGGGCAGCTGCTACCACCGCCATGCAGTTTGTGAACACTCGAGGTGCTGATTGCAGGCCAAATGGTAGAACCTTGAACTGGTAGTGGGAGGTTCCTACCACGAATCTCAGGAATTTCCGATGACGCTGGCAGATGGGTATATGAAAATACGCGTCTTGGAGGTCCAGCGAACACATCCAATCGCCTCGACGGAGATGTGGATATATTTAGTGAAGTGCTAGTATGCAAAACTTCTCCCTTTTGATATGCTTGTTGAGTATTCGTAAATCCAAGATGGGTCTGAACTCTGTTTTTGTACTTCTTTTCTGAATTAGAAAATATCTCTCTTCGCTCTCGGAACCCTTTCTATGGCTGATTTGAGTAGAAGGGTCGCCACCTCTTCTCTTAGCATCTTGAGCTGATGAGTTGAATGCACTGGGTGGATCGATGGAGGAGGACTCCGGAAACGAAGAGAGTATCCATGTCGCAGTATAGTTAGAACCCACTTGTCTCTGGTGATGTTTTGCCACTCTTGAAGATGTCGAAGAGAATCCCAAAGTGATCTGTCGTAGCGCCCCAAGAGCGCTGAGGCACTGGCAACCTTCAAACTGGAGGCAGCCGATCCGCATACTCTTCTTCCCCAAGAGTCTTGCGTCTTGCTCTCCTTGTCCGGAGGCACTGTGGATGACAAAGCCACTGAGTGGGTTTTCCTGGCGGCCGCAGTGATCACAGAGCCAGGTGGAGGATCCGCCTTGAGAAACAGAGGATCCTCCGGAGCGGGACGATATTTCTTAAGTATTCGCGCCGGAGCTGACTTGATGGTAGCCGGCTTGAGGAAGACGTCCATCACTGGTTTAAGCAACCCAGGGACCAGAGGCAACAGTGGACGAGACGCCGTTCTTTCATGAAGGGTCTCAAAGATGACTGAGGAAGTTGTCTCTCGGACAGGCATTGGAATGTTCAACTTTGCCGCTCCCCTGCACAAAACATCTTGAAAAATGCTGATGTCATCCACTGGAGAAACTCGAGATGGAGGCGTATCTGATATTGTGGGACAGTAATCTCTCTTGGAAGAACGACTTGAAGAAGAGGATGTAGGAGACCTACGCCTTCTTCTCTCAGATCGCACCGACTCTCTTCTGCGAGAGGTGGACCTCGATCTTCTCCTGGGCGAACGTGAACGCCGTTCATACTCCCTTTCCCGAGAGTGGGAACTTGTTGGTCTCCTAGGCTGGGCAAGATTCCTCAATCTGGTTAAGGAAATACACGTGGTGGTATGGACGGAGGCAGCACTCTGGTGGGGCTTTGTCCCGGAGGATGACCCTCTTCCTGCCTTAGTAGTGTCGGTGACGCTCTCAATTAAGGACTTGTTGGACAAGGATGCTCTACTGGTGAAATAGGAGCTGGAGAAGAATTTATCACTTCTGGTGATCTGGATCTTGAAGGAGACAGAGGAGATCCTGATCCTGCTGAGGCCGATGGTGAAATGGAAATAGGCGGAGACCCAGAGGCTGAACCATGCTCCGATGTCACATCCGGTGTATATTTCACTCTATGCGGAGACTTACGTCTCGACGCTGACCTGGACATCGATTGAAGTTTTGACGTTTCCTGATACCCCACAGCGGATGACTGTCTCGACGGCGATAAGCCTATCGCTGGAGATCTGGACTTCGACGCCGAGTGGATAACCGGCGATGAGTCATGCCTCGACGCCGAGAGCCTTGTCGTCGACGGAGGGCTTATCCTGGACGGAGGCCTAGAACCCAACGGGGAACTTCGCCTCGACGTCTGTATCTTCGCCGACGTCATGGAAACCTTTGACGACGGAGGCGCCTGCCTCGAAGTCGATACCGACGGAGGCGCCCGCCTCGACGTCGATTCATGCTCCGACGACGATCTTCGTCTCGACGTCGGCAATGTCTTTGACGACGATCGCCTTTCTCTCGACGGCGATTCAAGTCTCGTCGTCGATGATCGCCCGTGTTCTTTTCACGACGATCTTCGTCACGACGTCGCTGTAGATTTCGATCGTCTGTACCTTTCGTTCGACGTCGACTTTCGTCTAGATGTTGACTTCAACGTCGAACGATGATGTTTCTCCTTCGACGCCGATCGATTTTTCCTCGACGGCGATGTTTGACGACGAACGTATGCGTTTCGCCGCCGGATCTTGCATCAACGCTGATTTTCTCTTGGAAGCGTGACTCTTCCTGGTCTCCTCACCTCTCAACGACGATCCCGCCGCTGGAGTCTTTGACGCCGAGCCCGACGCCGATGGAGAACACACAGGGATCAACTGCTTCGACGTCAACCGCATTTCAGAAAGGCCATAAAGCCTAATCCTCTCCCTTTCTTTCAAAGAACTTTTTGAAAGGTCCTTACAATGGCGACAGGAAGCAGAAGAGTGTATGTCCGGTAGACAGATGATACACACATCATGAGTATCCGAAGAAGCCTTCTTTTTGCCACAGGACAGGGCATGAACAAGGAAGGCATTTTCTGACAGAAAAAAGTTTAGAAATCTGTCAGGAAAATCAGGAAAATGCTTCACCAGCAGGAAATAATTAAGATGAAGCAAACAAATTCACTAGAAAACTAGCAATTCTTGACTAGAAAGTCAAAAACAAGCATTTACAATGCAATGGTCTTGTGGTAAATAAAATATCACGCTCTCAGACTTTTAAATATTAACAATAGGATCATGCATAAAGCAAGAGGCTGAGTCTGTGGTATCAGATTCATAAAGGGCTTTATTCCAATAACTCGAGTCAAAGGGAGAATATCTCCATCACCAAAAAGGATCTGGACGGGGCTGAAAAGTATTCTCAATATTCTCAAAACATTATTCACAGAGTACAGTATATATACATTTCTCAATTGTACGTAAGCAAAAGAGCAAGAGAGAATGAGATAAGAGCATGTGGGCGTGTAAGTAGGCGTGAAGGTGGGCGTCCATGTGGGCGTCCACTTGATGATAAGGGGTAAATTGTCATGTGTGGGTGGATACCTGGAGATGATTTCGCAATGTCAGCAGAAATACTTGGCAGAGATGCGCGCGCAGCAGCATGACGTGTGATAGACGTGCAACTAGAGGGTGAAAGGGACTTGACATTTAGCTCTACATGTGGAGACAAAAGTCTGGGGTTATGTCAACCTAATCCCAAATCATATCTAATATCCTATGTTTAAAGAACTGTGTTATCCACAAGGGAAGGGCTCTCGGACAGAATCTATTCTATACTGACTGTGTGTGTGTGTACAAGCGTCTAAGTGTCTACACTGAATGCGAGGGGATGGGAATATTCCATGGTGACAGGGCTATGAATTACTTGCATGAGGGCAGAGAAACCGGGCCTTTTGCTTGGTAACTGGAGGAATGTTTACTTAAGCTACTAGGCAGGAATGCATCGGCTGAGGGGGAAGCAGATAATTCGAAGGTGAAATACAGCTCTTGGCAGAGAATAGGCTGATGTCAGGCTTCGTGGGCCGCACAGAGAATGAGACAAAGTTCATGGTCACAGATGCAAGCTCAAGCTGAAGCTGTCAGAGGCAGAGAGCAGGGAAAGGCTTTGAGGACAGAATCGGGCCTACTTGCCTGAACTGTAAAAATGGAGTAACTTAGCCATATAAAGTCGGTGGCCTTTCATACTTAGGAATCGAATATCCAGCCCATTCATGGCGGATCTGACAGAGGACATGTTAACGGTGGACGCACATGTGTTTGCGTCTTCGAAACTGGAACTGAAGGGAACATACATGTATTTGTAACATGCACATAGAACCGTTGGGGTCCAAGATAGGGGACATAACTGATCAGGGAAATCCACATTTCCACATTCCCTCCTTGTCCCCTACTTGCCCGTCAAGAAACATCAATCTTCATTAATCCATCGATTTGCTCATGGAGCATCATTTCTTCTTCTTTCTTCTTCCGGGATCTTGAGCGAAAACCTTGATGTGGAATACACGATGTGGCACACAGACCACAAATCGCTGGTCCACATTGCAGGCATAGACAGCAACTGAATAGTATGAGAAGGCCAATACCTAGGAAGGATAGGACCCTCCATCCGAAGGTAGATAATACACTCCAAAACCAACCGGACCAAGTCCAGGTGCCTGGATTCTGGTGTATCTGGCTTACAATCTTATGAAGGCGAGTTATGGCTTTATATACAGATGGCGAATTTTCTGGTATGAAAAATGCAATAGCTTGATCCGATGACCCTACAAGCTCCGCCCCTATCGGCCAGGATAACGTCAAGGACAAGAATATTTTGAAGCACAACAATCCGCATAGCAGACTGCTCTTCTGTTAAATTGCCTAAGGCGGAAATAGTTTCGTTCACTACTGCTTCAAGGGTTCTGGTTAATCTACGTATCAGCTTACTATTGGTAACTGTACCTATATAGGGAAAGAAACCTTTATTGAAATCTGTGTATTTTTCCCATGCTGTTTCAGTGTAATTGACAATTGGGAGATCTCTCTGCTGTCTATTGTGTACTAAATGAGTATTTCTATGAGAATCAGGAGGAGCTAGGAAAACAGGTGGTAGGAGGAATGCTATGTAACAGGTACCATCCCAATCTAGAGGTAAGCGTATATATGCGGTCTGGCCACATATAAAGTAGGAATGACGAGAAGCTCTAAATGTAGACTTGCCTTGATCACTGAATTTTATTACAGTGGTGCATTTACTATGGCCCATGTGTATGGAGCCATTCTTTCTTATACATAATTCCTCTTTTACTGGGAATACGGACATGGCGGGCAAGATTGGTGTAGCTTCAGATTCAACGTTCAGGATCATGAGGTTAAGTGTAAAATTACCTAATCCATATACTTCATTTCTTAGATCAGTTCCTGTTCTTTTGGGAAGTCCCTCCTTGTTAGGGTAGCAGACTTTAAGCAAAAACTAAATTCAGGTTTCCCCATACCCAGTTGTCTTGATAAACTGCGGAATTCGAATCTAGGGAATTAATCAAACTAAACCATGCTCCACAGGAGCCATTGTGTGTGAACGGATAGAGAATAAAGGGGCAAAACTCCCTTATAGTTCTGATAGGGGGGGGAGTCGGCCACAGACCCAGCAGTCTGTAGCATTGCTAGTCTGATGTGAATGGTGCAGCATCTGAATAAAGGTATTGTTGCGTAAGGCAAGTCGATATGATAGCTCATAGGATGGCAGATCACTAAATGTGTGCTTTATGGTATCATTAGTGGAGGAGTGTAAAAGTGAGGCAATAGGAGGAAAAATAGCATGTAGTATTAAGCTGATACATATTATCGTGATGCTCTTAAGATATTGAAAAATTACAGTCACTATACATCTATTTGCTTCTTATCTAACTCTTATTTTTGCTTTGTTATTGTCCAAGATCTTATGCGAGCCAGAATACATGTTCAACCGCTTCACCACCTAGTGGACTTAATTGATCAAACGGGTTCTGACTTTTTGAATCAAGGTTTAGCTTTGTGGAAACTTCTGGGCATTCTCCTCTAGAAAATGTTGTTCAAAATCCAAGTTCAAAGTTTTTTTTCCTTTGTAAAAGAGTGGTGAAGGTGCACTTTGACTTTAACGGCCGTCCCCGTGGTCCAGAGCACTGACTTCGGCGCCTGTCATCCAGGAGCGATGGAGTATTCTTTGACCTGGGTGTTGTCAGGGAAGGCGGCAGCAACCTGCGAACAACAAGAGAGTAGTGCAGACATCAAGGAAGCCAGGTAATCTGTCAGCATGTTACTGTCAACATAAGTAATCTTTTAGGCATTGTAGTGCCCCACATATTTGGTGGTCTACCAAAGACCACTTCATAGGGAGATAAGCCTGTTCTAGAATGAGCTACTATTCGCATGTAAAAGAGGGCAACCGGCAGGGCTACCATCCAATCTATACCTTTGTCTGCGCAAATTTTAATGTCTGATTATGTCTTTCTACAAGGCCTGCTGCTTCAGGATGTCGCACACAATGGAATTTCCAGGTATACCCTAACAGAAGGGACACCTGCTTCATTAGTACCAGGACATATTTGTAACCTCTACATCTGTTTATTTGGATATAATCCATTTGGAGCACTTCAAAAGGGTGGTCAGGTGGATGGAATCCACCTTGTTCCATCGGAATGCCTTTACCTGCATTGAATTGGCAACAGATCATACATGTTCTGACCTTTTGTTTCGCTGCTGCACGCAGGTGCTTGTTGAACCATATATTCTGTAAGCTATCTATCATTGCTTTCTCTCCTAAGTGTGCAGGACTATGTGCGGTATTTATAATCACTTGTACCATGGTATCAGGAAGAAACTATGTGGATTTGCCCTTTGTCATCCAACCTTGATCAGTCAGTACCCCTCCTTGTTCCGATCATTTCTTTAATTCGTCTACAGTAGCATGTGTCTGAATGTCTTGTACATCCCTGGAAGGATCCCTAACTGTCATGGCTTTGGACAGTGATAGTATCTGTGATTTTGTCATGTCTAGTGGGGTCTGAGCTGTCTGTTTAGCAGTTCGGTCTGCCAGATCATTGCCTTGGGAAATGGTATCTGTGGCTCTAGTATGTGCTTTACATTTTAGGATAGCTATGGCTGTTGGTAAATGTATTGCTTCCAGTAGGGCTTGAATAAGGGGGCCATGCTGTATCTTGGCCCCATGAGAGGTCAAGAAACCTCTTTCTCTCCACAAAATCGGTGTAAATGTTTACTCTCAGGTGCTTAGCTCTTATGCACGCTTGTGTCAGGGCGATGAGCTCTGCTGCTTGTGCTGACAATATGTCTATTCTTTTAGTCTCTATTATTACAGTATCAGCAGTCACTGCATATGCTGCCACTAATTCTCCCGCCCCTGTCCTCATGCATGAGCCGTCAACATATAGTGTTAGCTCGGGGTCTGGGAGTGCAACATCTGTCAAGTCTTGTCTTGGTTTAGTCACGGTATGTATTACTTCAACACAGTTGTGTGGTGAAACGCTTTCTGTACTGGAGGGCAAAAGGGTAGCGGGATTCAGTATGTTGCATCGTCTGATCTCTATGTGTGGTTGAAATAACGTCAGCTCATAATCCGTCAGTCTAGCTACAGTCAGGTGTTGTGTTTGTGTCCGGTTCAAGAGAACCTCTACTGCGTGTGGTACTTGTACTGTCAGAGGGTGGCCCAGCACTATCGAGTCACTTTGTCTTATGGCTAAGGCCGTTACTGCAACTGATTTAGGCACGCAGGCAAAGCCTGTGCTACTGGGTCTAATGTACTAGAAAGATAAGCACAGGGCTCGTGTTTTCCTGCATGATCTTGTGTTAGGACAGATAGTGCTGTTCCATCCCGCTCTGTCACAAAAACATAAACGATTTGTTGTAATCAGGGTTTGCTAAAACTGGTGCTTGACATAAAGCTCTCTTTAATTCTTCAAATGCCACAGTGTGTTCTTGTGTCCAAGGGAGGACTTTAGTAGAAGCTGTATTAGGGGCTTGGACTAATTCCCCTGAAAGATCACAATAAAACATGAGAAAAAGGGGAAAACACCATACCTATTTCCTTGGCTTAATTTCTAAGGGGGCTAATTTCTAAGGGGCTTAATTTCTTAAGGGGCTAGCGGGAAGCGAACCTCCTCAGGGGCCACCCTGTGTCTTGACAATACTATTAATCCCTGTGTGTAGCTACTGGGCGTAAGCAAAATTATAGGAGATACACAGCGTATGTGAAACGGCGAGAAATCCTTCAAATTAATGTACAAACCTCATTGTGTTAGCTCATAAGCTAGCCAAATGACATCTCATATGCAAATGTCCCTATTACATGAACCTACACCAACCTGAAGTCAATATTAATGCTAGGAGGCCCTAATAGGAATGCTAAATTACCTAAATATTCGGAAAACCAAGTTTAAGAACAGTTGTTAATGTTGATAATTAATAATTTATCTGCTAAAGAAATCAGTCAATGTGCAATAATTTCCACCTATACAATAAATAGCCTAATTCAAAAACAAGTCAACTTTTGGGGCCACCACTCACAAGAATGAGCTTACTAAAGCAAACTTTAAAAAGGAAATCCTGTCAGATATTTTCTCATTACCCTAAATACCGGGCCTCATATGTCCCTCTGTGGTGGCAGTCCTTATTTAAAACAGGCCTTTCAAGAGTTAAAATGCGAATGCACAGATCATAATTGTTCCTTAATGTCCAATCTGGAAACATATGACCGAGGCTGCCTGTCTATAAGAGAAAGGCAGTTATGTGAAAAATATTTTAGTCTTGCATAGCCTTTTTCTTTTGTTTCATTCATCTCCAACACCAATTAGACATACACTGATAACGTGTTGTCTGCTATTTTGACAGCATGATAATGGTAATATCATGTCTGTGAAATTTAGTAATTGTGCCAAGCCATCAGTATACCGGGCACAGAAAGCATGGATAATTACACTAACATATATAAATGAGCAGCGATGCGCAATTACAGTACCTACAGCTCAGATGCGAACATTCTGGCCTGCTTAATTTGTCAGGCTTATAATCAATAACGTATTTACCTGCCCTATACAACCCCATCTGGCAGTGGGTCATCCCAATGATGACCGCGTCAAGTCTGACACACAGGATCAGCAACAATAATCAAAAAATGACGAACACACGAACCTGTCTCTTTTTTTTTTTTTTTTTTTTTTTTTTTTTTTATAAAAATGTGCTATGCTTCTTTGTACACAATGTACCCTCATGTCCTAGTCGAAGATGCATCCCACATCTTTCCTCACAGACCCGTAACCACTGGATCATTTATCCAATGCAACTGGTGGCAGCTTGTGGCCACAATTCAAAAATGTCTGAATTTGAAAATCGTTTTTATATAGGCACATAGCCCTTAAAATTCCAAGCAAGAGCAACATTTTACTTTCTGACCAGAAGCAATATAACAATTGCTAAAAAATAAAACAAATCTTCTCCATAGACATTTCCTCGGGGCACTTGTTTTGCACAGAATAGAACAAGGGAATCTTTCTCGACTTACATTTCTCAGCTGCCCTGTCTTATCAGAGAAGTTAAAAATAGCCCCTCAGCGCGGCCTGAGCCTGGGCTGCCAGCCATCTTTTGTTTGTTTTTCCTACTCCTGGCCCCAAGGCTCTCCAGCTGCAGGCATTACACAGATGCGATGTCAGAGAAGCCTTCTAAGCAGTGCCCTGTTCTGCTCCTCTCATCGGCCCCCACCTACACTGGCTACAAGGTCCGAATCTGTCTCCGATTTCTGTATCACATTCTGCTCTACACGGCCCCCACCTTCTCCTCACTCTGAAGCTGTCAAAGACAAAAAGACTACTCAATTCCATAAAAACTGCAATAATTCGCTCAATTGAAAAATTATTTTTACATACAATTTGCACTCAGGGGGTCATAATCTTACCGACTTGACCCTGCACATTGGCTCACTGGACCACCAAGAACACAAACCTGTATTCATGAAAAATTTGCAAATTCGAAATACCAACAATTCTTTTTCCAAGCTAAACTTGTCACTAATTATTTTTCGTTAACACTTTGTACATTAGGGGTGTCATCAAATCACAGGAGTTGCTCCTTCTCTAGCTGCACCCCTCTCAATTTCCTATTGACAACGTAGTCAAATGTTGGACCATGTAAACACCAGCTATGCGCTGTTCATTTGGTGGGGGGCTCAAGAACCTTTGGGCTACTATGTAATTAATATATGTATTATAACTGGTCTTTTTACTGGGGCCACTCTTGCTAGGTCCTCTGAAAGGACGGGATAAATACCAGCAACGTCAGTATTTCTTTTTCTGTCAGCCTGCGCTCATTTTACCAGCTCAAAATTCCTCCTGTAACATCTCATCCTTGGCTTTTCCAGACTCCAGTCCACTCCTCTCTGCTTCGTGAAACACTTACTCTGACCTTCTATGTGACGCCTTGCGCCAAAAACTCAATGGCATCCTTCCAAGCTGGTCTACATTTTCTCTTTCATAAGAGTGTTTCGTTGTCCATCTACTTGTTCTGCTTTTACTCAGATACCTTCCTCAACTAACACGTTTTCTCGGGCTTTGTCTGAATCCTCCCTACTTTTCTCTTCTTTTCTGAGCGCTTACTCTGTGCGTCTATGCTATTCTTTACGCCATAATTCAACAGCGTCTTTCTGTGACTGTCTAGCTTTCCTCTTCCACAACTCTTCTTCGACTTTCATGATACATTCGGCATCCCAGGTCCCAGCTACGGGCCATCTCTGACTTTCTGGTAACTCTTTGGTGTAGTCCACCCATAGATCAAGGAATAATATGGCGTCTAAGCCATGCTTGTGAAAAATAAAATGTCCTGTAGTGTCCCTAGGAGGAATAGGAACTGCTTCTTCAAGCACCCCTTTTCTGGTAGTAATCTGTCTTAACTTCGAGAAGAGCGGCATATTGACAACTGATCTGATACTTACTCTTGAACTCACTTAATACGAAAAAAACACAATAATGAACAGTGAACAATGAACAATCATTCATACCACAATATTTGAACACTTTAAACATTAAACATTAAACATTTTAACAACGACCGACAATGATGACAGTCTGCCTAACTAATCACCACGCTGAATTCTTGACAATAACTGAATACTTCGGAATACTTGATATACTGCTAAACAGTACATATACACTGCTAAACAGTGCAGACCGGATTTGTGTACCCAAATCCGTCTTGACCGGCACAACCTATGTGCGCGTCAACACGCCTCCCCGGCGATGGTACTCACCGAGTAGCTCCTTGAAACGGAAGGCCTCAGAGAATGGACTGGACTCGACGACTGCGGACATCGGACCCTCTGGACATCGGGACTTTGAAAACCTGGTGGGCCTCTGTATACCTCAGACGCAGCTCTCTCGCAGGTGGGCTCTGGGTAGACAATCTGCGTTCCTCACCGCCTCGTATGGATGCCTTGTCGCAGTCTGTCCCCTTCGGTGGCCTGAGGGAGTTGGCGGGAAAAACCCGCGACGTGCACGCTTGAAGTCCATCACGGCTATGGAAGGGGGCAAAACAGGACCTTCATCTCCGGCGTGTGGGGAAAGAGATTAAACTGTTCGGGCGCCATTCTGTGGTAAATAAAATATCACGCTCTCAGACTTTTAAATATTAACAATAGGATCATGCATAAAGCAAGAGGCTGAGTCTGTGGTATCAGATTCATAAAGGGCTTTATTCCAATAACTCGAGTCAAAGGGAGAATATCTCCATCACCAAAAAGGATCTGGACGGGGCTGAAAAGTATTCTCAATATTCTCAAAACATTATTCACAGAGTACAGTATATATACATTTCTCAATTGTACGTAAGCAAAAGAGCAAGAGAGAATGAGATAAGAGCATGTGGGCGTGTAAGTAGGCGTGAAGGTGGGCGTCCATGTGGGCGTCCACTTGATGATAAGGGGTAAATTGTCATGTGTGGGTGGATACCTGGAGATGATTTCGCAATGTCAGCAGAAATACTTGGCAGAGATGCGCGCGCAGCAGCATGACGTGTGATAGACGTGCAACTAGAGGGTGAAAGGGACTTGACATTTAGCTCTACATGTGGAGACAAAAGTCTGGGGTTATGTCAACCTAATCCCAAATCATATCTAATATCCTATGTTTAAAGAACTGTGTTATCCACAAGGGAAGGGCTCTCGGACAGAATCTATTCTATACTGACTGTGTGTGTGTGTACAAGCGTCTAAGTGTCTACACTGAATGCGAGGGGATGGGAATATTCCATGGTGACAGGGCTATGAATTACTTGCATGAGGGCAGAGAAACCGGGCCTTTTGCTTGGTAACTGGAGGAATGTTTACTTAAGCTACTAGGCAGGAATGCATCGGCTGAGGGGGAAGCAGATAATTCGAAGGTGAAATACAGCTCTTGGCAGAGAATAGGCTGATGTCAGGCTTCGTGGGCCGCACAGAGAATGAGACAAAGTTCATGGTCACAGATGCAAGCTCAAGCTGAAGCTGTCAGAGGCAGAGAGCAGGGAAAGGCTTTGAGGACAGAATCGGGCCTACTTGCCTGAACTGTAAAAATGGAGTAACTTAGCCATATAAAGTCGGTGGCCTTTCATACTTAGGAATCGAATATCCAGCCCATTCATGGCGGATCTGACAGAGGACATGTTAACGGTGGACGCACATGTGTTTGCGTCTTCGAAACTGGAACTGAAGGGAACATACATGTATTTGTAACATGCACATAGAACCGTTGGGGTCCAAGATAGGGGACATAACTGATCAGGGAAATCCACATTTCCACAGTCTCGGCAATATTATAGGTAGAGCTATTGGTATTGCTCATTATTATTTTATCATTTTTGTATCCCTAAAAAAATGGCATTGTCATTTCTATTGGCATTAGCTTTTTTTTTGCATATGTGATACCTATTGCATTACCAGAGAGAGAGTGAGGTAGTGAGATAGAGAGAGAGAGTGAGGTATTGAAATAGAGAGTGAGGTAGTGAGAGAGAGTGAGGTAGATAGAGTGAGGTAGTGAGATAGAGAGTGAGGTAGATAGAGAGTGAGGTAGTGAGAGTGAGGTAGTGAAAGAGTGAGGTAGTGAGGGAGAGGAATGTTGTGAGGTAGTGATATATAAGCATAGAGTGATGTTGTGATGTAGTGAGATAGAGAGAGGTAGTGAAAGAGAGAGTGAAAGTGAGTTAGTGAGATAGAAAGAGTGAGGTAGTGAGATAGAGAGTGATTGAGGTAGTGAGTGAGAGAGAGTGAAGTTGTGAGGTTGTGAGCTAGAGAGTGAGGTAGTGATGTTTTGAGAGAGAGAAGTTGTGAGAATAGGCGGAGGCTATAGGGATTTCTGCTGGTATAAGGAGCATGGGACACCATGATGAAACATGAAAGTCACAGACACTGGTAAACACGTTTTCATCTAAAACGGAAGTGTGAGAATAGGCGGAGGCTATTGGGATTTCTGCTGGTATAAGGAGCATGGGACACCATGATGAAACATGAAAGTCACAGACACTGGTAAACACGTTTTCATCTAAAACGGAAGTGTGATTCTGTGATCTCTGTTGGCAAAAGACGAGGGAGCTCCGTGCCGGTTAAAGGATGCCAAGGTATTGCCGGTATGATGCAGTCATGTGACAGCAGAAAAAGAATGGTCTGTCTCTGCTGTAACAGGTAATTCTGGGAGCAATCTGCGGGTAGAAGACTGAAGGATCGGTATCTCCACTGATAATAAGATGCCAGGGCAGAGAGTTAGGGCGATCGGGGGCAGCGTACGTGTATACCGCTTGTCTCCATGATGACAAGAGGAAGCCCAGAAGGACCCGTGGGATACTTAAAGTGGATGGAAATATGGTGGCATCATGTACATTCTTTGGAAAGGAGGATCCTCGGGAGACTTGGGGTGACCTATGGAGTGGTAAGCATGTAGTGGAAGGATCGGGTGTACGGATCGGGAAGGGGCATGACGCTTCCCCTACAATGAATCTCGGCCTTGGGTTGTGTGCTGCGCTACACACTGATCCCTGAAACGGGCATAAATGTCGTGCAATGTATCCGATCTAAGGAGGCCTGGGGGCACTGTGTAGGTTTACCGAGGCCCTCAGGGCGCTGGACAACGAGAGAGGTGATGAGTTCGCATGTGGGCACTGTGCAGGTATAGCCTAGGAGGCCGGAAGTACTGTACTCATGTGTGTAATTACATACATATGCAGCGTGGCACTACGCTCGTTTAAGAGTGGCCTGGGAGCTGGCAGTCAAGGGTAACAACCTGTCTGAGGCCCAGAGCTGTCAGAGGCACGTGAGCTCCAACGGGGGGAGGTTCATCTCACCGACCCCGCCAACAGTCCTTAAAGACTAGATAGGCCCCCCACCCTCTGTCACCGGCTCCCTGCGTCTCCTGCTTACCGTTGGTGCCCGGGCTGCGACGGCGCCGGGCTCTACTCCTCCTCCACCCGCCGCCTCTCCCTACCCTGAGCCAGCGCTCAGACTGTCTCCAGGAGTGACGGAACGCCCCGCCCCCTGGCACCAGGCTCCGCCCACACCTCAGGCTGCCGGCGGAGGGGCTGGCTCTACGTGACGTCATCGCGGCATTCCACAAGGCAGCACGCGAAAAGCCATCAAGGCAGAATAGACATTAGAAACAAAAGAAGGACAGAAAGTGAAAGCTACCTCAGCTAGACGACAGACAACAGCAACACTATCAGTTATTAGAAAGAAACATTCGACCAGAAGTTAGCCGCTAACATTTAAACTACAGCTTTCAAATACGGCGGATGACTGTTATCAATAGATTCTATGTAAATGTTTAGGAATTTACTACAACTAAATTACTTTGACATCGGCCAAGCTGGTGGTACCCCATGAGGTTGACGTCAAACGTTTTAAGGGAGCTTATCACTTTAGCGTTTAAAAACGTTTAAAAGCGTGTTTAAAAACAACTAAAATTGCCTAAAAAATACCAAAAACAAGCACACTACCCCGATACTACACACACCACTGCCTTTCTCCGAGGCGAAGCAGAAATGCCTCGGAGAAAGGCAGCGGCGATTTCGGATTCGGGGCGTGTTTTTCTTTTCTCTCCTCTTGCCATTGGCTGGAGGAGAGAATGAGAAAAGTAGCAAAAAACACGCCCCCGAATCCGAAAAGGACGGGGCCTGTTCGGAGAGACAAACCTCTTCTCCAATGGCTGGCCAGCATTCAAGAGGCCAGCCAATGGAGAAGAGGGAAGAAGAGGGGCGGGTTCAAGTCCCTCTTCTCCAAGTTATTAAATCTCGCGAGCGAGACTGCGCAAGCGCAGCCTTCGCTAGCCGAGACCTAATGAAGAGAGCTGAATTCCAGGGTCCTGACAGAAGGAGCCGGAAAGAACAACTGACCCAACTGTCACCCCTGAGGCATGATGGGATATTGGAATCAGGGCTGCCTTAAAGGAACGGTGCCAGTTTTTTACCTGTACAAGGCTTTTCAGTCTCTATGGTATTGGATTGCAATGCAGCCTGCAGGCTAACAATGTTTTATGGATCTGTGTTTGGCACAGTGTTTTTCTTTTCTTTCTCAAGAGCGATTTGGGTGTATTATTATACCTATGACGTTTTATTGGATATTTAGATCTACATTGTCTAGCCTATTATGGGGGCTGCATTGGCTTGGAAAAAATAATATATGTTTATACATATACAGAGCTGTATATATATATGTGTGTTTCATATATAATTTTTATTATTTCCGGGGTCCCCGCACATGGGTGGGAATATTCAGTGCTTATGTCTACTGATGAGGATCCCCTGGAAGAGAAGTTTGGTCTCTTTTACAAAACAACTTTGATGTGTTACAAAACTAAATGGGCCTAGGCCTTTTTTCAATTTTATGTTAACTTTGCATTGCTATTTTGATATATACCGGGGACTCCCATCTCAACAACGGGAAATTATTCAAGTATATGAATCTATGGATGTTCCAATACTGGAGTAATATACTGAATCTGTATCTGAGGCAGATTTAGAATAAACAGCAGGAAAACTGTTCCTTTTCCTTTCATGTGAGGTGTCATATGGATATCTGAAGTGGGAAGATTTGACAAAGTAATACCAGCCAGAAAGTACCTGTTCTCCCTGGTTAAGTTTTGGTGATGAAAGAGCCTTTTAAGGATCACTAGATCACTCTGGGGCCTTTTTGGTACAGGAAATGTTTTTGGATTATCACATTACAAGTAAAAAAGAAGACGATCAAATGGCTTCAATGGAGAATGCATCGGATCTTGCAGAAAACGTACTATCTTCAGAACAAATTCTTCTGTGGAGATTTTAAAGACAAATGCTTCTTGAGGATTTTTCTTTTGACATCAAAGGTTTATATTCGTCAACATAATGCACAGCTCTCGCATGATTGTTTGTACATGTTTCCATAGATAATGAGACATTTGTGCTGAACACACTAAGCGTCAGACATATCGGACACATCTGCTTTTATCTATGGTCCATATATGCCTGCATCTATGGTGCACACTGCATTGCTCTAATTGCTAATCTTTTGTGTTTTTGTAATTGCTAAAATATCCAATAAATAAATATAAAAAAAGATGTATAATCAACCACGACTGCTTTGACAATAAATGTTTGGAGCCGAATGCCTCAATGTTGAGTGACTCGAAGTTTAGTGCCTTGACCACGAGTGGAGCGATGATCCATGCCTTAAACATTTATGCTAAACCTCCAAAGGATCTCAGTGTTGACATTGGCACTGAGCTATTCTTTGGCGGCAAGCCGGCCACAAGTACGTCAGACCCCTCTACATCCGAATGGGCCAAATGGCCTTCAAAGACGATATTCTTTATGCCTATATTCTCTCTGGCTCTCTCTCCTGGCCGAGTTGTTATGGACAGAGAACACAATCCCATTACAAATAGCCCCTTCACTCGCTGCTTTACAGCACTGCTACGCCTCTCTGATTTTTGCCTCTATCATACCTTTGAGGTGATTGCCTGGAAGGACTTTTAGGGTCCTCCAACACATCTTTTAATAAAATGGGTTTTCTCCAAAGTATGGGAATTTGGTAGAAAAACCACATAAAGGGAACGTGGGTCATTCACTAGATGGCATTTCTCTGCCAATGAGGAGTGGAGAAAAAAAGACAAAAAAAAAAAAAAAAAAATCAAACTTCATGGCTTGAACTCTTGAAACATCAAAGATGTCAACTGAAATCTTACAGGTGTAGACTGAAAATGTTTTACAATTACAAAATAGAGTATGATAGGGTTTAATACCCTTAGAAGTGTTCTAAGAATCTCTCAGCACAAGCTGGGAAAAAAACATAACTGGACCTCTTTAGCATCTACAGATACAATTCATGAGGGGATGGGAAAGACTGCTGGAGTCTGAAAGGGGCAGTTTCTGATTTCTCAATTCAACTAAATTCTTTCTAACATGCTTTTCAAGTTAGGTTAACTGGAACAACATTGGGATTATGCTGTAAAGAGTTTCCCCTTATTAAAAGTTTTTTTCTCCTTTTCTTTTTTAAAAATAAAGCTGAAAACTTGGAAGTTTGGTTGAATAGCAGTTGACAGGCCTTAATTTGAATATGCTACTTACCAGTATGCATCTGTTCTTGGCATGTAGGGCTGCTGACATTCATATCTGTGCATAGATCGCCGCCTAGTGTTGGGTCCGGATGTTTGCACGTTGTTGTCCTGGAAGAGTCTTCGAAGTATCCTGAGATAGGTGACTCCTCCCCTGGACCACAGTGCGCATGGGCATCCTCTCCATCCTCAGATTGTTTTTCGCCATTGTGGCAGTGATGGAGTAGATACAGAAAGTGATGACCATGCTATACAGTAATTCTGAGAGCTGCAGCTGCTACAGGCGCCGGGGAGGAGGGTGGGCGATATGAATGTCAGCAGCCCTACATGCCAAGAACAGATGCATACTGGTAAGTAGCATATTCAGTTCAAGGCATGTGGGCTGCTGAATTCATATCTGTGCATAGAATACATAGCAGTACCTCCTATTAGCGGCGGCCACCAGTGCCGGCTGCAGCGGTCTGAAAAAGAGTTTTGAGAACAGCCTGTCCTACAGCTGCCTGCTGTTTTGAGTGTACATCTACACAGTAGTGTTTGGTAAATGTATGTATAGTGGACCATGTGGCTGCTCTACATATTTCCTGTAAAGGAATGTTTCCCAGGAAAGCCATGGACGCCCCTAACTTACGTGTTGAGTGGGCTCGTGGGGGAATCGTTAATGTGCGCTTAGCCTTTTGATAGCAAATTTGAATACATTTAACGATCCATCTGGCTATACCTGCTTTGGAGATGGCGTTGCCTTTGTGTTGTGGAGAAAAGGCAACGAAAAGTTGTTTTGTCTTCCTAAAGTCTTTAGTTCTGTCTATATAGTACATGAGGGCCCTTTTCACATCTAGTGTATGGAGCATTCTTTCAGCGACATTTTGTGGATTCTGAAAGAAAACAGGCAGTTCAATAGTTTGATTCATGTGGAACTGCGATATTACTTTAGGCATGAATTTGGGGTTGGTACGCAGTACGACCCTGTTTGCATGAACCTGTATGAATGGCTCTTGAATGGTTAGTGCCTGGAGCTCACTAACTCTTCTTAAGGAAGTGATTGCTACTAGGAAAGCTACTTTCCAGGTGAGGAATTGAATCTCACACGAGTGGAGAGGTTCGAAGGGTGGACCCATCAGTCTGGTGAGGACCAAGTTGAGGTTCCACACTGGTGCTGGCGGGTGTCTCGGGGGAATTACTCGTTTAAGTCCCTCCAAGAAAGCTTTGATGGCAGATACTCTGAATAAAGAGAGGTGCTGCCTGTTCTGGAGATAGGCTGCTATCGCGGTTAAATGGATGCGTATTGAGGTGTATGCTAGATTGCATCAGTATAGGTGTAAGAGGTAACAGATTATGTTTTGAATGGATGCGTCTAGCGGGTTGATGTCATTGTGGGTGCAGTAAATGACAAACCTCTTCAATTTAGCTGCATAGCAAGCTCTGGTAGTGGGTCTCCTGGCCTCCTTGATGATCTCCATACAGTCAGGTGGCAGATTTAGGTAGCCAAACTCTAAGACTTCAGGAGCCAGATTGCCAGGTTCAGCTGTTGCGGATCTGGGTGCTGAATTTCGCCATGGCTCTGCGTTAGAAGTGCAGGTTTTATCCGCAGCCTTTGATGCGGCACCACGGAAAGTTCCAGAAAGGTGGTGTACCATGGCTGGCGCGCCCATGTTGGAGCAACTAGGATAAGCGTCAGTGAGTGCTGTCGCAGTTTGCGTGCCACCAGTGGTATTAATGGCGCTGGGGGAAAAGCGTACACAAATCTGCCGGACCAGTTCATCCATATCGTATTGCCCTGCGATTGTGGATGTGGGAACCTGGCGGCAAAGCTTTGGCATTTTGCGTTTTCGTTTGTGGCGAATAGGTCTATCTCTGGGTGACCCCACTGTTGAAAGTACGGTTGGAGTACTGATGGGTGTAGCTCCCACTCGTGCATTTGGTGGCTGTGTCTGCTGAGCAGATCCGCCATCTGGTTGTCCTTGCCCGGGAGGTGTTCCGCCATGAGGAATATGTTCCTCTGAATGGCCCACTTCCACATGCTCTGAGCCAGATGAGACAACTGTGGAGAGTGTGTTCCTCCCTGCTTCTGTATGTAGTACATGGCAGTCATGTTGTCCGTCCGGATCAACACGACTTTGTTGCAGAAGTGTACTTTGAATGCCTTCATTGCTAGGAAGATTGCCATCAGTTCCAGAAGGTTGATGTGCATCTTCTTTTGTTGCGTTGTCCATAGTCCCTGCACTGTGTAATTGAGTACATGAGCTCCCCATCCCTGGAAAGACGAGTCCGCCGTCAGTATTATTTGTGGAACAGGCTCTTGGAACGGTCGGCCCTAGCAAAGGTTTTGTGGATTCCACCAATGCAGATAGTTGTATGCCCGACTGCTCACCAACACTAGGTCTTTTAATTGCCCGTGAGCCTGATTCCATTGACGTGCTAAGCACTCCTGAAGCGGGCGCATATGTAGTCTCGCGTGCGGGACTATCAAAATGCAGGAGGCCATCATGCCTATCAACTGCATGAACACTCTTGCAGGAAGGGAGTGTTGTGGTTTGAACTTGGAGATCAGCAGTTGCATGCTGTTGACGCTCACTAAATTTGGCTGAGCTGTGGCTGCCAGAGTGTCTATTGTCGCGCCCAGGTACTGTCGTACGTGTGCGGGTTGTAGATGTGATTTTGGGTAATTTAGTGAGAATCCCAGACTGTGAAGAAGGTGAATGGTGAGGGACATGTGGCTGGCACATTGCTGGGCTGACTTTGCCTGAACAAGCCAGTCGTCCAGGTAAGGGTAGACGTGAATGTGTCGTCGCCGTAGATGTGCAGCCACTGTAGCTAGGCACTTTGTAAAGACCCTGGGTGCTGTTGTCACGCCGAAGGGGAGGACTTTGAATTGATAGTGCTGTCTCTGAATAGTGAACCTGAGATATTTCCTGTGTGATGGGTGGATGGGTATGTGGAAGTACGCATCTTTGAGGTCTAGAGTGGCTAGGAAGTCTCCCTGGCTGAGCAGCGGGAGAACCTGCTGTACGGTGAGCATATGAAAATGCTCCGACAGAATGTAGTAGTTGAGGGGTCTGAGGTCTAGTATAGGTCTGAGCGACCCGTCCTTTTTTGGGATTAGGAAGTACAGGGAGTACACCCCTGTCCCCTGCTGGTTGACGGGTACGACCTCTATTGCACCTTTTTGCAGCATACTTAGCACTTCCTGCTGCAATAATGCTAAGTGCTCTGCGGACATAGGACGGTGCTTTGGCGGTATTGTGGGTGGAGTGGAGGTTAATTCGAGACAGTAACCGTGCTGGATAATATCCCTGACCCACCTGTCCGTGGTGATGGCTTTCCACGTGGACAGGAACCGCTGGAGTCTCCCCCCGACAGGTGTTACGTGGTCGGGGGGAAGGGAGAGGGCGTCACTGTTTGTTCTTGGGTGAGGACCTGGTGTTGCCGTAACCGCGTCCTCTGCCCTTGGTGCTGGAGCCACGATATCCACCTCTGTTGTTTTTATCGTAGGTACTCTGTGTGCCCCCTTTATTGTATGTCTGCTGTGACCCCTGTCCTCTAGCTGCTCCCCTATTCCCGGGGCGACGAAAGGAGCCACTACGAAATGTTTGCGTTTGCAGGGCCCCCATTGACTTTGCAGTGTCAGTGTCCTTTTTTATCTTTTCTAAGGTGGTGTCAACTTCTGGTCCGAATAAGTAGTCGGGGTTGACAGGCTGATTTAGGATGTTGTTTTGAATCTCAGGTTTGAATCCGGAGATTCTTAACCAAGCGTGTCGGCGTAACATGACGCTAGTGTTTATCGCCCTCGCAGCTGTGTCGGCAGCATCTAGTGCGCACTTAATGGATGCGTTTGTAAGAAGTTGTCCCTCTCTGATGAGGAGCTCTGCTGCCTCTTTGTATTCGTCTGGCAGATGTTGGAGTAGTGACTCTAGCGTGTCGTAGTGTGAACGATCGTAGCGAGCCAGGAGGGCCTGTGTATTGGCAATGCGCCAGATGTTTGCTGCTTGAGCTGCAATCCTCTTGCCTGAGGTCTCCAGCACTTTGGACTCCTTGTCTGGGGGAGGAGCATCACCAGTTGTTTGCGAGTGCGCTCGTTGGCGAGCGTTAGCAACCACCATGGAGTCCAGAGGTAACTGACCCCTAATGTACATAGGGTCCCCGGGCGCAGGTTTTTTTTTTTTTTCAATCCTGGGGTTCAGCACCCGTGCCCTGGTTGTTTCCTTGAAAATGTCCTTTGCTGGCTTGAGAACACCTTTCAACATGGGCAGAGTCTTGACAGTCCTCTCAGAGGAGGCGAAAGTGTCCACCAAGAAGTCGTCCTCAACAGTGTCAGAGTGGAGTTGCACTCCATGATTGGCTGCAGCACGTTCTATGAGGGCATTGAAGGCAGCAGTGTCCTCTGTGGGAGATGTTTTTGCGCCGTAAAGCTGCGTGTCCTGGGTATCTGTTGCGGCACCCGGGTCTGCAGGGTCATCCCAAGCTTGATCTGGGTCCTGCTGCTCCTCAGGATCTATATCCCTAGGGTAGGTGGTATCATCACCCATGTAATCCTCCATTGCGTCCGTGTCGGAGGGCGTCGGAGAAAAGGACAGGGGATCCGGATAGGAGGTATGCAGGCGTTCATATAGAACCGGTTCCGACTCTGCTGGCAGTTTCTGCTTTAGAGGGATTCTGTAAGAGTCCAAGGCCTGCTCTGGCGTGACCTTCCGTTTTCGGAGCATGAGTCTGCCGGTGTCGGCGTCGATGAATTGGGACGGTGAAGGCTCAGTAGGAGAGTGTCCAGTAGATGGGGACCTTGTCTGGCGGACACTTGTTCGGATCTCGAACATCTTCGGCGCCGTGGACGGCGGCAAACCAAAAGTGATGTTGGTTGGTGGCGAAGGTGCCTTCGGAGCCTTTTTCGGGTCGGGGCCCGACGTGGACTGGAGGGCTGCCCGTTCTCTAATGCGTTGCAATGACGCCGCAACTTGTCACACCGAGAACGCCGAAGGTTCTTTGGTGCCGAGTGGTTCCGTTGAGGTAGGCGTGGACTGCTTCGGAGCCACCAGGTCATCGATTCGAGGAGAGGTAGTAGCGGTCGACGGAGTTGATGATTTGACCCGTGTCGCTGCCTTCGAAGTGGACTCCGAAGGAGCGGCCATCTTAACTTTGGTGGTCGGGGCCGATGGCGTCGGTGCCGGGTGCTGAGGCGCCTTTGTGGTACCGATGGCCTTCCTTTTCGGGTCGGTACCGATGTCCGCAGCAGCGAGTTCGGCGCCGAAATCCCTTTTAGTGCGTTCGGAGCCGACGGTTTGTGCTGGCGTCGAAGGAGTGGAGGTCTTCGAGGGCTTCGAGCCGACCACTGCTAGTTTCACTTTCGGTTTCTGGGGAACCGGTGCGACGATTGGTTTCGGTTTCGTTGAAGGGAAACCAGTCTTTCTCGGTAATAATGGCTCTTGCTGGATGTTCGAGGCCGGGCCCGAAGGCGGGGCCGAAGAACTGCAGGATTGGTCTCGGGTAAGGCCCGGAGGCGATCCCTCGACCGGAGCCGTAGAATGACGCACTTTGATAGCCTCCGTTTCGACGGGTAGGCCCTGCTCTTCACCAGAGCTATCTTCTTCGGCCCCAAAGGCCTCATCGTAGTCTCCTACCTCATCGTCGGCTTCTTCCCTGTGAAAAAGCGCTTCATCGGCGTCTTCCGATCGGGAATCGTGTTCGGAAGCGGGGCTGGAGTTTATATCTTCCACGCTTTCAACATCCTCGTCCTCGGTGCTGAAGATGTTGGCCGGGGCCGGTGCCGATTGGTGCGCTTCTAATCTCGCTGCTTGTCGATTCCGGAGAGTCTTCTTGGATCGGAATCGGGCACAGGCCATACATTTCGATTCGTCGTGATCCGGCGAGAGGCATTTGTTGCACACCGGGTGGACGTCGATATGTGGATATTTGGCGTGGCATACAGGACACCATTTGAATGGGGTCCTCGATTCCATCGTCGATGTAAGGTCGATGGTTGGATTAAACGGATCCGAAAACTTGAAGAAGTTTGCTAAACTAAGCAAGAAAGCTGTCGATACCGAGCGGGAACAGTACCGACGAAAACTAAAGGCCTTTTGGCCTTAAACTAAATGTTCCTAACTTGAGCTAAGATAAGCACATCCAAACCCAATGGCGGAAAAAAACAATCTGAGGATGGAGAGGATGCCTATGCGCACTGTGGTCCAGGGGAGGAGTCACCTATCTCAGGATACTTCGAAGACTCTTCCAGGACAACAACGTGCAAACATTCGGACCCAACACTAGGCGGCGATCTATACACAGATATGAATTCAGCAGCCCACATGCCTCGAACTCAATGCTACTGGAAGCACTTTGGGAGCTGTTAAATTAGTCATTCATTACCTAAATTGGTACACATATATATGTAGAAAAAGTGTTTAAGGATTCCATGCAGCGTGTGGCCTAATTGCAATACTTGTGACTATCAAAGAAGATCCTACAAAACAGAATAGGTATTTGTTTTTTTATGGAAGTGAAATTCAGTCAGTATCAATTGCCAGAGCAAAGGCGGGGCTATTCAAATGCGTACAACTATCAATGATGATCCCATTCTAGAGAACTAAAGTGCTAGTACACTTACTCTCAACTATCCTTCTACCGGTGGACACCATTTTACAGGAGAGAGCATGGGATGCATTTCAAAAGTGTCCATTTTCCTGACTGGTTACAGGAGACATGTCGCTATGGAACCATGCTGACAAAGCGTATAGCCAAGGCCAGATCTGGCCTGCAGCTTGACTTTTTATTTTTAAACATGCCTACGCTGTGGTGTAGTTGTCTGTTGATTTAAAAACTCCTACAAGTATGAAGGGATAGAGATATCAGGAAGTATGAAATGAGAATGCCATGGATGGGTTTACCAGTGCATAGACAAAATCTTTATGTTTAAAAAAATTAACATTCTAAAATCATGCAATTTTTTTTTATCTTCGCAAGCGCCTATTTAGACATACCTTTGGAGTCTTGATCTTCTGAGAGCTTTCATGAGGATTTGTCTCAAGTACATTCTCCTTATCTTCCGTAGCCATGGTTTTTGAAGCATTATTCTCACTTCTTTTTCTCTTCTGCTTCTTGTCTGAATCAGAATTTTCTGTTTTTCTTTTCTTTTTGGTTTTTGCTCCATCCCGAGTACTTAGCCTGTTTTTGCTTGATTTTGAGTCAGCTCCTTCAGGCTTAGCAGGACAGAGTGTTTCGCCCCTAGCTGCAGAGTCTTCTTCATTTTCAGATGCATTGCTAAAACCATGAACTGACAAAGCATCTTCTTTTTTCTTAAGTGGTGGGGCAAATTTCTTTGATGTCTTAATGCATTCTGAAAATGTAAGCAAGGTGCCCATAAGTAACTAGAATATTTGTTCTGCTATTATCATATTTGGTACATACAGTGCCCAAATAGCTGTTGTACTTCAACTTCAGAACACAATGATCAGTTACGAACAAATCGAGAAGAGAAATTAGGTGACTTACTTATATTTTATGTCATAGGAATCGTCACTGATATTCATAAGCACTAATAATCTCTGCCAACATGTGGACTATCAGAATAATTTTCCAAAGAGAAATATATATTTTAGATAACCAAAGATTTCTTTTTTAAATATAGACTGTGTTTAATTAAAGTTTCGGTCAAAGCCCAATGTGATGTTGAAATATCATCAAAACACCTACCTTAAAGAGGATAAAGAAAAAAGAAAAGAGAAAGTGGGAGCTGTAGGAGAGTAGGGTCTGCTTTCTATGTTCACCCCCACTTTTTGCTTCACTGGTTTTCGACTTAGATGTGGCTGTGGGCCTGCCAATCAGACCCACAGCCCAGCTGTTCTCTCTCTAAATGTATACTATGTACTTTAGGTGCATAACCCAATTGGTAAGGATCACCTTATTGGCCCCTGTATAGTGTACCTTAGGAACCCAGGGCATAGGTGTACCCTAGGCCTACCAGGGGCTGCAGCATGTATTGTGCCACCCCTGGCCTGGCCTTCCATTATGACACAACTGGCTGATCACTCAGCTGGGGCAAGGTCGTGTAATCACCCCTTGCTTAGGTGTAGTATTCCTATACCTACCTTATATATAGACACATGTGTACCTATCAGCCACTCCTATGGCAGGCCTTAACAATCCTGGAGGCAGAGTGCTTGGTAACATGTGAGATGGTGCTCTAGCATGAGCTGAGCCTGTCTGCAGCTTTGGGAACCATGTCCTTATAGCTGTTCTATGATATAGCCTACCATATACTCTTAAAGTACCTTATAATCGTAAACGGTTATGGTAACTATGGTTTGGCTCTATCGAAACATGTTGTGTAAGGTGTCTAACACTTTGGGATAATACCCCCATACCATTTCTGGCAATGAGGATATTATTCCTCCCTTCTAGAGGGAGAAGACATGTTGAAACCTACTTACCCGGTTAAAGTTAACCAGAGCCCCAGCATCACAAAATGGATGTTGCTACAGACACAAGTCTGACCTCCTGCTGCTGGGAGTCCTTCCAGTGAGGGAGGCTTGGACAATAGGTTTCCTGCCTTGGGAGTTGCGAGCACCACCCCAGACAGGAGTTAGTGTATTGGGGCAGGGAGGGATGAGAGAAACTAGACACTGCCTGGGGCACACAAGGTGTCCCATGCATAGTCCAGTTCAAACCGGCGCTGGGGCACTCCAGCCCCAGCTCTGGCGCGAAACTGGACAAAGGAAAGTGGGTGTAGCCACTCCCCTTCCTGGTCCCACCCATAGGAGGGACCTTGCAGGTAGCCCAGCCCACTAGCCCAGTATATCAGTAGCTAGCTGAGCCCTGCTAAACTAGATTAACCTGAATCTGCAACTTGAACAGAAACTCTGGACCTTCGACATTCGACCTCAGGAAGAAGACTGAAGAAATCTCCCTTGTGGCCAAGGAGTGACCACCCTGGGCAACCAGGCACCATCCAGCGACCGCTGCTTGCTTTGCGACTGATCCTACGAGGGACGACTGCAGAGACTGACCAGCGGCGAGACTTCCAGACATCTCTGAACCAGATCCACATCTCCAGCGAAGCTGGAACCCGTGGAGGCGACGAGGGACGTGGGACCGGCGACTTGGGAAAAGTGGCTAGTAACTGACTAGCGCGACTTCCGAGGCTCCCTCGAGGCTGTGCTTGGGGAATTGAGAAGCCCCACTCCCGAGCACCATCTGCAAAGAAGACCAGCTCCCCACACTTCACGTGTCCTGCGTGGGGCCCTTCTGCACCTGTGTTGCTCGACGTGTTGTCCGGTTGCAGGCCCGTTGGCTAGTAGCCTCTGCGACGACGAACCTTTTGTTTCATCTTGCTGGTCCGGCTCCTTCAGACTGGCACCTGCTCCTCTGTGAAAGAGAAGCACCCCAGACCTTCCTGGTCTGCACCAGAAGCAAGTCCTCCATTCTGCGTGGGTTCCGCTTGCCAAGGCTTGTTGGGTCCTGACCCGACATCGACGCCGCCGACAGCAAGAGCCTTCGTGGGACAGCTCACCTCCTGGTCCTGGTCGTCCTCGACGTCTCCTGGTACCCGTGGCTGCTGCGACAAGCTTCACCTCTTCACCTGCATCTTCACGACATCGCCTGGTTCCTTCCCGGCTCCTGGCTGGTGACCTAGACTCTGTCCCTTCTGCTTGCAGGTTCCTTCCTTCTTGATCCCCTCCTTGGGATCCACCGGACACTCTTCACTGACTGCCTGTCAGCAACTTTTCTTCAGGCATCCATAGAAGTCAACGACGAAACCCGACGCAAGTTCACACCTATGCACCCGCAGCCCGTGGGCTAGGTAACTTGAGTACTCCGGTGCTCACAAGGGTATTGACTATCCTAGGGTCTAGTTTCCAAGTCTCGAACTCCTAGCAATTCCCAAAGTGTCCTAAAACTGTTAAATTCTGATAACTACTATTTCTATCGACTTTTACGCATTACGCGTGAGTGTTTCCACTCTGCACCTGAATCCCGTGGGCCTCCCACTTCCTAACTGTTGGTAGTATAGTGTAGCCCCAGCGATTCCCTATGCCTAGGCCTATCCTGTGTTCGTGACAGTGGTTCTTATACCACTTACTTAGTATATGGTTTGCGTGGCCCCAGGGGCCTAACTGTATTACTTACCTGTGTGACTTAATGTATGCTTAATTAAGACTGTGTTGTACTTACCTCTAATCTCATAAAGAGTGCTGAGGCTTTGACTAGAATAAATGTAGGAGAGTAGGGTCTGCTTTCTATGTTCACCCCCACTTTTTGCTTTTGCTTTACTGGTTTTCGACTTAGATGTGGCTGTGGGCCTGCTAATCAGACCCACAGTCCTGCTGTTCTCTCTCTAAATTGATACTATGTACTTTAGGTGCATCACCCATTTGGATAGGATCACCTTATTGGCCCCTGTACAGTGTACCTTAGGTACCCAGGGCATAGGTGTACCCTAGGCCTACCAGGGGCTGCAGCATGTATTATGCCACCCCTGACCTGGCCTTCCATTATGACACAACTGGCTGATCACTCAGCTGGGGCAAGGTCGTGTAATCACTCCTTGCTTAGGTGTAGTATTCCTATACCTAACTTACATATAGACACATGTGTACCCATCAGCCACTCCTATGGCAGGCCTTAACAATCCTGGCGGCAGAGTGCTTGGTAACATGTGAGATGGTGCTCTAGCATGAGCTGAGCCTGTCTGCAGCTTTCGGAACCATGTCCTTATAGCTGTTCTATGATATAGCCTACCATATACTCTTAAAGTGCCTTATAATCTTAAACGGTTATGGTAACTATGGTTTGGCTTTATCAAAACATGTTGTGTAAGGTGTCTAACACTTTGGAATAATACCCCCATCCCATTTCTGGGGATGAGGATATTATCCCTCCCTTCTAGAGGGAGAAGACATGTTGTAACCTACTTACCCGGTTAAAGTTAACCAGAGCCCCAGCATCACAAAATGGATGCTGCTGCCACAGACACGAGTCTGACCTTCTGCTGCTGGGAGTGATCCCGGCAAGGGAGGCTTGGACAATAGGTTTCCTGCCTTGGGAGGTGCGAGCACCACCCCAGACAGGCCTTAGTGTATTGGGGCAGGGAGGGATGAAAAGAATGAGACATGCCTGGGGCACACAAGGCGTCCCGTGCATAGTCCAGTTCAAACCGGTGCTGGGGCACTCCAGCCCCAGTCCTGGCGCGAAACTGGACAAAGGGAAGGGGGTGTAACCACCCCCCTCCCAGGTCCCACCCATAAGGCGTGACCTAGCAGGCAACCCAGCCCCCCAGATTAGTATAAGTGTGGTAGCTGGGCCTCAGGAGATTAGATTATCCTGAACCTGCAACTTGAACAGAAACTCTGGACCTTCGACATTCGACGAAAGAAGAAGACTGAAGAATCTCCCTTGTGGCCAAGGAGTGGCTACCCTGTGCAAACAGGCACCATCAAGAGACTACCCTTTGCTTTGCTGAAGTTCTACGAGGGACCGACTGCAGAGCCCGACCAGAGCCTTGACTTCCAGACTTCTCCGACCCTGATCCACATCCACAGCCGAGCTGAGATCCGTGGAGGCGACGAGAGACGTGGGACTGGCTACCTGGGAAAAGTGGCTAGTATCTTCCAGCGCAGCTTCTGAGGCACCCTCGAAGTTGTGCACCGGGGATTGAGAAGCCCCAACCCCAAGCACCATCTGCACCGAAGATCAGCCCCCCACACTCCACGAGTCCTGCGTGGGGCCCTTCTGCATTTTCCTGCTGGCCGCGTCTGTCCGGTTGCTTGCCCGTTGGCTAGCGGCCTTTGTGACGACACACCTTGAAATCTTCACTGCTGGTTTGGCTCCTCCAGACTGGTTCCCGCTTCCTTGCAAAAGAGAAGCACCCCAGACCTTCCTGGTCTGCACCAGAAGCAAGTCCTCCGTTCTTCGTGGGTTCCGCTTGCCAAGGCTTGGTGAGTCCTAGTTCGACTTCGCCGCCGCCGACAGCAAGAGCCTTCGTGGGACAGCTCGCCTCCTGGTCCTGGTTGTCCTCGACGTCTCCTAGTACCCGTGGCTGCAGCGACAAGCTTCACCTTTCACCTGAAATCTTCACGACATTGCCTGGTTCCTTCCTGGTTCCACGTGGTCACTGGCTAGTGACCTTGACTCTGTCCCTTCTGCTTGCAGGTATCCTCTCTTCTTGATCCCAGCCTTGGGATCCACTGGACACTCTTCACTGACTGCCTGTCAGCAACTTTCCTTCAGGCATCCATAGGAGTCCACGACGAAACCCGACGCAAGTTCACACCTATGCACCCGCAGCCCGTGGGCTAGTTAACTTGGATACTTCGGTGCTCACAAGGGTAGTGACTATCCTAGGGTCTAGTTTCCGAGTCTCGACTCTCTAGCTGCTTCAGAAGTGTCCTTAAACTGTTAATTTCCAACTGCTAGTAATTCTATCGACTTTTACGCATTACGCGTGAGTGTTTCCACTCTGCACCTGAATCCCGTGGGCCTCCCACTTCCTAACTGTTGCTAGTGTAGTGTAGCCCCAGCGATTCCCTAGGCCTAGGCCTATTCTATTTCTGTGACAGTGGTCCTTATACCACTTACTTAGTATATGGTTTGCGTGGCCCCTAGGGCCTAACTGTATTACTTACCTGTGTGACTTAATGTATGCTTAAATAAGACTGTGTTGTACTTACCTCTAATCTCATAAAGAGTGCTGAGGGTTTGACTAGAATAAATACACTTTATTTTATATATATATCTGTTGTGGTGTCCTTCCATTTGGTATTCAAGGGATTATATATGGTATCACAGCTGGCTTCACATGCCATTCAGAGTTTAGCCTAAGACTGCTCTTGTCCATGCTACCACTAGGATAGCTGGTCTATAAGGTTGACTTTACAACCAATCACCATAAGGGTTGTTTGGACTGATATAAGGTGTACACTAGAACTAGTGACATCATACATCAGGCCAACTTCTCACAATAAATACATTCTATTTTTATATATATCTGTTGTGGTGTCCTTTCATTTGGTATTCAAGGGATTATATATTGTATAATAGCTGGCTTCACATGCCATTCAGAGTTTAGCCTAAGACTGCTCTTGTCCATGCTACCACTAGGATAGCTGGTCTATAAGGTTGACTTTACAACCAATCACCATAAGGGTTGTTTGGACTGATACAAGGTGTACACTAGAATTAGTGACATCATATATCAGGCCAACTTCTCACAGCCGCCATGTCCGACCACATTTGGCGATCGTAACGACCGAGTGTAGGAGAGTAGGGTCTGCTTTCTATGTTCACCCCCACTTTTTGCTTTTGCTTTACTGGTTTTCGACTTAGATGTGGCTGTGGGCCTGCTAATCAGACCCACAGCCCTGCTGTTCTCTCTCTAAATTAATACTATGTACTTTAGGTGCATAACCCATTTGGATAGGATCACCTTATTGGCCCCTGTACAGTGTACCCTAGGTACCCAGGGCATAGGTGTACCCTAGGCCTACCAGGGGCTGCAGCATGTATTGTGCCACCCCTGGCCTGGCCTTCCATTTTGACACAACTGGCTGATCACTCAGCTGGGGCAAGGTCGTGTAATCACCCCTTGCTTAGGTGTAGTATTCCTATACCTAACTTACATATAGACACATGTGTACCTATCAGTCACTCCTATGGCAGGCCTTGACAATCCTGGAGGCAGAGTGCTTGGTAACATGTGAGATGGTGCTCTAGCATGAGCTGAGCCTGTCTGCAGCTTTCGGAACCATGTCCTTATAGCTGTTCTATGATATAGCCTACCCTATACTCTTAAAGTACCTTATAATCTTAGACGGTTATGGTAACTATGGTTTGGCTTTATCAAAACATGTCGTGTAAGGTGTCTAACACTCGGGAATAATACCCCCATGCCATTTCTGGACATGAGAATATTATTCCCCCCTTCTAGAGGGAAAGACATGTTAAAATCATACTTCAACTGTTAGCCTCTGACCAAAGCCTCAGCATCACAAAATGGATGCTGCTGCCACGACACAAGTCTGACCTCCTGCTGCTGGGAGTGATCCCAGCCAGGGAGGCCTGGACAATAGGTTTCCTGCTTGGGGAGGTGCTAGCACCTCCCCAGACAGCCTTTAGTGTATTGGGGCAGGGTGGGCTGAAAGGAATGAGACATGCCTGGGGCACACAAGGTGTTCCTCGCATAGTCCAGTTCAAACCGGCGCTGGGGCACTCCAGCCCCAGCTCTGGCGCGAAACTGGACAAAGGGAAGTGGGTGTAACCACCCCCTCCCAGGTCCCACCCATAAGGCGTGACCTAGCAGGTATCCCAGCCCCCCAGATTAGTATAAGAGTGGGAGTTGGGCCTCAAGACTTTAGATTATCCTGAACCTGCAAAACTGAACAGAAACTCTGGACCTTCGACATTCGACGAAAGAAGAAGACTGAAGAATCTCCCTTGTAGCCAAGGAGTGGCTACCCTGTGCAAACAGGCACCATCAAGTGACTACCCTTTGCTTTGTGAAACGTTCGACGAGGAACCGATTGCAGAGCCCGACCAGAGCCTTGATTTCCAGACTTCTCCGACCCTCATCCACATCTGCAGCAGAGCTGAGATCCGTGGAGGCGACGAGCGACGTGGGACCGGCTACCTGGGAAAAGTGGCTAGTAACTTACAGCGCAGCTTCTGAGGTACCCTCGAAGTTGTGCACCGGGGATTGAGAAGCCCCAACCCCAAGCACCATCTGCACCGAAGACCAGCCCCCCACACTCCACGAGTCCTGCGTGGAGCCCTTCAGCATTTTCCTGCTTGCCGCGTCTGTCCGGTTGCTTGCCCGCTGGCTAGTGGCCTTTGTGACGACGCTCCCTGAAATCTTCTGCGCTGGTTTGGCTCCTCCAGACTGGCTCCCGCTTCTCTGCAAAGAAGGAGCACCCCAGACCTTCCTGGTCTGCACCAGAAGCAAGTCCCTTGTTCTTCGTGGGTTCCGCTTGCCAAGGCTTGGTGAGTCCTAGTCCAACTTCGACGCCGCCGACAGCAAGAGCCTTCGTGGGACAGCTCGCCTCCTGGTCCTGGTCGTCCTCGACGCCTCCTGGTCCTCCTGGCTGCAGCGACAAGCTTCACCTTCACCTGCAACTCTTCACGACATCGCCTGGTTCCTTCCTGGTTCCACGTGGTCACTGGCTAGTGACCTTGACTCTGTCCCTTCTGCTTGCAGGTTTCTTCTCTTCTTGATCCCAGGCTTGGGATCCACCGGACACTCTCTCCTGACTGCCTGTCAGCATCTTTCTTCAGGCATCCATAGGAGTCGACGACGAAAACGACGCATCTTCACCCCTATGCACCCGCAGCCTGTGGGCTAGGTAACTTGGGTACTCCGGTGCTCATCAGGATAGTGACTATCCTAGTGTCTAGTTTTCAAGTCTCAACTTCCTAGCTACTCCGGAAGTGTCCTAAATCTATCTATTTCTAAACTGTAACATTGCTATTGACTTTTACGCATTACGCGTGAGTGTTTCCACTCTGCACACGAATCCCGTGGGCCTCCCACTTCCTAACTAACGCTAGTGTAGTGTAGCCCCAGCGATTCCCTAGGCCTAGGCCTATTCTATTTCCGTGACAGTGGTTCTTATACCACTTATTTAGTATATGGTTTGCGTGGCCCCTAGGGCCTAACTGTATTACTTACCTGTGTGACTTACTGTATGCATTAATAAGACTGTGTTGTACTTACCTCTAAACTCATAAAGAGTGCTGAGGGTTTGCTTAGAATAAATACACTTTATTTTATATATATATCTGTTGTGGTGTCCTTTCATTTGGTATTCAAGGGATTATATATGGTATCACAGCTGGCTTCACATGCCATTCAGAGTTTAGCCTAAGACTGCTCTTGTCCATGCTACCACTAGGATAGCTGGTCTATAAGGTTGACTTTACAACCAATCACCATAAGGGTATTTGGACTGATATAAGGTGTACACTATAACTAGTGACATCATACATCAGGCCAACTTCTCACATTGGTGAGCAGCGGTTGGGATCTGAGCTTGCTGTTGTAATACCATTGTAATCTTGAGATACTAAATTGAAAGATCACACAGATATTGTCTAGGTACATATAACATAGATTATTATACTTAAGTCCTACTAGACTTTGTAGTTGTAGGTTGAAGGGAATAACACACCCTGACTACAACTACTAGAAAGGTTTAGTAGATACAACTAGTGTAGGTAGGTGCACACACCACACCCTCACTAGATCATGCCTCTGGGAGGAGATCAAGTAGATGCTCTCTCAGGAGGGGCAGGTCTGCAGAAGACCCCCTCTAGGTATGATACCTTAACATTCCAGGAGATGAGACAATTGTGTACCTCCAGAGGAATAAAACAGGGTGCAAACCCTACCCTCCTTCAGTTAAGACAACTCCTAGAGGAGTATGATGCTCAGAGGGCATCTCAGGAAGGTGCCCTAGGCACAGAGGAGGGTCTACCCACCACAGAGGAGTCAGATGGGGCTTCAGATGGGGAGGTAGATAGCCAGAGCCAAGTAAGGAGACTTAGCCAGGCTAACTTAAGTTTACATGGGAGTTTGCATGGGGTCCCCCCATACAGACCCACAAGTAGACATTCACAGAGAAACAGGAAGGACAGATCCCCTTCAGGGGAATCCATCCACTCCCATGTCTCTAACATCTCTAATGCTTCCTCTCACAGGGGAATGACTTCACCTGAGAGAAAGGAGCATGCAGCCAGAATGAGGGAGGCTAATCTGAGGATTCAGAGGGAAGAACTTGCCCTTGCCAAAGAGAAGCTTGCTCTGGCTAGAGAACAAAAGTTAAGTGGGTTAGAACCCACTGGTGGCAGCAACATTCCTAGAGATAGAGACAGGCACTATGATAATAGAAACCTGAGCAAGATTGTCCCTCCCTACAAGTGTGGGGATGACATCCACAAATGGATAACTGCTTTGGAGAGAGCTTGCAAAGTACAGCAGGTACCCCAAAGTCAGTGGGCAGCTATCTTGTGGCTCTCCTTCTCTGAGAAAGGAAGAGACAAGCTCCTCACAGTTAGTGATGAGGATGCAGATAATTACACTGTCCTGAAGAGTGCTCTGATTGATGGGTTTGGCCTAACCACTGAACAATACAGGTTGTTGTTCAGGGATACCCAGAAGACACAGACTCAGGACTGGACTGACTTTGTAGATTGTGCCACTAAGGCTCTGGAAGGCTGGCTATTGGGAAGTAAGGTTAAGGACTATACAGGATTGTATAATTTGATCATGAGAGAACAAATACTTAACAACTGTCAAAACCAGCTATTGCATCAACACCTGATTGATTCTGATCTGACTTCTCCCCAAGAATTGGGAAAGAAAGCAGATAGATGGGTCAGGACTAGTGTTAAGCAGAAAAACCAGAACCAGGGCGGTGATCAGAAAAAGGCAGACCAGAAGGGTAATGATCAGAAACAAAAAGACCAGAAGTCTTCACCAGGCCCCCAAAAGGCTCAGGGGGAGGGTGGTTCCAAAAAGGATAAGAAGAAAGAAGGCCAAAAGAAACCATGGTGCAACTATTGTAAGTCTACCTCACATTGGTTTAGTGAGTGCACCAAAAAGGATAAGCCCCCAGCCACCATTGCCCCTAAGGCAACTGTACCCCCTAGTTCAGCTGTAAGTGGTGGCTCCCAGCAAAAGGGTGTAGTAGGGTTAACCCTGGGAACTGAGGAGGATTCTGGCCTAGTCAGAGTACCTACTCAGGCTGTCCTGATCTGTGATGGGGACTTAGCTTTGTCCTCTACTGTAGGCCCCAGTAACCTGGGCAAGTACAGACAGACACCTTTTATCAACCAAAGAATGGCTCAGGCCTACAGGGACACTGGGGCTAGTGTCACAATGGTGACACCTGCTTTTGTGGACCCTGGACAGATCATACTAGGTGAGAATTACCTAGTGACCAACGCTAGCAATGCCACTACCTCCCATAGTGTGGCTATTGTTAACTTCTCCTGGGGAGGGGTAACTGGCCTCAAGAAAGTTGTTGTTAGTTCAGACCTTCCTGTAGAGTGTTTACTGGGCAATGATCTTGAAACTTCAGTTTGGTCTGAAGTGGAGTATAGGACCCATGCAGAAATGCTGGGGATAGATGCACATGTCCTTGCTGTGACCAGGTCACAGGCCAAAAAGTGCAACACTGAGCAAGTGCTGGATCCTGAAATTATGGACCAGTCACAATCCAAGAGAAGGAGCAGTAGGGTTAAGGCTGTGCCTTCCCCCCTGCCTCAGGTGGTGGATCAGCCCTCCCAGGAGGATGATTCTGAGAGCCCTGAAGGAACTGTCCTAGAAGAACTTGAACCTGATCAGGTTGAGTTTCTTGGGACAGGGGGACCTTCCAGGGCAGATCTGAGGCAGGCTCAATTAGACTGCCCCTCTCTTGAACCCCTCAGACAGCTGGCTGCTGCTGAGGCTGCAGGGAATGCTCAAGGTACCCATAGAGTGTATTGGGATGAAGGGCTACTGTACTCAGAGGCTAGAGACCCCAAGCCTGGTGCATCCAGGAGGTTGGTCATACCACTGAAGTTCAGAGGCTTCCTTCTAACCTTGGCCCATGATATTCCCCTTGCAGGACATTTAGGCCAGAACAAGACTTGGGACAGGCTTGTCCCTCACTTTCACTGGCCCCATATGTCAGAAGATACTAAGGAGTTTTGTCGCTCCTGTGTCACCTGCCAAGCCAGTGGCAAATCAGGTGGCACCACAAAGGCCCCCCTCATACCACTACCTGTGGTGGGGGTCCCCTTTGAAAGAGTGGGCATAGATATTGTAGGACCAATGGACCCACAAACAGCATCTGGGCACAGATTCATACTGGTGATAGTGGACCATGCCACCAGGTACCCAGAAGCAATTCCCCTGAGGACCACAACAGCTCCTGTTGTGGCAAGGGCCCTGCTTGGAGTATTCTCCAGAGTGGGCTTTCCAAAGGAGGTCATTTCTGACAGAGGTGCCAACTTTATGTCAGGATACTTGACTGCAATGTGGAAGGAGTGTGGTGTTAACTATAAGTTCACCACACCCTATCACCCACAGTGCAATGGGCTTGTTGAGAGATTCAACAAGACCCTAAAGGGAATGATAAAAGGATTACCAGACAAGCTTAGGCGAAGATGGGACATCCTTTTACCCTGCCTTCTGTTTGCTTACAGAGAGGTCCCACAGAAGGGGGTTGGCTACAGCCCTTTTGAGCTTTTGTTTGGACATCCTGTAAGAGGACCCCTGTGTTTGGTGAAGGAAGGATGGGAGAGACCTCTCAGACAACCCAAACTAGACATAGTGGATTATGTACTTGGTCTCCGCTCCAGGATGGCAGAGTATATGAAGAAGGCTTCTAAAAACCTTGAGGCAAGCCAAGAACTCCAAAAAGCTTGGCATGACCAAAAGGCTGTACTGACTGTCTACCAGCCAGGGCAGAAAGTGTGGGTGTTGGAGCCAGTGGCCCCAGCAGCACTCCAAGACAAATGGTCTGGACCCCACACTATTGTTGAGAAAAAGGGAGAAGTCACCTACTTGGTGGACCTTGGGACTCCCAGAAGCCCCCACAGGGTGCTTCATGTCAACAGATTGAAGGCATATGTTGACAGGGCAGACATGGGGCTACTCATGGCTACAGATGAGGGGCAGGAGGAAGAGAGTGACCCTCTCCCAGACCTGTTGACTCAGAACCCTGATGATGGCTCAGTTGATGGTGTGGTCTTTTCTGACAGCCTCACTGTCCATCAGCAACAGGACTGCAGACAAGTTTTGCAGGCCTACAGACATATGTTCTCTCTGACCCCAAGTCAGACAAACTGGTGCACCCATGAGGTGGACACTGGTGACAGTCTGCCTGTGAAGAGTAAAATCTACAGGCAACCTGACCATGTCAGGGACTGCATAAAAGTTGAGGTACAAAAGATGTTGGAGCTGGGAGTCATTGAACCTTCAGAGAGCCCTTGGGCTAGTCCTGTAGTCCTTGTGCCAAAACCTCACACCCAAGATGGTAAGAGAGAGATGAGGTTTTGCGTGGATTACAGAGGTCTCAATGCTGTCACTAGGACAGATGCCCACCCAATACCTAGGGCAGATGAGCTCATTGACAGACTGGCAGCTGCTAAGTTTTTGAGCACATTTGACCTAACAGCGGGCTACTGGCAAATCAGACTAGCTGAGAGTGCAAAGGCCAAAACTGCTTTCTCGACCCCAGGAGGACATTATCAATTTGTGGTAATGCCCTTTGGTTTGAAGAATGCACCTGCCACTTTCCAAAGGCTGGTGAATCAAGTCCTTACTGGGTTGGATGATTATTGTGCAGCATATCTTGATGATATTGCTGTCTTTAGCTCCACCTGGGAGGATCACCTGGTCCACCTGAGGAATGTTTTAGAGGCCCTGCAAAAGGCAGGCCTCACTATCAAGGCCACTAAGTGCCAGATAGGGCAGAGCAAGGTTGTATACCTGGGCCACCTAGTTGGTGGGGGTCAGGTTCAACCACTGGAGAGCAAGATCCAGACCATAAAGGACTGGGCTCCTCCAACTACCCAGACTCAGGTCAGAGCTTTCTTGGGCCTGTCTGGGTACTACAGAAAGTTTGTTAAGAACTATGGGTCCATAGTGACACCACTTAATGACTTGACCTCCAAGAAGATGCCAAAGAAAGTTCAGTGGACAGCAAGCTGTCAAAAAGCATTTGATGACCTGAAGCAGGCCATGTGCAGTGCACCTATTCTGAAAAGTCCAGACTACTCCAAAGAGTTCATTGTCCAGACAGATGCTTCTGAGTTAGGTGTGGGAGCTGTTCTTTCACAACTGAATGTAGATGGTCAAGACCAGCCAATTGCTTTTATAAGTAGAAGGCTGACCCCTAGAGAGAAACGTTGGTCAGCTATTGAGAGGGAGGCCTTTGCTGTGGTTTGGGCCCTGAAGAAGCTGAGGCCATACTTGTTTGGCACTCACTTCAAGATTCAGACAGACCATAAGCCCCTCTTGTGGCTAAATCAGATGAAGGGTGAAAATCCCAAACTTCTTAGGTGGTCCATTTCCCTACAGGGGATGGACTTCACAGTGGAACATAGACCTGGGACTGACCATGCCAATGCAGATGGACTCTCCAGATATTTCCACTTAGAACATGAAGACTCAACTGGTCAAGGTTAGTTTAATGTCCCTAAGTTCGGGGGGGGGTTGTGTAGGAGAGTAGGGTCTGCTTTCTATGTTCACCCCCACTTTTTGCTTTTGCTTTACTGGTTTTCGACTTAGATGTGGCTGTGGGCCTGCTAATCAGACCCACAGCCCTGCTGTTCTCTCTCTAAATTAATACTATGTACTTTAGGTGCATAACCCATTTGGATAGGATCACCTTATTGGCCCCTGTACAGTGTACCCTAGGTACCCAGGGCATAGGTGTACCCTAGGCCTACCAGGGGCTGCAGCATGTATTGTGCCACCCCTGGCCTGGCCTTCCATTTTGACACAACTGGCTGATCACTCAGCTGGGGCAAGGTCGTGTAATCACCCCTTGCTTAGGTGTAGTATTCCTATACCTAACTTACATATAGACACATGTGTACCTATCAGTCACTCCTATGGCAGGCCTTGACAATCCTGGAGGCAGAGTGCTTGGTAACATGTGAGATGGTGCTCTAGCATGAGCTGAGCCTGTCTGCAGCTTTCGGAACCATGTCCTTATAGCTGTTCTATGATATAGCCTACCCTATACTCTTAAAGTACCTTATAATCTTAGACGGTTATGGTAACTATGGTTTGGCTTTATCAAAACATGTCGTGTAAGGTGTCTAACACTCGGGAATAATACCCCCATGCCATTTCTGGACATGAGAATATTATTCCCCCCTTCTAGAGGGAAAGACATGTTAAAATCATACTTCAACTGTTAGCCTCTGACCAAAGCCTCAGCATCACAAAATGGATGCTGCTGCCACGACACAAGTCTGACCTCCTGCTGCTGGGAGTGATCCCAGCCAGGGAGGCCTGGACAATAGGTTTCCTGCTTGGGGAGGTGCTAGCACCTCCCCAGACAGCCTTTAGTGTATTGGGGCAGGGTGGGCTGAAAGGAATGAGACATGCCTGGGGCACACAAGGTGTTCCTCGCATAGTCCAGTTCAAACCGGCGCTGGGGCACTCCAGCCCCAGCTCTGGCGCGAAACTGGACAAAGGGAAGTGGGTGTAACCACCCCCTCCCAGGTCCCACCCATAAGGCGTGACCTAGCAGGTATCCCAGCCCCCCAGATTAGTATAAGAGTGGGAGTTGGGCCTCAAGACTTTAGATTATCCTGAACCTGCAAAACTGAACAGAAACTCTGGACCTTCGACATTCGACGAAAGAAGAAGACTGAAGAATCTCCCTTGTAGCCAAGGAGTGGCTACCCTGTGCAAACAGGCACCATCAAGTGACTACCCTTTGCTTTGTGAAACGTTCGACGAGGAACCGATTGCAGAGCCCGACCAGAGCCTTGATTTCCAGACTTCTCCGACCCTCATCCACATCTGCAGCAGAGCTGAGATCCGTGGAGGCGACGAGCGACGTGGGACCGGCTACCTGGGAAAAGTGGCTAGTAACTTACAGCGCAGCTTCTGAGGTACCCTCGAAGTTGTGCACCGGGGATTGAGAAGCCCCAACCCCAAGCACCATCTGCACCGAAGACCAGCCCCCCACACTCCACGAGTCCTGCGTGGGGCCCTTCAGCATTTTCCTGCTTGCCGCGTCTGTCCGGTTGCTTGCCCGCTGGCTAGTGGCCTTTGTGACGACGCTCCCTGAAATCTTCTGCGCTGGTTTGGCTCCTCCAGACTGGCTCCCGCTTCTCTGCAAAGAAGGAGCACCCCAGACCTTCCTGGTCTGCACCAGAAGCAAGTCCCTTGTTCTTCGTGGGTTCCGCTTGCCAAGGCTTGGTGAGTCCTAGTCCAACTTCGACGCCGCCGACAGCAAGAGCCTTCGTGGGACAGCTCGCCTCCTGGTCCTGGTCGTCCTCGACGCCTCCTGGTCCTCCTGGCTGCAGCGACAAGCTTCACCTTCACCTGCAACTCTTCACGACATCGCCTGGTTCCTTCCTGGTTCCACGTGGTCACTGGCTAGTGACCTTGACTCTGTCCCTTCTGCTTGCAGGTTTCTTCTCTTCTTGATCCCAGGCTTGGGATCCACCGGACACTCTCTCCTGACTGCCTGTCAGCATCTTTCTTCAGGCATCCATAGGAGTCGACGACGAAAACGACGCATCTTCACCCCTATGCACCCGCAGCCTGTGGGCTAGGTAACTTGGGTACTCCGGTGCTCATCAGGATAGTGACTATCCTAGTGTCTAGTTTTCAAGTCTCAACTTCCTAGCTACTCCGGAAGTGTCCTAAATCTATCTATTTCTAAACTGTAACATTGCTATTGACTTTTACGCATTACGCGTGAGTGTTTCCACTCTGCACACGAATCCCGTGGGCCTCCCACTTCCTAACTAACGCTAGTGTAGTGTAGCCCCAGCGATTCCCTAGGCCTAGGCCTATTCTATTTCCGTGACAGTGGTTCTTATACCACTTATTTAGTATATGGTTTGCGTGGCCCCTAGGGCCTAACTGTATTACTTACCTGTGTGACTTACTGTATGCATTAATAAGACTGTGTTGTACTTACCTCTAAACTCATAAAGAGTGCTGAGGGTTTGCTTAGAATAAATACACTTTATTTTATATATATATCTGTTGTGGTGTCCTTTCATTTGGTATTCAAGGGATTATATATGGTATCACAGCTGGCTTCACATGCCATTCAGAGTTTAGCCTAAGACTGCTCTTGTCCATGCTACCACTAGGATAGCTGGTCTATAAGGTTGACTTTACAACCAATCACCATAAGGGTATTTGGACTGATATAAGGTGTACACTATAACTAGTGACATCATACATCAGGCCAACTTCTCACACCGAGGATGGCCAAAGAGTTCGGACTGTTGTTGAAGCCATAGTTGAAAACTTTTTGCCAATGGCATCCAGGCGGCAGCCATCACGATCCGGAGGTGACGAGAGCGGAGACAATGGATTTTTGGAGCGACGTATCGCCGCCTGGGTGATCACCGAGTCTGGCTTAGGCTGAGACACTAAGCAAGCTGGTGAAGAGTCCGGGGCTTTGTACTTTTTCTCCAGTCGCGGAAGGACAGCCGGGATGGAGTTAGGCGTCTTCATCAATTTAATGCCCTCGTTCTAGATAAAGTCTATAATGGGCACGTCTCGTACCTGCTTCTGCGGCTGGGACTTGAAGTCGTACAGAAAGCAGTCCTCCTCCCTAACCATCATGGGAAGGTGAAAGCGTTGAGCTGCCCTGTCCATAAGTTAATGGAATCCTGATATGTCGACAGGTGGAGAATTTACTGGCGATGTTGGAGGTGATGCTGGCTAATTGACTTGATAGTCATCCCAGTCCGCCATAGAGTCGTCATCATGAAGCTCTCCCTCCTCCGTATCTAGATTGTCCACCACCTCATCTGATGCAGGGGGAACCAATGCAGGTGCGGATGGTGTCGGCAGCGTGGGCAACACAGGGGTAGACGGAACAGCAGATGGCGTCTCACGTGGAGAGCTATGAGAGGAAGCTGGAAAGCGCCGATTATAATCTTCCAACATGAATTGAAGGTTGGAGATGAGCGACAACGGAAGCTGCGCCATGGGAACTTGTGCAGGGGGATGTTGCTCCTGCTCTTGACAGTAATAGTCTTGTGCATAATCATCCTCTTCGAAATCTTGGCATTTTATGTGAAGCTCAGAAGGACTACAAGCATCTCGAAAAGAGGACTGAACATCGTCATCAGAGTCCGAAATCTCCTCAGCAACCGTGGGGAATAGCTGATGAGATGGCCGAGTGACCGGTGGCAGCATGACAGAGTCCAGCGCAGCATGGCGACGCTGCAACAAGGAGGTGTCCAGATATACTGGCGCTGATGAAGACATTGGCACCAAAGGCATCGTCGCAAAATTTGACACCTTCGTCGTCGAGACTATCGTCGACGAAGTCGCCGCCGATGAAGTCGTCGTCGACAATGCCGCCGTCGACGAGGCCGCCGACGTCAACGAGGCCGTCGTCGATGCTGCCGACGAGGGTGCTGACGACGAAGCCCGTGCCGACGAGACTGCCGTCGACGAGCCCGCGGTCGACGACGCCGTCGTCGACGATGCTGTGAGCGTCGACGGCGATGACTTCTTCTTTTTCATTATCGTCGACGAAGCCTTAGACGTCGACGGAAGCGCCAGCTTCTTAGTCGTCGACGAAGAAGATAGTGGAATCGTCGACGAGATAGTCCTCAAGGAAACACAGACCACTGTCGACGGTGAAGACGTCGACGAAGTCGTCGTTAACGATGAAGGAAATCTGCTCGACACCGTCATCACCGTCGTCGACGAGGTTGATGAAGTGGCAGATCTCGTCGACGAAGGGGCCGTCGACGGGCCCGTCGGCGGTTTTGCGCGTTTTTGACTGGAAACATGCGCTGACGGAGTCAGAGGCGCCTGAGAGCTAGGTCTTGGGGGCGCTGGCGTGGTAACAGAGACTTGGCCTGTAGACACTTCCTCAAGATGAAGTCTCTTCTTTTTCAGAAAGGGAGACGGCAAGTCCTGAACACTACCACGCTTGGAGGAGACTCCTGTTCGAATAGAGGCTACACTCTCCACCTCAGAAAGGGGGTTATCCGTATCCTTTAGTTTCTGAAGCCACAATAAAAGGCGACCCTCCCTGTCCTTCAAAGTCTTTGAGAGAAGGTTCTACAGATTTTACAGTTGGCCACCTTATGGTCAGGGTAAAGACAATAAATACATTTGTCATGAGGGTCCTCAGAAAAGAGCCTTAACTTCCCACAAGATGAACAGGGACGGAAAAGAGACTTCTTACTTGAAGACATGATGAGAAAACTCAAACCAGAGCAAAGAACTGAGCAGAGCTCAGGGAGACTCCCTTCACACGACTGGCGGTAGAAAATCTGAGGGCCTGAGCCTCTGAGGAGAAGGTTCTAAAGGGTGCTTGCGCCTGATTGGCTGGAGTTTGGACTATAAAACGACAATGATATGTCACTAAAGTGATTCTTTTTCTCAATGCTTTTCTATGTGTCAATACTATCCTATGGTATTTTCACTTGATATGTTATTTCTGAATTGTATATAAAGCTTATTTGAATATGTATATGCTATTATGTGGTTATGTATGTTTATGTATATACATGACACTTATTGCTTTTTATATATACCGTGGGACTCCCACTTCGACGACGGGGAATATAAAAGCATGTGAATCTATGAAAGACACCCCAAATACTGGAGAAACTCTGTACACTCTAAAGTAGAGTTCTTCACCAGCCCCATACAGCATTCAGTCATGGTCACTGAGGCTTATTTCAGGATTTTGGGTTTTCGCAGGTCTTCACAGCACGTTTCTGTCCACTCACATGTTAGGCAACTTCATTGTTGATTTTGCATCTGTGAAAGAATGGGTAGTGCCATTGTGTGTGACCTTCAACTTGGCAGGATAGAGTACTGCATACGGAACCTCCGCCTGTAGAAGTAACTGGTACAAACTCACAGCACGCCGCCTGCACCTTGGGGGTGAAGTTGGAGAAAAATGAAATAGTGTTACATTTGTGCTGGACGGTCCCACGTTCCCTGGCCAGGCGCAACACAACATCTCGGTCTTTGTATTTCAATAGCCGGGCCAAGATCGGTCGGGGAGTGAATCCCAAAGGTGGTTTTGGTCCCAAAGTGCAGTGTGCCCACTCAACGGTGATAACCGTCGATAGGTCTGAGACGAACAACTCACGCAGTAGATCCTCCACGTACGCTTCCATTCTGAAGGTGGCCGTCGTCTCAGGGATGCCCGTTATGAATATGTTGTTGCGTCTTGACCGAGCCTCCAGGTCTTCATTCTTAGCTCTGATCAGGGTCAAGACTTTATTCATCTGCAGCAGCTGTTATTTGGCCTCAACCTGGAAGTCATGCATATCCGAAGTGCGGTTCTCAAGCTGGTCCAGATGAGATTCATGCGTGTCCACTCGTTTTCTGACCTGGTCCAGTTGGGAAGCGAGAACGTCCAGTTTGGTATCAATGGTCTTTAGGCTCATCTCTAGCAAGAGCGTGCGGAGGTCTTCTCCTTGATTGTCCGTTGTTGCAGTGCAGTGGAGGGGCTATCACCCTCCCCTTCAGTACCAGAGTCCATTTGCCTTGTGAGCCTTTTATTTTCAAAGGATAGTTTCGACTGTTTGGTGTCGTGTTTACCCATGCCCGTAGAGTGGTTGTAATTGTGGCTTTGGCTGGGTAAGTAGGCCTTTTGCCTGAATCTGCAGTTCACAGGGCGCAGAGCGTCTCCCCGATGCAGTCCCGAGGATCAAGGGATGATACTGGCACCCCTCGCCGCAGGGTGCTATGCGTACCTCATCTCATCTGTGTCCCCGGAGAACAAGGGCACTAGAGTCTGTGATAAGGCGGGGGCTGACACTGTTCTCAGGGACACAGTTGTTCAGTCGTTTTTCAGAGGCCAGCACCCCCAACAGTAAGCAGATGATCATATGGAGCTATCCGGAGTCCTTCAAGCCGGCCTCTGTCTGATTTTTATAGGCTTCGCAGATCGGGTCCTGGAACTGCTGCGACTTGACTGCCCTCAGAGGCCCACTATTCAAGTCTCCATGGCTGCAGCTGGTCAGGATGACCTCGTGCACGTCCCGCAGCGCTTCTCCAGCCCTCTCACCACAACGATTAGAATTTTAAAAATCAGGTCAAGGAAGTGGTGGCAGGCTGCACACTTCTAATGTTCCCTGCACACAGCCTCTGCTATTTTAGCTACTGGGATTCAGCGCGGGGGGCCTGCACTCACCCTGTGCACCGTTAAAACGTCTCCAATCTCCTGCGGCCCCCTCCCATTACCCTGCTTTGATGTGTGGTCCAGACTGCTCTCTGGGGTTCCACCAGTCTCTGCACGATGTGACCGCTCCCGGGTCCGCTCCAGAATGCCTTCATGCCAGCTCGATCTCCGCTGCCTTTCCGCCCGCAGGTTCATGCTGCCTCACCATCTATTCCAAGGCGGCGGCCTCGGCTCCTCAAATCTCCGGGCCTACGCGGCCATGCAGAAGCGGGAGTCCTGCACCCAGATGGATACGGCGAGGTCTTGCGCGGGGTCCAGAATGGCCATCAGTGTTCCACTTCAAACCGCCGTGCCGGAGCGATCAGCACAGCGGTCTGATGCAGGCAGCAATACCACAAAGTAGCCCAGAGCTCGTCTGGTCAGGCCTGTTCCTCCCCTCTGGCTGAGAGGCTACCCGTGGCTCTTCTGACCTCTTGGATGGCGCTATTGTGTGCCTGGCACCACCGGGAACACGCTACTCGTATTTGCTAGCGCCGCTTAAGAGCGGATGATGAACAGATTTTATCTCAGCTGGCAGAGCACACTCGAAGAGCGGCCATCTTGCTGCTCGCTAGACGTCGCCAACCCCCCCTCTACCCCACAAGCAGTACATTCTTCCCTTCTTTTTAAGTGTATCCAAACAGGTATTCGTCACCTTCAGGCAAACAAATTCTGTAAACTCTTCATTATAATTTTAACAAATAAAACAATAAATTTTTTAAACTAAACGTCCGATATGATTAGTAGATTTTTTGGGTGTTTCTAGCATCAGTAATAATGAGGAAAATAATAGGATTATTTTTGTGGTATAAATAAATGAAAAAGTAACATGTTAAACACTATTTACCAAATACAATTTTAGATTGAGGTTTTCAACACTATTGAATAGTCAACTGTAAATAAAGCACCTTAAAAATACTCAATTAAAATGTGAGTAAAAATTTAATTTTTTTTAAAATGAAAAAGCAGAGGAGGCATTTTACGAAAAGATTCCAAAAAGTTACAAACTGCATTCAACTGATAAAGGGCATTATAAAGAGCCAAACAAGGGTGCATGGTGTGGTACTCTCAACGAACATAACATTTTAGACTAACACTTGCATTTTGAAAGAAGGAGTCATCTCAAATACGAAACAGTTTTTTTCCCTATAATTCTCTTTTAGTCAGTGTGGCTCCTCATCCAATACGGGCAGCAGAAAATTCAAGCCTTTGATGCATCAGGTTCATCTTCATCGAGTGTCTTAAAAATGGTGGCTGTGTTTGATTCCTATTCATTTCAAGACTGGTAGCTCAAGTATAGTGGGATAACTGCCATGAACACACAGCACGCTAAAACAAAATTGGTCGACAGTGTCATGGCTGCAACATCTCTATCTGCTACTTTTACAGCAATACTCGGTCGAAGAAGTACATAGATAGATAGCAACGGAGAAAGTGAAGTTTTGACGGAAATGGTCTGTCATACCACTGACATCTAAATCAAACAGGCAGACAGTCATGGCGGAGGACAGGTAGAGCGTCAATTTGTGGCAATCTGTACGCATTTCCCAAACTTAAAATCAGGCCCTTCCTATTTTTCTATGGAGAAAATCCTTGTCTCTTCTGTTCAATACAAGTTGGGAGCAAGTCCAGTGCTTGGGGTTTCTCTCCACAGGTTACAGTAGGTGCAGTCCTCTTTCTTAAGTCCAGAGGGTTCAACATGTGCAGTACCTCCATCTTCCTCCGGTCCAGCAGTGTTCTGAAGAAGGTAATCAGGGGCGGCACTTTAATGCCTGACATAACCTTGTGGGAGGAGGGAGACTCCCTGACCAATAGAGAAAAAGTTCCAAGGGCCTACCCTATTCACGTATGACACCACTTCCCTGGGGTTCTGTCAAAATCCAACATAGCAGAACGTTTTCCCCTGGGCAGAGTTCTTGGCAACCCCCCTGAGGCATGTCTAGGGAAATGAGAAACTCCCCTGTAAACCAGTTCTGGAACAGGTTTCTCAACCACTGTGATTAGTGCCACTCTGGCTACCTGGACAATTTCAGGGGCAGTTTAGGTCTGAGTTACATCTGCCTGTGATAAGGGATGCCCTTTGAAGCCTGCACATTTGGTGGATACATCACCCAGGTCATGATGTCAGAAGGAGGCCACACCTCCTCCCAGCCAAGGCCCTTTTTTCCCTTTCCTGGAAGCCATTCACACCTCCCAACACACTGCAGGTGGCAGTTGGGGATTAACTCTGAAGAGGTTACAAGAGGTTTAAGCCAGGAAAATGCCTGCTTTGTTAAAGTAATAGAATAGTAACAGAAAAGTAGTAGTAATTTGGTAATCCGAATTGACCATTACATTGGATTATCCAATTTACAGTGCTATAAAGTAACCCAGTGCTTTTCTATGGGATAGCCATCCTTGCCACAGTGAAACACGACTTTGGAGGTTTTTCACTGCAAGGATATGAAAAACTTAAGAACACATTGCCCTACTTTTTAAATATCATGCGCCCTTCCCTATGGGCATTTGGGGTCTGGGTGAGGAATAAGTAATAAAAAGAAAGGTTTGCTTGAAAAAGGGCGTATTTTTCCAGGTTGAAATTTTAGCTTCAAAACTACATGCTTGGACTGCCGGGGGAGGCCTGAAGACATGCTTTGCCTCGTCACTTCAGTGATGGCTTAGTGCCCTTTTTTCTTACAAGCACTGGGTACACCGAGTACCATATGCTAGGGCAAACATTTTATTTTAAATATGCCAAAAAGGGATTAGCCAATTCTACAAGTTTAGAGGGCAGAGCTGTGCACTGAGCGCTGAATGGCAGCACCCTAGTGTCCAGTGTCTCTACACCAGCAATACATTTTGAATGGGGGGTGGGGGTTTGACCACACAGAAAGGGCACTTCCTTACAGGAACTGAGGAACTGTGAATTATTTTAGCATAACACAGGAGCAATTCATATCTGAGTGTGAAGACGTTTTACCCAAATGCGTATCCATTCATAATCAAAAACAATGCTGCATGTCTCCTACTGTAGGGAATATAATGTTTTACTTTGATGATTAATGCGCCCGACCGAGTTACAAGCATTTTCACTTTTTGATTGAAATATTTCCCAACTTAGAAGAAATGTGCCATATTTAAACTATTCTACTTTGAAAGACAATAATTTGGCTTAAACGTACTATACCACGCAAACACAGGTATGCTTAAATGCTGTCTTATGTCTTGGCGAATGTTTTATTGACATTGACAGTGGCTTTTAAATATAATTGACCGACCAGCAAAAACACTGGGCATGCCCATCATTGCAGAGATATCACACTTTATGCATACTTTATTGTTCCAATGCCTTGCTCTTTCCTTTTTTGATCCAGCTCGTTATGACTTTGGGACTTTTTCTGTCGCTCCTCTGAGAAATAAATAAAATATATTTTTCTAAATTCTCCAGGAGTGAATGGACTGTCTTTCTTGGAGGGGTTTGAGGTGGCTGGTGTAAGAATTTCAAGACGTGGCCATGCTGAGCTATAAAGAGTAATCATGTGTTTGTGGTATTAGCCTTCCACTCATGATCTAGACTGGAAGGATCCCCTACACCTAGAACCTGGTCAGGAATATCCTGGCCTCTGCATGCATCAATGGTTGCATATTGTTGGTAATACAGAGGTTGACACGTGCTCTATGGCTGCTACATCCCATAGTCAGTAACCACAGTGGACTGTGGTCTAATCTCTCCTCAACTGCAAAGAGGCAAAATAAGGCAATGTGTCAGTATCAATCTTAATACTCGACAAGGAATCCATTATACATTTTTTTAACTAATGTATGCCTATTACATATCATATTTAGGACTTTAGCTTAAACTTCAGTACAGAATTCTGAGGTTTCAAATGAGTACTGACTGGCTGATACCGAAAATCAAATAGCCCACTGCCACCAAATTGCTGGAACTGGCAATTACTTCCATCCTTTTTTCTTCAGGAATTCTCTCTTTAAAGGGCACAATATCAGTATCACCACACACATACCTGCTGCGGCATCCTACAATTTTAAGGGTTTGATTGATCTTTACCACTGTTGAAGGTACAGTGTTTACGCTTTTACCTAGAACTTGGAGTTGGAGAGCCTTCTTATCGGGGGTATTGAGATTGGAGAAGTTGGATTACTAAAACATCTCTTTTCTGCAATGACTGGCACCAACACCTGCTTCAGTTGGCCTATGAAACACTGCAGGGTTAACTCAGGTAGTATGCACCTTTTTCCTAATCAGAGAACACAGTTAGTGAAAGACTGTGGATGATTCATGAGGAGAGCCCTCTTTCCACACATGCTCTAACAATGGTACAGCCTTCACAGAGTTCACTGCCACATCTTCAAACTCAGTAAAGAAAGTCTGTTTTCCATTGATGTGCATCATGTGTTTAAATCTATCCACCACTCTTTCAATCAGTGAAAGAAACTTGCTGTTCTTATCTGGGAGACAAATGACATTGCTTTAAGGGACCCTTTATCAGGGGAAATGTCCTCTCTCAATTGACCTATCTGGCAACTGGCCTTCCACAAATTCTTCACCTGCTACCTAGTCCTTTTCTCTATGAAGTGACAGCACAGCTGAGGCAGAAGCTAGAGTCCTGGTCAGAGAAGGGTCCTGCTGGAAGCAAGGGAAGGCAGTGCTATAAAAGCAAGTCCTACAATTCAGAACACCAATGTTTTGCAATACTTCTGAATAATTTATAGTTGTTTAAATACACGGGTTCCTAAATGTATAGACTCTGCATACAACTTGACTGTAAGGCAAATGTAAATCACTACAAATCATTTTAAAGATTCAGGACATTTCTGCAGGACAGTCCCATCACCCAAGTTTTATACCCACAGAACATCTTTTATAACTAGAAAGTAGAAGAAAACAAACTTGAAATAATGGATATGTTTCTATAGAGAGCTCTAAGTTTAAACATTCCTTTAATCATGCATACAAACTATAGATTGAAAATACAATTTACCTTCTTTGTTTTTGACGGTGGCCATGTTTTTTGAGGAAATCTCCACTATTCCTGTACCACAACAAATAGACACCAATCAAACTCAAATGCATTCACAAACACAAACGTTTGTTACAGTTTATTATAAAAACACACCTAAGCATAATAATACCATATCAGAAATAACACTTCTGGGTTAACCTAGCTGCAGACAACAATTTGAGTCAGCTGATGGTTTGCTCACGTAACCTAAAGAGCTTGCTAGTAGAAAGTCTAAGACATTGCGTAAACTGCAAGAGCAGTGTCTTGTCAGTTAGTTACGTAAACAGAGAAAAATCACTTCACAACATGAGTGATATACTGCTTTATCTCTTTTGCAACTAAACTAATAATAGGTTTGCTCAACTAAAAATGCATTACAAAATATTATCTTGTGATATTAGAAATTATCAATACATGCTTAAATTTCATTGGCAGTAGTGATTTCAAAACCTGCAATTACCAGTAGAGATTTGTGTGAATTCTATGTCAGGACCTATAGATGAGAAATATGCTTTTCTCTCTTTGCTTTATTCAAACAGCAGCATGTCTTCAAAATATAAACTACCTTTCCCATGAAGCAAAGGGACATGGTAACGCAAAGACAGAGCCAATCATTGTCCATCAATATATAACAGTCCTTCCTCTATATCCATGTCCTCTCTTTCTTCGCTGCTCCAGCAGCAGTCAGGTAAGTGCTTATTGCTCTCTAATGTTTAATTGCTGTTACGCATTTTATTGTTATTTACATGCTCTACGTGTTGTGCATAATTATTCTATTTCAAGTGCACCGCAGGATCACCTTTTAGCCGTCCTTACGCAGTGCTGAGGGGTCTTGTTGATGTGGTGTTGCGGCCACGGTGATGCTTTGTGACTCTAGAGGGTGCCAACCACCTTGCGCATACCACAGAGACGTGCCGTTCGGCTCTGCGATCGGAACAAACTCTTGAATTGAATTGCGTGAGTCGCGCAATCGTTCCAGAGCCTTGGCCTTTCTCCCCGCACCTACCTGGAGCCAGACACCCCTCGGGTCTGTGTTTTGCCAAAAGGGCTTCACTGTTTGAGCAGTAACTTCGAAATGTATTGTCTGAGACACTATCAAGCGACTTTTTTTATCAAAGTCGTGAGCGGGCAATTTACTGGCCGCCCACAGCCTTGTTTTCAGCCACAAAGTGGACCTACCCTCTATTTGCAAATAGACCTAAACGAAAGGCAACATTTTTGCTGACTTCACTTCTTCTAAAAACAATACAATTTTTAGTTGCTTTCCCTATTCAGGGCTTATGGTTTGCATCACTACCTGTATTATCCCTGTGACAGTTGTTCATGCCAAAGCACTACGCAATTTATCTTATTGTGTAGATTTTATACCCCTCAGAGAAGGCAGTTTATTCGCCCACTGTTACTTGCAGCAGGGGTTAGAAATCATAAATTGGCAATTAAATATTTACTCTCCCTAGGAACATATGATTTTATATATGGCATTTTAAACTATCTTTTTATTGTTTTTAAGATTCGTAGTAAATACTAGACATTTTTATTATCAGTAATTTTTGTGTATGTGAATTTACAGTTTGTAATGAAAACATGTGTCTCTAATCTTTTATGGCTCTTTTAGAGTCGAATAAAATACTTTGACTGACACTAACTACGCCCTTGACGGGCACTGTGTTTCATTAATTACACATACCACAGACGCCCTTTATTGGGTCTGTATTTTGCTGGCCCATTTATTCTGGTTACTGCTGGGGCAGACCTAGGTAGAGTTTCCCCCCCACAGAATCAAAGGTAGATATACCACTCGCTGAATCCTGTGAGTCTCAGTCTCTCTCTCTCTCTCTCCCTCTCTCTCTCTCTCCCTCCCTCCCTCCCTCTCCCTCTCCCCCTCCCTGTTCCTCTCCCTCTCTCTCCCTCCCCCATCTCCCTCTCCCTCCCTGTTCCTCTCCCACTCTCTCCCCCCTCCCCCCATCTCCCTCTATTCCCTCCTCTACCCTCCCCTCCCATACCCTCCCATAACCTAACTGGCAGTCACCAGTAGGTAGTTATAGTGAGGACCTAGTTTCCATAGGAAAAGCATTTTTTGACTTCCCTATAACTTTGGCGCCATTTGCCAAATCTTCATTGAATCTTTAGACACGCCTGCAGCCTGAACCGCTGGACAGAATTACACCAAATTTGGCTTGGTCCACAGATTGTGCTTTGTTAGTTGGTGTAAATCCATTCAGTAGTTGTTGGGAAATGAAAGGAAAAATTTGTGACAAATTTGCAATGAATTGCTAATGCGCATGCCAATAAGAATGCTGTGATTGGCTGGCCGCAACCTGAGCAGAGAGTTGCGGCAGCCATTTTAGTGTTCGGGACAGTCCCCGGGGATGAAATCAAATGGCACCACTTGGTATAAGGGATCCTAACCCCTATGAGGCACATACAGATCTTTCAGGAACTCCACATGTCTACAATATGTCGCTAAGCAAATTTTCTTTTTTATTGCGCGATATTTGCAAATTTGGTGCCACTTCCCCAGTCAACGTTGCGGTGAATCCAAGAATATTAGCAAAAATATGTTTTTAAAAACATTCACAAAACCACTCTGACAATGATGCGCCCACTCACAGACTTACTCAGAGTAATACACCCAGTCACAAACACTGTCACAGATGCACCCACTCACAGATCCACTAATACGTTTATGCACCCAATCAGAAATTCATCAACCCAGTGGCAGACCTACTCAGAGTCTTGCACCCACTCAGTGACTCAGACACTTGTGCACCCACTCACAGACCCACAGACACTGATGTACCCACTCATAGACCCACAGATACTCATGCAACCACTGACAGACCCAGTCAGACACTCATGCCGCCATTCACGCACCTACTCAAAGACTTATGTACCCACTGAGACTCATTCAGATACCTAAGCGTCCATTCACAGACCAACTCGGACACCTCAGCAGTAATAGTTACCTGAGCGAACTATAACTTATTCCCCCACAATGCACTGCTTATGACCTCACATATTACATCACTCATTACATGGTCAGTGACATCCCTGATGATATCATCATGTGACTGTTTTGTGAATGTTTCAGAGACTTAAAGATATATACTAAGCTACAGCATAAGTTAACTTACTATTTTCCTGTACAACTAATTAGTCGTACTGAGTGGCTGTGTGCCTGTATCAGTGTGTGAGTGAATGTCTGAGTGGCTGTATTGGAGAGTGAGTGGGTGTGAGTGGCATATGGGTGTTAGTGGTTTTGTGAGTAGCTGTATGGATGAATGGATGAGTGAGTGGTTCTTTGGATCAGTGAATGTGTGTGTGAGTGCTTGTATGAGTCTGCAAATGACTATGAGTGGTTGTGTGGGAATAGGTGTGTGAGGTGTAGTATGAGGGTGTGAGTGGTTCTGTGGTTGTCATCAGTGGTGTCATTTGAGAGGTCAGTGATGTCACTGATCACGTCATAGTGTGGTAATATGTGAGATCATAAGCTGTGCATTGCGGGGGCATAAGTTATAGTTACGCAAACAAATGGACAGAATGCTGAATAAATCATACATTCACCCCCAGTCAAGAGATCTGGGTTAAATCCATCGTTCTTTTGCACACCATGCCACCCCAGTTTAGACCCAGCCATATGCAAATCAGTCTTGCCCTGTGCCTCGTGGGAACAGTCCAGACAGAACTGCCAAGCCAGGTCCTCCCTGGACCGGAAACCAGCATCCTGGGACCGGTTTCTGGGTATTACCCTTCATCAGCCAGGCTAGCTTGAATCCAGTGGCACAGTGAGCAAGGGACCCACGTCTGGGCATACCCATGCCACATAGGGTGGAAAGTGCTACGCAAACAAATGATGGACAGACTGCTGAATAAATCATACATTCATCCACAGTCAAGAGATCTTGGTTAAATCCATTGTTCTTTTGCTCACCATGCCACCCCAGTTTAGACCCAGCCATATGCAAATCAGTCTTGACCCTGTGCCTCATGGGCACAGTCCAGACCGAACTGCCAAGCAAGATCCTCCCTGGACCAGAAACAAGCATCCTGGGACCGGTTTCTGGAATGGCATGGTAAGCAAAAGAAACAATGGGTTTGTGCCCAGATCTCTGTACAGGGGTGAATGTATGATATTGTTCTGCATTCTGTCCATCAATTGTTCTTTTTGCATAAGTTTTAGTTAGCTCAGCTAACTATAACTGATGAATTTCTCTGGTTTTGTACAAGTGAAACGTGAGGCTAACTACAACGTCCCTGTATTTTTTTTTTCTTCAGTTAATATATATATATATATTGCCATATTTCTTTTCAAATCTGTTTATTAAAGGTGTTCAATCTTATATCATGGTATGAAAGCATTTAACAGATTTCTACATAATACACAGCTGGTTTCATAAGTTTACACAAGTTTGGTATTGGCATCTTAACTATACATCAGATTTCTATAATCATAGCAGTTATGTGCTCAATTGAGCCTTGCTGCCAATCATTATCTGTAGTATTAAACAATCAACAGAAAACAGAAATAGAAAAGAGCAAAAGAAAAAGGGAGGGGGTCATTCCAAGCGAAGGGTCCCAAATTTCCCCATCAGGGGCTAAGTGGAGGATAACAGGCTCCCTGCGGTGTCATACTGAAGAATCTTGTGCGGAGTGTCAGTGTACTGGGTTGGTGTAACGTCCTCAAATAATTGGAGGGCGCAAAGCTTAGGTGGAGTGAAGCATATATGTTCCAGTTTAGAAAAGTAGTCTACCATAGGCTGCCAGGTACCTGCAAATTTGGGTTTAGTGTGTGTCATCCGAGATGTAAGCAGTTCCATCGCCATAGTGTGGCATAACCGTGTAAACCACATGGCGATGGACGGTGTAACTGGCTTTTCCTAATAAAGGGCTATTAGCTGTTTGGCAGCTCCAAGCATGTGTGATACGAGGCGCCAGTCTGCGTGAGTCATAGCTAAGAGCGTTAGGGGCCTAATTCCTAAGAGGACCACAGTGGGAGTATTTGGTATGGGGAAGGCTATGGTGTCCTTAATGTGACTTAACACCTCCTTCCAATAGAGGGTCAGCAATGGGCAGGTCCACCATATATGTAAGAAGTTCCCTGTCGCAGTTTGGCAATGCTAGCAGTTGAGTGAGGCGGTGGGGAACATCTTGTGTAAGCGTTGGGGAGTATAGTTCCATCTTGTCATAAGTTTGTATGCAGGTTCCCGCTGGGGTATGCTTTGGAATATTTTCGGTGTGTCACGCCATACTTGCTATCATTGCTTTGGGGTGATCTGTTCTGTAATATCCGTCAGTCATTGTATTTGATATGTGCGGGGTCTAATCGGTATGGAGTGCTACAATACTTGATAAGTGCGGGAGGTCAAACCCCGCAAGCCATCGTATGAGCGCACTAGCATTTCAAAGGGGGTGAAGGGCCGGGTTGCCCCTTGAGTGTTTGATAGTGTGTGTAGCCAATGTCGAAGCTGATAATATTGTAGCCTAACCTTCTCAGGTAGATGATATTCTCTCTTGCATTGATCGGAGGTTTTAAGCCTCTCTCCCTCAAAGAGGTCCCGGAATATGCGTCATTCTCCCTCTCTCCACGCCGAAAAAGATTGCGGTTGCAGGGCCGGGGGAAACTCCTGGTTATGCGCCAACGGTGTGTTGGGGGAGGGGAAAGAGGTAAGGCCCCTGGGGACTGCAACTTTGTTCCAGATGTCTAGTACTGTCATTGTAGGTGTAGCTATGTAGGCACTTCGAGGTCAGGTGCCCTGCGGAAGCCTGGCTAGGTTCCAGAGCAGTCTGCAAGCTACTGCCCGATCCATATGGAACCAGTGCTTCTCGTTTTCGCGGACCACCCATTCTGAGATGTAAGGGAGTTGTGATGCCCAGTAATATTCTAGGAGATTGGGGCATACTAACCCCCTCTATCTCTAGGCAGCATGAGGAGTTTGTTTGATAACCTCGAACGCTTCCCTTCCCACACAAATGCAGTATAGAGGTAGGGAGTGTTTGAAATAGGTACAGTATTTTCGGCAGGATGGACATTTTAATTGCATTAAATCGCCCAATCCACAAAAGCGGAAGCGATTTCCACATACGCAGATCTTCAAGCACTGTCTTCCTACGTTCCGGCCAGTTTTCCTGTGTCCATGTAGACAGGGAGGGGGTCAAGTTTAGCCTAAGGTAACGGATCGAATGTGACGCCCATAGGAAAGGTGTAAGGGATTGCAGTTCCGGGATGTCCTCCCTAGGAATCGACAGGTTTAGCGACCATGATTTAGCCAGGTTAATTTCAAGTCTCGAGGCTACTTCGAATGCTCTTAGGATTGGTATCAATGCCAGCAGCGAGGTCCTGGGTGCCGTCAAGGTAAGTACAAGATCGTCTGCAAACAATGCTATCTTAGGTTCAATGTCACCAAATATCTCCTGATTGACGAATGGCTATTGCTAGTGGCTCGATCGCAAGGGCAAAAAGTAAGGGCGAGACTGGACAGCCCCGTCTGGTGCCTCTGCGTATTTGTATTGGTTGTGTGAGCTGGCCATTAACCCTATTCTGAGACTGAGGGGGGAGCATATGATACCATAATTCGAGAGATCATTATGGGTCCCAGCCCTATTTTCTGAAGAACCGCTTGTAGAAAATACCAGTCCACACGGTCGAATGCTTTTTCAGCATTGAGAGATAGTAAGCAGGCTGGAATGTCCCAACAATGGGCTTTTTCTACTAGATGGGCTAGCCGACGTATATTGTTCACCCCTTGGCGTCGGCGAATATACACCACCTGATCTGGATCGATCAAGCTGGGCAGGTAGGGCTGTAATCGCTTAGCCAGAAGTTTTGTGCAGATTTTGGAATCGGTGTTAAGGAGTGCAATAGGGCTGTATGTTGAGCATTATGTATTGCCCTTACCTGGTTTGGGGATGAGGGCTATTTCTGCCATTGCCATTGTAGGTGAAAGACTGGTACTGTCTGTAAATGAGTTAAAAAGTCGTAGCAGCTGGTCCTGTATTTGCGGTAGAAACATGCGATAAAAGTGGACCGGAAGTCCATTCAGACCCGGGGCATTACCAACTGGCAGGTCCTTTAGTGTCCGTTGAAGCTCGGTTAATGTGACTGGCGCTTCAAGAAGCTATGAGTATTGCTTGTCTGGGGGGGGGTCCACTGAGAAGCGAATGTCTCACCCTGGGACGAGGGGCCTCTGTCACATAGAGCGGTGTAAACAGTATGAAAGGCGTTTAATTTGTCTTGCTCCTTTATAGCCAAGAGGTCTTCTGTATTTTTAACTTTTGCTATATGTGCCCTTGCCTCCCACCACCTCAGCCTACGTGCACGAACAGACCCTACCCTGTCTTCCCCATCATAATACCTCTGCTTAGTTCCAGCAACGTTCGTTCCGCCCGGTTTGTCCTGTGTGCCCTCAGCTGACCCCAGAGCATAGCGAGACCCCGTTTATGTATTCTAGAGGGTGTCAAGTGGTCTCGTCACTCCTGGGCTTTAATGTTGCTGGCCAAGCCAGCCTCTACTAATCGAGCTTCACGACTGCGCACTATCACAATTTATGTAATAACACCCCTGGTTGTCACCTTAAAGGCGTCCCAATGGACAGAGCAGGGGGTTTAAGGAAAGTTGTTGGATGTGAAGCATGCAGAGATCTCGGTCTGTATCTCTGCCACATCTACCGCATCGTACAGGATGTGGGAAAGGTAATAGCCATCGAGATCTGGGGCGGGCCGAATTAGCGAGTACTTGTAGTAGTACTTCCAGGTGGGCTTGATCAGAAATGGAGATATCTGAGATACAGGCAGATTCTATGTCTCGCGCAAGTGAATGAGAGAGGAAAAAGTAATCAAATGCATGAATATGAGTGGTGTACATGAGAATAGTAGGAGTAATCTGGTGTGTCTGGAAAATGGTAGCGCCAGGCATCTACAAGGCCTAAGCACAGCACTGACATTGCCCCAGCACCCTGAAAAGAGTTAGAGCTACGATACAAATCTAGGACCCAAACCAAGTTAAAATCTCCCCCCAATATTAGTTGGTTCCCTTCCTGCGTCACCTGGTCTCTCAATAAGCTTCTAACAAAAAGGTCTTGTGCTTGATTGGGTGCGTATACGTTGAGGAGAGTGAGAGGTTGTGCCCCATGTTGGATTTCAATTTAAATGAACCGGCTCTCCCTATCTCTTACCACCCGTGGTTTCCCGTGACATGTCCCAGCCTTGAATAGGATTGCGACTCCTGCAGTCTCAGTCGGGTAGGATGCCCAATATTGTATCGAATACTTAGGATGAGGTATGCGATGAGTGTCTGATTGCAAAAGATAAGTCTCCTGTAGGAATATAATATCTGGGTCTTGTATAAGCAAATAGCGCCATACATGGCTTCTTTTAATTGGGAGCGTTAAAAGCTTTTACATTAAGAGAGAGAATTTTAATACAAGAAGTGGTACCCATTGTCAGAGTCGAAAAGGGTTGCTAATGGTGTGGGTTTGGCCTGCAAAGAGACCATTCCTGAGGATTGGCAGCCACTCCCCCTGGGGTTGTCGACTGTGTGTATGGCTTGATATCGCCAGGGTGTTCATGGAGGGAGAACAGCAAGACGAGCCCGGGAGAGCAAATGCCAGGGCTAGTAACAGCAGACAAAAGCCTTTTTAAATCTCATGTGAAGCCCACCCCCGGCCACAGAACAGCCCGGTTCAGGTTTTTCTTCCACCCCCACCCCGTGAGGTTGAGAAAGAAAAGAATAGAAAAATAAAGAGAAATCATCCACAATGAGAGGCCAACAGGGCCAACAACATCCATTCCAGTCTAGGAACAGTCCCGTTGCACAAGCATGAGCCATTCCGGAGAGGTCACTCTCCCAAAAGTAGGATCGGTCGGAGCGGGCTGAAAGAGAAGGAGTCATCTTAGTTCAAGGGTTCAGTCTCCCACAGCCAGCCTACGTCAGGATAATGGGGAAATTCCCTCACTTCGTTTCGCTTCATGTTCAATACGAGGCTCCAGATATGGATAGGGCCGCCAGCAGTGAGTGATACCAGAACTCGAATGTTCACTCCACCTGGGCAGTCATTCATGGATACATAAGTTCTAAGTGTCGCCCCTTGAGGCACAAAGCAGCTATGTTAGATTAGGGGTATGCTCGGAGTAGACAAGCGCCCCGTGACTCGGACATGACCGGAGGGTGTGCAATGTCACTCAAGAGACTGCCGATGAATGGGCAGGTGACTTTCTCGCAGTCCATGGTCTGGAGTTGTTGTACGATATCTTGCTTGATTTGGGCAGAAGATTGTTCCCTGACTCTGGCTCCCGGTCGCTGCCTAGATACCATGGACCACTCCGGGCATATAGGTTCCCAAGATGAGGAGAGTAGCGGAGAGGGGCTAGCCTCCCTGGAGGGTATCAAGAGTTGTAAGAGCTGTTTGGCCTCTCGTAGGGAATGCAGTACTCTGTGTCTGCCCTCCCAGGTGAAGATCAAGGCAAAAGGGTGACCCCATTTATATTTAATGTCCAGTTCACGCAACTTATCTGTAATTGGTTTGAAGTCCCTATCTCGTCACAGCGTTACTGGGGCGATATCCTGGTAAAGTTGGATAGTTCACCCCTTGAGGGTTAATTCCGTCTTACTTCGTAAGGCCTTCAAGATAGCTTCTTTCTCAGTGAAATTTTTTTCTCTTAAGAGGATATCTGGTACAAGGTCTGGGCGTCCCAGGGCATGGCAACTCGATGGGCTCTTTCTAGGGCGGGCGGAGAGGCATCATCATCACCTCAAACTTCGTGGAGCAGGTCTGCTGTGAACATTATAATGTCTGAGCCCTCCGCTCCTCTAGGGGCGCTTCTGATTCGGAGGTTATTCCTTCGGCTTCGGTTTTCCAAGTCCTCCTGTTTTATCCAAAGTTCAATGTGTTGGTCTTCTAATGCAGCCATTCTCTTCCAGAGGTTTTCCTGGTCTTCTGTCTGGTTGTCTACTGTGTGCTCCAAGTCGCCAACTCGTTCCCCAATTCCTGTGATATCTCTCTCCAGCTCTTTAAGGCCGGTCTTGAATTCAGTTTTGAGAGCCGATCTCTGATTTAATTTCCTGGAGGAAGGTGTTCATATAAGCTTGTATAAACAGTTCAGCCGCAACCTGTGGTAGACACACCATGGGGGCAGGAGCAGGCGGGCCAAACTTGAGCCACAGGGAAGTAACCAGGTTATCTCTGGTCAGATTTGACATAGATTCTTTACCAGCTTTGGTGCGCGGCATATTCCTCGGAAGGCACCCCTCTCAATTTCCAGTTGGGTCAGAGCCGAGACTCACCGCCATCAAGTGTCTCCGTCTCATTCCCCTGGGCCCCAGACGGCCAATGACAGGTACAGTTCTCAAGCAAAGTCGGACGTCTGGGAAGTTCGCAGCCGAATGTTACAATGGCCTCAGTCTCCTCTAAGTATTATTATAGTTCTTTATTCGATTGGAGATCAATCATAAAAGCATTCACAAGGTTAAAACAGAGTTAAACATATCGAAATTTCTTCCCTATATTGATGTCTCCGCTAACATTATAGTCCACGTCCTAGGTTAAAAGGCATTACATACAGATTTTAGAATAAAAAAAACTCTAAAAACACCATAAAAATTGTCAAAAATCAGATGCGACAACACACAGTTCTAATTATTACAAATCCTTCTCGAGGTTCTTAATTTAAATGCAATCTTTAAAAAATTTACAACACAATGGAGGGTAAAAACATCTGAGGACATTTTTAAAAATAAAGCAACACAAATCTGCTTAATACCAGTATTCCGGAGTAAAGTCTTTAAAAACCTTCTCCTTGGGTAAGTATAATATGAGCAGATAAAAAGAAAATGAGAGGTTTCCTGTGGAGACAGGTCGTCGCAGCCACAGGGCCCTCTCTCTTCTACATTTCTCATAAAACCCCCTGGAGATCCCAGGATTTGGTCTATCAAGTTTAATCTTAAACGAGTTATTAAAAACCTCTCATGAGGACTGGTCAAAAGGATTAGATAGGGTGCTATAGTCGGGGTAGACTTCACTAAAATATAATTTCTGACAGACTCCTTTTCTAATTCGGTAGTCTCCCGTTGTGACTGACTGAGTTTTAAGTACAGTGTTTTAATGTCCGTCTTGTCTTTCTGGCTTATAGTGACTATATCGGAGAACAGGGCTGAGCGACCCAAGTTATGAAAACCATCCCTCACATATTTTGACAAAGGGATTTTCATAGCGTGGTCCAGTGTGAGACAGTCCTGGACCACCATCCTTGTCAGTCCAAGCTCTTCGCTTAGCCAAATTTTTAACCAGAATACTAGGGGTTTAACTGCTATATTAGCCGAAATGTACCCGGCCCCCAGTTCTTCATGCGCTATAAAAGCAGGAGTGCTGCTCGGTATCTTCAACAAGCGTCTCATGTATTTATTTTCCTCCCTTTGTAGATTGTTGGGCTTTACAAATTCCCAGACCTCACTTCCGTACAAAACCTTGGCACAGCACATTGAATTGTACAATTTTAAAATCACGTCCGGGGTTCAATACCCTAGTCTTTGGACATAGTTCATAATTGCACCTGTAGATTTAATCAGAGACAGGGCTTTATTGTCGAGTAAATGCTTAAAGTTTAATCGGCCGTCAAATAATATTCCGAAATAGGAAAATACTGGGACTTTACCTAGTATGTCTGACCCAATAGAGAAATTGTACGATTTCCCTTTCTTGTTCCCCATTTCCATCACGTATGATTTTGTGAGGTTCGGGGACATGTCCAGACTCTCCATAAACCTCACAAAGCCATCGATTAGCGACTGCAACCCATGGGGGGTACGGGCAAGTAACACAGCGTCATCTGCATAGAGCAGAACAGGAACTGCTCTTTCCCCTATCCTCGGCAGGTCTGTCTTAATATCATGCAGGGCAGCATCCAACCCGTTAATATACAACGTAAACAAGAAAGGTGCCAGTATGCACCCTTGCCTGACCCCACTGGAGCATACAAATTTATCTGTGATGTCCCCCTCCTGAGTGTACCTTACCGCGGCGGAGGTATTATGATGCAGGGACTGCAGGATATTAATTATAGCTATGTCTATACCCTGACTAGCCATCAGGGACCAGTTTCCTCCGATTCACGTGGTCAAATGCCGCCGTGAGGTCCATAAACGCTAGATAGAAGACCCCCTCCTTCGCTAATGTATATTTGGCCGTGATGAGGTAAAGATTCAAACATTGAGCTACCGTGGATTTACCGGGGCGAAACCCATATTGAACATCAGTGATTATATTAGTGGATTCAGCCCAGTCCATCAGCCTATTTAAGATTACCCGACCCAGAATCTTTGCTGATACATCAAAGATATTGGGCGGTAACATTGCGGATTGTCCGTGTCCCCTTTCTTGAAAATGGGCACAATAATTGCAGAGGACCATGAATCTGGCATAGAGGAACTTATTGCTTCGTTTAGCACCCTTGTCAATAGGGGCGCCCATACCTCTGGATTGCATTTAAAGAGGTCGGGCGGAATCCCGTCTGGTCCTGGGGCCTTATGTCTAGTAAGGCCATCTATTCCAGCCCTTACTTCTGCTAGAGAAAAAGAAACCAGCCCACTGCTAGCTAAACAAGCCGTTAGTTGCTGTTCCTCCCGTGTATCTATGGTATGGTTATACAGGCCTTGAAAATACTGCCTCCAGTGTTCAGGGAGAAAATTTATTCGGGTCTGAGAAACAAGGACTGTTGATGGTCCTCCAGAACCGTGCGGAGTCCTTCAACTGGGCTGCATCCACAAGCTCCTCCCAAGCTAGGCGCTGCAACTGGCCTTTACGATTTTTTACCACTGGCTTATAGGATGCTCGACATGCGCGCACCCATTCCCTGTCTCCTCTAAGTAGGCTATGTCATCACCTAATGCCCAGTGTTATGTTTCAGTTCAGCTCTCATAGTGTGTTAACAGCCCTACCTCCAGCTGAGGTGAGAAGATGCTCAAGGATGGCAGTGGGTGTCAAGAGTGAAGCGGACGCCTATTGTAGGGCAAGTCGTCACACCACAGCCCAAGCGAAGGGGGGCCACGGCTCTCAAGGAGGTCTTTCCCTGGTGGTTAAGCAGGACCACAGAGCAGTAGGAGGTATACCTTTGAAGTGTGCGAGGCGATAGGCTAGAAGGGTTCAGAGTGAGCCAGGTCTGCAAAGGGTTTCCTATGACATCTCAAGGGCTACAAGGAGGGTCAAGTCCTGATCTTTTGTGATGGAAAGGGGGCCAGACTGCGCCCCAGGGATAAGAAGAAAGGGGGTGCCCACTGCGTGATCTTACAGTCAATACCTCCTATGCCCCAATACGCTATAAACACCCAACCAGGGACTTCCAAATAGCTAGGGCTCCAGGAGAGCAAACCCATCAATAAGCCTGGGGCGGTAAAAGACAGTTCAGAGGCAGGGGCGGGGAGTCAATCCCGCTGTACTACTCCACAGCCGATCACCCCTTAACTCTCCGGTGTGTTCAGCTCTCTGCCAGGCATTTCCGATCTCCAGGTGTCCCAGGCCCTCCGGTTAAACTCTTCTTGGGGCGCAGTTCGGCATCCAGTGGTGAACCTCAGCCCACATGGAGAATCCAGCCATGTGGGGGACAGATCCACACCTTCAGTATACCCCACAAGGGATGGGTGGGGCTGCTCCAAGGGGCCAAAGTCGAGTGAGCACCCAGCCCAGGATCCGTCACCGCTCCCAGGCAGGCGGCAACAGCGAGGGCCCTCTGATCGGAGCAATGGGAGTTGTAGGCCTGACTCGATGCAGCAGCCGGCAGGGCATCCTCGCCACCAGCCGATCCCAATCCAGGTTAGTCTCCGTCAGTGCAAAGTCGTGCAGCAGGCCCCAACATATCTCTCAGAGCCACGCAGACTGCTCCGGGCTGCAATCTTCGTTCCCCTCTCTCATGCAGCTCTGTGCGACCGTGCACTTCCCCCGGTTGGGTCCATCACAGGGCCCCAGGCTCACCGGCAGGGAGCCTCTCACCTCTGTCTCGGCTGCATGGCTCCATTCCCGTCGCACCTCTATGAGCAATACGGACCGCTCCATCTGCTTCGCTCAGTTGGCCGTATCGGGGTGGTCCAAAATCTGCCAAGACATGAGTAAGGGGCCTCCGGGGTCACACCCCGTACAGCAGCTCCGCTGCGGGCTCCAAGATGGCGGACGCAGTCCGACTGCGGGCTTCGTCTCCCAGGATCGCGGGAGTCTTCCAGTGGCAGTCAAGGAGCCCCCAGGTTGATCTCTGATCCCACAGATATGCAGGGAGCCCACGGATGGGGGGTCCTGACGTCCCAATGCTGCAGGCTTGGCTTTAAAAGGCCGCAGGGGCATGGAGACTCCACGAGGCACCTCACTCCATGCGCTGCTAAGCCATGCCATATTTCAATGGTGATCCCACTTCTGTCATGATGCAGGGTGCGCAGGACACTTATGTGGAGGAGGAGGAGCCTGACTCCTACCTTACATTTGATGATGATGATGCAGTGGATGCTTCTATCCACCGGGTTGTAGTGGAGGCCATAGCACCTCTGTAGAGGAAATTACTCCAACTGGCTCATCACTACCACAAATACCCCCAGGCTGGGGAGGACGCCTCCTGCCCGACCAGCCCTTTGCAACCCCCTAGGGCTGATGAACCGCCCAGTAAGGCAGGGAGCAAATGAAAGCACCTCCTGGGGTGGATTCAGATTCTTTTGACCACATTAAAAAAACTTCCTCTCCCAACCCTATCCCATTAAAGAACCTTTCATTTTCGCCTCTAATGACCAAGGTGTTCAGAACATTATTGTCCCCTCGGGGTCCTTAGCCTTGTCTGAAGCCCTTGAGGCAGACGATTCGCAAAGGGACCCAGATGGGGAGCCAGCTCTTGGTATTTCGGACCCCAGGCCCTTCTAGAACCTACCCCCAAGGCAGGGGTAGGTTCTAGATCAGGGATGCTGGATGACCTTATACATCCAAGCTCCTCAGAATAGTCTCCAGCAGAAAAAGTGGCAACCTACGTGGCCAGCAGATTGAGGAAAACACTGGAGAAGGAGGCCAGAGCATGCCTCCAGGGGGAAAGCCCCACTCCTCCCTCGAAGGGAAGGTAGACCTCACCCCAGAGGTGAATGCCAATCTTCCTCAGTAAATATGTGTTTGATCCCAAGAAGGGCATAGACCGCTCCTGGCGGTTTTGCCGGGATACATTTCTGGATGTAGTTGGCCCCCTTACTAAGATATTAGATATGGCTGAGGAACCCAAACAGTCTAGGTCCCTTATTTTGTCAGATATCTTGTCAGGCTTGGCGAAGAGGGCCATCATTCTTCTGGGCAACACAAATTGCACTCTCTCTACTGAGATGCCACTTGCTTCTTATTAAAGTTGATTCCAAGATAGGGGATCTGGCCACGTCGGAGGCAGGTCAGATTGCCCATGGTGGTTTATTCTGGGACCCCTTTGGTAAAGAATTAGGAATTTGTAGCTAGATAAGGCCCAATCCTCCATCAAACGCATTATCGCCCCAACGGTTTTCTCGGGGGCTGGCTGTGAGAGAGGGCTCTCAGCTGGCCGCTTCCTCTTACAAGCTCCAGCAAGAGGCCACGGCTCACGTTGTGGACAGGGGCAAGACCGCTCAAAATCCAGCTGATTCTTCCCCTCCAAAGGTTTTAACCGCTGCAGACCAAGAGGAGGTTCCAGAAACAGCTCCGAAGGATCTAAATCCAGTAAGTGTTCTTCTAACTCCATCAAATGTTCTACCTTCTTCCTACCTAGAAGCGGGGGAGGGGGACTAGCTCAATTTGTTCACAATTGATCAAAGCTAACAACGGATGTGTGGGTACTTCAAACACTACAAGAGTTTCAAATAGAGGTTTACAGAACTCCGTTCCAACGATCCATACCCCACCCGCTAGCTTACTACCATACAGCCAAATGATTTTCTCAGCAATCTCTTCTTTGTCGAAAAAAGAGACAGTGGGAACCACCCAGTCATTCACTTAAAACAATTCAACAAGTGGGTGGTCTTCTGCCCTTTCATAATGGAAGGCATCCACCTTCTTCGAGATATTTTGAGGTCTAGCAATTGGATGGTGCGTCTGGATCTGAAGGGCACGTAACTGGCGATCCAGATTTTTCCTCCACACAGGCGATTCCTGTGGTTTCTATGGGACGGCTGTCCTTACGAGTTCACGACTCTCCCTTTTGGCCTCTCCTCTGCCCCTTGGTTTTCCAGTCAGGGAAAAAACAGCTTCACCTGTCGTCATGTGTCTCATAGTCTATCTAGATGATATTCTCAAAATGGACCAGTGCCCCAGATGCCTCTTGGAACACTTGGAGATAGCAGTCTCTCTGCTCGAGAATTGAGCTTTGTCATCAACGAGAATAAGTTTCTCCCTATCCCAGCTCAGAGAACAAAGTTTTTGGGCTTTGTGATAATACTCCAAGGATACCATGCTCAGCCTTCCCTCAAAGAACATCCCAAAGAATGTGTTGTAACTGACCTCTGTCTCTGTAACCCTGTGAGAACCTGCAGAGTTCTGGGGCATCATATAAAATTGTGGGTGTCCTCGGCAACCACTGATCAGTGGTTGACTGAGAGGTGCCGGTGTTCCCTGTAGTGGATGCAATAAAGAGAGTTTATGAAATATGCGAGGAGTCCATACACTCTTAACATATTTGTCAACAGTTACGCAAAAAGCTTGTCAGACCAATGACTTCCTTGAGGCAGATCATATGAACAGTGGGCCTATTATCTTATTCCATTCAGACAATATTCCCTGGCCCGCCTCATTATCGGGCCCTTCAACGTCTCAAAGCTTATCACTTATGCAGAGGTCTGGCCTATTCAGAACAGGTTCCTTTCACCAACGAGGTGAAGGAGGAAATAAACTAGTGGCTCACGGACATGGAGGCGTGGAACAGCAGTGCGATATTTAGATCCAGTCTGTACCTGATCATAGAGCCAGACGCTAGCAACATTGGCTGGGGCGCCTGGTACAGGAAATTGTCTACAGGAGGAAAATGGTCCGCTGAAGAACAGAACTTACATATCAACTGCCTCTAACTCCTGGCAGTTTCCTTTGCTGTACGAGGTTGGACCAAAGACGAAGCTCAGTGTTATGTCCTGTTGAAGATGGACAATGTTTCGGCGGTGCGTTACATCAACCATTTGGGCAGCCCACGTTCAAAGGCTCTTTCAGATCTCGCCAAGAATTTCTAGCATTTTTGTCTGGACTACAAGATATCAGTGACAGCGCAACATCTTCCAGGCACCGCAAATCATTGGTGGACTGGAACTCACGTTACCCACAAGAACATGATTCTGAGAAAACTCCACCACCAAGTTTTCACAGCTATCAAAGACAGATGGGATCCCTTCTCAGTTGATCTTTTTGCCTCTTGCATGGATCACCAAATAGCTAAATCTTTCAGTTGACGGCCAGACCCCTTAGCGACAGCAATGGATGCCTTCCTACAAGATTGGAGCCTACAGAAGGGCTACACCTTTCCCCTTTTACCATGATAACTAGGATGTCAGCGCAGGTACGACGACAGATGGCAGATCTGGTGACCTGACCCTGATATCGAGGTCGCAAGTTTGGTTTCTAATTCTAATGGAACTTTCTTGGGATTCTCCAATCCCTCTACCCCTTTTCGGGATATAATTCTGGATCCTCAAGGGAACCAAAACCATCTGGTGGAGAACGGGTAGTTGTATCTCATTGCATGGAGGATTACCGGAAACGTTGGAAAGACCCAGAACTTTCATGGGAAGCTGAGCAACTCCTGTCAAAAGCCTGGTCAGATGGTACTGTCAAAAGGTATAGGTCTGCATGGACAAGATGGATGGGTTAGTGTATGCCGAAGGACGTGGATCCCATGGGGTTCAATGGGGTTTCCATCTTAAACATTTTGTCAGAGATGGTTCTCTGGTGGGGGAACACCCGCTAGTAAGGATGTTAAAATCTTGTCAGAGATGGTTCTCTGGTGGGGGAACACCCGCTAGTAAGGATGTTAATGAGGGAAGTGAGACTATCTGTCCCTCCGGAACCCAGGCATTCCTCCAAATTTTCCTTTCCTGGCAGAGCAATACATTTTTATCCAGAAAATAAATTTCAGGTAAGCTGGCATTGCTACTGTGTCTGCTTTCATGTAGACGGGTCTCAGATAACGAGCCCTTCATGTTAAAGGTAGAGTTTTTACCCTGGATGCGATCACCTTTCACATCTCTAGGAGAACAAAATGTGCTTCCAAAATGTTTTCTTATACTGCCTTTACCCATTTTACCTATTCCCAAGTTATGTGTTGTTCAATGGCTCAAGGCTTAGGAGGACATGACTGCCGAATTCAGACCCCCAGGGGAAAGACAGCTTTTGATCTTGCTCAGGAAATGGTTCAAGGCTGTCTAGTCCCCCACAATAGCCAGGTGGGTACAATGGACCACACAGGAGGCTGGGGTTGATATCAATCTATTTTTTTGAAGACCATTCGTCTCGAGGTGCTGTTGCCTCCAAGACGTTTTCCCCGGGGGCTAGATTGGAGGACATTATGAATGCTGCTGATTGGTCCCCAACCCTTAAAAGATTAAAGATTTTACTTTAAACCAACACAGAACATGGCTTCTCTGGTGATCAGTAAGCTCTGAACAAGCATAATCCTTGTCTCCGTGTCCTGACATAGAATGAAAAATTTTCTAACCCATGTTATGTAAAATTTTAATTCTATTAAGGACACGGAGTCACGGATTATCCCTCCCTGCGATCCAACTGATCGCAGCCCTCCCAGTGGCTAGTCAGGCAAATAAAACAAGTTCCTCGTATGAGGTGTAAGTATTGAGTTTTTTTCTAATGATATGTACTTCTATGTCTAGTTTAAGAATGGTTTACATGGAACCTTAGTTTACATAATAAGTGTTTCATGATATTTCTTGCTCAGAGATATGGATATAATTACTTTTTCGTAGAAAACAAAAAGCTAAGTAAGAGGGTCCTAGGGATAAGTTTAAAGACCAACACAGCAAAAATCCCCAAATCAATAATGAATATACAAAAGAATACTGTGGGTCTTGAGTGTAGGATCAGAGCATATAATGCTAGAGCAAGAAAGAGAAGGAGAGTCCGCAAATAACCGTGGCGGGTCTAAAAACCTCCACTGAGGTTTTAAGTTCCCATCACCCACCGGTGGTGGTTCTTCATCATTTGGGAACTAAGGACGAACCCCGGAGTACCAGTCACTATGTTGGTTGTGGTGGTACCCTGGTTGTCCAAGGCAACCGTGCCAAATTGTTACCAGCGGGTGATGATTGCAGTGCGAGAAAGAGATGAAAGAAATAGTGAAGTTAAAAATGACTACCAAGACACTGTGCAATTTTATTCTGGCGCTATCTTGGTGTCAAGATTAAAACCAAGTGTTGACAGCTTAAACAAATAACTGTCAGATTACAGGTCAAAATAATTACTTTTTGTCTTGTTGTCCTTAGAAGTAGAAACCGCCAAGTCACGTGAAGAAAGAGGGGGCAAGGATACAGAGGAAGGACTACTCTATATATTGATGGACTGTGATTAGTTGTGTCTTTCCATTACCTTGTGCATTTGGTTCAAGGGAAAAGTAGTTTATATTTTGTAGATGTGCTGCTGTTTGAATAAAGCGAAGAGAAAAGCATAAACTTCACCTCCGTGTCCTAATTGAAACTTTCTGTTACTAGGGTGAGGAAATGTTTCATTACTGGACATGATGAGCAAGCATAATGTAATTCCTGTGAATTATATATATTTATCATCCAATATCTTTTGCACGAACTATGAGAAACTATGTGAAAGCATGATCGCCTTCCTTTGAATTATCAATTTCATCTGACGAAAAGACCCAAAAAAATGCATGTAAAGTAGGAACTGCTATTCTGACAACATCTTGTTTTGATGCCATGGGCTTGTTTTTTGCATGTACAAACCAGTTGGTTTATCATCAACGCAGCAAAACGCCTAGGTGGCAAATTAAAACTACAATAGTTACTCTATGTATATTTTCCATGACCAGTATTCTTCAACGTTGTTTATCACATGCATTCTTTTTTGCCTCTTATTGTAATTATACTATTTTTAGGTCTGATTTCAGCTGCCACCAGACATTATGTGATCAACCTAAAAAAGGGGTTTTAGGATCACTACTAGTTTAAAGAGAACTGCTGGGAGAAGCCCTTCCAAACCCTAAATGAAATGACGGAGCTGAGTTTGATGGCAGAACCACTGTTGGCAATGAATGGTTATGTGAAAATGTCACCAAAAACAAGAGAAAACTGGTGTGGCTTGCACTGTTAATGGGCAAACGACAAATTGCCATGCACTGGGAAAAGCAAAATATCCCCGCTGTGGAGGAATGGATATGGGATTTGACCATGTGTAATGCACATGCAGAAACATATTCTGAACTGCTGCTGAGGGCTTCGCACCCAAAAGACATCTGGGACCCCTACAAAAAAACAATACCTGGCTAGCCAAGCTTCGAGTCTGCACGGGGCGCAGGCACCCTAGCCAGTGGCTGCCACCCAGGGCTGCAGGGGTAAGCAGGGACTAAAGTATGGGGGACCCACCCTTTTTCCTTTGTGGCTGCACCTCCTCGCTTTCCTTATGCCGTCTATTGAGTGTGGTCTGAGTTTGCACCATCTCTCTGACAAACCATGTAAAAATATGCAAAGTTATAAGGATGTAATTTGTTGTATCCTGTGCTGGCTATGTTATGTACTGGCTGAAAGACAAATGAAGGTTTAAAACAAGCATTGGCATAGTCAATAGGTCTCACTTTTGGGACCTTATAAGTATTTAGTTATGCAGCACAATATCCTTGGTGCAACAACATTAACTGTGGCATGGTTAAACACTTATAAGGTCCCAAAGGAGAGACCTATTGGCTATGTCAATGCTTGTTTTTTTTAATCCCAGAACGTGCTATGCAAATGGCGGCGAGGTCTGACGAGGAACATGCCCGTAAAATGCTCTTGCCTCTGTAACATGATGAATTGCGGAAGCTCTGATTGAAAATTCTAATCACAGCCTGGTAGTCCTTCAGATCACACCCGGTGGCAGTTGATTCACTCCCTTTCATGCTCGTCGCCTCGTGCCGCTGATGCTGCCTCGTATGCATGAGTCTATCATTAGCACACAAAGCATGATGGATCGGCCCAGGTACCTGTGGCCTTAGAACCGGGCGGATGATGCTTTTTTTCAGCATCCGCGGGACTGTGCGAGTGACATTGTTGTGAATCAAAGAAGAAACTAATACTGTATTGGATATGCCTCCTTGCTGCCAGTGTTAAGGAAGACAATGAGGCATTGTGGGCATTGCGAGCGCAAGGCCTGTTTTTTTCCCTCACCAGCAACTGCAGTAGGAAATCATTGATCATAATCGCAAAGTTGAAACAGTCTAGTAAATGCACGCGATATATGGCGTCTGCTCACATTCAGAGGAGCGAACATCTACAGATCATGTATTAGGAATGACGTGTTTTTCACAGCAGTGGCATGCAAGGGTGAGAAGGTGTGGCATGATCTGTCCCATTCCAGCAGGCTCTCTCAGCTTTGTAATACAATGGGCTGTGACACAGTCTAATGCGAATATTTCAAATCGGATCTCTTTGTTTATGTTGCACATACCTGGCCCCAAGGACACCGGCAATTATGCATCAGAGCGATGTAATTGATATGGCAGGGCTGACTCAATGGCGCAGGAGGAAAAGTCTAATTATGTGGCATCACGCAGCACATTCTCTGGCAGTATTGTTTTGCTAGTCTGCCATTTTATCATAGATTAAAAGCACCTGGGCTAACATGGGTTTATTACCTGAATGCAGCAATCGTTAACTGAAAGGTGACCAGTTAACGTTTCCAAAAGGTTAGTCGAGATGCAGAACCACTTCTTGTGGTTTTTAAAGTAACTTTTGATCCAGCTGAACTGGAAACAATTGCTATGCTGAAATCTGCAAATTGTGCAGCAGATGGTGTATTAGGTTGCAAGTGTGAAAAATCCCAGATGAGGCCAAACACATCCTGGTTGCAAATCTGCATAATTTTAGATGCTCTTACTAAACCAGGACCTCCAAACAATACAGCTTTCACATGTTTTTCAATTTAAAATTAAATTACTTATACAGAATCAATGACCCTAAATCTGAAGAAGCAACAGCTAGCTAGATAAGCACTGACATATCACAATATCTTCATAATGTGACTGTGTACGTAGGCCATTTCTTTTGGTCTGTCTACGTGACCCAAAACAAAAAAAATACACAGTGGTCCTTTCAAGCTGGCCCATCCCGCAGCAGCGCCAGATTCCCTTTCAGGACGGCCCAACACTGTACCTGGAAAATGATCACCACTTCTGAATTTATTACTCCAAATCTTTATAGGAGAGGTGGATATTGTTGAAGCTACACTATGCCGACGTGACTTATATACGTCATCCACTTGACTAAACATAAAATTCAGGACCTAAGTGTCTGTTACACATCTAGCGATGCTATTTCTTTTGAAAATGTTTTTTTAAGGATATCAGAGGATCAAGTTTTTAACAACCTGCTGGGGTTCATGCGTATTGTTCACAGTCAAGGGTTTTCGCAATAGCCTGGCGCATGTGCATAGTACATGCAATGCAGAGGGAGTTGTGGAGCCAGACATTTGCATGAAGGCCCTGCTGGCCTGGCCCACCTGCTGCGCCTCGGCATCTCTTCCTGAAGCGTGTCTCCTGGGACAGCAGTTAGCGAGGTTACATGTTAATTTGTTGCTTACTGTCAGGTACGACACACATGCATATTAAATTCGTATATTAGGGGCCCTCCTCACACTCGCAAATTCTACAGCTATCTGTGACTTGAAAGGATTTTCATTCATTCCTGTTACCAGCACAGACACACGAATCCGCCACTCAGCAAGCTGCACAGGCATGCGAGGGGGAATAACGGGCTTGAGAGAGACTTCTTGCTAGCCATGAAACGCAGCAAAAGTCAAATTTCAACCGCTCGTGAAGCGACACACTCGTAAGAAACAACAAGCATTGGCAGCGCGTCCGTAAAAGTAACGCGGCCGTGAAAGCGAGAGTGATCGCGATTGTGGGTATGCGCTATGTGGTGGGGAGGGGCGGAGCGAGGCGCACTGTAAGGGTGCCACGAGGAAAGCCAGATGGCGGCTGTGCACGTTCTCGTGCGCGTAACCGCAAACTTGAGGCCAGCAAAAGCGTGTGGTCGGACTTTTAAAAGCCCACTTACTAAATGTCTCGCCAGAGCAGCACATGCGCTGGCAAAGGCGAGACCTCAAAAAGTGCATGCCCTTCATGCAGCTGTGATCTTTTTGTTTAAATATCCAGCATACACATGACTTTGTAATGCTAGTAAAGTGTCTTAGATAACTTTACAATGCTTTTTACTCTCTTGCAGCAGCAGATGCAGTCTTTAACTTAAGACTTCACAGAGCAGTTTTGTGTTTGAGAGCCCAGAGCTAAACTAATCTACATGGATTTTTAGGATTGGCTTCACAATGCAACTGTCGCCTGACCTTAAGTGATCAACAAAAGAGCTTTTAGATTCCTGCTGAAAGAGGGGCGTAGGCTCGTCCACATATTGCTACCTCTGAGTAAAGGAATTGATTGAGCCAAATTCTTTTTGCTTCTACTAAAAGACTGCTTGTACTGCACTTTTTAGCTTGTGACAAAGTTTACACTCAATACAGCAGGAATGAATTGGTAATGGTGGCAAGCCAATGATCATATCTATAGGCCTGATCTGTTTATTATGAAATGTTCTCATAAAAGCACTAGGCTGACATATTTATTGTGAGAAACAATTGTTAAAGTCGATAGGCATTTAACTGTGGATCGTTATTACTCTGTATTAAGGCCTACAAACATGTATGTTTTGACATGGAATCTCACAGATAACCGTATTAGAAAATGTAGTTAGTGTGGTGTCCTCTAGTCCCATTTTAGCATTACTGCAGTGTATTCTAGTCCCATTTTAGCATTTACTGCGGTGGCCTGGAGGGATGCACATTTGTTGTAGAGCGTACCTCAGCTATTGGACAAGTAGGCCGCTTGTGGCACAATTCAGCTCTGCCCATTGTGGTGGGCACTGATCTCGTGTGAGTACTGGCCTGCGTGGGGACTGCTCTCGGTGGATGAGCTATACAAGGGGGCTGCATCCAAGACTTTCCCAGTTTTGTGTGCATAATTAGGTCTCCAGCCTGTAGACCACGGGCAGTTCCACCAACTCCCGCACTGCGGTTCTAGGACCAGTGCCACTTCCCACTTCCCACTTCACCTGTCCTGCGGTACCTTTGTGCTCCGGGTTATTAGCAGGGGCTGGTCTCAGGCCTTTTAATGAGTACTCAACGAAGCTTTGTATTCTGGTCCCTCAAGCGCTGCTTGATTGGTATTGCTCACCGTGGAAACTTGAGCGGGCCAAGTGGTTTCCTCCTGACCGCTAGTGGAGATGCGATGCAGATGGCTGGGATTTGTTTCATATCCTCTGGGCGTGTCGGTCTCCTGCGGCCTACTGGGTGAGCATATGGTCTCAGCTCCGCCATTACTCCTCCTTCCCGGTCTCCCCGTACCTCACCTTGCCCTCCTCCATGATAGCCGGGACCTTACCTCCCATGAACACAGGTGGGTTGCTGTCGCTCTCGCTGTAGCAAAGTTGTGCATCCTTTGGCAATGGTGGCAGCCGTTGGTCCCCACCATTGGGTAATGGATGTGGAACTCCACCACATTGCTGCTCAGGAACAGGTAACATACAAACTCAAAGACAACCCGGATGCCTTTGAGGCAGTCTGGGGTCCGACTATCTTGTGGTCAGGATCACCAGTTCTCTCTCCTGGTCCCCCCAGATCCTCAAAAGTAGTTTGATCCTAGGTATAGGGAAATATGGTTGGTCCTGGCTGCGGGGATTGCAAAACGCAATATTGCTCGGGGATGGGGGGCGTCGGCACCCCCGCAACTGGAGGAATGGAAGCGGGACCTCGATTGGTGTCAAATGGCCGAAGAAACTGTGTACAAAAGTAGGGGGTGTGCTAAGAAATGGAAGAAAGTGTGGGTGCCCTGGCAGAAATACAGAGAATCTGGGGCAGACATGTAGGCGTGAGGGTTGGGGGGGTCCTTGATTGATTGATTGTATTGTTCCCTCATGCTTGATTTACTGCTGGTTCCCATGGTATCTCCAACTATGACTTCTTGGAACTACTGTGTAATGTATGGTCTTATGAGCATTGTTAATAAAAAAGATTTTAAAAATAAGTACTATGATCATTCCTCATATCTCTGCTGGCTTTTTGAAAAAGCATAAATCTTCCTAATTGCAGCCAATCTCCCCAGCCCTGAAGGCTTATCGGGGCAAACTTCACTCAGCAGCACTCTATGGTGCTGAGCTGTGAAGAATTCCCAACATCAACCCGTTAAAGGTCAAGGAGTTGAAGTTTATACAGGACACCCATCCAACTTAAACGCATGGGGCTTCGCCATGATGCGTGCTGCTGGAGATGCAGGGCCCCTCAGGGTTCGTTCCTCCACATAGCCTGGAACTGGCCATCAGTGGCAAAATTCTGGAAAGAGGCATTTCAAAAGATTAGTGAAATATTGGAATTTAACATACTGTGATTACTGCACCTCCTGGGTAGGGTGTGTCCCCCTGGGCACAACTCACGTCCCATTAACTAGGATTCTCAGGTTGTAAATGATGGATAATCAGTAGAAACGATAGTTCAATCCTTGTATTTTATTTAAATTTTTACTCCTTATGGTTATTCATATGATTTCACTTTATTCCATTTGAATGGTGAACCTTAAATCATAAAAACTGGACTGGGATATCCAATGCATTTCGGGTATCTCACCCTTCGTCAGGGACCAGTCCTATAACAAACATAGAATGTCATGAGGAACAAAAACCTGTGTTCATATTCACATAGCTACATTTTGATGCATGCAATCACTCTTGTTATAATCAAATGTTCATGTCTTGCTTAATATGATGTTCAAAAAACGAAAAGCTTCTCAATCATCGATTCTTACTGATGTAGAAACGTCAAGTAGGAACCTAGCTACTCCTTAGGCGTGAATGTCGCGACCACACTGACGCTCTGTCTGCCGAGGCACATTACATCTCTCAGAGCTGGGAGATAGCGCGTTCGGAAAGGATAACACTATGATGCAGTCGAGTGTACCCTAATGTGTAATTTAGAAATGTGAACAAGCTGTAATGCTTCCCTTTGTATTGTTGTTATGTCTGTTGTGGTTTAATTGAAACAGTTATAATATGATACACGATATCACATGTACGATTGCTGAAATATATGTAATTTGTTCAAATGCCAATAAACAAAATTTTAAAAAAACATTTTTTTTAAAAGGAGTTGAAGTTCATCTAATCATTGCTTACACTACCCCAGTCTACACTGTCTATGTCCACAATTATTGACACTGCGCATAAAGGTATTGAACATCTCGCTGCCCTTAAACCTCTCCTTTACTGGGGTAGGCTTTGGTCTCATTGTGAATTGAATTTGTATAGAAGGAATCTCTTAGAAGTTATGAATCTTGATAAAGGAAACAAAATTAAGTGGTTCTCGCACCTAAACAAATGGTTTGCAAAGTTAGGCCTCTATACAGTTTACAGCTCCACTGAGTCTATCATTTCAAATTCCAAAGCACTTTTAGCGAAAACCTATTGGTATTTCATAGCGGCCCAACAGTACTACTCTACCGCCTTGGGATCTCTTTCCACCAAATTCCTGACTCATAAGCCATTTTGCAAAATGTGAAGCCTTTCTTGATCAGATTACTCATCCCCTTGCAAAAAGCCTTTACATTAAATTTGGTCTAGGCATTCTACCTCTAAAAGCCTTTACCAACAAATGGTCACCAGACCCTTCTACGGCTGAGTGAAACTTGTGTGGATACAAATCTGGGGACATAGATCACTTTCTGTTTTTCTGTTCATAGTATACTGGCCCCAGGCACAAGTAGATTCCTGCTCTGTGCCTTAATTTGGGCCTCAACAGATTTTTGACTGCTCACAGGATCTTTATCACCGGCTCCTCTAGGATCATATTCTTTACCACTAGTAGATACCTGCTTGCAGATTGGTCTATACGCTCTGGACTCTCTTTCAGTCAGACTCAAAACTTCTCCTGGGAATCTGATGCACTCGATAGCCACATTTTGTGTGTATTTTGGCTTAATTAGTTAAGACAGTTCTTATACCCGCTTTTTCCACGCTTATCTTACTTTATTATAGAAGTCCAATCTGAGCAAAGTACCCCCTTTGGAAACCCTGATTTAAAACTAGCTCCCAAATAACTTGTTGAGTAAGCCCGAGGCCTACAGTTCCTCGAGTACCGATGTTTCACTACCAAGCACTTTATTTGATTATTTACTACCTCGGCTTACTGAATGCACTATGCACAATTTGTGCTTTATTTAACTGTTATTGTATTTTTTGATTTTACAATCTATATGTTTACTTGTTGCAAACAATGTGTACTAAGCTTTTCTTTCTGTACTTTTATGAGCTTTTGGGAGAAATAAAATATTTTACTTACTTAGAGAAAGCGATGAAGGTGGTGTGAGAGGTGGATGAAATTGGAGTCTGAGAAAGCGGATTAGGATGATTGAGAATAAAGCAGGAGAATGATCAACAAAGTGGGTGATGGAATAGGACAATGGACAGGATGGGGGTGATAGGAGAGTAGGAGAGATGGGGAAGGGTGGAAGATAAGGCTGTTGAAAGATAAGGATCATAAGAAAGGAAGGTGGTCAGAGAGAAGGCTAATGGGCAAATCATAAGTAGCAATGGATGGGCCAGAGGAGAGTGAAGAGACAGAAAGAGAGTAGAACGAAAGGAAGATGCGAGTGAAGGGTGGGGAAAGTGATGGAGAAAGAGAGGGTGATGGGAACAGGAGAGACTAGTGGGAAAGAGTAAAATAATGATAAAAAAAGCTGTATCATGCCAGTCATAATTCAGGAGAGATAGTTCAATTTTGAGTAGCTGTACATTTCCTCTTTGTTCCCCTTGAAAAATATTCTGTTAAAAAAACTGACAACCAAATATTGGTTGAGAAACCAGCCAGCAAATCAGGAGTCCTTTCTCAAACCTCAGAACCTTGACTTTTCGCACAGTGGGCAACTATGGGCAGAAACAGGCTCACATTTGATATTTGTTCGTTCTACTCAGGCTGCCAACTTTGTTTGCTCCAATAATTGTCTCAGGTTTATTTGGAGTAAATGTACCTCAGTAGACACTATCCACAACTTTAAGATGTTCCACAGATCCGTACCATCTCTTCAACATATAAACGGCCCCCAGGACTTTGTACCTCACACGCTGATCGAAAGACTCCACCACTTCGGCATCCATGGGGAAGGAGCTTAGATGGATCACCTCTTTCTCACAGGAAGAACCCAGAGGATCCACCTCACATCTCTGAACCCAAGGAGATCACCTATGGTGTACCCCAGGGCTTACCCCTCAGCCCCACGCTCTTCAAGGCATATATGACCCCACAGGCCAACATCGTCAGATACCACGGTCTCACCATAATTTCCTACGCAGACAACACCCAACTCATCCTCTCACTCACCGACGACCCCACCAACATCAGAACCAACTTCCACAGATGCATGACAAACATCGCCGACTGGATGAACAACTGCCGGAAGATGATCACAGACACAGAAGTACTGATCTTTGGCAACTGCAGCAACAAATGGATTGACTCCTGGTGGCCATCAGACATAGGACCCGCACCTACTCCCTCCAACCACGCCAGAATCATCAATAACAACAAGCGCACCATGAAATCACAGATCAACGCCGTCTCCTCTGCCTGCTTCCTCACTCTGCATATACTACGCAAGATCTTCAAGTGGCTAGCCCTACACACGAGACGCATCGTGATACAGGCCCTCATGACCAGCCGACTGGACTATGGCAAAGCCCTCTATGTAGGAATCACCGCACATCATCTACAGAGACTTCAAACCATACAGAACGCCGCAGCTAGACTCATCCTCGGCCTTCCTTGACGAACCCACATCATAACCCACCTCAGGCAACTTCACTGGCTCCCCGTACAGAAGAGATACTAATTCAAGCTGTTGACCCACACAGACAAGGCTCGACACACCCAAGGGCCCGCATACATTAACCACCGCCTGATGTTCCACAAACAGTCAAGAAGACAAGCTCCGCCTCCCTATCACTTGCTTTTACTCCCGCATCTACCGAAGCAGAAGTGGAGGACGCTCCTTCTCCCACATCGCAGCAAATACCGGGAACAGCCTACCCATGGAGGTCCGGACAATCACCTTACTTCTGGAATTCTAAATGGCCCTCAGGACCTGGTGGTTAGAATAAGCCTCCGAGACCTGCAAGCGCCTGGATACCCTATTGGGTGATTAGCCGCGCTTTATAAATCCTGATTGAGCTTATGTGCGCTACATAATTCAGGCCATGGTGCTGAGGCTGTTCAAAATGTTGAGAACTGCCAGTGAAGAGCACATTTAGGCCAAGACGTATGTAAGGTCTGAATATGCACCCATACAAGTACATTGACACTTGCTTGTATGGTATTGGTTTCGGCTTCCTTTGCATACACAAAATCATAATATATGTAGCAGCAGAAAGGTAAGGCTGACAGAAGTGAGTCAGGTGGAGAGAGTCCAGGGTGAGGTTGAGAGAGAGAAAGGTGGCTTGAGGAGATGTGAATGTGAAGCAGAGAGAGAGGAGGGAGAGAAGTAGGAGAGTTAGGAAGACAGGGAGTGGGTGAGGCAGAGAGAGGAAACAGTGAGGGATGCAAAGCTTGGTAAGAAGGAGAGAAGGAGGGTGAGTCGGAGAGACAAAAGGGTGAGGCAGAGAAACGGGTGAGGCAAAGAAAAGGGTGAGGCAGAGAAAAGGGTGAGGCAGAGAAAAGGGTGAGGCAGAGAGAGAAAGGTGAGATGGAAACAACTAGTGAGAGGATGCTGACACAGAGAGAGGCAAGGTGGAGACAGGAAGGAGAGACAGAAAGAGGAGGGTAAGGTGAAAGAAATATGAGGGCAAAGTAAAAAAGAGAGAGGAGGCCGTAGCTGGGAGAAGGAAGACGTGGTGGATGGGTGGGTGGGGGGAAGAGAAAGAGAGAGAGGGAAAAAAAGAAAGAGAGAAAGAGAGAGAGAGAGAGAGAGAAAGAGAAAGAGAGAAAGAGAGAAAGAGAGAAAGAGAGAGAGAGAGAGAGAGAGAGAGAGAAAGAGAGAAAGAGAGAAAGAGAGAAAGAGAGAAAGAGAGAAAGAGAGAAAGAGAGAAAGAGAGAAAGTGAGAAAGAGAGAAAGAGAGAAAGAGAGAAAGAGAGAGAGAGAGAGAGAGAATGAATGAGACAGGAGGAAGGAGAGAATGAGGTGGGCAGGAGAGCATGACGAAGCAGAGGGTGAGAGGGAGAGAAAGGAGGTTGTGGCAGAGAGAGCAGAAGAAATAAAGTGTATAGGTAGAAACCCCCAAAATACAGAGTAAAACTAGTAGGAACAACCCCGACAGTTGGAAGAGTACGAGGATAGTCTCCCAGCAAGACCACCCACAATGTCCAGGGCCAGATCTCAGGTTAGGCTTTGAAAAATATACTCGCCCACTCGCTATGGCAAGCCAGATTTTATCAGGTTGAGCTATTTTTAGCACCTCCTCGTCCATTCTAATGAGTGAACTTAAGCTGGAAGGAACAGGTGTTCTGTTCATTCAGAAAGTGAATGAGCAATAAAGACACTGTTAAATCTTTTTTTCATCTTGACACATTTCCTGTCTCTTCAAGGACTGAGTTGAAATGCTAGTATTTCTTTTTACTAAGTGATGCTTATCTTATCCTGGAAAATGGTGTTTACTTTTCTCTTATTACAGTTAGAGGTTTTTGTCAAGTGAGCTGTCTTACAATCACTGTTAAACAAAATGCTGTAAGATGTCAGTATTTTTCCTAACACAAAACATTTAAACAGCTTGTAAATGAATTGTACAAGTATTAAAAAATATATCAGGAATTATGAATGAAGATTGTTTTGTATTTCAGGAGTGTGATGCACATAAAGATTTAAATAGGAGAAAAATAAATCAGAACACTTTTCTTGGTAATGTGCAAATGGCAAATCTTTACAGAAACTCGATTTCCAAACACTGTACACTATATAGTTGTATCAGTAAAACCACATGTCAGTGGGAAATGTTGTGGCAATTACAATGAAAAATCTGCTGCCTGCAAATAAGTGTGCTACCACTTGATGCTTCAGGTATGTATTTATTAAAAGTGACCGTTTTTAAACATGATTTGAGAAACATTCTGTCCCGCCCTGATGACAATGTGTATCCTATATGAGGCTAGATTTGCATTATATATGAAGCAAAAGTAGAGTCTGTTAAATCAAACAAAAGTGTTTTTTGTACAGCAGACATACTGAACTTGCATTATTTTTTTTATATACTTTTTTAAATTAATTACAAAATTCCAATCATCACAAATATGAATTTGCATATATTTTGATCTTATAACATCCGGTGCATAGTGTTAACAACTAACATATAATCAATAAATCAGGTCAGGTGTACAGTTATTAGTCCTAGACATTTCCATTTCCACAGTCTGAGATATACACAAGTCCCCTCGATATGCATTCCACCCAATCCACTTTTTGTCCAATTTCTTGGGACATCCTCGAGATTCAAACACTTCTTTTTCTGCAATCATGCACTTATCAAGTTCGGCCGCCCAGGCCTTTGTCGATGGTCTCCCCGCTTCCCCCCACTTCATTGCTATTGCTCTTTTTACTAGTGTATATCCCAAAGTGGCCAGTTGTTGTTCCACCTCCGTGAGATCAGTCGCTTCCCAAATGTTAAGAAACCCCAATGGTGGAGTGAGGCTGATCTTTTTACCGAGTGCATCCTACATGTGTGTTGTTGCCCCCTCCCATATGGGTCGCAGGAATTGACAGTCCCATATAGTGTGGTAGAAAGTTACATCCAGGTGACACCCCCTCAGACAAAATGCGTCCTGTCTGGTCCCTATTCTTGCCAGTGTATCCCCTGTGAGGTATGTTCTTGGTAAGATTTTTAATTGAATCAAACGGAAGCGAAGTGGGATAGCTGCCTCCCTTGGCGACATCAGCGCTGTTTGCCAGGCTTCGTCTTCGATGTCTCCTATGTCAGCTTGCCACCGACTTCGGAGAGCTTGGAAGGGGACATTGAATATTGGAAGGTGCTCTCATATGTGATAAAGAAGAAAATGGTGGCTCAGTGAATTAAGATATTTGCCAAGGATCATATACTTTTCAACCAGTTTATGGGTCAAGAGCATTATAATTAGGTTGAGTAGATTATTTAAGTAACTAGACCTCCAGGAATATAAAACTTTTAGGTTTAGGTTGGATTGCTTTCGTCTGGTTTCATTTCCAGCTATAAATGACTGGTCCAGGAATCTTTGCCACGGTCCGTGCGATAATCTAGCACCACAAACAATGCATGTGATCCATTTTTGTAAATTTTATGCTAAGGAACGTGCCAGATGGATTATGCCTTTTTTAAAGCAGGGAGCGTGGCGGCAATGTCGTCCGGCCTTCCCATTTTTACAATTACTGGATAATGTGTACTGTATTGGAATCATGACTGGGCTTTTTTAAAAGTATACTGAGGAAAAGGAGAAGCATAATTTGTTAGCTTTTAAACTGTAAAATCATGTATCACTGGGCTAGCTGTATATGCAAATGTACCTTTTAATGTGTATTTTAAATGCATTGTCTTTTGTATCTTCTGCTTTTATGATTTTACCAAGTATTTAAAATCGAATAAAGCATTTTCTGAATCTAGTAACATTTTAAAGATTTTTCAAGGCCTGCAGATACCTTGTAGACACTAGGCAACCCTATTCCTCTTCAAGGTCCACGAATGGTTTTTCATGACTCTCCCAGATCCATACTTCTGGAGCCAGGCTTGACTGCAATACCATATGAAAAGTGCTGTCATCATATGTTTATCCACACATCTTCAAAAGGTAAAGTAATTTCAGCTGGAGTTTCAAGTTTATTTTTATTTGCATAGTTACTGAAAACCAGTGAAACATTTTAAAATAGCCAATAAAACAGGTGTTGTACCCCAGTAAAACCAATAATACACATACTAAAAATGCTGTACAGTGCGTACATGACTCTGGTTAAAATAGACGGTGAGGCCGTTAGAGTGAATCAGTGATTCCCTGAATAAAGTGCAGTGCGGTCATTAAAATGCATTACTAAAACATAAGTGCGCGTAGTGAGGTGCTGTATAGTACATACATGTTTGGCAATGATAGCTAATGAATTTGGCCCCTGCTGAAATGTTATACATTAAAAGGTTGCTCTTTTCTTCTTGCTACAAAGAGATGCAGCGACCAGCTTGCGAGCTAATGGCTACACAGGCAGCTTATTACTAACGCTGCTGAGGTTGGATTGTCATTTTAGGCATTTTTTTGTTCGGCCAGCGTGAAAAGTTTTACCGTTCTGTAGTTCAGTTGCGTGGCCACCATGTGGTAAATAAAAATTCCTTTACCGGGACTGAATTTGATACAGAAACATTATAAAATAGCTCAGTAAAATGAGAGGCAGAATCCGTGATATTAGAGTTTCGGAATGGGCTTTATTCCAATAATCGATTATAATCGGATGCTTCAAGTTCCATCACCACGGGGGTTCAGGAAGTGAAGTACATATTTTATTGACAAGAAGTAACTTTTATAGTACATACATTATAATGAAGTGAATACAGTAGGCGTAACAATTGATAAGGACATTGACGTTTGGTCTGCGTAACCGAAAATGGGTGTAATAATGAGTAAAAAGGAACATGATTGGTTATGATGTAATACATAGGTGGATCTATAAGATAATACTTGGCATTGATGCGCGCGCAGCAGTATGACGTGTAATTGACGTGTAACTAGGGGGTGACGGGGACTTGACATTTAGCTCTATATGTGGAGACGAGAAGTCTGGGGGGTCAAGTCAACCTAATCCCAAATCATATCTAACATCCTATGTTTAAAGAACTATGTTATCCATAAAAGAGGGACTCTCGGACAGAATCTATTCTATACTGACTGTGCGTGCGTGTACAAGCGTCTAAGTGTCTACACTGAATGCGAGGGGGTAGGAATATTCCATGGTAACAGGGCTATGAATTACTTGCATGAGGACAGAGAAGATGGGCCTTTTTGCTTGGTAACTGGAAGAATGTTTACTTAAACTACTAGGCAGGAATGCATCGGCTGAGGGGGAGGCAGATAATTCGAAGGTGAAATACAGTTCTTGGCAGAGAGTAAGCTGATGTCAGGCTTCGTGAGCCGCGCAGAGAATGAGACAAAGTTCATGGTCACAGATGCAGGCTCGGGCTGGAGCTTTCAGAGGCAGAAGGCAAGAGGAGTTTTGATGACAGAATCAGGGCCTACTTGCCTGGACTGAAAAGTGGCATAAGTGAACCATATAAAGCCGATGGCCTTTCATATTTAGGAATGGGATATCCGGCCTATACATGGCGGATCTGTCAAAGGACATGTTGACGGTGGACGCACATGTATTTGCGTCTTCATAACTGGAACTGGAGGGAACATACATGTACTTGTGACATGCACATGGAACCGTTGGGGTCCAAGATAGGGGACATAACTGACCAGAAAAATCCATATTTCCACATTCCCTCCTTGTCCCCTACTTGCCCTTCAAGAGATATCAATCTTCATCAATCCATTGATCTGTTCATATAGCATCATTTGTTCTTCTTTCTTCTTCCGGGATCTTGAATGAAAATCTTGATGTGGAATGCACGATGTGGCACACAGACCACAAATTGCTGGTCCACATTGTAGACATAGACAGCAACTGAATAGTATGAGAAGGCCAATACCTAGGAAGGATAAAACTCTCCATCCCCAGGCTGATACCGCATTCCAAAACCAACTGGACCAAGTCCAAGTGCCTGGGTTCTGGTGTATCTGGCTTACAATCTTATGAAGGCGAGTGATGGCTTTATATACAGATGGCGAATTTTCTGGTATGAATACGCAGCAGCTTGATCCGATGACCCTACAAGCTCCGCCCCTATCAGCCAGGATGACGTCAAGGACAAGACGATTTTGAAGCACAACAATCCGTATAGCAGACTGCTCTTCCGTTAAATTGCCTAAGGCGGAAATAGTCTCATTCACTACTGCTTCAAGGGTTCTAGTTAATCTACGTATCAGCTTACTATTAGTAACAGTACCTATATAGGGAAAGATGCCTTTATTAAAATCTACATACTTGTCCCATGCCGTCTCAGTGTAATCGACAATGGGGAGATCTCTCCGTTCTCTGTTGTGTACTAAATGAATATTTCTGTAATAATCAGGAGGAGCTAGGAAAACAGGTGGCAAAAGGAATGCAATGTAGCAGGTACCATCCCAATCTAGAGGTAGACGCATATATGCAGTCTGACCACATATAAAGTAGGAGTGGCAAGAAGCTCTAAATGAAGATTTTCCTTGATCACTGAATTCTACCATAGTAGTGCATTTACTATGGCCCATATGTATGGAACCAACCTTTCTTACACATAATTCACCCCTCGCTGGGAATACTGACATGGTGGGTAAGACTAGTTCAATTTCAGATACGACATTTAGAATCATGAGATTAGGTGTAAAATTACCTAATCCATATACTTCATTTTCTAGATCAGTTCCTGTTCTTTTGGGGCGACCCTCCTTGTCAGGGTAACAGACCTTGAGTAAAGCTAGGTTCAGATTTCCCCATACCCAATGATCTTGGTAAAATGCTGTGTCTGAGTCTATGGAATTAATTAAGCTAAACCATGCTCCACAGGAGCCATTATGTGTAAATGGATGTGGAAAGAAAGGCAGGACTCCTTCATAATTCTGATAGGGAGGGAGTCGGCCACACACCCAACAATTGGTGGCATTACTAGTCTGATGGGAATGATGTAACATACTAATGAAAGTGTTATTGCGCAGCGCAAGTCTATAAGACAATTCATGCGGAGGTAAGTCACTAAAAGAATGTTCAGCAGCAACATTATAAACATGTCTAGAAATAGGGTAATATATGTGCAACAACATACTTGTAATAATTATTAAAAGACTCAATAAAAACAAAATTAATAATGTCACTATGCAGTGGCTACGCAGTGATTTACAATACGCCTGTCGTTTCAACATTTTTCGGGTATTTTCTCTACTCAGGTCCAAGGGATACATGTCAGAGACAATTCAACCGCTTCACCTTGGAGAGGACTTAAACAATCAAATTGCTCGACTGGTTGGGCCTAAGCTTTAGTTTGTAATTTTCAGATTTGTTAGGTTCAACAAAAGGGAGTTTTGTATCAGTCTGTGAGGGAGTGCAGGGCACAATGTCTATATCCGAAGATAGTCCATGAAATTTCTTGATGTGGCTTGAATGAATCCAGCCCTTGCGGCCCTCGATCTTCACGGCTGTTCTTGTGGTCAACAGGACCAACTTGGGTGCTTTCCACCTGGGCTCCAGCTGAGTCTTTCGGTCGAAATTCCTCACAAAGACAAGATTACCCGGAACAACGTCATGGGGTTTCACCTCAGTGTTGTCGGGAAAGGCTGCAGCTACCTGTGAACGAGAAGATTGTAGTGCAGACATCAAGGAAGCCAAGTAATCTGTCAGCATATTACAGTCAATATCAGTTATTTTGCGTGGTATAGGCGTCCCCCACATATTCGGTGGTCTACCGAAGATCACCTCATACGGGGATAGCCCTGTTCGAGAGTGTGCTACCATTCTCATGTAAAAGAGTGCAACTGGTAACGCTACTACCCAGTCGACACCTTTCTCTCTGCATATTTTGGACATTCTAATTTTCAGTATCTGGTTATGTCTTTCTACGAGACCTGCTGCCTCGGGATGTCGGACACAGTGGAATTTCCACTGATATCCTAACAGAAGTGAAACGTGTTTCATTAATTCGGATGAGAACGGCTGGCCGTTATCTGAGTAAACAGCACGTGGTAAACCGTATCGTGGGAAGAATTCTCGAACCAACTGTTTGGCAGTAGTCGGGGCAGTGTAATCTGAAACCGGGTATGCCTCCGTCCAACGGGACAGAGCGCAGACAACTACGAGAACATATTTGAATCCTCTGCATCGTTCCATCTGGATATAATCCATCTGGAGTACTTCAAAAGGATGATTAGGGGTATGAAATCCACCCTGTTCTACGGGAACGCTTTTTCCTGGGTTGAACTGACAACAGATCATACAGGTACGGACCTTTTGTTTTGCTGCTGCTCGTAAATGTTTATTGAACCAAATGTGTTGAATGCTGTCTAGCATAGCTTTTTCTCCTAAATGTGCTGGACTATGTATAGTGTTAATTATGACTTGGACCATTGAATCAGGAAGGAACCATACAGACCTTTCCTTCATCATCCATCCTTGGTCCGTTTGGATCCCTCCTAATTCAGTCCATTTCTTTATTTCGTCTGGTGTAGCATGTGTCTGTATGTCAATTACGTCAAGAGTAGGATCTTTAACTGTCATACAATGTGTCGGTGTCGGGACTATTGTCTTTGTCATATCGGGGGTTTGAGTTTGAGCAATCAGTTTAGCTGTTCTGTCGGCTAGATCATTGCCTTGGGAAATGATATCAGTAACCTTCGTATGAGCCTTACATTTCATAATTGATATTTCAGTGGGTAGATGTATTGCATCTAATAATGCATGAATGAGGGGTCCGTGCTGAATGTGGGCACCGTGGGAAGTTAAATAACCTCTCTCTCGCCACAGCACGCCGAAGTCATGTACAACTCCGAATGCATAACGTGAGTCAGTGTATATGTTGACTTTTTTATTCATGGCTTGAATACAGGCTTGTGTCAGAGCGATAAGTTCTGCGGCTTGAGCTGACAAAGTAGTTATACGATTAGTTTCAATGACCTCAGTATCTGTTGTGACTGCGTAGGCGGCTACTAACTATCCTGTACTTGTTCTCATGCATGAACCATCTACATACAAGGTCAGGTCTGGATCTGACAATGGGACATCGGTTAAGTCTTGTCTGGGTTTTGTTGTTATTGTAATAACTTCAATACAGTCATGGGCTAGTGGGTCTGTTCCGACTACTGGTAAAAGTGTGGCAGGATTCAATGTGTTACAGCGTCTGATTTCTATATGTGGCTGAAACAATGTAAGCTCGTATCCTGTAAGTCGCGCTACAGTCAAGTGTTGTGTTTGCGTTCTATTTACAAGAACCTCTACTGCATGTGGTACTTGAACTGTCAATGGATGTCCTAACACTATGGCATCGCTTTGTCTGATTGCTAAAGCTGTTGCTGCTACTGATTTTAGGCATGCAGGCAAAGCCTGAGCTACGGGATCTAATGTACTAGAAAAATAAGCACATGGTTTGTGTGCTCCTGCTTGTTCCTGTGTGAGTACTGACAAGGCCGTACCTTCGCGTTCTGTAACAAAGAGTGTAAACTGTTTTCTGTAACATGGCGTTGCTAAAACGGGTGCTTGACATAAAGCTTTCTTTAAGCTTTCAAAAGCTTGTGTGTGTTCCTGAGTCCAAGGGAGAACAGTCGGTGTGGCTGCCTCCTGTGTTGTCAATTGAATGAGTGGTTTTGCTAGAAATGCATACTGAGGGATCCACTGTCTACAATATGAAGTGAGGCCTATGAAAGCCCGCACCTCCTTCTGTGTCTTGGGTATTGACATGTTAGCAATTAACTGAATGCGGTCGGGTGTAAGCTGCCTTCCCTCCTTGGACAGCGAGTGACCAAGATAAATAACTCGCTGGACACAGAATTGCAGCTTAGAAGGGGACACCTTGTGCCCCTTTTCGGCTAGAAATTGTAAAACTGTCAGTGATGCTTTCTCACATTCGGGTTCGCTTCTAGCGGTGATCAACAGATCATCGACATATTGAAGCAGGGCAGTGTTAACCGGCATGTGGATACTGTCAAGTTCTCGTTTCAGTGCTTGGCTATAGATGCTGGGGCTTTCTGTAAATCCTTGAGGTGCGCGGGTGAATTTAAAGCTACGCCCATTTAAACTAAATCCGAACAAATATTGGCTTTCCGGATCTATTGGGACGCTGAAAAAGGCATTTTTGAGATCAATTACAGTAAACAATGTTGCTTCGGAATCAATAGCTGTCAATAATGACGAGATATCTGGGACCACAGGAAATTGTGGCACAATACATTTGTTTAACTCGCGCAGATCAATAACCAATCGATATACTGGCGGAGCTGTAGGATCTGTTCGTTTAAGAATCGGAATTATCGGTGAATTACATACATTGGAGTCTGTTTCTACAACTACTCCTTGGGCAATAAGCTCGTCAATTATTTGTAGTAAAGCCGTTACAGCATCTGGTGGTAACTTGTATTGTCGCATTCGTGGTAGCACCACTCCTGCCTTTAGTGTGACTCGATATGGTGTAATATTCATGCAACCAACATCAGTAGGGCCTTGTGCCCATAGATGTGTAGGTAAAGTCTGCAGTCGGGGATCCATGTCTCTAGATACATAGTGACCTTTAAAATCACGTAAAAACAACCTTACTCCTTCCGGAGAACAACATATTATGGCTCCTAGGGCTTTCAACGTTTTTATTCCTAACAAGTTTTCTGGACATGATTTAGTAAGCAATAAATCTGTAGTTCGGGTCAGAGGTCCTATCGTAAGTGGAAGAGGCTGTGACACTTCATTAACAATAGGTTTTCCTGAAAAACCAAGGGAAATATTCTGTGAGCCTGAGAGGGGTGCCCCTGGGACTTCACTTCGTTTTATAGTTGTTCGACTTGCCCCTGTATCGAGTAAAAATTTTCTATCTTGACCTAATAATTCACTATGTACATAAGGTCCTTCTTGATCTACAGGAATCTCGATAAGGGGTAAGTCAACTTCCCTCTCTAGGCTAGTTCATGCGTAACGTTGATACTCCGGATATTCATACTGTGCAGTCTGATACATTTGTCGTGTTGTTGTCTGTGTGGCAGCAACAGGCAACGGTGGTGCAGCTGGCACAAACTGTATTGGCTGTTGTGCGGCTGGCATGGCCTGGGCATGCTGCGTAGCTCCTTGTTCATTCTGATCTTGTCTTAGTGGCCGTGATCTTTCTTGTGTTTTACCTATGGCGATATTATGTTTTAGCACTGGACAATCGTGTACGTAATGACCTGGCTTTTTACAATAATTGCATGTCCCTTTTACAGGTCCTGCTGAATCGGAATGTGTCATACCCTTTTTATGTCCTTCAGCTGGAACTGTCTGGGAAACTAGCATTTTCATTTTCGTGTCTTTCATGCGTCTGTGTTCATGTTCTTGTTCCTCTTTAATTCTATTGTGGTGGTACTGTAACATTTGTAACATTTGTGTTGGAGTGTTACCTTGCCAGGTACTCTCGAATTTTAATACTCTATTCTTTACTGGGGGCAGGGCATTTTCCACTAATTTTGTTACAAACAGATGCGGGTATGATTCGCTACTTGCTTTTATGCCACTATTTATACCAAAACATTTCTCGAATCGGGCATAGTAATCGCTAGTGTCTTCATCTTGCTTCTGTTTACAGGCTGAAATTGTACCCCAATCTTCCTTTTTCGTAGTTAATAAACGTGGCAGTACCTGTACTAGTAGACCTGGTAGTGCTTTAGTTTTGTCCCCAAGCCCCGAACCTGGACCTCGGGCCCTTTCTTCTGCTTCTAATGCTGACCATTCTATCTTTTGATCACCTACCTCCCACTCTTTTTCCTTGAGTTTCTCATAAATGCCAGCAGGCATCAACACCTTTAATATTGTCATAATGTCGGGGTAGGTATACTCTCCCATGAGTAACATGTCTTTAATTTCTCGGTGAAAACCCGCTGGGTCCTTGTCATGACTGGGTACTACTTTCTTCATTTCTAACAATTCTATTTTCGATATAGGCGTATATACAAATACACGTTTAAACTGATTGTCCTCGCCTTTTATTGGGTGTACTTCTCGTAAGGGATTCTGTCTATCCAGGTGATACGTCGTTCTTTCCTTGACAGGCAATGAGACATGCTCTGAGCATACAAAAAGAATATACTGCTTTCTAGATACTAGAATTTCTTTAATTAATTTGGTACCTGGACCTCTCCATTTATTCATAAGCAATTCAGTCAATATGTCAGGTAAGGGACCAGGGTCCGAATGCTGACTCTGATATAGTATAATGAGTTGTTGAATCATATAAATCCCAGCTAACCTCTGCTCATCTGGGGTGAGATTCAAAAATGTGCGTACTACTGTCTCATCACTATATTTTCCGGGACTGTCCACCCAATGAACAGCTGCCCTCGCTAAGTCTTGTTCATCCATAGAATCGAGAAAATGATAACCCCTTCGTTCTCGGAGTAGTTTGTCGGCGGTTTGGAACGAATGCTCGTTAGGCCTTATGTTAATTATAGGTATTTGGAAATTCCTGTCATTATCTGGACATATTGGACGTATTGGGTCAGTATGACATCTAGTCTGATTCCTATTACAAGATCTTCCTCTACCTACATAGGCTATGGTGTCTGACTGTCCGGCGGGCAGTCCTGACCCTTCTTCCTCGCTTTGCTCGAACTCGTCTGTCTCTAATCTCTCTTCGTGTAGGCGTTCTATTTCTTTACGGATCTTTCGGCACATGGCTATTATACAATTTTGCTTATCGTGTCTCCCTTCTGATATATTCTGGCTCCATTTTGTAAGAATTTTCATTGCTTCCGGATCTACCCCCGGTCGGTCTTGATTTCTGATCACACAGTTTATGAGGAAACGCAACAGTTCCCCCTGTATCTCTACTTTCTGGTATTCCATAGCTCTGTTAATACATTCTGGATCTCGCCCTGTTTGAACAAAATGATATATTTTATCTAGATGCGCAGTCATTCCTGGTAGCTTCGCTAAATACCCTGCGGCTCGTCTGATACGTAATGATGCCAGGATCATTTCGTCCTCTTTACCGAGCACCGGGTCATATCTACAATCTATAAGAAGTTCCTTAAGCGTACGATCACTTACGAATTTGGGTGTACGTGAATGCGCTGACTCTTGGAAAATAAGTTTATTTATTCTAGGTGGCGTAGAAAAAATATTGGTAGCACCTCCCGTGGCCCCGTCTGGGGCGTCGGGTGTGAAAGGATTCGTCGAACGTGACACAGCAACTATAGGTGTGGACTCAGCTATAGAAGTACTTGTAGGAACAGATGCAGAAACAGATGTGCTTGCCGGAACTTGTGACTCGATTTGTTGCTGCAGGGATCCGGGTGCTGGATCTTGGCGTTGGACCTCCCTGGTATGCGGTCTACGTGGGGCGGAATTAGCATACTCGGGAGCTGCGTCATCTAAATATGAGGAAAGAAAAACATCTTCTGCGGTTCTAGGATGCCCCTTAGGATGTACCTTGATTGGGAATAATGGGGGTGGCAAGTCTTTCGGTATCTCTGGAGTAGCCTTAGGTAATCCTTCGGCCAGAAGGGGATACATACCATTCATAAGGGCATTTCTTTGTCTGTCTACTTGTTCTGATTTCACTCGGATACCTTCCTCAATTAATAGATTCTCTCGAACTTTATTGGAATTCTCTTTACTCTTCTCTTCCTGTCTACGTGCTTTTTCTGTTCGTCTATGTGATTCTTTACGCCATAATTCAACGGCGTCTTTCTGTGACTGTCTGACTTTTCTTTTCCATAACTCTTCCTCGACTTTCATGATGCACTCTGCATCCCAGGTCCCCGCTGTGGGCCACCTCTGACTTTCTGGTAATCCCTTGGTATAGTCTACCCATAAATCAAGAAATAATATAGCGTCTAAGCCATGTTTGTGATACATAAAGTGCCCTGGAGTGTCCCTAGGAGGAATAGGGACGGCTTCTTCGAGAACCCCTTTTCTGGTGGTGATCTGTCTTAATTTCGAAAAGAGCGGCATATTGAGAACTGACCTTATACTTGATTTTGACCTGATACTTGAATTTGAACAGACTTAATACAATAAACACGATAATGAACAGTCATTCATACCACGATATACAGAACATACTTAAACACTTTAAACATTTAACATTAAACCTTTAACTGAAACAATGATGATCGTCTGCATAACTAATCACCAAGCTTAATTCTCGACAATAACTAGACAATAACTAGATACTTCGGAATACTTCGGAATACTTGATATACTGCTAAACAGTACAGATACACTGCTAAAACAGTGCAGACCGGATTTGTGTACCCAAACCCGTCTTGACCGGCACAACCTATGTGCACGTCAGAAATGCCTCCCCAGCAATGGTACTCACCGGGTAGCTTCGGAAACGGAAGGCCTCAGTAACTTGAACTTGAACCGGACTGGACTCGACTCGACTCGACTCGTCGGACACTGGGCTTGACTTCGGACTGGTGGGTCTCTGTATACCTCGGATCTTGCTCTCTCAGCTAGGCTCTGGTCGGGATACTTCGCACTTCTCACCGCCTCGTCTGGGTGTTGATCGCAGTCTCAGTCTCAGTCGCCCCCGCTTGACCGGAGGGAGATACAGGAAATCCTGCTGGTACGCGTTATTGTCCGTCCAGCTGTGGCAGGAGACCGGGCCTGCAACGCACCGCCGGCGCGTGAGATGAGAAAGTGTCCCTGTTCGGGCGCCATCATGTGGTAAATAAAAATTCCTTTACCGGGACTGAATTTGATACAGAAACATTATAAAATAGCTCAGTAAAATGAGAGGCAGAATCCGTGATATTAGAGTTTCGGAATGGGCTTTATTCCAATAATCGATTATAATCGGATGCTTCAAGTTCCATCACCACGGGGGTTCAGGAAGTGAAGTACATATTTTATTGACAAGAAGTAACTTTTATAGTACATACATTATAATGAAGTGAATACAGTAGGCGTAACAATTGATAAGGACATTGACGTTTGGTCTGCGTAACCGAAAATGGGTGTAATAATGAGTAAAAAGGAACATGATTGGTTATGATGTAATACATAGGTGGATCTATAAGATAATACTTGGCATTGATGCGCGCGCAGCAGTATGACGTGTAATTGACGTGTAACTAGGGGGTGACGGGGACTTGACATTTAGCTCTATATGTGGAGACGAGAAGTCTGGGGGGTCAAGTCAACCTAATCCCAAATCATATCTAACATCCTATGTTTAAAGAACTATGTTATCCATAAAAGAGGGACTCTCGGACAGAATCTATTCTATACTGACTGTGCGTGCGTGTACAAGCGTCTAAGTGTCTACACTGAATGCGAGGGGGTAGGAATATTCCATGGTAACAGGGCTATGAATTACTTGCATGAGGACAGAGAAGATGGGCCTTTTTGCTTGGTAACTGGAAGAATGTTTACTTAAACTACTAGGCAGGAATGCATCGGCTGAGGGGGAGGCAGATAATTCGAAGGTGAAATACAGTTCTTGGCAGAGAGTAAGCTGATGTCAGGCTTCGTGAGCCGCGCAGAGAATGAGACAAAGTTCATGGTCACAGATGCAGGCTCGGGCTGGAGCTTTCAGAGGCAGAAGGCAAGAGGAGTTTTGATGACAGAATCAGGGCCTACTTGCCTGGACTGAAAAGTGGCATAAGTGAACCATATAAAGCCGATGGCCTTTCATATTTAGGAATGGGATATCCGGCCTATACATGGCGGATCTGTCAAAGGACATGTTGACGGTGGACGCACATGTATTTGCGTCTTCATAACTGGAACTGGAGGGAACATACATGTACTTGTGACATGCACATGGAACCGTTGGGGTCCAAGATAGGGGACATAACTGACCAGAAAAATCCATATTTCCACAACCAGGTCAAAACATGCCAGCACCGCTTGCCTCCTGGTGCGATTTCCTTTCTACTTGAAGCGGACCTTTAACAGCTGGGATCTCTCTTGCTGCAGCTCCTAGCATGTGCAGATTAAGTGCAGAATGTCTTCTTGTTCCATATCACACAGCCTGCAAGTGCTTTGGGTTGATGCCCTCAGCCAAGGTGGGAGGTGCAGAGTACATGAAAGAATGCCCAATCTATGCCTTAGGAATTGTATTTTTATTGATTTAAGATAACCCTGATTGAAGTATTTTTGCGAGTGTTTTATAAGAATTTAGGGTCATCCAGGCATGAGTTCTGGCTGAGAATGTTGCCTTGTCCTTCACCAGTCAGAGTTGTTTTATGCAGTTCCAGACCAATTTTTTGAAAGTTAAATGATGAAGCTGCGTGTACCAGAGTTCGGTGAGTCTGGCAGTTTCCAAAGATTCCTGTAAGTAACTTCTTGCGTGGGAAGTTTCTCTGTGCTGGAGTTCTTGCATCAGCAGTTGATTTAAGGTGTTTCAGGAGGAAGTTCTGATCTTGTTCCAGCAGATAATATAAGATCTATGCCTAACCAGGGATTGTTTTAATAAGCCGAACTCCAGCCTTATTTGAGCTGGTGTGGTATAGGACGGAAGGCAAAACATGGTTCCGTATGCTTTAACCAGCGTGCTGTCCAGTAAGTTGGCGTCTCTACCCCGCATTGCTTTGCTGCCGTAGATTATCATAGGGAGTAGTTTGGCTTGTACTACCTTCAGGAGCGGGCTCAATGTAGGCCCCGTCAATTTATTTGCAAGATTTTTCATTGATATTGCTATGACCAACCCTCTCCTTCTAATTTCTTCTTTCTGGCGAGCGAAGGTCCCTTCTTTATCAATGATGACTCCTAGGTACTTGTATTCAGTTGTTGGTTCAAGCTGTCTACCTCCCAAGTGACATCTCCTCTGCCGATACCTTTTGTTATTTATCGCCATTGTCCCGGTCTTACTAAGGTTGATTTTTTTTTTTTTTTTTTTTTTTTTAAAAGCTTTTATTGAACAATAATTCGATTACAAGCACGGGCCTACAACCACCAGGGCCGGCCGCTAAGTACAGAATAAAATATACATTTATCAAAGCTGCAGTCGGTTCCCGGGGCTCGGCCCCGTAGTGACTCCGGATAGTTCTAAAGGAACAGGAGACTTAAGTCCAACAAACACAAAAAACTGAAAGAAAAACAAAAGGCGAGGCATAAAGACAAACAGTGCAGGTCAGGCTTCCTCCGGGGAACTCCAGTTCAGACCATTAAGCAGCACGCGAAAGGAAGGAGTACCGGGAGGCTGGGGACGGGGGGGGGGGGCCAAGGGAAACGAACGTCCATATGTAGTCATTCCAAAAGGTGCCCGGAACCGTCAAGGGTCAGGGGGACATGGCGATATCGGTGTCCACCAGGGGGGGCGTACAGATACCCCCGCGATATGCATTCCATTGCCCCCAGATTCTGCCCCATGCCCCCGGCTTACCACGGGCAACATACACAGTCTTCTCCCTGAACATACACCAGTCCATATTCTCCTTCCATACTGACACGGTGGGCGGCCGCTGGGCACCCCAAAGCTGCGCTATATCTCTCTTGGCAATCATGTTCCCCAGGGCCGCCCACCGAGTCTGAGCTGCGCTGTAATCATTGGGCTCCCACACATTCAGGACACAGCGACGCACCTCCGGCAGCAGCACAACCCCAGTGACCTGTCCCATAACCGTATGTACCCGGCGCCAGTAGTCCGCCACCTCGCGGCACTCCCACAGGATATGGAGAAAGGTGGCGCTGAGCCCACAACCCCGCTTACAGAGCCCATCATCGGAATATCCCATCGAGACTAAGCGAGGACCCGTCACATACACCCGGTGAAGAATCTTAAGCTGTACCAACCGGAGACGGGCCGGAATGGCGACCTCCTTGGGGGACGACAGTGCAGACTGCCAGTCCTCGTCGTCCAATTCCACCCCATCCCCCGTCCAAGCCTCCCGAAGGCGCACCAAGAGGTCAGCCCGATGATTAATCAGTTTCTTATAAATTAAAGAAATAGTACTGTCAGGGACATGTCCGTCAAGTATGCGGTCCTCGAGGGGCGAAGAAACCGGGATCTTGGTCCCCTCTCCAAAGACTGAAAGCAGGGCGTGTCGAACTTGGGCATAGCGGAAGAACTCCCTGTCCGTAAGCTCATATTCGGCCTGAAGAGCCGCGAAAGTCTTAACCGCGCCCTTATGCCACAGGTCTCCCACTTTGCTGATACCAATCGTATCCCACTGGTCAAACCCCTTCGTAGTCCAGAGGCTCCCCAGGCGATCGGAGGCAAACAAAGGAGTAGCACATGTCAGTCGCTCACTCCAGCCCGTGGCCGCAGTGGCAGCCCTCCAGGTCCGCACCGCAATCTTAGTAGGACCCGTAAGGGTCCGGCCAGCCGAGCGGGAGTAAAGCGCCCTGTTATAGTCCCCGCCGGGAAGCAGGAACTTGTCCATCTCATACGCCGGATTCAGGCCAGGCGCATACGTGGCATGGTTGATGGCCGAAAGCTGCGCGGCCCAATAATACCTGCGAATGTCGGGAAGCGCGATGCCCCCGTCGTACCAGGGGAGAGTAAGCTTAGCAAGAGCAATACGCGCCCGCCCGTCCCACACCAATCTCCTCTGCAGGCTCTCCACCTCCCGAAAGTAGGCCACTGGGATGACGTCGAAGGAATTCTGGAGTGCATAGAGGAACCTGGGAAGGGACATCATTTTGAACAGCGCGGCCCGACCCAGCGGGGACAGGGGCAGCCTGCACCACCGGGCCGTGTCCTCCCGCAATCGCCGAAGCGGACGCAGGAGATTCTGCTCATAGCGAGCCACCGGGTCCAGCGAAACGTATATCCCCAGGTACTTAAAGCCGCTCAGAGATACCTGGATCGGAAGCCGAGGCGGCAGGAGAGGAGGACCACCGGAGATCGGATAGACGCAGGATTTAGACCAATTGATCGTGAGGCCCGAATTATTCCCAAAGGAAGTCAAAACGTCGAAGAGGACGTTGAGCGACTGCCGCGGTGAGGTGAGATATAGGAGAATATCGTCCGCATACAGCGAAACCCGATCCTCAAAGCCCGGGGCCCACCGGATCCCTCTAATCGAGGGCTCCCAGCGGAGCCAAGCCGCGAGTGGCTCCAGGGCGAGCGCAAAGAGCAAAGGGGACAACGGGCATCCCTGCCTCGTGCCCCTGCCGAGGGCAAAGGGCCGAGAGACCCGCCCATTCACCACCACCTGAGCCATGGGTCCCGTGTAAAGAAGCTTCACCCAGCCAATAAATCCTTCCCCAAAGCCAAACTTAGCCAAGACAGCCCAGAGGAATGGCCACTCGATGGTGTCAAAAGCCATCGTGGCATCCAGAGAAACCAGCACGGCCGGTTCGGAGAGGAGCTCCGCCCTGGCAAGGGCGCCGTGAAGACGCCGCAAATTAAGAGCGGTGTTACGATGCGGGATGAATCCGCATTGATCCGGATGAATAAGATCGCACACGACGCTCAACAGACGATTGGCAAGGACTTTCGCCAGGACCTTAGGCTCCGCATTTAGCAGTGAAATAGGCCGGTAAGAAGTACAGCGGTCTCGCGGCTTGTCCTCCTTGGGGATAACGACTATCGTGGCCAAACGCTGGTCGGCCGGGAGGGAACCCGCCGCCAGAGACTCACGGAACATGCGACTGAGGAAGGGCGCAAGCTTGTCAGGGCGCAATTTATATAGCTCAATGGGCAGACCGTTGGGACCCATAGCCTTGCCCGAGCGAAGGGAGCGGATCGCGGTCGCTATTTCATCCGCCGACAAGGGGGCGTCCAGCCGCTCACGGTCTTCAACGGACAGGCCGGGCAAGGCGATATCCCTCAAAAGAAGGCGAGAGTCGTCCTCATCCCTGTCAGTCACTGGGGAGTACACAGCCCGGAGGTGGTCGGCAAAACATTCCACAATCTCGTCAGGCTCAGTCACACACACACCATCCGCAGCACGCAACTCCGGGACCACACGATTCACTCTCTCCTTCCTGTCCAGCCACGCGATCAACTTTCCCGCCTTGTCCCCGGCATCGTACAGTCGACCCTGCTGCTCCCTATACATAGTTTTGGCCGCGTCAGTGACCAGGGACCTATACTCAAACTGTTTCAGGCTGAGGGCATGAAGCCCGTCCGGAGTGACATTCGCCTCCAAGGCCGACTCCAGCCCCACGATATCAGTCTCCAGCCTCACCACTGCCTCACTCTTGACCCTCTTAGCCCCCACTATCTGGGAAAGGGCGTGTCCGCGGATCACGGTTTTAAAGGCTTCCCACAGGGACATTGCAGACGACACCGACCCCTCGTTATCCAGGAAGTATTGGTCCATAGCCTTGACCAGGCTGTCACGAGTCGTAGGGTCTCGCAGGTACCATGGGTTAATGGGAGCGATCCGCCCTGCAGACCGCGGCCCGGTGTCGAAAAGAAGCCACAGCGGAGAATGGTCGGAGATACCCCGCGCCAGGTGCCTGACCTCACGAATCCGACCAGTCTGCGCCGCGGGCATAAGGAAGTAGTCTAACCTAGAGAGACTCCCATGCGCCCCCGAGTGAAAGGTGAATTGACATTGGGTCGGATGCATTAATCTCCAACTATCCACCAGGCCGAAGGTATCCAGCATCCCACCCAGCCATGCCTGGGCAGCGGGGAGGGTCCTTGGTGGGTGACGATCCAGTTCACCCGAAACCACAGAATTAAAGTCCCCGCCCATGAGCAGGAGGCTGTCCGGAAGGTCAAGCAGCATTCGACCCAAGTCAGTGAAGGTGGAGTTCTGGAGGCCCGGGGGGACGTAAACTGAAACCAGGGCAAGGGGCTGTCCCTCCCACCTCCCAATCAAGCACACATAGCGCCCTCTGTCATCCGAGACTATCTTAGTGATCTCCACCGGAAGTGAGGTTCGCAGGAGAATGCCCACCCCCCTGGAACCAGTTGTGAAACCAGAATGGGCCACGAGGCGGTATCCCCCCTGTTCATTGCATGACAAACATTACCAACCAGATGCGTCTCCTGGAGAAACACCACATCAGGAGTCAAACGACGCAAATATTGCAGTACTACACCCCGCTTGATACGGTCCCCCAACCCATTGACGTTCCATGACATAAGCCTCAACCCGTCCCCCCCCATCCCCCCCAATAGATCAAGGGTCCCCCAGCCTGCAGCACAGTTCCCAAATGTGGACAAAAATCAGTACCTCGCCCTGTAAACAAAAAACACACAGCAAAACAACCCCACGTCCCCCCCAACCCCACCCCAGGACCAACTCCCCCCACCCTGCACCCCTGCGGGCCAAAAAACCCCCCCAACTTGCAGTGTGCCTGTCGCCCCTCTAACCCCATTCTACGAAACGACCCCAGAGGAGGTAAGGGACCCGTCCCCGCCCGCCCCCCTCACTGGTCCTGGTTAAACACAATATGCAAGTGAAATAAGACCCGACTGTACAGTGCAAAACGGCAAAGTCAAGGACCAAAAGTCATTCTAAAGGGGACCCGTCACCCGCGGTGCCCGCAGAGGGTCCGGGACGGCCACCTCCGTCCGGCAGAGAGTCCAGCCAGTCACTTGCAGCCACGGGAGAGTCAAAAAAGGCTGTCCGATCCCCATGTTCCACTCGGAGTTTTGCAGGGTAGAGCATCGAATACTTTAGGCCCAGCTCGCGGAGACGACGCTTCACCCCTTGGAATCCCATCCGTTGTTTCTGGACCAGTTGCGTGAAGTCCGGATAAAAATTGATGGTCGAGTTCTCATGACGAACCGGGCCGTGGGTCCGTGAGGCCTGCAGAATAGCGTCGCGGTCCCTGTAGTAGAACAGTTTGGCCACGATAGGCCTCGGGGGGGCCCCCGGCCGTGGCCGACCGCCCGGAACTCGATGGGCCCGCTCCACGGCAAAGAACTTACTTAGGCCAGCCGGGGACAACTGTTTCAGGATAAGTTCCTCGACCACGAGGTCAACCGGGCGGCCGTCAGAGGACTCCGGTACACCTATGACGCGGATGTTGTTGCGTCGGGCCCGTCCCTCGAAGTCCTCAAGCCGCCGGGCCATATGATCGTTGACCACCCTGATGTCTCCAAGCGCGGCCCGCAGATCCGACACCTCCGCACCGAGGGTGGAGGTCCGTGTGTCGAGAGCCTGGACCCTCTCGTTAGTTTTGGAGAGGTCGGCCCGGATCAGGGTGACATCAATCGCGACAGTGTCAATCTTACGGGCCAGGGCCTCATATTGCGTCGCGATGGTTTCCCTAATGCCCTCAATGGCGCCCATAATGTCCTGCAGGGATAGTTCCGTAGAGACGGTCGCGCCTCCCTCCGCAGTATCCGAGGGGGGGCCAGCAGCGCCAGAGGGCCCCCTGCCCTGGGTGTATCGGTCCATGTTATTGCTCTGGACTGCTCCCCCGCGGAGGGAAGCCTTGGTCTTGCGGCCCTCGGGACCCCCTTTGCCCCCCATGTGAACACGGTCACTCGAGGGGACACCCAATCAAGAGGTGTAAGGGCACCAGCAAGAAGACCACAAAATGTCGGTATAGGGGGTCCGAGGCGATAGGCACTCTAGTAGCAGGTGAAAGAAAACCTCATTCAGAGGCCCAGGAAGCACCTCGCCACCCCGAGCGCACCCCCCTGCCGGTCTCCTGAAGTGCAAAACCGAAACCGAAAGTGGTGGATCGGCAACTGGCACCGCGCTGAAGCCGCTGTTCTAAGGTTGATTTTTAAGTTGTTTTCAGTAGCATAATTCTGCATTTCAAAGAGTAAATGTTGGAGACCGACATAGGTATGGCTGAGCAGCACTACATCATCGGGGTACATAAGATTGGTCAATATTTTGCCTCCTAGCCTGGGAACATGTGAGTTCTAGGTGTTAAGAGCTTGCGGAAGGTCAGCCATGAATAGTTTGAACAGGGTGGGTGGGAGCACGTAACCCTGCTTCAAACCTTTGGTTGTAGGGACTTTTGAAGAGAGGTGAGTCCTGCCGCCCAGTTTCACCCGAACCCAGGTGTCTGTATGGAGAAGTGACAAGATGTTTAGAATAGGCTGTGGGATTCCCCAACACGCTAGCTTCCCCCACAGTTCTGTTCCTCTCAACGTTATCAAATGCAGCACTAAAGTCAATAAAGCAAAGATGTACTGGGAGGTTGGCAGTCTTGGCTGCGTCGATAGGTAGGGAGATTGCGAGGATATTTGTTGTGGTGTCTGCCGTTCTGCGAAAGCCTGTCTGGTTTAGTGGTATTATATCATTTTCCTCTGCCCAGGCTGTGAGATCCTCGAAGACGGTGTCCACAAAGTATTTTGCTTCATTGTCGATCAGTGCTACCAGCCGGTAGTTGCTCGACTGGGCCTTATCACTTTTCTTGTGAATCGGAACGGCTGTCGAGCCTTTCCATGATTCTGGTAGTTTGCTTAGTAGCCTAACTTCCAGGAAAAGAGGTTGCAGGATGTCTGCCCAGTCAGCCGCCTTAGCTTTGAACAGTGCCAGTGGAATGCTAGTCGGTCCGGAGCCCCTTCTTTGCTCCCTTTTGCGATCTGCTTTTTTATTAGGATTAGCGATAGGTCGCTGGCCTCACAAACCGGTATGACATGTTTCTGGCGTGTTCGGCACTGGCATCTCATTGTGGCCCGCTCCTGAGCGTTCTACTTTTGTCCATCTGTTACTATCCAGTATGCCAGCGCCTCCCATTTTATCATTAAAATGCTTAGATAAAAATTCAACCCAAATTTCTTCTGAGATATGTGACGAAATTCCCTCATGGTGATGGTGGATTATATCCTTCACCATTTTCCAGAAGCGGGCGCTGTCATTATGGTTTAGATCATGGAAAAGTTTTGCCCAAGTTGCATTTTCTTGCTCTGTTATTTTCCCACTTCAGTTTTTGGAGCGAGATCCTTTGGTTCCTCAAATGGGAGTGGGTTGATTTTTTGTGGAGCTTGAGGTGGTCTCTTTGTGCTTTTGGGATTTTATTTCTCAAGCGTGAAACCTGGGAATGATCTTTTTTGGTTGAGGGGGCAGCGGGATATTCTAGAAATGTGGCGGTAAAATGTTTCTATTGAGATATTTGGTCATTTAAGCCTCTTGCTTGTGATTTGAAGAGTTCAATTGCTGCTCCTGACAGGGACTCTCCGTTAGATGCTGCGCATTTGATCCTCCTTAAATTTGAGGTGTAAATGTGCCTCAGGGCTAGTTCTTGCTGGATGGAGATGGGTGCAGTGGCTATTAGCAGCATTTCTTGTGGACGGTGATCGCTCACCCTCTTGTCCCCCATTCTGAACCCTAGGATGTGTGGAAACAGTGAGAGGTTTACAAACGTATAATCTAAAATGGAGCTTTTTGTGGAGGAGTAGTATGATGGAACAGGAGGCGGGTCTTCAGGGAATCTACTATTGAGAGCTCTGAGGTTTAGTGGTTATAAGTCTTAAAGGAGACGGCTTTTCTTGCGGCATTGGGTCGGAATGTTGAAAATTGGATACAAACCTCCTCGCCCCCGATGTACCGAAGAGGTATTGGTTTAGGTCCCCAGACAGGATAAAGTTTGAGATTTCCATTTCCGTTACATACTTTGTTACTTGGTCAGTTAGCCTTTTTGAATCTTTCGCTTTTTGTTTTGGGTGAATGTATGAGTTGACTAAAACCACCTGTTTGTTCACCCTGCAGGGAGATGGTGAGCTTAACTGCTGTGATAGCTGCTGAAGTAGAGCCAGAAAGCGCTGCCGATGTTATGCTCGTCGTGGATACATATGTTGCCAGCCCCCCAGAGCAGTGTCCAAATTTGCCTTTGCGGCCGATGTGGCGAACCACAAAACCTTGAATGTGATGCGGGTCGATGAGCCAAGTTTCCTGCAGCATGATTATGTCGAAGGCCTTGACGTATTGCAGGAAATACAGATCCTCAATTTTTGTAGATAGACCGATCAATACGTCAATACACCTCTGTGGAGGTGGTTATGGTCTGGGTGATTGGCCCAATATATGAAGATCTGCTTTGAGGTGCTGATGATGCTCAAGCTCTATCTTGTAGGTCTGCCAACACGTTGTCCCTCAGTTGTGGAGATCTTCCCAGGGCCCTGCTAAGCACAGAGTTTGTGCATCCGTATGGTTTTGTTGATGCAGGCCTTGTATTGCAGGCTAAAAGGGGTAAGGGGGTCCCAGGTTTTTGGTATGAGAGATGTCAATGCCCCAGGTTTGTAAGATGTAATTTTAGCTTGAGGTATTTACATCTCTTAAATGCAGAACGTGCCTCACACAATATGGTTAATTAACATATTGCCTCTCATATTTTAACAAAAGGCACACCAGTTTCCAGTCCGGAGAAGGTCTCGACAATATCAAGCAGGGGCAGTAGGCAGAAACAATTACAGTGGGAGCTTACAAATAGGACTACTAAAATGCCACTTAGCATCCCTTAAAGACACAGCAATGACCCTCCTGCATATCCCCACATCTATTGTGTACGTCATTAACTAGTAAGAGACTGGGGGCCCGATTTGCAAATGGCCTCCACACTCATGGGGAAATCCCCGCAGTTGTGGCCGCGGCCCCGCACTCATGGCGGGACATCTGCAATGAGTCATTGAAGTAATGAGGTCCCGGCACGAATGCGGGGCCCCACGAGTGCAGGGCCTCCATGAGTGTGGTAGCCCTTTGTAAATCTGGCACACTGACCATGTTTTTCTCAATGTATTGACACACTGGAACTGCCTTCTATGTACAACTGAAAGTCCATCATTATTCATGACTGACACCATGGCACTATGAAATGAAATGTAATGAGAATTTATAAAGCGCACTCATGCCTGGAGGCGTCTAGGTGGTAACCCAGCTGAAGACAGAAAACCATAGAGCAGTAGAAGATTGATATAATGAGTAATCTAGAGGCTACAAAGCAATGCTTTCAGACCTTTCCTGAAGGGAAGCAATCCTGTCATATTCTTAAGAGGAAGAGTGTTCCAGAGTTTGGAGGCACAAGTGACAAAGCTTCTAACTCCCCATTTTGATCTGTTCACTTTAGGGACAATTATGTTATAAGCACAAAACAAACGTAAAAACCTGGGGGGGATGAGGAGAAGGGGGAGGGGGGGGGGGGGGGGGAAGTGTACCAGTGGAATCATTGCTTGAAGTAGTCAGGGCCGGAGCCTTGTAATGCCTTAAAGGCTATACAAAGTTCTTTAAAGTCAATATGTTTCTTCATGGGAAGCCAGTGTAGTTTGATCAGAGCTTGGGAGAAATATTGATGTTTGGAGATTCCTAATAGCAAGCAGGCTGCCGCGTTCGGCACAACCTGTAGCTTATTAAAAAGTGTTTTCTGTACATTAATGAATAACGCAGTGCAATAATCGAGTTTGGTCAATAAGAGGGCAGAAACCACACATTATCCCTCTTGATGGAGCAGGCCCACCGCGTCCCAGCACAAAAACCTACACCTGACTCCAACCCCAGGCCTCTGCTGTTTTGGTTGCTCCACTATAGACCGCTATGCCATCCTGCATGAAACTCGTACACTCTGGGACGTTGTAGTCGACATCACCTGCGTCATGTTCTTTCCAGACTACACAATCACAGTGCAACGTCAGCAAGACTCCTTTATAGCTGTTAAGCGTGGCCTCCGTAAACTAAAGCTGCAATACTCCCTCTTGTTCCCTTGCACGTTTAAGAGTCGCGGCTGAGGGGAACACACGCTTCTTTGACTCACCCAGAGATGCCTAGGAGTGACTGGAGACATCGGGAATTACACCGTCTCACCAGTCCCCATGAACTGCTGCTAAGCCTCGCGGCACTGCTGGAGACCATCGCCAGAGGAGTGGTCGGTCGTCTCGGCGTACCCCTGGTCCTGCAGCAGCTCTTGAACTGGAGCAGACCATTCAGGAAAGATGACGGGCCCTCCAGTCAGCGAGGATAGAGATGCCTACCGGGTTTCAGGTCCTGACACAGACTTTACAGGGTCCTCGAGTGGCGACAGCATCTTTGCCACATGGCCCTCAGAAATTGACTAGCTGGTCCCCTCAGATGTCACCCCACAAACAGAGGAAGACGTCATTTGACCTGCTATTTTCAACTAATGACCACCTGTTTAATACATATTTTACGATGCTCGCATCATTACTGCTTGTCCTGCATCTCACTTAGCCCTTGGTTCCTTACAGCTGGTAAATCCAAGCATTGCCTCCTTTCCCTTTCTTTGCACACTCCTGTCCTTACGTGGCGGGCGCTATGCCAGATGACGACGCCCGGCTGCAACATCACTCCTTTATTGCTAACTGACAGGGACGCCATCTTCCCTGATGCCAGACAAACCTAGGAATTATAGTACCAAAACGCTAGAATAATGGTGTTACCTGAGTACACTGGAGGGGTTCAAACCAAACAGAGGTCCTACACAGAGGTCAAACTAAAACTGCAAGGCCATGAACTGGTCCTACATGCTCCTGTTCCCGGCACCCCTAAAGGTGATTTTTAAAAACAAAACCTTCTTCTCTAACACACCGGAGGGTGCATAGGACTGGCTAACTGAAGAAAGACGCATCCAACGGCCCACTCAATCCACCCGGTAGTCCACGGAGAGATTATCAAGGACCCACCAAAGCAAAGCATCTGAACCGGCACCCGGAAAAGGTCATGGACAAAATGCGGCCCGCTTGCCTTCCTAAGGATCAGACACAAACAGATTGCAACCCCAAGCCATGCTTCAAGAGTCCCAGCAGGAGTCAAAAACCTATTGATTCCACAACACACACAGCAGCCTCCGGGATTCACGTCACCTACATCCTGATAACACACACACAATGTAATAGCTTATGTGGAAGACGATTTAAATGATCCTCCTTCATTGGGTGGGCGTAAAATCGCTCTTTTGCTTTTTGCAGATGATTCCCTCCTGATTTTGAAAACCCCATGGGCCTACAGCGTTTGGTGAATAGATTTGAAGTTTTTTGTACTGATCGTGGTCTTTTAATTAATCATTCTAAAACTAAATTCATGATCATTAGGCCTCACAAATCTTTCAAGGGATCAATAATACTGCAGGGTTCACCCCTAGAAAGGGTTAGTGAATTTGATTATCTGGGCATCAGATTGAATAACTTATGTCATGGGCCCCTCAGGTAAAGAAGAGCAGGCAACGTTAACTCGCCATTCTGCTGCAATTAAGAGACAATATAGAGCCTCTAGGGCTAGGACTATTTCGCATGCACTTAAGGTGCATATAGCCAAAGCTGAGGGTAGCGCCCTCTATGGGGCTGAAATGTGGGGTATCGGAAAACTAACTAACAATTGTTTGAGAGCTCTAAAAAAACCTTATACCACAAAGAGTACCCCATGGGCTTACAAACACAGTCTATAAGCTCCAAGCGATTAAAGGGGAAAAGTGAAGGAAACCTTTCAGTTGTTACTCACTAGACTGTGGGAAAGGAAGCAATTCGTTTTGTTAATATAACCCTCACACATTCTAGTAGTGTCATGCTTCATCATCGGGTTCACCCTGACTCCTAAAGGTCAGGGTGGGCCCAACCATGTTTCAGGGAGCACTTAGGAAGAAATGGCCAGGGGGTATATAGATTAAAAAATCCTCCCGCAGATCCAGGTATCCCTTTATTATCGGAACTGCAGGGGATATTAAAATATAAAAATGAAATATGCGGGTCACACGGAGTTTTATGGTCCCATGACCCTAGTGCCAACATGTTTCAGTCCGAAAAAATGGCTTAATCAGGTCCCGGACTTTCTTCAGGGCAAAAATATCCTCCCTAGTAATTAAAGCATCAGGTTATTGCCTATCTCTATACACATATATATAAGGGCAGATAGCCGCTCCGTAGTAAAAAAATGGAAACAGACAACTTATCTTGTTTTCCTGAAGGTTTTTATTACTCCATCTGTGAAAAGAAACGGAAAGGAAAAAGGCTCGAAAGGATTCTTGCATTTCAAAATTCCCATCTGTGATGTGCTCTATACACCCATGCTTGTTAAACAGGGAGGGTGTGTAGGAGCCATCACACTTCATACCAATTTGATATGTGATCATGATTCATTATTCTACCAGAGCAATTTGCTCTGTATAATCTCTGGTGAGGTGGCGATAGGACTCGCATTCTGCCACTAATCCAAGTACAGTGAAAGTGAATTCGGTTAAACTGTGTCTCAACACCACATCCTTATTGCTCACACTTCACGCTACACACATATCGTCATTCACCAAGGTTACACTTATACTTCACAGCATACCCCTTACCCCAATTCGGGAGAGTGCACTCTTCACCAGGGATTGCAACACTGCAGGGGGTAGCCCTTTAGTCAGCCCGACAAAGGCAACGAGGTGATTAAAAAAATCAAAACACCTCCAAAACAATACCCCACTAATACAACTAAGAAGAGACCTGGGTCTAAATCTAATAAATTATAAGGCTCATCTTAGGCTGTAGCTTTACTGGAGGAGGTTGAAGTACTCCAGAGATCTGTAAGATTATCGTGGAGCACTGGAGGAGGTGGTAACATTGGACAGATTTGGAAAAGTTATGTGGCTATCATATGTCCATAGTTGGCTGGTACAAATCAGATCAGGGAAATATTGGTCTTCCTCAGCTGATACGCTTTATTTGTCTAAGGTTGCACTTAAGGAAGCGTACTGGGCAGATATATCACCCTGGAGAGGAGAGTGGAAGGACAAGGTCTTAATTTGCTGTATGTGTAGGGCCCTCCCCCGGCTGGTGAGTGATTTCTCCAAACTCTAACGAATCTCATTCTAGACGGTAGTGGGGTGGGAGGGAATTTCAACTCGGTCCTGGATCCCCACATCAACTCCACAGGGATTCCATCAAGAAATAGGTGCACTGGGGCCGTCAGCTATCCAACTGAGGAGACACCCTCGGTTAATGTGATATGTGGAAGTGATGGCACCCCCATCAAAGACAATACACACACACCTCCATGGCCCACCACACTCACGCATGCCCAGATCTTATACTCATGCCGGACACTGACTGCTTACACGTCTCAGAGATTTGCCTTCATAGAGGAATATTCAATAAATCACTCACTCGCTCAAATTGCTCCACCTTGGTTCCAGTCCCCCCCTCCCCCCCACCATCGCCTTGTCTGGTGCCTCAAAGCATGGATCTTAAAGACGAGAACTGTTCTTGCGCACTTTCTGATGAACTGACAAAGTACTTTCAGATCAATTGAGACACAGTGGAGTCAGCCGGTATCTTTTGGGCAGCATGTAAATCCACCATCTGAGGGTAGGCTAAAAGTTTTATAGTGAAGAAAAAAGACTCCAACATGTGACCTTGTCGGAGGCCTAGACACTGCACTTAGAAACACCGCTTCCAGATGACCCCTAAGGTGAGACCTCCCATCAACTCACGGTGGCCCAAGCCAAGATCCAGCAGATACGCTGGAGGAGGCGCGTTAAGTTTAGTACGCCTCTATAGCATGGGTCTACAAACAAGGAGAAGAAACTGGCAAGCTGTTGTTCTGTTGGCAGCTAAACATCTGGCATCCCAAGTAATCCCTGAAATGTTAGATGCTGCGGGTATGCCCATTCGTACTAAATAAGCCATACTACAAGCCTTTGCCGACTTCTATTCACAGCTATACCCTACTGTCCTGAGGCCAGAGAGTGAAAGGGACTCTTGGTTTCTGGACAACATCTCTATGCCTCCGGTGTCCCAGGCCGTTCAGCATGAGCTGGACCAACCAATCACGGTCAAAGAGACAGTGTCACCTATCTATGTCCTACCCGCAGGTAAGACACCAGGCCCAGACGGGCATCCCACAGAGTTTTACAGTGAATATAGGGATATTCTCGGTCCACATCTACTTGCGCTTTACAGCAAAGCTGTTAAAGTAGGGCACTTCCGGACGGAACTTGACATGGCCACCATTGTGGTCATCCCCAAGTCAGGCCCAGCAACCAACACCTGCGCTGCCTGTCGACCCAGCTTCTTGACAAACAGGGAAATCAAACTATTGACAAGATGCTGGCCATCCGTTTAAAGACTGCTCTGACCACTCTTATCCACCCAGATCAATAAGGCTTAATGCCAGTTAGAGGCAGGAGGCATTGTCTGAGGAGAGTATATGTTGCCTTGGCACGCCGACAAGTACTGACACCCGCCAATGCTATGTTACTAATGGACTTCGAAAATGCTTTCAACACTGTTGACTGGTCCTTCCAGTTGCAGGTCATATGCAAGTTAGGTTTGGGTCCTCGCTTCTGTGGGTATGTCAGATTGCCATACTTAGAACCATCTGCACGGGTACAAATTAACAGTATGGTCTCTGACCCGATCCCTATTCGCAGGGGAACAAGACAGGGTTGCCTCCTCTCCCCCCTTCTCCTTGCCATCGTTATTGAGCCGTTGGTGAGACGTAGCGGTTGTGATGTACAAATTCAGGGCTGGAGGTGGGGTGACAGGCCACGAAGTACACATTGCCCTGTATGCTGATGGATGACATTCTATTATATCTGTCTAGCCCACCAGAGACAGGCTACACTGCCTACATATTCTCCAACTCTACGGAGAGGCCTCGGGCCTACGGGTCAACCACGCTAAATCAGTGCTTGTTCCTCTCCATTCCTCTCTGGAATGCTTTGAGTGGCAGACGTTAATTTCTATGCGGCGCTTGAGCTTTCGTTACCTAGGAATCCATGTCGCTCTCCTTCCCGAATTGGAGCGGAGTCTTAACTTTGCACTGGTGGACTGAAATGTGAAAGCTGACTTAAAGAGATGGGGGGCTCTTCCACTTCATCTGATGGAGAGGGTTGCACTGTATAAAAGGATGATTCTGCCACGGTTCTTGAACCTCTTTCAAACCTTCCCACGGGCGGTGCCCCCTCAGTGATTCAAAGAAATGGACTCATTGGCGAAAATGTTTCTTTGGCACAAAACCAGACTGAGAAATTTCCTAGCCAAATGCCAGCATGCCAGCAGGCTACATGGGGACTTGGGCATGACCAATCTCTATATGCACTATCTGGCCCTTGTCATCAAAGACTGGTTCCGCTGAGGCTGGTCCGATCTGGTGTATAGAGTTGAGTTGACCCCTACATGGGCTTTGAAGCCATGCTGGGGATGCTTAAGGGCACCCCTATTCAACGTGTGCTCACAGAGGTAACTAAAGTGGTCCTCCTCTACGAGCGTGCAGCTCGTCAATATACGGGCTGGGACTCCAAACTTACGATGCAGACATCCTTATGGCGAGGGACCTAGTTACGGGACAGCCAGTATGGAGGGCTTTACCACTGGGACTTGATAGGCATCATCGCCCTGTTGGGAGACGTCTGTGCTAGAGGTCATATCAGCTTCTTTCAGGAGCTTCAAACGACCTATGCTCTATCGTCCATACAGTTCAATAAATATTTTTCATTGCGACATGCCCTGATGGTGCACATCCCTCCAGATATGGAGGTCCTCAAACACGATACCCTAGAGGCCAAGCTCCTGATAGGCGCGCTGCTTAAAGGGGGATCTCTCATTTCTATGATTCCCTAGTCATTAACACCCCAGACAAATTTAAGCTGCTGTGAACTAAATGGGATGAGTGGGTTGGACCCTTAGAAGTGGAAGAGTGGTGGGATGCTAACATGGCCCTTGCAACATAACAATCTCATCTACCCCATAACACCTATATCGGGCCGGTCTCCTCCCCGGGTCCACCTTTCAGATAGCCCCTGCAAACTTCTATCACATGTTATGGACATGCCCTTAATATGCCAGTTACTGTGGTGGGGTGACTCAGATACTTTCACGGGTGCTGGGATGGGATGTGGAATTGTCCCCAACGAGAGCCGACCACACATTAATTGTAGACTGGCAGGATGCTAAGATGGCCCTTGCATCATAACAATCTCTTCAGAAAAAAGGGGGGGGGGAGAGATAGAGGTTTTTTAAGCTAGGTCTACCCTCCTTATGCAATAGTAAACCTGAAACCCGAGGTGTCGGGTAAAGAACCTAGCCAAAACAGGAAAGAGATTTTCACTCAGTTTGAGTTAGAAAATCAGCAAGAAAGAAAAAAAATTATTTCTTGAGTCCCCTCACTCACCAGGGTTTCCCCTTGGTGACATGCTTCATCATAGGGGCCATCTCAGTTCTCTACGAACTGAGGCGTGCTGCGACTTCTTTGTGAAGGCTATGTGTAGTGCAAAAGTGTAGTGGAGTGGACGGAGGTGGGTTAAAAATACCTTGCTAGTGGGCGAAATATTTTATTGTTGCTCCTAGTTTGGTATGGATACAAGAAAAACTAGCTATAATGGGTTAGTAATCCTTAGTATATGTCAACATGTTTCAAGCATTCCCCAAAGCTCTTCGTCAGGACTAAACAGGGACCAGCCCTGCATACGCCACTCCTAATCGGCCTGAACTTAGGCAGTCTAGAATGGAAAAAATGAAAAAACGCTGCAACTAATAAACATGCGTAAATACATACATATGATCAAGATTCTGTCACGTAGTATCTGTGAGAAAAAGAAAAACAATGTTAGGGGAACAGGAGCCCCCCACACAAGTGGGTGGGTATACAACAGTTCTCATGACATCTTATATCCAAAAATGCTCCTCTATGGTGCGTGGTAATTTGCAGTACTGAACGTGTTTCTGTGCCTATTTAGGACGGAAGAAACATGCTGGTTGATCTAGTGCCGCTAGTGAGTACCTTAACATTAAGACATAAAAAACACACACAGACCTGGTGACTTAAAAAACACACGTAACACACATCTCCCCGGTATAGAGATCGTATTTACATACTTATAATGTAGCAAAAATGTGCCCTATGGACTGAGGGGGATGAGGGTTCTCGTAATCCTAGATCTGTAAAGGTAGGAAGAAAAACGGGATAAAGTGCCTCGTTAGTGGCCTTCTTCTCCGGAGATTTATGGTGTACTAATTATGCGATGACTACGGTGGTCGGGTCTATCGTAAACCCGGTGTTGTGACCTGTGAAAGAAAGACTTACTTAGTGGGAGAGCTCCTCGTGGTATGTCACCTAGTTGGTTCCCCTCCAGACCGCATCTTTGCGTGTCTTGGGGCAGGGACCTACTTTTAAGCTTCCGTATCCGCCCAGTCGTTCGATTGATAACTAGAGCGGGGAAAGGGTTCTGAAAATGGCCGCCGTATTTGGCTAACAGTGTCGGCCATTCTGGGAGTATGAAAACGGGGACGTTTCCGTTGTCATAGAACCTAAATGAAGTGAAAATCAGTCGATTAAAACAAAACCGAGATTTTCGTGTTAGTAAATAACAGAATATTTTCAACGGCTTCTCCGAAGGGAGGTATCTGGTGCCAATTGTGTACATGTCTGGGGGTATGAAAACGGGGAAGTATGGTAGGCTCCTCCTGTTGTCATAGAACCTAAATGAAGTAAGATGCATTAAATTAACCAAAGGTTTGAGAGTAGGTTAATAACACAAATCCTTTTTACCGGCTTCTCTAAAGAACGATTCCTTGTGCTAATTGTGTGTTTGTTGTACGTAATACAGGGACAAAACACGGCTGTGATTGAGAACGGTTTTGTGTTTGACTCCTCTGTAATCCTTATCGTGGTGGTTATTAATAAATTATTTGATGCCTGGATCAAAGTGATAGTGATGGTATTAGTCATTGAAGATATGGAGTATCGTCATAGAGTATCTTTCCCGGTTCTGGCAAAGGCCGCACCTGTAAGGTTACCTCATGCTTTACTAAGCGTGGTCCACAGGTTAGGCGGGTAGCCAAAACTGACTTTGTTTAGGAGAGAAAATAATAATAATATCCACATTTGTAAAGCGCGAACAATCACCCGTAAGGGTCTCTAGGCGCTGGGGGCCGCCGGGAAGATTAAGCAAGCTATTGCCCAGAGTCACATGGTGCTGGGCTAATCTGCCGCCGGGGATCGAACAGTGATCCCCAGATTCCGGAGTCAGTCGCCCTGGCCGTGGCGCCACACCTCTTTCCTAATAAGGTAGGGTTTAAAAAATTTTATTTGACCCCAGGTATTTGGAAGGATTCATTTAGCAAAACTGTCCCCAGGGGATATCATCATTCAGGCCCAGGCTATCTGAACGCAGTTTGAACACCGAGCGTTGTTCTTTTTCATGTAGTTTCCGCTCTATGTTTTCCCGGCATTTGATGTGTTCAAGTACTACCCACCTCATGTCATTGGGGGTATGATGTTTTTCTAAGAAATGGGTTGTCATTCTTGTGGTTGCTCGTTTACACCTTATGTTGCTACGGTGTTCCACTATTCTAGTGCTGACCTTTCTGGTTGTCATCCCCACGTAGTGGAGATTGCACGTGCAGGTGATCAAGTACACGACACCTGCTGTGTTGCAGTTCCTAAAACTACGTAGTTCCCAAGTCATGTTATTTTTAAAATTGACTCTTTTGGTGGGTGTAGTTATGTGACATACGCTACAGTTACTGCAAGGGTAGTGGCCTTGTGGAAGTGATGCAACAGGCGTAGTGCCCCTTCAGCTTCCGCTGTGTTTCTTGGACGTGTGTGTACCAGACAGTTTTTTAGGTTTTTGCCTTTCCTATGGCTGAACATAGGTCTTGGTATGTCTAGTCCCCCACTGGTCAATGTCCGCCAATGTTTTTTCACTATCTTGGGCACCTTATCAGATGCTATATTGAATGTGGTCATACAGATAGGTCTCTTGTTTTGTGTTTGTCTCTTTTGGGTTGTGTTCCAAAAGGGCTTCTCTGTAGTTATTGGAGGCTCTTTTCTTTGCTTTTGACACCAAATGCTTAGAGTATTGTCTCAACATCAATTTCTTTGTCAGATATTTTGCTTGGATGTTGTAGTCTTCTTTCTCAGTACAGTTCAGTCTTAGACGTAGGAATTGTCCAAACAGAAGGTTGTCTTTCAGTTGTCTCGGGTGGAAGCTGTCGTTAATAAGGAGGCAGTTCCTTGCCGTTGGTTTGAAGTGGGTAGTTGTCGCTAAGGTCCCGTTACACTCGATGATATTCAGATCCAGAAAGACCAGGTGTGATCGACTCATTGTGAAAGTGAACTTAAGGTATGGGTCTTGCAGGTTCAGATAATTTACAAAAATGCTGGCTTCACATTCACTTCCTTCCCAAATGAGTAGTACATCATCTATGTACCTTTTCCATAGTTAGACATATTTGATGTATGGGTTGGTGTTGTTAAGTAAGTTTTGTTTTTCAAGGTGGTGTACGTAGAGCCCTGCTATGCTCGGCGCAAAAGTGCTCCCCATGCTGGTGCCATGCTGTTGGAGATATAGAGTTCCTTCGAATTTGAAGACATTTTCTGTCAGTGCCAACCTGCAGCACTCTAGAACCACATGTCTGGGTGTATGGTAACGCCATTGATCTTCAAAGAGTACTTCCTCCAAGATTTCCAGTATTTCTTGATGTGGCAGGCTGGTGTACAGGCTTTCCACGTCCAAGCCTATTAGGATGCTGGTCACAGGGTTGAAATGGAGGTTTTGTATGAGGCAAAGGACCGCCTTATTGTGCTGTAAGGTATCAGTCCCTTGAATGAGGGGGCGTAAGAATGCGTCTGCAAACTTAGAGAGGGGTTCAAGAATGGAACCTATGCCCGATACAATCGGTCTCCCTGGTGGGTTTTCCATTGATTTGTGGATTTTTGGGATGGTGTAAAAGTAAGGGACTGTGGGGTTGGTATTCTCCAAGAAATTCGCTTCTTTTTTGGTTATACAGTTGTTTGCCATGGATTCTTCTACTAGACTGGCGATCTCGATGCGTAGGCGCTCCGTCGGATCCTCCCTTATTATGGCATAATTTCTTGCGTCTGCTAATAGTCGTAGGCATTCTTCCCGATATGTTGTGGTGTTTTGTAGAACGATAGCTCCACCCTTGTCTGCTGGTTTTATCGTTATCTTCCTGTCGTTCGACAGAAGCTGTATTGCCTCTTGTTCTTTCCTGCTGGTGTTGTGAAAGACTTTGATGGTCTTGGGGTCGATCTCTGCCACTTCCTTCATTACCGCCTTCTCAAAAGCGAGAAGGAAGTTCCACTGGAAGAATCGCTGCTGGTGGTGTGAAGTTGGATTTTTTAAGTAGTCCTGTGTCACTCTCAGTGTTGGTATTTGGTGGTTTCTCTTTGAAAAATACTTCAAGTTTAAATTTGCGGATGAACTCCTTCAGCTCACAGCATAGTTTGAATTTGTCCATAGTTGGTGTCGGTACAAAACCAAGTCCCTTCTCCAGGACCAATTGTTGGGTTGGTGTCAGTGTGATGTTAGATAGGTTCACCACTAGACTGGTGGGTTGCTCGTTGATGGGTTGTTCGGTGGGCCCATGCTCCGTGTGTGGCTCCTCGAGGATTCCAGGGGTTGTGCCCATTGGACTTGTTGTCCTCTCCTGCTTTTTCCTCTTTGGGGTCCCTTGCCCCGTCCTAAAAAAGACTGGTTCTGTTGTTCCTGTGGATGTGCTTGGTCCCAGTAAGGGTGTGTTTGCTGGGGGTAGGGTTGTTGGTGAAATGGCAGTGGGCCATAGAAGAACGGTGGGGGTGCTCCATATGGCGGAGGCCCTTGGTATGAGGACCAGCCAAAATGTTGTCCTTTCTGGTTTCTCAAGCGCCCTCCCCGAGATAGTCTGTTCCTGTTGGTATTGTTGCGGTTGTAGCTGGAATCTGAGTGGTCTGAGCCTGTGTCTGATCCCTCGCTGTCTGTATTGTATCCCAGGTTCCTTCCTGATGGGATGTAGTCTTCCCTAGTGTAGGGGTATAATTTCTCATGTGTGAAAGTTTTCTGATCTTTTTTCAGTTTTAGATACTTTGTGTCCTTGAGACTAATTTCAAAATCAGTCATTTGTAATGAAAGGTCTCAGATCTCCCCTGGACCAAGGTATGTACCGTCACTTTCCCAGGGAGAGAATATCAGTTCCAAACTTATGGAATATAACATATACACATCACTTCCTAAGGTGGGCAAACTTTCAACACTCCCCCAAAGGCAAGGCAAGAAAACAATATCACATGAGTCTGCTCTAGACCAAGGTAACACACACTAGAGCGAGATATACTTTGCACATCACTTGTCAGGAGTAGAACAACTTCCTATAACACAATTACCTGCTAGAAGGGAATTCACCCATCCTTCTACAACAGAACACTTGGCCAAGAAGAGTCCACACCTCCTGCTACAAGGAAAAGACGAATTGGTATATCTGGGATATATTTATTAGTAAATAGCACCACACTGTAAGCCAAATGCACCTATCATAGAAGACTCTAACATATCAATAGTATGATTGAAATACAATCAAGGCAAACATATATGTAGAAATATATATATATATGTATATAAATGTATGGAACCTGAAAATAAAGTTATAGTGAGCAAGAACAGTAGGAAAACTAGAAATTAGTGTAACACCTCACCAACTGTCTGTCCATCCCGTTTCCACTTCGCCAAAGGGGAGTCCGGTTCTTCGGCCGAAACAGGAGACAGTAGGGACACTATACGCCCCACCGCCACAGCTGCACGTCTGCCCTGTGATGAACTTCCACCAGGCCAGTGTAGGCTCCCCTTTTTAATACAAATTCACACACAACAAAGCTTCTAGCAAGCCTCGCCCCCTCATTATCATGAGAGCCTGTACCAGCCTGCTCCAAGGCCACTGCATCAGTTGATAAGGCCTTTGCTATGGCTCCGAGACAGGCCAAGTACATTCCTCTGGTAAGAACCAGTTCTCTCTAGTCAGTAAAGTGCGAAAAACAGGAGCAGAGCAAAACATGCCCTCTTCACCTCTGCAGCTTCGTGCAGGCACAGAAAATAGCTTCAATCATGAAAATGGAGTTAGTTAAGCCATGCACACAGAAAGGCCCAAAGCAAGATGGAATCAGAAAAGCAAGGCTGACATGAAACCATGTCAAAGGCAATAGTCAGCACTGCCATAAAGCAAGGTAAAGTCAGAAATCAGAATGACATGAAGCCATGTCAAAGGCAATAGTTCAACAGATAATTCACATAACCCAATTAACACTATAGACTTTATCCCTTAGTATACAACATTGAGCACATGTGTGCACCACCACTCACAACACTGCACCTCGACATCCCATACCTTCTATTCTTAACAAGACTATTCTACTGAAAGACACCAAGATTACAGGACAGAAGAGAAGCAGACATATGCAGGGCCATCCTACGTTAAGGCTAGGGTAATATAACACACTAAAATCAGGTAAAATGGAGGTGGTTAAGGGTCATCATAGGGTGTCAGACCACAAAAGTGGCTCAGTCACTACATCATTGTTTTGTTCAGTTCGTCAAGTCGTTTCTTTAACTCTAACGATTTGATAGGTTTTTAAGCGGATTTCCAGTGAATGTATCTCCTCCTTCATTTGATCAGATAGGCGTGCTGCAGTTTTTATAATCAGCACCAATCCCCCTCAGTCCATCGGGCACATTTTTGCTACATTATAAGTATGTAACTACGATCTCTATACCGGGGAGATGTGTGTTACGTGTGTTTTTTAAGTCACCAGGTGTGCGTGTGTTTTTTATGCCTTAATTGTAAGGTACTCACTAGCGGCACTTGATCAACCAGCATGTTTCTTCCATCCTAAATAGGCACAGAAACACGTTCAGTACTGCAAATTACCACGCACCATAGAGGAGCATTTTTGGGTATAAGACGTCATGAGAACTGTTGTATACCCACCCACTTGTGTGGGGGGGGGGGGCTCCTGTTCCCCTAACATTGTTTTTCTTTTTCTCACAGATACTATGTGACAGAATCTTGATCATATGTATGTATTTACGCATGCTTATTAGTTGCAGCGTTTTTTCATTTTTTTCTTTCTAGACTGCCTAAGTTCAGGCCGAATAGGAGTGGCGTACACAAGGCTGGTCCCTGTGTAGTCCTAACTAAGAGCTTTGGGGAATGCTCGAAACATGTTGATGTATACTAAGGATTGCTAACCCATTATAACTAGTTTTTCTTGTATCCTACCCCGTTTGTAGACATACCAAACTAGGAGCAACAATAAAATATTTCGCCCACTAGCAAGGTATTTTTAACCCACCTCTGTCCACTCCACTACACTTTTGCACTACACATAGCCTTCACAAAAGTGCTCCAACGTAAATATTGTAAGTCGCAGCACGCCTCAGTTCGTAGAGAACTGAGATGGCCCCTATGATGAAGCATGTCACCAAGGCGAAACCCTGGTTGTGAGGGGACTCAAGACAGAAAATCAGCAAGAAAGAAAAAAATGTCTAACTCAAACTGAGTGAAAATCTCTTTCCTGTTTCGGCTAGGTTCTTTACCCGACACCTCGGGTTTCAGGTTTACTATCATAACAATCTCCACATCCCATCCCAGCACCCGTGAAAGTATCTGAGTCACCCCCACCACAGTAACTGGCACATAAAGAGCATGTCCATAACATGTGATAGAAGTCTGCAGAAGCGTGGGATAGATGAAAGGTGTGCCTGGGGAGGAGTAAATCTAAAACCTATGAAGCAACTAAAAACGGCCTACAGAAAATCCATTAAGATGAAAAAATAGATAAAGCTGACATGAAATGGGTAATATTGCATAAAGTAATTGAAACAAATGACAAAAAAGTTCTGGCATCAAGTAGATGCAGGCTCATCCTCACATTGGCCGGCAACGGATTATGATATTCCATCAGATGTATGGGAAATGTATCTCAAGTCCCATTATGTGAGTCATGATTTTCCAACCTGTACATTAAACAAGTATGTTTACAAGGGGATGGAATTATCAGAGAAGCAGCTAGCATCACTAATAATTAAAAGTAAGAACTCTCGAGCCCTCTGTGCTAATGGGATTCCAATTGCCATAATGAAACAGGATCCAATGGTCCGGAGCAGAATACTAAAGCCTCTGTTCGATCATGTATTGCTGCTTGGTGAAATACCGACCTCGTGACAAGGGTCAATAATCCAACCAATTCACAAAAAAGGAATCCAAAAAGACCCAGACAACTTTAGCTTCATAGGCCTTTTAGATCCCAAAGGTAAACTTTTCATCAAATACGTACTATCACATTTAACCAATTAGATAAAATCTAATAAATTGCTGCCGGCCAAAAATACAGGGTTCAGAGCAGGATGTGCCACTTCAGACAACATAGTAGCATTGACATTCCTTATAGAAAAGGCACTATACCTTAAAAGACCACTTTATGCCTGTTTTGTGGATCATTTATCTGCCTAAAACAAAGTAAATCGTAACATCCTGTTATCAAAGCACTTAACACCTGATAATTGCATTACACGCCAACTCCTGGATGTAAATCAAGTTATTGGACAGGCTACACATTTCTCCTAAAATCACCATAAATAACAGACATAAGCAAGGCTGTGCACTAGCCCCATCTCACTACATATTTCTGACTTATGCCACAATATCCAAAAATCAGAATTTCTGGCTCCAAAACTGGGAATTTGTCCTGTTAGCTACTTAGCTGATGTAGATGGCCTAGTGATCGGCTCTTAGACTCCAATTGGATTACAGCACCAACTCATAGCACTCAATGAACATAACCAGGATAATGGTCTAGCTGTCAATATCAGTAAAACAAAAATGATATCATTTGCGAGGAGTTCACAGAAATTCAAATAGAAGTTAGGGACTACTACAGTAGGGTCAGTAAACTCTTATGTTTATCTGGGATTTTACTTTGTTAAACATTTAACCTCAGCAAAACATTTAAACACAGCAAAATCAAAGGCTATCACAGTAACAAAAGCCTTAAAGAACTTTTTACAAGCAAATAGAGGGGCTGTGATCAGGCCTACTGTAATATCTTTTAGAAAAAAACTTGTTTCCACTCATGACTTATGCCTCAATAGTATTAAATGAAAAGAAAGTTAATACATTAGGGGCAATCTTCATTCAAAACGCACACCTCGTATTTAACTCATGAAGCCCCACTCTACATGCAATGATTAGACTCAAATCAAGCCTCCTGTCAACTGAGTCGGCTCACCTGACTTGGAAAATTAACAATTTTTGGGATTGCGCCTCCGCAAATGCAGATTAATTGAGAGATTTGATATGTGAAGAGTTGACCTAGTATTCCAGGATTAGCTGGTGTCTCTCTCCTGATCAAATCATCACTGCTTTCCTAGATCATAACTTACCACATATTAAGGATCTGGAGATGATACCTCAGTTTACCTGCAAACTAATTATCAGGGAAAGCCTTCAGGAGTCCTTTCATCTAAGAGACCTACTAAAAGTATGACGCTACAAACAGAGACAATTATTGTAGATCATTTTCAGCCTAACCAGAAGTACATTGACTTTAACGTGGAAGCATCAACAAATCAAAACATTTCTGAAATTGCACTTATCATTTTACATGAAAGCGTTTGAAGGATTTTGGAACTCTACATCTAGTGCCTCTAATTACAGACTTTGTAACTATTGAAATGAAACTTTAGAACACATTATTTGTCTCTGTCCCTGGCTAAGTGACATCCGTAGAAAATATGTACTACTCTCCTTTAGGAAATGATCACTGTGTACTCTTAAGAAAGCAACAACAGCTTGTTTTCAGACACAATCGAATGCCTTTATAAGGAAACCGATTACATTCATGAAAATAACTTACAGTAGACTCAAATCAAAAGATATTATAACAAATGTGTGTGTAAAGGCAATGGGTTAAATTGTATGTGCTGATGAGCACCAGCTCATTCTTTTATTAATTTTAAGGACTTTTTTTGTAATTGTGTCTGCTGTATTTAATACTGTCTATATGTTATTTTATGTTTCACTTACCATAATGTATATTGTAAAGAATAAAACAAATTATACAATAAAGTTATTATCACATATATGTTGATTCTTTGTTTAGATGAAGGCATGATGGGTCAGTGTACTTGTGAGATTTAAACTAGTCTCACATGCACTACAATGCAAACAATTCATAGATGGCGGCATGATACATGAGTCAACAGCACAAGAAATAGTCATAAGGGCAGAACCACAGCCCACTCCACATACATTTCAAACAACAAGAAACAATATAACAATAAGTCTGCTGGGAATACTTACAGGCAGATATGGCCAAGATGTCTCTGGGTGACAATTGGAATAAATGGGTCACTCTGCTGTATGCGGGGGCAAGGAGCAGAGTACGCACAGGCAGATGCAACTCTGAACCCTTTGAGATTGTGCGGGCACATGACAGGGCTGTTCCCTTTTCGCTATGTTGTTTATGCTGGCAATTCAGCTGTCTGCTTATGTGCTATGACAGGAGGGACGGGAGAAGGGAATTCCGCTCCGTGACAAGGAATACGTGGTCTTGCAGTATGTGGATGACATGCTCATTTACCTGAGGGACGCCAGACCTGGAATCCTGTGGGGTGTTATTCTATTCTTTTGCAGGACTTCCAGTGAGTCTAGGGCCTACGTGTGAATTGGCAGAATTTGCACCCTTTCCCTGTGTCATCTGGGCTTAAAAGGCAGCTGGCGTTAGTAACAAGTTACAAGACTCAATGGGAGCCCAAAGTCCTTAAATACTTGAGGGTCAAGGTATACAACACCAATGCTTACATAAGGGAAGGCAATCTCAGGGAGTAATGCGTGGCCTGCATAATAGTGTTGCTTTTTGGCAGACATTGCAGCTTCTCGCCATGGCCTGCATAGCGTAGACCAAAATGGTGATGTTACCTAGAGTCCTTTACTACTATGTAAATCTCCTAATTTGAGTACCGAGGGCCTGGTTAAGATCTCTTGATGCCCTAATCAGAGTTCTGATATGGGACGGCGAATACCCTCGGGTGCTGCTGCCACACTACAGATAGCCTTGACCAAAGGAGGCCTGGTGGTCCTAGACTACAAATGATATTATCATGCAGCCCAGTTGCAATGGCCTCCTCTCTGGTTGGCGGGCCTCAACCTGGAAGAATTTGGCGACTCGAACAGAGAAGGGGCGCTACTGGCTCTGCTAATGGGGGTTGAACTCACACTGACTCGTAGATCCTAGACTCCGCTGCATCACCCTTAGGTGTTGGAGGGTAGAGTTTGTTGCCAGCAGGCCTCACCATCCTCTATGCCCCACCCCAGCAAAACTACTGGTGGGTTCAATCAATCAATCATTCAATTAATCAGCATTTGTTAAAGCACCCAGCTTCTTCAAACAGAAGTGTCCCAGCGCTCAAATCACACAACAGAAAGTTAGTCACTTTATCTTAAACCTAGGCAGAATCAAACAGCCAGGCTGACCACGAGGTGGTTATTTCACTGCCGAGCAAATGTTATCCTGGACAGAAGCTGGGGTTGAAACTGTGGGGGACTGTTACTCAGAAAGCTCCTTCAGGTCGATGGAGGCATTAATAACGGAGTACAGCATGCCTGGAACCCAGTTTCTGACTTGTGGGGTGATAACTCGAGCTGTGAGTGACTTGAATGGAGCACTTGGTTCAGAGCCACCTACGCACAACATCTTACCGACAGTAGGCACCTGGTTTGGTTTTCTGGCTATATAAATATGCACTAATCATGAGGACAGATGACTTCCTGATACTAAAGACTAGATGGAAGGCCAATATAGGCAGTCTATTCTGTGGAAAGGAATGGGCCCGCACTCTCGAATGCACCTACTCCACCACTTGTAACACTAGATTCAAATACACACAATTTAATTTTCTGCACTATAAGTACCTCACACTTCACTGACTCAGTTTCATGGTCCAAGCTGGTGATCTGAGCTTTCCCAGATGCACTCAAACAGAGGCAGAGTTCTCCACATGGTCTAGAGAAGCCCAATTGTATGTAGTGCACTTATGGTCGCAAGTCACAAGGGCTCTAGAGCGCACACAAAATCGTGAACAGCTACATACAGCAGAGATCTGCCTTCTTCAGCTGTATAAGGAACATACAGCAAAATGAAGGATCAAGGCACCAAAATCCTGCACCCATCCGAACAATGTGGAAGCAGTAGATAATGATCACAATGGTGCTACGAACCCAAAGTGTGACCCTTCTACACTTCGGATAGAATTTGTTTTCTCCAAAATGAACATACACGATAGTGGTTCAGCACTCAATTTTATAAATAGTTAAATACTTAGTGAATCTTGAATCTATTGTACACAATTAGTGTTTTCAAGCAATATCATCAATTAGACTCAATAAACAGATGTCAGGATAGTTTCTTCTTTCAGTAAATCATATTTATGAATTACGAAAAAAGAGATGAATAAAGATTTACTGAAAGAGGAAACTATATTGACATCTGTTAATGGAGTCTAAATGATATTGCTTGAAAACACTAAATGTGTACAATAGATTCAAGATTCACTACATTTAACTATTTCTAAAATTGAGTGCTGAACCACTATCGTGTATGTTCAGCTGTATAAGTGGCGAACTGAGCGCAAAGTGGGTAACAGATTCTTAGACTTAGCTTTGGGGGTAGCGCGTAGAGATATTGCCCGTAACTGGAAGTCTCATAAAATGTGGCGGACAAAGGTGAGATTGGGTGATGGCTGAAGGGGAGGTGCTATGTGCAAAAGACTAGAGAGGACTATGCAAACGACCATTAGCTGACCTATTGGGGGAGGAGGGTCGCTACTTCCTAAAGCTCGAGCAGTAGCATACAACTTAGTTCAGATGAGTGGCCTTTTGCTCACCACCGAGCACATTAGCAAATCATGTCGGAGCTGGGCCTGGCTGAGTTGTATGCCTGGAGCGTGCCTACGCTTTCAAGCTATTAGAGGAGTGATTGAAAGGCATTGATCCCTCTTGTCCTCGGCCTAATCTGCCCGGCACCTAGACACCCCCAACCTTGGACCGCTAGGAGAAGGGGCTTCAGCAGAGCTTAACGATAGATGCTATCGGAAACACTGGGTGGGGTTAGGTTTAAAGCTGCAATATTTTGTTCTTAATCTTTAGATGGTTGGGGAACATTAGGTTTGGAACACTGTATAGGGAGAAACTGATTGGACTCTTGGGCTAGCAACTGCTCACAAAGGAGGCCTAATTTATTAAGAATATTCCAAATATATATCTTGTACCAGAAACTGATATTGTACAGATGATCCGAAAGTGACTGCTGAATGCAAATGTTATACTGCCTCCTATGTATCCCTCACATTTATAATAACCACTAAAACAACCTGGGTCTGATGCTGAATCACAAAGCTAAACCAGGAGATATTATATATACCTATTCTGACATCTCTTTAAGAGAGAACCCTTCTCGGACAGGACCCATCAATCACAGAAGGTGGTGAATTTGTCATCATTTGGGTCTGTATTTCTCAGTGTAACGAACCAGGTCTTGACATATTGACTAGGTAACGTCCAGAGAGAGTACAACAAAGAGGGTTGCTGTCAGATCTCAAAGAATGTCAAAAGCGACAGTATGCCCAAAAGTTGTGAAGGGGATCCTCGAATAAGCAGCACTAAATAATAAAGGTGAAAATAAAAATGACTAGAGGAGCTCAAATGTTCTTTATTTAGCAGAGTGCCCCTGTCATAATTAAAAAGCAGTATGGCAATTTAGCACAAATATTTTGTCATTATGCTAATGTCCATATCTGTAGGGTCGACATGTTTCTGCCCACTATGATCTGCGAGTATCAGGGCTTTCCTCAGGACCTTAGATGCTGCTGTTTAAGTGAAAAAATGTGACAAAAAATGTTTTGGGGTGAAAAATATTTGAATAAAAGAATCCTACCGCACCGGTCAATTCTTAAGATATCGACACCGGATACCCATAATCATTGGGTTGCGCCCTCACCTCAACCTGGTCCTTACTCAGAGAAGGGGGCCCCGCTCTCTCCGTCGGTACCCCAGGGCGGTCTTGAAGTATGCCAAAATGTAACAAATGTCCCCCAAAAAATAAATATACAAATAAATACACACACATTATATATATATATTTTACAGGATTAATATTACAGGTGTAATCTGGCAGGCGATGTGCGTATAACTTTGACACTCCACACACAGCGCGCTGGCGTGGCGCTTCACAGGAGGCCCGCCAAAGTCGTAATCAGGCCCTAAGGCACCTTGTTTTCCGTTTTTATAGATAAATACAGATACCCGCTTGTATTTATTATTAAATGTGAATAAAAAATGAAATTGGGTTGATTTTAGAGCGATTCTAAACGCTGTCAGTCATGACTGCCAGGCCAATAACTGTGGATTGACAAGCAGTTTAAAAAATAAAAAGGAATATTTTTAGAGAAGCTTGAAGATCAATACATTTGTAAAGGTTTGATACTAAAATGTGCATGTTTTCATATATGTGCATCATCGATGGGTCCTCATATCACTGAAATCTGTCGAACATCTAAACATGTCTGCACATTTATCAAGTTGAATAAAATGTGGAAATATACTAGTTTCAGCTTCATTGTTTCACAAAACCCAAAGTAAAAAATGGACACATACTGATAAATTTAGCAAAAAATAAAATATAGATGATAAATACAGATGGAAATGTAAAAAAAAAAAGAGGGGGGGGGGGGAGAAGAATACCATAAAGGTGGAGGGAACCCCATAACCTTTGTAAGCTACCTCACCACTTTTATCTGTGGCCCAAAGTATATCTCTTAGAAATTCCCTTCTGGCGGCAGGCAAACTTATCCACCATCACAAACACTTCGGACATCCCGTATCTGGCTCTACACGCGAGCCTTAAAACTCTCTCACGGGCGCTGAATCAAGGCCTCGGTGCCTCATACGCACATTCCACTCACGCTTGAGGTCGTAAACTCTATTTTCAAGCTCTGTCGCTTATCAAGGCCCTCACCCTCTCAGAAGCCGTCTGCCCGTCGGTTGTTCGTGCAGTGATGGGCACACTGCGCCACGTGGGTGATGGACCCGAGCCAGCCGACCTAGGCTACTGAGGAGGCGGCGGCGTATCTTCAAGTCAGGCAGCGGCGCGTGACCTCTTGCCTCTTGCCGCGCGCCTTTCCTCTCCTGGGGCGCGCGCGGCCAACCTTCCGCGCCCTGTCTTGGATTCGAACGCGCTGGGCCGTGGCTCGGAGCATGCGCAAGGGGCCAGCGCGCCGCCATTTTAGAGGCTCCCCAGGTGCGGGTAGACGTACCCGCCGTTTGCTTTAGGCCTCGCCCGCCTCACCGGACTCCTACTTTGTAACTCTGCGTGTTTTTTTGCGCTGACACTTCAGAGGCTGACGCGGTTGCACCCATTGTTCCCGCGTTTACCGTAGTTGTTCAGGTTCCGCGGGCCCTTCATTTTGTCGTGTGGTTTCTAACGGCCGCCGCCTAGAAAATAAGTCGAAAGCCGGTACGAAGCGTTTTTTCATCCTTTGACGAGCCAGTATGTTGGTGGGTTATAGACTGGATGCGGAGATGAGTAAGTAGATTAGTGACTGGATTAAATCATTACTTTTCCCCAAATCATGTACTAGATAAGTATTTTGTAGCCTTTGTATAGCGCTTACTATCCCCAAGTGTAGGTGCTAAAGTTCAAGGAACACGGAATGCAAATAGACCTTACTTCAATTTGTTATTTCCTCTTCTAACTCTCCCATACCCGCACTCTTCAAGAAATAACTACTTCATCCTTTTGTGCTTTGATTAGAGGTGTTGGTGCTATGGAAATAGGCCAGTGTTAAACAAGGGCAAAAGGGTTGATGGATAGAATGCTGAGCAATGCAAATATTCTCCCAGTCAAGATCTGGGTTTAATCCATTGTTTTTTTGCTCCCCATGCCACCCCAGTTTGAACCCAGCCATATGCAGATCAGCCTTGACTCTGCTCCTTATGGGAACTGTCCAGCCGAAATGTCAAGCCAGGTCCTCCCTGGACCGACAACAAGCATCCTGGGACCAGTTTCGGGGCATCACCCCTCATCAGCCAGGATAGCTTGAATCCAGTGGCGCAGTGAGCACGGGACCTACGCCTGTGCATACTCTTCTCACTTAGGGCGATAAAAGACAAAGGAAAAATAGATTGATAGAATGTTAAACAATGTAAATATTCACCCCCAGTCACAAAGATCTGGGTTTATTCCATCGTTCTTTTGCTCACCACGCCATTCCAGTTTGGATCCAGCCATCAAACTAGCCTGGCTGATGAGGGGTGATACCCCGAAACCGGTCCTAGGGTGCTTGTTTCCTGTCCAAGGAGGACCTGGCCTGGCAGTTCGGGCTGGACTGTTCCCATGGGGAGCAGGGTCAAGACTGATTTGCATATGGCTGGGTTTAAACTGTAATGGCATGGGGAGGAAAAAGAAGATGGATGTAGGCCCAGATTTCTGTACTGCTTGACACTGTTCAGCATTTTGTCCATCTGTTGTTCTTTTTGCATTTGTTCCCCCGAGTGGGATGGGTATGCCCAGACGTGGGTCCCGTGCTCTCCATCCTTATCCACAGATTCCCTCACAACCCCTGGCAAAAGTGCTCCTTATCTCTCTATAGCCCCCCCTTTCACATACATTCCATTTGTGCTGGTAAAGGCCAGCTTTACTAATCTACTCAGCCATCCACATAAAATACTGATCTATTCTTTGCAGCAGGCAAATTATCCCTATGCGCTAACTAATGGCAAGTCAAAGCTGCCTCTAGTCTAGATAAACTCCAATCTGTCTATCAATGACATTAATTACAAGAGTTATCTTGACAATTTTATTACTGCCTGAAAGCTGGACGCACAAGGAACTTTGCAGCAAGTGCTTTTTAATCATAACTTACAGCTGCACTGGTCGCACTGTCCTAAAGCTAGCCCTGCATGACATGGAATATGGGTTTGGCTTTATAGTTTCACATTAAGTAACAATAAGTTATATCAGCATTAGGCAAATTTCTCTTTTGACTCCCAGCCCCTCCACACACACAAATATCTCTGTGGCCTCTGAACCTTTTGGCACTGACCGACTCCATCTGGTGGGGGAACATTACAGAAGATGTCACCCCATAAAAATGAGATATGTGCTTCCTAAACATGGTGCTAATGGTGGGTGTGTTCTGAGTCATAGCCTGAGAAGATCATAATGCCGCTGTTTTTGCTACCTTGATGAGCACCTCAGTATCGACTTATATATTCTGTCCACACACAACCTTGTTTAAAGGCAGTTGCATGGAGAGTACTGTGCAAAGACTCAGTGCTGCTTCTCATTCAGCTGAGCAGTGCCTTCTGGGACAGAAGCAGAGGCAGTTTGTTAAGGGTTGGATGAACAATCTTTTTTGAGAGGGTAATTATTTGAATATTACAAGAGGTGCTTTGAGCCTGTCAATCAATCTTTCCAATTCTCTCCCCTTGCCTTCTATTGGTGACAGAAAGTAAGTCCTCTGCAGACACAAGCTCTTTCTAGTGCAACAACTACATTTCATAAGTCATAAATAACAGATATAATCAACGATAGGGGGACAAATGTGAGTTGATTATTATGTTGATTGCACAACAACCAATGGCTGGAGGAAGAAATTGTATACCTCATCTCTAAATATTGGAACAGCTTTGTGTGACGGTCTCTAGCAAGACCTAAAAAGATACGAGGCTGTGTTTATCAGTTTTATATAACGAAGGTGGACATGGGCACACTGCTATTAATTTTTCTAGATTTAAACAGTCATTTTAAAACTTTCAAAATAATATATTAAATCAGGCAGTGCACATGAAATGTTATTTAATAATGGCACAAATATACATCTTATGGAGGACACCAATCCCATACTGTGGCAGTGATGTCCGCAAAGGATGTTGTCACTGCGATGTCACAAGGACAAGCGCCGCAGTGATAATCTTCTTAGCGGACATCACTGCCACAGCACGGGACTGGTGTCCTCTATAAGATGTCAGTTTGTGTCATTTTTAGCATTTTTAAATAACATTTCATGTAACTGTCTGATTTTGTTACTAGACAGTTCTCTCTATCTTCCGCCTTTATATTTTCTTTGACGGCTGAAACCCTGTTATTTCAGGGACACGGTAATCTCTCTCTTTCCTTTATATCTTTTTTCTTTTTACAGGTGGACCCTGAGCCACATAGACAGTAGGTTGCACTTTAGGGGCAACATTATTGTGTGTGGGAGTTCATTATATATGTTGATGTCCTGACGAAGCGCCACAGATCCTTCAGACCAATGTATAGGTGTGAAACATTTTGACAAATCACTGAGTGAGAGACCAAATGAGGCCCCCACCCCACGGCTATGGGGTATCTTCCCCACATAGTCGTCACAGAACTGACTACCAGGGTTCCTTTTAGACCTTCAAGGTACCATTAGGCTTTTAAAGGTTTTTATCTCTGACAGGGTGGTCTACTGATTAAAGGATAGTTTGGGACCACCCCTATCAGTTTTAATCCACATTACATTACTCCACCACACCAGCCACCTCACTTGCACACATCAAACAGCATCTCAAAAAAGAATCTCCACCAAAGTGACCCTTCTGGGGACCCATAGGGCATTGCAGCGTCAGCCCGACGAGGAGCAACGCCGGATGATGAAGCATGACATCCCTTTGGGGATGTGTGAGGGCAACATGAGACAGTCCTGTTGACTTTTATCTTGATATAGGTCCAATAATACCTGTTAGACGCACCTTTTTCTTTTTCTTTTTCTCAGGAACAGAAGCCCCCCCTTTTTTGATTAACAGGAAGTAAAACACCACATTTGATGGATGCCAGACTTACACATTATGAAATAATCCCTCTTGCTTTTTCCACCATATCAGAAAAATGTGTGAGTTTTGAATGCTTGCCACATTATTGCCTTTAACGTCCCATCAAAGATGAACACTGAAACGTGCTAATTTATTGTTCATAGATGGCTCATGTTTAGGAGATTATGTTATGTTGCATACGCTGTGTGTACCACTGAAAGAGTAATGGAAGCCTCTTCTCTAGCAATTGTACATGTTGCTTAATTGATTGCTCTTACAAGTGCATGTTGTTGAGCAAAAGATGCAAAGGTGACAATTTATGTTGAATCTCCTTATGGGTTTAGTGTAGCGCATGCTAATGGGCAGCTTTGGTCACAGAAAGGGTTTATGACATGAGCTGGTACTCCAATACACAATAGCCATAAGTGCTTAATCTGTTGTTGGCTCTGCAAATGCTATCATTGATAGCTGTTGTGAAATGCGTAGCACTTCAAGGAGGGTCAGACGAAGTGCCAACTGGAAATCATTTTGCAGTTGCAGTGGCAAGTGTTTCCGCACTGAATGCCTCTGTTGAGTATTCCATTTTATTTCCAGCAATGACTGTCCCCAGTGTGCCTGCACATACAATGGGAGCGGTCAGGATCATTGAGGATGATGCAGGGCAGGAGGAGAAGCAGGAATGGGAGTAAAGAGGTTGCAAGAAAAATGAAGAAGGGGTATGGGTAGATTCAGAAAAAAGAGTTGTGTTGCTGAATTCTTTGTTATCACAGATGATAAAGTTATTCCATGGGCCCCAGTGCTTAATTTAAGCCGGTGGTTTACAGTGCTCAGCACCGGCAATTAATCATCAACACCAGCGCTTGAGCACCAGTTAAAGACACATTCATTTTTGGTAGGCACGGGGGGATTAAATGATTCGCCCAGAATCACAGGATGTTGAGCCAACGCCGATACTCAAACCTGGTTCCCCAGCTCCGAGGTCAGCAGCTCTGGCCATTACGCTACACCCTCTCCCCACTTGTAGGGTTTTCTGGTTCTGTGTTAGGCAGCACTAACAGAAGAAATGGGCAGGGGAAAGATGCCTCCTGACGAGCGCACCAGTATTTATTTTATGTGCGAATTAACCACTGATAGGCCCACCCTTTCAGGTACGGATGAAATGACAGCTAGTTTTAAAACAATATGGTGGTGGGGAGAAATCTATTATAGTGCCAAACATACGGCACAAAACACGGCCTGTAAAGACGCGGCTATTAAGATAGCCACATATTGGTACCTGACCCCCATACGCCTTAATAAAGGGAATCCAGACCGCAGCCCCACTTGTTGGCGTAGGTGTGGGGAAGAGGGAACCTTATTACACTTGCTGTGAGACTGTCCAATTTTGTCATCTTATTGGCCCAAGATATTGGATGAGATAGACCTACGGTACGAGACACAGATCCCACGATTCCCGACATATTTAGTGCTAGGGATGCCTAACCCTTTAACGGTCCTATTGAAATCTCGTAAGGGGAAACAGATGGGATTGGCCCTGGGTGCAGTGCTCCAGAACATTCTGGCACATTGGGGAATACAGAATACACCTACGTACCTCAGATGGCGCCACAGACTATGGTATATTCTGGGGATGGAGCGCATGAATGCCTCCCTCACAAACTCTGAAGTGGCATTTAAAGAAGTGTGGAAATCACTCCTCACTCTGTTGTCAACGGAATTCCATGAAATCACATGTCCGAAATACCTTCGCCTTCTTCGGATAACAAACACAGGAGAAACCTCCGACACACATTGAAACCTAACTAGGAAGACGCCATGTATGCCAGATACACAATAGAACTAGAAAGAAAAGTACCAGTACTGGGGTGGGTGGGGGGAATTGTTTGAATTTTGGTTTTGTTTGTATTCTTTCCTTTTTTGTTACTTTTGTCTTATATAAAGCATATGCATCACAAGTACTATGCGACACAGAATAAAAAACACCTGTAATAAGCAGATCTAGACTGTAATAAGTAATGTATTAGAAAATGGTGTATAATACACATTGTGATGTTGTCGTAACCTGGGTGCTTATATTGATGATACTAATAATAAAAAAACAGAGTTAAACATAAATCAATATGGTGGGACAAACCCTTGGAAAAATGCGCACCGTGTTTTGTTTGTGAAAGGAACAACGTGGGAAATGTAACTGTGTTTTCAATGAGTCATTCATCTTTAGCTTATAGACCATGTTTGCGGTTACAGTGTGACTTCATAGAAATACCATGCTACGAAGGATACAGATAGGTTTTGACAGTGATCTTCATGTTCTTGAGATGGTTGGAGCCGATACAACGCACAGATGTGATGCTATGACTGTGGCAAAACTGCTGCTCAAAGAACTAATACTGCAGTACAGGGTGCCGATGTACATAAATAGGGAAGAACCACATCCAGAAAAGCTGTTTCGAACCCTCCTGGAAGGAGTGCTACCAGGTCCTATTGGAAACTAACACTGCTGTGAAATGTGAATAACTGCGATCTTGAGTACGTGCATCTCATTATAAAAATATTAACCCACCAGAAGACGGTGGCAAGGACCCAGAGACCCCCAAAGGTGAGCTACCCCAGTCAGTGATCACTGCCAGAAATGTCAAGCTAGGAGGGTAGACAAGTCACAAGAAGCCAACAGAAGGGAGAAGCATACCAATCCAATGAAGGAAACTGTGAGGGGTTCAAGGGCAGAAGATACTGCTGATCATCATGGCGTTCGCAATCGCTACTTGCACAGTTGAACTGATCTTGGCGTTGCTAATTTAAATTTGAGCCTTTAAAAAATGATAGGTCCAATATAGTAATGCTTCAAAAGATGAAAGAAAATTATGAAAAAGAAATGTGTTCTCATTGCCAAAATGAGAATTGAAAATATAAATATGTCCACCTGAGCCACTTGATTATGAATGTGTCCACATGTTGGGTGTGCACTCACATGCCAGCCTCATTGGCTGAAAGAGTTACATATGGGTAAAGATCACTTTCTTATGGATACTTCTAACTGCAGATTCTTCACCCTTCGAATAACCCAATTGGATCCGGAGAAGTTTTCTCAGCCGTTTTCTAGTGTATCAGGTGGTGACATTGTGCGAGTCGGGTCTATCCCGCACTGGAAGTGACATTGGGACACATACATAGTCACCTCGTCTGCGCACTGACATCAGTTCCTTTCTTTCTGCACCATCCAGAGCGGATCCGGAGCTCACTCCCTTAAATTCGATCAGGCCTGATGGACTTTACCTTTTCAAAATGTTTCTAGTGTGCAAAGAACATGTCACTACCTAAGACAGGTGTTCAAGTCCTGCATGGATGGCCACCAGCAAATGTCACTGACAGACCCACGCAAGGTCTGTCTCTGGAGTTTGGGCTCCTCTAATGACTCAGTGCCACGCGACAAACATGCTCTGATGAATCCGAAGGCCGTCTGGAGCTACAAGGTCAAGCTCTACTTCGCGGAAATTCACCAAAGGCACCGAGGCAGTCTCATTCCTGAGACTGATCCTGTGAGCCCTGTTCTTCTAATGGAAGTCATCTGCTAAGTCTAAGAAGCATAAGAAGTCGAAGTACGGCTCCCCTCGCCCCATCACGTGAAGTCACGTAGCACTCTAACCCACAGTCTCGTCTCTCACTTCAAAACCGATACTGACTTTGCTCCCGATTTCTCCCGGGTGTCTGAGTTTATTGGTGACACTGCAGCAGGTCTAGGCCTTCAGATAGGCCATTGTGTGAATTTTCTGAACTCTACCGGATCCCTCTGGAGTGCCTTCAGGTCCTATTGACCCGCGGGGGCCTCAGTTAATCTGCTGCTGTCGGAGTCAGTCCTAAATTGGGGCCCATACCTACTCCTTGGCCTCATAGGGCACCAAGATTGACGCTGCATCCTCAAGCCTCAACACCAGCACTAGTGCTGGAGGAGGAACCAATAGTCTTTTCAAACTTGGAAGGAAATCCACTCCGACCTCCGCCGAAGTCAGACCCATCTCGACCCCTAGCATATTCAGATCCTGAGAGACTTCCTCTACATTACAACCTACCTTACCCTCATGATGGTGATAGTTCACAGTTTTATAATGAAGAAAATCTATGTTTTGACCTCCAAGATGCCAGTGGCTTTAATACATTCCCAGACACTGGCCTACACTCACCCACCTCTGGCACAGCCACAGAAGAGTTGACCTCCTTCACAGTGGTCCTCAGGAGGGTAGCAGATGTCCTCGCCCTACAACTGCCCTCCACTGAGATTAGGACAAATGTTCTCATAGATATCCTGCTGTCAGGGCAGACCTCACTAGAATCTCTTCTACCTTTTAAGTAGGCTCTCACTGATACACTACACCTGGTGAAGCAAGGCTCTTGTCCACCAGTTAACAGGCAAATAGAGAGGAGACACAAACCTGCTGTGGTAAACCATGTGTCTTTCTCCTGCAGCATCCCACATGGAGAGAGTCTGGTAGTCCAGGCCTCTACCAGCACCCTGGCTAGATAGAGAGTCAAAACTCATGAAGACATTCACAAAAAGTATGTTCTCTTACGTCCAGTCAACTCCATCTGCGTTCTGGGTCGCTATTCACATGCATTGTGGCATATGGTAGTGGAGATCTTGCCATCGTTCCCGTAGGACATGAGAACTAACAGCCAGCAGAAAACAAACGATGGGAAAGATGCAGCAGAATATGTGATTTGTGTGGGTCTGGACACTACTGACTGCTTTAGCAGATCAGTTGGGACCAGTGTGGTGCTTCAGCACCATACTTTGATTCACTCCACAGAGTTCTTGAGTGACATACAACAATCCCGGACGGACATGCCATTTGATGTCACACATCTCTTCAGAGACAAGGAGGACTCAGTGTTGGATCACCTCAAAGAGAGCAAGGCCACAGTGCGCACCCTCAGACTTAGCCTGCTTATGTGGCATTTCCCGCAACAATGTTGCCCCTTTCGAAGATTCAGAAGAAGGTTCTGCCTGAGGCCACATCAGACCGTGCCTTAGAAACAGCAGGCCTTACAGGCCTTTCAAGACAGACATTGGGGATCCAGCTGCCAGCGTCCAGGCATCCAGAAATGAGGAAATACCCAGTACCCCACCTATCCTTCCGCAGCCACAGCAAAACCACTTTAAGTTGTCCTCAACGGTGCTCAGTTGGCCAGTTGGAGGTCGGACACCCTCAACCTCCACGGGTGGCAGATCATCATATGGGACAGATGGGTGCTCCAAATCATTCAAACTGGATACGGACTCCCTTTCTTCTCTACCCCTCCAAAATTGCCCCTACACCACAATGATTTCCAGAGGACTACCTGCAGATCCTGTGATGAGAGGTCCAGGCTCTCTTGGACAAGTAAGCCATCAAGACGTTGAGACTCCTGTTGCTTTCTGGTGCCAAAGAAGGAAAGATACCTTCATCCTGTCCTCATTCTTTGCCTTCTACATTTCTTCCTCTAGAAGGGCAAGTTCAAAATGCTCACCTAGGGCCATGTTTTGTACTCTGGTTCCAGGCGACTAGATAGTGACGTTGGACCTGCAGGATTCTTATTTTCCCATCCTTGTCCTGCAGTTTCAGGAAGGCCAAAAGCACTTTGAGTTCTTGGTGTTCTCCTTTGGCCTCACCAGTGCATATCCAGTCCTCAGAAACTGATGGCAGTGGTTGCTGCCAATTTTTGGAGGTTCAGAATACCATTCTTTCCATACCTCAATGAATGGTTGTTGAAAGTGGGCTTGCCGCAGACAGTCGTGAACCGCCTCCAGATGGCGGCCAACCTGTTGACATCGCTGGGGTTTCCATCAACATGCCAATTACACTTGACACCTTCACAGAGGCTCCCCTTCTTTGGAGCCTTCCTGGACACTGTTTATTTGAGCCTCCACCTCAGCGAGTCCAGGAAATTCAAGATATGATCTAGATACTACAACCATTGACATGCATGTCAGTGAGAGTGGCTCTGAGGCTTTAAGACACCCTTCTTTCACCTTGTGGACCATGCCAGGTGGCACATGCGAGACCTGCAGTTGAATCTGAAGTCTCAGTGAGGTTAGAACCAAGGAATCCTTTCCCCAAAGTAGGTACACAGTAGAAGACGCTTTAGACATTTTCTCAATTATTGCTCCTTCCTTAGGGGTAGCATTAAATGTAGAGATCTTCCTAAGGTAGACTATAGGGAAAAGGAAAAAAAGTTTATGGAATTTAAAAAAAAGAAAAATAATTTATGTTAAATATTATCCTAAATTATTTTTATATATTCAACAGGAGACCAAAATAAAAAAGGCTACAGCACTACTAGACTAATTTTAAATTACATATTTAATTACTTTAAATATATTAAATTATATTTATAAATATTATATATATATATAGATAGATAGATAGATAGATAACAAGAAAGCCCGCACTCCAAGGTAAATCCTTTGATGATTTGTATTCAAACTGACGCGTTTCGACCTCTCTGGTCTTTTTCAAAGTATAAAAACAATGTGATAGTGTGCCCCATTTATCTTAAAAAGCACAGCGAAAACAGGTGCTTAAACATAATGGAAAGACTTCCGCAATACATTTCCTGCATGTATGACAGTCTCACAAGGACAGACAACAATACATTTAGTGCAAAAATTACAATACAGACAAAAGGAAATGAATGCATCCTACAATTAAAAAACATTGCAGTTTATGGTGCAAAACTGCAAAGCCCATATTAGTTTCACGTGTATTGGTCATGTGACTTATCCACGCTAGGTCCCGAAATCACTGCTAGCAGTGCTGATATTCAAATCACAAAATCAAAAACCAAACACAATATCTAAATTAGCTGTTATGAAATCACTATGGTCAAGTGACTGACAAATACATTCTCATAGAGAATGTCAAGCATATGTAAAGGAAATAACCGGGATCAGCTGACCCCCGTGCAGTGTTTAACAGGGACTCCCTACTGGACGGCAGATCTGGAAATAGTCAACACAAGCGTGCTATGGGCTTGAGAACAGGAAAACTGCTGAGATGTGGAGGGATCAACACCGAATGGGGTTTACTCAGAGGGAGGACAGTTAAACAGTCATGATCCCACTCTAACGTAGAACTGGAACCGTCTACATACCGGTTCCGAAAAGGTGCTATATCTCAACCATGAACTGAGAAAGGTAGGGGAGGGGGGAGAGACTTCTGAATATGAGCAAGGGAGAGTGGGGAGAAGAAGTTGATATTACAAATGGGTGTGTATATATATATATATATATATATATATATATATATATATAAATTCACTTAAAAAACCATAGGTTTCACACATGTTATAGTTAGCTGTACATTTCACTCGTAAAAAACCAATGAAATTCCACGTTATAGTTAGATCAGGTAACTATAACTTGCGCGCCCACAATAAACTGCTGATGACGTCACATAGTACATCACTCATGACATGGTCAGTGACATCACTCATGAGATCAATGATGACATCTGAAATTACACATTGTGGATTGCGGTCGCGCAAGTTATAGTTACCTGATCTAACTATAACGTGGAATTTCATTGGTTTTTTACGAGTGAAATGTACAGCTAACTATAACATGTGTGAAACCTATGGTTTTTTAAGTGAATTTGCAAGGTTTTGTAAATGATAATTCCTAACTATAACGTGTGTGAAACCTATGGTTTTTTCAGTGAATTTGTACGGTTTTTTAAATGCTAAGTTATGTATTTTTTTTTTTTTTTTTTTTCTGGTTTTTCACTATGCGCACACCGAGCGCCCACGTTGCGCAGTCCATGCCGTGCGCGCCTCGCCTTTTTTTACGCAGTAACATTTGTTTTTTTCTCCCTTGTGGGTCCTTTTATTTATTTAATAAATGTGATTGTTACTTCTTTATTTTTTTTGTCGTGCGCGTACGGTAAGCTTACAGTACGCGCACCCCGCGATTTTTTAAAAAAATTATTCCTGATTTCGACCGATTCGAATGTTTATAGTCATGTAACCACCAATCAGAATTGAGCTCGCGCACGGCACCGTACGCGTACGGTAAGCGCACGGAGCGCGCTTACAGATATATATATTGATTTAAATGCTATTTTCTCAGGACCTACTGAACAGATTTACACCAGACCTACAAAAGGCACATCCTTGACCTGAGGACTACCTCTCTGCCAAATTTCAAGTAATTCTGTTCAGCCGTTCGGGCTGTAGCTGTGTCTAAAGGTCCTATGGAAAAATGCATGGGGAAAACGCGTTTTGGGACCCCCCTTTTTTCTCAGCCCCCGCTTGACGAATCCCCCCGAGACTTTCAGGGTAGGAGCAGAGCGTAGCGCCCCATTAGTTTTGAAAAATTCGCGAGGATTCGTCGACCGGCGCCAAAGTTATTCCAAATAGAATGTTGCGGATTTCCTATGGAAACACGGTCCTAACTATAACTATCTACTGGCGACCGCCAGTAGATTATTTATATATATATATATATATATATATATACATTATTTGCTGTGTGGTTCTATTTTAAGTCAGTGGCTCCATTATTTTCAATAGGAGGGTGTTACAGTACCAGTGCCATGGGTTGTTCTGCACTTCCAGGTCTGAGCTGTTATGAGTCCATTTTGGCTGGAGTAAATTTAGAAGTGCAGTTTCTGAATAGAAATGACCTTACTCTTTTGTGCGTGGCTTCTTAAATCCTTCCCTAAATCCTCCCCTGCTCTTTCCAACACTGCTCCCATTTAGTAGAATGTATTCTCCATTTTCCAGCCACTCCCACCATCGATCCCACATTTACTACTAAAATATAGGTAAACATATGCAGAGATCTCGGCAGTTGGGGAAGAGATCCCTGCAGAGAAAATATAAGAGAGGTGGAGATCTCTGCACATAAGTTTGTGAATATCATTTTGTAGTGCATGAGTAGTACTATTGTAGCACTACTAAATTACTACAAAATGCAGTTTGTGAATACGCCTATATTATTTCACTTTTTTGTTGTGCTAACCCAAGCATAATGTAAATTGGCATATTGCTGAATCAATGATTCGTTGCAATGTTATGCAAGTTAATTAAAAATGTATGAACATATATTAAACAGACAGCATGCTCCTAAGACGAAGGAGTTACACAATTGATAACAAAATGTTTTGGGAATCATGTAAATATAATGAAAGAAGGAGGGGGCTAAAGAGCCACCTTGTTTTAAACCATTCTCAATAACAATACACAAGGAAAGGCCATGAAACTGTTTAGACTGTTTAAATCAGAAATTAGACTTTCCCCACTATTATCTCTTTTCTTGATGTGCCTAAATGAGATGCTGTAATATATTAGTAAATATTTGACACAAAGCCTAACATAGACACTTCATAAACTGCATTTAGTTTATAGGAAGGCGTTTTTGTGGAAAAAGGCCGTTAATACATCTAGCTTTTCTTGGATCATATTATATAGTGAAATGATATACCTTAGATACCAGTGTGAATAGTTGTGCAACGTTTCTATTTGAGTTTTGATAGGTGGGCAGATTAAATCCAAACTGAAAAATTCAGTGGCCACTATGTTCGCCAATAGTCACTTTGAGCTTGGCGGTAAAAGGATTTCACCATCTTGAGGATCGTTTAATACTAAGAAGACCATTCCTCTAAACTTATGTAACAGGAGTATACCACACTTATCTGCTTCATGGTTGCCTGGATATACTGCTCCAGGGATGCCCAGGCCATCTCCATGTCTGCAGAAAGAGATGTTTTTATTGTGTAATTAGATAACTTTACATAAAGATCCCCCACAATGGTAATACAATTTGCTTCCTCATTATGTACTATTGTGATTATGCCTAGAACTTGCAGTAAATTTAAAACTTTACACCTGGGGAGAAATACATGTTTAAAAACAAAAAAGAGAATGAATGAGTTTGAGTTTTGTAGCACAGGCGCAGTTCTATACCCAAGATCTAGGAAGAATTAATGGAAAGTAGAATGGCAAGCCCTCCACTGACATAATCACAAGTAGATTATTTAGTTGCCTTTAAAGCAAGAGTTCATAACCCAAGTTTCCTGGAGGTGGCAAATGACAGCATTTAATTCTCACAGAAAGATGCTCTTTAAGGGAAAAAAAATAGCCCTGCAAATTTCCAAGTTACTGAACCTGAGTAATGGCTCAAACGAAGGAAAACAACTTTGCTGTCTATCAGCATTAGTGGCGTGGAGCGCACCAGCAAGCTATAGCCAAGAATCCTCATTTTTAGAGAGACAGTCGCTAGAATGCACACCGACAGGGGCACGGAACTGATTGGAGAGATGGAGGGAGGGTCGATACACACTAGGCCTAGTACAGGGAAACACAAAGTACGGCCCTCCTGACCTTTAATTGCGGCCCCCCAGTGAACAGCAGCACTGGGCTGCTGTTCACTTGACAGAGCAGGAACGTCTAGAAAGATGCTGTGAAACAAACAGGCATACTTTTTTTTTACATGTTGTTGGAAGCCGGAGTCCCAGTCCTGCACCACTGTCACCAAATGCGAGACCCGGAACTCCTCACTCAACGTTAGGCCAAGTAAGGACACCGTTTGAGATAGCCCTGCTCACCCCCTTAGTAGCTTGGCACGAGCAGCCAGGCCTATCTCCAAGGCACGAGTGTACAGTATGTGCAACCACTCTCACAGCAACTCACTGGTGACATCACAAATGGACTCTACACGAGTTTGATAAAACGAGTATAAACTTTATATAAAAAGATATACGATCAGACCACACGATACAAAAGCCAACATTTAATAAAGGGTAATATTCGTTCCGGCTGGCTGGTAGGTTCAAATCCCACCCACCGCTTTCAAAATGATATGCTGGTCGCAATTCTAGAATCAAACACGTCGCACTGGACAAACAATAGTGTGCTGCGTAACAATACAATCTTGTGCTTGGCGAAAGAGAAATAATACAATGCGTAACGATACACCTCGGTACCTTGCAATCGGAGAAATAATGCAATGCGTCACACCCCAATCATGTACTTTGCAATGAAGAAATAATGCAATGCGCACCGCTACAATCATGTACTTTGCAATTAAGGAATAATGCAATGCGTAGCTACAATCATGTACTTTGCAATGAAGAAATAATGCAATGTGGGCCGCTACACTCCTGTACTTTGCAATGGAGAAATAATGCAATGCGTAGCGCTACAGTCGTGTACTTCATTATGCAGAAATAATGTCAGGCGTCATACGACAGTCCGGCAGTTCATTAGCAGCAATATTGGCAATGTGTATTACAACAATCAGCCTCTTTGATACCAGTTCCCCCCCACACGTATCAACGATGACATAAAGTACGGCTTCTCACTCTGGCCCCAGTACTGCCACTCCTTTTGTCAGTACGGGCCCCAATCTGAGCCGAAGCAAAGGCTCACATCGCCAGAAGGACTGAGAGGCCGAGAGAGGGTCCCTCCGAGCCTGCACCCCTCCCAGGCAGTGATCCACGTCACCTGGGGGCGCGACCCCACTCTCCTCCACTCCTTCAGCGAACTGGGCCTTCCGGGCAGAACTTTCTCAATGGGCCTCAGCGGCTCGGCCTGGCAGCTCAGCTCCTCCCGGGCTGCAACTGTTAGGAAGGTCTCACGCGGCTGCAGGACACGTGCCTCTGAGATTACGTTACTCCGGGTGCACGTTCACCACAGCACCCTCCGGGTCTCCTCTGGCACAAAGCCACACACAACGCTGATGGGACTTCACGTCGACTGCGAGTGCACTTTCACCAGGCACTCCTTCCTGCGGTCTCAGTTGGCACCAAGACACGCACACCGCGCTGCAGAGACTCATTTTCTTCCGGTGCTCACGCTGATCAGCCGATCACCTCCACAGTCCAAGGTTGCACAACAGGACGCACACTGCTTCACTGAGACTTACTCTAACTCCGGTGCCCCGATATCCAGGCGCTCTTCACCAACGCCTTTGGCCTCACCCCGACACGCTGACTGTGTCCGAGCCTCACTTCTCCTCCGGTGCACCCGATGGCCATGCGCTCTTCACCTGCGCTGACCAGGCGCTCTTCACCAACGCCTGCGGTGAACACGACACTCACCCAGCGTGTCCGAGACTCACTTCACCTTCGATGCACATGTTGACCAGGCGCTCTTCACCAACGCCTCCTGTGCACCACGAGACGCACCCAGTGCGTCTGAGACTCATTTCACCTTGGATGCACACGTTGACCAGGCGCTCTTCACCAACGCCTTCTGTGCACCACGACACGCACCCAGCGCATCCGAGTCTCACTTCTCCGTGTGTCCCAGATCACATGACACACCTTCCAAGGGTCTCAAGCTGCCACCACATGCACCCACCACGTCTCTGGAAACTTTTATGTTCCTGTGTTTCCAAACAGGGAGCCAGCTCACCTCGGGCACTTGGGGTAACAAGACACGGCGCAAAGCACAGTCTTCTACAAGCAGGGGGACCCAGCGCACAAAGCACAGTCCCAACAGCCTCTTCCTTGGTTAAAACAGCAAACTGCAGACCAGCCCCAGATCACGAAGCAAGGGTCGGTCCTTCCCAGCAGTCTCTTCAGTTGTTCCTTCCTTAGCAGAGGTTCCTCTTGATCACAAAATGGGTCCAAGCCTTTTCAGTTTCAATCCATTTCTATTCCAACGTTCAGGGGTCCCCGCGCTCATAGTTATACCCCTAAATGTCTTTGAAGTTTCTTGTGCTCAGGGGTCCCTGATCCCTGCCTAAATCAGTTCTGGGTGTCCCCCTCCCACCTTTCTCCCTTTGATACTGGAGGTCTGGATCCTTAATCACTCAGCAGGAGATGGGTCAATTGTTTTATAGCAGCAACCTAGGCCTTTTCACCTTCCGGGGCTTCTCTTCAGCCTACTCTCCAGATGCAGGTCAGCCTGGTACCATCTCAGCCCCTCCCTGGGTCAAGACCTCCCCCAGCTCCTCTCACCTCTCAGATCCATACAGTCAGTCCACATTCAGCAGAGACACACAGAAATGCTTAAAGCACAAAACTCAGCCACTTTCTAAAAAGAGTGGTTTCTGAACACACAGTGACAAAACCACTTTCATAGAAAGATGTGTTATGACACTGTGAGTTCATACATACTAAACTTCACCTCTCCATTTTATACGTATGGGAAACTAGGCTAACAAACACAATACCCAGCCTCCCCCATTCTGTCCTATGGGCAGAATGGCCTTTCACCAGTGAAAAACGAAATGAAGTGTTTTTCACTGTCAGGACATAGCACACACCTCAGTATATGTCCTGCCTTTTACTTACACTGCACCCTGCCCAGGGGTTACCCGGGACCTATCACAGGGGTGCCCACTGTGTACGCAAAAGGGAAAGTAAGGCCTGACAAGTGGTTGCACTTTTCAGGACAACATGCTAACTTAGCAAACTGCGCGCAGGCCCTACACTGCAGGCCTGAGTTCCCTTCTCCGCTCGCCTTTGCATTACTAGCCCTGGCACACACAGTGCACATCACTAGGGACGTTACTAGTAAGGCAAACATACCAATCATGGCCCAACCAATTACCATTACACTTTACTCAGGGAACTCTTGTACATAGACACTGATCAACAGTGGCAAAGTACCCAAAGCATCTAAAATGGCAACTCTATGTCAGGAAAACGGTCTAGGGGGAAAGCAAAAAGTTTAGGGAACTTTAGCCAAAAAGGCCAAGTCCTACACATGTTAATGAAAGTAACATTAAAGAAAAAAAGAATGTGTCCTAGAAAACTTTTCTTTAGGAGCACCTTTAGCTTTAAAGACATATTGCACTAAGCATGTAAAACATGATACTCTTTTTAGGTCTCGTCTTGCCATCGCGTAAGCGATCGCAAAGCGAGACTATAGAATACGGGTTTGAAAAGTGCTCCCAAAAAGCGGATTGCATGGCTAGCACGCGCACAATCACGCGCATCGCGCCGCCATCTAATCCGCTTTTTGAGAGCACTACAAAAGGGTCCGCTCCCCCGCCACCAAGCGCGCGCGCGCGCCACGCTCCACAGGGCTTGTCTTTTTTTTTTATTAAACTTAAAGCGCGAGGCGCGCGTGCGGCCAATGCTTGTCTTTTCATTCTGGTTTATGTAGTACACATTTTATATTAAACTCAACAGAGCGTCAAATCCAGATTGCACCCCCTACTTTGTACGAGCTACTCGCGCGTGGAACCTGGAATCTTGAGAGCTTTGTTTGAAACTGTAAGCCACTCTTCGTTTGTGACCCTCGCCCTCATCCTTAACTGTTCTCTCCTCCCCACAGCTCTCCTCCTCACAGCTCTCCTCCTCCTCCCTCTGGCCAGAAACCATCATGGCGTGTCTCAAGGTGAGTCTCTCGTTGACGCTGCGAGACGTGTCTCAACTCGCTTCCCTCTATACACACCTGCAGGGCTTGTGTTTTAAACCGTTATTTTCCCTAGATTGTTTCCGTTATGTTGTAACCCGTACTTTTCAACCTCACAAAATGGTCGCGCGTATAGACACACTGACGTGGCTAATTTTCTTCCAGGTTTTAGAATAACTTTCTTCGTGTTATGAATCAACCCAAAGAATCTGCTGAGGAGCGAGGACTGGCTCCGATCCCTGGTCATGTGAACTAGTGTTTCCAACTTCCCGTTGGTTTTTGGCAGACTGCGAATATTTATTTTCATGTGGGTGGAGTGTTTTCCTTTTCCTCCTACCACAGTAAAGGTTTTCAGCAGACTTGGGCTGAGCTTTTGTCCGTGATTACTCGCAAAGTGGCAGAGCGAGTTTCCTTCAGTCTCTGGCGCCGCGCCGCTGTATTTCTAGTCATCGGTTATTACGTAGATAAAAATGAAAACAACCGCATTAACGGTTGTTGCATTGAGTAAGTTTGTTCAGCCATGTTCATGACGTTTTCTTTAGCGTCATGAACATGTCATAATGTCACAACATTCTAATATTCGACCGCCACAACAACGGTCAAACGTGCTTTTAGCAGTTGCGCTGGAACGATTTTCGGAATAGGGGTGCTGACATCAATGTTGAATCACCGAAGTAATATGGTTTGTGAAAAATGCAAGCGTCACACAAAGAACAAGGGGGCATATTTACAAGCCAGGCGATAAAATTATCGCCGCTTTAGCGGCAGAAAACTGCCGCTAAAACGGCGATAATGGGCTTGTTATTTATAGCGCTCTGTGTTCTAGAACTTCATATCCACTTGTAGCAGTGTAAATATAGTTTAGAAAGTTTAGTCTGATAAAAATTAAAGAACGACTGTGGTGACGGGGAATTACTCTAAGCTATTCCTGGCTGAAACTGATGTTCTATTAAATTCTGATAGGATCAGACCAGCTCTTCCAGCCTTTAATTGCTTTACATGTCCGATAAGGAAAGCTATCAGGAGATGTCAGCTCGTTTACAAAACATTTAGCTATAAAATAAATACTGATGGCTGCCACCATCCCCAAAGCCTGCTCAACTTCAAATTACACCTCAGGAGGCTGTAGAGTACAGCGCACCTGTGAGAAGTGGTGTCGTTTTTCATTGGCCAATGGGGGTGCTGGGCAACTCGCCGCCCCCAAGCAGAGCACTTCCGAAAACTATAAAGTCGCGGTTCGGGTTTGCACGCTGTTTTGCTTGGGGGTGTTATGGCGGCGGGTAGGGAGAAGCGGGTTGAAGTCTGAAAGCGCTACGGGAGAGGGGAAAGTAGTTGCGTTAAATGTGCTGCACTTATTTTGAATTTTACTACGAGTTGTGTGTTTTTGGTATGTTAAGATTACTCTTAACTTTACCAAGGTTCGGGCAGCTTTTTATTTTTTAACCTCTTTTCTGCTAAGAGCTTGTTGGTTTTTAAAATTGAAACTGGATGAATGTTAATTGTTGTAATGGTATGAAATTATTGGGTTGTTTACTGCAGCTTTAGGACATTGAACTTAACAAAATGAGTTTATTTTTAAACGTTTTTCTTTCGATACACTTTAAACTCTTCATTATTTTTAGGCGGTAGTCCATAAACTATACGGTTTTTAATTCACGTTAATGGCGTTCCAGGTCTGTTCCTCCTTTTGACCTGAAAGGCTCTTTTGGAGCAAAAGAGATACAAATGTTTTATTTTCAGGCCTAATCACGCGAAGACAGTCACTGTGCATTAAAAAGATGGATCAATGTGACCATGTGTATTGAAACTGGTTCTCGTAAAGCGCTCCAATACTTGCGGATCGAGTTCACGCTATGTAAAACTGCGAAAAAACAACACAAACGTTCTTCAAGGTGGGCTGGGCTAAGTATTTTCTGTCAGTGTCATTATCGGATTGTGGGAAAGGAGGTTGCACTAAGCGTCAACACCGGGAACGTGATCCGTTTCAGGGGCAGAAAACTGCGCTAGGTCGGGGAAAGTTTTGAAGTGGAGGATATTTTGACTTTATTAGAAAATGGAGGTACACGAGTGCCAACGCTCCTAATGAAAGAATGACCATGGGCAGGAAGGGAGACTCCTGAATGTTACTCATGTGATGAATGAACAACATGGCTGCGTGGTGGGTAGGTTTCAAATGTCAAAGAACCTTTTACATTATTTTATAGCAGAAGTACATTTTAAGTATATAACACTTATGACACTGATTAACAGACATAGAGATTTAAAGACAAATTGGGGTTTAGAGGTTGTATGTTTTTAATAGCAGATACAGGGAAACGGTGTATTAAAGTTGAACACTCCGGTCACATTAGACGATAACACTCAAAACTCAGATCTGTTCCGGATAAGATACCTTCATTCAACCATGCATCTCCACTTGATAAGAGTGGATGTGACCTAACTGCTAGAGAAGTGGATCTCATTGCTGGGGAAGCTGGTTCGAGTCTTGGCAGGGACGCTCAGCATCCTATAATTCTGGCCAACTCACTTAGGGGCATATTAACAAGCCAGGCGATAAAATTATCGTCGCTTTAGCGGCAGAAAACTGCCGCTAAAACGGCGATAATGGGTTTGATAATATGCTCTATGGAATTCCAATAGAAGCCCATGTTAGACGTCCTTCACATTTAACATGGGCTTCAATTGGAATTCTCTGCGGCATATTATCAAGCCCATTATCGCCGTTTTAGCGGCAGTTTTCTGCCGCTAAAGCGGCGATAATTTTAGCGCCTGGCTTGTTAATATGCCCCTTAATCTTCCCGAGCCTAAAGAAAAATGAATGTGTCCAGCTGTAACGCAAATGGTGCTCATGTAAAGCGCTCTGATACCTTCAGGTCTACTTTGCTCTATATAAAACTCCCCCTTCCCCCCCCAAAAAAAACTCATTCACATTAATGTGTTCGTCAGGTTGCAACCCTGAAACACAAGCATGTGAATTTTTGTGTAGCTGCTGAAAAGTAGTGAAAGTGAAACGCAGAGCAACACAGGATATAGTAACACGCATAGACTTAGACAGTGCCCCATATCAGTGCTGTGCTGTGGTATAATGCCCTTGAACATGTAATGAAATATAAACAAGTGATGGGTGGAATGCCTCATTTCATCTCAGCCCCTGGTAATTATTCAGGGCCAGCATTACTGTACATTATTTGTACCCTGTCAGACTGTTGATTACTTCTCAAAGCTCTTGCAAAACAAAGATCTGAATCGCTTTTCACCATTGCACCATAAACATATATGGTGCTTTTCTTGACTATGGAGAGTTTTATAGGGAACTTTTTACAGGGCACAGGAGCTGATCTCGGCCTGTCTCATCCCAACCCGGGAAACCCTTTTAACTCCCTTAATTCAGCTTGCAAGTCAAATTCAAAGGCGGGATTTGCAATAATTTATTTTACCAGATAAATGTGAGAAATGCATGCTAATTAGCTGGTGGTAACAATTAGTCATTTATGTAATTGCAAGCCTTTAGTCTCTTAATACGGGTGTGATTAATCTTCCAGTCCAAAAGTGTAGGAGAGTAGGGTCTGCTTTCTATGTTCACCCCCACTTTTTGCTTTTGCTTTACTGGTTTTCGACTTAGATGTGGCTGTGGGCCTGTTAATCAGACCCACAGCCCTGCTGTTCTCTCTCTAAATTAATACTATGTACTTTAGGTGCATAACCCATTTGGATAGGATCACCTTATTGGCCCCTGTACAGTGTAACCTAGGTACCCAGGGCATAGGTGTACCCTAGGCCTACCAGGGGCTGCAGCATGTATTATGCCACCCCTGGCCTGGCCTTCCATTTTGACACAACTGGCTGATCACTCAGCTGGGGCAAGGTCGTGTAATCACCCCTTGCTTAGGTGTAGTATTCCTATACCTAACTTACATATAGACACATGTGTACCTATCAGTCACTCCTATGGCAGGCCTTAACAATCCTGGAGGCAGAGTGCTTGGTAACATGTGAGATGGTGCTCTAGCCTGAGCTGAGCCTGTCTGCAGCTTTCGGAACTAAGTCCTTATAGCTGTTCTATGATATAGCCTACCATATACTCTTAAAGTGCCTTATAATCTTAGACGGTTATGGTAACTATGGTTTGGCTTTATCGAAACATGTCGTGTAAGGTGTCTAACACTGTGGAATAATACCCCCATGCCATTTCTGGACATGAGAATATTATTCCCCCCTTCTAGAGGGAAAGACATGTTAAAATCATACTTCAACTGTTAGCCTCTGACCAAAGCCTCAGCATCACAAAATGGATGCTGCTGCCACGACACAAGTCTGACCTCCTGCAGCTGGGAGTGTTCCCAGCCAGGGAGGCCTGGACAATAGGTTTCCTGCTTGGGGAGGTGCTAGCACCTCCCCAGACAGCCTTTAGTGTATTGGGGCAAGGTGGGCTGAAAGGAATGAGACATGCCTGGGGCACACAAGGTGTTCCTTGCATAGTCCAGTTCAAACCGGCGCTGGGGCACTCCAGCCCCAGCTCTGGCGCGAAACTGGACAAAGGGAAGTGGGTGTAACCACCCCCTCCCAGGTCCCACCCATAAGGCGTGACCTAGCAGGTATCCCAGCCCCCCAGATTAGTATAAGAGTGGGAGTTGGGCCTCAAGACTTTAGATTATCCTGAACCTGCAAAACTGAACAGAAACTCTGGACCTTCGACATTCGACGAAAGAAGAAGACTGAAGAATCTCCCTTGTAGCCAAGGAGTGGCTACCCTGTGCAAACAGGCACCATCAAGAGACTACCCTTTGCTTTGCCCACGTTCTACGAGGAACCGACTGCAGAGCCCGACCAGAGCCTTGACTTCCAGACTTCTCCGACCCTGATCCACATCCACAGCAAAGCTGAGATCCGTGGAGGCGACGAGCGACGTGGGACCGGCTACCTGGGAAAAGTGGCTAGTAACTTAAAGCGCAGCTTCTGAGGTACCCTCGAAGTTTTGCACCGGGGATTGAGAAGCCCCAACCCCAAGCACCATCTACACCGAAGATCAGCCCCCCACACTCCACGAGTCCTGCGTGGGGCCCTTCAGCATTTTCCTGCTTGCCGCGTCTGTCCGGTTGCTTGCCCGCTGGCTAGTGGCCTTTGTGACGACGCACCCTGAAATCTTCTGCGCTGGTTTGGCTCCTCCAGACTGGCTCCCGCTTCTCTGCAAAGAAGAAGCACCCCAGACCTTCCTGGTCTGCACCAGAAGCAAGTCCTTCGTTCTTCGTGGGTTCCGCTTGCCAAGGCTTGGTGAGTCCTAGTCCAACTTCGACGCCGCCGACAGTAAGAGCCTTCGTGGGACAGCTCGCCTCCTGGTCCTGGTCGTCCTCGACGCTTCCTGGTCCTCCTGGCTGCAGCGACAAGCTTCACCTTCACCTGCAATCTTCACGACATCGCCTGGTTCCTTCCTGGTTCCACGTGGTCACTGGCTAGTGACCTTGACTCTGTCCCTTCTGCTTGCAGGTTTCTTCTCTTCTTGATCCCAGCCTTGGGATCCACCGGACACTCTTCACTGACTGCCTGTCAGCATCTTTCTTCAGGCATCCATAGAAGTCGACGACGAAAACGACGCATCTTCACCCCTATGCACCCGCAGCCTGTGGGCTAGGTAACTTGGGTACTCCGGTGCTCATCAGGATAGTGACTATCCTAGTGTCTAGTTTTCAAGTCTCAACTTCCTAGCTACTCCGGAAGTGTCCTAAATCTACCATTTTCTAAACTGTACCATTGCTATTGACTTTTACGCATTACGCGTGAGTGTTTCCACTCTGCACACGAATCCCGTGGGCCTCCCACTTCCTAACTAACGCTAGTGTAGTGTAGCCCCAGCGATTCCCTAGGCCTAGGCCTATTCTATTTCCGTGACAGTGGTTCTTATACCACTTACTTAGTATATGGTTTGCGTGGCCCCTAGGGCCTAACTGTATTACTTACCTGTGTGACTTAATGTATGCTTAAATAAGACTGTGTTGTACTTACCTCTAATCTCATAAAGAGTGCTGAGGGTTGCTTAGAATAAATACACTTTATTTTATATATATATCTGTTGTGGTGTCCTTTCATTTGGTATTCAAGGGATTATATATGGTATCACAGCTGGCTTCACATGCCATTCAGAGTTTAGCCTAAGACTGCTCTTGTCCATGCTACCACTAGGATAGCTGGTCTATAAGGTTGACTTTACAACCAATCACCATAAGGGTATTTGGACTGATATAAGGTGTACACTAGAACTAGTGACATCATACATCAGGCCAACTTCTCACATTGGTGAGCAGCGGTTGGGATCTGAGCTTGCTGTTGTAATACCATTGTAATCTTGAGATACTAAATTGAAAGATCACACAGATATTGTCTAGGTACATATAACATAGATTATAATACTTAAGTCCTACTGGACTTTGTAGTTTTAGGTTGAAGGGAGTAACACACCCGGACTACAACTACTAGAGAGGTTTAGTAGATACAACTAGTGTAGGTAGGTGCACACACCACACCCTCACTAGATCATGTCTCTGAGAGGAGATCAAGTAGATGCTCCCTCAGGAGGATCAGGTCTGCAAAAGACCCCCTCTAGATATGATACCTTAACATTCCAGGAGATGAGACACTTGTGTACCTCCAGAGGAATAAAACAGGGTGCAAACCCTACCCTCCTTCAGTTAAGACAACTCCTAGAGGAGTATGACATTATTAGGGCATCTCAGGCAGGTACCCTAGGTACAGAGGAGGGTCTACCCACCACAGAGGAGTCAGAGGAGACTTCAGATGAAGAGGTAGACAGCCAGGGCCAAGTAGGAAGACTTAGCCAGGCTAACCTAAGCTTACATGGGAGTTTGCATGGGGTCCCCCCTTACAGACCCCCAAGTAGGCTTACACAGAGAAGCAGGAGGGACAGATCCCCTTCAAGGGAATCCATCCACTCCCATGTCTCTAACATCTCTAATGCCTCCTCTCACAGGGGAATGACTTCCCCTGAGAGAAAGGAGCATGAAGCCAGAATGAGGGAAGCTAATCTGAGGATTCAGAGGGAAGAACTTGCCCTTGCCAAAGAGAAGCTTGCTCTGGCTAGAGAACAAAAGTTGAGTGGGTCAGAACCCACTGGTGGCAGCAATATCCCTAAGGATAGAGACAGGCACTATGATAATAGAAACCTGAGCAAGATTGTCCCTCCCTACAAGTGTGGGGATGACATCCACAAATGGATAACTGCTTTGGAGAGAGCTTGCAAAGTACAGCAGGTACCCCAAAGTCAGTGGGCAGCTATCTTGTGGCTCTCCTTCTCTGAGAAAGGCAGAGACAAGCTCCTCACAGTTAGTGATGAGGATGCAGATAATTACACTGTCCTGAAGAGTGCTCTGATTGATGGGTTTGGCCTAACCACTGAACAATACAGGTTGTTGTTCAGGGATACCCAGAAGACACAGACTCAGGACTGGACTGACTTTGTAGATTGTGCCACTAAGGCTCTGGAAGGCTGGCTAATGGGAAGTAAGGTTAAGGACTATACAGGATTGTATAATTTGATCATGAGAGAGCAAATACTTAACAACTGTCAAAACCAGCTATTGCATCAACACCTGATTGATTCTGATCTGACTTCTCCCCAAGAATTGGGAAAGAAGGCAGATAGATGGGTCAGGACTAGAGTTAAGCAGAAAAACCAGAACCAGGGCGGTGATCAGAAAAAGGCAGACCAGAAGGGTAATGAGCAGAAACAAAAAGACCAGAAGTCTTCACCAGGCCCCCAAAAGGCTCAGGGGGAGGGTGGTCCCAAAAAGGATAAAAAGAAAGATGGCCAAAAGAAACCATGGTGCAACTATTGTAAGTCCAACTCACATTGGTTTAGTGAGTGCACCAAAAAGGATAAGCCCCCAGCCACCATTGCCCCTAAGGCAACTGTACCCCCTAGTTCAGCTGTAAGTGGTGGTTCCCAGCAAAAGGGTGTAGTAGGGTTAACCCTGGGAACTGAGGAGGATTCTGGCCTAGTCAGAGTACCTACTCAGGCTGTTCTGATCTGTGATGGGGACTTAGCTTTATCCTCTACTGTAGGCCCCAGTAATCTGGGCAAGTACAGACAGACACCTTTTATCAACCAAAGAATGGCTCAGGCCTACAGGGACACTGGAGCTAGTGTCACAATGGTGACACCTGCTTTTGTGGACCCTGGACAGATCATACTAGGTGAGAATTACCTAGTGACCAACGCTAGCAATGCCACTACCTCCCATAGTGTGGCTATTGTTAACTTCTCCTGGGGAGGGGTAACTGGCCTCAAGAAAGTTGTTGTTAGTTCAGACCTTCCTGTAGAGTGTTTACTGGGCAATGATCTTGAAACTTCAGTTTGGTCTGAAGTGGAGTATAGGACCCATGCAGAAATGCTGGGGATAGATGCACATGTCCTTGCTGTGACCAGGTCACAGGCCAAAAAGTGCACCACTGAACAAGTGCTGGATCCTGAAACTATGGACCAGTCACAACCCAAGAGAAAGAGCAGTAGAGTTAAGGCTGTGCCTTCCCCCCTGCCTCAGGTGGTGGATCAGCCCTCCCAGGAGGATGATTCTGAGAGCCCTGAAGGAACTGTCCTAGAAGAACTTGAACCTGATCAGGTTGAGTTTCTTGGGACAGGGGGACCTTCAAGGGCAGATCTGAGGCAGGCTCAATTAGACTGCCCCTCTCTTGAACCCCTCAGACAGCTGGCTGCTGCTGAGGCTGCAGGGAATGCTCAAGGTACCCATAGAGTGTATTGGGATGAAGGGCTACTGTATTCAGAGGCTAGAGACCCCAAGCCTGGTGCATCCAGGAGGTTGGTCATACCACTGAAGTTCAGAGGCTTCCTTCTAACCTTGGCCCATGATATTCCCCTTGCAGGACATTTAGGCCAGAACAAGACTTGGGACAGGCTTGTCCCTCACTTTCACTGGCCCCATAGGTCAGAAGATACTAAGGAGTTTTGTCGCTCCTGTGTCACCTGCCAAGCCAGTGGCAAATCAGGTGGCACCACAAAGGCCCCCCTCATACCACTACCTGTGGTGGGGGTCCCCTTTGAAAGAGTGGGCATAGATATTGTAGGACCAATGGACCCACAAACAGCATCTGGGCACAGATTCATACTGGTGATAGTGGACCATGCCACCAGGTACCCAGAAGCAATTCCCCTGAGGACCACAACAGCTCCTGTTGTGGCAAGGGCCCTGCTTGGAGTATTCTCCAGAGTGGGCTTTCCAAAGGAGGTCATTTCTGACAGAGGTACCAACTTCATGTCAGGATACTTGACTGCAATGTGGAAGGAGTGTGGTGTTAACTATAAGTTCACCACACCCTATCACCCACAGTGCAATGGGCTTGTTGAGAGATTCAACAAGACCCTAAAGGGAATGATAAAAGGATTACCAGACAAGCTTAGGCGAAGATGGGACATCCTTTTACCCTGCCTTCTGTTTCTTACAGAGAGGTCCCACAAAAGGGGGTTGGCTACAGCCCTTTTGAGCTTTTGTTTGGGCATCCTGTAAGAGGACCCCTGTGTTTGGTGAAGGAAGGATGGGAGAGACCTCTCAGACAACCCAAACTAGACATAGTGGATTATGTACTTGGTCTCCGCTCCAGGATGGCAGAGTATATGAAGAAGGCTTCTAAAAACCTTGAGGCAAGCCAAGAACTCCAAAAAGCTTGGCATGACCAAAAGGCTGTACTGACTGTTTACCAGCCAGGACAGAAAGTGTGGGTGTTGGAGCCAGTGGCCCCAGCAGCACTCCAAGACAAATGGTCTGGACCCCACACTATTGTTGAGAAAAAGGGAGAAGTCACCTACTTGGTGGACCTTGGGACTCCCAGAAGCCCCCACAGGGTGCTTCATGTCAACAGATTGAAGGCATATGTTGACAGGGCAGACATGGGGCTACTCATGGCTACAGATGAGGGGCAGGAGGAAGAGAGTGACCCTCTCCCAGACCTGTTGACTCAGAACCCTGATGATGGCTCAGTTGATGGTGTGGTCTTTTCTGACAGCCTCACTGTCCATCAGCAACAGGACTGCAGACAGGTTCTGCAATCCTACAGACATATGTTCTCTCTGACCCCAAGTCAGACAAACTGGTGCACCCATGAGGTGGACACTGGTGACAGTCTGCCTGTGAAGAGTAAAATCTACAGGCAACCTGACCATGTCAGGGACTGCATAAAAGTTGAGGTACAAAAGATGTTGGAGCTGGGAGTCATTGAACCTTCAGAGAGCCCTTGGGCTAGTCCTGTAGTTCTTGTGCCAAAACCTCACACCCAAGATGGTAAGAGAGAGATGAGGTTTTGCGTGGACTACAGAGGTCTCAATGCTGTCACTAGGACAGATGCCCACCCAATACCTAGGGCAGATGAGCTCATTGACAGACTGGCAGCTGCTAAGTTTTTGAGCACATTTGACCTAACAGCAGGCTACTGGCAAATCAGACTAGCTGAGAGTGCAAAGGCCAAAACTGCTTTCTCGACCCCAGGAGGACATTATCAATTTGTGGTAATGCCCTTTGGTTTGAAGAATGCACCTGCCACTTTCCAAAGGTTGGTGAATCAAGTCCTTACTGGGTTGGATGATTATTGTGCAGCTTATCTTGATGATATTGCTGTCTTTAGCTCCACCTGGGAGGATCACCTGGTCCACCTGAGGAATGTTTTAGAGGCCCTGCAAAAGGCAGGCCTCACTATCAAGGCCACTAAGTGCCAGATAGGGCAGAGCAAGGTTGTATACCTGGGCCACCTAGTTGGTGGGGGTCAGGTTCAACCACTGGAGAGCAAGATCCAGACCATAAAGGACTGGGCTCCTCCAACTACCCAGACTCTGGTCAGAGCTTTCTTGGGCCTGACTGGGTACTACAGAAAGTTTGTTAAGAACTATGGGTCCATAGTGACACCACTTAATGACTTGACCTCCAAGAAGATGCCAAAGAAAGTTCAGTGGACAGTAAGCTGTCAAAAAGCATTTGATGACCTGAAGCAGGCCATGTGCAGTGCACCTATTCTGAAAAGTCCAGACTACTCCAAAGAGTTCATTGTCCAGACAGATGCTTCTGAGTTAGGTGTGGGAGCTGTTCTTTCACAACTGAATGTAGATGGTCAAGACCAGCCCATTGCTTTTATAAGTAGAAGGCTGACCCCTAGAGAGAAACGTTGGTCAGCTATTGAGAGGGAGGCCTTTGCTGTGGTTTGGGCCCTGAAGAAGCTGAGGCCATACTTGTTTGGCACTCACTTCAAGATTCAGACAGACCATAAGCCCCTCTTGTGGCTAAATCAGATGAAGGGTGAAAATCCCAAACTTCTTAGGTGGTCCATTTCCCTACAGGGGATGGACTTCACAGTGGAACATAGACCTGGGACTGACCATGCCAATGCAGATGGACTCTCCAGATATTTCCACTTAGAACATGAAGACTCAACTGGTCAAGGTTAGTTTAATGTCCCTAAGTTTGGGGGGGGGGGGGGTTGTGTAGGAGAGTAGGGTCTGCTTTCTATGTTCACCCCCACTTTTTGCTTTTGCTTTACTGGTTTTCGACTTAGATGTGGCTGTGGGCCTGCTAATCAGACCCACAGCCCTGCTGTTCTCTCTCTAAATTAATACTATGTACTTTAGGTGCATAACCCATTTGGATAGGATCACCTTATTGGCCCCTGTACAGTGTACCCTAGGTACCCAGGGCATAGGTGTACCCTAGGCCTACCAGGGGCTGCAGCATGTATTATGCCACCCCTGGCCTGGCCTTCCATTTTGACACAACTGGCTGATCACTCAGCTGGGGCAAGGTCGTGTAATCACCCCTTGCTTAGGTGTAGTATTCCTATACCTAACTTACATATAGACACATGTGTACCTATCAGTCACTCCTATGGCAGGCCTTAACAATCCTGGAGGCAGAGTGCTTGGTAACATGTGAGATGGTGCTCTAGCCTGAGCTGAGCCTGTCTGCAGCTTTCGGAACTAAGTCCTTATAGCTGTTCTATAATATAGCCTACCATATACTCTTAAAGTGCCTTATAATCTTAGACGGTTATGGTAACTATGGTTTGGCTTTATCGAAACATGTCGTGTAAGGTGTCCAACACTGTGGAATAATACCCCCATGCCATTTCTGGACATGAGAATATTATTCCCCCCTTCTAGAGGGAAAGACATGTTAAAATCATACTTCAACTGTTAGCCTCTGACCAAAGCCTCAGCATCACAAAATGGATGCTGCTGCCACGACACAAGTCTGACCTCCTGCAGCTGGGAGTGTTCCCAGCCAGGGAGGCCTGGACAATAGGTTTCCTGCTTGGGGAGGTGCTAGCACCTCCCCAGACAGCCTTTAGTGTATTGGGGCAGGGTGGGCTGAAAGGAATGAGACATGCCTGGGGCACACAAGGTGTTCCTTGCATAGTCCAGTTCAAACCGGCGCTGGGGCACTCCAGCCCCAGCTCTGGCGCGAAACTGGACAAAGGGAAGTGGGTGTAACCACCCCCTCCCAGGTCCCACCCATAAGGCGTGGCCTAGCAGGTATCCCAGCCCCGCAGATTAGTATAAGAGTGGGAGTTGGGCCTCAAGACTTTAGATTATCCTGAACCTGCAAAACTGAACAGAAACTCTGGACCTTCGACATTCGACGAAAGAAGAAGACTGAAGAATCTCCCTTGTAGCCAAGGAGTGGCTACCCTGTGCAAACAGGCACCATCAAGAGACTACCCTTTGCTTTGCCCACGTTCTACGAGGAACCGACTGCAGAGCCCGACCAGAGCCTTGACTTCCAGACTTCTCCGACCCTGATCCACATCCACAGCAAAGCTGAGATCCGTGGAGGCGACGAGCGACGTGGGACCGGCTACCTGGGAAAAGTGGCTAGTAACTTAAAGCGCAGCTTCTGAGGTACCCTCGAAGTTGTGAACCGGGGATTGAGAAGCCCCAACCCCAAGCACCATCTGCACCGAAGATCAGCCCCCCACACTCCACGAGTCCTGCGTGGGGCCCTTCAGCATTTTCCTGCTTGCCGCGTCTGTCCGGTTGCTTGCCCGCTGGCTAGTGGCCTTTGTGACGACGCTCCCTGAAATCTTCTGCGCTGGTTTGGCTCCTCCAGACTGGCTCCCGCTTCTCTGCAAAGAAGAAGCACCCCAGACCTTCCTGGTCTGCACCAGAAGCAAGTCCTTCGTTCTTCGTGGGTTCCGCTTGCCAAGGCTTGGTGAGTCCTAGTCCAACTTCGACGCCGCCGACAGCAAGAGCCTTCGTGGGACAGCTCGCCTCCTGGTCCTGGTCGTCCTCGACGCTTCCTGGTCCTCCTGGCTGCAGCGACAAGCTTCACCTTCACCTGCAATCTTCACGACATCGCCTGGTTCCTTCCTGGTTCCACGTGGTCACTGGCTAGTGACCTTGACTCTGTCCCTTCTGCTTGCAGGTTTCTTCTCTTCTTGATCCCAGCCTTGGGATCCACCGGACACTCTTCACTGACTGCCTGTCAGCATCTTTCTTCAGGCATCCATAGGAGTCGACGACGAAAACGACGCATCTTCACCCCTATGCACCCGCAGCCTGTGGGCTAGGTAACTTGGGTACTCCGGTGCTCATCAGGATAGTGACTATCCTAGTGTCTAGTTTTCAAGTCTCAACTTCCTAGCTACACCGGAAGTGTCCTAAATCTACCATTTTCTAAACTGTACCATTGCTATTGACTTTTACGCATTACGCGTGAGTGTTTCCACTCTGCACACGAATCCCGTGGGCCTCCCACTTCCTAACTAACGCTAGTGTAGTGTAGCCCCAGCGATTCCCTAGGCCTAGGCCTATTCTATTTCCGTGACAGTGGTTCTTATACCACTTACTTAGTATATGGTTTGCGTGGCCCCTAGGGCCTAACTGTATTACTTACCTGTGTGACTTAATGTATGCTTAAATAAGACTGTGTTGTACTTACCTCTAATCTCATAAAGAGTGCTGAGGGTTGCTTAGAATAAATACACTTTATTTTATATATATATCTGTTGTCGTGTCCTTTCATTTGGTATTCAAGGGATTATATATGGTATCACAGCTGGCTTCACATGCCATTCAGAGTTTAGCCTAAGACTGCTCTTGTCCACGCTACCACTAGGATAGCTGGTCTATAAGGTTGACTTTACAACCAATCACCATAAGGGTATTTGGACTGATATAAGGTGTACACTAGAACTAGTGACATCATACATCAGGCCAACTTCTCACAAAAAGTAAGCTATATATTTTGCAAATATTTCTCAAAATAAATATCAGACTGCAGAGAAAAATAAGATTTATTTTTGTAACACCTAAGTGTGTTGAGGGTGAGAGGCACTTTGTTCCTCCTTGCCAAATACAGAACACAGTTTATGTGCAGTCTACTTTTTAAAAGTTGCACCAGTAGAATTCGAGTAAGCTGCACATGAGTACAGATCAATGCTTTAAATTGTATCTTAGTTAGGTGTAATTCAATGTGTTCATGCACGTGCTGCACAGACTCCACAATATCAGGTGGCAACGTCAGCATCACAGTTTAAACCCTACGAAATATCAGACACTAGTAACATACTCAATTAGGTCAGAGCGCAAATAGTGTAGGCATTTAAATGTGTCAGTGGTGGGTGTCTTAGCTGTGTCTTTTATTATGTTATTTACAGCCCTGATAAAGGTCTCACATTTACACGAGTTTAAGCTATTGGCATTGTAAATGACAATGCCTTTTAATTATGTTTTAAAAACGAAAAAAAAATAAAAGGCATTGTCATTTGCAATGTCAATAGCTCAAACTTGCGTAAATGCAAGACCTATTGCATTGCAAATGCTTGTTTGAAGTTTGCAGTGTTTATTTTATTAGCATGCATGAGCGTTTTAACTTAGTAGATCAGATTGTATCACTGCATTGAGAGGCATTTATTAGCAGTGATAGTTTTCAAACATGATCTTGGAAACATTCATGCCACCCCCATTCTGAAAACAATGCCATTAGAGTACCAAGAGGTAAGTCATTTGTCAGGTGCACCTTGTGTGTAGCCTTGATTGTTATATTTATGGAACAACATTATAGTTTAATAAATAAAACACGAGAAGGTTTTGTACAGCACACATCCTGTACTTGAATATTTTAAGGAGCTCTCATATTTGGCAATGAACTAGGAGGCAAAGGGAAATTCACCAATTGGCTAGGATCACACAATTTCGTCAAATGGGGAAGCCAGGACTGATACCCAGTTTTCTTGTTCCACACTTTGCAATTCAGCCACCAGATGAGTATCTCTTTCCCTCTCACTTTTTATATTAGAAGTTAATGGTTTGAGTTTAATTCGGTGTGCATGAGAATAGAGCGTTAACGGCAGACAGAAGTCACTTGAAGGCTCGGTTTGTTGTCCAAATCATGCATCTGCTTGGCGTACCCCTACACCCACCTTTCATCACCCGACCTTTGCATTGCTGGCATCGGTGCAGCCCTCAGGCATGCCACAGACAGTACTTTGCGGCCCTCGGGAAAATGTTTGCGAATATCTATGGAGGCCCTAGTACAATAAAAAAAAAAGAAAAAGAATCATGATTTTCCCTGGGTTCAATTGATAGACTGTTCTTTAGTTGTGTCTACCCCCAGAACCAAAATGTTGTGGAACAGGATTAAAAATGTGGGATCACAATGCTTGTGTCATATAAGAGAGTTTATGGGCCAGTTGGCAATAGGGATTTGTTCCTTTGAATCACACCTAATGCTTTTACTGTTCAAGATAAAGGGAGTTATATCAATGCCTCTATTTCATGAAGCATCGACATACATTATTAACAAAGCAAACGCCTAATTGGAAACAAATTCTTCTCTTGAAAGTAACACATGTGGGCCATCTTAATGCCATCCGACAAGAAGCATCTTAGTTGAGGAATTAAATTAGTATGTTTATGATTCTTGATTTATTTAAAGGGCTAGCTTCATTAGTTCTTGTGGAGGCAATTTCAGAATGCATTGCAGGGTCCCCGCATCCTACAGAAAAATAAAAGCCTCTAACAGGGGGCATGGTGGACACGTACTGACACCCAGGCCAAGGTAAGGGGACCTTGACAGGGTTGTCCCTTGAAGCAACAGTACAAACGAGTTGAGGTAAACGTGGTACTTCTCCAGTATTGGGGTGTCTTTCATAGATTCACATGCTTGAATATTTCCCGTCGTCGAAGTGGGAGTCCCACGGTATATAAAAAGCAATAAGTGTCATGTATATATATACATACATAAACCACATAAGAGCATATACGTATTCAAATAAACTTTATATATATATTTCAAAATAACATATCAAGTGAAAATACCATAGGATAGCATTGACATATAGGAAAGCATTGAGAAAAAAGAATCACTTTACTGACATATCCCTGTCGTTTTATAGTCCAAACTGTGGCCAATCAGGCGTAAGCACCCTCTAGAACCTTCTCCTCAGAGGCTCAGGCCCTCAGATTTTCTACCGCACGTCGTGTGAAGGGAGTCTCCCTGAGCTCTGCTCAGTCTTTGGTCTGGTTTGAGTTTTTCTCATCATGTCTTCAAGTAAGAAGTCTCTTTTCCGTCCCTGTTCCTCTTGTGGGAAGTTAAGGCTTTTTTCTGAGGACCCTCATGAAAAATGTATCTACTGTCTTTACCCTGACCATAAGGTAGCCAACTGTAAAATTTGTAGAACTTTCTCTCAAAAGACTTAGAAGGCCAGGGAGGGTCGCCTATTGTTGTGGCTTCAAAAACTGAAGGATACGGATAACCCCCTTTCTGAAGTGGAAAGTGTGGCCTCTGCTCGAACAGGAGTCTTCTCCAAGCGTAGTAGTGTTCAGGACTTGCCGTCTCTCTTTCTAAAAAAGAAGAGACTTCATCTTGTGGAAGTGTCTGCAGGCCAAGTCTCTGATAATACGCCAACGCCCCCGAGATCTAGCTCTCAGGCGTCTCTGACTCCGTCAGCGCATGTTTCTGGCCAAAAACGTGCAAAACCGTCGACGGGCCCGTCGACGGTCCTTCCGTCAACGAGATCTGCCACTTCATCAACCTCGTCGACGACTGTGATGACGGTTTCGAGCAGATTTCCGTCGTCGACGACGACTTTGTCGACGTTTTCACCGTCGACAGTGGTGTGTGTTTCCCTAAAGACTGTCTCGTCGACGATTCCACTATCTTCTTCATCGACGACTAGGAAGATTGTGCTTCCGTCGACGTCTAAAGCTTCGTCGACGATATTGAAGAAGAAGTCATCGCCGCCGGCGCTTACAACATCGTCGACGACAGCCTCGTCGTCGACGACTGTCTCGTCGGCGCGAGCTTCGTCGACGGCAGCCTCGTCGACGGCAATTTAATTGACGACAGTCTCGTCGACGGCGGCCTCGTCGACGGCGACTTCGTCGTCGATCACCTCGACGACGGTGGTGTCAAATTTTGCAACTATGCCATTGGTGCCAATGTCTACACCAGCGCCAGTGTCGATGGACGGATCCTTGCTGCAGCGTCGTCATGCTGTGCTGGACTCTGTCATGATGCCACCGGTCACTCGGCCACCTCATCAGCTATTCCCCTCGGGTGATGAGGAAGTTTCTGATTCTGATGAGGATGCTCAGTCCACTTTTCGGGATGCTCGTAGTCCTTCTGAGCTCCATATTAAGTGCCAAGATTTCGAGGAGGATGACTATTCGCAGGACTATTACTGTCAAGAGCAGGAGCAACATCTCCCTGCACAAGTTCCTATGGCGCAGCTTCCTTTATCGCTCATCTCCAACCTTCAATTTATGTTGGAAGATTACAATCGTCGCTTTCCGCCTTCCTCTCATGGTTCTCCACGTGACACGCCATCTGCCGTTCCGTTTCCTCCTGTGGTGTCAACGGTGCCGGCACCATCCGCACCTGCATTGGATCCCCCTGCAGCAGGTGTGGTTGTGGATAATCTGGATACGGAGGAGGGAGAGCTTCAAGATGAGGACTCTATGGCTGACTGGGATGACTATCAAATTAATTCGCCCGCATCGCCTCCAACATCGCCAGTGAACTCACCACCTGTCGACATTACAGGATTCCATCAGCTGATGGAAAGGCCGGCTCAACGTTTTCACCTTCCCATGGTGGTTAGGGAGGAGGACTGCTTTCTGTACGACTTCAAGTCCCAGCCGCAGAAACAGGTACGGGCCGTGCCCATTATAGACTTTATCTGGAATGAAGGCATTAAGCTAATGAAGACGCCTAACTCCATCCCGGCAGTACTCCCGCGATTGGAGAAGAAGTACAAGACCCCGGACTCTTCTCCAGCTTGCTTAGTGTCTCAGCCTAAGCCAGACTCGGTGATCATCCAGGCGGCACAACGTCGCTCCAAAAATCCCTCGTCTCCACTTTCGTCACCTCCGGATCGTGACGGCCGCCGCCTGGATGCCATTGGCAAAAAGTTTTCGACCATGGCTTCAACAACAGTCCGAGCAGCAAATTCTTTGCCCATCCTCGGTCGTTATGATTGACAAATGTGGTCGGACATGGCAGCTTTGGTTAAGCTTATCCCAGAAGACTCTAGAGCGGACGCTCTAAAGATCCTGCAAGAGGGTGAGAGGGCATCCTCCGAAATCATCCACTGCTCCGTCAACATTGCCTCCACGGGTTTTCGTCAATTGGCTGGAGCGGCTGTTTTAAGAAGACAGGGTTGGCTTCATTCCACCTCGTTCCGACAGGAGATCCAGGCCAAGATTCTTGACATGCCTTATGATGGAGAATCTTTGTTCGGCCAACATGTGGAGGACGCTTTACAAGCCATCAAGAAGGACACGGAGACGGCTCGCTCCCTCGGCACTCTCCAGTTTCGGAAGCAGCCCTTTCGGGGTGCGCGCGGTCGCGGCACCTCCTCTTCCTTTCGTGGGTCTTCTTCCCAGTACCGCCCCTACAACCAAGAACACCAACGTTATTCCTCACAGCCGCAGCAGTCTTACAGGCAGCAGTCTGGGAAATCTTATAGAGGAAGGTCCAATTACAGGGGAAACTCTTCCAAAAAACAATGACTGTGTACATCAAGGGTCCCCTCTCTCCAGTTTTTCCCTTTCTCCAGTTGGAGGACGAATCTCCCAGTTCTTTTCGAATTGGTCCTCAATCACTTCGGACCGTTGGGTTTTGGACATTATTTCAAGGGGCCATGCCTTAGAGTTCGTAAAGGTCCCCCCACACACCTCTCCATCCGGACCTCCTCCCGCTCACCTCAAAGAACTTTTCAACCAAATCCAGATAATGCTCAAGAAAGGGGCCATCGAAGTGGTTCCGAAATCACAAAAGGGGTTGGGGTTCTATTCCCGTTTTTTCCTCATACTAAAGAAATCTGGGGAGTGGCGCCCCATCCTCGACCGAAGGTCTCTCAACAAATTTCTCAAGGACCAATCATTCCGCATGCTCACGCTAAAGGACATCCTTCAATTCTTCTCTCAGGGCGATTTCATGACGACAATTGACCTTCAGGATGCTTACTTCCATGTGCCCATAATTCCACGCCACAGGAAATACTTACGTTTTCGTGTAGGCCACAGGGATTTCCAATTCAAGGTCCTGCCCTTCGGCCTCCGCTCAGCTCCTCGAGTCTTCACAAAGATCCTGGCCCCGGTGGTGGCCCATTTGAGACTGACGGGCATTCAAATATTCCCATATTTGGACCATTGTCTCATCAAATCTCAGTCCTCCCACCAAGCGGCCCTCGATACTCAGCGCTGTCTCACTCTGTTTCAATCTCTGGGCTTGTCGATCAACATGCAAAAGTCTCAGCTCACGCCAGCTCTGTACAAGACCTTTCTCGGCGCTACCATCGATACGAGCAGGGCTATGGCCTTTGCCTCTGCAGATTCGACAGCTCGCAAGCTCCATCGCAGCAAAGCAGTCAGTTTCAGTCCGCATATTAAAGTCCTTTCTGGGGATGGCGTCCTCCTGCATCGCTTTGATCCCACATTGCAGACTGAAGAGTCGTACCATTCAGGAGGAATTGGACAAGCAATGGCGTCAGGCCTCTGGTTCGTTCAACGACCAGCTCGTGGTGACAGCTCGCATGGCTCAAGCGCTGCATTGGTGGACTCCTCCTTCCAACATCGCAGCGGGAACGTCTTTTCTGGTGACAGCCCCAGAGCTCGTTCTTACCACGGATGCATCCAATCAAGGATGGGGCGGACATCTTCAAGATCTGTCCGTCAAAGGCAAGTGGACAATGGTTCAGCGTTCCTGGCACATCAACAGATTGGAGCTGATGGACATTTTCCTGGCGTTGAAATCCTTCCGCCTCCAGCTCCAGGGGGAGTCAGTCCTTATTCAGACGGACAACACCACCAGCATGCACTACCTGAACAAGCAGGGCGGGACAAGATCTCCGCTGCTTTCCCGGCTGGCTCAGAGGATTTGGAGTTGGGCCATAGTCCATCGGATTACGCTCCTAGCAGTTCACCTGCCCGACATTTCCAATATTCTAGCGGATGCACTCAGTCGGTCAACGTCATCGACCCACGAGTGGGAATTGCACCAGCCGACTCTAGACTTTGTCTTCGGTCTTTGGGTTCGCCCGACTATCGATCTTTTTGCAACCCCACAGAACAGCAAATGCCAGTCCTACGCAAGCTGGTTTCCCCACAAAGGGTCGTGCGGAAATGCCCTTTCGATAAATTGGTGCAGGATATTTGCTTAAGCTTTTCCGCCGATCCCTCTGATTCCTCGAGTGTTGCGGAAGATGCGGCAACAACCGTGCCATGTGCTCCTCATAGCTCCAGGGTGGCCTCGACAGGCATGGTTCTCGGAGTTGCTCCTCCTCTCCCAATGCGAACCCATCCTTCTTCACCCGAGGCCAGACCTTCTAACAATGAACGACGGTCGGATATGCCATCCGAATCCCAGTTCACTTAGCTTGTCGGCTTGGAACCTGAGCACCTTGAATTTGCTCATTTGAACATTCCACCGGCCTGCAGGGAGGTGTTAGCTAGGGCGAGGGCGCCCTCCACAGTGAAGACTTATAAGCTAAAGTGGAAGCGATTTTGTCTTTGGTGTGCGTCGGTCCACATCCATCCAGTGCAGCCTCCCCGGAACACATTCTGCCGTTCTTCCTGCAGTTGGCTCAGTCTGGACTGTCGCATTCCACCTTAAAGGTCTTTCTAGCGGCAATATCTCGCTTTCGTCAGGACGGCTCGTCCTCTCTCTATTCCTCTAGAGTAATACAGCAATTCTTCAAGGGTCTCTTCCGAATGTTCCCGCCCATTCGGCGTCCTCCACCCACGTGGCGTCTTAACATCGTATTGGCTCAGCTCATGAAGGCGCCTTTTGAGCCAATCCATTCGGCGGATTTCAAATTCTTAACATGGAAAGTGGCCCTCCTCCTTGCACTGACTTCCTCCCGCAGAGTAAGTGACATTCACGCCTTTACCATTCAACCTCCGTTTCTTCAATTTAGATCGGACTCTGTAATTCTCCGCACTAATCCTGCTTTCATGCCTAAAGTGCCATCCGATTTCCATCTCAATGAACCAGTAATCTTAAAGACCTTTTTCCCGCATCCGCAGTCTCCAGAGGAACAGAGTCTACACTCTTTGGACTTAAAGAGGTGCCTTAAATTCTACATCAGCAGAACACAATCCTTTCGCAAGTCGGATCAGCTGTTTATGGCCTACGGACGCACTTGTAAAGGACAGTCGGTTACCAAACCCACGATTGCACGTTGGGTTTCTTCAGCAATCTCCTTTTGCCATCAAAAGGCTGGCAAGCCTCTTTCTTCTGGAGTAATTCTACGAGAGCAATGTCATCTTCCACTGCCCTGTTCGCTGGTGTACCCATCCATCAGATTTGCCGGGCAGCTACGTGGTCCAGCAGGCACACGTTCACGAAGCACTATTGCCTGGAGTCGATTAATGATGCGGACACGGCTGTGGGACAAGCAGTTCTGCGGAATCTGTTTAAATAAGGTGAGCCTCTGCTACTTCCCTCCTCCTTGGGTATTGTCAATTGCGTATTAAATACATTGTCACTGTATTTCATGCAATATTAATACGGCCTTGTCAGCCGGTTGCTGCTTACTGCTCACTATTCTATTCAAGTATGTGAATCTATGAAAGACACCCCAATACTGGAGAAGAACAAATGTTACTTACCTGTAAACTGTGGTTCTCCAGTATTGGTGTCTTTCATAGATTCACATGCGACCCACCCTCCTCCCCTCAGAGGCTCTCTTCTCCTCATTAGACTCTTGGTCACTCTTGTGCTACGAAAATCTGAGGGCCTGAGCCTCTGAGGAGAAGGTTCTAGAGGGTGCTTACGCCTGATTGGCCAGAGTTTGGACTATAAAACGACAGGGATATGTCAGTAAAGTGATTCTTTTTTCTCAATGCTTTCCTATGTGTCAATGCTATCCTATGGTATTTTCACTTGATATGTTATTTTGAAATCTATATATAAAGTTTATTTGGATATGTATATGCTCTTATGTGGTTTATGTATGTATATATATGCATGACACTTATTGCTTTTTATATACCGTGGGACTCCCACTTCGACGACGGGGAATATTCAAGCATGTGAATCTATGAAAGACACCAATACTGGAGAACCACAGTTTACAGGTAAGTAACATTTGTTCTTCTCTGGTAAACCACAGAGCTCCAACACCTCCAAAATTGTGGTGGAGTCAGCAGTTCCACCAAACATTCTGTGGTTCCTCAAGAAAGGTACTGGGGCACCAAGTTAACCTTAATGGCCTAGTACTGCAAAACCAAGAAGAGCTTCAGCAATACATGGGCTGTTTAAACTTGACCTGGGTTTGCAGGAGTCGGACATAAAGCTTGCTCTGGATAAATGGCTCCCAGATAGGATCCATGAAACTAAAAACAATTAAAGTTGAAAGAGGCCAGGCCAAAGTCCAACCCCCATGGGACAACGCCATCTGCTACGGGATGGTGGCAGGGCCTGGCTGCAGGCAATTCCCTGCTGGCAACCCCATCTGCACAAAACAAAAGACCTTGTCATAGGTCTGTGCCTACTGCCATTCATTGCGTTTGGCCAAAGGCCATGTGCAGTGTGATTTTACCAACCGTAATCGATTGGGTTCTGGGTCTGGCTTAAGGCCAAGCTCTGCTGCTAATCCCCTCTTCCCAGGATTGAAGACTCTGAGCAGCAGGATTTAGCTGCCCTTGGTGAGTTGTGAGATTTAAGTCCTGTGAGTACACAAATATGAGTTACGATCGCACGCTCTTGTCGTGGAGATTGTGGTTTTGTTGTACTATCTTTCCTTGATTTTTGGGTGCCAGAGGGTATCACCTCCTGATCGTGAGAAGTGAACGTGTATAGTACTTGAAAGCGTTCTCCGACAGGGAAAAAACGAACCATTCCGTCACTCCTAGTTTGCGTCAAAAAATAATAAATCTTTCAACAAATTACTGACTCCAATAAGCTTTATTTTGATGATTGATTTCTCATTTCTTTTATTCAATTTGCTTTTTTAAAAATCTTTATAATGTTGATTTCACATTATTTTTGCTTATAGCCATTGAACTTCACATGATTTACAGGGTCCCCAATGCATTTCAGGCTTTGCCCTTCATCAGGGGGTACTGCCTGTGAATAAACGAGAAGGAAAGTGAATCCGTCGCCAAGTAAACTCGGGAAAGTATCCATTCCTAAATAGATCTCTTTGGAAATGTAAAAAACAAAAATTCCCACGTTTCTTTTCCAGGTTTTACCAGCTAGGAACTCTTGGGAATGATCTTCTAATAAGGTGTTCATAGTTGTTTGTTCTGCATTTCATTTGATCCCCTGGTTCCATCCATCATCATTAAACTAACAAACGACAAAGCGAAGATTGTCCTAATCATTCCAAATTGGTCTCGGCTGTGGTGATTCACCGACTTGCTGCATCCATCAGAATGCCTACACAAAAGGTTGATGTGTCAAATGTCAGCCATCTTTGGGTGTCTGTGAGAGCCCCTAAAATATGACACCTGATTGAATGTGCTGTCACTGATAAACAGCATATGAAAGCTACAAGGTGAGACGAAAATTTCACTGAATATCTAGCCAAATGGGTGGAGATACTCACAAAGTTAAGAAATCAGCCAAATAATAGACCACCCTGAACTTGAAGACATATGTCAAACTAGATGCTGGGAGAATGTGCTGGGAAAAAGTTTAAATATCGAGAACTGTGGATGTCAATTTGCAAAAATGTTATGCATTGCAAGATAAATGAACAAGCAATATAATTGTGAAGGGCTACGAATGATGTAAGATACTGGTATGTAGATGCTAATGTGTTGTTCTCTGAGCCAAAATACAATAAAAATCATTATTAAAATAAGCTGCTGTGCTGACTAGACATCTTATCAAGTTTGTGACCAGATCCTGCATCCTAACCTTCTATTGTTGAACTTGGCAGCTTAGCTCTAGAACTCTTAGAAAATGGCCATTACATTTTAGGTGGGCTTTTACAAAAAGGGCATTTTAGCAGAGGAGCGATACGCATCGGTCTGACGTCTGCTTGGGCATACTCACAGCAGCTAGATTCTCCAGTGTTCAAAAGCACCCCTGAGACTCACAAGGTGTAGAAGAAGAGTGGATGCTGACAGATAAGTATCCAGTACCGCGGACGACGACAGACGGCACTGGAGCTGCCCAGCTGCTGGGCAGATAGTGAGACATGTGGTGTTCACAAAATGGAGATACTGCTATGAGAGCGCACGCTGCAGAAGTCAGGAGCAGCTTTTCAGTTCAAGTGGAAAAACAGAGACTACCAATCCTACAACTGCCAGGAAGAAACACTAACAGAAATAATCTGAGTTTAAACAATAATGCTATATATATATATATATATATATATATATATATATATATATATATATATATATATACATACATATATTCCCCTAAAGCTGCTTTGCATATGTTAAAATGGATTGTCAGTTGGAGAGAGCAGGATGAGCAGTAGGATGCAGCTCCTAGTGGGGCATATACATTCACATTATAACCTGTAGCTAAGATTCATCTTCTTCAATAAACCTACATCATATAACCCACGTGGCTTACCTACCAAGAAGATATCTTTATTTGCAACAACGTCAAATGAACAAAGATTTTTGGAATCATGTAAACCCCTGTGTGTTGTAAAAAGTAATAAATCTAGAAATGTAAATTACTTAAATGGTCTGCCTAGGTCTTCAACCAAGAGAGAGTATCAGATGTTGACATTCTTGTTTAAAATATCCATTTTACACAGAAGCAGCCAAAGATACACCAGAGAAATGTGGTGGTTCTACATCATTAGAAACCTCTAGTTGCTCAGGTAATCTGTTTTTCGACAGGGCCTTGATTTTGCTCAGTTTGCATCTGGAAAATACACTTACATTTGGCTGGAGCATGTAATTCATATTTGTATTATTTACACACTTATCTATAACTCTTTGCATCCATCCATCTATATGGCTTTCTAATGTGTTTTTGCCTGCTGTGAAGCATTGGCAAAATTTGGGAAATTAAGGCCTCGGAAGCATAGGTAGATTAAATGATTTCTAAATTACACATGGTTAAGAAAAACTACTCCCCACTTTCTCCTTAACCTCTGTATTTCCACTTACACTTCCTTACCCCTGCCCATTCCTTTACTATGAAAAGTGATATTTTAGCTATCTGTTTTAAATTTTGTGTGTATCCCCTCTTTTGTCATCTCTCTCTCTGCTCATGGCTTCATGTTTTTGCAACACTTCTTTGTATGTATGTTTTGATACCAGTTTATTATATATGACCCAGGTCCTACTTGTATTTTGCTTCAAACACATCCCTAATGCCTATTTAGACCTTTAAAGGCTTTATATTTTTGTGTTTGTAAATTATGCCTGTAATCGAATTTTTCTATGTAAATTGGCCATCACCCCATGTATGTGCTAATCAAAACTGTACACATGAATATATAAAAGTGAAAGATTGAAGGCAAACTCGAATCTCCTGATCTCATTTTCAACAACTTGAAGCCTGATTTATACTTTGGTGACGGTGTATGTACCATCACTATGGCGGAGTACTTTCCTTCCTCCATGGCGATTTTACTCCGCCCACCAAATTTAGAGATGTCCTCTGGCCCAGCGGACATCTATTGCAAATCAAGGAACCTCCATGACAGCAGTTCCCGTAAATGCTTTGAAAGACAGACGGACAGCTCATTCAACAGGACAGTTAGATGGCAACATTTATTTATTTTCAAAAACAAAACCCCAATACAGGATTTTGTGTTCTCTCATGGTATGGGCATCATTTTACAGTTTTCTATGACCCTTACTGCCAGGTTTTAATGTGCTATGTTTTCGTCTACTCTAAATAGGGTGGCCGACACATGGCCATACCTCTAACGACCCTTAAGTCGTCAGCCCATCAGAAGTGTATGTAGGTGGCAGAGATTGGGTAGTCTATGCAGTCTACATACTGAAGTTCTGCCCAACTCTAAATGAGGTGGGCGAGACAGAGTAATCTGTCACAGTTCCAATGGAGTGCCCTTTCCGCCAAAGTTTAAATCAGGCACTTAGCCTAACCGGTGTTCTTCAAGTAGATATTTGCTGCTAAACAGTGTAATGTTTCAGATATTTATAGTACTTAAAATGAAAGTAATATTTCAAAGGCAAAGATTTGTGTTTGATAGTATGTGATTTTCTTTGTTTGGACAGTCGAAAGGAAAATTGGTGAAATAATCTCTAGAACATTTGGCATAGTCCATTTGACATACTCAATAAATGTACTCACTCACTCAAGGGGGATAGTAGACAGGAGCGCCATTCACAGAGCTTGTGCATCTCTACAGAGATCCAAAATAATTTTTAAGCAGTCTCTGTGTAGTTATTTGAAGGACAGGACACCCCTTCAAAAGACCAAACATATTCACAGCCAAAATGTATAACTCAAGGAATGACAAGCATGCGGGAGAGAGTGTATGTGAAGCTTACATTACTGTTGCCAACCCTGAGACTGTTCTGTAGGAGAAAGGAACATCCATTGTTGCTTACCATGCTTTACTTTTCTGTGTTCATACTGTTGCTTGTGCTCTACCTGGTCTGTGTATGTAAGATGATTGCTGTTTGTACTGCAACTGGTGTGTGTGTGTGTGAGAGAGAGAGAGAGAGAGCGAGAACAGCTATTTGTGTTCTGTACATATTCCTCTGTGTGTGGGGGGGGAAGGAATTAGACTGCTGCTGCTGCTATCTGTGCTGTGCCTCTTCTGTAGGTATGAGGGGATCTTGAACTACTGCTGCCTTTGATGGGTTCTCTATGTGAAGGAAGCTTGCAGTACTGTTACCTGCACTCCTGTTCTTCTGTGTGCACTGTTTACCAGGTTCCTGCATTTAAGGGACGCCAACACTGTGGCCTTATGTGTTGTAACTATTTTGTGTGTGAAGGAAGCTGACTGATGCCTCTGCTTTGCATGTTCCGGATTTGTGCAAGCCACTGATTATCCAGTACCAGTTGTGTGTTTGTGAAGGGAGCTGTACTGCTGCTTGGTTTTTGTAAGAGAGGAGTTGACACTGTTGCTGTCTGTTCTGCGAGGGAAGCTTAAACTCTCCGACTTGTGCTGATCCTGTTATATGTATGTTAGGGAAGCTTCTCCAGCATTGATCTTTCATTAATTCACATGCTTGAATCATTCACTTTTGTTGAGCTGGAAGTCCCACCGTCATTAGACATTAGTAGAAAGTTCTGGTTTCCATAGAAATATATATTTTTTAAAATAGCTTTAGTAGCCCACTCACCATGTTGGAAAAAAGCTAAAGTTCAACCATTGAGGTGAAGACACACTGAAATGCACTCACTCAGAGGCTTCCATAATCAGATTTTCAACTGCATATTGTGTGAAAATCCCTTTCAGAGCTCTGATCAGAATGATATTTTTTCCACACTCAACTGACTTGATGCATTTTCCACTTCTTCCTTGTGCTTCCTAGAGCAGTTTGTTTTGTAACGTGACTGCTCCTGGAGTGTGCCTTATCTGAATTCTGATTTTTCTCACAGATTGGAAGAATCTAAAAAGCCTCATTAAGGCATTGTGCTTCCTGTGGCAAAAAGATTGTACACAGATGATGTGCATGCTGACTGTATTTACTGTCTCTACCTGAAACACAAAACAAACGGATTGCAAAATCGATCATTCCTTTTCCCTGAAAATTATCCATGACCAGGAAGGTTGCCTATTCAGTTGGCTCTAGAAGAAGGAAGTTTCAGAACAATCATCTTCAGGTGACAAAACTTCCCTTGAGCAAAATAATTTCTTTAAACAACATCTGGAGTGTGACCTCACTCACTAGGTAAGATCTGGCAAGCAGTTGTCGTCTCTTCACATCTTGAGTAAGCCTATGAAGACCACCACAATAGCTGACAGATAGCCACAAAGGCCAAGTAAAGCGTCTTATGAGGCACCTCTTGCACAGTTGAAAAAATCCAGTACAATACCTTCTACCATATTACCAACAACAGACTCCTCTAATATCAATACTTTCTGTTAACAACACAGTTGGTCGGTGGTGCTTCTCCATCTGTTGTGGAAGCACCATCAATTGCAGAACTCTCGTTGACATCTACACCTGTACCGTTGATGATGTGACAATTGATGAGGACCCCTACCACACTTTCAACCACAGTCCCATGGATGACCCCATCTTCTCAATTCATAAAGCCAGTTAGGAAGTCTGCCAGGACACGTCTCCCAACAAATTAACATGTGACCCACCTAAAAGACTGATACAGAAGGAAAGTCTCAGGATAAGGGGCCCTCCAGGACCTCTACAAGCCCGACCAAACTTCAGGTAAAATACGGGGAAGAAGACAAGGAGGAGGAACAGTATGAAGAGGGTGGAGATCAAGAAGACTGTTGAGCAGATATTACAAAGTTGAAGATGAATATTCACTGGGGATATGTTGTGCCCATTATAACTAATCCTATGATGAGTATTATGAGTTGGCAAAATTAAACTGAACATATCCTGAGGGTCCAAGTACATTTTAGTAATTGAATGCATCAGATGATATATTACTATGCACGTTTTCTGCTGCCTTCTGAGCTTGCAAAGCCTCCAACACCTCATCCACAAGTTCTTTTTAAGTGACCTGTTGTGAATTATATGCCCATGTTTCAAAGTCTAGCTTAGCAACTTTCAGTGGGAACTATTCCGATACAGCTGCCACAACATCCAGCAGAAGCAGATGCATGATGATCAAGAAGAAGAATAGGAATTTTTAAGAGCACCCTCAGTGTCATTTATATTTCTGGGACAATTACATTGCACACAGTTTATTAAACCCAACTCGCTCCTGTGGATTCTCTACCTGATAATATAGCCCAGTTCCATTTATGTGAAACAGAGAGTCTTGAAAATATCCCAACCACCAATTGCATTGACAGAAAAAGGCTGGTTTAAAGATTCTAACAGGAGTCAATTAAAGCAATTCGTATTCCATGTACAGAAAGGCAGTAAGATTACAAAGGATTTTGCTTCCGTTTTAACCATGGAAAGCCAATCAAGAGCCTGGGTCTGACTCGACATCCATGTGCCAACTCGATTGTGACCACTCAGCAGTGATCCTGCTATCCTACCCTCTATTCAAAACTCTTCATTATATAGAGGGCTGGAAAATAGGGGCAGCTTTGCAAACAGGATATTTCCCTAGAGACTTCCTACATCAAGGCTGCTAATGCCCTGGCAATTGTAGGATGCTACAATAGGCAGATGTGGATGGGCAGCATGGCTTTCTATTTGAATTCCATACCAAAGAAAAATAATAAGAAGCGAAGACCATCTTATATGAGAAAGAGAAGGCATCACCAGTGATGATGATAGATTGAGCAATGGACATGGCTTCGACCAATTTTCTACAGATGTTGGGAGCTGTGGTTGGTTATGTTCAAAATGGCATTTTGGATTTGCCCTTTGATAGGGTATACCTTTTTGGATAACATGTGGAGGAGGCTTTGCAGTCAATAAATATGTCACAAATACAGCCTGATCACTTGGAAAACTGCAGTACAGAAGACAAGACCCCGTTCACAGTGCAAGAGACCAAAACTGATGCCGTATTTTCAGGAGCCCTGCTGTCCACCCCAACAACGTTCTGCTTCCTCTTTTTCCTACAGCAAACAACAGATCCATAAGGGGGATGAGGCCGATCTAAAAACAATAGATATTGGCAGGCATTGACATTCCATAGGCCATGGTTACTTCAACACTATTCCTGCTTCATCAAATCCAGTGTGAGGGTGAATCTCTAGCAAGCGTGAGAGGCGATCACCTCAGACAAATGGGCACAAGATCTAGTTGAGTATGCACACATGGTCGGACTGGCCTATAGCACAATCAGGCCGCGCCGATGGGCTGTACATACAAATCAGTGTGTGAGCCGGTTTTTGGGATGTTTGTGGGCCTGTTTTAAGGCCAGTTGGGCCGGTTTTCACTTTTGGTTTTCCTTTACCACAAACATTGCATTCAATCGCCCACTACTTGTAAAATACCCATGGAGATTTTTCACAGTCTCAATGAGTTCAGTGATATATCCTTGACGGCAGCATCTCCACTCTAAAAATTGTTCCAGCACCACTACATATGCCAGCACCTGATGTAACTCTGAAGTTACAGGATACAAACCCTTGGCGTTGCATTAGACGCCTAACATCTACCACTTAGCTTGATAAGCTTTAATTGTTGCGGGAGCGTGGCCTGACAAGATGGCTGGGTAGGAGCACTTGAGCAGAGCTCCCTCCCTTGAAAACAGACTTCTGCACTTATCCTGGCGGAACTGGCAATAAAGCCACGGGAAAAGTCACAGCAACACACCTAGACCCCCAACGATAAGAAAATTGGAGGCTATCTGTTAAGAACCGGCAAAAAACAAAGGCCTCCTAGAAATGAAAGGCGAGCAGTGTGCCTGACGCAGCAATGCAAGTGCCTGACTTTAACGCCAAAGAAAGCCGTGGCAATCAAGGAAGCCAGTGCCATGGCCCGTAAAGGAGCAGGAGTCCCTGCTATGGCTGCTACACCCAAAGAAGACCAGATCCCTGGGGACCCTGCCGTTGGACTGGTGACAGCACCTGCTGGGAAACACTGTCGGAGCGGAACGCGAGCGGACAAAGGGCAAGTAGGCCTGACTGGGTGTGGTCCGCATAGCGCCCGAGTTGAAAGGAGATAGAAAGCAGTGCGGCTCTCCTAGGCCCTGCATATCCCCTACCAAGAATGGAGCCGCTCCCGAAGCATCCGGAAGAATCGTGGCGGACGAGTAAAAGTGCTCCATAACATGCGCCAGGGCTAAAAGTGTTGCCACACCCGAAACAAAGAAAGAGTACCTGCTCCCAGGAGATGCTGCCGTGAAGCTGCTGGGAACACTGGATGAGATGTGGCAGTGCAACGAGACACGAGCAGCCTAAAAGTGTGTAGACCAGTAGGGGAGTGGCCCGCGACGCGCCCCGAGAGCGGAGGCCGAAAGGAAATGCGGCCCTCACAGGCACAGACATACCACCTTTGTGAGGAAGGACGCTCTAGAGACACTATGAGGAACGTAGGGCGACTGGCGGAACGCAGCGATTAAAGCGGGCCCTGGTGTTATGCAGACAGAATATTGAGTTGAAAAGGTCGACTTACACAAATATCGAGTTGGAAATATCATGACACAGTAATATCGACAGCAAGAATATCGAGGTCAAGAATATCGACCTCACGGTAAGAAATATCATTTTTTTAAATATCGAAGTCATTAATATCGTTTGCAAAAATATAGTTGTTTAACATACCGATTTTTTTATTAGTGTTATGTATTTTAGTGTGCATTTTAAATGTATGTGATCAATTTTTTTGTATAAGTATTGTTTTTGTTTTTTAATATATGTGTTACATTTTTAGTAGTTATCAATTTTATTTTAATTACATTTTGCGTTTTTTAGTTCTGTAGCAGGTTGTGGGTTTATAGGGGTAAAGGGTGGGAAGTAATTTATTTTTAATTAATAAATAATTATTTGTTAATTAATGCTAATTAAGTATTTAAAATTTAAATATGGTAATTGTGCAATTATTTTAGATGTGAATTGTGGGGTTTATAGTGGTAAAGGGTGGGAAGTATTTTATTTTGAATTATTAAGTAGTTGTTAATTGATATTAATTTATTATTTTTAAATAAATTATGGAAATTGTGTAATGATTTTTAGGTGTGAGTTGTTGGGTTTATAGGGGTAAAGGGTGGAAAGTAATTTATATTTAATTAATAATTAGTTGATTATTAATATTAATTCATCAATTAATTATTAATTAGGGTATTTGTTCATTTTTCTGTGTGGGAGTTTTTGTCTTATAGGGGTAACATTTGGGGAGTAAATTAATTTGTATCTGTTTTAATTTGTTTTTTAATTAATACTATTTCTTTAATTGATAGTTAATTGTGTTAGTTATAGAGGTAAAAAAATGTAAATGTAGATTTGTGTTGTGAATTGTGTGGTGTTATAGGGTAGGGAAATAAAGATTACATTTATGTAATAATTAATGTTATTGTATATAAATAATTTCTAATTAAAAATAGTTATTTGTAAATTATTTTTAAATGTATTTAATATATTTCTAGGTATTTGTCATAATATTTAACATTATAATATATTTCAATTTTTTTAGATTTTGAAAATATTTTTATATTTGTTTTATTTTATTGTATTTTTTAATACTTTGTGCTTGCGATATTTTGTTTGTTTTCAATTTTGAACTGACTGGAATAGGAATACACATTTTTACCCCTTAGCTATCCAACACTTTCCCTACTGTTGCACTCGCTGGAGTGGGAATAGTCATTTTTACCCCTCCGCTATCCAACATTTTCCCTACTGTTGCACTCACTGGAGTGGGAATAGTATGTTTTATCCCTCCGCTATCCAACACTTTCCCTACTATTGCACTCACTGGAGTGGGATTAGTCATTTTTAAACCTCCGCTATCTAACACTTTACCTACTGTTGCACTCACTGGAGTGGGAATAGTAATTTTTACCCCTCCGCTATCCAATACTTTACCTACTGTTGCACTCACTAAAGTGGAAAATGTAAGTTTAAAGACTTATATGTAGTTTAATGTTATAATTTATAATATGTTTTTTTATTAGATAGTATGTTATTGGTGCATGTATATATATGTATTTGTAAATTGTCAAATATATACAATTATAAAATAAATTAAAATTAATAGTTTATTAATTGTTTTAAAGTAAATATATATATATATATTACATTACAGCTATACCCTTATCACTCTTGACGTGAACTAGCTGTACACGATAATAGATCACAATCAATGAATTAAGCCATGCTCACATTTCCTGAGTTATAAATATATAAGCTATCTTGAACATACAAACATGCTAGTGGAGATGATGAACCTATGTCCCCATAACAATATTTTCATGTTTGACAGTGATCTTTACAAGCAAGTACTGGGCACGGCCATGGGCACGTGGTTCGCCCCCAGCTTTACCAACCTGTTTTTGTGCCTATGGGAGGAGGAAATGTGCAAACATGACATATTTTATTGTGATTTTCAGAAAATGGTTTTATGGTTGCACTATAACTATGATTTGTTTGTTGTATGGAGGGGAATTGAATTTATTGAAAAATGTAACAGCACCCCATACAACATAACACTTACACACAATATGAGCAAGGAGTGCATTGAATTTCTCGATTTTAGGATTGAAATCTGTCAAGGTAAACTACAAACTAGCTTATTTCGCAAAGACACGGCAGGCAGGAGCCTCCTTCATGCCCTCAGCAGCCATCCTGATAGTCTTAAATGAAGCATTGCATATTGGGAGCTGCTGAGGGCCAGAAGGAATTGCAGTACTGATGAAGCGTACAACATGGAACAGAGTATCATGATCTCCAGATTCAAGACCCGTGGTTCAATTTAACTTTATTCGATTCATAGAAAGAATCATAAAAGTTTGCAGTTCAATACAAATTTAAAAAGAGAAAGTTATTCAAATCATTAAAAAACGATTCAATTAAATACATTTACAAATTTAAGATGCATCAGTTAAAAACTTCCTTCTGGTAATCACGGACCTCAAAAACCTTGCCACTACCACACAAGTAAACAAATCCGGAAGCAGTTGTAAAAATATATAGGCCGGTCTACATTGTCTGAAGTTTAAGGATTTCAATAAAAGCTTGATAAAAGTAGTCCTTAAATCAGAATAAAATTTACAAAAAAACAATACATGAATGGTTGATTGTCTGGAGATCTGGTCACAAGGACAGCATATTAATCGACAAGACCAATTATTTCTATTAGGGACCCGTGGTTATCTGGAATGGGTTCTCAATCGTGCCATTTCCAAGATGAGTACTGTCACCAGGCAACAAACATTAACTTACAGAATAGGGAGTCGGATATCACTGACAAGAGGGTCATCCTCGCCTATAATAAAAATTCTCAACAAATACACAAGATTTAGGCTCAAAGTTGGGACATCCTTAAGAGCCATCCAACACTATCCATGACAGACCGAGGGTCACATGTAGTAGAGGCCAGAGTTTAAAAGACATTCTTGTGCATGATGATATATCCCAAACTCACAAACAGGGGGCCCACAATCTTAAAGGCTTTTTCTCCTGCAGCCATTGCAAAGCCTGCCACAATAGTCACATGGTGAAGGAGTTTGCAACACCAGGCACCAATAAGACCAGAAACATCACACAATTTCTAACATGTTTCGTCATCTACGTACTGGAGTGTCCATGTAAGTTGAGATACATCGGTAGCACAACTCTCATGGTTAAAAAGAGGATATTGGAACATTTGCGGGCCATCATCTATAGGGACTCGCACCATCCCATGGCCAGGCCATGTCCAATAATTCCCTGGTGCGTTTATTTGCCATTGAACAGGTACACATGGGCCCCAGGTCTGGCAACAGGGTGCTCAAGCTACGTAAAAGAGAATCTAAGTGGATATTAGAGCTTGAGACCAAATTCCCTGGGGGACACAATTTGAACAAAGAACTAGCCACTCATTTACATGATGATTAGCATGTCGCAAAGCAGTGCATCATGACGTTCTCCTTCTTCCTCTTTTTATGTGCTATGTTTTTAACGTGCACTATGTCTTACTTTTTGCAAATATGTTTCCAACATAAGTTTTTTAAATTATTATTTGTATGTCTCTTTTTTTCTCACATGAGGAAAGGAAGGGACCCACTGTATGCAAACAGACACTTCCACATGGGTTCCCTACCCTTTACTCCCCCAAGCTCGGGCGTGAACCTCATTAAGATAACAGTTTTCTTGTTTTTCATTTTTTGTTTTTTATTCGTTGATGCATGATTTTGTGTGGAAACGGGACTCATGATGACGTTATCATGTTAAGCCACTTGGTGATTAGATTCTGTTGGAATATTACTTTATTATGTTTCGGCCAGCCACTGGGCGCTAATAACTTGTTTTCACCCTTCTTAATACCCTTACATTTGCCAGGGCTATGCCTATTATCAGCATGGTGTACAATGTTATTCCCATTACCACCGAGGTTTCATAGCTATGTGTTTTCGCTTATTTTCACCACATGATGGATACAGTTGTATTTATGATGCGCATGGCAATATGTTTTGTCTGCATATAAGCACACCGGTATTTCTGTGGTAAAACATTTGTTTTTTATTGATGTATTTAGTTGTACAGGGGATTTCACTGTACTTTCAGTGTATTTATACATGTTCCAAGATGGCCGCCAATTTTCTGTTACTTTGTAGGACTTTTGAGTTTGAATCCATCATCTATGTTTCCACACCTCTATGTAATGCATCTTCACTTGTCAGTCTGTGTGTGGTAAAGACAGTTTTACTGTCGAAACGCGTAACGACTGGTTATTGATTCTGCACTAGCAACTTCTCCCGAGTCTGCGCCTTATTGGACTTCATAGTGTGATATTAGGTCCAGTTGTGTTCCATCGGCTCTGCACACCACGGGACAGGGATCGTAGTTGGAACTTGTTTTGGACTGTTATATATTACATTTTATATATGTATGTTAAAAACAAAATTATTACATTTATTTGTTATATTTGTTAAAAAGTATACTAAGGTGCCGATCACGATCCGTTAAAAACCGGGTACGAACCGTCGGACGGAGCATATTCTTCGTCCGACGCGTACCCGGTCGTCAAAATTTACAAACATGGAATTACGATTCGGACGGGAACACCATTTCCGTACGAATCGTAAAAAACCCCGACCGAACAAAATAAACCTACAAATGCGATCCGGGAAAGCGCCGACCTGACGTCGGGACGCTCGCAGCCTGCCATTCACGAACCAGGAATTACGATTCGCACCGACGTCATCCCGCACGGTGAATATTTTCCGGCTGCCAAAAACTGCCGGGAAATCAGGACGACGCGAACAAGGACTACCAGTACGCGACGGACAGACAGGACGGCGCGAACAAGGAGGACCAGTACGCGACAGGACGACGCGAACAAGGAGTACCAGTACGCGACGGACAGACAGGACGACGCGATCAAGGAGGACCAGTACGCGACGGACAGACAGGACGACGCGAACAAGGAGGACCCGTACGCGACGGACAGACATGGACCCGAACCTACGTGTCATCCCGGCCCTCATAGCAGTCGACCTCCTCTACAGGTTCCGACGCAGACGCCGCAGAAGGTCAGAATAACTAAGGGAGGGGGGAAAGTGGGGTGGGGTGGGGGTGGCAGGACCAGGGCAGGCCACAAACCCCCCACCAAAGTCACACAGCACACATGCCCAGGACATACCTGACTCCCATGCCCTGGTCTCTACGAGGGGGTGGGGGCGTGTCCAGCTAAGCCAGCGACCGCCACAACGGAAGTCCGTCACGACGCGAACCGGCAACACAACCAGACCGGTACGTCCCGTACCCACGCCTGAAGAGCGTGGGTACGAGTCGTACCACGCCCACACCCACGTCACCCCAACAATGGCGGGACGGCTCGTACCCACGTGGCAAAGGCCTGGGTACGGCCCGCACAAGCATCCCATAGCGTGGGGACGGATATGTACGGACCCTACCACCACCCCGTATGCATGGAGCGTACCCCCACCCCAACAGTGTAAGTACGACCCGTACCCACACCCGCGTACGTATGGAGCGTACCCCCACCCCAACAGTGTAAGTACGACCCGTACCCACACCCGCGTACGTATGGAGCGTACCCCCACCCCAACAGTGTAAGTACGACTCGTACCCCCACCCGCGTATGTATGGAGCGTACCCCCACCCCAACAGTGTAAGTACGACCCGCACCCCCACCCGCGTACGTATGGAGCCTACCCCCACCCCAACAGTGTAAGTACGACCCGTACCCACACCCGCGTACGTATGGAGCGTACCCCCACCCCAACAGTGTAAGTACGACCCGTACCCACACCCGCGTACGTATGGAGCGTACCCCCACCCCAACAGCGTAAGTACGACCCGTACCCACACCCGCGTACGTATGGAGCGTACCCCCACCCCAACAATGTAAGTACGACTCGTACCCCCACCCGCGTACGTATGGAGCGTACCCCCACCCCAACAGTGTAAGTACGACCCGTACCCCCACCCGCGTACGTATGGAGCGTACCCCCACCCCAACAGTGTAAGTACGACCCGTACCCACACCCGCGTACGTATGGAGCGTACCACCACCCCAACAGCGTAAGTACGACCCGTACCCACACCCGCGTACGTATGGAGCGTACCCCCACCCCAACAGTGGAAGTACGACCCGTACCCACACCCGCGTACGTATGGAGCGTAGCCCCACCCCAACAGTGTAAGTACGACCCGTACCCACACCCGCGTACGTATGGAGCGTACCCCCACCCCAACAGTGTAAGTAAGACACGTACCCTCACCTCGAATGCATGGAGCGTAGCCCCACCCCAACAGTGTAAGTACGACACGTACCCCCACCTCGAATGCATGGAGCGTACCCACATCCGTGTATGTCATGAGCGTACATATTGTGAAATTGGAGAGGTGGGTGCAGAGTCCTCCCAGCAGTGCCCTGAGACAGGAGGGGTGGGTGCCTATCACTCCCAGCAGTGCCCTGAGACAGGAGGGGTGGGGGCCTATCACTCCCAGCAGTGCCCTGAGACAGGAGGGGTGGGTGCAGAGTCCTCCCAGCAGTGCCCTGAGACAGGAGGGGTGGGGGCCTATCACTCCCAGCAGTGCCCTGAGACAGGAGGGGTGGGTGCCTATCACTCCCAGCAGTGCCCTGAGACAGGAGGGGTGGGGGCCTATCACTCCCAGCAGTGCCCTGAGACAGGAGGGGTGGTTGCAGAGTCCTCCCAGCAGTGCCCTGAGACAGGAGGGGTGGGGGCCTATCACTCCCAGCAGTGCCCTGAGACAGGAGGGGTGGGTGCCTATCACTCCCAGCAGTGCCCTGAGACAGGAGGGGTGGGGGCCTATCACTCCCAGCAGTGCCCTGAGACAGGAGGGGTGGGTGCCTATCACTCCCAGCAGTGCCCTGAGACAGGAGGGGTGGGGGCCTATCACTCCCAGCAGTGCCCTGAGACAGGAGGGGTGGGTGCCTATCACTCCCAGCAGTGCCCTGAGACAGGAGGGGTGGGGGCCTATCACTCCCAGCAGTGCCCTGAGACAGGAGGGGTGGGTGCCTATCACTCCCAGCAGTGCCCTGAGACATGAGGGGTGGTTGCAGAGTCCTCCCAGCAGTGCCTAGACGCAGGAGGGGTGTGTGCAGAGTCCTCCCAGCAGTGCCCTGAGACAGGAGGGGTGGGGGCCTATCACTCCCAGCAGTGCCCTGAGACAGGAGGGGTGGGTGCAGAGTCCTCCCAGCAGTGCCCAGATGCAGGAGGGGTGGGTGCAGAGTCCTCCCAGCAGTGCCCTGAGACAGGAGGGGTGTGTGCAGAGTCCTCCCAGCAGTGCCCTGAGACAGGAGAGGTGTGTGCAGAGTCCTCCCAGCAGTGCCCTGAGACAGGAGGGGTGTGTGGAGAGTCCTCCTAGCAGTGCCCTGAGACAGGAGGGGTGGGTGCAGAGTCCTCCCAGCAGTGCCCAGACGCAGGAGGGGTGTGTGCAGAGTCCTCCCAGCAGTGCCCTGAGACAGGAGGGGTGGGGGCCTATCACTCCCAGCAGTGCCCTGAGACAGGAGGGGTGGGTGCAGAGTCCTCCCAGCAGTGCCCTGAGACAGAAGGGGTGGGGGCCTATCACTCCCAGCAGTGCCCTGAGACATGAGGGGTGGGTGCAGAGTCCTCCCAGCAGTGCCCAGACGCAGGAGGGGTGGGTGCAGAGTCCTCCCAGCAGTGCCCTGAGACAGGAGGGGTGTGTGCAGAGTCCTCCCAGCAGTGCCCTGAGACAGGAGGGGTGGGGGCCTATCACTCCCAGCAGTGCCCTGAGACAGGAGGGGTGGGTGCCTAACACTCCCAGCAGTGCCCTGAGACAGGAGGGGTGGGTGCCTATCACTCCCAGCAGTGCCCTGAGACATGAGGGGTGGGTGCAGAGTCCTCCCAGCAGTGCCCAGACGCAGGAGGGGTGGGTGCAGAGTCCTCCCAGCAGTGCCCTGAGACAGGAGGGGTGTGTGCAGAGTCCTCCCAGCAGTGCCCTGAGACAGGAGGGGTGGGGGCCTATCACTCCCAGCAGTGCCCTGAGACAGGAGGGGTGGGTGCCTGTTAGACGGACCGGGAGGGTCGGCCGAGGACAAGGGGAGAGGTCTCCGGGGAGAGCCGTCTCCAGCGATCGTACAGATGAATAACTTCCCCCCCACAGATATACACCACACAAGGATAGGATTTAACGTTCTTTATAGGTGATTTCTTAAGGTACGATGAAATGGTACAAGGAGGTCTGGACTCAGGGGTCCCCTCGATTCTAGTCTCTTGGTTTGGGAAAAGGGGGTAGCGGGACAGTCTGGTTACCAATCTGGTAGCTGAGATGGTATGGTGGATAGCTCACAATCCTCGAGCTCGGTGTTCTAGCTTGGACGGGCCGCGGCAGCGCCAGCAGGTCCCGGTGAAGGTGGTCGTTACACGGTCCGCGGCAGCGCCAGCAGGTCCCGATGAAGGTGGTCGTTACACGGTCCGCGGCAGCGCCAGCAGGTCCCGATGAAGGTGGTCGTTACAACGGTCCGCGGCAGCGCCAGCAGGTCCCGACGAGGATGGATGATGCAGAAGGCCGCGGCAGCGCCAGCAGGCAGGACGATATTTCACAAGGCAGGGCTACGGCAGCGCCAGTAGTCCGTCAAGGCTGAGTTCTTCTCGGTGTCTCTCGACTCCAGGATACAGCTGCCTTCCTGCTCTGGAGCTGCCCTAGTTATAGGTCTGGCGCCCTTTGATGTCCGGACCCTCGCACTTGGAGGTCGGGGGGTCCGGGATGAGGGAGTCCAGACACCCAGCAGGGGGTGGAGCCAGCGCCTGGGGGAGCTGGAGGGCGATCGGCACCTGGCGGGGGAGAGCCATCGACACTTCTTTCTCCCATTGACCTGCCAAGTGGTCCGTTCACCTCCTGGGTGGATGGTGGTGCCGGGATGTCGGGGCCGGCCAGGCCCAGGGTTAGGGTCGAGCTGAGGCCACGCGGCCTCGTGGCGCAGTGTCCAAGATGGCGGCTGATCCGGCCGGGGGAGCCGGTAGTGGTTCGGCCCCATGATACATGGCTGTCCGGGGGCAGGAGTTCCGTTGGGAGACGGGGTGCGGGTTGCCCTTGTGGGTAACACCTGGGAGTCCGGGGCTTGGGCCCTGTCATGCGGGGAGGGAGCAAGCCCTTCATGTGGCCTGTCCAACATGCGTCCCCCCCAGCTGAAGGCGGGGAGAGTCCCCTATCCTCTTGGGGACTCTCCTCGTCGAGGCGGAAAAAGCGTGACAGGCCATCTGCGTTGGCGTGGTCTTGGCCCGGTCGATGTTCCACAGTGAAGTCCATTCCCTGCAGGGAGATGGACCAGCGCAATAGTTTTGGGTTTTCCCCCCGCATCTGCATTAGCCACTGCAGGGGTCGATGATCGGTTTGCACCCGGAAGTGGGTACCGAAGAGATAGGGCCGGAGCTTTTTGAGGGCCCACACTACTGCGAAGGCCTCCCTCTCGATTGTGCTCCAGCGCTGTTCTCGGGCCAGGAGGCGTCTGTTGATGAAGGCCACCGGCTGGTCAAGACCCTCGGGGTTCAGCTGGGAAAGAACCGCCCCGATGCCGTGGTCGGAGGCGTCCGTTTGTACAATGAATTCCCGACTGTAATCGGGGGCCTGGAGCACAGGGGCGGTGCACAGGGCGGCTTTCAGCTTCTCGAAGGCCGCTTGACAGTCGGGGGTCCAGTTAATCTTCTTCGGGTGGTTTTTGGACGTGAGACCCGTGAGGGGCCCCACAATGCTGCCATAGTCCCTCACGAACCGCCGGTAGTAGCCGGTGAGTCCCAAGAAGGCTCAGACCTCGGTCTGCGTGACTGGGGGTTGCCAGGACTGGATGGCAGCAATTTTGAGTTGCAGAGGGGCCACCAGACCGCTTCCCACCTGGTGTCCGAGGTAGGTCACGGACCCCTGACCAATTTGGCACTTGCCGGCCTTGATCGTGAGGCCGGCCCGCTGGAGGGCTTGCAGGACCTCTCGGAGGTGGTGGAGGTGGTCGGACCAGTGGCGGCTGTATACAGCGATGTCGTCCAGGTAGGCGGCGCTGAACTCTTCGAGCCCCGCCAAGACCTGGTTCACTAGACGCTGAAAAGTAGCTGGGGCATTCTTCATGCCGAAGGGCATGACCTTGAAGTGGTAGTGGCCATCGGGGGTAGAAAAGGCGGACCGTTCTTGGGCCCGGGGTGTGAGACCGATCTGCCAGTAGCCCGCTGTCAGGTCGAAGATGCTGAGGTAGCGGGCAGCCCCCAGGCGGTCGATCAATTCATCCGCTCGGGGGATAGGATGAGCGTCGGTCCTGGTGACAGCGTTCAAGCCCCGATAGTCGACGCAGAATCGGAGTTCAGGAGTGGTGCCGGGGGCAGCGGCTTTGGGGACCAGCACGACTGGGCTGGCCCAGGGGCTGTCCGAGGGCTCGATGACCCCGAGCGTGAGCATCTTGGATACTTCCTCTTGGATGCAGGCCCGCACCCGATCTGGTACGCGGTAGGCCCGGTGTCGGATAGGGGGACTGTCCCCAGTGTCCACGTCGTGCAAGCACCAAGGGGTGATCCCTGGGGTGAGGGAAAACAGAGTAGCAAACTGCAGCAGGAGGTCCCGGCAGCCCTGGCGTTGCTCTGGGGTGAGGGCATCGGAGAGCCGGACCCCGTCCACGGAACCGTCTTTCTCCTGAGTCTTCAGGAGATCAGGGAGAGGCTCGGAGTCTTCTTCCGCCCCACTGTCTGTAGCCATCAGGAGGCTGAGTTCCGAGCGCACAAAGTGGGGTTTGAGTCTGTTGGTGTGGAGGACCCGGAGGGGGTTCCGGGGGGACTCCATATCGATGAGATAGGTGACGGGGCTCTTGCGTTCGACCACTTTGAAGGGCCCCGTCCACTTATCTTGCAAGGCACATGGTTCGGTGGGGGACATCACCCACACTTGTTGACCAGGTTCGAATTCGACGGAGGAGGCATTCTGATCGTACCATTTTTTCATGTCCTCCTGACTGGCCTCAAGATTCGCTTTTGCCATTTCCCTGAATCGCCGGGTCTGATTGCGTAGTGCCAGGAGGTACTTGAAGACGTCTGGAGGGGTCTTTAGGGGGGCCATCTCCCAACCTTCTTTGACTAGGCTGAGGGGCCCTCGCACAGGGTGCCCGTACAGGAGTTCGAAAGGGCTAAAGCCGAGGGACTTCTGGGGAACTTCTCGATAGGCGAAGAGGAGGCACGGAAGTAGTACATCCCACTGGCGACGGAGGGGCTCTTCCAATCCCCCAATCATTCCCTTGAGTGTGCGGTTGAATCGCTCAACTAGTCCGTTCCCTTGAGGATGATAGGGGGTCGTGAATCGGTAGGTGACCCCGCACTGTTGCCAGAGGGACTTCATATATTTCGAGATAAAGTTTGTGCCTCGGTCGCTGACGACTTCTCGGGGGAAGCCCACCCGGGAGAAGATCCCCATTAGGGCCCGGCCGACCACCGGAGCTGTTACAGTTCGCAGGGGCACAGCCTCGGGGTAGCGGGTGGCGTGGTCCACCAGTACCAGGATGAACCGATGTCCTTGTGCTGTGCGGGGGTCCAGGGGCCCCACAATGTCTATTCCTACCCTCTCGAACGGGGTGGTGACCACTGGGAAGGGTTGCAGAGGTGCTTTGAGCTTGCGGCCGCTCTTCCCGCTGGCCTGGCACGTGGGGCAGGACCGGCAGTGGTTAAGGACGTCGTTTCGCATCCTCGGCCAGAAAAAGTGGGTCACCGGGCGACTGTAGGTTTTGTCCTGGCCCAGGTGTCCAGCCAGGGGGACATCGTGGGCCAAATTTAGCAGGAAGTCTCTGAAACGGAGGGGCACCACCAGCACTCGACTGGCCCCTAACTCCGCGATTCTTTGTTCACTGTATAACAGGTCGTTATCCCAATAGACCCAATGGGCTCCGGTGGAGTCCCCTGCGCTCTGGGCGATGGCTTGCTGGCGGAGTCCCTCGAGGGAGGGACAGGTCTTCTGCTCCTGGCGGAACTGTTCCTGGGTGGGCCCCCCTTCTTGACGCCACTGAGCCAGGCCGGGAAGGTCCTGGGGCTGGGCGACCCCTTCGGGGGTTGGCTCTGGGGGGTCGGTATAGTCGGTGTCCTCTACTGGAGCGATCGGGGGAGGAGGTGCTGGCCATTCTGGTTCTTCTGGTCGGGGGATGGCACGGGCGGCCAAGGACCGGGTGGTTACGTACGCCCAGTCCGGGAGGCCCAGCATCCCCAGGTGCTCTCTTCTTTCGACGGCGGCCCACGGGGAACTCTCAAGGTCATTCCCCAGGAGACAGTCCACGGGGGCATCATCCCGGACCGTCACCTTCAACATGCCGGAGACCCCTCCCCATTCGAAGGGGACGCAGGCCATCCGACATAGACTCTCGGAATTGTCGGCTGAGCGGACGGGGCAGAGAATGTTCGGCAGGATCTGCTCTGGTTTTACCAGGTGACAGCGGACGGCCGTCACACTGGCCCCTGTGTCACGTAGGGCTTCGGCCCGGCGCCCATTAATGTTCACCCACTGGCTATATTTTCTGGTGTTGGCGGGTAGGGGAGCCCGCGGGACCATGTCTTTTCCCCCTAGGCACGCTAGAACCATGGCGGCCGGTTCCCACTCTTGTTGTGCCTGCTCATATTCTTCTTGTTCCTCGGAGATTTGTTCTCCCCCCAGGGCGGCGGCAGCTACCTGGCGGGGTTTTGGCGTTTGGTTCTGCGGGCAGTTCGGGTCATTGGCGTAGTGGCCGACTCGCTGGCATCGGTGACACGTGACGTTGGCTCGGAACCCCGGGCGCATCGGGGGGTTGCCCCGGCCGGCCGGGGGCAGGGTGCTGGCCGCGGGAGTGGCCGGGACGGTGTCTCTCCCTCGCCCCTGGCCTCCTCCTCCTCCTCGGGGACGGTGCTGACCTTGGTTGTTCCGGTTTTGCTCGTGTGGCCCTCTCCGGCCCACTCGGGTGCTTTCCCACCGGTCAGCTTCGGCGGCGAGTTGCCGTGGGTCAGTCAATTTACTGTCGAGGAGGTGCTGCCTGAGCTCGACGAAGCAGTTGTTAGACAGGTGCTCCCACACCATGAGATTAAAGAGTTGCTCGTAGGTCGTTACGTGGCTTCCCTTGATCCAACCCTCGAAGGCTCGGCTGAAATAGTTGACATATTCCACCCAAGTTGTACCCGGGATCCGGGTGCAGTCTCGGAACCTCTGGCGGTACATTTCGGGTGTGAGCCCATATCGGGTGAGGAGGGCAGCCTTCATGTGGTCATAGGATGACATCTGATGGTCTGGGAGCTGCAGTAGGGCATCGCGGCCTTCGTTGACGAACCTCCCCCATAGGCCGGCTCCCCAGTCACTCCGATCGATCCGGTGGGAGGTCATGGCGATCTCGTAGGCTTTGAACCACTGTTGTATGTCGTCCTCTCGGACATACTCTCGGACAACATCCTTGGGGATGTGGACTTTCTTCTCGGTTGCTCCCGGGGTGCGCGGTCGCTCAGGCACCTCCGGTTCTTTACTCTGTTTCCGTAGTTCTATTTCTGCCAGTTTGCGCTCGTGTTCGAATGTTAGTCTTTTTTCTTCGAGCTCTCTCTGCCTCTGTTTTTCTTCCCGTTCTTCTCGGAGCCGCAGATGTTCTAGGTTCAGTTTTTGCTCGGCTAATTTTAGTTCACCGTCCATTTTGAGTCGTGCCATTTCCAACTCATGTAATCTGTTTCTTTCTCTTTCTTGGATCTCTTCCTGCGAGAGGCCCGTTCCTCGCTCCTCGGGAGCTGTGGCGTTCCCCTCCGATGCTGCACCGTTTTGGTCTGGGGATCCGGCGACCCCGGTTTCCGCCCACGACTCAATGGCGTGCTTCAAATCGTCTTTGGTACTCAGGCCGGTGGTAGCAATGCCTAGTTCCATGCAGAATTGTTTCAGTTCACGATGGCTATACTCTTCCAATTTATCCATCTGGAATTTCTCGGTGGATCCGCTCTCTTTGGTTGACATCGTGGTTTTGTCGTGGGGTGAGCTACTCTCTGTACGATTACGCGTTGATTCGGATCGCGCCGCTGGCCACCAATGTTAGACGGACCGGGAGGGTCGGCCGAGGACAAGGGGAGAGGTCTCCGGGGAGAGCCGTCTCCAGCGATCGTACAGATGAATAACTTCCCCCCCACAGATATACACCACACAAGGATAGGATTTAACGTTCTTTATAGGTGATTTCTTAAGGTACGATGAAATGGTACAAGGAGGTCTGGACTCAGGGGTCCCCACGATTCTAGTCTCTTGGTTTGGGAAAAGGGGGTAGCGGGACAGTCTGGTTACCAATCTGGTAGCTGAGATGGTATGGTGGATAGCTCACAATCCTCGAGCTCGGTGTTCTAGCTTGGACGGGCCGCGGCAGCGCCAGCAGGTCCCGGTGAAGGTGGTCGTTACACGGTCCGCGGCAGCGCCAGCAGGTCCCGATAAAGGTGGTCGTTACACGGTCCGCGGCAGCGCCAGCAGGTCCCGATGAAGGTGGTCGTTACAACGGTCCGCGGCAGCGCCAGCAGGTCCCGACGAGGATGGATGATGCAGAAGGCCGCGGCAGCGCCAGCAGGCAGGACGATATTTCACAAGGCAGGGCTACGGCAGCGCCAGTAGTCCGTCAAGGCTGAGTTCTTCTCGGTGTCTCTCGACTCCAGGATACAACTGCCTTCCTGCTCTGGAGCTGCCCTAGTTATAGGTCTGGCGCCCTTTGATGTCCGGACCCTCGCACTTGGAGGTCGGGGGGTCCGGGATGAGGGAGTCCAGACACCCAGCAGGGGGTGGAGCCAGCGCCTGGGGGAGCTGGAGGGCGATCGGCACCTGGCGGGGGAGAGCCATCGACACTTCTTTCTCCCATTGACCTGCCAAGTGGTCCGTTCACCTCCTGGGTGGATGGTGGTGCCGGGATGTCGGGGCCGGCCAGGCCCAGGGTTAGGGTCGAGCTGAGGCCACGCGGCCTCGTGGCGCAGTGTCCAAGATGGCGGCTGATCCGGCCGGGGGAGCCGGTAGTGGTTCGGCCCCATGATACATGGCTGTCCGGGGGCAGGAGTTCCGTTGGGAGACGGGGTGCGGGTTGCCCTTGTGGGTAACACCTGGGAGTCCGGGGCTTGGGCCCTGTCATGCGGGGAGGGAGCAAGCTCTTCATGTGGCCTGTCCAACAGTGCCTATCACTCCCAGCAGTGCCCTGAGACAGGAGGGGTGGGGGCCTATCACTCCCAGAAGTGCCCTGAGACATGAGGGATGGTTGCAGAGTCCTCCCAGCAGTGCCCAGACGCAGGAGGGGTGTGTGCAGAGTCCTCCCAGCAGTGCCCTGAGACAGGAGGGGTGGGGGCCTATCACTCCCAGCAGTGCCCTGAGACAGGAGGGGTGGGTGCAGAGTCCTCCCAGCAGTGCCCTGAGACAGGAGGGGTGGGGGCCTATCACTCCCAGTAGTGCCCTGAGACATGAGGGGTGGGTGCAGAGTCCTCCCAGCAGTGCCCAGACGCAGGAGGGGTGGGTGCAGAGTCCTCCCAGCAGTGCCCTGAGACAGGAGGGGTGTGTGCAGAGTCCTCCCAGCAGTGCCCTGAGACAGGAGGGGTGTGTGCAGAGTCCTCCCAGCAGTGCCCTGAGACAGGAGGGGTGGGTGCAGAGTCCTCCCAGCAGTGCCCAGACGCAGGAGGGGTGTGTGCAGAGTCCTCCCAGCAGTGCCCTGAGACAGGAGGGGTGGGGGCCTATCACTCCCAGCAGTGCCCTGAGACAGGAGGGGTGTGTGCAGAGTCCTCCCAGCAGTGCCCTGAGACAGGAGGGGTGGGGGCCTATCACTCCCAGCAGTGCCCTGAGACATGAGGGGTGGGTGCAGAGTCCTCCCAGCAGTGCCCAGACGCAGAAGGGGTGGGTGCAGAGTCCTCCCAGCAGTGCCCTGAGACAGGAGGGGTGTGTGCAGAGTCCTCCCAGCAGTGCCCTGAGACAGGAGGGGTGGGTGCCTATCACTCCCAGCAGTGCCCTGAGACAGGAGGGGTGGGGGCCTATCACTCCCAGCAGTGCCCTGAGACAGGAGGGGTGGGTGCCTATCACTCCCAGCAGTGCCCTGAGACATGAGGGGTGGGTGCAGAGTCCTCCCAGCAGTGCCCTGAGACAGGAGGGGTGTGTGCAGAGTCCTCCCAGCAGTGCCCTGAGACAGGAGGGGTGGGGGCCTATCACTCCCAGCAGTGCCCTGAGACAGGAGGTGTGGGTGCCTATCACTCCCAGCAGTGCCCTGCCTATCACTCCCAGCAGTGCCCTGAGACAGGAGGGGTGGGTGCCTATCACTCCCAGCAATGCCCTGAGACAGGAGGGGTGGGGGCCTATCACTCCCAGCAGTGCCCTGAGACATGAGGGGTGGTTGCAGAGTCCTCCCAGCAGTGCCCAGACGCAGGAGGGGTGTGTGCAGAGTCCTCCCAGCAGTGCCCTGAGACAGGAGGGGTGGGAGCCTATCACTCCCAGCAGTGCCCTGAGACAGGAGGGGTGGGTGCAGAGTCCTCCTAGCAGTGCCCTGAGACAGGAGGGGTGGGGGCCTATCACTCCCAGCAGTGCCCTGAGACATGAGGGGTGGGTGCAGAGTCCTCCCAGCAGTGCCCAGACGCAGGAGGGGTGGGTGCAGAGTCCACCCAGCAGTGTCCTGAGACAGGAGGGGTGTGTGCAGAGTCCTCCCAGCAGTGCCCTGAGACAGGAGGGGTGTGTGCAGAGTCCTCCCAGCAGTGCCCTGAGACAGGAGGGGTGTGTGCAGAGTCCTCCCAGCAGTGCCCTGAGACAGGAGGGGTGGGTGCAGAGTCCTCCCAGCAGTGCCCAGACGCAGGAGGGGTGTGTGCAGAGTCCTCCCAGCAGTGCCCTGAGACAGGAGGGGTGGGGGCCTATCACTCCCAGCAGTGCCCTGAGACAGGAGGGGTGGGTGCAGAGTCCTCCCAGCAGTGCCCTGAGACAGGAGGGGTGGGTACCTATCACTCCCAGCAGTGCCCTGAGACAGGAGGGGTGGGGGCCTATCACTCCCAGCAGTGCCCTGAGACAGGAGGAGTGGGTGCCTATCACTCCCAGCAGTGCCCTGAGACATGAGGGGTGGGTGCAGAGTCCTCCCAGCAGTGCCCAGACGCAGGAGGGGTGGGTGCAGAGTCCTCCCAGCAGTGCCCTGAGACAGGAGGGGTGTGTGCAGAGTCCTCCCAGCAGTGCCCTGAGACAGGAGGGGTGGAGGCCTATCACTCCCAGCAGTGCCCTGAGACAGGAGGGGTGGGTGCCTATCACTCCCAGCAGTGCCCTGAGACAGGAGGGGTGGGGGCCTATCACTCCCAGCAGTGCCCTGAGACATGAGGGGTGTGTGCAGAGTCCTCCCAGCAGTGCCCTGAGACAGGAGGGGTGGGGGCCTATCACTCCCAGCAGTGCCCTGAGACAGGAGGGGTGGGTGCCTATCACTCCCAGCAGTGCCCTGAGACAGGAGGGGTGGGTGCCTATCACTCCCAGCAGTGCCCTGAGACATGAGGGGTGGGTGCAGAGTCCTCCCAGCAGTGCCCAGACGCAGGAGGGGTGGGTGCAGAGTCCTTCCAGCAGTGCCCTGAGACAGGAGGGGTGTGTGCAGAGTCCTCCCAGCAGTGCCCTGAGACAGGAGGGGTGGTGGCCTATCACTCCCAGCAGTGCCCTGAGACAGGAGGGGTGGGTGCCTATCACTCCCAGCAGTGCCCTGAGACAGGAGGGGTGGGGGCCTATCACTCCCAGTAGTGCCCTGAGACATGAGGGGTGGTTGCAGAGTCCTCCCAGCAGTGCCCAGACGCAGGAGGGGTGTGTGCAGAGTCCTCCCAGCAGTGCCCTGAGACAGGAGGGGTGGGGGCCTATCACTCCCAGCAGTGCCCTGAGACAGGAGGGGTGGGTGCAGAGTCCTCCCAGCAGTGCCCTGAGACAGGAGTGGTGGGGGCCTATCACTCCCAGTAGTCCCCTGAGACATGAGGGGTGGGTGCAGAGTCCTCCCAGCAGTGCCCAGACGCAGGAGGGGTGGGTGCAGAGTCCTCCCAGCAGTGCCCTGAGACAGGAGGGGTGTGTGCAGAGTCCTCCCAGCAGTGCCCTGAGACAGGAGGGGTGTGTGCAGAGTCCTCCCAGCAGTGCCCTGAGACAGGAGGGGTGGGTGCAGAGTCCTCCCAGCAGTGCCCAGACGCAGGAGGGGTGTGTGCAGAGTCCTCCCAGCAGTGCCCTGAGACAGGAGGGGTGGGGGCCTATCACTCCCAGCAGTGCCCTGAGACAGGAGGGGTGGGTGCAGAGTCCTCCCAGCAGTGCCCTGAGACAGGAGGGGTGGGGGCCTATCACTCCCAGCAGTGCCCTGAGACATGAGGGGTGGGTGCAGAGTCCTCCTAGCAGTGCCCAGACGCAGGAGGGGTGGGTGCAGAGTCCTCCCAGCAGTGCCCTGAGACAGGAGGGGTGTGTGCAGAGTCCTCCCAGCAGTGCCCTGAGACAGGAGGGGTGGGGGCCTATCACTCCCAGCAGTGCCCTGAGACAGGAGGGGTGGGTGCCTATTACTCCCAGCAGTGCCCTGAGACAGGAGGGGTGGGGGCCTATCACTCCCAGCAGTGCCCTGAGACAGGAGGGGTGGGTGCCTATCACTCCCAGCAGTGCCCTGAGACATGAGGGGTGGGTGCAGAGTCCTCCCAGTAGTGCCCAGACGCAGGAGGGGTGGGTGCAGAGTCCTCCCAGCAGTGCCCTGAGACAGGAGGGGTGTGTGCAGAGTCCTCCCAGCAGTGCCCTGAGACAGGAGGGGTGGGGGCCTATCACTCCCAGCAGTGCCCTGAGACAGGAGGGGTGGGTGCCTATCACTCCCAGCAGTGCCCTGAGACAGGAGGGGTGGGGGCCTATCACTCCCAGCAGTGCCCTGAGACATGAGGGGTGGTTGCAGAGTCCTCCCAGCAGTGCCCAGACGCAGGAGGGGTGTGTGCAGAGTCCTCCCAGCAGTGCCCTGAGACAGGAGGGGTGGGAGCCTATCACTCCCAGCAGTGCCCTGAGACAGGAGGGGTGGGTGCAGAGTCCTCCCAGCAGTGCCCTGAGACAGGAGGGGTGGGGGCCTATCACTCCCAGCAGTGCCCTGAGACATGAGGGGTGGGTGCAGAGTCCTCCCAGCAGTGCCCAGACGCAGGAGGGGTGGGTGCAGAGTCCACCCAGCAGTGCCCTGAGACAGGAGGGGTGTGTGCAGAGTCCTCCCAGCAGTGCCCTGAGACAGGAGGGGTGTGTGCAGAGTCCTCCCAGCAGTGCCCTGAGACAGGAGGGGTGGGTGCAGAGTCCTCCCAGCAGTGCCCAGACGCAGGAGGGGTGTGTGCAGAGTCCTCCCAGCAGTGCCCTGAGACAGGAGGGGTGGGGGCCTATCACTCCCAGCAGTGCCCTGAGACAGAAGGGGTGGGTGCAGAGTCCTCCCAGCAGTGCCCTGAGACAGGAGGGGTGGGGGCCTATCACTCCCAGCAGTGCCCTGAGACATGAGGGGTGGGTGCAGAGTCCTCCCAGCAGTGCCCAGACGCAGGAGGGGTGGGTGCAGAGTCCTCCCAGCAGTGCCCTGAGACAGGAGGGGTGTGTGCAGAGTCCTCCCAGCAGTGCCCTGAGACAGGAGGGGTGGGGGCCTATCACTCCCAGCAGTGCCCTGAGACAGGAGGGGTGGGTACCTATCACTCCCAGCAGTGCCCTGAGACAGGAGGGGTGGGGGCCTATCACTCCCAGCAGTGCCCTGAGACAGGAGGGGTGGGTGCCTATCACTCCCAGCAGTGCCCTGAGACATGAGGGGTGGGTGCAGAGTCCTCCCAGCAGTGCCCAGACGCAGGAGGGGTGGGTGCAGAGTCCTCCCAGCAGTGCCCTGAGACAGGAGGGGTGTGTGCAGAGTCCTCCCAGCAGTGCCCTGAGACAGGAGGGGTGGGGGCCTATCACTCCCAGCAGTGCCCTGAGACAGGAGGGGTGGGTGCCTATCACTCCCAGCAGTGCCCTGAGACAGGAGGGGTGGGGGCCTATCACTCCCAGCAGTGCCCTGAGACATGAGGGGTGGGTGCAGAGTCCTCCCAGCAGTGCCCAGACGCAGGAGGGGTGTGTGCAGAGTCCTCCCAGCAGTGCCCTGAGACAGGAGGGGTGTGTGCAGAGTCCTCCCAGCAGTGCCCTGAGACAGGAGGGGTGTGTGCAGAGTCCTCCCAGCAGTGCCCTGAGACAGGAGGGGTGTGTGCAGAGTCCTCCCAGCAGTGCCCTGAGACAGGAGGGGTGGGTGCAGAGTCCTCCCAGCAGTGCCCAGACGCAGGAGGGGTGTGTGCAGAGTCCTCCCAGCAGTGCCCTGAGACAGGAGGGGTGGGTGCCCATCACTCCCAGCAGTGCCCATGGAACGCAAAGGGTGGAGTAGTCACAGATACCATGCCCACAAATGTCAGTCAGGTGCACAAAGACCCTGCAGTACATGTACCACATGTGTGCGAGGCTGGGAGTATACGCATGCATAGCGCAGAAAAGAAAACATGTACACATGAAGTCATGTCAATAGGCCACATACACAAGTACAATGACTACCAAGGATGCCACGAATGATGCAGGTGGAGACATCGCTCAGCATGCATGTGCAAAGGTGAAGGACTACGTCACACACCCAGCTAATGGACACACAGCTCTGTGCTAAAGTCAGGGGACACCCTGCAGGGAAGAAGTCAGGGTACACAGAGGAAGGAATACACCTTGGGACAATTGCAACATGCAGCAACTGCTTACATGAATGGAGAAAGGTAGCTAACACCGTGTGATGGCACACAGATCCCAGGGTCCCCCCTATGAGCAGCACACTACTACATTACCCACACACCCAACACATGACCAACACCCACAACCATGTAGCAGCCCCACCAACAGCAATGCCAGCAATGCAGGAGTGTTCCAAGGGCAAAAAATAAATCGCTTTATTCAGCATGAGCAAAAAACTAGTATGACGTAAGTCCAATATTAACAAAGGCCATAGGGCAGTCCAGGAGTCCCAGCTGGATGGGGGACACAGTGGGATGCGTGTCCCCTAGCTTGCCTGCACAGTTACAATCCGTTGTCTTCCACAGGGGTCAGGGCATCATGTGGGGGGGGAAGAAACAGGCACCACAGGGACAGGAGGGTGAAGGGTAGGCGTCGTGGGTGCAGGGATGGAGGACTCCACCACAGGGGGTGGGGCAGGGCCAAAGGCGGAGGCCAGGATCTCGCTGCACACCTTAGCAAGGTCCTCCAGGGAATCCCCTGCACCCGAAGGAACCACAGGCCCCAAGGAGGGGGGGGGTCAGAGGGATGGGTCGCAGCGCCACTGGGGGAGGGTGTGGACAGGGGGGGGGACTCAAGCACCCTGACCGGGGACCTCCTTGACCGCTTGCGGGGTGGTGTCACTGTGGGGCTCAGGGACAGAGCGGCCATGAAGGAGTCTTTGGGGGAGATGTGGCCAGGAGAGCTGAGGGGAGGGGATTTGGAGGGAGTGGATTGGGTGGAATGCGGACTCCCACTCTGGCTGCGTGTCACACGTTTGCCCCCCGACCCAGTGGGTGTGCCTACTGCACCCTGTGTGTGCGTGTCAGGAGGTGTGCGGCGGACCTTCCCTGCTGGTGTGGTGCCTGTGTCTGTTGTGGTGGGTGCATGCTTACGTCTGGGTGTATGTGGGACAGGCATGGGAGTGGGAATTGTGGAAGGAGCAGGGGTAGGGGGTGGGACGTAGCGCTGCAGGAGACCCACTGCTGCAGTCAGTGTGGAGTCTATGGACCTCAGCAAGTTGCGTTGGTCAGCCTGCGATGTATGAATGCCCTCCAAGTATGCCTCCATGTTGTTGAGGACCTGGCTGTGGCCATGGAGGACATTAAGGATCGCAGTCTGACCAATCTGCAACTGCCGCTGGATGTCCACAGACTCAGCATTGGCGGCAGCAGTGGAGACAGGGGCAGGGGGTGCGGTGCCTGGCAGGAAGGAGACATGTGGTGACCGGGCACGTTGGGAAGGGACACGAGCACGTGGGAGGCGGCTGATGCCAATGGAGGGGGCGGTGCCAGATGTAGGGCTGCTGTCAGATGGTGGTGCAGCCACCGCCCACTCGGAGAGATCATCCTCGGACCCGTCAGCTTCATACTCTGTTGTGCCAGTCGACAGGTCCCCGGGTTCACTCTCCTCCGCCTCTGTCCCACTCGAAGTGCCAGCCCCGATGTCACCGCTGGCACTGGTGCTCGGTCCCTCCGCGCCGTCTGTGTCCATGTCTCCCTCCGTGTCCCCCGACGATGCTGTGGGCAGGGTGAAGAGACAGAAAGTAATCATACACCTGTATACATATGTCACATGAGTACAATCTACGTAGGTTACAGTGCATAGCCTGAAACAAAGGATGAGTTACAACTACAAAACAAGGTACATACGTAGGCCCTGCAAGACACAGTTGTGTGACCCACCATGCCATGGAAAAACTATGGAGAGCATGACACAATAGCAAATGAGATGACATGCTATTCTGACTGAGGAGCAAGGCCCTGGGGACAATACAGCACTGCATCTGCACCACACAGCGTGGCAGGAAATTGGGATGAGCAGGGACCAAATCCAGGAACTAGAGGCACATGCAGCATAGGTAATACTGAGAACATGCCCACCCTGACTGGCACGCTGCACCTTGAGTGTATGTCCAGACAAACATCACACACTGGCCAGTCCGAGCAAGGAGATGACAGGTCTTGACATGTAGGCCATGGCCGCCCCACCCACCCCCTACATGAGACAAATCTGTGGAGACACAGGAAGCACTTACATCTCTTAGTCTGGGTGAAATACACATGGGATGCAATAATTCAAGATTGCACACCAAATACCCAAGGTGCGCCTGTCCAAATAATCATGTACAAATGGGCATCATCAGATGATTGCTACAAGACACACAGGCAATGGCCACCGTGAGTATGTACTTGGAAAATCAGGTCAGGCTGGACAGTGGACACTTGTAATACATCTCACGTCAAGAAACATGGTGCCAGGGGACAATGGCACAGAGCACAACCTATGCTGTAGACACAGAGATTGTCGACATTCTCGGATTACACACATGATACCTAGGAAAAGATGCCCTTGGGGACAGTAGTGGCCACACAACTCCATGCTCCTGAATGGAAATGACTGCAACACACGCTAACATCCCTGCACTATGCGTAACGCACACTCATGCACATCATGTCACAGGCCACCACATGGGACATGCCTGCTGGAAGGCCTCGCACTCAAGAGATTAACTCCCATGTCTGAAATCAGCATTAGTGCCAACTGACATGGAACCCACAAGTCCAGAACTGGACAGGGCACAGGCAAGGTCACTAAACCTGTTACACACCACCCCCACACATGATGCTGCAGGCATTGTACACTTGGAGAAGGTGTCAGGCTACATAACTTTGTGATGGAGTGACTACACAGAGACCAGGGAACACATTGCAAGGTGGGGAAGGGAGGCAGGAGAGGCCTGCAACACTGTGGGTAACAGGATCTGCACAGCACCATAAACCCTGGAAGTGTATCCATGGAACAGTGCACTTACAAATGCTGGTGAAACACAACAAACACACACATGTACCTACCCCCTTCCGGCTGCTGCATGTCCTGTAGACGCCTGTCCAAGTCAGGAAAGACCACCACCAGCACACGTTTCTGGATGTGGGAGAGACGGCGGCGCCCGCGGTTCTTGTGGCTCTCAGGTGAGTCCCCCAGCAGGAGCCGTGCGATCCTCCGCGTCCAGCACCGGATATCCTGCCAGCGTTTCCTCACCTGGGACAGGTGCCGCCTCCGACCATCCGCACTCCTCACGGCGCTGACGGCGTCCAGCCATATCTGCTCCTTGGCAGAGGCGTCTACCTGTGAGGATGAACAAGTGACACTACATCAATACACCTTGCACATGTCACGGGGACACAGATTAGAACACATTTGCTGTTTACAACAAGGCATAGTATGCATCCAACGCATTGCACCTTTGTCATAGGGACATGATCCTGTGGGGGAAGGCCAAAAGCAGTACGTGCCATTGAAAGGACACAGGTGGAATGAGGGCAACTACACAATCAATGATCCAGGCTCACACTGTGCATCACACCCACCCCTCCTGTCTCAGGGCACTGCTGGGAGGACTCTGCACACACCCCTCCTGTCTCAGGGCACTGCTGGGAGGACTCTGCACACACCCCTCCTGTCTCAGGGCACTGCTGGGAGTGATAGGCCCCCACCCCTCCTGTCTCAGGGCACTGCTGGGAGGACCCTGCACACACCCCTCCTGTCTCAGGGCACTGCTGGGAGTGATAGGCACCCACCCCTCCTGTCTCAGGGCACTGCTGGGAGTGATAGGCCCCCACCCCTCCTGTCTCAGGGCACTGCTGGGAGGACTCTGCACCCACCCCTCCTGTCTCAGGGCACTGCTGGGAGTGATAGGCACCCACCCCTCCTGTCTCAGGGCACTGCTGGGAGTGATAGGCCCCCACCCCTCCTGTCTCAGGGCACTGCTGGGAGGACTCTGCACCCACCCCTCCTGTCTCAGGGCACTGCTGGGAGTGATAGGCACCCACCCCTCCTGTCTCAGGGCACTGCTGGGAGTGATAGGCCCCCACCCCTCCTGTCTCAGGGCACTGCTGGGAGGACCCTGCACACACCCTCCTGTCTCAGGGCACTGCTGGGAGTGATAGGCCCCCACCCCTCCTGTCTCAGGGCACTGCTGGGAGTGATAGGCCCCCACCCCTCCTGTCTCAGGGCACTGCTGGGAGGACTCTGCACACACCCCTCCTGTCTCAGGGCACTGCTGGGAGGACTCTGCACACACCCCTCCTGTCTCAGGGCACTGCTGGGAGGACTCTGCACACACCCCTCCTGTCTCAGGGCACTGCTGGGAGGACTCTGCACCCACCCCTCCTGTCTCAGGGCACTGCTGGGAGTGATAGGCCCCCACCCCTCCTGTCTCAGGGCACTGCTGGGAGGACTCTGCACACACCCCTCCTGTCTCAGGGCACTGCTGGGAGGACTCTGCACACACCCCTCCTGTTTCAGGGCACTGCTGGGAGGACCCTGCACACACCCCTCCTGTCTCAGGGCACTGCTGGGAGTGATAGGCCCCCACCCCTCCTGTCTCAGGGCACTGCTGGGAGTGATAGGCCCCCACCCCTCCTGTCTCAGGGCACTGCTGGGAGTGATAGGCCCCCACCCCTCCTGTCTCAGGGCACTGCTGGGAGTGATAGGCCCCCACCCCTCCTGTCTCAGGGCATTGCTGGGAGTGATAGGCCCCCACCCCTCCTGTCTCAGAGCACTGCTGGGAGGACTCTGCACACACCCCTCCTGTCTCAGGGCACTGCTGGGAGGACTCTGCACACACCCCTCCTGTCTCAGGGCACTGCTGGGAGGACTCTGCACCCACCCCTCCTGTCTCAGGGCACTGCTGGGAGTGATAGGCACCCATCCCTCCTGTCTCAGGGCACTGCTGGGAGTGATAGGCCCCCACCCCTCCTGTCTCAGGGCACTGCTGGGAGGACTCTGCACACACCCCTCCTGTCTCAGGGCACTGCTGGGAGGACTCTGCACACACCCCTCCTGTCTCAGGGCACTGCTGGGAGGACCCTGCACACACCCCTCCTGTCTCAGGGCACTGCTGGGAGTGATAGGCCCCCACCCCTCCTGTCTCAGGGCACTGCTGGGAGGACCCTGCACACACCCCTCCTGTCTCAGGGCACTGCTGGGAGTGATAGGCCCCCACCCCTCCTGTCTCAGGGCACTGCTGGGAGTGATAGGCCCCCACCCCTCCTGTCTCAGGGCACTGCTGGGAGGACCCTGCACACACCCCTCCTGTCTCAGGGCACTGCTGGGAGTGATAGGCCCCCACCCCTCCTGTCTCAGGGCACTGCTGGGAGTGATAGGCCCCCACCCCTCCTGTCTCAGGGCACTGCTGGGAGGACTCTGCACACACCCCTCCTGTCTCAGGGCACTGCTGGGAGGACTCTGCACACACCCCTCCTGTCTCAGGGCACTGCTGGGAGTGATAGGCACCCACCCCTCCTGTCTCAGGGCACTGCTGGGAGTGATAGGCCCCCACCCCTCCTGTCTCAGGGCACTGCTGGGAGGACTCTGCACACACCCCTCCTTTCTCAGGGCACTGCTGGGAGGACTCTGCACACACCCCTCCTGTCTCAGGGCACTGCTGGGAGGACCCTGCACACACCCCTCCTGTCTCAGGGCACTGCTGGGAGTGATAGGCCCCCACCCCTCCTGTCTCAGGGCACTGCTGGGAGTGATAGGCCCCCACCCCTCCTGTCTCAGGGCACTGCTGGGAGGACTCTGCACACACCCCTCCTGTCTCAGGGCACTGCTGGGAGGACTCTGCACACACCCCTCCTGTCTCAGGGCACTGCTGGGAGTGATAGGCACCCACCCCTCCTGTCTCAGGGCACTGCTGGGAGTGATAGGCCCCCACCTCTCCTGTCTCAGGGCACTGCTGGGAGGACTCTGCATACACCCCTCCTGTCTCAGGGCACTGCTGGGAGGACTCTGCACACACCCCTCCTGTCTCAGGGCACTGCTGGGAGTGATAGGCCCCCACCCCTCCTGTCTCAGGGCACTGCTGGGAGACATCAGGCATTCCCCCCCTGGGACCCCCCCTACAGTACATAGCATGTGTGTCACACCTGGACACAATGGCAGAAGTCACAGTCACTAAAAAGGGACACAGTCTGTGCCAGTAGACACTGAACTCACCTGATAACCTGGTCGCCCATACAGCATGGGGTACATCCACCAAAGCCATGTTCTCATCCAGGGTGAATGGCTGTGACCTCTCCACAGCCCTTGACATGGTTCCAGGGAATCAGTAGCAGCAGCTGGGTCGTGGAATACAAAGATGGGCAGGCAAGTGCTCCCTCATGGGACCTGGCTGCCTTATATCTGCCTTGCTGGGCCATCTCATGCACAGGAGTACAGAGTGATTGGTCACTCACATTTGCATCCTATGTTTCCTCCAATCCCTTCAAACCTAGCAGTCTGTGTGTTCTCTATCGGTTTCATTCTCCTGCATGATGTCAGCCCCACAAACACATTGCAACAAAGTAGATTAATTCCAACTGACTTCTGCTGTGCACCTTCCAGAACAAATTCAAATTTTGAACTTGGTCTCCATGACAACCAGCATGCATGTAGGCCTTAATACTTGTCCCTCATGTGTCCCCTATGTAATTTGGAGCTTCACACACAGGTACGGTGCGTTCCGGGGCCCTAGGGCACCCCAAATGCATTGCAACGGCCCGTACACGCGTGCCTACGTTCACTATCACTATGGGTGGCCTCGCGTATGCGTACTCGTAGTGGTACGGGCCGTACACACGCCTGTACGCTCCCTATCACTATGGGTGGCCTCGCGTATGCGTACTCGTAGTGGTACGGGCCGTACACACGCCTGTACGCTCCCTATCACTATGGGTGGCCTCGTGTATGCGTACTCGTATTGGTACGGGCCGTACACACGCCTGTACGCTCACTATCACTATGGGTGGCCTCGCGTATGCGTACACGTTGTGATAGTGAGCGTACAGGCGTGTGTACGGCCCGTACCACTACGAGTACGCATACGCGAGGCCACCCATGGTGATAGTGAGCGTACAGGCGTGTGTACGGCCCGTACCACTACGAGTACGCATACGCGAGGCCACCCATAGTGATAGGGAGCGTACAGGCGTGTGTACGGCCCGTACCACTACGAGTACGCATACGCGAGGCCACCCATAGTGATAGGGAGCGTACAGGTGTGTGTACGGCCCGTACCACTACGAGTACGCATACGCGAGGCCACCCATAGTGATAGGGAGCGTACAGGCGTGCGTACGGCCCTACCTCTATGGGTGTTCTTGCGTATGCGTACTCGTAGTGGTACGGGCCGTACACATGCCTGTACGCTCGCCATCACGATGGGTACACATACGGCAGCACTCCCATAGTGATATGGGAACGTACACAGGCCCTCTTCGCAGCAGTACAGCGGTTTTCACACATCACAGTGGTGACAGGCGGCACACAGGTAGGGATAGGGCGGACATACTTGTCCATGGATGGACATACTTGTCCATGGATGGACATACTTGTCCATGAATGGACATACTTGTCCATTAATTGACATCAAGGCATCGTCTGTGCATTACTACATGTGTGGGGCACAGGTGTGACGGCCTGTGATGTGGAACATTACTCCTGAGTCGAGAAGGCACCAGATGTATGATGAGATGTCTACAGATGTACTGTGTGATGGTGCAATGTGTGCCAGGCATGCCCTTGACTCCTTTGACATGTGTGCATGTCGTACTGCACACTTGGGGTGAGCGTCACTGGCATGGCACGGACACCAACACACGGAAGTGTCCCCTGATGCCCGGTACAGGGGTTACCACACCTGACTTGTCACTACCCACGGTGCACAATGTGACTATCTGTAACGCCCTGAACGTCTCAGGATCGTTTAACAGACACGACAATGAGGACGCAACCACTAGTGAAGGGTTAGTTGTTTTAATGAAGGCAAATATAATACAAAGAATAAACAAGTTATAGTCACTGGAATCCTCCAGGCTAAGTACGTTACCAGCCCACAGCACGGATGGTCCTAACCGTCCTCTGCATATACGCCGGTCCCGGCGTATGCCAACAGAGGGCAGAAATGAAATGGCCGACAATGCCAATCGGTAGGCTGTGAGGGGCACGAAGAGTGTTGGGGAGAATCGAGGAGTCAGGGAAACACCCAGCCGGGGTCTCTACCTGAAGGGAGCAGCCGCTCAACCTCTTCCTCAGACTGCACCGGGACGCGGAGTCACCTCCTGGTGATGCGTCACCGATACCCCAATCACAAGCAAGAAGACTCAACCGAGAGCAGCCGCTCGATCGATCCTGTGGACTTCCGAGTCTGTAACGCGGCAAACACCTCCTGGTGTGCGTTACAGCTGGCAGTCCCTGTGTCTCTGGTCGGGCTGGGAGTTACGACTCCAACCAGCAAAAGCGCCACTGCGCTTGGACTCAGCCGAGTCAAAAAGCGAAGCTCAATGGTTGACCGGTAGAGCTTCCGGGTCCTTCACAGGTGACGATGGGGCAAGACACGGCCCAGGGAGTAACGACTCGACCTACCTCCGTTCTTGCCTTACTGGAGCACCACTCCGGAACACTGCTCTTCACGAAGCAGGTACGTCGGTGTGAACACAATATCCGACAGCGTTGTACCTCCCGGTTCCTCCCTTTATAGGGCGTGTTTTCCTTGAGTTATGTAACAGCTCTCCTGTTTACATAAGGGCGTGTTTCCTTGAGTTATGTAACAGCTCTCCTGTTTACATAAGGGCGTGTTTCCCTTGAGTTATGTAACAGCTCTCCTGTTTACATAAGGGCGTGTTTCCCTTGAGTTATGTAACAGCTCTCCTGTTTACATAAGGGCGTGTTTTCCTTGAGTTATGTAACAGCTCTCCTGTTTACATAAGGGCGTGTTTCCCTTGTATGACAGGAATTCTTGACAGTACATCCTCCCTCTCAGCGGCTCCCCACGGGTCCAGCGCTGGCAGGAAAACGCCGATGGAACAAGGAGACCAAGCGCGGAGCATGAACCCCTTCAGCCGGTTCCCATGAATGCTCCTCCGGGCCATAGCCTTTCCACGCAACCAGGTACCACAGCTTCCCCCTGCGCCATTTGGACGCCCGTATGCCCGACACTTCATACTCCACCTCCGACTCCACGCATACCGGCCGAGGTGTCCCAGACGGCTTGGAGGGTGCTGGTTTGAGCAATGATACATGAAAGACAGGGTGTATCCGCAATGACTGGGGCAAGCACACCTTCACGTTCACGGGACCCATACACTTGGTAATTCGATAGGGGCCCATGTACTTGGGATGGAACACACTGTTCTTTCGAAACCTCATGTTTCTTGTGGATATCCAGACGTAGTCTCCAGTGCGGTACAGTGGCCCGGGCCTTCTCTTCCTATCTGCCGCAGCCTTGTATCTTCTCTTGGCCTCTATTAGGACAGCCCTTGAGCGCATCAATGTGTCTTTTATGTGTGCCACCCTGTCCGCTGTGGCGGGAATCCTGTCCTCTCTGAACGGATGTAGAAATGGCAAGAACCTGGGATGTTGGCCATAGTTGCTTTAGAACGGAGATGACTGTGTGGAGCTGTGAGTGGCGTTGTTATAGGCTATCTCTGCAACCCATAGCAAGTCGACCCATTCTTCCCTGCCCTGGTCCACAAAACATCGCAGATACTGTTTGAGCGTTTGGTTCAGGCGCTCGGTTTGGCCGTCCGTTTGAGGGTGGTAGCTGGTGGACAGGGCGGTCTTAACATGCAGCGCAGTGCACCAAGTCTTCCAGAATTGCGCAGTAAACTGCGACCCCCGGTCCGACACGATCACCCCAGGTAATCCATGCAGTCGTACCACATTCTTTAGGAGTAGTGACGCCAATTTCCCGGCCGTAGGGACTCTCTTGCAGGGGATGAAGTGCCCCATTTTCGTCAAGTAATCCACCACCACCAGTATTGCCGTCATCCCCTGGTCTACCGGTAGGCCCACCACGAAGTCCAGTGATATGCTATCCCATGGTCTATCCGGGGTTGGAAGTGGATGTAAGAGCCCTTGGGTTCGGCCATGGTCGGCCTTCATGGTAGCACACGTAGGACACTCCTGTCCCCACCTCCTGACATCCACTCTCATGGTTGGCCACCAGAAATGCCGTCCCATGCTAGCCACCGTTTTTTCAAAGCCCAAATGACCTGCGCATGGAGAGTCATGGCACCAGATGAATGCTTGTTTCCTTAGCCTAGGCGTGGGTATCAATAGGCACCTGCCCTTCAGGGGTATCCCGTCCTTCAGCTGCCATTCTCTGTGACTGAGGAGCCACCTCCGCCATGCGAATGACCTGATCCCTCTCTTTATTCCCCTCAGGAAAGTATCCGGTTGGATAACCCCCAATACCATCCTCGGGGAAATGATGGAACGCTCGGTCGCAGGCAATGGTTCCTTAACTGCAGATTGACGGGACAGGGCGTCCGCCTTTCGGTTTTCCGTCCCCGGCCGATATGTGATGCGGAAGTTGAACCCCGCAAAGAAGATCATCCACCGCAGCTGCCTGGGAGAAAGGTGTCTAGTGGCAGTCATGAACTGTAGGTTCCGATGGTCCGTGTACACCGATACCACATGTCTTGCCCCCATCAACCAATGCCTCCATTCGGTGAAGGCGTCCTTGATTGCGAGAAGCTCCTTCTCCGCAATATGGTAGTTGCGTTCGGCGTCGTTGAGTTTGCGGGACATGTACGCAACGGGATGAAGCACCCCTGTGTCGTGGTTGCGTTGGGACAAGATAGCCCCCAGCGCCACATCCGACGCGTCCGCTTCCACCACGTAGGGGAGATCCGGATCGGGGTGAGCCAACACCGGCGCCTTACCAAAGGCGCTTTTCAGGGCCTCAAAGGCTTTGTTCGCTTCAGGGGACCAGACAAACTCCTTGGACTTCCTCAGTAGCTGTGTGATTGGGGCCACCACTCCTGAAAATCCATCTATGAACCGCCTGTAAAAGTTGGCGAAGCCAATGAAACTTTGGACGTCCTTCACGCTTTGAGGCACCGGCCATTCTTTCACCGCCTTGATCTTTCGTTCTGCCATCTCCTGTCCCTCTGGACTCAGCATCACTCCGAGGAATTCCACGGATGTGACGTGGAAGTCACACTTGCTGAGTTTACAAAACAGCATGTTTTCCCTCAGCTTTTGGAGCACAGCTTTGACGTGGTGTACGTGCTCCTCCACACTGGACGAATAGATGAGGATGTCGTCGATATATACGACCACGTAGATATCCAACTCCTCTCTGAATACCTCATTCAAAAAGTACTGAAAGGCTGCCGGGGCGTTGCACAGACCGAACGGCATGACGAGGTACTCAAAAAGGCCGAACCTGGTCTTAAAGGCGGTCTTCCACTCGTCTCCGTCCCTCATGCGCACCAGATGGTATGCCCCTTTCAAATCCAACTTGGTGTAGATACGAGCTTTCTTGACCTGTTCCAGAAGTACACTGATGAGAGGCAAGGGGTACCGATTTTTTATGGTTATCGCATTCAATGCCCTAAAGTCCACACAGGCTCTCAGCTCCCCATTAGCCTTCGGGATGAAGAAGAGTGGCGAGGCGGCCGGAGACTTGGACGGGCGGATGAATCCTAGCTTGAGGAGTTTATCCAGGTACCCCCGGAGATGCACGTTTTCAGGCTCCGTCAGGGCATACAGCCTGCCGCTGGGAACGCTGGCCCCTGGCACCAGGTCGATCTGGCAGTCAAACTGTCTATGTGGTGGTAGCACTTCCGCCTTCACCTCATCAAATACATCCTCAAAACTGTGATAAGCCTGGGGGAGAGCCACATCTTTTTCTGCCGCTGTAGCCACCGTCTGACTCCCGCTCTCATCTGCGTCAAGGGATTCCGTTCTTATTCCACAATGCAGGATGCAATACGGTGACGTCATTTCGATGCGATGTGTTGGCCAATCCACAAAGGGGTTGTGTTTCTGTAGCCACGGCAATCCCAATATGACGCCATATTGGGGCGCTCGGATGATGTTAAAATCGATTTGTTCCAAATGGTTCCACCCATATCTCATCGGAAGGACCCCCGTGTGCTGCCCGATGGGCCCCGTCACCAATCGCCTTCCGTCTACAGCATAGACGTCTTCGGGTACAGCTTTGGGAAGAAGCACTAGCCCTAGCCTGCATGCCTCGTTGTGGTCCATAAACATGCCAGTGGCCCCTGAATCCACCATGGCCACAACGGGTATCCACTGGTCATGCACTCCCACGTGCACCGTGATAAACAGGTGTCGTTGTCCCTTAGTGACCGAGTTGGAAAGTGAAGGGATGGATGAGTGACTCCGAGATGCCCCTTCTCTGGTCTTGGAGTCCTCTAGTTTTCCGCCGGTATGTCCACCACGGCTGTTACCGACCGGTTGGCCCGATAACGTGACGTCTTCGGTTTGGCAGGGCATTCACGTACGTAGTGGCCTTTTTTGCCACAATATAGGCACAATCCTTGTTTACGGCGTGACTCTTTCTCCGTGGCTGTGAGGCTCGCTCGTATTGCGCCGATGTCCATGGGTTCTCCCTTGGATGCGGTGGAAGTTTCAGGACTTCCCACCGTCACATAGGATGGAAGGGATTTTCCTTTTCTCCCATGATCCCCCTTTCTTTCACTTAGCCTATGTTCCAGCCGTAATACCAGGTTGATAAGGCCCTCACATGTCTTGGGTTGAGGGTCAATATGAGCCACGGCGTCCTTGAGCTCATCGCACAGCCCTTGATGGAAGAGCGCCGTCTGTTTAGCAACAGGCCACTTGGTTTCCGCAACCAGCCTTCGGAACGCGTTGAGATACTGCACCAGGTCGTTGGATCCCTGTCTCAACTCAAGCATTTCACGGTCCGCCGTGTACGAGTCAGCCCTTCTGTCGAATACCTTCAGGAATTCCTCGCGAAAAGCACCCCAATCACATAAGAGGGGGTCGTCCCTGCTCACCAGAGGTACGGCCCCTTGTGCCGCGTTTCCAGCCAAATAGGATATAAGGAAAGCCACACGAGCCTGACTCGTGGGGAACGCCTTTGGTTTGCACGATAAATGTAGCGCCACTTGTGTGAGGAATACCTGCACTGTGTTAGGATCCCCACTGTACCTCTCTGGTGTCGCCAAGGGGATGGCTACCGGCATTTCCACTACTACCGCAGGGGTCTGATTCGTGAGGGAGGTGCTGGGCGTGAGCGGGTCCAATTGGATAGCATCCAGTCTGGCTTTTACATCGGCTGTTTCTTGCCTAGAGGCAGCCACTTCAACTTGCATGGCCGCTAAAGCAGCCAGCACATCATCAAGTGTTGCCATGTCTGTTATCGACCGGGAGACAGTTAGTGTTATTAAGGTCGGATATTTTGTAACGCCCTGAACGTCTCAGGATCGTTTAACAGACACGACAATGAGGACGCAACCACTAGTGAAGGGTTAGTTGTTTTAATGAAGGCAAATATAATACAAAGAATAAACAAGTTATAGTCACTGGAATCCTCCAGGCTAAGTACGTTACCAGCCCACAGCACGGATGGTCCTAACCGTCCTCTGCATATACGCCGGTCCCGGCGTATGCCAACAGAGGGCAGAAATGAAATGGCCGACAATGCCAATCGGTAGGCTGTGAGGGGCACGAAGAGTGTTGGGGAGAATCGAGGAGTCAGGGAAACACCCAGCCGGGGTCTCTACCTGAAGGGAGCAGCCGCTCAACCTCTTCCTCAGACTGCACCGGGACGCGGAGTCACCTCCTGGTGATGCGTCACCGATACCCCAATCACAAGCAAGAAGACTCAACCGAGAGCAGCCGCTCGATCGATCCTGTGGACTTCCGAGTCTGTAACGCGGCAAACACCTCCTGGTGTGCGTTACAGCTGGCAGTCCCTGTGTCTCTGGTCGGGCTGGGAGTTACGACTCCAACCAGCAAAAGCGCCACTGCGCTTGGACTCAGCCGAGTCAAAAAGCGAAGCTCAATGGTTGACCGGTAGAGCTTCCGGGTCCTTCACAGGTGACGATGGGGCAAGACACGGCCCAGGGAGTAACGACTCGACCTACCTCCGTTCTTGCCTTACTGGAGCACCACTCCGGAACACTGCTCTTCACGAAGCAGGTACGTCGGTGTGAACACAATATCCGACAGCGTTGTACCTCCCGGTTCCTCCCTTTATAGGGCGTGTTTTCCTTGAGTTATGTAACAGCTCTCCTGTTTACATAAGGGCGTGTTTCCTTGAGTTATGTAACAGCTCTCCTGTTTACATAAGGGCGTGTTTCCCTTGAGTTATGTAACAGCTCTCCTGTTTACATAAGGGCGTGTTTCCCTTGAGTTATGTAACAGCTCTCCTGTTTACATAAGGGCGTGTTTTCCTTGAGTTATGTAACAGCTCTCCTGTTTACATAAGGGCGTGTTTCCCTTGTATGACAGGAATTCTTGACACTATCTCATGTATGTGTGGGGGCTTCCCATCAGGTTGATGTTGGAGCACCGTCAAAAGCTGCAGCCGTTGCAGCAACCAACATGTGTCTGTGTGTAGATTGACATTGCACACTGTTCCGCACACCATGCCACATGTGGTATCGGATGTGAGGTGCACATGTATGCATGGGACACGGAGTAGCGTGACAAGGACATGTCTGCATCCTCACAATGAATGTGTGGTGAGTCATGACATGTGCACCTTCATGGCAAGGTGTGTGGGCTGTCCTAGTGTAATGTCATGTGACCTGTGGCTCTAGTGTTCCGCTACCAGTCTCTGCAATCGGCATCCTATTTCTGCTGATGTGTGGGCGTATGTCACTCCTGTCTTGCGTCTGGCTGTTCACTTGCACTGGGACACAGCTATTCCCATGGCATGGCATGGGGAGGTTCTCAATCTCCGTGTGTAGCTGGGTCTTGGTAGGGGTGTCACCTTGCATCCATACGTGTCCTGGGCATGTAGCACATACCTGACTCCGTATGTAGCATATGTGTATTGACAGATTAACATGTGCTCAGTACATATGAATTGTTGTCGTAGTGCACTCACTCTTCCTTGTCACTTCCAAATTACTGCAGAGCGCCGCCTCTTGCCCGACCAATTCCGGACTTGGCTGACATGCGGGAGAATGACAGCATCTGGCTCTACCGCTTCCCCCAACCGTTGATTCTGGAGTTGACGGCGAAACTGGCACCACACCTGCAACCGCAGCACAGGTATCCTACGGCACTGACACCCCAGCTGAAGGTAATGGCTGCCCTACATTTTCTTGCCACGGGTACCTTTCAATATACCATAGCTCATGTTGGTGGCATGTCCCAGAGCATGTTCTGCCGTGTGCTGCATGATTTCTTAGAGGCCATGTTGATTCACCTGGATGACTTCATCAAGTTCCCAACCCCTGAACAGTTGACTGCGGTCAAGCGTGGATTCTATGCCCTGGGAGGGATGCCCCATGTCATTGGGTCCATAGATGGGACACATGTAGCTTTGGTACCACCACACGCACGGGAGGTGGCGTACCGCAATCGGAAGCACTACCACTCCATCAATGCCCTTGTGGTGTGTCAGTCCAACATGGTGATTTCACATGTCTGTGCTCGTTTTCCAGGATCAGCACACGATGCCTACATCATGAGGCGTAGCAGGATGCCTGAAATGATGATGCAGCTGCGCAACGAAAGAGCATGTGTTGTTGGTGGGTACAGTCTGTCTGTCCTGTATTTTGCATAGCCTACCAGCACGACCGCTTCACCACTTCTAACGATGTCCATGTGCTTCCCATGTAGGGGACGCTGGCTATCCCAACATGCCATGGCTGCTCACACCTCTCCGCAACCCCATCACGCCGGCCCAGCTCCGCTACAACACCGCCCGTGGCCGGACAAGGCGAGTGATAGAGAGGACGTTTGGCCTGCTGAAGAGCCGATTTCGGTGCCTCCACAAGACCGGCGGCGCGCTCCCATATGCCCCTGCGAAGGTCTGCAAAATCTTCATGGTCTGCTGCATGCTGCACAACATGGCAGTTGAGAGAGCTGTGCCACTCATCCTGGATCAACATGACGAGGACCATCCACCCGTGGAGGACGAAGGGCTTGGCAATGGGGCTAGTGATGTGGAGGATGTGGAGCCGCAAGAGGACATCCGGACTCGGCTCATACGCGACTTCTTTGCTTAGTGGTGAGTACCAGTGTCTGAGTGTGCACGCATTGGTCCCCGTGTGGCATGTGTTGTGATGTGTGTCTACACCTGCATGTATGGCACGTGAGTCAGAGGTGTGTGTGGGTGTGTCACTGGAGTGATGGTTGCAGTGATGGTTGTATTTCCCCAGTCATATTTGTGACCTAGCATGTTGTCATCCATACATGTGTCGAGTAAATGCACATGCAAGTGGCTGTGCTTTTTGTGGCTGACTTCTTGTGTGTCTCTCTTCCCCAGGTACTTGCGCATGCCGTCTGCTGCTTGCATTGTTTTGGCACTGCTATTCCTCATGGACACGTCATCGTGGGCTGACTCAGCGTTACAGGCTCGGACACGTTTGGAAGTCTCCATAGGGTAAGGGATGCATCAGGGGTGTATTGGGTGTGGCAGTTGTTCACGATGTATGCACACTGCCCCTGTCGATGTTTGGTTCCTCTGCAGCCATGTAGCATCACCATGGGACACGACATGCAGCTGTGTACACCTGACTAGATGGTCTGCCTGGTTGACAGTCATCAGTGATGGGATAGTGGATTGTGATGATGGCATCAATGTGTGTAACACTGCCCTCGGACACATACGGTTAGCATTGGCTTGACATGGTGTGGGACTTCCACATCTGCGGATCAATGGTGTATGGCAGTCTCTCCGTGAGCAGCTGTGGGTGTTTAGCTGTTAGCCGACAATTGTGTGCCAGTTCCATGGCTAACACGCATTTGTGCTGCAGAAGGGGGGTGCCAGTGTTGGACCCACATGTTACTCCACAAGATGTGTTCCTGTGTACTTCAAGTTGCCTCTGCAATCCCGAAAACATGACTAATAAAGGTGTCCCTATGCCTCCAAGGTGCCTCTTCTCCGTCAATGCTGGTGTGTTGCCACGGTGCATCCAGCATGTCTGGCATGGTTTTCCCTGATAGTGGCTATGTGTCGATGTGTCGAGTAGCAAGATGCAAGCTGTGTGTGTGGGCTGAGACTGTGTATTGGGCATGATGTCCATGACTGTGTGGGTATTGTGACATGTGCCATCCCCATGCATCCAACGTTGGCCAGGCCCCCATTCTCTGCATCCACCGGACACAAGCTTGCAGGACATGGTTCTGCCACCTGTCTACACATACCTGGGTGCCCCCCAGGACACTGGACATGATCCCTGACCTCTGCGCATGACTGTTGCTGTACTTAATGTGTCTGTCAGCACGGTTGTGCGGCCACCCCCTCAGCTGGTTGGGCCCATCACGGGTGTGTATGGTGCTCCATGTCTGTCTTGCCTAATACACTGTGACCCATGTGTACTGTGCCAGACTCAGGCCCCAGGGTGTGGATGGTTGGAGTCAAAAGAGAGCTCAGGCATGTTTAGACTTTACAACACACATGTAAGGTAATAATGCAACCAGCAGGCATCTTCTCTTCATGGTGTGAATTTTTATTTTGGGGGGGGGGGGGATAAAGTGAGGGGCTTTCCGGGAGTTTGGAATCCAAAGTTCAGTAGGGGAGTTGGTGTCCTTGCCATTGGAAATCCTCATAGTCCATGCCACAGTCTTTGTCAACATTGGTCAGACAGTGACCAGCAGGGCCATGTGGCAGAGAATGTCTCTTGATGCTGTGATGCTGTTGCTCCAGTGGGCCAGGTGCCAGGCCAGGTGTCCTGGGAGATGGTGATGTAGCGCCTGTCACGACCCACAGTGGGCGCCGACGAGCACTGCCAGGTTCCAGGAAGAACACCCGTGGTAAACGGGAGTAAGGGGAACTACAGTTCCCAGGGCGCAAGGCGGGCAGACGTACATACGTCAGCGCGCTCGGCGCAATCAAGCACAAAAGGAACATCCGGCGGAACTCAGGTGCCGGTTATTTTGGTTTCCTGGTTCGAGCAAGACAGAGTGCTGCGTACTGGTAGGGGTGCTCCGCACCGACTTACTTTTCCTCGCAGGCTCAAGGGCTTGCACTTCTTGAGCATTACAGGTTTGAACTTAATCGGTAGTGATTTCGAACGTAGTCGATCCCGTTGGACGCCGATCTTGGCATTGCGGGATCGCCGAGGCTTTTGCTTCTACTTCCGAATAGACCTTTGTCGATCCCGTTGGGCGCCTTACGAGGCATTGCGGGGTCGCGAATTCATGGTCTAGAATCCTTGAGACAATCAGAGGTTCGAGTCCGAGAGAAACCAGGCATACAGCGGTTTCGTCTTAGGAGGGACTCAGCGAAGGCTCCCAGAGCTAGCAGTACTACTATCAGAACATTGTGGTAGTAAAACCCGCTGCGATACTGTTGGGGGTCATACTTTGTTACTTGCTAGTACTGCACAAGACGTATTGGAGCAGTGCTATAGGGGTATGTTGAACCCCACTCAGGGGTGCAGGACTTACCCGGGGCGCTAGTCCCATCTGCACGTCATTTGTTTATTTGTACTCCATACAGGGGCGGTGAGGTGACTTCTGGCATACGTCCTCCCCCCCCCCTGTACAGTCCGTACACCTAGGAATGGTGGTAGGTACTGAAAACCTAGGGAGAAACGTGAGTGGGGGAGTAGATTGAGAGGGTGACCCCTATGATAATCCCTGCCTTTTCTGTAGGACTCCCGAACAGCAGCTTCAAGGGGATCCACGTCTCCCAAGCCGTTATTTCCTTTACAGGTACTGCAGGGTAGCTGGGGATAGCAATGTGCCCAGGGTTCTAGGGCTGTTCTAACCATAGCATACTGTTTATTTCTCTTTCAGGTCTCCCTCCCCGCAGTTCCCATCCTTTCCTTCCCTCGCCTGATCGCCCTTCTGTGTCTGTCATATTTATATCAGACCAAGGGGCTATCTGGAGGCGGACCCCTTACAGCATCGTGCGACCCCGAGGACTATTGGACGGTGACAAAATAACCGGCCCACGAATTACTGTCCTCCCAGTCGCACGGTGGGATGGCCACCTTAGAGGACGTCTTAGCCGCTTTGGCCCTGTTACAGGCCGAGGTGGTTGCCTCTAGAACAGAAACTGCCACACTACAGGCGCAGGTAGACCGCTTGGAGCGGAATCCCTTTGATGCTGGCTCACAACGCCTTCACCCCGCGGCCCCTGTAGTGGTGGAAATCCCCACGCCAAGTCCGTTAGCCACCCCGGAAAGATACAGCGGGGACGGCGGTAAATTGCAAGTCTTCCTGGCGCAAGTTATGTTACATTTTACATGTAAAGCCAGGGCCTTCAATACCAACCATTCGAAGGTCGCTTTCCTGCTCTCCTATTTATCAGGGGATGCAGCCCAATGGGCAGTTCCCTTAGTGAGGAGGGACGACCCGCTCCTGTATGATTGGACCGCCTTTCTGGTAGAATTTGAGAAAACTTTCAATCGCAGAGCCGCTACGCTTTCGGCAGACAGGGATCTGCTGGAGTTGCGACAAGGCCATAGGGATGTCATCTCATATCTCAATGATTTCCGGCGACTAATAGCAGAATCAGAGTGGCCTGAAGGGAAACACGCGGCTATCTTCCATCAGGGCTTATGCGATGAGATGAAAGACGTCTTGGCACAGATCGACCCACAACCCACTTCCTGTGAGGCTCTCATAAGTCTGGTCCTTCGGTTGGACCATAGGATGAGCGAGAGAAAAGGGGAGCACCGAAGGCGAGAGAGACCTGTACCAAATATGGAGAATACCAGGTCGACCCACAATGCGGCGCCCAGTAAGCCAGAGCCCATGGAGATCGGAGCGGTACGGTCCCCGCTCACCGCCGAGGAACGAGAGTATCGGAGGAAGAGAGGCCTGTGTTTATATTGCGGGCGGAAGGGTCATTTCATACGGGAATGCAGTATGAGGCCAAAAGGTTCGCGTCCCTATCAAAAGGCAGCAGTAACTCGAACTAGTTTATCGTCGGCGGGAAACGACTCGGCTTAAAGAAGAAGGAAGGGAATTCTTTGAGCACCTTGTATATCCCTTCATTGGAAGAGCTGAAAACCCCGAACAGAAATCACTTTTACGTGGACTTGCATATTCTGGTAGCGAGGGAGTGGCTTCCAGTCCAGGCGTTAGTGGATTCTGGGGCCACAGGGTGCTTTATCGATCAGGACCAGGTGGTACGTCTCGGAATAACCTTACAGGAGAAGAGCACGCCAGAGATGGTGTTTGCGGTAGATGGAAAGATGTTGGATTCCGGTCCCGTGAGATTCCATACAGGACCCTTGTTGGTGCGGCAGGGAAAGGAACACCAGGAGGTTCTTTCCTTTAATGTTATTCCGGCACCCCATTACGGCGTCATCTTGGGGTTGCCGTGGTTACGTCTCCACAATCCGCTCATCAACTGGCACGAGAAGACCCTACAGTTCGCCTCGGATTACTGCATGGCTAATTGCTCCGTTTCCCCTCGGAACCCAGCCTCCTCGTTGGCAACTGGGTATCAAGTGGCAACTGCGGTGGAACACGCGGTTGCGTTGCCGGAAGCCTATGCCGAATTCGAAGACGTCTTTAATGAAGACAAGGCTGAAGTTTTACCTCCGCACAGGGCTTACGATTGCCAAATAGATCTGATACCCGGAGCAGTCATTCCAGCCGGACGGGTGTATGCCCTAACGGAGCCCGAACATAAATACCTTAGGGAATATCTTGATAAATACTTGGGCCTGGGGTTTATCAGAGTATCTAAGTCTCCCGCAGCGTCACCTCTTTTTTTTATTCCCAAAGCAAATGGCGAGCTCCGTGCGTGTGTGGACTTCAGGGCGTTAAACGCCATTACAGTCAAAAATCGGTACCCTCTACCGTTAATTAACGTGCTGCTGGAGCAGGTAAAGGAGGCTGTGATATACACGCGTCTGGACCTAAAAGGAGCTTATCATTTGGTCCGTATGAGGAGAGGTGACGAGTGGAAGACCGCGTTTAAAACGCGCTTCGGCCTCTACGAGTATTTGGTTATGCCGTTTGGGCTGTGCAACGCCCCGGCTGCCTTTCAGTTTTTCCTAAATGACGTCCTTCGTGAATACCTTGATCATTTCGTCATAGTGTACATAGACGATATCTTGATCTATTCTAAAGACACCAAGGATCATACTCACCATGTAAAGATCATACTACACACCTTGCGCAAACACCACTTATTTTGTAAGATCAGTAAGTGTGAGTTTGGGGTAACCATGGTGGAATTTCTAGGGGTGAACCTCACCCCCTGGGGCCAAGAAATGTCGGAACGGAAGATACTGGCAGTGAAGAACTGGCCAACCCCTCACAACCTTCGAGACGTGCAATGTTTCCTGGGGTTTGCCAACTTTTATCGTCGGTTTATCGATCGATTCTCCGACATGGCAAATCCCCTCACTCAACTATTACGCAAGAAAACAGTGTTTCAGTGGACCGCACGAGCCCAACAAGGATTCGAAGAACTGAAGGACGCCTTCTCAAAGGCCCCGGTCTTGGCTCATGCTCACCCGGAATACCCATTCATCGTGGAAGCAGACGCCTCGGACACAGCCGTGGGAGCGGTGTTGTCACAGCGACACTTCGAGACAGGCAGACTGCATCCAGTGGCGTACATGTCTAGGAAGTTAAACCCCGCGGAGTGTAATTATAACATCGCAGAAAAAGAGCTGCTTGCCATCAAGGATGCTTTCAGCGAATGGAGGCACCACTTGATGGGCGCCAGACATGTGGTCACGGTTTACACCGACCACAGAAACTTGCAGTTTATGACGGCCGCGAGACATCTCACACCCCGTCAACTGAGATGGACTCTCTTTTTTGCAGGGTACAACTTTCTTGTTACCTACAGGCCCGGAAGAGAGAATAAAAAAGCAGACGCTTTATCCCGACAAGCCTCTCAGGGTACCCCCTCGACAGTTCCCAAAGGAGCCATCATCAGTTCGGAGCACGTCATCGGGGCTACTTGCACGGATCCGTTCCTACGGAGTATAGCTCAGAACGTCAGAACTCCCAGGTGGAGGGACTGGCTGAGAAGAAATGCTGAATGGAAGCTAGTACAAGGCCTGCCGATGAGAGAAAAGCAGTTGCTCCTTCCACTCCGATCTCTACGCCTGCAGGCGTTTAAATGGTGTCATCAACTACCTTGTGCAGGTCACAATGGCAAAGAGAAAACTCTAGACAGGATTTTGCGTCAATTCTGGTGGCCTTCGGTACACAAAGATATCACAGCCTGGGTTGAGGAATGTCGAGTGTGCAGTCAGATGAAATCCTCACATACGAAACAAGCGGGACTGTTGCATCCTCTCCCCACACCCGAACTCCCCTGGGAAAACATTTCAGTGGATTTCATCGTTGGAATGCCTAGTGATAAAGGATGTACCGTGATTACGGTCATTGTGGACTATTTGACAAAGATGGCACACTTCGTGGCTTGTAAGACACTACCCTCTTCAGGACAACTAGCGCACCTGCTTTTAGAGAACGTGGTGCGACTGCACGGATTGCCAAGGAAGATTGTTTCGGATCGAGGCGGTCAGTTCACTGCCCATTTCTGGAAGGCATGGTGTTCGGCCTTGGGGATCGAATCCAACATCTCCACCAGCTTCCACCCCCAGACGGATGGGCAAACTGAACGTGTGAACCAAACCCTGAAACAATATCTTAGGTGTTATTCCAGCGCATCCAAGAACAAGTGGGTGGACTTACTCTGGTTGGCGGAGGTGGCATATAACAGCGCTTCCCACTCGTCCACCAAGCTTACTCCTTTTTTTTGCTCGTATGGTTTCCACCCCTGGTTTTCTCCCTTCCTTAAACCCGTTCTTGCTACTAAGGTGCCTGAGGCGCAGTATAGAATAGAACGCATCCGGAAAAACTTCCAGGCAGCTAAAAACAATTTAAGAGCAGCGAAGGGCAGTTACAAGGCTTATGCGGACAGGAGTAGACGGCAGGGTCCTATTTATAAAGTAGGAGATTACGTGTGGTTGTCCACCAAACACATAAGGTTCAAGCGCTATAGCATTTTTAATCCCAAATACATCGGGCCATATAGGGTGGTGCAGTTAGTGAATCCTGTAGTGGTGAAGCTTTCCTTGCCGTCATCGCTGAGAATCCACCCGGCATTCCACGTGTCCCTCGTGAAACCTGCCGTAGGGGGGCCCAGTAAAACCCCTGCGCCTATCATTATAGACAGTGAGGTCGAATACGAGGTGAAGGGAATACTGGACTCCAAGATCTATCGCAACCGGTTGTGGTACCTGCTGGTGTGGGAGGGATACGGGGTGGAGGAGAACTCGTGGGAACCTGCTTCCAACGTCCATGCTCCCAAGCTGAAGGCTCAATATCATAAGGCCCATCCAAAGAAAGCTTGCTTCTGTCAGTGCTCTTCGGGGGAGGGATGTACTGTCACGACCCACAGTGGGCGCCGACGAGCACTGCCAGGTTCCAGGAAGAACACCCGTGGTAAACGGGAGTAAGGGGAACTACAGTTCCCAGGGCGCAAGGCGGGCAGACGTACATACGTCAGCGCGCTCGGCGCAATCAAGCACAAAAGGAACATCCGGCGGAACTCAGGTGCCGGTTATTTTGGTTTCCTGGTTCGAGCAAGACAGAGTGCTGCGTACTGGTAGGGGTGCTCCGCACCGACTTACTTTTCCTCGCAGGCTCAAGGGCTTGCACTTCTTGAGCATTACAGGTTTGAACTTAATCGGTAGTGATTTCGAACGTAGTCGATCCCGTTGGACGCCGATCTTGGCATTGCGGGATCGCCGAGGCTTTTGCTTCTACTTCCGAATAGACCTTTGTCGATCCCGTTGGGCGCCTTACGAGGCATTGCGGGGTCGCGAATTCATGGTCTAGAATCCTTGAGACAATCAGAGGTTCGAGTCCGAGAGAAACCAGGCATACAGCGGTTTCGTCTTAGGAGGGACTCAGCGAAGGCTCCCAGAGCTAGCAGTACTACTATCAGAACATTGTGGTAGTAAAACCCGCTGCGATACTGTTGGGGGTCATACTTTGTTACTTGCTAGTACTGCACAAGACGTATTGGAGCAGTGCTATAGGGGTATGTTGAACCCCACTCAGGGGTGCAGGACTTACCCGGGGCGCTAGTCCCATCTGCACGTCATTTGTTTATTTGTACTCCATACAGGGGCGGTGAGGTGACTTCTGGCATACGTCCTCCCCCCCCCCTGTACAGTCCGTACACCTAGGAATGGTGGTAGGTACTGAAAACCTAGGGAGAAACGTGAGTGGGGGAGTAGATTGAGAGGGTGACCCCTATGATAATCCCTGCCTTTTCTGTAGGACTCCCGAACAGCAGCTTCAAGGGGATCCACGTCTCCCAAGCCGTTATTTCCTTTACAGGTACTGCAGGGTAGCTGGGGATAGCAATGTGCCCAGGGTTCTAGGGCTGTTCTAACCATAGCATACTGTTTATTTCTCTTTCAGGTCTCCCTCCCCGCAGTTCCCATCCTTTCCTTCCCTCGCCTGATCGCCCTTCTGTGTCTGTCATATTTATATCAGACCAAGGGGCTATCTGGAGGTGGACCCCTTACAGCATCGTGCGACCCCGAGGACTATTGGACGGTGACAGCGCCGACCCTCACGGTCCTTTCCGTGGACGACCCGGCCTCCTGCGGGGACCCTCAGCAGCAGGCCGTGATGATGTTTGGGATGCTCCGTCGGATGTCTCCTCCTCCTCCTGATCCCTCCCTGTGGGTGGTGATGTTCTACGCCGTCTGGCACAGGGCGGGTTGCCCATGTTGTCGGCCATCCGACGGAGTGTATCGTGAATCCCCTGGAACACCGTCAGTTGCTCAGCCTGTCTGTCCTCCATCCTCCGTTGGTGTTGCAGTAGACAGGCATGTTGCTGGGCCTGCTGGGTCTTGATCCCCTCGAGGATGGACACAACCTGGGCCATGCCCGTGGTGTCCTGCCGGTATGTGTCCATGATGTTACGGACATGGGCAAATACCGGTTCCCCAGCCAACTGGTCAGGCTCGCGCCTCCGCCGTCCTCTACTCCCACCACCCCTGCCCACTTGCACCTGGCCTGCCCTTGTGGGTACATCGGGTCTCCGGGACCCCTGAGGGGTGGCATTGGCGTTGTCGCCTGCCTCCTCCTGGGTGCCCGGGACACCGTGTCCCTCCTGGCCAGCCTGGCTGCATTGTGGTGGTGGGGCAGGGATCCTGGGTGTCTCCTGGGATGTGGCAGGAGTGGGGGTGGTGGTTGGCACAGTTGTACCTGACGCAGGTGCTGCAGGTGGTTGGACACCAGAGGGGCCAGGTCGGTCGGGGTCATCCACAGAGTGGCGAGAGTCGTCGCTGCCGGTGGGATCGGGCTCCCGCAGATCCGGGTCGTGTGAGTCTTCCCCCCCAGTGTTGGGGGTGAACCACGACGTTGACCTGTGTGTGAGAGAGACAATGTTAATTTTGGTCCATGCAACATCCATGTTTCATCAGTTTCAAAGTTGGCACATTTCCTCTTGGAATTAGGATCTGTCTTGCATTCCACTCACAGTGCACTTGTGCATGGGTGTGTCCCTTGGGCACCACTTTGGCCCCTTTAACTATGTGTGGCACAGTCTTACTTGCTGCGTCAAGTGTGACTGCAGTCAGCAGTGGAGTGGGCAGGTGTGGCGAGCCATGCATTGGCGCCTTCCGTGTAGCACTGTACATGTGCACATGGAGTGGATCCACACACTTATATAATGCAGGTAGCTGTCGTTGTGCTCGTGAACAGGTTGTGACATGGCCCTGTGTTTTGCCATGGTGAAGAGGGGGGGTTCTGGCACTGGCCACCCCTTGGCTACATGCACGCAGTCTACCTGCTGACGAGCAGACATTCCCACACACCACACGGCTGATTTGCTCTCCCTGTGTCTCCCTCCCTCTCTGTCCCCCTCTCCCTCCCTCTGTGTGTCAGCCTCCTCCCTCTGTCCGTGTTCCTGTGTCTCCCTCCCTCTCTGTCCCCCTCTCCCTCCCTCTCTGTCCCCCTCTCCCTCCCTCCGTGTGTCTGCCTCCTCCCTCTGTCCGTGTCCCTGTGTCTCCCTCCCTCTCTGTCCCCCTCTCCCTCCCTCCGTGTGTCAGCCTCCTCCCTCTGTCCGTGTCCCTGTGTCTCCCTCCCTCTCTGTCCCCCTCTCCCTCCCTCTCTGTCCCCCTCTCCCTCCCTCCGTGTGTCAGCCTCCTCCCTCTGTCCGTGTCCCTGTGTCTCCCTCCCTCTCTGTCCCCCTCTCCCTCCCTCTCTGTCCCCCTCTCCCTCCTTCTCTGTCCCCCTCTCCCTCCCTCTCTGTCACCCTCTCCCTCCCTCTGTGTGTCACCCTCTGTCACCTCAGCCCAGCTTCCTAGACACACACTTTTTCCAGTCCTTTGAATGGCCCTTGGCTTGTTGCTGTGAGTTTGTTTCTGATCTCCAGGCACCCATTGGGTGTAGTGTCTGTGTGTGCGCTGCTGCTGTGGTTGTGTGTGCTGCCACTCTTTCACAGTGTTGGCTGTTCATTAGCTGCTGTCATGTGCAAAACACTGCCTTCACCCCCATGTGTTGATGCAAGGCGTCCGCCATTTGCTGGCGAGTCTTTCCTGTGTGGGGACACACTGTTTGTCTGGCTGTGACCTGGGCCATATGGGCAGTGGGCATTGTTGTCTGCTTCTGAGTTGCACTATGTGATTTTTGGGGCCCACCCTCCTGCCATCCTGGTTACCGTGTCATGTGTTGGTGTCTGCTGTGGCCTGTGACTTGACATTGTCCAGCTGGGTGCATGGGGCATGGTGGCGGCAGTGGCATGTGCGTGTTCATGGAGTGTGGGTGAGTCATGCGATAGCTTGGGGTGGTTGCGTGCCTGTTTGTGAGTTTGGTTGTGGACGACGTTCCCCCCATGTGAGGTGCGTTGTTTGTGTACTCACCCGGGTCTCGGAGTCCTCCTAATCCTTCGACTGCCTCCACCGGCTGTATGGCCATCACCCTCTCCTCCCAGGGCTGGTAGTGTACAGGTCTGCGGGAGGGCCCTCCTCCAGTGGCGTTGGCCTGGTTGTGTTCCTCCAGCATCTTGGCTCGGACCCTCCTCCGCAGATCGTACCACCTGGCTTGGCATTCCTGCCTGGTCCTTCTGGTGTCCGCAACAGCATTCACAGCATCGACGATGGTCTGCCACATGGCTGTTTTAGCTGCAATGCTGGTCTGTCTGACCAATGTTCCAAAGAGCTGTGGCTCGACTCTGAGGATTTCATCGACAAGGACCTCCAACTCTCGGTTACTGAACTTTGGATTTTTGTTAGTGGGCATGGTGAGGGGTGTGGGTGTGGATGGTGGGGGGGTGTGTGGGTGTGGTTGTGCAGGTGTGTGTGTGTGAATGTGATGAGGGGGTGTTTGTGAAGGTGGTTGTGTGAAGGTGTGCAAGTGTAAGGTGTGGTGAAGCTTGTAGTATGGTTCTGTGGTGTCTGGCAGCAGTGAGTCTGTTGCAAAGGCTCATGGTTTGTGTGTGTGGGCCCTTTTTATTGGTCCATTGGTGGGTGTGGCTGTGTTTGAAGTTTGGGTGGGTGTGTTATAAGGAGTGGTGGTGTTTTGGGCCTCTGTTTGTTTTTGGCAGTTGCAGGTCAGTGAAGGTGTTTTTGTAGTGTTTGTTGGCCATGTTTAGTGGCTTTGTGCCATTCGTATAGTGTATTCTTGTGTTGTTTTGTTTTGTCCTGGTTGTGTACGTGCGTTTTGAGCGTGTGTACGGTGTGTTCATGGGCCATTTGGTTGTAAGGTGCTGTCCTTGTGTGTGGCTTGGTACGACTCGTACATGCGGTTGTGATGTTGGGGCCTGGGGTGCGCTCCGTACTTAGGAGGTTGTGTTGGGGGTGCGACGGGAACGTACTGGGGTGTACATTGACGGTGGTACGACACGTACAGGGGTGGGGGTACGTCTCGAACGTACTGGGGTGTACATAGACGGTGGTACGACACGTACAGGGGTGGGGGTACGACTCGAACGTACTGGGGTGTACATAGACGGTGGTACGACACGTACAGGGGTGGGGGTTCGACTCGAACGTACTGGGGTGTACATTGACGGTGGTACGACACGTACAGGGGTGGGGGTTCAACTCGAACGTACTGGGGTGTACATAGACGGTGGTACGACACGTACAGGGGTGGGGGTAGGACTCGAACGTACTGGGGTGTACATAGACGGTGGTACGACACGTACAGGGGTGGGGGTACGACTCGAACGTACTGGGGTGTACATACATGGGGGTGGGACACGTACAGGGGTGGGGGTTCGACTCGAACGTACTGGGGTGTACATAGACGGTGGTACGACACGTACAGGGGTGGGGGTTCGACTCGAACGTACTGGGGTGTACATAGACAGTGGTACGACACGTACAGGGGTGGGGGTTCGACTCGAACGTACTGGGGTGTAGATTGACAGTGGTACGACACGTACAGGGGTGGGGGTTCGACTCGAACGTACTGGGGTGTACATAGACGGTGGTACGACACGTACAGGGGTGGGGGTAGGACTCGAACGTACTGGGGTGTACATAGACGGTGGTACGACACGTACAGGGGTGGGGGTACGACTCGAACGTACTGGGGTGTACATACATGGGGGTCGGACACGTACAGGGGTGGGGGTTCGACTCGAACGTACTGGGGTGTACATAGACGGTGGTACGACACGTACAGGGGTGGGGGTTCGACTCGAACGTACTGGGGTGTACATTGACGGTGGTACGACACGTACAGGGGTGGGGGTAGGACTCGAACGTACTGGGGTGTACATAGACGGTGGTACGACACGTACAGGGGTGGGGGTACGACTCGAACGTACTGGGGTGTACATACATGGGGGTCGGACACGTACAGGGGTGGGGGTTCGACTCGAACGTACTGGGGTGTACATAGACGGTGGTACGACACGTACAGGGGTGGGGGTTCGACTCGAACGTACTGGGGTGTACATAGACGGTGGTACGACACGTACAGGGGTGGGGGTTCGACTTGAACGTACTGGGGTGTACATTGACGGTGGTACAACACGTACAGGGGTGGGGGTTCGACTCGAACGTACTGGGGTGTACATAGACGGTGCTACGACACGTACAGGGGTGGGGGTAGGACTCGAACGTACTGGGTGTACATAGACGGTGGTACGACACGTACAGGGGTGGGGGTACGACTCGAACATACTGGGGTGTACATACATGGGGGTCGGACACGTACAGGGGTGGGGGTTCGACTCGAACGTACTGGGGTGTACATAGACGGTGGTACGACACGTACAGGGGTGGGGGTTCGACTCGAACGTACTGGGGTGTACATACATGGGGGTCGGACACGTACAGGGGTGGGGGTACGACTCGAACGTACTGGGGTGTACATTGACGGTGGTACGACACGTACAGGGGTGGGGGTACGACTCGAACGTACTGGGGTGTACATTGACGGTGGTACGACACGTACAGGGGTGGGGGTACGACTCAAACGTACTGGGGTGTACATACACGGGTGGGGTGTACATACATGGGGGGTACGTCTCGGACGTACGGGGGCGGGGGGGAGTGTTGGGCGCGTATGCGGGCACATGTCTCCATGGTTGCTATGGGAGTTCGGTGCGGACGGTGTTTTTTCCATACGGTTGTAAGATCGAACGCACGGGATGGATCGTGATTCCTCGGTCGGACTTCACCTTTCACATTTGTACGGTAAATCGTCCGAGGACGTGTCGGACACATTTTCAGACCCGAGGACGTGTGGGAAATCATTCCCGATGCGGTTCGTATGGACTTTTTACCATGCGAATCGTGATTGCCAGTTCGTACGGCACTTGTACGATTCGTACGGTAAAAAGACCGGATACGAGTCGCACGGGGAATTTTTTTACCGGATCGTAATTGGCACCTAAATCTAATTAATTTTTTTAAAGTTAATTTTATTATTTAATATATTTAATATTATTTTTTATACATATATTAAAATCGATATTTTGTACAACTATATTTTTTACATCAATATTTTTTTCGATATTTTTGTACTTACCATTATAAATATAGGATGTCTATATTTTTGACATCGATATTTATAACTCGATATTTGTGTATGGGGATATTTTGGGGGTCAATATTCTATCAGTGAACCGGCCCTGATGAATGATAGCCTAAGCAAGGGGACAGAAAAATGCAATCAGAGCAGAGAAAAAGCAAAGGACTAGACACAAAAGGTAAATACCTGCAAACAGGCGACTGCAGCACATATCGACAATAAAAGCAGCACTGTGAAGGAGCCAGTAGTGGTGGAGGAAAAGATAAAGTGGCAAAGAGGAACAGTGGCCCCCCAGAGTAACGGGAAAAGCACAGAAAAGACCATCACTAGGTCTACCATGGCCAAAGTAAGGCCAGTAACCGAACAGCCTACAAACTGATCTGCAAACAGTACAAGGGGGTATAAGTACACTCTATATAGGGACCAGGGTCTGAACATTTCAGAAGCTTCCCCCGTCAGTTGCCGAGTGCGTAAAAGCGGCACCAAGACTCAGAATAGCGGTGCCGAGAGAAGATTGCGAAGGGTTGTCGCCAGAGAGAAAACGCAAACCAACAAAGAGGACCGGAGTGGGTTCCCCCCCTCAGTACCCCCGACACCCAAAAAGCAACCCTGAGCATGAAATGGGCAAGAAAGCACGAAGCAGAGTACAATGGAGTGCAGAAACGTCCAATCCAAACAAAGTCATTAATCTACGGTCAGACAATGGTCAAGAAAAAGCCTTTGAGGGGAGGACAGACTAATAAAATTGTGCAATATACAGTATCGGGACCAGGACCAACAGAACACCCCAGAAGAGACCTGGGAAACGTGACTAAGGAAAGAGCTATGACGCAGGACAAGGCAGACATATTGGAGGCCATCAGAGACTCCAGAGTGGCATTGGAGACGAAGATGGACACAATGGCGATGGACATAAACCACTTACGCCTGGATCTTCAGAAGGTGGCTGAAAGAGTCATGAATACTACTGAGGAGAAAGTGGTGACACTGTAGGAAGAGGTTCAGAGGCTCCGCACATCAGTCACCTCGTTGCAAGCTCATTCAAATCGTATGGAAGATACAGTGAATGATGCTGAAGGGCGATCGAGGAGGAACAACCTTAGGTGTTTAGGTTTTCCCAAGAAAGCAGAAGGGCCGGCAGCGGACTTATTTTTGAAAAACTGGATTAGCTCGGCCTTTGCCAATATCATACTCTCCAAATACTTTGCTATAGAAAGAGCCCACCAGGCCCTTGGGCCCCCGCTGAGCCCGGGATCACCGCCTAGATCCCTGATAGCATGCTTATTCAACTACAGAGACATAATATTGCAGTATATCCGTGCTAATGGTCCGCCGCGATACGAAGATCGCACCCTTCAAATATATCCCTTTTACACCAGAAAAGTGCAGGACTTCTGAAATGGATTTCTAGTAGTCAAACAACGCCTGTGAGACTATAACATTAAATATAGCCTTATAGTGCCAGCGGGACTCCGAGTGCAATATGGCGATGGGGTCCACTTTTACGAAACACCTCAAGATGCAATAGACTGAATGGACTCGATAGGTGTGGCCGGACCAGACCAGAACCAGGGATGGCGAGAGCAGCGAAACAGCACAGACGACAGCGAGGTCAGTGCCGAGATGCAGAAGATCGAAGACCCACTCCACAAAAAGTACTGTATACGGGACGCATCCTGGTTAGAGCAGATGGAACTTTACGGAATGAAACGGCAATGATACCACTAGAAAATCAGTATTCACCACTCTGCTTGGTACAACAGACTCAATCTCAGATTGAAGGAATCCCGGAAGAATAAAGGGGGGACCCCAAAGTGTATATCTTCTGCAGGTGGGGTCTAGGGACGATGAGAGATTGCATTAAAAACTTGAAAGTAGACGAGAATAGGAGGGAAAATAACAAACAGACTGGGCGGATTGATAACATCTCTGGCGAGGTGGTAGGGATGGGGGAGGTGTGTGTAGACTGAAAAAGGGGATCCAGAAAGATGTGGTAACGCGGGGTTCCGCCACTTGAACTCAATAGGACACTCCAGCTGCTGTGCACATGTGCAGCCTCGCTGAGCCGTAGCGGTCCTGCGAGGTAGCACGGTCACGGGCGGTTTGGCCACTTAGTAGAGACTACTTAATTGGATTAGGTTTGGATCAATGTTTCGTACTGAAACGATAAGGGTAAAGTAATAGGGAGGGGGGAGATAGGTTTTGGGCGAAGTCCCCGGTCCTTCGGCCAATTGTTGAGCTATGGGAGTGTGGAACTACTGCCTGTGGGAAAAGGGAGTGGGGAGTTAGGATGTTACAGTTATGATGTTAAGTTAAAGATCAGCCGCCAAAAAAGGTGTTCTGCCAATCAGAGAAAGAGGTACAGAGATGTTGCAGATAGGCACGGCACTAGACAAGAACCCTCTTTGGGATTCATAGAGAAACCTCAGGATAATTCAGTGACATAAAGGGTAACAAACATAAATACAAGTTTATAACATGGAATGTCCGAGGGCTTAACAATTTTGTTAAACGCAACCGCATAGTAGCCTATTTAAAAAGGTATGGGGTCTCAATTGCATTTCTGCAGGAAACACACCAATGGAGCGATAGCCTTAAATACGTCCAACAACGCTGGAGGGGTTAGATTTACGCAACGCCCTGTTCAGGGTATGCCAGGGGTGCTCTGATCTGGGTGGCTCCTGGTGTCCCCTTTAAAAAGGAAAGGATCAGCCTGGACTCAAATGGGAGATATGCAGTGGTGGAAGGTACTTTAGATGGACATAGTATGTGTCTGCTCAACGTGTATGGTACAAATAGTGATCCGCTCTTAGACAGGCCCACTTTACATCCGACATGAAACTTATAATTGCAGGGGACTTCAACTGTGCTTTTGACGGAACACTGGGTAGGGTCCCACCGAGGCCGGATGCCAAACCAAAGACGAGGGAGGCCATGCGCCTGTTGCAAATTAATTATGACCTTATAGACATGTGGCGATACCGAAACCCACACCAAAAAGCCTATTCTTGTCACACCCCGGTGACGAACACACATAGTTGATTTGACTACTTTTTTATACAGACAGAGGCCATACACAGGGTGGTAGAAGCGCAATACATGGCCCAATATCTTTCTGATCACTCCCCACTATTAATATGCATTGTGTAGACCCTGATCTAAAATACCATTATGGAGGATAAATGCTGAAGCACTCACGGATCCGGTCTATAAGACCTCAAAAAAATTTAAAGGATTATTTGATACAAATTGGGAGACATCTGGCACTAGGGCAGTACAATGGGATGCGATGAAGGTGCTGAGTATGCATGTCAACAGAGGCGGGAGTTAAGAAAGTGATAGAACAAGACCTACAGTGCCTAGAGTGAGACCTAGCTACACTAGAAGCAGCACTCCCCACATATGTAGAGGGCCCCCAGAAATGGACCGAACAGAGACAAAAGGTCGGGGACCTGTAGGATAGGCTAGACAAATATAATAGAAATAAAAGTAGAAGACAATGGTACACAGAGGGGGATAAGTCTGGTCATCTATTGGTGCGCCTCATTAAAATGGAGACATAACCCAAACCAATACTGGCAATATGGAACGGACAAAACAAACTGGTCTATACACAACATGAAATTAATGCAGTATTTGCAGCACATCTAAATAAAGTATACACAGAGCCCCAAGATCCCGCACACATCCTGAACACAGAAACTTACCTGGAAGTCATTGTAATGCATAAATTGGACCCTGAAGCCCAGGAGGCCTCCGTGCACCAATGACCAAGACACAATTAAAAAATGCGATTGCATACATGAAAACAGCTAAGTCGCCCGCATGGACGGCCTTACAGCTGAATTTTATAAGCAATATCCTAGTCTGGTAGCAGATAAAATGTAGAAGTACTTGTAGAGGCCTTGGAGAGGAAAGAGTTACCAAGTTCAATGCGGGAAGCCCTCATAGTGGTGGTTCCTCAGCCTGGGGAATACCCGACACTACCAAACTCATATTGACTAATATCCATGTTGAACGTGGATTTGAAACTTATAAGTCATGTTCTAGCAAATAGATTTCTACCATATCGCACCCAACTCATACACGAGGATCAGTCGGGGTTTATACTCCACAGAAATACCCTAAGGAATAGCTGTAAATTTGCACGTTTTATGCAGACTCTGGACGTGGATTCAGAGGACAGCGCTCTAGCCTTTCTAGACATCAAAGAAGTGTTTGACTCGGTTAAATGGGAATATATCTGGTTAGTAATATACAAAATGGGCCTGGGCCCTCAATTCATCAAATGTGTAAAACTATTATCTACAAAGCCAATGGCAAGGGTCCGTACAGGACGTTAAGGGGCCGATTCCGCCCGCCACCCTAGCGGTGCTGGGACCGGCCGCCAGTAGGTGCCTGTCACCATGTCCATGACAATGCAGGGGTACCATAGGTACCCCCATGTGCACCCCCCAATACCCTGGGGACCCGCAAAGGGCACCCGAAAGCAGACTCTGTATGGCTTTCCATGGCGGAGACCCCACTATGAGGGCTTTAATTTCTGCAGGGGTCCTTCTATGTAATTCCGCGTAAAGTAATTAAGGAATTGGATGTTCTACTAACACGGCTGTTGTGGAATGGGAAGTGCTGCAGAGTTGGACTAGAGGTAATGAAACAGAAGTGCAACAGAGGAGGGTTAGAAATCACGAACCTGGAGCTGTACTACCTGGCGTCACAGCTACAGCACGCAATATCATGGCTAGACACGGACCCTTCCAGGGAGAGAACCCTACTCACAGGTACCTATGGCAGACAGCACCTGGGAGCCCTGCTGATGAAAGAAATGGGCATACAGGAAGCATATCCTCATTTGATACGGCTAATGGCCAGGTTAACGGACAGGACAGCACAAACGATCTTTAAGAGAGGGCCCTATGCACCAGATGTAGATATCTGGAACATACCACAGTTCATCCAGGTAGCGCAGGCAATGATGGTTGAGAAATGGAAAGACTGGGGCTGCCTGATGTTGTCACACCTATATCCAGAAAGCAGGTTCATAACTTACGAGGACGCAGTGGAAACATTTGAATTAGGCGATGGACAATTCGTACAGTACGCAAAGATAGCAGCCACTGCCCGACAGCTATGGCCCACATTCCCTGAAGCCCCAGAACACTCACAAACCTTAATCAGTATGATCACAATGGCGGGGGCGGGAATTTGTAACCCACCTATATAGAGCATTGAGGGAGGATAAACGAGGCAAGCCCCTTAAGATAGAAGAGAGGTGGCAAAAATGTCAGCGACCAACCGCTGGCGCCCACAGATTGGGTAGAAATAAACGAGCAAGCCCGTAAAGTATCGATCTGTGCCAGGTTCAAGCAGATTCAATACAATATTGTACATATGACGTACCTCTCCCCTAGGCGACTGCACACTATAAATGCAACGTGAGACCCACAATGTCCCCGGTGTCAGTACACGCAGGCTGATTTTGTACATATGGTCTGGCAGTGCCCCAAAATTCAAGGATATTGGACTGAAATAATAGATCAACTTAGAAGGGTGACGGGATGGAAGGTAGCCCTTGAAATACAAAGTTGTCTTTTGGGACTGATACCCAGAAATCCAAAATGTAAGACTAGCAGACGGTTTCTGATACTAGGACTCACGATAGCCAAGCGGCGAATAGCAATACACTGGTTAATCCTGCAGGGCCCAACTATAGATAAGTGGAGGACAGACCTTAAGGAATGGGCAACGGCAGAGGAGGAACACATAAGGAAAACTAGACGGGACAAGAAGTTACCGGAGGTGCTGCAAGCTTGGGGGATGATGATTCAGTAGGTAGTAGGACTACCCCCACACACACAACAAGATCTACGTGAGGGGAAACATCAGGAAACGCATGATACCCAAAGACGGGAAGTGCAAACTGGTGATAATTAGTAGGACACATAAAGTACATAACATTAAATTGAACGGAGGAAGCTGGTATAGGGGTTGGGGGGAAGTTGGGCGTTTGAATTCATGTACTCTGGAGTTACAGAGTGCAACGGTAAGAGTGGCCTTAATTGTGTAGCAAAAAGATAATTAAGCTGTAAAAGATGAGGTAAAACATTGAATATCCTATATATGACTGTAAGAGAATGTTGCTTATTCAATGAAAACAATAAAGATTTGTTTTTTAAAAGCTTTCATTGTTGCTTGATGTAATAGGGTTCAGCAATCTGACAGGATATCGAGTTGAGAGAACTCCATATATTCAGAAAACACACCAGTAAATTGAGGACTGTGGGAAGGATCAGAGCTCTTTTTTTGTCTGGATAGTTGCCTGGGTGAAGCCCTTGGGTTAATGCAAGATCTCAAGCTCAGGGTGAGGGAAGGAACATGGTCTTACAAACGTTCATTGCCTCCACTAGTTGAGTGGGCGTCTAAAGAAAACATGTGTCTATGCAATTCTTTGGAAATTTGACCTTTCTGCTAATGTAAAATGATCATGTGATTTCAAGCTCTAAGATGGTGAATAATATAAGCATGTGAAATTATGAAAGAAACCAATGCTGGTGAACCGTAGTTACAGGTAAGTAATTTGTTTCTTTCCACTCATGCTGAACCTGCTGTAGGTGTGAGTGAGAAAACACTTGTGCTGCTCATCCTGCACCTAGGTACACACTTTAGCACCCAGCCTTTCCAGTGCAGACCCTTCGTAAGTCATTAATGTTAGACACACATAAATATATATCTAATTATGTTTCTGTACTTCATGAGGATATATTTGGCATCACAAAATGTCTGCAAGAATGATACTTGGCCTTTTATTCACATATGTACATTGTGGCCTGGAAGTGTAAAGCACAAAGAGCACTTTGACCCGGAATGGGATGGCACTGGCAGTGCCACAGTTACCAAACAACTATATGATGTCCTTTTTTCCTCATCTTGTGTTCTGTACTGATATTGGCTGTGGCTGTAACAGGCAGCAAATAAGGTGCTCGTCGACGGGAGCTGCAGGGCCATTCAGCAAGTCTTGGGGTTCATCCTTCCGCATGTGGTGGTGAAGCTGCTGTGCCTCTGCTGCTCCAGGCACTCAAGGCGCTCCTCAATCCTCCCCATGGCAGCATCCAGAAGCTGTAGCACGCTGGCAAGCTTGAAACGAGCAACCAACTTACAGCCGTGACTGGCAGTCCGGGGCGGGGTCTGGAAGTCTGGCGTATGGGGAACAGCGCCCTCTTCCTGATGGTGGCAGGGTGGTCGAGTGGTTGTCTGGCGCAGGTACCGAATTATGGACTGTGTCATGCACACCTGCGTAAATGGTAGGCGAGACCCATAAGTGATTAGGAAGAGGCTTTCACATGAGCTAAGACAGCATGTCTCCTTTCACTGGTGTTGTTCATCCTTTCAGAGCTCTCAAATTTTCTAGGTTCCTACTTCCCAGCATAAAAAGTGCTGTTGGCTATAAGGTCTCATCTGATTGAAGGTGTCACATGTAACATAGGGCTACTAAATAAAGACTCGCACAGTGGGGTATCGTTTTAAATTTAAATGCTCACCTTTACTCTTTTACTAAAACACTTTGTATTAATTAGTTTATAACATGATCAACCCCAACACAATATAGTTTTCCAAACAGATCCCCCTGCCAAGAATAAGGAACATTGTTGGCACATTTTGTCAAGCTGTGAGCTCTGCAAGAGATGAAGTCACCTCATTCCCACTCATGACTTCAGCTGATTGCCCCTGGTTTCCCCTGTCTCTAGTTGCTATGATCTCTGGTAGCTCCTGCCATGGTACTGGTCACTTTCTAGATGCTATCCGCCTCGCCAGGACCCTCTGCCGGCATGCCCTAGTGGGGACTCTGCATGTCATCTTGCCTTAGATCATCATCCTGTATTTACCCACTGACTGTATACCAAGAGGGGTTGTTTTACACGTGACCCAGCCACTCCTGCCCCAGCTGGTAAGCTGTGTGCATGCAGGGCAAGTGAGAGCTCAAGAATTACAAAATCATCACAAACATCATAATGTTTTCAAACTGCCAGTGTTGTGTGGGCAATTGTCTGACCACCCTTCCCATGAACTATTGTATGACATTACAACGCATGCCCTTACAATGCAAACCTTTACCATGACTTGCCGTCGAGGGTGTGCTGGAAGTTGGAATAGTATAATTTACTATTCCAGCTCCAGTGTGTGCAACAGCAGGGAAGGTGTTGGAGTTAAATCCAACACCTTCTACCCCTGCAACAAGCCTTTCGCGTTGTGACGACATGTGTTGTAATGGCATGTGTTGTAACGCTTCCGTTGTAAAGGCTGTTTCCCCCATGAACACTAAAAAAAGCAGTTTAAGTTAATGCCAAGGTTTGGAAATAGTTAACTCAAATTGAAGGATCTCACGGTCAGCAGATACTTCTTCAAAAGTAATGGCGGCTTTACTAGGGGGGACAAACTCAACAAGGACATCTTTTAATGCCTAGGCCATTGTGTATAAATGATGTACTAGTCAGCCAGCCTTGCTGGCGTACTCACTGCTATCTCTTACTTAATTACAACAGCCCAAACATTGACATCTGCAAGAAAGCTGCCTTTAATGTGCTAATGCCAGGAAACAACATTTTTTAATGTGCGTGTGTACGCTTCAGCACATTAAAGACAGACCTATTGGATTTTCCAATGCTTGTCACTCATTCTGTTCTACCTCTTGGGTTCTCAGTCAGTTTTAAACAGGGAAAATGTTTCTTCCCCTGTGTAGTGCAACCTATCCTGTGAGAGCATTGTTTATTCTTTGATAAACACAACCCCAGTGATCTGAATCCCGAACAGGATTCCGGACACCTGGGCTGTTTCCTATATTCTAACATAGGACATTTCCTGAGAAGATCTATTGTAAATGAAACTTGTTCTCTCTGACTTTATTCATAAAGTCCTTCTCTAAAGACACAGGTCTGCATCTCCTTTTCAGTCTTCAATCCAAACTCATGGGCCCTGATTACAAGTTTGTCAGACTGAAGGGGCTATTTATCCCACCTGATAAATAACCATACTGTGGGGCTCGTTATTTACTTGATGTCATAAATAACACCTATCACAAGTTTTTGGGGAGTAATGTATATTTTGTTGCTCACTTCACAAAAACCTGCATGTATAGTAAATACCGTACATGTTCCTCCTGGTAAATTTCTGCAGGTTTGACCTGCTGAAATGTAACAAAGGGTGAGTGCTGGAACTGGCAGTGTTTGGTTGGCTGAAGAGATGCCCCTAGCCAGGGAGAACTGGATTTGAAGGTGATTACCCTCACTGTATAACCCACGGTCACCCTTGGGTAGCTTGGCTCTGAGCAGTAAGGCTCACTACAGGGGCAATGTGAAAACAATGGCACAGCAGCCACTGGCAATAAATGCACTGAGCGTCACAAAAGAGACTTCACACAGGATGTATGTAAAAGCATTTATATTCAACACACATATTCAATCATTATAACATGTCCACCATATACTTTATATACCAAAATTATGTACATACACAAGAACAGAACACTTTTTATCAGCACCACGGGCAGAAGCCATGTGGAAGAAACCCAATGTCAAATGGTATTGTGCTTTTGGCACCACTCAACGTATAAGGCGACACTGCTGACCAGTGTCGTGAATCGCAAGTAGTCCACACACGATCATTCCTACTCACACACACTCACTCCACACCACTATCTAGTGCAAAAGGCATCAGCCAGTCCATAGGGCACGTTCTTGTACACACATACGCACTCAGCACCCTAATGCGGTGCCACTGGTGCCCAGCAGATAAATGGTTCACCCTCTGCAGGCTCTGAGGCCCAAGCCTCCTTCTAACCTCAAGGTCACTCCTATTGTTATATTCCTCCGGATGGAAGATAACTAGCCATGTCTCACAGACACTGGGCCTCACCCTACCAAAGTCACACTTAGGGGCCAATTCCGATGTCATTCGGAAAGCATTCGGGGTAGTCCGAACGACGATTTGGATGCTTCCAGATACGAGTCGGTCGGACTCCCATTGACTTCAATGGAAGCCTGTGTTCTGAACGCGAACACAGGCTCCCATTGTAGAAAGAGGTGGCTGGGGAAAAACATGCACCCTGTGGTGGGCACCCCACGGTGCATGCCACACGGTGCATGGTGGGGAGAGGGGACCCATGGGTACCCCCACAGGCCGGATTCGGAGCACCCCAGGTGAAGAGGGGCCAGCTACTGGCCCTTTTACTTCAGTTGTTACACAGTATGTCTTTTTTAGTCTGTAAGCACTATTTTGTTTAATGAGTTTCTCCTACTGCTACATTGCTAAGAGTATAGAACTCGCTCTTACATCCACAAAACCCATCACAGATGAGCCTAAGACAGTTTGCCTGTGTCATTTGCTAACCCATCTGATGATGCTAATGTGGTTGCTTTATCTAGAAAGAACAAGTTCTCTAAAATTCATAGCATGAAACGTTTTGGTTACAGGTTTAGGTGCGGGTCTAAAAAGTCATATGCAAACAGTCCAGCATGCCCAGCACAAGAGAAAAAGTGTATTTCATGTGAGAAAATAGGGCATTTCCAGGTTGTGTGTCGAAGTGTAAAAACAAATATGAAAGTAAAATCAAATCAAGTTTGTTGAAAAGGATTCGTGAAAGGGTGTGAGCACTGTGTTGACTGTTGATGTGAGCATGGTTCACACACATAAGAACATGTTTAAAGGTCCTAGTTGTAAAATTGATATAGAGAATGTTACCATTAACGTTATGGTGGATTCTCGTTCGCCAATCACCATACTTTCAGATGTAACTTATCACAAATATTGGTTAAACAAAAAACTAAAGACAACAGATGCCAATTCTAAACCCTTTGGAGAAAGTGACATAATTTGGACGGGATACTTTCAAGATGTACTGATGCTTAAAGGTAGAGCAATTTATACAAACAAATATGTTGCTGAAAGAGGATGGGATATAATGGGGTGGCAGGATCAGGTTAAACTTGGCATTTTACTCAAACCTGGTGCTGATGAACCAGTTGTTTTGGGTAAAGTGCCAGTTTTAAGTTTACATAGTTGTGAGTATAGGGCGGACTTTAATATGTTATTAGACAAGCATGTCAAAGATGTGAGTGATGATGTAGGTCTTGTGCACAAAAAAAGTATAACACCAGTAGTCTTTTGAGTGGGTTGCTGAGGCTGTAATTGCAAGGAAAACATCTGATGAGATTACGTTTTGTGCAGATCTCAGAGCTTTTAATAGAAATATTGTGGTGGATTGTCACCCACTTCCACCTATTCCTGATATATGTGGGCAAATGCAAGTGAGTGTTAATATTTTTCCACCATAGATTTACAATCTGGATCATTAAATGCTGTTAGCTGAAGAGTCACAGTATGTGACAACTTTTGTTACACCTTTCGGTGCGTACAAATATTTGTGCATTGCTTTCGGCTTGACATCTGCAGCAAGTGTTTTTCAACGGTTGATGGATACTCTATTTGGGACTAAATTGGTATGCAAGCTTTCCAAGATGACATCTTAGTTTATGCAGATAATGTTGAATCACACAACAAGAGATTTGATGAAGTCTTAAGTACCCTTATGAAATGTGGCATGGCTATTAACAAACAGAAATGTACGTTTTTAACACAACAGGTGGATTATCTTGGTTATATTATTACAGGAGAGGGCATAAAACCTAAGATGTCATAGGTGAAAGCTATTACTGAGGCACCTAATCCAAAGGATAAGGATAGTTTAAGTTCATTTTTAGGCCTTAGCGAGTACCATTCTAGGTTTATCCACGGTTATGCATTTGTGGTTCAACCTTTAAGAGATCTACAAAAAAATAGGTGTAAAATTCCAAAGGACAAAAAAAGCTCATGAGGCTTTAGATTATAATGTCTGACTTAATAAATGTGCCAGCCATTAAACATTTTATGCATGGTAATATAAGTCTCATTACTGTTGATGCAAGTTCTTATGGACTGGGTGCTGTTCTTAGTCAAAAGGTTGATGAACAAAAAACACTAAAGCATTTGCTTCAAGAACGGTAACTGAAGCAGAATTTAAATCTAGTACAATTGAACAGGAGGCCCCATCTTGTTCATTTGCGCCTGAGAAATCTAAAATGTATATTTGTGGAACCTGTTTTGATCTTTTTACTGATCAAGAGCCTTTAATTTATATATTAAATAACAGTTGTTCCAACAAAGCACCATCTAGGCTTATACGATTGCTATCACACCTACAAGGGTTTCATTTTGCTAATAAGTATGTAGCTGGAGGCAAGAAAGTTAGGGCAGACTTCCTTTCCAGGTTACCTGTGGAAGGTGATCTGGAAAGAGTATGAGCAATGAGGATGATGATGACTGTGTAATGAGCGTTGTTGACGCCACACATGAATTTCATATGGATGAAAGAGAGTCGACTGAATGTTGTAAGCAGGATGTGACCTTATGCCAAGTTAAGGATTTTATGGTGAAATGTTGATCAAGAGACAGGGTATTGTCTGCAGAGTAGAGAGTTTATTCACAATTGCCTTCTGAACTATCCCTAGTTAATGCTTGGCTCTTCTATAATTAGTTAAAACTTGGCTCTTCTATCATTAGTCCCCCTCTCATCATTCTCGAATCTATTCGCTACCTCCACGGGAGTTCAGCGCTTAGACACCTCAGGGTATTAGTGTGCTTTACAATTCTATCTTTCAATTAATTCATTCAATGATGTACTTTTAAGACAGGATTATTATTTGCCACTGTATGGGCTATGTCAGGAGATTATCTGTTTGGCACATAAAGGACATCTGGGCATTTTGGCTACAGTTCACAGAATAAAACAACATTATTGTTGGGCGAGTATTGATTCTCATGATAAAATGATTGCTAAGTGAAGGAATGTTTGTGTTCTGATAAGCGCTTGAAGGTAAGTATTCCAACTTTGAATACTATGCCTTGGCCTGAACTGCCTTGGATGAAAATAGGTTTAGACTTTACTGGTCCTTACAATTTGTTGACGAGTGATTTGAAGTATCTGATTGTAGCAGTCTATTATTTTTCGTGGTTGTATTATGTGTGTGTAAGAACGCAATGTAAAACTTTTTGGAGAAAAGATAATTTGTAATAAAGGTGCACCTAAATCAATTGTAACGTTTAATGGGACCTTTTTTTTCCCCCCGAGATGTTGCAGTTTTAAAAAAAACATTCTATACAGCACATTAAGGTGCCATTATATAATCATTTGAATGGTTTAGTGGAGAGGGCTCATCGTTTTTTTAAGGAAGGCATACAGATGGCAATTTTGAATAATTTGGATGTTATGAAATGTTTGAAAGACAAAGTATAGAGCTATAATACTACGCAGCACAGTCCTATTGGTGTTGCACCTTTTCAGGGGATGAAAACGTGGTTCTAGTTTTTAAAACATCTTAGTTGGATGAATGTACTGGTCATTTGGATAAATATATAGGGGCAGATTTATAACGGACTTGCGCCACTTTTACGCCGCCGTTGCGTCACTTTTGCGGCGTAAACCCTGCGCCATGTTGCGCCCCATTTACAATGTGACGCATCTAGGGAGATTCGTCACGTTGTAAAGCTTGCGCCACATGTGGGCGTACCTGCACAGGGGGGGGGGGGGGCGTTCCGGCGCAGGAACGCCTCTGAAAAGTGGCTGAGTGAAATCTACAAGATTTCACTCAGTCCCTTTTCCGGCCATGCTGCGTCAAAACCCTGCGCCTGCTTGAAGCAGGCGTAAGGATTGACGCAGAATTGTAACGATAGGGCACCCCCGAGCCTTGCTGGAGCTGCGTCGCGCTTGCGACGCAACTCCAGCAATGCGCCAACCTTCCGCCATCAGATGCGTCACGCATCTGTTTATTCTTGCGCCACGATGCGCTGCATTGTAAATGCGGCGCATCTATTGTGGCGCAAGGGTAAACTTTCATGACGCATCTTCCCTGGCGCATCCATGCTGATTTGCAGGGATGCGCCAGGGAACATAAATCTGCCCCTTAGATTTGAGCTAAGTGCGCAGAATAGAATATTTTCATCACACTAGAAGTGTCAAAGTTATTGATATACAGGTTGGTGATTGGGGTTTAATTAAAAAGCCATTAACAGTGGTGAATGGAGAGTAGAACTTTACAAAGCCAGGTAACGTTGTTATGGTACTTACAACCACAGCTTTGTTGCAGGACAGCAGGTGGTGGAGGGACTCTATTGTGGAGCATATAGAGGAGCAAGTGGTATTATGACAAATAAGGATGTTCATTTGGAGGAGATGAATGATTATGATTAGCTTTATGTGCCGTTGTGCTTTAATGAACAATTGTGTGGTAGTAGTAACTTTTGCCTATAAAATCATTCTCAGAATACTAGTAGTGCAAATTTGAAGGCTGAAACTGATGATTAACTTTGCTTACAAGATGATTCTCGGAATACTAGGACTGCGAATTTGAGGGCTGAAACTTATGATGAATTTTTCTTACAGAGTGATTCACAGAATACTAGGAGTGCAAATTTGAGATTTCACAATGAGCGAGTGAGAGTAGCTCCTGTTAAATTTAAGGATTATGTTATTTTTTTAATTGTATTTTATAGTTTATGGTATGTATATTTCTTCTGTTTTATGTCAAATTTAAGGATTATGTTATGTTTTGATTGCATTTCATAGTTTGTAGTGTAGCTATATTACTTCTGTTTTATTTGTTAATAAATAAGGGAGGGAGATGTTAGAGATGTTTAGTGGTTATGTATTCAGAATACTGTGGATGTTATGTATTCAGGATATTGTGGATGTCATCTAGCTTTCACAACACAGACATCTCAGAGTGGTTGTGGGTCTCATTCAGTGAATAAAACTTCAATTAAGGATCTACCAGTAGTTGTTTCCTGAGTTTTGTTTCAAGTTGGAGTGGACACGCTACATCCCCAAAGAAATTGGCGACATGCAAAAAGTGATAGTAAAAATATTCTGTATTAACTGACTTGTCACAAATATACTGCATTTCAAGTAAATAAATCCAGTATTTAGTGAACTAGTGGGCTTAATCTGTGTGAAATCTTTGATCATACGTTTGAATAATTAAATAGCTCAGACAGTTGATTTAATGACATGTAATTTGAAGGTCACAGGTTTCTGTTTGTGCGATAGACCCATCCCTGCCATGTGCGATGAATGCATTGTGGCTTAGCATGACATTTTTCAGTGTAGGTGTTCCAATCACTGCATTAAAATGCTTTGTCAGGTTTACTGAAGCGCTCTAGTCCTCTAATTTTGGCATAAGAAGCTGCAGCTGTCAGAGAGCTGTTGTGCCCAAGACAGCCAACTGGAGTGAAAAGCGATCCCAAGTCGAATAGAGGTCACCTGTTGATATTGTTACCAAATGCTCACAGCCTGGGCCCGGCTTCTTTACTTAATGTCTTGTGCTCCGTGTTACATAATGGTAGAGGAAGCTGCCATTGTGTCATTCATTAGGCTGACTTTAGGGAGGGCAACAGGTACAGCCGCACCTGGCACTGACCTTGGGTGAGGGGAGGATGCTGTGTTTAAAAATAAGTTATGGGGGGCGTGGCCAGAATGGTGGCCGGGTAAGGCCTGCCTTGTTTGTCTCCCCGCTCCCATCTGCCTGACGAGCCACCAGCCACTGAATACAGTGGAGTGAGAGTCCCATGCTGCCAGGAGTCTTTCGTGCGAACCCTCTGGGAGCCTAACAAGGGGTGGCAGACCCACAGCTTGGAGCCCGTTTGCCTGGAAAGCGGCTACATCGGTGAAGCAAGATGGCGGCGGCGCCCTGATATGGGATTGAGACGCCAGAACCCCCCTGGATGATGATTAGCAGTGACGGGCGCAGCGGCGACACAGAACGTATGGGATGCCCGGGGGAACACGGAGCTTCGGAGGGTGCAGGAGAAACGGGACGGAAGCGGAGGAGCTCCTGACGAATGGGGGAGACTGCGAGGAGAGCGAACGGAGGGGCGCGCTCCGAGACTAACTCCCCCTGGAAAGCAATTAAGGGAGGCCCAGGCAATGAGGAGCTAGGGACTAGGAGTCATTGCCCAATAACGCCCAACAGATCCAAGGCACGAGCGGGGGCAGGTGTGGCGCCAGAGGCAAGAGTGATAAGGCGGCCATGCAACTAGCGCAAGTTCGGAGGTAAAGATGGTCGGCAAGAAGTGGAGCGTAGGAGTTGGAAGGTGTCCAGTGCGGGGCAGTGAGGGGGCAAAAGGCGACAGTAACTGCGCAGAAGGACAGACTAAGGCAGCGCCCAGGAAGCGAGGAACAGGAGCCGGTCACATGGAGCTGGTGCATGGGGCGACTGAACGAGACAGCAGTTGGCGTGTGTAGGCCATGGCCAGGATCATAGGATTAGTGCGCTGGGCAGCCCAAGGGAAAGAGCGCTCCAACCTAGCAAAAGCAGAGGGAACGGGCCCACACTGTATTTGAATCCAGATTTGACAAGCCCTAGGAATACGGGAAGACCTGTGAAGGAAACAATAAAGTACGGGGTAAAGGGCTTGGAAGTGTTCAAAAGAGGGTCCCCGTCCCTGGAAGCCCACCGGGAGAGAATATTCCGAGAAGGCTGCATTTCGCCATTTACTGTGTAAAGACATAGGAGAGAGATCGGGCCCTTGGGAACAGTAAGAGCTGCCCAGACTCCGAATACAGATACAAGGCAGTTGTCTCCCCAGGTTTGAAGTGAAGCCCGCATAAAGAGGTCCAGGGTAAGGTGGGGCAGCAAATTGGGCCGGCAGCAGTCATATCCTCAGTGAGAGGAAAGAAAGACCGCAATCTAAAAGACATGCTGACCAAACTCCCAATGGCAGGTGGGGGAGAGGGGCGCATATCCCCAACCTCGCAAGCAAAGCAAGATTTGGAGGTCGCCGAAGCACCGGTCACTCGCTCTTTGTTGGAGATGCTATTCAACACACTGCGTGAGGACTTGCAGACGCTGAAGAGTAAAATAGCGACGGAAATGAAGGAGGTCTGATGGGACGTTGATGCAGTGGGGGAGCAAGTGGCTAGTATTGAGGAGCATGAACAAGCCCGAGATGAGGAAGTGGAACAGTTACAGCAGGAGGTGATTAGACTTCAGGCCAGGTAGATCGCTCTCCAGGCGCACGCCGAGGATTAGGAAAATCGGTTTAGAAGAAATAACATTCGAATTAAGAGAGTTCCGCCCAAGGAAGAAGGCTCAGATATCACGCAATATCTACAGGGGCTATTTTGAAGCATATTGGAGGCCCCTCTGGACTTTGAAATTAAAATAGATTGAGCACATAGGGTGGGTGTGCAAAGACGAGTGCCGGCTCCAACGCCGAATAACCTGGCCTATCTTCTGGACTTTCAGTTAAAATAACTAATACTACGGAAAGCCAGGGATAAGCAACCACTCAAGTATCAGAAACATATCATTGCCCTTTATCAAAATCTTGCCATGATAACTTTACAAAAACTAGGGGAGTTTCAACCGGCAACAATGCATGTACGGAATCAAGGAGTGGCATATTCATGGGGTCATCCCTTCAGATTGATCTTCAAATGGCAGGGCAAACTATACCAACTCAGATCACTGCAGGGAACATGTTGGGTTCTGGGTATGGAACATCCACTCCAGAAAGAGGCGGAGAGGAATGGACACAAGGCGCCCCAAGATCGATAGCAGCGGGTCCGAGGGGGACGCACCATGGAGCACACAGCGAAGCCGGACAACAATAGCTCAGGAGAGACATGCAGTTCTAGAGACACTGTCCAAGGAGAAGACATCGTACGAGGGCACTTGAAAATCAGAGGGACAGATAAGTGAACAGAGAATTGCTGGGCGGACGGCGGGGATAACCATTGGGAGTGGGGGCCATATTGTTTTGACCACACTATGCACCCAACTTTGAATACCAAGGACATGTGAACTCGACCTGCGGGTCCTGGACAATATGGGGATTTTTGAGGTTTCCAGTTGGGGCTGGGGGGGGGACTAGCACTTATGGTAAGGGTGCTACAGAGGCAAAATATACTCATTGGAGGACGGGGCACGCTTTGGGGAAGGGGGATGAAAAGGGACACCGTGATTCAGAGGTAGATCAACGCTGCAACATTTCCATCCCCATAACATGTCACATTATACACTGAAGGTTCTTACACTCAATGTGAAGGGCCTCAATAACCCTATTAAGAGAAAGGCTATCCTCTCATATTTGGGAAAATTTGGGAGCAGTTGTGTGCCTCCTTTAGGAGACCCATCTCTGATCAAAGGATTGGCACTGACTGCAGTCGCGAGTCTTCCCTCAACAATTCTTTTCTTCTTCTTTGGATAAAAAGGCAGGAGTGGCTATCTTGATTGCTAAACGCTTAAGGGGGGAAGTCAGAGACAAGGTAGTGGAAATTAAAGGAAGGCTCTTAGCTTGTGTACTACAAGTGGGGGGACACACACTGGTGATAGGCTTCATATACTCCCCAAATTCGGGACAGGAGAGGTTTCTGAAGACAGCTATTTCAGAGGTCATGAACAGACAAGAACGTATGACGGTGGTGGGGGTGACTTAAAATATCGTCATGGATGCAGCTAAGGATAGATCAGGTAGCTGTTACATTCAGGCTGGAGAGTTGTCATGAGAAGAGATCAGATGGCTTCAGACCATGGGACTGGTGGATCTGTGGCTGGAAACACACCCCCAAACATCGAAATTCTCATTTTACTCCCATGCCCATGGAAGATATGCCCGTCTCGATTATCTAATGGGCAGGACGGAACTCTACAAGCTGGTAGAGGAAGAAGACATAACACCGGCGGCGCTCTCTGACCATGACGTAGTGACTGTCTCCTTTCAGCTGCCACCACAGCGGAAACAACCAGGGTGTTGGAGGTTGAGGGAAAGTATGCTTCACAAAGAAACAGTGACAAGACAACTCACTAAATGTATTAGGAAGTATTTAGAAGTAAACCATTCCCCAGAAAAATCTATAGCTACGCTATGCGAGGCTCTGAAGATGGTGGTGAGAGGTGAGTTAATAGCTATTGCGGCAGCAGAGAATAAGGAACGCAGAGAAAAAAGGGAACTCTTAACAGCACAAGTTTTAGAACTGGAACGGGTTCATAGCCGGACTGGAGCGCCTAGGGTATGGCGACAGTTGAAGGCAGCAAGAGCGCAATTGGCTGGGCTGGACCTCGATAGTACGCGGCACTGAGATTAAAGTACTCCTATTACATAGGAGGGGATAGGACGGGCGCATGTTGGCAAGTAAAGTCAGAGCCCGGAGCCAACAGAAGAAGATCTAGGCTATTAAGAACAGCAATGGGGAGAAACTCATAGAGGATGAGGACATAGCACAAATATTTAGGGATTTCTATGTGGAATTATACAAGGGAGAGGCCAGATCAGAACAGACATCATACTTAGAGGGGATCCACACATCCACGATTACTAGAGATCAGGCGGAGCTGCTGGACGCTCCTATTTGGATTGAGAAGGTGATTAGGGCAACATCACTCCTTAAACTTCTTAAACCACCAGGGCCGGACGGATTCTCGCCAGGTTTTTACAAGTCATTTTGTCAACTCCAGTTCCAGTCCTGACGCGACTAATTTATTTGGGGTGCCGGGATAGATTCCCTCTGGAATGCTATCGGCAGCTATTGTGGTCCTACCCAAACCGGGGAAGGACAAAAAAGTGTGTGGTTCCTACCACCCCGTATCCCTTCTCAATGTGGATTTAGAGTTGTTTGTGAGTATATTGGCTACAAGATTGGGCCCATTGATGCCTGGTATAATAGAACCGGATCGAGCAGGATTAATCCAAAGCCAACATAGCGGGGATAACACCAAGCGGATACTTCATTTAATAGATAAAGCCCATCATACCAACATGGATGCTCTTTTATTAAGAGTCGACGCCGAGAAGGCATTCGATCGAGTAGATTGGGGATGCCTAGAACGAACTTTGATCCACTTTGGCATGGGGGACCAATTTAGATCCTGGGTGGAGAGCTGCAATAGCTCTCCCACAGCCACAATCAGGGTCAGCTGCGTCTCTTCTCGTCCCTTTTCCATTCAAGGGGGTACCAGACAGGGGTGCCCGCTGTCGCCCCTCCTGTCTGCCTTATACATTGAACCGCTGGCCCAAACGTTTAGAGATAATCCCTATATTACGGGCATTCCATTTGGGGGGGAACAGCACGCAATAAGCCTATATGACAATAACATACTAGCCTCACTCGAGTCCCTGAGGAGATCACTCCCGGCATTTTTAGGGGAACTGGAGTCCTTTGGATGGGCCTCCGGATTCCGGGTCAATGTAGGGAAGTCATAGATCCTCCATCTAGCCGGGTCATCGGCAGGCCCAGGGACAGTTGGAAATAGCTTTTCAGGGGTCCAGGTAGCAGACTGTATCCCATACTTAGGGATCAAACTGGCCTCGTCTGTTATGCAAACAGTCACGCTTAACTATGCTAAACTTTCTGAACAGATTACGAAAGATTTGAATGGTTGGAGACATCACCACCTGTCACTTTTGGGCCGCATTCCTGCTGTTAAGATGTCAATCCTACCTAAGGCATTATATTTATTTCAGACGCTAGCGGTCTTACCACCTAAGGGAATACTCACTACATTACAAAAGGAACTACTCTGTTTTGTTTTGGCAAGGGCGCGACCGCACATGCAAAGGGAGTTGTGGTATTTCAAACCGGAGGAGGGGGGCCTGCGGATTCCAACTTTGTTGGACTATTTTAGAGCTGCCCAAATGAGATATCTTGTGGAATGGAACAGAGAGGAATCAGAAAAGCATTGGCTGTTCCAGGATAGAGCATTAGCAGGACTCTCCCTATGGAAGGTTCATTTCCTAAAGAAATTTGATAGGCCACAGAGGCTCCAGAGGTCTCCTATCACAAAGTCGGTGATGGAGGTGTGGGAGGGGGCGGCCACTAAGAAGGAACTCACGCCGTTTCCCTCTCCGATGTCGCCACTGTTGGACAACAAGGAGTTCACTCCAGGGTTGGATAGCAAAGCATTTACAACATGGAAAGCTACGCCTTGCAAGGCGGCAGGGCATCTGTTTGACGTTGAGGGGATTATACCATTCCCACAACTGCAACAGGACTACACACTACCAGATACTGAACGCTTCCATTATATGCAGATAAGACATTGGCTGCTCCACCCCGATGTCCACCCAAAAGTCAGTTGAAAACTGCTGAGATATGAGAAGTGGCTGGTCACAAAACGTACCGATAAAAAACTGATCTCCGAGCTCTATGATATGTTGCGTCAATCGGCCCCCGTACAACCTACACCTAGTCAGAAACGCTGGACAAAGGAAATAGGAAGGGATTTATCGCGAAAGGAATGGGGAGAAATCTACTACAGGGCCAAACACACTGCACAAAACATGGCCAGTAAAGAAACAGCTACCAAGATAGCCTTGTATTGGTACCTGACCCCGTGCACCTTAACAAAGGAAATCCAGACCGTAGCCCTACTTGTTGGCGTGGATGTGGGGAGGAGGGTACCCTATTACACCTGCTGTGGGACTGTCCCGTTTTGTTAACTTATTGGCCCAAGATCGTAGATGAAATAGACCAACAGTTTGAGACACAGATCCTAAGATTCCCGGCTTAGATAGTGCTAGGGTTGCCCAAACCTTTAACGTTTTCACTTAAATCTCGTAAGGGGAAACCGATGGGACTGGCCCTGGGGGCAGCGCTTCAAAATATTCTAGCACACTGGGGAACATAAATAGCTCCTTCGTACCTAGGCTGGCTTCATAGACTCTGGTACATTCTGCGGATGGAGCGCATACACGCCTCCCTCACAAGCTCAGAATCGGCATTTAAAGAAGTATGGAAACCAGTCCTCACTCTGTTGTCAACGGAATTCAATGAAATCACGTGCCCCAAATACCTTCGCCTTCTCCGGATAATGAGTGCAGAAAATCCGCCAAATACAAATTGAAATTTATCTAGGTGATCTCTCTGTACACCAGTTATACAATAGAATTAGGCAATAAGAACACCAGAAGGGGGGAGGATAGGGAGTGGGGTCGGGAACTGTTTACATTTCTTTGTTATGTTTTTCTTTTCTTTTGTTACCTTTTTCTTTAAAAACAGCAAGCACATCACAAGCACTATGTGGATCAGTATGGAATACACTTGTTTAATAGCAGACCTAGATTGTAACAGGAAATGTTTCGGAAATATGGTGTATACTACGAATTGTGATGCTGTTATAAGAATGGTGTTTCTAATGATGATACTAATAAAAAAGAGTTAAACCTAAAAATAAGTAATGGGTTTAAAGCACAGACTCTTAGTTCCTTGTGTGTCAGCAGATTTCCGGTAACAATAAAAATGTCAAGATAACTCTGGTGAATAATGTTCCTACTGGAGAGTGACGGGAGTTTTGTCTAGTGACAGTTTTGACTCATCATAAAGTAGTTCAGAGGATTAATGTGCCTGCTGCTCACAGAACTGAGTGTGAGTTAACTATGAGTAGTGCTATCAATTTTTTTTATTTATATCAGAGAGGGGCTACAGAGCGATGAGGAGCAATGTTGGAGAGTGGTAGTGAGGGAATTTGTAGAAAGGAGGTCATTAGGAGAGGTCCTGTTATAATATTGGTATTTGATTTCATGTTCTTAAACTATGTTCATAAACCTTTTTTTAACCATTTATTTATCAGCATTTGATATATAGGACATTTACGCATATGCATATATAGCATACCTCCAGTGCATTTGCCCGGTGTGGGCAGCAACCTTGTGATACTTATCATCTCGCCCAAAGGGCTGTACATAGGTGTTACATGGATAACTCATCGGGTCAATATGACATGCATAGTACACAATACAGCTTACATGTTAACAGCGATAATCTCACCCTTAAACCACGAGGTATTTGTCTGTAGGCACTTATCCAATGAACAGTGCTGTATTTCAGATGGAGTGTGTTAGCTCGTGGTTCTATGGCCTATTTTAGATTTAAACAAAATAATACAGAACTTTCGGCAGTCATTGGCGGTAGTGGCACAATACAGCATAATTTCTTTTATTTTATTTTTGATAACATTTAGACAGGCACATATATATGTTAGCAACCGGCCCCCACCAGACCCCTCCACAGAAGTGACTCCGCTAGCTCTGGGCAGGGGGAGACAACGCTGTAAGGGTCTCCATTAAATAGCCAGTGCCATGCAACAGAGAGCCAATTCAGCCAATATGAGCAGACATGGGACCCCCGGCTACCTCAGTTGTGCCCTACCGAGGATCTGCCCTAGGGAAATGCAAAGGGGGCATAAGGCTCTGCTCCAGAGTTTCCCACCCCCTCCTTACCAATCCGTCTACTCTTCTATTAACCAAGGTCACTATCTGACAGCGGGGGGAGTTTCTGACGGCAGCCCCTGCTGTGAGGGGTTCGCCATTTGGGACATGTCCGATGCATTCCCACTTGGTTGATCCGTCACCCGTAACCTTTTTAGCATATTACCCCATATCTCCAAATCTCGTTCAGCATTTTCGTCCGTGCGTGCAGAGTGCAGACGGCATTCCTCTGCAATCCCCCATTCTCACAAATCTGCCTTCCATTTAGTCAGACTAAGAGTCAATTCAATATATAGAAATTAGACGCCTCGCCAACACCAACACCAGCATGGTAAATTTGTACTGCATACAGGTCTTTGATTTGGGGAACGGTAACACAAATAAAAGGCAATGTTTAATCCACATCACAACTAGGAGTCTTGTTGTGTTTTGCAACATTTCCAGGATCTCCGTCTGTGTGCAAAATGAGCTGGCTCCACTCCGCATTGAGGGCATGTCGGTGCACACACCGGGTCAAAACACAATAGTTTAAAACTATCTTTATGCACATTCCTACTTTCCTTGTTTTCCTTTGAGAGAATCTACACATGCTGGAATAGAACAGTGGGATCATATTTGTAGTGTCTTGTGAGTTAGCAATTACAGGAACCTTTTGGTTCCTGATGTACGCTGTAGAACTGTGACGTAAGTGTTCGGGTATGGTGAATAGAGTTCATGTTTAGAATGTTGAGTTTGCAGTAATATGCAGAAGAATAAAGAGGTGTAATACTAAGCACTGTGTGTTAAGTATTCATTTATGAGTACCCAGGCTGGAGAATGATGCTACAACTTGCGACGAGATTGCAGATTAGATAAACCCTGCGACCTGAAGAACCAAGAGTGCTGTCCCAGAGAGTTTGCCATAGTCCAGCAAACTAGTCATGCGTGCCACACATGCTTTAGTTGGATTGAAGATCGACGTTTGACGATTGTAGAGTTGATCCTCCACTCTAGCCATAGTGAAGCTTTTGAAGATAATGAAAGACTCACTGAGGAGTTTACTCATCACTGGCTAGAAGCTTGCTGATAAGGCTGTGAAAGAGGTACTGTGCCAGTATGCAACACTGAGCTATAAATCATACAGTATAACAGCGCTAAAGGCAGCGAGAACCAGCTACAGAGAAACGCCAAAGACAGTGACCGCCGAGTGTAAGAGAGTGATAAAAACGGAAAACATTTCTAACACAAAGAAACACCTAAGGCAGAAGAAAACAAATACAATGCAAAGACGGAAGAAGGGTGAAGAATTCATGCAAGAAATAAAGCTGCTACTCACTGCTCAAGAAGAAGATAGAGCCTCACAGCCAGAGAGCGAGTGCAACGAACCGGGTGGTAGCATGCAGCTAGTTCTTGACAAAGGTGCCAGTACAAGCGGGCACCAGACACTTCAAGAAGAAGGTCTGCTCTCAACAGCAGAAAGTTCTCCAAGTCATGATGCTGCCACCCTTGGATACTGCCAAAAAGCAAAATATTGGTGACAAATGTACTGTCTGTATAGAAATGTTTGAGGATTTCATTGATGCACTGGAAGAAACAGGTAATTAAAAGATTGTCAAATACCTCAAAAAAGTTGACCGTGAAGGAGTAAAATAGGTAATGAAGAAACTGCCATGAACTGACAAAGTTACATACCATCAAATCAAAGAAGCGTTAGATCTCATGTTCAATCCACTGTTGAATGTCCATTACGAAAGATATAGTTTCAGGCAGGAACAACAGAAGGCTGGTGAAACAATCTACAAATTTGTTGAGAGACTTGATAAGCTCAGCAAACACTGGAGGTTCAATTAATTCAATGATGAAGAATCTATATGTCTCCAAGTTATCAACAGATGTTTGTCACATTCCTTCAGACTACGAATGCTGAGAGAAACCCTTAGTCTGGAGCGAATTCTCATGGTGCCAGAGCTGAGGAATTTGCTGATCGACAAGGTGCTGACATAGAGTCTGGAGGTGCCCTTAGTGAGCCAGTCATGAACATGAAAAGTAAGCAGAAACACAAAGCTGAAGGACACAAACTGATGTCTTAAAAAAAAAAAGAAACCGTGCTTTAGATGTGGATTTTCATTTCCACACGAAGGTAAATGTTCTGCCATTGGAAAAGTATGCAAAGGCTGGGGGAAGGAGAGACATTTTGTAATGGTTTGCAAGGTAAAGTAAAAGCTAAGTGCATCACGAGAAAACAAAATGGATGCCCAAACGATCCTGAAGTGATGTTCTATGCACGCCCACAAAGCCAATCAGCAACATCAGTTGAGGCAATTCAACACTAAATGAAGTCGACCGTCGTCTAAATCTTCATCCAAGAGTTCTTCAGTTTTAATGTCAAGAGACAGTGAGGAAGACAGATGTTTACCATTAAAAAAGTGTGCGCTTGTCGGACTCGCCGCATGCAAAGAAGAATTCGAGTCAAAGAAAAGTACAGTCACAAACGTTATTCAAACATTGTCCAAAGATTATACTAAAAGTAAACAATTGCTCCATACATTTTAATATTGAGCTTGAGACATTACTAAAGCATGATATCATGGAGTTATCTACTGCTCCAGCTTAATGGGTTTCACCCATAGTGGTAGTGCCCAAAAAGGACAGTGAAAGAGCTGTACTCATCTGTGTTGATATGCGTCAAACTAACAAGGCAACTGAAAGAGAACAACATCCTGGTCTCCACGTAGCCAATATGATCACACAGCTAAATGGTGCCAAAGTCTTCTCTTGCGTTGATCTGAACAAAGGATACCATCAATTGGAACCCGAACAAAGTTGAAGGTACATTACCACCTTTTCTACCCATATTGGTTTGTTCAGATATAAAGGTGTGTCATCGGCTGCAAAACTTTTTCAAGATGTCATTCGACATATTATACAACCTGTCATAAATGCTTTAATTACAGTGATGAGATATTGGTTTTCAGAACTCCACAAAAGGAACATGATAAAGCTCTTACAAAATTGTGTCATTTACTTGCTGATGCAGGTTTGCCTCTAACTGCTAAGAAATATAAGTAAACCAAAACAAAACTCAAATTCTTTGGCCATATTTTTTCTGATGGAGGTATGACGCTGAATCAAGCTAAAGTACAAGCTTTATCTGCAACAAATCCCCCACAAGATGTTACCATGTTACGTTCATTCCTTGGCATGGCCAGTTACTGTTCCAGATACATTTGTGACTTTGCCACAGTAAGTGCACCCTTAAGAGGCCTAACAAAAATAAACATTTCATTTTACTGGTCACATGAATGTGAACAAAGTTTTAGGAAAATCAAGCATGCAATTGAGAACTTCACTAAAATGGGCTACTTTGATCCAAAGCTTCATACAGAGGTTGTTGTTGACACAAGTCCAGTGGAGTTGGGTGTCATTCTTGCCCAACACAGTGGACAACCAAATTGTCCAAGGCATTTTGTGGCATAGGCAAGCAGACATTTTGTCACAAACTAAACTTGCCTATTCACAACCTGACAAAGAAAGTTTAGCAATGGTGTGGGCTTGTGAACATTTCCACGTATTCTTATTCGGAAAACCTTTCACTCTTGTAACAGATCATAAAGCATTGCTTACCATCTTTGACAACCCAAAAGCCAAGATGCCTCCTAGAATTGAAAGTTTAGGTTTGCTACTACAGGAATATGACTACACTATCATACACCAACCAGAGAAAGATCAAAACTCTGCTCACTACTTTTTACGAGTGCCAGTGCCCCTTCCAAAGCAGCTGAAGCCTATGTTAACTTCATCAGAAAGTCCAATACCCCGCCACTATTTCATTGGAACAAATCATTACTGCAACAAGCAAAGATAGTGACTCGTTGATACTAATCAACATTATTACAGATCAATCCTGGAAACAACACACTCGACCTCTCACCCATGACAGTGAATATCAGAAGTTTAAAAATGTGAAAGATGAACAGTCCGTTCCACAAGAAGGTATTGTCTTAAGAGGTTCGAGAATTGTCATATAGGAGAGTCTGTGACAAGTAATTGAAGTGGCCCATGAAGGACATTGTGGAATTATTGCCACTAAACGAGCTCTCCAAGACAGATTTGGTTCCCTCATCTTGACGAGAGAGTTGAAAGAGAGTGCAAGGTCTGTCTTTTGTGCAATTGCTTATCTCCCAAAACCACACAACATACCTTGAACATGTCAGATCTACCAAAACATGTATGGGAGAGAATCGCTGTTCATTTCTACAATGGACATCAGCTGATGATGGTTATCGATGAATTCTCCTGTTCTCCATTGGTAGAAGATCTCTCATCGTTCACTCCAGAAAGTGTCATTGTGAAGTTAGATGGCATTTTTGCAACATGGGGTGTCCCTTCAATTCTGAAGTCTGACAATGGCCCACCTTTCACCAGTCGAGAATTCAGAGACTTTCTTAATCATCTCAATATGAAGCATCAGAAAAGCACATTTGTTTGGCCAGTGTGCTAAATTGAAAAAGCTTGATCTGAAGTCAGCTCTCCATGCTGCTCTTCGAACTTACGGTCAACTTCCCATTCAGTGATAGGTGAAAGTCCTGCTTCCCTGATGATCAGGAGAGCCATGACAACAAAGTTATTACAATGGACCAACAGAAGATCTACAACAGATGGTGAACTTCGTCAAACAGATTTGTGCCATAAACATCAATGTGCCAAGAACACTACTTTCAATGAAGGGGATCAAGTATTGATGCGACAGCAGAGAAAACGCAATCCTGATGCTCACTTTGATGCTGAACCCTTCAAAATTGTGACTAATAAAGAACACGCAGTGACTGCTCACCGTCCTGGAAAGTCCATTGCGGGAGATTCTTCACACTTGAGGCATCTGCCTCATTAATTGCCAGTTCCTAATGTCAGAGATGAGACTGGTTTGATTAAGACTGTAGAGAGCCCCCTAACTACACCTGTCTCTACATCACCAGTGCTAGTCATTGATGGTTCTCTTCTCTCTTCACAGCATCAAGGACACAATCTGGGCATTTAGTCAGAGCTCCATGACGACTTATAGAGGAATTGTAACGTATATAGCTGTAAAAAAATGATTTATTTATTTTCCAAGGGGCGAGATGTAGTGTCTTGGGAGTTTAGCGATGACAGGACCCTTTTTGTTCCTGATAGACTCTGTAGAACTGTGATACCAGTGTTCGAGTGTGATGAACAGAGTTCATGTTTAGAATCTTGAGTTCGCAGTTACATGCAAAGGAATAAAGATGTGTAATACTAAGTTCCGTGTCTGGCATATTCATTTATGAGTATCCAGTCTGGGGAAGACGCTACATTGTTCTGGCAGCAGTTGGTTTTGTCAGTTGTTGCTGGGACCTTGAGCTACCTGGTCGTTCCTGGTCGTGGGCACATATTTCTTGAAATAAATTACCAGTTTGAACATCGTTTTTGGAGTGGTCTTCACTACAGGTGCCAAAAAAGACTGTTGCATCCTGCGCTACAGGTAGCCCTGGGACTCAGTTGTAGTGGCTTCTCACTGCTGCTGAGTGCACCTGGACAGAGGATTATGGTGCAGTTTGCATATTCAACTTCCTGGAGCCCAGACATGGGGGTTAACTCCTGGACTCCTCCCCCGGATTCCAGATGAGGGCATGTTAAAAACCCCTGTAACATGGACTTCAAAGCGGTAGGCTCTGAAAATACCTGTCGCACTCAGAGGACAGCTTTTGTGGGCTGCAGGAGAGGCCAGTCCACAGTCATTCAAGCTTGACACAGTCAATGGCAAACTGAAGGTGCCTGGCTTGCTTTCATTTTCCCAAGTTGATTCAGGAAGTTATGACTCTGAGCAGGGGCATCCTGCAGTGCATGTCAGAGTTGCAAAAACCTGTCACCACCAGGGGAAGATTTAGTTAGCACTGCACAGCAAGGGACTGAGAGATGGTTTCCGAGTGGCAGGTGGCTACTGAGTGAGGGAGCACTAGATGGTAACATGAGATTGTGTGGTTCAACACAGAGTAGAACTGCGGCAGAGAGCAGCTTTTGTGTGCTGCAGTTGAGGCCTGTCTGCTGACACACCATCACTCAGCGATATTATTCTCAGGCACAACACTCTCACTGGCAAGTAGTAGGTCCCTGGATTACCTTCATCTTCCTGATCTCTCAGCTGACTCAGGGATCTTTCAGCTGACTCAGGGACCCATCTGATTCTACAGTGCTCATGCTTGTGATACAGCAATGCTTAATTTGAGCCGGTAGGTGCAGGAGGGGTCCACCCGCACTCATTTTTGGGGACCAGCGCTTATTTTTCCTCATCGGACATTTCCTGAGGGCAAGAAAGGGAAAAAGAAAGGAGAATGAAGGAAAAAAACAGAAAGCCACCAGATAGGGACAAGGCAGGAACCTAGAGATGCATGGTCTGGATTCCAGACTATGCAGTCTTGGTATTTCATGCGCTGACAAGTTATAGCGCAGGCCGCAGGTTTCTGAGAAGAGCTTCAGGCGCCGGCACCCACTGTTTTACAAATTGAGCACTGTGTACTAGCCAATCCAAAACTTGGGGAAGATTAAGTTAGCACTGAGACTTATAATTTCACAGGTTTGCCAGCAGATTCAAGGCTATTTTAAAGCTTCTCATTGCTCAAAAGGGTATCATTTCTGATAGGTATCGCTTTACATGGACTTCAATGTTCGGTCTTACTATTGAGAAAATGTCACTCAAAGTGTAACACATTTTGACTGGTACGCCCTCTGTACTGTGGTCATTTGTTACAGTAGCACACACGTTTTTTAGCCTTGTGTGTGCTGATTTCAGTGATTGGCACACCTATTATATACTTACATTACTTATCTTTACTGTGAGTACTGGTTTCAGTGATTGACACACCTATTATCTACACATCCTAATTATTTATATCTAGGGTTGGTTATTGTGTGCTGTAAAAACATGGATAACATTCAACCACCACCATTTTTCCTCGCTGAGCTGGGGCATCCACCCATTCAATTGGAGTTATGGGTTGATTAATTTGGAGCTTACGTTGAGGAACTAGAGGATGGTGAGTGTACTCCTGAAAGGCAATTAGCCTTCCTTAAGCATAGATTGGTGGCTATAGGGTTAAGAGAATTTGAAAATGTACCGCATTTGGACAATTTGGGGGATGTGGATGTTTACCACTTTGCAGTTAAACAACTGCAGGAAAGGTACGGTAGAAAGATTAATGTGGTAAGAAAAGGGACATTTTTCTTGAGTACGTAACAGCACTGGGAGGGAAGTTAATTTTGTTGCTGAGGATTCTGTGGAGGATGAGTATGGCATGAGGGGGTTGGTATTGAATATCCAGAGTGAAAGTTGTGACAAAAAGGACGTATGTTTGCCCATTTTTTTATTGAGAATTGATGGGGTACAGGTGGGAGTGCTGGTTGACTTTTGTGTGTGGTACACCATAATGAGCAAATAATTGTTTGAGCAATTGTGGCTGGGAAGGAAATTGGAGAGCACTAACATAAGACCAGGTAGTTATTCTGGTCATAAGATTTTGATGGTGGGGGAGATGGGAGCTGAGTTGGAATTTGCTAGTGGAAGGTGTGTTGAAGAAGTGTTTGTGGCTGAGAAAGGTGCGATGATTCTGGGGTGTCCTCATATTTTTGAACTTGGGATAAAAATGGACCCTTGTGCTAACCCACCTGTATATGCTGTGGATGATGGGAGTACTCAAAGTACAAAGGATATGGTGTATTCTAATTTGAAAATAGAGTTTCCGAGTGTGTTTGGGCATCAGTTAAGCAGGATGGAATGCATCCAACACAAGATAGTTTTGCACAAAAATGCTGTGCCTGTAAGGTAGAAATTGAGGAATGTACCATTAAACTACAGAACAAAATTGAAACAAATTATGCAAGATTCATGCGAAAGAGACAATATTGAACCCATTGAGAGTTCAGACTGGGTATCTCCAGTTGTAATATCTTTGAAATCAAATGGGGATCTAAGATTGTGTGTGGACTTACGATGACTTAATGAGGCCATTTGGGTGGATACATTTACCTTAACCAATCTGCAAGAATTGGTGTTGTCAATTGGGTAGGATACTGTATTCACTACAATTGATTTGGCCAGTGCATACCATCAAATCCAACTGGATCCGGACGCTAGACATTGCACAGCATTTATAACAACTGAGGGCATGTTCCAGTATAAAAGGTTGCCATTTGGTTTGGCAAATGCATCTGCTGTTTTTCAGAAGGGGATGTCAAGAGTATTATCGGGCATAGCAGATGCGAAGGTGTTTCAGGATGACATTTTGATATTTGGAAAGGATAAAAAAAGCATGATGGGACATTGAGGGAGGTTTTACATGCTCTAATGAAAAATGGTCTGACTGTGAAGGAAGAGAAATGTGATTTTGGAAAACAGTAGGTGAAACACTTTGGGCACGTTATATCTATGGAAGGTGTACGTCCAAAAATCAGCCATGTTGAAGCTATTGTGAATACTCCTGAGCCCAAGTCTAAAGAACAATCAATGCCTTTTTTGGGGCTAACAGAGTTTTATTCTCGTGAAGTGGAGAATTATGCCTGGAAGGTGGAAAGTTTATGAGTGTTTGTAGGAAGGTGGATATCTGACTATGGTTACCCTCAATTTTTTGCCTAGTGTCTAGCTGGTTTTACGACTTAGTTGGCCTGCGATCCTGCCATTCAGGGTCTCAGGCTGTCTGCTCTCTCTGTAAAATGGACTCCATGTACCCTAGGTACATACACAATTGGTAAGGATCACCTTATTGGACCCTGTATAGTGTACCCTAGGTACCCAGGGCAGAGGTGTACCCTAGGCCTCCCAGGGGCTGCAGCATGTATTATGCCACCCCTGGTCTGGCCTTCCAATCAGACACAACTGGCTGATCACTCAGCTGGGGCAAGGTCGTGTAATCACCCCTTGCTTAGATATAGTATACCTATATCTGCCCTTAAAATAGACACATGTGTACCTATCAGCCACTCCTATGGCAGAGTGCTTGGTAACATGTGAGATGGTGCTCTAGCATGAGCTGAACCTGTCTGCAGCTTTCGGAACCATGTCCTTATAGCTGTTCTATGATATAGCCTACCATATACTCTTAAAGTGCCTTATAATCTTAAACGGTTATGGTAACTATGGTTTGGCTTTATCAAAACATGTCGTGTAAGGTGTCTAACACTTTGGAATAATACCCCCATACCATTTCTGGTGATGAGGATATTATTCCTCCCTTCTAAAGGGAGAGACATGTTAAAATCCTACTTTGCTGTTTAACTCTAACCAAAGCCTCAGCATCACAAAATGGATGCTGCTGCCACAGACACGAGTCTGACCTCCTGCTGCTGGGAGTGATCCCGGCAAGGGAGGCTTGGACAATAGGTTTCCTGCTTGGGGAGGTGCTAGCACCTCCCCAGACAGACTTTAGTGTATTGGGGCAGGGAGGGCTGAAAGGAATGAGACATGCCTGGGGCACACAAGGTGTCCCATGCATAGTCCAGTTCAAACCGGTGCTGGGGCACTCCAGCCCCAGTCCTGGCGCGAAACTGGACAAAGGGAAGGTGGTGTAACCACCCCCCTCCCAGGTCCCACCCATAAGGCGTGACCTAGCAGGCAACCCAGCCCCCCAGATTAGTACACGTGTGGTAGCTGGGCCCCAGGAGATTAGATTATCCTGAACCTGCAACTTGAACAGAAACTCTGGACCTTCGACATTCGACGAAAGAAGAAGACTGAAGAATCTCCCTTGTGGCCAAGGAGTGGCTACCCTGTGCAAACAGGCACCATCAAGAGACTTACCCTTTGCTTTGCTGAAGTTCTACGAGGGACCGACTGCAGAGCCTGACCAGAGCCTTGACTTCCAGACTTCTCCGACCCTGATCCACATCCACAGCCGAGCTGAGATCCGTGGAGGCGACGAAAGACGTGGGACCGGCTACCTGGGAAAAGTGGCGAGTATCTTCCAGCGCAGCTTCTGAGGCACCCTCGAAGTTGTGCACCGGGGATTGAGAAGCCCCAACCCCAAGCAACATCTGCACCGAAGATCAGCCCCCCACACTCCATGAGTCCTGCTTGGGGCCCTTCTGCATTTTCCTGCTTGCCGCGTCTGTCCGGTCACTGGCCCGTTGGCTAGTAACCTTTGCGACGACACACCTGTAACTTTCGGCTGCTGGTTTGGTTCCTCCAGACTGGCTCCTGCTCTTCTGAAAAAGAGAAGCACCCCAGACCTTCCTGGTCTGCACCAGAAGCAAGTCCTCCATTCTGCGTGGGTTCTGCTTGCCAAGGCTTGGTGAGTCCTAGTTCGACTTCGACGCCGCCGACAGCAAGAGCCTTCGTGGGACAGCTCGCCTCCTGGTCCTGGTGGTCCTCGACGTCTCCTGGTACCCGTGGCTGCTGTGACAAGCTTCACCTCTTCACTTGCATCTTCACGACATCGCCTGGTTCCTTCTTGGTTCTACGTGGTCACTTGCTAGTGACCCAGACTCTGTCCCTTCTGCTTGCAGGTATCCTTCCTTCTTGATCCCAGGCTTGGGATCCACCGGACACTCTTCACTGACTGCCTGTCAGCATCTTTCCTTCAGGAATCCATAGGAGTCGACGACGAAACCCGACGCAACTTCACACCTATGCACCCGCAGCCCGTGGGCTAGGTAACTTGGGTACTCCGGTGCTCATCAGGGTATTGACTATCCTAGTGTCTAGTTTTCAAGTCTCGACTTCCTAGCTACTTCAGGAGTGTCCTTAATCTCTTAAATTCTAAACTGTACTATTTCTATCGATTATACGCATTACGCGTGAGTGTTTCCACTCTGCACCTGAATCCCGTGGGCCTCCCACTTCCTAACCTTTGGTAGTGTAGTGTAGCCCCAGCGATTCCCTAGGCCTAGGCCTATCCTATTTCCGTGACAGTGGTCCTTATACCGCTTCTTTAGTATATGGTTTGCGTGGCCCCTAGGGCCTAACTGTATTACTTACCTGTGTGACTTAATGTATGCTTGAATAAGACTGTGTTGTACTTACCTCGAATCTCATAAAGAGTGCTGAGGGTTTGACTAGAATAAATACACTTTATTTTATATATATATCTGTTGTGGTGTCCTTTCATTTGGTATTCAAGGGGTTACAAATGGTATAACAGCTGGCTTCACATGCCATTCAGAGTTTAGCCTAAGACTGCTCTTGTCCATGCTACCACTAGGATAGCTGGTCTATAAGGTTGACTTTACAACCAATCACCATAGGGGTTGTTTGGACTGATATAAGGTGTACACTAGAACTAGTGACATCATACATCAGGCCAACTTCTCACATTGGTGAGCAGCGGTTGGGATCTGAGCTTGCTGTTGTAATACCATTGTAATCTTGAGATACTAAATTGAAAGATCACACAGATATTGTCTAGGTACATATAACATAGATTATAATACTTAAGTCCTACTGGACTTAGTTGTTGTAGGTTGAAGGGCCTAGCACACCCTGACTACAACTACTAGAGAGGTTTAGTAGATACAACTAGTGTAGGTAGGTGCATACACCACACCCTCACTAGAATCATGTCCCTGAATGGAGATCACACTGATACTCCCTCAGGAGAGGAGAATCCTAGACAGATTCCCTCTAGATATGATGCATTCACTTTCCAGGAGATGAGACAACTGTGTACCTCCAGGAGATTAAAACAGGGTTCCAACCCTACCCTTAGACAGCTAGTGGAGCTTCTGGAGGCCTATGATGCTGAAAGAGCTGCCAAGTATGGTGCCATAGCTGTAGATAAGGGCCTCCCCTCCACAGAAGAGACCCCTGACTTAACTGATACAGATGAGCCAGAAGAGACCTCAGAGGAAGAGGGAGGTAGCCAGACCCCAGTCAGAAGACTTAGTCAGGCTAACTTAAGCTTGCATGGGAGCTTCCCTCACAGGAACCCAAGTAATCTTAAAAATAGAGATAGAAGGGGTAGATCTCCCTCAGGGGACTCTCTCCACTCCTATCACTCAAGAAGCTCCAATTCTTCATCCCACAGGGGGATGACTTCCCCTCAGAGGAGAGAGCATCAGGCCAGAATGAGGGAAGCCAATCTGAGGATTGAAAGGGAAGAACTTGCCCTTGCCAAAGAGAAGCTTGCTCTGGCCAGAGAGCAAAAATTGCGTGGGTCAGAACCCACTGGTGGCAGCAACATTCCTAGAGATAGGGATAGGTCTTATGACCATAGAAACCTAAGCAAGATAGTCCCCCCATACAAGAATGGGGATGACATCCACAAGTGGATGACTGCTTTGGAGAGGGCCTGCAAAGTACAGCAGGTACCCCAGAGTCAGTGGGCAGCTATCTTGTGGCTCTCCTTTTCTGACAAAGGTAGAGACAAGCTCCTCACAGTTAGTGATGAGGATGCTAACAATTACAAAGTCCTGAAGAGTGCTCTGATAGATGGGTTTGGCTTAACCACTGAGCAATATAGGTTGTTGTTCAGAGACACCCAGAAGACACAGACACAGGACTGGTCTGATTTTGTGGATTGTGCCACTAAGGCTTTGGAAGGTTGGTTAACTGGCAGCAAGGTGCAGGACTATACAGGATTGTACAACTTGATTATGAGAGAGCAGATCCTTAATAATTGTCAAAACCAGCTTCTCCATCAACACCCGATAGACTCAGATTTGACCTCTCCCCAAGAATTGGGAAAGAGGGCAGATAAATGGGTCAGGACCAGGATTAGGCCTCAAAATCAGGGTGGTGACCAAACGAAAGATACCACCAAGCCTCAAGAGAAGGGTGGGGATAAAACAAAAGAGAAATCTTCCTCAGGGCCCCAAAACTCCACACAGGGTGGTGGGTCCCAAGCTCCCTCCTCTACCACAGTTAAAAAGCCTTACTGCCATGAGTGTAAAACTCCTGGGCATTGGAAAACTGACAGCAGTTGCCCAAAGGCTAAAAACAAAACTGTTCCTCCAATTACTCCTGTAGCACCACCTATTACTGTCAGCAGTAATCCCCCAGGTGGTGGGAGTGCCCCCAAAAATTTGGTTGGGTTTTCTTGGGGAACACAGGGGGACCCTGACTTAGCCAATTCCCCTACAGCAGCTACCCTTGTCTGTGATGGTGGCATGGGGTTTGCCAACTTCACTGCCTGTCCCAACACTTTGAGTAGGTACAGACAGGAGCCCTACATCAATGGTAGAAAAGCTGAGGCCTACAGAGACACTGGAGCTAGCATCACTATGGTGGCCCATAGGCTAGTTCCCTCTGAGCAGCTTTTGCCTGGTTTCTCATACCAGGTAACTAACATTGATGGCAGACAGAACAGTCATCCCATGGCAGAGGTATGTCTCAGCTGGGGAGGTGTCACTGGCCCTAAGAGGGTGGCAGTGTCCCTAACCTTGCCTGTAGACTGCTTCCTGGGGAATGACTTAGAACTCTCAGCCTGGGCTGGAGTTGAACAAGACACCCATTCTAAAATGGTAGGCCTTTCACAAAAGGGTAGTGGGGTTGTGCCAGCCACAACCCCTGTCCAAGTAGATTTCCTCCCTGAAAAGGTTGGAAGGGCAGTGGTAGCCACAGCCCAGGCAAAGACAGATTTCCCTGTAGAGATTGGCAGAGCTGTGGCAGTCACAGCTCAAACCCAAACGGAGTGCCTCCCTGGAAAGGTTGGCAAGGCTGTAATGGTGTCAGCCTATACTCAGACTGACATAGGTGTAGTGAAGCCTGAAACTATGGATCACTCCACACAAACAGAGAGTAGTGGGGAGGAAGAAAAGTCTCCCTCTCCCCAGACATTAGGAAAAGGTCAGCCTCCTCAGGGATCTGACCTCACCCCTTGTGAAGGAACTGCCCCAGAGGTAGCCAGGCCTGGCCTGGCAGAGCCTCTGATGTCAGTGGCCCCTTCCAAGGTGGGACCCAGTCTGGTGCAGGTAGCCTGCCTCTCTCTACCCTGCCTCAGTCAGCCCAGGGCTGTAGAGGTCAGGGAGGCCAGTGGACCCCAAGAGGGCCCCTGTCCACAAGAACCCCCCCCCCCCATCAAAAGAGTGAGGATTGCCTGGCTAGTAGCCCTAGCCAGGTGATGGTTAAAAACAGTCCTGAGGGATCTCCTTTACAGGTAGTTAGGGACCTCCCCCAGAGGGATTCTGCTGGGCACAGGCAAACATGGGACCTTAGGGCCCCAAACCTGACCTGTTCCTCCAGTAAGCCCACAAAAGGGACCCAGCCTCCAGCTTTAGGTAGCCAGAGGCTGACCCTGAGAGCACAGTGCAACTCAGTTAAAGAAAGAAAGGCATCCATGGTGGAGGATGATTGGAGGAAGCTGAGGCCTCACTTTGAGGACACTCACTTCAGTACTCCATCTCAACACCAGCCTTTTACTTTGCAAAGACACACCCAAGGTAGAGATTCCCTATGGTGGAGACCCTATGATACCTTTAGGATGAGGGATTGCTTAGTGGACCATGAGACAGGGGGTAACCATGCCAGTGCTGGTTCTTCCTTATATGGCCACTTGGGCAATATAGGCTTACCTGGTCAAGGACAGCCTTATCTCCTTTCGTTTGGGAGGGGGGGTTGTGTAGGAAGGTGGATATCTGACTATGGTTACCCCCAACTTTTTGCCTAGTGTCTAGCTGGTTTTTCGACTTAGTTGGCCTGAGATCCTGCCATTCAGGGTCTCAGGCTGTCTGCTCTCTCTGTAAAATGGACTCCATGTACCCTAGGTACATACACAATTGGTAAGGATCACCTTATTGGACCCTGTATAGTGTACCCTAGGTACCCAGGGCATAGGTGTACCCTAGGCCTCCCAGGGGCTGCAGCATGTATTATGCCACCCCTGGTCTGGCCTTCCAATCAGACACAACTGGCTGATCACTCAGCTGGGGCAAGGTCGTGTAATCACCCCTTGCTTAGATATAGTATACCTATATCTGCCCTTAAAATAGACACATGTGTACCTATCAGCCACTCCTATGGCAGGCCTTAACAATCCTGGAGGCAGAGTGCTTGGTAACATGTGAGATGGTGCTCTAGCATGAGCTGAGCCTGTCTGCAGCTTTCGGAACCATGTCCTTATAGCTGTTCTATGATATAGCCTACCATATACTCTTAAAGTGCCTTATAATCTTAAACGGTTATGGTAACTATGGTTTGGCTTTATCAAAACATGTTGTGTAAGGTGTCTAACACTTTGGAATAATACCCCCATACCATTTCTGGTGATGAGGATATTATTCCTCCCTTCTAGAGGGAGAGACATGTTAAAATCCTACTTTGCTGTTTAACTCTAACCAAAGCCTCAGCATCACAAAATGGATGCTGCTGCCACAGACACGAGTCTGACCTCCTGCTGCTGGGAGTGATCCCGGCAAGGGAGGCTTGGGCAATAGGTTTCCTGCTTGGGGAGGTGCTAGCACCTCCCCAGACAGACTTTAGTGTATTGGGGCAGGGATGGCTGAAAGGAATGAGACATGCCTGGGGCACACAAGGTGTCCCATGCATAGTCCAGTTCAAACCGGTGCTGGGGCACTCCAGCCCCAGTCCTGGCGCGAAACTGGACAAAAGGAAGGGGGTGTAACCACCCCCCTCCCAGGTCCCACCCATAAGGCGTGAACTAGCAGGCAACCCAGCCCCCCAGATTAGTACACGTGTGGTAGCTGGGCCCCAGGAGATTAGATTATCCTGAACCTGCAACTTGAACAGAAACTCTGGACCTTCGACATTCGACGAAAGAAGAAGACTGAAGAATCTCCCTTGTGGTCAAGGAGTGGCTACCCTGTGCAAACAGGCACCATCAAGAGACTTACCCTTTGCTTTGCTGAAGTTCTACGAGGGACCGACTGCAGAGCCTGACCAGAGCCTTGACTTCCATACTTCTCCGACCCTGATCCACATCCACAGCCGAGCTGAGATCCGTGGAGGCGACGAGAGACGTGGGACCGGCTACCTGGGAAAAGTGGCGAGTATCTTCCAGCGCAGCTTCTGAGGCACCCTCGAAGTTGTGCACCGGGGATTGAGAAGCCCCAACCCCAAGCAACATCTGCACCGAAGATCAGCCCCCCACACTCCACGAGTCCTGCATGGGGCCCTTCTGCATTTTCCTGCTAGCCGCGTCTGTCCGGTCACTGGCCCGTTGGCTAGTAACCTTTGCGACGACACACCTGTAACTTTCGACTGCTGGTTTGGTTCCTCCAGACTGGCTCCTGCTCTTCTGAAAAAGAGAAGCACCCCAGACCTTCCTGGTCTGCACCAGAAGCAAGTCCTCCATTCTGCGTGGGTTCCGCTTGCCAAGGCTTGGTGAGTCCTAGTTCGACTTCGACGCCGCCGACAGCAAGAGCCTTCGTGGGACAGCTCGCCTCCTGGTCCTGGTTGTCCTCGACGTCTCCTGGTACCCGTGGCTGCTGTGACAAGCTTCACCTCTTCACCTGCATCTTCACGACATCGCCTGGTTCCTTCTTGGTTCCACGTGGTCACTGGCTAGTGACCCAGACTCTGTCCCTTCTGCTTGCAGGTATCCTTCCTTCTTGATCCCAGGCTTGGGATCCACCGGACACTCTTCACTGACTGACTGTCAGCATCTTTCCTTCAGGCATCCATAGGAGTCGACGACAAAACCCGACGTAACTTCACACCTATGCACCCGCAGCCCGTGGGCTAGGTAACTTGGGTACTCCGGTGCTCATCAGGGTATTGACTATCCTAGTGTCTAGTTTTTAAGTCTCGACTTCCTAGCTACTTCAGGAGTGTCCTTAATCTCTTAAATTCTAAACTGTACTATTTCTATCGATTATACGCATTACGCGTGAGTGTTTCCACTCTGCACCTGAATCCCGTGGGCCTCCCACTTCCTAACCTTTGGTAGTGTAGTGTAGCCCCAGCGATTCCCTAGGCCTATCCTATTTCCGTGACAGTGGTCCTTATACCGCTTCTTTAGTATATGGTTTGCGTGGCCCCTAAGGCCTAACTGTATTACTTACCTGTGTGACTTAATGTATGCTTGAATAAGACTGTGTTGTACTTACCTCGAATCTCATAAAGAGTGCTGAGGGTTTGACTAGAATAAATACACTTTATTTTATATATATATCTGTTGTGGTGTCCTTTCATTAGGTATTCAAGGGGTTACAAATGGTATAACAGCTGGCTTCACATGCCATTCAGAGTTTAGCCTAAGACTGCTCTTGTCCATGCTACCACTAGGATAGCTGGTCTATAAGGTTGACTTTACAACCAATCACCATAGGGGTTGTTTGGACTGATATAAGGTGTACACTAGAACTAGTGACATCATACATCAGGCCAACTTCTCACAGTGTTATTAAAGACAAATTGAGACATTCTGTTGGGGGCAAGAACACAAGGAGGAGTTTGCGACAATCAAGAATGAGGTTGTGAATGCAGCATGTTTGAAGTCATTTGTGATGGGGGGGATTGTACTATATCTGTGGATGCCAGCGGTTATGGAGTAGGATCTGTTTTATCACAAAAGAAGGATGGTAATGAGTGGATGGTTGCATATGCATCTCACACCCTGACACAAGTGGAAAGAAATTATTCCGTGATAGAGAAATAATTAATTGCTGCAACATTGGCTGTAGAGCGTTTCGGGATGCGTTTTTGGGGCAGGAAATTCAAAATCTGTACAGACCACAAACCTTTATTGAATATTTTAAAACCAGGTGGTGGTGAAAATCTAACACAGCGGTTAGCATGATTGGCTTCAAAGTTGCAAATGTACCATTATGATATTGTACATGTTCCAGGTAAAAATAATTGTGTAGATGATGGTCTCTCACGGTTACCAGTGGAATCATGTAATGCACAGGAAATGGATGAGAATGGATGTGATGTGGCGTGCACGTATGAAGATGTGATTTATGGTAGGTATGGATATGTGGAGAATGGGTTGGAGTTGTCGGAGGTCCCATGGATGGAGGCAATGAAAAAAGATGTGGTGCTGTTATTATTATCATCTACCTGCAGTGGAGTAATTCTTAACAGTCACTCAAAGTGTAACACATTTAGCAGTAGAATGTCACTCATATGAAAACTGAAACCACGTAAATGTCACACTAATCTCATCTCTTTAGTGTTCTTGACATGGACTCATTGAAGTTACTTTACCTTTATGACACCTCCCACTCCACCAACATCTCTTCAACCAAAGTGAATCATGTTTACCCATAGGAACATCTCTCACAAAACAAAAACAAGACTTAGACATTCAATATATTCCAAGTCCCTGCAATAACAAGAGAGCTCATTGTCCTTTATCCTCATTGCTTCATTATTATTAGAGACAAAAAAGTGTTTTTTATAAAGAATCCAGCTTCCAATCCACCCAGAAGTAGTCACCAAGTTGAGGGAGTCTTGTTTTGTGTAATTTCATTTGTTTGTGTCTTTATCTGTGCATTAGAAATCTTTAAAATGTTATGGGGTGTATATGAATCTACAGAGAGGCTCATGTAATTATGGTGAACTAATTCATGGCTGATTAAGTTAAATTCCCAGTGGAAATAGATGATTTTCTTGTGGCATGACTGTTTCCTACCTGAATTCATCCCTACGAAGCACCACTCTTATTCTGGTTATTAATTCTGCAGCTCAGCTCTCTAGAGTGCCGCTTTGCGGATGATCCCATGGGCGATATAAATGCACGACTAGTACATTTTAGTGTGATGCTTGGTTCTTGGCAGGGCCAGACTGGGAACTCAAAGCAGCCCTGCCAATTTTGTTGGACCTCACCCCCCCCCCCCTCCCCCCCTCCAATGCAAATATGAATGCGAAGCATTGCTGCTTTTGTTATCGGGCCAATATTACAGCACCACTGCAAAACCGCCCCCCAGTAACAAGACCATCTCCCATCGCTGAATAGCCGCCCCCCACCCTACAGCCTCCCGGGGAAACCCCGATGACTGATAGGGCCAGCCAGGCCCTGGTTCTTGGCATGGCTTTTCAAAGTGAGAAGCAAAGGACAGAAAACATGACAATGAGAGAAAGCAAGAAACTGCAAGGGTGAAAAAGAGGAGCAAGGGAGGGTCTGCTGGCCTAAAGGGGCAGGAGGTGGGATCAAGGCCAGCAGGCTTGGTATTAGGCACGCAGACATACAATCACTCGCTTCTGAGCAAACCTTTTGGCAGAGGAGTTATTTGTTTACAAATTCAGCACTGTCCAACTGATGTTTTCGTCTGGAGGAGTTAGCAGCACCAAGTGCAAAGAGACTACTAGAGAGTTGTCTAGCCTCCCATTTTCAAATGCTCATCCCTTTTGGTCACTTACTGTTTTCGGTTTAAACTTCCTTCTCATCGCCTGGTGGATCCAGGCAACACAACCAGTGGCCAGGCATGCTGAGAAGAGCACTAGCACCACAGGAAGGGGGAACGAGCTAGAAGGACAGTTTTGCGTCAGGCCAGCCCTTCGACGCCCATAGCTGGGAGGGGCAGAGTACGGGTGGTAGAGTGGCAGGGACTCCTTCTCCAGCCTGGCAGCCTCCAGGTTTGTGACTGGAGAGTCTGTACATGCCACGTACCACCGCGCCATGCCTGCCAGGCAGAGGCCGAGTAAGAGCGCGGAGGTGAACAGCCAGCGCGCCCTCATCCCGTCCCAAGATGGCAGCAAGCTTCCATTCGCAACCACCTCTGACTGCATCAGCTCTCTGGGACTGCTCCATGCCCAGGTCCCATGGAGCCCAGAAAAAGATGACGTCATAAGCGGTTCACTACATTCCACGGTGTGACCCAATGACAATCCAGGGTTCCGAGCCTGGGATGTCGTCGGCCCTGGAGTTTCAGAAGACACCTTCTTCACGTCAGGACTATGGTATATGTCTCTGATGAGCTCGAGTGAGAAAGAAACAAATCCAGGGTTTTTCGTTTTCTTTACTGTGGAAGGTATTTTACTATTCCAAAAACTGGAATACCCTGCCTGGCATTGTGAATGCTGGACCAGCGTTATCATTATTAGTTCAATATTCCCACCCTCTTATCCTTTGCAAGAAAAGTGACGTTCCAGCGGGCAACAAGGGAGGATATGGGATTCAGACACAGTTTCTCACTCTGTTTAATATAAAAATCGCTCTCGTCATCCATGACAAACAGCTGAGCTGTGCTTTATCATTCGGCTGATAGTGAATTAAGGCACAAACGTGGACAAACATGTACTGAAATCAGATGAATTCTCTCTGAGACCACGAGCTTTGAGAGGTCAGCAGAGCTGGGACAGAGGCAGGTACATGTCTTATTAACAGGACCTTTGAGTCATGTCCCCTGTCCTGTAAAATATACCATGTCACACTGGCTGGAAGGAGAGCTGTAAATGATCCCTTATTGTCTAATAATTGGCATCTCACACTGGATACAGAGTACCTCGACCGGCACTGTTGCTTTGCGCAGCCCCTTGTACTTCTTGAAAATTAGAATTGTTTTCCTTTGTACATCCATTCGAGGAGCCCCATTAATATGGAAGTACTCCTTTCCGCCATCTTTACCTAATTACATACAAGGATGCCATCCATACATATTATTACCTTTTGTGCCCTGATGAAGACCCCATTTAAGGGATTGTATTTCAAGGGGTCAAAACATCAACCTTTTTTTTTTTTTCTGGGCTGCACCAATTATTTCCTTCAACCTTCATTTTTAGAAACACTATCGGTCCTGACCATATTTGAGAAAATCCTCTGGCAGACATTGTTTTTGTGTGTGACGTCATTGCTGTTTTTCCACTTCATCTAACACATGTGGTATAAGAAGTACTCCACCATCACTTCACCTCTCATTGGTATCTGAAAAAAACGATTTTTACTTGGCTCTGTTGTTCTTTTTTTTTTTTTTGAAAAACCTTTATTGACGTTTCAATCACTTACACGTATGGGCCTACAACCCCCCGGGGCCGGCCGCTAAGCAATCAGAACAATAAAAGCACATGTAAACACAGGCGGCACCTCGGAGAGCAAAGTCTACAATACAGTATAGTCCGGCCAATGAGCCGCTCAGGTAGGACACCAGGAGAGAAAGGGTTTTTCATTTTATAATAAAACAAAACAGTAGGATCAGGTGCCAAACAGTTTCCCAACAGCGATAAGGGGCAAGGATAAGAGACGCAAGCAGCAATACATTGAATCAATGGCGCAGACACGGGAAAGTACGGATGGGGAGCAATATCAAAGATAGTTGCGCCTACAGGTCCCCGTACCTAAAGCCCAGCGAACCCCCCGGAAACTGTGGCACACATTAAGAGCAAGCGATTCACAATAAGAGAGGTGTACCGCGCTGATCCCAGAAAAACAAGCAAAAAGAAACAGAGAAGAAAAAGGAGGCCATGGAAAAAGAGATAAAGACTAAAGAGTCCCCTCCCCCATCCCCCCACCCTGCACCTCTGCGAATGAGTATGGCCCCACCCCCCAGCAGTGTGCCTGTCGCCCTGGAACTAGACCCGAAATATAGAAGAGACAGGGAAAAAAGGAGTAAGAAAGAGCCCCCCCAGACGGGGGGGCGGAGGGAATGTAATAAACTGGAGGAGGGCCTTCAAAACATACCCCCGGCTTCTCCCTCCCGCACGGTGAAGTCTCCCCACAGCAAACAATTAGCAGCACCAGGTTGATCATATCAAAAAAGGAGGGGGGGAGTGGGGAGCATTATGCACCAACTATGCGAATAACCATGAGAGCACGCAACCATGAGTCCGCCTGTCTACTAGGTGACCACTCCCGAAGGATCAGCCTCAGCCTTGACCGCTCTTTGCGATTCTGCCCATGCCTGCCCCTCGACCCAGCACCATGTCCGATGTCCCAAGGTACAGGAGTGTCCAAAAACAGTCGGGAAGCGACGCACACAGGTGGGGTGGAAGTCTCTGAGCATCAGCACGGACCGCTTCATGGGGGGGCGTCTTTTCCAGTGCCGCCCCAGGATCTGCACTGCACACAAGGTCCAGACAGGCTGAAGCAGTCAAATGAGACACACGTTGCTGGAATCGTCCCTGGGCCGCCGGAGACTGCGCACGGGACAAGGCCACCATCTTCCGCTCAGGTCCAATACCTCCGGAGCAGATCAAGCCCACAGTTAGCCGACCACACGGTAGCATACTGTCCGGAGTGTCCGGCTGTACACTAATCGCGGGGGGGGCCGCAACATCTTCCTCCTGTGTGCAGTGTGGAAAGCCACTGTGTACTTGTGGACCAGCATGCCGCCACTGTCCCAACGCTGATACCACACCATCTAGCTTCCTCCCCAGGACCCCGGCGCCATGAGCCAAGGAGTAATGAAGGGCACCAAGGGCCTCCAGGAGGTCGCCGTACCCCAGAGCAGCTCTCTCCGATCGCTCTGCCACACTCCCGACCGTCACACACCCCCAGTCCCGCTGCGTCCCAGCGGACAGGATGGTAGGCTGCATAGTGACAAAATGGCCGCTGGGAAGGCCCGACTCGTATTGGGGCCAGGACCCCGGGACCAACGCCTCAAGGTCCACGTCGCTGAAGACAGGGATCCTGGGGGAGGAACAGATTCAACCGTTGCGCGGTCACGGGCAATAGTCGTCTCCGCCACGGACCAGCTCCCGCAAAAAGCCGGGAGCAGCCCGCAAGGATCAGGCCGAGGCTCTGTTGTTCTTGATGTCATTTCACTTGTATATTTTATTTGTACTTGTGAATGTTATTATGTTCCAGTGGGATGCATATGAGTATCCCTGAAGTTAAACATTGTATATATTACATCCCCAAGCTCCTGATAAAAACTATGTCTTTGATTCATAACGTAGTAATGAGGGTATGTACTGTTTCTCCATGTCTTTTGCGTGGGCCTTAATCCCATACCCGTCGCCAAAATAATGTAGAAATGAGCGTCCGCGCAGGAAGGATGTATGTTATGAAGATTTATTGAAGATAGTTGCATGTAGGTGGTTCCAGTACAGCAGGTAGTTAAGTTCTGTAGAGCAGCCCCACCAGGAGCAGCCTGCCTGCTGCTCAGCCCATTCTTAACTGTGACTTCACCTCACAGGCTCCCAACATTCCAATACGCATCATCACTACAACATTCCATGCAGCACACAGCACATTCACACTGGCTGAGCAGGTGTTGAAAATGGCATTACATTAACATGGACAAGATACTTCACATAAGTTACTGTTACAGAGAGACTTCGGGAGCCAAGCGGAGACAAGTGCAGCATTTATTTAGTGAAGTACAAGGTAATAAATAAGGGGCCCGCACGCAGCCTGCCCTCATGTATCAGATGCCCAATGAAGACTGAGCAACCGATGTGGGACTGAAACCTGGCCCATAAAGCAGTACCTTAAAAGGAAACCTAGAAACTGGAATGCGTTTACTTTTGACAAGTGAGCTCGCTCTGCAAAACAGGAGCCTGCTCGCTCATAACAAGTTCTTCAAGGTACCCTGCACTCCATACATTACTGCAATGTCCTATGGTACAACAGTTACCCAAATCTCTAGGGTTACATAACTTGCCTGATATTTTCCTCTCATCTCACATTGGGTATCATGGCACCTGGGTGAGACTGCTCCTAGTATGAGATGCTGTATTACACTGGTTATAACAGGAGCTGTGTTTTCTCATAGTCTGAGAAATGTCATACTGGACTCGTTCCAACAGGAGCTGACAGAGGTCTCATAGTCTAAAACATGCTGTCTCACACTGGTTATAACAGGGACAGTGGGCGTGTTAGCTCTAGTGTGATGATGAATGTATTGGAATTCTTGAAGAATGTCTTTGCTTGCGAAGGAATTCCTAAAACCATTGTAACGGACAGCAGGGTCAAGTTCATTACACAAGAAATGAACGAGTTTCTGGGAGATTTGTCAATTAAATACCATCGCACAGCACTTTATGCACCTCAAGCTAACGGTCTGGTGGAAAGTAAGAGCATGTGTGCTAACAGCTGTAGAGAGTAGGTTGCCTTCAAAGTGAATCCTGTGTGAAAAATCATGGGCACCTCGCAGTACACCTAACAGTGTAACAGGGATTTCTCCCTTCCAGAGACTCAAAGGGAGAACTGCAGGATCAAAATTAAATCCAGTTTGGTTTAGTGGTACCATGGGCATGGAGAGTCCGTATTCACATAGGATCAAGAATTTTCAGAAGAAGTACAAGAAATGATTTGATAAGAAGCGTGGAGTCAAGCCAAATAGATGGATGGTAGGTGAAATGGTGTATGTCAAGAACCCTGTTAGGTCCCCTAAAGGTGAGACGAAGTTCAAGGGTCCCAAACAAATAATAGAGGTCAAAAAGAGTGTCGTGATATTAAGAGGGGGAGAGGTGCGGAGGAAGTCAAGGTTATCAAAATGCAACCACAATGGTAACTTGGACAGAACCAGTAAAGAAGGAAGTCATGAGCCTGGTGATAGTCAGGAGTTTGGTAATGAGGGTGTGAGTTCTTCGCGAGGTAGCCCAGGCTGCTTGTGGGTCACTTGTAGACTCAGAAGCCACCTGTTTATCCCAAAGATTGCATTTTGGAATAAAGCTTTTTGTTTTAGGAAGTTACTTGTTCGCCTTAGGACTACATCGTATGAGTGTGGAAATGGAATGTATATCTACCTTTTGATCTCATGTAAGCTTTCAGTTCATTTTAGCTATTTGAACCCTTTAATATATTTTCCCTAGAGCTGTGTATCCCTTTTGGATATATTTAGTCATTCCCCTTTGCCCTACGAGTTGTGGAAATGTTATAATGCACTTTTCATCCTTGTTCCTTTTCCCTTTAATACAGTCCGCTAGTTACTGCATTGGTTGAGGGGGAAGATGTGTTGTAACATACTTCTGTCCCTTTAACCCGGGGGATATCTATAGAGTTCTGGAAGCCTAATATGGTACTGTGGGTGTGCTAGTCAACCGCTGAATAGCTGGACTGTGGCCGACTCAGAGGTGGCTGTTACCTGTGGTGGATGTAATAAAGAGAGTTACTGAAAATATACGTGGAGTGCACTCTCTTAACAGAGACCCTCAGAGCAAGGTAGCGAGGTGTGCGCACTGTAATTTTTTTAATCGCCTTTTTAAAACTGTTTTAAGTTAAACACTGAAATTGCAGGAATAAGAGCGTTTTTAAACTTTTGTACCTGGACTTCCTGCTTGTCTCACCTGCCACGGTCCTGTGCCGTTGTGTGGAGGGCGTGGCTGAGGCAGGCGTAGGGCAGGGCATCAGCGCAACACTTCCGGTGTGGGAGGCAGAGGAGGAGCTTCACGCCTGCTCCCTATAAAACACCAATGTGTAGACTGCTGCTCAGCGGACGCGTGCAGTGGGCGCGCCGCTGGCACGCCAAAAGCGTGCCAAACGCAAGCCTGTCTGCGCCCATCCACGCCCGAACGGGCCCAGGGCCCAGGACCCCTGTTCTTTTAGAACCACAAGATAGGGTTAAGTACTCAGGAGAAGAGTTACGCAGACTATCAAGGCCGGTGGATAAAGCATGTGAACATAAGATAAATGTAGAGAGGAAAATACTAATATGTGAACACTGCAACGTGACACTAACACCTAAAATCCCAAAAAATAATAAAAGCAAACTGCAACTTGCACTACTAAATTGCAGATCACTGGCTAGACACAAACATGAGATCCACGACCTACTAAGAGAAAGATCATTGGATGCTCTATTCCTGACCGAAATCTGGCTTACCGAGAGCTCCACTCTAAACGTATTGGATGCCATTCTAAATGAGTACAGGCTAGTAAGACAGGATCGGGAGGGCCAATTAGGGGGTGGCATCGCCATAATTCATAAACACACAATAACATGTGAGATAAAACAAGCAGACATAGAATACTGTGAGGCTTTCTTATTCACGCTATTGGCAACAGAAAACACCACCATAGCGGGTTTCTTAATATACGGACCACCAGGCCCAGCAACACAATTTATGGCGAGTCTTGAAGAGAAAGTAATACACCCAGCTCTCAGACACAAAAATGTATGGGTGCTAGGAGACCTGAATATACACTTTGACAACAAGATGAATCAAGAAATTGACGCACTATGCAATGACCTACTGACACTAAATTTGGTACAAAAAGTAGAGACCCAAACACACCAAAAGGGACACATTCTAGACCCTATTTTTTCTAATTTCACAGAGATAGAGGTGGGAACACCTTGGCAATTCCCTGGTCAGATCACCTCCTAGTCCCTTTCAAAATACCTTACCATAGGAAAAAGTTACAACAACCAACAAAGAAAATTACCCCTAGGAAATGGAGCAATTTCAAATCCGCCTCCTTTTTGCAGGCACTGATGAAGAAAAAACCCACACTAGATGAAGATGTCAATAGAGCCAACAACCAACTGGAATCATGGATCACAGAGACACTAGATGAGATAGCACCATGGAGCACTAGGATGCCTAAGAGACAGAGTGCAACAGCACCTTGGTTTAATGATGAACTGATAAAAGCCAAAACAAAGTGTAAAAAGCTTGAATGATTATGGAGGAAGGAATATTGTAGCAAGGCCAAAGAAATCTATAAAAGTGAATTAAAACTACATCACTCACTAATTAAAAAACTCCAGATGTATTTTCTACACGGAAAATATTAAAAAAGCCAACAACGCCCCTAGAGAAATATTCACTATTCTGAAATCTCTCAAAACTCACAGAGAAAATGATGACACATCGGCCTCTGTGGAGATCTGTAATAAGATAGCAGAATTTTTTGCAGAGAAGGTTAAAAAAATATATGACGCCTTTTCCGGTGGAAGCAAGGCAGGGGACTAGCTTAACCAATGCTAACCAATCAAACTCTATAGGATGAATTTAAGATCCAGGAATTAGCAGAACTTAAAGCTACAGCCAAATGTATAAAGTCTGGCTCACCTCGAGACCCAGCACGACCAGAGAGAGTAATGGAGGGAGCAGACTTGATTATGCCATATATTTCAGAACTCATCTCTCGCTCCTTCCAGAAAGGGGTGGTCCCCACCAAATGGAAACAGGCGATTGTCAGGCCACTGAAAAAAAAAAAACATCAATAGAGAACATGGTATTAGAAAACCTACGTACATTCTCACTACTCCCATTCATAGCAAAAATTGCTGAAAAAATAACGAATAAACAATTGGCAGATCACATCAATACGAACAACCTGCTACACCCCTCCCAGTCAGGTTTTAGAAGGGCCCATTCAACGGAGTTGGCACTACTCCTGGCCACTGAAGCATTGAAAAAACATGCAGACGAAGGACAAACAGCTGCACTGATCCTCTTGGACTTCAGTGTGGCGTTTGACACCGTATCACACAAGCTACTCCTCCAAAGACTCGAAGCTTGTGGCATCAGGCAAAGTGCACTGAGATGGCTGACATCATTTCTCTCCGGACGGAGTCTTCAAGTGTCACAACAATCACACCTATCGGAGAGTTTTCCCCTGTCCCAGGGAGTCCCACAGGGTTCACGTTTGAGCCCTACTCTCTTCAATCTTTATGTGGGGCCACTGGCTGAACAGGTGGAGCAACATAATGCGTCAATCGTCTCCTACACAGACGACACGCAGCTGATTGTGCTGCTGTCTCAAAATGAGGATCAGGCTGCAATCCGTTTCCTCCAAATGTTTAGTAGAGGTGGCAGAATGGATGTCTAACCACTGCTTCTACCAAACGGTAGTAAAACGGGGGTAATGATTGTGGGCAAGGCACCAACCATCTGGTCATCGGTGTGGTGGCCTGAATCACTAGGTCATCCACCCACCCCAAAAGCAGAAGTTAAATACCTTGGAATATGGTTTGATGCTAAGTTGACATTCGACAGCCAGATTCGGAAAGTAGCAGGTAAATGCTATGGGGCCATGAAAACCCTGTGAAAGATCCTGGACCTTTTACCATCCATGGCCAGGAAAACAATAGTACACGCGATAATAACCTCCCAACTGGATTATGGGAATGTGTTATAACATGGTGCCACAAAAAAAGGACTGTCCAAACTTCAGAGTGCAAAACACGGCGGCTTGATTGGTACTTAGTCTACTGAAAAAGAGCCAACACGAAGAACGCACTGATAGGACTACACTGGCTACCAGTGGAAAAGAGAGTTATGTTTAAGGCAATGTGCCACTGCCATCGCATTCTTACAAAGAACAGCCCAAGTTACCTTCAACTACTGTTAACTCAATATATCCCAGGATGAAACCTAAGATCCATGGGGAAAGCTCTGGTGATGGTACCAAGAATATATAGAGCAAGAATGGGCACCCGCTCCTTCAGATACCTTGCAGCTAAGACATGGAATACCCTACCGATGGCCCTAAGAATAGAGCCATGTGAAAGTAGTTTTCGCAAGCAACTAAAAACCTGGTTGTTTGCCAAAACAGAATAAAGGCTACATCAGGTAATTGACATCTCCGGGTAGGTAAGCAGTGGACAGTACACCTCCTCAGATCCTGTTCCGATGTCTCAGCGCGGGGACACACCGTTGGTGTAACCAAACGCTCTACAAATGGAAATAAATAAATATGTCATCTTACACTGGCTGTCACAGGCGCAGTGAGTAATGTCTCATAGCCCAAGAAGTGTCATCTCACACCAATATCACCCGAGCTGACTGTTGTTCCATCTTCTAAGAGAGGCCATTTACAGCTGTTATGACAGGAGTAGTGAGAAATTCCTCATTGTATGAGAGATGCCATCTGACACTTCTTATAACAGAAGCACTGAGTGATGCCTCACAGTAAGAAACGCTATCTCGGACTGCTTGTAAAAGGAATACTAAGTCATGACTCAGTTTATGAGATGCCATATTACGCTGGTTATACGAGGACCAATGAGTGATGTCTCATAGTCTAATAAAAGAAGTCATCTCACACTGCTTATGACAAGAGCAGTGAGTGGTGTTTCATAATCTAACACGTACAACCTTTGAACAGTTATATCTAGAGCTGTATACCCATCCAATGGACTGAGAGACACCATATCATATTGGTTATAAAAGGAGTAGCGACTGATGGCGTATAGTTTAAGATGTCATCTCAAACTTGTTCAACAAGCTGTGTCTCCTAGTGTAAGACACATAATCCCACTGGTTGCAGTGCGAGCTGTGCGGTGTTGCCTCACTGTTGGAATTGGAAAAACTTCACTCTGGGAATCCATAAATTGGGGGTCAAAGTGTGGCAGAAGAAAGGGGTTGGAGTCACGAGGGGCGGAGCTTGAAAAACAATCTAATAGCGTGTACATTTATTTGAAAAATTCAATCTGCAAAAAAAATGTCAACAAGTACAAATGTGATAGCAAATCTGTTCTAGGCTACTTAATTGGTCACAAGCATGATTAGGGCACCTGTTGCAGTGATCTTTGTGTGCCCAGCAATTTTGGGAAGATTATAATAGCGGTTTGAGAATTCTGGTGGTTAATGCAGCTCTGGGAAAGTTTTGTGTTTTGTCCAAACATACATAAAGTAACATAAAGGATTAATTTGCCTGTTGCAAAGCACACCCTGTAACATGCAGATTTCACTTTTGTATTTTATGTTAATAGGTAAGCGGTGACTGCTTTTTTGACACTGAGATCATTTTGTTACATCCAGTTCTTAAGTTGCACTCCTTCTAATATAGCACAGTGATCTATTTACTGGCATCAAGAAGCTGTATGTGAACTGTAAGTCAAGGGATTTACATCCTTATTGTTTTTGTTCTCAATCTGTTGGTATTCTTATTGAAAGAAGGGTTACTCTGGAAGTTAATAAAGTCTTGTTGGTACAGACAAACCCAACTACTGCATTACATTTTATATCATGACTATGTGTTTCTCCTGACCGTTCACTCTTAACATATAATGTCTTCAACTATGGATGATATGTGACACCTTATAACTATCATTGTGTTATGTAACATTTCCTGTAGATAGGTTTACACACTTGTATGATTTGTTGTGCTTCTGTTTATGTTATAAATCACTTTGAAACTCTACACTGGTATGAGTAGCGCTATAAAAGATCTAATTTAAAAATAAATTGGTAAATCATTTAAATCATTATTATCATTATCATTTAAATCATTCTTAGTGTAGTGACGTATACACATGGATACATCTTGCATTCTTACAGTTCACGCTCATCTCTTACATTGAGGGTTGAATGAAGTCAAATACCTGCCTCAAGGTCATAGTTTCTCTAAAGCACTTGTGAAGTGATAAGCTATGTGCCTTTATTCCCTTCCACTGAACTGGCACCTGCGGATGATCCAGAATGATCCTTGAACAAAAGAAGGGCTAATGGCCCTTTAAATCAGGCCTTTGCTTGTGACTGGCTGGAAGTGACAATAAGAAAGCTCCTCGATGCCTGCTCATTGCTGCACTGAGAGAAATGTGGACAACATGTGGGCGCTGCTAAATTGTGTCCCGGTGTCGGAAAATGATACCAGGACAAATTCGGCCCAGAAATTAGTATGTGACATCACAATGCATGCCATTACATCGCATGCCGTTGCAATGCCAAACTTTACCCCGACTTTCTGTCGGGGGGTGCTGGAAATTGGAATAGATTAATTTTCTAGTCCAACTCCAGCGTGTGCAACAGTAGGGAAGGTGTTGGAGTTAAATCCAACACCTTCTACCCACTGCTGCACACCTTTTTCATTGCAACGGCATGCAATCTAATGGAATGCATTGTAACGGTTGCGTCGTAAAGGCTGTTTCCCCCAAGAAATAGCTGCCGGAACTGATGATTTTAATCCCCCTACTTTCCAGATCTGTGTCTCATAGTATTAGAGATGATATCTCACATCCAGAGTATCACAAACGCTGAGTGGTGTCTCGTAGTCTAAGAGATGTCACCTCACGCCGGTCACCTCAAGCTGCCTGTGATGTTATCAGTATAGGACATGGTATATCACACTGATAACAACAAAAGTAGTGAGTGATGTCTCATAGCCTAAGAGCTGTCATCTCACTCTTGATATAACATGGGCAGTGGGCTATATTTCGTAGTCCAAGAGATGTCTGTAGGGATGTAAAACTAGTTGTACTAGTTGTAAGATGTAAACACATATCTGATTAGGTGAGGGTTAGTTCCAAGTTAGATATATGAATGCCCTCCAGTAGGAGCAGATGTAACTTCCAGCTGAGTGCTGTTGACACTGGCTATTCTGTCTGCTTAGGAGTCCCCCCATCACTTTGGCATTGATGACCCAGGAGGCAGGTCACCACAATGCCCTCCCATTATGGTTGTAACAGGAGCAGTGAATGAGGATTATAGTCCAAGAGATATCCTGCCACATTGGTTGCAGCAGGTGCCCTGAGTGATGTCTTCATCTGTTTAGATGTCATTTCACACTGATTATAACAGGAACTGCGATTGGTCTTGGAGCCGAAGAGATGTCATATCACATTGGTTATAAAAGGAGAAGTGAGTGATGCCTTATTATCTATGAGGTGCCGTCTCACGCTAGTTATAACCGGAGCAGTTGGTGATGTCTCATAGTCTAAGAGATATATATATCAGCTGAAGCTTGTTAGATCAAAAGCTGTGAGTGATGTCTCATAGCCTGTGAGCTGCCATCTCACGCTGGTTATAACCAGAGCAGTTGGTGATGTCTCATAGTCTAAGAGATATATCTATCATCTGAAGCTTGTTAAATCAGAAACTGTGAGGAAGGTCTCATACCCTACAAGGTGCCATCTCACGCTGGTTATAACCGGAGCAGTTGGTGATGTCTCATAGTCTAAGAGATATATCTATCATCTGAAGCTTGTTAAATCAGAAACTGTGAGGAAGGTCTCATACCCTACAAGGTGCCGTCTCACGCTGGTTATAACCGGAGCAGTTGGTGATGTCTCATTGTCTAAGAGATATCATCTCAAGCTTGTTAGATAAGAAGCTGTGAGTGATGTCTCATAGCCTACAAGGTGCCATCTCACGCTGGTTATAACCGGAGCAGTTGGTGATGTCTCATAGTCTAAGAGATACCATCTCAAGCTTGTTATATCAGAAGCTGCGAGGATGTCTCATAGCCTACGAAGTGCCATCTCACGCTGGTTATAAACGGAGCAGTTGGTGATGTCTCATAGTCTAAGAGATATCATCTCAAGCTTGTTATATCAGAAGCTGCGAGGATGTCTCATAGCCTACGAGGTGCCATCTCACACTGGCTATAACCGCAACAGTTGGTGATGTCTCATAGTCCAAGATATATCTATCTTCTGAAGCTTGTTAGATCAGAAGCTGTGAGTGATGTCTCCTCCCATGAGCTGTCACCTTGCTACAGAAGCAGCTGCAAGAGATGCCCCACGGTATTATATAGAAGCCATCCCACATTGATTATATATTAAGATAAATCTCAGTTTGATAGGATTAGAATTTCGGAACTCAGTTGATGGAATATAGGACAGCCGAGGAGCGAGGAGAATGTGTTATTTGCTCAGGATCACTCAGTTTTCTCAAGTAAGAAAATTGCGATTCGAGCTTGGAGCTTCTGGCTCAGCATTTAGACCACATTTCCTCCCAAAACTAAGATGTCATCTCACAGTGGTTCTGAGTCACGAGGGTGTTGTCTCACACCATTGTAAGTTGTCATGTGAACCACGTTGTTGATGTAGGCTGGTGACCTCACGTGTCCCCCCATCCTTCAAGCCAGAGCCCTTCCATGCTACCAATCAGTATTGAGCACTTGGTTTGCATTGAGCTGCATTTCCAGCATCCCGTTGCCATGGCAACACACTTTAACGGTGGCCTTTACCTTCGAGGACAAGTGAGCTCCGATCGAGCAACTTCCGCCCCCACCTCTCTTCCATCACAATAGACCCTCGGGCCAAAACGTGAACCCTTCGAGGAGCTATAAAAGGATGGCACAGCCCCTCCACCCCCCCCCCCCCACACACACTATGTAACCAAGAGCCCAAGGAAGGCACAGTTTGTTGACTACAATGTTGTGTGCAAGCAATATAAACAACAATTAATTTTCACTTTTAAAAAAGGACTTTGTGTTGTGATTTCAGAAACACGATACATGGAAAATATGGGATACGTGTAAGATAGAACCAACAGGAGATGTGTTGAGGTCATGTTCTGTTGTACCCCAAGAATCAGGTGTGGAACGCTATTATGTTAAAATGGCTTCAGGGCGTGTGTCTTAGCCCAGACTGCGGCAGCTTCAGTGCACACACAGGCCCTCAATTATGGGGACTTGGTATAGGGCAGTGGAACAGTTACCTTGCTATGCTGCGTGACAGGGAAAGGGCCGAAATGCACTGTATTTAAGGCAATACGGTGCATTCCTTTCTTTTCCCCCTGTACTGGTGCCATTTCAGCCACCTAGCACCATGGTGCAAGGGTGTCTTTGTTGCATGCTGGATTGTTTTTGTGCAGGAAGGGGCACCTTCCTGTACAAAAAAATTCCTGAGAGGCGTTTTCCTCATTTTATATGTGCTCCAGAATGCAGTATACATCGAAAGAGTAACAAGCATTGGCATAGCCAATAGGTCTCGCCTTTGGGACCTTAGAAGTGTTTAGCCAGAGATATTGGCAATGTTTTTAAGGTATGTTGTAGATTAATGTAGCTGCTGTGTTTAATACTGTAAAGTTTGTGTGCAATTTGTGCTTAGTGTAGTGACGTTCCATGTTAAACACAGTCATTGAAACAGGAACTAGGATTGACTTTCATTTTCAGGTGAGGTGATTTAAATATTGTTCAGAGTTCCCATGCACCCAGGAGCATTTTCAGTATCTTAAGGAAATAAATGATAACCATGATGAAGCAATTTAGCATTAATACGACTTGAGTAACCTAGGAGAGTATGAGACCCTTCCTCTCTCCTTTACTTCCTCACCAATCCACCAAACTAGTAAAACAGTAAAGGGATCTCTTTCCCATTATGCCTTTTCATAACCAGCCAACACTGCATGGTGCCCGGATCCAACAACCTTCTCATATGAAAACCTCTGATGAAATATAGGTCCTAATTTCTCAACTCAGCCCAATCATTTACATGGGGTGGACAGGCAGAGGCAGCATTTCCATCAAGAAGACATATTCTTTACCAGTGCTTCTCGCCCAGCCTAACCTGGTTGACTAATAGTGGGGCGAACATTAGAGGCGAGAGAGAATCGGTCACATCACATAGGTCATACCCAGTGCTTTAAATGGGCCAGTACTGTCCGGTACTGAGTACCCCCACTTTTTTGTTTTGGGAGGGAGAGCACTGTCACTTCTCAAGAGAAATATCATACTTTTAATCGGAGAGTACAGGCACTTCGCAGAATCAAGCAGGAACTCTGGCACAGAGTACCTGCACTTCTATTTTTCCATTTCAGGCGGCACTGGTCATACCAAACCTTAGACCCTACATTTTGATTTGTTCTCCATCCAGACAGAAGCATGACGACACCTCCACCTCTTACCCATTCAGTGGCGGAGGGAGTGAACTATTCCATTTACAAGCTTCTGCCCCAGCAGCATCATGTCTACATGTCTCCCAATCCGTAAGCCTCACTAAAGGGAGCTGAGCTGGTAACTCGTACCACCCAAAATGCTGAATCCGCTATTAGACATCTGTGATATATTTCATTAGCATTTGCAAGCATTATTCCTGTCATTTTCTCTAATCAGCCATGTTCCATAAAGCAGGCGCCAGAGGAAAGGGGAGAGAGAGCGCGCGCCGGCCCATCTCGCGTCTATACATGCGGAATATGAGAAGCTTTTAATGAGCGGAATTCTTCAAAACTCACTCTTTTGCGGTAATGAATAGAGGTCCGTTCTTAGAAGTTCATCTAATAAAAGCATTTGTCCTCCGAAATGGGGGAGTTATCAAAATGAACAAGTGCGTGCGCCTCACGCAAGTAGGGAGTGGGGTGGAGTGTGGCCGAGAGCAGGCAGCGTTTCCCTTGTGGGAGCGAGCGCGATAATTGCTACCATACGGCGCCACTCGCTCTCGCAAGGGAATCGCCAGACGTGCACGCGTTGCCATTGGGAGCAATGCAATGCGTGCACGTTTTTGCCCGCAAAGCTGTGCCGATGACTAAAGGTCTCTTTGTTAAGCAACGCATGCGCGCTGCGTAGGCGAGACCTAAAAGCGAGGAGAAATAAAGATACTTCTCCTTGTTACGCCTCACCTTGGGAGGCGTAAGGTTTTGGTGCTTCCCCAGTTTCACATGCTCTCGTAAATCTGAGGAAACAACAAAATCCACGGGCGTTGCGTGGGAAAGTCCGCCACAACGCCCATGGAACGCCTCTTGAACACAGAGTAAGGCAATGAAGCGATTTTCGCTGCTATGTCTACCTCCATTGTTATGAGGCCATGCAAAGCTATGCATAGTGGCTTTGTGTGGCCTAATAGATATGATTTTGTGATTTGCACCGACGGAGTGCCACAAAAAGTGATGCAAGGGACTCATAAATGTGCCCCATAGTTCTTTATCTTGTGTGCTCTGCTGCGCTGCAGGTGGGCCCTCAATAGCAGCCTTTAATGCAGTATTTCACAACTCATCCAGAGATTCAAGTCCTTAAAAACAGATGGGAAATGTGATCCCCAGGTGGGGGGGTCACAGACGTGGTTAACGGAACAAAATATTCTGCAACTTTTGGTCTTTTATCCTCAGGTAAATCCATATAAAATACTATTCATACACTTTCAATGAAAAATAAATGTGCGGGAAAAGAATTGACGCAAAATGCATTCTTTTAGGACAGTTCTATGGGTTAATGTGATCACTGTAGATGTATGTGGATGTAACCATACAGTTACAAGACGGAATCCTGGTAGGTGCACTGAAACACAGTGTAATGTGTATGTATAGTGCTATGAGGTTCCAGCATGCAACTGAAAGCACTATGAATATACAAGTCATTATTTTACAATTTTATTAAACTAGCCGTGTTTGAGCCACTGAAAGCTCGAGCCAGATTCCTAGCTCTAGAACATTAGAGAAGAATATATCCATCTTGTGGCTGAATTGCATAATGTGAAACCATAAAACCTGGTCCTGGCTTCCCCATGTGACCAAACTGTGTGATCCTAGCCATATATTTTATGTCACCTTGCATCCTTTTTTTTCATCATTTTACTTTGAAATGCGGTAGGTCAGGATGTGTGCTGTACAAAAAGCTCTTGTGTTTGATTTAATAAACTTTAATATTGTTCCATGTTTAATACACACTAAGCCACCTCTTGTGTGCACATTTCGACAGACGTGCATGTTAGTTCGCTAATGGCATTTTTGTCAGGCCGGAGGGACATAAGTGTTTCTAAGTTCCTGATTAACAGCTGTCCCTTTTAATACATGTAGTGGTATAATCTTAGGTTCTAAGGTGAAATGCTTCTGCATGTAGTTTAAAAGAGACGTTATCATAATTTATGTGATGTTTGTTGCACAATGTACATGCTAAACCTTTTCATGGCTCGACTCGTGCATCGGCTCTTAGAGCCAAACCAGACCCTCGGCTCAGCTCGTTTCGGCTGTGGCTCGGCTCTCATTCATTTGTCTGCTTGCCCAGCACTATATCACACACAGTTTAAGATAGGTTGCTGCATTTAAAAACACATTTCTAGGTAAAGGAGGCTTTGTTTGTTTTTTCATTGTTTCCCAGGCCTCGGTGTCATGCTATCTCTGCCCTATCAGCCCACCTGCAAGGTGTCTGTAAAAGACATTGGCCCTGATTGTACAATTCTGTTGCAGACTATTATAGGAGGTCCTGTGCTCCTGCATACAGAATTACTGGTGCCTGAACTGCGAACCAGATGTTACCGGCTGGAAAAGCCAGGACCCTTCCACATGACCCCTTCCCAAACCTCAAACAAGGCACAAGTTCAGCTTTACATGGTCCCTCTTGCAAACCAGCATTCTCCCTCCTTACTCCTTCTCTTCAACTGCACCTTACAACATTTTCACCACAGCCTCTGCACACGTTTACCACTTGCTCAGAGCATCACATCCCACAAAAAGGGATCTACCATGCGGAATTCCACCTAGTAAATCCGGCTCCACACAGTAATTCCCCATTTATTGGAGTTTAACTTGTGATTGCACTGTACTCAGTGGTCGGGATCTGAGGGGTACGACGTACCCATACTTTTCTAATTTAAGAAAAACAGTTCCCCTACTTTTTGTGAAAAGAGAACCATCCCTGGACAGTTAATTCAGAGATGAAATACTTCAGCTGAAATTGTAAGGCAGGGAGCCTCTTGTGCTGTGAAACAGAGGGAGGGGCAGACAGCTAAACAAGCCTCCTTGCCAGGGTGCCTGCTTGTCTGAAAGAAATATAAACGTGCACAGCTGGTTCATCTGCAAATGTAAAGGGTGCCTGGGAGCCGGAATTGGCTTTCATTTATGGATTCACTTGAAGCTTCCTGATGACACAGATTGATTCTTTTTGAGTGGTATTGCTGTGAAGTGTGTGCTTCTAATTGACATTGATAAAAAAAAATGCAAGATTTACAGTCTGGGTATTACTAAAATCTATATTTTGGAAGCTGTATATCTTAAACCTTTTTGCACATTTTGTAGCAGCCTATCTTATACTGTGTGTAATGCAAGTTTCAAATAATGACTTACATATTCACAGCGCTTTCTGTCACAGACTGGGACCTCGTAGCACTTAACATCCATAAGTCACTATTCTCCACTGCATCAATCAGGATTCAATTCTGTGGCTCTCGGGTCAGAGACACAAACCTCTGCAGTGCATTAACTAATAGAGGTTTCATAATGTACAATAGTGCATTTCCAACTGAATAACTTAACTTGCATTTATTTTCCATTAAAGCTGCACCTTATTTATATGTAGTTACCTGAAGGTGAAAGATTGAAAAAGTACAGAATATGTTTTTTTAGCCACGCATTTTACCCCACCCCTAAACTCACTGAACCTGACGCCTTTGCACACAGCATCACAGTTCCCTTACTTTTTATAATTCACTTCAACCACTCACTGTTCTGGTGGATTGTTACTGCAAAGTACTGGTAATTACTCATGTGGAGTTTGCACCCCACCAGTACTATGCAACTTGTAATTGGGACCATGGTGAGCTACATAAACTGCCTGGGGACAGATCAAGAATGATGAAAGGTTCTGTTATCACTTGCCACCACATTTACTAGGCCTTCTTTTTATTCATGCCTCTTGGAAGCTTGTGATTTTAATTCTACCATAATTTCTTGATTGAAATATGCCAATGCTTGCTACGTTAGTGTTTCTTAGTCAGCTATTTACACGCTTCAAAGTGTTCAGAATATGGCAGCCACTCACACGCCCACTCACACCCACCTAAACTACTTACACACCCACTCACATGTCCATTCAAACACCCACTTACACACCCACACAACCACTCAAACACCTACTCACACACCCATACAGCCACTCACACACCCACTCACAGACCAACTAAACCACTTGCGCACCCACACAGTCACTCACACATCTATTCACACCAGACACAGCCACTCCCACTTACACACCCAGACAGGTACTTACACACCTATATAGCCACTCACACAGTCACTTACACAGCCACTCACACACCCACGCACAGGCAGTGATACACTTTGCAATAGCATATGTTTGTATTAAATGTGTTGTTGTTTTAGTATTAAATGTGTGCAAGGCAGATCTCTTATTTGTCCGAGGATTTGTGACAGATCCGTGGATCCATAAAATACATTTTAAAAAAAAGAAAGACTTGGGGGCTTATTTACAAGCCCCTTGTGTCGCCAGTGTGTCACTGTTATTATGGGGAAAAGTGATGTACTGACAGCCCAAGGGGTTTGTAAATAAGCCCCTTCGTGAATTCCATTTAAAAAAAGACTATGTTACCTTACTTTAATTTTTTTAATCTTTGCTTTAAAATATATAATAAGACTTACTGTGTGAATAAAATGTATTTATAAACTTGTGAAAATGTATATTAGTATATTGAACTCATGGGTCAAAATATAGTACAATTTCTATTAAAAACAGTGAAATTCACAAAAAAAACAAAGGTTATAAGGACGTCATAGTTGGAAATAGCATTAAAAAACTGTAGAAATTCATTGAAAAATCCAAAGGTTACAGGGACATTATAGCTAGGTTCAGTTTTTATGCACACAAAACCATGGAAATTCAGCAGTTATAGCTACCTGAGCTAACTATAACTTACGCCCCCTGCAATGCACTGCTTATGACATCACATATTACATCACTCATGACATGGTCAGTGAAATCAGTAATGACATCTCAAATGACATCACTGATGATGTCGCCCGGCAAAGTAAACGTGAGTATATTTTATAAAATGCCATCTAAATTGTTTTTATTTAAAGAAAGAAGACAGGTAAGAGACGTACAGCAAAGAGCTCACTGTAACCTTATCTAATACTACACTCACTTATCACCCTGGAGAGAGCTCTCAGCGGATAGTCCTATCTCTTCTAAACCACTGCTCTAAACGGTAATGACCAAAGTAAGACATCTAACCATACAGACTAGTGTAAAGCAAACCACAACCACACCATTTGTCAATGTGGAAAGAGGTTTTAGTGCAGATGTCAGTTTTACACAAACCACTAGAGAACACAGGTCTTAGCAGACAGGCCACTGTGTCACAAACCTCTAGCAAAATTATTTTTCATCCTGGAGAAAGGTGTTAGCGGAGAGGTCAATCTGTTGCAAACTACTACTACACTGAGCCATCACCCTAGAAAGAGGTCTTAGTGAACAGATTAATGTATTGCAGACTACTACTACACTCATTCATCACAAAGGAGTGAGGTCTAAGCAAGGTGGTCAGTATGTCATAAGACACAACTATACTCAACCATCACTGTGGAGTGAAGTCTCAATGAGCAGCTTAGATTGTTGCAAAGCACTACCATACACATACATCAGCAGGGGTCATGTGTTAGTGTAGAGGCTAGTTCACTCATAAATAGTACACCCACTTTAAAAATGAGATTGTAGTTCAGATGACATATGTTAGAAATACTAACACTCAGTAGCACAGAAAGAATAGTAATTTAACTAATGCACTAGCTCAGTATATATTTATTGGTGCCAGACATTTTCATGACACACTCACACTTACTGGGTGATGTCATCATTTGGTTACAGGGATGTTATAGTTAGGAAATAGAATTTAAAAAAACCTTAGAAATTCACTGAAAAAAACGAAGGTAACATAGACATTATAGTTAGGTTCAGATTGTACACACACAAAACCATAGAAATGCAGCAGTTACAGTTACCTGAGCTAACTATAACTTACAACCCCCGCAATGCACTGCTTATGACCTCACATATTACATTACTCATGACATGGTCAGTGACATCACTGATGACATTTAAAGTTACTTCACTGATGACATCTCCCACAAACCAATCACACTCCCACTCACAGCCCTATATAACCTCACATACACCCACTCCCACTCCCACACAACCACTCACAAACCCATTCACAGACCCATACAGGTACTCACACACCCACTCGCTGATTTATAGAGCCACTCAGCCGTCAAATTGCTGATACAGCGACATACACAACCACTAACTCACTCATACAGCCACTCATGCACCCACTCACTTACAAATACAGCCACTCAAACATCCAGTCATACAGGTACACAGACATTCACACACCTACTCACTCGCCCATACAGTCAATCATACAGCCACTCACTCACCCAGTTACTTACACAGCCCCTCAATTACTCATACAGATACTAACACATGTATTCACTCTCCTATACTGTCACTCACACAAGCACACACTCAGCCATACAGCCACTTTCACATTTACTCACTCACCCATGCAGTCACTCTAACACCCACTTACTCACCCATAAAACAGTTATGCACCCACTCAATCTCTCATACAGTCACTCACACACCCCATCACTGAACTAAAGTCACTGACACACCCACTCACTCACCCACACATCCACACACACAATCACTCACACACCCATATAGCCACTCACATACCCACTCATACATGGATACACACAGTCACACAGCCACTCATATAATATGTGTTACACATCGTATCACTCTTTAGTAGTATACAAACTATACTCATGTAACTTTTGTAATATCTTAGTATATATATGTAACACCCAGAAACTTTTCGAAAACACTCACACTTGCTGGATGATGTAATTTGAGATGTCTGAGTGATGTCACTGACCATGTCATGAGTGATGTAATATGTTAAGTCATAAGCAGTGCATTGCGGGGGCATAAGTTGTAGCTAGCTCAGGTATTTATAACTGTTGAATTGCCATGGTTTTGTATGAGTAAAATCTGAGCCTAACTATAATGTCCCTGTGACCATTGGTTTTTTCAGTGCATATATATATATATGTATATTCAACCAACTCTGTAATTCCTCCTTCCTCGAATCACCAGCAACCACGGACACCAATGAGCTTCAAAACGGTCTTTAATTAGAGCAAAAGGCAAAACAACTTACTCTACGCGTTTCGGGATAACTCTCCCTTGTTCACGAGTAAAGTGAAAGTCAACCAGGAAGTGTAATAAATAGTCATGTGATTTCCTTATGATAAACAAAGAAAACAGACTTCGAGGCTTCTCGTTACTTCACGAGGCCACTTTTTTCTTCAATGCAACTTTAACATGATTTAAATTCACACCTAATGTATTACGAAGAACTGAGCACAAAAATGGTTTTAGACTGAAACTATAGTGCATTATAGAAAAAGTAAATGGCAGTTATCATCCTTTTGGATCGTAAAGGTTAAGCATACACCTTTAAACATCAGTTTCAATTAAACCGTGATTTCCCTTAAACATAGTTACCAACATTGACCATTAGAGCCCATGTGGGCATTAATATCAAATGCCAATGATCTCAATTTTTACAACATGATAATGTCCTACTCGGCATGTAAACTAAAACGCCACAATGAATAAATGCATCTTTAGTTAATACTTCTTGCCCCAGTGGGCTTATAAAAGATACTCGATCTTCCATACGTCACCAGAATAGATCAAAGTTTTGCATCTACAAGAAAAAACAAATAAATCAATCAACCACTGATCGAAAGGAATCACTAAGAATACATTCCCTGAAACTTTACACATAATAAAATATTTAAAAACATTTTTAGCAATTACATTCATAAAATGAATAGCTGCTGACTCTCGTTTAAACAATGCAGGACTGTGACGCTGCCCTACAATTGAGGCGCCACACATCAGCGTTATTTAACCTTTTTTATTCACTCAATTGTAGGGCAGCGTCATATGGAGTATGTAGCGGCCCGGCTCGGGTCGCGAGACGCCCCGCCGCGGAAGAGCGGCTCCTTGATGCTGTGTGCAAACAAAAGCAGCATGAGATGGAACAGCGTGACCGAACTCTTGGGCAATACTGGATGGGACACGGTGGTCTCCAGTACCAGCGAACCTACTAAAGGATTTTAATATTTGAAGGAGGTATTGAGGCAAACTACTTAAGTTTCAAACTATGATGACCACAATGCAACATAGCCACGCCCACTGTGACATAAGTGAATATCAAGCGCTGCAAACACGGCGCGAAACTGAGCAGCTTTTCCTCCTGATGCAACCAGTGACCAAGGGCTGAGAAAGCCTGAAACGCGTTTGGTGTTCGTTAATTGCTGCCTGAAGATGCCGTTTTCCCTGACACCTGAGTGAATAAAAAAGGTTAAATAACGCTGATGTGTGGCGCCCCAATTGTAGGGCAGCGTCATATGGAGTAAGTAGCGGCCCGGCTCGGTTCGCGAGACGCCCCGCCGCGGAAGAGCGGCTCCTTGATGCTGTGTGCAAACAAAAGCAGCATGAGAAGGAACAGCGTGACCGAACTCTTGGGCAATACTGGATGGGACACGGTGGTCTCCAGTACCAGCGAACCTACTAAAGGATTTTAATATTTGAAGGAGGTATTGAGGCAAACTACTTAAGTTTCAAACTATGATGACCACAATGCAACATAGCCACGCCCACTGTGACGTAAGTGAATATCAAGCGCTGCAAACACGGCGCGAAACTGAGCAGCTTTTCCTCCTGATGCAACCAGTGACCAAGGGCTGAGAAAGCCTGAAAAGCGTTTGGTGTTCGTTAATTGCTGCCTGAAGATGCCGTTTTCCCTGACACCTGAGTGAATAAAAAAGGTTAAATAACGCTGATGTGTGGCGCCTCAATTGTAGGGCAGCGTCATATGGAGTATGTAGCGGCCCGGCTCGGGTCGCGAGATGCCCCGCCGCGAAAGAGCGGCTCCTTGATGCTGTGTGCAAACAAAAGCAGCATGAGAAGGAACAGCGTGACCGAACTCTTGGGCAATACTGGATGGGACACGGTGGTCTCCAGTACCAGCGAACCTACTAAAGGATTTTAATATTTGAAGGAAGTATTGAGGCAAACTATTTAAGTTTCAAACTATGATGACCACAATGCAACATAGCCACGCCCACTGTGACGTAAGTGAATATCAAGCGCTGCAAACACGGCGCGAAATTGAGCAGCTTTTCCTCCTGATGCAACCAGTGACCAAGGGCTGAGAAAGCCTGAAACGCGTTTGGTGTTCGTTAATTGCTGCCTGAAGATGCCGTTTTCCCTGACACCTGAGTGAATAAAAAAGGTTAAATAACGCTGATGTGTGGCGCCTCAATTGTAGGGCAGCGTCATATGGAGTATGTAGTGGCCCGGCTCGGGTCGCGAGACGCCCCGCCGCGGAAGAGCGGCTCCTTGATGCTGTGTGCAAACAAAAGCAGCATGAGAAGGAACAGCGTGACCGAACTCTTGGGCAATACTGGACGGGACACGGTGGTCTCCAGTACCAGCGAACCTACTAAAGGATTTTAATATTTGAAGGAGGTATTGAGGCAAACTACTTAAGTTTCAAACTATGATGACCACAATGCAACATAGCCACGCCCACTGTGACGTAAGTGAATATCAAGCGCTGCAAACACGGCGCGAAACTGAGCAGCTTTTCCTCCTGATGCAACCAGTGACCAAGGGCTGAGAAAGCCTGAAACGCGTTTGGTGTTCGTTAATTGCTGCCTGAAGATGCCGTTTTCCCTGACACCTGAGTGAATAAAAAAGGTTAAATAACGCTGTTGTGTGGCGCCTCAATTGTAGGGCAGCGTCATATGGAATATATATATATATATATATATATATATATATATATATATATATGTGGGGATTCAAGCTTTTAGATTATGGGCTCCATGGACATTGTTTTTGCCCATTGGAGGGCTGATCTGTGTTTCTGTCATCCCATTTAGGGTAGAATGTAGACTGCGTGCACTACATGTCCCAGCTATCACTGGGAACTCATTGGAGTAGTCCATTAGAGGGCAGTGATTTAAATAAAGTGCCGTAGTAACACGAGACTTTGACTATGCCTATGATTAAGGGATTACTTCTCCCGGAACGCGTCAGGCCAATTTGAATATTGTGATGTCCCTGGTGCTCAACGGATGATTCTTGGTTCCTGAGAGCGTTCTCACCGGCTGAGCTCCTGTTTATGATATATATATATATATATGTATATATATATATATATATATATATATATATATATATATATATATATATATATATATATTTCTGAAGTATACATCTGCCTGTGGATTCCTCACCTTTTGAATACCCCCTGCGCCAGCATCCCGAGGAAATTCTTTTCCTAGCTCTCCCACGTAGACGAGGACGTCATAATAGCACGGCTCCTCTTGTGACTCCGTATGACGTCATCGGAGCCATAAGAAGAACTCGTCGGCGTGCTGACGTCAGTTCCCTTTTTTCCGCGCCGTCGATGCGTAACGGTTTGTTCTAGGGACTCTCCATTTTCTTGGCGATTGCTTTGTTTCATCGAATTATTACAGAGATGGCTACTTCTAAGAAGTCTGGATTCAAGCCATGCAGGGAGTGTGGTGGACATATGTTGATGACTGATCCCCACGATGATTGCCTTTGGTGTTTGTTTTTTGACCACGACGTCGAAGGGTGTCAGTGCTGCAGGAAAATGAATCCTAAAGCTTTGATGGAACGAGAGTCAAGCTCTTCATGGCTAAAGCGAAGAAGGAGAAGAGGGGTCGAAAACGTTAAAAGTCGTCAACTTCGTACACTTTAAATTCAAAGAAGCACAAGAAGTCGAAGAAGAGGCATAGTTCTTGGCGTCGTTCTTCGAAGGGCACCTACAACGGCTCAGCGACGTCGGAGAAAAGACTTTGTGTCTCCATCACCTTCTCCTTCTCCGCAGGCGTCTCCGAGGTCGCCGGCATTGAGGGGCTCTTCGATGCCTAAAGGTACTGCGATGCCCAGGACATCTCTGACGCCCAGGGAGGCTTCTCCTGGTTTTTGTGGCTTCGCCGGTGCGGGCGCCGTCTCCACCGGCTCTGCAGCTTCCAGTTCAGCCTCAGGTGGAACCTGTTCAGGAAGGTACGGATCCTTATCCTCTTTTTCCTGGCCCTGGAACGGATCCTACGCATCTTTTAAATGCAATGTTTGGCATGTTTGCCAGGGCCTCCCTTCCTACTGGTGCACCTTCGGGCCCCGTGGGGCCATTGGCCTTTAATTTGGGTGTGCGTCATCAATACGCCCAGGCACCTTTCGTGCCATTCATGCCAACGGCTCAGGCTTGGCAGTTTCCAGCGCCGAGGTCCTCCATTCCAAATTCTCAGACTCCATCTGTTGTCGAGTCGGCGCCACCTCTGATTCGATCGCCAATTATGAAGCAGCGCTCTAGGAGAGATGCGCAGAGACTGCTTGAAGAGGAAGAATATAGGCAAGAACAGGAGGAGGAAGAGATTGTCGACTCTGTTGACAAATTTGAAGGCTTACAGGAGGCCAGTGAGTTGGATACTTCCCCAGAATGGGAACTCTCCTCTCCAAAGGCTGGGGTTTCACAGGATGTTGCTCCTTATCATGTAGTTGTAAGGAAAGCAGCTGAGTTGCTTGACCTGCAATCACCTTCAGCTGAGATAAAATCTAACTTTCTGACTGAGGTTCTTAATACGTCTTCAACAGTGGTTGAGCCTCTTCTGCCCTTTAATGAGGCTTTAACAGAACCTCTTTTGGAAGTTTGGCAAAGACCCTTGACTGCTCCAGCCGTTTCCAGGTCTATTGCCAGGAAGTACAAGCCAGCTCCTGGGAATCCTGCTTCTCTGTCTACTCATCCATCACCTGAAAGCTTGGTGGTCCAAGCTTCTTGCTCCAAACAGTCATCTGGTTCCTTCCCTGCCATCCCGGGGATAGGGATTCTAAAAAGATGGAGCAGGCGGCAAAAAAAGTATTTTCATCTGCAAGCATGGCATTGAAATCTACCAATGCTACCTGCTTACTTGGAAGATATATCCATGGACTCTGTTACACAGCTAGCCCCAAAGCTACCTGAGGATGATCGGGTTAATTTCCTTGAGACACTTTCTGACTCTCAGGCTGCTGCCCGTCAAGTTATACAGCCAGGTTTGGATACGGCTGACTCGGTGGCCCGAGTAATGGGATCTTCTGTGGCAACAAGGAGACAAGCTTGGCTAAGATCATCTAGATTTTCTCCTGATGTTCAGGCACCCCTGTTGGATTTGGCCTTTGATGGTACGAGACTGTTTGGCACTAAGGCCTACTCTGCTTTACGACGCTTTAAAGATAGCAGAGCGACTGCAAGATCTCTGGGCCTTCAAATGCAGTCTAGAGGGTACGGCTACAAGCGGTATCGAGGTTTTGGAAGAGCAGCTTCCTTCTGTGGCCGCCAGCAACCTCAGCAGAGTCAACTGCAGCAGAACCCTTTGTACGAATTGTACAGGGGTAAGAATAGAGGCCATTTTCGAGGAGCCGCTCGGCAGCAGTCCTCCTCCTCCTCCTTCTCCTCTTCTCCTCCCCCCACCGTTGGTGCCACAGGAAAGCAGCTCTAGATCCCCCATCTTAGAGCATGTTGGTCCTGTAGGAGGTCGGGTGTCCCACTTTCTACAAGATTGGAAATCGATGACTTCAGACCGTTGGTTTATGAATCTTGTAGAGAATGGGTACACCCTCCCTTTTTTAGAGTTTCCTCCTCCTTACCCTCCTCGCCAGGGTTGGTGTTTAGAGGACCATTTGTTGCTTTTGCAGCAGGAGGTTCTTGCCTTGCTACAGAAAGGTGCGATAGAGGATTTTGAATCTTTACCTCAGACAGTAAAAGTTCAAAATGATGACCTTGGCTCAGGTTCTTCTGGCGCTGCAACAGGAAGACTGGATGGTGTCCATCGATCTGCAGGATGCGTAATTACATCTTCCCATCCTGAAGTCGCATCAGAAGTATCTCCGTTTCAGGGTAGGATCGCAACACTACCAGTTTGCGGTCCTCCCGTTCGGTCTGACTTCCCCAACTTGAGGCTGTACAAAGGTGATGGCGGTGGTAGCAGCACATCTCAGAAGGTCAGGGGTTCCTGTTTTCCCCTATCTGGATGACTGGCTGTTGAAAGCAGAGTCTCTGGAGGTGGTGTTGCGCCGCTTGCAAGCAACAACACAACTGTTGTTCAACTTGGGTTTCTCGATAAATGTACCCAAATCTCACCTGGTACTTCTCAGCGCAGCCTGTTCATAGGGGCAATACTGGACACTACTGTGTGTCGGGCATTCCCGCCTCCGCAGAGGATTCTCGACATTCAGGAGATGATTCCTTTGTTTCACGATGGAGCGGTTGTTCCAGTCCTGAAGGTTCTTCGTCTGCTCGGTCTGTTCGCTTCCTGCATACTGTTGGTCAGTCATGCACGCTGGCACATGAGCGCACTCCAGTGGTGCCTCCGCAGGCAGTGGTATCAACACAACGGAGATCTCGGGAAGAAGGTCAGAATCTCCAGAGATGCTGCAGCGGACCTGACTTGGGGTGTGCAGGGCAACCTGTCTCAGGAAAAGCCCTTTCAGCCTCCTCCTCCGGTGGCCACAGTGATCACGGATGCCTCCACTCTAGGGTGGGGTGCTCATCTGGGGGATCTGGAGGTCAAAGGTGTTTAGTCCCCAGAGGATAGGTTGCTTCCTATCAACCTTCTGGAATTGTGGGCGATACGTTTGGTACTAAAAGCTTTCCTTCCATCCCTTCGCGGTCATTCAGTTGAGGTCCTGACGGACAACACTACCGCGATGTGGTACATCAACAAACAGGGAGGTGTAGGGTCGTATCGCCTCTGTCGAGAGGCTCTGCGACTATGGTCCTGGGCTCAGGGACATCAGATTTGTGTGCTTGCAAATCATCTAGCCGGTGTAGTGAATGTTCGTGCGGACAGTCTCAGTCGGCATTACTCGGCTGATCATGAGTGGCGGCTTCATCCGGAGGTGGTCTGTCACATCTTCGAGATGTGGGGATCTCCTCGGTTGGACCTGTTTGCCACTCACGAGAACGCGCACTGCCCGTTGTTCTGCAGTCTCCAGTATCCAATGCAGGGAGCGCTGGGGGACATGTTTCAATTGGATTGGAGCTCGCAACTCCTTTACGCGTTTCCTTCCATACCCTTGATTCCTCGGGTTCTGAGGAAGATTCGCCAAGACCGGGCCCAAGTTATATTGATCGCTCCGGATTGGCCAAGAAGGGTGTGGTACACAGATCTACTTCACCTCTCATCGCACCTTCCGCTCCGTCTCCCTTTCAGGGCAGACCTCCTCTCGCAATCGCAGGGGCAGGTTCTACCCCCCCACCGCCAGAGCCTGCGCCTTCATGCCTGGAGATTGAACGGGGCAATCTGAGTTCATTCTCTCTCCCTCCAGATGGGGTGGATGTCATTTTATCATCCAGGAGGCACTCCACCAAATCTGTGTATTCTTCCAGGTGGCCCAAATTTGTGAAATGGCGTGGAGAGAGGTCCATTGATCCTTTGAAGTCCCGCTTGTCTGATGTGTTAAGTTTTTCCCTTTCCTTGGCCCAGCAGGGTTGTGCTGTGGCTACAGTTAAAGGTTATTTATGGGCTTTTATTTGTTTGCCGGATCAGCCGTCTTTATTCAAATCTCTGGTTGTTATGAGTTTTATTAAGGGCCTTACAAATAAGTTTCCTCCCACTCCTTTCATTATGCCTCAGTGGGATTTAAATCTTGTTCTTACTTTTCTAATGGGTTCTCCATTTGAGCCTCTTCATAGTTGTCCTTTGAGGCTTCTCTCTTTTAAGACGGTTTTCTTGATTGCCATTACCTCGGCCAGGAGGGTAAGTGAGCTTCAGGCTCTTAGTTCTAAACCTCCATTCTTGACCATTCCTGCAGATAAGTTGGTTCATAGGACCAGGGCTGCTTTCCTTCCTAAGGTGGTTACTCTTTTCCATTTGGGACAGTCCATTATCTTACCTACCTGCTATCCTCCCCCTCACCCTTCCAAGGTGGAGGAGAGACTTCATCACTTGGACCCGAAGAGTGCGGTCAGTTGTTATCTGGACAGGACCAGGGAATTAAGGCTGAATGCTCAGCTCTTCGTGGGCTACATTGGTCGGATGAAAGGAAGAGCTGTACACAAGTGAAGTCTTTCCAGATGGATCATCTTGTGTATCAAGATCGGCTATGCTCTAGCCAAGAAGGACCCGCCTGACGGTATCAGAGCTCATCCTACCAGAGCTAAGTCATCTTTTTCTGCTTTGGCTAGAGGTGTTCCTGTTGATATTTGTAAGGCAGCAACATGAGCCTCCCTCCACACCTTTGCAAAGCATTACTGCTTATATTCGGAGGTTAGGCTGGACGGACATTTTTCTCGTTCTGTTCTGCAGGATTTTTTGGTCTAGTCAGGTGACACCCTCCTCCGGGAGAGGTACGGCTTTGGGATTCTATTCAAAATGTGAGGAATCCACAAGCAGATGTATCCATCAGAAGAACAAGTTACTTACCTTCTGTAATGCTTTTTCTGGTGGATACACTATCTGCCGGTGGATTCCTCACTGTCCCACCAACCTCCCCGTTGTCCACCTGTTTCTACCAAAAATGCTTTAACTGTTTGACATGAGTGTTTTTAATATATCTTTTTCATGCTTATGCTTTAATAGTGGAAAATGCTTGGTCTGTTGCCCTTTTTCCATGCTATTATTAGTTAGACTATGTGTGCTTGCATTTGTATATATATTTTGTATACTGTGTATACATGTAAAAATGTGTCGGTCCACCCGTTTGCCTCGAAGGCACTGACAAAATGGGTGGAACTGATGTCATCACGCTGACGAGGTCTTCTTATGGCTCCGATGATGTCATATGGAGTCACGAGCGAAGCTGTGCTATTATGACATCCTCGTCGACGTGGGAGAGCTAGGAAAATAATTTCCACGGAATGCTGGCGCAGGGGTGAGGAATACACAAGCAGATACTGTATCCACCAGAAAAAGCATTACCGAAGGTAAGTAACTTGTTCATATATACATAGATATATATGTATATCTATATATATACACACACACACACACATACACATATATATGCATATATTATTATCTACTGGCGGTCGCCAGTAGATAGTTATAGTTAGGACCGTGTTTCCATAGGAAATCCGCAACATTCTATTTGGAATAACTTTGGCGCCGGTTGACGAATCCTCGCGACATTTTCAAAATAGGTGGGGCGCTCCGCTCCGCTCCTACCCTGAAAGTCTCTGGGGGATTCGTCAAGCGGGGGCTGAGAAAAAAGGGGGGTCCCAAAACACGTTTTCCCCATGCAATTTTCCATAGGGACCTTTAGTCCAAGGTACAGCCCGAACGGCTGAACAGAATTACTTGAAATTTGGCAGAGAGGTAGTCCTCAGCTCAGGGAAGTGCCTTTTGCAGGTCTGGTGTCAATCTGTTCAGTAGTTCCTGAGAAAATCAAAAGTAAAATCATATATATATGTGGGCGGAGCCTAACCACACATCTCATCCTGAGATCTGATTGGCTGTCAGCACTTCATCCAAGAAGTGTTGGCAGCTATCTTGGGACCAATATACACGATAGCACCTCATTAAAAAGCATTGCAGTTAATAGAAGGTTTTAAGACTTTAGTTACATTATAAATCATTTGTTGATGGTACCATACTCATTTTAGGAATTGTTGTATGTTCTAAGGTGATTTCACCATGTGAAAAAGCCTTCTGCTGGGATATCATGATTGAGAGAAAAATATTTTCTCATGCTTTTCCCACAGAGGTTTGGAAGGTGATCTATAAGCTAAACTGAGAGCTTATTTTCTGTAAATTCATATTATCTTTCTCAGTCATGTGAGAATGAAGTCTGACATTCTCAGTAAAACATGTACATCCAACAAGGGCAGAGACTGTCAGTTGATTCCTTTGCGTTCTACTGCAGCTTCCCAGAGTGTTCCAAAGAACAACTAGAGCGCTAACAGTCCTACTTATGATAAACGTATGGCACACCTGAAGCCATCTTGCTTGGATTAAAGTGGTAACTCTTAAAACATTTAATTTAAAAAGGAACAAAATGAGGGGGTTCATTTTTCCATAACAAGTATGATTAGTGCTGCAGAAAGAAAAACTAGGGCACATTTTGACTTCTGAAATCCTCTTTTCCTTCATTAAAAAATTCTGACATCTAGACTGCAACATGCACTTTCAATACCAGCAGCAGTTTCCCCTGGTGAGCAGTAGCTTTACTACAGTGATCTAATGTGCAAAAAGAGTGCTAACATTCTGAATGTATGGCAAATGTGTGACACATCTGAATGCCTTCTTGATGGAATCAAAGTAAAAAACTGAAAGTATTTCCTACTGAGGAGACTGCAGTAAATGACGAAATTAGGAAACTTCATAACAAATAAATCTCCCAAGATGGCCACCAGAGACAAAAGACCCCAAATGTAGCCCAAATATCACCCAGATGTAGCCCAAGTATAGCCCAATGACAGAATGTCCCAGAGTGTTCTTAAAAACAACTAGAGCGCTTACTGTCTTCATTATGACAAAAGTATGGCACACCTGAAGCCATCTTGATTGGAATAAACTGGTAACACTTAAAACATTTAATTTAAAAAGGAACACAATGAGGGGGTTCATTTTGCCATAGAAATTATGATTAATGCTGAAGAAAGAAAATGAGGGCACATTTTGAGTGACTTCTCAAATCCTCTTCTATTTCATTAAAAAATTCTGACATGCAGACTGAAACATGCACTTTTAATACCAGGAGCAGACTTCCATGGTGAACAGTAGTTTTACTACAGTGATCTAATGAGCAACTAGAGTGCTAACTTTCAGAATTTATGGCAAATGTGTGACATATCTGAATACCTTCATGATGGAATCAAAGTAAAAAACTGAAAGCATTTCCTACTGAGGAGACTGCAGTACATGAGGAAATTAGGAAACTTCATAACAAATAAACAAATAAATCTCCCAAGATGGCCACCGGAGACAAAAGAGCCCAAATGTAGCCCAAAATCACCCAGATGTAGCCCAAATATAGCCCAATGACAGAAGTGTGCAAAACACTTATTATTTTGTGTTTTTGCAGTGTTATATAGTGCAGACTTGTCAGGTATTGGAGTGCTTTACATGAGCATTGGTTACATCACACAAGAACAAATTCATTTTGGTTGTAGACATGGGGAGACTAAGTGATTTGACCAGAATCACAGAATGTCGAGCTGAAGCAGAAACTCCAACCTGGTTCCCCAGTTGCAAAGTCTGCAGTTCTGGAAGTAACACCACATCCTCTCCCCTAAGTGCAACATTTAATCAAGTGGTCAACTGGATAAAAAAACATAAAGACAACAAATAATTTAAAAGTGCTTTGTCGCTATTTGCAAACTCCGAAAATATGTCCTTATTTTAGTCTTTTAGAGCACTAACCATAATTTTGATGCCAATAAGACCCTCTCATATATGTAATTTCTAAAGGAAATGCTCTAGGTATTACAGTTTTGATTACATCAAGATGACGTCAGGCGTTCCACACTTTTGTAATAAATATAGAATGTTAGCAATCTAGTTGTTCATTAGGATACTGTTGAGAGGCAGAGGCCAGGGGCACGGACTCTGAAAATTGAAGGCAGGTAGGAGGGTGCAAAGGCAACAATTTAACCACACTGAGCAGGCAGGAAGGGCCGTGGCAGCACAACAGACTATGGAGGGCAGTGGAAAGGGGGGCAGGGGCAACAAACCAACAATACAGGACTTGCAAGAGAGGCTGTGGCAATGTAATAGACCATTGTGGGCAGAAGGAAGAGGCAATGGTAGTAAAACCATACATGCCAACAGACCCGATTCAGCCAGGAAACGTCCAATGTTTTTAAGCTCAAATGGGCTTTATTTGATCTGTCTCCTGTCTACAATCTCCTCTTTTTCAATGTAACTCAAAGGGGAAAATCAATACCCCAGTTTTTTTTCAAAATCTCCCTCTTACCAAGTTCAAAATGTTCGCAAGTATGGTACATTGGATCATGGAAGGAAATGGGGTAGGGACATGGACTTGGATAACAGAGGACAGGAGGGACATGGAGAGGTGCACCAAACTGATCCTGCAGGGCAGGCATCAGGGTTTGTAGCAGCACAATACACCACACAGGGCATGCGGGACGGGAGTGCAGCACAACAATCCATAGAAAGCAAGAGGGAGGGGACAGGACCATGCACATGGACAACATAGAACAGAGGGGCAAGAGGCAATGGTAGCTAGCTGACCATAATGGACAGACAGGAGAGAAAGCTGCAGCATAACAGACCATAAAGGGCAGGAGGGACGGATCAGGGGCATTACAATGGAACAGACAAGCCAGGAGGGAGGGAGTAGGGGTCTGCACATGTAAACAGAGGGCTGGGGGCAAGGGGGCAGGGCAGGAGCAGCAAGATAGCCATGGAGGTCAGGCAGGATGGGCACTAGAAGCAAGACACACCATGAAGAGCAACAGTGAGACTGTGATGGCATACACACAGACCATGGAGGGAAGGTGGGAGGGGGTCAGGGGCAGCTAACTGACCACACAGGGAAGGTGGGAGGGGCCATGGCAGCACAGAAGACCATGCATGGCAAGTGGGAGGGTTAGTGGCAGCACAATGGCTATGATGGGCAAGAAGGAGGGTGCAGGGGCATGCACAAAGGACGATGGAGGATAGAAGGGAGGGTCAGGACCTGTGCACAGACAAGAAAGTTCAGGGGAAGGGGCCTCACAACAGACCGCACGGGGCAGGCAGGAGGAGCAGTTGCAGCACAACAGACCAGGGAGGGCAGAAGGGTGTGGCAGTACAATGGACCATGTAGGACAGGAGGAAGAGGATAGGGGCATGGCATGTGGACAGGCAGGGTGGAGATGGTAGGGACAGGTTACAGTCATCTGACAATGCTAGGCAGGTGGGAGGGGAGTGGCAGCTCAACAGAACACTCAGAGTAGATAGGAGTGGCAGGTCCATGGAACATGGTGGGCAAAAAGGATGGAGCAGGGGCATGCACAAAGACATCGGAGGGCAGGGGGAAGGAGAATAGGGGCAGCAAGCTAAGCACAGAGTTTAAGCAGGAGGTCAATGATGGGGCAAATAATTGGGCAATGGAGGGCAGGAGGAGGGGACTGGTACATCATACTAAATTGAGGGCAGTGGCAGCACATCAGACCATGCATGGCAGGAGGGAGGAGGCTAGTCCATGGATTCACACAACAGAGGATAGGGAGGAGGGGGATGGGGCAGCAAGCTAACTGTTCAGAGAAGGCGGGTATTAGGAACTTTATTGTTTTTAAAACGTGTGTCTGTGCAAAGTACTTAAAATATGAACAAGTATGCAGCATAATCTCACTTTTATTCAGGAAGAAGAGGACGTTTGTGACTGTGACTCCGGGCTCACTTGGCAGAAACACCCCCTGATCCTCCACCCCCTATCGCAAAATGTAATGCCCGTGAAAAGGGTAGGTGAACACAGTGTTATATAGAACATAGTCCTGAGAGCACGATTGAAAATGAAAACTAGATATAGTGTATGGTATAAACTATGCACCAAAAATTGTGATATAAGATGAACCGGGCGTGAAATATAATATGCAATACATTGTGCGCAATGACAGATTCATTGGAGAGTGTGAGATAGCACAGGCACTAGCGCGTGCTATGCGATGTGCGCCTTGGAGTGTAATATGCACAGGGCAGTGTTGTGTAACCTAACTAGTCTCTAAAGTTGTAATATAAAATATGTGCTGGGGAGTGTAACATTGCATATGCTCTGTGACAAAGATATGGATCCCAGATTGTAATATGTATGGCATAGCACTGTGCGTTATAACATAGGCATCGAGGAAGGCACGTTAGATGGAGCAATATAACCCGTGCGAAGACAAGTGTGGCATGACATATTCACGGGGTGGTGTTACAGTGCACATGGGCTAGAAAGTGTCATAGCATATGCACTAGCTGGTGGAATACAACACAGAGGTGTGTGGCACTCGGCAGGCAATGGTGGGTGTAACACAGCATTGGGCTCTGCCAGGAGCGCGCTGTGACTCTCAAGTGATGTTCGTCCCCTTTCCAGAGAGTAAAATAAAAAGTATTACACATCCGGCAGTGGATGTGTGTTATATTAACCGTGAGGGGGGTTTCTTACATAGTTTTGGTCGATTTTTTGTCGAATCCCCTTTGAATGGCTTGGTGTGCATGTGTATTAAATGTGCCCGTCAATAGCTACCCATGTTTGTATAAATAAACGACAAGGGTGTCTACCGGGATTAGGCACGGTAGGGCATCAGACATGTCAGAGCTTCACTAGTGGTGTAAATACATTCCACGTGGATTCATTGTATGCATAGTCGCCTTTTAATGAATATCACTCAAATCGTCATGGTGATAGGTACGTACGGTTTGTCCAGCATGTCCTAGGTGTGTCTATAAATATTTTTTTTTTTTAAATAATAAAAAACAGTGGTCGGCCCTGGGGATTGGGGTCAAAAAAATATAATTAGGAGACAGGCCCTGGGGGATGGGGTCATCAGGGCCAATAAATTAGAAGAAGAAGGGGAACCACACAGCTCCCCTTCTTAAAAAATTAAAATAAATAAAAGACTGGCATCGTGCCGAAGGCCACGCCCCCTCCTTGCAGCACTCTGCAAACGCGCCCCCTGGCGAGTTGTAAGTTGGGGAATTAATTCCTCTTCAATGCTGAGGGTCCCTGAGGGCCAACTAGCCCAACAGGCATCTCCAGTATGCGCCAGGGAGCTGCGCTGCAGACAGGTGTTCTGAGGCCAAGCCCCTTTTTACACCTCTCTGCAACGCAGCTCTGTGGCGCTTACTGGAGGTACCTAGTGGTCTAGTTTGACCCTAGGGACCCTTAGGATTCAAGGGGACTTAATTTCTCAACTTAGAACAGCCACAGGGCGTGTTTACACAGTGGTGAAGGGAGGGGACGGGGCCTGAGGTGACGTGTGCAAACACCCACTATGGCACGTTTTAAATTGGGGATATAATTTCCCTTCAATACTGAGGGCCCCTGGGGGCTAACTAGCCCACCAAGTGCTTCCAGTAAGCGCCACTGAGCTGCGTTGCAGAGAGGTGGTCCAGGCTGTGCCACTTTTTACACCTCTCTGCAACGCAGCTCTGTGGCACTTACTGGAGGTACCTAGTGGGCTAGTTGGACCCTAGGGACCCCCAGAAATCAAATGAACTTAATCTCCAAACTAAAAACGGACACAGGGCGTGTTTACACAGTGGTGAAGGGAGGGGACGGGGCCTGAGTTAACGTGAGCAAAAACGCCCTGTGGCCTGTTTTAAGAGGTAGTTTTAATCCCCCTGCCCTATTATATATCAGGGGCTTACAGAGGAGGTCATGCTAATCACAGGGGGACCCCAACGCATAATGTTCCCTAGTGTATGTAGGTGTTTTCACTGTATTCTAAGTGTCTTTTAACATAGCACTGGCTCTAGGACTGGTTAGTCAGACTCAGTTACCACCAGTATTCGTCTGAAAAAGTTGAGGGTACAGGATGATTTTGCAACAAGGATTCTTTCTGCTCTTCTTTTTGTTCTTTCTGCATGTTATCCTTCTTCCTGCACTTTTCTTCGTCTTTGAGGACTTCTGTTGCTTCTTTCTGCACTTCTTTTTTTCTTTCTGTGCATTTTTTCTTCTTTCTTCACATGTCCTATCTCTGTAGGCATAGTTAGAAATTAGCATTTAAAAAACCTTTGAAATTCACAGAAAAAACCATAGGTTTCAGGCACGTTATAGTTAGGAATTAGCATTTAAAAAACCTCAGAAATTCACTGAAAAAACCATAGGTTTCAGGGGTGTTATAGTTAGCTGGACTTTTCACTTGTACAAAACCATTGAAATTCCCCTGTTATAGTTAGTTCAGCTAACTATAACTCGCGCGCCCGCAATGCACTGCTGATGACGTCACATATTACATCACTCATGACATGGTCAGTGACATCACTCATGACATCACTGATGACATCTCAAATGACATCACTGATGACATCACTGATGACATCATCCTTGTGATAGAGTGGCAGACCTCCTCTCACCCTAATATAACCTTTGATACACACATTCAAAAATAGAGACTAAAATTTTCAAAACAATGGACATACCAATACCAGTTACAACAACCTCTTCAGTAATTCTAAGATCCACATACACATCCACTCATTCACCAACAGTCCTATACAGTCACTCATACATGTACTCACTCATCATATGTACTCATACACCTATACATCCTGTTACACAATGCCACTCACCCATAGAGTTACTCACACACATAGTCACTCATGCTAATAAAGAATCAAACATACATTTACTTGCATATACAGTTATACACACACCACCACACTTACTTCTACAGAAACTTACACATACTTAGTCTTTTAAACAATCACTTATAGAAACACATACTTATTCATACAGGAACTCTTTCAATCTCTCACTCTCACATATACTCACTTATATACACCAATAGTCACATATACTAGTTTAAAACATATGTAGTTACTCATAAAGACACTATTGAGACAGTCATTCACTCACTAACACACCCATACACACACTCATCCACCCATACAATCCTGCACACATGCTGTCTTCAACACATAAAAACAGTGAGTCACTCATTCATGCACCTATGCACTACATAATACCCCCCACCGAACCATGCAGACACTCAGACTGATACTCAAAAAAACAACTAATAACCTATATAGACACCCATGTAGCTACTCCCCAACCCATGCAGCCACTTATACACAAAGTGAGAGACTCATACAGATATTTACATATTTAAACATTACTCACTAAGCCATGTATTCACTATGATACACTTAATCAGTCAGTTACACAATCAATTTTTCAAAAACAAATCATCCATTTAGACACTTATATACCCATTTATTCTTCCATCGACCTTGAGATATACATATATAAAACATATTTAATTTTCAGAAAAACAGACATTCACTGGATGATGTCATCAGTGATGTCATTTGAGATGTCATGAGTGATGTCATGAGTGATGTCACTGACCATGTCATGAGTGATGTAATATGTGACGTCATCAGCAGTGCATTGCGGGCGCGCGAGTTATAGTTAGCTGAACTAACTATAACGGGGGAATTTCAATGGTTTTGTACAAGTGAAAAGTCCAGCTAACTATAACACCCCTGAAACCTATGGTTTTTTCAGTGAATTTCTGAGGTTTTTTAAATGCTAATTCCCAACTATAACGTGCCTGAAACTTATGGTTTTTTCTGTGAATATAAATATACATATATAAATATGTATATACATATACACACAGACGTACATCCAAAAAGAGGCATTAAATCTTTTCATTGTAGTCCATTAGTGCTGATCATTCGGCCACCATATCCCTATTTATAGGTCTGTCTCCATGCCAATTTTTCATTCTGAAAATGTGATCACCCTGGGGAAGGTGAGACTAAATCTCATTTAAGTAAGCATTGGGAAGAGGAAGGAGATGATGAGCTAATGTTGCTTTTTACATCTCTGTCCTGCACCAGGTGCTAATCAGCTTTCGGTTGAATTTTCCTGAATGTTTTTGGGTCAGGTGTTGTCTTGCCACCTAAAAGTGAGGTGTTGATGATTTCCGCCGCGCTCCACAGGGCCCAGCGAGTTTGATTAATAGCCTGAAATATTAAGCGACAAAAGAAACAGTGCTTGGATAGGAGTAGAGCGGGGAGCCTGGGGGTGAAGGAATCAATCATTCTTCCTTTTTATTTGCACCCCGTGGATCGTTAGCGTCAAGCACTCGGCGCAGCGGCCGGTCGCCTTGACCCGGGTTGCGTTCCCTGATAATGTAATAGTCAATGCTCTGGATAAGTGGCGCGGGGCCTCGTGCTACGGACACGAGCAGCCTCTAATCACCACCTCTCGGGCACCATCTATTGATCTCGGCTGCCACCTGCAAGGCTGCTTCGGCTTTGATGGATTCGCTGGACGTGCTATTGCACTGACCTCACGCCTCTTCGTCTGTGCTCCGCTTCGACCTCAGCTGCGCCGGCCAAAATGTGCTCGGTGAGGTTTGAGCGAACACTGGCAGAAGTTTCTCCAGCCGAATACATACCAGATTACCCCGGGTTCAGAAAAAGTAACCCCATGTGCACAGTGATCTATAACGTCATCTACTGCCCACTGCTTCCTGAAAGCAATCCACTAGATACTACCCCCGGGTGCGTCCGCTTACTACAGAAAGTAATCCATAACATATCTCCCATAGATGGCAGAAATCATCCTGTACGGGCGACACTCCAGAAACGAATCCATACAGGCCACCTACAAATTGGATACAATAATCTCATGCAGATGACACTCCCTGGAAGCTAATCACATTAAGGATTCTATTAAAAAAAACCTACAGATTAGCCCTGGGTCCCAAAAAGAGATGCCAGTTACAAGGTGCTCAAGAAAGTAATCCACAGCGGATTTTACCCCAAAGTGCAAAATGAAATCCTTTCTGGGTGACACATTCTATATGAACCCTCCTTTGCAAAATGTAAACCTCTGCAGTTGACACATGTGTGTGATAAACTGATTTTTAAATAGTGCTTTTTACCGCAGTTCTGCTGTTTCGTAGCACTCTAAATGACATTCCTCATTATCGGCCAACGCAGCGGTACTTCTGTTATCAGCCTTAAAAGGCTGAAACGCTGTGCTGGCCAGAACGAAACTCGAAGCTATGATTTCCGCGCAGGTTTATTAATCCACTGAGCTATTTTAGCAGATACTCTTCTCGGCCCAGTGTTTCATCTAGGAATATGGCTCAGTGGGTAAAGGCACATGCGGCAGAGAGCTGAATGTGTTCAGGCCTTCTCATTCAATACTGGTGAAACGGCTCAGGTGGTTAAGGTGTCTGCTGCAGGCCACGCCCTTCATGGGCAACCCGAGCTCTTTGCCTTCGCTGCTGCAGGCCAGAGGTTTGAATGCCATTGGATAGCTCAGTCGGTTTGCGTGTTTGTTGCAGAGATCCAAGAATAACCGGCAGGCCGCTAAACCCATTTTGCCAAGCTATCTCAGCGGGTTAGACTTGTTTAGAAAACCCTGGGCATAGGTCTGAATCCCTCGTGAAATAACTGGTTTGCTTTATTCTGAGGGTTCAAAAAATAGTAAGATTCAGTTTGGTAGAAATTAACACATAATATTAAGCATCAAGACACAAGAAAGTTTGTCTTATGTGCTATTTAAATTGCCTTCATAAAAATAATTGTTCACCTATGCTCACAGTGCATTACCTATATTATGCATTAAAGGGACGTAATTTTACTATATTAAATACAGGATGTCGTAACATTTCTGCAATATGCAAGCTGGTGCAATGGTATTTTTTTATTAGAACCATGCCATAAAAAGAAAACTTACCACTGGCTAAATGTGGTGACAAATGCTTGCAATAAAAAAATGAAGTTTTGAAAAAACTATTATCCATCACATCTAATTTTAATAGAACAATAGAGGTGCCTTTTAGCAGGCAGACGTATCCTTTGTAGTTTTAATGAACATCACAGGAAAATATGATTTTATTGACTACCAACAAAAGGTTGAATTGCAGTAAGCTGAAAATATAGTTTAAACAGATGACAGTAAAAAGAATAAAGAATGGAGAAAGGAGTCAGAAAAGTGATAGTGTCATGTTGTGTGTGGAGAGGGTGATGCAGCAAATATGATGAGTCTAATGTGGTGAGTGAGATGCAAGAAAAGGGATGGAAGAAGCGCAACAGTAGTCCGCGTCATGATGTCAGTGCGAGGATGTGCCAGTGATAGTGTAAGTGTGGCACGTGTGATGTGATAAGGACTATTTGGCGAGTGCGGTAGCAGTCAGTGTGCTGCTGTCATATGTCATATGATTGTGATGGTCTTGAGTGGAAGGGCCACCAGCCACAGCTGGGTCTGGCGTCTTAGTGGACTAAAGCGTCTACTGTAGGGGCCTGTGTTTTACCTCATGGTCACAGGTTCAAATCCCAGTGGATCAATGTAGCCTTTCATCCTTCTGAGGTCGATAAAAAGAGTACCAGTGAGTTGGGTAACACTACACATCTCTTATTCAGCTCAAAGATGCCCTCCTGGGTGAACGTGTGCTTTACAAATACACGTGTTATGTTAATGGTGACAGTGATGCGGTCAGTGTGATAGCAGTGAATGTAAGTGTATGATGTTATAATGTGAGGTTAATTGATGGTATTCTGAGGAAGTGACTGAAACAATATTCTCTACAGGATTCTGTGCACAGTTGAAAGTCCTGCAGGTCGTTAATAATTCTCTACATGATAAGTTTTTCCCAAAAATTTGATTTGAACATTTAAGAGTTCAGAAAATCATTTGTTCTGAAACAGTGGCACCTTGTAACCACATTGTAATGAAATGTGCTGCACCTTAAAGACATCACCTTCCCTTTCAAAGGTTACAGAAAGTACACACATTAATATGTCCCTGCTTGTCAGGGAGCAGTTTACACCCAGGTTCAAATATTTAAAAAAAATATGGCATCTATGGAAAGACCCAGTTATCTAAACTTTAAGTTAGTGATAGCCCCTCATGACAAAATTTCACTTTAAGGGAAACAAAAGACATGGGGCATATTATCAAGGCCAGGCAATAAACTTACCGCCGCTTTAGCGTCCGCTTTCGGCCGTAAAGCAGCGATAACTTTATCGCCTAATCAGCAAGGACACGCTAGCGCGTGCTTTGCTGACTTAACCCCCGTTTCCAGCACGCTTAACTTTGCATCGCTAATAGGATGCAAAGTAGGCGTGGCTGGGAAACCCAACCAGGGAAAATATCGCGAAGGCAGCTTCGCGATATTATCAAGGACGGGTAGTGAGTTTTTAAAATCGCGTTAAGTATGCCTTAACGCAGGACTTTAACGTCTGTTAAATTCCTGACTAAGGCATACTTAACATGGGGGGTGGATTGTGTGGCTAAGACCACAGGCCCCTATCATCAAGGGTATCGCCGTTTTCCATGGAACATCGCTGGAAAACCAGCGATGTTCCATGGAAAACATCGCTATTGCTAGGATAATTATCGCCATTGCGCTGAGTGCTGTTAATACAGCGCTAGCATGGCGATAATTATCTGCGATAGCCGGCGTTAAACATTTTAACGCTAAGAGAGGCCAGCGATAATTATCGCTGGCCGTTGATAAAATGCCCCTTGGATTGTCTTATATGCTGTCACACTTGACTTCATTAGTGTGATCTTGGGCAAAAGACACAATAGCAGTGTACATCGGTGCCCTTACCAGATGATGTTTGCTGTGGGTGGTAAAACTGGGTTTACATGGTATTTAAAAAAAACTTTCATTTGTCTTGTTAGCAATAGACAGCACACTTACTGTCTGTTGTGAAACATATTGAGGCTTACCGTGAACATAGAGACGCTTAGACCCCATGTGGCTTACCGTGAACATAGAGATGCTTAGACCCCATGTGGCTTACTGTGAACATAGAGACGCTTAGACCCCATGTGGCTTACCGTGAACATAGAGACGCTTAGACCCCATGTGGCTTACCGTGAACATAGAGATGCTTAGACCCCATGTGGCTTACCGTGAACATAGAGACGCTTAGACCCCATGTGGCTTACCGTGAACACAGAGACGCTTAGACCCCATGTGGCTTACCGTGAACACAGAGACGCTTAGACCCCATATGGCTTACCGTGAACACAGAGACGCTTAGACCCCATGTGGCTTACTGTGAACATAGAGACGCTTAGACCCCATGTGGCTTACCGTGAACATAGAGACGCTTAGACCCCATGTGGCTTACCGTGAACACAGAGACGCTTAGACCCCATGTGGCTTACCGTGAACATAGAGACGCTTAGACCCCATGTGGCTTACCGTGAACATAGAGATGCTTAGACCCCATGTGGCTTACCGTGAACATAGAGACGCTTAGACCCCATGTGGCTTACCGTGAACATAGAGACGCTTAGACCCCATATGGCTTACCGTGAACACAGAGACGCTTAGACCCCATGTGGCTTACTGTGAACACAGAGACGCTTAGACCGCATGTGGCTTACCGTGAACACAGAGACGCTTAGACCCCATGTGGCTTACTGTGAACATAGAGACGCTTAGACCCCATGTGGCTTACCGTGAACACAGAGACGCTTAGACCCCATGTGGCTTACCGTGAACATAGAGACGCTTAGACCCCATGTGGCTTACCGTGAACACAGAGACGCTTAGACCCCATGTGGCTTACCGTGAACATAGAGACGCTTAGACCCCATGTGGCTTACCGTGAACATAGAGACGCTTAGACCCCATCCATTACTTACCATTGGTTGACTTTCCTTGTCACTTTAATTTGCTTGATTCTTATTCTTGTCCTTGCTTCTCAAACTTGTGTTTGTCCCTCCCATGGAGCATTTTCTCTTTACTATGAGTGAGTTTGCCTGGTATCTGAGCTGAATGTTAGTAACTACTTTTTTCTTTTTTTGTAAGCACTCACAGAGCGTGCATCGATTTTAGAGTCATCTCCCTCACTTACGTTTCTCTCCCTTCTTGCTACTGCCCGTACAAGAGTGCTTTTCCCCGTCCCTCCCTGTTGCGCTCACTCATTTATCCATGTTGAAGCTACCCCGCCCTCTCTCTTTATGCTCCTGTGTCACCCTGCTCTCTCCCGTGTTGTTTCCACGTCTCTCACCGTCCCTGTGTTGCTTCCATGTCTCCCCACCTTCCCTAGGGTGCTCTCAAGCCCCCTGCCCTTCCATGAGGTGTGCTGCTACCCATCCTCCTGTTGCTTCTACCCCCTTGCTTCTCCCCTGTTGCTTCCACGCCCCAGCTGCTTTAAAAAACAAGCATTGGCATAGCCAATAGGTCTCGCCTTTGGGACCTTATAAGTGTTTAGCCATGCAACAGTTGCATAACTAAATACTTATAAGGTCCCAAAAGCGAGACTTATTGGCTATGCCAATGCTTGTTTCTGTTTATTACTGCTCTGTAGTAATGACGGCACCCATGCTTCAGCTTAAACATCTTAAGCTAAAGTCGGGTGCCGAGATTGCTTCAAAAGTAAAGAATTGTCTATTTCTTTACTTTTGAAGCAATCTCAGCACTCGACTTTAGCCTAAGATGTTTAAGCTGAAGCACGGGTGCCGCCATTACTACATGGGGGAAAAATGCTACCGCCGGCCACAGCTTGCAGTGCATGTGCGCGAGTGGTGCGCGCGCAGCAGTAATCACGCCATATGGCGCCTCTGCTCAAGCTCGCGCCCGATGCACTGCAAGCTGTGGCCGGCGGTAGCATTTTTGGAAGCCCTTACTTTAATTCTCGCCAGACCAGCGCAAGCGCTGGGTCAGGCGAGACCTAAAAAAGCTTTTGCATGTTTTATTTTGTTTTTAGTTTCTGGTTCGACTCGTTCAGGTTAAATACAGTAGTACCTGCTTGGTGCAATGGCAGATGAAAGGTTAGTGGGAGGAGATCTTGACATGTACCCTTAGATAATTTAAGGGATCCGTGTATGGATGGACGGTGGAGGACCGCCACAAAGACAGAGAGGTCCTCCGACAAGTTAGAGAAACTGGGCAGTAGGAAACAACTGTGATGGACCCTAGGAAGGGTACCAGGGTAGAAATCCATGGAGGGAGGTCTATAGTATCAGGCTCTCTCAGCCGCTTAGCACAGGCTCCCCCCGTTCCAGTATTTGCCCCCGAAATGTAGCCCCTACCGTCCCCTAATTTCAAGCCTACCACTGTCACCACCTCCACGAGTCATTCATTTGCGTGGGTTGCGTCTAGCAGGGACCCTAATGTTGCAGATGGCCCTCCAAAAAGCTAAGGCTGAGGAAGAGGAAAAGGCCAGTGAGCTCAAGAGTAAGAAGTTGAGGTTAGGTCGCCAGGAGCCAGTGGAAAGGACAGGTAGGAGGGTGGAGGAACGGGCTTTTGGGGATAGAAAAAAAGAGCGAGAGGAGTGGGGAAGGGAAAGGCCTGAAAAAGAGAAAGAATTACAAAACGGGCATTCAGCTAAAAGACCGAGTACCAACTGCACCTATGATAGAGTGGGTGTTGATTGTGGGTGAAGACATCCAAGGGGGCCCTGTTGCACTCATCACAGTAGCAATGGACATTTGGGAAAGGGACTCAGATGCCCTCATCATACCCTTCCAAATAAAATGGGGTTAGTGTTGAAAGCTAGTATCAATGGGAGGCAGGTACCTGCTATGAAACATATAGGTGCCTGAAGAGATTCTCTCTAATGCGAATGGCACAGGCCTGGTAGACAGTGGGGTGACATGGTGTACCCAATCACCCCACTTGAGGTAGAAATCAATGGAAAGTTGGGCATGGTTGATGTAGGAGTAAGAGAGAAGGAACGTGCTGGATGTCTCTTGGACAGCGACTTAATTGCCCCTGGTTTAGTACCAGGAACAGAAACCTACATGGCTTGGACAACTTCATCTGTGTTGATCAGAGCTCACAATGCACATCATTATCAAGAAGAAACTGGAACCAAGTGAGTGCATCATGGCAGACTCTGAGAAGTCACAGGTTGTGATGTCCATCATCCCTGCTCCAAGGATGAGATGCCTGAAGTGGACTTGGTGTTGAAGTCTGCGTCATGCTGGAGGACCTAACTGGGAGGAATTCCACTAGGCACAAATTGTATATGGTTGTCAACTTCGGAAGGATGCTCAGGAATAGGTCTTCAAGGAAGTGGTTGTAATACATTATATTGGCTGAGCAGGTGAACTGATTTACAGTGAGTCTGTGAATACTGATCCAGGCATTAGCAAGAGGCTTATAGTTCTCCTAGTGCGCAGGAATTTCCTATCATTGGTCCATAAGTTGCCATTTGCAGGACACTTGCCCATCAGAGAGACACAGGAAGGGTTGGAGTCTTTGATCTACCGGCCAGGGTTGTTTAAAGATACAAAGAGGTTCTTCTGTCCTACTGGACAACTGAGTAGGAAGTCACGAGGTAAGACTGTGGCACCATTAGTACCATTGACAGGTGGAAATTTGATATTGTTGGTCCATTTAACACCCCGCCTCTCAGCTTCAGGCAACAAGTATACGTTGGCTATGGTGGTCCGTGCCACAGGGCATCCAGAGATTGTACCTCTGAGGAGCACAATTGCAACTGTGCTAGCCAGTGTACTTGTAGGGAGCTTTTTTAGTATTGGATTTCATATGATAGCAATTAACCACTGTGTGAAAAACTTTGGCTCCTCATATATGACAGAGATGTGGGAGCAAGTTTGTGTAACATATCTTTTTTACACAGCCTACCACCCACAAACCAATAGGTTGTTGAAAGGTTTGTGAAAAGTCTTAAGAGCATGATGGGAGCTCTACCAGAGATCCTCAGGAGGAAGAAGGACCCTTTCCCTGGGATATCTCCTGTTTGCCTAGAGAGAAATTCCGCAGAAGGGTGTTGTGATCAACCCTTTGAACTTCTCTTTGGGCACTGAAAACTCCCATGGTGTGGTGGTCATTAGCTTTTTTCATTTTTACATCTCTAACTTTGACGGGCAGAGCAAAAGCAGAAAAGACCTCTGCCGCTCTTTCTGCCTTTACTCCATCTGCTAAATCCTAGATCAGGCCCTCTGTCTAGAGTGGCACAGTGGATGAAAAGCAATGGTTTGGAATGTTACTCTGAGGAATTACTTATTTGCAAGCATTCTTCCCATCTCATTTTGGGTGTTAGATTACCAGTAGTGTGTCTGGAAATTAAGAAAGGTGCTGCTGTCCAAGCCTTCAACTGCCAATGTTTGTGCATTCTAAAAAAGTGGTATATTTGCATCCATTCAAGGATTAGTTCTATGGGTGCATATTTGCAACTTTTTGGGTAAAAATGCTCACTAAATATATTTAAGTTACTGATCCAAAAAATGAGCAAGATAAAACCTGTTGGTGATATCAGGATGACAAGAAAAAACAACACAGACATAGCCGACCCAACTCAGTGTCTCCAGGCCGATACTGTGATCGTTGTTGACCTTGCTGATCCTGATTTTTTTGCCAATGAGGGGTTTGAACCCTCTGTTGGGAGGATCGCCGGTTGTAAGGTCTGTATCTTTTATGGAATTCCTTCCGTTTCTCAAGGCCCACTGCCTTTAGAGTGTCCAGTTCTGCTTTCATGCGGGACATCTCCTCATCTGTGTGTGCCCCAAACAGAGAAGAACCAGAGAAAGGAAGGTTCAGGATACGCGCCTGCGCTTCTGGCTTAAGCGCCGTAAGTCGAAGCCAAGATGCTCTCCTTGCGCATATTCCATGTGCATAAGCATGGGCTGAAAGTGTGGCCCCATCCGCCGCAGCGCTGATAACTGGGTTCGAAACCGAGTTGCCCTCCTTCAAGATTTTCTCAAAATATTTACGGTCTTCCTCTGGCAATTTCTCCGTGAACCTCTGTAGTGAGTCCCACAGCGATCTGTTATACCTGCCCAGAAGAGCTGATGCATTGGAGACATTTAACATGGAGGCGGAAGTGCGGCAAACTTTTCTGCCCCACAAATCTTGTGTTTTACTCTCCTTGTCTGGAGGCACAGTAGAGGGGGAGGCAACAGCATGGGTCTTTTTTGCCGCAGCAATGATGACAGAATCTGGGGGAGGATCGGCCCTAAGGAAGAGCGGATCTTCTTCTGGTGAGCGGTACTTTTTATAAATTCTCGCTGGGGCGGTCTTTACATTTGCCGGAGTGAGAAAGATGTCCATTACTGGCTCTATGCGGCCTGGTACTATTGGAAGTAGAGGTCTGGATTCTTCTCGCTTGTGTAGGGTTTCGAAGATCACAGAGGACTTACTTTGACGAGTAGGCATGGGAATGCCTAGCTTCGTAGCTCCTCTACCAAGATTGTCCTGGAAAGTGTAGATATCATCCACCGGAGAGACCCTCGACGGTGGAGTGTCTGTCAAAGTAGGTGAGTAGTCTCTGTGAGAAGCCCGAGTGGATGAAGAGGATGGAGTAGGAGATCTGTGCGACCTCTTGCTTCTAGATCTAGACCTCCTACTGTGGGAACGAGCAGGAGTGCGACTGCGAGCCCTGACTGCTGAGGAAGGACGTTCTCTATCCACAGCCTCCACTAGACGAGACAACGAAGCTCAGGGGAGAGGGTTTGAATAAAGTTGGACTCCTGTGGCTGATGGATTGGCCCAATGATGCAACGGCCTGTACCACCGCGGTGATAAATGAATGGAAGGCGATCTGCGCCTCTCTCTTCCCTCAGGAGACCTTGATGGAGGAGGGGAGTTCACCTTCTCTCGTGATCTGGTTGGAGAAGTTTGGTGTCCTCCTGACTCTGGGCTGCATGAAGTCGAGATCACCACTTCTGGAGACCTGGACGTTGACCCATGATGAGAACCGGGCGAGTCAGCCCTAGATGAAGGTGAAGAGGATAGGCTTACTGGAGGTGAGGCTTCTTTGGATGGATGCCTCGACTGCGATCTGGAGCGCCTCTGCGCCGATTGTCGCCTCAATGGAGACGTCCGCCTCGACGTTGACTTTCTCCTCTTAGAAGGTGGACTCAACGTTGCTCTCGGCATCGAACGTCTGCCCGATGTCGAAGGAGGGCCCTGCTTGGATGTCTGCCTTCCTCGTTCTGAAGACTGATGCCTCGACGTCGATCGGCGTTGGATTGCCGATGACGGAGATCGCTGCCTCGACGTCGAAGATCGTTGGCCTGATCTTGACGGAGACTTCTGTGTTGGCGTCACTGAATGATGTCTCGACGTTGACAATTCTTCACCTGGCTACGACGGAGACTTCTGCCCCGACATCGAAGGAAATGTCCTGTGCGTCGATCTCTGAATTGACCTCGACGTCGATCTGTCTCTCGACGTCGATCGCTGATGACGATGCGACGACGGAGAAATATGCCTCGATGTCGAGTGCTGCAGCGCCGACGGAGTGGTGTGCTTCGATGTCGAGCGCCGATGATGCGCCGACGGAGCACTGTGTCTCGACGTCGATGGCTCCTCTAGCGTCGATGGAGACCTGCCTCTCGACGTCGAACGCCGCCTGGTTGACGTCGACGGAGGACCTGTTACCTTCATCGACGAAGTCTTCGTAGTCATTGGTCGATGATGCGCCGACATCACTGAAGTCTTCGACGTTAATTTCGTCGTCGCCGGTAGCTTCGATGTTGATCCCGAAGCCGATGGAGAACAGGTCTTGACTTTTCTCGACGTCGACCGAGTTCTTTTCTTCGTCTGCTGCCTCACAGGAGACCTACCTCTTTCAGAGAGGCCAAAAAGGCGATTTCTTTCCAAAAGACGTTGAGTGAAGGCAGAAAAAGTTGAAAGATTTATAGTATTTTTTTACTCAAAGCCAAAAAAAAAGAAGAGCTGAAAATCCAGGGTCCTGACTGAAGGAGCCGGAAAGAACAACTGACCTAACTGTCACCCCTGAGGCATGATGGGAAGCTAGGGGTCATGGCTGCCTTAAAGGCACGGTGCCAGTTTTTGTTGAAATGCTTTCATTTTCTATGCTATTGCTTTACAATGCAGCCTGTAGGCTAACAATGTCTACTTTATTTGCAGTTTGATATTTATGAGTACTTTGCTCATTAAAAAACAGAGTTCAAGTGCTACTTGCCCTCTTGTGTTTTTATATATATTTGCAGATACAGTCTTTATGTGTGTAATTACATTGTTTAGCCTCCTAGTTGGGAGCTGCATTGATATGAGAAAATATATATATATGTATATATATATATATATAGAGCTGTATATATATGTTTTTAATATATAATTTTTATTATTACCAGGTCCCCGCACGTGGGCTGGAATATTCAGTGCTTATGACTATTGACGAGGATCCCCTGGAAGAGAACTAGGATTACAGGTAAGTAACCTATCCAAAGTGGCAACTTTGAAAAAGTTGCACACCACAACCTGTTAACCTATTAGTTTCGACTAGAGAATCTAGTCATGCCTAATGTAAAGAGTTGTTGGATGCCTTGGAGCATCAACTTTGGTTGCAGCGTGTAATGTTATGTGATGTTCTAAAAATGTATAGAGCGTGCGTATACCCGTAGATGTCTTGGCGCTTGCTGGAACCAAGCATGCTGAGTTAGGACCCTTGAGTTGCTAAAGAACCACATTTTAAGCTCCTTCCTAAATGTAAGCAGGGGTGAAATGGCTCTTAGATATGGAGGGAGACTGTTCCAGAGCCTGGCCATACTGATGACAAAACTACTTCCTCCCGAATTCACTTTCTTGAATCTGGCGATGGTGAGTGTTCTAACAGTAGCCAAATGTAGGGGGTTTATTCGGGATGTAGCACCTAAAGTGGTCCCATAAGAATTCAGGTCCTGCATGATGCAGGGCTTTGTGGGCCACACACAGGGCCTTGAATTTAATCTGCTTATGAAGCAGGAGCCGGTGCAGCTATCGGATTCCAAGGGCATTCAGATGAAACCTTGGGATGTTTAAAATCATTCTGGCTGCTGCATTTTGGACCAATTGGAGCCTTCTAATCAAATTTTCTTGTAGGTTCATATATTTTCTACTGCAATAGTCCAATTTGTAGAGGACTAATGCTGTAATCATGTTTTTCCTGGTCCTGCAAGGAATGTAGGGAGGAATTTTCCTAATCATCCTTAGGGTATGAAAGGAAGACAAAACCACCCTGGAAACTTGTGCTCCATATTTTAGCCTAACATCAATAATAAAGCCCACGTTTTTGGCTTTGGTTATAGGTAGATGCGGAGGGCCAAGAACGTCAAGCCAGCAAGCTGGCGACCATGCAGGGAAGGATTTCCAAACATGATTACTTTGATTTTACCTTAATTAAGTTTTATACAATGCTTACTCATTCATAGACTGATGGCTCCCATGCATTTGTGCAGCATTAATGGACCTGAGGAATATTTGTCTATGGCTGCCACAACTAGTTGGGAGTCATCTGCATAGGAGGTGGGATTCAAGTTAAAGCTTTTAATTGGGGCAGCCAGTTCTGAGACTTTGGGCCAGATGTACGACCCATTTTTGCAGCCGCAAACGGGAGATTCTCCTGTTTGCGACTGCAAAAAAAGTGTAATGGAATGTGCAAATTCTATTTTGCGAGTCACTGACTCGCAAAATAGCATTTGCGACTCTCGCTATTAGGAAGGGGCTTCTCTTCCTAATAGTGAGTCACCATGCCATGTACTATTGTTTTTCAAACGCATTTGCGGCCGCAAAACACTCACAGTTTACCACCTACTTCAAGTAGGTGGTAAACAACTCACAAAGGAGTCCCAGGGGACCCCTTCCCCTTTGTGAGTATGTGAGAAAATATTTTTTAAGACCAGGCAGTTGTCCCAGGGACCACTGCCTGACTGCCTGCCCTTAAAAAAATGAAACTGAAAAGTTTCTTTTTTAAATGCATCCCGTTTTCCTTTACGAAAAACAGGCTGCATAAAAAAGCTGCTTTATTAACCCTTTGGGTGCCAGGCCTTTTCCCCCTCCTGTGCCTGGCGCTTCCCTAGTGGGTGGGTGTCATGACGAGATAGTCTCGTCATGGGCACAGCGCGACTGTGCTCCATGACGAGACCATCTCGTCATGGGCACAGAAGAGGTTAAAAAAGAAGTTACAGACATGGTGATTCCAGCAGGCCACCATCCCTGTGAGTGCTAGCTATTCCCAATGGGGTCGCAAATTGCGACTTCCTCATGAATATTAATGAGGCATGCAATTTGCAACCCCATTGCGAATCACAAACAGTGTCTGAGACACTTTTGTACATTCACATTTACACGTTGCAAATTGCAAGTCACAATTTGACGCAATTTGCGACTCGCAAATGTGAATGTTTGTACATCTGGCCCATAGATCCTGCAATACTGCACTTGCCAATGGTGCTACCAAGTGATTCCACAATAAAAACAAAAATGTCGTGTTTTTGCTGCACCCTGCCTTAGGGCTTAGTAGGCCTGCCATAGGGGTGAATTGCATATATTGCAGGTGGAGGCTTGGCTCCGCCATTCCTTTAAATGGAAAAGTCAGGCTAGTCGTTCAAAACTGCTCTTCCAGTCTGCAATGGCATACTGGGAGACTTGTTTTAACTGTGTCACACCCATGCTGGCACAACCAGTGCTTCATTCCCTGGGGTGGCCTTCTAACTTACATGCCCTAACATATACTAGGGTATTAGTCGAAGGTTATCTCATGCCACTCTGGTGTAAGCCAATTCTACATACACGGTCAGGGCACTGGCACTGAGATCTGATTAGCAGACTCTCAGATTTAAAAAAACATAGCAGCATCCGTGCAAAAACCTGGCTGTGACCAGACAAAAATTAGAGCTGAAGACCTGAAGAGGGCACTGTGAAATGCACCTGACTATAGTCTGTCCTTCCTTGTGTAGACTGACACCTCCGATGAAGAAGGAGAAGTTGAAATGCAGAGAGCATCCAGTAGCATTTCCCATTCATAGACTCCTCCCTAGAGAGGACATCTGGCCAGCTATTGCCAAACAAGACTTTGCCATAGTGAAAGCTTACCTGTTTAGTGTCGTCTGGTTGATGGCAAGAAAGGGTGGGAATCCCACACTGCTGAGATGGTCAATCTCATTACAAGGCCGACATTTCCGCGTTTAGCACCAACCTGTACTAAATCATGGGACTGCAGATGGACTTTCCAGCTGGTTTTGCTAATCTGACGATGGGACTTCTCCAGCGCTGAAGTAAGGATCTGGGGTAGCCTGTAATTGGTGTCTGTTTGGACAGGAATGTCCTCTGCATGGTACATAGGTGTGTTCCCAGCCCTGAGTGCCCAACTGAATGTCTGTGTAGTATCCTACATTTTTGGGCCCTGGTGTCATGCTTATCTAAGTATATGCGTGGAGGCCTAGGCCTTTCCCTGACTATATGAAATCTTGGCTCTCTCCATTAACCTGGATGGGTGCACCAAACATGTCCTCGTTATAGGCAGTGGACTACTGTCCGTGTCCTGAGACCAGCACTTGAAGCAGTGGTGGCAGCATACCGTGCTTTTAGGCAAGGTCTGAGTCAGAGGGACTGAGGCCTGCTCCCCCACTTGAGTAGAATTCCACTAATATGTGCACTCACAGAACCTTGCAGCGGCATCCTGTGACTATGTTGAGTGTGTGCGCATGTGTAGTTCATGTAACACGTGTGATCATAAGCTGTGTGCTTGAGTGAGCCTGAGTAATGGTGGACTTTGTTCAAGGTGAGGATGTTTCCAGGCAAGGCCTGCACTTTTGTCTGCCCCTCATAACTCCTTCAGGAAGGCTGAGATCTCACACTTCATTGTGCCCCTGGATTATACTCCTGCTAGGAGTCAGTCTCATTGCTGCCTCCTGTGGGAGACATCATTTAACACAAATGCTGTGTCAGGAGAGCAGCTTGAGAATGACATTTGACAGAGAATCAACCTAAACTGATTCTGAAAGCTTCAGATAGTGGATCCACATTTCTAGACTGGAAAATGTGTATGGTAGTCTGATCCAATCACCCCACTGTGTTCCAGTTCCAAGGTCTTGTTGACTAAGTAAGTTTGTGCTCCACAGAGTACTTGGACAGACGCCTTGCAGCCAGGGCTGGTGTCTACCTAACAGCTACTCTCCCAAAGGCGAGTGGACATCAGCTGAAGTTTGTGCTTTCTGCTGGAGGAGTGACTGCCTAAAGTGCTTAGACGTCTACCTGCTGCTGAGAGATAAATGTATTGTGCCTGGCATTGCTGGAGGAGAAGCCCAGCGTGTTTCCGGCATGAGGAGCACCCCGAGAAAATTGACTTTCCCAGAGGGTGTCGTAAATAAAGTATTACGAACTCAGAATTTCTATGTTATCAATATGATCATGCATAAAGCAAGAGGCTGAGTCTGTGGTATCAGGTTCAAAAAGGGCTTTATTCAGATAACTCGAGTTATAGGGAGAATAGTTCCATCACCACAAGGGATCAGGACCAGGATTCTCAAAAAGATATTCTCAATATTCTCAAACTTTATTCACAGAGTACAGTATATATACATTGTAATAATATACGTAAGCAGGAATGCTTCAGGCGGAGCAAGAGAGAATGAGATAAGAGCATGTGGGTGTGTAAGTAGGCGTGAAGGTGGGCGTCCACTTGATGATAATAGGTAAGTGTCATAGGTGGGTGGATGCCTAGAGGGGGTTGCGTGATCAGCTGGAACTTTACTGGAACTTTGCCTTACTTGTGCTCAACTCGAGCATGACGTGTAACTGACGTGTGGAAGGGTTGCTATGCAACTGGGGAGTCTGGAGTCTGAAAATGAGGCCTTCAGTGTCAGGGCGACCACCACATCTTGTATTATCTGATATCTAAAGTCTGGAGCAGGGACTGATACGTGACATAGGTTGCCCATCACCAAAGGCCAATGTGGCATTTATTTCTTCGTTTACTGCTGAAGTCTTACATGGGGGCTATGGGCTTTTCACTGACGTGAGCTTTGTAATCGCACAAAAAGAGACAGAAAGGCTAGGCTTTCTCCTTTGCAGATGGGTCATGTTTATCCCTCCTTCTCCAGGCAGGAATGTGGTTTTGGTAGGAGTAAGCAGATAACCGTGCTCAATACTGTCTTGGACAGGGCCCCTTTGGCTGAGGCTCAAGTGTGCAAGGCCAAGGATACGCAGCTACAGCTTTCAGAGCGTTCTGAGGCCTGAAACCTCTTTTCGGCTCTGGCTGGGCCACAATAATGGAAATGCGGGAAAACATGACGCAAAACGTGTAGGCCTCAATGCAGAGTTGTCGTTTCTCTCATGGGAGACTGGATGATGGCAGGCCACGTTATAGCATAAGCATCATGATAGACAGGCCATGGAGGAGAAATACATAGGTTACATGTATGTGCACATGAGTGGTGGGGAACACCCGGGGACACATAGGCCTCATGATATTTTATTTTCCTCATTCCCTCCTTGTCCCCTAGTGGACCCTCATGTCATATCTATTCTCATGAGACAGTCAATCTGTTCTTGCAGCATTATCTTACCATTTTCAATGCTCTGGAAATGGGGATGTGGAATACATGCAGTAGCACACAGGCCGCAAATGGCCGGGCCATACTGCAGACATAGGCAACAACTGAATATCATCAGTAGTATTAGTCCACAGACTGTCATCACTTTCCATCCCCATGCTGATATTATTTCCCAGAGCCAACTGGACCAAGTCCACGTGCCTGGGTCTTGGTGTATGCTTTGGGCAATCTTGTGGAGTCTTGTTATTGCTTTGTATACAGACGGTGCGTTATTAGGTATGAAAACGCAACAGCTGGAACCGATGACCCTACAGGCCCCGCCCCTATCCGCCAGGATGACGTCAAGAACAAGACGATTCTGAAGAACGACCATTCTCATAGCAGACTGTTCCTGGGTCAAGTTCCCCAGGGCTGATGCAGTCTCATTAGCAACTGTTTCTAGAATCCTTGTTAGTCTGCGGATAAGTTTACTATTCTGGACGGGACCTATGAAGAAAAAGAATCCTTTGTTGAAATCTGTATATTGCTCCCAAGCTGTTTCAGTCTGGTCAATGCCAGAGGCATCGAGCCCTCGTCTGTGTCTGATAAGTGCTAGTTGGAGATTTTGATGATAGTTCGATGGGGCCAAGAAAACCGGTGGTAGAAGAAATGATATATAGCACGTCCCACCCCAGTCTAAAGGCAGTTGTACATAGGCTGTCTGGCCACAAATAAAGTAGGTGTGTCGTGATGCTCTGAAGTAAGACTTTCCTTTGTCTTTAAACACTATTATAGTGTTACACTCGCTGTGCCCCAAATGTACAGAGCCTTCTTTTCTGACACACAAGTTCCCTTTTACTGGCAGGACTGTGATTGAGGATGGACCTACATTGTGTATGGGCTTGACATTCAACACTATAAAGTCGAGGGTCGCATTTCCTTGCAGATATTCTTCATTTTCTAGATCTGTACCTTTCCTTTGGGGAAGACCTTCTTCATCTGGGAAACATGCTTTGTTCATGACTTTATTCAAGTTACCCCATACCCATTCGCCCCTACACTCCTTGTCTTGACATTCTTTGGCATCACCGTTGATGGATGTCATTAAGGCAAACCATGCTCCGCAAGAACCATTATGGGAGAATGGAAAAGGGAAAAGAGGCAACACTCCCTTCACCTTCTGATACGGGGGAAGTCGACCACAGACCCAGCAGTCTGTAGCATTGCTAGTCTGGTGTGACTGGTGCAGCATCTGAATAAAGGTATTGTTGCGTAAGGCAAGTCGATATGATAGCTCATGGGATGGCAGATCACTAAATGTGTGCATTATAGTATCATTAGTGGAAGAGTGCAAGAGTGAGGTAATAGGAGGAAAAATAGCATGTAGTATTAAGCTGATACATATCATCGTGATGCACAGAAGAAATAAAACAATCAAAGTCACTATACATCTACCACGTAATATTTTACAGTATTTGCTTTTCATCTTGCTCTTTTTCTCATCCGCAGTATCCAAGATCTTATGCAAGCCAGAATACATGTTCAACCGCTTCACCACCTAGTGGACTTAATTGATCAAACGGGTTCTGACTTTTTAGATCTAAGTTTAGTTTTGTACTCCTGCTGGGGAGTCTCCTCTAGTAAAGGGGGCTCAAAGTCTGAAGTCTTTATGTCCTTTTTAAACGAATCGTTATTTCCAAAGTAGCGTTTACAATGATGAAGATGAACCCATCCTTTCCGTCCTTCGACTTTAACAGCGGTCCTCGTGGTCAATAACACCAACTTGGGCGTCTTCCACCTTGGCTCAAGAGGACTCGTTCTATCAAAGTTCCGGATGACTACATAATCCCCAGGAACGAGGGAATGTTCCTGGACCTGGGTGTTGTCACGGAAGGCGGCAGCAACCTGTGAACGACAAGAGAGTAGTGCAGACATCAAGGAAGCCAGGTAATCTGTCAGCATGTTACTATCAACATCAGTGATCTTTTTAGGCATTGGAGTGCCCCACATATTCGGTGGTCTACCAAAGACCACTTCATAGGGAGATAAGCCTGTTCTCGAATGGGCTACCATTCGCATGTAAAAGAGGGCAACCGGCAGGGCTACCATCCAATCTACACCTTTGTCTGCGCAAATCTTTGCTAGTTTTATCTTTAAGGTCTGATTATGTCTTTCTACAAGGCCTGCTGCCTCAGGATGTCGTACACAATGGAACTTCCAGGTATACCCTAACAGAAGGGACACCTGTTTCATGAGTTCAGAGGAGAAAGGCTGACCGTTGTCGGAATATACGACACGCGGTAATCCATAACGTGGAAAAAACTCTCGCACCAATTGTCTGGCGGTAGTTACAGCAGTATAATCAGGGACTGGATAGGCCTCTGTCCATCTTGATAGGGAACATACTACTACTAGGACATATTTGTAACCTCTGCATCTGTCCATTTGGATATAATCCATTTGGAGGACTTCAAAAGGATGGTCAGGTGGATGGAATCCACCTTGTTCCATTGGAATGCCTTTACCTGGATTGAATTGGCAACAGATCATACATGTTCTGACCTTTTGTTTCGCTGCTGCACGCAGGTGCTTGTTGAACCATATATTCTGTAAGCTGTCTAGCATTGCTTTCTCTCCTAAGTGTGCAGGACTATGTGCAGTATTTATGATCACTTGTACCATCGAATCAGGAAGAAACCATGTTTCTTTGCCCTTAGTCATCCAACCCTGATCAGTCAGTACCCCTCCTTGTTCCGACCATTTCTTCAATTCGTCTAGAGTAGCATGTGTCTGAATGTCTTGTACATCCTTGGAAGGATCCCTAACTGTCATGGCTTTGGACATTAATGGTACCTGTGATTTTGTCATGTCTAGTGGGGTCTGAGCTGTCTGTTTAGCTGTTCGGTCTGCCAGATCATTGCCTTGAGAAATGGTATCTGTGGCTTTAGTATGTGCTTTGCATTTCAGGATAGCTATGGCTGTTGGTAAATGTATAGCATCTAGAAGGGCTTGAATAAGGGGGCCATGCTGTATCTTGGCCCCGTGAGAGGTCAAGAAACCTCTTTCCCTCCATAGTACGCCAAAGTCATGAACTACCCCATATGCGTATTGTGAGTCAGTGTAAATGTTTACTCTCAGGTGCTTAGCTCTTATGCACGCTTGTGTCAGAGCGATGAGCTCTGCTGCTTGTGCTGACAGTATGTCTATTCTTTTTGTCTCTGTGATTTCAGTAGCAGTAGTCACTGCATATGCTGCCACTAATTCTCCCGCCCCCGTCCTCATGCATGAGCCGTCAACATAGAGTGTTAGGTCAGGGTCTGGGAGTGCAACATCTGTCAAGTCTTGTCTTGGTTTAGTCACGGTATGTATTACTTCAACACAGTCGTGTGGGGAAACGTTTTCTGTACTGGAGGGCAAAAGAGTAGCAGGATTCAGTATGTTGCATCGTCTGATCTCTATGTGTGGTTGAAATAACGTCAGCTCATAACCTGTCAGTCTCGCTACAGTCAGGTGTTGTGTTTGTGTTCGGTTCAAGAGAACCTCTACTGCGTGTGGTACTTGTACTGTCAGGGGGATGCCCAGCACTATCGAGTCACTTTGTCTTATGGCTAAGGCAGTTGCTGCAACAGATTTTAGGCACGCAGGCAAAGCCTGTGCTACTGGGTCCAATGTACTAGAAAAATAAGCACAGGGCTTGTGTTTTCCTGCATGATCTTGTGTTAGGACAGATAGTGCTGTTCCATCCCGCTCTGTCACAAAAAGCATAAAAGATTTGTTGTAATCAGGGATCGCTAAAACTGGTGCTTGACATAAAGCTCTTTTTAATTCTTCAAATGTTCAAATGCCACAGTGTGTTCTTGTGTCCAAGGGAGGACTTTAGTAGAAGCTACCTCCTGTGTCGTCAACTGTATTAGGGGCTTGGCTATGTGAGCATACTGGGGAATCCACTGCCTGCAATATGAAGTGAGGCCAATGAATGCACGTACCTCCTTTTGTGTCTTGGGCTGTGAAAGGCCAGAAATCAATTGAATACGTTCTGGTGTCAGTCGCCTACCCTCCTTGGATAGCAAGTGCCCAAGGTACGCCACTTGCTGTTCACAGAATTGCAACTTCGAAGGGGACACTTTATGCCCCTTGTCAGCTAGGAAATGTAAAACAGTGAGTGATGCGTTTTCACAATCAGTTTCCGATCGTGCAGTAATGAGAATGTCATCTACATACTGTATCAGTGCTGTAGTGGTAGGCATATGAATACTGTCTAGTTGTCTTTTGAGTGCCTGACTGTAGATGCTAGGACTTTCCGTGAAGCCCTGTGGTGCTCTTGTGAATCTGAAGCTGCGGCCTTTTAAACTGAAACCAAAAAGATATCGGCTGTCCGGATGTATTGGGATACTGAAAAGGGCGTTCTTCAGATCGATAACTGTAAAGAACGTAGCCTTCGCATCAATGGCAGTCAATAATGAAGAAATGTCCGGGACCACAGGGTACTGTGGCACCACACATTTGTTTAATTCTCGCAGGTCCACAACTAATCTATAGACAGGTGATGCATTGGGATCAGTTCTTTTAAGAATAGGAAGAACAGGTGAATTGCATATGTTTGACTCTGTCTCTATCACCACCCCTTGTGCGATGAGTTCATCGATAATTTTCAGCAACCCTACTTCAGCTTCAGGTGGAATTTTATATTGTCTAATCCGTGGCAGCACCACTCCTTCCTTGAGGGTGACCTGGTATGGTGTAATGTTCATGAAACCTACGTCAGTCGGGCCTTGTGCCCATAGGTGCTGTGGTACATTTTGAAGCCTGATGTCAATATCTTTCATAACAAAATGTCCCTTGAAATCACGTAAATACAGTCGCACTCCTTCTGGCGAGCAACAGATAATCGCCCCCAGTTCCTTTAACGTTTTTATGCCTAGTAAGTTTTCTGGACATGATTTAGTAAGCAGTAAGTCTGTTGTATGTATTAGTGGACCAACTACTAAAGAGACTGGTTCTGAAACCTCCTTGATAATAGGCTTCCCTGAAAAGCCCAGGGATTTACTCTTTGAGCCCGAGAGGGGTGCCCCTGGAACCTCAGAATGACTGATGGTAGTTCTACTTGCCCCAGTGTCAATCAAAAACTTTTTATTCTTTCCTAGTAAACGTACATGCACATAGGGACCCGCTTGGTCCACAGGAACTGGAATAAGGGGCAAGTCGAATTCCCTCTCTGGGCTTCTTCATGAATATGCTTGGTATTCTGGATAGTTAGTCTGAGCGTGCTCATACATTTGTGCTGTGGCGTGGGCTGGTGCAGGTGCATGGACAGGCGGCGGCGGCGGGGGAAATGTATCTGATGTCTGATGCGTGTTATTTTCTTTGGGAGGATAAGATCGTGGCTTAGTTTTACCTATCGCTATATTGTGTTTCAGGACCGCACATTCATTTACGAAGTGGCCTGGCTTCTTGCAATAATTACAAGTCCCATTATTTTGTTTCGTGCTATTCTTGTTCGTGTTTGTGTTTGCCGGGGTCGATTGGGCCACCAGCATCTTCATCTTTGTGTCTCTCATGCGTCTTTTGTCCTGTTCGTGTTCTTCTCTAATTCTGTTCTGGTAATATTGTAACATCTGTAACATTTGTGAAGGGCTGTTTGCTTGCCAAGTACTCTCAACCTTCAGTACCCTATACTTCACCTCTGGTAGGGAATTCTCTTCTAGTTTGCTCACGAAAAGATGGGGATATGAATCACTACCGGGCTTAAGACCACTATTGATAGTGAAACATTTCTCAAACCTAGAGTAAAAATCGCTAGTGTCTTCGTCTGGTTTCTGTTTACAGGCTGAAATAGCATCCCAGTCTTCTTTCTTGGTAATTAGTAATCTGGGCAAAACTTGTACAAGGAGTTCAGGTAGGTCTTTAGCTCGGGGACCCAGACCAACCCCCGGGCCTCTTCCCACTTCCTCTCTTTCCAACAGATCCCAGCTGAGCCTTTTCTCTCCCACCTCCCAGTCCTGTCCTTTCAGCTTCTCGTAAATACCAGCAGGCAATAGTACTTTTAATAATTTTAGAATGTCAGCATATGTATATTCCCCTAAGCGAAGAATGTCCTTTAGTTCTCGGTGAAAACCCCCCGGGTCTTTATCATGGGATGGTAAAAATTTTTTCATTTCCAGTATTTCTAATTTCGACAAGGGGGTGTAGACATACACCCGTTGCAGGTCATTGTTTGCATCCTTTACAGGATCAACCTCTCGTAGGGGGTTCAGCTTGTCGTATGACTGTTCCTTAACCTGTGGTGGAGCGGGAAGCAGGGATCTAGTCACGTATACTATATACTTGTGTCGCTGATCCAGAATGACATTAATCAGTTCAGTACCCATGTTCATCCACCTGTCTAGTATTATGTCGTCCAGCAACTTATACAGTAGACCAGGACCAGAATATTGACTCTCATATAACGTGATCAAATGTTGGACCATGTAAACACCAGCTATGCGCTGTTCGTTTGGTGGGAGGCTCAGGAACGTTTGGGCTACGATATCATTATTATATATATCATATTGGGATATCCACAGGGTGGCTGATCATGCTAATTCATTCTCGGTCGGGGTGAGGGGCTGATCGTTACCCAGCCATTTATTCACCGCTTTTTCGGTGATCTGGAACAAACTTTCAAGGGAATATCTTTCTTTTATGGCAGTTCCCTGTTTACGGTGATTGAGGCCCTTGGGCCTTTCGAATCGCCGGGCACGGCCTACATAATGTATTCTGTCTTTGTCCCCTGCTTCGTCATCAGGTGATAACTCAGCTGTTTCGTTCGGGCCTCCTTCGTGTGACGCTATTATTGCCTTTCGGATTTTGGTCAACATGTTGTCTGTCTGGCCTGATTTATCATGGTGACCGGCATCTATGCGATCACTCCAACCAATATAACAACGGTCTACGTCACCATCACCTTCGTCTTTTTCCCTGATCAGACAATTAATTAGGAAGCGAAGGATATAGTTCTTCACAATTACCTTTCTATTTTGTACAGCTTCTGCTATACACTCAGGACCTTCCCCTGTTCTTATGAATGTGTACATTTTCTTTAGATGTTTATCCATATCTGGTAATTTTTCCAAATCTGTGAATGCTCGTCTAAGCCTTAGTGAAAATACGAGCATTCTGCCCTTTCCTGGATCTGGGTCATATATACATTCGGAGATGTCTACTTTTACTGTCGGCCCCCCTCCTGATGTTGCCCCGGATCCTCCCTCCCCGCCGTCCTCGAGCTCCTGGAGCTGTTCTTGCGTTGGGGGTGCAGGGAAAATTCCGTCCACGTATGATGGTGGGGGTTCCTCTAGGTAGGTGTTAATGAACGTGTCGGATGCTGTTTGTTTTATTTTTCGGGGTACTTGCGGTGGCACTCTAACTGGTCTTTCTACTGGGGCCACTTTTGCTAGTTCCTCCGAAAAGACGGGATAAATACCAGCAACGGCAGTATTTCTTTTTCTTTCAGCCTGCTCTCTTTTTACCCGCTCCCCTTCTTCCTGTAATTTCTCTTCTTTGGCTTTTTCGGGCTCCTGTCTGCTTCTCTCTGCTTTGTGGAACTCTTTCTCTGTTCTTCTATGAGACTCCTTGCGCCATAATTCAATGGCATCCTTTTGAGCAGGTCTAGATTTTCTCTACCATATCTCTTCCTCTACCTTTATAATGCATTCCGCATCCCACGTTCCCGTAATGGGCCATTTATATTTTGTCTCTAAATCCTTCGTGTAATCCACCCATAGTTCTAAAAACAACACGGCATCTAAACCATGCTTACAGTACATGAAATGTCCAGGTGTGTCTCTAGGCGGAATGTTAACTGGTTCCTCTAGTACACCCTTCCTGGTACATATCTTACGCAGTTTTGTAAATAACGGCATGTTGGAATGTAACCGAAAACAAAAATCACAATGAACAAAAGAAAAAACCCAAAAATCACAATGAAACAAACTTACACAAAAACCTGACACATTCAAACCTAACTGAACCTTACTAAGACAATAACATTCATACAGTTATATCGGTGCACCTGAAAACTTGGACTCTAATTCTTGAAACATTAATCCTTGAATGCATGCTCTTGAACATACCGGTCTCACAAGTGAGACACGTCTTTACCGTGTTCATTAAATGAACCCGTCATTATTGCAACCCCCATGAGAAACTCACCGGGAAGCAGAACTTGAACTTGAACTTGAAGGCCTCGGACACTTGACGCTGCGCAGGGAATGGCGTATCTTAGGTGGATCTCTAGAAACCTCGGACACAGCTCTCTCGCAGGGTGGGTTCTGGGTCGGGACGATCTGCAATCCTCACCGCCTCGTATGGATGCCTGGTCGCAGTCCGTCTCCTTCGTTGGCCTGAGGGAGTTGGCGGGAAAACCCGCGGCGTGTACACTCGAAGTCCGTCACGGCTGTGGAAGGGGGCAAAACTGGACCTTCATCTCCGGCGTGTGGGAAAAGAGATTTGTCCCTATTCGGGCGCCATTAATGTCGTAAATAAAGTATTACGAACTCAGAATTTCTATGTTATCAATATGATCATGCATAAAGCAAGAGGCTGAGTCTGTGGTATCAGGTTCAAAAAGGGCTTTATTCAGATAACTCGAGTTATAGGGAGAATAGTTCCATCACCACAAGGGATCAGGACCAGGATTCTCAAAAAGATATTCTCAATATTCTCAAACTTTATTCACAGAGTACAGTATATATACATTGTAATAATATACGTAAGCAGGAATGCTTCAGGCGGAGCAAGAGAGAATGAGATAAGAGCATGTGGGTGTGTAAGTAGGCGTGAAGGTGGGCGTCCACTTGATGATAATAGGTAAGTGTCATAGGTGGGTGGATGCCTAGAGGGGGTTGCGTGATCAGCTGGAACTTTACTGGAACTTTGCCTTACTTGTGCTCAACTCGAGCATGACGTGTAACTGACGTGTGGATGGGTTGCTATGCAACTGGGGAGTCTGGAGTCTGAAAATGAGGCCTTCAGTGTCAGGGCGACCAGCACATCTTGTATTATCTGATATCTAAAGTCTGAAGCAGGGACTGATACGTGACATAGGTTGCCCATCACCAAGGGCCAATGTGGCATTTATTTCTTCGTTTACTGCTGAAGTCTTACATGGGGGCTATGGGCTTTTCACTGACGTGAGCTTTGTAATCGCACAAAAAGAGACAGAAAGGCTAGGCTTTCTCCTTTGCAGATGGGTCATGTTTATCCCTCCTTCTCCAGGCAGGAATGTGGTTTCGGTAGGAGTAAGCAGATAACCGTGCTCAATACTGTCTTGGACAGGGCCCCTTTGGCTGAGGCCCAAGTGTGCAAGGCCAAGGATACGCAGCTACAGCTTTCAGAGCGTTCTGAGGCCTGAAACCTCTTTTCGGCTCTGGCTGGGCCACAATAATGGAAATGCGGGAAAACATGACGCAAAACGTGTAGGCCTCAATGCAGAGTTGTCGTTTCTCTCATGGGAGACTGGATGATGGCAGGCCACGTTATAGCATAAGCATCATGATAGACAGGCCATGGAGGGGAAATACATAGGTTACATGTATGTGCACATGAGTGGTGGGGAACACCCGGGGACACATAGGCCTCATGATATTTTATTTTCCTCAAGGGCGAAACCAGGACTAATCGCTGTCACGAAGAGGTCCCTCCCAATTGCTTTGCAGAGTTTCCATGTGAGCTGCATATGACTGTACCAGAGCAAATATCCCATGTTGCCCAGTAGTTTGCCACTGGCTTAGACTTAGCAGGGTCCTTACACTCCTGACACTGAATACATTTTTTTTAAATTCTTTTTATTGCACACATCACAGAATAAGTCAGTGAACATTTTCCATTTAGAGACCACAGGTTTGATACATTACGAAATGAGCATTTCCATTGAGTCAAAGTAAAGGCGCTTTAATGGCCCACATCAATGCTGGAGGCACCTCCTCCCCTCCCTGCTGCCCCCCAGCAAGAATCCCAGCTCTTGATCAATCTTAACTCCTGTGGTCTTGCCAAGCCCCCCACACTTTTTCCCACTTTTTGGGACAGTCTCCGGCCTTGTTTATCACTTGTTCTGCACTCTGGCACCAGTCCAAGTCCACCTCCCAGTCTGCAACTTTGGGGGAAATCGCTACACCCCAAGCCCTTGTGATATTCCTCTTGTCCACCTCTGCTGTCAATCGCAGCCAAATCCCGGTGTGTCTGGGCTACACGGTCTCCCCAGCAATACCCAGGATCAACCATTTTGCATCCAAAGGCACCTCCACACTCATGTCCCAAGGCATTAACCCTGTTACCTTAGCCCAAAATTCTGTATGTGTGGGCATTCCCAAAGAATATAAAAAAGTGCCCTCTTCTTGCATTATTAATTAGTTTGCGATAGATCAGTGACACAGCTTTGTCCGGCAGTGGCTCCGTAAGTACTTGGTCTTCTAGGGGGGGGACTTCGGGAGCTGGTCGCTTTCCCTTATGTGGCATCGAAGTGCATGACGAAGCCGCAAATAGTGAAAGCGCTCAGATTCTGCCAGCTCCTATTCCCGACTGAGGTCTTTTTTTTTTAAAACATCTTTTATTTGTCAAAAAGCACGTAAAGGGCGGAGCTCTGTGACCCAGAGACTTCCGTAGCATCAATGTACATAATTGTGACTTTGACCGTGTTCTCCTATGCATAGGAGAAATTAAAGGGCATTACAATAAAACCAAAACAGAAAAGAAAGATGAACAACACCTCCCCTCACCCCCATCGCACTGTCAACCACTCAGGAGCAACATACACAGTCAAGGCCTTAAGCCAACGCTCTCCATAGGACGTTTCCAGGAAGCCTCCATCCCACCACGTATGTACAAGGGACACCTCAGAAACAAAGGGAGAAATTACAGCCGGTCTGGACATTTGGTAAGGGCAGATTCCAGTTCCAGGCCCCAATAATCCACCCAGTGCTTCAAAATTTTGTAATGTTTATGAGGACACCCCCTCGCCACAAAAATGGGAGCCTCTAACCCCATACAAAAGTCTAGGCCATTCTTCCAAACGGAGACGGAGGGCGCCACTGTTGCCTTCCAGGCCCTGGCAATGTCTCGTTTGGCCAGAGTAAAGCCTAAGAGCATAAGATGGCGTTTATAAACATTGCCCCCAATACCGTCCATGACATGCAGGATAACCAACTTGGGCGAACAAGGAAGATCCCAACACAGGACCTCCGAAAGGCAGGACATATCCCCTGTCCAGAACTGCGCCAGCGCGGAACTGTCCTACACGGTATGAAGCAGGGAGCCCTCCTCATGCGCGCAGCGAAGACACACCGGGGAATCCACCAAGCCCGCCCTGTACAACCTGACCCTGGTATAATACACCCTGTGGATGTATTTAAACTGGATGAGCCGAAGGCTCATTGCGATGGCCACCCCGCGCGGAGAGGCCAGGGCCTCCATCCAATCTTCCTCCTCTATTGCGCCCACATCACCCTCCCAAGCCTCCCAGAGATGCTGCAGGGATGGGAACTATGTGTGACCAGGGACTGGTAGATTTTGGAGATCTTGTAATCCTGCAGATCTCCCATGACCACTTTTGCATCCACTGGACTGAACTCAGCCAGTGCCTCTAGTCCCACCAAGCTAGTGGAAATAGCATGTTGAAATTGCAGATATTTAAAAAAAATTGAGTTCGGGGCATTTGAAAATCTTTTTGCATGTCCTGAAACGATTTCAAAACGGGTCCCCGCATAACATCCCCCAAAGTAGAAATCCCGATTGCGTCCCAGTCTCAGAATCCAGGCAGAATCGCCAGCTGTGGCAGGCGGCCATTGTGTCATAAAGGGGTCTCCCGGTTCATCCTGTTTGTTCCACCAGCCCATCCTCTGTGATGCCTGCCTCCAGATCTGAAAGACAAGTTGTGTAGCCGCCAGTAAGGAGCTCCGCAGGGGCGCGGAGTAAAGGATCGCATGTAGCGTGTGGTCTCACATACACCGCTGCTCAACAGCATACGCTGGATCCGACCTATCCCCGTACCTCCATTCATTGAGAACCAAAAGGTGCGAGGCCATATAATACGAAAGAATATCTGAGGGCGCCAGCCCCCCACAATATGTGGACTGGAAACAGGTACGTAGGGCCACCCTAGCCACCCCACCGCCCCACAGGAACTAGCCCAAGGCCGAATTAACCTGACGAAACCATCTAGGGTGAATAGGATATGGATGATTTTGCAGCTGGTATAATAGGCGCGGAAGGGAGACCATCTTGAAAATGGCAGAGCGTCCATAGATAGACAAGGGTATGTGGGACCAAGCCCTGATATCCTCACGCACCCTATCCCACACTGGCACCAAGTTTCTGTCCCATGAGGTAGTCTGCGAATCGGATAGGAACACACCCAGATATTTCATCCCCCGTGCACAACCTGTACTGCAGAGGCCCATGCGCCAAGATCGCCACCCTCGCCCAAGACCCAGAGGATAGACTTCCGCATGTTCATGTAGAGGCCGGAAGTCTCCCCGAAAACCTGCATGATGCGCAATATCCGCAGGCCCGTCCTGTCTAAGTTGGTGAGGAATACATTGTTGGCTTATAGGGCTATACGATCCGACAGTCCGTCTGCCCATTCTAGGCCGGTCACCTGTGCGTCAATTCTCACCCAGGTAACCAGGGGCTCCACGGCCAGGGCAAGCAAATATGGAGACAACGGACACAGAAAACCGATGAGACAGAGCCCGCTACCCGTACAGACGCCGTGAGGTCGGTATATAGCAAAGTAAGATAAGACAGGAAACGAGGCCCTATATTCAGTCTACGCAGAAGCGCAAATAGATATTCCCAACTCAAGGAATCAATCCATATCCGCAAGCAGAAGCGCCGCACGCTCCCCCAAGCCCCTGACTGTCACAATAGCTACATGTGCCCGACGGATATTATGGCGGGTCGCCCGCTGGGGCATGAACCCGGCCTGGTCAGGATGAACTAGGGAGGAAATGTGAGGCCGGAGGCGGTTGGCCAACGCCTTAGCCAGGATCTTAGCTACAGCATTGAGGAGGGAGATAGGGCGATAGGACGCGTGGTGTTCGGGAGGTCTACCGGGCTTATGAAATACTACCACTTCTGCATGCCTCCAGTCACTGGGCAGGCGACCCCGCTCTCTAGCCTCCTCCACCACCTTGCGGTAGTTAGGGCCAAGCTGTAGGAAATACCGCTTGAAAAATTTGTTTGGGAAACCGTTTGGACCAGGGGCCCTCCTGGGATGCAACTCCCCAAGGGCGGTACAAAACTCGTCCTCTGTAAGTGGGCAATCCAGCTCCGCACTGACATCATCTGGGAGGGCCCTAGGCGGGAGGTCGTCAAGGAAGCGGCCTATCACATCTGCTGATAAGCATTCCTTAGGGGCGTAAAGATCCGCATAATACATCGCAAAGCTCTCTGCAATGACCGAGGGGTCCAATATAGGTGACCCATCCGGGTCCACAACACCCGGGAGGACCAGGGATCCCAGCGATCCCTGACACAATCTATGCAGTAACTTACTCGATTTGTCTCCCCACTGGTAGATCCTGCTCCGGGTCGCCAACCATGCCTGGTGGGCCTCATCCAGCAGAAGATGGGAATAGCCCTGTTGCACTAGTAGCAGTTGGCAATGGACCTGCCGCCCCCCTCATCGCTGCTGCGCCCCTCCAGAGCAAGAATTTCAGCTTTCGCCCGAATAGGAGACTCCCTACGCACCTTGGGGCCGCAGCACAGAAGGAGATGTCCGCCCGCAGAGGGTGGGCTTCATTGCCTCCCAAAGAGATGCGGCCTCCCGCACCAACCCGACATTAAGCGAAAAATTCCGATTAATGGCCTCCTCCATATGTTCCCTGTACTCTTCTTTCTGGAGGTTCCAGGTCGATAGGCGCCACCGAAATGGCCCGTGCGCCATCCCAGCATGCAGGGTAGTAGCCACCGGCGAATGGTCCGAGAGCCCACAGGGGAGAATATCTCCTGCCACCACCCTATTGCCTACCCCTGAGAAACAAAGATACAGTCAAAACGAGAAAAGGAGTCGTGGATCGCCGATAGGTACGTGTACCCCTGTGTCGTGCCATGCAACCTGCGCCAGGGGTCAACCCAGTCTATGCCCATCACCAGGGAATGGAGCTCGGTGGGGTGGTGTGCCTCAGGGGGCCCCCGGTCTCCACTGATCTCTGTCTACATCTAATACATTGTTCCAATCGCCTCCTACCACTGCCTGGCTCTCCGGTATGTCAGCCCATAGGGTCACAAGTTTCTCCATCAACCCCCGGATAACGGCGGGGGGGCATATACACTCCTCAATATTGCAGTCTCGCCACCTACTGTGCCCTGAAGGAAGAGGTACCTGCCTTGTGTGTCACCCCACATCCTAACATGTGTATAGGGGACCCGGCGATGTATCAGGACTGTGACTCCCGAGACCCGACTGAGGTCTTTGAATTTGATTATGGCCGTCCCCTCCCGGCGTTGCCCAAGTGCTCATTGCTCAGCAACTCCCAGGCCTTAAAACCCCTGAGTCCACCCACCTCATTCAACAACGAACTGTGCCACAGTGGGGTCATACCCTAAAGTCTTGCTGAACAATCTAGATAGTCTGTGGCATCTCTCCAGACCCTGGCTACCATCATTAAATGCGGTGGCATAACCACCTCCTTGTCACGTTCATCAAGCCACGCTAATAGTTTGCTGGCCTTTTCTCCTACGCTGTGAAGGTGGCACTGTGCCACCAAGGTATGTTTGCGTGCTCAATCTACCGCCAGTGCCCGTAAGTACTGATTTTGCATCCGCAATTGTGGCCGTACTCAGCCTCGCCTGTCAACTTGGCTACCTCCTTCGAGCCCGGTTTCGCCTTTTCTAACACCAAACATTGCAATATTGTGTCTTTTTTTCTCCCTATGAGTGCTTGTGCCCCCTCTCTAATCACTGTCTTGAATGCCTCCCAGAGAGTCAGTGCCGACGCTACCAATCCCTGATTTTCCTTAATGTATAAATCTGCACATTCACACAATTTGTCACATGTCTTTTTATCCCTCAAGTACCAAGGGTCAATTAAACGGGGCATAATGTAGCCACTGTTTGTGCCCAATAGCTGAACCTCAACCAGGAAGTGATCTTAGCATGGTGCAGGGCCGAAACTGGGCACCTGGGCCTGAAGTGTAATAATGTGACCTATCCAGGAGTAGCAGTTATATGTGGCAGAAAAGTGTGAGTATTGTCTCTGCTCAGGATGGGACTCCCTCCATAGATCCACCAGGCCATGGCCTCTACAAATTGCGGCAATGTCCCACCTTCCACCCCTCTATCCTCTCCACCCGCTCTGTCAATCTCTAAATTCAGAACTGCATTCATGTTGCCTCCCACAACCAGGATCCCTATTGGTAGGGATAGCGGCAAGTCCCTCAATTCTGGGCTCCGTGGAGTCTAGGTGGGATGTACTTCAAACACCACTGTGAATAAAATCTATGTCTCCACCAATGTGAGAAGCTGTTATTGGCCTCAAGGCTGCAACTGTCAGATGACACCAACATGAGAGATTTGTCCTGGAGGTCGCAACAGCCACACCAGTATGTTGAGACACTTAGCATGCACAGCAGACTTATCTGTGCCTATTTAGTCTCTTGCACCCAGTACAGACTAAGGGCCATATTATGAATCTGGCAGGCCGCGGTCTGCTAGACTCACGGTGGCGGTCTACCAACCGCCCTATTGCGACTAGGGCGGTCAGGCGGCGTTGGGACCACAGCAACCGCCAGGGAACTGCTGTTCCCTGGTGCTTGTGCAGCAGTCCTGGGTCCGCAATATGCTTGGCGGGACACTGCAGGCCCGCCAAGCATATTACGCATTTTCTCACAGCCACAATTTTCATGGCGGTGCGACCTCCATGAAAAGCATGGTGGTGAGGAAACAAAGAGGACCCTACAGGGCACTCTTGTGCCTCACGCCATGTGTATGCACACAAGTACCTACACAGCATCTATGTTTAGACACCACAATGAAAAATATCCACCGAAGGGTTCTAGAGATATTGATTTTATAAGGTTCAGTTAAAATGAACTTTTTACCCAACTGCAAACACGCATTGTCAAATTCAACAAATTTGACACTGAAATATTTTAGAGCAAAAACGTTGACTAGTTATATTGTGGTTGGTTAGAGTTACTTTGGGTGACCAACTCTGACAGGGATCGAGTCAGGGGAACTAGCAAGGCCCTCAGAAACAGTAACCTCAACAGGTGAAGAAGTCATCAGTCAGTTCCAGCCGCTGTTATCCTTTCCTGTAGTTTCCGTTGGAAGTGGTCCTGATGCACCAGATACAGGATGCGGAAGATGCTTAAGGATGCTATGGATGCAATGGGATCAACGGGGGTCTTCCTGCAGCTACTCCTCGATCCACGGAGGGGGTGAGGCATTTCTGGCCACAGGGTTGTCGTCCCTCGAAGTCCTCTCAGTTTTGGCAGAAGTCCAGTCGCCACTGGGCTACTAGTCGCCCCGATATCGCGGCTACAGCCAAATACTTTCATGGGCAATAACTTGTCTTCTGTGTGACCGAGCTGCACTCCAATGACTCTCCCAGGTCCAGCAAGCACGGGTTTGAGCGATGCGTCCTGGTCTCTGGTGCTGCACAGTGGTAGTTGACACCAGTGTGAAGATTCTGAGTTACCAATCTGCCCCAGCAGGCTTCTTCAGCTGTTGTGGCCCTGTGCTGTGAACAAGAGGTCAGCCAACTAACCCATGGAGTCTCTTGCTTCGGTTAGGGTCTGGAGACGACTTCTACACAAGCAGGACACAGCAGGCTTGGTTCTTTCTCCTTTCTGGGCCACCAGATTCAGCAGGTGCAGCCCACGCTGCGTCCGTTTCCTTTTGCTGGTTCCTCTGTGCCACAGGGCTGTCCTTAGGTTGTCTTTACAGGCCAGTTGAGGTCTGAATTCGGGATGCCATCAGTGCTCTTTTATGCCCAGAAAATGCCCTCTGGGTAGGATGTGGTTGGTAGCCAATGAGCTAGCAGATTCCCTCACTCCAGATGACCACTTCCTGTGAAGTATGGCATCTGGCTATCCCAAGATGCACTATTCTGCCCATTTCCAACATAGTAGAACCCTTTTCTCTGCATATAGAGCTCCGCAGCCCAACCCAGAGGTGTAGCTACCAAGGGGGCTACCCTCCCTTGAAAAAGCAGTTTGGCAACGGATTTCCCTTTCTCTGTTCCCAATGTCAGCCTATCTACTTAGACAGTAGAGCAGCCCCTCTCCCAAGTGTCCGTTTTTCCTTCAAAGGCGGATTCTCCTTTAAAGCTTGCCTTAAAGGCCAACAGCCATGTGGCTTCCGTAGGAGCGAGGTGACACCTCTCTCCAGCGCAGGCTTTCTAGTGACTCCTCTCCTGGGAGTCGTTAGCACGTCTCCCCAAGAGGGCAGAATACTGTCACAAGGACAGGCTCCTTGTGCAACCGGTAAAGGCGCAGGAGCCTAAAGGCAACAAAGTGGCAACTTTGTAAAAGTTCACACCACAAACTGCTACATTATTTTCTTCTGGAGCGTCAGGTTTGATGTAACGAGTTGTTGGATACCTTGGAGCATCAACTTTGGTTGCACCATTCAAGAGTTAGCACGGCCGAGGGGTCAGCGTGTAATCCTGCACTTGCTAATGGGCGACAAAGTGCTTCCAGAGTAAAAATTACAGTTTTATGTTTTTACTGTCAGAACATGTAAAATACATGTTCTGACTGTGTAGTATGCTGCATCCTGCCTACGGGTTAGGTAGACCTGCCATAAGGATGACTTATACATATTGCATTATACCATTACTTTAAATTGGAAAGTCAGGCTAGCAGTTCAAAACTGCTCTTGCAGTCTGTTATGACAGACTCAGAGACTCGTTTTACCTATGTCACACCCAGGGTGACTCAACCAGTGTTGCAATCCCTAGCATGACCTTCATGCCCTTGATAACATATACTAGGGTCTTACACGTAAGTTAGATTATGCCAATCTGGTATAAGCCAACACCTGGATGGCTTGCATGCTGCCGCACCTGGATGGCTTGCATGCAAGCCGCGCCTGGATGGCTTGCATGCTGTCGCGCCTGAATGGCTTGCATGCTGCCGCGCCTGGATGGCTTGCATGCTGCCCCGCCTGGATGGCTTGCATGCTGCCGCACCTGGATGACTTGCATGCTGCCCCGCCTGGATGGCTTGCATGCTGCCTCACCTGGATGGCTTGCATGCTCCCGCACCTGGATGACTTGCATGCTGCTGCACCTGAATGACTTGCATGCTGCCGTGCCTGGATGGCTTGCATGCTGCCGCGCACGGATGGCTTGCATGCTGCTGCGCCTGGATGGCTTGCATGCTGCCGCTCCTGAATGCCTTGCATGCTGCCGCGCCTGGATGGCTTGCATGCTGCCGCGCCTGAATGGCTTGCATGCTACTGAACCTGGAGGGCTTGCATGCTGCTGCACCTGGATTGCTTGCATGCTGCCGCACCTGAATGGCTTGCATGCTGCCGAGCCTGGATGGCTTGCATGCTGCCTCAGCTGGATGGCTTGAATGCTGCTGCACCTGGATGGCTTGCATGCTGCCGCGCCTGGATGTCTTGCATGCTGTCACGCCTGGATGGCGTGCATGCTGCTGCGCCTGGATGGCTTGCATTCTGCCACTCCTGGATGACCTGCATCCTGCTGTATCTGGCTGGCGTGCATGCTGCTGCACCTGGATGGCTGCATGCTGCTGCACCTGGATGCCTGGCATGCTGATGCGCCTAGATGGCTTGCATGCTGCCGTGCCTGGATGACTTGCGAGCAGTGGGACTCAGTCGATATCAGGAGGGTCGATGAACTAGATCAATTCAGTGACGAAGATATACCACTAGTCTAATTTCTATTGTGGCCGGGACAGTGACCATTACTTTAGTTCCTATTTCTGGTTCCTGTCCCCAGGATACCTGAGAATTGTCTTTTCCTTTTTTCGGTCGAGTGTAAGCATCGTGGTCGGTGTAGTGTCCTGCTGCACACATTCTAGTGTTCAGCCTTGTTTTGCACCCACACTGCACACCCACCCAGGCGTCACTGGTCAGGTGACCCTGCTAATAAAAGGGGCTGGGCCAGTTCCAGTACCCTACTACTCTGTGTCAGTGTGGTTATTTGTCGAGCGTGTGGGCCTAGGACCTAAGACACCACAATGGCGACTAGTAGTCGGCCCACATGTGTGCTGGCAGCTGTCCTGTTGGGGAGCCGCTGCTCACACGACGTACTGCAGCCCAGAAATTCGCCTGACCATTGAGACCTAGGTAGCACTCTGGCAAACTGGTGAGCGGGGAAAGGGAGTTTTCCCCTCCCAGGAGACACACGTCTAAGCCTACATCGGGAAGGAGCAGAGGGAGCAGGCAGCAGGGCCGCCAGTCAATAAGCAAGGCCCACAGTGCCACCCTCCCAGCATGAGAAATGAGGGCTCTGTGCCTGCATACACAGCACAATAACTGGATGGGTGAAAAGTAAAGGGGGCACCCTCTATTGGACATCTGCAGTGCCTCAAGGGCCACAATTAAAGCAGGGGCACATGCTCTGTGGAGAGACAAAGCACACTCCCGAAAGACTGCAAAACTACAGCAGCGAGCATTTAAGTAGCCCACGTCTGCCTCAGCCAAGAAAGCTGCCAAGAGTCCAGTTGGAGCCCAGGATGTAAAGCATCAAGCAGTTGAGCTGACAAGCAGCAAGCACCATGAAAATCACTAGAAAAACGTGTGCTGTGCACTTGCAACGCCCAGTGGCTGTTGACGCCACCACAAGCGAGGAAACTACCTCACACGCCCCTGGTGATTGATGGCCACCACCACAAGAAAGAAGATCAAGCACGCCAAGTGTCAAAAGAAGGCACCCTGAAGAAGAACCAAGAACACAAAATGCTGAGGGCAACACGGAGTACCTCTACATCTCCACCGCACCAGTGAAGCTCCACAGTGGGCCAAAAGACAATACAGTGTCCTCCCTCACACTGCCTCAAGACGGAGTCGCCAGTGGTCCAAGACAGGCAAGAGGAGAGTCGCACACTCCAAGTGGCAAGCTGCCACCACAGCATGTGCACTGAGGACCTGCAATACGTGGCCGGATGCCGCACCGCACCACAAGCAAGAAGGAGCATGTCACGCAAAGTGACCAACAGTTCCAAGCAAGCCTGAACTGAGGCAGGAGCAGGCGCCACGATGGCGCCGGCTAGAGACGCAAGCACGATGCTCTTGAGCGAAAAGGTAACCTACCATCCTGGCAGAGGAGCACCTCGAAAATCCCTGGGGAGGGAATGGGGCCCACGAAAGGTCCACAAGGAGAAGAAGCATGTCCTAGTGACAGGACAGACCTGCGACAGGTCAGCAGCAAAGAAAAGACACAGTCCTAAGAACAAAATGCGACCAGCGAGATGTCCATATGGCGCGAACATGAGACTTGTGGCCCGATGCCACATCAGAGTGAGGAACCTGGTCGCAAGTAAGGAAGAACGTGGCAGGACACCACATCACGAAGGAAAGGTAGGAGAGCGGCACGATTCCACAGGGCGAACAACCACCACAGGTGCACAAGGAAAAAGGGAGACAGGCAATAAGACAGAGGACTCGTGCCAGCACTGGAGAAGGTGTTCATCAACACAAGCCAGCCACTGGGGTGCAGAGATGTCACTGGAGACAGCTTCGCTGGAGGACCAACTGTAAGCCACTAGCAATGGCGATCTGCGTCCAGGCCCCACCCTTCACTGTGTGACCGTCCATGGCATCACGTCTAGCATGGCATCACGTCTAGCAAGTGCACCTGCCAGAAGATAACTGTAAGTGGCCACTAAGTCCCTCCAGTCCTCCTCACTCCATGATAGCAGCTCAAGCAAAAGATCGCCGCATGTTGCCCAAGTGTAAGAAAATTATCGTACTCATTATCCAGGTGCATCACCCCCATGAACATCTTAGGAGCATCACACCACAAGAGTGGATCCAAGCGCTCAAGACATCGGGAATTCAATGAGACACTCCTGGCGCCGTGGGAGGCTAGCCACCCAGGAACCTCCTGTTTTCCCCTGTAAAGCTGAGGCCTGCCGAAGAAGAACAAAGTCGAACATTGGACTATCCACACTTGGGGTTGCCTACGAGAGCTCCCGCACAGCCCATGCAATCATGTGGCAATCCAGGATTAGGACCTCAATGGAATCCGGGGAGATGGGGATCCCAACAAGAGAAATACACCTGCAGCAGATCCTCGACTGGCACCGGGAAGCATGGCGGTCGTGGATGGAGACTGGTCATCCAGAGATTATCTGATGAAGGCATGTAAACCTAAGTCCTGACGGAGAGAGCACACAGACTCTGAGACACCACCCTTTGAGCTGCAAGAGCGACTTGGCTGTCACCCTGTTGGCAGTTCCTCAGCGACGCCATTTGCATGGCCTATGAAAGGCCTGCACAGTCCACACCGTCCCATGGCAGCCCTGCTGGAAGGCCCTCCAGGAGCCTGTGAGAGGGGAGTTCAGACAGGTGAGGCAAGTCTGAAGCTGCTCTGCCATTGGGAACTGAAAAGCATTATTGTCTCCAAGGAAGGCCCTCATCCACCAAGGTCATCCTCAGTATTTGCAGGTTGGATGTCCACCAGAGCCTGAGTGCCTTCAAGAAGATCTCCAAAGTGGTCTCCATCATTGCTCCAGATGCACCGCTATTTGAACTGTGTAAATATACTCCAACACTGCAAGACCAGGCCGGTCTGAACTAAATCGCTGAGGTGAGCCAAAGCCTCCTGAACGTGCTGTCCAGAGCTCCAGCATTGCCCGGAGATGACCTGAAGAGACTCATTGGTGCTGTGGATTGTTGTGTGTTTTTCCCATAGGTTAGGCTTTTGTTTGTTTCTTTTCCACTAAAGTTTGCGAGGGATGTAGTGTCCTGCTGGACACGTTCTAGTGTTCAGCCTTGTGTTGAACGCACACTGTACACCCACCCATCACTGGCGTCACTGGTCTGGTGACCCTGATAAAAAGAGGGTCCGGGAGCATGTGCCCTGGGCCAGTTCCAGTACACTACTACTGTGTGTCACTGTGGTTATTGGTCGAACATGTGGGCCTAGGGTCTAAGACACCACAGTCGGTGACTGTGTCGTGTACACAGCAGTACTAAATTCATTGTGCTGAGGGTGTCTCCCACCCACATCGGTGAACCTCAACCTCGCCAGAGTCCCACTGCAAGCTTTTAACCCTTTCCACCAAAGCTTTGCTACTAAGTAGTTATTCGGCAGCACGTTACGTCACTCTGTCGTACAATGAGCGCATTTTTCTCAGTTAGGCGCCGTAAAACACCTTCAGGGAAAAGTGATTTCCACAGACTCGCAAACCGGTACTTGAGGTGTCAAGTTAGAAAAAAAAACTACTCAGGCAAAGCAAATGCTTACTTCTCTAATCCCAAGTCAACAACCAAACATCAAGGCTTGCAGCAAGAGGGCGAGCAGGGGCCCCACCGGTCATGTGTGCTTCCAGGGCAGCCTCGAGCGGGTGAATTGCAAGGGACCCGCCCAGTTAACACCTTGGAATTAAGGAACTACCAAAGATGGCTGCCAGAAACCGCGACACGTTCTATGCAGGACTCAAACTAGGTCTGTCCCCAACTATTGGAGAGATTCACAAACCGCATGGCGCAAGTAGAAACCGCGACACATTCTATGCAGGACTCAAGCTAGGTCTGTCCCCGACTATTGGAGAGATTCACAAACCGTATGGCACAAGTAGAAACCGCGACACGTTCTATGCAGGACTCAAGCTAGGTCTGTCCCCGACTATTGGAGAGATTCACAGAACGTACGGCGCAAGTAGAAACCGCGACACACATTCTATGCAGGACTTAAACTAGGTCTGTCCCCGACTATTGGAGAGATTCACAAACCGTATGGCGCAAGTAGAAACCGCGACACGTTCTATGCAGGACTCAAGCTAGGTCTGTCCCCGACTATTGGAGAGATTCACAAACCGTATGGCACAAGTAGAAACCGCGACACATTCTATGCAGGACTCGAGCTAGGTCTGTCCCCGACTATTGGAGAGATTCACAAAACGTATGGCGCAAGTAGAAACCGCGACACATTCTATGCAGGACTCAAACTAGGTCTGTCCCCGACTATTGGAGAGATTCACAAACCGTATGGCGAAAGTGGAAGAGAAGCGAGAAGAAAGTGTACTGCTGGCCTTGCACTTTATTAATGAAATATCCATTTATGCAAATATTGTATTGGTAGCAGCTCCTGCTTTTAACACTTTGGCTGACATTTATAACATTCTCCCCTTCTGCTGAACTCACCCGTCCAGCCCTGCCAGATGTGTTTAGAGCTTGGAAATAAACCTTGCATGTGCCAGCAGGATAGACATCCAATCACCATGACAACATCTCGTTCACGTTTGCACTTTGCTTGATTTGTATTTTGTATAGAAGGTATTGGCCAAATTATAGAGCTAGAGATGAAGTCATTTATTGATATTTAACATTCTTTTCATGAGATGATTTGCAAAATGAGTTAATCATTGTAATTAAGTAATCAATAAAGACTGATTGTTTATTAACGGGTGGAAACTTCGATATTAGGGATGTGCTGAACCTGTTTAATGCTTTTTATCATTAATTTCACCAGCAATGTGAGTTGTCAACTGTATCCGTGCCCCTGAGAGGTGTGTGCCATGCCACAAAGGGCTGTGTAGCTTTCCACAGTGTGCCTGTGGGAATCAGTGCAGGTTGTGGTCACATGTTAGTTTCACGTGCGTAGCAGATCACACCCCTGTGGTGTCGGTGGGTAGTGATAATAACAAGCATTTGCAATGCAATATGTCTGGCATTACTGAAAATGTTAGCTATTGGTGCTGCATTATTATTACCAACGCCAATAGGTCAAACTTTCAGTAATACAAGGCCTATCGCATTGCAAATGCTTGTTTCTCTTGTTTCCTTTTTGTTGTTTTTTGTTTCAGTAAGGGCCAGAAGTATGAAAATGCAATTTTGTATTTCCTAAATAGCAACGCCTTAGAAATGTATGAAATATCCTATTTCCTAATAGCGATTCCTACAAACGATATCCCATGCCACTCGTTCCAATGGGTCAGTCTAGCATTTCCAAAACAGCGATTTCCTGTTAGGAAATCTCTATATTGGAAATGCTAAACCAAGGATGGCTATGGGCATAAGGCCCCCCGTGATGCATCCCAAAATTAGTGGTGCACATGTAGGGCACACATATGTGTTAGGGGCATGTGTGCTTCAAAAAAGCATCTTTGGGTGCTTGTTATAAATTGCACATGGTTACCATCAACTTAGAGTCAATGGTAATTTCATTTCCAAAATGCCCAAATTGCATTTAGGAAATGCTTTGTACGTGTGAATGGGAACCGCAAACAGGTAATTCCTGTTTGCGATTTTCTATTTAAGGGATCGAAAATTGCGATTTCTACTGGGTAGAAATCGCAATTTGCGACTGCTTAAAGGGTTTTTTACATGTGACAAGCCCATTTAGCATTTCTTAACGTCTCGAAATAACAATGCGGTCCATTAGGAAATGCAAAATGGCTTCGTACATCTGTCCCGAGGCATCTTTACTGACTGGAGGGCTGTCTGACAAACACAGTCGTTCATTTTTCCTGTAATTTCACTCCATGCCTTCTCTTCTTATGGAGTGTCCCATACGTGGGAGTAGGAAAGGAGAGGTGGAGTCCCCCTGCCTGTGTATTTATTTGCCCCCTGATTAACAGTCAGCTGAGGCATTTGCCCTTACATCCAAAGAATGTCTACAAAGACATTGACAGGCAGAGAAAAAATGTGTCTACATGGACGCCAGGAGGATGTCCGGAAATGCTTCATGTTGAAGATGAGAGTCTCCGCGTGTCTAGATGATCTGGGAGAAGAGCTCTTTCCACCAAGAGCTCCCTGACCCTCCCTAGAGCAGTGCTTAATTTGTAAAATTTGAAGTGCAGGTGCTAAAACCTTTGTCGGAGGCCACACCTACTTTTTCTTTGGCTCCACCCACTTCCTCCACTGGCTCCACCCACTTCCTCTATTAGCTCCACCCACATCGTCAACTGGCACTGCGAAAAGTCAGATGAATTTCAGCAAGGGCGCCTGCCTTCCTCATAGTACGGTTTAGATAGGAGGTTCCCCTGCCCTGTGAACATTTTCAAAAAGATTAAATCAAAAGTGCATTTAAAGCACAATTTTGAAATAAATTAGATAAAATCACTAATGCATTGAAAAGGGACAATTCCAGTGCTCTATGTGCTAATTTGGGGAAAGGACAATACTGGGGTAGGGTATGCCCTTTTTAATAGGGAAGCAAAGTGAAAGAAAACACGCTAGACGTGTGAAGTGCGATGTCAATTCGTCTAAGTAACATGCACAATTAATATTTATTTGCAGTTTGCACCAAAGACATTTCTGCATCTGCACATATATTACCATCCATGACTGACTACAAGTACAATCCAAATGGATCCTCCTCCTACTTTGCCCACCCAAATTCAGGCCTTTTCCAAATCATACCCCGGCCTGCTTGCCCTGCAGCGCTCACTCGAAAGAGACACAAAGTCTATACAGTTTGCCTCAATTTTAAGCTTTGGCTTCTGGAATAGCAAAAGCAGGGTAAGGTGGCAGTGTGCAGAGTTAGTTACACACTGTGATTCACAAAAATTAATTAATTAATTGACATTCAGGGCCGGACTGGGAACCCAAAGCAGCCCTGGCAAGTTTTGTTACACCAGCCCCCATACGGTGCATAGCACACAAGCACAGCAAGCGTAATGACTGCCACAGGTGTTTGCATGGGGGAATTCTCCCCTCGAAAACATTTTGCAAAAAGAAAAACCAAAATGGTGCACAACACATTTTCCATTACATATTTAGCTGTATCAACTTTCAAAGCATAGTAAATCATAAATGAGGACCTGACATAAGCACCCAGGCCAGAAAGCATGGAAATCTCACACTCATAAGTACTCAGACAAGGAAACATGGAAATGTCACACAAAGGCACCTAGGCCAGAAATCATGGAAATGTCACACAAAGGCACCCAGGCCAGAAAGCATAGAAATGTTACACAAAGGCACCGAGCCAGGACAGAAAGCATGGAACCGTCACACAAAGGCACCCAGGCCAGAAAGCATAGAAACGTCACACAAAGGCACCCAGGCCAGAAACCATAGAAACGTCACACAAAGGCACCCGGGCCAGCCGGCCAGAAAGCATGAAAATGTCAAAGAAAGGTACCCAAGCCAGTGGGGCTGGAACAATTTTCAGAGTGTTGGTGCTGCCCTCAATGTTACATCACTGAATGAAGTCATAAGATTGAGAAAAATGCAAACATCACACACACTAAGGACAAACATAGCAAATGAGCCTTGCCCATTCCGGCGGAGGTGGTGAGAGTGTGGTATGTTGCAGTGGAGCATTTAGAAGCCCACTGCTTGTTGAGTGGTGTTGGTGAACTCAACTGTATGAACCAAATCTTTCCACAATCCTAAACTCACCAACCCCAATTGCCTCAACTTCCTGCTCTATCCAGTGCTGTGGTAGAATACCTGCATATCGGCTGATGCTTTCGACAGTTGAGTAGCTTTGATGGGAAGAGGAGGTTTCTGAGGTGGGAGTATCAGGCAAGTGACACTTCTCGGGCTCCCTCTGTGCGAGCCTTTAGGGAGAATCCCTCTTCATTACTACCTCCGGCTCCACCTGACCCTGGACTCTGCAACCCACTCCCTTACAGGCTTGTTTATCCCAGTAAAAACAATAGTAAAATCACCTTCAAACTTAAAACATTGAATATAGTGGTAAATATAATTAGCACGCACTTCAAGTATGTACCACAGTAGCCCTTATGACCCCGACTGCTAATTAAATAAACAAAATCAGGAAGGCCATGACAGGGCCGGCTTCAGCGCTGATGCGAAAGTCTTTTTTGGCGTCGCACCAATAACCTCTCTCTCCGTAAATAACCTTTACTACCACCTTCCAACAGTGCCCCTCATCCCTCCATGGCCCCCCCTATTGACATCCTCCTCAGATTCCCTCACTGCCACACGCCACAAGTGCCCCTCATCTCCCCATAGCCCCTCCCCCTCATGACTTCCTCCTCGGATTCCCTCACTGCCACCCTCCACCAGTGTCCTTCATCTCTCTGTAGCCCATCCCCCTCATGACCTCCTCCTCGGATTCCCTCACTGCCACCCTCCATCAGTGTCCCTCATCTCTCTGTAGCCCATCCCCCTCATGACCTCCTCCTCAGACTCCCTCACTGCCGCCCTCCAGCAGTGCCCCTCATCGCTCCCTCCTCCACCCCATGACCTCTTCCTCGGATTCCCTCACTGCCACCCTCCACCAGTGTCCCTCATCTCTCTGTAGCCCATCCCCCTCATGACCTCCTCCTCGGATTCCCTCACTGCCACCCTCCATCAGTGTCCCTCATCGCTCCATAGCCCCTCCCCCTATTGACCTCTTCCTCAGATTCCCTCACTGCCACCCTCCAACAGTGCCCCTCATCTTTATGTAGCCCCTCTCTCATATGCATTTCATTTGTTGTATAGCGCTACTCATATCAGTGTCAGTACTTTACACCACTCACACATTATACAGGAGACAATGAATCGTACAAGTATGTAAATCAGTCTACAGGGAATGTCACATAAGCCAATGAGGATTACAAGGTGTATGAATCACGTGTCATCCATACCTGTGGGACGGAAATTTTACGAGGGTTTGGGCTGGTGAAACACAACCTTAGGATTTTTAAAGAGTATTCAATGGGGGTCAGCTTTACTGATAAAAATGTATATCTGCCCAAACATACTCATTTTGAAAACATTAGAATAATGAAAGACTGGGGAAGTTCTAACTATATCACACAAAAAGAAAGCAAAGTTCTAACTATACCATTCATGTTTAAACTTTGTATGTAGGCAGCTCTTTGGTGACAGTTCATTGGTCACTGTCCTATGTTAGGATTGTACCTTCTGAACTGCATGTAACACAAGGATCTCTGTGACAAATGCAGTAACCCACTGAGCTTCCACATAAAATACAGTTTATCTGCATTTAAAAACTACTAACAGACAAATGATTGCTCTCCAGCAGGGTCATTTATCACCAGCGTTATTACACTTGCTCATATGATTGAACACAATTATACCCGTCTGTCCTGTGCCCAATCCGCCGCTTTCTAGAAGAGACGCTACTCGATTGAACACATTTATGTTAGCACATTTCACCCAATGCCATTACGTTCAATCCAATTACAGATGGCCAGGCCAGCCATGGTGCAATCAAATGCAGATGATCCATCCATCGCCACTATCCATGCCACTATCTGACCAAGCACTCACCCTCGGTTTATTCTCACAATCTCACTTAGGTATTTGACCCACCGACCTACCCACAAAAAAGCAGTCTTGATGTCGATGAGTAGTTTGGGTACTAAAAATGGCCGGCGTGGGGGATGGACTGCATTCTGGAAGAGGGGTGGATAGGGTGAGATAAGGCAGCTGCCTAAAGGTGTGTGAAACAAGGGAATGGACATGGCCTGAAACTGAAAGTGGCACACACAACCTAAAGGAGACCTAATACACCGTCTCGTGCTGTACCGACGTGCACGGGCGGCTGTCAGACGTCAATAGACTCCCAGCAGTGGGGTCGGAGCCGGGACGGCAGCAGGCACTGCGGATACATTGGCGTTGACTGCGCAGCTCACTTCCGAAAGCAATTAGAAACCAGGCATTGATTAAGTCGGCATTGAGGGCTTGGCAGGCGACAGAATGATGGCACATAAAGTCACGGGACGGGCGCCAGAAATGCAACTTTTTTGCTGATTGTCAATAATGGAGAACTCCCACCGGGCGTGGGGCGACTCTCGCTTGGACAGCTGGCACATTAGGACGGATGCCAGCCACTAAATGAGTGTTTCGACTCGAGACCGTCAAAGGAAAAGGTCAGGACCTGAGAGGACATCAGGGTTAATTTGTTTCTGTCAGATAATAATAAATGCCATTTTCTGCAGCCAAACCGTTACATATCTTGTAAAGTATCTGTGTTAGCAACATGCATGCGATAGGTTCGATTTGGAGCATGGTATGGATAACACTCTATTTTAATTTTTGGGGAGAATAAACGTAGTACCAGTGAATTAAGTAGGGTAGGGGTAACTTTGTTATTTAATCCTGTGCATCTAACTGTGCATTTTCTCCGTGTGTTCCAAACTTTGAATCTATTGCTCCATTCCACGCAGCACAAGTTTCATCCTGGATGAAGGTGACCTGGCCCCTGTCTCAAAAAGTATGAGGTTTTTTGACAGGCTAGACTGTCTGAAAGAATGGCAGGGATGGGGCAGTGTCAGTTGCCTTTCATTGGCACCTGAAGTACAACTGGCATGGCTGATGGCTCCAACCTCATTGCCTTCCCTGATGCGACTTCCTGCCATAAAATCTCCTAATTTCCCTTTAGATCTGTATTCCTAACTTCTTGAAGTTTTTGGAAGCCCACAATTGTTGTATGCAGCTATGTTATTTGCAAGTTGTCAGAATGTAAGCAAGGGCATAACTTGCATGCTTGCTATCACAACAGGACCCTACCATTTTGGGGTTGAGGAGTGCAGTCCAAATGCTTTGAATTTATATTACGAGGTCAGAGAGTAAGTTCTCAGGGCAGGCTCACTTCCAGAGAACAAATCCCAGACCTCCTCATCGTCCGTCATGACCATAAAATACCTAAATGGCTGAGAGAGAGTGTGGGCATCGCTCACGTTTTGGTGTGATCATCATCATGATGTTGTTATTTCATTGATAGTACTATAGTTCCTACTTCTTATAGAAATGGCGGCAAGTCCGGCAACAACAACACTGTGAAACTCAAACTGACTGATCACATACATTAGGCGGCCGTAGGCGGAGAGGGACAGTAGCAGTAGGAAGGACTTATGCACTCACTGCCGGCTGCTGCCTGCGCAGCTTCATTAACTGTCTCTTTGTCGACTTTCTCCGATTGATTAGGGCTTACTTAGGCCTGCCGCCTGCTAGGAGGCAGGCCCTGTCTCACGCTCACCTGGTGGCACGGTGCAGCAGCTGTTGCAGACCTCAAGGCTCTCACAACGTCGTCCGACCGGCCCGGGTCACTGAGTGTGTCAGTAGTGTGAGCGCTGAGCCGCGGCCCGCGGCTGTTGACCGATTACAAAGAACGGGAACCAACCACGAGACTAGGTGCGGCACTGCGCGGCTATGCTGGGGCGTGGCACTGAATGCGTGGCGTGCGGCGTGCGCAATCAATCCAGAATTTTAACAAATCTGCGCAGTGCGCACGCTGCCGCGTACAGCCCCCGCCCCCAACCCGGCCCCGTCCGAGAAGTGAAACAAAATCGAGCCCTGCCCGCCCGCCCGGCGCCCACTGACAGTGCATCGCCATCATCAACCGCAAAAGAAAACGCGAGCGAGCAAGAATCTGATTGAGAACTTATTAACTCTCAGAAGTAGTGAAGTGAAGAAGGCAAGTAAAAGTCATACAGTCCGCCGGAGTCAGTCAGGAAGTACTGTAACACTTAGTTTTGCCACTGCAAAGTCCCGGCCGTAGCGCTTCGAAGCAAGTCAATCAATTACGTGCACCTGAGTGTGTAGACCCGGCCCTGATAATTAGGTGCCGGTGCTAAGCACCGGCAAGCACCGGCACAAATTAAGCACTGCCCTAGAGGGACCCTTCTGAGGAAGATCCAAAATGAGGCACCTTGAGGCGGAAACGTGACGCTTCTAGTCAACATCGAGGACATTAGTGTTGACGTCGGCCATTTGTACAACATACTTGCTGTTGAGGTCAACAGTGGTGCCAAGAAGACATTCAAAGCCGCAGCCCCTTCAGTGCTGACGATGCATTGAATGTGAAGGCATCTGGCATCTGTCCCCCTCTGACAGTGAAGGCATCTGGCATGTCTCCCCCTCTGACAGTGAAGGCATCTGGCATGTCTCCCCCTCTGACAGTGAAGGCATCTGGCATGTCTCCCCCTCTGACAGTGAAGGCATCTGGCATGTCTCCCCCTCTGACAGTGAAGGCATCTGGCATCTGTCCCCCTCTGACAGTGAAGGCATCTGGCATGTCTCCCCCTCTGACAGTGAAGGCATCTGGCATGTCTCCCCCTCTGACAGTGAAGGCATCTGGCATGTCTCCCCCTCTGACAGTGAAGGCATCTGGCATGTCTCCCCCTCTGACAGTGAAGGCATCTGGCATGTCTCCCCCTCTGACAGTGAAGGCATCTGGCATGTCTCCCCCTCTGACAGTGAAGGCATCTGGCATGTCTCCCCCTCTGACAGTGAAGGCATCTGGCATGTCTCCCCCTCTGACAGTGAAGGCATCTGGCATGTCTCCCCCTCTGACAGTGAAGGCATCTGGCATGTCTCCCCCTCTGACAGTGAAGGCATCTGGCATGTGTCCCCCTCTGACAGTGAAGGCATCTGGCATGTCTCCCCCTCTGACAGTGAAGGCATCTGGCATGTCTCCCCCTCTGACAGTGAAGGCATCTGGCATGTCTCCCCCTCTGACAGTGAAGGCATCTGGCATGTGTCCCCCTCTGACAGTGAAGGCATCTGGCATGTGTCCCCCTCTGACAGTGAAGGCATCTGGCATGTCTCCCCCTCTGACAGTGAAGGCATCTGGCATGTCTCCCCCTCTGACAGTGAAGGCATCTGGCATGTCTCCCCCTCTGACAGTGAAGGCATCTGGCATGTGTCCCCCTCTGACAGTGAAGGCATCTGGCATGTCTCCCCCTCTGACAGTGAAGGCATCTGTAAACATAAACTAAAGTATAGAAACAAACATATGCTGGATGCATTCCGTCAGCTTCTGATTCAGAATGATCACGCGCCTGTTCGCCATCGCATCAGGTGCATGCACAGGTATAGTGATACAACCTCTAGCACCCGCTCTGCAGCAGTCCCAGCCGGCAAACATGATGGTGGCATCTCTGTCTGTCTGTCCTCCAGTGGTCCCTTCTCCTCCAGTGGTTAGTTCACAGTCCATACCACTCTGCCTCCTGGGAAGTTTAGGACTCTGAAAAGGAAACAGACCGGCTTTTGTGCTCCTGGACACATCCCCCTTAGAAGACATTATTCCTGGACACACCCCCCTTAGAAGACATTATTCGTCTCATAGGAAACTTGCTCCAAAGAAAGCTAAAAATCATTGTCATTAACCCAGGAGATCATTCAACTCCTCCCTCTGTCCTCGCAGGAGGCACGCTTGACTGCTTTGCTACTGACCCCCACTCAAGAAGCGGAAAATGGGACCCTGAGTTACTTGCAACAGGGACGCTTGTAAATGTCTTATAAGAAAATAATGCCGTGCAGCCTTCCCCAAAATCTGTTTGAAACTAATGATCCAGCGTCAAATGTCCTACGGGCAGGGTGCAAACCAGGATACTCAAGTTGCAAGCCAAATACTCTGCGTGCTGCTCTTACATTCCGATGCAAGGGGTGTACTAATCAGTTTGCTAACCAAATGTATATTCACAGTAGGTCAAAAAACCCCTGCCACATGAATGCTAACGAGGACAGACCCATTTTGGAACCCCCTGCAAATGCCTGTGATCTCAGGGATTGAGGTAGGCAAGGGACAAAAGACATCCACCCCTTTGTGTCCCTACAAAGAGAACATTTTTGAAGCTGTCCATGTTTTTTAAAAGGCCACAGCTCTTTTCCTGTAATTGAAGATGTGAAAGTGTCTGCACAACCAGGTGACCGCAAGCCTTTCTTTTTCTGACTGGGAATAATTCTTGTCTGTGTCCAAAAGGCTTTTAATGGTGTATGGTGTCATGCCATTGACAACATGCTAAAAATCTGAATCGTGGTTAATTCCGTTCAGTCACAGATTGGCTCTAAATAAAGAAAATAAAGATACCACTGAGCTGCTTTCGGTTAGCTGATGTTCAACATTTGCCCAACTAAAGCTTTCTCTTATACAGACTATTACATAATATGTGTATTTGTAAGGTGCACGTATCACCCAAGGGTCTCAAGGCACTGAATAACAGATGTATATTGTTACCCAACTCAATGGTAGTCATTTGATCAACCTCAGCTGGATGAAAGGTTGCGTGGACCTGCTGGGATTAGAACCTGTGACCATGAGGTCAAACACAGGTTCCTACAGTGGATGCATTAGTCCACTGCACCACCAGACCCAGACGATGATTGACGACGTTGAAGTTGAGAGACCTCAAAAAGCCAAGAATCTAGTTGTCATTTTTGATCCTTTACTGATCAAGTGAAACAAACTAATAAATGAATTAATGCAACTTTTATCTGAGATTTTCTTTCTATGGTGTGAGACTTTTTTCCATGGTGTGGCCTTTTCTGGAGGGAAAATTTAGAGTCACAATGGCTAGAGGCATTGTTGGCTCTTGCCTGGATAAATTATAATTACATTTTTTGTGGGCCCCCGAAAATGTTGTCGCAAGTTTACACAAAATACAGAATAATGTAACTAGAGTAGTTATGGTTGCCCCATATTCTTTACACTTGTGTCCTACTTTGAGAAAAATCCACTCTGATCCTTGTTGCTACGAGAGTTGAATTGAGGCCACCAACGCTGAGATATAGGGATGTTCATCAAGATTCCGCAGATAACCGGAAATCACATTTTTACTGGTATGCACCCGGGAGAGAGTTCAAATGAAAGGAACTCATACTCTTGGGCTTGCCACATTTCAAAAGGAGCACCTCTTATCTCATTCTTCAATCCTGTCTTCAGAAGGAGCATCACTTATCTCATTAATCCTGTCTTCAGAAGAAGCACCTCTTATCTCATTAATCCTGTCTTCAGAAGGAGCACCTCTTATCTCATTATTCAATCCTGTCTTCAGAAGGAGCACCTCTTATCTCATTATTCAATCCTGTCTTCAGAAGGAGCACCACTTATCTCATTAATCCTGTCTTCAGAAGAAGCACCTCTTATCTCATTAATCCTGTCTTCAGAAGAAGCACCTCTTATCTCATTAATCCTGTCTTCAGAAGGAGCACCTCTTATCTCATTAATCCTGTCTTCAGAAGGAGCACCTCTTATCTCATTAATCCTGTCCTCAGAAGGAGCACCTCTTATCTCATTAATCCTGTCTTCAGAAGGAGCCCCACTTATCTCATTAATCCTTTCTTCAGAAGGAGCACCTCTTATCTCATTAATCCTGTCTTCAGAAGAAGCACCTCTTATCTCATTATTCAATCCTGTCTTCAGATGATGACTTCTAATTTTTAATCCACAACTTAATATTAGATTCAGCTTATGCAGCCAATGGGGCTATTGCACCGCCTTCAATAATAAGAAACGCCTGAGATGCTAAAGTGTTTGAGAAGAAGACTTCTGATCACAGCAGATGAGCTGTTTGAAAGTGAGTTCTGATTCCTCGATTTGACATCGACAGCTGGATTTCAATGAATCGTCTGCAAGCATGATTGAATGCACACTATGTGGATAGTACTTCTGTTGTTCCAGATTAGTCATACAAAAGGTTGGGCAATGAATATTGGAAAAAATGTTGTTGACAAGCCTTAATTAAAGCTTGACCTCAGCACAAATGGAAATTGTATACTGGCCAGCTTATTATTTACAAGAAGTTAAAGGATCATAATGGGTATATGGGAAAGCACGCGAGAGTCATCTAAACAGGACATGGTCATGCAAACTGTCTGCAGCTTTCCGGTGAGAGGCTCGAGCAGAATTAATTGGAAGAATCTGTGTCATGCTGGTCTAGGGACTTAGCTTATGTCATCTGGCTGTTCAACTTTATATAAGTTAAAGGGAGCATGTGTTCTTTAATTATGGTTGCAATAAAAGTTTCTAATACTTTAAGATATTAAAAATAAGCCTAGAATTGATGACTGGTTGATAGATCCCAACAGTCTGGTGGGAGTGGAAAGATTCTTACATAAAAGAAGAAACACAACTCACAATTTTGTAAAGCATTTAGAACAATTCATTATGCTTTTCTAGCGTCTTGTTTTTTTATTTACTGCTACCAATCACTTCCTGAAAAATTTTAATGGAGCCCCTTAGGGCTCTACTCACAGATTACAACACCACAACAACATCCAAATTCAATACAAAGCTAGGGGCAGATCTACAAGGAAGTGCCGCAGCGCGGCAACGCAAGCCCTTTGGCTGCGCCACGTTGCGGCACTTCCGAAGCACAGGAATGCAAGATATTTACAATAATATGTCGCATCTCTGTGCTTCCCCCTATGCTAGCACACAAACTGCAGCCATGCGCCGGCGCAGGCACCTGTGCACCATGGTGCAAGGATGCCTGCGTCATGGAGAGATTGTTTTTGTGCAGGAAGGGACACCTTCCTGCACAAAAACTATCACTACAGGCATTTTCCTCTTTCAATGCGTGCTGTAGAATGCAGCATGCTTTGAAAGAGGAAAAAACGAGGAGAAATGAAAACATTTCTCCTCGTTGTGCCTCGCTACGCCTCCCCTGGGGAGAAGTAGCATTGACATGCATTTCCAGATTTACGATTACTCGTAAGTCTGGAAATGTGTCGCGTTCCATGGGTGTTGTGTTGGAACACCCACAGCAACACCCATGGAACGCCCCTTCCATGCAAAATGCTGCGTGTGAAGGGGCCATATTTACAAGGGGAGGAAAAGTCATGCAGCGTGGCTTTTCCTCTCCTTGTAAATATGGAGAAGTGAAATGCGCCTCCAGTACGTCACAAAAAGTGACGTACTGGTGGCGCGGGGGCTGTAAATCTGCCCCCTAGAGCTGAAGGTCTTCTCTACTCGAGACATCCAAAGCCTGAAATACTGCCTGCACTTCAAATAAACCTGGATACCCAGCATCTACCTGAAGCTTAACCCTGCTAAAACAGAATTGTTGCTATGTGCCAAGAACAACAAGCATCATGTAGACCAAACCTGGATTGATTTGAACCCCAAATTTTACTCAATGTTAAGTAATGTTTGACACCAATGTTAAGTCAAGGAACACATTACCAACAAAACCAAAGATGTCCTGATTGCCAGCTTTCTCATCCTCAAGAACGTGAAACCATTCCTCCCAGAAAGTGACTTCAGAACTGCTGTTCATGCCATCATATTCTTGTATCTGGATAGTGCCCGTGCTCTGATCCACGCCTCCCAAACTCCTCACGGGTTCCCCTTAAGGGCATGCTGCATTGTTTCTCATCAAAGGCCTGAAGAAAAATGACCACATCTGCCTGACCATAATGGAACTCCAGTGGTCCCTCTTACCTGCCATCACCATCCTCAAAACCAGCTGCAGCATCTACAAACCCATCACAACTGGTACCTGTTCACCATCCCAGGTGGCTTTCGGCCCCCCTGCAGCCAGTAAACCATCAGGCTGAAGACAAAGAAGTGTATTACAAGGCAACAGGTCTTCTCTAGCTTTTGTCCTAGCCTCTCTGACAATATCTCGGTATCCATGGGACTGCCCCACGACTGCTCCAATTTAGAAATTACCTGAAAACCGACCTTTTTAAATGATGCTATCTTCAAAAACTCTTCAACTTCCAATGCTTTACATAAACTTCATTGGCTTAAGGTTGATAATCGTGTGAAGTTTAAAGCCATGAGTTATATGCACAAAATTAAAATTGGCTCCTCTCCAAAATACTTACAAACTTTGGTTAGCCCCTATCTACCCTCTCGTGTGCTTCGCTCAGCCACCCAAGGTAGATTTATGGTGCCTAGTGTTAAACTTAAAAGAATGGGTGTTCGTTCCTTTGCCTATCTTGGTCCAGTGCTTTGGAATTCTCTCCCCATTGCAATTCGCAATCAAACCTCATTTTCGATTTTTTGTAAAATTTTGAAAACATGGCTATTTAATCAATAATTTTAATTTTTTGTTTCTATCTTATTGCTTTTGGTCCCCTGTCAGGTTTAGCGCTGGGAAACCCTAGTTGGGTAGCTGTGCGCTCTACAAAATTAACCTAACATAACATAACATAACATAACATTGTCTTTTACTTTGATGCTGCACAGCACTCTGGTGTCTATCGGCTAGAGTTGAAGTACCACATACATACATACAAATAGATCCTTTGTGTTGAATCAACATTTTAATAAATCTTTATTTTTAATCGATGCTTTTAATTAAATTGCTCACCAGTAATCAAGGGTTCATTACATCCATTGCATGTACACACTTTATTTTAAATCAACACCAGAATTATTCAGTAACTGTTAGAGCCTGAGTCCAGATGTCAGAAAATGATTGCTCATGTCGAAGCAGCTCTTTCAATTATTGAGTGATTATGAGTATATTCATCGAACTGATTTGACGTTTGACTGCTTGAGTTAAAATGAACAAATGATAGTTTTGCTTGATTTCAGAAGATGAGTTCTGCGTTCTTTATTTCCATCCTCCTCCACCAGTCAAAGATCCATAACACTCATTCTTTGCAAATCATTCATTTGAAATTTAAATCTTGTTTTTAGAAGACGAGTAAACAAGGTTTGTTTTGAAATATGAGGTCTGTGTTCAAATCCACACACTCAGGTGATTTTAAACTTCCTTGCACTAATTCCATCTGAATTTTTTAATTTTGAATCAAAATCGGTTTTTTAATCAAAATGATGGGCCTTATTTCTTTCTTTCAAGGCATCTCTTATATTTATATTTAGCTAAAGTACTGAAGAACGTGTGCAGTGAGTTTATCTAAAACCTTGATTTCAAATTAACCTGTTCATTTTTGGCATTTCCTATAAAATCAAGACTCATTTTCTGAACAGTCCCTCAACAATCAAGCTTCTACCCTTGAGCCAACAACTTGTATATGGTGATTTGAAATCAAATGGTCATGATTTATCTCCTTAAATTAGCCCAATTTTCTTCTTAGTTTCCATTCAAATTTATTTCAGTAACTGCATCCTGATCAGACACAACTTCTGAAAGGTCATGCACCCCATCAACAGCCCACCAACATTGATTGTCAATAGACCTCTAAATCTGAAACTGTGAAGATTAAGCAGTGAGCAGGCAAGCAGTCCAGTCTTCAGTGGATGGGATTAGGCCTACAGCTGGATATGCTGGCTCTGACGATTGTTGACGCTTCGATGCCAAGTGGACACGGTGCGCCACTCCCGGTGGCGGGACATGCTTCTGCCATGCCTAAGCCGTAGCATCTTGCAGGCCGAAGCCCGGTAGCGGGCTGACATGGTGTTGTACAGGACTGGGTTGATGGCTGCGCTGAGGTAGTAGAGCACACAGGAGAGGAGGCTGAAGTACTGGGCCACCACGTACATCTCAGATGTTCCGGAAGATATGGACAAAAGATTTCGTCCCACATGGAAGGGCAGCCAGCATAGAACGAAGGCCAGCACTACGACAGCTGTGAAGACAAAGGGTAGGATACGTTACTGGTCTCTTCAAGCCATAGCTGCTTTTGTATTACACAAGGAAATTACTTGCCACCATGTGCAGATTACATGAGCACAGTTAGACGTGTACTAAAACAGTGATGAGAAGTCATCTGTTGTACCTAATTATTTAAGGCAAATTACATTTGTGTAGCAGGTGGTCAGTATTTACAAATGTACACATTTAAAGGCAGCAAGGTTTGTGCTGAGTACAGACTTTGGCCAGATTTTCTTGAAGCTCAGAAGTGAGGGAGGCATTCTCAGGGAGGACACTTGTAGGGCTGGGATGTGGGTCAGTCTGTCAACATTTGTCTCCTGTTATCGGTTATAAGTGGGTGATGCACACACCTGGGGGCATATTTATAATAACTGGCGCATCCCTGCATATCAGCAGGGATGCGCCAGTTATTGTGCGCCACAGCTCCGCCACCATGGATGCGCCGCATTTACAATGCGGCGCACCATGGGGCAAAAACGGCACAGATGCGTGACGCATCTGTGCCGTAAAAGTGGCGCATTGCTGGAGTTGCGTCGCAAGCGCGACGCATCTCCAGCAATGCTCTGGGGGGCCCTATCTTGTGAATGCTGCGTCAATCCTTACGCCTGCTTCAGGCAGGCGCAGGGTTTTGACGCAGCATGGGCCTAAAATTGACTGAGCGAAATCTTGTAGATTTCACTCAGCCACTTTTAGGAGGCATTCCTGCGATGGAACGCCCCCCTCTGCGCATGAACTCCTACTTCTGGCGCAGGGCTTAACAACGTGACGCATCTTCCAGATGCGTCACGTTGTAAGTACCCCGCACCATGGCGCAGGATTTGCGCCGCCGCTGAGTCACAAAAGTGACGCAACGGCGGCGTAAATGAGGCGCAAGGGGCTTGTAAATCTGCCCCCTGGAGTTTATGCCTGACACGTTTTTCTTTGTTATTTTTGTGTGAGAGTTTATGTTGTACATTAAGGTAAGTAAAAACAATTCTCCACTTGGAAAAACCAATCAAATATACATAATTCTTTCAACCAACAAACCACACTCTTCCCTCACACCTCAGAGAGCTGCAATCATAAGGAGGTACCACATCCACATTGCATTTGCACAGAACTTTTAATTAAATAAGTAGTACAATACAGCACTCTATTCTTTTAGAATGCTGATATCGCATGTTGTAAACTGCTATTTCCACACGTTTTAAAAAAGCAAGCACAATTAAAAAATGGAGGCTTCACAGTTCAAAATGTCAATTATACATGAATCCCCCCCACACCACAATACGGCACAACCATTAATATAATGATAAAAAATTCTTGTACAGAGACACAAATTAATTAACACAGAAAGAAAACTCATGGCAGTGCACATAAGCCTATTGTAATGTTGCTGGCCCGCTATAAGTATAAACAGTAATATGTTGTGTTTCGATAAACGAATCTTCTAACATATTACAATTTCAAGAGAATCTTGCATAAGAAATATACGTTGACATGTTTTGGTAGTTCTTATAATGTATTGCCACCTTCTTCAGGACAAAACAGAATAAACAATCTCCCACAAAAATTGACAGCTAGATGATACAAAAATCTGCATAAAAGAGTAATTACAAGTACTCCACTATACATTCCTAGGTATTCAGGAGTCATAATGCGGACAATATCACAGCAATATTATAATTACAATAGCCCCTCTGTACATTTGACATGGTTCAAAAGTCACAGTGCAAATAATATCTCTGTGGTACCCAAAACACCCTTACAAAACATTGATCATTCATGACTCATTGCCCAGGGTTAACCACCCCACAACCTTCTTTTGTTCATGCAATTATTTCAAGGGCAACATCTAATACCATTCAAACCCAACTGTCCTTCTATGCCTACGGGTAATTAAACCTTTGAGTTGTCCACAAGGGTGTCACGTCCACCATTATGGTTGGACAGTCGCCTGGTCAAAACGGGACCCATGCTATTTCCATCAAAAACATACTACTTTTGTTACCAGGAGTTCCTTTCTTACTTACTGCAAACCCTTTTACACTCAAAAGAATCAGATAAAGGGCTGTTATTTCAGGCCTTTGATATTCGAAATAGGGTGCCCAGAATGGTTCTTCTCTATTTGTTATATAATCTCTTTGAGGGGACAAAAAGGATGGCAGTGTTTTTTGTTTTTTTTTAACCCTCCATTTTTCACCGTTACTTATCCTATGGTTTCTCTCAGTAAAAACCCCGACATGTCGTAATGGGAATTAATCCTCCTCATCTGATGTGTATTTATAAATAATACATTTCCCCCTGCCTGGATATCAAAAGAGGAATATTTGAAAATATATGTAGATTTTATAAAAACACGCAGAATCTAATTATACAGAGAATCTATTACTCAATGTAGATTTGTACCAATGCCTTACCATCAAAGTGATGAGAGTACAAAGAGAAAGCAAAAGGAGAAAAAAAGAACCTCTAGATGTGCCCTTTGCTCACCATAACTGAGCTGAAAGGGTATGAAAGTGAATAACAGCAATACTTACCTTTGAGAGACAGAGATGTGGGATTACCACAGGAAATGTAAAGGGGAAAAAAAGGCAGATTTAAAATGTTTTTTAAATAAACATTGCCATCCTTTTTGTTATAAATACACTGCAAAGAAACTGTAAAATATTGCCAATTTACCTATACATAAAAAGTGACCAATAGACAAAAATATCTTTTAATAAAAATATGTTTAAAATTACATTATAATTAAATACGCAAACACATAATAATGATATATATATTTAAACAACATTAACAAAACTATTAAACTCTTAGAATAATAAATATACTATTCCCAGTCCAACCTACGCAACAGTAGGGAAAGGTGTGGACTCAGAAGGGGTAAAATGTATTATTCCCACTCCAATCTGTGCAACAGTAGAAATAGAGTAGTTCACTTCAAACAAATAACATATTTTAACAACTCTATAAAATAAACAAAAATATAAAATTGTAAATACAAAAATTATATATCTAAACTTTAACACAAAGTTAACAAATGACATAATTATACAATTTGTAATAATTATTATCAATTAAAACAAAAATTATTAATTTAATTGAAATGCCCCACTATGGGCCTGATTAGGATGTCGGGCGGATTACCACATTACAATGCAGGCGGTCGGACCGCAGATGTAGGGGGTAAAGACCGCTGCCTCCGACAGGATCCAAGATCCTGTTGCGGTTGCAGTCGGAATCCTATCCCTTCCATCGAGGCGGTGACACCGTAGGGATTGGGATGTCCCTTTCTGACTGCCTGTTCATGGCGGTCTGACCGCCATGATAAGGCATTTGGAAACAAACTTTGGGGGCCCCAAGCAGGATCCCGTCCCCATGGGCCACTGTTATGTGGCCCTGGGGCGCCCCCTTCCCTCCCCTCTTTCTCTCAACATGGCAGTGGGCCATGCTTTTAACCGTATGTACTGCATGTAGACCCTGATTGCTGAATATCTAATGTGTATTTTTTTGACTCTATGCGTATGCAAGCACTGTGCTGACAGCTGCTCTGTTCATCATTGTTTACTGTAATCTGTGTTGTTAATACAAATAGTTACAAAAAGAGGTGGACCTGGGGGCATAGGTAGTGCCCCCACGCACTTCCATGCTCCTTCCTGCACAAAAACAATCCAGGGAGGCGTTTTCCTCTTTCTCTGTGTGCCGAAAAATGCATCTCACATAGAAAGAGGGCAAAACAAGGAGAAATGGTGATATTTGTCCTTGTTGTGCCTCTCCTGGGGAGGCGTAAGGATTTGGCACATCCCCAGATATACAAGGTCTAGTAAATCTAGGGAAGCGTCAAAGTCTGTGGGTGCTGCGTGGGAACACCCACCGCAAAGCCCATGGTACGCCTCCCTAGCGCACAGTAAGGCAAAGCGATTTGCACTGCCTTGCCTTACTCCATATTTATGAGGCCATTCAAAGCCACGCAGAGTAGCTTTGTGCGGCTTCATAGATATGATATAGTGGTTGGTGCAATATGTGACGCAACCACGTCCGCAAGGGCCATCGTTTTTTTATCCACATAGTTTCAGGTCCTTATCAATGTACCCACTATGTCATTTATGTATGCATTTGTGGGCTGGCATTGCTTTGGTAGCCACAGTACGTCCCAAAGGGACCTGCCTGGTACCACCCCCGTCAACAACACCCATTTCGTATGTGTCTCAAGGGAGATCCAATCTTGGAGGAGTCTAACATGTGCAGCCTGTTAGCACTGCCTCCTTAATGCCCACGTGCCCTTTGAATCTGGGCATCGGCATGAGCTCTCTGGAGCTCCTGGCCCTCTTGCCTCCTCATACAAAGCTGCAGGTTTTCTGTAGAGACTTGGGGCCAGATTTACTAATATTTTGTGCTGTGTTTGCACAAAGTTTTGCTCTGGAAAGTTGCCTAAGAGTGACGCAAGCAGCCTAAGCGCTGCTTTGCATCACTCTGTGTCAAGGAGGCGTTACATGGCTGGCACATGGGTGCTGCTATGTAACCCCTCTTTCTTTTTGACACAAAACCCTATCTTCATAGACAAGGTTTTGCATAAAAAATGAACGCCAATGGAAAGCAGGCATTAAAAGGAGAAATGTTTTCATTTCTCCTTTCTTTTCCATGTTTGCATGTGTGCTGTATAGTACAGAACACATACAAATTAGGAAAAGTTTTAAAAGTTGTCTCGTCATAGTGTGGTCATAGTCAAAATCTATGCTAGACTCATGCAAACACCCTTGCAGTCTGGCGCAAAGGTGTGAGCGTGGGGCTCAGCAGCAAAATTCTGCGCCGGCGCCAGCGAGAGGGGAGAGTGCCATATCTCTGTAGAAATGAAGCTCTTTTCCTCCCTGTCAGCATTTTTGAGTGCTGCTGCGCCGCTTTGGGTGACACTTTCATAAATCTGGCCCATTATGACTTCCCTCGAGATTGTGGCCGGCACTGCCTAGAAGACACGTAAGAGGTATGTTAGAATTCTCCTTTTTTAAAATAAAGAATTGTTATTGTTGTATTAAGTTCATTGACAAACACAAGACCACTGCCCACCGAGTCGTGCCACAGGAAGTCACAAAACATATTTGAAGGTTCAGCATTTCTCGCATCGAGCCCGTGATAGGCCCACCATTTGCCCCATAGCCCCTCGTGCTTCATTTGGTGGCCCCGCGCTGCGTATATGGGCCGCTCCTGCAGAGCACACCAGGCCACCACCCTCCACCAGTCCTAGAATTTTCATTTTTACTGTGGCGTTTTCCTAACTAAGAGAGAGGCAGTGCCATCTCTTGATTCAAATCTGCCAATAGTTCCTTTTTTACAGAAGGTCAGTCCACTTTGACCATTTTCCACATCGTTGAAGTAATTTAACCCAAATAGGGGGTGCGCCTCTCCCCCTATATGAAGGCAAAATCACTTTAACTGTCTAGCTTCCTCAGGGGCAAAGTTTAATATTTCAGATGTGATGGTGTTTATTTTAGATAAAGGGACCTTTCCACAAGCTTCTAGCTGTTTCATAAGTGTCCTTGGTGACCTTTTAGGCTCTGTAAGGGTCAGCAGCTCATAATCAGCAGGTAAGGATATTTGATGCTGCTCAGCCCCAGCTCTTCTGCCTGAGCCCATATCTGAGCCCCCCCAGGTTGTAGTCACTCGGGGGTTGGATGGACCTGGCAGAAAGCAAAAGAGAGAGAGGGCATGCTTGAGGTATTGAAGCAAAATATGGGAAACGCAAATATCGTGGGTCAGACTGTCAGGCAAACATATCCATGGGTGAGTAAAGTTTTACTATATATAACTCCACATATATGTACCTTGAGCATATATATATATATCTTCAAGGTGCGTGGATCTCAAGTTAAGAATAGTAAATTTATACCTACCTATTTCCACGTACATTCTCAATATCATTGTCGCCGATATTACTGGCATGATATTCTGTCCACACGATATTTGTGTTTCTGATATTCTGTCACTGATCCATCCTTGATGGGTCCCTCGCGGCAATCTCCTCGCTTCAATCCAATCCCCCTTTACTAAGATTAGCACTATTGGGTCTTCATAGTGAGCTAACACCGACCTGTAGAATCTACTGCCCCACAGCCCCCTAAGCCCAGTCTCTGCCTGGTCATTTCCAAGCAATGTCACTTGATGCTGTTGGCGTCTTCTCGGCGTCAAGGGTGACTGCGGTCGCTGGTAGATTCTTTCTGGTTGTGTTTTCTATTAGAGAGGTGACTATGAATGTTGTCATCAATCTGTCACCTTCTATAACACCCGCCTGGTTTTAGACGATGAGGCACAGAAGGTAGCGTTTGAGAATATTTGCCAACATTTTTGGAAACATTTTTACTTCCAAATTAAGAAGAACATTCAACCTGCATGATTGGCATTTCGTACAGTCTTTGTCTTACTTCAGTATTAAAGTAAAATGGCCCCTCGCATCTTTGGAGCGTCCCCTGATGCTGCCTCAAACTGCCTCAAACTGGCTGAATAATGCAGCTTGGGGTTTCACTGGGACACCATCCTGCATTTTGGATATAGCAGAGGTTCCCAACCTTTTCTAAGACCCGCACCCCTAGGAAATGTTTGATTATTATTTGCACCCCCTACAAAAGTCTTGCCGGATTCCTCTTATGCGTACAGTACATACTTTCCCTCTATGTCGCACCCCCTGAAATGCCATCTTGCACTCTAGGGGAGTGTGGGAATCCCAGGTAGGGAACCCCTGGGAGAGTGCTTCTGAGAACCCAACCAAGCCTGGGGCTTCCTAATTTTAACAAGTTTATCCATAGCTGACTCCTCATTCTTCAATTGGAGGGTTCCATGTACTTTTTTGTTCCACTGGATATTCCCCAAGTATGTAAATATGCCCTGTCCTCCCTCTCATCTTTGTCCCAGTTGCTGTAGAGTGTGTGAGACAAATGGGTGAAGACTTCCTTTTTCCTCCATCGTCCTTTCCGACATCCCCCCCACTGTTGCAGGTTTCTAAGATTTGTCCCTTATTCTGCCTGGCTTTCAACTCAAGGGCCAGCAGCCTGTCCTTTTTATTTCCTTCAGTGTAATATTTACGCTATAATCCCTTTACATTCTTCTTTATATTCTTCCCGCTCTATTCCTATCCAGAATAATCAGTTGCCCCTTAAAGTTATTTCCACACTTTCCCCACAGTAGTGAGGATTTTGTTGGATCCTTCTCAATCCCTGTGATCCCCTACTTTCTCTTCGTAGTCTAGCCTACGTTCTCTTGTGTTACACACAGACGCGGCTATTAGAACCCCCTTATGTATGCTTTTAGGGCAGTGTTTCCCAAAATGTGGGTCGCGACCCCCTGGTGGGTCATCATTGATTTTTGGTGGGTCGAGAAAATTCAATCAATAAATAAGTAAGTGACAATCTTGCTGGGTACAGGTCTTTGAAAGGAAAGGCTCTAGGGTGTCAGTTTTTTGTAACACACAATAAAACATCACTACCTGCAAATAAACTGTACACATTCAGCAGTTAGGAGAGAAAAAATGAAGCAAATTTAAAAAAAAATAGTTCTGAAGTGTGAAGGAAACAAAGATTTAAAAAGGATGAAAACAAATCAAGACACCTACTTGGTGATGCACAAATTATACATATCCCCAGAAAACCCGACTTCCACACATTATCATTTGTGTGCTGTGTAGTTTTAATAGTAAAACTCTAAGGGGCAGATTTACAAGCCCCTTGCGTGACTTTGCGCTGCAGTTGCGTCACTTTTTGACGCAACAGCGGCGCAAACAATGCGGCCTATTGACAATGTGACGCATCTAGAGAGATGCGTCACGTTGTAAAGCCCTGCGTCACATTATACCTGCGTCAGGTATAATGTATGCAGGGTGGGCGTTCCCACGCAGGAAGGCCTCGTAAAAGTGACTCAGTGAAATCTACAAGATTTCACTGCGCCACTTTTAGGACGCAACTGCGTCAAAACCTTATGCCTGCTTCAAGCAGGCGTAAGTAGTGACGCAGTGTAGTGGGAATAGGCCTCAACACGCATTGCTGGAGTTGCGTCGTGCTTGTGACACGACTCCAGCAAATGCGTGACTTTTCCGCCAACAGATGCGTCAGAATTTCTGACACATCTGTCAATCCTTGCGCCATAGTGCGCCGTATTGTAAATACGGCGCATCTATGGTGGCGCAAGGGTTTCTAAGGGTGGCGCAGGAAAAGTGATGCATCTGTACAGATGCGTCACTTTCTTGTAAATCTTCCCCTAAGTCTGTGCAGATTTAGCGGCCGTTTCAATGGAAAATGTGCTGTCTGTAAATGACAATGCGCTGCGCTACCACATGATGTTTTAGTTACATTAAAAAAAATTGCCCTCCTCTTCAGACCCAGTAGGTGGGTCACGAAAGTTTGTCATTCTAAGAAGTGGGTTGTGGTTCTAAAAAGTTAGGGTACAACTGTTTTAGGGTATTCCACTGTATAAATTATAGAGAGTCATCTCTGAGTGTGTATAGAAATTCCTTTATTTGGTCATGAAATTCAGCAACGTTTACATGATCCCTTAGGAGATAGTCTTTAAGTAACCACCTACCATTCTTCCTACTATGTGTGTCCACCTCCAGTCCGTTACTGCATGCGCATGGTATGACAAGGCAATATCACCCATCTCTGTTCATCTCACCTCCCCAACTTCCTTTTGTCTGTGAATATGTGGTCTCATCTTATGTATATCCTGTGAAAGGCTGAGTAGTAACTATCGTCCCTCTCTGTTTTGTGTATGTGTTTCCAGGTAACCATCATGCCTATTTCGCAGATTGTTCTGTGTTTTCATGGCCCCATTATGCATTATTTAATTTGAAGGTTTTATATAGCGCGACCAAGACCCTTGCGAGTATCAGAGCGCTTTACAGGGTAAATATAGAGGACAAACAGGTTTATAGTAAATAACGTATTGTTCTGTACAATCAAGAGTTGTATAAACATTTATAAACGTAGGTCATGTGAATTTAGCCATGAGGAGCGATTTCACTTCTTTTTTGAAAGATGCCGTAGAGGGATTTAGTCTAGTTTCTGTGGGCAGGTCATTCCAGATTCTGGGTGCCATCCCCGAGAAGGCTTGGTTGTACGTTTTCTTCTTGCTGAATCTTTGTGGTTTCAGTAAGAGGTTACTAGCACTTCTGGAGGCTGTGTTGCCGCATGAAGGCACCAATTTCTGTGCCAGGTAGCTAGGAGTGTTGTGATGTATGGCTTAATGCATCATACATGCAATTTTTAGTTGAATTCTGGCTTCGAAAGGTAGCCAGTTAAAGGATCTGAGGTCTGGGGAGATGTGGGAGTTTCTTTTGGAGCCCGTAATGAGTCTAGCTGCAGCGTTGATCGACGCTCTTAAAGGGGTCGTCGAGGATCTGGGAAGACCGCAAAGCGCGACACTTCCATATTCCACTTTTGGGATGACTAGTGCTTGTACTGCCAGTTTGAAGTCCTTTGCGGGCAGGAAGGGTTTACTTTGTCTCAATGTGTTCATCTAAAAGTTTGCTCCTTTTGTTGCGGCGGTGATGTGTTACTGCATATTTAGATTTCCGTCCAGAGTTATTCCCATCGATTTCGCTGAGTCGATGATCAGAGGTTGGCAGTTGAGTGCCGTTAGATGTTTCAGCCAGTCTTGAATTATGGATACTTGGGAGGGAGGAGAGATTAGGAGGAATTCGGTTTTGAGGGTGTTTAGTTTTAGATGGTTTTCGGCCAGCCAGGTCTGAGTTTTTTCTAGCATTGAGTTGAGCGATTTGATGTCTTCTATTGGGAGAATCTTTAAATATAGTTGTGTATCATCTGCGTACAAATGATACTGTACATTTGAAGAGCTAAGAAATTCGGTGAGTGGTTCCATGAATAAGTTGAAAAGTGTAGGCGAGAAGGATGATCCCTGTGGGACTCCTAAAGTGACTGGGACAGGGCTTGATTGATCTTAAATCATTGCGATCTGTTTTGAAGGAATAAGGTGAACCAATTTAGCACAGATCCAGATAATCCCATTCTGTGCTTCGGTAGGTCTAGCAAGTTGTTGTGTTTGACGGTGTCAAAAGCCGAAGATAGGTCAAGCAAGATTAGCAAACAGGCTTCGTTTTGGTCAAGGATTTGAAGTGCATCATCTATTATGTGGGTCATGGCTGATTCCGTACTGTGCCCTGCCCGGAAGTTGGATTGGAATTTTTTGAGAAGGTTGAACTGGTCTATGTGTTTGCCCAGCTGAATGTGTACACATTTTTCAAGACTTTAGCCAGGGTAGGGATGTTGGATATTGGGTGGTAATAAAGTCCACTGGGTGAGCCGTTGGCTTCTTTAGTATGGGGGATACCTGTCCGGATTTGAGGATTTCAGGGATGCTTCCTTGAAGGAGAGAAGTATTTATAATCGAGGTCCACAGAGGCAGTAGCAGTGGAATGAAGTCTTTAACGCAGTTTGCTGGTAGAGGGTCTGTGAAGTTGTTGGCGGGGTTCAAAGCCATGAGCAGTTTGAGTATAGCTTCTTCACTGTAAGTATGAAGGAGGACCAGGAGGCATTATTTTTTAGGTCAAACTTTGGTGAGCTTCGGGGTGGGACTCCTGTAAGAGATGATGAAGTGTCCATGTGTGTATCAGAATGCGATATTAAATCATTGAGTAGGTCCTTCTTTATGTTTTTGGTTTTCTGAGTGAAGAAGGAGGCAAACGCTTTGCAATTGGGGAGTGAACCTGCATTGGCGTGTGAGGGGTGAGGTGCCACCTTAGATTGTGTTTTGATTAGATCAAATAGTTTTTGGGAACGATTCCTGGCTTGGTCTAATTGATTACTGAAAAAGTCTGCTTTAGATCGTGTGATCTTTCTGTAATAGGCGTTTCTCTTCTCTCAACTTGAGGTGGTTGGCGGATGGTGCGGATCTCCATCTTCGTTCAATTAGTCTAAGGGATTGTCTGTCCCCATTGAGTCTTCCATCGTACCAGGGTTTTGAGTCTTTTATGGAGACTCTCTTCAATTGTAGTGGGGCAACCTTGTCTAATACCATGTTCATTGAGTGGAAGTAGTGGTTGGACAGATCTTGAACATCGGATAGTCCTACTGGGAAAAGAAGGATATTGGCGCTGAAGGTTGTAATTAGGTCCGCATCTATATTTTTCAGATCCCTCTTCTATATTTTAGTCCGCGTGGGTTGAACAGAGTTAAGTTTTACTGTTTTGTTGATGAAGAAGATGATGATGTGATGGTCAGACCAATCACATGGTATGATCGTATCGAGCTGAATGGACTCGGTCTTAGAGATGATTAGGTCAAGGATTGAGCCTTTATCATGTGTGGAGCTGTTACAGATTTGGGTGAGGTCCAGGCCTGAGAGGAAGGTTTTGAGGCTGTTAACCGCTGCGTCATTAGGGTCATTCCAGTGGATATTGAGGTCTCCGAGAAATATTTGGGTGTTTTGATGTCCAGCATTAGTAGAAACAATGTCCATGAAATGTTCTATGAACGTGAGGTTGTCACCAGGTGGGTGATAGAGAGTGTGCAGAGAGCAAACTGGTTTGTTATTACTGGTGATGTCTAAGCATAGGTATTCACAAGAGAGGAATACTGGAGCTTGGGAGCAGTTCACTGAGAGGTTGTTCTGGTGTATGCAGGCAATTATCTTATGATATCTCGAAAACGAGTGGGGGTCCAAGGGATAAAGTTTACAGACTCTAATAGTTGTGAAATCCCCAAATCAACACTATAATATATATAAACAACTATGAGTCTCATACAATTGAAGACCTTGACACAAGAGTAAAGGTGATGCTAAAAGTAGTGGAGCTGCGAATTCATGTATGCATATATGTGTGTATGCATAGGTGTAAAATTCCCATCATCCACCCAAAGTGGTTAGCTTCATCATCTGGGAATCAAGGACTTATTAGAGAACCATCTTCTACTTGGCAATTTGTAGATCTTGGTCTCTTATGTGTCCCAAACCAGTGGCTAGTATAATGTTGTTATTGGATGATGAAAGGGTGTGATGGTTGCAGTGCTCGTGATAAGTGGTAGTGTATAGGTGCTATTTAAAAAATGTCTAACAAGGCACTAAACAAATTTTATTGATCGCTACCTTGTTGACAAAATCTAAAAACAGTGCTATAACAGTTTCAACGATATAATAACTGTGATGGAAAAAAGGGGTCTACATGTTTCTGCTATCGGATGAAATTCATCCAAGCTTTCGTCAGGACCAAATAAGCTACTGCAAAATAAATTGATACTCAAGTGAGCAGTGAAGTGGTGAATACAACCTGGACCCAATTGAAGGGCCAAGAAGCTCCGTGGGAAGTAATTATACTTCACTGACCTGCACAGGTGAGAAAAAGAGAAGAAAGAAAACACAACATAGCAAAAACCCTTAACAAAGTGGTATTTTCAAGGTCAACATTTAGCATCCAGAAAATGTATACAGTATGCAAATACTCATAAGTGTATCAAGACTGTGATAAGTCTATGTAGTTAGGTAAGGTAAATAGAGTTCATAGCACTTACCCAATTTGTGATGGGTGTGCACCTCACCTCACCTGGCCACTGCTCAGGTTTAGGGAGGCCCCGCTCTGTAAAACAATCAGAGGGTACAGGAGTGTTACTACCCAGATTTTGGGCAATTAGCCCACTCCGCGATGTGCCAGAAAAACGCCTAAACCCACAGAATGTCATTCGAATGCTGCGTAATAAATGAAATCATTAGGCATTGTTGGCTCAAAATGAGCTGTGTAACCGCCGTTGTATCGACTAAAAGGAACCCGACTTGCGAGAGCAATCGGGTCTGTTAAAATAAAGCCGTGCCTCTGTCAGAATGCCCAGAGAGCACGAACGATAGGAAAAATACGCTTGCTTACTGACATTGGACAGGGTGAGGAATTCCTACTCACCTATCCGTCGGTACCTCAGGTCAGAGCTGAGCTCGTAGGGGAGGCAACCTGCGGAGTGTGAGCACTCGATTGAAGTAAAGAATGCCGGTATCGGTTGTCAAGGCAACCAAGTGCAAGGCCGTCATTGGGACGCTGTTCAATACGTCATCCCGTCACGTTTAGTAAACCTGGGAATTGTAGTATTTGACGGCCGCCTACATAGAAAGACGGGTTGGTGGCCAAGAATACATTCATAACTAGTTTTGTCTGACAAATAAGAATGACGATGAAAAAACCATGCGATTGCTATCGCACTACAGTGTAACAGCATCAAAAACATATCGTGCAGATAGAGGTCGGTTTGGCCGCAAGTGTTAGTGTAATCACGGATGAAAACACAGGCGACTTTGTTAATGTGAAAGCACGTGATGTTAGAATCATGCCGAACCTGAGTCACATTGCATGTACGATACCAATATATGTCTATTCTTAGAGTGAGGACCATGGAATATCGTCATTGAGCCCATTCCGATCACTATGGAGTCTAAACACCCATTTCTGTTCTTTGTGAAAAAGGTAGTTGGTAACATAAATAAATGGTTGTTCCAGGACGAGCCATTTCATATCTTCTGGTTTATGGTTCAATGTCAGGAAATGGTTGGTCATTCTAGTCGCTTGTTTTTTACGCCTGATTGTGCTCTTATGTTCACTAATTCTCACTTTAATTTTACGGGTGGTCATCCCTACATATTTAAGTAAGCAAGGGCAAGTAATCAGGTAGATAACTTTCTCTGAGTTACAGTTGGTGTGTTTGTGAAGAACCCATGGTTTAGAGGTGCCAATATCTACTGATTTGGTAGGTTCTGTCTGTGGGCACACTGAACAGGAGCCACAAGGATAATGGCCCTGCACAGGTGGCAAGTCCCAGAGTGTTGATGTAGGAGGATTCCTCTTGGTTTTAGGTCGTGTATGTACAAGACTATCCTTGAGACTCGTCCCTCTCTTGAATGAGAAGAGTGGAGGAGGAATTTTTTCGTTGTTCAGATTCAGGATGCGCCAATGTTTACGTACCACTTTTTGCACGTCGTTAGATAATGTGCTGAAAGTATTGACAAAAGTCAGTCTCGTAAGTGGTGGTTTTGGTGTTGAAGGCGCAATGAGAGCGTCTCTGTTATTGTTCGCCGCTCTTTTCTTAGCTTGTCTTATCAGGGACGTAGGATATTTCTTTGCTTTCAGTTGTTGAGACAGGTCAGCAGCGTGTTTGTCAAAAGTCTCTTTAGTGGAACAGTTTCTGCGTATCCGCAGAAATTGTCCGACAGGTAAGTTTTGTCTTAAAGACTTAGGATGGTGACTCTGGAAGTTCAAAAGAGAGTTCTTTACTTGGGGTTTTCTGTACAATTCACTCCCAAGGGTCCCTTGTGTAGGGTAGATGACAATGTCTAAGAAAGGCAGTCTGGCCTTATCGTGTGTCACTGTAAATCTCAGAAAGTTATTTTGGGCATTTAGCCATGCATGGAAGTCAAGCAGGGTGGTGACATTGCCACGCCATATTACCAAAATGTCATCAATATATCTTTTCCAGACGACAATCCTGTCGCGGAAAGGATTGGTGTTATTCAGCACATTGTCCTGTTCAAAAAGATGAACATAGAGATTCGCCAGGCTGGGCGCAAAAATACTGCCCATCGATGTTCCTGAGGTTTGGAGGTAGATGGTTTCCTCAAACTTGAAGAAATTTTCTTTCATTGCTAGCCTGGCGCACTCCATGATGAAGTTAATCGGGGTGATCGTGATAAGATCTTTTGTATCAAGTAGACCCCTAATAGCTTCTAATGTTTCGTCTTGGGGAATACAAGTGTAGAGTGATTCGACATCGAAACTAACCAAAAGGTCTGTTTCGATGTCGAATGTAGTCTCAGGCAACAGTCTTAGGACGTCTTTGGTGTCCTGTAAAAATGTTGGCATCTCTTTAACCAGTGGTCGTAGAAAAAGTCCACAAAAGTGGACAAGGGTTCTAAGAGTGACCCTATCCCAGATATAATAGGGCGTCCTGGTGGTGGTCTAGTGGCTTTATGTATTTTGGGGAGGACGTAGAAGTAGGGCATGACCGGATACTTCGTGATCAGGAAATCAGACTCTTGCGGTGTAATCCAGCCAGATTCTTTAGCTTCATAGACCAGGTCGTGTATCTCTTTAGACAGTCTTACTGTTGGGTCTTCGGACAGAACCCGGTAAGATTTACCGTCATTCAGTTGTCTTAAATATTCGTTCCGATAGGCTGTGGAATCCATAATGACAATGTGACTCAGGTTCGGCATGATTCTAACATCACGTGCTTTCACATTAACAAAGTCGCCTGTGTTTTCATCCGTGATTACACTAACACTTGCGGCCAAACCGACCTCTATCTGCACGATATGTTTTTGATGCTGTTACACTGTAGTGCGATAGCAATCGCATGGTTTTTTCATCGTCATTCTTATTTGTCAGACAAAACTAGTTATGAATGTATTCTTGGCCACCAACCCGTCTTTCTATGTAGGCGGCCGTCAAATACTACAATTCCCAGGTTTACTAAATGTGACGGGATGACGTATTGAACAGCGTCCCAATGACGGCCTTGCACTTGGTTGCCTTGACAACCGATACCGGCATTCTTTACTTCAATCGAGTGCTCACACTCCGCAGGTTGCCTCCCCTACGAGCTCAGCTCCGACCTGAGGTACCGACGGATAGGTGAGTAGGAATTCCTCACCCTGTCCAATGTCAGTAAGCAAGCGTATTTTTCCTATCGTTCGTGCTCTCTGGGCATTCTGACAGAGGCACGGCTTTATTTTAACAGACCCGATTGCTCTCGCAAGTCGGGTTCCTTTTAGTCGATACAACGGCGGTTACACAGCTCATTTTGAGCCAACAATGCCTAATGATTTCATTTATTACGCAGCATTCGAATGACATTCTGTGGGTTTAGGCGTTTTTCTGGCACATCGCGGAGTGGGCTTTAGCGGTTCAAATTGCCCAAAATCTGGGTAGTAACACTCCTGTACCCTCTGATTGTTTTACAGAGCGGGGCCTCCCTATACCTGAGCAGTGGCCAGGTGAGGTGAGGTGCACACCCATCACAAATTGGGTAAGTGCTATGAACTCTATTTACCTTACCTAACTACATAGACTTATCACAGTCTTGATACACTTATGAGTATTTGCATACTGTATACATTTTCTGGATGCTAAATGTTGACCTTGAAAATACCACTTTGTTAAGGGTTTTTGCTATGTTGTGTTTTCTTTCTTCTCTTTTTCTCACCTGTGCAGGTCAGTGAAGTATAATTACTTCCCACGGAGCTTCTTGGCCCTTCAATTGGGTCCAGGTTGTATTCACCACTTCACTGCTCACTTGAGTATCAATTTATTTTGCAGTAGCTTATTTGGTCCTGACGAAAGCTTGGATGAATTTCATCCGATAGCAGAAACATGTAGACCCCTTTTTTCCATCACAGTTATTATATCGTTGAAACTGTTATAGCACTGTTTTTAGATTTTGTCAACAAGGTAGCGATCAATAAAATGTGTTTAGTGCCTTGTTAGACATTTTTTAAATAGCACCTATACACTACCACTTATCACGAGCACTGCAACCATCACACCCTTTCATCATCCAATAACAACATTATACTAGCCACTGGTTTGGGACACATAAGAGACCAAGATCTACAAATTGCCAAGTAGAAGATGGTTCTCTAATAAGTCCTTGATTCCCAGATGATGAAGCTAACCACTTTGGGTGGATGATGGGAATTTTACACCTATGCATACACACATATATGCATACATGAATTCGCAGCTCCACTACTTTTAGCATCACCTTTACTCTTGTGTCAAGGTCTTCAATTGTATGAGACTCATAGTTGTTTATATATATTATAGTATGCAGGCAATGCCACCTCCTGGCTTGTCAATTCTGTCGAGTCCGATGATGTCATGGTTTGGGGGTACCAGTATGTCGAGTGTGGGCGTAGAAGACTAATTTAACCAGGTTTTGGTCAGAATTAGTAGGTCAGGTTCCTGTGTAAGTATGAGGTCAGCTAGATCACCTGCATGTTTTGATGCAGATGTACAGTTTAGGAGTTAAGCATTGGTTATTAGAGGAACCTAGACTACTGTCCCATATCAGATCAAAGTAACCTTCCACCAATTTGTGTCAGTTATAATATTCCCCTTATAATCAAGTTGCATAAGAATATATTTTCCTGGTTTTTTTTTCTTCATGAGAGTGACCTGCACCTGTGTATTTCATCTCGTTTGAATGACAATTGCTGCTGTTTTATTAGGTGCAGATGAGTGGACTTGAGTTGGATACTCCCTATTGGAAAATCTTTCACACTAAGTGGATTTCCCGCAGTAAGAAGACATCTGCCACCTGTAGATTCAAGTGTTGCCTTAATTGTTGGTGAGTATAGACCCTTCACATTCATTGTCAATATTTTAAGAATTAGTCAAAATCTGTGTTATGTCACTGGAAGGTCTAGCCTTGATACTGTCATGTGTGCTAAGCATTTGCGGGTGGTAGGTATCCCTTCCTTCTCCTTTCGCTTGCCCTCTAATTGTAAAAAGTAACATGCAAACCAGTAATAACCAATATGTAAACCATAGGATTGGGTCCCACTCATCTCCATGACCTTCCAGGGCAAAACCCAGGCCTTGTCGATCTCATCGTCCAACCATGCTTTAGCTGTAAGACCCCGGATCTCCATAGGCAGGATGATTAGTCCTCATCATCCTGTCTAATTCCCATGTGGGGCTACCAAAGAGTAAATGCAACAATGATGAAGAGGGCTGTTTAGTAGTGCATCACAATATTATTCTTTTTCCCAATATAAGTCTGTATTGTTTGACTATATGCTCTTCCATCTTTGAACGGTGAAGTACTCCTCAATGCTAATAAATGTCATCGCTTTTTGTTCTTCCCTCCTCAGCATCATTGTATTCATGGCAGCAACGCCTAAATAACAAGACTATTCGGAGGCCACTACTCTCAGATTCATATTTGCTTAGGTTGGAAGGTCGTTTCACTCCTATGTTCTCTCAGTTGTTTCCTATATTCAGGTTCTGGAAATGCATTGTCCTATTCCTGGAAGTCCAAGAAATGATTTTGACCATTATTTATTTGCCTTTCCACTTAAATGTAATTTCTTCTGGAAGTATATACTGTAGCATATTTGTTTATTCTTCAAAAGTTCTGTTGCTGGGCGATATAATCTCCGTTTAGCCATTGTGTTCTCGGCTAGATCTGAGAAGAGTCTGATCTTACTTTCTCAATAGGATATTAATTTTCGAGACCTCACCATTCTTGAAAGTAGGTCTTGCAGGGAATATGATTATTTGGTAGTGAAGTCTCTGGGTCTCGTTTTTGGATCTTCAGACTTTTTTCACTCTATCATATCTTCCTTTTTGCCTTCCAGTAAACTGTGAATCTGTATATTGTCTCTCCTGGATCTATTTTACAAATGCTCACATTTCTCTGACAACTATTTGACTTGAGGTTCTAGGGTGACAATGGAGGATGTGGCTTCTTTGCCAGTGTCCGAAAGCAATTTTAACGCTTGCACCGCTGCTTCGGTACTATGGCCCAGGCTTTCCATATCTTTTTTAATCTATGAAAATGTCTGCTTCTTTTGCTGTGCCAAGTTTGGCTATATTGTCTGATTGAGATCAGCTACAGCCTTTCCTAAGGTCCATAAGTCATGCCTGTAAACTTTTTTTGATAGTGGTGGAGCAGTTTTTTGCTGGCATTATAGTGTAGCTTTAGTTATGTTTGTCTCTTCCCATCAGGCTAGAAGAACTAAAAAAGGCAGAGATTTTGCTTTGCTTCATTGTACAGCCAGTGTGCGGCATAAATACTTCACAAGTGAAAAGCCATCATGGGGCATTAAGTGTCTTGTAAATAGGGGCACACAATGACCAGTTTGCTCTTTTTGGGATGGAGAGTGGCCAGTGCCAGAGTACAACACCTGCACCACTTTATTTGCCCCAATGCAAAATCACTGTGTCAGGTGGACTTTCTATCCCACCCCCTTGTGGGAGAGATTTGGAGCAACCTCCCCAACTGGGACAAACCTATCAGCCCGCATGGGGGGCAGAAATAGACTATTGCCCCTTCTAGAGTGCGGGTATGGCTTGATGCCAGGGTTCGTCGCTCCCTGCTTTTATTTGGTTTGGCTCTGTGAAATCCCTGGTGTTCCGTGGGCTTTCTGCCCCCCCCAGAGGGTCCATTGGAGGTTAATGGCCCTATCGCCACCCAGGAGGGGCAGAAATTCTGTAGGGCTGTGGGGTGGGGGAGAGCACGGACCCATGTGCAGGGGGGCAGAAAGACTGTCTACATATTTTTTGGGGGATGGGGGCATGGCCAGGCCCAAGGAGGGCAGCCCCCTCTGCTATATTTTTACAAAAATGTCCTTGGTATCTAGTGAGCATTCTGCCCCCCCAGTGGGAGCAGATTAGGGGTAATAACCCCCATCCCCTCTTTGGGGTTGCAGAAAGACTGTCAGCATGTTTTAAGGGGGTGGGGTCATGGCCACGCTAATGGTAGGCAGCCTCCACGCCTATATATATTTTTCAGTGGTCCTGGTACCTAGTGGGCTTTCAGCCCCTCCCCAGGAGGGGGCAGTTTAGAGTAATCACCCCCATCTGTGCCCTCAGGGGGAGCAGAAATACTACCAGCATATTTTGTTGGAAATGGGGAAATTACCATGCCCATGATGAGCAGCCCCCACACCTACCTTTTTATTTTTTTATCTTTCCCTTATGTCTAATGGGCTTTCTGCTGCCTCTGGAGGGCAGATTAGAGGTAATCACCCCCCACATGTCCCCAGGAGAGTCAGAAAGACTACCAACATAATTGTTTCGTGGGATGGAGGCATGGCCACGCCCATGATGGGCAGCCCGACCCCAATATTTGTTTATATTACCCTGGTGTTTAGTGGGCTTTCTGACCCCTGATGCAGATTGGAGGTAATCACCCCATGTGCCCTCCAGGGGGGCAGAAAGATTGCCAGCATAGTTTTCTCGTAACGTGGGGCATGGTCATACCCATGACGGGCAGCCTACACCCCTATTTTGTTTATATGTCCCTGACGTCTTGTGAGGTTTCCTGCAGGGGGTAGAAACGATGTAATCACCCCCAGACTGCCACCATATTTTTTTGATAGTGTGGGTGCCCCCACCCCTATATTTTTTTATATGTCCCTGGTGTCTAGTCAACTTTCTGCCCCATGACACTGGGGGCGCGGATTGGGGGTAATCAGTCCCTGGGAGGGTAGAAAAGACTGCCAGCATATTTTGTTGGCGGTGGGGGCATGACCATGCCCATGATGGGCAGTCACCACCCCTATATTTTTATTTAATAAAGTCATGGTGTCTAGTGGGCTTCCTGCCACCTTGGGGGGCAGATCAGGGGTAATTTTCCCCATCCGCCCCCCAGGGGGTGCAGAAAGTCTGTAATCATCAATTGTGCTGGGGGAGCACAAGCTGTTACCTAAAGGGCCTCTCCCCCATCCCTGGTGCCTAGTAGGTGAATCCTTGCTTGGGGATCTCTCTTCTCTGGTGAACCCCAAGCTGGCATCCACTGGGCAGAGATATAATTGGAAAGTGGAGATTCTCCCCTTTCCAATGATACCTCTCCCATAAGAATCAGTGCTCAGGGGGATGAGATATGCCCCCTGAGCGCTGATGTACTGAAAGTAAAACAAGCTTATCTGCTTGTTTTACTTTTACTTTAGTGTAATGACGTTAGTGTGCCCTGTACGCTGATCATCATTACTTTAAAGGCCAAATAAAGCTGAAGGTTGGCTTGCTGTGTGGTGGCGTCTGGTTGTATCATCTGCAGTGGAAGCATAGAGGGATGGTGTTTCTGATTTCAGGAAAACGTTTGGGGTGGAAGAATCTGCTCTGGTTTCAGCTGCTTGGTAGAGTAGCAGTTTCCACCCTGTTAAATGTTTTATGCAAGGTGCAGCTGTCTTTGTTGGAGCTTGGTTGTTGTTGTATTTGAGTGATCTGATTGGTAGGCTTTTATGATGGTTTGGTGTTGTGTTTCGCTTGGTGAATGTGCATTTTGGAGTTTGTTTCTTTTTCTTTCACTGCTGAAAGAAGGGAGACAAGCTGTAACTTGATATCTTCTGAATGTTTATTGTCCCTCTTCTGTCCTATCACTTTGCTTTCAACTGTCCTCATTTTATGTGTCTTAGGTTTCTCATGGTGTCAGTTGGGAGTTTCAGAAACTCTCCATGGACTGAGCAACTCCCATCATGCTCCTGGATGAGCACTATCTGGTGTACTTTGCTACCTTTCCTTTGCACACAACTAAGCATCAATAAATACTTCTGTATGTTCCTGTTTGTCTCCAGTGATCTGTACCTGTAGTTATTTACTGGCTTTGAGTTGAAAATTACCATTTTTTATGTGGTATTCCCCCAGATTTTTGCCTTCTTTACCTGGACCCGTCTTTGTTCAGGACTCTGGGCACTTTACTCCTGCTAACCAGCAGTAAAGTGCTTGTGCTCTCTCCCTTTTAAACATGGTAAAAGTGGCATACACCTAATTGACACATTTAATTTACTTGTAGGCCCCTAGTATATGGAAGTACCTGTAGATATGGCCTGTAAATTAAATGCTAGAAGTGGGCTGCAACACTCATTGGGTTACCCAATAAAGAACCACTGTAAAACGTCTCTGACCTGCCCTTCAGCCTGTGTGTGCAGTTTTGCACTGCCATTTTGACCTGGTCCTACAGACCACGGCCTACTCTAAAACAATAAAACTTCAAAGGTTCATTTTCTTTTCTTCAACATTTTTTTTAATAAAAAGATTACTTAATAAAAAGCAATCACAGACATGGTGGTTTTCTTCCCCCAGCAACCCATTAGGAATCTCTATTTATGAAATTATTATTTTGTACATTAGGTAATCTCGATTTCTAATTTTTCTACATATGATCCCAAATGCCCATAGGCCTGAGCACAGTGTATTTAAAAAGCAGGGTATGTATATTTAAGTTTTACTTGTCCTGGCAGTGAAAAACCTCTACAGTTGTTTCTCACTGTAGCAAGGCTGGCTCTCTCGAAGGAAAACACTGGGTTAAATTATGACAATGTATAATGCTTAATTTTGGTTTGGGGTCAGCTAGAAAAATGATTCAAGGACTCAATTAAATTAAAATCCAACGTTGTCATTTTCCTGCCTAAGCCAAATGTGCCTTTCTGCCAGAGTCCTGTGTCACCTGACTGGTGAATGGTTCCCCTGTTGTGAGCTGTGGATTGCTCCCAGACAGACTGTGCCCAGCCCCTTCCTGATCTTCAAAGGGGGCCTACCCTCTCACTGGCAGATGTGACTTACACCTCCCTTTCTCTTCCAAATAAGCTTGGCTTCAAACCCAGTGAGAGGGAGAAGTTGCACCAGAACTGGTTTGGAATGACCACAAGGAAGGGTTTGCCCATTTCCATAACCACACCTCTGATTGGACACAGGGACTCGCCTCGGTGGTCTAATGCATTGCTGGAGTTGCGTCAGTGTTACCACCAACTCCAGCAATGTGTCACTTTACCGCCTAAAGATGCGTCAGAATTTCTAACGCATCCAAGAATCCTTGTACCATGGAGCACTGTATTGTAAATAGAGCTCATCCATGGCGTCGTTAAGGCATTTACGGCAGGTGCAAAAGATCTGACGCATCGATGCCAAAGCATTATTTCTTCTAAATAGGCCCCATGGTATTCACGGGTAACATCAATGACAAAGCCTCTGATCTTCGCAGGCTGGAGTGCGGGCTTTTATCTTTTATTGTACTCATATCCCACAATTATACAAAGAAAAAACATGCTTACTCCTAAATGTTACAGGCACCTGCTTGCAATGAAAAAAAACGTACATTGAAAATAAAAATATAACCACTGCATATAATTTTGTTTGAGGAGTGCAGGTGCCTCATAGCACGCAGGCCTTACAATGACAACCCCTTTTACTTTAATGCACATTACAGGAAACTATGATCCTCATTGGCACATAGAAAATGTACTATTGGCTCTAAATTCATTGTAAGCTGTAGACATAGCTTAAATACACAAAGATGACAAAAAAAATAAAAAGTGTAATCAATGGAATGAAAAATGCACTAACATTTAAAAATATTTTCCCACCAGGCTTGGCACTGAAATACACTTTTTTTAGAGTGTTGTGAACATGTGATAAAGGAAAAGCTGTCACTAACAGCGCAAGAGCGAATGGCCAAAGTGAGTTGACATATAGCTCCTTAGAGGCTTTGTGGTGCAGCGCAGCAAGTCACCTTGCTGCACTTTATCACAGGGAAAGGACAGGGATGCACTGTATTTTTTCCAATAGGGTGCATTCCTGTACTTTCCCCCAGCAATGGCACACAATGGGCTCCCTAGCACCAACGCAGGCACCCTTGCACCATGGTTCAAGGGTTCCTCTGTTGTATGCAGGATTGCTTTTGTGCTAGAAGTGGCACCTTTATGCACAAAAAACAATTCTGGGAGGCACATTTCTCTTTCTTTCTATGTGTGCTGCAGAATACAGCACACACAGAAATAGGAAGTAACGAGGAGAAATAAAGATATTTCTCCTCGTTTACGCCTCTCCTGAGAAAGCATATTTTTTGGCACATTCCAAGGTCTACCAGTTTTGGTAAACCTGGGAATGCTTCAAAAACCCTGGGAGTGTCATGGGTACACCCACGCAACGTCCATGGAATGCCTTCCCAAGGTACAATAACACAATGAAATCATTCACGCAGAGTTACGTTACTCCTGATATATTGAAGTCACTCAGGGCCACGCAAAGTGGCCTTGCGTGGCTTCATAAATCGCATTTTTTGTTGCGTTGCGCATGTACCACATTGCGTAGTGCAAGCGTGACACAACTGGGCTCATAAATATGGCCCTCAGCGTATGGCGTGGTAGTTGGAAGCAAAATGCAAAAAACTGTTCAAAAAAGGCCCATTGATGAAGAAGAGTGACTGAAAACCCCTCCATGTACGTATATAGGAATGTATTGTGTCGGTATGATCTTTTATACTTTGTACTTAATGATGCTGGCAAGACAGCTACGAAAAAACTGTCTCTAGGTAAGACCTAAAAAGTATTAGAGAATAAACTGTTCACTTTAGTTTATCAGAGGTTGCATAAACAAGAAGCATCCCAAGCCATGCACAGTAGGACAACAAGACAACAGGGACGATAATTCCAACTTGAGGACATTATCCACCACTGGGTATAAATGTTTGCTCAGATCATGACAATCTGGTAGCGAGGCCAGAGGAGTCACTCAGGATTTAAAAGGTGCAAAATCAAAAGAAGAGGCCCACATTAACCTGTAGATCATAAATGCCCTCTGTGTACACCCTTTAAAGTATGTTAACATCGTAGAGTACTATTTAAATTTACTGTGAGACACCCTGCTCGATGTTGGGGAATGATTCAAGCATGTGAATCTATTAAAGTTACCAGCTCTGGGAAACTATAGTTACACATAAGTAACTTAATTCGTACTAATCTCTAAGTGATTGGAATGAAAGCACCTAAGACAGATGACTGCACCAGAAAACCGTTTTTGTATCCGTACCCCCACACAGACCATAGCAGTTGCGTTACCACTTACACAGATCAGAAGACTGACTCCAAATGAAACAGGAAGTCATCAACATCAAATCATAGCATAGAGTTTACTACAAGGAAACCAAAAAACATTACATGAGCATAGCAGGAGACTAAACTCGGTGCCTGCGAAGCGGTTCATAGCTAAGAAATTGAACAGGCAGGGAGATGTCACAAGAAGAGGCAGCATCATTCACTGATAATGTTTCAATCCAAAACAAGACAATCTTTTAGCAGACCTCACCCTCGCAGAGACCCCCCGCATCTGCAGAACCAGAGCAGGAGGAAGAGCTTTCTCCTACGTCGCAGCCAAAGCCTTGAACGAGCTCCCAATGAACATCAGATGCTCCACCGCCCTCCTCACCTTCAGGAAGAGCCTCAAGACCTGGCTCTTCGAATAAACCGGAGCTGCAACCCCCCTCCCCTCCCAGCGCCTTGAGACCCTCATGGGTGAGTAGTGCGCTTTATAAACCCCTGATTGATTGATCAATTGCTTTAGGGGACTTATAAGTAAACAAATAAAGACAGAACAGAGTCAGAACCTGGAACAATCCCTACCTTAGGGCAACATTCGTGACAACATTTGGGACTAAAGTGACCCCTTCATCAGTGGAATATACACTCTTTTAGCCCACACTCTCCCAACACCTCCGACCTCTTCATGACGAGATAGGCTTCTCCTTTGGTGGCTGTTGTTCAGCAGTGTCCTCCTTCTCCAGGTAGGCTACAGCTCGTCTTGCAGGGACGTTGCCCAAGTTCACTTCCAGCATTCAAAGATCCTGGCTCTGGAGCTCAGTTAATTTCAACAAACACTGCATTGGCCATTGAGAATACCCAGTATATGGGAAGTTACCCAGAATGTATCTTACTTGTGCAGATAACATTGCAGATTCCATAGATCCCTCTCTGGGGCTAGATTCAGGCACCTACCTAGATTTGTTTTATTTTTGTCTTTTCTGATCACATTGTAACTGTATACCTTGCTGTGGACTTCTTTTTTATTATTATCATTTTGCACTATTTCTATCTCTTTTAACCACAGTATAAAATAATTATAAAAAGCATAATGCAAAATATCTAAGAACACTAACGCAAAATAGCTGTAGTTAAAGGATAAAATGGCTTCATATACTGCCCAAAATCCTTGTAAATAGTATCTCAGATAATTTGTCATACTCACCAACAAATATTTGGGACAGTGGCACACAATGAAATGATATTGATCAATAAATTGTAGTCACTAAAGCCTAAAAATAGTTCTAAAGTCCATCCCACCTCACCTTACTATGGGAGTCTCTCCATCCATGGTCTCTGACTGCACCCTAGAGTCTTGAAGAACAGTCTCCACCATGGAGTGAGACTCACATTGGCTGCCAGGCCTGACCATCTGGAGTCATGTTTTATGACTGATAGCAATGCATCATCTCCATGGCCATACTCATGGACACAGGACAGGAGAGTCGCCCTTCTCATCTTGCAGTGCCTGATAGATCAGGCCTGGGAGCATGGCATCGCTTTACCCTGGAGTGCTTCAGCCTGTTTGCTCTCTTCTTGATGCTCTTGAATGGACAGAGGAGCGTAGTCTGTATCTAGAAGACCTGGAGTTCTGTTACTTGTGCCTCAGCATATACCATTCAGTTTTTGATGTGGATTCCCAGTTCGGGGTATCCCTGTTTCCCGCCAGCTCCATTGTCTGGAGGGCACAGCAAACGCTGAAGTCCCCCTTGCACACATTTACGGCATGATTTAGATCTCGGCGGACGGGTTACTCCATCACAACGGTGACGGATATCCTGTCTGCCGAAATGTAAATCCCATTATATCCTATGAGATTTGTATTTCAGTGGACGGGTTATCCGTCATCATTGTGACAGAGTAACCCATCCACCGAGATCCAAATCAGGCCCTTAGAAAGGACAAACAGAAAGACTTGGTGTGGATCATTCAATTGTCTAGTATGTACTGTAGTGTGCTTCAGAGAGCACAGCATGTTTGTAGCAATAACAATATTAAGGATTTCTTATAGTCATAGTATCTGTGGGTAGAAACAAAAGCTCCTTTTTTTTTCAGGCAATATTTGAAATGTCTGCAGTAGTTTTTTGAATCATCAGCTGAACCACGTCGGTCTTGCAGGCTACAAGATTGCTGCCATAATACACATAAATCAGCCCCTACTCATTGCTTAATCTATCTGCAATTGGAGATTTACTGTATGATTTCTTAATATTTTGCTTTGATATTTATATTTATTCGGGAAGAAAAATGCTTTTCTCTACGGTTTTGCACAGCATAACATGCTTAATATCTGACAAGCAGTTGTCTAGAATGATATGAGCTTATAGTTATATTGTATTACATGTATGTTACAAGAAGGTCGCAAATAACACCATTCTAAGAGTGACCACTTAGGTCTTTGTCAATTTTCATTACACCTTGTTCATTGTTTTAAGACCTGTGATCAAGGCGGGTTCTGCCGAAACGTGTCGGGTCTGCTGATGCCACTTTCATTTGGATTGGTGAAGTAAATCTATTTGCAAAAGATTACTCTGGAGTGCTCACTTTCTCTAGAAAATTGAAGCATGCTCTCAGGATAGCTTTTAGTATAAGACACCCTAGAACTCTGAAAGAAAATGTACTTGATTCTGGCAAATTGCAGTACGCCTATGTAAGTAAATTGGTTAACGTGTGCAGAATTCTACATACGATATATAATATAGTTTAATAAGTCAGGCTGAAGGAGGATTTGAGTTGTTTTTAAGCACACCCTATCTTATTGTCATATTAATGTCACCCAGGTCTCAACTTCAATAGCAAAGGGTGCGGCAGGACTGGGCAATTGTGTTTTGGATTTTCTAAGGCATACTAAGTTCCCATGCTTTTGAACAGTGCAATCATGTGACTGCAGCACAAAACATTAGAGCAAATAATCCCACCCACTTTATGGTGAGCACTTACCAAGCATTTTGACTGTCTGCAGATTGCTTCGGTCACCGTGGCTTCTCCTTCGTCTCCACAACTTCTTCCCAATCAGGCTGTACAGCAGGCTTAGGCAGCAGACAGGAACAAAGAAATAGAGACTAGACACCCATATCATGATGTTAAGGAGTCCCGATGCGACAGCGTAGCTGGTGCACTTGCACTCTCCAGTCTCTTCTGGGTCAGTCCCGTTCTCAAATTCCACACCTACCAGGACAAAGACGGGTCCAGCACTAGACAGAGCCACGGCCCACAGCATCACAATAAGCCACTTTATCTTGGCGCGAGTGATGATGACTTTGGCCCAGAGTGGGTAGTAGACAGCCAGGTAGCGCTCCATACTGAGGGCTGTGATGTGCAGGACTGTGGAGTATGTGCAGGCCTCACTCACAAATTGGGACAACTTGCAAACCAGATCTCCAAGCCGCCAGGGCCGGAAGTTCCACATCTTGTACAGGTCCAGAGGCATACAGAGAAAAATGAAGACGTCTGACAGAGCCATGCTAGAGAGGTACAGGTTGGTGGTGGTCCTCATGCCGCGCCACCTGGAGATGATGAGGATAGTGATGATGTTGCCTGTCATCCCAACAACAAAGAGCAAGATACAAATGACAGTGACAACACACAAGGCCGGGAAAGGGAAGGAGTAGAAGGTCACACCTTCGTGGATAGAGGTGTTGCCACAATCAGAGCAGAAAAAAGAGGACAACTTGAGATCTTCAGATGCGTTAGCAATCTTACCATCTGTGAAGCGCATTCTGGTGAGAAAGAATTTCAAGTCGTTCTATTAGTTTTCCAGTTAGTCTCTCAGTTATTTGGAAAGTATTGTGGTGCTCTAGCCATCTGGAAGCTGTTGGGGCAAGTTCAGCCAGAGAGCTTAATTCATCACACACAATGCAAAGTAAAGATAAGTGAGATAGTCTTGTTAATGAGTCTGTCCTTATTGTCTTATAAGATCACTCTCTATTTCTGAATGAATTAAACACATAAGAAGAAGAAGGAGCTTATTGGAACATAAGTCCATGAAACATTGATACAATACATACATAAGTAGTGATGGGTGAGTCAAGAGATCCTCGTTTTTTTGCTGTCATTCGGGTTCCATCTGCTTCAGAGTATTTGAGCTCTAAGTTCCCTCTGAACCTCCAGTTCTTTCAGCTGGAAACACGCTGATGGCGAATGCCTAGGAATAGATAAAACAAGAAGATGCCCAATTTAAGAAATGATTGTCATAAAGTCAAATTGTTCCAAATCTCCTTTGAAATATTTAGATAGCACTCATTGATGAAGCCCATAATCTTCATTGTGTGTGCTCCTGATCTACGCATAGTTCGGTTATGCGTTCAACCATATTCCCTGACCCTATCTTCCATTCCAAATAACTACCCTATCTTTAGTAAAGTTCTCCTTACTGCTGGGAGACACTCATGTGTGGTCAGGGTTACTCTTCATTCAACAGAGCACCCACATTTCCTGTGCAGGTACTCATGTCAAGAAGGTGCATATATGTCAGTGGCACAGAGGCTTTAACCATTTTTTATCCTGCCTGGTCTAAGATGCTACCGAGGACAGTAACTATGATTTTAAAGTTGAACTATAAAGCTTGTTTTAAGAAGAAAATCAGTTCTCCAGTTTTGGTGTTTTTAGGAGAAAAGTGGCACTTGTGGTTAAGTTGTGGAAACTGGAGACCAGTCTTCAAATCCCAGGTTGCCTGCTTGACTATGCTGTGAGAGCCTTCAGAAAATCACTTTTTTTCACAGTGCCTCAGGTTCCTTATATGCCAAAACTAGGAGAGCTTTGAATGTGAATTTAATAGATATCTATCTGTGGGACAGCGCAAATTCTAATGTGATTATGACTACAAAGAAACCCCCAATGCAGAACTGGGATGACAGGTAAGTAATAGGATGACAAGTGAATAATTTTCTGTTCTCCGGCAATAGATCTTTCATAGATTCACATGCTTGAATTATTTCCCGTTGTCAGGGTAGGAATTCCTGGTACTATTTAAAATAGTAATAAAGATTCCTTCAACGCCTGGTCAGAGGAGCCTGATGAGTGTTTTATGTGGAAAGTTCCATCTCTGGGAATTCTACATTTTTCCTTTCTGCTCCACTATCTTGGAAGTACTTAGGAGCGGGGGGAATCCGCTTTAGAGGGGGAATCTTTCCTATTTATGAGATACAAGGGCAGGCTTGGTTCTTGATGGTCTTTGAAGGAAAAATCTGGCAGATGCTTTTGCTTTGATAGTAAGCAGTATAGGCATGGAAGAGGAGAGTCAGAAGCATCAATCTTATGCTGCCCACAAGAGGAACACATGTGGAAGAGGGCTCCCTTCTCCTTATCTGCCACGATGACGGGTGAATTTTTGCCACATTCTAGAAAACTATAAAAGCTCCTGAAACAACTCACTGTACAGTGTTACTGAAGCAGGAAGTCTAAGGAAGTGGCGGATAAAATTCCTTGCAAATATAGCTCATCTCTCAAAGTAGAGCAGGAGGTTTCCTGGACCTCTTACACACACACACATGCACACACATGCACGCGCATGCGCGTACACACACTCGCAGTAGAAATATGAGGAATGGTGACCTCTGGTGTGGTGGAGAACTCAATATTTCCACCTCATTGGCTGAAATTTGGGTTGTTTCAAATGAGATGGATGTGTTACTAAACAAACACATGTGTTAGGTCTGTGGTCTATTAACATTGTTTATTGCTATTTACAAAAAGTACTGGAGTTTCCCAGCCTCTCAGGGAATGATTAAAAAATTTGAATCTATGATATGAATTGAAAGATTGCGAAAGAGAGTGACAATTAAAACAATCAATGGTATGGTGCGGGTGGGTTGTAAGCCCACTGAATTGTAAATAACACATTTTGCAGCACAGGGCATGCACAGTGTGGGCAAGACTTAATAAGGGGACCCACAGAAGTGTCAAGGACTTGTAACTCTAAGTTGCCTACAAAATAGATAGTTTAGAGCATTTACAAACGTCTTGAATTACGCTTGAAACACTTGTGATAACACCTAACGTATGTAGAAATGGATGTGTTATAAATGCAATAAACAGTGAGGTGAAGTGCACCAGTGAATTTTAAATTAATCAGATGTGCATAGGAAGGTTCTGTTTTAATAGGGTGACAGGCTTTATGTGACAGAAACTGGAATCAAATAAACTAGTATGCTCACAAATATTGGAACACAGTTGTAACAGTTTGGTCTCCCATTAAAAACTTTTTTTGTGTGGCATTGACACACTAGACACACAACCTGCATGTACTAAAGGCAGATGAGTCAGGCTGGTCTACTATAATGCACAATACCAACCTTGCATGCTTTAGTGACAGTGGTTCCATGAAATAGGCAATAGAAAAAGGACAAGAAGCAAAGAAATGATATATTCTCTGCTTTGTCTTATTGCAGCAGAAGGTACCTATGATCACTGACAACACATACCACAGGTTGTTCTCTTTTCCAGTTTGCAACTCATGCTTACATCACTGCTCTCTTAAGTTGTATCCATTTGAGAATCAGAATTATTTGACAATGTAAGAACATTGTAGAGTTCCTTCTATAGTGTACAGTACCACAATATCCCATAGTACGGCACCACCCAATATGCGTGACAGACAGAGCCGGACTGGAACTAGAAACTCGCCCTGGCAATTGCGCTTGACCGGCCCCAGGGGGTGGGGGTGCTACTGAAAAGCTCTGGGGCCGGGGTTAAGGGGGAGGGGTGCTAGTGTCAAGCACTGCTGCAAAACCAGCACTCAGTAACAAGTCCGGCTCCCACAGGTCAAAAACCGGCCCCACCCTTCCGGCCCACTGTGAAAATGTGCAGTGCCCGCAACAGCCAGTCCGGTCCTGGTGACTGAGCACAACCTGTATTGACCCATCCAATTTCTTAATTTACATAAACACTAGAATAAAACAGTTTCCTTACCAAAGCCTTCTTGTGGTTATTAGCATCAGAGGCAGTTACGGGTGACTAGATTGGATGCTGAGAGATTTTTAAAACAAATTAACAGGCAGTCTTATCCAGTATTGCAGTATCTTTCACAGATTCACATGCCTGAATCATTCCCCATCGCCGAGATGGGAGTCCCACGTTAAAATACAAAAGTAGTGCCATAAGTAATAAATAGGTCAAAAGAGGCCAAAGGCTATATCTTAGTAGCCTATCTACGTCCTTATATGAAAGGACCAAAGGTCAGCTCCAACCAATCAGCTATCAGCACCCTCTAGAACACTCCCAACAGAAGCAGTTCCCCTCAGATTTTCACCGCACGTCGTGTGGAAGAAAGTCTCCCTGAGTTTTCTTCTCTTCAGCTCTTCAAGCAAGTATGTCTGACAAGAAGGGCCTCTTGCGCTCCTGCAGGACCTGTGGGAAGAAGAGGGTCCATGTTGATGATCTTCATAAAGATTGTCTTTATTGCCTCTACCCCAAACATGACACTACCAACAGTAAAATCTGCCGTACCTTACCCAGCAAGACTATGAGTGGCAGAGAGGCAAGATTACTTTTATGGCTCAAGCCTAAAGAACGTCCTTCTTCTTTGGCTGAGGAAGAGGACCTTCCACATCTAGCAAGAGGGCTAGGTCTCAAGAAGGCTCGTCGGGTGAGAAAAGAAAACATCTGAAAACTTCCCAGGAAAAATCTCTTCACAAAGAGAGGAGTTCTAAACACTCCTCTGAGTCAGCATCATCTCCGCCTTCTACTCCATTCACAGAGCATCCAAGATCATCCTCTTCAGAATCTGTGAGTAAAAAACACAAAAAATCTGTGTCGACGATGACTTTTACCACATCGTTGATGGCATGTGTTACGTCATCTACACCACTGTCGACGGCAACTATTTCTACGACGGCTATTTTATCTCCTATCTCGTTGACGAGGATTACTATTACGATGAGACCATCGTGAAAGCCCGTCGACGACGCACCGTCGTTGAAGAGGCCGTCGACGAGACTCCCGTCGATGAAGATTCCAGCTGCGCTGTCGACGATGACACCGTCGACGACGACACCATCGACGACTACACTGTCGACGATGACACTGTCGACGGGAGAAGCATCGACGACGGCACCGTCGGCGACGAGCCCGCCGACGATAACCCTGCAAACATCGTCTATGAATGTGCCTGTTATATTACCACCGTCGACGACAGGACCGTAGACGAGAGACATTCCTACTATTCTGATTTCTGCACCGTCAACGCCAAGGTCGACAAGAGTTTCTCAATTAAAGATATTCCAGAGGCCTTTTCAACAGCCTTTTCAGGATTACAGTAAAATTTCCCCTCCACTACCATCCCACCTGTTAGAGGGCTTTATAGAGGATGTGGATTATGCGGAGGAGGAGGAGGACGATCCATACAGAGTGGCTCACAGTCCATCCAAGCTCAACAGTGCCAAGACACTGATTAGGATGATAATTATCAGGAGGAGCATTATAACCATGAACAATATATGACTCCACGTCATACATATCAATTCCATCACAGGCAGGAACCTCGTCAGAGGGAAATGGCTCATCTTCCTCCAGCACTTATTCAAGACCTTCAGGCTATGTTGGCGGATTATCGTCATAGATTTCCACCTCAGCAAATTCCAACAGAGAGCCCAATTCCACAAGTAGAGGTTCCTGCTCCAGTACCAGAGCCTACTCTACCCAGTACACCGGCCCCTGCACAAGGTCCACCTGGCACTGGACATCAAGACACTTCCTCCTCGGATGAAGAGGTTGAGGAAGGTGAATTACCTAAACAGGCAGATGCTCCAGATCACTGGGACGATTATATCATCGAGACACCATCTCCGCCTCTGCATTTACCCTCTGATTCTCCTCCTGAAGACATCGGAGGATTTCATAATTTGATGCAGAAAGCAGCTACTAGGTTCCAGCTCCCTATTACGGTCAAACAAACAGACTGTTTTTTTCATGACTTCAAGGAGGGTACTAGAAAGATAATTCGCTCTATTCCCATCATTGATTACATCTGGCAAGAGGGCGTGAAAATCATGAAGACACCAGCATCCATAACTGCGGTGCTACCTCGTATAGAGAAAAAGTACCACGCTCCGGAGAACAGTCCATCTTGCCTGATAGGGCACCTGAGGCCATATTCGTTAATATCTTAGGCTACGCAGCGGCGTTCCAAAAGGCCTGCAACACCAATTTCCACTCCTCCAGATAAAGAGGGACGTCGTATGGACCTTTTAGGGAAAAAATTCTCTTCTATGGCTGCAGCTTTAATTAGAGCTGCCAACACCTTGGCAATCATTGGCCGTTACGACCACCAAATGTGGTCCGATATAGCGGGATTGATAGATCTTATCCCAGAGGATCATTGAGAGGAGGACCGGAAGATCTTATTAGAGGGGGAGCGAGCTGCCTCCGAAACAATTGACTGTGCGTTGGATATTGCCAACACGAGCTTACGGCAATTAGCTGGGGCAGCAGTTCTTCGACCCCAGGGTTGGCTTAAAACGACTACCTTTAGACCCAAAGTTCAGACGAAGATCCTGGACATAGCTTATGATGGGGATTCACTGTTCGGGAAACATATAGATGATACCCTTTTGGCAATCAAAAATGACACCGACACCGCAAAATCTTTAGGTGGTTTACAATATAGACGCATACCTTTCAGAGGAGCCAGAGGGCGAGGATTCACTACATATCAGGCGGCTATCAGTCGAATCAGCAGTATCGTCAATACCAACCTCAATACCGACAGTCGTACAACCAATCGTCTTACCGTCAGTCATCAACGGCTGGTTTCTCTCGCCAGGGTGGCCGGAAGCGGAAACAGCGACAACGCTGTGATTCTGCCAGAAAACAATGAGCTTCTCAGGGTGCCAGTCAACCTTACCCCCCTACCCGTGGGTGTGAAAATGTCTGCTTATGCAAAGCTGTGACAAGAGATCACCTCAGACCGCTGGGTGCTGGACCTAGTCACCAAAGGTCATACACTAGAATTTATCCAGATACCACCTACCACTCCGCCCAGGGGTCCCCCTCCCCCTTGTCTTCACTTATTGCGCAATTAAGTCTGGATCATGCTCCTCAAGGAAGCAATAGAAAAAGTACCATCCACACAGAGAGGAACAGGTTTCTAATCTCGTTTCTTCCTAATCAAAAAGAAGTCAGGAGAATGGCGACCGATTCTGGATCCCCACAATCTCAACAAATTCCACAAAAAGCAAACATTCTGGATGGTAACACTTTCCGATATTTTGGGGTACTTAAATGAAGGGAATTTCATGACTTCTCTGGACATGGAAGACGCATAGTTTCACATCACTATCCATTCAAAACATCGAAGATATCTGCGATTCACAGTGGCTGGCACCCACTATCAATTCAAGGTGCTCCCGTTTGGCCTAAAATCAGTGCCACAGATTTTCACCAAGTGCTTAGCACCAGTAGCATCAACTTTACGATCCCGGGGATCCAAGTTTTCCCATACCTCGACGATTGGCTGCTCAAAGCTCAGTCGAAGCAGGATGCCAATATTGCCACAACAATTTGTCTCCACCTGTTCAATTCACTAGGTCTCACTTTGAACAAGGGCAAATCAAATTTGATTCCAACTCAGAACATTTTATTCCTCGGAGCATCCCTGGACACCATCCAGTGCAAAGCATTCTTCTCTCAAGACCGTCAAGTGCACCTTCAAAAATTAGCAACAACCATTTAAAAAAGAAAGTCAGTTTCTGTTCGAACATTCAAATCGCTCCTAGGAATGTGCTCCTCAGCAATCAACTTGATCCCTTTAGCGCGGCTCAAAATGAGACCTCTTCAGGAGGAATTGCAGAAACAATGGCTACAAGCACTGGGTTCTTTCGAGGATGTTATCCAAATAACTGTACATATGGTGGAAGCACTCCGCTGGTGGTCACTAACAGCAAATCTTGCTCAAGGTCTCACCTTTCTGAAAAACATCCCAGATTTCGTATTAACGACAGATGCCTCCATGGACGGATGGGGAGGTCATCTGCAGGATTTACAGATCTAGGGAAAGTGGTCTCAGATACAGAAACAGCAACACATCAACAGTTTGGAACTTTGGCCCATATTTTTGTCTCTTCAGGCTTTCCTTCCAAGGATAGCAGGTTCCTCAGTGCAGGTCCGTACCGACAATACGACCAGCATGTACTACATAAACAAACAAGGAGGAACAAGGTTTGTAATGCTTTCCCAGGAAGTGCAAGAGTTGTGGGAATGGACAATGTTACACGGAATATCCTTGAAGGCCGAGCATGTCAAGGGTCTACAAAATACACTAGCAGACTTGCTAAGCAGATCTCTATCCGGCTGCCACAAGTGGGAGTTAAAACAAACTCAGGTGAACAAGATCTTTCGGACATGGGGCAAACCAGCTCTGGATCTGTTTGCGTCACAAGAGAACAAGAAATGCCGATATTACGCCAGCAGGTTCCCGCAACCGGGGTCAAGGGGGAATCCCCTTTCAATTAGATGGTCCGGGATCTATGCCTACGCTTTTCCCTCCATTCCATTAATCCCCAGGGTGCTCAAAAAGTTGAAACTGGAAGGCTGCCGCCTAATTCTGATTGCACCCCGTTGGCCCAGACAGTATTAGTTCCAGGAGCTTCTTCTGTTGTCGCAAGACAAGCCCAATTGCCTGCATCCGACCATGTTATAATGGAACAGTGGTCAGATAGTCTATCCAGATCCGCAATCCCTGCACTTGCACGCATGGCTCCTGAATTCCTAGAGTTCAAAGATCTCAGTATTTCACAAGACTCTCGAGACGTACTGTCTAAATGCCGTGCTGAAAGCACTATCAAACCTATCGCTTAAAATGGAAAAGATTTTGTTGTTGGTGTGAAACCAATAAAGTTCATCCAGTTCAAGCTCCTGCTGAACAGATTTTACCTTACTTACTCTCACTGGCCAAGTCTGGACTCACTTTCTCGTCAGTCAAGGTTCACCTGGCTGCTCTTTCCAGGTACAGGAAATCTCCGCAGCATCCTTCTTTATGTTCGTCTCCTCTTGTAAAACATTAATGAAATACTTTTTTGCACTTTCCCTCCTGTGCGTTCGCATCCTCCGGAGTGGGAACTCAATGTGGTGTTAGCACAACTGATGAGACAACCATTTGAACCGATCCATTAAGCAGATCTCAAATATCTCACATGGAAAGTAGCCCTCTTGCTGGCTCTTACCTCTGCAAGGAGAGTTAGGGAGATTCAGACTTTTACGATCAAAGAACTATGTAATCCTCCAGACGTATCCTAAATTAATTCCAAAGGTACCCACACAATTTCACTTGAACGAACCAGTAATGCTAGAAACTTTCTTCCCGAATCCACCTAGTCCAGCTGAGAGGACATTGCATTCATTGGATGTAAAACGATGTTTGAAGTTTTATCTTCAAAAGACAAAGGATACTAGAAAGACGGATTAACTGTTAGTGGCCTATGGTGAAGGAGAACAAGGAACTGCTGTAACAAAGGCAACAATAGCCAGATGGGTCGCATCTGCTATTCACTTCTGCCACGAAAAAGCCAACAAACCTCTCAGGGTAAAGGCTAAAGCACACTCCAACAGGACTGTTGCTGCATCTACAGCTTTGATTGCTGGAGTTACTTTGGACAAGATGTGCCGTGCTGTGACATGGAAGAATGACCACACATTCACAAGGCACTACTGCCTCCAATCTGCACAAAAGGAGGATGCAGCGGTTGGCCAAGCTGTGTTACGCAATCTATTTCACTAAGGTCAGATTCTATACATTTCTTTAACGCTTGTCTATTATGAGCCTTCTTTACTGTTACATTGATTACATTGTTCATGCTCTTATGTCTCTCAATGTATATGTTCCTCATGCGAATATACACTGTATGGTTATTACTTTTATGCTTTGTCATTCCAATGTTTCAAGATTGTGGATTTTTATTAGGAGTCTTAAATTGTATGTCTCCCACCATCCGCAAACAACAGTACAATTTGGGTACTGCTTGCTACTCTGATTCAGGCATGTGAATCTATGAAAGATACCCCAATACTGGATAAGAAAACAAGTTACTTACCTGTAACTACAGTTATCCAGTATTGGTATCTTTCATAGATTCACATGCACACACCCTCCTTCCCGTGGAACCAGTTCTCAGTGATTTTAGATGTATTTACTTCCCACTGGTGCTTGGAAAATCTGAGGAGAACTGCTTCTGTTGGGAGTGTTCTAGAGGTTGCCGATAGCTGATTGGTTGGAGCTGACTTTTGGTCCTTTTCATATAAGGAAGTGGATAGGCTACTAAGATATAGCCTTTGGCCTCTTTTGGCCTATTTATTACTTATGGCACTACTTTTGTATTTTACCGTGGGACTCCCATCTCGGCGACAGGGAATGATTCATGCATGTGAATCTATGAAAGATACCAATACTGGATAACTGGTAATTTGTTTTCATCTGCTCACAAGAGTAGGCTTTTGTGGAAATTTTGCAAATGGCAACCTTTCACCAGTGCCTGGGTGACTGGAGCCTGTGATCTTCTGGGATTATAGTAAAATAAGCTACAATTACTTTTATATTTGTATTGCTTTTTATTGATGCATTTTAATTTATATAATACTTACTACCCAAATGTGGGGTGTTGAAATGCTTGTCTACATGGACAACATGCTACACAATGTACAGTGTGTGGCTGTAAGGGTGTTCTTTGTTTTGCTCCCATGTAGGAGGTGTTTCCATGATATGTGTGATGGCCACCAAGAGGCAGTTATCATGTTATGGGACGCAGTGCTTAGAAGTATAATTGACGAAGAAGTGTGAGAGAGAGTTATGCAGTTTATGGTTTTCAGCTGCCGAGTTTGAACAGCTATGCAGGTCCTTTTGAGGTATTTCTTATGAATTTAGTCCACTGTGAGGAGGCCAGGGATAGCGAACCCCACTTACCGGTTGTTCTGGACAGAAATCCAGGGACGACAGCTACTTGATGGCGCCAACTCATAAAAAAAGAAAGGAAAGACCACCATTAGGAGAAAGGAGAGGCTCCTGGTCCATTGCAAGTGGGCCAAATCCCAAAATTACTAGAAACTCTCATTGTAGGGACAGATTACCCAAAACTGGAATGACTGATACAAGGAGGGTGGTCTTGGCGAGAGGGAGACCCTTTCTCTGGAGTGGAAGATACGGAATGGCCTGTACCCAAATGGAAGAAAAGCAATAAAGAGAAAGATATAGAAGTGATCTGGGAATTAGACCTGCTCTTTCGCGAAGCTTGGGAAGGCCAGCAGAATCAGATGACCTTCAAGAGGTAGGTACACACTCCTCTAAGAAGAATGGATTATTGTATTGAAGAAGGGAAAGAACCAACACATACAGTGCTTAGTCTCCGAACCCTTTAGAGAGAACATTTTATTTTTAGGCCATTTTTTAGGGCATCCTTTTTGACGGGAAAAATAGAGGTATTTATAGCAAGTTTTTTGATAACCAATTTTATTGAGTTTTAAAGCTGTGAGAATACACCACTCAGATAACACAAAAGTGTACATGCCAAGTATACTGTGGGGCAGATGCATAAATAACGACAATATTGCAAAGCGAGCAGCCATATAGGAGACAAGGTCATAGAGACAGAAAATACAGTACTGTCCGAGGCTCAGTTCCACTGGCCCAGCCACTTCACTTATAAGTGTTTGAGTTTCAAGGGACACCCCCGGGCTTCATACACAGGCTTCTCCTTTTGGGCACACCAGTCCACTCCCGCCGCCACTGCGACACTGTGGGGGAAGCCGGATTTTTCTATTGGGCTGCTATGTCGCGTTTAGCCACTATGGTAGCCATACCCAAAAAAGCACGATCTGCTCTCGAGCCTTCGTTTATACCCAGGTTATTAAGTATTGTACAGAATGTATCATTTGTTAAAAAAAAGTAAATATCGGACTCCAGAAGCCCATTTATGTCCATTACTTGTAATAGAGGAACCCTTTTCCAGGGTAGGAATGGATAGTGTAGGACCCCTTCTTCCCCCCGAGAGTGGGTATTGGTTTGTCCTAGCAATGGTAGACTACGCCACCAGATATTCGGAGGCAGTTCCACTATGGCAACCCATTACCACACAAATAGCTACGGCCATGATAGAAATATTTTCAAGGGTGGTTTTTCTCGGAAAGATTCTCACTTACCAAGTTAGTTCCTTCACTTCGACGCTCATGAAAAAGGTGTGCGAACCACCTCCAGACAGACGGGTTGGTGGAACGCTACAATGCCACTTTAAAAATTACCCCAAAGAAGCTTCTAAAAATGGAAATGGGAAGGTGGGACCAAATGCTTTGTGTGGCACTGTTTGCCATACAATATAAAGACCAAAGCAGCGTGGGATAGTCTTCCTTTGAATTATTGTTTGGGCAAAAACCCCATGCTTTATTAGATATGGCTAGAGAAATATGGGAAAAAGAAATGCTTCCTGTGGTACTGTTTGCCATACAATGTAAAGACCAGAGCAGCACGGGGTAGTCTCCATTTGAATTACTATTTGGGCAAAAGCCCCATACTTTATTAGATATGGCTCGAGAAGTATGGGAAAAAGAAAGAGATGACTCCCAAACTATTCTTGAATATGTAAGTCATCCGAGAACTCACTTGAGAGAAATATGTGAAATTATGAGACTTTGGGGCATATTAACAAGGGCTTATCTCTGCTTTTTTGGTTTAAAAAACAAAAAAGCAGAGATAAAACTAGCACCCTATCAACAACAGGGGCTAACATGCAAATTTGCATGTTAGCACCCTTTTACTCTACGCTTCCCCTTGCATCTCTAATGAGATGCAAAGGGGGCGTTCCAGAGTAAAATAATAGGAGAAATGTCGCTAAGCGACATTTCTCCTATTATCAAGAATATCGCTAACCCTGTTAGAGACAAAAAAAGCAGCGCTAACCGCGGTTAACGCTGCTTTTTTACGTCTGGTATTTTTCTGACTTAGCCATGATATCCTATGGAAGGAGGATATCATGGCTAAGTTTGTCTGTCCCTATCAACAAGCTAACGTGAGATTATCGCTGGGTTTCCAGCGATAATCTCACGTTAGCCACTTAGCTTGAGGATTTTTATCGCTATTGAGATAAGCGTTGCTAATAGCACGCTATCTCAGCGATAAAAATCAACGCTAGCCGGCGATAATTATCCTAGCGCTAAGTGCGCTTAGCGATAATTATCGCTGGTTGTTGTTGATATGCCCCTAAGTCTATAACAACATCAACTTAGCCAGAAGGAACTGTATGATAAAAAGGCCACACTTTGAACCTTTGCCGTGGGGGGTATATTCTCCTATTACTCCCTACAACAGACCATAAGATGTTAAGGCAATGGCAGGGTCCAGAAAAAGTACTTGAACAAGTAATCCCAGTAACTTATAGACTGGAAGTCAATGCAGTAAAAAGAGAATCCCCAATTTATTATGTAAATATCATGAAGAAATGGGAAGGACCAATCCCAGTTCTGTTTTCAAGACAGGGGCTCTATCTCTAGAGGACCTCCAGGGTATAGACCAAGGGTTGAACCGAGAGGAGAATAGTTACCTAATAGACTATTTAAAGACCTGTCTAGAGACTTTTGTCACAACTCATGGATGCACCCTTATAGTTCAACATTCCATAGTTATAGAGCCAGGAGAGTTGTGGCTACAGTGGTGAGTGAACTAAACCTAGCTATTGCATTAGTCTGAAAGGGATGCATGTTTGAGGAGGGAGGGGCAAGGTTTAGTAATACACTGAACCTTCACTAAGGCACTGGAGGAGGGAAAGAAAAAATACGATTTAAGGGCAGAGTTATGGTGTTAGTATTAGTGCAGGCCAGGGTGTTATCAATTGACATTACTGTATATTATACAGGCTAGACACAGGACAGCCATTAAAAGAAACAAAGAAAGTTGTCACAACTGGGTAGAAATGGCTGTATATTAGGCTGGCAGTAGGACCTTGGATTGCAGTGTCCCCTCCTTAATACTGCATAAACTTCAATATAGTAACACAGTTTCTGAGATTTCTCAGTAGTATTGAAATCTACATTTTCATTAATAGTTTAAATCAGCTATTTGATTCCAGAAGAACTAACAATAGAGTGTCGAGTAGTATGAATTTCTATTTTGATCAACAGTTTCAATAGTTAGCACTAGAAGCAAACAAAAACCCAACATGTGTTTCACGTCTAAGGAATCATGACATCAGTTCAGCGAGGCTAATAGAAACCTTGATTTCAAAAATCGTATCATGGCATTGCAATAGTGGTCATAATTCTGAATGCCTTTATTGTGACCAGGCCAATTCTTTAAGTTGTGATGGTATATCTTCAAGTTTTGAGGTTGAATTTGGTATCGCAACACAAAAAGATGATGGACGGAATGTTGAACATTGTCAAACATTCACCCCCAGTCACAGATCTGGGTTTAGTCCATTGTTATTTTGCTCACCACACCACCCCAGTTCAGACATAGCCATATGCAAACCAGTCTTGACCCTGTGCTTCATGGGAACAGTCCAGACCGAACTGCCAGGCCATGTCTTCCCTGGACAGGAATCAAGAATCCTAGGACCGGTTTCGGGCTTTCAGCCCTCATCAGCCAGGATAGCTTGACTCCATTGGCGTAGTGAGCACGGGACCCACGTCTGGGCATACCCTTCCCACTTAGGGTGAAAATGCTACACAAAAAGATGATGGACAGAATGTTGAACATTGTCAAACATTCACCCCCAGTCACAGATCTGGGTTTAGTCCATCGTTATTTTGCTCACCACACCACCCCAGTTCAGACATAGCCATATGCAAACCAGTCTTGACCCTGTGCTTCATGGGAACAGTCCAGACCGAACTGCCAGGCCATGTCTTCCCTGGACAGGAATCAAGCATCCTAGGACCGGTTTCGGGCTTTCAGCCCTCATCAGCCAGGATAGCTTGACTCCATTGGCGTAGTGAGCACGGGACCCACGTCTGGGCATACCCTTCCCACTTAGGGTGAAAATGCTACACAAAAAGATGATGGACGGAATGTTGAACATTGTCAAACATTCACCCCCAGTCACAGATCTGGGTTTAATCCATCGTTATTTTGCTCACCACACCACCCCAGTTCAGACATGGCCATATGCAAATCAGTCTTGACCCTGTGCCTCATGGGAACAGTCCAGACCGAACTGCCAAGCCATGTCTTCCCTGGACAGGAATCAAGCATCCTAGGACCGGTTTCGGGCTTTCAGCCCTCATCAGCCAGGATAGCTTGACTCCATTGGCGTAGTGAGCACGGGACCCACGCCTGGGCATACCCTTCCCACTTAGGGTGAAAATGCAACACAAAAAGATGATGGACGGAATGTTGAACATTGTCAAACATTCACCCCCAGTCACAGATCTGGGTTTAGTCCATCGTTATTTTGCTCACCACCCCAGTTCAGACATAGCCATATGCAAACCAGTCTTGACCCTGTGCTTCATGGGAACAGTCCAGACCGAACTGCCAGGCCATGTCTTCCCTGGACAGGAATCAAGCATCCTAGGACCGGTTTCGGGCTTTCAGCCCTCATCAGCCAGGATAGCTTGACTCCATTGGCGTAGTGAGCACGGGACCCACGTCTGGGCATACCCTTCCCACTTAGGGTGAAACTGCTACACAAAAAGATGATGGACGGAATGTTGAACATTGTCAAACATTCACCCCCAGTCACAGATCTGGGTTTAGTCCATCGTTATTTTGCTCACCACACCACCCCAGTTCAGACATAGTCATATGCAAATCAGTCGACCCTGTGCCTCATGGGAACAGTCCAGACCGAACTGCCAGGCCATGTCTTCCCTGGACAGGAATCAAGCATCCTAGGACCGGTTTCGGGCTTTCAGCCCTCATCAGCCAGGATAGCTTGACTCCAGTGGCGTAGTGAGCACGGGACCCACGTCTGGGCATACCCTTCCCACTTAGGGTGAAAATGCAACACAAAAAGATGATGGACGGTTGAATTTGGTATCACCAATAAGTTATGGTTTCGGTTCCATGAATAAGTATGAAGAATAGCCCAAAGATACAGTAATGAATTATATGCTCAGAAACTGTCTTGCAAAATAGAAAAGTGTCAGCTGGTTGGGCTAATTCATATCTATGGACTGTAACCTGTAGATTGTACTTGAAGGAGCAATTGTCATTCCAGCTTCTATCCCAGGTTTATGAGAGCATGTAGGTATATTTTCAACTCTTCTGAAATGTAAATGCTAGTGAAGGCTTCTAATCTTGACTAGGAGTGAGTCCAGAGCTTCATGGTATGTACTCAGAAAAAAGTTGTCTTCTATAGATTTCTTATCGTGAAATTGCTATGATAATTTGTGATGCACGTGCTAGGAATAGTGGTCATTTTCCTTGGGAGGCTCTGTGGACGATGCAGAGTGCCTTAAATATTCCATTTTTTAGCTACAGGTAGCCAGTGGAGTTATTGCAATGCAGGAGTCATACCTTCTCTTGGGTGGAAGCGGAGAAGGAATCAAAGTGATGTCAATTTGCTCACAAAAGTATGGTAGATTATAACACTAAAATGTAATCCAGTCTTAGCATGTTACACACTCAGCTGAGAAAAACACAAAACTGGCCCAAACAAGCTGTAAACACAAAATGTTTCCATGTTCCCATATCTAACTTGCAAAATGTTATAATGATATCTAAAATAAAATCTCTAAAAGCAGAAAATGTGTGACGATGGAACAAGTTGCAAGAACCTGCAAGATTCATTGTTGCAGCTACAGGGGCAGACAGGGCCCATGGTAAAGATCTTGGAAGCAGGGAATTTCCAGAGAAGTCCTTTATGTCAATAGGGAGTTGGTGGCCACAGGGCTGCTCCATCTGTGCTTTTTCCCCTCTAAATGCTCTGTGACAACTTCATATCGTGTTCTGCAACACAATTGATACCATTTGAGGTAACATTTGACTTCTGCTCCTCTGAACCGTACTTCCGGATGTGTAATAATGACATCACCTCATCACGTGCATCTGCAGTAAAAGTCATCAACCCAGGCCTCACAGCTCTAGCTCCAGTCATTGCATACTTCAGCCACAAGCCACTGTCCATGGGTGCAAGCGTCAGCAAACTTACACATGACAGATCCGCCCCATACATCAACGGTTAACACTGATTCAAAACATTAGCAAATTTCGTGCCCATCTTGGGGCGAGCTTTACCTGGTATCCCTCCCCTGGATATGCATCCGCGAATACGATTGCAAGGTGAGAGACCAGAGGTAGAGGAACTGCTAGTAGAACAAGATGGCCAGGCCTGGCCCTGACTGACCATGGTCCTCACATCTGATTATCATAGTAATGTTAGTGTACCTCTGGTGCTAAAAACAGCATTCCTTTGGACTTGCAGCACATAAGTATAGTATAGTAACACCTACATCAACTTGAGGGGTTTAGCAAAGGTGCAGGAGGACTGGGCCTCTTAGGCGCTCTAAGCCACTGTCCATGCCCAGCATATATAAATCAGAAATGTGTAAAATTATAATTTTGAGTAAACTTTGTAACCAAACAACAGTACTAAGGGGTATATTTATGAGAGAAGTGGCGCAGCGTGGCGTTAGCCTCCTTGGCTTAACGTCACGCTCCACCACTTCTGAAACACAGGCCTGCACCGTTTTTACAAGAATACAGTGCAGCCCTGCGTTTCCCCCTGCGCAGGTGCTAATTTAGCTGCCTAGCGCCAACGAAGGAACCCTTGCACCATAGTGCAAGGATTGTTTATGTGCTGGAAGGTCTCCCTTCCTGCACATAAATAATCAGTAATGGCGCTTTGTAACTTCTGTGTGTGCTGCTTAATGCAGCACACATAGAAACTGCAAAACATCATTTCTTTTTTTCAATGATTGTTTATGTGCAGGAAGATATACCTTCCTGCACATAAACAATCAATGGCGTTTTGCTGTATCTATGGGTGCTGCACAATGCAGCACACATGGAAACAGCAAAAAGGAGGAGAAACAAAGCATTTCTCCTTGTTTTGCCTGTCCAAGACCAGGTTTTCCCTGGTCTTAATTTTGGCACTGCCTACTATATACGCCACCCTTGTAAATAGGGAGGCAGCGTCAAAATCAATGGGTGTTGCGGTGGAATGCCCACCGCAACACCCATTGCCCTCCCCTTTCATGCTAAGTGTAGCGTGAAAGGGGTGCCTTATTTACAAGGCAGCATTAAGCCACATTAAGTGGCTTAACGCTGCCTTGTAAATAAGGCGAAGCCCCTATCACCACCACGACATCTGAAAAAGTGACGTTGTGGTGGTGATAGGGGCTTGTAAATATGCTCCTAAGTTTGCCACAGTGGGCAAAACATTGCATGGTGTCAAAACATTGTGCAAAAATGTTTTTGTGAGAAAATAGTCCCGCTAAAAATTGTCGTTTTCGAAAGGGTAATTTCTAGCAAAATATTTTTAAACCTTTCAAATCTTCATGCCCTTTACAAACTTTGCTATGTTTTGAAACACTCCTACTTTACACTCCCACAAACTATTACAGCTCTTTTAGGAAAATGATGTAGCAGCTGTAGCATTACATAGTCTGTAAGGTATGACTTGTTACTCAAAAAGTCCATAATTAGTCCTGAATGCTGTCTGCTACTCTTCACCCTGAGCAACCCTTATCAGCTGCTAGGCCTCTTGTAAATCAAATTTGGTATAGGTTTTAGCTTCTTTAACCTCATCTACTAAGGCTGACATTAATCACAGAGATTACCTGTTCTTGATCTCGCTTCACAGCTCAAGAATCTAAACAGAACCTCAGTTGTCACTTTTTCTCTGGTGCAAAAAGTAATTGTGTTGGCACTGTAGTTTAAGATGGTCTTAATAACAAACTTGGCAAGGTGTTTATCTAGATATTCCTTTAAATGAGCTTTGTCTGCTTCGGTCAGCACGTATATTCGAATACATGGCAGAATGCTCCTGGTTCTAATTCTATTTTACACACGTGTGGTTTATGTGGGGGCAACGTCTCAGTTACGACTTCACTACAAACATCAACATAGTCCCTATATTCAGCTGGAATTTGTTACATAGACAAAATTGTGTATTTTGCGAGAATGGTCATCTGGGAGATGCTTTGCAAAGGCCACTGACTGAAAACAATGTTCTCTAAAATTACTAGCATTAATTGTAAATAAATCATTTTCCTAGTCTTCAGTGATGCTGTGTTCATTGAGCCAAAATAGTCCTAAGATTAGTTGAAATTGTGGAGGTTTCATAAGGTAAACTTGAACACTGTCACAACGCCCATCGAACCCAATCAATTCGTTGGGTTCCTTTTTGTCAGTTAAAGGTCCAGATGTTTAGTTGGTTCCATCGACAGCTCTGACTCGTTCACTAAATTTGTTTCTGATAGAATGTATCCCAATCTTCTTAGCATACTTAATGTAGCAAAACTTTCATGTGGCTCCAGCTTCAACCATGACTGCCACTCTTGGGATTGCTACATATCTGAACGTAGCAGTAATTGACATCATCTGGTTAGGGGCTGCTGCTAGTAAAGTATTTCTTATTTTCTGAATCTCTGCAGTGTTTATTTCATTAGCACCTACCATGGCAACTCCTCCTACTGATGGTGCCTCTGCTTCCCATTCAGATTCTGCAAGGACTTTTTAGACAGTGTTTTACAAACTGTCTAGGACTGCCATGGAACATACATAGGATTCCACTTCTACATTTTTCATTTTCTTCCTTTGATTAGAGGTCTTTGATGTTACCAGAGAGGGTAATTTCCGTAAACCAAGAGCTTTGACCACAATGCTGAATTTCCCCTCAGATAAGACAATATAAAGGCCACCCTTAATTGAGCTTCCGTAAACACTATTGGCCTCTACAAAAAGTGTGAAGAGCATTGAGTTAAGAAGATTTGGGCCTTCTGTGCATCCCCACTAAATCTTTCTGGAGAGGCCAGTGGAGTAGTGTAAGAGATGGCATGAATGACTTGGGTAGAAACACCTGACAGGGTATGGTTGGTGCCAAAGGTGAGCTGCTCACTATGGGCCTTTAGGTAAGGGTATCGCTCCTGCCACTAATTTATCTTTCTTAGTTAGGTGCAAAGTATTATTGTGTGATTCTTTTCAACACTTAGTTCAAGGATTTGCTTTCCTCTAGTGTGTCTGCTAGTTGCCTTTGCATTATCTCTAGAGTATCCACCAACGCCTTGACATTAAACCCTTCTGCCATTCTGCTCAGGTGCAGCTGTCTGCTGGCACTTCAATCTGACAGGACTGATATTAGGAGCCAAGGACCCCATAGGAGCAGAAGAATCTTCCAAATGCCCCTTTCCGCTCTACATGTTCAAAATGTGTTTTGTTTCTGCAATGGTAAGATATTAGGGGGCGGGGGCGGGGGAATGGGACAAGAAGAGGCTGTCTCAGATGTCTGTAGGTTCTTCTCCAGGCTGTTCTACTTTTCCCACTCTAGTTCTTGTTGAAAGATATTCTTTCGGAATGGCGGCTCAATCTCGAACTTGTAAACTATGGATGTGAAACGTACACATTTGCAAACATGATAGCATTATCTACATTTAAAGCTTAGCTACAATTATCTTTCAATTCACTCTACCATTCAGTGTACCCAACACATCTGAAGCATTAGTCCTTCTTCTATTACAGCCAGAATGTTATTTTACAGTTGTTGTACATAGTGCACAAAGCAAATCTTTCTCTCACAATAGAACCTGTTCAAAATTGCTTTTAGGTTCTTCTGGTTTTAAAACTATTCACAGCGTATACACATTTATTTTCATTGAAGTACTTTTCATCTTCTCTATAAGAGTAAGTCTCTGCAGTCTTTCTAATGTATTCTCTTTCTAATTGAAGTCTTCAATATTTGTTGAAGAAATTGAAAAGCCATTGTCTTAGTGGTTCTATTCATGCCTTTTATTTCACCAATCAGTAACTCTTCTCTCCTCATGAGATGATTTTGTGATTTTACCAGTATTTCTGACACAGCTCGAACTACTAGGATAGATGGGGACTACTCCTTTATCGTTGCACCCCAAAAACAAAAGTTTTTGGCAAACAATTAAGAAGGACATTGTCTGAAGTCCTCTTCTGAGCCGGAGTGATGAAGAGGCCCTTATCTCAACATACGGAGAGCAGTTGTAGTGTGCCACAGAGTTGGCATGCACGGTACTGAAGCTCCTCAGCTCCCCTCGCTCTGGAATCTAGATAAACTTGAACACGTCATAGAAAGTCCTTTCTTTTAGTGGGCCCCGTACTAGTAATATTGCACTCTCCTCCACCCAGTGCCCGATTCTGGACTCTTCTGTAGGATGGTTTGTGGATTCATTCTCATTTCTCTAATTCTTTCAAGTTGAACCTTTTCTTGATTTTTTCCTGATTCACAATAGTTAACTGAACCTACTTATGCCACTGCACTCCTGACACCAATTCAACTTCTTCAATACACCTTCTCAACAGCATTAGTTATGATGAAATCAAACGATCCATTACAAGAATATCATTGGCAGAATATTATCTGGCATAAATATATTTACTAAATATTTGAGGTAATAGAATATGTACAGCCATTTGGACAATGTTTTGTAAACATTATTTAGGATACAATATCTCTATCAAACAATATTTCTGTAGGTGATAGTCTGACATACAATCTATCAAACAAGTTATTATAAATACAGTACGTGGAGACCTGGCCACAGCTGTGACAGATCGTGAATGTAATTGGATAGATGAAACAAAATCCATAGAACTAGACCGGGATGAGACATGGGGCCATCATGCGAGCATGGGCGCTCAAATTTGCTGATCACATCGATTAATGGTGCATTTATAATGCACGCCAAACCTCAGAAAGAGTTATCAAGACACTTCCAAACATCTCTTCAACTAAAGCAGTAGACAGGAAAACCTTCAATAAGGCATAATTCTTAAGTGAAAACGTAAAATGTCAGCCTTTTCTCCATAGCTAGTTTGAGTACGGAGTAAAATAGGCATGTCATTTCAGGCTTCGGCCATCATTACGAGCAAGGATCTACCTCCATGTCCGTTTCTTTTCAATTTAGGAATATTGATCGAATATTGAAACTGTGATCTTAGAGAGTGTGCGGGGGAGTGCCAAGAGAACCCGGTGGCATATAAGATGTGCTCGGTACCAGCGGCGGCCGCTCCATTATGGCGGTAGAGCGCCGTCCCCCTGCCACCACCAGTACATAAAAAAATAATAAAATGGGGTTTAAACCCGTTTTATTATCTTTTTATTTTAATCCCGTGGACCTGCCCCCAGGACTCTATCGAGTCTTGGAGGTGGGTCCAGGGGATGACACTGTTGGTGGGGGAGTGGTGGACACTCCCTTCACTGTGCATGAGGTGTTTGGCCGGCCGTCTCTGGTCCCTCATGTGCAGTGAAGCTCTCTCCAGCCTCATCTGCGCTGCTGGGCTAGAGAGAGCAGTCAAAGGTTCCCAGTCAGCCTGGGAGCGCAGGTTGCTAACGCTCAGGCCAATCCTGAAGCTGCTCTTATGCGAGAGCAGCTTCAGGATTGGCCGCAGGGCAGGCTGGGAGTCTGTGCCAAGCCCCAGAGCCAGAAGCAAGGAGAGCCGATGCCTGGGAGATAGCAGCGGCAGTGTTCAGGTAAGTTTATTTATTTTATTTTTTGTACCCAAACCCTCCCCACCTCCCTCCTCCTGACCTCACTCCTTGGACCCGGCCTGCCCCCCCACTTTGGCAGGGGAGGGGCTACTGCTTCTCCGTACACTGTTTTGTGGCATAAACGCTTCTCTTGTCAGCGGGTAGCCAGTGCATTTGATGCAAGTGATTTGAGATTGGTGCACTTCTTTTTACTCCTAGCATAATTCAGCCTGCAGCATTTTTTTTTATTTGTACTTTGAGTGTATGGTGGGCAAGTAGTTCTACCAAATGAGAATTGCAGCAGTACAGCCTTCATATTACAAGGGCTTGGATTAGATCCTTCCTAGAGGATGTTGGAAGGAAAGGAAGGTTTTTCTTGATTACTGACGAGAGAATGAAACATGAAGTTGAGAGTCATTTTATAAGTTTGGCAAATCTGAGATTGGAGTCTGACACAATCCCTGGATTTCTGGTGTGTTCAACAGGAGGCGGTACAGGCCCTAGGGTAGGTGGCCAGCAGCCTGCTGTCTAGGTGTTGTCATTTCCTAAAACGGCACACATATTCAGTTAACAATATTGTAGAACGGTGAAACACCATGGGGCAGATTTATCAATACTGTATGGTGCAATGTTATGAAAAGAGGCACAAAGTGTTGATTACGTATTTAGTTTCCAGTGCAAAACTTTATTTGCCCTGCAAAGCAGAGATTCAGTAATGCAGTTAGTTCTTTGCACTACTTTGCATTAACTAGGTTTACCATTGATGGTACATGGGCGTTTCTAGACAAATCACAGTTTTGACACAAAGCCATATTGTAGAAAAGTGCCCTTTTTGTATGGTCACCCCCCCCCCCCCCAACCTTTTTGCTCCAGTGCTGGTGGTTATGACTCTAAAGGTGCACTGGAGCTTGCTAACCGGGCACCAGAGCTCTCCACCTAAAACATGATGCCTGTGAATTTGTAACCTCAATTGGCAAGGACTTTAACCCCCTTATAAATCCCTGGTAAGTGGTACCAGTGGTACCCAAGGCATGGGAGTTAAACGGGTCACCAGGGTCTGAAGCACTTTGAGTGACACAAGTAAACAGATGACAGCTGGCCTGCCATTGCAGACCAAAAGAGCAGTGTAAACTGCTTCCACTCGACTGAGCCCTCACCATGAGTGGCAAGGTCACAGCTTTATATGTTATATATGTCAGCCACCCCTAAGGTAGGCCTTCTGAGCTCAGGAGGCAGCTGCATTATATTAAAGGTGTAGAGATACAAGTCCAAGCCTATATATCCCTATAGAACCCTCCTTCCATTAGGGTCTACTATAAGCTCTAAGGGGTCCAAACGCTGACATGGGCTAGCACCCAGGCACCCTGAGGTTGCCAATTCCATTATGGCCCCACTGAAATATGTCATGTTTGTATTGAACAACTTCTTTCATGAAACCCAATATTTTCCTAAAGGCGCATTTAATGTGACATACACCCAGGTGGCTAACTTAGAGGTTGCCCACCTGGTTGCTCCAGCCTTTTCTGTGCCTTGACTGACATCCTACATCTACTGCTGCCAAGACAGGAATTTGACCCACTGTCAGGAGGTGTGAATACTCAGATGAGTCAGGAAAAAAGGCCTACCCAGAAAGGAGGTGATACCTCCGTGCCTGACAGGATGGCTAGTGAAGTGGCAAATCAATAATGTGAGCTTCAAAGCTTGCACCTCCTCTGATATGCATCCAGGCTGCCGACCAGAGGAGGAAACAGCCACCCCCCTGCCCCCAGGCACATTTTCTTCCAGGGAGGTAGGGAAATTAGGTAGTCAGTAGGTGAGCACCACCAGAAGGCTAGCCACACCCCTAAGCTGGGCTACATTGTCTGTACAGCCAAGGATGGTTTCTGATATTTTTTAAAGTGGCAGAATATAGGGTTCTGGGTAGGAAAGGTTCAACACACTATGTGGTCACCTCAGGGGCGGATTAGTCACTGAAGCTAGTAGCTCATTGGATACTTGCACATACACCCTTAATGCCCTCTAAATCTAGGATTTAAGGGACACTCTTGGCACCAAAAACTCAGATCTGCTTGGACTTGCCACGAAGGACAAAGATGAGACCAAGTCTGTGACTTCAAGACCTGCACAAAGCAAAAGCATGATGCACTGCACCCATGGCAACCACCCTGCAACGGCAAAACTGTAAATCGTCCCAGAACAGAGACCGGTTCCCCAGGAAAGAGGAACTCCTCTAAGAGCCAAAGGCAGCTGCACAACTCCCTTTGACTAAATCAACTAATTCCCTGCAGCCTGCCGGTTAAACACGCTCCCGGAACCAAAGAATCACTGGCCATTGGGCCCACCAAGGGATCGCCCAAAAGTAAATGGTCTAGTGTATTGTGAGAAACATAGTCCTGACCTCCAGCATGTTTCAAGGAGCGACTGCTTTTCCCTGGACTCCAGGACTTCGAAGTAACTCCAAGCTGAGCTTGCCACTGCCAAAGCTTGGTGGTCTCCAGTCCGGCTACCACTACCCTAGTTCGACGCTACAGATCAAGGGAACTCCGCAGGATCTTCAATCCACAGCAGCAGTGGCCCCGTTGTCAAATTTTTGCATCTGTTTCTTCACCAGCACCATCCAAACGTTTAAGCCTGCCCCCCCCCTCTGCTCCTACTTCAGCACCAGCGACAGCCAGGACAACTCTCCATCTGGGCCCTATGAGCCAGGTAAAATTCAAGTTACTGTCGTAGCCTGGTCGTGGGACCCGCATCACCTTAACTCTCAGTGGTTTCCACTGAACTCGACCTGCAAGTGACCGATTGTCACTAGTGTCTTTCTCCATTGACCGCAACATTCAAGTTTTGCAGTTCTGAATTGCACTGATTTATTTATCCTTCTAAAATCCATAACTCAAGGTATGCTCATCTGATTGTCTTCATTTTGGTGTCTAAATTTATATAAAAATCTCCTCTATTTTCATTAATTGGTAGCAGATTTCTTTTGAGTCGTGTCAATTACTTATCGTTCATGTTGGCACGCTGAAATGCTTAACACGTGTTACTCTAGTAAAGCCTGACTGCTCTGTGTCACACTACCACCACTGAGCCAGGGATTTATTTGTGCGAATCCAAAGGACCTATTTTGGGGTATCGTGAGAGTATTGCACAGTGAAGCCTGACCAGCCTCACCACATAATACTCCACTTTCCTACAGACATCTACTAACATTTGTAATTCGGGCTTTGCCTCAAAAAATAACTCTTCTTTGAAGCAAGTGTTAACAAGGAGAAAAAACATTCTTTCTCCAAATTTGCAGATACAAGGTTTGAAAAGTTCCAAAGTATGTCTGAGCATCGTTTCTCATACTGAAAGGGTACCCTTCGAGTACCAAACCTATGCTGGCTAGACATCCCTCTCACACCTTTGCTCTATGGTGCAAGGGTGTGTGCAGGGTGCTAGGCAGCACGTTTGAGTCACTATACGGGCGATAAATGCAGCAGCATCATATCTTTGTAGATAAGGGTCAGCGCTGTGATTTCTTCCTTGTGCAACGTAGCGCAGCAACTTTGGTTGTTGTGCTGCGTTGCGTAACTTTTTAATATATCCGCCCCTTCTTTTTGGCATTCATAAGTGACTCAGGAATCTATTTACTAAGATTCTATGCTGTGCTTGCATCCCAAAAGTGATGCAAATCTACGCAAAATCTTTTTTACCTATTTACTTTCCAACTTGTTTAGCGCTGCAAAATCACTTGAAAGCAGCATAGCCCTGCTTTGCACTACTTAGCGCCAAGGGGGCCTACCAAGGGTGGTGCATGGGTGTTCCTATGCAACCACCCTAGCTTTCTGATGCTAAGCCCTATTTACTTTAAAAAGCTGAGAGGGTTCAGCATCAGTAAACAGCGCCCATTTCGAATAGGCGCAGTCAAGGTGTTTTGTCTTTTCTTTTCCAACTGTGTATGTGTGCTGCACTGTACTGCACACAAAGTGGGAAATGGTTTAAAGTTAGTCTGAGAGGCGTATTGTGTACTGGAAGGCTATCCTTCCAGCACAGAACCTATGCTAGACTCATGCAGACACCATTGCACTATGGGGCAAATCTGTGTGCGTGGTATCTTTTCTTTTCCAACTGTGTATGTGTGCTGCACTGTACTGCACACAAAGTGGGAAATGGTTTAAAGTTAGTCTGAGAGGCGTATTGTGTACTGGAAGGCTATCCTTCCAGCACAGAACCTATGCTAGACTCATGCAGACACCATTGCACTATGGGGCAAATCTGTGTGCGTGGTATCTTTTCTTTTCCAACTGTGTATGTGTGCTGCACTGTACTGCACACAAAGTGGGAAATGGTTTAAAGTTAGTCTGAGAGGCGTATTGTGTACTGGAAGGCTATCCTTCCAGCACAGAACCTATGCTAGACTCATGCAGACACCATTGCACTATGGTGCAAAGCTGTGTGCGTGGCGCACGGCAGCTAATTCAGCGCCGGCGCTAGGTAGAGGGGAGGAGAGGGCCATATTCCTGTTAATATGGCGCTCCTCTGCTCGCTTTTTCATGCGCAAGGCAGCGCAGCTTTTTTGCCTTCTGTGCTGCGTTGCGTGAGATTTTACGAAATCTGCCACATAATAACAGAATCAAACCAATTGTGCCACAAAGTGAACGAAGGAAGGAAACATCCCCAAAATATATATGGCATCGTAATCAATATTTTTTTAACCAAGGATCATATCAAACTTTTTGTCAAATCTGAAGTGTCCTACGTCACTTGTGCCACGTGAAAAGACACATTTCAACACAAATAATCAAAGTACTCCTTGATTTTGGCACAGATATTTAACTGGACAAGGAACCCAAGACTTGTGAGAAGGAGAACTTGCCATAGACAGCATTCACCGGGCACAGTCTTCGCTCAAGGTCCGGGGCCCAGCTCTGATATTCAGTGACAGCCACACTAGCACCATGAGGGCTCAGAACTGACCCCTGGCACAGGACTCTGGCTTGGTGTTAAATGGCACGCACAGGGTAGAGATAATACCAGCAGAACACAGGCCTGAACCCCTGGCACGGGACTGAAGCCTGGCACAGGGTACAGATAACACCCTCGGAGCACATAACTGACCCCTGCATTGGACACTACATTAGTGGTAGATAGCTCAAGGCACAGATAATGCCAGCCGGGCACAGAGCTGAAACCACCACAGCGCCTAAGATTGGTGGCAAGGAGCACGGGGCATAGAAAACACCCACTGGGCGCAAAATTGACCTCTGACACTGGACACACGATGGGTGGCAAATAGGGCAGAAAACACCCACCAGGCACAGAACTGACATCTGGCATAGAGTATCTGACCCCTGGCATAGAATATACGACCCAAGATTGGTGGCAAATAACGCAGGGCACAGATAACACCCTGGCATAACCTGGTACAAGGCCTAGGAGACTGGCACAGAGTGCAGATAACTACCCCACCCGGAGTACCGAACCGACCCCTTCCACGGGGCAAGGGTAAAACCATGAGGGCACAGAAGCCTGGCACAGATCACACCCTCAAAGTGAAGAACTGACCCCTGACACAGCACACATATAACACTATAAGTACAGCCCAAGACTGGCATCTTGTAAAGGACATATAAAAAACTCAGAGGGCACAGAGAGCTCAAGCAGTGATCAGAACATACCCATGGCACAGAACCCTAGACTGGCAAACATCACAGGGCATATAAAACACTGAGGGCACAGAGCGCTCCAGCAGTGATCAGAACATACCCATTGCACAGAACCATAGACCGGCAAACATCACAGGGCACATAACACACTCATAGCGCACAGCGAGCCCCAGCAGTGATCAGAACATACCCATGGCACAGACCCCTAGCCTGGCAAACATCACAGGCACATAACACACTCACAGGGTACAGCGAGCCCCAGCAGTGATAAGAACATACCCATTGCACAGAACCCTAGTCTGGCAAACATCACAGGGCATGTAAAACACTCAGAGGGCACAGAGAGTCCTAGCAGTGATCAGAACATACCAATGGCACAGAACCTTAGACTGGCAAACATCACAGGGCACATAACACACTCAGAGGGTACAGCGAGCCCCTGCAGTAACCAGAACATACTCATGGCACAGAACCCTAGCCTGGCAAACATCACAGGGCATGTAAAACACTCAGAGGGCACAGAGAGCCCCAGCAGTGATCAGAACATACCAATGGAACAGAACCTTAGACTGGCAAACATCACAGGGCACATAAAACACTCAGAGGGTACAGCGAGCCCCTGCAGTAATCAGAACATACCCATGGGACAGAACCCTAGACTGGCAAACATCACAGGGCATGTAAAACACGCAGAGGGCACAGAGAGCCCCAGCAGTAATCAGAACATACCCATGGCAAAGAACCCTAGACTGGAAAACATCACAGGGCATATAAAACACTCAGAGAGCACAGAGAGCACCAGCCGTGACCAGAACATACCTATGGCACAGAACCTTGATTGGAAACATCACAGGGCACATAACACACTCAGAGGGCACAGAGAGCCCCGGCAGTGATCAGAACATACCCATGGCACAGAACCCTAGCCTGGCAAACATCACAGGGCACATAAAAAATGCAGACGGCACAGAGAGCCCCTGCAGTGATCAGAACATGCCTATGGCACAGAACCCTAGACTGGCAAACATCACAGGGCATATAAAACACGCAGAGGGCACAGAGAGCCCCAGCAGTGATCAGAACATACCCATGGTGCAGCACCGTTGACTGGCAAACATCACAGGGCATATAAAACACTCAGAGGGCACAGAAAACTCCAAAAGTGAAGAGGACATACCCATCAATCAATCAATCAGGGATTTGTGAAGCGCACTACTCATCCGTGAGGGTCTCAATGAGCTGGGGGGTGTGGGGTGTAAATTCAGCTCCGTCTCCTCCGAAGAGCCAGGTCTTGAGGCTCTTCCTGAATGGTTGCAGTGTGGGGGTTCTTCTGATGCTGAGGGGGAGTTCGTTCTAGGGATTGGCTGCGATGTAGGAGAAGGCCCCTCCTCCTGTTCTGGCTCTGCAGATGTGTGGGATTTCGGCCAGGGCAAGGTCGGCGGAGGGGAGGTTTCTCTTGGGTGCATAGAAGAAGATTCTTTTGTTGAGGTATTGGGGTCCGGTGTTGTGGAGGGATTTGTAGGCGTGAGTGAGCAGCTTGAAGGTCACTCTCTTTTCGACGGGGAGCCAGTGGAGGTCTCGGAGGTGCTGGACGATTAAGTCTTGTCGTGTAATGCCGAGGACAAGTCTGGCTGCGGTGTTCTGAATGGTTTGGAGTTTGAGGAGTAGAGATTTGTTGATCCCGGTGCAGATGACGTTCCAGTAGTCCAGTCTGCCAGTTATGAGTGCGTGGGTGATGGACTTTCTGGATTCGGGGTTATCCATTTGAAGGTCTTGCAGAGGATGTGGAGGGTATTGAAGCACATGGAGGAGATGGCGTTGATCTGTTGGGTCATGGTGAGGGAGGAGTCGAGTATGATGCTGAGGTTTCTGGTGTCATCCATGGGTGTGGAAGGCTTGCCGAGGGCGATGGGCCACCAGGTGTTATCCCATGCAGAGAAGGTGGATCCGAGGACTTCCGTTTTCTCTGTGTTGAGCTTCAAGCAGCTGCTGCTCATTCAGGATGCGACGTCCTCTATTCCTTCCTGGAAGCTGTGTCTGGTGATATCCGGTTCCTTGGTGAAGGAGAGGATGAGCTGGGTGTCATTGACGTAGGATACTATGCTGAGTCTGTGCTCTCTGACGTTGGTAGCGAGTGGGGCCATGTAGATGTTGAAGAGCGTGGGGCTTAGCGAGGATCCTTGGGGTATTCCGCAGCTGATCTCTGTGGGTTTGGAGAGGAAGGGCGGGAGTCTGATTCTTTGGGTTCGGCCGGTGAGGAAGAAGTTGATCCAGTCTAGGCCAGTTTCCTGTATGCCGGTGTTGTGGAGTCTTGCAGTAAGTGGCACAGAACCCTCGTCTGGCAAACATCACAGGGCATATAAAACACTCAGAGGTCACAGAGAGCCCCAGCAGTGATCAGGATATACCCATGGCACAAAAACCTAGTCTGGCAAACATCACAGGGTATATAAAGCACTCAGAGGGCACAGAGAGCTCCAGAAGTCATCAGGACATACTCTTGGCACAGAAGCCCAAAATGGCTAACATCACAGGGCATATAAAATACTCAGAGGGCACAGAGAGCCCCAGCAGTGATCAGGATATACCCATGGCACAAAAACCTAGTCTGGCAAACATCACAGGGTATATAAAGCACTCAGAGGGCACAGAGAGCTCCAGAAGTCATCAGGACATACTCTTGGCACAGAAGCCCAAAATGGCTAACATCACAGGGCATATAAAATACTCAGAGAGCACAGAGAGCCTCAGCAGTGATCAGGATATACCCATGGCACAGAACCCTAGACTGGCAAACATCACAGGGTATGTAAAACACTCAGGGGGAACAGAGAGCCCCAGCAGTGATCAGAACATACCGATGGCACAGACAGAACCCCAGTCTGGCAATCATCACAGGGCATATAAAACATTCAGAGGGCGCAGAGAGCTCCGTAAGGGATCAGAACATACCCATGGCACAGAACCTTAGACTGGCAAACATCACAGGGCATATGAAACACTCAGAAGGCACAGAGATCCCCAGCAGTGATCGGAACATACCCATGGCACAGAACCCGAGACTGGCAAACATCACAGGGCATATGAAACACTCAGAGGGCACAGAGAGCCCCAGCAGTGATCAGGACATACCCATGACACAGAATCCTAGATTGGCAAACATCACAGGGCATATAAAACACTCAGGGGGCGCTGAGTGCCCCAGCAGTGAACAGAACATACCCATGGCAGAGAACCCTAGACTGGCAAACATCACAGGGCATTTAAAGCACTCAGAGGGCACATAGAGCACCAGCAGTGAACAGAACATACCCATGGCACAGAACCCTAGACTGGCAAACACCTCAGGGCAAATAAAACACACACAGGGCACAGAGATCTCTGGATGTTATCAGAACATACCCATGGCACAGAACCCTAGGCTGGCAAACATCACAGTGCATATAAAACACTCAGAGGGCGCTGAGAGCTCCAGAAGTGATCAGTACATACCCATAGCACAGAACCCTAGACTGGCAAACATCACAGGGCATATGAAACACTCAGAGGTCACAGAGAGACCCAACAATGATCAGGACATACCCAAGGCACAGAACCCTAGACTTGCAAACTTCAAAGGGCATATACAGCACTCAGAGAGCACCAAGTGCCCTAGCAGTGAACAGAACATACCCATGGCACAGAACCCTGGACTGGAAAACCTCACAGGGAATATAAAACACTCAGAGGGCAAAGAGAGACCCAACATTAATCAGAAGATACCCATGGCAAAGAACCCTAGACTGGCAAACATTGCAAGGCATATAAAACACGCAGAGAGCACAGAGAGCCCCAGCCGTGATTAGAACATATCCATGGCACTGAACCTTAGACTGGCAAACATCACAGGGCATATAAAACACTCAGAGGGCACAGAGAATACCAGCCGTGATCAGAACATACCCATGGCACAGAACCTTAGACTGGCAAACATCAAAGGACATATAAAACACTCAGAGGGCGCAGAGATCTACAGACGTGATCAGAGCATACCCATTGCACAGAACCCTAAACTGGTAAACATCACAGGGCATATAAAATACTCAGAGGGCACAGAGAGCTCTGGATGTCATGACATACTCTTTGCACATAACCCTAGACTGCCAAGCATCACAGGGCATATAAAATAGTAAGAGGGCACAGAGAGCTCCAGACATGATCAGGACATACCCATTGCACAGAACCCTAGAGTGGCAAACATTGCAGGGCATATAAAATAGACACAGGGTGCAGAGAGCTCCGTAAGTGATCAGAAGATACCCAGGGCACAGAACCCTAGACTGGCAAACATCACAGGGCATATAAAACACTCAGAGGGCGCCGAGAGCCCCAGCAGTGATCAAAGCATACCCATGGCACAGAACCCTAGACTGGCAAACATCACAGGGCATATAAAACACTCAGAGGGCACAGAGAGCACCAGCCGTGATCAGAACATAACCATGACACAGAACCCTAGACTGGCAAACATCACAGGGCATATAAAAACACTCAGAGGGCACAGAGAGCCGGCAGAGATCAGAAGATACCCATGGCACAGAACCCAGACTGGCAAACATCACAGGCCATATAGCACACTCAGAGGGCACAGAAAGCACCAGCCGTGATCAGAACATATCCATGGCACAGACCTTAGACTGGCAAACATCACAGGCCATATACCACACTCATAGGGCACAGAGCCCCAGCAGTGCTCAGAACACACCCATGGCACAGAACCCTAGACTGGCAAACTTCACAGGGCATGTAAAACACTCAGAAGGCACTGATCCCACAACGGGTTCACAATACGAGACACACAATTGATGGACGGAATGCAGAACAAATCAAAACATTCACCCACAGTCAAGAGATCTGGGTTAAATTCATAATTCTTTTGCTCACCATGCCACCCCAGTTTAGACCTGGCCATATGCAAATCAGTCTTGACCCTGTGCCTCATGGGAACAGTCCAGCCCGAACTGCTAAGCCAGGTCCTCCCTGGACCGGAAACAAGCATCCTAGGACCGGTTTCGGGGATTCACCCCTCTTCAGCCAGGATAGCTTGATTCCAGTGGCACAGTGAGCCCAGGACCCCGACACCGGTCCTAGGATGCTTGTTTCCAGTCCAGGGAGGACCTGACTTGGCAGTTCGGGCAGGATTTGCATATGGCTGGGTTCAAACTGAAATGGCATAGTGAGCAAAAGAACGATGGATTTAGGGCCAGATGTCTGTACTGGGGTGAATGTATGACATTGTTCTGCATTCTGTCCATCAACTGTTGTTTTTGCATTTGTCACAACACGAGACAGGGGTGACAGCAGGAGGGTAAAGAAGAAAATACAGTGAGAAACTAGACGAATAATTCGGGGGAAAGGGCATGGGGTGAATTCAGGAAAGAGTGTGAATGGGGGGGGGGGGGTGAGAACGGATGGGATAGTGAGCGTGTTCACGAGAGAGTATACGGGGAATAATGAATGAGCCAGTGGATGAAAGAATACATGAATGAAAATCACATATATTCGAGGGAGCAGGTCACAAGAACACGCTCAGCCCGTGTATATAAATACGAAAAGGCAGGCAGGCGGAATAAAACTATTCCCTACCCCTGGTGCTCCTCCCGGTCCGGACACACGTACTCACAAGACAGCTGGGGAAGATCAGCGGGTGCCCCGGTACCTCCGAACTTTTGGGGATCCTTCACTTGAAGCCTTTTGCACCCGAACAGGGTCGTCGCGAGCCCCTCCCTTCTCCCAGCCCCTGGGTGTGTGACTTCGGCAGGAGCACGTGCAGCCCCCTCCCCAGAGTATAGCTCAGTGATAGCGCCTGCCAGAATTCACTAACCCTTCGTTTATAGCTCCCAAGGGAGCAGTGAACGCCTTTGCCTGCCCCCACCCCCCGACATTTGGGTCCATAACTGCCGCAGACGCGGTGATAGCGCCTACCTGTACTCCCGACCCTACTTCCTTATCACACAGGAGCAGTGAAAGCATGAGCCTGTATCCCCGCCGCTTGGATGTATAACTCCCACAGGAGCAGTGATAGCGCCGACGCGTACTCCCTTCCGCTGGATTTATTGCACCCAAGGGAGCAGTGAAAGCCTATGACTGCCCCCCCCCCACCCCCCCCCCCCCCCGGGCCCTTTGGATTTATATCTCCCACAGGGGCAGTGATAGCGCCTACCTGTACTCCCTACTTCTTTATCTACAGCTCCCACGGGAGTAGTAACAGCATGTGTTGTAATGTAACTCCCACAAGAGCATGGATAGCGCCTAGCAGTGAAATCCAGTGCCTGTACCCCCAGCCACCTGGATCTATGACTCCCACAGGAGCAGTGATAGCGCCTACCTGCACTCCCTACCTCTTCCTAGCTTTCAGGGGAGCAGTAAACGCGTGTGACTGTAGCTCCGGCAGAGCAGTGATAGCGCCCACCCGTACTCCCTTCCGCTCGATGTATTGCTCCCAGGGGAGCAGTAAAAACGAGTGCCTGCACCCCGGCTAATTGGATCCAAATCTCCCACAGGAACACAGATAGCGCCTACCTGTATTGCTGACTAGATCTATAGCTCACACAGGAGCAGAGATAGCGCCGCCCTGCACTCCTTGCCGCTTGATCTATAGCTCCCACAGGAGCAGAGATAGCGCCTACCCGTATTCCTGCCGCTAGATCTATAGCTCCAACAGGAGCAGGGATAGCGCCTACCTTTATTCCTGCCGCTTGAGCTATAGCTCACGCTGGAGCAGGGAAAGCGTGCACCTGTAACAGCGTGTGTCTGTAACTGTAACCCCAGCAGAACAGTAATAGCACCTACCTGCACACCGTAGCGCTTAACCCCCAGCTCGTACAGGAGCTTTTCTGCACCGGCTGCCCACAGGGTAAGGGCAGCCTTCGCCTCTACTCCCTGTCACTGTTATTTGTAACTCCGCTCTCGCCTCTACTCTCTGCCCCAGTATCCCTAACCCCTGCAGAAAGTTCAAGTCTCTCCCCGCAGCTCTGTACCTGTTTGTTTGTGAAACTTCTGAGGGCCAGCAGTGCAAGGATCCACTCCCTGCTGGCGGATATATACCTCTGCATCCCGCCTACATGTGCAGTGACAGCCTTCACCCCCTCTGACTTCCGGCCGGCGCCTGTGGCTGTCACTGCTCCGTGCCTTTCTCACCCGTCATCCCCCCACCGCCTTATTAACTTTCAAAATCAATGACTTTGGCTACACGCCATTGGATTGGCTCTCACTGTGCTCTGGCACCGCCTCTGTCACACTTGGGGGCATATTAACAAGGGCTTTATCTCCGCTTTTTTGGCTTTAAAAGCCAAAGAAGCGGAGATAAAAATATCGCCCTATCAACAACAGGGTGCTAACATGCAAAATCGCATTTTAGCACCCTTTTTCACTACACTTCCCTTTGCATCTCTAATGAGATGTAAAGTGGGCGTTCCAGAGCAAAATATTTCTCCTATTATCAAGCTTCACGCTAACCCAGTTAGAGGCAAAAAAAGCAGCGTAACCACGGTTAACGCTGCTTTTTTACGTCTGCTAATTTTCAGACTTAGCCATGTAATCCAATGGGAGGTGAATTACATGGCTAAATCCACCATGGGCTATCAACAAGGATATCCCTACCCTTGTAGTTTTATCGCTGCATTACCAGCGATAACCTCCCAAAATGCCGCTATCGCTGGATTTTTTATCACCTAGCGTTGTTAATAACGCGATAACCAGGTGATATTATCCAGCGAAAGCGGGCGTTAAAAAAATTAACGCTAAGCGCCCTTAGCGTTAATTTTCCCTGTTCCTTGTTAATATGCCCCTTGATGTCTACATCTCCCACTCCTCCTCCTCTCCTATTACAATAGTTCACCGCTCTCTCTCTCTCTCGCTCTCTCTCTCTCTCTCTCTCTCTCTCTCTCTCTCTCTCTATATATATATATATATATATACACACACACACAGGAAAGTGTCCCTTTTTGCATGGCTACCCCCCACTTTTTGGCTGACATCTGATGCAACCTGACTTGATGTTCCCTGGGTCCCTGCCAATCAGGTTCCCCGGGCCTGTGTTCTTTCCCAAACCTGTACTTTTGTATCCACAATTGGCACATCTCTGGCCACAGGTAAGCCCCTTGTAAAAGGTACCATGGGTACCCAGGGCACTGTGACCAGGGAAGGCCTCTAAGGGCTGTAGCACCTATTGTGCCACCCTTAAAGTGAAGAGTCAACATGGCACACATCCCTGTGTGCCAATCCTGCAACCCACTGCCTGAGGCCTAGGTAAGTCACCCACCTAGCTGGGTGCACTATTCCTAAAGTGAGGGTACAGTGGCATGAGCCATGTACCCCTATAGTGTCTAAGCCCATTCTTAGACATTGCAAGTGTAGTAAAGCCAAACAGAGTATATAGTCTGGGGGTTGGTCATTACAAACTCCACAGCTCCATACTGGCCTAACTAAAAACTGGGAAGTTTGGTAGCAAACTTCTCAGCACATGAACCCGCACTGATGCCTGTGTGGGATTAAATGCAAAATGCACTCAGAGGCCATCTTAGAGATATCCCCTAAAAATCGACCAGCCCTGGTGTGGTTCCTGAATGGCTGCCCGTCATTTGCCACCACTAGACAGGCTTTTGGACCCCTGGGTAGAGAGCCTCCGCTCTCTGGGTCCAGAAAAAAAGCCCATCCTCGGCAGAGATGTCATGCCTCCTCCCCAGGATGGGCTGGGTCCATGAAAGGGGAAGTTTCAAAGGCCTGCCACCTTTGGAAGCTGTACCTGCCTTTTGCTGCCCTCAGCAACTGTCTCCCACCAATTCTTGACCCACTTTGGGTGAGAGAATCAGTGGGAAATCCAAGCTAGGAAGAGAGGTGTGCCCACCTTTGCCAAACCCACCCCTCAGGAGGGGGAGGTGAGGTGAAGCACACATCTCAGTCCCCTTCATCTTCAAGATGAGGGTACTAAGCCAACTAGGAAGAGGCTCATGCCCCCTCCTACTGGAGTGTGGCATAATAGGGGGTGTTCCCACCCCAAGGAAGGGATCCATTGGTCCTCCCCTGCACACCTCTTTAACACCCTAAATTTAGTATTTAGGTGCGACCCAGAACCTTGCTTCTTCAGATTGGAGGAAGAAAGAAGAATGACCGAAGAGCTGTGCATACCCAGGAAGGAGAAGAGGTCACCAACTGCCTTGGCCCCAGCCCTACTGGCCTGTCCCACCTATGACCTGATGACAGCAAGAACCCTGGCGAGTCCGGCAGCCAGCAACCCCCAGAGCCCGGAAGACCTGCCCAGCGACCTTCCCACAGACTCTGTCACCCGTGGGCACTGGATTTACTCAGTCAAAGACTCACTTCCAGAATCCGGATACCGGTGTCTCCCCTTTTATGCACCACTCTGCATCGACGCACATTGACCGAGTTCGAGTAGCCCAACAACCCAAGGAGGTCTCCCCAGCTATCCTGACCTGGGATCTGTTGACCCCGACCTCCCTCAAGCTTCAAGATGACGCCTACAGCCTCAAACTGAAGGGTTCCCCCAACTCCGACTGATGCTGGTAAGAAAACCCATGCCAGAAGACACCCCTGCACCCGATTACCCACGGCCTTGGGTGGCCCAACCGACAGTGTCCAGGCATCCCCCAAAATCTCAACTTACCTCACCAGTTGGTGGTCGTCTTCAGGAAGACTCCCTGCACGTGCCTGCAGCATCCTTTCGAAACCGAAGGTCACCATTTGAAAGCACAGGGTCCTCAACATCCGACTTACACCCTGCACCCGGCCGCCCCAGTGCCATAGGTGGTGCAGCCCCTGTGCTGTTCATTGGCTCCTGCAGTGCTGACCTCAACCCCAGGAGCTTTGCTCCCACACCCGAGTGGCCTGCCCGTCAGCAGTCCCTAAGCGAAGGCCCCCTTAACCCCATTGGCTTACATTGGGCTCCTACACTCTGCACATGGCTGCCGCAGTGCCGCTGGTGGTGCAACTTCAGTGCCCATCTAGAACTTGGGGAACCTTGGTCCTAACCCCCAAACCTCACCCCTGGAAGCTGAGTAGTTACCTTTGAAACCAATAACCATTTTTTCCCATAGGAACCAATGTTAAATGATTTTGGGCCTAAAAATGTTCAAAGTGTGCAACTTAAACTTATGGAGAAAAGTGAATTCAATTGCAAAGTATAAAAGGTGTACTTACCTTGCCTTGTTTTTCACAAACTTATGGTGTGGTATCTAGGCATACCACCCTCAGTACTCCAAGTAATCAAAAAGTAATCCAAAAAGTAATCTGAAAATAATTACTGTGTAATTCAAACTGCATTTGAAAATAATACAAACCTGTTACAACTGCAAATTCAACCACAAATTTCCTTGAAAGGTCTTGCATTTGAGAAGTGTATTTTACTTGCCTGTGCCAAGTCCTGCTTGGGTCTGAAATAAATCTAAGTATACCTTATTTTATACTTACCCAATTGGTCTGGATTCTGTCTCTGAGTGTGTGTATCAGTCCTTGATAGAGTGAATACAGTAAATGCTTAACACCCCTCTGGATAAGCCTAACTGCTCGCCCACACTGCCACAAAGAGAGCTGTTAGTACTTACCTAATTGAGCCTCTGCTTTAACTCTGGGGACTCCCTGGACTCTGTGCACACTATACCTAATTTTGGTATAGTATATACAGAGACAGCTTCCTACAATAAATATCTATCCATCCATCCATCCATCCATCCATCCATCCATCTATCTATCTATCTATCTATCTATCTATCTATCTAAAAAAGGGGTCCCAAAATACGTTTTTCCCATGTTATGTCTATTGGTATTTTTTTTAGCACGAAACAGACAAATTGCTTTGAGATCCAGGGAGCTGCATGTTCAGCAGCTCCCAGGGTCTCAAAGCAGTGATGGCCCTCACAGGAGGCGGGGAGCCGGCAGGGACCGCAGGGGCCTTCAGGCTCAACCCACAGTCCCCAGTGGTTAAAAAGTGGGTGACCTGGGTGGGACCAGGGCACCCAAACTACAGGCCAGGCCCTGGGGGATGGGGTCCCTGGGGCCAAAATTTGCCCAAGTGGGAGTCCATGCGGTCCCCCTCCCTTTAAAAAAAAAAATAATACAAAAAAAGGGGAGGCCTCAGGGGATAGGGTTCCCGGTGCCGAAAATGGCACAGGAGAGAGTCGCTTGTCCTCTCTGCCATTAAATATAAATAAAAATAAATTTAAAAAAATGGCCCGACCACGGGGAATGGGGTCCTCAGGGCTGAAAATGGCCCAGGGAAGGGGGTCGCTTATTGTCAGAGTGGTCCAGCAAACACAAAGTCGTGTACCCTACCGCTGATCCACCAATGTAGGAAGCTGGCTTTATATAGCTACACCATACCAAAGTGAGGTATAGTGTGCAGAGTCCAGTGGTTCCCCAGAGGCCTTACAAGGCTAAAGTAGATAATACTAATGCTCTCTTTTGTGGTAGTGGGGGCGAGCAGTTGGGCTTATCAGAAGGTAGTGTTAGGCATTTGTTGTACACACAGTGACAATAAATGAGACACACACACTCAATGAATAAATCCAAGACCAATTTATAAAAATAAGACTTGGTTATATTTATTTTGCAGAACCACAGAACTTTATCTTAGGTAAATACGTTTTGCTATAGAAATACTTTTCAATGTAAAAAGTGCACAGGGTGCAATTTTCAGACTTTGCAATGTTAACCTATAGGAGGTGGAAAACATTCAGCATACATATGGGTAACATCAACTTACAAGACCAGTCTTTGGGAGTTAAGGTCAGTATTGGGCAAGTTAGGTTCAGCACCAACAGTACACCACCAGCGGCATAGGGGCGGCCGGGTGCAGGGTGTAAGTTTGAGGTCAGCTTCCAATACAAATCAATTGGGACTGGGGCAATCGGACAGGGGCTGTTTACAGGCGAGTAGCAGTGGCTTGGGGGACTAGTCTCCGGGGGCTGATGTAAGCACTAGACAGGGTCCAAAGCAGCACCAACAGTGCACCACCAGTGGCACAGAGGCGGGTGCGTGCAGGGTGCCAAGACAGTGCTGAGTGCTTAATGTAAAGCAATAGAGAAAGGCCAAATCGGAAAAGGATTGCAGGCTCAAGGTAGGGGGCCGGTCGAAGGAAACCAGCAGCAGTAGAGGTAAGTTGTGATGCTCAGGGACGTAAGGACACCTTGGTCCTCTTGACCAAGACCCAGGGCAGACAGGTGCAAGGGTGTCTTTTGGTGTTGGAAACGGTTTACTGGAGCAGGTCGCGGTTGAGGGGGTCTCTGTGCAGAGGCTGCAGGCGAAGTCGAGGAGTCCGTGAGAGATCAGGTCACAGCAGACTTGGGCTCTGGAGCCCTGGGGAACCATGCTGGGAACGGGGGGCCAATTGGGCTCAGGCCGGTGGCGTCGGGTGAAGAGGTGGGACCGGGGGCAGGCTTTGCAGTTAAAAAGGTCACAGACGCTTTACTCTGAAGATGGTTGCTTTTTGAACAGGTCCTCTGTTCTCTGGAGATCTTGGTCTTTGTCAAAGGTAGGCAGTCCTCTCAAGGTTTTGGAAGTCGCTGGGCTGCAGGGCGGGCCGTCTTTTGGCGCAGGATCGTAGAGGGCTGGAGGCAGGCTGGTAGGGCTGGGGTCCATTCAGTAGCTCTCTGCAGTCTTTTCTGCTGGTGCGACTCTGTGGTGTCCGGCTCTTCTTAGGTCATCAGGAACTGAAGTTCAGGGTCTGGGGATGCCACCTAAATAGTAGATTTAGGGGTGTCACAAGGGAGTGACAGGTGGTGACCAATGGGCCCCTTACCTGGGGTGTCTACACCCTCTATTATGCCCACCTTCTGTATACATACAACTAGCCAAGGCTTTAAGTGGGATGATAAATCTGTAGGGGGGTCTCTCAAAGGGGTGTGGCCTATGTAATTAAGGGTGTGGCTCAAAAACACATAAGCTAACAATTTGTGCTTACCATAGTGTACCGTCCAACTCTTATGTTGCTGTTTCTGTCATTGCATCCAGATATATAATACATCAAGTAACATTATACCTACAACAAGCCAGGACTATTGTCTTTGTCAGTGGTTGTTAGTTGCATAAGATAAATAAGCAACAACTATGGCTTCGTTGTTTATAATATAAAAAATGCTTCAGTTCTGAAGTGATGAGACTATAAAAGACCTTCAACAAGTCTCTTCAAAGTTACATCAAAGGCAGTGAAAGGTGGTACTGCTGTAGAGTTAACATTTTTTTTACCCTGATGATGATGGCAGAAATGGAGAGCCAGATAGTGACCCGTCTCAGCACCTGCTTTTTAGAACTGCCGGTGCTGAGCACCTGCATGACCCGGCCCACTTAAAGCCCTGCGACTAGCCCTGATTGGATAAGCCCCATCACCTTCAAGATGGTGGGCACTGAAAAGTGTTCTCCAGCAAGCCCCATCTCCTTCAAGATGGTGGGCACTGAAAAGTGTTCTCCAGCACCTTAGGGGTGGAATCAGCAGAGGGGGTACACCTCCTATTCTTTCTAAGTTTTCCAGACTGTCCTCCTGCCAAAAAGGGGGTGAGGACAGGAAGGGGGCCTGCTCCCTCTGACAGGAGAGGCTGGGGTCACATTACCAAGGCGTCAAGGCCTTTGAAGCTCCCCACCATAGATGGCTCTTCCTGATCAGGGGGAGGTGTGAACACCTCCACTCAGGAAAGACATTGTTCTCAACCTCAAAGTGCACAACACTCTCCCCATGAGGTCAGAACACTGTCTGGTGGTTGCAGGCTGGCTTAGGCCAGTTTGTGACCACACTAAGGATTGGTAGGTTTCAGGGTACTCCTCTAAGGGGTCCTCTGTGTGCAGGGCCACACTGGGAACAAAAAGCAGCCTTGGTAATTCCTCCGGACCAGCCCCTGGGGGTGGGAAGTTTAGGGGGACAAGTATGTAGAACTGCTGCTTTTGTAACTAGGGGCTGGTATTACAGCACTTCTGCAAAACCGGCCCCCACCACTGTAAAACCGGGTCCCACCATTCCAGCCTCCCGGGGGAAGGTCCGATGCCCGGCCCTGTTTATGTGCAATTTTTAATAAATCTGACACTGGAATCAGTGTAGGTTTATTATGCTTATACGTTTGGTACCAAACATCTCATACTTCAGTGAAGTCATCATGGCACTGGGGAACCCGTAATGACGAGTATCCGGCCCATGTACTTACAATGGCTTCCCTGGTAACTCACAATATCCAGTAATCAACAAGGATATTGCAGAGGCATTTCTGCTCACACAGATATGTCCTCACAGGAGATATAGTGCACCCTGCCTTAGGGCTAAGGCCGGCTAGAGGGGTGTCTTACCTATATCTCATGCAGTGTCTGTGAGCATAGCACACAGGGATTTTTACTATGTCGACTATTCAGTTTGGTCTGCACCAAGACTCGCATGCTGCAGTAGCAGTGTGCATGTGCTTGGTGAGGGGTCCCTTAGGGTGGCACAATTTGGTGCCTTTTACTACAGACTTATATGTGAGCTAAAGTCGTGCCCATTGTGGAAACTAAAGGTACAGTTTAGGGAAGGTGATCAGGCACAGGGGCACTTAGTTGGTAGGAACCCTGCACTTCTATTTGCATTTACACCATTTTCGAGGCAAAAAGTGGGGGCTAACCATGTCCAAAAAAGGCACTTTCCTAAACCAACACCTACAAGCAAGATGCAACATTAAGGGCCTGAGAGGAGGACGGTGAACATTAAAACTAATCAGTCAGACGTCTGCAAAAATCATCAAATAAAGAAAAAAACAGGTTTTGAGATGTTTCCTAAAATCCATTTTACTATCTATATATCTAAATGTTACAGGGAGCTGATTACAACCTTTAGAGCCCAACAAGGTGAAATACTTACCTCCATTTGTTCTGTGCCTAAAAGCAGGAATGGCTAGCAGATTCAAGTTAGAGGATCTCAAGGTTCTTTAGTTCTTGTAATGTTTAAAACAATCAGAAAGATATTTAGGGCCTAAACAATCAAAGGCTCTAAAAACCAAAGTCAGAGTCTTGAAAATGATCCTTCATAGACCGAAAGCCAATGAAGCTTCCTACGTCCCTTAGAGACATTACTGGAAGGTTCAGAACTAATCTGACTGCAGCATTGTGAACCACTTGACGTTTGTGTAGCCAGTGTTTCATAATTCCTAAATACAGGCTATTACAGTAGTCCAACCTTGAAGCGCAAGGACTACTGCTTTCCTTGCTGTCAGAGGGAGGTATTCAAAAAATGTCTTTTATGATTTCATCAAGGAAAAGCAAGTACCAGAGACAGATACAACTTTAGAATGAAAGGAAATTGAGCAATCAGATTTGATACCTCGATTGCTAGCCACTTCAGATGGTGGAGGAAGAGGCGGTAGATTGTCAGGTCACATCAACTGAGGAGAGAATAAATTATTCTGACCAAACTGGAGTATTTCCGTCTTGTCAGTATTACATTTGAAGGAATTGAGCTCCATCCAGCGGACAATACTTAAGAAACTGTTTTGAAAAATGAGCTTAGAGCTAAAAGAGTTCCTGAGTAATGACAGGATTAATTGGGTGTCGTCAGCATATAATTTGGACGTGATACCAAAGGAATCAATAAGAGTTATTAAAGGAGATCTATAAACTTTGAAACCTGCCAGGCTTAATGTGGAGCCCTTTGGAACCCTGTAACTCAGTTTTATTTTTTAGGAGAACTGACCAATATATATATATATATATGAAAGCTCCAGGTGCCCAGGTGGCGGGAATGCACTCTGAGAGCGGCGATACCTTGTAGATGTCCCAAGCATGAGATGCGGCCTGACGCGTTTCGTTTGCACTTCTTCAGAGGCCATTAATCTGTGTCTCATATGCCACGCCTTTAATACATATCTGCTGCCTTCTGATAGGCTGTTTGTCAAAGCAGTTCCCCACAGGATTGTGGTAAAGGTAGTGTGGCAACAATTTCTCCCAAATGGGCACCGAACAAAAGGGATCATGAATGCCTGCCCTGGATGGGCCCCAAGAAATGGAACATCATCATTCCGGTACCGCTCTCCTCGATCAGCTGGGAAGATTCCCAGCCACCGACCCGCATCCGATCCTGCGGTGGTGCATTCCCTACGGCAAGGGCGTGCCGTATATTGATGAAAGCTCCAGGTGCCCAGGTGGCTGGAATGCACTCTGAGAGCGGTGATACCTTGTAGATGCCTCAAGCATGAGATGCGGCCTGACGCGTTTCGTTTGCACTTCTTCAGAGGCCATTAATCTGTGTCTCATATGCCACGCCTTTAATACATATCTGCTGCCTTCTGATAGGCTGTTTGTCAAAGCAGTTCCCCACAGGATTGTGGTAAAGGTAGTGTGGCAACAATTTCTCCCAAATGGGCACCGAACAAAAGGGATCATGAATGCTTGCCCTGGATGGACCCCAAGAAATGGAACATCATCATTCCGGTACTGCTCTCCTCGATCAGCTGGGAAGATTCCCAGCCACCGACCCGCATCCGATCCTGCGGTGGTGCATTCCCTACGGCAAGGGCGTGCCGTATATTGATGAAAGCTCCAGATACCCAGGTGGCGAGAATGCACTCTGAGAGCGGCGATACCTTGTAGATGCCCCAAGCATGAGATGCGGCCTGACGCATTTCGTTTGCACTTCTTCAGAGGCCATTAATCTGTGTCTCATATGCCACGCCTTTAATACATATCTGCTGCCTTCTGATAGGCTGTTTGTCAAAGCAGTCCCCCACAGGATTGTGGTAAAGGTAGTGTGGCAACAAGCGGATCGGCAGCTTGGAATTGTCCCAGTTGATATTGAGGGGACCAGTGCTGGAATTAAGATGCTTCAGCTTACGAGGCCCATCCAGGGCGTGCATTTGTGACCCTTTGCTTTCGGCACCCATCAAGGGAAATAATTGATGCCACACTACATTAACCACAATCCTGTGGGAGACTGCCATAAGACGCTCATTGGAGCGACAGCCTATCAGCAGGCAGCAGAAGTCAATTAAAGGTGTGGCATGCGATGCCGTGTCACACAGGTTAACGGCCTTTGAAAAAGATTGTCTCGAAACACGTCAGGCCGCATCTCATGAACTGGGGAATCTACATGATATTCGCTGGTTCCAGAGTGCATTCCCGCCACCTGGGCACACTTGGAGCTTTATCTATACGCGGCAGGCCCTGCCGCGGGGAGTGCACCACCGCGAGATGAGAAGCGGGTCGGCAGCTTGGAATTGTCCCAGTTGATATTGAGGGGACCAGTGCCGGAATTAAGATGCTTCAGCTAACGGGGCCCATCCAGGGCGTGCATTTGTGGCCCTATGCTTTCGGCACCCATCAAGGGAAATAATTGATACCACACTACATTAACCACAATCCTGTGGGAGACTGCCATAAGACGCTCATTGGAGCGACAGCCTATCAGCAGGCAGCAGAAGTCAATTAAAGGTGTGGCATGCGATGCCGTGTCACACAGGTTAACAGCCTTTGAAAAAGATTGACTCGAAACGCGTCAGGCCGCATCTCATGAACTGGGGCATCTACATGGTATTCGCTGGATCCAGAGTGCATTCCCGCCACCTGGGCTCACTTGGAGCTTTATATATATATGTGATCAAGCTCGCGGATGCGAGCGAAACGCGTCATGGCGGACATGATGTCCGATGAATGCAATGGATATATATTTCTTGCCAAATAAATTGATGTCTGCACTTATTCCGGACTCCTGTTGGTTCCTATAAGCCTGAGCATATTGAAGAGGTCTCTGCCAGCGTCTTTCCCACCTATGGTTGCTAGTGGCGGTGCTGGACTAGTTTTGTATGATATATATATATATATATATATATATATATATATATATATATATATATATATATATATATATATATATATATATATATATATATATATAAAATCTGCTTCCTGCTATATAGAAACAACAGAAACCATGCCAGGACCTGTCCGCCGATGCCGACCTCTCTGAGTCATTGAAGAAGAAATGAGGGAGACATTATGTTGAACACTGCAGACAGGTTTTTAAAGAATCAACACTGCGTTCTGACCTTTATCCAATGTAAGTTTAATAATTTGAGAAACTTATAGCAGTGCCGTTTCAGTGGAATGCCGAAGCCTAAAACCTGATTGAGAAGAATGAAAACTGACAGAATTTACAAGAAAGTCCGTCAACTGAACATTGACTATTTTTTTCAGCATCTTATCTTGGGCGGGGAGAAGAGAAATGGGTGTGAAATTGGCCAGGATTTTTAGATAGTCAGTAGTTTTCTTAGTAATTGTTTAACCACAGCCAGTTTTCATGGTACCATGGTGCCGAATTGCCTACGCTTTTCTGGCCAGAGTTAGTCTGGGGCAAGTTTGTCTATGGCATCCCGGATCCAACAATTACATAACTCAAGGTTCTTAGACAACTCTCCCATAGGGCGAGGAGGAGACTGTGCCAGTTATAAGGTCAAACTTTCACCGGAAATTTTGCCCCATTTTCGAAGACTAGCATTGCTAGAACCTATGCGGCTATTGTCTAATGGGCAATGACTTACTACTATATTAAAGGGAAGGAGTGAGTGATCGCGCCATGGCTGAACCTCAGGAGGTGTTATCCCGAAACCGGTCCAAGGATTCTTGTTTCAGGTCCAGGGAAGACCTGGGTTGCAGTTCGGGCTGGACATTTCCCATGAGGAACAGGATAAAGACTGATTTGCATAGGACTGGGTTTGAACTGGGGTGTTGAAGTGAGCTAAAGAACGATGATGGATTCAACCCAGATCTGTGACTGGGGTGAGTGTCTGAAAAGTTTCATCGCTCCGTCCATCATCTCCTTGTGTTTGCTTTGAACCTCAGAAGTGTCAGGAGAAAGTGAGGGATGATTTATGAATATTAACTCCAGTGAGTGACCGGCTATATGGGTTGAACCAGTCACAGATTGAGAGAGCTTCAGTACAGCAAAATTATCAATAAGGCTCCTACCATACAGATTGAGGGGGGTCATCAACATGACAGTTGACATCACCTAACACCGTAAAGATAGAAAAATGTAGCACATGAGGAGTCAACAGGTCTTCTAGAGATCTCAGGGAATTGGAGCATATTCCAGGTGGACAATAAATTAAATCTCCTGCGATTGAACTTGTCTGATTCAGTTTAACTGATGCCAAGGCTCTCAGCATCGTTAAGACTGTCAACTACAAATGTTTTGTACTGGAACTGCTCAGGAAAAATAATAGCTAATCCCCCCCGCAACCCAGATCTACCACAGCGAAAGATGATATAGCCTGATGGGAGAACACTTTTGATATTCAGGTGCATGTGCAGTAACGTATGCTTCTGAGCAGAACAATGGCCACAGGAACTCAGAAGGCACAGACTCGAACAAGTGAGCACTTTACAAATAATGTGAATAAATCAAGCGTTTCACTTGATTGTACAGTCATTTAGTCCCATAAAACTCCTATTGAAGCTCACACATTGTCTATCCCACAGGTATACTTGGGCATATGAAAAGAAGACACTGTGAAAGGGCATATGACAAGTAAACAGTGAAACCATAAACATCATATTTTAATTGTTATGTACATTTCAGGCAATGCTGGTTGCACGGGATAGGGGTGGGTTTTAATGAAAGAAAGATCCCTCTTACTTGCATGATGCAGAACATGCAGAGGGATATAAGGCATCAGAGAGGAATCATGAGGAACCAGGACAACCTTCAATTTTGTGAGTATCTCAAACAAACAGCTGTAAGCCCCTGAAGTGCTTTGGTGCAAAACATATAGTTTTTAGTCTCATGCAGGAGGCTATTACAGGATTCCATACTTTCGAAAATTTGGAAACAGTGCCCAGCAAGTTGTTTGTATGTTTTTCCAATACTGGGATCTGCTATAATATGTAGAACCGTAGGGCTGTCCCCAGCATCTGGACCTGTCAGATGCTGAAGTTCTACTACTTCCTGTTATTACTGCTAACACCGTAAATATACCATATGTGAATTCACTGTCTTTGACTGCCATTTAAAAAAACAAAGTTGTTTATTATCAACCACCTTTGGAGGTACCAACCAGTTCCACTTTAACCCGTGAGATCCCTGTTTTTGCACAGTCTGCCTCTAGCTACTTTGCCGACATTGATGACTTTTCCTCTGATTCATCATATACTTCATTGCATGGGATACGTGCATTTGTCTTCTAACTGAAACAGACTTACCTGATTCCACCAAGGTCCTACATATGGATCATCATTTCACAGCTTTTCCTATTCATTTAGATTGGATTTGTCACAGTTTTCTTTTTGCTTCTAAATGGACATTATCTCCCAGAACACTCTGCTGTTGAACTGGTAGCTGAGGTTCTGAAGCCTCATTCTTCTTCTCATAAAGTACGAAGAGACCTGTTCCTTATGAACATTTCTGCATTTCATGTCCCAGATGCAATTGTTTAGGATAAGGTCCTATTTGATATTTTTGGTCCTACGAAAACATTGCAAATTCCCTATGTATTTAAATTTTTCATGGATAATGTTATCACTCCTGGTAGTATTTCTGATAAGTGGGATGTCACCACAGTGAAAAACATGCTTTCTGAACTAGAATCGTATTCAGTATTCGAAACTGAGGATATCTTAATTCTGCTAAATATGGCAAAATGTTTTGTTATCATCATTATGCATACCATTATTTACACAGAGCTAGTACTCCACTTGCAGTTTTCATTTGCACACAATGGGAACATTGCCCCAAACCACCAGTGGATAGTTCAAAAACATACCTGCAAATGTTTGCATATTTTTCAGGTATCAACTCGTTAGACCCAGTTTCTCAGGATTATAAACTTACCCCTTCCCCAGCGAGGAAAAATATGCTGAACCAAACAAAATTAACCTATTTGGATTCATTCATTTTCCAGCTGTCCATAAAAGGCTATGAATTTTGGAACTGCAACATTGAGTTAAAATCAGTTTGGGGAACATGAAATTGACAAGTCCAGGGCAATAAGGCTTTGTTTAGAGCTTGACTAATACCAAGACAGATGATTTTTCTGAACAAGAGAATACACCAAACCACATGCCTGTGTTTGGTTAAAATTAAAGACATGAACATACCCAACATTTCCTGTTTGCACGTTTTGGCAATTGGCAACATTTTGCGAATTATACAGAAGAACAGCTGAACAACATGATACAGAATGATACATATAATTATTCACGTTCAGGTTCCGATGGGTGGTTAGTGTGGTCAACAGACAATAATGGTTGTCATGCACATTTTTAACCCCCATTAAGGGTTTTTGAGCAAGCAGTCCAGACCCTGATATTTACAGACACAACACTCAGGAGTGGTTACTACCTACAATGTAGGGAAGTTATGCCAGTAATGGTCCCAACATTCAACTTTACCTGCAGTTACGGAACACATATATCTCCTTTCTGATTACATGGATTTACAAATTTCTTGTTGGGTCCTATATCACCACATCCTAAATGTTTTCTATACCACTATATACAATGGAAATTGAAAAGTATCCCAGCAGGATACTGCTGAAAGTTTGAGAGAAATTGACAGAGCTAATATAGAAAAGGTTTTAGCAGTCGTGGATAGCGGCATGACCACAATGTCAACTCGTATTTATTCTCTGTATAATATCATATCATCTGCATTCATATTATACAGAATGACATGTCTCTCCTCCAGCACGGACAAAGTCTGCAGAGATAGATTATGCAACCGAGCTGGACATTGCAGATTTTAGAATCAAATTGTGTACCATGGAAATACCTGAGTGCGTTTGATTTATTTTTGCCTTATAATTAACATGCACACAAAAATAATGGTAAAAAAAGATGCAACCTACACAAAGTTAAATATAGAGCATTTAGAAAAATTGCCCTTCACAGTAGCTGAGACACCAATTTCAGTGTTTCATTTTACATTTTGTCTGAAACATTTTCAAGCAGGCAGATATGAGGCGTTCAGAGAGAGATTTGTTCACGAAACCAGGTTCTTGCCTTTCGATTACAGGTGTCAGAAAGGAGAAACTGAAGTCTTTGTCAGCGGAAACGAATGTGAAACTTCGCTTGGCCATTCATTAGTCTGTAAAGAGGTAACGCTTCATGGTGTGTGCAATACGTCCATGGCAAATTTAGCGTGTTATCTGAAGGGTGTTCCTGCCTCCTTAATTCAGCCGGTATTCAGATTGCTTTTCAAATGGAAGTTATTTGATTCTGAAGGACGAAGGTTGTTGCAGGATGAAAATGGAAGTACCAAATTTGGTGACTGTTTCCAGGGTCGTGACCTGTTGTAATAATGTTTTGTTCCCACCTGCATACACAGTCACAAAAGTTACAGTATTGCCTTTGATTGCTGTTTTTAACATTAACTTTGGTAAGGTAAGTCAACTGAAAGCCTTATTGTTTCAAAAGGACGTCACGTTAACATCTGCTAAAGAGATGTTTGACATCCAAGTTGCAAGTTGTTGGAAGGTCTTCCTCTGAAATACAATCACTACTGTGCGCAAATCTGCCACTGCACTTTGGTGTACTTGTGCACAGCATATTTAATGGTTCAGTTACTGCGGGAGTGGTACACCTTTTTAAAGCGATTGGGTCTGGCTTTGTCAGCATGTTCTAGACTGTTTTCGGAGTGATTCTATCCTTTATACACTCTTTGGTTTCCAGTGTGTTTGGAGACATAACAGTACTGTTATTCCTGATAGTTAGAGATTTTGTCCTATTCTTGTTGCTCCGCAATGGATGTTCCACCTTGAGGCCAAATGGTGATGGCACTACCACACTACCTGCTGTGTGTGTCGTCAACGCATAAATAAGTATGTTGGTGTGATTTTACTACATGAACTAAATGACAACTGGTCTGTGTCCTTTCAACCTATATGGTTACACTGCGTACAGGCGGTGTTCCACTGTCTAATGTGCACGTTCGAGTGTGCACTGGATCTATGTCTTGCAATGCAACTGGTTCAATCTATGGATATGAATCTGCAGGGGCATCTGCTAAGGGCTCACCTTCAGTGTTGTCCAATGAGACGACTGTTGCTACAGGATCAATCAATCAGGTTTCTTGTAAAGTGCTACTACTCACCCGTTAGGGTCTCAAGGCGCTAAGGGGGTGTAACGGAGCTGGACAGACCATGCTGGGGGAAAAGAAGGACTGGTGGTCCTACGTGCCCTTCTCACCCCCTCTTGTTCCCTTATCACAGGAAGACTGGGCGCCATACGCGGAAACATCGACCCCGACACACATTGAAGGTGCGGAGCCCTTTAACTGGGCCGACTTTACAACGGGAGAAATGCCCACAAGTGACGTCACGGAGCAGGGAGCGTCAAAAGCCCACGAGACCTGGAAGTTGGGGGACGTCGATTCCCGGAGGAGCGGAGCAGGAGAGCAGAGCGGACGAGAGGAACGGAGCAGCGGGCTGGACCGAAGACCCTGGACATCGGACGAGGAAGAACCAGGACGAGCCGGAGAGGGAGAGTACGGACGGCGAGGAGGTCCGGGACCCCGTGAAGCGCCCCGCCACGTTCCCAGGGGAGGAGCGTGGCTAGGACAGGTATGGGACCGCGTAGCGGGCTGGATGGGTAGGAGGGAGAGTGCACCTCCTTAACTTGTGTTGCACCTGATATTGTGCCTTACGTCCCTGTTTTTGTTTTGGGTTTCTCCCGATCCTCATTTGTTTATACTCCATCCCTCTCACGGTTTTGAACTCACTGACAGCACGCGGAGGGAACCGGAGGGGAGGGCTGGGTCACGACTGCACCACTAGGGGAATCCTCACTCCCGGTCCCAGGGTCAGGAAGTGTTGGGCTGAAAGCGTCCCACTGACAATTCCTTGTCTTTCCTTCATTTTGGGGCCCGTCCACGTACCTCGGGAGACCTCCGAGCCAGAAGACCGGGGGAGCAAGACCCACCGAAGCAGATGACCCACAAGGCGGACGAAGTCCCTACAGCCCTCACCACGGATAAAGCCGCATTTGCCAGTGAAAGACTAACGAGTAGACAAAAGAAACGCTATACTTCAATAAAACCCCGTTTAACAAGAACTGGTTCTCTGTCTGTCCCTGCGCCACCGTTACAGGGGGGGATGTGTGGTTTAGTCGAAGAACCAGGTTTTGAGGTCCTTCCTGAATTGAAGCAGCGACGGGGATAGGCTGAGATGTAGAGGCAGGGAGTTCCAGGTCTTTGCAGCAAGGTAGGAGAAGGATCCTCCTCCAGAAGTGGTCTTGCTGATCCGTTTGATGGTGGTCAGGGTAAGTTGGGTGGAGCACAGATGTCTGGTAGGTGTGTAGAAGGAGAGGTGGTGGTTGAGGTATGAAAATGCTGTTTTGTAGAGGGCTTTGTAAGTGTGCGTGCGGAGCTTGAATATAATTCTTTTCTTGATCGGGAGCCAGTGGAGGTTACTCGGCTGACCGGTGATCTGGCTGTTGTGGGGGATGTTCAGGATGAGTCTGGTGAGTTGTTCTGGATGTTCTGTAGTTTCTTAAGGAGGTTTTGGGTGGGGATGGTGTAGAGTGCATTGCCATAATCGAGTCTGCTGCTGACGAGTGAATGGGTGCCCATTTTCCTGGACTCGGTGGGGATCCACCAGAAAATCTTCCAAAGCAGGCAGAGCGTGTGGAAACAGGAGGACGAGATGGCGTTGATTTGGCAGTTAATTGAGAGCGAGGAGTCCAGGATGATGCAGAGTTTTTGTGCATGGTCTGTGGGTGTGGGGGGTTCTGACCACTGCTGGCCTCCAGGAGTCGTCCCAGGCAGAGGGGGTGGAGCCCAAGATAAATGAGGACTTTGGTCTTGTCTGAGTTGAGCGTGAGGCAGCTGTCCTTCATCCAGGTGGCGCATCCACAGAGCCAGATTGGGAGGCAGATCCTTCTCCTACATCGCGGCCAAGACCTGGAACGAACTCCCCCTTAGCATCAGACGAAGCCCGACACTGCAAGCATTCAAGAAGAGCCTGAAGACCTGGCTCTTCGAATGACCAGACCTGCCGAAACCCGCCTGCGCCTTGAGACCCTCACGGATGGGAAGTGCTCACTACAAATCCCTGATTGATTAATTGATTAATGTGGTGAGGGCAGGTAACCGAGGGGACTCCGCCGTGGATTCTCTTTATGATCTTTAGGGTCTTGTCAAAGGTGAGGGTGGTCCAGTTAGGCATGCTCTGCTGGGGTCTGGAGCCATTAGGTGCAGTGGTTGTGGGTGGGTCTTGGGTTGCGAAGTTGTTGTAGATCTCCTTGATCTTGCAGTGGAAGAAGGTGACGAGGTTGTGACAGAGGTCTCAAGAGGGTGGAATGTCTGCTTTCACCGTGCTTGGTTTGGCAAATTCTTTTACCACGGTGCAGAGTTATTTGCTGTTGTGTGCATTGGCATGATACGTTGCTGCGTTCCTGGATGTCTGTGTTCTGTGTTGTTCTGATGAGGTGGTGGTGTGCGGTGACGGCGGCTAAGCTCTTGCTACTCCTCCATCTTTTCTTGAGCTGTCTGCAGGTGCGTCCAAATTCTTGGAGGGCGGGAGAGAACCAGCTGGCTTTCAATGAGGGCTGCTTGCATTAGGGTTTCCTGAGGGGAGCCAGTGTGTTGGCGCAGTTGGAGATCCAAAGGTGGATGTTGCGTGCCGCTGCATTGACGTCTGTGGATGTTGGTGGTTGGGTTTTGCTGAGGTAGGTGGTGAGCTGGTCTTCTGTGACTTTGTTCCAGCATCTGCGAGGATAGCGGTGGGCATGGTGGTGTACAGTGGGTTTGGTGAAGGAGAACTGAATGCAGTGGTGATTGGTCCAATGTAGGTTGGAGATGTGGCTGAGGAAGATGTTGTTGTCCTGCTGAGTCTGTCGGAGAGATGAACAGTTGTTTGAGTCTGATGGTGGTGAGGTTCTCTAGTAGGGATGCAGTGTTGGGGTTGTTGCAGTTGTCCAGATAGAATTTGAGGTCACAGAGGAGGATGTAGTCTGTTGAGGCGAGAGCGTGGTGTGCGATGAAGTCGGCCATGGATTCTCTGAATGGGAGGCAGGGTCTGAGAGGTCTGTAGACTAGGGTGACGCGAGGGTGGTGTTAAGGTTGGTCTGGATCTGGAAGTGGAGGTGTTCCATGTCGGGTGAGTGGTAAGCCTGGGCGGAGCTCACGGAGTTCCACTCCGCGGAATTCTGCAGAGTGGCAAAAAATTCCGCCTAATTTTGTGGAGATCCGTGCCAGGCGTAGTAGGGTAGTAAGGAAATTGTGTGGAGCTCGCTAGGTGTCAGAGACAACAAGGATCACCACCCGTCTCACCACCCCAGCTCCCCGTGTGTACCTGCAAACATTGCACATGAAAATGAAACACCGTAAGCCCTACTATCAGTCTAATCACCCCACCCCCAACATACAAATATACAAGCGAGCAATGCTTTCAGTCAGCAATGGCTGCTGTGCTTACCGGAGTTCTTCAAGCAGCTGCTGCAGCTCCATTACAGCCACATCCTGAGGCCTGTGTACTAGTGGGAGGGTGTCGGAGGCTTCTCTCACTCTGTAGCATTGCCCATCATGTCCCTCTGGGGTACTGCGGCTGGCACTGGGAGAGGTGGGTCGTCTCCTCTTTGCACCTGATCTGTAGCTCCAGCAATGCAGCTAGGCCACTTGTGCTACTAATGTGTGGCTGGCAATGGTTTCTCCCAGCCACTGGTGCTATTGTTTAGGTGTGCCGCCCGAGCTGCCGGTTCAAAGAACAGAAGCCAGTCCAACATCAGGGGTGGAGCTTAAGCAGTGACATCACCGCCTCCCTCCACACAGGGTACGTGATGAGCAATGGAAATAGTTTAAGGACTAAAGGTTAATATTAGTATTAATCAGCGGCCATCTTGAAAGTGTGCACATTAATTCTACTGCCGAGAGGCCAGAACTATAACACTTTTCGTGCTGGTGGACGGCAAATTCCGCTACTTCACTTAGTTTTTTGCAGAACTCCCCGCTCTACGCGGAGTTGCAGAAACTCTGCCGGCGGTGCACAGCTTCCTACTCGCCATTAGTGAGTGGTCGTCGGAGCTGGTTGTGAGGCGGAGGATGTTTTTATGTATGATGGCAATGCCTCCTGCCAGTCCTGGCGCAGTCCTTGTGGAGGATTTTGTAGCCGTCGAGGATGGAGGTTGCAATGTCTGGGACTGAGCTGGGGTTTATCATGTTGCCATAAAGAAGGCGACATCGGGGGATATGGAGTCGAGCAGGTCTCAGATCTCTACAGCGTGTCTTTTGAGGGAGCGGGCATTGAGTAGGATGCAGCTGAGGCAGTTCTTGTAGGTCGTGCGGTTGGTGGGTCTGGTGTGTCAAGGCAGGCGAAGGTGCGGTTGCAGTTGCAGCAGACGAATGGGCCCTGGGTGTCATTTGGTGACGCGAGGTGGCAGGCGGTGAAGCATCCGATGTTGAGGGAATGGAGGGTGCTGACGTCGTAGTAGTGTAAGGTCAGGGAACCAGGGTCCGTGGTGCTGGGCGAGTTCCAGGCGTGGACGGGTGCAGAAGGTCTTGGCTTTGGCGTGCCTTTGGCGTGCCAGTGGCGCATCTGCTGCGCGGCCGTGCACAATGCTTATTGAGCCATTCCTGGATGTTTTAGCTCCTATATTTTTGGATCCTGGCTCTCCTTTGTGGCTACCCTGCAGGCTGGCACACCATCCGCGGCTGCTGACAGGGCTGGATACGACCATGTTTGTTCTTTGGAACTTGCAGTCCAGGTCACTGTGGAACATCGTCTGTGGTTGTGGATTCCCTCCTGAATACTATTAACTCTCCGAACATGGAAAACATTTTGGGAGCCTCCTAAAGTTTAATTTGACTCCTTGTTTTTATTCCAGATTGATTTTTATTCGTTTTAATAATTGCATGCATTTAATTGCCATTTTTAATGCGTTATGGCTTTCATTCGCTTTTATTATTAAAGTGCATTTTATATTAATTTTATAATCATTATGAGAGTGCGGCTGTCGTATGGCTTCGTTTTCCACAAATCTGCAGTGTTTTGAGGGATTATACCCCTAATGTAGGGGATTTTACTCTTAATCCCCTAAAACTATTTTTTTTAAACAATTTGCTATGACTTAGTAATTGGTAGAAGGTGTTATATTAGAGTATTCAGGAGGAAATAACTTCAACATTTCTTTACAAAATATCATCTGTAACAGGGTGTGACAATTCTCAGAATCAGTGGGTAAATATTTCCTCTTTTAGGCACAACTTTAAAATAATGCTAGATGAATGCTCTATTACACTTCCCAATTCCTACATAAATGTTTTCCTAGTGTCCCTAATAATGCACTTCGGTGGAAGGAGACTGGTCCCATTTTTGTTTCTTGCCCAGTTTTGAAACTTTTTTGGGGCCAGATATTTTGGTTTTTAAGCCAACAGTTAGGAGAAAAGGCGATACCAGATTCACTATTAGTATTTTTGGTCTGTTGTGTAGTAAGGGGGCATTTTTGAGGAGTGAACAGAAGTTTCTTTTCTTAGCTTTTTCAATTGCAGAACCACTCATTTTACTGTGGAAATCAACAAGGTGCCCTTTAATTATTTAATAGCAAACAAAAATTATTAGGGTAAGACAAGTGGATATTTTTATGCCAAAAGGAATAGTCAATCGAGGAAATCTGAGAAGCTGGGGTGCCTTTTTCCCACCAAATGAGGATATTGGAAGTTGTTGGTGAGAGGGGGGTGGTTCAAGCACCAGCACCTTAGGCTCTATCTTTCTACAAGTCCTTCACTATCTCACTTTCTTAATTGATTGTTCAGATTTTCAGTTTTTTAGAAAATATGTACAAGATCGGTACTGTAGTACTTTGCATCTTTGCACTATGTATGACTGTTCTACTCTTGGGAATTACATAACAGGAGTACTACTGTGTTTAGTCATATTTTATTTTATTGTTTGCACTATTGCACTTTATCCTTGGGTATAGTCACTTTTGAGATACCTCTGCTGCTTTTTATAATATTATCGGGAGTCTATGACTGACTAGCTTTCTTTGACATATTTTTGTCTATATCTGTAATATCTAGTTGTTTTAAATAACTATGTTTATTGCTTGCTTTGTGCTTCATTGCAAAGAAATGACTGTTTGATTTGTGTGTGCCACTGAAATAAAAATGTGTTGAAAAAACATTAAAAAACATGTCTGGACACATCAGAGTCCTGGAAAATAGGATTGAAGATCAGGCGGGCAGGGCCAGACGCAATAGCATCAGACTCATTGGACTGCCAGAGAATGTAGAAGGGGGTTCCATGATTGCCTTCCTGGAGGACTGGTCACAGGCGGTAGTAGCCCGGAGGACCTGTTCAGATTTTATGCACTTGAAAGAACACACCAGGTGCTGGCTCGCTCACCTGTGACAGACGCCCCTCTGCGACAAATAGTGGCCTGGCTTTTACAATTTTTGGACAGTTATTTACTAACTGCGGCAAGCTCACATTGCAGGCCCTTTTTTGATGCAGAATGCAAGGGTCTCAATTTTTCCCAACTACACAGCAATGGTGCAAAGGTTCAGGGACTCTATCCTTTTACTTTTCTTTTTTTTTCTCACAGAGTTTTATATAGCGCGAACTTGACCCGGTATCGGGTATCAGAGCGCTTTACATAGCACCAGTTGCGTTACATGAGGACACATTCATTTTTGTTAGGCACGGGTTGATTAAGTGACTTGCCCAAAATCACAGGATGTTCAGCGTCATTGCAGAGACTCAAACTTGGTTCCCCAGATACGAGGTCGACCGCCCTAGCCGTAAGGCCAACTCCTCTCCCCTACGCACTACTATTTCCAGCACAACAGAGGCTACAACTGGATGGCAAATCTACTTTTTTTTATAATCCTTCTGAAGCGTGAGCCTAGATTGACACATATAGTTCTCAAGGGCACCTGGAACAGCTGCAAAACCGCTCTGCGCCTCGGAGGCGCAAACTGAAACGATCAAGGAGACGCAGAGGCGTCGATCCACAGAGCGGCAGGCCCGGGCTGGTAGGGATCAGGCTCTAGCTGTGACTGCACAGATGGGCCACGCCGCTGGGAGTAGGGGCAGTAGTGCATCCTTAGGTGACGACTCTTGATCTGGCCCTGAGAGCATCCAAGGCTCAAGCTCAAGTGTTGTGCTTCCTAAGGTTGTGCCTAGAACTGCAGATGACATTATTTAATGGTCTCACCTTTCGTCTTGTGTTTCAATGGAGAGAGAGGGCTTGTGTGCTGCCTCTAATGCATATGCAACCCAGGAAGTTATTAACCCCTTTGCTGCTAGGCATTTGCGCCCTCGAATGCTAAGACCTTTTTTGGGGTATTTGGGGTAGTTCGTGCTTAGGCCTCCATACGTTTTTTTTCCACATACAGTGTCCAAGCAAATTTGGGTACTTTTTGTTTTACAACATCCTGGGGATTCCAAAGGTACCCAAGGTATCAGTATTCCCTAGGAGGGGACCAAGAACATAACCAAAATATGGCAAACAATTGTTTTTTGAGGGAAAAAAATTGCTCCAAAAAAGTGTCTGTTTTCTAAAAATGGCATTAATGAAATGTTTGCTGCGCTAAAATCACCATCTTTCCAGCTTCCATGAATATGCAGCGCTGAATCAAAAATATTTCTTTTTTGCCTCAGTTTTGGAATTTTTCAAAGAGGTAGCACATTTTCCTAATCTGTGTGCTTACAACCTACTACCAGTTTGTGGTGGAAACAGGTGTAAAACCCATTGGTGAACTTGGAAATGTCTAGATGTCTAAAAAGACATTCTGAATTTAGCATGGGGTCATTCGTGTAGATCCCTCAAAGTTTTCTCAAAGAAACTGTTAAAATATAGAAAAGATTGAAAATGAAGAAAATAAAGCTGCCATTTATGACAATATTTTTATCTGCAACTTCTTGTTATGATGGGCGATAAAAGTAATATACCATTACGTCTGCTAGACCCTTCCCGTTATGGGGATATATAGAACCAAGGGTACCTACAGCCAACAACTGAGCTGCAACTTTCGATGGCTTTTATTTGTGTACTGACTACACAGTAATTCATATGATGAAATATAAAGAATGGAAATGGGGTATGAAAAAAACCTATGTGTTTTTTAAATGTACACCAGATGCTGAGTATAGGAGTATAGGAGCAGTGGTTATTTGTACATTGCTAAATTTGTGGGTACCATTTCTAGCAGGTGATTCAGAGGGCATTTTTCAAAATACCTTCTTTTTTACACAGTGGCTTACATTTGGAAGGTACAAATGCAGAAAAATTCAATTGGAAATGACAAATAACAAATGCTCTACTATTAAAAAAATAACATGGACACTTCAAATTTTTCCACTGAAAACTGGCCCTTTTTGTAATGTGGGTAGCAGTGGATTTTGAGCCTCTAGCTTAACCCTCACCTACCAAAATGTAGCAAACTTGCACATTTTTTAAAGCTGGACACCCGTGGGAGTCAAGGTGGTCACTTGTATGGCTGGGCCTTGGGCGGGGCAGCTCTCCTTCACCCTGTGCGATCTGCTTGGCAATAATGCCTTGGGTTTAAAAGAACCTTCTGCAGAGTTCCTTGTGTTTTTAGGCAACAATAAAAATGTTGAGATAACTTTGGTGATTAATGTTCGTGCTGGAAACAGATCAGTTTTGTCTAATGCCAGTTTTAACTCATCATAAAGTAGCACAGAGGGTTAATATGGCTACTGCAAAGACCTGTAGCATGCAGATCATAGACCTGTATGTTATCTGAGTAGCTCAGTGGGTTACTGCTTTTGTCACAGAGATCTTTTTGTTACTTGCAGGTTATAAGTTACAAACCTACTATAGCACAGTGACCTATGAACTGTCATCAAAGAGCTGCATGCAAACTGCATGGTGTAGGTTAGACATTATGGGGCCGATTCCGATCCTGGAAAAACCGGGTACGAACCGTCGGTCGGAGCGTTTTCTCCGTCCGACTCGTACCCGGTAAAAACACCATACAAACTTGCAAGTACGATTCGTACGGAAACACCATTTCCGTACGATTCGGAAAAAACACCGACCGACAGCAAAATACATACGAATGTGATCCGGGACACCGCGGACGTGACGTCCGGACGGAGTTAGGCATTTTTTTACGTCACAGCAAGTACGATTCGTACTGACAGCAGTCCGGACGGCAATATTTTTACGGCACCCAAAAAGTGCCGGTAAAGCGAAGTACGCCGCAATGCGAGCGGAATAGGGGGCACGGTACGCGTCGTCCCCCCCCAGCCCCCGTATGTACGCACCGTCCCCCCCCCAGCCCCCCGTATGTACGCGTCGTCCCCCCCATCCCCCCGTATGTACGCGCCGTCCCCCCAGCCCCCCGTATGTACGCGCCGTCCCCCCAGCCCCCGTATGTATGCGCCGTACCCCCAACCCCCCCGCGGATGGACACGCCGTACCCCCAGCCCCCCCGCGGATGGACGTGCCGTACCCCCCCAGCCCCCCGTGTGTACGGCGCATACCCCATCCCCGTAGGTACGGTGCGGACCCCCAGCGCTACGTACCGCACCGCACCTACGGGGGTGGGGGTACGCACCGTACATGCACGGGAGGGGGTCCGCACCGTACCTACGGGGGTGGGGGTACGCGCCGTACATACATGGGTGGGGGTACACACCGTATATACATGGGTGGGGGTCCGCACCGTACATACACGGGTGGGGGTCCGCACCGTACCTATGGGGGTGGGGGTACGCGCCGTACATACACGGGTGGGCGGTACGCACCATACCTACGGGGGGGACGGCGCGTCGATACGGGGGGCTGGGGGGGTGTTCGGCGCGTACCGGGCACCTGTTTGGACGTCTCCATGGTTGCTATAGGAGTTCGCTCCGGACGGTCTTTTTACCATACGGTTGTACAATCGGACGGACGGTACAATTCGTACTTGCGCGCTCGGACTTCAGTTTTCAGATTCGTACGTAAAACTGTCCGGGGACGTGTCGGACACCTTTTCCGACACGAGGACGTGTCGGGGAATTTACCCACTGTGATTCGTATGGACTTTTTCACATACGAATCGTACTTGCCAGTTTGTACGGGACTTGTACGATTCGTACGGTAAAAAATCCAGATACGATTCGTACGGGGAATATTTTTCCAGGATCGGAATCGGCCCCTATGTTTTTCCCCCAGTTATTAATTATCATAATGTTGCTATAAAGGGTTAGTTTGGCTAGAAATACATTCTTATTAGTAAAGTGAGCCCCAACTGTTGTGGTATATTTTAAATCCTGTGTTTATGCTTCTCTGGACCAAACACTCCTAAAATATACCGCCCACTAGTAATGATGATATGTGATTCCTACATCTTGTAATCCTCATTGCCTTACGTAACATTTCCTATACACTGAGTTACACATGTATGATTCATTGTCTCTGTATAATGTGTGTGAGAAGTAAAGTGCTCTGACACCCTGCACTGGTATGAGCAGCTCTATAAAACACACAAAATACAAGTGAGAGTGGGCCTGTGAAGAGATGAGGGGCACTGTTGGAGGGTGGTAGTGAGGGAATCCATGAAGAAGGAGGTCATAGGGGGTGTCAAAAAAAGTTCATTGCACCAGACAACACCAGCACTACAGTTGGACCTAGGTGTGGGAGTGCACAAATCTATAGGCGTCCTGGAAATATGTGTTAATACAGAAATCTATGCATTTATCAATGAAAATGATATCTCGTCCTTATTAAGAGAATCACCTATTGTGAACTCTATATCAACCCCGAATCACAAATATGTAGTCAAACAGGCCCTGAGATCTAGGCCTGGGATCGCTGATTGATAGGTCACAGGTGGGCGGGAGGGTGCGTAGCTGGCAGGCAAAATGCTTGGGCAGGACATTTTTGATCAATCCCACAGGTAGGTGCAGCGACATTACAAAGGGTCAAGGGAGATTGCCCTAATAAAGCACACAGGGCTGGATGGGGTACGCACGTGCCTAAAAAACACCATAATAGTCAGATGCCACATGAGTTAGGGTCACATAGCCAATCAGGACCTAGCACATGTAGTAATCTCGGACTCCCCAGGCCAGTCATCTGGACATGTATCCAGTGGCCACATTGTGTGCACTAGAGGTCGAAACCCAACTGTGGTAACCATTAGACAATGAATTTATGACTCCAAATGCAGCAACCATTATTCCTTACCATATATGGTACGCTGGAAACTTTTACAACCCATATGTTTTGTATAAAAGAAAGAAATATACTGAATGAAAATTGAGACAGTCCTCAGACCTTGTGCCTGTAACTGTTCTCCCAACAGTAATGTTTAATTAAACAAACTGTCCTGTTTTGCCAAATGCACTTGTCTTCTGTTTTTTTAAAGGGAATTCTAAGTCAAGCAACATATACAATTAAAATGTTAGCCAAAGAATAAACTGTACTCTTAGGGTGTGCATTGTTGGTCTGATGCTCAGACCCAAAAGAAGAATGAATGCAGGTCTGCAGAGGTGGCCCTGGTGGTGGGAAATGTTGCATAGCCATGGCATTGAAATCCACAACAGCACTTGACAAAACACTGGTTGATGGAGACAAGGAAATGGGTGGATTCAGAATATTAAACTGTGAGAAATTCAGCTATACACCCGTAGGGACCAGAAGACAATCAACCAAACTGTATTTATAAAGCGTGGCTTGTCACCCATGAGGGTATCCAGGCGCTGTGGTGGGGATATGGAAACCAATATTGTAGGAAACAGAAAACTTCCTGAATTTAGGCCACCCTGTTTGATAGGCCATCATGACAGCATGATTCACTGTTCTGGTGCCTGATTAACAATTGTGCTAGGACTGAATGAGTGGCAGAAGAGAATCAAGTGATAAAACATAACACACCTCTCATTCAAAAGGGCAGATGAGATCTAGCACCGGTAGTGCGTTCCGCGCTGAAAAATCATAATGAATGGCGCGCAGCCATTTTGATTTGCCTGCTTCTGCCCTGCCTGCCTTTCTCCTTGCTGTTTCCAAATTCCATCCCACTCCAATCTAACCCACTCCATCCCATCTGGTCATCCACTTCCCATTCACACATTTTCCTTATTACTGTCTGACTTTTCCAGTGTGTATTTACAACTCTGTGTGTGTTTTTTGCGATTTTTTGCACTTTGTTTTTTCCTTTCTTTTCCTGGCCTGTCCTCTCTGTCCTCCGGTTTCTTTTCTTCCTGTTCCCAGTCGAACTCTCCCTCAATGGCAGTACAAGCAGACAGCACCACCCGCGCCCCCTGTCGATGGCACAGGTGTGCAGGGTTGTAGCCCCACCCCATCTTCAGTCGGTGGAGGAAGGCACGCTCATTCTCTGGGTGCAGCGCCACCTCCTCAGTATGCTGGCAGCAGGCCCGGTAAGGGTTATTCCCTGCGGGAGCGTCGAGTACTCTTGGGGTGAGTGCGGCGGTGTGTGCGCTGCAGCACATGCATCCAGTGCACCCAGCAGCTGATGTACCACTGGGCAGTCATCCTAAACAGGGAGCAGGACCTGCTTGACCTGCTAGGCATCTAGGTTGCGGTGCTTGGAGTAAAAATGTTGGTTTCTAAATTATAATAATTTTTTTCAAGCAGCATGATCACAGATAAATTAAGTTTACGTGATGATTATATATATATATATATATATATATATATATATATATATATATATATATATATATATATATATATATATATATATATATATATATATATATATATCAGAGCACACCTGGTCCTCGGTCAGTAAACAGCGTCCATTACACCAGCCTTTTACACCAAGGAACCACGAACCACCGATTTGAAGCAACAAGTTGTTTATTGAAGCTGTTTAGTCCTCTTGAAGACGCGTTTCGGGCGTCACTCGCCCTTGTTCACATCAACGAGGCAAGGTAATTAGACCATTTTTAAATAGTGATGCCAACCCCCATGTGACCACACACCCCGTATAGACATAGACAAAATACTATGTATATACAATATAAATACTTCCGTTTTAACATTTGGATAGTTGTTTTCATTCTATTTCTTTACAAAGAGTGCCCTTAGTTCTACATATTTGCTGATTAGAATACATTTCAGGTATAGCGTATAACAGAAAAACATATTAAAATACATATGTTGTCCTTATATATTTCTATTCGATATATTCTTAGAAACACAGCAAAGAAAAGTCCAGAGTTAAATCTCATGACACTGTGGAGTTATGTAGACGGCAAATTGATACAGTTCATGAATCCAATTTCATCTGTAACAAGGCAAAAGATAAAACAAATATAAATATGTATAAATATTTTAAAAGCATTACAAAGGCTATTCAATAATATTAATAATAATATTATTACAAATAATGCTGCCAAGCCTGTCTTCAACAACAACAAAAGGGCCACTATTCTGTCCTAATTCTAGGACTGTGTTCTTAACAAGAAAGAACCACCCAAAGCATTTGTGGTATGTGCAAATTACGCAGGAGTGTGATTGTGCAAATAACAGGAAATGTATTAAACTTATTATGGTGCTTGTATATCTGAAAACAGCAAATATCAAATTATCACATTGTACTGGAATATGCCATATGCAAAAAATGTCATAGCATAAAAGATCCAAGTGTGAGAATTACAAATATACAGACACCATATAAAAAATCTAAAAAAAAAAGGGAATGGAATGTATGTACACAGAGTATATATATGAATATAAAAACACCGGACTTAAAATGGATATTGAAAAATTCATGAAATTCTAAAGTGCTAGTTTATAGAAAGTTGTGTAAATCCTCAGTATTGTTTAAACCGGATGGGAACTTAGTATCAAGTTCCAGAATGAGTTTAGATTCCAACTGTCTAAGGGCTTTTTCACGGTCACCACCCCGACGTAACTTGGGGACGGCGGCTGCCACATAATAATTAGATAAGATCATTGTTGTGCGTCGATTTAAAATGGCGAGCCACTGAATACGTACTGTCGTTGTTAACGATGGTGCGTAGATGCTGCAATATCCTAACATGCACCTGCAACTTCGTACTACTCACATACTTAAGTCCACAGGTGCATGTCAAGACATATGCCGCAAATTCAGTTTTGCAGGTAAAATTGCCCCTAATGGCTATCTTGTCTGGACTAAACGGGGAAAAATAATGTGTAGTATTGGTGCCGAACTTGCAAGCCCTACATGTAGTACACTTGGTAAAGCCATTTTTGGGCTGTAGCCACGTTTTGGCTGTAATTAGTTCCGGGCAAGCCTTTCCTATTTGTGTTCGCATAGAAATGCCCTTCCTGTATGTGACAGTTGGTTGAGATGGTAATCTAGTAGATAATACTCCATCCGTGAGGATGATTGGCCAATGACGTTTCATAATGGCACGGATTTTTCTCTCTTGTTTGTTAAAAGCTGTAATCATCCTAGGGGCAGACTTATCATCAGGTAAGGAGTCTACTTTGTTGTTAAAAAGAGATTCCCTGGATCTTTCCTTAGTTTTATTTAGGGCTGTTTTTAAGATCTTCTTGCTATATCCTCTGTCTATGAATCTCCTGTATGCTTCCTCTGTACATCTATTGAGGTCTTCATAATTGTTACAGATCCTTTTTAGACGCAAAAATTCTCCATATGGGATATTATCGACCATATGTTTAGGATGCGAGCTGCTGGCATGTAGAGTCAAATTGCCCGCTGTTTCTTTTCTATGTAATGTTGTTGCTAATGCTCCATCTCTTTCATATACTTTAACATCTAAAAAATCAATGCTTGTACTGCTAATATTGGACGTAAATTTGAGATTTGCGGAATTGATATTCATTGCCTCAATAAATTCTGAAGCTTCAGTCAGCCTGCCCTTCCAAATTATAAACACATCATCGATGTATCTCATCCAGTACAAAACATTTTCTTTGAACACATTAGCATGGGTGATTTTGAGGACCTGCTCCTCCCACCAACCAACATGCAAACATGCATAGCTGGGGGAGAAGCAAGCCCCCATCGCCACGCCTCTTTTTTGAAGGTACAAATCATTACCAAACATGAAATAATTATTATACAAACACCAGGTAATCAAATTTAAAAGCATCTTGTTGTGATGATAAAATTCAATCGGTCTTTGGTCCAGAAAGTGTTTTATAGCAGCCAGACCTGTGGAGTGTTCAATACTGGTCAGTGGCGGCTGGTGACATTTGGAAGTGGTAGGGCGTAAAAGTTGTTGATGAGTGTCGTGTTGCGAGAATTTTGAAAATAAGTGGGAAAATAGTGCATTTGAAAGTACATTTGATGAAGCAAGATGGTTTATGAAGCAATTGTGACAGTGTAGATTTGGAATATTGAACTATTAAAAATACTCCATATTTACAATTAAAATTGCTTAGTTACTGATCGTAATGGCAGGTTACAAACAACATTACAGCAACAACAGAATATTTAAGACATCGGCGACAGCAAGTGTGTATAATAACAAACTTTAGGAGAACAAGAGAGCCATATAAACCACGAGAGGGATCGATTGAAAGGGGTTAGTCTGATAACGGATCAAGTGCGTGTCCGTTCACCTCACCTACCGAACGAATCGATTGATTTATCATTTAATTTCACCCTCACTTTGTCTTTCGTTCGGTCTGACTCAGCCGGTCTCTCTCGAGCCCCCAGCACCTGACTCATTTCTCCTCTATCTATCTAATTAACTAGCGGACACTGTCTGTCTCTAACCCACTCTTTCTCCACCTTTCTCTGTTGCCACATTTATAGACACACCCCTCACAGGCACACATGCACAACAGGCAGAACCATGCATCCACGCACGCCACACATACAATGTACCCACGCACACACGGCTCTGGACTGTCATTCTTAGGGCACCCGCTCCGTTCCCAAGTCCTCGTAGCTGACGTACCCAAGGGGGTTGCAATCACGAAGCATTCGGTCCCCCTAATCACTGACTTTGCCACTGCAAACCCTTCAGGCTCAAAGTACTAGAGGCACCAAGACTCCTAACTACCTTCGTGACGCACTATGTATGAACTGAGAAGAAGAGGGGGCGGGTGTGTGAAACGAAATCTATCGGGTTTTGGAACTGCGAGTTTGGTCGGCACCCACTTTGACATTGGACTCCTCAAAGGGTGGTACTGCGCAGTCGCGGCCAGCATTATGGGCGGGGGGGTGGAAATGGGGTCGTCAGGTGGGGTATGGGGGGAGGCGGGAGGGGTTTAATAATTATTAACTTACTTCAAAATATAAATAAAACTTTTAACTTACTGAGCTTCTGGATAGGTCCGACGACTTCCGACTCCCGCCGTCCGGTCCTGCGCTAATTCCTGCAGCTCCTCGTCAACTGAAAAGGCCGCCTCGCTCCTCGTCAACTGGAAAGGCCGCCTCCCTCCCTCCCTCCACCAATCTCAATGCTGGTGAGGCGCTGGGGAGAGCGCCCCAGCCGCGCCATTTTCTCCCGCATAGGGAAAAAGGAGAGTGGGCGGTCGTGCTAGAGGGCAGGGGGGGGAGTGGCTTACCCACTGTTGTGGGTATTGACTGTTTGGTAGGCTCAGGGCCGACGGCCAAACAGTCAGTACCTACAACAGTGGGTAAGCCACTCCCCCCTGCCCTCGAGCAGGACCCGCCCACCCTCCCGCCCCCAACCAAGCACAGAGGCACTTCTGGTTTCTCGCAATGCGAGAAGGCAGAAACATAAATGGTCGTTTTTTTACCATGTATGTTTCTGCCTTTCTCGCACCGCGAGAAAGCAGTGGGGGCAACGCCCCAACGCCCTAATGGGGGAGCCGCCACTGATACTGGTGTATAGGGATTCTATATCCAATGTGATGAACAGTAAATCATCTGACCATGTGATATTCTCTATTTTAGATAAAAATCACCAGTATCCTTAATGTAGCTCGGTAGTGCTTTAACAAAATCTTGTAAAAAGAAATCAACATACTGGGTTACTGTTTCCCCGATGCTGTTGATGGCTGATATAATCGGTCTACCGGGAACTGGTGTAGTTTTTTTATGTACTTTCGGGATAAAGTAAAGTTTTGCCATTGTTGGATGTTCTATGTTGAGAAATTGAAATTCCTCCATAGAGATGACCCCTTCCCTTTTCCAAGACATTAGTTCCTTCTTTAAAGTCTGTTTGGCCACATTATATTTATTAAGGGAAGTTTTCTCATAGCACTCCACATCTTGTAAATGCCTTTTGGCCTCTAATATATAGTCTTTCTGGGGCCAAATTACCATGTTACCTCCCTTATCCGATTTAGTAATTATAATTTCATGCATGTTGCTCAATTTTTTAATTAGCTTGGCATATTCAACTTCATGTTCACTTTTATACCGTTTTTTATGCCTAGTGCGATAATGAAGCTTTTTTATGTCCTCAATAACAACTTCATGGTAAATGTCAATCGCATCCTTAGGCATCATTGGTATAAATTTTGATTTGGCTTTGAATGGGCTTATACCAGCTCCCAATTGTGGAATACATTCAATATGCAGACCCTCCTGTGTGGAGCATAAATCTCTGTCCAAATCAATCCCCAATGTTGCTTCTTTATTGAGATGTTGCATATCACGTAAAAGAGCAGCGTCAGAAGCTGTTAGATCTTTACTGAGTGTTGTGACATTGGCCTGACATGTATCCTGATTAGCCTGTATTTCCTTTAGCCCATCTTTAATGGCGAAGAATTTTTTAAGCTTTAATTTTCTAATAAAGCAAAAGACATCAACTCTAGTCTGGGAATAATTAAAATCGCTTACCGGACAAAAAGAAAGTCCCAAGCTCAAAAGTTGCTCCTCAGCTTGAGATAAAATTAGTGGGGAGAGGTTGATGATGGTATTCGCTTTTACTTCCTTCGCCAATATGTTTTTCTTGTTGGCGCTTTTCCTCTTTTTGCGCCGCTCCCTTCTTCGTATGTTTTTACGTTTTCTGGTCTCTTGTTGATTTGGTTCCGAGGCCTTAGCGTTTGGCGTCTGTCGAAAGCTAAAAAATCAACCTCCTCTCCTAAATTCAAAATCTTTGTTTGTCCCGATGTTTCCAGACTGGTTATGCTTTCACATTCCGATATATATATATATACGCCAGCACCCCTGCTACCTGCAGCTGGGGTCCACTGCGACCCTGCCCCTGACACCTGCAGCTTCGGTCCACTGCCGCCTGGAACACCCCAGTCCCCCATCTCATCATCCGACTGCCTCCTCCACCGCAACCTAGGCGAGCTGGCACAGCTCAGGGGCAGACATCAGAACCTGAAATGGGTGCCCTCGAAGCCCTTTTTTTATTGAATATTTTTTGGGGTGGGAGGACCTGTTGTGAGTGGAGCGGGTGGGAAGGGAAGCTGGGGAAATGCTGAATGGGGCATTTGGAGTTTTTGCTTGGGAGGGTGATGGGTCTGTTATAGGTGAAGAGGGTGGGAAGGGAAGTTGGGGAAAGGGTGAATGGGACATTTGGGGGTTTTGTTTAAGGAGGGGGGGTGGGCCATTTGTGGGTCGAGAGGGTGGGAAGGGAAGTTGGGGAAAGCGTGAAAAGGAATCTTTTTTGCTTGGGACCTTATGTGGGTGGAAAGGGTAGGTTTTGTATTAAAAATAAATACATTTTCTTTAGTTTTTTTCTTCATCACTATCTGTCTTTGCATTTCCAGTTAGTCTACCATAGCATTGAGTTTTTGTGACGAGGGTGACACAAGAAGCTGTTCTCTGAAATGGTCAGGCATTATACTGTACATCGACTTTTCCCCCTAGACTTTCCCTGCCTGAAGTCCCTTGCCATGTATTTATTCTTCAGTAGGTTACTTACTTCTTCCTACAGTCCAGTAATTATACCCTGCCACCAGAGTGGCACTGATAACAGAAAACTGGTTATTTCCGTTGTGGAAATGAGACCAACCAACCAACCTCTGATTGGCGATCCTGACCACCTAATCACGATGCAAGCATACATGGTGCGGTCGCATACTCCCATTACTCCATGGGAGCTCGTGTTTAAAACGTAAACCGTCTGTACACCCAAGCTCCCATAGAGGAATGGGGGTCTGTGTTCATCCATGCAGACATCTCAAGGTGCCTGCCACAAGGTGCAGGGATCAACAAGAGGGCCCCTATAGCAACCCCTCTGCCCCCAACTGAAGGCCAAAACCAGAAGGGCGCCTTGCAAGGGGCACCCAAACACACTTGTTGACAGGGTTTCCATGTCGGAAAGGCTGGCATGGAAACCCTGCCAAAAACCTTGCATTGTAATCCAGAAGGCAAAAATGCCTTCCATTTAGATTATGAGCCGGTCTCCGACTGACAGGCGGGTTCCTGGAGCCTGTCGGAAGTCAGCCTGAATGACCGGACGGTTTTAATTCCAACCGGCTGTTACATAATCAGCAGGTCGGAATTGACTTGTGGTCGGAGGCTTTCTGACACTCATCGTAATCAGCCCCCCAGTTATTAACTAGTCCTTCTTACCCGAATAGATTAAGCGATGTCTGCTACCTCTCTTTATCTTCCCAAACCTAATTGCCTGGTTTCCCAAAGGGCATTCTGAATGCTGGTGGCAGTAAAGGGCAAGTACTAGCAGGGAAGACATTACAAAGTGAGGTTCCACTCCCACCTATTTCGAATATTGTCAATATTATGGAGTCAAAGAGAAGGTAAGCTTCCTGGTGGATGAGGACCAAGAAGGCAGAGCAGAGGCTGGTGCAGCCACGTGTGATTAACTGAGAAGTGAGAACAATCTTTTACCACCAATCCCAGACAAGTAGCTGCATGTTCCTGGCTGATCAACCTCCCAAATGTCAATTGTCATAACATTTAGCTGAGTGCCTCCATCATGTGACACGTGTGTCCAGTGACAGTCCCCCAAAACTGCAACCACTTAAGTAGAGGAGTTTGACATTTGCACCAGCAAACTATTCTGCATTTCCCCAATCAATGCACCTCCCTCCCGTCCACAGGACTGAGTAGGCCTCGTTGAGTCATGTTGTTTCCCATTGAAGGAGATAGTCATTAACTTTCTTCTTCTGGCTGTTGGGGTAGTCACGTCCTTAATCTGCGTCCTGACTCAAATGTGATTGAGAGAGATAGACCTGTAGTGTTGATGAACAAGAAGAGCAAAAGAGGTTGAGCATTTTGTGTAGTTTTGTTAACTAAACGGACTGGTTTCCGAAGAACCTGAAAAAAAGAAGTGCAGGAAAGGAGTGGACCCTGTAAGTAAAATTATAGTGAAGTGTTAAAGCAGGGCAATCATTCAGGCGGAGTCATCCATTGGGCCCCAAACATTCCCAAACTAGTCTACAAATTAGTTGAACAACACAACCTAGCCACCACATGAATCATCACTCACTAATTGGTGCAATAGTTACCAGTTCCAAGTGTGGTGCACACTTGTCTATTGTATCTTCTCTCTTTCCATGGACGCAACAAACAATGACAGCCTTGCATAACTATTCATCTTTACTGGCAGCCAAGCTAGGGAATGAAAAAACCAGAAGGATATGATTGGGAGGCACTGTCTTCATGTCCTTTAAGTGAATGTGGAGGCTTCTTCTATGCATACTCCAGACATAGGAATAAATGTGAGGCTGAATATGTCAGACACAAAATATATAAATGTTCTTCTAAATCCCTTATTTTATTTGCAAAATAGTTTGATGATAATGTATGAAAGTTCTGTGCATGACCTACTTAGTCAGGGAAGTAGAGTTCATCCTCAAACTCCGGGGATTTACCCAGAAGATGATCAGCTAACATTCTTGAGTCTGGCCAATCACCCTCATCCTCCTGTGCAGTTTCAGGAACAGTGTAATCTTGTGGTATGACGTGTGGGCTAATTTTTATCATGATCAATCTCTCAATGTTTTGAGGCAAGAGACAGGACATTCAGAGTGTAACAACTGTGCAAGCAGCCCTCAGAAGACCCACTGGCTACCGGTCAAGCCAGATACTGTATTATAAGTGTGCTGATCTCTGGCAATTGTTGCATCTTCCCATCCCAATAGACCAATGGGTTTCGATCCAGGTAGACCTCTTTTATTTCATCCAGATGGTGTTGGGCCATCCCCTGAATGGTCATTGGTGCTGCCACTTGCTCGACCTCTGTTGCCTTCACCTCTGCACTTGACTTAAGCCCTGCCACTTGAAACCAAGCCATTGCAGAGGTTGGGTCAGATTCTTCTGTTGCTGGTGTTGCTGGTGATGGCTGTTGACAACAGCATTACCCTCTCTGGAGGTTGAAGGCTCCACGGCAGCACTTCTGCTCGGGCCTCTGACTTTCCAGCATTCTTCTTCCAGGTCTTTCTCTTGATCAACAGTTCAAGTCTTGTAAATTGAAACATCCCCTTCTGCAAAAGGAATGAAAATGGCTAGTATTCTTTTGTACTGTGGATCAAGTATTGTGTCACAGATGTACTCTTTGGAGGACGCCATCTCTCTTTGCAGTATTGGATTAACAGACAAGCCAAGGATTATGCTCTGAACCAACTCTTATGCTTATTCGTTCACATCGGCAAACTTTTGCGACACCTTTTTCAAATGGTCCGATAGCACAAGCAACAACGGGATTGCTTTGCTCATCATACTGTCCTCCTTGCTGACTTCCTGTCTGAAATCCTCAAAAGGAAGACGCATTTGTGTCAGGCATTTGATTAACCCCCATATGTCCATTTGCATTGTCATGCTTTTCCCAGTTGCATCCCCTTTTCTTTGAAGGACATAGTAATTGATCGGTCTGTATTGCTGCTCAAACAGATGTGGCAGCATGTGGTAGGTGTAGTTTTAATGTGTTTGCATCTCCTGTATGAGTACTCTATTTGCACACTAAATGATCCTCAACTGCTTCCGGGATTTAGAAGAATGACTTACATGAGTGCCGATTCTTTGGCTGGTGGCCAATATGTTGCTGACTATGTCCTTTGTTTTGAGAAAATCTTGCACAATCAGCTTGATGTAATGCGCCAAACACAGGACCCTAAAATAACCACCATCTGCCATGACCTTGACTATATTACTGCCAGCAGCAAATCCAGTTCTTAGACTTCTGGGTCAAAGCCATTTAAACACCTTGCTGTTAAGCACTTTCAGGATGTTTGCAGCCTTATGGGATTCCTCCAAGGCGATCATCGCTTCCTTTGCATGCCGCTGAGGGCTACTTTCTTCAGTGCTGAGACCTGCAGACAGCTTTTGTCTAACCCCCACAAAGACCGATCATGGGCCTCATTTATGAAAAGTGACGCATCACTGCGTGAAAACAGTGATGCGCCACTTTTCACTGCGCCCTCCCTGCGACTCCATTGATGCGTCATATTTACAGTATGACGCATCATGTCGCAAGGAGTCACAGATACGTCAGTATTTCTGACGTATCTGTAGGCGCAAAAGTGACGCATCGCTGGAGTGTGTCACAAAAGTGACGCAACTCCAGCAATGTGTCCTTTCACATGGGGCAAGCCCCATGTGAAAGGACCTGCGTCAGTCTTACGCCTGCTGTGAGGCAGGCGCAAGAAAGTGACGCATTTGCACACTAGAAGTGGCGCAGTGAAATCTCGTAGATTTCACTGCGTCACTTCTATGACCCTTTGTTGCGTCAAAACGCCCCCCTTGCATACATTATACCTGGCGCAGGTATAATGTGGCGCAGGGGTTTACAAAGTGACGCATCTACCTAGATGCGTCACTTTGTAAATATGGCGCAACATGGCGCATGTTTTCTGCCACCGGTGCGTCACAAAAAGTGACGCACCGGTGGCGCAAAAGTGACGCAGGGGCTCATAAATGAGCCCCCTAGTGTGCAGTGAAACACATGTAATCAGTTGATTGACAACTGGCCCACATATCTGTCGTCCAGTGGATAATGTGAACAGCACTCTGCTGCATAGCTTGGCCAATCAATTACAGCACATCGTGATGGGGTGATGGAACAGCAACTCTGGCAAAATAGGTCCGGCTGGGGACCTTCCATTTTGGGCAGATGGCCACCACAGATTATAAAAATCCCATTCCTTCCACAAAAGAAAAAGGGAGTAGGTCCTGCGCTAACATTTTAGCCAGCTTTCCATGGTACAAACGTGCCATTGGACCATTGCATTCGTAGGGCCCATCCTGCCCAAACATACCCATAATAGTAGCTTGGGTTTTTTGCTTTTGTGGTGCCACTGACACAGGCGACTTCCGGAGAGAGCCAGGAGTTGGTAGATGCAATGTGCAACTTGGGGGAATCACTGTATGTGGCGGAGGTATCTTCTTGTGCCATTTGGAGGTCACTGATGCAGGTGATGCAGGCACACTACAGGGGACATGGCTGTTTTGTGAAATGCCAATTATCCTCTTCTTCCTCATGACCACCTTGTACTTCTATCACTGTGTACTCAGCTGCTTCCCCTATCTCATCACCACCACCATCAGCTATCTCTTTAAGGTGCTCCTTCTTTCGGATTGTGTTGCGTTGATGCTCGGATATGAATTTTCCTTAAAGAAATTAAAAGACAAGAGGCATTTGGCAAAACAGGAACACGTTGTTTTAATTAAACACAGCGGCCGGGCGTGTCTCGACAGAATGCTTTTAGGAAAGTCTCTCTTTGTATAAGTTCCAGCTGACAATGTATACATCTGATAAGGTACAATAAAACAATTTCTGCATTCTTGAAAAAGCATCTCAGGTATAAATTAGCAAGGTTGAGCATCTGATAAAGACACAGATGGCTCTCAACCTCGGCGAGCGCACATATGGGCCAGTGTGTGTGTGTCTAGATGTCCAGCAGGAGAAGCGCATGATCACTACATGTGGTGTGCATATCGTGTCCTTATTGGCTGAGTGTTCCTATCTACATGTGGTATCTAGTTTTGTGGTATTTTGGGGGAACATAAGCCTCTGCCCAAACGTGTTTTATTGGGGCCAATTTCCTCAGGCCTGTTTGTGGTGCTACTATCTATCTGTGGGATCGATCAGGGTTTTCCCTGGGCGTGTGTTTGTCTTTGGGTTAAGAGAGACCCCAACTTTGACCTGTTATTCGATAGGTGAGGGTTGCAGGGCCTGTCTGACCATGTATCTCTGAACCAGGGTTGATGGGGAGGTCACCTTGGGTAAATTCGACAGCAATGATTCGAGTTTACTGGAACTTCTGAAAATAATATGCCAGTCACTGGTGTAATGTCTAACGACATTTTCAACATTGTGTGTGTAGTTGTCATAGCGTGCATTGATATTGTCTTTACTGATATTCACATAAATATGCATTCCCAGATCATGACATACATTGACATTGCTTGTACTGGCAACAAGATTGTCATGCGTACATGGAGTTCGGCATGAATGGACATTGTTACTGTTGGTATCAGCATGGTTGTGAAGGGTCAGGTGATGGCACACGTTGACATTGCATTTATTGGTATTGCTGTTGTCGGGCCTGCACATATCACAGTATTCATTGACATCGTATTTACCCATTCCAACAATTTTTTCTCAGATGGGACACTTGGCGTCCAGTACAGTATTGCAAACCTGGCTTAGCTTGACGAACACTTGCGTGACAAATGGAGCATATTGCAATGTTATCCTCCTGCTTTACAATCGTAAAGTAGTCCCAAACTGGGGAAGATTACTTTTTTAGTGTGCCACAGCCAAAGCCTGAAGAACTAGAGGTAGGTGGCTGTATCGTTTGTCTCTCTGTAAGGTGTACTTCGACTGTGGTAGTGGTGGATGCAGGTCTCAACAGGGGTTTAAAAAATATGGAAGTCAGTGGTGGTGGAACCACAGCCCTTTGGGCAGGTTGAATAGGATAGGTCATCTCAGTGTCCTCTTTGCTGACCTCCTTACTGGAAATCACTGGCTTGTTGTCATCACTGCCATTTCCTATAATTTCAAGGCTTTCAGGAACTTTCCTTTTCCTTTGTCTCACAGGATGGGTCTCGCACTTGGCCGGGGCCCAATCCATGTCCAGATCATCAAAGAGGGTTTGGAGAAGATGATGGAGTGCCCTTTCTTTTTCTTGCTGGAGCAAATGCTTGAAGAGTAACATCTTGCTCAGCAGAAAGTTCAACCTCCTGTTCTACTCCTGTCTCAGGAATACTTGTTGCTGGCTGCGGCTCCTGTTGTCCACTTTTCTACCACAGACTCACTACGCGTTACCATGACCGCAGTGGTTGCATCGCTGAAAGACGTGGGCTTTGCTTAGCCTTTGATTTAGGTGCTGCTGCTGATAAGGTAGGCTTGCTGCTCTCAGCCTTTTTCTGCCCAGAAGAAGGTGCATAATATAGTAAGAAATGGTCCCAGCACACCATGAACTTATACAAAAAGAACGTTAAGTAGACAAAAATTAAAGCAAAAAGAGAAAGTTCAAGTGTTCTTTAATCACACTGAACATCCAGTTTCATATATACAGCTTAAACATTTCAGCAAACAATACTTCACGAAAAAGATCAAATGTGCCCAAGCAGAGAAGAAGTGAGAAAGGAGGATTCTGTGAATTAGTGTGAAATCAGAAAAACATGTGAAGAGGATAGAATGTAGTTTAATTGGCAATCAAATTGACCGGCATGCTTCTCTTAATGCCAAATATTATACATGGAACTAATCATGACATATAAAACACTATGCTTATAAGTTGCCATGTAGACTGAGAATCACAGCGCAGCATGCACTGTTGATGTTACTGGTAGGTAGATTATGTCGACGTTTCGACCCCCTGGTTCGTGTAGGTTTTCATCTGGACCTGACAAAATGGGGCCTTCTTCAGGACAAGGGTGGAGGGTGAAATGGTGGAAGGGCACCTATAGTGAATAATATCGAAAATAAAGTGTGTCAGTTCTAAACTTGATGTACTGACGTCTAAGGAAACACAAATACATTAAAGTTTCAAAAAATTACCGTTACTGCCTGGGTGGCAGGATTCTGAGACGCCGAATGTCGTCAGAGAAAAGGGGTCTTAAATCGCCCAGCGGTATAAGGGTGAGAGTGATGGCCACCTAAAAAATTGAGGGGCTGATTAGTACAGGCCTCTTAAAAATTAGAGGTCCCACTATACAACAAACGTCGGCGTCAAACTTACTTGGCCACGGTGAAATCAATCCCTTATCAATTGGATTAATGTCTGTGTACAGCCACGGATGAATCAACATGGACTGCGGCAAAACGAGGGGTATCGCATCTACTCGATCACCATGAGAGAATCAATCTAAAAATCAAGGTAGAGGAGAAATAAAATCGATGCTACGGACCTAGCAGCCAAATCTATCATGTGGAAAAATGTCTAACTCTCCGCAAGAGCTGTGGCATGTGGTGTAGTGGGAAGCTTACAGGAATATAAGTGATCTATACGTCAGCTGCTTCACATCCAATGAATGTAACTAACTCACTGTTAAAAAGTAGATGGAGAAGCTCAGAACTCATGGGGCTTCGTGTGTGAATAAAAAGAGCGCGCCGCTTAGAAAACCCAAAAAAGGGGGAGGTTAACACGCTACTTATTAAAAACATGACACTTGATAAAGGCATGTAGTCCAGTCCTTCTTAGAGACCACCAAGAAACCAACGATCCATTCCCTTTGGAATCTTGAACCAGTGATGGGACATTTCAAATGCGGACATTGCAAGGCATGTGAAACCTGCATTGTTACAAAAGCCTTTGTCTACAAGGAACATACAATTGTTCTTAAGGCATTTACCAACTGCAACTCGGTAAATGTGATTTACGGTATCATTTGTCCCTGTGGGCTACTCTACATAGGCCAAACACAACAGAAGATAAAAGCAAGGATTCTGCAACACCACAGTAGGATCCGTTGCACTGTAGTGGGGGCACCACGCACCACTGGTTGAACACTGCAAACTCAAGCTACATAATCCAGATGACCTACAGTGGGTGGTACTTGAAAAAGTCTTTCTGGGACCAAGAGGTGGAAATTTACCTGCAATCTTGAACCTGAGGGAATCCAAATGGATGATCCGCTTGGACACAATAGCCAATGGGCTAAATGAACTTGACTGCAGTAATGCACACTTAGCATGTCTATACACGTGAGTCCGCTATTGGATTTTACCCTTATTCTACCTTTTCAGTAGGTTGGGAGTAGCCTGCATAAAAACCCATGGGTAGTTGCAACTACTAGAGGGAGACAGTATAGGATTGTTCCCCCGGGATGTGTGACCTCATTTGAATCACGAGTAGGTCCTTCTCCCCCTTGTCATCTGTTATTAATACATGGATATGATTGTCTTTGTTAACTAATGCATCCACCAGTGCGAATTCAACAGCACCCATGAACATTTATAGATACAATGTCAATCAATAATATGTATATGCTTGTCCTCTTAACAAACGCATGTACCGGTGTAAATTCAACAGTATCTACGATCATTTATAGACCAACCGAATCACTGTTAATATGTATATGAAATAATGTGTTAGTACTGTTTACTTTAAAACAGATCTCCCCCTTGGTATGTAATTTGTGTATGCATCAGGGACTGTACGATTACAGCATTGCTGGTTTACACAATGTAGTAGGGACACACATGCTCATATTATACAAGTCCGTTTTTCCATTGATTATGTCTATTTAAAATGAATGCTATGTGCTTTGAGGACATGTAAATAATGGCTTTTCGTTTGATGTGTAATTTGTGTATCATCGACTGTACCATTACATTTTTGTTATCTCTTCTCGATATGACATTAAGGATACGTATGTTTACATTCCAAACGGTCCTGCGATTTTGGAAATAGTCTTTTTTCCCTTCCTCTCACGAATAACGTACACCGGCATTTAGCGGCGGCACGGTAACGGAGCCCACGTGTTGCTCCGCATCCCCCGCTTATAGCCTCGGCAAGTCCTATCACTCTGGTTCAGCCGAGAGCACGATAACACGCATTGAGGGTGAGTCCGCGTCGTTATTAGCTAGACCCTGTTTAATAAGTTTTGATATGGCTTAATTATACCAGGCGTAGTGCCGGTCTGCTTTCTAACCTGCAGGTCTCGCGCATATAATTTTATTAACGATTTCGCGAGTACCGCGGGTCTCTTCTGTATTTGGCCTGCTTCGGGTTGAACCCGTTTGTTGTTTTTCTGTTTAATTTGCCTAAAAGCCAACTGGGGACTAGATACCGCATACAATACATGCCTTACTATTTCACTAATTCATCTGGCGGTGGCATGCCTTTATCAAGTGTCATGTTTTTAATAAGTAGCGTGTTAACCTCCCCCTTTTTTGGGTTTTCTAAGCGGCGCGCTCTTTTTATTCACGCACGAAGCCCCATGAGTTCTGAGCTTCTCCATCTACTTTTTAACAGTGAGTTAGTTACATCCATTGGATGTGAAGCGGCTGTCGTATATGTAGGAGAGTAGGGTCTGCTTTCTATGTTCACCCCCACTTTTTGCTTTTGCTTTACTGGTTTTCGACTTAAATGTGGCTGTGGGCCTGCTAATCAGACCCACAGCCCTGCTGTTCTCTCTCTAAATTATACTATGTACTTTAGGTGCATAACCCATTTGGATAGGATCACCTTATTGGCCCCTGTACAGTGTACCCTAGGTACCCAGGGCATAGGTGTACCCTAGGCCTACCAGGGGCTGCAGCATGTATTATGCCACCCCTGGCCTGGCCTTCCATTTTGACACAACTGGTTGATCACTCAGCTGGGGCAAGGTCGTGTAATCACCCCTTGCTTAGGTGTAGTATTCCTATACCTAACTTACATATAGACACATGTGTACCTATCAGTCACTCCTATGGCAGGCCTTGACAATCCTGGAGGCAGAGTGCTTGGTAACATGTGAGATGGTGCTCTCTAGCATGAGCTGAGCCTGTCTACAGCTTTCGGAACCTTGTCCTTATAGCTGTTCTATGATATAGCCTACCATATACTCTTAAAGTGCCTTATAATCTTAGACGGTTATGGTAACTATGGTTTGGCTTTATCGAAACATGTCGTGTAAGGTGTCTAACACTGTGGAATAATACCCCCATGCCATTTCTGGACATGAGAATATTATTCCCCCCTTCTAGAGGGAAAGACATGTTAAAATCATACTTCAACTGTTAGCCTCTGACCAAAGCCTCAGCATCACAAAATGGATGCTGCTGCCACGACACAAGTCTGACCTCCTGCAGCTGGGAGTGATCCCAGCCAGGGAGGCCTGGACAATAGGTTTCCTGCTTGGGGAGGTGCTAGCACCTCCCCAGACAGCCTTTAGTGTATTGGGGCAGGGTGGGCTGAAAGGAATGAGACATGCCTGGGGCACACAAGGTGTTCCTTGCATAGTCCAGTTCAAACCGGCGCTGGGGCACTCCAGCCCCAGCTCTGGCGCGAAACTGGACAAAGGGAAGTGGGTGTAACCACCCCCTCCCAGGTCCCACCCATAAGGCGTGACCTAGCAGGTATCCCAGCCCCCCAGATTAGTATAAGAGTGGGAGTTGGGCCTCAAGACTTTAGATTATCCTGAACCTGCAAAACTGAACAGAAACTCTGGACCTTCGACATTCGACGAAAGAAGAAGACTGAAGAATCTCCCTTGTAGCCAAGGAGTGGCTACCCTGTGCAAACAGGCACCATCAAGAGACTACCCTTTGCTTTGCCCACGTTCTACGAGGAACCGACTGCAGAGCCTGACCAGAGCCTTGACTTCCAGACTTCTCCGACCCTGATCCACATCTACAGCAGAGCTGAGATCCGTGGAGGCGACGAGCGACGTGGGACCGGCTACCTGGAAAAAGTGGCTAGTAACTTAAAGCGCAGCTTCTGAGGTACCCTCGAAGTTGTGCACCGGGGATTGAGAAGCCCCAACCCCAAGCACCATCTGCACCGAAGATCAGCCCCCCACACTCCACGAGTCCTGCGTGGGGCCCTTCAGCATTTTCCTGCTTGCCGCGTCTGTCCGGTTGCTTGCCCGCTGGCTAGTGGCCTTTGTGACGACGCACCCTGAAATCTTCTGCGCTGGTTTGGCTCCTCCAGACTGGCTCCCGCTTCTCTGCAAAGAAGAAGCACCCCAGACCTTCCTGGTCTGCACCAGAAGCAAGTCCTCCATTCTTCGTGGGTTCCGCTTGCCAAGGCTTGGTGAGTCCTAGTCCAACTTCGACGCCGCCGACAGCAGGAGCCTTCGTGGGACAGCTCGCCTCCTGGTCCTGGTCGTCCTCGACGCTTCCTGGTCCTCCTGGCTGCAGCGACAAGCTTCACCTTCACCTGCAATCTTCACGACATCGCCTGGTTCCTTCCTGGTTCCACGTGGTCACTGGCTAGTGACCTTGACTCTGTCCCTTCCGCTTGCAGGTTTCCTCTCTTCTTGATCCCAGCCTTGGGATCCACCGGACACTCTTCACTGACTGCCTGTCAGCATCTTTCTTCAGGCATCCATAGGAGTCGACGACGAAAACGACGCATCTTCACCCCTATGCACCCGCAGCCTGTGGGCTAGGTAACTTGGGTACTCCGGTGCTCATCAGGATAGTGACTATCCTAGTGTCTAGTTTTCAAGTCTCAACTTCCTAGCTACTCCGGAAGTGTCCTAAATCTATCGTTTTCTAAACTGTACTATTGCTATTGACTTTTACGCATTACGCGTGAGTGTTTCCACTCTGCACACGAATCCCGTGGGCCTCCCACTTCCTAACTAACGCTAGTGTAGTGTAGCCCCAGCGATTCCCTAGGCCTAGGCCTATTCTATTTCCGTGACAGTGGTTCTTATACCACTTACTTAGTATATGGTTTGCGTGGCCCCTAGGGCCTAACTGTATTACTTACCTGTGTGACTTAATGTATGCTTAAATAAGACTGTGTTGTACTTACCTCTAATCTCATAAAGAGTGCTGAGGGTTTGACTAGAATAAATACACTTTATTTTATATATATATCTGTTGTGGTGTCCTTTCATTTGGTATTCAAGGGATTATATATGGTATCACAGCTGGCTTCACATGCCATTCAGAGTTTAGCCTAAGACTGCTCTTGTCCATGCTACCACTAGGATAGCTGGTCTATAAGGTTGACTTTACAACCAATCACCATAAGGGTATTTGGACTGATATAAGGTGTACACTAGAACTAGTGACATCATACATCAGGCCAACTTCTCACATTGGTGAGCAGCGGTTGGGATCTGAGCTTGCTGTTGTAATACCATTGTAATCTTGAGATACTAAATTGAAAGATCACACAGATATTGTCTAGGTACATATAACATAGATTATAATACTTAAGTCCTACTGGACTTTGTAGTTGTAGGTTGAAGGGAGTAACACACCCTGACTACAACTACTAGAGAGGTTTAGTAGATACAACTAGTGTAGGTAGGTGCACACACCACACCCTCACTAGATCATGTCTCTGAGAGGAGATCAAGTAGATGCTCCCTCAGGAGGATCAGGTCTGCAAAAGACCCCCTCTAGATATGATACCTTAACATTCCAGGAGATGAGACACTTGTGTACCTCCAGAGGAATAAAACAGGGTGCAAACCCTACCCTCCTTCAGTTAAGACAACTCCTAGAGAAGTATGACATTATTAGGGCATCTCAGGCAGGTACCCTAGGTACAGAGGAGGGTCTACCCACCACAGAGGAGTCAGAGGAGACTTCAGATGAAGAGGTAGACAGCCAGGGCCAAGTAGGAAGACTTAGCCAGGCTAACCTAAGCTTACATGGGAGTTTGCATGGGGTCCCCCCTTACAGACCCCCAAGTAGGCTTACACAGAGAAGCAGGAGGGACAGATCCCCTTCAAGGGAATCCACCCACTCCCATGTCTCTAACATCTCTAATGCTTCCTCTCACAGGGGAATGACTTCCCCTGAGAGAAAGGAGCATGAAGCCAGAATGAGGGAAGCTAATCTAAGGATTCAGAGGGAAGAACTTGCCCTTGCCAAAGAGAAGCTTGCTCTGGCTAGAGAACAAAAGTTGAGTGGGTCAGAACCCACTGGTGGCAGCAATATCCCTAAGGATAGAGACAGGCACTATGATAATAGAAACCTGAGCAAGATTGTCCCTCCCTACAAGTGTGGGGATGACATCCACAAATGGATAACTGCTTTGGAGAGAGCTTGCAAAGTACAGCAGGTACCCCAAAGTCAGTGGGCAGCTATCTTGTGGCTCTCCTTCTCTGAGAAAGGCAGAGACAAGCTCCTCACAGTTAGTGATGAGGATGCAGATAATAACACTGTCCTGAAGAGTGCTCTGATTGATGGGTTTGGCCTAACCACTGAACAATACAGGTTGTTGTTCAGGGATACCCAGAAGACACAGACTCGGGACTGGACTGACTTTGTAGATTGTGCCACTAAGGCTCTGGAAGGCTGGCTAATGGGAAGTAAGGTTAAGGACTATACAGGATTGTATAATTTGATCATGAGAGAGCAAATACTTAACAACTGTCAAAACCAGCTATTGCATCAACACCTGATTGATTCTGATCTGACTTCTCCCCAAGAATTGGGAAAGAAGGCAGATAGATGGGTCAGGACTAGAGTTAAGCAGAAAAACCAGAACCAGGGCGGTGATCAGAAAAAGGCAGACCAGAAGGGTAATGAGCAGAAACAAAAAGACCAGAAGTCTTCACCAGGCCCCCAAAAGGCTCAGGGGGAGGGTGGTCCCAAAAAGGATAAAAAGAAAGATGGCCAAAAGAAACCATGGTGCAACTATTGTAAGTCCAACTCACATTGGTTTAGTGAGTGCACCAAAAAGGATAAGCCCCCAGCCACCATTGCCCCTAAGGCAACTGTACCCCCTAGTTCAGCTGTAAGTGGTGGTTCCCAGCAAAAGGGTGTAGTAGGGTTAACCCTGGGAACTGAGGAGGATTCTGGCCTAGTCAGAGTACCTACTCAGGCTGTTCTGATCTGTGATGGGGACTTAGCTTTGTCCTCTACTGTAGGCCCCAGTAACCTGGGCAAGTACAGACAGACACCTTTTATCAACCAAAGAATGGCTCAGGCCTACAGGGACACTGGAGCTAGTGTCACAATGGTGACACCTGCTTTTGTGGACCCTGGACAGATCATACTAGGTGAGAATTACCTAGTGACCAACGCTAGCAATGCCACTACCTCCCATAGTGTGGCTATTGTTAACTTCTCCTGGGGAGGGGTAACTGGCCTCAAGAAAGTTGTTGTTAGTTCAGACCTTCCTGTAGAGTGTTTACTGGGCAATGATCTTGAAACTTCAGTTTGGTCTGAAGTGGAGTATAGGACCCATGCAGAAATGCTGGGGATAGATGCACATGTCCTTGCTGTGACCAGGTCACAGGCCAAAAAGTGCACCACTGAACAAGTGCTGGATCCTGAAACTATGGACCAGTCACAACTCAAGAGAAAGAGCAGTAGGGTTACGGCTGTGCCTTCCCCCCTGCCTCAGGTGGTGGATCAGCCCTCCCAGGAGGATGATTCTGAGAGCCCTGAAGGAACTGTCCTAGAAGAACTTGAACCTGATCAGGTTGAGTTTCTTGGGACAGGGGGACCTTCAAGGGCAGATCTGAGGCAGGCTCAATTAGACTGCCCCTCTCTTGAACCCCTCAGACAGCTGGCTGCTGCTGAGGCTGCAGGGAATGCTCAAGGTACCCATAGAGTGTATTGGGATGAAGGGCTACTGTACTCAGAGGCTAGAGACCCCAAGCCTGGTGCATCCAGGAGGTTGGTCATACCACTGAAGTTCAGAGGCTTCCTTCTAACCTTGGCCCATGATATTCCCCTTGCAGGACATTTAGGCCAGAACAAGACTTGGGACAGGCTTGTCCCTCACTTTCACTGGCCCCATATGTCAGAAGACACTAAGGAGTTTTGTCGTTCCTGTGTCACCTGCCAAGCCAGTGGCAAATCAGGTGGCACCACAAAGGCCCCCCTCATACCACTACCTGTGGTGGGGGTCCCCTTTGAAAGAGTGGGCATAGATATTGTAGGACCAATGGACCCACAAACAGCATCTGGGCACAGATTCATACTGGTGATAGTGGACCATGCCACCAGGTACCCAGAAGCAATTCCCCTGAGGACCACAACAGCTCCTGTTGTGGCAAGGGCCCTGCTTGGAGTATTCTCCAGAGTGGGCTTTCCAAAGGAGGTCATTTCTGACAGAGGTACCAACTTCATGTCAGGATACTTGACTGCAATGTGGAAGGAGTGTGGTGTTAACTACAAGTTCACCACACCCTATCACCCACAGTGCAATGGGCTTGTTGAAAGATTCAACAAGACCCTAAAGGGAATGATAAAAGGATTACCAGACAAGCTTAGGCGAAGATGGGACATCCTTTTACCCTGCCTTCTGTTTGCTTACAGAGAGGTCCCACAAAAGGGGGTTGGCTACAGCCCTTTTGAGCTTTTGTTTGGGCATCCTGTAAGAGGACCCCTGTGTTTGGTGAAGGAAGGATGGGAGAGACCTCTCAGACAACCCAAACTAGACATAGTGGATTATGTACTTGGTCTCCGCTCCAGGATGGCAGAGTATATGAAGAAGGCTTCTAAAAACCTTGAGGCAAGCCAAGAACTCCAAAAAGCTTGGCATGACCAAAAGGCTGTACTGACTGTTTACCAGCCAGGACAGAAAGTGTGGGTGTTGGAGCCAGTGGCCCCAGCAGCACTCCAAGACAAATGGTCTGGACCCCACACTATTGTTGAGAAAAAGGGAGAAGTCACCTACTTGGTGGACCTTGGGACTCCCAGAAGCCCCCACAGGGTGCTTCATGTCAACAGATTGAAGGCATATGTTGACAGGGCAGACATGGGGCTACTCATGGCTACAGATGAGGGGCAGGAGGAAGAGAGTGACCCTCTCCCAGACCTGTTGACTCAGAACCCTGATGATGGCTCAGTTGATGGTGTGGTCTTTTCTGACAGCCTCACTGTCCATCAGCAACAGGACTGCAGACAGGTTCTGCAATCCTACAGACATATGTTCTCTCTGACCCCAAGTCAGACAAACTGGTGCACCCATGAGGTGGACACTGGTGACAGTCTGCCTGTGAAGAGTAAAATCTACAGGCAACCTGACCATGTCAGGGACTGCATAAAAGTTGAGGTACAAAAGATGTTGGAGCTGGGAGTCATTGAACCTTCAGAGAGCCCTTGGGCTAGTCCTGTAGTTCTTGTGCCAAAACCTCACACCCAAGATGGTAAGAGAGAGATGAGGTTTTGCGTGGATTACAGAGGTCTCAATGCTGTCACTAGGACAGATGCCCACCCAATACCTAGGGCAGATGAGCTCATTGACAGACTGGCAGCTGCTAAGTTTTTGAGCACATTTGACCTAACAGCAGGCTACTGGCAAATCAGACTAGCTGAGAGTGCAAAGGCCAAAACTGCTTTCTCGACCCCAGGAGGACATTATCAATTTGTGGTAATGCCCTTTGGTTTGAAGAATGCACCTGCCACTTTCCAAAGGTTGGTGAATCAAGTCCTTACTGGGTTGGATGATTATTGTGCAGCTTATCTTGATGATATTGCTGTCTTTAGCTCCACCTGGGAGGATCACCTGGTCCACCTGAGGAATGTTTTAGAGGCCCTGCAAAAGGCAGGCCTCACTATCAAGGCCACTAAGTGCCAGATAGGGCAGAGCAAGGTTGTATACCTGGGCCACCTAGTTGGTGGGGGTCAGGTTCAACCACTGGAGAGCAAGATCCAGACCATAAAGGACTGGGCTCCTCCAACTACCCAGACTCAGGTCAGAGCTTTCTTGGGCCTGACTGGGTACTACAGAAAGTTTGTTAAGAACTATGGGTCCATAGTGACACCACTTAATGACTTGACCTCCAAGAAGATGCCAAAGAAAGTTCAGTGGACAGTAAGCTGTCAAAAATCATTTGATGACCTGAAGCAGGCCATGTGCAGTGCACCTATTCTGAAAAGTCCAGACTACTCCAAAGAGTTCATTGTCCAGACAGATGCTTCTGAGTTAGGTGTGGGAGCTGTTCTTTCACAACTGAATGTAGATGGTCAAGACCAGCCCATTGCTTTTATAAGTAGAAGGCTGACCCCTAGAGAGAAACGTTGGTCAGCTATTGAGAGGGAGGCCTTTGCTGTGGTTTGGGCCCTGAAGAAGCTGAGGCCATACTTGTTTGGCACTCACTTCAAGATTCAGACAGACCATAAGCCCCTCTTGTGGCTAAATCAGATGAAGGGTGAAAATCCCAAACTTCTTAGGTGGTCCATTTCCCTACAGGGGATGGACTTCACAGTGGAACATAGACCTGGGACTGACCATGCCAATGCAGATGGACTCTCCAGATATTTCCACTTAGAACATGAAGACTCAACTGGTCAAGGTTAGTTTAATGTCCCTAAGTTTGGGGGGGGGGGTTGTGTAGGAGAGTAGGGTCTGCTTTCTATGTTCACCCCCACTTTTTGCTTTTGCTTTACTGGTTTTCGACTTAGATGTGGCTGTGGGCCTGCTAATCAGACCCACAGCCCTGCTGTTCTCTCTCTAAATTATACTATGTACTTTAGGTGCATAACCCATTTGGATAGGATCACCTTATTGGCCCCTGTACAGTGTACCCTAGGTACCCAGGGCATAGGTGTACCCTAGGCCTACCAGGGGCTGCAGCATGTATTATGCCACCCCTGGCCTGGCCTTCCATTTTGACACAACTGGTTGATCACTCAGCTGGGGCAAGGTCGTGTAATCACCCCTTGCTTAGGTGTAGTATTCCTATACCTAACTTACATATAGACACATGTGTACCTATCAGTCACTCCTATGGCAGGCCTTGACAATCCTGGAGGCAGAGTGCTTGGTAACATGTGAGATGGTGCTCTAGCATGAGCTGAGCCTGTCTACAGCTTTCGGAACCTTGTCCTTATAGCTGTTCTATGATATAGCCTACCATATACTCTTAAAGTGCCTTATAATCTTAGACGGTTATGGTAACTATGGTTTGGCTTTATCGAAACATGTCGTGTAAGGTGTCTAACACTGTGGAATAATACCCCCATGCCATTTCTGGACATGAGAATATTATTCCCCCCTTCTAGAGGGAAAGACATGTTAAAATCATACTTCAACTGTTAGCCTCTGACCAAAGCCTCAGCATCACAAAATGGATGCTGCTGCCACGACACAAGTCTGACCTCCTGCAGCTGGGAGTGATCCCAGCCAGGGAGGCCTGGACAATAGGTTTCCTGCTTGGGGAGGTGCTAGCACCTCCCCAGACAGCCTTTAGTGTATTGGGGCAGGGTGGGCTGAAAGGAATGAGACATGCCTGGGGCACACAAGGTGTTCCTTGCATAGTCCAGTTCAAACCGGCGCTGGGGCACTCCAGCCCCAGCTCTGGCGCGAAACTGGACAAAGGGAAGTGGGTGTAACCACCCCCTCCCAGGTCCCACCCATAAGGCGTGACCTAGCAGGTATCCCAGCCCCCCAGATTAGTATAAGAGTGGGAGTTGGGCCTCAAGACTTTAGATTATCCTGAACCTGCAAAACTGAACAGAAACTCTGGACCTTCGACATTCGACGAAAGAAGAAGACTGAAGAATCTCCCTTGTAGCCAAGGAGTGGCTACCCTGTGCAAACAGGCACCATCAAGAGACTACCCTTTGCTTTGCCCACGTTCTACGAGGAACCGACTGCAGAGCCTGACCAGAGCCTTGACTTCCAGACTTCTCCGACCCTGATCCACATCTACAGCAGAGCTGAGATCCGTGGAGGCGACGAGCGACGTGGGACCGGCTACCTGGAAAAAGTGGCTAGTAACTTAAAGCGCAGCTTCTGAGGTACCCTCGAAGTTGTGCACCGGGGATTGAGAAGCCCCAACCCCAAGCACCATCTGCACCGAAGATCAGCCCCCCACACTCCACGAGTCCTGCGTGGGGCCCTTCAGCATTTTCCTGCTTGCCGCGTCTGTCCGGTTGCTTGCCCGCTGGCTAGTGGCCTTTGTGACGACGCACCCTGAAATCTTCTGCGCTGGTTTGGCTCCTCCAGACTGGCTCCCGCTTCTCTGCAAAGAAGAAGCACCCCAGACCTTCCTGGTCTGCACCAGAAGCAAGTCCTCCGTTCTTCGTGGGTTCCGCTTGCCAAGGCTTGGTGAGTCCTAGTCCAACTTCGACGCCGCCGACAGCTTGCCTCCTGGTCCTGGTCGTCCTCGACGCTTCCTGGTCCTCCTGGCTGCAGCGACAAGCTTCACCTTCACCTGCAATCTTCACGACATCGCCTGGTTCCTTCCTGGTTCCACGTGGTCACTGGCTAGTGACCTTGACTCTGTCCCTTCTGCTTGCAGGTTTCCTCTCTTCTTGATCCCAGCCTTGGGATCCACCGGACACTCTTCACTGACTGCCTGTCAGCATCTTTCTTCAGGCATCCATAGGAGTCGACGATGAAAACGACGCATCTTCACCCCTATGCACCCGCAGCCTGTGGGCTAGGTAACTTGGGTACTCCGGTGCTCATCAGGATAGTGACTATCCTAGTGTCTAGTTTTCAAGTCTCAACTTCCTAGCTACTCCGGAAGTGTCCTAAATCTACCGTTTTCTAAACTGTACTATTGCTATTGACTTTTACGCATTACGCGTGAGTGTTTCCACTCTGCACACGAATCCCGTGGGCCTCCCACTTCCTAACTAACGCTAGTGTAGTGTAGCCCCAGCGATTCCCTAGGCCTAGGCCTATTCTATTTCCGTGACAGTGGTTCTTATACCACTTACTTAGTATATGGTTTGCGTGGCCCCTAGGGCCTAACTGTATTACTTACCTGTGTGACTTAATGTATGCTTAAATAAGACTGTGTTGTACTTACCTCTAATCTCATAAAGAGTGCTGAGGGGTTGACTAGAATAAATACACTTTATTTTAGATATATATCTGTTGTGGTGTCCTTTCATTTGGTATTCAAGGGATTATATATGGTATCACAGCTGGCTTCACATGCCATTCAGAGTTTAGCCTAAGACTGCTCTTGTCCATGCTACCACTAGGATAGCTGGTCTATAAGGTTGACTTTACAACCAATCACCATAAGGGTATTTGGACTGATATAAGGTGTACACTAGAACTAGTGACATCATACATCAGGCCAACTTCTCACAGTATAGATCACTTATATTCCTGTAAGCTTCCCACTACACCACATGCCACAGCTCTTGCGGAGAGTTAGACATTTTTCCACATGATAGATTTGGCTGCTAGGTCCGTAGCATCGATTTTATTTCTCCTCTACCTTGATTTTTAGATTGATTATCTCATGGTGATCGAGTAGATGCGATACCCCTCGTTTTGCCGCAGTCCATGTTGATTCATCCGTGGCTGTACACAGACATTAATCCAATTGATAAGGGATTGATTTCACCGTGGCCAAGTAAGTTTGATGCTGACGTTTGTTGTATAGTGGGACCTCTAATTTTTAAGAGGCCTGTACTAAACAGCCCCTCAATTTTTTAGGTGGCCATCACTCTCACCCTTATACCGCTGGGCGATTTAAGACCTCTTTTCTCTGACGACATTCGGCGACTCAGAATCCTGCCACCCAGGCAGTAACGGTAATTTTTTGAAACTTTAATGTATTTGTGTTTCCTTAGACGTCAGTACATCAAGTTTAGAACTGACACACTTTATTTTCGATATTATTCACTATAGGTGCCCTTCCACCATTTCACCCTCCACCCAAGTCCTGAAGAAGACCCCATTTTGTCAGGTCCAGATGAAAACCTACACGAACCAGGGGGTCGAAACGTCGACATGTTGAAATGTTTAAGCTGTATATATGAAACTGGATGTTCAGTGTGATTAAAGAACACTTGAACTTTCTCTTTTTGCTTTAATTTTTGTCTACTTAACGTTCTTTTTGTATAAGTTCATGGTGTGCTGGGACCATTTCTTACTATATTATCCTACACCCAGGTCCCAGTGATTTTGGGTATACCCTTCATTTAACTCCAGAAGAAGGTGCAGTAGATACACCACGTTTCCCGAAAAAGGTAGAGTCTGGCATGCCAGTACTGGCAATATCCTTCTTCTTCTCCTCCTCAGTGGTCACTTTCTTGGGAGGAACACCATTCTTTAGGGCCATTTTCAAGTTATTTCCTAGTTCTGGCAGTTACCACTTAAATGCACAAGCGGAAGCAGAGGAGGACTCAGCTGGTGTGCGCCACTGCCAGCCTTCCGTCTGGCTTTACTGTGCGTGATGATGTCTCTTGTGCACCACTGGCGTAATGAAACTTGGGGGGCCTCCCTGCAAGACACGTGGAGGGGCCCCCTCCGGGCTCAAACAGGAGCTCTGCAGCCCGAGGGCTGAACTGAGGGGGCCCCCTAGAGCTTGGGGGCCCCTTGCACCACGGGGGCTGCAGGGGCCTGTGTTACGCCCCTGTTGTGCACTTAAAAGCGAACAACCAAGAAAATATTTCATTGAAGTTTGATTCTACAGAAAATATAATTTCATGAGGTCACATCATAAATAATTAACTATAGTGTACCCATTCCAAACCATAAAAACATAATATTTCAATAATATAAAGATTGAAAAGATGACTTTATATGCCTCTAAGACCCATGAGATTCCTGTGGCAGGCAGGGGGTGCAGGAGAAAAATGGAATAATCATTAAAACAAATATTGCTGGTGTGCGCCTATGGCTTATTGCAGGTGACGGTGCAGGGGAGAAATGGAATACTCCTTAAAAACTTTCGCTGGTGTGCACCTATGGCCTATGGCAGGTGGTGGGTTCAGGGGTAATTTAGAATAATCCTTAAAAAAAATAATGGCTGGTGTATGCTTATGGCATAAGGCAGGCGGCAGGTGCAGTGGGAAAATTGAATAATCCTTCAAAGTTATTGCTAGTGAGCACCTATGGCAGGTGGCGGGCGAAAATTGAATAATCCTTAAAAATATTATTGTAGTTGTGCGCCTATGGCATGTGGTGGGTGTATGGGCAAAAAGCACTGGCAAAGCCAATAGGTCAACCTATGCAAGAGCTATTGGCTTTGGCAATGTGGTTTAGCCATTATGTACACAAGTGTGGCTGCTGTTCAGCATGGCTAAGAGTTAGTAGCGTGGAGTGGGGTAGATTGTGGTAGACTGGAGTGGGGTAAATAGTTGTAGCATGGAGTGGGGTAGATTGGCGTAGATTGGACTGGTTAGAATGGAGTTGGGTGGATTGGGGTAGATTAGAGTGGGGTAAATTGAAGTGGGGAATTGGGCAGATTAGCGTGGCAGATTAGAGTTGGTAGATTATATTGTCGTGGAGTGGGGTAGATCGGAGTGGAGTAGATTGAGGTAGATTAGATTGGGGTAGATTGGAGTGGGGTAGATAGGAGTAGGGTAGATTAGGGTAGAGTGATGTGGGATATATTGGGGTAGATTGGAGTGGAGTGGGGAAGAGTGGAGGGGGTGGATTGAGTAAAATTGGAGTGGAGTAGGTTCACTGGAGTGGAGTCAGGTAGATTCAAGTGGAGGGGAGTAGATTGGGTGGATTATAGTAGGGTAGAAAGGAATGGAGTGGGAGTAGATTGGGGTAGTTTGGAGTGGTGTAGATTGGGATAGAATGGAGTGTTAATGTTAGTTAAACTTATAGAGTGCACTGTTACCCTGGGGTGTCCTGGCGCTAGCTCCCTATTCTGGATTTACCAGGTGTCTAGTTAACACACCTGGGGCCATATGTAGGAAGCCAAATACCGGTCGGTACCGGCCGATTTTCGGTAAATATCCCGTTACCGACCGGTATTTAGGCATTTGCTATGTAGGGGGCATATTTCAGGATTCGGTAATTTACCGAATCGGTAAAATTACCGATTCGGTAAATACCGAATCCTGAAATGAGATGTAGGAAACACTCTAATGAGTGTTGTGTAGGAATTAGAATTCGGTATTTACCACCAAATATAGGTTGGTGATAAATACCGAATACATTGCAAAAAGCAATATTTTGCTGAAATAAGAGTGCCATGTGGCAGACATACATGCCCTTAGGGCATGTATGTCCGCCACATGTGCACACATGCAGGAATCAGGGGTGCAACAAGGTGTCAATGTGACACCCTGCCACCCTTGAATGTGCTCCCCCCATTACCGAATCGGTATTTACCGATTCGGTAATGAGGCATAACTTCCCATTGATTCCTATGGGCCTCCAGGCCCATAGGAATCAATGGGAAGGTATGCCTCATTACCGAATCGGTAAATACCGATTCGGTAATTACCGAATTTCTCCGATTCGGTAACATTTACCGAATTATTACCTACATACAATTTACTGATTCTTAAATACCGAATCGGTAAAATTCGGTATTTAAGAATCGGTAAATTGTATGCCACCTACATATGCCCAGGCGTCTAATTGCTGAAAACCCAGGTTTTCAAGGCCTTTCTGAAGGCCGACATATTCGGAGCGGTACGGATAGTCAGCGGTAGTTCATTCCAGGCCGAGATTCTTCCTGTGAAGAAGCTTTTACCTCTAAAGGTCGTTTTTTTAAACCTGGAGACTTTGATTTGGAGTTAGATGGTCTGAGTATCCTCAGACACTCAGATCACCTGAAAGGGGAGGAGGTTCTAAATGTTGGCCACACGGACCAAAAAAAGATGTGCCACTGCGTCTCACTTTTTAAAGTGGGCAACTATTATCAGATGAGCTTTACTAGACCGTAGGCCCATTTTTGGCTGATACTTCTGAATATTCTCGTTCAAGTGATGAGGACCGGCGTTAAGAAAGGCACGGTGAGCAAGCATTAACGCCTTGAACATGATGCTCTTGTTGACTGGTAGCCAATGAAGTTGGTTACGGTAAGGGGGTGTCGAGTTCTTTTAGGTAGATTGAACGGTAGATGAGCTGCCGTGGCACTACCTATATTCGCTGAATCAAAAAGTAAGGTAAACCCAGACATAAAACATTTGAGTAGCCCAGTGTGGATAAGATAGAAGCTTGGACTACCGTTTTTCAGGCATCCGATGGAAGGAAGGGTAAAAACATTTTAAGTGCCTTTAAAATCCCAAACCAGTTTCACACTGCTGATAGAATCTGGTCCTTAAAGGAGAGTTTATCGTCAAAGATTACTCTGGCGGCTTGTGTTGGCACAGAGGCGGTTGGACCATTAGGAGGCCAGTATCTGTTCCAACCCGGGCTAGGGTTAGGACCGAAAAGGAGAATTTCGGTCTTGTTCAGGTTGCATTGCAGGTGGTTATCTCTAAGCCAGCCCAGGACCGCCCTCATACATGCGGGAAAAGATTCCCTTGCAGTGTCCATAGCACCTCGAAGGAGAACATTAGCTGCTTCTCATCTGCCTAGGAGATAATAATGATGCCAAAGGACTCCACCAGGGTGACAAGCGGGGACATATCAATGTTGAGCAATGTAGAACTCAGAGCGATCATTTGAGGGGTTTAGCATTGGAAAAATGTGGTTGTATCCAAACGAATGTAGGGGCATATTAACAAGGGCCGGCGATAAATATCGCAAGGCGCGCTTAGCGCTTGCATATTTATCGCAGGCTAACTCTGGAATTTATCGCCGGTTAGCACGTTATCAACAACGTGCATCGCAGAGGCGATAAAAATTCCAGAGATAGTGGGGATATCGCCGTTTTCCATGGTGGAAAACGGCGATTTCATAGATGATAGGGCCTGTGGTCTTAGCCACAGAGTCCACCCCCCATGTTAAGTATGCCTTAGTCAGGAATTTAACAGACGTTAAATTCCTGCATTAAGGCATACTTAACGCGATTTGAATAATCGCTACCCTTCCTTGTTAATATCGCGAAGCTGCCTTCGTGATATTTTCCCTGGTTGGTTTCACAGCCACGCCTACTTTGCATCTCATTAGCGATGCAAAGTTAGGCGTGCTGGAAATGGGCGCTAAGTCAGCAAAACACGCGATAGCGTGTCTTTGCTGATAAGGCGATAAAATTATCGCCGCTTTTCGGCCGAAAACGGCCTCAAAAGCGGCAATAATTTTATAGCCCTGCCTTGTTAATATGCCTCTAAGCCATTTCAGAGCCATTCCCCTCAGTCCAACACCTGTCAGATGATGCAGCAAAATGTTGTGAGAGACGGTATCAAAAGCCACTGACAAGTCTAATAGCATGAGGGCAGAGTCATGGCTCTGATCCGGGGACATCTTCAGGGACTCAGTGATTGCCAACAAGGCTGTGGGGTGCACGAAAGCCGGATTGGGACGGGTGGAGAAGATGATTCAATATCACAGACTCCGAGTGCGGTCTATTGACAATAGACTCCAAACTCTCGGCGGCGGCACGGAGAGGGGAAACTGGTCTCAAATTAAACAGAATCTTAGGGGCATATCAACAAGCAGGCGATAAAAAATTATCGCCGCTTTTGCGGCTGTTTTCGGCCGAAAAGCGGCGATAATTTTATCGCCTAATCAGCAAGGTCACGCTAATGCGTGAAACCTTGCTTTAGCGTCAGGATTCCTAACGCCCAACTTTGCATCTCTAATGAGATGCAAAGTGGGCGTCCCTGACCTGGCATGACAGCAGAAATGTCGCTAAGCGACATTTCTCCTATCATCAAGCCCCACGCTATGAAGCATAGCGGCAAGAAAAGTAGTGATAACCCCTGTTATCGCTACTTTCCTTATGCCTGGACTGACTTAGCCATGATATCCTGTGGAAGGTGGATATCATGGCTAAGTTTGTGAGTCCCTATCAACTAGCTAACGTGAGATTATCGCTGGGTTTCCAGCGATAATCTCACGTTAGCCAGTTAGCGCTAGGATTTTTATCGCTGATGAGATAAGCGTTGCTAATAGCACGCTATCTCAGCGATAAAAATCGGCGCTAGCCGGCGATAATTATCCGAGCGCTAAGTGCGGTCAGCGATAATTATCGCCGGTTGTTGTTGATATGCCCCTTACTGTCGGCAGTGGACGTTTCCAGCAAGGGAACACCACTAGCCTTTTTCCATATCTCAGAAACTATCCCTGTCTGTAAGGAAGAGTAAAAGATACTAGAATAAACTGGACAAATGACCTCTACGATTTGCCTCAAAATGTGGAGGGGGGGGGGGGGGGCATGACTCTAGGGGAGAAACAGATTCACATGTCAGGAACGAAGCGTCAGTGCTTCCTCGCTCCGAGGTGCAAAGGAAAGAAGGCTGCTATCCGGAGTGAAAGCAGGCGAGGTGAGTTCCAGGAGGTGGGGGGATGAGATGCCAGAATATTGGTCTGAATTTTAGCAATTTTATCTTCGGAGAAGGCGCTTACCTTCTAACCTAAAGTGGGCTCGTTTCTAACGGGGGCTCACGCTTTGGGTCCATTAAACAGGCCACATGGGGGGCTATTGTTGGCTTTTTCAGAGTATAAACCCTGCACCGAGGTAGTTTGATATTATTGTGATCTTTTCCCAGGGCCTGTCTATATTTTACTCTGTCTGCATCCTGACATTGTCTTCTCTAAATTCTTTCGAGCCTTTTGCAGTCTTTCCTTTCAGAGCTCAGTTCTGGGCAGAGCCAAGGTGCTGTTGGGCAAGCCTCTGCTTTACTTTACCTTATTTGGGGCTGTGGTATGCGCCGCTTCAAGGAGCCATCGATGAACCGTGGAGGCATGCTTGCCAGCATGGCCCCATACACCAGGTGTGGAGAGTGCGAGCGCCCCCTGCAGGTTGGGGATCATGCCTTATCCCATGGTCTCACGGTGGACAGAAATGATAATATAATTACCTTCCCTCGTCCTGGGGTGATCAAGCAAAGCTCATTCAATAGGGGTCAGACCAGACTACTCCCAGAGGGTCTCATGCCAGGGGCAGTGTTAGAGTCGGATCTGCAGTATGCCCTGTGGGTGGGACAGTAGGAATCCCAGTGAGATGAAGGGAGCAGTCACTCTGGAAAGCTCTGGCCATCTTATCGTCTGTGTTGTCCACATGGGGCTAAGATCTCCAAGGATCGTGATATTTGCAAACCTTATGACAGTGGTAGTCAAGGCTGTGAATGAATTCCACTGCGTTGCCTGGATGCAGGTAACTTAAAACCCTGGCGAAGGAGGATTGTGCAGAAAAAGATATGCAAAGACCAAGAGCTTCTGCCCTTTTCAGACCCTCAGTGGGGAAGGTGGGCAGCGTAGGGTGTTTTGACAGCAATGGCCAGTCCCCTCCTGCTTTACCCACCCGGTCGAGATGTACACAGACATAGGGGCAGATTTACAAGCCCCTTGCGCCACTTTTGCGTCACTTTTCCCATGTTAAGAGTGACACAAAAGTGGCGCAAGGGGCTTGTAAATCTGCCCCATAGTTTTCTGGGAAAGCGAGTTCAATGTCAGGGGGTGAATCCTCTTTCATCTGGGTTTGGGTCATAAGTAGTGCATTTCATTTTAAGTCTGTTAGTAAGTTGTAGATGTCAGCAGCGCGTTTATGTAGTGAACGAATATTAATAAGGGCATCATTCAATACAGTCAGTCGCCTAGCCTGTCCCTTTTACTCTGAATGCCTGTATCGGTGATATGTAGGCAAGAATTGCAGATTGGGTGGAGTGGGGTAGATTGGGTGGAGTGGAATGGGATGGAATGGAGTGGAGTAGATTGTAGCGAAGGGGAGTGAGGTGGGCTAGTTTGGGGTTGGATGGATTGGAGTGGGGTAGATTGGAGTAGGGTAGAGTGGATTGGGTAAGTGGTGTGGAGTGGAGTGGCATAGAGTGGAGTGGAATGTTATGTTGTGGGGTGAGTGGCGTAGATTGGAGAGGCGTGGAGTTGAGTGGCGTGTCGTAGTATGGAGTGTCATAGAACGGACTGGCGTGGCATACAGTGGAAGGGCATACAGAGGTGTGGAGTAGAGTGTCGTAGTGTGGAGTGTCATAGAACGGACGGGCGCGGCATACAGTGGAAGGGCATACAGTGGAGTGGAGTAGAGTGGCGTAGTGTGGAGTGTCATAGAACGGACGGGCGTGGCATACAGTGGAAGGGCATACAGTGGAGTGGAGTAGAGTGGCGTAGTGTGGAGTATGCATGGCGTGTCTTAGTATGGAGTGTCATAGAACGGACGGGCGTGGCATACACTGGAAGGGTATACAGTGGAGTGGAGTAGAGTGGCGTAGTGTGGAGTGTGCATGGCATAGAATAATTGTTTCCTGCAGCACACATAAGAAGAGGAAAATGCTTCTGAGGATTGTTTTTGTGTAGGAAGGTTCCGCTTCCTGCAGAAAAACAATTGTGCCTGCAACAGAGACAGCCTTGTACCATGGTGCAAGGATGCCTATGTTGATGCTAGGCTGCGAATTGTGCACCAGCGCAAGGAAAGGACAGGAATGCACTGTATTTCATAAATACGGTGCATTCCTGCCCTTTCAAATTGACGTAGGGCAACGCAGCAAGAAGACATACGTCAATTCTTCATAAATGAGGCCCCTATTCTATGGAAGGATGTCCAGCTCATTGCGTGACAGGGTGTAGGAAGCTCGCTTTGTATATACTATACCAAAGTAAGGTATAGTGTGCACAGAGTCCAGGGAGTTCCCAGAGGTATAGCAGAGGCTACATTAGGTAAGGACTAACAGCTCTCTTTGTGGGAGTGTGGGCGAGCAGTTAGGCTTATCAGGAGGGTGTGTTAAGCATTTATTGTATTCAGCAAATCAAGGACTGATTACACACACTCGGAGACAGAATCCAGACCAATTATGTAAGTATAAAAAAAGGTATTCTTATGTTTTATTTTAGAAACAAAATATACTCTCAAATGCAAGGCTGTTCAAGGAAATGCAGCTGTGATTGAAGCTGCAATCATCACAGGATTGTATATACTTTGGTACCAATTTAAATTACACAGTAATTACTTTTTTGTTACGTTTGGATTACTGTGAGTACTGGGGGTGGTATTCCTAGATACCACACTTTAGGATCTCACAAAACCAGGTTAGTACGCCTTTTTATACTTTTCTCCATAAAACAATTCAACACACACAACATTTTTAGGCCCCAAATCTCTTAACCCCTTCGGTGCTCATGACGGAACGGTTCCGTCATGAGCCACGGTTGAGCTGTGCTCATGACGGAACCGTTCCGTCATGACCACGCCCGCGCAAGAAACCGTCAGCACAGCGGCGGAATTTGCGCAGCATGGAAGGGGTTAACATGGGTTCCTATGGGAGAAAAGTGATAGCGGTTTTCCAGGTAAATACACTACTTACGAGTGGGAGTTTTGGGGGTTAGGACCAAGATTCCCCAAGGTCTAGATGGGCACTCGAGTTGCACCACCAGCGGCACTGAGGTTGCTGGGTGCAAAGTGCAGGGGCCCAATGGTAGCCAACAGGGCTAAGGGGGCCTTTGGTCAGGGATGGCTTACGATCAGGCTACTCGGTTGTTGGAGCAAAGCTCATGGGATTAAGGTCAGCACTGCAGGGGTCAATGAACAGCACAGGAGCTGCACCACCAGCAGCACTGGGGCGGCTGAGTGCAGGGTGCAAAATGAGTGTCAGGGACCCTGTGCTTTTCAATAGAGACCTACGTTTTTGCGGAGTTGCTGCAGGCTCGGGCAGGGAGACTTCCTGAAGGTGACTATCGGATGTAGAGGTAAGTTGGGATCTTGGGGGGTACCTGAACACCATCAGTTGGGGCACCCAAGACCACGGGGCGTCGGGTGCAGGAGGGTCTTTTGGCATCTGGTTTTCTTCCCAGTTCCGGTCGCGGTCGGGGGGGACCCTTCAGGTTGAGCCTGCAGGCGTCATCTTGAGGCTTGAGGGAGGTCGGGGATCACCAGAGCCCAGGTCAGGATCGCTGGGAAGACATCCTTGTGGTGTTGGGCCACTCAAACTCAGGCCGTGGACGTTGGTGCTTAGTGATGCAGAATTGTTGAATCGCCGAGATCCGGATTCTGTAGTGAATCTTTGCTTGAGCAAATGCGGTGCTCCTGGGAGACAGAGTCTGTAAGATAGTTGCAGGGCAGGTCCTCCGGTCTCTGGAGGTTGCTGGCTGCTGGACTCGCTGAGGTTCTTGCTGTAGGCAGCTCATAGACGGGACAGTCTGGTAGGGCTGGTGCCAAGGCAGTTGGTGTACTCCTCTTCTTCATGGGTCAGCACGGCGCTTCGGTCCTCCTTCTTTCTTCCTCAAATATCTGAGAGGCAAGGTTCAGGGTTGCCCCATAATACTAAATTTAGTAGTGTTAAAGGGGTGTGCAGGATGGGACCAATGGGTCCCTTCTTTGGGGTGAGTAAACGCCCACCATGCCACCCTCCAGTGGGAGGGGGCATGAACCTCTCCCTAATTGGCTGAGTTCCCCCATCTTCAAGATGGAGGGGACTGAGATGTGTGCTTCACCTCGCCTCCCCCACCTGAGGGGTGGGGTTGGCAAAGGTGGGCATACTTCTCTTCCTAGCTTGGTTTTCCCGTCGATTCTCCCGCCCAAAGTGGGGGCTAGAACCAGTGGGAGCTAGTTGCTGGGGGCAGCAAAAGGCAGGGACAGCTTCCAAAGGTGGCAGGTCTTTGAAGCTTCCCAGTGGCATAGGTAGCAATTTGGCCGCCTGTGGCGGTCCCCATGTTTGCCGCCCGCTGTGGCCGAATCAAAGAGCAAGGAGGGTTGTGCTGGTGGGACTTTTTCTCTTTGCCGCCCCTCTGCGGCCGATTGAATTGCGGGGTGGGAGTGGGGTGTGCTGGTAGGATCATTCCTATTTGCTGCCCCTCTGCGGACGATTGAAGAGCGGGAGGGTGGATTTCCATTCCGAGAATGGCAGGTAAGAGGGGGGAGGCACTCCCACCCCCAAAACTCATGCCCCCCCTTGCTACGACACTGACGCTTCCCCTTTCGTGGACCCAGCCCATCTGGGGGAGAAGACATGACACCTCTACCCAGGATGGCCTTTGTTTCTGAACCCAGAGAGCAGAGGCTCTCTACCCAGGGGTCCAGACCCTGTCTGGTGGTGACAAATGGCGGGCAGCATTCAGGAATCACACCAGGGCTGGTCGATTTTCAGGGGGCATCTCTAAGCTGCCCTCTGAGTGCATTTTGAATTTAATCCCACACTGGCATCAGTGTGGGTTTCGTGTGCTGAGAAGTTTGCTACCAAACTTCCCAGTTTTTAGTAAAGCCATTATGGAGCTGTGGAGTTTGTAATGACCAACTTCCGGACCATATACTCTTTATGGCTTTACTACACTGGGATGCCTGGCTCCACCCTGGGGAGGCCCAGGAGTGGACATTTCACAGGGAAAAGCCAGGAAGGGTTCCTTTGCGGTATGAGTACAGCGCCGGGAAACCCCGAAATGAGGTAGCTGTGCGCTATATAAGTACAAACACATTTACATTTACATTTACTTGCAATGTCTAAGAATGGGCTTAGACACTGTAGGGGTACAGGGCTCATGCCACTGTACCCTCACCTTAGGGCTAATGCACCCTGCTAGGGGGTGATTTCCTAGGCCTTAGGCAGTGGGTTGCAGGCATGGCACACAGAGATGTGTGCCATGTCAACTCTTCACTTTTATCTGCACCAAAACATGCTGCCTGCAACGGCAGTGTGTGTGTGTGTAAGGTACAGGATCTGTAAGGGTGGCTCAATAGGTGCTGCAGCCCTTAGAGGCCTTCCCTGGTCACAGAGCCCTTGCTACCCATGGTACCTTTTACAAGGGGCTTACCTCTGGCCAGAGAGGTGCCAATTGTGGGTACAAAGGTACAGTCTTGGGAAAGCACAGGCCCTTAGGAACCTGAATGGCAGGGACCCAGGGCACATTAAGTCAGGCTGCATCAGATGTCAGGCAAAACATAGGGGTAGCCATGAAAAAAGGGGCACTTTCCTACTCAGCGTGTCCCCACTAGATCACCGTGTGAGGAGGTGTGAAACTCTGTGTTAGACAATGGCACCGTGCGACTTGGGAGGCCTGCAGTCATCATCTTACTTGCTCATCTTCTCGCATGTAGTCACTCAGATGCAGAGCTGGCGTCAGCGCTGGTGGCGCCTGGTGCAACAATGTTTGTTGGTGCCCCCTCAGTGACCACCTCAGCCACAGATTCCCTCACCACCACCCTTTACCAGTGTGCCTCAAGTATCTATAACCACTCTCTCTCCGATGCATTTAATTTGTTTTATAGTGCCACGCATCCCAGTGTAGGGTGTCAGAGCACTTTACATCACACACACTGCACAGAAACGATCAATCATTCGTGTGTAAATCAGTGTATAGGAAATGTTACATAAGACAGAGGACTGCAAGGTGTAGGAGAGACATTTCATCCACACTGGTAGTGTAGTTTATGAGGGCTTTTTTGGAGAAGCAGAAACTCAGAATTAAAACGTAACACCAAGTTTGGGGTTTCTCTTTAATAATAAAAAATGATTTTCAGCCAAATTAGCCCTTTTTGCAACATTAGGATAATGAAAGACAGAGACAATCATAAAACTCTACCCTATACCTCGCAGTTTGCATGCAGCTCTTTGGTGACAGTTAATAGCTCACTGTTCTATATTAGGATTTTATCTTATAAACTGAAAGTAACAAAAGGGTCTCTCTGACAAAAGCAGTAACCCACTGAACTATTAACATCCTGTACACTTCTGTGATCTGCATGACACAGTCTTTGCAGCAGGAACATTAACACTCTCTTACTGTGAGTCAAACCTTCTACTAGACAAATCTTCCATCTTTGTCCAGAAAGAACATTAATTACCCGAGTTATCTTGACCGGAAAGTTGCTGGAGGCCGGGAACGTAGCAGCAGGTGCTTTTAAAACCATAATATACGACGCCCCCACCCGAAGTCAGTGCCCAGTGCGATGGCACCGGTCGCACCACCCTAGAGCCAGCACTGCCCAGATGCACACATCTGCTTTCTCCCACGCATTTGTTTGCTGTAACACTCCCGCTCCCCTGTTAAAACTAGTAAGGACACTTTCATGCTATTTATTGTAGGAAGGCGCCCTCTTGTGTCCTATTGTGGTAGCGTCACAAAGAAGCTCGCTGCAGTGGCAGATCAATGCAGCACCATCCCAAGATGGTCCAAAACGTCAGAGCGATTCACAGAAAAATAGATTATCAATCAATCACCTGGGAGGTTCTCGAGGCGCTGGAGATTCCACGTGATTTATGAACAAACCTCATCATGCACAGGTCCCTGGAAATCTACATTACAGGGTTGCGCCCACACTTTAGGTGGATTAGGGACGGTGTTAACCTTAAATTCCGTGAGGCAGTGTGACCCTAGAGACTAGATTCAAAACAGCGTTTCAAAAATAAAGTCAAAAAGAAAGGACTGACTCAAAAAGTGAGTTCGAGCTTGGAACGTAGAAAACCATGAAGATTTATTTCACAATTTTAAGTGCAATAGAAAAATGTAAATTGCAGAAGTAAACTCGTTGAATTACATAGAAGTAATTTACCATGTAGTCCATCGAAAGCAGAATAATGCAAATTAAAGGGAGAAAAATCAGGAATAATCCTAAGGGCAGATTTACCATTCGTTCATGCAACGCAGACGAGGTTGTCTCCGGGGGAGGGGGGGGGGGCGGGGTAGGCTGCTTGCAGTTTGCCTGGTGGTCTGTTGTTACTCATCACAATGTTGATGCCTAGAAATTCACAAGAGGATGGAGTCATGGTTTGAGATTTTTTCAGAGATATTGTTATGGTGTATGCAGGTGATACCGCCTCCTGTCTGCTATATCTATCTAATCTTATGATGTCATGGCTAGGTGGGACTAGAAAGCCAAGAATTGGTGAGCAGGAATCATTTAGCCATGCTTCAGTCAGGGTTAAGGGGTCAAGCTTATGTGCAAGGATGAGGTCAGCTATGTCGACCGCCTGTCTCACTGCTGATCTGCAACTGAGTAACATGAATTTCAGGTGTGGATTGGTGTCAGCTGAGGTAGTCTATGTGATAGGTTACTCTCATAAAGTCATATTTATTTATGGCTCTGGAGTTAGGCCTGGGTTCTCTGTGTGGGTTTGCATGAATAGTTTGGACTTGACTCAAATTGACAGGATTCCCGTAGTGTGTAGAATTATATGAAAGGAGGAGGAAAGTGAATCCTTCAGGCTAATGGGTCGAGTGGAGGAGTTATGATAGGGTGTAGTTCTCCATCTTGAATGGGGAGATGCTGAGATTGTAGAGGTCACATTAGCTGGGGGGTGTGATGGGTGCCTTGTGTGGTAGTTAGTGGAGTGGACAGGGTTGTCACTCGGGGTGACAAATGCAAAAAGAACAATTGATGGACAGAATGCTGAACAATGTCATGCATTCACCCCAGTGCAGAGATCTGGACCTAAATCCATTGTTCCATGAGGAACAGGGTCAAGAATGATTTGCGTATGGCCGGGTCCAAACTGGCGTGGCGTGGTGAGCAAAAGAACGATGGATTAAACCCAGATCTTTGTGACTGGGGGTGAATGTTTGCATTGTTCTGCATTCATTCCATCATTTGTTCCTTTTGCATCAATCGTTTGCCAATTCTGAGGTAATGTTTATGGTTTAAATCTTTTTATTAGAATTTCAAAAATGTCAAGCAAATACAGCAGCAGATTCAAGTCATAGGAGATAACAATCGCCCAGCAACTGGTCACTAAGTGTTTTGCTGCAATTGGTATAGAACATATCCAAAAAAACAAAGGAAAACACCTCCCCCCGAAAACCGCCCCCAACTCCCCCCTCCCAACCCCACTCACCCACTTGCATTTTGCACCACAATTTATAGTTGAATGCGGTCATACTTTTAACAGGTCGACTCGTAGAATTCTTGTGATAGTAACAACACGTAGGGACTCCATACCTCCTGAAATTCCACCCCCTTCCCTGCTAGAGACATGGAGAGCTTCTCCATTCCTAAAATGTGCCATATCCTGTGCAGCCAGTTTGTGTGTGTGTGGGAGTGGTCACTGTACCCCAGTTGGCAAGGATGGCCTGGGCCGCCACCCCTAATGCCATACCAATCTGTCGGCCCGGAGGGACTTTAAGGGGTATGTTAATGGATTTGGGAGACCTAGTTACACATAGGTCGGGAATCTCGGGAGCTGTGTGTCAAGGTACTGCTCTGTCATCTATGACCTGAATGCAGTAATGCTGAAGGCGCGGACACACCCACAGAATATGTATCAAGGTCCCTTTGTCCCCACAGCCCCGCCAGCAACCTTCGCTATGTGAGGGTTTAATTGTATTTATTCTTACCAGTGTATAATACCAGTGTGATGTTATCTTGGTTAGTGTTTCCGTAAGGGCCGTACAGCGTGCCGTGTGGCGTGCCCGGTAGGCTATACTCTCCCATTCTTTTGTACTCAGGGACCGCCCTAATTCCTCCTCCCATCTTGCCCACCCGGCGTGAAATGTATGGGCTTAAATTTGAAGTAGGATTGCATATAACTCTAAGATCATACCTTTGTCGGATGATTTAGCCAGGAGCCACCTTTTGTACTGGGTCAGGTGGCGTTGCGCATTAGTGCAATTGGAGGGATGCATGAGCCAGTGCCTCAATTGAAGATAATGGAATCGCTTTGATGCCGGAAGCCCAAAGTCTTCACGCATCTGGGAGAAGGAGAGCAGGCCCTCCGAATGAAAAAAGTGGCCTATGGAGCGGCATTCAGATTTTCTCCAGGTTGCAAAATCCGAGGCTTTTACACCCGGCGTAAAGTTCAGGATCTCAAAAAGGGGAGACAGAGGGGATGGATAAGTGGTCAGACCCATTTTAATGCTAGTTCAGTCCCAGGCTGATAATGTCACCCGGGTTATTGGGGACACATACAGGCTTCTTGGTCTATGTGCTTTGGGAAGGAACGGGATCTTCCAGAGTGCCGTACCCGCCACTGCCCTGTCCTGGAAAAGCCAATGCTTCTCCTATTCTGGGCGGCTCCACTTCACTAAATATTTCAATTGTGCCGCTTTAAAGTAGAGTTGTAGATCCAGAATTCCTAGCCCTCTGGCCTCTGGGAGAAGATAACTCAAGGACCGCTTGATACGCGGTTTCTGACCCTGCCAAATGAACTGCGCTAGTTCTGACTGGAGTTTGGCAATTGTGCCCCGTGGGGGAGAGGGGGCAGAGTCTGGAAGAGATATAATATTTTGGGAAGAGCCATCATCTTACAGGCCGCTATCCATCCCAGCCAAGAGATTCAAAGATATTTTCACCTCCTAAGGTCACTCCATATTTGCTGGAGAATTGCCCCGTAGTTGCTATCTATTGTCGCACGAATCATGTTAGCTAGCTTGATTCCCAAGTATGGAATAGACTCTGAGGCCCACATCAGCGGGAATTGGGACGCATGGAGATCTACTGTACCCTGAGGTACTGAGAGGTTTAGTGCTTGAGATTTAGTTACATTGATTTGGAACCCTGACACCGCCCCAAAGGCCCCCAGTTCCTCCATAAAGGCCGGAAGAGAGATTGTCGGACATGCTAGGGATGCCAGGACGTCAGCGTGGAGACTAATGGAATATCTATCTCCGCCGAATGGGACACCGGTAATGTCCGGATGGTCTTGAATCCTCTGGGCCATAGGCTCCATATACAGGGCAAATAATAAGGGCGAGAGGGGGTAGCCCTGACGTGTACCTCTCTGTATGGAGAAAGGGGAATAGGTAAAGCCGTTAACCCGGACTGTCGCGGTAGGGGCCTGATAACAGTTAAGGATGCGAGCCCTACACCTGTCGCCGATCCTGAAATGCTCCAACACTTGGTTGATTTACGGCCAATGGACCCGGTCAAAAGCCTTCTCGGCATCGACTGCCAAGAGCATATGTTCCCCCTGAAACCTGTTTGCCTTATCAATGATATGTATCGTTCATTTGGTATTGTCACTAGCCTGCCTTTGAGGATCAAAGCCTGGCTGATCCGGGTCCACTAAATAGGGAAGATATGTGTTGATTCTGTGAGCTATGATACTCGTGAATAACTTAAGATCAATATTTAAAAGGGAAATAGGTTGGTAAGAGCTGCAATTTTGTTTATGTAGAACTATTATAGAGGCTTTGAGCATTTCAGGTGGGATCGACCCGGGATCTGAAAAATAATTATATAGTTTTGTGAGAATGGGGGCCAAGGTGGGGCAGAAGGACTTATAAAAGGCAGCTGACATCCCACCTGGGCCTGGTGACTTACCAAGTTTAAGGCGTGCTATGGCCAAAATGACCTCCTCAATATGGATGTCCTCATCCAGGGATTCGGCCTGGTCCAAGGTAAGGGCCGAGGTCTTAGCCCCCATCAGGTAGCGGGATCCAGACTCTACATCTAGCTGTTGACAATCATATAAGTGTTCATAAAAATCCTTGAAGGCGTTCGCTATGTCTGGGCCTTCAGTGACAAGGTCCCCCGTTGGAGATAAGATCTCATCAATGCCTTGCTCCTGCCGTTTAGCCCGGAGGGTAGTAGCTAGGCTCCTGCCGCACTTGTCTTCCCCGATATAATATGTGCCGTAAGCGGAGTGCAGAGTATTTGCCATGTCTGTGTCTAGTGCAGCTAATTGAGCACAGATACTGGATAATTAGCGCCAAACCCTTGTAGCTCCTGTGCGCTGATGTATGCGTTCAAGTTCGAGGTCCTCTCTCTTTACTCTACGCATTTGATTATCTAAAGAGGATATAGCAATGAATTCCCCTCTAATGACGGCTTTGAGTGCACCCCATAATGTCGCCGGTGATGTCTCAGGGGTAATGTTATGTGTTAGATAGTCTTCAAGAGATTGCTGGTTTTGCTTTTTAACCACCTTACGGTGTAGCAGGGAGTCCCTTAGTTGCCAGGATCTGGGAGGAAACACAGTTGGGGGTAGAGAGAGAGAGAGTGTTACCGCCCCATGGTCTGATAGCGCTGCTGTATGTATCTCTAAATCCTTAGTGAGTGGGAGAAGTTCCTTAGTACCTAGAAAGTAGTCCTGCCTGGCATATGCTTTATGGGAGTTGGAGTAGTATGAGAATGCTTTGGACTGTGGGTGTTTGGCCCTCCATAAATCCACCACCCCTAATTGCTCCAGTCACGACAGTCCATCCGTGGACACTGCTCCGGGCTGGCCAAACCTCTGTGCCGATCTGTCCAGCGAGTTGTCAAATACTAGGTTTAGATTCCCTCCCAATAGTACTAAGTGATCCCCTGATCTCAGCGCCCTCTCCAGTGCCCCATGTAGGAACTCTTCTTGTTTCTCATTGGGTGCATATAATGAACCTATCACAAGTGGCCTGTCTGCAATTGTAAACCTATACATTAGCATGCAGCCCCTGATTTCGTCTATCTTCTGTGCAATCGTCCCCAAAAGGATTTGCCCACCAGGATAGCCACCCCCGCCAATTTAGAAGGGCCCGATGAAAAGAATTGCTTTGGAAAGGCCCTTAATTTCAATCTATGACAGTCCTCGGCAAGAAGGTGTGTTTCTTGCAGTAGGCATATATCTGCCAGAGAGGACTCTAGATAGTTGAGGATTGCCAGCCATTTGATCGGGTTATTGAGCCCACACACATTGGGGTATATTCTCAAGAACGTGTGATAACTACCGCTAAAGTAACTGAACGCAACTCTCAACATCGCAGTCCATCGCGGGAAAATTACGCTGTGTTAACTAAGTATTCGCAACACGGCGGTACCATGCGTTTGTCACCAGATAACGCGTCAAATGGGCGTGTTAAAAACGCCATGCCGCAAAAATGCGAAACACAAACGCAAAAAAAGCTGCGATGAGGCCAATCGCTATACAAAAATCTGCGAAAACCAGCAACAGGCCTGCAATTCACACGTGTCAGGTGGGAAAATCACCATAAAAGCCGAAAAAAACCAGACAAACAAATGCGAAACAACAGCGAAGCACGATGGATGTCGCCAGAGCAAGTACGGAGGAGAACCAGAACCCCACAAGCCCCCCGGAGGACCTGCCTGGGACCTCGGGGTCAGGGAAGGCCAAAGAGAAGAAGAGCAGGAAGAAAAGGTTCAGGCCGCAGGAAAACAGGATCCTGATAACGGAGGTGGTAGAACACCATCAACAACTGTTCGTCACCTCCACTGTGTCATTGGCAACCAAAAATGGACTATGGCAGTCCATCGTGGACAAGGTGAATGCAGTCGGAGTGCTGAAGAGGACAATGGACGAGGTCAAGAGGCGCTGGAATGATGTCAAATGCAAAACCAAGCTGAAACTCACCAACAACCGGAAGGCAGCAATGCAGAATGGAGGTGGGAGTCCTGTGCCACAGGAGGAGCTGGACGAGATGGAGGAAATGGTGTCCACAGTCATCAGTGGGGAGATGGTGGCAGGAGTAGGGGTCTGGACACTGCTCAACAGGACCGGACACAACAGCAACATGGTGAGTAACGACCAAAGACGGGGGGAGATGGGCACAATGGCACACATACACAAGTAAGCATAGCACATCTGCGGACAAACAATGCCCCAGACCCCCAAATCCCGCCAAGAGACCAATGCACCCAAGTATGTAACATCTCAGCACTGTATAAGCACAGAAGTCAAAGGCACACCGCATGGAAGGGATAAGGGGCAGCACAATCAGAGCTGCAGGGGCTTGGACTTGGGTCACAGGGTGACACATTGAGGAATGTTGTCCGGGTGGCGCCGACGAAACAACAGGGTAAAACGCCACAGGAGTATCACCCATAGACCGAGTTGAGAACTGGGTAAGTACAATGCAAGTATCAACAATATCTCACCTGGATTCAATAAAAGTTAGTATATATGTATGTACAAGACATTACAATGAGCGAACAAATAGGAGAAACTCTGAGTCATTTGTTGAATGTGCTCATGGCATCATATATTTAGAAAAAGTTAAACAAGACAGTTGTATCAGCACTGTATTGCAAAGAAATGCAGAGGCAACAATACAGGACCTAGTGCACTTTGTGCTCGTGTCAAGAAGTGACGCCGCAGGTGACAAGTGAAGAACACAGCGCTAGGCGCGAGGTGAGAGGTAAAGTAATTAATCTCGGGTGAGTTTCCTGGTTATACGCTCATTTCCGACCCTCGTCCAGACTTACTCTGGATCCTTGTCTCTTACCGCTCTTCCTCCCTCCCTCTCTCCCCAGCTGACTTCCCTGTGTACCTCCACTGACAACATGTTTTACCGACACTGCCGCTTCTGCAATTACCCCGATTTACTCCTGTATCCTGACCTGCTTCACTACAGGTAGGCAGGGTTACCGATCCCTCCGCTTGTTCTTCTCCATCATGCCCCCAGCCCCCTAACGCCCTGACCCTTTCCTTATTTGCCCATACAGCACTCACGAACCTCGGCTTCCCGGTCCTGATGATGATCCTAACTCATTGAGGATCGAAACGTCGTCGACCATTGTTTTTCCAGTGCAATTTGTGGCGCACATCTTTTTCCTGGTTCATGAAATTGATCTGAATTGTGTCTAAATGTTTTTCAAGAAAATTATTGTTTAGAACCAATCATCTTGTATATATATTTACTTCACCTCTCACCTCGCGCCTAGCGCTGTGTTCTTCACTTGTCACCTGCGCCGTCACTTCGGGGCATATTATCAAGAAAGGGCGTTAAAATTATCGCCGCTTTAGCGGCAGAAAACTGCCGCTAAAGCGGCGATAATGGGCTTGATAATATGCCCTTGAGAATTCCCATAGAAGCCCATGTTCTGGTGTCAACATGGGCTTCTATTGGAACTCTCTGCGGCATATTATCAAGCCCATTATCGCCGCTTTAGCGGCAGTTTTCTGCTGCTAAAGCGGCGATAATTTTAACGCTGTGCTTGATGATATGCCCCTAAATCTTGTATTGTTGCCTCTGCATTTCTTTGCAATACAGTGCTGATACAACTGTCTTGTTTAACTTTTTCTAAATATATGATGCCATGAGCACATTCAACAAATAACTCAGAGTCTCTCCTATTTGTTCGCTCATTATAATGTCTTGTACATACATATATACTAACTTCTACTGAATCCAGTTGAGATATTGTTGATACTTGCATTGAACTTACCCAGATCTCAACTCGGTCCATGGGTGATACTCCTGTGGAGTGTTACTATATTGTGAGCAGCTGCTGAGCTGCGAGAGTAGGCCTCTTGTGTGGCCCTTACTTAAACCACTTCAATTGGTTGGTTCAGTTAACGATTCCTCCTAACTTAACATGTCTAGGGAGACTCCTACTTATACAGAAGATTATATCCAACGCATCCTGAGCGGTCCCTCCTTACTCACAAACCCTAGCCCTTCCACTTCTACCACCCCTACCACTAACACTTCCAAAATCCTACTCGACAGGCTAGAAAAAACAAATAAGAACGACCCTTCACGCCTGCATGCTCACAGAATATTTAAAATCAGGCCTACAAATCCGCAATATAGCAGCCATCTTTACACAAGACCCCAAATTCCGGATAGGTTTCAGTCACTTGGCCACTACCTGCTCTCGACACTGGGTGGTGTTAGGGATCGATACCGCCCTCGAACACAGTCAGAAGGAACTGGAAGAAATTGCCGAAATCGAGAAACTTATACTAGAGGACAGTTCTCTTTCTGATGCACAAAACCTCTTGGACAAAATCAATTCTACCATTGCCACTTTTAACACTTATGAATTGAACAAGAAAATCACAAAAATTCAGAAAGATATCAAATACTGTAACATAGAAAAAACCTACCCGTATCTGAAGGACGAATTCTACAACACCCCTTACAACCCCCCACGAACACGCAACTGGGGCAGATTTCGCAATAACCAGCAAATCACGTTCTCTGACTCATCCAACACATCCATAGAGGACTCCGACTCTAACGACGGACCAAATACCTCCAGAAATACCAACAGACCTCCCCCACTGTTAACACCTGGTTTTTTAGAACGAGGCCGTGGAAGCGGCCAGAATCGTGCTCGATGAAGCAACAATTACTAACATCAATACTCAGGTGAAAGACAAACCAGAAACAAGTTCTACCGATGGTAACCACCACAGTAACATCAAACATGCATTCACACAGTGACAATACCCCAGAATTGGACCCTACAACCTCCAACACCAATTTAAATTCTCAACTAATACCCATATTCAACCTATAAAAAAAATTCGAGAAAGGCTATGCTCCTTTTTTCAGTAATCCACGTGTGCGGCCACTGCTTGGCACACCACCTCCCCTCCCAAAATATGCCAAAACCATTGGCACCAGAAGCATCAGAATATAACTGTACTTGCCATATAAAATCCTCTTCTAACGACCAGATCGTGACGCCGTTGAAATCTTTCAAAAACCGCAACCACACCTCCAAATCATAATAATAAAATAACTCCCACAATTAACACTATACCATATAAATTAAATAAATATGAATGCATAAAAAATATGAATACATTTATTATAATTAAATTACTTTCCACCCTTTTCCCCTATGAAACCATAACCCGCTCCTACAAAAATGACACAATTAACATAATTGCCAATTAATTAATTAAAAATAATTAACAACCAATTAATAAATATTTAATAATAAATTAATTTCCACAATGAACACTATAAAATCTAAATTCAATAAATACTAATACATAAAAATAATTAAATTACTTCCCACCCTATTCCCCTATAAACCCATAAACCCCTACAGAACATCAAAATGCAAAATTTAATTAAGATAAAATTAATAACTACTAAAAATTGAACACATATATTAAAAAGCAAAACAAATGATTATACAAAAAATATATCACATACATACTAAATACATAACACTAATTAAAACATCGATATTTTAAACAGCTATATTTTTGCAAACGATGTTAACAACTTCGATATTTCCAAAAACAATATTTCTTACCTGCAAGTCAATGTTCTTGACCACGATATTCTTCCTGTCAATATTTCTGTATCACGATATTTAAAACTCGATATTTGCATATGTCGACATTTTAAACTTGATATTCTGTCTGTGCACCAGTATATGTATACCTCAAATTCAGTAATCATCTAAAATGTATGTACTTGTAATACCACTGGTACCTTCATTTGTCTTCAAAATATTTCCTTCCAAAGGGAAATAGGCTTTCCAAATAAGATCCTTATATATATCTTCAGGAAACATAGATAGAGAAACGCCTTGATACGATTGTTCTTATTCCGCAATTTTCCTCTCATAAAGAAAAAATACGCCGGCTGTAAACTTCTCACTATGAATATGTCTTGTGATATCTTCTCACAATTGAGCAAGCTTTCCTTGGTGCATAAATAATTATGCTTTATGTTCTTATCATGAGCGCTCTTACGGCAGCGCATGAACCCATCGTGTCTATGAAACTCCAAACAACGCTTCACTAATAATGAGATAGTTCACTTGGATTGCGCTTTCTTCAGCGCTTGTTAAGTGATGTCAATGACGCTTTGATCCAGTCATATCTGCCAATGCCAGTGAACTGCTCACAAAGATGGCTTTGGTGAACTCATTCATCCTTGCGCTCTCCTCCAGCTTTTGAACAAGCAAGTCTTTTTTTCTCCAAAGAGTAAATTGTTGTGAAGTCTTATAAATATTTGAAACTGAAAGCAATTAACAGGGTTCACTGTTGAACATGACAAATTCACATTCTTGGAGGCTCTTGGTAAACAGGGTGAATCTTATTTTGTGTTAGAAGAGTTCATCTTGAAAGGAAACGTCTTTTCGCTGTTGAAACTGAAAGCTGATAACAGCGTTCACTACCAAACAAGCTGAAAACACTTTCCTGAAGTTTCTTGCCAACAATGTGAGCCTTATGATCTCAGAAGATTTAATGTTTGAACAAAGTCTTTGAAATTGAAATGCAGTTAAACAGCGTTCACTGCCAAGTGAGACAGAAGCATTCCTGCCGCACTTGAACAGAAAACTGAAACAGATATTTCTAAGATGAAAATGTGAAACAGAGGTCACATTCACTTGACAGATTTATGAGCGACTGGGCTCCACCAGGATTCTGAATGATTTGGAGCTACAAGCTCTCCCTCCAAGGTGCCACAAATACTACAATTCAAAACCATAGAGAGAGCTCTCCTCCTCTCTGTCCATCCATGGGATTTTTGAAAATAAAGGGGCATATCATCAAGGCCATGCGATAATTATCGCTCAGCGCTCTTAGCGCGAGGATAATTATCGCCGGATAACTATCAGCAACGCTTATCTCCAAAGCGATAAAATTCAGAGCTCAAGCTGCCAATTGTGCGATTATCGCTGGAAATACAGAGATAATCGCACATGGTTTGGCGATAGCTTGCTGATAGGGCAAGGCGTACTTAGCCATGATGTCCACCTTACATAGGATATCATGGCTAACTCAGTTTTGAAGCAGGCGCAAGGAAAGTAGCGATAACAGGGGTTATCGCTACTTTGCTTGTCGCTCTGCAGGTTAGCGTGCCCATTGATAATTGAAGAAATGTCGCTTAGCGACATTTCTCCAGTTATGTCAAGGCAGGAACGCCCACTTTGCATCTCATTAGAGATGCAAAGATGGGCGTTGGGAGAAAGGGCGATAATGCAAGGATTCACGCGATAGCGAGACCTTGCTGATTAGGCGATAAAATTATCGCCGAAAACGGACGCTAAAGCTGCGATAATTTTATCTCCGGGGCTTGATGATATGCCCCAAAGTGTTGGTCACTGCGTGTGGCTAGATTATATACAGGTGTTACCCAGCCAGGTCAGGGCACAGGGCCATGGTACTCAGAGTCCTATAAAAACAAGAATTCTTTTCTCCTTGTTTATTAGTCTTATCCATGGGCATACACATGAAATGGTCATTTCAATCCAGATCATGACAAGGTGATCCAGAATCACTATTCACAGACTCACTTTCAATTGCCTCTGGTTCTTTTCTGATGGATTCTGGTCTTTGAGTCTCCCAGTATTTTATTACATCTTTTCACTGACTCTGCAACTTACCTCCTTGATCGGCCTTCTTGATTCCTGTGTCTTCACTTGTGACTAATGTTGAATCTTCTCCACTGACTGTCAAACTTGTGCGCATATGAACATTTAGCTAATTAATGAATATAATTGCAATATAAACCAACCTTGATAACATTCTAGCATTTTATCATCTACTTGGCTCACTGTGAACCACTTTCCCTCAGTGGTTCTTTAAGACTCAGATTTTCAGCAAAACTTAATCATGAACTAGGGCAGTTTCGTTTTCTTCTTCTTGTTCGTAACTTTGTAGCATTTCTTCTTGATTTTCAGCTTACTGTTCTTCAAACTGTCTACTTGTACCTTCACGAGGATTTTCAACCTGGCTACTGGTACCCTCACCAGGACCTTCTTCTCATCCTCTGGCTCCATGCAGCAAACTTAAGCTTGACTTTGTGATCCAGTAGATATTGTCACCACTTCTTCATCTGCCACCTTCACCACTTTTGTGTGAACTGCAGAGATCCACTGTGGCATTTCTGTACATTTCACCGTAGTGTTAGTCAGACGGACAACGTGATGTGGCTCTTCCATCTTGCTTCCAATTAAATTATATGAACATGCGTCTTGATCAGTACCCAATCACCTGGTTGCACTGGACATCTTTCTTTTAATGGTTTTACAAGTTTACCTGGTGAGAGACAAATTTCACCATTTCAAAAAGGCCTTTACAGAAATCTAACACAATGCCATCAGTTATTGACAATAGTGCTGCTGACGGAAAATATGGGATTTGCATTGCTCAGCCTATAAGACCTGCTTGAGGTGAGAGACCAGTCTTTTTATTTGGAGTACCTCTAATGCGCATGAGAACAAGATGAATTGTATCTTGCCACTTCATATTTGTTGAGACTCCCACTTTGGCAAGTTTGGGTTTCATAGTCCAAGTCATCTTTTCAACAACACCTGATGCTTCTAGTCAATAACTGCAGTGCTCTCTCTAGCTGTAAAGCAGTGCATTTTAGGACCCTTTTCCTTGGTTTGTCTGAAAATAAGTAGGCCCAAACAAGGTATTAACTCCCAAAAGAGTTTGCATAAAATCAGGCTGTTGCTTCTCCTAGTTGGATAGGCCTCCACCCATTGAAAGAACAGGCAGACACATACAAGAGTGTTGTAAAGAGGCAACTCTCTGAAGTCTGCCTTAAGTCTAGTAAATGGCCATTAGAATTGCATAGGTGACTCATGGTAACTAACGTATATGCACCCTGATGAACTCTCTGACAAGTAATGCATAAATCTTCCACTGCACTTCTGAACTTTGTATTGTGCCAGTGGTTCTTGAATAAAAGACCCGTTCCATCTCGTTCTGCATGGGTTTGACCATGCGGGTACCTAGCCATGTTCCGAAGCATAGAGCCAGGAAGAACATATTGACCATTTGGAATTACCCCTATATCGTTTATATCTTTCTTACAACCAGTTAATTTCCATCTTTTCTTTTCGTTCTCTGGTACTCTCTCTTACAATTCTCTGAGTCCAGTCAGTGTGCTCTATATGGAATTTAGCAAAAAACAATTCACATTATTTGCATCATCGGTTTTCGCATCAATTTCACATTGTTCTAATTCTTGTGTCTGCCTCTACTCATTTGATTTGAGTACAATATTTTGCAACCTGGTCACTGTAGTTATTGCCCACGGGGATCGTGTCATCACCAGGCTTATGGGCAGAGCATTTGGCAACTGACATCTCTCTAGCTTGCTGAATAGCCTCCAATATATGACCCTTTTTGGAGAGGAAATTCAGAGGATGTTATGAAGCCCCTTTGTGACCATAACTGCCTAAAATCATATAAAACTCCAAATACATATTGGCTGTCTGTATAAATTGTTGCACTCAATTCTTCAGCCAAACAACAGGTTCGAGTCAGGGCAATTAACTCTGCTACTTGTGCTGAAATTATGTCACACAAGTATGATTCTCAATGGGTTTAGAAGCATAAGCTGCTCTCAGTATTCATTGGTGGGTGAATTGGGAATTTGAAAAGGCCTTTTTTTTAAAACAAAAATTGGAATTATCAGTATTATGAGTTTGCTGATAAACACGTGCAGAAAATGCTATGTTATTGTTTTAAGCAACAACAAAAATGTAGAAACTTTATAGATTGGAAAAAGTGATTTTACATATTTATTTTATACAGGGGAGTGATACCAGAATTGACACTCTGAGAAAACACATTCATTATGGTCTTGATAAAGTTGGGAGTATAAGTGTAACCATCGAAATGCGTCGACGCTTCTGCAAGCATAATCTAAGGATCAACATAGAATTGTAGCCACAAAGGATATTAATGTATCACTATCTATGTTCTAGTAATTATAATTCCATATGATATGCAATAGGAAGTGACAAGGTGTTTTGTCTAATATGTCTTGTTGTCTCTGTTATGCTGGTCATAACGGTGTGTTGTAATCATAGTTGAATAATTTTCCTCTGTATTGTATTAATTAGACTTTAATTGTTTCGAGTCAGATTTGTGTGTTTTTGAAAAATAAATTACAATCCACATGTAAGAATTGTATTTGGTATTTTATAACTCATACTCAAAATGGCAAAAAGTCACTGTAAAAAGCTGGAACGCATTTGGAGGAAAAATTATGAAATCTCAGCTAAGGAGACTTATAAGGAGGCACTGAGAAAATTTCATACCCTCAAACGTAAAACCATGAGAGATTTTATGGCCAAACAAATCATGGAGGCAGAGAACTCCCCTAGGGAGATCTTTAAGATAGTAGAGAGTTTCTTGAAACCTCAGCCCCTTAAAAGCACCATCCTGACGTCTCTTCCGCTGTGTGATGAATTAGCCTCTTTTTTCCATGACAAGATTGCGGCCATTTACTCTACCTTCCCGATTACGGATGAGCAGGAGATGCCTTTGGCTTGCCATTCAGTCAAATGGTCAGACTTCCGTCGGTATGAAAAGGACGCTTTCCTGAGGGATCTTATGAAAGTCAAGTCTGGCTGCCCCTCTGATCCCTGCCCGGATAGAATTCTCAAACTCCTAGCCCCCGCAGTGAACAATACGTTGAACAATGTTTGGAACACCTCACTCGACACAGGAATTTTCCCTACTGAATGGAAGAAAGCCTTTGTCCGTCCTATTCTTAAAAAAGAAGACGCTGATCCTACGGAGCTGAAGAATTTTAGACCAATCTCCCTGCTCCCCGCCCCAGCTAAGATTCTGGAAAAGGAGGTCCAGAGGCAGCTGTCGGATTTTCTTGAATCAAATAGCTGCCTACATGACTCACAATCGGGTTTTAGGGCGGGCTAATGCACTGAGACTGCACTGCTGGAGGTGGCAGAGTCAATTCGTGAGACGATGGATACAGGAAGCTGTGCCATGCTTGTGCTGCTTGATCTGTCGGCAGCTTTCGACACGGTCTCCCATAAGATTCTGCTCAATAGGCTCCACTCACTAGGCGTTACAGGGACCGTGCTACGTTGGTTCCAGTCGTTTTTGGAAGACAGATCTCAACAAGTCTTCCTTCACCCACATGTTTCCAGTTCCAGGACACTATTGCAGGGGGTCCCTCAGGGATCCGCCCTGAGTCCATCCTTGTTTAACGTATATCTGGCTCCCCTGGCATCTATCGTGGAAGGTTTGGGTGTGCGTGTTGTTTCGTATGCTGACGACACCCAACTTATCTTCTCCTTCAAAGAGCAAAATGAGAATGCTTTTACTAACTTCAGGCAGTGTCTTCTTAATATCTCTTCTTGGATGACTGATAACTGCCTGAAATTAAATACTGACAAGACCGAGATATTGTTTTTTAATCAGCCGCTCCCTCCTCAATCTGAGCTCTGGTGGCCAGTAGAACTAAACCCCCCACCAATTCCGGTCAACTCAGCCAGGAACCTGGGTTTTAGAATTGATACCCAATTAACAGGCAAGGCCCAAATTTCCTACATATCCTCACAATGCTTCTGGAAATTGAAGGCACTGCGCAGGTGTCTTCAATTCCTTCCTATGGAATGCAGAAAGACGGTGGTTCATGCACTCATCACCTCTCAGTTAGACTATGCCAACAGCCTTTTCATTGGTCTCCCTGACTATCTTTTGAGGAGACTTCAAAGAATCCAAAATGCTGCTGCTAGACTGATCAGAAATGTGCCACTACGGTATCACATTACACCCCATCTGCAAAGCTTACACTGGCTGCCGGTTAAAAAACAGAGTGATGTTTAAGGCTCTGGTCCTAGCCCACAAAGCGCTCAGAGAGGTTGGCCCTCTCTATCTGAGACGTAGGCTCCAAAAATATCAGAATGCCAGAACTCTACGATCCAGCAACTTGAACCTCCTAGCCATTCCATGCTTTAGAAAAGCAAGGCTAGGAGGAAGAGCCTTTGCAGTAAAAACTGCCACGCTGTGGAATATGATGCCAAACCCCCTGCGTCAGATAAAAGCGGAATTGCCATTTAGGAAGGCCAGCAAAACATGGCTGTTTGGCCTATCCTCTACACTTTAACTCCTCGATCTCTCTCCCGGTATCTCCCCATCTCTCTATGGATGCCAGCGCCGGGACACCTCCGCTGGAGGTAGCTGTTGCGCTTTACAAATGCTTAATAATAATATTTGGTGACTGTTTTTTGTGGCATTTACATATGCACCTAATATAGGGTAATTTCTATTTATGCTAAATAAATTGTGTGGTCAAGGGATTGATATTTTTGGTGTATTGGAAGTACCTCATTTCCCTTGACTTTCAGGTGGTCCCACTCTTTTCTATAAACATTCACTGACAAGAGCCATCCACAAACAAAGTCAGATCAGATGTTTCAAGGGTGTATGATCCGTAACTATTCCCTCGCTCTGCTCAATTGCAAAGCGCACAGCTGCACCAGATTTCAAACAACCAGGAAGAGCTTTGGGCTCAGGATCTAATGTGGCAGAGAGGTAAGGCACAGGCAGCTTTACCACACCGTGCTTTTGTTCTGGAACTGAGTGAGCACACCCTTCTTTTTCATGACAAAAGAAGGAGGACTCTTTGCCATAATCAGGAATTCTGAGCCAATGCACTACAAAGATGTTCTCTGAGCTCGAGGAAGGCTTTCATGCACTTGCTGTCAAACAACACCATGGTGCCAATTACGATCCGGTAAAAAATTTCCCCGTATGACTCGTATCCGGTCTTTTTACCGTACGAATCGTACAAGTGCCGTACAAACTGGCAATCACGATTCGCATGGTAAAAAGTCCATACGATTCGCAATGGGAATTATTCCCCACACGTCCTCGGGTCGGAAAATGTGTTACCGTACAAATGTGAAAAGTGAAGTCCGACCGCGGAATCACGATCCATCCTGTGCGTCCGATGTCACAACCGGATGGAAAAAACACCGTCCGCACGGAACTCCCATAGCAACCATGGAGACGTGCCTGCATATGCGCCGACCCCCCCCAGCCCCCGTGAGTACGCGCCGACCCCCCCAGCCCCCGTGAGTACGCACCGACCCCCCTCCAGCCCCCGTACGTACGCGCCGACCCCCCCCCAGCCCCCGTGAGTACGTGCCGACCCCCCCCAGCCCCCGTGAGTACGCGCCGACCCCCCCGTGTATGTACACCCGTGTACGTGTCGAACCCCCCTGTGTATGTACACCCGTGTACGTGTCGAACCCCCCGTGTATGTACACCCGTGTACGTTCGAGTCGTACCCCCACCCGTGTATGTACACCCGTGTACGTGTCGAACCCCCCTGTGTATGTACACCCATGTACGTGTCGAACCCCCCGTGTATGTACACCCGTGTACGTACGCGCCGAACCCCCCCGTGTATGTACACCCGTGTACGTGTCGAACCCCCCCCGTGTATGTACACCCGTGTACGTGTCGAACCCCCCGTGTATGTACACCGGTGTACGTACGCGCCGAACCCCCCGTGTATGTACACCCGTGTACGCGCCAAACCCCCCCCGTGTATGTACACCCGTGTACGTGTCGAACCCCCCGTGTATGTACACCCGTGTACGTGTCGAACCCCCCGTGTATGTACACCCCTGTACGTGTCGAACCCCCGTGTATGTACACCCGTGTACGTACGTGCCGAACCCCCCCGTGTATGTACACCCGTGTACGCGCCGAACCCCCCCGTGTATGTACACCCGTGTACGTGTCGAATCCCCCGTGTATGTACACCCGTGTACGTGTCGAACCCCCCGTGTATGTACACCCATGTACGTGTCGAACCCCCCGTGTATGTACACCCCTGTATGTGTCGAACCCCCCGTGTATGTACACCTGTGTACGCACCGAACCCCCCGTGTATGTACACCCGTGTACGTGTTGAACCCCCCCGTGTATGTACACCCGTGTATGTGTCGAACCCCCCGTGTATGTACACCCGTGTACGTGTCGAACCCCCGTGTATGTACACCCCTGTACGTGTCGAAACCCCCCGTGTATGTACACCCGTGTACGCGCCGAACCCCCCGTGTATGTACACCCGTGTACGCGCCGAACCCCCCCGTGTATGTACACCCGTGTACGTGTCGAACCCCCGTGTATGTACACCCGTGTACGTGTCGAACCCCCCGTGTATGTACACCCCTGTACGTGTCGAACCCCCCCGTGTATGTACACCCGTGTACGTACGCACCGAACCCCCCGTGTATGTACACCCGTGTACGCACCGAACCCCCCGTGTATGTACACCCGTGTACGTGTCGAACCCCCCGTGTATGTACACCCGTGTACGTGTCGAACCCCCCGTGTATGTACACCCGTGTACGTGTCGAACCCCCCGTGTATGTACACCCGTGTACGTGTCGAACCCCCCGTGTATGTACACCCGTGTACGTGTCGAACCCCCCCGTGTATGTACACCCATGTACGTGTCGAACCCCCCCGTGTATGTACACCCCTGTACGTGTCGAACCCCCCGTGTATGTACACCCGTGTACGTACGCGCCGAACCCCCCCGTGTATGTACACCCGTGTACGCGCCGAACCCCCCCGTGTATGTACACCCGTGTACGTGTCGAACCCCCCGTGTATGTACACCCGTGTACGTGTTGAACCCCCCGTGTATGTACACCCATGTACGTGTCGAACCCCCCGTGTATGTACACCCCTGTACGTGTCGAACCCCCCGTGTATGTACACCCGTGTACGCACCGAATGGGGGAGCCACCACTGCGTATTACTAGGGTTTGTATGGGGGCGTCCTTTTCTTAATTGGCATTCACCCATTGGAATACTCTCCTGCTTAAACTGCGCCGAACCACTGATTTTGTGGCTTTCCATAAATTATTGAAAACCTGGCTGTTTGTTGTATAATTGTGATTTTCTGGCGCGTTGCCAGTGCTTAATTTGAGCCTGTGGTTTCCGGTCTTCAGCACCAGCACTTAATCATCAACACCGGCGCTTGAGCACTAGTTAGGCACCCATTCATTTTTGGTGGACAGAGGCAGATTAAGTGATTTTCCCAGAATCACAGGACGTTAAGCCAACGCCGAGACTTGAACCTGGTTCCCCAGCTCCGAAGTCGGCAGCTCTGGCCATTACGCCTCATCCCCTCCCCACTTGTAGGGTTTCTTGGTTTTGTGTTAGGCAGCGCTAACAGTAGAAATGGGCTGGTTGAAGCTGCCTCCTGACGAGAGCCCCGGCACTTCTTTTTTTACAAATTAACCACTGGGCGTTGCGCCTTCTTATTGTATCAGATCTTGGTCTAGTGGAGGATGAGTGTGCACTTTATAAATATCATAAATAATGAACATTAATTCCAGGTGACTGGTCTCCTGCTATCTCATGCATAGTGTTGGACAGGCCACACGAAGGGCTTGCTCCCTCCCCGCACGACAGGGCCCGAGCTCCGGCCCACCAGGCATAACCCACGAAAAGCACCTGTACCCCGTCTCCCGACGGATCTTCTGCCCTCGGACCTCTACTCATCACGGGGCCCAGCCCCACCGGCTCCCCCGGCCGGTTCAAGCCGCCATCTTGGGCCCTGCACCACGAGGCCGCGTGGCCTCGCCCCGACCCTAACCCCGGGCCTGGCCGGCCCCGACATCCCGGCACCACCACCCACCCAGGAGGTGAGCGGACCACTTGACAGGTCAATGGGAGGACGAAGTGTCAAGAGCTCTTCCCCCGCCAGGTGCCGATCGCCTCCAGCTCCCCCAGGCGCTGGCTCCACCCCCTGCTGGGTGTCTGGACACCTTCATCCCGGGCCCTCCGACCTCCAAGTGCGAGGGTCCGGACATCAAAGGGCGCCTGCCCTATAACTGGGGCAACTCCGGAGCAGGAAGGCAGTTGTATCCTGGAGTCGAGAGACACCGAGAGAACTCAGCCTTGACGGACTACTGGCGCTGCCGTAGCCCGCTCTTGTGAACCATCGTCCTGCCTGCTGGCGCTGCCGCGGTCTTCTGCAACATCCATCCTCGTCGGGACCTGCTGGCGCTGCCGCGGCCCGTTGTAACGACCATCCTCACCGGGACCTGCTGGCGCTGCCGCGGACCGTACATCGACCATCTTTCCGGGACCTGCTGGCGCTGCCGCGGACCGTGTACCGACCATCTTTCCGGGACCTGCTGGCGCTGCCGCGGACCGTGTCCCGACCATCTCGACCGGGACCTGCTGGCGCTGCCGCGGCCCGTACCAACTAAACCACCAAGCTCGAGGATTGTGAGCTAGTCATCATCTCATCCGAACTACCTGACTGGTAAACAGACTGTCCCGCTCCCCCTTACCCTGCATTGAGAGACTTGAATCGAGGGGACCCCTGAGTCCAGACCTCCTTGTACCATTCAACCGTACCTTAAGAAGTGCTTATAAAGAACACTGAACCTTATCCGTGTGTGGTATCTGTCTGTGGGGGGGGGGGAAGTTACTTGTCTGTACGATCGCTGGAGACGGCTCTCCCCGGAGACCTCTCCTCCTGACCCCGGCCGACCCTCCCGGTCCGTCTACCCTTTCTAACACATAGGGTTTGTGATCTTGAATTAGGGCCCGCTGGGTTTGCGTGACTTTTCCGGCACCAACCCCACACAGAAGGTTCGGATGGGATTTACAATCCCGTGCAAATCGTGATTTGTGTTGGATCGTAACCCAAAGTAACAAATAGTTGTCCAAAGGGCTGCCTTCTGTTACTTTGCATTAAGGGGCCGTTCCCTGGTTGGTGAAATGCAACCACCCATGGCTTCTGCCGCCAATCCCTATCTACAAATCCTGCACCTCCTCGAGGCCGGCAGAACAAGGAGAAAGGTTTCCATTTCTTCTTGTTTTTACACTTTGCATGTGTGCCGTATTGTACAGCATCATGCATACAAAGTGGGTAAAGCTTTAAAGCATAGTTTTTGTACTGGAAGGGACCCTTTACAGTACAAAAACTAAGGGGCAGATTTACAAGCCCCATGCCCCACATTTACGCTTCCGTTGCGTCACTTCTGTGACGCAGCGGCGGCGTAAACCATGCACCATGTTGCTCCTTATTTACAACGTGACGCATCTAGGGAGATGCGTCACGTTGTAAAGCCCTGCGCCACATGAAACCTGCGTTAGGTTTCATGTGGGTGTTCCGGCGCAGGGTGGGCGTTCCGTCGCAGGAACGCCTCGTAAAAGTGATGCAGTGAAATCTACAAGATTTCACTGAGTCACTTTTACGTCCATGCTACGTCAAAACCCTGCACCTGCTTGAAGCAGGCGTAAGGAGTGACGCAGCATGTTAGGCATAAGGCGCCCCTGAGCATTGCTGGAGCCACGTTGCGCTTGTGACACGACTCCAGCAATGCGCCGCCCTTACGCCATAGGATGCGACACGCATCGCCCTATCCTTGCACCACGGTGCGCCGTATTGCAAATTCAACGCATTCGTGGTGGTGCAGGGAGGGAATTGCATGTCGCATCTTTTCTGGCGCATCCCTGTTGATTTGCAGAGATGCGCCAGAACTCGTAAATCTGCCCCTCAGCTTCAAACAACGCAGACAATCTTGCACTATGGCGAACGCGTGTCTGTGCTGGTGCACGGCTTCCTAAAGCGCCCCCGCACAGGCAGAAAGAGTAACAGCACCACAACTTGCCCCCGCACAGGCAGAAAGAGTAACAGCACCACAACTTGCCCCCGCACAGGCAGAAAGAGTAACAGCACCACAACTTGCCCCCGCACAGGCAGAAAGAGTAACAGCACCACAACTTGCCCCCGCACAGGGAGAAAGAGTAACAGCACCACAACTTGCCCCCGCACAGGCAGAAAGAGTAACAGCACCACAACTTGCCCCCGCACAGGCAGAAAGAGTAACAGCACCACAACTTGCCCCCGCACAGGGAGAAAGAGTAACAGCACCACAACTTGCCCCCGCACAGGGAGAAAGAGTAACAGCACCACAACTTGCCCCCGCACAGGCAGAAAGAGTAACAGCACCACAACTTGCCCCCGCACAGGCAGAAAGAGTAACAGCACCACAACTTGCCCCCGCACAGGGAGAAAGAGTAACAGCACCACAACTTGCCCCCGCACAGGGAGAAAGAGTAACAGCACCACAACTTGCCCCCGCACAGGCAGAAAGAGTAACAGCACCACAACTTGCCCCCGCACAGGCAGAAAGAGTAACAGCACCACAACTTGCCCCCGCACAGGCAGAAAGAGTAACAGCACCACAACTTGCCCCCGCACAGGCAGAAAGAGTAACAGCACCACAACTTGCCCCCGCATAGGCAGAAAGAGTAACAGCACCACAACTTGCCCCCGCACAGAGAGAAAGAGTAACAGCACCACAACTTGCCACCGCACAGGCAGAAAGAGTAACAGCACCACAACTTGCCCCCGCACAGGCAGAAAGAGTAACAGCACCACAACTTGCCCCCGCACAGAGAGAAAGAGTAACAGCACCACAACTTGCCCCCGCACAGAGAGAAAGAGTAACAGCACCACAACTTGCCCCCGCACAGGCAGAAAGAGTAACAGCACCACAACTTGCCCCCGCACAGGCAGAAAGAGTAACAGCACCACAACTTGCCACCGCACAGGCAGAAAGAGTAACAGCACCACAACTTGCCCCCGCACAGGCAGAAAGAGTAACAGCACCACAACTTGCCCCCGCACAGAGAGAAAGAGTAACAGCACCACAACTTGCCCCCGCACAGAGAGAAAGAGTAACAGCACCACAACTTGCCCCCGCACAGGCAGAAAGAGTAACAGCACCACAACTTGCCCCCGCACAGAGAGAAAGAGTAACAGCACCACAACTTGCCCCCGCACAGGCAGAAAGAGTAACAGCACCACACCTTAGTAGCTAAAGCAGGTGCTGTGCTGCTGTCTCCCCTTCATACAGCGCAGTGCGTCAACCTTCCCTGCTGCCCTGCGTTGCGTGACTTCTGTGCATATACTTTTATTTTGGTTGTTCTGTGTATCTACCTTACCCAGAACCTGATTCTCAGATCTTTGGATACATTCGTTTCCTGGAAAGACATTGGTTGCACTTGGACGCTGCTGTGTTTACGTTTCAGCAGGTTTTGCTTCACTTGGCTAGTATTAGTTCTAATTACTCACAGGTAGTTTTCTTGACTGATTCCCCCTCACTAGTTTCTGTGGCTCTGTTTAGTAACAGGATAAGTGTGTCCGCGGCTTCAGCCACCTGCTTTCTTGTTTTTCTTGCTTTTACGTTTTTTGTTCACGATCTTTGCAGTGTTTTTTACTCCCCTCTTGCCATACTCAGTGAATTCTGTGGTGGATCTCTTTCGTATTTAGTATGATAAGTACATATTCTGATATATGTCTTGAAGTCTTTCTTTTTAGCATGCATTTTATCATCTTAAGGGTGGACTTTCAGTGTTTCCGGACTCTTTGTCCTGAAGATGGTCGCGCAGATCGACTCTTTTTGAGTCCAAGACATCGACAAACTTCCCACATCAACCTACCAATGTGAACAGGGTTTACTATTCAGTTTATCGTCGTTTGTGGATGATACACCTCTCCTGCGGTGTCGTTATCACTGCAATGACATCGCAGTGGGATCTGTGTCTCGTGGGAGCTGTGTCTACTGCTGTATCATTATTACTACAGTGACAACGCAGTGGGAGCTGTGTCTAGTGGGAGCTGTGTCTACTGCTGTATCATTATTACTACAGTGACAACGCAGTGAGAGCTGTGTCTAGTGGGAGCTGTGTCTACTGCGGTGACGTTATTACTGCAGTGACATCGCAGTAGGAGCTGTGTCTAGTGGGAGCTGTGTCTAGTGGGGGCTGTGTCTACTGCGGTTGAGCTATTACTGCAGTGACATCGCAGTGGGAGCTGTGTCTAGTGGGAGCTGTGTCTACTGCGGTGACGTTATTACTGCAGTGACATCGCAGTGGGAGCTGTGTCTAGTGGGGGCTGTGTCTACTGCGATTGAGCTATTACTGCAGTGACATCGCAGTGGGAGCTGTGTCTAGTGGGAGCTGTGTCTACTGCGGTGACGTTATTACTGCAGTGACATCGCAGTAGGAGCTGTGTCTAGTGGGAGCTGTATCTAGTGGGGGCTGTGTCTACTGCGGTTGAGCTATTACTGCAGTGACATCGCAGTGGGAGCTGTGTCTAGTGGGAGCTGTGTCTACTGCGGTGACGTTATTACTGCAGTGACATCGCAGTGGGAGCTGTGTCTAGTGGGGGCTGTGTCTACTGCGATTGAGCTATTACTGCAGTGACATCGCAGTGGGAGCTGTGTCTAGTGGGAGCTGTGTCCACTGCGGTGTCGTAATTAATGCAGTGTCTACTGCAGAGAAGCTATTACTGCAGTGACATCGCAGTCGGAGCTGTGTCTACTGCGGTGAAGTTATTACTGCAGTGACATCGCAGCGGTAGCTGTGTCTACTGCGGTGAAGTTATGACTACAGTGCCATCGCAGTGGGAGCTGTGTCTATTGCGGTGAAGTTATTACTGCAGTGACATTGCAGTAGGAGTTAACTTATTGAAATGACATGACAGTGGGAGTAATTATCATTGCAGTGACTGCACAGTGGGAGCTGTGTCTACTGCTGTGAAGTTATTACTGCAGTGACATCGCAGTGGGTGCTGTGTCTACTGTGGGGGAGCTATTGCCGCAGTGACATCCCAGTGGGAGCTATGTCTATTGGGGTGGAGCTATTACTGCAGTAACATCACAGCGGGAGCTGTGTCTACTGTGGTGAAGCTATTACTACAGTGAGATCGCAATGGGAGCTGTGTCTACTGCGGTGGAGCTATTACTGCAGTGACATCGCAGTGGGAGCTGTGTCTACTGCGGTGGAGTTATTACTGCAGTTACATCGCAATGGGAGCTGTGTCTACTGTGGGGGAGCTATTGCCGCAGTGACATCCCAGTGGGAGCTATGGCTATTGGGGTGGAGCTATTACTGCAGTAACATCACAGCGGGAGCTGTGTCTACTGTGGTGAAGCTATTACTACAGTGAGATTGCAATGGGAGCTGTGTCTACTGCGGTGGAGCTATTACTGCAGTGACATCATAGTGGGAGCTGTGTCTACTGCGGTGAAACTATTACTGCAGTGACATCGCAGTGAGAGCTGTGTCTATTGCGGTGAAACTATTACTGCAGTGATATCGCAGTGGGAGCTGTATCAAGGGGGAGCTGTGTCTACTGCGGTGAAGTTATTACTGGAGTGACATCGCAGCAGCAGCTGTGTCTACTGCGGCGAAGTTATTACTGCAGTGATATTGCAGTAGCAGTTAACTTATTGAAATGACATGGCAGTGGGAGCTGTATCTACTGCGGTGAAGTTATTACTGCAGTGACATCACAGTGGGAGCTGTGTCTACTGCGGTGGAGCTATTACTGCAGTGACATCGCAGTGGGAGCTGTGCCTCCTGCCGTGGAGTTATTACTGCAGTAACATTGCAGTGGGAGCTGTATCTAGTGGGAGCTGTGTCTACTGTGGAGACGTTATTACTGCAGTAACATCGCAGCGGTAGCTGTGTCTACTGCGGTGAAGATATTACTGCAGTGACATTGCAGTAAGAGTTAACTTATTGAAATGACATGACAGTGAGAGTAATTATCATTGCAGTGACTTCATAGTAGGAGCTGTGTCTACTGCGGTGAAGTTATTACTGAAGTGACATCGCAATGGGAGCTACGTCTACTGAGTTGGAGCTATTACTGCAGTGACATTGCAGCGGGAGCTATGTCTACTGGGGTGGAGCTACTACTGCAGTCACATTGTAGTGGGAGCTGTATCTACTGCGGTGGAGCTATTACTACAGTGACATGGCTGTGGGAGCTGTGTCTACTGCAGTGAAGCTATCACTGCAGTGACATCGCAGTGAGAGCTGTGTCTACTGCGGTGAAACTATTACTGCAGTGACATCGCAATGGGAGCTGTGTTTATTGCGGTGAAGTATTAATGCAGTGACATTGCAGTGGGAGCTGTATCTAGTGGGAGATGTGTCTACTGCGGTGAAGTTATTACTGCAGTGACATCGCAGCAGTAGCTGTGTCTACTGCGGTGAAGTTATAACTACAGTGCCATCGCAGTGGGAGCTGTGTCTATTGCGGTGAAGTTATTGCTGCAGTGACATCGCAGTGGGAGCTGTGTCTATTGCGGTGTAGTTATTACTGCAGTGACATTGAAGTGGGAGTTAGCTTATTGGAATGACATGGCAGTGAGAGCAGTTATCATTGCAGTGACATCACAGTGAGTATGCATTTTCTTCAGTGATATACTGAGAACTACTGCAGTGATATCACAGTGTCACTACTATATCTACCTTTATTTACTGCAGAGACAACCTAGACAACCTCAGTGATCCGAACACCACCGCCCTCCTTGAGAACTTCACCAACATATGACTGAAGCAACTTGTCTCCACCCCCACACGGCAGAACACACATTCGACCCCATCTTCGTCAGAGGAAACAACATTTGCTTCAGCCGCACCACGGAACCGCTCTGGACAGACCACAATTGCATCCATTTCTCTTACTCGGAACCCACTGCACACAAGCGCACGCCCCGCCTCCCATGCAGAAACTGGAACAAAGGCTCCCAAGTACACCTCACCTCTATCCTCAGCTGCAATCCTCCCCACTACGAAAGACGCCAACACAGCTGCAAGTAACCTCCACCATTGGATCGCCAATTGCGCCAACACTCTTTCCCCTCTCCAGAACACCACCAGAAGACACAACACAACAGCCACCTGGGTCACCAGGGACCTCCAAGAATCCAAGCGCTCTTGCCGACGACTGGAGAAAACATGGAGAAACAGCAAAACCCCGGAAGCACGCTCCGCCTTTAAGGCCGCCACCATGGCACTCCACCATCTCATCAAATGAACAAAGAAAAACTTCATCGAAGAAAGAATCCTCTCCAACTTCCACAACTCCAAGGAACTCTTTGCCATCATACAAGAATTCACCATACCCAACAGTGAAACAATAAACAGCTCCTTCTTCCACCGCAAGATCAAGACGCTCTATGACAACTTCAACGACCAAAACCATGGCACCGCCCCAACACCCCCCTCCCCCCAGTGACGACATCCAACAGACCCTCCTCAACTGGACCCCGGTCACCACAGAAGACACTGCAAAGACAATGAAAAGCATCCACTCTGGAGCACCTACTGACCCCTGCATGCCACACATCTTCTACAGGGCCGCCACCACTATTTCACCCAAACTATGCCGAACTATCAACTGCTCCCTCGAGACCGCCACATTTCCTGATGACTTTCAATGTGCCGAAGCCAACCCCCTCCTCAAGAAGCCCTTTGCAGCCCGATGGATCTCAAGAACTTCAGGCCTATCTCACTACTCCCTTTCGTCACCAAAGTCATTGAGCAAGTCGACAACACCCAGCTATCACACTTCATAGAAACCAACAACATCATAGACAGCTCTCAATCTGGATTCCGCAGCAACCACAGCACCGAGACTGCCCTCATAACTGCCAAAGACAAAATCTGCACCCTCCTCAACCATGGCCACACTGCAGCTCTCATCCTCCTGGACCTTTCAGCAGCCTTCGACACTCACTCCCACACACACTAGCCGCCAGACTCCATGACGCCGGCATTCAGGGAACAGCCTTAGACTGGACTCGATCTTTTCTCTCAGGCAGGACACAAAGAATAAGACTCCTGCCCTTCCTTTCTGAACTAGCAGAGATCAGGTGCGGATCCTCCCTCAGCCCCACCCTCTTCAATGTCTACATGTCCCCCCTCACAACCATCGTCACTAAACACTAAACACGGACTCAGCACGGTCTCATTCGACGATGACACCAAGCTCATGCCAGGAAGACCATCACCCACACACTGATCACCCGCAGAATGGACTACAGAAACGCTCTCTGCTCTAATCAATAAAAAACTCATCCGCAATCTCCAGACCGTCCAGAACGCCGCAGCCAGACTTATCCTTGACATCCCACAACATGACCACATCACCCAGCACCTCTGTGACCTCTACTGGCACCCCGTCGAAAGAATAACCTTCAAACTGCTGACACACGCTTACAAAGCCCTCCATAACACCTCCATAACACCGGACCCCAATACCTCAACTAACAAATCTCCTTCCACGCCCCCAAGAGTGACCTCCGCTCTGCTGACCTCGTCCTAGCCACTTTCCCTCATTTCTACAGGACCAAAGCAGGTGGAAGATCCTTCTCCTACGTCACAGCCAAGACCTAGAGCAAACTCCCCGTCACCTCCGATGGAGCTGAACCAATCTATTATGCACCACAACTGTGCCAGGCATATCTCCTCCTTCCAGGTGTTCACAGTTCACAGCAGGACTGCAGTCCTACAGGCAACCACCAGAGGGCAGCAAGCGTCTGAAGCGAACCTCCAAAGTTAGTCCAACGCAGAGCAGCGATTCTTCACTCCAGGCCTTTCAACTGGCAGGCAGCGCCCCCTGTGTGAGCCCAGGCGAGCGGGCCGCCACTCAACACCTTCCTGGCTCTTGACCTTTGCGGTGAGTGTAGCCGCCGCCCTGTCTGCTGGTGTTAATGTGTTATATTACTGCCTGTTACTTTATTTCTGCAGTGTGTGCATCGACACCGGGATTACAGCGCTTTACAAGGAAGATGATAACATCGCAAGGTAAGTAAGAGATGCCGCGGTGGCACAATGGACAGCACGGCGAGTACACTGAGCCGAAAGGCGGCCACGCAGTTGTGAACGTCAGCAGCACAACACATTGTGGAAATGGCCAATGACAGGACAGCTCCAAATATCTGAGCACCCTTGCACGGCATGAGGTTCATACACTGGGGGCTGGGGGTCCAGAAGAGCTGGTGAACAGAGGGAGGGGGTCCGGATAATGGTACCCCAGAGAGGGACAGCGCCAAGAGGCAGCAGAGGGATTATGGAACAGGCGGAGGGCAGAATCTGATCAATAGGTTGATTGAAAACCTGTTGGGAGGGGGAGGAGTCCTTGAAAGAGGAGGAGGAGTTTAGGCGCTGATTTATAATTTGGCGGACAGATTGTAATCCGTTGGGGCGATGGAGTAAATTACTCCGTCACCCTGAAGGAGTACCTACCTGCCAACATTAGAAATGGCCGTCAGCTTGGTGGACATGTCTCTCTTTCACTGGAACTGCCGTCCCGGCGGTCTGTCTATGAGAATGCATTGGAACTTTGCCTACGGTTCCATCAAGCATGACAGAGCTGTATGGGAAACTTTCGATTTTTAAAAATGAAACCCCAAAGTCGGAGTTGTTTTTGAAAATAAAAAAACAATACCCCTGTCACCATGGGAGTCAACCCCCATGGGGTGCCCCTTCACCCCATGGGTGAGGGGGCACCCCATTTTTTCATTTCATTTTTTATTGCCCATTATGGCCAGGGTTTTCCTGGTGGTGACGGCAGTAAAAAAACAGCTATATATCCGCAATTCTAAGTTGGGGGGTTAGACATATAGTCATTTTACAGACATATAGCCATTCCTCCGACAGCGCTTACTCTGTCGGGTTGTTGGAGAAGTTCGGCCATGCCAAATATAAAGCATTTTCTTCCATTCCTAAATTATGGTCCACTCGCATTTAAATTCAGCGGGTGGACCATTATATAGGCATTAAGGATACTCCGTCGCGGTGGAGCATGCTTACCGCCAATATATAAATCAGGCCCTAAAGCTGTTTCTTAAAGGTGTCTAGCGAGGCAGTGGGGGAGACTAGAAGACTAGGGGGCATATTATCAAGCATGGCGTTAAAATTATCGACGCTTTAGCGCCAGAAAATGGGCTTGATAATATGCCACAGAGAGTTCCAATAGAAGCCCCTGTTGACACCAGAACATGGGCTTCTATGGGAATTCTCATGGGCATATTATCAAGCCCATTATCGCCGCTTTGGCGTCAGTTTTCTGCTGCTAAAGCGGCGATAATATTAACGCCGTTTCTTGATAATATGCCCCCTGGTGAGAAAGAATGAGGATTCTGCTAAGCATGACCTGAGAAGCTAGGTTGATTTAAAGACATGGAGGCTAGCTTTATGCATAAATCTTCAATGACACACCCCAGCCCCGCCTTTACAGATTAGTACTTGAAACTAAATAATCTTATAACTCCGGGGTATCTCTTCTATCAAGCCTCCCTTCCTTCCACCTCCGTTCCGCTTGAACGACTCCTCGACCATCGTCACCTCTTGTTTCATCTGAAATGAAACCTCTTCTTTACAGGTGCGGCGCCTCAGCGAAGACAGAGGAGCATCGCCCCGCTGCTCTCAGAGCAGTGGAAAAGGGAAAAATAAAAAGATTATAACAACGTTATGATCATTTTATTTTTTGTTGCTGCGGGGCTGGGTTAGGGCGGGGCTGGTGTCACAGGCAGGAGGAGCGGTTCATGCTCTTAAGTGCACAGGACGGTTTGACTGCATTAGAGCCTGGGAAGCAAACATGCACAGTCTCTCTGTCCCCGTTTGAGGACCGAACCACGGCGCTCAGACCAATCACAACGCTGCATTGCAGTGTTGTGATTGGCTTAGGGGAGCCGGTGTGCTTCCTGCTTCTTCCGGACTTGGAGTCAGAGAAGAGAAGCAGAGAGACGACGGGGGAGGTAAGTGTTGTTTTTTTTATATTTTTCAGCTCCTCTGCCCCGCCACCCCAATTCCCTACCAGCCGCCACTGCTTCTTCATGTATACTTTTCTGTTGATCTTTTCTATGATCCCTCTCCTAGCATGATAAAATATTAATCATTCATATATATCTTACTGCATCATAATTAAACTCTTGCTCACCCTCTATCTTTTTTAAGACAACCACTTCCATGCATCACATATCTTCCAAACCTAACTCACTTCAGTTCACCATGAAATAATTCTTTCTTTCCACTTTCATACTGGTGCACAGGACAGGCCTCCGTGTCTTTAATAAAGTCTTGATTCTTGTGTCATGCTTAAGAGAATTGTCATTTTATGGCAAGATCGGAGGCTTTCATTATGCATGTTTAAAGTCCCTCAAGGCCATGTTAACCTCATGCGCCACCCTCCTCAAATAAATAATTGCGGTCACACTTGCATTTGACCTCAGCCTTCATTGCCATCCAAGTTTCCCCTGCCAGAAAAACTTTACTCACTGTAAGTCCCCTTGAAATGGTGCCCCAAACCTTGCCATACCTACTCCATCACCTTCTTTATCTACCTAGCAAACTTTGATGTAGAAACTTCTTTGTAAGGCTTCACATACCACTTGATGGTCTGAAATCACGCATAGACCCCTCCTACACCCGCAGGCACCTCACCATGTTTTGTTTCTGGTGATCACCTAAATGTGTATAAAATGTTGACGCCCTCGTAGTCTTAGTTCTTCTGGCCACCAGAAAAAACTTCCCAACCGGGTTATAAAATACAGTACTGACCTGACTTGAAGCAGACATGCAAGCGTTGCCAATTTCCCAGTCAACTGTTTCAAACTCAAATTCCTATTAGACGTTCTAGCTGTTATTGATGTAAGCAAGATCACGGATGATAGATCTTTCTGTCAATAATATCCTGCCCGTCCACCACATTGTCAGTTATACCACATACAGACGATGTAGGCTTATGGTGGTGAAACAAACACTGTGGATGTCGGCTCTTCCATTTGAGCGAAGGAGCGTCAGCCCACTAAGGACGGGGCGGGGCCAGTGCTGATGAGTGGCAGCAGGGAGCTGTTGGGTTATGTTTAAAATGTGCATGTCCCTTTGGCCAGCCGTCTTGTGATGGCCGGCCAGGCATAGGCATTTTAAACGTCTCTAACCTGGCTGGCTTAGACAGCTGGGTTAGAGAAAGCAGAGGCCTCCAGTACTCTTGAGAGCGCTGAGTGAGGCCGCTCCCTGTAATCCTGGTGTTACTTTCATGCTGGTGAGAGCAGCGCCAGGGTTTGTTCGGGGAGTTGGCTGGGTCCTACGTTGAAGCCTGCCATCAAAGGCCGCAGGAGGAGGATGCCACGTTGAGTCACAGAGGAAGGTAAGTCTATTTTATTTGTATTTTTTTGTCACCCGCCACCACCCTTGGTACATGCCAGCCGCCACTGAACAAAGGACTCCTAAGTGGAGTCTCTACATACCTTTTCCATTATTCGCAGTCCTGCGTAGGTTACAATGGTCTGTGTTTGATGCAATCTGTCATCTGACGCGTACATGTATGTTGACACAATATTCCATCGCATTGGGATACACAGTTTTAGGGCCATTTTGTCACTTGCCTCACTTGCAGACCTCCTCAGCAGTTTGTGCTCATTTTCTGCTACTGGAGCCCACTATGGCTGAAGGATCGGGTGACAGGGCACCCAACTTCATTCCAGAGGAACTGTAAATACTTGTACAGGGGGCCCTGACCAACTACAGACAGCTATATGGTCCAGAAAACATTCATGTATGGACCATTTATTCAATTACATAAATATGTTGACTTCACAAACTAATAACCACTGTAAAAGTACTGCCATCCACCGTAATCGATGCTTATCATAAACAATTTTGGATTTAATATACATTGTAATCCGAGGTATGAGTAAAATCACATGTAATGCTGACCTTGTGTGTCTTTAATATAAAATATCTGTCTTACTAGAACTCAAATTACGCTTAAAAATGTTAAGAACCATATCACCCAGGGAAAACGCAAAGCTTCCCTTTGTAAAATCTAATGCATGAATTAAAAATGCTGTAAAAAAGCAAAAACAAGAAAGATTTATGTGTATGACATTATTTAGTTTAGATATCACTGATTTTTAAATGAAGAACATTATTAAGGTGACATTATTTTTCCCCATTATCATTCAATTAAAAAAATCTTACATTTAAAAATATTAAAAATTACGCTTTCCATCAAGATTTCTTATATTAGCAAATCCAAATACATTGCATTTTTAGGACATGCAGGCATACTTTTTGGCATGGGCAAGCAATGTGATAAACCATGCCAACTAATATTCCAGTGAACCAAATAATAGCATACTTGGTGTCACTAAGCACTTCATGTTTAAGGGGTTATGGTTTTACCATGGCTTATACGTTTTAGGACAAGGCAGTATGAGAGGCAAGGAAGTCCTTGCTTATTGTGCTTAATTTAAAACATAATATTGAAACTGCCTTTAAAAAATGTACAGTCAAGTTTACTTTCACAAGGGCCTTAAATGTTTTAACTTGTTGACTGTGTGCTTCTTGAGTTTTTGCAAATAGACATTTGTAAATAGAAGACAGTTCTCTAGAGGACTTTTTAGGCAGAATGACTACTTCATCACAATGTGACATTAAGCCCACAATTCTCAAAATAATTTCAAGTACTGAACAATACATTATTGGTATGGTGTTGTACCCAAGCATCACATTCCCATGGAGCATCATTGATTAAAAAAAACATATCTGAATATATCAAAAAATAACTTCAGACCACATTGATATATTGGCAACATGAATCCTGATTTAGAGTTTGGGGGACACGACTCCATCATAGATTGTACACTCATCCCATCTGCTTTATTACAATCCCATAGGATATAAGGTACTTGTAATAAAGTTAACAATATATCCGTCAGGTCTGTGATGGACTACCCATCCAATAAATCCTAAATCAGGCACACACATTTCTTTTTAAACAACACAATATGGTTGTCATTATTATAGCCTTATAGCCCGCCGTAGCGTGCTATACCGGCTATTAAAGGCCCGCTGCACCGTTAAAGGCCCGAGCCGAAGGCGAGGGACTTTAACAAAAGCAGCGGGACTTTAATAGCGGTATAGCCCTGCTACGAAGGGCTATAAGGCTATTAGAACATTCTGCCACTAGAGGGCAGAATGTTCTCACAAATTAAACAAAGCCTTCAGGGAGCGCGAGGGGATTCAAATCCCCTCAGGCTCCCTGAAGTTTTTGTTCACAGCCAGAGCTGTGAACAAAGAAGCATTGGAATGTTGGCGCTCCGGGCTTATACCAGCCATTATAAGCCCGGAGCGCTCCATTGTTTTCAATGGAGCTGCCAGCATTCCAATGTTCTAATTTAAATTATTCCACATTTGTTTGACTGAAAAGGTAACAGGTAATCAAGGCAACATTTAAAAGACAACATTGTGATCTGCATGATCTGCTTAGAATAAAGTGTATGGTATTTCTGTTACTGTAGTGAGTCATTAACACCACAAAAGGAAGAGAGAAATAATTGAACATATAGAGATGATCTATTTCTTGTGTGGTTTCAATCTCATACGTTATCTTTTTTTTTCTTTGTACTCTCACTGTGTGTAGGTCAGCCGCCATCCGATGATAAAAATCTAGCAGCCCATTGCCATTTGCCACTGCATGCACTTTAAGAAAGATAGGAGGACCTTCGGCGGTGGACATGCCTTATCACCCTAAATAAACTTGAATGTCCTCCTCACAAAAAACTGTTTGTGGCGCTCTCTGACCCCTATGACTGGTGCATTGTGGCCGTGGCCTACCCTGACCAGCATAGGGAAACAAAAGTCATGGATCAGCAAAAAGAGGGTAAGTGTATTAAAATGTAGCAATACATATGTTATTTCATATAAATGTTTTTAATAATTCAGGTTTTATTTTTAACAGATAAAATATCAGGAAATAATTTCAGCCATGATGTAGAGGTTTGCAGAAGGTTAACTCCATCACAAGCATAAGGAATATCCCAACGCCTTATTAGAAGTGCCATCGCATATAATGCAGATGCAAAAAAGACTGAACGCACATGCAACACATTTGTGAAGTTATTACCCACCAGCAATTTTTTTTAGGAATTTCAATTTTTGCAAATTGCTTTTTTTGTAAACAACTAGAGTTAGAATATATTCTTCTGCTGGTTATTTTTAAAGAAAAGCTATGTGACAAGTATTCCATTAACCATAAAATGTGAAAAGAGATATTTGACTCTAAATTGCAATAAGGGAGACAGGATACCTGTCACAGTTGTTTAAAAAAACCTAAGCTTCAAAGTTTAAAACCATCACTGTCAAAATCCTACAATTGTAAGTTTACAAAATCAATTCTGTCACAGATGTATTATGACAGTGTACACACACAAAGCTGTTTCTTTCTGCAAGTGGTTGATGAGACTCAAACTCCTTTGTTTCACGTAAAAAGTGTTGCAGCTGCACCTATGTATATTAGACATGATGTCTTCCAATGGGGGTACTTGAGTTTAATAAGTGTAACAGGTTTAGGATTTCTTGGCTATAGCTTGAACAAGAAAAATGTAATTAGCCCTCTAAGTCCAGGGCAAATATATGAACACACCGTTTACAAAAAGATCGCCATGCCCTATATAAAAAATGTTTTACAAACAGGATTTATCCATGTAGTTGTAGAAATCTAAGATCCAATATGTGTAAAGGTTAATGTTGGCCATGGCGTAACAGCATCCATCACGCGAAGGACCCTTTTCTCAATATCATTTGTATTACATAATGATAAATAATGCATATTTTCCATTTTGACAGACAGGAAATTTGTTCATAAAATGATAAAAATACCTATATGTTTTATAAATAAAAAGCCATCATTTTTCAATATCTTTATAACTTTTAAAAACGGTAACACCCAGATTTATAGATTGTTTAACTGGTTAATTCATTACAACTGTGAAGTAAATGACAACACTCTTATTGCAAATGTTGCATAATTTTAAAAACTTGTACCAAGGCAGACAGAATATAATTGACATTTCATAAGATGCAGTGGGTATAAAACTATTTATATGACTCTTGGTGATGTCCCTTTGTGTGGTGATGCAGGAAAGTGAATTATTATTTGCGGTGGACGATTGCCAATCTTAAGGAATAATATTACTATCCTGTCAGAATGAAGCACAAAAATTAAAATTATAAATAAACCAGAGTTCAACCCTTTTATAGCCATGGCACAGAGCAGACATGGTTAGCTAAGGGCAATCTGTAAAGTATTTATGCACTACCAAAGTAGTAATAAAGTTAAACAACCAATCAATAAAAATCAAACACAGAATTAGAAAAATATAGTAAATTCTTATAAACAAAATTCCACCAAAAAGAGAAACATCGAATAAGGGGAACCTGAGAACTAAGTTTTCAAAGTACGTTTAGCCTATCCTGTTTTAGGTTTAAACATATAATAACTGATAAAACCCCACCCAAGGGGAAATAACCCTCAACAGTGTAAACATACATATAAACACTGATAAGCACCTGTGCAACCACAACCTACATGCCACTCATAGAAAGGAAAAGGAGAGTGAAAGAGTCATTTTCATTTCTTCCTGAAGAGGCCAATACAATGTAACTTTGCTGTAAAAGGTAGCAGCAAGAAAGACTGGCCATTATTCTGCTTGAGTTTTGTTGTTTGGGATGTCACTAAAATATTGTTCCTTATTCCTTTTGCTTTTTTCAGTTTTGTGGTCTTTGGGTTAAAGATGCAGGGTTTAGAAGCATGTTTTAGGTCTTATTTAATTATTTTATAAACTGTAGAGAATCCGGAAATATCAAAATCATATTTGATATTTTGACTATGTTTGATTCTTTCACTGATAGGTAAAATGGCTGGTTTCATAAGAATCTTTCCCAGTATGTATCATTACTGTGACCCACAGACAGAGAATGGGTGAAACCCTTTGATACACCAGCCCCCTTTTCTATCGAGTTAGTGTTGATAGTAGGTGAATTGCCAAACATCCCTGGCGTTAAACATTCAATGCAAGATGTAGTGACAGGTATATGTGAAAAAAGTGCTGCCACCAAGCAGCTGGGATAGTGGTGAAAACCTGACACTGAAGTTTGGAAAACATAGAATGCAGTGTTACTTGAAATGCTGCTGCAGAAAGTTCATACCTAGTTCAACAAAGATTGGAGCGATATTGTTTGTATTTGCGGTGACTCAACTACATGTATGAAAAGGTTGTGTGCTGACCAGTCAAAATCGATACCTGAGCTGAAGTGCTTCCCTGTAAGACATCCTTGCCACTTGCTAGGTGGTATGCTGAAAGCATCTTAACAATCTTCAGAGTTAATGAAGAATGCTATTGACTTTGTAGTCCATTCTGGTGCACTGTTTCATTATTGGAGGTGTAGGAAAGTAGGATCTGCTTTCATGGTTACCCCCATTTTTTGCTGGTGTATGCTTTTCTTTACTAGTCTTTGCTAATCAGGACCCCAGTCACTGTGCTCTCTCCCTAAATTTGATTTTGTAAGTACTTCTGTACCTCCAGAATTGGCTACTGGTGTACCCCTGTAAGTCCCTAGTATATGGTACTAAGGTACCCATGGCATAGGTACACCAGGGGTCTCCCATGGGCTGCAGCATGTATTATGCCACTCATGAGAGACCACTCAAACTGTGACTAAATTCATGCCATTGCAGCCTGTGTTAGATGGACTAGCACCGCTTATGAGAGATATATAGTTTCTTTATATCTTAGGTCACTACACTTAAAACCTATGAGTCACCCCTAAGGCAGGCCTTTCAATCCTGAAGGTTACATGTGTGAGGGTGCCCTGCATGTGCAGGACGCCCTTACAAACCCCGTAGTCAATTCTCCAGGCTTTGTAAGTGTGGTCAGCCATTTTGATACATATTGTCGCCATGCGTCATTATGCAATGGCTAACTATATAGTGGCTGTGCTGAACCTGGGCATGTTTGGTATTAAACATGTTGGAATCATACCCCAACACTGGTAACAGTGTTGGGGTATGATTCCAATCACTGGGAAGCTTCTCTGGGAAGCCCACAGTACCCTCAGTAACAGCCTTCCAGGGTCTGCCAGCAAGCTAGTGCTGTTGCCGACCCCAGACACGGTTCTGCCCTCCTGGTGCTGAGCTGAGCTCGAGCAGGGGAAGGTAGAACAATAGTTTCCTGTCACAGGGAGATATGACCATTTCCCAGACAGGACTACTTTGAAGGGTACATTTGGTGCCCTCCAGGCATACTCCAGTTGGAACCAGTTCTGGGAGCCCTTGGCACCTGATCTGGCATGAAAGTGGACAAAGTACATGGGAGTATCCTCCCTTCTGTCTAGCCCCTTCTCTGGGAGGGACCCCAAGTCCTTCTAACCCACCTCCTAGGGTATTAAAGGGCTTACCTGTGGGTGGATCCTCAGATTCATCATGGGACAAGACTCAAGCCTGAAACCAATCACTCTTCGACCGTCTGGACACTTGGACCTCACTGGACTTTACCTGGAACCGAGACTGCATCATGGAAGACTCCTGGTGCTTCTCGTCTCGCTGTCCTGTAAGTCTTCTTAGTCGTCTGTGTCTGTGCTTCTACCAGGATCTTCAACAGACCAGTGGGCATCAAGGACACCTAAAGTATTCTCCCTTGGAGTGAAGGAGTCACTCCCCTGCATGTGCAGACACCGCAACAAAGCTGACTAGTCTGCTGCTCCTGACGTCCCACGGACTTCAAAAGGCTCAGCAACACAGGTGGTGGTTCTGCAACTTCCTTGAGGCCTGATCTGTCCTCTCTGCAATTTTGAGGCCAGCATCCATCTTCTGAAGCACTGGGACCAAACCCCTGTGCGCTGCGACAACTTGCCATTGCCTAGGCTTGTTGGATCTGCACTCCAGAGTTCTTCAGGCGACAAGAAGTTCCAATCTCCAGCATTTTTTCCTGCTAAGAACAGCATCTTCACCACATACTCTGCACCGTGGGCCTTCTTCGTTGGTGAGCTGCTCAAGGTCCTCTTCCCCCTCCTGTGCCTTTGGCTTGTGGGTCCTCTCGAGGGTCTTCTCTTGCTTCAGTGGGCTCTCAGCTTACTTCGGGCCTGCTCTGACTCTCCTGCACTTGATGCATCCCTTGGACCTTGCTGGTCCCAACATTGCTCCTTCATAATTTTCTACTTCTGTTGCTGCTGCCAAGGCTTGTTGTTGCTCCTGCAGGACACCGCCCCCCTGGTTCGCAAGTTCCGACATGGGACAGCTCGTGAACAGCTCCTGGTGTTTCTCAGCATCGCCTAGTCCTCACAGCTGCAGCGACAAGGTTACCATCATCACTCCTGCATCTTCCATCATCGGTGGGCTTTGCTCTTCCGTGCCTCCTGGTCACCTCCTAGTGGCATAGACTCTGTCCCCTATGCTTGCACGTTCTTCTCTTCAAGAATCCACCCTTGGATTCCACTGCACTCTTGCACAGTCTTTTGCCAGCGGCATCTTTACTGAAGTCCTCCATTGTGATCTACGGCGCTTTTCGGCGTCACTTCGCACCTTTGCCTCCAGGTTCTCTGGTGTAGGTATCCTGGTTCCTGGGGTATCCACGGGTGGGGTGACTCTCCAATCTGCTCTCTTTCACATACTTTCTTCAGGGTCCACTGGGAAGGCCCTTCTTATTCAAAACTGCAACCGCTACTTTCCTGTTGACTTCTATTGAGTACACAGCTGTGTTTCCACTTTGCACACAGCCTCCGTTGGGTTCCTGGGTACTTACCTTGGGTGTCTCCTTGTGTTCCCAGCTATTCTGAGTCTCCTGGTCCAAGTCTTGACTTTGGTCGCATTTATCATTTCACTTTCATAGTGTATGGCTTGGGCTCCCCCTGGAGACCACTGTGTATTGTGCTTTCTTACCTGTTTGCAATTGAAGCATTGTGTGCATTTGTGTTGATATCTCCAGGTAGGAGATATACTAATTGATATAGTAATGTATTAGAGAGTGTTGTGTAATATATAGACATATTTTTATAACTACACTGTGTGGTTCTTTTTGGTTTAACCTACACTACATGATAAGATTTGGTAATACAAGCTGCTTAACACTCCTTCTGGACTAAGCCTGAAGGAAATTCTCTATAGCTACCACTTAGAGAGCTTTCTATGGTTGTCTAAGACCTCTTAAATCACAAGACACAAAAAACGAAGCTATTGCAGCACAACCATTCAACCTAAAATGTTTAAATAACCAACAACAGTGTTGGTCATAGGTCAAAGTAATCCCATAATGTAGTTTTGAATCTCTGCACAACGAGGACGATGAAGAAACACAAATCAGTTCAAAATAATCCAATCAGATCATCAAAAGAGTTTTCTTGTCTCCTTTATTGAAGTCCAAAAATTAAAATTCCCAGCACATGATTAGCCAACACGTGTTTCGTCTGATACACAGACTTTTTCAAGGCAAAAATTGAGAATATTGGCGAACTGTAATATGTGGACAATCCGTCACTGCAGTGCATCAAATGAGAGTAGAACCAGGATCCAAATAAGGATACCGAGATACGCGTGATCAAAACATAGATATAAATACCAATACCAGCGCTGGCATTCAGCCACTTAGTAAAATCCCACACCCGCAGAGCTGTACTGGAACCCAAAATGGCCCAACACTAATGTCCCAATCCTTCCAATATAAGAAACGACACAAGTATAGTATTGATGGTCACTGTAGCAATAATGAGCATAGAAGTCTACGATATTACCGGTCCTGGGTGGATGAATATCACCTGGACACTAAGAGGTACCACCCTGGTAAGTTGACCCCTCCAAGCACAGAAGACTCCTCCGCAAACACAGTCGTGTGGGTAACAGCGAAAAAAATGAAGGCTCCTCTTAAATCACCATAAGGGTTATCCGGATTAGTGGAAGATGCTTCACTTAAATAAGTGTGCACGATATACTTAGCCAGCCTCCTACAGGCGGGTCCTAAAATGCAAATATTTCTAATTTTGTGCTTTGTGTGGCATCAAAGAAAGAGTCATCCCAACTGTGTCACTTAGCTGATGGTTCTCAATCCTAGAGGCAGTGAATGCTATATTATCCATGTGGCGACCGTTTACAAATTCTTGCTGTGTGATGATGCCAAAGGCAAGAAATGTGAGGGTCTTTGGTCGCATATTGATAGTGATGTTATAAAAAGAGTACACTCTGCTGCATTCTTAGATTTTTACATGAAAGCATGACTGATGTAGTGGATATAATCAAAACAACTAGAGTCTGGAAAAACCAAGTGTTCAGCATTAGTGAAGATGTGAAACATCTCCTTGAGAGTTGGATGGGCAATACTTTTAATGACCTTGGCACTGCAACATGTTCCATGTTAGAGTATTGCCACTTGGTAAGCGAAGAAATGTTGATGAGCAATTCAGGAAATTTTATTTTACAGTGCATGGGAAATGGCTTGCATGATGCATAGAAATGTCTCTTCACCAACCATGGCATTTGAAGTCAATAAAGCTTCAGTGTGGTTTTCTGCACATGTTCTAGTTCCCTTCAGTAAAGGGGAATTTTCTCTGGACTTTGAAAAGTACTACTTCATTTTAGACCGCTTCAATAACTCTGAGGACATATGCACTCAGTCCACGCATATGTTGCAAAAGCTGTCCCAGAGAATCGCAATCCTCAGGTGCACCATTGCCATGGAAAGCTATGTCAGTAGCCAGAGTTAGCAAATTGTGTCCTGGCTGTTTTAGCATTGCCCGTCTTAAGTCCCAATGTTGAGAGGGTCTTTTTACAGATAAAAGTTTACATAGGAAGGAAAGAGCGATCGCGCATGACCAAAGACTCACTGAAGAAGTATTGTATGGTTTACTCCAATAAGTTTGAATTGTAAAAATGTATTTGGACCTCATATATACTTTACGTTCAATGACTATATACCATGCACTATCACTGCAGAAAGAAAGGTATATTAAAAGCACAACCTTCCATAAACACGTGAAAAACACTGTTTCTGCTGTTTTCAATGGTGTGAAAATGTGTAACCACTGATAACCACTTTTTTTTTAAGGTATTGAAATCACTGGAAAACACTGAACCCCCCCACCCCCCACAAGAATTTACCCCAAAAAAACCTGAAAACAGGAAAGCATAATTACGTTTTACATGAAAATGGTGCCAAAAAGTGCTAAGCACAAGTGATAGTCTGTGTCATGGCAGACCAGGACATAGGCGTGATTTCAGTTTGACTAAGATAGAGCACAGATCGGATACTCCAAGCAGGTTCATCCCGATCAAATATTTTACCTTGGGCATAATCTCTTAAATGGAAGTCTAAATCATCCAGCAGGGCAAGGTTGCAGACTGTATCCAAGTAAGAGTTTCACAAGGTGCAGGAAAGTGGCTCTTTTGACATGGTGAGCCCCCCACTTTCAGCCTGATGTCTGATGGAATTTTGAACTATAAGTGCACTGAGTCCCTGTTTCCGAGTGCCAGATCTCCTTTCCCCAAAACTGTACCCCAATTGGCACAATGTTTGTTGCCTCTGTAAGCCCCAGTAAATGGTACCCTCAGAACAGGAGGACAGAAAGACTCTAGGTACCCCTCACCCGGAACTGATGGTGCTGCTGTCGCAAGCCACATGTCCAGGGGCAGGACAAACTGAAGAGTCAACATGACACACAGCTCCGTTTGCCATGCCAACCACGCACTGCATAACATATAGGTAAGCCACCCCAACATCAGGCCTTTAGCCCTAAGGGTGGGTGCACTATACCCTGCGTGATGGCCCATCAGCATGAGCAGATGGGTCCTTGTAATATCCAGTCCATTCTGGATGTTGTAAGTGAACATCAAAGCCATAGAGAGTGCATGGGCTGGATACTCGTACACTTGAGTTTCCTAGCTTTGTGATGATTTCTAAGATTTTTGGTACCAAACATTTTGTCTTATATCCTTGCTGATGCCAGTGCTGGATTTATTAATACATTCACACAGGAGACCCTTTTAGAGGGTCCCCTGAAATCTTATCAACCACTGGTGTGGTTCCTGTCTAGATTCAATCAGCCTGCCATCACTAGACATGTTTCTGGACCCCTGGGTAGAGATCCAGAGCTCTCCGGATCCCGAAAACAATGCCTGATCTGGATGAAGGTGGCCACACTAGCCCCCCCTGCAGGATCTGTCTCGTCAGAAGCAGGAACTTCAAAGGCCATGCCGCCTTTGAACCCTGCTCCCAATCTTTACTGTTAGAAGCAGATGGCGACTGTGGTAATGGAGTTTCTCAAAGTAAGATATGAGTAGAATGTGGGTGTAGAATTAGAAGGGTGTTTCCATTCCATGCAGTTAAGAGGTTGATTAAAATGTTTTTTAGGCGGGTATGCTGTACTTCCCCTGAGCTGGGACAGGTTCATGAAGCTGTATGAGATTGCTCAAATAAAGTACTTCTCAACTTAACTGGTGTCCTGGAAGATTACTACAGAATTTGGCAACGATCTGAGCAATCTCGTCGTACCCACGTATTTATTTGGGCTGCACTCGTGGAATGAAAGGACTCTTGGGTTACCTTTATTTTCTCAGCTTTTGGATTGTGTCTTAATGGTGGAAGATCGTGTGACTATTACCCGGACTGCGGTGATCTTATCAAGTGTTGCCACCAACTGCCCTAAATGCAGTGATTTTTTAGGGAATCTACATCTACATTGGCATTGGCAAATGGCAGTTGGCATTGGCAGTTGAAGTGTGCTCGAGGTTCCGTGAGCACGTCATACCTTTGCAAGTTGGTTGCGGCGCTGTGCGTTCAAGAGCTTTGTGAGCGGGCTGGACTGTCTGGAATGTTTGGAAATGTCGGCACCTACAATTACCGCCTTTTGAAACAAGGGCTTTGCTTGCAAAGCAAGCCCTAATTCCTTTAGAAATTCGTTCTTGGTTTTCTCATTGTGCTGAAGGCATTGGTCGCCGGGCAACCCAAGAAGGTTCCCCCGGAAGCCGTTCAAGCCCGGCCGGTACAGGCTGAGTGCTACGCGACAGGCAGTGTGCCCCTCCTACTTTATCAGCGAATGCGTGTCTGCAGTGACACGCTCACCAGTTTTGGCTGCCGGTGCACAGTGTTTCTCAAACGTCTGCAGAGGGCCCTGTAGCAGAAGGTTTGCACTGCTTTGACTGTACCGGAGAACGCGTGTCTGCTGTGACACGCTCACCAGTTTGGATCGTGAATGAAAGAATTAACTAAAATGCATTTGGATCCACGGTGATACACTCAACAATTTTCCCAAATGTTTTGTCATATTTTTATTTGCTGTTTATTCTCCAGTTTTAATAGTAGTGACAGCATACCTTTATTAATACTCTCACCTTTATCATTCATTTTTATCTAATTCAACTGCATTATTTGTTATACTATCCCAGACCCCTCCTTTGATGCAACTTGTTTTTTGGGTGGTGTTTCCTTTCAATTTATATGCGCATTTCATAGTTGTAGTGATATAATAGAGATATGTCTATGTCAACGTCTGAACCACCCCCAGCAGCAAGTCCTGGTCTGCCTTTAAGTTCCTCTAAAGAATTCTTGTCTTTGCCACCAGGAGAGCCAGCTATACAGAGGAATGAGTGGAAGGAGTATTCTTTCAATTTCATAGCCAATTTGGATGATTGTAGTGGAACGTTTGCACCGGAAAGGAAGATAATAATTTTAATGTATTGTCTGGGACCGGAAGGTTTGAGAATGTATAACCAACCGCAGAAGCGTGAAAGCAGCTCTGGGGATAATGATATTTTCAAATGAGCTTTAATAGATTTGGATGAGCACTTCTCACCCACAGTATGTGCTGCTGTTATGCGACATGCTTTCTTTCAAAGAAAACAGGAAAAACACGAATCAGTGGAGGATTATGTATCAGCACTCAAAAAACTTGCTATTACTTGTTGGTTTAGTTGTCTTAGAGATGTATTAAAGTCATGTTAGCTCAGGATAAAACAAATGGGGTTGACACTGTGGGTAAAATATCCGATGGAAAGAATACGTTTGCGCAAAACCCAGGACAGTCTAGCATAAAATAAGACAAAGATAAAAAGATGACAGAAAAGTCTTCTGTCTTCAAGAATGCAAATTAGGAGTGCCAACTGGTGTGGTAATAGTTCTCATTCTGCTAGGTATGACAAATGTCCTGCTAAATCAGCTAAATGTATGGAATGTGGTTTGACAGGATATTTTGCAGGGGTATGCAAATGCAAAGAAAAGTAAAGAGTAAAGGTAGTAAAGTAGCATTTGCTAAGGACAGCGATGAAGAAGATTCCACGCCGGAAGATAGTTTATTTATTTTATTTGTAGAGTTTACTATAGCGCAAACAAGACCCTGAGTAGGGTATCAGAGTGCTTTACAATACAAAGCAGAGCAGAGAAAGTATAAAACATTTTTAAGTATAAAACATCTTTAACAAGGTTCAGGAAACAGCAGAGACGATAATAGAGATGATTTGTTCGGTTCAGTTGGAACAAGTTCGAGTAAGAGTCACAGAGGCGAGGGTGTCATCAAGGGAAGTATAGAAAACAAGTTTGAAGTAGTAGACTAGTTCAATGCATTGCAAGTCGGTGAGATAGCTGGTGTGATAGTATGGCCCCAGAGGGTGAGCAATTTGATGAATAAGAGAGGAATTTGCTTATCAGGAATGATTTGGCTTTCTTTTTGGATAATGGTGTTGAGGAGATTTTTGTGAGGCACAGAGGTAGCGAGTTCCATATTCTTGGAGCAGCTCAGGAAAATGCTCTGTGTTAGACCTGGCACCATTAGCGTGGGTCTCCCTTCAATTTTTTCACTGTTGCCTCCTATGTTTTTGCTATGTTTTTGCTGGTCTAGATGCTTTGGGCACTTTGCCACTGCTGTTCAGTGCCAAAGTGCAAGTGCTCCCTGTTGTAAATTGTTGAATTGGATTAGTGACTCCATGATTGGCTTATTAGATTTACTTGTCAGACCCTAGTGCAGTGCACCATGAGTGCCCAGGGCCTTTAAATCAAATGCTGCTGGTGGGCTTGCAGCACTAATTGTGCCACCCACAGAAGCAGCTTGTAAAATATGGCTCAGGCTTGCCATTGCAGAGCCTGTGTGCAGTCTGGGACTGCCAAGTCGACTTGGCAAGTGCACGCACTTGCCAGTCCCTAAACCTTCCTTAGTCTACATGTTAGACACCCCTAAGGTAGGCTCAAGGTACACCTATGGTCAGGGTGCATTGTATGTGAAAGGTAGGACATGCCAATTTCGTTTTTTCACAATTGCAAGGCTATCTGTTCCTATATGCCAGAATGGGAAGTTAGTTCATAACACATTATAAACTCCAACTGACCCTAGGAACAAGATAGGAAAATAAAGTTTAGTATGCCTGAACTCAGAATGTTAAAATACATCTTTTAGTGTGGATGATTTTTACATTCTGTGTTTGAAAATACTTTTAGGAAGTATGTATTTTCTTGCATAACCATCCAGTATGCCTCTGCTAGGTTTGTGTATTCCATGTCTGGTTTGTGAGTGACAGGGCTGGAGAGGGCTTTGGCTCCAGCAGTCTGATGAGTCAGGGCTGGATTGAATAGGACCTGGGTTGATTAGAGAGTAGGGGGAGGAGATTTCCTTTCACATGCCTGAGCCTACATAGAATAGAGAGTAAGGGGAGGAGATTTCTTGTCAGCTACCTGGGCCAGGTCTGATTTCAACAATGCTGTCTCCACCTCCTGCCAGGAAGCTGCATCAGGGAGGACAGAACTGGTTTTGGCTGGGTACAGACACTCTCTGCCTTCAGAGAACAAAGGATTTTGTAGTATAAATATTGGGGCCCAGACCCCAGAACTTTAGATCACTTCTGGGAATCAAGACAAACATTTGCCTAGGAGAGAAACCAAGGAACTGAAGGAGGAGACTGCCCCTGCGCTGGTGACTGTTCGGGGTTGGCCTGCAGTGGTTACTTATTGCCAAGGACAGGAGAAAAGGAACTTTGTGTGTACTTTAATCATCTTGAGGAAGATCTCCAAGGGCTTGAAGCTGAGCTTGCCTCCTGTTCTGAAATCTCAGGACTTCACCCCCCGCTCCACCTGAATTTCCTTGCTGGGAATTCTGCCTGCAGAGAGGTGCCTACTGTTGTTTAAGAACCTCTAGAGACTGCGTGTCGCTGGGAGCTGGAAGTGCGACGCAACAAGGAAGAAGCGTGTCGCCACCGCAGCTGTTGCCGTCGCATCACCGGAGAAGCGCGTCGCAGGGCCTGTCGCGGCTCAAGAAACCATCGATGTCTCCGCACGGCCATCGGGCGTGCACGCATCACATCCAGGTTGTCGCATCGCATCAAAGATGCCATCTTATCGGATCGCACCGGATCGTTGCAACGCATTGAGGCGCCATCTTGTCGCATCGTAACTGGAACGCAGTAAGAAACCGACGCATCCCCTCCTCTCAGGAACGGACGCATCACCTCCCCTGCGCTGCAGTAAGGAACCGACGCATCACCTCCTCCGAAGCAAGGAACTGATGCATCATCTTCCTTGCGACCCTTTTGTTTATATTGCATTACGCATCCAAGGTACTTTGAGAGTAAAGTGTTGCATTTACCATCTACATTGAACTAAGCTATTTCTACCATCTGAAAGTCTTATTTTTTAATACTGTATTGTGGATTTTTTGTTGTTTGGTCTTGTGTTAAGTCTAGATAAAGATGACTTATTTTTCTAAACTGGTGTGGTGTCCATTTGTAGTGTTTTCACTGTATTACTGTATGTGTTCACAAATGCTTTACACACTGCCTCTTAGATAAGCCTGCCTGCTCGTGCCAAGCTACCAAGGGGGGGGAGCTGGGGTTATTTTAGGAGTGTAGTCGCCTTACCCTGACTAGAAGCAAGGGCCCCTACTTGGTCAAAGGTACCTACCTCTGCCAACTAGAGACCCACATTTCTAACATTGGTGGACAGCGGTGAGGTTTCTGGACTTGCATTTGTGATTCATATACAGTAATTGGTGTACACTACTAGTGAGTGCAGATCATTACACAACCACATACATTTTGATAGAATTTTTTCCTTGGGACTTCTATTTATGCTAAGAACTGCCAATCCTTGTTACCATGAGCAAAACCGCATCCAATGCATCTATGGATCTACAATTTGAAAAAGAGAGGGTGGATACCTACACTGTGCCACAGCTTAACGCCCTCGGTCAAAAAGGCGCTGAGGGCCTGGTTGGAATCAAGAAATGCGACTGAGCATCCTGAAGAGTCTAGGGAGGAGGCAGAGAATACAGATGGGCAGCTAGATGGGCCATTGGGCCTGACCGGGGAGAAAGTACCTTCCAGGGCAGGCAGCAGTGTTTCTTCAAAGGGCCGGTCCCCAGGAGAGCTGGAGGACAGGGAGAGGGATAGAATGCATAAGATGGAGCTAGCCAAACGCAAACTGGGTGGTCAGATAGAATTAGAAAGTAAGAAGTTAGCCTTGGAAGAAAAGAGAATGCATTTAGAGCATGAAAGAATGTTGAGGGAGTTGGAGTTGAATGCCAAGAGCTTGGGGATTACTCCCTCTAATGGCAGCACGCCATCCGTGCCTGTAGAAGCAAGAAAATGTATCCCCAAAGATGTAATTAAGGAGTTCCACAAGCATGAAGATATTGGGCAATGGGTTAAGGCCTATGAAGTGGCCATGTCCTCCCACCAGGTCCCTGAGAAGGATTGGGGAGCGGGGTTGTGGGGGCGGTTTCTCAGTGATGGGTGGGACACCTTGTTAGACTTGCCCTCTGAGGACCAGAATTCCTATGTCCACATGAAGTAAGCCTTAATGACCAGGTATGGGTTGACCCCAGAGCTTTATAGACAAGGGTTTAGAAATTGTAGGAAGCTGGAGTCAAGTACTTGGGTGGAATATGTGATTTTATTTTTGCAGAGCATTGGATGGTTGGGTGAAGGGTAGCAAAGTGAATGATTTTGAAGCGCTCCATGATTTGATTGCATGGGAGCACTTGTCCAGTGATTGTTTTCCAGAGCTACACCAGCACCTGATTGATAGTAAGCTGACTAACCCTAGGAAGCTTGCTGAGGAGGCGGACCGCTGGGTTAGCATCCGGGTCCACAAGGGTCATGTGGGAGACTTCGCCAAAGGTGGGCAGGGTCCCCAGCAGAAGAGTGGGGGGACAAGGGTAAACAGAGGGAGTTCCAGAAAGGGCCCCAAAGTAATCCCCAAGGGAACCAAGGGAAGGGTTCCCAGCCTCCCCCTGAGAAGTCAGGGGCCCTGACAGATACGCCTATTTAAAAGATGCCCAGGAAATGTTATAATTGTGGGCAGGTGGGCCACTGCTACTGGGATCCTAAGTGTCCCATGAGAGCAAATGCAGCACCCACTGGTGCACCGCCCCGGCAGATGGCTAGTGTAGCCCTGGGGGAGGAGTTAGGTGTCCAAGGTGGGTGGGGTCCGGCAGATATGTCCCTAGTCTCTCTAGGAGACAATTAGATGGTCCCTAGGACCCAGCTGCCTGATAACACTAAGAAATACAGTCAGTGGGTGATCATCAGTTTGCCAAAGGGTGGATGCTTCGAGAGACACCGGAGCCAGTGTGACAGCTGTCAGTTATCAGCTGGTGTCTGGAGAGCAGGTGATCCTCAATGCATTTTACCCTGTAGTTACTGCTGACAAGTCAGAGAGCCACTGAAAGGTGGCCCAGGTTCCCCTTGAGTAGGGGGGAGTCTCAGGTACCTTTCAAGTAGCTGTGAGGCCAGCCATGCCTATTGACTGTCTGCTAGGCAATGATTTAAGCTCCCCTTGGGCTAAGGTGGCGCGAAGGGCTCATTTGGAGATGTTGGGTCTGCCTGAGGGGGCGTGTGTGACCACTCGGTCCACGGTAGCCAGTAAGGGTATTCAAGAGGACCTGGAGCCTAATAAAGTGGCCCAGGTGCCTGCCTTAAAGGGAAGAGGCAGGGGGCACTGGAAACCGGCTCCTGAAGTTCCAACGGTCCAGGAAGAGGCAGACCTTGAGGGAGATGCCCTGGAACCTACAGGGGAACAAGTGGCTCAACTGGGGGACCTGCCTGAGCTGACCCATTGGCAGCAGGAAGGAGGTCCCTCCAGGGAAGAGTTCTGCAAGGAGTAGAAGGAGTGCCCTTCTCTTGTGGGTTTGCGGCAACAAGCCACAAACGAGGCAGCAGGTGACCAGTCTGGATCACATTGGATCTACTGTGAGAATGGTCTCCTGTATAGTGAGCCTAAGGTTGCTGAGCCTGGGTCAGCCCATTTGCTGGTGGTACCCCAGCGCTTCCGAGCCTTCCTACTGGGTCTGGCTCATGATGTGTCTTTAGCAGGACATTTGGGGCAAGACAAGACCTTTGAATGGCTTGTCACCCACTTTTATTGGCCCCAAATGCACAACAGTTCAGATACTCACTGCAGGACGGACCTGTCAGACTTGCCAGGCAAGTGTTAAGTGTGGGAGGAAGCAAAAGGCTCCTCTAAAACAGTTCCCTATGGTCAGCACCCCCTTTGAAAGGTTGGGCATTGACATTGTGGGGCCTCTGGATCCCAAGACAGCCATGGGCAACAGGTTCATCCTGGTCTTGGTGGACCATGCCACCCGGTACCCCGAAGCCATCCCTCTCCGGACTGTGACGACCCCCGTGGTGGGACGTGCATTGATGGGGATTTTCTCACGTGTGGGGTTCCCCAGAGAGGTGGTGTCAGACCGTGATACCAACTTCATATCTAAATATATGAAGTCCCTGTGGCAGGAGTGCGGTGTAACCTACAAGTTCACCACTCCTTACCACCCCCAAGGTAATGGGCTGGTTAAGAGATTCAACCGGACCCTAAAGGGTATGATTATGGGTCTTGAGGAACCCATGAGGTGTAAGTGGGACGTCCTCTTGCCATGCCTTCTGTTTGCATACAGAGAGGTGCCACAGAAGTCCTTAGGGTTCAGTCCCTTTGAACTGCTGTATGGTCACCCAGTAAGAGGACCTCTGAGTTTGGTAAAAGAAGGCTGGGAGAAAGATCCCACTAAACCTCCCCAGAATGTATATAGGTACATGCTGCCCTTCAGGAACCAAACCAGGCATTTCAGACAACTCGCTCAGGCGAATCTGGAAGCCAGCCAGGACGAGATGAAACGGTGGCATGATCAGAATGCCACTCTGATCGAGTTTCAGCCTGGACAGAAAGTTTGGGTCATGGCCCCAGGGGAGCCTTGTGCGCTGCAGGATAAGTGGACCGGATGATTTGAGGTGGTGGAGTGCAAGAGTAATGTCACCTACTTGGTGGACTTGTGGTCTCCTAGGAACCCTTTGCGGGTCCTGCATGTCAACCACCTGAAGTCCCACTCAGAGAGGTCCAAAGTGGGCATGCTCTTAGCGACAGATGATGGAATGGAGGAGGAGACTGAGCCTCTTCCTGACCTCCTGTCTGCAAAAGAGCAAGATAGGTCAGTAGACAGTGTGAACCTCTCTTCCGCCCTGACCCCTGAGCAGCAAGATGACTGTCGCCAATTGTTGGGACAGTTTCCTGATCTTTTCTCCCTGTCACTGAGTGGTGCGTCCATGATATGGACACTGGGGACAGTCCTCCTGTAAAACATAAAACTTACTGACCGACAGGGTGAGACCTTGCATCAAGGAGGAGGTCTCCAAGATGTTTGCGTTAGGGATGATTGAATTCTCTAACAGCCTTTGGGCCAGCCCAGTGGTGTTGGTCCCAAAGGCTGCCGCGCCTGGTGCCACACCCGAACTCCGGTTCTGTGTGGACTACCGAGGACTCAATTCAGTCACCAGGACTGATGCGCGTCTCATCCCCAGAGCTGATGAGCTCATTGATCGGTTAGGAGCTGCCCGGTACCTCAGTACATTTGACTTAACATCTGGGTACTGGCAGATCGCCTTAACTGATGGAGCCAAGGAGAGGTCAGCATTCTCCACACCAGATGGGCACTACCAATTCCGGGCTATGCCCTTTGGGATGAAGAATGCCCCTGCCACCTTTCAGAGGTTGGTCAACCATGTGTTGGCTAAACTGGAAGATTTCAGTGCCCCCTACCTGGATGACATCGCAGTGTTCAGCGCCAGTTGGGAAGAACATTTGCGCCACCTCTGGGAAGTGTTGATGGCGCTGCGGAGGGCAGGTCTCATGATCAAGGCGAGTAAGTGCCAGATCGGGCAGGGTTCTGTGGTGCACTTGGGACACCCGGTTGGGAGCAGCCAGGTGGCGCCCCTACAGCCCAAGATTGATACCATCCTGGCTTGGGAACCCCCCAAGACCCAGACAGAGGTGAGAGCCTTTTTAGGACTCACAGGGCACTACAGTAGGTTTGTCAAGGGGTATGGCAGCATTGTTGCACCCTTGACAGAGCTGAATTCCAGGAAACAGCCCAAGAAAGTGAACTGGACTGACACCTGTCATAAAGCTTTTGATGCCCTGAAGACTGCCATGTGCACGCCGACCGTGCTTCAGGCGCCCAACTTCTCTAAATAATTCATTGTGCAGACAGACGCTTCAGAGCATGGTGTGGGGGTTGTACTTTCACAAATGAATGAGGAGGGCCTAAACCATCCTGTAGACTTCATCAGTAGGAGGTTACTACCACGGGAACAGAGGTGGAGTGCAATTGAGAGTGAGGCATTTGCTGAGGTCTGGACACTGAAGAAGTTGAGACCATATTTGTTTGGGACTCACTTACGGGTTCAGACCGACCACAGGCCCCTCAGATGGCTGATGCAGATGAGGGGTGAGAATCCAAAGCTGTTGAGGTGGTCCATTTCCCTACAGGGGATGGACTTCACGGTGGAACACAGCCCTGGTACAGAACACGCCAATGCTGATGGTCTGTCCAGATATTTACGCCTTAGTGAAGAGAACTCCCTAGAGGGTGAGTAGTTCTCCCCACATTTAAGCTGGAGGGGACACGTGTTAGACCTGGCACCATTGGCGTGGGTCTCCCTTCCATTTTTTCGCTGTTACCTCCTATGTTTTTGCTATGTTTTTGCTGTTCTGGATGCTTTGGGCACTTTGCCACTGCTGTTCAGTGCCAAAGTGCAAGTGCTCCCTGTTGTAAATTGTTGTAATGGATTAGTGACTCCATGATTGGCTTATTAGATTTACTTGTCAGACCCTAGTACAGTGCACCATGAGTGCCCAGGGCCTGTAAATCAAATGCTGCTGGTGGGCTTGCAGCACTGATTGTGCCACCCACAGAAGCAGCTTGTAAAATATGTCTCAGGCCTGCCATTGCAGAGCCTGTGTGTAGTCTGGGACTGCCATGTCGACTTGGCAAGTGCAACCACTTGCCAGTCCCTAAACCTTCCCTTTTCTACATGTTAGTCACCCCTAAGGTAGGCCCAAGGTACACCTATGGGCAGGGTGCATTGTATGTGAAAGGTAGGACATGCCCTGGTGTGCGTGGCATGTCCGGATAGTGAATTACAGACAATATTGTTTTTTCACTATTGCAAGGCTATCTGTTCTCATAGGCCAGAATGTGCAGTTATTTTATAACACCTTATAAACATAACTGACCCTAGGAACAAGATAGGAAAATAAAGTTTACCATGCCTGAACTCAGAATGTTAAAATACATCTTTTAGTGTGGGTGATTTTTACATTCTGTGTTTGAAAATACCACTTTTAGAAAGTAGGTATTTTCTTGCCTTACCATCCAGTATGCCTCTGCTATGTTTGTGTATTCCATGTCTGGTTTGTGAGTGACAGAGGGCTGGAGAGGGCTTTGGCTCTAGTAGTCTGATGAGTCAGGGCTGGGCTGAATAGGACCTGGCTTGAATAGAGAATAGGGGGAGGAGATTTCCTTTCACATGCCTGAGCCTAAATAGAATAGAGAGTAGGGGGAGGAGATTTCTTTTCAGCTACCTGGGTCAGGTCTGCTTTCAACAATGCTGTCTCCACCTCCTGCCAGGAAGCCACACCAGAGAGGACAGAACTGGTTTTGGCTGGGTACAGACACTCTCTGCCTTCAGAGAACAAAGGATTTTGTAGTATAAATATTGGGGCCCAGACCCCAGAACTTTAGATCACTTCTGGGTATCAAGACAAACCTTTGCCAAGGAGAGAAACCAAGGAAGCTGAAGGAGATTGCCCCTGCGCTGGTGACTGTTTGGGGTTGGCCTGCAGTGGTTACTTATTGCCAAGGAAAGGAGAAAAGGAACTTTGTGTGTACTTTAATCATCTTGAGGAAGATCTCCAGGGCTTGAGGCTGAGCTTGCCTCCTGTTCTGAAGTCTCAGGGACACAAAGACTTCACCCCCAGCTCCCCCTGAATTTCCTTGCTGGGAATTCTGCCTGCAGAGAGGTTCCTGCTGTTGTTTAAGGACCTCTAGAGACTGCGTGTCGCTGGGAGCGCAACTCAGCGAGGAAGAAGCGTGTTGCCGCCGCAGCTGTTGCCATCGCATCACCGAAGAAGTGTGCCGCCGCCGCAGCTGTTCGTCGTCGCATCGGCGAAGAAGTGTGTTGCATCACTGGAGAAGCATGCCGCCGCCACAGAGGTTGCCATTGCATAACCAGAGAAGCGTGCCGCAGGGCCTGTCGCGGCTCAAGAAACCATTGATTCCACTGCACGGCCGTCGGGCGTGCACGCATTGCATCCAAGTTGTCGCATCGCATCAAAGACGCCATCTTGTCGCATCGCACCAGATTGTCGCAACGCATCGAGGCGCCATCTTGTCGCATCGTAACCGTAACGCAGTGAGAAACTGACGCATCCCGTCTTCTCCAGTAAGGAACCGACGCATCACCTTCTCTGCGCTGCAGTAAGGAACCGACGCGTCACCTCCTCCGAAGCAAGGAACTGACGCATCACCTTCCCTGCGACCCTTTTGTTTATATTGCGTTACACATCCAAGGTACTTTGAGAGTAAAGTGTTGCATTTACCATCTACATTGAACTAAGCTATTTCTACCATTTGAAAGGCTTATTTTTTAATGCTGTATTGTGGATTTTTTTTTTTTGAAAAACCTATTTTATTTGTCGATTGCATATAAATTACAGCACCCTGGATATCAGGGTAATCGGTGAAATCACATTGCATTACGTCACTAAAGCAATCTATTTTTATGCCTGCCATCCAGCAATGCCACAAAATTATATCCCAAACAGTAACAAACCCCCCCGACACCCCCCACCATGTCCCCTGCGTCGCACCATGTCCATATATTCCCCACCACAGCCTTAAAGTCCTGCTGCCACATCATATCTCGATAAGATAAATCCCCCCGTCTTCCCCCCCGGCCTGGCGCCCCCCCAGCCTGACCCGTCTCAAAGATTAACCTCATAAATGATCCTCTTCCTCCACTGGTTGCTCCAGCCACAGCCCCCGGTAATCCGCCCATCTTTTCCATATTTTATAGTGTTTGCGTGGACACCCACGAGCCACAAATATGGGCTGTTCCAGGCCCATACAGAAGTCTATGCCGTTTTCCCACGCGGTCACCGATGGAGCTTGCGGTGCCTTCCACACTCTAGCGATGTCCCGCTTTGCTAGTGTAAGGCCAAGCCGCATTAGATGCCGCTTATATATATTACCCCCAATGCCCTCCATGACATGCAGCAGTGCAATTCGTGGCGTTCGTGGGATTGCCCACCCCAGTACCTCGGACAGGCAGGTAATTACCCCCCTCCAGAACCGGTCTAAGGCAGGGCAGTGCCAAGTGGTATTGGGAAATGTTCCTTCCTCCTGGCCACACCTGAGGCAATCCGGAGCGGCAATCATACCCGCTCGGAACAGTCTGGCCCGGGTGAAGTAAACCCTATGCAGATATTTGAATTGTATGAGGGGGAAGGCGCATTGCTATAGCCGCTTTCCTAGGAGCCGCCAGGGCCTCCCTCCAGTCTTCCTCGTCAAGGGCAACCACGTCAGACTCCCAATCTCCCCGCAACTTCCGGAGCTTTGTAGAGCAATCGATAACTAGGGCCTGATAGATCCTGGATATCTTTTTGGTCTCCAGGTCCCCCATAAAGAGTCTCGCTTCCAACGGACTAAACTCGGGGAGGGATGTCAGGCCCTCCAGACTAGGCGATAGTGCATGGCGCAGCTGGAGATAGCTATAGAACTGTGATTTGGGCATAGAGAATTCCCTTTGTAGGTCCTGGAATGATTTAAGCGTTGTGCCACTCATAACGTCTTCCAACATCGAGATGCCAATGTCATCCCATCCGCGGAAGCCCCTTAGCGCCACCAGGTCTGGGAAGCGCCCATTGTTCCAGAGGGGGGTCTCTTCGGTCAAGACATTCCACCATCCCATCCGACGCAGTGCCTGCCGCCAGATCAGGAAAAGTACTCGCGTAGCCGACGGCATGCTGCTGCGCACTTGCGCCGAGTACAGGATGGTGTGTAGTGTGTTAGATCCCATAAGCAGCCGCTCCAATGCGTACGCCGGGTCACTCCTATCCCCATACCACCACTCGTTGAGAACGAGGAGATGCGAGGCCTGGTAATAAGACAGGACCTCTGAGGACGCAATTCCCCCGCAGGACGAGGAGAGAAAACATGTTCTAAGGGCCACTCGCACTTTACCCCCCTCCCAGAGAAACTGCCCCAACACTGAATTCACCTGCCGGAACCATCGAGGCGGGATCGGATGTGGGTAGTTTTGCAGTTGGAATAGTAGCCTAGGCAGCGCCACCATCTTAAATATTGCCGACCTGCCATACCGCGTCAGTGGCATTCGAGCCCAGGTTTTGAGATCCAAGTGGATCCTCTCCCACACCGGCGTTATGTTGCGGTCCCAAGAAAGCGCCGGATCCTCCGAAAGGAACACCCCCAAGTATTTCAGCCCTCCCGCAGCCAGCTGAATATCCTTCGCCCACGCACCAGGCCTCGAGCGGTCCCCCAGAATCCACAAGGTAGATTTGCGAGCATTCATGTAAAGTCCCGACGTCTCCACAAAGATCTTCATAATCCGTAGAAGTCGCGGTCCTGACACATCTAGCTCCGTAAGGAAAAACAGGACGTCATCTGCATATAATGCGATTCTGTCCGACACCTCTGGAGACCACTCAAAACCTCGGACCTGCGCATCCATATACACCCACGCCACCAGCGGTTCCATCGCCAGCGCAAACAGGTATGGGGACAGGGGGCATCCCTGCCGCGTACCCCGCTGTATGGGAAAGACATTAGATGCTGCCCCCGCCACCCACACCGTCGCCGTCAAGTCTGTATAGAAGAGCCGATGATAGGAAAGAAAGCGCGGGCCCAGATTGAGTCGGCGCAGTAAGGCAAGCCGGTATACCCAACTCAAAGAATCAAAGGCCCTATCCATGTCTGCCAACAGGAGCACCGACTGCTCCCCGGTTTGTCGAACCGCCGCCACCGCCACGTGCGCCCGCCTGATATTGTGTCTGGTGGCCCTCTTGGGCATGAACCCTGCCTGATCAGGGTGTATAAGAGCCGATATGTGGGGCAGAAGGCAATTGGCCAATGCCTTGGCCAGGATCTTTGCCTCCACATTAAGGAGGGAGATAGGGCGATACGAGGCCCGTTGATCCGGGGGCCGGCCGGGTTTGAGAAATACCACCACTTCTGCGTGTCTCCAATCTGGGGGGAGCATGCCCCTCTCCCTGGCCTCCTCCACCACGGCCCGATAATATGGGGCCAATTGTGTGTTATAGCGTTTGAAAAATTCGCTCTGGAACCCATTGGGCCCAGGCACCTTCCCTGAATTAAGTTCCCCCAAGGCTGTGCCGAGCTCCTCCTCCGTTAACGGGAGCTCCAAGCGATCCCGCACTTCATCAGATACCAGTTTAGGGGGTAGATCAGCTAAGAATTGATCAACGGTGGCCGCTGGCAGGCATTCCCGGGGGGCATAAAGATCTGCATAATAGGCAGCAAAACATTTGGCTATAAGGAGTTGGTCTGTAATCGGTGCCCCTTTGTCATTCAATAAGCCCGGGAGGGCCTGGGCATGGAAGACGCCCTGGCAGAGCCGATAGATAATTTTCCCGGACTTGTCCCCCCACTGGTATATTCTGCTACGTGTCGCCAGCCAAGTCTGGCGAGCTTCATCCATAAGAAGGGCTGCGCAAGACTGTTGGGCCTGGAGCAGTTGCCTCACCAGCAGTCCTCCCCCCTCTTCCCTGGCCTGTCGTTCGAGTGCCTCAATGGAGGCCTCCGCTCGCGTCAGCTCTTCCCTGCGCTTGCTGCGGGCCGCCGAACACCAGGAGATATCCACACCTCGTAGAGTGGGTTTCAAGGCCTCCCACAAGGACCCAACACTAGATGTTGATCCCTCATTTGAAGTGAAGTAATGGGCAATGGCTTCCCTCATATGTGTATTGTAGGCCGCATTCTGCAGGTGCCACGGCGATAGGCGCCACCGAAAGGGCTGCCGCCCTCTGCCCATAGCTAACTCAAGGGCCACTGGAGAATGATCAGATAGGCCGCGGGGCAGGATCTCTGCCAGCATCACTCCACTAGCCCTCGCCCGGGGGATAAAGAGGTAGTCCAGCCTCGAGAAGGTGGCGTGAACCGCCGAAAGTTATGTGTATTCCCGCCCATCGCCGTGGGTCCACTGCCAGACATCCATCCAGTCAAGACTAGCCACCAGGGAGCTTAGTTTCGTGGGGCCACTCCTCCTCAAACCACCCTCCCCCCCACTCCGGTCCCTGGCCAGGTCCATAAAATCGTTCCAGTCCCCTCCCACTACAGAGAGCATATCAGGCATATCCGCCCAAAGGGCCAATACCTTCTCCAGAAAAGACCACTGCAAGGGGGGGGGGGGGGCATACACACTACCCAAAATCAGGGGGACCTCCCCAATCATACCCCGAATAAATAGATAGCGGCCCTGCGGGTCTATCCATTGCTGCGCGTGTATATAGGGGACCCTAAGAAGGACCAGTATTGCTACCCCTCTGGAACCCCTTGCAAATCCTGCGTGAAAGATCTGTTGGTACCCATATCGCTGCAGACATGGGGTCTTCGTACCCAAGAGGTGCGACTCCTCCAGCATGAGGATATCCGCCCGAGCCCTTTTTACCTGATGCAAAATTGCTCAACGTTTAATTTTGTCAAGGGCCCCTCTCACGTTCCAGCTTATAATTCGGAGGGTACCTGGGATGCCAGTGTCCCTTAATATTGCGCTAGCCATAGGGAAGGGACCCCCATCTCCCTCACCAGTAGAGGACTGCTGCTGGATGTAAGAATAGTGTCAGGAACCCTCAATGGAAGTGCGACGTGGAACCTATAACAACTCCCCCCAACAAACCCCCCACCCCATACCTCAATAACTCTGAAGCATCTGTCGCGGTGGGGCGAATACCCAGATCACAATGGGGGAAGTGCCACTGCCCCATCCAATGGATCCCCAGCTCACAGCCCATGGTCCTTGGGCCAAATCTTGACCAGGACAAGCCTGGCAGAGAACCAGCCCACACCTTAACTCCCCCGACCATTACATCTCACGGACTACGCTAAGCACATTGGGGGCTAGGGAGACCACCCCCGCCCCTTACCATCCCCAAGCGTCAGTGTACCAAAAATCAGTGTCCATGCTCCGGGCCTCCCCCGCGGAAACCCCACCAGATACAGAGCGCCTCCTGGATCGTGACCGCCTGTGACCCAGCCGTTGCCGTCTTTTCGGATCTTTCCTGGCCACCTCTCCGGAGGAGGAGTCCGACTCCCTGCCCGGCGGCGTAGGCACTTGCATCCGCACAGTCTCGTCGGTCCACTTGAATACCTCCTCCGGGGTGTCGAAGAAGTGAGTACGGGATTGATACACCACCCGCAGGCGAGCCGGGAACAGCAGGGCATACGGTAACTTAAGGTCTCTCAGCCAGGCCTTCGCTGCCATGAAGGATTGGCGCTGTTGCTGTACTAGTCGAGTGTAGTCGGGGAATATTGATATGCGCTCATTGTCATAGAGCAGGGATTCTTTAGCCCGGGCTTGTTTCAAAACAGTATCACGATCTAAATAGTTCAGGAATCTTGCTATCACAGGCCGCGAGTGTGCCCCCGGCGGCGGCTTCTGCATCAGTGCCCGGTGGGCCCTCTCCACCACAAAGCAGCGAGACATTGCATCCGGCGGGAGCCAACTTTCCAGCCACTGCGTGAGGAAGCGTTCCATATTGCCTGCCTCGCAGCCCTCCGGAAGCCCCACGAATCTCAAGTTGTTCCGCCGGGCCCGTCCTTCTGCATCTTCCACCCGAAGCGCCAATCCCCGTTGAATCTTCTCCATGGATGCCATTTTGTGCTTCAATGTGGTAACATCGTCCTCCACCCCTGAGATCCGGGTCTCCGCCTCTGTGATGCGAGACATAGCATTGCGCAGATCTTGGCGCAGCAACGTGACATCCGACCCAACCGCCCCAATCTTGGCATCGAGCATGTCCCTGGATTTGGTTATGGCTGCCATGAGGGGCGCATTGTCCGAGATAGTCTCCGGCGGTCCCCCGGTTGCGCCAGCCGTCGCCCCCGGGCCAGTGAATTTATCGATGGGGCCATGGCGAGCGGAGCCCCCGCCTTTGTCTCTTGTCATGGCCTCCTCCGGGGACCCCCCACAGGGCCAATCACAGCTAAGCCAATCGCTTGAATGGCGGCACCAGGCCCAATGAATCCCCTCAAGGGGTCGGATCCCTCCGGACCCCACGCAGAACAAGCTCCACTGAAACAATCCAATCCCGCCGATTGCCGGACGGCCCCCCTATTCACCGTAAGCGCTGACCATCCAGGAGCTTCGGGTCTGATAGCCCTCAATGCAGCGGTCCACCGGGCCCAGAGCCAAGAGTCCCCATCTCCCCACACGCGGCCCGACCGTGCTGCCGATTTCACACTGCTAGGGAGTTCCGCTGAGTCTCAGATGCTGCCTCGCACGTGTCGGGGCCCGGCGCAGTCTCACTCCGCTCCTCCGTCAAGGAGCTGCCCTCCGGTCCGCCGTAAGCATCACACCTCCTCTCTCCTCACCTCTGCGGCCCGGCCGCCGCGTCGTCAAGCGTCGCCTCGCCCAGGCCGCCCCTCGAGTCCAGAAGGGGGCCTCGGCCCCCGGCCCGCAGTGTGTATTAGCACGCGCGTGGTCGGTCTCCTCCATGCAGATGGGGGTCTGGACCCGCCAGTCACCGCCGCCGTGGCCCACAACTCCAGGGGGGCCGCTGTTGTCGTCACCCAGAGCCGTCACTCTTCCACTCCCTGCGCCTGGCCGATGATGAGGGGACGGGGCGGGGCGGGGCTCTGAGGAAGAAGACCCTAGTCCTTTCTGCAGCTGTGGCCCCCAGTACTCTCCCACCGCCAGCCCTCAGTGCATCCTCGCAGGTTTCAAGGGCAAGTCCCCTCTGTTGGGCCCTCCTCTTACTGCCGCCACTCTCTCCGGTCACCGGGCGGGCCCCACGCAGCTCCGTCGGGCCCCCGGTGGCGGGGTCAGCTCCACTATGCCCCTGCAGTGTCCCGCCGGCTGCCAGTCTTCAGCGCCGCTCCAAGAACCTTCTGTCCGGCCCAGCACCAACAATTCCGCCCGAGTCCGGGCTCACCGCGACCCGCTACCCCCAGGGGTCTCCCGGAAGCAGTACGCGACTCCCCGGCTGCAGCAACGCCCCAAGGCCCCGACTCGCGCGTGGCGTGATTCCGCCGCTGATCGCGCGCTCGGGCACCCCAGAGCTCTGTCGGGTGTCCGCTCGGGGGGCGGCGTCTCTACACCCCCTTCTGGATATATAGATGGTCGGGGGACCCAGGATACGGTAGGATTTTTTGGCGGGCTGGACGGAGCTTGCCTAACTCGCGTCCGCCATTACGGCTCGCTTGGCCACGCCCGTATTGTGGATTTTTTGTCGTTTGGTCTTGTGTTAAGTCTAGATAAAGATTACTTATTTTTCTAAACTGGTGTGGTGTCCATTTGTAGTGTTTTCACTGTATTACTGTGTGTGTTCACAAATGCTTTACACACTGCCTCTGAGATAAGCCTGCCTGCTCGTGCCAAGCTACCAAGGGGGTGAGCTGGGGTTAATTTAGGAGTGTAGCCCCCTTACCCTGACTAGAAACAAGGGCACCTACTTGGTCAATGGTACCTACCTCTGCCAACTAGAGACCCCCATTTCTAACACTCTGTCAGAAGTTTTTTTCTTGCTGAAGCGTGAGGGTTTCAGGAGTAGATTGTCAGAGTTCCTAGAGTGTCTGTTTCCTCCAGATAAAGTACGTTTCTGGGAAAGGTACTGGGGGGTATTATGGTGTAGAGCTTTATGAGTTATGCAGGCCATCTTTAGGTGGATTCTGGCTTCATAGGGTAGCCAGTTAAGTGCCTTCAGGTGTGGCGATATGTGGTCAAGTTTCCTAAATCCTGTTAGGAGTCTTGCGGCTGCGTTGAGAGGGTAGTACATCCGTACTCCAACCTTGATATGACTAGAGCCTGAACTGCAGATTTGAGGTCAGGGTACCTGATAAATGGTTTCATTTTTCTGAGATAGCTGAGGTGGAAGCGGGCATTTTTAGCCAACAGGTTGATGTATGTTTGCATGTTAAGGTTCTTATCCAGTGTGATTCCAAGCGATTTGGTGGAGTCCACCAGAATCGGCATGCAATTTAGAGCAGTGATCATCTCGGTCTATTCTTTTATCTCCAGAGAATTTTTAGGGGGGGAGATTAAAAGAAATTCATTTTTTTTTTAGTTTAGCTTGAGGAAGTTGGTTGTTAGCCAGTGGACGGTCTTTTCGAGAACTTGATTCATCATCTTTATCTCTTCAATGGAAGTTATCTTGATGTAAAGTTGAGTGTCATCCGTGTACATGTGGTAGGAGATATTCGCCTGCTGTAGTAGTGCTGAAGATAACAGCTCTAAGTCGGAGTACAAAAAAAGAGTGGTGCTAAAAATCTATGGGGAGGTAGATAATTAACCCCTGTGTTGGATCTCCTTTGGTGGAATAGTGATAGAAGTGGTGGCAGACTCAGGTTCTCCGTACACCGTTGTTCCGAAGAGTGTGTTGCAGAACCATTTCATTAGAGTTGTTGGGGACCATTTGGAACCTGTGGATATTAATTCGGAGAGTTATACTGGAGAGAAGAATGATATGCTAGGCATGAGACAGTTAGTATTCAGAATTAAGAAAAGACATGCTATGTTTAATTTGTATGTGGCTAAAGAAGGTCCATTGGTTTTAGGATCCAAGGAACAGAGAAAGCTCAGAATTATCTTAGATCCAAATAGTCCGGAGCAATGTTGGTTGCGTGTGAGGACACTAGAAAATGGGTGTTGAATGAGTTCCCAGCTGTGTTCAGTGGGCTAATTGGAAAAATAAGGGGGTTTGGGCATAAAATAGGATTGAAACGTGATGCCATTCCTAAAATACATAAACCACGCAACATACCATTTATTGTGAGAGAGGAAGTAAAGTTTGAGTGGGACAACTTATTGGACCTCACATTATTGAGCCTGTGGAGGCTTCCGAATGGATTTCGCTCTTAGTGGTAGCCAGGCGAGTAAATGGCAAAGTTCATTTCGTGAGGACTTAAGGGGGCTTAATACGGCCATATTTGAGGACTAATTTCTGTTACCACGCATTGACGAAATGTTGTGGCTCAATAGAAATGGCAAGTGGTTTTCGACCATGGATCTGTCTGCTGCGTACCACCAGGTGGTACTGGATCCTGGCAGTAAACACTGTGCAGTGTTCTACACGCCATTTGGATGCTTCCAATTCCAATGCATGCCGTTTGGTGTTGCATCAGCAGCGGCGGTTTTTCAGGGGCTCATTACGCAATTATTTGGACATATTAGTGTTGTAAAATGTTTCCAGGATGCCATACTTAGAATGTATGATGTTACAACACAAACATTTACAACGCATGCCTTTACAACGCAGTTTTTACATTGCAACATCCATTATAACTCATGTTTTTACAACGCATGCCATTACAACGCATACCATTACAACGCATACCATTACATCGCAAAATTTTGGGGGGTAACAGTAGGGTAAGTGTTGGATAGTGTAGGGGTAAAAATTACTATTCCCACTCCAGAAAGTGCAACAGTAGGGTAAGTGTTGGATAATGTAGGGGTAAAAATTACTATTCCCACTCCAGTGAGTGCAACAGTAGGGTAAGTGTTGGATAGAGTAGGGGTAAAAACTATGCGTTGTAATGGTATGCGTTGTAGTGACATGCGTTGTAATGGCATGCAATGTAAGGGATATTGCGATGTAATGACTGCGTTGTAAAAGTAGTGCATTGTAATGAGTGCGTTGTAAAGGTTGTTTCCCCATACTTATCATGGATAAGAGTAGAAAACATCATGATGAAGTCCAGAGAAAGGTGTTGAGCATTTTAAAGGAGAAAGGGCTTACTGCAGAAATCAATACATGCAAATTTGCAGAGCACAGTGTCACGTATGTGGGTCATAAAATTATCAATAGAGGTATTACACCTAAAGGGAAATTGCTAGAGGCTATGCATAAAGCACCTTCACCAAAAAACAAAGATGAACTTTGTTAATTTTTGGCATTAGTGAAGTTCTACTTCAAATTTGTGGAAACATTTTCAGAATAAAACCCATGAGATGCAGATGTTGCTTAAGAATAAAGCAAGTTTGAGTGGTCTCCTCAATGCAAGAAATCTTTTATGGCAATAAAACAAGCAGTTGGCAGTGCACCCACGTTGCAAGGTTTCAATCCTCCCGCGGACACGCTTGTCGCTACAGATGCTAGTGGGAAACGTTTAGGGAGTGCGCTTACTCAAAACATGAAGAATGGATGTGAAGTGGTTATTGCCTTTGCGTCTAGGTCATTGACACCCACAGAGGAAACGTTGGCGTGTGTGGGCACTCGTAAATTCTTGTGGGGTAGAAAATTCATGGTCCTCTCTGATCATAAACCATTGACGAAGTTGTTGACTATGCAGGGTTTATCTAGAGACTCTGCATGTATTGCTAGGCTCTCCATGAAGTTACAAGATTTCTTATATGAAGTACAATATGTTCTGGGAAGGAAAAATGTTACCGCATATTTCTTGAGCAGGCTATCCTTACCTTTTAGGGAAGTGGATAACAACCCTTGGATTGATGTATGTGTGGCTGGAATTTTTAATACTGGAGAAGTCAAAAGTTTGCAAAAAGATGAATGGATAGCAGCGTATAAGGAAGATGATGTGTTGAATTTAGTCAGGAATAAAATTGTGAGTGGTTGCGAAGACAGAACTCCTTGGTGAAATTAAAGCATTTTTGGAGGTTAGAGATGAATTGAGAGTAGAAGGTGTGTTTGTGGTAAGGGGTGACAAAGTTATACCCTTGTGCAATATCAGGAAAAAGATTATGTCATTGTGCCATGAAGGACATGCTGGTATTACACGTACCAAACAGAACATTAAAGCTTTGTATTGGTGGCCTAAGGTTGATGCTGAAATAGAGAAATTTGTAAGGCCATGCATGGAATGTGAAAAAGCTGATAAGTCTCTGAAGACATTCAACCCTCCTTTGAGTTTGTTGGGGTGTCCCAGTTTGCCCTAGGAGGAGGTTGCGCTGGATATCAAGGGTCCAATAGTGTGGAGTGACGGATTAAGCAAATATATTTTGGTGTTAATGGATTTATTCTCTAAGTCGCTTAAATTAGATGTGGTCGAAAAAGTGGATACTAAATTCGTTATTAAGTTAGAAATATTTTTGAGAGAGGGTTTACCTTCACCTGTGCTTACGGACAATGGTGTCCAGTAAATCGGAAGAAATGAAGATGTTCATGGAAGTTGCTGGTATTACACAGAAATCGAGGGCGCTTTCTCACCCTAGGGGTAATGCTGTTGTGGAGAGGGCTAACAGAAATATAAAAGGTATTTTGTAGTTAGCTAGTCAAGGAAGGAAAAATTGGTAGAATGAATTAAGGAAAATGGTATGGACACATAGAGTCACCATTCACGAGTCAGTAGGAGAAAGTCCTTTTGTCATTATGAGATGACGCAGGCCACAAACTAAAGCTAATCTTGGGTGGATGAGAAGAGGTAAAAAAGTGTCTTGGAATGTTGAGGGTGTTAGAAAGTGTTTTCTGGCACCCCAGAAAAGGAATAGGATGTACTTCAATACTAAACATGGAGTGCGTAGTGTTGACTTGACAGTGGGTCAAAGGGTACATGTGAAATCTGCTAATAAGGTGCCTAAGGGGCAAAGTAAGTTTCGTACTCCAGTTAAGGTTGTGAAAGTAATGAAAAACACAATGAAATTGGAGGATGGCAGTATTTGTCACATGAGTAGGTTGGCTAGGGTTAGAGAAAGTGGGTATGGTGGCATCAACCAGACCTAGGTGGAACAAACTCTTTTTGTAATAGGTACTGGTGGATTGGTAGTGTTGCTGGTGGTGGTGTTGAGGAAAATGTCACAAATCAAGAATTGTAAGAAGAAGGGGGTGTGGTGGTGAGCAAGGAGAAGAGGCAGGAAGTATCAAGAGACTGTGGAGATGAAACAGGTGTGAATAGTGAAGCCGTGGATGGTGGTGATCAGAGTGATTGTTCAGTTGGCGGAAAGGCAAGAGCCCTTGGCAGAAGTATAGAGAAACCTAACAAGTTAGAAGATTACATTTGCAGTGTGTAGATGTGTTATTTTGTAGCTGGTGTAGAATATGTATCTGTGGGCCAGATGTACGACCATTTGTGAATCGCAAACTGCAAAAAATTGTGAGTCGCAAAAGCAAATGTACAAGTGTCAGAGACACTGTTAACGATTCCCAATGGGGTCGCAAAATGCGAGGCTCATGAATATTAATGAGCCACTCGCATTTTGAGACCCCATTGGGAAAGGCTGGCCCTCCCAGTGATGGTGGCCTGCTGGGCTCAGCAGACCTCCATGTCTGGGACTGCTTTTATATAAAGCAGTTTTTTTATGCTGCTCGTTTTCCTTAAAGGAAAACGGGAAGCATTTTTTAAAAAAATGAAACGTTTTTGTTTCATTTTTTGAAAGGCAGGCATTCCCAAAGGGGAAGGGGTCCCCTGGGGACCCCTTCACATTTGCGAATGTTTTACCACCTACTTGAAGTAGGTGGTAAATTGTGACTGTTTTAAACAGTCATACATAGGGCCCAGGCTCGCTATTAGGTAGGGCGTTTCAAGGGCGTCCCTCCCTAATAGCGAGTCGCAAATCCTAATTAGCGACTCACAAATAGATGCGACTCGCTAATTAGGGTTTGTACATGGCCCTTGGGTATTTTTGCTTGTGCATACGGGTCGCAAACCCGTTTGTGCATGTAAAAATACTTTGTACATCTGGCCCTGTATCCTTAAAGTGTAATATAGTTATTTTATTGTTTATTATTTTGTTATGTGTAAAGAGAAGGGATGTGTAGTAATGGCGTTTCTCATAGTATGATTTGAGTAGATTGTGGGGGTAGAATTAGAAGGGTGTTTCCATCCCATGTACTTAAGAGGTTGATTAAAATGTTTTGTAGGAGAGGACGCTGTACTTCCCCAGAGCTGGGACAGGTTCATGAAGCTGTGTGAGATTGCTCAAATAAAGTACTTCTTAACTTAACTGGTGTTCTGGAAGATTACTAAAGCGAGCCCCCCAGTCCTGCTCCAGATTTGGTCTACCTCCCACCTCTAGCACCCCTCAGGCGGGGCAGACAATGTAGTCACCACTTTTCACTATCTGCCATCTTGAGGATGGGGATAGTAGCCAATTAGACGTCAAGGTATGACCACCCCCCCACGTGGGGTAAGCATAAAGAGGTTGTAGACCCCCTGCAGGTAGATAGCCCATTGGCTACTACCTGGCCTCCCCTAAAAATGCCCCTAAATTCAGTATTTAGATGGCTCCCTGAGAACCTGACTTCAAATTCGACGGACCTAAAGAATACGATGGAGGAAGACCGCCTGCGGACCAGGAACTGAGTCCTGCTGCACAAGAAACTGGTGCAAACCCTGCCTACTGCAACCATACTCAACAACTGGGACCTGCTGTCCTTCCTGAAACCTGCAAGTCCTCCAAGAAACCCTGAGGCCCCCGCAGACTTTGCCAATTGCCAAGAAATCTCCCGTTGGGCAAGAGGCTCTAGTTCCCAGCATCTGCCGGTAAAGTAAACGCCGTGGTTGAGGACCGGCACCCTCCGTGTCGCCATAACTCATGACTGAAAAGAAACGTTGCCGCTTCCCAGGCCTGTTGGTTTGTCAATCCGGTGGAATCGACCCCTGCCTGCATCCATCACCTTGAGGGATCCTCTCAGCATAACGACCAATGCTGGAAACAGACCCGTTCCTGAGAGCCCGCACCCTCTTGCAGGTGAATCCCATTGCAAAAGGAACATTGAAAACAGACAATAAAAATTAAAATGACGCTTATCATAACGCCAGGTGCCCCACCTCTGGGACACTAGATTCAGACTACCAATAGGGAGAGTCTTGCATAGCACTGGCCACAGCCCCTCTGAGGATTTGTTAGTATGCCAGCACTTCCTCATACAATTAACAGATTGTGTCCCGCTAAGGGACATAACACGTGAGTGTTCGTAACCCTGTGACGCTTTCTGCAAGTGTCACCCAGTTTTTGGTTCTCCCAGTCGCACCGGCGCACATAAATTGCATTTTATGATAAACGAATGTATTGCATCCTCTAGCATGAAACCCTGCTTCCTGAAAACATGCATTGGTCAGTACACAAGTACAAATAGTCAACCCATGCAAACGCTCTGGGACCCACTCACCAGCACTCCGCAACATTTGTGACGCCCACCTGCCTGCAATCTGTGGCCCCTTTCCACTTCCCCATCTGGAAAGCTGTCAAGGGTGCTTCCCTCCCTTTTCTTCAAAATTGTCAAAAGTCTGCCAAAACACAAAATTGGACCACTACCACTGCACCGGTGTGGCTCATATACAGAGCAAAAGGAGTCTGTACGTGGCCCCACGTGGATGTTTGCGCTCCTCAAGGGAGCATAAGATGTGACTGTGTTTTCGCCTGCGAAACTTGTTCAATTTAAATGTTAAAGCGCGAACCCGGCCCAAGGGTATTGGCGCGCGTTACCCAAGCACCAGCTAAATTACACTAGGACACGTTCATGTACCTGTGTTAATATGCACAGAGAGATTTGCCCATTCTCACAGGATGTGGACGCTGCACCGAAGCTTGAACCCTGGTTTCCAACACCAAAATCGGCAGCTCTATCTACCAAACGACATTCTCTCCTTTATCGCGGCATATTTGCCATAAAATCATATAAAACATCCAAGGACAGACAATACTGCTTTGTTAACATTGATCGTCACATCATAACATCAATAAACCGAATCGTGTGATAACAACCTAAAAGTTGCTCCTCATAACAAAAATGTAATTTCACATTGAACATTAAATGTCCATTAGAGGGCGACAAACTCATACGTTGTCTGATTTGCAGCGCACGCCTAATAAAGCAACCTTCTCAGACCCTAACCATTACGCTACAGTGACTCTTGTGGAGCGCAGCCTACTGCAGTTCCCACCTTGCGTGCGGCTTAAAAAATTGCCCAGGCACTACTGGCAGAGCTATACTACAATCGAGATTAAATCCGACTGAGCTACACAATATTCCAGTAATTCTGCCCTTAAATGCGCAATGCAAATATCCGCCCGATTAGTTGTATGTGATTCTATGGAAAAGTGAGGCACGAACTGACAACCTCTGCGTGGCTCCCTGCATGAACTGCTGCACAAGAACACGCGCTAACCGATCGCGCCACCGGAGCTCACGCCTTCCTCTTCAGTGAAGCGCAACTGCCCCGCTGCCCCCACACCGGATGAAACAACAAACTCGAAGCACGGTCGAATCGAAATACCCTTAAATGAAATCGTAGCCATACTGCATTGCGCCAGAACATGTTGCATTTGTATCGCCCTTGTACCCGCTGCCATTTGTAACATTTTCCTAATTCCAGAGCCCCCGCCATTACAAATTACGCTGTCACCCTGCGCGTGCTCACCATCCTTATCAAAAAAGGCGGGGGTGGGCATCCGCCGCTCGCACCGCAGCCGACCGACACAGCTGTTCCTCTCGAGCTCGATCGACTCTTCGCTGCCGCCCAACACCAGCACTGGTCACACGCCAAGCCTAGCTGCTCTTCTCATCACGCGGATCTCGAGAAGGCACCCTCCACGCTCGTCCGGCGATGCAGCACGCATCCCCCACCGGGCGCTTCACATCCTCCGCCAGGCGCTGAACAGACCCGCTTAGTCGGCGAGAAAACTGGACTCCACCGCAGCTCGACGATCTGAAATACAAAGAAGAAACTAAAATTACAGCCTCCTAGCGAGGCTGTTGCCTACAACGCGCCTGAAAGGAAACACAAACAAATTAATTTGCAGCCTCCCAGGAGCTGCGTCCGCTTAGTTGCGAGAAAACTTGGCCCCCACTCTGATCGACGATCTGAAAAAACAAACAAACAAATAGTTAGCAGCCTCCCAGGGGCTGCATCCGAATACGTGCGAGCGCGGGACCAAGAGACCGCGTCTCGCGCTCCCCGACCTTTTATGCTAACACTGGGGGCAGGCCAGTTCTAACTGGCCTGCCCCCCGCCGCCCCCTTGACCCGGTAGCACTTTAATTGCTTCCGGGCCAAGGGTACCCTGCCGCCACCCAATCCCGGCCGAGGCGCGCCCACCGCGTCACACTGACGCGGTAAACGCGCCGGGCCGAGTGGACAGGCGAGGGGGGGGGGGAGGGGGTCGGTGCCCCGCCATATCCGCAGCGGGGCCGATACCGGCCCCGCCTTTCTAAGACAACAGCATACTACAGCAATGGTGGTACGACCGCCTACTCCATGACGGTCTGCCCTGCATCACACCTGTGGCCTGCCCACTGCCAGTGAACTTTGAAACTCCTTGGCGAATTCCTCCTTCCACTGACCGTGAGGATATTAGAGTCGGCGGTCATTTGTGATCCAAATCTACACCAGCCGTCCAGCAACCGTGACCGCTGGGTTTTGCCATCCATAGACCTAAAGTGACCTGCTGCCGGCGACCACAACAGTAACTGTATTGATGGTCTACTGAACTCCATTCAAGCCCTTCATTACCATTGCTTTCTCTGACGACCGCAATGGTAAATATCTGATGGTATCAGCCGCCGAGTGCCTAGATACTAAAAGTACTGCATACTTTGAACATCACTGCATTTTCTCTCCATAATTCCAAGTCTATGAAGTATTTATTTATGTATAAATTATATTTCTGATTTGAAGTCTTGGAGCCCAAAATATATATTAAGATAATTGTTATTTTTATACAACATTGGTCTTGGATTTATTTTTTAGTGTGTGTCTCATTTATTGCCACTGTGAGTACAACAAATGTTCAACACTGTCCTCTGATAAGCCTGACTGGTCGGACACACTACCACAAAAAGACACTTACTATTATCTACTTGTTGCCTCTGTCTTCCTCTGGAGATTTCTCGCAATCTCTACATAGTGTACTTCATTTTAGTACACTGTACGAAGAGGTGGTATCTTACACAAGGCCGGATACCTTCTCCCTGAGGGCCACCGAAACCAACTTGCTGCTGTGGAGCAGCTCCAAGCAGGAGAAAGCTGTTTCTTTAGCGCATTGAAGTACAGCCTTGGTCAGATTGGTTTAGCTGGCTAGTCCTGGTGCTCAGGAAGTCTTGAATTCCACAGATTTTCCAAGTCCCAACTTCTCAGAGTTCTTAGAAGTCAAGTTATGCGCAGTGATATGCCCCAGGACATCAGGAACAGCATTCGGGATTTAAGATTCACTTCAGCAGAGACCACCAGCAGGGTCCAGTCCAGGTCAAGTTGCACCTGCTTAGCTGGGCACTCCAGGGGCTGTTGCTGCTTGTTGTGCCCCTATGACTACACAGGAGGTCAACGAACTGACCCTTGGAGTCCAGCTGGACACAAATGGGAGCTGGTATAGCCCTTCAGGTCTCCTCACAGGTGTCAAACATCAGGCGCAGTCCTTCTTTTCTTCCACAGGTTTAGACAGTGTTCGGAAGAGGTTTCCTTGGGGTGCCATATTTATGGTTAGCACTAGCTACTGGGTGGGTGTGAATACCTGCTCCTTCCTTTCCCTTATTGGGTAAAAGTACCCAAAGGCAATCTTACCCACTTTAGCAGCAGTTGTTTTGCCCTGCTGCAAACAACCTCACAGTGAGCATTGCTCCTAAAATGATACCTTGGTAAACCCTTCTTCCCTTGTGCAGAGTCTGTGTGCCCACCCATGAGTGCGGCTATGGAAATGAGTAGTCCTCTCCTCTGTGCTCACTCAAAACAAGTTCTGGGATAGCTCCCCTCCCACTGGGTTTGCTGGCAATATGGCTGGGAGGACAAAGGGTTTCCTTCTCCAGGTCTTACATTAAATTTAATTGTGGAAGGACAGGCCGTTTTACAAGTTAATGAAGTTCCTGGGTCTACCCTAAATGGTCTTCCTGCAAGGAGAAGAAAAATACCTCCCCACACCCAGTGAATTGCCTCTGCTCGGGGAGCAGTTTTCACACCTCATTAAGGGCAGTGTTGGCAGACCAGCTGTAAAATTAGCCTACTGGAGGTTCAGGCAGGTAAAAGGTAACTTTCTAAAAGTTACTTTTCCCAAATATTAACTAAAAATCATACTTTGCCATTTAATGGGATTTTTTTTAGAATGTTTTTTTGAATGACTTGTGTAGTTATTTCCTGTAGAAAGTTACAGATGAAATTATAATCTTTACTTTGACATTTTGTACGATTAAGCTACAGCCTACCAATGACAATAGCTTTTGGAACTTAGTCACTGAAAAAACAAGGGAGTTTTAATTTTGCATATGTTTCACTGTTAAATATAAGACACTCTTTCTTGTGGGCAGCAATGTGTACTTAGGACTGAGTTATTTAAATTTAAAAGCAGGGATTCCCGTCAGTGAAAGCAGGCTTATCTAGACAGGTTAGACAGCAGGGTTTTAGGCTGCTCCAGTAAGGTTACATGTGGTAGGCCTGAAGCCATGAGTTTTAGGCCCACTCCGTGGATGGCACAATAGGTACTGCTCTCCACAGGCGGCATTTAACTGCTAGGGATTTGATGAATCTACTAGCCCATATAATAAGGACTTACAGGCAAGGTAAGTACGTTAATAGAGGATAAGCCAATGTATAAAGGTGGAGCAAAGGCGCTTTACTCCTGTTTAGCAGAGTTCCAATTCCCGCACTACCGCAGGTAAAAAATGGGTAGAAATCAATTAAACATGCTCATTTCCTACAGAAGGTAATTGAAATGCGTATTGTAAAAGGTTTTAAGTTTTGGCCTCTTTGATGTTTGTATTTTTTTAATTTTCACCTCTGTAGAATGTTACTGATGCATACATGTATGTTTTCAGCTTCCTCTGGAACAAGCGGAGGAGTTGTTGGCCATACTTCAATGGAGACACAGAAGAGCCACTGGGAGTCAGAAGGTGGAGCAATTATGACCAAGGGGCCAAGTGGCACTGAGGATGATGGGGCTTGCCAGGAGACCAGGAGAACATCTCAAGGCTTCTGACTCAGGCCACCCTCTGGTGGTGTTGGATGTTCTTTCTATTTCTGTGTCCACCACCTCGACAACCATCTCCACCTTTCACTATTGCAGCCCGGGAAAACCATCCAGGCGTTAACGGGCTGCAGTCTCTCGGGCAGCCCCCCGCCCTCACCCTGCAGAGTGGCAGAAGGCATTGTTGCATGATGTCGAGGGTGTCAGACAGCAACTGGGTCAAGTTATTGACTTCCTGGGTAGGATGTGCACTGCCCCGGTTGTCTTACAGAGAGGCTCTCTGTCTCCAAGTGCTGTGACTAACACCAGTGCTTCTGGCACACCTGCGACCAATCCAACTGTCGCCCTCATTGCAACACTTGACCTCATTTCAACACCTGACCCCATTCCACAGCCCACCCTGTTTCCCCTTGTAACTGTATCACCATCACCCATACCACCTGTCCCAACCACCTCAAACCTGTAAGCTATCTGTTCTTAGAAACCTTCCCATAGCCCAAAACCCCACCATTCCTGTCACCTTCCCTTGCCAGAACCACCTCACCCAACCGCCCCCAAAACCACTGAACCTGCCCATTGCCAAAAACCTTCCCATCCCCCACAACCCCACCATTCTCTTACCCTTCTTCCCCAGAACCACCTGGTTCAACCACCCTCAAGTCCTCTAAATCTACCAATTCCCAGAAACCTTCCCATACATCAAAATCCCACCATTCCCTTTACTCTCCCTCCCCTGAACAGCCTGGCTCTGCCCCTCCAAAAATATTGAAACCCTCCACCAAACCTAAGCAGTACGTGCCCAAATGACCATTAGATCCTGGTAGACGCCCCCTGCGCACGACACTGCTGATAACGGTGGGATGGCAAGAGCACTGCCCGGAGGGACAATTGGCTGTGATAGGATACTAGTTACTGCAAACCACCCCTGACTTTGACTTTTACTATTTTTATTGAAATGCATGAAAGTACCAAAGTGTGTCGGATATTTCCTTGAAGCTATATTGTGTTGTAAAAATATAATATAAATGAATTTGGACAAATGAGTTTTAAATATTGAGTTACAGAAATAGCGGATATAAAATATTGTGATACAAACATTTTGTGATGCAGAACTATAGTTGGCAAGAATATTGATTTTTTCAGGTAAGTAGTATCCCTATCAAGAATATCCTTGTTAATACCGTTTTTAATAATATTGTTGTAACAATATTGCTGTTCAATTATCTTTATCATCAATAAACTTTATTCGGTCGTCAGACCATAAAAGTACAGAATGCATATATACAACCCAATTTAATTTAAAAATGTTAACTGGTCATCATAAAGCATAAAATACAATGATTTCATCAGTCTAAGCCTTACAAACAATGCAGTAGATGCTGTAAAAACCAAAAGCTTGGTAGTTCAGGGAGCCCTATGCATGTGGGGGACCGATTAATTGTGTCTTTAAAATGGGGTGGTACAGATGAGATGTTGGGTGATGTACTTCCACTAGCTTAGGGTTGAGTTGGGGTTGGGCTCTGGGCCTTCCTTCTTATTCCCCACATTTGGTCCGGAAACTTTGCGGTTGCGCACACGAGTACTGGTCTAGTGTGCGATTTCAATAAGCGCAAAGCTGAACCGGAGTCGGGGGTTCCGAGCTGCTTGCAAATGGGAGATAACCATTTTGCCCTGGGTCTAGAATAGGCAGAACAGGAAAAGAAGATGTGACCGATTGATTCGTTCGGGGTGGAACAGCTGGGGCAGCTTTTGGTCTGGGCAGCGGTACACGACCAGGAGCTAGTGAATGAATTGACCGCTGAGGATCCATGCCTAAATTGCATGTGTAGTTTCCTATCTGCCGGCACCTTGATGAGGTCGAGATAGTCTTCCAATGAGCAGCTTGATTTAAAGTCTGTAAATTCCTCAGTTAATCTGCCCCGCTTACTAGCCCTTAGGTTGTTATGTGCCAGCCAGTCCCAGTACGGAGCTTTTAATTGTCCCTTGGTGAATGGCGCTGGGCGGTTGATGCTGTGCCCAGTTAGCCCAATGCTGGTGATGAGGTTCCTGATGTTTTTGATCCATCCTATTTTGTTTGAAGTGTCTAATGAGCAAACCTCGTCAAAAGCAGCCGCGTACTTGGACAGCTCCGGGGTGAATACAAGCCTCTGCCAGAATAGAAGCGGGCAGAGCTTGGCTACATCCTTAATTGGTTTTTATACCCATGTCCAGTTTTAAGGGGCAGAGTGGTGTGTTCAATCAAAGGGACACTAACTTCCAAAGGAATTTATTCTCGGTCGCTGTTAGGTCGCTCAATTTATCAAAACCCCAAAGCTCAGCCCCATAAAGGGCACTGCTTACAGCCTTGCATTTGTATAGCTCCAGGGCTGGTGTGACTGGGTTTGAATAAGAGCGACAGTGTTCCTTCCTTAGGGCTCCAGTTAGAACTTGAGATGGGCCCTATTTAGGTGCTGCTTCCAAGCCAATCCTTCCGACATTCTGATCCCCAGATATTCAAAGCCACTCACTCTTCCTAGAGGAATGTTGTTTAAAGTTAGGCGCCCCTTGAAGGATTTGTGAGGATTCAACATCAACAGTTTCATCTTACTGGTGTTTATTTAGAGCCCCCTCTTATCGCAGGAGATCTTAAATCGATTTAGTAAGATGTGCCGCCCCATTGGTGTTTTGGAAAAGAGGAGGGTATCGTCTGCGAACTGCAAGGTTGCGATTTTCTGTTTCTCTAGGGAAGGCACATCCACAGGAATCGCTGCTAGAAATACGACCACTTGGTTGATGTACAGCGAAAACAATGTTGGGGCCAAGACACTGCCCTGAAGGACCCCACGCATGGTTTTAACCGGGCCGGTGACTTGGTTCTGGCCTCCCCATCTTATTCTAGCAAAGTTCTCTGCATGCAAGCTTATGAGTAGGTACAGGATTTCTATGGGCATCCCCATCTCCTTAAGAACCTGACAGAGATTGCACCTGGGCACAAGATTGAACGCCGACTTCAGGTTTATGAATGCTATGTTAGGACTTCCCTTTCCCAATATTACCACCTTCCAGTAGAGCAGAAGAAAGCGGAAGACCTGATCGATTGTTCCTGTTGTCTGGCGGAACCCTGCTTGCAGTGGGGACAAGATGTAATTGTCCGCCATCCAGCCTTGGCTCTTCACTAGAAGGGTGTGACCGAAAACATTTTGGATACAATCAATCAAGCTAATGGGCAGATAGTTGGCTGGATTGCTCCTGTCACCCTTTTTGAAAATGGGGATCACTTCGGCTGCCTTCCAGGATGCGGGAATAGGGCTCCCCCAGCAATGTCATTGGCAAGTGCCATTATATATAAAGCCCAGTTATCTCTGTCAGAATGTAAGAGATCTCCCTGGATCCCATCCGGACCAGATGCCTTCGCAGGAACGATGGCCTCTTAGAGGCCAGAATTTCCTCCTTAGAAAACAAGAGGCTTGGTATGGGTTGGGGTAAATCAAGAGAAGATAGGCCTAAGATGGGGATAAAGGTGTCCTTATACAGGGCATCAAAGTGCTTGCACCAAAGGTTGGCCACGATGTTATTGGCCAGGGGGAGGTGAGTTTTCAAGATTAATCTTCGCCTCAGGGGCCCAAAATTTCCTAGTGTTTGGTTGGGAACAGGAGTCCCTGAGTTCAGTCCAGCTCTTCTCATCCCAATCTCACTTGGCCCTTGCTTGAGATGATTTATAGAGTCTCCTTGTCAGGGGTATATTCTTAGTTCAGATGGCTGTGGCCAAGCGTCTCCAGAGGGACCTGCATTCCTGTGTGAACCATGAGTTTACCTTGTTTGCATCTCTCTGTTTTGGGCTAGGGTTATGGCGGTGGACAGTAAAATGTAAAGCTAATTGAGTGAAGAACTTTTCATGCATGGCACTGACATTCGCTGCTGAGCTCGGCTCTCCTGGTAGAAATCGAATCGCAGCCAAGTGTGCCTAAAGTTTCCTTTTCATGATCAGTTTGGATTCTTCCTTCATAACCCATGGCCATTTAAGTAGGCCCTTGTCTTTTGACGGTACTACCTCCTTAGTGAGTAAGTGGTTTTTGCCTATGATACTGTGTTCACCCCAAGGGTGCCCTAATGACTGGCATAGCGGGTTGTAATCTCCTTCACAGTTTTTGATTATGGCCATATCGATGACGGCTGCCCATAACCTGAGGTCCACAAGGATATAGTCTTTGCGGCTGGCGCTGGATGGGCCAATGAAAGTCAGCCCCCCTTCTCTGTCAGAGCACATTCTTCCGTTGGAAGTCCACAACCTGTACTCTAGCGTCAGTGCGTTCATTTGTAGAGCAGAATGTGACTATTTCTTTATGGGTGGGAGGTCGAGAGATGGAACTGACCACAGATTGCCTTCCTCTGTGATGTCTTGAATATCCTCACTGTCGAGGGACTGAAAGGTTACCTTAAAGTTTCCACCTATAATCAATGGGTGTAAGACCCCCTTTGCTCCCAGCAGCTCGTCTAGGGTAAGCAGAGTGGTTGATTTGCCACCTCTTGTGCCTCTCGCGTAGACCTTATAGATGTCTATACTTGTGCCTGAGGTGCTCCTTGACTAACCGCAAGGATGTCTGGGCTGTCAGTGGGAAGTTCTTTGGTGTCACAGGTTAATGCAATGCTAATCAGGGTTAGAAGGCCTCCTGATGAGCAGCCCTGCTTTGAAGCTATTGCAGGCTTATAGAGGGTCACAAATCCTAGTGCTAAACTCCAGGTTTCCTGAAATATACAGATGTCATGCGAGTTGATAAATTCGGCCCAATGTGGTAGGCGCAGCTTGCTTTGTATTCCAGCCACGATCCATGACGCTATTTTGAGCTGGCACTCACCTGTAAGCAGTGTTTGGTTGTGGTTAGCGGGGCACTATATGGCTCAGCTTTCTGGGCCGTGGAGTCATTATAAGCGTCTGTGGCAGTATTTACGGCATAGGTGGCATCTCCATCATCTGGTGACCTGTGTGGGGTGTAATTAGTAAATTCTGAGCCGGTCTGAGGTTTGGGATCTAGTAGACTCCCCTCGGGTGGTAAAGAGGCTGTGTGAGGAGAGGAATCAGAGATGCTGGGTGCAGCAAGTTTAGGAGAAGACCCTAGTTACAGTCAATCGTTTGGAGCCAGGGGCGAAAACCAAGATGGCCTCATCGGCATTATGTTAGACATAGACTGAATGGAATTGCTAAACATCTGGATTTTGGGTTGAATATTCAATGTGGATGGAGGGCATGTCTTGGCTTCTAGGGCAATTAAGTTATGCACTAGGCTTTCATCAACTAATGTGAGTTCTATTGTGTCTGTGGGACTGTTCGTCAGGACACATCGTCTAGCTCTCAGAATATCACGCATTTTCATGGACCTGCAACCCCTTACATGCCTGATCCAGTGTATGGACTTGTTTTTGATGGACTCTTGGTTCTTGTGATTGACAAGTTTGCTGCCTTTGGGAACATTTGTCATGTAGATGATATGGCTGTGTCACCTGGACGAGTTTGGGGAAGCTCGTAGCTGATGGTATAACTCCTCACCTCTTCCGATAGGGGGAAGTGTGCACTGTGCAAAAGCCCTCGTGTGTAATACGTGTCCCCCAGTGGACCCCCACCACCATCCTGCTGTTTCGCCCAAGGTGGTGGTATGTTGTATCGCACTGGTCTGGGTTACATGTCGTGAGTGTGTGGGGAGTGAGTGGAGCAGTATATGCGGGTTGCGAGGGTTGTGTCAAATTAGCATCTGCCCTTGAGATTTCAGTCGTGGGTAATCTATCTGGGTTGCCCTGCCCTTCTAGTCTTTCCAGCAGTTTGCGAATAAGCCCAGCCAAGGTCCCAACAGCATTTTTCAAAGTGGAGATTTCCCTGCAGAGATCAGTTTTGGATGCTAAGGGTTCACAATCCTCCGTTGCGCCCAACCTTGAGCTGATTAATATTGTCTGTCGTACCGGACTCTGCATCTTCCCCAACCGTCTGGTCCCCTGAGATAGGAATAATGTTCAGTGGTTCTGGTGAGTCTGCAAGGGGTGAGAACCTATTACTGCATGGGAAATCGACTGTGATCGCAGATGGGGTGTAATCTGTGCTGGTCAGATACGTAAGTGGCACATCCGTGGCGTCAAGGAGTTGAGTCCTGGTGGGTGGCATCCTGAACATAGAGAGGTGTGGCTCACTGGTTAGAGGCGGCAGACCCGTAAGCAGAGAATCGGCCAGGGACCAGGGTTCATTTCCCGACGCGGCAGGGTCGTGGACCAGGGTCAAAACGGACTCGATAATTCTCGCCTCGGTACCTACTCTAACCAGGAACACACTCGGCAACTCTGGGCATTAAGCTTGCCTCATCTCTACAACGGCCCCCCACAGACGCCGGGGATGCCTGGTTTCACCTTGGAGATACCCAGAAAGGGCCCATCTCACAGGGATAGCCAGGACGGGTTCCCCAGCGGTCTACAGCGCCGGGACGCCCCGTTGCTGGGGTAGCTGTGCGCTTTACAAGTCTACAACATTTACATAAATGTAATTAAGTTTACATGCTCGGGATGCGCATAGTTTTGGTGGGGCAGGGGTGTGCGCATGAGGTGTCAGGCTTTGGCTCACTAACGATAGCAGTCGGGACCATTAGCTCCTCACACTCAGACACTCTTCTTCAGTCTTTTCATTTTGGCACCTCTCAACCCTTCCTCGGTTATTTTCCTCTTTCCCATATCACCTCAATTTCACTCTAATATCCAATATCCAAAAAGGGGGGGGGGGGAAGACGGCCAGCCGAGGTAGAAGGGCAGAAGGGAAGGGAGTGGAGAGGTCCCGTGTTACCTGAGGGTGATTTGGAAAAGAAATGGCTCACAGTACCTTTTTGGAGGTAGGGAGAAGGCAGACCTCTGGGATGAAGTTTCAGGGGGGTGGGCCAGCCTCTTCTGGGCTATGACTGTTGCAGATGTGCCCGCCCGAGCCCGTCCCGCGCAGTGGGGCCTCGCGGTCACCTTTATGCGCCTCCGGGTGCAGAGAAGGTGATGCAGCCAAAATGCAGTGGAGCCTTGGGGCTGTGGTCCGTGCCCGCTCGTATGGTGATGGCTAATTATCTTTATGTGTTTTAGTCACATATTAATTTTATGTGTTATTATTGTTTATATAATTGTTAATAATATTTTTAAATATAGTGTGTCATTTTAAGTGATTTATAATTTTAAATTCAATTGCTAATAGTAATTTATAGTATTGCGGGTTGCTAGGTTTGTAGGGGTATAGAATAGGACGTTAATTAATTATTAATTATTTAATTTGGTATTAATTATGTAATTTGTGTAATAATATTTCTTACGTTATATAATAGATGGAGGCTGCTGGATTATTATATTAATTGTTAACAATTGCTTGTCAATGTATTATTCATTATTATTCAATTGATTATTAATTATGTCAGTTGTGTAATAATTTATTTTTTTAAGTTATATATTAGGTGCAGGCTGCTGGATTTATAGGGGTAGAGGGTGGGAAGTTAATTAAGTCATAATTAATTCACAATTAAGGTTACATGAGAAGTAGACACAATGCTCCAGATATGGCACACAGAGTTGAACACTTGCTTTACTTATAGCATTAGTAGTTTGCTTGGGGACTCAAGGATCACCATCTGTAAACAATAACCCATACCATCTCTTTTGTGGTGCCATTTGAAGGCGTGAGTACAGTGGGACATTATAGTATGGAGTCTGTTGTTCCACAGTGTTGGTATAGTGGAGCATTGAATAATGAATTGTCCTCTTAGGTTCTTGTGGGCAGGTGGTGAACACACAAGAGGGTCTTCGTAGGAAAAGCCTGACGTTCTTTGGTCCAAGTAAGTTCAAGTGTTTGTGTTTTCAAGCTGATGGCTCTCCCCACAGTGCTGGTTTGTAGGGAGGGGGCACCTCTTGCTACTCCCTGAGCAGTGACCTTCAGGATGGGAGCATGATGGGGAGTGAGGAATGAGGAGTAAGAAGGAGCGAATGAGAAATGCAGGATGAGGGATTTGGAGTGAGAAATAAGGATAAATAATTCAGGCGAGAGGAGTTGGCCCAACGGCTAGTGCGGTGACCTCAAATCTGGGGAACCGGGTTCGAGTCTCGGCAATGACGCTGAACATCCTGTGATTCTGGGCAAATCACTTAATCTCCCGTGACCTAGTAAAAATGAATGTGTCCTCATGTAAAGCACTCCGATACCCGATACCGGGTCAAGTTTGCGCTATATAAAACTCCGTAAAAAAAAAAGGATATCCTAAAAGGGATGTTGTACTAGGGTGGACCAGCTATGGGATTCAGACTCATTCCTATGTCTAGAACCCCTGGGAAAGGGGCCTGCAGGTATAGTTAGACAATATTGCCCCCTCTGTGACCAACTCAACCCTCCTTTCCAGCCTTTCTCCTGCAAATGTCTTAAGAACTCTGCAACCTTTCCCAATCCCTCGCTTTCATTCTTGCTCTCCTGTACTCCCTCCCTTTGCTAAATCTATTAGGTTAATGAACACATTTGTGCCTTATTAGCATCCATTGGGCTCTCTGCCACGTCCTCAATCACACTGGGAGATCTGACTGTTTGAGGTAAATTGGCAGTGGGAACAATGTGTCCTTGAACGTGCATGCTCCTACAAACTGCTGCAGTCAATCACATGCCGTAAAGGAGTTATTGAGATGCGGGGTGCCATAGAAACAGCCTGGTGTTCTGACTTGAACCCTATCACTCTTTCAGGTGCAGCAACCTGAGGGCAAATCTCCCAGTGACCGTCCTGACCAGCTTTTTCCTGCACAGAAACATTATATTCTATGTTACTGTTTTTAGAGTTAGTATGTACTGCACCCTCTGCACCCAATACTACTCATCAAGACTCATATTTTGGTTGTTAGTAATTATAATTAATTGTGATTACAATGGTTTGATTTTGTGTAACAAAATGTTCGTGAAATTACCAAAATCACGCCACATCGTGTGATTTTGGGGAGAAATTTTAACGCAAGATGTACTTTTCAGGTGATTTTTTTTATGTGAGCAGCATTTCAGCTAGATTTTTTACCAAAAAGGACTGTTTGAGTCATTTTTGAGTGTTAGATGCATTTCACGTAATTATGTGTAATTTTTCATCATTTTGTGGAAATTTCACAAATCACACTACAGCGAGTTACGTGAGTTTCACACACTCCTAGTTATTAGTTGAAGGAGGTTAACTACCTGCTTCAAGTAATAACCACAATCCTTGCCAGAGTGAACAACTAAAGGCGCTAAACAAACCTGAACTTAACCACCTGGTAGTTACGGCACAGAGCAGACAGGTTTAATTTAGAAGCAATGTGTGAAGAATTTATGCAATACTAAAACATTGATAAAGTTGAAATGCAAAAAATACCCAAAAGAATTAAAACATAGATTAACATTTAATAAATAAAATGACAAAAATCCAATAAAGGGAACAGAGATATGATCTTTTTAAATGTAAGTAGAGGTAGCGCCAAGAAGCACCTAGTGCCAATGATAGTCAATGGTCCTGGTAGAACAGAACCTAAGCATAATTCGATACTGACCATGATGGAGCGGATAGACTAACCAGATTTGTCCTGGTCAAAGATTTTACCTTTGAACTTCAGTCCTTTAAGTCCCAATCCACCACAGGTGTGCACCTCTAAAAGTGTTTGGGACCTCAGGGGAGGCACTTAAAGACTCACAGGGTGGCAGGTAGAAGCCAACAGGAGAGTCCGGTCCAGGCCCGCTTGCAAGTGGTCAGCTGGACAGTTTCAGGAAAAGGTCTCTTGTGGCTTGTTATGACCCTGTAACTTTAACAGGTGATCATCTTTATGACCCTTGGAGTCTACCTCTTTGTCGTGGGTACAGGATAGAGAACAGGACTAGTTCCCCAGGGCTCTTCTCAGGTTGCAGAAAGCAGGTTTAGTCCTCGTCTGATCTTCCTCAGGTCCAGGACTGTTCTAAAGTGGGTTCCTGAAGTTACCACATTTATGCCTCGCACAAGCTAGTGTGTGGGAATGACCGCTGTTGGCGCCCTAACCAATGGGGTAAAGACAGCCGGCCCTAACCCTACTCACTTTGAGTATTTTCAAGATGGCCGATGTCTTCAGCCACACTAAACTTAGGCTCTTAGGGCTTCGGCGCCTGGGGACCATTCTAGGGTAATCCCAATGTCCTCCAACATCTAACACCAAATTCCATGTTTATGAAGCCCCTGTACCCACTAAAACCACAGTAAAAGAAGTTTGTGAGTACAAAGCTGTGGTGTCAGAAACTAGAAAATGAATACACACAAATTGTTTTGGCATTCTGTTTCCTGACTTTGAAGTATGCCCCAAATGTCAAATGAAAAACCCAGCAGACTTGTCAAGCAGGTCCTGATAATACAGTAGAATCTGACACTGTGTTGTCAACAAGAGGCCTCCTGCAATGGAGGTCAGTCTGGCTGGGAGGACAATAGACGGGGACAGGGCTGAGTGTTAGCTACATCTGCTTGTAACAGGGTAGGGCTCTTGGAAATTAATCAAGTCCTTGGACCAGCCAACAGGCAATCCTGTCAAGGGCACAACAAAACCTGCCCACACCCTGGGCCTTTTGTCTCTATCCTTGAGCAATTTCACACATCATTCACCTCATTCTCGCCCATTGAAATGCTTATTACAGGCCAGAAGAAGTGAGACAGCAAATTGTAGATTTAGCTTTCAGGGACGTCTGGCTGGGCAAAGGTGACTGTAAAAAAGTTACTGTCCCAAAATATTGGCAACAAATACAACTTCAACATTGAATTGTATTTTAATAACCATTACAAATAGTTGTTTATTACTTTTGTAGCTAGTCCCATTACTCAGATACAGTATTAGGGCCTCTTTTACAAGAAACTGATGCATTGGCATTGATGCGTCAGTTTCCTTGCACCTGCGCCACATGTCCTTGTGACGCCATGGATTCGCTGTATATACAATACAGGGCTCCAAGGTGCAAGGATTAAAAGATGCGTCAGAAATTCTGACACATCTGTTGGCGCAAAGTGACGAACTGCTGGGGTTGGTTGTAAAATGGACACAACTGCAGCAATGTCTCAGAACACATAGGCGAGTCCCATCGTACAAGTCCTGCATTATTCCTTACACCTGCTCTGAGCAGGCATACGTATTTTGACGTAGTGAAGTCACAAAGTGACACAGTGAAATGTAAATTTCACTCTATCAGTTCCACATGGCTTTTTTGCGTGGGAACGCCGACCCTGCATCCATTATACCTGGTGCAGGTATGATGTGATGCAGGGCTCTACAAACCGATGCATTGGACCCAATGCTGTCAGTTTGCAGATATGGCGCAGTGTGGCTACTGATTGCAAAGCCGCTGCATCAAAAAAGTGATGCAGCGGCGGAGAAAGGGGCTTTTAAATAAGGCCCTGAGTATTTAATATTGCATCCCAGTGCTTTCCTATGGAACAGCCAACCCTGCTACCGTGAACATAGCTTTAAGGTGCTAGTCACTGTCAGGATGTATTTAACATTAACCTCTACATGTCCTACTTTTAAATACCATTCACCCTGCCCTAATGGGGGAGTAGGATTACTTAGGGGTGACTTCTAAATATTTGAAAAGCGGGTTTTAGAACTGCCAGAAGGGGTTATCTTTACAGGTCCAATTTGCAGTTGAATCCTGCACAGCCAGGCTACTGGTGGCAGCCCTACAGTCATGTGTGCATTGTCGCTACAGTGGGTGGCACAATGAGTGCTGCATCCCACTGGTGACATTTAACTTACTGTCCCTGTTTGGCACCACACACTAGGTACTTATAGGTAAGTTAAATATGCCAATTAGAGGTTTGCCAATATCACCATTATGAAAGGAGAAGCACAAGCTCTGTATCACAGATTAATAGGGTAAAGTGCACAGAGTACTATAGCCAGTAAAAATAGGGTTCAGCAAAAAGGCAAAAGAAAATTGGGGCGGGCCCCTCTAGAAAGGACACATCTCCAACAGTGCCCCTCTGGTGTGATGCTGAATGAGTCTTGTGTTGGATTGTTGACTCCTGTGTTAAATGCTTGGTAATTGTGCATGGTTGGTCTTGTGCCTGATAGCATGACTTTGTGTTAGATGACAGGCTCATGGTGTAATGCTGGAGAGCAGGGTCTTGTGTCGGATGATGGATTTTGTTTCGGATGATGGGTTTTTGTATTGGATGATGGGTTCTTGAATTGTGCGGTGGGTTTTCATTTTGGATGGGGGTCTCTTGTATTGGGTCTGGGCTCTTGTGTTGGATGTTGGCTGAAACTTGTGTCGGATGGCTGTGAGTTGGGTTGGCTGTTGGGTGTTTGTGGTGGATGGTATCTCTTTTGTGGTATGTAGTGTGCACTTATTTTAGGTGGTGGGCTCTTGTGTTATACAGCAGACTTTTGTGTTGTATAGTACGGTCTTGGGTTGGGTGGTATGGTCTTGTGTTGTATGGACAGCTACTGCATTTGGATTGTGGACAGTGCGTTGTGTTGGATTGCAGATTCTTGTAATGGATGGTGGGTTCTTGCATTGGATGCCAGGTTCTTGTGTTGGATGCCAGGTTCTTGTGTTGGATAGTAGGTTCTTGTGTTGGATGTCAGGTTCTTACATTGGATGCCAGGTTCTTGTGTTGGATAGTAGGTTCTTGTGTTGGACGCCAAGGCCATATGTTGGGTGGTGGGAGTCTTGTGTCAGATGATTGGCTCTTGTGGTAGGTATTGAGCTTCTGTTCAGGAAAGCACAGTTTTGTGCTGAATGATAGAGTCATGTATTGGAAGATGGGTTCTTGTGTTATACAGCAGACTTTGGGTTGTATAGCACGGTCTTGGGTTGGGTGGTATGGTCTTGTGTTGAATGGACAGCTACTGCATTGGACAGCAGTTGGTTGTGTTGGATTGCAGATTCTTGTAACGGATGGTGGGTTCTTGCGTTGGATGTCAGGTTCTTACATTGGATGCCAGGTTATTGTGTTGGACGCCAAGGCCATATCTCGGGTGGTGGTAGTCTTGTGTCAGATGATTGGCTCTTGTGGTAGGTATTGAGCTTCTGTGCAGGAAAGCACAGTTTTGTGCTGAATGACAGAGTCATGTATTGGAAGATGTGTTCTTGTGTTTGGTGACAGTATCATATGTTGGATGGTTGTCTCCCATTTTGGATGGCACAGTGTTGTGCTGGATAGCAGAATCTTGGCATGGGCGTGTTTTGTGTTTAAAGGCAGGCCCCTCTGCACAGGCATCACCTTCTCTGTCTGCTCCTCAGTCCCAGGCTGTCCAATCATAAACCAATATGAAGGCTATGAACATCCTTTTTGGTCATAACCCGGGACAGGAATGGCGCAAATGGTGGCTTCAAAACTTGTCCCACCCAGCAAGTCCAGTCATCACCGTAAAAAACCTTGGAGTTAAACTGGACGCTGATATGTCCATGAAGTCCCAAGTGCAAACTGTGGCTGGCACCTGTTTTGGTCTTCTGAAAATGATGAGGAACTTCCTCCCCCTACTTTCAGTTGAGCACAGAAAAACAGTGGATCAAGCCCTGGTCACGTCAAGGCTGGACTATGCTAACGTTTTGTACCTCAGCCTCCCTAATTATTTATTAGGACGCCTGCAGGTGGTACAAAACGCGGCAACCAGGCCCGTCCTAATGGTCGGCCCCAGGACACATATGACTCCTCACTTAAAGTCCCTGCACTGGCTTCCGGTGCAGAAGAGGGTTGACTTTAAAGCCTGGTGCTGGCCTTCAAGGCCTTTCACAACATAGGGGCCCCTAACATTAGCAACAGAATTAAGCACTATGCCCCATCCAGAACCTTGAGGTCTTCAACCCTCCAACTGTCGATCGTGCTGAAGTTCAATCGTTCTCGCATGGGGGGGTCACTCCTGTCAAGTAGTGGCCAGCAAACTATGGAACAGCCTACCGTCTTCTATGAGACAGATACAGGATCTCCTCAGCTTCAGGAGAAGTCTTAAAACTTGGCTTTTCCAACACTAACGGAGTCGTAAAGGCGGGTGCAGTCAGTGCTGTGTTAAAAGGGTCTACTAGCGCCGGGACACTCTTTAGAGTAGCCGTGCGCTTTACAAATACCCAGTAACATAACATAACATAACATAACTGTGTTTTGTAGTACATTTGGAAGTACTACAATAATACTACTCACGTTCTACAAAATTCGATTCCCCTACCTCTATATGGAGGTCTGCACCTCCAGCTCTCCTATCTTTTATATCTGGAGATCTCCGTCCCAAATGTGTATACATTTTTGTTGTAAATGTAGGAGGGACGGGGAGTGGCTAGACAATAGGGAATTCTTATGACTAGGTGGGGTTTAGGAAGGAGTAAGGAGGGGTTTCAAAAGGGCTAACAAGGGATTTAGGGTGAGACATGTACCGACCCAAAAAAAGAGTAAGCCCATACCTATTCACAAACTGTAGTTCTAAGGCTAATACAGTCAAAAATATCACGAAACATCAAATGAACTTTTGCTCACACCTGGAGTAATTCCAACACCGAACACACAAAAAGTGATGGGAGAAATGCTTGCAATTTGTCTAACCACTGGCAATCACTTGGGGTAGCATCCAAACCCGTTGTTCTTTTGCTCATCACACCACCTCAGGTTGGACCCAGCCATATCCTTCTTGAACCTGTTCCTCATGGGAACAATCCAGCCTGAAATGCCAGGCCAGGTCCTCCCTGAACCGGAACACATGCAGCCCAAGAAGTGGTTTCACCCTGATTAGGTATCATTCATTCGGGTATAGTTAGTTTCCAGTGACACAGTAGGCAAGGGACCCACATCTGGGCATCCCCATGCACTTAGAGGGTACATCAAACATTCTTTCAATTTGTCTAATCACTGGTAATCGCTCACGGTAGTATTGCAAACCATCATTCTTTTCCTCACCAAGCCACCTCAGTTTGGCTCCTGCCATATGCAAATCAGTCTTGACCCTGCGAGCACTAGCCTTTAGCCGGGAGGATGGGGGTCGCTCCCCCCCTCAAAACCTACTCTATGGTGGCTAGAGGGTGCATACTGTTTGGAGATCACCCTGATGCGCCAATCCCCAAACAAGTACTCATTAGGGAGTGATACCATTGGAAAGGGTAGATTTCCCCCTTTATAACGGTATCCCCCCCATTAAAATCAGGGCTCTAGGGCTAAGACATACCCCGAGCACTGATGTGGTGAAAGTGAAATGTGAATTTGGCTCATTTTACTTTAACTTTCAGTCAATTTTTTTAAGTGCACTATGCGTGCTGATTGTCATCTCACAAGAAAAAATAATGACTTAGACTGCTGGGGAAGCCCTTCCGACCTAAAAATTGGAAAAATGAAATCGGAGGTTGCTGTAACGTCCTCCGCGGACGCATCGGTCAACGGCTGATGGGTGCACTAGGGAGGGAAGAGGTTAAGGAGTGTAATTAGGTAAGTTGTTCAATAGTTTGAAGGAATAGCAACAAGATTTCCCATCTCTGCTTAGTTTGAATTCTTTATTTCTTGTGTTTGTAGGTAATTTATTGAAACTGGTTTCTCAGTATCACAGAGTACATAGATTGATTGTGATAGCATAAGTAAAACAAACAATGCATCTCCTTACACTGTCAATGCATGTTTCACCCCTGAAATCTGTGGGCTTGGAGCTTTCTCAAGGCTGAAAAAGTTAATAGGCAGGTTTTAATGCACAAACATAAACTGATTATTAAGTGGGCACAAGTGTCCGTGACACTGCAAGACGCGAAGTACACAGATGGGAACTAGCGGCGATGCAGAGGAGTAAGATGAAACGTGTAGTAGAAAAAAAGGAAAAAGAAAGACGTAAATTGTTGGAAATAAAATTTGAAGATAAAATAAAGTCCAATAGGGCTCACAAATAAAGGGAGGCAGGTTTATAAAGTAAAAATGATCTATAGTAATTGGCAGAAATACCAGGAATCGGTCTTGCACATTTAGAGCCTAATGACTAGAGTGCATATTCTTTTTTCTCATATTTAGCTCTGACGTGGTTTAAAAGTTCATAGCAAGTTACACTTTATTTGTTAGGCAGCAGTACATGTATTAGGGGTATGTTATTGATATGATCTGTGTGAATGGTGGACGGGACATTTTGAAATTGAAATTACTGTCCATCATTCATGTTTCACATTGGCTTAGTCTTTCCAGTTGCAAACATGATTATACTTCTGCTTTGCTGCAGTTCGGGCTGGACTGTTCCCATGGGGAACAGGGTCAAGACTGATTTGCATATGGCCAGGTCTAAACTGGGGTGGCAAAGTGAGCTAAAGAAGGATGGATTTAACCCAGATCTCTTGACTGGACGGGAATGTTTTCATTTGTTCTGCATTCCGTCCATCATTTGTGTGTCTTTTGCGCACATAGAAACAGCAAAAACTAGGAGAAATAAGGCATTTCTCCTCGTTTCGGTATGTTAAGACCAGGTTATTTTTATCTTAATTTTGGCGCCATCCCATATTTACGCCACCTTTGTAAATATGGGGCAGGGTCAAAATCAATGGGTGTTGCGGGGGAACGCTCACTGCAGCACCCATTGCCCACCCCTTTCACGCTAGGTATAGCGTGAAAGGGTGCCTTATGTACAAAGCAGCGTTTAGCCACGTTAAGTGGCTTAACAGTGCCTTGTAAATAAGGCGAAGCAAACAAAAGGAGATGATGGATGGAGTGCCGAAACATTTCAAACACTCACCCCCAGTCACATATCTGGGTTGAATCCATCATCATTCTTTAACTCACTTTGCAACCCCAGTTCAGACACAGCTATATGCAAATCACTCTTGACCCTGTGACTCATTGGAACAGTCCAGACCGAACTGCCAAGCCATGGACTGGAAACAAGCATCCTGGGACCGGTTTGGGGCTAACAGTCCTCATCAGCCAGGCTAGCTTGAATCTAGTGGCAGAGTGAGCAAGGGACCCACGTCTGGGCATACCCTGCCAACTTAGGGCAATCAAAGCAAACACAAGGAGATGATGGATGGAGTGCCGAAACTTTACAAACACTCACCCCCAGTCACAGATCTGGGTTGAATTCATCATCATTCTTTAGCTCAGTATGCCACCCCAGTTCAGACATTGTTCTGCATTCTGTCCATCAATTGTTCTTTTTGCGTTTGTCACCCCGAGTGGGACGGGTATGCCCAGACGTGGGTCCCGTGCTCTCCATGCCACTGGAACCAAGCTATCCTGGCTGATGAGGGCTGAACGCCCGAAACCGGTCCTAGGATGCTTGTCTCCAGTCCAGGGAGGACCTGGCTTGGCAGTTCGGGCTGGACTTTTCCCATTGGGCGCAGGGTGAAGACTGATTTGCATGTGGCTGGGTCCAAACTGGAATGACATGGTGAGCAAAAAAACCAATGGATTTAGGCCCAGATCTCTGTACTGGGGTGAATTTATGACATTGTTCCGCATTCTGTCCATCAATTGTTTTTTTTGCATTTGTAAATAAGGCGAAGCGCGTATCAAAAAAAGTGACATTCCTGTGGGACTTGTAAATATGCCCCAATGTGTTTTAAAGTATGAATTGCTGGTAGCTGACCTGTACTGTGCTCAGGCACTTTGGGAAGTATTTATTTTCAGATCTGAGTAGTGGGTGCTTTGGAACTGGTACTTGCCTCTTTTAAATCTTGAAGTACATGCCTTACTTCTATCTCTGTTACATTTGTGGGAGGGGTTTGTGTTCTAAGACATTAACTACAATATTGTTTTTGGTTGCAGCCCTCTTATAACAAGTGTTTGAATAATATTTAGTACATTTCCAATTCACATGCTCAATGCTTGTGCTTGTGCTTTCCTGGTAGGTATGGGTATCCCATGAGCAAAATCAATTGTTTGCCTTTCTGTGATGTGATATATGTGGCTCTGAAAGTAGCATAATTTGACAAGCATTAGAAATGCAATAGGTCTTGCATTTTTTTGAGTTATAGCTATTGGCATAGCTCAACAGCTACCCGATAGAAATTGCCACTTTGCAGGTGCCGAACAGAACACTGCTCCGTGAAACGACCTGAAAACCTAAAACGATGTTGATAGCCTACAAAATAAAAAGGCAGATCAGGATGACCAGGAGGAACCGGGGATGTATTGGGATGGCCAACGCAAGCAAACAATGAGTGAAATCGCCTGGGCGTGACCCAAGCACGCAAAGGCGGGAGAATCTGACCCAATGCACCAATAAAAACCCTGTATTTCTAAATGGCATAACAACGAACAAATGGCAATTCATGGGCATGCCAAAAGCCGATAGAGGAGATAATAACAGGTCTTGCAAACAGCACATACGCGCTGCCTAGGCTCGACCTAAAAATCAATTATTATATGAAAACATTTATTTTGTTTGCTAATATAATTTGAACATGCTTTTGAATGTTTTACATTTTATACTTACGTATTTGCTGTTGCTTTAATTTGCACTTGGTTTTCTTCCACGCTGTTGAGATTTGGGTCAGATGGGCTTTTCTTTTCTGCTGATGAGGAAATGATTATTTTTGTTACTTGTTACGAAAACAGATTTGGTTAGTTTTGGGGGATGGCAGGATTTTATTTTTTATTTTTAACGTATAGGGGTTGATTTATTTTTATCACTTCGAAAGTCCAGGTGTACGAATGTGAATTTTGAGTTTTTGGTGCGCAGTGCTTTGTTTTTGATGAAGTCGTTTTACATATCAATGGGGTAATATACTTAATAAAAGTAAGAGTTTAGTCCTTTATTTATAGATTTCCCTTTTAAAATTATGTCAGGTTACATTGTTGGATAAAATTAGATCTTTTTTTGGGAAATATTTTTGTCATCGATATTTGTATTATTTTTAATTAAATATAGGATAGCAATATTTTTGTAAACAATGTTATTTTGAGTATCTTTTGATGAGTCTATACTGTTTTTCCCGATATTCTGTCATGGAACGCTATGTGGAAGACCTGAACGGCCTGCAGCACCCAGGGATCTGATGTGATCTCTTTACTTTGGAAAGAAATCCCCAACCTCCCCCCTAAGTTTAGAAGAGACAAAAAGGGACAATCCTTCACACAGCTACCTCCAGGGGTGTTCAGTACTCCTTTAGCGCCACCTCTATTTCATCTGGCCCTTATGCTTCCTTAGAAGGAAGAATCATCTATTATCCTGCCATCCATTATTGTTCCTGTACCCCTGTCCTCTCTGGGGAACGTTCTGGTTGATCCGGGATGATGAGCGATCCTTGCCATGTCCAGCCCCTTTGATAACCTTTCCACTGAAGATTTTCATTAAGGGTGCTGGGTTTAATCCAGAGAGGTGACAGTTTCTACAAATTTGCTACGTTCCTCACTTAAAGGGTCCTCGGAGAGACATCCCTGTGCCACTGCTGTGGCCAAAACCCCCAGATCTACTTCATTTAGCAAAGAACTGCACCTTTCCATTGAGCGCCCACAATTCGGTGTCCATGGACATGACACCACTAGAAGCCTTTGCCATCTCCACCAAGTCAAGGATTTTTGTGAGTGCGACTACAACATCTAGGAGCTGTCCCACCAGGAACAATCTATCCCTTTCTTGGAATTATTCATATACTTTGCCTGAAGGTAGATAGCTTTGTATCAATTTTCAGCATGAGATTTACTTAAGTCTTTTAAGGAATGGCAGGCACCTTGACCCTCAGGCGTACCCTAACTCTCTTCTCCAAGGGCTGGTGGATCTTTCACTACAGTCCAATGCAGCAAAATATTTGGAAGGTGATGAGACAACATCCAAAGGCACATTACTCAGCATACCACTGCAGTAAAATGCATTTTGGTAAAATAATTCAATCTCTTTTTTGTTTTATTTGATCTTTTCTTTCCCTCTTTTTCTTTACATTTTCCTCTTGTCTTTTTCTTTCTCTTCTCCTCTTTCACAGTTCTTTCTCTTCCTCTTTCCTTCTGTCTTGGTCCCTCTCCTCCTCTCCTCCTTTCTTATTTTTGTTTGTCTTTCCTTATTTCTTTCGTTCTCTCCTCTCCTACAGTACTTCTTTCATGTTCATCCCTCTTCTCACCTATGTTTCTTCTTTTCTTTCATTTAATTCTTTCCTTTCTTCCTTGTCTGTTTCACTCATATTACTTCTTTCCTTTCCATCTCTTTTCTAGTCCTTTGTTGCCTTTCCTACTTCTCAGCTTCCTCTTGTTTTTCTTTCTCCCTCTTCTATTATTTCTTATTTACTTTCCTTATCTCCTTCTCTGCTTCCTTCCTTATTTCCATCTCTCTTTTGATCCTTTCCATCCTTCCTTTTTTCCTTCCCTTCTTTGTTCCTTCTTTTCTCTTTCTGTTCATTCATTGTTTCCTTCTTTCCTTTACTTCTGTCCTTCATTCCTTCTCTTTTCTTTTGTCCTTCCTTCCTTTATTCTCTCCATCTTTCTTTCCTTTAGTTTTGCCATTCCTCCTTTTCCTTTCGTTCCTTTCATTCAGACCTTTTTCCATTTTTGCTCTTCTTTAGTCCTCTTATTCTGCCCTTCCTCCATTCCCCCTACTTTCTTCCTTTTCTTCATGTCTTTTCTTGCTTCCATTCTGGCTGTTCTCCGAATCGTTTTATTTATTTCTGTCTCCCCTTTTTCATCCCCTCCTTTATTTAAAATCACCTCCATTCTTTAAATTGGGTTTAATCATTGCCTCACAGGGATATCCACAGACAAGAGAATGGCTGCATATATACGTTCGCTTGTTGAGTGGTACCTAGTCCTATTACTAATGGTGCTAGTTAAAGTGTGCAAGGTTTATGTTAAAAACACATCTTTATGGTGCAGCTGAATATGAATTTGTGAATGTTGGGGAGTGCTTTCTCCTAGGGACCCAGAGGTTCTAGGACTGGTCTTGCTGATACTCCCAACAAGCCAGGCAAGTTTCTGGTCATCGACCAATGGACTTTAGGACAGTTTGGTAGATTACAGAAGTTTTTAGGCCCTAGATCTTATACAGAGAGAAATGTCATCCCATGTATTGCATGATCAAGAGACCACACCCCACAGAAAGACACTCACCTTTCAGAGGGGATTCAGAAACAAGAATCCAGGGGCTCAAACAGTGCCTGGAAACCCCACAGATACACTGCATATTCCATTAATGCTGGGCACTCCCTGCCGCAGAGTTTGTCACTTTGCCTTTATGCACTCTTAATTATTCTAAATATTAGGCCGATCGAGGTGTTTTTCATTGATCATAAGTAGCTTCTCTTATTGAAAAGGTTGGAGATCCCTGATGTATACCATCTTTAAAACGTTTTATGACCACAGTATCTGGCTGACCACAGAACAGCCTCACAGCTGGAAAAATGCTCTTTAATAAAGATGCTTAGTCTGAATTCTCCCTTTCCCAGTCTCAGCCAAATTTGGTGCCTGGCCAAACCACTCCTGCTGCCGCCACGAGGAAGGTCCAATCCTATCACACACTGGCTGGAAGAAATCTAAATTGTAAATCCATATGAGCTTGCATCTCTGAACCGTCCTCTCCTTCCTGCTTCACTGTTGCTAAATCATCAAAGTTTTTAACAGAGATTGTGCAGTGTGAGCATAAATTCTCTCTTGAATGAGATGAAACTTGGCCCAGCTCTTCCCTTCTCACAAGCTTTCCCTGAGGCGAAGGACTTGCCTCTTCTGGGGAAGAGGAACAGGAGTAGGAAGATTCATCTCACTGTGGTTGTGATGATGCTCAACCCTTCTCTTCTCTTTCTGCTTCCAATGCCGCAGATACTGCTTCAACAGCCAGATGTTGCACGCTCTGCCTTGTCGTAGTTCATCTTGGCCGGGTGAACCCATCTATCGGATGAGGATCTCCTAGTTCTGCTGCGTCCCCTGGGTTTTTCTTCCTATCAGGAAAACATCTCCTGGTGTTTGAGCATGCATGCTCTCTTCCTCTAGATGAACAGTGGACACACCAACCACCATGAAAAGATAAGGTTCCTCTTATATATCTGTAGCAAATGGGTTCTGCCCATTTAGTCCATTGGTTTTTTCCCCCACAATTGACTCCTGCTTTTTGGACTTTTACTGTGAGTGAGTCACACTCCCTGAGTCTTACTCACAGTAAATTCACTGTAATTGGACGGAATGTGTTAAGTGAGGTACTTCAAGGGAATGTTAGGAGTGAGACTGCATTGTTATTCATTATGAGATCAGGGAGAGTCAGAGCAGAGGCCAAACCAAACCCCCCCCCCCCAAAAAAAATGAACATAACAGTAACAAGATGAGCGAAGGAACAAGTGCTTCCCCTGAAGAAGTTAAAGCGCTGGAGACCAATGGCAATATTGTCACGACACCATTAAAAAATCAGCAGTCGCGAAATCAAAGATCACAGATTTTTTAATCTGGTACCATCAGCGCTACGAGGTCAGAAACCTTCAATTGCAATCAGCACCCAGGACATTAAAGAAAGGTGTCTTACTCAGTTGGCTCTATGTCCAACTTGCTGCAGACACAGATTGGTTTCCCATTAGAGAACAGGCGAAGCTCCCCGAAGATCCCCAAAACAATTACCAACAGAATAACCGTGACAGCCCAAATAAATGCCAGCGAAGCAGTAAACATTGGACAATCAAATCCGCTTAAAACCCTATCAGAGGCATCAGAGGGAAAAAGAAAGCGACGGTCAAAAAGCCTTGGGTCATTCTTTTGTGCTCAGGGGATCAAGCTTGGGGGCGGCCTGTTGTCAACCTCAAGTATGGATATAAGGGACATTGAATTAAAAAATAAAGAAACTCCAGTAAACGACATAGCGGTCCAGCCCAAAAACACTGCCAATCCAATTTCAGTAATACAGAAGGCACAGGAGTGTTTAACGAGCAGCCAGGAGCCCACACAGGAAGTTCAAAGTACAACATCAGCTTCTGAAACACAAGAAGCACAGGATTGCTTAATAAGTTCATTAAGTTGCTATGAGTCAAACGAAATTCCACTAATTCTACCAGCAGGGCTTCCCCATGATTCTAAAACCATCCTTTCACCAATCAAGGAACAGCTGGGGGAAAGGAGCTGCTGAGGATCCTGGATGGCTTCCCTAGGACTTTTGTAGATTGACCCTGAACTCCACTGCCACCCTGGTGCCTTTCAAGAGGCCAGGAGGCTCTGTAGCCAGGGGAGTGAGGCAGGGAGGGTGGTTTGTTGGCTGGTTGCAGTATATATACTCTGGGACCATCCCTCTTTACTGTTCTACACCCAGGTCCCATTGATTCTTGGGTTTACCCTTTTTTCTAACTGGTTGCAACGGGGCAGCTGAAGATGCCCCCAGCAACAGGAGAAAGGCACCAGGAGCCATGCAGAGGACAGGTCTGGTGCAGAGAGCAGTAAAAATCCACCCCCCTGGCAAAGCGACCTTTACAGGCTAGGAGGCCTGAAGAAAAGGTTCCTGGTCGCTAGGGATATGTACCAGCAGCAAAACAACCGAAAGATGATGAAAATGGGCCCAACAAGGCCAGAGATATGACGCGTTAAATGTTTGCCTTTTTAAAACAAGATCATGAAAACAAATGGGTTTATAGCTCTCCGCCTTACTTTCTGTTAATTATCCCAGTGCTAAGCCAGGTCCTAGGGGTCAGTGCAGTGATCATCACCCCGGCTACTGGACAGGGGGGCATGTGTGCTACCCCTTCCCTGTGCTCTGACACAGCCACATCCTCCAGGGCCTGATGCAATTACAAGTGTCCTGGAGGACCTCATCCTCTTGGGACAAGAGAAGCCATGCTGAGCACCAACGCACTCCCCGCTCCCATCTGCACCTCCTACTGCTCCCTGCGTCTGGGGTGGAAGTGTGGAGTTACAAGCCAGCCGCAGTCTCCCGTCCACGAGGGAGATTCAAAATGCCGTCTCCTGCACTGGCACTGGTCAATATTTGACCAGTTGGGGAGTTGACTCTTGGCACTGGTCATGCCCCCCCAAAAAATAATTGTGGCATCTGGGTGCCACGGGTGCAACTAGGGCACCCAAAACAAAAGATAGTAGAGCAAAGCCTCCTTACCTGAAGAAAAACTGCTAGTAAAATATAAATTTTCCCGATTTGGAGCACCCCATAATGCCCTTTGAGAGGGGTAATTTGCTTACTTTTCTTCATTGTGGTACCCTAAGGAAAGGGGACGAGTTTTGGCAGAAATTAATTCTAAGTCTCCTGAGGCTTTCAGCAATGAGCCCAGGCGAGGTTTGTCTTACATTGAAACACTCCCAGAACTGAATGTTTTGTTCTTGGGTTCTGGAGTGTGGGGACCCCTTGTGGTTGGCCCGATGGGTGCAGTGGCAGTGTAATGTTGGTACAAGGAAGAGTCAGACTCACGTCGTTTTGGAAGTGAAATGCTGTCTTTCTACTTGTTACGCTTCTGTTGGGTAGGCTCACCATTTTAGCACTTAGGGGTATATTCACAAGAACGTGTGATAACTACCGCAAGAGTAGCGCAACGCAATTTTCAATATCGCATCCCACTGTGGGAAAAAAACCCCATGACAACGTGGGATCCACAACAATGCGGTAGCATTCGATAGTCTGCCTAAACCGCGGACAATGTCTGCAATAAAACCACCTCGATGGAGATAAAAACACAAACCACAACACCAAAAAACATGCGATGGGCCTAAGCGCGATGAGGAAATCAGCGATAAGCAGCGCCAGGCCTGAAACACACACCTGGCAGGTGGGGAAAATCTCCATAAAAGCAGAAAAAACACCCACACCCAAACTGACCTACACCCAAGCACCATGGAGGCAGCCAGAGTAGGCGCAGAGGACGAGCGCAACCCCACAAGCACCCCGGACGACCAGCCTGGGACCTCGGGTACGGGGAAGAGCAAGGACAAGAAGACGAGGAAGATGAAGTTCAGTCCGCAGGCGAACAGGATCATAGTCACGGAGGTGATGGAACACCATCGACAACTCTTCGTCACCTCCAACGTGTCACTGGGCACCAAAACTGCAATATGGCGGGACATGGTCGACAAGGTGAATGCCGTCAGAGAGCACAAGCGGACAATGGACGAGGTCAAGAGGCAATGGAATGACATCAAGCGGAAGACTAAGGAGAAACTCTCCGCCAACCAGAAGGCAGCAACGCTGACTGGAGGTGGGGGCCCAGTGCCACAACTGGAGCTGGATGACATGGAGGAGCTGGTGTCCACAGCTGGTGTCCACAGTCATCAGTGTGGAGACTGTGGCCGGAGTCTGTTGACCGGACACTGCTCGACAGGACACAACACAACCGCAACAGGGTGAGTGACCACCAGGTACTTGGGGGACGGGTGGAGATGGGCACAATGGCACACATGCACAATCAAGCAGAGCACAATGCACACCCACAATGACTCTGGGTCATCGCCCAGCTCTACAGACTGTCACAATGTACAATGCCATGCTGTCTGAATGTCAACCTGAACCATGCGTCTACACCATCTCCCCTTCACATCGCAGGGGCACCGTCAACACCTCTTGCACAGCAGTCCCAGCCACTCTTCACGGATGACGGGGAGGAAAACGCCGGCATCGACATCCAAACCATCCAAGACATCATTGACCTCATCCGCCATTCACCTCACGGGCTCAGGGCAGCCCAGCTAAATCAATGAGACCCCGCCCACCACCCAAACCACCCAGCAGGAGGCACCCACAGCCCAGCACTCTCCCAAGACCTCCAGGAACAACACATGGCCTTCCATCGCCGTGTGCTGGAGTGCCAGATGGAGACGGCTGAGCAGGTGTGGGTGGGCTTCGGCGTCATGGCTGCCAAACTAGATGCCATCCTTGGGTGTTTATGTCCGCCCCATGGTCTCCAACAAGCCCTGACTGACATCGCTGGAGTCATGACGCGGAGAGAAGAACAGATGTCCGCTCAGAGTGGCTCCAGCGATGCCAACTGTGAGCTGGCACACATACGGAGGCTCATGGAGGAGATGGTGCGGATGGAGGCGGAAAGGATGGCAGCCACCGCTGAACATCATCGAAATGTAGCTGGGATCTATCATGCCCTACAGACCTCCACCTTGGAACTGCCGCCACAAGGCGGGGCGCTGATGAATGCTGCTGCCCCCACACCATCCACATCCCCGCCCCCTGGTGTGTCAGTGCCACCCAGTGCGGCAGCCGGATCCACTCAGGCCCCTGATGTGTCAGTGGCACACAGTGCGGCAGCCGGATCCACTCAGGCCCCTGATGTGTCAGTGCCTCACAGTGCGGCAGCCCAAGCCACTCAGGCCGTTGATGTGTCAGTGGCACACAGTGCGGCAGCCGGTTCTGCAACACCCACAGGTGGGGCTGGGCACACAGCCGGGGACGAGGACGTGGATGGGACTGTGTTCAGAAGGACCAGGCACTAGCATTCATTACCGTCACCTGGCCTGTTTCTGCTTGGTCTCACACATAGCCTCATGACCTTCCACTGACCCACGATACACTCCGATGCACTCACCTTGGACAGCGACATGGACTGCCACTTGTGGATTGATGACCAATGACACGGCAACCAGGCTGCGGACTGTACCCTTCCCTTCAGCAGGACTTGTCATCCCCGGATGGACTCTGGCTGTTCCTCCACGGGCCCATATTGTTTTAGAGTGCTGGGCATTGCCCTGAACTGCTCCAGCTGCATAACTGCACTGGATGTGCAATACACATCCAATGACGCACTGCTGTGTCATGCCTTTTATCAGTCATGTATGCATGTGTGGATGTATGTAGGGGCAGTGATTTCCCTTGCGTCAATGATACTCATCCTGTGGGATGCCAGTCAGAGGGTGCTACATTGAATTTTGTGTACCGGGTCCCCTGGACACTACAACAGGGACACACGCATCACTCACTTCCTTGTCCGGACATGGACTGAACCACACCTAGAGCCCATGTGTTATTGTGGCAAGCCCTGCGCTGGTCCGGCGTACGGCAGGCCAGACTACTCTGCTTACGCTCAGAGGTGGGGCCCTCATTGCTCCCCGTCACTGGCGAACTCGCTGGTGGTGTGCAGGTTACTGGTCTAGTTGTCAGCATGTCACAGACACTTCCTGAGGGCAGGGTTTGCACGCACACCACACCCATCTGGCACAGGCGTCACAGGCCATGTGACTCCGCCAAGGTAAGGGGCCGACGACGTCACATTCTCCTCTGCCCGTGGTGACTGTATGACGGACGCCACGGTTCCCAATCATGAAGGGCACAAGAGTTTTGCTGCGCACAGGGTTAGTGGGAACCCAGGCCTGCGTACAGCATGGGCGGACTACCACGTGGTGCTGACTGGGGTTGCACAGGGTTAGTGGCAACCCAGGCCTGCGTGCGGCACGGGCTGACCACCACTTGGCGCTGACTGGGGTTGCACAGGGTTAGTCGCACCCAGTGCATTGCGGCAGGCACAGGCACCCCGCCAATGGACGGTGACTTTGGGTGCACTGAGTCAGTGGCACCTTAAGCTGCTGAGTAGGTGGGCACCCTGCGATCATGCCCCATCCCGGCGGTCCGGGCAACTCAGGTTTCGTGTGCCCTGCTGGCCCGCAGTGTAGGCCAGAGCCAGCGGGCAGCGCGGGCCTACCGCCACGTGGCCTCGCTTCCGGGTCACAGACTTAGTGGCACCCATTGGGCTGATCAGGTGTGCAGAATACACACAATTGATGTTCTTAATGCTGAACAAATCAAAACTGAGCGGGTGTGCAGCCTGCGATGTTGCCGGGTGCACTGGTATGTCCTCTGCCATGGAGTATTCAAGACCCAGCACCAAACATGAGACCTGTTGGCATGCGGAGCATGGCTGCATGGTGTGGAGGGTGCCATGTCCGCAGGATGCGAAGTGGGTCGCACACCGCTCGTCATACTAGCAAATAGCCCCATAGGATTCTGGAGAATGTAGTGACAGCGGCGGGTACACCTATGCCACGAGTAAAAAGTTTAAAATGCCATCCCTGGACACGTGTTTCGAGGTAATTGCCTCTCGTCAGCAGGGAGCAGGTACGTATGCGGGGTGCTGTAGACTGCCAAAAATTATCAGGTATAGTACCTCTCACGGCGCGCGGGTGCGGGATCCGGGCTCGTCAACCCATAGCTCAGGGAGCTTTAAATACAAAATGCGAAGTGGGTCGCACACCGCTCGTCATACTAGCAAATAGCCCCATAGGATTCTGGAGAATGTAGTGACAGCGGCGGGTACACCTATGCCACGAGTAAAAAGTTTAAAATGCCATCCCTGGACACGTGTTTCGAGGTAATTGCCTCTCGTCAGCAGGGAGCAGGTACGTATGCGGGGTGCTGTAGACTGCCAAAAATTATCAGGTATAGTACCTCTCACGGCGCGCGGGTGCGGGATCCGGGCTCGTCAACCCATAGCTCAGGGAGCTTTAAATACAAAATGCGAAGTGGGTCGCACACCGCTCGTCATACTAGCAAATAGCCCCATAGGATTCTGGAGAATGTAGTGACAGCGGCGGGTACACCTATGCCACGAGTAAAAAGTTTAAAATGCCATCCCTGGACACGTGTTTCGAGGTAATTGCCTCTCGTCAGCAGGGAGCAGGTACGTATGCGGGGTGCTGTAGACTGCCAAAAATTATCAGGTATAGTACCTCTCACGGCGCGCGGGTGCGGGATCCGGGCTCGTCAACCCATAGCTCAGGGAGCTTTAAATACAAAATGCGAAGTGGGTCGCACACCGCTCGTCATACTAGCAAATAGCCCCATAGGATTCTGGAGAATGTAGTGACAGCGGCGGGTACACCTATGCCACGAGTAAAAAGTTTAAAATGCCATCCCTGGACACGTGTTTCGAGGTAATTGCCTCTCGTCAGCAGGGAGCAGGTACGTATGCGGGGTGCTGTAGACTGCCAAAAATTATCAGGTATAGTACCTCTCACGGCGCGCGGGTGCGGGATCCGGGCTCGTCAACCCATAGCTCAGGGAGCTTTAAATACAAAATGCGAAGTGGGTCGCACACCGCTCGTCATACTAGCAAATAGCCCCATAGGATTCTGGAGAATGTAGTGACAGCGGCGGGTACACCTATGCCACGAGTAAAAAGTTTAAAATGCCATCCCTGGACACGTGTTTCGAGGTAATTGCCTCTCGTCAGCAGGGAGCAGGTACGTATGCGGGGTGCTGTAGACTGCCAAAAATTATCAGGTATAGTACCTCTCACGGCGCGCGGGTGCGGGATCCGGGCTCGTCAACCCATAGCTCAGGGAGCTTTAAATACAAAATGCGAAGTGGGTCGCACACCGCTCGTCATACTAGCAAATAGCCCCATAGGATTCTGGAGAATGTAGTGACAGCGGCGGGTACACCTATGCCACGAGTAAAAAGTTTAAAATGCCATCCCTGGACACGTGTTTCGAGGTAATTGCCTCTCGTCAGCAGGGAGCAGGTACGTATGCGGGGTGCTGTAGACTGCCAAAAATTATCAGGTATAGTACCTCTCACGGCGCGCGGGTGCGGGATCCGGGCTCGTCAACCCATAGCTCAGGGAGCTTTAAATACAAAATGCGAAGTGGGTCGCACACCGCTCGTCATACTAGCAAATAGCCCCATAGGATTCTGGAGAATGTAGTGACAGCGGCGGGTACACCTATGCCACGAGTAAAAAGTTTAAAATGCCATCCCTGGACACGTGTTTCGAGGTAATTGCCTCTCGTCAGCAGGGAGCAGGTACGTATGCGGGGTGCTGTAGACTGCCAAAAATTATCAGGTATAGTACCTCTCACGGCGCGCGGGTGCGGGATCCGGGCTCGTCAACCCATAGCTCAGGGAGCTTTAAATACAAAATGCGAAGTGGGTCGCACACCGCTCGTCATACTAGCAAATAGCCCCATAGGATTCTGGAGAATGTAGTGACAGCGGCGGGTACACCTATGCCACGAGTAAAAAGTTTAAAATGCCATCCCTGGACACGTGTTTCGAGGTAATTGCCTCTCGTCAGCAGGGAGCAGGTACGTATGCGGGGTGCTGTAGACTGCCAAAAACTTATCAGGTATAGTACCTCTCACGGCGCGCGGGTGCGGGATCCGGGCTCGTCAACCCATAGCTCAGGGAGCTTTAAATACAAAATGCGAAGTGGGTCGCACACCGCTCGTCATACTAGCAAATAGCCCCATAGGATTCTGGAGAATGTAGTGACAGCGGCGGGTACACCTATGCCACGAGTAAAAAGTTTAAAATGCCATCCCTGGACACGTGTTTCGAGGTAATTGCCTCTCGTCAGCAGGGAGCAGGTACGTATGCGGGGTGCTGTAGACTGCCAAAAATTATCAGGTATAGTACCTCTCACGGCACGCGGGTGCGGGATCCGGGCTCGTCAACCCATAGCTCAGGGAGCTTTAAATACAAAATGCGAAGTGGGTCGCACACCGCTCGTCATAGGTGTAGCAGTGTGCGACCAATCTGGTTTAACTTTATATTCAGGCTCCCTTGAGCCGGTGGAGTCGACGGACTCATGGTTACGCACCTGCGCGCTACGAGAGGTACTAGACCTGTTAACGATTTTAGCAGCTTACACAGCAACCCCACACATTTTCCTACTCCCTGCTGACGAGAGGCAACTACCTCGAAACACGTGTCCAGGGATGGCACACGCCACGCATACTTGCATTCACACTCAAGCATAGGTGTATCCGCCGACGCTGACCTTCAGGGACCATTTTCATTGGGGGAACACGCCTGGTAGGTGTAGCAGTGTGCGACCAATCTGGTTTAACTTTATATTCAGGCTCCCTTGAGCCGGTGGAGTCGACGGACTCATGGTTACGCACCTGCGCGCTACGAGAGGTACTAGACCTGTTAACGATTTTAGCAGCTTACACAGCAACCCCACACATTTTCCTACTCCCTGCTGACGAGAGGCAACTACCTCGAAACACGTGTCCAGGGATGGCACACGCCACTCATACTTGCATTCACACTCAAGCATAGGTGTATCCGCCGACGCTGACCTTCAGGGACCATTTTCATTGGGGGAACACGCCTGGTAGGTGTAGCAGTGTGCGACCAATCTGGTTTAACTTTATATTCAGGCTCCCTTGAGCCGGTGGAGTCGACGGACTCATGGTTACGCACCTGCGCGCTACGAGAGGTACTAGACCTGTTAACGATTTTAGCAGCTTACACAGCAACCCCACACATTTTCCTACTCCCTGCTGACGAGAGGCAACTACCTCGAAACACGTGTCCAGGGATGGCACACGCCACGCATACTTGCATTCACACTCAAGCATAGGTGTATCCGCCGACGCTGACCTTCAGGGACCATTTTCATTGGGGGAACACGCCTGGTAGGTGTAGCAGTGTGCGACCAATCTGGTTTAACTTTATATTCAGGCTCCCTTGAGCCGGTGGAGTCGACGGACTCATGGTTACGCACCTGCGCGCTACGAGAGGTACTAGACCTGTTAACGATTTTAGCAGCTTACACAGCAACCCCACACATTTTCCTACTCCCTGCTGACGAGAGGCAACTACCTCGAAACACGTGTCCAGGGATGGCACACGCCACGCATACTTGCATTCACACTCAAGCATAGGTGTATCCGCCGACGCTGACCTTCAGGGACCATTTTCATTGGGGGAACACGCCTGGTAGGTGTAGCAGTGTGCGACCAATCTGGTTTAACTTTATATTCAGGCTCCCTTGAGCCGGTGGAGTCGACGGACTCATGGTTACGCACCTGCGCGCTACGAGAGGTACTAGACCTGTTAACGATTTTAGCAGCTTACACAGCAACCCCACACATTTTCCTACTCCCTGCTGACGAGAGGCAACTACCTCGAAACACGTGTCCAGGGATGGCACACGCCACGCATACTTGCATTCACACTCAAGCATAGGTGTATCCGCCGACGCTGACCTTCAGGGACCATTTTCATTGGGGGAACACGCCTGGTAGGTGTAGCAGTGTGCGACCAATCTGGTTTAACTTTATATTCAGGCTCCCTTGAGCCGGTGGAGTCGACGGACTCATGGTTACGCACCTGCGCGCTACGAGAGGTACTAGACCTGTTAACGATTTTAGCAGCTTACACAGCAACCCCACACATTTTCCTACTCCCTGCTGACGAGAGGCAACTACCTCGAAACACGTGTCCAGGGATGGCACACGCCACGCATACTTGCATTCACACTCAAGCATAGGTGTATCCGCCGACGCTGACCTTCAGGGACCATTTTCATTGGGGGAACACGCCTGGTAGGTGTAGCAGTGTGCGACCAATCTGGTTTAACTTTATATTCAGGCTCCCTTGAGCCGGTGGAGTCGACGGACTCATGGTTACGCACCTGCGCGCTACGAGAGGTACTAGACCTGTTAACGATTTTAGCAGCTTACACAGCAACCCCACACATTTTCCTACTCCCTGCTGACGAGAGGCAACTACCTCGAAACACGTGTCCAGGGATGGCACACGCCACGCATACTTGCATTCACACTCAAGCATAGGTGTATCCGCCGACGCTGACCTTCAGGGACCATTTTCATTGGGGGAACACGCCTGGTAGGTGTAGCAGTGTGCGACCAATCTGGTTTAACTTTATATTCAGGCTCCCTTGAGCCGGTGGAGTCGACGGACTCATGGTTACGCACCTGCGCGCTACGAGAGGTACTAGACCTGTTAACGATTTTAGCAGCTTACACAGCAACCCCACACATTTTCCTACTCCCTGCTGACGAGAGGCAACTACCTCGAAACACGTGTCCAGGGATGGCACACGCCACGCATACTTGCATTCACACTCAAGCATAGGTGTATCCGCCGACGCTGACCTTCAGGGACCATTTTCATTGGGGGAACACGCCTGGTAGGTGTAGCAGTGTGCGACCAATCTGGTTTAACTTTATATTCAGGCTCCCTTGAGCCGGTGGAGTCGACGGACTCATGGTTACGCACCTGCGCGCTACGAGAGGTACTAGACCTGTTAACGATTTTAGCAGCTTACACAGCAACCCCACACATTTTCCTACTCCCTGTTGACGAGAGGCAACTACCTCGAAACACGTGTCCAGGGATGGCACATGCCACGCATACTTGCATTCACACTCAAGCATAGGTGTATCCGCCGACGCTGACCTTCAGGGACCATTTTCATTGGGGGAACACGCCTGGTAGGTGTAGCAGTGTGCGACCAATCTGGTTTAACTGCCATGTCCGCAGGCCCCGGGCTTGTGGCTTGGCGCGTGGTGGGACATCTAGTCTACACGCCGCTGGCTGAAGGTGAGCAGTGCGGCCTGGGTGTGCATGGGTGGGCATACTCCGTGGGCAACGGGTGCCTTTGTGATGCCTCTACCTTGGTGTGCATGGATGGGTAGGCGATGTTATCTTGTGCCAGTCATGTATCTGGACTCTGTTTCAGATACAGCTCTGAATCAGATGTGTGACCTGGTGTACTGCTATACATACCGGCACGTGGTTGGAGACACACTAGTGGCAGCAGGTAAGCAGTGTGGCCTGGGTGCACAGGGGTGATTCTCTATCTCTCTTTCTCTCTCTCTCCCTCTCTTCTTCTCTCTCGCTCTCTCTTCTTCTCTCTCTCTCTCTCCCTCTCTTCTTCTCTCTCTCTCTCCCTCTCTTCTTCTCTCTCGCTCACCCTCTCTTCTTCTCTCTCTCTACCTCTCTTCTTCTCTCTCGCTCTCTTTCTCTCTCTCCTCTCCCTCTCCTTCTCGCTCTCTCCCTCTCTTCTTCTCTCTCTCTCTCCCTCTCTTCCTCTCTCTCTCTCCTTCGCTCTCTCTCTGTCCTTTGATGTGCGCAGGACACACCTTCTCATCATGTTTTTTGTCTTGCAGGCTGTGACCTACGAACTGTCCCGTGGGGAGCCGCCATGTGTCTTCATTTCCTTTCAGTGTTCATTTCAATAAAGTTTTATTTGTTGCTTCGAAAGTAAATGTGTGATGCTCATTTCTGTGGCGACACATGCATTTCAACTGTTGTGATTGTGCGACATCATGCAGAATATTTTGTACATGTTTTTTGTGTAGCTGATGTGGCATGTCTTTGTTGGGGGGGGGTGCCAGGGACGGGAGGTCCAGGGGGTGGTGTTGGTGGGTGTTGTGACCCTCTTGGGTGTACGGGCCGCATGATGTGTGGCTCCATGGCATCTGTTGCCCTTCCGATGTGGCCCTGGGGTGGTCTCCCTTTTGTGGTGCTGGCTGCCATCCGACTTAACACCAGGTCAGAGCAGGTGTAGATTTCCTGGTGCTAACGCGCCTTATTGCCGGTTTTGTGTTCTTAACGCCGATCAGGCTGGCCGTTGAGAATGTTGAGGTGTGGTGTTGTAGTGGCTTTTGGCACGGGATTGCCTACTCTGCATCTCATTGGCGATAGTTGCGGGGATCCTCTGTGTCGATGTTTTTTGCGGCTGCTATCGCGGGTAATCTGGTGCTGTGGGCTGTTAGCACCAGCTTGTGAATGGGTAGGTAAATTTATCACGACTTTGGTTGCAATAAGGTGCCGTTAATTCGGCGATAGCTCCTTGTGAATATGGCCCTAAGTCTTTGTAAATCTGGGTTCGCGTCAAAATACATCGGTGGATGCCTTGTGAATATGGCCCTAAGTCTTTGTAAATCTGGGTTCGCGTCAAAATACATCGGTGGATGCCCATGCTCCACCCATGTAACGCCGACCCGACACAGTGTAATGCAAGACCGCGATATGAGCTACGTTGCTTACTTTGTATTTCCTAAACCATGCAAAGTGGCTTTGATAGGCTTAGCGAGAGCCAAAAACTATTTGCATCAGGCAGCACCACAAAAGTGATGCAAAATCATAATACGTCTAGTCCCAGCCCAGTTCCTCCAGTACACCAAACTGGCTGGGTTTGTCAACAAAATCTGAACTGACTTTCTGGGAGCTCCCAGGCACTCTAAAAGACTTGAAGTCATAGGGGCAGAGTTACAAGCCCCTTGCGCCACTTTTGCGTCACTTTTAACATGGGAAAAGTGACGCAAAAGTGGCGCAAGGGGCTTGTAAATATGCCCCATATTGTCTAGAGGGCAGTGTCAGAGGGAGGTCTCCCTACTTGAAAAGGAACTACAATTGGATAGGAAGACAGTACCCATGAAAATAAAACAGTGCTGGGAAGAAGAAATACACGCACCTATTACAGATGCAGCGTGGAGTACGTCCTGTTCCCAAGTAAGAGAAACCTTGAGTAATGCATGATTTAAACCAATAGCTTTGAACACACTCCACTGCACTTACCTCGATCCACTGAAGCTTTGCAGGATATATCCAGAGACGTCATCCTCCTATCTAAGATACGGAAACATACATGCATCCTTATTACATATGACATGGTCTTGTAGGGAATGGTCTAGTTATTGGGAATTAATTGTATTGAGGCTACGTAATATTACAGCCTTACCCAAAAAAGTACTTCTAAACAAAATTTACTGAGCGTTCTTCCCAAATAAGGAAAAACAATTTAACATAAATTTGTAAGTTTGGGGCTGGTCATCAACCGCATCACCATACACTGGCTGCAGCTGGAGGAACCTCTGAAGAGGAACCCGCAGGCCTCACTCACTATGGCCAGCCAGATGTTATCAGGGCGAGCTACTTGTACCTCCAGCTGGCAAAGAACAGGTGTTCTGATCATTCAGAAAGGGAAGGAGCAATAAAGATGCCTTTAAATCTTGTTTCCATTCTGTCACTTGTTCTTGGTTTTCAAAAGCAGAGGTCAAATGTCATCTTATGTCTTACAAATTGCTGCTTATTTTATTCTGGAGATTGGTGTTTTCTTTTCTTTCTCTGACTGCTAAGGGAGAGGATTTTGTGAAGTGAACCATCCGACAATCATGCTGGGCGCACAACACTTGAATGGTAAGTGAACTTTGCAATATTTCAAAATATATTTCCGTAGTTAGGACAGCACTTTTTGTAGTTCTGAAGTGAGCTGTATATAAAGATTTTAATAGGATCAAAAGAAATCAGAATAATTTACTTGGTGCTGTGCAAATGATCATTTTTGCTGAAATACAATTGCCGCACTTTTTAGCTTTATCAGTAAAACTGCACGTAAATGGGAACGTTTCTGGCAATTTCAATGGAAAACGTTTGCACTACCACATCATGCTTTAGTAATATATTTATTAAAAGTAAGTTTTTTAAATATGAACTGAGAAACATTCCTGCTCCACTGCTGAATACAGTGCTATTAGTGAATTAAAAGGCACGTTAGGGGTCATGCGTTCCCCATATGTGTGCTAGATTTTTATTACAGATTTAGCAAAAAGTTATTCTATTAAGTCAAACAAAAGAGTTTTTCATACAGCAGACATGCTGATCTCACATATTTGTGATAATGAAGAAAAAGGCGTATTTGCCTAGGATCACACAGTGTGAGATGAGTTTATGGGTCAAGCGCATTACAGTTAGGTCGAGTAGTTTATTCAAGTCACCAGACCAGCAGGCCGGGTAACATGTTTCTGATTTTTCAAGGCCTGACTCGGAGAGGCATATGTTGCAGTGGGCAACAGCAGAGGAAATCTGCCTAAAAGTGGGCAGCAGAGACCCAAATCTGCAGATGAATGACTTAGCTGGTGGGGTTATGCTGATTAGCTTTGTTACAGTAAATAACGGTGATGACCCATAAGATGGGGACATGATCTGACAGTTTTGTGATGCAGAGTGTGTTAAGCCCAGTGTGAGCCCTGGGAGGCTGTAGGATATCTTTGAATTATGAATGTCTGTGGTGTGCCCTCTGCCTCTTCCCTGTCAAGGTCACTACACTGTGCAATTGATGGGTGAAACTCTGATGCAGAAGAAAGGCTCTATGTGCTGTGTCCAGTGCTTAGTTTGTAAAAGAATAAGTGTCCTGGTCAGGAGGCCACTTCAGCTTGCACCTCCCATTACCCCAGTTAGCACTGCCAATAACAGAAACAACACAACTACTGTCCATCACACTCCTACAAGTGTGACAGTTCAGACTATTCCAGGCTACCAAAGCCAGAAAAATGGCTTGGGCAGCAGGCATTAGTCATTTTTAATGTATATTGAATTAATAAACAATTGCTGTGTTCATCTCTAATTTAGACAAACACTGACACCATGTGGCAGACTATCATAAGTGCCGGTGCTTACGATTAAATGGCGGTACAGAGCACTGGAAACCACTGGCTTAAATTAAGCACTGGCTGCACTTAGGATGTTTTATGTCAGTGAGCTGCTTGTTAAATTCATATGTTCTGGTCCTATTTAGGATAATTAAAAAGCTGGAAAATAAAGTTGAAAATGATGCGCGGAGCTAGCAGTGTGATTTCCTTTTGGTGTGAATGGAGTCTGTGGGAGATTGGGAGTGGGGTTGTATCTCCTGTGCCTGGCTCTTGCCTCCATGTTAATGCGGGCTGTGTGCGCTGCTCTGCACGATTGCTTATGTGTGGTCTGTGAACCTTGGCTAGTCTGGGTAGATTTGTTTTGCTTTCTCCTGCTGGTGGTTGGCCGCTCATACGAGCCCAAAATTCCGTTTTTTAAAAAGTTTGTCTGAACTCAAGCTTTTGCCTTTAAACAACAGTTTAAACAACAGAAGTTGAATTTTCTGTTTTGGATCAAGCACCCCACGAGTAGGGGAGGGGAGTCATTGGTTGATCCACCGTGCAGGCCGGTGGTCGATTTCAGTTGGCATGGGCTGGGCTACTGCCCCCCTCCCAAGTGGGGTTTCCCAGCATCTTTTCCTTTCCCATGAGACTGGCAGCTGTGGGGGAACAACTGACCGGAAGTAGTCATAAAAAGGGGACAGAGGGTACAGGGGTTGTGTAAGGCTGAGCCTTGCCTGGGGACCCTCTTTCTCTCTCAGAGCCTGACAGTGCGCAGATCACAGAATTGTCACCGTGGTGCCCTGCTCTACACTAGGACATTTAAGGGCAGCACAGCCAATGGGTCCTGCGTTATTCCAGGCATGGGCGAAGATTGCTTCTATTCCAGTGCCTGGTCTTGGTGACTGCACAGGAATGAGATGTTCTGGCTCTGAGCTGCCGCCAGGGCCATCAGTGGGACTCTGGAGCACACAACCCAGAGCTAGGAGCTTCTGCTGGAAGGTTATGGGATCCATGGCTGGATCAATGTCATTCTCATGTGCGCGGGGTGTGTTGTGCACACAGCAGATGAGAAGAGGCAGTGCTGCTGCTGAGGATGACTGCTGAGTAAGGAATTCTTTGGTGGGGCATGGTGGATGCACTGGTGAACCTCTCGCCCCATTGGCTGATAAATACCAAAGAGTGGTGCTCAAATGCCACAGTGCCCTTGAGTTTATTATCAAACCCTCTGCGTGAGAGGTTCTTTGGGTATGGGGCTGGTTATTCGGGTGACTCACCTTCTAGTCCTACTGCTAGCGACCATGATGTTTCTTGGGGCGTGACCAAATTATCACAGGGTGCCCCGGATGGGACAACGTGCTAAGCTGCTCCCTGGGGTTTGCCTTATAAAGACTGAATGTGTCATTCCTCTGTACGTTGAGTTTATTTTTAATAATATTTCTAGACTAGGCCCTTGTGCCCGGCCTGCTCCAAGGGGGATGTAAATAGGAAATGTCTGTACCTTCAGGTTTCAAGGCAGCTATCTGCCTTAGGATGTGCATAATGTCCTGACATTAAAGTAATATGTTACTGTGTTAGCCTAATCAATATATTCCCCTGAAGTAACATTTGCTACGTCCTACTTCTTTTGAAGTGTCGGTGACTGTCATTTCTGGTGGGATATGTGTTTATGAAACTGAGCCATTGCAGGAGTGAGGGCACCAGTGCTTAATTTAAGCCTGTGGTTTCCGGTGCTCGCCATTTGCACTTAATTGTCAACACTGGCACTTGGGACAGTCTGCCACATGGTGGCGTTATTTGTCTAATTTAGAGATGAGCACAACAACAGAGGTTTATTTATTCAATATACATAAAAATGATTTATACGTACCACCCAAGCCATTCTTATAGCTTCGGGGGCCTGAAATAGTCTGAATTGTCACGCTTGTAGGAGTGTGATGGTTGGTAGTTGTGATGTTACTATCATTGGCAGCGCTGGCAGGGGCAATGTGTGGTGCAAGCTGCAGTGGCCTCCTGACAAGAGCCCCGGCACTTATTGTTTTACAAATTAAGCATTGGAGGCCACTAATGTCAGGGGCGCAGCTTCCATTGTTGTAGTTGGTGCAGTGACACTGGGCCTCTGGACTGGGGGACCCACTGAACCCTGATTAGTGTTGTATTTTATCATTCAAACGGCTCATATTTCCTTGCATTAGGGCTCATGACACACTGGCTACTCCACTGGTGAATGTCATACATGTGCAGCTCACACTTGTCGCAATCTCCATAGTGAAACCCTTCTTTTTACATACTAAGATTGAGCATGTGCAACGTGGTCAGTTGATGCTTCGTAGTATTGACATAAACTCTGCCGAGGGGTTTTCTGCGTAGACTTCAGTGGTGGCTCCTCCGCTAAAGCGGAGGAGCGTTGCCCCACTGCCAGGAAGCAGCAAAGGGAAGGAAAAAATAAATTGTTAATAACGGAATGCTATTATCATTTTATTTTGTCCTCCTGCTGCGGCAGTGTGTGAGGGGGCGGGGCAAGCTGCATGGTAGGCGTGGTAGAACACTCCTGTGTGCAATGACGGTTTGGTCAGTCCTCTCGGGCCGTCCAAAACAGTCATGCACATTTCCCCCCTTCTCCATGCAGGCAGCATTACAGCCTGCATGGAGAACATGCCTACCCCTACAGCCCCTGGGTGAGCGCTGTGTAACGGCGCTCAGACCAATCACAATGCTGCATTGCAGCGTTGTGATTGGCTTAAGGGTGGGAGCCTGGCTGCCTGCTTCCTGTTCAGACCTGGAGTCAGACACAGGCGAGCAGGCGAGAAGACGCGGGACCCGGCAGCGGCCGCAAATTAAGTGTTATTATTTTTTTCAATGCAGCCCGAAGCCCCCCGCGCACCCGCCCCCCCACCCATGAGCCGTGCCGGCCGCCCCTGGTAGACTTGTGTTTCACTGCCAGTAGTTGACAGATGTAACTTACTAGTAGGGTTGAGGAATGGCTGCTTGCTGCTCTGGCGAAACCACCTCAAGACAAGTGCATGTCAGGAGTGTCGGGAGCAGAACAGCTCAGCATAAGTCGTATCATCATCGTAGGACTCGAAGCCGCAGGTGACAGACCACCTCAATCCAGGTCTGGTGGCTTAATGGACTAATGCACTCACTGTAGTGGCCTGTATTCGACCTCATGGTAACAGGTTCAAATCCCGGGAAGGTCCACTCAACCTTTCATCCTTCTGAGGTCAATAAAATGACTACCAGTGAGTTGGGTAACAATAAACATCTGTTATTCAGCGCCAAGATACCCTTCTGGGTGAACGTGTGCTTTCCAAATACACATGTTATGTTAAGTGTCCGCAGATGACTTTGGAATGTATAAGAGTCGCGAAGCAGATACAGGCACTCTTCCAGTCAAGAGATAAAGCTCAAAACAATCATTTGAATGCCTGGTACCTCGTTAAAACAAGGCAGTGCTGGCCATGTCTACCCTGTCATTGGAATCTGGGCTCTTTGCTGACTAAAGGAAGCGCAGTTTAGCACAGTGTGGTATGTGCACATTAGCACACCATTGGCGGTATGCTAATGTGCACATCAGGTGTGAACTAATGTGGATGTAATGTGGTGCGAGTGAAGTATACAACTGACTATAATAAAAAACAAGCGCAGGCAACACAAATAGTAATAGTGAGTAATACACTTATTGTCTGATTTATAAAAATTATCAAGAAACAAAACTACACAATACATACAAAAAACAAATAGGTCTCACAACAGAGGCCACTGCTGCCGATGTAAGAGCGAGAGGAACCCTTCAGGGGGGCTCAAAACATTCAGGGGGGCATTCAAGCTCTCACACACACCTGTGTAATGTCTGACAGATACTGTTGTGTGATTTGCTGTCATACGTATTGTGTATGACCACCTACCCCTGGGTGACGTGTCTGGTGTGTGATGTGCCTGCTGTCTTAAATGTGTGATGTGCCTGCTCACATACTCCTTTCAGGTATGATGCGCCATACAGCCCTGTGACATGCCTGTTTATGTGCCCCGGTGATGTTATGTGCCTGCTCATGCGCCTTTTTTGTGTGCTGTGTGACGTGCATCCTCAAACAGCCCTCTGACATGACTGTTCACTTGCCTCTGCATGCTGTGCTCCCTTACATGCCTCTGTGACACGCTTCTGCATGCAGTGCTTGCTTCCAGTCCCCTATGATGTGATGAGCCTGCTTCCTGGCCCTGTGACATGCCTGTTCATGGCTCTGCATGCAGCGCTTGCTTCCAGTCCCCTCTGAGGTGATGTGCCTGCTCCATTGCCCTATGACATGCCTGTTCATGTGCTCTTCATGCAGTGCTTGCTTCCAGTCCCCTGTGAAGTGATGTGCCTGCTCCCTAGCCCTGTGACATCCCTGTTCATGTGCTCTGCATGCAGTGTTTGCTTCCAGTCCCTGTGATGTGATGTGCCTGCTCACATGCCCCTTTCTGGTGTGCTGTGTGACATGCATGCTCAAATAGCCCTATGACGTGCGTGTTCACGTGCTCTGCATGCTGTGCTTGCTTCCAGTCCCTGTGATGTGCCTGCTCCATGGCCCTGTGACATACTTGTTCACGTGCTCTGCATGCAGTGCTTGATTCCAGTCCCCTGTGGTGTGATGTGCCTGCTCCCTAGCCCTATGACATGCCTGTTTACATGCTCTGCATGTCGTGCTTGCTTCCAGTCCCCTGTGATGTGCCTGCTCCCTGGCCCTGTGACATGCCTGTTCACGTGCTCTGCATGCCATGCTTTCTTCCAGTCCCCTGTGATGTGATGTGCCTGCTCCCTGGCCCTGTGACATGCCTGTTCATGTGCTCTGCATGCAGTGTTTGCTTCCAGTCCCTGTGATGTGATGTGATGTGCCTGCTCCCTGGCCCTGTGTCATGCCTGTTCATGTGCTCTGCATCCAGTGCTTGCTTCCAGTCCCCTGTGATGTGCTGTGCCTGCTCCCTGGCCCTGTGACACACCTGTTCATGTGCCCTGCATGTTGTGCTTGCTAACATGCCCCTGCTATGTGCTGTGTCTGCTCACACACCCTTCCTGGTGTGCTGTGACATGCATGCTCAAACAGCCCTGTGACATGCCTGTTCATGTGCCCCAGCATGCTGTGCTCGCTTACAAGCCCCCGTGACATGCCTGTTCATGTGCTCTTCATGCAGTGCTCGCTTCCGGTCCCCTGTGATGTGATGTGCCTGCTCACAAGCCCAGCATGTTGTGTCTGCTTACATGCTTCTGTGATGTGATATGCCTGCTCACATGCCCCTTTCTGGTGTGCAGTGTGACATGCATTCTCAAATAGCCCTGTGACATGTCTGTTCATGTGCTCTGCATGCTGTGCTTGCTTCCAGTCCCTGTGATGTGCCTGCTCCCTGGCCCTGTGACATGCCCGTTGATGGAGCAAGGGCTCGTATAAAAGAGACTTGCTCGGATGCAATCCTCTCATGTAACTCATAACACTGTATTAATAAAGTATTGTGTAAATTAACATGCACCTCATTAAATTTTTAGCAAGATGAAGCTTACATATGTGTTTTACTAACAAGTAACTCGAGTGAGACTTAAAATGGCTGCTAACGCGGGAAACTTCACTGCGCATGCGTCAACTGCATCTACGCAGTATGACGGTCTTTCGCTTGGATGGAATTTTCTGCAGCTGCGCATAAGCATCTAATATGGCCACATGAAAGCTCACATGCTAAGCATCTGCCTTGCTGAAACTAAAACATGCTATGTACTAAATGCTAACGCGGTGAGAACTATTATAAGTAAATGGGGTTAGAGTAGAGATAGGTGGTATACAGTGAAATCATTTTATTTTGAATTTAATATATTTTCTTTTGACCTCTCTACTAGTTTGCATTTGGGCTTCGAGCAATGCTAGTGGTTGTACAGCACGTGACTCCTCACGCAGGCGCAGTAATAACAAGCCGAGAAGCCGTGATGCAGTGTTTGAAACTTGTCCAAGGCCATCATTGATACATGGCCTGGGAACCTGATGAACATCCTGAAAGCTGAATAAAACCGAACATCAAATGTATACATTGTTGTTAATAAAGATGTGAATATGGGTGGGAAATAAAGCTTGGGAATAAGATTTAAGGGTCGGGAACATAGAACAAAGAACTAAAGAAAATGATTAAACTTAGCATGGTGTGATGATCATTCCCCCCTTGCCTGTCCAATCAGAATTAGGGCTTCCATGAAACTGAAACATCGAGGGGTGGTTCATGCCATTAGAAAGATATAATTGAGGTAGTTTAGTTGGTTAGTTAAGCTCGTGTTGCCGAGATGTTGAGTGACCGGGATGCTGTCCGAGAGCTGAATAAATGCTGAAGAAGAATCGATTTCCAGACTTAGAGTTTGAGCCAATTAATTAGGAGAAGATCGCGGAAGAATCGAGGAGGCACATAATAAGAAAAAGATCGTGGAAGAATCAAGGAGGAAGATCGTGTCAGAGAGGGGTGCGACACAGGCATTGTATCTAGAAGAGATCATCTATCCTGCCCTAAATCCTGTCCTGAAACCTGTCCTGAAGTCTCTGTCATCTGATCTTTCCCAGGGGACCCTCCCAGCTCCTTGGCCAAGGGGTTGGTTTCCACATCATCCTAGGTAACTATAATTCTGTGTAGTGTGTCATTGTGCTGCTCTCTCTATCCTCTCCTTTCTGAAGTACCGTCATTGTGAAATATCATTTTAATATAGGTGACTGAGTAAAGAATTAATTGACTTTTCTTCCCTGGAGAAACGGAGTTTGTACTGCATTCTTGTTTGGCTCACATGAATTAACTAGATAAACATTTTAAACTTCTCCAGAGTCTGTGGTTATTTCAGAATGGTAAGGAATAAATAACCTTGATGTCATTTCACCATTAACTAGTTCCAACTATTAGGTCCATTGACCAGAGGAAAAAACTTTTTGATCAGTGAAAGATTAGTTAAATTTTGCCAGGTCACTAATCTCATAAAGGCATTTATAAACAAGCATTTGCAATGCAATAGGTCTCGCATTTGAGAAAGTTAGAGCTATTGCCATTGTAAATGATATTTTTTTTTATAGTTTATTTGTTTGCAGCAAAGTACTTGCCTACTGCTATGGTAGTCTGAGGGTTCCCAGTAACAAAATATCTGCCTACCAGTTTTAATAAAACGTAAGGACGATTCATCAAAACACCACTTGGCTTTCTGGAGGTGACTGATGGATCAGTGTCCGAGTGTGCTGGTCTTCCCTCTCTCCCTCATGTACCTCCATTCTCGGACTTCTCTGTGGCTGCAAGCTGACAGCCAAGACATTGAGTAAGGAACCAGGAAGCTGACAGTGTCTGGCTTTGGAAGAGTCTTGGAAGATGTTAAAGTGGAAGAGCCATAAAATAGCAAGGTATCGAAGCTGGTTCTGGTGGTCTGTTGGTTCTGGTCTCAGCACTCTATTAGTGCTCCACAAACTCCTGCCGAGTCTGGCCTGCTGACAGTGTTGCAATGGAGGAGATCAACAGAGAGCACAAGGACACAATGGCGTTCAAGATGGAACATGTTTAAGATGACGTCCTTGGTATTGCAGATATGGGTGAAGAGAAGGACTGCTCCCCATTTGCCCTACAAACAACTGTCTGTTATGTCAGGTGCTCCTATATCCACTCCAACTTGGCACTGCTTTTCCCCCTTCACTTCCGCCGCTTGTTGCTTCAGACATAAAGGCCTTATGAAAACAGTGGTAGGAAAGTCGTTGTGGAGGATTTTGCAAGACTAGCAGTAGTACACTGGCACAACCCTGTTTCCTTTACAGCACAGAAACCAGCAGAAGAGGCAGTGCAGCGGGGGGTTCGAAACGTGCCTGTATTCAGGGGGATGGCGAGGCGAATGTTACACACCGACACCGTTCCACAGACGTTCTTTACGAGCACAGTGAAAAATGCCAACAACATCTCCTCCTTTTTTGTACAAAAAATTGAGAAGATTTATCAAAACATCACCCTCTCTAATACCCTTGCTCCGATTCCTGTAGAGGTCGTGTTACACCCCACTATTAAAGGACCTCGCCTGACTACATTCCCTGCTATTACCACCACTGAAATGCAATCACTTTTGGAATGTACCAGATCTGGATCCCCCCTGGATACTATCCCTGCTAAAATCTCTTCTAGATTTGCGGCCCTGCTGGCCTCCCCAGTTTGCTCTATAATCAATCCCTCTTTACAATCTGCTACTCTCCCTCAAAGATGGAAACACGCCCAAATTATCCCCATCCGCAAAAATTTTAACATCTCCCCCGAGGAATTGTCAAACTATCGCCCGATTTCATTGCTCCCGCTACAGAGCAAGATCACAGAAAAATATATCAATAAGCATTTATCTGCTTTTCCCGAGTCTTCTAGGGCTCTGGATGTCTCTCAGTCAGGCTTTCGTGCTAAACATAGCACTGAAACTGCATTGGTGGAGGTAGTGGAAAATATCAGAATGGCTCTGGATCAAGGTCAAGCGGCACTTCTGGTGCTGCTTGACCTATCAGCAGCATTTGATACCGTCTCCCATCAAGTCCTCCTACATAGACTTTTGGAGCTTGGCATTGACGGATCTGCATTGAGTTGGTTGCAAACTTCTTGTCTAACCGTACTCAGGCAGTGTCAATGGGTCCTTTTTCATCGGCCCCCACACAGGTTACCAGAGGCGTCCCGCAGGGCTCATGTTTGAGCACTACTCTTTTTAACATCTATGTGACGCCTCTGGCTAAACTGATGAGGGATCTGGGGTTTAACCCCATTTCCTACGCAGATGATACCCAGCTCCTCCTCACTTTCGATAAAACGAGATCCGATATACAAACCATCTTTTCTCCGGGTATGATGGCTATTGCCTCCTGCATGAAAACTAACTATCTCCAGTTAAACTCTGAGAAATCTGAGATCCTGTTGTTCGGTGGTGCTGACATCTGTTGGTCACCTCGATGGTGGCCTGAGGAGGTGGGTAAAGCCCCTGCTCCAAAAGAGGTAGTTAAAAATCTAGGCATTAAGCTTGATAAGAAACTTACGATGCAAACCCATGTTAATATCACTATTGGGTCTTGCTATCACATCCTAAGTCTACTTAGAAGAGTTTTTCCATTGCTTCCACTTTCCACCAGGAAGACTTTAATTCAAGCACTGCTCATGAGCAAGATTGATTATTGTAATGCTCTTCTTCTTTCTGCTCATGCTACCTCACTGGACAAATTGCAGGTTATTCAAAATACGGCTGCTCGTCTGGTAACCAATTCTCCCGCTAGGACCCCCTCGCTGCCTTTATTGCATGAACTACATTGGCTGTCAATCAGGAAAAGAGTGCAATTTAAAACAGGCTGCATGATTTTTAAGGCTCTAAACGAACTTAGTCCTCGCTATCTTACTAGGAAACTGGGAATGTATCATCCTATATCCTCTCTTAGATCAGGATCTAAAAAACTTCTCTCTGTTCCTAGAATAAAGAAAGCCCGTTCTGGCGGTAAGGCCTTTTCGTACTTGGCTCCTATGTTTTGGAACAGTCTTCCCCTCTACCTCCGCATGGAAATGCCCCTTTTCCGTTTCAGAAAGCTTATGAAGACATATCTTTTCTAGTTCAAGACAGCTCGCTGTTGCTAGCGCAGAGATACCCCTCGGGGTGATTCAGCGCTATATAAAATTATAAATCAAATCAAACATGTCTGGATATGCATACACGTTAACCATGACACAGTACAAGCATTCACAATAGCTTTCTTTCAACGTGGATCTAAAAGAGGCGAAGGACTAGGCAGGAAATTGGGACAAAAGTCTCCACTTTTAAAACTTGTGATGGGGCTTGGAATGGCCATGTTGCACATAAAAGGGGCACATTCCATCTTCCCAGTAGTCAAGGTTTTATTGTTGTTGCAAAAAGCAGTAGTGTTTTTTATATAGCGCCGCAAACCGCAATCCTGTTTCTAAGCGCTAACATCTATTTAAAACAGCTGCACTCTAGAAAAGATCAGTTGCTCAAGACTGGATCAATGCATGTTATATTACGGGTAACGTGCTAAAAGCAAAATCCTACTGAGACTTAACATGCCCAAGTGCTTCAACGCCTCGTCAGGGGTGAATTATTGCAATTTTTTGAAGACTAATATAGCACTCCCACACAATATATAGGTAAAGTACCCAACTGATGCAAGTTGTCAGTTCTTAATCAGATCATATATGCCTGTCCCAATGTCAAGAGAGATAGAATCAATTTCTTCAAATCATTAAACTGTCACATTTTAAATCCAGGACCCTTGGAGCAATAGTTGTTTTTCATCCTTTCTTTATTGACGCATGATAGTAAGTTCCAAATACACGGACCAGCCGACACGTGTTTCGTCTTACAAAAGACTTTTTCAAGGCAAAAAGTTCAACGAGGTAGTTGATAAAGTATCCAATCATGTAGTTCGTAAACACGAATTCCCATGTAAAATCATCCTGTGTGAGATCACACCATTTGTTACCGCCGGTCGAGAGATCTAACAGCCTTCCGTCCCGTTCAACTACTCTAGGGGTAGTAAGCATTTAGTAAATACAATTTACATGTAGCTTTCCCAAACTATAATACGGTGTCCCTTTACCCTGTTCTCTTCAAAGCAAAGAGGGAGCTGCAAAGCACAGGGTTAAGGCACACTCCGCCTCCTTCAGCTAAAAAAAGAATGCAACTGGTCCTAAAACGGAAGCTTTTACCTGCGGTGTCAAGCGGGGGCTCTCAGAGCAAGCCCTCCAAGCTCCTGCAGCCTGCCCGAACTCACTGTCCCATTACTGCCTCGCTGGAGCCGCGCCAAGCAGCATTGGGTTTTGCTGGATTTGTGATTAGCGTCCCTAGGAGCCTCCAACCAGTAAATACCGCTTTAGGGGTGGCTTGCTCAGAGCTACATACGCTATATCCTGTCCCTCACGCCCTCTTGTTGTTGTAGAATCGGCATGGAGGGGGGTTGTGTGGCAGCGTCGGCTGACCCAGATAGAGCGGGATCCTAGTGTGCTTTAAAAGCCGAACAAAAGCAAGGCGCGCGGACGCAATTCTTAAAGCGTCCGCGCTGCAAAAATAAATATATATATTTAAAAAATAGAGTAAACAAAACAAAGGCGCGGGCCGCTATGGGTGAACCAGGCGCCATGGTGCTTAAAAAACAAAAAAAACAATGAAGTAGTCCCTAAATGAAAACCTATGGCCCTGCAGCAAAATGAAACTGCACTTGGTCGGTGCTGCCTGCAATAAACAGAAGTGACGTCTGGGGAGCGCGAGCCAATAATGACACAGGAAAGCTGCTGCAATGGAGGAGTGAGCCAATGCTAAGTGGCAGATGGGATTACACTCCAAATACTGTTTACTTTAGGTCTTGCGACAGCGCATGCGCTGTCTATGCTCGACCTAAAAATTGACCCCCAGTGGTATTTACTAGCCTATGTGAATGTGTATTTATGGGCCCAGGTGAGTATATGGTGTTTGAGTACCTGAGGTTGGTATTTATTTATTTATTTATTTGAAAGTTTTATAGAGCGCGAACAACACCCTTGTGGGTATCAGAGCGCTTAACAGTAAATAATGTTTTTATACATAAATAAAAGGCAAATTGTAGCATCTATACAAAAACATGTTGCAAAAGCAAAGTGATCAGGTACATCAGGACGCTATCCCCTTGCATCAGGAAACAAGAAGATGGAATGTCCAGATTGCTTAGATGGTCCTTGTCCTAGTCAGGGTAATGGCAGCGCTATAGTAGTTCACAACAAAACTTTGGACCTTACTCAGGTGAATTTGGCCATGAGAATTGATTTTACTTCCTTTTTAAAGGAGACAATAGAGGGGTTATGTCTGGTTTTGGGTGGTAAATCATTCCAAATTCTTGGTGCCATCCCTGAGAAGGTACGGTTATATGTTTTTTTCTTGTTGAATCTCTGTGGTTTTAGTAATACGTTTTCCGCACTTCTGGAAGATCTGAGCCCACCAGAGATCGTCAGCTTCTGTGTTAGATATCTGGGTGCTTTGTGGTGCATGGCTTTATGCGTCATACACGCTATCTTCAAATGAATTCTGGCTTCCAGGGGAAGCCAATTCAGTGATTTGAGGTCCGGTGAGATGTGTACATTTCTTTTAGAACCAGTTATGAGTCTCGCTGCGGCATTGATTGAGGCTCTTAATGGTGCCGTGGTTGCCTTGGGTAGGCCGCAAAGAGAGAAACTTCCGTACTCCACTCTGGGGATAACTAGTGCTTGTACTGCTTGCTTAAAGACCTTGTTTGGCAGGAAGGGTTTCAACTTCCTCAGTGTGTTTATCTGATAGTTAGCTCCCTTTGTAGCGTTGCTGATGTGTTTTTGCATATTGAGGTTACTGTCAAGAGTTATTCCCAGTGATTTCGCTGAGTCAACGATGATTGGTTGAACGTTGAGTGCCGTAAGGTGTTTTATCCAATCTTGCATTACAGGGACTTGGGCGGGTGGAGCTATAAGCAGGAATTCGGTTTTTAGGGCATTTAATTTGAGATGGATTTTTGCCAGCCATATCTGTGTATTCCCAAGCGTTGTGTTGAGCAGTTTGATGTGTTCTAAGGTGTGGATCTTGAGGTATAATTGAGTGTCGTCAGCGTACATGTGGTATTGCACGTTAGATGCTTGAAGAATTTCGGTGAGGGGTTCCATGAACTGGTTAAACAAAGTCAGGGATGAAGAGGACCTTTGCGGTACTCCTAGTGTTACTGGGACGGGTTTTGACATGGTGTTGTTGACCCTGAATTGTTGTTTTTGATTATGGAGAAATGAGGTAAACCAGTTAAACCAGTTTAACACTGAATCTGATAAACCCATTCTATGCTTCAGAAGATCCAACAGGTTCTCGTGTTTTTAAGAAAAATGTGGTGGATTTGCTATTGACGATCTGCACATCATTATGTCTCCAAGATAGCTCTACAACGGTAAATTAAGTCTTGGGTGCAATCTTAGTGTCAAACACTCATCCACCTAGAGTGTAACAATCTGGATAGACAGAGAAAATTAAAGATAATTGACCCTGCACCAGAACATACTATTTAGAACAAGACACAAAGGCACACCATATATATCACTATAATCCAATGTGTATCCAGACACTCAAATATAACCATTTCATCATTTCAATGACGAAGATTCCAGATTAGTCGCTGTAGATCATTCAGAAGGTGCTTTTATTTCTCTTTCTGGACATATAGCAGCCAGTCGACGTGCGTTTCGCCCTAAACAGGGCTTCCTCAAGGCTGCAAATTATAAATAAAGACATATATGTTGTCGCATATTTATATATAGAAAGGTATTATTTTCCTTTTTATAAAACACAATATCTACTAATGAAAATATGTCAAAATCAGAATAAAGAATTCAGTGATTCAAACAAAATGATATTGATAAACCAAAACCACCAATCACCCATATGTGAAATCCAAGACACAAATCATAATAGGTATCCCTATATGGATATCCTAGTTATTGACATGACCATCCAATAAAGAAGTGCAAATTTGAAAAAAAAAAAAAAATTACGCAATGTCACACCCATTGGTGGAGACTAAGATCTATAGCCCAGGGAATGCCTATCCCCCAATCCTGGAAAGGCGCGGAAATTGTCCCGATATACAAAAAAGGGGATAAAGCGCTGGCCAGTAATTACAGGCCAATCAGTTTGATTGATGCCATGCAAAAAATCTTTGGTAGGCTGGTCTTGGGCAGAATCCAGACCTGGATGGAGGATAACAATATCTTAAGTCCACTCCAGGCTGGATTCCGTCCAAAAACCAGCACTATAGATCAGGTGTTTAGGTTTATTGTCCTCTATTGGAAGACTGTGGTCATAGGTAAAGGGGTATTGTACGCAGTGTTTGTTGACCTGCGGGCGGCATTTGATCTAGTCCCGCGCAGCAGACTATGGCAAGTACTGGAGGAGCTGGGCATGGCACCGGAGTTGTTGGCACTGGTCGTTCGTTTGCATGAGGGCAATTTTGCCCGGGTACGTTGGGGACAGCAGGGGGAGGTAACGGAGCCTTTCCCAGTTGATCGCGGAGTACGGCAGGGTTGTGTCTTGGCACCGACCCTGTTCTCACTCTTCGTGAACGGGGTGGCCGAGTTCCTCTCTCAGGTCCCCTCGGATGCCCCGGCTATGGCAGGTAATCGCATCCCAGTCCTCATGTTCGCGGACGACACCTTGCTGATTTCCAACACTCCGAGTGGCTTGCAGCTTACCCTCCGGCGCTTCGAGGAGTTCTGTTTGCTACGTGGACTGGAAATAAATGTCGCCAAGACCAAGTTTATGGTCCTTAATGGTCCTAACCCGTGTAGGTCTTACAAACCCTTTAATGGCGCAATCCTTATGAACGACATACCCTTGGAGCAGGTTGATGCATTCACTTATTTGGGAGTCACCCTGCAGAAGAATATGCGATGGAATAGTCATTTGGACTTGTCTAAACTAAAGTTCCAACAGCAGACAGGCATCCTTCTGAAAAGATATAAAGCTTCGCGGACACAACCTATTTGCCCCCTCCTCGAGATTTACTCGATGAAGGTTCGTAGTTCGTCCCTATATGGTTCTGAGCTATGGGGGTACGGTAATAACCCACAACGACTGAATGTTATGGAGAGTGAGTTCATTCGGAAAGTCGTTGGTGTGCCGCAAAGTACTCCCTTATTACCCTTATTCTGGGACCTGGGTCTGAAAACTTTACAAGACACAGCTAATCTGCGGCCTTTGCTGTATTGGCGTAGGGTATGGTCAACCGAGGAGCTTAAGCACTATGCTATGGGCCTAAAGGAAATTATGGAAATAGACCCTTTTCATAAGATAGAGTGGCTGAGGTCTATAAAATCATTACTTTATAGACTGGGATGGAATAACCTATGGGATGATCCCCAAAATGCGATGCTCCCCTCAAAAGAAACACTCAAGGCTAAGTATTGGGAACTAATTGGCTTAGAATCATCAGCCAAGGGGAGTACTTCCCCTCTAACAGCCAGATATCTAGAAATTAAGGCCTACCCCAGACAGGAGCTATTCTGGGGTTTGATCGAAACTCCCATTGATCGAAAACTCTACTTCCAGTTCAGAATAGGTACCCTCTCGATTCGTATCTTTTCATCTAAATGGGTTATAGGGTCTCAGGACAAATGTCCCAAGTGTCTAGATACGATAGAATCTTTGAGCCACTTTGTGTTTTTTTGCCCTCTTTACGTGTCCCCACGCAAAAAATGGGTATTACCTGTTTGCCGACTGTTAGGTTTCCAAAGGCATGAAGAGGCCTTAAGAGTTCTGCATACAGATCCGAGCCCAGTAATTGCAATAGCAATGGCAAAATACATAAAATGGGCCTGGATAATACGGTCCAGACAAATTAATACTAAAAGCGCCCTTTGAATAGGCATCTGTATTCACTTATTTACTCATTGCCTGCTAATAGATTTGTTTAACTGTTCAAATTGCTAGTCTGGGATATTTAGTTGTTTCTATTGTGCATTTTAGATGTGGATAAAATGTCGTTATGCAGAAACGAAATGTTTTTATTTATTTGGATGTATAGGTACCAACATTGCGTTTACAAGGTGATGAATAAGTGTAACTAATGGTGTTTACTCATAGAACTACGTGATTACTATGTCTTGGTGTACCTTGTATTGATTTTATGGTTGATGCCTGATACTTTTATGACTTAATTGTCGAATAAAGTTTTTTGAAATTGACTAAGATCATAAGAGGAGTCATAAAAAATTACATGAGAGCTAAGTGACCACTGTTCCAATGTTCTTATTAAAAGTTTAATTTAAAAATAATAAGACCCGTAACCAGAACGTGATATAAATGACAAATTCTCCTCACCACAATTATATAAAACCGTTGGTCCAAGTCTAACCATCAGTATCCATTGAGCATCAATTCCAGTTAGTATAGTGTCAAGCAACTAGGACCGCTAAAATAACAATGTAGGTGACCACATATTATTATACACAGGCAAAATCCTACACTTTAACATGTAAATATCCTGTAGCTTTCTTCAAGAATGCACGCCACGCACCCACCTTAAAACTGTCTGTATTTTGTCAATATCGTTAATATGTATAGTCTTTATGGTAGTCCTTCATTTCATATTGTATGTTTCTTGGAGCCTTGATAAGTTCCACCTATAACAAAGGATATAATATATATACTGATCAATGAGTAGGCCGCCCTCCTTATTAAGAACATGCCAATAATGCCAACTATAAATAGATCCATTCTTTACATATTCACTCTATTTTATTCTGCATTATACTACAAGTCTCATAGACGGATAGTTTGTATAGAGGCTACCCTACGACCATACCTCATAAAAGTCAAATTCAACCACCATCTTTATGTCTTTAGTATACAGCGCTAATTTGCCCAACAAACCAATAATATCATTCATATTCTTTAGAGAAGCCCCCTCCTGTTTAGTGTCCACTTCACGTATACCTATATACCACTATTTCAAGTTACTAAATAAATAGGCATCGTTAGAGTAAACGGTTTCTATATTAAACTATTGTTCACTCAAATCAAACTTCGTACTTCAATTTTGGTCCAAGCATTGTTAAATAAAATGCCAGCTTACCGCGCAAATTACGAAAAGCGTCCCAGTGCTCCCAGAGTTCCGGCGATCCACGCGCCCAGCGCCATCTGTTTTTTATAGATCATGCCGAACGTCCATTATTAAACATAGACGATGGACATAGTCGTACGTGCCGTATAAGCTTGATCTAAGAGCGGCGGCCATTTTAAGCTTCCCAAGTTGTACCCATTTCTCGTGTTTGACCGTATCAAAAGCTGAGGATAGGTCTACCAGGATGAGTAGGCAGGCTCCATTCTGATCCAGGATTTGTAGCGCGTCATCAATTATATGTGTCATGGCTGATTCAGTACTGTGACCTGCTCGGAAGCCTGATTGGTATTTATTAAGCAGGTCAAAGTGGTCAATATGCCTTGTCAGTTGGAGGTGTACACATTTTTCCAGGAGTTTGGCCAGTGTAGGGATGTTGGAAATAGGGCGATAGTTGTTTAGGTCCGTAGGGTCGGCTGTGGGTTTCTTTAGAATGGGTGAGACCTGACCAACTTTGAGGGTGTCCGGGATGCAACCTTGTTGAAGAGAACTGTTTATGATCTTAGTCCAGAGGGGCAGAAGTAGTGGGGTTAGGTTTTTAACAGCGTTAGCGGGTAGAGGATCGGAGAAGTGATTGGAAGGGTTCATGGCACCAAGTATTTTACCGATGGCTTCTTCGGAGTATGTCGAAAAGGATGACCAGTCGGCGTCGTTTTTTAGGTTAGGCTGTGATGGGAAATGGTAAGGTGCTGTTGGCCTTTTTGGGGGGGTCTTCGTGTGCGGTCCCGTGTGTAAGATTAGATCATTGAGGAGGTCAGTCTTGATATTATCTGTCTTCAGAGTGAAGAAGGCAGAGAATTCTTCACAGTTGTGTTGCCGGCAATCTATGTGTTGTGGACGTTGAGGTGTGTTCTTAGATTGGGTTTTTATTAGTTCAAAGAGTTTTTTGGGACGATTTCTGCCTGGTCTAGTTGGTGGCTGAAGAATTCTGCTTTAGTGCGCTTGATCTTTCTGAAGTAAGCGTATCTCTTTTTCCTTACAGTCTTTAGGTGATTGGCTGAAGGAGTTGACCTCCAGGTGCGTTCCGAAGCTCGGAGAGAGCGTCTGTCTTCGTAGAGCATTCCATTGTACCAAGGCTTGGAGTCCTTAATGGAGGCTCTCTTTAGTTGCAGGGGGGCTACCTCATTTATTATCCTGGTCATGGAATTAAGGTAGTGATTGGTAAGGTCACGGACTTCTGACGATCCCGTGGGGGGCAGAAGTAGGTTGTAACTGGACGATGGAAAAGTGTTAGGGTTGATTTTCTTCATGTCTCTTTTCCAAACTTTAGGTCTTGTGGATTGCACCGAGTTCAGTTTCACTATTTCCTTGATAAAGAAGGTAATGATATGATGGTCTGACCAGTCACAAGGTTGGATCGAGTCTAGCTGAATGCAATCTCTTTTAGCGATTATTATATCCAGTATTGAGCCTTTGTCGTGTGTGGGGCTGTTGCAGATTTGGGTGAGGTCTAGGTAGCCCGCTGGATCACTGTTCACATGCTCTGCATGCAGCGCTTGCTTCCAGTTCCCTGTGATGTGATGTGCCTGCTCCCTGGCCCTGTGACACGCCTGTTCATGTGCTCTGCATGCAGTGCTTGCTTCCAGTCCCCTGTGATGTGCTGTGCCTGCTCCCTGGCCCTGTGACATGCCTGTTCACGTGCTCTGCATGCAGTGCTTGCTTCCAGTCCCCTGTGATGTGCTGTGCCTGCTCCCTGGCCCTGTGACATGCCTGTTCATGTGCTCTGCATGCAGTGCTTGCTTCCAGTCCCCTGTGATGTGCTGTGCCTGCTCCCTGGCCCTGTGACATGCCTGTTCATGTGCTCTGCATGCAGTGCTTGCTTCCAGTCCCCTGTGATGTGCTGTGCCTGCTCCCTGGCCCTGTGACATGCCCGTTCACGTGCTCTGTATGCAGTGCTTGCTTCCAGTCCTCTGTGATGCGCTGTGCCTGCTCCCTGGCCCTGTGACATGCCTGTTCACGGGCTCTACATGCAGTGCTTGCTTCCAGTCCCCTGTGATGTGCCTGCTCCCTGGCCCTGTGACCAGGGCACAACTCCTATGAAAAGAAGTGGGGAAATGACCAAGTAAGACAGTATGCAAATTACATAACGTCACGACGTAGTGCTATAAAAGAAATACATTTGTTCTTTTTAAATATTTGTGTAAATACCGGGATAGACTAACCCATCTGACAGTCTTACAGTGTCTGCATTTATATACAGGGACACAACAAAGGCAAAAGCATGCCTCTCTTAAGTACCTGTGAACAGAAGGCAAGCTGTGCACTTTTGTTTCCCTGTGTGATATTTGCATTTAAGTGTGAGGTTCCAGGTGACCCGCAGTCAGCATATGCCTGATCATGGGCGTCCGCAGGGGAGGGCAAGGAGGGGCACTTGCCCCCCCCCCTAGAGCGACCCTCTTTGGGCCCTGTGGGCCGCGGACCCCCAGGGGTCCGTGACACATTCCCAGGGGGTCCGCGAACTGGATCGTATTATATTGAAGCGCCCATGCGCTACTACGGCTACAAGCACTGAATGACAGCGCAGGCCAGGGCGGCAGGACCAAAAAAAAACGGGCCAATCACCATTTCAGCTTTGGGGTGGAAGCTGAAGGGTGATTGGCTTATTATTTTATAGGCGCGCACGTTCGCACGGCAGTGCGTCTTCCCTCGCGTTTGCGGCCAGCCGAGGAGCATTTTGCCGCCCAACGCCCTGTCTCCGCTTTCGGCTAAGAACACTAGCATTCCGGCATCTCGGACCACTCGAGGTCGGAGCACGTGAGTGTTTATTTTTTAATTAAATTTACAGCTAGTGGGCAAGGGCAAGGCCAGGGGAATTCGGACGCCGTGTTTATTGAGGCCGGGTCACGGTGTACTTACTTACCCATACATGCCACCATTTCAAGAGAGCAAAGTGGGAGATTCTGTAAAAAAAAATCGGGAGAATGGGGCCTTGAATCGGGTTACTGTCATGTATGGGCCTTGGAAGTGTGTTGCTGCAGGATCGGACATTTAAAACGCAAATGCACGTGTTTTTCTTACCTGTTAGAAGCATGGAGCGCCAGGGCCGGCTTTAGGGCGGTGCGCCCGGTGCCACCTTCCTGGGGGCGCCGTGCTTGAACGTTACGCTTTTGAAGCACCTGCTGCCTGCAGCGTTTCTTTCCCCCGGCAATTACCAGGCTCACATAAATGTCACAATAACTCCTGTGATTAATTATCGTCCGAGAGAGATCAGCATTTTGCATAGTTGAGGTTTTGACTTATGTGAAGTTAGTGCAGAGGGTTAATATGCCTTCTGCAAAGAACGTGTACCAAGTGATTACAGAGTGCGTTTGCGTATGTACAGATCAGTAGGTTACTGCTTTCAAAACCTTTTGTTACTTGCAATTTATAACTTAAAGTCCTAATATAGAATAGTGAGCTATTAACTTTCATCCCAGAACTGCATACAAATTGAAAATAATACATTATTAGAAAATTGATTAATGTTGCAAAAAGGATTAATTTGGCTAGAAATCGATTCTTATTATTAAAGAGAACTCCCAACTATGCAGTTTCTTTTCCGACTCTGAGTTTGGGCTTCTCCACACCAAGCACTCTTAAACTATACTGCTTACCAGTATGGATGACATGTGACTCCTACACTTTCAGTCTTTTGGCTTATGTAACATTTCAGAGGACTCCATTGTGATGGCTTTGGGTTGACAAAGAAGCCGTCAATCAATAGATCTCACTGTAAGTGCGCAACGAGAGGAATAATTTACAAGTTTTTATATTTTCCAAAGCGAATACATCTTAAACAATACTTATGAAATAAAGAAAAAAAATCAGCACATAACATACCAGCTCTCTCTTGTTTGAAAGTGTATGCCTCCGTAGTGAGCGCTTTCTAGTCATTGTCGGGTGTTTTACTTTTGGCAAACAATCAGAATTCCGCAAACAGCACTTTTAGAACGTTGTAGCACCCCCAGGCAGCTGTTGGAGCGCATCTACCCAGAACCTGACTGCTCAGCAGGAAGTAATGGCAGGCTGAACATACATTTCTTATAAATAATTCGTCAGATATGCTTATCTTCCGAATTAGTGCTATATTAGGGTTCAGCGTGGTGATGAGTTTTGGTGTGCCAGGGGTAATTTTAGGGTTCAGGGCGAGAATGGGTTTTGGTGTGCCAGGGGTAATTTTAGGGTTCAGGGCGAGAATGGGTTTTGGTGTGCCAGGGGTAATTTTAGGGTTCAGGGCGAGAATGGGTTTTGGTGTGCCAGGGGTAATTTTAGGGTTCATGGTGGTAATGAGTTTTGGGGTGCCAGGGGGTAATTTTAGGGTTTAGGGAATGTATGAGTTTTAAGGGGCCAGGGGCCATCTACAACTCACTTTATTCAATACAGCCAGCCTGGTTTTATAAAGCACCTATATTTTGTTTCTCAAAATCAAATGGTGATTATTGTGAATTGAATGGCATCACTGTAAATACTTCATGTCCTTTGCCACACATTTCTGTACTATTGGAACACGTTTGTATGGCTAAGGTGTTTGCAAAATATGATTTTAGGGGGGCACACAGCTTAGTTCCCAATAAAGCAGGAGACAAATGGAAGACCCCTCTTAATACTAGATATGCACATTCAGAGTATTTGTTTATGCCATTTGGTCTTTGTAATGCTCCAGCTGAATTTCAACACCGTGTAGATGGTATTTTTTTGGGTATCATGTGTGTATGAATAATGTGGTATATTCAATAGCGGTGACATAAAAACAGATTAGAAATTGCTAATCAGACAATAGCAGCTTGATCCTTCCATCAATATTTTCCATCAGGTTTCTAAACCCTTTGCATGCCTGTGCTTTTTCACTTTTGGCCAAGAGCCGCTCCTGTCGGCAGCTGAGCTATGCTTTTTTATTTGCCAACTGCTAGAAGATGTGAATGATGTCTTCCAAAGTCCACAAAAGAAAGAGATGGCTGTGGCACAACATCCCTATGATGTATGAGATCATATGCAGCCTGCTTCCTGTTCCCCATGGCTCCTTCTGCGCCCCAGTGTTTCTTGTGCCCCACCTAGCACACATCATGTCGGAGGATAGTGATGACGTTAACATTTTGCCCCCCCCCCTGGAAAAATTTCTGCGGATGCCCATGTGCCTGATGACCCCTTAACTTCGGCCCAGCTGGAGGTGAAAAAAGGCTCCCTCGCTGCCTGCACGTTGGTGCTGGGAATGGAAAGCAGACATGGTACAGGCGCTGCTTAACATGTCCCGGTGTCTTACACTGGGACAAGTTCAACATATTTCTGTGGGGCCCAACTTTCTGGCAGGGTTGATGGCGTCCACCCTCTGAAAAGAGTGGGTGGACGCCGTGTACCTGCGTGTACTCCTGACTCATGCCCTTCCTGTGACATGCCTGTTTATGTGCTCCGCACACTGTGCTTGCTTCCAGTCCGTGATGTGATGCGCCTGCTCCCTGGCACACACCTGCTCACGTGCTCTGCATGCAGCGCTTGCTTCCAGTCCCCCATGTGCTGTGCCTGCTCCCTGGCCCTGTGACAGGCCTGTTCACGCGCTCTGCATGCGGTGCTTGCTTCCAGTCTCCTGTGTTGTGATGTGCCTGCTCCCCTGGCCCTGTGACACGCCTGTTCACGCGCTCTGCATGCAGTGCTTGCTTCCAGTCTGTGTCTGTGACACGCCTGTTCACGCGCTCTGCATGCAGCGCTTGCTTCCAGTCCCTGTGATGTGATGTGCCTGTTCCCTGGCCCTTTGATACGCCTGTTCACGCGCTCTGCATGCGGTGCTTGCTTCCAGTCTCCTGTGTTGTGATGTGCCTGCTCCCCTGGCCCTGTGACACGCCTGTTCAAGCGCTCAGCATGCAGTGCTTGCTTCCAGTCCCCTGTGACACGCCTGTTCACGCGCTCTGCATGCAGCGCTTGCTTCCAGTCCCTGTGATGTGATGTGCCTGCTCCCTGGCTGTGCAGCCCGGCCCCACAGAGCCCAGCCTGTGCCGGCCTCCCCTTTAAGAGGCCGGCTGCCAGCACGTGTGCTCCGCAGACTGGAACAGGCAGGAAGCGGAAGGGAGCCATTCAGCCCGATGGTTTCCCAGAGAATGTCATCTGTGTAGCTGCCAGGAAGTCATCGAAGGCCCGGGGAGGGAGGGAGGGAGGGGGGAGCAGGGCCCCCGCTGGCGTCTGCAGTGCCCTCGGAGGCCCCTGGGCTCAGTCTGCATGCCTTGGCATGGGCAGAGAAGCCACCAGTTCATCTCACGCACGCGAACAGTGACTTATTATACACAAACCTCCCCAGAAAGCACAGTTTAAACCTTGCAGGAACGCCCCTTCGTTGAAAACGAGGTCACAGGAGTGTTTATTTTTTAGTATTTTGTCATATCCAGGTCTGTTGTAGATAATGCGCCTAGCTGATCAGAGGCGCCCATCGTGGCGCTACATCATCACTGGAAGATCTGTCTGTCCTCTGCGTTCCTCGCATGAGGGAGCAAGCTTCTTAGAAAGTAGAAAAAACATAACATACAAAGCTTCTTACAACTTGAGGAAAACCCCAGTCGCTGGACACAAGCGCGCCTTTCCTAACTGTGGAGGTTTGGATGGAACGCCACCGGGACATGGACATGAATCAAGCGGCGGGTTCCAAAGGGAAAGGAAGTGTCACTTTGAAAGGTTTTTGTGGCCAGTTCGCTGCCGCTCTCTCGCCCACGGGCCGTTTGTTGAGCTCAGTATGTCTTTCCCACACAGTCCCAAATTGGAAAAAAAAAGTATTCGGGGAACTCATAAATTAGGGGGCACTATGAGGCAGAGGGAAGGGGTGGAGCCACGGGGGCGGAGCTTGAAAAGCAGAGTCTGGCAAACTAGGGATACTTTTATGCTTAAAAACAGCTGCTGCATAGAAAGAGGCAACAAGGACATATGTGGCAGTAATTCTGTTCTAGATTACGTAATTGGTCACAACGAGGCTGCATTCTAAATAGCTTTGAGGGTTAAGACACCTGCTGCAGACGTCACTGTGTGCCACTTTTAAGGGGGTTATAATAGCGGTAAAATAACTCAAATGGTTAACACAGCTCTGGGAGAGTTCTGTGTTTTGTCCAGTCGCAGTTTTTACTCAAAAAGTAGCATAGAGGGTCAATGTGCCTGCTGCAAAGCACATCGATCACAGAGTTGTATTTTATGTGGACAGGTAAGTGGGCTACTGCTTTTGACACTGAGATCAGTTTGTTACTTGCAGTTCATAAGTTACAACCCTTCTAATATAGCGCAGCGAGCTGTGAACTGGCTTCAGGGAGCTTCATGCAAACTGTAACTCACGTCTTGAGATTCTTTTTGTTATTTTTTCTCAATGTAATGTTATCCCATGGTTGCAAAGAAGGGTTCCTTTGGGAAGTAATAAAGTTTTATAAGTACAGACAACCACAATTACTTCATTACGTTATATATCCTGACTTAGCATTTCTGCCCCCATACACTCTTAACATACAATGTCTACAAGCATGTATGTTATGTGATTTCTAAACCTTATAACCCTTATGGTCTTATGTAGCATTTCTTGTACATTGATTTACCCTTATTTTTTTACTGCGCCTCTTTCTGTAATGTAAAACACTGTGGTGAGTAGCACTATAAAATAATTAAATGCAAATGTTAGTAGGTGCTATTTACATTAATGTGTATCTAATGACTCATACAGACATATAAAGCTTGCATCCTTGCAGTGCAAGCAAAACTCATATGTAGGGCGGGGAACAAAATTGAAAATATGCCGTCAAATCATTAGTTTGTCTAAAGCAGTTGTGAAGTGATGAACTGTGCGCCTTTTTTCCCATCGCTTTGGTGTCAGACGTGTTAGATTCGAGAGGACCCCTCCCCCCAGGATGATATTTGAATAAAAGAAGGGCTGATGGCTCTTTAAAGGAGGCCTTTGTTTGGGCCCAGCTGGAAGTTTAAATAAGAAAGCCCTCTCTCTACCTGCAGGTAGCTGCTTCTAACTGATCTCAGACGATGTGCCGGTGCTGCTGAAATGTGTCCTGGTGTCAGAAAAAGACACCAGGACACATTCAGCATGTTTCCCTGAGGTCCCAGCTAAGGAAAGCTGCTGGAACGGGGATCCGGCAGGACTCCCTTACTTTCCAGCACTGTTGCTACAGCGTACAGTACAGCTTCTGCAGTACTACAGACTTTCTCAGCCCTCTGTACTGGATGTAATGTTTCCCTCATCAGCAGAGTCATTCTTTGTGGGGCAGGGAGGGTGCTCTGGTAAGGGGACGGCCCATGCAAGTCCAGAGCACACAGGCAGGTGAGAGTTCAGAGAATCAGTGATGATGTGACCAGTGGCCTCTAACATGCATGCTAACATTTCAGAAGAGTAAAGTACAGGGCCGGACTGGTCGTAGTGGGCATCGGGCATTTCCCCAGGAGGCTGGAGGGATGGGTCCATGCTTTGCAGCAGATGGGGCTGGTTTTGCAGCGGTGCTGCAATATCGGTCCCCAGTAACAAAAGCAGCAGTGCAGGAAGCTAGCTCTATGTATTCTATACCATAATAAGGCATAGTGTGCCCAGAGTCCAGTGGATCCCCAGAGGCTTTACAGAGGCTAAAAGTAGACAAAACTAATGCTCTGTTTTGGGATAGTGGGGTCGAACGGTCAGGCTGATCCGAGGGCTGTGCCAAGCGTTTGTTGTACACACTCAGGCAAGAAATTATTACACTCGCTCAACTGACAAAGTCCAAGACCAGTGGTTTGTAAAAATATGACTTTTAAAAAAAAACAAAAAACTTTATTTTTCAATTTGCATTATAACAAATACAGAAACAAATCGGCATCAATATAGCGTACATAGGCATATTGTTGACATTATCAATGGCACGTAGAACAGATGGTCGCATCCGGGGGGGGGGAAAGACACCCAAAAATATGACTTTTTAAGCTTTTAGTACTAGAACCAAAGAAACATGGTTGCAGGTAAGTACAGTGTTTAAACTGGCAATACTTTTCAATGCAGTAAATGAATACTTAGGGCAGGGGTTCCATTCAGTAGTTAGATACAGTCTTTACAAATAGCAATACTCTGCGGGTCAAGAAAAACATACACTTAGTGCTATATCTCAATTGATCAATGTTATCCTATGGGAGGAAAACAAGAATGCAATTTCACCGGTAAGTAGTTTACTCACAAAGAGTGGCGTAACATAGGCCACTGCAGCCCCTGTAGTGCAGGGGGACCCGAGTTCCAGAGGATTCCACTCAGCATAGAACCCTGGCTTGAGAGCTCCTGGTTGGGTCCGGAGTCCGGAGGGGGGCTCACTAGGTACCTTTCAGGGGGCCCCTCTCAAGTTTCATTACGCCACTGCTCACAAACCCACACAATGGGGTTTTAGGTCAACACAGGGCAAGGTCCAAGTAGGCACCAAGACTGCACCACCAGCAGCACTGGGGTGGTCGGGTGAACAGGTCAAATTCGGTGTAGATTGCCCAAGGTTTAACCAATGGAGCCAGAGGGCACTTGAATTTGTGCCAATTACAGTTATGTAAAGCCGAGTTGGAGGTCAACCTCCGGGGGTCAGGACAAGCACTGGGGGGCCACGAGGCAGCACCAAGCATACACCCTCAGCGGCACAGGGTTGGCCAGGTGCAGAGTGCCAACACAGCATTGGGCGACCGATACAAATCAATGGGGGACGGTCTCAAACAAAGGCTGCAGGCTCAGACCAGGAAACTGGACGAATGAAACCGGTGGCTTGGCAGGTAAGTTCGGATGTTGAGGGTCACCTGGGCACCATTGATCGGGCTTCCATAGGCTGAGGGGATGAGGTGCAGGGGTGTCTTTTGAGGTCAGAAAACCCTTTCAGGAGCTGGTTGCGGTTAGGGGGTCCTTCGTGTTGAGGCTGCAGGCGTCGTCATGGAGTCCAGGAAGGGTCAGCCCACATTGGACTCGGGCTCTGGATCGCTGGGGAACCTCGCTGGGATTGCTGGGCCACTTGGACTCGGGACGCAGGCGTCAGGTGCAGAGGTAGATCCGGAAGCAGGGTTTTGCGGTTCACAGTTCAGAGAGGCCTTTCTTGGAGTTTCTTGGTGAACAGGGCCACTGATTTCGGGAGTTCTGGTCTTTCTTGAAAGCAATAGTCTTTCCAGAGTCTTTTGGTGGCTGCTGGGCTGCGGGACGAGTTGTCGGTTTTTGCAGGATCTTTGAGGCTGCAGACATGCCGGTCTGCAGCCTCGAGGCTGAGTATTTAGGGGCATCCCTGAACCTTAATCCTTAGTTCTTGATGACCTATGAAGGAAGAGCAGAAAGAAGAGCCGTGCAGCAGAGGAAGACTGAAGACGCCCACTGGGGCTTCGTCAGGGGTGCGGGCATCTCCACTAGCTGGAGAGGCCCTGGTTCGCATAACAAAGAACAGGAAGCCTTTGAGGCCCACCGCCCTTCAATGGTGTGCCCGCTTGGGGGTAGGATGTGTTAAGCATCTCCACCCAGAGCAGGCTTCGTTTCTGACCCACGAGAGCGCCAGACTCCCACCTCAGGGGTCAAGAAATATGTCTAGAAGTAGCAGGCTGGTGCAGACCAGTCAGGCACACTCTAGCGGTTGGTTAGGTTTTCAGGGGGCACCTCTGAGGTCCCCTCTGAGTGGATATATTGATGAATCCAACACTGGCATCAGTGTGGGCTCATTAACCTGAGATGTTTGGTAGCAAACATCTTGGGATTAGGTAAAGCCACCATGTACTCAGTAAGACTTCACCAGGCACTTATAATGCCCAAGAATAGACTTAGACACCATAGGGGCATATCTGCTCTTGTAGTTATGCCCTCACCAGAGGTGTAGTGCACCCTGCCTCAGGGCTGTAAGGCCTGCTGTAGCGGTGACTTGCCTATGCCTCTGGCAGGCCTGGCACAGGGGTGTGTGCCAGGTCGACTCTTCACTTTTATCTGCACCAAAGCACGCAGGCTGCAGTGGCAGTGTGCAGGTGCTTGGTGAGGGGTCTTTTAGGGTGGCATAATACATGCTGCAGCCCTTATCGACCCCGTCAGGTCGAAATGTCCTTGATACCACTGGTACCTTTTACAGGGGACTTATATTTGGCCCAGAGGTTGGGCAATTGTGGAAACAAAGGTACAGTTTTGGGAAAGAACACGGGCACTGGGAACCTGGTTAGTAGGAACCCCTTGCACATTCAGTCAAAGTGCATCAGAATCAGGCAAAAAGTGTGTGTTGGGGGTAACCATGCAAAAAGGGACACATACCTATGACTAGTGCTTCACACTTGTCCCCCGCTCGCCCCAGGGGCTGGGCTCACTAAATTGCCAGCGCTGCTTTGGGTTCCCAGTTCGGCCCTGGTAAAGTGGTAGATTAAAAAAAATAAATCAGCAGAATGTATTTCCCCCATTGACTTCTCTTGAAGCAGAGTCAATTTCAGGCATGAGAATGCTGGAATAAAGCCATTTTGGGCTTTGAAAATTGGGAGTGTCCCATCTGAATGCCTCTAAGAACCCAGCATTCAAATTATAGGGTTACAACGTGTTAATCCTACTCTTTCCCCAGTTTCACTTTCCTGAAAATGCAGTTTAACTTGATTTTTAAGAAACTAGTGAGAATGCTAACAAAGTTCACAGGTACACGACAGAAATTCATATTAGCATAATATTTGCTGCTGAAATAAAGAGATCTTTTCTAGAAGTATTGAAAGTTCGTCATTTTGGAATGAAATTAAATGAAACATAAATTTCAGAGAACCCAACCCGTGCTTAGAAAAGTGCTTCAAGGGGCTAAAACCCAAGCTCCACTGCAGTTGTCCATCTAGAGGACTACACTTCGTGAGTGTTTGCTCAAGTTTTCAGATGTTTCAGAAAGAAGGAGCGACTTGATGCCCGAAGTGAAGAAGGTAAGTTTTTCCACAGCTTGGCCCCTGGTACCATGGCCTAAGAAACCTCTGGGGGTTGCAAGACAAAGGTAGAAGATGATCTTAAACATCTTGCAGGAACACAGAAGGAGAAGATGTTCTGAAGACTAGTGGGGCCTTGTTTGAAAACATCTCTATGAATGAGGGATAGAATTTTAAATTGGATTTTTTTTGCTATTGGCAGCCAATGGAGATCTTTTCGACTCTTTGATATTGAACTTTACCTCACAATGTTATGTAGAAGTCTAGCAGCTGCATTTTGAATACAATGAAGTCTGCCAATACAAGTTTTTGGCAGCCCAAAGTAAAGAGCCTTAATAGACAAGTCTGGAAGTGATTAAGGCATGAATTGCCATCTTCCTAATTACAAAAGTCAAAAATGGGAGAATTTTATGGTGGGTTTTTAATAACCCAAAGCAGGTAGATGTGACATTTAGGATTTGTGGAATGAAGGAAAGATGAGAATCAAATTTCACTCCTAGATTGCATAGTGGTTGAACTGGAAGAGGAGGCGGACCTAACATTCAGAAGGCCACCAATCACTATTCTAAATCTGAGGGTTTGAGCCTAAGATGAGTAACTTTGTTATATCCAAATTAAGTTTCAAATGATTTTGATTCATCCATAAGGTCTCAGATGTAAGACATTGTCTGAAATTGCGTTTGATGGAACCTGTATCATCTGACAGACCCGCCACCACCCACCCTCCCCTCCCCGATCCAGCTGACAGCAGTGCTCCACACGGCCCTACTAAATGCAGCTACTCGAAAGTGGCAGTGGCGAGGTCATCTCCAATGTGGCCCCTGTACCTAGTCTGGTATCCCCACACTTTTGCCCACTTTTGGGTACATCCTCTGCCTTCATATACCGCCCTCTTGAAACGTTAATTTAACTTTGATAAACTTGTAAAGAAGAGGGCAGGGCCCTGGGCCCATCATAACACAAACAACCATGTGTGTGACAGGGCCAGGAAGAAGGATGGGATTTTTGCCAGGCAAAACCCACTGCCAACCAGCCTACCGAACACAGAGGCTTCTGAAGACCTTGCATGTCCAGGGGATGCTGCTTTAGAAGCATTAATGGATAGTATATGTGCACTGCAGAGCCTTCCCACACAGGAGCTGGGCACCCACTCTGGGCAGGGATTTCCAGCTCACTCTCTGTTCAAAGTGTGATCTCGGCTCCTCACCAGGATACATTGTGAAGGGCTCTGAATTTGTGTGATACATGGTGGCACTGTGTGAGGTGTCAAGGCTGAGATCCTGTATCTGCAATGTAGTGCCTTTGCTGGAGCAGAGTTTTCAGTTTGAAAATTCTGGGGCTTTTGAAGCTCTGGCATGTCTATTCGTTGTACTAATTTATTAATAATTAATAATTAATTATTTGTCTTGTGCAAGTGCGTTTATCTTAATCAATCCGTTTGTTTTAACAAGAAAGAGTTACACGTGAGTGTGCTTAAATGTGCTGACTGATAATAACGCGTGTGTTAAATGTGTTTTCATGTTTAAACATTGCTATGTGCTGTTTATTTTTGAGCACAAAACGCTTTTGAATTAATGCTTTTCTATGTTGCAAGTGCTAGATAAATGCATACACATAAGGGTATTAGTGGGGTTAACACTGTTTAATCATTATGCTGTAGTAACGTTGTTTTTGTTTCTTTTAATTAAGATGGTCTATTAAGGCCTATGTTGGCCTGAGAAAGAAGGCTGAATAGTGAGCCTGGCTGTGATTATAATTTGAAAACTGTGACGAGGGAGACCCCTGCTGGAAGTGGTCCTGAAGCTAACTGACCATGGTCCTTGTCGAAAATTTTCCATGAGGACGGCAGCAGTTTTTGGGAGGTCTCCAAGAGAAGTGAAAGTGTCCTTGGCAGCCTTGGGAAACAAAGGAGCCTTAGAGAGAAGCTCTGAACTGTGGCTCGATGGCCGAGGAGAAGCAGGATAATTGTGATACATGTATTATTTTCTTGGTTCCTGTTCCGTGGTTTTCGTTATGTGTATTTTTCCTGAGCGGAGATTCACAAATGTAGCAATGTTACATCCTTTCCTTCTCGCTCTGCTCAGCAAGTCCGGCGGACATTATGGTTTTTTCTATGTTCCCAATGTATCTTTCTATTGTTTAGAGTATTATAAGATGTTAGCCTAGAGAGGGTCTTTTGCCACTTGCCGTTTTGCCTTTGCCGCGTACTGAATCTGCGTTGCTGAGGATTGATGCTGAAGGGACTTCGTCTTGAGAGACATTTACCGAGAGACTTGTCCTGACCCGTTCTGACATTTAGCTAAAATAGGTAACTATGAGAAATGATTTACTCTGATTGATTTCCTTTGACTAATTTTATATAAAGCAATATAATTTTAAACATGGTGTTGGATATTCTTTCTTGTCAATTATTGGGTTTGCATTATTGATTATTGTTGTATATATTGTATAGATTATGCTTAGGGACAGTCACAAAAACCAGGTCTTATCGACCTCGATATAGATGCAGGGTGTTCAGGAGTGTTTTAATTCCACAGGTTTATTGCTGGTAGAGTATTTGAGCGTATGTTAGTGAAATGGGCCCTAGCGTATGATGTATGCATGTGCGTGTAACTGTGAGATTACTTTATCCATGGTAGTGGGAATATTATACACACCCTGATCTCTATCAATTTCCTGGTAGCAGAGATTGATGGTTTTTGATGATTGTCTCGATTAGATAAGATTGTTTTTATTGATTATTGATTATTGGTTCATGTTGGTATATGTACTAATACTATATGTTGGAGTCGTAATGTTGAGTTATATGTAGTGCTTCTGGAACTTGGAAGCTGTAGCAGTTCCGTAGTAGGGCAGAGGGAAGTATATGCTGCTCTCGGGAAAGACAGAATTGGGGAATAACGTGTGACAATTGAAGTTGTGCGTCACATTGTCTGGGTTCGGAATCAGTGACATCGTCGTATGTTACTATTAGATATTTCTGGTATATAAGGAGTGTGTATGATAGTGAAGGTTATCTGTGAAACTCTGGTCTTAAGTCCCAGGGATCCGTAAAGATTTCCGTTAAAGCTTATCGCGGGAGGAGTAATAGGTATTCTCTGAGCTTATTTGAAGAACTGGGCAAAGAAAGCTTGCTTAGTTAATGTGTGTTATAATTCTGTAGTGGAGCAGATTGTCTGTTCTCGGGAAACAGGATTCTGTGCGTATGTACTATATTTCCTTTGTATGAATGTGCGTGAATGTTTGTACATTTAGTTGATTGTAAGACTCTTTGGACAAGTCCTAGAGGAAACAGTTAATGAATGTATGTTAGTAGGGCAGAGTAGAAGAAGTGCTACTGTGTCAATGAAAGGTTTCTTATGAAATAGACTCTTTCTTTTACTATTCTGTGGTTAGCGAAGCAGACAATGGAGATGTTTTTATGTTGTAACTAATAGATTTTGTAGAAATTTTGACACGAAGTCTACTGAAAAGATTTTGTAAAGGAGGGGTAGACGAGTGACAGAAGACAGAGACAAACTGCAGCGACTGTTGACGTCAGAAAGACCGCGCTCTGATTGGATGGTAGATCAGAATAGTGCTCGCGCTAGGATTGGAGCGTTAGTGTGAGCCGCGCAAGGATTGGAAGAGCTATCTAGTGACGTAGACGTTCTAGGATTGGTGCGTTAGTGTGAGTCGCGCTGCAATTGGTTGAAAATTCGTATTGTATATTTATAATACGGAAATAGTAGAGAGTTCTTTGTAAACGTTGAAATGTATTATCAAGAAGAGAAGAAGAAGAAAACATTTTTTGGCAAAGTTAAAAAGTGGTTTAGCAAGGATAAAGATGTTAAAACAAGAGAGGGCGAGTTGTTACCTCCACCGAAAACACCTGCATCCTTCAAGGCTGCAAGACATGGGTTTCATACCTGTATATGGTTGGAGAATTGGGTTAGGTATACTAAAGAAGATGGTGTTCTAGCATTTCCAGAACATGGTTCATTTAATCTGGCCGTGTTGAGAAACTTACGGGAAAAGATGCTATGTCTTGACCCGAAACCGAGACCTACACAGTTCGAGGCTTTAGTGGAATGGGAAGAAGAAGTACATGAGAGAGAGAAACAAAGATCAGGAGGGTATTATAGGTACATGTTTGGGAGGAGACATGATCGTGAGACTCATCATGATCGAATGAAAAGGTGGCGAGATGTTAGTATGACAGAGGGATTATATCCGATGAGAACAGTTGAAGGAGGAGCAGAAAGGGTTCCTGAGTCAGAAATAAGAAAATATGGAGTTAATGAGTATGAGGATGAGGTCTTGAATGACATGATTTACAAAAGACCACCTCCATATAGACCAGAACTGGACAAAAGTACACCAGTTGTTTCTCCGATAAGAGATACAGTTTGTGTTAGTGAGACGGAAAATGAAACACCTGAAGTGAGAAGTGATCATTACCTTGATAAGAATGACAGACAATTAGCCAGAACTACAACAGAGTTGACTGAGAAGATTAGGGAGTTAACGAAGAATCTAGAAGCTGTTACGGTGCCTGTAACAATAGGTCCAGTTATGCCTGTGTTTGACAAACAAAGAGCAGGTGAGAATGGACTGGTGATTCCATATGTTGGGAATAATCTGACAAATTCAGTTGGTCCTTCAGGAGATTCAGGCAAAAGAGCAGAAAGAAATGACCTGAGACAATCAAGACATGACACATGTAGTGAAATATTGGATGCTAGTGAAGCTAGTTGTTCAGGGATGCCAATTTTAGAACCGCAAAAGAGAGTGGTTCCAGTGAGAAAAACTGCTGAAATAACAGTTGATGATTTGAATGATTGGATGAAGGTTCTACAGAAAAAAGATAAAGATTCACAAGTAATTGATGTAGCTAAGTTACGTGTAGAACTAGAAGAGCTTGTCACAGGAACGGTTCCAACAGAGATTCTGAAGAGTCATCATGATGGTGAACTAATGTTTATGTGTAAGAGTGTTACCTGGAGAGCAAGGAATACACATGACAGGCTAAGAGCAATAGCAAATGAACAAGGAGTTGACATTGATAAAGTGAAAGCTTTACAGAGAACTTACAGGATGGATTTTACAGAGAAGGACATTGAAAATGTGAATGCTACTGGTAGAACAGGACAGATTAGGGAAATGGTGGCATTATTGCGAAGATGGGGTGATGTAGAAAAGTGGAAGGATAGGTGGTACAAGAAAAGAGATGAGACTGAAGATAGAACAACTTATTCAGCATTTCCAGTGAGAGAAAAGGAGAAACCAGTGGATAATTATCCTATGAGAGAAATACCTGGAGGAGCATATGTACATGTTCCATGGACCAGACAGGATATTTTATCATTCACGAATGATTTCCCTCGATTGAGAGAAAAGCCCGTCGAGTGGTATAGGCAGGTAGATAGGTTTGTGAAATTGTCAAAAGTGCTGTGGGTTGACCTGAATAGTCTGTTTGATATAATTGTTCCAGCAGACTTGTGGACTGAGTGTAAAATAGTTGTGAGTTGGCCTACTGAGGAATATCCAAGAGACCCAAGAACAGGGGCACCAGATCCAGAGGTAATGAGGAAGTATGATCAGGTGATGGTATACCTGAAGAGTAAAGTACCTGCAAAAGAGACAGACTGGGTAAAGATAGATCGAACACAACAGGAAGCGAAAGAATCAGTTCATGCTTTTTACGAGAGGCTGATACTGGCATTTAAACAATTCAGTGGAGATGAACACCTGGGTGACAAAGATTTGAGTCACTTTGTATACAGATTTGTATATGGCCTTAGACCTGAAATTGGTGAGAGAATTCGTGAGCACACAGTGGATTGGCAGAGTAAGAAAGTAGATGAGATCCTGAGACATGCAAAATACTTCAGTGATGAAATTGAAGCAAAACAAAGAAAGCTGAAAGAAAAAGCAATGTGGGCACAAGTGAAAGTTGCGGAGAGACAGGAAGCACAGTTAGTGGAACAAGCGAATAATCCAGGAAATAATGCAGGAAATAGACCAAGATATGCAGGAAAAGGAAAAGGGAGTCTTGAGGAAGCGAAGAAAAAGTTCCCTTGTCACAACTGTGGCCAATTGGGGCATTGGAGATCGGAGTGTCCTAATCCACCATTAGTGAGTAATGAGAATAAACCTTTAAATCAACAGGTGCAGAACCAGAACGAAGGAAATAATCAACAACAGCAACAACAGAAAGTTGTGAGACAGCAGAGTCAAGAGCCAAAACCGCCCTTGCCGCAGAATAGAGGGTTACAAAAGTATAATCAGGATTCAGGATTCTACAATGATGAGCAGGTAAACAAACCAAGACGTTCTAACAAAGTACAGCAGTACTTGTTAAAGAGTGAAGGGAGTGAGTCTGAGGGTGATTATTGACGGTGCCGAGGAGAGGAAGAAGAGTGCATACTTGGTGCAACTCTAGAAATAGACCAGGCAGGACCATTTGTGGATGGGAAAATAAATGAGGAGAGTGTTACTTTTTTGGTAGACACAGGTGCGACAAGATCAACTGTCAGGTCAACAGATGTTAGAAATCTTCCTCTCTCGGATGAAGCAATCCAAGTAGTTGGTGTAGCCAATACACAGATCAAAACACGTCTTACTGAACCTGTAAGAGTACAGATAGGGAAATTTTCAGACATGCACAGATTCATTGTCTGTGACACGAGTCCAGTGAACCTATTAGGTAGGGACTTGTTGTGCAAGATGAACTGCACAATTTTTTGTACACCGGATGGAATAGCCTTTGAGACACCAGATGAAGATGCTTTGTACCGAGTGACTCTAGAAAATAGAGAGAGTGAGTTAATTGGTGCATTTGCTGTGTTTAATCCGGAGGATTTGCCACAAGAGCTGAGAGACACAGTGAAAAGGACAGTTTGGGATTTTACTGGAGAGGATGTGGGATTGATGAATAATGTAGATCCAGTGAAAATTGCAGTAAAAGAGGGAATCACATATCCTAACATTCCTCAATACAAAATGACACCAGAAATAATTGAAGGGATAACTCCTATAATTGAGAAAATGATTCAGCAAGGAGTCCTGAGAGAACTACTGAGTAGTCCGTGTAATTCACCGATAATGGGACTAAAAAAGCCCAATGGGAAATTTAGGATCGTACAGGATTTGAGAAAGGTTAATCAAATTGTGGTGGCATGTTGTCCTATTGTGCCAAATCCATCAGTGATCCTGTATCAAATTCCACATGATGCTGAGTGGTATACAGTGATTGATTTGTGTCATGCGTTCTTTTCAATTCCATTGCATCATGATAGCCAGCCGATTTTTGCATTTAGGTTTGGCCAGCGTATCTTAGCATGGTGTCGAATCCCACAGGGGTATACGGAGAGTCCTTCGATATTCAATCAGTTATTGAAGAAATCGTTGGAAAGTTTGATTATGCCCGAAAGTTCAGTGTTAGTGCAGTACATTGATGACCTACTGGTGGCATCGAAGACACGTGAAGCTTGTGAAGTAGATACCATAGCTTTACTGAATCATCTGGCAGATGGAGGGTTAAAGGTATCTCCAGCCAAATTGCAATTTTGCAAGAAAGAGGTGCATTATCTTGGACACAATATTGAAAAGGGTCTGAGAAAAGTGACTACTGACAGGATCAGAATAATCAGAGAAATGAAAGCTCCAAAAACCCAGAGAGAAGTGAGAATGTTCCTGGGTATGGTGGGTTATTGTCGTCAGTGGATAATTAATTTTTCCCTAATAGCAAAGCCACTGATTAAACTGACAAAAAGTGAAATGACGGATCCATTGGATCTAGATGCAGAACAAATGGCAGCATTTGAAGAGCTCAAAAGTAAAATGTGTGAGGCTCCAGCTTTGGGTATGCCTGACTATGAGAAAGAATTTGAGCTGTACTGCAGTGAAAGAAATGGATGTGCACTTTCAGTGTTAATTCAGAAACATGGATTACTGAGAAGGCCTATTGCGTACTTCTCATCGACACTTGACCCTGTAGCTGTGGGTTTACCAGGTTGTCTGAAATCTGTGGCTGCAACATGCAGGAGTCTGGAACAAAGTGAGGGAATCATAATGGGATATCCTGTAAGGGTATTCGTACCTCACAATGTGGCAATTCTTTTGACAAGAAGCAGAACTCAGTACATGTCACATAGTCGATTGACCAAATATGAAAAAGTGATTCTGGGAGCATCAAATGTGACTCTTGAGAGATGTGTGAATGTGAATCCAGCGACACTTTTGCCAGACATTGAAAATGTGGGTGTGAAAATGGAAGATGATCATGATTGTTTGGATGTGCTTGAGTACTGTACAAAACCAAGACCAGACATAAGAGATTTACCATTGAATGAGAGTGATCATGTGTTGTTTGTGGATGGATCATGCCTGAGAAATGATGATGGTGTGCTATGTGCAGCATATGCGGTATGCAAAGTTTCAGAGGTCATGGAAGCATCTCCATTGAAAGGAGTGAAGTCTGCGCAAGTCGCTGAATTAATAGCATTGACAAAGGCTTGCGAAATTGGGAAAGATTTGAGGACGACTGTGTTGACTGATAGTCAGTATGGATTTGGAGTTGTGCATGACTTTGGCCAACTTTGGCTACAAAGAGGTTTCTTGACATCGAGTGGAACTCCAATAAAGAATGCTGAAATGATTGGTAAATTGCTTGAGGCGATACAGCTGCCTAAGGAGTTAGCAGTTGTAAAATGTGCAGCCCATGGACTAGGGGAGGATTTTATAAAAGTCGGAAACAGATATGCCAACGATGTTGCGCAATACTGTGCCAAGACGAATCAGTCCATCAACAGGGACAGAGAAGGGGAAATGTCTTTTCTCTCTGTGATGTTTACTAATGTCCTAGAGACCTGGGATGAAGTGAAACAGTTGCAAGATGAGGCAGGAGAGGAAGAGAAAAAGGATTGGATTAAGGCAGGATGTGCTCCAAGAGAAACAGACCATGTTTGGGTCTACAGAGATGGCAGACCAGTGATGCCCAATTCCATCTTGTCGTCAATGGCAAGGATGTATCATGGCCAGGGACATTTGGGGAGGGACGCGATGGTTAGGTCATTCAAGCAGACCTGGTACAATGCAAAGTTCAGGACAATTGCAGAAAGCATCTGTCAGAGGTGTTTAGTTTGTCAGCAATTTAACACTGGGAAAAAGACAGTGGTGAGTCTGGGAACAATAGGCAGAGAAGGAGGTCCTTTTACAAGAATGCAAATTGATTTCATTGAAATGCCCCAAGTAAACAGACTGAGGTATGTTCTAGTGGTAGTCTGTTTGTTTTCAAGGTGGGTGAAAGCTTACCCAACTAGAAGAAATGATGGATTAACAGTGGCAAAGTTACTGTTAAGGGAGTTGATTCCTAGGTATGGGTTTCCAGTAACAGTTGAGTCTGATAGAGGTGGACATTTTCAAAATGAGCTTATGGGTTTGATTTGTGAAGCATTGAAAATACAGCAGAAGCTACATTGTGCATACCGACCAGAGGCTTCTGGTGTGGTTGAGCAGATTAATGGCACAATCAAGAATAGAATTGGAAAAATGTGCTTAGCCACTGGCATGAAATGGCCAGATGTTTTGCCTCTAGTTCTGATGAAAATGAGATCTACTCCAGATAGAACTACTGGTTTGAGTCCGCACGAGATAATCATGGGACGTGCTATGCGCCATGCATTCGTGCCTGTCAATAAGTTGGTGACAATAACTGATGACATGATTTTGGATTACTGTAAAGGCCTGGCTGACACAGTTCATTCTGTGTTTCACCAGGTTGGAGAAGAAGCTACCACACTTGAGAAGAAGCAAGCCCATGATCTGAGTCCAGGAGACTGGGTGAGGATAAAAGTTCACAGAAGAAGAAATTGCTTGATTCCAAGGTGGGGAAGGCCAAGACAAGTTATTCTGACTACGACGACTGCAGTAAAGTGTGCTGGAGTGAAGCACTGGGTACATGCAAGTCATACTCTGAGAGTTCCAAACCCGAAAGAAGGGACTGGTAAAGAGTATTTTGAAGAGTCAGATTCCAGTGATGACGAAGATACAGAATCAGTGGGGAAAGAAGTAGGAAGAGCTTCGAATGAACCACTGCGAGTATCAGAGAGGAGATCGAATTCTGTAAGAGAGCCTGAGGTTTCAAACAGCAGCGAAGGAAAAAGAAAAGAAAAGAGAAATCACACAGAGACTACTCCTGAATCAGAAGAGGAGGAGATTGAAGAACCACTTGAGATTATACTTGAAGAAGTAGGGTCAGAAAAAGATAGAGAGGGACAGATTGCGGAAGACCCCCGAGGAGGTGTAGGGAACATTCTTGATGAGTCAGGTGAAGGGACAAGTAGACAGCAAGAAGATTGCGTGTCGGAGATCCAAGGAGGGACAGGAGTAGGGAAGTCTCAAACAGTGGTGAAAAAATCTGTGGAAAAGAAGAAAGCTGCTGGAAAGCGGAAACAAGAGGCACTTGAAACAGATGATGAAGATGAACAAACAGAGGGTCGAGTTCTGAGAAAGAGAACTTGGATCGGAGAAAGAAGTAATAAAGAAATAAAGCCGAAAAAGGTGTTAAGAGGAGATCGTTGGCCTAACAACAGAGTTAAGAGGCTGAGATACAAAATAATAAGAGCAAATACATCGAAAGCTGAACAAGTGAATGAAGTTTTGAGTCAAAGTTCAAAAGCTGAAGGAGAAGAATTAAAGGAGTCAAACGAACCAGTGGAAATAAAAAGAGTAAGAAGACCCAACCAAAAGTACAGATCACCGGAATGGTCTCATGTGGCACTGTCTGAAGGAGGAAAAGAAGAAGCAGTGACTCGAGATAATCCGGAAGAGATCTTGAGAGAAGTGGTTGAGGAAGATACTGGTGAAATTCTGAAAGTACTCTTGACTGACATTGGAGAAGAGTCGAGTACTGAGGATTTTGATGTTGGAGATCTGATACAATTTGATGTTGAAGAAATTGAAGTGAAGAATGACAATTATCCAAACTGAGTGAAAGAAGGATTCACTTGGATTAAGTGAACGAAGAGATCATTTGGATAAACTGAAAGCTGAAGAATTGCTGGAGAATTGAAATTAAAAGTTCAAACAGTAGTGGAGTAGTAGAGGCTAAACTAAAATGGCTAACATAGAGGATAATAGAAATAGATGTGCCTTCTTTAAGAGGTGGTGTAGGATGTGCTGCTGCTGTACTGGATTATTAATGCTTCTATGGGGTGTTTTAGTTTTATTAGTTACTTTTAAAGTAGAGTTTGAGATGCATACAGAGAATGTGACAAACGTAGAGAAGAATTCACAAAAAGTAGTTCCAATTAGAATTATTAATGCTTACACACACAAAGATAGATCAATTAATAACTTTTCTAGTAATGTTTTTTCGAAACTGTTATATGAATATGTGAAGACAATGGAAGTAAGGGATTGCTACGTCTGTATGCAATTACCTGCATCCGTCTCAGAGGGTGTTACTTATCATCATTTACCAGCTACATATGGTATTTCCTGTAGTATTTTAAGTAGTGTTTTTTATTTGTTAGGGAAAGTAGATTATAAGATGTCTAACAGAGATAGTATTTTTGGGCACTTGCCAATGAACAAAGAGCTGAATCCAGCTAAAGAAGCTAACACTTTTGGTGAGATTTTTATTGAAGAAAAAGGATTAACATTAGATTACATTTTTAAGAATAATTTAACTTGCAGTTTGAAAGGAGAGGAGAAAGCTTTTCTGGATATGGTAGAAGAAAGGAGATTGAACGTGCATGAGAAAGCAGGAAAATATAAAGTGAGTGAGTGGAGGAGCCTAGCGCGCACCCAAGATGGCCGCGTAGGTGCGAGGCTCCCGAGGACCTCCGCGACCTCCTGCATAAATCCTGACCGAATCCTGTCCTAGATGAGGGGACTGTGTTTGTGAACCAGAGTTGAGGTGACGCCCGTTTTCCGTTTTCAATTCGGACCTCGGACACCGGCGGGAGCACCGATTAAGGTTTGCGGCCTTCTCCACGCCGGCCCCCCGTACTGGAGTTGTGGGGCGATCCGGCGACAAAGTGAATAACAGCGGCGGGCAAGGCTGGGCGACTCGCGCACCCCGCACTTTCACTTTCGCTTTTGCGCCCTCCTTGCTGCCAGGCGAGGTAGGGTCGCGAAGCGGTGTGCGGTGGTGTGGCCTCGTTGGGGTGCCCTGCCGGCCCGCCGGCTGCGGTCCGTCCTGCGGAGCGGTGGTCGCCCCCCCCCGGAGCCCTTGAACGGGATTGTCTACCCCCTTTTTGAGGAGATTGGCTCGATTTGGGACCGCGACCATGGCCACAAAACAAGATGGCGACCGGGCTAAGGTGAAGTCGACCCGTCGTGGCGCGGCCCATCAATCCAACAATATGGACCGCTACACCCTCCAGAAGGGATCTCCAGAGGCGCTGCGTAGATCCCCTACGGGCCCGACTGACGCTCCTGCTCTGCCCACGGACCTGACCCTCCGAGACGTCATGGGCGCCATCGCCGAGATGAAGGCCTCGGTGGACCAGCGCTTTGACACTCTGGCGCAGAAGATCGACTCGGTCCTCGTGGACGTGGGCCTCGTGAGAGCCGATCTCTCAAAAACAAATGACCGGGTCGATTCTTTGGCCCACTCTACCTCGGGCCTCACGTCCGACGTGGCGGCCCTCCAACAGGAGGTGCGCAGGCTCGGCCAGGCGAGCGCCCTGATGCATCGTCGACTGGAGGATTCCGAGGGTCGGGCCCGGAGGAATAACGTCCGCATTATCGGGGTGCCGGAGGGACGCGAGGCAGAGGCAGCGGATCTGTTTGTGGAGGACTTGGTCCTCACCCATCTCCAGCCTCGGGGGCTGAGTAAATTCTTTGCAGTGGAACGTGCCCACAGGGTCCCCGGGGGTAGGCCTAAGGCCGGAGCCCCTCCGAGGCCTCTCATCGCCCGGATTTTCAATTTTCGGGACAGGGACGCTATCCTGCAGACCTCCAGGCTACAAGGGCCGGTCAGACTTGACAATATGGATATCAATTTCTATCCTGACTTTACTCCGGCGGTCCAAAAGCAGCGACTGAGTTTTCTCGGTGTCAAACGTCGCCTACGGGACCTGAATCTCAAATATGCGATGCTTTTTCCGGCTAAGCTGAGGGTGGAGGTGGATGGCCGCACGCACTTTTTTGATCGTCCCGAGGCGGCCGGGGACTGGCTGGACACTCTGCCCGGAGATCGGGGCCGGGGGGGTGGGGGGGGGGCGGTTGGTGGGGAGGGCCCGCCGGATCAGGACTGAGGGACTAATGGTAGGCCTTGCTCTGGACTGTGTTATTGTCACCATTGACTGTTAGGGTAAGTTCCCCTCCTGCGGAGGTCGTGTGGGGTCTCTTGGGGGATCTCCCTCCTCCTCTGGGGGACTAGTTAGTTTTCTTTCCATGGGGCGACAGGCACACTGCACTTTGGGGGGGCTGTTTGGGCTCATGCAGGGGTGCAGGGTGGGGGGAGTTCTGTTGGGATGGGTGGGTTGGGGTGGGGTGTGGTTCGTTTCTACCGCAAGGCAAACCCTTTATTGTATTGGATTTTTTGAGATGCTCTCGGGGGGACAAATAATGGCTTCTGTATGTGATGGGGGGTAGGGACCTGACGTTGTTGTCCTGGAACGTTAACGGACTGGGTGATAGGATTAAGCGGGGTGTGGTCCTGCAATATCTGAAACGGATTTCGCCTGATGTGGTCTTTTTGCAGGAGACACACCTCATTGGTAACTCCTATTGTGCCATGAACCGACGTGGTTATCGTTTGGTGGCCCACTCGGGCTTCACATCAGGCTCACGAGGGGTGGGCATTATGGTCAACACCTCGCTCCCGCTAGAAATAGACGAGGTGCGCCATGATGAGAGGGGACGCTACACTGTCTTGGTGGGGAGAATGGAGGGCAAGGTAGTCGTCTTTGTCTCAGTGTACGTCCCACCGGGGTTACAGTCCACCACCTTTGCGGACCTGGGACGCCTCCTGCTTGACCTTCCGGGGGGGCTTCTGGTGGTTGGGGGGGACTTCAATGCGGTGGCTTCTGGGACTCTGGATCGCTATCCCCCTAGGGACCTCCCCCGGGCACAAGCGTGGCTGTCTGGCCTTTTGGACACGCTGGGATTGGTGGACTGTTGGCGTCTAAAGCATCCCGCTCAGCTGCAGTACACCTTCCATTCGGGGGCCCATGGTAGCCTTTCGCGGCTTGATTATGTCCTTGTCCCTGCGGCCTATGCCGGGAGAGTGGGGGAGGTGCGCCATCTGGCGCGGGCTATTTCAGATCATTCCCCACTCCTGTTGCCCTTTGATGTCTTCCCGAGGGGGGAGGGCAGGGTAGCTCCATATAACGCCTGGTACCTGCGCGACCCCACTATTCGTGCTGACTTGATTAAATCCTTGCAACGGTATTTTGAGGAGAATGTGGGGTCTGTCCCGTCTGCCATTTCCCTGTGGGAGGCTTTCAAGACTGTGCTTAGAGGGGAGGCCCTCTCCTTTATTTCCCATGCCCGGAGGCGCGCACAGGAGGAGGTGACCCGGGTGGAGGCCGAAATCACTGAACTGGAGGGTGATCTGGGGAGTGGGGTGACCGACGCTGCGCTGCACGTTCTACACCTTAAGCAGGCGGCCTATAGGTCCCTCGTCACGGAGGCGGCCAGGGGCCTCAGCAGAGAGCAACAGGGGCGATTGTATGATGTGGGTGATAAGGCTGGTAAGTTGATTGCGTGGTTGGATAAGAAGGAGAGAGCTAGTCGTGTGGTCCCGCTGATTGAAAGAATGGATGGTGTACGTGTCACTGAACCGGAAGGCATTGTCTCTTGCTTCGCGGATTATTTCCGCGAGGTATATTCCCCGGTTTCTCCCTGCCCGGAGGAGGATTCCCATGCCCTGCTGCGTGACATCGCGCTGCCCTCCCTCTCAATGGAGGACAGGGAGTTGATGGATGCCGCCCCCACCTCGGACGAAATTGCCCTCGCCATCCGCTCGGTCGCTTCTGGCAAGGCCATGGGCCCGAACGGCATTCCTATCGAGTTGTATAAATTGCGACCGGACGTACTGGCACCCCACCTCCGCGCTATGTTCCTTGCGGCTCACTCGCGGGGCTCCCTCCCGCCGGACCAGCGTCTGGCTACCATCGTGGTTATCCACAAGGAGGGCAGACCGCGGGACCGGGTTACATCCTACCGGCCTATCTCGCTCTTGAACGCGGAGCCTAAAATCCTCGCCAAGGTGCTCGCTAACCGGCTGGTCGGCGTGGTGGGCGATTTGGTCCACCAAGACCAGTCCGGCTTCATTCCCCATCGCAATACGGCCCTTAATCTGCGGCGCTTGCACGGGGTGCTCGCGCGTGTTCCGTTCGTGCGGGAGCCGGCCATCTTGGCGTCCCTGGACGCCACCATGGCGTTCGACACGCTCGAATGGCCCTACATCTGGGCGATGTTGGCGAAATTTGGATTTGGCCCGGGATTCATCAGTTGGGTCAAATTGTTGTACTCGGACCCATTGGCACAGGTGGTGGTGAATGGTCGAGTCTCGGCCCCATTCGTGCTGGGACGGGGCACGCGACAGGGTTGTCCCCTGTCGCCGCTCCTTTTTGCATTGGCCCTGGAACCCCTGGCGGAGTGGCTGCGGTGGCACCCTTCTATCCGAGGTCTCCGTTGGACCCCCGAGTATGAGGACCGCGTGTCCCTTTACGCTGACGATATCCTTTTGTACTTAGCCTCCCCGCGCAAATCACTGATTGTCCTGGTCGATGTTCTGCGCTCCTTTGGCCGTAATTCAGGCCTTGTCATCAACTGGGCTAAATCCTGTGTCTATGTGCTTTCCGGGGAGGCTCCTGTCCTCCCTCGGGGCTGTCCGATCCAGATTGCCTCGCAGGGATTTCGATACCTGGGGGTCTATATTACGCTGGACCCGGTGGCCCGCTACGAGCGAAACTTGCTTCCCCCCCTCCAGCGCTTGAAGGAGGACGTCGCGCGCTGGCGGCGCTTGCCGCTTTCGCCGCTCGGCCGGGCGGCATTGTTCAAGATGATGTCATTGCCGCGCTTTTTGTACGCTCTCCAGAACACTATGGACTTGGTCCCGGCGCGCTACTTCCGTGAGGTGGAAAGCTTACAGCGCCGTCTGTTTTGGGACGGGAGGCCGCGTATAGCCCTGGCAAAATTGACGCTCCCGTGGTACGACGGAGGGATTGCCCTCCCGGATATTAAGCGGTATTACTGGGCCTCCCAGTTAGCTGCAATTAATCACGGCTTCTATGGGCCCGCCCTAAACCCGGCATTTGAAATGGACAAAATGCTCCTGCCCGGTGGCGACTACAATCGAGCGCTCTACACTAGCGTGCCCGATTCCCGCTTGACGGGACCCACGCGTGTCATGGTGCGAGTATGGCACGCGGCTAATGCAGCTATGGGATGGAAGGACCGTTTGACCCGGGCGTCACCGTTGTATGCATCAGAGAGGCTTGGCTCTTTGTGGACCTCGAAGGGCTTCGAGAGGTGGGACATGATAGGCATCAGTACAGTGGGAGATCTCTGGACGAGGGGAGGATTCAAGACATTCGAGACGCTGCAGGCGGAGTTTCAGCTGCAGGGCAGTGAATACTTTCGCTACCTGCAGGTCCGTCACGCACTGGGTTCCGTCTTCCCAGACGTGGCCTCCATCCCGGAGTCCTCCCCCCTGGAGGATAGAGTGCTAGATGGCCACGTTCCGGACAGCACGATCTCCCTCATTTATAAGAAATTGATAAATGACCGCTCGGGCTTACTGACTGGCCTCCGCGAGGCTTGGGTTGCCGATGGGCTGGAGTTGGACGACGAGGACTGGATTTCCGCGGTGGCTCTCCGAAGGAGGTGGCCATCCCGGCTCGCCTTCGCTTCGTCCAGCTTAAGATACTTCACCGGGTGTATATGACGGGGCCAAGGCTTCAGCGTATGGGCTATGCCGAGGATGGATTGTGTAAGCGTGGGTGTGGTGCTTTGGCGACTTTTTTACACATTCTGTGGGAATGTCCGAGGGTGGAGCGATTCTGGCGTGGTGTGCATGAGGTCCTGCGAGCGGTTACACATGTCGCGCTGTTGCCTGAAGCGAGGAGATGCCTGCTGAATGTGTGGGAACCGACTGATTATTCGGTTCCGCAGACGCGATGGGTGACTCTGGGATATATGATAGCTAAACGTGACATTGCTCAGCTGTGGGGATCTCAGAGACCCCCGGCGGTGTCGGCTTGGAAAGAACATATGGATTGGTGCATGTTCCGAGAAAAGGTGGTATATGTGGCGCGGGGTAAGCCTGGGGCATGGGTGAAGATATGGGGCCCCTGGAACGCTTACCGCGGGGGTATTTGCGAGCCGCCGTTGTTGCCTTCCGCTTCACCAGCTCCATCCCCATAGTTGACCCCCTCCCTCAGCCCTGGGCACATTGTTCTCCCAGTCCCGGATCAGTTTCCCTCCCCGTCTCTGGATTTCTTTGGATGGTTGGGGTTCCCCACTTGAGGAGCACGTGTCGTCATTTTCGATCGTGGGTTGCCTTGCGGGTGTGGTTTTATGTTGTTGTGTTGTATAAAACGAAACCGTATTGTGGGTTCAGAGTTGTGTGGCCCACGTTGTTGATACCTCCTGCTTTATCGTCTATGCAAAGCCAAGTGCCTTATTGTATGTATGTCATTTGCTTTTGTCACTTTAGCGGCCGGCCGGAAGGTTGTAGGCCCATACTTGTATATATTTGAGATTGCAATAAACGGTTTAAAAAAAAAAAAAAAAAAAAAAAAAATATATAAAGTGAGTGAGACAATTTGGGACATTGAGATGGGAAAAGAGTTGAAGAATGGGGCTAGTCCAACTTTAGCTCTAGATGCACCACAGAAGGGTAAACTTTGTATTACAAGAAGGAAATCCCAATATGATACATATTTTGTCGGGACTAGTGAGTGCCATGATACATACTTCATTGCAACAGGTTGGGGTTTTAGAGGTGGAGAAGATACGATTTTTCCAGGAGTATATTATGTTTGTGGGAATAAGGCTTATTACAAGTTGCCTGACCATTGGTATGGCACGTGTTATGTGGGCCTAGTTTTTCCAAAAAATTTTCATATAGATAAAGTAACAGATGTAGAAGATGTTAACTTACTAATGCGTTTTAAGAGAGAAACTTGGTCTGAAATAGTGGGCGATATTTTTGGGGTTTTGATTCCAGCAGTGGGAATTTCTTTGAATGCTTATGGAATTCGGAAACTGTCCACAGTGGTTGATCGCTTATCGACAAATACCGCTGGAGGGTTTCTTTTGGTGAATACGGAATTAAGTGCCGTACGTGCCATGTCTATGCAAAATCGACTTGCCCTTGATATTCTATTGGCCAAGGAGGGTGGAGTCTGTGGAATGCTGAAAGTTCAACATTGTTGCACTTACATTCCAGACGAAAGCAGAGACCTAAAGGTCTATATCAAAAATATTACTGATTTGCATGAAGAATTGGTACCACTTGAAGCTGAGAGTTTGTGGACTAAAATAGCTAATAAAATGATAGCTGTTAAGGATTTTATTGCAAAGATAGGTAGTACTATTATTGGTAGAATATTGTTTCCCTTGTCTTGTATAATTGTGGCTTTATTAATAATAAGATTGGTGTGTGTGTGTTGTAAAAACAGGGGAGGGAGGAAGAAATTGAATAAAGAAAAGAAAAACAAGAGGTTGAAGAGAGAACCTCAAGAAATTGAACTAGAAGAATTGAGGGAGAGTGTTTACTTAGAGACAAAAAGGGATGATGAAAGAGTGACTGGTGTTTAATGTTGTGTAAAGGGGAAAAGACATTTCTGATTTCTCCCAAAATGGGACTAAATTTTCACGAATTTTTTTTTTGGGGGTTTATTTGGTGATAAAATCACCAAAGGGGGGATTGCTGGAGCAGAGTTTTCAGTTTGAAAATTCTGGGGCTTTTGAAGCTCTGGCATGTCTATTCGTTGTACTAATTTATTAATAATTAATAATTAATTATTTGTCTTGTGCAAGTGCGTTTATATTAATCAATCCGTTTGTTTTAACAAGAAAGAGTTACACGTGAGTGTGCTTAAATGTGCTGACTGATAATAACGCGTGTGTTAAATGTGTTTTCATGTTTAAACATTGCTATGTGCTGTTTATTTTTGAGCACAAAACGCTTTTGAATTAATGCTTTTCTATGTTGCAAGTGCTAGATAAATGCATACACATAAGGGTATTAGTGGGGTTAACACTGTTTAATCATTATGCTGTAGTAACGTTGTTTTTGTTTCTTTTAATTAAGATGGTCTATTAAGGCCTATGTTGGCCTGAGAAAGAAGGCTGAATAGTGAGCCTGGCTGTGATTATAATTTGAAAACTGTGACGAGGGAGACCCCTGCTGGAAGTGGTCCTGAAGCTAACTGACCATGGTCCTTGTCGAAAATTTTCCATGAGGACGGCAGCAGTTTTTGGGAGGTCTCCAAGAGAAGTGAAAGTGTCCTTGGCAGCCTTGGGAAACAAAGGAGCCTTAGAGAGAAGCTCTGAACTGTGGCTCGATGGCCGAGGAGAAGCAGGATAATTGTGATACATGTATTATTTTCTTGGTTCCTGTTCCGTGGTTTTCGTTATGTGTATTTTTCCTGAGCGGAGATTCACAAATGTAGCAATGTTACATCCTTTCCTTCTCGCTCTGCTCAGCAAGTCCGGCGGACATTATGGTTTTTTCTATGTTCCCAATGTATCTTTCTATTGTTTAGAGTATTATAAGATGTTAGCCTAGAGAGGGTCTTTTGCCACTTGCCGTTTTGCCTTTGCCGCGTACTGAATCTGCGTTGCTGAGGATTGATGCTGAAGGGACTTCGTCTTGAGAGACATTTACCGAGAGACTTGTCCTGACCCGTTCTGACATTTAGCTAAAATAGGTAACTATGAGAAATGATTTACTCTGATTGATTTTCTTTGACTAATTTTAGATAAAGCAATATAATTTTAAACATGGTGTTGGATATTCTTTCTTGTCAATTATTGGGTTTGCATTATTGATTATTGTTGTATATATTGTATAGATTATGCTTAGGGACAGTCACAAAAACCAGGTCTTATCGACCTCGATATAGATGCAGGGTGTTCAGGAGTGTTTTCCTTCCACAGGTTTATTGCTGGTAGAGTATTTGAGCGTATGTTAGTGAAATGGGCCCTAGCGTATGATGTATGCATGTGCGTGTAACTGTGAGATTACTTTATCCATGGTAGTGGGAATATTATACACACCCTGATCTCTATCACCTTCACACACAGGACCTGAGTCCCCACTTTGGGAAGGGCTTTTCAGTTCATCCTCTGTCCATCATGTGACACTGGCTCCTCAGTGATAGTGTGAAGGGCTCTGATTTTGTGTGACATGTGGTGGCACTGTGTGAGTTGGCAGATCTTCCTCAGTAGCTATCATTCAGTGGGCTTCTAGAAAACTTGGTATCAGTGATTCCTTTGCATGTTTACTTTGGGAGGAGATGAAGTTTTCAATTACAAGTGAGGCGAGGCACACCTAGTTTACTTAGGGCCCGATTCTGATCTCGTTCAGAAAGCAGCCAGAACGACTAGGGTCCGGAATGCTTTCCATACGACTCGGATCGGGGGAGTTGGACACAACGAGTATGATGCATTTGAATGCATCCGGATACGATTCGGTGGGACTCCCATTGACTTCAATGGGAGCCTGTGTACTGAACGCGTACACAGGCTCGCATTGACAAAAGGGGTGGTTGGGGATATTTGTGCACCCTGTGGTGTGCACCCCATAGTGCCTGCCACACTGTGCATGGTTGGGAAGAGGGGACTCATGGATACCCCCACAGGCCTGATTTGGAGGGCCTGCTACGGGCCCCCAAAGACCGATTCTGGAAGCCTTTTTGATCTAGGCAAACCGAATCGGAAAGCTGTTCAAATCATTCATCGTACTTGCTCACTCAGAAAACCTATTCCATAGGGCTGTACGAATCAGCTCCAGAAGGCTCTATCTCTCTGAATGTCTGTTGGAACCGATTCGGTCAGCACTAATGCTTTCCAGGCATCGTACTTGGTCGTTCGGAACTGTGAACGATTCGGTCGGAAACAAGGGCTCCGGATTGGTTGAGACAATTCCGAATCCGATTTGGAGTCCTTCCACCCGAGATCGGAACTGACCCCTAAGTTTCTTGAATGTATTAATGTGTCAGAACTCAAAATCTTTTTTATCATATACTGCTTCGTAAGATCAGGGCACTGATGTTTGATACCCTGGCACGTGGTACATTGAGCTAATTAAAAACATGGTATATTGATCATAGAAAACCTCTTGCAACCCATTGCTGCTGGGCAGAGAAATTTCTCAGATTTTTCTCAGACTATTTATTATGAAAATGTCCTCATTAATCTCTTCTGACCATTTCTATTTGAACTGATTGTGGTAACAAAATTACTCAAGTAAATCGTATAGGTTCATTCCCTTCTTTGGGCCATCTTCTTAGTCATTTCCATTGGAAATAAAATCAGAGAAATGTATAAATAATCATCTATGCATTAGGCACATACGGTGTGCTTCTTCGGGGAAAGAAATGCCTCTAAAAGAACAAAAACAGAGGAGGACAAACTCAATAAGGCAACATACTACAATTCTTCCAGCTCACACATTATACAGTGCAAGCTATCCATGTTCTTCAGATCGATAGAAACAAATAGTGCTTGATATTCTATTTCTTCGTAGAACTCAGAGGCTTATTTACAAACTCCTTGCGGCGCCGGTGCGCCACTTTTTATATGGGGAAAAAGTGATGTACCGGCGGAGCAAGAGGCTAGTAAATAAGCCCCTCAATGTGTACACAGAGTAAAAAGGCAACATCCAGCAACTCTCGTTCCACGGACGTATGCGTATTAATCCTTTAACCGCGGTGTAAAATCCGCCGCCGTGCGGGCGTTTCCGTGCTCCGGCGGGGCCGCATCGGCCAACGGACGTGCGCAACACTACGGAGGTAGTGCTCGCGACGGCCGTTGGCCGACGAACGCATCAAACGGGTTAAGCTAAACGTTATTCATATTGTTACTGACACATGGTACCTTCTTTATAAAACCACAGTGTCCACAGTGTCTATTCGTATGGTAACTTACACTTGTGAGTAAGTGGTGTAATTTGAGTTGGGTACTCCTACATGTGTAAGTAATTTTATTACTTTTGCCTATTCACCATTTACGAGTGTAGAGTTATTCAAAAGTGTGGACTTACATGTCTCAATCTCTTGAAGCATGGGGTGGAACCAAATTTACAAGTGAAAGTTACTACTGCCAAAAAGGGAGCAGTAGTAGGTTCAGCACCACACATGTCCATCCACTTATACTGCAACACCCTCTCATAAAACATAATGGCGACAGGGACTTAAAATAGAACCCCCATAGGAAATAATTTTAAATGAAATTGATGAAGTTCAACTTTTTAAATATATATATATAACATTAATACATGTTTTGTGGTAACATTCTAATAACGCTTTTTAATTTAAAAATGAATTGAACTTTAAAAAATTTTTTTATTAGTTTAAAATAGTTCTAAACATAACATTCTGCAATTTTTAATACATAATAGCGATAAACATTTTACTTTTGGTGAGATTTCGTCTTCTAAATTTAAGAAAACTAATGTTAATTTATTTTCATATATTTGAATGAATTACATTTTTAATGCAAAATTAAGTTGAGTGCTGTAGCATTTTCTAATTTTGTTTTATATTTAAAATAAATATAATACATTTGTTTACCTGAATATTTAACACAAATACTTTTACAATTTTTTTAAAGTTTCTTATTTTTTTTATTTTCTCCATACTTTACCATATGAAGATCTCTGCCCTACCCACCTAAGGCAAAAAGAAAATCATGTATTAAAAAATTATTAAGACTGATGAATCAAATTAATTAAAACTATTTTAACTTTATTTTAATACAACTAATGCCGTAGTAATTTTTTTAAAGGTTATTCAAATTAGAATTGTTTTATTTTCAGAATCTTTATACATTAAATTTATTTATGTTTTTAACTACTTTAAATAATGTAATTTAACATTGTTTCCTATAGGCCTCCCTACCGCCATTATTTTCTCTGGGATGGTGTTGATGCTCCAGTGTTGGACCATGTGTGGTGTTGGAAGTGATCCAATCTCCGAGCTGGAGTGCATTTACTACTGTTTTGCAGTGCAGTTTGTGGATAGCAGTGACTTTATTTTTGTTTGGACGGGTGCATGTCCCCCCAAGCCCATCCGAGCCCTCCCAAGACCCCTCCTTACTCCTAACAAAACCTTTCCTATTTAGTAGTAAGTATGCCCTTTGTTCCAGCCATTCCCCTGGTACAACCTACATTTACTACTAAGGGCCTGATTCTGATGCGGTTTGGAAAGCTTCCCGACCGAATCGGTTTGGGAATGGTTTCCGACCCACTCGGATCGGGAGAGTCTGACCAACTGAGTACGATACATCCGGATGCTTCCAGATACGATTTGGTTGGACTTCCATTGACTTCAATGGGGGCATGTGTTCCTAACCGCATCATAATTGGGCCCTCGGTCGGGAAGACACGTTCCAGATCCGATTTGGAAGGAGCAAATGCTATTAGGAGGCCTTCCTAACCGCTTCGTAATCGGTCCCTAGGGGGGAATGCTTTCCTAACCGCATCAGAATCAGGCCCTTAATAGTAATAAACTTACATGTGTGAAGATCTCACCATAGAAAAGAAAGGAGAGGTGGAGATTTACAGTTGTAGGTTTGTGAATTACATTTTGTAGTAAGTAGTTTTACAATAGTACAACTTAATGCACTGCTAAATATAGTTTGTGAATCTGGCCCTTAGGGGCTGGTTATGGTAAAACTGAATTATGTTGCAAAGTAAGTTAGTAGGGACTGCAGCTCTCTATATCAACGGCTATGGAAAGTCCGAAATGTTTGTCATTAACGCCAACTCAGATACATACACTGACCTCCTTCCTTCCCCAACAGTGTCCTGTTCAAGTGTCTGATTCTGGTATAACGAAATTAAGTAGACGGTGTATTATCATAGGATACGCAAAAGACTAATAGCAGGTTATTAAAGACCATAAATTGTTATACGTAGGAGATAACATAATTGTTACAGTCACTTAAATTCACTCATATTCAATAGATTAACCTATTTTATGCCACACTGGTCATTTCAAAATAAGAAATAAATCCCATATAACATTTCATTTCAGCCTTGCCATTGAGTCTCACAGGTGTCAGTGTGTTTAAACGCTGGATCCAGTCATTCTCTCTTCTAGATAAGAGGTTGTCCATATTGCCTCCTCTGCACTCGAAGTTAATGAGTTCCAGATTCCAGAACCTGGAATCTAATCTGATTTATATTGACTCTCTCAGTGCTTCAATGTCTTGCCACTTGTTTTAGAGTTGTTGTTTCTGCTACTACTTTTATGTTCAGAAAATCTTATTTTCACTTTATGCGATGTTTTAATTGCATACTCTTTTCCACGTTGGCATTTAATGGTAAGAACACAACTAGTGGTTTCTCACTTGGTGAGCTGTTTGAGATCAATTTTCTCATTTGTTACTGGATGCTTAACAATTGGACCTTTTATGATGTGATTATAATGCACATGTTTGTTTCCTTAGAGCTGGGGGTTTAGTCTACATTGAAACACTTCTTGGTTCTGTTCTAATTATCATACCTTTTGTTGGGACAGAAAAGACCTCTGCATGGTCATGGACGTGCACACCTACCCTGAGTGCCCCAAATGTACTGATGTCTGGATCCCTAATGCTGAGTTTTGCTGTAATATGCAAACACAGATCATGCGTGTGTACCATGACATAGGCCTGTCTCATGGACTGCAGTCTTGTTGGACTGGAAGGGGCGCCCAAAGTGCTACCCTCATAGTGGTGAAAGGCTACTGCCTTCACCCGGAGTTAAGCAGCACGAGTGCGGTGGTGGCACAGGGACACTCATTTAAAGTTCTGCTGCTGTTTGCTTAACTCACCCTTGGCCTACATTGGTTTAGTGTGTGGAGCTGCGCAGTGCATGTGTGGTGTACATGTGCTGGATGTATATGTGCCTGTGAATGGTACAATACAGGGCTAATGCAGTACTGTGCAGTGTGTGTATGCTGTATGCATGTGCTGGGTGTATGTGTGCCTATGAGTGCTGCAACACATGATGAATGTAGTGCTGTGCAGTAAGTGTATGGTATATACGGATGTATGACGTTACAACGCACACTTTTACAACGCATGCACTTACAACGCATTTTTTACAACGCATAATCCATTACAACGCATGACATTACAACGCATGACACTACAACGCATTTTTAAAAAATACCTTTACAACGCATTACCATTACAACGCATACTACCTTTACAACGCATACCATTACAACGCATAATATTAAATTACATTTAAGGTAAGTATTAGATAGTATAGGGGTAAAAATTACTATTCTAACTCCAGGGGGTGCAACAGTAGGGTAAGTGTTGGATAGTATAGGGGTAAAAGTTACTATTCTAACTCCAGGGGGTGCAACAGTAGGGTAAGTGTTGGATAGTGTAGGGGTAAAAATTACTATTCTAACTCCAGGGGGTGCAACAGTAGGGTAAGTGTTGGATAGTGTAGGGGTAAAAATTACTATTCTAACTCCAGGGGGTGCAACAGTAGGGTAAGTGTTGGATAGTATAGGGGTAAAAATTACTATTCTAACTCCAGGGGGTGCATCAGTAGGGTAAGTGTTGGATAGTATAGGGGTAAAAATTACTATTCTAACTCCAGGGGGTGCATCAGTAGGGTAAGTGTTGGATAGTATAGGGGTAAAAATTACTATTCTAACTCCAGGGGGTGCATCAGTAGGGTAAGTGTTGGATAGTATAGGGGTAAAAATTACTATTCTAACTCCAGGGGGTGCATCAGTAGGGTAAGTGTTGGGTATTATAGGGGTAAAAATTACTATTCTAACTCCAGGGGGTGCATCAGTAGGGTAAGTGTTGGATAGTATAGGGGTAAAAATTACTATTCTAACTCCAGGGGGTGCATCAGTAGGGTAAGTGTTGGATAGTATAGGGGTAAAAATTACTATTCTAACTCCAGGGGGTGCATCAGTAGGGTAAGTGTTGGATAGTATAGGGGTAAAAATTACTATTCTAACTCCAGGGGGTGCATCAGTAGGGTAAGTGTTGGATAGTATAGGGGTAAAAATTACTATTCTAACTCCAGGGGGTGCATCAGTAGGGTAAGTGTTGGATATTATAGGGGTAAAAATTACTATTCTAACTCCAGGGGGTGCATCAGTAGGGTAAGTGTTGGATAGTATAGTGTAATATTATGCGTTGTAATGGTATGCGTTGTAATGGTAGTATGCGTTGTAATGGAATGCGTTGTAAAGGTAGTTTTTAAAAATGCGTTGTAGTGTCATGCGTTGTAATGTCATGCGTTGTAATGGATTATGCGTTGTAAAAAATGCGTTGTAATGGTAGTGCGTTGTAAAAGTTGCGTTGTAAAGGTTGTTCCCCGTATATACATATACTGGTAGACCCAGGGCTGCATGTTGAAATATTATGAGGTAGAGAAATCCCCCTGTGTATTGCTGCAGTCTTGTAAGCTGGATGGGACACTCTGGAGAAGGGAGAGCAAGGCTCCACCAGTACACTTCAACGGGTGCTCTTCGATTAAGAGAGAGGTCACAAGGAAGGGACCTGGGCACATCTCAGGAAGGAGATGGGCTGATAGACTGATAAGATAATCAGAAATAGTAGGGTATGTATTAAGATATGCCCATTTCTGTGTACAAATCTGTATACTACTTATAGTTTAAAAATAGATATTCTTATAGGTCTGCTTAACAAATATACAAACATAAATATTATATACATTATGTATGCTTAACATGTATATACGTCACTGCATAGTTTACTTAAAACTTATTTGATTATAATCTTATAGGTCTCTGCTTTATTTATTTTAGTCTCTCACAATGTGTGATAAGTTACTTGATTAGAGGCTTATGGGTCTCTGCTTTATTTTATTTTGATCTATCACTAAGTGTAAATATGATCATAACAATTGTATCTATAAGAGCTTCACTATTGAAATATTGGGAAAAATATAAAATAAAAATAAGCACATATTAAGAAAAAAAAATGCATAGTTTCCAAAAATAATACATACAAATAGATTAAAAATAGCTTAATGTCGAACTATTTATCCATAAATTCACATATAATGCAACTTTATATCTCGTTATTATTTTCTATATACATGTATACTTTTCTATGTAGTTATGTATCTATATATTAATTACATTACTCCTACTGTGGGGGGGGGGGGGGAAAGCCTTCAACTCTCTACAGTGCACTACTCTATGTCTCATTCTATAGATCTCTCAGTATATCCTCTACCTCCTCCACTCTCTGACTCAACCCAAACATCATTGTACTAGTATGATCGCCCTAATAACCCTTTCTAGACTCTTCCCGCCTCCATCCCTCCTTTGACTCATCCCAAACCTCATTCTACCACTATGATCCCCCTAATAACTCTTTCTAGACCCCTCCCTCCTATAACCATCCTTTATCCTATTCAATCCAACTAACAGACTCCTGCCCACTGCTTGAATTAGCATATATTTCTCCATACTAATCCATTATGGGTTCCGGAGTAGTATGCTATTAGCCGAAAGGAGATTCAACGCCTCGTCAGGGGTAGTAAGCGCTACATAAATACAATTACAATGAAAACATCTTTGAGTTGCTTTTAACCCCTTCCCTGCTCATGACGGAACCGCTCCGTCATGAGCCACGGTTGCCGTGTGCTCATGACGGAGCGGTTCCGTCATGCCACGACCGTTGGCGGCCGCTCCGCCCACGCGGCGCTGTTTCCCCGCCTGTGCGGGGGGACAACGCAACTGGGCGGAGTCATGACGGAAACACTCCGTCATGAGCACAGCTCAACCGTGGCTCATGACGGAGTGGCTCCGTCATGAGCACAGCGCCACCGCGCTGCCCCCCCCCCCCGCACCCCCCAGCGCTGCGGCGGAATTCCCGCCGCAGCGAAGGGGTTAACTTCCGTCCTGGTCATTGTATGGAGCAGAGGTTTCGTTGTTTGTTTTTGCCTTAATTTGTTTTGGAATTTGGCGCTTCCGTTTACAGGAACAAATAAATGGCATGGACGATTAAAGCAGGGCATGTGACTGCATGTGATTGTAGGTTGTGGTTGTGGCTTTTTAAAGGGCCTCAGTTTTAGGCATCACCTCAGTTGACCCGTGCGACACCTTTGAGTTGCTTTTAACTTCCGCCCCCTTCCTTGTATGAACTACAGGTTTGTTTATAGCTGCCTTAATGTTGTTGTTTTTGTTGGAATGCAGCCATTCCTTTTACAGCAATAATCAAATGCCACAGACGCTTGAAGCAGTCCCTGACTTTGTTTTACAGTTCAGCATTTCCCTTTACTAACACTTTGGGTTGCTTTAAACTTGCGTCCCGTAGGTTTGTTAGTTTGTTTTTGCCTTAATTTTTTTGGGAATTCGGTGCTTCCTTTTACAGTAACAAACAAATGCCACAGACTTTTAAAGTAGTCCATGTGACTGCATGTGTTTGTGGGCTGTGTTTGTTAAGTTTAAAAAGCCCTTCAATTTTAGACTGAGCCACACTTAACCCATTTCTCTTTAAAACCAGACTCCTTATTCTCATATGAATTCCACTGAAAGAGACTTCAGGCGCCCACTATTCATATCCACTTAGGTGCAAGAGATGTAGCCTAACTCTGTTCCAATCTACCCTACCCCAATCTACCCCACTCCACTCAAATCCATCCCAGTCTATCCCACTCCTTTCCACTCTACACCAATCTACCCCGCTCCACCACAATCCACACCATTCCAATCTACCCCACCCCACTCTACCCCACTCCAATGTGCCATGCTCCAATGTACCCCACTCTACTCCAATCTACTCCTCTACTCCACTCCACCTCAATCTACCCCACCCCACTCCAACCCATTCCATTCCATCCCACTCCACTCCATTCTATCCCATTCCACTCCAGTCTACCCCACCCCACCCGACTCCCATTCTCCCCACTCCAATGTACCCCACTCCAATCCAATCTACTACACCCCACCCCAATCTACCCCAACCCATTCCATCCCACTCCACTCCATTCTATCCCATTCCACTCCAGTCTACCTCACCCCACCCAACTCCCATTCTCCCCACTTCAATGTACCCCACTCCACTCTCTCCCACTCCACTCCAACCTACTCCACTCGACCCCTCCCCACTCCACTCTACCCCACTCCATTTCAAACCCCCCTACTCCACTCCAAACCAAACCACTCTACTCCAGTCTACCAAAATCCACTCCAATCTACTCCATACCACTCCACTCCACCCCAATCTACCCCACTCCACCTATGCCTAAGTCCTCATGCTCATATTTATTCCACAGAAAGCGCTTTCATGTACCGTATATTCATAGGCACTTAGGTGCAAAAAATTTAGCCTAACGTCACACTCCAGTCTACCCCACTCCACTCCAATCTCCCCCTCCACTCCAATCCAACCCCACTTCCCTCTACCACACTCCAATCTATCCAACTCCACTCCAGTCTACCCCAATCCACTATACTCCAGTCTACTCCAATCTTCCCTACTTCACTCCAATGTCCACTCCACACCAATCTACCCCACTCCACTCCACTTCACCCCACTCCACTCCAGTCCACCCCACTCCACAGCAATCTACCTCACTCCACTGCAGTCTAACCCACTGTACTCCAATCTACCCCACTCCACTCCAATCTACCCCAATCCATCCGAATTTACCACACCCCAATCTAACCTATACAATCTACCCCACTCCACTCCAATCTACCCCACTCCACTCCAATCTACCCCACTCTTCTTCAACCTACCCTATTTAATCCCACTCCACTTCAGTCTATCTCACTCCAAAGTCCACTTCACTGCAATCTACCCCACTCCACTCCAATCCCCCTTTGCTCTGCTCCAATCTATCCCACTCCATTCCAATCTACCCCACTTCAGTCTACCTCAGTCTATCACACTCCACTCAATTCCAATCTATCCCACTCCATCCCTGCTATCCACTCCACGCTACTTTAATCTGCCCCAAACTTCCCTACTCCACTTCACTCTACCCCAGTCTATCCCATTCCACTCCACTCTACCCTAATCTACCCCACTCCAATCTATCCCACTCCAGTCAACCCCACTCTACTCCAATCTACCTAACTTCACTCCACCCTATTCCACCCCAATCACCCATTATTCTCCCGTCCACCTCAATCCACCCCAATCCACCCCACTTTACCCTACTCCAGTCTCCTGACCCCACTCAACACCACCCAAACTACCCCATTCAAATGTATCCCACCCCAATCTACCACACTACAATCCACCCAAATCTATCTCACTTCACTGCATCCCAATCTAAGCCCACTTTAATCTATCTCACTCCCACACCAATCTACCAACTTCAATCTACCCACCAACACTCCAATCTACCCCATCCTATTTCAATCTATCCCAGTCCACTTCAATCTCCCCATTCTCCTCCGCTCTCATCTACCCCAATCTACCCGACTCCAATCTACCCCACTCTAATCTAGTCTAACCCACTCCAATCTACCTCACTCCACTCCAGTCTACCCCACTCTGATCTTTCCCATTCCATTCCAGTCTACCCCACTCCACTCCAGTCTACCTTCACTCCAATCCAATCTATCCTACTTGACTACCACCCCACTCTAGTCCAGTCTATCCCACTCCACTCCAATCCACCCTACTCCACTCCAATCTATCCCACTCCAGTCTACCCCACTCCACTCCAGTCTACCCCACTCCACTCCACTCCACTCCAGGCTCACACACGCCACTCCTCTTTACTCCACTCCAACCTACCTACTCCACTCCAATCTATTCTACTCGACTTCATTCCAATCTTCCCAACTCTACTCAGTCCATCCCACTCCACTCCAATCCAACCCACCCCACTACAGTCTCTCCAACTCTACTCCAGTCTACCCCACTCCATTCCACTCCAGTCCAGTCTGGCACACCCCACTGCACTTCACTGTACTCCACTCCAATGTACAACACTCCACTCCAGTCAAACCCCAATTTATCCAAAACCACTATACTCCAATCTACTCCAATCTTCCCTATTCCACTCCAGTCTACCCCACTCCAATCTACCCCACTCCACTGCAGTCTGACCACTCCACTCCAATCTATCCCACTCCACTCCAATCTACCCCAACCCGAGCCAAATCTACCCTACTTCAATCTAACCCACTCCATCTACCCCACTTCAATCTACCCCACTCCTATCTACCCCACTCTACTACAATCTACCCCATTCAACCCCACACCACTTCAATGTACTGCACTCCAATCTACCCCACTGCAGCATGAAAGCAGCTCCAGAATTGGTGTGAAGAATTTGCTCGAGCCGCGGAGCCTGGAGGAGACTGAGCAGAATGCGACCGAAGTGAGGACTTTGTTCAGCAAGCAAGGCAAGTGGCTATTTCTTTTTATTTACAGTCGCCACTCACCATGCATGTATGCACCCACCCACCACCCATTTGCTCGCCTCCCCACTCTTCCTAGTTGCCAGCAGCTGCTTCTATCTACCCACGCCACATCACTTCAACCGACCCTAATCTTCCCCACTCCACTTTACTCTACCCCAGTCTATCCCATTCCACTCTACCCCAATCTAGCCCACTGCCTTCCAATCTACCCCTCTCCAGTCTATCCCACTCCACTCCAGTCTACCCCACTCTACTACAATCTATCCCACTTCATTCCAATTTACCCCCACTCCACCCCAATCTATCGTAGTCTACTCCAATCCTCCACAATGTACCCCAATCCACCCTACTACACCCCACTCCAGTCTACCCCACTCCAATCTACCACACTCTACTGCAATCCAACCGCTCCACTCCTGTCTATATCGCTCCATTCCAATCTACCCCACTCTTCTACAATCTACCCTATTCAACCCCACACCACTTCAATCTACCCCACTCCAATATCCACTCCACTCCAATCTACCCCACTCCACTCCAAGCCCCTTTCACTCCACTTCAATCTACCCCACTCCAGTCTACCCCAATCTACCCCACTCCACTCAATCCTAATCCACCCCACTCCACATCAGTCTATCCCACCCCATTCCTACCTACCAGTCGTGGCTCCTCCATTAGGGTGGAAGAGCGTCACCCCACTGATAAAAATGCCCCCCAGAAAAGCCCCAGAGATGAAAAATAAAATGGTAATAAAGTTTATTTATTACCATTTTATTTTTGACTAATCCATCCTGAACCGAGTGTCAGGATGGTGGCGGGGCCATTGCTGCAGCAGGGAGGAGTGGTGAGCTGGCTGTGCACCTAGGTTTAGAGTGTGCATGTCTCTTTGGTCGGCCATCTTGTGCCAGCCAGCCAGGTATGCACATTTTAAACCTCTCTAACCCAATTGTCTAAGACAGCTGGGTCAGAGAAAGCACAGGCCTCCAGTGCCTTTGAGAGCACTGAGAGAGACCGCTCCCTCCAATCCTGGCACTTCTTTCATGAGAGCAGCTCCAGGATTGGTGTGATGAATTTGCTGGAGCCCGCTGAGCCTAGAGGAGACAGAGCAGAACGCGACCGGAGTGAGGACTTTATGCAGCAAGCAAGGCAATTGACTATTTATTTTTATTTACAGTCGCCACTCACCTTGCATGTATGCACCCACCCACCACCCATTTGCCCGCCTCCCCACTCTTCCTGGTTGCCAGCCGCTGCTCCTATCTACCCACTCCACACCACTTCAATTTACCCTAATCTTCCCAACTCCACTCCACTCTACCCCAATCTATCCCACTTCCCTCCAATCTACCCCGTTCCAGTCTATCCCACTCCACTCCAGTCTACCCCACTGTACTACAATTTATCCCACTCCATTCTAATCTACCCCCCACTCCATCCCAATCTATTTTAGTTGACTCCAATCCACCCCACTGCAAACCAATCCACCCCACTACACCCCACTCCAGTCTCTCCACCCCACCCAAACTACCCCATTCAAATCTACTGCACCCCATTCTACCCCACCACAATCTACTCCACTACAATCTACCCCATTACAATCCACCCATATCTATCCCACTCAACTCCACCCCACTTTAATCTTCCCCTCTCCACACCACTCCAGTCTACACCACTCTACTCTAATCTATCCCACTCCACTCCAGTCTAACCCACTCCACCACGACACAAGCCAGTCCAGGCAATCCAAGCTACCCCACTCCTCTCTACTCCACTCCAATCTTCCCCACTCCAATCTACCCTACACCATTCCAATCGGCCTCATTGCACTCCAGTCTTTCCCAATCCACTCCATTGCACCCCACCCATTCCAATCTACCCCACTCCACTCCACTCTATGCCACTCCCCTCTGCTCCCATCTACCCCACTCAACTCCAATCTACCCCACTCCAATGTAGTCTACTCCACTCCAATCTACCTGACTCCATTCCAGTCTACCTCACTCCACTCTGGTATTTACCACTCTTTATCAGTCAACCCCACTCCACTCCAGTCTACCCCACTCTACCCCAATCTACCTCACTCCATTAAACCCCAATCTACCCCGTCTAGTAGACCTCAATTTACCCAATTCCAATCTACCCTGCTCGACCACTCCAATCTACCCTACTCCACTCCAGTCTACCCCACTGCACTCTACTTCACTCCAATCTACCCCACTCCACCCCAATCTACCTCACCCCATCCCAATCTATTGCAATTCTAGCCAGGGGCATCTTGAGGATTGTGGGGACCCTTGGCCAGATGTATTTTGGGGGCCCTTGATTGGAACAGCTTTGAATTTATGATCCAATTTGAGCTCTTTTATGCTCTCTTTGACTGGGTTATTGCAAATAATCTCTGTGACACCCTCCCATTTCTCATATGTGAGGTCGTTTTTATCTAAAATATGTTTTATTTGAGGATGTTGCATGAAACATAAACACAACATTTCTCTGCAAAATGTCCGTAATAGACTCTCATACTTCAGCCACATTAAAAATAAATTAAAGGAGCACAATATTTAAAACAATCTGTTTACGAATTATTCTGGGTCATCAGGGCAAGCCTTGCTGCAGAACAGCAAAAGACAGACAAATGATGGATGGAATGTGGAACAAATCAAACATTCACCCCTAGTCAAGAGATCTCAGTTCATGCTCACCATGCCACCCCAGTTCAGACCCAGCCATATGCAAATCAGTCTTGACCCTGCTCCTCATGGGAGGAGTTCAGCCCAAACTGCCAAGCCAGGTCTTCCCTGAACCGGAAATATGCATCCTGGAACCGATTTCAGGGTATCACCCCTCATCAGCCAGGCTAACTTGAATCCAGGGTCAAGGTCAAGACTGATTTGCACATGGCTGGGCCTAAACTGGAAAGGCATGGTGTGCAGCAAAAGTGATGGATTTAGGCCCAGATCTTTGTACTTGGGGTGAATGTTTCAGCATTCCACTCATCAATTGTTCTTTTTGCATTTCTTTGAAGAACAGAGCAGGATGTCAGGGGCCTGCCAGAAAGGCTGTGGCCCTGTGGCAGGGCCCTCTTTGCCTAGACCTTAAAGCCTTAAAACTTCTCTGAACCTAGCCCAATCCCTCCCAATGCATCCCACCCCACTCCACTCCACCCACCCCATTCTACCCCACTTCAAACCACCTCACTTTACTCCAATCTATCCCATTCCACTTCAATCTACCCCGTCTACCCCACTCCACCCCAATCTACTGTAGTCTACCTCAATCCCTCCCAATGCACCCCACTCCACTCCACCCTACTTCAAACCATCTCACTTTACTCCAATCTATCCCATTCCACTTCAATCTACCCAGTCTACCCCACTCCACCCCAATCTACCGTAGTCTACCTCAATCCATCCCAATACACCCCAATCTACCCCACTTCATTCCACTTCAATCTCCCTGTACCAAACTACACCATTGAAATCTACCTAATCCCATTCTACCTCACTCCAATCTACCCCTCGACAATCTACCCAAATCTATTCCACTCCACTCTACCCCAATCTACCCTACTTTAATCAACCTCTCTCCATGCCACTCCAATCTACCCCACTCTACTACAATGTACTCCACTCCACCCCACGGCGCCACAATCCACCCCAATATACTCACTCCAATCTACCCCACCCCAATCGACCCCACTCCAATCTAATCTACCCCACTTCCCTCTGCTCCCATCTACCTGACTCAACTCCAATCTACCCCACTCCACTCCAGTCTACCCCACTTCACTTCACTCTATCCCAATCTATCCCCCTCCAATTTAGCCTACTTCATTCCACTCCAATCTACCCCACTCCGCTCCAGTCTACCCCACTCCACTCTGTTTTTCCCACTCCTCTCCTGTCTACCCCGGCTCCACTCCAGTCTACCCCACTCAACCCCAATCTACCCCATTCCAATAGAACCCAATCTACTCCACTCCAATCTACCCTATTCGACTTTGATCCAATCTACCCCTCTCCACTCCAGTCTACCCCAACCACTTCAATCTACCCAACTCCACTCTACCCCACTCCACCCAAATCTACTTTACTCCACCCCAATCTACAGCAATCTACCTCAACCCCACCCAATGCACCCCATTCCACCCCACTCCAATCTACCCCACCCCACCCCACTTTACCCTACTCCAATCTATCCCACTTTACTCCAATCTACCCCATTCCAATGTACCCCATTCCACTTCAATCCACCACAGTCTACCGCACTCCACTCTATTCTGCCCCAATTCAATTTTCCCCACTGTCCACTCCCATCTTCCCTGCTCTACTTCACTCTTCCCCAATCAACTCCACTTCACTCTATCCCACTCTACTCTGATCTACCCCACTCCAGACCACCCCAATCTACCCCAGTCTACTCCAATCTGCTTCAAACAACCCCAATCCACGCCACTGTGCCCTACTTCAATCTACCACACCCCAGCCCAATCTACCTCATTCAAATCTACCCCACTCTACCTCACTCCAATCTGCCCATACCAATCTATCCTACTCCACTCTAATCCACCACACTCTACCCAAATCTCTTCCACTCTACCCCAGTCTACTCCACCGCTCCATTCTACCCCAATTCACCCCACTCCAATCTACCCATTTCCACTCTAATCTACCCTAATCTACCCCACACCACTCTATATCACTCCATTCTACCCCACTCCAGCCCTATTTACCCCAATCCACCCCATACCACTCGAATCTACCGCAATCTACTGCACGCCAGTCTACCCAACTCCACCTAACTCTACCCCACTTCACGCCAAACTACCCCACTCCACTCCAGTCTACCCTACTCTACTCCAGTCTATTGCACCCCACTCCACCCTACCCCAATCCACCCCACTCTACTCTACCCCAGTCTACCCCACTCCCCTGCACTCCACCCTACTCCACTCCACCCAAATCTACCCCACTCCACCCCAATCTACTCCACTCCTCTATAGTCTACCTCCTCCACTCCACCCCAATCTAGCCTACTCCTCTCCAGTCTACCCACTCCACCTAACTCTACCCCACTCCACCCCAAGCTACCCCCAATCCCTCCCAATGCACCTCAGTCCACCCCACTCCAATCTACCCCATCCAAATCATCCCCGCTCCAAAATACCCTACACCACTCAAGGCTACCCCATTCCACTCCAATCTACCCCACTCTACTCCAATCTACCCCACTCCATTACAGTCTACCCTGCTGCACTCCAATTTACCCCACGCAACTTCAATCTATCCCACTCCATTTCACTTTATACCAATCTACCTGACTCTACTTTACTCCACTCCAATTTAGCCTACTCCACTCAAATCAAATCAAAATGATCTTTATTCGGTTTTCATGTAATGGTAGAGGAAAACCATAAAAGTACAATTTAAAACAGTAATTAAAAACAATTTTTCAATCTCATTATACATTAAAGTTTAAAAATACAATACAATTAGCAAATTCATAATTTCATGATTAAGCACCATAAGCCAGCAGGATGTTTTCAATAAAAACTAATAAAAGATAAAAAACTTAATTCACTATACAAATTTCATAATAAAAAAACATTTTTCAAAGATATTTTCTATGCCTAATGCTAGTTTTCAAAAATTGTGCAATATTTCTCGTAAAGCATTCTGCGTCTAAACATTGCAATGCAAGATAGGCTGGGCGCCATTGTCTCATGCCCCAGATTTGTAAAATAGGTTTGATCCATTTTTTTCTTAGTTCTTTATAATATTTACAGAACAGGACCACATGCATCGACGTTTGGGGTGATACCTCGTCACAGGGGCAATTTGATAAATCTTTGGCCCAATCGTTCATTTTTGGGAAGCTGCCCAAGCGATGAAATACATTTAGCCTAAAGCGTGTTAGCACGAATCTATCATGGCCACTTAAAATGAATGTTAGGTAAGGTTGATTGCTAAGGCTAGTTTGCATCATAAAAATTATTTTGTACTGTTCGCTTGGTTGCCTCTACGGCAAATCTAAGCTCCTCCATGTGACTCATGCATTGTTTAAAAAAAAAAATCCTAGGGATTTGAGCTAACAAAATAGGATTTTTATAATAATTTTTTACATACTTGAGCCACCCAATCTTAAGAACATTCTCAAGACCTAAGAGATCTTTCAACACCTCCCGATTAAATGATGTTTTTGGACATGACCAAATACGGTGCCATAATAGGACCGGTTGGACTTTTATTGTGTCTGTGATATAAGGTATTCCCAGTTCTGTATGGCACAAAAACGTTGAGGTGTCTTGTGGAACTGTCAATAAATACCTTAAAAAAAGCCGTTCTCAACTTTCTGAAGTTCGTCCACAGCTCCATATCCCCAAACTCCCGGCCCGTATATCGCTGTGCTGACACATTTGGCTTGATATATTTGGAGCATCTCCATCGGGGGTCTCTTGCCCAACCTCTGCGAGAAATTAACCAAAGCTGTCGTTGTCCTCATAAATAATAACTTCCTGACTTTTACGGCTTGGCGCCATGAGCCTTTATTATCAATTAGGATACCTAGATAAGGATAAGTTTTGGTAAACTCCACTATTGTATTTTCAATGAAGATATCCTTCTGTTTACTGCTACCTGTCCCACAGCTCATTACAAAAGTTTTCTTAATGTTTATTTTTAATTCTAAGTTTGCCATATATTTGTAGTAAATATTAAGGGCGCGTTGTAACCCTATCGATGTCCGAGCCATAATTACGGCATTGTCCGCATAGAGTAGGGTTGGTATTGGGCATTTTTGCAAAAGTGGTACATCCTGACACCCTTCCAACATGGCTTGTTCCAGACCATTTGTATAAAGTGTAAAAAGGAAGGGGGCCAGGACGCAACCCTGCCCAACCCCTCTCCACTTTGAACGGCCCCGTATACTCCCCATTTTTGCCATACTGCACCCTGGCAGTTGCGTTTCCATAGAGTTCTCTTAAGAAGTTAATTAAGGGGGTCTCCACACCCATTGCTTCCAGAATGCTCCATAGTTTGACATGGCTTACACAGTCAAATGCAGCTGTTAGATCGACGAAAGCCATGTACAATTTTCCCCATTTTGCATTTACATATTTTCCCCTGAGGAGAGTCAGGTTAAGGCCTTGCTCGATGGTACCCAATCCTTCCCTGAATCCAAATTGGAGATCCGACAGTACATTATTGTCTTCTGCCCACTGTTGGAGACGGTTTAGTACTATACGGCCTGCCACTTTGCCCAATGAATCTAACAATGAAATGGGGCGGTAACAGGCCGGGTTCTGTTGGTCTCCCATCTTGAATATCGGTACTAAAATAGACTCCGACCATGATTCAATAAGCCCAACTGTACAGGAAGCTTCTAACACCATCGTTAGTATTGGGGTCCATGGGTCAATGTTGCATTTGAAAAGATCAACTGGGACCCCATCGGGTCCCGGAGCCTTTCCCCCTTTACTGGGCTTAAGGGCGAGCTCAACCTCTGTTAAGGTAACATCAAGGGCTATAGGGAAGCCTGTCAAACTGGCACTGGAACTGATGTTAGCCGTGCCTGCTATCGTGTGATTCTCCTCAGTGTCAAGACCAAAGATCTGGGAGAAATGTTCCACCCAGTGTCTTTCGTCTATTGCAATTTCTATACAGTGTTTCCTCAGCTGCTAAGAGAAAAGGGGATTTAACCACTCGCCAAAAAGCGGCGCTGTCCTTGGTAATACAGCTTTTATGTAACTCCTCCCAAATTTATTTTTCTAATTCACTTTTTCTTAGTTTCACTGCCTGGTTATATGCCTTTCTAAACTGTCTAATCTCCAATCTGTCCCTATCCTTTTTGTGTAGTGCTAATTTTAGATCAGCATATGCTTTTGTACAGTTCTTATTGAACCATCCCTTGCGCTTATCTTTCCTCTGTTTTAGTTGGATTCTCAGGGTATCCTTAATTTCATTAGTTTTCTCCCCATAGCTTCTTAAGACTTCATGGTGTGGAGTTAAGGGATCCAGACACTTCATAATAGAGGTTAAAGATTTTTTGACCACTACTTTTGTAAACTTCTGTGGTTCAACTTTGTTCCATTTTAAGGTTTCATCAATTTCCAAATTTTTTAGCCCATACATCTTCTTACTCTTACTTCTGCCAGTCTTGTATGGACAGGACAGTGACACGCTGTTTGGAAAATGGTCACTGATAGCATTTTTATGCGTACAAAAATTCAGCAAGCGGGGGGCGTACCTGTTTGATATTAAGATGAAATCTATAATTGTGCTTGCTCCTCTGCCATTTAAAGTCTGTGTAAATTGGATTGATGGGAAGGACAGTTCATTTGCAAAGCCCATTTCCAAAACAAATAACGTCTCATTTAGACAGTCGCCATTAATTGTATGGGGAAAATGTAACCCACTCCACTCCAACTTACCCCATTCCACTCTGATCTTTCTCATTCCACTCCAGTCTACCCCCACTCCAGCCCAATATATCACTCCACCTCAATCTACCTCACTCCACTAGACCCCATCTATCCCACTCCACTTTAATCTTCACCACTCCAATCTACCCTACTTGACTCCACTCCAACCTACTCCACTCCACTCCAGTCTACTCCAATCTAACCCATTCCACTCTAGTCTACCCCACTCCACTAGAACCCAATCTACCCCACTCCACTCCAATCTTCCCCATTCCAATCTACCCTAATTGACTCCACTCCAATCTACTCCACTCAAGTCCACCCCATTCCACTCCAGTCTACCCCATTCCACTCCAGTCTACCTCACTCCACCCCATCTACCACAATCTACTCCAATCCCGTCCAATGCCCCCCAATCCACCCTACTTCAATTTACCCCACTGCACTCCACCCACCCACTCCAATCTACCTCAATCTACCCCACTTCACTCCAATCTACCCCATTCCACTTCAATCTACCCCAATTGACCCTACTCCACTCCACTCTACCTCACTCCACTCCAGCCTACCCTATTCTAAAGCACTCCACCCCAATCTTCCCCAATCCACTCCAATGCACCCCATTCCACCCTACTCCTATGTACCACATCCCACCCCAACCTACCCCATTCAGATCTACCCCACCTCACTTTTCCTCACTCTCAATCTGCCCCATTCCAATCTACCCCACTCCACTCTACCCAAATCTACTCAACCTACCCAGTCTACCCCACTCCAATCCACCCCAACTCCCCTTCAATCTACCCTTATCTACCCCACACCACTCCAATCTATCTCACTCCAATCTATCCCATTTCACCCCGTTTACCCCACTCTACCCCAAGATACTCCATTCTATCCCACTCCACTCCAATCTAGCCTAATGCACCCCAATCTACACCACTCCATCTACCTCACTCTACCCCGCTCCAGCCCATTCTACCGCACTTGACTCCAGTCTACCCCACCCCTACCCCAATCCATCCCACTCCACTTCACTCTACCCCAGTCTACCCCACTTTACTGCACTCTATCCTACTCCACTCCAATCTACCCACTCCAGTCTACCCCATTCTACCCCAATCTACTTCACTCCACCCCTATATTACAGTCTACCCCAATCCCTACCAATACACTCCAAACCACCCAACTCCAGTTTACCTCACTGCACTCTACCTCACCCCACTCTACCCTACTCTAATCTACCCCAATCTACCCCACTTCACTCCAGTCTACCCCACTTCAATCTAACCCATTCCACTTCAGTCTACCCTACTCCACTTGAATCTACCCCACTACAATCCACCCCAATCTACCCAACTCCACTCCCCTCTACGTCACTCTACTTCACTCTACCACAATGTACCCTACTCCACTCTACCCCATTCCACTCCAATCTACACCAAACCACTCCAATCTACCCCACTCCACTCCAGTCCAGTCCAACCCAATCTACCCTACTCCACCCATATCAACCCCAGTCCACTCCAATGCTCCCCAATCACTCCATTCTGCCCCATTCCAATCTACTCCACCCCACTCTGATACACCCCAATCTACCTAACTCCACTCAACTCTACCCCATCTACACCACCCAAATCCACTCCAATCTACCCCACCCCACCCCAACCTACCCTAATATAACCCACACCACTCCAATATACCCCACTCTATTCTCTTCTATTCTCTTCTATACATCTTTATTCGATTATTATTAAAGAAATATAAAAGAGCAAACATCATATAAAACACACAGTAAAGCTTCACAATAAAAACAAGAAATTATACATAATAATTTTAAAAATTCACAAAATTATTCTAGCCTAATGCATTTTTCAGAAAGGCCCCCACAGACAGATACCGCTCAAGGTCATATTCCATACAAAGATAATAAAATACCAGCCTACACTGTCAAAAACCCTGGGCTCTTAAAATAGATCATACAAATCTGAGTCTAGACTGCCCATAATACTTGCAAAAAATGGTAAATTGCATACGTGTCTGAGGGGAGGCGTCATCACACGGGCAGATAAGAATGTTCCTTGTATCAAACTGGCGCAGGGGGAAACAGAGATTGTATCTGATAGAACCAAGCCGGAATCTAGACAAACGTGTTCTTTCCCAGACCTTACTAACCTGTGTCTGATGGGGTTCAATGCCCTGGCATGTCTTAAACATAATGTAAACTCTCATTGAGTGTTTCTCTAGTTCCTTCGCCTCTCCAGCAGCAGATGCAAGCCTCGAGAACTACTTCATGAATGGACCTGCCTCCCTTTTACTCAATGAGTGAGGAGATAAGCCCAGCTCCTGCCTTCCTAAGCTTTCGGTGGTGCTCCTAATATACCTTAACCACAGGATTTTATACCCAAGGCCACATGCCAAACAATCAGAGATAATCTCCCTATTAAATTCAGTATGCTCTGCTCATTCCCTCATACCACAATCCAGATGAGAAGTGGTGCAAGCTTAATCCAAAAAGGACCCAAACCCGTTAATATACAAAAGAATGAAACACATCCCTGCAGGACTCCCCCGAGCAGACTAAAAGATTCAGCGCACCCCCCCTCCTGCCCATATCTAACTGATGCCGTAACCCCTTCATGCAACTTCTGTCAAAAATTAGCTATCAGTTGGGGCAAACCCAATTTATGTAAAATACCCAGGAGTTTGGAAGGATTTACCCAATCAAAGGCGCTGCTGAGGTCCATAAAGGCTAAACATTGTGAGATCCTTTAGCAATTCTGTATTTCCCTATTAAAAGTTGTAATAAACCCTGCTCTTGTGTACCCAGCCCTGCCCGGAACCAATACGGCAAACTAAGAAAGTTTTTTCCATAGGCCAGTCCTCAATTGTTTTGTAGAATAACATTCCCCACGACCTTGACCACTGAATCCAACAATAAAAATTGGTCTATAGCATCGGGGATCCACCCTGTTGCTTTCGTAAAAACGGGCACTATACAAGCTGATTGCTAGGAAACAGATATTTCCTGGGAGACAGCGCCCCCTCTCCATTCTATACATCTCTCCCCCAAACTACCCCACTCCACGCCACTCCATCCCAATCTACCCCACTTCAGTCTACCCCCACTCAAGTCCATTCCAAACTACTGCACTCCACTCTACTCTACCCGATCCACCCCACACCATTCCAATCTAACCTGGCCTACCCCACTTCACCACAATCTACTCCACTCCAGTCTACCGCACTCCACTCTACCCCACTCCACTGCACTCCACCCTACTCCACTCCAATATACCCCACTCAACTTAAGTCTACCCGACTCCAATCTACCACAATCCACAAAAATCTACCCCACTCTAATATACTTCACTCTACCCGAGTCTACCCCACTCCACTACACCACACCCACCCCACTCCCGTCCACTCCACTAACCTTTAGCCATGCTGAACTGCAGCCACACTGGTGTACAACATGGCTAAAAACATTGTCAAAAGTGAGACCTATTGGCTTTGACAATGCTTGTTTGGAATTTGTTAAACATTCTACCTTCTTGCTCATTGTATTCATGTGGATCAATTACAATTATGTTATCCCTTCACAATTGACAGAATGGTAAATTGTCAATTAGACCGTTAGGATGATGGCTTAGTGCATGTAATAAGTTGTTGGTATCTGTTGGCTGTAATTTAACAATCTATTCCATGTACTCTGCTCCAAGGTTGCATTGACATCCAGGTAATTAATTATTTCTTTCTCTATTTCCCTTGTCAATGTGTTTCGGTCATGTACAGTATTCAACTTCCTGATATAGTCTTACGGTTGCTCTTTTGTCTCTTTCCATATCAAGGACAGATCATCTATAAATCTTAAGAATATTTTGATATTGTTCTTCCAATTCCAGTTCTCCAAAATATGTTTTTCGTGGACTTGTCACATGAATGTATTTGCATGTGATGGATTTGTTGACCAGTGCATTGAAGTTTCAGTAGAGATTATTCATTCAGGACAGTAAAGTCAGGGCCAGACTGGCTGTAGCTGGCACCAGGCATTTCCCCAGTGGGCTGGAAAGGTGGGGGACGGTTTTGGACTGTTGGGGGCGTTTTTAGTACAGGGGTCCGGTTTTGCAGCAGTGCTGCAGTATCGGCCCTATGTACCAAAAGCAGCAGCAGTGTTTCATCCCAACCCCCCCACCTGCCGGTCAGACTTAACTGCCAGGGCCGGGTTGTGTTCCCAGTCCGGCCCTAAGTAAAGCAGTTATGGTGCAGGATATAGTGTATTAGTTCTAACAAGAAAACATTGTTAGTGCCCAGGTCAATTCTCAATGGGTAAACCGCCATTGCCTAAAGACCATCATTATGTGGAATTGGTGTATATAATGATAGGGGTGAGAGTAGCTTGTGTAATTCCGCGTTGCATAATCATACAGAATTACCCCCAAAAATTCTGCGAGATTACGTGGAATCACGTGAGAAGAGTAATTCTGCATTTAGCGCTATTTTCTTAGCTCAAAATTACCCATTTTGGACGCAAGGAGGCATTTTGCACCAAGAAATAGAGCTGAATGTAACAAAATATAAAAAGCAGGCAAGAATAGCTGCCCCTGCTCGCTAAATGTGCTCTCGCTCCTGGCATTTAGTACTCATTTCTTACTGCCAAAAGCAACGGAAGATAAACAGCAGCTTGAGCAGCCACTCGTGCCTGTTAAACGTGCTCTCGCTGTAGCATTTCTCCCCGAAATTACTCTCAATTAGGTGAGCGGACGTAATCTCATTATCTGTAATTCTGTGTAAAAGTAATGCAAAATTAATTAAATTACTCCAGCGTAATTGAAATTCCACCCAGGCCTAATAATGATGTGGCATCTAATGTGCCTAGCTGCATCTTGTCTCCATCTACAGTGGCCTCCTCATATAGATACTGCAAAGGGTGTGATATATCTCGAATGTATGTTGAGTCTTCCTGTGCAATCTTCTTTAAAAGGTATCTACATACCGGCCTGAAGGTCTTTGAAAAGATCTCACCGCGGTCACCTGGGGCGCGGTCTGTGTTCTCATGGACCTTAGGTAACATGTACAGATTTGGAATTCTTGGGTGTCTCTGGGTTAGCAATTGTTTGTTGTGTTTTGCGGTCCATCCATTCTACATGACTTTTTCTAATAATGTTTGCAGTCTTTAATTAAACACCTGAGTGGGATTTGAATTGAATCCGCGATAGGCGTTCTCATCGTCTACCTGTTTTCTCAATAGATGTTCGTAGTAAGAAGTGTCCATAATCACAATGGCTCCACCTTGAGCAGCAATGTTGATCCTGATTTTCAAATTTCTTGCTAAAACGTGGCAAATGTTGCCTGTCATTGGTCGTCAAATTTTGTTGATGCTTCATGGTGCTGCTTAGGGTGTTCAGATCCTGCTTGACCATAGTCTCGAACAAATCCAACATTTTATGTGATAATGGAGCTACGAATGTTGATTTTAGCTTAAATACTCTATGTATCATGTGTTGCTCTGGTTGCGGTCACTCTGGTAGCATTGCAAAGAAGGATTTTTACCTAAATTTGCTCATGAACCTATTTAATTCTACTGCCTTGTCAAATAATATTGTTACTAGTTTTGAAAAAGCAAAGGGGCATATTTACAAGCTGGCAATAGAAAATTATCGCCGCTTTTGCGGCCGTTTTCGGCCGAAAAGCGGCGATAATTTTATCGCCTAATTAGCTAACGCGTGAAACCTTGCATTAGCGCACAAAATCTTAATGCCCAGTTTTGCATCTCTAGTGAGATGCAAAGTGGGCGTTCCTGACCTGACATGAGTGGAGAAATGTCGCTAAGCGACATTTCTCCTATCATCAAGCCCCATGCTATGAAGCATAGCGGCAGGAAAAGTAGCGATAACCCCTGTTATCGCTACTTTCCTTATGCCTGCTTCAGAACTGACTTAGCCATGATATCCTATGGAAGGTGGATATCATGGCTAAGTATGTGAGGCCCTATCATCAAGCTAACGCCAAACTTCGTGAGATTATCGCTGGCTTTCCAGCGATAATCTCACGTTAGGCAGTTAGCGTGATGGTTTTTATCGCTGAGGAGATAAGCGTTGCTAATAGCACGCTATCTCAGCGATAAAAATCCACATTACCCGGCGATAATTATCCTCACGCTAAGAGCACTGACCGATAATTATCGCCGGTTGTTGCTGATATGCCCCAAAGTTCTTTTTTGAAGTACTCTTTCTTGGAACAGTGAAAGGTTATATCGAGAAATATTGACCACAGTTTTCTCCTATTCTTCCTTAGTGTTGCATTTTCTTTCCTTGTCTGGCCCGTCTCTTGAACTGTGGCCTATCTCTAATAAAGCTCTTGTCGATACAGTTGAGGTAGCGCTTGAGTTGATTATGGCTTGTATCACTTAGCTCTTCGAAGCAAACTGTTTTTAGGTCTCGCCTGACCCAGCGCATGCGCTGGTCTGGCGAGACTTATTGAGAGTGCTCCAAAAAGTGCTACCAGGTCAGCCTAGAGATACAGTGCATGTGCGCGGGCGTGCGCGCGCGTCGCGCTTTACCGCGATTACTTTTACTTTCGTGGCCGCACGGCCGCTTTGATGTTTGATCGTGATCGCGATCACTTTCACTTTCGCGGCCGCACGGCCGCTTGGCATAGCCAATAGGTCTCGCTTTTGGGACCTTATAATTATTTAGTTATGCAACTGTTGCATGGCTGAACACTTATAAGGTCCCAAAGGCGAGACCAATTGGCTATGCCAATGCTTGTTCTTCTTGGCTGATGTTTTTTCTGGTTTCTAAAACTCGTTCAGTGTCACTTGACTGCACTGCTATTGGTGTCTATGTTCTTGCTTGATCCCTTTCAGCTCTTTAGGTACTTCTCCCCTATTGTTCTGTTTAAATCTGGGGCTTTCATTATTATATGTCTCTGAAGTACTGTATGTTTTGTTCTTGTTTTCTGTTCTCCCATAATACTCCTGCCCTGTGTGTGCAATATCAAGTTTATAATGCAGTGTATCCCTCTCAAATGTGCAAATCTTCCTCTCTTTAGTATCTCACATATTGATCTGTTCTCTTGTTGGTTTTAGCCAGAAACTCCTCCCGCCGCCTGTTTAGTATGTTTTTGAATCTCTTCTCTGGAAGTTGACATCTTTCGCCAAGCTTTCTGAGGTCTTAAATAATTATTTGATAGATTGATCAAACCCACTCAACATTTAAGAACCGTATTCCTTTTTTTCGTGAAATCTTTCTGTTCACTGCGCGGTATCGGTTTGAGACTCACTCTGAGCCCTGTGGTATTCTTTCTGCGTGTGGTATTCAGCTAGAGGGGTGGTCGGTAGATGGCTGTTCAGCTCCTTCCACATTGGTGTTTCCAATCTTCTTAATGTTTGTTGTACATTCACTGTTGGCTGCTTGGTTTCCCTTGTCACTGTACCCTTGAGTAATGCCAAACCTCTGTTCGCCTGTGCCCCAGTGTATCCCTACATGTCTGCCCTATTGTCTGTCATTTGTTCAATGTGTGCAAACACCATCCCTAGAGGGCGCAGAGCTGGCAGCTTGACCCAGATAGAATTCAGTCCAATTGAGGAATCCGTTGGCACATCTGGTTTCTTGAGCTTGTTAGAGTCAGGGCTCAACATCTTGGTAAAATGCTGGTCCAGAGGATAGAAGCCCTGGCATACGCTACCTAAAGCTAATCAAAGACATAGGAAAGCCTCTTGCCCCCCTTCACAACGGGCCTACACCTTATATTTTGCCATCAGTCTTGGATTTATCCTACACAAATACTTCCACCACATATTTTTGTTTATGGCAGAATATGACATTTGAACTGTACACCTTTGGGACAGGAACCAGGTAGATGTATGGATTTGGGTTGACGTTAATGACAAAAGTTTCTAGCCATTGGAATAAATAGCTGGGGACCCTACTAATTTACAGTGCAGCGTAAAGGATTTTTACGCAATCAAGACGCCAAGACTAGGCACTGTGGACATAAAGAACGTACTCCGTCGCTGGGTGGTGTCTTTATACTCTGTTCATTCACTGAGTTCTGGCAAGAAACAGATGCTAGGCACTATGTGGCAGGAAGGATGCTAGGAACATGTATAGTAGTAAATGTACACACTTGTGGAACGTAAGAGCTGTAGGATGTTACCTTATTGAGCTTTTCTTCATTTCCTTTTGTTGTTGTAGAGACATTTTCAACATTTGAGGTATACATTTCTAGTCACTACTACTAAAATAAAGGTTTGAAGCTCTTTCAGTATGGCGCTCTTCCTTTCAATGGGAATGACCTCGAAGATGGCCCTGAGACCTGACTGAACCCATTCACTTGAATCATTGTGTTTGTTCAACGCAGAACTTGTCAGAAGAGATTCATAAAATGTTCATAATAAAGCGCCTGAGAAAAACAGAGAGACTTCTGTGCCATGGCACAGTTCAGTAGGTGAGATGTATCCAGAATCAGTCTGTACCACAGCACTGTAGTGGGAATGCCAGGGGCTTCATCTGTGCCACACTTGTATGTTCCTTCCCTTCCTATGCTGTGGGGAAGTTCACAGGAATGCATGCTTGGGACACACACCCTGACATGCCAGGGCATGGCACAGGGCACTTGTACTTGGCATCCATACAGATGAAGCACCATTGCACCCCGCTACCCTTACCAACCCACCTCACCCCATTCCCACCTTTAGGCCTTTTCACATGGCGCTCTAGCGCTCACTCTCAGCACTGTGTGATCTCCTGCAGGGCCTGCTGTTCACATTGCCAGGAGCCTCTTCCCTACATATTTTTAACATATTTTTTTCCCAGTGCCTGGTGGAATAAACAGAGATATTTCCGTTACCCGTACACCTCTTACATAGTGGAAATGTTTCCTTTCCCGGCCATTGTCGGAACGTTTTATTGAGGTTGTACCCTGGAAACAAAAATATTATTTTCTTCCTTCAGAAGTTAAGGTCTGACCTGCTCAGGAAGGAGCAGAGTTCCATTCCTGCCTTTCCTCTTTCTCTCAAAAGAGATGTGAACCTGAGGCGAGCGGAGACCTTACCTCCTATCACTCCACCTTACTTAAGTGCTTCATTTGAGCCTGTGTGTTCTGGCTTCAGTGCTTAATTTGAGCCGGTGGCTTCTGGTGCTCGGCACTGGCACTTACTTGTCAACAGCAGGCTTGTGACAGTCTGCCACAAGGTGGCGCTGTCTAATTAGGAGATGAGCACACCAACAGTTAATTATCAATTCAATATACATTAAAAATTACTATTACCTGCTGCCTAAGCCATTCTTAAAGCTTTGGGGTCCTGGAATAGTTGGTCAGAAGTTGTGGTGTGTTGTTTCTATCATTGGCAGCATTGGGATGGGCAATATGTCGTGCAAGCTGCAGTGGCCTCCTGACAAGAGGTCTGGAGCTTATTATTATTTTTACAAATTAAGCACTGCCTTAATTTACTGCCCAGAAGCTCTTGCCGCTCTCCCTGTAAGGCCCGGTGCACGGTACACAGCATCTTCGATGGAACCCTCTGCAGCTATTGCAATAGAAGCCTAGCCCGTGTCATGTGATTCCAGCCGTAGAGCGGGAGTGGTGCACGTGCTGTCACGTGATCCATACCCTAGAGCGGGAGTGGTCGCATGCAGTCACGTGCTGCTCTCGCCGAAGCCCCTGTGCAGGGTACTCCAGGAAGCTGGCACAACCCAGTCTCGTGATCACAAGAGCAGGTGCACTGAGTACTTAGGAGCAGGCATCAGTGCTAGCATTGTTGAAATCGATATTATTAGATACTAATATTCGTTCGATAAGTCTAAAGTGGGGAAAAAACAACTTTACTACGTTCACTTGGGGAATTAACAATAACTCCCTGTACATGGAACTGGCACATTATTAGCACGCAGCCCTAGGCCCGACATTCCACGCTCTGACGGGACATAGCTCATTAGGCTACGCCATCAATCAGCTCCCGCCGACGCAATCCCAGTTCTATAAATATTTCATTTCAGGCTATTCTTCTCTATCCAATAGCAGAGCCGGACTGGGAACCCAAAGCCGTCCTGGCAATTTGGTCTGACCAGCCCTCAGAAGGGGGTGGGGAGTCGGGGTTGCAAGTTTAAAGCACTGCGGCTTTTGTTAGTGGGGGAGGATATTGCAGCGAAGCTGCAAATCCAGCCCCCAGTGCCAAAACCGGCCCCCACCACTGTAAAATCCGGCCCCACCCTTCCAGCCTCCCAGGGAAATGCCTGATGCCCTCTATGGCCAGTCCGGCCCTGTCCAGTAGTAAGTGGACATGCCCTGTAGCCCTCGGGGCTTGGAGGACTTGAAGAGCTAAGATTAAACATCGGCTGAATAGGAGCTGCAGTGTTACACAGCACTTTGCTGAGAGAGATGTTGGACTTAGCTCCCTCTGCAAGGTCACCCCCAAACATTTTGACTTCACCCCTCCTGCTTTCTGAACCTGTTTTGTGGGCTTTTAGGACTTTATGCACTTTACCACTGCTAACATGCATGTGCTCTACCCCTAAAACATGGTACAATTGGATTACACCTGATTGGTACATTTAATTTACTAGCAAGTCCTTTGTACGTGGTACCACTGGTACCCAGGGCCTGTAAATTAAATGCCACTAGTAGGGAGCAGCATTCATAGTGCCCACTCAGTATAGCCTTCTAAAACATGTCTCAGGCCTGTCGCTCTAGACTGTAGTGCAGTTTTAAACTTCCAATGCAATCTGGAAAAATAAACCTTTTCCTAGGCCTAAACCTCCCTGATATTACATATAGGTCACCCCTAGGGTAATCCTTAGAAAGCCCATATGGTAGGATCCATTGTATTTAAAATGTTGGACATGTATTTTTAAGTTTTACTTGCCCTGGTAATGAAAAACTCCAAAATGTGATTTTGACTACTATGAGGCCTACCCCTCTCATAGGATAAAATGTGGTCACCTTATTACATTTATTAAGTGATAACTTATGTTTGGCAATAGGTAGAAATGTTGTATTTGGTCTCTACAGAATGATAATTTTAAATCCTCTTTGATGGTAAGGTTGGATTTTAAGTCACATTTCTGAAAATGTTGGTTGGACTATAAGTCACAATTCTGAAAATCTCCCTTTTATAAAGTTTCATAGAACAAAAAGAATAGCTGCAAATATTCAAACTTCTTCTTTCAAAACTAGGTCAAGTAACTTTATTTTCTTGGCCCGTGTATTTATTTCACAATTGACTCAATAGTGTTTTCAAGTACATGTTATACACTTTCCTTATGTCGTTTAAAGTAACACTTCTCTACTTTTTCATAGATCAAATGTATCCCACAGGACAAAACAATTCAATCCTAAAACCAAATATAACAAAACATAACAAATAACTGTGAATTTGTGCAAACAAAACAATGAGCGACCATCTAAGTGGTGATTTCATATACATAAAACATTGTCAACATAGACTAGAGTAAAATAATCTGAACCAGTCAACCAATTCAAAGCCAGGGGTGTGTATCACAATTATTAAGAATATCATGCCCCTCTTTGCAGGAACTCGGGGGTTTCAAAATTATTTGATATGGGTGGAATTCTATTATTCTAGTTGTTTTTCCACACTCCAAGTCCATTTTTATAAAGAAGTCCTGAAGTTTCCCAAGAAAATTGGGGACTCCTTTATAAAAACGGACTTGGACAGTGGAAAAACAACTTGACCCACTTTTGAAAGAGGCAGTTTGAATATTTAAAGCCATTCTTTTTGTTTTCTGAAATTCTGATGGGGTCCATTTTGGATGTATGTTTTAAGGGCCCAACTCCTCAGTATGTTACGTTCCTTTTACAAAGTTAGCATTTTCTTCTCCTAACCATTTGTTGCCTGTAGCCAGTGTCTTGGGTTACGTGGCTGTGATTAGCATGGCAGATGGCCTTTGTGTATTACTCCCAGACAGTGACACGAAGGAGGACTTGGCATTGGCAGAATGGGCCATCCTGTCTGATTGGGAGGGGCGGAGCTGTGTACAGCCCCACTTCCCTTTCAAAGGCGCTGCCTCAGCAACTCACAAAGGACTCCCCACTAGTCTTTTGTCACCCCAGACACCAAGAAGCCAGGACAGGAAGGAAGAAAATTCAAGCACCATCGGTGGGAGGAAAATTCTAAAAGCTCCTCCCACTTCAAAGTTGGCACCAGGTATAAAAATAGTACCCTCGGCCCACTCTTCAGTACACTCCAGGGCCTGTGGAAGGCTTCAGAAGGGCTGCCTTGTACTCAGAGGACTGCTTGAGGCCTGTCTTGTTTCCCAGAGTACTGCCCTGCTGCTACCAGAGTACTGCACTGCTGCCTCAGGCATGCCTTGTTCCTGCCTTGTTCCTCAAAAAGGACTGCCCTGCTGCTTGAGGTCTGCCTTGTACTTCAGAGGACTGCTTGAGGCCTGTCTTGCCTCCCAGAGTACTGCCCTGCTGCTACCAGAGTACTGCCCTGCTGCCTCAGGCCTGCCTTGTACTTCAGAGGACTGCCCTGCTGCTTGAGGCCTGCCTTGTACTTCAGAGGACTGCCCTGCTGCTTGAGGCCTGCCTTGGTCTTCAGAGGACTGCCCTGCTGCTTGAGGCCTGCCTTGTACTTCAGAGGACTGCCCTGCTGCTTGAGGCCTGCCTTGTACTTCAGAGGACTGCCCTGCTGCTTGAGGCCTGCCTTGTACTTCAGAGGACTGCCCTGCTGCTTGAGATCTGCCTTGTACTTCAGAGGACTGCTTGAGGCCAGTCTTGTTTCCCAGAGTACTGCCCTGCTGCTACCAGAGTACTGCTTTGCTGCCTCAGGCCTGCCTTGTTCCTGCCTTGTTCCTCAAAAAGGACTGCCCTGCTGCTTGAGGTCTGCCTTGTACTTCAGAGGACTGCCCTGCTGCTTGAGGCTTGCCTTGATGCCTTGAGGAGAGAGGACCATGTTATTGAACCCAGGACTACCAGAGTGACTCCAAGGGTACGTTGGCTGACCTCCTGTCCTGAGTTACAGGGCCTCAACAATCTGCAGAGCCCTACCTGCAAATGCCCAGCTGACCTGCTTTAACTGGACCTGCAACTGGCCTGCCTAATCCCAACTGGCCTCTGCTAGAGTTCCGGATCCTCAGGAGGTGCCTCTCCAGGTCCTGGACCATTGGCTGGATTCAGCTGAGCTGATCCAGGTCCCTGTACCCGGTCTACACTCTATCGTAGGCCATGGACCCTTGGGTGGCATCAGTTGAGCTGATCCAGGTCCCTGTACCCGGCCTGCACTCTATCGTAGGCCATGGACCCTTGGTTGGCATCAGTTGAGCTGATCCAGGTCCCTGTACCCGGCCTGCACTCTATCGTAGGCCATGGACCCTTGGTTGGCATCAGTTGAGCTGATCCAGGTCCCTGTATCCGGCCTGCACTCTATCGTAGGCCATTAACCTTGGTTGGTATCAGTTGAGCTGATCCAGGTCCCTGTACCCGGCCTGCACTCTATCGTAGGCCATGGACCCTTGGTTGGCATCAGTTGAGCTGATCCAGGTCCCTGTACCCGGCCTGCACTCTATCGTAAGCCATGGACCCTTGGTTGGCATCAGTTGAGCTGATCCAGGTCCCTGTACCCAGCCTGCACTCTATCTTAGGCCATGGACCCTTGGTTGGTATCAGTTGAGCTGATCCAGGTCCCTGTACCCGGCCTGCACTCTATCGTAGGCCATGGACCCTTGGTTGGCATCAGTTGAGCTGATCGAGGTCCCTGTAAACGGCCTGCACTCTATCGTAGGCCATGGACCCTTGGTTGGCATCAGTTGAGCTGATCCAGGTCCCTGTACCCGGCCTGCACTCTATCGTAGGCCATGGACCCTTGGTTGGCATCAGTTGAGCTGATCCAGGTCCCTGTACCCGGCCTGCACTCTATCGTAGGCCATGGACCCTTGGTTGGCATCAGTTGAGCTGATCCAGGTCCCTGTGCCCGGCCTGCACTCTATCGTAGGCCATGGACCCTTGGTTGGCAACAGTTGAGCTGATCCAGGTCCCTGTAACCGGCCTGCACTCTATCGTAGGCCATGGACCCTTGGTTGGCATCAGTTGAGCTGATCCAGGTCCCTGTAACCGGCCTGCACTCTATCGTAGGCCATGGACCCTTGGTTGGCATCAGTTGAGCTGATCCAGGTCCCTGTAACCGGCCTGCACTCCACCACAGTCAGTTGACCTGAACTTGTGACTTTGTTCTGGTCTAGCATAACCAGATACCCACAGTTAGCGTTTTCTGATTCTTGGCAATATTTTTACTTAAATCTTTAAAATTGAAGATCTCTGATTCAACTGTGTGGATTTTGTCATTTTGGACTCATTTTATTTATTACAATTTTCTCTATTTGTCTACAATTAGTTCAGGAATTTACTTGTGCTGTGCTTTACCTTTATAACTGTTTGTGTGCTGATAAATACTTAACACAGTGCCTCTAAGTTAAGTTTGACTGCTTATGTGCCAAGCTACCGGAGGGTTAAGCACATGGGGGCATATTTATAAGCAATAATTTTATCGCCTAATTAGCAAGGCCACGCAAACGCGTGAAACCTTGCTTTAGCGTGGGGATTCCTAACGCCCAGCTTTGCATCTCTAATGAGATGCAAAGTGGGTGTTCCTGACCTGACATGACAGGAGAAATGTCGCTAAGCGACATTTCTCCTATCATCAAGCCCCACGCTATGAAGCATAGCGTCAGGAAAAGTAGCGATAACCCCTGTTATCGCTACTTTCCTTACACCTGCTTCAGGACTGACTTAGCCATGATATCCTATGGAAGGTGGATATCATGGCTAAGTTTGTGAAGCCCTATCAACAAGCTAACGCCACACTACGTGAAATTATCGCTGGGCTTCCAGCGATAATCTCACGTTAGGCAGTTAGCGTGAGGATTTTTATCGCTGAGGAGATAAGTGTTGCTAATAGCACGCTATCTCAGCGATAAAAATCCACGTTACCCGGCGATAATTATCCTCGCACTAAGAGCGCTGAGCGATAAATATCTCCGGTTGTTGCTGATATGCCCCATGGTGATTTAGTGACTTTTGTGGTTCGTCCTGTTGCTTGTGAACGGCTCACACCCTCCTCAGCCAACAACCCAATTTCCCACAAGATTGTAGAAGCATGAGCAATGAAATGATATCGGGAGTAGATGTGTTCTAATGGCTAGAGCTGCCAATATTGGAGCTGGGGAACCATGTTCAAGTCCCCCGGCATTGGCACAACATCTGTGATTCTAGGCAAGTCATTTAATCTCCCCATGCCTAAAAAAACCTCACCTTGTGTATGTAATCCGGTGCTCATGTACTGTATTGTATTTAAGGCTGCCTGTTTTCCATTTTTACTGATTTTTACAGATAAATACGGACAGAAATAATTTATTTTCTTGTCTGTATTTATTTTTAAATGTGGATAAAAACAGAAATTGGGTTGCTTTTTGAGTAATTCTAAATACTGTCTGCCATGACTGCCAGGCCAATAGATGGGTGAATTGATGGGTAAAGGGGCTACAAAAGAAAGGACTTTTAGCAAAGAGGCTTTAACCGCAGTAGATATACACAAGGTTGATTCTGAAATTTGCATATTTTTATAAGTGCATTGATTTATCTTCTGCTGGTGTTTCCAGCATTGAAACCTAGCAGACATACAAGCATGAGTGCATATCTACCGGTTAAATAAATGTGGAAATATACTAACAAAATAAATATGGATAAATACAGATAAAATTTGCAAAAAATAAAGATGGATAAATGCAGACGGAAATGTTTTTAAAAAATACCATAAAACCAGGAGCCCTAATTGTAATTGCATGTCTATAGCGCTTGCTACTGCCGAAGGGTTGAAGTGCTTTTTGCCACGAATCAGCGCTGCTCTTGAACCTCAGGTTAGTGGTTAGTCCAGTATTGACAGCTATTGCCATTATCTTGTGCGCTAAAACAGGCCATGCATGTAATGCGCTCCCGTGCCCTTCGGAGGAGTTCACGCAACATACAACTGGAACCTTGGTGAGCTGTTCACTCCTCACTTGAGAGATCTTGGGATGTCTGTGATTGAAGTAACAGGAACAGAGCCACAATGTTCAGTGCTTCAAGCAAAATAAAAACTTGTCTCTGGAGAGCTCACCAGACAGTTAAGAAGCATTGTAAAAGCCAATAGGCCTCACCCTTTTGGCTTTGCCTTCTGGCAGTGCTCTTCAGCATCAGCAAAAGAAAGAAATGGCGATTACCAATGATTGGAACGCGTGCATGTGTCAGCATGCACACGTGGTGATCTATATACAAAGCACAAAAGGCCATTTTGGGATAGAAGCCACCTGGTAGCAAATTGCAGCTACCTGACCCTCCTAAAAAGTAAGAATAAAGTTTAAATAAAACAAAGTGGGAGAGGTAACAAGTCAATGTTGACAAGTGGCTCTGAGCATGGAGGAATGGTCCAGCCGTGCAGGAGCTGGGGCAGGAAGGGGGGGTAGGGGGGAAACAATTACCTGAGCAGGGTGGGGAGGGATGGGAGAAGTAACAGATGAATTCATAGATTGGGGAGCAACATCGAGAGCCATGTGGATGGAGATGTGAAGGGTGAAGCAGCACAGAAGGGAGAAAGAGAAAGAGAAAGAAACCACGTGCACTCCAATGGAATGCTGAAAGAGAAACCAAAAAGTAGCTCTCTCAATGTTAGCTGTGAAATGTACAGATCATCCAAACGCTGATGATAAAGAATATGAGCTCCAGGGAGGGAAAAACACCAGATGAGGACAGGTATTGAAAAAAAAGTAAGCAAATGTGACTGACAAGAAAGACAAGCAGTGATAAACAATGGGCGGGCCCAAAGCCTTCTGTGAGTATTGGTTCAGTTTACAATAGATCCTTTGAGAAGAGTCCGTTTAAGCTAACTTTGTTTGTAGGTGACAACTAAAAAGCAATTGGAGATATTTTGGCAACTAACACTAGGATGCTATGTAAAACTGCTACCTTTCCTCGATTTATGGAAGTGCCGCCCCTGCAACTTCAAGAGTTGTTAGGTTCCCATGCTCCTTTCTTGCCCCTGGGGGCTAGAGGAGAAGTAGATTGTTGTTGCATAGATACAGAGTAGTCAAGGATGCAAGTAGGAAGCTAAAGCAGAGATGTTGGACAGAGTGAGCAAACAGAAAGTAAAAGGAGTAAGAGAGAGACATGAGGGGTGGTGAGTCAGGTAGGGAGGATCATGTCACTGGTAGGAACAGCCACACCAGTGCACCTTTCGAAGCCTGCCTTCACATTCCCATCTCGTTACAACAGGGGCAATAGAAAGTACTGGAATCGGAGTAATCATGCCTTCGGAAGCCAAAATATGCGATGTAAACTAACAACTTCCATTACCCGAATAGACTGTAAACCAGCAGCCTCCATTACCCGCATGTACTGTAAACTAGCAGCTTCCATTACCCGCATAGACTGTAAACTAGCAGCTTCTATTACTTGCATAAACTGTAAACTTGCAGCTTCCATTACCCGCATGCACTGCAAATGAGCAGCTTCCATTACCCGCATAGACTGTAAACTAGCAGCTTCCATTACCCGCATTCACTGTAAACTAGCAGCTTTCATTACCTGCATAGACTATAAACTAGCAGCTTCCATTACCTGCATGCACTGTTAGGGGAGAGGAGTTGGCCTAACGGCTAGGGCGGTTGACCTCGAATATGGGGAACTGCGTTTGAGTCTCGGCAATGACGCTGAACATCCAGTGATTCTGGGCAAATCACTTAATGTCCCCATGCCTAACAAAAATGAATGTGTGTCCTCATGTAACACAACTGGTGCTATGTAACGCACTCTGATACCCGATACCGGGCCAAGTTTGCACTATATAAAACTCCGTAAAAAAACAAAAAACTGTAAACTAGCAGCTTTGATTTCCTGCATGCCCTGTAAACTAGCAACTTCCATTACCTGCATGCACTGTAAACTAGCAGCTTCCATTACCAGAATAGACTGTAAACTAGCAGCTTCCATTACCCCCATAGACTGTAAACTAGCAGCTTCCATTACCCGCATGCACTGTAAACTAGCAGCTTCCATTAACCGTATATACTTTAAACTGGCAGGATCCATTACCTGCACAGAATTTAAACTAGCAGGTTCCATTACCTGCATAGACTGTAAACTAGCAGCTTCCATTACCTGCATGCACTATAAACTAGCGGCTTCTATTATCTGCATGCACTGTAAACTAGCAGGTTCCATTTCCTGGATAGACTGTAAACTAGGAGCTTCCATTACCCCATGCATTATAAACTAGCAGCTTCACTTAGCTGCATGCACTGGTAACCAGCAGCTTCCATTACCCACATAGACTGTAAACTAGCAGCTTCCATTACCCGCATGCACTGTAAACTAGCAGCTTCCATTACCCGCATGCAATGTAAATATGCAAGATCCATTACCCACATGCACTGTAAACTAGCAGCTTCCATTACCCGCATAGAAGATAAACTAGCAGCTTCCATTACCCACATGCACTGTAAACCTGAAGCTTCCATTACCCGCATAGACTTTAAACTAGCAGGTTCCATGGCCTGGATAGACTTTAAACTAGCAGGAGACATTACCCGCATGCACTGTAAACTAGCAGGATCCATTACCCGCATGCACTGTAAACTAGCAGCTTCCATTACCTGCATAGACTGTAAACTAGCAACTTCCATTACCCGCATGCACTGTAAACCTGCAGATTCCATTACCCGCATAGACTGTAAACTAGCAGCTTCCATTACCCGCATGCACTGTAAACCTGCAGCTTCCATTACCCGCATAGACTGTTAAATAGCAGCTTCTATTACCCGCATGCACATTTTAAGGGTCCAAGTGAGTCTGAGTTCAACAAGAATTTGACCCTCTCCTTTGCCCTCTCAGTTACAGGATGTCTTTTTGACAATGTAGCCCAAAAGCTACTGCTGACACATTAGTTTCTACTATCAATGGTAGATTGGTGTGCTGATTCCTCAAGATTGGAGCTTAAGTGAATGCAGTCTTAAGTTCCTGAAAGGCTGTCTCTTGTTCTGGGCCACATGATTGAAACCACTTTCTGAATGAGTATATGTTTCTCTACTTTAGTAAAGTTGGGAATTAACTGACTGTAGAAGTTGGTGTACCCAGAGAATCTCTGAATCTCTTTCATATTTTTCGCTTGTGACCATCACAGTACTGCACTGAGATGGTTAGGATCCATATGAATACCCCTAGCTGAGATCACATATCCTGAAAAACGGACTTATATGCCTCAAAAACACACTTTTCCAGTTTAGCGTATATATGGTGTTTCCAGACACAGCAAAATACCTCCAGAAGATGGACCTGGTGTTGTTTTTTGGTGTCTGAGTAATATATCATCCTGGGAAATAATGACATAAGTGCTCAGGATATCCCAAAGATGTCCTTGATCAAGTGCTGAAATACTACCTGGTAATTATATACCCTTAATGGCATGACCGGGTACTCAAAAGGTGCTGAAGGCAGTCTTTTATTTATCTCCCTCTCGGATGCAGACAAGAGCATCCTTAGATCCAGTTTGGTAAACATCTTGGCAGTCTTGATTTGATCTCAAATGGCTGATATTACTAGCAAAGGATAATGATTATGGATGGTTACGGCATTGAGTTCTCTGTTGTCTATACAAGCCTGTAATCCCTGCCAGGTTTGGGTACAAACATGAAAGGAGAACCAGTTGGAAAAGGGGAATGTCTAATAAATTCTTTCTCTAAGTTTTCTTGAATATTGTCCTTCAAATCAGCCTCATCCATCTTTATTGTTAAAGGATAGCTACATCCATGTAGGATCTTGGCCCTGGGAACTAAATTAATAGCATAGTCATAATCTTGGTGTGGATGGATAGTGTCTTGGTAAAAATAAAGTAGAACACATCGGGAAGCTTAAAGTCTAACTAGCAATTAATGCAAAGTAGCAAGCAACACAGAAAAAGATCAAAGACAATTGTTATCTCAACAGACACTTGCTAGAAAACGATCAAGTGGAGATAAAAACATAAAAACCTAAACCTGTATGTATAGGTTTTCTCTAAATACAAGTCAATGAAGCATAGTCATTTTGTAGAAACTTGTTACTCTCTTTTTATTTTTTTTTTAATTTTTTTATTAGTGTTCCACAAACCAACAATTGCGGTGTATCCTCAACATAAAACAGTACAAATCACATATATCACATAACATATATCACATATATCTCATTTCTGTGATATCCACTTATATAAAACTTATATAAATTTATCAAATTAAGCATCAAAATAATCTTTTAAAGGACGCCAAATTGTAAGACCTAAATTTCTTTTGCGAGATTTTTTTAACAAATATATACTAATTTCAGTATTATACAAAGTAAAAAGCTTAGATCGCCATATATCAAAACTCGGGGCTTGTGGTTGCAGCCAGGCAGTAGCTATAGATAAGCGGATTGTGGCGGCAATAATAAAAAGAAAAAAACGAAACTCAAATAGAGGGTGCCCCTCAATGATTTCATCCCCTATACCCAGTATAATTAGCTTTGGTGAAAATACTACAGGTTTCCTAAGAGCATAGCCAAGAAAGTTTGAAATTTGATTAAAAAAAGATGTTAAAGATGAACATGCATAAAAGACATGCAATAAATCAGCCTCTCTTGCTTTACAACGGAAGCATTCACCGGAGTTAGAATATAAAGATGAATTACCCCATTTCATCATCACAGCCGGAGTGTGATATAAATTAAAAATAGTCTTATACAATTGTGTTTTTAATGATGCAGAAAAAAAACCATATGGGCCATTTTAATAGATTCTTGAATATTGATGGAGGCAGACATTAACTTGCCTGACCATTTCTGATTAGTTTTATCAATATCATCTATACGATAAGCTAATAAGTGTTTATAGATAGTTCCAATAGGAGGTTGTAATCTAATAGCATCCATAACATCATTTGAAGTCAATGGCATGGTGGGTTTATATAAAAAATCCCGAATCTGCAAGTATTTAAAGAAATGATTATTGTCTAAATCAAATTGTAATCTAAGTGTATCAAAAGAAAGGAGAGAACCATCAACAGAGACGAAGTCGCCGAGACATGTAATACCTTTAGAATGCCAGCATCGTGCAACTACATCTCCAAAAATTGACGGCAATAAATGTGGAGCCTTGAATGGGGTATATATTGTGAATTTGGGCATATTACACATTTTCCTGAGACTTTTCCAAGTGTTAAAGGCAGATATAATAGTTTTAAACCGTGTGTGTTTGTAATAGCTACTGTTAAAATTAGAAATCAGACAACTTTTTGCAGATGGACCTAAAGTAATATGGTAAATCGATGGATTTTCTGCCATGTTAGGTATTGTCTCTCCGGTCAGGAGAGTACGCATTCTTAACAGCAAACATGCCATCTGGTAAAGGGCGAAGTCTGGCACCCCCCAGCCCCCACGAACCGAAGGGAGTGTCATAAAGCGTGAAGCTCTGCGTATTTTTCCAGGAGCCCATAAATATTTTTCACAAATTGACTGTAATTGACGAATTTTGGGCCTGGGGACTAATAAAGGGACAGCACGAAAAAAATAAAGTACTCTGGGTAATATAATCATTTTGAGTAAATTGACTCTGCCAACCAAAGTGAGATATAAACTCTGCCAAGATTCCAATGCCTGCTTCGTTTTGTCCAATATATCAATCCAATTGGTATCGACGAGTTCCTCCAAATTAGGCCTAATCTTAATGCCTAAGTAGACCACTTCCTCCATAATCCTATTGTCAAGTACAAGAGTTTGATCTGTACACAGACACTGTGTTTTAGAATTATTAAGTTTATAGCCAGAATATCTCCCAAACGATTCCGCTAACAATTCAATGGATGGTAAAGCCGAATTCAAATCAGACGTAACAACGGCGATGTCATCGGCATACGCCAGAACCTTATACTTCACCTCATTAGCAATAAAAGGGGGAATCTGTAAGCTAAGCTCGAGCATTTTAACAAAGGGATTGATATAAAAAGCAAAAAGAATTGGCGAACAAGGACAGCCTTGCCGCGTCCCTCTTCTAATCTGAACCTCCTCAGATTTGAGGCCCATAGCGCAAATCCTAGCTGTTGGGGACTGATAAAATATCTGGAGTGCCAGAAGAAATTTAGTGCTAAATCCCAGACGTGTCATGACCTCCCACAAAAATTTCCAAGAAACGCGGTCAAAGGCCTTCTCGGCGTCGAGCAGGGCAAGACCCAGAAGTCTGGACTCAGCCTGCGCGGCGTCGAGAAGAGCGATGACCCTATTAACATGATCTACCGTCCCACGCCCCGGCACAAAACCATGTTGTTGTAATGAGACCAGTCGTGGAACGTGAGGAGCCATGCGATTTGCTAATAGTTTCGCATAGAGTTTACCATCACAATTAAGAAGCGATATCGGGCGGTACGACCCGGGTTGATCGGGGGATTTCCCCTTCTTCGGAAATATGGCAATATGCGCAGCAGCCCATGATTCGGGAGGAGTACCCAACCTGGCTGCCTGAAAAGCATCCAACAAATCAGCTCGAAGTTCTTTAAAAAAAGTCTTATAAATCTCTGATGGGAGAGAATCGGGGCCCGCAGCTTTACCAGAGGGTAAATTAAACACTGCGCGTTCCATTTCCTCATCAGAGAATGGAAGATCCAATTTTTCGGCAGCAGCGGGATCAAGTCTGTCCCATTCTAGAATAGGGAGCCCAAGATCAGGTGGGATGTCATCATTACTCGGCTGACTATAGAGTTCAGAGTAGAATTGATGAAAAACTTTCATGATAGTCGCGGGATCTTGAACTAATACCTGTTGATCATTATAGATAGCTTTGATGTTAGATAATTGCTTTTTCGCCCGAACCCTCTGAGCTAAACATCTCCCGACTGTTTCTCCGTATTCATACATTTGTTTTCGATAAAGCTGATATTTAAGCGCAATCTCTTGGGCCCAAATAAGATTGATCTCCGCCTTACAGCGAGCTAATTCATCCAGGCTATCTTTGGGGTCTATTGCAGCCTGTAGATTAGTTATAAGCTCTAATTCCGCATCCCGTAGATGCGTATATAACTGCATCAAATTTTGTTTCCGAGTTTTTTGCAGATGGAGCGCAAAACTAAGGACCTCGCCTCTAAAGCGAGCCTTAAAGGAATCCCAGACAACAGCAGGTTCTGCAGATCCGCGATTAAGCTGAAAAAAATCTGGGATCCACTTTTTCATATATGACACAAACGAAGTGTCAAACAGTAACTTCCTATCAAAGGTGAAAATTTTATCAAGTCGTGTAGTGACAACATTAGAAAAGGAAATAGTTACCGGGGCATGGTCGGATGACAATCTGGGATATATGCGAATTTGACAATGGGAAGCCCAAGCAGCGGGGATAAGAAAATAATCCAATCGGAAAAACTTGGTATGTGGGGAGGAAAAGAAAGTATACCCGGGTGTCTGAGGATGTAAAAAATTCCATCCATCTACCAAACCATGGTCATCCATCAAATTCTTTAGTGCCTGAAAAACCTTAGGTTTACGACCCCTATATGGAGAAGAAAAAGGGCCTGCCCAGTCACTATCTAAATGGATGTTAAAATCCCTGCAGCAAAGAAGTGGAGAAGGCCATAAAGCAAGCTCACCATTTAGAAAATTCAAAATTTTTGGATCATCATCATTAAAACCATATATTGTACAAAGAGTAAACCGCTTATTGCCAATTAAACACTCAATAATAGCCCATCTGCCCTGTATGTCTGCTGAAATACGCTCAGTTTTAGTTATAGAAGGGCGTGCCAAAATAGCCACCCCCCGTGTTGTGTCCGATTGTTTAGAGGCCACTAACAAGGTATACCCCAAATCATCTAACTTCTGTCGTACCGACCACGAAATATGTGTTTCCTGAATACATATGATATCGGGATTAATAAGTTTCAACTCACTTTGCATCTTCCTACGTTTTTCATATCGGTTAAGACCACACACATTATACGTGGCGATTGTTAGATTCAAACTAGCCATCAGTTTGAGAACCTAAAAGTCCTTTAATAAAGCCAATCAAAAGTAACTCAAATAACAAAACATAAAAATAAAAAAGATGGTTGCGGAACATATTTTTTCCCCCATTTCTCCCTTCACCCTCAACCCAATCACCCCCCCCACCCAGTATACCACCCAGCCCAATCTCAGACCTCCCCCCTCCCAACCTACCCACCCAATAATGAGGCATTAGGACCGTGGTCCTGATGATGGAGAGTTAGGATGGACTCACCCACGGTGCCCCCAAACACCAATAGTGGAGTCAGACGTAACTACATAACTACGTAATGGAAATAACAGACTAAATCTAATCACTATACTATCTTCAGCCCAGAGGAGCTAGTTGTTGCAGAAATTCCTCTGCGGCAATTTCAGACAGAAAAAATTGATTTCGGCCCTGCGCCACCACCCTTAATTTAGCAGGGTTCATTAAGAACGCCTGTGCCCCCTTTGCATGAAACATAGGAATTAACTGGCGGAGGCGCCAGCGACGTGAGACTGTTTCATGGGAAAAATCGGGTCTAACAAAAAAGTGGACCCCCTTAGCCAGGCGTTTACGATTGGGGCGGGCAAGGTCGAAAACAGCATCTCTTGCTAGGAAATTATTGACAGAAATCAAAATGGCACGGGGGTATTTAGGATCTAAGCCAGCCTGGGTAGTTTGCTGTTTTTGATGAAACGGAAAACGATGAGCTCTCTGAATCTGTGTCCCCCAGTCCCAATGGGAGAGCTCCGGGAAAGCCTCAGTGAACAATTGAATTATAAATTGTCTCGCATCATCATGCTCCACCCCCTCGGGAACACCCAGCACGCGTAGATTGTTCCGGCGCATCTGGTTTTCAAGCTCAGATAGTTTCCAAGTGACATCATCCTTTTGTTTTTTGAGAGCAGTCACCATATCCGTCTGTGTGGATAATGCATCTTCCAGAGCGGAGATGCAATTCTCGGTCTCATTAACTCTAATACCAATCTCGGCAGTAGACTTGTTAATGCGTCTAATGGCATTTTGCAGTTTGCGACAGGCATTTTGGGTTCTAGCGTTCTCCAACCGAGTCTCCGCTCTGTGTGAGATCATTGTGTCATAGATCATTTCTAATGTTATTGGTTTAGAGGAGTCCGATGCTTTCAATAAAATTGAACTTACAGGATCTTCTCCTTGACCGTTGGGGGTAGGGTTCACTGCAGAGAAAGAGTAATCCCATGCGAGATTCTCCCCCAGTTCCTCCTCCAAAGTATCTGGATTGTTCTCTGATGAAATTTCACCAGTATTCCCCCCAACCTTGCTTTTATTGTTTCTGCGAACAGTTCCGGGAGTCTTATGAGTAGATTGAACCGCATCTTCATCTCCCATTGCAGACTCTGCTCAATCCCTATTAATCCCTTCTTCATCCGAAGTGATGGATCCATCTGATAGTGAAAAAAAGTTCTCAAATAAATCATTATCTGCGTTATGAGCAGTCTGGGCCATGCCTAACCCATCCTCAACAGTCGATATTTGTGAAGCTTCACTGAATTCGGAAGAAAGGACTACAGGACCCAGAATGCAACCTGATATACCATTCACCACCACATTTTCAGTCTCACCCCCATCATCTGATACTTTTCTGACACCATGAACGACATCTGTAGTAGCCAGCCGGCTCGACGCTTCCGTGGGGGGGGGGGGATGGTATCTGCACTCTGCTGAACCCCATTATCGACGGCTTTATCCAGGGATTGTGTCACCAGCTTCGTTGTTCTTTTGGAAAACAACGGAGCCATATTTCCGCCACTGGATGATGAAGTGTCAGGCGGAGAGCGCCTGGGAGCCGAGGTCCCCACACGGGGAGATGAACCGGGGTCAGAGAAAGTATTCAATCCTGTGCTCACCGGTGCTCGTCCGCTCGAGATGTTGGCTCCGCGGGGCTTCGGATTCAGCTTCAGATTCTTAGCCGGGGCTTTGGATGCTGCTTTCGGAGGCATTACTGCGCCGCTCCCGAGGGTACTGCAATGTGTGAATCCAGAGAAACAGTCACGGTATATCGGAAGAGGACGCCAGAGCCCACCACGAAGCCAGGTAGGTATAAGTGTCACATTGAGTATTTTCATAGCCAAAATGGGTCAGAGCAGAGATACTGGCGTTATTCACACATTATTCATACATCCTCTCAGGCTACATTGGATTACATTATCCAGCTGCTTTCTCAAGGCACAGTCCAAAGGGGGATCACTGCGAGTAGCACAGCCCAACTCACTCGGCTAACGGGTCAGCCGCCATCTTGCCTCCACCGAAACTTGTTACTCTCAATGAAAACATATCTAATGTACAGGTGGCAGGATCTTCCCCTCAAAGAAGTGTCAAACAACCTTAAGAAGAATATATCATTCATATACACAATACAAGCTTATTAGTCTCACAAAATTCAGCTTCTACTCGCTAGGTTTGGAAATGGGCAAGATACAACCCTGAGCCCTACAGCTTCTTAGCTTACTATAGACATGAAAATTTGCAAGCACATTCAGCATCCTAGGAAGCTTCAAACTAACTTAAAACAGCATTCATAACTGATTAAAAGTTTGATACATTCAGGACTACATATGTGTAGGAAGCTAGGTTTCTGTTGCAGTAACCCCCCCACTTTTTGCCAGACTACTGATGCACTTTGACGTGATGTGCCCTGGGTCCCTGCCAATCAAGTTCCCAGGGCCTGAGTTATTTTCCAAAACTGTACCTTGTACCACCTATTAGCACCTCTCTGGCCACATGTCAGTCCCTTGTAAAAGTGACCGTGGGTACCATGGGCCCTGTGGCCAGGGAAGGTCTCTTAGTGCTACAGCACTTATTGTGCCACGTTTAGAGGCCCTGTACCATTACACACACACACTGCCAGTGCAGGCTGCGTGTTTTGGTGCAGAACAAAGTGAAAAGTCGACATGGCACACATCCCTATGTGCCATGCCTACAACCCACTGCCTTGGCATAGGTCAGCCACCCCTCTAGCTGGGTGCACTATACCAGTGGTGAAGGTACAGGTGCATGAGCCCTGGACCTCTAGAGTGTCTCGACCAATTCTTAGACATTGTAAGTACAGTAATGCCATTAAGAGTATATGGTACTGGGAGTTTGCCATTATGGACTCCACAGCACCATAATGGCTTTACTGAAAACTGGGAAGTTTGGTATCAAACGTCTCAGCCCATTAAACCCACACTGATGCCAATGTGGGATTTAATGAAAAATACACTCAGAGGGCATCTTAGAGATTTGCCCCTTGAAAAACGACCAGCCTCTGGTGGGTTCCCTGACTGGTACACAACAGCCTGCCACCACAAGACATGTTTCTGACCCATTGGGTGGGAGCCTTCCCTCCCTGAGCCCAGAAACAAAGCCTTTCCTGGGCGGAGGTGTTCCCACCTCTTCCAGGTCAGGAAGAGCCATCTGTGGCAGGGGAGCTTCAAAGGCCTTGCTGCCTTTGTAACATGACCTCCAGCCTCTCCTGCTATCAGGAGCAGGCCCCCTTCATGTCTCCCCTCCTTTTCGGCAAGATGACAGGCGGGAAAAACTAGAGCAGCCCAGAAGGTGTGCCCACCTCTGCCAGCCCCACCCCTCAGGTGGGGGAGGAGAGGTGAAACCCACTCTTTAGTGCCCGTCATTTTGCAGATGGCAGGCATTCTCCAATCAGGATTAGTGATTGTGCCCACTCTCCAATGTGGAGTGAGCACACCAAGGGTGTAGTCACACTAAGGTCAGTAGCCCTTTGGCTACTGCCCTCGAGACCTCTAAAACACCCCCTAAATATAGTATTTACGGGGCAGCCCTGAACCAATAATACAGATTCCTGCAACCTACGGAGAAGAAGGACAAAAGAAGACGCCCAGCAGAGGAGACTGTAAAAAAGAACTGACTTGGACCCAGCTTGCTGAGGACAAAGAAACCTGAAGCCTGGAACCACCACTGCATCCGTCACCTACGGCCCGAGTTCGAATGGCCCACCGGCTCCAGCAAGGTCCCCTAGTGCTCCAGAGTCTGAGTCCACCGTGAGTTGACCCCTTCAGGACTCCCCGACATCGCCTGCAGCCTCTGGACAGAGACCCCCCCACAACCGCAAGTGGCCCGATAAGGTGAAATCCGACCTCAAAAGACACCGCTGCATCAAGCCGCCCTGCGCCCTAGAGAAGAGAACCTGAGGTGCACCTATGTCCTGAGCCTTCCAACTTACCTGCCCAGCGGTTGGTTCCTCCCGGAAGTCTTCCTGGACTGAGCCTGCAGCCAAAATCCAAAACTGGCAACTCCCATTGAAAACGACAAGGCACCCAATGCCAAAACGGCACCCTGCACCCAGCTGCCCCTGCGCTGCTGCGGGTGTACTTTGGGTGCTAAGTTGGATCCCCCTTTGGTCTGAGCCTAACACCAGGAGCTTTGCTTCCACAACCCTGTGACTTGCCAGTGAGCAGCCACCAACTGGAGGCCCCTTAGCCCCCCTTTTTTTAATGCAGATTTATATAGCACAAACTCGACCCAAAGGTATTGGAGCGCTTTACATGAGCACCGGTTTTGTTACACAAGGACACATTCAGGCACAGGGAGATTAAGTGATTTGCCCAGAATCACAGGATGTGGACGTGACCCTGAGGCTCGAACCTTGGTTTCCAGCAACAAAGTCGACAATCTAGCCGTCAGACCACATCCTCTCTATCCATTCGATAATATTGGGCCTTAGCACTCTGCACCATGCCACCCTAGTGCCACTGAGGGTGTTCTGAGAGTGTATCTTCGACCCTGGGGGAACCCTAGTTCTAACCCCAGAATACCAACTCCCACAAATAAGTACTTACCTGCAAACCGTTAACTACACTTTTCTCCATATGTATGCAATGACTGTTTTTCCCTGAAAATTGAGTGTGGAGTTGGCTTGTTCGGAACATTGAAACGCCGCATATTGGAGTTGGCTTGTATGGAACATTGAAAAACCACATATGTACTAAAAGTGAATTACTTACCTTTTGTCTAGGAGATGTCTCAGTGTGATATCTAGGCATATCACACTGATTAGCAAAAGTAACCTGAAAAGTAATCTAAGAAGTAACGTACATAGTAATCTATAAATTAACTGACAAGTTGAACTGTTGACTTACCTATAATTCAACCAACTGCATTTGAACCTGCATTCAACTGTAAATCACTGCATAAGATTTTGCAAAGTGTTATTTCACGTACCTGCACCAGGTTTGGGTTGGTTCTAAGAAGTGAAAGAACCATATATAATATTTTTTATACAAACAAATTGGTCTGAGTTCAGTCTTCGAGTGTGTGACATCATTTGCTGCCTGAGTGTGTACAACAAATGCTTAACACTGTCCTCTGGTAAAGCCTCACTGCTCGACCACGCTACCACAAAGAGAGAGTGAGGTGCTATCTACTTTACCCCTGCCTACCTTTGGGCTCCACTGGACTCTGTGCACACTATACCTCACTTTGGTTTAGTAAATACAGAGCCAGCTTCCTACACATATGTGATTAACACTGGATGAAATAAGAGTATATGAACATGATACAGACCGGATTTAACTTTGTTTTCCCAGTCAACACCCCTTACACTGAACACTTCTGAAACTTTATCACAGATCAGTGGGTGTCCTATGACAGTTTGCATTGGAAAACACATCCCAGGTAGAGGATTCAAAACCTGACAGCAGGGGAAAGAATGTTGTAGACATGTCGATGTGTTCCACCTGAGCATTTCACAGCAGAGTCATGCCTTCGAAACAAGGGAGCTGAGAATCGCAGAACCCCAGGGCGGCAATGATGTGGCACTGCAGAATGGAAATACATTTATTACAGCTAATTAAAACCATAAACGTTCTCCATGCCATTTGAAATATACAATAATTAAGATACACAGTAATTAAAAGAGACTAGTAGCGGCATGTCCTGGTTTACAATGCTGTATGAGGCGCAGGCACACAGCGTTGCATATACAATTGTTAATGTAATGCAGTGCTGATATGTAAAACCTTCCGCAGGCAGAGGTGAAGGAACTCTTTGCAGTGCTGAAATGTAAAACCTTCCGCAGGCAGAGGTGAAAGAACTCTTTGTCTGTGTCCAGCTCCTTTGTGTTTCCAGATCTGAGGACTTCCAATGACCACTTAACAGTATGTATCTGTATTAAGCGCATTGAGGCTGAAGGCGTCTAAGCGCTAGCGCCAGTGAGAAGCAGCCGAGTGAGACTGCACGCGCATCATTGGGGATGAGAGATTAATCTGCTTACTCTCACTTGTCAGATCAGGGCTGCGAGGTGTCGGCATGATGTTTGCTCCTCAGTCAGTACCTTCTCTGTTCCATCCCTGAATTAAAAGGAGCTGACAGTCGCCATTGCCCCGCCTCCCCCTCACGCAGCCATGATCGCCTGGCAGCGTGTTCTCATTCCAAGTCGTATAAACACCGCTAGGAGGCGGCACCTGCTTCTTGCAAGCGGTGGGGCATTTACAAAGGGGGTTCATCAGTGATGCCTTCAGTAGCAGGCACAAGCAGCAGACACCCGCCAAGGACTTACCCTCACATTTCGCAGCACTTCACGAGAGGAGAACAGCCCTAAGCGCAGTTGTAATAATCTTATCTTAAAATAGCTTGTAAAGCTTTCTGGGAAATAGCTCTGGGTTTGGGGGCATTGATACGCGTTAATTGACAGCCCGGCATGGCTTCTTTTTAATTTGTCATTATGGTAAGAAATTCATTTTACTTGTTCCCACCATGAAGACACTTACCAGTTTATCTATTGAAGAAAAAAGACCACCTTATTAAGACAGGCTTCTGTCATCAACTCATAAATGTACATTATATAATATTTCAGAACCCCAGCCTCACTAATACATTGCATTTCTGAGATTCCCCCACACTTAAATCTCCCACCTTGATAAAGATTGCATCAGTCAAGAAGCCCATGTCCTCCCCTTATTTCCTTTCCTCCTCCCTCACCGTCTTTTCTTTGCATTCTCCAGTCTGTCTCAACCACACCCCATCCAGCAACCCCAGGTGAAGTCACTGGTTGTGTTTCAAACCCCAGACATGACTCTTTCCCTGGGATCTCCCGTCCCCTTGAGTGACAGATACACCCGCTCCATACTCTCCACACCCCCCCCTAATACCGCTGCCCAGAAAAACCGTTGAGTGTTTTCCTGCCCCATAAGAATATATGGATGTTATAATTTATTCATGTGTATACTCAGTGCGGCACAACTTTTCATTCCATAAAGATTCTAACATTTCTCGCAGCTCCAGAAGGTAATACGCTTGAGCAAATTTTGATAAATTCCCCCGTCAAGTGTAAATCCTTCCTCTCTTTTATATTTCGTTCGCTAGGACTAAAATACCCGCTTGGTCGCTGAATACGCGCATTGCTCTATTGAACTGTCGCCGAGCTTTAGCTATCACAAAGGGATTCTTGGCACCTCTCCAATAACTCCTGGGAAGGAATTCAGACTAAACAATGCACGTGCCTACACGTTGCTTACTTAATAGTCTGAGATCTTCTTCCATTTGTTTAATCAGCGTGACACCCGACAACTGCACCAGATCATTTTCTCCCGAATGTGTCGCCGACACATCTGGGCACCCCCTGTTGGAAGTAAGTTCTGAAAGCGTTGGTGATAAATGTCCCCAGCGCATGCCGCTCTTCCCCTTCCACACCACGTCATGTCTGCTACGAGGCAGCCCTAGTAAGCGACCAGAGTTCCGCCGCCGTACATATTCTGCCACCATCTGAGAATGGAATGCCCCACAGTCCATGAGACCACAATGCTCAGACCTTTTATGCATCCCACGGCGAAAGAAAAGGACAATTAACGAACTTTAACTGGGAATTGGAAAATGTAAACTAGGACTAATTATTTTTCACATATTTCTCACAACAGCTTTATCTCCAGCGCCCAATTCTCCTTATATCAGCCCTCGACGAGCCCCACCTGGCTGCTTCAGTTGTGGCCCCTATACAGAATGAATGCGTTCCATATATTTGTGGGGGGCTGGCCTACGTGAGATAACACTACAGGCATTACTCCTAACACATTTAAAATTGATATTCTTTGGCCATTCTTGTGACAAAATATTTCTTTACCCAGAAATTGAGTTTTGTTTGTGGATCCTGGCCATTCTTCAGCTGGGCATCAACCTTCCACTCCACCACGATTCAACCTTGCCCACTTTCCTCTTCCCAACTGATCTGTCTTGGAAGCTCCCCACCAAATCCAAGTCTTTCCGCCTCTAAAAATATTTAATTCGATCTTAATCCCAGTTTCCCTCTCAAACCCAGTAATTCCAAAGCTCTAAATGCACACACAAAATAACCTTAACATGCATAACCTAAAAACTGATGACTCAAGCTCATCATCACAGCAAAATGAACATTTTCCTAACATCTTCTCTAATAAATCGTGATCGGTTCCCTTAATTTTGGCTTCCTGTTCTGTTCTCTATTCAAACTGTTCAAAAATGTCCTAACTAGTGGGGTTTGCACTGGGTCAAAGTCCCACCATAAAGTGCCGTGAAATGATATCCCAGTTAACTTCCTAGAGATAGTTGCGTGTGATAATCCTTCATCGATCAAAAAGAAAACAAATCTCAAAATCGAATGCTCATTTTCCGCCTTGTCATTACTCTTGGGTGTCGCAGTATTACCATGTAATTAAAACTCCTGCCAAGCCTTCCGATAGCTTCTTCTTGTAGATGGGGTGATAGATTTTTCAACCATCTCCACTATGCTTATTTCTCCCACGCCCAAATGGTGTGTGGGAGTTCGGTCCTGTTGTTGTCTGCATTTGGGGCCATATTGCGAGAACGTTGCCACTGAAAGTGAGACAAAGAGTCCACTATGTTATTCTAAGCACCAGGGACTTGACATGTTTTAAAAATAATATTGAGCTATAAATGCTTTAGCGGAACAGTCTTAGCACTCTCAACTCTCTCGCCTTCTATTCGTTCACTAGTTCTACAACTGCCAAGTTATCTACGTGAAACTAAACTCTTGTATTCTATAGTTCATCACCCAACGCATGCAATGCCGCCACCAGGGGGAAACGTTCTAAAAATGTAATACTGCGACCTTGGTGTAGCCAGTGAGACTCCCAACACTCTGTACACTATCTGCCCTCCCAGAATATTCTAAAGCCTTTTGCCCCTGCCGCATCCAAGCATAGTTTTACTTGCCAGATAGTGTTTTTTTTTAAATATAAGAAAACTCCATTGAGGTTCTCTAAAAAAGTCAACCAAATGCATAAGTTCGCTCTCATGCGAGCTGTCATTCCTACCCTATGATGCAGTAATTTTGCTCCAGATATTGCCATGCATAAACGGCTGAAAATGTACGTCCATCTTTTACAACTCTGCAAACAAAGTTTAGGTAACCTAATCATGTCTGTACGTTTCTCAACTCTAGTTTTTTCTCACCAATGCAATCTTCAGTAAAGCCTTCAAATTTTGCAAACGTATTCTCTGGAAGCCTTCCCATCATCTGTGCCGTATCTAGTTCTGTACCCAAAAAGGTTAGCCTAGTAGTTGCCCCTTCTGTTTTTTCAGGAGCTAATGGAACTCCTAATTCCTGTGCTGCCATTTGGAAAGGAGTAAGCGCTCTTAAACAATGACCTGTATCCTGGCGTCCCACAAAAAGGAAGGCAACTAAATAGTGGCAAACTAATTTGTGTCCACCTTTACGTGTGAAGAACCATTGAAAAATGTGCTGCAAGTTTCAAATAAAGCACATGAAATAGAACATCCCATAGGCAGCATTTTGTCCACGTGGGTGGCCCCTTGAAATTACATCCCTAAAAGGGAGACATCCGCCGGATGTATTGGTAAAAGCCCGAAAGCAGACTGTATATCGCTTTTTGCCAGTTCGGCTTCGACTCCTCCTAATTTGACCGATTTAAAAGCATCATCCACTGATGCATTAGTGACACTGGGTATAAAATCATTTTCGATGTACCATCAGGCCATGATAAATGATGTACGAGCCTATATTCACCTGCTGCTTTTTTTAGGCACCAGCCCTAGGGGAGAAATAGTCACATTTTCACAAGGCCAATAAAAAAATTAGCCTTCCCACTTCCAATTGTTTTTCCAATTTGTGCTGTACCATGTCAGGCATTTCCTTTGCTGACTTTAAGTTGTTGCCCAACGTTTGACCCGAGGACCCTAATAACCCATATGAAAACCTTGCTGAAAAATAATGTCCCTGCTGCCTCTTTATCTGGATAAAACTGCAGCCAACGTTGTAATACTTGTACTTTAATTGGGGTGTGAGCCCCTCTGTGCAAATTGAAAATGCTGACCTCGTCCCTTTGGGTGCTGCCCTTGCTCAATGTGCCTGTTGTCGGGAAAACATTGTGTGGGTGTGTGTCTTTCCCCACATTTTGAACACTCATATTTCTATCTACAAAATTGTCTCTGGCAAAACCCTTTGTTGTAATTACAGCACGATGCTGTTCCTGTTTGAGATGAATTATACCGCCGCACTCCATGCTGGGCGGGACGATGCTGAAGAGACCGATAAGTCACAGGTAACTCACTGGCCGTGAGCGTTGTTCCTGGTGGCTGCGTGGATGACATCCTTGCAGCCAAAGTTCTAAGTCTACATCGACCCAAGGTTTGTCATTGGTCAAACTAACCCTGGCTCTGAATTCTTAGTCGTAGCTGAGCCACGCATATCCCCCAAAATGCATTTGTGCTTTTCTGATAGTGTGGATATATTTAAATATGGCCACTGCTCTGTCAGCATGTTGTGCACAATAAAAACTTGCATAAATTCAAAATGCGAATGTCCAATTCTCTGTGTTTTTAGGACTCGATGCTGCCTAGCCAGTTCCCACTCCTCCTCTTTCGAGCCGTCTGTTGCCTGGATAGCTCTATGTAATAATTTTAAAACATCAGTAAACTCATGTTTCAAAATCCTCTTTTTCATTTTCTCTGACAAGTGAGAACCTAGAGGCATTGCAACTCCCATGTAAGGTAACCTTTTGTTTTTATCTTCGGCTTCTTCGCATGTATTATCTTGATTATCTATCCCTCTTTTGGTATCACTTTGTATTTCTTTTTCACACATGGATTTCTTCCCTTTATCACTTACGTCCTGTGCAATTCCTTCTGTCTGATTCTCAGCATTCACAGACCACGCCTGTGTCTAATTTGTCTTCTCCCACCCCCACAGAAGGTTTTGATTTGATGACACCTGTTTTTTGTTCTTCCAAACCGACCACCATTCCTTCCTACCTCTTTGCAGCAGATCAGCTTTCTCCCTTTCTTTCTTTCATGTCCTGCTCAAAGACTGTGGCAATATTCCTTCCTGCTGCTTCTGTGCGTGCTCCGTCCGCTCTGGACTTCTGTAAAATACGAAGGGGCTTATTTACAAGGCCCTTGCACCGCCAGGGTGTCACTTTTTATGTGGCAAAATGTGAAGCATGGGTGGCGCAAGAGGCTTGAGAATAAGCCCTTCAAACACTTTGTGGCCCAGTTAAATCCTTCTCTTCCCTTCTCACACAGTTACCTTGTTTGAATCACTCACTCTCTCAACTCTCCTTCCTTTAGTTTAACACTGTCCTCGTCATACTCTAACTCAGATTCAACGTCCGTTAATCCCGTGTGTACCCCACTCACACCTGGTGTCTCACCGGCACCCACTCCGGCATCATATTGTCTCCAGTGTGCGGCCGGCATTGACCTGTCCATGTCCCTCGTTGAACCTATTGTCAAGCCTTCCCCTGCCGGAGTTTCGTCCAGCAGCAGGAGGGACACAAGTCCGTTAATGACCTCCCTTTTGCTGCGGACCGACGTTTTACGCTACCTGCTCTGCCGGCGGCCTCTTCGCATGCAAATGACTGCTGGTTGCGCAAACCTACAAGCATAGCAGTACCTGGAGCGTCATATTCTCCTTCCTTCCTAGGCTGTCATTTATTAACCCAACTCTGTTCTTCCGACCAACCCCATCTACCTTGTTTTTTCACTTCTGCCTTACTCACGCCTAAATCACTATTAAAAAGAACTCATTCCTTACTGTCTTTTCTGAATTGTATTCCCCATACTTATCCCTTTCCTCCAATGTATCATCCTGTCCCTCTTCAGTGTCACTGACTCTGATAACCTGAAGCCCAACATGTTTTGACTGCGACGTATTCAATAGGAGGACTTCCTTCCGTTGTTATTGCCATCCATCTGGAGCCCAATATTCACCAAATTTGTGCTTTTAACAGTAGGGACTACAAGCCGCAACGCGCTTTGCTCATCCTTGTTTTCAGTGCCCCGTGAGACCCGCCCTCTACTGCTTGTGAGCGGAGCCTTCTGACAAACCCCTGCAGTCGTTTTACTTGCCACTGCTTTCCTCCCTCTTCTGACAGGGACGCGAGCTCTGGCCGCAGCCCGTCTCCTTTTGGCCGGTGGCTCCGGCTTATTCTCTTCTGGCACGCTCGCCTCACGGATCGGAGCAGCGAGACTTCCTCTAACCACCGCAAGCTCCTCATGGCATTGAGCAACCGAGGCCCCTCGGCCAATAGTGTCCCTCAGAAATAATAATATCCACATTTGTAAAGCGCGAGCAATCACCCGTAAGGGCCTCTAGGCGCCGTCGGGAAGATTAAGCAAGCTATTGCCCAGAGTCACATGGTGCTGGGCTAATCTGCCGCCAGCGCCGGGGTTCGAACCATGATCCCCAGATTCCGGAGTCAGTCGCCCTGGCAGCTGCGCCACACCTCGCCGCACAACGCATTCCTTCAGCTGTGCCATGCGGGAGATATACCATTTCCTGTGAAGAAACCTCAACCTGAGGTCATTTTGTCTTTGGTTTAGCTGTTTCTTTTTTAAATCTAACGTGACCTTTGGGAGGTGAACACGCTGCTATTGCTGCTACTACTCCGCTGCCACCTTTCCTTTGTTGCAGGGATTCTGTTCAGGGACAGAACTATGCTCGGGACCATAGAACATCGGCATTTGGGGTCTGAGTCACCATACCACCTCAGTATCTATGAGATCGAGCCCGGCTAGCTGTAGTACCTCGCTTGCCCTCCTAACCTTACCAGAGAGACAAGCGAGTATTGGCACCCCAGTACACAATACCCTATACCCTCTCAGGGATCGCGGTAACAGGACACACCCTTTCACTCTCTCACTCGTACTCATCCACAATAATATAAACAAGAGACACAAAGGAAGTTTAGAGTATTTATTTAAACTATTGCGCTCTAAAATGCAGTATTCTTGCCACAATTAGAAAACAAATGCATATGAAAAATACTGTTAGCCTGGCTAAGGAGCCATATACTATAAAAATCCCTGTCATGTTATGAAACAGCTCAGCCTAAACTCCCAGCCTACGAAAGCTAAATGATTGTATATCAAAGATCTCTGGGATGAGTGGCGGACCCCGTACCTAAGCATACACAGGTGGATGCTCTACATCTCAGCTGACGCAGTAATCTTGCCTCAGGACCTTGGCTCATTACCCCGGGGTCCCGCATTGTTCAGCAAGGTTTTGAAGCCAATACAGGATATTTCTGTTCCCACCAGGGTTCACTTGCAAATCTTGAACGGCCCCGGGCATTGCTGACCCTCATATATTTGTCTTTGCCCCCAGCGTTAAGGCCTTTAGTGTAGATGCCTCTGCTTGCTTCAGACAGAATATTTAAGCAGCAGCAATGTTTCTGGGTCACTCGCTGGTCTATTAGGCCGAACCCCACCATAGTCTGCGCTTGAGCAGCATTGCCGGGAGCTGAAATAACACGCGGTACACTTTACATTAAAAAACAGGACCCGGGTTTGTCATGGAAAGCAACTGCCCCAAAGGATGTTGTTGACATACCTTTGCTTTCAGGACTCTAAATAATGGGGTCAGTGACCAGAGCTTTAAGTGGGCAGGTGCTGTCCGGTACTGAGTACCTGCACTTCTTTAATTTCAAAGGGAGAGCACATGCACTACTGAGTACTGCTGCTATACATTTAATGGGAGAGTGCAGGCACTTCACAGCACTGCTGCAATACATTTAATGGGAGAGTGCAGGCACTTCACAGCACTGCTGCAATACATTTAATGGGAGAGTGCAGGCACTTCACAGCACTGCTGCAATGCATTTAACGGGAAAGTACAGACACTTTTCAGGAGCAACAGGTACTCTAAAGAGTGAGTACCTGCACTTTTGAGTATTGCTGCAATACATTTAATGGGAGAGTATCTGCACTTCTCAGCACTGCTGCAATGCATTTAATGGGAGAGTATCTGCACTTCTCAGCACTGCTGCAATGCATTTAATAGGAGAGTATCTGCACTTCTCAGCACTGCTGCAATACATTTAATGGGAGAGTATCTGCACTTCTCAGCACTGCTGCAATGCATTTAATAGGAGAGTATCTGCACTTCTCAGCACTGCTGCAATGCATTTAATGGGAGAGTATCTGCACTTCTCAGCACTGCTGCAATGCATTTAATAGGAGAGTATCTGCACTTCTCAGCACTGCTGCAATACATTTAATGGGAGAGTATCTGCACTTCTCAGCACTGCTGCAATACATTTAATAGGAGAGTATCTGCACTTCTCAGCACTGCTGCAATACATTTAATGGGAGAGTATCTGCACTTCTCAGCACTGCTGCAATACATTTAATAGGAGAGTATCTGCACTTCTCAGCACTGTGCAATACATGTAATAGGAGAGTATCTGCACTTCTCAGCACTGCTGCAATGCATTTAATAGGAGAGTATCTGCACTTCTCAGCACTGCTGCAATACATTTAATGGGAGAGTATCTGCACTTCTCAGCACTGCTGCAATGCATTTAATGGGGGAGTACCAGCATTTCTTAGGGGCAACAGGTACTCTAAAGAGTGAGTACCTGCACTTCTATATTTCCATTCAAAGCACTGTCAGTGATGGACCAGAACTCTTGCAAAGGAGGTCTTGGGAAGCGAAGATTTAAAATGCCATCTTGGGTTTCAATGCACTGAGGTGCAAAAGATGCGAGCCACGATCTTGTAGCCATATTTCCAAATATTCATATTACTCTTCGTAACCACCGTCCCCTTCCCCTCCCCACAGTACCAGACACATGTTTTCATTTCTTTAGCTTTTTTTCCAAAGATCAGGATATTTGTTTTTTTTGCAGGATTAACTGACATTTGTTTTTTCCTGCAGTATTTGTCTAGTATATTTAAAAGACATGGAGGGCTACTCCTGTTTGAGTATTCAACACCACGTCATCAGCGAAGTGGAGGGCTGGCACTCCCTGGTCACCAAGCATGGAGGGGGCTCAATTCGGTCCAAGAGTGTGCTCAAATCGTACAGTAATGTCACTTGGGTTATCCATAAGCGTATGCTTCTTGGCGCTATTCTATGTCATCATGTACTTAACTTGTGTATGGGATGCTTTGTGTGGTCCGGCCTCTCACTGCTGTTGTACAACTCTTCCGGGTGCGAGTTTGCACCCTATTTTGCTGTTTAATATGACACAAATAACATAAAAATATATTTGAATAGAAAGAGTGTGCTTCAGTCTGAAATAAATAAATTAAAGGGTGTGGGAGCACCACACAGCCCTGCTTAAGCTCGCTCTGCGTTGTCTTTTTTGAGAGCACAAGTTCTCACCTGACTTTATTTGTACCCATGTGGTGGCACGGAGGAGTTAAATACCATGAAGCAAGTTGGCCAGGACATTCCGGAGGCCAGCTTTCTCCATAATAGATTCCTGTTAACATGATCGAACGCGTTGGTGGAGTTGGTGGACCACAGCGCCTGCCTCGGCCTGGTCGCCCCCACGCTCCTGGTGTCTCCTGCCTACCAGCTGACCCACCTGCTATCCTCACCAGCGCCGCTCGCTTCCTGCAAGCGCCCCAGCCGCTGCAGAGCCGCCCGACGCCCGCACTCGATTTCCCGCCGCTGCCTCCCTGCGGCCCCGCCCCCGCCAGCCGATTGGTTCCCACGCTCCCGCCACCCAGCAGACCCTCCCTCCCGGCTCCCTTCTTATGACGCCCCCAGAGGGACCGCGCAGCGGACGCGCGCAGCGGGAGCACCGATTGAGCGCCGAAGGTGCGCCAAAGGTAAGCCCGTCCGCGCCTGGACCGCGCCCAGCGCCAGGACCCCTGGCCCCCGCAGATCCCAGCCCACCCGCCGGACGTACAACGCCGCCACCCTCAACGCACTCAATGCCGGCCGAATCCCGGGATGCCACCGAGCCACCCCGAGACGCACCCACGGACCCTTCTGCTGCCTCTCCTGCAAATTCACCTGCTTCCAGACCTGCACCGCTCCAGCACCGACCAAGACGAGCAACAGCAGCAGCCACCTGAAATGCATCCTGCTCAACACCCGCTCCATCCACAGACACGCCATCGAGCTCTGGAACCTGCTCGACACAACCTCACCAGACGTCGCCTTCCTCACGGAAACCTGGATGAACGCATCTTCAGCGCCCGACATCGCTATAGCCATCCCAGGCGGCTACAAGATCATCCGAAGGGACCGCATCAACCAGACCGGAGGAGGCATCGCCATCATCCACAGGAACACCATCCGCATCACGACCTACACCGATGACACCCTTGCACCCGCCGAGCACCTGCACTTCCAGGTCCACATCAACCCCAAGACCACCCTCAGAGGCACCCTCGTCTACAGACCCCCGGGACCACGTACACAATTCTGCGAAGACATCGCCGACTTCATCAGCCCGCACGCCCTCCCCTCCGCTGACTACATCCTCCTCGGGGACCTCAACTTCCACCTGGAGAACAACAACAACCGCAACACCACCACCCTGCTGGACAACCTCGCAAACCTGGGACTCAAACAGCTGGTCACCACCCCCACCCACTACGCCGGACACACACTCGACCCCGTCTTCTCATCCAGCAAGGACATCACCTTCAGCCACGCCACCGGACTCCACTGGACGGACCACAGCTGCGTCCACTTCAGCTTCAGAAGGACCACGATCCACCACCACCAGCAACAGGTTGCACGCAGAAGCTGGAACAAGAGCACAGCCGTCCAGCTCGCAATCTCCCTGAGCATGAACCCTCCCACCAGCGCAACGAACCCAAGCCAGGCGGCCACCAACCTCGCGAAGTGGATCAGCAACTGCGCAGACGACCTCGCCCCTCTGAAGACCCCGCCTAGCAGACCCGCGAGCAAGAAAGCCCCATGGTTCACCGACGAACTCAAGAGCTCCAAGAAGAACTGCCGAGCCCTCGAGAGAACATGGCGCAGAGACTCGACACCAGACAACATGACCACCCTCAAGCTCGCCACCCGAAAACACCACCAACTCATCCACGCCACCAAGAAAACCGCATTCAAGGAACGACTGGACAACAACGCACACAACATCAAGGAACTCTTCACCATCGTCAAAGAGCTCTCCAACCCCAACGCCGGAAACAACGACATCACCCCTTCGCAAGACCTCTGCAACTCCCTCGCCTCCTACTTCCACAACAAGATCGCTGACATACACAACAGCTTCAGCACACAACCGATGCACCCCACCACCACCCTCCGCGCCTGGACCCCGATCAGCACCGAAGACACCGCCCGCACGATGAACTCCATCCACTCCGGATCTCCTACCGACCCCTGCCCTCACCATGTCTTCAACAAAGCCGACGCTGTCACCGCACCCCACCTGCGGGACATCATCAACTCCTCCTTCGACACCGCCACCTTCCCGGAGAGCTGGAAGCACGCCGAACTCACAGCTTTACTAAAGAAGCCATCAGCCGACCCCATCGACCTCAAGAACTACCGCCCCATCTCGCTGCTCCCGTTTCCTGCAAAAGTCATCGAGAAGACCGTCAACAAGCAGCTGGCCGCCTTCCTCGAGACGAACGGTTCCCTCGACCTCTCGCAGTCTGGCTTCCGGGCCAACCACAGCACCGAGACCGCCCTGATCGCAGCCACCGATGACATCCGAACACTGCTTGACAATGGAGAAACAGCAGCCCTCATCCTCCTAGACCTCTCCGCGGCCTTCGACACTGTCTGCCACCGTACACTAGTGCAGTGTCTCAGCAACGTCGGAATCCAGGAAAAAGCATTGGATTGGATCACCTCCTTCCTCGCAGGAAGGACACAGAGAGTCCGCCTCCCCCCGTTCAGATCTGAAGCCACCGAAGTCATCTGCGGCGTTCCTCAAGGCTCTTCGCTCAGTCCAACCCTCTTCAACGTCTACATGAGCCCTCTCGCAGACATCGCACGCCAGCACAACCTCAACATCATCTCCTACGCCGACGACACCCAGCTGATTCTCTCCCTCACCAACGACCCCGCTACCGCCAGAGCCAACCTTCACGAAGGGATGAAAGAGGTAGCCGAATGGATGAAGAACAGCCGCCTGAAACTGAACTCGGACAAGACGGAAGTCCTCATCCTGGGATCCTCACCCTCCACCTGGGACGACTCCAGGTGGCCCCCCGCCCTAGGCAGCGCACCCAAACCAACAGACCACGCACACAACCTGGGCTTCATCCTGGACTCCTCCCTCTCCATGACCAGACAAGTCAACGCCGTCTCCTCGTCGTGCTTCAACATCCTGCGCATGCTACGTAAGATCTTCCGGTGGATCCCCACCGAGACCAGGAAGACGGTCACCCAGGCCCTCGTCACCAGCCGTCTAGACTACGGCAACTCCCTCTACGCCGGAACCACCGCCAAACTCCAGAAGAGACTCCAGCGGATCCAGAACGCCTCAGCACGACTCATCCTGGACATCCCCCGTCGCGACCACATCTCCGGACACCTGAAAGACCTGCACTGGCTCCCGGTCAACAAGAGAATCACCTTCCGACTCCTCACCCACGCACACAAAGCCCTACACAACCAAGGCCCAGGATACCTCAACAGCCGCCTCAACTTCTACGCTCCCAAACGCCAGCTTCGATCGACCGGCCACGCCCGTGCCGCCGTCCCCCGCATCCGAAGAGCCACCACAGGGGGACGGTCCTTCTCCTACCTCGCCGCCAAGACATGGAACTCCCTCCCGACCCACCTCCGCCTGACCCAGGACCACCTCGCCTTCAGGAAGCAGCTCAAGACCTGGCTGTTCGAGCAGTAGCGGACCCCCCTCCCCCAGCGCCTTGAGACCCTCTGGGTGAGTAGTGCGCTATATAAATGCTTGATTGATTGATTGATTAAACGTGTAAAGTAATTGTTTATTTTCAATAGACTTGTCAGTTATCCTAGCCACGCTAAGTCACCCCTTCTGCGTGACTTTGCTTTGGGGCCTGTTTGGTTGAACAGAATCACTCTGCCCTTACAGGCCCATCTTCCAGGTGTGACAGCAGGAGGCCTGGAGGTACTTCGCTTCTGTGCCCAGCACTGCTATCAAACGATAGCCCGCTGGGCACGAATATGCTTTTTTTCATAGATTGTAATTCGGACCCTTTCCATGAGGCCGGTATGATTTTGGTCACCAAGCCATGATTGAACAGAGTGTGGACTGTGGAGGAATTCTGACCAAAACTCTCTCTTGCTTGCAGATGGCCGGCCGGCCCTTCAGGTCTGGTGCCCCGTCTCCTCTACGTTTTCTCCTCCAGTCGTTTATTTCCTTCAGAGGACAGTAGGGGGTGCTCTTTCATGGTCGTTCAAAGCCTTGCACCTGATATGAGCGCTGGAAATGGGATGTCCATTTTAGTTGATCGGCAATATCGCCCACTGTCAGGGCCGGCTCGAGATGGTTGATGAAGCGCGGAGAAGTGTTCTGGTTCTTGCAGGCATGAAATGGTTCTAGCAAGTTTTGCGTTTTTCCGCACTGTTTGGCCTCCCACAATGCTCTCCGCTAGGCTTTTCATACCTCAAGGTAATCCTTAGTATACTATATAGAGGCTTCCTGATTATTTAAATTCTCTGCCTCTTTATCCTAGTTTTTCTTGGGCCCTTAGATGCTTTGAGTACCATTTATTTTGGCGCAGTCTCCCTTGATAGTCAGTTTCTCTAAATGCCCAGCCTGTGCCACCACCGTCAGAGGCCCGGTTCATGCATCACTCTTCATAATACTAATGCACTTCCATCTACTCCAAGAGAGGGCACACGTCCTAAAAAACATAAGTGGGGGGGACTAACCTAGTTTGGCAGTATGGAAGTGACATCACGGCGCATGACATCACGGTGCGTGACATCACGGCACATGACATCACGGTGCATGACATCACATGTGACGTCACAGGAATTGACATCATAGGAATTGGCAGCACAAGCCACGACTTTAATATGTACGTGTGATGAAAAGCGCTCTGACACTGCTTTGGGATGAGTAGCGCTATACAACAAAAAATCATGGTACTTTAATTATTTCAACGCCTATTCAGTGTTGGTAAGCGCTATCTAAATAACATTTCGTTTTTTTGTAAATACTGGGAGAGACCAACACATCTGACTTCTTACAGTGCATGCATATCACGTAAACAGAGCCTGGACAAAGTGAAAAGCTGCCTCTCTTAAGTATGTGTGAAGTGCTAACAAGGTGCGAGCCTTTGTTTCCCCTCTGCTGCATATGCATCAGGTGACTGCTCCAGGCCACGAGACTGGAACAAAAGAAGGCCTGATGACCCCTCAGATTGGACCTTTGTTATCGCCCAGCTGGAGTCTGAAATAAATAACACAGCCCCCTCCCCACCTGCACATTGTTGCAGATGGAAAGCAGACAATGTGCAGGCGCTGCTGAAAGTGTCCCGGTGTTTGGAAATTACATTATTCAGTGGGCCCAACTTCTTGGCAGGGTGGACGGCGATCAACCTGTGAAAATAGTGGGTGGGCGCCGTCCACCCGCGTGTACCCCCGACTCGTGCCCTGCTCCAAGAAGAAATTCTGCTCTCTTCTATTGTTCTATGGGCACGTTATATTGACAATCGAAGGCCCGACCCATAAAAATACCAGAAGCCCCAGAGTCGAGTAAGGCTAGTAAAGGTAAAGGGCCGGCTTTCATGGGAAGAGGAATGAACCCGCTTTTTGGACACCCCTTTCTGAATTAAACATGCTGAGCTCTGGTCTGTCATTCAGGACTGAGCAGCCCTGCTTCCCCAAAGCGAACGACAATTTCAAACCAAAGGACCTGGACGCTCACATACAGGCAAGGGCACTCTGGTGCCTTCTGCCCTTTTCTGCTTTCAATTGTGTTTTTTCTAGTTTACAATTTGCATGTATTCCCCTTTGTTTACCTCAGTGGGCACCCTTTCCATCTGTAATGTGACTGTTGCTATATCGCCAGCAGCACCTTTCTCCTCGTCTTCTCTGCTGAGCATCAATCTGTAAAACCAGATCATCTAAAGCCATGGAAACCATGGGACGGTCAGGGACCAGGGACAAGGCAACTTTTAAATCTTTGTGTGAACCAAGAAAAACCCCAGGCCCAGCGGCCTCATCCATCTACACCAACCACCTGCGGAGTCCCCCAGGGGTCCTCCCTCAGCCCCGCGCTCTTCAACATCTACATGGCTTCGCTTGCCCCATCGTCAGAACCCACAGACTCAACATTGTGTCATACGCAGATGACACCCAACTCATCCTCTCCCTATCCAACGAACCCAACGCAGCCAAACACAACTTTCAAGAAGGCATGGAAGCTGTCGCCAAATGGATGAAAAGCAGCTGCCTACAACTCAACAACGACACAACAGAAGTACTTATAATGGGCCCAAACCCCGATGCCCAGAACGACACCTGGTGACCCCCCGCCATCGGAAGCCCACCCACCCCCACGGACCACACACATAACCTTGGAATCATCGTGGACTCCGAGCTTAAAATGGACCGCCAGATCAACTCCGTCACATCATCCTTCTTTCACACCCACCGCCTCTTACGCAAGACCTTCAAATGGAACCCCCTCAAGCACAGAAAGACCATCACTCACGCCCTCGTCTCCAGGAGACTCGATTACGGCAACGCGCTCTACGCCGGAATAAATAAAAACCTCACCCACAAGCTACAAAACATCCGGAACGCCGCCGCAAGACTGGTCCTCAAACTGCCAAGACACTGCCATATCTCCCAGTACCTGCGCACACTCCATGGCTCCCTATCGAGGCTAGAATCACCTTCAAGATTCTCACCCATGCACACAAAGTCCTTCACAACACCGGACCAGCATATCTGAACAACAGACTCAAATTCCACGCACCCCAAAGGACCCTTCAATCAGCCCAGCTCTCCTACGCCGTAGGGGACACCAGAGAGAGCATCAGCTGGAAGCCGGGATGCTGAATACGATGCAATGTTGGAGGTCTGAGTTGTTGGGGTGGTGTTAGAGATATTTCATTTTTTTATGGTGAGTCACGCAGTGAAAGACTTCTGTTAATCGCCTCTTTCTTCTTCCCTCACAGAGTAGTTCAGGGGGTAACTTGTGAGTTGCCATCTTATTTTGGGTCTGATGTGTCATCAATGATGAGCTCAGCTCCCTCCATCTTGTCCCTTTCCCGACTCCTAGAGCAGAGACCCCCAAATCCAAGAACCTCCATACCCTTTTCATGCCTTCCTGGGTGATCACTATCGAAGAGGGACCGGCTCTCGACCCTCTTCACAGCAAGGACCACTGCAGCGACACTACTCAGATTCATCAATAGAAAAGTCTTGCTCACAGGGCAGGAAAGTTTTAATTTCTCATGAGCCGAACATGTCGTTCAACATGTGACAACCTCCTTTTACTCCATTGCCAAGTGTCTCCTCCAACAGCTGTTGTGAAGTCTGGGCTGTGGTCTTTGGGGAAGGAAAATACATGATCGCTATGTTCAGGTAGATTTTAACCCGCACCTCAGTGAGCGGGTTTGGTAGATCCAAAGCGTGTGCGACGGCAGGTCTTTCCTTTAGGGGGAGTCGTATAAGATCAAATAGTGGCTGCCTATTAAGATGTATCCCATATGCGGCACTGCATCTCATTGTATCGCAGGGACCACCTAAAGATCCCTCGCAGTTGGGGTGGTAGAAGATCATTTTCTAAATTGAGCAGGTTCAAGCTTCCTTCTTCCTTGGAAGCTCTTATCAATTTGTCTAGGTATCCTGGATTTACCCCCTCCCCGGTTGAATGTGTCCCATGCTTTTTGAAGTTTTACCATTTCCTGTTAGAGGATTATCATTGGAAGAGCTTAGAGTAATATAACTGTCTAGGAAAGTGGTTCCCAAACTTTTTAGAACCACAACCTAATGTTTAGAACGACAAACCTTCGCAACCCGCCTCGCTTTAAGGGACATACGGATGGGGCGATGTTTTAATGTAATAGAACAGATGCTTTCAAATTGCTGCGAATAACCCCAAAAACATACTATTTATAATTTTTTGCATTTCTCTGTAACAGCAACTGTCTGTAAATGTCACGACTTTGACCACGCCCTTCGATATGTCTTTTTCAGACTGCTGCCGACATATTGACCAGCCCATAAAAGTGGCAGAAGGTAAACTGCACAGGAGGCTGCAGCTGGGACACTTTTTGGAGTGGGGCGCTGGGGTGGTGCATCTGTTCACTAAAATTACAAGGCTTCTGAAAAATCTTGGTGTTAATACCAGTGATTTGAGCAAATTTGGGAAAACCCTCGGCATCAGAATATCGATTTTTGTGGTAAAACTAGGGCTAGTGGTGCATTTTGGACTCCGTATATGTAGCGCAAACACAGCCCAAGGGCATTGGAGAGCTTTACAATAGCAGCAGATTACATTACACAAAGTCAGATTCATTTTATTTTAAGCACAGGAGATTACGTGATTTGCCAAGATAAAAAGGATGTTGCACCACCGCCAGAACTCCAGCCTGTTTCCACAGATCAAAAGCTGGCACTCTGGCTGTTAGGCCACATCCACATTTCTCGATTTATGTGTGAACGTCATATACAAGTAGGAATTATTTTGCATGACCGTAAATAGTGAGCACATTCTCTGTTGAAATAGTTTTCTGAAGTAAAAACCCAGCAGCAATAAATACTGGAAGGTTTCCCCAGTCTTTTTAAAAATTTTTTTATTATTTTCTTTCAACACAGTACAATACATCAATTGTCGATCACTTAGTCTTTTTCCAGCATATATCAAGATCTCAAGCGGCTCAACCCCCCACCTCCCGACAACCCCCCCACACATGCGCTCATCCCCAGCAGCCCCACCCCATATGTGCACCATAGGTTTCCCCAGTCTTGCTTGGGAATACTTGCAAGGGTTTGCTCAAAACCTGGACTTAGGGACATATGTCAGCCCCTTTGCACAGGTGGTGCCGGAACAATACTTGCAAGATTTTGTTCCAAACCTGGACTTTAGGACATGTGTCAGCCCCTTTGCACAGGTGGTGCTGGAACAATACTTGCAAGGGTTTGTTCCAAACCTGGACTTAGGAACATGTGTCAGCCCCTTTGCACAGGTGGTGCTGGAACAATACTTGCAAAGGTTTGTTCCAAACCTGGACTTAGGAACATGTGTCAGCCCCTTTGCATAGGTGGTGTTTGAACAATACTTGCAAGGGTTTGTTCCAAACCTGGACTTAGGGACATGTGTCAGCCCCTTTGCACAGGTGGTGCTGGCACAATACTTGCAAGGGTTTGTTCCAAACCTGGACTTAGGAACATGTGTCAGCCCCTTTGCATAGGTGGTGTTTGAACAATACTTGCAAGGGTTTGTTCCAAACCTGGACTTAGGGACATGTGTGAGCCCCTTTGCACAGGTGGTGCTGGCACAATACTTGCAAGGGTTTGTTCCAAACCTGGACTTAGGAACATGTGTCAGCCCCTTTGCACAGGTGGTGCTGGAACAATACTTGCAAGGGTTTGTTCCAAACCTGGACTTAGGGACATGTGTCAGCCCCTTTGCACAGGTGGTGCTGGAACAATACTTGCAAGGGTTTGTTCCAAACCTGGACTTTGGGACACGTGTCAGACTCTTTGGACAGGTGGTGCTGGAACAATACTTGCAAGGGTTTGTTCCAAACCTGGACTTAGGGACATGTGACAGCCCCTTTGCAAAGGTGGTGCTGGAACAATACTTGCATGGGTTTGTTCCAAACCTTGACTTAAGGACATGTGTCAGCCCCTTTGCACAGGTGGTGCTGGAACAATACTTGCAAGGGTTTGTTCCAAACCTGGACTTAGGAACATGTGTCAGCCCCTTTGCACAGGTGGTGCTGGAACAATACTTGCAAGGGTTTGTTCCAAACCTGGACTTAGGGACACGTGTCAGCCCCTTTGCACAGGTGGTGCTGGAACAATACTTGCAAGGGTTTGTTCCAAACCTGGACTTAGGGACACGTGGCAGCCCCTTTGCAAAGGTGGTGCTGGAACAATACTTGAAAAGGGTTTGTTCCAAACCTGGACTTAGGGACATGTGTCAGCCCCTTTGCAAAGGTGGTGCTGGAACAATACTTGCAAGGGTTTGTTCCAAACCTTGACTTATGGACACGTGTCAGCCCCTTTGCACAGGTGGTGCCGGAACAATACTTGCAAGGGTTTGTTCCAAACCTGGACTTAGGGACATGTGTCAGCCCCTTTGCACAGGTGGTGCTGGAACAATACTTGCAAGGGTTTGTTCCAAACCTGGACTTAGGGACATGTGTCAGCCCCTTTGCACAAGTGGTGCTGGAACAATACTTGCAAGGGTTTGTTCCAAACCTTGACTTATGGACATGTGTCAGCCCCTTTGCACAGGTGGTGCTGGAACAATACTTGAAAGGGTTTGTTCCAAACCTGGACTTAGGGACATGTGTCAGCCCCTTTGCACAGGTGGTGCTGGATCAATACTTGCAAGGGTTTGTTCCAAACCTGGACTTAGGGACATGTGTCAGCCCCTTTGCACAGGTGGTGCCGGAACAATACTTGCAAGGGTTTGTTCCAAACCTGGACTTAGGGACATGTGTCAGCCCCTTTGCACAGGTGGTGCTGGAACAATACTTGCAAGGGTTTGTTCCAAACCTGGACTTAGGGACTTGTGTCAGCCCATTTGCACAGGTGGTGCCGGAACAATACTTGCAAGGGTTTGTTACAAACCTGGACTTAGGGACATGTGTCAGCCCCTTTGCAAAGGTGGTGCCGGAACAATACTTGAAAGGGTTTGTTCCAAACCTTGACTTAGGGACATGTGTCAGCCCCTTTGCACAAGTGGTGCTGGAACAATACTTGCAAGGGTTTGTTCCAAACCTGGACTTAGGGACATGTGTCAGCCCCTTTGCACAAGTGGTGCTGGAACAATACTTGCAAGGGTTTGTTCCAAACCTTGACTTAGGGACATGTGTCAGCCCCTTTGCACAGGTGGTGCTGGAACAATACTTGCAAGGGTTTGTTCCAAACCTGGACTTAGGGACACGTGTCAGCCCCTTTCCACAGGTGGTGCTGGAACAATACTTGCAAGGGTTTGTTCCAAACCTGGACTTAGGGACATGTGTCAGCCCCTTTGCACAAGTGGTGCTGGAACAATACTTGCAAGGGTTTGTTCCAAACCTGGACTTAGGGACACGTGTCAGCCCCTTTCCACAGGTGGTGCTGGAACAATACTTGCAAGGGTTTGTTCCAAACCTGGACTTAGGGACATGTGTCAGCCCCTTTGCACAGGTGGTGCCGGAACAATACTTGCAAGGGTTTGTTCCAAACCTGGACTTAGGGACATGTGTCAGCCCCTTTGCACAGGTGGTGCTGGAACAAAACTTGCAAGGGTTTGTTCCCAACCTGGACTTAGGGACATGTGTCAGCCCCTTTGCACAGGTGGTGCCGGAACAATACTTGCAAGGGTTTGTTCCACACCTGGACTTTGGGACATGTGTCAGCCCCTTTGCACAGGTGGTGCTCGAACAATACTTGCAAGGGTTTGTTCCAAACCTGGACTTAGGGACATGTGTCAGCCCCTTTGCACAGGTGGTGCTGGAACAATACTTGCAAGGGTTTGTTCCAAACCTGGACTTAGGAACATGTGTAAGCCCCTTTGCACAGGTGGTGCTGGAACAATACTTGCAAGGGTTTGTTCCAAACCAGGACTTAGGGACATGTGTCAGCCTCTTTGCACGGGTGGTGCTGGAACAATACTTGCAAGGGTTTGTTCCAAACTTGGACTTAGGGACAAGTGTCAGCCTCTTTGCACAGGTGGTGCTGGAACAATACTTGCAGGGGTTTGTTCCAAACCTGGACTTAGGGACACGTGTCAGCCCCTTTCCACAGTTGGTGCTGGAACAATACTTGCAAGGGTTTGTTCCAAACCTTGACTTAGGGACATGTGTCAACCCCTTTGCACAGGTGGTGCTGGAACAATACTTGCAAGGGTTTGTTCCAAACCTGGACTTTGGGACATGTGTCAGTCCCTTTGCACAGGTGGTGCCGGAACAATACTTACAAGGGTTTGCTCCAAACCTGGACTTAGGGACATGTGTCAGCCCCTTTGCACAGGTGGTGCCAGAACAATACTTGCAAGGGTTTGTTCCAAACCTGGACTTAGGGACATGTGTCAGCCCCTTTGCACAGGTGGTGCCGGAACAATACTTGCAAGGGTTTGTTCCAAACCTGGACTTAGGGACATGTGTCAGCCCCTTTGCACAGGTGGTGCCGGAACAATACTTGCAAGGGTTTGTTCCAAACCTGGACTTAGGGACACGTGGCAGCCCCTTTGCACAGGTGGTGCCGGAACAATACTTGCAAGGGTTTGTTCCAAACCTGGACTTAGGGACACGTGTCAGCCCCTTTGCACAGGTGGTGCCGGGACAATACTTGCAAGGGTTTGTTCCAAACCTGGACTTAGGGACATATGTCAGCCCCTTTGCACAGGTGGTGCTGGAACAATACTTGCAAGGGTTTGTTCCAAACCTGGAGTTAGGGACATGTGACAGCCCCTTTGCACAGGTGGTGCCGGAACAATACTTGCATGGGTTTGTTCCAAACCTGGACTTAGGGACATGTAACAGCCCCTTTGCACAGGTGGTGCCGGAACAATACTTGCAAGGGTTTGTTCCAAACCTGGACTTAGGGACATGTGTCAGCCCCTTTGCACAGGTGGTGCCGGAACAATACTTGCAAGGGTTTGTTCCAAACCTGGACTTAGGGACATGTGTCAGCCCCTTTGCACAGGTGGTGCCGGAACAATACTTGCAAGGGTTTGTTCCAAACCTGGGCTTAGGGACACGTGTCAGCCCCTTTGCACGGGTGGTGCCGGAACAATACTTGCAAGGGTTTGTTCCAAACCTGGACTTAGGGACATGTGGCAGCCCCTTTGCACAGGTGGTGCTGGAACAATACTTGCAAGGGTTTGTTCCAAACCTGGACTTAGGGACATGTGTCAGCCCCTTTGCAAAGGTGGTGCTGGAACAATACTTGCAAGGGTTTGTTCCAAACCTGGACTTAGGGACATGTGTCAGCCCCTTTGCACAGGTGGTGCCGGAACAATACTTGCAAGGGTTTGTTCCAAACCTGGACTTAGGAACATGTGTCAGCCCCTTTGCACAGGTGGTGCTGGAACAATACTTGCAAAGGTTTGTTCCAAACCTGGACTTAGGGACACGTGTCAGCCCCTTTGCACAGGTGGTGCTGGAACAATACTTGCAAGGGTTTGTTCCAAACCTGGACTTAGGGTCATGTGTCAGCCCCTTTGCACAGGTGGTGCTGGAACAATACTTGCAAGGGTTTGTTCCAAACCTGGACTTAGGGACATGTGTCAGCCCCTTTGCACAGGTGGTGCTGGAACATTACTTGCAAGGGTTTGTTCCAAACCTGGACTTAGGGACATGTGTCAGCCCCTTTGCACAGGTGGTGCTGGAACAACACTTGCAAGGATTTGTTCCAAACCTGGACTTAGGGACGTGTGTCAGCCCCTTTGCAAAGGTGGTGCTGGAACAATACTTGCAAGGGTTTGTTCCAAACCTTGACTTAAGGACATGTGTCAGCATCTTTGCACGGGTGGTGCTGGAACAATACTTGCAAGGGTTTGTTCCAAACCTGGACTTAGGGACATGTGCCAGCCCCTGTGTACAGGTGGTGCTGGAACAATACTTGCAAAGGTTTGTTCCAAACCTGGACTTAGGGACACGTGTCAGCCCCTTTGCACAGGTGGTGCTGGTACAATACTTGCAAGGGTTTGTTCCAAACCTGGACTTAGGGACATGTGTCAGCCCCTTTGCACAGGTGGTGCCGGAACAATACTTGCAAGGGTTTGTTCCAAACCTGGACTTAGGGACATGTGTCAGCCCCTTTGCAAAGGTGGTGCTGGAACAATACTTGCAAGGGTTTGTTCCAAACCTGGACTTAGGGACATGTGTCAGCCCCTTTGCACAGGTGGTGCCGGAACAATACTTGCAAGGGTTTGTTCCAAACCTGGACTTAGGGACACGTGTCAGCCCCTTTGCACAGGTGGTGCTGGAAGAATACTTGCAAGGGTTTGTTCCAAACCTGGACTTAGGGACATGTGTCAGCCCCTTTGCACAGGTGGTGCTGGAACAATTTTAGAGTGAGGTTGCAGACATCAATGTGACATCACTGAACTCGTAGAAATTGTGAAAAATCCTAGCTTCACACAAAGCCAAGTGCAGCAAATGTATTTCAGCAGGAGACTGGTAAGGGTGTGGTTTGTAGCCGGTGGTGCCTTTTGTAGCACACTGTTGCAAATATATTACTAAAGCATCGAATGGTAGTGGACGGCTGGCCAAACTGTCATGTGCACTGATAACAGTGCATACCACTCCCCGTGGGTGCCTGTTATCCCCCTGGCCGCGACGCCAAGACATCGGAACATAAAATAAAACGATAATAAACCGCGGTTTTTATCGTTTTATTTTTATTTTCTTTACACTGCTGGAAAGGGGGGCAACGCTCCTCTGCTATAGCGGAGGAGCCCCCACTGCTCCCAGGCGTTTCCCCACATGAAAGTCCCACGTGATTGGCTGGGGGTCAGAGATTGCTATCAATCCTATTTCTATCCTCTTCGGCACCCTTAGTAGAGAACTGGAGCCCCAAACGACATCGCTCCTGGAGTACATCCCATGACTTGAGTGAAAAGAAGATGTATTGTCTGTTGCTGGATACATCTGATGTGTCTAAATCAGCCAAAGCAACCCATAGCCGGTGCCCTGAGCGTATATACTTTGTGATTATCTATTAATGGGTTTTGTATTATGTTGAAGTCACCTATCCAGATTCATTCTTTCTTCATCTTATGTTTGATTAAATCTATTAAGGATAAACAAACATGCTCTTGGTCGGGATTGGGGGTACACAAAACCACCTGTGTCATAGCCCTTCCTTCCAATAAGCTCACAACTATTGTATATCTCCTTTTTTATTGGTGTTAATTATGTGTTTAATTTCAAGTCATAATTATTTGTGCATTGCTGTCATAACTCCACAAGCTTTCTTCCTGGTAGTGGTATGGAATGGATTCAAGTATTGCCCATGGGACATCAATCTTGTGTTTCTTGGCAGTAATTGGGCCTCTTGTAGGCCAATGATATCTGGTTGTTCAGACAACCTAGCCTCCAGGTCTTGTGCATTTCACAGGAGAGTTAATACGGTGAACAACCCATGTTGAAAGTTGTACCATACTTGTGGTTACAATACTATAGCGTGTGGGCACGACTTTGTAAAGTGGCATGCCCTGTCCTGTTTGTCTATTGTGAATTCCCTCCTCCACAAAAACAGTTCCAAAGGTCCCCATCCCAAACTTCCCCTTCATGAACCTACAAAATCATCATTTCAGGCTTACTTTGGAGAAGGACATTGTTAATCTCCTGGTGGGACCATAAACCAAGACCTGTGGCCAACAACTATCTATTCCCCACCCATCGCCCACCCTGGTTCCATGGAAACCTTGCCGTTAGGTCTCCCATACTCTTCGCGGATGAGATCAGAAAGAGGGGATGAACCAACTAGGCGGTCCTGTGGTTTCTCTTTTCAACGAGTCATCTTTTATAAGTCCCAAACAATAAGCAATGGATTGTTTGCAGGTAGTTGATTGCATCAAGCATAGAATTGGAAGATTGTTTGATGTTCTCATGTTATTCCTTTTCTTGTTGTCTCGTAGTCCTCCATTGTTTTTCAGAGTTTGGTCTGGTTGGGTAATGATCTTCAAGTAGCTCCAGGATTCCTTTGCCTTTTTCCAGTGTGCGCTTGATGTGGTTTTTAGGACTGACCTGGAACCACAGTGTGAATGGGAATGTCCACCAAGAGCGGACTCCCTTCTTAATTCAGATGTAGTCGCTATCAAGGCTGGCCTTGTCATAAAGGAAATCTGTAAGAGATCTTGAAAAATCTGAATTTGTAATGCTCAGATTTCTACAGCTTCTTTCCCTGCCACGGTGGGGACTTGGAGGAAACAGTCGGACACCATGAGGCGATGCGGGTGGTATGTGGTGTAAGGGTGGTATGTGGTGTAAGGGGTAGTGAGCAACTGGGGGTATGGGCGGAATGGTGGTGACACTTCAGCTATCTTTATCACACGTGTGTACGGGGAGGGTCAATTGGGAGAGGGTTCTTTCGGGTTCCGGGTCGATGTTCTCATTCTGTCCATTTGCTGCTGGTCTCCGGGTTGTAGACGACAGAGCTTTATGTTTCTTATCAAACTAATGAAACAGAAGTTATTCATATAGGACATTGTTTTATTTTCTTGCGTCTGCCAGAATTCTGTCTATCAATGTTGAGTTTGCCTAGGATGTCTCTGTCTCGCCTCTCGTGACCCCCCCATGACACCCCAACTCTGTGTGCTGTAACAATGCCAATGTTGTGGTTGTCCAGGTGTTTGTTTGTTCTATTCTTATCTCCTTCCTATCATGAGTGTAGGACTCTCTGCGGTTGAGGAGCACTAACATACTACTTATAGTAGATCCTTTCTCCTCCAATGAGTGGGTACGCCTCACGGGTGGCAGCTGGGCTCATCCCTGCCCAGCGTGTCGACTTTAGTGGTCATCTCCTCTGGGCAGCGGGATGGGCTTGGGTCCTCAACTGATTGACTCCTGTGTAGACCTGGATCTTTGGATACCAGTGTCCTGCGTACAGCGTTTGTGACTCTCTGTCGCCGCTGCAGGGCCAGGATGCTGATGGTTCGCTGATTGGACTTGGTATTGGTCTACACCAGAGGTCTTCAAACTGTGGGGTGCGCCCCCTGGGAGGCTGTGGCTGCATCTGTAGGGGGGCGCGAATGCGTCTTCAACTACCTGTAAATGAAGATGGTCTGGAAGTGTGATTTTGTTTATCTGGCACACTTAAAGGCTGCCTTCATTTACATAAAAAAAAGTATGTGAACTGCGATCCTGAGTTTCATGGGGCAGGGTCAGTAAGTGGGGTCAAAGGGTGAAAGAAGTGGCTAAAAAGCCCACATAAAATAGCAGATGCATTTTAAATGAAAAATAAATGCCAGGTAAACTAATGGGTGGGAAATGTACTATTTTAGGTGGTCAAATCTCATTTGGCTAATGCATTCACTGCAGAGTCCCTGTGTGTGACAAGACAGTCACAGAACGTAATCCTAGTTGCACAGTGGAAAATAGTGGCTGTGTATTTATGATTTGATTTGATTTATAGATTTGTATAGCGCACGTGTGACCAAGGGCGTCTTGGCGCATGAAATTGGCAGGAACGCTGAAGTTTGGCAGGACCTTGTGATGCTAATACAATGTTCGAGCAGGTCAGTTGACGAATAACCATGGGCCATATTATCAAGGATCGGTGATAACATTATCGCCGCTTTAGCGGCAGGAAACTGCCGCTAAAGCGGCGATAATGGGCTTGATAATATGCCCAAGGGAATTCCCATAGAAGCCCAGGTTCACACAAGAACATGGGCTTCTATGGGAATTCACAAGGGCATATTATCAAGCCCATTATCGCCGCTTTAGCAGCAGTTTCCTGCCGCTAAAGCGGCGATAATGTTATCGCCGATCCTTGATAATATGGCCCCATGTTTTCAGCAGTCTTATAAACAACATGAGCGATGTGCTGCTCTTTATCGAGACTGGCAGGAGGTTCCAAGTTTTCGCTGTCCCCAATAGGAAGCTTCTGCCCCCCCCCCCCCCAGCGAACCTGCTTGAACCGGGGTATTAATAGCAGTTTTGAATGAGATGATCTTAGATTTCTGGCTGGCATATACCCTTTCAAATGCGTCCTCAAGTACAGTGGTCCTTTACCCTGGAGGGTCTTATGCGCTAGGCATTGTGATTTGAATGTAATTCTTTTTTCCACTCGGAGCCAGTGGAGGTCTCTCAATCTATTGATTCATATTTGGGGATGTCCAGTATTAATCTAGCTGCAGCATTGTGCATTCGCTGCAGCTTTAATAAAAACTGAGCTTCTATTCCCACATATAGGGCATTGCCATAGTCCAGTCTAAAAAGGGCCAAGATGGTGACAAGTGTTTTTAATAAAAGGGCGGATCTTCCTGATCATCTTTAAAATACCCCAGAGGGTAGAGGCAAGCTTGTTGATCTGACACTCAGATGTCAATCTGTCATCAAATACAACACCTGGGTTCTTAACGTTAGAGACTGGAATTGGGCATTTGCCCAAATTAGCTGGCCACCTTCTTGGAGACCAAAAGGACGCGCTGGATCCTAGCAGCAAAACTTTGTTTTTTTCGCCGTTCAATTTCAGGCAGTTGGTCTGCTTCCAGGTATTTACTTGCGACATGCAGTTGTTAAAGCGATCGGCTGTCTCTTCTACATTATTTGAGACTGATACCACCACCTCAGTGTCATCGGCATAGGAGACCACCGAGAAACCACATCGCCTAATGATCGATGCCAAAGGAGCCACATAGATATTAAAAAGTGTGGGGCTCAAAGAGGAACCTTGAGGCCCCCCACATGGCAGTTTGAAAGATTTGGACACCGATCCACCCACTTCTACTGCAAAAGTTCTGTCTGTTAGATAGGATGACAGTAGAGGAAGGGAGGAATCTTGAATTCCCAACTCCGCTAGTCTACCAATTAACACTTCATGATTAACTGTATCGAAGGCCGCCGATAGATCTAACAAAATCAAGGCGGCCTTCCCTTCTGCATCTAGTGTTCTTCTAAGTTCCTCTGCTGCCATGACCGGAGCAGTCTCTGTTCCGTGGCCCTCTCTAAACCCATATTGTGAATGGTCCAGGATGTCTCTGGTGGAAATAAAAGTTGTAATCTGTATGTTAAGCAATTTCTCCAACACCTTAGATGGAAAAGGAATCCTAGAGATCGGACGGTAACTACTAGGTCCCTAAGGGCAGAGGTTGGGTTTCTTTAACAGAGGCAGGACTGAGGCTGCCTTCCATGCCTCCGAAAACAGGCCTGACTGTATTATCTCTGTTAACACTACTCTAAGTAGTTCACTGAATATTTCAGTGAACAGATGGAAAACTTTAGGAGGAGAGGCGTCTTACGGGGCTCATGACTTGGTTGTCTTCACCACTTGAGTGATCTGTTCTACCAAGGGAGAGGAAAAGGAGAAACCCGTGCCGGGTGTGTGAGTGTCTGGCCCTGGCTTAGTTATCTTGGAGGAGGAGTGATTGCTACCTTTGAAGGTTTTATACACTGTCTCAACTTTGTTTATAAAAAATAGTCCCAGAGTATTACAAAATTCCGGGCTACAAGTCGTCTGAGATTTAGCTGAAAGATTGGCTATTTTTTTTACTGTAGCAAACAGCTCCCTGCTGGAGTTCTTGGCCTCCAATATTTTCGTTGTAAAATATTAGCTTTTTTCCTCAATGATCAGTTTCTTGTATTCTGACAGTGTATGTGCATATTCAATTTTTCTCGCCTGATCATAATTAACTCTCCACTTTCTTTCGGACCCTCTGCATGCTTTTTTTTGTGCTCTAAGTTTTTCTGAGAACCAAGGTTCAGAGGGTTTTTTCCTTCTGGACAAAAAAAGTCTTTTTGGGGGCTACCGGATCTACCGGTGGTTAAACTGTGAACCACCGCATTGGTATCAGATACAAAGTTCGGTTTAGATGCGAGTAATTGGGCCTGTAAATCAGGGGTATATATTTTGGCCCAATCATGGTGAGTGACCGAGATGGGTGTGCTTATTGATGATACTTGTTGCCAATGAGCCCTTACAGTGAGTATTATAGCTCTGTGGTCCGACCAAGCGACAGGGATAACCTCAAGAATTTTGAGCATAGTATTAGAGGTAAAAATTCCATCCAGGGTATGTCCAGCGACATGTGTCTCTTGCTTAACTATATGTCCCAGTGAGAACCCTGCCATAGCGTCCATAAGTACGGTAGTGTTGTGGTCTGCTGCATTTTCTAGGTGATAGTTAAAATCTCCTAATACTGTAAAACCAGAACTGTTTATACTGGATTCCAAGAAGGGACTGATTTTGTCCATAAGAGGGGTCCGTGCCTTCGGCGGACGACATATAAGAAGTCCTTTTAGTGTGTAGTTAATATTAAGTAGTATCTGGAAGCCTAGCATTTCACAGTCAGGAGAGCTATCCAACCACTGCCAGTTCTTTTCTAGAAATGATGGCTAGCCCCCCCCCCCGCTTGAGTGTTCTATCAGGTCTGGTCATGGTATAGCCTGCGGGAAGTGCTAGTGCCAGCTCTGGGTCTGAGGGTGCATCTGCCCACGTCTCAGTTATAAAAGCCAGATCGAGCTTATGGCTTTCTATCATTTCTGCAATTTCCGTATTATGTTTTACTAACGAGCGTGCGTTAATTAACACAGCTTTAATCCCCGTAGTGGTATCCGTGTGCGCTGGTTTTTGATGTATTGTCAAGGACTTGACTCTCAAAAAACTGAGCTGCAACCTACAGTGCTCGCACTTCGTGGGCTCCTTCTGGAGATCAAGTAGCGGACAACAAGATGTTTTGCACCTTGAGCTCAACTTCAATAGCTGTTCTCTTGAATATGTCACATTTCTCCGTTCTTCTGAGAAATGCACAGGGGTTCTGGTGCTAGGCGCGGGCCAGGCGCAGACGGCGCAGATGGGCTTGCCTTTGGCGCACCTTTGTCGCGCTGGCGGCACGTCCGCTGCATGCATCCGCTGCACACGTGCGCTCTAGCATCGGGTTAAGTAGGGGTTTCCACGGGAAGACTGGCCCGCTAACCGCTCTCACACGGAAGTATCCAAAATCCCTCCAACGTTTCAGCCTAATAGCGCCCTCCGCTCAACGGCACTTGCCGCGTCGGACTGAGGTGTAAGATGGCGAGATCGCGAGTCAAGCACCCGGTCACCCGAACTAAGTGCAGCACCAAGAGCAGCGCTAAGTAAGCGCGAGTGTGCAAATAACAAATTAAAACAGTTGGAACCGTAACATAAAAGTAGCAGCAATTTTCAATATTCAATTATAAAATATTTACACTTTAAGATAAATTAGAACGCATCAAGCAGCACCGCCGTAACGCAGCAGTCCTACCGCTTCCGCTTTATAGTGCTACGAAGTCCCAGCCGGTAACAGAAAACACTGTGAATATGTCAGTCATTATTTATATCTATATCTTTGTAATAAGTAATCAGACCAAACCTCAGCACATTTTTATATTTGTCCATTAAAAGGAAATGCTGCAGAACTCATCTGGCCACATTACCTTGAGAAGAATGAATATTTGTCCCCGTGGCGCTCCAAGCGATTGCACCAGTTACAGCCTCTACTGGCTCCCAAGCACTCTTTATATTTCATGATTAACCAGCTGCACGCCTTTACCTTTCAGGCAGCAGAGATGGAATTTTGTGTTTTACACAAAGGGCTAGAGAGCCCCCTTTGTGTCTCAGGCCTCGGCGTGATGGCCCAGTGGAGCGGGCAGAGCAGCCAGCCTGCTTCGCAGAGCTCTAGGTATGATTGGTGCAGCCGGTGCTGTGGCACCAGGACCCAGTGGTATGAGGGGCCAGCTAAACTCCATGTCTGTTTTACTATTCTTCCTAATTTGCATTAGGGCCCAGCGGCCCCTTGCTCTGGCCGTGTTGTTTTGGGGGTCTGAGTAATGGTCCAGGGGTGGGGAAAATTGAAGCAGAGGAGACACAGTGCTGTGGGCATCAGAGAGATGCCAGTGACTGGGATGAGGAAAAATGGGAGCTCATGTTTTTACCAAAGGGCAGAGAAGACATCCCACTTGATAAGGTATTAGCTATCATCCGCGAATCAGGTGCAGTGGCACCGGGGTCCAGAGGTCTGAGGGTCCCACTGAAATACAATTATTCCTTTCTTTTAAAAAACAAAAGGTGTATGGGAGATCATTTTTCCAGCTAGCATTAAGCCAAGGGCACATTTGCTGCAAAAAGGGGTGCAACACGGTGATTCTTGGCAATTCACTTAATTTTTGTGAGCCTTAAAAAACAAAAAACAATCTGAGATTGTGTAATGTAATTGGAGGAGATTTCTTGCAATTCAGGGCCACAGTTATCCTTACTGCAGGAGGTGCAGATGCATTGGAGCCGAGGAGCGCGACGGGCTCACAACACCCCAATTATGGGGAGCAGAGTAGTTTTGGTTAATTTATGCTCTTGTTTGATTCATTTGCTCTTTCATGAGTCTCACATTTACTGTGTATCATACAGCATAGAAAACAACTCATTGGGTTTAATGGTGCTCGCCATCTGCGGTGTCAAGTAGGGGGATCAGCATCTCCGCCGGTCCTCACTAGGTGGCCTTTGGGATTCACGTATCTCATAGCAGAGCAGCCACTCGTGGCTGCTGCTCAATCTCCTCCTCCTCCCTCAGGATTTGTCCAGTATGGCCATCACTGTTTCTCGGGCTAAAGAAGGACAACAATTCTTTCAGAAGCAGCATCACCTCATCCTGTGTCTCAAAGGGGAGGTTCTGTGTCCACACATCTTCTCAGGTCACCCCAGGTCCTGTGTCGAGTCGGTAGATGTTGTTTTGACCAGTACGAGTGGGGTCTTAACTAGAGCTCATCCCTGGTCCACCGGGCTTGCTCTTAACTGGAGCTCATCCCTGGACCGCCAGGTTTGCTCCTAACTGGAACTCATCCCTGGACCACCAGGCTTGCTCTTAGCTGGAGCTCATCCCTGGACCACCAGCTTGGCTCTTAACTGGAGCTCATCCCTGGACCGCCCGGCTTGCTCTTAACTAAAGGTCATCCCTGGACCACCTGGCTTGCTCCTAACTGGAACTCATCCCTGGACCGCCCGGCTTGGTCTTAACTGAAGGTCATCCCTGGACCGCCTGGCTTGCTCCTAACTGGAACTCATCCCTGGACCACCAGGCTTGCTCTTCGCTGGAGCTCATCCCTGGACCGCCAGGCTTGCTTTTAACTGGAGCTCATCCCTGGACCGCCAGGCTTGCTCTTAACTGGAGCTCATTTCTGGACCACCAGGCTTGCTCGTAGCTGGAGCTCATGCCTAGACCACCAGGCTTGCTCTTAGCTGGAGCTCATCCCTGGACCACCAGGCTTGCTCTTAACTGGAGCTCATCCCTGGACCACCAGGCTTGCTCCTAACTGGAGACCCTGGACCACCTGGCTTGCTCCTAACTGGAGCTCATCCCTAGAGGACCAGGCTTGCTCCTAACTGGAGTCATCCCTGGACCACCAGGCTTGCTCTTAACTGGCGCTCATCCCTGGACTACCAGGCTTGCTCTTAACTGGAGCCCATCCCTGGACCACAAGACTTGCTCTTATCTGGAGCTCATCCCTGGACCACCAGGCTTGCTCTTAACTGGAGCTCATCCCTGGACTGCCAGGCTACATCCCTGGACCACCCGGCTTGCTCTTAGCTGAAGCTCATCCCTGGACCACCAGTCTTTCTCCTAAGTGGAGCTCATCCCCGGACCACCAGGCTTGCTCCTAAGTGGAGCTCATCCCTGGACCACCAGGCTTGCTCTTAGCTGAAGCTCATCCCTGGACCGCCAGGCTTGCTCTTAACTGTAGCTCATCCCTGGACCACCAGGCGTGCTCTTAGCTGGAGCTCATCCCTGGACCGCCAGGCTTGCTCTTAACTGGAGCTCATCCTTAACTGGAGCTCATCCCTGGACCGCCAGGCTTTCTCTTAACTGGAGCTCATCCCTGAACCTCCAGGCTTGCTCTTAGCTAGAGCTCATCCCTGGACCGCCAGGCTTGCTCCTAACTGGAGCTCATCTGGACCGCCAGGCTTGCTTTTAACTGGAGCTCATCCCTGGACCGCCAGGCTTGCTTTTAACTGGAGCTCATCCCTGGACCACCAGGCTTGCTCTTAACTGGAGGTCATCCCTGATCCTCCAGGCTTGCTCTTGCTAGGGCTCATCCCTGGACCGCCAGGCTTGCTCCTAACTGGAGCTCATCCCTGGACCGCCAGGCTTGCTTTTAACTGGAGCTCATCCCTGGACCACCAGGCTTGCTCTTAGCTGGAGCTCATTCCTGGACCACCAGGCTAGCATCGGAACTCCATTGGTCTTTCTCTCAGTCTCAGTCTGCGCTCTCATTCTGGTACTATGACTTCTAACAAAGGACTGAGCTGCTGACTTATATCTGGATCAAACTCCTAGAACATCCTTTATCCTCTGGTCTCTTAAACTCCAGCAAATAATTTTGCACATAGATTCACAAAATAACTTTAGGAAACTTTGATTATGGATCATTACCATTGTGTAAGGAATGGAAGTAAAACAAAATGACCTCATGTACTATTTCCTCTTCTTTTCCCAGGAAAAAAAAATACCCTACCTGAGGACTACAGCTTCTGAAACAAAAATACACATGACTACCTGCATGAAGCTGCCAAGAGCAATTTGGCGCAGACCTCTGCTGAGATTCTGTGTCGTCCAGTCCTCATACAACCAGTCAACTATCACTTTTCGATCAGGCAAGTGTATCCTAAAAATCTTGTGGTGGTCTTATTAGACTGTTGCCCGTCTAATGATGGAGGAAACCTTGCTGCGGTAGGAACATTTAAAATCCTAAATAAGATCCTGGTCTGGCGAGCTTTGTGGGATCACTGGGGGAAGTCCAATATGCGCGGTCCTACTCATGCGATGCTCCAGGCCTCTCTCTGTGGTGGCCATTTTGTCCTCTCTTGGAGTGTGATCTGCCTTTTGCTCAATAGTATGACACACCAAGCCTCTCTGCCATTTTGAGGGCCCTTTTGCATCTATTTTAAAAGCTTGGCATGCTTTTTCCCAGACATGAAACAACCATGTCATGATTCTATCATCAGATATTCCTTCAGGTGCACTCTGCAATGCACACACATTCATGTATTATGATTAGAACAGCTTTGAAAGTACTCTGTGCGATGCACATGCATTATTGTTGACTAAAGTCTGAGTAGAGTTGAAAATATTGCAAATAATTCGGCAGCACTATATAAATGTGGTGGTGCACGCTTGTGGCAATATGGCAGTGAGGAGTTAGAATAAATTAGCAGGAAAATATACGGATGGATGACATACATTTTACAACGTAGTGGCACATTTGTGACATGTCTATTTATCAGTCTCACCTTTTTCCATTATTTGGTCTATTGGAGCAAATGATTAGAGACCAAGTGATTTGCCACTAACATACTAAACAAGCATTTGTGATGCAATAGGTCTCGCATTTATGAGAGTTTGAGCTATTGGCATTGTAAATGACAATGCCTTTTATTGATATGTTTTAAAAACAACACATAAATAAAAGGCATTGTCATTTACAATGCCAATAGCTTAAACTCTCGGAAATGCGAGACCTGATGCATTACAAATGCATGCTATAAAAAAAAATTAAAAGCGTTCGGAGAGAGCGTGTCCTGCCTGCAAAGCTATAAAGAAATAGTGCTCGGAGGCTGTAATTAAAGCATGCCGAGCAACAACACGCGTAACAGGGGGTGTCGCCATGGGAGGTTACAAAATGAGACATGGCAGTACTAAGGAGGGTCTAGTAAGCCTTTTGACCAATAAATAGCCACCGTTTACACTGGTGAATGACACAAGCTAATGAAAAATGTGGGCAGAGAGTGGGCGGAGCTTCAAGTCCCTACTTTAATACAGCATGCACAGGCTCGACCTAAAGGTGAAAGAAAGTCTCTTAACTATGTAGAATCCACAATTTGGATCTGCCTATCGGAGGAATTGTATATTGGATGGACTCTTGATGGTGTTAGCTCAACAGATCACTCAAGCAAAGCAGATGGTTATTATGGTGACTAATGACAGAGGGAACCTTATTGTAATGCCAGCACTTTGCCTTTCAAGGGGCACCGATTCATGTATCCAACAGAGGTGGATGCAAGCATCGCAACGATAAACCAAAACCATGGCTGGCATGAAACACAGAATGTAAACATTGTGGGAGTTTGGGTGCCTTTGCTAAAAATGTGTAGAACACAAAAGAAGAATAACTTTTATTTACAAGAAGATGTTGCCAATAACAAGGAGGATGTGGAAAATGTAGTTCCAATGGCACAAGATCATTGCAAGGGCAAACCTATGTGAATATTGTCGAGAACAGGCTCTTTGAATACATGGTGTATTTGGAGGCACCTGTTACCTTAGTTGGCAACACATTTAAGAAAGAAAGAGTGGCCACATCTTAAGCTGAAGGAACCAGACCTCCAAGCCCGAGGGTGCCAGGCAAGAGATGCAGTTTTAGAGGAGTACCTTTGGGCTGAAGGTGCCAGACCTCCAACCTCGAGGGTGCCAGACAAGAGATGCAGTTTTAGAGGGCTACCTTGGGGCTGAAGGAGCCAGACCGCCAACCCCGAGGGTGCCAGGCAAGAGATGCAGTTTTAGAGGGCTACCTTTGGGCTGAAGGAGCCAGACCTCCAAGCCGGAGGGTGCCAGGCAAGAGATGCAGTTTTAGAGCAGTACCTTTGGGCTGAAGGAGCCAGACCTCCAAGCCCGAGGGTGCCAGACAAGAGATGCAGTTTTAGAGGGCTACCTTGGGGCTGAAGGAACCAGACATCCAAGCCTGAGGGTGCCAGGCAAGAGATGCAGTTTTAGAGGGCTACCTTTGGGCTGAAGGAACCAGACATCCAAGCCCGAGGGTGCCAGACAAGAGATGCAGTTTTAGAGGGCTACCTTGGGGCTGAAAGAACCAGACATCCAAGCCCGAGGGTGCCAGGCAAGAGATGCAGTTTTAGAGGGCTACCTTTGGGCTGTAGGAGCCAGACCTCCAAGCCCGAGGGTGCCAGGCAAGAGATGCAGTTTCAGAGGGCTACCTTTGGGCTGAAGGAGCCAGACCTCCAACCCCGAGGGTGCCAGACAAGAGATGCAGTTTTAGAGGGCTACCTTTGGGCTGAAGGAGCCAGACCTCCAACCCCGAGGGTGCCATGCAAGAGATGCAGTTTTAGAGGGCTACCTTGGGGCTGAAGGAGCCAGACCTCCAACCCCGAGGGTGCCAGGCAAGAGATGCAGTTTTAGAGGGCTACCTTTGGGCTGAAAGAGCCAGACCTCCAACCCCGAGGGTGCCAGACAAGAGATGCAGTTTTAGAGGAGTACCTTTGGGCTGAAGGAGCCAGACATCCAAGCCCGAGGGTGCCAGACAAGAGATGCAGTTTTAGAGGGCTACCTTTGGGCTGAAGGAGCCAGACCTCCAACCCCGAGGGTGCCAGGCAAGAGATGCAGTTTTACAGGGCTACCTTTGGGCTGAAGGAACCAGACATCCAAGCCCGAGGGTGCCAGGCAAGAGATGCAGTTTTAGAGGGCTACCTTGGGGCTGAAGGAGTCAGACATCCAACCCCGAGGGTGCCAGGCAAGAGATGCAGTTTTAGAGGGCTACCTTGGGGCTGAAGGAGCCAGACCTCCAACCCCGAGGGTGCCAGGCAAGAGATGCAGTTTTAGAGGGCTACCTTTGGGCTGAAGGAGCCAGACATCCAAGCCCGAGGGTGCCAGACAAGAGATGCAGTTTTAGAGGAGTACCTTTGGGCTGAAGGAGCCAGACCTCCAACCCCGAGGGTGCCAGGCAAGAGATGCAGTTTTAGAGGGCTACCTTTGGGCTGAAGGAGCCAGACATCCAAGCCCGAGGGTGCCAGGCAAAACATGCAGTTTTAGAGGGCTACCTTGGGGCTGAAGGAGCCAGACATCCAAGCCCGAGGGTGCCAGGCAAGAGATGCAGTTTTAGAGGGCTACCTTGGGGCTAAAGGAGCCAGACCTCCAACCCCGAGGGTGCCAGACAAGAGATGCAGTTTTAGAGGGCTACCTTGGGGCTGAAGGAGCCAGACCTCCAACCCCGAGGGTGCCAGGCAAGAGATGCAGTTTTAGAGGGCTACCTTTGGGCTGAAGGAGCCAGACCTCCAAGCCCGAGGGTGCCAGACAAGAGATGCAGTTTTAGAGGGCTACCTTTGGGCTGAAGGAGCCAGACCTCCAAGCCCGAGGGTGCCAGACAAGAGATGCAGTTTTAGAGGGCTACCTTTGGGCTGAAGGAGCCAGACCTCCAAGCCCGAGGGTGCCAGGCAAGAGATGCAGTTTTAGAGGGCTACCTTTTGGCTGAAGGAGCCAGACATCCAAGCCCGAGGGTGCCAGACAAGAGATGCAGTTTTAGAGGGCTACTTTGGGCTGAAGGAGCCAGACCTCCAACCCCGAGGGTGCCAGACAAGAGATGCAGTTTTAGAGGGCTACCTTGGGGCTGAAGGAGCCAGACCTCCAACCCCGAGGGTGCCAGGCAAGAGATGCAGTTTTAGAGGGCTACCTTTGGGCTGAAGGAGCCAGACATCCAAGCCCGAGGGTGCCAGGCAAGAGATGCAGTTTTAGAGGGCTACCTTTGGGCTGAAGGAGCCAGACATCCAAGCTCGAGGGTGCCAGGCAAGAGATGCAGTTTTAGAGGGCTACCTTTGGGCTGAAGGAGCCAGACCTCCAACCCCGAGGGTGCCAGACAAGAGACGCAGTTTTAGAGGGCTACCTTGGGGCTGAAGGAGCCAGACCTCCAACCCCAAGGGTGCCAGGCAAGAGATGCAGTTTTAGAGGGCTACCTTTGGGCTGAAGGAGCCAGACATCCAAGCCCGAGGGTGCCAGGCAAGAGATGCAGTTTTAGAGGGCTACCTTTGGGCTGAAGGAGCCAGACATCCAAGCCCGAGGGTGCCAGACAACAGATGCAGTTTTAGAGGGCTACCTTGGGGCTGAAGGAGCCAGACCTCCAACCCAGAGGGTGCCAGGCAAGAGATGCTGTTTTAGAGGGCTACCTTTGGGCTGAAGGAACCAGACATCCAAGCCCGAGGGTGCCAGGCAAGAGATGCAGTTTTAGAGGGCTACCTTTGGGCTGAAGGAGCCAGACATCCAAGCCCGAGGGTGCCAGACAAGAGATGCAGTTTTAGAGGGCTACCTTGGGGCTGAAGGAGCCAGACCTCCAACCCAGAGGGTGCCAGGCAAGAGATGCTGTTTTAGAGGGCTACCTTTGGGCTGAAGGAACCAGACCTCCAAGCCCGAGTGTGCCAGGCAAGAGATGCAGTTTTAGAGGAGTACCTTTGGGCTGAAGGAGCCAGACCTCCAACCCCGAGGGTGCCAGACAAGAAATGCAGTTTTAGAGGGCTACCTTTGGGCTGAAGGAACCAGACCTCCAACCCCGAGGGTGCCAGACAAGAGATGCAGTTTTAGAGGGCTACCTTGGGGCTGAAGGAGCCAGACCTCCAACCCCGAGGGTGCCAGGCAAGAGATGCAGTTTTAGAGGGCTACCTTTGGGCTGAAGGAGCCAGACATCCAAGCTCGAGGGTGCCAGGCAAGAGATGCAGTTTTAGAGGGCTACCTTGGGGCTGAAGGAGCCAGACCTCCAAACCCGAGGGTGCCAGGCAAGAGATGCAGTTTTAGAGGGCTATCTTTGGGCTGAAGGAGCCAGACATCCAAGCCCGAGGGTGCCAGGCAAGAGATGCAGTTTTAGAGGGCTACCCTTGGGCTGAAGGTGCCAGACATCCAAGCCCGAGGGTGCCAGACAAGAGATGCAGTTTTAGAGGGCTACCTTGGGACTGAAGGAGCCAGACCTCCAACCCCGAGGGTGCCAAGCAAGAGATGCTGTTTTAGAGGGCTACCTTTGGGCTGAAGGACCCAGACATCCAAGCCCGAGGGTGCCAGACAAGAGATGCTGTTTTAGAGGGCTAACTGTGGGCTGAAGGAGCCAGACCTCCAAGCCCGAGGGTGCCAGGCAAGAGATGCAGTTTTAGAGGAGTACCTTTGGGCTGAAGGAGCCAGACCTCCAACCCCGAGGGTGCCAGACAAGAAATGCAGTTTTAGAGGGCTACCTTGGGGCTGAAGGAACCAGACCTCCAACCCCGAGGGTGCCAGGCAAGAGATGCTGTTTTAGAGGGCTACCTTTGCGCTGAAGGAGCCAGACCTCCAAGCCCGAGGGTGCCAGACAAGAGATGCAGTTTTAGAGGGCTACCTTTGGGCTGAAGGAGCCAGACATCCAAGCCCGAGGGTGCCAGGCAAGAGTTGCAGTTTTAGAGGGCTACCTTTGGGCTGAAGGAGCCAGACATCCAAGCCCGAGGGTGCCAGACAAGAGATGCAGTTTTAGAGGGCTACCTTGGGGCTGAAGGAGCCAGACCGCCATCCCCGAGGGTGCCAGGCAAGAGATGCAGTTTTAGAGGGCTACCTTTGGGCTGAAGGAGCCAGACCTCCAACCCCGAGGGTGCCAGGCAAGAGATGCAGTTTTAGAGGGCTACCTTTGGGCTGAAGGAGCCAGACCTCCAACCCCGAGGGTGCCAGACAAGAGATGCAGTTTTAGAGGACTACCTTTGGGCTGAAGGAGCCAGACATCCAAGCCCGAGGGTGCCAGGCAAGACATGCAGTTTTAGAGGGCTACCTTGGGGCTGAAGGAGCCAGACATCCAAGCCCGAGGGTGCCAGGCAAGAGATGCAGTTTTAGAGGGCTACCTTGGGGCTAAAGGAGCCAGACCTCCAACCCCGAGGGTGCCAGACAAGAGATGCAGTTTTAGAGGGCTACCTTGGGGCTGAAGGAGCCAGACCTCCAACCCCGAGGGTGCCAGGCAAGAGATGCAGTTTTAGAGGGCTACCTTTGGGCTGAAGGAGCCAGACCTCCAACCCCGAGGGTGCCAGACAAGAGATGCAGTTTTAGAGGTCTACCTTGGGGCTGAAGGAGCCAGAACTCCAACCCCGAGGGTGCCAGGCAAGAGATGCAGTTTTAGAGGGCTACCTTTGGGCTGAAGGAGCCAGACCTCCAACCCCGAGGGTGCTAGGCAGGAGATGCAGTTTTAGAGGGCTACCTTTGGGCTGAAGGAGCCAAACCTCCAACCCCGAGGGTGCCAGACAAGAGATGCAGTTTTAGAGGACTACCTTTGGGCTGAAGGAGCCAGACCTCCAACCCCGAGGGTGCCAGGCAAGAGATGCAGTTTTAGAGGGCTACCTTTGGGCTGAAGGTGCCAGACATCCAAGCCCGAGGGTGCCAGACAAGAGATGCAGTTTTAGAGGGCTACCTTGGGACTGAAGGAGCCAGACCTCCAACCCCGAGGGTGCCAAGCAAGAGATGCTGTTTTAGAGGGCTACCTTTGGGCTGAAGGAACCAGACATCCAAGCCCGAGGGTGCCAGACAAGAGATGCTGTTTTAGAGGGCTACCTTTGGGCTGAAGGAGCCAGACCTCCAAGCCCGAGGGTGCCAGGCAAGAGATGCAGTTTTAGAGGAGTACCTTTGGGCTGAAGGAGCCAGACCTCCAACCCCGAGGGTGCCAGACAAGAAATGCAGTTTTAGAGGGCTACCTTGGGGCTGAAGGAACCAGACCTCCAACCCCGAGGGTGCCAGGCAAGAGATGCTGTTTTAGAGGGCTACCTTTGCGCTGAAGGAGCCAGACCTCCAAGCCCGAGGGTGCCAGACAAGAGATGCAGTTTTAGAGGGCTACCTTTGGGCTGAAGGAGCCAGACATCCAAGCCCGAGGGTGCCAGGCAAGAGTTGCAGTTTTAGAGGGCTACCTTTGGGCTGAAGGAGCCAGACATCCAAGCCCGAGGGTGCCAGACAAGAGATGCAGTTTTAGAGGGCTACCTTGGGGCTGAAGGAGCCAGACCGCCATCCCCGAGGGTGCCAGGCAAGAGATGCAGTTTTAGAGGGCTACCTTTGGGCTGAAGGAGCCAGACCTCCAACCCCGAGGGTGCCAGGCAAGAGATGCAGTTTTAGAGGGCTACCTTTGGGCTGAAGGAGCCAGACCTCCAACCCCGAGGGTGCCAGACAAGAGATGCAGTTTTAGAGGACTACCTTTGGGCTGAAGGAGCCAGACATCCAAGCCCGAGGGTGCCAGGCAAGACATGCAGTTTTAGAGGGCTACCTTGGGGCTGAAGGAGCCAGACATCCAAGCCCGAGGGTGCCAGGCAAGAGATGCAGTTTTAGAGGGCTACCTTGGGGCTAAAGGAGCCAGACCTCCAACCCCGAGGGTGCCAGACAAGAGATGCAGTTTTAGAGGGCTACCTTGGGGCTGAAGGAGCCAGACCTCCAACCCCGAGGGTGCCAGGCAAGAGATGCAGTTTTAGAGGGCTACCTTTGGGCTGAAGGAGCCAGACCTCCAACCCCGAGGGTGCCAGACAAGAGATGCAGTTTTAGAGGTCTACCTTGGGGCTGAAGGAGCCAGACCTCCAACCCCGAGGGTGCCAGGCAAGAGATGCAGTTTTAGAGGGCTACCTTTGGGCTGAAGGAGCCAGACCTCCAACCCCGAGGGTGCTAGGCAGGAGATGCAGTTTTAGAGGGCTACCTTTGGGCTGAAGGAGCCAAACCTCCAACCCCGAGGGTGCCAGACAAGAGATGCAGTTTTAGAGGACTACCTTTGGGCTGAAGGAGCCAGACCTCCAACCCCGAGGGTGCCAGGCAAGAGATGCAGTTTTAGAGGGCTACCTTTGGGCTGAAGGAGCCAGACCTCCAAGCCCGAGGGTGCCAGGCAAGAGATGCAGTTTTAGAGGGCTACCTTTGGGCTGAAGGAGCCAGACATCCAACCCAGAGGGTGCCAGGCAAGAGATGCAGTTTTAGAGGGCTACCTTTGGGCTGAAGGAGCCAGACATCCAACCCCGAGGGTGCCAGGCAAGAGATGCTGTTTTAGAGGGCTACCTTGGGGCTAAAGGAGCCAGACCTCCAACCCCGAGGGTGCCAGACAAGAGATGCAGTTTTAGAGGGCTACCTTGGGGCTGAAGGAGCCAGACCTCCAACCCCGAGGGTGCCAGGCAAGAGATGCAGTTTTAGAGGGCTACCTTTGGGCTGAAGGAGCCAGACATCCAAGCCCGAGGGTGCCAGGCAAGAGATGCAGTTTTAGAGGGCTACCTTTGGGCTGAAGGAGCCAGACATCCAAGCCCGAGGGTGCCAGACAAGAGATGCAGTTTTAGAGGGCTACCTTGGGGCTGAAGGAGCCAGACCTCCAACCCCGAGGGTGCCAGGCAAGAGATGCTGTTTTAGAGGGCTACCTTTGGGCTGAAGCAACCAGACATCCAAGCCCCAGGGTGCCAGACAAGAGATGCTGTTCTAGAGGGCTACCTTTGGGCTGAAGGAGCCAGACCTCCAAGCCCGAGGGTGCCAGGCAAGAGATGCAGTTTTAGAGGAGTACCTTTGGGCTGAAGGTGCCAGACCTCCAACCTCGAGGGTGCCAGACAAGAGATGCAGTTTCAGAGGGCTACCTTGGGGCTGAAGGAACCAGACCTCCAACCCCGAGGGTGCCAGACAAGAGATGCAGTTTTAGAGGGCTACCTTTGGGCTGAAGGAGCCAGACCTACAAGCCTGAGGGTGCCAGACAAGAGATGCAGTTTTAGAGGGCTACCTTTGGGCTGAAGGAGCCAGACATCCAAGCCCGAGGGTGCCAGGCAAGAGATGCAGTTTTAGAGGGCTACCTTTGGGCTGAAGGAGCCAGACATCCAAGCCCGAGGGTGCCAGACAAGAGATGCAGTTTTAGAGGGCTACCTTGGGGCTGAAGGAGCCAGACCTCCAACCCCGAGGGTGCTAGGCAAGAGATGCAGTTTTAGAGGGTTACCTTTGGGCTGAAGGAGCCAGACCTCCAACCCCGATGGTGCCAGGCAAGAGATGCAGTTTTAGAGGGCTACCTTTGGGCTGAAGGAGCCAAACCTCCAACCCCGAGGGTGCCAGACAAGAGATGCAGTTTTAGAGGACTACCTTTGGGCTGAAGGAGCCAGACCTCCAACCCCGAGGGTGCCAGGCAAGAGATGCAGTTTTAGAGGGCTACCTTTGGGCTGAAGGAGCCAGACCTCCAAGCCCGAGGGTGCCAGACAAGAGATGCAGTTTTAGAGGGCTACCTTTGGGCTGAAGGAGCCAGACATCCAACCCCGAGGGTGCCAGGCAAGAGATGCTGTTTTAGAGGGCTACCTTGGGGCTAAAGGAGCCAGACCTCCAACCCCGAGGGTGCCAGGCAAGAGATGCAGTTTTAGAGGGCTACCTTTGGGCTGAAGGAGCCTGACATCCAACCCCGAGGGTGCCAGGCAAGAGATGCTGTTTTAGAGGGCTACCTTGGGGCTGAAGGAGCCAGACCTCCAACCCCGAGGGTGCCAGACAAGAGATGCAGTTTTAGAGGGCTACCTTGGGGCTGAAGGAGCCAGACCTCCAACCCCGAGGGTGCCAGGCAAGAGATGCAGTTTTAGAGGGCTAACTTTGGGCTGAAGGAGCCAGACATCCAAGCCCGAGGGTGCCAGGCAAGAGATGCAGTTTTAGAGGGCTACCTTTGGGCTGAGGGAGCCAGACCTCCAACCCTGAGGGTGCCAGACAAGAGATGCTGTTTTAGAGGGCTACCTTGGGGCTGAAGGAGCCAGACCTCCAACCCCGAGGGTGCCAGGCAAGAGATGCTGTTTTAGAGGGCTTCCTTTGGGCTGAAGGAACCAGACATCCAAGCCCGAGGGTGCCAGACAAGAGATGCAGTTTTAGAGGGCTACCTTTGGGCTGAAGGAACCAGACATCCAAGCCCGAGGGTGCCAGGCAAGAGATGCTGTTTTAGAGGGCTACCTTTGGGCTGAAGGAGCCAGACCTCCAAGCCCGAGGGTGCCAGACAAGAGATGCAGTTTTAGAGGGCTACCTTTGGGCTGAAGGAGCCAGACCGCCAACCCCGAGGGTGCCAGGCAAGAGATGCAGTTTTAGAGGGCTACCTTTGGGCTGAAGGAGCCAGACCTCCAAGCCGGAGGGTGCCAGGCAAGAGATGCAGTTTTAGAGCAGTACCTTTGGGCTGAAGGAGCCAGACCTCCAAGCCCGAGGGTGCCAGACAAGAGATGCAGTTTTAGAGGGCTACCTTGGGGCTGAAGGAACCAGACATCCAAGCCTGAGGGTGCCAGGCAAGAGATGCAGTTTTAGAGGGCTACCTTTGGGCTGAAGGAACCAGACATCCAAGCCCGAGGGTGCCAGACAAGAGATGCAGTTTTAGAGGGCTACCTTGGGGCTGAAAGAACCAGACATCCAAGCCCGAGGGTGCCAGGCAAGAGATGCAGTTTTAGAGGGCTACCTTTGGGCTGTAGGAGCCAGACCTCCAAGCCCGAGGGTGCCAGGCAAGAGATGCAGTTTCAGAGGGCTACCTTTGGGCTGAAGGAGCCAGACCTCCAACCCCGAGGGTGCCAGACAAGAGATGCAGTTTTAGAGGGCTACCTTTGGGCTGAAGGAGCCAGACCTCCAACCCCGAGGGTGCCATGCAAGAGATGCAGTTTTAGAGGGCTACCTTGGGGCTGAAGGAGCCAGACCTCCAACCCCGAGGGTGCCAGGCAAGAGATGCAGTTTTAGAGGGCTACCTTTGGGCTGAAAGAGCCAGACCTCCAACCCCGAGGGTGCCAGACAAGAGATGCAGTTTTAGAGGAGTACCTTTGGGCTGAAGGAGCCAGACATCCAAGCCCGAGGGTGCCAGACAAGAGATGCAGTTTTAGAGGGCTACCTTTGGGCTGAAGGAGCCAGACCTCCAACCCCGAGGGTGCCAGGCAAGAGATGCAGTTTTACAGGGCTACCTTTGGGCTGAAGGAACCAGACAATTAAGCCCGAGGGTGCCAGGCAAGAGATGCAGTTTTAGAGGGCTACCTTGGGGCTGAAGGAGTCAGACTTCCAACCCCGAGGGTGCCAGGCAAGAGATGCAGTTTTAGAGGGCTACCTTGGGGCTGAAGGAGCCAGACCTCCAACCCCGAGGGTGCCAGGCAAGAGATGCAGTTTTAGAGGGCTACCTTTGGGCTGAAGGAGCCAGACATCCAAGCCCGAGGGTGCCAGACAAGAGATGCAGTTTTAGAGGAGTACCTTTGGGCTGAAGGAGCCAGACCTCCAACCCCGAGGGTGCCAGGCAAGAGATGCAGTTTTAGAGGGCTACCTTTGGGCTGAAGGAGCCAGACATCCAAGCCCGAGGGTGCCAGGCAAGACATGCAGTTTTAGAGGGCTACCTTGGGGCTGAAGGAGCCAGACATCCAAGCCCGAGGGTGCCAGGCAAGAGATGCAGTTTTAGAGGGCTACCTTGGGGCTAAAGGAGCCAGACCTCCAACCCCGAGGGTGCCAGACAAGAGATGCAGTTTTAGAGGGCTACCTTGGGGCTGAAGGAGCCAGACCTCCAACCCCGAGGGTGCTAGGCAAGAGATGCAGTTTTAGAGGGTTACCTTTGGGCTGAAGGAGCCAGACCTCCAACCCCGATGGTGCCAGGCAAGAGATGCAGTTTTAGAGGGCTACCTTTGGGCTGAAGGAGCCAAACCTCCAACCCCGAGGGTGCCAGACAAGAGATGCAGTTTTAGAGGACTACCTTTGGGCTGAAGGAGCCAGACCTCCAACCCCGAGGGTGCCAGGCAAGAGATGCAGTTTTAGAGGGCTACCTTTGGGCTGAAGGAGCCAGACCTCCAAGCCCGAGGGTGCCAGACAAGAGATGCAGTTTTAGAGGGCTACCTTTGGGCTGAAGGAGCCAGACATCCAACCCCGAGGGTGCCAGGCAAGAGATGCTGTTTTAGAGGGCTACCTTGGGGCTAAAGGAGCCAGACCTCCAACCCCGAGGGTGCCAGGCAAGAGATGCAGTTTTAGAGGGCTACCTTTGGGCTGAAGGAGCCTGACATCCAACCCCGAGGGTGCCAGGCAAGAGATGCTGTTTTAGAGGGCTACCTTGGGGCTGAAGGAGCCAGACCTCCAACCCCGAGGGTGCCAGACAAGAGATGCAGTTTTAGAGGGCTACCTTGGGGCTGAAGGAGCCAGACCTCCAACCCCGAGGGTGCCAGGCAAGAGATGCAGTTTTAGAGGGCTAACTTTGGGCTGAAGGAGCCAGACATCCAAGCCCGAGGGTGCCAGGCAAGAGATGCAGTTTTAGAGGGCTACCTTTGGGCTGAGGGAGCCAGACCTCCAACCCTGAGGGTGCCAGACAAGAGATGCTGTTTTAGAGGGCTACCTTGGGGCTGAAGGAGCCAGACCTCCAACCCCGAGGGTGCCAGGCAAGAGATGCTGTTTTAGAGGGCTTCCTTTGGGCTGAAGGAACCAGACATCCAAGCCCGAGGGTGCCAGACAAGAGATGCAGTTTTAGAGGGCTACCTTTGGGCTGAAGGAACCAGACATCCAAGCCCGAGGGTGCCAGGCAAGAGATGCTGTTTTAGAGGGCTACCTTTGGGCTGAAGGAGCCAGACCTCCAAGCCCGAGGGTGCCAGACAAGAGATGCAGTTTTAGAGGGCTACCTTTGGGCTGAAGGAGCCAGACCGCCAACCCCGAGGGTGCCAGGCAAGAGATGCAGTTTTAGAGGGCTACCTTTGGGCTGAAGGAGCCAGACCTCCAAGCCGGAGGGTGCCAGGCAAGAGATGCAGTTTTAGAGCAGTACCTTTGGGCTGAAGGAGCCAGACCTCCAAGCCCGAGGGTGCCAGACAAGAGATGCAGTTTTAGAGGGCTACCTTGGGGCTGAAGGAACCAGACATCCAAGCCTGAGGGTGCCAGGCAAGAGATGCAGTTTTAGAGGGCTACCTTTGGGCTGAAGGAACCAGACATCCAAGCCCGAGGGTGCCAGACAAGAGATGCAGTTTTAGAGGGCTACCTTGGGGCTGAAAGAACCAGACATCCAAGCCCGAGGGTGCCAGGCAAGAGATGCAGTTTTAGAGGGCTACCTTTGGGCTGTAGGAGCCAGACCTCCAAGCCCGAGGGTGCCAGGCAAGAGATGCAGTTTCAGAGGGCTACCTTTGGGCTGAAGGAGCCAGACCTCCAACCCCGAGGGTGCCAGACAAGAGATGCAGTTTTAGAGGGCTACCTTTGGGCTGAAGGAGCCAGACCTCCAACCCCGAGGGTGCCATGCAAGAGATGCAGTTTTAGAGGGCTACCTTGGGGCTGAAGGAGCCAGACCTCCAACCCCGAGGGTGCCAGGCAAGAGATGCAGTTTTAGAGGGCTACCTTTGGGCTGAAAGAGCCAGACCTCCAACCCCGAGGGTGCCAGACAAGAGATGCAGTTTTAGAGGAGTACCTTTGGGCTGAAGGAGCCAGACATCCAAGCCCGAGGGTGCCAGACAAGAGATGCAGTTTTAGAGGGCTACCTTTGGGCTGAAGGAGCCAGACCTCCAACCCCGAGGGTGCCAGGCAAGAGATGCAGTTTTACAGGGCTACCTTTGGGCTGAAGGAACCAGACAATTAAGCCCGAGGGTGCCAGGCAAGAGATGCAGTTTTAGAGGGCTACCTTGGGGCTGAAGGAGTCAGACTTCCAACCCCGAGGGTGCCAGGCAAGAGATGCAGTTTTAGAGGGCTACCTTGGGGCTGAAGGAGCCAGACCTCCAACCCCGAGGGTGCCAGGCAAGAGATGCAGTTTTAGAGGGCTACCTTTGGGCTGAAGGAGCCAGACATCCAAGCCCGAGGGTGCCAGACAAGAGATGCAGTTTTAGAGGAGTACCTTTGGGCTGAAGGAGCCAGACCTCCAACCCCGAGGGTGCCAGGCAAGAGATGCAGTTTTAGAGGGCTACCTTTGGGCTGAAGGAGCCAGACATCCAAGCCCGAGGGTGCCAGGCAAGACATGCAGTTTTAGAGGGCTACCTTGGGGCTGAAGGAGCCAGACATCCAAGCCCGAGGGTGCCAGGCAAGAGATGCAGTTTTAGAGGGCTACCTTGGGGCTAAAGGAGCCAGACCTCCAACCCCGAGGGTGCCAGACAAGAGATGCAGTTTTAGAGGGCTACCTTGGGGCTGAAGGAGCCAGACCTCCAACCCCGAGGGTGCCAGGCAAGAGATGCAGTTTTAGAGGGCTACCTTTGGGCTGAAGGAGCCAGACCTCCAAGCCCGAGGGTGCCAGACAAGAGATGCAGTTTTAGAGGGCTACCTTTGGGCTGAAGGAGCCAGACCTCCAAGCCCGAGGGTGCCAGACAAGAGATGCAGTTTTAGAGGGCTACCTTTGGGCTGAAGGAGCCAGACCTCCAAGCCCGAGGGTGCCAGGCAAGAGATGCAGTTTTAGAGGGCTACCTTTTGGCTGAAGGAGCCAGACATCCAAGCCCGAGGGTGCCAGACAAGAGATGCAGTTTTAGAGGGCTACTTTGGGCTGAAGGAGCCAGACCTCCAACCCCGAGGGTGCCAGACAAGAGATGCAGTTTTAGAGGGCTACCTTGGGGCTGAAGGAGCCAGACCTCCAACCCCGAGGGTGCCAGGCAAGAGATGCAGTTTTAGAGGGCTACCTTTGGGCTGAAAGAACCAGACATCCAAGCCCGAGGGTGCCAGGCAAGAGATGCAGTTTTAGAGGGCTACCTTTGGGCTGTAGGAGCCAGACCTCCAAGCCCGAGGGTGCCAGGCAAGAGATGCAGTTTCAGAGGGCTACCTTTGGGCTGAAGGAGCCAGACCTCCAACCCCGAGGGTGCCAGACAAGAGATGCAGTTTTAGAGGGCTACCTTTGGGCTGAAGGAGCCAGACCTCCAACCCCGAGGGTGCCATGCAAGAGATGCAGTTTTAGAGGGCTACCTTGGGGCTGAAGGAGCCAGACCTCCAACCCCGAGGGTGCCAGGCAAGAGATGCAGTTTTAGAGGGCTACCTTTGGGCTGAAAGAGCCAGACCTCCAACCCCGAGGGTGCCAGACAAGAGATGCAGTTTTAGAGGAGTACCTTTGGGCTGAAGGAGCCAGACATCCAAGCCCGAGGGTGCCAGACAAGAGATGCAGTTTTAGAGGGCTACCTTTGGGCTGAAGGAGCCAGACCTCCAACCCCGAGGGTGCCAGGCAAGAGATGCAGTTTTACAGGGCTACCTTTGGGCTGAAGGAACCAGACAATTAAGCCCGAGGGTGCCAGGCAAGAGATGCAGTTTTAGAGGGCTACCTTGGGGCTGAAGGAGTCAGACATGCAACCCCGAGGGTGCCAGGCAAGAGATGCAGTTTTAGAGGGCTACCTTGGGGCTGAAGGAGCCAGACCTCCAACCCCGAGGGTGCCAGGCAAGAGATGCAGTTTTAGAGGGCTACCTTTGGGCTGAAGGAGCCAGACATCCAAGCCCGAGGGTGCCAGACAAGAGATGCAGTTTTAGAGGAGTACCTTTGGGCTGAAGGAGCCAGACCTCCAACCCCGAGGGTGCCAGGCAAGAGATGCAGTTTTAGAGGGCTACCTTTGGGCTGAAGGAGCCAGACATCCAAGCCCGAGGGTGCCAGGCAAGACATGCAGTTTTAGAGGGCTACCTTGGGGCTGAAGGAGCCAGACATCCAAGCCCGAGGGTGCCAGGCAAGAGATGCAGTTTTAGAGGGCTACCTTGGGGCTAAAGGAGCCAGACCTCCAACCCCGAGGGTGCCAGACAAGAGATGCAGTTTTAGAGGGCTACCTTGGGGCTGAAGGAGCCAGACCTCCAACCCCGAGGGTGCCAGGCAAGAGATGCAGTTTTAGAGGGCTACCTTTGGGCTGAAGGAGCCAGACCTCCAAGCCCGAGGGTGCCAGACAAGAGATGCAGTTTTAGAGGGCTACCTTTGGGCTGAAGGAGCCAGACCTCCAAGCCCGAGGGTGCCAGACAAGAGATGCAGTTTTAGAGGGCTACCTTTGGGCTGAAGGAGCCAGACCTCCAAGCCCGAGGGTGCCAGGCAAGAGATGCAGTTTTAGAGGGCTACCTTTTGGCTGAAGGAGCCAGACATCCAAGCCCGAGGGTGCCAGACAAGAGATGCAGTTTTAGAGGGCTACTTTGGGCTGAAGGAGCCAGACCTCCAACCCCGAGGGTGCCAGACAAGAGATGCAGTTTTAGAGGGCTACCTTGGGGCTGAAGGAGCCAGACCTCCAACCCCGAGGGTGCCAGGCAAGAGATGCAGTTTTAGAGGGCTACCTTTGGGCTGAAGGAGCCAGACATCCAAGCCCGAGGGTGCCAGGCAAGAGATGCAGTTTTAGAGGGCTACCTTTGGGCTGAAGGAGCCAGACATCCAAGCTCGAGGGTGCCAGGCAAGAGATGCAGTTTTAGAGGGCTACCTTTGGGCTGAAGGAGCCAGACCTCCAACCCCGAGGGTGCCAGACAAGAGACGCAGTTTTAGAGGGCTACCTTGGGGCTGAAGGAGCCAGACCTCCAACCCCAAGGGTGCCAGGCAAGAGATGCAGTTTTAGAGGGCTACCTTTGGGCTGAAGGAGCCAGACATCCAAGCCCGAGGGTGCCAGGCAAGAGATGCAGTTTTAGAGGGCTACCTTTGGGCTGAAGGAGCCAGACATCCAAGCCCGAGGGTGCCAGGCAACAGATGCAGTTTTAGAGGGCTACCTTGGGGCTGAAGGAGCCAGACCTCCAACCCCGAGGGTGCCAGGCAAGAGATGCTGTTTTAGAGGGCTACCTTTGGGCTGAAGGAACCAGACATCCAAGCCCGAGGGTGCCAGGCAAGAGATGCAGTTTTAGAGGGCTACCTTTGGGCTGAAGGAGCCAGACATCCAAGCCCGAGGGTGCCAGACAAGAGATGCAGTTTTAGAGGGCTACCTTGGGGCTGAAGGAGCCAGACCTCCAACCCAGAGGGTGCCAGGCAAGAGATGCTGTTTTAGAGGGCTACCTTTGGGCTGAAGGAACCAGACCTCCAAGCCCGAGTGTGCCAGGCAAGAGATGCAGTTTTAGAGGAGTACCTTTGGGCTGAAGGAACCAGACCTCCAAGCCCGAGTGTGCCAGGCAAGAGATGCAGTTTTAGAGGAGTACCTTTGGGCTGAAGGAGCCAGACCTCCAACCCCGAGGGTGCCAGACAAGAAATGCAGTTTTAGAGGGCTACCTTTGGGCTGAAGGAGCCAGACATCCAAGCTCGAGGGTGCCAGGCAAGAGATGCAGTTTTAGAGGGCTACCTTGGGGCTGAAGGAGCCAGACCTCCAAACCCGAGGGTGCCAGGCAAGAGATGCAGTTTTAGAGGGCTATCTTTGGGCTGAAGGAGCCAGACATCCAAGCCCGAGGGTGCCAGGCAAGAGATGCAGTTTTAGAGGGCTACCTTTGGGCTGAAGGTGCCAGACATCCAAGCCCGAGGGTGCCAGACAAGAGATGCAGTTTTAGAGGGCTACCTTGGGACTGAAGGAGCCAGACCTCCAACCCCGAGGGTGCCAAGCAAGAGATGCTGTTTTAGAGGGCTACCTTTGGGCTGAAGGAACCAGACATCCAAGCCCGAGGGTGCCAGACAAGAGATGCTGTTTTAGAGGGCTACCTTTGGGCTGAAGGAGCCAGACCTCCAAGCCCGAGGGTGCCAGGCAAGAGATGCAGTTTTAGAGGAGTACCTTTGGGCTGAAGGAGCCAGACCTCCAACCCCGAGGGTGCCAGACAAGAAATGCAGTTTTAGAGGGCTACCTTGGGGCTGAAGGAACCAGACCTCCAACCCCGAGGGTGCCAGGCAAGAGATGCTGTTTTAGAGGGCTACCTTTGCGCTGAAGGAGCCAGACCTCCAAGCCCGAGGGTGCCAGACAAGAGATGCAGTTTTAGAGGGCTACCTTTGGGCTGAAGGAGCCAGACATCCAAGCCCGAGGGTGCCAGGCAAGAGTTGCAGTTTTAGAGGGCTACCTTTGGGCTGAAGGAGCCAGACATCCAAGCCCGAGGGTGCCAGACAAGAGATGCAGTTTTAGAGGGCTACCTTGGGGCTGAAGGAGCCAGACCGCCATCCCCGAGGGTGCCAGGCAAGAGATGCAGTTTTAGAGGGCTACCTTTGGGCTGAAGGAGCCAGACCTCCAACCCCGAGGGTGCCAGGCAAGAGATGCAGTTTTAGAGGGCTACCTTTGGGCTGAAGGAGCCAGACCTCCAACCCCGAGGGTGCCAGACAAGAGATGCAGTTTTAGAGGACTACCTTTGGGCTGAAGGAGCCAGACATCCAAGCCCGAGGGTGCCAGGCAAGACATGCAGTTTTAGAGGGCTACCTTGGGGCTGAAGGAGCCAGACATCCAAGCCCGAGGGTGCCAGGCAAGAGATGCAGTTTTAGAGGGCTACCTTGGGGCTAAAGGAGCCAGACCTCCAACCCCGAGGGTGCCAGACAAGAGATGCAGTTTTAGAGGGCTACCTTGGGGCTGAAGGAGCCAGACCTCCAACCCCGAGGGTGCCAGGCAAGAGATGCAGTTTTAGAGGGCTACCTTTGGGCTGAAGGAGCCAGACCTCCAACCCCGAGGGTGCCAGACAAGAGATGCAGTTTTAGAGGTCTACCTTGGGGCTGAAGGAGCCAGACCTCCAACCCCGAGGGTGCCAGGCAAGAGATGCAGTTTTAGAGGGCTACCTTTGGGCTGAAGGAGCCAGACCTCCAACCCCGAGGGTGCTAGGCAGGAGATGCAGTTTTAGAGGGCTACCTTTGGGCTGAAGGAGCCAAACCTCCAACCCCGAGGGTGCCAGACAAGAGATGCAGTTTTAGAGGACTACCTTTGGGCTGAAGGAGCCAGACCTCCAACCCCGAGGGTGCCAGGCAAGAGATGCAGTTTTAGAGGGCTACCTTTGGGCTGAAGGAGCCAGACCTCCAAGCCCGAGGGTGCCAGGCAAGAGATGCAGTTTTAGAGGGCTACCTTTGGGCTGAAGGAGCCAGACATCCAACCCAGAGGGTGCCAGGCAAGAGATGCAGTTTTAGAGGGCTACCTTTGGGCTGAAGGAGCCAGACATCCAACCCCGAGGGTGCCAGGCAAGAGATGCTGTTTTAGAGGGCTACCTTGGGGCTAAAGGAGCCAGACCTCCAACCCCGAGGGTGCCAGACAAGAGATGCAGTTTTAGAGGGCTACCTTGGGGCTGAAGGAGCCAGACCTCCAACCCCGAGGGTGCCAGGCAAGAGATGCAGTTTTAGAGGGCTACCTTTGGGCTGAAGGAGCCAGACATCCAAGCCCGAGGGTGCCAGGCAAGAGATGCAGTTTTAGAGGGCTACCTTTGGGCTGAAGGAGCCAGACATCCAAGCCCGAGGGTGCCAGACAAGAGATGCAGTTTTAGAGGGCTACCTTGGGGCTGAAGGAGCCAGACCTCCAACCCCGAGGGTGCCAGGCAAGAGATGCTGTTTTAGAGGGCTACCTTTGGGCTGAAGCAACCAGACATCCAAGCCCCAGGGTGCCAGACAAGAGATGCTGTTCTAGAGGGCTACCTTTGGGCTGAAGGAGCCAGACCTCCAAGCCCGAGGGTGCCAGGCAAGAGATGCAGTTTTAGAGGAGTACCTTTGGGCTGAAGGTGCCAGACCTCCAACCTCGAGGGTGCCAGACAAGAGATGCAGTTTCAGAGGGCTACCTTGGGGCTGAAGGAACCAGACCTCCAACCCCGAGGGTGTCAGGCAAGAGATGCTGTTTTAGAGGGCTACCTTTGGGCTGAAGGAGCCAGACCTACAAGCCTGAGGGTGCCAGACAAGAGATGCAGTTTTAGAGGGCTACCTTTGGGCTGAAGGAGCCAGACATCCAAGCCCGAGGGTGCCAGGCAAGAGATGCAGTTTTAGAGGGCTACCTTTGGGCTGAAGGAGCCAGACATCCAAGCCCGAGGGTGCCAGACAAGAGATGCAGTTTTAGAGGGCTACCTTGGGGCTGAAGGAGCCAGACCTCCAACCCCGAGGGTGCTAGACAAGAGATGCAGTTTTAGAGGGCTACCTTTGGGCTGAAGGAGCCAGACCTCCAACCCCTATGGTGCCAGGCAAGAGATGCAGTTTTAGAGGGCTACCTTTGGGCTGAAGGAGCCAAACCTCCAACCCCGAGGGTGCCAGACAAGAGATGCAGTTTTAGAGGACTACCTTTGGGCTGAAGGAGCCAGACCTCCAACCCCGAGGGTGCCAGGCAAGAGATGCAGTTTTAGAGGGCTACCTTTGGGCTGAAGGAGCCAGACCTCCAAGCCCGAGGGTGCCAGACAAGAGATGCAGTTTTAGAGGGCTACCTTTGGGCTGAAGGAGCCAGACATCCAACCCCGAGGGTGCCAGGCAAGAGATACTGTTTTAGAGGGCTACCTTGGGGCTGAAGGAGCCAGACCTCCAACCCCGAGGGTGCCAGGCAAGAGATGCAGTTTTAGAGGGCTACCGTTGGGCTGAAGGAGCCTGACATCCAACCCCGAGGGTGCCAGGCAAGAGATGCTGTTTTAGAGGGCTACCTTGGGGCTGAAGGAGCCAGACCTCCAACCCCGAGGGTGCCAGACAAGAGATGCAGTTTTAGAGGGCTACCTTGGGGCTGAAGGAGCCAGACCTCCAACCCCGAGGGTGCCAGGCAAGAGATGCAGTTTTAGAGGGCTAACTTTGGGCTGAAGGAGCCAGACATCCAAGCCCGAGGGTGCCAGGCAAGAGATGCAGTTTTAGAGGGCTACCTTTGGGCTGAAGGAGCCAGACCTCCAACCCTGAGGGTGCCAGACAAGAGATGCAGTTTTAGAGGGCTACCTTGGGGCTGAAGGAGCCAGACCTCCAACCCCGAGGGTGCCAGGCAAGAGATGCTGTTTTAGAGGGCTTCCTTTGGGCTGAAGGAACCAGACATCCAAGCCCGAGGGTGCCAGACAAGAGATGCAGTTTTAGAGGGCTACCTTTGGGCTGAAGGAACCAGACATCCAAGCCCGAGGGTGCCAGGCAAGAGATGCTGTTTTAGAGGGCTACCTTTGGGCTGAAGGAGCCAGACCTCCAAGCCCGAGGGTGCCAGACAAGAGATGCAGTTTTAGAGGGCTACCTTTGGGCTGAAGGAGCCAGACATCCAAGCCCGAGGGTGCCAGGCAAGAGATGCAGTTTTAGAGGGCTACCTTTGGGCTGAAGGAGCCAGACATCCAAGCCCGAGGGTGCCAGACAAGAGATGCAGTTTTAGAGGGCTACCTTGGGGCTGAAGGAGCCAGACCTCCAACCCCGAGGGTGCCAGGCAAGAGATGCAGTTTTAGAGGGCTACCTTTGGGCTGAAGGAGCCAGACCTCCAACCCCAAGGGTGCCAGGCAAGACGTGCAGTTTTAGAGGGCTACCTTTGGGCTGAAGGAGCCAGACATCCAAGCCCGAGGGTGCCAGACAAGAGATGCAGTTTTAGAGGGCTACCTTTGGGCTGAAGGAGCCAGACCTCCAAGCCCGAGGGTGCCAGGCAAGAGATGCAGTTTTAGAGGAGTACCTTTGGGCTGAAGGAGCCAGACCTCAAACCCCGAGGGTGCCAGACAAGAAATGCAGTTTTAAAGGGCTACCTTGGGGCTGAAGGAACCAGACCTCCAACCCGAGGGTGCCAGGCAAGAGATGCTGTTTTAGAGGGCTACCTTTGGGCTGAAGGAGCCAGACCTCCAAGCCCGAGGGTGCCAGACAAGAGATGCAGTTTTAGAGGGCTACCTTTGGGCTGAAGGAGCCAGACATCCAAGCCCGAGGGTGCCAGACAAGAGATGCAGTTTTAGAGGGCTACCTTTGGGCTGAAGGAGCCAGACATCCAAGCCCGAGGGTGCCAGACAAGAGATGCAGTTTTAGAGGGCTACCTTGGGGCTGAAAGAGCCAGACCGCCATCCCCGAGGGTGCCAGGCAAGAGATGCAGTTTTAGAGGGCTACCTTTGGGCTGAAGGAGCCAGACCTCCAACCCCGAGGGTGCCAGGCAAGAGATGCAGTTTTAGAGGGCTTCCTTTGGGCTGAAGGAGCCAGACATCCAACCCCGAGGGTGCCAGACAAGAGATGCAGTTTTAGAGGACTACCTTTGGGCTGAAGGAGCCAGACATCCAAGCCCGAGGGTGCCAGGCAAGACATGCAGTTTTAGAGGGCTACCTTGGGGCTGAAGGAGCCAGACATCCAAGCCCGAGGGTGCCAGGCAAGAGATGCAGTTTTAGAGGGCTACCTTGGGGCTAAAGGAGCCAGACCTCCAACCCCGAGGGTGCCAGACAAGAGATGCAGTTTTAGAGGGCTACCTTGGGGCTGAAGGAGCCAGACCTCCAACCCCGAGGGTGCCAGGCAAGAGATGCAGTTTTAGAGGGCTACCTTTGGGCTGAAGGAGCCAGACCTCCAACCCCGAGGGTGCCAGACAAGAGATGCAGTTTTAGAGGTCTACCTTGGGGCTGAAGGAGCCAGACCTCCAACCCCGAGGGTGCCAGGCAAGAGATGCAGTTTTAGAGGGCTACCTTTGGGCTGAAGGAGCCAGACCTCCAACCCCGAGGGTGCTAGGCAGGAGATGCAGTTTTAGAGGGCTACGTTTGGGCTGAAGGAGCCAAACCTCCAACCCCGAGGGTGCCAGACAAGAGATGCAGTTTTAGAGGACTACCTTTGGGCTGAAGGAGCCAGACCTCCAACCCCGAGGGTGCCAGGCAAGAGATGCAGTTTTAGAGGGCTACCTTTGGGCTGAAGGAGCCAGACCTCCAAGCCCGAGGGTGCCAGGCAAGAGATGCAGTTTTAGAGGGCTACCTTTGGGCTGAAGGAGCCAGACATCCAACCCAGAGGGTGCCAGGCAAGAGATGCAGTTTTAGAGGGCTACCTTTGGGCTGAAGGAGCCAGACATCCAACCCCGAGGGTGCCAGGCAAGAGATGCTGTTTTAGAGGGCTACCTTGGGGCTAAAGGAGCCAGACCTCCAACCCCGAGGGTGCCAGACAAGAGATGCAGTTTTAGAGGGCTACCTTGGGGCTGAAGGAGCCAGACCTCCAACCCCGAGGGTGCCAGGCAAGAGATGCAGTTTTAGAGGGCTACCTTTGGGCTGAAGGAGCCAGACATCCAAGCCCGAGGGTGCCAGGCAAGAGATGCAGTTTTAGAGGGCTACCTTTGGGCTGAAGGAGCCAGACATCCAAGCCCGAGGGTGCCAGACAAGAGATGCAGTTTTAGAGGGCTACCTTGGGGCTGAAGGAGCCAGACCTCCAACCCCGAGGGTGCCAGGCAAGAGATGCTGTTTTAGAGGGCTACCTTTGGGCTGAAGGAGCCAGACCTCCAAGCCCGAGGGTGCCAGGCAAGAGATGCAGTTTTAGAGGAGTACCTTTGGGCTGAAGGTGCCAGACCTCCAACCTCGAGGGTGCCAGACAAGAGATGCAGTTTCAGAGGGCTACCTTGGGGCTGAAGGAACCAGACCTCCAACCCGAGGGTGTCAGGCAAGAGATGCTGTTTTAGAGGGCTACCTTTGGGCTGAAGGAGCCAGACCTACAAGCCTGAGGGTGCCAGACAAGAGATGCAGTTTTAGAGGGCTACCTTTGGGCTGAAGGAGCCAGACATCCAAGCCCGAGGGTGCCAGGCAAGAGATGCAGTTTTAGAGGGCTACCTTTGGGCTGAAGGAGCCAGACATCCAAGCCCGAGGGTGCCAGACAAGAGATGCAGTTTTAGAGGGCTACCTTGGGGCTGAAGGAGCCAGACCTCCAACCCCGAGGGTGCTAGGCAAGAGATGCAGTTTTAGAGGGCTACCTTTGGGCTGAAGGAGCCAGACCTCCAACCCCGATGGTGCCAGGCAAGAGATGCAGTTTTAGAGGGCTACCTTTGGGCTGAAGGAGCTAAACCTCCAACCCCGAGGGTGCCAGACAAGAGATGCAGTTTTAGAGGACTACCTTTGGGCTGAAGGAGCCAGACCTCCAACCCCGAGGGTGCCAGGCAAGAGATGCAGTTTTAGAGGGCTACCTTTGGGCTGAAGGAGCCAGACCTCCAAGCCCGAGGGTGCCAGACAAGAGATGCAGTTTTAGAGGGCTACCTTTGGACTGAAGGAGCCAGACATCCAACCCCGAGGGTGCCAGGCAAGAGATGCTGTTTTAGAGGGCTACCTTGGGGCTGAAGGAGCCAGACCTCCAACCCCGAGGGTGCCAGGCAAGAGATGCAGTTTTAGAGGGCTACCTTTGGGCTGAAGGAGCCTGACATCCAACCCCGAGGGTGCCAGGCAAGAGATGCTGTTTTAGAGGGCTACCTTGGGGCTGAAGGAGCCAGACCTCCAACCCCGAGGGTGCCAGACAAGAGATGCAGTTTTAGAGGGCTACCTTGGGGCTGAAGGAGCCAGACCTCCAACCCCGAGGGTGCCAGGCAAGAGATGCAGTTTTAGAGGGCTAACTTTGGGCTGAAGGAGCCAGACATCCAAGCCCGAGGGTGCCAGGCAAGAGATGCAGTTTTAGAGGGCTACCTTTGGGCTGAAGGAGCCAGACCTCCAACCCTGAGGGTGCCAGACAAGAGATGCAGTTTTAGAGGGCTACCTTGGGGCTGAAGGAGCCAGACCTCCAACCCCGAGGGTGCCAGGCAAGAGATGCTGTTTTAGAGGGCTTCCTTTGGGCTGAAGGAACCAGACATCCAAGCCCGAGGGTGCCAGACAAGAGATGCAGTTTTAGAGGGCTACCCTTGGGCTGAAGGAACCAGACATCCAAGCCCGAGGGTGCCAGGCAAGAGATGCTGTTTTAGAGGGCTACCTTTGGGCTGAAGGAGCCAGACCTCCAAGCCCGAGGGTGCCAGACAAGAGATGCAGTTTTAGAGGGCTACCTTTGGGCTGAAGGAGCCAGACATCCAAGCCCGAGGGTGCCAGGCAAGAGATGCAGTTTTAGAGGGCTACCTTTGGGCTGAAGGAGCCAGACATCCAAGCCCGAGGGTGCCAGACAAGAGATGCAGTTTTAGAGGGCTACCTTGGGGCTGAAGGAGCCAGACCTCCAACCCCGAGGGTGCCAGGCAAGAGATGCAGTTTTAGAGGGCTACCTTTGGGCTGAAGGAGCCAGACCTCCAACCCCAAGGGTGCCAGGCAAGACGTGCAGTTTTAGAGGGCTACCTTTGGGCTGAAGGAGCCAGACATCCAAGCCCGAGGGTGCCAGACAAGAGATGCAGTTTTAGAGGGCTACCTTTGGGCTGAAGGAGCCAGACCTCCAAGCCCGAGGGTGCCAGGCAAGAGATGCAGTTTTAGAGGAGTACCTTTGGGCTGAAGGAGCCAGACCTCAAACCCCGAGGGTGCCAGACAAGAAATGCAGTTTTAAAGGGCTACCTTGGGGCTGAAGGAACCAGACCTCCAACCCGAGGGTGCCAGGCAAGAGATGCTGTTTTAGAGGGCTACCTTTGGGCTGAAGGAGCCAGACCTCCAAGCCCGAGGGTGCCAGACAAGAGATGCAGTTTTAGAGGGCTACCTTTGGGCTGAAGGAGCCAGACATCCAAGCCCGAGGGTGCCAGACAAGAGATGCAGTTTTAGAGGGCTACCTTTGGGCTGAAGGAGCCAGACCTCCAACCCCGAGGGTGCCAGACAAGAGATGCAGTTTTAGAGGGCTACCTTGGGGCTGAAGGAGCCAGACCTCCAAGCCCGAGGGTGCCAGGCAAGAGATGCTGTTTTAGAGGGCTACCTTTGGGCTGAAGGAGCCAGACCTCCAAGCCCGAGGGTGCCAGGCAAGAGATGCTGTTTTAGAGGGCTACCTTGGGGCTGAAGAAGCCAGACCTCCAACCCCGAGGGTGCCAGACAAGAGATGCAGTTTTAGAGAGCTACCTTGGGGCTGAAGGAGCCAGACCTCCAACCCCGAGGGTGCCAGGCAAGAGATGCAGTTTTAGAGGGCTAACTTTGGGCTGAAGGAGCCAGACATCCAAGCCCGAGGGTGCCAGGCAAGAGATGCAGTTTTAGAGGGCTACCTTTGGGCTGAAGGAGCCAGACCTCCAACCCTGAGGGTGCCAGACAAGAGATGCAGTTTTAGAGGGCTACCTTGGGGCTGAAGGAGCCAGACCTCCAACCCCGAGGGTGCCAGGCAAGAGATGCTGTTTTAGAGGGCTACCTTTGGGCTGAAGGAACCAGACATCCAAGCCCGAGGGTGCCAGACAAGAGATGCAGTTTTAGAGGGCTACCTTTGGGCTGAAGGAACCAGACATCCAAGCCCGAGGGTGCCAGGCAAGAGATGCTGTTTTAGAGGGCTACCTTTGGGCTGAAGGAGCCAGACCTCCAAGCCCGAGGGTGCCAGACAAGAGATGCAGTTTTAGAGGGCTACCTTTGGGCTGAAGGAGCCAGACATCCAAGCCCGAGGGTGCCAGGCAAGAGATGCAGTTTTAGAGGGCTACCTTTGGGCTGAAGGAGCCAGACATCCAAGCCCGAGGGTGCCAGACAAGAGATGCAGTTTTAGAGGGCTACCTTGGGGCTGAAGGAGCCAGACCTCCAACCCCGAGGGTGCCAGGCAAGAGATGCAGTTTTAGAGGGCTACCTTTGGGCTGAAGGAGCCAAACCTCCAACCCCAAGGGTGCCAGGCAAGACGTGCAGTTTTAGAGGGCTACCTTTGGGCTGAAGGAGCCAGACATCCAAGCCCGAGGGTGCCAGACAAGAGATGCAGTTTTAGAGGGCTACCTTTGGGCTGAAGGAGCCAGACCTCCAAGCCCGAGGGTGCCAGGCAAGAGATGCAGTTTTAGAGGAGTACCTTTGGGCTGAAGGAGCCAGACCTCAAACCCCGAGGGTGCCAGACAAGAAATGCAGTTTTAAAGGGCTACCTTGGGGCTGAAGGAACCAGACCTCCAACCCCGAGGGTGCCAGGCAAGAGATGCTGTTTTAGAGGGCTACCTTTGGGCTGAAGGAGCCAGACCTCCAAGCCCGAGGGTGCCAGACAAGAGATGCAGTTTTAGAGGGCTACCTTTGGGCTGAAGGAGCCAGACATCCAAGCCCGAGGGTGCCAGACAAGAGATGCAGTTTTAGAGGGCTACCTTTGGGCTGAAGGAGCCAGACCTCCAACCCCGAGGGTGCCAGACAAGAGATGCAGTTTTAGAGGGCTACCTTGGGGCTGAAGGAGCCAGACCTCCAAGCCCGAGGGTGCCAGGCAAGAGATGCTGTTTTAGAGAGCTACCTTTGGGCTGAAGGAGCCAGACCTCCAAGCCCGAGGGTGCCAGGCAAGAGATGCAGTTTTAGAGGACTACCTTTGGGCTGAAGGAGCCAGACCTCCAAGCCCGAGGGTACCAGACAAGAAATGCAGTTTTAGAGGAGTACCTTGGGGCTGAAGGAGCCAGACCTCCAACCCCGAGGGTGCCAGACAAGAAATGCAGTTTTAGAGGGCTACCTTGGGGCTGAAGGAACCAGACCTCCAACCCCGAGGGTGCCAGACAAGAGATGCAGTTTTAGAGGGCTACCTTGGGGCTGAAGGAGCCAGACCTCCAACCCCGAGGGTGCCAGGCAAGAGATGCAGTTTTAGAGGGCTAACTTTGGGCTGAAGGAGCCAGACATCCAAGCCCGAGGGTGCCAGGCAAGAGATGCAGTTTTAGAGGGCTACCTTTGGGCTGAAGGAGCCAGACCTCCAACCCTGAGGGTGCCAGACAAGAGATGCAGTTTTAGAGGGCTACCTTGGGGCTGAAGGAGCCAGACCTCCAACCCCGAGGGTGCCAGGCAAGAGATGCTGTTTTAGAGGGCTACCTTTGGGCTGAAGGAACCAGACATCCAAGCCCGAGGGTGCCAGACAAGAGATGCAGTTTTAGAGGGCTACCTTTGGGCTGAAGGAACCAGACATCCAAGCCCGAGGGTGCCAGGCAAGAGATGCAGTTTTAGAGGGCTACCTTTGGGCTGAAGGAGCCAGACCTCCAACCCCAAGGGTGCCAGGCAAGACGTGCAGTTTTAGAGGGCTACCTTTGGGCTGAAGGAGCCAGACATCCAAGCCCGAGGGTGCCAGACAAGAGATGCAGTTTTAAAGGGCTACCTTTGGGCTGAAGGAGCCAGACCTCCAACCCCGAGGGTGCCAGACAAGAAATGCAGTTTTAAAGGGCTACCTTGGGGCTGAAGGAACCAGACCTCCAACCCCGAGGGTGCCAGGCAAGAGATGCTGTTTTAGAGGGCTACCTTTGGGCTGAAGGAGCCAGACCTCCAAGCCCGAGGGTGCCAGACAAGAGATGCAGTTTTAGAGGGCTACCTTTGGGCTGAAGGAGCCAGACATCCAAGCCCGAGGGTGCCAGACAAGAGATGCAGTTTTAGAGGGCTACCTTTGGGCTGAAGGAGCCAGACCTCCAACCCCGAGGGTGCCAGACAAGAGATGCAGTTTTAGAGGGCTACCTTGGGGCTGAAGGAGCCAGACCTCCAAGCCCGAGGGTGCCAGGCAAGAGATGCTGTTTTAGAGAGCTACCTTTGGGCTGAAGGAGCCAGACCTCCAAGCCCGAGGGTGCCAGGCAAGATATGCAGTTTTAGAGGTCTACCTTTGGGCTGAAGGAGCCAGACCTCCAAGCCCGAGGGTACCAGACAAGAAATGCAGTTTTAGAGGAGTACCTTGGGGCTGAAGGAGTCAGACCTCCAACCCCGAGGGTGCCAGACAAGAAATGCAGTTTTAGAGGGCTACCTTGGGGCTGAAGGAACCAGACCTCCAACCCCGAGGGTGCCAGGCAAGAGATGCAGTTTTAGAGGGCTACCTTTGGGCTGAAGGAGCCAGACCTCCAAGCCCGAGGGTGCCAGACAAGAGATGCAGTTTTAGAGGGCTACCTTGGGGCTGAAGGAACCAGACATCCAACCCCGAGGGTGCCAGACAAGAGATGCTGTTTTAGAGGGCTATCTTGGGGCTGAAGGAGCCAGACATCCAAGCCCGAGGGTGCCAGGCAAGAGATGCAGTTTTAGAGGGCTACCTTTGGGCTGAAGGTGCCAGACATCCAAGCCCGAGGGTGCCAGACAAGAGATGCAGTTTTAGAGGGCTACCTTGGGACTGAAGGAGCCAGACCTCCAACCCCGAGGGTGCCAAGCAAGAGATGCTGTTTTAGAGGGCTACCTTTGGGCTGAAGGAACCAGACATCCAAGCCCGAGGGTGCCAGACAAGAGATGCTGTTTTAGAGGGCTACCTTTGGGCTGAAGGAGCCAGACCTCCAAGCCCGAGGGTGCCAGGCAAGAGATGCAGTTTTAGAGGAGTACCTTTGGGCTGAAGGAGCCAGACCTCCAACCCCGAGGGTGCCAGACAAGAAATGCAGTTTTAGAGGGCTACCTTGGGGCTGAAGGAACCAGACCTCCAACCCCGAGGGTGCCAGGCAAGAGATGCTGTTTTAGAGGGCTACCTTTGCGCTGAAGGAGCCAGACCTCCAAGCCCGAGGGTGCCAGACAAGAGATGCAGTTTTAGAGGGCTACCTTTGGGCTGAAGGAGCCAGACATCCAAGCCCGAGGGTGCCAGACAAGAGATGCAGTTTTAGAGGGCTACCTTGGGGCTGAAGGAGCCAGACCGCCATCCCCGAGGGTGCCAGGCAAGAGATGCAGTTTTAGAGGGCTACCTTTGGGCTGAAGGAGCCAGACCTCCAACCCCGAGGGTGCCAGGCAAGAGATGCAGTTTTAGAGGGCTACCTTTGGGCTGAAGGAGCCAAACCTCCAACCCCGAGGGTGCCAGACAAGAGATGCAGTTTTAGAGGACTACCTTTGGGCTGAAGGAGCCAGACATCCAAGCCCGAGGGTGCCAGGCAACACATGCAGTTTTAGAGGGCTACCTTGGGGCTGAAGGAGCCAGACATCCAAGCCCGAGGGTGCCAGGCAAGAGATGCAGTTTTAGAGGGCTACCTTGGGGCTAAAGGAGCCAGACCTCCAACCCCGAGGGTGCCAGACAAGAGATGCAGTTTTAGAGGGCTACCTTGGGGCTGAAGGAGCCAGACCTCCAACCCCGAGGGTGCCAGGCAAGAGATGCAGTTTTAGAGGGCTACCTTTGGGCTGAAGGAGCCAGACCTCCAACCCCGAGGGTGCCAGGCAGGAGATGCAGTTTTAGAGGGCTACCTTTGGGCTGAAGGAGCCAAACCTCCAACCCCGAGGGTGCCAGACAAGAGATGCAGTTTTAGAGGACTACCTTTGGGCTGAAGGAGCCAGACCTCCAACCCCGAGGGTGCCAGGCAAGAGATGCAGTTTTAGAGGGCTACCTTTGGGCTGAAGGAGCCAGACCTCCAAGCCCGAGGGTGCCAGGCAAGAGATGCAGTTTTAGAGGGCTACCTTTGGGCTGAAGGAGCCAGACCTCCAAGCCCGAGGGTGCCAGGCAAGAGATGCAGTTTTAGAGGAGTACCTTTGGGCTGAAGGTGCCAGACCTCCAACCTCGAGGGTGCCAGACAAGAGATGCAGTTTTAGAGGGCTACCTTTGGGCTGAAGGAGCCAGACCTCCAAGCCCGAGGGTGCCAGGCAAGAGATGCAGTTTTAGAGGGCTACCTTTGGGCTGAAGGAGCCAGACATCCAACCCCGAGGGTGCCAGGCAAGAGTTGCAGTTTTAGAGGGCTACCTTTGGGCTGAAGGAGCCAGACATCCAAGCCCGAGGGTGCCAGACAAGAGATGCAGTTTTAGAGGGCTACCTTGGGGCTGAAGGAGCCAGACCGCCATCCCCGAGGGTGCCAGGCAAGAGATGCAGTTTTAGAGGGCTACCTTTGGGCTGAAGGAGCCAGACCTCCAACCCCGAGGGTGCCAGGCAAGAGATGCAGTTTTAGAGGGCTACCTTTGGGCTGAAGGAGCCAAACCTCCAACCCCGAGGGTGCCAGACAAGAGATGCAGTTTTAGAGGACTACCTTTGGGCTGAAGGAGCCAGACATCCAAGCCCGAGGGTGCCAGGCAAGACATGCAGTTTTAGAGGGCTACCTTGGGGCTGAAGGAGCCAGACATCCAAGCCCGAGGGTGCCAGGCAAGAGATGCAGTTTTAGAGGGCTACCTTGGGGCTAAAGGAGCCAGACCTCCAACCCCGAGGGTGCCAGACAAGAGATGCAGTTTTAGAGGGCTACCTTGGGGCTGAAGGAGCCAGACCTCCAACCCCGAGGGTGCCAGGCAAGAGATGCAGTTTTAGAGGGCTACCTTTGGGCTGAAGGAGCCAGACCTCCAACCCCGAGGGTGCCAGGCAGGAGATGCAGTTTTAGAGGGCTACCTTTGGGCTGAAGGAGCCAAACCTCCAACCCCGAGGGTGCCAGACAAGAGATGCAGTTTTAGAGGACTACCTTTGGGCTGAAGGAGCCAGACCTCCAACCCCGAGGGTGCCAGGCAAGAGATGCAGTTTTAGAGGGCTACCTTTGGGCTGAAGGAGCCAGACCTCCAAGCCCGAGGGTGCCAGGCAAGAGATGCAGTTTTAGAGGGCTACCTTTGGGCTGAAGGAGCCAGACATCCAACCCCGAGGGTGCCAGGCAAGAGATGCAGTTTTAGAGGGCTACCTTTGGGCTGAAGGAGCCTGACATCCAACCCCGAGGGTGCCAGGCAAGAGATGCTGTTTTAGAGGGTTACCTTGGGGCTGAAGGAGCCAGACCTCCAACCCCGAGGGTGCCAGACAAGAGATGCAGTTTTAGAGGGCTACCTTGGGGCTGAAGGAGCCAGACCTCCAACCCCGAGGGTGCCAGGCAAGAGATGCAGTTTTAGAGGGCTACCTTTGGGCTGAAGGAGCCAGACATCCAAGCCCGAGGGTGCCAGGCAAGAGATGCAGTTTTAGAGGGCTACCTTTGGGCTGAAGGAGCCAGACATCCAAGCCCGAGGGTGCCAGACAAGAGATGCAGTTTTAGAGGGCTACCTTGGGGCTGAAGGAGCCAGACCTCCAACCCCGAGGGTGCCAGGCAAGAGATGCTGTTTTAGAGGGCTACCTTTGGGCTGAAGCAACCAGACATCCAAGCCCCAGGGTGCCAGACAAGAGATGCTGTTTTAGAGGGCTACCTTTGGGCTGAAGGAGCCAGACCTCCAAGCCCGAGGGTGCCAGGCAAGAGATGCAGTTTTAGAGGAGTACCTTTGGGCTGAAGGTGCCAGACCTCCAACCTCGAGGGTGCCAGACAAGAGATGCAGTTTCAGAGGGCTACCTTGGGGCTGAAGGAACCAGACCTCCAACCCCGAGGGTGTCAGGCAAGAGATGCTGTTTTAGAGGGCTACCTTTGGGCTGAAGGAGCCAGACCTACAAGCCCGAGGGTGCCAGACAAGAGATGCAGTTTTAGAGGGCTACCTTTGGGCTGAAGGAGCCAGACATCCAAGCCCCAGGGTGCCAGGCAAGAGATGCAGTTTTAGAGGGCTACCTTTGGGCTGAAGGAGCCAGACATCCAAGCCCGAGGGTGCCAGACAAGAGATGCAGTTTTAGAGGGCTACCTTGGGGCTGAAGGAGCCAGACCTCCAACCCCGAGGGTGCTAGGCAAGAGATGCAGTTTTAGAGGGCTACCTTTGGGCTGAAGGAGCCAGACCTCCAACCCCGATGGTGCCAGGCAAGAGATGCAGTTTTAGAGGGCTACCTTTGGGCTGAAGGAGCCAAACCTCCAACCCCGAGGGTGCCAGACAAGAGATGCAGTTTTAGAGGACTACCTTTGGGCTGAAGGAGACAGACCTCCAACCCCGAGGGTGCCAGGCAAGAGATGCAGTTTTAGAGGGCTACCTTTGGGCTGAAGGAGCCAGACCTCCAAGCCCGAGGGTGCCAGACAAGAGATGCAGTTTTAGAGGGCTACCTTTGGGCTGAAGGAGCCAGACATCCAACCCCGAGGGTGCCAGGCAAGAGATGCTGTTTTAGAGGGCTACCTTGGGGCTGAAGGAGCCAGACCTCCAACCCCGAGGGTGCCAGGCAAGAGATGCAGTTTTAGAGGGCTACCTTTGGGCTGAAGGAGCCTGACATCCAACCCCGAGGGTGCCAGGCAAGAGATGCTGTTTTAGAGGGCTACCTTGGGGCTGAAGGAGCCAGACCTCCAACCCCGAGGGTGCCAGACAAGAGATGCAGTTTTAGAGGGCTACCTTGGGGCTGAAGGAGCCAGACCTCCAACCCCGAGGGTGCCAGGCAAGAGATGCAGTTTTAGAGGGCTTACTTTGGGCTGAAGGAGCCAGACATCCAAGCCCGAGGGTGCCAGGCAAGAGATGCAGTTTTAGAGGGCTACCTTTGGGCTGAAGGAGCCAGACCTCCAACCCTGAGGGTGCCAGACAAGAGATGCAGTTTTAGAGGGCTACCTTGGGGCTGAAGGAGCCAGACCTCCAACCCCGAGGGTGCCAGGCAAGAGATGCTGTTTTAGAGGGCTACGTTTGGGCTGAAGGAACCAGACATCCAAGCCCGAGGGTGCCAGACAAGAGATGCAGTTTTAGAGGGCTACCTTTGGGCTGAAGGAACCAGACATCCAAGCCCGAGGGTGCCAGGCAAGAGATGCTGTTTTAGAGGGCTACCTTTGGGCTGAAGGAGCCAGACCTCCAAGCCCGAGGGTGCCAGACAAGAGATGCAGTTTTAGAGGGATACCTTTGGGCTGAAGGAGCCAGACATCCAAGCCCGAGGGTGCCAGGCAAGAGATGCAGTTTTAGAGGGCTACCTTTGGGCTGAAGGAGCCAGACATCCAAGCCCGAGGGTGCCAGACAAGAGATGCAGTTTTAGAGGGCTACCTTGGGGCTGAAGGAGCCAGACCTCCAACCCCGAGGGTGCCAGGCAAGAGATGCAGTTTTAGAGGGCTACCTTTGGGCTGAAGGAGCCAGACCTCCAACCCCAAGGGTGCCAGGCAAGACGTGCAGTTTTAGAGGGCTACCTTTGGGCTGAAGGAGCCAGACATCCAAGCCCGAGGGTGCCAGACAAGAGATGCAGTTTTAGAGGGCTACCTTTGGGCTGAAGGAGCCAGACCTCCAAGCCCGAGGGTGCCAGGCAAGAGATGCAGTTTTAGAGGAGTACCGTTGGGCTGAAGGAGCCAGACCTCAAACCCCGAGGGTGCCAGACAAGAAATGCAGTTTTAAAGAGCTACCTTGGGGCTGAAGGAACCAGACCTCCAACCCCGAGGGTGCCAGGCAAGAGATGCTGTTTTAGAGGGCTACCTTTGGGCTGAAGGAGCCAGACCTCCAAGCCCGAGGGTGCCAGACAAGAGATGCAGTTTTAGAGGGCTACCTTTGGGCTGAAGGAGCCAGACATCCAAGCCCGAGGGTGCCAGACAAGAGATGCAGTTTTAGAGGGCTACCTTTGGGCTGAAGGAGCCAGACCTCCAACCCCGAGGGTGCCAGACAAGAGATGCAGTTTTAGAGGGCTACCTTGGGGCTGAAGGAGGCATACCTCCAAGCCCGAGGGTGCCAGGCAAGAGATGCTGTTTTAGAGGGCTACCTTTGGGCTGAAGGAGCCAGACCTCCAAGCCCGAGGGTGCCAGGCAAGAGATGCTGTTTTAGAGGGCTACCTTGGGGCTGAAGAAGCCAGACCTCCAACCCCGAGGGTGCCAGACCAGAGATGCAGTTTTAGAGGGCTACCTTGGGGCTGAAGGAGCCAGACCTCCAACCCCGAGGGTGCCAGGCAAGAGATGCAGTTTTAGAGGGCTAACTTTGGGCTGAAGGAGCCAGACATCCAAGCCCGAGGGTGCCAGGCAAGAGATGCAGTTTTAGAGGGCTACCTTTGGGCTGAAGGAGCCAGACCTCCAACCCTGAGGGTGCCAGACAAGAGATGCAGTTTTAGAGGGCTACCTTGGGGCTGAAGGAGCCAGACCTCCAACCCCGAGGGTGCCAGGCAAGAGATGCTGTTTTAGAGGGCTACCTTTGGGCTGAAGGAACCAGACATCCAAGCCCGATGGTGCCAGACAAGAGATGCAGTTTTAGAGGGCTACCTTTGGGCTGAAGGAACCAGACATCCAAGCCCGAGGGTGCCAGGCAAGAGATGCTGTTTTAGAGGGCTACCTTTGGGCTGAAGGAGCCAGACCTCCAAGCCCGAGGGTGCCAGACAAGAGATGCAGTTTTAGAGGGCTACCTTTGGGCTGAAGGAGCCAGACATCCAAGCCCGAGGGTGCCAGGCAAGAGATGCAGTTTTAGAGGGCTACCTTTGGGCTGAAGGAGCCAGACATCCAAGCCCGAGGGTGCCAGACAAGAGATGCAGTTTTAGAGGGCTACCTTGGGGCTGAAGGAGCCAGACCTCCAACCCCGAGGGTGCCAGGCAAGAGATGCAGTTTTAGAGGGCTACCTTTGGGCTGAAGGAGCCAGACCTCCAACCCCAAGGGTGCCAGGCAAGAGATGCAGTTTTAGAGGGCTACCTTTGGGCTGAAAGAACCAGACATCCAAGCCCGAGGGTGCCAGACAAGAGATGCAGTTTTAGAGGGCTACCTTTGGGCTGAAGGAGCCAGACCTCCAAGCCCGAGGGTGCCAGGCAAGAGATGCAGTTTTAGAGGAGTACCTTTGGGCTGAAGGAGCCAGACCTCAAACCCAGAGGGTGCCAGACAAGAAATGCAGTTTTAAAGGGCTACCTTGGGGCTGAAGGAACCAGACCTCCAACCCCGAGGGTGCCAGGCAAGAGATGCTGTTTTAGAGGGCTACCTTTGGGCTGAAGGAGCCAGACCTCCAAGCCCGAGGGTGCCAGACAAGAGATGCAGTTTTAGAGGGCTACCTTTGGGCTGAAGGAGCCAGACATCCAAGCCCGAGGGTGCCAGACAAGAGATGCAGTTTTAGAGGGCTACCTTTGGGCTGAAGGAGCCAGACCTCCAACCCCGAGGGTGCCAGACAAGAGATGCAGTTTTAGAGGGCTACCTTGGGGCTGAAGGAGCCAGACCTCCAAGCCCGAGGGTGCCAGGCAAGAGATGCTGTTTTAGAGGGCTACCTTTGGGCTGAAGGAGCCAGACCTCCAAGCCCGAGGGTGCCAGGCAAGAGATGCAGTTTTAGAGGGCTACCTTTGGGCTGAAGGAGCCAGACCTCCAAGCCCGAGGGTACCAGACAAGAAATGCAGTTTTAGAGGAGTACCTTGGGGCTGAAGGAGCCAGACCTCCAACCCCGAGGGTGCCAGACAAGAAATGCAGTTTTAGAGGGCTACCTTGGGGCTGAAGGAACCAGACCTCCAACCCCGAGGGTGCCAGGCAAGAGATGCAGTTTTAGAGGGCTACCTTTGGGCTGAAGGAGCCAGACCTCCAAGCCCGAGGGTGCCAGACAAGAGATGCAGTTTTAGAGGGCTACCTTGGGGCTGAAGGAACCAGACATCCAACCCCGAGGGTGCCAGACAAGAGATGCTGTTTTAGAGGGCTATCTTGGGGCTGAAGGAGCCAGACATCCAAGCCCGAGGGTGCCAGGCAAGAGATGCAGTTTTAGAGGGCTACCTTTGGGCTGAAGGTGCCAGACATCCAAGCCCGAGGGTGCCAGACAAGAGATGCAGTTTTAGAGGGCTACCTTGGGACTGAAGGAGCCAGACCTCCAACCCCGAGGGTGCCAAGCAAGAGATGCTGTTTTAGAGGGCTACCTTTGGGCTGAAGGAACCAGACATCCAAGCCCGAGGGTGCCAGACAAGAGATGCTGTTTTAGAGGGCTACCTTTGGGCTGAAGGAGCCAGACCTCCAAGCCCGAGGGTGCCAGGCAAGAGATGCAGTTTTAGAGGAGTACCTTTGGGCTGAAGGAGCCAGACCTCCAACCCCGAGGGTGCCAGACAAGAAATGCAGTTTTAGAGGGCTACCTTGGGGCTGAAGGAACCAGACCTCCAACCCCGAGGGTGCCAGGCAAGAGATGCTGTTTTAGAGGGCTACCTTTGCGCTGAAGGAGCCAGACCTCCAAGCCCGAGGGTGCCAGACAAGAGATGCAGTTTTAGAGGGCTACCTTTGGGCTGAAGGAGCCAGACATCCAAGCCCGAGGGTGCCAGGCAAGAGTTGCAGTTTTAGAGGGCTACCTTTGGGCTGAAGGAGCCAGACATCCAAGCCCGAGGGTGCCAGACAAGAGATGCAGTTTTAGAGGGCTACCTTGGGGCTGAAGGAGCCAGACCGCCATCCCCGAGGGTGCCAGGCAAGAGATGCAGTTTTAGAGGGCTACCTTTGGGCTGAAGGAGCCAGACCTCCAACCCCGAGGGTGCCAGGCAAGAGATGCAGTTTTAGAGGGCTACCTTTGGGCTGAAGGAGCCAAACCTCCAACCCCGAGGGTGCCAGACAAGAGATGCAGTTTTAGAGGACTACCTTTGGGCTGAATTAGCCAGACATCCAAGCCCGAGGGTGCCAGGCAAGACATGCAGTTTTAGAGGGCTACCTTGGGGCTGAAGGAGCCAGACATCCAAGCCCGAGGGTGCCAGGCAAGAGATGCAGTTTTAGAGGGCTACCTTGGGGCTAAAGGAGCCAGACCTCCAACCCCGAGGGTGCCAGACAAGAGATGCAGTTTTAGAGGGCTACCTTGGGGCTGAAGGAGCCAGACCTCCAACCCGAAGGGTGCCAGGCAAGAGATGCAGTTTTAGAGGGCTACCTTTTGGCTGAAGGAGCCAGACCTCCAACCCCGAGGGTGCCAGACAAGAGATGCAGTTTTAGAGGGCTACCTTGGGGCTGAAGGAGCCAGACCTCCAACCCCGAGGGTGCCAGGCAAGAGATGCAGTTTTAGAGGGCTACCTTTGGGCTGAAGGAGCCAGACCTCCAACCCCGAGGGTGCCAGGCAGGAGATGCAGTTTTAGAGGGCTACCTTTGGGCTGAAGGAGCCAGACATCCAAGCCCGAGGGTGCCAGACAAGAGATTCAGTTTTAGAGGGCTACCTTGGGGCTGAAGGAGCCAGACCTCCAACCCCGAGGGTGCCAGGCAAGAGATGCTGTTTTAGAGGGCTACCTTTGGGCTGAAGCAACCAGACATCCAAGCCCCAGGGTGCCAGACAAGAGATGCTGTTTTAGAGGGCTACCTTTGGGCTGAAGGAGCCAGACCTCCAAGCCCGAGGGTGCCAGGCAAGAGATGCAGTTTTAGAGGAGTACCTTTGGGCTGAAGGTGCCAGACCTCCAACCTCGAGGGTGCCAGACAAGAGATGCAGTTTCAGAGGGCTACCTTGGGGCTGAAGGAACCAGACCTCCAACCCCGAGGGTGTCAGGCAAGAGATGCTGTTTTAGAGGGCTACCTTTGGGCTGAAGGAGCCAGACCTACAAGCCCGAGGGTGCCAGACAAGAGATGCAGTTTTAGAGGGCTACCTTTGGGCTGAAGGAGCCAGACATCCAAGCCCGAGGGTGCCAGGCAAGAGATGCAGTTTTAGAGGGCTACCTTTGGGCTGAAGGAGCCAGACATCCAAGCCCGAGGGTGCCAGACAAGAGATGCAGTTTTAGAGGGCTACCTTGGGGCTGAAGGAGCCAGACCTCCAACCCCGAGGGTGCTAGGCAAGAGATGCAGTTTTAGAGGGCTACCTTTGGGCTGAAGGAGCCAGACCTCCAACCCCGATGGTGCCAGGCAAGAGATGCAGTTTTAGAGGGCTACCTTTGGGCTGAAGGAGCCAAACCTCCAACCCCGAGGGTGCCAGACAAGAGATGCAGTTTTAGAGGACTACCTTTGGGCTGAAGGAGCCAGACCTCCAACCCCGAGGGTGCCAGGCAAGAGATGCAGTTTTAGAGGGCTACCTTTGGGCTGAAGGAGCCAGACCTCCAAGCCCGAGGGTGCCAGACAAGAGATGCAGTTTTAGAGGGCTACCTTTGGGCTGAAGGAGCCAGACATCCAACCCCGAGGGTGCCAGGCAAGAGATGCTGTTTTAGAGGGCTACCTTGGGGCTGAAGGAGCCAGACCTCCAACCCCGAGGGTGCCAGGCAAGAGATGCAGTTTTAGAGGGCTACCTTTGGGCTGAAGGAGCCTGACATCCAACCCCGAGGGTGCCAGGCAAGAGATGCTGTTTTAGAGGGCTACCTTGGGGCTGAAGGAGCCAGACCTCCAACCCCGAGGGTGCCAGACAAGAGATGCAGTTTTAGAGGGCTACCTTGGGGCTGAAGGAGCCAGACCTCCAACCCCGAGGGTGCCAGGCAAGAGATGCAGTTTTAGAGGGCTAACTTTGGGCTGAAGGAGCCAGACATCCAAGCCCGAGGGTGCCAGGCAAGAGATGCAGTTTTAGAGGGCTACCTTTGGGCTGAAGGAGCCAGACCTCCAACCCTGAGGGTGCCAGACAAGAGATGCAGTTTTAGAGGGCCACCTTGGGGCTGAAGGAGCCAGACCTCCAACCCCGAGGGTGCCAGGCAAGAGATGCTGTTTTAGAGGGCTACCTTTGGGCTGAAGGAACCAGACATCCAAGCCCGAGGGTGCCAGACAAGAGATGCAGTTTTAGAGGGCTACCTTTGGGCTGAAGGAACCAGACATCCAAGCCCGAGGGTGCCAGGCAAGAGATGCTGTTTTAGAGGGCTACCTTTGGGCTGAAGGAGCCAGACCTCCAAGCCCGAGGGTGCCAGACAAGAGATGCAGTTTTAGAGGGATACCTTTGGGCTGAAGGAGCCAGACATCCAAGCCTGAGGGTGCCAGGCAAGAGATGCAGTTTTAGAGGGCTACCTTTGGGCTGAAGGAGCCAGACATCCAAGCCCGAGGGTGCCAGACAAGAGATGCAGTTTTAGAGGGCTACCTTGGGGCTGAAGGAGCCAGACCTCCAACCCCGAGGGTGCCAGGCAAGAGATGCAGTTTTAGAGGGCTACCTTTGGGCTGAAGGAGCCAGACCTCCAACCCCAAGGGTGCCAGGCAAGACGTGCAGTTTTAGAGGGCTACCTTTGGGCTGAAGGAGCCAGACATCCAAGCCCGAGGGTGCCAGACAAGAGATGCAGTTTTAGAGGGCTACCTTTGGGCTGAAGGAGCCAGACCTCCAAGCCCGAGGGTGCCAGGCAAGAGATGCAGTTTTAGAGGAGTACCGTTGGGCTGAAGGAGCCAGACCTCAAACCCCGAGGGTGCCAGACAAGAAATGCAGTTTTAAAGGGCTACCTTGGGGCTGAAGGAACCAGACCTCCAACCCTGAGGGTGCCAGGCAAGAGATGCTGTTTTAGAGGGCTACCTTTGGGCTGAAGGAGCCAGACCTCCAACCCCGAGGGTGCCAGGCAAGAGATGCTGTTTTAGAGGGCTACCTTTGGGCTGAAGGAACCAGACATCCAAGCCCGAGGGTGCCAGACAAGAGATGCAGTTTTAGAGGGCTACCTTTGGGCTGAAGGAACCAGACATCCAAGCCCGAGGGTGCCAGGCAAGAGATGCTGTTTTAGAGGGCTACCTTTGGGCTGAAGGAGCCAGACCTCCAAGCCCGAGGGTGCCAGACAAGAGATGCAGTTTTAGAGGGATACCTTTGGGCTGAAGGAGCCAGACATCCAAGCCTGAGGGTGCCAGGCAAGAGATGCAGTTTTAGAGGGCTACCTTTGGGCTGAAGGAGCCAGACATCCAAGCCCGAGGGTGCCAGACAAGAGATGCAGTTTTAGAGGGCTACCTTGGGGCTGAAGGAGCCAGACCTCCAACCCCGAGGGTGCCAGGCAAGAGATGCAGTTTTAGAGGGCTACCTTTGGGCTGAAGCAGCCAGACCTCCAACCCCAAGGGTGCCAGGCAAGACGTGCAGTTTTAGAGGGCTACCTTTGGGCTGAAGGAGCCAGACATCCAAGCCCGAGGGTGCCAGACAAGAGATGCAGTTTTAGAGGGCTACCTTTGGGCTGAAGGAGCCAGACCTCCAAGCCCGAGGGTGCCAGGCAAGAGATGCAGTTTTAGAGGAGTACCGTTGGGCTGAAGGAGCCAGACCTCAAACCCCGAGGGTGCCAGACAAGAAATGCAGTTTTAAAGGGCTACCTTGGGGCTGAAGGAACCAGACCTCCAACCCTGAGGGTGCCAGGCAAGAGATGCTGTTTTAGAGGGCTACCTTTGGGCTGAAGGAGCCAGACCTCCAAGCCCGAGGGTGCCAGACAAGAGATGCAGTTTTAGAGGGCTACCTTTGGGCTGAAGGAGCCAGACATCCAAGCCCGAGGGTGCCAGACAAGAGATGCAGTTTTAGAGGGCTACCTTTGGGCTGAAGGAGCCAGACCTCCAACCCCGAGGGTGCCAGACAAGAGATGCAGTTTTAGAGGGCTACCTTGGGGCTGAAGGAGCCAGACCTCCAAGCCCGAGGGTGCCAGGCAAGAGATGCTGTTTTAGAGGGCTACCTTTGGGCTGAAGGAGCCAGACCTCCAAGCCCGAGGGTGCCAGGCAAGAGATGCTGTTTTAGAGGGCTACCTTGGGGCTGAAGAAGCCAGACCTCCAACCCCGAGGGTGCCAGACAAGAGATGCAGTTTTAGAGGGCTACCTTGGGGCTGAAGGAGCCAGACCTCCAACCCCGAGGGTGCCAGGCAAGAGATGCAGTTTTAGAGGGCTAACTTTGGGCTGAAGGAGCCAGACATCCAAGCCCGAGGGTGCCAGGCAAGAGATGCAGTTTTAGAGGGCTACCTTTGGGCTGAAGGAGCCAGACCTCCAACCCTGAGGGTGCCAGACAAGAGATGCAGTTTTAGAGGGCTACCTTGGGGCTGAAGGAGCCAGACCTCCAACCCCGAGGGTGCCAGGCAAGAGATGCTGTTTTAGAGGGCTACCTTTGGGCTGAAGGAACCAGACATCCAAGCCCGAGGGTGCCAGACAAGAGATGCAGTTTTAGAGGGCTACCTTTGGGCTGAAGGAACCAGACATCCAAGCCCGAGGGTGCCAGGCAAGAGATGCTGTTTTAGAGGGCTACCTTTGGGCTGAAGGAGCCAGACCTCCAAGCCCGAGGGTGCCAGACAAGAGATGCAGTTTTAGAGGGCTACCTTTGGGCTGAAGGAGCCAGACATCCAAGCCCGAGGGTGCCAGGCAAGAGATGCAGTTTTAGAGGGCTACCTTTGGGCTGAAGGAGCCAGACATCCAAGCCCGAGGGTGCCAGACAAGAGATGCAGTTTTAGAGGGCTACCTTGGGGCTGAAGGAGCCAGACCTCCAACCCCGAGGGTGCCAGGCAAGAGATGCAGTTTTAGAGGGCTACCTTTGGGCTGAAGGAGCCAGACCTCCAACCCCAAGGGTGCCAGGCAAGACGTGCAGTTTTAGAGGGCTACCTTTGGGCTGAAGGAGCCAGACATCCAAGCCCGAGGGTGCCAGACAAGAGATGCAGTTTTAGAGGGCTACCTTTGGGATGAAGGAGCCAGACCTCCAAGCCCGAGGGTGCCAGGCAAGAGATGCAGTTTTAGAGGAGTACCTTTGGGCTGAAGGAGCCAGACCTCAAACCCAGAGGGTGCCAGACAAGAAATGCAGTTTTAAAGGGCTACCTTGGGGCTGAAGGAACCAGACCTCCAACCCCGAGGGTGCCAGGCAAGAGATGCTGTTTTAGAGGGCTACCTTTGGGCTGAAGGAGCCAGACCTCCAAGCCCGAGGGTGCCAGACAAGAGATGCAGTTTTAGAGGGCTACCTTTGGGCTGAAGGAGCCAGACATCCAAGCCCGAGGGTGCCAGACAAGAGATGCAGTTTTAGAGGGCTACCTTTGGGCTGAAGGAGCCAGACCTCCAACCCCGAGGGTGCCAGACAAGAGATGCAGTTTTAGAGGGCTACCTTGGGGCTGAAGGAGCCAGACCTCCAAGCCCGAGGGTGCCAGGCAAGAGATGCTGTTTTAGAGGGCTACCTTTGGGCTGAAGGAGCCAGACCTCCAAGCCCGAGGGTGCCAGGCAAGAGATGCAGTTTTAGAGGGCTACCTTTGGGCTGAAGGAGCCAGACCTCCAAGCCCGAGGGTACCAGACAAGAAATGCAGTTTTAGAGGAGTACCTTGGGGCTGAAGGAGCCAGACCTCCAACCCCGAGGGTGCCAGACAAGAAATGCAGTTTTAGAGGGCTACCTTGGGGCTGAAGGAACCAGACCTCCAACCCCGAGGGTGCCAGGCAAGAGATGCAGTTTTAGAGGGCTACCTTTGGGCTGAAGGAGCCAGACCTCCAAGCCCGAGGGTGCCAGACAAGAGATGCAGTTTTAGAGGGCTACCTTGGGGCTGAAGGAACCAGACATCCAACCCCGAGGGTGCCAGACAAGAGATGCTGTTTTAGAGGGCTATCTTGGGGCTGAAGGAGCCAGACATCCAAGCCCGAGGGTGCCAGGCAAGAGATGCAGTTTTAGAGGGCTACCTTTGGGCTGAAGGTGCCAGACATCCAATCCCGAGGGTGCCAGACAAGAGATGCAGTTTTAGAGGGCTACCTTGGGACTGAAGGAGCCAGACCTCCAACCCCGAGGGTGCCAAGCAAGAGATGCTGTTTTAGAGGGCTACCTTTGGGCTGAAGGAACCAGACATCCAAGCCCGAGGGTGCCAGACAAGAGATGCTGTTTTAGAGGGCTACCTTTGGGCTGAAGGAGCCAGACCTCCAAGCCCGAGGGTGCCAGGCAAGAGATGCAGTTTTAGAGGAGTACCTTTGGGCTGAAGGAGCCAGACCTCCAACCCCGAGGGTGCCAGACAAGAAATGCAGTTTTAGAGGGCTACCTTGGGGCTGAAGGAACCAGACCTCCAACCCCGAGGGTGCCAGGCAAGAGATGCTGTTTTAGAGGGCTACCTTTGCGCTGAAGGAGCCAGACCTCCAAGCCCGAGGGTGCCAGACAAGAGATGCAGTTTTAGAGGGCTACCTTTGGGCTGAAGGAGCCAGACATCCAAGCCCGAGGGTGCCAGGCAAGAGTTGCAGTTTTAGAGGGCTACCTTTGGGCTGAAGGAGCCAGACATCCAAGCCCGAGGGTGCCAGACAAGAGATGCAGTTTTAGAGGGCTACCTTGGGGCTGAAGGAGCCAGACCGCCATCCCCGAGGGTGCCAGGCAAGAGATGCAGTTTTAGAGGGCTACCTTTGGGCTGAAGGAGCCAGACCTCCAACCCCGAGGGTGCCAGGCAAGAGATGCAGTTTTAGAGGGCTACCTTTGGGCTGAAGGAGCCAAACCTCCAACCCCGAGGGTGCCAGACAAGAGATGCAGTTTTAGAGGACTACCTTTGGGCTGAATTAGCCAGACATCCAAGCCCGAGGGTGCCAGGCAAGACATGCAGTTTTAGAGGGCTACCTTGGGGCTGAAGGAGCCAGACATCCAAGCCCGAGGGTGCCAGGCAAGAGATGCAGTTTTAGAGGGCTACCTTGGGGCTAAAGGAGCCAGACCTCCAACCCCGAGGGTGCCAGACAAGAGATGCAGTTTTAGAGGGCTACCTTGGGGCTGAAGGAGCCAGACCTCCAACCCCGAGGGTGCCAGGCAAGAGATGCAGTTTTAGAGGGCTACCTTTTGGCTGAAGGAGCCAGACCTCCAACCCCGAGGGTGCCAGACAAGAGATGCAGTTTTAGAGGGCTACCTTGGGGCTGAAGGAGCCAGACCTCCAACCCCGAGGGTGCCAGGCAAGAGATGCAGTTTTAGAGGGCTACCTGTGGGCTGAAGGAGCCAGACCTCCAACCCCGAGGGTGCCAGGCAGGAGATGCAGTTTTAGAGGGCTACCTTTGGGCTGAAGGAGCCAAACCTCCAACCCCGAGGGTGCCAGACAAGAGATGCAGTTTTAGAGGACTACCTTTGGGCTGAAGGAGCCAGACCTCCAACCCCGAGGGTGCCAGGCAAGAGATGCAGTTTTAGAGGGCTACCTTTGGGCTGAAGGAGCCAGACCTCCAAGCCCGAGGGTGCCAGGCAAGAGATGCAGTTTTAGAGGGCTACCTTTGGGCTGAAGGAGCCAGACATCCAACCCCGAGGGTGCCAGGCAAGAGATGCAGTTTTAGAGGGCTACCTTTGGGCTGAAGGAGCCAGACCTCCAAGCCCGAGGGTGCCAGGCAAGAGATGCAGTTTTAGAGGAGTACCTTTGGGCTGAAGGTGCCAGACCTCCAACCTCGAGGGTGCCAGACAAGAGATGCAGTTTCAGAGGGCTACCTTGGGGCTGAAGGAACCAGACCTCCAACCCCGAGGGTGTCAGGCAAGAGATGCTGTTTTAGAGGGCTACCTTTGGGCTGAAGGAGCCAGACCTACAAGCCCGAGGGTGCCAGACAAGAGATGCAGTTTTAGAGGGCTACCTTTGGGCTGAAGGAGCCAGACATCCAAGCCCGAGGGTGCCAGGCAAGAGATGCAGTTTTAGAGGGCTACCTTTGGGCTGAAGGAGCCAGACATCCAAGCCCGAGGGTGCCAGACAAGAGATGCAGTTTTAGAGGGCTACCTTGGGGCTGAAGGAGCCAGACCTCCAACCCCGAGGGTGCTAGGCAAGAGATGCAGTTTTAGAGGGCTACCTTTGGGCTGAAGGAGCCAGACCTCCAACCCCGATGGTGCCAGGCAAGAGATGCAGTTTTAGAGGGCTACCTTTGGGCTGAAGGAGCCAGACCTCCAACCCCGAGGGTGCTAGGCAAGAGATGCAGTTTTAGAGGGCTACCTTTGGGCTGAAGGAGCCAGACCTCCAACCCCGATGGTGCCAGGCAAGAGATGCAGTTTTAGAGGGCTACCTTTGGGCTGAAGGAGCCAAACCTCCAACCCCGAGGGTGCCAGACAAGAGATGCAGTTTTAGAGGACTACCTTTGGGCTGAAGGAGCCAGACCTCCAACCCCGAGGGTGCCAGGCAAGAGATGCAGTTTTAGAGGGCTACCTTTGGGCTGAAGGAGCCAGACCTCCAAGCCCGAGGGTGCCAGACAAGAGATGCAGTTTTAGAGGGCTACCTTTGGGCTGAAGCAACCAGACATCCAAGCCCCAGGGTGCCAGACAAGAGATGCTGTTTTAGAGGGCTACCTTTGGGCTGAAGGAGCCAGACCTCCAAGCCCGAGGGTGCCAGGCAAGAGATGCAGTTTTAGAGGAGTACCTTTGGGCTGAAGGTGCCAGACCTCCAACCTCGAGGGTGCCAGACAAGAGATGCAGTTTCAGAGGGCTACCTTGGGGCTGAAGGAACCAGACCTCCAACCCCGAGGGTGTCAGGCAAGAGATGCTGTTTTAGAGGGCTACCTTTGGGCTGAAGGAGCCAGACCTACAAGCCCGAGGGTGCCAGACAAGAGATGCAGTTTTAGAGGGCTACCTTTGGGCTGAAGGAGCCAGACATCCAAGCCCGAGGGTGCCAGGCAAGAGATGCAGTTTTAGAGGGCTACCTTTGGGCTGAAGGAGCCAGACATCCAAGCCCGAGGGTGCCAGACAAGAGATGCAGTTTTAGAGGGCTACCTTGGGGCTGAAGGAGCCAGACCTCCAACCCCGAGGGTGCTAGGCAAGAGATGCAGTTTTAGAGGGCTACCTTTGGGCTGAAGGAGCCAGACCTCCAACCCCGATGGTGCCAGGCAAGAGATGCAGTTTTAGAGGGCTACCTTTGGGCTGAAGGAGCCAAACCTCCAACCCCGAGGGTGCCAGACAAGAGATGCAGTTTTAGAGAACTACCTTTGGGCTGAAGGAGCCAGACCTCCAACCCCGAGGGTGCCAGGCAAGAGATGCAGTTTTAGAGGGCTACCTTTGGGCTGAAGGAGCCAGACTTCCAAGCCCGAGGGTGCCAGACAAGAGATGCAGTTTTAGAGGGCTACCTTTGGGCTGAAGGAGCCAGACATCCAACCCCGAGGGTGCCAGGCAAGAGATGCTGTTTTAGAGGGCTACCTTGGGGCTGAAGGAGCCAGACCTCCAACCCCGAGGGTGCCAGGCAAGAGATGCAGTTTTAGAGGGCTACCTTTGGGCTGAAGGAGCCTGACATCCAACCCTGAGGGTGCCAGACAAGAGATGCTGTTTTAGAGGGCTACCTTGGGGCTGAAGGAGCCAGACCTCCAACCCCGAGGGTGCCAGGCAAGAGATGCAGTTTTAGAGGGCTAACTTTGGGCTGAAGGAGCCAGACATCCAAGCCCGAGGGTGCCAGGCAAGAGATGCAGTTTTAGAGGGCTACCTTTGGGCTGAAGGAGCTAGACCTCCAACCCTGAGGGTGCCAGACAAGAGATGCAGTTTTAGAGGGCTACCTTGGGGCTGAAGGAGCCAGACCTCCAACCCCGAGGGTGCCAGGCAAGAGATGCTGTTTTAGAGGGCTACCTTTGGGCTGAAGGAACCAGACATCCAAGCCCGAGGGTGCCAGACAAGAGATGCAGTTTTAGAGGGCTACCTTTTGGCTGAAGGAGCCAGACCTCCAACCCCGAGGGTGCCAGACAAGAGATGCAGTTTTAGAGGGCTACCTTGGGGCTGAAGGAGCCAGACCTCCAACCCCGAGGGTGCCAGGCAAGAGATGCAGTTTTAGAGGGCTACCTTTGGGCTGAAGGAGCCAGACCTCCAACCCCGAGGGTGCCAGGCAGGAGATGCAGTTTTAGAGGGCTACCTTTGGGCTGAAGGAGCCAGACATCCAAGCCCGAGGGTGCCAGACAAGAGATTCAGTTTTAGAGGGCTACCTTGGGGCTGAAGGAGCCAGACCTCCAACCCCGAGGGTGCCAGGCAAGAGATGCTGTTTTAGAGGGCTACCTTTGGGCTGAAGCAACCAGACATCCAAGGCCCAGGGTGCCAGACAAGAGATGCTGTTTTAGAGGGCTACCTTTGGGCTGAAGGAGCCAGACCTCCAAGCCCGAGGGTGCCAGGCAAGAGATGCAGTTTTAGAGGAGTACCTTTGGGCTGAAGGTGCCAGACCTCCAACCTCGAGGGTGCCAGACAAGAGATGCAGTTTCAGAGGGCTACCTTGGGGCTGAAGGAACCAGACCTCCAACCCCGAGGGTGTCAGGCAAGAGATGCTGTTTTAGAGGGCTACCTTTGGGCTGAAGGAGCCAGACCTACAAGCCCGAGGGTGCCAGACAAGAGATGCAGTTTTAGAGGGCTACCTTTGGGCTGAAGGAGCCAGACATCCAAGCCCGAGGGTGCCAGGCAAGAGATGCAGTTTTAGAGGGCTACCTTTGGGCTGAAGGAGCCAGACATCCAAGCCCGAGGGTGCCAGACAAGAGATGCAGTTTTAGAGGGCTACCTTGGGGCTGAAGGAGCCAGACCTCCAACCCCGAGGGTGCTAGGCAAGAGATGCAGTTTTAGAGGGCTACCTTTGGGCTGAAGGAGCCAGACCTCCAACCCCGATGGTGCCAGGCAAGAGATGCAGTTTTAGAGGGCTACCTTTGGGCTGAAGGAGCCAAACCTCCAACCCCGAGGGTGCCAGACAAGAGATGCAGTTTTAGAGGACTACCTTTGGGCTGAAGGAGCCAGACCTCCAACCCCGAGGGTGCCAGGCAAGAGATGCAGTTTTAGAGGGCTACCTTTGGGCTGAAGGAGCCAGACCTCCAAGCCCGAGGGTGCCAGACAAGAGATGCAGTTTTAGAGGGCTACCTTTGGGCTGAAGGAGCCAGACATCCAACCCCGAGGGTGCCAGGCAAGAGATGCTGTTTTAGAGGGCTACCTTGGGGCTGAAGGAGCCAGACCTCCAACCCCGAGGGTGCCAGGCAAGAGATGCAGTTTTAGAGGGCTACCTTTGGGCTGAAGGAGCCTGACATCCAACCCCGAGGGTGCCAGGCAAGAGATGCTGTTTTAGAGGGCTACCTTGGGGCTGAAGGAGCCAGACCTCCAACCCCGAGGGTGCCAGACAAGAGATGCAGTTTTAGAGGGCTACCTTGGGGCTGAAGGAGCCAGACCTCCAACCCCGAGGGTGCCAGGCAAGAGATGCAGTTTTAGAGGGCTAACTTTGGGCTGAAGGAGCCAGACATCCAAGCCCGAGGGTGCCAGGCAAGAGATGCAGTTTTAGAGGGCTACCTTTGGGCTGAAGGAGCCAGACCTCCAACCCTGAGGGTGCCAGACAAGAGATGCAGTTTTAGAGGGCTACCTTGGGGCTGAAGGAGCCAGACCTCCAACCCCGAGGGTGCCAGGCAAGAGATGCTGTTTTAGAGGGCTACCTTTGGGCTGAAGGAACCAGACATCCAAGCCCGAGGGTGCCAGACAAGAGATGCAGTTTTAGAGGGCTACCTTTGGGCTGAAGGAACCAGACATCCAAGCCCGAGGGTGCCAGGCAAGAGATGCTGTTTTAGAGGGCTACCTTTGGGCTGAAGGAGCCAGACCTCCAAGCCCGAGGGTGCCAGACAAGAGATGCAGTTTTAGAGGGATACCTTTGGGCTGAAGGAGCCAGACATCCAAGCCTGAGGGTGCCAGGCAAGAGATGCAGTTTTAGAGGGCTACCTTTGGGCTGAAGGAGCCAGACATCCAAGCCCGAGGGTGCCAGACAAGAGATGCAGTTTTAGAGGGCTACCTTGGGGCTGAAGGAGCCAGACCTCCAACCCCGAGGGTGCCAGGCAAGAGATGCAGTTTTAGAGGGCTACCTTTGGGCCGAAGGAGCCAGACCTCCAACCCCAAGGGTGCCAGGCAAGACGTGCAGTTTTAGAGGGCTACCTTTGGGCTGAAGGAGCCAGACATCCAAGCCCGAGGGTGCCAGACAAGAGATGCAGTTTTAGAGGGCTACCTTTGGGCTGAAGGAGCCAGACCTCCAAGCCCGAGGGTGCCAGGCAAGAGATGCAGTTTTAGAGGAGTACCGTTGGGCTGAAGGAGCCAGACCTCAAACCCCGAGGGTGCCAGACAAGAAATGCAGTTTTAAAGGGCTACCTTGGGGCTGAAGGAACCAGACCTCCAACCCTGAGGGTGCCAGGCAAGAGATGCTGTTTTAGAGGGCTACCTTTGGGCTGAAGGAGCCAGACCTCCAAGCCCGAGGGTGCCAGACAAGAGATGCAGTTTTAGAGGGCTACCTTTGGGCTGAAGGAGCCAGACATCCAAGCCCGAGGGTGCCAGACAAGAGATGCAGTTTTAGAGGGCTACCTTTGGGCTGAAGGAGCCAGACCTCCAACCCCGAGGGTGCCAGACAAGAGATGCAGTTTTAGAGGGCTACCTTGGGGCTGAAGGAGCCAGACCTCCAAGCCCGAGGGTGCCAGGCAAGAGATGCTGTTTTAGAGGGCTACCTTTGGGCTGAAGGAGCCAGACCTCCAAGCCCGAGGGTGCCAGGCAAGAGATGCTGTTTTAGAGGGCTACCTTGGGGCTGAAGAAGCCAGACCTCCAACCCCGAGGGTGCCAGACAAGAGATGCAGTTTTAGAGGGCTACCTTGGGGCTGAAGGAGCCAGACCTCCAACCCCGAGGGTGCCAGGCAAGAGATGCAGTTTTAGAGGGCTAACTTTGGGCTGAAGGAGCCAGACATCCAAGCCCGAGGGTGCCAGGCAAGAGATGCAGTTTTAGAGGGCTACCTTTGGGCTGAAGGAGCCAGACCTCCAACCCTGAGGGTGCCAGACAAGAGATGCAGTTTTAGAGGGCTACCTTGGGGCTGAAGGAGCCAGACCTCCAACCCCGAGGGTGCCAGGCAAGAGATGCTGTTTTAGAGGGCTACCTTTGGGCTGAAGGAACCAGACATCCAAGCCCGAGGGTGCCAGACAAGAGATGCAGTTTTAGAGGGCTACCTTTGGGCTGAAGGAACCAGACATCCAAGCCCGAGGGTGCCAGGCAAGAGATGCTGTTTTAGAGGGCTACCTTTGGGCTGAAGGAGCCAGACCTCCAAGCCCGAGGGTGCCAGACAAGAGATGCAGTTTTAGAGGGCTACCTTTGGGCTGAAGGAGCCAGACATCCAAGTCCGAGGGTGCCAGGCAAGAGATGCAGTTTTAGAGGGCTACCTTTGGGCTGAAGGAGCCAGACATCCAAGCCCGAGGGTGCCAGACAAGAGATGCAGTTTTAGAGGGCTACCTTGGGGCTGAAGGAGCCAGACCTCCAACCCCGAGGGTGCCAGGCAAGAGATGCAGTTTTAGAGGGCTACCTTTGGGCTGAAGGAGCCAGACCTCCAACCCCAAGGGTGCCAGGCAAGACGTGCAGTTTTAGAGGGCTACCTTTGGGCTGAAGGAGCCAGACATCCAAGCCCGAGGGTGCCAGACAAGAGATGCAGTTTTAGAGGGCTACCTTTGGGATGAAGGAGCCAGACCTCCAAGCCCGAGGGTGCCAGGCAAGAGATGCAGTTTTAGAGGAGTACCTTTGGGCTGAAGGAGCCAGACCTCAAACCCAGAGGGTGCCAGACAAGAAATGCAGTTTTAAAGGGCTACCTTGGGGCTGAAGGAACCAGACCTCCAACCCCGAGGGTGCCAGGCAAGAGATGCTGTTTTAGAGGGCTACCTTTGGGCTGAAGGAGCCAGACCTCCAAGCCCGAGGGTGCCAGACAAGAGATGCAGTTTTAGAGGGCTACCTTTGGGCTGAAGGAGCCAGACATCCAAGCCCGAGGGTGCCAGACAAGAGATGCAGTTTTAGAGGGCTACCTTTGGGCTGAAGGAGCCAGACCTCCAACCCCGAGGGTGCCAGACAAGAGATGCAGTTTTAGAGGGCTACCTTGGGGCTGAAGGAGCCAGACCTCCAAGCCCGAGGGTGCCAGGCAAGAGATGCTGTTTTAGAGGGCTACCTTTGGGCTGAAGGAGCCAGACCTCCAAGCCCGAGGGTGCCAGGCAAGAGATGCAGTTTTAGAGGGCTACCTTTGGGCTGAAGGAGCCAGACCTCCAAGCCCGAGGGTACCAGACAAGAAATGCAGTTTTAGAGGAGTACCTTGGGGCTGAAGGAGCCAGACCTCCAACCCCGAGGGTGCCAGACAAGAAATGCAGTTTTAGAGGGCTACCTTGGGGCTGAAGGAACCAGACCTCCAACCCCGAGGGTGCCAGGCAAGAGATGCAGTTTTAGAGGGCTACCTTTGGGCTGAAGGAGCCAGACCTCCAAGCCCGAGGGTGCCAGACAAGAGATGCAGTTTTAGAGGGCTACCTTGGGGCTGAAGGAACCAGACATCCAACCCCGAGGGTGCCAGACAAGAGATGCTGTTTTAGAGGGCTATCTTGGGGCTGAAGGAGCCAGACATCCAAGCCCGAGGGTGCCAGGCAAGAGATGCAGTTTTAGAGGGCTACCTTTGGGCTGAAGGTGCCAGACATCCAATCCCGAGGGTGCCAGACAAGAGATGCAGTTTTAGAGGGCTACCTTGGGACTGAAGGAGCCAGACCTCCAACCCCGAGGGTGCCAAGCAAGAGATGCTGTTTTAGAGGGCTACCTTTGGGCTGAAGGAACCAGACATCCAAGCCCGAGGGTGCCAGACAAGAGATGCTGTTTTAGAGGGCTACCTTTGGGCTGAAGGAGCCAGACCTCCAAGCCCGAGGGTGCCAGGCAAGAGATGCAGTTTTAGAGGAGTACCTTTGGGCTGAAGGAGCCAGACCTCCAACCCCGAGGGTGCCAGACAAGAAATGCAGTTTTAGAGGGCTACCTTGGGGCTGAAGGAACCAGACCTCCAACCCCGAGGGTGCCAGGCAAGAGATGCTGTTTTAGAGGGCTACCTTTGCGCTGAAGGAGCCAGACCTCCAAGCCCGAGGGTGCCAGACAAGAGATGCAGTTTTAGAGGGCTACCTTTGGGCTGAAGGAGCCAGACATCCAAGCCCGAGGATGCCAGGCAAGAGTTGCAGTTTTAGAGGGCTACCTTTGGGCTGAAGGAGCCAGACATCCAAGCCCGAGGGTGCCAGACAAGAGATGCAGTTTTAGAGGGCTACCTTGGGGCTGAAGGAGCCAGACCGCCATCCCCGAGGGTGCCAGGCAAGAGATGCAGTTTTAGAGGGCTACCTTTGGGCTGAAGGAGCCAGACCTCCAACCCCGAGGGTGCCAGGCAAGAGATGCAGTTTTAGAGGGCTACCTTTGGGCTGAAGGAGCCAAACCTCCAACCCCGAGGGTGCCAGACAAGAGATGCAGTTTTAGAGGACTACCTTTGGGCTGAATTAGCCAGACATCCAAGCCCGAGGGTGCCAGGCAAGACATGCAGTTTTAGAGGGCTACCTTGGGGCTGAAGGAGCCAGACATCCAAGCCCGAGGGTGCCAGGCAAGAGATGCAGTTTTAGAGGGCTACCTTGGGGCTAAAGGAGCCAGACCTCCAACCCCGAGGGTGCCAGACAAGAGATGCAGTTTTAGAGGGCTACCTTGGGGCTGAAGGAGCCAGACCTCCAACCCCGAGGGTGCCAGGCAAGAGATGCAGTTTTAGAGGGCTACCTTTTGGCTGAAGGAGCCAGACCTCCAACCCCGAGGGTGCCAGACAAGAGATGCAGTTTTAGAGGGCTACCTTGGGGCTGAAGGAGCCAGACCTCCAACCCCGAGGGTGCCAGGCAAGAGATGCAGTTTTAGAGGGCTACCTTTGGGCTGAAGGAGCCAGACCTCCAACCCCGAGGGTGCCAGGCAGGAGATGCAGTTTTAGAGGGCTACCTTTGGGCTGAAGGAGCCAAACCTCCAACCCCGAGGGTGCCAGACAAGAGATGCAGTTTTAGAGGACTACCTTTGGGCTGAAGGAGCCAGACCTCCAACCCCGAGGGTGCCAGGCAAGAGATGCAGTTTTAGAGGGCTACCTTTGGGCTGAAGGAGCCAGACCTCCAAGCCCGAGGGTGCCAGGCAAGAGATGCAGTTTTAGAGGGCTACCTTTGGGCTGAAGGAGCCAGACATCCAACCCCGAGGGTGCCAGGCAAGAGATGCAGTTTTAGAGGGCTACCTTTGGGCTGAAGGAGCCAGACATCCAACCCCGAGGGTGCCAGGCAAGAGATGCTGTTTTAGAGGGCTACCTTGGGGCTGAAGGAGCCAGACCTCCAACCCCGAGGGTGCCAGACAAGAGATGCAGTTTTAGAGGGCTACCTTGGGGCTGAAGGAGCCAGACCTCCAACCCCGAGGGTGCCAGGCAAGAGATGCAGTTTTAGAGGGCTACCTTTGGGCTGAAGGAGCCAGACATCCAAGCCCGAGGGTGCCAGGCAAGAGATGCAGTTTTAGAGGGCTACCTTTGGGCTGAAGGAGCCAGACATCCAAGCCCGAGGGTGCCAGACAAGAGATGCAGTTTTAGAGGGCTACCTTGGGGCTGAAGGAGCCAGACCTCCAACCCCGAGGGTGCCAGGCAAGAGATGCTGTTTTAGAGGGCTACCTTTGGGCTGAAGCAACCAGACATCCAAGCCCCAGGGTGCCAGACAAGAGATGCTGTTTTAGAGGGCTACCTTTGGGCTGAAGGAGCCAGACCTCCAAGCCCGAGGGTGCCAGGCAAGAGATGCAGTTTTAGAGGAGTACCTTTGGGCTGAAGGTGCCAGACCTCCAACCTCGAGGGTGCCAGACAAGAGATGCAGTTTCAGAGGGCTACCTTGGGGCTGAAGGAACCAGACCTCCAACCCCGAGGGTGTCAGGCAAGAGATGCTGTTTTAGAGGGCTACCTTTGGGCTGAAGGAGCCAGACCTACAAGCCCGAGGGTGCCAGACAAGAGATGCAGTTTTAGAGGGCTACCTTTGGGCTGAAGGAGCCAGACATCCAAGCCCCAGGGTGCCAGGCAAGAGATGCAGTTTTAGAGGGCTACCTTTGGGCTGAAGGAGCCAGACATCCAAGCCCGAGGGTGCCAGACAAGAGATGCAGTTTTAGAGGGCTACCTTGGGGCTGAAGGAGCCAGACCTCCAACCCCGAGGGTGCTAGGCAAGAGATGCAGTTTTAGAGGGCTACCTTTGGGCTGAAGGAGCCAGACCTCCAACCCCGATGGTGCCAGGCAAGAGATGCAGTTTTAGAGGGCTACCTTTGGGCTGAAGGAGCCAAACCTCCAACCCCGAGGGTGCCAGACAAGAGATGCAGTTTTAGAGGACTACCTTTGGGCTGAAGGAGACAGACCTCCAACCCCGAGGGTGCCAGGCAAGAGATGCAGTTTTAGAGGGCTACCTTTGGGCTGAAGGAGCCAGACCTCCAAGCCCGAGGGTGCCAGACAAGAGATGCAGTTTTAGAGGGCTACCTTTGGGCTGAAGGAGCCAGACATCCAACCCCGAGGGTGCCAGGCAAGAGATGCTGTTTTAGAGGGCTACCTTGGGGCTGAAGGAGCCAGACCTCCAACCCCGAGGGTGCCAGGCAAGAGATGCAGTTTTAGAGGGCTACCTTTGGGCTGAAGGAGCCTGACATCCAACCCCGAGGGTGCCAGGCAAGAGATGCTGTTTTAGAGGGCTACCTTGGGGCTGAAGGAGCCAGACCTCCAACCCCGAGGGTGCCAGACAAGAGATGCAGTTTTAGAGGGCTACCTTGGGGCTGAAGGAGCCAGACCTCCAACCCCGAGGGTGCCAGGCAAGAGATGCAGTTTTAGAGGGCTTACTTTGGGCTGAAGGAGCCAGACATCCAAGCCCGAGGGTGCCAGGCAAGAGATGCAGTTTTAGAGGGCTACCTTTGGGCTGAAGGAGCCAGACCTCCAACCCTGAGGGTGCCAGACAAGAGATGCAGTTTTAGAGGGCTACCTTGGGGCTGAAGGAGCCAGACCTCCAACCCCGAGGGTGCCAGGCAAGAGATGCTGTTTTAGAGGGCTACGTTTGGGCTGAAGGAACCAGACATCCAAGCCCGAGGGTGCCAGACAAGAGATGCAGTTTTAGAGGGCTACCTTTGGGCTGAAGGAACCAGACATCCAAGCCCGAGGGTGCCAGGCAAGAGATGCTGTTTTAGAGGGCTACCTTTGGGCTGAAGGAGCCAGACCTCCAAGCCCGAGGGTGCCAGACAAGAGATGCAGTTTTAGAGGGATACCTTTGGGCTGAAGGAGCCAGACATCCAAGCCCGAGGGTGCCAGGCAAGAGATGCAGTTTTAGAGGGCTACCTTTGGGCTGAAGGAGCCAGACATCCAAGCCCGAGGGTGCCAGACAAGAGATGCAGTTTTAGAGGGCTACCTTGGGGCTGAAGGAGCCAGACCTCCAACCCCGAGGGTGCCAGGCAAGAGATGCAGTTTTAGAGGGCTACCTTTGGGCTGAAGGAGCCAGACCTCCAACCCCAAGGGTGCCAGGCAAGACGTGCAGTTTTAGAGGGCTACCTTTGGGCTGAAGGAGCCAGACATCCAAGCCCGAGGGTGCCAGACAAGAGATGCAGTTTTAGAGGGCTACCTTTGGGCTGAAGGAGCCAGACCTCCAAGCCCGAGGGTGCCAGGCAAGAGATGCAGTTTTAGAGGAGTACCGTTGGGCTGAAGGAGCCAGACCTCAAACCCCGAGGGTGCCAGACAAGAAATGCAGTTTTAAAGAGCTACCTTGGGGCTGAAGGAACCAGACCTCCAACCCCGAGGGTGCCAGGCAAGAGATGCTGTTTTAGAGGGCTACCTTTGGGCTGAAGGAGCCAGACCTCCAAGCCCGAGGGTGCCAGACAAGAGATGCAGTTTTAGAGGGCTACCTTTGGGCTGAAGGAGCCAGACATCCAAGCCCGAGGGTGCCAGACAAGAGATGCAGTTTTAGAGGGCTACCTTTGGGCAGAAGGAGCCAGACCTCCAACCCCGAGGGTGCCAGACAAGAGATGCAGTTTTAGAGGGCTACCTTGGGGCTGAAGGAGGCATACCTCCAAGCCCGAGGGTGCCAGGCAAGAGATGCTGTTTTAGAGGGCTACCTTTGGGCTGAAGGAGCCAGACCTCCAAGCCCGAGGGTGCCAGGCAAGAGATGCTGTTTTAGAGGGCTACCTTGGGGCTGAAGAAGCCAGACCTCCAACCCCGAGGGTGCCAGACCAGAGATGCAGTTTTAGAGGGCTACCTTGGGGCTGAAGGAGCCAGACCTCCAACCCCGAGGGTGCCAGGCAAGAGATGCAGTTTTAGAGGGCTAACTTTGGGCTGAAGGAGCCAGACATCCAAGCCCGAGGGTGCCAGGCAAGAGATGCAGTTTTAGAGGGCTACCTTTGGGCTGAAGGAGCCAGACCTCCAACCCTGAGGGTGCCAGACAAGAGATGCAGTTTTAGAGGGCTACCTTGGGGCTGAAGGAGCCAGACCTCCAACCCCGAGGGTGCCAGGCAAGAGATGCTGTTTTAGAGGGCTACCTTTGGGCTGAAGGAACCAGACATCCAAGCCCGATGGTGCCAGACAAGAGATGCAGTTTTAGAGGGCTACCTTTGGGCTGAAGGAACCAGACATCCAAGCCCGAGGGTGCCAGGCAAGAGATGCTGTTTTAGAGGGCTACCTTTGGGCTGAAGGAGCCAGACCTCCAAGCCCGAGGGTGCCAGACAAGAGATGCAGTTTTAGAGGGCTACCTTTGGGCTGAAGGAGCCAGACATCCAAGCCCGAGGGTGCCAGGCAAGAGATGCAGTTTTAGAGGGCTACCTTTGGGCTGAAGGAGCCAGACATCCAAGCCCGAGGGTGCCAGACAAGAGATGCAGTTTTAGAGGGCTACCTTGGGGCTGAAGGAGCCAGACCTCCAACCCCGAGGGTGCCAGGCAAGAGATGCAGTTTTAGAGGGCTACCTTTGGGCTGAAGGAGCCAGACCTCCAACCCCAAGGGTGCCAGGCAAGAGATGCAGTTTTAGAGGGCTACCTTTGGGCTGAAAGAACCAGACATCCAAGCCCGAGGGTGCCAGACAAGAGATGCAGTTTTAGAGGGCTACCTTTGGGCTGAAGGAGCCAGACCTCCAAGCCCGAGGGTGCCAGGCAAGAGATGCAGTTTTAGAGGAGTACCTTTGGGCTGAAGGAGCCAGACCTCAAACCCAGAGGGTGCCAGACAAGAAATGCAGTTTTAAAGGGCTACCTTGGGGCTGAAGGAACCAGACCTCCAACCCCGAGGGTGCCAGGCAAGAGATGCTGTTTTAGAGGGCTACCTTTGGGCTGAAGGAGCCAGACCTCCAAGCCCGAGGGTGCCAGACAAGAGATGCAGTTTTAGAGGGCTACCTTTGGGCTGAAGGAGCCAGACATCCAAGCCCGAGGGTGCCAGACAAGAGATGCAGTTTTAGAGGGCTACCTTTGGGCTGAAGGAGCCAGACCTCCAACCCCGAGGGTGCCAGACAAGAGATGCAGTTTTAGAGGGCTACCTTGGGGCTGAAGGAGCCAGACCTCCAAGCCCGAGGGTGCCAGGCAAGAGATGCTGTTTTAGAGGGCTACCTTTGGGCTGAAGGAGCCAGACCTCCAAGCCCGAGGGTGCCAGGCAAGAGATGCAGTTTTAGAGGGCTACCTTTGGGCTGAAGGAGCCAGACCTCCAAGCCCGAGGGTACCAGACAAGAAATGCAGTTTTAGAGGAGTACCTTGGGGCTGAAGGAGCCAGACCTCCAACCCCGAGGGTGCCAGACAAGAAATGCAGTTTTAGAGGGCTACCTTGGGGCTGAAGGAACCAGACCTCCAACCCCGAGGGTGCCAGGCAAGAGATGCAGTTTTAGAGGGCTACCTTTGGGCTGAAGGAGCCAGACCTCCAAGCCCGAGGGTGCCAGACAAGAGATGCAGTTTTAGAGGGCTACCTTGGGGCTGAAGGAACCAGACATCCAACCCCGAGGGTGCCAGACAAGAGATGCTGTTTTAGAGGGCTATCTTGGGGCTGAAGGAGCCAGACATCCAAGCCCGAGGGTGCCAGGCAAGAGATGCAGTTTTAGAGGGCTACCTTTGGGCTGAAGGTGCCAGACATCCAAGCCCGAGGGTGCCAGACAAGAGATGCAGTTTTAGAGGGCTACCTTGGGACTGAAGGAGCCAGACCTCCAACCCCGAGGGTGCCAAGCAAGAGATGCTGTTTTAGAGGGCTACCTTTGGGCTGAAGGAACCAGACATCCAAGCCCGAGGGTGCCAGACAAGAGATGCTGTTTTAGAGGGCTACCTTTGGGCTGAAGGAGCCAGACCTCCAAGCCCGAGGGTGCCAGGCAAGAGATGCAGTTTTAGAGGAGTACCTTTGGGCTGAAGGAGCCAGACCTCCAACCCCGAGGGTGCCAGACAAGAAATGCAGTTTTAGAGGGCTACCTTGGGGCTGAAGGAACCAGACCTCCAACCCCGAGGGTGCCAGGCAAGAGATGCTGTTTTAGAGGGCTACCTTTGCGCTGAAGGAGCCAGACCTCCAAGCCCGAGGGTGCCAGACAAGAGATGCAGTTTTAGAGGGCTACCTTTGGGCTGAAGGAGCCAGACATCCAAGCCCGAGGGTGCCAGGCAAGAGTTGCAGTTTTAGAGGGCTACCTTTGGGCTGAAGGAGCCAGACATCCAAGCCCGAGGGTGCCAGACAAGAGATGCAGTTTTAGAGGGCTACCTTGGGGCTGAAGGAGCCAGACCGCCATCCCCGAGGGTGCCAGGCAAGAGATGCAGTTTTAGAGGGCTACCTTTGGGCTGAAGGAGCCAGACCTCCAACCCCGAGGGTGCCAGGCAAGAGATGCAGTTTTAGAGGGCTACCTTTGGGCTGAAGGAGCCAAACCTCCAACCCCGAGGGTGCCAGACAAGAGATGCAGTTTTAGAGGACTACCTTTGGGCTGAATTAGCCAGACATCCAAGCCCGAGGGTGCCAGGCAAGACATGCAGTTTTAGAGGGCTACCTTGGGGCTGAAGGAGCCAGACATCCAAGCCCGAGGGTGCCAGGCAAGAGATGCAGTTTTAGAGGGCTACCTTGGGGCTAAAGGAGCCAGACCTCCAACCCCGAGGGTGCCAGACAAGAGATGCAGTTTTAGAGGGCTACCTTGGGGCTGAAGGAGCCAGACCTCCAACCCGAAGGGTGCCAGGCAAGAGATGCAGTTTTAGAGGGCTACCTTTTGGCTGAAGGAGCCAGACCTCCAACCCCGAGGGTGCCAGACAAGAGATGCAGTTTTAGAGGGCTACCTTGGGGCTGAAGGAGCCAGACCTCCAACCCCGAGGGTGCCAGGCAAGAGATGCAGTTTTAGAGGGCTACCTTTGGGCTGAAGGAGCCAGACCTCCAACCCCGAGGGTGCCAGGCAGGAGATGCAGTTTTAGAGGGCTACCTTTGGGCTGAAGGAGCCAGACATCCAAGCCCGAGGGTGCCAGACAAGAGATTCAGTTTTAGAGGGCTACCTTGGGGCTGAAGGAGCCAGACCTCCAACCCCGAGGGTGCCAGGCAAGAGATGCTGTTTTAGAGGGCTACCTTTGGGCTGAAGCAACCAGACATCCAAGCCCCAGGGTGCCAGACAAGAGATGCTGTTTTAGAGGGCTACCTTTGGGCTGAAGGAGCCAGACCTCCAAGCCCGAGGGTGCCAGGCAAGAGATGCAGTTTTAGAGGAGTACCTTTGGGCTGAAGGTGCCAGACCTCCAACCTCGAGGGTGCCAGACAAGAGATGCAGTTTCAGAGGGCTACCTTGGGGCTGAAGGAACCAGACCTCCAACCCCGAGGGTGTCAGGCAAGAGATGCTGTTTTAGAGGGCTACCTTTGGGCTGAAGGAGCCAGACCTACAAGCCCGAGGGTGCCAGACAAGAGATGCAGTTTTAGAGGGCTACCTTTGGGCTGAAGGAGCCAGACATCCAAGCCCGAGGGTGCCAGGCAAGAGATGCAGTTTTAGAGGGCTACCTTTGGGCTGAAGGAGCCAGACATCCAAGCCCGAGGGTGCCAGACAAGAGATGCAGTTTTAGAGGGCTACCTTGGGGCTGAAGGAGCCAGACCTCCAACCCCGAGGGTGCTAGGCAAGAGATGCAGTTTTAGAGGGCTACCTTTGGGCTGAAGGAGCCAGACCTCCAACCCCGATGGTGCCAGGCAAGAGATGCAGTTTTAGAGGGCTACCTTTGGGCTGAAGGAGCCAAACCTCCAACCCCGAGGGTGCCAGACAAGAGATGCAGTTTTAGAGGACTACCTTTGGGCTGAAGGAGCCAGACCTCCAACCCCGAGGGTGCCAGGCAAGAGATGCAGTTTTAGAGGGCTACCTTTGGGCTGAAGGAGCCAGACCTCCAAGCCCGAGGGTGCCAGACAAGAGATGCAGTTTTAGAGGGCTACCTTTGGGCTGAAGGAGCCAGACATCCAACCCCGAGGGTGCCAGGCAAGAGATGCTGTTTTAGAGGGCTACCTTGGGGCTGAAGGAGCCAGACCTCCAACCCCGAGGGTGCCAGGCAAGAGATGCAGTTTTAGAGGGCTACCTTTGGGCTGAAGGAGCCTGACATCCAACCCCGAGGGTGCCAGGCAAGAGATGCTGTTTTAGAGGGCTACCTTGGGGCTGAAGGAGCCAGACCTCCAACCCCGAGGGTGCCAGACAAGAGATGCAGTTTTAGAGGGCTACCTTGGGGCTGAAGGAGCCAGACCTCCAACCCCGAGGGTGCCAGGCAAGAGATGCAGTTTTAGAGGGCTAACTTTGGGCTGAAGGAGCCAGACATCCAAGCCCGAGGGTGCCAGGCAAGAGATGCAGTTTTAGAGGGCTACCTTTGGGCTGAAGGAGCCAGACCTCCAACCCTGAGGGTGCCAGACAAGAGATGCAGTTTTAGAGGGCCACCTTGGGGCTGAAGGAGCCAGACCTCCAACCCCGAGGGTGCCAGGCAAGAGATGCTGTTTTAGAGGGCTACCTTTGGGCTGAAGGAACCAGACATCCAAGCCCGAGGGTGCCAGACAAGAGATGCAGTTTTAGAGGGCTACCTTTGGGCTGAAGGAACCAGACATCCAAGCCCGAGGGTGCCAGGCAAGAGATGCTGTTTTAGAGGGCTACCTTTGGGCTGAAGGAGCCAGACCTCCAAGCCCGAGGGTGCCAGACAAGAGATGCAGTTTTAGAGGGATACCTTTGGGCTGAAGGAGCCAGACATCCAAGCCTGAGGGTGCCAGGCAAGAGATGCAGTTTTAGAGGGCTACCTTTGGGCTGAAGGAGCCAGACATCCAAGCCCGAGGGTGCCAGACAAGAGATGCAGTTTTAGAGGGCTACCTTGGGGCTGAAGGAGCCAGACCTCCAACCCCGAGGGTGCCAGGCAAGAGATGCAGTTTTAGAGGGCTACCTTTGGGCTGAAGGAGCCAGACCTCCAACCCCAAGGGTGCCAGGCAAGACGTGCAGTTTTAGAGGGCTACCTTTGGGCTGAAGGAGCCAGACATCCAAGCCCGAGGGTGCCAGACAAGAGATGCAGTTTTAGAGGGCTACCTTTGGGCTGAAGGAGCCAGACCTCCAAGCCCGAGGGTGCCAGGCAAGAGATGCAGTTTTAGAGGAGTACCGTTGGGCTGAAGGAGCCAGACCTCAAACCCCGAGGGTGCCAGACAAGAAATGCAGTTTTAAAGGGCTACCTTGGGGCTGAAGGAACCAGACCTCCAACCCTGAGGGTGCCAGGCAAGAGATGCTGTTTTAGAGGGCTACCTTTGGGCTGAAGGAGCCAGACCTCCAACCCCGAGGGTGCCAGGCAAGAGATGCTGTTTTAGAGGGCTACCTTTGGGCTGAAGGAACCAGACATCCAAGCCCGAGGGTGCCAGACAAGAGATGCAGTTTTAGAGGGCTACCTTTGGGCTGAAGGAACCAGACATCCAAGCCCGAGGGTGCCAGGCAAGAGATGCTGTTTTAGAGGGCTACCTTTGGGCTGAAGGAGCCAGACCTCCAAGCCCGAGGGTGCCAGACAAGAGATGCAGTTTTAGAGGGATACCTTTGGGCTGAAGGAGCCAGACATCCAAGCCTGAGGGTGCCAGGCAAGAGATGCAGTTTTAGAGGGCTACCTTTGGGCTGAAGGAGCCAGACATCCAAGCCCGAGGGTGCCAGACAAGAGATGCAGTTTTAGAGGGCTACCTTGGGGCTGAAGGAGCCAGACCTCCAACCCCGAGGGTGCCAGGCAAGAGATGCAGTTTTAGAGGGCTACCTTTGGGCTGAAGGAGCCAGACCTCCAACCCCAAGGGTGCCAGGCAAGACGTGCAGTTTTAGAGGGCTACCTTTGGGCTGAAGGAGCCAGACATCCAAGCCCGAGGGTGCCAGACAAGAGATGCAGTTTTAGAGGGCTACCTTTGGGCTGAAGGAGCCAGACCTCCAAGCCCGAGGGTGCCAGGCAAGAGATGCAGTTTTAGAGGAGTACCGTTGGGCTGAAGGAGCCAGACCTCAAACCCCGAGGGTGCCAGACAAGAAATGCAGTTTTAAAGGGCTACCTTGGGGCTGAAGGAACCAGACCTCCAACCCTGAGGGTGCCAGGCAAGAGATGCTGTTTTAGAGGGCTACCTTTGGGCTGAAGGAGCCAGACCTCCAAGCCCGAGGGTGCCAGACAAGAGATGCAGTTTTAGAGGGCTACCTTTGGGCTGAAGGAGCCAGACATCCAAGCCCGAGGGTGCCAGACAAGAGATGCAGTTTTAGAGGGCTACCTTTGGGCTGAAGGAGCCAGACCTCCAACCCCGAGGGTGCCAGACAAGAGATGCAGTTTTAGAGGGCTACCTTGGGGCTGAAGGAGCCAGACCTCCAAGCCCGAGGGTGCCAGGCAAGAGATGCTGTTTTAGAGGGCTACCTTTGGGCTGAAGGAGCCAGACCTCCAAGCCCGAGGGTGCCAGGCAAGAGATGCTGTTTTAGAGGGCTACCTTGGGGCTGAAGAAGCCAGACCTCCAACCCCGAGGGTGCCAGACAAGAGATGCAGTTTTAGAGGGCTACCTTGGGGCTGAAGGAGCCAGACCTCCAACCCCGAGGGTGCCAGGCAAGAGATGCAGTTTTAGAGGGCTAACTTTGGGCTGAAGGAGCCAGACATCCAAGCCCGAGGGTGCCAGGCAAGAGATGCAGTTTTAGAGGGCTACCTTTGGGCTGAAGGAGCCAGACCTCCAACCCTGAGGGTGCCAGACAAGAGATGCAGTTTTAGAGGGCTACCTTGGGGCTGAAGGAGCCAGACCTCCAACCCCGAGGGTGCCAGGCAAGAGATGCTGTTTTAGAGGGCTACCTTTGGGCTGAAGGAACCAGACATCCAAGCCCGAGGGTGCCAGACAAGAGATGCAGTTTTAGAGGGCTACCTTTGGGCTGAAGGAACCAGACATCCAAGCCCGAGGGTGCCAGGCAAGAGATGCTGTTTTAGAGGGCTACCTTTGGGCTGAAGGAGCCAGACCTCCAAGCCCGAGGGTGCCAGACAAGAGATGCAGTTTTAGAGGGCTACCTTTGGGCTGAAGGAGCCAGACATCCAAGCCCGAGGGTGCCAGGCAAGAGATGCAGTTTTAGAGGGCTACCTTTGGGCTGAAGGAGCCAGACATCCAAGCCCGAGGGTGCCAGACAAGAGATGCAGTTTTAGAGGGCTACCTTGGGGCTGAAGGAGCCAGACCTCCAACCCCGAGGGTGCCAGGCAAGAGATGCAGTTTTAGAGGGCTACCTTTGGGCTGAAGGAGCCAGACCTCCAACCCCAAGGGTGCCAGGCAAGACGTGCAGTTTTAGAGGGCTACCTTTGGGCTGAAGGAGCCAGACATCCAAGCCCGAGGGTGCCAGACAAGAGATGCAGTTTTAGAGGGCTACCTTTGGGATGAAGGAGCCAGACCTCCAAGCCCGAGGGTGCCAGGCAAGAGATGCAGTTTTAGAGGAGTACCTTTGGGCTGAAGGAGCCAGACCTCAAACCCAGAGGGTGCCAGACAAGAAATGCAGTTTTAAAGGGCTACCTTGGGGCTGAAGGAACCAGACCTCCAACCCCGAGGGTGCCAGGCAAGAGATGCTGTTTTAGAGGGCTACCTTTGGGCTGAAGGAGCCAGACCTCCAAGCCCGAGGGTGCCAGACAAGAGATGCAGTTTTAGAGGGCTACCTTTGGGCTGAAGGAGCCAGACATCCAAGCCCGAGGGTGCCAGACAAGAGATGCAGTTTTAGAGGGCTACCTTTGGGCTGAAGGAGCCAGACCTCCAACCCCGAGGGTGCCAGACAAGAGATGCAGTTTTAGAGGGCTACCTTGGGGCTGAAGGAGCCAGACCTCCAAGCCCGAGGGTGCCAGGCAAGAGATGCTGTTTTAGAGGGCTACCTTTGGGCTGAAGGAGCCAGACCTCCAAGCCCGAGGGTGCCAGGCAAGAGATGCAGTTTTAGAGGGCTACCTTTGGGCTGAAGGAGCCAGACCTCCAAGCCCGAGGGTACCAGACAAGAAATGCAGTTTTAGAGGAGTACCTTGGGGCTGAAGGAGCCAGACCTCCAACCCCGAGGGTGCCAGACAAGAAATGCAGTTTTAGAGGGCTACCTTGGGGCTGAAGGAACCAGACCTCCAACCCCGAGGGTGCCAGGCAAGAGATGCAGTTTTAGAGGGCTACCTTTGGGCTGAAGGAGCCAGACCTCCAAGCCCGAGGGTGCCAGACAAGAGATGCAGTTTTAGAGGGCTACCTTGGGGCTGAAGGAACCAGACATCCAACCCCGAGGGTGCCAGACAAGAGATGCTGTTTTAGAGGGCTATCTTGGGGCTGAAGGAGCCAGACATCCAAGCCCGAGGGTGCCAGGCAAGAGATGCAGTTTTAGAGGGCTACCTTTGGGCTGAAGGTGCCAGACATCCAATCCCGAGGGTGCCAGACAAGAGATGCAGTTTTAGAGGGCTACCTTGGGACTGAAGGAGCCAGACCTCCAACCCCGAGGGTGCCAAGCAAGAGATGCTGTTTTAGAGGGCTACCTTTGGGCTGAAGGAACCAGACATCCAAGCCCGAGGGTGCCAGACAAGAGATGCTGTTTTAGAGGGCTACCTTTGGGCTGAAGGAGCCAGACCTCCAAGCCCGAGGGTGCCAGGCAAGAGATGCAGTTTTAGAGGAGTACCTTTGGGCTGAAGGAGCCAGACCTCCAACCCCGAGGGTGCCAGACAAGAAATGCAGTTTTAGAGGGCTACCTTGGGGCTGAAGGAACCAGACCTCCAACCCCGAGGGTGCCAGGCAAGAGATGCTGTTTTAGAGGGCTACCTTTGCGCTGAAGGAGCCAGACCTCCAAGCCCGAGGGTGCCAGACAAGAGATGCAGTTTTAGAGGGCTACCTTTGGGCTGAAGGAGCCAGACATCCAAGCCCGAGGGTGCCAGGCAAGAGTTGCAGTTTTAGAGGGCTACCTTTGGGCTGAAGGAGCCAGACATCCAAGCCCGAGGGTGCCAGACAAGAGATGCAGTTTTAGAGGGCTACCTTGGGGCTGAAGGAGCCAGACCGCCATCCCCGAGGGTGCCAGGCAAGAGATGCAGTTTTAGAGGGCTACCTTTGGGCTGAAGGAGCCAGACCTCCAACCCCGAGGGTGCCAGGCAAGAGATGCAGTTTTAGAGGGCTACCTTTGGGCTGAAGGAGCCAAACCTCCAACCCCGAGGGTGCCAGACAAGAGATGCAGTTTTAGAGGACTACCTTTGGGCTGAATTAGCCAGACATCCAAGCCCGAGGGTGCCAGGCAAGACATGCAGTTTTAGAGGGCTACCTTGGGGCTGAAGGAGCCAGACATCCAAGCCCGAGGGTGCCAGGCAAGAGATGCAGTTTTAGAGGGCTACCTTGGGGCTAAAGGAGCCAGACCTCCAACCCCGAGGGTGCCAGACAAGAGATGCAGTTTTAGAGGGCTACCTTGGGGCTGAAGGAGCCAGACCTCCAACCCCGAGGGTGCCAGGCAAGAGATGCAGTTTTAGAGGGCTACCTTTTGGCTGAAGGAGCCAGACCTCCAACCCCGAGGGTGCCAGACAAGAGATGCAGTTTTAGAGGGCTACCTTGGGGCTGAAGGAGCCAGACCTCCAACCCCGAGGGTGCCAGGCAAGAGATGCAGTTTTAGAGGGCTACCTGTGGGCTGAAGGAGCCAGACCTCCAACCCCGAGGGTGCCAGGCAGGAGATGCAGTTTTAGAGGGCTACCTTTGGGCTGAAGGAGCCAAACCTCCAACCCCGAGGGTGCCAGACAAGAGATGCAGTTTTAGAGGACTACCTTTGGGCTGAAGGAGCCAGACCTCCAACCCCGAGGGTGCCAGGCAAGAGATGCAGTTTTAGAGGGCTACCTTTGGGCTGAAGGAGCCAGACCTCCAAGCCCGAGGGTGCCAGGCAAGAGATGCAGTTTTAGAGGGCTACCTTTGGGCTGAAGGAGCCAGACATCCAACCCCGAGGGTGCCAGGCAAGAGATGCAGTTTTAGAGGGCTACCTTTGGGCTGAAGGAGCCAGACCTCCAAGCCCGAGGGTGCCAGGCAAGAGATGCAGTTTTAGAGGAGTACCTTTGGGCTGAAGGTGCCAGACCTCCAACCTCGAGGGTGCCAGACAAGAGATGCAGTTTCAGAGGGCTACCTTGGGGCTGAAGGAACCAGACCTCCAACCCCGAGGGTGTCAGGCAAGAGATGCTGTTTTAGAGGGCTACCTTTGGGCTGAAGGAGCCAGACCTACAAGCCCGAGGGTGCCAGACAAGAGATGCAGTTTTAGAGGGCTACCTTTGGGCTGAAGGAGCCAGACATCCAAGCCCGAGGGTGCCAGGCAAGAGATGCAGTTTTAGAGGGCTACCTTTGGGCTGAAGGAGCCAGACATCCAAGCCCGAGGGTGCCAGACAAGAGATGCAGTTTTAGAGGGCTACCTTGGGGCTGAAGGAGCCAGACCTCCAACCCCGAGGGTGCTAGGCAAGAGATGCAGTTTTAGAGGGCTACCTTTGGGCTGAAGGAGCCAGACCTCCAACCCCGATGGTGCCAGGCAAGAGATGCAGTTTTAGAGGGCTACCTTTGGGCTGAAGGAGCCAGACCTCCAACCCCGAGGGTGCTAGGCAAGAGATGCAGTTTTAGAGGGCTACCTTTGGGCTGAAGGAGCCAGACCTCCAACCCCGATGGTGCCAGGCAAGAGATGCAGTTTTAGAGGGCTACCTTTGGGCTGAAGGAGCCAAACCTCCAACCCCGAGGGTGCCAGACAAGAGATGCAGTTTTAGAGGACTACCTTTGGGCTGAAGGAGCCAGACCTCCAACCCCGAGGGTGCCAGGCAAGAGATGCAGTTTTAGAGGGCTACCTTTGGGCTGAAGGAGCCAGACCTCCAAGCCCGAGGGTGCCAGACAAGAGATGCAGTTTTAGAGGGCTACCTTTGGGCTGAAGCAACCAGACATCCAAGCCCCAGGGTGCCAGACAAGAGATGCTGTTTTAGAGGGCTACCTTTGGGCTGAAGGAGCCAGACCTCCAAGCCCGAGGGTGCCAGGCAAGAGATGCAGTTTTAGAGGAGTACCTTTGGGCTGAAGGTGCCAGACCTCCAACCTCGAGGGTGCCAGACAAGAGATGCAGTTTCAGAGGGCTACCTTGGGGCTGAAGGAACCAGACCTCCAACCCCGAGGGTGTCAGGCAAGAGATGCTGTTTTAGAGGGCTACCTTTGGGCTGAAGGAGCCAGACCTACAAGCCCGAGGGTGCCAGACAAGAGATGCAGTTTTAGAGGGCTACCTTTGGGCTGAAGGAGCCAGACATCCAAGCCCGAGGGTGCCAGGCAAGAGATGCAGTTTTAGAGGGCTACCTTTGGGCTGAAGGAGCCAGACATCCAAGCCCGAGGGTGCCAGACAAGAGATGCAGTTTTAGAGGGCTACCTTGGGGCTGAAGGAGCCAGACCTCCAACCCCGAGGGTGCTAGGCAAGAGATGCAGTTTTAGAGGGCTACCTTTGGGCTGAAGGAGCCAGACCTCCAACCCCGATGGTGCCAGGCAAGAGATGCAGTTTTAGAGGGCTACCTTTGGGCTGAAGGAGCCAAACCTCCAACCCCGAGGGTGCCAGACAAGAGATGCAGTTTTAGAGAACTACCTTTGGGCTGAAGGAGCCAGACCTCCAACCCCGAGGGTGCCAGGCAAGAGATGCAGTTTTAGAGGGCTACCTTTGGGCTGAAGGAGCCAGACTTCCAAGCCCGAGGGTGCCAGACAAGAGATGCAGTTTTAGAGGGCTACCTTTGGGCTGAAGGAGCCAGACATCCAACCCCGAGGGTGCCAGGCAAGAGATGCTGTTTTAGAGGGCTACCTTGGGGCTGAAGGAGCCAGACCTCCAACCCCGAGGGTGCCAGGCAAGAGATGCAGTTTTAGAGGGCTACCTTTGGGCTGAAGGAGCCTGACATCCAACCCTGAGGGTGCCAGACAAGAGATGCTGTTTTAGAGGGCTACCTTGGGGCTGAAGGAGCCAGACCTCCAACCCCGAGGGTGCCAGGCAAGAGATGCAGTTTTAGAGGGCTAACTTTGGGCTGAAGGAGCCAGACATCCAAGCCCGAGGGTGCCAGGCAAGAGATGCAGTTTTAGAGGGCTACCTTTGGGCTGAAGGAGCTAGACCTCCAACCCTGAGGGTGCCAGACAAGAGATGCAGTTTTAGAGGGCTACCTTGGGGCTGAAGGAGCCAGACCTCCAACCCCGAGGGTGCCAGGCAAGAGATGCTGTTTTAGAGGGCTACCTTTGGGCTGAAGGAACCAGACATCCAAGCCCGAGGGTGCCAGACAAGAGATGCAGTTTTAGAGGGCTACCTTTTGGCTGAAGGAGCCAGACCTCCAACCCCGAGGGTGCCAGACAAGAGATGCAGTTTTAGAGGGCTACCTTGGGGCTGAAGGAGCCAGACCTCCAACCCCGAGGGTGCCAGGCAAGAGATGCAGTTTTAGAGGGCTACCTTTGGGCTGAAGGAGCCAGACCTCCAACCCCGAGGGTGCCAGGCAGGAGATGCAGTTTTAGAGGGCTACCTTTGGGCTGAAGGAGCCAGACATCCAAGCCCGAGGGTGCCAGACAAGAGATTCAGTTTTAGAGGGCTACCTTGGGGCTGAAGGAGCCAGACCTCCAACCCCGAGGGTGCCAGGCAAGAGATGCTGTTTTAGAGGGCTACCTTTGGGCTGAAGCAACCAGACATCCAAGGCCCAGGGTGCCAGACAAGAGATGCTGTTTTAGAGGGCTACCTTTGGGCTGAAGGAGCCAGACCTCCAAGCCCGAGGGTGCCAGGCAAGAGATGCAGTTTTAGAGGAGTACCTTTGGGCTGAAGGTGCCAGACCTCCAACCTCGAGGGTGCCAGACAAGAGATGCAGTTTCAGAGGGCTACCTTGGGGCTGAAGGAACCAGACCTCCAACCCCGAGGGTGTCAGGCAAGAGATGCTGTTTTAGAGGGCTACCTTTGGGCTGAAGGAGCCAGACCTACAAGCCCGAGGGTGCCAGACAAGAGATGCAGTTTTAGAGGGCTACCTTTGGGCTGAAGGAGCCAGACATCCAAGCCCGAGGGTGCCAGGCAAGAGATGCAGTTTTAGAGGGCTACCTTTGGGCTGAAGGAGCCAGACATCCAAGCCCGAGGGTGCCAGACAAGAGATGCAGTTTTAGAGGGCTACCTTGGGGCTGAAGGAGCCAGACCTCCAACCCCGAGGGTGCTAGGCAAGAGATGCAGTTTTAGAGGGCTACCTTTGGGCTGAAGGAGCCAGACCTCCAACCCCGATGGTGCCAGGCAAGAGATGCAGTTTTAGAGGGCTACCTTTGGGCTGAAGGAGCCAAACCTCCAACCCCGAGGGTGCCAGACAAGAGATGCAGTTTTAGAGGACTACCTTTGGGCTGAAGGAGCCAGACCTCCAACCCCGAGGGTGCCAGGCAAGAGATGCAGTTTTAGAGGGCTACCTTTGGGCTGAAGGAGCCAGACCTCCAAGCCCGAGGGTGCCAGACAAGAGATGCAGTTTTAGAGGGCTACCTTTGGGCTGAAGGAGCCAGACATCCAACCCCGAGGGTGCCAGGCAAGAGATGCTGTTTTAGAGGGCTACCTTGGGGCTGAAGGAGCCAGACCTCCAACCCCGAGGGTGCCAGGCAAGAGATGCAGTTTTAGAGGGCTACCTTTGGGCTGAAGGAGCCTGACATCCAACCCCGAGGGTGCCAGGCAAGAGATGCTGTTTTAGAGGGCTACCTTGGGGCTGAAGGAGCCAGACCTCCAACCCCGAGGGTGCCAGACAAGAGATGCAGTTTTAGAGGGCTACCTTGGGGCTGAAGGAGCCAGACCTCCAACCCCGAGGGTGCCAGGCAAGAGATGCAGTTTTAGAGGGCTAACTTTGGGCTGAAGGAGCCAGACATCCAAGCCCGAGGGTGCCAGGCAAGAGATGCAGTTTTAGAGGGCTACCTTTGGGCTGAAGGAGCCAGACCTCCAACCCTGAGGGTGCCAGACAAGAGATGCAGTTTTAGAGGGCTACCTTGGGGCTGAAGGAGCCAGACCTCCAACCCCGAGGGTGCCAGGCAAGAGATGCTGTTTTAGAGGGCTACCTTTGGGCTGAAGGAACCAGACATCCAAGCCCGAGGGTGCCAGACAAGAGATGCAGTTTTAGAGGGCTACCTTTGGGCTGAAGGAACCAGACATCCAAGCCCGAGGGTGCCAGGCAAGAGATGCTGTTTTAGAGGGCTACCTTTGGGCTGAAGGAGCCAGACCTCCAAGCCCGAGGGTGCCAGACAAGAGATGCAGTTTTAGAGGGATACCTTTGGGCTGAAGGAGCCAGACATCCAAGCCTGAGGGTGCCAGGCAAGAGATGCAGTTTTAGAGGGCTACCTTTGGGCTGAAGGAGCCAGACATCCAAGCCCGAGGGTGCCAGACAAGAGATGCAGTTTTAGAGGGCTACCTTGGGGCTGAAGGAGCCAGACCTCCAACCCCGAGGGTGCCAGGCAAGAGATGCAGTTTTAGAGGGCTACCTTTGGGCCGAAGGAGCCAGACCTCCAACCCCAAGGGTGCCAGGCAAGACGTGCAGTTTTAGAGGGCTACCTTTGGGCTGAAGGAGCCAGACATCCAAGCCCGAGGGTGCCAGACAAGAGATGCAGTTTTAGAGGGCTACCTTTGGGCTGAAGGAGCCAGACCTCCAAGCCCGAGGGTGCCAGGCAAGAGATGCAGTTTTAGAGGAGTACCGTTGGGCTGAAGGAGCCAGACCTCAAACCCCGAGGGTGCCAGACAAGAAATGCAGTTTTAAAGGGCTACCTTGGGGCTGAAGGAACCAGACCTCCAACCCTGAGGGTGCCAGGCAAGAGATGCTGTTTTAGAGGGCTACCTTTGGGCTGAAGGAGCCAGACCTCCAAGCCCGAGGGTGCCAGACAAGAGATGCAGTTTTAGAGGGCTACCTTTGGGCTGAAGGAGCCAGACATCCAAGCCCGAGGGTGCCAGACAAGAGATGCAGTTTTAGAGGGCTACCTTTGGGCTGAAGGAGCCAGACCTCCAACCCCGAGGGTGCCAGACAAGAGATGCAGTTTTAGAGGGCTACCTTGGGGCTGAAGGAGCCAGACCTCCAAGCCCGAGGGTGCCAGGCAAGAGATGCTGTTTTAGAGGGCTACCTTTGGGCTGAAGGAGCCAGACCTCCAAGCCCGAGGGTGCCAGGCAAGAGATGCTGTTTTAGAGGGCTACCTTGGGGCTGAAGAAGCCAGACCTCCAACCCCGAGGGTGCCAGACAAGAGATGCAGTTTTAGAGGGCTACCTTGGGGCTGAAGGAGCCAGACCTCCAACCCCGAGGGTGCCAGGCAAGAGATGCAGTTTTAGAGGGCTAACTTTGGGCTGAAGGAGCCAGACATCCAAGCCCGAGGGTGCCAGGCAAGAGATGCAGTTTTAGAGGGCTACCTTTGGGCTGAAGGAGCCAGACCTCCAACCCTGAGGGTGCCAGACAAGAGATGCAGTTTTAGAGGGCTACCTTGGGGCTGAAGGAGCCAGACCTCCAACCCCGAGGGTGCCAGGCAAGAGATGCTGTTTTAGAGGGCTACCTTTGGGCTGAAGGAACCAGACATCCAAGCCCGAGGGTGCCAGACAAGAGATGCAGTTTTAGAGGGCTACCTTTGGGCTGAAGGAACCAGACATCCAAGCCCGAGGGTGCCAGGCAAGAGATGCTGTTTTAGAGGGCTACCTTTGGGCTGAAGGAGCCAGACCTCCAAGCCCGAGGGTGCCAGACAAGAGATGCAGTTTTAGAGGGCTACCTTTGGGCTGAAGGAGCCAGACATCCAAGTCCGAGGGTGCCAGGCAAGAGATGCAGTTTTAGAGGGCTACCTTTGGGCTGAAGGAGCCAGACATCCAAGCCCGAGGGTGCCAGACAAGAGATGCAGTTTTAGAGGGCTACCTTGGGGCTGAAGGAGCCAGACCTCCAACCCCGAGGGTGCCAGGCAAGAGATGCAGTTTTAGAGGGCTACCTTTGGGCTGAAGGAGCCAGACCTCCAACCCCAAGGGTGCCAGGCAAGACGTGCAGTTTTAGAGGGCTACCTTTGGGCTGAAGGAGCCAGACATCCAAGCCCGAGGGTGCCAGACAAGAGATGCAGTTTTAGAGGGCTACCTTTGGGATGAAGGAGCCAGACCTCCAAGCCCGAGGGTGCCAGGCAAGAGATGCAGTTTTAGAGGAGTACCTTTGGGCTGAAGGAGCCAGACCTCAAACCCAGAGGGTGCCAGACAAGAAATGCAGTTTTAAAGGGCTACCTTGGGGCTGAAGGAACCAGACCTCCAACCCCGAGGGTGCCAGGCAAGAGATGCTGTTTTAGAGGGCTACCTTTGGGCTGAAGGAGCCAGACCTCCAAGCCCGAGGGTGCCAGACAAGAGATGCAGTTTTAGAGGGCTACCTTTGGGCTGAAGGAGCCAGACATCCAAGCCCGAGGGTGCCAGACAAGAGATGCAGTTTTAGAGGGCTACCTTTGGGCTGAAGGAGCCAGACCTCCAACCCCGAGGGTGCCAGACAAGAGATGCAGTTTTAGAGGGCTACCTTGGGGCTGAAGGAGCCAGACCTCCAAGCCCGAGGGTGCCAGGCAAGAGATGCTGTTTTAGAGGGCTACCTTTGGGCTGAAGGAGCCAGACCTCCAAGCCCGAGGGTGCCAGGCAAGAGATGCAGTTTTAGAGGGCTACCTTTGGGCTGAAGGAGCCAGACCTCCAAGCCCGAGGGTACCAGACAAGAAATGCAGTTTTAGAGGAGTACCTTGGGGCTGAAGGAGCCAGACCTCCAACCCCGAGGGTGCCAGACAAGAAATGCAGTTTTAGAGGGCTACCTTGGGGCTGAAGGAACCAGACCTCCAACCCCGAGGGTGCCAGGCAAGAGATGCAGTTTTAGAGGGCTACCTTTGGGCTGAAGGAGCCAGACCTCCAAGCCCGAGGGTGCCAGACAAGAGATGCAGTTTTAGAGGGCTACCTTGGGGCTGAAGGAACCAGACATCCAACCCCGAGGGTGCCAGACAAGAGATGCTGTTTTAGAGGGCTATCTTGGGGCTGAAGGAGCCAGACATCCAAGCCCGAGGGTGCCAGGCAAGAGATGCAGTTTTAGAGGGCTACCTTTGGGCTGAAGGTGCCAGACATCCAATCCCGAGGGTGCCAGACAAGAGATGCAGTTTTAGAGGGCTACCTTGGGACTGAAGGAGCCAGACCTCCAACCCCGAGGGTGCCAAGCAAGAGATGCTGTTTTAGAGGGCTACCTTTGGGCTGAAGGAACCAGACATCCAAGCCCGAGGGTGCCAGACAAGAGATGCTGTTTTAGAGGGCTACCTTTGGGCTGAAGGAGCCAGACCTCCAAGCCCGAGGGTGCCAGGCAAGAGATGCAGTTTTAGAGGAGTACCTTTGGGCTGAAGGAGCCAGACCTCCAACCCCGAGGGTGCCAGACAAGAAATGCAGTTTTAGAGGGCTACCTTGGGGCTGAAGGAACCAGACCTCCAACCCCGAGGGTGCCAGGCAAGAGATGCTGTTTTAGAGGGCTACCTTTGCGCTGAAGGAGCCAGACCTCCAAGCCCGAGGGTGCCAGACAAGAGATGCAGTTTTAGAGGGCTACCTTTGGGCTGAAGGAGCCAGACATCCAAGCCCGAGGATGCCAGGCAAGAGTTGCAGTTTTAGAGGGCTACCTTTGGGCTGAAGGAGCCAGACATCCAAGCCCGAGGGTGCCAGACAAGAGATGCAGTTTTAGAGGGCTACCTTGGGGCTGAAGGAGCCAGACCGCCATCCCCGAGGGTGCCAGGCAAGAGATGCAGTTTTAGAGGGCTACCTTTGGGCTGAAGGAGCCAGACCTCCAACCCCGAGGGTGCCAGGCAAGAGATGCAGTTTTAGAGGGCTACCTTTGGGCTGAAGGAGCCAAACCTCCAACCCCGAGGGTGCCAGACAAGAGATGCAGTTTTAGAGGACTACCTTTGGGCTGAATTAGCCAGACATCCAAGCCCGAGGGTGCCAGGCAAGACATGCAGTTTTAGAGGGCTACCTTGGGGCTGAAGGAGCCAGACATCCAAGCCCGAGGGTGCCAGGCAAGAGATGCAGTTTTAGAGGGCTACCTTGGGGCTAAAGGAGCCAGACCTCCAACCCCGAGGGTGCCAGACAAGAGATGCAGTTTTAGAGGGCTACCTTGGGGCTGAAGGAGCCAGACCTCCAACCCCGAGGGTGCCAGGCAAGAGATGCAGTTTTAGAGGGCTACCTTTTGGCTGAAGGAGCCAGACCTCCAACCCCGAGGGTGCCAGACAAGAGATGCAGTTTTAGAGGGCTACCTTGGGGCTGAAGGAGCCAGACCTCCAACCCCGAGGGTGCCAGGCAAGAGATGCAGTTTTAGAGGGCTACCTTTGGGCTGAAGGAGCCAGACCTCCAACCCCGAGGGTGCCAGGCAGGAGATGCAGTTTTAGAGGGCTACCTTTGGGCTGAAGGAGCCAAACCTCCAACCCCGAGGGTGCCAGACAAGAGATGCAGTTTTAGAGGACTACCTTTGGGCTGAAGGAGCCAGACCTCCAACCCCGAGGGTGCCAGGCAAGAGATGCAGTTTTAGAGGGCTACCTTTGGGCTGAAGGAGCCAGACCTCCAAGCCCGAGGGTGCCAGGCAAGAGATGCAGTTTTAGAGGGCTACCTTTGGGCTGAAGGAGCCAGACATCCAACCCCGAGGGTGCCAGGCAAGAGATGCAGTTTTAGAGGGCTACCTTTGGGCTGAAGGAGCCAGACATCCAACCCCGAGGGTGCCAGGCAAGAGATGCTGTTTTAGAGGGCTACCTTGGGGCTGAAGGAGCCAGACCTCCAACCCCGAGGGTGCCAGACAAGAGATGCAGTTTTAGAGGGCTACCTTGGGGCTGAAGGAGCCAGACCTCCAACCCCGAGGGTGCCAGGCAAGAGATGCAGTTTTAGAGGGCTACCTTTGGGCTGAAGGAGCCAGACATCCAAGCCCGAGGGTGCCAGGCAAGAGATGCAGTTTTAGAGGGCTACCTTTGGGCTGAAGGAGCCAGACATCCAAGCCCGAGGGTGCCAGACAAGAGATGCAGTTTTAGAGGGCTACCTTGGGGCTGAAGGAGCCAGACCTCCAACCCCGAGGGTGCCAGACAAGAGATGCTGTTTTAGAGGGCTACCTTTGGGCTGAAGCAACCAGACATCCAAGCCCCAGGGTGCCAGACAAGAGATGCTGTTTTAGAGGGCTACCTTTGGGCTGAAGGAGCCAGACCTCCAAGCCCGAGGGTGCCAGGCAAGAGATGCAGTTTTAGAGGAGTACCTTTGGGCTGAAGGTGCCAGACCTCCAACCTCGAGGGTGCCAGACAAGAGATGCAGTTTCAGAGGGCTACCTTGGGGCTGAAGGAACCAGACCTCCAACCCCGAGGGTGTCAGGCAAGAGATGCAGTTTTAGAGGGCTACCTTTGGGCTGAAGGAGCCAGACCTACAAGCCCGAGGGTGCCAGACAAGAGATGCAGTTTTAGAGGGCTACCTTTGGGCTGAAGGAGCCAGACATCCAAGCCCGAGGGTGCCAGGCAAGAGATGCAGTTTTAGAGGGCTACCTTTGGGCTGAAGGAGCCAGACATCCAAGCCCGAGGGTGCCAGACAAGAGATGCAGTTTTAGAGGGCTACCTTGGGGCTGAAGGAGCCAGACCTCCAACCCCGAGGGTGCTAGGCAAGAGATGCAGTTTTAGAGGGCTACCTTTGGGCTGAAGGAGCCAGACCTCCAACCCCGATGGTGCCAGGCAAGAGATGCAGTTTTAGAGGGCTACCTTTGGGCTGAAGGAGCCAGACCTCCAACCCCGAGGGTGCTAGGCAAGAGATGCAGTTTTAGAGGGCTACCTTTGGGCTGAAGGAGCCAGACCTCCAACCCCGATGGTGCCAGGCAAGAGATGCAGTTTTAGAGGGCTACCTTTGGGCTGAAGGAGCCAAACCTCCAACCCCGAGGGTGCCAGACAAGAGATGCAGTTTTAGAGGACTACCTTTGGGCTGAAGGAGCCAGACCTCCAACCCCGAGGGTGCCAGGCAAGAGATGCAGTTTTAGAGGGCTACCTTTGGGCTGAAGGAGCCAGACCTCCAAGCCCGAGGGTGCCAGACAAGAGATGCAGTTTTAGAGGGCTACCTTTGGGCTGAAGCAACCAGACATCCAAGCCCCAGGGTGCCAGACAAGAGATGCTGTTTTAGAGGGCTACCTTTGGGCTGAAGGAGCCAGACCTCCAAGCCCGAGGGTGCCAGGCAAGAGATGCAGTTTTAGAGGAGTACCTTTGGGCTGAAGGTGCCAGACCTCCAACCTCGAGGGTGCCAGACAAGAGATGCAGTTTCAGAGGGCTACCTTGGGGCTGAAGGAACCAGACCTCCAACCCCGAGGGTGTCAGGCAAGAGATGCTGTTTTAGAGGGCTACCTTTGGGCTGAAGGAGCCAGACCTACAAGCCCGAGGGTGGCAGACAAGAGATGCAGTTTTAGAGGGCTACCTTTGGGCTGAAGGAGCCAGACATCCAAGCCCGAGGGTGCCAGGCAAGAGATGCAGCTTTAGAGGGCTACCTTTGGGCTGAAGGAGCCAGACATCCAAGCCCGAGGGTGCCAGACAAGAGATGCAGTTTTAGAGGGCTACCTTGGGGCTGAAGGAGCCAGACCTCCAACCCCGAGGGTGCTAGGCAAGAGATGCAGTTTTAGAGGGCTACCTTTGGGCTGAAGGAGCCAGACCTCCAACCCCGATGGTGCCAGGCAAGAGATGCAGTTTTAGAGGGCTACCTTTGGGCTGAAGGAGCCAAACCTCCAACCCCGAGGGTGCCAGACAAGAGATGCAGTTTTAGAGGACTACCTTTGGGCTGAAGGAGCCAGACCTCCAACCCCGAGGGTGCCAGGCAAGAGATGCAGTTTTAGAGGGCTACCTTTGGGCTGAAGGAGCCAGACTTCCAAGCCCGAGGGTGCCAGACAAGAGATGCAGTTTTAGAGGGCTACCTTTGGGCTGAAGGAGCCAGACATCCAACCCCGAGGGTGCCAGGCAAGAGATGCTGTTTTAGAGGGCTACCTTGGGGCTGAAGGAGCCAGACCTCCAACCCCGAGGGTGCCAGGCAAGAGATGCAGTTTTAGAGGGCTACCTTTGGGCTGAAGGAGCCTGACATCCAACCCTGAGGGTGCCAGACAAGAGATGCTGTTTTAGAGGGCTACCTTGGGGCTGAAGGAGCCAGACCTCCAACCCCGAGGGTGCCAGACAAGAGATGCAGTTTTAGAGGGCTACCTTGGGGCTGAAGGAGCCAGACCTCCAACCCCGAGGGTGCCAGGCAAGAGATGCAGTTTTAGAGGGCTAACTTTGGGCTGAAGGAGCCAGACATCCAAGCCCGAGGGTGCCAGGCAAGAGATGCAGTTTTAGAGGGCTACCTTTGGGCTGAAGGAGCCAGACCTCCAACCCTGAGGGTGCCAGACAAGAGATGCAGTTTTAGAGGGCTACCTTGGGGCTGAAGGAGCCAGACCTCCAACCCCGAGGGTGCCAGGCAAGAGATGCTGTTTTAGAGGGCTACCTTTGGGCTGAAGGAACCAGACATCCAAGCCCGAGGGTGCCAGACAAGAGATGCAGTTTTAGAGGGCTACCTTTGGGCTGAAGGAACCAGACATCCAAGCCCGAGGGTGCCAGGCAAGAGATGCTGTTTTAGAGGGCTACCTTTGGGCTGAAGGAGCCAGACCTCCAAGCCAGAGGGTGCCAGACAAGAGATGCAGTTTTAGAGGGCTACCTTTGGGCTGAAGGAGCCAGACATCCAAGCCCGAGGGTGCCAGGCAAGAGATGCAGTTTAAGAGGGCTACCTTTGGGCTGAAGGAGCCAGACATCCAAGCCCGAGGGTGCCAGACAAGAGATGCAGTTTTAGAGGGCTACCTTGGGGCTGAAGGAGCCAGACCTCCAACCCCGAGGGTGCCAGGCAAGAGATGCAGTTTTAGAGGGCTACCTTTGGGCTGAAGGAGCCAGACCTCCAACCCCAAGGGTGCCAGGCAAGACGTGCAGTTTTAGAGGGCTACCTTTGGGCTGAAGGAGCCAGACATCCAAGCCCGAGGGTGCCAGACAAGAGATGCAGTTTTAGAGGGCTACCTTTGGGCTGAAGGAGCCAGACCTCCAAGCCCGAGGGTGCCAGGCAAGAGATGCAGTTTTAGAGGAGTACCTTTGGGCTGAAGGAGCCAGACCTCAAACCCCGAGGGTGCCAGACAAGAAATGCAGTTTTAAAGGGCTACCTTGGGGCTGAAGGAACCAGACCTCCAACCCCGAGGGTGCCAGGCAAGAGATGCTGTTTTAGAGGGCTACCTTTGGGCTGAAGGAGCCAGACCTCCAAGCCCGAGGGTGCCAGACAAGAGATGCAGTTTTAGAGGGCTACCTTTGGGCTGAAGGAGCCAGACATCCAAGCCCGAGGGTGCCAGACAAGAGATGCAGTTTTAGAGGGCTACCTTTGGGCTGAAGGAGCCAGACGTCCAACCCCGAGGGTGCCAGACAAGAGATGCAGTTTTAGAGGGCTACCTTGGGGCTGAAGGAGCCAGACCTCCAACCCCGAGGGTGCCAGGCAAGAGATGCAGTTTTAGAGGGCTAACTTTGGGCTGAAGGAGCCAGACATCCAAGCCCGAGGGTGCCAGGCAAGAGATGCAGTTTTAGAGGGCTACCTTTGGGCTGAAGGAGCCAGACCTCCAACCCTGAGGGTGCCAGACAAGAGATGCAGTTTTAGAGGGCTACCTTGGGGCTGAAGGAGCCAGACCTCCAACCCCGAGGGTGCCAGGCAAGAGATGCTGTTTTAGAGGGCTACCTTTGGGCTGAAGGAACCAGACATCCAAGCCCGAGGGTGCCAGACAAGAGATGCAGTTTTAGAGGGCTACCTTTGGGCTGAAGGAACCAGACATCCAAGCCCGAGGGTGCCAGGCAAGAGATGCTGTTTTAGAGGGCTACCTTTGGGCTGAAGGAGCCAGACCTCCAAGCCCGAGGGTGCCAGACAAGAGATGCAGTTTTAGAGGGCTACCTTTGGGCTGAAGGAGCCAGACATCCAAGCCCGAGGGTGCCAGGCAAGAGATGCAGTTTTAGAGGGCTACCTTTGGGCTGAAGGAGCCAGACATCCAAGCCCGAGGGTGCCAGACAAGAGATGCAGTTTTAGAGGGCTACCTTGGGGCTGAAGGAGCCAGACCTCCAACCCCGAGGGTGCCAGGCAAGAGATGCAGTTTTAGAGGGCTACCTTTGGGCTGAAGGAGCCAGACCTCCAACCCCAAGGGTGCCAGGCAAGACGTGCAGTTTTAGAGGGCTACCTTTGGGCTGAAGGAGCCAGACATCCAAGCCCGAGGGTGCCAGGCAAGAGATGCAGTTTTAGAGGAGTACCTTTGGGCTGAAGGTGCCAGACCTCCAACCTCGAGGGTGCCAGACAAGAGATGCAGTTTCAGAGGGCTACCTTGGGGCTGAAGGAACCAGACCTCCAACCCCGAGGGTGTCAGGCAAGAGATGCTGTTTTAGAGGGCTACCTTTGGGCTGAAGGAGCCAGACCTCAAACCCCGAGGGTGCCAGACAAGAAATGCAGTTTTAAAGGGCTACCTTGGGGCTGAAGGAACCAGACCTCCAACCCCGAGGGTGCCAGGCAAGAGATGCTGTTTTAGAGGGCTACCTTTGGGCTGAAGGAGCCAGACCTCCAAGCCCGAGGGTGCCAGACAAGAGATGCAGTTTTAGAGGGCTACCTTTGGGCTGAAGGAGCCAGACATCCAAGCCCGAGGGTGCCAGACAAGAGATGCAGTTTTAGAGGGCTACCTTTGGGCTGAAGGAGCCAGACCTCCAACCCCGAGGGTGCCAGACAAGAGATGCAGTTTTAGAGGGCTACCTTGGGGCTGAAGGAGCCAGACCTCCAAGCCCGAGGGTGCCAGGCAAGAGATGCTGTTTTAGAGGGCTACCTTTAGGCTGAAGGAGCCAGACCTCCAACCCCGAGGGTGCCAGGCAAGAGATGCAGTTTTAGAGGGCTACCTTTGGGCTGAAGGAGCCAGACCTCCAACCCCAAGGGTGCCAGGCAAGACGTGCAGTTTTAGAGGGCTACCTTTGGGCTGAAGGAGCCAGACATCCAAGCCCGAGGGTGCCAGACAAGAGATGCAGTTTTAGAGGGCTACCTTTGGGCTGAAGGAGCCAGACCTCCAAGCCCGAGGGTGCCAGCAAGAGATGCAGTTTTAGAGGAGTACCTTTGGGCTGAAGGAGCCAGACCTCAAACCCCGAGGGTGCCAGACAAGAAATGCAGTTTTAAAGGGCTACCTTGGGGCTGAAGGAACCAGACCTCCAACCCCGAGGGTGCCAGGCAAGAGATGCTGTTTTAGAGGGCTACTTTTGGGCTGAAGGAGCCAGACCTCCAAGCCCGAGGGTGCCAGACAAGAGATGCAGTTTTAGAGGGCTACCTTTGGGCTGAAGGAGCCAGACATCCAAGCCCGAGGGTGCCAGACAAGAGATGCAGTTTTAGAGGGCTACCTTTGGGCTGAAGGAGCCAGACCTCCAACCCCGAGGGTGCCAGACAAGAGATGCAGTTTTAGAGGGCTACCTTGGGGCTGAAGGAGCCAGACCTCCAAGCCCGAGGGTGCCAGGCAAGAGATGCTGTTTTAGAGGGCTACCTTTGGGCTGAAGGAGCCAGACCTCCAAGCCCGAGGGTGCCAGGCAAGAGATGCAGTTTTAGAGGGCTACCTTTGGGCTGAAGGAGCCAGACCTCCAAGCCCGAGGGTACCAGACAAGAAATGCAGTTTTAGAGGAGTACCTTGGGGCTGAAGGAGCCAGACCTCCAACCCCGAGGGTGCCAGACAAGAAATGCAGTTTTAGAGGGCTACCTTGGGGCTGAAGGAACCAGACCTCCAACCCCGAGGGTGCCAGGCAAGAGATGCAGTTTTAGAGGGCTACCTTTGGGCTGAAGGAGCCAGACCTCCAAGCCCGAGGGTGCCAGACAAGAGATGCAGTTTTAGAGAGCTACCTTTGGGCTGAAGGAGCCAGACCTCCAAGCCCGAGGGTGCCAGGCAAGAGATGCAGTTTTAGAGGGCTACCTTTGGGCTGAAGGAGCCAAACCTCCAACCCCGAGGGTGCCAGACAAGAGATGCAGTTTTAGAGGGCTACCTTGGGGCTGAAGGAGCCAGACATCCAAGCCCGAGGGTGCCAGGCAAGAGATGCAGTTTTAGAGGGCTACCTTGGGGCTGAAGGAGCCAGACCTCCAACCCAGAGGGTGCCAGGCAAGAGATGCTGTTTTAGAGGGCTACCTTGGGGCTGAAGGAACCAGACATCCAACCCCGAGGGTGCCAGACAAGAGATGCTGTTTTAGAGGGCTACCTTTGGGCTGAAGAAACCAGACATCCAAGCCCGAGGGTGCCAGGCAAGAGATGCTGTTTTAGAGGGCTACCTTTGGGCTGAAGGAGCCAGACCTCCAAGCCCGAGGGTGCCAGACAAGAGATGCAGTTTTAGAGGGCTACCTTTGGGCTGAAGGAGCCAGACATCCAAGCCCGAGGGTGCCAGGCAAGAGATGCAGTTTTAGAGGGCTACCTTTGGGCTGAAGGAGCCAGACATCCAAGCCCGAGGGTGCCAGGCAAGAGATGCAGTTTTAGAGGGCTACCTTGGGGCTGAAGGAGCCAGATCTCCAACCCCGAGGGTGCCAGGCAAGAGATGCAGTTTTAGAGGGCTACCGTTGGGCTGAAGGAGCCAGACCTCCAACCCCGAGGGTGCCAGGCAAGAGATGCAGTTTTAGAGGGCTACCTTTGGGCTGAAGGAGCCAGACCTCCAACCCCGAGGGTGCCAGATAAGAGATGCAGTTTTAGAGGACTACCTTTGGGCTGAAGGAGCCAGACATCCAAGCCCGAGGGTGCCAGACAAGAGACGCAGTTTTAGAGGGCTACCTTGGGGCTGAAGGAGCCAGACCTCCAACCCCGAGGGTGCCAGGCAAGAGATGCAGTTTTAGAGGGCTACCTTTGGGCTGAAGGAGCCAGACCTCCAACCCCGAGGGTGCCAGGCAAGAGATGCAGTTTTAGAGGGCTACCTTTGGGCTGAAGGAGCCAGACCTCCAACACCGAGGGTGCCAGACAAGAGATGCAGTTTTAGAGGACTACCTTTGGGCTGAAGGAGCCAGACCTCCAACCCCGAGGGTGCCAGGCAAGAGATGCAGTTTTAGAGGGCTACCTTTGGGCTGAAGGAGCCAGACCTCCAACCCCGAGGGTGCCAGGCAAGAGATGCAGTTTTAGAGGGCTACTTTGGGGCTGAAGGAGCCAGACCTCCAACTCCGAGGGTGCCAGGCAAGAGATGCTGTTTTAGAGGGCTACCTTTGGGCTGAAGGAGCCAGACATCCAAGCCCGAGGGTGCCAGGCAAGAGATGCAGTTTTAGAGGGCTACCTTTGGGCTGAAGGAGCCAGATCTCCAACCCCGAGGGTGCCAGACAAGAGATGCAGTTTTAGAGGGCTACCTTTGGGCTGAAGGAGCCAGACCTCCAACCCCGAGGGTGCCAAACAAGAGATGCAGTTTTAGAGGGCTACCTTGGGGCTGAAGGAGCCAGACCTCCAACCCCGAGGGTGACAGGCAAGAGATGCAGTTTTAGAGGGCTACCTTTGGGCTGAAGGAGCCAGACATCCAAGCCCGAGGGTGCCAGGCAAGAGATGCAGTTTTAGAGGGCTACCTTTGGGCTAAAGGAGCCAGACGTCCAACTCCGAGGGTGCCAGGCAAGAGATGCAGTTTTAGAGGGCTACCTTGGGGCTGAAGGAGCCAGACCTCCAACCCCGAGGGTGCCAGGCAAGAGATGCTGTTTTAGAGGGCTACCTTTGGGCTGAAGGAGCCAGACATCCAAGCCCGAGGGTGCCAGGCAAGAGATGCAGTTTTAGAGGGCTACCTTTGGGCTGAAGGAGCCAGACATCCAAGCCCGAGGGTGCCAGACAAGAGATGCAGTTTTATAGGGCTACCTTTGGGCTGAAGGAGCCAGACCTCCAATCCCGAGGGTGCCAGACAAGAGATGCAGTTTTAGAGGGCTACCTTGGGGCTGAAGGAGCCAGACCTCCAACCCCGAGGGTGCCAGGCAAGAGATGCAGTTTTAGAGGGCTACCTTTGGGCTGAAGGAACCAGACATCCAAGCCCGAGGGTGCCAGACAAGAGATGCTGTTTTAGAGGGCCACCTTTGGGCTGATGGAGCCAGACCTCCAAGCCCGAGGGTGCCAGGCAAGAGATGCAGTTTTAGAGGAGTACCTTTGGGCTGAAGGAGCCAGACCTCCAACCCCGAGGGTGCCAGACAAGAAATGCAGTTTTAGAGGGCTACCTTGGGGCTGAAGGAACCAGACCTCCAACCCCGAGGGTGCCAGGCAAGAGATGCTGTTTTAGAGGGCTACCTTTGGGCTGAAGGAGCCAGACATCCAAGCCCGAGGGTGCCAGGCAAGAGATGCAGTTTTAGAGGGCTACCTTTGGGCTGAAGGAGCCAGACATCCAACCCCGAGGGTGCCAGGCAAGAGATGCTGTTTTAGAGGGCTACCTTTGGGCTGAAGGATCCAGACCTCCAACCCCGAGGGTGCCAGACAAGAGATGTAGTTTTAGAGGGCTACCTTTGGGCTGAAGGAGCCAGACCTCCAACCCCGAGGGTGCCAGAAAAAGAGATGCAGTTTTAGAGGGCTACCTCTGGGCTGAAGGAGCCAGACATCCAAGCCCGAGGGTGCCAGGCAAGAGATGCAGTTTTAGAGGGCTACCTTTGGGCTGAAGGAGCCAGACATCCAAGCCCGAGGGTGCCAGGCAGGAGATGCAGTTTTAGAGGGCTACCTTGGGGCTGAAGGAGCCAGACCTCCAACCCCGAGGGTGCCAGGCAAGAGATTCAGTTTTAGAAGGCTACCTTGGGGCTGAAGGAGCCAGACCTCCAACCCCGAGGGTGCCAGACAAGAGATGCAGTTTTAGAGGAGTACCTTTGGGCTGAAGGAGCAAGACCTCCAAGCCCGAGGGTGCCAGGCAAGAGATGCAGTTTAAGAGGGCTGCCTTTGGGCTGAAGGAGCCAGACATCCAAGCCCGAGGGTGTCAGACAAGAGATGCAGTTTTAGAGGGCTACCTTTGGGCTGAAGGAGCCAGACCTCCAAGCCCGAGGGTGCCAGACAAGAGATGCAGTTTTAGAGGGCTACCTTTGGGCTGAAGGAGCCAGACCTCCAACCCCGAGGGTGCCAGACAAGAGATGCAGTTTTAGAGGAGTACCTTTGGGCTGAAGGAGCCAGACCTCCAACCCAGAGGGTGCCAGGGAAGAGATGCAGTTTTAGAGGGCTACCTTTGGGCTGAAGGAGCCAGACATCCAAGCCCGAGGGTGCCAGGCAAGAGATGCAGTTTTAGAGGGCTACCTTTGGGCTGAAGGAGCCAGACATCCAAGCCCGGGGTGCCAGGCAAGAGATGCAGTTTTAGAGGGCTACCTTTGGGCTGAAGGAGCCAGACCTCCAAGCCCGAGGGTGCCAGACAAGAGATGCAGTTTTAGAGGGCTACCTTGGGGCTGAAGGAGCCAGACCTCCAACCCCGTGGGTGCCAGGCAAGAGATGCAGTTTTAGAGGGCTACCTTTGGGCTGAAGGGACCAGATATCCAAGCCCGAGGGTGCCAGACAAGAGATGCAGTTTTAGAGGGCTACATTTGGGCTGAAGGAGCCAGACATCCAAGCCCGAGGGTGCCAGACAAGAGATGCAGTTTCAGAGGGCTACCTTGGGGCTGATGGAGCCAGACCTCCAACCCCGAGGGTGCCATGCAAGAGATGCAGTTTTAGAGGGCTACATTTGGGCTGAAGGAGCCACACCTCCAACCCCGAGGGTGCCAGGCAAGCGATGCAGTTTTAGAGGGCTACCTTTGGGCTGAAGGAGCCAGACATCCAAGCCCGAGGGTGCCAGACAAGAGATGCAGTTTTAGAGGGCTGCCTTTGGGCTGAAGTAACTTTCCAAAGCAGTAGCAGTGCAGGAGCAATGGATGCTGCAGAAGATGGGGACAATAGTTTGTGTAGACATCATTTGAAAGTGCTCAAAATGAAATCTGATCATATGCAGATCTCCAAATGTCAGATGTTCTTGCACAAAGGTCAACAGATGAATTACTAAAAAGGTTTAAAGATGTGTTTTGCAACACATTAGGACAACTGAAGGATTGTCATCACGCCATTTAACTCAAAACAGGGGCCACCTTGGTGAAGCATAATGTCAGATACATTCCTTTGTCTGCTAGGGAAGAGTTTCCCCCCTATAGTTACTGTGTGGAAAACATGATATTATACTATGCATTGATTAAATATCTTCAGTGGCATAGCAAGGGGGGGCGGTCTGCCCCAGGCGGCATAAGCTTTTTGGGCGACGGCCTCTCCACCCCCCGCTCTTACCTGCGGCCATGCGGGGTGCCCGTCACTAGCACCCCCCCTGCTCTTACATGCGGCCGCCCGGCAGTAACATAGTGACCGCCATGAGTGGCACAACATCCAGCTACGCTAGAGAATTAGAAGGAGCTCTCATGGACCAACACTTGATGCATCAGCTTTGTTTTCAAGCATGTGAAAGGCATCACAGCATTTCAGCATGATATACTAACATATTGTTCAATAGATCATGAGGCATGTGAAAAGGCACTTAGTATATTGCTTGAAAGCAGTGGCGGCTGGCATGTAAAGAGCGTGGTAGGGCGGGGAGAAAAATAAAAGTGAAAAAATAAATAAAGAAAAAATAATCCCACTTACCTTGTATGCTCGACGTCCTCCTCCTTGCTTGGATTTTCTCCAGGCAGGCTCCAGGAAACTGCAGTAACCAATCCTGGCGCTGCTTTCATTCTGCTTGAGAGCAGCACTAGGACTGGAGGGAGCGGCCTCTCTCTCGCCGCTCCCGAGGGCACTGGAGCCTGATGCTGTCTCTAACCCAGCTGTCTAAGACAGCTGAGATAGATAGGTTTAATCTGCACACTTCTTTCTGACCGCCACAAAACAGCCAGCCAAAAAGACATCTGCACTTTAAATCTAAGTGCCCCGCCTATCACTGCTTTCTGCTGCTGCCTGACTGGCAGCAGCAGAATGCTCCGCCCCCGTCCTGACGCTCAGCTTGGAGTTTTGAAAAATAAAATGGTATTTTATTACCATTTTATTTTTCTATCCCTGGGAGGATTTTTCTAGCGGGTCGATGCTCCTCCGCCTTAACGGAGGAGCCGTCCCTGCTTGAAATATATATGATTGCAAAAAACTAAATAGGTATTTAAAACAAAGCATTAAAATATTTGGAACACAGTATTAGTGATCAAGGTGCTTTACCTAAAAGCCGTTTGGTTGATGCCATTAAACAGGCTCCACTACCGTGTAACAAAGGGGTCTTTATTTTTTTTTTATAGAGTTTTATATAGCGCAAACTTGACCCAAATCAGGTATCAGAGCGTTTTACATAGCACCAGCTGCGTTACATTACGACAGATTCATTTTTGTTAGGCACAGGGAGATTAAGTGATTTGCCCAGAATCACAGGATGTTCAGCGTCATTGCCGAGACTCGAACCCAGTTCCCCAGATTCGAGGTCAACCGCCGTAGCCGTTAGGCCAACTCCTCTCCCTTATTAGACTTACGCAACTATTACTCCAAATGGATTCCTAACTGAAACCCGCAAGCAATTGCTAAACAAGGAAGTTGAACATGTTAAGAAAGATGACAAAAGTGTTTTGAGAAGATCCAAGAGTAAATTGTGTCGGCAAGGGCCCTTAAAAGTGTTGATCCATCATTTAAGTGTTCCATCACCGTTGATGCCGTCAAATACGGAGTAGGTGGTAATTTCAGGGCAACCCATGGATTATCAAAATATTTACCTCAAGGACACTATATCCTTTTGAATATTATCACTCGGCCACAGAAAAAGAGACAATAAGATGCAATTTAGTGGTTGAAAATTTGAAACAATTTTATAGGGTAGCAGTTTTACAGTACATATGGTTCACAGCACAAATTGGTCACCTGGGCAGAATTCTGAGAAAAAACATTTAACAGACATTTTGGTCATCGGGTATGGACGATGATGTAGACTTCCTAGTTCAAAATTGTAACACATGACATCAAGCAGACAAAGCCATACATACTCATGAAGCTCCGTCATAACCTATTGAAACTCTAAGACAACCAGGGCATACGTGAGCCAGAGTTCAAGGCTCCGTTGACCAGATTCCAACCTGAAAACAGGCCCATAGAGCATAGTCACTATTACTATGATCATTGGTGGTTTGATTGAAAGTTCATTGGCAAACCGAGTACCATCAGTGTAATTACATTTCTCAATGACATTTGTTTAAAGGAAGGCTAACCTTCTAAAATAATTAGTGACAATGGAATGGTGTTAGATCACATGAAATAAGAAATTTCTTAGATGATGCTCGTACAATACAGATACAGATCCGTATATCACTCACAAGTTAATGGAAGCGTAGACAGGACAAATCATATTATCAAAGATTGCTTTCAGTGGGCCAGAGTCGGTTAAAATGTTAGTGTCAGGCCTGTATCTGAGGCTTCTCAGGAATGGCACGATGCTCAAAGGGACCCACCTCCAGGCATCACTGGGTTCCGGAAAGACATTTACACTGGAGCCCTAAGAAGCCAGGTGAGAGGAAGGAGGAGGGAAAGGGACTGCTGGCAAGGAAGTCTGAAAGAAAAAATGGAAGTAAAATTAGGATAATATGTGTATGTCTCAAATTCTACAATTGCATATAATATATGTAATTATACTACTGGTACCTTCAATAAATGTCCTGAAAACCTATATTGCCAGAGGTTGATTCGCTTTCTCAATACGTGACCCTTATTTGCTTTTCAGGAAAAGTACAGAGAAGAAAGGCTTGATACAACTGTTCTTTTTCCACAATGTTCTCTAATAAAAAATAATACACATAGCTTGCATTTTCTAGCTATGTTTATTTCTTGTTAAGGTTTCTCAAAATTGAGCATGCTTTCCTCAGTGTTATCAATGTGTTATGCCTTAGATTAACCTACGGTTGTGCACTTACATCAGTGCTTGTTAATTAATTGTACATTTGAGCCTCCAATCGACTGTGCGCGCCTCAGAACTTGAGACGTCATTAATCGTGTTATAGTTCACACCTGAACTCCGCAGGTTCATTGGAAAGCTGTAACAATGATACTTTGATCTCAGTTCGCATTCGCCAAAGAAAATGTGTTGCTCACGGAGCTCACCCGTAAAAACAATTAATACTGCCACTTTCCTGGGGCGTCTTAAAAAAACAAGCCAGCCTTATTTTTCTCTGAAGAGTTAATTGTTGGTAAAAGTATTTTAACTTTTGAAATAGAATGCAGTTAACTGCCTTCTGTTTCAAAGAACAACATTCACTGCCAAGCGAGACAAAGGCACTTTCCTCTGCCAAGCGAGACAAAGGCAGTTTTCCTCGAACTTCTTGATAAACTAAGTGAGCCTTATTTTATTCTGTAGAGTTAATTGTTGGTAAAAGTCTTTTAACTTTTGAAATAGAATGCAGTTAACTGCCTTCTGTTTCAAAGAACAGCGTTCACTGCCAAGCGAGACAAAAGCACTTTTCCTCGAACTTCTTGATAAACTAAGTGAGCCTTATTTTTCTCTGAAGAGTTAATTGTTGGTAAAAGTATTTTAACTTTTGAAATAGAATGCAGTTAACTGCCTTCTGTTTCAAAGAACAGCGTTCACTGCCAAGCGAGACAAAGGCACTTTCCTCTGCCAAGCGAGACAAAGGCACTTTCCTCTGCCAAGCGAGACAAAGGCAGTTTTCCTCGAACTTCTTGATAAACTAAGTGAGCCTTATTTTATATTCTGTAGAGTTAATTGTTGGTAAAAGTCTTTTAACTTTTGAAATAGAATGCAGTTAACTGCCTTCTGTTTCAAAGAACAACATTCACTGCCAAGCGAGACAAAGGCACTTTCCTCTGCCAAGCGAGACAAAAGCACTTTTCCTCGAACTTCTTGATAAACTAAGTGAGCCTTATTTTTCTCTGAAGAGTTAATTGTTGGTAAAAGTATTTTAACTTTTGAAATAGAATGCAGTTAACTGCCTTCTGTTTCAAAGAACAGCGTTCACTGCCAAGCGAGACAAAGGCACTTTCCTCTGCCAAGCGAGACAAAGGCACTTTCCTCTGCCAAGCGAGACAAAGGCACTTTCCTCTGCCAAGCGAGACAAAGGCACTTTCCTCTGCCAAGCGAGACAAAGGCACTTTCCTCTGCCAAGCGAGACAAAGGCAGTTTTCCTCGAACTTCTTGATAAACTAAGTGAGCCTTATTTTATTCTGTAGAGTTAATTGTTGGTAAAAGTCTTTTAACTTTTGAAAAAAAATGCAGTTAACAGGGTTCACTGCCAAGCAAGGCAAAAGCACTTTCATCTGTACTTAAACAGAAAACAAAATGAGATGTTCTAAAAAGTTACTTTAATTTCTCCAAAATTGACGCACTGTCACAGCACTGCTTACACACACCACAAACATTGCTGTGAGCCTCCACACTCTCCTGCCACCCTTTCACAAGTTTGTCCACTGAAGCCAGCGAGAGAACTCCTCCTCTCCGACCAGTGAGAGAGTTTCTGATGGTAAGCATTAGTAACTGGGTGTGTCTACCTTATAAACTGGAGACGCCCAGCCAGATAACGGCAAAGGATCATGGTACTAGTAGTCCGATAGAGCAAAGGTTTTTTCCTGTTTTATCAGCCTTGTCGATGGAAATACACATGAAACGGTCGTAACCCTTCCTGATCATGAGAGTTGGCCAGGCATTTCATATATGACCCCTCTACTCACAGGTGACACCTCCACGCGTTTCTAATCCAAACCAGTGTTCCCTCCTTCCACGCGGTCCGGCATCCATGTGTCCTTGGATACACAAATGGGGAGAATTTTTTAATACATTTCAGGAAACAACAAAAATACGAGCCAAATCTGGGAAACATGAAATGTGGTCAGGAGAGATATCAAGTGTATTATGGCAAGAGAGAGAGGTGTAAACAAAAAAATGAGGCGAGTTGGTGACTTGATCTGCATTAAAAACCTTAGGCGTGACAAAATAACCTGTCCCATGTCAACTAGATAAAGACGGGAAAAAAGTTGGTTACACTAAAGGAAGGGTGAGGGTGAAATGTAAGCGGAGTGTGGGAACTTTATGGGGGTGATTTTGATGTTACTGGAAAGGGTAATTATGGTAACTTTAATACCCATGGTCAAGATTCTGATGTTGAAATGAGAATGTAACCTCAAGGAGGAAAGTGCAGCGGGAACATAACATTGATGGGCACAAAACTGTGGGCCCGATAACGAACTTAAGACAAAATCCTAAACTTACTACCATTTTGGTATTCACAGAAGGCACTTACTCATTGATGAGTAAGTGCCTTCTGTGAATACCAAAATGAGTAAGTTACTCAAAATGAGTAAGTTACTCATTTTGGTATTAAAAAAACTGTGAATACCAAAATGAGTAAGTGCCTTCTGTGAATACCAAAATGAGTAAGTGCCTTCTGTGAATACCAAAATGAGTAAGTGCCTTCTGTGAATACCAAAATGAGTAAGTGCCTTCTGTGAATCCCAAAATGGTAGTAAGTTTAGGATTTTGTCTTAAGTTAGTTCTGTGAATCAGGCCCTATAAATGGAGAGGTGTCAAAAAATGTTTGACACCATTCGTTCTGATATTGAACAACAAAAACAAGTGAAGTAGAGACAGCAACAATGGTATCGGCAGCAACTGCTGACGAGAGCTGTTCTTATACTGGCTGTGGTTGCTGAACTGTGCAACTTTATTTAGTTTAATTTATGAAGAGCACAAATATCAGGAAGGAGTCCTTGGTGGAAGAAGGTGTGACCTCCATGCAGTCGCGGCTGCTACCCGTTCTACGTGGTGGGGCAGTGCGGGGAAAAATAAATAATAAATATACACTTACTTTCCTCTCCAGCACCTCGCTGCTCCTCTGCTCCCGGCACTGCAGTTCCCATGAGCACACGCTCCTAGCTCACCAAACAATCTCAGCGCTTCTCTCATGCTATTACTCCCAGCATGAGAGAAGCGCTGGGATTGGGCGGAGCAGGGTGGTTTCACGCTCCAGCAGGGACTGGCAGCCTGTGCTCATGAGCCCTGCAGATGTCTCCAAGGAACAGCCTGGAGATATCCAAGTGTGCATGTCGGTTTTTTGGCTGGCCATGGACGGCTAACCAAACCGACATGCGCACTTTCAGTGCCCACTACTCCTCCTCCCCCTGCTGGTGACGCTGGAACCTGGCCCCGCCCCACCTCAGACTAGGCGGACTCAGCAAACTCATCTGAGTCAAAGAAAAATAAAATGATAATAAACGTGTTTTATTATATTTGTATTTTTAACTGTTTGCCTTTAAGCAGTGGGGCGGTAGCCCTACGCCATAACAGAGAAGCCGCCCCAGCCTCCACGCGGAATTGTTTTGATATGTGGTACAGTCAGGATGCGGGAGGGAGCAGATCGAAGCACCTCAGCTGGGTGGTAGGATTGGAAAGGTTCAGAGAGCGCTCTATCACCAGAAGCATAAAGTGCTTTTGAACACATGGATAACAATTTAAATGCTGCTTTTTATCAATAGGTCACCAATGCAGCACTGTTAGGTAGGGAGACCTCAGAGTTTGAGGGCGCAAACTTAATAGGTTTCTTGCAGCACCCTTTTGGAAAGTCTCAAGATGAAGTGTAAGATCTTTGGGAAGTAAAAGATAAAGCATTTGTAATAATTGAGGTTTGAGCCTAGCGTCGCCTGAATGACAGAGAAACGTGTTCTCTTGTGCGATACCAGTCTCTAACAGCCTATTCAACCCAGGGGTTGTGCGATGGATGCCTCCTGTTTGTGATTTATCATTTCTGTATTCATTACTCCTTCTTCTCCGTTTGTTCATTGCCTCTGCTCGTGTTTCAGGGTGGGCCTTGAGCAGAATATAGGCCCGGGCACCAACATACAAGTGCCCCCCCAAAAATAAATTAGAAAACTACAAGAGTGGCCATGTTCACAGCTTGGGGCAGTTTTGAAATTGTAAATACGAAATGCATAAGTGTTTTACGAGGTAGAGAAGACTGCATGGGTTGAGACTTGCTGCAGGAAATGTTAGAGTTAATGTCAGAGAAATAAACAGTAAAACCCAGCCCGGCAGACCATAAAACAGGCCGGCAAACAGCCAAAAATCGGCCCACACACCGATCTGGGGGACAAGCCCATTGGGTACTGCCTGATTGCCCTATATGGCAGCCTGACCCTGCCCTTTTTCTCTTTCTTTTTTCAGTGTTTCCCTGTTCTTTGTAAGAGGGGAGAAGTGTTATGATGTAGGGCTTCAACCGAACAGATGGAATGACCACTCTGTGTGCAATGCTCAAAGCATTTATATGTAATTGTTCTGACATGTGAGGGTTGCAACTCCTGCCAACTGCCAAACAGGGCCGGACTGGCCGAACTGGGCATCGGGCGATTCCCTAGGAGGCTGGAAGGGTGGGGGCCGGTTTTGCAGCGATGGGGGCCGGTTTTGTTACTGGGGGGCAGTCTCGCAGCAGTGCTGCAATATCGGCCCCCAGGGACAAAAGTATCAGTGCTTTAAACCTGTGCCCTCCCTCCCTGCCGTGGGCTGGTTGGACACATTTGCCAGGGCTTCTTTGAGTTCCCAATCCAGCTCTGCTGCCAAACCGTCTGTTGTACAGAATTTAAAGTCCTGATTGATACCGACTCTTTATCTCCATAGTTTGCCAGACTTCTCTACCATCCACCTGGATTGTGAAGGCAAAATAGGGGCAGAGTTTCCTAAAATCCACACAAACTCCTGTACTCGTCGGCAAGTTAAATCTGACCCCTTTGTCTCATTTCAGCATCGCACTACTTGTCTCACAACACCTAACACCTACAAGAATCAATATCATCTATCAACCTCCAGGTGACACCTCTTGGGAGGAGGATTGACTGGACTACAGCACCTAATACCTACAAGAATCAATATCATCTATCAACCTCCAGGTGACACCTCTTGGGAGGAGGATTGACTGGACTACAGCACCTAACACCTACAAGAATCAATATCATCTATCAATCTCCAGGTGACACCTCTTGGGAGGAGGATTGACTGGACTACAGCACCTAACACCTACAAGAATCAATATAATCTATCAATCTCCAGGTGACACCTCTTGGGAGGAGGATTGACTGGACTACAGCACCTAACACCTACAAGAATCAATATCATCTATCAATCTCCAGGTGACACCTCTTGGGAGGAGGATTGACTGGACTACAGCACCTAACACCTACAAGAATCAATATCATCTATCAATCTCCAGGTGACACCTCTTGGGAGGAGGATTGACTGGACTACAGCACCTAACACCTACAAGAATCAATATCATCTATCAGCCTCCAGGCGACACCTCGTGGGAGGAGGATTGATTGGACTACAGCACCTAAGACCTACAAGAATCAATATCATCTATCAACCTCCAGGTGACACCTCTTGGGAGGAGGATTGACTGGACTACAGCACCTATAACCTACAAGAATCAATATCATCTATCAACCTCCGGGCGACACCTCTTGGGAAGAGGATTGACTGGACTACAGCACCTAACACCTACAGGAATCAATATCATCTATCAGCCTCCAGGTGACACCTCTTGGGTAGAGGATTGACTGGACTACAGCACCTAACACCTACAAGAATCAATATCATCTATCAACCTCCAGGCGACACCTCTTGGGTAGAGGATTGACTGGACTACAGTACCTAACACCTACAAGAATCAATATCATCTCTCAGCCTCCAGGTGACACCTCTTGGGTAGAGGATTGACTGGACTACAGCACCTAACACCTACAAGAATCAATATCATCTATCAGCCTCCAGGCAACACCTCTTGGGAGGAGGATTGACTGGACTACAGCACCTAACACCTACAAGAATCAATATCATCTATCAGCCTCCGGGTCACACCTCTTGGGAGGAGGATTGACTGGACTACAGCACCTAACACCTACAAGAATCAATATCATCTATCAGCCTCCAGGCGACACCTCTTGGGAGGAGGATTGACTGGACTACAGCACCTAAGACCTACAAGAATCAATATCATCTATCAACCTCCGGGCGACACCTCTTGGGAGGAGGATTGACTGGACTACAGCACCTAACACCTACAAGAATCAATATAATCTATCAACCTCCAGGTGACACCTCTTGGGAGGAGGATTGACTGGACTACAGCACCTAAGACCTACAAGAATCAATATCATCTATCAGCCTCCAGGCAACACCTCTTGGGAGGAGGATTGACTGGACTACAGCACCTAAGACCTACAAGAATCAATATCATCTATCAATCTCCAGGTGACACCTCTTGGGAGGAGGATTGACTGGACTACAGCACCTAACACCTACAAGAATCAATATCATCTATCAATCTCCAGGTGACACCTCTTGGGAGGAGGATTGACTGGACTACAGCACCTAACACCTACAAGAATCAATATCATCTATCAGCCTCCAGGCGACACCTCGTGGGAGGAGGATTGACTGGACTACAGCACCTAAGACCTACAAGAATCAATATCATCTATCAGGCTCCAGGCAACACCTCTTGGGAGGAGGATTGACTGGACTACAGCACCTAAGACCTACAAGAATCAATATCATCTATCAGCCTCCAGGTGACACCTCTTGGGTAGAGGATTGACTGGACTACAGCACCTAACACCTACAAGAATCAATATCATCTATCAACCTCCAGGCGACACCTCTTGGGTAGAGGATTGACTGGACTACAGTACCTAACACCTACAAGAATCAATATCATCTCTCAGCCTCCAGGTGACACCTCTTGGGTAGAGGATTGACTGGACTACAGCACCTAACACCTACAAGAATCAATATCATCTATCAGCCTCCAGGCAACACCTCTTGGGAGGAGGATTGACTGGACTACAGCACCTAACACCTACAAGAATCAATATCATCTATCAACCTCCAGGTGACACCTCTTGGGTAGAGGATTGACTGGACTACAGCACCTAACACCTACAAGAATCAATATCATCTATCAGCCTCCAGGTGACACCTCTTGGGTAGAGGATTGACTGGACTACAGCACCTAACACCTACAAGAATCAATATCATCTATCAGCCTCCAGGCGACACCTCTTGGGAGGAGGATTGACTGGACTACAGCACCTAAGACCTACAAGAATCAATATCATCTATCAACCTCCGGGCGACACCTCTTGGGAGGAGGATTGACTGGACTACAGCACCTAACACCTACAAGAATCAATATCATCTATCAACCTCCAGGTGACACCTCTTGGGAGGAGGATTGACTGGACTACAGCACCTAAGACCTACAGGAATCAATATCATCTATCAGCCTCCAGGTGACACCTCTTGGGAGGAGGATTGACTTGACTACAGCACCTAACACCTACAAGAATCAATATCATCTATCAGCCTCCAGGTGACACATCTTGGGTAGAGGATTGACTGGACTACAGCACCTAAGACCTACAAGAATCAATATCATCTATCAGCCTCCAGGTGACACCTCTTGGGGAGAGGATTGACTGGACTACAGCACCTAACACCTAAAAGAATCAATATCATCTATCAGCCTCCAGGTGACACATCTTGGGTAGAGGATTGACTGGACTACAGCACCTAACACCTACAAGAATCAATATCATCTATCAATCTCCAGGTGACACCTCTTGGGAGGAGGATTGACTGGACTACAGCACCTATAACCTACAAGAATCAATATCATCTATAAGCCTCCAGGTGACACCTCTTGGGTAGAGGATTGACTGGACTACAGCACCTAAGACCTACAAGAATCAATATCATCAATCAGCCTCCAGGCGACACTTCTTGGGAGGAGGATTGACTGGACTACAGCACCTAAGACCTACAAGAATCAATATCATCTATCAACCTCCGGGCGACACCTCTTGGGAGGAGGATTGACTGGACTACAGCACCTAACACCTACAAGAATCAATATCATCTATCAACCTCCAGGTGACACCTCTTGGGAGGAGGATTGACTGGACTACAGCACCTAAGACCTACAAGAATCAATATCATCTATCAGCCTCCAGGCAACACCTCTTGGGAGGAGGATTGACTGGACTACAGCACCTCTCAACCTAATTCTGTCCAGCAGCCATCACATCTTCATAGGAGGCTTTGACCTCCACCGGGGCAACACTCATGAGACTGCCTCTTCTCTGTTTAGGTCCTTCGGCAGGAGAATGATTTGACTCAACGCTGCTTCAAACCTACATATTAGATACACTACATTAGACCTTAAAATCGCTAACAAAAGGATCCCTACTGATAGGTGTCCCCATGACAAGATTCCCATGTCTATGTCCTTCACAACCAAGGTTTGTGGTCTCCCTAAAAGGCCAAATGCGTGGGTCAGGGAAATTAAGAACAAAAACCCCTCTTCCATAAGCAGCTAGTCCTCTATTCTCTGTTTTGGGCCCAGTCCTTTTTGGGTCGTGACGAGCTAGATAACTAGGCAGTTCAGACCTATCTGGCTTGTAATTTTGGCAGAAGTGTTTGCTTTTCAATAGATGCTGCCTCAAAATGTTTTGTTAGCTTGTGATGGACCATGCAAGGTCTTTCATTTGTTTAGGAAGAGCAGCTCCAATATGCTGTTGACAAAGTATTTTAAGTTATATTAGAAGCTCCAAACATATTGGACAATAAACATATAGGATTGTTTTCTACAGCTTCACTCTCAGCACTCTTTCTTCACTATACACACAACAGCGAGGTAGGCACCATTCTAGTTTCAGGTGTAAACATTTTTAAGAGGGTCTCGTGGACTTGATACATTCACATATTGCTTAGTAGTGACCTTATGCTCTCTTGAATCACAACCTGCATCTCATGGTCTCTCTGATGAATAGACCCAAAGAAGCAGGTGAATCCTGGTGGATCAGTTTAGACTGGACCGGTGATGGAGCGTGGGTCATCAGCTCAGCTTACACACACATAGCTAATACTCACTTGTGCCCAAAACATTCACACTGAGAAGCTAGTAAACCCCGCTGACATCAATATTGAGTTTTACCTGTAATTTGATTTTCACCTTTACCAAGTCTTACCAATTTGATCTCCTTAAGAATTCCTTTAGTCAATGAATCAGGTTGCTGAGATAGTTTAAGGTAGAAAATGACATTTAACTTACATTTGATACAAAGACAGGCTCACAGAATTATATTTACCTAAGGTGATAGATGAACCCAACTCCTTGAAGATGGACCAGATAGAAAATCCCAGGACAGGATGTAGACAGAGGATCGGGAAGATTCAGATCTGGGAAGGTGACCTCTTCTAAAGTGCAACGCCAGCGTCGCACCCCTCTCTTGCACTACTCTCCTCGAATGTCCCTCTTCCGAAATCCCCTTCTAGATGATTAGATTATCGATCAGTATCTCATTTTCTCGAGCAGAGTTTCTGGCAGCAGCAGGGTCTGAGAAAGCGTCTCGGACAGAGTCTATAATAGCATAAGTGTTGCGTCGGTGACGAGTCGGAATGGCAGATCTGACAAAGTCTGACAAAGTCTCTAACTAACTTACCTCAATTATACTATTCTGCATTTGTGTACCACCCCTAAAAGTTTCAATGTTTGTGTTTTCCCTTATTCTGATTAGTCAGGGCGAGGAGGTGAGTTCATCACACCATATTAAAAGTAATTTTTTCTCTTTGGACCATTTTTCTATGTTTCCGCCCCTTAAGTTACTTTTCCATAGCTTTATTCCCACCTGCATTTTACATTATGATCAATACAAGTTATAAATTTTATTCAAAATTGTTACTCTTGTTCGGTTCATTAGTTTGCTGTCCCAGGCGTCTTTGCCCAATGTGGCCTTGGCTGTGGTTCAAGTGTGCCGTCATAGTTTCCGGCAAGTTTCTATGCGCCTGCGCACGGATCAGGTGGGGTAGGGATTTCAGTCACCCTCCGAGGCCCAAATATGAACTAATAATAAAGTCAGAAAAAGACACATTAGAATGCGACAATAAATAATTTCACTGTATACCACTTATCTCTACTCTATCCCCATTTACTTATTTTAATCTTTTCGCATTAGTGCTTAGTAGAACTTATAGGTTTAGTTTATGCGATAGCATGTGCATTACCATGTGAGTTTCAAGCGGCCATTTTTAAAGCTATTGCGCAGCTGCAAAGTTTTCCCCCAGAAGCTAAAGAAGACGTCATACTACGTAGATGCAGTAGACGCATGCGCAGAGACTTTTCTGCGGTTTGGCGGCCATTTTTAGACACTCGGGTTACTTGTTAGTAATACACATAGGCAAGCGTCCCCTAGATACAGTATGTTTGTATGTAATGCAATATTAGTATTTACAAGACTTGTTGGTTACGTTGTTACATGTTATTTGAGAGGATTGCATACATGCAAGTTTCTAGCATACGAAACCTTGCTCCATCAATCCCCTCACTGATTTCTACTAAATCAGATGCCAACTTTAGCACATCTCAATTTCTTCTTCAACCTTTTCATTTCTTTCTTTCTCTTTCTTGCATTGTAATCCTCTCATTCTTTTGTAAAAGTCTCCTTTTATTCCGCTAGTTGTATTTTTTCTAGTTTTCTTTTCTTACCCCTTTCATTCATTTCATATTTCCTTCTCCCTTTGCAGCATTTGTGCCAAAACATTACTGCTAATACTAATAGTGTTATTACCATTATGGGCAGTATTCATTGACCTAGAATACCATTACCTATGTTGGAGAACCAACTACCTAAATTAGAAATGCTATTTGTCAATTTCTTCCATACACTTTCAACTTCCAGTGGTTTCAACTCTTTCTCTAAATTCATAATATTTTTTATGTATTTTCCAATTTCAACACTTTTATCTGGAATATACGTGCAGCAATGTTGTGTTTTCAATAATTTACAGACTCCACCCTCTTTTGCCAATAATATGTCAAGAGCAAGTCGATTTTGCATAACCATAGATCTGACCGCAACTAATTCAGTATTGATCATCAAGAATCCCCCAGCAGTGTCAGTAGATAACCGTTCAACTACTGTAGACAACTGACAAACTTTCTGTGAATTTAGAAGAACCCCCACTGAAGGTATCAATGCACCAAAAATGTCACCTACAATTTCAGAAAAACTAGCTCTTTTTACATGTGTTAGTCCATTATTGTCTTCATTGCTTCCAGTGATTCTTTTTACATGATAAACTTTAGGGAATACTATTCCAAAATAGTAACTCCCATACCAATGGTCTGGCAGCCTAAAATAGGCTTTATTGCCACACACATAATAGATTCCAGGAAATACTGGATCTGTTCCTCCTTTTAGTCCCCATCCCCCAAGTACTAAGCAATTATGTTCACATTCACAGGAACCACTAAACACATTGTTATATTCAGTCTTTAACCTATGGAGACAGATTTTTCCCTTCTTTTCAAAATCCAAGGACATAGCAGCATGAGTCTTGCCATTCACATAATGCTGTTCTTCCTCAGCCCATTTAGGTATTTGAGGTTTAGGTTCAGAAGCTCTCCTTTGAAAATGCTGTCTCCTTGTCTCCTTGTCTCAACTAAATTCAAAAATATTTTCTCTTCTTCATGCAACTTACAGGTTAAATTGTGCCTATGTGCTTCAGCTATATCTATTGCTTTCATGGTTAGAAAATATTCACCCATAAATTGCGAGTCTCTCGTACTAAGGACAGGGTTCATGCTCTTTCGCATAGGAACCTCAGAAAAGATCACATCTACATTAGAATAATAATACTGCAATATCCCTGTTCTATAAAATAAGCTTGCTAAAACACTACATGAAATACCATATGTCAATGGTAAATGATGATATGTTACTCCTTCCGCTACAGATGTGGGTAATTTCATGCACACAGAGCAGTCACTAACCTCCATGGTCTCTACGTAGTGTACTAACAGGTTTGTAAAAACATTTAAGTCTGTATCATTTTTATTCACAGTTTGATGCAAATCTAACTCATCTGGTGCTTCTAATTCTACTTTGTCTCCTTTGATGGTATCTACCTTTTCATGTGTATTAGGGCTATTTTGTACATTTGTAACCATCAAATAAGAAATGGCCACTGTTAGTGCTAACCATATTATAAGTACTAAAAAATATACTACATATATATATATATATATATATATATTCTACAACATTTCTTAAAACAATTCGGTTTTCCAGTAGCTCTATTGTCAGCCATTTTGTCAAATGGGATAAGAAGATTTCATTTCTTTACTCTAGTAATTTAAATTTCGTGACAGAATATAAAGGGGAAAATTCTTTTCAAGTTGGTCTCACTTCTTCATCAATTTGCTCTGCATTTAAGCTTTCATCATCTTCTCCAATTATTTACAAATTCTCAAAATCTTCAAGAATAACGTACGTCCATTCGGGACCTTTGAATTTATTATTTATTAATTTCGATCTTGGGCTCCTTCGTTTTGGTATTTCAGTTGACGGTACAGATCGACTGGATACTTCGTCTACTTGCTCCTGTTTCTCTGTTATGGGTTTAAACCGGTACTTCACTCTCTTGATAACACTAGGCCAATTATCGCCTCTTCTGTTTCTTTTAGCTTGCACTGTGCTTTCAGTTTCTTCAAGTGTTCTTTTATTTTCACTAAGATGTGGCACAACTTGATTATTTTCACTTTCCGAATTCCTCTCTACCTGACCTTGTCCAGGGCTTATTTTGATGTCTCCTGCCTGGATGCGTTCTTCTTCCCTAATCTGACCCTGTTCAGGTTCAGTTTTGATTGTCTTTTCTTCTTCTTTAAGTTGAACTTGTTTGGCTTTTCCTGTCTGGTCCTGCTCAGGTTTTTCTGCTTCTTGATTTTCTTCTGCCTGAACGTGTTCTCTAAGACCTATCTGTCCCTCCTCAGACTCTGGGGCTGTGACTTAAACTTCATCTGTCTGAGTAAATTGCTCTTTCCTTGTCTGGTCCTGCTCAGGTTCCCTAACAATTGTATTTTCACTTACCTGAGCGCGTTCTTCTGTTCCTACCTGGTCCTCACTCTTTTCCTGACTAGCTAATCTAGTTTGGCTCCTTGTTCTTACAATTTCTTCAGGTATCTCAACTATTGGGATCCAATCATCCTGACTGGTGCTCGGTTGTTCGCGGTCAGCTACTTCAGGATTTATTATTCGAGATCCTTCAGCTGTACAACCTTCAGCTCCTTCACCTGCTTGAGTCTGTTGAGGTTCTTCGTTGTCAGGTGCCGGTACTCTTATAGTATGACTTGCTTGAGTCCAATTAGGCAAACCTGCACATTTTACTGCTGTTGTTGTAACCAATATAACCTGATGTGGTTTATCCCACCTGGGTGCTAGGCACAATTCTCGAGTGTGATTCTTCACAACAACCCAGTCAACGGGATTCAGATCATTCGCTTGGTTCGGCTGCCTGGGGACTGCGTCTTCTCCAGCCTGGTGAGATATAGAACGCACTTGGTCAGCCAACTCTTTGCAATACTCCAGTACCAAATCATCAGTTTTATTTAACAGCTTGGGTCCTGGTATACATGCCTGCCTCATTGTTCTTCCCATGATTATTTCATGGGGACTTAATCCGGTATTCTTGTCTGGACTACTTCTAAGTCCCATCAGAACAAGAGGTAAAGCATCAGGCCAGTCCAGTGGAGTGGATGCACACACCTTTCCCAGCCTTGACTTAATTGTGCCATTCAGTTTCTCTACCACTCCAGATGCCTCTGGGCGGTGTGCGCAATGCAGCTTTTGTTCAATTTTGAATGCTTCACAAATTAATCAAATGATTTCATTATTAAAATGAGACCCTCGGTCTGATTCAATAGTTACTGGAAAACCGAAATGTGGTATAAGCTCTCTTAATAGGAGTTTGGCCACTGCCAAGCTGTCATTTCTACTGGTGGGGTATGCCTCTACCCACTTTGAAAATAAACAAACGATGACAAGTACATATTTCAATCCTCGAGAAACAGGCAACTGAATGAAATCAATTTGAAGTCTTAAAAAGGGACCTTCAACTTTTCCAATTTTTCCCGTACAGACTATTGTTTTCTTGCCGGGATTCATTTGTTGGCATGTCAAGCATCTTTGGAAAAGACTTTCTGCAATGTTCCTGAACCTTGGATTAAACCAATTGCGTCTGAAGAGTCTAATCATTGCATCTCTGTCTATGTGGGTATCTCCATGATACATCCTAGCCATGGGTGCAAGCATACTGTCTGGCAATACAGGTCCGTCATCTAAGTAAACCCATACATCATCTTCTGCCCTTCTCTGACAACCAATTTTCTCCCACTCTTCTCTTTCTTTTGCCTCTGCTTCATCTTGGAGTTCTCTTACTTCTCTCCATGTTTGTAATCCTGACAACAGCATAAGTTGGCAGCTGATTCCACAATTTTCAACTTTCTTGTTCACTGCCATTTGAAATTTTGCGCAGTGTTGGGCAACCTGGTCAGCATATCGATTACCTGCAGTCACACGGTCATTTCCTGACTTGTGTGGCACATTTGACCACTGCCACTTCTTTTGGTAATTGTATTGCTTCAAGCAACTCTTTCACAAAATATTCGTTTTTAAAGGGAGACCCTGAAGAGGTCAGGAAGTCTCGCTGCGTCCAGAACTGGCCAAATTCATGCACAAACCCGTAACTATACTGACTATAAGTGTAAATGGTTTCTCTCCAATTTTTCCCATTTTTGCAAGCTTTAATTAAAGCTATCAATTCGGCTACTTGTGCAGACTTGACTCCTGGTAAATAGGATGCTTCAACTATTCCAGCCAATGTACATACAGCATAAGCGGCACTCAACTCTCCCTCCTCATGGTGCATTCATGAGCCATCTACAAATAACTCATGCTCAGCATCTTTCAAAGGCTCATCCTGTATGTCTGGACGGGGTTTAGTACGGAGTTCTATTACATCAAGATATTCGTGTTCAGCTTCATCTTTCACTTCCTCATTGTATGGATCTGGCAACAAGGTAGCTGCGTTCAGAACAGTACATCTAACTATGGTCACATTTTCTGCTCCTAATATGATCCTTTCATATTTTGTTAATCTGCTCGGAGTGAGATACTGAGTTCTAGTTCTTGTTAAAAGAATCTCAACTGCATGAGGGACGTATACCTTAACATGGTGTCCCATCACAATTGACTCACTTTGTTCTATACTTACACACGTTGCAGCCACAGCTTTTAAGCATCCTGGCAGTGCCGATGCCACAGGATCTAACGTAGCAGAAAAATATGCCACAGGACGTCGCATTAGACCATGTCTCTGTGTTAAGACTGAGATGGCACAGTTATCTCTCTCACAACAGAATAGTGCGAATTCTTTCGAATAATCTGGCATACCTAGAGCAGGTGCTTCATATAAACAATATTGCAATTTCACAAAAGATTGCATGCTCTGATCATCCTACTCTTCTGGGTCTTTTGCTTGTTTCTTTGTCATTTGTATCAAGGGGTTTGCCAGTAGAGAAAACCCTACAATCCATTGCCTGCAATATCCCACAACACGAAGAAACATTCTTATTTCTTTTTGTGACTGCGGTAGTTTCATTTGCTTTATATTTTTATTCTCTTAGTGGTCACTCTTCTTAATCCTCATTCTATTTGGTGTCCCAAATATTTTACTTCGTTTCTGCAGAATTGTAATTTTTCAGGGGACACTTTATGTCCACCTTTTGCTAGATGGTTCAATAGGGCAATGGAATTAGTTACACAGTCACTCCTTGTTTTAGACGCGACCAATAGGTCATCAATATACTGCACCAGGACTGACTCTCGAGGTAGTACCAATGTCTGAAGACATTTTTTCAAAATTTGGTTAAAGATCGATGGACTTTCAGTATATCCTTGAGGAACGCGATTCCAACATAAATATGATCCTCAAATTTAAAGGAAAATAAGAACTGACTATCAGGATGCAGTGGGATGGAGAAGAAAGCATGGCATAAGCCAATTACGGTAAACCATCCTGCATTCCATGGTATTTGGTACAAAATCACTGCAGGGTTGGTTACTATAAGGCAACATGGCACAACAATCTTTTTTATCTTTCTTAAATCTTGAACTACCCTATATTTTCCGTTTGGTTTCTTAATGCCAATTATAGTTGAATTACAGGGACTACTCATGATTTCCTTTAAGATGCCTTGCTCGACCATTCGATCAATTTCTGCTGCAACACCAGCTTTTACTTCAGGACTCATCTTGTACTGTCGAGTATTTGGATAGACTGCACCTTCTTTCACAGTCACTTTAACAGGGTCTACTTCTGTCATTAACCCTACTTCTTTTCCTGTAAAATCCCACACTTCAGGATTCACTGTCGTTTTGACCTCATCGGGTAAGTCATCTTTGGTCATCACTGAATATAATACATCTACTTCTGTTCCTTGTTTGGCTAACATGATTTTATATATTCCATCTTCATCAGGGGTTTGAATGGCAACACCGTCCGGTGTGCAAAATATGGTGCAATTCATTTTGCACAACAAGTCCCTTCCCAATAAATTTACAGGACTAGAGTCGCACGCTACAAACTTTTGCATTTCTTTAAGATTTCCAATACACACTTCAATTGGTTTTGTAATAGGGGTCCTAATTTGTTTAGTAGAAACGCCCACTACTTGGATCGCTTCTCCCGAGAGGGGTAGGTTTGGGATATCTGCTGTTCTCACAGTACAACGGGTAGCACCAGTGTCCAATAAAAAGGTAATGTCATTTCCTTCCACCTTTCCATCAATATACGGACCTGACTGATCTCCCGGTAAGGATGCGCCAAGTACGCACTCCTCCTAACCTCTCAGGCACCGTCATTGATCTTGATCTCCAAAATACGTATCCTGCAAAAGAAACTGCGATGTTACATAATTTTTCTTACCACTTCCTTCTTGGAATACGGCGTCCGCACTGTACTTGGCTTGACTCACAAAATTTGGCAAAGGGGCCTGTGGCAATTGACTCTGTAGGTTTACAAACTGCTGTGGTTGACTCATTATCATCTCATTCTGCGTCTGTGGATTTAAATTTTGATTTGGGCCATAACTATGCTGTATGCTTTTACACTCGTTTTTCCAATGCCCCAATTTTCCGCACCCATGACAAGAGAACTTTTTTTTGGCCTCTTCTCTGCTCAACCACCCTTTTGGTTTATCCCCATTATTTTCCCCCTGACCTTGCCCCCTTCCTGTATTTCCTGCCTGATTTTGTAACTGGAGTTCTTGCTGTTCTGCCAATTTCACTTGAGCCCACATCACTTTTTCTTCCAAATTCTTTAATCTATTATCAATCTCATCTCCACAATATTTTGCATATTTTAAAATTTCATCTATTGGCTTTGCTTGCCAGCACAAATTATGCTGCTTAATCATTTCAGATATTTCTTTTCGTAACCCTGACACAAACCGATACACAAAATGAGTCATGTCCTTATCCCCAATACTCTCAAATCCACTGTACTGTTTGAACACCTTTAGGAGGCGCTCATAGTATGCATGTACAGACTCATCCTTTTCCTGAGTTGTTCTATCTATTTTTATCCAATCGGTTTTTTAGGGGAATTTTCCCTTTTAAGAAAGTGATTACTTGATTATATTTCTTCATAACCTCCTCTGACGGAGCTCCTGTTTTCTCATTTCTCGGGTACTCATCATTAGGCCAATCGACTGTAATTTTACATTCAGTCCACAAATCAGCAGGCACCACTATGTCAAAAAAGACCATCTAGATCCTTCAACAAAACATTCGACACCTTCACAAACCTTTCAACTTGCCTGTACCATTCCACTGGTTTTTTCTCAACTTGGGGAAATCATTTGTAAATGATAAAATATCCTGTCGGGTCCATGGGACATGTACATAACCCCCTACTGGAACTTCTCTCATTGGGTATAACCTTTCTGTCTTCTCTGTTTCTTTCATTAAATATTCAGATGTTACTCGATTTGTTTGGGCTTTCTCCTTTTTCTTTGACCACCGAACTTTCCACCTGTCTAAGTCTCCCGATTTCTGCAAAATAGTAATTAATTCTTTAATATGCAATTTTCTTCCTGACACGTTCATGTTTATCAAATCTCTATCAGAAAATTCTGCTCTATAAGGTTTTTGCAATACTTTGGAACACCCTATTTCTATTCCCATTTCAGAAGCCAAATTTATCAATTTTTCATGAAATGCTTTTGTGTTTCGGGTTATGCTTCTGCAAATAAACAGCAATTCTTCCTCACTGTAGGTATTTAACTATCTAATCCTACATTTCCAGCTATCATTTCTTCTAATTCAACTCTGAATTTGAATATGTCTAATATTTTCGGTGGTGGATTTGGTTTCTCTATTTCCTGTGCCCATCTTTCTATTTCTTCTGGGGTTACTATTGTGGTACTTTTCGTTCCAGCGGATGTCTCTGTTCGTACCTCTTTTGAGCAACCTGGTGTGACTCTTTCTGGGTGTGTCATTTATTTGCCCTCTTATTGGCAAGTCCATTAATGAAATTACAGACTCGCAATCACTAGTTTGGTCATCAACTACTAGCTTCTCCTTTCTTGGCTCAACAATGGGTATAGTCATGACAGGTGTTTTAGGACAGTTTTATTTATCCCGTACAGGGGGACAACAGGACCTATAGTCACTGGTGTAGTCAGAGCTTCAGGATGTGCGTTTAACTGTGTTATCTTCTGTATTAATTTGTCTCTATTCTTATTTATTGCTTCTCTTTATTTTTCCTGAAGTACCCTTTCCATTGTTCTCTCATGTACTATTTGTGGCACTAAGGGTGTATCTAAAATCGGAGCACAAGGGGTAGTTCTATTAAGTCTTTCTTGATAAGACGGAGGATTTTTCATTAAACTATCTTCTAATTAATCATCTTCTGAGTCTCCGCAACCCGTTAATGTTAAATGCTTTTTCTTTTCTGTGCACTTTCCTCCTGTCTGTTCCTCAGCCATCAATACAGGATATAGGGGCCATATGTATCAAGCAAAATTGCGATCGCAAATGCCGAAATTCGCAGAATTTCGGCGTTTGCGATCGCAATTTTGCTTAGTGGTATGTATGAGGCAAATCTGCGTGCAAAATAAGAAAATCGCAAATTTTGCGATTCCTTATTTTGCGATTGCATTTAAGGAATCGCAAATTTTGCGATTCCTTAAATGCAATGTAAGAAGCACCAAAAAAGTGCGATTTGGCCTTAAGGAATCGCAAATTACCACCAACTTCAAGTTGGTGGTAATTTGCGATTTCTTTGAAAAATCACATGTGCACCCATGCTTATTTCAGGGATGCAACAGGGTGTCCTTTTGACACCCTTGCACCCTTGAAATTGCATTCTCAATTTGCGATTCTCTAATTGCTAATCGCAAATTGAGAATGTCTTCCCATTCATTTCTATGGGCCTCTAGGCACATAGGAATGAATGGGGAGGTATTCCTTAATTGCGAATCGCAATTTGAGATTCACAATTAAGGAATATGTAGGATTCGCAAAATTTATTGCAAATCCTACATACATAGCATTTTGCGATTCTCAAATAGCGATTTGCAAAAAATCGCTATTTGAGAATCGCAAATGAGGATTTTGATACATATGGCCCATAATCTTTCAGTTAACATGGCCTGCCTCCACTGTTTCATCTGCTTATCTCTAGTTTCACGTGGAAATTTTGGATAAAATCTACTCAAATTTCTGTCACTCCTGATCTATCTCCCTGAAATGCTTCAGTCTCCTATTCTTCTAGTGCTTCATACTGAGTTAATCTGGGTCTTGGCTCTAACTCATTCATTCTAGTGCGTAAATTATGTAATATTCTTCCATTAAATGTTCCGTACTCTGGGAACGCCAGTATTCCATCATCTTTTGTATATTCTACCCAATTCTCTAACCATACGTAAGCATGATAACCTCTTTCTACCATCATATAGGATGCGGGAGTTTTCGGAGGAGGAATGAGAATTCCTTCTCTAGTTTTAATGGGTTTATCCTTTTTAAAATAATTCTTAATTTTCTGCATAAATAAAAAATTAATTTTCTCGCCATACATTTTGCGTGATCTCCCTTTTCTGTACTGTTCGTGGGCAAAGCCTAAATATCTTCTGTCTGGGCGAGTCCCTATTAATGTCAGATCGTACATACAAAATCCACTATCTATTATTATTCTTGGGATTTCTATGTTTACAGCTATTCAAATGTCCTTTTTCTCTTAATACAGTCCTCCAATAGTATAGCGTCTTCTAGTTTTGCAACCAATCAAATTTTGGTTTTTCACTGTGCGTTTAGCCAATACTAGCGCGGCTCTCAGTGACGTCAGTATCACTCCTCACTACTGACCCATCCTTTACAATTCTCGCGTCAGTCACACACCCCCTGTTTCAACCAATCCGCTCTTTGTGACATCAGTGCAGCACCCGCAACTGACCACTCCTTTTCAAGGTAATACGAAAGCTTATTTTCTCACAATTTTACATGCAATCTTCATTAATCAATAACATAGAAACATGTCTTCCCTTCGCCACCCGCTATTCAATATTTCTGGGAAATTCCAGACAACATAAAACAATACATAAATATTTAACGAATAGCGGTTGTTAATGCTAAAATCAAGTAATTCAATCCACAATATTCTCTACCTAACTAACTAGAACCTAACCATGCCTCTGCAACCAAGGAAATACTGATGGAGCGTGGGTCACCAGCTCGGGATACACACACATACCTAATACTCACCTGGGCCCAAAACATTCACACTGATAAGCTAGTAAACCCCGCTGACATCAATATTGAGTTTTACCTGTAATTTGGTTTTCACCTTTACCAAGTCTTACCAATTTGATCTCCTTAAGAATTCCTTTACTCAATGAATCAGGTTGCTAACATAGTTTAAGGTAGAAAATGACATTTAACTTAAATTTGAAATAACCACAAACTCAAAAAGTTTTTAAAACTTTATCTAAGTCAATAATTTTGTGAGTCAGAATCAAATACAGCTTGAACAACTTCTCTCATGAGGCAAGATAAAAGTCAAACATGGCAAAGTCATAATAATGATCAATGACCTGTAAAAGGAAGAGAGAGAGCAGGCACAAAGACAGGCTCACAGAATTATATTTACCTAAGGTGATAGATGAACCCAACTCCTTGAAGATGGGCCAGATAGACTCTCCCAGGACAGGATGTAGACAGAGGATCGGGCAGATTCAGATCTGGGAAGGTGACCTCTTCTAAAGTGCAACGCCAGCGTCGCACCCCTCTTTGGCACTACTCTCCTCGAATGTCCCTCTTCCGAAATCCCCTTCTAGATGATTAGATTATCGAACAGTATCTGATTTTCTCGAACAGAGTTTCTGGCAGCAGGGTCTGAGACAGCGTCTCGGACAGAATCTGTAGCAGCATACGTGTTAGGTCGGTGACGAGTCAGAATGACGGATCTGACAAGTCTGACATAGTTTCTAACTAACTTACCTCAATTATACTATTCTGCATTCGTGTACCACCCCTAAAAGTTTCAATGTTCGTGTTTTCCCTTATTCTGATTGGTCAGGGCGAGGCGGTTAGTTCATCACACCATATTAAAAGTCATTTTTTCTCTTTGGACCATTTTTCTAAGTTTCTGCCCCTCAATTTACTTTCACATAGCTTTATTCCCACCCACATTTCACATTATGATCAATACAAGTTATAGACTTTATTCAAAATTGTTGCTCTTGTTTGGTTCATTAGTTTGCTTTCCCAGGCGTCTTCACCCAATGTGGCCTTGGCTGTGATTCAAGTGTGCCGTCATAGTTTCCGGCAAGTTTCTATGCGCCTGCGTGCGGATCAGATGGGGTAGGGATTTCAGTCACCCTCCGAGGCCAAAATATGAACTAATAATAAAGTCAGAAAAAGACACGTTAGAATGCGACAAGAAATGATTTCACTGTATACCACTTATCTCTACTCTATCCCCATTTACTTATTTTAATCTTTTCGCATTAGTGCTTAGTAGAACTTCTAGGTTTAGTTTATGCGATAGCATGTGCATTACCATGTGAGATTCAAGTGGCCATTTTTAAAGCTATTGCGCAGCTGCAAAGTTTTCCCCCCAAGCGAAAGAAGACGTCATACTACGTAGATGCAGTAGACGCATGCGCAGAGACTTTCCCGCGTTTTGGCGGCCATTTTTAGACACTCGGGTTACTTTTTAGTAATACGCATAGGCAAGCGTCCCCTAGATACAGTATGTTTGTATGTAATGCAATATTAGTATTTACAAGACTTGTTGGTTACTTTGTTACATGTTATTTGAGAGGATTGCATACAAGCAAGTTTCTAGCATACGAAACCTTGCTCCATCACCGGCTCGACCTATTCTTATCCCATTCCCCTGCTCAAGCTGGGATTAGGCACAGTTCTCTTCAAGGGTGTTACTCTCACCCTCTCTTCCCTTTTCTCTCGCTCTTCAATATTATATATAAGTATTGTTTGCTATTCATGCATGTATCATATTCAACATTTATATCTCTATATGGGTGTAAGCTGGACTTGCATGTCACTATATTTGCCCGTATCTCTCAGTTCTTAATGTAGAACGAGGAGCTTCAGATAAGTATGAAGTTAAGGATAATTGTCTTTTATTGGGGCAAGCAAGAGAGCGTCCTCCTTCAACCAGTCCTTCTCCAACTGTCGCCCTCGCTCCCCACTTCCATTCCATTCCAGAACCCTACCACCAGGATAGCATGGCAATAACTACCAAAACACCACATCTCCCTTCCATAATTACAATATAAACGAACTCACAAATAAGATGACAGTTTACTATACAGAACTTGAAATACATTCCTCCGACGTTCCATTTAAAAAGATAATACAAATCATATAATTACATAACTAAAGTATTTATAGTCATAACCTGTTCAGGAAGGATAACGAGTAATGGTTGCCACAAGATGCATCTATAATAGCCACCACCCCCCTTCTATAAATAAATGACATTACAAAATGATTATACTTTTTTGGTAATATTACAGTTCAACCCACAAAACCTAAAGTGGACATAGAACTACCACCACTTTCCATCACTTCAGTGAGCGTAGACAGAGTATTGGTTGCAAATGAATTTCTTCCCGAGGTGCAATTTCCTCTCGGTTTCTCAACAATCTCATCATCCTCCCATAACCATTCCATTGATTTGGATTTCCTCTGTAGTTGTTTCACATCCTTCTGCCAATCCAATTTTTTTTTTTACATTTTGCCTTCTGCTAACGTGGCAATTTTTTTTGTCTTCTAACAAAGCAGATTTAACATACACTTCCTTAACTCTCATTGGTTCTGAAAATTTACTACAACCTTTCCTAGTCTTTTTTCCCAACTTCACTCTCTCCCAATTGCCAACCATCAAGTTCACTTCCTTCACAGCACGTCTCTTATCGTAATACGACCTAAACAATTCTTGCATTTTTGTTAGATTGCTTTTTACCACTGAAGGAGACCATTTACTGCAAATTGTTAACTTCAGCCAAGCTTTGTAGTTGTTGGTAAATGGATCTCTGCCTCTGAGTATTTTGAAAGGACTGTAACTAGTTACTGTAGGTGAAATTCTGTACGCCCAGGTCGTGTTATGCAATTCTCTCTCCCAACCCGAGCCTGGATTAATGGCTGCTTGTATACAGCCCATTAATACTCTATTGAATCGCTCAACAATACCATTTCCTGCAGGGTGATATACAAGAGTTTTTTCCTCAATTCTATTCCTTTTTAAGAATTTCAAATATTTTTCCAATGTAAATTGAGGACCATTATCACTTCAAATAGTTTTTGGGATTCCTCCTTTAAAAAAAAAGAAATGCGGGTGGGAAAGAGACAATTGAATTGGCATCAATTGTTTCTGAAACTTCAATTTCAGGCCATTTAGAAAAATTATCCACAGGACCAGGACATATTTAGAAACCCCCCCGGTCATCTAAGATAGGCCCTGAAATATCCACACTGAGTTCTTCCCAAGTACCATCAGGTCTCTCACGATCTCCTGGGGATGGTCTAAGTAAATTCTGTGATTTATCTGAATTTGCACAAATTTGACAATTCTTTACAAATCTCTCTGTGTCAACATCCACTCCTGGCCATCAATAGAAAGATTTTACTCTTCTTTTTAATTTGATGATACCTAAGTGTCCCCCATGACCTATCTCTAGAATCGCAGACCTAAGATCAAACGGAGGTATCAATCCGTCTCCTCTTAGAACATACCCATTATCACTAATGGAAAATTCTTCTCTGATTTCCCAGAATTTCCTATACTCCTCAGTCAAAATACTTTTATTCCTCCATCCTTCCACAATCATTTGTTTTATCTGTTGTAGAACTTCATTTTCCTCATACTTAGTCTTCCATTATTCATCTAAGATGGCCACATTGTCCTCCTCAACAACCACTACACTATAATCCTCCCATTCTCCACCCTCCTGTTCAGTACAAGGCAAAGGAGACTGCCTTAAATAATCCACCAATCGCTACTTTTTTCCAGGTAAGTACTCCAGGTAAATATTCGTAAATTGTCAGTAACTCTGTATCTTATATCCTATCTCTACTGTTATCCTCTAACAAAGATACACTCCTATCTTCCAAATTACCTGAACACCTATCTATAGTGAGTACTATATACTTTACAAATATTTTATTATCTTCTATTCAGCGTGCAAATTACTGTAGAAATGCACGCTACCACCGTAAATTTTCAAGTGTATGAATCACTGTAGACCCACACTGGTAGGTACCGTGTGACAATACTCTTCTTTGTGTGTCAATCCTTGTTGTATATGTTGGCTACACCACCATTATATTCAGTGTGTGAGTCACTGAAGGTGCGCAATGTATATAACCAATATATATTCTTTTATAGGGTGCGATCACTGTGGAAACTCAACTCACCGCTCTCAATTTCAAAACATGCGTATCACTGTGGACGCGCACTATAGATTCTTGTAGAATGAAGAGCTTCAGACAAGTATGAAGGTAAGCATAAGTATCCTCTATTGGAGCAAGCTATACAGCGTCATCCTACAACCAGTTCTTCTCCAACTGTTGCCCTCGCGACCCACTCCCACTCCCATTCCATTCCAGAAGCCTACCACCGTAACAAGGATACCATGGCAATAATTACCAAGACACCACACTTAATTTTTCAAATACAATAATTGATACATAAAACAGGGAACTACAAACAGGTCAGTGGCTACTAAGTTGTAGTCATAAAATTGTAGCACGTATTAACAGTGTGACCACAAATACTAATCATTGGGGTATCAAACCCTTCCTACCAGAACAAGACCTCAAAGAAATAGTCCAAGCCTTAGTATGTTCTAGATCAGAAGGCGGGAATGCCTTCCTCTCAGCCATGGGGGAATGTAATACTCTTTAGCATTCCTAAAATTCACCTTGCCCCACTAAAAGGCACCTTGCATGCCGCTGCTTGGCTGACCACTGGGAGTGACTGCTTTGATAAGATCAATTAATCAATCAGGATTTATAAAGTGCGGCCAATCACCCCTGAGCGTTTCAAGGCACTGGAGTTGCTGCTGCTTCGTGGTGCCTGTTCATTCAAACAGCCAGGTCTTGAGTCCTTGCCTGAATTCCCGTAGCGATGAGGCTGTCCTGAGGTGCAGGGGAGGGTCACCGCTGTTCATCTCTCCTTCACCTGGTTCCCTATTAAGAAGGGCAGATTTACCATCAAACTCTCTTGCCTCTGGAGGCACCCGTCAACTGCTCATCCTTGACAATCTCTTCTCAAAACCCCTACCTTCAACTCTAACCACTCCCTTAGTCAGTCCTTCTCCGGCTGCACTCCCAAAGTCTGGAATACCAATCTCCCGCTCGCTGCACAATTATCTTCTCTTCTGCATTATAGAGAATTTAAGTTATTCCTGATCTCTTTCTCTTCCCTTTAATCCCACCTCCTGGTTTGAACAGCCCAAAATGTATCTCATCTGTATGAAACTTTGTGGATTTTTTTGATTGGACTGTGTTAGCAGCTACCCAGCTGGTAGGTGCTTATGCTGGTCACGCGGTGCACAATGTAGTGTAGCATGCTAAAGTAACCGCTGATCCTCACTCCTACATGGTTTGTTACTATCGGTGCTTGTTTCTATCTTCAGCACACTGCTGCTTTTAGGCTTTGTGCGCACTATGTAAAAACATTTAATAAATTAATACAATTACACATATGTCGCTATGTTACGCCAATTGTAACTCATTTTCAAAATTCATGTAATTAAGAATGTGTATATTTCAGCTATAGTTTGTTTTTATTTTTACTCAAGTAATCTTATCATAAAATCCCCCAAAATCACTCATCAACAATACCAGAAATATCAGAAAGTTATTATAATAACTTTTTAATAGGTAGTGATTGTTGTCCAGGTTGTATCCATTAAGTTGGTGTATTAATAACAGGTTGTGAGGAATCCATCTGGCCTATGGTACTGTAGTAATATTTTACTGGAAACATTCTTTTTGATCTGTGACTAATAATCTGCTGCATAGCATTCCTGAAAGTGATGTAGTGTTGTGATTAAGAGCTAGATGTATGAAGCATTTTTGCGGTCGGAAACGGACCGATTCGTAGATTCGGACAGTTTGCGACCGCAACAATGCTTTTTGGGATTTACAAAGCCCACCCTGCGATTCGGTAAATCGCAATTAGGGATTTCTGATTTGGTATTTGGAAGGGGCGTGTTGAGGAAGTCCCTTCTTACTATCGAATTGAAATAGTATGTACGAATGTATTGCGACTGAAATAAGGTCGCAAAACTTTCACAATTTACTGCCATTTGAAAAATGGTGGCAACCAATTTGCAAAAACTACAGAGGTCCCCAAGGCATCCCTTCCCCTTTGAGAATGGTTGGCAGAATATTTTTTAAGGGCAGGCAGTGGTCCCATGGACCTTGCCTATTCTTTAAAAAAATGAAACTTCAAGATTACCTTTTTTCTTTTTAAGGAAAAAAGCTGTATTTTTTTAAAAAACATGGCGATGCAGCAAGCGCACGGTAAGTCTTTTTCTTTTTTTAAAATTTTATTTTCCCTCATCATCGTCTGTCAATTTCCCCCTGCCAAACTGCTCTTTTCTGCACCGGCCATCACTGCTCTACCCTATGCCACTACACTCTACGACACTCTATCCCACTCTACTCTACGCCAATGTGCTCTATGTCACTCTACCCTATGCCACTATACTCTACGCCAATCCACTCTACGCCACTCAATGCCACTCTGTTGCAGGGATTCTGCTCATGCACAGAACTATGTGCAGGAAACCAGGACCTCAGTGAATTGCGGTGTACCAAAAACTCACCTCAGTACCCAGAACCCCAATCCGACTAGCATCAGTGTCCCATTCGTTATCCGTATCCTCTCGAAGCTCCCAATGTATAGACAACACAGAACATGTGACTTTAGAGTACTCTCAGGAATGGTGGGAATCAGAAATACCTGTTTGTTATTATTCTCATATCAGTCCACAACAAGTGTAATCAGAGACACGGTAAAGTTTAAAATGTTTATTCTATAAACTACGTGTCCTAAGATGCAGTACTTTGGCTAACATAAGCAGACAAATGATTAAGATTAAAACAATCAGCATTGTTACAATACCATAGAAAATGAAGGGAGAAATCATATTACAAATGACAGTGGAATACAGCCACCTTCCCTTCGCTAGTACGCTAGTATTATTATACTAATAGAAGGTCTCTAGGTTTGAATGGACAACCCCATACCGTAAAGATCAGCTTAGGTGAATCACATCACAGGATCAGCTTTGCTCTGCGCCTGGAAAAGTTCTTCTCCAGAATGTGTGTCTAATGCATGCAAACTGCAATATTAAAGGCTCTCGACTTTCAGATATTTGCAGCTGAGTGCGTGTTATGGCTAGAGCGTGGGCCGATCAACCTGAACTCAAAAACATACATTGTTTGGTGGCTCAGACTGTTTCTGCACACAATGTTCAGACCAAGGTCGCAGTGCACGTCTAGGTATGTGAACAACAGACAGTTCTCATGTGAAGAAAAGGCAAGCAAGCAGTTTTCAAATAATAACATGTACCTGCAGTGTCATGTGCAAAAAGCAGCAAACGCGGCAAGATGGCTTTTCTAACATCGAAGGCGCTTATGCTAACATAGCAATATATCTACCTAAAACGCGGCCTCCACTACAACTCTATTCCACTCTACTCTACGCCAATCTGCTCTATGTCACTCTACCCTATACCGCTCCACTCTACCCCACTCCACTCTATTCCACTCCACTCCGTTCCACTCCACTCTACAACACTCTACTCTACAACACTCCATTCCACACAATGAAACGTACGCTACTCCACTTTATACCACTCTACTTTAGACCACTCTACCCCACCCTACTCTATGCCACTCCACTCTATACCAATTTAATCTACGCCACTCTACACCACTCCACACTGTAGGCACTCCACACAACTCTACGCCACTCCACTCTATGCCACCATACTCTATAGCACTCTCCTCTACACCTCTCTCCTTTACGCCACTCCTCCCGACCCCACTCTATGCCATTCCACACAATGCCACTGTATGCCACTCTACACCACTATACACCTTGCCACTCCACACAATGCCACTGTACGTCACTAGACTGTATGCCACTCTACTCCTCGCCACTCCACACAATGCCACTTCATGTCACTCCACACCACTCCACTGTTCTCTACGCCACTCCACTCTGTGCTACTCTACACCACTCCACTCTAACCCACTCAAGTCAATGCCACTCCATTCTCTACACCACTCTATTTCACTCTATGCCACTCCATTCAACACCACGCTGTGCTACGCTACTCTACACCACTCCACTCTCCTCTATGCCACTCTAGTCTATGCCACACCAGTGACTTTTAGCCATGCTGTTATACAACATCGCTAAAAGATATTGGAAAAGCGAATAGCTCTCACATAGGCAAGACCTTTTGGCTGGGGAGCCCAGGCAGCAAATAAAGTAGGAGTGTCTCACCCTCCCACCCCGAACATCGAAGGTTTACATGGCCTGACACTCACAGGAGTGGTACTGCACTTGATAGTTACTTATGACTGAATTAATTACTTTACCCTGTTTGAAGTGCTATATTAATGAGATGTTCATCAGCTTATGTGACCACCATTGTGGGATGCCTTGACTGCATGGGGCGCCAATTGGATGAGCTGTTGTAATCAGACATTTTTCTGGTCACCTCCTATGAGCCTTCACAATGGAATCTATGCCACAAATATCCACTGTGCACTAGGATTTAACAACATATACAATGCTGCCTGTACTATTATTTGTAATGCCAGCTACACTCACTTCCATGCTCTGCTATTGTGATTGTGTTCAAGGTTTGTGACGTCTATTCGAACAATGACTTGGGGCCTCATGCTGAGTGTAGGTAACATCCAATATGGTAAAGCCAAAAACCAGCAAGATGGTGCCCATCTGGGTGATTGGATGTCGTTGCACATGGGGGCGAAGAGGCAGATGCCCTGGATAGAAAAGGCTCTACAAGACCAGGAACCCTGGGTAAGCATTTGCAGCCCTGCTGGGCAAAGACCCAGGTTCCAGACCCTCTTTGAGTTGGCGCTGCATTGGGACGGGTGTGGGTGCCGTTCCCTCTGTGACTGCCATAGTGAGGAGGGCGGGCCCTGCAGCTCGTCCGGAACCCCGTCATCCCCCATTTCCTTGCTCCACAGTCCTGGGCCGACTGCGGGCGATTTCAGGCCTGGGAGACACAGTCTCACTCAGACACTGTAGGCCTTAAGGGATCAAACATTGAAGATTGCCCGGGCCTGGGGGTCTGCTTCAGACTCTCTACAGACCCAGTAATACTCACTGGTTGTGGTGTAGGTGATGCTACCCCGTGGTGCCTGCTGCGCGGCCTGACACCGTTGTGTGGTGGCCCCAGGACGAGTGCATTCTTCAGACACAAGCTCTGAGCTGGGAGCTGAGGAACCTCTGGCAGACCGGCTGGAGGCCTCCCACCTCTCCCTCTTGTCTCCTGGCGCCCCTCCCCCTTTTCTTCTGCAGGCTTGGGCTGGCAGCATAAGACGGTGCTCACCTGGCAGCAGTGAACCGTGACACATCCCTTGCCCTCCTCAACACGTGTTGGGTCTGGAGCTAACTGAGGAGACGCTTCTTCCCTACCGTATTGTTCACGCAACCCAGTAACCGACGTAGTGGTGCTCACAGCTGATGGACTCATTACGCATTGAGAGAGCATGACTTATACTAGCTCCTGCTTTTTCCTGGTGCCGGTGGCCACCGTGGAGTGGAGCACGCCCGAAGTAGACTTGTTGGGGGCCTCCCTTACCGAGCTTGCGCTATACTACACAACAGACCACCAGTGGTATTGGCCCTTGCTATTAATTTCAGTGGACTGAGATCCATATTTTGAGCGGCTTGCCGGGGTGATGATTTGCATGGATTGCTGCTTCCTTTGTCCCCTGGAGCCTGGTTCCTCCTCTCACTACTGCTCCGACTCGGTCTGGTATTGGTGGCCCGTCCTCTGCTCGGCTGCTCGTGCTGCTGTGAAGTCACGGTAAGCCGGGGAAGGGGTGAGACACTTGACAAAGGAGCAACATCTGAAGGGAGTCTTGACAAAATACTCCAAGCCATACAATCTTCACAAACTGCTGTTGAAATGAAGATAGAGAAGAGGCATGTGGATGAGGCGCTTCTCCGCCAGGATCTTGCAGAAGCGGTGAGTCGTCTCTCAACAGTGAGGTCGTCGATCTCAAGGCCAAGGTGGCTCACCTCCTTACTCGCACAAACAAACTTTATCACCGGGCTTCGGATGCCAAAAATCGATCCAGACTTAACAACTTACATTTTATAGGTTTCCCGGAAGATATGGAGCGCTCCAAGCCCACGGAATTCCTTGAGGAGTTGAGTTAAATCCTGGATGCCTGCAAACAAATTCTCCCCCCGGTTTGCTGTGGAGCAGGCCCACCGGGTGCTTACCTCTAAGCCTCCTCCTGGTGCACAATGACGGCGCATGATAGCGAGATTCTTCAATTTCAAGGATCGAGACTGTATCCTGAGAGAGGCCAGGGAACACCTGGACCTCCAATATCAAAACTCCAAACTACTGATCTTTCCAGTCTACACCCCTGAGGTCCAGGGTCACCTCTCAATGCAAATCGTATGAAGCTGCTAAGCAAAAACTCTGGGCTCTCAAACTATCATACATGCTCCTGTTTCCTGTGCAACTTAAAGTCATATATGAGGATAAATCCTACCTCTGTGAAACACCAATCTACCTGGCAGTGGCTCATGGAGGAGAAAGAACTGTGCTACTCATCTCGCTCCACTCCACTTTCCGCTCGACAGATGCTGACTCGTGGACCGCAGTTTGCCAGATGACGGCCAGGGGTCCACACCCACTCTTGACCAGCAGCAGAAATGTGTCGCCCTCCCTTAGCTCAAAGCCCTCGGTGCCACCGCCCCTCAAGAGGTGAAGCTGCCCTTGGACACTAGGGGACTCTCAGGCCTTGCCCCAAATGGGAGACCGGCTAAGTCGGACCTTCTCACCTGACTGACTATATCGTCGTCGGCCGTGACGGGGCCCTGATGGGAAGCTTACCCCGCGGACCATGGTTGAGGGTCTCATGTTTGCCTGCGCAGATCGCGGCACCGCATTGCATTCATCCTGCCACCTGGAGGGGCCCACCACTCCACTCCAATCCAATCCAATACACACTGAATTTGAGTTGGGGTTTATGCTTAGCGACGACAGATGCTTCATAGGGGGGCGAGTTTAGGGGGGTTATTTTGACAGGCTGCATGTGTTGCCTTGTGTTGCTGTTTGGGTATGTTCTTCTTTTTCCTTAGCTCGTCACATTGACCCAGCATTGTTCAATTGGCAGCAGGCCTCCTACACTCACCTGTCCTCACTGAGTAATTCACACTCAGTTGCCCTCTTACTCCTGTTCACACGGACATTGCACACCCGGCCATGAGTCCCTACAATGCTATGTCGTGGAACGTTAATGGTCTTTTAGATAAGATCAAGCATTCCGCGGTGCTGCATTACACCCAACGCTTCCTACCATTCATCACGATGCTACAGGAGACCCACTTAATGGGCTTTAGGGGCTCATTCCAAGCTCAACAGGGTTTCAATAGAGTCCACCATGCTGGATTTGCTAGAGGGTGAGGCGATTCTTCTAGGTCAGGTGGTTCCCATGGTAGCAACTCAGACCTGGTCAGATCCTCAGGGCCGGTATATCGCACTGACAGGCTTGATAGAGGGCTGCCCACTGAACCTCCTGTGTATTTACGTCCCCCATAGCATTGCACTCCTACCTGACCACACTCGATCGAAATGGTAGCACAACTCCCGCCCTGCTTCACTCTCATGGGGGGGGGACTTTAACGCAGTCATCGATCCCTTTGTGGATTCCACTGCCCCCCCCCCATCAGACATCTGTTGTAGCAGAGCCAGATTACTTAATAAACGGGTAAACCCTCAGGTCCTCTGTGGTATATGGAGGATTTGGAGCCCCAGACAGTGACAATACACGCATACCTCCTCAGCACACCATACCCACGCACGCATCAACATGTTTTTCCTTTGGTGGGTCCAGTACAGCCCGCTGGCCCATGTGGCGACTTAACACCTGACACCTTCAAGACAAGACTTATACCCACGTACTGCAGCAAGCGGTCATGGCAATAATTCAAACTGGATGTTGGGCCTGTGCAATCAGCAGGCACTCTGTGGGCACCATGCAAGGCTACTGTCCGGGGGTATGTTAAGAGTGTTCTTAGATGTAGAAACCCTGGCCCTCCAACTAGAAAGGCACTCCCATGCTGAATTTGGCATTGATTTGTAAGATTAGACTTCGCTCCCTAGAAACAGCAAAACAGATCTGGCGTGCATCCACAGCGAGGGTTTATGGATGGGGAGATAAAAATAGGAAGCTACTCTACTGGCTGGCATCCCAGCCACTCGCCAGCAGGGTTATCCCAGAGATAATAGATGGCCTTGTCCACCGCACTTCCACCGCCATCACTCAAGCTTTTGCAGATTGGTACTCGACACTCTACACGACTTCCCCACAGCCAGCAGCGGAGGTAGCTTTGCCTCTCCTTGATTAAATACTCCTGCCCCACCTTTCGGATGCTGACCATCATGAATTAGAGGAACCCATTATAATGGAGGAGTTTGGCGAGGCAATCCCAGCAATGGCGACTGGTAAAACACCATGCCCTGATGGTTATCCCATAGAATTCTATGTCAACTACAGAGATGTCTTCATTCCCCACCTGCTGGGCGTCTACAAGGAAGCATTAGAATTGGTTCCTTCCCACGAGACCTAGATCAAGCTGCAATAGTAGTCATAACTAAAATGCTTACTCCATTTGTCTCTTGCACTGACTATCACCCTATTTTCCTGATCAATTGGAAGGTAAAAATGTTTGTGACCTTCCTGGCCTCATGCTTTAGAAAAGTCCTCCAGGCCCTAATCCACCCGGACTATTGCGGCTTCATTCCTGCCCGAAGCAGAGGCACTGCATGCGGCGCCTTCATGTGTCGCCTGTCCACCGTCACTTCCTATCAGCTCAGTTAGTATTGTTATTGATAGACTTCCATAAGGCGTTTGATACCATGTGCGGGGAGTACTTGACTAGAATGCTTGAGAGGGCGAGGTTTGGATCACGATTCCAAGATATCGTCCGAGTTCTCTATTCGAATCCGACAGTCAGAGTGCAGATTAACTGGGTAGCCTCCGCTAAGTTCCCCATACGGTGAGGAATCCACTAGGGTTGTCCCTTATCCCCTCTCCTTTTTGCATTGGCTATTGAGCCCCCTGAGAGGCTCATATGCTGCGACGTGCAGATACAGGGATGAGAATGGGCTACGGGACATGAAGACCGCATAGCTCTTTATGCGGATGACGTTCTCCTGTACTTGGCGAATCCAACTGCCAGTGGCCCTCGATGTCTACAGCTACTACGAGTTTTCGCAGAGCCTAGGGACTAACTGTTAACTATGCCAAATCTATGATGGGCCCTTTGCCTCCTCTGTGGGACTGCGTGGACTGGCAAACAAATATCCTAATACACCGTCTCAGTTTCCTATACCTGGGCATCCGGGTAGCCCTGGATCCTACACTGACATGGTCCCTTAACATTACCCATCGAACTTGCAAGGTCAAGGAGGACCTGAGGAGGTGGCAGACGCTCCCGTTGAATGTCACGGGGGAGAATAGCATTGTACAACATGAGAATATCGCAGCAATTCATTTATCTCCTGCAAATTTTTCCACACGCAATTCCCCACCATTGGTTTCAGGAGATGGTTTCAGTGGTGATCGCCTTCCTATGGCACAACTCCAGACTGCGATGGGCATTTGGGACCTGGCAACGTGCCCTGATGACAGCGGCCTCAGCATGAATAACCTGTATCTGTATTACCTGGTGTCTCACCTCTTGGTTATTAATGCTTGGCTCAGTAGCGGGTGGTCTGACCCAGTTTACAGGCTGGGACTTAATACACAATATTTCCCCCGAATCCTGTCAATGCTTTACGGTGGCATGATTCCTGACACACTCCCAGAGGAGACCCGGTTGGTATTTAGTAAGTGGAGGGCAGCCCATCGACACACCGGGTGGTGGTGCAAACTGACTCAACAAACCCCCCTGTGGCATGGCACATGGCTAAGAGAAGGAGCAGCAACGGAAGGATTTGGTCACTGGGAAGCCACTGGCATTATGCTCCTTGGAGACGTGTGAAAGGGTAACCGTATGTCTTCCTTTCAAGAACTTCCACGCACTTACTCTTTTGCTGGAACGCATTTCAATAAATATTTGCAACTGCACCATGCGCTGCGAGTACATGTTCCCCGCTACTTCGATCCCAGAGTTCAAGCCGATAGAGGCAAAGATCATGATGGGTACATTTGGCGAAGAGGGGTATCCAAACTGTATCGCAAACTGGTCATGAATGACGCGGACATGCAGACGGCCCTTAGAGCCCATTGGGATGGTTGGCCCGGACCCATAGATGACGCAGATTGGCAGGATGCTCTGATGGCCCCTAAAGTCCTCACTATATCATCCAGGCTCCGTTTGGTACAAACATACTGTCTTCACACCGCATACCTCTCACCAGACAGGCTGTACAAAGCAGGGCTACTCGCCAGTCCTGCATGCTTTCGGTGCTCCCAAGTCCCAGCTGTTTTTTTTCATATGACATGGTCATGTCCTAGATTGCCACGGTATTGGGAATCAGTGATCTCCAAACTGTCCGATGTTTTGAATTTGGAGACAGCGCTTGACCCTTTTATTGATCCCATTGGGAGTGCTTGAGGGTGCTGGAGGGACACGTGCCGACCAAGGTTTTCTGGGGACGGCACTGATGGTAGCTATGAGTGACATAGCAGCTTGCCCCCGACAATGGCACAGAAGAGACGTGGGGTAGACTTGTGTGCCCAACAAAAGAAGCCAGTGTATGAGGCATGGGGATGTCCTGCTAAATATACAAAAATACGAAGTAATTGGCTTGGGGCAGTGGGCATGGACTCATTGTGAGGACGATATGGTGAGACTGTTGTCATTTTCTTGGCATATGCTTTCACCCGCTGTCATAAGCACCATTGTATTGGTATTGGCCTCCTTAGGGGGGGGGGGGTGATTGCCGGTTTACAATGTGACCTGTTTGAACTATTGGAAAACAATAAAAGTTGCTTCTAAAAAAAATGCTGAACACCTCTTAAGTGTTACAGGTGCTCTTAGCTCCTGGGTATGACAAAAAGGCCGTAACATGCTTATATGCTGATGATGATTGGGTCTCTTATAGTGAAGACAATTTCACATAATTCTACATTTAAATACACTCCATTTAAATATCTCAACCATGCATGCCTAACTTTGAAGGTCATTGGGAATAGGTTCTCTGGTGCTTTACGGTTTGTCCACGCTGTGCGATTGACCAGGTGTACTTCTACCACATGGTGTAGAGTTGCCTGGTAGATTATCTTTTTTGGGGGGAAGTGTTACAGTCTGTGTCGAAATTGGTAGGTAGGTTAAACCCAAAAGGCCTGTTGGAGTGCCAGTTAGCCTTATTGGAGGTAGATTGGGTATTATATATATATATATATATATATATATATACACATTTTTTTTTCACTGAAAAAAATATAGGGACGTTATAGTTAGCTGGACATTTCACTCTTACAAAACCATAGAAATTCCATCATTATAGTTAGTTTAGCTAACTATAACTCGTGCCCCCGCAATGCACTGCTGATGACGTCACATATTACATCATTCATGACATGGTCTGTGACATCACTGATGACATCTCAAATGACATCACTGATGACATCATTACATTAATAAAATGCTTTTTTTGGCCCTGGGGGTCCTATTGGGACCCCCTGAGCAGGCCTAGGGGTCAGGGTGTTTCTACCCTGTCCCATTTCTTTTTTCACCTCTGTTTTACTGTTTTCTTCTGACTCGGTTCTACCGAGTCACAAGATGGCTGCCAACACTTCCAGGTTTGGAGTGTTGACAGCCAATTAGAATATAGCTCGTGGTCGGGAGTGTTCTCGAACCTTCCTCGGCCTTAGATATCGATATTTTCATTCTTTGATTTTCTCAGCAACTACTGAACAGATTAACACCATTTTACAAAAGTTCGCTTTCTGAACCAAGCACCACCTTTTTGCCAAATTTTGGGTAATTCCGCTCAGCAGTTCTGTCTCACAATTTCCTATGGAAATTAACATGGGGAAAACGTGTTTTGGGACCCCCCCCCTTTTTTCTCAGCCCCTGCTTGACGAATCACCTCCAAACTTTCAGAATAGGAGCTGACCTGGATAGACTTTTTTGGGGAAGAATTTTGCGAAGATTCGTCAAACGACACCAAAGTTATTAGCAAATCAAAAAATTACCTACTGGCGACCGCCAGTAGGATATATATATATATATATATATATCATCATCATTTGATCTTTATTTCGACATTTTTTCATACATAAAAGATTACAGTTAAAACGGTTAAAAAATGTGTAAAACCACAAAAGATAAAATAAACATTTCATAAAATCAGATTAGCAAGCAGGGTATGCAATCATGATATACAATCACCCCTGGGTGCCGGTGTGATGAGAGAACATCTCTTGGACCACATAGCTAGCAGGAACTTTGAGAGTGCGAAAACTATGTGCGGTGAAGTGTCAGTTTTAAGGTCTCTCATTGCAACAATACATTTATCAAAGCCCATGTTCCTGCACAAGGGTACCAACCAGTACTTTCTGGCTTTTCTGTAGGCAGGGCAAAAAAAGAGCATGTGTAGTTCATCCTCCTTAATCGCACCACATCCAGGGCAAGAGTTGCTCATTGGTACAGACCACTTACTTGTAAATGCCCTTAGTGGTAGTGTTGCGAATCTCCATTGGATGTATAACTTCCTAGCTCCAACTGGGTAAATGAAATTCAAAAACTCCTCGAAAGCATATGAGTGTTTAAGTGTTAAAAAAGTTGTTGTCAGAGGGCCAGCGTTGGAGTCATGCAACCATTTGTTTTGTTTGCAGTCCATGAAGGACTTCGCAAGCGTTTTACATGAAACCCCCCTGCATGCCTGTTCTGGCTCATACCAGAAGTCCGATAGTCCCATTTTCCCCAGTTCCTTTTTCACAAATGTAAGCCAGGGGATTTTCGCTGCACTACCATGGTTCAACACATCCTTTAATTCAAGCCTATAATTGGAAAGTTCTGGAGTTATCCATAGCCTGAGCCAAAACCTAAGAGGTTTCAGAGCTAGCTCATCCTGGATAAAACTCAGTCCTAAGTCCAATCTCAGCGGAAGGAGGGGTGTACTTTGGGGGAGTGCAAGTAGCTGCCTCATAAACTTGTTCTCTACATTAAGAATTTCAGGCCTACAGGTGTACCCCCAGAGTTCCCCACCATAAAGAGCCGATGCCCTCGCCTTCACTTTGTAAATCTCCAGTGCGGGGCTCTCTGGCTTGATTGTAGATGTATTAGACATTTTGAGGATACCGCCCACTAATTGGGAGAGTTTAAGTTGTGATTTCGCCTGTTGGGGGCCCCAGGAAAGATTTTCGTTGATCGTTACCCCTAGATATTGAAAAGTCTGTACCCTCTCCAGTCTAACCGAACCCAAAATCGGTGTTGGGCGGGTCGATGCCGGGGGGCTGAAAATCATAAATTTAGTCTTATCAGCATTGATTTCCAGTCCGCGGCATCGGCAAAAGCCTGTAAAGCCGTCCAACACTCGTTGGATCCCCATGGGGGACTTGGAAAGCAGGAGGGTGTCGTCGGCAAACATTATCGCCGGCACCCTCCTGCCTGCCAATCTGGGTGCATCGTTATTGGGAACCGCGTCCAGATGCGATATAACGCCATTCACATAGAGGCAGAACAGGGTTGGTGCCAAAACGCACCCCTGCCTGACCCCCTGCAAACTGGAAACCGGGACGACAGCACCCCCTCCCTCCCACATCTGACCTGTGCATAGTTTTGTGTATGTAGCCTAATCAGCACCGTCAGTATTGCGTTGGGAACTCCCATTTCCAAAAGCACCGCCCACAGTTTGGCCCTGGGTACTAAATCGAACGCGGACCGGAGGTCCACAAAGACCATGTAGAGGCTGCCACCCTCTAGAGTTACCGTCTTCCAGAATAACATTATAAGACGGAAAATCTGGTCCATGGTCGATGTGTTCCTCCTAAATCCGGCCTGATAAGGATTGAGGATATCATACTCCTCGATCCACTCCTGTAAGCGGTCCAGGATTAGACGGGAGAAAAATTTTTGGGGAACGTCAATGAGGCTAATAGGCCTGTAGTTGGTTGGAAGCAGAAGAGAGCCCTTCTTGAAGATTGGGACAATCTCTGCTCCCAGCCAAGTACCAGGTACCTCCATACCTCGCAGAATTGCGTTAAAAAGGGCACATAGGTAAGGGGCCCAGATCGCCGGTTGATCCCTACATAAATCTATCTAAGCCAGGAGCCTTACCCATGGCCAACTTCCCTATGGCAGTGTAGACCTCCTCCACTGTACACTCATGGTCATCTTGTACCCCCAAGCTAGGTGTGTGTGCCAGTGGACTTTCTAGACCTGTGACTGCCGCATATAAGGTCTTGAAATGGAGCTCCCAGACCCCCGCCTCAATATTGGGTTCTATTGTAGATCTAGGCTCTCCTGACCCCGTGCTAACTATTGCCCAAAATCTGCTTGCATCTCTCATGTCCAATGAGGAGGAAAGGTGGACCATTTCTCCATATCCCACTCCTCCCTAGCGAGGTTCATTGTTTCTTTGCATTGTGATCTTAGGGTGCAAATTTTTGGTTTGTCCCTCCCATCTTTAAGGGCCACAATAAGCTCTGATTTTGCCTTCCTGCATGAGGCATTATACCATGTGGATACAGGCACCCTGCGCCTCCTATTAAACCCAGGGGGGTTAAAAAATTCAGCTAAACAGGCTACTAAGTCCTGATGCACACACTGCATGTTATCATTAAAGTCTAGTGCCAGACGCTGGGAGATCAGAGAGCCCACCTTCGTAAAATAGGGTAAAATTGCGCTATATAATTTAGGCAGTGTGTCTCGTACTACCACCAGTCTCTCCCACTTGACTCTGCGTCTATTATTCGTTATGGTCAGCCCTTCGACCATGTCCGGGCCAGATTCCTTTTCATTTGCTCTAGGCCGTGGGCACTCTATCCTCAGGCTTAGTGCGTTATAGTCGCTGTCCACCCTAGGCATTACCTCGAAGTCAACAACCTTCGACCATAAGCATGTCTCCACCATAATATAGTCTAGTCTTGATTCGTGACCCCTCTTATTGAAGGTACACCTTGACAGGGTATCAGATGGCGTCCGACAATTACAGGCCCTGATAGAGTTGTTCAAAGTTAGGGTCGTGATCTGGATGGCCAGTGGGGACCAGGACTTCGGATATGGGGGCTGGCACGGCGGGAATCCCCAGTGTTCGTCCTCGCCCGTCAGAACTCCCTCATTTAAGCCACGAAGTGGCTCATAGGGACAGTCTAGGTCCCCTGCAACCAAATAATGTATATCCCTGCTAAGAGAACCAAGGAAGGATGACAACTCTTCAATTGTTTTGGACTCATTTGACACACTTGTCGGCCGTGAGTAAACATTCACGATGGCAAGTTTGTAGGGGGTTGGCCAGGACAAGAGAACGCACTGAATGTCATCAGAGTAAGTCGGGATGATCTCGCCCGAGCAGCCCAGATGTAGCCCAACCCAGATTGTAAGGCCCCCTGATGGGCTCCCTTTCCTCCCCACCGTGCGGCGATATTAAATGCCGCAAAGCCCACTCTATGTTGGTCCTCCCTGGCCCAAGTTTCTTGGAATACACATATATCGCTATTGTCCACAAAAGTGCCCCACTCCGGACAAGCTAATTTATTTGGTAAGCCTGCCACATTCCAAGACAATATAGACATGCATTTTGTGTTCCCCACATTAGGACAAGTACTGTCGTACTGTCGGGCAAGATATCGTCTCTCCCTAGGGGATTATCATGACTGTTGGTAGCTAAGGATGATACTGGTAGGCGATCATCAACTACCCTGCCCAATGCAGACATAACACCACTCCTAATACTACCTATTAAGGGGTTCTGAGCTCCTGTCGGCTCGCATACCTGGTCTCTCTCCACCACAACCGGGCCATCCCCGGCAGCCTTATCATGACTCAGAACCTCATCCTGCATATCCTGCCCAGCCAAAGTCAGTCAGTCGACCTGGTCCAGGACGCTGAACCTATTGTAACATGGGATCTGATTCTGGGCAGATGGGTGGTGGCCATGCCTGTTCACCCCTCCCCTCCCCACTCGACAGTGTGATGCGAGCGACCAGGCTTCGTCTGGGTCTCTCAGTTGATAGCTAGGATAGAAATAGGAAAGAGGCCTAACTTCAATTTTTGTGCCTGTGCTAACTGAGCTCCATTTGCATATGTGGTCTACGATATTTTGGTCCCTAAAATTGACCAGAACACAATCGCCAATTAAAGTTTTGGGTGTGCGCCCTACCCATCCCACCCTTCGGACCATAGATATTTCAGTAGTCATGTGTGGGGGAAGGGGTCTATGCACGTTAAGCCAATGTATGGCTTTGTTTTTCAAAGAAATGTAAGATTCAACATTCGGCATACTAATTTCTGGGACCCCTGTTAAAACAATTAGATAGGGACTCACTTCTGGTGGCAGTTCCACTGTGGGCTCAATTCGAGGTCTCTTACTTATACCTGTATCTATACCTGTAACTACAGTGGCCCGCCCTTCGTGTGAGGTAGTACTGAACTGTGACCCTCCTACACTGCCGGACACTGTATGCTGGGCAGCCCTGGGTCCCACTCCCAGTTTATAAGATGATGCGTTTGCTCCCCCCGTGGAAGCAATGTGATTAGCAACAGCTTGTTGTGTCACAGAGGTGGGAGGATTGTCGTGCGTCACAGCCCCCCCCAACTAGGATCGACGAATTCGATTTGCCCTGAGCCAATGCATTATTAGCCAGATTATTTAGGGTACCCACTATTACTTGTTCAAAGTTACATAGTTGGCTTTCAATATTGGCAAGTCTCTCTTCTAGTGGACGTAGTGTGGCACTCAGGAGTGCAGTGATTTTCATGCATAAGGAGTCCTCCCATGTCGGTGGTTCTTCCCTGGATAGACCTGCACCTGACAGAGTATCACCTCCAGAGCTTCCCAAATGCAGGGTTGATTCCGATGCAACAACTGTCATTTGTGCCTCAGCATCCTTTGGGCTTGGGCTTGGGCTTGATGGAATTACGTTTTTGCTGTGGCCTTTGGCTGATTTGGCTGCCCTAGCTCCCGCCTTATTTGCAGTTGGCTGTCTCTTCTTAGGAATAGTACCCGTACGATTACCCTGATGCTTGCGGGTATTAGGTCTTTCTGGGGTTTTAATCGAGGTGGGGGCATCCAATTGCACTGAAAAGTCCTGCTGGATCGAGTGAGTAGGGGGGTAGTTTCGGCCGGTCCCTGAGTAGGTGATTGGATTTGGACGGTCAATAGGGCGTTGTCAATATTCACATCCCTTGCAACCTCGGGGGTGCGAGCGTTCGCAAAATGCCCCAATGAGGATCTTTTGGCCATAGCAAGATCCTGTGACACCCTACGTTCCATTAGCACAATACTCTGATCAATCACTGAATTGGCTCTCAAGATAAAATTGTCCAAAGTTCCTGTGAGTTTGTTGTTGTGGGCTTTGCTTCTAGACTCCCGTGCGGCCATATTACAAACGTACTTTAAAAAAGTAAAAAATAAAAGCTGTTTCCTCCACCAGAGGTACTTACTGGTAGCTACAGCTGGTTCCAGGGATGGCGAAAGAAGGGTGGCCCAGTCCGGTCCGGTCTCCACCGGGCTACAACATTACCGCACGTCCGGGTGGTGGGCGAGAAGAGGACGCAACGTCGCCGCGCGAGCTGCTGGTCCTCACAGTCCTCGCAGTCCCGCAGTCCTCGCAGTCCCGCCGGTGTCTCAATACCAGTGCTTTGCTTTGCCCCAGAAAATCCTCCTGCCTCCTTAGCCTGCAAGTCTCCTCCTTGCCTTGCTTCGCCTTGCCGAGCGGAGCAGTAGTTCTGCACTTCGGGAATCGCTCGCGGCCCCTGCCGCGTTCGAGGTTCACTTGCAGCCCCTGCCGCGTTTGAGGTTCACTCGCGGCCCCTGCCGCGTTTGAGGTTCCGTTCCTCCTACCTCCTGGCTCCAGCCTCAGGCTCTGTACCTCCTTCACCTTTTCACCACTCTGGCCTTCTTAGCCTGCAGCCTGCCTCCGTGAAAGCTCCAGGCGTTTTTCCTGTTGCTTGACTCTCTGCACCATTCACGCCTCAACAACCGGCACCTCCTGTTGATACAATGTTGGTCTGTAAGAGAAGCTGACAGCTGCGGCTAAATTCATAGGCTGCGCCTCTTCACCCTCCACAGCCTGCGCCTCTACGACCTTTTCAGCTGCTGTCTGCAGCTTGCAGCCTCTCCACCTTTAACCTTCTGCCAGCAGCATCTCATGCCGCCCGACTGCCGGTTCGGGAAAAAAAGAAACAAATGTCGCGACGAGTTCCGAAAACACTGTGTTTCAGCCGGAGCTCGCAGTGGGCCGCCAACAGAAGCTCCGTACTTTCACAGAGGCCGCCAACCGGACCTCTGTGTATATATATATATATATATACGCACATTCACACACAGACATGTTTTATTGTGTGATTATTAAAAATCTTAGCAATCAGTCCATGGAATGAGCAAAAAAAGATGATAAAATCAGCACAGATTCATAAATTGGAAACGTAGAAGAACATTTCATCTAATACTCAAGCTTACTCAGGCGGTTTAGTCTAATAAAGTGCCAATGTGACTCTACAAGCAGTTGAAAGTGCAAATATAATGAGATGACCAATTTTTCCACACACCTAATATAAGCAGTTAAACTTACAGGGTATGGGCATTATCAGTATAAAAAGCCATCAATAATCATCTAAAAAAGAGAACTCGGTCAAACACAAATACTTCTGTAAAGTGCCAGTGTGCCTTTGAAGGAGAGCAACTACGCCACTATGGCGAACTGCTATAAATTGTAAACATAGACGTAGAATAGGATTTACAAAGGAAAGAAATCCATGTTTGAACAAATAAAATCAGATTATATGGGTGCTAACCTTTAAAAGACCTTCTTGAGATGGCATTGTTAGAAGATAGGAATGGCACCATTTCCAACACGCATTCTCAATTTGCCTCAACATATGAAATAATATAGACATGAGCTTAACCAGTCTGACATTCAGATTAATACTTTTGTGGCTTGGAGATGGTCGACCTTGTGTGAGCTCCGGTGCAAACGCGGCAGGAAGACGGCTGCATGCAAATTTTCAAAAAAACATTTTTTTGAATATCGATGGGGGAATACCGGCTGCCTCTAAAGCTGCATCGTAAGGACGTTTCCTTTCTATTTACATGACTTTGTTTCAAGAAATTGGCCGGCGCACTGATGGGACAGTCACACTCGCCATTTTATTTTTATATTTCGTGATGGTGCTCTCGTTTCTCCTATTTCAAAACAACACCTAACAAAGCTTCTTGGACGGACTATAATACCAGTTGGTCTATTTCATGCAATATATCTTCATGGCTACGTTTAGTAAACTTAGGCGGATGCACTGACGGGACGGTCGTACTCGCCATTTTGATTTTATCTTCAGTGATGATATAACTGCTTTTCTCACTTCATAACCTTTCCTCTTCTAAAAACTTAATGGAAGGAATATAATATTGTGTTCCTTTCTTTAAATATATTTTCAATAACGTTGTTAGTTTTATTTGCTTGTCTGAATTGACTCTGGCATTTTTCAAGGCTATTGGTTTGTGCATATTTTGCCAGTCTTCAGTACATTACTGTTGGGTCCATTTTGCTAATCTATGCTACGATCTTCTCTTTTGGAGAAGACCAGGAACACCAAGTTGATACCTTTAACTCTTTCTCAGTTCTAGAGAATATGGAGGACACTATAGGTATCAGTCAAGGCTTATCCTTGCCTTCTTTTAATTTGGTTGGTGCTACATCCTCATCTACCAACAAAATATCCTCCAAGCTTCCTTCAACTTCTAATTTCTCTGCTAATAAAAGAATTAAAACAAGGTCCTCCCTCTCGCATAAAACCTACTATTGCAATCCTAATGGAGCTTCTTCTTGTGGAAATCAGGGCGTTTAAGCCTTACATGGCGGATACCACAAATAACTTCAAATTCTGGATGATAAATGGACTAACGTAGAGGATAGAGTTACTCAGATGGAGTGCAGGGTTGAGATTCCTAAAAGATACTGCGCAGACTGTGAAGGTATTGTAATCTGAAGTGTTGACATGGAGGCCATAACAGAAGAAACAACCTACACATTTATGGTCTGTTTGAAGGAGTGGAAGACTCGGAACACACATCTTTCTTACAATAATTTCTTCCTAATGTCTTAGATCTTCCTACTTCCCTTCACTTAAACATACAAAGGGCACAGAGATGTCATCACTCTTCCCACTCTCCGTCATCATTTATTTCTCAGAATATTCACATCCACTCAAAGTTATCAAAGCAGCCAAGGCTAAAGGCAGCATTACATGGTCTGGATCCAATCTGCTTTTTGCGTAGGACTTTGCGAAAGCTACAGTGGACAGAAGTAAGAAATTTCTTGACATGCGACCAGCTGTTCGCTCTGTAAATGCCAGGTTTGGTCTTTTCCACCCTTGTTTATTCAAAGTGGCTTACAATAACAAGACTGCTACTTATGCAGATTCTTCACTGCAAAGAAGTATGTGACAGCTGCAGAGGAGAGTTGATGGACACTTCCAAGTTTAATGTTACCTGATTTTTCTGAGTTCAATTATTTCTCTTTATAGACTATGCCTGATACATCACTTTGTTATCATCCATTAAGTGACAGTTATAAAGCCTGTTCAATGTTTCAAATTGTATACTTTCTAATTGTTGCTAATATGTTAGTCTCCCTCTTTTTAGGCATGTTCCATGTGTTTGGAAGAATTGATAATGTTTTATGTGGTCTAGTCTTCCCTCCTTTGTCGCCTGCTACTGAGTTTGGTTGTGTCACCCGCCTTATGTGTCTCCACCAACCTCAACTATTTGCCTGTTATATAGGTATGTTCTTTTTGTTATTTTCTCTATTATATCTGTTGCCAATTTACCTCTCTTTCCTTTTTTCCCTTTTCCCCTTTCCTTTCTTCTTGTATCTATTCTTCTTTCTCTTTTTCCTTCTAGAAGCTCTCAACTTTTCTTATAATATCCTTTCATATACGCCACTCATTGCTTTCTTTTTCCATTACTTCATTATATCTGCATCGTTAATGATTTTTTGTTATCGTTATATACAAAATATTATAGATTTCATTCTACGATTTAAATGACATTAAGAATTGTTTCATGGAATATTAAAGGTTTGGGCTCACCTATAAAATGTCAAAGGATATTAACGTACCTCTCTAAACTAAAAGCTGACATTGTCATGTTACAAACAACTCATGTGGCAGAAACAGGAATTGTTAAACTTCAATGAATGGAAGTTGCTATACTCTGCAATAAATCCTTAGACATTCATGTTATTTCCATTAACTCAGATTCTATGGGCAGATGGGTTGATGATTCCATCACTATCAATAAGATACCTAAAACTATCTTCAATGTCTACGCTCTCACAAAGTTAGATAGCTCTTTTTGGCATGAAATTTTACCTAAATTGACGAGTCTCGCAGACAATTATTTAATTTTTGGAGGGGACTGCAACATGGTTCTAGACCCATTTATTGATCGCCTTTCCAAACCCAAGTTTATCTCATCACCCATGTAATCACAATTCATGTCTACTATATAACAATGATCTTTAATCGATGCTTGGAGACTTAGCAACCCTACCCATACAAGAATACCGTTTTCTCTCTCCTGCCCATTTTTCTCAATCTAGAATTGACTGTTCATTTGTTTCACAACCTCTTGCACAACACATTATACAGTCAGAAATTAGTTCCATATTAATTTCTGACCATGTCCCGGTTACATTAGATTTAGGTCTCATCCCACATACTCCTGGCAACAAACAGTGGAGATTTAATAATTCTCTTCTCCTTGATTCTAATTTCACTCATCACTTTGAGAAGTTTGCGAAATATTTGTTTAATGTTAATTAAACACTGGAAATTTCTCCTCAGACTACCTAGGATACTTTCAAAGCTTGCTCTAGAGATTTCATCATTTTCTTTGTGGCCCGCAAGAAAAAGTAATTCTCTAAAAAATTACATTCAAACTATGAACCGTATTAAACAATTAGAAAATCAAATACTACACTCCTAAATCTAAATTTGCCTTTAATAAGATTTAAACGGGAAAAGCTACTTCATATCTCCTTAAATCCAGCGCTAAGTTTTACAGAGGATAGAATAGGGCTGGGAATCCTCTCGATAATTACCTTGAAATTTAAAAAGATCACATTAAAGTAGAATTTATCTTGTCTACTACTAATTCTATTGGTAATAAAAATTAAGATATCTTATCAGAATTCATTAATTACTTCCGTAAAATGTATAATCCTAAATTCTAGACTTCTCAGAAGGATATTCTTCAATATTTATTTTACATCAAACTACCTCAAATTTCCGATATGAATTTCTTCTCACTAGATGATGACACTCCTATTGAAGATATTCTTTCTGCTTTGTTCAACAAAAAAGGGAAAGCCCCAAACCTGATAGTTTCACTATAGAATTTTATTGACATTTTTCCAAATGTTTAATTCCTAAATTACATCATCTTTTTACTTACTTTGGATCCTCTAACTCTGCTAGAGGTTCCTTTCAAGATGCCTCAATATGTCTAATTCCCAAAGAAAATAAAGATCAAAAACTATGTAAAAATGATAGACCCATCTTCCTTGTTAATCTAGATTATAAACGTTTTGCTAAAAATTCTGGCTTGTCATCTTGACCCTTTACTTCCTCACCTAATAGAAAGGGTACAATCTGGATTTATTAAAGGACAACACATTTCTGATAACACTAGACTATTGTTTAATGTCTTAAATATATCCAAATCGTATAGACACTCTTTAGCAGCCATTTCTGTAGATGCTGAAAAGTTGTTTGAAAGAGTTGGTTGGCCATTTATTTTCTTCATTCTTTCTTGGTTTGGTGCTAAATGTATTACTTTAGTTTCTTCGTTATATTCTTCTCCCAGGACCTCCATCATTGTAAATGGTCTTATCTTCTTGCCATTTTCACTCCATTGGGGTGTTCGTCAAGGGTGCCTTCTCTCTCCCCAATTATTTGGTCTTGCCCTAGAACCCTTTCTGATAAAACTTCAGATGAATTCAGACATTCATGGTTTCCAATATGGAAATAACCAGTTAGAATTCTCCGATTATGCAGACGATATTCTTCTCTTTATGTCACATCCACAAACTTCTTTACCAGCCTTCTTAACAAAAGTCACAAACTTTGCTTGTCTTACAGGATATAAATTAAATAAAGATAAATGTGAAATACTTCCTTTAAAGAATGTATGCTTTCGTGAGAATTTCATTTCCTCTCTTTCCATTGGAATCAAGATAAAATCAAATACCTGGGTCTTTGGTTCACTGCTTCTATCAAAGAAACAGTTTCCACTAACATGAAACAGGTCCTCACAACTCTGATTTCTCTTACATCTAGATGGAACCCTCTGTTCTTATCCTGGTGGGGTCAACTTGACACCCTGAAGTTGATGTTACTTCCGATAATACTTTTCTACCTGTCTAATATTCCTATAAATATTTTTAAAGAATGTACTATTTTATCCAGATTTGTGTGGCATAATAAATAAAATCCTGAATGTCCCTTCAAAAACGTAAGTGCCCCAAACATTTGGGCGGTGTACATTTTCCAGATTTTTGTTCTTACCATACTGTTTTTTTTCCTCAAACAAGTCTCTTTTTCCCTAACCCACGACAAATCTATTACACCTCTCCTTTGGGTTCATATTGAAAACTATTTTCATCATTCTTTCTCTTTTTGTGAATTTCTGTCTTTCACTCAGAAACCTCTTTCTATTTCCCTCCCTATACTAAACAATACATGTAGGCTTCTACATCCTGTTTTTGTCCTCCCAGAGAGAGGTCTAAAATGGGTTTATCAACTTTTTGATAATGATTCACGCCTTCCTTTTGCACAAACTCCACAATGTTTTTCCTTTGCTCCTTCATACTCTACTAACTATATCTCATTAATATCTGTGATTCAATCATCCTATGAACGTGTATCATTTCTACTACTTCTATCATCCAATTAGCCACGTCCTTGTTATCCTTTCCTTCAGCATCCCAAATTTATAGTAAAATAACTGCTCCTCCAAAAGATCGGGACAAAACTGATGTGGAGTTACAATGGGAACATGACAGACACCTATTTTTCAATTCCTTTATGGAACAAGATTTGGCTTAAGTTACGGAAATCCTCAAGAGAAGCTAATACTATTCATACTTTACTTTTAATTTATAACAGGCTGATGATTACCCCAATCAATTTACACAGGATAAGTCCTACCTCCTCCTTCTCCTGTTGGTCCTGCAATCCCTCTGACCACTAACACTTGCCTTTTGAATGACCGTCTACATATCAATTTTGGTTGAAAGTCTGGAAACATATCAATGCTATTTTTCATGCACAAGTCTCTTTTAACTTCAAGAATATATTTATGGGCAGTATCTTAAAGGATAGGTTTTCACATTCTAAAAAGGTTGATATACTGGATTAACTTTTTGCAGTTGCCTTTGAGCAGAACACCAAATCATGGAAAGACTCTTCCAATATATCTTTAAAAGCATAGTGGTATGCTGTTTGTTATAATCACAGACGTTACAGAGTGCATGTCAACCCATTATCTCTGGCCATTAAAAGAGACATACTTTGGCTTCCTGTGACAGCTTTCTTGGACCCTTCTGCAAAATCTGCCAATTTACATGATCCTCGGATTGAAGAGGTACCCAAACCTCCATGATTCTTTACTACTTTTATATATAATTGTTCTATATTTCATTATTAAAGCACATTTATCTCTTCTGTTTTAGCAATATTGTATCTTTGTAATTTTCTCATACGATATTTGCTCTTTTCCCTTTTTCATCTATTTCTTTTTTTTTCTTTCATGCAAATTATTTTTCTTATTTACTGTTTACTCAAACACTCTTCTAATCATAATGTTTTACATGATTGCATTCTCATTAACTATCATATCAAATTCTAAATAAACTTCATCTTTGTAACTTAGATTAATATTTGTGAGTTTAAGGTTGCTATAACGACCTGTCCACAGGTCCACACATTCAAGTGGTTAAACTGCCGGCAAAGCAATCGTCTATGGAGTTCAAGCACATTAGGGCACAAGCTTGTCACATGTCGGATGGATTCCCGCTCCACATTAGAGTCTGCCTTTTGCGTCGGGCTTGCCACTTTGTTTGGTGGTCCAGTGGTGGCAGGACCCCAAATCGAAAAGCCAGCAATCGACTTATTTTACGGCTTGGGTAGTTCTTTACCTAGTAGAGTTGCTTCCCTGGGTTATTATATGATAATAGAACCATCCAGGCATGGGGCCGCTTGGACAGTGATTCTTTATCAAAAAGTCTACCTAGAGCCCAGGCGTTGGCATTCACCAATTTTTTTAACTCATTATAACTGACCCCCCCCCCCCCCCCAAGCTTCATACCTCCCAGACATGTAGGACTTCCAGGTATGCATTGAGGCAGTCTTTAGCTCATCCCATATCACGCTGTTAAGCATGTTTGGGAGTACTGCTCTGATGTTATGACACAGCTTGATAAATGTACTTTTCCTGGCCGCAAATTGCTGGAGGAGGCCAATTTCAAGGCAGACCTGGGCCGGGAGGATGATATTGGAGGTTGAAGAACACCTTAGTTGATTTTTATCATCAGGGAATCTCCCAATTTTGCATCATTACCCGGAATAATTTCACTTCTGCATGAAATAGTACCTTCCCCTGCATAACCTGAAGGATTGGATCCATGCTGGGAGCCCACAGCTTTTTTTCCTACGGTTAAGAGGGTGGCCTGGAGTGCCTGTGCCTTGTTTTGTTTAATTGACACTTTTTGCTTCTGGGAAGACCCTCTTGCATCTAACCAGACCCCAAGGTATCTGCATTCAGAGACTTTTTTGATGTGGACACCTCCCTTTTGCCATGAGCCTGATTAATTCAGACGCCTCCCAAAGAGGATATGTTTGGTCTTTTCTAAATTCACCTCAAATTTATTTAACTTTGAGTATTCAAAGAGGGCAGATACCAGCCTCTGCAGACCCAATCACAGTCACCACAGGGCTCTGCTCCAAGCCCTACCCTTTTTAACTTATACCTTAACCCTCTGGCCCAACTAGCAGGAAATTTGGGAGCCAGCACCTGCTTCGGCATCATGAGGTTCCTAAAGAAATGTCTTTCGCTCTAATCCTTTCCAGTGAAGGAATTGGTCATTCGTGCTCTGAAAATGTCCAGAATCGACTACGGTAATGCATTATACTTCGATTTATCAGTGTACCTGATAGACAGACTCTAAGTGATCCAAAATGAGGCGGCCCGTCTCCTGCTAAATGTGCCTCTGAGAACACTGATTTTGCCTTATTTACGGACACTACGTTAGCTGCTCATCACGAAAAGAGACACATTTAAGGCTCTTGTTCTAGTGCATGATACCCTATATCAATCGAGGGCCTCTTACCTCAGAGCCAGATTTGGATTTTATAATCTCATGAGACAGTTGAGATCCACCAACAAGTTGTTGGCAGAGATCCCCAGAATTCAGCATGCAAGAGCAGGAGGAAGCTCTCTAATGTATCTTAGTTTGGTAGCCTGGTATAAGCTTACCCTGGAGTGGCGGGCGGGCAGTGATGCTGCAAAGTTTAAAAAAAATGTTCAGACCTGACTTTTTGTGCAGGGCTAAGCCTCTGTTGTTCATCTTCCAATCTTGCTGTCTCTCGCCGGGACACTCCTTGGAGTAGCTATAAATTGCTATCACCATCGTCAACCTAGAGCCACTCAGCAGCACCAGATCATCCGAGAAGAGTAGGTCAGATCAAGATTTATTCCCAAGTATTGGAGGATGCAAGTTGACCTTATCTAATGTTCCTTGCTTTAAGCCTTCTGTAGTAGCAATTTGCATTGAATGGGAGCTGCCATCTCTCACTTTTATCCGTAACCAGGTTCTTGGGTATAGTAAATCTACTGCACTCAGAAGGTCCGTCGGCACGCCCCAAGATCTTAACTTTCCCCAGATCCATAAGGATGGAGATGGCCATCAGGTTTGACGGGCAGCCCCGATTTTGGCGGAATACTGTCTGATTCAAGCGGATAATCCCTTGCTCGGAGGCCCAAAGCTCAAGGTCATTTAACAGTAAGTTTGTGAACTATTTGGCTTCAACGTCAATTAGTGCAATCAACTGATAGTTATTGGGTTTTGTTGCATCCCCCTATATAAATCGGAAGAATCATTGAGGCCCTCCAAGACTCCAGCGAGATCTTTTGTCTGCAAAATATGTGTATACGGTACTATAAGCCTGTTAACCCACAACTTGGAATACTTTTTTAAATAGAACCTGGGTAGACCATTTGGGCCTGGTGCACAATCGGTACATGATTTAATTTCTCTGAATATCTTCACTATAAAAATCGATTTGAAGTTTAACGGAATTCATGGGGTCTGTTGAATAATCCATGATGTCGTTGTGCATAGTTGATTTGGACAGTAGAGCATTTTCTTACTGTTACGCTTTCTGCGCTTTTGCTTTGGGTGTCTTGGCATAGAGTATTAAGGCTCTCGTTCTGGCAGTCCAGTGAGATTATTGTATGATTTACACTGTTTGGGCTGTGTGAGAGACATTATTGCTGGTATATGGGGGAGTCAGCGGAAGTCTTGTTTAGCAAATGTTGCAATATAGTGTACTGTGCTGTTGGAGTGGGATCTGTGGGTCAAACCTAAAGCAAGTAATGCTGCTATTTTATTGTGAGTCTTTAGGTTTTGCCTGCACAGCGCTTGAAAAGTCTCTTGTAAACAACAAATAAATCTTAAAACTGGCTTTGAGCCCATCCATTACTTACCACTGGTTGGCAGTGACGTCACTCTCGTTTCATTGCTCCTAATTGGTCAGAGCCTTCTCCTCTCCTTGACTTCGTCCTGGGTCTTCAACATGTGTCCCTGCCATGGTGCATGGACCAAGTACAGCTAACTATCTGCAGGCAGTGTCCCTCCACTGGCTGCAGGCTCTTGCAGGTACTTTTTTTTGTTTTTTGCACATGCACTCTTATAGAGTGAATATTTCTGCTGTCATTTTCCCATCATCCCGTCCTACTCTGATGTATTTCCCCCACCACTCTGCCGCCCTCCCGCTGTCCCTTTTGCTCCCCCTACCCTCCACCCACTGTCCATCCTGTTTCCCCCTTCCCTGCTCTCTCCCTGCTGTCCTTTCTGTGATGGAGTGTTCTTGAAGAGATGAGTGTTCAACTCTTTCCTAAATTGGAGCAGCAGTGGGGTGATCCTGATGTATACAGGGATGTTGATCCTGAAGCTGGGTGCAGAGATGGAAAAAGCCTGTTGTCTTGTTCTAACACATGAAACACACAAAAGGTGATTGGGAGATACATGCAATAAGTCTAACCATTGGCAATAGTACGGGTAGCACTCCAACTAACCGTTCTTTTGCTTACCATGCCACCTCAGTTTAGACCTAGCCGTATGCAAATGAGTCCTGACCCTGCTCTAAGAGGAACAGTCCAACTCGACTGCCAGGCCAGGCCCTCCTTGAACTAGAACACAAGCAACCCAGGATCAGTTTTGCCCTAGTTATAGGCTCATCAGGTGGGTACAGCTAGGTTCCAGTGACGCCGTGAGCATGGGCCCCATGTCTGAGCTTACCCATGCCACTTAGGGCGGTACGTGAAACACACAAAAGGTGATGGGAGGCTGCTTACAATAAGTCTGACCACTAGCGATCGTGCCGGGTAGCACTCCAATCCATTGATTTTTTGCTCACTATGCCACCTCATTAGGGCGAAACCAGTCCTGGGTTGCTTGTGTTCCAGTACTTGCTTCTAAGTGCTTTACTGCATTTATTCCTTTAAAATTCAATATCTCAAATTCTATACATTGCATTTTGCCATTTTGGTGTGGTTTTGTTCAGCATACAACAATCTATTTTTCTAAACCTGTGTGGAGTCTTTTTGTAGTGTATTCATTGTGCTATTGTGTATGTGTGTGTGTGTTGCACAAATACTTTACACATTGCCTCTTAAGATAAGCCTGACTGCTCTGTGCCTAGCTACCAGAGGGTGAGCACAGGTTATCTTTTAGTGTGGATCTAGCTTACCCTGGCTAGAGTGGTAGGTTCTGCCTGACCTGGGTGCATACCTCAGCTGACCAGGAATCCCATTTCTAACATTGGTGATCAGCGGTGGGGATAGGGGTTTGTTTTTGTGCAATACCATATAATAACTCATTGTGCACTACAACTCTATACTAAGACCATTACGAGTTTTTTCTGTTTTCTCTCAATTGGTCATTTTTATAAATTGGACTCCTGCTTCCCCTTCATCAATTTGGGACTCGTTTTGCACTTGTGAAACCTTGCCAGGATATCCATGGATCTCAGCTGCTTTGCATACTACACTGGGAGTGAGCTGAGGGAGTTCTGCTTGGAGAGGGGCCTGAATGTGGTCAGGAAAGCTTGCATAGCAGACCTACAGATAGCCCTCAGAGCCTATGAGGAAGTAAGGGGGCTGCAAACAACAACAGACGATGAGAACCTAAGTTGCAGTGTAAATACTGGGGGCCAACATATGGTGCTGGACATCAACAACATTGAGAGCTACAGCAAGGCTGATCTGAGGAGGTTGTGCAGAGAGAGGGCACGGACAATCCCAAAAGGTGAACCAAAGTTGGAGTACCAGTTTGTCCTTGGAGCCTGGGAGAACGTCCACAGAATGCAATCTGCACTAACCAGAAGAGTCTGAAGACCACTTCGATAATCTAGAAAAGGAAGGCAGAACCCTGGTTGTACCTGACCTCAGAATCAGGGCCCCAAGAGGGCAGTGACCCCGAGCAGGAGGGAGAGGAGTAGAACAGTGACTGGGCAAAGGCTCCAGAAGACAAAGTGGAGCAGCACTATTGGGTCTTATGCTGGGAGCAATGTCTCCTCCCAATCCCTGTCCCCTGAGGAGCTCAAGGGCCGGCAGGCTGAGAGGGACCTCAGGCTGCAGATGGTCCAGCTGGCTGCAGAGGAGAGACACACTGAGGCTGAAAGAGCCTTGAAGTAGAAACGGGTCCTGTGGGCTCATGAACTGCGTCTCAAGGAGCTGGGAACCAGAGCCCTGCAGATCGGGTCCAGCAACAACAATATTGGTGCCAGCAAAACTACTTTGTCCGGTGCTAAAGATACAGTTCACATACCCAGAGGCTTGGTGCATAATGCAAGAGGGGGTGACGGGAAACAGCGTTTACAACGCTGGTAATACCACGCGGGTAGGTTACAACGCGGACGTTACATCGTCCACGTTGTTACCACGCATGGCATTACATCGCAAGTCGTTTCTACGACTTGCGCTAGATGGCGCACAACACCAGGGAATATGTTGGATTTTAAATCCAACACATTCCCTGCTGTTGCGCTAACTGGAGTAGGAATAGTAATTTATACTATTCCTAAGTCCAGCGCGCCACCTAGCGCAAGTCGTAGAAACGACTTGCGATGTAAAGCCCTCCTTGGTAACAATGCAGACGATGTAACGTCCGCGTTGTAACCTACTGCGGGGTAATGGATGGCGTAGTAACGTCATACATCTGGGGGTGACATACACCACTGGTTTCCTGCATATAAGGTAGCTCTAAAGGTGCACAGGATCACTGTGGAGGATTGGGGAGCTGACATATGGAGCCATATTCCTGGTGATGGGAGGGACGCCCTACTGGCCCTGGAAGAAGGGGATAGGTTGAGGTATACCCCATGAAGGAGGTCCAGGTTAAGAAGTCTGAATTTTCCCCAGAAGAGTGTAGGTTGAGATTCAGGGTCAGTCAGAAACTGCCTCACCAGTCCTGGGAGAGTTTTGTGGGGTTCTTTAGCAAGGCACTGGATGTTTGGGTCAAGGGCAGCAAGGTAAACACTTTTGAATTGTTGTACAATTTGATTGCCAGAGAGCACATGTTCGGTTATTGTTTTCCAGGGCTACGCCAACACCTGGTAGAGTGTAAGTTCTCTGACCCCACGGAACTTGCAAAGGAGGCAGACTGGGTGAGTATCAGTGTCTGAAAAGGCCTTTGGGAGTGGTCCAAAGGGGATAGGCTTAGGTTCCATCCAACCGAGGGCAGGGGATGTTCACAGTAACCCAGAAAGTTCCCACTATGTTGGGGGAGAGGAAGGGGGTTCCATGTCCTTCTCAGAGGAGAAGGAGTGGTGGGGCGGGCAAAGACCCAGGGTACCCTATTCCCAGCCCTAGAGCCTGGATTGTTCCCAGAGGGAGCACCAGCAGGAGAGCCTAGTCCGCACCAAGAGACCATCCAATGAGGGAAGTCCCACAATGTCAGGGGAACTGAGGGGAGGGAGAGCCTGCCACAAGCGTCCAACCAGTTCTGGTTTCTGTCAGTCCCATTCCACAGAGTGCAGAATACTATATACCTAGAGCCTGTAAATAAAATGCTACTAGTGGGCCTCCAGCACTGATTGTGCCATCCACAGAAGTAGCCTTTCAAACCTGTCTCAGGCCTGCCACTGCGGGGCTTGTGAGTGCAGATTACTGCTACTTTGACTTGGCATTTAAAACTACTTGCCAAGCTTGAAACTCCCCATTTATTACACATATGACACACCTAAGGGTAGGCCTTAAGTAGCCCAAGGGGCAGGGTGCTGTGTAAATGAAAGGTAGGACATATACTGTGATGTTTTGCATGTTCTGGTAGTGAAAAACATCTTATTTTGTTGTTTTACTACTGGGAGGCCTTCTTCTCTCAGAGAGTAGCATTGGGGATTCCTGAATACACTTTAAGCTATAATTCCTGATCAGAGAAGAGTAGGTTTTTCATGTTTCAAATGTTTGGAATGGTAAAGGCAAATCCTCCTTACTGGTGAAGTTGGATTTAACAGCACTGTTTTAGAAATGCCACTTTTTAGAAAGTGGACATTACTCTGTGCTTCTAACTTGTGCGCTTTGCAGTCTGTCTCCAATACATGTCTGGGCTGGGTGATAGCTAAACATTGTGCATTCCTTCTAGACAGCCACAACACAGGAAGCATAGGTGTGTCTGAGTATCCATTTGCATTCTGACGGCCTTGCCTAAGCAGGATAAAAGGGAGGGGCTGACACTTCACTTAAATAGGCTCTTTCCTGTCCCTATTCAAAGGACCGATTACTTCCCACAGATAGCCTAGCAGACGGGAGTGGGTTGAAAGGGATACTTGTGCACTTCAGAGAGCTGCTTTGAAGTCAGCTCCCACATCAAAGGCACTTTTGGGTATAAGTACTGGGTCTCTGACCACATCAGATCAGATGCTTCAGGATCTTGAACCGAACCACTGTCAGAACGACTGCTGTGCTGCTTAAAAGACTCATCTTTGGACTGCAGACTTGTAAGGCCTGCTTTTCAAATATTGCCATACTGCTTTCTGACTCTGCTGAAGGAAAGCTGGACTCTGCCTTTTTCCAAGTGATGTCCAAGGGCTTGTTTCCTATTGCTTGAGACTCAGGAATATCTAAATATCTACCCCTGCTCATGTATCTGGCTCACTGGCTTCGATACAAAAAGGGGGTGCCCTTACAGGAAGGTATATTCGCTCTACATCTGATTGCTGATACTACCTCATTTTGACCCCCGAAGCCCTCCGGTATATTTATTACCGGTTATATGACAAGGAATAGATTAATGCTTAGCACAGGCCCAACGTTGCCTTATTATAGGAGGTTTCTTGCTGTGCGACGAGCACCATTCAAATATGACCTCCATGGGACGCGGGTACGTCAGGACGTGTGATGGATACCCCCCCTCATGTGATGCAGGTGTTATCACTTGTCTCCTGCTACCGCGAGTATTTAAATCGACTTGAATAAGCTTTCGGCTTCTCGTTCTTTTTCACATCATCGCTGCCACGATTCTTGGTACTTTAAAAGACTACAACAGCCTTATTTCGGTAGGTTGACTGGGAGGTTATGTTCTTTAGCCGCGCTCTGCATCCCTCCGACTCTGTGATATTTTCACTGTAGCTGCCCTTTTCATTACAAACAAACGAGTGTCTACTGCGCTTTATAGCCCCGCTGTCTTTAACTCCCGGACATTCTATCATGCACACCGTGCCTTTTTTTATTAATCCCTGGATACTCTAACATTTATATGGCGCTTCTACTTGAAACAGGGGTGGGGGTGGGTATGCTTAGACTGTGGGATTAAATAATGATGCTCCACGAGGGTGGGGAGAAATGGAACCAAGAACGGAGGGTTCTGTCCTCATGAGTAGTACCTGTGTTGGCAGGACGTTGCGAACTGTCAGTGGAAGCCATGTTTCCTGGCTTTTATACTTATTTTCCTCCTAATTTTAATTATAGGCTGCTGGTCGTTCTGCTCACTCCGTATAATATTTACTTGACAAGACAGAATGTGGGACGCATTCTCCTCCTTGTCGTGACCTTGGGTAAGATGCCTCAGGTGAGTATAGGAGCTTTGTGCTGGGGCGTGTAGATAAATTTAAACTGAAGGTTTTACTCGCAGACATTAAAGGGTGAAACGGTAGAGTAATGTAAATCTAAAATGTTGCATTTTTATATCAAGGATAGATGGGACTCATCATGGTCAATTTTGTTCCTTTAGGTAATCCCGTAGGTTGATATCATTTAGGCTCATAATAGCCGGTGTTGCTGCTTGTCCATCCTGTTGGCTCTTTTACATACTCTTGGTGTATTTGTTCAAGGACTAGGAATTTGTAATCTTGGATGATATTTAGTAAGTATCACTGTCCTTGAAATGATGTATGTATAGTCTTTTCTAGTACTGATCGTCAAGCTTGTATGGAGTGTTAATAATAATAGTGCTTTTGTATCTTTTTGCTTTAGACTATAAATCGTAAATTTTGGATGTGAGCCCATGTGTACTATATTACTGCGGTGATCGACATCTGAATGTTTGGATCCTCCTACTAGCCCTCAGTGGCATATCCTTTCATCTCTTCATGGTCTTGACATAGATGGTGTACACATTTGATATTGTGTGAGTTTGTTTTTTGGAGTTGGGCAGGCAACTTTTTATTGATCTCATCTAGTGGTTGCACTTCCATGTTTGACATGTAGTCTATATTGATGTTTTCTGTCGATATTATAGATAAAATTTGACGGGGAATGATTTACAAGCCACGAAGCCTGCTATCCTCTGGCCTCTGGATGAGATTGATCCACTGAATACCTAGAGGTGGGTATTCACTTATTCTGATCATCGTCCACTATTGTAGTGTCTGTTGCCAACATGATTTGGTTTGGCATAGAGTTTTGTTACAGCCTTATATTCTGAGCATACTCTAACTGTAATACTTTCTTATAATCTCTTTCCTTGGTGCTTTGTTTACCTTTCAGTACCTGTGGGTAATCTCTCTCTTGTTTTGCCGTCAACAGGAGCTTGCTATAGTATCTTTGTTCTGTTTAGACATTTCCAAATAAGATGATTACATTAGAAACATGTGGAAACTAGGCTACCTCTAAAGAAACTCTGTTTAGTCTAGGAATGCTTGCTTAAACACTGTTTATTGGTTTGGAACATCATAATTGGTAATTGATAAATGAATGTCGGTCTGTCTTACTGTTTGCTGATTTCTGTTTGTATTGTCTATAAGTAGCTCCATTTAGATATGGGTTAGATATACTAGCCCTTTTTTATCTCTGTTTAGTCTGCGATGTGTTATATTTGTTGTTAGTTCTGTCTTTTGATATGTATATTTATTTGTTTAAAATTAACAGCCCTGAAGAAGTCCTGTACTAGGACGAAACGCGTCGGCTGTACCGTTGTGAAAAGTTATAATCTTGACTGACTTCGCTTTTAATCTACTGAAAATGCAATAAAGAGAGAAATTTTGAAGAACACCATTATTGGATATGGACTATATAATTGCTCTTTCGGTTTCAAAATCGATGTGTGGTGCACCTGTGCTTGTGTTTTGAGCTGTTAGGTTCCCACGGGAACTAGCACTGTGACGGTGGGTGCGATTCAGTGTGCACACAGACCCCAGTAAGTATAGAGGGGCCAACACTGGTAGAGGGCTAGCAGGTTAGGTGCTGTCAGTCAGAGGGCTCCACTGTCAGGTTTTCCTGTTTACTCACTGGAGGGGGCCTAGATACTTGCAACACGGATTTCAATGCATGCCCTGTCTGTGTAACAGAACCAGCGTATCGACTCAGTTGCGGGAGTAAAACCGGCACATAGCTTCGGAACTAACTGACGCATCACCTTCAGTGCATGGAGAGATCGATGCATCTCATGGTTTGCGACCAGGAAAGGTACTTTATTCACTGAAGCCAGGATCGGTCCTGTAACTGGCGGGTGCTCAATCGCGGTCAGCCCAGACTTTTACTTTGCCCCGGTCCAGTGCGACCTAAAGTAACCTTTTTAGGGCTACTTGTTTCTAAGTACTTTACTGCATTCATTCCTTTACAATTTATTATCTCAACTTCTATACATTGAATATTTGTTGTTTTTGTCTTATTTTGTTCAGAATATAATGATCAGTTTTTTAAACCTGTGTGGAGTCTTTTTTGCGGTGTATTCATTGTGCTACTGTGTGTGTGTTGCACAAATACTTAACACATTGCCTCTTTAGCTAAGCCTGACTGCTCTGTGCCAAGCTACCAGAGGGTGAGCACAGGTTATCTTTTAGTGTGTTTCTAGCTTACCCTGACTAGAGTGGTGGCTCCTGCCTGGGCTGGGTGCATACCTCAGCCGACCAGGAATCCCATTTCTAACAATTATATAATCGTTTGGAATGGTTATGGTCCTGAGGAGAGGCTGGTCCAGGTAACAGCTCATACCACAACATTAATTCCCTGTATCCTGACCAAGTATGGCTGTCATTGTTCTACCGTGGAGTTGTGGTGGCGGAGGACTGGGTCTCAGTATCAACTAGTCAAGATCTGGTCTAAGGTTGCGAGCAAGAAGTGGGTGGAGGCAACGGCTGGGACAGGAGATCCGTTACCCTATACTAGTAGGTTTCTAATGCGCCTCACTAAATTTGTTAGGTCTATCTTGAAAGTTCAGAGCTAAGACTTCAGGAGCTGAAACAGAGTGCAAACAGAAAACAAAACAAAAACTTCTAAGAGTGTGGGGGAACCAAAGGAGGTATGCATGATTGCCTGGAGTGAGGGTACATTTATGTGCAGGACTTGGACACCTGTGCAAGGGAGGGGTAGCAGTCGGCACGGAGCTGCGTGGTAGCTGCCATGCAATGAACTCATGACTGACGGACAGCCTCATAATGAAGGTTGCTTATCCACTTCTGCGTCTGCGCAGTTGGGTATTCTATGCAGGGCTAGGAGAGTGAGGGAGGAGGTACTTCAGTGGTGGCTTGTGCGTAACTGTCCCATGGACTACGGGGGTCTGGAGCGGGGCTGAGGCACACCGGCCAAGCTCGGTGTCATGTCTTGACTCAGGTTTACCGGTCAAGCTTAGTTTCGTCCTAGTACTGGGCCAGTGGGGGTGTAGCAGGTCAGAACTCGGGTACACTGGTCAACTGTTGTGTATGGCTCGTACTGGAAGACAGGGGGCGCACGTCAGGGTTAGCTTTACTAGGACCTTGGCCAGGAGTTTGAAGTCAGGAACAGGGATCCGATGACGGAGTGCTCTGCAACCCAGCGAGCAAGCTGGGGTGGGTGACCAAGAGTAACTCTTGGAGCACCAGGAACATCCAGTAACAACACCACAAGTTAATAAACAGGCCAGACATTTATTCAACATGTTTACCATCAAGGGTTTATTGTCAGTTACAAAGAGGAAGGCAGCAAGCAAAGAACTTTACAGCAGCTGCAGACACTTCGGACCTTACTCGAGCCAATGTTCGATGGAGCTCAGGCGGACCCTCCCGTACCTCTTGGGGGTCGGCATACGAGGACAGGCCACCAGAATGAGAAGTCTTTCAGGTAGAGTCAAGCGGCCCCTGGCCACGGCCCCCACCGTGATCTGACGAATGCAGAACGTCATCAGTTGAGAGCCTACGTCACGCCTAGCCTCGGCCCGGCCAGAGGTCAGAACAGGTCAGCCAGGAGAGTTTTGGGGAGGGCGGAGAGCCCGGTCCCTGCCCCACGTGACCAGTGCCCGAGGGCGCACGGTAAACCATGGGGGAGGGAGAGATGCCCACATTCATGGAAACATGCAACCAGGCAAAGAAAGGTTTTCAAAACAAAAACATATCCCAGTTTGGGTCAAGATTTTGGGGACGGCACAGAAATATTAGGGACCGCTGCAGACAATAGACAACACTCTTCAATGGTTTTCCAACAGGCAGAGACGTTCCTGTGCTCAGTGTGTGACTGAGTGACACGGGGGCGGGAGTTGGGCCAGGTTGGCGCCCCATCCCCCCCCCAAACCTGCCCGGAAGCGGGAGCGGGCGGGCCCTGCTGCAACAGGTACCGGCACTAGGGGGCTTACATTCATTCACGGACCCTCACTCCCTCGTGAGGAAATCAAGCTCATTTGCATATTTCTTTAGTCTTCGTTAAGCAAGAAAGTGCTATAGGAACAGTATTATCATTTCGGGTTACAAAAGCTCCACCCGACCGGCTCTGGATTCATTGTCGGGGTGGCTTAACTCAAGAGTCACATCATCAAAGGGGCACAACTTCCTGTCCACGAACACATTAACACAGGGGACACGCCCCAAAGCACAGATTATCCAGTTTAGCCGCCCATAACCTCAACAATCAACAGAGGGGTTTAACAGACTGGACAAAAGACAGGATTCTGGAAAGGCTGCTGCCCTAGCAAGGCCTGCAGGGCTGGGGCGGAGTCAGTTACGTGACGGGAATAAGGTTGACCCATGACTCGCTCTGTTCCAGTCACAAAGATTTTCGGCCAAAGTGCATGTGAAGAGAACCCAATCGGATGGCAGGAAGAGGTGACGGTGCAATACACCCCCTGGCTCCAGATAGGCCCCGTGCCCCTTGGCAAACACGCCCCACCGTGCAGCAAACACGAGAGCTGTGCAAACAGAAAGCAGCCGACCGCTCTCTTGTTTGCATTTCATAATTCATAATAGACATTTTTCAAGCTACTCTTTGCGGAAAAAGATTAACACAAAAATGTAACCGAGTCCTTGTGTACCAAAAGAGCAGCCCTTGTGTCCATTACACAGCAATGGAAAGTACAGGTGTGAAAAGGGAGGGGACGTGGGGTACTCGCTCCCCTGAAGTACTCCTGAGTTTGTACCCCCTCCCCCACCCCTCATGCCCTCTTGGAGAAGCAGGACTTGTCTGAAAGCACGCACCCCCCTCTACCTGCGAACTAAAGGCACGTTTCATCCACAGACAAACTCGTATATTGATTCACTTAACGTTTAATTTATTTTTTTCTACACCCGGCCCCCTGTGCCCAGAAACGAAGGCGTGCCCCTCCCTGTGACAAGTCACAGACCGCTCCCACCCCAGTGTCACCGGCTCGTTATGGATACTGCCCCCCCCCCCCGAGCATTTAGGAACCGGGGGGGCTATACATTCCAATACCTTGTTGCATCTGTCTCAAGCCCTTCGCCCCCCCCCCCCCCCAGTATTTAACGGATTGAGACAGGTTTTCACATTCTGGACAGGGGCCAGGAGCATCCTTTGGGATGAGGGGATGAGGCACATACATTCACCCCAGTGCTGCCCCCCCACCCCCCGCCCAAGTACCCCCTACAAGCCACAAAGAGAAGGGGTGCAGTGAAAGGAACCGTTTCAAGGACCCCAGACGCAAGCTTCACTTCTTTGGGTTCAAAGTCGAGGGGCTGTCGAGGCGAGGCCAGCCCAGAAAGCGAGGCTGGCGTCTGACATGCAGGATCGACTCTCTCCGATTGAGACTGTGCGTTTGTAGACAAAGCTAATAAAAGCTGCCTCTCGTATTAAGACAGTAATCTCGTTAGACAGCGGGGGATCTACCCAGCCTCCTTTACCCACTAGCATTCCAAACTCATGCCCTATTGATGCCAACGATGGCCATTCTACACGCCAAGCACCACCACAAGATGGCAAACCTCCCTATCGAGCAGCCCTAGAAGATGGCCGGTCTTCTTACCAAGCACCACCACAAGATGGCTGACCTCCCTACAGAGCAGTCCTACAAGATGGCTTGTCTCCTTATCAAGCACCACCACAAGATGGCTGACCTCCCTACAGAGCAGTCCTACAAGATGGCCTCCTTATCAAGCACCACCACAAGATGGCTAACCTCCCTACAGAGCAGTCCTACAAGATGGCCTCCTTACCAAGCACCACCACAAGATGGCTGACCTCCCTACAGAGCAGTCCTACAAGATGAATGGTCTCCTTATCAAGCACCACCACAAAATGGCTGACCTCCCTACCGAGCAGTCCTACAAGATGACTGGTCTCCTTACCAAGCATCACCACAAGATGACTGACCTCCCTACCGAGCAGTCCTACAGGATGGCCTGTCTCCTTATCAAGCACCACCACAAGATGGTCAACCGCCCTACAGAGCTGTCCTACAAGATGGCGGTCTCCTTACCAAGCACTGCCACAAGATGGCCAACCTCCCTACCAAGAAGTCCTACAAGATGACTGGTCTCCTTACCAAGCACCACCGCAAGATGGCTGATCTTCCTACCGAGCACTCCTACAAGATGACTGGTCTCCAAGCCAAGCACCACCACAAGATGGCAGACTTCCCTACGAACAGTCGTACAAGATGACCGGTCTCCTTATCAAGCACCACCACAATATGGTCAACCGCCCTACAGAGCTGTCCTACATGATGGCGGTCTCCTTACCAAGCACTGCCACAAGATGGCCAACCTCCCCACCAAGAATTCCTACAAGATGACTGGTCTCCTTACCAAGCACCACAGCAAGATGGCTGATCTTCCTACCGAGCAGTCCTACAAGATGACTGGTCTCCAAGCCAAGCACCACCACAAGATGGTTGATCTTTCCTTCCGAACAGTCCTACAAGATGACCGGTCTCCTTACCAAGCACCACCACAAGATGGCCAACCTCCCTACAGAGCAGACCAAGATGGTGGTCTCCTTACCAAACACCACCACAAGATGGCTGACCTCCACACAGAAGAGTGCTACAAGATGGCCTGTCTCCACGCCAAGCACCACCACAAGATGGCCAACCTCCCTACCGAGCAGTGCTACAAGATGGCGGTCTCCTTACCAAGCACTGCCACAAGATGGTAGATCTCCTTACCTAGCATCCCTAGGAGTTGGGCGATCCCCCGATTAAGTGACAACATAAAATAGCTCACCAACGAACTCTTCGGTACTATAAACTGGCTAATCTCCCCGGCCATTGGCATGACAAGGTGCAGGCTGAGGAAAGAGAATCCTGACCACCAATGGATTTCATTTTGGTGTGGTTGCTTGAATCATGTACCCTTATTCACCCCCTCCCCCCCCCCATGTCGTACACCTTTCCTTCACAGTTCTCATCAGCCTACCATTGTAGAGATTTGGAGAGGAGGGTTGCAGATTCAAATTATGTACCCTTGCCATCCACCTCCAAACCCCCTACTTTCTGTATCCCAGGTCTACTTTTTCTAGATATTCACAGCTTTGTATCACCTACAAAGGAACTGCAGCTGTGGTGTTTTTGGCAATGTTCAGTTCACTTGCAGCATTGTAGTGAGTTCTGAGGGCACACTCCTCCATGTCTGCAGCATACTGGAGAACCATTTCCTTTCACGACTTTGCAGGTTGGGGCTCCTCGCTTCCATGCTCTCTGGAGCCCTAGGACCCATCTTGTTTTATAAACACTGAAGGGGAGAGGTTTCTTCTTAGAAGTTGCTCTGAGGCACCTACCCTTGTTAGGCAGTCTGGAGGTCTGAGGCACCTCCCCTTGTTAGGTGGTCTGAGGCACCTCCCCTTGTTAGGTGGTCTGGAGGTCTGAGGCACCTCCCCTTGTTAGGTGGTCTGGAGGTCTGAGGCACCTCCCCTTGTTAGGTGGTCTGGAGGTCTGAGGCACCTACCCTTGTTAGGTAGTCTGGAGGTCTGAGGCACCTCTCCTTGTTAGGTGGTCTGGAGGTCTGAGGCACCTCCCACTTTTAGCTGCTCTGGTTTCGGAGGTGGGAGGCCCTTCTCCTTCTTGGTCACCTGGACATCTGGGGCTCCTCCCCTTCCTTCAGTACCCTGAACCAGTGATGGCTTCTTCCAGGATGGGGAGCTGAATTATGGACAGGTAAAAAGAAAGGCACTTTGGATCGAATACTTTGAGCAGGACAAAAACAGAAAACCAACAAGAAACTGCGAAAGATCTTTCCATCAACGCACAAAACACTTTGGAGGAAAGAGCCAATTGAAGCGCAGCATCAGGACCGCACGAGACAGGATGCACCGTGGCAGAGTCAGGCAAGCCTGGCCAGGCGCATTGGCAGGACAATGGCGACGAGAGGCAGGGGGTCAGAGGTCACAGGAGCCCGTCTCACAGGACGTCACCATGCTTCAGCCAGGATCAGCATTCTGAAAGAAAGAACATTTTGGTTATTAAGAGAAACATGCCCAGTTCATTAAACTCAGATAAAAACCCAATTTACACCCGCTACAAGCAATGCTCAGAGGCTCTAGTCCTCAACTAAAGAAGCTGCGCCCCTCAATAGCCCTGGGGCCCCTGACTAGGAACTCCATCCCTGATCTAAAGGAACAGACACTGAATAGGAACTCTACTTCTGAATTGAAGGAACAGTGTCCCCTCAGTAGCACTGGGGACACTCACTAGTATCTCTACCTCACAGCTAAAGGAACAGTGTCCCCTCAGTAGCACTGGGGACACTCGCTAGTATCTCTACCTCACAGCTAAAGGAACAGTGTCCTCTCAGTAGCACTGGGGCCACTCGCTAGTATCTCTACCTCAGAGCTAAAGGAACAGTGTCCTCTCAGTAGCACTGGGGCCACTCGCTAGTATCTCTACCTCACAGCTAAAGGAACAGTGCCCCCTCAGTAGCACTGGGGACAAGCGCTAGTATCTCTACCTCACAGCTAAAGGAACAGTGTCCCCCTCAGTAGCACTGGGGACACTCGCTAGTATCTCTACCTCACAGCTAAAGGAACAGTGTCCCCCTCAGTAGCACTGGGGACACTCGCTAGTATCTCTACCTCACAGCTAAAGGAACAGTGTCCCCCTCAGTAGCACTAGGGACACTCGCTAGTATCTCTACCTCACAGCTAAAGGAACAGTGTCCCCCTCAGTAGCACTGGGGACACTCGCTAGTATCTCTACCTCAGAGCTAAAGGAACAGTGTCCCCTCAGTAGCACTGGGGACACTCGCTAGTATCTCTACCTCACAGCTAAAGAAACAGTGTCCCCTCAGTAGCACCGGGGACACTCGCTAGTATCTCTACTTCTGAACTGAAGGACCAGTGTCCCCCTCAGTAGCACTGGGGACACTCGCTAGTATCTCTACCTCACAGCTAAAGTAACAGTGCCCCCTCAGTAGCACTGGGGACACTCGCAAGTATCTCTACCTCACAGCTAAAGGAACAGTGTCCCCCTCAGTAGCACTGGGGACACTCGCTAGTATCTCTACCTCACAGCTAAAGGAACAGTGTCCCCTCAGTAGCACCGGGGACACTCGCTAGTATCTCTACTTCTGAACTGAAGGAACAGTGTCCCCCTCAGTAGCACTGGGGACACTCGCTAGTATCTACCTCACAGCTAAAGGAACAGTGTCCCCTCAGTAGCACTGGGGACACTCGCTAGTATCTCTACCTCAGAGCTAAAGGAACAGTGTCCCCTCAGTAGCACTGGGGACACTCGCTAGTATCTCTACCTCACAGCTAAAGGAACAGTGTCCCCTCAGTAGCACTGGGGACACTCGCTAGTATCTCTACCTCACAGCTAAAGGAACAGTGTCCCCCTCAGTAGCACTGGGGACACTCGCTGGTATCTCTACCTCACAGCTAAAGGAACAGTGTCCCCTCAGTAGCACTGGGGACACTCGCTAGTATCTCTACCTCACAGCTAAAGGAACAGTGTCCCCTCAGTAGCTCTAGGGACACTCGCTAGTATCTCTACCTCAGAGCTAAAGGAACAGTGTCCCCCTCAGTAGCACTGGGGACACTCGCTAGTATCTCTACTTCTGAACTGAAGGAACAGTGCCCCCTCAGTAGTACTGGGGACACTCGCTAGTATCTCTACCTCAGAGCTAAAGGAACAGTGTCCCCTCAGTAGCACTGGGGACACTCGCTAGTATCTCTACCTCACAGCTAAAGGAACAGTGTCCCCTCAGTAGCACTGGGGACACTCGCTAGTATCTCTACTTCAGACCTAAAGGAACAGTGTCCCCTCAGTAGCACTGGGGACACTCGCTAGTATCTCTACCTTACAGCTAAAGGAACAGTGTCCCCCTCAGTAGCACTGGGGACACTCGCTAGTATCTCTACCTCACAGCTAAAGGAACAGTGTCCCCTCAGTAGCTCTGGGGACACTCGCTAGTATCTCTACCTCAGAGCTAAAGGAACAGTGTCCCCCTCAGTAGCACTGGGGACACTCGCTAGTATCTCTACCTCACAGCTAAAGGAACAGTGTCCAAGTGTCCCCCTCAGTAGCACTGGGGACACTCGCTAGTATCTCTACCTCACAGCTAAAGGAACAGTGTCCCCCTCAGTAGCACTGGGGACACTCGCTAGTATCTCTACCTCACAGCTAAAGGAACAGTGTCCCCCTCCGTAGCACTGGGGACACTCGCTAGTATCTCTACTTCTGAACTGAAGGAACAGTGTCCCCTCAGTAGTACTGGGGACACTCGCTAGTATCTCTACCTCACAGCTAAAGGAACAGTGTCCCCTCAGTAGCACTGGGGACACTCGCTAGTATCTCTACCTCACAGCTAAAGGAACAGTGTCCCCTCAGTAGCACTGGGGACACTCGCTAGTATCTCTACCTCACAGCTAAAGGAACAGTGTCCCCCTCAGTAGCACTGGGGACACTCGCTAGTATCTCTACCTCACAGCTAAAGGAACAGTGTCCCCTCAGTAGCACTGGGGACACTCACTAGTATCTCTACCTCACAGCTAAAGGAACAGTGTCCCCTCAGTAGCACTGGGGACACTCACTAGTATCTCTACCTCACAGCTAAAGGAACAGTGTCCCCTCAGTAGCACTGGGGACACTCGCTAGTATCTCTACTTCTGAACTGAAGGAACAGTGTCCCCTCAGTAGCACTGGGGACACTCGCTAGTATCTCTACCTCACAGCTAAAGGAACAGTGTCCCCTCAGTAGCGCTGGGGACACTCGCTAGTATCTCTACCTCACAGCTAAAGGAACAGTGTCCGCTCAGTAGCTCTGGGGACACTTGCTAGTATCTCTACCTCAGAGCTAAAGGAACAGTGTCCCCTCAGTAGCACTGGGGACACTCGCTAGTATCTCTACCTCACAGCTAAAGGAACAGTGTCCCCCTCAGTAGCACTGGGGACACTCGCTAGTATCTCTACCTCACAGCTAAAGGAACAGTGTCCCCTCAGTAGCACTGGGGACACTCGCTAGTATCTCTACCTCACAGCTAAAGGAACAGTGTCCCCTCAGTAGCACTGGGGACACTCGCTAGTATCTCTACCTCACAGCTAAAGGAACAGTGTCCGCCTCAGTAGCGCTGGGGACACTTGCTAGTATCTCTACCTCACAGCTAAAGGAACAGTGTCCCCCTCAGTAGCACTGGGGACACTCGCTAGTATCTCTACCTCACAGCTAAAGGAACAGTGTCCCCTCAGTAGCACTGGGGACACTCGCTAGTATCTCTACCTCAGAGCTAAAGGAACAGTGTCCCCTCAGTAGCACTGGGGACACTCGCTAGTATCTCTACCTCACAGCTAAAGGAACAGTGTCCCCCTCCGTAGCACTGGGGACACTCGCTAGTATCTACCTCACAGCTAAAGGAACAGTGTCCCCTCCGTAGCACTGGGGACACTCGCTAGTATCTCTACCTCACAGCTAAAGGAACAGTGCCCCCCTCAGTAGCACCGGGGACACTCGCTAGTATCTCTACCTCACAGCTAAAGGAACAGTGTCCCCTCAGTAGCACTGGGGACACTCGCTAGTATCTCTACCTCACAGCTAAAGGAACAGTGTCCCCTCAGTAGCACTGGGGACACTCGCTAGTATCTCTACCTCACAGCTAAAGGAACAGTGTCCCCTCAGTAGCACTGGGGACACTCGCTAGTATCTCTACCTCACAGCTAAAGGAACAGTGTCCGCTCAGTAGCACCGGGGACACTCGCTAGTATCTCTACCTCAGAGCTAAAGGAACAGTGCCCCCTCAGTACCACTGGGGACACTCGCTAGTATCTCTACCTCACAGCTAAAGGAACAGGGTCCCCTCAGTAGCACTGGGGCCACTCGCTAGTATCTCTATCTCACAGCTAAAGGAACAGTGTCCCCTCAGTAGCACTGGGGACACTCGCTAGTATCTCTACCTCACAGCTAAAGGAACAGTGTCCCCTCAGTAGCACTGGGGACACTCGCTAGTATCTCTACCTCACAGCTAAAGGAACAGTGTCCCCTCAGTAGCGCTGGGGACACTCGCTAGTATCTCTACCTCACAGCTAAAGGAACAGTGTCCGCTCAGTAGCTCTGGGGACACTTGCTAGTATCTCTACCTCAGAGCTAAAGGAACAGTGGCCCCTCAGTAGCACTGGGGGCCACTCGCTAATATCTCTACCTCACAGCTAAAGGAACAGTGTCCCCCTCAGTAGCACTGGGGACACTCGCTAGTATCTCTACCTCAGAGCTAAAGGAACAGTGTCCCCTCAGTAGCACTGGGGACACTCGCTAGTATCTCTACCTCAGAGCTAAAGGAACAGTGTCCCCTCAGTAGCACTAGGGACACTCGCTAGTATCTCTACCTCAGAGCTAAAGGAACAGTGTCCCCTCAGTAGCACTGGGGACACTCGCTAGTATCTCTACCTCACAGCTAAAGGAACAGTGTCCCCTCAGTAGCACTGGGGACACTCGCTAGTATCTCTACCTCACAGCTAAAGGAACAGTGTCCCCCTCAGTAGCACTGGGGACACTCGCTAGTATCTCTACCTTACAGCTAAAGGAACAGTGTCCCCTCAGTAGCACTGGGGACACTCGCTAGTATCTCTATCTCACAGCTAAAGGAACAGTGTCCCCTCAGTAGCACTGGGGACACTCGCTAGTATCTCTACCTCAGAGCTAAAGGAACAGAGTCCCCTCAGTAGCACTGGGGACACTCGCTAGTATCTCTACCTCACAGCTAAAGGAACAGTGTCCCCTCAGTAGCACCGGGGCCACTCGCTAGTATCTCTACCTCACAGCTAAAGGAACAGTGTCCCCTCAGTAGCTCTAGGGACACTCGCTAGTATCTCTACCTCAGAGCTAAAGGAACAGTGTCCCCTCAGTAGCGCTGGGGACACTCGCTAGTATCTCTACCTCACAGCTAAAGGAACAGTGTCCCCCTCAGTAGCACTGGGGACACTCGCTAGTATCTCTACCTCACAGCTAAAGGAACAGTGTCCCCTCCGTAGCACTGGGGACACTCGCTAGTATCTCTACTTCTGAACTGAAGGAACAGTGTCCCCCTCAGTAGCACTGGGGACACTCGCTAGTATCTCTACCTCACAGCTAAAGGAACAGTGTCCCCTCAGTAGCTCTGGGGACACTCACTAGTATCTCTACCTCAGAGCTAAAGGAACAGTGTCCCCCTCAGTAGCACTGGGGACACTCGCTAGTATCTCTACCTTACAGCTAAAGGAACAGTGTCCCCTCAGTAGCACTGGGGACACTCGCTAGTATCTCTACCTCACAGCTAAAGGAACAGTGTCCCCTCAGTAGCACCGGGGACACTCGCTAGTATCTCTACTTCACAGCTAAAGGAACAGTGTCCCCTCAGTAGCACCGGGGCCACTCGCTAGTATCTCTACCTCACAGCTAAAGGAACAGTGTCCCCTCAGTAGCTCTAGGGACACTCGCTAGTATCTCTACCTCAGAGCTAAAGGAACAGTGTCCTCTCAGTAGCGCTGGGGACACTCACTAGTATCTCTACCTCACAGCTAAAGGAACAGTGTCCCCCTCAGTAGCACTGGGGACACTCGCTAGTATCTCTACCTCAGAGCTAAAGGAACAGTGTCCCCCTCAGTAGCACTGGGGACACTCGCTAGTATCTCTACCTTACAGCTAAAGGAACAGTATCCCCCTCAGTAGCACTGGGAACACTCACTAGTATCTCTACCTCAGAGCTAAAGGAACAGTGTCCCCTCAGTAGCACTGGGGACACTCGCTAGTATCTCTACCTCACAGCTAAAGGAACAGTGTCCCCCTCAGTAGCACTGGGGACACTCGCTAGTATCTCTACCTTACAGCTAAAGGAACAGTGTCCCCCTCAGTAGCACTGGGAACACTCACTAGTATCTCTACCTCAGAGCTAAAGGAACAGTGTCCCCTCAGTAGCACTGGGGACACTCGCTAGTATCTCTACCTCACAGCTAAAGGAACAGTGTCCCCTCAGTAGCACTGGGGACACTCGCTAGTATCTCTACCTCACAGCTAAAGGAACAGTGTCCCCTCAGTAGCACCGGGGACACTCGCTAGTATCTCTACTTCACAGCTAAAGGAACAGTGTCCCCTCAGTAGCACCGGGGACACTCGCTAGTATCTCTACCTCAGAGCTAAAGGAACAGTGCCTACTGAATAGCCGGCACCCTACTCGGAACGCTACCTCAGAGCTAAAGGAACAGCCCCTGTCTAGGTACTAATTGTACAGCTGAGCAAAAAGGCGAACCCCTGTCTAGGAACTGTCCCTCTCAGCTAAAGGACCCTCCCCCTCAACAACACTTAGGCCACTACCTAGGAACTCTACTTCAGAGTGAAAGAACCATGTTTCCTCAATCACCACTGGGCCCTCACCAGCAACTCTACCCCTGAACGAAAGGAGCCAGGAAGCATCGCAAGGGAGACCCCTGGTTTTCTGAAGCATTAAAATCTCTCAAACTCGAACCAAACAGGCAGAATGAAAATGGAGACTCCATCGCGATTCCCCACTCAAAGCCAATTTACAAAGCCCAGTTATTAGCATACGAATAGGTACCCATGCCACACAAAACACTACACCACACAGACTATTGAATCCAACAGTGAACAAAAACTCTTCAGAGTTGTAAAAAAAGATCTCTTTCTCCATCTTTTCCACCTGAACTTGTTTCCCAATCCTTTGATGCTGAGCCACCTTCCTTTTTACCCCAAAATGTACTAACATGAGAACTGCTATATCTCAACAAGACACCTCAAGAACTCCCCCAGACCCTGATATCTGCCCACCCAACGAATCATACCAGGACTGACAAACCTTGCCTAGAACACTTCTGTTGTCCCTTGCCAGGCGATTTAGATTTTTTTATTAACAAATCTGTTACACAAAATATTTCTTTCCATCAAGTAGGTGTTGAACGACATTATCTCATGTTTAAAAACTAGAGTGGTCCCATGACATCTTAATTAAGGAATTATTAGACCTTAAAAAAAAAAAAAAACTTGGATCATTCGGATCGCCAAAACGATCATCCTATCACCCTTGTGCTGGCTGCAGCTAAAATGATAAGAAACATTACGGGAGAACTTCAGTCTCCATCCCAACAGAAGCAGCACTAATAGCCGTGGACGATGACCTTCCGAAGGCTGCCGGCAGCCTCTCCACCTGATATTAATGGACCCGTAAGCATCCTTCAATGCAGTCGATCACGCAATCCTCTCAGCTCGAGCAGCCAAACAAGGCATTTGCCGTACTGCTCATGATTGCCTTAAATTATATCTGACAAATCATCATCAGTTATGCTCTATCAATTTGTCTCTGAACCCTCTGACTTCGCTACAGGCGTTCCCCATCCTTCTCTTTTTAATCTTTACATTCTCTCTCGGGCGATCTCCATTGATAATCATAAGCACTGAATAGTCTCACCCATGTGCAGGGGAGAGGATGTGGCCTAACGGATAGGACAGTCAACCTCAAATCTCGGGAACCAGGCTCGAGTCTCAGCAACAACGCTCAACATCCTGTGATTCTGGTCAAATCAGTTAATCTCCCCATACAAACAAAAATGATTGTGTCCTTGTGTAACGCAACTGGTGCTCATGTAAAGCACTTTGATATCTGATACCTTCAGATCAAGTTTGTGCTGTATAAAACTCAGGAAAGAAAATGTGCAGGGATCCCGGAGCACTTCTGTACAATATATTTTTTAAAGGTATATGTTTGCTTTTCTTTAGTGAGGCCTGGATAAACACTTCATTTAATAAAGATTTTGCAGTCGTGGCTACATTGGCAAATTGATTTAATTTGCATTTAAAAATGGGTTAATATATAATAATTTAAAAAGACAGGAATAATTAGCTGGCATTGCATCCTTTGTCCTTATAAACCACATTCACAAACATTTCCTAAAGATACATGATGAAGAAGGAAGAGGACACGGTAAACTTATAGGCGGCAACTCTGCAGATATGAAAAGAGAGTCTGTGCCTTTAAGGGCTCAGAGCCAGCAGTATCCCATCATGCCCAGTAGGTGGCAGTTACCTCAGTTCTTTTTCTGGCTCCTGGTGACAGGATCTTGGAGCACCGAGCTCAGCCTTTCTTTTTAGCCTTTTTCTTCAAAAAGTTCACCGAGAAATTTTTGTCAACACCTTTATTTGACGGATCTCAACATATCCATTTTCTGTCATTTTCTGACAGGATTTTTTTCTACTCCAATAAAATGCCATCTTTATTTGACAAATACACTGCCTGTTTCAGAAAAGTACAAAACAGATGCTCGTGACGTCTGTATCATCTGCCGTCCTGACAGCCACATCCCTAACAGATGCCAACACTGCAGGACCTTTTCCAGGCGTACCCTTAAGACTGGGAGAAGATTAGCATTCATGGAACGGGGGAGCGAAGCGGACAGCAGGAGGTGCAGTCTGGAGGTGGGGCGTCGCATGAGCGAAGAGAGGGTCAGTCCTCTACCCACTGCGGTAGGGGGAAGTATTTCCCAATATCTAACAGAATGAAAGTCCAGCACAAAAGTCCCTGGGTTCTGAATATTGTACAGAATGGTTATTGTTAGGATTCTCCAGCCCTCCACCAAATATTCGACCAAAATCATCCAATCAACATCTGCAAATGCTGAGATCGGACGTGAACATCCTTCTGCAGAAGCACACGATGGAGCTCGTCCCTCCCAAACAACGAGGTACGGGGATTTATTCCCATAACTTTTGGTGAAAATTTCCCAAAAACGAATTCAGACCCATAGTAGATATGAAAGTCGCAAATAAATGGATACGGGGAGACAAGTTCAGAATGCTAGCATTACATCAAATGTATCCTTAAATCTTCAAAGGAGACTAGCAACCAGCCTTAAAGGCAAAAGTAGAGACAGTCATCCGTACGTCTGAAATGTGAATCTTTCATGAAAGCCTCCCATCCAAAGGAGAGCAAAGTGTCATCTCTTCTAGACTAGATGGCATCTTGCATATTACTGACACCAAATGTCTGTCTCCAGATCAGACCACCACAAGAATGTCTGGAGGACCAGTGGAGTCAATGCTCAGGCAACTGGGAAGACAAGATCACACTTTACCTCAAAGCGAGGCAATCCCTCAAATGGTGGTGCCTTTTCATCAGGATTTTCCCTCTCAGACAACAGTGACAGATGGCTCTCTGTGAGGTGGGGGAGTGCACATGGGTGACCTGCAAATTCAGGGAACATGACCCACGAAAGAAATGACTTATCACATTCATCTCCTGGAACTATGAGCCGTTCATTTGGAGTTGAAATCTTTCCCACTACCCTTCAAGCTGAAACCCCTTCTTATTCAGACAGACAACACGACAACAATGTACTACCTGAACAAGCAAAGGGGAACAAGGTCCAAAGCCTCGTCACTGGGAGCGTAACCAATATGGAATTGGCTGCTAGCCAGAGATCTGAGAATCACTGCAACCCATCTTCCAGGGGTACAGAATCTTCAAGCAGACTCCCTACGCAGGATTCTTTAAAAAAAAAAAAAAAAAGGTTCTACATGACAACGTTGTTCAAAATATCTTCTGCATGTGGGCTTTCTTCACATTGATTTATTCGCAACCGCACAAAACAAAAAAATGCCCAAACTTCGACTCAAGGTATTATCAACCAGGGACATTAGGGAATGCCCTATGGATCGACTGGTCTGGCAAATTTCTCTAAACTTTTCCTAATTCCTCTAATTCCATCAGTAATCATCAAGCTGTCCTACTCGAAGGCCAGAATGATTTTGATAGCTCCAAAAAGGCGCCATCAATGGAGGTTCACAGCCCTTCTCCACATGTTGGAGCATTCACACATAAAGCTGCCATACAGATCGTACCTTCTCATGAAGTTCGGAGGTCAGATGACTCCTCCCAATCTCAAGTTTGGCAGCATGGCCCCTGAGCTCATACAATATGAACATTTAAATCTGCCACAAGTTAACACGAACATTCTCACAGAGGCTAAATGCCCGAGTTCAGCTCGTTCTTTTAAAAGGAAGAGATACTGTGTCTGGTGCCCTGACAAGAACTTTGATCAAACGACATGCCAAGAGAAAGCTATACTTCTATAATTGCTTTACCTGGCCAAATACGGCTTACAATTCTCGTCTATTAAAGTCCATTTGGCAGCGATTACTGCTTATAGGAAAGGTCCTTCACAATCCAATGTTTTCAAAGTCCCTGTTATTAAAGACTTCCTAGAGGGTTTAAAGAAAGTTCTCCCTCCTATACATCATCCCTCCCCTCCTTGGGAATTGAAAATAGTTCTCTCACGTCTCATGCAATCTCCTTTCAAGCCCATCTGTAAAGCCTCATTACACCGTTCTTGGAAGGCTGCTTTCCTAGTGGCTATAGGTCAGCAAGTAGGGTTAGTGAGATTCAAGCTTTACGCTCTCACAGACCAATTACAATACAATACAATATACAGGGTTCCATAGCCGTATGGTGGTGTTTCGGATTTTCACATTAACAACTCCATTTTTATGCCTACTTTCTTTCAGCACCCTACGACTCCAGCAGAAAGAACTCCCCACACTTTAAATGTTAGGAGACTCTTAAAGTTTCATCTAGACAAACAAAAAAGACATACGCAAGTCCAATCAATTAATTGTAAACTAAGGCCCTCTTCGTACAGGTTTAGCCACTTCTAAACAAACTCTATCCAGGAGGATAGTGTCTTGCATATTGTTATGCTACCAGGAAGCCAATCGAATGATGTCAGGTAAATCAAAAGCTCATCCCACCAGAGGGAAAGCAGCTCCAGCTGCTTTAATGAGGAATATTCACATAGCTGAAATATGCTAAGCAGCTCTACGGCGGATCAGTTCACATTTTTACCAAACACTATTGTCTAGACTCAGATGCGCGAACAGATGCTCGAGTGGGATAGGCTGCCCCGAGGAATCTATTCACTTTGTTTTCTCTACGGGTCGTCTCTTTTCTATTCCACCGCAGTTTGTAGGGATGGGCTTGCTACTCTATTCAGGGCATACGATTATCAATAGAGATCCCCTGAGAGAGGAGGAATGGTTTCTTAACTGTAATCCTAGTTTTCTCTCAGGGGAATCTCCATTAAAATGATAAGCAACCCTCCCTCCTCCCGGTGGAAGAATCCGAGTTGATTAATGGACAATCAATGCTGGCTGGGAGAATAACAACGGTTCAGAGCTTTGCTTAGGTGCGCCCGCCATGCTAAATAAACAGACAGGCTCCTGCATACCTTAGCACCCTCCAGTACCCCCAACAAGTGCTCTTCTTGATGTGTCTGAGGAATGGGGGGTGGGCAGGGAAATGTGCAGAGCTGTAGGAGGTAGACCTCAGTGCTAGAGCAGGCTTAGTTCTGACACCTTTATGAAGCGTGCAGCTTCACGGCGGCCATCTTGAATTGGACTCTGGGTTCAACATGCCACCGATGCCATCTGTAAGGTCAGGGATATGTATCTAACTTCTGCTGGTGCCAGACCACACGAGCAGAGCCGCCTGAGCTTCAACCAGCTCCTGTTCCACCCCCTGCTGCGCTTTCCTGCTCTATGACAGACACTTACATAAGGGCCACAGTTCTTAACACAAGTAAATGTATGTATGTATAGGGCATTTATATAGTGCAAACCTAGTCGAAAGGCAGCTGTACATGTTCAAAGGCAAGGTTAAAGACGGTGACTATTAGGAGGAGGAGGAGCTGAGTTGTGGAAGGTTAATGTACAGAAAGTGTAACATAATACTTGCCCATGCAACTAAGAGAGGCTTACAGGCAACACTGAAAACGATATCCCTGCAAATAAAACGTATTATAGAGGCCCATACAGAGTCACAGCAATGGATAGGTAAGAGTGAGTCTGACTGCCGCCGAGTCCCGGTACTGGCGAAACGATCAAGTGCAGACACAGATGCTGGTGAAAGGACCGAGGGCAGGTAGAGATGTTACTGAAAGGACCGAGAGCAGGTAGAGATGCTGGTGAAAGGACTGAGTGAGGGCAGAGATGCTGGTGAAAGGACCGAGTGCAGGTAAAGATGCTGGTGAAAGGACCGAGGGCAGGTAGAGATGCTGGTGAAAGGACCAAGTGAGGGCAGAGATACTGGTGAAAGGACCGTGAGCAGGTAGAGATGCTGGTGAAAGGACCGAGGGCAGGTAGAGATGCTGGTGAAAGGACCGAGAACAGGTAGAGATGCTACTGAAAGGACCGAGAGCAGGTAGAGATGCTGGTGAAAGGACTGAGTGAGGGCAGAGATGCTGGTGAAAGGACCGAGAGCAGGTAGAGATGCTGGTGAAAGGACCGAGAGCAGGTAAAGATGCTACCGGAAGGACCGAGAGCAGGTAGAGATGCTGGTGAAAGGACTGAGTGAGGGCAGAGATGCTGGTGAAAGTACCGAGAGCAGGTAGAGATGCTGGTGAAAAGACCGAGGCCAGGTAGAGATGCTGGTGAAATGACCGAGAGCAGTTAGAGATGCTGGTGAAAGGACTGAGAGCAGGTAGAGATGCTGGTGAAAGGACCGAGAGCAGGTAGAGATGCTGGTGAAAGGGTAGAGTGCGGGTAGAGAGAATGGTGAAAGTGTAGAGTACATGCCGAGATGCTGGTGAAAGGACCGAGTGCGGGCAGAGATGCTTGGAAAAGGACCGAGTGCGGGCAGAGATGCTGGTGAAAGGACCGAGTGCAGGCAGTGATGCTGGTCAAAGGACCGAGTGTGGGCAGAGATGCTGGCGAGAGGACCGAGTGCGGGCAGAGATGCTGGCGAGAGGACCGAGCGCGGGAAGAGATGCTGGTGAAAGGATAGAGTGTGAGTAGAGATGTTGGTGAAAGGACAGAGTGCGGGCAGAGATGCTGGTGAAAGGACAGAGTGCGGGCAGAGATGCTGGCGAAAGGACCGAGTGCGGGCAGAGATGCTGGCGAAAGGACCGAGTGCGGGCAGAGATGTTGGTGAAAGGACCGAGTGCAGTTCGAGATGCTGGTGAAAGGACACAGTGCGGGCAGAGATGCTGGTGAAAGGACAGAGTGCAGGCAGAGACCAAGTGCAGGTAGAGATGCAGGTGAAAGGACAGAGTGCGGGCAGAGACCGAGTGCAGGTAGAGATGCTGGTGAAAGGGTAGAGTACATACAGAGATGCTGGCGAAAGGACCGAGTGCAGGTAGAGATGCTGACGAAAGTACCGAGTGCAGGCAGAGATACTGGTGAAAGGATCGAGCGTAGGCAGAGATGCTGGTGAAAGAACCAAGTGCAGGCAGAGATGCTGGAGATAGGACAGAGTGCAGGCAGAAATGCTGGTGAAAGGACAGAGTGCGGGCAGACATGCTGGCGAAAGGACCGAGAGCAGTTCGAGATGCTGGTGAAAGGACACAGTGCGGGCAGAGATGCTGGTGAAAGGACTGAGTGCGGGCAGAGACCGAGTGCAGGTAGAGATGCTGGTGAAAGGACAGAGTGCGGGCAGAGATACTGGTGAAAGGACAGAGTACGGGCAGAGATGCTGGTGAAAGGGTAGAGTACATGCAGAGATGCTGGCGAAAGGACCGAGTGCATGTAGAGATGCTGGTGAAAAGATCGTGCGTAGGCAGAGATGCTGGGGAAAGGACCGAGCGCAGGCAGAGACGCTGGAGAAAGGACCGAGCACAGGTAGAGATGCTGGAGAAAGAACCGAGTGCGGGCAGAGATGCTGGTGAAAGGACCGACTGCGGGCAGAGATGCTGGTGAAAGGACCGATTGCGGGCAGAGATGCTGGTGAAAGGACCGAGTGCAGGTAAAGATGCTGGAGAAAGGACCGAGGGCAGGTAGAGATGCTGGTGAAAGGACCGAGAGCAGGTAGGGATGCTGGTGAAAGGACTGAGTGAGGGCAGAGATGCTGGTGAAAGGACAGAGTGCAGGTAGAGATGCTGGTGAAAGGACCGAGGGCAGGTAGAGATGCTGGTGAAAGGACCGAGAACAGGTAGAGATGCTACTGAAAGGACCGAGAGCAGGTAGAGATGCTGGTGAAAGGACTGAGTGAGGGCAGAGATGCTGGTGAAAGGACCGAGAGCAGGTAGAGATGCTGGTGAAAGGACCGAGAGCAGGTAAAGATGCTACCGGAAGGACCGAGAGCAGGTAGAGATGCTGGTGAAAGGACTGAGTGAGGGCAGAGATGCTGGTGAAAGGACCGAGAGCAGGTAGAGATGCTGGTGAAAAGACCGAGGCCAGGTAGAGATGCTGGTGAAATGACCGAGAGCAGGTAGAGATGCTGGTGAAAGGACTGAGAGCAGGTAGAGATGCTGGTGAAAGGACCGAGAGCAGGTAGAGATGCTGGTGAAAGGGTAGAGTGCGGGTAGAGAGAATGGTGAAAGTGTAGAGTACATGCCGAGATGCTGGTGAAAGGACCGAGTGCGGGCAGAGATGCTTGGAAAAGGACCGAGTGCGGGCAGAGATGCTGGTGAAAGGACCGAGTGCAGGCAGTGATGCTGGTGAAAGGACCGAGTGCGGGCAGAGATGCTGGCGAGAGGACCGAGCGCGGGCAGAGATGCTGGCGAGAGGACCGAGCGTGGGAAGAGATGCTGGTGAAAAGGATAGAGTGTGGGTAGAGATGTTGGTGAAAGGACAGAGTGCGGGCAGAGATGCTGGTGAAAGGACAGAGTGCGGGCAGAGATGCTGGCGAAAGGACCGAGTGCGGGCAGAGATGTTGGTGAAAGGACCGAGTGCAGTTCGAGATGCTGGTGAAAGGACACAGTGCGGGCAGAGATGCTGGTGAAAGGACAGAGTGCAGGCAGAGACCAAGTGCAGGTAGAGATGCAGGTGAAAGGACAGAGTGCGGGCAGAGACCGAGTGCAGGTAGAGATGCTGGTGAAAGGGTAGAGTACATACAGAGATGCTGGCGAAAGGACCGAGTGCAGGTAGAGATGCTGACGAAAGGACCGAGTGCAGGCAGAGATGCTGGTGAAAGGATCGAGCGTAGGCAGAGATGCTGGTGAAAGAACCAAGTGCAGGCAGAGATGCTGGAGATAGGACAGAGTGCAGGCAGAAATGCTGGTGAAAGGACAGAGTGCGGGCAGAGATGCTGGCGAAAGGACCGAGAGCAGTTCGAGATGCTGGTGAAAGGACACAGTGCGGGCAGAGATGCTGGTGAAAGGACTGAGTGCGGGCAGAGACCGAGTGCAGGTAGAGATGCTGGTGAAAGGACAGAGTGCGGGCAGAGATACTGGTGAAAGGACAGAGTACGGGCAGAGATGCTGGTGAAAGGGTAGAGTACATTCAGAGATGCTGGCGAAAGGACCGAGTGCATGTAGAGATGCTGGTGAAAAGATCGCGCGTAGGCAGAGATGCTGGGGAAAGGACCGAGCGCAGGCAGAGACGCTGGAGAAAGGACCGAGCACAGGTAGAGATGCTGGAGAAAGAACCGAGTGCGGGCAGAGATGCTGGTGAAAGGACCGACTGCGGGCAGAGATGCTGGTGAAAGGACCGATTGCGGGCAGAGATGCTGGTGAAAGGACTGAGTGCAGGTAGAGATGCTGGTGAAAGGATCAAGCGTAGGCAGAGATGCTGGTGAAAGGATCGAGTGCAGGTAGAGATGCTGGAGAAAGGACCAAGCACAGGTAGAGATGCTGGTGAAAGGACCGAGTGCAGGCACAGATGCTGGAGAAAGGACCAAGCGCAGATAGAGATGCTGGTGAAAGGATCGAGCGTAGGCAGAGATGCTGGTGAAAGGATCAAGTGCAGGTAGAGATGCTGGTGAAACAATCGAGCGTAGGCAGAGATGCTGGTGAAAGGATCGAGCGCAGGCAGAGATGCTGGTGAAAGGATCGAGCGCAGGCAGAGATGCTGGTGAAAGGACCGAGTGCAGGTAGAGATGCTGGTGAAAGGATCAAGCGTAGGCAGAGATGCTGGTGAAAGGATCGAGTGCAGGTAGAGATTCTGGAGAAAGGACCAAGCACAGGTAGAGATGCTGGTGAAAAGACAGAGTGCAGGCACAGATGCTGGAGAAAGGACCAAGCGCAGGTAGAGATGCTGGTGAAAGGACTGAGAGCAGGTAGAGATGCTGGTGAAAGGACCGAGAGCAGGTAGAGATGCTGGTGAAAGGGTAGAGTGCGGGTAGAGAGAATGGTGAAAGTGTAGAGTACATGCCGAGATGCTGGTGAAAGGACCGAGTGCGGGCAGAGATGCTTGGAAAAGGACCGAGTGCGGGCAGAGATGCTGGTGAAAGGACCGAGTGCACGCAGTGATGCTGGTGAAAGGACCGAGTGCGAGCAGAGATGCTGGCGAGAGGACCGAGCGCGGGCAGAGATGCTGGCGAGAGGACCGAGCGCGGGAAGAGATGCTGGTGAAAGGATAGAGTGTGGGTAGAGATGTTGGTGAAAGGACAGAGTGTGGGCAGAGATGCTGGTGAAAGGACAGAGTGCGGGCAGAGATGCTGGCGAAAGGACCGAGTGCGGGCAGAGATGTTGGTGAAAGGACCGAGTGCAGTTCGAGATGCTGGTGAAAGGACACAGTGCGGGCAGAGATGCTGGTGAAAGGACAGAGTGCAGGCAGAGCCTGAGTGCAGGTAGAGATGCTGGTGAAAGGACACAGTGCGGGCAGAGATGCTGGTGAAAGGACAGAGTGCAGGCAGAGCCTGAGTGCAGGTAGAGATGCTGGTGAAAGGAGAGAGTGCGGGCAGAGACCGAGTGCAGGTAGAGATGCTGGTGAAAGGGTAGAGTACATACAGAGATGCTGGCGAAAGGACCGAGTGCAGGTAGAGATGCTGACGAAAGGGCCGAGTGCAGGCAGAGATGCTGGTGAAAGGATCGAGCGTAGGCAGAGATGCTGGTGAAAGAACCAGGTGCAGACAGAGATGCTGGAGATAGGACAGAGTGCGGGCAGAAATGCTGGTGAAAGGACAGAGTGCGGGCAGAGATGCTGGCGAAAGGACCGAGAGCAGTTCGAGATGCTGGTGAAAGGACACAGTGCGGGCAGAGATGCTGGTGAAAGGACTGAGTGCGGGCAGAGACCGAGTGCAGGTAGAGATGCTGGTGAAAGGACAGAGTGCGGGCAGAGATACTGGTGAAAGGACAGAGTACGGGCAGAGATGCTGGTGAAAGGGTAGAGTACATGCAGAGATGCTGGCGAAAGAACCGAGTGCATGTAGAGATGCTGGTGAAAAGATCGCGCGTAGGCAGAGATGCTGGGGAAAGGACTGAGCGCAGGCAGAGACTCTGGAGAAAGGACCGAGCACAGGTAGAGATGCTGGAGAAAGAACCGAGTGCGGGCAGAGATGCTGGTGAAAGGACTGACTGCGGGCAGAGATGCTGGTGAAAGGACCGATTGCGGGCAGAGATGCTGGTGAAAGGACTGAGTGCAGATAGAGATGCTGGTGAAAGGATCAAGCGTAGGCAGAGATGCTGGTGAAAGGATCGAGTGCAGGTAGAGATGCTGGAGAAAGGACCAAGCACAGGTAGAGATGCTGGTGAAAGGACCGAGTGCAGGCACAGATGCTGGAGAAAGGACCAAGCGCAGGTAGAGATGCTGGTGAAAGGATCGAGCGTAGGCAGAGATGCTGGTGAAAGGATCGTGTGCAGGTAGAGATGCTGGTGAAACAATCGAGCGTAGGCAGAGATGCTGGTAAAAGGATCGAGCGCAGGCAGAGATGCTGGTGAAAGGATCGAGCGCAGGCAGAGATGCTGGTGAAAGGACCGAGTGCAGGTAGAGATGCTGGTGAAAGGATCAAGCGTAGGCAGAGATGCTGGTGAAAGGATCGAGTGCAGGTAGAGATTCTGGAGAAAGGACCAAGCACAGGTAGAGATGCTGGTGAAAAGACCGAGTGCAGGCACAGATGCTGGAGAAAGGACCAAGCGCAGGTAGAGATGCTGGTGAAAGGATCGAGCGTAGGCAGAGATGCTGGTGAAAGGATCGAGTGCAGGTAGAGATGTTGGTGAAAGGACAGAGTGCAGGCAGAGATGCTGGAGAAAGGATCGAGTGCAGGTAGAGATGTTGGTGAAAGGACCAGCTGCGGGCAGAGATGCTGGTGAAAGGACCGAGTGCAGGTAGAGATGCTGGTGAAAGGACAGAATGCGGGCAGAGATGCTGGTGAAAGGACCGAGTGCAGGTAGAGATGCTGGAGAAAGGACCGAGTGCAGGTAGAGATGCTGGAGAAAGGACCGAGTGCAGGTAGAGATGCTGGAGAAAGGACCGAGTGCAGGTAGAGATGCTGGAGAAAGGACCGAGTGCAGGTAGAGATGCTGGAGAAGGGTCCGAGTGCAGGGAGAGATGCTGGAGAAAGGATCGAGCGCGGGCAGAGATGCTGGTGAAAGGGTCGAGCGCGGGCAGAGATGCTGGTGAAAGGACCGAGTGCAGGCAGAGATGCTGGTGAAAGGACAGAGTGCAGGCAGAGACCGAGTGCAGGTAGAGATGCTGGTGAAAGGACAGAGTGCGGGCAGAGACCGACTGCGGGTAGAGATGCTGGTAAAAGGACCGAGTGCTGGCAGAGATGCTAGCACAGGATCCAGTGGGTTAAATTAGCGGACAGACTGGGCACAGGTAGACGTGTTGCTGCGCCTACAAAGTGTGGTAAAAATGTTGATGCCTGGACAGGGTGCAAAGACTTGTGCAAAATCCTGGTGCAGGTGGAAATGCTTGCACAGGGATTATGTGCAGGCAGGTATGCTAGTGCAAGCGCAACAGCAGTGATGTTGGCACAGGCTAAGATGCTGGCGCAGGGACCAGGTACTGGCCGGCACAGGCAGAGATGTTGGCGCAGAGCCCTGGGAGTCATAACTGCGCTGTGGGCAATGGCACTGAGCCAGACTACATTGCAGTTTAATGTCGCTTGATTCAACTAATTTGAAAAACAGGAGGTCCTTCAAAAACAATAAAGCATGCGATAAATATAGACCAGAATCGGCTCTATATTACTTGTACAATGCCCAGCCGGGCATTGAAGTTTTAATAATCAATAGAATTATTTTCTGACATACAATAGATTGTAGAGTGGGACACAGTCCTGTGTCCTTAACATCTGAACAAAAGGTACAGACAGTCAAACAAAAGAAACATACATCAGGCTGAAGAATGAAGCTTTTAGCCAGTTCGAGATACAAGGGCAAGCTTTCTTAAAGGTACAATGTCATGCACAATTTTTAACAAATGCGTTTAAAATGCATGTTTGTACATGGGGTCGACGACGTTTCGATCTATTCAAACAATACATAGATCATCATCAGGACTAGAAGGAATAAAAGCCTGATTTTACAATTCCTGTGAGAATGGAAAGGAAAAAAGGAGAAAGGAGAGGTAAATTAAAAACCTAACATTACTGAGAAGAATCAATGGTGCCAGTTACCATGCACGGCATGCCATACGTGAGGAACACAACAAGTGGTTGGTTGTTGAAGTGAAGGAAGTAACTGGTGAATTAACCGAATGATCGAGGCAAGACCGCGCGTTCAGACTGTAAGTTGCAAAAGTGCACGTGAGGGACTAGCAATGGTCCGTAATGGGGCGTGTGGTCAACCGTGCCAAGGTATCGTTGTACGGTGAACTAGTGCATGATCGAGTTAAGTGAGCAGTCAGATGGACGTAAGGACTAAGGTGAGCCGGTAACGTCGTGACTGAAAAGCGTAAGGATGGCGGGAAACTAACCCATTCCGGAGACGAACCACCTCTAGATTAATTGCACACAGTTCCAGTGGTTACGCGGATCAATCGGCCAGAATTATACCATGGCGGTTAAGCTGAAAACTAAGAACGGAAAAAGGTTATAACCGGAACTACCCAATTCGGGAGGGGCGGAAGGAGGGAAGGGGACTCACCAATTGTGGGCTCCAGCTTGTTGTGGGAATTAAGAGAACGACCAACTACCCAACATAACGGCCTGAGAATCCAAGGTCCGCCTGTGGAAAGACGTAGCGTGGGAGTTAGGGGTGAAAGTAACATGGTCGAGGACAACAAGACCAAACGGCTAGGGCACTCACCAGTATCAAGGGGGAACTGCACGATCGCCAGTTGGTAGTGCCTGCCTCGGCTGGTTTGGTATAAGGAAACCACAGGAGACACGTGACAGCCAGGCCTAGGTCATGTGATAGGAAGTGCCGGCTGCGCTGGGATGTGATTAAACTAAGTGAATAGACGGCAGACATGTTGGGTCAGTGTTGTGTGATTCAGGTGAATGGAAAGAACAGAACGAGAATAAGTAAAAACCATACGAGGTTAAGTTAAAACAATATCAAACTTTCACATTTTATACAGGCAAGGAACAAGTCACAGAATATTCTGAAACAAAATTTTTGGAAACAAAATTTTTTCGGAAGCGTCTAAATGAGAGAAAGCCAGTCCTCATTTCTGTTTAGACCATTGCGAATAGTATCAAGTAGAATAATAAGTTTCAGCTCTTCTTTATTCAGGATTTGTGCCAGATCGCCACCTCTTGGTGGCAGCTTGATGACTCGTAGAACAGTCCATTTAATGTCCTTGTCCTGGTGATTAGCCTGTTTGAAATGTTCGACCAGTGGTGCATTAGGGACATTGCAGCGAATCCTGCTGCGGTGTTGACCGATCCTCGTTTTTATCTTCTGGGTAGTCTGCCCTATATAGTTTTTCTTGCATGGGCACTGAATCAAATAAACCACATTACATGTGTTGCAATTTGAGAAACCATTAGAATTAATAGTAATGTCACCAAAAGAAAAAGATTTACCTTCTAAGGTCAGATCACATAAATTACAATTGCCACATTTTGCGTGTCCCAGTAATGGCGTGAGACCCCAACATGCATTAAGAGTTGTAGGAGATGTTTTTTTGGGGATTGCAGCGCGCACTAGGTGGTCTTTTAAATTGCGGTTTTTGCGGAAGGCAAATAGTGGTCTTTCCAGATTGAGATTGCCCGCATTCAATATGGGCCAGTGTTTCAGAACAGATTTCCGCATCTGATTAGAGATGACAGAGAAGGTGGTGACACAGACAATTCTTTTGGTTTCTTTCTTGGGGTTGGGTGTGAGCAGAGTTTCCCTGGGGCAATACCAGGCCCGTTTCTGGGCGTTGCGAACAAGTCGCTTGGGGTAACCTCGTGCTTTGAGTTTTTCAGACAGGACCGAGGCCTCGGTGAAGTAATTTTCTTTTGAAAAGCAGTTGCGCCGAATGCGCAAAAATTGAGAGTATGGTAAAGAGTCCCTCAAGGCCCTAGGGTGATTACTCTCATATCTAAGCAATGTATTCCGTTCGGTGGGCTTCCTGTAGAGTTTGGTGAGAAGCTCACCTTCAGAGTGGTATATGGTCAAATCAAGGAAGGGAATGGATGAGGAGTCAGTGGAGAGTGTGAACTGGAGACCTAGGCAGTTGTTATTAAGCCAGTGTTGGAAATTGGTCAGTGAGTCAGTACTATTGTGCCAGATTAGAAAAACATCGTCAATATATCGACGCCATATTTTGATGCCAGATATAAAGGGGTTAGTGGGTGACAAAATGGTGGTAGTTTCGAGAAAATCCATGCACAGAATGGCCAAGTTCGGGGCAAAAATAGCGCCCATCGACGTGCCTTTGACCTGCTGGAAAAATACGTCATCAAAACAGAAGAAGTTCCTAGTGAGGCAAATCTCAAGTAATTTCAGAATAAATAATGTGGGGACTCCATGTGGCCTTGGTCTAGATTCAAGAATTTGATGGATAACTCTGAGGGCAAAGGGCTGTGGAATATTGGTATAAAGTGATTCCACGTCAAGGGTACATAGGAGGTGCTCAGAAGGATCAAATGGATGGTGCTCGATCAAATTGATCATGTCCATGCTGTCTCTAATATAGCATTGAGTCTGGGGTACGGAGTCTTTTATAAAATAGTTGACATACTGGCCTAGCGGTTCTAGAATAGAGCCGCAACCAGAGACTATAGGGCGGCCGGGGGGAGTGGTAAGGTGTTTGTGTATTTTTGGAAGAGTGTAAATTACCGGTGTTCTGGGTGATTTGGCATTGAGAAATTGGAGTTCTTTAGAGCTAAGAAAACCTTCATCTCTTCCTTCAGTAGTAATTTGAAGTATAAGAGCCTGTAATTCAGTTGTGGGGTCTCTAGGAAGTCTGCAGTAGTGTTCAGTGTTGTGTAGTTGGCGGAATACCTCTGCTTTGTAATCAGTCAGTTCTTGTAAAACTATACCTCCCCCCTTATCTGCGGATTTAATGATAATGGAGTTGTTATTTTTAAGGGATTCAATAGCTTTCTTTTCCGGAAGGGTTATGTTAAATGGAATAAACTTTTTTGTGTCTTTCAAGGCATTGAGGTCTTTGAGTACCATCTTTTCAAAGGTGACGATTTCCACCGGTACCATGCTTGACGTTGGAAAAAAGGTTGAAGGGGGACGGAATGGTGTAAATGCCGTCGGTTGAGGTGTGGCATTATTCAAAAAATAGGCATGCAGACGGAGGCGTCTGAAAAATCTAAGTAGCTCAGCATGAAGGTCAAGATAGTTAGGATGCGTGGTGGGGACAAAAGAGAGTCCTTTACTAAGCAGAGATAATTCAGTGTCAAGTAGGTTATGTGATGACAGATTGAAAATGGGAATAGTTGCCAATTGTGAGGTGGCGGTCGTGGCGGAGTTTACCATTGGTAAAACTTCTGTCTGGTCTGCCGTTCGCCGGGTTGGTTGTACCATCTCTGTGCCCGTTTGACTCGCCCCCGTCTCGATGGTTCTGTCTGGCCTCTGCCTAAAAAATTCTGATTTCTGGAGGAAGTACTAGGGCCCTCACCTGGGTCAGAGTTATCGGAGGATTCTGCTGAGGTGTCTGAGAAGCCAACAAGGGTATTCCGTTTGTTGAAACGACCCCAAGGTCTGTTGTTCTGCGGATTGGAGTAAGATCTGTTGGTGTAAAAGTCTTTTTGAAGGTAGGGGTATGTACGTTCAACTGAATATGCTTTGATATCCTTCTTTACTTTGAGAGATTTCTTGTTTTGTTCAATTCTCTGGAATTCATCAGCGGATTTTTGAACAGATTCAATCAATTTCTTGGCCTCAGTAACTGAACTAGAGTCTTTTATCTGTTTCTCAATCTCAGTCAGTTCCTCATTGAGTGTCGTTAGTGTTTCAGTTGCAATATCGATACCCAGGACTAACCAATGTCTAGAGCACGTTGTGCCAATATAGCTGAAGTTGTTAATGTATTTGGGGTTATCCGTGAATATACCAGGAATATTTCTCACTTGGAGCCCCACTGGAATGATATCGGCTTTAAGGTATTCAGTTAACATACGAACCATGAGTTGGAGACGTATCTGCTTTTTCTTACATTTTTCTAGTTGTTCTGACAGGGAAATATTTGGACTAGCAGTGTTGTCAGCTGTATCAGTAAATAGGGAAGGGCCTTCGCAGATCTTCTTTATGTATTCATCTGAGTATAGAGGTGCATGGTCTGACATATTAATTGTAAAGTCAAGTTAAGGTTAGAAAGGAATTAAAGGAGAACAGGGACAGGCCACTCAATTTGAGAGAATTAGGGAGAGCATCCCTTACAATCCAGCGATTGTGCTAACTATATTAGTGCTTGACAAGGGGAAACCCGTAAGGTAGGCTTGATTCAACAGCAGTGCCATTTCATAAATACACTTTATGGCTCGGTTGTGTTCATACCTCGGGGCACTCCCAGGGCAGGATCTGCGTCCCCCTTTAAGGCTAAGATACATTACTTTATATGTTACATCTCGTGCCCTAACCTAGGGTGGGTCAAATAACCCACAACCCCTATTAGGGTGCACCCCACAGAGGCAGCCTAAAACCTCGCACCCTCACGCAGAGTGGGTGGGCCAGCCAGTGACCCAACCTCCTCGCCCACATTGTGCCCTGGCTGCAGGAAACAGCCTCACAGAGGACCCTTGTGAGCAAACTGCGCCTCAAGATCCTGTGATTCTGGGCAAATCACTAAATCTCCCCGTGCCAACCGACAATGAATGATCCATCCATCCATCCATCCATCCATCCATGCACCCATCCATGCACCCATCCATCCATCCATTCCTCCCTCCCTCCATCTCCCTGAACCGAGCAGGGGTTCTTTCTTTGCTCGGAGATTCACGTGTTGCTGGGCAGAGATGTCCTTCCGTTCCCCGGTTCCCCGAGGCATACCGGATAGGCAGCCGGAGGTGACTATCCAGGGACAGCTCAGCGGGGCAAGGCCGAGCTTTGCCACCGATGCGAGAAAGCTGGACTCGTCATATTGGGTGCGGGTTTGACCCTCCTAGGGCAGGCAGAGGGGTGGGTGGACTCGATACCACTGATGGGCCCTAAAAGCGCCTTTCTGGGTCCTAAGGTTTAAATGAACTTAGTTTAACTTCTTGTCATTCAAATGCCACCATGTATGTGCGATGAGTCGATGCGCCATGATGTTATTCGTTCTGTGATGAGCAAGTTTGCAATAAAAATATATTTTTTTTTAAAGAAAGAAAAACAGGTCTTGGGGAAATGGCGGAAAGATCGAAGAAACGAGCAGGAAAAGGCAGAACAGAGGGCAGAAAAAGGAGGGAGAAGGAAAGGTAATGGTGTCTGCGACAGGTGAGAGGTAGCTCTGCTGTCTGAAGCAGGGATGGACTAGCTTTGCTGCCTGCAACGGATTGACCTGCCAGAGGTGAGAGGTAGCTCTGCTGTCTGAAGCAGGTGAGGCCCAGGCTGTCTGCTTGTACTGAGTGAGGTATCAGCCTTCAGAGCAAGGGATGGATCAGCAACATGAGAGGTAGCTCTGCTGTCTGAAGCAGGGAAGGAGTAAGCTGTCTGCTTGTACTGAGTGAGGTATCAACCTGCAGAGCAAGGGATGGATCCGCAACAAGTGAGAGGTAGCTCTGCTGTCTGAAGCAGGGGAGGCCTAGCTTTCCTGGCCTAGCTGTGGTCCCCCGCTCTCTGATCCCAGGCCAGGAGGCTGCAGACTGCCAGCGCTCTAAGCCCTGGCCCAGAGCTGGCAGTAGGGGTGCTCCCGCTGGTTGACAGTGTATCTAGGCCTGACCAGGGCGCTGCATGTGTTGACACAGGGTAGACAGTGCAAGGAGCAGAGCTCTATTCGTTTTCTTCCAGGATTTCTCGGAGAAGTAAGCTCCACATCGCATCCAGCGACCAGCTTGGGCCACAAATGCAGTCATACATGTGGACAGTCATGCACATGTGGCATCTCTCATGCCCAAGCCACAGACGCCATCATACATGCGGGCAGTCATGAACACGTGGCATCTCTCATTCCCAAGCCACCTACACCGTCATACATGCGGGCAGTCATGCACACGTGACATCTTTCATTCCCGGGCCACAGACGCAGTCATACATGTGGGCAGTCATGCACATGTGGCATCTCTCATGCCCAAGCCACAGACGCCATCATACATGCGGGCAGTTATGCACACATCAAAACCAAAGGAAATGATGGACGGAGTGTTGAACATTGCAAGCACTCGCCCCCAGTCAACTGATCTGGGTTTAATCCATCCCCATTCTTTAGCCCACTCTGCCACCCCAGTTCAGACATGGCCATATGCAAATCAGTCTGACCCTGTGCCTCATGGGAACAGTCCAGCCCGAACTGCCAAGCCATGTCTTCCCTGGACCGGAAACAAGCTTCCTAGGACCGGTTTCTGGCATTTCAGCCGTCTTCAGCCAGGCTTGCTTGAATCCAGTGGCAAAGTGAGCAAGGGACTCACGTCTGAGCATACCCTGCCAACTTATGGCAAACAAAGCAAAAACCAAAGGAAATGATGGACGGAGTGTTGAACATTGCAAGCACTCACCCCCAGTCAACTGATCTGGGTTTAATCCATCACCGTTCTTTAGCCCACTCTGCCACCCCAGTTCAGACATGGCCATATGCAAATCAGTCTGACCCTGTGCCTCGTAGGAACAGTCCAGCCCGAACTGCCAAGCCATGTCTTCCCTGGACCGGAAACAAGCATCCTGGGACCGGTTTCTGGCATTTCAGCCGTCTTCAGCCAGGCTTGCTTGAATCCAGTGGCAAAGTGAGCAAGGGACTCACGTCTGAGCATACCCTGCCAACTTATGGCGAACAAAGCAAAAACCAAAGGAAATGATGGACGGAGTGTTGAACATTGCAAGCACTCACCCCCAGTCAACTGATCTGGGTTTAATCCATCCCCGTTCTTTAGGTTATGCACACATGGCATCTCTCATTCCCAAGCCACCTACGCCATCATACATGCGGGCAGTCATGCACATGTGGCATCTCTCATTCCCAGGCCACAGACGCAGTCATACATGTGGGCAGTCATGCACACGCAGCACTCTCATGCCTGAGCTTCTCTCCAGCATCAGGAACCTTCAGATCTTGAGTCTGCTGCACACAAGGCCTTGTCAATCAATCAGCATTTGTAGAGCGCAGCACTGTCACCCCATGGGGTATCTGGGCACTGGGGTGCGAGCTCTCGGTTGTGCCAGCTCCCCCCATGACATGATTCAAGGAAACGGCGGGAAGAGAGAAGAAACTAGCAGAAAAAGGCAGAACAGAGGGCAGAAAAAGGAGCGAGCAGAAAAGGCAAAACAGCAGAAGAGGGCAAAACAGAGGGCAGAAAAACGAGCAGAAGAGGCAAAACAGGGTAGAAGAGGGCAAAACAGAGGGCAGAAAAACGAGCAGAAGAGGCAAAACAGGGCAGAAGAGGGCAAAACAGAGGGCAGAAAAACGAGCAGAAGAGGCAAAACAGGGTAGAAGAGGGCAAAACAGAGGGCAGAAAAACGAGCAGAAGAGGCAAAACAGGGTAGAAGAGGGCAAAACAGAGGGCAGAAAAACGAGCAGAAGAGGCAAAACAGGGCAGAAGAGGGCAAAACAGAGGGCAGAAAAACGAGCAGAAGAGGCAAAACAGGGCAGAAGAGGGCAAAACAGAGGGCAGAAAAACGAGCAGAAGAGGCAAAACAGGGTAGAAGAGGGCAAAACAGAGGGCAGAAAAACGAGCAGAGAGGCAAAACAGGGTAGAAGAGGTCAAAACAGAGGGCAGAGAAACGAGCAGAAGAGGCAAAACAGGGTAGAAGAGGGCAAAACAGAGGGCAGAAAAAGGAGCGAGCAGAAAAGGCAAAACAGGGTAGAAGAGGTCAAAACAGAGGGCAGAAAAACGAGCAGAAGAGGCAAAACAGGGTAGAAGAGGTCAAAACAGAGGGCAGAGAAACGAGCAGAAAAGGCAAAACAGGGTAGAAGAGGGCAAAACAGAGGGCAGAGAAACGAGCAGAAAAGGCAAAACAGGGTAGAAGAGGGCAAAACAGAGGGCAGAGAAACGAGCAGAAGAGGCAAAACAGGGTAGAAGAGGGCAAAACAGAGGGCAGAAAAACGAGCAGAAAAGGCAAAATGGAAGGCAGAAAAACAAGGAGAAAAGGCAAAACAGGGCAAGAAACAAACAGGGGAGGCACAACAGAGAGCTGCAGGTAGACAGGCAGCAAAGGGTGTTGGACAAGCTGAACAGGAGAACCGGCACGGGAGCTGGTACGAGGACCTGCTTGACCACCAGGCAGCAGAAGGGATGGGAGGAGTGGGATAGCTTGCCCAGATTGACCACAAAGAGGCTCTCGGCCACCTATACGCTGGAAGAATGTTTAATTTGGCACGGCTCTGCACATTTCAGCCTTTAGAGCTGCGCTCTGTGTTTCTGTAGCAGCTTTGTATTCTTCAGGCCCGTACTGCATCCCACAGGCAGTTGAGTACGTTGGCAGAGGGGTCTCTGCGGGAAGAACTTCTTTTCGAAAGGGCAGCATTGCCCGGACTGGTACTGCAGGCACACAAGACGGTTGCCCTCAACACTCTCAATTTGAATGTGCTCTTTTTCAAGTCGAAGCCTACCAGACAGCCCAGCGGTCTGGTTTGCTAAAGACATCTTAAATCAGGAAGCTGACCTAGGAATGCATTCCCCCGCTGCTGACTATTGGCTTTGTGGTTTGTAACTCACATTTTCTGGCTTTCTATTTGCTGCTTTATTTGCTGTAGGCTGTCCAGCTCGAGTTTGTCCCTCCTGTTGCCCAAACCTTGTTACTGGAGTCTTCCACAATCTCGCTTTCTGCAAACAAGCCTTTAAATCTTCTCCTTATCTGGTCATATTCGCTGTACATTCAAAGACAGAGGTCAAATGCCAGACTCTGTCTTCCAGGGAGCTTGGTGTTTACTTTTCTTTCTCTGACTTAAAAGTGAGAGAATTTATGTGACACTCCTGCCGAGTATCCATGCAGGAGGAGAGGGTGTAGGATTTGTTTTACTAGCACACGAAAAAAATTGGGCTGATATTTCAGAATATAGCAAAATTGGTACAAATGAGGCACATTTTGTTTGCAGTTCTGAAGTGTGGTGGAAACAAATATTTGAATGCAATCAAAATACATCAATACACTAGGCGATGACATTTTCACACATTATCGTTTCTGCGCAGAAAAACCATATTTTGGTGGATATGTTATGGTCATTTCAATTGAAAATATGTTGTCTGTAATGGTAATGCGCTACCACACCATGCGTACTCCACAGTACGCCACTCCAAGCCATTCCATTCTACGGCACTCAACGACATGATACTCCAGTCTACGCCCCACCACTCTAAACAGACTACGACACAACACTCGATTCTACGACACTCACTCCACGACACAACACCACTCCAATCTATGCCACTCCACACCACTTACCCTATTCCACTCTACCCCACTTAAATCAACCCTGCTCCACTCCAATTTATCCCACTTCATTTTACACCAATCTACTCCATGCCACTCTGCTCTAATCTACCCTACCCCACTCCAATTTACCCATCCCACCCCAATATTCCACACTTCAATCTACCAGACTTCAATCTACACCATTCTAGCCCAGTCTACCCCAATTCACTCCACTACGATCCAATCTACCCCACTTGACCCTACTCCAACCCAATCTACGCCACTCTGCTCAAATCTACCACAGTCTACCCCACCCCACTCTAATCCACCCCACTCCAATGCACCCCACTCCAATGTACTCCAATCCACCCCACTCCAATGTACCCCAATCCAACCCACTGCACTCTACCCGACTCCACTTCAATCTATCCACACCACTCTACTCTAATCTAATCTACCCCACCCCACTCCAATGTACTCCAATGCACCCCACTCCAATGTACCCCAATCCAACCCACTGCACTGCACTCTACCCGACTCCACTTCAATCTATCCACTCCACTCTACTCTAATCTACCCCAGCCCACTCCAATGTACTCCAATGCACCCCACTCTAATGTACCTCAATCCAACCCACTGCACTGCACTCTACCCGACTCCACTTCAATCTATCCACACCACTCTACTCTAATCTAATCTACCGCAGCCCACTCAAATGTACTCCAATGCACCCCACTCCAATGTACTCCAATCCACCCCACTCCAATGTACCCCAATCCAACCCACTGCACTCTACCCGACTCCACTTCAATCTATCCACACCACTCTACTCTAATCTAATCTACCGCAGCCCACTCAAATGTACTCCAATGCACCCCACTCCAATGTACTCCAATCCACCCCACTCCAATGTACTCCAATCCACCCCACTCCAATGTACCCCAATCCAACCCACTGCACTGCACTCTACCCGACTCCACTTCAATCTATCCACTCCACTCTACTCTAATCTAATCTACCGCAGCCCACTCCAATGTACTCCAATGCACCCCACCCCAATATACTCCAATCCACCCCACTCCAATGTACCCCAATCCAACCCACTGCACTGCACTCTACCCGACTCCACTTCAATCTATCCACTCCACTCTACTCTAATCTAATCTACCCCACCCCACTCCAATGTACTCCAATGCACCCCACTCCAATGTACTCCAATCCACCCCACTCCAATGTACTCCAATCCACCCCACTCCAATGTACCCCAATCCAACCCACTGCACTGCACTCTACCCGACTCCACTTCAATCTATCCACTCCACTCTAAGCTACCCCAGCCCATTTTACCACACTCCGTTCTGAATGTATCCCACTCCACAGCAATCTATCCAAATCCTCTCCACTTTAATCGACCCCACTTCACTCCAATCACCTCACTCCAATCGACCACACTCCACTCAAATGTACCCCACTCCATTCCAATCTAACCCATTTCACCTCAATCCAAACTACCCTACCCCATACTACCCTACTCCAATCTATCCCTTCCCAACCGGCACAACCCCACGCCACCATCATATAATCTACTCCCCCACTCTAGCCGACCACACTCTACCCCACTCCAATCCAACCCACTCCAAACTACCCCAATGTGTGATGTCATTAAGCCTGGCCACTACAGACAAAAGGGCTGCAGCGCTGTAAAGTACTCACGTCACTGGTGTCATATTAGACGCTATACGCCTACACCAATCACTTTACCCAAGGGAAGGACTTTTAAACTGGCGTAACAACCGAAGGTGCCCACGAAACTCAGTGGCGTGAAATCCGTGCCCAAAAGTGTTTGCAAGGAGTAGGCAGGTTAAAATGGGCCCTGGCTACCGGAACCGTAGGACGCCATCACGAAAGCTCCTAGAGGCCCTCTCAGTCTTTGGACACGTGCCCCGGGTCTGGCCGCCAGGGGGCAGGAGCGGGGCGAGAATTGGACACTGTACGAGTTTAATGACGGGGGGGGGGGGGGGAGAAGGGCGTAAGCCCTGGGATGGATATTATCTCCCCAGAACCATCATGAAACGCACATTGTGAAGTTCTTCAGGGGTAGTAAGCGCTATATAAATGCAATTTAAAGTGCCGGCCCAAGGAACTATTTTATTGCATAATAATGTAGGTTCCAGAGCGGCTGCACCCAGGAAAGAACAGTTGAACCTAAGAAGTGTGCTGGGGATTAGGAGGGGCGTTAAAACCGGTAACCGCCCTGGCAGTAATGGAACAAGCAATGTTGCAACCTTGCATTTGTTGTTATCAGGATTGCATCCGTTTGTTGTTAATGTGTAGATTCCATCACGAGTACCTTATGCAACTTGGCTGGTTCTATTTTAAGCGCTCTGACACCTTTAAGGAAAGTTCGCGCTATATAACATTGCATTAAATGAATAAATAAACTGAGACAGTTTGTGATATAGCGCCCAGTGTTAACTGACGCACCCCAAGGCACTTGTTGCGTGGTGGGAGTGAAACCCATGAATAATTTTGATGGCGGGGATGGATGCGGGCTCGGTTCCGGTCCCGGATACGCACCATTAATATAAACAACCGCAATGGACCGCACTCCGCTAGCTCCTCCTCCGGGTCGCCCCAAGTTCAACAAGTACTTACTTGCACCCACTGGGGTGAACCACTCAAGAACTTCATGTACCAGCTTCCCTTGGGGCGACCCGGAGGAGGGGCTAGCGGAGTGCGGTCCATTGCGGTTGTTTACGCACCATTAAGCTGGTGACATGAAGCGGCCACGGTCAGCGCGCGCTGCCGCGGCCTGGGCCCCCTCCAAGGGGGAGGGAACCAGGGGGACCCGAGTGATGGGGCCAGGCCCTGCCGTGGTCCTGAGGCGGCTGCGCATGCGTGTCCACGCAGTTCAGGGGACTCGTAACTCGTCGGTGGCTCTGGGTGTCTGCAAATCCTTCTGGGGGCACGAGGGAGACCGGAAACCTTTTGCTCGTTTAATTAACCCCGGTTAAGTGCACTTTTTCGACTCTGGCGCTGTTTACTCACCCATTTGGGCAGAGAGGTGGTGAACCGCTTTGCACGTCTGTGGTGTTAGCTCCATACAAACTCCCCGAGGAGGCCAGGGAGATTGTGAACTTCGCTGCAGTAAGGGGGGCTTGCCTGCTCTGAGGTTAGCTCTGCTGAATACATATGAGTAAAGAAAGGCGGAGGTCTGTGGAGTGGGGTGCTGTCCTAGTTACGTTTACCTGTGTGTCCTAGAGGCAGGGCTTTAAGTGGGCCGGGTCTCACCGGGTCTGAGCACCGGCAGTTTTTTTAAGGGGGCCTGGAAACGGGTCTCTATCGGGCTCTCTTTTGTGTCCTGGCACAGGCGGCCCGTTTTTTTTTTCCGGATTTGCAGTGACAGCAGCACTTCGATGTGCGCGTGGTGCAGAGGCGCAACTAGAGCCAAATTTCGGGGGGCTAACCAAAAATTTCGGGGGGGGGGCTGAATCTTTAAACAGTAGGCAGAGTGGCGCTGATTTCGGGGTTGGGGGGGCTCAATCTAGGCAGAGTGGAGCTGCAGGGGCTCTTAGAAGGGGTGAAACAACAGCGAGGCCTCATTAACATGCATATGGTCTTTTTAAAGACCTGTGAAGTGCTCGGGCGCGGCTTTGTGCCTGCCCGGGAAGGTGTCTCATCCCAGGCTGCCACACACGGGGAGGGGGGGGGGGGGGGCTGAAGCCCTTTGAGTTCAATGGGTGTTGCGCGCCTGGCGTGGTGAGCCTTGTAGAGAAAGGGAAATCCTTTAAAGAGAGTCTTTTTCTCTATGGATTTCCCTTCTGTTTTTGAAACTCAGGAGCAGCAACATTGTCGTGGTGTCACTTTTTCAATATTATATACAAGCTATAGTTGCTGCTTATTTATCTTATGCAACTAACAACCACTGACAAAGCCAATAGTCCTGACACGTAGGTATGATGTGACTTGTATCATATATCTGGACGCAATGACAGAAACAGCAAAATACAAGTCGGGCAGCACACTATGCTAAACACAGATTTTTAGCTTACGTGTTTTTAAGCCACGCCCTTAATTACATTGACCACGCCCCTTTGGGAGACCCCTTAGTTTTTTCCTCCCACTTAAAGCCCTGCCTAGAGGCGGGTGGGTTTCGGTAACGCACACAACGCTGGAGGGGGGGTGGAGAGCCAAGTAGCTTGTTCGTACTTTCAGAAGACGGTTCTTTTCGCTAACGCTGTATTTTGAAGGGTATCTGGTTTTTTTAAAGTTTATTTTTAACTGCTTTGCCGACACGCATCTGACCCCTTCCCAGCCCCCAGTCCTGGAAGGGCACTGGCTGACGGGGCCCTTGTTAGTCGCTCCAGAGCCCCGAGCAGGCACTGGTGTTAAAGGGCAGCTCGCTGGTCGTGCCAGGACGATGGGGGAGGGGAGGGCACCTGTCGGAGTGACGCACACAGGGGCCTGGCAGCTGCCCCTCGTAAATAAGAAACACATCCCTCAGGTATGTGTGGGTCCTGAAATATCACCGCGGCAAGCGGTGCCACCACCGGTGCCTGCTGCCGCCCAGCTATTCTCGGTCCGCTCTGCGCGGGGTGCCGCGGGCATCTCTCTCCCCTGCTGGCAGCTGGTCGGCTACGGGTCTTTGAAGACTGTCCCGGGCGCCATCCTCCGGGCACTACACGGGTGCTGCACGAGGGGTGCGGCGCCAGAGATTCCGGAAGACTCGTGCCAGCCCAGGGACTCCTCCCCACACCCTAGGAGGAGAGAGTTCTGTAAACTAATCAGGGATTCCCGGTGTTCGCCAGCTTTCAATGGTGGCATGTCATGTTGCCCTACACGACCTAGCCTCTAGGTGTGATCAAATCTAATAAATGCTATATCGTGTCTAGACAGTAGATATCACTGCTGCCAATGCCATTCTCTCAGGCCATTAGATGTCACTGTTGCCATACTGTGCCCAGCCGCTAGAGGTCACTGTTGCCTTACCGTGCCCAGTCGCTAGATGTCACTGTTGCCAATGCCATACCGTGCCCAGCCTCTAGAGGTCACTGTTGCCAAGGCCATACCGTGCCCAGCCGCTAGATGTCACTGTTGCCAAGGCCATACTGTGCCCAGCCGCTAGATGTCACTGTTGCCAAGGCCATACTGTGCCCAGCTGCTAGATGTCACTGTTGCCAAGGCCATACCGTTCCCAGCCACCAGATGTCACTGTTGCCAAGGCCATACCGGTCACTACTGAAAGTGAGCAGGGGTCTGGCAGGACTCAATACTAGGATTCCATGTAGAGCACCAGGACATGACTGGGGTGCATGCAGTCACAACTGTAGAGTCAGACAGTGAATGAACCCCTTCTGCTGCTGTAGCACCTCTAGCTGCAGGAACACGAAGGGACGCTCCTATCGCAGTGCCAGTACCACTAAGCCAGGCCACACCCCAAGCAGGAAGAGGCACTGGTGTGCCCAGGACGAGCCAGGCCGCGCCACGACCCAAGCACGAAGAGCCACTGGTGTGCCCAGGACGAGCCAGGCCGCGCCACGACCCAAGCACGAAGAGCCACTGGTGTGCCCAGGACGAGCCAGGCCGCGCCACGACCCAAGCACGAAGAGCCACTGGTGTGCCCAGGACGAGCCAGGCCGCGCCACGACCCAAGCACGAAGAGCCACTGGTGTGCCCAGGACGAGCCAGGCCAGGCCTCTCCTTCCAGCTGAATAATGCAGTCATGGGATCACACACATGCAGTTGGAGAACCCTTCCCACGAGCTCCAATGCTGGCCCGGGGCAGGCCAGTCACCTGCCCAGGGAGGAGTGATAGTTTTCTTATTCAACTCTGGCATTTGTTGTCTGATTTCCATTATAAATGTTGGACTACAAATACCAGAATGCAATGAAAACCGAAGTGCCCCCCCCTACTCATACCAGACATGGAGCAGCTTGGGACCAATCCACCTCTGCCTCATAAGGGACACCATGTGTGTATGTACATATTAGTGCTTTAACAACGCTGCTGAGGAGCAACGCAGCAAGGCACACTGCTACGTTAAGGAAATAACAGCGCTAGAAGACAGCGCACAGAGCGACCCGCTCTGAAGATCACTGGAACCTGGCTCTGGTCGAATACAGCACTCTCCTACACCGCTCGATGTCATTGACAGCAATGTCATATTTTTCTTGGCCACTAGGTGTCTCTGTCATATTGTGTCAGGTCACTAGATTTCAATGTATGTGTCCACAGCTTTTAGATGGCGCTGTTGCCATTGTCGTGCCAGACTTGGCCTCTAGGCGTCTCTGCGGACATCAACATATCCCAGAAGATGATAAAGCGTCACCAGGGATGTTTGATCCAGTCCCAGGGTTTCAACCAATGCATTCTGGCAGCGGAAGCCGCGCTTCCCATCAGTGGAACGGACTGGACTACATTTCCGTAATGTACAGGTTTGTAAAAAAGAAGCATTCTGTCCTTGATGACGTGGCGTCATCTGACAAACACATATATGTAATTTGTCTGTGGTCATTTAATAATATGTGTAAACACAGACATGTATTTACTCTGGCTTTATATATTCTTCCTCGCCAATATAAAGTTTCTCTGTTGGATCTGGGCTGACATAAAACACACTTCACCTACTTTTAAACCAACACAGACATAATTAAACACCTTTGGGCAAGCAGCAACACGGATGAAGAGGGGTGCATAGGGCAATACAGACGAGGGAGGTCGGGCAAGCAGCAACACGGATGAGGAGGGGTGCATGAGGCAACACGGACGAGGGTGGCCGGGCAAGCAGCAACACGGATGAGGAAGGGTGAGGGTGGCCGGGCAAGCGTATTTGCCTGCCTACTATGTATTGCAATTTCCGTCTGTTTTTTTTTTTTACAGTGTGTATGTAAAGCGCTCTGATACCTACGGGTTAAGCTAGCTCTATATACAACTTTTAAAATAAATAAAGAAGGGTGCATGGGGCAACACGGACGAGGGTGGCCGGGCAAGCAGTACCACGGACGAGTGAGCGAGGGTGGGTGCTCAAGCAACCACACAGACGAGGGAGGATAGGCAAGTATCGACAAGGCTAGGGCGCTCGACCTCGGACCTGGGGAACTGGGTTCAAGTCTCGGTAATGACGCTGAACATCCTGTGATTCTGGGCAAATCACTTAATCTCCCCGTGCCTAACAAAAATGAATGTGTGTCCTCATGTAACGTAACTGGAACTGGTGCTATGTAAAGTGCTCTGATACCTGATTGGATTCGGGTCAAGTTTGCACTATATAAAACTCTGGAAAAAAAAAAGAGGGACGAGGGATGGCATAAGGAACACTAAGGGTGGAGAAGTACATGAGGGTGCCAGCTACAAAAGGCACACTCTAGTAGAGTCCTTTAACACAAAGAAAAAGTAGTGTCTAACAAAATGATCAGTGGAAGGGTACAAGTAATGCGTCCATGCTCCAATGTGCCTCACCAAGTGTACCTGTACTTGCACGACTAGCTCATCAAGGCTCATACAAAGGAAGAGACGAAGGCTTTTGGGACCGCCTCCATCGGTCTGTTTCACTGCTTGAGACTGACTCTAAACCAAGAGATATACTTGCTTTTAGATGAATTAAACCCCGATGCCCTCTTTTTGACAGAAACCTGGCTCCACTCCGAATCAGTACCTGATATCATCCAGGCCCTACCCAAAGAATACCAAATTTTACGCGCAGACCGCACTATTGGGAGAGGGGGTGGCTTAGCAATTATCTACAAAGACTGCTACAGTTGCCGCAGTTTTTCAAACCCATCACCCAACTGCGAAAGCCTCGCCTTTTCTCTTGACTTTTCCCCACTAGTACTTTCTCGGGGACACTTGTATACCGTCCACCTGGGACCATGGGACAATTTCTCAATGCGGGATGTTATGGGAGTGCTTAGATAAATGAATGACTGGTTAAGCAGGGAACCAGATTAAGTTAAAAATACCTATGAGTATACCCCTCCTGAATCCTTTATTCTAGGGTACTCATGGTATCCATAAAAACTATATTTTGGGGTTGTTTTGAACTTAATTATGTTCAAATGTACCCTCAATTGATTGCCAACATGTTTCGGCCCATATAGGTAGCCCGGTCGGGTCTGTGGGCCTTAGTCAGGGCGTTATGTTTCTGTGCCTTATTCTTAAGGTCCCTGCCGTGTAACAGTGCATGTGCTACATGCAACCCAAACCGTGAGGCCTAATGCACTCACCTGTCCGTATTTTTACTCCAACTTCAGTAGATTTTCTACTGATTGATGCCTACTAGCATCATGCAGCTCTCATGTGTTAGGGTGCTGTCCTGTAGTCAAACATTCATCAAGGATACCGCACCGCCGTTCCACCTCATCGAACACATCGTCTGCCGTCGGAGACGATGTGTTCGATGAGGTGGAACGGCGGTGCACCCTAACACATGAGATCTGCATGACGCTGGCAATCAATTGAGGGTACATTTGAACATAATTAAGTTCAAAACAACCCCAAAATATAGTTTTTATGGATACCATGAGTACCCTAGAATAAAGGATTCAGGAGGGGTATACTCATAGGTATTTTTAACTTAATCTGGTTCCCTGCTTAACCAGTCCTTCATTTATCTAAGCACTCCCATAACATCTTTGTTTGAGTCCGCCCAGAGAGTACCATCTTCTCTGGGTGTGGAGTATCTGCCTATGATGAAGCATGTCACTATTATGTGAGTGAGGCTTTTACTTCAATATCTTTGATATTCCACCTGATAAGTAGGTAGCTGAATAACACCCTCACACATCCTTAGAGCGGGTTGTTCTACCAGTCTAACAGTAGTTGCTGATTGTGAAAAAAAGTTTATCCGGGAGAACGCAACTACGTTGTTTATTCTCTCACTCTCTTTGTGTGAAAAATGAATACAATTTCTCAATGCCCTGACTTCCTCGATAGCCAATCTTGCGTGTAGGTCAGAAAATTACACACTCCTAGGGGATTTTAATATCCATTTTGATGACACCACGGACCATAATGCCTCAGATTTGACTAATAGCCTTGCTGCCTTACAACTTCAACAACTAGTAATGAAACTCACTCACTCTAAGGGTCACCTCCTGGATCCCATCTTTAGCAAATGCACAGATCTCCTGGTGGGAAACCATTTCCTGATCCCCATCTTTTGGGCCACTGCACATACCCTTCCTTCCTCCACTATAGTTACTCGGAAGGAACGTAATTGGTCAAAACTTCCCCAGGCTGAGTGGGCATTGACCCTCGAAGCGTCTAGACCATTCTGCAACCTTGACCCTACCCTAGCCAACGAAAACTATAATAGATGGATTTCAAACTCATTAGATTCTGTACTCCCCATAAAATGCATTAAACCTAAGCGCGGCACTAAGACTGCCCCCTAGTATTCCCAAGACTTGCAAGAAAGTAAACGTCAATGCAAAAAACTGAAGAGGAAATGGCGTCTGGACTACTCACTTCCCAGAAAAATCACATATAGAGCCGCGATAAAATCTTATAAAAACGAAATTAAAATCTCGCAAGCGGCCTTCTACGAAAACAAGATCAATGCAGCGGCCTCCAAGCCTAGGGAAATCTACCAAATTACAAAAACCCTTCTCAAACTCCCAGAAAAAAAACCAAATCCCCTTAATGCCCAATCCCGCTGCAATGATCTGGTAGAGTTTTTTTTATAATAAAATTCAAACTATCTACACCTCCTTTCCTCATACCCAGATTCCCACATCGGCCATTAAACCTATTGAGACAGAGCGTCACTCCCCAGTAACACTTGATAACCTTCCCTTTCTTGATTGTTCCATGCTACAGTCCCTCATGCTTCAGGTTAAATCTGGTTCTCCTAACGACCCAGCACCCCCGCGCTCTCTGCTATCAGTCACCACACATATTCTACCCACCATTCTTGATCTACTCAATGCCTCCCTAGCTACCGGGACAGTCCCGCTCCCCTGGAAACGGGCTATGGTTAAAGCCCTCCTAAAAAAACCCAGCCAACAACCCTGGGAACTACCGTCCAATTTCCTTATTACCTTGGCTCAGCAAGATTATAGAGAAACACGTCAACAAGACTTTGACAGAGTTTCTAGAGATCAATCACCTGCTTGGCCCCTCCCAGACAGGATTTCGACCCATGCTTGGGATTGAGACCGCCCTCGTCGCCGTGACAGAGGAGGCAAGGAGGATCATGGATCAGGGAGGCAGTGCCACCTTTGACACTGTAAATCATAAGATCTTACTGCAAAGACTTACCAACCTAGGAATCTCAACAAAAGCTCTCAGATGGTTTGAATCCTTCCTGTCTGACCGATCCTTCCAGGTCTTCGAGGGCGACGTCACCTCTCCTAGCAAACCGTTCGGATGTGGTGTGCCGCAGGGCTCTTCCCTGAGCCCGACGCTTTTTAACATTTATATGAGCCCCCTTGCTGAGATCGTCCGCCCCTGCGGGATAAAAATTGTTACCTATGCGGACGAAACTCAGTTAGTGGTGGCCCTAAACTAACCTCACACCGGTGACCTCATGGATGACATCATCTTGTCTCAAACTAAATGGAGACAAGACAGAGTTGATGCTCCTAGGTAACTCCCCTAACAACATCATTAATTCCCTCTGGCCAGTGTGTCTCGGACCAACCTCCACTCCCAAGGACTCAATTAAGAGCCTGGGCATTTGGCTGGACAAATCTTTTAATTTTAAATACCAGGCAGCCAAACTTTCAGCCACCTGCGTCGGTATACTTAGGCTCACACGGAAAATTCTTCCTCTATTACCCTTAAAGGTTTTCAAATTATGATCCAGGGTCTTATTTTATCTCGTCTGGACTTTGGGAATGCCTTCTACTTAGGGGCCCCCCAGGCTACCCTAAACAAGCTCCAGGTCATCTAGTACTGTGCAGCACGAACCCTCCTTCAGATCCCTCGTTGCCTCTCTGTCAAGTCCGAACTGAGGAAACTTCACTGGCTACCAATCAGGGAAAGAATATTATTCAAGACCCTATGTATTGCTCATCGAGCCTTTTGGAAAACGGGCGCCATTATTAACCACTCCATGATTTCTCCCTACTTTCCCAATAGACCACTCCGATCAGCCTCCTTGTTTCTGGTCACAGTGCCCAGGATCAAGAGAGCCAGATCCGAGGGCCGGTCGTTCTCCTACAACTCGGCTAAACTCTGGAACTCTCTTCCCCTACACCTACGTTCAGAGCCCAACCATCTACCCTTTCGAAAAAAGCTAAAAACCCTGCTGTTCAACAAATCAGACTAGGTTCTCTCTCCGTCTCCCCATACTCGACTGTCTATAGCGCTAGGACGCCTCAGGGTAGCTATCGCGCTCTACAAATGATCTTTCCATTCCATTCCAATGGAACCACACGTGGCTTCTGTTCTTGGGAGAGTTATCGAACATGGCATTGGGAAAGGCATTTCCCTCGATGGAGAGATTGGTGACGCTTCAAGCTATGGTGCGGAACCTCTCTTCCAGGCAATCCGTTACAGTCAGGCAGTGCCACTCTCTGTGGGTCCATGGAGGACCGGGGAGCCCACACGCAGGATCTGTTGACCAGATGCAGAAGAGATGCTCCATATCAATATCCAGGAGCTTTGGGCCATAGGAATGGGTCTACAGGCTTCCTCCGAAGACAGGCAGGTCGAGCAGTCCTCCTCAGGATGGACAACACCACATTGATGTTTTACATCCTCAAGCAGGGCGCAACGAGGTCCCGGCCTCTCGTGAAGAGGCACAACTGCTATGGGACTGGGCCATGTTTCACATCATCACCATTACCGTGGAGCATCTGCCGGAACAATCAGGTGGACGTCTTTAGTCGGACGCTGACTGCCACGAGTGGGAGCTTCACCAGGAGCACGTGGACCCCATCCTCCACAAGTGGTGTCACCCCACACTGAACCTGATCGCCACCAAGAGCAACAGGAAAGGCCAGTGCTATGCCAGCAGGTTTTGGCAAACACAAACCAAGGGAAATGCCTTTTCGATCAAATGGTCCATGGTCTTTGCTCACGCCTTTCCTCAGTTTCCTCTGATCCCCACGGTACTAAGGAAGGCAACAGAAGATCACCGTAGCCTGATTCTCATTGCCCTGGTGTGGCCACACCGGTACTGGTACAGCAAACTCCTCAAAATATCTGTACTCCAAGCTCCTCTCCAGACACAATGACGAGATGCTCCATCACAACCTAAAGTTGTTGAACTTGACAGTGCGGCACCTGACCACTTAGCATTGGTCACTTGAATCTGTGGATGGAATACAGGAACATCCGCGTGCAGGCAACGAGCACCGGCAACCACGAAGACATTACGCAAAGGATTCCATGCAGTTTACATGCAGACGCACCAAATACATTCATGCTTCTTGGACCTCGCCAAGAGTGTCTTAGATACTCATGGGTGCGTGCCCATCTTGCTGCCAAATCTAGATTTCAAAGAATAGAGGACACCTCATCTACTTCACTGCCACAAAGCAGTTTATGAAAGGACTCTTCAGAACGTTGCCTCCTGTACGGCACCCTCCGGTGCCATGGAAGCTCAACACTGTCTTGAGCAAGCGTATGCTCCCTCCATTCAAGCCAATCCACAAGAGGCATCTACAGTTCATCTCTTGGAAGACAGCGTTTCTCCCCATCAGCAAGAAGAGTAGGAGAGACGCAGGCTTTTGCGGTGAAAGAACCCTTCTTCTGCACGCTTCGTCCTAAGGTCCAATACGAAATTCATACTCATAGTCCTCATTGACTTTCATTTGAATGAACCTGCCCTACTTGGCTCATCGTCCCCAAACCCCGCAGGGTCAGCAGAAAGACCATTGCACTCGTCAGATGCATGCAGATGCATTAGGTTTATATGGACGAAACAAAGGACATATGTTATTCCAGCCTACTCTTATGTCCTTTGGCCAGCCAGTGAGGGGCTGACCTCTGTCAGCTGGGTAGGGTAGCACGTTGACTGGCAGCCTGCGTCACCTTCTGCCACAGCGCAGCCAAGTGCCCGCTTCAGGGACGAGTGATGGCGCGATCCACCAGGAGCAGGGCTGCAAATGCCGCACTCTAATCTGGTGTAGCCATAAAAGACATCAGAAGTGCAGTTACCTGGAATGGCGGGCACACGGTCACGAAGCACTGGCGTCTGGATGTGAGCACAGAAGCCGACTCAGCAGCGGGACAGGCAGTCTTCCGCAACCTCTTTCAGAAAAGGCGAACATGATCTGCTTTGTTGATATGTACTGCTTACTATCATGATTCAAGCATGATAATGTATCAAAAATCCAATGCTGGAGAAGAAACGGTTAATAGGGCCGAGCTGAAGGCGAGGGACTTTAACAAGGGAGCGGGACTTTAATAGCTGGTATAGCCCAGCTACGAAGGGCCATAAGGCTATTAGAACATTCTGCCACAAGAGGGCAGAATGTTCCAACAAATAAAACAAAGGCCTCTCGGAGTTCGAGGGGTGTAAACTCCCTCAGGCTCCGAGAGGCCTTTGAAATCAACATTGGAATGTTGCTTTGCGGGCCTTTAGCAGCCTGTAAAAGCACGGAGCACTCCACTGTCTTCAATACAGCTCCCAACATTCCAATGTTGTAATTACCAATAACTCCAGTTCTCCGGCCTTTGTAGCTTTCATATCTTCACATGCAACTCTCGCTTCATTTATTACATACTCTACTACACTTTGCGTTATGAAATCTGAACGATGGCGGCCACTAGAGGGGGTTAGCGAGCTAGCACTGCCACCTCAAAGGCTGAAGTTCGGATTGTTTCAAATGAGGTGGATGTGTTAATAAAGAAAGACTGTTGTTGAGGCCAATGGCCATTTTAACACTGTTTACTCCTATTTAAGATTATCAGGGATTCCCTGCCTGACGTCGGGGAATGATTCAAGTATGTGAATATAAGGAACATTCCAACGCTGGAGAACTGGAGTTTCAGGTAAGTAACACATTTCATATATTCCGTGAGAAAAATGATCACCAAAAGGTTTGTGAACACTCCCAAGCTTGTGTCTTTGTGCTTATTTACCCCCCTCAGTATGCGTCCCCGCTTGAGCAGTGGTACTCGCACATAAAATTACAAGTTTGTGACTAACAAAATGTAAGTTGCACTCATAAAAGCTTTGCCACCTAGATACACAAATAGCTTTGTGAATCATGCCCACAGTTTTGTAAAAATTAAACACATTGTGGGCACTGTATAATGAAAAGATTTGTATAGTGAAAAGATTTGCATAATGAAAAGCTTTTGATTAGTCTTTGAAGCCCTGTTGAGGTGACCGTCAAGCGACAAGGGACGGCCATATTGCTTTTCTTTGGAGGGAACGTCCTTGCCTCCACGAAGCTACTACTTAGATCAGCCAAGAATAAGGTTGGGACAAATTCAGACCCAATGATCACAGCCCATCAGACTCCCTGACCCTGGATGTCAGGAGCTCACACGCATAAGGTATTGAAAAATAAGCTGGTACTTTACCACATTTTGGACGAACATCCTACACACCTTTAGCCCCAGTCTCTGTACGAACCTCCTCTCGCAGGCTTCACAAGTTCAGTGGCAGCCACTTCAACTGTGAACAGCTTTGACCACTCAGAGCTACACTCTGCAGACCCCCAGACCCGGTGTACACTCCCCCTTGCATCTAATATAACACTAGCTATGCTCTGCACACACCGTCAGCTATCTATATGTAGTATCTGTATAGTGCAGACCTAGCTAAAAGACAGCAGAGCACGCTATAGGGGCAAAGGCAACGAAGAGTTGATTGGGTTCTGGGATTCGAGGTGGAGTGTTACTGCATCATAAAGCAGTGTTCTTTAAGGATGGGGTATCTTCAATAAGCCTGGGTGGAGTTCGCAGAGTTCCGCAGTGACCAAAACACTCAGCCGTGCTACGCCTAGTTCCACAAGTGGCGGAGTGCACTTGGTTATGCCTGTTCGCATTGATAGTCAGCGCCGGGTGTTTGGCCTTGGCTTGAAAATGAACGCGAATGGCATCATGCGCAGTGCAAGACGGTGCTGCTTTTTTTCTGCCCTCTCGAGTAGATTTTCTACTTAAGCGGCAACTTTCTCAACGTGAACAGAAGATTCCTCAACGCGAGCGGCCGTGACCACCGCCGACCCCCTGCATTGAGAAATCCAACTGCCCGCGTTGAGAAGTCTCGCTGGGAGGTGAATTATTCTCGCTCGCGCTTGCCAACTTGAGGCTGGGGAGCGCGAGCGAGGAAAAATCTCGGAAGTCTGCGTGCTCCGCGGAGTCCGGAAAACTCAGCAAACTCTGCGAATGGCGTATGAATATGCGGATTTCATTCCAAATCCCGGGTGCACAGACTGAGAAAGCCTGGTACCTTGTTTTTTTGTGTCTCGCCTACTAGACGGGGCATGTGCTGTTTGTTGTGAGATATATTGCAAGCTTACATGGACTTAAAGACGGCCCATTGCTTACCATTGGTTGAAGTGATTGTAGCTCTCATTTGCTTGCTTCTTATTCATTACCGATTATAGGCTTTCTTTCCTCTTCTTGTGTTTGTCCCACCCCTGGAGCATGGGTGCATTACTGTGTCCTTACTCCACTTGCCTTTTTAGATACTTTTTTCTTTTTGTTTAGGCACTCCTCAGAAAGTGCATCTGTTTTCCAGCTGTCTCTCTAGAGTGCTTTGCTTTCCCTCTTTGTGCTGCTCTTTTCTCAGCCACGTGGCTCTCCCAACGCCTCCCTGTGATGCACTCGCCATTGTCTGCTCCCCCACCCTCATTCCTTTCTTACCCTTGTGCTTCTCCCCTTCCACCTCCCTGTTGCTCTCTCTCACCTGTTTTTTCTCTCCTGTGCGCCATGTTGCACTCCCTCTCCCCGTGCTCCACGTTGCTCTCCCTCTCACCCATGCTCCATGTTGCACTCCCTCTCCCCGTGCTCCACGTTGCTCTCCCTCTCACCCTGCTCTCCCTCTCACCCATGCTCCATGTTGCACTCCCTCTCCCCGTGTTCCACGTTGCTCTCCCTTTCACCCGTGCTCCATGTTGCTCTCCCTCTCACCCGTGCTCCACATTGCACTCCCTCTCCCCCGTGCTCCACGTTGCTCTCCCTCTCACCCGTGCTCACCGGCATTAGCATACGTCACCCATGACTCTCGTCGTAAATAGACATATTGCCTCTTATATACGAAAGAATTGTGAGCAAAACGTTTAAACCCCCCCCCCCCCAAATCATGCAAACGAATCACCACCGAGCCGGAGTGCACTGTGGACGAGCCTCGTCTCCACTGTCATGCAAACTGGAGGGAAGGGGGAGAAGGATAGAGTGGGCGAGGGGGTGGAGAGCAGGAAGAGACAGCAGAGGGAAGATTGGTAACCAGGGAGTTACCACCCCAATGCAGTGCGTAATCTGTAAAAAACTTAAGTGCCAGGGCCCTTGTCTGGAGGCCACTGCCGCCTGCACCACCCATTGCCCGTCAGCGCTGCCAAAGCCAGAACCAATACAACTACTAACCATCGCACTGCTAGAAGTGTGACAATTAAAACTATCACAAGGCCACACAAACCTATAATAATGGTGTGAGCATCAGGGGTTTCCGTTTTTAATGTATATAGATATAGTAAATGCTGTTGTTGTGCTTATCTCAACATTTGACAGACAGCGCCACCATGTGGTAGACTGTCACTACAGCCGGTGCTGGCAATTAAGTGCAGTTGCTTACACCAGATACCACTGGCTCAAATCAAGCACTGCCCCAATGAGGCATGGGAGGGTGGTGGACATGATCCTCAGAGGGTACAAGGCTCCCTCGTGGGAGGTGCGCTGTGTCCCTTACCCTCAGCCCACTACTCTTATGGCAAGAGAACACTAGCCAAAGGCTGCAACCTGGACTCAGTGCATGGGGGCAACCAGAGGCTGCGAGAGAGGAGAGGGGGGTCAATAGAGAGAGTCCAGGGCCCACCGAGGTCTACGCACAACCACATTAGACGAGGAAGCAACCCACGAAGCACCACAGCATTCTGCCAAGACCAATGAGAGGGCCCACGGGGTACTGGGCAGAGTCAGAAAGGGGGGCACCCTCGACAGCACGAACAAGGCCCTCTCCTTCAGCACTCGACCCACATTTGTTGAAAACCGACAGCACGGAGGCACCTACGTTTGTAAGCTTGCCTCAACTGAACTTTGCCGCACTTCTTATCAAGTGTCAATTACAAGTCTTACCCTCTGAATACTTTACACGTTCCTTGTGCAGATCAGCGTAAGTAACTTAAGGGCTCACACTGACGTTTGCAAGAGAACTGCGGTATCCTTTTAGGAGTGCCATGAATGGACCAACACTTCCTTTATAAAAATGTGCGGCCCTAAAGAGCACAGCAAAGGCGTGCGTTTCTTCTTGAATGTTCTTCTAAGTTACTTTGTTTTTGCTACGCCGCTCTTTGTTTTTGCTACGCCACTCGTTTATATTTTTATGGCCACGTCTTAATGGATAATAGAACATTGGACCGTTGAGAGCTTCATTGGAGACGATGGAGCAGCTCCGGGCTTATAATGGCCGGTACAAACCTTCCGTTCTCCAACATTCCAATGTTTGTCTTCATGTTTCCCCCTTTTCAATTTAGAACATTCTACCCTCCATTTGTGGAATGTTCTAAGAGCCTTATAGGCCTTCTGTCTCGGGCTATACCGGTTGTTAAAGACCCTCCCCCTCGTTATAGGCCCTCGCCTGGGGCTCAGGCCTTCAACTCTAGTTCAGGGCGTTTAACAACCAGTAGAGCCCTTGGCAGCGGGCTTTAATAGAACCAGCAGTGTAGTAACGGCACAAGTATTTATTCCAAAGGATAAACACAGATGACAGCTGGGATAACACACAACTGCAATCTCAGAACCTAACACTTTTTAGCACAATTGCACACGCTAAAGCAATACACATGTATCAATCCTTACGAGTTGACAGCATTACGGATTTTTTAAAATGTTTGTTTATATAGATCCCAGTAATCGCGTTTCGTTTGTTTTCACGAAGCCACTTCTTTCAAATATATTTTGCAGAGCACAAAACCAGTTTCCTGGAAGTTTGGGTAACTAGGGTAACAATAGTGCACACCCCCTTTCAAGGGTAACAATGGTTCACACTCCCTTCGCAGGGTAACAATGGTGCACACCCCCTTTCAAGGGTAACAATGGTGCACACCCCCTTCGCAGGGTAACAATAGTGCACACCCCCTTTCAAGGGTAACAATGGTTCACACTCCCTTCGCAGGGTAACAATGGTGCACACCCCCTTTCAAGGGTAACAATGGTGCACACCCCCTTCGCAGGGTAACAATAGTGCACACCCCCTTTCAAGGGTAACAATGGTGCACACCCCCTTTCAAGGGTAACATTGGTGCACACCCCCTTCCCTTCAATAATACATATGCCACAATTACAAGTAAAAATGCATCCATGTCTAATCAGGGTGATCAAAGGTGCAATATAAGGACTGGTGAAGAGAACACAATGGTGATCAAATGGAGCCATACAGGGACTGGTGAGGAGAACCACAGGTGGTGAGTAGCCCGGCAGGGACTGGTGAAGAGAAAACAATTATGATAAAAGGTGCACTACAGGGACTGGTGAAGAGAACACAATAGTGATCAAAGGAGCCATACAGGGACTGGTGAAGAGAACACAATAGTGATCAAAGGTGCATTATAAGGACTGGTGAAGAGAACACAATAGTGATCAAAGGAGCCATACAGGGACTGGTGAAGAGAACACAATAGTGATCAAAGGAGCCATACAGGGACTGTGGGTGTACAGCTTGCATTGCTGCTGCCTGTGCTGTGCCTGGTGTAGGTGTTGATGTTCGCACTGCTGCTGTCTGTGCTGTGCCTGCTCTGTGGATGTGCAGCCTGCATTGTTGCTGCCTGTGCTGTGCCTGCTCTGTGGCAGTGCAGCCTGCATTGCTGCTGCCTGTGCTGTGCCTGTGCTGTGCCTGCTCTGTGGCAGTGCAGCCTGCATTGCTGCTGCCTGTGCTGTGCCTGCTCGGTGGCGGTGCAGCCTGCATTGTTGCTGCCTGTGCTGTGCCTGCTCTGTGGCAGTGCAGCCTGCATTGCTGCTGCCTGTGCTGTGCCTGTGCTGTGCCTGCTCTGTGGCAGTGCAGCCTGCATTGCTGCTGCCTGTGCTGTGCCTGCTCGGTGGCGGTGCAGCCTGCATTGCTGCTGCCTGTGCTGTGCCTGCTCGGTGGCGGTGCAGCCTGCTTTGCTGCTGCCTGTGTTGTGCCTGGTGTGGGTGTTGATGTTCGCTGCGCTGCTGCCTGTGGTCCTTGTGGGAGTTACCTCTGCCTCGTGCCCGGGGAGGGCGTGCCGCCCGGCTGGATTTGTGCGGGTGTGACCGGCATGTTAACGTCCCTGACGGATATTAGATGGAGCCCCTGAGGCGGTGTTTCCCCCCTCATCGGTGCACGCTTTGTACACTAAATGTAGGAACAAAGCAGTGTAAGGTGCGTTCTACTGCTGAGCCTAAAGAGAGAGCCCATGTTGAAAGGAGTGTCATGTAAAGTGCTGTGAGGCTCGGGCCTCTGCAGAGGCTCTAAGCCTCAACAGATGCCGGTGTGTCCTCCGTGCGAGGAGGCACAGGCCACTGTCAGCAGAGCCCGCTGCTCGCAGGCCCGGATTCCTCCACGTGGGCTGCACGGAGCCCGCCCTGGGCTGACGTGAGAAGGCGCCCAGGGCTGACGTGGAGCCCGCCCCCGCCCGGCCGCGCCACGTCTGAGCACCCTCGAGAGCTGAAAGGAGTCTTTGATAGAGGCCCGGCCTCGGAGGCGCTTTCCAGGAATCGGCCGGTGCGCGTCATCAAGCGCCGCATACCCCTGCGGCGCTAAGAAGGGGGTGCAAGGAGTGGGGGGCCCGTGCCGGGGAGATGAGGCAGGGGAGCGCGTTATCAAGCGCCCGCCTACCACTGCGGCTCTAACGGGGGGAGGGGGTCCACCATGGAGGGCCCACACGTCCGGCTGGGGGGCGCTATACGAGGAGCGGGCCCTTGCTAGAAAGGATGGGGTTCAGCCATCCTCTGCCGGCCACATCCATGCGGGTCCTTACCGTGTCCGCCCCCTCCCCCAACACACACCTCTCAGAGGTGCTCAGCAATTCCAGCCGGCTACGGTCCTCTGAAGTCAGGCCCGCGTCAGACCCCGCACTCTCTGAGGGGCTCGGCAAGCTTACTGCTGCCTAGTTACACGCCAGCCCTCTACCCCTCTACCCCAACCACCCAACGACCGGTCCGACACCTTCAGTGCAAACTCACGATGAAAGGCGCACTCCACGATATGACGCCAGCAGTTCCAGGCACTGGACAGAGTTAACACATCTCTGCAAGCTTCGGGGCCTTGCTCGCACCATGATAAGACCCGCAACATTACAAAAATGCACAGAAAGCAACAATCAGAAGGGCTAGCGCTCTCTGCAGCGCCTCGGTAGAATGGGGGGAGGGGGGGGGGCACAATGCCTTGGGCCTCATTGCAAGTTAGGGGCTGTGTACTCACTTTCGGGTCACGGGTCACCCTGCAAGGTTTGCTCCAAGTACTACTGGTGCAGTCTGGCCTTCGCCAACCAGCAGCTCGTCCTTCCAAGCCCGGGAGCATGCAAAGAAACACACCACACACGAGAGCCTCTGTATTCACCACATACAATCACACACTGCTCTCTGATTATGTCATAATTGTTCAAACCACACCTTAACACCTCCCAGCAACTTACTTAACCCCTCTGTTGAGTCCTCCTAGAACTGCAAGGATGCTAGCGCACACAGTCTCACGACACTACATCTCCCCCTTTGTTAAATAAAAAGTACAAACAACAGTTGCATTACATTTCTTCAATAAGTCTTCGAGGTGCTCGCGCTAGTCAGCCAGATCGAGTGGCATGAGGGGGTTGAGATGCTATCTGATCGTGCACCCATGGTACAGGTTCTGATGCTTCATCTCGACTGTCAGGCGGGATCGTGCACCCATGGTACATGTTCTGATGCATCATCTCGACTGTCAGGCGGGATCGTGCACCCATGGTACAGGTTCTGATGCTTCATCTCGACTGTCAGGCGGGATCGTGCACCCATGGTACATGTTCTGATGCATCATCTCGACTGTCAGGCGGGATCGTGCACCCATGGTACAGGTTCTGATGCTTCATCTCGACTGTCAGGCGGGATCGTGCACCCATGGTACATGTTCTGATGCATCATCTCGACTGTCAGGCGGGATCGTGCACCCATGGTACATGTTCTGATGCATCATCTCGACTGTCAGGCGGGATCGTGCACCCATGGTACAGGTTCTGATGCTTCATCTCGACTGTCAGGCGGGATCGTGCACCCATGGTACAGGTTCTGATGCTTCATCTCGACTGTCAGGCGGGATCGTGCACCCATGGTACAGGTTCTGATGCTTCATCTCGACTGTCAGGAGGGATCGTGCACCCATGGTACAGGTTCTGATGCTTCATCTCGACTGTCAGGCGGGATCGTGCACCCATGGTACAGGTTCTGATGCTTCATCTCGACTGTCAGGCGGGATCGTGCACCCATGGTACATGTTCTGATGCATCATCTCGACTGTCAGGCGGGATCGTGCACCCATGGTACAGGTTCTGATGCTTCATCTCGACTGTCAGGCGGGATCACCTCATTTGTAATTGCTGGAGCCGACGACCGTAGAGGTGGGTGCCTAAAGTGTGAAAAGTCCTGTGTGATGGACTTTCCGGGACGATGGGCTGTCACCATGTGCCCTCTGAACATCTCAAACCGCTCAGAGCATCGACAGCGAACAGAGTGTCTGTTTTCTGCTTTCGTTTCTGCTTCACCGGGACCAAGTGACCTTCATCGAAGACTGTTTCCTGGGCTCGTCGACGTTGATCGGTGTATGTTTTCATTTTGCAAATTCGAAACATGTCAGCATTCAAAGATCGGTCCACTGTGGCTGTTTGGTTCCGATGGCTCTCCCAAATAGGTTGGAGGGGGGGCGGGACTTTCACAAGTTGTGGAGTCGAATGATAAGCACAGAGGGCTTGATCTGCAGCTCAATCCCCTCCATCGATGCTCGTTCCATTAGCCTTTTGAGGGTACCCATGAATCATTCCACAAAACCATTTGCTTGGGGCCACAGTGGTGTACTCTTTCGATACTTGACATTTAGTCTGACTAGGAGACGCCTTGAATTCTTTGCTATTGAACGGCCAGCCACTGTCAGATTTGAGCGGGGATACACCACGCTGCAAAGAGGTTATCCAGCCGCTCAACGACCTTGTCATGAGTTGCTGATAACTCCTCTCCTAAAGGAAAGCGTGAATAATCATCAGCGACTACCATGAGACGATGTCCGTTTCCTAGGGGGCCAACAAAATCAACCACAACTCTTTCCCAAGCATGTGCAAGGGGGTCAGACATTGTCAATGGATGTTGTGCCACTTTGAGGGAAAGGTACCTGCTAAGATGGCACTCTTTAGTTCCCTCTCAAGTCACTTTTCTGAGCGCGGGAACCACACTCTGTCTCTTAGGGCTCTTGTGGTGGCTACAATGTCACTATGTCCTTCATGGGCTCGTTCTATGACCTGTTCTCTCAGGTCGAGCAATTCTGAAGCCTCTCAATACAACACCTTCCTTGGTCATGAACAGATCATCCTGTAAATGTTTTTAATTCAACATCATCCGCAAAAGGTTGAACACTCTTCCACAATTGAGTTGAAATGACGTCTTTGAGGATATGCGTGTTCGTATCCGCATTAGTAGCAGCAATAACATGTTGAATGGATAGGGCTGCTGGCGTACTGGACTTCACAATGAACTTAATGTACTCCTCAGCTGTCTTGGCTATCATACTTTGACGATTTAGTGGTACTCTTGAAAAATAATCAGCGGGGTTTTAGCCTTTACCTGGCTTGTGTACAATTGCAGAGCCATACTTTAGCAGTCGCAACCCCCACTTCTCGATGCAAGGGGGCATCTCAGCTTTCAGATTTCCTAAAATGCTGAGCAGCGCTTGGTGGTCTGTGATGCTAGTGAAACTTTTTCCGTGTAGACACACATGAAACTGTTCCCAGGCTCTCACTACAGCCAGACTCTCCTTCTCCGGCTGGGAATATGCACATTCTGTGGTAGACCGGCTTCAACTGGTATAGGCCACAATGTGTCTCTGAGCATGTGGATGACCATTGTGTTGAGCAAGGATTGCCCCCAGCCCCACGGGCCTGCCTCTACTATAATCTCAGTCTGTAATTTGGAGTTGAAATAGGCTATCTCAGTGGCGTTTTCAAGCAAGTTTTATTCTTTCGAAGTTTTGATCCCATTCAGCAGACCATTGGAACAGGACATTTGGTTTTGTCAATTCTCAATGGGGCCTCACAGTAGCAACGCCACAAATGTACCTTGAGCAGTAACCGGCCATGCATGAGAAGGATCGCAGCGTGGTTACATCTCGTGGGTGACAAGTAGCTGCCAGTGATTTCACTTTTATCTGGATCAAGTCCTTCCCCCATCAGAAAATATGTGTCCAAAGAATGTATGTCTGGACTTGTGAAACTCACACTTTGCTGCGTTCAGAGTGAGACCTACATTGACGAGTAACTGGCACACTTGTGTAAGAGCCTTGTCATGCTCCATTTGCGTTGCTCCAAATACCAGTATGTCGTCACTGTACTTAAAAGCATGCGTGAAAGGATGAATCATTCGACATATACCATCTTAAAATATTTGGTAGCTGACAACACTCCAAAACTCAACCTTTTTTATCTGAACAAACCAACATGAGGTGGGAAGGTAGTGATGCAGCTGCAGGTTTCGAGTTGACGGTATCCCTTGTCCAGGTCACGACGGGAGCCGACTTTGGCAGCATTCAGTTGCATGAACATGCCCGCTATGTGTGGACCAGGATCTCCTTCTCTCTTTCTTGCGTTGTTGGGCTGGCACCTATCAACAGAAATGCACACTGCACCTCTACTGTCCTTTTTTGGCATCATCACTATGGGTGAAACCCATGGCATAGGGCCGGTGGAGCGCTAAATGAGGTCATGCTTCAACAGCATTTCTAGTTCAGCTTCTTGCAAGTGGAGAGCGACTCTACAGTGCCACTGGGCAACAGGGTAAACGCCCTCATTGATCTTAAGTCACACTCATTGTCTTGAGCCTAGCGAGGCCATGAAATAACGACGGAAACGAAGTCACAGCTTCAGATTGAGTGGAGATGTAATTGAGCGATATCAGTCCCATGTCAGCAGCTGTGGCAAAACGGAGTAGGCATGCGCTGGACGAAACTCCTTGAATGTGAATTGGCGCTTGCACCGATACTCTTTTAGGTCTCATTGTCACTATGAATGACCCTTCAGTCGGCAACAGTTTAGAAGCAGCCCACGTGCATACATTCATGTTGTAGGTGTGGCGGAGGATCGGCTGTTGAACTTTTCATCTTATATGAGATTAATTGACACACCACAGTCTATGATAAAGGTTATGGGGCAACCATTGACCTTTATTGTGATCTTGGGGCAATGTCCAAATGAATGCTGTTGTTTCGTGTGGTAGTCCACCTCTGTCTTTTGTTCTTTGCAAGCAGCCGAACCTACATATGCCTGTCATTCCTTGGTAGATGCCATCATCACACATCCATCTGCTTCACTCGTGCTCAATAAAGACGTTGACGAGCCTTTGTTCAATCAACTTCATGACAATCGACTTAGTTCGGTTTCTACTTGTCGTACATGATGTTGCTTTTTGGCCTTGTGGACATGGTGATAATGCTTCTGGAACTTTCCGGCATCCATTTTCTCTTCTCGCTGTGGCATAGTTAGTTTCTCTTTCGCTTTGCAACCTGTTATGAAGTGATTTTCTGTACATCAGCCTTTGTGAGGTGGTCATAATGCTGGACATTTTCCTTCATGGGGAAATGACAACCCACATCGGAAACACAACCTTTTCTTCTCTGGAGACGTCGACTTGCATACATCTACTTTGTGCTTGCTTTTCATGATCAATGCAGATTCGCTTTTCGCTGTTCCAGCTCCCATATCAGCCGCTTGTCCATCTGCTTTTTCCTCTGCCCTTGCAGCCATAAGTACTTTCTCCGAGCTGAGCGTCTGTCTCAACACGTGTCTTCTGAAGGAGTCTGAAAGACTGCCATCAATGACTCAGATATGTATGACTTCTTCATCATTTAATTCACTAAACTTGCAGTGTTTGATAAACACATCAAGTCTTTACAAAACACTCCTCCACCATTTCACCAGCTTGCTGTCTTGCTTTTGATTGAAAATGTACCTTTCATAGTCGCCATTTGGCACTGGATTGAACTTGGTACCCAATATTTCTTTGATCGGATGGTACAATAATGTATCAGTCTGCAAAACTTTCTTCAGACCTTCTTTGACTCCATCACCAGCAAGGCTCTTCAAATACGTAATAATTTTCTTATCATATACTGCTTCTATGGCATCTATTGAGATATCAAACATCTCGATCCATAACATTTGCCACCAGGTTAACAAATCCTTGAAGGAGTAGACCCATATTGATAATTTGTGTCTTTCAGGCAATTGAAGTGTATCCTTATCAAAAATGAGTGCACAGGTAACCACCAATTACGATTCTCCACCTGTACTATCCTTCCGTCCTCCTCTCCCCCCCCATTTTCTTTTCCGCTATTTTCTTTCTATATTCTCGGTATAGTGCACCACTTCCTCCTATGGCGGATCTATACCCTGTTACTAAGCACACACCTGTAAATTGGCAGAAAGCGTATTGTGAGTTGTATTGGACGTTTGTATCTGACGATATATAATATGTATACAGACCGTTCTAAATGGTTTTGTTTTTCAACGTTTTGTGAACGTATAAAAACCAATAAAAATCAAACACCTCGATCCATGTACCCCCTACTGTCCATCCAGAGCACTGCGCTCTTCCAGCTCCCTGGACCTGGTGATCCCCCGAACTAAATCTGTCAACTGGGGTGACAGAAGATTTTTTGTGGCTGCTCCAAAATTATGGAACACACTGCCTCATCCCATCAAGACCAGCACGTCCCTCTGGTCTTTCCGAAAAAACCTCAAAACCTGGCTTTTTAATCATTGATCTCCCAGTCCCCTTGTTGGCTAAACATTGCAGATACTTAGCGCCGAGATGCCCACGGGCCCACGGGCTTTACAAATGTCAAAATAAATAAATAAATGCAGTCCACCTAGTGCCAATATTCTGCTTCTTGGTGGTGTCGAATGGCGGTGGTGGTTTCAGAAACAGGTGTGTCGTCCTTCGTGTTCTTTTCTACTGTCATCGGGAGCATATGCTGTTCAGATGACGGCAGCTGTTGAGGGCTTGTACACCTGATTGGAGGTTGTAAGGCGCCATCTTCTTTCTTAACAGTAAGAAACAGTTTTGTCTCGTACTTGTTCGTCACTGCCTTGAGCTTTTTGCATTGTACCTGGTTGTGGCTGCCTTTAGCGTTTCGCTTTTCATCTATGATGGCTCTGCGTTATGAGTGGTGCAGTATCTCTTCTTTCGGCACTACCAGTGGGTTTCTGGCAGCTTTTTGGATCCTCACAGGATTTTTGAATGTGCTCCTCGCAGGGCCTGTTACTTCTTCGAAGGCCGTATGTGGACTGGAGAAGGGCTTTGATTCCACACACACCAACTTCAAACTGCTTCTCAGCACCGAATTGGGCGCACTTGGCACGCACTGGCGGGTTGCTGTAATGTTGCGAACTCTCAGAGAGAGCAGTCAGATTTCTTCGGGCACAGTTCCCCAGTTATAGCATCCACCCCAGCCCCGGAGCATGCGAATGAATACGCCACACTCTCTGGATTGTACGCCGTTATTCCTCGGCATACAATCACACACGGCTCTCAGCTTACGTTGTAAGCGTTAATAACCACACCTTAGCCCCTCCCAGCAAGTTATGCAATTCATCTGTTGAATCTGCCCAGAACCGCAAGAGTCCTAGCGCACATAGTCTCAGGACACTACATTAACCATGTATAAAAACATGAACTTCTTCTTAAACAAGGTCACCTATTAGAAATATGAGGTACCGTCAGCTGCTTTCCTAGCGCTAAACAAAACTTGTACTCATTTTGTGGCACCTTGCAGGCACAATAGGTCATTAGAAAGCAAATGCAGCTTTCTTTACGTTACATTCTCCGAGATCTGTCCAACAGCCCGCCCACTCAGATGGCGCCACATTAAGGCCAATGTAGGCAGCTGCCTTGCAGTGCCAGTGTGCACCAAACTACTCCCTTTAACGTGTCCTTACGGCTAGACGGGGCCCCCACAAGAGTTGCCCGTTGTGCCTGGGGTGGGTCCTTGCACTGGAGCACACACCTGCCCCGGACCTCGGACATGTGAGTGCTTTACTGATCACACACACAATAGCACCTCGGCCGGGGCTGTTACTGGAAGGTACTGTGTACCCAGTACCACAGAGTACGCCAGTGTACACGGATACTCCCTCTGTTACAGGAAGCTACTGTGTACCCAGTACTACAGAGTACGGCAGTGCACACGGATACTCCCTCTGTTACAGGAAGGTACGGTGTACCCAGTACTGCAGAGTATGGCGGTGCACGCGGATGCTCCCTCTGTTACAGGAAGGTACCGTGTACCCAGTACTGCAGAGTACGGCGGTGCACGCGGATAGCCCCTCTATTACAGGAAGGTACTGTGTACCCTGTACCACAGAGTACGGCGGTGCACACGGACACTCCCTCTGTTACAGGGGTACTGTGTACCCAGTACCGCAGAGTACGGCGGTGCACACAAACACTCCCTTTGTTACAGGGGTACTGTGTACCCAGTAACGCAGAGTACGGCGGTGTACACGGACACTTCCTCTGTTACAGGGGTACTGTGTACCCAGTCCCGCAGAGTACGGCAGTGCACACGGATACTCCCTCTGTTACAGGAAGGTACGGTGTACCCAGTACTGCAGAGTATGGCGGTGCACGCGGATACTCCCTCTGTTACAGGAAGGTACTGTGTACCCAGTACCGCAGAGTACGGCGGTGCACGCGGATACTCCCTCTGTTACAGGAAGTTACCGTGTACCCAGTCCCGCAGAGTACGGCGGTGCACACGGACACTCCCTCTGTTACAGGAAGGTACTGTGTACCCATACCACAGAGTACGGTGGTGCACACGGACACTCCCTCTGTTACAGGAAGGTACTGTGTACCCATACCACAGAGTACGGTGGTGCACACGGACACTCCCTCTGTTACAGGAAGGTACTGTGTACCCAGTACCGCAGAGTACGGCGGTGCACACGGACACTCCCTCTGTTACAGGAAGGAACTGTGTACTCAGTACTGCAGAGTACGGTGGTGCACACGGACACTCCCTCTGTTACAGGGGTACTGTGTACCCAGTACCGCAGAGTACGGTGGTGCGCACGGACGCTCCCTCTGTTACAGGAAGGTACTGTGTACCCAGTACCGCAGTGTACGGTGGTGCGCACAGACACTCCCTCTGTTACAGGAAGGCACTGTGTACCCAGTACCGCAGAGTACAGCGGTGCAAACGGACACTCCCTCTGTTACAGGAAGGTACCGTGTACCCAGTACCGCAGAGTACGGTGGTGCACACGGACACTCCCTCTGGTACAGGGGTACTGTGTACCCAGTACCGCAGAGTACGGTGGTGCGAACGGACGCTCCCTCTGTTACAGGAAGGTACTGTGTACCCAGTACCGCAAAGTACGGTGATGCGCACGGACACTCCCTCTGTTACAGGAAGGTACCGTGTACCCAGTACCGCAGAGTACGGCGGTGCACACGGACACTCCCTCTGTTACAGGGGTACTGTGTACCCAGTACCGCAGAGTACGGCGGTGCACACGGACACTCCCTCTGTTACAGGGGTACTGTGTACCCAGTACCGCAGAGTACGGTGGTGCACACGGACACTCCCTCTGTTACAGGAAGGTACTGCGTACCCAGTACCGGGGAGTATCCGCGGTGCACGCGGACACTCCCTCTGTTACAGGAAGGTGCCGTGTACCCAGTACTACAGAGTACGGCGGTGCACACGGACACTCCCTCTGTTACAGGGGTACTGTGTACCCAGTACTACAGAGTACGGTGGTGCACACGGACACTCCCTCTGTTACAGGAAGGTACTGCGTACCCAGTACCGGGGAGTATCCGTGCACGCGGACACTCCCTCTGTTACAGGAAGGTGCCGTGTACCCAGTACTACAGAGTACGGTGGTGCACACGGACACTCCCTGTTACAGGAAGGTACTGCGTACCCAGTACCGGGGAGTATCCACGGTGCACGCGGACACTCCCTCTGTTACAGGAAGGTGCCGTGTACCCAGTACTACAGAGTACGGCGGTGCACACGGACACTCCCTCTGTTACAGGGGTACTGTGTACCCAGTACTACAGAGTACGGTGGTGCACACGGACACTCCCTCTCTTACAGGAAGGTACTGCGTACCCAGTACCGGGAAGTATCCGCGGTGCACGCGGACACTCCCTCTGTTACAGGAAGGTGCCGTGTACCCAGTACTACAGAGTACGGTGGTGCACACGGACATTCCCTCTGTTACAGGAAGGTACTGCGTACCCAGTACCGGGGAGTATCCGCGGTGCACGCGGACACTCCCTCTGTTACAGGAAGGTGCCGTGTACCCAGTACTACAGAGTACGGTGGTGCACACGGACACTCCCTCTGTTACAGGAAGGTACTGCGTACCCAGTACCGGGGAGTATCCGCGGTGCACGCGGACACTCCCTCTGTTACAGGAAGGTGCCGTGTACCCAGTACTACAGAGTACGGCGGTGCACACGGACACTCCCTCTGTTACAGGGGTACTGTGTACCCAGTACTACAGAGTACGGTGGTGCACACGGACACTCCCTCTGTTACAGGAAGGTACTGCGTACCCAGTACCGGGGAGTATCCGCGGTGCACGCGGACACTCCCTCTGTTACAGGAAGGTGCAGTGTACCCAGTACTACAGAGTACGGTGGTGCACACGGACACTCCCTCTGTTACAGGAAGGTACTGCGTACCCAGTACCGGGGAGTATCCGCGGTGCACGCGGACACTCCCTCTGTTACAGGAAGGTGCCGTGTACCCAGTACTACAGAGTACGGTGGTGCACACGGACACTCCCTCTGTTACAGAAAGGTACTGCGTACCCAGTACCGGGGAGTATCCGTGGTGCACACGGACACTCCCTCTGTTACAGGAAGGTGCCGTGTACCCAGTACTACAGAGTACGGTGGTGCACACGGACACTCCCTCTGTTACAGGAAGGTACTGCGTACCCAGTACCGGGGAGTATCCGCGGTGCACGCGGACACTCCCTCTGTTACAGGAAGGTGCCGTGTACCCAGTACTACAGAGTACGGCGGTGCACACGGACACTCCCTCTGTTACAGGAAGGTACTGCGTACCCAGTACCGGGGAGTATCCGCGGTGCACGCGGACACTCCCTCTGTTACAGGAAGGTGCCGTGTACCCAGTACTACAGAGTACGGCGGTGCACACGGACACTCCCTCTGTTACAGGGGTACTGTGTACCCAGTACTACAGAGTACGGTGGTGCACACGGACACTCCCTCTGTTACAGGAAGGTACTGCGTACCCAGTACCGGGGAGTATCCGCGGTGCACGCGGACACTCCCTCTGTTACAGGAAGGTGCCGTGTACCCAGTACCGGGGAGTATCCGCAGTGCACGCGGACACTCCCTCTGTTACAGGAAGGTGCCGTGTACCCAGTACTACAGAGTACGGCGGTGCACACGGACACTCCCTCTGTTACAGGGGTACTGTGTACCCAGTACTACAGAGTACGGTGGTGCACACGGACACTCCCTCTGTTACAGGAAGGTACTGCGTACCCAGTACCGGGGAGTATCCGCAGTGCACGCGGACACTCCCTCTGTTACAGGAAGGTGCCGTGTACCCAGTACTACAGAGTACGGCGGTGCACACGGACACTCCCTCTGTTACAGGGGTACTGTGTACCCAGTACTACAGAGTACGGTGGTGCACACGGACACTCCCTCTGTTACAGGAAGGCACTGCGTACCCAGTACCGGGGAGTATCCGCGGTGCACGCGGACACTCCCTCTGTTACAGGAAGGTACTGCGTACCCAGTACCGGGGAGTATCCGCGGTGCACGCGGACACTCCCTCTGTTACAGGAAGGTACTGTGTACCCAGTACCACAGAGTACGGCGGTGCACGCGGACACTCCCTCGGTAACAGGGGTACTGTGTACTCAGTACCACAGAGTACAGCGGTGCACGCGGACACTCCCTCTGTTACAGGGGTACTGTGTACTCAGTACCACAGAGTACGGCGGTGCACGCGGACACTCCCTCTGTTACAGGGGTACTGTGTACCCAGTACCGCAGAGTACGGCGGTGCACACGGACACTCCCTCTGTCAGAGGAAGGTACTGTGTTCCCAGCACCACAGAGTACGGTGGTGCACACGGACACTCCCTCTGTCACAGGAAGGTACTGTGTACCCAGTACCGCAGAGTACGGCGGTGCACGCGGATTCTTGGTGCACCTTGACCCAGCTCTGGCTGCGGCTCACGGCTGCTTGATGCTCAATCCTGAGGTTGTTGCAGAGTGGAGGGGGGGGGGTGTGGGGGGGGGGGCAGTCTTCTGATCAATTACCTGTGCTGGGGCACCGTGCCCTGTTTGGAACAGAGCTGTCGTGTGCACTGAATGTTAAACTGTGCTGCTGCTGCTGTTTGCGGCGGCTGTAGACGCCGAGCTGGGGTTTTAGAGGCGGAATAAGTTAGACTCCGCGAGGCCGCAGTGACACGGCAGAGACAGGAGCAGGAAGAACCCGCTCTCAGGAGAAAGGCCCGTGGGGGCGGCAGCGCCCTCTAAGAGGTAGTGGGGACCGCTGAAGCAAGCTGGTAATGAAGGGGGGAGGGGGGGGGGTAGATGCCCTGGAATCAGACACAGAGAGGTATGCATGAAGTATTAGTGGGGGAGGGGCACAGCCCTGGAATCAGACACAGAGAGGAATGCATGAAGTATTAGTGGGGGAGGGACACAGTCCTGGAATCAGACACAGTGAAGTATGCATGAAGTATTAGCGGGGTGAGCAGAGCCCTGAAATCAGACACAATGGGGGGCCGGGAGGGTGGGGGGGTGGAGAGCAGAGCCCTGGATTCAGACACAATGGGGGGCCGGGAGGGTGGGGTGGGGAGAGCTGAGCCCTGGAATCAGACACAGCGAGGTATGCATGAAGTATTAGTGGGGGAGGGGCACAGACCTGGAATCAGACACAGCGAGGTATGCATGAAGTAATAGTGGGGGAGGGCCACAGCCCTGGAATCAGACACAGAGAGGTAGGCATGAAGTATCAGTGGAGGGGGGGTGCAGAGCCCTGGAATCATCGGCGGTGATGTATGCATAAAGTATTAGTGGCAAGGGAGGGGGGAGCAGAGCCCTGGAATCAGACACAGTGAGGTATGCATGAAGTATTAGTGGGGGAGGGGCACAGCCCTGGAATCAGACACAGTGAAGTATGCATGAAGTATTAGCGGGGAGAGCAGAGCCCTGGAATCAGACACAGTGAAGTATGCATGAAGTATTAGTGGGGAGACCAGAGCCCTAAAATCAGACACAATGGGGGGCGGGGGGGGGGGAGGGGGGAGAGAGCAGAGCCCTGGAATCAGACACAGTGAAGTATGCATTAAGTATTAGCGGGTAGAGCAGAGCCCTGAAATCAGACACTATGGGGGGGGGGGGGGGGGGGGGGAAGAGTAGAGCCCTGGAATCAGACACAGTGAAGTATGCATGAAGTATTAGTGGGGGAAGGGCACAGCCCTGGAATCAGACACAGCGAGGTATGCATGAAGTATTAGTGGGGGAGGGGCACATCCCTGGAATCAGACACAGCGAGGCATGCATGAAGTAATAGTGTGGGAGGGGCACAGTCTTGGAATCAGACACAGCGAGGTATGGCTGAAGTATTAGTGGGGGGAGCAGAGCCCTGGAATCAGACACATTGCGGTGTGCATGAAGTATTAGTGGGGAGAGCAGAGCCCCAAAATCAATCACAATGGGGGGGGGGAGCAGAGCCCTGGAATCAGACACAGTGAAGTATGCATTAAGTATTAGCGGGTAGAGCAGAGCCCTGAAATCAGACACAATGGGGGGGGGGGGGGGGTGGAAGAGTAGAGCCCTGGAATCAGACACAGCGAGGTATGCATGAAGTATTAGTGGGGGAGGGGCACAGCCCTGGAATCAGACACAATGGGGGGGAGGGTAGAGCAGAGCCCTGGAATCAGACACAGTGAAGTATGCATGAAGTATTAGTGTGGGAGGGGCACAGTCCTGGAATCAGACACAGCGAGGTATGCATGAAGTATTACTGGGGAGAGTAGAGCCCTCGAAACAGACACAGTGAGGTGTGCATGAAGTATTAGTGGGGAGAGTAGAGCCCTCGAAACAGACACAGTGAGGTGTGCATGAAGTATTAGTGGGGAGAGCAGAGCCCTAAAATCAATCACAATGGGGGCGGGGGGAGGGGGGTAGCAGAGCCCTGGAATCAGACACAGTGAAGTATGCATTAAGTAATAGTGGGGGAGGGCCACAGCCCTGGAATCAGACACAGAGAGGTAGGCATGAAGTATCAGTGGAGTGGGGGTGCAGAGCCCTGGAATCATCGGCGGTGATGTATGCATAAAGTATTAGTGGCAAGGGAGGGGGGAGCAGAGCCCTGGAATCAGACACAGTGAGGTATGCATGAAGTATTAGTGGGGGAGGGGCACAGCCCTGGAATCAGACACAGTGAAGTATGCATGAAGTATTAGCGGGGAGAGCAGAGCCCTGGAATCAGACACAGTGAAGTATGCATGAAGTATTAGTGGGGAGACCAGAGCCCTAAAATCAGACACAATAGGGGGCGGGGGGGGGGGGGGAGGGGGGAGAGAGCAGAGCCCTGGAATCAGACACAGTGAAGTATGCATTAAGTATTAGCGGGTAGAGCAGAGCCCTGAAATCAGACACTATGGGGGGGGGGGGGGGGGAAGAGTAGAGCCCTGGAATCAGACACAGTGAAGTATGCATGAAGTATTAGTGGGGGAAGGGCACAGCCCTGGAATCAGACACAGCGAGGTATGCATGAAGTATTAGTGGGGGAGGGGCACATCCCTGGAATCAGACACAGCGAGGCATGCATGAAGTAATAGTGTGGGAGGGGCACAGTCTTGGAATCAGACACAGCGAGGTATGGCTGAAGTATTAGTGGGGGGAGCAGAGCCCTGGAATCAGACACATTGCGGTGTGCATGAAGTATTAGTGGGGAGAGCAGAGCCCCAAAATCAATCACAATGGGGGGGGGAGCAGAGCCCTGGAATCAGACACAGTGAAGTATGCATTAAGTATTAGCGGGTAGAGCAGAGCCCTGAAATCAGACACAATGGGGGGGGGGTGGAAGAGTAGAGCCCTGGAATCAGACACAGCGAGGTATGCATGAAGTATTAGTGGGGGAGGGGCACAGCCCTGGAATCAGACACAATGGGGGGGAGGGTAGAGCAGAGCCCTGGAATCAGACACAGTGAAGTATGCATGAAGTATTAGTGTGGGAGGGGCACAGTCCTGGAATCAGACACAGCGAGGTATGCATGAAGTATTACTGGGGAGAGTAGAGCCCTCGAAACAGACACAGTGAGGTGTGCATGAAGTATTAGTGGGGAGAGTAGAGCCCTCGAAACAGACACAGTGAGGTGTGCATGAAGTATTAGTGGGGAGAGCAGAGCCCTAAAATCAATCACAATGGGGGCGGGGGGAGGGGGGTAGCAGAGCCCTGGAATCAGACACAGTGAAGTATGCATTAAGTATTAGCGGGTAGAGCAGAGCCCTGAAATCAGACACAATGGGGGGGGGGGGTTTGGAAGAGTAGAGCCCTGGAATCAGACACAGCGAGGTATGCATGAAGTATTAGTGGGGGAGGGGCACAGCCCTGGAATCAGACACAATGGGGGGGAGGGTAGAGCAGAGCCCTGGAATCAGACACAGTGAAGTATGCATGAAGTATTAGTGTGGGAGGGGCCCAGTCCTGGAATCAGACACAGCGAGGTATGCATGAAGTATTAGTGGGGGAGGGGCACAGCCCTGGAATCAGACACAGTGAAGTATGCATGAAGTATTAGCGGGCGAGAGCAGAGCCCTGGATTTAGACACAGTGAAGTATGCATGAAGTATTAGAGGGGGAGGGGCACAGCCCTGGAATCAGACACAGAGAGGTATGCATGAAGTATTAGTGGGCGAGATCAGAGCCCTGGAATCAGACACAGCGAGGTATGCATGAAGTATTAGTGGGGTGAGAGCCGAGCCCTGGAACCAGACACAGCGAGGGATGCATGAAGTATTAGTGGGGTGAGAGCAGAGCCCTGGAATCAGACACAGCGAGGTATGCATGAAGTATTAGTGGGCGAGAGCAGAGCCATGAAATCAGACACAGCGAGGTATGCATGAAGTATTAGTGGGCGAGATCAGAGCCCTGGAATCAGACACAGCGAGGTATGCATGAAGTATTAGTGGGCGAGATCCGAGCCCTGGAATCAGACACAGCGAGGGATGCGTGAAGTATTAGTGGGGTGAGAGCAGAGCCCTGGAATCAGACACAGCGAGGTATGCATGAAGTATTAGTGGGCGAGAGCAGAGCCATGAAATCAGACACAGCGAGGTATGCATGAAGTATTAGTGGGGTGAGAGCCGAGCCCTGGAATCAGACACAGCGAGGTATGCATGAAGTATTAGTGGGCGAGATCCGAGCCCTGGAATCAGACACAGCGAGGTATGCATGAAGTATTAGTGGACGAGAGCAGAGCCATGAAATCAGACACAGCGAGGTATGCATGAAGTATTAGTGGGCGAGATCCGAGCCCTGGAATCAGACACAGCAAGGTATGCATGAAGTGTTAGTGGGGTGAGAGCCGAGCCCTGGAATCCGACACAGTGAAGTATGCATTAAGTACTAGTGGGGGAGGGGCACAGACCTGGAATCAGACACAGCGAGGTATGCATGAAGTATTAGTGGGGCAAGATCCGAGCCCTGGAATCAGACACAGCGAGGTATGCATGAAGTATTAGTGGGGCGAGATCCGAGCCCTGGAATCAGACACAGCGAGGTATGCATGAAGTATTAGTGGGGTGAGAGCCGAGCCCTGGAATCAGACACAGCGAGGGATGCGTGAAGTATTAGTGGGGTGAGAGCAGAGCACTGGGGGACGCCACATTTCAGATTAGTAAAGGGTGAGCTGAATGAAGACAGGCAGCGGACGAAGAAGACTGCATCAGAGACGAGTGATGCCAGGAGAGGGTCGTGCCTCTTGCAGTCACAGCCAGATGCTCATGAAGGAGTGCGCCCTCTGCACCGGGGTCTTGAGGATCATGAGTGGGTTTGCTCTGCCCTAAGTGCTTCCGCATGTCACCTCATATGGACACGGTGACCACTCTTTGTTGAACCAGTAGATTGCAGGAGTGGCAGGAGCCGAAAGGAGCCCCCCCCCAGCAGCTGGGATAATCAAGGGGATTAACCGAGGAGAACAAGCATTAGCAAAGCCTATATGTCTCACCTCTGCAAGAGCTATTGGTTTTTACCAATGTCTTCTAGCCATGTTGTCTACTAGCATAGCTGCAGTTCAGCATGGCTAAAAGTTAATGGAGTGAAGAGTGTTGTGGCGTAGAGGAAAGTGGCGTAGAGTGGAGTAAAGTGGCGTGGAGTACCATAGAGTGATCTACGTACAGTGGAGTAGAGTGTTGTGGCATAGAATGTAGTAGATTGCAGTAGAGTGGAGTATCATAGAATAAGTAGAGTGGAGTGTTGTGGACTGTTGTGGAAGGAGTGGAGTAGAGAAAAAGGTTGTGGAGGGGAAGGGTGTACAGTGGAGCAGAGTGTTGTACATTAGAGTGAAGTAGAGTTAAGTGGCATAGAGTAGAGTGGTTTAGAATGGAGTACAGTGCTGTAGAGTGGAGTGGCGTGGAGGGAGTAGAATGCCGTAGAGTGGACGTGCATAGAGTACAGGGGAGTAGAGTGTTGTGGAGTGACAGAGTGTCGTGGGGTGTTGTAGAGTGCTGTGGAGGGGTATAGAGGGAGTTGCATACAGAGGAGTAGAGTGTTGTAGAGTGGCGTAGAGTAGAGAGGATTGTTGTAGAGTGAAGTAGCACAGAGTAAAGTAAAGTGGCAGAGCGGATTGGCGTGGAGTGTTGATGAGTAGAGTGTCGTTTAGTGGAGTAGAGTGGAGTGGAGAGGTGTACAGTAGCGGAGTAGAGTAGTGTGTCAGAGTGGTATGGAGTAAAGTGGCATAGAGGGAGTGCATAGAGTGGAGTAGAGTGTTGGGGAGTGGCACAGCATAGAGGAGTGTTGTAGAGTGAAGTGGCATAGAGCTGAGTAAACTGTCGCACAGTGAAGTGGCACGGCGTATCGTAGAGAGGAGTGGACTGTCGTAGAGTGTCATAGAGTAGAGTGTTGTGGCATAGAATGTTGTGTGTAAAGTAGAGGAGCATAGAGTGGAGTATGCACGGCTTGGTAGCACACTGCCAACTCAGACAACATATTTTCAATTGAAATGACCATTACATTTGCACAGACATACAGTTTTACTGATTAAGTATGCAGTGCACAAATGATGTGAGGAAATGTCTTCACCTAGTGTATTGATTTGTTTTGATCGTATTAAAATATTGGTTTCCACCACACTTCAGAATTACAAACATTTTTGCTTCATTTGTGCTTTCCTATTCGGATATATTGTTAAATATCTGCACAGTTAATTTACAGACATTTAAATTTTGTTGTGTGCTAGAAAAAAGCCTTTCCTTTCAGAGCAAGAGACGTTGAGGTCAGAAAAAAGAAAAGTAAACACCAAGCTCCTTAGGAAGACAGAGCCTGACTTTTGACCTCTGTCTTTGAATGCACAGATAAGAACAAGATTTAAAGGCCCATTTGCAGAAAGTGCGCACTCGCGGAACGATACAGTAAATAGGCTAGACTCCACAGGCGGGATAAACACAAGCTGGACAGCATAAAACAAATAAAGCCAGCAAATATAAAGCAAGCAATTGTGATTTACAGGAATATGTGACGTTACAACGTGATGATTTACATCGCGGTACGTTACATCGCAGTTATTACAACGCAAGTCGTTACAACGACTTGCGCTGGAGGGTGCTGGACTTAGGAATAGTGTGATTTACTATTCCAACTCCAGCCTACGTAACAGTAGGGAAGGTGTTGGAATAGTAACTCATACTATTCCTTAGTGTATAGCGCCATCCAGCGCAAGTCGTAACGACTTGCGTTATAATGACCGCGATGTAAATGTATCGCGGTGTAACGACCGCGTTGTAAAGGTTGTTCGCCTATTTGGGACCACAAAGTCAATGGTAAGCAATGGGCGGAATGCATTCCCAGGGAAGCTTTCAGCATATCCCTATTATGCCATTAGCAAACCAGACAGCTGAGCTGTCTGGTAGGCTTTGACCTAATAAAGGGCTCAGTACAAGTCTTTTATCGTCATTTGTTTAGCCGAATGGACGTAGTTCCCTACGATTAAGCTTGACTGTTAATTCTCAGCACTGAGCAAACCGGTCTCAGGATGCTTGTTTCCAGTCCAGGGAAGACCTGGCTTGGCAGTTCGGGCTGGACTGTTTCTATGAGGCACTGGGTCAAGACTGATTTGCATATAGCTGGGACTGAACTGAGGTGGCGAAGTGAGCTAAAGAACGATGATGGATTCAACCCAGATCTGTGACTGGGGTGAGTGTCTGAAAAGTTTCAGCGCTCCGTCCATCATCTCCTTGTGTTTGCTTAATTTTCAGCACAGCCTCAGTAAATGGTGCACAAGCAATCAGATATTCCAAGGTATAGGACGGGGGGGGGGAGAGAGGGACACATCCAGAGCAGACACAGGCATTTGCTGGTTTAACAAGTTGTTATAAACATTGGCAAACCCTTTATGATTTACTTTTGTTTTTTAATTACAGTGGTTTTTCACTGATTGGCGAGTTTGTGTGGATGGCTGAACGCAAGAATGCTTCAATGTAACGATGACCAGGTGAGTGCATGTGTACAGGCTGAATGAATGGGTGCGTGCGTGCATAGATGAATGACAGAAGAAAAAAGGAGGAATAGTTTAGAACCCTGAGTGCACGGATGGATGAAGGGCCTATCTGTCCACTTCACCTGAGCACTCATCTCCCCAGCTACTCACTAACACATAACCCCATATCCATGCATCAACTCCTATCCATCCGCTGACTGGCCACGTACAGTCATGCATGACCCACCTTCAGAGTGCACATGTGTATTCATGGTGTCTGCCAGTTTGTAGTCCTATATCTATGCATTTGCGCATTTGTCTCGGTTTTTGTTTGAAAGTGTGCTTTCCCCACACCTCAGTCTCCTGGTAGTAGAAAGTGCCACTGAGAGAAGTTGAGGCCTAAGATGTGTTTAGCTAGACCTAAAGTTACGCAAAGAAATTAGCAGAAATAGGCTACATTCTGAGAGATGACTGTTAGAAATGGGGTTTCTGGTTGGCTAAGGTGTACACCCAGGCCAGGCGGAACCCACCACTCTAGTCAGGGTAAGCTAGATACACACCTACGATAGATAACCTGTGCTCACCCTCTGGTAGCTTGGCACAGAGCAGTCAGGCATATCTAAACAGACAATGTGTAAAGTATTTGTGCAACACACACACACACAAAGTAACACATTGAAAACACCACAAAAAGACTCCACACAGGCTGTATAAAAATAGGTTATTGTATCATAAACAAAGCAAGACCAAAATGACAAAAATACAATGTATACTTTCAAGTTATCACATTAAATGCCCACGGTAATCACAGTGCTGGAAAAAACACGTTTTGCAATCATTAAGGTAAGCTGCGTGCTAGTAGCATGTACGATCATGTGGTTACTGAGAAGTATTACTTCCTCACTGTGGCGGGGCAAAGCAGTGCGCAAAAGAGCACCAGAGGTTTGTTGTTATACAGGCCCTTCGGAACTGGGGAACTTCAAGAAAAGGCAAACCGCCTGTGAACGTGCAAGTCAGAGACTGGCACCCCAGGAGTCTGACTCCTCATTACAATACCCAGGGGTGTGCAATTTAATAAAATATCTACTTGTCCATGGGGCAGGTTGCTTCATGAATCTACTTGTCCTGTAACAAAATCCACTTGTCCATTTTGTGCCATGTAATGCGGTGAAAAATGATGGCATCAATCTCATTATATAAGAGCTCCAAAATAGCCTCTCCGATTATGCCAGGGCTCCTTCCATAGTAGGGTTTGAATTCTTGCATTCTTGAATACTGGCGCTGAAGGTAAGCATCAGTTCCACGGTTGGAATGCCCTTTTGAGTCTGTGCAAACCTACTAACTTGCATGTTTTGAGGGTTTTCACCAACTCTTCTCTAATCTTTTCCAATACTGAGAAAGGTTGGAAATTTACTCCCGACAATGGCAGACATAAAACTTCTTCCAGGGTTGCGAAAAAAGTGGTTGGAGGGAAAGTGAACTTGCAAACACTCAGATTTTCGCTTGAGCAATTCTACATCTGCAGATTTGCTCATACTAAAATGCAGTTCACAAATATTTTCTAGGAGTACCATTTCTTGGCCTACTTCTGTAAAGTCTTGTGAATTCACGAAAGTCATATATCTGCACTTAACTCAAGGACATGAGTGCACTTTTGAGACTTTATTTAATAATTGGGCCCCTAATTAGGTCTGGCGTTAGCCATGACATTTTGTGTTTATTAAAATTCTGTCTCTCTCTCTCTGTCAGCTAGCTTCAGTGTGAGTGACAGTATTCTGTTCTTTCAAAGGACCATAATCAGCGCACAGTTGTGTTGGTCACTGCCGGGAACTACTGTGGCATTGTATGCGTTTTGAGTCCAAAACTTTTTTTGCTTTTGCCAATGTTTGTTATAATGATGAGGGCCCGGCTTCTCCCACACAAATAAGGTTTTACAAAAAACATGACAAAACAAGTCACGCATTGACAAACCTAAAAGGCTGACCAACAATTTCAGACCTATTTGCTATACCAATGCTTGTTTATTTTTGTTTCCCATAATCTTAATAAAACTGGTTACACTGATTTTCCATTATGAATATTTTTAGGAAATGCTAGCATACATCAACACATTTTGCTAAATTATGCTGCAGGAAAACGGTACCTAAAATGTTACAGTAGTTCTGCGAAATGTTTTTGAATTTTTTTGTGAACATTTTATTTTGAAAGCAAATAATAATCAATCTTGCTTTCAAGCATCTGCATATATTTGCATCTAATCAGAGAGCATTCTGGGAGCAGTATTCATAGCCTCATATTGCTAAACATTAAAAATGTATGTACACATTTTTATACTGGAACCACTGTCAGAAGTATTGTCTGAGCTTACATATAATTAGATATCTTACCCTAATAATTAATGTTTTGCACTAATGAATCATAAATACACGTTTGAACAGCGTTAACTCTTGGACACAATTGTTACCTTAAATGCAGGCAATGTCTTTCCCTGATCCATATTGTGGTACTGTAAACTGGCAGTCAAAGGATTGGTGATGTAGGAGGTTGGGCCTACTTATCCCAAGGACAAAATACACATTGCCCTTGACACCAAACTATATGTCCCGGTCGTCGGGCTATCGGAATTCCACATCCCTGAATACCTTTTAATTGAGTTGTTGGTGGGCCTCGTGAGCAGGGCCCGCATCATCGGCTGATCTGGGTTATAACAGTGTTAATGGCTGACGAACCTTGCACCCTTGGACACGCCCCTGGTCACCTAGGTAATGCATTGCAGAAGAGCCACAGTGGCTTAGATCGGCACAAGCACAGCCGGAACTACTTGATACTCAAACAATGGCAGTTGTAGAAAAGCGGTGCGCTGAGTCCTCAGCAAAGGAGGAGCGCAGGTCGTGCTAAGATCGAGGCAGCGATCGGCTCACAAACTGATCCGTGTCAAAACCCACTGGCCATACTAACCAGTTTTGGAGTTCCACAGCAGTGGAAGGAAGTGAGGTCTTTGATGATCCGGAGACCTCCTGAACAGGAGGCAAGCCAGCAAGCCCTCGGGGAACACTTGTAGTTCAGCACAAACGTAACAGACAGCAGGCCAGCACAGTAAGGTAGATTGCAAAGTGGCAGCCTTTCCTGCAGCTCAGCAAACAGCAGGCCAACACAGCAGAACAGTAAGCAAAGTGGCAGTCCGCCCTGGCAACACAGCAGTCCTTTTGGCAATGTACTGATGTAGAGCCAGCAGTGTCTGGTTACAGGTCAAACAAATTGTCTACTTAGAGGAGTTCAAAGACCCAGTACTTATACCCAAAAATGCATTTGATGTGGGGGTGACTTCAAAAGAATTCTCTGAAGTGCACAAGTTCCCCTTTCAGCCCAGTCTTGTCTGCTAGCCTAGCAATGGGAGAGTAAATCAGCCCTTTGTGTGGGGACAGGACAGTAACTATTCACATGAATGTGTTAACGCCTCCCCTCCCTCTTGCCCAGGAAGACCCAGCAGTATGCAGATGAAGTTGAGTGTCCTTTGTTGTGACCGTCTAGTGGAAATGCACAAATGTAGCTGTCACCCAGCCCAGACGTGTATTGGAGACAGGCTGTCAGTCACACGGAGCAGTAAATGCTGAGAAATGTCCACTTTCTAAAAGTGGAATTTCTAAATAGTAAAGTTAACAACCTCACTACTAAGTAGGGTTTATCACTGCCATTCCAAACATATGAAACATGAAAAAACTACTCCTCTCTGATCAGGAATCACAGGTTGAAAGTGTATTAAGGAATTCCCAAAGATACCCTATGAAAGGGGTATGCCCCATAGTAGTGAACAAATAAATAGGCTGTTTATCACTACCAAGACATGTAAAATGTAAAACATAAAGGTACATATCCTAACTTTTACTTACATAGCACCCTGCCCTTAAGGCTGCCTAGGGCATACCTTGGGGTGACTTACATGTAATAAAAGGGGAGCTTAGGGCTTGACAAGTAGTTTTAAATGCCAAGTCGAAGTGGCAGTAAACTGCAGTGCAGTGGCAGGCCTGAGGCAGGTTTGAAAGGCTATGTCTGTGGGTGGCACAATCAGTGCTACAGCCCAATAGTAGCATTTAAGTTACATGCCCTGGGTACAGGAGGCACCACTTTACAAGGGACTTACAAGTAAATTAAATATACCAATCAGATATACACAAATCACAAACATGTTTAGGGAAGAAGCACCAGCACTTTAGCACTGGCCAGCAGCGGTAAAGTGCTCAGAGTCCGAAGGGCAACAAAAACAAGGTCAGAAAAAGAGGAGGAGGAAGGCAAAAAGCTTGGGGTGACCCTTCAGAGATGGTCACTTTCCAACAAGGACTAAAAGGTCTTAGTTGGGTCATGAGGAGGTGATGGCATCTAATGTTCAGAACTTCAGGAGCTGAGAACAGAGGAGAGAAATCACAGTCTCAATTCTCTCCAACACAGTGTAATTCTGAGCTCAGAACTTTTCAGCAGCCTCCAAGTCCATTCAACACATACCCACATCTGGGACCTTACACCCCGTTTCACGATTACCCCTGCCATGCACTGTGCTCTTGAGCACTCTTTGAGGAGGACCTCCGCAGGCCACTGCTCACTTTTGACGTCCCTTAAATCCTGTTCATCCAAGCAGCCTTTGAGAGAGGAAACACAGCGAGCACAGGCCCTCTACTGACACATAGCGTGCTCCTGAACATATAACCCATCAGGAAGCAGGAAAAGACGAACTATATGATGAACAAATAGATGGCCCATAACTTGAAGCAGCACTAGAAACAAACCAAGGGTTGTTTAAGCTACAAACTGCATCTGTAAGCGATTTACTGACCTAATAGTTAGCACACCCCATTCTGTTTTTTCGGGGCTCCTCAGGAAGTAATTCACCTTCCACCACTTACTTTCCATGAAAGAGGTGCAGTAGAGGCAACACAGGAAAGCACAAATGAGGGCCACCCTCGAGAAGAGAAAATCTGGAGCTAGGGTGCATCGTGAGCCACTATGGAGGACGTAGCTTCCGTCAGCCCTAGGTGGCCAGACACTCTTGGATAAGTGGCTGCTGACTGACGCAGCCCGGTGGGGAGCGTTTTTCAAGACAGAGACGTCTTTTTTGATGGTTTAGTTACGCATGCCTGAAATTCCAATAATTTCACCCCTAACAGTTGCCTTAAAGGCATCCCATACTGAAAAAAGTATGTGGGCTAGAAGAGAAATTGTTACATGTGAACCAGACTTTGATTAATTGTAGACTGCCTGCATTTTGAGCCCCAGTTAAATCATAACATTTCCTGCTTTCTTAGTTCTTTATCTGCTCAAATGAGAAGAGCCTGGAAGAGGGCAGAACCACAGCACTGAAATAATCTCATGAAAATCCGCCAAACAGTCTTTTTTTTTGGGCAACCCGAAACTACTTCTACTATGCAGATTGCCTACCTTAAGTGCATACAACGCTGCCCGTACCTGACAAAGAGGGCATCTGGCCGGTCAGACACCGGCAACGCTGGGATTTGGGAATGAGTAATACCAGTGTGCCAGGGCCCTCGTCAGGAGACCACTGCAGCTTGCACCACCCATGGCCCCTTCCGGCGCTGCCAGTGACAGCACCAATGCAGCTACACTGCGACAGTTCAGACTATCCGGGCCCTCAAAGCTGTAAGAGAGGCTTGGGCGACAGGTATTAGACTCATTAAAAGTAATTGACAGCTGTTGTGCTCATCCCTAAATTAGACAAATAACTCACCACGTGGCAGATTGTATTAGGTGCGGGTGCCGAGCACCGGAAACCACTGGCTGAACTTAAGCACTGACTAATACAACAGATCGTTTAATAGAAATGAAAGTCTGAGATCCTGTCCAGTGAGTGCAGGGACCTCTGGGGAGGTTCACACTAGCAGCATAAGGGTGTCGCATGTGTGTGAGTTGCCCCGATACTGATGACTGTCCGAACTCGATTCCCACAGGATACTAAAAGCTGCAGCCAGTGATCAGAGCTGCATGTAGAATAGCGGATGCAGTGGGCACCCCAAGCACTGCAGGTGACACAAAGGGGTTTGTCCCACTCCGGTTCGAGGCCAGAACACGAGAGGAACCTATGTTCAACTTCCCAGAAAGAGAAGTAACGCATGTACTCACCCAAGAGAAGGAGGTAAAGCACTCATTGGCCCCAGGGAGGGAGGTAAAACACTCACTACCCCCAAATAGGGAGGCAAAGTACTCACTGGGCCCAGAGAAGGCGGCAAAGCACTTACTGTCGCTAGAGAGTGAGGTAAAGCAGTCACTGGCCCCAGAGAGGGAGGTAAAGAACTCACCCAAGAGGGAGGTAAAGCATTCACTGCCCCCAGAGAGGGAGGTAAAGAACTTACTGTCGCTAGAGAGTGAGGTAAAGCATTCACTGGCCCCAGAGAGGGAGGTAAAGAACTTACTGTCGCTAGAGAGTGAGGTAAAGCATTCACCTGCCCTAGAGAGGGAGGTAAAGCACTCACCCAAGAGAGGGAGGTAAAGCATTCACTGCCCCCAGAGAGGGAGGTAAAGAACTTACTGTCGCTAGAAAGTGAGGTAAAGCATTCACCGGCCCTAAAGAGGGAGGTAAAGAACTTACTGTCGCTAGAGAGTGAGGTAAAGCAGTCACTGGCCCCAGAGAGGGAGGTAAAGAACTTACTGTCGCTAGAAAGTGAGGTAAAGCATTCACTGGCCCTAGAGAGGGAGGTAAAGAACTTGCGGTCGCTAGAGAGTGAGGTAAAGCAGTCACTGGCCCCAGAGAGGGAGGTAAAGAACTTACTGTCGCTAGAGAGTGAGGTAAAGCAGTCACTGGCCCCAGAGAGGGAGGTAAAGCACTCACCCAAGAGAGGGAGGTAAAGCACTCACTGGTGCTAGAGAGGGAGGTAAAGCATTTACTGGCTCTAGAGACGGAGGTAAAGCACTCACTGGCCCCAGGGAGAGAGATAAGGCATCCACTGGCCCCAGGGAGGGAAATAAAGCACTCACTGACCCCAGAGAGGGAGGTAAAGCACTCACTGACCCCAGAGAGGGAGGTAAAGCATTCACTGACCCCAGAGAGGGAGGTAAAGCATTCACTGGCCCCAGAGAGGGAGGTAAAGAACTTACTGTCGCTAGAAAGTGAGGTAAAGCATTCACCGGCCCTAGAGAGGGAGGTAAAGCACTCACCCAAGAGAGGGAGGTAAAGCACTCACTGGCCCCAGCGAGGGGGGTGAAGCACTCACTGGCCCCAGAGAAGGGGGTGAAGCAGACACTGGCCCCAGAAAGGGAGGTAAATCACTCACTGGCCCCAGAGAGGGAAGTAACGCAATCACTCACCCAAGAGAGGGAGGTAAAGCACTCACTGGCCCCAGAGAGGGAGGTAAAGCACTCACTGGTGCTAGAGAGGGAGGTTAAGCACTCACTCGCCCCAGGGAGAGAGGTAAAGCACTCACTGGCCCCAGGGAGAGATGTAAGGCACCCACTGCCCCAGGGAGGGAAGTAAAGCACTCACTGCACTGGTGCTGGAGAGGGAGGTAAAGCACCCACTGGCCCCAGGGAGGGAGGTAAAGCACTCACTCACCCCTAGAGACGGAGGTAAGACATTCATTCACCCACCCCAGGGAAGGAGGTAAAGTATTCACAACCCCAGAGAGGGGGGTAAAAGCATTCACTCTCCCCCACAAAAGGGGGTAAAACATTCATTCACTCCCCCAGAGAGGAAAATAAAGCATTTACTCACCCACAGGAAGGAGGTAAAGAATTCACTCCCCCACAAAGGAAAGTAAAGCCTTCACTCACCCCAGGAAAAGAGGAAAAACATCCCTCACCCCAGAGATGGCTGTAAAGCTTCCATTCCTCCCAGAAACTCCTCTTCACCTATCTTTGACGCCCCCCCCCCCCGCCCGGCTGCCCCCACCCTGTCCCACTTCTGACTGCCACCTCCTCTGAGGTTTCCCCCGTTATGCTCCCCTTCTCCTTGATCTTTTCTAGGTTTCCCTGTCTGGTATCTATGCCCCTTCTCCATGTCTCACCCCCCATGCCCTCCCTGTTCCCCGCCTGTCTTCCCTGGATCTCTCCCTCCCGGTCTCACCCCCCATGCCCTCCCTGTCCCAGCCTCTTCTCTGGGTCTCACTCTCTGTCTCACGCCCCGTGCCCTCCCTGTCCCCGCCTCTTCTCTGGATCTCTCCCTCCCGGTTTCACCCCCCATGCCGTGCCTGTCCCTCGCCTCTTTTCTCTGAGTCTCTCCCTCCCTGTCTCACCCCCCTATGCCCTCCCTGTCCCCGCCTCTTTTCTATGGATCTCTCACCCCTCTATGCCCTCCCTGTGCACCGCCTCTCTTCGATGGGTCTCTCACTCCCCGTCTCACCCCCCCCCCATGCCCTCCCTGTCCCCCTCCTCTTCTCTGAGTCTCTCACTCCCTGTCTCACCCTCCAGGTCCTCCCTGTCCCCCGCCTCTTCTCTGGGTCTCTCACTCCCTGTCTCACCCTCCAGGCCCTCCCTGTGCCCCGCCTCTCTTCTCTGGGTCTCTCACTCCCTGTCTCACCCTCCATGCCCTTCCTGTCCCACTCCTCTCTTCTCGGACTCTCTTCCTCCCTGTCTCACCCCTCCATGCCCTTCCTGTCCCCCGCCTCTCTTCTCTGGGTCTCTCACTCCCTGTCTCACCCCCGGCCCCGTGCCCTCCCCGTCCTCCGCCTCTTCTCTGGGTCTCACTCCCTGTCTCCCTCTTCCCTGCTTCCCGTGCCTCTTCTCACTAGTCTCCAAGTGGGTCACATTCTCGGCTCAGTGCGTTTTGCTATTTTTATCCTATTGCTGCCCCCACCCCCTCGCCCTTCCCAGACACCCATGACAGCTGGACTCACTTAACACATGGCACACAACACTTGCGTCTCCGCCTGCAGTGCCAGCGTTAGGCCCTCTCCCTGCAATGCCATCCGAGGGCACTCAGCTCAGCCTGCAGTGCCAGCGTTAGGCCCTCTCCTTGCAGTGCCAGCGTTAGGCCTTTTCCCTGCAGTGCCAGCGTTAGGCCTTCCCCCTGCAGTGCCAGCGTTAGGTCCTCTCCCGCCAGTGCCAGCGTCAGGCCTTCTCCCTGCAGTGCCAGCGTTAAGCCCTCTCCCTGCAATGCCAGCCGAGGGCACTCAGCCTGCAGTGCCAGCGTTAGGCCCTCTCCTTGCAGTGCCAGCCGAGGGCACTCAGCCTGCAGTGCCAGCGTTAGGCCCTCTCCTTGCAGTGCCAGCGTTAGGCCTTCTCCCTGCAGTGCCAGCGTTAGGTCCTCTCCCTCCAGTGCCAGCGTCAGGCCTTCTCCCTGCAGTGCCAGCGTTAAGCCCTCTCCCTGCAGTGCCAGCGTTAGGCCCTCTCCCTGCAATGCCAGCCGAGGGCACTCAGCCTGCAGTGCCAGCGTTAGGCCCTCTCCTTGCAGTGCCAGCTGAGGGCACTCAGCCTGCAGTGCCAGCTTTAGGCCCTCTCCTTGCAGTGCCAGCGTTCGGCCTTCTCCCTGCAGTGCCAGCGTTCGGCCTTCTCCCTGCAGTGCCAGCGTTAGGCCTTCTCCCTGCAGTGCCAGCGTTAAGCCCTCTCCCTGCAGTGCCAGGCCCTCTCCCTGCAGTGGCAGCCGAGGGCACTCAGCCTGCAGTGCCAGCGTTAGGCCCTCTCCCTGCAGTGCCAGCCTTAGGCCCTCTCCCTGGTTAGGCCCTCTCCCTGCAGTGCCAGTGCCAGGCCCTCTCCCTGCACCGCCAGCGATAGGCCTTCTCCCTGCAGTGCCAGCCTTAGGCCCTCTCCCTGCAGTGCCAGCCTTAGGCCCTCTCCCTGCAGTGCCAGCCTCAGGCCCTTTCCCTGCAGTGCCAGCCTTAGGCCTTCTCCCTGCAGTGCCAGCGATAGGCCCTTTCCCTGCAGTGCCAGCCTTCGGCCTTCCGCCTGCAGTGCCAGCGTTAGGCCATATCCCTGCAGTGCCAGCATTAGGCTCTCTCCCTGCAGTGCCAGCCTTTGGCCCTCTCCCTGCAGTGCCAGCGATAGGCCCTCACCCTGCAGTGCCAGTCTTAGGCCTTCCACCTGCAGTGCCAGCATTAGGCCCTCTCCCTCCAGTGCCAGCTTTAGGCCCTCTCCCTGCAGTGCCAGCCTTTGGCCCTCTCCCTGCAGTGCCAGCCTTAGGCCGTCTCCCTGCAGTGCCAGCGATAGGTCCTCTCCCTGCAGTGCCAGCGTTAGGCCCTCTCCATGCAGTGCCAGCCTTTGGCCCTCTCCCTGCAGTGCCAGCGTTAGGCCCTCTCCCTGCAGTGCCAGCATTAGGCCCTCTCCCTGCAGTGCCAGCCTTTGGCCCTCTCCCTGCAGTGCCAGCGATAGGCCCTCTCCCTGCAGTGCCAGCCTTAGGCCTTCCGCCTGCAGTGCCAGCATTAGGCCCTCTCCCTCCAGTGCCAGCGTTAGGCCCTCTCCCTGCAGTGCCAGCTTTTGGCCCTCTCCCTGCAGTGCCAGCGATAGGCCCTCTCCCTACAGTGCCAGCGTTAGGCCCTCTCCCACCAGTGCCAGCGTTAGGCCCTCTCCCTGCAGTGCCAGCGTTAGGCCCTCTCCCTGCAGTGCCAGCCTTTGGCCCTCTCCCTGCAGTGCCAGCAATAGGCCCTCTCCCTGCAGTGCCAGCCTTAGGCCTTCCGCCTGCAGTGCCAGCATTAGGCCCTCTCCCTCGAGTGCCAGCGTTAGGCCCTCTTCCTGCAGTGCCAGCGTTAGGCCCTCTCCCTGCAGTGCCAGCCTTTGGCCCTCTCCCTGCAGTGCCATTGTTAGGCCTTCTCCCTGCAGTGCCAGCATTAGACCCTATCCCTGCAGTGCCAGCCGAGGGCAATCAGTCTGCAGTGGAGTGCAGCGCTGTGCCCTCGATGGGAGGTACCAATACTGGCAGAGCGCAGGCGCCAGGCCCTCGTCGTGCAGAACCATAACTTGGACCTCAGGGTGAAATACCACTACTGCGCGAGCCCTCATACGGAGTGCCAGCAATGGGCCCTCAGGGGACCGGAATGGGGCCCTCACCCTGGAGTGTAAACACTAGGCCCTCAAGGTACAGGCCCAATGCTCCACCCTCATCCTGGAGTAGTGGAGTGGGGCCCTCATCCTGGAGTGTTGGAGGAGCGGGGCCCTCACCCTGGAGTGTCAACACCAGGCCCTCATGGTACAGGCCCATTGCTCCACCCTCATTCTGGAGTAGTGGAGTGGGGCCCTCACCCTAGAGTGTAAACACTGGGCCCTCAGGGGGCAGTCCCAATTCTCCACCCTCATCCTGGAGTGCAGGAGGAGCTGGGCCCTCACTCTGGAGTGTAAACACTAGGCCCTCAGGGGGCAGTACGAATGCTACACCCTCATCCTGCACTTTGGGCACTGGACCCTGCAGTGTAGGCACTGGACCCTGCAGTGGGGGCACTGGACCCTGGTAGATGGGCACTGGAACCTCAGCATGGACAGCCAGCACTGCACCTCACTTTGCAGTGCCAGCTGTGGGCCCTCTCCCTGCAGTGTGGGCACTAGACCCTCAGAATGGACAGCCAGCACTTCACCCTACCTTGCAGTGCCAACAGGGGGCCCTTCCTTGCAGTACCAGCAGTGGGCCCTCACTCTGCAGTGTGGGCACTGGACCCTGCAGTGTGGGCACTGGACCCTGCCGTGGAGGTACTGGACCCGGCTAGATGGGCACTGGACCCTCAGCATGGACAGCCAGCACTTCACCCAACCTTGCAACAGGAGCCCCATCCTGGCAATACCAGCAGTCAGCTCTCTCCCTGCAGTGTGGGCACTGGTCCTTCAGCATGGATTGCTAGCACTGCACCTTACCTTGCAGTACCAGCAGTGGGCCCTCACCCTGCGGTGTGGGCACTGGACCTTGCAGTTGGGGCACTGGACCCTGCTAGATGGGCACTGGAACCTCAGCATGGACAGCCAGCACTGCACCTTACCTTGCAGTGCCAGCCGTGGGCCCTCACCCTGCAGTGTGGGCACTGGACGCTCAGCATAGACAGCCAGCACTGCACCTTACTTTGCAGTGCCAGCTGTGGGTCCCCACCCTGCAGTGTGGGCAATGGACCGTCAGCACAGATAGCAGGCACTTCACCCTACCTTGCAGTGCTAACAGGGGGCCCTTCCTTGCAGTACCAGCAGTGGGCCCTCACCCTGCAGTGTGGGCACTGGACTCTCAGCATGGACAGCCAGCGCTTCACCCTACCTTGCTGTGCCAACAGGGGGCCCTTCCTGGCGGTACCAGCAGTGGGCCCTCGCCCTGCAGTGTGGGCACTGGATCCTCAGCATGGACAGCCAGCACTACACCTTACCTTACAGCGCACCCGTGGGCCCTCACCCTGCAGTGTGGGCACTGGGCACTCAGCATGGACAGACAGAACTGCACCCTACCTTGCAGTGCCAACAGGGGGCCCTTCCTGACAGTACCAGCAGAGGGCCCTCACCCTGCAGTGTGGGCACTGGACCCTCAGCATGGATTGCCAGCACTGCACCCTACCTTGCACTGCCAGCTGTGGGCCCTCATCCTGCAGTGTGAGCGCTGGACCTTCAGCATAAATTGCCAGCACTGCACCTTACCTTGCAGTGCCAACAGGGGGGCCGTCCTTGCAGTACCTGCAGTGAGCCCTCACCCTGCGGTGTGGGCACTGGACCCTGCATTGTGGGCACTGGGCCCTGCAGTGTGGGCACTGGACCCTGCCGTGGAGGTACTGGATCCTGCTAGATGGGCACTGGACCCTCAGCATGTACAGTCAGCACTGCACCTTACCTTGCAGTGCCAGCTGTGGGCCCTCACCCTGCAATGTGAGCACTAAGCGCTCAGCATGGACAGCCAGCACTTCACCCTACCTTGCAGTGCCAACAGGGGGCCCTTCCTTGCAGTACCTGCAGTGGGCCCTCACCCTGCAGTGTGGGCACTGGACCCTGCAGTGTGGGCACTGGGCTCTGCAGTGTGGACACTGTGCCCTGCAGTGTGGACACAGAGTCCGGCAGGGTGGGCACTGGACCCTCAGCATGGACAGCCAGCACTTCATCCTTTCTTGCAGTACCAGCAGTGGGCCCTCACCATGCAGTGTGAGCACTGGACCTTCAGCATGGATTGCCAGCACTGCACTTTACCTTGCAGTGTCAGCTGTGGGCCCTCACCCTGCAGTGTGAGCACTGGGCGCTCAGCATGGACAGCCAACACTTCACCCTACCTTGCAGTGCCAGCCGTGGGCCATCACCCTGCAGTGTGGGAACTGGACCCTCAGCATGGACAGCCAGCACTGCACCTTACATTGCAGTGCCAGCTGTGGGCCCTCACCCTGCAGTGTGGGCACTGGACCCTGCGGTGTGGGCACTGGGACCTGCAGTGTGGGCACTCGGCCCTGTGGTGTGGGCACTGGACCCTGAAGTGTGGACACTGGGCACTGCAATGTGAGCAGTGGACCATCAGCATGGACAGCCAGCACTGCACCTTACCTTAGAGTTTCAGCCATGGGCCCTCACCCTGCAGTGTGGGAACTGGACCCTCAGCATGGACAGCCAGCACTGCACCTTACCTTGCAGTGCCAGCTGTGGGCCCTCACTCTGCAGTGTGGGCACTGGGCCCTGCGGTGTGGGCAATGGGCCCTGCAGTGTGTGCACTGGGCCCTGCAGTGTGGGCACTTGGCCCAGCAGGGCGGGCACTGGGCCCAGCAGGGTAGGCACTGGACCCTCAGCATGGATTGCGAGCACTGCACCTTACCTTGCAGTGCCAGCTGTGGGCCCTCACCCTGCAGTGTGAGCACAAAGCGCTCAGCATGGACAGCCAGCACTTCACCCTACCTTGCAGTGCCAACAGGGGTCCCTTCCTTGCAGTACCTGCAGAGGGCCCTCACCCTGCAGCGTGGGCACTGGGCCCTGCGGTGTGGACACTGGGCCCTGCAGTGTGGGCACTGGGCCCGGCAGGGTGGGCACTGGACCCTCAGCATGGACAGCCAGCACTTCACCCTTTCTTGCAGTACCAGCAGTGGGCCCTCAACCTGCAGTGTGGGCACTGGACCCTGCGGTATGGGCACTGGACCCTCATCCTGCAGTGTGGGCATTGAGCCCTGCGCTGTGGGCACTGGACTCTGCAGTGTGGGCACTGGACCCCGCAGTGTGGGCACTGGATCCCGCAGTGTGGGCACTGGACACCGCAGTGTGGGCACTGGACCCTCAGCATGGACAGCCAGCACTGGACCCTACCTTGCAGTGCCAGCTGTGGGCCCTCATCATGCAGTGGGGGCACTGGACCCTCAGCATGGATTGCCAGCACTGGACCCTGCAGTGGGAGGCACTGGACCCTGCAGTGTGGGCACTGGGCCCTGCAGTGTGGGCACTGGACCCTGCAGTGTGAGCAAGGGGCCCTGCAGTGTGGGCACTGGGCCCTGCAGTGTGGGCACTGGAACCTGTAGTATGGGCACTGGACCCTCACACTGTGATGTGGGCACTGGACCCTGCGGTGTGGGCACTGGACCCTCACCTTGCAGTGTGGGCACTGGACCCTCAGGATGGACAGCCAGCACTGCACTCTACCTTGCAGTGCCAGCCATGGGCCCTCACCCTGCAATGTGGGCATCGAACACTCAGCATGGGCAGCCAGCACTGGACCCTACCTTGTAGTGCCAGTTGTGGGCCCTCATCATGCAGTGTGGGCACTGGACCCTCAGAATGGATTGCCAGCACTGAACCCTGCAGTGGGGGCACCAGACCCTGCAGTGTGGGCACTGGACCCTGCAGTGTATGCACTGGAACGTCAGCATGGATTGCCAGTACTGGAGCCCTATTCACCCACCAGTCACTGGTCTCCCACTGCACCGGCAATCTGTCGCCCCACTCCACTAGAGACCCCCACCGAGTTCAGGCCAGGAGTTCCACTGGTGAAGTGTGCTCCCACCGTACCAGCAGTGGGCCCTCGCCCTGCAGTGTCGGCACTGGACCCTGCAGTGTGGGCACTGGGCCCTGCAGTGTGGACACTGGGCCATGCTGTGTGGGCACTGGGCCCGGCAGGGTGGACACTGGGCCCGGCAGGGTGGGCACTGGAACCTCAGCATGGACAGCCAGCACTTCACCCTTCCTTGCAGTACCAGCAGTGGGCCCTCACCCTGCAGTGTGGGCCCTGGGTCCTGCAGTGTGGGCCCTGGGTCCTGCAGTGTGGGCACTGGACCCTGCCATGTGGGCACTGGACCCTGCCATGTGGGCACTGGACCCTGCCATGTGGGCACTGGACCCTGCATTGTTAGCACTGGGCCCTGCGGTGTGGGCACTGGGCCCTGCGGTGTGGGCACTGGGCCCTGCGGTGTGGGTACTGGACTCTGCAGTGTGGGCACTCGGCCCCTGCAGTGTGGGCACTGGACCCTGCATTGTGGGTACTCGACTCTGCAGTGTTGGCACTGGACCCTGCAATGTGGGCACTGGACCCTGCAGTGTGGGCACTGGACCCAGCAGTGTGGGCACTGGACCCAGCAGTGTGGGCACTGGGCCCGCAGCATGGACAGCCAGCACTGATCCCCCATTCACCCACAATGACCAGTCACTGGTCTCCCACTGCACCGGCCCATAACTCTCCCCACTCCACTAGGGACTTCCCCCGAGTTCAGGCCAGGAGTTCCACTGGTGAGGTGTGCTCCCACTGCAGGGATTTCAAGACCCCCAAAGTCGCGACTTTCTACTTCTACTGCAGCATTTCACTTGCTATTGTCTTGTAAAACTAGTTAAGAAAAGGGGCAGAGATTCGACCTTTAGTCCCTTGTTGGACATTACGTCACTTCAGTCAGCCTTTTCATTCGCCCCACTTTCCACTTCAGTAACCTGCCCCACACACAGCTCACCCACTCACTCACTCACCTGTAGCCACCGCATTCTATTTTCCTTTGCCACCGCCCATATTTCGACGGCCGTGTACCTTCTTCACACGCTATCCACAGTTACAATGGGCACATATGTGACCACTTCTGTGTGCTCTCTGCAGAGAGGCCAATGACTGGATGTGCCTGTAGTGTAAACATCTTTCCGATCCACTGATCAGCACTGCGGGAACCTCTCTCTGTCTTCAGCCTCACATCTGGAGCGCTCAATCGTGCCCCGTCAAAAACACCCATCCACCGCCTGAACTCACCAAGACACCTAGAGACGCTTCAGTTCACAGGAAGCACTATACACGAGTCATATGTGCCACCAGAAAACTACAGGAACACAACCTCTGGAAGAAGCAAACACTCCCAGGAAATGCAAGAGGAGGCAACACGTGAAACATGAACCAGGACTGCCGCAGAGGGACCACCCACAGGGTTTTCACAATCATTGGTGAAAAATCCTTCAGTGTTTTTGTGTGTAACATTAAGGACATGAACACAGGACCCAGTGCAGCCGGTCTGAAAGTGGGGTCTGAGACCCGGCAGAGTGCACAACAGAAGTCTAGTGAAGAAGAGGGGTCTGTCACGGGGCGTAACAGAGGGCCCTGCAGCCCCTACGGCGCGGGGGGCCCCCATGGTTCCTTGTTTTGGAGGGGGTCCCCTCAGCCCTTAAGACATGCCATTGCATGATCAGCAAAATGCGTGCAGTGGCACCGAACATTAAAACGCTCTGGAAAGCCACTCTGCTTTCCCACTCAGGGAAAAAAACACACAGAAAAGCCACACTGTTCATGTGGCATCGCTGGCAGACAAAGGCCCAGCAAAAGGTACCCGTGCCCTCATGTCCATGGTATAGGCATAATGCAGGCCCCTGTGGTGTAGGGAGGGGAAACCCTTTAAGTCCATGACTAATGAATATCTGTGCGATCTGTGAGGCGCCTGGCCCCTCATGACAGTCTGCAGGGGAGAGGGCATCATCTTGCCTTATGCCACTGCGGAAATGCATATGAAGCGTTCCTCCTCCAGCCCAGGCCTTTGGGATTGCGGGCGCAGTCAGCGATGTTGGGCTCACCTCAGACTTCTGTCCAGAAGGAGCTGCTTCTGGGACAGTACTTAGCACCACATCCCTCCTTGTGATTCTTAATGTAATGCACACGCTATTTGTGGCCAACTTCTAGGCGCAAAGTATGCCATAAGTAGCACCTACCTGCAGGCAACGTTGACAAAGTGTAAGCTGTCAAACTTGCATGTGCTGCCTAAAGACTTTGTGAGATGGTGGCAGACAGCGGTCTCACAGGCCCACTGCATGCTGTCTCCAAGGTCACAGTCACAGAGTCACACCCTAGCATGGTGACCCCTGTCTCCTTAGGGGTTCGTGCTCGCCATTCAGACACTCTGCCAACTGGAATACTGGGACAAAGGTCTGCTGTCTCCTCCGGGCCTCCATCCCAGCATTTGCTAGTTTTCACATAGAGTCCCAATCTGATTCCTGCCTCATTACTAGTGAGTTGGGAGACATGCTTTTTTTTTTTTTATTTGTTTTTTTTTATTTTCTTAATAAGCAGCAGTACAAAACAACAGTTGAATCCGCAGTTTTCCACAATATAGAACAGTGAAGTAGCAATCACCAGAGACAACCCCTCAGGAAGCATTTCCCCAACACTATATATCTTTAATATCCACCTCCCCGCGCACACACCCCTGGGCCTCCCCGCGTCAGTCCGATGAGAGACATGCTTTTTAAAAAACAAAATGCCCTCTGTGGTGCAAGGGGAGGCGCGTCGCTGTAAATGTGCTGCAAGAAGCCAGTCTTGTGCATCAGGCCCTAAGGCTGCCCTAAACTATATGATGAAGCAGCATTTTATGGAAGTTAGAAGATGTATTCCTGTAACTTTCTTTTCAATTATTTCAAATTTTCGAAACATGAAATGTATAAAATTTGTGTATGATATGAGCTAGGATGACGCATTATACCTGTTTCAGCTAGAGGTCGTTGCGCTTGTTGTGTTGGGAACTCTGGCCAATGTGCTGTGCCTTTTAAAGTCCCCATTTACCAGCATGTTCCTTTGACATTCGTATAGAACGTTTTGTGGTTATTCCAATTACTATCAGCCACTAAATTCTATTTTGCGTGCAAACACGTTTGTGCATAAAACAAGAGTACTGTCTGTCCTCAGTTTGAACCCACAATTTGAGACAGAAAAAAACGAATGTAAATACCAGGAGCAAATTGTGCATGTGTGTTGCCTGAATGTGCAGGAATGAGGAATAACAATTTGCGCTATTCTCTGTTCCTGTGTAGTTGGGCAGAGTTTGCACACCTACTAACTGGTGAACGTTAGGCTATTGCTTGTCTCTGATCGCACAATTTGCAGCAGCAAAAGTGTTTCCCCAACGAAGAGGGCCTTAGGGGCAGATTTATCATTTTTAAGCACAATGCCGCATTGCTATGTTGTGTTGCGCATGAAAAGGAAAGGGGCACAGAGCAAATATTTATTACAAATGACCCACTGCTGCTCTCTACAAACACAATTCCATGGAAAGGCTGGAGTGCAGATCATAGAAGTGATATTTAAGACAATTCTCGTAAGGTGAGCTGCTCCTCACCTTACGAGAATTGTAACTGCTACTACCAGAGTGATTGAGAAAGTTTCAGCTGGAACAGAGTTCCTGTTTATTGGCCCTAGTAACTGAAAGGAACGGGACCCGTATGCTTCACTACCAGGTTTGGTCGTAGCTGGGAAGATTCTGGTTGAGTTTTGGTTGCAAGTAGGCATTTACCGACTCGGGATTACAGCCAGGTAGTTAGGGAGTCATGTATGGATGTGAATACTATTATGGGACCCTATTTGTAGGTGACAACCAGCCGGTAGAGGTACTGTGAGCTAGGTGGGTGTCTGGGAAGATTCAAGAGTGATCTTGTTATCTAGTGAGGGAGGCCTTATTGGGGCAGACCCACTGCAGTACTCACTGGGGAGTTTTAAAGCAGGGAATTGTACTTAAGTTCACTTAGGAGGCAGCAAGCTGAATGTCTTGGCTTTTGGAAGGAAATGTATGTTAGAGCACGTTTTCTTCATATTCAGTATTAGAAATGTATTGTTATGAAGGTACCCATGCTGTATGTAGGTACGTCAGTGGTGTAACAATAACTCCCGCAGCCCTGCGGTGTGGGGGTTGCCCGAGCTCCAGGGGGCCCCTTCCAGCACTGTGCATGGACGGCAGGCACCCTCCTGAGAGCTCCTGACTGGATCCGGAGAGTGGGGGGCCCCCCTCCATGCACTTTGAAGGGGGCCCCCTCAAGTTTCGTTACGCCACTGTGCTTTACTGTTCAGTGGGTGGGGTCTCACCGCTGCCTGCTTTACCATACTTGTATGCCGTGATCACGCATTTCTAGGCGCCAAAGCGCTTTACATGTTCAAGACTTTCTTGTACAAATATTTACATGAGCTCTGTATCTGCTCTTACATACATTTTCCATCCTTACGCTGCAGCCCCACATTAGCACTTACATCCAGATTTATACCATAAACGGTTTATTGCGCGTCGTCCAATGGCCTTGTACGTAGTAGTCACAGCCTCTGGCCAGTCCCAAGATGGAGGTGTTCAGCTCCTACATTAGGTTGTGCGCGTTGGTCTTGTCCTGTGTTGTTAGTACAAAACACCTTATTAATACTTCTAAAGCCAAGATGTTGGGTGAGGGCTTTCTCAGCTTGAGTGGAAGTTCATTCCAGATTCTGGGTGCAGTTTCTGAGAATGACAGTGTTAGGATTTCTTAGGTCTGGCCACTGAGATAGCTTTATTTGTCTAACCAGACAACTGGTTTTCAAAAGAAATTCCAAAATAATATACATAGATAGAGGGGCTTTGGTCAGCAGTCTTCATCCATTGGTCTGTTAAACGGTCATTCATATTTTGCTTGCGCCCATCACACTATACAGGGCGGGGCAATGGATCAGCCCACTTCCCATTGGCTCCCTTCTCTTTGAGTGACTGCACGCATTCCATGCATACTGTTCACATCCGCCTAAAAATAGCTCTTTTCTCTTCAGTGACAAAAGTGGTTAAAATCTGTTTATTTTATTTTTATATTAACTTTAAATACCAACTATGTATTGTCTTCACTTTAGGTGACAGTTAGTGATTTATTTTTAGTGTCTTTTTTAAAGTTGTTGCCATAAAGTCATTGAGTGACCTAATATTACAGCTGCTTGAGATTTTGAAATTTGAAACCTTGGTTAAGTTTCAATTGATTATTGTCACCTTCGCAAATAATAAAAACAACATGCATGCCACAACTGAAAGGCTTGCTATTTGAAAAGCATCACTAGTAAACAGACACTTTACTAATTTTTAGGTCTCGCCTAGGCTACGCTTGTGCTGTCTCTTCGAGACATGCTGTATTCAGGTATGGACTTGAAGCTTTGCCCACTTCCTGCCCTTCTTTTTAATTGGCTCCTGTCACTGTCCTTTGTAAACTGCGGCTTTTCATTGGTCAATAGGCATAGTAGTCCCTCCTTAGTATCTCCTTGTCTCATCTTGTAACCTCCCACGAGGACACCCCCTGTTACATGTGTGGTTACTCAGTTGGCTTTAATTACAACCTCTGAGCACTATTTTCTTAAATAGGTTCTTCCTGTCTGCAACACAGGCAGAACACACTCTCTCTCAACACTTTTTTTTAAAAATCAGTTATCCAGCGTTATATGTTGGCCGAACGCAGCCGCATGCCTTTCTTTTTCTGTTTATTTATTTCTTTTTAATGGTGGCACAAGTGCTTTAGCTTTAAACATCTTGAGCAAAAGAGCGGGTGCCGCAATTGCTTTAAAGGTAAATAAATAGAAAAATAGTGCACATTTTTTTTTCTATTTGTTTACTTTTGAAGCAATCGCGGCACCCGTGCTTTAGCTTAGGATGTTCAAAGCTAAAACGCGGGTGCCCCCATTGTAACAAAAGTAAATAAATGGAAAAAAGTGCTTGGCCGCCATTTTTTTCTATGTGTTTACTTTTATAGCAATGGCGGCACCCGAGATTTATATTTCAACATCTTATGCCAAAGCTCGGGTACCGCGACTGCTTTAAAAGTAAAGAAACAGAAAAACAGGTTTTTTTTCTATTTCTTTACTTGTGAAGCAATCGTGGCACCCGCGCTGTAGATTAGGATTTTGAAAGCGAACGTGCTGGTGCCGCAATTGCTTCAAAAGTAAAGAAACAGAGAAGCAGTTTTTTTCTATTTCTTTACTTTTGAAGCAATCGCAGCACCCGCGCTCTAGCTTTCAACATCCTAAGCTAAAGCGCCGGTGCCGCAATTGCTTAAGGTCTCGCATTTGCGAGAGTTTGAGCTGTTAGCATTATAATTGACAATGCCTCTTATTCATGTATTTACAAAACCTGCAAGCAGTTTCTACGCACTGCTTGCAGGTTTTGTAAACACATAAATAAAAGACATTATCATTTTCAATGCCAATTGCTCAAACTCTCGCAAATGCGAGACCTATTGCATTGCAAATGCTTGTTGTTTTAGTTTATAGTTTTGATTGCAAGCATATAGCAGCCAGAAATCGGAGGTGGCAGTTTTTTTTCTTGCACCTGCTGGCAATTTTTTTTTCATTCACCACTGCACCAGCTTGTCAAGGTCCGTGGGGTGCATTTCGGAGGGTGCGGGAGCTGGAATAAGGGTCACTTAGGCCTAAGGTCCTTAATATGGCAGTACGGGCTGGAGTGCGATGGGGGTAACTTTCTAGCAGTCCAGGGGAGGGAATCCAGTGACAGGCGGAGGGTTCTGCCTCAGACACTGAGCCTCTGACCAGCTGAGCACAACTGTGCAGTGCAGCCATGCGGCAGAACCCTGTGAAACACGGCAGCTCCCAGTGGCTTTGAGGGAGACAACCACTTAAGAGCACTCGTGAAGGAGGGGCCCCGATATCAGTGCCATCAGTGCAGTTTGGGGTGGATCCTTCTGCTGCCTTTATCTGCGGTGGGAGAGGTTGAAACGCCTCAGCATTTGTAGAGCTTTCACTGTGCTGCAGGTCAGCGTTCCTACCAGTGTAAACGGCTGATTAAGAAATCTTCTACGGTTTGAGTCAACAGACAGTCTAGCCTTGTCCCAGACAGTGGCAGACACCCCAAGACCCCAAGGTGAGCTTTCACAACCCCCCAGCCAGGCACAACAGGGCATTGGCAAACCCTGTCCTCCATGAGTTGAACAGCAGTGCTGTATCCGACACTCAGTCCAGACTTCCTACTGGGCAGAGCGCCATTCACACTTGAAAACACATTTCACCGCCTACGTATGCTTGTTGCAAGGACTTAGCCGTGAAGCGCTGTACAGGGTCAGAGGAAGAGTGGATCTAGCCTATTTACTGTGTTTGTGCAGCATTTTTTTTTTTAAAGAGATGCGTCTTTAGCTCTTTCCTAAATTGGAGCCCGGTTTGGGCTGCCTTGATGGATACAGGGATGTTGTTCTAGATCTGGGGTGCACAGCTGGGGTACACCAATTGCTTTTCGTATTTCATGCACTTCTTCGTCACCAGTCTGATGGTGTCCCGGATGCCAGGTCTATTGGCTCAGTGGACTAATGCGTCCACTGTAGGGCCTGCGTTTGACCTCATGGTCACAGGTTCAAATCCCGGCGGGTTCCCTCAGCCTTTCATCCTTCTGAGGTCAATAAAATGAGTACCATTAAGTTGGGTAACAATACACATGTTATTCAGCACCAAGATACCCTTCTGGGTGACCGTGCACTTTATAAATACACGTTACTTTAAGTGTGTGCCTAGAGCCACCAGAGATGTTGAGCTTCCGGAGCTGGCGGTCCAGATGGATTTGTAAACCAGGCAGCTGGCTCGGAGAAGGTGCGGCATACCATCAGAATGAGGGTGATGTGGTCATATTTCTTCAGGCCATTAATGGGGTGCTGTGCAGCATATAGGGTGCCTTTAAAGTGTCTAGCGTGGAGTCGGAGAAGCAGTGAAGCCGGGCACTGCATCCAGATGTGAGAGAACAAGGCCTTGAACGGCAGCTCTGAGTTTGAGTCTCAGTGAGTATCACTTTCTTTAGCTGAGATATGTTCAACCGAAGTAGTACGGCCTTCCAGGACCCTTAGCTCAGCTAACAAGATGTTCGTACCCCTAGGGAGCAGCACGCAGAACCTTCCCTATCGTGGGTTCAGCCCGGTAGAATGACCACCCGGAGACGATAGAGAGACAGACCAACTTCCCCCTTCCTGGAAGGTACTAAAGACACATCTTCGCTTTGTAGATGTAGCCCACGCCTCATACGCCAGTACCGTTTAGTCTCAGATTAAGGTCTGCAACACTATCTAAATCTAAACGAAGTAGGCGTGTTAAATTGCCTTTATTCTGTCTCTGGTACTCTTAATCTGTAGGTTCTATCAGATTCCAAGTTTGTGGTTACGCTACCGCCTAGTGGCAGGGCTGGAAACTGCTTTTTAAAAACAAATGCCCGTGTGAGTGGTACCACCATGCGCACCTGTGAATGGTAGCACACATGCGCACAGCCCATGTGAATGGTAGCACTCATGCGCACGCAGCACCTCACAATTCACGTTCCTCTTACGCAGGTGCAGACCCTGGGCAGACTGACTTTAATGAGGCACCTACCTACTGGTGTGGAGGTCTTGCAGACAGCTGTAGCGTTTGTGGGAGGCTTTGGTCTATGCTACATAGCTACATTAGAAAGTGCAGCATTTGCCACACCTTATTGATGATGAAGTAAGCCATAACTCATTGGGAGTGGTCTTGGAAGTCAAAGAGTAGGGTCTTGTAAAATTTCTTGAATGTCACAAGACTGGAACAGGGCAGAGCTTACGGAGCAGGAGAAAAGGTCACCACGCATGCACATTTACTGTAGTTCCACATCCTGGCTGGCTATGGTACCAGCACTGGAGGAGTAAGGCGGCAAATCCAGGCATTGCTTAGGGATGAAACCTCATGAGCGTAGTGCTTGCCGAATGTGTGTGTGGTAGCCTGGGTACCTGCCCTGCAGTTCTCTGTGACCGGCACATGCCTGGGTAATGCAATTGCATTTGTTTGGCTCGGTTGGGCAATCTTCGATAGAGGCATGCCAGAAAGGGAGTAACAGTGCTTGATACAGGTAGCTGTGGTGATCATGGAGTCAGCCTTGCTTATGGCAAGACCACCATCTTGGACAGTGACATGAGGAGGAACGTAATTCTATTGTCTTGTCCAGATAAAAATGAACAGTGCGTACAACATTGACGTTGTGTAGGGCCCCCTAAGGGACAAAACAGCTGTGGTTATGAAGGACTGGAAAGTGTTAGTCAGCTGAAAGTACCTATGAGGACTGCCCAATACTACTCTACCGGAGCACAGCGAGTTCGGAGCACTTCATCCTTCGATGCTCACACTTCATGTCTGAAGATGACAGTCAAGCCTTGGGCCTTGTGCGGAGCCCATGGTTGACCTAGCCGGGTGTCAATGAAATCTTGCGACAACAGAAATATTTCCTAGGTTTCTTCTCGCCAGGGTTGAATGATTGAAAGTATGGCCACTGAACTCGTCACATGTGAAGCTCGCCTTGATCACGTTGTCATGCTGTATAGGGCGACCACCGGCTGCCAAATCATCTTCTCGCAGTTCCTGTGTAGAAGGAGGACGCCTTGTCTTCCACTGCGGTGGCCATCCCCACCATAGACTAAGCTGGGGGCGGGGCGGCAGAGATGGGAGGTACATTTTTTCCAAAATAATCTGTGCCTTTCTGGAAGCACTACGAGTTCAGGACTAAGCTTTATTTTTATGTTTTTGTCAGCATCAGGGAGTGAATTTGTTAAGGTGGTTCTAGGTGTCCGCTGGAGGAGAGGGCGAGTTGGTTATAGTGCTCTGCATCATGGTGAAGGATAAAGGGTCGGGCGCGGCTGGTCAAGCCAAAATGGATTGCTTCACTAAACTTGCCCAGGTAACTTTGGAGCCCGGAGAATAAGTTAATGCCAAGTGCCCAACCCATTCGGTAACCCCATTACCCAGGCCACAATTCTTCGTGCGATAAAAGACTCTCACAAAGACTTAAATGAGAAGATTGAAGTGGGCATCGAGCTCTCCCTGCTCAGGCAGGACTTAAAGAACATTTCTACATACATAATAGAGGCGGAGAACGTATTTCCACAATTGAGAATGGATTTAACCAGGCACCTAGAGAATTTAAAAGCCTTCAAACCTTGACTGTTATGCTGGAATGAAGGGTTGAAGATGCTGAGGGAAGGTCCCTCTGGAACAACGTACGGCTGGTGGGCCTCCCAGAAGGCTCGGATGGCCAAGCACTAATCGCCTACCTTATGGATTGGTTTAGGTTCTGGATGATATCATTGGATCTGTCACTGTGCTTCATCACAGAATGGGCACACAGGGCACTGGCATCCAGGCCCTTGCCGGGGGCCCTCTTCTCTACTTCATCATCAGGATATTGAACTATGCGGATAGAGATGCAGGTCTTAGGCAGGCCTGTCAGCATTCAGATCTGTGCGGTGTCGTGGCAAAATGCATGTCGTTTCCAGACTATACCGATAAAGTACAACTCCAGCACAAATCCTTCCTTGGGGTGAAGCAAAAACTGTGAAACCTCCAGCTGCAACACATGCCAACTTACCCTGCATGGTTGATACCCGTGTTTCAGGGTAAATCCTACTCCCTCGACACCCCCGAATCTGCATGGGACTAACTGGAGGAAAGGAAACACCTCAACAAGACTTAGGGTAAGAATATGACCTTCGATAGCAGAGGAGACCCGAACCGTGCCCTCCACACTCCGACAAGTGCCTTGAAGAGAAGAAACTAGAACTTCATGGCTTTCCCGGGAGAAGGGGACATGTAGAGATGATGACACTGTGTAAGCGGGATCTGGCGACAAGATTGAGACATGACTCCCCTAAAAGACCAGAGCAGATCTGCAGGTGTCCCGGGCGTTGTTCTCCGGCACTGAACCAACATAAACTTGCTACAGGATAGAAATAACAGGATGTGCACGGTAAAGAGTAAGACTCTTGTGGCTAACAGAGTCTCTCTCCTGACTTCATGAAACTTACATTGGTTGCTTGTATCTTTGTTTTTCTATCATTTCCTCTTCTATATCCTTGATATTTCATTTGTTTCCTTTTTTTCCAAGTTAATACCTTTGAAGGGGATGGTTGCTTCATGTTTAGAAGTGTAGGGTGGGTGGAGGGTGATTGGGGAATTTGTCTCTTCATAAGCTATGTTCATTAAGGTACGGAGGTAAACAGACAAGATGAAGGCGTTATGCCTCCTCACATGACATGGGAGCAAGGGGGTTCATCATACACGGTCCTGATTTGGAACATCAATGGCTTGCACGATAACATTAAGAGAGGAGTGAGAGGTGCTGCATCGAAGAGCCAAGACCCTGCTCTCTCCAAGAGACCCATTTTATGGGGGCAACTGCGCATTCCTGGGACTTTTGGGTATGACAGGGTCTACCATGCAGGTACAGTACAGGATCATGGGGTAGGGGGAGAGTTTACAAAACCGGTGGACAGGCGTGAACAAGCACAAGAGGTTCCTTCCATGGTAAGTAGCAAAAACACTACGTTTATGGTGGGCCCCAGTCCTTGTGAGAACAGTGTCTGGTTCCAAGGGACTACCTATTGCTTGCTTACCAACTGTTAAAACACACCTATTGGTTAACAGAAAGACATACTACCAATGTTACTGGTCACTGGCAAATCCAGACATGGGCTTATACCAGAAGCCTGAACACCAGGGCTGAGTTCTGTGTGGCCCTTCGAGCGCAGAATGTGCGCTTTGTGAATGTGTCCAACAGAACAACGCTTCCAATGCAGGCTGCATCCGCTGTTAACCAGGGGAGAGGCCTTTAACTACCTGGAAAGCCCTGAGCAGCAGACTAAGATGGCGCTGGCTTACTAGAGAAGGCCAGAAGGACCAATAAGGAAGTTACTTAACTGGGACTCAAGGGAGTTATGTAATACATCTTATTTATTATTTTTTAGCAATATGAAACTATAGCTCAAGTGCTCACAAAAAAGTAACAACAAGCGTGATGTGGTGAGTGAGGGTGACTTAAAATATATACATCGCATTGACAACAGAATGTAGAGACTCCTAAATGACAACTTTTTAACAATACACGGAGTCTCTTGTTGTAGGGGGTCGACGGCGTTTCGATCTCACTGTCTTGAGATCTTCATCAGGACAGAACGTATGTGCGCAAGGACAATTAGGACACCTGGCCGGGGCCGGCTTTGCAATATTAATTAGTAGTAATGTAATCAGCGGTGGACGCTGTGAGTAGCGTCCACATTAGGGGGCGCAGCAAGGAACCAGGTGATTTAAACCTGGGTAGTACTCGATACATGAGTCGTGTCAAAATGAATTATATAATTGCTACGGCAGTAAGGCAGACGCCCGGGACACCCTGGGCAGAGAGGTTCCGACAGGGCAGTTTGGAACTTGGTTAAGATGAGAGAACTTTGGTATAAGTAAACAAATCATACAAGATGTCCTGGGCATCAGCTGCCTACATTAGCCATATAGGGCAAAACATGCATCCGCGACCAGGTGTCCATACTACTGGCACGCGTGTCTCTCTCACTCCTGGCAGGACACGCCTGCACGACCACATGCCATACCACTGGCATACACGCTCCCCTTCCTCCTCACAGAACGCGCCTGCACGACCACATGCCATACCACTGGCATACACGCTTCCCCTTCATCCTAACAGAACACGCCTGCACGACCACATGCCATGCCACTGGCATACACGCTCCCCTTCATCCTAACAGAACGCGCCTGCACGACCACATGCCATGGCACTGGCATACACGCTCCACTTCCTCCTCACAGAACGCGCCTGCACAACCACATGCCATACCACTGGCATACACGCTTCCCCTTCATCCTAACAGAACACGCCTGCACGACCACATGCCATGCCACTGGCATACACGCTCCCCTTCATCCTAACAGAACGCGCCTGCACGACCACATGCCATGGCACTGGCATACACGCTCCACTTCCTCCTCACAGAACGCGCCTGCACAACCACATGCCATACCACTGGCATACACGCTCCCCTTCCTCCTAACAGAACACGCCAGCACGACCACATGGAATGCAACTGGCATGTACGCTTCTCTTTCTCCTAACAGAACACGCCTGCACGACCACATTTCATGCCACGGGCATGCACGTTCCTCTTTCTCCTAACAGAACATGCCCGCATGACCCTTGTGCATGCCTCTAGCATGCACGCTTCCCTTCCTCCTAGCAGGACACGCCTGCACGACCACCTGCCACGCCACTGGCATGCACGCTCCCCTTCCTCCTGGCAGGACACACCTGCACGACCACATGCCACGCCACTGGCATGCACGCTCCCCTTCCTCCTGGCAGGACACACCTGCACGACCACATGCCACGCCACTGGCATGCACGCTCCTCTTCCTCCTAGCAGGACACGCCTGCACGACCACATGCCACGCCACTGGCATGCACGCTCCTCTTCCTCCTAGCAGGACACGCCTGCACGACCACATGCCACGCCACTGGCATGCAGGCTCCCAGGGCCGGCTTTAGATCTGGTGGCGCCCGGTGCGATAATAATTTTTGGGCGCCCCCAAACCCCATGACCACCTCCTTGGATTCTCTCAATACCACCGGGCATAAGTGCCCCCCATCTCTCCTATCCAAAGTTATTGCTAAACACAGAGCCCCCCCTTGAGTTTGGCGACCCCTCCACAGGCCAGCGCCCAGTGCACTGCCCTAAAGCCGGCCCTGCACGCTCCTCTTCCTCCTAGCAGGACACGCCTGCACGACCACATGCCATACCACTGGCACACGTGTCCCTCTCCCTCCTGGGCAGGAGCACGGACGTGCCCCTCCATTTCTCTGGGGGACCCCGCGCCCCGGTGCCTACAGGTGGGTGTGCACGGATGGACTCGAGTTTCATCATCTGAGGGCCACTCGGCAGCACAATGTGCAGGGGCCAGGGACGGGTTTCACCAGGGCCCATCGCGATGAGTGACCTCTGTGTGACACGCCTGCACCCCATCACCTCTGCGCCTGCGGGTGCACCAGGCGGAGCAGGGAGGGGCGGGTCAGGGGGTACTCGGGGCAGGGGATACGGACTTCCAGGAACTGTGAGGAGCTGCAGGAGTCTGGGCACACCGTGTGCGTCTCCATGGCAACAAGCACAGGTAGGGTGTGCTGGACCAGGCCGCATCCATGGGTATGGATGAGGGGAGGAGACCCGGGGAAGGTACCCTCGCTGCTGACGTCTGTGTGAATGCGACGGAGGGGCGCTGTGTGTGAGGGGGTGCGTGACAGCGGTGTGAAGGTGGTGAGGCGAGGGTTGAAAAATAAAGCTGTGTTTCTAGTGGTGGCAAGGAGAGCTGCGGCCGCAGGGTGGAGCGGGGCGGGGCAAGCTGGTGTGTGATGCTCAGGTGGATGGGGGAGAGTGCGGGGCATCATTTGTGAGTAAGATGGTGACAAGAGATGTGAGAAGTCGGGGTGCGTGTGAGAGAAGTGAAAGAGGGGTGAGGTGAGGTCAAAGGGGAGGAAGGGACCGACGTGCGGGAGTATGTGCGCAGGGATGCGGGCAAAGGGAAGGGTGTGACTGCAGGCAGAGGGAACTGAGGGCACTGCAGGAGCACAGAGCAGACAGAGTACTCAGGGCACTGCAGGAGCACAGAGCAGGCAGAGGGTACTGAGGGCACTGCAGGAGCACAGAGCAGGCAGAGGGTACTGAGGGCACTGCAGGAGCACAGAGCAGGCAGAGGGTACTGAGGGCACTGCGGGAGCACAGAGCAGGCAGAGTGCTCAGGGCACTGCAGGAGCACAGAGCAGGCAGAGGGTACTGAGGGCACTGCAGGAGCACAGAGCAGGCAGAGGGTACTGAGGGCACTGCAGGAGCACAGAGCAGGCCGAGGGTACTGAGGGCACTGCGAGAGTACAGAGCAGGCAGAGTACTGAGGGCACTGCAGGAGCACAGAGCAGGCAGAGGGTACTGAGGGCACTGCAGGAGCACAGAGCAGGCAGAGGGTACTGAGGGCACTGCAGGAGCACAGAGCAGGCCGAGGGTACTGAGGGCACTGCGAGAGTACAGAGCAGGCAGAGTACTGAGGGCACTGCAGGAGCACAGAGCAGGCAGAGGGTACTGAGGGCACTGCAGGAGCACAGAGCAGGCAGAGGGTACTGAGGGCACTGCGGGAGCACAGAGCAGGCAGAGTACTGAGGGCACTGTGGGAGCACAGAGCAGGCAGAGTACTCAGGGCACTGCAGGAGCACAGAGCAGGCAGAGGGTACTGAGGGCACTGCAGGAGCACAGAGCAGGCAGAGGGTACTGAGGGCACTGCAGGAGCACAGAGCAGGCCGAGGGTACTGAGGGCACTGCGAGAGTACAGAGCAGGCAGAGTACTGAGGGCACTGCAGGAGCACAGAGCAGGCAGAGGGTACTGAGGGCACTGCAGGAGCACAGAGCAGGCAGAGGGTACTGAGGGCACTGCGGGAGCACAGAGCAGGCAGAGTACTGAGGGCACTGTGGGAGCACAGAGCAGGCAGAGTACTGAGGGCACTGCAGGAGCACAGAGCAGGCAGACTACTGAGGGCACTGCAGGAGCACAGAGCAGGCAGAGGGTACTGAGGGCACTGCAGGAGCACATAGCAGGCAGAGTACTGAGGGCACTGCAGGAGCAAGAAGCAGGCAGAGTACTGAGGGCACTGCAGGAGCACAGAGCAGGCAGAGGGTACTGAGGGCACTGCAGGAGCACAGAGCAGGCAGAGTACTGAGGGCACTGCGGGAGCACAGAGCAGGCAGAGGGTACTAAGGGCACTGCAGGAGCACAGAGCAGGCAGAGGTGTACTGAGGGCACTGCAGGAGCAAAGAGCAGGCAGAGGGTACTGAGGGCACTGCAGGAGCACAGAGCAGGCAGAGGGTACTGAGGGCACTGCGAGAGTACAGAGCAGGCAGAGGGTACTGAGGGCACTGCAGGAGCACAAAGCAGGCAGAGTACTGAGGGCACTGCGAGAGTACAGAGCAGGCAGAGGGTACTGAGGGCACTGCAGGAGCACAGAGCAGGCAGAGAACTGAGGGCACTGCGAGAGTACAGAGCAGGCAGAGGGTACTGAGGGCACTGCAGGAGCACAAAGCAGGCAGAGGGTACAGAGGACACTGCAGGAGTACGGAGCAGGCAGAGGGTACAGAGGACACTGCAGGAGCACAAAGCAGGCAGAGGGTACCGAGGGCACTGCATGAGTACGGAGCAGGCAGAGGGTACAGAGGACACTGCAGCTGCACAGAGAGCAGGCAGAGGAGGTACAGAGGACACTGCAGCACAGAGAGCAGGCAGAGGAGGTACAGAGGGCACTGCAGCACAGAGAGCAGGAAGAGGAGGTTCAGAGGACACAGCAGCAGCACAGAGAGCAGGCAGGGGAGGTACAGAGGTCACTGCTTCAGCACAGTGAGCAGGCAGAAGAGGTACAGAGGGCACTGCAGCACAGAGAGAAGGCAGAGGAGATACAGGGGACACAGCAGCACAGAGAGAAGACAGAGGAGGTACAGAGGGCACTGCAGCACAGAGAACAGGCAGAGGAGCTACGGAGGACACTGCAGCACAGAGAGCAGGCAGAGGAGGTACAGAGGACACTGCAGCACAGAGAGCAGGCAGAGGCGGTACAGAGGACACTGCAGCACAGACAGCAGGCAGAGGGTACAGAGGGTACTGCATGGGCACACAGCAACTAGAGGGTACTGAGGGCACTGCAGGAGCACAGAGCAGGCAGAGGAGGTACAGAGGGCACTGCAGGAGCACCAAGCAGGCAGAGGGAACATAGGGCACTGCAGGAGCACAGAGCAGGCAGAGGGAACTGAGGGCACTGCAGGAGCACAGAGCAGGCAGAGGGTACTGAGGGCACTGCAGAAGCACAGAGCAGGCAGAGGAGGTACCGAGGGCACAGCTTCAGCATAGAGAGCAGGCAGAGGAGGTACAGAGGGCACCACAGCACAGAGAGCAGGCAGAGGAGGTACAGAGGGCACCACAGCACAGAGAGCAGGCAGAGGAGGTACAGAGGACTCTGCAGCAGCACGGAGAGCAGGCAGAGGGTACATAGGGCACTGCAGGAGCACACAGCAGGTAGAGGGTACGGAGGCACTGCAGCACAGGGAGCAGATATGGGAGGTACAGAGGAAACTGCAGCACAGAGAGCAGGCAGAGGAGGTACAGAGGACACTGCTGCAGCACAGAGAGCAGGCAAAGGAGGTATGAAGGGCACTGCAGAACAGAGAGCAGATAGAGGAGGTACAGAGGGCACTGCAGCACAGAGAGCAGGCAAAGGAGGTACAGAAGGCACTGCTGCAGCACAGAGAGCAGGCAGGGGAGCTACAGAGGTCACTGCTTCAGCACAGCGAGCAGGCAGAAGAGGTACAGAGGACACTGCAGCACAGAGAGAAGGCAGAGGAGGTACAGAGGGCACTGCTGCAGCACAGAGAGCAGGCAGGGGAGCTACAGAGGTCACTGCTTCAGCACAGCGAGCAGGCAGAAGAGGTACAGGGGCACTGCAGCACAGAGAGCAGGCAGAGGAGGTACAGAGGACACTGCAGCACAGAGAGAAGGCACAGAGGACTCTGCAGCAGCACAGGGAGCAGGCAGAGGGGGTACAGAGGGCACTGCAGCATGGAGAGCAGGCAAAGGAGCTACAGAGGGCACTGCAGCAGCACAGAGAGCAGGCAGAGGAGGTACAGAGGGCACTGCAGCTGCACAGAGAGCAGGCAGAGGAGGTACAGCGGACACTGCAGCACAGAGAGCAGGCAGAGGAGGTAGAGAGGGCACCGCTGCACAGAGAGCAGGCAGAGAAGGGGCAGAGGGCACTGCAGCACAGAGAGCAGGCAGAGGAGGTACAGAGGGCACTGTAGCACAGACAGCAGGCAGTGGGGGTACAGAGGACACTGCAACACAGAGAGCAGGCAGAGGAGGTACAGATGACACTGCAGCAGCACAGAGAGCAGGCAGAGGAGCTACAGGGGGTGCTGCAGCAGAACAGAGCAGGCAGGGGAGGTACAGAGGACACTGCAACACAGAGAGCAGGCAGAGGAGGTACAGAGGACACTGCAGCGCACAGAGAGCAGGGAGAGGAGCTACGGAGGACACTGCAGCACAGAGAGCAGGCAGAGGAGGTACAGAGGGCACTGCAGCACAGAGAGCACGCAGAGGAGCTACAGAGGGCACTGCAGCAGCACAGAGAGCTACGGAGGACACTGCAACACAGAGAGCAGGCAGAGGAGGTACAGAGGACACTGCTGCAGCACAGAGAGCAGGCAGAAGAGGTACAGGGGGCACTGCAGCAGCACAGAGAGCACGCAGAGGAGCTACAGAGGGCACTGCTGCAGCACAGAGAGCTACGAAGGACACTGCAGCACAGAGAGCAGCTAGGGAGTGTACCGAGGGCACTGCAGCAGCACAGAGAGCTACGGAGGACACTGCAACACAGAGAGCAGGCAGAGGAGGTACAGAGGACACTGCAGCAGCACAGAGAGCAGGCAGAGGAGCTACGGAGCACACTGCAGCACAGAGAGCAGTTAGGGAGTGTACTGAGGGCACTGCAGCAGCACAGAGACGCAAGAGAAAGTCCTGAGGATATTTCAGGCAGAGGAGGTACTGCTGCTGCCCGACAAGCAGGGGCAGCTCCTCCACTAGGGCGGAGGAGCGTCGCCCCACTGCTTTGTCGTAGTTTGAGAAAGCCAAAACATAAAACTTTTAGTTATTTCCATTTTATGTTTGCTTTGCGCATTGCAGGCAGGTGGGTAGGCGAGCTGCTCTGCTCTTTGAGCAGGGCAGGAGTGGTTCGCCCACTCCTGAGTGCACAAAGACTACTTGGTCAGCCCTCTGGGGCCGCCCAAACCAGTCCTGCGCACTCTGCCCTTCTCCATGCAGGCTGCATTTCAGCCTGCATGGAGAACATGGTCACCTCATTAGCCTCTGGCTGGGTGGCGTTCCGACCAATCAACACGCTACTTGCAACGTTGTAATTGGCTAGGGGAGGGAGCCTGGCTGCCTGCTTCCTGTTCCTGCAGCAGAGCAGGAGCCAAGTAGACGCGGGACCCAGCCGAAAGGCACGCTTAAGTAAAAAAAGAGATTATCGCCCTGCGACATTCCCCCCCCCACGACCCCTCACGCCGACCAGCGAGCAATGGCGCGTGCAACTGCCCAAGAGTAGCCCTGAGAGAGTTAGGAAGCCACTTACAGGCTAGAGTAGATACACACAGAGATAGAAAGCACTCTCACGCCAGGAGAGACGGGCCTACCCTGGAAGGAGGTGGGAAGGAGCCCTCTTCACAGCCATGGAGAGGATCTCTAGTGCTAGGGCAGGGCCTTCCTCCATCTCGGCTTCAGACCCTCACCAGTCTGACGAGGGTGGAAGAGTGCTGTGGTCTGCACCGCCAGCGATAGGTGGGTGGTCCCGCTCAGTGGAGTAAGGGGAGGCACAGGCAGAGGGTACTCTGATCTACCCACAGGGAAGTATGTGTGCGAGCACTTGCCCCCTCCGCTCGTTCCTCCAGTGTGGCCCCAACTGTGTCCTCCTGTATCCCCCAACTTGTGAACTGCGTCGCTGATGCTGAGCAGCACAGCCTGTATGCAACACTCCTGCAAAGCCGCCAGAGGGGCCCCGGCAAGAAACTGAATCATGTGCTGAACTGGCTCCCCGTGCAGAAGAGATGCCAATTCAAGCTGCTGAACCACGCACACAAGGCTCTACACAACCAAGGTCCCGCCTACAATAACCACCGCCTGAACTTCCATCAACCATCAAGAACACTGCACTCTGCGTCCCTTTCACTTGCCCATACTCCCCGCATCTACCGAAGCAGAAGTGGAGGACGCTCCTTCTCCCACATCACAGCAAAGACCTGGAACAACCTCCCCACGCACCTCAGGACCATCACCTCACTTCCGGACCATCACCTCACTTACGGAATTCTGAATGGCCTCAAGACCTGGCTGTTTGAATAAGCCTCCGGGGCCTGCAAGCGCCTGGATACCCTATTGGGTGATTATCTGTGCTTTATGAATCCTGATTGATTGATTGAACTGTGCTCCAAAAGAACACCTACAACCAGATGCCAGGAGTACAGCTTACTATTACCTGTGAACTGAGTTACTTCTGCCGAGCGGTGCGGCCTCCATGCACTACTCCTGCGAAACAGCTCAATAAGATACTGCAAGAAACTGAAACGTGCTGAACTGTGCTTCAATGAAACACTTGCAGACCCCAGGCTTCAGCTTTCCGTGACCATCAGCTTGTGAACTATGTGCCTGATGCCGAGGAGCGTGCCGTCCATGCGTGACTCCTGTCAAGCTGCCCAAGGACACCCTGCAAGACACGGAATCACCCGTTACTGGCACGGAAAAGCCTTCACATGATGATGGACGTGCACTCCTGTCCTGAGAGGGTACTCCAGAAGGAAGCAGACCTCCAACATAAACTTCAGTCTCAGAATCTGAATCACATTTGGTGTCTGGAAATAGACTAGAAGAAAGGGAGATTGAGACCTCAAAAATGGTCAATTTTCAAGCAGCCAGAGGGGCTGTATGAGGAGAAGCTCTACAAGACATCTGACCATCACTAAGGGGCACGGCCTGCGAGTCTCCCAGCTGGGTGAAGGGACATCCCTCAGGGAATCCAAGACCACCTGCCCTGGAGCCTGGAGCACCAGCGCCCGCCTTCGTGAACCCAGTGAAGGTGAGGAAAGCGTTTGAGGGACCTAGGTCAAGTGGAGGGATCCTGGCAAAGGGATCCCTGTACCGAGGTGCGAGGAGACGGCTGCTGCACTTATCACGTAGTTGCCTATGGGCAGGGAAAAGTCAGCGACCCCGTCTGCCAGCGGAGGGCCACCCTGAAGTGAGCCGTGACCGCTGCTGCACTGAACGGGTCTTCGTCCTAATGTAGTATCAAGTCGACAACCCTGTGTGCCAGGTGAGGTCGCCTTGAAATTTGCTGCTCTGCCGATCGAGCTGTAACCTGTGCGCAGACGGGGAACAGAGACCCCATATGCCAGGGGGGGCCACCGGAAAATAGAAAAAATGATGCAGCGGAATGGATTTGGGACTCTTTTTGTACTGAAAGGACATTTAGATGTATATTTTTTTTTTGGGAAGGATCAATACACAACATGCAATATGGATCGCGTCTTTGTTGATACGGTTTGCAAAAGATAATTATTGTGTTCCAAAAAATCTTGTTTTGCATCTGTAATAGTAGTTAGGGTAAATGGGAATTGTATATATTTGTGTACAGATATATTTGTGATTGTTTATCTATATTGAATTTGGTGAATATACATGTTGTATGTTGCCCTTTTATATGTTGTGTATTGCTCCTTCTTAAAAAAAAACATATACATATAAATATAAACACAACTGTGGACCATATGCTTGTGGTGATTTTTGACTATATAAAGAAACCTTCTGGATATATATTCCAGGTGAAGGATTAATTTAAGTGTCCTTCCAGTACAAAAGATTCCCAGATCCATTCCGCCGCATCGTTTTTTCTATTTTTTAGTGTTTCTTCGCCCAGATGCGAGTGGAGTATTAGGGCAAACCCCCTTTTTCGAATAGGGGGAGCCACCAGGACAAAACAAGAAGTGTGGTCTGGTCGAGACCGTCTACGGAGGAAGAAGGCTGCTGCGGTGACCCAGCCAGGCCCAAGCTGTTAGTGAGGACCGGCATCAGTATCTTTACACGCTTCCCCATCTGTGGGAAGGATCCCAAGGAACGTACGATGCATCAGAGGAGCATCGGGAACCCCCGACCCCTGCAGGACCGTGTATGAGGAACTCTAGGACACCTGACCGCCGCCCTCCTGGGCTGCATGCGAAAGACTTACTGGAGACCGCCTCTGCAGTGCCCAGAGAGGTGCCCTCAGAGACTTTGGTTGCCCGCATCTTGCTGGTACGGGTAAAACTGTTTTTCGGGCCAGACGGCCCCAGGGGAACTTGCTTGTCAGATAGCACTGGGGTGCTGGAACACTTTTGACTCTAATCGCGAGTCGGAGAGGGTCTCCCGAGACTCAGGCTGCTATTGGGGCTTAACCTGAATGTCGCCTATAATGAACGGCGAATAACCTCTCCCGCTAGCTAGAGGGGAGTGGGAGCCAGGAAGCCGCCTGGGTGTCACTGGAGCCCGGACCTCAGGGGACTGCGTGTATTGTTTGTGAATGTCGTATTTTACTTTGTGGTCTTATATAAATACTCCTTTTTTTCATAAAAGCAAGCATTCGACTGGACCATCAGTTATTGCTACCTGTGCACATATATTGAGTTGTGAGCTTGTGTCCATTCCCTCCCCCAGAATCCTTGGACTGCTTGACACGCGCCAGCTCTGAAGGGGCCCTCGGCCACGTCACTCAGGACCTACAGTGGATCAGGCCCCGGTCTTTAGGAGTAAAAGGCCCCAACACTCACGGTCGGGCCCCGTGGCCCTCTGAAGGGGGGGGGGGGGGGGCTGAGCGCTTCCAAGCAGACGCCCGACTTCCGCTTCCATGACCTGCAACTTGTGAACTTTGTGCCCAAGGCGAAAGCAGCATGGCCCAGACCGTAGGCGCTGGAAGTAGGAACACTGGGGGTGCTGTGGCACCCCCAAAAATTGAATGAGCAATCAAGAAGTCTGTAGATGTTGTTTTTATCTCGTCACATGGAAATTGGCATTGTCTCGCTCTGATTGCAAAATGAGACGCTTTTTAGAAATGAAGTAAGTGGTGATGTAATTGTTTTAACAAAGACATTTTAAATACCTTTAAATGAAGTGTGCACATTCTAAAGCGTAATTTTAATTTTGAAGTGTGATAGAAATAAAGATTTTAATAAGAGCAAAACAAGAACTCGGCTTGATGACGTGCAAATGACAAATATTCGCTGAAACCCGTTGAGCACACACCAGCATTTGTGCGCTGCGCCGCTTAACACCCTCACGCGCTCTGGCCAAGTGGGCGCGGCCTATTAGCTGGTCTTGTCCTGTGTGCGAAGCTTGGATTTTCCACACTCCCTATAAATTCTGTGATGTAACATTGATGGCCACCCACCCCCGCCTCCTTTCTTAACATTGTTCCAGCACTGCCGCGGCCCCGACATGCGCATCCCCCACATGCAGGGCTCCTGCAAAGACTCCCAGAGAGACATTACCAGAAACGGACTCGGTGTTGAGCTGCGCTCCAGGAGCAGTGACAAGCAACCGCGGCGCTTGGCTAGACATGGGCCAGGCCATTCAGAAAAGAAACAGTGCAGGCACAAAACATACTACAGAAAATACGCATATTATTATTATTAGTATGTCACGGTTTGTTTTTACAAAGGAATAACCCTGCTTGGAAGTGGTATATAGATTGTGAGCAGTAAATGCGCTATCTCTCTCTAGGAGCAGCAAAGGCATGGAACGCGTTACCACTAAAACTCAGACAACTACCGGACCTCTTGTCTTTTAGGAAAGCTCTGAAGACCTGGCTTTTCACACAGTAACCCCTGCTTATTCACACTCACTCAACTAGCGCCAGGACACCTCTGGGTAACAGTGCGCTCTATAAATGTGAAAAATAAATAAATAAAAAATAAATATCTGCCCCAGTCCCTTCACCACACACCATCCTACAAGAGTTACCCCGGATGTCTGACCCTCCGCCTGAAAGAGGGCGCCCTCTGCAGTGTACTGAGCCGGTGGCAGCGCCTTGAACCGGTGCTTCCTTGTCACAGGCGCTGCAGAACTCCCCCCGAGTTACACAAACTGCCCGGGTAATCTGCTGGTTTAGTACAGGAGCTCACTCAAAGCTTTACCAATGCACCTCTATCCTGGCTTTCAGCAACACAGGACTCACACATGGCTCTGCCAGTGCACCTCAGTGCTGCAGCGCCCCTGCTGGCTGAAAGGAGGCAGTGCACCTTAGTGCACCTCAGTGCTGCAGCTCCCCTGCTGGCTGACAGGAGGCAGTGCACCTCGATACTGCAGCACTCCTGCTGGCTGAGAGGAGGCAGTGCACCTCGGTGCTGCAGCGCCCCCGCTGGCTGACAGGGTGAAGTGCACCGCAGTGCTGCAGCGTCCCTGCTGGCTGACAGGGCGCACTGCACCTCAGTGCTGCAGCTCCCCTGCTGACTGAGTGGAGGCAGTGCACCTCAGTACTGACAGGGCGCTTTGCACCTCCGTACTGCAGTGCCCCTGCTGGCTGTGAGGACGCAGTGTACCTCAGTACTGCAGCTCCCCTGCTGGCTGACAGGCTGTAGTGCAGCTCAGTACTGCAGCGCCCCTGCTAGCTGACAGGAGGCAGTGTACCTCAGAACTGCAGCGCCCCTGCTGGCTGACAGGAGGCAGTGTACCTCAGTACTGCAGCCCCCCTGCTGGCTGACAGGGAGCATTGTACCTCGGTACTGCAGCGCCCCTGCTGGCTGACAGGAGGCAGCGCACCTCCGTGCTGCAGATCCCCTGTTGGCTGACAGGACGCAGTGCACCTCAGTGCTGCAGCGCCCCTGCTGGCTGACAGGCTGCAGTGCACCTTGGTACTGCAGCTCCCCTGCTGGCTGACAGGAGGCAGTTCACCTTAGTAATGCAGCTCCCTGCTGGCTGACAGGGCGCAGTGCACCTCCGTACTGCAGCGCCCCTGCTGCCGACAGGCCGCAGTGCACCTCAGTACTGCAGCTCCCCCGCTGGCTGACAGGGCGCAGTGCACCTCAGTACTGCAGCGCCCCTGCTGCCGACAGGCTGCAGTGCACCTCAGTACTGCAGCTCCCCCGCTGGCTGACAGGGCGCAGTGCACCTCAGTACTGCAGCGCCCCTGCAGCCGACAGGGCGCAGTGCACCTCAGTACTGCAGCGCCCCTGCTGGCTGAAAGGATGCAGTGCACCTCAGTACTGCAGCGCCCCTGCTGCCGACAGGCCGCAATGCACCTCAGTACTGCAGCTCCCCTGCTGGCTGACAGAACACAGTGCACCTCAGTACTGCAGCTCCCCTGCTGGCTGACAGGCCGCAGTGCACCTCAGTACTGAAGCTCCCCTGCTGGCTGACAGGCTGTAGTGCACCTCAGTACTGCAGCTCCCTGCTGGCTGACAGGCCGAAGTGCTCCTCAGTACTGCAGCGCCCCTGCTGGCTGACAGGCTGTAGTGCACCTCAGTATTGCAGCGCCCCTGCTGCCCGACAGGGCGCAGTGCACCTCAGTACTGCAGCTCCCCCGCTGGCTGACAGGGCGCAGTGCACCTCAGTACTGCAGCTCCCCCGCTGGCTGACAGGCCACAGTGCACCTCAGTACTGTAGCGCCCCTGCTGCTGACAGGCCACAGTGCACCTCAGTACTGCAGCTCCCCCGCTGGCTGACAGGCTGTAGTGCACCTCAGTACTGCAGCGCCCCTGCTGCCGACAGGACGCAGTGCACCTCAGTACTGCAGCGCCCCTGCTGGCTGACAGGCTGTAGTGCACCTCAGTACTGCAGCGCCCCTGCTGGCTGACAGGACGCAGTGCACCTCAGTACTGCAGCTTCCTTGCTAGTTGAAAAGACGCAGAGGCTCTTTTCACTTTTCTGGGGGCCGTCGTGCTGCGCCGGCTGCAGCTGCGCTGCAGACGAGCCTGCTCTGTAATTTTCTTCCTTCTTGCCGCCTCGCCAAGGAAAGAAAAAAACAAGTGCGAAGGCTGCCAAGTGTGGCGAGGAGGCATGCTACCCAGAACCCTCTGCGGTGCAGAAACCCTGACGCCCATGGGCAGACGAGTCGGATCACATCCAGGCTGGAAGAAGTGAACGCCGGCCTCCACCGTTGGCTACTTCGAGGGCACCCCTACCCTCGGCCCCCGGGCAAGGCACCCCAGAAGCAACTTGACTCCAGCCTGCCCTACCCAAGCGCTACACCACAAGCAGGAGGACCCCGGCAATATAGTGTGAAAACCACTAGGGCCTCAACACTTCACGTCACAAACATGACAACAGTGTGAAAACCACTAGGGCCTCAACACTTCACGCACAAACACGACAATAGTGTGGAAACCACGAGGGCGTCAATACTTCACGCACAAACAGGACAATAGCGTGAAAACCACCAGGGCGTCAAAACTTCACGAAAAACACGATTATAGTGTGAAAAACACGAGGGCGTCAATACTTCACGCACAAACACGACAATAGCGTGAAAACCACGAGGGCGTCAATACTTCACGCACAAACACGACAATAGTGTGAAAACCACGAGGGCGTCAATCCTTCAAGCAAAATACAAGTGTGATAACCACGAGGGCGTCAACACTTCACGTCACAAACATGACAACAGTGTGAAAACCACTAGGGCGTCAATACTTCACGCACAAACACGACAATAGCGTGAAAACCACGAGGGCGTCAATACTTCACGCACAAACACGACAATAGCGTGAAAACCACAAGGGCGTCAATACTTCACGAAAAACACAACCATAGCGTGAAAACCACAAGGGCGTCAATACTTCACGCACAAATACGACAATAGCATGAAAACTACGAGGGCGTCAATACTTCACATAAAACATGATAATAGTGTGAAAACCACGAGGGCGTCAACACTTCAGTCACAAACACAATAGTGTGAAAACTACTAGGACGTCAACACTTCACGTCACAAACACGACAATAGTGTGAAAACCACGAGGGCGTCAATACTTCACCGCTGAGCGTGTATAAGCATCACTTCCGTACGGGAACTTTAATTGGTTAGAGAGTGTCCGCACCCCCAGACGCAGAGCCCCAAAATCAAATTGGTGTGACGTGTCCAGATTCCTAAATTTCTGAGCTTATTAATGGAAAGAGTCCAATCACGGATCACAGAACGGGGGCGATGCGAGGGTCAGTGAGTTGAGGTGTCTGAGTGGAGCCTGAGGCCGCTCGTTAGGGCTCGGAGGGTCCAGGGGGTGCCCAGGGACCAGGGTGAACCCACGGCGGTAACCCAGGTGGAGGCCCATTTGGCGCCGCCGTGGGGCCCAGGGGCATGCCCGAGGGAGTCGGTAAGGACCTGAAGGGTTGGAGCATGGCCTCGCGGGACCCTTCGATCTGCTTAGGAGTTGCGGGAGCCTCGGGAACTGCTGGAACAAGTAAGCCGGGACAACCCAGGAGTCGAATGACTTTGAAATCAAGAGGTTTGGTGCAGCCCCCACACCTTCTCAGCGGAGTGTGTGTGGCAGGAAGGCGCAGAGTCCAGCTTCGATTCCTGGAGTTTTCCTTAAACTTTTATCAAAGAATTTGGGGGCATATTATCAAGAATTAGCGGCAGAAAACTGACGCTAAAGCGGCGATAATGAGCTTGATAATATGCTCTATGGAATTGCAATTGAAGCCCAGGTTCACACCAGAACATGGGCATCTATCGGAATTCTCAAGGGCATATTATCAAGCTCATTATCGCCGCTTTAGCGGCAGTTTTCTGCCGCTACAGCGGCGATAATTTTATCGTCGTTTCTTGATAATATGCCCCGTGGATGGAGAGGAGGACCAACCCCTGGAACAACTCTGGCAACTTCTGGATCCACAATGCGAGCGAACCTTTGACTTGGACCGATCTCGTCGTGGGGTCTTTCGGGGCTTGGCGGCGTAGTTTCCCCACGCTGTCGCGTATGGCCTTTGGGTTTATTGCTGCGGAGGCACTGCAGGTAGAGTTGTGGCTTGACCCCAGACCCCCCACACAAATTTGGTGAGGATCTGGCGCAGACATTTGTTTGCGACGGTCCTTACAGGGCTTAAAACAGGTTATTTTGGGGGTGACATGTCCCTTGCACACTGAAAGGCAATTTTTTGATCGAGAGCAGGGTCTCGAAGAGAGGTAGCTCCGGATTTGCATTTGGGGGTGCGAAAAGAAAGTAAGTGAGATCAGCGTGTGGGGATGCGCCTACATATGCTCCACACATCATGTCCACAGCAGAGCGGCGTCAGTGCAAAGCCACGCGATGTGGACAGAGACACTGCAATAAAGCTTCCGAGTACTCGGACACCTGGGGAATATTCAAAAGGCGAGGAATCTGCAGCTAGAAGTCTCCATCAGAAACACGGGGGCAACACATCTGTTGGTAAGAACTGCGGCCCTTTCTTGGTTTGAGTCTATAGAATCCAGATGTCCCTGTTAGATGCGCCCTCTAGACTCTAGAACCCAAGGTCTCTGGTAGCGGAGCGAACATCAAATGGGGCTTCTGCCTTGTTCCCAACACTGGCAGCCTTTCCCACCTACATCAAGTAAGAAACAAGTTACTTACCAGTAACAATCGCTTTGCAACTAGAACCTCTCGATTCACCTGCTGTACGTTATTCGGTCATGTAGTGGTTGGGCCTTGAAACTTTCCTATTCTCCTAAGAAACAGACACACGTTCTTCATTTAGTTTTGACTCGTCTCTACTTACAGGCAACTAAATTCCTGAGCCACTGATGAACCAAGCAGACTCCTTCCTCTCAAGGTTTGTGAGAAGGAACAAGGGAAGTTGCAAGTAGCGGGAGAAGACATCTGGTCAGCCCACCTTCCTCAAAGGTTCAAGGAGGACTCCACCACCTTCTTCTACGAAGGCATTGTCAAGATGGCGCTGGCCTGCTCAGACCAGCAAGGAGGTGTCCACTGGGGATCAGAGAAGTACAGAGGAGGGGACCTTGGCAAGCAAATTGTTGTGGTGGCTTTGTAGAAGCTCTTATATGACGGAGTCCCTCACGGGTGATTTGCCGCACTTTATAAATCCTGATTGATTGATTGATTAATTGACAGATGAAACACTGAAAAATTGGAGTTATTCCAAAAGCAGAGACCCAGACAGCATCGTTTACACATGCCCCTGGGCCGGGTGAGTGGAAGAGGCAGATATCAGGTGAAGTCCCAGCTCTGGGGGAGTCCTGCTGTTCACGCGGTGTCGTTCATTTCAAGAAGGGTTCGGAGCGAGAGACTTCACCTAGGCATGGGTAGAGTTTTGCTCAAAGGGTTGTGATTTAAAGAAATGCCCCAGCGCTGTCATTATATAATTTCAGTATACGGAGTAGGAAAAGGTGTGAACTGCCTCCCTGAACAATGTGGGTTATGAAAAGATGGGGACCCCCTGGGCTCTGCGAGAACAAACCTCTCCCGGTACTGCACGAGCTTGGAGATCAGAAAATGCACTTTAAATGATGGAGCGAACGCCGAGACAAGGATCTAAAGCCAGCAAAAAAGCCCAGGGGGGATTTAGAAGCCTAAATAAGCAGGAACATGCCCGTGTTTTCTTGTTTTTAAAGCAAATCTCCTTTGATTCGGTAGCAAAGTCCCTGGATTTCCTGCAGAAGGCCGTCCGCATCGCTCTGTGGCGCCACGTCGGCAGCGGGATTTGGCGGCCTTCAAACTTGGCTGAAAGGAGGTCTGTGGACCTCTGGGAATCGGTCGGTGGGGTTTACTAGATTGGTCAGTAGGGGATTCTTGGAGACTTCCCTGCAGGCCAGTGCCTTTGGAAGGCCGGCCGAGCCAAGTCCTAAGACATACCTTACAGGGTCGATGTGAGAAGGTTTGCCCCAGCCCTGCAGATGCAGTCTAGCCAGAAAATGTTAATTTTCCTACAGCACAAGATTAGCCAAGCTTCTTGAAGCGTCTCTGCCCTGCCAAAGGAAACCCAGCAGGACCCATGAAAGGGCTTCTAAAAGAAGGAGAAACCCAGCGCTTTCCTTCTGTTTTTGGAATATTATTCAAAAGAGCGAATGATTCTATCCGTGGGCTACTGCGGTCAGTCATTAAGGTGTCACCAGCAGAGCCGAGTTCTGATCTTGGCAACTCTGCTAATCTCATCTGGCAAAACTCGGTCGTGTTTACCAGCACACAGACCACAGGGATTGAGACAGATGTTGACAACTGCATTAGAAATCCATGCAGAGGCTGGACGTAGAACCATCATCTCTAGGCCAAGAGCCCAGACATCTCACAAGCCACCCCAGCACCAGAGCCTCACAGCCTCCTGCGGCCGCGGGGGATCCATCCATGTTGCATCCTCCCAGCCCTGGTCACGGGGCTTCACCCCAAAGGAAGAGAGGGGATCTGATGGGGGAGAGGGAAAGCTTGAGAGGCAGGTAGGGAGGGTCTGTCCAGGGGTGAGAGGAGGCGTGAACATGCAGTGCGTACGGGCTGGGGGTGTCTTGTACTCAGTGTTAGCCTATCGCATGGCTTGCAAAGATCGACGCATGGTGGGAGGATCCCCAGACACGCAGGGGCGCTTGAGGGGTGCACGGCTGAGCAGCACCACAGCTCCATGCATGAGTGCAGACAGGGTCTTTGGAAGGAAAGATGGACACATCTCCTCCATTGGGCTGGGAGACCACAGCAGGCAGACAGGGTCTTTGGAAGGAAAGATGGACACATCTCCTCCATTGGGCTGGAAGACCACAGCAGGCAGACAGGGTCTTTGGAAGGAAAGATGGGCACATCTCCTCTATAGATTGGGCTGGGAGACCACAGCAGGCAGACAGGGTCTTTGGAAGGAAAGATGGACACATCTCCTCCATTGGGCTGGGAGACCACAGCAGGCAGACAGGGTCTTTGGAAGGAAAGATGGACACATCTCCTCTATAGATTGGGCTGGGAGACCACAGCAGGCAGATAGGGTCTTTGGAAGGAAAGATGGGCACATCTCCTCTATAGATTGGGCTGGGAGACCACAGCAGGCAGACAGGGTCTTTGGAAGGAAAGATGGACACATCTCCTCCATTGGGCTGGGAGACCACAGCAGGCAGACAGGGTCTTTGGAAGGAAAGATGGACACATCTCCTCTATAGATTGGGCTGGGAGACCACAGCAGGCAGATAGGGTCTTTGGAAGGAAAGATGGACACATCTCCTCCATAGTTTGGGCTGGGAGACCACAGCAGGCAGACGGGGTCTTTGGAAGGAAAGATGGACACATCTCCTCCATTGGGCTGGGAGACCACAGCAGGCAGACAGGGTCTTTGGAAGGGAAGATGGGCACATCTCCTCCATAGATTGGGCTGGGAGACCACAGCAGGCAGACAGGGTCTTTGGAAGGAAAGATGGGCCATCTCCTCCATAGATTGGGCTGGAAGACCACAGCAGGCAGACAGGGTCTTTGGAAGGAAAGATGGGCCATCTCCCCTATAGATTGGGCTGGAAGACCACAGCAGGCAGACAGGGTCTTTGGAAGGAAAGATGGACACATCTCCTCCATAGATTGGGCTGGGAGACCACAGCAGGCAGACAGGGTCTTTGGAAGGAAAGATGGACACATCTCCTCCATTGGGCAGGGAGACCACAGCAGGCAGACAGGGTCTTTGGAAGGAAAGATGGGCACATCTCCTCCATAGATTGGGCTGGGAGACCACAGCAGGCAGACAGGGTCTTTGGAAGGAAAGATGGACACATCTCCTCTATAGATTGGGCTGGGAGACCACAGCAGGCAGACAGGGTCTTTGGAAGGAAAGATGGGCACATCTCCTCCATAGATTGGGCTGGGATACCACAGCAGGCAGACAATGTCTTTGGAAGGAAAGATGGGCACATCTCCTCCATTGGGCTGGGAGACCACAGCAGGCAGACAGGGTCTTTGGAAGGAAAGATGGGCCATCTCCTCCATTGGGCTGGGAGGCCACAGCAGGCAGACAGGGTCTTTGGAAGGAAAGATGGACACATCTCCTCCATTGGGCTGGAAGACCACAGCAGGTACACAGGGTCTTTGGAAGGAAAGATGGACACATCTCCTCCATTGGGCTGGGAGACCACAGCAGGCAGACAGGGTCTTTGGAAGGGAAGATGGGCACATCTCCTCCATAGATTGGGCTGGGAGACCACAGCAGGCAGACAGGGTCTTTGGAAGGAAAGATTGACACATCTCCTCTATAGATTGGGCTGGGAGACCACAGCAGGCAGACAGGGTCTTTGGAAGGAAAGATGGGCACATCTCCTCCATAGATTGGGCTGGGATACCACAGCAGGCAGACAATGTCTTTGGAAGGAAAGATGGGCACATCTCCTCCATTGGGCTGGGAGACCACAGCAGGCAGACAGGGTCTTTGGAAGGAAAGATGGGCCATCTCCTCCATTGGGCTGGGAGGCCACAGCAGGCAGACAGGGTCTTTGGAAGGAAAGATGGACACATCTCCTCCATTGGGCTGGAAGACCACAGCAGGTACACAGGGTCTTTGGAAGGAAAGATGGACACATCTCCTCCATTGGGCTGGGAGACCACAGCAGGCAGACAGGGTCTTTGGAAGGGAAGATGGGCACATCTCCTCCATAGATTGGGCTGGGAGACCACAGCAGGCAGATAGGGTCTTTGGAAGGAAAGATTGGCACATCTCCTCCATAGATTGGGCTGGGAGACCACAGCAGGCAGACAGGGTCTTTGGAAGGAAAGATGGGCACATCTCCTCCATAGATTGGGCTGGGAGACCACAGCAGGCAGACAGGGTCTTTGGAAGGAAATTTCGGCACATCTCCTCCATAGATTGGGCTGGGAGACCACAGCAGGCAGATAGGGTCTTTGGAAGGAAAGATGGACACATCTCCTCCATAGTTTGGGCTGGGAGACCACAGCAGGCAGACGGGGTCTTTGGAAGGAAAGATGGACACATCTCCTCCATTGGGCTGGGAGACCACAGCAGGCAGACAGGGTCTTTGGAAGGAAAGATGGACACATCTCCTCCATAGATTGGGCTGGGAGACCACAGCAGGCAGACAGGGCCTTTGGAAGGAAAGATGGGCCATCTCCTCCATAGATTGGGCTGGGAGACCACAGCAGGCAGGCAGGGTCTTTGGAAGGAAAGATGGGCCATCTCCTCCATTGGGCTGGTAGACCCCAGCAGGCAGACAGGGTCTTTGGAAGGAAAGATGGACACATCTCCTCTATAGATTGGGCTGGGAGACCACAGCAGGCAGAAAATAACTTTGTTTCTCAGGCAACATGATTACTTGTCCGCCTGTCCCAGGTGAATAAAAGGACTTTTACCAAGTTAGGAAATCCTGCTCCCCGTGTAGGCGGATGCTGCAGGGTGACCAAGGCATGCCCTCAGCTAACCCAAAAAGTGCCCATAGCATCCAGCATTCAACGTTCTGTCGCGGACTCATCCAGTCTTGATGTCCGCTGTGTACCTTACACTTCAGAGCCAATGGTAGCTCGCCAACATGTCGCTCAAAGTCTATCCAATTCTTGCACCAGGGTTTGTGTCCACGGGCTTTCACGCAAACCCCTGCGACACTTTCAAGACCTACGTCTACTAGGAAGCAAAGAAGGTCGTCACCAGGCCCACCTCTTCAGTGCAACCCCGCGTCACCTGAATAAAATGTATTTGAAATAATTCTTGGCATGGACACCGTCCAAACTGACGGAACGTCGTCTTTGGTGGCCTCCTAGCCACAAAGCTGGCCACATTTCAATGTACTACATTCTGCAGTGCATTGTCACTAGAAACTGCAAATGTGACATCTTTGCAGGCACATTTTTTTTTAACTCACCCCAGCTTGAGTGTAGAACATCCAACGCTCTCACCTGTGACATGTTTCCACCTGGTCTTAAAAGGAGAACCAACAAGTGACGGGTATCACCCAAGAACACTGGGTACTTTCTTATTCACATGAACTGTTTGGTGCCATGGCTTGGCACCATCAGACTTTCCTTTCTAAGAGGGTGGATCCCCCAAGGTGAAGCTGACGCAGATTCCTAGAGAAGGCGTTGGGGTATCAGGCCGACGACTGTGTTCAGTGGGGATAACAATATATATGGGGTTGTCGTTCCTTCTGAGCGTATGTTCCAATGTCGCTACTCACAAAGGTGAACCTTCACCTGTAGATTTGCTACAAGTACATTTACTTTTACACTTTTGAGCAACATTACTAGTTTTAGGAATTCTCATTTACAAGTGTAAATATACTCAAAAGTGTTGACTTACACGCCCCCACCCCTAGAAATAGGAGAGGAGTGCATAAAAACTTCAAACATGACAGTAATATTATTACTAGTAGTGCTTCTGCAACCGTATTGGCTGTTCCGCACACTTGGAGATCAATCTATGGTAAAGTACAGGGAAGAGTTTTAATGTTTATACATTTTTTAATTAATGAGGAAAAAGCATTTTTATATTAAATATTAATGTTAATTATGTTTTATGTTTCCTTATCTTATGTATAACAATATTAAATGTTTGCAGTGTTACTAACATGTTTTAAATCAACAATGTGATATTCAAATATACTAAATAAAAAAAATAGTTTGCAGACGTTTGAATTCATGAAAAAAATCTGAATTAAAATTAAAAAGTATATTTTTTATTATGTATTAAAAAATATTGATGTATAAAAGTAATTAATAGCAAAGTAATATGTTTTAATGAATAATAACGCTACATAATTTAAAATAATAAAAATAAAAGGTTCATAAAATATCTTGGGGTGGAATTAATGCAAGCCGGATCTCGGCTCTCTGTCCTGGTAGCCAGCCGCAGACTCTGGTGGCCATATGTGGTGTGTGCTCCAGAACAAAACTGCTCCTGTGGCAAAACTAAATCTCAAATTTACCTTCGGTAAAGACTGCGATGAAATCCTATTTGATCAAAATAATTATTGATAGAGGACACCTTCAGATGTCCCTGCTTGACTTTTCCTTCAAAGCAAGACCAGTATTGTATCGCCACATCAGGAACAAACCTTAGGACAGAGCTGGGTAGAGGCCTCCAGGATAGATGGGAAAGATCCGTGTGCACGGCGAGTTACAGCTGTTTATATGTGTCGAAGACAGTTTACTGTAGAAAGAGTTAAATCTTGCGGACAATGGGGTGGGAGACATTAACAGCACCAGGCGCTTCTTTAACTACTGCATTGCCTCCTGTGCTTAATTTGACCCAGTGGTTTCCGGTGCTCAGTAGCGGCAGCTAATTGTCAGCACCGGTGCTTATGACAGTCTGCCACATGGTGGCGCTGTTCATTTAATTTAGAGAAGAGTACAACAACAGTTGTTTATTAACCCCTTCGCCGCGGCAGGAATTGTGCCGCGGCGCTGGGGGGGTTTGGGGGCAGTTGCGGGTCCGCTGTGCTCGTGACGGAACCACTCCGTCACGAGTCACGGTTGAGCTGTGCTCATGACGGAGTGGTTCCGTCACGTCCCCGCTCACTGCGCTAATCGCCCGCACAGGCGGGGAATTAGCGCCGCGTGGGCGGAGCGGCCGCCAACGGCCGCAGCATGACAGAACCACTCCGTCATGAGCACAGCGCAACCGTGGCTCATGACGGAGTGGTTCATGAGCGGGGAAGGGGTTAATTCACTATAAATTTACAATGACTAACACCAGCCCTTCTTATGGCTTTGGGGGCCTGGAATAGTCTGAATTGTCGCACTTGTTGGTACTGTCTTTGGCAGCGCTGGCAGGGGCAATGGGTGGTGCAAGCTGCAGTGGCCTCCTGAAGAGGGCATTGGCACTTATTTTTTATAAATTAACCACAGATTCCCTATTAAGAGGGTCATGGCTCGTTACTGCCCTCTAATGGGCAATCAGGGAATTAATTTGTCATTGTTCAAGCACAAATTAATTTCTGAGGAATACTTCACACAGCAACATTGATCAACAAACCACCATCTTGAAAGAGTTACAGCACGTTAAGCTTCTTCTCCAACATGAGGACAGAAAGCTAAAGTTTGATCCCAGGATCAGTAGTTCTCTTAAAATCCAGCAAATGATGTGGAGGAAAACTGTTGAGCTATGACTTGGTCTCCTTGGCTGGTGTGGTGTAGCTCACGCGCCCGGTCTCGTTTAAAGACATGGTGACCACGAACACTACCAAAGAGTGTTTCCTGCCAGCTGGGTAGGGTGCCAAAGAACAACAGGGCGAGGATGCCATCGACTTGAGAAGCTGGGGAGGAGTCTGGGATTTCAGCGAACAAGACTCCTTTGTCTAACATAAGAAGCTGCGAGAAGGGGACCTCGAATGACCCTGGCCAGCAGGGGACAGAGCACTGTGCAGCTAGAAAAGCAGCAGGCGGTGTCAAGGCACCAGTTCTATGCAGCTGGACAGACCCCTAGCGCTGGAGGCAGGCAGCCGCCTTTCAGCATATGTGTGAGGGAAGCATGCATTACAGCTGCCTGTTCGTCCCTGTGCTGTGTGTGAGCGAAGCTGCACTGCTGCTGCCAGTGCTGGAAACGTTCTGCCTGGGGGACGGAAGCAGGCATGGTTTACGGCCCTGCTTAGTATGTGTATGGAGACGGCCCAGCTGCTGTCCATCCTGTACATGTGTGTGTGAGTGAAGCCGCCACTGCCTGGTGTTCCTGTGCTGCGTGGTAGACTGAAGCATGCAGGGTCTGCTGTGCTGTACCGGTTAAGTCAATTAATGGGGTACTTGTAAAGTGCTTCTTGTCACCTGTGGGGGTATCCAGGAGCTTGCTGCAGGTCTCAATTGAAGAGCCAGGTCTTGAGCCCCTTCCTGATGTCGTTCAGTGAGGACGAGTTGCGGAGGTAGAGGGCGTCCCAGGCTTTGGCTGCGAGGTGGGAGAAGGAGCGTCCCCTGGCGCAGCAGCAGCGTATGCAAGGGATCTGTGCGAGGGTGAGGAGTGCGGAGAGGAGTTTCCTGGTGGGTCGGGGGCAGTGCAGGCGGTTGTTCAAGTACGCAGATCCTTGGTGGTGGAGGGCCTTGTAGGCGTGTGTCAGGAGCTTGAATGTGCATCTCTTCTGAACCGGAAGCCAGTGCAGGTCCTTCAGGTGCTGGGCGATGTGTGTGCTTTTCGGCAGGTTGAGGATCAGTCTGGCGGCTGCATTCTAGATTGCCTGGAGTCTTAGCGTGAGTTCGGTGGCGGTGCCTGCACACAGTGCATTGCCGTAGTCCAGTCGACTGGTGATGAGGGCCTGAGTCATCGTTTTGCAGGTGCTGATAGGGAGCCACTTGAACATTTTACATAGCACGTGGAAGCAGGCTGTGGAGACTGCCGTGACCTGACTTTTCGTGGAGAGTTCACTGTCTAGGATGATGCTGAGGTTGCAGGCCTGGTCTTTCGGCGAGGGGGTGTGTCCGAGATCTGACTGCCCCAAGAGTCATTCGAGAGGGCGGCGTGTTTGTTGAAGATCAGGACCTCAGTCTTGTCCGTGTTGAACTTAAGGCAGTTCTTCATCCAGGCTGAGACGTTCTTCAAGCAGCTGTGGAAGTTGGTCTTTGTTGAGGTGGGGTCGGCAGAGAGGGACAGGATGACTTGCGTGTTGTTGGCGTAGGAGATAATGTTGCTGTCGTGCGATCTGGCGATGTCTGCGAGTGGTGTCATGTAGACGTTGAAGAGGGTTGGGGCAGGGATTAACGTTGGATAACGCCGACGATGGTGCGCTTGACTTGCGATGTGAAGGGAAGGAGGCAGTATGTGTATGGAGACGGCACCGCTGCTGTCCACCCTGTACATGTGTGTGCGAGTGAAGCTGCCACTGCTGCTGCCTGTGTCGTGCCTGTCCAGCGTGGGCGATGGAGGCATGCTTGTTCAAGATGTGTGAGAGTCCTGCATGGGTGTTCTAAGCCAGGACCTATTGTGCTGTGACAGAAGTCGAGTATGAAAGATAATATTATATCGCAGAGATGCCACCACAGACATCTGTGTCCTGTCTGCTTGCGTTCTAAGCACTGTGCATAGGAGCCTTGTGTGAATGCACGTGGGCCTGGGTTGAAAGGAGCAGGGGATGCAGCCGGCAACAGGGCTACTCGTGAAACAAGCCAAGGAGCAGCAATTACAGCCCACACCACAGACTTAGCACGAGGCCAAGCTAACGAGCATGGTGACAACTTACAAAGGTGGGGGGGGGGGGGAGGGGCACAGTGCGGCCTCATTATGTTGGTCATCACAGAGTGTTTTTATAAACTACTGCAGCGTCATCACGTGTTCAACTTCACTGTCTAGGAAAACCATTCAAAATGCAAATATATCATTTGGAAAGCTCCTGCGATAGTCACTGGTGATTTATTGGTCCCCACAGATGCGGCGTTTCATTGTTAACTGCTGACGGTGTCGTTTATTGGTCACCGCAGATGGGGTCCGTTTATTGGTCGCCAGTGATGTGGGTCGTTCATTGGCCACCAGAGGTGCGGTCGTTCATTGGTCACCAGTGAATGGGGCCCCTCTTTATTGGTCACCACAGATCGGCTCATTTATTGGTCACCACAGATGCATGGCGTTTATGTCTCAGGAGGGCATGCTAGGAGGGCTGGAGGAGACAAACCCCTGGCCATGGAGCCATGCTAGGGAGAGTCTGCTGTTCGGCCCCGTTGCATCATGGGAGCATGAATACATTAACAGAACGTTATTAACCTGCACTGAGCTCTTGAAACAACAGGTCCCATTAATCCAAAGAACATTGCCCTCAGATGGGACCACGGGAAACGTCATCTGCGTGTTCCGTCATTTGGAAGGGGTTCCATAACAAGCTTCGGAACAGGCAACCCAAGGATGTGAATAACTGAGGATTACTTACTCGTGATGAAAAATGTTTTATGTCTTTTCCAATTATTTCCTGGTCTTTGTGAATATGTAAATGTGTTGTTGACTGTGTGTGTTCAATGAAGCTGCCACTACTATAAATAAATACAAAGGAGCACATTGAATAAACGCAGCGTGTTTCTGAAACGAAATTATTTTTAAAATTATGGCCAGGGAGTTTTTACTCCTTTCATGCATCCGATCCCTTAAGTGGATCAAACCCTGTACAGATAGAACACTGCCCCAGGTAAAACTCCCTTCATGGGAACAGGCCCTGGAAAACAGAGGCCGACAACTTCCAAGAAGGTTGAGCGGTGGGTTACCTTAGAACCCCAGGAATGCTGAGCGGCGAGTTACCTTAGAACCCCAGGAATGCTGATCGGCGAGTTACCTTAGAACCCCAGGAATGCTAAGCGGTGGGTTACCTTAGAACCCTAGGAATGCTGAGCGGTGAGTTATCTTAGAACCCCAGGAATGCTGAGCGGTGAGTTACATTAGAACCCCAGGAATGCTAAGCGGTGGGTTACCTTAGAACCCCAGGAATGCTGATTGGCGAGTTACCTTAGAACCCCAGGAATGCTAAGCGGTGGGTTACCTTAGAACCCTAGGAATGCTGAGCGGTGAGTTATCTTAGAACCCCAGGAATGCTGAGCGGTGAGTTACATTAGAACCCCAGGAATGCTAAGCGGTGGGTTACCTTAGAACCCCGGAAATGCTGAGCGGTGAGTTATCTTAGAACCCCGGGATTGCTGAGCGGCGAGTTACATTAGAACCCCAGGATTGCTGAGCGGTGGGTTACCTTAGAACCCCGGGATTGCTGAGCAGTGGGTTACCTTAGAACCTCGGGAATGCTGAGCGGTGGGTTACCATAGAACCCCGAGAATGCTGAGCAGTGGGTTACCTTAGAACCCCAGGATTGCTGAGCAGTGGGTTACCTTAGAACCCCGGGATTGCTGAGCAGTGGGTTACCTTAGAACCTCGGGAATGCTGAGCGGTGGGTTACCATAGAACCCCGAGAATGCTGAGCGGTGGGTTACCTTAGAACCCCAGGATTGCTGAGCGGTGGGTTACCTTAGAACCCCGAGAATGCTGAGCTGTGGGTTACCTTAGAACACAGGGATTGCTGAGCAGTGGGTTACCTTAGAACCCCAGGATTGCTGAGCAGTGGGTTACCTTAGAACCCAGAGAATACTGAGCGGTGGGTTACCATAGAAACCGGGGAATGCTGAGCGGGGGGTTACCTTAGAACCCAGGGAATGCTGAGCGGTGGGTTACCTTAGAACCCGGGGAATGCTGAGCGGTGGGTTACCATAGAACCCCGAGAATGCTGAGCAGTGGGTTACCTTAGAACCCCGTGATTGCCGAGCTACCTTAGAACCCCAGGAATGCTGAGCAGTGGGTTACCTTAGAACGCCGAGAACGCTGAGCGGTGATTTACCTTAGAACCCCTTGGAACCCTGGGAATGCTGAGTGGTGGGTTACCTTAGAACCCCATGAATGCTGAGCGGTGGGTTACCTTAGAACCCAGAGAATGCTGAGCGGTGGGTTACCATAGAACCCGGGGAATGCTGAGCGGGGGGTTACCTTAGAACCCAGGGAATGCTGAGCGGTGGGTTACCTTAGAACCCGGGGAATGCTGATTGGTGGGTTACCATAGAACCCCGAGAATGCTGAGCAGTGGGTTACCTTAGAACCCCGTGATTGCCGAGCTATCTTAGAACCCCAGGAATGCTGAGCAGTGGGTTACCTTAGAACCCCGAGAATGCTGAGCGGTGGGTTACCTTAGAACCCGGGGAATGCTGAGCGGTGGGTTACCTTAGAAACCCAGGATTGCTGAGCAGTGGGTTACCTTAGAACCCCGGGATTGCTAAGCAGTGGGTTACCTTAGGACCTCGGGAATGCTGAGCGGTGGGTTACCATATAACCCCGGGAATGCTGAGCGGTGGATTACCTTAGAACCCCAGGAATGCTGAGCGGTGGATTACCTTAGCATGCTGAGCAGTGTGGTACCTTAGAACCCTGGGAATGCTGAGCGTGGGTTACCTTAGAACCCAGGGAATGCTGAGGGGTGAGTTACACTAGAACCTTGGGATTGCTGAGCGGTGAGTTACCTTAGAACCCTGAGAACGCTGAGCAGTGGGTTACCTTAGAACCCCAGGATTGCTGAGCAGTGGGTTACCTTAGAACCCAGAGAATGCTGAGCGGTGGGTTACCTTAGAACCCCAGGAATGCTGAGCGGTGGGTTACCTTAGAACCCCGGGAATGCTGAGCGGTGGGTTACCTTAGAACCCCAGGAATGCTGAGCAGTGGGTTACCTTAGAACCCCAGGAATGCTGAACCCCAGGAATGCTGAGCAGTGAGTTACCTTAGAACCCAGGGAATGCTGAGGGTGGAGTTACACTAGAACCTTGGGAATGCTGAGCGGTGAGTTACCTTAGAACCCTGAGAACGCTGAGCAGTGGGTTACCTTAGAACCCAGAGAATGCTGAGCGGTGGGTTACCTTAGAACCGCGGGAATGCTGAGCTGTGAGTTACCTTAGAGCCCTGGGAATGCTGAGCGGTGGGTTACCTTAGAACACCAGGAATGCTGAGCTGTGGGTTACCTTAGAACCCAGTGATTGCTGAGCTGTGGGTTACCTTAGAACACAGTGATTGCTGAGCGGTGGGTTACCTTAGAACACCAGGAATGCTGAGCTGTGGATTACCTTAGAACACAGGGATTGCTGAGCGGTGAGTTACCGTAGAACCCTGAGAACGCTGAGCGATGAGTTACCTTAGAACCCCTCAGAACCCCGGGAATGCTGAGTGGTGGGTTACCTTAGAACCCGGGAATGCGGAGCGGTGGTTTACCTTAAAACCCCGGGAATGCTGAGCGGTGGGTTACCTTTGAACCCCGGGAATGCTGAGCAGTGGGTTACCTTAGAATCCCGGGAATGCTGAGCGGTGCGTTACCTTAGACCCCCAGGAAGGGCAGCGTAAGATCAGGGAAGCCAGAATTCCTTGCCCACAAAGGCAACTGGATGCCCAGCCGGGATTATTCCTTGTTGGTTGATCTTGAGACACATACCCACCAACCAGCCCCCTTCATAAAATCAGGACTTCCCCAGATTGGCATTTCAGATGGGTCAGCAGAAGCAAGGTCACCTTGCAACAGGAGCTTGCCAAGAGTCCTCCTAGAGGCAAAAAGGAATCCAGGCTAGGGCAAGCCTAGGCCCAGAAGTAAAGCTCTCCCAGAACTCCTCCATTAAGCCTGCCCGTGCCTTGAAGCAGGTCTTCTGTCTAACATGAAAACGCTGTTGTCCTGGTGGCACTCCTCGGCTGCCCAGAGTCAGAGAAGCCTGAAACCAATGGTTGACATATAGATTTTAGAATTATTTTATCTCTTTCCATGGACTTTTAACTTTTCTGGCTACAGTCATTGGTCCCTGCAGCCTCAGCATCTGTGTTGGAGTCAAGTCATAGGTCGGTCAATCAATCAATCAATCAATCAATCAATCAATTAGGGAATTGTATGCATGCTACTCACCTGTTAGGGTCTCAAGGCGCTGGGGGGGGGGGGGGGGGGTGAGGGGGGGAGGGGTGTCCGCAGATCTGTTTAGCCGAAGAGCCAGGTCTTGAGGGTCTTCCGGAAGGTGTTAAGGGAGGGGGCGCATCTGATGTCTGCCGGTAGCTCGTTCCAGGTCTTCGCTGCAATGTGAGAGAAGGACCGTCCGCCTGCTCCGGCTCTGTGGATGTGAGGGGTTTCGGCCAGTGCGAGGTTGGAAGATCGGAGATTTCTTTTGGGTACGTGGAAGTTGATTCAGTCGTTGAGGTATTTGGGTCCACTGTTGTGTAGGCATTTGTAGGCGTGAGCGAGGATTGTGAAAGTGACTCTTTTCTCCACAGTCAGGACATCGCTGGCGTTGGGGGCACCCAGTTCATTTCATGGAACTAAGTCTGTGAGTTCCTGGCTCAGAAGTGCTTTGGGAGTTCAGGAAAAGCAAGTTCTGCCTGAAGCCCTGGCCCATTTCCATCCAATCTCAAATGTAAAAAGCACAGCTCAACTGAAAGAAATAACACATTTAAAAACAAACCAGGAATGTCCCAGAGATGTGGAAATCTGGATGTTTTGACAAGAGACGACGCGTAGGGACACAGGCCAGGCTCAAAGAGCTTCCAGGTGCAGAACCATGGCTTGAATCCCTCCCAGTAATACAGACATTTGAGAGCGCATGACGAGCAGACCTGTTAAACGCACTTCTCAGCAGCTTCCATGGGGTTGTTGGCAGAGGGTGCAGGAACGGAACTGGCACCAGCAGTGCAAGCTTCCCTCATACATGGAACAGATGCAGGAGCGGTGCAAGTGTCTGGGATGGATGTACACACCCAGAACTGCAGCGACCAGCATCCCAAGAATCACCCACACACACACTGCAGAATATAGGATCATCCTGCCGGATCTCAGTCTTAACGGCTACGTCTGGCCTGGATCTGGGATCCGGTCAGCCCAGGAAACAAACTACATTTGTCCCGGGCTCATTTTCCGACAACTGCATTTAATTCAGCGCCGCCGCACGTTGTCCGCATTCTGTTCGGAGCCGCAACCTGAAGGCAGCGAGGGGTTTTTTGTTCGAGTATCACCCTTGCTGGAAGCTATCTGGAGCCCATTCCCTAGCTGCCCAAGCGATGGAAGGGAACACAGTCACAGAGCTCGTGACTTCACAAGGACTGAAGAGAAACTATGACTTGGAGGCAGGTTTTTGACTTTGTTCATCCCCCATGTGAGAGATGTGCATGCACTGTAAGATTGTCACTTGCATCTGTGAGCATGAGTAATTACACAAATTAAAAAATTTAAATGGCACCTATTTTTTATATATAATTATTTTTCATCGCTTCTCATCCAAGTGTGGGGTGTTAGAGTGCTTTACGTCAAACACAGCGGCAGAACAATTCATACAAGTGTGTAAATCAATGTACAGGAAAAGTCACAAAAGACAATGAGGGTTATAATGGGTAGGAATCACATATCCTTCAATCTTGTAGACATTACATGTTAAGAGTGAATGATCGGGAGAAACACCAAGTCAGGATATAAAACAAAAGGCAGAGATTGCGGTTGTCTGTGCTGACAAGACTTATTACTCCTCAAAGGAAGCCTTCTCTGCAATCTTAAAACAACAGATTCAGATAAAAATAAAGCTCTCTATGCAGGGCTCACAGTTTGCACGCGACCCATGAGGGTACATAGATCACAGTTCTATATTAGGATTGCAACTTGTGAACTGAAAGTAACAAACTGATCTCAGTGCACAAAGCTGCAGCCCACTTACCTTTCTACATAAAATGCAAGTCTGTGAGCTGCACGTTACACTATGTGCTTTGCAGAAGGCACATTATCGCTCTGACTGGACAACATACAGAACTCTCTCAGAACTGTGTTAACCACTAGAGTTACCTTACCGCTATTGTAATCCCCTCAAAATCGTGGCCACAAAAAGGTCTCTGCAGCAGGTGTCTTAACCCTGTAAGATATTTTAAAATGCAGCCTCTTTGTGGCCAATTAAGTAACCTAGAACACATTTACTGCAACATATGCGCCTGTTGCCAATTTCTTTGCAGCAGATTTTTACAAATTAGTGTATGTCGACTGTCAGACCCTGCTTTTGAAGCTCCGCCCCTTGTGATTCCAACCCCTGTCCTCTTCCACACCTTGACCCTCGATTTATGGATTTCCGGAGTAAACGTTTCCCAATTCCAGCCTTACCCACAACCGTAGCTCTCGAAGGTGATGCAAAAATATGCATTATATATATATATATATCTCTCTCTCTCTCTCCTCCCCCCACAACACCCACCCCCTCCTCACGCGGCGCCCTCTCGACACCCTGCTCAAACTTGCGGTGCTTTGTGCATCTCTCTGTTCACACTGTGCCCTCTCTAAACCCTTCTCAACCTTGCAGGACTAAATCCACAGGGCCCCACAAAACTCAGCGCCTGTGAAATATTCACTCTCCACTCTCCACCCACAAACAACAAGCTTTGTCTCCTGTAATGGCACCCCTCTTGTATACCCAAAGGAGATATCCATGCTCATGACCAGAACTGCTCTGCATACCGAAGATGTCCGCTTGTGCACACCTGCCAGCAAACCCCCCGCAGGCATTTATTCTTTATTGGGAAATGAGATCCGCATTACAAGTGTGGAGCGCCTGCCAGCATTCAGACTAAACCCAATGTTCCCATGTACGGCTGCCTTTTTATGAAGGCAGGCTCCTGGCCATGGTTGTAAAGTACATCTCAAGAACTAGCTAAGAGGTTACTTAAATGTAACTCTCTTGTGTTGGGTAAACATACTTACTAACCAAATAGTTAATACATTTTTCTTTCCAAGTGCAATTTTTCACACCTAAATCTTCTAGTTGTCTCTGTGGAGAGAGTGATTTATGCAAGGCACCCATTTTTAGGTCTCGCCTGAGACAGCGCTTTAGCGCTGCTCTCGCGAGAGCTTTTGTAAATGGAGGATCTGGAAGTGCAAACGAGTGGTTTCAGGCCTCCAAATACAGTGCATGTGCGTCGGCTGGGCGCGCGCACCATTTGGAGGCCTGAAAGCACTTGTTTGCTTTCACTTTCGCGGGCCGCACGGCCGCTTTGATGTGATCGTGATTACTTTCACACACGCACATACCCTACCACGGTCAGTCATTCCCTCGTGAGTTTAGCAGAGTGCACTTTAACCAGCTTGCTAATGCATTTGCTCTTGCAGCTTTAAATAATCATGTAGACTGTGCTCTGCATTGTAAAATGAAGGTTCTACTAGAATTGTTTTATTGGAGTATGTAAGAGTTGTGCTGTGAATTATCTTCACTTTTTAAATTTCCCGCAATCACTTTTTGTTACACTGCACCCTCCTAGAGGGTCACAATTCAGGACAAAAAGCATGTTGCTTTCGATTCTCATTCCAAAAATAAATTCAAGCTATGCAAATGGGCAACTGAGGAACACGTTTTGAGTGGAATATAACTTTTATTAAACCCAGAACTTGACAAATGATTCACGACTCATTTCCATAACTCGTGAATTCAGTAACTTATGCTTATTTGCTTGTGAACTCGATATCCTTTTGATGTATGCTCTTTTTTCTCTTTCATGCCATCGCTATTGTATAAAATTATTTAAAATCATTACTAGACTTTAGACCCACAATACTTTCAATGCTTAAACTTCAGGCCTCCAAATACAGTGCATGTGCGTCGGCTGGGCGCGCGCACCATTTGGAGGCCTGAAAGCACTTGTTTGCTTTCACTTTCGCGGGCCGCACAGCCGCTTTGATGTGATCGCGATCGCGATTACTTTCACACACGCACATACCCTACCACGGTCAGTCATTCCCTCGTGAGTTTAGCAGAGTACACTTCAACCAGCTTGCTACTGCATTTGCTCTTGCAGCTTTAAACAAGCATTTGCAATGCAATAGGTCTCGCAGTTACACAAGTTAAAGCTATTGGCATTGTAAATGACAATGCCAATAGGCATTGTTATTTGCAATGTCAATAGCTCAAATTCGCGTAAATGCGAGACCTAATGCATTGCAAATGCTTGTTAAGTTTTGAAATGAACGAAGCCCTTCAGACTTGTATCTTTTAAAGCTAATAAAGGAATATTGCACGTCCAATCTCCACGTTGCGAGATGTCCGCAGGATGAGACCAATCACCCAAGAATGAGCAAGGCTAGCCCGCGAGATTGCAACCAGCCTTAATGTGCTATGGGGGAGTTTGATTTTTCCTGACTGTCAGGGCCTTGCATACTTTCATCTTCTAATGCTGAAAATGGTAGGTTGTGGGTCGTAGCTTCACAATGGGAAGGGCCAGCAGGATGGGTCAATTCCCAAGGAGTCCTCAAGGCTAGCCTGAGCCATTGCAACCAGCCTTAACGCGGTAGGCAGTACCGGGCGAGGCTCAGTGTACTTGCATCTTTTAACGCTGATGAAGGCAGATGGCAGGTCATATCTATGCAATGGGAAGGGTCAGCAGGATGCTGCCATGTGGCCAGGAATCAGTGAGGTTAGCTCGAGACATAGTGGTCAGTCTTAAAGTAGTAAGAGGTAGTCTGATTTTCCTACAATGAGCCTGCATGGCCCAAGACCCCTTGTCCTTGAGTGAACAAGGCAGGCTAACGCTCTGCAGCATTTAGTACACTCAATCAACGCACTCTGCTGGCCGCAGCCAGCGTTCAGAGGGGTCGATTTAGGAGTACTGCAGGACAGAAAAGGACCCATATTGGCTACTACTGTTTTAGTTCAAAAGCCTCTGGCTAGACGTGAGAGCAGAGTTAGCGGGTGGGGCGCGGAGGGTAGAGTGGAACTGGACCAGACGAAGGACGCAGAAGGATGAGTACAGTCCCGCATGAGTTGGGATTTCGTTCTGGATACTATTTATGTTGCTGTTGAGTTCATCGGGGATACTAGAACCGGGAACTGTTTGACGTATGAGATGAGAGATATTATTTTATGCTTTCGCTTGGTAATTGTGGCTGAAAATTGACCAGGATGAGGGGTGGCCATGTCTGGGACGCAAATGTCTGTCACACAATGTTTCACAATAGACGTAGATGATAAATGCACTATTGTTTAAGTTAGCATGCACAGCCTGGGGCCTCTGGTTCCTCATCTGACATCTGCTAGTGAAAATGCTTTGGGATGAACATTAAACTGCTCATGTGGAGCATGAGGGACCTCAAGAACTACATTAAGAGGCATAGACGTTTCTTCCTAGATTAGACACCACCACATTCATACAGAGTTTCTCCGAGAGATGCATTGGACAGAAACTGGCTGTGAAATGGAGGGGCCAGCAATAACCCTCCATCTTCTCCTCTTACTGTAGCGAGTACCCATTTGGGTGGCACCCTGTTTGTGTCTACAAATGTACAATGGGACCCAGAGGGTCCTTAGCTCATGGTTAGTGGCACCCTGGATGGTCGTCCTTGTTGCATGGTGAATGTCTCCATTGGTTGTGATGATAACCAAGCTGGGAAGAGACCATGAGTATTTATATCATTCAAAAAGCGCGTTAATCCTGAAGGCACCAAAGCGGTAAACCGGAGCAAACTGAGAGAGGTGAGGACCCAAAGCGGAGAAAACCTCGAGAACTCCGAGGGAGGACTAGTTAAAAAATAACCACGTTTTTACCTACTTTGGAAAAATCAGGTACGAGTTGATGTGTTCCGGGAGGGAGTTCCACCGCCTGGCGGCCGCCACTGTGGCGGCCCACACCTCCCGCCAGGCTTTCCTGTACCTAGGAACAACCACCGTACATCGTTCAGCTGATCTCAGAGGCCTCATCGGAACACACCGGTTAAAGGCCGTCCTGAGATAAATCAGGAAAGTGGATCCGACAGACCTCTATCAATGATCAACACAGACACGAGGCTCTTTAGTTAGTTATTAGCTCAATGACGGACGCATGTCGTGTCAGTGCTGGTTCATGAAGACCAGGCAGGATTCATCTAAAAAAGAAGTACCATCTTTACTCCCCGCAGGTTGGCACATGTAGAGCACCAATTACGCCCTCGGGATCTGGACTAGGCAGCGGCTTCAGTCGATCTTGAGGCCTCTTGGCTTTGCTAGTGCTTGTTTGCACTGTGCATTCCGTCACGCCCTGTCCTCACAGTAACATGAAGGGCCACTGGTTAGCAGCTGAAGGAGCTCCAAAGATCAAACAACTCTTGGAAAACCAATGTTCCCAAACAAACTGCTCCATTCTCAACCTCCCACGAACTGCCACCCCACAGCCAGATGAAAACAAAAACCACTCCTGCTCTGTTTGCTCTCAAGTCCTAATGAATCTGGCAGCTCCCTTGCTCTGGCTTGGATCTCTTCAGTGCCAAGTTCTGGAAAAAATAAATAAATAAAAAGTAATCAGCGACTGTTGCAACGATTTCCCAAGATGTAGCTGATGTAATTTGTGGCGCGTGCTTCAGAAGCAGGTTGTTTTTGACGCATCTGTGCCAAGGAAAGAGCCAGGTTTGAAGAGGGTGCGGAAAGGCAGGGTACCCATCCTTCCCTCCGCGTGCGCCCCGCAGCAGGATGCCAGCGGGCTCAAGGCTCTCTTGGCTGGCAGTGCCAAGCCTTACTGTCTAAAAAAAACAGCAACCGCGAGCCACCCCTTGCCTTCAGCAGGGTGCCAGGCCACTGCTGCCCTAGTGCGCCTTGCAGTGCTCCTGTGAAAACACTGCAGCCTCGGGACCCCCAACAGGACCCGCTGCAGTGCTCCCAGCATGCACCTGGCCAGTCCGGAGCAGAGAGGACGCAGATAAAACTTCAAAAAGAACAGATGATGGACGGAATGCTCAACACTGTCAATCACTCACCCCCAGGACTGAGATCTGGGCCTAAATCCATCCTTTTTTGCCCCTCCATTCCAGTTTAAATCCAGCCATATGCAAATCAGCCTTGACCCTGTTCCTTGTGGGAACAGTCCAGCCCGAACTGCCAGACCAGGGCCTCCCTGGACCGGAAACAAGCATCCTGGGATCATATAAAACGTCAACATGACTTGCTGTGCCGAAAATCGCGAACAAAAACAAAACACTTCCCACACAGTCTGCGCTCGCAGCCAACACACCCTTCCGACCACGCACGCGATGCTCTGAGCGGCTCAGCGTCCCATCCCTCACTCCTCTGTGCACCACCACACGTGACACGACAACCGCGATAATCTGGTCATCGCAGTCAAACACTCACAGTATGTCCACGCCAAGGGTGACCAGCGGAGGAGCACGCCCCCCCCCCGCCCCCCCCCACTGGAAGCGCCTCAGCAGGGGCTTGAAACCCCACCCTAGTGCCAACACAAGGCCAACCAGGGCAGAGACCCCGGGCCTCCGTGACGTCATGAGCGGATCCCAAATAAACCCCGGATCTGCAAGGCTCGATGCAGCACCGAGCAGATAAAAGACATGTCCAACTGCACTGAGATCTCACTGGGTTGCACCCCACTGAAGAAACCTAACTTAGACCCTACAGACGTTTGGAAATTAAGACCCACCCCAGAAACTCTTACATAAAATGGTCTTGATACAACGGCACATTCGGACCTGGATTCCGCCCCAGAAACTGCCCCAGAGCGGGCAGATACTCACTCAGAATGAGGGACCGTCTGTCCCACAGCAGGACTCAGTTGGTCAGTGCCATTAGATTCAGTAAGCCACAAACTCTGCCGACCGCTCCTTTCTTGCTGGACGGAGACAGACCATGAAGTCCTGGAAGGGTGTACGTCCGCCCCGGTTCCAGGTCACTGGTCACACTGACTGGCGCACTGAGCTCCTCCAAGATATGTAGTCCCTCCATGCTCAACCTGATCCTCTCCTTTTCGATGTCTACATGTTACCACTCGGGCCGAGAATTGAGGAAAAGGGACCACCCCCCCCCACAATCCATCAGTATCCGCCAGGATGACCCCTACTCTTGAATGCCCACCCACCAGACCTGCATATCCGGACTATGTCCTTGGATAAACTGATTTACTGAAGGAGCGCATGCTGCATGAAAGGAGACCTAGTAAAAGAGAGTTCCTCTTCCCATACTCCAGAAAACTAAGACCTCCAGTCCCAAAGAGGCACCGAGGCCTCCCGCCCTCAGCGGCTTCACCATTGGTCGAAAGCGAACGCTGCCTTCTTTCTGCGACACTCTCTCAGAAAACCCAAATCCACCATTCCTTCAGCAAATGTCAGGCTTCACAGCACTGGCTTCAGATCACCCATGGCACGCCTGGCAGTGCCCTGAATGAAAGTGGCATAACTGCTACAGGACACCGGTACCAGCCTCCAATTCTGCCGCCATGGAATTGATGAATGCAGTGAGAATCTCACGGAAACGTATAAGCCTCGCTGTAAGAGTTTCTAGATTGAAAAGACTTTCTTTGAAGTTAGTTCTGCTTCTCTGTCTAACTCCATTTAGCAGGGTCTCAGATGTTAAGGACTTGGAGGGCTCAGGGCGGAGATATTTACCAGAGGGAGTTTGTTTCAATATAGCTAGGAGCACAAAGACAATGTCCAGAACTATTTTTTTTAATTTAAATTTTGATGTGTAGGAAACGGAGAGATTGCGGGACATCATGGACGCAGAACTGTTAATTTCATTCAGGAAACCTTACAAAGCGGTGTCGGCATCTACTGGCTAGGTGGGGGGAGGGGGTGGGGGAAGTTAGGAAGAAAGCCGGGATAGATCTTGCTAAGTTTGGTGCACATCCTACTAGGGGAGCTATCTGGCATCTAACGCAGATTTATTGGGAAGTGGATCGACTGGTATTTTACCTGCAGCAGAATGGTCCTCCGAATCAGTTTAAACAAGCATTGGCATAGCAATAGGTCTCGCCTTTGGGACCTTATAAGTGTTTAGCCATGCAACAGTTGCATAACTAAATACTTATAAGGTCCCAAAAGCGAGACCTATTGGCTATGCAAAGCGGGCGCGAAAGTGAAAGCAATCGCGGTAAAGCGCTGCGCGCGCGCCCGCGCACATGCACTGTAGCTCTAGGCTGGCCTGGTAGCACTATTTGGAGCCCTCTCAATAAGTCTCGCCAGACCAGCGCATGCGCTGGGTCAGGCGAGACCTAAAAAAATACTATTTCAAACCTGTGGATTCAGCGGTGGTGAATATTATGCCACGGCTTTGAACATGCATAATACTGGCCTCCGTGCCTTGCCATACAACTCAGACTTTCCACAGCTGGCTGGGCGGAAAATCATGATTGTATTAAAGACATGGAGGCTGATATTATCCAGCCCTATTTATGCCCACCCTATAATATGTTTGGTTTATTTTAGGAGGAGACTACAAGACGTGAAGAAAAAGCTGGGAAAAAGAAGGAAGTGGTTCCAGTTGGCTGTGACTTGATTGTTTTAGGAATATTAATCGAAGTTGGACATTCAAGTTTGTTCGCAGCAAAAGAAGGCAGATGGCTGCCTGACAAGGAGTTATATACAGAATGGAATGTTAATAGATTCTTATTTGATGTTCTTTTTAATTGCTGATGTTGCGCAGCAGCAAAAAAGAAGGAAGAGGGTGGAGTGTTCCATGGTTTTATGAAGTTGGAATTCTTGTGTTTTGTGCTCTATTTTGTGAAAGGAGCTGCTGTGTGGTGGCATTAAAGGAGAAATGCAATATTAGTCTCCGTGTCTTTAATAAAATCCAGATTTTCTGAACACCAAGCTGATGAAAATCTACATTTCCCACAACTGGTCAGAGACATGCGTCCAGGAAGAATCCGAGTTAAACGATGACAAGACTGTAATAATGGGGGAGAATGTATTTATGTCATGCAGAATGTATTTACGTCATGCAGACTTTGCATTTCGAATAGTTCACATGCTCTAGGTACATGGGTTTGGAATGTTGTGTGCAGTACTTGCGTGTGCATTGGGTCACCTGTGTCCCACAAGGTTGCTCAATAAAGAGGAATTTAAACAGCTTTGCCCGAGTCCATGGTTACTACAACGACACCTCGTCCCCATCACCTCCCTGCACACGTTCACCGAACCCGCAGTGAGAACAGCTGGCTCTGACACTTCACCTACTCGACAGAACAGTAGGTTGTTGAGGGTGGAGGTCAGTGGTGAACCCGCAGTGAGTACAGCTGGCTCTGACACTTCACATACTTGACAGAACAGTAGGTGTGTGGAGGGTGGTGGTGAACCCGCAGTGAGAACAGCTGGCTCTGACACTTCACCTACCTGACAGAACTGTAGGTGTGTGGAGGGCGGTGGTGAACCCGCAGTGAGCACAGCTGGCTCTGACACTTCACCTACCTGACAGAACTGTAGGTGTGTGGAGGGTGGTGGTGAACCCGCAGTGAGCACAGCTGGCTCTGACACTTCACCTACCTGACAGAACTGTAGGTGTGTGGAGGGCGGTGGTGAACCCGCAGTGAGCACAGCTGGCTCTGACACTTCACCTACCTGACAGAACTGTAGGTGTGTGGAGGGCGGTGGTGAACCCGCAGTGAGCACAGCTGGCTCTGACACTTCACCTACCTGACAGAACAGTAGATGTGTGGAGGGCGGTGGTGAAGCCGCAGTGTGCACAGCTGGCTCTGACACTTCACCTACCTGACAGAACGGTAGGTGTGTGGAGGGTGGTGGTGAACCCACAGTCAGTACAGCTGGCTCTGGCACTTCATCTACCCGACAGAACAGTAGGTGTGTTGAGGGTGGAGGGTGGTGGTTAACCCGCAGTGAGCACAGCTGGCTCTGGCACTTCATCTACCCGACAGAACAGTAGGTGTGTGGAGGGTGGAGGGTGGTGGTGAACCCGCAGTGGGCACAGCTGGCTCTGACACTTCACCTACCTGACAGAACAGTAAGTGTGTGGAGGGTGGAGGGTGGTGGTGAACCCACAGTGAGCACAGCTGGCTCTTCACCTACCTGAAAGAACAGTAAGTGTGTGGAGGGTGGAGGGTGGTGGTGAACCCGCAGTGAGCACAGCTGGCTCTGACACTTCACCTACCTGAAAGAAAAGTAGGTGTGTGGAGGGTGGTGGTGAACCCGCAGTGAGCACAGCTGGCTCTGACACTTCACCTACCTGACAGAACTGTAGGTGTGTGGAGGGTGGTGGTGAACCCGCAGTGAGCACAGCTGGCTCTGACACTTCACCTACCCGAAAGAACTGTAGGTGTGTGGAGGGTGGAGGGTGGTGGTGAACCCGCAGTGAGCACAGCTGGCTCTGACACTTCACCTACCTGAAAGAACTGTAGGTGGGTGGAGGGTGGAGGGTGGTGATGAACCCGCAGTGAGCACAGCTGGCTCTGACACTTCACCTACCTGGAAGAACTGTAGGTGTGTGGAGGGTGGAGGGTGGTGGTGAACCCGCAGTGAGTACAGCTGGCTCTGACACTTCACCTACCCGAAAGAACTGTAGGTGTGTGGAGGGTGGAGGGTGGTGGTGAACCCGCAGTGAGCACAGCTGGCTCTGACACTTCACCTTCCTGACAGAACTGTAGGTGTGTGGAGGGCGGTGGTGAACCCGCAGTGAGCACAGCTGGCTCTGACACTTCACCTACCTGAAAGAACAGTAGATGTGTGGAGGGCGGTGGTGAAGCCGCAGTGTGCACAGCTGGCTCTGACACTTCACCTACCTGACAGAACTGTAGGTGTGTGGAGGGTGGTGGTGAACCCGCAGTGAGCACAGCTGGCTCTGACACTTCACCTACCTGAAAGAACAGTAGGTGTGTGGAGGGCGGTGGTGAAGCCGCAGTGTGCACAGCTGGCTCTGACACTTCACCTACCTGGAAGAACAGTAGGTGTGTGGAGGGTGGAGGGTGGTGATGAACCCGCAGTGAGCACAGCTGGCTCTGGCACTTCATCTACCCGACAGAACAGTAGGTGTGTGGAGGGTGGAGGGTGGTGGTGAACCCGCAGTGAGCACAGCTGGCTCTGACACTTCACCTACCTGACAGAACAGTAAGTGTGTGGAGGGTGGAGGGTGGTGGTGAACCCACAGTGAGCACAGCTGGCTCTTCACCTACCTGAAAGAACAGTAAGTGTGTGGAGGGTGGAGGGTGGTGGTGAACCCGCAGTGAGCACAGCTGGCTCTGAGACTTCACCTACCTGAAAGAAAAGTAGGTGTGTGGAGGGTGGAGGGTGGTGGTGAACCCGCAGTGAGCACAGCTGGCTCTGACACTTAACCTACCTGACAGAACTGTAGGTGTGTGGAGGGTGGTGGTGAACCCGCAGTGAACACAGCTGGCTCTGACACTTCACCTACCCGAAAGAACTGTAGGTGTGTGGAGGGTGGAGGGTGGTGGTGAACCCGCAGTGAGCACAGCTGGCTCTGACACTTCACCTACCTGAAAGAACTGTAGGTGTGTGGAGGGTGGAGGGTGGTGATGAACCCGCAGTGAGCACAGCTGGCTCTGACACTTCACCTACCTGGAAGAACTGTAGGTGTGTGGAGGGTGGAGGGTGGTGGTGAACCCGCAGTGAGTACAGCTGGCTCTGACACTTCACCTACCCGAAAGAACTGTAGGTGTGTGGAGGGTGGAGGGTGGTGGTGAACCCGCAGTGAGCACAGCTGGCTCTGACACTTCACCTACCTGACAGAACTGTAGGTGTGTGGAGGGCGGTGGTGAACCCGCAGTGAGCACAGCTGGCTCTGACACTTCACCTACCTGAAAGAACAGTAGATGTGTGGAGGGCGGTGGTGAAGCCGCAGTGTGCACAGCTGGCTCTGACACTTCACCTACCTGACAGAACTGTAGGTGTGTGGAGGGCGGAGGGTGGTGGTGAACCCGCAGTGAGCACAGCTGGCTCTGACACTTCACCTACCTGAAAGAACAGTAGGTGTGTGGAGGGCGGTGGTGAAGCCGCAGTGTGCACAGCTGGCTCTGACACTTCACCTACCTGGAAGAACAGTAGGTGTGTGGAGGGTGGTGATGAACCCGCAGTGAGCACAGCTGGCTCTGACACTTCACCTACCTGGAAGAACAGTAGGTGTGTGGAGGGTGGTGGTGAATCCGCAGTGAGCACAGCTGGCTCTGACACTTCACCTACCTGACAGAACTGTAGGTGTGTGGAGGGTGGAGGGTGGTGGTGAACCCGCAGTGAGCACAGCTGGCTCTGACACTTCACCTACCTGAAAGAACAGTAGATGTGTGGAGGGTGGAGGGTGGTGGTGAACCCGCAGTGAGCACAGCTGGCTCTGACACTTCACCTACCTGACCGAACAGTAGATGTGTGGAGGGTGGAGGGTGGTGATGAACCCACAGTGAGCACAGCTGGCTCTTCACCTACCTGAAAGAACAGTAGGTGTGTGGAGGGTGGTGGTGAACCCGCAGTGAGCACAGCTGGCTCTGACACTTCACCTACCTGAAAGAACAGTAGGTGTGTGGAGGGTGGAGGGTGGTGGTGAACCCGCAGTGAGCACAGCTGGCTCTGACACTTCACCTACCTGAAAGAACAGTAGGTGTGTGGAGGGCGGTGGTGAAGCCGCAGTGTGCACAGCTGGCTCTGACACTTCACCTACCTGACAGAACTGTAGGTGTGTGGAGGGTGGTGGTGAACCCGCAGTGAGCACAGCTGGCTCTGACACTTCACCTACCTGACAGAACTGTAGGTGTGTGGAGGGTGGTGGTGAACCCGCAGTGAGCACAGCTGGCTCTGACACTTCACCTACCTGACCGAACAGTAGATGTGTGGAGGGTGGAGGGTGGTGGTGAACCCACAGTGAGCACAGCTGGCTCTTCACCTACCTGAAAGAACAGTAGGTGTGTGGAGGGTGGAGGGTGGTGGTGAACCCGCAGTGAGCACAGCTGGCTCTGACGCTTCACCTACCTGAAAGAACAGTAGATGTGTGGAGGGCGGTGGTGAAGCCGCAGTGTGCACAGCTGGCTCTGACACTTCACCTACCTGACAGAACAGTAGATGTGTGGAGGGTGGAGGGTGGTGGTGAACCCACAGTGAGCACAGCTGGCTCTTCACCTACCTGAAAGAACAGTAGATGTGTTGAGGGTGGAGGGTGGTGGTGAACCCGCAGTGAGCACAGCTGGCTCTGACACTTCACCTACCTGAAAGAACAGTAGATGTGTGGAGGGTGGAGGGTGGTGGTGTAACTCGCTGAACTAGTTCCCGGTCTCAGAGAAATGTTGGTTTTTGCAGAAGAATATTCGAGGCAGACAGACCCAGCACGCCTACTCCTCTCTGCAGAACACGCCACCTTCTGCGCCCCGAGACTCTATGCCCCGAGGCGTGCCCCTTCAGACATCACTGCTGCTGTGCGGTGTCTGTCGCAGCCTCCCTCGCCCTAGGACCGGAGCCTGCTCCATCCATGCACAGCTCTTCTGTGAAAAGTGCACATTCAATGCAAGCTGTGGGCCTCCTGCTGCAGGTCCAGCGTTCCCAACCTGAGCTCCAGGAACAGAGTTCATTCAAAAGAGCTTCCCGCGCTGGTAAAGTCCCTTCTGAGCCAGAATGCCCGTGTGAGCCGGGGGCTCCTCTCGGTGTGGGCAGGTTTGAGCCGTGTGCGTCACACCAGCACATGCTGAGGCCCCCGGTCTCCGCGTGGCCTCCATTCTGTTTTTAATCTGCAGGAGACGTGGCCTCAGGAACAGGACAGGGTGCTCGAGATCAGGGCTGAGTGAAAACGGCATAAAGTGCTTTCACGTCATCAGGAAAATCACACGACATTATGCAAATCCTGCATTTAGAGATAGATTTTATCGTGAAATGCGTCCTCATCATTTTTTGCCGCGAGGACACAGTTTGCTGGAGCAAACAGCGCGAAAAAAACAAATGACATCAGCAACAGCAAGCCTCGTTCTGGCCAGTCGGGTCCTTTCTTTGTTTGTGCGGTACATTTTACCACATAGAAAGTATAATTACGCAGCGTGACATAATGGCGTAATTTCAGGAAGTATGCTCAGCAAATGAGTCGAAATTTCATGAATTACGCCAGGAGCATTTAAGTTTCGCCTGGCTTTTTCAGGATGTGGCCTCCAGAAACAGACATAGGCACATATGTAAACTTCAGAACTAGACGTAATACTCCACGTGTAGCCTTTTCAAATAGACACATTTCTCCAGGTGTGGCCCCCAGAATGAGAAACAGCGGTCCAAGCAGCCACAACAGCGGGATCCCTTATTTGAGATAAACTACAGAACTGGGCACAATATTTCAGACGTGGCCTCCAGAACTCAACAATACTCCATGGGACGCCTCCAGGTCTAGGCAAAATGCCCCGGTTGCAGCCTTCGGAACGCGACCCAAGGGTCACCAAGGTGTATCCAGCACTGTAAACCTTATTTCAGGTAAACAACAGAACTGGACAACACATTTCAGATGTGGCATCCAGAACTCAACAATTCTCCAGATGACGCCTTCAGATGTAGGTAAAATGCTCTGGGTGCAGCCTTCGGAACGTGACCCAAGGGTAACCAAGGTATATCCAGAACTGTACACCTTATTTCAGGTAAACAACAGAACTGGACAACACATTTCAGATGACGACCCTAGAATGTGACAATTCTCCACATGACGCCTTCAGATCTAGGTAAAATGCTCCAGTTCTAAGCTTCAGAACGCGACCCAAGGGTCATCAAGAAATCTCCAGAACTCTACTCCTTATTTCAGATAAACAACAGAACTAGATGCAACATTTCAGATGTGGCTTCCAGAACTCGACAATTCTACAGATGACGCCTTCAGATGTAGGTAAAATGCTCCGGTTGCAGTTTTCAAAACGCGACCCAAGGGTCACCAAGGCAGCTTCAGAACTCTACACCTTATTCAGGTGTATGCTCCTGAACTGGACACAACAATTGAGGGGAGCATGTGAAAAAATAGATCCCCAAAAAATGACTCCCATATACCCTTTATAGGAAATTGTCAACAGCCACCAGAATTCACTATCAAGGAATCCTTTTTCACTAGCTGTATGAAAAGCATTTGTGAGTGGGCGTGACCACGCCACAATGGAGGTGGGTGTGTGCTGTGCTAGGAAAGAGTGGATGCTGATGTTTCTGGTGTCAGTGCCTGGAAGAAAGAAAACACAATTTATTGGTATGCAGAGAAGAATGTGGGTGATTTACCTTTACTAGTTGAAAAAGACACCTATTGCGATGACTTTCTTGGTGCATCCGGATGGTGGCACTTGAAGCTGAAGAGCCAACAGGATCCTGGACGAAAGGGCGCAGGAGCACAATGTCCTATGGATCCCTGAACACCCACAAGTAGCCATCCCCAGAGCAAGGAGGTCCTCGGGCCACTATCTACAGCTTAGTTGATGGACTTCAATGAAGGTCTTAACATGGATGGAAACAAAGGTAAGTAGCCAAAAGCAATACACGCCAAGGCTCAATATTAACATAGGAAACTGAATAGGAGATTGACCGCCTGTGAGAAAGAGAACTGGAAGCAGGGCCGGACTGGCCGTAGCGGGCATCGGGCAATCCCCGGTGCGCCGCACGGGTGGGGGCCGGTTTTGGGCCCCTGGGGGCCGTTCTTGTTATATGGCCGTTTTTGCAGCATAGCTGCAGAATCGGCCCTGTAACAAAATCGGCCGAAAACCGGCCCTGGCAAAGAGCTCGGCCGCACCCCCAACCCCCCAGGCACTTTGTCAGGGCCGGTTTTGGTTCCCAGTCCGGCCCTGACTGGAAGACAGGATTGCAGAGATAAAGAGCTAACAGAGGGACCTAGCGAGACTGTGAAAAGGCCAACCTGTAAACCTTTACTGGAGAAAGGAAAACACTGCCATACAGAGCTGAAGAACTAGAAAACAGGGCATGTAAGACAAAGATAGGAATGCTCAGCTTCATCCCAGGAGGAGAAAGAGTGGTACCCAGCTATGCTATACTGTACTACGGAAACATCACACCCGAGTATGTCAAAGAACCGGCCCAGGCATTCACCCCAGTAACAGACTGCGAACAGGGAGCATCAAGGCTTGCCGAAACACAGAGGTAAGGCTGCAGTGGACAGAGCATCACCTGATCAGAAGAAAGATTGATGAAATACATGATTTTGGAGGGTGGATATCTGTGGGTTAAATGTTTAAAACTGAAACAGAGACCATGTAAAAGCAGAAAACACTGCAATTTATTTTCAAGAAATTACAAAAACAAATTGCAAAAGTTTCAGGTTGGGGTGAGAACATACAAGACGTCAGCAGCCAGATTGAGGCTGACATCGCCGCGCATGAAAGGAGTTAGATAACACCCTGAAAACTGAACTGTACAGGAAGAGGCAGAAAGAGGATGGGGCTATTTACGCAGGTGGTAAACGCAGGAGTGCAGGTGGTAAAACATAGGAGTGCAAGTAGCAAACTCAGGAGTGTTAGAGCCTGAGAAGAATGACATTTGAAACTGAAGCGAACCAGAGGTTGGACTAAAGAGAAGATTATGAAGAAGAACCCAACAACAATTTTATACCACTTGTCCCCCTCCCCAACTCTCAGGACAACATTACCTTAGGCTCAGGAGTGCGGTGACGCAAAGTTTCACCTACAGAGATTTCATGGTTTCAAAGTCCCCATGAGTGAGAGCTGATTTGCATCTTTGATGACATCATAGAAAGTGATGTTACACGACCGTAGACATCATGGGCAACATGAGAGCAGACAGTAGTAATTTTATTTTTAAAAAAAGTCTAAGTAAATGTAAAACAAGTAAAGAAACACCAAAGCCTCACTAGAATAGCCTCATGATGTACAAAAGTGGTGGAGCAACGCAACGAGGTCCAAACTTGCTCCACCCATCAACTGGAGTGGTCCATAGGAGACATCCCTCTGGTGGGATGGCTTCCTGAAGCCTCCGTGCCCCTCAAAAGATGACCAACACAGAACAGAGCCCTGAAGATAGTCCCATTCATAGTTCAGGTTCCAGCCCTTCCGACAAGGTGTGACATTTATGGCGCTGAGAGCGAGAACTCAAATTGACTTCCAAGTTTGAGATGTCACTTTACGGAGGGAAAAACTGGGGCCTTGTTCACAAGGTCTATTTAAAGATGTTTAATCTCGCTGCCTAGATGTAAGCCCTTCTGGTCTGGTTCTAATTAAGTAGCTTTATATATTATGCGCATAAACACAGCTTGGCATATCTGCAGAGTTTAATATGCTACTTATTGCTGAGGGAGGGAGGGAGGCACTCCGTCTATCATGAGTCATGTTCCCTCCCCACATTTAACGCTGATGATAAACAGCGCACTCCACCTTATATACACTGTAAAAACACTGACATTGGGAAGTTATGAAAAAGAGCAAGATCTGCAACTCGCACAACGGCCATGCAAAGCATAACTCGCACAACGGCCATGCAAAGCATAACTGGCACAACGGCCATGCAAACCATAACCCGCACAACGGCCATGCAAAGCATAACTCGCACAACGGCCATGCAAACCATAACCCGCACAACGGCCATGCAAAGCATAACTCGCACAACGGCCATGCAAAGCATAACTCGCACAACGGCCATGCAAAGCATAACCCGCACAACGGCCATGCAAACCATAACTCGCACAACGGCCATGCAAAGCATAACTCGCACAACGGCCATGCAAAGCATAACCCGCACAACGGCCATGCAAACCATAACTCGCACAACGGCCATGCAAAGCATAACTCGCACAACGGCCATGCAAAGCATAACTCGCACAACGGCCATGCAAAGCATAACCCGCACAACGGCCATGCAAAGCATAACTCGCACAACGGCCATGCAAACCATAACTCGCACAACGGCCATGCAAACCATAACTCGCACAACGGCCATGCAAACCATAACTCGCACAACGGCCATGCAAACCATAACTTGCACAACGGCCATGCAAAGCATAACTCGCACAACGGCCATGCAAAGCATAACTCGCACAACGGCCATGCAAACCATAACTCGCACAACGGCCATGCAAACCATAACTCGCACAACGGCCATGCAAACCATAACTCGCACAACGGCCATGCAAACCATAACTCGCACAACGGCCATGCAAAGTATAACTCGCACAAAAAAACACGACTTCTGTGTACATTGTGTATTGCACATCGTGTTTGACGAAATACAGGGCTTTTTCGGTTTTGGGTTCGCTGAACCATAACGGGCCTTCAGGTGTGTGTCAGAGGAGAGGGCAGGTGTGTGTGCATTTCCTCTCTCTCTAATATATATATGTGTGTGTGTATATTTATATATGTATGTATGTGTGTATATGCACACATAATTGAATACATATATGGAGAGAGAATAGATTTACATATGTAACTATGTGTGTGTATATACACACACACATACATTCATGTGTGTACATATACACACACACACACAAATGTACATATATTGCAGCCCTCCTATCGGCTGTGATTCCACCAATGAGGATTGAGGATATGAAATATAAGCCAATTAGACACGAGATACCATGTTACAGCAGTTCGAACATTGAGAAAGGCACCAACGCGTCTGTAAGAATTGCTTTCGATAAATATATTTTTAACCATGCGGATGGAGCGGTTACATTATATATATATATATATATATATATATATATATATATATATATATATATATATATATATATATATATATACATATACACACACACACACAAACACACACAAGGAAATATATTTTTCAGTTGTCATCATGTATCCATATTGCCAAGATGGCTGAACAGAATGCACAACGAGGGTGACAGACTCTATTCACAATTAGCATCTCACCTGTTCCATCCTTGGACGTCTTATGGCTTCGCAGTTCCTCAGACTTGTGAAAGTCAATGCTGGCATAAGTGTTCAGACTGGCAATGCTGCTGCCAGTGCTGCCAGCTACGCCAGAACCACTAGCAGCGCACTGGGAAAAAGGTTTCGGCTGCATGGACATCCCTTCCTGGCCACCCTCTTTGGCCAAGTCCAAATCTATGTAGTTCAGACCACTTTCAAATCCTCCTGATGGTTGTCGTGGGAGGCTCCCGGGGTGGTCGTCTGGCACAGCTGCCATGGCTCCATTGACAGTTGCAGTGTTGGCAGCCGTACCAACACCCACCTCCCCTTTGGTCCAGACGTTCTCAAAAGAAGCGGAGCTATGGCGCTTGGCATGGTCAGAGAATGGCACAGAGAGGGAGGCAATGGTGGTGGGCACAGAGAGGAATGTCTCGGAGCAGTGGCGGCGACGCCCCTGTGGGTCCACGCGGATCAGTTTGGCACCCTGGTTGGGATTGGGGCTAAGTTTCTGGACAGAAAAGGTGCCAATGTCAGCAATGTGCTCCATTGGGTCGCTCTGCCGGAGGGTGGTCTCCTGCTCCACAGGTGAGGAGGACTTGGGGGTCTCTGCACCTGTACTGAAGGCCATCTCCGTATAGTCACTGAAAGTCGGCGAGTCGATCAATGTGGAACATGCCGCAGCCCCTTTTACATTCAAGCATTCCTCGGGTGTAACCCCACATGGTTTCCTCTTGGGCTCACTGACACCCAGTGGCGTGGCAGGATGGCGGGAAAAGCCAGCAGGCGGGTCCAGATCCATATTCATGTACTCCGAAGCTAACGGAAGGGAGGGCAAGTTATGGAACCCGCCCATGCAGGAAGTCGGCCTGGGGAGCGGGCGAGCAGACCCGGTTCGGAACTCGATACTCACATACTCCCCAGGGCTCTTGGGGGCTGGGGGCAGAGCAGGGTTCTCGCGCACCTTCGGGAGGGTGTTGGCTTTTGAAACATCAATGAAGAGGTTGACGTTTGGACGGCCCTTGACCCTCTTCAGAGGGGCTGTGTTCGCCATCTTTGGTGGGCCGAAGGTCAGCAGCACGTGCTCAGGGTCTTCTAGGCTGTCACTGCTAGTCGACGAGGAGCAGGAGTGTCGCGTGGAGGAGCCCACGCGGCTGGTGAACGGTCGGACGGTGGCCCCTGCAGCGTGCTTGTAGGACCGTGGCAGGGAATAGTAGGAGTAGATCATCTTGGGGGCGTCGTCCCCCAGGTGAGGACTGGTGTCCGGCGGCGTGCTAGAGGCGGAGCAGCTAAGGGGGGACATGTTCATGTATTCACTGACTGACATTTTGCTGTCGTTACTGTCCACAGAAAACTTCTCGCCGTGCATCCAGCTCTGGCGGTAAGCAGAGTTGTCCGGGGAGCAGCTTCCATTTGGGGACATGACCATATAGCCACCGATCTCCGTGCGGGCGATCTGCTGAGGTGGTGACACACTGTTGGGGGTCATTGGCATGTAGTCGTCGCTCTTGCTTCCATGATGTCCTCCAGGCAGCATGGCCATGTAGCCGTTGTCCGTGAGACCCAGGCCCGTCTTCCCGTTGTCCCTCATGGGCTCGCCGTGACAGGCATCATGGCCATTCGGGTAGGAGGATGAATGAGCTCTGGTAGAGGCAGTGACTGATTCTCGGCTTGCTGTGCGGGTCATCATGGTATATTCCTCGCCTTCCTTTTTCCTTGGCGCCTTTGGGGTCACCCTGCCCAGGGACATTGGGGGTAAAGAGGCTCTCTTGTTCAAACTCCGGTCTGGCTCGCATTCCTTGTTGGAACTCCACTTGGGTGCTTTCCTCTGGCTCTGCCCCTCCTGAGACTGCAGGCCCTGCTTTCCCATGCTTATGTAGTTCAGATTACTGTCATCTAGGGAGGGGGGCAGGAAATTCAGCGGGTCATAAGAGGTCCTAAGGTCTCCTGGGCTGGAGCCGCACTCGTCAGACGAGATAAACCCATAGTCACTGGGTGATTCCGAAATGGAATTGACCAAAGTGTGTGTGTAAATGCATTCTGAACCATGACCGCTCGTGCTGCTCGAGGACAGGCTGACCGGGCTGGGCAGAGAAGTTGGGCGAGCTGAAGGCACTGGGGTGGGCTTCGTGTGACTTACAGGGGGGTTGCTTGGCTTGTTAGCACCACAGGTCTTCTGCGACTTCACCCGCATGGTTGGTGTGGTGCTGATGGGACTCCCATCTTCTGACGTTGGTCTTGAAGCTGAACCATTCCCATCACTGGCGGTGCGAACTCTCTGGAAATTGTGTTTCATTGCCGGGGAGGTGCTGGCCGCCACGTCCCCTCGTGACCGCCGCGAAAACCCCACTTGGCTCGGCGGTGGGTTGGGGTGGTGGCGCCTCGTAGGGACAGAGATAGGGTTGGAGGGGAGAGACTGGCTTTTGCTCCTTAGCCTGAAAGCCTCACTCATCGCCTTCATAGCTTCCAAGATGGTCTCGTGCATGTTCTGTGCTACCACAGAGTCCTCCACCTGCATCCAGAACTCCCCGGCACCGGTCACCGCGGAGCGCCCAACCTCAATGAAGAAGTAATTCTCAGAGTGACCACACCGACGCACGTTCATAAGTTGAAGAACCACAGCGGCCGCGTCAGAGCTCAGCTTCACAAAGTTGATGGTCTTCTCAGTCAGACAAAGCCGGTAGATCCCGACAAGGTTCTTGGCTTGCCCTAGACCCTTTGGTCGCAGACTGACTTGCCAAACTTCTTTAAAGGCTGGCCCTGGGGGGGCGATGTCATCATCCCCTTTCTCAGAGTGAGCTTTTCCTTAAGAAAGAGAGAGAAAATGAGGCAATGTTAGAATGCTCATTCGTATACAACAGAAGGCAATATGTGATCAACTTCAAATACTTTTAAGTTGTGCGACTGATTGGAATACAGTGGGCCAAAGCAATTACTTTACAAGTTATATTACACATGGCAATACCAGTGATTCAGGTAAAGGATTTATTGTTATAAAACCAACTACAGTAGAGTTGTCCTCACTGCTTATTTAGTACTACACAACATATGGCAGGTCAATGTCAACAACATCATGTTAAGTAACAGGATCAGCGTCATCTATTTGCGGTTGTGTAACAGAGGCCAACAGAGCAGTCCAGGACTCCACATGTAGTAGAACATTCATTGTCTCATGGTATATCACATCCTTAAAGATTTTACATTATCTAACACATGGCAAGAGGGCGGTCATTGTCAATATTTACTGTTCCATAATCATTGACCACAGGGTGGAAATCTTCAGGGATTTAATATTGTAAAACAGATGCCAGTTTATCATTAATAACTTCATGTTGTTATCACACTAAAAGGGTCATTACCAATAACTTGATGTAACAAACAGCAATAGAGTGGTCACCGTCGATGATTCAATTTCACACCACAGACGTCAAGGCCGCATCACGAACATTAAGTTGTAATGCAGTGGAGTGGTCATCGTCAAAGATCCAATATTACACGACAGACGTCAAGTCCGCATCAAGAACATTTAAGTTGTAATACAGTGGAGTGGTCACCGTCGAGGATTCAATTTCACACGACAGACGTCAAGTCCGCATCAAGAACATTAAGTTGTAATACAGTGGAGTGGTCATCGTCAATGATTCAATATTACACGACAGACGTCAAGTCCGCATCAAGAACATAGTTGTAATGCAGTGGAGTGGTCATCGTCAATGATTCAATATTACACGACAGACGTCAAGTCCGCATCAAGAACATAGTTGTAATGCAGTGGAGTGGTCATCGTCAATGATTCAATATTACACGACAGACGTCAAGTTCTCATCAAGAGTATAATGTTGTAATACAGTGGAGTGGTCATCGTCAATGATTTAAGAGAGTGGTCATTGTTAACGATTCAACATTACAAAGCAGATGTCAGTTTATCGTCAGTAGCGTCATGTTCTAACAAGATAAAGAGGTCCTCGTCAATGGCTTGATGTTACATATGGTAGTAGAATGGTCACCGTCAATGATTTAATATAATATAACAGATATCAAATCATCAAGAACTTTGCGTTGTAACTCAATAGATCTATCAACACGAATTTCATCTTCTAGAACAAACAGCAGGACCTCGGTAACGACTTCATGTGGCAGAATGTCAATGATTTTAAGTTATAACAGATAGCAATGCCTCATGAATATATGAGCATTACATAAACGGCGGGTCTTGGGCTCAAACAATTCCACGGACCTGATAATTCTCGCCTCGGTGCCTATTCCAATCATGGAGTCCCACTCTGCAACTCTGGGCAATAGCTTGCTTAATCTCCACAACGGCCCCCACAACGCTAAGGATGCCTGGCCTCCACCTTGGGGGTGCCCAGGAGTGGACGCCTCACAGGGAAAGCCAGGATGGGTTCCACAGCGGTATTCGTACAAGCGCCTTGAGACCCTTGCGGGTGAGTAGTGCGCTATACAAGTATCAATTTTACAATTTACATAAAAGATGGCAGTCGCATTCTTATCATTGACGACTACTAAATATGTATGTATTTTATTTTTGTAAGCCCATCATGCCTTCGGACACTTGGAGGATGGTAAGGTTTAGACTGCGCTGAGGGGCAAGTGCAAAAGTAAGAATGATCAAATTAGTGTAATATGCTAGTGCTCTAAAGTGATTCCAGTCGGAGACCGTCAGCACTGACAATATAGTGAACAGCAAGGGCTGAAAAACCACAAGAGAAAAAAACACAATAGGAATCACTGAGACAAACAGTATAAATTAGGAAGTAGGCGATTTTTCTTCTTTGTCACTGTGCTTTAATGTTGACACTCTTCAGTAGCCGTTGAACATAGCCTAATGTTGACACTCTTCAGTAGCCGATGAACATAGCCAACACGTGTTTCGTCTTGATAGGGGTATAACCCCAAGACATCATCAGGGCTACAAAATACATATAACACCATTGAATTAGACACCAGTTGTTTTTGACAAAATTATCCTAAATACAAAAACAAAAACTAAAGAACAAGTGTTTTATTAAGAGACTCATTAGAAAAAAGGGAAGAAGGGAAAAAAAACATCAACAAAAAAAAAAAAAAAGGGAGAAAAAGGAATCTTATAAGAACCAATGACATTATATTGTATAAGAAAGAACAAAGGTAGGAAAGAGAAAAGAAAAAGAGATAAAAACCAGATGCAATTAAACCAAGAGACCGAAATTGTGAATAAAAAGAGATCTATGAAAAAATCTGTGTATCAAATTAGTATCCTAAACAGGACTTCAAAGATTAATAAACTAGAAACAGAATCACTCAATTCCAGATCGTGAGAAGACATGCACCTCCCGTGATGCAACACCCATAAGTGAGCATCGGTTTCAAGTAGAGAGGGTCCAAGTGAGTCTGAGATATGCTCACCTTCAGAAATATTCTAACAAGTAATCAGAAAAAGTCCAGCACCAAGAGATCACAACTCCTAAGTGGCGAATAACCAACACTTCTTCCTAGGACTATAATGACACCAATAAACTCAGTATATAATAGCCCATATAACCAATATCAATCACCCTTAACTCGAATATAACTAGTTCATAGCTACTATATAGTCACCACCAATGTAACCTATTAGTAGATAAATATCAAAGTATTCATTAGGTCGGTGGAGTAGTAATTCATCTCATGGCATCCATGGTCCAGACGGTTCATGTCTGTAATGTTGGAAGGAGGGATTATGGGGAACTGTCTTGATGGGAACTGATAAAAGTTGAAGAGATGCGGAAAGGAAATCATGGCCAGCGATACAAGTTGAAGAGGTGCGGGAAAGGAATCAATGGGCATTGATCAAAGTTGAGGAGTCATGAGAACAGAATCAATGGAAACTGATTAAAGTTGAAGAGGCTTGAGAACAGAATTGATGAGATCAACCACCTCTGGAGGAAGGTCGAAGGTGTTCAGCTGTTGCTGCTCAATCTCCATGCATGAAGGCTGAGATTGCGAAGGCCTGGGTGCAGAACCCTGCCCTGCTGGTGTGACAGCAGTTCCTTCCAGAGGTGCAGTCTGATCGGAGAACACATGCTTAATTCCAGGAATTCTGGATACCATACTCTCCGTGCCCTTACCGGAGCCACAAAGATGACTTGGGCCCAGTCTGTCCTGATTTTCCTGAGAACTTAGCAGGAGTGGTATCACCAGAGAGGCACACAGAAGTCCCACTCGATGTGGAAGGAGTCTTTGAGGGAGAGACGCATTGGAAACTCCAACGAGCAGAACACTGCACATTCTCAGTTGTGGTGAACAGATCGACAAGGTTTTCCCCATGCGCAGAAGAGACCTTGCACCACCTCTGGGAGGAGCTGAGCTCATCCACCCTGGCATTCAATGATCCTGCCAGGTGGTTCAACACCAGGAAAATTCCTTGAGGGTTCAGCCATTTCCAGAGCCGCAAGGCCTTCTGACACAGAATCTGTGACTCCACCCCACCCTGTTTGTTGCCATACCACATAGCGGTGGTGTAGTCTGCCAGCATCTGACCAGCCTCCTCTTGATGGATGACTGGAAGGATTTTAAAGCCAAGCAAAAGGCCCTCAGCTCCATAAGGGGATGGGGAGCTGAGTCTCCACCGGAGACCAGACGCCACGAATCTCCACCCCTCCCAGATGTCCGCTCCCAACCCAGAAGCGATGCATCACTCACCACGGACAGCTCTAGATGGGGAAGTGTGAGGGATCTGCTACTGACCCAACTGTGGGTCAGTGATCACCTCTGCAAATCTTTCACGATCTCCTTCAAAATCCAAGCATGGTTAGGTAGGTCTCCTTGATTGGGACTTCAGATCCCACTGCAGAGACTCTGCATATGCCACCTGATGAGTTCAATCAGCAGGATACACGAGGCCATTAGTCCCAGCGCCTCACAGTCAACCTTACTAAATCCAGGACCGAGGCTAAAAGATCGGGATCATAGCATGAATATCCTGGACTCTTTTCCGGGGGAAAGGCACATAACTGAACCATGTTTACAACTCAAGGTGTGCCGAAACCAGCTGCACGATCGGCTTCGAAGTCGGGCGATTTCGGGAGCAAAATCGAGAGGGTTGGAGCTGCCCCTGTTCAGGCCTATACGATTGGCACAAGGGAACGGAACCCCTTTCTTCTTCTTGTGCTTTTTTACGCTTACCTGAGGACTTGGAGCGCAATGAAGAACGACCTCTGGAGTGGCTCTGACGACTCCAGGAATGGGCAAAAAACCAACAGCGAACTTTGGGCGCGAATCAGGACTTGGAACGGTCCGGTTGTGGAGGCTTCTTATATACTTGGCGACAGAGTTTCAGCTCACGATCCTGGATAGCCTTCACATTCATCGACGCGCTGTTTCAGCAGGCCTTGGGAGTCATGATTCGACTCCGGGCACTACAGGCACACCTGATGATGATCCGTCACAGACATCTGTTTGCAACAGTACTTAAATGTCTCATTTTACTATTTGTTTCGAAACGAGGACCCTCACTCCGCAGAGCTACAAAACGCACCCACCTCATTCGATGACTTGTTGACCTGGACGCATCAAAAAATCCTCACAGACATCATACACCTACGATGAGTACATGCAAACTCATCAACACACATACAGTGAACACGCTGAACTCCCACACTCAGCATATAAAATATCCTGATAAAACAGAACTGCAGAACACACAAACCATGCTGCACTAACCCAAAACCTTCATACATCCGTTTTGCACAAAGCTAACCCTAAAAAACAAAAATCACAGACATTGAACAATTACAAAAAACGCATTCAGGACTGCAGAGCACCCTCAAAACTCTCTTAGATGCAGTAATAACACATCAGAGCACAACCAAACCTTCCTACAACCACAATGAGCACATTCTACCCTTGAAACACCTACGCTGAAAACCTACAAAACACACACACACAGAATATATTTAAAAAAACCTTGTACAAGCACACTATGAGCATATGCAATATCCTCATACACCCAGACTCAGCTCTGGACAGCACACCCAAAACTCTCACACACCCATGCTGAGCAAATTGAAACCTTCACACACCCATGCCAACCACCTACAAATCCCACACACACACACAGAATACATAAAAAAACAAAGGAAATCCTCAGCACGTCTGTAGTGTAGCTAAACCATTATCTGCACATTGCATGCATCCATATCAACACAGTATTGTGAGTTTCTTGTTTTTCTTTCTTTATTCTTATAGTTTTTCTTCAGCCAACACGTGTTTCGTCGCACACAATGGGAAATCGTCCCGCGACTTTCTCAAGGCTCTGAAATCTTTGGTACATTCCTTTCTTATGTGGTGATAATTCCGACCAACAATGGGTCAAATATCTGTCCTCAGCGTTAAAATAGGTTCTTCATTCAGGAAGGGTCTCCGTCTGACCAATCCACAAGCTCGTTAGGATGACAGCTCAGTCATCGACGTAGCCCAAATCGTGGCTCAGCACTGCACAGTATACCCAAAACCCTCACCCACACCCATGCTGATCCCATTTAAACGTTCTCACACCCACGCTGAGTACATTCAAAGTCTTATTCACTCACAGCAAGCACATTCAAACCTTCCCACATCCAAGCCAAGCACATTCAAACCTTGAACGCATCACACCGAGCACATACAGAACTCATGGACACACACTGAATATGTAAAAAACAACGACGTACACCCAGACTATGAACACAAGAAATACACCCAGTCTCAGGAGCACGGCACACCCAAAACCCTCAAACACTCAGTCTCAGCACAACAAAAACCCATGCACCGCCCAAACTCCAATGCAAACACACTGAGCACACAAAAGACCATCATATCATACACCCACAAGGAACCACCTAAATCCCGCAGACAGCTTTAAAAACAAGCATCTGCAATGCAATAGATCTTGCATTTGTGAGAGTTTAAGCCATTGGCATTTTAAATGATAATGTCTTTTTATTTATGTTTTAAAAGCCAACACATAAATGAAAGGCGTTCTCATCTACAATGTAGTTCAAACGCTCACAAATGTGAGACCTATTGCTGTCCAAATGTCAAATACACAAGCGGACACAGGCGCACACATACACACACACACACACACACACACACTCACACAGACACAACTCATTAAAGAGGTAATAAACAAGCCCACGTTAAATGGAAAGGCAAGAAACTTGGTTTCTAGTCGCACGCAGGAAAATGAGTTTGTAAACTGTGTGAGTTTTGTTATGAATGCCAACACCTTAAGCCTCAGTAACCAGCGCTGGTATTCGAAGCTTTCCTCAGGTGCAAGGAATAGAAAACAATTTTAGCTGTGTTGTTATTTTTGTGCAAGCTCCCTTCACAGACCATGGTTCAACGTCGCACCGTCTTGCCTACAGCCAACTTTTAACTGTTTTAGATCGACTTCTTTTCAGCCATATAACAGACTTATGGTGAGCGTAGGGCCCACCAACTGCTTACCATTGGTTGTCGGTCGCCGTGTTAAAACAAGGAGCACGCCGGGTACTGTGTTGAAAAACAACACATAATAACAGCAGCGCAGCCCCCATGTTAGAAGCGCGTCAGCCGCCAGCGTCGGATTGGTAACACGGGCACTCAGGCAATGCCCGAGGGGCTGGTGTCCAAGTTCCAGCTATGGGCTGCTGTCTTGAGCAGTGGCGCTGTTGTTCGGATACAGCAAGCGGCCCAGTGAGTGTCTGAGTGGCCTTTCTGGAGGCAGATGGGCGCTCATTACCTCCAGTTCAGCAACAGGCTGAGGTGTCACGCTCTTTCTCTCGCTGGGCCGGCCCATCAATGTATGCATACCTAGCGAGGCAGGGGGCGGAGCAGAAGTGGCCTCACTTGTATTCAGGTGTGTTTCACCAGTGTAAACTAATCAGTGCATTTTATTTTTATAAAATTTCGCCGAAGCAGTGTTTTGAGGAAAGGCAATATGCGGGCCACTTTTTAGGTCTCGCTGAACCAGCGCATGCGCTGCTCTGCGAGACACTAAGTATCGGGGTTTTCAAAGTGCTGCCACAGGTTTTTGGTGGCCTAGCGCTTGAGTTCACGCGAGCGTGCACGCTCGCAACCGCTATCTGCCTCCCTTCCAGCGCGATCACTCTCACTTTTTCGTGCTGCTGCGTGCATCACTAGCGTGTTTTTTTTTTTTTACATTACTACAAGCTTTCCACGTGGCGCGGCCAATTCTTGTTTTAAATGGCCTTCTCTTATGCAGAGGGTTGAGCTCTGACAATTACCCCTCGTACACATAAGGCCAACTTACCTCCTCTCCTCGTGTTTGAGGGGAGCCCCCTCAATTGCCTCCCCTGACATTCTTGAGTGTTTATATTTCATCTTCTGCTCTGTGAACTGTCCCTGAAAATATTTGCCCCAAAAAGCCCTTTAAAGTTGCTTTTAAATGGTGGCACTCAGCCATCAATCCTCAAATAGATTATTTCAGATAAATAGGAATGCACAGCAATAAAATACCAAACGTGAGTATAAATAGTGCATCTGGTCATTTAAAGCTTCAAAATAAATCCCATATATGTATGTGTGTGGCTGCAAATATTGTAGATTTTGAAGAAAAACACTAGTTTTTAAAATAAAATCTGTATCTGCGTTTTCACCCGTTCCTGATGCCACAGAGAGAATGGTCCTTCCTACCTGCTGTTTTCACCCTCTCATTCGTTTAAGACACATTTCTATCTCAAATAATACAACTTCTGCAGCCCGAAGCAGCAGGGCAGAGACAGTGCAGAAGGAAGGCTTGATTATTGGGATAGTGCCTGTTTGGTAGCGGTGCAATGAAATAACTCGTCTAAGTGCCATACAAAAAACAAATGAAAAGCGCGTGCACATCCCGTAGGCCGCAGGTTCGCCTTGGCGTGGTGGACAAAACCTTTCACCCTTCGGAAGTTGGTGAGACTAATACAAAGTCTGTTGGCTCACCTTTGCAAAGCGCCTAGACGCCCCAGTAGGACTACAGTGTGCGGTGTAAGCACAGTGCTCTTATTGTGCAAAGGAGGATGTAGGCCCCCCAACGTATGCAGTGAAAAACGAATCTACTCAATGAAGACTTGACGGTGTTTTTTACATTGAACAACGCTTTATTATAGAACGCTGTGTTTTATTAAGTAATTTTAATGGGGAACACATTTATTACCCATCGTTGTTTCAAACTTACTTTTCTCAGTGACCCAATACAGACCCGTTATTTTGCAAGCGTGTGAGATCTCAGAATATTGCTGAGGTCTGAGCTGAATATTTTGTCCCCGCTTGACACATTTATAATGTGTTCAGGCTGGAGAGATGGGCTCTTCAGAGCCAGGTCCCTGTGACTGACCGCTCCAGAGCAGAGCTGGCCTACTTACAAGCAGTGCCGCGTTAGGTTCACAGGCCGTGAATCCATAGAGGCGTTCCTACTTTTCAGGAGGCCGAGTGGGTTCGGGGCCAAGAAAGGCATTCCGAAGATACTGAGTCTTCATTTATCATTCCCCCTTGTCCTATATCTGGTTTCTGTGTCTCCAGCTCAGATTATGTGTTTGTTTATTGTACCTGCGGAGCTGGTGGAAAAAGAGTCGATAAAAACGTGCCCAATATTGCCGCATAGTGACTGGCATGCTGGCTGACTTGTGTGCTGCACCCTGTACAGGTAACCCATACAAACACCCCAACCTCAGTCCATCAATCATAAAAACACCCCAACCTCACTCCAGCAACCCAAAAAAACACCCCAACCTCAATCTAGCACCCTAAAAATACCCCAGCCTCATCTCAGCAACCCTAAAAACACTGCAACCTCACTCCAGCAATCCTAACGAGCATTGGCATAGCCAATAGGTCTCGCTTTTGGGACCTTATAAGTATTTACTTATGCAGCACAATATCCTTACTGCAACAACATTCACTGTTGCGTGGTTAAACACTTATAAGGCCCCAAAGGCGAGACCTATTGGCTATGCCAATGCTTGTTTTTAATGTGCCGGACCGATTTTTAATCCCAATCCAACCCTGTCAGCCGCTGTGTTGAAAAATAATACGTAAGAGCAGCGCGGCCGCCTTGTTAAAAGATGAAGCGTGTCAGGTGCCTTGTTTGAGAACAATTGCCACAAAAGTAAATAATTCTTTAAAAGAGGGGGGGGCTGTCGCATTTTTTTCTATTTTTTTCCTTTTTAGGAATCGCGTCACGCCCACTTTAGATGTTTAAAGCAAAAGAGTGACGTGCAGAGATTACTACAAAAGTAAATAAATGGAAAAGAAATGCGGCGTCCGCCCACTTTTTTTCCTATTTACTTTTGTAGTGATTTGAGCTTTAAACCTATGAAGCTAAAGCGCGGCATGACCGAATGCTAATAGAGCAAATAAATACAAAAAAAGGCGGGCGGCCGACCTTACTGCTACTAATGAAGTAAATAAAACTGAAAAAAGAAACGCTTTACTTTGTGCATATTGGTTGTAGGAAAACACGTCGTGGGTGAAATAGGGGAAAATCATTAAAGAAAATAGTGCTCACAGACTAGATAAAGCAGACCGTGTAACAACACAAGTAAAAAGTCCAGTCCTCATGGGAGGTTACAAATGCAGACAAGGCGGTACCAAGGAGGGACTGCTAAGCATATTCACCAATCAGAAGGAGTGATTTAGAAAGGACAGTAACTGAAGCCAATTGACTAAATGGGCGGAAAATGGGCAGAGCATCAAGTCCATTCTCGCCTACAGCATGCCTCGCAGAGCAGCGCATGCGCTGCCCAGGCTCGACCTGCAAACCCTGGAGGCCTCAGGCGCAGAGGACAAAACACCCGAACTAGGTCAGCGCCAAAAGCTCCCATTCCACCACGTGGTTATTAGCACTTGTATTTTAAAGTGGCGCAGCGGTGTTCCAAGAAAACACGTAGAACGGTTTCTGAAAGGCAGAACATGTTTTATTTTGTCATTTTGACAGCAAAGGTGTGTATGCTGTCTGCAGCAGCAACTTAGTCAAATAAATAAAAGGAGACAACTGCCGGATCCAGAGCCCCTGTGGTCCGTACCGGGCCTGCGAGGAGGGCAGTGAGCCCCACCCAGGGCCCCTGGTGGTCCACTCCAGGCCTGCGAGGGAGCCCAGTGTGCACCATTGAGGGCCCCTGGAGCTCCACTACAGAGAGGGGGGGGGGGACAGGAGCCCAATTCAGGGCCCCTGGTGGTCCACTCCAGGCCTGCGAGGGGAGGCAGTGAGCCCCATTAAGGGCCTCTGGTGGTCCGTGCCAGGAGTGAGGAGAGCCAGTGTGCCCCATTAAGGGCCTCTGGTGGTCCGTGCCAGGCCTGCGAGGAGGGGGGGGGGGGGGGCAGAGAGCCCAATTTAGGGCCCCTGGAGGTCCGCGCCAGGCCTGTGAGGTGGGCAGAGACCCCATCCAGGGCCCCTGGGGTCCGCGCCAGGAGTGTGAGGGGGCCAGTGTGCACCATTGAGGGCCCTGGTGGTCCGCGTCAGGCCTGCGAGGGGGGCAGTGAGCCCCGTCCAGGGCCTCTGGTGGTGCGTGCCAGGCCTGCCGGGGGGAGGGGTGGGGGGGGGGGGCGTGTGCCCGTTCCAGGCGCCAGGCCTGCGAGGGGGCCCAGTGTGCGAGCTCCACGCCCACGGTAGCCACAGAAGCTGCTGCCAGAGGAAACCAAAGAGCGCCCCGTCTGAAAAGCGCACAGAGGAGCAAACAGTTCTTTCATTAACGCCCACGGGCGGGCTTCGCCCATTTCTAGCGCGGCCACGAGCAGCCGAGGCCTCCTGGGGCGAAGGGTCCCCCCAAGGCCGGCTCCAGGGCAGTGCGACTGGTGCGGTTGCACTGTGCACTAACCTGGGAGGGGATGTGACCACAGGGGGGCGCTGTATTTAGCAATAACTTAAGATCTGAGAGATGAGGGACACTTATGTAGGGGGTAGTGAGAGAATCCGAGGAGGCGGTGAAGGGATGTGGGGGCGTCAAAAGTGATTGTCGCACCGGGCACCACCAGCGCTAAAGCCGGCCCTGCGTCCCCAGACCGGCCTGCCACCGAGGTGCACCTCAGGAGGACAGTGAGAGAGAAGACTCAGGGACAGGGAAGAGAATAAACTGGGCCAGGGATCAGTGACACCGGGACAGACAAGGGACAGGGGGACAGAGACAAAAGTGACACCGGGACAGAGACAAGAGTGACACCGGGACAAAGACAAGAGTGACACCGGGACAGAGGCAAGAGTGACACTGGGACAGGGATCAGAGCGGGACAGTGACAAGAGTGATACCGGGACAGGGACAACAGGGACAGAGACAAGAGTGACAACGGGACAGGGACCAGAGTGACACTGGGACAGGGACCAGAGTGACCCGGGACAGGGATCAGAGTGACCCAGGACAGGGATCAGAGTGACACCGGGACAGAGATCAGAGTGACACCGGGACAGAGACAAGAGTGACACCGGGACAGGGATCAGAGCGGGACAGGGACAAGAGTGACACCGGGACAGGGACAACTGGGACAGGGACAAGAGTGACACCGGGACAGGGACCAGAGTGACACCGGGACAGGGACAACTGGGACAGGGACAAGAGTGACACCGGGACAGGGACCAGAGTGACACCGGGACAGGGACCAGAGAGACACAAGGACAGGGACCAGAGTGACACCGTGATAGACAAAAGAGTGACACCGGGACAGAGAAAAGAGTGACACCGGGACAGAGACAAGAGTGACACCGGGACAGAGACAAGAGTGACACTGTGACAGGGATCAGAGCGACACAGGGACAAGAGTGACACCGGGACAGGGACAAGAGTGACACCGGGACAGGGACAAGAGACACCGGGACAGGGACTAGAGTGACACCGGGACAGGGACAAGAGACACCGGGACAGAGACAAGGGACAGGGGGACAGAGACAAAAGTGACACCGGGATAGAGAAAAGAGTGACACCGGGACAGTGACACAGAGACAAGAGTGACACCGGGACAGAGACAAGAGTGACACTGGGACAGGGATCAGAGCGACACAGGGACAAGAGTGACACCGGGACAGGGACAAGAGTGACACCGGGACAGGGACAAGAGTGACCGGGACAGGGACAAGAGACACTGGGACAGGTACCAGAGTGACACCGGGACAGAGACCAGAGTGACACTGGGACAGTGACACCGGGACAGAGACAAGAGTGACACTGGGACAGGGATCAGAGTGACACCGGGACAGAGACAAGAGTGACACCGGGACAGGGACAACGGACACAGGGACAAGAGTGACACCGGGACAGGGACAAGAGTGACACCGGGACAGGGACCAGAGTGACACCGGGACAGGGACGACAGGGACAAGAGTGACACCGGGACAGGGACGACAGGGACACAGGGACCAGAGTGACACCGGGACAGGGACAAGAGTGACACCGGGACAGGGACCAGAGTGACATTGGGACAGGGACTAGAGGGAAACCAGGACAGGGACAAGAGTGACACCGGGATAGGGACAAGAGTGACACCGGGCCAGAGACAAGAGTGACACCGGGCCAGAGACAAGAGAGACACCGGGACAGGGACAAAAGAGACACCGGGACAGGGACAAGTGTGACACCGGGACAGAGACAAGAGTGACACCAGGACAGAGACAAGTGTGACACCGGGACCGGGACAAGAGATACCGGGACAAGAGTGACACCGGGACAGAGCCCAGAGTTACACCGGGACAGAGCCCAGAGTGACACCGGGACGGGGACAAGAATGACACCGGGACGGGGACCAGAGTGACACTGGGACAGGGACAAGAGTGACACCGGGACAGGGACAAGAGACACCGGGACAGAGACCAGAGTGACACTGGGACAGGGACAACAGACACAGGGACAAGAGTGACACCGGGACAGGGACAAGAGTGACACCGGGACAGGGACCAGAGTGACACCGGGACAGGGACCAGAGTGACACCGGGACAGGGACAAGAGTGACACCGGGACAGGGACAAGTGTGACACTGGGACAGGGACCAGAGTGACATTGGGACAGGGACTAGAGGGAAACCAGGACAGGGACAAGAGTGACACCGGGATAGGGACAAGAGTGACACCGGGATAGGGACAAGAGTGACACCGGGCCAGAGACAAGAGTGACACCGGGCCAGAGACAGGAGAGACACCGGGACAGGGACAAGTGTGACACCGGGACAGGGACAAGTGTGACACCGGGACAGAGACAAGAGTGACACCAGGACAGAGACAAGAGTGACACCAGGACAGAGACAAGAGTGACACCGGGACCGGGACAAGAGTGACACCGGGACAGAGCCCAGAGTGACACCGGGACAGAGCCCAGAGTGACACCGGGACGGGGACAAGAATGACACCGGGACAGAGACCAGAGTGACACTGGGACAGGGACAAGAGTGACACTGGGACAGGGACAAGAGTGACACCAGGACAGGGACAAGAGTGACACCGGGACTGGGAAAAGAGACACTGGGACAGGGACCAGAGTGACACCGGGCCAGAGACAAGAGTGACACCGGGCAAGAGACAAGAATGACACCGGGACAGGGACAAGAGTGACACCGGGACAGGGACAAGAGCGGGACAAGAGATACCGGGACAGGGACAAGAGTGACACCGGGACAGAGACCAGAGTGACACCGGGACAGGGACAAGAGTGACACCGGGACAGAGACAAAAGTGACACGAGGACAGGGACAAGAGACACTGGGACAGGGACAAGAGTGACACCGGGACAGGGACAAGAGTGACACCGGGACAGGGATCAGAGTGACACCTGGACAGGGATCAGAGTGACACCGGGACAGGGATCAGAGTGACACCGGGACAGGGATCAGAGTGACATTGGGACAGGGACCAGAGGGAAACCGGGACAGGGACAAGAGTGATACCGGGCCAGAGACAAGAGTGACACCGGAACAGGGACAAGAGACACAGGGACAAGAGAGACACCGGGACAGGGACAAGAGTGACACCGGGACAGGGACAAGAGTGACACCGGGACAGGGATCAGAGTGACACCTGGACAGGGATCAGAGTGACACCGGGACAGGGATCAGAGTGACACCGGGACAGGGATCAGAGTGACATTGGGACAGGGACCAGAGGGAAACCGGGACAGGGACAAGAGTGATACCGGGCCAGAGACAAGAGTGACACCGGAACAGGGACAAGAGACACAGGGACAAGAGAGACACCGGGACAGGGACAAGAGTGACACCGGGACAGGGACAAGAGTGACACCGGGACAGGGACAAGAGTGACACCGGAACAGGGATCAGAAAGTGACACCGGGACAGGGATCAGAAAGTGACACCGGGACATGGATCAGAGTTACACCGGGACAGGGATCAGAGTGACACCGGGACAGGGATCAGAGTGACAAAGGGATAGAGATCAGAGTGACACCGGAACAGGGACCAGAGTGAAACAGGGACCAGAGTGACACAAGGACAGGGATCAGAGGGACACCGGGACAGGGATCAGAATGACATCAGGACAGGGATCACAAACTGACACTAGGACATGGATCAGAGTGACATTGGGACAGGGACCAGTGACACCGACACAGAGGGAGCACAGAGACACGGAGCACACACAGAGGGAGCACAGAGACATGGAGCACACACAGAGGGAGCACAGAGACATGGAGCACAGAGGCAGGGAGCACACACAGACAAGGAATACACCCATAGAGGGAGCACAGAGACACGGAGAACACACAGAAATAGCACAGAGACAAGGAGCACACACAGAGGTCGCACAGATACAGGGAGCACATACAGAGGGAGCACAGAGACAGGGAGACCATACAGAGGGAGCACACACAGGGGGAGCACACACGAAGGAAGCATCGAGACAGGGAGCGTAAACAGACCAAAATTAAAACCATGTGGATGAATAAGTGTCACAGATGTCACAGATGCTCCACGCCGATGTTAAAACATCCAGGACGACGAGAACTAAGACCCCAAGAATCCCATAGAGAAGACCCAAGGGAATCCCACAGGGAAGACCCCAGGGAGCCCCACTGGGAAGACCCCAGGGAGCCCCCACTGGGAAGACCCCAGGGAGCCCCACAGGGAAGACTCCGGGGGTGCTTTAAGGGAAGACCCCAGAGAAGACCCCAGGGAACCCCACTGGAGAGAACCCAGGGAATCTCACAGGGAAGACTCGAGAGAAGACCCAAGGGAACCCCACTTGGAAGACCCAAGGGAACCCCTCAGGGAAGACTCCAGGGACCCCCACAGTGAAGACCCCGGGGAGCCGCACAGGGAAGACCCCGGGTGAACCCCACAGTAAGACCCAGAGAAGACTCAAGGGAACCCCACTAGAAAGAACCCAGGGAACCCCACAGGCAAACCCCCAGGGAGCCCCACAGGCAGGACCCCGCAGAGCCCCACAAGGAAGAACCCAGGGAACCCCACAGGAAAGACCCCGGAGAAGACTCCTGGGAATCCCACTGGAAACAACCCTGGGGAAACCACAGGGGAGACCCCACGGAGCCCCACAGGCAGGACCCCGCGGAGCCCCACAGGAAAGAACCCAGAGAAGACTCCTGGGAATTCCACTGGAAAGAACCCTGCGGACCCCACAGGAAAGACCCCAGAGAAGACTCCTGGGAATCCCACTGGAAAGAAACCTGGGGACCCCACAGGGGAGACCCCAGGGAGCCCCAATGGGAAGACCCCATGGCACCCGCCAGGAAAGTCCCCAAGGAACATCACAGGCCAGAATACAGGTATCTGAAGAATAAATCGGTAAACAGAGCAACTGAAAATGGTTGGACGGGTACATCCTGAACCAGGTTAACACTTCCAGTAAGGCCATTGGACTGCCGGTCAGTTGATTAATAAGTCATGGTCGATGGTGTTAAATACCCCAGAGATATCCAAAAGGACCACGTGGTGATCCAGCAGACATCAGTCTGAAGAACATCTAGGATGGAGAAAAGAATGGGCCGTCTGTTTCGATGACATCAAGGGCTCCGCCGCGACACCAGTCCAACTGGACGTCATCACGAGGCTCATTAGTTTCCGGGTACCATCTTAGCCGGACACCAGTCCAGCTGGACGTCATCCGGAGGATCCTTCGTTTCCAAGCACCATCTTAGCCGGACACCAGACCAACTGGATGTCATCAAGAGGATCATTTTTTTCCAGGTACCATCTTAGGTGGACACCAGTCCAGCTGGACGTCATCCAGAGGATCCTTAGTTTCCATGTACCATCTTAGGCGGACACCAGTCCAGCTGAACGTCATCAAGAGGCCCATTAGTTTCCAGGTACCATCTTAGCTGGACACCAGTCTAACTGGATGTCATCAAGAGGATCATTCATTTCCAGGTACCATCTGAGCCGGACACCAGTCCAACTGGACATCATCCGAACATCATTCATTTCCAGGTACCATCTTAGGTGGACACCAGTCCAGCTGGACGTCATCCAGAGGATCCTTAGTTTCCAAGTACCATCTTAGCCGGACACCAGTCCAACTGGACATCATCAAGAGGATCATTTGTTTCCAGGTACCATCTTAGGTGGGCACCAGTCCAGCTGGACGTCATCCAGAGGATCCTTAGTTTCCAGGTACCACCAGTCCAACTGGACATCATCCGAACATCATTAGTTACCAGGTACCATCTTAGGTGGACACCAGTCCAGCTGGACGTCATCCAGAGGATCCTTAGTTTCCAAGTACCATCTTAGGCGGACACCAGTCCAGCGGGACGTCATCCGAGCATCATAAGTTTCCAGGTACCATCTTAGGTGGACACCACTCCAGCTGGACGTCATCCAGAGGATCCTTAGTTTCTAGGTACCATCTTAGGCGGACACCAGTCCAGCTGGACCTCCTCAAGAGGATCATTCGTTTCCAGGTACCATTTGAGATGATCCATTATTCCGACTCCCAGGGTTTTGGCCAGTGCTAGAAACAGAGAGATGGGGGAGTCTAAGAGATCCATCAAAGGTTTTTTAGCCTCAGGACAGCCGCTGCCCAGCTGGGTGAGCCAGGTACCATTATGGAGGGTAGGGGAGGCCTAAGTATGTGTCGCATGCAGTAACAAAGTGTGTGCTAGTTGTTCGGCATACATACATGGCAAGGGTTTAATGGAGATCCTGATTTCAGATCCATCACCCGAGACAACAAATGACCTTTGCCAAGGGGCACAAAGCCTGAGAATCTAATAACATTTGCTTGTTCCACACAATGTATATTGACGATCATGTGACCAGGGGCAATTCGATTCCTCACACTGGTCGTCTTAGTCTCAAATGATGGCTGACATTGATTGAGAGGGTTCTACTCAGTTATTTGATGCCTCCGGGCGAATACGTTCCCAAATGAGGATGAATGTTCCTTTTTGTTTACTATTCATAGTAATAAACTGGTTGGAAGAAACCTCCCTTCTGCCTTCTCTGCTTGTCCAGCGCTATGCCTTGCTGTTTCCTCATGAATGACCAGCCAACTTTTAAAAGTTTGCATCAAATCCTGGGCCATGGCAGCAGAATAATAGTCAGATTATTAACCAACGCTACAGTACCTTCATATACTTTGGTAAAGTCTTATTATAGAAATAGCACCACCACCACTTCCTGCTCCAGCAATGCCATCCATCCCACCATCTCCTTCTGGACCCCAGTCACCATCGAAGACACCACTTCGACCATGAAAGGCGTCCACTCAGGGGCCCCCATGGGCCCCCTGCCCCCGCACATTTTCCATAGAGCCGCCGAACTACATCACGCCATCAACACCACCTTCAAGACCGGCACCTTTCCCGATGACTGGAAATGCGCAGAAGTCAGGTCCCTGCTCAAGAAGCCCTCAGCCGGCCCCACCGACCTCAAGAACTACAGACCTATCTCCCTCCTCCTCTTTGCGGCCAAAGTAACAGAGAAGACCGTCAATGCACAACTAATCAAATTCATCTAAGAAAACTGCATCCTCGACCCCTCCCAATCCGGATACCGCAGCAACCACAGCACCGAAACCGCCCTACTTGCCGCCACAGACGACATCTGCACCCTCCTCGACCAAGGACACACCGCAGACCTGATTCTACTCGACCTCTCGGCAGCATTCAACACAGTCTCCCCCCGCACACTCACCACCAGACCCTACAACGCCGGCATACAAGGAACCACCCTCGACTGGAGCCCCTCCTTCCTCACCGGCAGAACCCAAAGAATCAGACTATCACCCATCCTCTCTGGACCCACGGATATCAACTGCTGAGTGCCCCAAGGCTCAGTCCCATGCTCTTCAACATCTACATGGACCCCCTCGCCACCATCGTCAGACAGCACGGACTCAGCATAGTATCCTACGCCGACGACACCCAGCTCATCCTCTCCCTCACCAAGGACCCAATCACCACCAGTCTCAATTTCCAGGAAGGACTGAAGGACGCCGCATCCTGGATGAGCAGAATCTGCCTGAAGCTCAACTCGGAGAAGACAGAAGTCCTCGGACCCTCCCCCTCGGCAAGGGACAACACCTGGTGGCCTAATGCCCTCGGCAGCCCCCCCCACACCCACAAAACACGCCTGAAACCTCAGCATCATACTCGACTCCTCCCTCTCCATGACCCAACAGGTCAACGCCGTTGCCTCCAGCTGCTTCAACACCATCCGAATCCTCCAAAAGACCTTCAAGTGGATCCCACACGAATCAAGGAAAGCCGTCACCACGCGCTCATCACCAGCAGACTGGACTACGGAAATACCCTCTATGCCGGGATAAACAAGTCTCTGATCCGCAAGCTCCAGACCATACAGAACACCGACATGAGCATGCCACCCAACACCTATGGAACCTCTTCTGGCTCCCGTTGAGAAGAGAGTCACTTTCAAGATACTCACCCACGTTGACAAATGCATCCACAACACCGGAACCCAATACCTCAAAGAGAGAATCTCCCTCCAATTACGCAAGAGAAACCTCCGATCCGCCGACCTCGCCTTTGCCGAAATCCTACGCATCCGCAGAGCCAGAACAGGTGGAAGAACCTTCTCCTACATCGCAGCCAAGATCTGGAACGAGCTCCCGCTCAACATCCGACGCGCCCCCTCCCTGAACATCTTCAGGAAGACGCTCAAGTCCTGGCTCTTCGACTGAACAGAGTTGCTTACCCCCCCCTTGCCCCCCCCTCCCAGCATCTTGAGACCCTCACGGGCAAGTAGCCCGCTTACAATTCCCCTGATTGATTGATTAAGGCCTCACAAGGTGGCGTTACAGTGTGCCGAAACGATGCAACCAGCAGCAGGATCAAATACCTGTTCATGACACAGCATTTAATATCCAAGCAGCTTCGCTTCTGTGACAACTTGGCCGGAGTAGTTAATGAACCATAAACCCAGAAAGTATAGCCACGTCTCACCTATGAGGCAACAAATATCACTAGCGCGTTTAGACCTGGACCGTGCAAAACTATCTTTTGATTGACCATCTTAAAATCATCAGACACGCTCAGGTCAGAGAGTTTAGGCGGTCACAAAAGAAAGAGCAAAATGTGAATCGGACTCTTTCTCAAACGGGACAAGGCACTTTCCCCCTCTGATCCCTGGCCATGTTTCTTTCCGCTTTATCTGCGTGTGTCAGTTTCTGGACGGAGTCACGGCAACCTTGCACCTTCTGACATCTCCGGCAGCAGGCTCATTTTCAGAATGGGCAAGTCACAGGATCCACGATTCACTGAATTTAGGCCACACCCTTAATTGCATAGGCCACGCCCCCTGTAAAGGACTCATGGTCACGCCTCTATGGCTATGCTGCATTTAGAGACCCCACCACTTTTTTATCCCACTTAAAGCCCTGAGGACACGTATGGGTTTTATGAAGCATGAATCTAGCTACAAAGCAAAGGGGGGTGGGGGGTGGGGGGGGTGCACTCTACAATAAATGGTGTTTTAAAGATCAGAAGGTCAATCAATCAATCAGCATTTGTATAGTGCAGCACTGTCACCCCTAGGGGTATCTGGGCGCTGTGGACGCCTCGTCTCTGTCAAAGAGCCAGGTCTTGAGTTTTTGGTGTCCTGGGGGAGGGCGGGCGCAGAATGATGGGAGGAGGAAAACGGCAAAAACGAGCAGAAAGAGGCAAAATAGAGGTCAGAAATGAGGAGAAAAAGGAGGTCAGAAGTAAGCAGAAAGAGGCAAAATATGAGCAGAAAGAGGCAAAACAGAGGTCATAAGTGAGCAGAAAGAGACAAAATAAGAAGTGAGCAGAAAGAGGCAAAATAGAGGTCAGAAGTGAGCAGAAAGAGACAAAATAAGAAGTGAGCAGAAAGAGGCAAAATAGAGGTCAGAAGTGAGCAGAAAGAGACAAAATAAGAAGAGAGCGGAAAGAGGCAAAACAGAGGTCATAAGTGAGCAGAAAGAGACAAAATAAGAAGTGAGCAGAAAGAGGCAAAACAGAGGTCATAAGTGAGCAGAAAGAGACAAAATAAGAAGTGAGCAGAAAGAGGCAAAATAGAGGTCAGAAGTGAGCAGAAAGAGACAAAATAAGCGAGCAGAAAGAGGCAAAATAGAGGTCAGGAGTGGGCAGAAAGAGGCAAAATATGAGCAGAAAGAGGCAAAACAGAGGTCAGAAGTGAGCAGAAAGAGACAAAATAAGTGAGCAGAAAGAGGCAAAATAGAGGTCAGAAGTGAGCAGAAAGAGGCCAAATAGAGGTCAGAAGTGAGCAGGAAGAGACAAAGTAAGAAGTGAGCAGAAAGAGGCAAAATAGAGGTCAGAAGTGAGCAGAAAGAGACAAAGTAAGTGAGCAGAAAGAGGCAAAATAGAGGTCAGAAGTGAGCAGAAAGAGACAAAATAAGAAGTGAGCAGAAAGAGGCAAAAAAAAGGTCGGAAGTGAGCAGAAAGAGGTAAAATAAAGGTCAGAAATGAGGAGAAAGAAGCAAAATAAAGGTCAGAAGTGAGCAGAAAGGGACACAATGAGAACTGAGCAGAACGAGGCAAAATAGAGGTCATAATTGAGCAGAAAGAGACAAAATAAGAAGTGAGCAGAAAGAGGCAAAATAGAGGTCAGAAGTGAGCAGAAAGAGACAAAGTAAGTGAGCAGAAAGAGGCAAAACAGAGGTCAGAAGTAAGCAGAAAGAGACAAAATAATAAGTGAGCAGAAAGAGGCAAAAAAAATATCGGAAATGAGCAGAAAGAGACAAAATAAAGGTCAGAAATGAGGAGAAAGAAGCAAAATAAAGGTCAGAAGTGAGTAGAAAGGGACACAATGAGAACTGAGCAGAACGAGGCAAAATAGAGGTCATAATTGAGCAGAAAGAGACAAAATAAGAAGTGAGCAGAAAGAGGCAAAATAGAGGTCAGAAGTGAGCAGAAAGAGACAAAATAAGTGAGCAGAAAGAGGCAAAATGGAGATCAGGAGTGAGCAGAAAGAGGCCAAATAGAGGTCAAAAGTGAGCAGAAAGAGACAAAATAAGAAGTGAGCAGAAAGAGGCAAAATAGAGGTCAGAAGTGAGCAGAAAGAGACAAAGCAAGTGAGCAGAAAGAAGCAAAATAGAGGTCAGAAGTGAGCAGAAAGAGGCAAAATAAAGGTCAGAAACGAGGAGAAAGAAACAAAATAAATGTCAGAAGTGAGTAGAAAGGGACACAATGAGAACTGAGCAGAACGAGGCAAAATAGAGGTCAGAAGTGAGCAGAAAGAGGCAAAATAAAGGTCAGAAGTGAGTAGAAAGGGACAGAAAATGAGCAGAAAGAAGGCAGAAGAATGAGCAGAGGAGGCACAACCGAAGGCCGCAGAGGGCAGCAGACTGTGGGCAAGCTGGACAGGAGGACCATCTCAGGGGGAGTTGGCACGAGGACCAGCTGGAGCTAGAGAGGGGCACGAGCGTAAAGACAATGCAGTCCTCGCTGCTGCTGTGCATGCCTGGTCCAGGAGGCGAGGGAGGCATGTGAGGGCACAGGACAGCACGACGTGCACAGCAGACACCTCCAGCCTGCTGACGGGGCTCCCTGCGGAGTAAACAGATGCGGTGTCTGTCTGGGAGGAGCCCAGACTGGGAGCACAGGGCGGTGGGCCCAGGTAGCCTGCGGGGAGGGAGGGCGGTCGGTGTAAACAGCAGGAACTTGCCCAGTCAGCACATCTGCAGTGTCAGGGCACTGTGGGCAGGAGGGGCGGATGGCACGAGCTGGGAGCCAGGCACCCGGGCGAGATCTCACAGGCTGTGGCTAGAGATGTGCGAGCCAACATGTTAACAGGGAGAGCCGAGACACAGCTGAGCCACGGATCTGGCTTGGGCTTAGAGCCTGTGCACGAGCCGAGCCCAGAAAATCTTTAGTATGTAAACCATACAGCAACCAAAACAAAATATGAAAAAGTCCCTTCAAAATCGTATATATATATATATATATATATATATATATATTCACTGAAAAAACCATAGGTTTCACACACGTTATAGTTAGGAATTAGCATTTAAAAAACCTTGCAAATTCACTGAAAAAACCATAGGTTTCACACATGTTATAGTTAGCGGAAATTTTACTGATAAAAAACCAATGAAATTCCCCCGTTATAGTTAGTGCAGGAAACTATAACTCACGCGACCGCAATCCTCTGCTGATGCTAATACTGTATTTAGACACTTATTTGCCCATGTCTTCTTCCATAAATTTTTAGCTATACATATATTACAAATATTTTTTTTTCATAAAGACACATATGTCATCAGCAGAAGATTGCGGTCGCGTGAGTTGGGCACCATTTGCACACGGGGTGGGGAGGGTGTGGATAATTTTTTTTTTTCAATAATTTTTTACCGTACGCGTACGGTAAGCGTAATCGGCGAAACTAACGAAAAAATTAAAATTGCGTTTTTGGCCTTGGGGGATCTTTGGGGACTCCCTCTACATGGCTAGGTGCTTTGGAGCTGGCTAAACAGCTCCTTTACATGTTTTTGCCCTTTGTTTTGTAATCCACACTCTGAGTGCGAGAGAGAAAATGGCGGCCGCCGCTTCCTGGTTTCGACCGATTCGAATGTTTACTAAGATCTAACAGCCAATCAGAATCGCGCTCGCGCACGTCACCGTACGCGTACGGTAAGCGCACCGTAAGCGCACCGTAAGCTGGCTCAGATATATATATTGATTTAAAGGCTATTTTCTCAGAATCTACTGAACAGATTTACACCAAACCTACAAAAGGCACTTCCTTGACCTGAGGACTACCTCTCTGCCAAATTTCTAGTAATTCTGTTCAGCCGTTCGGGCTGTAGCTGTGTCTAAAGGTCCTATGGAAAAATGCATGGGAAAAACGCGTTTTGGGACCCCCCTTTTATCTCAGCCCCCGCTTGACGAATCCCCCCGAGACTTTCAGGGTAGGAGCGGAGCGTAGCGCCCCACCTATTTTGAAAAATTCACGAGGATTCGTCAACCGGCGCCAAAGTTATTCAAAATAGAATGTTGCGGATTTCCTATGGAAACGTGGTCCTAACTATAACTACCTACTAGCGACCGCCAGTAGGTAATGTATATATATACACACATATATATATATATATATATATATATATATATATATATATATATATATATATATATATATATATATATCTTTAACACACGGAAGTGTTGGCACTAATATGTCACATTATAAAACTGCACAGTGTTTATTAAAAGCGATCTATTTAAACATAAACCATTAGTGAACTAAATTACAAGACAATTGTTACGTAAACCCTGTACCTGACCTGCATTAATAAAGAGCACCTTTCTAGAACTGCTAAAGCAAACACAATAGGCTTTTGCACAACAAGCATTCTTAACTCATACTGGAAAGGGCTTTTATACTCAATAATATTTGCTTAGGAACACACAATTTAAGCAATGAAACCGCAATTTATCCAGTTTTCTGTTTTCACTTTGTACAAATCAGCCACTAAATGGATATGCATTTGTCTTTGCTTCTGTTAATGCTTTGTTTTGACCTCTGTGCATTTTCTGCAGTTTTTATTCAGCAGGAACATGGAGCCCTTTACATGAGCGCCATTTACATCACACAAGGACACATTCACTGATAATAGGCACAGGGAGACGAGGTGATTTGCGCAGAATCACAGGATGTTGAGCCGACACTAGACTCAAACCTGGTTCCTCAGTTCCAAAGTCGGCAGCTCTGGCCACAACGCCACATCCTGGGTGCAGAAAGCTCGGCTCCTTCGAGGTTCCAACAGGACCTCAAGCTGAGCCAGAGCCAGGCTATAGGCGCGAGCCAGGCTGGCGCTTTCAGTTGCTCGTACATCTCTAGCTGTGGCCCAAAGTAATCGAGACTTTCTTCCCATAGAGCCTTCTAGGGGAGCACTAGAACCCGGGGGACTGCTCGGCTGAGGCCTAGTCTGAAACATGTGCAGTCTGAGAGATAGCTCTGCTGTCAGTCCGTCTGAGCGGTGTATCCTAAGGGGCGATCCCGCCCTCTGGAGACTGTGCTAGTAACATCTGTGCAGCCTGAGGGATAGCTCTGCTGTCAGTCCGTCTGAGCGGTGTATCCTAAGGGGCGATCCCGCCCTCTGGAGACTGTGCTAGTAACATCTGTGCAGCCTGAGGGATAGCTCTGCTGTCAGTCCGTCCGAGCGCTGTATCCTAAGGGGTGATCCCGCCCTCTGGAGACTGTGCTAGTAACATCTGTGCAGCCTGAGGGATAGCTCTGCTGTCAGTCCGTCTGAGCGGTGTACCCTAAGGGGCGATCCCGCCCTCTGGAGACTGTGCTAGTAACATCTGTGCACCCTGAGGGATAGCTCTGCTGTCAGTCCGTCTGAGCGGTGTACCCTAAGGGGCGATCCCGCCCTCTGGAGACTGTCTAGTAACATCTGTGCAGCCTGAGGGATAGCTCTGCTGTCAGTCCGTCCGAGCGCTGTATCCTAAGGGGCGATCCCGCCCTCTGGAGACTGTGCTAGTAACATCTGTGCAGCCTGAGGGATAGCTCTGCTGTCAGTCCGTCCGAGCGCTGTATCCTAAGGGGTGATCCCGCCCTCTGGAGACTGCGCTAGTAACATCTGTGAAGCCTGAGGGATAGCTCTGCTGTCAGTCCGTCCGAGCGCTGTATCCTAAGGGGCGATCCCGCCCTCTGGAGACTGTCTAGTAACATCTGGGCAGCCTGAGGGATAGCTCTGTGCTATAATTTATTGTTGTTGTTTGTACATCTTCCTCATTGCTGTCCTGTTCCTTGCTGCTCAGCCATGAGTGATGTCACTTGGAATGTTGAGTGTGGGGGACTTGAGGAGTTGGCAGTTGGAGGAGATGGGCTGAGCAGCAGGGAGGCTGCTCCTGGTGGGGCTTTACTGGGGCCTAGCTGAGGCCTTACATGAGATCTACATGGACTTTATGACTAACCAATAAACCTATAACTTCTTCTACGTAACCTGTCTACGAGACATCCTTAATTATTACACTCTGCTGTCAGTCCGTCCGAGCGCTGTATCCTAAGGGGCGATCTCGCCCTCTGGAGACTGTGCTAGTAACATCTGTGCAGCCTGAGGGATAGCACTGCTGTCAGTCCGTCCGAGCGGTGTACCCTAAGGGGCGATCCCGCCCTCTGGAGACTGTGCTAGTAACATCTGTGCAGCCTGAGGGATAGCTCTGCTGTCAGTCCGTCTGAGCGGTGTATCCTAAGGGGCGATCCCGCCCTCTGGAGACTGTGCTAGTAACATCTGTGCAGCCTGAGGGATAGCTCTGCTGTCAGTCCGTCCGAGCGCTGTATCCTAAGGGGCGATCCCGCCCTCTGGAGACTGCGCTAGTAACATCTGTGCAGCCTGAGGGATAGCTCTGCTGTCAGTCCGTCCGAGCGCTGTATCCTAAGGGGCGATCCCGCCCTCTGGAGACTGTCTAGTAACATCTGTGCAGGCTGAGGGATAGCTCTGCTGTCAGTCCGTCTGAGCGGTGTATCCTAAGGGGCGATCCCGCCCTCGCGAGACTGTGCTAGTAACATCTGTGCAGCCTGAGGGATAGCTCTGCTGTCAGTCTCTCCGAGTGGTGTATCCTAAGGGGCGATCCCGCCCTCTGGAGACTGTGCTAGTAACATCTGTGCAGCCTGAGGGATAGCTCTGCTGTCAGTCCGTCCGAGTGGTGTATCCTAAGGGGCGATCCCGCCCTCTGGAGACTGTGCTAGTAACATCTGTGCAGCCTGAGGGATAGCTCTGCTGTCAGTCCGTCCGAGCGCTGTATCCTAAGGGGCGATCCCGCCCTCTGGAGACTGCGCTAGTAACATCTGTGCAGCCTGAGGGATAGCTCTGCTGTCAGTCCGTCTGAGCGGTGTATTCTAAGGGGCGATCCCGCCCTCTGGAGACTGCGCTAGTAACATCTGTGCAGCCTGAGGGATAGCTCTGCTGTCAGTCCGTCCGAGCGCTGTATCCTAAGGGGCGATCCCGCCCTCTGGAGACTGCGCTAGTAACATCTGTGAAGCCTGAGGGATAGCTCTGCTGTCAGTCCGTCCGAGCGCTGTATCCTAAGGGGCGATCCCGCCCTCTGGAGACTGTCTAGTAACATCTGTGCAGCCTGAGGGATAGCTCTGCTGTCAGTCCGTCCAAGCGCTGTATCCTAAGGGGCGATCTCGCCCTCTGGAGACTGTGCTAGTAACATCTGTGCAGCCTGAGGGATAGCACTGCTGTCAGTCCGTCCGAGCGGTGTACCCTAAGGGGCGATCCCGCCCTCTGGAGACTGTGCTAGTAACATCTGTGCAGCCTGAGGGATAGCTCTGCTGTCAGTCCGTCTGAGCGGTGTATCCTAAGGGGCGATCCCGCCCTCTGGAGACTGTGCTAGTAAAATCTGTGCAGCCTGAGGGATAGCTCAGCTGTCAGTCCGTCCGAGCGGTGTATCCTAAGGGGCGATCCCGCCCTCTGGAGACTGTGCTAGTAACATCTGTGCAGCCTGAGGGATAGCTCTGCTGTCAGTCCGTCCGAGCGCTGTATCCTAAGGGGCGATCCCGCCCTCTGGAGACTGTGCTAGTAACATCTGTGCAGCCTAAGGGATAGCACTGCTGTCAGTCCGCCCGAGCGGTGTACCCTAAGGGGCGATCCTGCCCTCTGGAGACTGTGCTAGTAACATCTGTGCAGCCTGAGGGATAGCTCTGCTGTCAGTCCGTTTGAGCGGTGTATCCTAAGGGGCGATCCCGCCCTCTGGAGACTGTCTAGTAACATCTGTGCAGCCTGAGGGATAGCTCTGCTGTCAGTCCGTCTGAGCGGTGTACCCTAAGGGGCGATCCCGCCCTCTGGAAACTGTGCTAGTAACATCTGTGCAGCCTGAGGGATAGCTCTGCTGTCAGTCCGTCTGAGCGGTGTATCCTAAGGGGCGATCCCGCCCTCTGGAGACTGTGCTAGTAACATCTGTGCAGCCTGAGGGATAGCTCTGCTGTCAGTCCGTCCGAGCGGTGTATCCTAAGGGGCGATCCCGCCCTCTGGAGACTGTGCTAGTAACATCTGTGCAGCCTGAGGGATAGCACTGCTGTCAGTCCGTCCGAGCGGTGTACCCTAAGGGGCGATCCCGCCCTCTGGAGACTGTGCTAGTAACTTCTGTGCAGACTGAGGGATAGCTCTGCTGTCAGTCCGTCTGAGCGGTGTATCCTAAAGGGGCGATCCCGCCCTCTGGAGACTGTGCTAGTAACATCTGTGCAGCCTGAGAGATAGCTCTGCTGTCAGTCCGTCTGAGCGGTGTACCCTAAGGGGCGATCCCGCCCTCTGGAGACTGTGCTAGTAACATCTGGGCAGCCTGAGGGATAGCTCTGCTGTCAGTCCGTCCGAGCGGTGTATCCTAAGGGGCGATCCCGCCCTCTGGAGACTGGGCTAGTAACATCTGTGCAGCCTGAGGGATAGCTCTGCTGTCAGTCCGTCTGAGCGGTGTATCCTAAGGGGCGATCCCGCCCTCTGGAGACTGTCTAGTAACATCTGTGCAGCCGGAGGGATAGCTCTGCTGTCAGTCCGTCTGAGCGGTGTACCCTAAGGGGCGATCCCGCCCTCTGGAGACTGTGCTAGTAACATCTGTGCCGCCTGAGGGATAGCTCTGCTGTCTGCTCTGTAGGATCAGCTGTAAGGTTCAAGATGTTGTGACCTGTCTAACAAAGCTATAGATTTGTTCTGTTGTCTGAGACAGCAGGGCCGGTGCAGTCCACAGGGGAGCTCCAATTTCAGAGGTGGAATTTGGCAGAAAGAGGCCAGTGAGACAGGCATTACCTAGACAGATGCTCGAAGCTCTGGCCGGAACGCTCTCAGCACCCCATGTACCCAGAAGCGAGAGACAGAACGAGGGGCGTCATGGGAGAACAGGAAAGAGAGAACTCCCCGCATCTACCGAAGCAGAAGTGGAGGCGCTCCTTCTCCCACATCGCAGCAAAGACCTGGAACAGCCTCTTCACGCACCTACGACCATCACCTCCCTTCTGAACCATCACCTCACTTCTGGACCACCACCTCAATTCTGAACCATCACCTCACTTCCGGACCATCACCTCACTTCGGAATTCCCAAGGACCCTCAAGACCTGGAACAGCCTCCCAACACACCTCCAGACCATCACCTCACTTCTGAACCATCACCTCACTTCTGGAATTACGAATGGCCCTCAACACCTGGCTGTTGAATAAGCCTCCCAGGCCTCCAAGCGCCTGGATACCCTTCCCAGTGCTTAGCAGCGCTTTATAAATCCTGACTGATTGAGTGAAAGTAAGATTTAGTGTGGGGCTGAGGGGGTGGGAGGAAAGGGGGGGGGGGGGGGGGTTAGGCTCAGGCGCGCAACACCCATTGGACTCACAGGGCTTCAGCCCCCCCCCCCCCCCCCCCGTCGTGTGTGGCAGCCGGGGATGAGACACCTTCCCGGGCAAAAAAGCAGCCGCACCCGAGCACTTCACAGGTCTTTAAAAGACCATTTGCATGTTAATGAGGCCTCGCTGTTGCTTCACCTCTTCTAAGAGCCCCTGCAGCTCCACTCTGCCTATTGCTTAAAGTTCAGCCCCCCCCGAAATTTTTGCTCAGCCCCCCCCGAAATTTTTGCTCTGCCCCCCCCGAAATTTGGCTCTAGTTGCGCCTCTGGTTGGGCTGAAATAAAACGACGCTGAGAGTGTGCAGGAAGAGAGGAAAACAACAGAGGGGACATTTAAAGAAATAGCGATTTAGAAAATAAATAGGGGACAGGAGGTGAAACAAAGTATTCAAGAGGGGGGGCGGGGGGGGAAGAGAAGAGAAGGGGGGGCAGGGCTTTTAGTGGGATGAAAAAAAGGGGGTGGTCTCTAACAGAGGCATGACCTAAGAAGCGTAACTAGGAATCCTTTCCAAGAGGTGTGGCCTACGGCGTTAGGGGCGGGGCTTGAAACGCAAACTAAAATCCTGCCCAGGTTTTTGGTACCTTTATGCGGGCTTCCTGTTATAGAATTCAGACTTATAAGACAAGAACAGATATATGCCTTTAACAAGGCAGATCTACTGTCTTCGCCAAAGCATATTACCTTAGTAACTGTATGAGCTGAATGAGAAATAATTTTATTGAACTGAAAATGTTTGTTAAATTAGAAGACTGTGAATTAAACTTTACTAATGTATGTGGAAAGATAGTGCCCGCTGAAGCCTCAATCCCCCCGGTTCTTCCCTTCCCAACACTTTGCTCTGCAGCAGGGCCGACCGACACTCAATCGAATTGACTGAACAGCACCCTGGGCGGATTGATATGTGGTCTTTGTTGGGGGGGGGGGGGTCGTTGCGGTGTGACGGCAGAAGGTGTGAGGAAGATGGGAGGAGGGCAGGGGGTTCATGGGTAATTCCAATTACGCTGAGGTACATTAAGGGCTGATTACAAACTCTTTCACGGGACCGACTGAGACCAAGTGGGCTGGAAGAGCTACTGTTTGCATGACATGAAGTCAGGCAGCTTTCTGCTGCACCCCTCGGATACTGGCGCCCCGGGCCTGGGCACAGCTCACCCATGTCCAAGGCTGTCCTGCTTTGCAGTCTCTATGTTAAGACGTGTACGTGCTTTTCCTCCCCACAGCTTTCTGAAATCCTTCAGCTGCATATCTTACACCTCATCTCTTCCCTCTTCAGCGCCCTCTTCTCATTGTCCTGAAGTGCTTAATTTAAGCCGGTGGTTACCGATGGGGTCAATCAACAATCATTTTTGTTTGATGGCACTTATTTCTTCATCAAACATTTATGGAGAGCATGAGAGGGAAAAAACACGCAAAGGGAAAGACGTAAAAAGAAAAAGATGGAAAAAACTTCACAAATGGAGTAAGCAGGCTCCTGCAGAAGTGAGATAAAGGGGCCGGGAATGTCTGCTAGAGGATTAAAGAGGCATGAGGTGGATTAAAGACTGCACAGCCTTGTTGACTGGCACGGCAACATTTAATAGCACCGGCCAAGGGCTGCTGAGCAGAGCTTCGAGCACCGGCAGTCATTATTTCACAAATTAAGCACTGTATCTCCGGCACTTAATAAACCGCATCTCCTTCACCACCCTCGTACACACCCGCCCGCTCACCCGTGAGCACTACATTTTCTTTTACTTTCGACCTGTGAATATTTTGACAGCTGTATACCTCATTGACACACTTTCACACAGAATCCCACTTAGAATTGGCACACCTCACCTCTTATCTCTGCAGAGAAGCCAAAGATTGGATGAGCATGGGTTTTGAACCCCTTTAAGCAGGTCCACTGGAATTATGGGGCAGGGGAGGGCCAAATTATGCAGCAGGGTTGAGTAAATTATGCGGTAGGAAAAGGCAAATTATGCGGCACATTTTGTGATAGTATTACTTCATTATTTCGTCATTTTTACACTTGTTATCCCTGTCTGAGCATTGGTTGCACCGCATTAGTAACAGTTTAATACCCAAACACAGCAATAAGTAACAGAAGGGTCACCAATAAAACTTTGCAAAGGGCCTCCCACAGCGCGGCAGCATGTGTAGCTGTGTTATTAGTAACTTATAAACCGCTTTAGATAGAAACATTTATTTCTGTTAAAATCTGCCGCTCATGCAGCAGATGGTGCACCATGGGGCAAATGCGGCAAATCATTTATCGTGCGGAAATGCTGCGGCTGCACAATTGCATCATTTCAATGGCCCTGTCTTTAAGGCTAGCAAGGGACCCGGTGAAAAACTCACTTTGTAGGGTGACCTGACGTCCCGGATTTCCCCGGACAATCGGAGAGCATGCACAGGAGATTCCAAATGGAGTGCAGACTCACATGTCCTGCAGCCCTCTCCTCCTACATGACCACAGAGATAAAGGTCCAGACAGCTCAATGCACATTCTCTTCCGGCATGATGGCCATATCTCGCTGGATGGAAAACAACTTCCTCCAGCTGAATGCTGGAAAGACGGAAGTCTTGCTCTTCGGTGATGCCCCTCTCCTGTGGACCCCGCAGTGGTGGCCTCCAGAACTGGGCACCCATCCCACCCCGGCAACTTCAGTAAAAAACCTCGGGGTGCTCCTCGAACAGTCCCTCACTATGAAAAAACAAGTATCACACACAGTGGGCTCGTGCTTCCACATACTGAGCCTTCTAAGGAAAGCCTTCCCCTATCTCCCCGACTCCATCAGAAAGACCCTTGCCCAGACCCTAGTGCTGAGTAAGTTAGATTATTGCAATGCTCTCCTGATCGCAGCCAGCGAGTCTTCACTTGACCGCTTGCAGGTGGTACAGAACACCGCTGCTCGTCTGATCTTAAATGCACCTTACAGATCTGCCTCTCTCCCCCTCCTCCATCAACTCCATTGGCTGCCCATACGACTACGCGTAAAATTCAAGATCTGCTGCCTCACTCACAAAGCCATCTGGGGAAACAGCCCTCCCTATCTGGCGGAGAGACTCCACCTCTACACTTCCCTCCGATCTCTACGCTCCGGCTCAAAATCGCTCTTACAAGTCCCCAAGTTTAGGAAAGCACGAACAGGGGGAAAATGCTTCTCCTACCAGGCCCCCCGCATTTGGAACCAGCTACCACTGGTCTTAAGACAATGCCCTGACCACTGGAAATTTAGGAAAGCTCTCAAACCCGCCCTGTTCCCAGCCTGACAACCTCGACCTTTGCTTCACTGTCGCCTCCGAGCGCTGAGATACCCTACCGGGGGTGATTCAATGCGCTATATAAAATAATAAATCAATCAATCAATCATTGTTTAACATTTGTTTTAGAGTCTCTCCTGCTGTGGTGCAGTGTCTCAGGGAAGCAGCACACACAGATGTAAAGAGGGGCACATCACCATCCGAGAAGACCATCAGCTGACGTCCAGGCTTTTGAGCAGTAGCGGCGGGGGTGTTAGAAAAAAAAAAAAAAGAAAAAGGGAGGAAAATAAAAGTAAGACACATGCAAAAAAAAAAAAGAAAAGGGGGGGAAATAAAAGTAAGAAACATGTACTTACCTTCCCGGCGACCGGACAGGAAGCACCCAGGCTTCCCTAGCCAATCACAACGCTGCCTTACAGCAGCGTTGTGATTGGTCTGAGTTGTGGTTAGGGGTTCAGACAGGGGGTGGGAGCATGGGCATGCTCCCCACCAGGTAGTGTATTACATCCTGGTGGGGAACATGCAAAGTGCGCATGACTCTTTGGCCGGCCCAAGACGGCTAGACAACCCGTCATGCGCACTTTACAGAGTGCCCGCCCCTCCTCCCCCTGCTCTGCAGCCAGCACTGCCCCGCCCACACCTTTACCGTGCCAGCCAATAGTGGAAAATAAAATGAGAACAACATTGTTATTATCGTTTGATTGTTCCTGTGAGGCAACGCTCCTCCGGCTTAGCGGACAAGCCGCCACTGCTTTCGAGTTCGCTTCAGCGCAACTTGTGGGAGTGGAGACGGCTTATTTAATGAAATCACTTGTTTGCACTATTTTCATTTGAAATGTAACGAAAGTTGGCAAAACTTTAATGCTGAATCGTGTCTCAAAAGAGGCTCTGTAATGTTTTCTTTTTGGTTCCAAATTGTATCAACACAATTACCTTTAAAGGGCCCTGGCCCCTCTCTGCCGTGTCCACCTCGCAGGCGCAGGTGTACTCTTAAGAAGCCCACGTTTTATCATCTGCTTCCTCTCACTTCCAGGTGTATTTTGTACCTTTATAGATGCTAAACTACAAGCCCCAGAATGCACCTAGACTGAAGGAGCTAGTCATGGGACAGCTCAAGAGCTCTGCAGCGTTTCCTTTGGCTAGGGAAGAAAGCTTTGTGAACAGGAAGGAAGGGTGCAATCTTTAAAACATGTAAACTGCTGTTTACCTTGGCAATATATAGTCTGTCTTCTATGTCTGTGGCATGTGGCAGTTTCAGGTTGACTAAATGGGGGGAAGCGATTAGATGTACTGTGGTAGGGATTAATTATTAGGCCTTATCAGAACGCAATTTGGATAAAACAGATGCATACGGTGTAAAGTTTGCATCTCAATCCCTCTAGGGCCATGGCGAGGGTCTTTCTCATGGGTCAGCGCTGTCCAGTCCTTCCGGGTCCCTCAGTTGGCCCAAGCCACACATTCGTGGACTCTCCCGGTTTTTGGTTTTCAAGGTCTGGTCAACCTTTGCCTTTAGACTCAACCCCAGAGCAGGGCCTGTTAAACGCCCCCATTCACAGCTAGAGCCCACATTGGCTCCTGGGGGGCTCAGTGCACAACACACAACATACAAGGGTCATGCATGTGCTGCACGAAAACGAGGAAACACAACATCCTGCAAACAACAAGCACTATTAGAGAACGCGAGATTGAGGAAACCAGTGAGATGTAAACAGGGGGAGAGGGCGTCGCTGGCATGGGATGGCCGGACGTGCAATCCCCGATCAGAATAGGATCACTGCTTATAGGGCCTGGCAGGGGCCCGTTTCAATTACTGCCGACCCGGAGAGACCCGCCTCACTTAAAGCCCCGTGGGGCCAAACCACAATAGAACTAGTGAGAAGGTATAGGGCCAGATATGGTGAGGGCGGAGAGCGGCGGAAACGAAGCAGGGAGGGCGAGGTGCTGTGCAGGGCAGCAGGTGAGGGAGAGGAGAGTAAGTGAGGGAGAGGAGAGTGGGCGAGGGATGGGAGGGGGGGGAGATGACGCAGGTGATGATGGAGAGAGCGGGAGGGAGGTAAACAGCCGGTGCCGCAGCCCCCCCAGCCCCACCTCCGGCAGATTACACAGGTACCTTCGATAACAAGCACTGCTCATGCAGAACACGGCGTGCCTGTCGCACCGGGCAACGAGGGCTGCCAACCCCCGTGCCATGGCAACTGGTGAGGCCCCTGTCGGAAGACGGACAACCAGGCTGTCAGCCTCGGTGCCATGGCAACAGCTGACACCCACCCTCAGATCTGGTGCCCTTGGGTGTAACTAGGGGGCAACCTCTGTGCCATAGCAGAGGCCATACCCATCGTCAAATCATGTGCTCGGAGGGGCGGGGGCCAACCTGGGCTGGCCACCAGTGTGGCATGGCAATGAGTGATACCCACAAAATCCAAGAGTCCGCAGGTCTCTTACAGAGAAAAGTGAAAATTGACTGATACAGCTCAATAGAACGCAAAACTATAAAGGGAGTCCCCTTAAGGAGGACAGGATTCCACCACCCACCGGGGTGGCATGCGGCATCATTTGGGATCTCCTCTTAACTGCAGCCTGGTGCAGTTAAGGAGCTACAACTCCTTGCTGGTAGGAGCTCACGGATGTTTTGAGATGTAAACAGAGGGCTAGATCTCCTAAAGATCGATGAAGCTACAGGGCCTATGGAAGAAAGCAGAACCGATCCACCCCTGCGTCGCCCAATGTCATGGCAAAAAATGCCACCCTCATCAGACCCAGGGCCCATAGAAGAATGCAGAATTGATCCACTCCTGCTTCGCCCAATGCCACGGCAGTGGATGCTTCCACCATCAGACCCAGGGCCCATAGAAGCAGGCAGAATTGATCCACCCCTGCTTCGCCCAATGCCATGGCAGCGGATGCTTCCACCATCAGACCCAGGGCCCATCGAAGCAGGCAGAATTGATCCACCCCTGCGTCGCCCAATGTCATGGCAACAGATGCTACCACCATCAGACCCAGGGCCCATAGAAGCAGGCAGAATTGATCCACCCCTGCTTCGCCCAATGCCATGGCAGCGGATGCTTCCACCATCAGACCCAGGGCCCATGGAAGCAGGCAGAATTGATCCACCCCTGCTTCGCCCAATGCCATGGCAATGGGTACTACCACCATCAGACCCAGGGTCCATGGAAGCAGGCAGAATTGATCCACCCCTGATTCGCCCAATGCCATGGCAGCAGATGCTTCCACCATCAGACCCAGGGCCCATGGAAGCAGGCAGAATTGATCCACCCCTGCTTCGCCCAATGCCATGGCAGTGGATGCTTCCACCATCAGACCCAGGGCCCATGGAAGCAGGCAGAATTGATCCACCCCTGCTTCGCCCAATGCCATGGCAGCGGATGCTTCCACCATCAGACCCAGGGCCCATGGAAGCAGGCAGAATTGATCCACCCCTGCTTCGCCCAATGCAACGGCAGCAGATGCTTCCACCATCAGGCCCAGGTCCCATGGAAGCAGGCAGAATTGATTCACCCCTGCGTCGCCCAATGCCATGGCAGCAGATGCTTCCACCATCAGGCCCAGGTCCCATGGAAGCAGGCAGAATTGATCCAACCCTGCTTCGCTTAATGCCATGGCAGCAGATGCTTCCACCATCAGGCCCAGGTCCCATGGAAGCAGGCAGAATTGATTCACCCCTGCGTCGCCCAATGCCATGGCAGCAGATGCTTCCACCATCAGGCCCAGGTCCCATGGAAGCAGGCAGAATTGATCCACACCTGCTTCGCCCAATGCCACGGCAGCGGATGCTTCCACCATCAGGCCCAGGTCCCATGGAAGCAGGCAGAATTGATCCAACCCTGCTTCACCCAATGCCATGGCAGCAGATGCTTCCACCATCAGGCCCAGGTTCCATGGAAGCAGGCAGAATTGATTCACCCCTGCGTCGCCCAATGCCATGGCAGCAGATGCTTCCACCATCAGGCCCAGGGCCCATGGAAGCAGGCAGAATTGATCCAACCCTGCTTCGCTTAATGCCATGGCAGTGGATGCTTCCACCATCAGACCCAGGGCCCATAGAAGCAGGCAGAATTGATCCACCCCTGCTTCGCCCAATGCCACGGCAGCGGATGCTTCCACCATCAGGCCCAGGGCCCATGGAAACAAGCAGAATTGATTCACCCCTGCGTCGCCCAATGCCATGGCAACGGGTACTACCACCATCAGACCCAGGCCCCATGGAAGAAATTAGCCCTGATCCACCCTGCGTCGTCCAATGCCATTGCAACAAATGCCACCCTCATCATACCCAGGGCCAATGGAAGAAAGCAGCACTTATACACCTCTGTGTTACCCAATGTCATGGCAACAGATGCCACCACCATCAGAGCCAGGGACCCATGGAAGCAAGCAGCACTGATCCACCCTTGCATCGCCCATTGCCATGGCAAGCCATGCCACCCACATCAGACCCAGAGCCCATAGAAGCAAGCGGCAATGGTCCACCCCTGCGTAGCCCATTGCCATGGCATCACATGCCACCCACATCAGACCCAGGGACCAAGGAAGCAAGCAGTACTGATCCATCCCTGCGTCCCCTAATGCCATGGCAACGGATGACACCCTCATCAGACCCAGGGCCCATGGAAGAGAGGAGCACTGGGCCTCAATCAATCAATCAGGGGTTTATATAGCGCGCTACTCACCCGTGAGGGTCTCAAGGCGGGAGCGGCTCCGGATCAGTTGAAGAGCCAGGCCTCGAGGTCCTTCCTGAACGTGTGCAGGATCGGGGAGCATCTGATGTTCACAGGGAGCTCGTTCCAGGTATTGGCTGCGATGTAGGAGAAAGCTCTCCCTCCGGTTTTGTTTCTGCGGATGCAGGGGACCTCTGCCAGGGCAAGGTCGGCGGAGCGGATGTTCCTCTTGTGTACGTGGAAGGATGCTCTCTCGTTGAGGTATTTGGGTCCGATGTTGTTGAGGGCTTTGTAGGCGTGGGTGAGGAGTTTGAAGGTGACCCTCTTCTCGACGGGGAGCCAGTGGAGGCCGCATAGGTGTTGGGCCATGTGCTCGTGACGCAGAGTCCCGAGGACGAGTCTGGCTGCGGTGTTCTGGATGGTTTGGAGTTTGTGTAGAAGAGTTCTGTTGATTCCAGCGTAGAGGGTGTTGCCATAGTCCAGTCTGATGGTTATGAGTGCGTGGGTGATAGTCCTTCTGCAGTCGGAGGGGATCCATTTGAAGGCCTTACGGAGGATGCGAAGGCAGTTGAAACTAGTGGAAGTGACGGCGTTGATCTGGCGGTTCATGGAGAGGGAGGAGTCGAGGATGATGCAGAGGTTCCGAGCGTGGTCTGTATGGGTGGGTGAGCTCCCGAGGGATGAGGGCCACCAGGTGTTGTCCCAGGCGGCGGTGCAGGGTCCGAGGATGAGGACCTCGGTCTTCTTTGAGTTGAGCTTCAAGCAGCTGTCTTACATCCAGGCTGCCACGTTCTTCATTCCTTCCTGGAAGCAGAGTCTGGTGTCTTCGGGATTCTTCGTGAGTGAGAGGATGAGCTGGGTGTCGTCGGCATAGGATACGATGCTGAGTCCATGCTGTCTGACGATGGCGGCGAGGGGGGCCATGTAGATGTTGAAGAGCGTGGGGCTGACTGATGATCCCGGGGGTACTCCGCAGTTGATTTCCATGGGTTCGGAGAGGAAGTGAGGGAGGGAGTCGAACCCTCTGGGTTCTGCCGGAGAGGAAGGATTGGATCCGGTCAAGGACGGCTCCTTGTATCCCCGCTTTGTGAAGTCTGGCTGCGAGCATGCAATGTGAAACGGTGTCGAAGGCTGCGGAGAGGTCTAGAAGGATGAGGGCCGGAGTGTGTCCCTGGTGCAGTAGGATGCGGATGTCGTCAGTGGCGGCGAGGAGGGCAGTCTTGGTGCTGTGGTTTCTGCGGAATCCAGACTGGGAGGCGTCTAGGATGGAGTTCTCTTCGATGAAGGTGGTCTGCTGGGCGTTTCAGAGTCTCTTGGTGACTGTGGCCGCAAAGGGGAGGAGCGAGATGGGCCAGTAATTTTTCAGGTCCGTTGCGTCAGCCTTCGGTTTCTTGAGGAGGTGTTTCACCTCTGCCCGTTTCCAGTCATCTGGGCAGATGCCGGATCTGAGGGAGGTGTTGATGGTACGTCCTAGTTTGGGTGCGATGACGGCGGCGGCCCTGTGGAATATGTGCGGTGGGTATTGGTCCGTTGGTGCTCCCGAGTGTGTTTTCTTCATGGTCGCATTGATGAGTTTGCCGGTAGCAGGATCCCAGGACGTGATGGTCGGCTTATCGATGGCGGTGGGTAGGGGGATGGTGTCCGGGGCTGATTCGCTGAAGTTGTCGTAGAGGGCCTTGATCTTGCGATGGAAGTAGGAGTTGAGCTTGTCTTAGAGTTCCTGGGAAGGTGTGACGTCCGTGGCTTAGCAGGTGGGTTTTGCGAACTGCTGTATGAGTTTGAACTGTTCCTTGGTGTTGGTCACGTTGGTCTGGACCTTGTCTCTTATGAAGGTCCATTTGGTATCTCTTATGCGCTACTGGTATTCCTTCAGGGAGCTCTTGTGGTTGTTCAGTGCTTCTGTGGTTTTCTGGCTTCGTCAGGTTTTCTCTAGACGTCTGCAGGAGCGTCTGGCTTCTTGATGTTCTGTGGTGAACCAGGCGGCCTTCAGAGGGCGTTGTTTTTGCAGAGAGGCGGAAGGGTGGGAGCTTGTCCGCGCAGCAGGAGACCCAGCAGTGAAATTCCCTGGCTGCGGTGTTGGTGTCGTTCGTGGCGACGGGGGGGTTTTGACAGAGGGTGGTGTTGAGGTGTTCCTCTGTGACCTTGCTCCAGTTCCGTCGAGGCGGGCGCGGGGCGGGCTTGGGTTCGGTGGTGGTGTTGAAGGTGAAGTGTACGTAGTAGTGGTCCGTCCAGAGAGGCTGGGTGGTGTGGCTGAAGCAGATGTTTTTTCCTCCTGCGAAGATGGGGTCGAGGGTGTGACCCGCTCTGTGGGTGGGCGTGTTGACGAGCTGCTTCAGTCCTAAATTGGCGAGGTTGTCAAAGAGAGTGATGGAGTCGGGGTCGTTGGAGTTGTCGAGGTGGAAGTTCAGGTCCCCGAGTAGAATGTAGTTCGTGGAGGTGATGGCGTGGGGTGCGGCGAGCTTGGCGATGGTAGTTGCAGGCTGGATGCGAGGTCCTGGCGGTCTGTAGATGAGGGCCTAGCCCACCCCTGCACCAAAGTGTACCATGGCAACAGTCGCCACCCATATTAGACTCTGGTCCGTGGGGGCAACGAGGACATGCTTATCCATATCCATGCAACAAGGCAACAGATGTCACCCGCTGTGACACCCTCAGCCTATGGGCACTACCAAGGCGGGTACATCTCCTTCCAAGTGCCACAGCAACAGGCAACACCCACATAGGACTAGGACTACCAGCGCTGGCACAACTCTATCCCAGCGCCCTGGCAACAGATGACACCCATATAAGAGCCTGGACTCCTGGGGGACACCAGTGCTGGCACATGTCTAGCCCAGCGCATTGGTAACCAATGACACCCACATAACTGCCTGGACCCCTGGTGCCACAAAGGCCGGTACACCTCTATCCCAGTGCCTGGCAACAGATGGCATCCACATAAGAACCCAGACCGCTGGGGGGCACCAGTGCTGGCACATTTCTATCCCAGAGCTCTGGCACCAGATGACACCCACAAAGGAACACAAGTAGAAAAAAAACAAGATGGTGCTGACTAAAGACAGGCATAGGCTCGCAACAACTAAACTAAACATAGCAGCTGGGGTCCGTCTTGCAGAGGTACTGCATGTAGTCTATTGTTTTAAAATTCCAGCAATGCCCCCACATTTACAAACAAGGTGGGGGGCCATCTTGCAATGGTAAAACAGCGATACACTGTGGCTAAAAGCAGCCATAATGGTCTGTTGGTTCAGAGAAAGTGGCCACATGGGATGCGGCGCGCTGCTGATTAAATGAGCGGCAAGCGAGCGACCCGTTAGCACTGCCTGGAGAGCTGTAGTGTCCGCTTAAGAAAAAAGAAATAAAAAGAGGAGCAGCAAAGAAACGACACGGGAACTATAAATGGAGACAACTGAAGGCCGGCCAACCAGCCTTGACACTCCTTTTCAGATGGGTGTGCACCTGTGTTCAGAAAAGGCTGTCATTCACAGCAGAAGAGAGCCAATCACTGAGGGGGGCTCAACCATTTCCCCATGTATTATGTCGTCATCAATGGGAGCAGAATATAAATGACACTCAGACAGACCAATGGCAGACTGAGCTGAGCCAAAGGTCCGGTGTGTATCTGGATGTATGTATGCATGTATATATATTTAAATAGATGTATTAATTGAATGATTTTTTTATTACAAGATACTACCAGACAGCTAAGAAGTAATTTTAGCAAGAATGATTCCAGTGCAGATCTTCCCCAAGGGTTGTCGGAGGCTGTAAGTAGCACTAAAACAAAATCCTTCCCTGCAATCGTAATCCATGACATTCCCACTAACAAAAGCCCTATCTGTAGGCTCAAATACAGAAAATAACCATCCGCCCTTAATTGTCTTTTGACTTTAACATATACTTATCACAATAAATATGTCTTGCCCACTGCTTCCATCGCACCTTTTTATAATAAGGAAGTAGATCAGACCTACTGCATCCGAAACAGGTCTTCCTTGTGAACCAATCAGGCCTCTCGGTTATCATTGACTTAAAAAACTCCGCCCTCCTGTACTGAGCTTATGCGTTCCCACGAGGCAACCATCGGGCATACTGTAATAACATTACAAATATGTACAAAATTACAGTTGTCAAAACAATTTCAAATACCTGCTAATGTATTCTAATAAAGATTACCATAGTGCAAATCTTCCACCCCCAAGGTTTGTTCGGGTGGGTCGCCAATACCAAAACCCTTGCCCACTACGGTGATCTGCGTGATTCTGTCTAACAAAATACCCCTTTCACGCTTTAGCACACGGTAATAACAATCTACCCGTAAAAACGATTGCCTTTCATCCAGGTTTTTCACAATAAGCAAGACCTACTTGCTTTGTCAAAACATTTCATTATTAGCAGATCACACCTAAGGAATCTGAACATCACATTTTCCGGTGGAACCCTGAGGTCGTCAGCCTTTACCATTGGTTTGACACTGTATCCACCACAGGCCGACTGCAGTGTGCATAGACTGGCAGCCATCATGCATAGAGTTATACAATTACAAATATGTACAAAATTACAGTTTGCAAAACAATACACAGCCCCCCTCAATAGGGCCGAACAAAAATCATCGCTGAGAAATTCTACTCCCAGAGTTTGTCGGAGTGAGTGACCAACACCAGAATTCTTGCCTACTGTGGTAATTTGTGTGATTACATGTAACCAAATACCTTTCTATAACCTGTAACAAAATATGATAGCAATTCACAGTTAGAGGCCTATTGGCTTTAACGAGTGGTTTTCATAATACATAAGCCAGGCCTTCTGCTTTTGTAATAACGTTTCATAATAAACACACCAGACCTATGCGCCTGCCATTTCCCTGCACTCCAAATACGCCTATAATCGTTACCATTGGATTGTCCACAAGCTCGGCCTGGTGTACTGGTGTAAGCTAGCCCACAAGGCAACCATCAGACATACAGTCGTAACATTGCAAGCGTATTAAAAAATAAAGGTGGCACCTCAAAATGCTGTCGGTCCTAAAAGGGCTTATCAATGATTCTCGAAGTGCACGTCCAGCCCCATGGTTTGTCAGAGGGGAATCAACCCAATACCCTTGGGCTACTACAGTCATCTGTGAAACTCCAGTTAACCAAAAGCTATCTGTAGGCTTCTAGTTCGAGTAATACCAACCCACCCTTAAACATATGCTTTTCACAATCACTGTTCAGCCTACTGCCTGCATCATAACTTTTTGTAATAAACAATCAGGCCTGTGGCCTTTATCATTAGCTTGGACCCATAACCAACTCAGACCTATGTTGGGTGTAAGCTTGCGCACAAGTCAACCGCCAGATTTAGGGCAATAATATTACAAAACATACAAAACTAAAGCTGGCAAAACAATATAAAATCCACCCTAACAGAGCCTATTACGGAGTACCATATTGCAAATCTTCTGTCCCCTGCTTTGCTCGGGTAGATCACTAACACCAAGGCCCGTGCCTACTACGGTAATGTGTGCGATTCCTTGTCCCAAAATACCTGCGTATAGGCTTTAGAACAGCGTAATCACAACCCACCCTTAAAAGCCTATTGCTTCTAACACATGCTTTACACAATCAGTAGCTCAGGCCTACTGGCTTTGTCATAACATTAACTAATTGACAGATGAAATCTATGGAATCTTGCATGACTTTCACCAAGACTCAGTGAAGTCTATGCCCTTCACCTCCGCTATACACCTTAGCCGCCAAAGGCATATTCATGTGCACAGAAACCGGCAACAATCGCGCATACAGTTCTAAATTCGAAAGTACAAAAATATAGTTTGCAAAACAGTATACAACCCCTCTCAATAGGCCCTAACAAGAATCGTCACGATGAAAACCTCCAGTGTTTGATGCACAAGCTCTTGCCTGCTACGTTAATCTGTGAGATTACATGGAACTACATACCTGCCTATAGCCTGTAACACAATGTGATAGCAAACAACTGTTAAAGACTTACTGGCTTTAGCAAATGCTTTTCACAATAAATAAGCTAGCCAAACTGCTTTTGACATATTTCACAGTGCTTAATTTGAGCCAGTGGTTCCTGGTGCTCAACATTGGTACTTAATTATCAACACTGGCTCTTGTGACAATCTGCCAAAAGGTGGCGATGTCCAGCTAATTTAGAGGTGAGCAAAACAACAGTTGTTTATTAATTCAAAATACATTAAAATGACTTTCCCCTGCTATCCAAGACATTCTTAATAGCTTTGGGGGCAGGAAATAGCCCAAATTGTCACACTGAAAGGAGTGCGAAAGTTGGTAGTTGTGTTGTTACGATCATTGGCAGCGCCGGCGGGGGCGATGTGTGGCGCAAACTGCAGTGACCTCCTGACGACAGCCCTGACACGTATTTTCTTTTCTTCAAATTCAGCAGTGGTATTTCATAGTAAGCAGACACGAAGACCTATGGCATCAGACATAACATTTTCCAGTGCACCAATCACGGGTATAGCATGTTAGCATAACCAACTCGGGCCTACTGTTCCCATCTCTCCTAAGAAGGCCTAACAAGGATCCTCACAGAGAACATCTTCCATATACACCGTGTAACCAACACCAAATCCTTGCCTTCCATGGTAATATCGGATATTGAATAAAATAAAATATCTATCTGCAGGCTTTAATATATATAGTAATAGTGATCTACCCTTATGTGCCTATTGACTAACATATGGTTTTCACCATAAATAAGTCAGGCCTCCTGCCTTTATAGGAACATTTAATATTCAACAGATTAGGCCTGCAGCCATGGCTAATGGCTTGCCACCATAACTCCCTCAATCCTGCTGAATCAGCACAAGCCAACAAGTGCAACACCGGCAGCCCTGCTGGTGGAATCACACAAATGTGGCCCAATCAAATCCTGCACTAAGGAAAGCTAACATGGGGGTGGAGCCTAAGCCCCTCCCTCAGCAGTACTCTGAAAGCTGTATTGATCACATGAGGTAGAGGAACAGCAGTGCTGCCTAGACAGACCTAAAACTCTATGTAGATTAGTGTAGTCCTGGACACCCCATTCTGCTCTCAAACTCACAACTGCATCCTGAATTCTCAAGTTAATGATGGGCTGGAAGGGTGCTGGGACTGGGAAACAATACATTCCTCATGCCTGCCCGCCTCTCGTGTGCTGCTGCAGCAGAAAAACAAACACTGTACACGATCTAATACTCCAAGATACTCGGCAGCTTTACAGTGCCATGTGTGTGCCCCCGAGGGTTCAAACCCTGTCCCACTGCACGCGTGACACTTTAAGCCTGTTAGCGAGTCTTCACTGGGCGGCCTCAGGCAGCCTAATAAACAAACAGAACAGTCCGAGCTGCAGAGACAGGAACCACAAGACTTCGACCCAAGCTCTGTACTCCTGCCCGCCAACATCTGGAGTACTCCTGGAAGCTCTTTTTTAGGTTATCACACAAGGTCAAGGACAGATGCACCGTCACGCCAGACCTAAAAATGAAAAGCGTGAAGTTATCCCCAAAATGCCAGGCTTCGAGAATGAACAGCTGCTGCCACGTCCCCCCTTTGAGAGGTTTCTATCCAGTTGTGTAATGCGAGGGGCAGACAGCCTGGGCCGAGCGGGGCCACAACCTGTCAATGTTTGCTGTGTCTGGAGGCCTTATCTGTAACCTTCAGCCGCGCTGCATTAGCCAAGAGCTTGAGGCAACACCCATGGGGCCGGACCCTGGTGCCCATGCCAGGCCCGGGCCACGCCATGTGCACGGAGAGGCTGCGACAGCTTCAGACAGCCATGCCAAGCACAGTACACCCTCGGGTATGTACACATGCTGTATGGACAGTGCATGAGGGGAGCAACCATCCTTCCACCAGGGCCCCTTTATACCACTTCATCCCCTCAACCCCCTATTCTAACTCTAGACCCCTCCATCCCCATACATTGCCTATACACCACACCTAGTACCCATGCCGCAGGACACTGGGCTCCCCTATAGATCTCCTATACAACTTGTCACAGCACGTGACCCCATCCAAACCTAGCAATCACCTATACACCATATCTAGTACCCATGCCTCAGGACACTGGGCTCCCCTATAGATCTCCTATACATCTTGTTCCAGCATGTGACTCCTTCGACCCCTAGCGATCGCCTATACAGTATTCAATGCCTCAGGACACCGGGCTCCCCTATAGATCTCCTATATATCTTGTTCCAGCATGTGATTCACTCCACCCCTAGTGATCACCTATATACTATACTTAGTACTCCATGCCTCAGGACACCATGCTCCCCTATTGATCTCCTATACATTTTGTCCCAGCACGTGACTCCCTCCACCCCTAGCGATCGCCTATACACCACACCTAGTACTCTATGCCTCAGGACACCATGCTCCCCTATAGATCTCCTATACATCTTGTCCCAGCACGTGACCCCCTCCACCCCTAGCAATCACCTATACACCATATCTAGTCCCATGCCTCAGGACACTGGGCTCCCCTATAGATCTCCTATACATCTTGTCCCAGCATGTGACTCCCTCCACCCCTAGCGATCACCTATACAGTATTCAATGCCTCAGGACACTGGGCTCCCCTATAGATCTCCTAAACACCTTGTTCAAGCATGTGACTCACTCCACCCCTAGTGATCACCTATAAACTATACTTAGTACTCTATGCCTCAGGACACCATGCTCCCCTATAGATCTCCTATACATCTTGTCCCAGCACGTGATCCCCTCCACCACTAGCAATCACCTATACACCATATCTAGTACCCATGCCTCAGGACACTGGGCTCCCCTATAGATCTCCTATACATCTTGTTCCAGCATGTGACTCCTTCGACCCCTAGCGATCGCCTATACAGTATTCAATGCCTCAGGACACCGGGCTCCCCTATAGATCTCCTATACATCTTGTTCCAGCATGTGATTCACTCCACCCCTAGTGATCACCTATATACTATACTTAGTACTCCATGCCTCAGGACACCATGCTCCCCTATTGATCTCCTATACATTTTGTCCCAGCACGTGACTCCCTCCACCCCTAGCGATCGCCTATACACCACACCTAGTACTCTATGCCTCAGGACACCATGCTCCCCTATAGATCTCCTATACATCTTGTCCCAGCACGTGACCCCCTCCACCCCTAGCAATCACCTATACACCATATCTAGTCCCATGCCTCAGGACACTGGGCTCCCCTATAGATCTCCTATACATCTTGTCCCAGCATGTGACTCCCTCCACCCCTAGCGATCACCTATACAGTATTCAATGCCTCAGGACACTGGGCTCCCCTATAGATCTCCTAAACACCTTGTTCAAGCATGTGACTCACTCCACCCCTAGTGATCACCTATAAACTATACTTAGTACTCTATGCCTCAGGACACCATGCTCCCCTATAGATCTCCTATACATCTTGTCCCAGCACGTGATCCCCTCCACCACTAGCAATCACCTATACACCATATCTAGTACCCATGCCTCAGGACACTGGGCTCCCCTATAAATCTCCTATACATCTTGTCCCAGCATGTGACTCCCTCCACCCCTAGCGATCGGCTATACAGTATTCAATGCCTCAGGACACCGGGCTCCCCTATAGATCTCCTATACTTCTTGTCCCAGCATGTGACTCCCTCCACCCCTAGCGATCGCCTATACACCATATCTAGTACCCATGCCTCAGGACACTGGGCTCCCCTATAGATCTCCTATACATCTTGTCCCAGCATGTGATTCCCTCCACCCCTAGCGATCGCCTATACAGTATTCAATGCCTCAGGACACCGGGCTCCCCTATAGATCTTGTTCCAGCATGTGACTCACTCCACCCCTAGTGATCACCTATATACTATACTTAGTACCCATGCCTCAGGACACCGTGCTCCCCTGCAGATGTTCTATACATCTTGTCCCAGCACGTGACTCCCTCCACCCTAGCGATCGCCTATACAGTATTCAATGCCTCAGGACACCGGGCTCCCCTATAGATCTCCTATACATTTTGTCCCAGCTCATGACTCCCTCCACCCTAGCGATCGCCTATACACCACACCTAGTACCCAGGCCTCAGGACACTGGGCTCCCCTATAGATCTCCTATGCATCTTGTCCCAGCACGTGATCCCCTCCACCCCTAGCAATCACCTATGCACCATATCTAATACCCATACCTCAGGACACTGGGTTCCCCTATAGATCTCCTATACATTTTGTCCCAGCACGTGACTCCCTCCAACCCTAGCGATCGCCTATACACCACACCTAGCACCTATGCCTCAGGGCACCATGCTCCCCTACAGATGTTCTATACATCTTGTCCCAGCACGTGACTCCCTCCACACTAGCGATCGCCTATACATTATAATCAATACTCCATGCCACTTGGTAGAACCATGGCCGGTGCGCTCTGTCTAGCACTATAAGCCCCTTCATCTCTACAGATCTATACATCCTGTCCTAGCTCTCCCCACCATATCCACAAATCGCCTATACACCTCACATAGCCCTCCGGGCCTCTAAATGCCTCCTAGCCACTCCCATATACACATTCTATATGCCCTTCCCCAGGGCCCTGCCCAGTGCTGCACGACTCCATATCCGCAGATCACCCATACACCCTGAACCTATGCGCTTCCTATACACCCAGTCTAGAAATCCACACCCTTATGTGTCCAATACATCCAAATCTGGGACTTCACACTTCTCTGGATCCCTATAGACACACCCCTAGCACGCAGTGCCACCAGAGATTCAAATACACCATGTCCCAGCTTTCACTGCCCCTATAGATCACATATACACTACGAGCCACGTCCTTCAAGATGAACAATACCACCTTCCTCAGCACTCCTCCCTTTCCGCGAGTGCCTCTACATCCTGCCTGGCACTACACCCCTCACCCTACCCCCCAGCCGCCTATACACCAGCTCACTCCTTCATGCCTCTATGTACCTCCTATACACTCTGCCGCAGATCCTGGCACTTCTATATCAATCCTGTACACTATGGCCTAGCACGCACACCCCACTAGATCCTGTGCAAGCATCCCTAGCTCCTTATGCAACTATAGATTTCTTACACACAAAGCACTGGCACTCCATGGTTACACGTCCTATACGCATTATTGAGCGGTCCTTGGCCCTATATGTGCTGTACATCCTGCCTGGCACTTCACTGCACTACAGAGACTCCATAGACAGTCACTAGAGCCCTATGCACCTAGGACACTTCTCGACCCCACAGGCCTACTCAAGACCCTACCCATCGAGCATCCCTCCACCTCCACCTCACTTATGCACCCTGCCTCTCCCCTGCCCAAGCCCATAGCTCTCCACTTATACCTCTTATGTACCTTACCCTGGCGGGCCCATGCCGCTGGAAACCCCCCTGATGCCCAGCTCTAGCACATCACCCACCAACTGCACAGACACATCCACCCGGCCATAGCCCTCTATGCCCATATAGACCTCCTGAACCCTATGGCCCGGCATTTTAACTTACAGATTTCCTATATGCTCTTCCCCAGGACAACGTGTTTCCCTGTAAATCTCCTATGAAGATCTCGTATATGCACTGCCCCAGCACACCCTGCTCCCCTATAGATACCTTCATGCTTTGTCCCAGCACACCCTGCTCCCCTATAGATAACCTTTATACCCTGCAGCAGCACTCTGTTCTCCCCTATAGATACCTTGATGCCCTGCCCCAGTAAACCCTGCTCCCCTATAGATACCTTCATGCTTTGTCCCATCACACCCTGCTCCCCTATAGATACCTTCATACCCTGACCGAGCACACCCTGATCCCCTATAGATACCTTCATGCCTTGTCCCAGCACACCCTGCTCCCCTATAGATAACCTTTATACCTTGCCCCAGCACTCTGAGCTCCCCTATAGATACCTTCATGCCCTGCCCCAGCACACCCTGCTCCCCTATAGATACCTTCATGCCCTGTCCCAACACTCCATGCTCCCCTACAGGTACCTTCATGGCCTGTCCAAGGAGACTGTGCCCCCCTGTAGACTGCTTCTAGGTCTTGCACCACAACACCGTGTTCCCCTGTAGATCTCATATATGTGCCGCCCCAACACACCTTGCACCCTTGTAGTACTCCCATACGCCCCGCTCCAGAACACCTTGCTTCCCTATAGATGTCCTAAATGCCTTCCCTCAGCACACAGTACTCTTCTCCAAAACTACTATCCCCCCCCCCCCCCCCTGATCCTGTGTATGGCTCCTTTATGCCCGGTCCCAGCACACACTGCTCCAGTTTAGATCTCCTATGTGCCCCGCACAGCGCACCGTGCTCCCCTATAGATGCCTCATATGCCCTGTTCCAGCACGCCATGCTCCCCGGTAGTCTCCCACACGCCCTGCCCCAGAACATTGAACTCCCATATAGGTCTCCCATATGTTCCGCCTCAGAACACTGCGCTCTCCTATAGATCTACCACATGCCCTGCCTCGGCAGACTGAGCTCCTCTATAGACAGGGCCACTGGAATGATGCGATCGTGCAGCCGTGGAAGTTTTCGCATAATTATAGAGTTGACGCATTTGCCACATAATCTACCTTATAATCAGCAGATTTTAATTTTTAATAATTCGAGCTCAAACGGTTCAAAAGTTACTAAAGATGCAGTGACCCAGCATTGCCGCGCAGTGAAAGGCCCTTTGCAAAGCTGGACTTGCACCTTTTTTGCAGCCTATGGCTATATTTGGGTATTAAGCTGGTACTAATATGCCAATGCCAACGCCAAGACAGTGTTACCACATTCAAATATAGTATTACAAAATGTGCCATATTATACTGCATAATTTGCTTTTTATCACCACATAATTTATCCCAACCTGCTGCATAGTTTGTCACCCTCCTGCCTTATAATTCCAGTGGTCCTGCCTATAGAGCTGCCATATGCCCTACCTCAGCAGGCAACGCTCCCCTATAGATCTCCCAAAAGCACTGCCTCAGAAGGAGACGCTCCCCTATAGATCTCCCATAAGCACTGCCTCAGCAGGCAACACTCCCCTATAGATCTCCCATAAACACTGCCTCAGCAGGCGACGCTCCCCTATAGATCTCCCATAAGCAATGCCTCAGCAGGCGGTGCTCCCCTATAGATCTCCCATAAGCACTGCCCCAGCAGGCGACGCTCCCCTATAGATCTCCCATAAGCACTGCCTCAGCAGTCAACGCTCCCCTATAGATCTCCGATAAGCACTACCTTAGCAGGCGGCACTCCCCTATAGATCTCCCATAAGCACTGCCTCAGCAGGTGGTGCTTCCCTATAGATCTCCCATATGCCCTGCCTCAGCAGGCGGCGCTCCCCTATAGATCTCCCATAAGCACTGCCTCAGGAGGCGGCGCTCCCCTATAGATCTCTGATAAGCACTGCCTCAGCAGGCAGCGTTCCCCTATAGATCTACCATAAGCACTGCCTCAGCAGGCGGCGCTCCCCTATAGATCTCCGATAAGCACTGCCTCAGCAGGCGGTGCTTCCCTATAGATCTCCCATATGCCCTGCCTCAGCAGGCAGCGCTCCCCTATAGATCTCCCATAAGCACTGACTTAGCAGGCGGCGTTCCCCTATAGATCTCCCATAAGCACTGCCTCAGCAGACGGTGCTTCCCTATAGATCTCCGATAAGCACTGCCTCAGCAGGCGACTCTCCCCTATAGATCTCCCATAAGCACTGCCTCAGCAGGTGGTGTTCCCCTATAGATCTCCCATAAGCACTGCCTCAGCAGGCGGCGCTCCCCTATAGATCTCCGATAAGCACTGCCTCAGCAGGCGATGCTCCCCTATAGATCTCCCATAAGCACTGCCTCAGCAGGCGACGCTCCCCTATAGATCTCCCATAAGCACTGCCGCAGCAGACGGCGCTCCCTTATAGATCTCACATAAGCACTGCCTCTACAAGTGGCGCTCCCCTATAGATCTCCCATAAACACTGCCTCAGCAGGCAACACTCCCCTAGAGATCTCCCATAAGCACTACCTCAGCAGGCGACGCTCCCCTATAGAGCTCCCATAAGCATTGCCTCAGCAGACGGTGCTTCCCTATAGATCTACGATAAGCACTGCCTCAGCAGACGGTGCTTCCCTATAGATCTCCGATAAGCACTGCCTCAGCAGGCAACGCTCCCCTATAGATCTCCGATAAGCACTGCCTCAGCAGACGGTGCTTCCCTATAGATCTCCGATAAGCATTGCCTCAGCAGGCGGTGCTTCCCTATTGATTTTCCATATGCCCTGCCTCAGCAGGCAACGCTCCCCTATAGACCTTCCATAAGCACTGCCTCAGCAGACGGTGCTTCCCTATAGATCTCCCATAAACACTGCCTCAGCAGGCGAGGCTCCCCTATAAATCTCCCATAAGCACTGCCTCAGCAGACGGTGCTTCCCTATACATCTCCCATATGCCCTGCCTCAGCAGGCGGTGCTCCCCTATACATCTCCCATATGCCCTGCCTCAGCAGACGGTGCTTCCCTATAGATCTCCCATAAACACTGCCTCAGCAGGCGAGGCTCCCCTATACATCTCCCATATGCCATGCCTCAGCACGACGGCGCTCCCCTATAGATCTCCCATAAGCACTGCCTCAGCAGGCGAGGCTCCCCTATAAATCTCCCATAAGCACTGCCTCTTCTGGATCACGCCTCATGCTTCTCCTGAGCTGACCCTTCACCTGTGACCTCATCAGCTTCAATGAGTGCGTGTATCCTTCCGATGGCGCAGCTCAGCCTTCTGTGTGCGTTAATGATTACCCTAAAGAGACTCCTGTTCAGGGGCAGCAGTGCCCAGCCTGTGCCAAGGCTGCCGCACAGCACCGGGTGCCCTCCTCAGCAGGTCAGGGCGGCAGTAGAAACACCTGGGCAGCCCTGCACCCGACCCCACCCCTCCCCCAGGGACAGGGCCTCTCCGGAGGTCTGAAGTTCCATCCATAACCATGAGCGCCTCCTCCCCGGGCCTCTGCAGCCGGGCACGAGTCGAGGGTGAACGCCGTCCACCCTGCCAGGAGAGTGGGCCACTGGTAAACCTGTCCGGGTGTACTATTCACACACATTCAGCAGCGCCCGCACGGTGTCTGCTTTCCTTCCGAGCAGCAATGTGCAGGTGGGGAGAGGACCTATCAGGTTCCAGCTTTGCCATAACAAAGGCTGGAGTTAAGGGGCCATCAGCCCCCCATGGCTGGGAGCTATCTGGAGCCTCACACCTATGTGCAATGCAAGGGAAACAAAGGCACACAGCTATCACTTCACAGGTACTTAGGAGAGGAATGCTTTTGACTTCCTTCTGCTCCGGTGTGTAAGAGATATGCACGTGCTATAAGACAGTCAGATGCGTTTGTCTGTCCCTGAACTTACACATATAATTTAAATACCACGATGTTCCATTATAGCGCTATAGCACTACTCATCCTAATGCAGGGTGTCCAGGCACTTTACATCACACTTACACATTATATGATGACAATAAATTATATGCGTGTAAATCAATGTACAGGATGTGTTACATAAGACCGTGAGGGTTACACGGTGTTGTAGTCACATGTGCTTCACGGCTCCCCGCGCTATATTAGGATTACAATGTATGACCTGCAAGTAACAAAAGGATCTCTGTGTTAAAAGCAGTAACCCTCTTATCCATCTACAGAAAATAAAAATCTATCATCTGTGCGTCACATGATGTGCTGTGCAGGAGACGCATTAACCCTCTGTGCTACTTTGAATCAAAAGTAGGACTCTGCAAAACACAGATCTCTCCAGCGAACAGTTATCTTCCACAGTTATTTGCCATTATTAGCCCCTGAGGTTTACTGGCCACACAAAGATCTCTGCAGCAGGTGCCTTAACCCCATAGGATATTTTAAAATCCAAACTTTGCAGCCAATTAAGCAGAACAGAGTTACTGCCACGTTTCTCCTAGTTGCCTATTTCTTTGTGGCAGAGTTTTAAGATCAAACCTATAAGATGAGGCCCAGATTTTGCGTCTGTGTTGCATCACTTTTTTGGCACAACCCAGATGCAAAATCTAATTTGTTAAATATTGTAATGAGCTCAAATGTACTCAGGATAGACCTGCTAAACATGTGTGTGAGGTTTTAGGATCTGTATTACTTCTTGTGAGGTCACTTCCTGTGAGGTCATGGGTAGTGATGTCACGTCCTGTCATTCCACATGCAATGTGATGTGCATCATGTTGTCACTTGCATACCGTCTAACTTTACACATCCAAGCCATGTCTAATCTCTTGGCTTTTAGCAAAGTGCTGAAAACATGGTTTTTCTCTGTAGGTGAATATATTTCCTTGGGGTCGTTTTATTTCACTTGCTATATCAGCTAGCGCCAAGAAGCCTTCTGGATAGAATACTAAACAGAGCATAACCTAATGCCATACTCTGGCTTTCCACAAGGGGTCACTGCAGCCCGGGGGGCTGACCTATTAGATGTGCTCACTAGGTGACCCTCCAGTGCCCCTATTGCTTATTCCACGATTGGCCTCTGAGGTCCCGGCTGCACCAGTGTCGGTCTGCTACCCTCAGGACACCAGCCGAAGAGACATTACTGTTCTGGTGACCCTGTCTGGACTGCAGATATGTCCTCGCTGCTCGCGCCTCTCTGCGCTACCTCCAGGACAGAGAAGGCCGCTGATGTCCCGGCTGCACCAGTGTCGGTCTGCTACCCTCAGGACACCAGCCGAAGAGACATTACTGTTCTGGCGACCCTGTCTGGACTGCAGATATGTCCTCGCCGCTCGCGCCTCTCTGCGCTACCTCCAGGACAGAGAAGGCCGCTGATGTCCCGGCTGCACCAGTGTCGGTCTGCTACCCTCAGGACACCAGCCGAAGAGACATTACTCTTCTGGCGACCCTGTCTGGACTGCAGCTATGTCCTCGCCGCTCGCGCCTCTCTGCGCTACCTCCAGGGCAGAGAAGGCCGCTGATGTCCCGGCTGCACCAGTGTCGCTTTGCTACCCTCAGGACACCAGCCGAAGAGACATTACTCTTCTGGCGACCCTGTCAGGACTGCAGCTATGTCCTCGCCGCTCGCGCCTCTCTGCGCTACCTCCAGGGCAGAGAAGGCCGCTGATGTCCCAGCTGCACCAGTGTCGGTCTGCTACCCTCAGGACACCAGCCGAAGAGACATTACTGTTCTGGTGACCCTGTCTGGACTGCAGATATGTCCTCGCTGCTCGCGCCTCTCTGCGCTACCTCCAGGACAGAGAAGGCCGCTGATGTCCCGGCTGCACCAGTGTCGGTCTGCTACCCTCAGGACACCAGCCGAAGAGACATTACTGTTCTGGCAACCCTGTCTGGACTGCAGATATGTCCTCGCTGCTCGCGCCTCTCTGCGCTACCTCCAGGACAGAGAAGGCCGCTGGTGTCCCGGCTGCTCCAGTGTCGGTCTGCTACCCTCAGGACACCAGCCGAAGAAACATTACTCTTCTGGCGACCCTGTCTGGACTGCAGCTATGTCCTCGCCGCTCGCGCCTCTCTGCGCTACCTCCAGGGCAGAGAAGGCCGCTGATGTCCCGGCTGCACCAGTGTCGCTCTGCTACCCTCAAGACACCAGCCGAAGAGACATTACTGTTCTGGTGACCCTGTCTGGACTGCAGCTATGTCCTCGCCGCTCGCGCCTCTCTGCGCTACCTCCAGGGCAGAGAAGGCCGCTGATGTCCCGGCTGCACCAGTGTCGGTCTACTACCCTCAGGACACCAGCCGAAGAGACATTACTGTTCTGGCGACCCTGTCTGGACTGCAGCTATGTCCTCGCCGCTCACGCCTCTCTGCGCTACCTCCAGGACAGAGAAGGCCGCTGATGTCCCGGCTGCACCAGTGTCGGTCTGCTACCCTCAGGACACCAGCCGAAGAGACATTACTGTTCTGGCGACCCTGTCTGGACTGCAGATATGTCCTCGCTGCTCGCGCCTCTCTGCGCTACCTCCAGGGCAGAGAAGGCCGCTGATGTCCTGGCTGCACCAGTGTCGGTCTGCTACCCTCAGGACACCAGCCAAAGAGACATTACTGTTCTGGCGACCCTGTCTGGACTGCAGCTATGTCCTCGCTGCTCGCGCCTCTCTGCGCTACCTCCAGGGCAGAGAAGGCCGCTGATGTCCCGGCTGCACCAGTGTCGGTCTGCTACCCTCAGGACACCAGCCGAAGAGACATTACTGTTCTGGCGACCCTGTCTGGACTGCAGCTATGTCCTCGCTGCTCGCGCCTCTCTGCGCTACTTCCAGGGCAGAGAAGGCCGCTGATGTCCTGGCTGCACCAGTGTCGGTCTGCTACCCTCAGGACACCAGCCAAAGAGACATTACTGTTCTGGCGACCCTGTCTGGACTGCAGCTATGTCCTCGCCGCTCGCTCCTCTCTGCGCTACCTCCAGGGCAGAGAAGGCCGCTGGTGTCCCAGCTGCACCAGTGTCGGTCTGCTACCCTCAGGACAGCAGCCGAAGAGACATTACTGTTCTGGTGACCCTGTCTGGACTGCAGCTATGTCCTCGCTGCTCGCGCCTCTCTGCGCTACCTCCAGGGCAGAGAAGGCCGCTGGTGTCCCAGCTGCACCAGTGTCGGTCTGCTACCCTCAGGACACCAGCCGAAGAGACATTACTGTTCTGGTGACCCTGTCTGGACTGCAGCTATGTCCTCGCTGCTCGCGCCTCTCTGCGCTACCTCCAGGGCAGAGAAGGCCGCTGGTGTCCTGGCTGCACCAGTGTCGGTCTGCTACCCTCAGGACACTAGCCGAAGAGACATACTGTTCTGGTGACCCTGTCTGGACTGCAGCTATGTCCTCGCTGCTCGCGCCTCTCTGCGCTACCTCCAGGGCAGAGAAGGCCGCTGGTGTCCCGGCTGCACCAGTGTCGGTCTGCTACCCTCAGGACAGCAGCCGAAGAGACATTACTGTTCTGGTGACCCTGTCTGGACTGCAGCTATGTCCTCGCTGCTCGCGCCTCTCTGCGCTACCTCCAGGGCAGAGAAGGCCGCTGATGTCCTGGCCAGCTCTAGCAGAGGGTGGTGAAACCCTAACACCTGCACAGCCGCGTGATCCCTCACATCAAGTCAACCAAGCTTCAACTCAGCAACAGGCCCTCTCGACCTCTGGATTATTTATGTAGTTACATCAAAGTCATCTTCTGTGACAATATTACCACTTGTTGCCTACTATTTCCTGTGAAACACAGTCTAATGTTAAATATGAATACCTTTCCGATCCCTGCCATACAAGGGGGTGGTACACGTCGCGCACACCCATCTACCACACATTTTTTTAAACTTATTTTGCAGTTTCCTGTGGTGCACGTGCACTACTAAGGCTTTATGTCGCTTCAGAAACAACCAATGAAATGACAGAACTCATATTCTCATAAAGAGTAACAAGGCAATGGCTGTAGAGGGCTGGCCCTCTATATTAGGGCATGTTGATGAAATGAGCTCTAGCTACAGCTAAAGCGGTCTGCAGCCAGACCTAAAAAGTAGCACTTGCTGAACAGCTGTAGTACTCCTATAATGAGCGCAGGAAAAACAAGCATTTGCAATGCAATAGGACACGCATTTACGCCTACTGCATTGCAAACGGGAGTGCGGGTGGGCAGGGGGGCGAGAAGGCACGAACAACGGAAGTGCAAGCGGGGAGGCGAGAAGGCACAGTCTGCGGGGCTGGGGGAGAAGGCATGGGAAGAAAATAGTGCTCACAATCTAAATAACACATACCGTGCAACACTCGAAGTAAAGGGGCCAGTAACCATGGAAGGATACAAATGATGACATGGTCGTCATAAGGAGGGACTAACAAGCCTATAAACCAATCGGAAGGCAGCATTTAGAAAGGACTAAGAAACAAACCAATTAAAAAAATGAGCGGGGGAGTGAACGGGGCTTCCCTCACGTAGTCAACTAGCACAGATCAACTCCAGAGCAGCGCTGGCTCAGGGCTCGACCTAAAAAGTGGCTGGTAAGACTATCAGGCTGCAGGGCGCCCACTAGTTCAGAGGGGGCGGATAGACAGACAGACAGACAGACAGACAGACAGACAGACAGATAGATAGATAGATAGATACCATTAGCTTCTTAGTCATAATGGCACCAAAGGTCGGTGTCAACCAACTCCTCGGTTCCCTCTTCCACTTCTTTCCATCATTAGTGTGCCATGCATACCCTCTCAGCGGTACTGGTCAGCAGAGCCTGGCTCGCACTCTCATCCTCCCGGGGACACTTCCCAACCGAGCCTTTTTTCCCACTCAAAGCCATACAGACAAAGCCAAGTGGTTAATGGCGTCAGAGGCTTACACTAAGGCACACACGGCCTTACATTACCTGTATCGCCTGCGCTCTCCCCCTCTAGCTCTTCAGCCTTCCACTCATAATAGTGGGGTTTCATTCTCAAACACAGAATGAACTATAATTAAGGCTCCCGGTTTTACTGACTTTCACAGATAAATACAGAGAGAAACCCATCTATTTTCCTGTCTGCATTTACTTTTAAATATGGATTAATACAGAAAATAGGTTTTCTTTTAGATAATTTGTACTAATGTCATTCATGAGTGCTAGGTCAATAGCTGTGTAGACAGAGTTAAAAAAATGAAGATTAAGTAACTTCCATAGTACAGCGGTTTAAACTGGTCGACCATACAAATGGGTTCATGTGACCATATTGTAATGTAAATGGATAAAACCCATTGGCCACTCAAACATGAGCAAACATTTGTTGGTTAAATAAATTGTGGAAATATAGCCATGGCAGCTTTATTTGTATACGAAGCAGAAAATACATATGGATAAATAAAAATAAAATAACTAAAATAAATATGGATAAATACAGACAGAACAGTCAAATGAAGTTAACACCATAAAAGCGGGTGCCCTAACTATAATATTCTATTTATTTTAACTAAGAGAAATGTACAACAAGAAATCCTCATTTGGAGCTTTCACCCCCCTTTTTTCAACAAAGTTCTAAAATGCAACTTGCCATTCGTATTTTAGTAGGATTTTCCATGTGCTGAAAGACTAAATAGAAGTTATTTATGACTTCAATATACCATTCCATTAAGAGTCATTGTCAGTGGCATTATTGAATGGTCGCAAAAAATATTAGGTCCCCCTAAGAAGTTCCAATGTGACGCGGTGACTAGTCCTCTGTGAAATCCATTGTTTGTATTATCTATAGGTAGGACAACTGGAATTATGCGATTGTGAGGATGTGGCGATTTTCACATAATTAGAGATTTGCCACAGTTGCCACATAATCTATCATCTGCAACATAAACTGCTGATTTTAACTAAAAAAAGTTTTGTTTCTGACTCAAATGGTTCAAAAGTTACTAAAACCGCAGCAACATGTGTTGTTGCGCAGTGAAAGGCCCTCTGCAAAGGCTGACTGGCCAACTTTCTGTTGCTCATTGCTATGTTTAGGCATTACACTAGTACTAATGAGGTGCAAAACACACCCAGACAAGCGTAAAGATTTAAAAATAATAAGGTAATACTATAAAAAACATGCTGCATTTTGCTGCATAATTTGTTGTTCTTGCTGCATAATTTACTCAACCCTTTCGCATAATTTGACCCTCCCCCGCCGCATAATTCCAGTGGCCCTGTCTGTAGGGTGTGCTCAGCAGCTCTGTAGCTGCCAGCAGTTCTGTACTGCGTTGAAAGTTTATTTAAGTTATTTACAACCATCTCATGCGAAAGAAGCAGTGGCTACAACTCTCAAGGTCTAGAACATTTACAATTCAAGTGAAGGAGCAGTTTGAGGTGAATATGCCTCGTTATCCCGCAGTCTTTTTGCCCGCAGGGAATTGCAACGCGGTCGTTACAACAACCGTGTTGTAATTCCGCATACCATTACCCCGCAAGTCGTAACAACGACTTGCGGAGGGGGGGCGCTGGATGTTGGAATAGTCTAATTTACTATTCCAACTCAAATCTGCGCGGACATTAGGGAAGGTGTTGGATTTTAAATCCAACACCTTCTCCCCCCTCCGCAAGTCGTTGTTCCGACTTGCGGAGTAATGGTATGCTGAATTAAAACGTGGTTGTTGTAACAACCGTGTTGTAATTCCCTGCAGGGAAAAAGTTCCGTGGTATACGTTGTTTACCGTTTGAGATGGATTATCAAGCGCCTTGCTGGTCTCAGCCACAGAGTTAAAGCGCTGTGCTCTAAAAGGGTCAGGTGCAACAGGGACAAGCGTCCATACGGGGCCGCCAGAGATGGCCAAAGTGCCACATGGCAGGTGAAGGTACCGAGTCCTTAGATAACGGGGCGAAGGACCGGTCAGTGGTGTTAATGGGTCTAATGAGTCCATATTACAGCTGAGTTGTGCTGTCTCTGGACACCTGTAATAAAGAAATGACGCAGCAGCTGGTGAACTGAGTTATTACGCGTTATTCTAACGCGTTCTGAGCCATGGCGATTCTGATCTAACTAGCATTGAGCTGATTTTCATCTCTTTGCGATTAATGTCGATCTGCCGATTTTACTTTTATTCTTCATGTCTGCAAGCTTACTATCCATTTCATATAAAAAGAGCAAGACACGGTGGGCCTCATTTACAATATTTTTACGCACAGCAGCGCAGCTAGCCTTCCTCCTGCGTTGCCGTGCATCAAAATAAAAGGGCAGGAATGCGCCGTATCAACAAGATACCACGTATACCTGTCCTCCTCCCTTGCACCGGCGCACAAACGGCTGTGCGCCAGTGCAGACACCCTCGCATCATTTTGCAAGGGTGCCTGCGCTGAGGAGATGATTGTTTTTGTACAGGAAGGGACACCTTCCTGCAGAAAAACAATAATTAAAGGCATTTTCCTCTTTCTATGTGAGCTGCAGCACACATAGAAAAAGGAAAAGACGAGGAGAAATAAAAGTGTTTCCCCTTGTTGCGCCTCCTTACGCCTCCCCTGAAGTGGCGTAGGATTCGGACGCAACATTATTACAAAACGTTGTAAATCTGGGAATGTGTCAGGTCGATGATGATGATAATTGCATTTTATAGCGCGCACAGCTACTCCAGAGAGAATCCCGGCGCGACACCAGCTAAATCCCAAAATAGGAGGCTTACACTTGTACAAAGAGCCATGTTTTAAGTGTTTTCTTAAATCGCAGCGGATCGCTCATAGAACGCAATTGCAAAGGGAGCAATTGCAATTCCAAGCTGTCCACCCGGATACTTGATGGACCCTCGACCTGCTCTCACGCCGAATCTTGGGGACCATCGGCAAGCATTTGTTGGCTGATCTTAACGGTCTAGTGGGATTGAGAAAACCAAATATGGCTCTTAGATAACAGAGGACAAATTGATGCAAGACACCATGCGCTAGTACAAGGGTCTTGATTTTAACTCTTTCCCTAATGGGCAACCAGTGAAGTGTGTGCAGATGTGGCGAAATACGTGTTCTCATAGGAACATTTAACAGGAGTCGTGCCGCCGCATTCTGAATCACGTACAGTCTATCCATCAGTTATTCTGGTAGGCCAAGGTACAAAACATTGCCACACCCACAGCAACACCCATGGAATGCACCTTTCACGCAGAGTTATGCCTGAAACGGAAACATATTTACAAGGCCATGAAAAGTCACTTTACACAGTCTTGTAAATATGGGCAAGCCCATTGCGCTGCCAGTGCATCAATAAAAGTGACGCACTAGCGGCACAATGGGCTTGTAAATAAGCCCCCTAAGTTTTTAACAATTTATAGGAAGTGTGATTGGGTGATCATGTATTATAAGAAATAAAATACCCTCTTTCGCACATTAAAAGGATATTGCAAGTGACCTTGGAGTTCAATGCCTTATAAAGGAACTCAGCCTTCAGCTTTGTTTCTCTATATGGTCACAGAACTTGGTGACCTTCAAAATCCTCATAATGTACGACAACAGGGACTTTATATCGTAAATGGAACTGAATTAGCCACTTTACAATGAACCAAATTTGTGTTGCATATACAGAGTATTAACAGGCTATATATACACATCATAGCATACCCTATTATTAGCAGACAGATGACAAGCATTACTACATGATCCAATATCAGTGAGCATTCTGCATCCAGAAATCTGATGTGTTCTTGGTCCCATAGAAGACCCCATTAGTGACCTGTTCCTTTTTTCGAAGGAGCAGCAAGCACGCCATCTTGAAACTATTTGTTTTCCAATTTAAGTCTTTTGATAGCCCGCAGCTCGCAAACCTAGGAAGCGGGGGGACAGGTGAACTCAAACATCCTATTCCGCCAGGTCTTCATGGTGTTCGACACATCATACGTAAAGATCTCTGTAAGAGTTAGGTATATTCACATATTCCCTCAATATAAGAATGCAGATCAGCGAAGCCTGCAGGCCAGAGGCTGTGGGTGGTGGACATGCCTCAGCTTTCTAGAGATGTTGATGGAGTTTGTGATGTGGCCATCACTGAACCGGTCTCCATGAAGTGTACAAAGTCAGGGAAGAGGAGACGGCTCCCCCTCCAACCAGGCCACTGGCCAGGACAACACAGCTTTGGGACGCTTGCGACAAAGGTTTAAAGGTTGCTTTCTTTAGAAGTGCGCTATAATATTCAGTATTAGGAAACTTGCTGACGCGTTTCGCATCACTGGAGCACTGCCCCAGGTGTAATATCTATAGTCAAGAATGGCGTCCAGTTAGCAGAGTTCTCCCATTCGCTTACCCTTCAATGCTCAGGGTCCGCAAGGAATGAAGAGGAGTGACTGCTTCTTAGCAGTCCTGCCGAGACCCACGTGCCTCATGAAAGCACCTTAGGCCCTTACGGAGGGGGCCAGGAGCCTGGACAGCATGCAGGAGTGGGTGTGTGGAAGGACCCTTGAATGAAACCGAACCAGTATCAACATCTTTCACGACAGCCTAAAACCCGGTACTGCCTCCATCGGCCGCCATCCATCACCCACACTGGTCCCACTTGCCTTCTTACCCAGACAATGACACATCCTTGTTATCCACACAAGGCTGTGTTGGTTCACCTGGTACTTACTGTGAGCATTAAAACAACTCTCCCGTTCTTTCGTCGCAAGCCATGCCCCACACTCACGAGCCTCAATGTGAGTTCTAACCGGGTCTACACCAAATCACCCCAGAAAACACAAGACACGAAAGCCAGATTAGCACCAGTACTAACAAGCATTACTATCACCGGCACAGTGGAGCCATCCAAGGATGTCTTGGAGCAGATAAAATGTGTGCACTGTTACCAAAGTCGGAGGTTCTCCATTTATCTTCCTCGGCGACCCCAACAGGACTGAAAACCTGGGACAAAACTTTGAATCAAAGGTTCCTGCAGGAGTGCCTTAGTCCACGAGTCACCAGGGCAAGTCAACTTCACCTTCCTGGGCCTCCACTAACCTCCAGAAGAGCCAGGTTCAAGTTAAGGATGCCGGTCTCATCTGCAAAGGCACGGCAGAGACTGTCCTAGAAGCCATCCAGTCAAGGGTACCCCGCCACGCTCCAAACCGACCCTCTCGCTCCACGAACCTCATTTGCAGAGGCCCCCAACATCTAAACATGTCAGAAGCCCTGGCAGTGGCTTCTCTGCAAAAGGCTCAGAACTCTGGGACTGTATGCCCATGGCTACCTAAAGAGCGCCTGTGCTCAGGACCTTCCAGAAGACACACCTCTTTCTGCCGAACCAACTGACCACCCACGTTAGAGCACCCGCGTTCACTCAGCCTCTAAGGACCTTCCAGAAGACACACCTCTTCCTGCTGAACCAACTGAGCGCCAACCTTCAATCACCAGCGTTCACTCAGCCTCTAAGGACCTTCCAGAAGACACACCTTTTTCTACCGAACCAACTGACCACCCACCTTAGAGCTCCAGCGTTCACTCAGCCTCTAAGGACCTTCCAGAAGACACACCTCTTTCTGCCGAGCCAACTGACCACCCACCTTAGAGCTCCAGCGTTCACTCAGCCTCTAAGGACCTCCCAGAAGACACACCTCTTCCTGCTGAACCAACTGAGCGCCAACCTTCAATCACTAGCATTCACTCAACCTCTAACGACCTTCCAGAAGACACACCTCTTTCTGCCGAGCCAACTGACCACTCACCTTAGAGCTCCAGCATTCACTCAGCCTCTTAGGACCTTCCAGAAGACACACCTCTTCCTGCTGAACCAACTGAGCGCCAACCATCAGTCACCAGCATTCACTCAGCCTATTAGGACCTTCCAGAAGACACACCTCTTCCTGCTGAACCAACTGAGCGCCAACCATCAGTCACCAGCATTCACTCAGCCTATTAGGACCTTCCAGAAGACACACCTCTTCCTGTTGAAGAAACTGAGCGCCAACCTTCAGTTACCAGCATTCAATCAGCCTCTAAAAACCTTCCAGAAGACACACCTCTGCCTGCCGAACCAACTGACCACCTACCTTAAAGCACCAGTGTTCACTCAGCCTCTTAGGACCTTCCGGAAGACACACCTCTTCCTACCTAACAAACTGAGCGCCAGCCTTGGATCACCAGCGCTCACTCAGCCTCTAAGGACCTTCCAGAAGAAACACCTCTTCCTGCCGAACCAACTGACCACCTACCTTAAAGCACCAGCGTTCACTCATCCTCTTCGGACCTTCCAGAAGACACACCTCTTCCTGCTGAACCAACTGAGCGCCAACCATCGGTCACCAGCATTCACTCAGCCTCTTAGGACCTTCCAGAAGAAACACCTCTTCCTGTTGAACAAACTGAGCCCTTACCTTCATTCACCAGCGTTCACTCAGTTTCTTAGGACCTTCCAGAAGAAACACCTCTTCCTGCTGAACGAACTGAGCGCCAACCTTCAGTCACTAGCGGTCACTCAGTCTCTTGGGACCTTCCAGAAGACACACCTCTTCCTGCTGAACTAACTGAGCGCCAACCTTCAGTCAACAGCGTTCACTCAGCCTCTAAGGACCTTCCAGAAGACACACCTCTTCCTGCTGAAGTAACTGAGCACCAACCTTCAGTCACCTGGGTCACTCAGTCTCTTGGGACCATCCAGAAGACACTTCTCTTCTTGCCAAACCAACTGACCTTTCACCTTGGAGCAACAGCGTTCACTCAGCCTCACTCATGCCAAGAGATGCACACCCCAAAAATGTTTTCATTCACATGGAATTAAACCAAACGACATTTTTTTGACCATCTTTTATATCTCCTGAACGACGGTGTTGCTTGTTGGTGATTTTTGGGACACTTATGGCACGTTCATAGCCAAATGAGGTCAAAACCCCCTCCTTGAAGCTTCTTGCTTCTAAGAAGTGGGGAGGGGGGGTCTTCTAGCAGGCCAGAAAAAGTACAGCCGGGGTCAGTAAAATCTGTGATTCAGGGGCTGCAGTGTTTTCTGCATAATTATGTTTTTACCATATCTGATGCATAATCTGCCATCTGCTGCTCGATTTCACATTTCGAACACAACATGTTTCCAGCTTCAACAAATCAAAGTTACTAAAACGCTGCGCATAAAAAATGCAACCCGCCCCTGCCCCTGCCGCCTTCCACCTGCTGCTCCCGGCATTTATGAGGTCAGAATTCAGGCCACGTGGGGGTAAAGATCTCAGGCAGAGGGAGGGGCTATATGTCGACAGCAGAAAATTGCCCCCAGATGTTTAAACATAACTGAGCCTGGGAAAACGAGTCCATTCCCTTTTGTGAGGGGGTTTTGTTTCACTGCTCATTAAAATTCATGTTCACAATAGTTCCTTCTCCAGGAAGAAATCTGACGATGGAAGTCAGAATTCAGAACAATGTTAAACATTTCGTATCTCTTTATGAAGAGTGACTCCCTGAATCTTGAAGTGGGGAGCGCCTGAAGATACGGGGTACATCACCCTCCTGCAGTGTGAAGAGAGAATACACCCCGGACCGAGCAAAGCACGGCTACCCCTTACAGGGAAACAAACCTGCTGCGGTGAGAGAATACACCCCGGACCGAGCAAAGCACGACCACCCCTTACAGGGTAACAAACCTGCAGCGGTGAGAGAATACACCCCGGACTGAGCAAAGCACGGCTACCCCTTACAGGGAAACAAACCTGCTGCGGTGAGAGAATACACCCCGGACTGAGCAAAGCACGGCCAACCCTTACAGAGAAACAAACCTGCTGCGGTGAGAGAATACACCCCGGACTGAGCAAAGCCAGGCCAACCCTTACAGGGAAACAAACCTGCTGCGGTGAGAGAATACACCCCGGACCGAGCAAAGCACGACCAACCCTTACAGGGAAACAAACCTGCAGCGGTGAGAGAATACACCCCGGACTGAGCAAAGCACGACCACCCCTTACAGGGAAACAAACCTGCAGCGGTGAGAGAATACACCCCGGACTGAGCAAAGCACGACTAACCCTTACAGGGAAACAAACCTGCTGCGGTGAGAGAATACACCCCGGACCGAGCAAAGCACGGCTAACCCTACAGGGAAACAAACCTGCTGCGGTGAGAGAATACACCCCGGACTGAGCAAAGCACGACTAACCCTACAGGGAAACAAACCTGCTGCGGTGAGAGAATACACCCCGGACCGAGCAAAGCACGACTAACCCTTACAGGGAAACAAACCTGCTGCGGTGAGAGAATACACCCCGGACCGAGCAAAGCACGGCTAACCCTACAGGGAAACAAACCTGCAGCGGTGAGAGAATACACCCCGGACTGAGCAAAGCACGACTAACCCTACAGGGAAACAAACCTGCTGCGGTGAGAGAATACACCCCGGACCGAGCAAAGCACGGCTAACCATTACAGGGAAACAAACCTGCTGCGGTGAGAGAATACACCCCGGACCGAGCAAAGCACGACTAACCCTTACAGGGAAACAAACCTGCTGCGGTGAGAGAATACACCCCGGACCGAGCAAAGCACGACTAACCCTTACAGGGAAACAAACCTGCTGCGGTGAGAGAATACACCCCGGACCGAGCAAAGCACGGCTAACCCTTACAGGGAAACAAACCTGCTGCGGTGAGAGAATACACCCCGGACCGAGCAAAGCACGGCTAACCCTTACAAGGAAACAAACCTGCAGCGGTGAGAGAATACACCCCGGACTGAGCAAAGCACTGCCACCCCTTACAGGGAAACAAACCTGCTGCGGTGAGAGAATACACCCCGGACCGAGCAAAGCACGACCACCCCTTACAGGGAAACAAACCTGCTGCGGTGAGAGAATACACCCCGGACCGAGCAAAGCGCGACCACCCCTTACAGGGAAACAAACCTGCAGCGGTGAGAGAATACACCCCGGACCGAGCAAAGCACGACTACCCCTTACAGGGAAACAAACCTGCAGCGGTGAGAGAATACACCCCGGACTGAGCAAAGCACGACCACCCCTTACAGGGAAACAAACCTGCAGCGGTGAGAGAATACACCCCGGACCGAGCAAAGCACGACCACCCCTTACAGGGAAACAAACCTGCAGCGGTGAGAGAATACACCCCGGACTGAGCAAAGCACGACCACCCCTTACAGGGAAACAAACCTGCAGCGGTGAGAGAATACACCCCGGACCGAGCAAAGCACGGCTACCCCTTACAGGGAAACAAACCTGCTGCGGTGAGAGAATACACCCCGGACCGAGCAAAGCACGACCACCCCTTACAGGGTAACAAACCTGCAGCGGTGAGAGAATACACCCCGGACCGAGCAAAGCACGGCTAACCCTTACAGGGAAACAAACCTGCGGTGAGAGAATACACCCCGGACCGAGCAAAGCACGACCACCCCTTACAGGGTAACAAACCTGCAGCGGTGAGAGAATACACCCCGGACTGAGCAAAGCACGACCACCCCTTACAGGGAAACAAACCTGCTGCGGTGAGAGAGTACACCCCGGACCGAGCAAAGCACGACCACCCCTTACAGGGAAACAAACCTGCTGCGGAGAGAGAATACACCCCGGACTGAGCAAAGCACGACTAACCCTTACAGGGTAACAAACCTGCAGCGGTGAGAGAATACACCCCGGACCGAGCAAAGCACGACCACCCCTTACAGGGAAACAAACCTGCAGCTGTGAGAGAATACACCCCGGACTGAGCAAAGCACGGCTACCCCTTACAGGGAAACAAACCTGCTGCGGTGAGAGAATACACCCCGGACCGAGCAAAGCACGACCACCCCTTACAGGGTAACAAACCTGCAGCGGTGAGAGAATACACCCCGGACCGAGCAAAGCACGGCTAACCCTTACAGGGAAACAAACCTGCTGCGGTGAGAGAATACACCCCGGACCGAGCAAAGCACGACCACCCCTTACAGGGTAACAAACCTGCAGCGGTGAGAGAATACACCCCGGACTGAGCAAAGCACGACCACCCCTTACAGGGAAACAAACCTGCTGCGGTGAGAGAGTACACCCCGGACCGAGCAAAGCACGACCACCCCTTACAGGGAAACAAACCTGCTGCGGAGAGAGAATACACCCCGGACTGAGCAAAGCACGACTAACCCTTACAGGGTAACAAACCTGCAGCGGTGAGAGAATACACCCCGGACTGAGCAAAGCACGGCCACCCCTTACAGGGAAACAAACCTGCAGCGGTGAGAGAATACACCCCGGACTGAGCAAAGCACGACTAACCCTTACAGGGAAACAAACCTGCTGCGGTGAGAGAATACACCCCGGACCGAGCAAAGCACGACCACCCCTTACAGGGTAACAAACCTGCAGCGGTGAGAGAATACACCCCGGACTGAGCAAAGCACGACCACCCCTTACAGGGAAACAAACCTGCTGCGGTGAGAGAGTACACCCCGGACCGAGCAAAGCACGACCACCCCTTACAGGGAAACAAACCTGCTGCGGAGAGAGAATACACCCCGGACTGAGCAAAGCACGACCACCCCTTACAGGGAAACAAACCTGCAGCGGTGAGAGAATACACCCCGGACTGAGCAAAGCACGACTAACCCTACAGGGAAACAAACCTGCTGCGGTGAGAGAATACACCCCGGACCGAGCAAAGCACGGCTAACCCTTACAGGGAAACAAACCTGCTGCGGTGAGAGAATACACCCCGGACCGAGCAAAGCACGACCACCCCTTACAGGGTAACAAACCTGCAGCGGTGAGAGAATACACCCCGGACTGAGCAAAGCACGACTAACCCTACAGGGAAACGAACCTGCTGCGGTGAGAGAATACACCCCGGACTGAGCCAAGCACGACCAACCCTTACAGGGAAACAAACCTGCTGCGGTGAGAGAGTACACCCCGGACTGAGCAAAGCACGACCAACCCTTACAGGGAAACAAACCTGCTGCGGTGAGAGAATACACCCCGCACTGAGCAAAGCACGACTAACCCTTACAGGGAAACAAACCTGCAGCGGTGAGAGAATACACCCCGGACCGAGCAAAGCACGGCCAACCCTTACAGGGAAAAAAACCTGCTGCGGTGAGAGAATACACCCCGGACCGAGCAAAGCACGGCCAACCCTTACAGGGAAACAAACCTGCGGTGAGAGAATACACCCCGGACCGAGCAAAGCACGACTAACCCTTACAGGGAAACAAACCTGCAGCGGTGAGAGAATACACCCCGGACTGAGCAAAGCACGACTAACCCTTACAGGGAAACAAACCTGCTGCAGTGAGAGAATACACCCCGGACTGAGCCAAGCACGGCTAACCCTTACAGGGAAACAAACCTGCGGTGAGAGAATACACCCCGGACCGAGCAAAGCACGACTAACCCTACAGGGAAACAAACCTGCGGTGAGAGAATACACCCCGGACCGAGCAAAGCACGACCAACCCTTACAGGGAAACAAACCTGCTGCGGTGAGAGAATACACCCCGGACCGAGCAAAGCACGACTAACCCTTACAGGGAAACAAACCTGCTGCGGTGAGAGAATACACCCCGGACTGAGCAAAGCACGACTAACCCTTACAGGGAAACAAACCTGCTGCGGTGAGAGAATACAACCCGGACCGAGCAAAGCACGGCCACCCCTTACAGGGAAACAAACCTGCTGCGGTGAGAGAATACACCCCGGACTGAGCAAAGCACGACTAACCCTTACAGGGAAACAAACCTGCTGCGGTGAGAGAATACACCCCGGACCGAGCAAAGCACGGCCAACCCTTACAGGGAAACAAACCTGCGGTGAGAGAATACACCCCGGACCGAGCAAAGCACGGCTAACCCTACAGGGAAACAAACCTGCAGCGGTGAGAGAATACACCCCGGACTGAGCAAAGCACGACTAACCCTTACAGGGAAACATACCTGCGGTGAGAGAATACACCCCGGACCGAGCAAAGCACGGCTAACCCTACAGGGAAACAAACCTGCAGCGGTGAGAGAATACACCCCGGACTGAGCAAAGCACGACTAACCCTACAGGGAAACAAACCTGCTGCGGTGAGAGAATACACCCCGGACCGAGCAAAGCACGGCTAACCCTTACAAGGAAACAAACCTGCAGCGGTGAGAGAATACACCCCGGACTGAGCAAAGCACTGCCACCCCTTACAGGGAAACAAACCTGCTGCGGTGAGAGAATACACCCCGGACGGAGCAAAGCACGACCACCCCTTACAGGGAAACAAACCTGCTGCGGTGAGAGAATACACCCCGGACCGAGCAAAGCGCGACCACCCCTTACAGGGAAACAAACCTGCAGCGGTGAGAGAATACACCCCGGACCGAGCAAAGCACGACCACCCCTTACAGGGAAACAAACCTGCAGCGGTGAGAGAATACACCCCGGACCGAGCAAAGCACGACCACCCCTTACAGGGAAACAAACCTGCAGCGGTGAGAGAATACACCCCGGACCGAGCAAAGCACGACCACCCCTTACAGGGAAACAAACCTGCAGCGGTGAGAGAATACACCCCGGACTGAGCAAAGCACGACCACCCCTTACAGGGAAACAAACCTGCAGCGGTGAGAGAATACACCCCGGACCGAGCAAAGCACGGCTACCCCTTACAGGGAAACAAACCTGCTGCGGTGAGAGAATACACCCCGGACCGAGCAAAGCACGACCACCCCTTACAGGGTAACAAACCTGCAGCGGTGAGAGAATACACCCCGGACCGAGCAAAGCACGGCTAACCCTTACAGGGAAACAAACCTGCTGCGGTGAGAGAATACACCCCGGACCGAGCAAAGCACGACCACCCCTTACAGGGTAACAAACCTGCAGCGGTGAGAGAATACACCCCGGACTGAGCAAAGCACGACCACCCCTTACAGGGAAACAAACCTGCTGCGGTGAGAGAGTACACCCCGGACCGAGCAAAGCACGACCACCCCTTACAGGGAAACAAACCTGCTGCGGAGAGAGAATACACCCCGGACTGAGCAAAGCACGACTAACCCTTACAGGGTAACAAACCTGCAGCGGTGAGAGAATACACCCCGGACCGAGCAAAGCACGACCACCCCTTACAGGGAAACAAACCTGCAGCTGTGAGAGAATACACCCCGGACTGAGCAAAGCACGGCTACCCCTTACAGGGAAACAAACCTGCTGCGGTGAGAGAATACACCCCGGACCGAGCAAAGCACGACCACCCCTTACAGGGTAACAAACCTGCAGCGGTGAGAGAATACACCCCGGACCGAGCAAAGCACGGCTAACCCTTACAGGGAAACAAACCTGCTGCGGTGAGAGAATACACCCCGGACCGAGCAAAGCACGACCACCCCTTACAGGGTAACAAACCTGCAGCGGTGAGAGAATACACCCCGGACTGAGCAAAGCACGACCACCCCTTACAGGGAAACAAACCTGCTGCGGTGAGAGAGTACACCCCGGACCGAGCAAAGCACGACCACCCCTTACAGGGAAACAAACCTGCTGCGGAGAGAGAATACACCCCGGACTGAGCAAAGCACGACTAACCCTTACAGGGTAACAAACCTGCAGCGGTGAGAGAATACACCCCGGACTGAGCAAAGCACGGCCACCCCTTACAGGGAAACAAACCTGCAGCGGTGAGAGAATACACCCCGGACTGAGCAAAGCACGACTAACCCTTACAGGGAAACAAACCTGCTGCGGTGAGAGAATACACCCCGGACCGAGCAAAGCACGACCACCCCTTACAGGGTAACAAACCTGCAGCGGTGAGAGAATACACCCCGGACTGAGCAAAGCACGACCACCCCTTACAGGGAAACAAACCTGCTGCGGTGAGAGAGTACACCCCGGACCGAGCAAAGCACGACCACCCCTTACAGGGAAACAAACCTGCTGCGGAGAGAGAATACACCCCGGACTGAGCAAAGCACGACCACCCCTTACAGGGAAACAAACCTGCAGCGGTGAGAGAATACACCCCGGACTGAGCAAAGCACGACTAACCCTACAGGGAAACAAACCTGCTGCGGTGAGAGAATACACCCCGGACCGAGCAAAGCACGGCTAACCCTTACAGGGAAACAAACCTGCTGCGGTGAGAGAATACACCCCGGACCGAGCAAAGCACGACCACCCCTTACAGGGTAACAAACCTGCAGCGGTGAGAGAATACACCCCGGACTGAGCAAAGCACGACTAACCCTACAGGGAAACAAACCTGCTGCGGTGAGAGAATACACCCCGGACTGAGCCAAGCACGACCAACCCTTACAGGGAAACAAACCTGCTGCGGTGAGAGAGTACACCCCGGACTGAGCAAAGCACGACCAACCCTTACAGGGAAACAAACCTGCTGCGGTGAGAGAATACACCCCGCACTGAGCAAAGCACGACTAACCCTTACAGGGAAACAAACCTGCAGCGGTGAGAGAATACACCCCGGACCGAGCAAAGCACGGCCAACCCTTACAGGGAAAAAAACCTGCTGCGGTGAGAGAATACACCCCGGACCGAGCAAAGCACGGCCAACCCTTACAGGGAAACAAACCTGCGGTGAGAGAATACACCCCGGACCGAGCAAAGCACGACTAACCCTTACAGGGAAACAAACCTGCAGCGGTGAGAGAATACACCCCGGACTGAGCAAAGCACGACTAACCCTTACAGGGAAACAAACCTGCTGCAGTGAGAGAATACACCCCGGACTGAGCCAAGCACGGCTAACCCTTACAGGGAAACAAACCTGCGGTGAGAGAATACACCCCGGACCGAGCAAAGCACGACTAACCCTACAGGGAAACAAACCTGCGGTGAGAGAATACACCCCGGACCGAGCAAAGCACGACCAACCCTTACAGGGAAACAAACCTGCTGCGGTGAGAGAATACACCCCGGACCGAGCAAAGCACGACTAACCCTTACAGGGAAACAAACCTGCTGCGGTGAGAGAATACACCCCGGACTGAGCAAAGCACGACTAACCCTTACAGGGAAACAAACCTGCTGCGGTGAGAGAATACAACCCGGACCGAGCAAAGCACGGCCACCCCTTACAGGGAAACAAACCTGCTGCGGTGAGAGAATACACCCCGGACTGAGCAAAGCACGACTAACCCTTACAGGGAAACAAACCTGCTGCGGTGAGAGAATACACCCCGGACCGAGCAAAGCACGGCCAACCCTTACAGGGAAACAAACCTGCTGCGGTGAGAGAATACACCCCGGACTGAGCAAAGCACGACCACCCCTTACAGGGAAACAAACCTGCTGCGGTGAGAGAATACACCCCGGACCGAGCAAAGCACGACCACCCCTTACAGGGAAACAAACCTGCTGCGGTGAGAGAATACACCCCGGACTGAGCAAAGCACGGCTAACCCTTACTGGGAAACAAACCTGCTGCGGTGAGAAAATACACCCCGGACCGAGCAAAGCACGACCAACCCTTACAGGGAAACAAACCTGCTGCGGTGAGAGAATACACCCCGGACTGAGCAAAGCACGACTAACCCTTACAGGGAAACAAACCTGCTGCGGTGAGAGAATACACCCCGGACCGAGCAAAGCACGGCCAACCCTTACAGGGAAACAAACCTGCTGCGGTGAGAGAATACACCCCGGACCGAGCAAAGCACGACTAACCCTTACAGGGAAACAAACCTGCTGCGGTGAGAGAATACACCCCGGACCGAGCAAAGCACGACTAACCCTTACAGGGAAACAAACCTGCTGCGGTGAGAGAATACACCCCGGACTGAGCAAAGCACGGCTAACCCTTACAGGGAAACAAACCTGCGGTGAGAGAATACACCCCGGACCGAGCAAAGCACGAATAACCCTACAGGGAAACAAACCTGCAGCGGTGAGAGAATACACCCCGGACTGAGCAAAGCACGACTAACCCTTACAGGGAAACAAACCTGCTGCGGTGAGAGAATACACCCCGGACTGAGCCAAGCACGGCTAACCCTTACAGGGAAACAAACCTGCGGTGAGAGAATACACCCCGGACCGAGCAAAGCACGACTAACCCTACAGGGAAACAAACCTGCAGCGGTGAGAGAATACACCCCGGACTGAGCAAAGCACGACTAACCCTTACAGGGAAACAAACCTGCTGCGGTGAGAGAATACACCCCGGACCGAGCAAAGCACGACTAACCCTTACAGGGAAACAAACCTGCTGCGGTGAGAGAATACACCCCGGACTGAGCAAAGCACGGCCGACCCTTACAGGGAAACAAACCTGCAGCGGTGAGAGAATACACCCCGGACTGAGCAAAGCACGGCCAACCCTTACAGGGAAACAAACCTGCTGCGGTGAGAGAATACACCCCGGACCGAGCAAAGCACGACTAACCCTTACAGGGAAACAAACCTGCTGCGGTGAGAGAATACACCCCGGACCGAGCAAAGCACGACTAACCCTTACAGGGAAACAAACCTGCTGCGGTGAGAGAATACACCCCGGACTGAGCAAAGCACGGCTAACCCTTACAGGGAAACAAACCTGCAGCGGTGAGAGAATACACCCCGGACTGAGCAAAGCACGGCCAACCCTTACAGGGAAACAAACCTGCTGCGGTGAGAGAATACACCCCGGACCGAGCAAAGCACGACTAACCCTTACAGGGAAACAAACCTGCTGCGGTGAGAGAATACACCCCGGACCGAGCAAAGCACGACTAACCCTTACAGGGAAACAAACCTGCCGCGGTGAGAGAATACACCCCGGACCGAGCAAAGCACAACTACCCCTTACAGGGAAACAAAGCTGCTGCGGTGAGAGAATACACCCCGGACCGAGCAAAGCACGGCTAACCCTTACAGGGAAACAAACCTGCTGCGGTGAGAGAATACACCCCGGACTGAGCAAAGCATGGCCAACCCTTACAGGGAAACAAACCTGCTGCGGTGAGAGAATACACCCCGGACTGAGCAAAGCACGACTACCCCTTACAGGGAAACAAAGCTGCTGCGGTGAGAGAATACACCCCGGACCGAGCAAAGCACGACTAACCCTTACAGGGAAACAAACCTGCTGCGGTGAGAGAATACACCCCGGACCGAGCAAAGCACGGCTAACCCTTACAGGGAAACAAACCTGCTGCGGTGAGAGAATACACCCCGGACCGAGCAAAGCACGGCTAACCATTACAGGGAAACAAACCTGCTGCGGTGAGAGAATACACCCCGGACCGAGCAAAGCACGACTAACCCTTACAGGGAAACAAACCTGCTGCGGTGAGAGAATACACCCTGGACCGAGCAAAGCACGACTAACCCTTACAGGGAAACAAACCTGCTGCGGTGAGAGAATACACCCCGGACCGAGCAAAGCACGACTAACCCTTACAGGGAAACAAACCTGCAGCGGTGAGAGAATACACCCCGGACCGAGCAAAGCACGACTAACCCTTACAGGGAAACAAACCTGCAGCGGTGAGAGAATACACCCCGGACTGAGCAAAGCACGACTAACCCTTACAGGGAAACAAACCTGCTGCGGTGAGAGAATACACCCCGGACTGAGCAAAGCACGACTAACCCTTACAGGGAAACAAACCTGCTGCGGTGAGAGAATACACCCCGGACTGAGCAAAGCACGGCTAACCCTTACAGGGAAACAAACCTGCTGCGGTGAGAGAATACACCCCGGACTGAGCAAAGCACGGCCACCCCTTACAGGGAAACAAACCTGCTGCGGTGAGAGAATACTCCACGGACTGAGCAAAGCACAGCCAACCCTTACAGGGAAACAAACCTGCTGCGGTGAGAGAATACACCCCGGACTGAGCCAAGCACGGCTAACCCTTACAGGGAAACAAACCTGCAGCGGTGAGAGAATACACCCCGGACTGAGCAAAGCACGACTAACCCTTACAGGGAAACAAACCTGCAGCGGTGAGAGAATACACCCCGGACCGAGCAAAGCACAGCTAACCCTTACAGGGAAACAAACCTGCAGCGGTGAGAGAATACACCCCGCACTGAGCAAAGCACGACTAACCCTTACAGGGAAACAAACCTGCTGCGGTGAGAGAATACACCCCGGACCGAGCAAAGCACGGCCAACCCTTACAGGGAAACAAACCTGCTGCGGTGAGAAAATACACCCCGGACTGAGCAAAGCACGACTAACCCTTACAGGGAAACAAACCTGCAGCGGTGAGAGAATACACCCCGGACCGAGCAAAGCACGGCCGACCCTTACAGGGAAACAAACCTGCTGCGGTGAGAGAATACACCCCGGACCGAGCAAAGCACGACTAACCCTTACAGGGAAACAAACCTGCAGCGGTGAGAGAATACACCCCGGACCGAGCAAAGCACGACTAACCCTACAGGGAAACAAACCTGCTGCGGTGAGAGAATACACCCCGGACCGAGCAAAGCACGACTACCCCTTACAGGGAAACAAACCTGCTGCGGTGAGAGAATACACCCCGGACCGAGCAAAGCATGACTAACCCTTACAGGGAAACAAACCTGCAGCGGTGAGAGAATACACCCCGGACCGAGCAAAGCACGACTAACCCTTACAGGGAAACAAACCTGCAGCGGTGAGAGAATACAACCCGGACCGAGCAAAGCACAACTAACCCTTACAGGGAAACAAACCTGCTGCAGTGAGAGAATACACCCCGGACTGAGCAAAGCACGGCTAACCCTTACAGGGAAACAAACCTGCTGCGGTGAGAGAATACACCCCGGACTGAGCAAAGCACGGCCACGCCTTACAGGGAAACAAACCTGCAGCGGTGAGAGAATACACCCCGGACCGAGCAAAGCACGACCAACCCTTACAGGGAAACAAACCTGCTGCGGTGAGAGAATACACCCCGGACCGAGCAAAGCACGACTAACCCTTACAGGGAAACACACATGCTGCGGTGAGAGAATACACCCCGGACCGAGCAAAGCACGACTAACCCTTACAGGGAAACAAACCTGCTGCGGTGAGAGAATACACCCCGGACTGAGCAAGGCACGACTAACCCTTACAGGGAAACAAACCTGCTGCGGTGAGAAAATACACCCCGGACTGAGCAAGGCACGACTAACCCTTACAGGGAAACAAACCAGCTGCGGTGAGAGAATACACCCGGACCGAGCAAAGCACGACTAACCCTTACAGGGAAACAAAGCTGCTGCGGTGAGAGAATACACCCCGGACTGAGCAAAGCACGGCTACTCCTTACAGGGAAACAAAGCTGCTGCGGTGAGAGAATACACCCCGGACTGAGCAAAGCACGACTAACCCTTACAGGGAAACAAACCTGCTGCGGTGAGAGAATACACCCCGGACCGAGCAAAGCACGACTACCCCTTACAGGGAAACAAACCTGCTGCGGTGAGAGAATACACCCCGAACCGAGCAAAGCACGACTTCCCGTTACAGGGAAACAAACCTGCAGCGGTGAGAGAATACACCCCGGACTGAGCAAAGCACGACTAACCCTTACAGGGAAACAAACCTGCTGCGGTGAGAAAATATACCCCGGACCGAGCAAAGCACGGCCACCCCTTACAGGGAATCAAACCTGCTGCGGTGAGAGAATACACCCCGGACCGAGCAAAGCACGGCTAACCCTTACAGGGAAACAAACCTGCTGCGGTGAGAGAATACACCCCGGACCGAGCAAAGCACGGCCACCCCTTACAGGGAAACAAACCTGCTGCGGTGAGAGAATACACCCCGGACCGAGCAAAGCACGGCTAACCCTTACAGGGAAACAAACCTGCTGCGGTGAGAGAATACACCCCGGACTGAGCAAAGCACGGCTAACCCTTACAGGGAAACAAACCTGCTGCGGTGAGAGAATACACCCCGGACTGAGCAAAGCACGGCTAACCCTTACAGGGAAACAGACCTGCTGCGGTGAGAGAATGCACCCCGGACTGAGCAAAGCACGACTAACCCTTACAGGGAAACAGACCTGCTGCGGTGAGAGAATACACCCCGGACTGAGCCAAGCACGACTAACCCTTACAGGGAAACAGACCTGCTGCGGTGAGAGAATACACCCCGGACTGAGCCAAGCACGACCAACCCTTACAGGGAAAAAAACCTGCAGCGGTGAGTGAATACACCCCGGACTGAGCAAAGCACGACTAACCCTTACAGGGAAACAAACCTGCTGCGGTGAGAGAATACACCCCGGACTAAGCCAAGCACGACTAACCCTTACAGGGAAACAGACCTGCTGCGGTGAGAGAATACACCCCGGACTGAGCAAAGCACGACTAACCCTTACAGGGAAACAAACCTGCTGCGGTGAGAGAATACACCCCGGACTGAGCCAAGCACGGCTAACCCTTACAGGGAAACAAACCTGCTGCGGTGAGAGAATACACCCCGGACAGAGCAAAGCACGGCTAACCCTTACAGGGAAACAAACCTGCTGCGGTGAGAGAATACACCCCGGACTGAGCAAAGCACGACTAACCCTTACAGGGAAACAGACCTGCTGCGGTGAGAGAATACACCCCGGACAGAGCAAAGCACGGCTAACCCTTACAGGGAAACAAACCTGCTGCGGTGAGAGAATACACCCCGGACTGAGCAAAGCACGACTAACCCTTACAGGGAAACAAACCTGCAGCGGTGAGAGAATACACCCCGGACTGAGCAAAGCACGACTAACCCTTACAGGGAAACAAACCAGCTGCGGTGAGAGAATACACCCCGGACTGAGCAAAGCACGACTAACCCTTACAGGGAAACAGACCTGCTGCGGTGAGAGAATACACCCCGGACTGAGCAAAGCACGACTAACCCTTACAGGGAAACAAACCTGCTGCGGCGAGAAAATACACCCCGGACCGAGCAAAGCACGGCCACCCCTTACAGGGAAACAAACCTGCTGCGGTGAGAGAATACACCCCGGACTGAGCCAAGCACGGCTAACCCTTACAGGGAAACAAACCAGCTGCGGTGAGAGAATACACCCCGGACCGAGCAAAGCACGACTAACCCTTACAGGGAAACAAACCTGCTGCGGTGAGAGAATACACCCCGGACTGAGCAAAGCACGACTAACCCTTACAGGGAAACAAACCTGCAGCGGTGAGAGAATACACCCCGGACTGAGCAAAGCACGACTAACCCTTACAGGGAAACAGACCTGCTGCGGTGAGAGAATACACCCCGGACTGAGCAAAGCACGACTAACCCTTACAGGGAAACAAACCTGCTGCGGTGAGAGAATACACCCCGGACTGAGCCAAGCACGGCTAACCCTTACAGGGAAACAAACCTGCTGCGGTGAGAGAATACACCCCGGACTGAGCAAAGCACGACTAACCCTTACAGGGAAACAGACCTGCTGCGGTGAGAGAATACACCCCGGACAGAGCAAAGCACGGCTAACCCTTACAGGGAAACAAACCTGCTGCGGTGAGAGAATACACCCCGGACTGAGCAAAGCACGACTAACCCTTACAGGGAAACAGACCTGCTGCGGTGAGAGAATACACCCGGACTGAGCAAAGCACGACTAACCCTTACAGGGAAACAAACCTGCTGCGGCGAGAAAATACACCCCGGACCGAGCAAAGCACGGCCACCCCTTACAGGGAAACAAACCTGCTGCGGTGAGAGAATACACCCCGGACTGAGCCAAGCACGGCTAACCCTTACAGGGAAACAAACCAGCTGCGGTGAGAGAATACACCCCGGACCGAGCAAAGCACGACTAACCCTTACAGGGAAACAAACCTGCTGCGGTGAGAGAATACACCCCGTACTGAGCAAAGCACGACTAACCCTTACAGGGAAACAAACCTGCTGCGGTGAGAGAATACACCCCGGACCGAGCAAAGCACGACTAACCCTTACAGGGAAACAAACCTGCTGCGGTGAGAGAATACACCCCGGACTGAGCAAAGCACGACTAACCCTTACAGGGAAACAAACCTGCTGCGGTGAGAGAATACACCCCGGACCGAGCAAAGCACGACTAACCCTTACAGGGAAACAAACCTGCTGCGGTGAGAAAATACACCCCGGACCGAGCAAAGCATGGCCACCCCTTACAGGGAAACAAACCTGCTGCGGTGAGAGAATACACCCCGGACTGAGCCAAGCACGGCTAACCCTTACAGGGAAACAAACCAGCTGCGGTGAGAGAATACACCCCGGACTGAGCAAAGCACGACTAACCCTTACAGGGAAACAAACCTGCTGCGGTGAGAGAATACACCCCGGACTGAGCAAAGCACGGCTAACCCTTACAGGGAAACAAACCTGCAGCGGTGAGAGAATACACCCCGCACTGAGCAAAGCACGGCCAACCCTTACAGGGTAACAAACCTGCTGCGGTGAGAGAATACACCCCGGACTGAGCAAAGCACGGCCACCCCTTACAGGGAAACAAACCTGCAGCGGTGAGAGAATATACCCCGGACTGAGCAAAGCACAGCCAACCCTTACAGGGAAACAAACCTGCTGCGGCGAGAGAATACACCCCGGACTGAGCAAAGCACGGCTAACCCTTACAGGGAAACAAACCTGCTGCGGTGAGAGAATACACCCCGGACTGAGCAAAGCACGGCTACCCCTTACAGGGAAACAAAGCTGCTGCGGTGAGAGAATACACCCCGGACCGAGCAAAGCACGACTAACCCTTACAGGGAAACAAACCTGCTGCGGTGAGAGAATACACCCCGGACCGAGCAAAGCACGGCTAACCCTTACAGGGAAACAAACCTGCTGCGGTGAGAGAATACACCCCGGACTGAGCAAAGCACGACTAACCCTTACAGGGAAACAAACCTGCTGCGGTGAGAGAATACACCCCGGACTGAGCCAAGCACGACTAACCCTTACAGGGAAAAAAACCTGCAGCGGTGAGAGAATACACCCCGGACTGAGCAAAGCACAGCTAACCCTTACAGGGAAACAAACCTGCTGCGGTGAGAGAATACACCCCGGACTGAGCCAAGCACGACTAACCCTTACAGGGAAAAAAACCTGCTGCGGTGAGAGAATACACCCCGGACTGAGCAAAGCACGGCTAACCCTTACAGGGAAACAAACCTGCAGCGGTGAGAGAATACACCCCGCACTGAGCAAAGCACGGCCAACCCTTACAGGGTAACAAACCTGCTGCGGTGAGAGAATACACCCCGGACTGAGCAAAGCACGGCCACCCCTTACAGGGAAACAAACCTGCAGCGGTGAGAGAATACACCCCGGACTGAGCAAAGCACAGCCAACCCTTACAGGGAAACAAACCTGCTGCGGTGAGAGAATACACCCCGGACTGAGCAAAGCACGACTAACCCTTACAGGGAAACAAACCTGCTGCGGTGAGAGAATACACCCCGGACCGAGCAAAGCACGGCCACCCCTTACAGGGAAACAAACCTGCTGCGGTGAGAGAATACACCCCGGACTGAGCAAAGCACGACTAACCCTTACAGGGAAACAAACCTGCAGCGGTGAGAGAATACACCCCGGACTGAGCAAAGCACGACTAACCCTTACAGGGAAACAGACCTGCTGCGGTGAGAGAATACACCCCGGACTTAGCCAAGCACGACTAACCCTTACAGGGAAAAAAACCTGCAGCGGTGAGAGAATACACCCCGGACTGATCAAAGCACGACTAACCCTTACAGGGAAACAAACCTGCTGCGGTGAGAGAATACACCCCGGACTGAGCCAAGCACGACTAACCCTTACAGGGAAAAAAACCTGCAGCGGTGAGAGAATACACCCCGGACTGAGCAAAGCACGGCTAACCCTTACAGGGAAACAAACCTGCTGCGGTGAGAGAATACACCCCGGACTGAGCCAAGCACGACTAACCCTTACAGGGAAAAAAACCTGCAGCGGTGAGAGAATACACCCCGGACTGAGCAAAGCACGACTAACCCTTACAGGGAAACAAACCTGCAGCGGTGAGAGAATACACCCCGGACTGAGCAAAGCACGACTAACCCTTACAGGGAAACAGACCTGCTGCGGTGAGAGAATACACCCCGGACTGAGCAAAGCACGACTAACCCTTACAGGGAAACAAACCTGCTGCGGTGAGAGAATACACCCCGGACTGAGCAAAGCACGACTAACCCTTACAGGGAAACAAACCTGCTGCGGTGAGAGAACACACCCCGGACTGAGCAAAGCACGGCTAACCCTTACAGGGAAACAAACCTGCAGCGGTGAGAGAATACACCCCGGACCGAGCAAAGCACGACTACCCCTTACAGGGAAACAAACCTGCAGCGGTGAGAGAATACACCCCGGACTGAGCAAAGCACGGCTAACCCTTACAGGGAAACAAACCTGCAGCGGTGAGAGAATACACCCCGGACTGAGCAAAGCACGACTAACCCTTACAGGAAAACAAACCTGCTGCGGTGAGAGAATACACCCCGGACTGAGCAAAGCACGACTAACCCTTACAGGGAAACAAACCTGCTGCGGTGAGAGAATACACCCCGGACCAAGCAAAGCACGACTAACCCTTACAGGGAAACAAACCAGCTGCGGTGAGAGAATACACCCCGCACTGAGCAAAGCAAGACTACCCCTTACAGGGAAACAAACCTGCAGCGGTGAGAGAATACACCCCGGACTGAGCAAAGCACGACTAACCCTTACAGGGAAACAAACCTGCTGCGGTGAGAGAATACACCCCGGACTGAGCAAAGCACGACCAACCCTTACAGGGAAACAAACCTGCTGCGTTGAGAGAATACACCCCGGACCGAGCAAAGCACGACTAACCCTTACAGGGAAACAAACCTGCAGCGGTGAGAGAATACACACCGGACCGAGCAAAGCACGGCCAACCCTTACAGGGAAACAAACCTGCTGCGGTGAGAAAATACACCCCGGACTGAGCAAAGCACTGCCACCCCTTACAGGGAAACAAAGCTGCTGTGGTGAGAGAATACACCCCGGACCGAGCAAAGCACGGCCAACCCTTACAGGGAAACAAACCTGCTGCGGTGAGAGAATACACCCCGGACCGAGCAAAGCACGACTAACCCTTACAGGGAAACAAACCTGCTGCGGTGAGAGAATACACCCCGGACCGAGCAAAGCACGACTACCCCTTACAGGGAAACAAACCTGCTGGGGTGAGAGAATACACCCCGGACTGAGCAAAGCACGACTAACCCTTACAGGGAAACAAACCTGCAGCGGTGAGAGAATACACCCCGGAACGAGCAAAGCACGACTAACCCTTACAGGGAAACAAACCTGCAGCGGTGAGAGAATACACCCCGGACTGAGCAAAGCACGACCAACCCTTACAGGGAAACAAACCTGCAGCGGTGAGAGAATACACCCCGGACCGAGCAAAGCACGGCTAACCCTTACAGGGAAACAAACCTGCTGCGGTGAGAGAATACACCCCGGACCGAGCAAAGCACGGCTACCCCTTACAGGGAAACAAACCTGCTGCGATGAGAGAACACACCCCTGACTGAGCAAAGCACGACTACCCCTTACAGGGAAACAAACCTGCTGCGGTGAGAGAATACACCCCGGACTGAGCAAAGCACGACTAACCCTTACAGGGAAACAAACCTGCAGCGGTGAGAGAATACACCCCGGACTGAGCAAAGCACGACTAACCCTTACAGGGAAACAAACCTGCAGCGGTGAGAGAATACACCCCGCACTGAGCAAAGCACGACTAACCCTTACAGGGAAACAAACCTGCAGCGGTGAGAGAATACACCCCGGACTGAGCAAAGCACGACTAACCCTTACAGGGAAACATACCTGCGGTGAGAGAATACACCCCGGACCGAGCAAAGCACGACTAACCCTACAGGGAAACAAACCTGCAGCGGTGAGAGAATACACCCCGGACTGAGCAAAGCACGGCTAACCCTTACAGGGAAACAAACCTGCAGCGGTGAGAGAATACACCCCGGACTGAGCAAAGCACGACTAACCCTACAGGGAAACAAAACTGCAGCGGTGAGAGAATACACCCCGGACCGAGCAAAGCACGGCTAACCCTTACAGGGAAACAAACCTGCTGCGGTGAGAGAATACACCCCGGACTGAGCAAAGCACGACTAACCCTTACAGGGAAACAAACCTGCAGCGGTGAGAGAATACACCCCGGACTGAGCAAAGCACGACTAACCCTTACAGGGAAACAAACCTGCTGCGGTGAGAGAATACACCCCGGACTGAGCAAAGCACGACTAACCCTTACAGGGAAACAAACCTGCAGCGGTGAGAGAATACACCCCGGACCGAGCAAAGCACGACTAACCCTTACAGGGAAACAAACCTGCAGCGGTGAGAGAATACACCCCGGACTGAGCAAAGCACGACCAACCCTTACAGGGAAACAAACCTGCAGCGGTGAGAGAATACACCCCGGACCGAGCAAAGCACGGCTAACCCTTACAGGGAAACAAACCTGCTGCGGTGAGAGAATACACCCCGGACCGAGCAAAGCACGACTAACCCTTACAGGGAAACACACATGCTGCGGTGAGAGAATACACCCCGGACTGAGCAAGGCACGACCACCCCTTACAGGGAAACAAACCTGCAGCGGTGAGAGAATACACCCCGGACCGAGCAAAGCACGACTAACCGTTACAGGGAAACACACATGCTGCGGTGAGAGAATACACCCCGGACTGAGCAAGGCACGGCTAACCCTTACAGGGAAACAGACCTGCTGCGGTGAGAGAATACACCCCGGACTGAGCCAAGCACGACTAACCCTTACAGGGAAACAAACCTGCAACGGTGAGAGAATACACCCCGGACCGAGCAAAGCACGGCTAACCCTTACAGGGAAACAAACCTGCTGCGGTGAGAGAATACACCCCGGACCGAGCAAAGCACGACTAACCCTTACAGGGAAACAAACCTGCTGCGGTGAGAGAATACACCCCGGACCGAGCAAAGCACGACTAACCCTTACAGGGAAACAAACCTGCTGCGGTGAGAGAATACACCCCGGACCGAGCAAAGCACGACTAACCCTTACAGGGAAACAAACCTGCAGCGGTGAGAGAATACACCCCGGACTGAGCAAAGCACGACTAACCCTTACAGGGAAACAAACCTGCAGCGGTGAGAGAATACACCCCGGACTGAGCAAAGCACGACCACCCCTTACAGGGAAACAAACCTGCAGCGGTGAGAGAATGCACCCCGGACTGAGCAAAGCACGGCTAACCCTTACAGGGAAACAAACCTGCTGCGGTGAGAGAATACACCCCGGACTGAGCAAAGCACGGCTAACCCTTACAGGGAAACAAACCTGCTGCGGTGAGAGAATACACCCCGGACTGAGCAAAGCACGACTACCCCTTACAGGGAAACAAACCTGCAGCGGTGAGAGAATACACCCCGGACTGAGCAAAGCACGACTAACCCTTACAGGGAAACAAACCTGCAGCGGTGAGAGAATACACCACGGACCGAGCAAAGCACGGCTAACCCTTACAGGGAAACAAAACTGCAGTGTGAAGAGAGAATACACCCCGGACTGAGCAAAGCACGACTAACCCTTACAGCGAAACAAACCTGCTGCGGTGAGAGAATACACCCCGGACTGAGCAAAGCACGACTAACCCTTACAGGGAAACAAACCTGCTGCGGTGAGAGAATACACCCCGGACTGAGCAAAGCACGACTAACCCTTACAGGGAAACAAACCTGCAGCGGTGAGAGAATACACCCCGGACCGAGCAAAGTACGTCCAACCCTTACAGGGAAACAAACCTGCTGCGGTGAGAAAATACACCCCGGACTGAGCAAAGCACGGCCACCCCTTACAGGGAAACAAAGCTGCTGCGGTGAGAGAATACACCCCGGACTGAGCAAAGCACGACTAACCCTTACAGGGAAACAAACCTGCAGCGGTGAGAGAATACACCCCGCACTGAGCAAAGCACGACTAACCCTTACAGGGAAACAAACCTGCTGCGGTGAGAGAATACACCCCGGACTGAGCAAAGCACGACCACCCCTTACAGGGAAACAAACCTGCAGCGGTGAGAGAATACACCCCGGACTGAGCAAAGCACGGCCGACCCTTACAGGGAAACAAACCTGCAGCGGTGAGAGAATACACCCCGGACTGAGCAAAGCGCGACTAACCCTTACAGGGAAACAAACCTGCTGCGGTGAGAGAATACACCCCGGACCGAGCAAAGCACGACTAACCCTTACAGGGAAACAAACCTGCAGCGGTGAGAGAATAAACCCCGGACTGAGCAAAGCACGACTAACCCTTACTGGGAAACAAACCTGCCGCGGTGAGAGAATACACCCCGGACTGAGCAAAGCACAACTAACCCTTACAGGGAAACAAACCTGCTGCGGTGAGAGAATACACCCCGGACTGAGCAAAGCACGGCTAACCCTTACAGGGAAACAAACCTGCTGCGGTGAGAAAATACACCCCGGACCGAGCAAAGCACGGCTAACCCTTACTGGGAAACAAACCTGCCGCGGTGAGAGAATACACCCCGGACTGAGCAAAGCACAACTAACCCTTACAGGGAAACAAACCTGCTGCGGTGAGAGAATACACCCCGGACTGAGCAAAGCACGGCTAACCCTTACAGGGAAACAAACCTGCTGCGGTGAGAAAATACACCCCGGACCGAGCAAAGCACGGCTAACCCTTACTGGGAAACAAACCTGCAGCGGTGAGAGAATACACCCCGGACCGAGCAAAGCACGACTAACCCTACAGGGAAACAAACCTGCAGTGTGAAGAGAGAATACACCCCGGACTGAGCAAAGCACGACTAACCCTTACAGGGAAACAAACCTGCTGCGGTGAGAGAATACACCCCGGACTGAGCAAAGCACGACTAACCCTTACAGGGAAACAAACCTGCTGCGGTGAGAGAATACACCCCGGACTGAGCAAAGCACGACTAACCCTTACAGGGAAACAAACCTGCAGCGGTGAGAGAATACACCCCAGACCGAGCAAAGCACGACTAACCCTTACAGGGAAACAAACCTGCAGCGGTGAGAGAATACACCCCGGACCGAGCAAAGCACGACTAACCCTTACAGGGAAACAAACCTGCAGCGGTGAGAGAATACACCCCGGACTGAGCAAAGCACGACTAACCCTTACTGGGAAACAAACCTGCCGCGGTGAGAGAATACACCCCGGACTGAGCAAAGCACGGCTAACCCTTACTGGGAAACAAACCTGCAGCGGTGTCCACAACAGAGAACGGCAGAGGAACCTTCTGTCACAAGTGTGAATACGGGGGGCCCGTGCCCCGGCCTGCAGCGGTGTACACACCAGAGAACAACACAGGCGCCTTCTGTCACAAGTGTGAACACGGGGCGTGTGCCCCGGCCTGCAGCGGTGTACACACCAGAGAACAACACAGGCGCCTTCTGTCACAAGTGTGAACACGGGGCCCGTGCCCCGGCCTGCAGCGGTGTACACACCAGAGAACGACAGAGGCACCTTCTGTCACAAGTGTGCACACGGGGGCCTGTGCCCCGGCCTGCAGCGGTGTACACACCAGAGAACGACAGAGGCACCTTCTGTCACAAGTGTGAACGCGGGGCCCGTGCCCTGGCCTGCAGCGCTGTACACACCATAGAACGACAGAGGCACCTTCTGTCATAAGAAGTGTGCACACGGGTGCCTGTGCCCCGGCCTGCAGCGGTGTACACACCAGAGAATGACAGAGGCACCTTCTGTCACAAGTGTGAACACGGGCCCGTGCCCCGGCCTGCAGCGGTGTACACACCAGAGCACAGCAGAAGCACCTTCTGTCATAAGAAGTGTGCACACGGGGGCCTGTGCCCCGGCCTGCAATGGTGTACACACCAGAGAACGACAGCGGCACCTTCTGTCACAAGTGTGAAGACGGGGCCTGTGCCCCGGCCTGCAGCGGTGTACACACCAGAGACCAACAGAAGCACCTTCTGTCATAAGAAGTGTGCACACGGGGGCCTGTGCCCCAGCCTGCAGTCGTGTACACACCAGAGAACGACAGAGGCACCTTCTGTCACAAGTGTGAACACGGGCCCATGTCCCGGCCTGCAGCGGTGTGCACACCAGAGAACGGCAGAGGCACCTTCTGTCACAAGTGTGCACACGGGGCCAGAGCCCCGGCCTGCAGCGGTGTACACACCAGAGAACGACAGAGGCACCTTCTGTCACAAGTGTGCACACGGGGCCTGTGCCCCGGCCTGCAGCGGTGTACACACCAGAGAACGACAGAAGCACCTTCTGTCATAAGAAGTGTGCACACGGGGGCCTGTGCCCTGACCTGCAGCGGTGTACACACCAGAGAACAACAGAGGCACCTTCTGTCACAAGTGTGAACACGGGGCCCGCCTGCAGCGGTGTACACACCAGAGAACGACAGAGGCACCTTCTGTCACAAGTGTGCACACGGGGGCCTGTGCCCCGGCCTGCAGCGGTGTACACACCAGAGAACAACAGAGGCACCTTCTGTCACAAGTGTGAACACGGGGCCCGCCTGCAGCGGTGTACACACCAGAGAACGACAGAGGCACCTTCTGTCACAAGTGTGCACACGGGGGCCTGTGCCCCGGCCTGCAGCGGTGTACACACCAGAGAACGACAGAGGCACCTTCTGTCACAAGTGTGAACACGGGGCCTGCCTGCAGCGGTGTACACAACAGAGAACGACAGAGGCCCCTTCTGTCACAAGTGTGCACACAGGGGCCTGTGCCCACTATCTCCATAAGCTTCAGTGGTTACTGTTAATTAGTGAAGTCCCCACAGCTGCTGAGGGTCCTTGGGGCCAGCAAGACCTCCTGTTACCTCCAGTAAGCCCCAAACCCCCACTAATGCACCATCTCACTCACTAATACAGCAACTGATATATCCATTCATACACCTTTACAGCCACCCATAGAGCTACTCACACACCTACCCAGTCACTCACACAGCCACTTACTCACATATGCATTTATACACATACCCACTCAATTATTCATACAGATACTAACACATAGTCACCTAAAAAGTCCCTGACACCAGCACACACTGACCCATTCAGCCACTCTCACAACCACTCACTCACACAGTCACTCATATACGCCAACACTCACCTATACTGCCTTTCACATATGCAGTTACTCACCCATATACCACTGACATATCCATTCACTCACCAACACAGCCATACACACACTCAGTCACCCATACAGCGTTTCACAGACACACTCACTAACTTATACAGCCACTGACTCACCCACTGACTCATCCAGGCAGGCAGTCACACAGTCCCTCACCCACCTACACAGACACTCCTACACCCTTACAGGTACTCAGGCAACCAATAAATCACCAATACAGCCACTCATGTACCCACTCACACAGCCAGGGCCGGACTGGGAACCAAAACCGGCCCTGGCAAAGTGCTTGGCCGCCACCCCCACTCCCCGCGGGGGGTAGGGGGTGCCACCGAGTTCTTTGCCAGGGCCGGTTTATGGATGATTTTGTTACAGGGCCGATTTTGCAGCTATGCTGAAAAAACGGCCCTGTAACAAAAACAGCTCCCAGGGGCCCAAAACCGGCCCCCACCTGTGCGGCGCACCGGGGGATTGGCCAGTGCCTGCTACGGCCAGTCCGGCCCTGCACACAGCCACTTAGGCACCAACTGACAGACTGATACAGACATTCACACAACCTAGTCACTCACCCATACATTCACTGAGACACTTAATCACTCACTTATACAGTCAGTCACACACCCACTGAATCATCCATACAGGTACTCATACATCCACTGATTCACCAATACACCTTGGTACATATATTTAACACTCAAACTTTTTAAAAACATTCACAGTCACTAGATGATGTTATCAGTGATGTCATTTGAGATGTCCTGAGTGATGTAATAGATGAGATCATAAGCAGTGCATTGCGGGGGCACAAATTATAGTCAGCTCACCAACTATACGAGTAAAACCTGAGCCTAAATATAACATCTCTGTAACCTTTGGTCTTTTCAGTGAATATATATATATATATATACGTGGGTTCAAAGGGAATAACTAGGTTATCCACCTGGAGTGTAACAGTACTGATGGTAAACTACTGGCACTCCCACGCAAACACCAACTGTCCCATGATCCAGGGAAAGAAAGTTAATTTGAGAAAACATCACTTACAAAATGTAATGTGGGAGTGGCTCAGGAGAAAGAAGTGATTTGCAGGGTTTTTTACATCAAATTTCCTAGATAAACACAAGGCTTTAAGAGGGGCGGATACTGCCAGGTCTGAGCACTGGCAATAAATAAAAGTCCGACTCTATATGTAGGGTTTAATTTAGCGAGCTTACAGAAAGCACTGTTTGTGAGCTCAGCACACCAGGTCCGGCAAGGAGGTGAATAAGGGAAATATATGTATTTTTAGACTGTATAGTTTCTCCTTGCGCGCTCGGAGCACGACTGAGGCTAAGCCTCCACAGGAAAGAGCAGAGGGGAATGTGAATATGTTTTAAATGTAAGAGGCGGCTTCTCCCCTCTGAGTCCCGGCTGCCTCTTCTTTCAGCCTTGTGTTCCTGTGCTGGCCTGTGTACTTGCACCTCCCAGCGTCTCAAGCTGCATGGGGACTTAAGCAATCTCTGCGCACCGGATTCTAGAATCACTTGATTTAGGCCACACCAGGGGCAGCCGCCACAAACAAAGGGTGGTGAGGCAGTGGAGGGAACTTGGGAAGGGTCCTGGGTGAGGGGGGTTAGTAATAGTATATATATATTTTTTTTTAAAGGAACTTACCTGATGCCGCTGGCAGCCTCCTCCCGTCACGCCTCTTCTCCTCTTCCTAGTCCCAGCAGCCCCTGAGACAGACTCCCATCCAATCCCCGTGCTGCAGATTATCTATTTGTTATGCCTTTTTTTGATTTTTATTAATCGAATAAAAGAAATTGACTGACTGACTGACATTTGCTGGCTCTGAGCCAGGCAGTGGGGCAACGTTCCTCCGCCATTGCGGAGTAGCCGCCGCTGGGCCACACCCTTCATTGCACAGGCCACACTTCTTTTAGAGCCACCCCTCCCCCAACTGTTTCCTTATCCTAGTTAACACACTGGGTAAACATACTCTGGAACGTGTGCCCCCTCCCGCTCCCATATAGAACATGTATAACTGGTGGTGTCATCTTTGGACAGGGAGAGTGGGAGGTTCTTGCAGGGGTGGGGTGAGAAAGAGGAAGGGGGGACACCAGACACCTTCTCTCTTTTACTTCCCTCACACTCTGTATCCTTCTATATTTTCGGGTCTGGGTGACCTTTGCCCCCGGGCAGCATGGTCGGTGCTCTAATGTGTCCAGATCGTCGGGCACCTTTCTGCACGCCTCATCGTCGGTGCACTGTACCCGTCTCAATCTCTGGATATGGGGGGCCTTTGTGCCTCACTGTCTGAGCTCCATAGCTGCCCCCATCTTTGATTTCTGTGCCTCAGTGCGACAGTCGGGGTCTCTGTGCCTTGGGGTACGGTGACGTTTGTGTGCGCTCTTCCTTGCCAGGATCTGTACTGGTTGAAACCTTGGGGTGCTGGTGACGTCTCGGGGGGTTTGTGGGCATTTACTGTGCGTTTCTGGATCGCCGAGCACAGGACACCTCTGGATGGATGGAAGAGAGAGGGGCGTGTTCCCCTCCCGCCCACCCCTCCAAGTAGGGAGGTCTGTCAGTGTGCACATTCGTGTCCGTGATGCTCTCTATCTGCTGAGGGGGCCGTGTGCTGGGGTCTGTGGGTTACTGAGCCACGGGTGTGTGGGTGGGTCAATGTATGTGTGTGGCAAGATCTGCGCTGGGGCCAAGGGTTTGGGGATTACGGTGTGAATCTCTGCGTGTGCCGTTTTACTTGCAAGTGTGAGTGAAGAGAGAGGCGCGTGAGATGTTGGAGGGAGTCCGGGCCAGACATCCGAGCTCAAAACGACGCCTTGGGGTGTCCGTCCTAGTTTAAACTGTTTACTTTTCGGAAAGGTTCCGAGATTGCGGATTTGCCTGTGAGGATTATAGGGGGGGGGGGGGGGCGAGGGGGGTTAGGGCATGTGAGAAGCTGAATGTACAACAGACATGGACCGGCGTCTGATCAAGGGCCCCAGACACTACATTTTGCTTCAGTCCGAGAAGGGGGTGGAGATACACAGACTGTCAAAGTTTCTAGTAAAAGAAAAATAATTATAAACCAAGTGACCGAAGGCAAAACTGTTTGTAAATGTCAGAAGAACCTTGAAATGTTCAATGCTAACGCTAGGTTTATTTTTAAATTTTTAATGTGGCAAAAAGTGTTTTTTGTTTTCCAAGTTGACTAGAAAAAAAAAAACCACGGAAATTATAAATGACAGGTTTTGCAAGCACTTCTGTCAGTGTGACAACACCAGCCAAGCATTTTGTACGCACGCACGCACGCAATCAATCAATCAGGAGTTTGTGAAGCACAACTACTCACCCGCGAGGGTCTCAAGGCGCTGTGGGGGTGTGGCTCCGTAGGGTGCTGTGGTCTTCTGAAGAGCCAGGTCTTGAGGTCTCTCCTGAACTGGATCAGTCAGGCTTTGCCAGAGGGCGAGGTCGCTCAAGGTCTTGGCTGCGAGGTAGGAGAAGTGCCTTCCCCCGGTTCTGGTCTTGTAGATGCGTGGTATGGTGGCCAGAGAGAGAGGTCGGCTGGTCGGAGGTTTCTCTTGGGTGCGCGGAAGGAGAGGCGGTCGTTTAAGGTATGCTGGTCCGATGTTGTGGAGGTCCTTGTATGCGTGCGGAGCTTGAAGGTTATTTTCTTTCGATGGGGAGCCAGTGGAGATCACGGAGGAGTTGGGTGAGGTGGTTGTGACGGGGGATGCCAAGGATCAGTCTGGCTGATGCGTTCTAGGCGGTCTGGAGCTTTCGAATTAGTTTTTTGTTGATTCCGGCATAAAGGGTGTTGCCGTAGTCGAGTCTGCTAGTGATGAGGGCGTGAGTGACCGTTTTTCTGGATTCGGAGGGGATCCATCCAAACGTTTTCCAGAGTAAGTGGAGGGTGTTGAAACAGGCCGAGGATACGGCGTTGATCTGGCAGTTCAATGTGAGTGATGAGTCTAGTATGATTCTGAGGTTTCGGGCGTGGTCCATCGGGTGGGAAAGGTTTCCAGGGACAGGGGGACACCAGGTGTTGTCCCAAGCGGATGGGGTGGAGCCAAAGATGAGGACTTCAGTTTGCTCAGAGTTGAGTTTCAGGCAGATGTCCTTCATCCAAGTGTCGATGGCTTTCATCCCTTCTTGGAAGTTGTGCCTGGTGATGTTGGCTTCCTTGATGAGGGAGAGGATGAGCTAGGTGTCGTCTGCATAGGAGACGATGTTGAGCCTGTGGTTTCTGACGATGGTTGCGAGGGGGGCCATGTAGATGTTTAAGAGGGTGGGGCTGAGGGAAGATCCCTGGGGCACTCCACATCTGGTCTGGGTTGTTTCTGAGAGGTAGGGCGGGAGTCTGACTCGCCGGGTTCTGCCTGTGAGAAATGAGCATATACAGTCTAGGGCCTTTCCTCGGATGCTGGCGTCATGGAGTCCGGTGGCTAGTGAGCGGTGTGAAACGGTGTCGAATAAGGCAGCCGAGAGGTCCAGGAGGATGAGGTCTGCCGTTTGGCCTTAGTCAAGGAGGGCGCGGATGTCGTCGTTGGCGGCCAGTAGGGCAGTCTTGGTGCTGTGGTTGCTGAGGAATCCGGATTGGGAGGAGTCCAGGACGTTATTAGCTTTGACGAACTTTGCTAGCTGTATGTTGATGGCCTTTTTGATGACTTTGGCTGCAAATGGAAGCAGAGAGATGGGCCTGAAGTTCTTGAGAGCCGTCGGGTCTGCGGAGGATTTCTTTAGGAGGGGGGTTTACTTCGGCGTGTTTCCGGTTGTCGGGGAATGTGCTGGTCTCGAGGGAGCAGCTGATGGTCCGGCGTAGTTTGGATGCGATGGCCGCGGCAGCTCTGTGGAAGATGTGGGGGGGACAGGGGTCTGAGGGTGCTCCTGAGTGGATGCTCTTCAAGATCTTTAAGGTGTCTTCTGCACTGAGCGGGGTCCAAGTGAGTGGGGTATGTTGGGTGGCATCACTGGGGGTAAGGCTGATGCGATGCAGAGGTCTTGGTTGTCGAAGTTGTCCTAGAGCATCTTACTCTTGAGGTGAAAAAAGGTGCCAAGTCTGTTGCAGAGGACTTGGGAGGGGGTGGGGGAGGTCTGTAGTTTCCCTGCTGGGTTTGGAAAATTCCTGGATGATGGAGAAAAGTTCTTGTAAAAGTTGTAACGTGTGCCTAACACGAAAGCACACACAAACCAAATGTATTGAAGGACATCTTCCTACTGTGCCATCGAAGCGCACGATATGTACTCCTATAAATATTTCATTTGACCGACTTCCAACAGATAAAAAAAAACAAGCAGTGGAAAAGCCAAGAGGTCTCGCCTTTGACAATGCTTTTTAGGGATGCTGTTTGCTAGGAAAAAAAGGCTCAATGAGATGGCTGCTGCTGGCGGTCGGGCCATTCTGTAGCTACGCTTGAACTCACAAATTGATGCAGGCATCATTTTCTTTTATGTTTTTTATTGGCCAATGATCTAAGATGGGGGACACCACCTAGATTTGTAAAAAAAAAAAATAAGAAATTGCCCTGGGAATGAAAGTGCGTTTATAGAGGGCTAACAGCAATTTACTGCCTGGTCCTCCCAAAAAATAATAAATAATGGGAATGGTGGGGACAAAAGAGGGGCAGGTCAGTGGGGGGCGGGATGGAGGAAGGTAAGGCTGAATGGCACAAAGGAGAAAGTAACTCAGAGGGCTGGGGATAAACACACGAAGGAGATGATGATGTCACACGTCTTAGGAGTCGTGCCTGGGACATCTGGGGGGCGGTAAGGTCACGAGCACCAGAGGGAGGGGGCACACGGACAGCTCGGAAAGGGAGATGTAGGCAGCAGCTGCTCCAGACATCTGGTCTCCCTGAGTATATATATATATATGTAAATATAATTTGTGTCCCAGAGGGCCACCGGGGCCTCCGTCGCTACGGGCGAGTTAAACTCCACACAGCAAATGCCGTTTCTATCTTCACTAATAACTTCTGACCCTCTCAGCGGCAGACGAGATGTGGCAGCCGCGCTGTCCAGCCAACCTCCGAGGTCAGCGCAGATGTGTGAAGGGGCTAAACGTTATTCAGCAAAAACACTTCTGGGGCTGGGGGGGTAGACACGACGTGTATTCCTCGCCAAGGCCCAAACCTTTGGACACATTTAGAACACACTTGGCAGGATGACAAGAGTTGGCAATATAAGCCCCTACCGAGGGTTGGTGTCAAGCTATTAAGTATTTTGAAAGATGCCGACAATTACAGAGCAGCTCATTGGAAGTGAGTCTGAACAGCTATGATCCGAGCATTGGTCCTCAGACCCCAATGTGACAAACCGGATTGGACGGCATCCTGTGCAGCGCGATTCTGATTGGCTGGATGTCAGATTTCCCTCTTCACCGTGTCTGGATTCCCGAAGCGATGAGGCGGTGCTGAGGTGTGGGGGGAGGTCAGTCCAAGCTTTGGCCGCCAGGTGTGAGAAGGAGCGTCCCCTTCGGTTGTATGACAAAAGCATGCATGACTGAACCACGCTTGCCTCTACAATGCGGCCGTAACAAACAAATGCGTCATAACCACGCATTCCTTTACCATGCATGACTTTACAACAAATGTTGTTGTAAAGGAATGTTTGCTAAAGGGATATGCGAGGTAAATTACCACTACCGGACCCCCGCTTCCCTAAGTCCTAAAATCCTATCCCACTACCGCGGCCCTCCCCTGAAACTACCTCTTCCCCCTCCCTGAGCCCTAAAACCCTGCCCTTACCAAAAACTATCCTGACCCCAGTCCCCCCGTCTTGAGCCCTAAAACATACCCGACCCCCCCGCCCTGAGCCCCAAAACCCTGCCCCCACTTTAAAAAGACTACCCGACCCCGAGCACAAACCTTTAAAACCGACCTGCACCCTTAAAAGCTACCCTCCCAAACCTGGCCCTAGCCCATAAAACTACCCCGCCCTAATCCCTTGAACCCTGCCCCCTTAAAAAAAGTGCCCTGACCCCCCCCCCCCACCCTGAGCCCTAAAACTGACACCCCCCCCTAAAAACTACCCATCCGCATATGCCTGGCTAAGGCAGATGCGTGGTTCAGGTAAGCGTGGTTACGCTTGCGGGGAAAGGGCACATGTGACTCAGCCCACGTTGTAAACGCTGTTTCTCGTCTTACGCCGTTGCATCGTCAGATCTACGGGTGTCTTCGAGGAAGAAGAAGGCGGATCATGGGTGTCTGGTCGGTTGGTGGAAGGTTATACATTTGTTGATGGATGCTGGCCCTGCATTGTGCAGGGCTTTGTACGGGTGGATCAGCATCTTCAAATGGCATCTCTTATGGTGCGGAAGCCAGAATAGGTTCCTGAGTTGGGGCGTGATGTGGGTTCGTCTGCGGACGTCGAGGAGGAGTCCGGCTTCTGAGTTTTGTATTGTCTGTAGTCTCTTCAGGAGGCGTGCGGTGACTCCTACGTAGAGTATGTTGCCATAGTTCAGCCTGCCGGTGACTAGGGCCTGCGTGACGGTCCTTCTGGTGTTGACAGGGAGTTACCTAAAGAGCACATGTAGTATGCATAGGGTGTTGAAGAAGGCGAAAGAGAGTGCGATTACCTGTTTCTTCATGGACAGCTTGTTGTCCACAATGATGCTGAGGTTGTGGGCGTGGTCTGTCGGGGCAGGGGATTGGCCGAGGTCCGCAGGCCACCATGCATTGTTCCACGGAGAGGTATCGTTCCCAAAGATGAGGCCTTCTGTCTTGTCCGTGTTGAGCTTGAGATAGCGGTTCTTTATCCAGTCCGTGACATTCATCATACATCTGTGGAAGTTGGCTCTGGTGATGGTGGGGTCTTCTGACAGCGGGAGAATGACCAGGGTGTTGTCGATGTAGGAGCTGTTGAGTCTATGCTATCTGACAGTGGTGGCCAGGGGGGTCACGTACGTTTTGAAGAGGGTGGGGCTGAGGAACGACCCTCGGGGGACGCCACAGATGATCTTCTCGGTGATGATGATGTTCTGAGGTGAACTGTGGGAGACTAATTCTCTGGGTGCTTCCGGTGAGGTATGAGGAGATCCATTTGAAGGCATCTCCATGGATTCTGATGGAGTGGAGTCTGTTGATCAAAATGTGATGGGTCGGTGTTGAAGGCGGCCGACAGGTCCAGGAGGGTGAGGGCGGTCATTTCATCGCAGTCCAGGAGGGCCGCAATGTCATTGGTGGCTTCGATCAGAGCGGTCTCAGTGTTGTGGTTGGCTCGGAATCCTGATTGAGTCCAGGAGGTTGTTGTGTTCCAGGTGTTTGATGAGTTGCTGGTCGATTCCCTTCTCGAGAACCTTTGCAGGAAAAGGGAGCAAGGAGACGGGCCGGTAGTTCTTCGGTTCTGCTGAGTCAGCGGTAAAAAGGCAGTCAGGATTTTTTAGGGTGGAGGCAGTGTCCATAACCATTAGGCAATTTTTGTCTTTTTTGGGGGGGAGCTACCAAATTAGCAGATAATAATATCTCTCAATGCACCTTTTAAAGTGAATTTTATATTATATGGACTGAAAAAAACCTGATTAAAAGGAAGTTATGATTCTTTACTTAATGTCCTGAAAAATCCTATTAAAAATCTTCAGCTGAAGGGACATTGTGGTTACAATCCAAAACCTAAAAAATCATACATTTATGAGTTATGTCGAATTATGAAAGCATTATTCTCCCTGTGCACTACTCGTGACTTCACACAAGGTCACAGATGACATCACAAATGGCATCAGCGATGACATCACTGGTGACATCACAGCACATATACAAGTAGCCAGGGTCTGGGAGAAAGTTGCAGATCTTTGGGGTGTAAGGAGAGGCTTGGAGGTGGCAGAGAACGTGTTGTAGCTAGAAGTCCTTACCCAGAGCTGATCACCAAACAGTTATCGGCCGCCTCCGATGGTCGTACAGGGGTTGTGGAGTGCAGGACGGTGTCCTCATGAGGCACCCTGGCTGCGGCTGATGTGCTCACTCGGGTGTCAGAAACCACCCTGAGCCATGCATGCCCATATCTGTGCCACCACAGGACCACCCTGGTATGGAGCACCTTCTGCTATTTCACTCCTAGGACCATTACGGAAGCACCTTAACCCTGGAGCACAGCCCACCCCGACATTCCCTCAATGGGAACCAGGGACAGCTCCATCAATCCACATCAGCCCTGGAGCACAGCCCACCCTGACGTTCCCTCCATGGGAACCAGGCACAGCTCCATCAATCCACGTCAGCCCTGGAGCACAGCCCACCCCGACATTCCCTCAATGGGAATCAGGCACAGCTCCATCCATCCACCTCAGCCCTGGAGCACAGCTCACACTGACATTCCCTCAATGGTGAACCAGGCACAGCTCCATCAATCCACCTCAGCCCTGGAGCACAGCCCACCCTGACGTTCCCTCAATGGGAACCAGGGACAGCTCCATCCATCCACCTCAGCCCTGGAGCACAGCCCACCCTGACTTTCCCTCAATGGGAACCAGGGACAGCTCCATCAATCCACGTCAGCCCTGGAGCACAGCTCACACTGACATTCCCTCAATGGTGAACCAGGCACAGCTCCATCCATCCACCTCAGCCCTGTAGCACAGCCCACCCTGACGTTCCCTCAATGGGAATCAGGTACAGCTCCATCCATCCACCTCAGCCCTGGAGCACAGCCCACCCTGACGTTCCCTCAATGGGAACCAGGGACAGCTCCATCAATCCACGTCAGCCCTGGAGCACAGCTCACACTGATGTTCCCTCCATGGGATCCAGGCACAGCTCCATCCATCCACCTCAGCCCTGGAGCACAGCCCACCCCGACATTCCCTCAATGGGAACCAGGGTCAGCTCCATCCATCCACCTCAGCCCTGGAGCACAGCCCACCCTGACGTTCCCTCAATGGGATCCAGGCACAGCTCCATCCATCCACCTCAGCCCTGGAGCACAGCCCACCCCGACATTCCCTCAATGGGAACCAGGGTCAGCTCCATCCATCCACCTCAGCCCTGGAGCACAGCCCACCCTGACGTTCCCTCAATGGGAACCAGGGACAGCTCCATCCATCCACCTCAGCCCTGGAGCACAGCCCACCCTGACGTTCCCTCAATGGGATCCAGGCACAGCTCCATCCATCCACCTCAGCCCTGGAGCACAGCCCACCCTGACGTTCCCTCAATGGGAACCAGGGTCAGCTCCATCCATCCACCTCAGCCCTGGAGCACAGCCCACCCTGACGTTCCCTCAATGGGATCCAGGCACAGCTCCATCCATCCACCTCAGCCCTGGAGCACAGCCCACCCCGACATTCCCTCAATGGGAACCAGGGTCAGCTCCATCCATCCACCTCAGCCCTGGAGCACAGCCCACCCTGACGTTCCCTCAATGGGAACCAGGGACAGCTCCATCCATCCACCTCAGCCCTGGAGCACAGCCCACCCTGACGTTCCCTCAATGGGAACCAGGGACAGCTCCATCAATCCACGTCAGCCCTGGAGCACAGCCCACCCCGACATTCCCTCAATGGGAATCAGGCACAGCTCCATCCATCCACCTCAGCCCTGGAGCACAGCTCACACTGATGTTCCCTCCATGGGATCCAGGCACAGCTCCATCCATTCACCTCAGCCCTGGAGCACAGCCCACCCTGACGTTCCCTCAATGGGAATCAGGTACAGCTCCATCCATCCACCTCAGCCCTGGAGCACAGCCCACCCTGACGTTCCCTCAATGGGAACCAGGGACAGCTCCATCAATCCACGTCAGCCCTGGAGCACAGCTCACACTGACATTCCCTCAATGGTGAACCAGGCACAGCTCCATCAATCCACGTCAGCCCTGGAGCACAGCTCACACTGACATTCCCTCAATGGTGAACCAGGCACAGCTCCATCCATTCACCTCAGCCCTGGAGCGCAGCTCACCCTGTCATTCCCTCAATGGTGAACCAGGCACAGCTCCATCAATCCACATCAGCCCTGGAGAACAGCCCACCCTGTCATTCCATCCATGGGAACCAGGCACAGCTCCATCCATTCAACTCGGCCCTGGAGCACAGCCCACCCTGATATTCCCTCAATGGGAACCAGGCACAGCTCCATCCATTCACCTCAGCCCTGGAGCACAGCTCACCCTGACATTCCCTCAATGGGATCATGGCACACCTCACCCCCACAGCCAGGTGCCCCCCTCTTCTATTCCAGCACTAGGCTCCAGATCCTGCTCCGCCGTACACCTCATCTCTGGCCTGTAGCATCCCTACTTAGTGTGGTAGTGACACCCAGACACACCTCTGCACTTGTACCTCAACCCTAACCTGCACCCGGCCTTGCTCAAAGGTGCCCACCAGGGTCCGCTTTTGTTCCCATGGGCCTGCAGATCAGTGAACCCCCATTACGGTTTGTTCCCCGGACCCCAGGATCCTTGTCCACTGCCCCCTCTCTGCCCCAGTCTTTGTCTCTGGTACCTCACCGCCTTCCCCCGCTGCAGAGACGGACTCGGCTTGGAGCTCCCATCTCCAACATGCTTCCTGGTAAATAATTCATGTACAAAGGTTACATGCGCCCCATTTGCTCACTGATGTGCCTCGCTATTGAACTTGGGCCAGCTCTCCACTCTAAGCCTATGTAAACAGCACAGCTGGCAGGGCTCCAGCTGCCGCGAGCACTGCTAAGGCCTCGCCGCGCCATGCTCGCCTCAGCGGCATTCTGTCGGTGCACACCACGATCATCTCAAGTCGAGGCTCTCCTACGTAGAACAATCTCATAATACTTCACCCACAAGCGTACGAGGTCAGGAATTCACGAAGGATGGCAACTGTCCAGATTACTCACAGGTAATCCGCTTACACTGGTTTACACTTCCGCGATCCAGGTCTTACCCTCATCCGTTCTACTCTATAGAATGGCTTCCATAGCCTCCGTATTCCTGCTACAACTGTCCAACCAAAGGATGAAAGCTGAGGAAAGGAGACAAGAAGGGTATAAGCTCTGAGAAAGGAAAACCAGAGTGGGATCACCTGCGTCTAAGGTGAACGTTAAGGTAAGGACGAAAACCAGAGTGGGATCACCCGTGTCTAAGGTGAACGTTAAGGTAAGGACGAAAACCAGAGTGGGATCACCCGCGTCTAAGGTGAACGTTAAGGTAAGGACGAAAACCAGAGTGGGATCACCCGCGTCTAAGGTGAACGTTAAGGTAAGGACGAAAACCAGAGTGGGATCACCCGCGTCTAAGGTGAACGTTAAGGTAAGGACGAAAACCAGAGTGGGATCACCCGCGTCTAAGGTGAACGTTAAGGTAAGGATGAAAACCAGAGTGGGATCACCTGCGTCTAAGGTGAACGTTAAGGTAAGGACAAAAACCAGAGTGGGATCACCCGCGTCTAAGGTGAACGTTAAGGTAAGGACGAAAACCAGAGTGGGATCACCCGCGTCTAAGGTGAACGTTAGGGTAAGGATGAAAGCCAGAGTGGGATCACCCGCGTCCAAGGTGAACATTAAGGTAAGGATGAAAACCAGAGTGGGATCACCCGCGTCCAAGGTGAACATTAAGGTAAGGATGAAAACCAGAGTGGGATCACCCGCGTCTAAGGTGAACGTTAAGGTAAGGATGAAAGCCAGAGTGGGATCACCCGCGTCCAAGGTGAACATTAAGGTAAGGATGAAAACCAGAGTGGGATCACCCGCGTCCAAGGTGAACATTAAGGTAAGGATGAAAACCAGAGTGGGATCACCCACGTCCAAGGTGAACGTTAAGGTAAGGCGCAGTATCGGAATTGTCTACTGAATCATGTCAGGAAGGACCAAGAGTGGCGAGAAGAAACAGGAGACCACAAGAAGTCCTCATCAGGAGACTTGTTTTGAGTCATAGCTTCTCTAAATTCTTACAGTGTCCCAGACTCTCTACCCTGAAGCACCTTCCAGATGAGGTTCTTGAACTCTCTTCAAGGAGTTCTTCATCTCTGTAATCATCAAAACAAACAAGGCTTAGGCAGCACTCACCTGCTATCTCAAGATGTTTTCAAAAAAATTGACAGCATTGTTCGGTGAAATAATGCACCTACTGCAGATTTCTGTGTTCGACCTCGTGGGCCCAGGTTCGAATCCCAGCAGGTCCACTCAGCCTTTCTTTCATTCTTTTGAGGTTCCTAAAATGAGTACCATTGAGTTGGGTAACAATAAACATCTGTTATTAGAGCGCCAAGATGCCCTTCAGGGTGAACATGTGCTTCAGAAACGCATTATGTTATATGTTGTGCTATACATTATGAGGGATCCCTGGTGGAACTGGATCCGTACACTGTTCTGGCCACGTGGCTCCACCCACCTGGACGGCCTCCATGGACAATCATTCCGGGAAGGCAATGCGTTCTCTTCTTTGAAGTGCTTGCCCAGGACCAAGCCCGGTCATCGTGACCGAGTCCTTCTGCCACCGGGAAGGGCTCGTGCCATCTGCTACAGAGCACACGGCAACGCTGATCCCAGTTTTTTACCAATTTTCAGACTCCCACCAGCAGAACCTGGTGGAATTGTGGGGTTGTTAGCCCTAGAACAGAGTACGGAGCTGCGTTGCATGGGCACTTTTGTGGTTAAATTATTCCATTCTTTCTCAATGTCCAGCAACTAACAAGCATTTGCAATGCAATAGGTCTCGCATTTACAAGAGTTTGAACTATTGGCTTCGTAAATGACATTGCCTTTTATTTATATGTTGTTTTTAAAACAGATAAATAAAAGGCACTGTCATTTACAATGCCAGTAGCTTAAACTCTCGCAAATGCGAGACCTGATGCATTACAAATGCGTTCGGTGTCCGTGCTATAAAGATTTTTTTTAACCGTTAGGAGAGAGCGTGTCCTGCCTGCAACGGCAGGCAGGGCAAACCTATTTGAGAAAATAGTGCTTGGAGGCTGTAATTAAAGCCTGCCGAGTTACAACTCACATAACAGGGGGTGTCCTCGTGTGAGGTACAAAATGAGCAAGGCAGTACTAAGGAAGGCCTACTAAGCCTATTGACCAATGAAAAGCCACAGTTTACAGTGGACAAGGACACAAGCCAATGAAAAATGTGGGCAGAGAGTGAGCGGAGCTTCAAGTCCATACCTGAATACAGCATGCCTTGCAGAGCAGCGCATGCGCTGTCCAGGCTCGACCTAAAAAGCACACTGGCATTACCTCGCCTCCTGTCCCTACTCACAATCATCACAACTTGAGGGAGTCATACTTCTCAGACAAGACCAATGACAAAACAAGCTTTTGTATAAATGTCCCCGCCCTCACTAACCACATCCTATTTCTTTCATGTCTCGCCGGACATAGCGGACTATGTCCTCACGCGGGGCACCGGCTATTGTGTCCTTTTAATGGTAGAAGCGTTGGGTTTGGAGGCGCTGCCCGTCCCTTCGAGAGCATCATGCCACCTTCCTGGAGGATAGGGGTGCGACAGTACGGAGGACCGGTAGTCGCACCCATCCACGACTGAGTAGGATGGGCTGTAGGCAAGCAGGTGCTACCTGGTTGAGCCCCGAAACACCCTGTTGTGTGGGTCACCTGTTGGGAGCAGCCAGCAAGTAGGCAACGGAGAACCGTCAGATACAACTCATCCCGTAGTGGCAGAGCTCAGCTAAGGAGCGGAGCATTCACAAGGTCATTTGTTGCCTCCGTTTACAGTAACCATCGCGACAGATGCCTGTATCGTGGGATGCGGAGCATGGGTGGACACTCAGTAAACTCAGGGGCGGGGTCTCCACCTCACAAGGACCTGATCCTCGAATTGGAAGGAGTTTGGAGGCCGCCCTCTGAGACCGCTCTCTCACCTACAGGAGCTCAAGGTGCTGTTGGTCAGAAACGACAAGGACGGCTTCTCGGTCCAGGATATCGGATCACGTATTCTTTTAGGCAGAGGAGAGAGTGACGGCCATCTTGCCCATTCTCATTCGAACGCAGTGGCCGACAGGCTGGGCAGGGCGATACCTTCTCAGGGTTTCCATCAGAGTCTGCTAGTGTTTCCCAGATATATCAGACGTGGGGAGTCCAATAACAGATCTCTTTGCTTCTTCTAAGAATTCACTTCTGAAGAACGTCTATACTAGAGTGAGTGAGGAGGGGATGTGGGACGTGGCGCTGCTCTTCGGCCCGGGGGTCTCATCTATGCCGTTCCTCCTTTCCGCCCAGTTCTCGTGTTTGTGGTCAGTCCGAGAGCAGAGTCTGATCGCCCTGGCATGGTCCACCGCTTGCTGGGATCCTCTCCTGATAGCTCTGAAGACTTGTCTGGTGACCCCTTTCGGTTCCTCAAGCTTCTCTGGTGTTTCCTCCTCTACATCCAAACCCTTAACGAGGCTCAAGGTGACCTCCCGGAGACTGGAGGGAGGGACAGTCTCTCAGAGCCTTGAGCTAGGACCATTCAATATTCCAAAAGGGCTTCAACACTGAAGTCAGAAGCGAAACATTGGGGCGGGGTTTGTTCAGTAAGCGGCGTGGCGCAAAGATGTCCCTGCAGATCTACTTCACGTTCTGACAGTATTTTTCCCCATCAGAAAGAGTCCAAGGAAAAGCGTCGGCGTTCTTCGGATGCAAGAAGATAGGTCCTTTTCTATCTGGACAGGGCGTCAGGTTTGCGGGTTTTAAATTCGCTGTTTGTAAATTTGGTCCGTCCAAGAAGGGAGCCAAGCCACACTTTCTCGATGGATTCAGCCCCCCGTCGCTTTATCCTCCAGGGCGACTGATGCCTCCGCGTCTGGGAGTCCAGGGCAGACCAACGAGGGGCAGGTCAGCTTCTCCAGCAGAGATACAATGAGGCTCCAGTCTGGAAGTATGTAGGGCGGCCGCAAGGGTTTCTCCGGCTACTTTTGTGAAGCGTTATAGGATCATGCGGAGGAAGATTTGCAGGATCCATTCACTTCATTCTATGGAATGAAGTGAAAGGATTTATTAAACAGTGAACGTTCAGATTTCGGTAGCTTTCCTTGGTTAAATCTCACGCTGTAATGACTGTGAGCCGAGGGGAAGGGATAATGCTTCAATTACGCACCCATAGTTCCATGAATGGGAGTCCTTCCCTCACTCGCATTCGTTACCTCCCTCCCACCCGTCCTGTTTTTAGGTCTCGCCTGACCCAGCGCATGTGCTGATCTGGCGAGATATTTTGTGAGGGCTCCAAAAGTGCTACCAGGCCAGCCTGGAGCTACAGTGCATGTGCGCGGGCGCGCGCGCCGAGCTTTACCACGATTACTTTCACTTTCGCGGCCGCACGGCCACTTTGATGTTCTCCGTGAGGCTTCAATAGATTGCAGCAGTTAAAACAAGCATTGGCATAGCCAATAGGTCTCGCTTTTGGGACCTTATAAGTGTTTAGTTATGAAACTGTTGCATGGCTAAACACTTAGAAGGTCCCAAAGGCGAGACCTATTGGCTATGCCAATGCTTGTTCTAGGTTGCCAGAGGTTTGTTGTTTACAGGCTGTAGTAGGGGAGGGGAAGTGCAGTTGTGTAAAAGCTGCTTTGTCATTTGTAGTGTCAGCCAGGCACCGACACTGCTTCATGTTGTAATGGATACGCGCGAGAGATGGACTCAGGGTAATGCAATTACTGGTAAGTAATTCAAGCATTTTTTCTCCAAGGCGTCTGGCCTAGGACTCCCCCGTAGTAGAGGGTTGACACCAGACCCCTGAAGTCTCCACCAAGTTGGGTCTTAGAAGACTGCTAGGATGTAGAAGGTTCCGTTGGAAATGTATACTAAGAAACGGGCAGTACCACCCTTATGAGATTCCTCTCAGTTGGTTTCGGAGGGTCAATGCGGTGCTCAGTCACTTTCTGTGGGAGGGGGGCTTGGCCAGGGTGTCGCTGAAGATTTGCTTTTTGTCCGTGTACGATGGGGGACTGGCTACCTCCGATATCTTGTCCTATTATTACGCCTCCCATCTATTGGTCCTCAACGAATGGTGGTATGGAGATAGGGGGGACCCGGCGTATGCGGTGGAGAGGCGCCTCATGGACCCACATGCAGTGCATACCCTACTCTACGCGACTGCGTTGCGGGCGGCACTGCCACCGGTCACTCAAGTGGTGTTTCGGGTGTGGAGCCGGGCTCTGCGTCATATTGGCTGGTGGGGTAGGCTTACCCGGGAGACCCCGTTGTGGCAGAACGGGCTCCTCCCTCCGTTGGCGACCCTCTCTGGATTCAGGGACTGGGACAGAATAGGTGTCTCTACGTTGGGATCGGTGGTCCAGGGCTGTGTGATGAAATCCTTTGAGGTCTTACAGCTTGAGTATCAAATGCCACGGACGCAGTTCTTTAAATACCTCCAGCTGCGCCACGCCCTTGCCCCTAGACTGGAGGGTCTCCAATCCATTCCTGAATACAGTCCCCTTGAGGCCCAGGTGTTTATGGGGGATCTCCAGGAGAAGAAAGTTTCTAAAATATATCGGTCCTTGGTGATTCATGGGGCCCCATCCCTGCAGGGTCTGCGGGAACGGTGGGAGACGGATGTCGGGCCGTTGGACGAGACGGACTGGAGGGAGGCGCTGGCCTCCCCCCGTGAGGCTTGTATAGCGATCCGCCTGCGTCTCATCCAATTTCGGTATTTGCACTGGACCTATTACACGCTACAGAGACTGTGGCGGGCGGGTCTTATTGCCTCCCCGGACTGCCTTAGGTGTGGACGAGAGGTGGGGTCTTTGGTGCACACGATCTGGCACTGCCCTGCAGTGTATAGGTTTTGGGGGAGAGTGTTGGGGTGCTTATCCGAAGTGTTGGGCTGGGATCTCCCTGTGGACCCCCGATTGGCGTTGCTCCATGTTATGGCTGATATTGGGGGCAATATCTATAAGCGCCACTTGCTGCTTCTGGGCCTAACGACAGCCAAGCGGGATCTAGCCCGTGCGTGGACGGCCCCGTGGCTCCCTCTCTCAATGTTTGGAAACGGGGTCTGGATTTCAATATGGGTCTGGAGCTACCGATCTTTAGAGCGCGTGGGTGTCCTCGGAAACACTTCAAGATTTGGAAGCGGTGGGCCGATTATAGGGGCATTTTCCTTGCACCGGTCCCTGAGGATGGAGATTTGGGGCCTCCTTGAATGCCATGCGTGGTACGGCATACTAACTGTGTGGTGATGGTTCTGGTGGTGTCTGGCGGTGGTGTGGTCGGGGGGAGGGGGTTGGGCGTTGGGAAGGGAGGGGGGGGGGTTTCTTGATCAATGCCGTATGAATAGCTCTTCATTGTTCCTCTATACGACAAAATGTCAAGTGTTGTTGCTATTTACTTTGTGGCAGTTTCCCCTGGTTTGTCAGGGGCCTGCAGCCCTTGCCTACTTGATTAATAAAAAGTGTTGTTAAAAAAAAAGAAACGGGCAGGAGCGGAGGCAGTGGCGGCCAGAACCCCATCTTTGAATGAAGACTACTGGAGTGTGGGCAACGCTACTGCCGGGCTCCAAACGCGCCCAGGGCGGAAAGCCGCAAACATAACGTAACGTGTATTTGTAAAGCACACCTTCACCCAGAAGGCTATCTTGGCGCTGAATAACAAATGTTTACTATTACCCAACTCCATGGTTCTCATTTTATCGACCTCGGGAGGATGAAAGGCCTGCAGGGATTTGAACCTGTGACCACGAGATCAAACACAGGCCTTAAAAAGGACGCATTCGTCCACTAAGCCACCAGACCCGGCATTTACCCCAAACAACTACCCACATTTGCAGGGTGAGAAGTTTCTGCTGGGAAAAGGATTCTTCGAATGTCCATGAATACTTTAATTATGAATATGTAGATGGAGGGCCAGCTGGAGGACAAGGAAGAGGCTATGAACCGGACAGGAAATTCCACCCCGCCCCGTGCAAGTTTGTTGAAATGGCGCACTGCTTATGAACGGGGCACATTGATGGTTTTATTTTTAGGGTCTGGTAAAGGGCCCTTTCACCTCAACCTCACGGGCAGTGTCTGGGCAGTCAATGTACTTTCACTGGTACTGGGAAAGCATACATTCATGTGGCAAAGAGGGTTCTAGTGCATTGAACATAGCGGACTCGACAGCTGCACAGGAGGGGGGGAGGGGGGGGTGGAGGGGATTCCCCGAATAATCCTTGATTTCGCCTGAACTCGCATTACTAAACAAAACGAGCTTGGCAGGCAGTGGAATAAACGCCGTCACGCTTGCTGGAGAAGTCCTAACGTGAGCAATAAACAGGATTGGCCCGGCGCCCGCTGTGGCCCTCCGAGCACACATGGGGCCCGCGGGGCACCGGTTCTCCCTGCACAGAATCCGACAACAGCCGGGGAGGTCCGGCGTTCCTCCAAGACCTCACGTCCGAGGCCCGTCACCTAGGAAGTGTCTGGAAGAAAACAAAACACGGGAGAGCTTGCAGAGGCTGGCCTCCCAATGCTGCCAAGTCCCCCCCCCCCCCCCCCGCCAGGGGCGGCCCCCACCTCACTTCACAAAACCCCGCATCCGCTACCAATAAAAATGTCAGATTCACGCGGGATGCTGTTCCTCCTTCGGCTCCAGCGCTGGCCCCCCCGGAGGACACCGCGTTCCCGAGCCCCCGCCTGGCTTGGGGTCATGTTCCTGCGGCTGCTTGTAGCTCTGCTCCTTCCTGCCCCCCCCCCCCCCCCCCCCCTGAGATGCGCGTCCAACCCCCCTGGCCCATCTCTGGCCGGCTGTGCGCTCTCTCCCTCCAGCGTGGCGTCTACAATCCATTGCTGGTGGTACCCCGCTGCCCCCCCCCCCCCCCGCTAAGAGCCCCGCGCAGCTCTACCAGTGCACCTCAGTCCGGACTGCAGGGCCCTGTGGTGTTCCACTGTAAGGTCTACATGCAGCGTTACTAAAGCGCCTGGTACCTGGCCCGCAGCGCTCCCACAGGGATCAATCAACACGTAGCGCTGTCAAGGCGCTTTAATCCTGACCTGTAGCACCCGCTGCCATTCCATTGTAGGACCGACAAACAACGTTGCCAAAGCGCCTCGTACCTGGCCCGCAGCGCTCCCACAGGGATCAATCAACACGTAGCGCTGTCAAGGCGCTTTAATCCTGACCTGTAGCACCCCCTGCCATTCCATTGTAGGACCGACAAGCAGCGTTGCCAAAGCGCCTCGTACCTGGCCCGCAGCACTCGCACAGGCGTCGACACATAGAGCTGCCAAGGCGCCTTAATCCGGACCCTTCATATTCTAGCGCTAGTACCCATGCAAATCTGCCAGCCACCCCCTGCAAATGCTGTGGTATATACACATTAGGTCAGTCCAGCAGGGGAGGGGGTCCCGGGGGACCTCGTGCTCAGAGGTGCAGGAGGCGGTCAGCTTGAGGGCCTGAAGGCCAGGCCCAGAATCTATAACCACACCCTCTTCCCCCCAGTAGTGGTGGCAGGGGTGGGGTAGTGGTGGCAGGGGTGGGGTCATGCTGTTCACTGCACAACCGCTTGTTGTGACGCTTCCTGTGCCCCCCTCTCCATGAGGCCCCTAAAAGCAGCAGCAGTTGGGAGGGAGGGAGGGGGGCCACGGCCAGGGCCTCCCAGCGGTGGCCGTGCAGAGATCTTTAAAGCGCCAAGCAAAATGCTATTTGTAGTAATGATGACACACTGGTGAGTTGTAATTCAAGTAGGTTTATTCACAGGTAGTACCAGTAAGTCCTTATCAACACGCAGGTCATCATTAACAGGTATACAAGTCCTGTAAGGCAGCCTGTATGCTCACATCAACAGCCCCACCAAGGGCAGCCTGTATGCTCACATCAACAGCCCCACCAGGAGCAGCCTGTATGCTCACATCAACAGCCCCACCAGGAGCAGCCTGTATGCTCACATCAACAGCCCCACCAGGGGCAGCCTGTATGCTCATATCAACAGCCCCACCAGGAGCAGCCTGTATGCTCATATCAACAGCCCCACCAGGGGCAGCCTGTATGCTCATATCAACAGCCCCACCAGGAGCAGCTTGTATGCTCACATCAACAGCCCCACCAGGAGCAGCCTGTATGCTCATATCAACAGCCCCACCAGGAGCAGCCTGTATGCCCATATCAACAGCCCCACCAGGAGCAGCCTGTATGCTCACATCAACAGCCCCACCAGGGGCAGCCTGTATGCTCATATCAACAGCCCCACCAGGAGCAGCCTGTATGCTCATATCAACAGCCCCACCAGGAGCAGCCTGTATGCTCATATCAACAGCCCCACCAGGGGCAGCCTGTATGCTCATATCAACAGCCCCACCAGGAGCAGCCTGTATGCTCATATCAACAGCCCCACCAGGAGCAGCCTGCTCGCTGGCCCACCCCTCTCATCAGCTGTCGCTCCTCATCCAGTCTCCCAGGCATTCTACCCAAGGTCCACGCCCCACATCCCATACAGAAGACACACAGGCTGAGCAGCGAGAGCAGAGAAACATAGGGAGTAAAACATCATGCAGGAATACTACACTATTACCAACTCCGAGACCCCGCTGTGTACAGACGGCCCCGGCCCCACTGGAGAGCTCTGGGCTCCTGTCAGGCAGGTCAGGCCGCGCTCCGTGGGAGGTAAACAAACGTGCAAACCCAGGCTGGTGTGAAACTAGTGACTGCGCATTAACTGGACACCACCGAGAGGCCACTGGTGAAAAGTGGAAAATGTAAACAAATACGGACTCTAAAATAGGAGGGCCCACGGGCCACCCTTGAAGGAAGTTTGTAGGGCACAACCAAACACCCCCTCAGTAGGATGCTGTTCACTGGGGGCCACTCAAGGCTGGTCCATCAGCGTCTGCTTCACTCGCTCCGCTGCGGTCGGAGCCCTGCTTCCCTGAGGTGCGCAGCGTGCGCTCCGAGGCCCGCCTGGACTGTGAGCAGGCGCTGGGAGGGCCGCCCCAAGTCGCCCATGGCCCCCAGGCGGGAGGGGCTAACAAACCCTGCTGGGACCCAATGTGGCCGTACAAGGGCGCCAGAGCCCGATGGAATGAACTCCCCCTCCCCTAGTAATGACCGGAAGTGGACATTCCGGGTCACTGCTCCGACGGGTGTGCTGCTGCATTTCATGACGTATGCACACGTCACAAGGGCAGTGATGGGGTAGAAACCATCGTTGCCGCTTCGGCGCTGGTGCTCCTCCACGCGGGCCCTTCCGGAAGGACGTCAGCAGGGCAGACCCACGGATGGTGAATGTTAACAGCGAGCACCCCTCTCAGATTCAGGTGAAGCCAGCTCACGATAGATCCTTTTTTATTAGTTTATTATATAAATATTGACATTCCCGGTAAAAACAAGACCACGCAATTACTGAGGAATCAATTGTGAACTCGACTGAATCCGTTCCAGACGCCCTCACCTTCCAGGAACGCCTGCCACCTGTGCCCACTGTAGACGCTGCCCCGCGTCGGTGCCAAAGGCAGCAGCGTTTAAGCACAGGCTGACACTACTTTTGGAGTCAGGGCGGGAATCGGCATGACACGCACGGGGCCTTCATGCCCAGGCTCTGCAGGACCGGCAAGATCTTTATTTTTTTATCCCTGGTTTTGCTTCCTTACTGCCTGCCTACTATGTAATGCAATTTCCGTCTGTTTTTCTTTACAGTATGTTTGTAAAGCGCTCTGATACCTACGGGTCAAGCTAGCGCTATATAAAACAAATAAACAAAATAAATAGTGCCCAGAGGGCAGGCGTCCTTTCCGCGCCGCTGCCAACCACAGCCCATGAAACTTGAATAATCAAGGGGTCAGCTCCGCCACCAATTAAGCAGGGGCCAACTGATGGCACTGCGCAAGCCTACGATTTACCGCCAGCCCTCACCCATCCGCTGCTTGGTACGGGGCATGCGATCTACGTTTAATGGCATTTACCTTACCATGGCCACTCCGCCCCGATCAGTGCTATAAATGGACAGGGGCTGTCCGGTACTCAGTGCCTGCACATCTTTCATTTGGAAGCGACCGTACCCGCACTTCCCAGCACTGCTGCAATGCTGTTAAGGGTTGAGTGAGTACCGGGACTTCCCAGCACGGCTGCAATGCTTCTAATGGGAGAGTGAGTACCGGCACTTCCCAGCACTGCTGCAATGCTTCTAATGGGAGTGTGAGTACCGGCACTTCCCAGCACGGCTGCAGTGCTTCTAATGGGAGAGTGAGTACCGGCACTTCCCAGCACGGCTGCAGTGCTTCTAATGGGAGAGTGAGTACCGGCACTTCCAAGCACTGCTGCAATGCTGTTAAGGGTTGAGTGAGTACCGGCACTTCCCAGCACTGCTGCAATGCTTCTAATGGGAGAGTGAGTACCGGCACTTCCCAGCACGGCTGCAATGCTGTTAAGGGTTGAGTGAGTACCGGGACTTCCCAGCACGGCTGCAATGCTTCTAATGGGAGTGTGAGTACCAGCACTTCTCAGCACTGCTGCAATGCTTCTAATGGGAGAGTGGGTACCGGCACTTCCCAGCACTGCTGCAGTGCTTCTAATGGGAGAGTGAGTACCGGCACTTTCCAGCACGGCTGCAATGCTTCTAATGGGAGAGGGAGTACCGGCACTTCCCAGCACGGCTGCAATGCTTCTAATGGGAGAGTGAGTACCGGCACTTCCCAGCACTGCTGCAATGCTTCTAATGGGAGAGTGGGTACCGGCACTTCCCAGCACTGCTGCAGTGCTTCTAATGGGAGAGTGAGTACCGGCACTTCCCAGCACTGCTGCAATGCTTCTAATGGGAGAGTGGGTACCGGGACTTCCCAGCACGCTGCAATGCTTCTAATGGGAGAGTGAGTACCGGCACTTCTCAGCACTGCTGCAATGCTGTTAAGGGTTGAGGGAGTACCGGCACTTCCCAGCACGGCTGCAGTGCTTCTAATGGGAGTGTGAGTACCAGCACTTCCCAGCACGGCTGCAATGCTTCTAATGGGAGAGGGAGTACCGGCACTTCCCAGCACGGCTGCAGTGCTTCTAATGGGAGAGTGAGTACCGGCACTTCCAAGCACTGCTGCAATGCTGTTAAGGGTTGAGTGAGTACCGGGACTTCCCAGCACGGCTGTAATGCTTCTAATGGGAGAGTGAGTACCGGGCCGGCACTTCCCAGCACTGCTGCAATGCTTCTAATGGGAGAGTGGGTACCGGGACTTCCCAGCACGCTGCAATGCTTCTAATGGGAGAGTGGGTACCGGCACTTCCCAGCACTGCTGCAGTGCTTCTAATGGGAGAGTGAGTACCGGCACTCCCCAGCACTGCTGCAATGCTGTTAAGGGTTGAGTGAGTACCGGGACTTCCCAGCACGCTGCAATGCTTCTAATGGGAGAGTGGGTACCGGCACTTCCCAGCACGGCTGCAATGCTTCTAATGGGAGAGTGAGTACCGGCACTTCCCAGCACTGCTGCAATGCTTCTAATGGGAGAGTGGGTACCGGGACTTCCCAGCACGCTGCAATGCTTCTAATGGGAGAGTGAGTACCGGCACTTCCCAGCACTGCTGCAATGCTGTTAAGGGTTGAGTGAGTACCGGGACTTCCCAGCACGCTGCAATGCTTCTAATGGGAGAGTGGGTACCGGCACTTCCCAGCACGGCTGCAATGCTTCTAATGGGAGAGTGAGTACCGGCACTTCCCAGCACTGCTGCAATGCTTCTAATGGGAGAGTGGGTACCGGGACTTCCCAGCACGCTGCAATGCTTCTAATGGGAGAGTGAGTACCGGCACTTCCCAGCACTGCTGCAATGCTTCTAATGGGAGAGTGGGTACCGGCACTTCCCAGCACTGCTGTAGTGCTTCTAATGGGAGAGTGAGTACCGGCACTTCCCAGCACGGCTGCAATGCTGTTAAGGGTTGAGTGAGTACCGGCACTTCCCAGCACGGCTGCAGTGCTTCTAATGGGAGCGTGGGTACCGGGACTTCCCAGCACGGCTGCAATGCTTCTAATGGGAGAGGGAGTACCGGCACTTCCCAGCACGGCTGCAGTGCTTCTAATGGGAGTGTGAGTACCAGCACTTCCCAGCACGGCTGCAATGCTTCTAATGGGAGAGGGAGTACCGGCACTTCCCAGCACGGCTGCAGTGCTTCTAATGGGAGAGTGAGTACCGGCACTTCCCAGCACGGCTGCAATGCTTCTAATGGGAGAGTGAGTACCGGCACTTCCCAGCACTGCTGCAATGCTTCTAATGGGAGAGTGGGTACCGGCACTTCCCAGCACTGCTGCAGTGCTTCTAATGGGAGAGTGAGTACCGGCACTTCTCAGCACTGCTGCAATGCTGTTAAGGGTTGAGTGAGTACCGGGACTTCCCAGCACTGTTGCAATGCTTCTAATGGGAGAGTGAGTACCGGCACTTCCCAGCACGGCTGCAATGCTTCTAATGGGAGAGTGGGTCCCGGCACTTCTCAGCACTGCTGCAATGCTTCTAATGGGAGAGTGAGTTCCGGCACTACCCAGCACTGCTGCAATGCTTCTAATGGGAGAGTGGGTACCGGCACTTCCCAGCACTGCTGTAGTGCTTCTAATGGGAGAGTGAGTACCGGCACTTCCCAGCACAGCTGCAATGCTGTTAAGGGTTGAGTGAGTACCGGCACTCCCCAGCACGGCTGCAGTGCTTCTAATGGGGGGGGGGGCCAGGGACTTCCCAGCACAGCTGCAATGCTTCTAATGGGAGAGGGAGTACCGGCACTTCCCAGCACGGCTGCAGTGCTTCTAATGGGAGTGTGAGTACCAGCACTTCCCAGCACGGCTGCAATGCTTCTAATGGGAGAGGGAGTACCGGCACTTCCCAGCACGGCTGCAGTGCTTCTAATGGGAGAGTGAGTACCGGCACTTCCAAGCACTGCTGCAATGCTGTTAAGGGTTGAGTGAGTACCGGGACTTCCCAGCACGGCTGCAATGCTTCTAATGGGAGAGTGAGTACCGGCACTTCCCAGCACGGCTGCAATGCTTCTAATGGGAGAGTGAGTACCGGCACTTCCCAGCACTGCTGCAATGCTTCTAATGGGAGAGTGGGTACCGGCACTTCCCAGCACTGCTGCAGTGCTTCTAATGGGAGAGTGAGTACCGGCACTTCTCAGCACTGCTGCAATGCTGTTAAGGGTTGAGTGAGTACCGGGACTTCCCAGCACTGTTGCAATGCTTCTAATGGGAGAGTGAGTACCGGCACTTCCCAGCACGGCTGCAATGCTTCTAATGGGAGAGTGGGTCCCGGCACTTCTCAGCACTGCTGCAATGCTTCTAATGGGAGAGTGAGTTCCGGCACTACCCAGCACGGCTGCAATGCTGTTAAGGGTTGAGTGAGTACCGGCACTTCCCAGCACGGCTGCAATGCTTCTTATGGGAGAGTGAGTACCGGCACTTCTCAGCACTGCTGCAATGCTTTTAATAGGAGAGTGAGTACCGGCACTTCCCAGCACGGCTGCAATGCTGTTAAGGGTTGAGTGAGTACCGGGACTTCCCAGCCCAGCTGCAATGCTTCTAATGGGAGAGTGAGTACCGGCACTTCCCAGCACGGCTGCAATGCTTCTAATGGGAGAGTGAGTACCGGCACTTCCCAGCACTGCTGCAATGCTTCTAATGGGAGAGTGGGTACCGGGACTTCCCAGCACGCTGCAATGCTTCTAATGGGAGAGTGGGTACCGGCACTTCCCAGCACTGCTGCAGTGCTTCTAATGGGAGAGTGAGTACCGGCACTTCCCAGCACTGCTGCAATGCTGTTAAGGGTTGAGTGAGTACCGGGACTTCCCAGCACGGCTGCAATGCTTCTAATGGGAGAGTGAGTACCGGCACTTCCCAGCACTGCTGCAATGCTTCTAATGGGAGAGTGGGTACCGGGACTTCCCAGCACGCTGCAATGCTTCTAATGGGAGAGTGAGTACCGGCACTTCCCAGCACTGCTGCAATGCTTCTAATGGGAGCGTGGGTACCGGGACTTCCCAGCACGGCTGCAATGCTTCTAATGGGAGCGTGGGTACCGGGACTTCCCAGCACGGCTGCAATGCTTCTAATGGGAGAGTGAGTACCAGCACTTCCCAGCACGGCTGCAATGCTTCTAATGGGAGAGGGAGTACCGGCACTTCCCAGCACGGCTGCAGTGCTTCTAATGGGAGAGTGAGTACCGGCACTTCCAAGAACTGCTGCAATGCTGTTAAGGGTTGAGTGAGTACCGGGACTTCCCAGCACGGCTGCAATGCTTCTAATGGGAGAGTGAGTACCGGCACTTCCCAGCATGGCTGCAATGCTTCTAATGGGAGAGTGAGTACCGGCACTTCCCAGCACTGCTGCAATGCTTCTAATGGGAGAGTGGGTACCGGGACTTCCCAGCACGCTGCAATGCTTCTAATGGGAGAGTGGGTACCGGCACTTCCCAGCACTGCTGCAGTGCTTCTAATGGGAGAGTGAGTACCGGCACTTCTCAGCACTGCTGCAATGCTGTTAAGGGTTGAGTGAGTACCGGGACTTCCCAGCACTGTTGCAATGCTTCTAATGGGAGAGTGAGTACCGGCACTTCCCAGCACGGCTGCAATGCTGTTAAGGGTTGAGTGAGTACCGGCACTTCCCAGAACGGCTGCAATGCTTCTTATGGGAGAGTGAGTACCGGCTCTTCTCAGCACTGCTGCAATGCTTTTAATAGGAGAGTGAGTACCGGCACTTCCCAGCACGGCTGCAATTCTGTTAAGGGTTGAGTGAGTACCGGCACTTTCCAGCACGGCTGTAATGCTTCTAATGGGAGAGCGGGTACCGGGACTTCCCAGCACGGCTGCAATGCTTCTAATGGGAGAGCGTGTACCAGCACTTCCCAGCACTGCTGCAATGCTTCTAATGGGAGAGTGGGAACCGGGACTTCCCAGCACTGCTGCAATGCTTCTAATGGGAGAGTGAGTACCGGCACTTCCCAGCACAGCTGCAATGCTTTTAATAGGAGAGTGAGTACCGGCACTTCTCAGCACGGCTGCAACGCTGTTAAGGGTTGAGTGAGTACCGGCACTTCCCAGCACGGCTGCAATGCTTCTAATGGGAGAGTGGGTACCAGCACTTCCCAGCACGGCTGCAGTGCTTCTAATGGGAGAGCGAGTACCGGCACTTCCCAGCACGGCTGCAGTGCTTCTAATGGGAGAGTGAGTACCGGCACTTCTCAGCACTGCTGCAATGCTGTTAAGGGTTGAGTGAGTACCGGGACTTCCCAGCACGGCTGCAGTGCTTCTAATGGGAGAGTGAGTACCGGCACTTCCCATCACAGCTGCAGTGCTTCTAATGGGAGCGTGGGAACCGGGACTTCCCAGCACGGCTGCAATGCTGTTCAGGGTTGAGTGAGTACCGGCACTTTCCAGCACGGCTGTAATGCTTCTAATGGGAGAGCAGGTACCGGGACTTCCCAGCACGGCTGCAATGCTTCTAATGGGAGAGTGAGTACCGGCACTTCCCAGCACACTGCAATGCTTCTAATGGGAGAGTGGGTACCGGCACTTCTCAGCACTGCTGCAATGCTTTCAATAGGAGAGTGAGCACCGGCACTTCCCAGCACAGCTGCAATGCTGTTAATGGTCAAGTGAGTACCGGCACTTCCCAGCACTGCTGCAATGCTGTTAATGGTCGAGTGAGTACCGGCACTTCTCAGCAATGCTGTTAATAGGAGAGTGAGTAACCTGCACTTCCCAGCACGGCTGCAATGCTTCTAATGGGAGAGTGAGTACCGGCGCTTCCAAGCACAGCTGCAATGCTTCTAATGGGAGAGTGAGTACCGGCACTTCCCAGCACAGCTGCAATGCTGTTAATGGTCAAGTGAGTACCGGCACTTCCCAGCACTGCTGCAATGCTGTTAATGGTCGAGTGAGTACCGGCACTTCTCAGCAATGCTGTTAATAGGAGAGTGAGTAACCTGCACTTCCCGGCACTGCTGCAATGCTGTTAATAGGAGAGTGAGTACCAGCACTTCCCAGCACGGCTGTAAGGCTGTTAATGGTTGAGTGAGTACCGGCACTTCCCAGCACGGCTGCAATGCTGTTAATAGGAGAGTGAGTACCAGCACTTCCCAGCACGGCTGTAAGGCTGTTAATAGTTGAGTGAGTACCGGCACTTCCCAGCACGGCTGCAATGCTGTTAATAGGAGAGTGAGTACCAGCACTTCCCAGCACGGCTGTAAGGCTGTTAATGGTTGAGTGAGTACCGGCACTTCTCAGGACACCTGCACTTGCACCGGCTTCTGGAGCGGACCTAGCAGCTCGGAATGGACCGTTTGTATTGCACCAGGACTAAGGCTGATTTGCATATGGGAGGTGTATGTATAGATTTGCATAGTGGGCGAAAAACGATGGGCAGGAATGGGGCGCGAGGGATCGTCAATGGCCGAGCTTATTTCCAGCATTCCACCCATTTATTTTTATTTTAGTTACTGCGTTTTTTATAGCGCGAACCTTTCGGGGAAAAATCACCTTATTAGTACTAGGGTTATTTGCGCAAGGTCACGCAATGTAGCTACTTCTGGTTACAGAAGTGACCAAGTAGCCACTGAATAGGCATCACCCTGCTCTGGATAAGCACGTCCAGCCCCCGAGGGGCAGGTGATTTTAAACATCCAAGCAAACTGTACACTAAATTAAGCGATTTTGCTACCATTTACCAAAGAGCTGGCATTAATGTTAGATAAAAGGCGAGCCTGTCCCATCGGCGGATCTCTGCAGCCGGGGTTCCACCCAATGAACTATCTTGACAGTGGTGGCGGCTGGCTCCAGGGCTCTCCCGCCCTGCCCAGGACGGGCCAGGCCCCGACAGTTGCAAAGCCTGGGCAGAAACAAGGCCGAAATGCCACCGTGTCCCTGCGAGATAAGACGCTCTGAAGCACTTCCCGCCACTTCTGAGAAACCGAGGGAAGAGCAAATACAGGCAGTACCGAGAACTCGAGTGAACATCTCCGTGGGTAGAGGGTACAAGGCAGCTTCACCCGGGCACTCGAAGGTAAGGCAGCTTCACCCGGGTAATCGAGGGTAAGGCAGCTTCACCCGGGTACCCGAGGGTAAGGCAGCTTCACCCGGGTACTCAAGTATATGGCAGTTTCACCCGGGTACTCGAGAGTAAGGAAGCTTCATCCGGGTACCTGAGGGTAAGGCAGCTTCACCCGGGTACCTGAGGGTAAGGCAGCTTCACCCGGGTACCTGAGGGTAAGGCAGCTTCACCCGGGTACCTGAGGGTAAGGCAGCTTCACCCGGGTACTCAAAGGTAAGGCAGCTTCATCCGGGTACCCGAGGGTAAGGCAGCTTCACCCGGGTACTCAAGAATATGGCAGTTTCACCCGGGTACTCAAGAGTAAGGAAGCTTCATCCGGGTACCGGAGGGTAAGGCAGCTTCACCCGGGTACCTGAGGGTAAGGCATCTTCACCCGGGTACTCGAGGGTAAGGCAGCTTCATCCGGGTACTCGAGGACAAGGCAGCTTCACCCGGGTACTCGAGGGTAAGATAGCTTCACCCGGGTACTCGAGGGTAAGACAGCTTCATCCGGGTACTCGAGAGCAAGGCAGCTTCACCCGGGTACTCGAGGGCAAGGCAGCTTCGTGCGGATACTCTAGGGTAACGCAGATTCATTCGGGTACTCGAGGGTAAGGAAGCTTCACCCGGTACTCGAGGGTAAGGCAGCTTCATCCGGGTACTCTAGGGTAAGGCAGATTCATCCGGGTGCTCGAGGATAAGGCAGCTTCATGCAGGTGCTCTAGGGTAAGGCAGATTCATCCGGGTGCTCGAGGGTAAGGCAGCTTCATGCAGGTACTCTAGGGTAAGGCAGATTCATCCGGGTACTCAAGGGTAAGGCATCTTCACCCGGGTACTCGAGGGTAAGGCAGATTCATCCAGGTACTCAAGGGTAAGGCAGATTCATCCGGGTGCTCGAGGGTAAGGCAGCTTCATGCAGGTACTCGAGGGTAAGGCAGATTCATCCGAGTACTCAAGGGTAAGGCAGATTCATCCGGGTACTCGAGGGTAAGGCAGCTTCACCCGGGTACTCGAGGGTAAGGTAGCTTCATCCGGGTACTCGAGGACAAGGCAGCTTCACCCGGGTACTCGAGGGTAAGACAGCTTCATCCGGGTACTCGAGAGCAAGGCAGCTTCACCCGGGTACTCGAGGGCAAGGCAGCTTCGTGCGGATACTCTAGGGTAACGCAGATTCATTCGGGTACTCGAGGGTAAGGAAGCTTCACCCGGGTACTCGAGGGTAAGGCAGCTTCATCCGGGTACTCGAGGATAAGGCAGCTTAATCCTGGTACTCTAGGGTTAGGCAGCTTCATCCGGGTACTCTAGGGTAAGGCAGCTTCATCCGGGTACTCGAGGGCAAGGCAGCTTCATCCGGGTATTCTAGGGTAAGGCAGATTCATCCGGGTGCTCGAGGATAAGGCAGCTTCATGCAGGTGCTCTAGGGTAAGGCAGCTTAATCCGGGTACTCTAGGGTAAGGCAGCTTCATCCGGGTACTCTAGGGTAAGGCAGATTCATCCGGGTGCTCAAGGGTAAGGCAGCTTCATGCAGGTACTCGAGGGTAAGGCAGCCTCATGCAGGTACTCGAGGGTAAGGCAGGTTCATCCGGGTACTCGAGGGTAAGGCAAATTCATCCGGGTGCTCGAGGGTAAGGCAGCTTCATGCAGGTACTCGAGGGTAAGGCAGATTCATCTGGGTACTCGAGGGTAAGGCAGATTCATCCGGGTGCTCGAGGGTAAGGCAGCTTTGTGCGGGTACTCGAGGATAAGGCAGATTCATCCGGGTACTCGAGGGTAAGGCAGATTCATCCGGGTGCTCGAGGGTAAGGCAGATTCATCCGGGTGCTCGAGGGTAAGGCAGCTTCATGCAGGTACTCGAGGGTAAGGCAGATTCATCCGGGTACTCGAGGGTAAGGCAGATTCATCCGGGTACTCGAGGGTAAGGCAGGTTCATCCGGGTGCTCGAGGGTAAGGCAGCTTCATGCAGGTACTCGAGGGTAAGGCAGATTCATCTGGGTACTCGAGGGTAAGGCAGATTCATCCGGGTACTCGAGGGTAAGGCAGATTCATCCGGGTGCTCGAGGGTAAGGCAGCTTCATGCAGGTACTCGAGGGTAAGGCAGAATCATCCGGGTACTCGAGGGTAAGGCAGATTCATCCGGGTACTCAAGGGTAAGGCAGATTCATCCGGGTACTCGAGGGTAAGGCAGATTCATCCGGGTACTCGAGGGTAAGGCAGATTCATCCGGGTGCTCGAGGGTAAGGCAGCTTCATGCAGGTACTCGAGGGTAAGGCAGATTCATCCGGGTACTCGAGGGTAAGGCAGATTCATCCGGGTACTCTAGGGTAAGGCAGCTTCGTGCAGGTACTCAAGGGTAAGGCATCTTCACCCGGGTACTCGAGGGTAAGGCAGATTCATCCGGGTACTCGAGGGTAAGGCAGATTCATCCGGGTGCTCGAGGGTAAGGCAGCTTCATGCAGGTACTCGAGGGTAAGGCAGATTCATCCGAGTACTCGAGGGTAAGGCAGATTCATCCGGGTACTCGAGGGTAAGGCAGCTTCACCCGGGTACTCGAGGGTAAGGCAGCTTCATCCGGGTACTCGAGGACAAGGCAGCTTCACCCGGGTACTCGAGGGTAAGACAGCTTCATCCGGGTACTCGAGAGCAAGGCAGCTTCACCCGGGTACTCGAGGGCAAGGCAGCTTCGTGCGGACACTCTAGGGTAACGCAGATTCATTTGGGTACTCGAGGGTAAGGAAGCTTCACCCGGGTACTCGAGGGTAAGGCAGCTTCATCCGGGTACTCGAGGATAAGGCAGCTTAATCCTGGTACTCTAGGGTTAGGCAGCTTCATCCGGGTACTCTAGGGTTAGGCAGCTTCATCCGGGTACTCGAGGGTAAGGCAGCTTCATCCGGGTACTCTAGGGTAAGGCTGCTTCATCCGGGTGCTCGAGGATAAGGCAGCTTCATGCAGGTGCTCTAGGGTAAGGCAGCTTAATCCGGGTACTCTAGGGTAAGGCAGCTTCATCCGGGTACTCTAGGGTAAGGCAGATTCATCCGGGTGCTCGAGGGTAAGGCAGCTTCATGCAGGTACTCGAGGGTAAGGCAGCCTCATGCAGGTACTCGAGGGTAAGGCAGGTTCATCCGGGTACTCTAGGGTAAGGCAGATTCATCTGGGTACTTGAGGGTAAGGCAGATTCATTCAGGTACTCGAGGGTAAGGCAGCTTCATGCAGGTACTCGAGGGTAAGGCAGATTCATCCGGGTGCTCGAGGGTAAGGCAGCTTCATCCGGGTACTCGAGGGTAAGGCAAATTCATCCGGGTGCTCGAGGGTAAGGCAGCTTCATGCAGGTACTCGAGGGTAAGGCAGATTCATCCGGGTACTCGAGGGTAAGGCAGATTCATCCGGGTGCTCGAGGGTAAGGCAGCTTTGTGCGGGTACTCGAGGGTAAGGCAGATTCATCCGGGTACTCGAGGGTAAGGCAGATTCATCCGGGTGCTCGAGGGTAAGGCAGATTCATCCGGGTGCTCGAGGGTAAGGCAGCTTCATGCAGGTACTCGAGGGTAAGGCAGATTCATCCGGGTACTCGAGGGTAAGGCAGATTCATCCGGGTACTCGAGGGTAAGGCAGATTCATCCGGGTGCTCGAGGGTAAGGCAGCTTCATGCAGGTACTCGAGGGTAAGGCAGATTCATCCGGGTACTCGAGGGTAAGGCAGATTCATCCGGGTACTCGAGGGTAAGGCAGATTCATCCGGGTACTCGAGGGTAAGGCAGCTTCATGCAGGTATTCGAGGGTAAGGTAGATTCATCTGGGTACTCAAGGGTAAGGCAGCTTTGTGCGGGTACCCGGGGTGGAGGCATCTTCACCTGGGCACCAGGAGACGAGGCAGCTTCACCGCCCACCAGCCACGGGCCCTTTTGAGAGCAATGTGAGTGGCCTTCCTGGCTGCTGACCGGCTACTAACTGATAGCAATACCCAAGGTTCGGTGCGCCCTTCAGGCGCTAGGCCCCGCTGTCACCTCATCTGCTGCACCGCAGAGCGCAAAGCTCTGCGGGGACCCGAGGACCAGCACAGCTCACCCTATGTCCTGTAAGAACACACCACACTGCGCACTCGTGAAAGAACACACCACAGTGCGCACTCGTGGAAGAACACAACATACCACGCACTCGTGGAAGAACACACCACACCGCACACTTGTGGAAGAACACACCAGACCGCGCACTCGTGGAAGAACACACCACACTGCGCACTCGTGGAAGAACACACCACACCGCGCACTCGTGGAAGAACACAACACACCGCGCACTCGTGGAAGAACACACCACACTGCGCACTCGTGGAAGAACACACCACACTTCGCACTCGTGGAAGAACACACCACACTGCACACTCGTGGAAGAACACACCACACTGCACACTCGTGAAAGAACACACCACACCGCGCACTCATGGAAGAACACACCACACCGCGCACTCGTGGAAGAACACACCACACCGCGCACTCATGGAAGAACACACCACACCGTGCACTGGTGGGAGAACACACCACACCGCGCACTCGTGAAAGAACACACCACACCGTGCACTTGTGGAAAAACACACCACACCGCGCACTCGTGGAAGAACACACCACACTGCGCACTCGTGAAAGAACACACCACACCGTGCACTCGTGGAAGAACACAACATACCGCGCACTCGTGGAAGAACACACCACACTGCGCACTCGTGGAAGAACACACCACACTGCGCACTCGTGAAAGAACACACCACACCGCGCACTCATGGAAGAACACACCACACCGCGCACTCGTGGAAGAACACACCACACCGCGCACTCGTGGAAGAACACACCACACCGTGCACTCGTGGAAGAACACACCACACTGCGCACTCGTGGAAGAACACACCACACCGTGCACTCGGGTAGGAACACACCACGCACTTGTGAGGGAGCTCACCACACTGCGCCCTCGCACACCACACCACACATTCGTGTAAGAACATACCACACCACACCGCCCACTCGTGGAAGAACACACCACCGCCCATTCGTTTGAAGAACACACCACACCGTGCACTCATGTAGGAAAACACCAAGCACTTGTGTGGGAACTCACCACGCACTTGTGTATGAACACACCACACTGCGCACTCATGGAAGAACACACCACACCAACCACTCATGTAAGAACACACCACACCGCACACTTGTGTAAGAACACACCACACCACCCACTCGTGGAAGAACACACCACACCGCCCACTCATGCAAGAACACATTACACGGCGCACTCGTGTAGGAACTCACCACGATGCACACTCATCGCAAAACTCACCACACCACGCACTCGTGTAAGAACACACCACACCGCGCACTCGTGGAAGAACACACCACGCCACCCACTCGTGGAAGAACACACCACCCACTCGTGGAAGAACACACCAAACCGCGCACTCGTGTAGGAGGACACCACACCGCTCACTCCTGTAAGAACACACTACACTGCACACTCGTGGAAGAACACACCACACTGCGCACTCGTGGAAGAACACACCACACCGTGCACTCGTGGAAGAACACACCACACCGGGCACTCTTGTAGGAACTCACCACACCATGCACTCATGTAGGAACTCACCACACCCTCGTGCAAAAACTCACCACACTGCGCACTCGTATAAGAATTCATCACACTGTTCACTCATGTAAGAACACACCACACCGCGCACTCGTGCAAGAACACGCCACACCGAGCACTCGTACAAGAACACACCACACCATGCACTTGTGCAAGAACACGCCACACCATGCACTTGTGCAAGAACACGCCACACCATGCACTTTCAGAATATATATTAGAATTAGGAAAGCACAAATGAATTTTTTTTTGTAATTTGGAAGTGTGGTAGAAAAAAATATTTTAATACAATCAAAACAAATAAGTACACTAGACAATGCTGGTTCCACACATAGCCATTTGTGCACAGACTAGTTTAATCAGTAAGACTGTATGTGCAAATGTAGTGGTCGTTTCAATTGAAAATGTGTTGTCAGTAATGGCACTGCTAATGGCACTGCGCTTCCACACCAAGTATACTCCACACTACACCACTCCCCCTACAACACTCTACTCTATGACCCTCCACTCCACCACACTACACTCTATACCACTTTACTCTAGGGCACTCTACACTACACTATACAACACTCCACGCCTCTCCACTCTATGACACTCCTTTTTACAACACTCAATGCCACTCTTCCTAACTCTGATACTCCATGTCACTTTACGTCACTCCACTCTATGACACTTTATTTAACAACACTTTATTCCATTCTACGCCCTTCCACTCTACTCCAGTCCACAACACTCTACTCCACGAAACGACACTCCATGAAATGACCGTCTGCTCCACCCTTCTGCACTTTCCTCTATACAGCAAACTTTTAGCCACGCTGAGCAGCAGCCACGCTGGTGTACAACATGGCTAAGACACATTGGCAAAGAAGACACTAGCAAAACCTTTTGGCTTTGCCAATGCTTGTTACATACGTGCCAGGACCCAAAGATTTTCTTGGCCAGTCATCACCAGTGTGTCTATTGATGCCACTGCTCACTGCCATCTCGGCTGCCCTTGCCCCTAGTGTTCCATCAGTCCTTCTGCAACATACAACGCTCTACTATAGTCCAACCAGGTCTGCACAGGCGCTGAAAGGCTTGAATTACTCTGGGTGCCAGTAATTACTCTGGGCGCCAGTAATTACTCTGAGCCGCCAGTAAATCACTCTGAGCCAACAGTAATTACTCTGAGGCAACAGTAATTACTCTGAGCCAACAGTAATTTCTCTGGGCAACAGTAATTACTCTGGGCAACAGTAATTACTCTGGGCCACCAGTAATTACTCTGGGCCGCCAGTAATTACTCTGGGCCACCAGTAATTACTCTGAGCCGCCAGTAATTACTCTGAGCCACCAGTAATTACTCTGAGCCACCAGTAATTACTCTGGGCAACAGTAATTACTCTGGGCGCCAGTAATAACTCTGAGCCACCAATAATTACTCTGTGAGCCACCAGTAATTACTCTGAGCCACCAGTAATTACTCTGGCAACCAATATTTATTCTGGGCACCAGTAATTACTCTGGGCAACAGTAATTACTCCGAGCCACCAGTAACAACTCTGGGCCACCAGAAATTACTCTGGGCACCAGTAATTACTCTGGGCGCCAGTAATTACTCTGAGCCACCAATAATTACTCTGTGAGCCACCAGTAATTACTCTGAGCCACCAGTAATTACTCTGGCAACCAATATTTATTCTGGGCACCAGTAATTACTCTGAGCCACCAGTAACCACTCTGGGCCACCAGTAATTACTCTGGGCGCCAGTAATTACTCTGAGCCACCAGCAATTACTCTGGCAACCAATATTTATTCTGGGCACCAGTAATTACTCTGAGGCACCAGTATCTACTCCGAGTCACCAGTAATTACTTCGAGCCACCAGTAACTACTCCGAGGCACCAATAATTACTCAGAATCAGAATCACCAGTAACTACTCCGAGTCACCAGTATTTACTCCGAGCCACCAGTAATTACTCCGAGTCACCAGTATTTACTCCGAGTCACCAGTAATTACTCCAAGCCACCAGTAATTACTCCAAGCCACCAGTAATTACTCAGGCCAACTAGGTTTCTGGAGCATGGTAGAAATACTGACATGCATTGAATTCTGAAATTCTTTTCACCTCAGCGGCATCTGTCCTTTATACAGAGGTGGGCTGACCCAGGGTTGCATGTGGTGCGAGTCGCTTGGCCATGTTTTCCTCGCGTTCTGATATTTGTACTTCGGCGTCCATCATATTAATAAAAGAGACACAAGCAGCCCCAGAACTCACTGGAAACAAGTCCGCTTAAAAGCTCCTACTTGGCTGGATTTCTAAAGCTACATCTGAAACATCCCGAGGGAAGGGGAGGCCTGGGCAGCAAGCCTTACCCACTGCTGAATTATGTGGCAGGTGTGGCGTTGGCACCACTGCCCATCTGCTACGGTGGCAGGGTCATTCTTGGAGTGAACCTGCGAGTGTCACTCACAGCTACCAATGTTCCTGTAGCAGCAGCAGCCTTTCTCACAATATTTACTACTTGTGGCTACTGCACGTAAGAGCAGGGACCAGTCTGAGCATCTGAAGTCCACTCCAGAGTTCCGCATGGGTTCTGGAGGCAGTGAGCGGCAGAGCTTGGAGGCTCCTGCAGGTTTATTGTAAGGTGGGGTGGCGATCTGTGGTGCTAGGCTGGAGCAGGAACCTGTTGAGCATCTGAAGTCCACCCCAGAGCTCCGTATAGGTTCTGGAGGCAGTGAGCGGCAGAGCTTGGAGGCTCCTGCGGGTTTATTGTAAGGTGGGGTGGCGATCTGTGGTGCTAGCCTGGAGCAGGGACCAGTCTGAGCATCTGAAGTCCACCCCAGAGCTCCACATAGGTTCTGGAGGCAGTGAGCTGCAGAGCTTGGAGGCTCCTGCGGGTTTATTGTAAGGTGGGGTGGCGATCTGTGGTGCTAGCCTGGAGCAGGAACCTGTTGAGCATCTGAAGTCCACTCCAGAGCTCCGCATAGGTTCTGCAGGCAGTGAGCGGCAGAGCTTGGAGGCTCCTGCGGGTTTATTGTAAGGTGGGGTGGCGATCTGTGGTGCTAGCCAGAGCAGGAACCTGTTGAGCATCTGAAGTCCACCCCCGAGCTCCGCATAGGTTCTGGAGGCAGTGAGCGGCAGAGCTTGGAGGCTCCTGCGGGTTTATTGTAAGGTGGGGTGGCGATCTGTGGTGCTAGCCTGGGGCAGGAACCTGTTGAGCATCTGAAGTCCACCCCAGAGCTCCGCATAGTTTCTGGAGGCAGTGAGCGGCAGAGCTTGGAGGCTCCTGCGGGTTTATTGTAAGGTGGGGTGGCGATCTGTGGTGCTAGCCTGGGGCAGGAACCTGTTGAGCATCTGAAGTCCACCCCAGAGCGCCGCATAGGTTCTGGAGGCAGTGAGCGGCAGAGCTTGGAGGCTCCTGCGGGTTTATTGTAAGGTGGGGTGGCGATCTGTGGTGCTAGCCTGGAGCAGGAACCTGTTGAGCATCTGAAGTCCACCCCAGATCTCCACATAGGTTCTGGAGGCAGTGAGCGGCAGAGCTTGGAGGCTCCTGTGGGTTTATTGTAAGGTGGGGTGGTGATCTGTGGTGCTAGCCTGGGGCAGGAACCTGTTGAGCATCTGAAGTCCACCCCAGAGCTCCGCATAGGTTCTGGAGGCAGTGAGCGGCAGAGCTTGGAGGCTCCTGCGGGTTTATTGTAAGGTGGGGTGGCGATCTGTGGTGCTAGCCTGGGGCAGGAACCTGTTGAGCATCTGAAGTCCACCCCTGAGCTCCGCATAGGTTCTGGAGGCAGTGTGCGGCAGAGCTTGGAGGCTCCTGCGGGTTTATTGTAAGGTGGGGTGGCGAGCTGTGGTGCTAGCCTGGAGCAGGAACCTGTTGAGCATCTGAAGTCCACCCCTGAGCTCCGCATAGGTTCTGGAGGCAGTGTGCGGCAGAGCTTGGAGGCTCCTGCGGGTTTATTGTAAGGTGGGGTGGCGATCTGTGGTGCTAGCCTGGAGCAGGAACCTGTTGAGCATCTGAAGTCCCCCCCAGAGCTCCGCATAGGTTCTGGAAGCAGTGAGCGGCAGAGCTTGGAGGCTCCTGAGGGTTTATTGTAAGGTGTGGTGGCGATCTGTGGTGCTAGCCTGGGGCAGGAACCTGTTGAGCATCTGAAGTCCACCCCCGAGCTCCGCATAGGTTCTGGAGGCAGTGAGTGGCAGAACTTGGAGGCTCCTGCGGGTTTATTGTAAGGTGGGGTGGCGATCTGCGGTGCTAGCCTGGAGCAGGAACTTGTTGAGCATATGAAGTCCACTCCAGAGCTCCGCATAGGTTCTGGAGGCAGTGAGCGGCAGAGCTTGGAGGCTCCTGCGGGTTTATTGTAAGGTGGGGTGGCAATCTGTGGTGCTATCCTGGGGCAGGAACCTGTTGAGCATCTGAAGTCCACTCCAGAGCTCCGCATAGGTTCTGGAGGCAGTGAGCGGCAGAGGTTGGAGGCTCCTGCGGGTTTATTGTAAGGTGGGGTGGCGATCCGTGGTGCTAGCCTGGAGCAGGAACCTTTTGAGCATCTGAAGTCCACTCCAGAGCTCCGCATAGGTTCTGGAGGCAGTGAGCGGCAGAGCTTGGAGGCTCCTGCGGGTTTATTGTAAGGTGGGGTGGCGATCTGTGGTGCTAGCCTGGAGCAGGAACCTATTGAGCATCTGAAGTCCAATCCAGAGCTCCGCATAGGTTCTGGAGGCAGTGAGCGGCAGAGCTTGGAGGCTCCTGCGGGTTTATTGTAAGGTGGGGTGGTGATCTGTGGTGCTAGCCTGGGGCAGGAACCTGTTGAGCATCTGAAGTCCACCCCAGAGCTCCGCATAGGTTCTGGAGGCAGTGAGCGGCAGAGCTTGGAGGCTCCTGCGGGTTTATTGTAAGGTGGGGTGGCGATCTGTGGTGCTAGCCTGGAGCAGGAACCTATTGAGCATCTGAAGTCCAATCCAGAGCTCCGCATAGGTTCTGGAGGCAGTGAGCGGCAGAGCTTGGAGGCTCCTGCGGGTTTATTGTAAGGTGGGGTGGTGATCTGTGGTGCTAGCCTGGGGCAGGAACCTGTTGAGCATCTGAAGTCCACCCCAGAGCTCCGCATAGGTTCTGGAGGCAGTGAGCGGCAGAGCTTGGAGGCTCCTGCGGGTTTATTGTAAGGTGGGGTGGTGATCTGTGGTGCTAGCCTGGGGCAGGAACCTGTTGAGCATCTGAAGTCCACCCCAGAGCTCCGCATAGGTTCTGGAGGCAGTGAGCGGCAGAGCTTGGAGGCTCCTGCGGGTTTATTGTAAGGTGGGGTGGTGATCTGTGGTGCTAGCCTGGAGCAGGAACCTATTGAGCATCTGAAGTCCAATCCAGAGCTCCGCATAGGTTCTGGAGGCAGTGAGCGGCAGAGCTTGGAGGCTCCTGCGGGTTTATTGTAAGGTGGGGTGGCGATCTGTGGTGCTAGCCTGGGGCAGGAACCTGTTGAGCATCTGAAGTCCACTCCAGAGCTCCGCATAGGTTCTGGAGGCAGTGAGCGGCAGAGGTTGGAGGCTCCTGCGGGTTTATTGTAAGGTGGGGTGGCGATCCGTGGTGCTAGCCTGGAGCAGGAACCTTTTGAGCATCTGAAGTCCACTCCAGAGCTCCGCATAGGTTCTGGAGGCAGTGAGCGGCAGAGCTTGGAGGCTCCTGCGGGTTTATTGTAAGGTGGGGTGGCGATCTGTGGTGCTAGCCTGGAGCAGGAACCTATTGAGCATCTGAAGTCCAATCCAGAGCTCCGCATAGGTTCTGGAGGCAGTGAGCGGCAGAGCTTGGAGGCTCCTGCGGGTTTATTGTAAGGTGGGGTGGTGATCTGTGGTGCTAGCCTGGGGCAGGAACCTGTTGAGCATCTGAAGTCCACCCCAGAGCTCCGCATAGGTTCTGGAGGCAGTGAGCGGCAGAGCTTGGAGGCTCCTGCGGGTTTATTGTAAGGTGGGGTGGCGATCTGTGGTGCTAGCCTGGAGCAGGAACCTATTGAGCATCTGAAGTCCAATCCAGAGCTCCGCATAGGTTCTGGAGGCATTGAGCGGCAGAGCTTGGAGGCTCCTGCGGGTTTATTGTAAGGTGGGGTGGTGATCTGTGGTGCTAGCCTGGGGCAGGAACCTGTTGAGCATCTGAAGTCCACCCCAGAGCTCCGCATAGGTTCTGGAGGCAGTGAGCGGCAGAGCTTGGAGGCTCCTGCGGGTTTATTGTAAGGTGGGGTGGTGATCTGTGGTGCTAGCCTGGGGCAGGAACCTGTTGAGCATCTGAAGTCCACCCCAGAGCTCCGCATAGGTTCTGGAGGCAGTGAGCGGCAGAGCTTGGAGGCTCCTGCGGGTTTATTGTAAGGTGGGGTGGTGATCTGTGGTGCTAGCCTGGAGCAGGAACCTATTGAGCATCTGAAGTCCAATCCAGAGCTCCGCATAGGTTCTGGAGGCAGTGAGCGGCAGAGCTTGGAGGCTCCTGCGGGTTTATTGTAAGGTGGGGTGGTGATCTGTGGTGCTAGCCTGGGGCAGGAACCTGTTGAGCATCTGAAGTCCACCCCAGAGCTCCGCATAGGTTCTGGAGGCAGTGAGCGGCAGAGCTTGGAGGCTCCTGCGGGTTTATTGTAAGGTGGGGTGGCGATCTGTGGTGCTAGCCTGGGGCAGGAACCTGTTGAGCATCTGAAGTCCACCCCCGAGCTCCGCATAGGTTCTGGAGGCAGTGAGCGGCAGAGCTTGGAGGCTCCTGCGGGTTTATTGTAAGGTGGGGTGGCGATCTGTGGTGCTAGCCTGGGGCAGGGTGTCCGGTTGGGTGTGTATTGTTTACATGTTATCTGTAGGGGTAGGGGTGTCTCTCCGTGGGGGCTCGGTGGATGATGCAAAGTGCTTTGAACATCGAGCGTCCAGCTGAAGGTAGCCAGCGAGGTGTCTGCAGGACTTGTGTTGGGTGCTCTGGGGTGAAGGTGGAGAAAGAGTCCTAAGACAGCGTGTGGGACCCCTGCTGAATGCCACAATGTGGGGTGTGAGGGGCGGATATGAAAGGTGGTGTGACAGCCAAGTTTTGTCTGCCTTTGAATTTTTACAATCCATTTTAGGATGATTTTTGCATTTTCCAAGGTGATGGAATCAGGGTAGTAAAGTCTGGTGGTGAACAATGTCAAATGCTACTGATACGTCCAGATGCTGTAAGGCAGCTGCTCCGTGCCTGTCCACTGGGATTTTTTGGGTCATCCTACATGGATCAGAAGGCTGACTTGTGTCTCTACCTGGTTTGAATCTAGATCGGTGATCGGATATCCAGTTATTATCCTGTCATTTACTTACTAACAGGTTGTAGCTTGACTTCTACTTTGGTGGACCCCGTGGGTGGAGTTTCTTACTCTTGAAGAGTGGTCTAATGTGAGAAGTGTTTACTTTGGGTAGGAAACATCGGAGTTCTAAGCACTTGTTTAGTTTGCTCTCAGTACTGTCTGTGCAGATGTTGTGCAAGGTGGGACTGGTGTGGTGTTTCATCACAGTGGTGCGGGCATGGGCAAGAGGAGTGTTGATCAGGTTTCTCCTAAAAGTTTTCTATCTTTTTAATTTTTTAGATCAGCTCCATGGAGATTTGGTCAGAGAAGGCTTGCGATCGCGAGCTCTCTGCGTGTTGGCACTCCGGATGAAAGAACGCTGCCAGAAGACCTTGATGGGTAGTCGGCTTCAATCGTGCATGTGGAGTAGTGTTGTCTTGCAGGCTCGGTTGTAGCGTGGAGTAGCGTTGTCTTGCAGGCTCGGGTGTAGCGTGGAGTAGTGTTGTCTTGCAGGCTCGGTTGTTGCATGGAGTAGCGTGGTCTTGCAGGCTCGGGTGTAGCGTGGTGTACCGCTGTCTTGCAGGCTCGGTTGTAGCGTGGAGTAGCGTTGTCTTGCAGGCTCGGTTGTAGCGTGGAGTAGCGCTGTCTTTCAGGCTCGGGTGTAGCGTGGAGTAGCGTGGTCTTGCAGGCTCAGTTGTAGCGTGGAGTAGTGTTGTCTTGCAGGCTCGGTTGTAGCGTGGAGTAGTGTTGTCTTGCAGGCTCGGTTGTAGCGTGGTCTTGCAGGCTCGGGTGTAGCGTGGAGTACCGCTGTCTTGCAGGTTCGGTTGTAGCGTGGAGTAGTGTTGTCTTGCAGGCTCGGTTGTAGCGTGGAGTAGCGCTATCTTTCAGGCTCGGGTGTAGCGTGGAGTAGTGTTGTCTTGCAGGCTCAGTTGTAGCGTGGAGTAGTGTTGTCTTGCAGGCTCGGTTGTAGCGTGGAGTAGTGTTGTCTTGCAGGCTCGGTTGTAGCGTGGAGTAGTGTTGTCTTGCAGGCTCGGTTGTAGCGTGGAGTAGCGTGGTCTTGCAGGCTCGGGTGTAGCGTGGAGTAGTGTTGTCTTGCAGGCTCGGTTGTAGCGTGGAGTAGCGTGGTCTTGCAGGCTCGGGTGTAGCGTGGAGTACCGCTGTCTTGCAGGCTCGGTTGTAGCGTGGAGTAGCGTGGTCTTGCAGGCTCGGGTGTAGCGTGGAGTACCGCTGTCTTGCAGGCTCGGTTGTAGCGTGGAGTAGCGCTGTCTTTCAGGCTCGGTTGTAGCGTGGAGTAGCGCTGTCTTTCAGGCTCGGGTGTAGCGTGGAGTAGCGTTGTCTTGCAGGCTCAGTTGTAGCGTGGAGTAGTGTTGTCTTGCAGGCTCGGTTGTAGCGTGGAGTAGTGTTGTCTTGCAGGTTCGGTTGTAGCGTGGAGTAGTGTTGTCTTGCAGGCTCAGTTGTAGCGTGGAGTAGCGTGGTCTTGCAGGCTCGGTTGTAGCGTGGAGTAGCGCTGTCTTTCAGGCTCGGTTGTAGCGTGGAGTAGCGCTGTCTTTCAGGCTCGGTTGTAGCGTGGAGTAGCGCTGTCTTTCAGGCTCGGGTGTAGCGTGGAGTAGCGTTGTCTTGCAGGCTCAGTTGTAGCGTGGAGTAGTGTTGTCTTGCAGGTTCGGTTGTAGCGTGGAGTAGTGTTGTCTTGCAGGTTCGGTTGTAGCGTGGAGTAGTGTTGTCTTGCAGGCTCTGTTGTAGCGTGGAGTAGTGTTGTCTTGCAGGCTCTGTTGTAGCGTGGAGTAGTGTTGTCTTGCAGGTTCGGTTGTAGCGTGGAGTAGTGTTGTCTTGCAGGCTCTGTTGTAGCGTGGAGTAGTGTTGTCTTGCAGGCTCTGTTGTAGCGCTGCCGCATTAGTCTCGCCTTCAAGCCTGGTTTCCTCCACTTGAATTGGAGGCTGTTGATTTAAGTTATGCAGATCTTTGTTTGCATTTAGCCATGTGGTCTTATGGCTCACTCGGAGAGTGATCGTCAAGGTACCTGGATTCCCAGAGTTCAGCAGAGATCCAGTGGAAGAGGTGGGTACCTCCTGACGTCACATATTGTTTCGTGTTTTTTGGAGGTGAGAGTGGTTTTGCGAGGTCCCATTTTTTCCAGTGCCCTCATGTGGATTTGTGTTTTATGGTAACTACTGTCTTGGGGGTGTGGTTAGTAGTTGGTACGTTGATCCTGAAGTCAAAGCGTTGGTCGCTGCAGGTGATGTCACTCTTCAAGGACTGCCTTGGAGGAGGGGCCTGTGTGATGTCCAGTGTGTGACCGATGGAGTAGGCAGGGCCAGATACGATTTATTGGAGGGTGAAGGTCTCAAGCTTGGACATGAGAGCAGTGGTTGTTATTGAATACTCTTGTCAAACCAAGTGTTGACGTCTCGTAGCACGTATAGGTTGGGTGGGTTAGTAGTGTTGCGCTCCCTGCGTCTAGTACGGTGTCCTTAAATCTTGCATTGCTGGGAGGTGGTCTACAGATCAAGAAACAACTGAAGGTTGGAGTGAGGTGGCAACTTACCAGCACGGATTCACAGTTGGTCACATGGAAGTCTCTGATGTGACGTATCAGCAAAGGTTTCATGTGGATCACTGCCACGCCAGCTTGAGTCTGGCCCATACGATGTTTGTTGGTGATGCTGTTGTCAGGTGGAACGGCTTCATGGCGCAGGGATGCAGGGTTCTTGCTAAGCCAGGTGCTTGTGATGGAAGCGAGGCCTGGTGCCGATTCTAACAGCAGCTGAACCATGGTGGGACAGTTCCTACTCATGGCTCTGGTGCTGAGGAGGGGCCGCTCTGCTGCTGGCTCTTTGTCCTCTTGTGATGATGTAGAAGGATGGGGGACTTTGTAAAGGAGGAGGGAGGCGTGCAGGGTATGCGTAGAGGGAGATGATCTGATGGTGGCCTGAGGCAGGGATGGAGAGTGGCCTTGTGGGTTAGGGGACCCAGGTATAGAAGGAGAGAGGGAGGGCATGGGGGTAGGAGTAAACATGGGGGTGCGCTGGCTGTAGCTTGAGGTGGGACTGGACGGTCACTCTGTGGGTTAAAGGACCCCGGTGTAGAAGGATGAGGGAGGCGTGCGGGGTATGCGTAGAGGGAGATGATCCGATGGTGGCCTGAGGCAGGGATGGAGAGTGGCCTTGTGGGTTTGGGGATCTAGGTATAGAAGGAGGGAGGGAGGGCATGGGGTAGGAGTAAACATGGGGGTGCGCTGGCTGTAGCCTGAGGTCTTATCTTTCTGTTGCAATAAGTCGTCGACACCCAGCACTGGAAATGATGAACACATCGTGGGACCACCAGGGGTTTGAACCTGTGACCCTACAGACTGAGAGCGTCTTCTGATTGGTTGTGTTTTTCCCTTCACTTAAGTATGTGGCAGCTGCCGCCCTACCACCATGTGTTGTCCATAAGATTATCATTCCGTGACTCCTAAATTGCATGACGTGTCGGGGTGGCGAGGCAGCTTTCTGGTGTTATTCATTCAAATGAAACCCCTGCACGCTGAGGGAGGTGTCGACTCTGCCAAGATCACACTCATTGTCAGTGTGACAATAGGAGGGCACCGTAATGCGACAGTTTCCTGGCACCCAAGTTATGAACTTTCCACATCTGCATCCTTCCTGTCTGGCAGTTCTAATGCACATTACAGCTGAGCGATCGGCGCAGGGGCCTGGAGAGCTGCGGCACTGCCTGCTTCTCTTGTTTTGGGATATCATACCCGGGCACGGCTCACTTCCAGTAGCCCCTCCCCCCAAAACCATCTTTGGCATGGAGAGTTTCACGTGACTTTGTTATTGTAATTCCTAGTGGCGGTATGCTCTGGAAACGATTAAGAGTGTTGTAACTGCTGGAAGCAAGAGCCAGCGAAAGTGGAGGAGCGAAAGCTTCAGAGACCCGAGTAAACAAGTAGCACAAAAAATACCGTACGTCTGGGCAAGCTGCATACCACATGTGTCAACAAATAATAGCATAGCTTGGTTGCCATGACAATACAAAGCTATTGGCACAAGCAAAACAAGATGGTGTTGGACTGTCCACTGTCCGTACGTACGCGTGTATGTTTAGCTTTGGCTGAATGGCGAGAGCAGCCATCTTTGTCCATCCGTACGCATGCATGTTTAGCTTTGGCTGAATCGATTGCAAAAGGCCCTCGCGAGGCAGCGCATGCGCACTGCTAACGCCAGGCGAGACCCAAAATGGGAGAAAAAAACAGGAAAACCAAGTGCTCTCTAAAGCCCTTTCCATGAAATAACAATGAACGTAGATATCGCATGCAGCTCTGTTCTACAGCTTCCAGGGCTGCTGCGGAGCCGGTGTCTAAAAGCATAGGGGTGCCGTGCGGATTGTCCGGTGAGGCGGGCACGGATAAGATCTGCAGCAGTCACTGGACAGCTCCTCCCTGGCATCGCCAACATCAACCTGAGGCACACAGGGTTGTTACAAGGGGTCCACCCTGACACTGCCATGAGAAAGAGAGCCACCCACGCATATTCCCATTGGTCCTTACACTTGCAGGAAAACTCCTCACCTGCCATGACACCCTCCTTATCATGTCATCTCTTCCCATTGGTCATTTCGCCCTATAGGAGTCTCCCAATTGGCCACCGTATCCTCAGGAAACAACTTTCTCTTTGCCATTTTTGACTGAGAAGTATCTCTTCTCATTGGTCCATACACCCACAGCACCGTGTCCTCATTGGGCAGCAATTACACCCTCAATATATTTCCTCATTCTCTGTTACGTGCTCAGTACCAGGTTTCTCATTGTATCCCGTGCAGAGTCCTCACCTCAGCACAACATCTTCTCATTGCCATATTGGACTGAGTAGCATTGGTCAATGCACCCTCGACACATCTCCTCATTCGTTGTTACAAGATCAGTACCAGGTTTCTCATTGGTCAACAGATATCCCGTAGATTCCTCAGCCTCAGTACAACATCTTCTCATTGGCAGAACTGCGCTCTAGAACAGGATTTTCATAGGTGAATAGACTTTGGATAGGCCCTGTTCACTGATCACGAGACAGAAGGTTCACCCTCACACATCGAGGCTCCAGGTTCACCCTCGAGCACCCTCAGATTCAACCCAGCAAGGGCAGACATACAAAGGGGGGGGGGGGGGCTAAGGGTCCGCTCCCCAAGCCTCACTCCAGTAGCCCAGTGGGAAAGGTGTTCATGGCCGTTAGTTGGGTCTCAAGCTCCTGCGAGCTCTTCCCCACACCCCATGCACACCAGCAGCCATTGAGCTATCGGCCCCCGGGACTGCTGGGAAAATCCTTGTTCTCCCGCCTTCCGAAGCCATACTATCAATTCTAGCTGAGAATGACTAACAGCAGCAAACATGTGCCCCTCATTCACACTGACTGCTCGCTGAAGAATCGCCCTGCTGATCCCTGTTAACACGCAGGGCTTGAAGTGGGATGAAAAAACTAGGGGGGGGGGGCTCTCATAGGGGCGTGGCCGCTGTAATTAAGGGCGTGGCTTAAAACACTTGGGCTAAAAGTCTGTGCTTAGCATAGTGTGCCGCCCCACTGGTATGTTGCTGCTTCTGTCATTGCATCCAGATATATGACACAAGTAACTTTACACCTACAACAAGCCAGGACTATTGTTTTCGGTCAATGGTTGTAAGTTGCATGAGATAAATAAGCAACAACTATCACTTCGTTGTATGTAATACTAAGACTGATACTCTTGTGGGCGAGGTTGTGGCCTAAGGCTAGAGCAGCCGACCTTCGAGCTGAGAAAGCAGGTTCGAGCCTCACGGTGGCTCAATCAACATACTGCGATTCAATAAATGAATATGCCCTTGTGTAATGTAACTGGTGCTCATGTAAAGCACTCCAAGTGTGCACTATGTAAAACTGAACAAGCATTGGCATAGCCAATAGGTCTCGCCTTTGGGACCTTATAAGTGTTTCGCCATGCAACACTTGATGTTGTTGCACCAAGGATATTGTGCTGGATAACTAAACACTTGTAAAGTCACAAAGGCAAGACCTATTGGCTATGCCAATGCTTGTTTTATAAGACGGGGATGGTTGGAACAACAACCACTCCACATTTAAGTGAATCAAAAGAAAATTAGGATCACTGAATGTTTTCTTGCACCATATAATCTGAAAAAAAATAAAAATCAATGGCTATATGAGAACTTCTCCCAGGGAAAGTCTGTTTCTGAGGACTGAATGAGGGCACATACATATCTGTGCAAACTGCAAATTATACTTTGCTACTAAAAATGCAATGCATCCCAATAGGCAGTGTGGGGGCAATGCACCAGCATCATTCAGACTAAACAATCCACAGGAAAGAGCTGGTACCTTGTTACACAGTCCACCGAGATAGAGTAAGGGGCATCGCAACCGAATCTATAAGTAACACGGTCCAAACTCCCCCACACATCTACGAAAAAAATATTGTTTGAGGAGTCAAAGTTATTATAAAAATTAACAAGAAAATGTTTAATTAGATCAAGACATTTACTGCAGGATAAGAGATGGCGTGAAGGAGATTGGGATACATTGATCAGCGCGGCATAAACATTCCACTTATCTGCAATGTAAGGCACAGGGTCTTAAATTATCTGTCAAAAATCACGATTATTGGTCAATTTCTGTAGACGGGATTAGAATTAGAATGTCCAGGTGCGAAGTCAACAGCAACACCACCTCATCTTAATTTTCTGACCAAATTGGTTCTGTTGTACAGCCTAGCCCTCTGCTAGACTAGCGCGCCACCAAGTCCTCCCAAAAATCAAGATAAGTAAACAAACTTCATTTGTAGCCCGAAATCCCTTCATATTTTCAGAATATAGAGAAAAAGTGTTCAGTTTTCAATTTTTATGCATAGATTACAATAAACTGCTAATCATATGTAATTTTTTTAATACTTTTTACGTATGTATTTTATTAATCTTCTAACTGTATTTCACCGACTCCCTGCACAGACGTAGACTCACTGGGGATCAGCGGCCAAGGTGATGAACCACGGTTCTGGAGTAGTTAAAAGATGAGAAACTTTGAAATGGTGCACAGAATGCCTGTGTCCACGCTCAGTGGAGAACAGAGGCTTATGGGCGGCCTCGGCAGTGGACAAAGTAACCCCTACTGTGTTGAGATGTACTACTTTGTTTGGGCCATTTAACTCCTCGTACAAGTAAGATGTGTTTATTAAACACTGATGGGTAACCTATGTTGGGCAATATCTAGTTTCCACTGTTGTTTTGAAAAGAAAGGTAACATTACAGTATCACTTAGACCATGGCAGTAAAAAGATTTCTTATACTGACTCAAATATAAAACTACTGCTAAACACAAAGTGATTCATAATGCCATTGCATCATCATAGTAGTTACCAGCAAATAATAAACATCAAGATTTTTTTTTATTAACAGTGAAAATTCTAGAGTTAAAAAAAACGAATCTCACGACAATGCGCACAATTATTTGTTTTTTTAACAAAATAGCAGGGCTTTCTGCACAGCAGTTTGTTGGCTGCCGTGCAGCAACAGGGGTCACTATGACTCAGCTCACCAATATTCATTATACAGTCCTTCGAAGCGCTAAGGGCCGAGCAAAGCACGACGGGATTCCAACAGTGGTACCCAGGCTGCACAGACCGCAACATCAAACTCCGGTTCATTTCCCCTTTACATTTTGATCATGGTGGGGCAGAGTGAATGTATCTTATTGGATTTTGGGGTCTGCCTTGGTTTCTGTATCCATTCTTCATCAACTGACATCTTGGCGGCCATCATACTTTTGTTACAATAATACACAGACATCCGGTCTAAAAGAGGCGCTATGTGCCTGCTGGGTGAGGCGCTCTTTGTAAACTTCCCACAGAGGGGCACGTGCTGCCTGCATGTAAAACGCGCCAAAGATGTTTGATTATTGGGGTAATCGTACGAAAAAAGGACATCAGAAAAAGCTTAAAATGCGTTTTGAAAAAAGGGATTTGTGTAAACCCGGAAGCCCACATTCCCCCAGAAGACCAGTGATGGTTTGCCCGAGAGCACATAGCTATGTTAGGATCAAAAATAAAAGTAACAGGTGCAGTTGATAGTTTGCACGATACTTAAAAGATTTGGCGGCATAGTGTGGAAATGCTACTTAAAAAAACTCTTACTAAGCAAACTGTGTCCCGCGCAGCTGTCACACCTGTCACTGCTACAATTAGAAAATAGTCCAAGGCATGTGGCGTCCCCTTATGACATGAAAGGACCATTCCTGCTTCTCTCAGCAAGCTGCACAACAGTCAGATGGATTCTCCATGCGTTTCATAGTTCCTGTATGTTAGTGAAAGTTTGAATCTCATGTTTTTGTTCGATAATGCCACGAATGTGAAAATATACATTAAGGCATAAGTAAAGGCAGTGCCGCCGCAAGAGGTCCAATGACTAAACGAAAACCCGGCGTGGTTATTAGGAGCGATACAACAAACGGAACCGGACAGTGAATATGGGTTCCGCGCTAAATGACACACCCAAATTATTCTACCATGTGGGCAAATGTGAAAAAATGTACACTGCTAAGTAAAATGTTGAATTTGGCAGTTTAGGTAAAGGCGTCATGGACCTTCCTGGACATAAAACGAGTAAAGTTAAATTACACACGTGACGCTAAGCATTGTCCAATCTATGGGTATGGTGAAATAAATGCAATGTCAAGGCAGCATGTTTTTGGCGCGCCGTCAGCAAGTTACTCCCATTCAACTTGTCAATACAATATGACAGGCACCCCTGAACACTGCATTTAGCGGATATGGGGAAAGAGTGTAAGCCGAGCTTAAATAGAGCCGATATGCCACACAGCATGTACATGAAAAGTGAAACCATTAACTAGACCAGTGAAATATCGAAATGCCAGTTTATTCAAAAAGGTTAACGCATTCGCCCCATTGAAAGACTGAAGAAAATGGCAGCTACACGCGGGCCCCTTTAAAAACGCGACTTGTGTGCTCGGTGATACATTTTTAGTTTTTTAACTCCAGTTTCTGAATGCCAGTTATTGCTTCTTTGCAATACAGTATAAAAGCAGTAATTAAACTTAACAAATTGCTCGAGTTGCCGTTTAAAAACTTAATTTATTGCAAGAGCGTTCATGCTGGTAGCACAACTTCAGTGATAAAAAAAAAACGTATGAAACATTTCGACTTGCAGAAGGTACACTATGAAATCTACGCTTTAAATTCACGACCATTTACACAAAAATAGAATGCAGAAGTAATACTAAAAGCTAGCAATGACTGCACGTGGTACATGCAACAACGTAATGTATATTTATTCGAAACTGAATAATTTCCTTGCATCGTCTTTCTGAAAGTAAAAAGAAAAAGGTTTACTGGAGGTACACAGCAGAAATAAAGTTACTTACTGTGGGATTGGACCTCTGACTAATAAAACATATTTTTTTTAAAGTAAGACACGATTCGGTAAGGTCCTGGAAAGTAAAGTAGTTCGTATGAAGGAGAGTGGTGCTTGGATAGGACAAGAGCGCAAACTAATGTGGTTGGAAAATTGCAATGTTTTGGTACGCGTTGTTAAAAAGTATAACAGATGCAAAAATTGTAGCAATCAAGTCCATCCTAGAACAGAGATGCAGAAATTGGAGCAAACTCCCCCTTTGATTTAATGACAGCTGTGCCAACATCCTTTGCACTGTGGGACTACAAGTGTACCACAAGTTCAAACGTACAGCCACATATAAAGTTTGAGGAATGATGAATATTTAGCATTAGTACAACGAAATGGGACGAGTAGTACAGATAACCACTAACAGGCTTGTAACTGACTCCAAGGGACACGTGTTTAGACAGCCTATACTATGGTCGGTAAAGGATAAATAAACTCAAATCGGGGGCTCCAGCTTCAACATTGTAACATTCACAATATAGTGTCCTACATATCAGTAGTCGATCACATATGACGGGGGCTACAAAGTAAACAAACAAGCAAATGGTACGCGCGAAAGTGATCGCGAGGCAGACGTGCGGCCGCGACCGGGAGTTGTGTGTGCGTGTGCAAAAAGGAAATTTAAAAAAACCACGCAGGCTGGCGAGTGGTGTGCGCGCACCATGACGAGAGAGGAAAGCCATATGGCGCCTCTGCTCGTTATTGTGCGCGTAACCGCACGATCTATGCCAGCCAAAAGCGTGTGGTAGGACTTTTAAAAGCCCACACACTAAATGTCTCGCAGAGCAGCGCATGCGTTGGCTCAGCGAGACCTAAAAACTAGTCTCTTTGAAGTTACATCTATGGCAGTGACGGGTTGTACTATTGCAGGGTTAAGGTTTTTTTTTTTACCCTGAGGGTTATAATGGAGAGCCCGATTGGGACCAGTCTCGGCACCTGCTTTTAAGAACTGCCGGTGCTAAGCACTGGGTGGACCCGACCCATTGCTCATGTTGCTCCTGTTAACATCTGAAAACCCAAGCGTCGTTCATATTAGTACTGCAAACAAAAGTGTCACTCCTTTAGACAGCAAGCATGGCTCCTGATAGCATCATAAACCAAAGAATCCCACTTATCTGTATTACAAACCCAGGCATCACTTCTTGTACCCTCAATAACACAATCGCAACTCCTGCGCGCATCGCAAACCCAGGCATCACCGCTTGTGCCCTCCGGAACACGATCGTCACTCCAGTGAGCATCGCAAACCCAGGCATCACCACTAGTACCCTCCAGAACATAATCACCACTCCAGTGAGCATCACAAACCCACACGTCACGACTTTTACCCTCCAGAACATGATTGCCACTCTCAGGCATCACCGCTTGTACCCTCTAGAACACAATCGCCACTTCTGTGAGCATAGCAAAGCCAGGCGTCACCATTTATACCCTCTTGAACAAGAACACCACTCCTGTGAGCATCACAAATTCAAGCATCACCGCTTGTGCCATCTAGAACACGATTACCACTCCTGTAAGCATCAAAAACTCGGGCATCACCGCTTGTACGCTCTAGAACACAATCGCCACTCTTTGGAGCATCACAAACCCAGGCGACATCGCTTGTACCCTCTAGAACAGGATCACCACTCTTGGGAGCATCGGAAACCCAGGTATCACTTCCTGTACCCTCTAAAACAAGATCACCACTCCTGTGCGCATCTCATACCCACACGTCACCACTTGTACCCTCCAGAACACGATCGCCTCTCAGACATCACCGCTAGTACCCTCTAGAACACAATCGCCACTTCTGTGAGTATCACAAAACCAAGCGTCACCGCTTGTACCATCTAGAACACGGTCGCCACTCCTGTAAGCATTTGAAACTCTGGCGTACCCGCTTGTACGCTCTAGAACACGATCGCCACTCTTTGGAGCATGGCAAACCCAGGCACACCGCTTGTACCCTCTAGAACACGATTGCCCCTACTGTGAGCATCGTAAACACAAGAGGCACGACTTGTACCCTCTAGAACACGATCAGCACTCTCAGGCATCACCGCTAGTACACTCTAGAACACAATCACCATTTCTGTGAGCATCAAGCGTCACCGCTTGTACCCTCTAGAACACGATCGCCATTCATGTGAGGATCAAGCGTCAGCGCTTGTACCCTCTAGAACACGATCAGCATTCCCGTGAGCATAGCAAACCCAGGCATCACAGCTTGTACCCTCTAGAACACGATCGCCATTCCTGTGAGCATCAAGCGTCACCGCTTGTACCCTCTAGAACACGATCGCCATTCATGTGAGGATCAAGCGTCAGCGCTTGTACCCTCTAGAACACGATCAGCATTCCCGTGAGCATAGCAAACCCAGGCATCACAGCTTGTACCCTCTAGAACACGATCGCCATTCCTGTGAGCATCAAGCGTCACCGCTTGTACCCTCTAGAACACGATCGCCATTCATGTGAGGATCAAGCGTCAGCGCTTGTACCCTCTAGAACACGATCAGCATTCCCGTGAGCATAGCAAACCCAGGCATCACAGCTTGTACCCTCTAGAACACGATCGCCATTCCTGTGAGCATCAAGCGTCACCGCTTGTACCCTCTAGAACACGATCGCCATTCATGTGAGGATCAAGCGTCAGCGCTTGTACCCTCTAGAACACGATCAGCATTCCCGTGAGCATAGCAAACCCAGGCATCACAGCTTGTACCCTCTAGAACACGATTGCCCCTACTGTGAGCATCGTAAACACAAGAGGCACAACTTGTACCCTCTAGAACACGATCAGCACTCTCAGGCATCACCGCTAGTACACTCTAGAACACGATCGCCATTCCTGTGAGCATCAAGCGTCACCGCTTGTACCCTCTAGAACACGATCGCCATTCATGTGAGGATCAAGCGTCAGCGCTTGTACCCTCTAGAACACGATCAGCATTCCCGTGAGCATCGCAAACCCAGGTATCACAGCTTGTACCCTCTAGAACAGGATCACCAGTCCCGTGAGCAACAAGCGTCACCGCTTGTACCCTCTAGAACACAATCACGATTCATGTGAGGATCACAAACCCAGGTGTCACCGCTTGTACTCTCTAGGACACGTTCAGCACTCCTGTGAGCATCGCAAACCCAGGGATCACTTCTTGTACCCTCTAGAACAGGACTCTCACTCCTGCCAGCAGTGAGACTGAAGGTGGATCTAGTATTAACCTCTGAAAGGTAACTTAGCCTGTAGAACCCAAGCGTCACTTCTTTTGCCCCCTGGCACACGATTAGCACTCCTCTTAGTATCATAAACCGAAGTGTCTCTAATGTGAACCTATAAAACCTAACACGAAGGCAACCACCTATGATTCCACCAAGCTGCGGCTTGGTGGAATCATAGGTGGTTTCCTTCGTGTTTTGTTGATATTGCTGCACAATGGGGCGGAGCGCGGACAAGCTTGCACGCCAATAAAGTTCTGAATTGGTTTAAATAATGAAAAAACTGAAGTACGACAGTGTGCATCTCACCACCTCTAATGTTCAAACCTATAAAACCTAACATTTAGAAAGCAGGCTTCATTTCTTGTACCCTCTAGAAATCCATCATCATTCCTGTTAGCATCGCAGACTCCAGTGTCACTTCTTGTACCCTCTAAACCCTAACCTAACATTTAGGGTGCAGGCGTCGTTTCTTGTGCCCTCTCCCCCGTTAGCCTCACAAACCCAGGTGTCTCTAGGTTAACCCCTAAGTGTGGCTTCAGTTAGTGTTTGGAAAGCAGAGGCCGCTCCAGGCAGAGGCATATAAGGCCAGGCACTCTTCCCATGAACATTTAGCAGTCGGACACCCTCCTGTTGGCATTCTCAGCCTGGCATCACACCCTTCCATGCCTTGGCTGTACGTACCATGGCACTTAACTTATCCTAAACCCACACCATTTGCCAAATGAGAGAATCATGTTAATTCTTTGTATATAATGTTTTGTGAATCGGGATTATTTTACAAACCATGTATTACAATGAAAAAACGCGGTCTTTTGTTTTATACCAAATGGATAAAGAAAATAAATGAAGTCTAAATAATAATTAATGCTTGGATATATTTGTGTAACAGAAGATGACCCAGTAAAGTGGACATCAGCTAATAACAGTGTCCCCCCCCCCCATCAGAGTCAGCAACAGAAAGAGCTGCAGTGATAGGGCGGTGCGCTGCCACAGGACCAACTCTCCCCCGGGCAATGCCTGAAGGGATTACCAACCTTCCCCCAGGGGGCCCTAAGGACACATTGAGCAGGCGGCAATACCCCCTCCCCCACCGGGCCTGCCCCAGGTCACAGTGGACCTTCTCGCGACGACCTATGGCGATGCCCCCCCCCCGGGCGGATACCTAAAAATGGTTTGTTCTTAATACGGAGCACAAGCAACCTTGGCCGATGCCCGGTGGAGCGGTCCGATGCCCGGTGGAGCGGTCCGATGCCCGGTGGAGCGGTCCGATGGCCGGGTGGAGCGGTCCGATGCCCGGTGGAGCGGTCCGATGCCCGGTGGAGGTGTCCTATGCAGCTATAGAGGAGTCTGGCTCAGGTTCTCCCCTCGGCCGTCACCTACCCAGCCGGACATCCGACATGGTTTTCCCCATCTCCCAGTCATGTCTCCTTCCTTCCCCCACCTCCTCCTTCCTTGATTCTTTGGCTTTCCGCTGGACTCAATCTGCATCCCTCCCTCCTGGATACCAATTCCCCCGCTACCCTTAAGACATGTTCTCCTGGCTATTACACACGATAATAACTCGGATTATTGTATAAACTCATGTTTTCTCTCATATGACTATACTTGGAACAATGTGTAACTTGTAACTAATGTAACCTCACGTAAAGCGCTCCGATACCTCCGGGTCAAGCCAGCGCTATATAAAACGCATCAAATAAACAAAGAAATAGAGGTCTCGTGGACGTGGGAGTTTTTCTATCATTTAGTTGTTGTTTTCCCCTTACTGCCAGACATGCAGACTCATTTCTAGAGAGGGTGCCTTTCTCAGTTACGCATTACACCGCATTCCCAGATCTAATAGCGAAAATGAAAGTAAAGAACTCTAGACAACATTAAGAAACCCTTCGCCCTCAGAACACATTTACACTATGGCGCGAACACAGCTCTACAGCGCACGTCATGCTTTTATTCTGTCAGTAAAGCGCTTGCTGGCTTTCACTGAGGCTCGTGCACACATCCTATGCCCTGTAGCGCCACCTAGGGACAGTAACTTTCTCCTGCATCATTTGCCATCCTCTGTTGTTGTCCTCTCACCTTTATAATTATAGCGCCACCTAGCAGCAATAGCTGTGTACTGCTCATTTTGCAGATTCCGTTTGCTGTCTGCGAACACACTATACACTTTAGCTCCCCCTAGTGGAATTAGCTCTGTTCTGCATCACTACCAAACTCTCCTTGCCCTCCATGCACACTTCATCTGTACTGTTGCTCCACTTCAGGCCCTTATCCCTGAATGACATCCTTTGTCGGACTGTGCTGCCCAAGGACTCGCCATTCACACGGCAGCTGGGCCTACTGACATGCTCTGTATCCGGCTCCTCTAATGAGGCCCCCTCCTGTCCTCGCCCCTGCTCTCCAGCCCCACCTGGTGGTTTAACTGTGTATTGATGGCCTACAGTCTCTACCTGTTCGCAGTTTCTTATTACTTATGTGGTAATTACAAACTTTTTAAAACTTCAAATGGCTTTTTCTAGTTTTCGGCAAGGAGAACATAATTCATATGAACCTAGGTGAAGTGTAAGTTTAAAACGTTTGTAGTGCAAACAACCTCTCTACTGTAAGGGTGGCTCCTCCGCTACGGCGAAGGTGCGCCACCCCACTGCTCTGAGAGCGCAAAAAAATGAAAGGATAACATTGTTATTATCATTTTATTTTTCTTTACTATGGGGGTGGGGCGGGCTGGGGTCGGGGAGTGGTGAGTGCACACTCTCAAAGTGCGCATGACTGCTTGACCGGCCGTCCGTCTTGGCCCAGCCAAAGCGTCCTGCGCACACGGCATGCTCCCCACCAGGCTGCATTACACAGCCTGGTTGGGGAACATGTCCAGGCCGGAAACATCCATTACAACGCAGTCATTATAACGACCTACATTTACAACGGTTACAAGGCCTTCACATCACATGCCATTACAATGCATGTCACTACAACGCATGCCATTACAACGCATGCCATTGCAACGCATTATAAGGTAAGTAATGGAGATTCTTTTAGTATTAGGGTGGGTATGGGTTTTGGGGTACATGGGAATAGTAATTTTTACCCCTACACTATCCAACACTTTCCCTGCTGTTGCACTCACTGGAGTGAGAATAGTAATTTTTACGGCTACACTATCCAACACTTGGGGGGTCATTATGATGGCGGGAAGACCGCCACTGCCGGGCCGGCGGTGGCAGTCCTTCCGCCATCACATAGGGATTTACCCACCACCCAATAAGGATGGCGGTGGGTACCACGGCGGACGCAAAGTCCGTCTGCCGCTTCACCTCCAAAGGCAATTGCATCGATTGCCTGGCGGACAGAGCATGGCCACCAATATGGTGGCGGTGCCTAGCAGGCACCGTCCAACAAATTAGAATGTGGGTTTTAAAAGGCCTTTCCATGGCGGCGATGCCGCCATGGAAAGGCTGGTGGGGTTTGGGGGGGGTGTTGCAGCACTGGGGGGTACCCATGGTACCCCAGTGGATTTCCATGCACCAAGTGGCAGGCACCGCGTGGTCCTGCCACGTAGTGCAGGGAAATGCAGAGCAAGCACTTTTAACATTGCATACGGTGCTGCAGCCAGCAGCACCGCCTACAATGTTAAAAGCCCAGGATGCGCCCGCCAGTATGGCGGGCACATCCTAATCGCAGTGGTGGGACCGCCGCATGTCTGGCGGCCGGTCCCAAACACCGCTACGATGGCCGGCGGACCAAGTCCGCCCGCCATTGTAATCACCACCCCCTTAGTAATTTTTACTCCTACACTATCCAACACTTACCCTACCGTTGCACTCACTGGAGTATGTATAGTAATTTTTACCCCTACACTATCCAACTTACCCTACTGTTGCCCTAAAAGTATTATGCGTTGTAATAGTATGCGTTATAATGGAATGCGTTGTAATGGTAGTTTTAAAAATGCGTTGTAATGGCATGTGTGGTAAAGTCATGCAATGTAATGGTAGTTGCGATGTAAAGACTGCGTTGTAAAAGCATGCATTGTAATTGCATGCGTTTTAACGTCATATATTCGTCCAAGCCCCCAGGCCGAACCACAGTGCTCAGACCAATCACATTGGCTTTGGGGAGCCTGGGTGTTTCCTGGTTCCAGACTTGCCAGGAAGAGAAGAAACGACAGAGAGGAGGTGGGGGCAGAAATGTAAGTGGTTTTTTTGTTGCTTTTTTCCCAAACACCACCCCCATTCCCCGCCGGCCGCGACTGCTCTACTGTGGCTCTTCGTAGGGCAGTACTCTGATACTGCCCCACTCCAGTCTCCCTTTGGTGTCTATTCACACGGGGCCTGCACTGTATCTCCACCTGCCTCCCTCTAGAGTGCACTGTACACACAACTCCCCATTTCCCTCTCTGATAACCGCTCATAATTGGGTGGGCTCTGTCCCTTCATCATCACCCACCCAGTCGCGATTAGCATTCCGCAAAAGAGAAGGAGAACATTACCTCAAATGAATGCCCTTTTGATATATAAATATGTCATAAATACATAGAAATGCATAGCAACACTGGCAGGCCATTATTTTTTTTTAATCTTGCGTTGCACTGGCTTCAGCCTTTTTTATCTGACAGATGCAAGGTGGTTTTATAGTTTATCTCCCTTTTGTCTTCCTCCAATAACAAATTGGGGCACTGTGTCCTTCAGGGCTCTGTTTTGAGCCCAACATTGTTTAATGTTTACATGGCCCCTCTCACAGCTATGATCAAATTGTGTTGCATTAAGGTCAAATGCGCGATGACACACAGCTCATGCTCTCTGTCTCAAAAACTACTGATCAGGTACAAGAAACATTTAAAGCTTGTCTCATCAGACTGGATGGAAAAAAAGAGGCTTGGTGCTACAACTGGACAAAACTGAAGCTTTGTTTTTTAGAAGCAGTGCTTGATTTGAGCTGGTTGTCTCAGGTGCTCGGCACCAGCACTTCATTGTCAACACCAGCATTTATGATAATCTGCCACATGGTGGCGCTGTTTCAGTAATTTAGAGACGAGCACAACAAAAAGATGCTTGTTAATTCAAAATATCTCATATATGAGTAATCCCTGCCACCCACAACTTTCCTATAGCTTTGGGGGCCTGGAATAGTCTGAACTCTCACACTTGGAGGAGTGCAACAGTTAGTAGTTGTGTTGGAATGGTCATTGGCAGCGCTGGTGGGGGCAATGGGTGGTGTAACCTGCAGTAGTCTCCTGATAAGTGCCCCCGCACTGAATTTTTCACAAATTAAGCAGTGTTTAAAAGTTCCCAGTCAATACAGTCTTGTGACTGGTGGCTGAAAGAGCCTGGGAAAGCCACCCACTACGTCTAAATACGCATGGAATTGAGGAGTTACATTTGATAGCGAGCTCTCTTTTTACCCACAAATTGTGACAGTGACTGCTACTCGCTTCTATCTATAATGTTTCTTGAGATAAATTCTGAAACGTGACCCTACTCACTGCTAAGCTATGCAAGTGATCTGCTACGGAGTCTGCCACAATACATGGCGCGTCGGCTCCAGGTGGTACAAAATGCCGCAGCCAGACTCTTAATATTCCTCGCCCGCAGCCAATCACACCCTGCTGGAAGATGTTGCACAGGCCACTGATACTGGCCCACAGGGCTTACCATAAGACCCAACTAATTGATGGATGGATTCAGACTGCATCACCCAAGTGGATCGCACAGATCGTCTAACTTGCCCCTTCTTAAGAATCGTACGGTGGTTAGTACTAGAAAGGGAGAACGCTCTTTTTTTACTTCCTTGCCACCATGCTGTGGAATGAATGACCGTTCTCCCTCTGTGCCATCCTTTCTGAACTGTGTTCAGAATTTTGGCCAATACAAACCATTTAACACAGTGTCTGCTTCAGTTTCTGCCCTGCTTACAGAGCGCTGACTCGCCCTTGCAGGGCAGCTGTTGCGCTATGTAAATTTGTATTCATTCATTATCTGGAAGTGTGAGATGGCATTTATATCAGCCTCAATAAAAGACTTTGGCTACCAGCGACCAGAACAAGCCGTGCCAAAGCCATCAAGTCTTGCCGGCGCGAGGTATTGCTTTTGTCAATGTTTAGCCGTATCGTACAGCAGCGCCGCTACTGCGCAGGATGGCGAAAAGTTACAACAACAACAAAACGCAACGACGCAGCTAGAACTAGTGCTTTTCTTTTTTATTGCTGGCGGGGAAAAGAAAAAAGCGCAGGTGCTTCCAGCAGCGGCGGCAACACAGTGCTTCTTTTTAGGTCGAGCCTGGGCACTGCATGCGTTGCTCTGCGAGCCATGCTGTATTGGAGTATGTACTTAAAGCCCCGCCCACTCTCTGCCCATATTTGTCATTGGCTTGGGTCACTGTCTTTCGCAAATGCTGGCTTCTGATTCATTAATAGGCCTGTTAGTCCCTCCTTAGTACCACCTTGTCTTCATTTGTAGCCTCCCATGGGGACTGGCCCTTTCACTTCTAGTGTTACACGGTATGTCTTATTTAGTCTGTAAGCACTATTTGAATTAATGAGTTTCTCCTACTGCAGGCTCGACATGCTTTCCTGCGACATTCAGCGCCCCGTGTGCTTTCACTTTCCAAGCAGCCCGGGACAATGGCGGCCGCTTCTTTGAATTGAAATAGGTCTCGCATTTACAAGAGTTTGAGATATCGACATTGTAGATGACGATGCCTTTTATTTATGCAAATGCGAGACCTATTGCATTGCAAATTCTTGTTTTAATATAAGGCAGGGGGATCACCGACAACAGATGGAAGGCAGACGGGTAGGGGTAGCAAGTAAAATGGTCAACGAAAGAAGGAGGAAGTGTAGGTGGGGCAAGGAGACAGAGGGTGGAATGGGAAGAAGGACACGAGGGAACCAGACAAAAACACACACACACTCAGGTAGAGTGGTTAATACAAAGAACAACATAGTGACTACAAAAATGTGCAGTGGAAGGACACAAGTAATGCGTCTGTGCACCGGAGGAGAGACCAACTCACGAGAAGGAAGGAGACCTTTGGCAGCTGACCAATAAGAAACAAGCAAATGACAGTGATAACAAAGCCAACCAGTAGGAAGCAATGGGCGGTCTCTAACCCCAATGAACAAAAACATAAAGGTCTAGAAGAGACAGCGCAACATGCACGGTCTAGACAAAAGAAAGAAATCGATTTTAGGGTTCTGTTGAATAGGTGCAATGCACTGTGGCCGGGGAGTCACCACAGGCCTCTTCGCTAGCCCAGCGACACCAAAGTTTGGAAGTGCGCGGGCCAACTGTTAGGAACACAACTTTCTTGTGCAATTAAAGGACAGTCAAAACAGAGAAAGAAAACGCAAAACAGGAAGGCGATTTGGGAATAAAAATACCCCTCAAGCAGCATCCTCAACCCCACCCCGAAACTTCTGTCCCCCTGAGGTCAATCACCTCTGTACCAGACACATGTTGGACATTAAATCCAAATACACAAAGCACTAGAACTGCTCCCAGTTTAACCCTTTCTCATTAAACTCCGGCACGGCCATACTGCTCACTTCTGATGCTTGTACCGTTGCACATCTCACAACACAGAAGAGAGGAGGAAAGCCATTATACGCGGCCCGCTGAAGACACAACCAGCACTAATGGGTACTGCAGCTATGGGTAGTATACAAGCTACAGTATTGCTACCCTTCAACAGACATAAGGAAGTCCAACTAGGGCATGCACGGAGTCCCTGTGCGAGTCCAGGGAAGGTCATGCTTATGGAAGAGGAGGCCTCACACACAAAACTGTGTCATGCTTCATCATCGGCAAGGTGGACATGCACTTACGCTTCTCCTGGTCGTTTCACCTGCACACTACAGCCTCACATATTCACTCCAGCGCTTCCTAGTCGAATCATTCCTGTCCCCCGGCTTCCTCTGGTGCTTTCTTCTATGCACTACAGTTCCACCTTCTGCAATTATCTGTATAGTTCTCCCCCTTCCAGCTCCACCTAGTGGCTTCACCAATGCACTACAATTCCGCCTACTGGAATCATCCCTCTAGTACTCACCCTATCAGCTCCACCTAGTGGCTTCACCAATGCACTACAGCTCTGGAATTATCCTTCTAGTAATCCCCCTTCCAGCTCCACCCAGTGGTTTCACCAATGCACTACAGCTCTGTAAATATCCTTCTATTAATCCCCCTTCCAGCTCCACCTAGTGGCTTCACCAATGCATAACAGCTCTGGAATTATCCTTCTAGTAATCCCCCTTCCAGCTCCACCCAGTGGTTTCACCAATGCACTACAGCTCTGGAATTATCCTTCTAGTAATCCCCCTTCCAGCTCCATCTAGTGGCTTCACCAATGCACTACAGCTCTGGAATTATCCTTCTAGTAATCCCCCTTCCAGCTCCACCTAGTGGCTTCACCAATGCACTTCAGCTCTGGAATTATCCTTCTAGTAATCCCCCTTCCAGCTCCACCCAGTGGTTTCACCAATGCACTACAGCTCTGTAAATATCCTTCTATTAATCCCCCTTCCAGCTCCACCTAGTGGCTTCACCAATGCATAACAGCTCTGGAATTATCCTTCTAGTAATCCCCCTTCCAGCTCCACCCAGTGGTTTCACCAATGCACTACAGCGCTGGAATTATCCTTCTAGTAATCCCCCTTCCAGCTCCACCTAGTGGCTTCACCAATGCACTACAGCTCTGGAATTATCCTTCTAGTAATCCCCCTTCCAGCTCCACCTAGTGGCTTCACCAATGCATAACAGCTCTGGATTTTTTCTTGTAGTGCACCCCCTTCCAGCTCCACCCAGTGGTTTCACCAATGCACTACAGCTCTGGAATTATCCTTCTAGTAATCCCCCTTCCAGCTCCACCTAGTGGCTTCACCAATGCATAACAGCTCTGAAATTATTCTTCTAGTGCACCCCCTTCCAGCACCACCCAGTGGTTTCCCCAATGCACTACAGCTCTGTAAATATCCTTCTATTAATCCCCCTTCCAGCTCCACCTAGTGGCTTCACCAATGCACTTCAGCTCTGGAATTATCCTTCTAGTAATCCCCCTTCCAGCTTCACCTAGTGGCTTCACCAATGCACTACAGCTCTGGAATAATCCTTCTAGTACACCCCCTTCCAGCTCCATCTAGTGGCTTCACCAATGCACTACAGCTCTGGAATTATCCTTCTAGTAATCCCCCTTCCAGCTCCACCTAGTGGCTTCACCAATGCACTACAGCTCTGGAATTATCCTTCTAGTAATCCCCCTTCCAGCTCCATCTAGTGGCTTCACCAATGCACTACAGCTCTGGAATTATCCTTCTAGTAATCCCCCTTCCAGCTCCACCTAGTGGCTTCACCAATGCACTACAGCTCTGGAATTATCCTTCTAGTAATCCCCCTTCCAGCTCCACCTAGTGGCTTCACCAATGCACTACAGCTCTGGAATAATCCTTCTAGTACACCCCCTTCCAGCTCCATCTAGTGGCTTCACCAATGCACTACAGCTCTGTAAATATCCTTCTATTAATCCCCCTTCCAGCTCCACCTAGTGGCTTCACCAATGCACTTCAGCTCTGGAATTATCCTTCTAGTAATCCCCCTTCCAGCTTCACCTAGTGGCTTCACCAATGCACTACAGCTCTGGAATAATCCTTCTAGTACACCCCCTTCCAGCTCCATCTAGTGGCTTCACCAATGCACTACAGCTCTGGAATTATCCTTCTAGTAATCCCCCTTCCAGCTCCACCTAGTGGCTTCACCAATGCACTACAGCTCTGGAATTATCCTTCTAGTAATCCCCCTTCCAGCTCCACCTAGTGGCTTCACCAATGCACTACAGCTCTGGAATTATCCTTCTAGTAATCCCCCTTCCAGCTCCACCCAGTGGCTTCACTTATTCACTACAGCTCTGGAATTATCCTTCTAGTAATCCCCCTTCCAGCTTCACCTAGTGGCTTCACCAATGCATAACAGCTCTGGAATTATTATTCTAGTAATCCCCCTTTCAGCTCCACCTAGTGGCTTCACTTATTTCACTACAGCTCTAGAATTATTCTTGTGGTACACCCCCTTCCAGCTCCACCTAGTGGTTTCTCCAATGCACCACAGTTTCACCTTCTGAAATTATTCCTCTCCTGCTCCCCTTCCAGCTCACTCTGGTAGTCTAACCTATGTACTCCATCGTTACCTGTTTGAATGATTTCCTACTCGCCATCCCAGCTCTACCTGCTGGCCTGACCTATGCACTACAGCTCTGTCAGCTAAAATTATCCTTGCCCTGGTACCCTTCCAGCTCCACCTGGTGCATTCACCTATGCACTGCAGCACTACCTGATAGAATTATCCCTGTAGTCCCTTTACAGCTCCACCTTGTGGTTTATTTCACATATGCACTACAGCTCTGCCAGCTAAAATTATCCTTGCCCTGGTACCCTTCCAGCTCCACCTGGTGGTTTCACTTATGCACTGCAGCTCTCCCTGATAGAATTATCCTTGTAATCCCTTTACAGCTCCACCTGGTGGTTTCACCTATGCACTACAGTTCAGCCAGCTATAATTATTTTTGTAGTCATTTTTCAGCTCCACCTGGAGGTTTCACCTATGAACTACAGTTTCACCTGCTGAATCATTCTTCTGCTACTTCCCCTCCCAGCTCCCCCTGGTGGTCTCACATAGGCACTGCAGCACCGCTCAGAGGAGTTACACTTGAACAGGTCCCCTGCAAGGGCCCCGCATTGGTCTTACCTTTGCACTGCAGCTCCAGCATGGCGCTATACCAGGCCTCCTGCTCTTCCTCGCCATCACAGGCCACAGAGAAGCTGCTGTCCCGGCTGTAGAGCACCAGCAGGTGACGGTGCTTGGCATCCGCTCGCTTGTTAACGTTGAGGGCCGTCTCCAGGTTGACTGTCCGCTTGGGAGGTGGTGCTGGTGGCCCACCGGGACCCCCAGCACCAGCCTTTGGGGACACTCTGAACTTCTTCTCACTCTCATAGTACTCCAGGCGGGCTGGGCCCCGCTCACTGGCACTCCGCAGCACAAAGAACCGCCGGTGCATGGACTTCTGTTTGCGCAAATAACCACATTTGCGCACATCAGAGAAGCACGAGTCAGGGGGAAGGTTCTCCATCTTGGAAAAGGTAACAACTAAAATCACCTGAAAGCCTGCAGCACTGGTGCATACATTTATCCAAGTGTGGCTGACATATTCGGAAGTGGATTGCACCAACACATCTCAGCTGAACTGCAGCACTTTAAACAGTGCAGTGCCAGCACTTCTTATTGGGACAGTACCAGAACTCTTTGGGTGGGTCACAGCTCTTGTAAAAGGGCAGTATGAATACTCCTTGGCAGGATAGTGCAAGCAAGAGGACCGAAGCACTTCAACAACACAGTACCAGCACTTCCTGGTAGGATAGTAGAGATTCTTCGCAGGGCAGTCTCAGCACTTTTCCTGAGGAATACAGCACTTTTCAGAGGTAGCTAGACTGCTGCACTTCTACCCAGGGCAGTACCAACACTTAACACGATAGCAGCACTTTTACCTGGACAGTACCAGAACATCTTAGCAGACTGAAGCACTTTTTAACTTCTTAGCATGACATATGCGCTTTCAGCAGAATACCTGAACTTGTTTCCCCACGGTAGCACTTGTAACAGGGCAGTACCAGCTCTTGCTAGCAAGACTGACGCACTTTCTGCAGGTCAGCGCCAGCACTTCTCTGCACGAGTGGTGCACTTTCAGCAACCCAGAATTGTCACTCCGTCGCTTTGCAGCACTTTCAACAGGACAACAGCAGCACTTGTTTTTTGCAGGAGTGACACTCTTCACGGAGCAGCACCAGCACTTCTCGACGAAGCAGTCACTTCTCAAGTGCCACTAGGTCCTGCTCAGACTTTCCTGGTTCCTAAAAAGTCACGAAAAAAGCCAGGGTCCTTGAGTCAAAATGTTTTCTTGGTCCAATGCGACAACAGACAGTCGCCGGGTTCTGCAGTATTCGTTCCCATTCGGACAACCAAAACACAGTTTTTCGTAATCTTTGTAAAGTGCCTAATTCCAGAGGAAAAATATATTTTTGACGCGAAGTGTTTGCTTTCCGTTGGAGCGGTGTAATATCGTCAAATGTCTTTCTTTAGTGTTTAAATAAAAAAAAATAAGCTTATACTGCAAAAACAAAGTCTGAAATGGAAAGTTAGGTAAACACCGTGTGCATTTTTCGGGGTGCGGTGTGGCCCGGCTCCCCACCGCTGGCCCCCTCTGTTGGCATGCAGGCTGGCATGATCTCACGGCGAGCTGAGGTGCAAGAAACGCACAGCTCCGGCTGCCTGAACTTTCCTGCCGCCGACAGAAAACACCGCCGCGTCCCGGTGCCCGGAGCCGCCTCTGCGCCTCGCTCTTAAGAATGACCACCTCCCTTAAACTTCACTCTGCTCCCGGGCACCCCTCCGGCTCCGGCTCCTCGTGTGAGCTGAGACAACGCACTCCGGCTGCAAACTTACGGCGCTCGCCTCCCAGCTGGGCGGTTGTGGAAGAGACCAAAACAACAACAGCGAGCGGATGACACAACACCAATAGCGCCAAACTCCCGGGTGCGCAGGGGGCGCTACTCGGCAGGCAGGTCCTTTTAAAGAGCCATGTGCGTCGGTGCACAATGGTGGCCGGAGAGGGCTGCAGAAGGAGCTGTGTGTCCTGCGGCCGCCCCTGCTGGCAGGCAGAGCACGCACACACACACACCACACACACAGCGTGCTCGTGCAGTGGGCGGTGTTGTGCTCGGACTGTCTGCACAAACACAAGGACAGATGACAGATTCACCACGCTGCCTTTCTTCCCTGGGTCTTGGTGCGGCAGGAGCGCGGGTGCAGCGCACACCAGAAATACTCATGCACGCAGACGGGAAACGAGAAAAGTGGCAGGCATGGGGGGTCCGCTCCGGGGGCCCCCACCGAGTGGCACAGCGGGAGACCACCCTAAAGTCAGCAGGCTGGTGGAGGGGTGCAGCTGGGGCAGAGGTCCGGGCTTGTTGGATTGTTGGCAGTTTTCAGCCCAGCGGGCACAGCTGGTGGTTGCAGGAGCCTCGGCCGGTTCCCAGGGACGGGGGTGGGGTGGGGTCCCTCTGGTCCTGGCCAGGCCCTGGGTCCCCGGATCAGCGCCAGGCAGGGCTGCGGGGATTCTGCGCAGGGACCATGCTCCTTTCAGGGAGGGAGGGAGGGGAGGGGAGGGTGAGAGACGCCCTGAGTGTGTAAATCACAGAGTGGATCAAGTTGGCTGCGGCCCCTCCCCCTCCCAGCCAAGCCTCTCTGCTGACATGCAGTGCACACAGCCTGCATGCTGCCGCCGGGTCCTAGAGCGGGTGTAGGCCCGAGAGCGGGGCGCAGCGGCCCGGCCACCCCTGGGGACGGGGACGGGGGCACGTGCCAGGGAGGGGCGCGTGTCCGAGGACGAACCTGTGCACAGCTCAGGAGAGGGCGCCCATGCATGGGACTCACACCCATGCATGGGACCCACACCCATGCAGGGAGACTCACAGCCCACGGACGGACATGCACCCTGCAGAGAGAGAAGCACACCCCTGCAGAGAGAGACACTCGCCCATGCACCAGGACTCACAGCCCACGGACGGACACGCACCCTGCAGGACACACGCACCCTGCAGGGAGAGACACACACCCCTGCAGAGACACACACCCATGCAGGGGACTCACATCCATGCAGGGGGACTCACAGCGCAGGGAAGGACACGCACCCTGCAGAGAGAGACACACACAGGCCCCTGCAGAGAGAGATAAGCCCATGTAGAGATACACACCCATGCAGGGAGACTCACAACCCACGGATGGACATGCACCCTGCAGAGAGAGACACCCGCCCCTGCCAAGAGACACACACCCATGCAGGGGGACTCACAGCTCACGGACAGACATGCACCCTGCAGAGAGAGAAACACACCCCTGCAGAGAGAGACACACGCCCATGCCGAGAGACACACACCCATGCAAAAGCACACACCCATGCAGGGGGACTCACAACCCACGGATGGGCACACACCTTGCAGAGAGAGACACACACCCATGCAGGGGGACTCACAGCGCAGGGACACACACCCATGCAGGGGGACTCACAGCGCAGGGAGGGATATGCACCATTCAGAGAGAGACACACCCCTGTAAAGGGACACACACCCCTGCAGAGAGACACACACCCATGCAGAGACACAGCCATGCAGAAGACACACCCATTTAGGGGGACTCACAACCCACCGACGGACATACACCCTGCAGAGAGAGAGACACACACCCATGCAGGGGGACTCACAGCGTAGGGAGGGATACACACCATTCAGAGAGAGACACACCCCTGTAAAGGGACACACACCCCTGCAGAGAGACACACATCCATGCAGAAGTACACACCCAAGCAGAAACACACACCCATGCAGAGAAGCTCACAGCCCACGGATGGACACGCACCAAGCATAGAGAGACACACACCCATGCAGGGGGACTCACAGCGCACGGACACACACCCCTGCAGAGACACACACCCATGCAGTGGGACTCACAGCGCAGGGACACACACCCCGGCAGAGACACACACCCATGCAGTGGGACTCACAGCGCAGTGAGGGATACGCACCATGCAGGGGACACAACCCCGCTGAGGGAGACATACCCCTGCAGAGGGACACTGTCACCATGCAGAGAGACACACACCCATGCAGAAGTACACACCCATGCAGACGCACACACTCAAGCAGAGACACACACCCATGCAGGGAAACTCACAGCCCACGTATGGACACGCACCCTGCAGAGAGAGACACACATCCATGTAGGGGGACTCACAGTGCAGGGACACACACCCATGCAGGGGGACTCACAGCACAGGGAGGGATACACACCATGCAGGGGACACGCACCCTGCAGAGAGAGACACACCCCAGCAGAGAGAGACACACCCCTGCAGAGGGACACACACCCCTGCAGAAACACACACCCATGCAGGGGGACTCAATGCCCACGATGGGCACACATCTTGCAGAGAGAGACACACACCCATAAAGGGAGACTCAGCGCAGGGACAGACATGCACTCTGCAGAGAGAGACACAAACCCCTGCAGAGAGACACACACCTATGCAGAGACACAAACCCATGCATCGGGACTCAGCCCAAGGAAGGACACACACCCTTCAGAGAGAGACACACACCCCTGCCAAGACACACACTCATGCACCGGACTCAGCCTACCGACGGACACACACCCTACAGAGAGAGACACACACCCATGTGGAGGGGACACAGCCTAGGGAAGTACAAACACACCTGAGGGACACACACCCATGCAGGGGGACTCAGCCAAGAGAGGGACAAACTCTTCTGCAGAGATAGAGAGACACACACACCCCTGCAGAGAGACACACCCATGCAAAAACACACACCCCCCTACAGAGACACACACCCATGCAGCGACACACACTCATGCAGGAGGACTCACGGCCCAAGGACAGACACGCACCCTGCAGAGAGACACACACCCCTACAGAGGCACACACCCCTGCAGAGAGACACGCACCCCTGCAGAGGGACACACACCCATGCAAAGACACACACACCCATGCAGAGACACACACCCATGCAGAGACACAGGTGTATCAGGTTGATCAATGTACTTAATTTGAGTGTGTCAGTTTAATAGTGTAAAGTAAAATATGTTTTAAATTAACATGCAAAGTAATGACAATACAAATTGTTGTTCAGTATATCCTTTTATTAATTTCAGGATTTGTGGCTTTTCCTGACGAAGGCGTGCTTTACGCCGAAACGCGCGTCGAAGATTTATTGTTCTGCCACCTGATTGCCTTTTTAGATTGCTTTTGTATAGTAATGAGATTTTTTAATTCATAACTGATGATGAAACAAATTGTATGTTGATAAACAATATTGTGTTTTTTTAAATGATGTACTATAACATTGAACATTGGCCTCTAAAATAAATTCTTGTATTTTTGTATTACTTTGTCGTTACACTAAGTTTCACACAGAATAAGGAATATTATATAGAAATATTGCCTAGGAATTTATCTTTCATTGTGTATTACCCTGCCCTAGGAATCATATTCCCATCTTACCAGGGGGGCCTTGTTACTCACATGGGACACACATCCATGCCAGGGGACTCACAGCCCACGGACAGACATGCACCCTGCAGAGAGACACACACCCCTGCAGAGGCACTTACCCCTGCAGAGAGACACACAGCCCTGCAGAGAGACACACAGCCCTGCAGAGAGACACACACCCATGCAGAGGCACTTACCCCTGCAGAGAGACACACACCCCTGCAGAGAGAAACACAGCCCTGCAGAGAGACACACAGCCCTGCAGCGAGACACACACCCATGCAGAGGCACTTACCCCTGCAGAGAGACACACACCCCTGCAGAGAGAAACACAGCCCTGCAGAGACACACACACCCCTGCAGAGGCACTTACCCCTGCAGAGAGACACACAGCCCTGCAGAGAGACACACAGCCCTGCAGAGAGACACACACCCATGCAGAGGCACTTACCCCTGCAGAGAGACACACACCCCTGCAGAGAGAAACACAGCCCTGCAGAGAGACACACAGCCCTGCAGCGAGACACACACCCATGCAGAGGCACTTACCCCTGCAGAGAGACACACACCCCTGCAGAGAGACACACAGCCCTGCAGAGAGACACACACCCATGCAGAGGCACTTACCCCTGCAGAGAGACACACACCCCTGCAGAGAGAAACACAGCCCTGCAGAGAGACACACAGCCCTGCAGCGAGACACACACCCATGCAGAGGCACTTACCCCTGCAGAGAGACACACACCCCTGCAGAGAGACAAACAGCCCTGCAGAGAGACACACAGCCCTGCAGAGAGACACACATCCCTGCCGAAGGACACACCCATGCAGAGGCACACCTCCATGTAGGGAAACTTGCAACCCACGGACGGACAGGCACCCTGCAGGGCACACACTGCTGCAGAGAGACTCACAACCCTGCAGAGAGACACACACTCATGCAGAGGCACACCTCCATGTAGGGAGACTTGCAACCCACGGAGAGACAGGCACCCTGCAGGGCACATGCTGCTGCAGAGAGAAACACACCCCTGCAGAGACACACACCCATGCAGAGACACACACCCATGCTGGGTGGCTCACAGCACAGGGACGGAAACGCACCTTGCAGAGAGAGAGACACACACACCCTTACAGAGACACACACACCCTTATAGAGACACACACACATGCAGGGGGAGTCAGCCCACGGACAGACAGGCACTCTGCAGGGCACACGCTGCTGCAGAGAGAAACACGCCCCTGCAGAGAGACACACACCCATGCAGAGGTACACACCCATGCAGAGGCACACCTCCATGTAGGGAGACTTGCAAACCACGGAGAGACAGGCACCCTGCAGGGCACACGCCCCTGCAGAGAGACACACGCCCCTGCAGAGAGACACACATCCCTGCCGAAGGGGACACACCCATGCAGAGGCACACACCCCTGCAGAGAGACACACACCCATGCAGAGACACACACCCATGCGGGGGGGACTCACAGTACAGGGACGGAAACGCACCCTGCAGAGAGAGAGACACACACACCCTTACAGAGACACACACCCATGAATGGAGACTCAGCCCACGGACAGACAGGCACTCTACAGGGCACACGCCCCTGCAGAGAGACACACGCCCCTGCAGAGAGACACACATCCCTGCCGAAGGGGACACACCCAGGCAGAGACACACCTCCATGTAGGGAGACTTGCAAACCACGGAGAGACAGGCACCCTGCAGGGCACACGCCGCTGCAGAGAGTCACACACGCAGGTAGAGAGACACACATCCATGCAGAGAGACACACACCCATGCAGAGACACACACCCATGCTGGGGGACTCACAGCACAGGGACGGAAACGCACCCTGCAGAGAGAGAGACACGCACACCCTCACAGAGACACACACCCATGCATGGGGACTCAGCCCACGGACAGAGAGGCACACTGCAGGGCACACGCCCCTGCAGAGAGACACACGCCCCTGCAGAGAGACACACATCCCTGCCAAAGGGGACACACCCATGCAGAAACACACCTTCATGTAGGGAGACTTGCAAACCACGGAGAGACAGGCACCCTGCAGGGCACACTCCGCTGCAGAGAGTCACACGCCCCTGCAGAGAGACACACATCCCTGCCGAAGGACACACACCCATGCAGAGGCACACACCCCTGCAGAGAGACACACATCCATGTAGGGAGACTTGCAAACCACGAAGAGACAGGCACCCTGCAAGGCACACGCCGCTGTAGAGAGTCACACAGCCATGTAGAGAGACACACACCCATGTAGAGAGACACACACCCATGCAGAGGGGTTCACAGCACAGGGACGGACACACTCCCCTACAGAGGGACACACAGCTCAGAAACGAACACACACAGTGGTAGAGGAGCAAACACTGCCCTGGAGGAGGACACTGGACACAGGACCCAATGCTGATGAGTTCTATAGGGCAGGGCTGGTTTTAGGATTTTAGGGGCTCAAGGCAGAAAGGGAAAGTGCAAGGCCCCTCTAATTAGCATACGATGTGACATCACAGGCAGTGTCATCAACTGGCTATTAATCCTTAGGCATCCTTGAAACGATTTGACGAGAAGCTTTGCTGGTGTGTATATCAGTAAAACAATAAAAACATCAAAATAAGCCGAACAAAATAAGTACATATATTTTTAAGCTCTATTAAGTGTAAACATATGCTATCTGTCACCCTGGGCTTGTCAACAGTTCCCCAAAACGTATATCTTTGCTCCAGCGCTAACACATTCTTTCCAGATTGGGACGTTATTATGTATTTATTTGGTGTAAATATGAACAAAAGGTAGCAGAGAGCTGTCAAGGGAGGTGAAGCTGGTTTATTGCTGCCCCATCATAGCTCCTTAGTTTCCCAAGTCCACCTGTGACTAGTTAGCCCTGTTTTTTTTTCTCTTAGAACTCTGGGACTTGTAGTCCTGGTTTCATACTGGGTTAAATACAACTAAAAGGTAAAAAATTATAGGAAACAAGCCCGACTGGCCTAAACAGTCACGCATGGACCTGGGAAACTTGGCAGCTATGCGCCGTGATGCCGTGTTCCTTAAAGAGGGGGTACTCCGCAGTTACTGCAATGGAAGCGGCCTTGCGGCTGTCCGGATGGGTTCAGGGATATCGGTGCAGAGATGGAGAAGGACGTTCATTTCAGTTTTTAGGTTGCGCCTAGGGGCAGCGCGCATGCGCAGCTCGCTCTGCGAGGCATGCTGTATTGGAGTATGCACTGGAAGCCCCTCCCACTCTGCCCATATTTGTCATTGGCTTGTGTCATCGTCCATAGAAAATGCTGACTTCTGATTCGTAAATAGGCTTGTTAGACCCTCCTTGGTACCACCATGTCTGCATTTGTTACCTCCCATAACGACTGGGCCTTTTACTTGGCTTGTTACACAGTCTGCGTTATAAGTGGGTGAGCATTATTTTGTTTATTGACTAATGGGGACACTGGCGGCTGCTTTTTGTATTTGCAGCGCGCACTCACAGGACAATGGCGGCCACTTTTCTTGTAGAGCGCTATGCCACTCTAATTTTAACACTTTCCACATTGAATCCAACTTCCGGAGAAGCAGGACACGCAGCTCCGCTCTCCACTGTCAGGCTTATTAATGCAGTCCTGAATAGCAAATAATCGGCAATCCATGATTCATGCTTCGCATGGCAGCCTTGACCCGCTGCACCACATTGTGGTTTTCATTCCTTGCATCGGATAATGCCAGAATAAGTGGCCCCTCCTCACGTAGTTTCAAGTAATTGCTCCAATTGCGCGCTACTTCACTCATTAGCACCTTCAGAGGCGGACGTCAGTTGCAGTTGGAATAGCTCCACACTTTCAAGTCCAAGTGGAAGAGGTGTGGCGCAGCGGCCAGGGTGCCTGACTTCGGACTATGGAGTTCACGGTTCGATCCCCGGTGGCAGATTAGCCCAGCACCATGTGACTCTGGGCAATAGTTTGCTTAATCTTCCCGAGGGCTCCCAGCGCCGGGACACCACTTCGGAGGTAGCTGTGCGCTTTACAAATGCTGCTATTGCAAGTTTCAGGAATTCATGCCCCTTTCGGCATTCTGTTTACTTTATCGGTACCTTTCTCCCCTGCACCACCCGGTTTTGAATTCAGCTTGCTCACAATTGCTACGTCGTGAAGATGATCTTGAATAGCTGAGATCGAAACGTCGTCGACCCCCTACAACAATAACTCTGTATACTTTGTATAATTTATTCTTGAGGAGTTCTCCTATGTGTTGTCAATGCGATGTTTATATTTTACGGTCCCCCCACTAACCCCTTCGCCGCGGCACGAATTCCGCCGCAGCGCTGGGGGGGTTTGGGGGCAGCGCGGCGCCGCCATGCTGATGACGGAACCACGCCGCCATGAGTCACGGGCGAGCTGTGCTCATGACGGAGTGGTTCCGTCACGACTACGCCCACTCGCGCTAATCGCCCGCACAGGCGGGGAATCAGTGCCGCGTGGGCGGAGCGGCAGCCAACGGCCGCAGCATGACGGAACCACTCCGTCATGAGCACACGGCGCCCGTGGCTCATGACGGAGTGGTTCCGTCATGAGCAGCGATGAGGTTAAGCATGTCACGTTTGTTGTCACTTTACTATGTGAGCACCTGAATTTTTTCTTGCATAATTTCATAAAATAAATAACAAACGTTATTTTGACTTACATGTCCCTGTTCATATTACTTATCGATCCCTGAGATATTTATTATCTATCTCGACTCTAGCGCATTGTCACTAATTCTGACACAGCTTCCTTCCTTGGACCTTTTTGGCCACATAAGAACCATTGTTTTTCGAAAACATTGCTCTAATTTTAAAAGCAGCTCACCCTACCCCCATGGCACTCATGGCACAATGGTAAGGCTTTTTGTAAATTATTACTTTTTAGAAGAATGCAGCGTCCGCTTCAGAGACACCACGCGTTCTTTCACCTTTTTTAAATTTTTTAATTTTTTAATAAATTTGCATGCTGAGCGTTACACCCGCTTTAGGGACACCGCACTCAGTTTAATTTTTTTTAACTATCATGTAGAGCGCAGCGCCCGCTTCAGAGGCAGTGCGCTCCGTTTATTTTTTTAAACTTTAATGGTGAGTGCGGCCCCCACTTCAGGGACACCGCGCTGTTTATTTTTTTTTCTTCTTAACTTTATTGTTGGGCACGGCGCCGGCTTCACGGACAGCACACTCTACAATACAATAGGTCTTGTTTTTGCCAAAGTTTGACCTATTGGTATGGATGTACGACGTAACAACGCGTGTCTTTACAACGCGTGCAGTTACATCGCGGTTTTTACAACGAACGCGATGTCATTACAACGCAAGTCTTTACATCGACTTGCGCTAGATGGCGTGCTAACATTAGCGTAATTTACTATTCCAACTCCAGTCCACTTAACAGTAGGGAAGGTGTTGGGATAGTAAACTACACTATTTGTAACGTTAGCACGCCATCTAGCGCAAGTCGATGTAAAGACTTGCGTTGTAATGGCATCGCGTGGTTACATCACATTCGTTGTAAAAGTTTCGTTGTAATGGTAGTGCGTTGTCAAAGTTTCGTTGTAAAGGTCGTTTACCATTGGTATTGTAAATGACAATACCTTTTAATATTATAAAAGGCAGTGCCATTTACAATGCCAGTAGTTCAAAATCTCGCAGTTGCGAGACCTATTGCATTGTAAATGCTTGTTTCTTTTTTGCCCTTCATCTCCTTGTGAAGTATCCTGGCTGCAGGTGTGCGGAGAGCCCCTGGAGACGCCGAGCTGTAGTCCAGGTACGCAGGGGTTCTGGTGAGGATGGATTTGTGGTTTGAAGGTGGTGCCGGCTGGCAAGGGCACCCCGCGGAGCCCTATCAGGGTAGGCGGATGTAGGGACATTTCTTCAAGACCTAAAGAGGCGGGCTGCAGCCTCAAGGGGCAGTGTGGACTGACACTTCAAGATGGCTGCCAACATACCCAGTGCAAGGGAAGGTTTGTGGCACAGACTGGTTCTCAGCAAGAAAGATATGAAAGCAAACAAGAGAGCTGAAAATAGCTTGCCCTTTATTACAGGCATTAGTCAAGTCACTGTAAAATGAGGCAACGGGTTGTAGTGAGATAAATCCGAGTTCTGATAGATTTTTCCTTTTTGTTTGAAAGGTTAGAATGCACAGACCAGACCCATGAAAAGGGCAGCCGAGCGCCGTGCAAACAGAGCATTATTATTACTTAGGGCTTTCTGTGACAGCGTTTAGCATTTTGGGATTTTTCAGCTTAATTTACAGAGGTAAATATGAAACTACCAGAATGCAACGATACATCGGCTAAAAGAGTTAAATGTCACGTGCCTTGAGCCATGGCTACAACACCTCTATCCACCAACTCTGCAGCCTTGAAAAGTTTTAAAACTAAATATTAGTGGCCACTTAGGCGCTTCCAGAGTACATTTCCATTTGTAATTTAGCACGATGTTAGATTAAATTAATATATCTGAGATCGATAGAGTTATAGTTAGAATCGCGTTTCCATAGGAAATGCCTTTTTTGTGTTGCTAATCACTTTGGTGGCGTTTATCGGATCTCAACAAAATTTTCTGAAAAAGTGCTACTTTTTAACTACTTTGCGCATGCAAAATTTCGGGGTGATCCGTCAAGTGGGGCCCGAGAAAAAGGAGGCAGCCCAAAACACGTTTTCCCCATTCATTTTTCTATAGGAACTTTAGACACAGATACAGTCCAAACGGCAAAACGAGTTTACACCAAATATGCCAGAGAGCGAAATCTTGGTCAAGAACGAATGCTATTTGTGTTTTGGTGTAAATCCATTCAGTAGTTTTCGAGAAATTAAAGTATATATCTTGCCACTGAGGATCTGCGGAGCCGACAGATCTCCCGCTGAGATCTGATTGGCTGCAACCACTTCAAACAGGAAGTGGTGGCAGCCAATTTAGGAGGCGGGACTAAGTCCTGAGTCCTAAAAAATGCAGGAAAAAAACATAGGGGGCAGGGTAGGGATAGCCTGACTCCCCAGGCCAGGTAGTGTGGTCCCAGAGGAACCTCGCCTAGGGCCAATTTTTTTTTAATTGTGCTGTGAATTTGCAGAAAATCTACGGCGAAAAAATAAATAAACACGGTCCCCACGCTTGTTGAAAAAAAATCTGGGGATTGCCACGGCCCGTGGGGCACAAATTTATTTATTTTGGGGAAGGGTGTGCATGGCCCTCCACCCAAGCCTCTGAGAAGCCCCATGGAACCCATCTCCCAGAGCAGAGGCATAAAAGGGGAGGGGGCACGTGAACTCCCTCCCTGAGCCTAACTAGGCACCGCAGACTCCATCCCCTGTGGCTGAAATGCATTCCAAAGGAAAAGGGGCTGTGTAGCCCCCTACCCCAGCCTAAAAAGGCCCGGGGGACCCTATCCTCCGGGGCCAAGTAATTAAATGAGGAGGGGGCATGCGGCTCCCCTCCCGGAGCCTAGAAAGGCCCTGGGGAACCCATCCCTGGGGTTGATAATTAGATGGGGGGGGGAATGCGGCTCCCCTCCCGGAGCCTAAATAGGCCCCAGGGGCCCCATCCCCATGGGTCAAAATATAAAAAAAAGGAGAGGGGGTGCTGTACGCCCCCCTCTCCGAGCTTTAAAAAATACCCAGGGACACCATCCCCAGGGGCTTTCTTAGTGACTGTGTTCCAGGAAGCCCACCCTAGGATAGAATAGTTTACCTGGCCCACCATAGCACAGGTAGGAAAACATATGTTTGCTTTGGTCTGGCGGGAGCATTTTTAAATCTCCCGCCAAATGGGAGCAAACATGCAAGTCTGCTCCCAGCCAGCAGGAGATTTAAATATACTCCAGCCGACTGGGAGCAGACTTCTGTGCTGTTTTCCAGACAGCACTCCTGCGGGCAGGAACACAGAACACATATTGCTCCTGCCAGGATGAAGCAAGCAGAAAACAGCTGCTTCCTCTGAGTGGGAGCCATGCTGGCTCATGCACCATGCGGGGAGCCAGCGGGGGCCCTGGGGCTCTCTCCTCAACCCCCAATGTGGTGGGCACTGTGGCATCCACCTATAATTTAGAAATGCCCTGGGGGATGGTGTTCCCAGGGCCTAATAAGGCTTGGGGATGGCTCAGCTCCTCTCCCCCCTTTTTTATATTTGGCCCTAGAGGGATGGTGTCCCCGGGCCTCCTAAGGCTCTGGGAGGGAGGCAGCAAGACCCCCTCCCCTTAGGATTTGGCCCCAGAGGATGGGCTCCCTAGGCCCAAGAAGGCTGGGGGAGGGGAACCACATGCCGCCTCCCCTGTTTAATCATATTTTACCCCTGGGGATGATGTCCCCCGGACCTTTCAAGGCTCGGGGAGGGGAGCCACGCGACCCCCCCTCCACATTTTATAGGAAATTGGCCCTGGGTGATGGAGTCCCCTGGCCCAATTAAGGCTCAGGAAGGGGGCTTTACCCCAGTTCCCCTTAATATATATGTTTTGACCGGGTTTTCCCGGGTTTCAAGAACATCCATACGCTGAGTATGCCAAAGACTGTGCGGCATCCGGTTAGCTGCCTGCTGGGGGGTTGGCCACAGGGCTTGGCAGGGGCACGAGTCATAGTTACCATAGGGCACAAGTTATAGTTACTTAAGATAACTATAACTGGTGAATGTCTGTGGTTTATGGAGTTTGTATTGTTACATTGTTACTGAATATTTTACCTAACCATAACGTTATTTTAAGCTTTGTGTTTTTTCAGCAAAAAATAAATAAAATATATATATATATATGTGTCCCTCCGATATTTTCTTCGTGAAGAGATTGTTTCCTGCATAATTTAGCGCGCTGGCCCTCGGCGCGCTTTGGGGGACCCGCTCAAACAAGTGTCCGGAGTCAACAAGGGCAACGGGTGGAATGATTCAAGGTATTGAATGCACTCCGTGACCGCCGCATCCCCTGAAGGCTCAGCATAACTGCAACCGCAGACCGTGACTGCACGGAGGGACACGATTATTGTATCTACGTTCCAGAGGCTAGCTGGAAGAGGACCATTGTGGCTTGAGCGTTGGGGGTCAGGGAAGGAAAGGTTGTTCCGGCAGACACACGGTGCTGTCATCAAGACTGCAGTTATCACGTTCCTAACTATTGTCCAGTGCCCATGAAGGGATATACGGGGATGTCTTCAATCACTCACCTATTTGGCTACTGATGCCTGCTGGGAGCTGTAGTTCACCGATGTTGGCTGCAGTGTTAATTGGACTTCCAACACGCCCCACCTGGACCGCCACCAATGGGAGAACGATAAGGGTTACTTTATGCAGCTTTGAAGAGAGAGACTGTGTTCACAAGGGCATTTGATAAAGGCATACTCGCCGAAACGCGTCATGCCATTGCTGAAATAAACGTCGTTTCCTGACCTCCTTGGTGTGTCCCTCCGATATTTTCTTCGTGAAGAGATCGTTTCCTGCATATATATATATACATACACATATATTATATTAATATTATAATTATCGGGACACTTTGGTGATAAAAGAAACTTTATTAAGCTGAATGGAACTGAGAACCACTGCACGTTATGGAATATGAATATGATGCATTCTGGGGGGCCTGTAGTTGGGTGCTATGAGCCACTTGACCACAAGGACGATTATAAAAACACTCACCTGTGAGCAAGGCATTAAGTGCCGAAACGCGTTAGGATTTAAAGAGTGTTTCCTGTGCTGTGACGCAGTGAGACGAATAAAATCAGCCTGCCAGTGAGTCGGAGTTGGGCTCTGCATTCTTCTTGTTTAAATTCCAATAGGATTCTCCGCTCCTGTTTCAAGAGCCCGCCCTGCAGAGTCGGAGGCCCCCGGTAAAATTGAGTCTTTTTTTAAACATATATATATATATATATATATATATATATATATATATATATATATATATATATATATATATTCACAGAAAAAAACATAGGTTTCAGGGGCGTTATAGTTAGCTGGACATTTCACTCGTACAAAACCATTGAAATTCCCCCGTTATAGTTAGTTCAGCAAACTATAACTTGTGCGCCCGCAATGCACTGCTGATGACGTCACTTATTACATCACTCATGACATGGTCGCAATGACATTTTAACAGCACACGTCACTTATAAATTTTATAATCTAACACCATTTATTTATTTAGTTTTTGCACTAGCACTTTATTCTAAGATGTTTAAACATATAATGATATACAAATATGCTAAGACAATAATAAATTAGAACTGTGGTGCACATTTTCAAAGAAAATGCTAAAGAAATCTATATAACAATGTTCAATAGGATAGATCCAATATGTTGGTCTGCTTGAACGTAAGAGATGAGGTATATATAGTCAAACATCTCAAAATGCATGAAATTTGTTTTGCACATTTGAAACTGAATTGCTTTTAAATAAGGAGTTTTTTAGGATAATGAAAAAATTGTATTTTATCTAAATTATTCTATTTATTTAAGCTTGGTATTTAAACATAATTTTTAATCAAGTTACATCCTTATTTATGACCGCAGATTGCACATTAACAATGCAAATGCATATGCAAAGTATGTTGTTTAAGTTTATGATAACATGAAATCACGTGTGGTTACACTGTCACTTTAAATATAACATGGCAACCCCGTAGCGCGTTATGTGAACAAGGCCGTGAGGCCGAAACGCATCATGGTGGACAAGGTGGCTGAATAAAAACAAAAGATTGCAGCACGAAGTTGTGGCCTCGCCGTCCGTTTTTCCAGGAGGAAGGGAAGTGCAAAAGCGGCACTCCACGATATATATATATATATATATATATATATACATATATATATATATATATATATATATATATATATATATGTATATATATATATATATATATATATATATTCATAGAAAACAACAGGTTTCAGGGGCGTTATAGTTAGCTGGACATTTCACTCGTACAAAACCATTGAAATTCCCCCGTTATAGTTAGTTCAGCTAACTATAACTCGTGCGCCCGCAATGCACTGCTGATGACGTCACTTATTACATCACTCATGACATGGTCAGTGACATCACTCATGACATCACTGATGACATCTCAAATGACATCACTGATGACATCACTGAGGACCTCATCCAGTGAATGTGTGTTTTTCTGAAAAGTAAATATGTTTTATATATGTATATCTCTAGGTCGATGGAAGAATAAATGGGTATATAATTGTCTAAATGGATGATTTAAAAAAAAAAATTGATTGTATAACTGACTGATTAAGTGTATCTTAGTGAATACATGGGTTAGTGAGTAATGTTTAAATATGTAAATATTTGTATCAGTCTCTCACTTTGTGTATGAGTGTCTGAGTGTCTGTATGGTTCGGTGGGGGGTATTACGTAGTGCATAGTTGCATGAATGAGTGACTCACTGTAAGTGTTGAAGACAGCATGTGTGCAGGACTGTATGGGTGGATGAGTGTGTGTATGGGTCTGTTAGTGAGTGAATGACTGTCTCAATAGTGTCTTTATGAGTAACTACATATATTTTAAACTAGTATATGTGACTATTGGTGTATATAAGTGAGTATATGTGAGAGTGAGAGATTGGAAGAGTTCCTTTATGAATAAGTATGTGTTTCTATAAGTGATTGTTTAAAAGACTAAGTATGTGTAAGTTTCTGTAGAAGTAAGTGTGGTGGTGTGTGTATAACTGTATATGCAAGTAAATGGATGTTTGATTATTTATTAGCATGAGTGACTATGTGTGTGAGTAACTCTATGGATGAGTGGCAGTGTGTAACAGGATGTATAGGTGTATGAGTACATATGATGAGTTAGTACATGTATGAGTGACTGGATATAGGACTGTTGGTGAATGAGTGGATGTGTATGTGGATCTTAGAATTGCTGAATAGGTTGTTGTAACTGGTATTGGTATGTCCATTGTTTTGAAAATTTTAGTTTCTATGTTTGAATGTGTGTATCAAAGGTTATATTAGGGTGAGAGGAGGTCTGCCACTCTATAACAAGGATGATGTCATCAGTGATGTCACCAGTGATGTCATTTGAGATGTCATGAGTGATGTCATGAGTGATGTCACTGACCATGTCATGAGTGATGTAATATGTGACGTCATCAGCAGTGCATTGCGGGCGCGCGAGTTATAGTTAGCTGAACTAACTATAACAGGGGAATTTCAATGGTTTTGTACGAGTGAAATGTCCAGCTAACTATAACGCCCCTGAAATCTATGTTTTTTTCTGTGAATTGCTAAGGTTTTTTAAATGCTAATTCCTAACTATAACGTGCCTGAAACCTATGGTTTTTTCAGTGAATTTCAAAAGTTTTTTAAATGCTAATTTCTAACTATGCCTACAGAGATAGGACATGTGAAGAAAGAAGAAAAAACGCACAGAAAGAAAAAAAAGAAATACAGAAAGAAGCAACAGAAGTCTTCAAAGATGGAGAAAAGTGCAGGAAGAAGGATAACGTGCAGAAAGAACAAATAGAAGAGCAGAAAGAAGCCTTGTTGCAAAATCATCCTGTACCCTCAACTTTTTCAGACGGATTCTGGTGGTAACTGAGTCTGACTAACCAGTCCTAGAGCCAGTGCTATGTTAAAAGACACTCAAAATACAGTGAAAACACCTACATAGACTAGGGAACACTATGTGTTGGGGTCCCCCTGTGATTAGCATGACCTCCTCTGTAAGCCCCTAGTATATAATAGGGCAGGGGGATTAAAACTACCTCTGAAAACACGCCACAGGGCGTGTTTGCACACGTCACCTCAGGCCCCGTGCCCTCCCTTCCCCACTGTGTAAACACGCTCTGTGACCATTTTAAGTTGGGAGATTAAGTCCCCTTGAATCCTGAGGGTCCCTAGGGTCCAACTAGACCACTAGGTACATCCAGTAAGCGCCACAGAGCTGCGTTGCAGAGAGGTGTACAAAGGGGCATGGCCTAGTCCACCTCTCTGCAACGCAGCGCAGTGGCGCTTACTGGAAGCACCTGATGGGCTAGTTGGCCCCCAGGGACCCTCAGGATTGAAGGGGAATTATTTCCCTAACTTAAAACGCGCCACAGGGCGTGTTTGCACACGTCACCTCAGGCCCCCTCCCCTCCCTTCCCCACTGTGTAAACACGCCCTGTGGCCGTTTTAAGTTGGGAGATTAAGTCCCCTTGAATCCTGAGCGTCCCTAGGGTCCAACTAGCTCACTAGATACCTCCAGTAAGCGCCACAGAGCTGCGTTGCAGAGAGATGTAAAAAGGGGCATGGCCTAGACCACCTCTCTGCAACGCAGCGCAGTGGCGCTTACTAGAAGCACCTGGTGGGCTAGTTGGCCCCAGGGTCCCTCAGGATTGAAGGTGAATTATTTCCCCAACTTAAAACGCGCCACAGGGCATGTTTGCACACGTCACCTCAGGCCCCGTCCCCTCCCTTCACCACTGTGTAAACACGCTCTGTGGCCATTTTTAGTTGGGAGATTAAGTTCATTTGAATCCTAAGTGTCCCTAGGGTCAAACTAGCCCACTAGGTACCTCCATTAAGCGCCACAGAGCTGCGTTGCAGAGAGGTGTAAAAAGGGGCGTCGCCTCAGAACACGTGTCTGCAACGCAGCTCCCTGGCGCATACTGGAGATACCTGTTGGGCTAGTTGGCCCTCAGGGACCCTCAGTATTGAAGCTGAATTAATTCCCCAACTTACAACTCGCCAGGGGTCGCGTTTGCACAATGGTGAAGAAAGGGAGCGTGGCCTGAGGTGACATGTCTGCAAACACGCCCTGTGGCTCGTTTTAAGTTGGGGAATTAATTCCTCCTCAATCCTGAGTGTCCCTGGGGGCCAACTAGCCCACCAGGTACCGCCAGTATGCGTCAGAGAACTGCGTTGCAGAGAGGTGTTCAGAGGCACGCCCCTTTTTACCACACTCTACAACGCAGCTCCGTGGCGCTTACTGGAGGTACCTGGTGGGCTAGTTGGCCTCAACTTAAAACGAGCCACAGGGCGTGTTTGCAGCCAGCGAGTGCACCTCAAGAAAAAGGCAACCCTTCAGTTTTTGATAATGTGGTCCTGACTGGCCCACGAGTGAGCACCGCCGCAACACCTGTGCGGTTTGGCCGCTGCGTACTGGAGAAGCAAAATGCTTGAGCAGGACGGAGCCAACAAGCAGCAGTGTGGGACATTCATGTTTTCCCAGGAAAATCTTTTTTTAATATGGACACAATGGCAAGTAGCCCACTCGGTTATTATAATGAGGAGACTACCAGCCCCATAGTGCAACATGTTTTTACTCACCTGAGTGGAACTGTCCTATGATCGCAACCAATAAAATGAGGGGATGATATTGTGGTCTCAGCGAGCCATTTTGTTCAGTGCCTATGAAGAAGGGCGTTCCAGCCCGAAACGCGTCAGGCCAAATTTGGGGAGCTGGATGCCTCGAATCTGCGCAGCTTGTGTGTGGCATCAAATCCGACCAGCGAGTGCACCTCAAGAAAAAGGCAACCCTTCAGGTTTTATATATATATATATATATATATATATATATATATATATATATATATATATATATATATATATATTCACTGAAAAAAACATAGGTTTCACACACGTTATAGTTAGGAATTAGCATTTAAAAAACCTTGCAAATTCACTTAAAAAACCATAGGTTTCACACATGTTATAGTTAGCTGGGCATTTTCCTCGTGAAAAACCAATGAAATTCCCCCGTTATAGTTAGTGCAGGCAACTATAACTCATGCGACCGTAATCCGCTGCTGATGACGTCAGATATTACACCGCGCGCCCACTTCACGCAGTTCGTTCCGTGCGCGCACGGTGAGCACGCGGTGCGCTTTGCGCACCGCGCGCCCACATTACGCAGTTAGTGCCGTGCACGCACGGTGCACTTTGCGCACCGTGCACGCACGGTGGGCACGCAGTGCGCTACACGCACCGCGCGCCCACGTTACACTTAATGGGCCATGTACGCACGGTGCGCTTCGCGCACCGTCCGCACAAGGAGGACACATGATACGCTTTGTTGTTAAGGGTTTTGGCATAAACTGTTCAAGCAAAATAAGCCATGCACGTACACTGTGCTGCACACAGCGTGCGCACACGGGGGGACTGACATTGCAATTTTTTTTTAAAGTATTTACACCGTGCGCGCACGCTGCGCGAACCTCGCGGAATTTTTTTCATTTCTATAGTGCGCGCACGCTTCGCGCACTCGGCGATTTACCGAAAATAATTGCATTTTTTTAATTGCCCTTGGGGGACCTCATGGGACCCCTTGACCTCTGTTAGGGGGTCAGGAACTGTCCAGCGTGCCCCCTTTACATGTTTCTCTCCTTTGTGTTTCACCCCCCTCTCAGTGCGAGAGACAAAATGGCGGCCGACACTTCCTGGTTTCGACCGATTCGAATGTTTACTAAGATGTAACAACCAATCAGAAGTGCGCTCGCGGACTGCCGAGTGCGCGCACCCTGCGTGCACGCTGCGCGCGTATAGATATATATATTGATTTAAATGCTATTTTCTCAGAAAATACTGAACAGATTTACACCAAACCTGCAAAAGGCACCAAACGGACCTTATGGCTACCTCTCTGCCAAATTTCACGTAATTCTGTTCAGCCGTTCGGGCTGTACCTGCGACTAAAGTCCCTATGGAAAAATCCATGGGGAAAACGTGTTTTGGGACCCCCCCTTTTTCTCAGCCCCCGCTTGACGAATCACCCCGAGACTTTCAGGGTAGGAGCTGAGCGGAGCGCCCCATTAGTTTTGAAAATTTCGCGAGGATTCGTCAACCGGCGCCAAAGTTATTCAAAATAGAATTTTGAGATTTCTTATGGAAACTCGGTCCTAACTATAACTATCTACTGGCGACCGCCAGTAGATAATATATATATATATATATATATATATATATATATATATATATATATATATATATATAGATAGATATAGATAGATATATATAGATATATATATGATAACACACCGGGGGGTCCAAAGCAATGAGCCGCACTCGAGTCACAGATCTGCTTTCCCCGTGCCATGAAAGGTAAGAGCAGCAGCGCTTGCCGTTTAGTGAAGCGTCTGACTGGAACCTGACGCGTTTCGAGAGTTTTCTCTTCTTCAGAGGTAGACAGTCAGTAAGAGTATGTCGGGTACCGCCTCCCTTTTAAACCTGCAATCATGTGCCGTGAATCGGCGGCTCTGGATGAGACAACACGTAGGGCTTACGGGAGGTGTAGTCCGCATTGGTTAATGGATGCTCTCTTAAATTATAGCATTTCAAGGCTCACCACGAGCCCCCGGAGACGTCGCTGCTCAATATCCTTGACCTGTGCTCCACATGAGCTCCGTGTATCAGGAACCCGTGGCCCTCTTGGATTTGCGTGGTGGTGCTGGCTCTGCGGCAGGATGGCCGCACATAATGATAACACACCGGGGGGTCCAAAGCAATGAGCCGCACTCGAGTCACAGATCTGCTTTCCCCATTAACGAATGCAGACTACACCTCCCATAAGCCCTACGTGTTGTCTCATCCAGAGCCGCCGATTCACGGCACATGATTGCAGGTTCAAAAGGGATGCGGTACCCGACATGCTCTTACTGACTGTCTACCTCTGAAGAAGAGAAAACTCTCGAAACGCGTCAGGTTCCAGTCAGACGCTTCACGAAACGGCAAGCGCTGCTGCTCTTACCTTTCATGGCACGGGGAAAGCAGATCTGTGACTCGAGTGCGGCTCATTGCTTTGGACCCCCCGGTGTGTTATCATATATATATATATATATAAAGAAAAATTGGATAAAAGAGCAAAAGCTAGTATTTTTCTATGTTTTCTACAGGAGGGCCAAGGATGAGCTGCATATGGTTCGTCAGTAGTAGGCGGACAAAACCAGCAGTGATGGGCCTGGAAGCCCTCTGCAATGATTACCAGGGGCTGAAGTTAATTCAAACACCCTAGCCTTCACCCTGGTCTTCGTCTCAGGTATATGTCCTAAGTGCAGCTGGTGTGCCCATGTGTGGCCCCCGTGGCTCACTGGACCGTAAGGCGTCATCGACACCTCACTGAGGCGGGATATCAAGGCTGAGACCAGTCTGGGGTTGCTTGCGTTTCCAGTGATAGAAAACATGCCATGCCGTGTCCGGACTGTTCATATCCAAGCAGGAAGAAGGCAGATTGTTTGCATAAGGTGCTCCCCGACAGGAGTGACACAGTGAATAAAACACATGGGCTGGAATTCCATCCAAGTAACGACCAGTGTCTGAGAGGAACTCTAGGATTCCTCCCATCACTTCCTGCTTTTCTCAGCAGAACAAAAGAGCAGCAATTCCAACCAAGCATCTTGGGATAGAACCACATAGAACAAAGAATCCTTGGTTCTCTGATGAATACAAATCTCTCAAATTGGAGCAGCACAGAGTATAAAGACAATTGGGTGGAGTCTTTGATATAAAGAAAAGAGCAGAGTATTTCCACATCTCCGCCATCTTTAAACGTAAAATCAGGGACGCAAAGAAAAGCTAATTCTATGATCAAACTCCGAAGCTTCGACCTTATCGAGGTATTACATATTGGGTCGGGATTTTAATCTGCTTCACCTTCTTAAACTACCTTACAGCAATCCAGACAACTATGAGGTGAAGCTGCCCAGCTCTTCTTCAACAAGATTGAACTCATGTGACAAGAGCTAGGCAGAACCTGAGAATCTTCCTATCACATCTCACAACATCCAAACTCTGGCCTCTTCAAACTCTTTCACGCCAACTGATGGAGCCAACCTTGGTGTGGCTGTTGCACGCGGTCACCCACCTGGTTTACACCCCGCTACGTTCAAGAAACTTCTTTTCTTTTTTCCTCAGACCTGGACTTGTTTAACTCGACAAGGTATTTGCTCCATGGCGTGGAAAACTGCCCTTGTGAAATCCAAACTGATATTCACTCAGTGCATACTTTAATCCAATTCAGGAATGCATCAAGCCTGGCTCTTCAACCAATCAATTCTGTTTTTACCTTTTTAGGCTAGGTATGCAAAGCTAAGCGTACGTGCGCTCTGCAAATGTGGCATAACGTCTGTTTTATTTCTAGACCTGGGTATACGAAAGTGAGAATGCAAGGGTACAACTGAAAACCACATATTCTAAGTATATCCAAAAAGTGTGAAACTGAAAGATTAAGGGGCTGATTATGATGTCGGGCAGAAAGCTTCCGCGCAACACTGACTCAGAATCGGGATCGACTGACTCGCTGTCAGCGGTTCCGCCCGTCCCATTACGATGCGACCGAACACTGCTTGGTTGGATTCCTATTGTTTCCTATGGGAGCTCGTTTTCTGCCCGACAGCCGGCTGTAACACAGGTTCCTATGGGGAAATGGGGTGTGTGTATAAAACCCTGCACCCTGGTGCGGGCACCCCACGGTGCCTGCCACACAGTGCAGGGTTTTACAGGGGGGTCCTAAGGGACTCCCTCGCCCCCCAACCGGAGGCTGCAAGATGAAGGGGGCCCTGTCAGGGACACCCAAACTCACTTTCTGACAGCCTTCTCGTGTCAGACAGGTTGACGCGGAAAGGCTGTTGGGACTCGACATTGTAATCCCGAGGACGGAAATGCTGTCCATAAGGTTGTACGATGCAGTTCCGATTGACACGAATATTCCGAGAGCCAGTCGAAACTGATTCAGAATGGCCGCACGGTTTACCTTCCGACCGTGAACATCGTAATCGGGTGGGCGGATTGTAAACCAACCGAGTCGGTCGGAAGGGCTCTGATATGTTTGAGGAGATTCTGACTGTCAGGAGGAGGCTTTCAGCCCGACATTGTTATCGGACCCTAAATATTTCTATGTTCAATATACATCGTCAAGCATCCAGGTGACGTGTTTGGTACAATAGGCTACACATTTCATTATTTCAGTCGGTCTTTTCTAGTCAAAGTATGTGGTTTGTCTTTTAGCTTAACACAAATGATTTGTTTCCTCTTCATACAAATTGAGCAGGTCATTATTGATGGGACTTTGGCATGCGTAATATGGAAAGTGGCCATGGCCATGCGTAATATGAAAAGTGGCCATGGCCATGCGTAATATGAAAAGTGGCGGTGCAAGAAGCTCTCATGGGGATTTTGCACATAGCTGGATTGAGATCTGGAAACATCAACACCAGTTTACAGACAGGAAAGTAACCAGGTTGATTGACCAAGAGTGCGAGGTCCATGGGAGGGAGGGCTCTCCCTGGACCTTACACCCATGGTACAGTGTTGCGAGGCTCAGGGGAAGGTCCTCCCTCCCCTGGGCTTCACAGCACTGTGAATATGTAGGAGCCTTCGATGACAATAATCAATCCCGGCCCCTCCGTCTCTAACTTCAAAAAGCAAAGAACAGGGTTCACTCTCACCCACCTTGTCCGCATCACTTCGCAGCTTGCTTGTGGTTTCACCAAGAAGATGTTTATATGATGTTACCAAAAATTGCTACATTTTTGGGTTTTCATCCCAAAACACCCTATGGTAAATTAAACCCTAATCTCTTTAACACATAAAGCATGTTTAATTGTGAACAGGACTTTATAGTGTCATAGCCAGATGTGACATTTTTAGGGGTACAGGGTCGGAAGTTAATTAATTATAATGAATTAGTAATCTAATTTTTAGTTAATTTTTGAAGTCATATTGTAGGTGTGGGGTGTTGGGTTTGTAGGGGTATAGGGTGGGAAGTTAATTAAGTCATTGATTAATTATTAATTAATTATTAATTATTTAATTGATTGTAAATGAATTACATTGTGTAATTATTATATTTTTGAAGGTATATTTTAGGTGCAGGTTGTTGGGTTTGTTTGTAGGAGTATATGGGAAGGTAATTAAGCAATAATTGATTAATACTTAATTATTAATTTAACATTAATTATATAATTTACTGTTAATTATGTAAATTGTGTAAATATTATATTTTTTACGTTTTCTTTTAGGTGTGGGTTGTTTGAATTGTAGGGGTATAGGGTGGGAAGTTAAGTAATAATTCAATAACAATTAATTATTAACTTATTAATTATTTAATTAATTATTAATATTGTATTTTGTTGAATAATAATATTTTTTACGTTAAATTTTAGGTGCGGGCTGTTGTGTTTTATGGGGCATAGGGTGGGAAGTTATTCAAATAGTAATTTGTAGATTTATATAGCCCGGGTCATCACCTGTGAGGGTATCAAGGTGGTGTCCATGGGCATGCGGGAGATTAGGTGATTTGCCCAGAATCAAAGAATGTTGAGCAGAGTCCAAGAGGCAAACCCGGATCTTTAGCTCCCGAATCGGCAACTCTGCCCACTGCACCACATCCTCCCCATTTAGGCTATAATGAATTAACAATTAATTAATAATTTATTAATAATAGTTTAATTGATCAATAAATATGTTAATTGTTTTATACTTCTTTATTTTAGTTATATTTTATGTGTGGGCTCCAATAAATAAAAAAAATATTTTTATAACTCAAAAGTTCTCTACAAATAACGACTCACTCCCCAGTAGTGACAAGAGCTCTACACACCTCAGAGACAAAACAAGAAAAATTGAGCTAGAACTATAACTCACCGTACCAAATACACATTTCCCAATCCAACCGACTCCCTCTCTATTATTACCCTTGGTGAGTTCCCCTCCCTCAAGATACAGGGATTATACTCCAAACAATAATGCGTCGTGGAACACCTTCTCACTACCAGATGATGACAAACTATTCAAAATTATAACCTCCCTGAAACCTTCAAATAATTTCAATGATCTGCTGCCCACCAAGTGCTTCTAAGAGCTTAGATCTTCCGTGCTCCCACTCTGGTCTAAGATTCTCCACAAATCTCTTATGCGGGGCCTGATTCCTGACTGCCTCAAAATAGGACAAGTCACCCCCATCCCAAAGAAGCCTAATGCAGTATTATCTGATCCTAACAACTTCTGGACAATCTCGAATAGCATGACCTTAGCCAAGCTACGTGAGAAATGCGTTCACAAACAACTCTGTGATCACATCGAACAGTTTCAACTCCTGGACCAATGCCAATCGGCTTCCGATCGGGACACAGTACCAAAACTGCCCTAACACACATCGTCTATTTTCTGACGATGCACAGAGAACATTAATCTGTGAAAAGGCAGGCTGGGATGATATCAGGTACAGGCCCACTGGGGGAGAGTGTTGACGTTTCGACCCTGGTGCAATGAGGGTAATTTATATCCTCTGCAGGTGGGTCTTCCTCAGGGGCTGTATCCTGACTGTACCCCACCCTAGGTTGCCTCTCCTCCCCCGTCCTGAGGAAGACCCGCCTGCAGAGGATATAAATTACCCTCATTGCACCAGGGTCGAAACGTCAACACTCTCCCCCAGTGGGCCTGTACCTGATATCATCCCAGCCCTGCCTTTTCACAGATGAATGTTCTCTGTGCGTCATCAGAAAATCATGAAATGAATATTTGTGAATCCATAAGGGACAGGCTTATCTGTAAAACTGGTGCCACTATGAAACACGACTAGTTTTACTCAGGATACCAGAATGTGTAATTGATTGGTTATTGAATTTGCCTTTTGGATTCCTCTCCTTTATATGTGTCCTACCTCATGAGCACTTTCCTTTTTCACACTTCCCTTGGAGCAACCTCTTTTTCTATTTGGAGCATTGAATATGGAGATCTGTTATAAAAGTAACTAAATAATAAACAGTCACTATTGGAGGGATATTTTGCGCCTTTGTGTCTTTTGAAGATATACTTGTTTGCATTGTAAAGAAAATGGTGGTACATTAATGATACAATGCTAATTCTACAAGTACTAGATCCCCTTTGACTAATGAATGTTTTTCATAACAGAATTGTAGCTTTAAAGAAGTCTAGGACCATTGTTTCCTATACCAATGGTGAGCATCCATGGCATATGACTGTAATACCTGGGAATTCAAAGTAGTCTGTCCACAGGAGGCATTTGTACATGGGAGTACATGATGATAATGACAAGCTGATGTTTTGAGACTGTGCATTTCTCAAATACTGAAAACTGATATTTTAAAGGCAGTTTTAGTTTTCAAAAATGGGGCTTCTTCAGGAAAATTGAGTTTGTTTGCCCACAGTGGAAAGTGGTATTAGATACAAAAATGTGCATTTTCAGAAACAAGTGAATGATAATTCAAACTGAGCTGGGGAGACATACTGCTGTGCTTATGTCCTTTGTGCCACTGGGCATGTCAATATTTGAATGTTACTTCATAAGTCAAGGGGAGGCATTTAATATTGAAGAACTTTTTCCCAGCATTTCTGCTGGTAACGGTACTTGGTTTACTTGGGTGGTAACTACTGAAAATCTTGCTTTGGGTGGTCATAGTGTAGTCACTATTTTACAGGTATAACATTTTCTAGTAGCTCGGGAAGACTTTCCTTGAGCAGAAGTAGCTCTCACTACAGAAAAGGTTGGAGACCCCTGGTCTAGCACCACTTGTACACACTTGTAGTTGCCTGTACCACTCATAATTCACTCATCCGCTCGAGCAGCGCTCATACAAAAGCAACATCTGCAGCAGCATTCATACACACTCATATTCCCCGGCAGCACTCATACACATACCTACTCTTATATATACCTACGTTTGTTAAGTAGATGCCGTTGAAGGGCGGATCGCAGCGAAATGGGCAGTCGACACACGGAGAAGCTGGGCACATCCCATGAGCGACTGTACCAGTGAGTGCACCCGCTGCAGGGGGGGGGGGCAGGGGTGAAGGAATCTGTCTGGCTGAGGACGTTCACCCACCCAGCCCTGCAGTATCTTGATTCCCCCTCCATCTCACTCCACCGGACTGCAACAAGAAGAGAAGCCCCTCGAACCACACTGGGCACCATGGGCTGGTCCACCAAGAGTTGCACCAGCAGAGCAGGGGGTGGTTGAAACCCTTTGGAAGCCGGCTATCACAGTAGAAAAGACTGCAGGAAGCGCCCAAACCTGCCTGATCCTAAGATGGCGTCCGGGCAGAATTATTCAAGCCCAGCAGGGCGATGAGGTGTAGCTCAAGGGGAGAGATTCCAGTTTCAGGTCAGCAGGAGAGCTGAGTAGTGGTGGGCGATGCCCACGCCGTGCAGAGGTCACGAGTGCAACAGCACCTGGAGTGGACACCGATCAGACCTCGCGCATATCCCCCACCTCCCACCCCTATCCGGCTCACCCACCAGGACAGGAAGGAGATCAAGAGGTGGTGCTTGGACGAAGACCAAAGAGACCAGGCAGCAATAATAACGGCCTCTGTGTAGAAGATCACTCTAACCTTGGGCATCCACGGGCTCATGAATCGGCTGCCAAACTAACTAATCAGCAAGATGGCCGACAGGTGAGGAGCTCCGGTCGGGAGCTCCCTGTCTAGGGATTGCCTTATTGGCTCTAATCCCCTGGAATCTACCCCCTCCTTGAACCTTTATACACATCTAGGGTTCTATAGATTGCGGTCCTTCCATTCTCCAATTCCCACGATTGAATTTGAAACCAGCATCAGGAACTTCCGAGGAATCAGTGAATAGTCTACCGACCGCGGAGATCTAGCAATATGGCCTATGCCCGGTGGAGCTACCTAGGTAGCTATAGAGTAGATTGGCTGTGGATCTCCCCCTCGGCCGTCACCTACCCAGCCGGACATTGGGCACACTTTCCTTTGTCTCTCCGCCGTGTCTCCTTCCTCCCCCACCTTCCAGACGAATCAGCCGGCTTGTTTGACTTTCACTTTGTATTTTTGGTTCCCCTGAATTACTTTCCCCCTTGCCGGTCTTTCCTGACCCGATCTTCATTGCCACCCCATTTTACTTTTCCCTTCTTTCTTCTATACCCCACAGGATGTGTGAATATGTTTGAGCTATGCTCTAGTAACTCATGTTACTGTGTAACACTGTTTTTTCCTATGTTATACTAGGCTAATTTTGTAACTCACTAATCCTCATGTAAAGCGCTCTGATACCTTCGGGTCTAGCCAGCGCTATATAAAGCTCTGCAAATAAAATAAATAAATAAATAAATAAAAACTCTCCAACAACATTCATACACGCTTGTACTTTACTGCAACACTTATACACAGCCACACGCTTCAGCAGGGTTTATACACACATGTACTCTCAGCAGCATCCATTTGCACTTAAACTCTCTAGCAGTGTTCACATACATTCATACTGCCCACTAGCATTCATATACACTCACCCTGTCCAGTGGTGTTGACAAACACACACACACACCCACACACTTCACATCTGCCGGAGCATTCATACCCATTCATACATACTCTCCAGCAGCATTATACATACTCATACTCTCCAGCAGCACTCATACCCACTCATACATACTATTCCAGCAGCATTCATACCCACTCATACTCTCCAGCAGCACTCATACATACTCATGCTCTCTAGCAGTATTCATACCCACTCATAGTCTCCACCACTATACTCTCCAGCAGCATTCATACCCATTCATACCCACCAGCAGCATTCATGCTCGCTCATGCTCTCTAGCAGTATTCATACCCACTCATACTCTCCACCACCATACTCTCCAGCAGCATTAATACCCACTCATACTCAGCAGCAGCATTCATGCTCACCTATACTCATTAGCAGCATTCATACTCACTCATACTTTCCAGCACAATACTCTTCAGCTGCATTCATACACACGCATATCCCCAGCAGAATTCATACCCAGTCTCACTCTCCAGCAGCACTCATACACACTCATAGTGTCCAGGAGGCATTCATACCCACTCATTCTCTCCAGGTTCATTCAAACACACTCATACTCTCTAGCATCATACTCTCCAGCAGCATTCAAACAAACTCAGATTCTCAAGCAGCATTCAAACACACTCATACTCTCAAGCAGCATTCAAACACATCCATACTCTCCAGCAGCATTCATGCCCTCTCATACTCTCCAGCAACATACTCTCAGCAGCTCCCAACACCCTCATTCTCTCAAGCAGCATTCAAACACATCCACACTCTCCAACAGTATACTCTCCAGCAGCATTCATACCCTATCATACTCTCCAGCAACATACTCTCAGCAGCACGCATACACACTCATACTCTCCAGCAGTGTTCATACCCACTCCTAGTCTATTATTGCACTCAAGCATACTGAAACTCAAGCACTTGTACTCTGCAGCAATGTTCATACACACTCATACTCTCCAGCAACATTCAAACACACTCATACTCGCCAACCCTCAGGCACACTCATACTCTCCAGCAGCATTCAAAGACTCTTGTACTCTCTAGCAGCATTCATACACACTCATGCTCGCCAGCCCTCATACACACTCATACTCTCCAGCAGCATTCAACCACTCTCGTACTCTCCAGCAGCATTCATACACACTCATGCTTGCCAGCCCTCATACACATTCATACATCCCGGCATCATTCTAACACACTCATACTCTCTAGTAGCATTTAAACACACTCATACTCCCCATCAGCATTGATACCCCCTCAAACTCTCCAGCAGCATTCATACCCACTCATACTCTCCAGCAGCATTCATACACACTCATACTCTCCAGCAGCATTCATACACACTCATACTCACCAACAGCACTCATACACACCCCTACTCCCTGGCATCATTCAGACACACTCAAACTCTCTAGCAGCATTTAAACCCACTCATACTCTCCAGCAGCATTCATAAACATTCATACTCTCCAGCACTCATACACACTCATACTGCCTGGCATTATACGAACACACTCATACTCTCCAGAAGCATTCAAACACATTCATATTCTCCAGCAGCACTCAAACACACTCATACTCACTAGCAGTGTACCCACTAATAGTCGATTGCAGCACTCAAACATACTGACACTCCAGCACTTGTACTCTTTAGCAACATCCCTACACACGCCTACTCCCTGGCATCATTCATACACACTCAAACTCTCCAGCAGCATCCAAACACACTCATACTCTCCAGCAGCACTCATAAACACTCATTCTCTCCAGCAGCATTCATACCCACTCATACTCTCCACAGCATTCACACCCACTCATACTTTCCAGTGGCATTCATACACACTTATACTCTCCAGCAGCACTCATACACACTCATACTCCCCAGCAGCATTCAAACACCCTCATACTCTCCAGCAGCACTCATACACACTCATACTCCCCAGAAGCATTCATACCCACTCATACTCTCCACAGCATTCACACCCATTCATACTTTCCAGTGGCATTCATACACACTCATACTCTCCAGCAGCACTCATACACACTCATTCTCTCCAGAAGCATTCATACCCACTCATACTCTCCACAGCATTCATACCCACTGATACTTTCCAGTGGCATTCATACCCCCTCTTAATCTCCAGCAGCAATCATACACACTCATACTCTCTAGCAGCATTTAAACACACTCATACTCCCCAGCAGCACTCATACGCCCTCATTCTCTTCAGCAGCATTCATACCCACTCATACTCTCCACAGCATTCATACCCACTCATACTTTCCAGTGACATTCATACCGCCTCATACTCTCCAGCAGCACTCTGTGAGACCGGCCTCACGGCGTGGCCCTCTCCATCATCCAGCCAACCTGCAACCACCCTCAAGACACGACATCCCCGACTCCGGCCGCCCCAGCCACCCCCGATCCGCGGGCCGGCCAGAGGCCTGACCAACTCACCACCCTACCACGCATGTCCAACCAAGGAAGCGGGAGCCCTCAACACAGACCCAGAGGCGCCAGCCCAGTCACACCTCGGGTCGCCTTCCCCGGGAGGACTCAATCGGCCACCAGGCCCCTGGGGAGCAGGCGCCTCCCCTACCGCGCGTCTGGGGTCCCTCCCAGACCCACCTGAAAAGACCAAAGAAGTGAGCGGCAGGAAATCCCGCCGAACCCCCTCCGTCATCCCAGTCCCCCATCTGCGAGCACTCCGGACTTCAAAGAACCAGCGGAGTATAACAAGGGGTGCCGGAGAAACAAGGGACAGAAGACCTGGAACCACCTGAGCCTGCTGACGCTGTCGCGGCTCCTGAACGCTGAATTCACCTGGGCCTGCTGAGTGACTCGCGGCCTCTTGCTATTGAACCATCTGAGCCCTGCGGACGAGGTCGCGGCTCCCGAACACTGAACCACCTAGGCCTGCTGAGTGACTCGCGGCCCCCAGCTATTAAACCATCTGAGCCCTGCTGACGGAATCGCGGCTCCTGAACTCCGACCACCTGTGCCTGCTGAGAGACTCGCGGCGCTCCCCTTGAGGACGACTCGGGAAGAGATCGCCCAGAGACACGACACCCTCCGGCTCGAGGATTGTGAGCTTCCGCAGGGTATTTCGCAGAGACACTATCTTGAAAGACTGTCCCACTACCCCCATTCCCCACGACTGACTTGTGGTACGTTGTGCCACTGCTGTACTATTTGCCTTTTGGGTCATAAAGATCCCTTGAAATCATCGATAAAAGAACTTATCGTCCTACAAAGAATACGTGTGGTGTCCCTCTGTTCACAGTGCAGTTCAGGGTGTGCGCGCCTGGTTCGGCTTACTTGGGAGAGGTGGGTCAAAGGGGTGGGCAAGACGTGTATCGAACCCCCTTCCGGCGAACGCCTTTCCAACATTTGGTGGCAGACGACGGGATCCGAGCCGACACCGAAAGAGAGCGTGCAGTGAACGACTGACGCACTACCATACAGAGATGGAAGGAGAAACCCCCCTGGGTGCCGCAGGTACCGAAATAAGCTCACCGTTCCAAGAGGATCAATTGGACTATTACACGCATAGAGAACTAAAACAGTTTTGCAAAGACCTTGGCATCGCTACCACCGGACTAAGCACAAAGGAAGACTTCCAGAAAGTACTGAAAGCCTGGGTCGAGACGGGGGCGCCCCCGACCCAAACGGAAGGAGACTCTACCCATGAACAAACAAGCACCCCGGCGAGAAACAACGGGCCAGAGGGGAACCTGTCCTCCGAGGAACTAGCGGACCGAGAGAGAAGCCGCAACCACGAACTGGAACTGGCAAAACTAAAAATCGAGGGAGAGATAAAACTGGCAGAGAAGAAGTTAGCCGTCGAGCAGTTACGGCTACAAGGGGAACTCGAAGAGAAGAGACTCCAAAGGGAGCACGATGAAAAGAAACTCCAGCTAGAACATGAACGCGGCCTGAAGGAGATTGAGTGGCGGGCTAGACACGAAAAGTCACAGCCGCCCGGGAATCCACAGCCCGCTCCCGCCGGGGAAACCAAAGTTCACATCCCCAAGGATGTGGTCAAGGAGTATTATAAGAACGATGATATCCAGCAGTGGTTTAAGGCCTACGAAGTCGCCATGACCTCTCACCGAGTCCCGCAGAAGGATTGGGGGGCTGGCCTATGGGGCCGGTTCTTAAGCGAAGGAAGGGACACTCTGCTCGATCTGCCCTCCGCGGTCATGAACTCCTACAGCCACATGAAGGAAGCCCTCGTGGGCCGGTACGGACTCACCCCCGAAATGTACCGACAACGGTTCCGAGATTGCAAAAAGATACCGGGCACCACGTGGGTCGAATACGTGAACTTTTACAGCCGAGCCTTGGACGGGTGGATCAAGGGCAGCAAGGTCTCCACCTTCGAAGAACTGTTTGATCTGATCGCCTGGGAACATTTAGCGGCCAATTGCTTTATAGAACTGCGCCAGCATCTCCTAGACAGTAAACTCACCGACCCTCGGAAGCTGGCCGCTGAGGCTGATCGTTGGGTGAACACCCGGGCCACCCGGCGCCCCGTGGGGGACTACGGCCGCAACAGTCAGGGTCCCCCCCGCCAGAGGGGCGGAGGGAACCACAGCCGACCAAGAGACTTTGCCGGGGGGTCCTCCACCAGCCCCCCCAGCAGCCCACCAGCGGCGGGTTAGGCCCAGTCTCCAGCCAGCACCGGAGCCCCAGGACGACCAGGTCCACGAGCTAGGATCACCTGGTTCCGCTGCCAGCAGCCCGGACACTATGCCAATGACCCCCAGTGTCCCCAGTATCAGCGAACCACAACGACCAACCCCACGACCCGGCAGATGGCCTCCGTGGCTCTGGGGGAAGAAATGGAAGACTCCGAGGAATGGGAACCGGCGGCCATGGCCCTGGTCTCCCTGGGCGATCGAGAAATGGTCCCCGGGACACCCTTGCCCGCCAACACAGAAAAGTACCGACAGCGGGTGACCATCAACGGCCACCGAGTCGAGGGCCTTCGCGACACCGGGGCGAGTGTCACCGCGGTCCACCGCAGCCTAATTTCCGAAGACCAGATCCTAGCCGGGGCCCTCTGTCCGGTCGTATCCTCCGACAATTCTGAGAGCCTCTGCCAGATGGCCCTGGTGCCCTTCGAGTGGGGAGGGGTCTCCGGAGAACTGAAGGTAGCGGTCAGGACCTCGCAGCCCGTAGACTGCCTCCTGGGCAACGACCTGGAGAGTTCCCCGTGGGGGCAGGTAGAACGAAGAGCCCACCTGGAGATGATGGGCCTACCAGAATGGGTCTGCGCCACCACGCGCTCCATGACCGCACGAGTGGCCCCCTCCAAGGGCGGTGAAGCCCTCTTACCGAACACTTTCCCCGAGAGCAGGGACCCCCTACCAGAAGCAGACAACCCTCCTTCCGAGGAAGAAGGAGACACTAACCCAGGGGAAGGACCGGAACCTTCCGCCCTAGAGGCCCCGATGGAACTCGAAGAACTGCCCCAGTTGGCCCAGTGGCACTGCGAAGGGGGGCCCTCCCGCGAAGAGTTCTGCCAGGAACAGACCACTTGCCCCTCCCTCGAGGGACTTAGACAACAAGCCGAAGCCCAGGTCGCCGGTGACCAAACCGGAACCCATTGGGTCTATTGGGACAATGGCCTCCTCTACAGTGAGCAAAAGTCCGCCGAGCTAGGCGCAGCACGAGTACTGGTGGTACCCCTGCGGTTCCGGAGCCTCCTCCTGGGCCTGGCCCACGATGTACCCTTGGCAGGACACTTAGGCCAAGACAAGACATACCAGCGATTGGTGACCCACTTCTATTGGCCCAAGATGCGGGCGAATGTAGAAGCACACTGCAAGTCCTGCCTCACGTGCCAGGGCAGTGGGAAAAGTGGCGGAAAACGCAAAGCCCCCTTACAACCGTTCCCCGTTGTGGGTACCCCGTTCGAGCGGGTCGGCATCGACATCGTGGGACCCCTGGATCCGAAGACCGCCCAGGGCCACAGATTCATCCTTGTCCTGGTGGACCATGCCACCCGCTACCCCGAGGCCATCCCCCTCCGCACCGTGACGGCTCCCGTGGTGGGCCGGGCTCTCATGGGGATCTTCTCCCGTGTCGGATTTCCCCGCGAGGTTGTGAGTGATCGCGGCACGAACTTTATATCCCGCTACATGAAGTCCCTGTGGCAGCAGTGCGGAGTAACATATAAGTTCACGACCCCCTACCACCCCCAGGGCAACGGCCTAGTGGAACGCTTCAACCGAACCCTGAAGGGGATGATCCTGGGCCTCGAGGAGCCCCTGCGCCGAAGATGGGACGTCCTCCTCCCTTGCCTCCTGTTCGCGTACCGGGAGGTTCCCCAAAAGTCTCTGGGGTTCAGCCTCTTCGAACTGCTGTACGGACATCCCGTTCGAGGGCCCCTGAGCCTGGTCAAAGAGGGCTGGGAGACAAGCCCCGGGGGACACCCCCGGATGTGTTCCGCTACATCCTGGCGCTCCGCAACCAGACCCGGAAGTTTAGAGAACTTGCAGAGGCTAACCTCGAGGCCAGCCAAGAAGAAATGAAGCGCTGGTATGACCAGAACGCAACCTTGGTCGAGTTCCAGCCGGGCCAGCAGGTTTGGGTCATGGCTCCGGTGAAACCCTGCGCCCTACAAGACAAATGGACTGGTCCATTCAAGGTGGTCGAACGGAAGAGCCAGGTCACGTATCTGGTCGACGTACAGTCCCCACGGAACCCCCTCCGGGTCCTCCACGTAAACCGTCTCAAGCCCCACTTCGTAAGGACAGAATTGAGTTTGCTACTGGCCACCGATGAGGGGGCAGAAGAAGACACTGAACCCCTGCCCGATCTCCTGTGCACGAAAGAACTGGACGGTTCCGTGGAGGGTGTGAAACTGTCGGCCACCCTCACTCCCCAGCAGGCCGACGACTGCCGCCAGCTGCTCGGACAATTCGCAGACCTTTTCTCCCTCATTCCAAGGGTGACCGACTGGTGTGTCCACGACGTGGACACCGGCGACTGCCCGCCTGTGAGACACCGAGCCTACCGGGTGCCTGACCGGGTCCGCACCTGCATCAAGACCGAGGTACAGAAAATGCTCAACCTAGGGGTCATCGAGCCCTCCGACAGCCCCTGGGCCAGCCCGGTGGTTCTGGTCCCGAAGGCGGCCTCCCCAGGGGTCGCCCCCAAACTAAGATTCTGTGTAGACTATCGGGGGCTCAACGCGGTCACCCGCGCAGACGCTCACCCTATTCCCCGAGCCGACGAGCTCATCGACCGCCTGGGGGCCGCCCAGTTCCTCAGCACTTTCGACCTGACCTGCGGGTACTGGCAGATCGCTCTCACGGAAGGGGCGAAAGAACGCTCTGCCTTCTCCACGCCAGATGGCCACTACCGCTTCAGGGTCATGCCGTTCGGAATGAAAAACGCCCCAGCCACGTTCCAGCGGTTGGTGAACAAGGTCCTGGCCGGACTCGAGGAGTTCAGCGCAGCGTACCTTGACGACATCGCCGTATTTAGCTCTCAATGGCACGAGCATCTCCAGCACTTCCGACAAGTACCAATGGCCCTGCGCCAAGCAGGCCTGACAGTGAAAGCCAGCAAATGCCAGCTCGGACAAGGCTCCGTGGTCTACCTGGGGCATCAGGTGGGCAGCGGCCAGGTCGCCCCTCTCCAGCCGAAGGTCGATGCCATCAAGTCCTGGGAGCCCCCCACCACGCAGACAGAGGTTCGGGCCTTCCTGGGCCTTACGGGGTACTACCGGAGGTTCATTAAAAATTATGGTAGTATCGCAGGGCCCCTCACAGAGTTGACCTCCAAAAAGCTTCCGCAGAAGGTGCAGTGGACCCCCCAGTGCCAGCAGGCGTTCGACGCCTTGAAAACCGCCATGTGCACCGCTCCCGTACTCAAGGCCCCCGACTACTCCCAAGAGTTCGTGGTCCAGACCGACGCATCCGAACATGGCATCGGGGCCGTGCTCTCGCAGTTCGACGACAAGGGCATTGATCAGCCCATAGCCTTCATCAGCCGAAGGCTGCTGCCGAGAGAGCAGCGTTGGAGTACTATAGAGCGAGAGGCCTTTGCCGTAGTCTGGGCCCTCAAAAAACTGCGGCCCTACTTGTTCGGAACCCATTTTCGAGTACAGACGGACCACCGGCCCTTGCAATGGCTAATGCGGATGAGGGGGGAGAACCCCAAGCTACTACGATGGTCCATCTCCCTGCAGGGGATGGATTTCACTGTCGAACATCGCCCCGGGACGGATCATGCCAACGCCGACGGCCTGTCCCGGTTCTTCCGCTTCGGCGAGGAGAACCCCCCAATGGATGGGTAGTTCTCCACGCCTTTCAGCTGGGGGGGACGCGTGTGAGACCGGCCTCACGGCGTGGCCCTCTCCATCATCCAGCCAACCTGCAACCACCCTCAAGACACGACATCCCCGACTCCGGCCGCCCCAGCCACCCCCGATCCGCGGGCCGGCCAGAGGCCTGACCAACTCACCACCCTACCACGCATGTCCAACCAAGGAAGCGGGAGCCCTCAACACAGACCCAGAGGCGCCAGCCCAGTCACACCTCGGGTCGCCTTCCCCGGGAGGACTCAATCGGCCACCAGGCCCCTGGGGAGCAGGCGCCTCCCCTACCGCGCGTCTGGGGTCCCTCCCAGACCCACCTGAAAAGACCAAAGAAGTGAGCGGCAGGAAATCCCGCCGAACCCCCTCCGTCACCCCAGTCCCCCCTCTGCGAGCACTCCGGACTTCAAAGAACCAGCGGAGTATAACAAGGGGTGCCGGAGAAACAAGGGACAGAAGACCTGGAACCACCTGAGCCTGCTGACGCTGTCGCGGCTCCTGAACGCTGAATTCACCTGGGCCTGCTGAGTGACTCGCGGCCTCTTGCTATTGAACCATCTGAGCCCTGCGGACGAGGTCGCGGCTCCCGAACACTGAACCACCTAGGCCTGCTGAGTGACTCGCGGCCCCCAGCTATTAAACCATCTGAGCCCTGCTGACGGAATCGCGGCTCCTGAACTCCGACCACCTGTGCCTGCTGAGAGACTCGCGGCGCTCCCCTTGAGGACGACTCGGGAAGAGATCACCCAGAGACACGACACCCTCCGGCTCGAGGATTGTGAGCTTCCGCAGGGTATTTTGCAGAGACACTATCTTGAAAGACTGTCCCGCTAACCCCATTCCCCACGACTGACTTGTGGTACGTTGTGCCACTGCTGTACTATTTGCCTTTTGGGTCATAAAGATCCCTTGAAATCATCGATAAAAGAACTTATCGTCCTACAAAGAATACGTGTGGTGTCCCTCTGTTCACAGTGCAGTTCAGGGTGTGCGCGCCTGGTTCGGCTTACTTGGGAGAGGTGGGTCAAAGGGGTGGGCAAGACGTGTATCGAACCCCCTTCCGGCGAACGCCTTTCCAACACACTCATACACACTCATACTCTCCAGCAGTCAAACACACTCATACTCCGTGGCATCATTTATGCACAATCGTATTCATTGGTATCAATCAAATACACTCATACTCTCAGCAGCACTCATGCATACTGATTCTCTGCAGCATCATTCAGGCACAATCATGGTCTCCAGCAGCAAAAATACACATATACTCTCCAGCATAATTCAGGCACAGTCCTACACCCTGGGATCATTCAAGCACATTCATACTTTCCAGCCGCACTCATTCAAACTCATACTCTCCAGCAGCACTCATACACACTCATACTCTCCAGCATTATTCAGACACAGTCCTATTCCCTGGCATCATTCAAGCACATTCATACTTTCCAGCCGCACTCATTCACACTCATACTCTCCAGCAGTGTTCATACCCACTCATACTCTCCAGCAGTACTGATACACACTCATACTCTCCAGCAGCACAAACACACTCATACTCTCCAGCATTATTCAGAAACAGTCCTATTCCCTGGCATCATTCAAGCACATTCATACTTTCCAGCAGCACTCATTCACACTCATACTCGCCAGAAGTGTTCATACCCACTCATACTCTCCAGCAGCACTCATACACACTCATACTCTCCAGCAGCACAAACACACTCATACTCTCCAGCATTATTGAGACACAGTCCTATTCCCTGGCATCATTCAAGCACATTCATACTCTCCAGCAGCACTCATTCACACTCATACTCTTCAGCAGAGTTCGTACCACTCATACTCTCCAGCAGTATTCATACACACTCATACTCTCAAGCAGCACTCATACACACTCATACTCTCCAGCATTATTCAGACACAGTCCTATTCCCTGGCATCATTCAAGCACATTCATACTTTCCAGCCGCACTCATTCACACTCATACTCTCCAGCAGTGTTTATACCCACTCATACTCTCCAGCAGTACTGATACACACTCATACTCTCCAGCAGCACAAACACACTCATACTCTCCAGCATTATTCAGAAACAGTCCTATTCCCTGGCATCATTCAAGCACATTCATACTTTCCAGCAGCACTCATTCACACTCATACTCTCCAGAAGTGTTCATACCCACTCATACTCTCCAGCAGCACTCATACACACTCATACTCTCCAGCAGCACAAACACACTCATACTCTCCAGCATTATTGAGACACAGTCCTATTCCCTGGCATCATTCAAGCACATTCATACTCTCCAGCAGCACTCATTCACACTCATACTCTTCAGCAGAGTTCATACCCACTCATACTCTCCAGCAGTATTCATACACACTCATACTCTCAAGCAGCACTCATACACACTCATACTCTCCAGCAGCACAAACACACTCATACTCTCCAGCATTATTGAGACACAGTTCTATTCCCTGGCATCATTCAAGCACATTAAACTCTCCAGCAGCACTCATACACACTCATACTCTCCAGAAGTGTTCATACCCACTCATACTCTCCAGCAGCACTCATACACACTCATACTCTCCAGCAGCACAAACACACTCATACTCTCCAGCATTATTGAGACACAGTCCTATTCCCTGGCATCATTCAAGCACATTCATACTCTCCAGCAGCACTCATTCACACTCATACTCTCCAGCAGTGTTCATACCCACTCATACTCTCCAGCAGTACTGATACACACTCATACTCTCCAGCAGCACAAACACACTCATACTCTCCAGCATTATTCAGAAACAGTCCTATTCCCTGGCATCATTCAAGCACATTCATACTTTCCAGCAGCACTCATTCACACTCATACTCTCCAGAAGTGTTCATACCCACTCATACTCTCCAGCAGCACTCATTCACACCCATACTCTTCAGCAGAGTTCATACCCACTCATACTCTCCAGCAGTATTCATACACATTCATACTCTCAAGCAGCACTCATACACACTCATACTCTCCAGCAGCACAAACACACTCATACTCTCCAGCATTATTGAGACACAGTTCTATTCCCTGGCATCATTCAAGCACATGCATACTCTCCAGCAGCACTCATTCACACTCATACTCTCCAGCAGTATTCATACACACTCATACTCTCCAGCAGCACTCATACACACTCATACTCTCCAGCAGCACAAACATACTCATACTCTCCAGCATTATTCAGGCACAGTCCTATTCCCTGGCATCATTCAAGCACATTCATACTCTCCAGCAGCACTCATTCACACTCATACTCTTCAGCAGGGTTCATACCTGCTCATACTCTCCAGCAGTATTCATACACACTCATACTCTCTAGCAGTGTTCATACCCAATCATACTCTCCAGAAGCACTCATACACACTCCTACTCCCTGGCATCATTCTAACACACTCATACTCTGCAGCAGCATTTATATCCACCTGTTTTGTGTTTCTTACATCGGATGTTTTTAATACTCTGACATTACCTATGATCTTACATTGGCTGTTCTCTATATTCTGATGTTGTATACTCGATGGTGATGTTTTTAATTGTTATATGTCTTTGAGCATTAGCCCAGTACCTACTTTGTATTCTTTACATTGGATGTTTCTAATACTCTGACATTACCTATGATTTTATATTGGACGTTTTCATAATCTGTCGCTACCAGCTCCCATTACCCAGCATGGTCCCTCCGCAAGTTGATTTTGTCCTAGTTCCTGAACATCACCCCATATTGTGCTTTTCCTCTAAGGCCCTCTTATGCAATTTCTTTTTTTGTATTTTTTTTTTATTGTCCTCTATGCCTGTAATTTCTACACTGCTCTGTCTACAGAATATTCAGAATATTAGTTCATCGTTGCTGACCTACTAGGCTCTCTAATGTAATTTCATTATTATCTATGCCCATGTCCAATGTTGATTTTACCTATCTGGTTCTAACTGCTGATAACAATCTCGTTTAACACTGTCACTTTCTGCCTCCATTCTGAATACCATTGCACCGCTGATGACCCACTAGGCCCTTTAATGTAATTTCATTATTATCTGTGCATGCAATCTCAACTATTATCTTTGATTGTGAATGCCTTTGAAAAATATTACCCTATACTCACACGTACTGCTAAGTACTTTCTTTATACACTCCCTCCTCATTCCCTCTATCCTCTGCCCCCCTCTCTCCTCCCCCAGCACATCCCCCCTCTCCTCTCCCTCCATCGACCCCCCTCTTTCTCTGATGCCCATGAGGATTGTTAATTTTTCTCCGTCACCTAACAAACTCACCGACCTGACCCTCTCTCGTCCCCATTTTTCTGACCCCCCTCTCTTCCTCAGCCCTCTGTGACTGCGAACTCCCGCCCGGTCCCCTACCTAACTCTCCCACCTGCCACCCCTCTAGCAGAGACCTAGCTCTCATCCTCCTACCGCCCCCCTGCACTGTCCTCCCCCTCGATCCCCCCTCCCCCGGAGTCTTCACCCCCCCTTGCCTTACCTCCCCATTGCCCTCATTGCTTCCTTCCAACTCTCTCCATACGATTACCAACCCTACATGCCCCCCCTCAAGCACGCCCACATTCCCCATGACTCTACTCTCTCCAAACATGCCCCCAACTCTTGGACAATTCTTTACCCCCCAATCTCTCTAAAAATGCTAAAAAAACTTTAAACACAAACTTCTCATCTGAAACCCTGAAACACTAATCGTTGATAACTACCTTAGCCTCACTTCCCCCATTAAAACCAACTACATCTTCTATTCCAAACTCACCTCCAAATGGATAAGCATCTTCCTACGACATCTCCGAGTCATTAACTCAACCAAAATCCCTTGTGGATTTAAATTATCCACTACTCTCTCCCCATCCTTTCTAGGCGAAATTGATATCTCCATTTTCAAAATGGGTAACATCCTCATACAAGCCGCTGAATCCCAACTCACCGTCTTTGAGCATCACTTCAGTACCCTGTCTCTCCAACTTGACAAAACCATTACTAATCTTCCTTCTAACCAACCGCACAACACCCTCACACTCTCTCCCTTACCTCCGACCCCATTCTCCCCTTATCATCCCTCAAGATTATACCATCCTCCAATCACCGACATCAATCTCCCCCTCCCCTGACTTCACCACAGCCAACGCCATCCCCCAATCACCGACGCCCAAATACTCTCTCCCCCACGGACGCCCCGCTTCCTGACATCCCTACGGCACACCCCCTCTCCCAATCACACACGCTCTCCAACCACCTGTCCCCTCCAACTCTTTCTAAAATTCTTAACCCCTATCCTGCCTCCCCGCTCCCCCAACCTGAAGCCCTACCCCTCCACCCTGATTCACCTATTGTGCCCCCTCCGGTCCCATCATCTTCACCTCCGAATCCTTCATCCCACCCCCCAATTTTCACACCACCACTAAACCGTGAAGCAGTCTATCTCCACACTCTCCACACCCTTGTAACATCTTTGACCTCATCCCCAGAGGTCTTAAATCTCCTGTCCCCCATCACGCCACCCCCCACGTCCAGCAGCCCTAACACTCCTCATCCCTCCCCCACTGACCTGTCACGTCCTACACACAACAGCCCTCCCCCCGTAGCAAACACAGACCATCCCCTATCCCCCTCCTCCGCCCCAACAGTTTTCCCCCTCTCTCTAATTACCCAGACTCTTTGGGAACATAGAACGTGATCTCTCTAAGTTGATGATTGAACTCTCTCGACTTAAAGATTATTTTAATTCCCTTAGTACCAGAACCCCCCTCAACCTTGCAACCTCTCCCTACTCCAGCCGAAAAAACCCACTAGCTATAATCATTGGAGAACTACCCCTCCCCGTTGCCGTATTCATAGTCGTCACCGCACCTAGAGCCATCTCTCCACGTCAGACACTTTCGACCGATGCAACTCCTACCATCCTAGCTCATCAATCAACAATCATCCACTCCCCTACTCTAATATCCCTAATATATTGGGAACTAACAGAATCCCCTCCACCCGTCTCCCTCAAACCTCCTCCTCAATTCACCACTATACACTCCTGCCCTACCCCCAAAAGCAACTCTTACCATCCCAGTTCATCAATCAACTTTCCTCTACTCCCCCACTCTAACATCCCTGCTATTCTGGGGACGAACAAAATCCCCTCCTCTCCCGTCTCCCCCAGACCTCCTCCTCAATTCACCACTATCCACTCCTGCCCTCCCCAATAGCAACTCTTACCATCCTAGTTCATCAATCAAATTTCCTCTACTCTCCTACTCTAACATCCCCATTACCCTGGAGATTAACAGAATCCCCTCCTCTCCCGTCTCCCCCAGACCTCCCCCGCAACTCATCACTATCCACTCCTGCCCACCCCCCAAAATAAACCCCAAACCCCTTGCTTGCATGCTTGTGAACTGTAGATCTGCCGTCCTACATGCCCCTGAAATATCTGAAACTATCCTAATTGAATCCATTGACATGGCGTTCCTCACAGAAACCTAGCTCAATGACGACTCAACGAGCATACTTGACCTACTCCCCCCCCGGATACTCCATCCTTAGAAAAGATAGACCCGAAAGAATTGGGGGTGGTCTAGCCATAATCTTCAAAAACGAACTGCATCTCTCCCTTGTTAACAATTCTGGCCACTCCACCTTCGAATACCTTGAAGTTGAACTAAAAGTACAAGGTTCCCTCCCTCCCTACATAACATCTACCACCCTCCTGGAGATCTTCACCCCTTCATCAATGAACTATCCGACCTTCTCACACAATCCTCAATTTCCAACTCAAAAAATCTCTTCCTTGGAGATCTCAACCTCCACTGGAACGATACCAATGACCCATCAACCACCCTCCTCACCAATCTTCTTGAGATTAATGACCTCAAACAACTATGCCATTCCCCAACCCACACCAAAGGAGCCATCCTCGACACTATCATTAACAAGAAGGATCTGGCCTTCCTGACCAATATCATCCCATTGACTGGTCCGACCACCACCTCATACTATTCTCCATTGCTACCACGGCACCCCCCCCCCACTAAAATCATTAAACCTAAGAAATGGACCAGAAATCTAAAACTGATCCCCCCTGATGAACTTGAGTCTAAACTCCAAGTTCAACTTCTCCTCACCCCTCTATCGCAAAACGCTAATGAGCTTACGAAACATATTAATAAAGCAGTCACTGTTGTCCTTGACCAACTGGCCCCCACTAAACTTAAAAATCAAAGAAACATCCCCTCTAAATCATGGTTTAACTCAGAGCTCAACAACAAAAGACGCTCACTAAGACTGATGGAAAGAACCTGGAGACAGCATCCATCTCCCTCACATCTGGCACTCCTCAGATTAGCTGGATCTACATACAAGAAATACATTTTTAACGAAAAGGCATCCTTTTTCCGTACACAACTCGACCTGGCCAAAAATTGACCCAGACAACTGTTCAACATAATTCATAAACAAACATGCTCCGCACCTCCAAATCCGATGGCCTCATCTGCTAGATGTGAAGAAATAGCCCACTTCTTCTACGAAAAAATCGCTAAAATAGAGTGATCCTTCCTTTTAACTCAGATCCCTTCCAATTCCCAACATACACCTGACATCCCCTCAAAAGCTCATACCACATTCCCCATCCCGATCCCTCCTCACACTTGCCCACTACTGCACCTCACCCTAACCATCCCTCGCACATGCCCACTACTTCACCTCCCTGTTGGAAGGCGGACCCCGAGGAGTCGGTGAGACCACCAAGGGGGGAGGCCCTCTCACTGCACGAAGTAGCCGTGCGCTGCCGAGAAGTCTCCTGAGAGATCCTTCTCCTATCACGTACTGGCACAGTAACACCACCACACAGGACTCAAGGAGGTTGTCTGGTGACAAGCAATTCTTTATCAGCAATAAAAAGGGTACGAGGTCAATATTTACACGAAGGGATCGAGGGATCCACCAAAAGTCTCAGTGTCTCTTTGGAAGGGCAGGGGTAGCGGGACAGTCTTTGGCAGGAGTGCGGTACGAGGGTACCTGGGGCCCAGTTCTTATCCTCAAGCTGGAGGACCTCCGGATCTCGGATGGGTCGAGCCGCGACGGCGTCAGCAGGGCTCTGGCGTACAGTTCGTGGAGAGCCGCGATTCAATCAGCAGGGCTCTCAAGATGGTTTCTGCTCAGCTCGAGCCGCGACGTCGTCAGCAGGGCTCCGAGGAAGGTTTCAGCGAGGTTGGGCCGCGACAGCGTCAGCAGGGCTCCGATGTTCCAGGTGGTTCAGAAAGGGTTCACAAGAAGGAGCCGCGACGCAGTCAGCAGGGCTCGTGATGGTTCCGACAAGAGTTCTTCTCCGTAGGGTCAGCCGCGATTCAATCAGCAGGGCTCTCGACTCCGGGATACAACTCCCGAGCTGTGGTGGGGTCGCCCCAGATATAGGTCTGGAGCCCTTTGATGTCCGGACCTATGCGCCCGAGGGGGCGGAGTGGCCGGGTGGAGGTGGCCAGACGCCCAGCAGGAGAGGCGCCAGGCCCATGGGAGTTGCAGGGCGATCACACCTCGAGAGGGGAGGACAGTTGGGGGTCCCATCGATACTGTCCGCCGGGGGCGATGAATGGTTCCTGCGGCACCCCCTGGCTAGTTCGTGGTGCCTTGATGTCGGGGCTTCGCTGGGGTCGAGGCCGGGTTGAGCGGGGTCGCGCCGGCTGGTGCACGGTGTGACGTGGATGCCATCAAGATGGCGGAGCCACGAGGAGTATGCGACCACGTGCAGCTCCGGGTGAAGGGCCTTGGTGCAGTTCAGACGGGTGGCCCGTGACGGCCGGGGCGGGGAACGGGCACAATCCAGGGGGTTAAGGACCACGCCACGAGGCCGGGTCCAACAGGCGTCCCCCCCAGCCGAAGGCATGGAGAGTCACCCATCTCCTTGGGGATTCTCCTCGTCAAGGCGGAAGAAGCGGGACAGGCCGTCGGCGTTGGCGTGGTCATTGCCGGGCCGGTGTTCAACGTCAAAGTCCATCCCTTGTAGCGAGATGGACCATCGCAGCAGCTTGGGGTTCTCGCCCCGCATTCGCATTAACCATTGCAAGGGCCGGTGGTCGGTCTGGACCCGGAAGTGGGCGCCAAAGAGGTAGGGCCGGAGCTTCTTGAGGGCCCACACCACAGCGAAGGCCTCGCGCTCAATAGTGCTCCAGCGTTGCTCTCGGGGCAGTAGTCGTCGGCTGATGAAGGCCACTGGTCGGTCGAGCCCCTTCTCGTCGGCTTGGGATAGGACGGCCCCGATCCCATACTCGGAGGCGTCCGTCTGTACCACGAACTCCTTCTGGTAGTCCGGGGCCTGCAGCACCGGAGCAGTACACATGGCTGTTTTTAGGGTGTCGAAGGCTGTTTGGCAGCGGGGTGTCCAGTGTACCTTCTTGGGCTGCTTTTTGGACGTTAACTCTGTGAGGGGGCCAACAATGCTCCCATAGTCCCGGATAAACCGCCGGTAGTATCCGGTGAGGCCCAGGAAGGCCCGGACAGCGGTCTGGGTAGTGGGGGGTTCCCAGGTCTGGATGGCATCTATCTTCGCTTGGAGGGGGGCCACCTGCCCGCTCCCCACTTGATGGCCCAGGTAGGTTACGGATCCGTGGCCGATTTGACATTTGCTGGCCTTGATTGTGAGCCCGGCCTGCTGGAGGGCGGCCAGGACGGCCTTCAGGTGGAGGAGGTGCTCGGCCCAGTGGTTGCTGTACACGGCAATGTCATCTAAGTAGGCCGCGCTGAAGGCCTCCAGCCCGGCCAAAACCTTGTTCACCAGTCTTTGGAAGGTGGCCGGGGCGTTCTTCATTCCGAAGGGCATCACCCGAAAGTGGTAATGCCCATCCGGAGTCGAAAAGGCGGATCTTTCTTGGGCGCCGGGGGTGAGCTGGATTTGCCAGTACCCGGCGGTGAGGTCCAGCGTGCTCAAGTAGCGAGCGGCCCCTAGGCGGTCGATGAGTTCGTCGGCCCGGGGTATCGGGTGTGCGTCTGTCTTGGTTACTGCATTCAGGGCTAGGTAGTCCACGCAGAATCGCAACTCCGGGGGGTGACCGGGAGCTGCGGCCTTGGGCACTAGGACGACAGGGCTGGCCCACGGGCTGTCGGAAGGCTCGATGACCCCCAGGGCCAGCATCTTCGCTACTTCTGCCTGGACGCAGGCCCGCACTCGGTCGGGCACCCGGTAGGCTCTGTGTCGTATGGGGGGGCTCCCCCCGGTGTTGACGTCGTGGACGCACCAGTGGGTCACCCCCGGGGTGAGAGAGAAGAGGGCTGCGTAGTCCCGCAGTAATTGCTGGCAGTCGTTGCGCTGTTCCGGGGTCAGGGACGAGGCGAGTTGGACCCCTTCGATCGATCCATCGTGAATGTCGGATTGCAAGAGGTCGGGCAAGGGCTCGGAGTCGTCCTCGCCCCCCTCGTCGGTCGCCAGCAGCAGGCTCAGTTCGGTCCGGGCGAAGTGGGGTTTTAGCCTGTTAGCATGTAGGACCCGGAGGGGGTTCCGGGGGGACTCCAGATCGACCAGGTAGGTGACGGGACTTTTCTTCTCCACCACCTTGAAGGGCCCGGTCCACCTGTCCTGGAGGGCGCCGGGTTCGACCGGGGCCATGACCCATACTTTCTGACCTGGCTCGAATTCTACAGTAGAGGTGTTGCGATCGTACCACCGCTTCATGTCCTCCTGGCTGGCCTCGAGGTTGGCTTCGACCATGGCTCGGAACTTGCGGGTCTGGTTTCGGAGGGTCAGGAGGTATCGGTAGACGTCAGGAGGGGCGCCTCGGGGCTTCATCTCCCAGCCCTCCTTGACCAGGCTGAGCGGTCCGCGGACCGGGTGTCCATACAATAGTTCAAACGGGCTGAACCCCAGGGACTTCTGCGGGACCTCCCGATAGGCAAACAGGAGGCAGGGCAGCAGGACATCCCATTTCCGCCTGAGGGGTTCTTCCAGGCCCTGGATCATCCCTTTCAATGTTCGGTTGAACCGCTCAACCAGTCCGTTCTCCTGAGGGTGATAGGGGGTCGTGAACTTGTATGTGACCCCGCACTGTTGCCACATGGACCGCATGTACCTGGAGATAAAGTTCGTGCCGCGGTCGCTCACCACTTCGCTGGGGAATCCCACTCGGGAGAAGATCCCCATCAAGGCCCGGCCTACCACAGGGGCCGTTACAGTTCTTAGCGGGACCGCCTCCGGGTACCTGGTGGCGTGGTCCACGAGGACCAGGATGAAGCGGTGGCCCAGGGCGGTTTGGGGGTCCAGGGGTCCCACAATATCGATTCCGACCCGTTCGAACGGGGTGCTGACGGCGGGAAAGGGCTGGAGGGGGGCCTTGACCCGACCCCCCGTCTTTCTGCTGGCTTGGCAGGTCTGGCAGGACCGGCAGTGGTTGTCCACATCTCTCCGCATCCGGGGCCAGTAGAAGTGGGTCACCAGATGACTGTACGTTTTGTCTTGCCCCAAGTGTCCGGCGAGGAGCACATCATGGGCCAGGTTGAGAAGGAACTCCCGGAAGCGGAGGGGGACCACCAACACGCGGCTGGCCCCGAGTTCTGCTACTTTCTGTTCACTGTACAACAGGCCCTCGGCCCAGTAGATCCAGTGGGTGCCGGTCTGGTCACCGTTGGCTTGCGCGGTCGCCTGTTGTCGGACCCCTTCGAGAGAGGGACAGGACTGTTGCTCTTGCTGGAACTGCTCTCGGGTGGGGCCCCCTTCGTGTTGCCATTGCGTCAGCTCTGGTAGGGCGCTCGGAGAAGCCATCTCTTCGGGGGAGGATTCGCTGGGCCCAGGGTCGGTGTCCGCCTCCTCCTAGCTGCTGGTGGGAGGGGGTGTGAGCCCCTCGGGTTGGGCGGTCCCGGAGGTCGAGGATGAGCGGGGGGCCTGGGCGGTCATGGACCGGGTGATGGCGCAGGCCCAATCAGCCAGTCCCAACATTCGGAGGTGCTCTCGTCGCTCTACTTGAGCCCAGGGGGAACTTTCCAAGTCGTTCCCCAGGAGGCAGTCGACCGGGGCGTCGTCGCGCACTGTCACTTTCAGCAGGCCCGTCACCCCTCCCCACTCGAAGGGGACCAGGGCCATCTGGCATAGGCTTTCACTGTTGTCGGCTGTCCGTACGGGGCACAGCACATTCGGTAGAATCTGTTCAGGGGTCACCAGGTGGCAGCGGACAGCGGTGATACTGGCGCCTGTGTCGCGAAGGGCTTCGGCCCGTTGTCCGTTGACCGTGACCTGCTGCCGGTACTTCTGGGTGTTGGTTGGGATGGGGGTGCAGGGTACCATCTCTCGGCTACCCAGGCAGACCAGGGACATGGCTGCCGGCTCCCACTCAGGGTTCTCTCGGTCGAGGGCCTCCTCTTCCTCTTCTCCTCCCCCCAAGGCGGCGGCTGTCAGCTGCCGGGGCGGGGGCCCGCCGGCCCCGTTTCTTCGGTTCAGAGGGCAGGCCGGATCGCTGGCAAAGTGCCCGGTTTGTTGGCAGCCATAGCAGGTCACTGGTGGCCGTGGTCCGGGTCGGGCCGGGCCCACCCTTCGAGCTAGGCTCGGGGAGAGATGTGGCTGCGGTGGCCCTCGAGAGGGGCTCCTGGGGGCCCCGGCGGGAGGGTCTCGGTTCCTGTTCGGCCCTTCCCCCCCCACCGCGCTGGCGTGGGGGTCCGTTGGGGTTCCTCTGGTACTCCCCCATTGAGCTCCGGGGGACCCGGGAGTTGACCCATCGATCGGCCTCGACGGCAAGTTTTCGCGGGTCGGTCATTTTGCTGTCGAGGAGGTGCTGTCTCAGTTCCACGAAGCAATTGTTGGAAAGATGTTCCCACACGATGAGGTCGACCAGCTGCCCGTAGGTGGTTACTTTGCTTCCTTTGATCCACCCTTCTAGGGCCCGACTGAAAAAGTCCACATATTCCACCCATGTGGTACCCGGGATTTTCTTGCAGTCTCTGAACCGCTGGCGGTACATTTCCGCTGTTAGCCCGTAGCGGGTGAGCAGGGCCTCCTTCATGTGATCGTAGGAGGTCATCACCTCCTCCGGTAGCTGGAGCAGCGTGTCCCGCCCTTCACTCAGGAATCGCCCCCACAGGCCTGCGCCCCAGTCTTTTCGGGGCACCCGATGGGAGGTCATGGCCACCTCGTAGGCCTTAAACCATTGTTGGATGTCGTCATTCTTGTAATACTCCTTGACGACCTCTTTCGGGATATGTACCTTGGCCTCGGAAGGCGGTAGAGTGTCTCTAGTACTGGGGGTGTCGGTCCCTCCGTTCTTGGCCTTGATCTCGAGCTCCTTGAGACTGCGCTCGTGCTCAAGAGTTAGTTTCTTTTCCTCCAACTCCCGGTGTCGTCTCTTCTCTTCTATCTCTTCTTGAAGGCGTAGCTGCTCGAGGGCCAGTTTCTTTTCTGCCAGCTGGAGTTCTCCGTCCAGCCGCAGTCGGGCGAGCTCTAGCTCGTGGCTCCGGACCTTTTCCCGCTCTCGTATTTCTTCTTCGGAGAGGCCGGTTTCTAGGCTCTTTCTTCCTCCGGTTGCCGGAGTCAGTGCGGTTGCTGTGGTCTCCGTCAGGGGCAAGGGCCCTTCTTCCTGGGAGGGGCCTGCCCCGGCCTCCAACCATGCCCTCAGAGCTTTCTGCATCTCTTCTTTGGTACCTAGGCTGGTGGTTGCAATGCCTTTGTCCTTGCAGAACTGTTTTAGCTCTTTGTGCGTATATTCCTCCAGCCGTTCGGGCTGGAACTCCATTGTCGCGTTGTTTTCCTGGCTGCTCATGATGCTGTTCGTTTGGATGGGTAGCTAGTGGGTACTGGCTGGTACGTGCTGCGTTCGGCTCGGATCCCGTCGCTGGCCACCAAACGTTGGAAGGCGGACCCCGAGGAGTCGGTGAGACCACCAAGGGGGGGCCCTCTCACTGCACGAAGTAGCCGAGCGCTGCCGAGAAGTCTCCTGAGAGATCCTTCTCCTATCACGTACTGGCACAGTAACACCACCACACAGGACTCAAGGAGGTTGTCTGGTGACAAGCAATTCTTTATCAGCAATAAAAAGGGTACGAGGTCAATATTTACACGAAGGGATCGAGGGATCCACCAAAAGTCTCAGTGTCTCTTTGGAAGGGCAGGGGTAGCGGGACAGTCTTTGGCAGGAGTGCGGTACGAGGGTACCTGGGGCCCAGTTCTTATCCTCAAGCTGGAGGACCTCCGGATCTCGAATGGGTCGAGCCGCGACGGCGTCAGCAGAGCTCTGGCGTACAGTTCGTGGAGAGCCACGATTCAATCAGCAGGGCTCTCAAGATGGTTTCTGCTCAGCTCGAGCCGCGACGTCGTCAGCAGGGCTCCGAGGAAGGTTTCAGCGAGGTTGGGCCGCGACAGCGTCAGCAGGGCTCCGATGTTCCAGGTGGTTCAGAAAGGGTTCACAAGAAGGAGCCGCGACGCAGTCAGCAGGGCTCGTGATGGTTCCGACAAGAGTTCTTCTCCGTAGGGTCAGCCGCGATTCAATCAGCAGGGCTCTCGACTCCGGGATACAACTCCCGAGCTGTGGTGGGGTCGCCCCAGATATAGGTCTGGAGCCCTTTGATGTCCGGACCTATGCGCCCGAGGGGGCGGAGTGGCCGGGTGGAGGTGGCCAGACGCCCAGCAGGAGAGGCGCCAGGCCCATGGGAGTTGCAGGGCGATCACACCTCGAGAGGGGAGGACAGTTGGGGGTCCCATCGATACTGTCCTCCGCCGGGGGCGATGAATGGTTCCTGCGGCACCCCCTGGCTAGTTCGTGGTGCCTCGATGTCGGGGCTTCGCTGGGGTCGAGGCCGGGTTGAGCGGGGTCGCGCCGGCTGGTGCACGGTGTGACGTGGATGCCATCAAGATGGCGGAGCCACGAGGAGTATGCGACCACGTGCAGCTCCGGGTGAAGGGCCTTGGTGCAGTTCAGACGGGTGGCCCGTGACGGCCGGGGCGGGGAACGGGCACAATCCAGGGGGTTAAGGACCACGCCAGGAGGCCGGGTCCAACACTCCCCTAATCTACTCTCACTTACCCTCAACTACACTTTTTGAAACCAACCATCCTAACTCACTACTAAAAAACAATGCCTCCTGGCATAACTTCCTCCCTGCAACCGAACACAAAGTTTTCAACATCTTGGTTAAACTTAAACCGTCCTCCCATACTAAAGACCCCCTCCCATCTAACCTTGTACAAGGCCTAAAGCACATCATCGCCCCATCCTGGACCACAATCAGCAACACCTCCCTTGCCACGGGATGTGTCTCTATCTCCCTTCAACTTGGACAAATCACTCCCATTATCAAAAACCCTAATGCCGACCCCAATGACCTTAACAATCTCCGCCCCATCTCTAACCTCCCCCTTCTTTCCAAAGCCCTTGAAAAATGTGTCCTGCTCCAATTAGACAAACACATGGAAAATGTCAACTTACTGGACCACCTACAATCAGGCTTCAGGAAAGGCTTTAGCACTGAAACTGCCCTGCTAAACATTGCTGATGACATCCACCACTCCCACGACAATGGCGAGACCTGCCTACTTATCCTCCTTGATCTCTCTGCAGCGTTTGATATAGTCAACCACTCTGCCCTGCTTAATGTGCTCAGAGATTGTTTCGGCCTCAATGGTACTGCCCACAAATGGTTTGTCTCCTATCTTCAACACCGAACACAGCAAATTAAAATTCACAACTGTCTATGTTACCCCACTACGGTTTCCCTTGGAGTCCCCCAGGGATCTATTCTCTCTCCCTCTCTCTTTAATCTCTTTATGGAACCCCTCACCCTCATTCTAAAACAAGCTGGAATCAATTACCACCTCTACGCCGATGATACCCAACTCTTCTATAAGATCAAAACCAATGCGGACATTATACACCTTAACAACACCCTCTCTAAGATCCAATCCTGGTTCCAATTAAATCATCTCAAACTCAACCCTAAAAAAACTGAAATAACTATCTTCTCCCCTAAAAACAACCCTCTCCCCATTCAAACCTGGATCTCTGACCTTAATGCCCTCAACAGCTCACTCTCCCCGTCCAACTCAATAAAATCTCTTGGTATCTCCATCGATAAAAGCCTAACTCTTAATGTTCACATCAAAAACTCGGCTTCACTCTCCGGCATCTCAAGAAGATTAAGCCCTTAATTCCAACGGATGACTTTGAATTAGTAGTCCAGTCACTGGTCCTCTCGCGAATTGATTACGGCAACGCCATCCTCACTGCAATCCCCAATGTCCACCTAGCTCCACTCAAACCTGTGCTCAAACTTGCAGCCAGGCTCATCACCGACTGCAAATGTTTCGACCACATCTCCCCAACCCTCACAACTCTCAAATGGCTCCCCATCGAAGGCAGATCCGCCAATAAAACTGCTTGCATTAAACACAAAGTCCTCCATCAAAATGCCATCAAAATACACCGCCGTACCTCGCCAATAAACTCTGCAAAGCGGGCAGCACACGACCTATGAGAAGCACCAACGCTTTCCTCCTAGTCCCACCCCTGCTGCTAAAGAAATCCACACAATCCCGTTCCTTCTCCGGAAATGCCCCAAACATCTGGAATGCCCTCCCCAAAGACCTGCAATGCAACCCTTCCTATATCTGCTTTAAAAAAGATCTCAAAACATACCTCCTCAATCAATATTGGGGGTCTTATCCTGCGCCCTGAATTCGTTCTCCCATTTCCATGCCATATATGTATATAGCTATTGCTTTATCTATCTGTGTTTTTGATATGTATACTTGAATTATACCTGAATGTATACCTGAATCTCCAGCACTCATACACACTCATACTCCCTGTCATCATTTATACACACTCATACTCTCCAGCACTCATACACACTCATACTCTCCAGCACTCCTACACACTCATACTCCCTGGCATCATTCATACACACTCATACTCTCCAGTACTCATACTCACTCATACTCCCAGGCATCATTCTAACACACTCATACTCTGCAGCAGCATTTATATCCACACATACTATCCAGCAGCACTCATACACACTCATACTCTCCAGCAGCACAACCAAACTCATAGTCTCCAACATCATTCAGTTATACCCATACTCTCCAGCATCATTCAGACACACTCATACTCAACAGCAGCATTCATACACACTTATACTCTCCAGCACTCTTACACACGCATACTCCCTGGCATCATTCAGACACACTCATACTCTCCAGCACTCTTACATACTCATACTCCCTGGCATCATTCATACACACTCATACTCCCTGGCATCATTTATACACACTCATACTCCCTGGCATCATTTATACACACTCATACTTCCTGGCATCATTCTGACACACTCATACTCTCCAGCACGCTTACACACTCATACTCCCTGGCATCATTCATACACACTCATACTCTCCAGCACTCTTGCACACTCATACTCCCTGGTGTAATTCATACACACTCATACTCCCTGGCATCATTCATACACACTCATACTCCCTGGCATCATTCAAACACACTCATACTCCCTGGAATCATTCATACAAACTCATACTCCCTGGCTTCATTCATACACACTCATACTCTCCAGCACTCTTACACACTCATACTCCCTGGCATCATTCATACACACTCATACTCTCCAGCACTCATACACACTCATACTCCCTGGTGTAATTCATACACACTCATACTCCCTGGCATCATTTATACACACTCATACTCCCTGGCGTCATTCATACCCACTCATACTCTCCAGCACTCTTACACACTCATACTCACTGGTGTAATTCATACACACTCATACTCCCTGGCATCATTTATACACAGTCATACTCCCTGGCTTCATTCATACACACTCATACTCCCTGGAATCATTCATACACACTCATACTCCCTGGCATCATTTATACACTCATACTCCCTGGCTTCATTCATACACACTCATACTCCCTGGCATCATTCATACACACTCATACTGTCCAGCACTCATACACATTCATGCTCCCTGGCATCATTCAAACACACTCATACTCCCTGGCATCATTCATACACACTCATAGAATCCAGCACTCATATACACTCATGCTCCCTGGCATCATTCATACACAGTCATACTCCCTGGCTTCATTCATACACACTCATAGTCTCCAGCACTCATATACACTCATGCTCCCTGGCATCATTCCTACACACTCATAGTCTCCAGCACTCATATAAACTCATGCTCCCTGGCATCATTCATACACACTCATAGACTCCAGCACTCATATACACTCATGCTCCCTGGCATCATTCATACACAGTCATACTCCCTGGCATCATTCATACACACTCATGCTCCCTGGCATCATTCATACACACTCATAGTCTCCAGCACTCATATACACTCATGCTCCCTGGCATCATTCAAACACACTCATAGACTCCAGCACTCATATACACTCATGCTCCCTGGCATCATTCAAACACACTCATACTCCCTGGCATCATTCATACACACTCATAGACTCCAGCACTCATACACACTCATGCTCCCTGGCATCATTCATACACACTCATGCTCCCTGGCATCATTCAAACACACTCATACTCCCTGGCATCATTCATACACACTCATACTCCCTGGCATCATTCATACACAGTCATACTCCCTGGAATCATCATTCATACACACTCATGCTCCCTGGCATCATTCAGACACAGTCATAGTCTCCAGCACTCATATACATTCATGCTCCCTGGCATCATTCAAACACACTCATAGTATCCAGCACTCATATACACTCATGCTCCCTGGCATCATTCATACACAGTCATACTCCCTGGAATCATCATTCATACACACTCATGCTCCCTGGCATCATTCATACACAGTCATAGTCTCCAGCACTCATATACATTCATGCTCCCTGGCATCATTCAAACACACTCATAGTCTCCAGCACTCATATACATTCATGCTCCCTGGCATCATTCAAACACACTCATAGTATCCAGCACTCATATACACTCATGCTCCCTGGCATCATTCATACACACTCATAGACTCCAGCACTCATATACACTCATGCTCCCTGGCATCATTCATACACAGTCATACTCCCTGGCATCATTCATACACACTCATGCTCCCTGGCATCATTCATACACACTCATAGTCTCCAGCACTCATATACACTCATGCTCCCTGGCATCATTCAAACACACTCATAGACTCCAGCACTCATATACACTCATGCTCCCTGGCATCATTCAAACACACTCATACTCCCTGGCATCATTCATACACACTCATAGACTCCAGCACTCATACACACTCATGCTCCCTGGCATCATTCATACACACTCATGCTCCCTGGCATCATTCAAACACACTCATACTCCCTGGCATCATTCATACACACTCATACTCCCTGGCATCATTCATACACAGTCATACTCCCTGGAATCATCATTCATTCACACTCATGCTCCCTGGCATCATTCATACACAGTCATAGTCTCCAGCACTCATATACATTCATGCTCCCTGGCATCATTCAAACACACTCATAGAATCCAGCACTCATACACACTCATACTCCCTGGCATCATTCATACACACTCATGTCCAGCACTCATATACACTCATGCTCCCTGGCATCATTCAAACACACTCATACTCCCTGGCATCATTCATACGCACTCATAGACTCCAGCACTCATACACACTCATGCTCCCTGGCATCATTTATACACTCATACTCCCTGGCTTCATTCATACACACTCATAGTCTCCAGCACACATATACACTCATGCTCCCTGGCATCATTCATACACACTCATAGAATCCAGCACTCATATACACTCATGCTCCCTGGCATCATTCAAACACACTCATACTCCCTGGCATCATTCATACGCACTCATAGACTCCAGCACTCATATACACTCATGCTCCCTGGCATCATTCATACACAGTCATACTCCCTGGCTTCATTCATACACACTCATAGTCTCCAGCACTCATATACACTCATGCTCCCTGGCATCATTCATACACACTCATAGACTCCAGCACTCATATACACTCATGCTCCCTGGCATCATTCAACCACACTCATACTCCCTGGCATCATTCATACACACTCATAGACTCCAGCACTCATACACACTCATGCTCCCTGGCATCATTCAAACACACTCATACTCCCTGGCATCATTCATACACACTCATAGACTCCAGCACTCATACACACTCATGCTCCCTGGCATCATTCAAACACACTCATGCTCCCTGGCATCATTCAAACACACTCATACTCCCTGGCATCATTTATACACTCATGCTCCCTGGCATCATTCAAACACACTCATACTGTCCAGCACTCATACACACTCATGCTCCCTGGCATCATTCAAACACACTCATACTCTCCAGCACTCATACACACTCATGCTCCCTGGCATCATTCATACACACTCATACTCTCCAGCACTCATACACACTCATGCTCCCTGGCATCATTCAAACACACTCATACTCCCTGGCATCATTCATACACACTCATACTCCCTGGCATCATTCATACACAGTCATACTCCCTGGAATCATCATTCATACACACTCATGCTCCCTGGCATCATTCATACACAGTCATAGTCTCCAGCACTCATACACACTCATGCTCCCTGGCATCATTCATACACAGTCATAGTCTCCAGCACTCATACACACTCATGCTCCCTGGCATCATTCATACACACTCATGCTCCCTGGCATCATTCATACACAGTCATAGTCTCCAGCACTCATATACATTCGTGCTCCCTGGCATCATTCAAACACACTCATAGTATCCAGCACTCATATACACTCATGCTCCCTGGCATCATTCATACACAGTCATACTCCCTGGAATCATCATTCATACACACTCATGCTCCCTGGCATCATTCATACACAGTCATAGTCTCCAGCACTCATATACACTCATGCTCCCTGGCATCATTCAAACACACTCATAGAATCCAGCACTCATACACACTCATACTCCCTGGCATCATTCATACACAGTCATGTCCAGCACTCATATACACTCATGCTCCCTGGCATCATTCATACACACTTATACTCCCTGGCATCATTCATACGCACTCATAGACTCCAGCACTCATATACACTCATGCTCCCTGGCATCATTCATACACAGTCATACTCCCTGGCTTCATTCATACACACTCATAGTCTCCAGCACTCATATACACTCATGCTCCCTGGCATCATTCATACACACTCATAGTCTCCAGCACTCATATACACTCATGCTCCCTGGCATCATTCATACACACTCATAGACTCCAGCACTCATACACACTCATGCTCCCTGGCATCATTCATACACACTCATAGACTCCAGCACTCATACACACTCATGCTCCCTGGCATCATTCATACACACTCATAGACTCCAGCACTCATACACACTCATGCTCCCTGGCATCATTCAAACACACTCATGCTCCCTGGCATCATTCAAACACACTCATGCTCCCTGGCATCATTTATACACTCATGCTCCCTGGCATCATTCAAACACACTCATACTCTCCAGCACTCATACACACTCATGCTCCCTGGCATCATTCATACACACTCATACTCTCCAGCACTCATACACACTCATGCTCCCTGGCATCATTCATACACACGCATGCTCCCTGGCATCATTCATACACAGTCATACTCCCTGGCATCATTCAAACACACTCATACTCCCTGGCATCATTCAAACACACTCATACTCCCTGGAATCATCATTCATACACACTCATGCTCCCTGGCATCATTCATACACAGTCATAGTCTCCAGCACTCATATACACTCATGCTCCCTGGCATCATTCAAACACACTCATAGTATCCAGCACTCATATACACTCATGCTCCCTGGCATCATTCATACACAGTCATACTCCCTGGAATCATCATTCATACACACTCATACTCCCTGGCATCATTCATACACAGTCATAGTCTCCAGCACTCATATACATTCATGCTCCCTGGCATCATTCAAACACACTCATACTCCCTGGAATCATCATTCATACACACTCGTACTCCCTGGCATCATTCAAACACACTCATGCTCCCTGGCATCATTTATACACTCATGCTCCCTGGCATCATTCAAACACACTCATACTCCCTGGCATCATTTATACACTCATGCTCCCTGGCATCATTCAAACGCACTCATACTCTCCAGCACTCATACACACTCATGCTCCCTGGCATCATTCATACACACTCATACTCTCCAGCACTCATACACACTCATGCTCCCTGGCATCATTCATACACACGCATGCTCCCTGGCATCATTCATACACAGTCATACTCCCTGGCATCATTCAAACACACTCATACTCCCTGGCATCATTCATACACACTCATACTCTCCAGCACTCATACACACTCATGCTCCCTGGCATCATTCATACACACTCATGCTCCCTGGCATCATTCATACACAGTCATACTCCCTGGCATCATTCAAACACACTCATACTCCCTGGCATCATTCATACACAGTCATACTCCCTGGAATCATCATTCATACACACTCATGCTCCCTGGCATCATTCAAACACACTCATAGTATCCAGCACTCATATACACTCATGCTCCCTGGCATCATTCAAACACACTCATACTCCCTGGAATCCTCATTCATACACACTCATACTCCCTGGCATCATTCATACACAGTCATACTCCCTGGAATCATCATTCATACACACTCATGCTCCCTGGCATCATTCATACACAGTCATAGTCTCCAGCACTCATATACATTCATGCTCCCTGGCATCATTCAAACACACTCATAGAATCCAGCACTCATATACACTCATGCTCCCTGGCATCATTCATACACAGTCATAGTCTCCAGCACTCATATACACTCATGCTCCCTGGCATCATTCAAACACACTCATACTCCCTGGCATCATTCATACACACTCATAGACTCCAGCACTCATACACACTCATGCTCCCTGGCATCATTCAAACACACTCATGCTCCCTGGCATCATCATTCATACACACTCATGCTCCCTGGCATCATTCATACACACTCATACACTCCAGCACTCATACACACTCATGCTCCCTGGCATCATTCAAACACACTCATACTCCCTGGCATCATTCATACACACTCATAGTTTCCAGCACTCATACACACTCATGCTCCCTGGCATCATTCAAACACACTCATGCTCCCTGGCATCATTCATACACACTCATACTCTCCAGCACTCATACACACTCATGCTCCCTGGCATCATTCATACACACTCATACTGTCCAGCACTCATACACACTCATGCTCCCTGGCATCATTCATACACACTCGTACTCCCTGGCATCATTCAAACACACTCATAGTCTCCAGCAGCACTCATACACACTCATGCTCCCTGGCATCATTCATACACACTCATACACTCCAGCACTCATACACACTCATGCTCCCTGGCATCATTCATACACACTCATACTCTCCAGTACTCATACTCACTCATGCTCCCTGGCATCATTCAAACACGCTCATACTCCCTGGCATCATTCATACACACTCATAGACTCCAGCACTCATACACACTCATACTCCCTGGCATCATTCAAACACACTCATGCTCCCTGGCATCATTCATACACACTCATACTCCCTGGCATCATTCATACCCACTCATAGACTCCAGCACTCATACACACTCATGCTCCCTGGCATCATTCAAACTCACTAACACAAAGTCCAGCAGGGCAGTGCAGCGATGGCCACAAGAGTAGAGCTACTGGGTGTTTTACATTCAAAGCTTGAAGGTTTATTCCGGAAGCTGGCCGAACTCTTCATAAGTGAAATGTGAACACAGAAATACTTTATGGGCAGATTGTTTTTCCAAACAATAATGAAGAGCCGAGATGACTAGCTTTGCACCACACACGAACTTCCAAAAACAATGACGTGTGATCTTCTAAGACAAAACAATAATTAGCTTGAAAAGAACCTTAGCTACGTTTCATTTAAGGACGACAAGTGACACACACCCTAAAAAGACAAGAGCTCGGCAGTTTTGTTGGTAGCTTACCTTCAACTCCTACACCTAACAAGAGGCCTAGATGAATGGATACATGTGTGAATAAGAGAGTGAGTGAGACTGAATGAATCTGTGAGAGGTTCGTTGAGTATTTTAATAAGTACATGGAGTGAGAGATTGAGCGCCTTGTTTAGAGTTTGCGGACCACGGAATTTCCACTGAATGTGAGGGTCTCTCAGACTGAAATCCCAGTCTCATAGCTGTAAGTGCCACAAGCATTAGGAAGCATCAGTGGCCCAAGCAGCAATGATCCTCAATGGCCTCAGGCGTTACCAAGGATTAAAGGCCTCGGACACTATAGATCCCAAAGGTCCCTGGCAGTAATGAAGCTCAATGGTCCCAGGCAGCAATAAAAATCAATGGCCCGTGCATCAATGGGCACCAATGACCCCAGACAGAAAAGATCGTTAATGGCTCCAGGCAGTAATAAGCATCAGATGGCCCAGGCAATAACATGCATCAAAGGTGCCAACCAGTAGCTAGCATCAATGCCCCCAGGCACCGAGGATCCTCCGTGCCTCCAAGAGGTATCATGCATAAATGACACCAGACACAATGGCTGGATGGCTCAAAGCATTAGTAAGCATCAATGCCCCCAGGCACCGAGGATCCTCCGTGCCTCCAAGAAGTATCATGCATAAATGACACCAGACACAATGGCTGGATGGCTCATAGCATTAGTAAGCATCAATGTCCCCAGGCACCGAGGATCCTCAGTGCCTCCAAGAAGTATCATGCATCAATGACACCAGACACAATGGCTGGATGGCTCATAGCATTAGTAAGCATCAATGCCCCCAGGCACCGAGGATCCTCCGTGCCTCCAAGAAGTATCATGCATCAATGACACCAGACACAATGGCTGGATGGCTCATAGCATTAGTAAGCATAAATGTCCCCAGGCACCAAGGATCCTCAGTGCCTCTAAGAGATATCATTCATCAATGACACCAGACACAATGGCTGGATGGCTCAAAGTAGTAGTAAGCATCAATGTCCCCAGGCACCGAGGATCCTCAGTGCCTCCAAGAAGTATCATGCATCAATGACACCAGACACAATGGCTGGATGGCTCAAAGCAATAGTAAGCATCAATGCCCCCAGGCACCGAGGATCCTCAGTGCCTCCAAGAAGTATCATGCATAAATGACACCAGACACAATGGCTGGATGGCTCATAGCATTAGTAAGCATCAATGCCCCCAGGCACCGAGGATCCTCAGTGCCTCCAAGAAGTATCATGCATAAATGACACCAGACACAATGGCTGGATGGCTCATAGCATTAGTAAGCATCAATGCCCCCAGGCACCGAGGATCCTCAGTGCCTCCAAGAAGTATCATGCATAAATGACACCAGACAGAATGGCTGGATGCTTAAGGCATTAGTGAGCATCAATGAGCACCAATGACCCCAGACAGAAAAGATCATTAATGGCTCCAGCAGTAATAAGCATCAGATGGCCCAGGCAATAACGAGCATCAAAGGTGCCAACCAGTAACTAGCATCAATGCCCCCAGGCACTGAGGATCCTCAGTGTCTCCAAGAAGTGATATGGATGCATAAATGACACCAAACAGAATGGCTGGATGCTTAAGGCATTAGTGAGCATCAATGGCTCCAGGAAGGAATAGGTCTCAATGGCCACATATAGCTATGAGTTTAATTGACCCAGGCATTAATGAGCATGAATATTGGTCACTTCCAGTAATCAATAGCAACAACCCCAGCAGTAATCAAACTCAACAGCCACAGTCAGCAGTAAGCACCCATGGCTTAGGATGTAACGAGCATCAAAGGTGACCCCCATGAAGTAAGAAAACAACAACTTCCCCAGGAAATAATACCCACACTGGGGTGCCCACATAATTCCATGTCATTAATGAGACATTTTCTAGTCTTACACATTTGTGTGTCAGCCTAATGCATTTTGGGTATTGTAGTCCTGTTTTCCCTCACCCAAATAACTTAGATGGTCACACCTGATAGAAATGATATGTATGTGAAAATTTCAGGACTTGAAAATCTGTGATGACATGGAGGGAGGTGATACCTAAACTCAGGGGGCAAAGGGCCTCAACGCCCGGAGCCTCTCCCAGTACTGATGAACACAAAGCAAGATATACTAAAAAGCGGTGAACTACAACAGTTCTGGAACCACAGTTGCAAGAGTACTATAGTTAGGCACTCTATAAGAGGTGTTTCCTTTTAATAAAAATAAAAATCCTTTTGTCTCCCAGTATTCGCAAACCCAGAGAGTTTAAAAAGCTACGTTTTTTGTTTTCTTATTAGATTGTAATGATCAGGGGTGAGACCACCTCCCACAAAGCGAATTTGTGTTTTTTTTTTCTAAAGTGCAGTGGGGATTTTGCCTTGCCCTAGAACCGAGGTAATCTTTAGTAACCCCACACACCTGCCACAAGGTCGATGAAGAATTATGTCCCTTTCTTCCTCCAGGCCTTGACCAGGGCCAAAATAGAGGTGCCCCCTTACAAAACTAGGGGCATATTTACAACGAGGCTGGGTTTCCTGCGATAATCTCACGTTAGCCAGTTAGCGCTAGGATTTTTATCGCTGATGAGATAAGCGTTGCTAATAGCACGCTATCTCAGCGATAAAAATCGGCACTAGCCGGCGATAATTATCCGAGCGCTAAGTGCGCTCGGCGATAATTATCGCCGGTTGTTGTTGATATGCCCCCTAGTAAGGCAGTGGTAGAGCAGCTGCTAGGTGCTGCAGCTCTTGGAAAAGGTGAGAAGCTTTTTGGGGTCAGAGAGAAGTTCCACCCCTGCTCTTAGACAAGGCAGGGGGGATTGTCTGGTGGAGGGGTGCCCATGAAGCGAAACCACCTTGCCCCATTGGAGGTGGCCGGTGGGGTAAATGCTGTGGGTGGAAGCTCTTGGACAAGGTGGGCTCAGTTTAGTGAGGAGGTGGATGACTGCAGAGGGTGGAGGCAACACTTCCAATCCCTTAGGTGATATCAGGGGGGAGGGGGAGGAAGGAGGCAGGATGGGCATGAGAACCCTAATCTTGGGCAAGGCATAGGGGTGGCATTAGGGGAGGGAGAGGTACAGACACGCCTCCTTGATCATTTGAGCAGGCTGGAGAGGAGTTTCTTTAAGAGTCGCTTCAATCCTGGCCAAACCAGGGAGAGTTTGGGGTGAAGCTCCTTTTTTGTTCATCTCTCCCCAACTTGTCTGACAGTGTGGGGTAATTCTTACTGCCCTCGTCCTTGCCCAGCCTGGTGCTTGAGATGAATGCTCCCAGGGTTTTGTCTCCCCCTGACCCATTACACGTGCCGGGAGGGATCTGAATAGGTGGCCGGGTCCAGGGCTAGCCCACGTCTGCATCAGGGGGCGTTGACTTTCCATCTGTGCTGCTTGTTTGGACTCTTCCTATTGGAGCAGGACCTAGGCTGATTTGCATACGGCTGGACGTCATCTCTGGTGGAATAGTGGGCTGGAATGCTACCCTGAGCAGTGGTTACATTATTTGCAAGCCTTCCTCCCACAACGGTTCTGTGGGTTTGGGTTTTTGTTCAGCCATTTTTGAATTCTTTGCAGAGGAAGTTCCCTATGGAATTTCTCAATGTAGTCATGAAAAACACTTTTCCTTAGTGTTAATCTCTTTGAACAATTTGCTGTGCCCAAGTTCATTGGAGATCTCTCGAGGCCGGGCACATGGATGAGCAACACAACGATGGCTTTCCCTTTGGCGTGTTGTGTCAGCCTTAAACACAGTAATGCAGCCTCTTTATTACACTTGGCCGGCAGCTGTATAAAAATACCCTTGTCAAGCCAGTGACTGGGCCATCGAGCCAGAGTGGCAAACGGCCAACGCTTCTAACTCAGTTGTGTAACTGTCTTTTAATGCTGGCAGGTACAGACGGCAGATAAAAATGTTCCCTGTTTCGAAATCCAGCCAGCAAGCGTGGGAGGGAGGAGAAAGTGCCTGGACCGCGCACACTAGATGAGATATTTGTGCCGGACCCTGTCTGTGGGTCATGGGAGGGAGAGAAGCTACTGGCCCCAACCGTGCTGGCTGAGATCAGTTACCATCGGCGCCCTTCACCTGTTCTACTAGGGCTCTGCAAACTGGACCAAGTGCCATCTCTTCTGTATTTGGCTCTCAGGGTAGCAAGCTCGAGCAGTCCCAGGCTTCCCACAGAAGTGGTGTGGTCGACAAGAGCTCAGGAATGCAACAGCGGATCAACAGACACAATAACACATTGTGCATGTTCAGTGCTTATCTTGTCCTTAAAAGAAAGCACTTTAATCTCACCACAACACTTGATACTACACAGATCCATAAGAATGCCATGGCGGTGTTGTTAGGCAGTGAGACACAAGAACCCCTTCCGGGATTCTCTCTTCTCGCTACATGGGATACATGCTGGTTACTGTGGGCATTGATTAGGCACAGGTGTTGATCACTTCAAAGAGCCCACTGATCAGATGCGTGACTCAGTTCAACATGTTGGCTTTACACTGATACAAAAGTCCTTGCAGCAGACTCACCCCTACAGTCTAGGCTCTCCCTCTGGCTGCGTGCCAAGTCCCGCCTTTACATGGTGGTTGGCATTGCATGCCTAGTGGTGGAATGGGTGAAGTATGCTCACCCAACCATGCAGTCACAGCTTCACTGCTACTGGGTCCACAACACTGGCCTCAGTTTGGAACAGGGACGCTCAATTGGCATGGCGGTACAGTGGCACTTGATGGCAGCAAGGGTGGCCTCCTCCGGCATGTGCTGGCATGCCTCATACACAGCAGGAGTGGCCTCTGGGACGTTTAATCCAGGATGTTGGGTCATGGCTTCTCACTTCTGAAGAGACATGGCTCCTTACCAGTCTCTCAGGCTCAGGGTGCACTGCTGGTTGACACCGCCATGCTTGAGCTTCCAAAACTCTTGGCGACGTTGACATGGGAATGGCTCACAGAGACTGCGGCCACCTCACAGCAAGAGTCGCTCCAGGCATCGCTCTCTGCAGTAGTTAGACATCTCTGTGTGCCCCCATGCAGGGAACATGCTGTGCTTCTCCTCCTTGACTGTGCCACCTCTTGCAGGACCCCCCATGCTGAGACCATGCTGTGCTGCTCCACCTTGACTGTGCTCCCTCTTGCAGGACCCCTATGCTGAGACCATGCTGTGCTTCTCCTCCTTGACTGTGCCCCCTCTTGCAGGACCCCCCATGCTGAGACCATGCTGTGCTTCTCCTTCTTGACTGTGCCCCCTCTTGCAGAACCCCCCATGCTGAGACCATGCTGTGCTTCTCCTCCTTGACTGTGCTCCCTCTTGCAGGACCCCCCATGCTGAGACCATGCTGTGCTTCTCCTCCTTGACTGTGCCCCCTCTTGCAGGACCCCCCATGCTGAGACCATGCTGTGCTTCTCCTCCTTGACTGTGCCCCCTCTTGCAGGTCCCCCATGCTGAGACCATGCTGTGCTTTTCCTCCTTGACTGTGCCCCCTCTTGCAGGACCCCCCATGCTGAGACCATGCTGTGCTTTTCCTCCTTGACTGTGCCCCCTCTTGCAGGACCCCCCATGCTGAGACCATGCTGTGCTTCTCCTTCTTGACTGTGCCCCCTCTTGCAGGACCCCCCATGCTGAGGCCATGCTGTGCTTTTCCTCCTTGACTGTGCCCCCTCTTGCAGGACCCCCCATGCTGAGACCATGCTGTGCTTCTCCTCCTTGACTGTGCCCCCTCTTGCAGGACCCCCCATGCTGAGAACATGCTGTGCTTCTCCTCTTTGACTGTGCCACCTCTTGCAGGACCCCCCATGCTGAGACCATGCTGTGCTTCTCCTCCTTGACTGCGCCCCCTCTTGCAGGACCCCCCATGCTGAAACCATGCTGTGCTTTTCCTCCTTGACTGTGCCCCCTCTTGCAGGACCCCCCATGCTGAGACCATGCTGTGCTTCTCCTCCTTGACTGCGCCCCCTCTTGCAGGACCCCCCATGCTGAGACCATGCTGTGCTTTTCCTCCTTGACTGTGCCACCTCTTGCAGGACCCCCCATGCTGAGACCATGCTGTGCTGCTCCACCTTGACTGTGCTCCCTCTTGCAGGACCCCCCATGCTGAGACCATGGTGTGCTTCTCCTCCTTGACTGTACCATCTCTTGCAGGACCCCCCATGCTGAGACCATGCTGTGCTTCTCCTCCTTGACTGTGCCCCCTCTTGCAGGACCCCCCATGCTGAGACCATGCTGTGCTTCTCCTTCTTGACTGTGCCCCCTCTTGCAGGACCCCCCATGCTGAGACCATGCTGTGCTTCTCCTCCTTGACTGTGCTCCCTCTTGCAGGACCCCCATGCTGAGACCATGCTGTGCTTCCTCTCCTTGACTGTGCCCCCTCTTGCAGGACCAGGCACACTCTTTCCCTCTTCCAACAGGCAGGAAGGCTTTTGGGCACTTTCAGCAGATCCTCAACTTCGCCAACAGAAAGTGCAGACTTTAGGTGACATTCCATTGCTGCACTTTACGTGATTCCCCTCGCTGCTGGGAGACTAGTCGTCAAGCAGACACCATCCCACGTTACAAAGCAGCTCTTCTTGTACTCTGCAGAGTACTCTCTTCCGTAATTAAGAAGAACTTGGAACTGGAGCAAAGTGGGGTGGATTTCACTTATTGAGGCATGTTATAGACAAGGGATGGCGACCCACTGTCTAAGGTTCAGAGCCTGTATGATTTGTTCTTTTTCAAATGTCATTTTCTTGCTCTTACTTAAACACAGCCTGTTAGAAATGGGGGTCTCTAGTTGGAAGAGGTTTGCACCCTGTCCAAGTAGTGACCCCTATTCTAGTCAGGGTAAGGGAGTCACAAAGCTACAATAACCCCTGCTCACCCTTTTGGTAGCTTGGAACAAGCAGTCAGGCTTATCTCAGAGGCAATGTGTAAAACATGTGTACATACACACACAGTAGTACAGTGAAAACACTTAAAAAGGACACAGCACCAGTTTAGAAAGATAACCCATATTTATCTGAATAAAACAAGACCATAACAACAAACATCCGACATACACAAGCAAAGATATCCCTTTTAAAAGGTTCCAAATAGTTTAGTCCATAGGAAACAATGGATGCGTCATTGTTATCACAAAGTACCTGGGATGCGTCAAAATCAAAGACGAAAGCAGGCGCAGGGTAGACGAGGCACTGGAAAAGCAAAGTGATGCGTCGATTCCTTACTGCCAGGGGAGGTGATGCGTCAATTCCTTACTGTCAGGGGAGGTGATATGTTGATTCCTTACTGTCAGGGGAGGTGATGCGTCAATTCCTTACTGTCAGGGAAGGTGATATGTTGATTCCTTACTGCCAGGGGAGGTGATGCGTCAATTCCTTACTGTCAGGGGAGGTGATATGTTGATTCCTTACTGTCAGGGGAGGTGATGCGTCAATTCCTTACTGTCAGGGGAGGTGATATGTTGATTCCTTACTGTCAGGGGAGGTGATGCGTCAATTCCTTACTGTCAGGGGAGGTGATATGTTGATTACTTACTGCAAGGGAAGGTTCAATCAATCAAACAGTAGATTTGTAGAGAGCTCCTTGTCACCCGTGAGGATATACTGGCGCCGGCAGATAGGGAAGCATCAGCAGCACGAGGTTATCCCTATGCGTAGGCATGCAGGTCACACACAATCTCATATATTTACCCCCATACACATATTCCTAGCCACAGGTCAGGTGTAGAAGTATAGTTCTTGGTAATGCACAAAGATCCCTGTAGTATCTTCGTGAAGTTGCTCCTGTTGTACCTTTCAAAGTGTACTACTGAGAAAATCATGTGACATTTCCAGGAACTGATATTTCTTCAGTGGAGAACTGAATGCAAAGCACAGTTACATGATAAGAGAAAGCAGCGCCCTCTCTGAACCTGCAATTGGTTCCCTTTATTCTCCACAGGAAAAAAAAATGTTCTTTGCGAAGAAACCCTTCCTCTACACCCTGCCTCGTTCGAAGGTGTTCAGTTTCCCTTCCAACTTCATTGCAGAAGCAAATCTCTGACTATTTCCAGTGTATAAAAAATAAGTGTGTGTGTGGGTATGAAAGAAGCAGAGTAGGAAAGAATCAGGGTATCAGAGTGGGAAAGATTCAGAGTAGGAAAGAATCAGAGTAGGAAAGAATCAGAGTATCAGAGTAGGAAAGAATTAGAGTAGGAAAGAACCAGAGTAGGAAAGAATCAGAGTATCAGAGTAGGAAAGAATTAGAGTAGGAAAGAACCAGAGTAGGGAAGAATCAGAGTAGGAAAGCATCAGAGTAGGAAAGAATCAGAGCATCAGAGCAGGTAAGAACCAGAGTAGGAAAGAAACAGAGTAGGAAAGAATCAGAGTAGTAAAGAATCAGAGTAGGAGGGCATCAGAGTAGGAAAGAAGCAGACTGTCAGAGTCAGAAAGAACCAGAGTAGGAAAGAATCAGAGTAGGAAAGAATCAGAGTAGGAAAGCATCAGAGTATCAGAGTGGGAAAGAATCAGAGTAGGAAAGAATCGGAGTAGGAAAGAACCAGAATAGGAAAGAATCAGAGTAGGAAAGAATCAGAGTATCAGAGTAGGAAAGAACCAGAGTAGGAAAGAATCAGAGTAGGAAGGCATCAGAGTATCAGAGTGGGAAAGAATCAGAGTAGGAAAGCATCAGAGTATCAGAGTGGGAAAGAATCAGAGTAGGAAAGAATCGGAGTAGGAAAGAACCAGAATAGGAAAGAATCAGAGTAGGAAAGAATCAGAGTATCAGAGTAGGAAAGAACCAGAGTAGGAAAGAATCAGAGTAGAAAAGCATCAGAGTATCAGAGTGGGAAAGAATCAGAGTAGGAAAGCATCAGAGTATCAGAGTGGGAAAGAATCAGAGTAGGAAAGAATCGGAGTAGGAAAGAACCAGAATAGGAAAGAATCAGAGTAGGAAAGAATCAGAGTATCAGAGTAGGAAAGAACCAGAGTAGGAAAGAATCAGAGTAGGAAAGCATCAGAGTATCAGAGTGGGAAAGAATCAGAGTAGGAAAGAATCGGAGTAGGAAAGAACCAGAGTAGGAAAGAATCAGAGTAGGAAAGCATCAGAGTAGGAAGGAATCAGAGTATAAGAGTAGGAAAGAATTAGAGTAGGAAAGAACCAGAGTAGGAAAGAATCAGAGTATAAGAGTAGGAAAGAATTAGAGTAGGAAGGGATCAGAGTATAAGAGTAGGAAAGAATTAGAGTAGGAAAGAATCAGAGTAGGAAAGCATCAGAGTAGGAAAGAATCAGAGTAGGAAAGCATCAGAGGAGGAAAGAACCAGAGTAGGAAAGAGTCAGAGCAGGAAAGAATCAGAGCATCAGAGCAGGAAAGAACCAGAGTAGGAAAGAATCAGAGTAGGAAAGAATCAGAGTAGGAAAGAATCAGAGTAGGAAAGCATCAGAGTAGGAAAGAAGCAGACTGTCAGAGTCAGAAAGAGCCAGAGTAGGAAAGAATCAGAGTATCAGAGTAGGAAAGAACCAGAGTAGGAAAGAATCAGAGTAGGAAAGCATCAGAGTATCAGAGTGGGAAAGAATCAGAGTAGGAAAGAATCAGAGTAGGAAAGAACCAGAATAGGAAAGAACCAGAGTAGGAAAGAACCAGAATAGGAAAGAATCAGAGTAGGAAAGCATCAGAGTATCAGAGTGGGAAAGATTCAGAGTAGGAAAGAATCAGAGTAGGAAAGCATCAGAGTAGGAAGGAATCAGAGTATAAGAGTAGGAAAGAATTAGAGTAGGAAGGAATCAGAGTATAAGAGTAGGAAAGAATTAGAGTAGGAAAGAATCAGAGTAGGAAAGAATCAGAGTAGGAAAGAATTAGAGTAGGAAAGAACCAGAGTAGGAAAGAATCAGAGTATCAGAGTAGGAAAGAACCAGAGTAGGAAAGAATCAGAGTAGGAAAGCTTCAGAGTAGGTAAGAATCAGTGTCAGAGTTGAAAAGAACCAGAGGAGGAAAGAACCAGAGTAGGAAAGAGTCAGAGCAGGAAAGAATCAGAGCATCAGAGCAGGAAAGAACCAGAGTAGGAAAGAATCAGAGTAGGAAAGAATCAGAGTAGGAAAGAATCAGAGTAGGAAAGCATCAGAGTAGGAAAGAAGCAGACTGTCAGAGTCAGAAAGAACCAGAGTAGGAAAGAATCAGAGTATCAGAGTAGGAAAGAACCAGAGTAGGAAAGAATCAGAGTAGGAAAGCATCAGAGTATCAGAGTGGGAAAGAATCGGAGTAGGAAAGAATCAGAGTAGGAAAGAACCAGAATAGGAAAGAATCAGAGTAGGAAAGAACCAGAATAGGAATAAATCTGAGTAGGAAAGCATCAGAGTATCAGAGTGGGAAAGATTCAGAGTAGGAAAGAATCAGAGTAGGAAAGCATCAGAGTAGGAAGGAATCAGAGTTTAAGAGTAGGAAAGAATTAGAGTAGGAAAGAACCAGAGTAGGAAAAAATCAGAGTATAAGAGTAGGAAAGAATTAGAGTAGGAAGGAATCAGAGTATAAGAGTAGGAAAGAATTAGAGTAGGAAAGAACCAGAGTAGGAAAGAATCAGAGTATCAGAGTAGGAAAGAATTAGAGTAGGAAAGAACCAGAGTAGGAAAGAATCAGAGTATCAGAGTAGGAAAGAACCAGAGTAGGAAAGAATCAGAGTAGGAAAGCATCAGAGTAGGAAAGAATCAGAGCATCAGAGTAGGAAAGAATTAGAGTAGGAAAGAACCAGAGTAGGAAAGAATCAGAGTATCAGAGTAGGAAAGAACCAGAGGAGGAAAGAACCAGAGTAGGAAAGAGTCAGAGCAGGAAAGAATCAGAGCATCAGAGCAGGAAAGAACCAGAGTAGGAAAGAATCAGAGTAGGAAAGAATCAGAGTAGGAAAGCATTAGAGTAGGAAAGAAGCAGACTGTCAGAGTCAGAAAGAACCAGAGTAGGAAAGAATCAGAGTATCAGAGTAGGAAAGAACCAGAGTAGGAAAGAATCAGAGTAGGAAAGCATCAGAGTATCAGAGTGGGAAAGAATCAGAGTAGGAAAGAATCAGAGTAGGAAAGCATCAGAGTAGGAAGGAATCAGAGTATAAGAGTAGGAAACAATTAGAATAGGAAAGAACCAGAGTAGGAAAGAATCAGAGTATAAGAGTAGGAAAGAATTAGAGTAGGAAGAAATCAGAGTATAAGAGTAGGAAAGAATTAGAGTAGGAAAGAACCAGAATAGGAAAGAATCAGAGTAGGAAAGCATCAGAGTATCAGAGTGGGAAAGATTCAGAGTAGGAAAGAATCAGAGTAGGAAAGAATCAGAGTAGGAAAGAACCAGAATAGGAAAGAATCAGAGTAGGAAAGCATCAGAGTATCAGAGTGGGAAAGATTCAGAGTAGGAAAGAATCAGAGTAGGAAAGCATCAGAGTAGGAAGGAATCAGAGTATAAGAGTAGGAAACAATTAGAATAGGAAAGAACCAGAGTAGGAAAGAATCAGAGTATAAGAGTAGGAAAGAATTAGAGTAGGAAGAAATCAGAGTATAAGAGTAGGAAAGAATTAGAGTAGGAAAGAACCAGAATAGGAAATGTTGGACCCGGCCTCGTGGCGTGGTCCTTAACCCCCTGGATTGTGGCCGTTCCCCGCCCCGGCCGTCACGGGCCACCCGTCTGGACTGCACCAAGGCCCTTCACCCGGAGCTGCACGTGGCCGCATACTCCTCGTGGCTCCGCCATCTTGTTGGCATCCACGTCACACCGTGCCCCAGCCGGCGCGACCCCGCTCAACCCGGCCTCGACCCCAGCGAAGCCCCGACATCGAGGCACCACGAACTGGCCAGGGGGTGCCGCAGGAACCATTCATCGCCCCCGGCGGAGGACAGTATCGATGGGACCCCCAACTGTCCTCCCCTCTCGAGGTGTGATCGCCCTGCAACTCCCATGGGCCTGGCGCCTCTCCTGCTGGGCATCTGGCCACCTCCACCCGGCCACTCCGCCCCCTCGGGCGCATAGGTCCGGACATCAAAGGGCTCCAGACCTATATCTGGGGCGACCCCACCACAGCTCGGCAGTTGTATCCCGGAGTCGAGAGCCCTGCTGATTGAATCGCGGCTGACCCTACGGAGAAGAACTCTTGTCGGAACCATCACGAGCCCTGCTGACTGCGTCGCGGCTCCCTCTTGTGACCCCTTTCTGAACCACCTGGAACATCGGAGCCCTGCAGACGCTGTCGCGGCCCAACCTCGCTGAAACCTTCCTCGGAGCCCTGCTGACGACGTCGCGGCTCGAGCTGAGCAGAAACCATCTTGAGAGCCCTGCTGATTGAATCGCGGCTCTCCACGAACTGTACGCCAGAGCCCTGCTGACGCCGTCGCGGCTCGACCCCTCCGAGATCAGAGGTCCTCCAGCTTGAGGATAAGAACTGGGCCCCAGGTACCCTCGTACCACATTCCTGCCAAAGACTGTCCCGCTACCCCTACCCTTCCAAAGAGACATTGAGACTTTTGGTGGATCCCTCGATCCCTTCGTGTAAATATTGAACTCGTAACCTTTTATTGATGATAAAGAATTGCTTGTCTTGAGACAACCTCCGTGAGTCCGGTGTGGTGGTGTTACTGTGCTAGTACGTGATAGGAGAAGGATCTCTCAGGAGACTTCTCGGCAGCGCTCGGCTACTTCGTGCAGTGAGAGGGCCCCCCCCCTTGGTGGTCTCACCGACTCCTCGGGGTCCGCCTTCCAACATTTGGTGGCCAGCGACGGGATCCGAGCCGAACGCAGTACGTACCAGCCAGTACCCACTAGCTACCCATCCAAACGAATAGCATCATGAGCAGCCAGGAAAACAACGCGACAATGGAGTTCCAGCCCGAACGGCTGGAAGAATATACGCACAAAGAATTAAAACAGTTCTGCAGAGACAAAGGCATTGCAACCACCAGCCTCGGTACCAAGGAAGAGATGCAGAAAGCTCTGAGGGCATGGTTGGAGGCCGGGGCAGGCCCCTCCCAGGAAGAAGGGCCCTTGCCCCTGACGGAGACCACAGCAACTGCACTGACCCCGGCAACCGGAGGAAGAAAGAGCCTAGAAACCGGCCTCTCCGAAGAAGAAATACGAGAGCGGGAAAAGGTCCGGAGCCACGAACTAGAGCTCGCCCGACTGCGACTGGACGGCGAACTCCAGCTGGCAGAAAAGAAACTGGCCCTCGAGCAGCTACGCCTTCAAGAAGAAATAGAAGAGAAGAGACGACACCGGGAGTTGGAGGAAAAGAAACTAACTCTTGAGCACGAGCGCAGTCTCAAGGAGCTCGAGATCAAGGCCAAGAACGGAGGGACCAACACCCCCAGTACTAGAGACACTCTACCGCCTCCCGAGGCCAAGGTGCATATCCCGAAGGAGGTCGTCAAGGAGTATTACAAGAATGACGATATCCAACAATGGTTCAAGGCCTACGAGGTGGCCATGACCTCCCATCGAGTGCCCCGAAAAGACTGGGGCGCAGGCCTGTGGGGGCGATTCCTGAGTGAAGGGAGGGACACGCTGCTCCAGCTACCGGAGGAGGTGATGACCTCCTACGATTACATGAAGGAGGCCCTGCTCACCCGCTACGGGCTAACAGCGGAGATATACCGCCAGCGGTTCCGAGACTGCAAGAAAATCCCGGGTACCACGTGGGTGGAATATGTGGACTTTTTCAGTCGGGCCCTAGAAGGGTGGATCAAAGGCAGCAAAGTAACCACCTACGGGCAACTGGTCGACCTCATCGTGTGGGAACATCTTTCCAACAATTGCTTCGTGGAACTGAGACAGCACCTCCTCGACAGCAAAATGACCGACCCGCGAAAACTTGCCGTCGAGGCCGATCGATGGGTCAACTCCCGGGTCCCCCGGAGCTCAATGGGGGAGTACCAGAGGAACCCCAACGGACCCCCACGCCAGCGCGGTGGGGGGGGAGGGCCGAACAGGAACCGAGACCCTCCCGCTGGGGCCCCCAGGAGCCCCCCTCGAGGGCCACCGCAGTCACATCTCTCCCCGAGCCTAGCGCGAAGGGTGGGCCCGGCCCGACCCGGACCACGGCCACCAGTGACCTGCTATGGCTGCCAACAAACCGGACACTTTGCCAGCGATCCGGCCTGCCCTCTGAACCGAAGAAACGGGGCCGGCGGGCCCCCGCCCCGGCAGCTGACAGCCCCCGCCTTGGGGGGAGGAGAAGAGGAAGAAGAGGCCCTCGACCGAGAAAACACTGAGTGGGAGCCGGCAGCCATGTCCCTGGTCTGCCTGGGTAGCCGAGAGATGGTACCCTGCACCCCCATCCCAACCAACACCCAGAAGTACCGGCAGCAGGTCACGGTCAACGGACAACGGGCCGAAGCCCTTCGCGACACCGGCGCCAGTATCACCGCTGTCCGCTGCCACCTGGTGACCCCTGAACAGATTCTACCGAATGTGCTGTGCCCTGTACGGACGGCCGACAACAGTGAAAGCCTATGCCAGATGGCCCTGGTCCCCTTCGAGTGGGGAGGGGTGACGGGCCTGCTGAAGGTGACAGTGCGCGACGACGCCCCGGTTGACTGCCTCCTGGGGAACGACTTGGAGAGTTCCCCCTGGGCTCAAGTAGAACGACGAGAGCACCTCCGAATGTTGAGACTGGCTGATTGGGCCTGCGCCATCACCCGGTCCATGACCGCCCAGGCCCCCCGCTCATCCTCGACCTCCGGGACCGCCCGACCCGAGGGGCTCCCACCCCCTCCCGCCAGCAGCGAGGAGGAGGCGGACACCGACCCTGGGCCCAGCGAATCCTCCCCCGAAGAGATGGCTTCTCCGAGCGCCCTACCAGAGCTGACGCAATGGCAACACGAAGGGGGCCCCACCCGAGAGCAGTTCCAGCAAGAACAACAGTCCTGTCCCTCTCTCGAAGGGGTCCGACAGCAGGCGACCGCGCAAGCCGACGGTGACCAGACCGGCACCCACTGGATCTACTGGGCCGAGGGCCTGTTGTACAGTGAACAGAAAGTAGCAGAACTCGGGGCCAGCCGCGTGCTGGTGGTCCCCCTCCGCTTCCGGGAGTTCCTTCTCAATCTGGCCCATGATGTGCCCCTCGCCGGACACTTGGGGCAAGACAAAACGTACAGTCGTCTAGTGACCCACTTCTACTGGCCCCGGATGCGGAGAGATGTGGACAACCACTGCCGGTCCTGCCAGACCTGCCAAGCCAGCGGAAAGACGGGGGGTCGGGTCAAGGCCCCCCTCCAGCCCTTTCCCGCCGTCAGCACCCCGTTTGAACGAGTCGGAATCGACATTGTGGGACCCCTGGACCCCCAAACCGCCCTGGGCCACCGCTTCATCCTGGTCCTCGTGGACCACGCCACCAGGTACCCGGAGGCGGTCCCGCTCAGAACTATAACGGCCCCTGTGGTAGGCCGGGCCTTGATGGGGATCTTCTCCCGAGTGGGATTCCCCAACGAAGTGGTGAGCGACCGCGGCACGAACTTTATCTCCAGGTACATGCGGTCCCTGTGGCAACAATGCGGGGTCACATACAAGTTCACGACCCCATATCACCCTCAGGGGAACGGACTGGTTGAGCGGTTCAACCGAACATTGAAAGGGATGATCCAGGGCCTGGAAGAACCCCTCAGGCGGAAATGGGATATCCTGCTGCCCTGCCTCCTGTTTGCCTATCGGGAGGTCCCGCAGAAGTCCCTGGGGTTCAGCCCGTTTGAACTATTGTATGGACACCCGGTCCGCGGACCGCTCAGCCTGGTCAAGGAGGGCTGGGAGATGAAGCCCCGAGGCGCCCCTCCTGACGTCTACCGATACCTCCTGGCCCTCCGAAACCAGACCCGCAAGTTCCGAGCCATAGCCGAAGCCAACCTCGAGGCCAGCCAGGAGGACATGAAGCGGTGGTACGATCGCAACACTTCTACTGTAGAATTCGAGCCAGGTCAGAAAGTATGGGTCATGGCCCCGGTCGAACCCGGCGCCCTCCAGGACAAGTGGACCGGGCCCTTCAAGGTGGTGGAGAAGAAAAGTCCCGTCACCTACCTGGTCGATCTGGAGTCCCCCCGGAACCCCCTCCGGGTCCTACATGCTAACAGGCTAAAACCCCACTTCGCCCGGACCGAACTGAGCCTGCTGCTGGCGACCGACGAGGGGGGCGAGGACGACTCCGAGCCGTTGCCCGACCTCTTGCAATCCGACATTCACGATGGATCGATCGAAGGGGTCCAACTCGCCTCTTCCCTGACTCCGGAACAGCGCAACGACTGCCAGCGATTACTGCAGGACTACGCAGCCCTCTTCTCTCTCACCCCGGGGGTGACCCACTGGTGCGTCCACGACGTCGACACCGGGGAGAACCCCCCCATACGACACAGAGCCTACCGGGTGCCTGACCGAGTGCGGGCCTGCATCCAGGCCGAAGTAGCGAAGATGCTGGCCCTGGGGGTCATCGAGCCTTCCGACAGCCCGTGGGCCAGCCCTGTCGTCCTGGTGCCCAAGGCCGCAGCTCCCGGTCACCCCCCGGAGTTGCGATTCTGCGTGGACTACCGAGCCCTGAATGTAGTAACCAAGACGGACGCGCACCCGATACCCCGGGCCGACGAACTCATCGACCGCCTAGGGGCCGCTCGCTACTTGAGCACGCTGGACCTCACCGCCGGGTACTGGCAAATCCAGCTCACCCCCGGCGCCCAAGAAAGATCCGCCTTTTCGACTCCGGATGGGCATTACCACTTTCGGGTGATGCCCTTCGGAATGAAGAACGCCCCGGCCACCTTCCAAAGACTGGTGAACAAGGTTTTGGCCGGGCTTGAGGCCTTCAGCGCGGCCTACTTAGATGACATTGCCGTGTACAGCAACCACTGGGCCGAGCACCTCCTCCACCTGAAGGCCGTCCTGGCCGCCCTCCAGCGGGCCGGGCTCACAATCAAGGCCAGCAAATGCCAAATCGGCCACGGATCCGTGACCTACCTGGGCCATCAAGTGGGGAGCGGGCAGGTGGCCCCCCTCCAAGCGAAGATAGATGCCATCCAGACCTGGGAACCCCCCACTACCCAGACCGCTGTCCGGGCCTTCCTGGGCCTCACCGGATACTACCGGCGGTTTATCCGGGACTATGGGAGCATTGTTGGCCCCCTCACAGAGTTAACTTCCAAAAAACAGCCCAAGAAGGTACACTGGACACCCCGCTGCCAAACAGCCTTCGACACCCTCAAAACGGCCATGTGTACTGCTCCGGTGCTGCAGGCCCCGGACTACCAGAAGGAGTTCGTGGTACAGACGGACGCCTCCGAGTATGGGATCGGGGCCGTCCTCTCCCAAACTGACGAAAAGGGGCTCGACCGACCAGTGGCCTTCATCAGCCGGCGACTACTGCCCCGGGAGCAACGCTGGAGCACTATTGAGCGCGAGGCCTTCGCTGTGGTGTGGGCCCTCAAGAAGATCCGGCCCTACCTCTTTGGCGCCCACTTCTGGGTCCAGACCGACCACCGGCCCTTGCAATGGTTAATGCGAATGCGGGGCGAGAACCCCAAGCTGCTGCGGTGGTCCATCTCGCTACAAGGGATGGACTTTGACGTCGAACACCGGCCCGGCAATGACCACGCCAACGCCGACGGCCTGTCCCGCTTCTTCCGCCTTGACGAGGAGAATCCCCAAGGAGATGGGTGACTCTCCATGCCTTCGGCTGGGGGGGACGCCTGTTGGACCCGGCCTCGTGGCGTGGTCCTTAACCCCCTGGATTGTGGCCGTTCCCCGCCCCGGCCGTCACGGGCCACCCGTCTGGACTGCACCAAGGCCCTTCACCCGGAGCTGCACGTGGCCGCATACTCCTCGTGGCTCCGCCATCTTGTTGGCATCCACGTCACACCGTGCCCCAGCCGGCGCGACCCCGCTCAACCCGGCCTCGACCCCAGCGAAGCCCCGACATCGAGGCACCACGAACTGGCCAGGGGGTGCCGCAGGAACCATTCATCGCCCCCGGCGGAGGACAGTATCGATGGGACCCCCAACTGTCCTCCCCTCTCGAGGTGTGATCGCCCTGCAACTCCCATGGGCCTGGCGCCTCTCCTGCTGGGCGTCTGGCCACCTCCACCCGGCCACTCCGCCCCCTCGGGCGCATAGGTCCGGACATCAAAGGGCTCCAGACCTATATCTGGGGCGACCCCACCACAGCTCGGCAGTTGTATCCCGGAGTCGAGAGCCCTGCTGATCGAATCGCGGCCGACCCTACGGAGAAGAACTCTTGCCGGAACCATCACGAGCCCTGCTGACTGCGTCGCGGCTCCCTCTTGTGACCCCTTTCTGAACCACCTGGAACATCGGAGCCCTGCAGACGCTGTCGCGGCCCAACCTCGCTGAAACCTTCCTCGGAGCCCTGCTGACGACGTCGCGGCTCGAGCTGAGCAGAAACCATCTTGAGAGCCCTGCTGATTGAATCGCGGCTCTCCACGAACTGTACGCCAGAGCCCTGCTGACGCCGTCGCGGCTCGACCCCTCCGAGATCAGAGGTCCTCCAGCTTGAGGATAAGAACTGGGCCCCAGGTACCCTCGTACCACATTCCTGCCAAAGACTGTCCCGCTACCCCTACCCTTCCAAAGAGACATTGAGACTTTTGGTGGATCCCTCGATCCCTTCGTGTAAATATTGAACTCGTAACCTTTTATTGATGATAAAGAATTGCTTGTCTTGAGACAACCTCCGTGAGTCCGGTGTGGTGGTGTTACTGTGCTAGTACGTGATAGGAGAAGGATCTCTCAGGAGACTTCTCGGCAGCGCTCGGCTACTTCGTGCAGTGAGAGGGCCCCCTCCCTTGGTGGTCTCACCGACTCCTCGGGGTCCGCCTTCCAACAGGAAAGAATCAGAGTAGGAAAGCATCAGAGTATCAGAGTGGGAAAGATTCAGAGTAGGAAAGAATCAGAGTAGGAAAGAATCAGAGTAGGAAAGCATCAGAGTAGGAAAGCATCAGAGTAGGAAAGAACCAGAGTAGGAAAGAATCAGAGTAGGAAAGCATCATAGTATCAGAGTGGGAAAGATTCAGAGTAGGAAAGAATCAGAGTAGGAAAGAATCAGAGTAGGAAAGAATCAGAGTAGGAAAGCATCAGAGTAGGAAAGAAGCAGACTGTCAGAGTCAGAAAGAACCAGAGTAGGAAAGAATCAGAGTATCAGAGTAGGAAAGAACCAGAGTAGGAAAGAATCAGAGTAGGAAAGCATCAGAGTATCAGAGTGGGAAAGAATCAGAGTAGGAAAGAATCAGAGTAGGAAAGAACCAGAATAGGAAAGAACCAGAGTAGGAAAGAACCAGAATAGGAAAGAATCAGAGTAGGAAAGCATCAGAGTATCAGAGTGGGAAAGATTCAGAGTAGGAAAGAATCAGAGTAGGAAAGAATCAGAGTAGGAAAGAATCAGAGTAGGAAAGCATCAGAGTAGGAAAGCATCAGAGTAGGAAAGAACCAGAATAGGAAAGAATCAGAGTAGGAAATCATCAGAGTATCAGAGTGGGAAAGATTCAGAGTAGGAAAGAATCAGAGTAGAAAAGAATCAGAGTAGGAAAGAATCAGAGTAGGAAAGAACCAGAGTAGGAAGGAATCAGAGTATAAGAGTAGGAAAGAATTAGAGTAGGAAAGAACCCAGTAGGAAAGAATCAGAGTATAAGAGTAGGAAAGAATTAGAGTAGGAAGGAATCAGAGTATAAGAGTAGGAAAGAATTAGAGTAGGAAAGAACCAGAGTAGGAAAGAATCAGAGTATCATAGTAGGAAAGAATTAGAGTAGGAAAGACCCAGAGTAGGAAAGAATCAGAGTATCAGAGTAGGAAAGAACCAGAGTAGGAAAGAATCAGAGTAGGAAAGAATCAGAGTATCAGAGTAGGAAAGAACCAGAGTAGGAAAGAACCAGAGTAGGAAAGAATCAGAGTCAGAGTTGAAAAGAACCAGAGGAGGAAAGAACCAGAGTAGGAAAGAGTCAGAGCAGGAAAGAATCAAAGCATCAGAGCAGGAAAGAACCAGAGTAGGAAAGAATCAGAGTAGGAAAGAATCAGAGTAGGAAAGCATAAGAGTAGGTAAGAAGCAGACTGTCAGAGTCAGAAAGAACCAGAGTAGGAAAGAATCAGAGTATCAGAGTAGGAAAGAACCAGAGTAGGAAAGAATCAGAGTAGGAAAGCATCAGAGTAGGAAAGAATCAGTGTCAGAGTTGAAAAGAACCAGAGGAGGAAAGAGCCAGAGTAGGAAAGAATCAGAGTAGGAAAGAATCAGAGTAGGAAAAAATCAGAGTAAGAAAGAATCAGACTAGGAAAGAACCTGAGAAGAAAGAACCAGAAGAGGAAAGAATCAAAGTATCAGAGTAGGAAAAAAATCAGAGTAAGAAAGAACCTGTGTAGAAAAGAATCCGAGTAAGAAATAATCACTCTAGGAAAGAACCTGAGAAGAAAGAACCAGAGTAGGAAAGAATCAGAGTAGGAAAGAATCAGAGTATCAGAGTAGGAAAGAACCTGGGTAGGAAAGAACCAGAGTAGGAAAGAACCAGAGTAGGAAAGAATCAGAGTAGAAAGCATCAGAGTAGGAAAGAATCAGAGTAGGAAAGAACCAGAGTAGGAAAGAATCAGAGTAGGAAAGAATCAAAGTATCAGAGGATGAAAGAATCAGAGTAGGAAAGAACCTGGGTAGGAAAGAACCAGAGTAGGAAAGAATCAGAGTAGGAAAGAACCAGAGTATCAGAGTAGGAAAGAACCTGGGTAGGAAAGAACCAGAGTAGGAAAGAACCAGAGTAGGAAAGAATCAGAGTAGAAAGCATCAGAGTAGGAAAGAATCAGAGTAGGAAAGAACCAGAGTATGAAAGAATCAGAGTAGGAAAGAACCAGAGTAGGAAAGAATCAGAGTAGGAAAGAATCAGAGTATCAGAGGATGAAAGAATCAGAGTAGGAAAGAACCTGGGTAGGAAAGAACCAGAGTAGGAAAGAATCAGAGTAGAAAGCATCAGAGTAGGAAAGAATCAGAGTAGGAAAGAACCAGAGTAGGAAAGAATCAGAGTAGGAAGGAACCAGAGTAGGAAAGAATCAGAGTAGGGAAGAATCGGAGTATCAGAGTAGGAAAGAACCAGAGTAGGAAAGAATCAGAGTAGGAAAGCATCAGAGTATCAGAGTGGGAAAGAATCAGAGTAGGAAAGAATCAGAGTAGGAAAGAACCAGAATAGGAAAGAATCAGAGTAGGAAAGAACCAGAATAGGAAAGAATCAGAGTAGGAAAGCATCAGAGTATCAGAGTGGGAAAGATTCAGAGTAGGAAAGAATCAGAGTAGGAAAGAATCAGAGTAGAAAGCATCAGAGTAGGAAAGAATCAGAGTAGGAAAGAACCAGAGTAGGAAAGAATCAGAGTAGGAAAGAACCAGAGTATCAGAGTAGGAAAGAACCTGGGTAGGAAAGAACCAGAGTAGGAAAGAACCAGAGTAGGAAAGAATCAGAGTAGAAAGCATCAGAGTAGGAACGAATCAGAGTAGGAAAGAACCAGAGTAGGAAAGAATCAGAGTAGGAAAGAACCAGAGTAGGAAAGAATCAGAGTAGGAAAGAATCAGAGTATCAGAGGATGAAAGAATCAGAGTAGGAAAGAACCTGGGTAGGAAAGAACCAGAGTAGGAAAGAATCAGAGTAGAAAGCATCAGAGTAGCAAAGAATCAGAGTAGGAAAGAACCAGAGTAGAAAGCATCAGAGTAGGAAAGAATCAGAGTAGGAAAGAATCAGAGTATCAGAGGATGAAAGAATCAGAGTAGGAAAGAACCAGAGTAGGAAAGAATCAGAGTAGAAAGCATCAGAGTAGGAAAGAATCAGAGTAGGAAAGAACCAGAGTAGGAAAGAATCAGAGTCTCAGAGTAGGAAAGAACCAGAGTAGAAAAGAATCAGAGTAGGAAAGCATCAGAGTAGGAAAGAATCAGTGTCAGAGTTGAAAAGAACCAGAGGAGGAAAGAACCAGAGTAGGAAAGAATCAGAGTAGGAAAGAATCAGTGTAGGAAAAAATCGGAGTAAGAAAGAATCAGACTAGGAAAGAACCTGAGAAGAAAGAACCAGAAGAGGAAAGAATCAAAGTATCAGAGTAGGAAAAAAATCAGAGTAAGAAAGAATCTGTGTAGAAAAGATTCTGAGTAAGAAATAATCACTCTAGGAAAGAACCTGAGAAGAAAGAACCAGAGTAGGAAAGAATCAGAGTAGGAAAGAATCAGAGTATCAGAGTAGGAAAGAACCTGGATAGGAAAGAACCAGAGTAGGAAAGAACCAGAGTAGAAAGCATCAGAGTAGGAAAGAATCAGAGTAGGAAAGAATCAGAGTAGGAAAGAACCAGAGTAGGAAAGAACCAGAGTAGGAAAGAATCAGAGTATCAGAGGGTGAAAGAATCAGAGTAGGAAAGAACCTGGGTAGAAAAGAACTAGAGTAGAAAAGAATCAGAGTAGAAAGCATCAGAGTAGGAAAGAATCAGAGTAGGAAAGAACCAGAATAGGAAAGAATCAGAGTAGGAAAGCATCAGAGTAGGAAAGAATCAGAGTAGGAAAGAACCAGAGTATCAGAGTAGGAAAGAACCTGGGTAGGAAAGAATCAGAGTAGGAAAGAATCAGAGTAGGAAAGAATCAGAGTATCAGAGGATGAAAGAACTAGAGTAGGAAAGAACCAGAGTAGGAAAGAACCAGAGTAGGAAAGAATCAGAGTAGAAAGCATCAGAGCAGGAAAGAATCAGAGTAGGAAAGAACCAGAGTAGGAAAGAATCAGAGTAGGAAAGAACCAGAGTAGGAAAGAATCAGAGATGGGAGGAATCAGAGTATCAGAGTAGGAAAGAATTAGAGTAGGAAAGAACAGAGAAGTCTTTGAATGCTCAGACGGCGCCATGGTAGCTGGCACTCACAAACTGGCAATAAAAACCACACCACGTAATACCCACTTCGTGCCCCTTGCCTCGGCTTTACTCCCATGTATGAAGCTATGATACTCAAGAACACTGGAGTAATTTGACATGCATGGTAGTTGCACTTCGGTGAATACCTAGAAGGTGCCACTCACGCCATTTTCAAATGTGCGTTTACACCCCTTTGCAAATGGGCCCATGTGTGTAAAATGCAGTGGTTTGTGACTTAAATGTTGCTATGCAAAGCACAATGCTGAGAGGGTCTTCATTAGTTTATTTGCACAATAACTTGTGCAAGAACTTGTTTGCACAGCTGCCTCCTCCCTCCACCTTCCATGCATACATATACATAGCCATGGACTGTGGGACACAGGTGTGCACCCCTCGGCTACTTCGTGCAGTGAGAGGGCCCCCTCCCTTGGTGGTCTCACCGACTCCTCGGGGTCCGCCTTCCAACAGGAAAGAATCAGAGTAGGAAAGCATCAGAGTATCAGAGTGGGAAAGATTCAGAGTAGGAAAGAATCAGAGTAGGAAAGAATCAGAGTAGGAAAGCATCAGAGTAGGAAAGCATCAGAGTAGGAAAGAACCAGAGTAGGAAAGAATCAGAGTAGGAAAGCATCATAGTATCAGAGTGGGAAAGATTCAGAGTAGGAAAGAATCAGAGTAGGAAAGAATCAGAGTAGGAAAGCATCAGAGTAGGAAAGAAGCAGACTGTCAGAGTCAGAAAGAACCAGAGTAGGAAAGAATCAGAGTATCAGAGTAGGAAAGAACCAGAGTAGGAAAGAATCAGAGTAGGAAAGCATCAGAGTATCAGAGTGGGAAAGAATCAGAGTAGGAAAGAATCAGAGTAGGAAAGAACCAGAATAGGAAAGAACCAGAGTAGGAAAGAACCAGAATAGGAAAGAATCAGAGTAGGAAAGCATCAGAGTATCAGAGTGGGAAAGATTCAGAGTAGGAAAGAATCAGAGTAGGAAAGAATCAGAGTAGGAAAGAATCAGAGTAGGAAAGCATCAGAGTAGGAAAGCATCAGAGTAGGAAAGAACCAGAATAGGAAAGAATCAGAGTAGGAAATCATCAGAGTATCAGAGTGGGAAAGATTCAGAGTAGGAAAGAATCAGAGTAGAAAAGAATCAGAGTAGGAAAGAATCAGAGTAGGAAAGAACCAGAGTAGGAAGGAATCAGAGTATAAGAGTAGGAAAGAATTAGAGTAGGAAAGAACCCAGTAGGAAAGAATCAGAGTATAAGAGTAGGAAAGAATTAGAGTAGGAAGGAATCAGAGTATAAGAGTAGGAAAGAATTAGAGTAGGAAAGAACCAGAGTAGGAAAGAATCAGAGTATCATAGTAGGAAAGAATTAGAGTAGGAAAGACCCAGAGTAGGAAAGAATCAGAGTATCAGAGTAGGAAAGAACCAGAGTAGGAAAGAATCAGAGTAGGAAAGAATCAGAGTATCAGAGTAGGAAAGAACCAGAGTAGGAAAGAACCAGAGTAGGAAAGAATCAGAGTCAGAGTTGAAAAGAACCAGAGGAGGAAAGAACCAGAGTAGGAAAGAGTCAGAGCAGGAAAGAATCAAAGCATCAGAGCAGGAAAGAACCAGAGTAGGAAAGAATCAGAGTAGGAAAGAATCAGAGTAGGAAAGCATAAGAGTAGGTAAGAAGCAGACTGTCAGAGTCAGAAAGAACCAGAGTAGGAAAGAATCAGAGTATCAGAGTAGGAAAGAACCAGAGTAGGAAAGAATCAGAGTAGGAAAGCATCAGAGTAGGAAAGAATCAGTGTCAGAGTTGAAAAGAACCAGAGGAGGAAAGAGCCAGAGTAGGAAAGAATCAGAGTAGGAAAGAATCAGAGTAGGAAAAAATCAGAGTAAGAAAGAATCAGACTAGGAAAGAACCTGAGAAGAAAGAACCAGAAGAGGAAAGAATCAAAGTATCAGAGTAGGAAAAAAATCAGAGTAAGAAAGAACCTGTGTAGAAAAGAATCCGAGTAAGAAATAATCACTCTAGGAAAGAACCTGAGAAGAAAGAACCAGAGTAGGAAAGAATCAGAGTAGGAAAGAATCAGAGTATCAGAGTAGGAAAGAACCTGGGTAGGAAAGAACCAGAGTAGGAAAGAACCAGAGTAGGAAAGAATCAGAGTAGAAAGCATCAGAGTAGGAAAGAATCAGAGTAGGAAAGAACCAGAGTAGGAAAGAATCAGAGTAGGAAAGAATCAAAGTATCAGAGGATGAAAGAATCAGAGTAGGAAAGAACCTGGGTAGGAAAGAACCAGAGTAGGAAAGAATCAGAGTAGGAAAGAACCAGAGTATCAGAGTAGGAAAGAACCTGGGTAGGAAAGAACCAGAGTAGGAAAGAACCAGAGTAGGAAAGAATCAGAGTAGAAAGCATCAGAGTAGGAAAGAATCAGAGTAGGAAAGAACCAGAGTATGAAAGAATCAGAGTAGGAAAGAACCAGAGTAGGAAAGAATCAGAGTAGGAAAGAATCAGAGTATCAGAGGATGAAAGAATCAGAGTAGGAAAGAACCTGGGTAGGAAAGAACCAGAGTAGGAAAGAATCAGAGTAGAAAGCATCAGAGTAGGAAAGAATCAGAGTAGGAAAGAACCAGAGTAGGAAAGAATCAGAGTAGGAAGGAACCAGAGTAGGAAAGAATCAGAGTAGGGAAGAATCGGAGTATCAGAGTAGGAAAGAACCAGAGTAGGAAAGAATCAGAGTAGGAAAGCATCAGAGTATCAGAGTGGGAAAGAATCAGAGTAGGAAAGAATCAGAGTAGGAAAGAACCAGAATAGGAAAGAATCAGAGTAGGAAAGAACCAGAATAGGAAAGAATCAGAGTAGGAAAGCATCAGAGTATCAGAGTGGGAAAGATTCAGAGTAGGAAAGAATCAGAGTAGGAAAGAATCAGAGTAGAAAGCATCAGAGTAGGAAAGAATCAGAGTAGGAAAGAACCAGAGTAGGAAAGAATCAGAGTAGGAACGAACCAGAGTATCAGAGTAGGAAAGAACCTGGGTAGGAAAGAACCAGAGTAGGAAAGAACCAGAGTAGGAAAGAATCAGAGTAGAAAGCATCAGAGTAGGAACGAATCAGAGTAGGAAAGAACCAGAGTAGGAAAGAATCAGAGTAGGAAAGAACCAGAGTAGGAAAGAATCAGAGTAGGAAAGAATCAGAGTATCAGAGGATGAAAGAATCAGAGTAGGAAAGAACCTGGGTAGGAAAGAACCAGAGTAGGAAAGAATCAGAGTAGAAAGCATCAGAGTAGCAAAGAATCAGAGTAGGAAAGAACCAGAGTAGAAAGCATCAGAGTAGGAAAGAATCAGAGTAGGAAAGAATCAGAGTATCAGAGGATGAAAGAATCAGAGTAGGAAAGAACCAGAGTAGGAAAGAATCAGAGTAGAAAGCATCAGAGTAGGAAAGAATCAGAGTAGGAAAGAACCAGAGTAGGAAAGAATCAGAGTCTCAGAGTAGGAAAGAACCAGAGTAGAAAAGAATCAGAGTAGGAAAGCATCAGAGTAGGAAAGAATCAGTGTCAGAGTTGAAAAGAACCAGAGGAGGAAAGAACCAGAGTAGGAAAGAATCAGAGTAGGAAAGAATCAGTGTAGGAAAAAATCGGAGTAAGAAAGAATCAGACTAGGAAAGAACCTGAGAAGAAAGAACCAGAAGAGGAAAGAATCAAAGTATCAGAGTAGGAAAAAAATCAGAGTAAGAAAGAATCTGTGTAGAAAAGATTCTGAGTAAGAAATAATCACTCTAGGAAAGAACCTGAGAAGAAAGAACCAGAGTAGGAAAGAATCAGAGTAGGAAAGAATCAGAGTATCAGAGTAGGAAAGAACCTGGATAGGAAAGAACCAGAGTAGGAAAGAACCAGAGTAGAAAGCATCAGAGTAGGAAAGAATCAGAGTAGGAAAGAATCAGAGTAGGAAAGAACCAGAGTAGGAAAGAATCAGAGTATCAGAGGATGAAAGAATCAGAGTAGGAAAGAACCTGGGTAGAAAAGAACTAGAGTAGAAAAGAATCAGAGTAGAAAGCATCAGAGTAGGAAAGAATCAGAGTAGGAAAGAACCAGAATAGGAAAGAATCAGAGTAGGAAAGCATCAGAGTAGGAAAGAATCAGAGTAGGAAAGAACCAGAGTATCAGAGTAGGAAAGAACCTGGGTAGGAAAGAATCAGAGTAGGAAAGAATCAGAGTAGGAAAGAATCAGAGTATCAGAGGATGAAAGAACTAGAGTAGGAAAGAACCAGAGTAGGAAAGAACCAGAGTAGGAAAGAATCAGAGTAGAAAGCATCAGAGCAGGAAAGAATCAGAGTAGGAAAGAACCAGAGTAGGAAAGAATCAGAGTAGGAAAGAACCAGAGTAGGAAAGAATCAGAGATGGGAGGAATCAGAGTATCAGAGTAGGAAAGAATTAGAGTAGGAAAGAACAGAGAAGTCTTTGAATGCTCAGACGGCGCCATGGTAGCTGGCACTCACAAACTGGCAATAAAAACCACACCACGTAATACCCACTTCGTGCCCCTTGCCTCGGCTTTACTCCCATGTATGAAGCTATGATACTCAAGAACACTGGAGTAATTTGACATGCATGGTAGTTGCACTTCGGTGAATACCTAGAAGGTGCCACTCACGCCATTTTCAAATGTGCGTTTACACCCCTTTGCAAATGGGCCCATGTGTGTAAAATGCAGTGGTTTGTGACTTAAATGTTGCTATGCAAAGCACAATGCTGAGAGGGTCTTCATTAGTTTATTTGCACAATAACTTGTGCAAGAACTTGTTTGCACAGCTGCCTCCTCCCTCCACCTTCCATGCATACATATACATAGCCATGGACTGTGGGACACAGGTGTGCACCCCCCTTCCATTAGCAGTTACATTACCAACACAACACATCTTCCCCCTTACAGCAGGTCAAACAGCAAGTCTATAACCAGAGAAGAAGACAAAAACAACTATTGTTCCGCATGAATACCGATCTAAAAACAACAAACAAAATAAAACAATAAACAACACTATTCTTCGCTTTGGTAGTCTGAGCGCCGTTTGGAGGGTTATTACATCCCTTTTGATCAGCGTACATTGAACTCTAACTCACACTCATTTGCACCACCACCCCATCTCTTACTCTTACCCTTGGGCCCCTCTCTCACTCTTACCCTTGGGCCCATCTCTTACTCTTACCCTTGGCCCCTCTCTCACTCTTACCCTTGGGCCCATCTCTTACTCTTACCATTGGGCCCATCCCTTACTCGTACCCCCTGGCCCATCTCTTACTCTTACCCATTGCCCATCACTTAGTCTTACCCATTGCCCATCACTTACTCTTGTCCCGTCTCTCACTCTTACCCTTGGGCCTATCTCTTACTCTTACCCCTTGGCCCGTCTTTTACTCCTACCTTTGGGCCCATCTCTTACTCTTACCCCTTGGCCCGTCTCTTACTCCTACACTTGGGCCCATCTCTTATTCTTACCCTTGCTCCCATCTCTTACTTTTACCCCTTGGACCCATGTCTTACTCTTACCCCTTGGCCTGTCTCTTACTCTTACCCTTGGCCTAACTCTCACTCTTACCTTTGGGCCCATCCCTTACTCTTACCCTTGGGCCCATCTCTTACTCTTACCCTTGGGCCCATCCCTTACTCTTACCCCTTGGCCCATCTCTTACTCTTACCCCTTGGCCCATCTCTCACTCTTACCCTTGGGCCCATATCTTACTCTTACCATTGGGCCCATCCCTTACTCGTACCCATTGGCCCATCTCTTACTCTTACCCATTGCTCATCACTTACTCTTACCCATTGCCCTTACCCTTGGCCCGTTTCTCACTCTTACCCTTGGGCCCATCTCTTACTCTTACTGTTGGGCCCATCCCTTATGCTTACCCTTGGGCCCATCTCTTACTCTTACCCCTTGACCCATCTCTTACTCAGGAGTGAGGCCCAAAACTGGAAGTTCAGGGAAAGTGAAGACATGCAGTATCTTAAAAGGGGGCGGGCACAATGACCGGCATGCCACCACACAATTTGCCCAGATGCATTGTGGAAACTGCAGTGCATAAGAACATTACCTTTAGTTGAAAGTCTTTAGTATTCACCATCCTTGGTGTAGCCAGTGCTGTGAGTCTCCACACACGTGTTTCAGGATATTTATCCTTCTCCAGTAGAGAGTAACTACCTAAATTTAGGGGTGCTGTCAATGCTCCTGTCATTCCTCTCAGGCCTCTGTACCAATCCCAGAGCATTACTGCATCCCAGAGGTCGTCAGCTCAACAAATCTATAATGAGCCAATCACAAAAGGGAAGGGGGGGAGCATACTGCTTGGCATACCAGCACACAATTCGCTCAGATGCACGGTGGTAAATGAAGTGCATGATAGCACTCACTTTAGTTGAAAATCTTCAGTATTCACCATTGTTGGTGTGGCCAGTGCTGTGTATCTCTAGACACGTGTTTCGGGACATTAGCCCTTCTCCAGTAGTTGTATCTTGACCGGCTAGAATTTAATTTTGTGTTTGAATTTATTCAGATACAGGAAGCTCTCACCCTTCCACTGCTTTATGTGTTGAGGTAGCTGAAGTTGATGTTGTCTCCAGGCGACTATAGACTAACGCGTCATCAGCATACATCCAGAAGGATAAGGCCATGACCTCTTACCAGCTTTTAATATAGTGTAGCGCTGGTAATTTCCTGGACTTCTTGATGCTTTTAGGACTCTTTGTTGTCTAGCTGTAGTATGCAAGTCAGACGTTTCCCATGGTAGTAGCTCCATGGGTGGGGGGTGGTTGCGTCTGTCAAGTCTCCATAGATCCTGTGCAAGTCTGATCAGTGGGTCGTGCTCTTGGGTTATGGTGTGGGTGCCAGTATCTCCTGATCACAGTGTGTGCCTACAGGACAGCTCTGTGCTGCACCCACGGGTGGGAGGGTGCATTCAACCATGAACGCATTTTTAATAGGTTCCCACCTGGATGATTTTCACTGGCCTGCTCTGTATTTTAAGTCCAGGCTTGTAAAAATATTAAGAAAAAATGAAATTGTTTTTTTTTTCTCTTCACAAGTATAAACCCAAAAAGGCAAACTCATGAAAAATAGTGTGGTGTTCTTTTTGCAGCCATCTTGGTTTGGGAAGGAACTGCCAGGTGTTTGCTGGGTGCCATTTTGGGGGAGTAGGCGGGCAGTGCAGGCTCCGACGGCGCATTTAAGCCGGGAGGCTGTATGTGTCAGATGATTAGCTGACTGAACCTTTACATGCCGCAGATTTAAACACGTTTGCGATTAGCGCTATTTTTAAAAATCGAACCCTCTTGTATGCTATTTGATTTGTTATTTGTTGTTATCCCCTGATTTTAGCAACAATTCAACCCGCTTACTTGCACTGTAAAACTTTGCTCCAACACCGCTCTTTGGCGGATCACGCTACTGGGAAGTGTGGTGTTCTTTTTGCAGCCATCTTGGTTTGGGAAGGAACTGCCAGGTGTTTGCTGGGTGCCATTTTGGGGGAGTAGGCGGGCAGTGCAGGCTCCGACGGCGCATTTAAGCCGGGAGGCTGTATGTGTCAGATGATTAGCTGACTGAACCTTTACATGCCGCAGATTTAAACGCGTTTGCGATTAGCGCTATTTTTAAAAATCGAACCCTCTTGTATGCTATTTGATTTGTTATTTGTTGTTATCCCCTGATTTTAGCAACAATTCAACCCGCTTACTTGCACTATAAAACTTTGCTCCAACACCGCTCTTTGGCGGATCACGCTACTGGGAAGTGTGGTGTTCTTTTTGCAGCCATCTTGGTTTGGGAAGGAACTGCCAGGTGTTTGCTGGGTGCCATTTTGGGGGAGTAGGCGGGCAGTGCAGGCTCCGACGGCGCATTTAAACTAGCCGTCTGCACGCGCAGCGGTGACGCGCAGTGGTGTGCGCCTCCCTGCGCCGGAGTCGTGCCAGAGTCCTGCCCGTCTGCGCTCGTCCGCGTCTCGGGAGTGTCCGGGGCAGGACGGAGAGGTGTCTATTGCTGTCTATGCTGGTAATACCGGTGTGGAATCTTACCGGTATGGTATGTTACAGTGCGGTCGATTTACTTGCCTTGCGCCCCCCTAGTGGCCAATGTCATCTTTCATTTCCTGGCAGCCGGCATTTTCGAAAAAGCTGTTCTACTTGTGGATGGCGGCCTCCAATTTCCATCGGGACTGCACCTAATACCACTCCGCTCCCTTACCAATGCCTTCTTCTCAATACTAGATCCGTGATCGGTCACTCTTTGGATATTTGGAATTTATTGTATAATTCCGATATATCATGTTTATTCCTTACGGAGACATGGCTGAGTGACTGTTCAACACCTGAGTTAGCCAACGCATCCCTCCGGAATATAACATCTTTAGGAGGGACAGAACTTCTGGTAGAGGGGGAGGAGTAGCTCTTGTGGTCAATAAAAACATTCCCTGCTCAACCTTTCCGGTAGAGAACATTCAGGGATGCGAAGCCTTGGGCTTCACCCTTCAGCTCTCCCCCCTCCAGGCTTGTACCGGGATTCTCTTATAGAGAGCCCCGGGGTCGATAGGGTCGTTCTTTGATGTACTACAAGTCGCTCTCTCTGTCCCCTGTCTCAGATCAGAGCACTGTATGCTTCTTGGGGACCTCAATATCCACATGGATATCGCAGCGGACCCTGACGCAATGAAACTAAGTGACATTACAAATACCTTAGGTCTGTCTCCGTTTCTTCTAAAGCCGACACATAATAAAGGCCATACTCTCGACCAGATCTTTTCTACAAAAGCTATTGTGATAGAGTCCTTACAACCTGTACTCTGGTCTGATCATTTTTTGGTCTCTTTCTCGGTACCTGTCACCGTTCTCACCCGGGTGAGAGAATCTATAGAGACCTCGCGATCTTCGCGCCCTTTCCATCTACTTTCGGCGGAAATGCTATCTGAGGCCCTTAATATCTTTCCATGTCCTCTTTCGGGTACGTTGGAAGAGAATCTCAGTCTCTTTCAGAATTGGCTGACAGCCAGACTTCAGACCTTAATTCCCGAAAAGAAGCATAAATATGGCGAGTGCAGAGTGTCTGCCCCATGGTTCACTCCCCAGTTAAGGGAGCAGCGGCAGGGCTGTAAAAGGGCAGAGAGAGTTTGGCGACGGGCCTATGACCTGACTGAGAAAGCAAAATTTCGAATAATAACTAAAGCCTACCATCAGTCAATTTGGAAGGAAAAAAAAGCATACTTTGAGCGACGAATTGATGAGGCTGAAAATGGTTGTAAGGAAATTTTTAAAGTTGTTTTGGATTTTATGTCCCCGGCTATTTGCACTCCATCTCATACTCATTCTGAAGAATGGTTAAAACAGCTTGCAACTTTCTTTACGTCCAAAATTACAACTATTCAAGCCTCTCTTCTCTACCCTGGCTCACACTTGGCCGCAGGTTTTTCATCCCTCCCTGTATTTAGGGAGAGTACAGGCCCTTCTCTTTCACTCTTTCCTCATCTTTGTCTTGACACCTCCCTGGAGCTTCTGTCTGGTTTGAAATCAGGTTCTCCACTTGATCCGTGCCCAGCTAAACATCTGGGGAAGGTGGCACCTGCTTTAAATGCTTTACTGAATCCACTCTTGAATTCTTCATTGTTAACGGGAGTGTTCCCACAAGCATGGAAACATGCCTTGATCCTGCCATTGATCAAGAAGCCTACCTTGGACCCCCTCCTCCATGCCAACTACAGACCTATCTCCCTTCTCCCCGCCTTTGCGAAAGTGGCCGAGAAATTTGTACATCGGACGATTTCTAATTTCATTGAGGAGCACGATCTGCTGCACGACACGCAATCTGGGTTCCGTGCAAATTTCAGCACAGAGTCGGCCCTCTTAGAGGTCACTGATGCCATCAGGGAAGTACTCGACTCTGGAGGAAGGGCTATGTTGGTAATGTTAGATCTATCGGCGGCGTTCGACACCGTCCCTCATGATCGCCTCCTGGAAAGACTCTGGGAGTGCGGCATTCAGGGAACGGTGTGGAGTTGGCTTAAATCTTTTCTAGCCGGCCGCCGACAAACGATCTGGGCACCTCCTTTCTCCGTGGATATGTCTCCATTAGAGGTAGGGGTACCGCAGGGTTCCATCCTTAGCCCCACGCTATTTAATATCTTTATGGTCCCTCTGGCGGCAGTCGCGGAGTCTTTTGGCGCCCAGGTCATATCTTACGCCGATGATACCCAGCTCCTGTTCACTTGTGACAGGGGCGGGACTTTCGATGGCGTACAGATTAAGGATTGTTTGGGGGCGGTTTTCGAGTGGTTTAGGTGTAATGGGTTAAAGTGTAATCCCGACAAGTCGGAGTTGCTCTTTTTTGGTTGCACCTCTGAACCAGACTGGAAAGCCTGGTGGCCTCAAGATTTGTTTCCTCCTGACAGTGTGTCACTCAAGGCAAAAAACCTGGGAGTAATTGTGGACAGTGAACTGTCTTTTGGGCCACATATTTCGTGCCTCTCTGGTAAATGCTTCGGCATTTTACGGATGCTGAGAAAGTTCCTTCCTCTTTTGTCTGTTCAGCATAGGAAGACTATTGTTCAGGCTTTGATTGGATCGCGACTGGACTACGCAAACGCCCTTTTTTTGGGCCTACCAAAATATCTTCTGACCCGTCTGCAAGTGGTCCAGAATTCGGCAGCCCGTGCTATTTACGGGCTCCCAAGAAGAGCCGGCGCCACGGCCCTTTTGAGAGATTTACACTGGCTGCCGATCACTAAAAGAATTCTTTTGAAGTGCCTGACTTTTGCCTTTAAGGCTCTACAAGGCTCCGGCCCCAAGTACATATGGAAACGTCTTTCCCGATATGTACCGGGCAGGGCCCTGAGATCATCTTTGCTATCTAAAATGACAGTCCCGGTCATTAAGCGTGCAAGGATGGGTGGTCGATCCTTCCGCTACCTAGTCCCGAAGGAGTGGAATGAATTACCACTCTCTCTTTGTAACGCCCTGAACGTCTCAGGATCGTTTAACAGACACGATAATGAGAACGCAACCACTTGTGAAGGTTTAGTTATTTTAATGAAGGCAAAAATAATACAAGGAATAAACAAAGGTTATAGTCACTGGAATCCTCCAGGCTAAGTACGTTACCAGCCCACAGCACGGATGGTCCTAACCGTCCTCTGCATATACGCCGATCCCAGCGTATGCCAACAGAGGGCAGAAATGAAATGGCCGACAATGCCAATCGGTAGGCTGTGAGGGGCACGAAGAGTGTTGGGGAGAATCGAGGAGTCAGGGAAACACCCAGCCGGGGTCTCTACCTGAAGGGGGCAGCCGCTCAACCTCTTCCTCAGACTGCACCGGGACGCGGAGTCACCTCCTGGTGATGCGTCACCGATACCCCAATCACAAGCAAAGAAGACTGAACCGAGAGCAGCCGCTCGATCGATCCCGTGGACTTCCGAGTCTGTAACGCGGCAAACACCTCCTGGTGTGCGTTACAGCTGGCAGTCCCTGTATCTCTGGTCGGGCTGGGAGTTACGACTCCAACCAGCAAAAGCGCCACTGCGCTTTGACTCAGCCGAGTCAAAAAGCGAAGCTCAATGGTTATCCGGTAGAGCTTCCGGGTCCTTCACAGGTGACGATGGGGCAAGACACGGCCCAGGGAGTAACGACTCGACCTACCTCCGTTCTTGCCTTACTGGAGCACCACTCCGGAACACTGCTCTTCACTAAGCAGGTACGTCGGTGTAAACACAATATCCGACAGCGTTGTACCTCCCGGTTCCTCCCTTTATAGGGCGTGTTTTCCTTGAGTTATGTAACAGCTCTCCTGTTTACATAAGGGCGTGTTTTCCTTGAGTTATGTAACAGCTCTCCTGTTTACATAAGGGCGTGTTTTCCTGCCCTCGCATGACAGGAATTCTTGACAGTACATCCTCCCTCTCAGCGGCTCCCCACGGGTCCAGCGCTGGCAGGAAAACGCCGATGGAACAAGGAGACCAAGCGCGGAGCATGAACCCCTTCAGCCGGTTCCCATGACTGCTCCTCCGGGCCATAGCCTTTCCACGCAACCAGGTACCACAGCTTCCCCCTGCGCCATTTGGACGCCCGTATGCCCGACACTTCATACTCCACCTCCGACTCCACGCATACCGGCCTGGGTGTCCCAGACGGCTTGGAGGGTGCTGGTTTGAGCAATGATACATGAAAGACAGGGTGTATCCGCAATGACTGGGGCAAGCACACCTTCACGTTCACGGGACCCATACACTTGGTAATTCGATAGGGGCCCATGTACTTGGGATGGAACACACTGTTCTTTCGAAACCTCATGTTTCTTGTGGATATCCAGACGTAGTCTCCAGTGCGGTACAGTGGCCCGGGCCTTCTCTTCCTGTCTGCCGCAGCCTTGTATCTTCTCTTGGCCTCTATTAGGACAGTCCTTGAGCGCATCAACGTGTCTTTTATGTGTGCCACCCTGTCCGCTGTGGCGGGAATCCTGTCCTCTCTGAACGGATGTAGAAATGGCAAGAACCTGGGATGTTGGCCATAGTTGCTATAGAACGGAGATGACTGTGTGGAGCTGTGAGTGGCGTTGTTATAGGCTATCTCTGCAACCCATAGCAAGTCGACCCATTCTTCCCTGCCCTGGTCCACAAAACATCGCAGATACTGTTTGAGCGTTTGGTTCAGGTGCTCGGTTTGGCCGTCCGTTTGAGGGTGGTAGCTGGTGGACAGGGCGGTCTTAACATGCAGCGCAGTGCACCAAGTCTTCCAGAATTGCGCAGTAAACTGCGACCCCCGGTCCGACACGATCACCCCAGGTAATCCATGCAGTCGTACCACATTCTTTAGGAGTAGTGACGCCAATTCCCCGGCCGTAGGGACTCTCTTGCAGGGGATGAAGTGCCCCATTTTCGTCAAGTAATCCACCACCACCAGTATTGTCGTCATCCCCTGGTCTACCGGTAGGCCCACCACGAAGTCCAGAGATATGCTATCCCATGGTCTATCCGGGGTCGGAAGTGGATGTAAGAGCCCTTGGGTTCGGCCATGGTCGGCCTTCATGGTAGCACACGTAGGACACTCCTGTCCCCACCTCCTGACATCCACTCTCATGGTTGGCCACCAGAAATGCCGTCCCATGCTAGCCACCGTTTTTTCAAAGCCCAAATGACCTGCGCATGGAGAGTCATGGCACCAGATGAATGCTTGTTTCCTTAGCCTAGGCGTGTGTATCAATAGGCACCTGCCCTTCAGGGGTATCCCGTCCTTCAGCTGCCATTCTCTGTGACTGAGGAGCCACCTCCGCCATGCGAATGACCTGATCCCTCTCTTTATTCCCCTCAGGAAAGTATCCGGTTGGATAACCCCCAATACCATCCTCGGGGAAATGATGGAATGCTCGGTCGCAGGCAATGGTTCCTTAACTGCAGATTGACGGGACAGGGCGTCCGCCTTCCGGTTTTCCGTCCCCGGCCGATATGTGATGCGGAAGTTGAACCCCGCAAAGAAGATCATCCACCGCAGCTGTCTGGGAGAAAGGTGTCTTGTGGCCGTCATGAACTGTAGGTTCCGATGGTCCGTGTACACCGATACCACATGTCTTGCCCCCATCAACCAATGCCTCCATTCGGTGAAGGCGTCCTTGATTGCGAGAAGCTCCTTCTCCGCAATATGGTAGTTGCGTTCGGCGTCGTTGAGTTTGCGGGACATGTACGCAACGGGATGAAGCACCCCTGTGTCGTGGTTGCGTTGGGACAAGATAGCTCCCAGCGCCACATCCGATGCGTCCGCTTCCACCACGTAGGGGAGATCCGGATCGGGGTGAGCCAACACCGGCGCCTTACCAAAGGCGCTTTTCAGGGCCTCAAAGGCTGTGTTCGCTTCAGGGGACCAGACAAACTCCTTGGACTTCCTCAGTAGCTGTGTGATTGGGGCCACCAATCCTGAAAATCCATCTATAAACCGCCTGTAAAAGTTGGCGAAGCCAATGAAACTTTGGACGTCCTTCACGCTTTGGGGCACCGGCCATTCTTTCACCGCCTTGATCTTTCGTTCTGCCATCTCCTGTCCCTCTGGACTCAGCATCACTCCGAGGAATTCCACGGATGTGACGTGGAAGTCACACTTGCTGAGTTTACAAAACAGCATGTTTTCCCTCAGCTTTTGGAGCACAGCTTTGACGTGGTGTACGTGCTCCTCCACACTGGACGAATAGATGAGGATGTCGTCGATATATACGACCACGTAGATATCCAACTCCTCTCTGAATACCTCATTCAAAAAGTACTGAAAGGCTGCCGGGCGTTGCACAGACCGAACGGCATGACGAGGTACTCAAAAAGGCCGAACCTGGTCTTAAAGGCGGTCTTCCACTCGTCTCCGTCCCTCATGCGCACCAGATGGTATGCCCCTTTCAAATCCAACTTGGTGTAGATACGAGCTTTCTTGACCTGTTCCAGAAGTACACTGATGAGAGGCAAGGGGTACCGATTCTTTACGGTTATCGCATTCAATGCCCTAAAGTCCACACAGGCTCTCAGCTCCCCATTAGCCTTCGGGATGAAGAAGAGTGGCGAGGCGGCCGGAGACTTGGACGGGCGGATGAATCCTAGCTTGAGGAGTTTATCCAGGTACCCCCGGAGATGCACGTTTTCAGGCTCCGTCAGGGCATACAGCCTGCCGCTGGGAACGCTGGCCCCTGGCACCAGGTCGATCTGGCAGTCAAACTGTCTATGTGGTGGTAGCACTTCCGCCTTCACCTCATCAAATACATCCTCAAAACTGTGATAAGCCTGGGGGAGAGCCACATCTTTTTCTGCCGCTGTAGCCACCGTCTGACTCCCGCTCTCATCTGCGTCAAGGGATTCCGTTCTTATTCCACAATGCAGGATGCAATACGGTGACGTCAGTTCGATGCGATGTGTTGGCCAATCCACAGAGGGGTTGTGTTTCTGTAGCCACGGCAATCCCAATATGACGCCATATTGGGGCGCTCGGATGATGTTAAAATCGATTTGTTCCAAATGGTTCCTCCCACATCTCATCGGAAGGACCCCCGTGTGCTGCCCGATGGGCCCCGTCACCAATCGCCTTCCGTCTACAGCATAGACGTCTTCGGGTACAGCTTTGGGAAGAAGCACTAGCCCTAGCCTGCATGCCTCGTTGTGGTCCATAAACATGCCAGTGGCCCCTGAATCCACCAAGGCCACAACGGGTATCCACTGGTCATGCACTCCCACGTGCACCGTGAGAAACAGTTGTCGTTGTCCCTTAGTGACCGAGTTGGAAAGTGAAGGGATGGATGAGTGACTCCGAGATGCCCCTTCTTTGGTCTGGGAGTCCTCTAGTTTTCCGCCGGTACGTCCACCACGGCTGTTACCGACCGGTTGGCCCGATAACGTGACGTCTTCGGTTTGGCAGGGCATTCACGTACGTAGTGGCCTTTTTTGCCACAATATAGGCACAATCCTTGTTTACGGCGTGACTCTTTCTCCGTGGCTGTGAGGCTCGCTCGTATTGCGCCGATGTCCATGGGTTCTCCCTTGGATGCGGTGGCAGTTTCAGGACTTCCCATTGTCACATAGGATGGAAGGGATTTTCCTTTTCTCCCATGATCCCCCTTTCTTTCACTTAGCCTATGTTCCAGCCGTAATACCAGGTTGATAAGGCCCTCACATGTCTTGGGTTGTGGGTCAATATGAGCCACGGCGTCCTTGAGCTCCTCGCACAGCCCGTGATGGAAGAGCGCCGTCTGTTTAGCAACAGGCCACTTGGTTTCCGCAACCAGCCTTCGGAACGCGTTGAGATACTGCACCAGGTCGTTGGATCCCTGTCTCAACTCAAGCATTTCACGGTCCGCCGTGTACGAGTCAGCCCTTCTGTCGAAGACCTTCAGGAATTCCTCGCGAAAAGCACCCCAATCACATAAGATGGGGTCGTCCCTGCTCACCAGAGGTACGGCCCATTGTGCCGCGTTTCCAGCCAAATAGGATATAAGGAAAGCCACACGAGCCTGACTCGTGGGGAACGCCCTTGGTTTGCACGATAAATGTAGCGCCACTTGTGTGAGGAATACCTGCACTGTGTTAGGATCCCCACTGTACCTCTCTGGTGTTGCCAAGGGGACGGCTACCGGCATTTCCACTACTACCGCAGGGGTCTGGTTCGTGAGGGAGGTGCTGGGCGTGAGCGGGTCCAAATGGATAGCATCCAGTCTGGCTTTTACATCGGCTGTTTCTTGCCTGGAGGCAGCCAATTCAATTTGCACGGTCGCTAAAGCAGCCAGCACATCATCAAGTGTTGCCATGTCTGTTATCGACCGGGAGACAGTTAGTGTTTATTAAGGTCGGATATTTTGTAACGCCCTGAACGTCTCAGGATCGTTTAACAGACACGATAATGAGAACGCAACCACTTGTGAAGGTTTAGTTATTTTAATGAAGGCAAAAATAATACAAGGAATAAACAAAGGTTATAGTCACTGGAATCCTCCAGGCTAAGTACGTTACCAGCCCACAGCACGGATGGTCCTAACCGTCCTCTGCATATACGCCGATCCCAGCGTATGCCAACAGAGGGCAGAAATGAAATGGCCGACAATGCCAATCGGTAGGCTGTGAGGGGCACGAAGAGTGTTGGGGAGAATCGAGGAGTCAGGGAAACACCCAGCCGGGGTCTCTACCTGAAGGGAGCAGCCGCTCAACCTCTTCCTCAGACTGCACCGGGACGCGGAGTCACCTCCTGGTGATGCGTCACCGATACCCCAATCACAAGCAAAGAAGACTGAACCGAGAGCAGCCGCTCGATCGATCCCGTGGACTTCCGAGTCTGTAACGCGGCAAACACCTCCTGGTGTGCGTTACAGCTGGCAGTCCCTGTAACTCTGGTCGGGCTGGGAGTTACGACTCCAACCAGCAAAAGCGCCACTGCGCTTTGACTCAGCCGAGTCAAAAAGCGAAGCTCAATGGTTATCCGGTAGAGCTTCCGGGTCCTTCACAGGTGACGATGGGGCAAGACACGGCCCAGGGAGTAACGACTCGACCTACCTCCGTTCTTGCCTTACTGGAGCACCACTCCGGAACACTGCTCTTCACTAAGCAGGTACGTCGGTGTAAACACAATATCCGACAGCGTTGTACCTCCCGGTTCCTCCCTTTATAGGGCGTGTTTTCCTTGAGTTATGTAACAGCTCTCCTGTTTACATAAGGGCGTGTTTTCCTTGAGTTATGTAACAGCTCTCCTGTTTACATAAGGGCGTGTTTTCCTTGAGTTATGTAACAGCTCTCCTGTTTACATAAGGGCGTGTTTTCCTCCCCTCGCATGACAGGAATTCTTGACACTCTTAAACAGGCCCCGAGTCTCCTTGCCTTTAGAAAGGAGCTTAAAACGTGGCTTTTCACTAATTAAGTTCTTCTAGATAACTTGAGTCCCTCTTCTGTCTCTTTTTTTGTAGTCGCTATGTTTCTGTTTTGTCTGCCTATTGTTCTTCAGCAAAGCGCCGGGACGCTCCTGGGAGTAGCCGTGCGCTATAGAAGAAATAAATTAACATAACATAACATAACCCGAGGCGTCTAAATCGTTTCCGAATGATGATTAGTGCAATCAGATGGACAATTGCCATGTAACAAAAAAATGCTGTGGATTGTACACCAACTTGTTTTCACCTACCAGCTCTTGGATGTGGCAGAATTACAAAACTTAAACCAATTGCCAGTATTTTTGTAAGGACGGTGGCAACTCTAGTTCCTAAGCCCCTACCTTATGGCCCAGTATAGACAGTCGCGACCACTCTCTCCTTTAGGCTGTGGACCGATGCAACTGTAGAAGCGCTACCACTCGCCATTATAGCCCAAAGCCCGAGCCTTCAACAAGGGAGCGGGCCTTTAACCCCTTGTGTGCCACGCCCTTTCCCCGCCCTGTGCCGGCCGTTGCATTAGCGGGCGGGGTTCATGACGAGCTGGACTCGTCATGGGCACAGCGCAACCGCGGCCCATGACGAGTCCAGCTCGTCATGGGCACACAAGGGGTTAATGGCCGGTATAGCCCGCTAAGGAGGGATATAAGGCTATTAGAACACTCTCCCCTAGAGGGCAGAACGTTCTAATTAGTAAAACAAAGGCATCCCGGAGCTCGAGTGGGTTGAAATCCCCTCGGGCTCCGAGAGGCCTCTGTTCACAGCAAAAGCTGTGAAAGGGAAACATTGGAATGTTGATGCTCCGGGCGTCTACTGGAGCACTCAACATTCCAACGCTCTAATTCATGAATACATACTTCCTACTAAGAAGGGCGCGTTTTGCCCACTTGCGTTATAATAACTTGTTTTTTCATACGGTGCTTTATACCCTGCTTCTGCTGGTCCTATCTACTGTTAATAACAGGTGCTAATATTGCCCAGTTTAATGCCAATCAATGTGCCCCCCTCTTAAGCCTTTAGATTCCTCTACCAGGACTTGGATGTGCGACTGACAGAGCACACCAGAAGTCAACAGCGAGCGTTTTACTCAGAGATTCATCATGGGAGACTGTAAATGCACTTTGTTTTCACTGTTATTTTTTTTTTAACTCTATTGATTTAGGGATACCAGTTTATGCACTCCTGTTTACACAGTCAACAATTTAGAAGCTGCAAGTTTGTACAAAGAATAAATTAACTTTAACTGTTTCTACCTTGGGAAAGGAAGCTATCAGTTCAGTTGTATGACAGAATATCGACTTTAAATATATTGTGATACAAAATAAAATGCTGAGAAATATTGAGGTCCAAAATATAAATCTTACATACATATAACACAATTATCGACCTCAGAAATTAAGATTTGATGTAAATCTTTCCAGTAGTTTTTGAGAAACTAAGGATTAAAATGAACTGATATATTGACAGTTGAGTTCCAGGGAATACAAACAATAAAGCATTCTGATTGGGCAAGAGGCCTTTTCGTTCACCAATGTCTTGCTACTGGTGGAGCCCACAGATCCTGCTGGATGTCGTGCTCCGATTGGCTGGCAGCAACCTCAAGAACTATGATTCAGCCACTATTACAGGACTCAGAGACTTGGTTCCATGCCCTGATAATTTTACAAAATAAGGTAGAAGAGGCAGAGTAGGGGTACCCTGACCCCCTGGACCTTGTGAGGGGTCCCAGAAAGACGATCCCACAGGAGTCCTGAGAGAGCCAACATGACCCGGGGCTCCTGCGGGACTCCTGTTGCATCAGGAAACAATTTAAAATAAGATAAAAAGAGGGGTGGGTGTCCATTGGGTTGGTCGTCTGCTGGGTGAGGGGGATGCAGGGCCTGGCTGAGCATGGCCAGTCTCTCAACAAACCCCACTTCTCACAGCCTTTGCCCTGTACAGAGGTCCTTGCGGACATGCCAGTTCCACACCAAATCCTGCTATCCTTAGCTTTCACCTTGTACAGAGGTCTTCACAGAGAGGCCAGCCCATCACCGCATTCAGCTGCACACAGCATTCACTTTGTATAGACGTCTTTGTGGAGAGGTAAGTCTCTCCCCAAACAATACAGCGCACAGCCCTCACGCTCCAGAGGGTCTTCACAGACAGACCAGTCCCTCACCAAACCCTACTATGCACAGCCTCCTCCCTGTTAAGAGGTCTTCACCAAGAGGCCAGTCTCTCACTAAACTCCACCACACATAGACATTACTCTGTACAGAGGCCTTCTAACGAGAGGCTAGACCACACCACATGGGCAAGTCTGTAATACGCACAGCCCTAACCCTCTACAGAGGTCTTCACAGCGAGGGCCTCAACAAACCATGCTACGACATCCCCTTCACCCTGTACTGATCCCTTCGCAAAGAGGCCATTCCCTCACTAAACTCTACTACATATAGACTTCACTCTGTACAGAGGACTTCATGGAGAGGCCAGTCCCTCACCAAACCCTACTATGCACAGCCTCCTCCCTGTTGAGAGGTCTTCACCAAGAGGCCAGTCTCTCACTAAACTCCACCACACATAGGGCCTCATGTAGGTAGCTAAATACCGGTCGGTAACGGCCGAAATTCGGTAAATATCCCGTTACCGACCGGTATTTAGCTATTTGTGATGTAGTAGGCATAATTCAGGATTCGGTACATTTCCCAATCGGTAAAATACCGAATCGGTAAATACCGAATCCTGAATGTAGGGAGCACTCTAAAGGATACAAATTACTATTAAGAATTCGTTATTTACCACCAAATACAGGTTGGTGATAAATAACGAATACCTTGCAAAACGCAATATTTTGTAGATGTAAGAGTGCCATGTGGCAGACATACATGCCCTTAGGGCATGTATGTGCGCCACATGTGCACACATGCAAGAATCAGGGGTGCAACAGGGTGTCAATGTGACACCCTGCCACCCTTGTATATGCTCCCCCCATTACCGAATCGGTATTTACCGAATCGGTAATGGTGACTGGCTTCCCATTGATTCCTATGGGCCTCCAGGCCCATAGGAATCAATGGGAAGGTATGCCCCATTACCGAATCGGTAAATACCGATTCATATTTACCGAATTTTTCCGATTCGGTAAAATTTACCGAATCATTACCTACATCACATTTACCGATTCATAAATACCGAATCGGTAAAATTCGGTATTTATGAATCGGTAAATGTGATGCTACCTACATATGGCCCATAGACATTACTCTGTACAGAGGCCTTCTAACGAGAGGCTAGACCACACCACATGGCCGTCCCATTACATGGGCAAGTCTCTAATACGCACAGCCCTAACCCTCTACAGAGGTCTTCACAGCGAGAGCCACACCAAACCATGCTACGACATCCCCTTCACCCTGTACTGATCCCTTCGCAAAGAGGCCATTCCCTCACCAAACTCTACTACACATAGACTTCACTCTGTATAGAGGACTTCATGGAGAGGCCAGTCCTACACCAAACCCTACTATGCACAGCCTCCTCCCTGTTGAGAGGTCTTAATTGTGAGTCCACTCCCTCATCAAACCCTACTGCTCACAGCCTTCACACAGTATATAGGTCGTCATGGACAGGCCAGTCCGTTACGAAACCCTACTACGCACAGCATTCACCCTGCACAGAGGTCTTCGCTAAGAGTATAGTCCCTCAGAGGTACAGCCCGCTCCCTCCAAACACCTAAGCCCCATTTGGTGGTAAACGTCTACTGCACACAGCCTGGGCTCTCGTCGCCGCTCTTCACTGAGAGCCCACTTCCTCCACATATTGAGGCTTCCTTACGTAGACAAGGCCATATGTTGTGCACTTAGGTATGGTAGTCATACTGCACTTTACGTTAAAAAAAACCTAGAAGTGCTCTGAAAAAAAAAAGGCCAAAGTGACTTTATAGTTAGATGTGGTAATCATTTCTTATTTCACGTTAAAATCCCTCAAAATGCACTGAAAAAAGAAATGGTTAAAGTGACATCAGAGGTACTGGAACAACTTTCAGAGTGGGGGGACTGGCTTTAGTGTTGCATCACTGAAGACATAGGGATTGTGAAAAATCCAAGAAACACACCAAGAACAAGTGCAGCAAATAAGTCCCACCCATTCAGCAGGAGAGGGGAAAGGGCGTGGTGTGTGGCGGGTGGTGCATTGTGGTGCACACTGTAACGAATGAATGACTAAAGCATGGTGTGGTGTCGCATTGTCAGTTACAGACAGGAGATTTCCCATTGAAATGGCAGCAAATATCGCACTGACATAGTTTTACTGATAAAACTATGTAGAGCACAATGGAAATGTGTGTAAATTGGGTTTTAGCAAATATCTCACATTTCGTACTAAAATACCTCGATTTGTTTTGAACCGATTAAAATCTTTGTTCACATCATGCTTCAGATTTACAAAAAAATGAGCTTCATTTGTGCTTTACAAACTACTGACATATTCTGAAATGCTAGTAGTTAAATGATGTGTTTTAGAAAAAAATGACATCTTACAACCTTTCCTTTCACACTCCCTGCATCCCAGCAGGATCTTATCAGATAGCTTTTCAAAATCCTCTACACTTGCAGTGAGAGAAAGAAAAGTAAACACCAATCTACATGTTAAAAGAATAAGCACCAATTTGTCAGGCTTTTGAACTCCGTCGTAGCCTGACGTTTGACCTCTGTCTTTGGACATACAGCAAACGTGAATAGATGCAAACAATTTGTACAGGCATCTTTATTGCTCCTTCGCCATTCGAACTCCAGCATGTTTTTTTGGGTGTGCTGCAGCACCCCTGGCACCCTTTCTTCCAGCACCTATGAGTGAAATTATAGTTAAGTCGGGGAAAAAATAAACAAAGTTTAAATTGACATTTTAGTTTGGTAGTAATATCTTACTTAAATTTTTAAAAAAAACCTTAAATGCACTGAAAAAAAAAAGATTAAAGTGACTTTTGGTGAAAATATCAGTTCTAACAACATTTTAAACAAAAGAACACTGAAATGTATCGCTATAGTTTACTCAGCTAACTATAACTTGCAGCCCCACCAAGCATTGCTTATGACCTCACATATTACATCACTCACGACACGTTTAATGACATCATTGAAGCAATCACGGATGACATCTCAAATGACATCACTGATGGCACTGGGGGAAGCAAACAATGGGAAGAGCGCATACACTGGTGTGTAAGGGGGGTCAGGTTTAGTATCAAACTCCAGTTCAACAAATGTTGGCGACAGTGCAAACATTGTGAGGGGCGGGGGGACAGATTCATTATTCTTACTCCAATCTAACAAACATTGGGGTTCATGTGTACATTGTGGGTGGGGGCAGATTTGCTCTACTAAATCCAACCTAAAGAATATTATTAAAAGTGCTTCCACTTGGGGTGGGGGCTACTATTCAAACTCCAATCTAACAAACATTGCGCTGGGGGGATAGATTTACTATTTTAACTCCAGTCTAACAAACGTTGGGGAATGAGCCTACGCTGGGGTGATAGATTTACTATTTTAACTCCAGTCTAACAAACGTTGGGAAATGAGCCTGCGCTGGGGCGATAGATTTACTATTTTAACTCCAGTCTAACAAACATTGGGGAATGAGCCTGCGCTGGGGTGATAGATTTACTATTTTAACTCCAGTCTAACAAATGTTGGGGAATGAGCCTGCGCTGGGGCGATAGATTTACTATTTTAACTCCAGTCTAACAAACATTGGGGAATGAGCCTGCGCTGGGGTGATAGATTTACTATTTTAACTCCAGTCTAACAAATGTTGGGGAATGAGCCTGCGCTGGGGCGATAGATTTACTATTTTAACTCCGGTCTAACAAACGTTGGGGAATGAGCCTGCGCTGGGGTGATAGATTTACTATTTTAACTCCAGTCTAACAAACATTGGGGAATGAGCCTGCGCTGGGGCGATAGATTTACTATTTTAACTCCAGTCTAACAAACGTTGGGGAATGAGCCTGCGCTGGGGGGATAGATTTACTATTCAAACTCCAATCTAACAAACATTGGGGAATGAGCCTACGCTGGGGGGATAGATTTACTATTCAAACTCCAATCTAACAAACATTGGGGAATGAGCCTGCGCTGGGGTGATAGATTTTCTATTTTAACTCCAGTCTAACAAATGTTGGGGAAGTGGGTGCATGGTTGTGGGTGTAGATGGGTAAACATCATTTACAATGACTGCGTTACAACGCATGTCATTACCCCGCATTTTGTACTCCGCAAAATCTTTTACAACGCAGGGCTCCACACCACAAGCCATTACAATGCATTCCTCATTACAATGCCCCGGTGGAGTTAGAGTAGTAAATTGTGTTGTAATGGACTATGTGTTGTAACTGATTGGGTTGTAAAGCCCTGAGTTGTAAAAGATAATGCGGAGTAAAAAATGCGGGGTAATGGCACGCATTCTAAATGCGTGCGGGGTAAAGTGTCAGATTCGTGTCGATGTACTGCTCTAACTTTAATCTAGCAAATATTGGGGAAAGTACATACTTTGGGGGAAAGTCAGTCAGATTTACTATTTTAACTCAATCTTGCAAACACTGAGAAAAATGGTGCACACATGGTGTGTGCGGTGGTGCTGAACTACTATTACAACTCCACTCTGGAAAACATTGAGAAAAGTACATCCATTGGTGAGGGGGAAGCTATCATATTTACTGTTCTAATTACATTCTTACAAACATTGGGGAGAGTGCACACTTGGGGAGGGCGGTCAGTTCACATTCAATACACCCAAATAGTGTAATTTCTTCCTTAAAATGATACAAAAATTAAAAAGCACCATTTTGTTTTTGTAATTGATTGTGAGGAACCAAGGTGCGCCCAGCAGATGAGCCCATGACACGGGCAAAACCCGTCCTGGGTTGCTTGTGTTCCAGTTCAGGGGAGACCTGCTCTAGCAGTTCAGGCTGGACTGTTCCTATTGGTGCAGGGTCAAGACTGATTTGCATATGGGCGGGTCCAAACGGAGGTGGCATGGTGTGCAGAATAACGATGGACTGGGATGCATGAGGCTCAAGTAAGTACCATGGGTTGAGATAAATTCAAGCATTCCATCCATCACTTTTTGTATTCTTTACTATGGTGCATATTTAAGACAGTGGAGGGTGTATGTGCTATGTAATTATTTTTTGATTCCATAGTATAACTACTTATTTGATACAATTTTGCCAGTGACAGCTATACTGCAGACAGATAGAATCCACAGGCTTGATTAGTGTATATATCTAGCAGGCACTTTTATTTGGAGAGACAGAGAGCTATTTTCACACCAGATGTGTAGGTATATTTCTCTAAAGTGTGCATATTTATTTATTTGAGGTATTTGTAAAGTGCGCTGTTTCCCCAAGGTGTCCTGGCGCTGGTGTTTGTTAAACTGTCATCAGATTCACACTGGGTTTGTTTTATTCCACTAGGCTTTATTAAGGCTTACCGTGTGTTTTTTTAAACATTAACTAGATTAGCAATATGAAACTACGCCCATTGTAAGTTTTGCGTCCTGTGCTGAGAAGGGCTGGTGTTCACCTTCTGAGTAAAAGTACTCTCCTTTTAGATAAAGAAACAGGTTTATATAGCCTGTCAGTACCTGATCACATAAAAAAAGACTAGGCTACAGACCAAATGAGGATGGATGGAGTGTCAGGGGAGCCATAGCGGGCTGGGCCATAATGTACGTTATTGATGAAGCCCACCAAGGCCGAAACGTGTCATGGATTGTTTGCCCTAGCAGTCTGGACTGGAATTACCCTCTCAGGATGTGCAAAGACTAATTTGCAGAGGTTGGTCCCTGTCAGTAGAAACACAATAAATAAATAAAAACACAATAGAATGGAATGCGGGCCAGAGTAATTACTCACAGGTGAGATTAGATCAAACCTTTCATCCATCACCTTTCTATTTCTCTCTGTAACAGACCCGCCCAGCTTCCAAATATACCCATATACAAGGGACTGTGTAGTTTTAGCAGGTGACTGCTTGCCAGGGGGCCATCATCTTTAATTCCCAGGCCACCCTTCTTTTCTTTTACAAATCCCTGTTGCCGGGTCTGATAGCTCAGTGGACTAATGTGCCCCCTGTTGGGGCCTGTGTTTGACATCATGGTCACAGTTTCAAATCACGGCAGGTCCACTCATTCTTCTGAGGTCTTTGAATGAGTACCATTGGGTAACAATAAAAATCCGTTATTCAGCGCCAAGCTACCCTTCTGGGTGAACGCGCAGTTTTACACATGTTACGTTAGGTTAATCGCTGGCTTTCATGTAATTGGTTCACCTCCAGCGAAGCAAATGTCTACGTCTCCCAGTAGGCATTGGGTACATGAGTGAAAGAATGAGGACATAGGGTCCACACTGACATGATGGGCCGACTCTCTGAGTCTTTCTTCATGGTATCCCTCTGCCCAGCTGATCCCTCGACCTGGAGGGCTCTAACAGACAAGCTCTGAAGTGGAAGGGAAGGAAGTGGGCAATTCTGTGTGTTCTTGTTTCCTCCTTCATGGGTGAAGTGACGGGACGGTTCCCCCTGTCCCTTTATCCTAGTGTCCACTTGCAGGAACTCAGACTGAGACATTTTAAGGCATGGTCACAGTGGGCAATTGTCCAGGGCCCCCAATAAAGCTTCCAGGCCAACATTCTCCAATAAAAAGAGGGAGGGTTTGTAATGTTTATAAACGTCATGTTACATTGGTACCTCCTGCAGCCTGTGTCAGACACAGGCCCCCCTCGTATTCATCAACTGGAAGCTTTGAGCACAGATCCAATGTATTCTTGCTATTTTTTTTTAATTGGATAATCACATCTGAGATTCATCATTTCTCATAGTTTAGTATTTTTAAAAAACATTTTTTTTAGAGTTTTATATAGCGCGAACTAGACCCGAGGCATCGGGTATCAGAGCGCTTTACGTGAGCACCAGTTTCGTTACAGAGGAGCACATTCATTATTATTTTAGGCACGGGGAGATTTGGGGGCATATTATCAAGACAGGCGATAAAATTATCGCCGTTTTAGCGGCAGAAAACTGCCGCTAAAATTGCGATAATGGGCTTGATAATATGCTCTATGGAATTCCAATTGAAGCTCAGGTTAGATGTCCTTCACATCTAACCTGAGCTTCAATTGGAATTCCAAGATGGCTTCCCAGCGTGCAGTTCCGGGGCTGGGCCAACATATGGGCTTTCAATGCACAAGGATCGCTTACCTTAGGTGAGGCAGAGGTCTGTCTGCCGAGCAGGGGAGGTGTTTCGATCTGTGTATGGACCACCTTACACTCCATGCGCCTGAGCGCTTCGAGGCGCTGCTGCAGACATTGGAGGCCTGGCGGTGACAGGAGCTCCTGGTGAGCTTGAGGCCTGGTGGTGACAGGGGCTCCTGGTGAGCTTGAGGCTGCGGTGGTGACACTCCTGCCGAGCCAGGAGATGTTTGTCAGTGTCGGCATCTGCTTGTCGTGTGGACTGGCGTGGACAGCCGATTCGCTGGGAACTGGGGGCCTAATGCCTTTGCCAGAAAATCAAGATGGCGGGAGGGGACAGTAGATCCCTGGCTCTCAGGCTACCAAAATGCTGAGGCCTGATCCATCCGGGCCATCCTAACTGCGCACAAATCTGGTATAAGTGCTGAGATTTCTGTCATCTGGCGGAATAAATCACTTTGTCAGCTGGTATAGTTGAGAAATACTTGCTCAGGAACTGATGGCGCTTTTGCCTGCCGGATCTAGATTTAACTTGCTGCCGACTATATATTACCTGTAGGGCACACACTGTGCATGCTGCCGTTTTTCTGGTGCATTCGGCAAGGACCTCTGCGCCCATACCCCTTACTTTGCGTAGTGAGGTCACCTGATTGTATTAAGCATGAGGAAAGGCGACCCTAAACAGAGTAAAAATCTCTTTGACCAGAAAAAGATCACCCGCAGAAGAACATCCGCCTGGAATCCTGAGGAAGACTCCTGGGGCAGGGCCCCCCCCACCCCAGAGACACACAAGATGGAATGGATTCTATTCTCTTGGATCTAAAAATGGGCTACGATCTATAGATGCTAAAACAGACTCCATGCCCTTTGGATTAGATAGACTCACTAAACGACTGGACAGACAGAACACCTGAGTAGATGGTGCTGAGAGGCGAATCTCGTACTTGGAGGAAGGCACTACAACCAATACAAAGTGAACACATTGAAGAAGCAACTAGCTGCAGTGACTGTTAAGAAGGAAGACTTGGAGGCAAGGTCTTGCTGCAATATTATTCGAATCTCTGGAGCGCTGGAATCCACTAATACGGAGCACCCAGATTTATTTGTGTAGGAACTGCTCATGGAACATTTTGGCGGACTCAGCTTCTATGAGGTGTTCCTGATTGAGAGAGCTCACAGGTCTCTGGGTTAACATCCACTCCCAGGCCCCCCAGATCCCTCATAGCCTATTTCCTAAACTTTTGAGACTGCAACACTGCCCCACACATGGCTATGGAGAGGGACCCATTGCAGTACCAGAGATCCACGTTGGCCATTTCTCCTGAAGGAAGTTTACTGATGCTATGAAACCCCTTCATAATAAGGCATCATATCTTGTAGGATATATCCATCTCAGCTCAGAATTGACATCGAAGGAAAGGCACACGTGTTCTCCACTCCATCACATACCAAACTATTCTGCAAAAAACATTTCACCCAAAAAAGCATGGTCCTCTTTCCTGACTGCGCATGTGCACACAACCATAGAGACATGGCAGAAGATGAAACAGGGCTGGGCTGAACTTCAGACCCTGATCCCGGATTGCCGTAGGGGGATTTCACTCTCTTAGGAGTATCGGCCATACCACTGCAAGGTCACACTATAAAACCCATTCAATATATGTTATTGCCTCATTGATGGGGAACTCACTAACCCTCACTGAGTTCCATTTTATGTCATTCATTTTGTAGGTCTTTTGGGGAAAGCTCGCAGAGAGCGCTGCTACGTGCCATGGTGTGCATTGCTATTGAATTGGTTTAGGATGTAGGGGTGGGTTTACCAACGAAAGCTGGGCTGTTCAATTTGAGCAGTGGGTCGAGGGGGTATAGAGGCGTTTACTATGTGTTGCTTCTCTAACAAGTCACATGTTACACACCACATTCTTCAGCGACAAGTGGTCATGGTATACTACATTCCATAGCCTAGATACACATTCACTGATGATGCCCCAATCTGATGAAACCTTAACATTTCTCTCTTGGAACATTCATGGTATCAATAACCTGTGGAAATGTAAACAGTTACTTGGATGTATGTCATTACATCGCATACCAATACCACGCGTGCCATTACAACGCGGGTATTACTGCGCGATGTCAATGACAACGACATGCCATTACATCACAAAATTTTATCATGACTATGCTTTTACCACGCATGCCATTACAACGCAAAGGCATGCATGGTAAAGGTACACTCGTGGTGAAAGTTTGCAAGGTAAGTGACTCTACACTACCCTACCCTAAACACTGATATAGTACCTCTGCACAACCCTTCCCCGACCCCCAGTCCTCTCCCTACAATAACACTACACTACCCTGCACGACCTCCCGACACTACCCTAAAACACTACACTACACAAACACTACAACACTACCCTAATCCCTAAAACACTACCCCATACAAACACTACAACACTACCCCAAACTCTAAAACACTACACTACACAAACACTACACTACCCTAAACCCTAAAACACTACACTACACAAAACTACAACACTACCCTAAACCCTAAAATACTACCCCCAGCACAACCCTACCCCTACCCCCATCCGGTCCCTACACTGAAACACTACCCTGCACGACCCCCCGACACTACCCTAAAACAATACACTACAAAAACACTACAACACTACCCTAAACCCTAAAACACTACACTACACAAACACTACAACACTACCCTAAACCCTAAAACACTACCCCCAGCACGACCCTGCCCCTACCCCCAGTCCGGACCCTACACTGAAACACTACCCTGCACGACCCCCCCCACACTACCCTAAAACACTACACTACACAACACTACACAAACATTACAACACTACAACAAAAGTAACCCCCACCCCAAGCGCAATCCCCCTTACCTCTCTCTCCTCGTGGTTCCTCTCTCCTGCTTCCAGCGTCGTCTGAGGGGCGGTGCACGTCGTTGGGACAACGTGGATAGCCATTACATCGCATGCGTTGTAAAAGCGCATGCGATGTAATGGTATGCATAATTATGGCTACGCGTTGTTACATCGCATGCGTTGTAACGCATGCGATGTAATGGTATTGCGTGGTAAAATCCACGTTGTGATTGCGGTTTCCCCAGTTACTTGCATACCTTGCGAGGCATACATATATACATACAGACATATAGAGCGAAAAGGGGCGGAACCAGATTCTTCTCCTCGTATACCTCTTGTACAGGGGAGTTCATCTTAACTTATAAACTTGTTGGCTTTAAATCACTGTAGAAATACGAAGACACTGATGTACACTATATAATATTAGATAGGGCAATTGACGCTCATACCGTCACTATGGTTAACCCATAAGCACCCACTGTCAACGCACCTGACTTCTTTCACTCAATCTTCGCAACTCTCAGTCACGTGAAAGCTGACACTATTTTCTGGGGGTGGAGATTTAAACATGGTTCTGGATTTAGATAAAGACTGTTCTGGCACTGGAAGCTCTGTTATGACACCCTCTGTATTAGCTCTCACCGAGATCCTTGGCAAATGTGGGCTCATAGACAAATGGAGTCTGCAGCACAGGAACATAAGAGGATACAGTTTGTGTTCTGTCCTGGGACACAACCAGGTATAGATTACTGGTTTGTCTCAAGAAACTTAGTATCCTGGGTCATAGAGGTGACACATTTACCAAGTAAGCTGTCTGATCCCTTCCCAGTCAAGTTAGTATTAGGGATTCCAAGATCCAAATTGTGTCGCCCACATTGGCGATTTCCAAGTGAGACCTTAGTGGATAGGGTATTTCAGAGTGAGATACAGCATGTCATTCTTGAATACTTTCGGTTGAACAAGGGCTCTGTATCGACACAGGAAACATTGTGGGAAGCACTCAAGGTTTATATTTGTGGCATAGCCATTGGCAAACCAGCAGGTGCCCTGAAAGATATGCGCCAACATTTGACAATGGTCAGAACGAGAGTTAAAGTCACTAGAAGACACCGCAACGCATCAGTTCAACATAGCATGTCTGTTAGCCCGACACGGCTTGTTACAATACTTTAGGGGGTTGGTAGATAGAGAAGTGGCATATCTGGGGAAACACGCAAACTCCTGAAGTCAAGGCAAAGAGGAAAGACAGGGAAGAACTCTAGTATGCCTTTAGAAGATATATAGCACACAAACCACATAATTCAGCTAGTCAGAGAGGAGAAAAGACTTTCTGATGGATACTTTTACCTGCAGATTACTCACCTTTAGAACAATCCCCAGGCATTGGACTGGACCCTGAAAACTTCAAACAAAAACATAATGCTGCCAATAGGGAGTGCTGGATTCAGTCAGCACTAAAAGTGACGTCAGGCGATGTCCCCGAGTCCTTAACACACCCGTCCGAGCATATGGGCGTCGGTTACTTTTTTGCTGCGGCTTCGACACAGATCCGAAGCTTCGATCTCTGAGGAGTTTTTCTAACATAAAATGCAAAAACGCAGTACCAATGTCTCCTCCAAAGAAACAGACCCCCATTTGATTTGTTGGCTGTGCTTGGGCTCTGACCACAACACCAAATCTTGTACTTCCTCCCTTAGTATCAACCCCAAGCCCATCAAACAACAGAAGGCCACGCTCTTTTTGGCTACAGCCAATGATTTCCATCGGCGCCAGAAACTTCTCAACGCTGCTCCCATTCTACTTCTTTGTCCACAAAGCGCAGGAGGCACCATAAGAAGTCAAAGATGCTTTCCAAATGTAAGTCACCCAGAAGACTCCCACAGGGCATTCGTCCTCGAAGCAAGAGTTAGTCGAAATCCCGGCTGAGGATACTCTGAGCAGCCCTGCTCCTCCACTGGGACTAGTTTCGGACAGACCTCCACCGTACCCGGAACTTTCAGCGCCAGCCTCCATGCCTGAGTCTTCAATGCCAGAGTTCCCTCAATTCCCGATGCGGGCCTCGGATCCAGCATTGTCCTTCAACACCATGTGCAGCATCTTTGCAAAGGTGTCGATGCCGTACAGAGCCCCTTCGGACTCAGCCGCTTCAGCATGACTCCCGATGTTCCTGCCCTTTCAACTGGCGCTTCTTGCTGCTGCACCTTCAGGTCGGGCACCTTCACTGCCCTGCTTTAAACCAGTTTCTTGGTTCTCTGTGGCGCAACTTCCTACATAGCCAAAGCCACCACCACCTCCACTCCCACCTCTGTCACTGGCTCCGGTCACGGAGTCGCCGACGCCACTGACCAACATCTAACCCTCACTTCACTCCTGTAGAGAGGCCCAGAGGCTGCTGGAAGAGGAGGCTTACCGACCATGCGTCCATGAAATCTTCGGTATGGACTCGGACCCGGTGGAAGGTCTGCTCTGTGAGGAGCAAGAACTTGACCCCCTGCAATATTTTCAGGGCCCATCATCAGCTGGTGGCCGGCATTCTTCGCCTGAATTAGCCAGGCAGTTCCATGCTGGACCACCCACACCTGAGGTGATGCCCCGACATAAAATCACGTTGAAGAGTGCAGAGGCCTTGGATTTACAGTTGCTATCAGCAGAAGGTCTTTATCCTCGGCCATGTCGGAGCCATTGTTGCCTTTTAATGACATGTTGCTGGCTCTGTGCGGGTGGCTTGAGAGAAGCTATCATCTACGCCGGCAGCCAACAGGCTTGTGACCTGATGCTACTGCTCAGCTCCAGACGACCCACCATTCCTTCCTTTGAATCCCTCCCTGGAGACCCTGGTTATACAGACGTCCTGCTCAACTATGTAGCTAGGTGGCACCTTCCCCACTGTGCCATCATCCAAAAGATTAGACGTTTAGGGTGAGAAAGCCTTTTCGGCTAGAAGTATAGCCTTGAAGTTGTTAAACAACAACTGCCTTCTTACCTGGAATACCCATGTGTTGTGGGACATGGCCCAAGTGATGGCACCACATATTCTTCCAGACATGAAAAGACAATTTTCAGGAGGACAGCACCGATGGCCAGCATACTTCTTGCCACATTATTATGACGGGTCTTGACACAGCTGACTCTCTCGCCTGGGCCGTGGGAACCTCCGTATCAAACCACCGCCACGCTTGGCTCAAAACATCTATTTTTTTCCTGACATCGAGTCCAACTGAATGGATCTTTCCTTTGACAGGGTATGCCTCTTCCGTGATAAGGTGGATTTGGACATCAAGGGCCACGGCAGGTTCACCATGCACTAAAGCTTACACCACCAGCCAAGAAAATACGGTCCTTTTGCCTCGTTCATGGCTATGGGGGAGGTTCCTCCTGGTGTTCCAGAGAATTCAACTGCTCTGGCAGCCAATCCCCCTTGTTTGCCAATACAGGGGTCGTTCCAGAGCATAGGGCCATGGATCTACCTTGCAACCCTCCTCCTCCTCTTCTTCCGAAGTGCCTCAAGGAAAGCAGGCCACCCCAATTCCACGCGGGCCTGTGGGAGGGCTGGTATCCTATTTTCAGACCATTACTTTGGACCAGTGGGTCCTTCAAATTATAGAACAGGGTTACTCCCTTCCCTAAGGTTCCACCTTCCATTCCACCCCCCGTCTCACCACCCCCAGATCATTTGCCTATTTTGCAGCAGAAGTGGCAGCTCTCCTTCTGAAAATATCAGTGGAATTTGTGCCAGACGAGGAAATAGACCATGGTTGCAACACATTTTACTTCCTGGTGCCTAAGAAGGATGGTGGCCTGCATCCCAATCTAGATCTCAGGAGCCTGAAAATCTTCCTCAAAAAGGAGAAGTTGAAGATGCTGACCCTGGCTCAAGTTCTACTGCCGTTGGACCTAGGAGACCGGATGGTGTCACGAGACTGACAAGATGCGTGCTTCCACATTCGCCTCATCGGAAGGACTGAAATTTGTGGTGCGTTCTATGCACTACCAGTTAGTGGTACTACCCTTAGAATTGACATTGATACCTCGAGTCTTCACCAAGGTGGCTGCCCATCTCAGACGGTTGGGTTTGCTGATATCTCCGTATCTGGACGACTGGCTCCTCAAAGCCAACTCACCAGTGATGGTGTTGCACCACCTGTGGTCGAAGCCATCTCGACTATTCAGCCTGGGCTTTTCGTTCAACAAGCCCAAATCTCACCTGTGGCCCTCCTAACGTCTCCAGTTCATGGTACAGGACACTTCCCTTCTCCGTACCTTCTCTCCTCTACAGAGAATCTCAGACATCCAGGAGATGACTCCATCTTTCCAGGCAGGCATGAGAGTTCCAGTCCTGATGACCTTGCAATTCCTAGGTCTGCTGGCTTCATGCATTCTCCTATCCACACACACATGTTGGTACAAGAGGGCCCTGCAGTGGCGCCTCCGCAGGCAGTGGCTACAGTACGGGGGAGACCTCTCGGATTCCATTGTGATCTCCCACAGTCCTGCTTCGTGAAACCATAAAATCTGGATGTTTCTCCGAATTGTCGATTAATTGGGACAAATACGAGTTATTTGCCCTTACTGACAGTAAAAACAGATTTCAAATTACTTATACGATGGATGGACGAATCTGTTAAATATTTAGGAATAACACTTCATAAAGACAAGAATATGGTACTCCGATTGAACTCTGAACGTGTAATGGATACAAGGAAGGATAAAGTTGCCTCTGTCCTTAGCCGGCAGAGTTGCCATTATAAAGATGGTTGTTCTCCCTATATTTATGAATACTCCCATCCCACTCACACGGCATTTCTTTCATAATCTCAAACGATTTCTGATTCGGTTGGTGTGGGTGGGCAAACATCCCAGGATCAGCTGCGATACACTTAAGCCGTCTTTTGCTTACCATGTGTTAGCACAGGGACATTTTGCTCGACACTGGTACTATCCAAACACCAGATTGCCATACCTTAGACCCTAAAGGGACTTGACTGAAGGGCTGCCACTTACGGCTTTACACCGGTTGGCCTATCCAAAGATCCGAGAGAGTCCCAAACAATTGCTACCGAATGTTGGGCATGGAAGAGACCATGCAGGAGGGCACGATTACCATTTCTACACTCACCAGCACTTCCAGGAGCACAAACCAGCTACTGTCACTGTTGGAAGTGACGCTGGTACCGCGTACTTTGGAAGGATGGTGCAGGTTTTTGTGGATAACATTGGACCACATGAAGGTTCCAATTGTAATCAAGACCACGCTGACCTTTACCACCCGGCATGGCACTGCCGATATATAAGGACATTCTGGGAGATGTCGTGGAAACTACATAAGAAATAAGAGAAGGTTGGTGTTTGATATGTTAGAGGGATACCGCCGTGTTTTTGCAGATTGGCAATGATCTCCATCCTTCCGGCGAAAAGGAGAATTGAGATGGACTGGGGTGGTACATGCACGCCCAGCTAAAGTGGCAAAAGGACCTTACCCTATGCATTTCCAGAAGTGAAATATATGCAGGAGTACAACCCCCACCTCAAAACCTAGAGATATCTGGGGTCCCCATCGCTCATGGACTTCCGAAAGAACCTAAAGACATGCCTCTTCCAGACGAAACAGCCATGATCTCTTCTTCCTCCCTCAGGCCGGCCCTACTCAGCGTCTGGATACCCTCACGGGTGATTAGCCGGGCTGTACAAATTCACATTACAGAACTTAATATAACACAACATAACATGACACAACATTGTACACCTTTTTACCTACTCCAGTTCCAGATGAAGTGGTGTAGGCGAGTCTTATTAATGGATATCGATACATAGACACTACGGATTACACTACACCCCTCAATAACATTATTCAAAGATTATGGAAGGAATATGCTTATGTACCTTATTTCTGTATTATACTGACTACAAAACATGGCTATCACGGCCAGGACGTGCTTACACTGCCATATCTACACATGCTTAGTGATCCCAGTGGAGAAGACATCCTTACTGTCATCTATTGTATTTGACTTGGAACTTTACATTGTTTAATAAAATTGAAAAGTAAAAAAAAAAAGTGAGACTTCCAAAAATAGAATAAACAGATCTTTTCCCTACAAACAGAAACGTTTTAAACGAACAGGTCCTTTTGTAAGGAAACATCCATTATTTTAAGTGCATAAAAATGTTACAGGATGTTTCATGAATAAACCATAGCAGTTCTGCAGGGCCTTGCCATGCCAGATCCATGTTAATCCATTCATGCTGAGTGATTCAGGACTTTAAACTACAATAGTAAATTTAAATATCCCAGACATGATGTAGGCTTCCGTGCTGCCTTCAGGGTGAAACCGGTCACCTTTTGTGATCACCATGGTGGGCCCTGAGTCCACACATATCACACGTTGTGGAGATACGTGTCTCCACATTAGCAGGAGCATTGAAGGCGCATCTTCAAGAACATGTTAAAGTTTTTTATTGCACTTTATAAACCTGGAAGAGATAACGGTGATTGTTTCCAAGGTTTCCCCTGGTGGCCTCTGCCCTGCGCAGCCGCTCCTGCCAGGGGTCACTTCTTGGTTCGACGAGAACTTGAACTTTGCTTCGCATGTAAAAAAACTGGCAGGCACATGCTTTGGGCTGATGAGGAGTCTGAAGAAATTTCTCCCCTTGGTGCCATTTAAGGCCAGAGAGACGGTGGTGCGTGCACTGGTTCTCTCCCGCCTAGATTACGCGAATGCCCTCCTGGTGGGCTGCCCGGGCTACCTTGTAAAAAAATTGCAAGTGGTCCAAAACTCGGCTGCCAGACTCCTAGGGGGGTTGTCCCCCAGGCATAGTGCTCAGGCACTGCTTCGGTCACTTCATTGGCTTCCCGTTGAAACACGACTGAAATTTAAAATGCTGTCCATTGTGCAACAGGCCCTTTACGGCTTGGGTCCCTCTTATCTGCAGGACAGATTTACTTTCTACATTCCTAGGAGACAGCTGAGGCCGTCCTCCCTGCAGGTGCCCAAATTTAAGCGTCAACGGCTGGGGGGCAACTCTTTTGCCCGTAGGGCCTGCCTTGCGTGGAATTTGCTTCCCCTGACGTTGAGGGCCATCTCTGATCCTCGTCTGTTCAGGAAGTCCTTGAATACTATGCTGTTTTAATGGTCATTTGTGGTTTTGGGCTGCCTTTCTGTTGTTAGCGCCGGGACACTTCTGAGTAGCTGTGCGCTGAATAAATTAAAATAACATAACATAACATAACTTCTGATCCAACGTCACTTTGCGTGCTACGAGTTTCAAACCCACACATACAGTGGTAACATCGAAATCACAATTCCAAGAATGCAAAGTGCTGTTGACATTACATTCAGAAGTGCCTCCACGTGTCGCACCTGGCAGGGGCTGCGGAGCAGGTTTGCTTCTGCAGAAAAGGTATCATTGAACTCAGCTCCAGTGTTTACTCACTCCCTTCCTGGAGGACAAATACTGAGGGGAGCAGAAAGGGGGAGAGAAAGGCAGAGAAGGTGCGAGGGAGGGACAGGGTGAGAGCAAGAGAAGGAGAGCTTGTGGCAGGTTACAAGAGAGTGACAGGATGGGAGACAGTAAGAGAAAGAGAGTGTGTGAGACAGGGCGCCAGAACAGGAAGAGAGAGGGTGAGTATGAAAGAGATGGTGTGTGCTCTAAAATACATTTCCAGCTGTGTAGCAAGACTGTCATTGGCCCTAAAGCAAGAAAGGTAAATGACCTCTCTGAGACCCCCCCAACCCTTCTTGCTGGGCAGCATTATAAGGTCATGATTGGTGAGCAGTGGGTCTTTCACACCTTGAGCACTGGTGCCACTGCACCTGCTACACCGGTCATAGCTACATATCTGCCAGTACAATTAGGTACTGGGTAAGAGGGGGTCCTTCAGCACCCTACTGGTGATTTTTGAACTGGAGGCAGCATGCAGCCCATGGGTCAGTGGTGTAAAGAAACCTTTGGGGGCCCTAGCAAGGGATGATGAGGGGGCCACTGGCAATACCCATACACTTGAAGTGACAAGCTGAGGGGGCCACCTTTTATGCATAGAAGACTGAGGGCCCTCGCACCATGGGGGCTGCAGGGGTGTGGGTTACGCCCTTTCCATTGGTCCTCCGCCCTGCTGCAGCTCACATGCCTACTCACTGAGTTAGAGGCCACAACAGAAGAAGCAAGAGTTCCAGGAACACATCTGAACATTGTTTACAAAGCAGAGGGGTGAACTTGTGCCTGGTCCCACAGCAGCCCATCCCTGCACATCTGGTCTGGCTCCCCTGCAGACCGAGCTTTGCCCTTCCTCGTTTCAAATAACCCAATGAGTCAAGGCGTAAAATGACCCCCCACTGCCCCTGCAGGGCAGAGGGACCCGAGCTCCAGGGGGCACCCTCTGGTACAGTGCAAGGGAAGGGGCCCCTGGCCTGAGAGCTCCTGACGGGATCCAGAGTGTGGAGGGCCCCCTCTATGTACTTTGCAGGGGGGCCCCCTCAAGTTTTGTTGCACCACTGTACGATCTCTATATGTATGTGGTATTTGTATAGCACAAACCTATCCAAAAACAGCAGAACACTACAGGATGCAGTCAAAACAAGAGCATAAACTATAGCAGTGAATGTGAAACTCACAACTACCACATTCTCCAGTAAATCGGTAACTGCAAACTCTAGCCTGGCTGTACATGAACCCATGGTGCTTTCACTATTGTCATATCATGAACGCAGTGACAGCTCTCAGTAAAGGTCAATCTCCAGGCAGACCTCATAGAAGGCAGCAGTCCCAGCCAATCTCCAAGCAGACCTCGTAGAAGGCACGCTGTCCAGGTCAATCTCCATGCAGAGCCAATTCAAGTCACGCAGTCCCGGCCAATCTCCAGGCAGACCTCGTAGAAGGCACGCAGTCCAGGCCAATCTCCAGGCAGACCTCGTAGAAGGCACGCAGTGCCGGCCAATCTCCAAACAAAACTAGTAGAAAGCACACCGTGCAGGTCATTCTCAACTTGGACCTCGTGGAAGGCACTCAGTCTAGGCCAATCTCCTTTCAGACCTTGTAGAAGGCACTCAGTCAGGGCAAATCTTCACTCGGACCTCGTAGAAAGCACTCAGTCCAGACCAGTCACCATGCAGAGCTAGTGGAAAGCACTCAGTCCAGGCCAATCTTCATGCAGAGCTAGTAGAAAGCACTCAGTCCAGACCAGTCTCCATGCAGAGCTAGTGGAAAGCACTCAGTCCAGGCCAGTCTTCATGCAGAGCTAGTGGAAAGCACTCAGTCCAGGCCAATCTCCATGCAGAGCTAGTGGAAAGCATTCAGTCCAGGCCAGTCTTCATGCAGAGCTAGTGGAAAGCGCTCAGTCCAGGCCAGTCTTCATGCAGAGCTAGTGGAAAGCACTCAGCCCAGGCCAGTCTTCATGCAGAGCTAGTGGAAAGCACTCAGCCCAGGCCAGTCTTCATGCAGAGCTAGTGGAAAGCACTCAGTCCAGGCCAGTCTTCATGCAGAGCTAGTGGAAAGCGCTCAGTCCAGGCCAGTCTTCATGCAGAGTTAGTGGAAAGCGCTCAGTCCAGGCCAGTCTCCATGCAGAGCTAGTGGAAAGCGCTCAGTCCAGGCCAGTCTTCATGCAGAGCTAGTGGAAAGCACTCAGTCCAGGCCAGTCTTCATGCAGAGCTAGCGGAAAGCACTCAGTCCAGGCCAGTCTCCATGCAGAGCTAGCGGAAAGCACTCAGTCCAGGCCAGTCTTCATGCAGAGCTAGCGGAAAGCGCTCAGTCCAGGCCAGTCTTCATGCAGAGCTAGCGGAAAGCACTCAGTCCAGGCCAGTCTTCATGCAGAGCTAGTGGAAAGCACTCAGTCCAGGCCAGTCTTCATGCAGAGCTAGCGGAAAGCACTCAGTCCAGGCCAGTCCTCATGCAGAGCTAGTGGAAAGCACTCAGTCCAGGCCAATCTTCATGCAGAGCTAGTGGAAAGCACTCCGTCCAGGCCAGTCTTCATGCAGAGCTAGTGGAAAGCACTCAGTCCAGGCCAATCTTCATGCAGAGCTAGTGGAAAGCACTCAGTCCAGGCCAGTCTCCATGCAGAGCTAGTGGAAAGCACTCAGTCTAGGTCAATCTTCATGCAGAGTTAGTGGAAAGCGCTCAGTCCAGGCCAGTCTCCATGCAGAGCTAGTGGAAAGCGCTCAGTCCAGGCCAGTCTTCATGCAGAGCTAGTGGAAAGCACTCAGCCCAGGCCAGTCTTCATGCAGAGCTAGTGGAAAGCACTCAGCCCAGGCCAGTCTTCATGCAGAGCTAGTGGAAAGCACTCCGTCCAGGCCAGTCTTCATGCAGAGCTAGTGGAAAGCGCTCAGTCCAGGCCTGTCTTCATGCAGAGTTAGTGGAAAGCGCTCAGTCCAGGCCAGTCTCCATGCAGAGCTAGTGGAAAGCACTCAGTCCAGGCCAGTCTTCATGCAGAGCTAGTGGAAAGCACTCAGTCCAGGCCAGTCGTCATGCAGAGCTAGTGGAAAGCACTCAGTCCAGGCCAGTCTTCATGCAGAGCTAGTGGAAAGCACTCAGTCCAGGCCAGTCTTCATGCAGAGCTAGTGGAAAGCACTCTGTCCAGGCCAGTCTCCATGCAGAGCTATTGGAAAGCACTCAGTCCAGGCCAGTCTCCATGCAGAGCTAGCGGAAAGCACTCAGTCCAGGCCAGTCTTCATGCAGAGCTAGTGGAAAGCACTCAGCCCAGGCCAGTCTTCATGCAGAGCTAGTGGAAAGCACTCAGTCCAGGCCAGTCTTCATGCAGAGCTAGTGGAAAGCACTCAGTCCAGGCCAGTCTCCATGCAGAGCTAGTGGAAAGCACTCAGTCCAGGCCAGTCTCCATGCAGAGCTAGTGGAAAGCACTCAGTCCAGGCCAGTCTCCATGCAGAGCTAGTGGAAAGCACTCAGTCCAGGCCAGTCTTCATGCAGAGCTAGTGGAAAGCGCTCAGCCCAGGCCAGTCTCCATGTAGAGCTAGTGGAAAGCACTCAGTCCAGACCAGTCTCCATGCAGAGCTAGTGGAAAGCACTCAGTCCAGACCAGTCTCCATGCAGAGCTAGTGGAAAGCACTCAGTCCAGACCAGTCTCCATGCAGAGCTAGTGGAAAGCGCTCAGTCCAGGTCAGTCTTCATGCAGAGCTAGCGGAAAGCACTCAGTCCAGGCCAGTCTCCATGCAGATCTAGTGGAAAGCACTCAGTCCAGGCCAGTCTTCATGCAGAGCTAGTGGAAAGCACTCAGTCCAGGCCAATCTTCATGCAGATCGAGTGGAAAGCACTCAGTCCAGGCCAGTCTCCATGCAGAGCTAGTGGAAAGCACTCAGTCCAGGCCAGTCTTCATGCAGAGCTAGTGGAAAGCACTCAGTCCAGGCCAATCTTCATGCAGATCGAGTGGAAAGCACTCAGTCCAGGCCAGTCTCCATGCAGAGCTAGTGGAAAGCACTCAGTCCAGGCCAGTCTTCATGCAGAGCTAGTGGAAAGCACTCAGTCCAGGCCAGTCTTCATGCAGAGCTAGTGGAAAGCACTCTGTCCAGGCCAGTCTCCATGCAGAGCTATTGGAAAGCACTCAGTCCAGGCCAGTCTCCATGCAGAGCTAGCGGAAAGCACTCAGTCCAGGCCAGTCTTCATGCAGAGCTAGTGGAAAGCACTCAGCCCAGGCCAGTCTTCATGCAGAGCTAGTGGAAAGCACTCAGCCCAGGCCAGTCTTCATGCAGAGCTAGTGGAAAGCACTCAGCCCAGGCCAGTCTTCATGCAGAGCTAGTGGAAAGCACTCAGTCCAGGCCAGTCTCCATGCAGAGCTAGTGGAAAGCGCTCAGTCCAGGCCAGTCGTCATGCAGAGCTATTGGAAAGCACTCAGTCCAGGCCAGTCTTCATGCAGAGCTAGTGGAAAGCGCTCAGCCCAGGCCAGTCTCCATGTAGAGCTAGTGGAAAGCACTCAGTCCAGACCAGTCTCCATGCAGAGCTAGTGGAAAGCACTCAGTCCAGACCAGTCTCCATGCAGAGCTAGTGGAAAGCGCTCAGTCCAGGTCAGTCTTCATGCAGAGCTAGCGGAAAGCACTCAGTCCAGGCCAGTCTCCATGCAGATCTAGTGGAAAGCACTCAGTCCAGGCCAGTCTTCATGCAGAGCTAGTGGAAAGCACTCAGTCCAGGCCAATCTTCATGCAGATCGAGTGGAAAGCACTCAGTCCAGGCCAGTCTCCATGCAGAGCTAGTGGAAAGCACTCAGTCCAGGCCAGTCTTCATGCAGAGCTAGTGGAAAGCACTCAGTCCAGGCCAATCTTCATGCAGATCGAGTGGAAAGCACTCAGTCCAGGCCAGTCTCCATGCAGAGCTAGTGGAAAGCACTCAGTCCAGGCCAGTCTTCATGCAGAGCTAGTGGAAAGCACTCAGTCCAGGCCAATCTTCATGCAGATCGAGTGGAAAGCACTCAGTCCAGGCCAGTCTCCATGCAGAGCTAGTGGAAAGCACTCAGTCCAGGCCAGTCTTCATGCAGAGCTAGTGGAAAGCATTCAGTCCAGGCCAGTCTTCATGCAGAGCTAGTGGAAAGCGCTCAGTCCAGGCCAGTCTTCATGCAGAGCTAGTGGAAAGCACTCAGCCCAGGCCAGTCTTCATGCAGAGCTAGTGGAAAGCACTCAGTCCAGGCCAGTCTTCATGCAGAGCTAGTGGAAAGCACTCAGTCCAGGCCAGTCTCCATGCAGAGCTAGTGGAAAGCACACACTGTCAGTCACTCACCATGCCTAGATGCAACAGGATGCTCGCTTCGCATCGTAGGGGTGGGGCTGCCGTAAAGCAGCAGTCTGGCTGTTGCTTAAATCAGTCAAGTCGTAAGTATGATACAGTGACTGGGAAAGTAGGACAGCCTTCCCTCTCTCTTCTCCTCGTTTCCTGCTTCAACCATGCACCCTGCTCCCTCCCTGTGAGTGTCTCTATGTCTGTCTCACTATATCTAACTCGGTGTCACCGCTCTCTACCTTTCTACCTTTTCTTCTTTACATCACCTCTCTCTTTCTCTGCCATCTCTCTCTCCCTACCTTGCTCACCGACCGTTACCTCTCTCACTGCTTTGCCTCCCTCCTCTCCCCTCTGCCGATCTTTCTCTCTCTTTACATCTCTCCTCTTTACCTCACCTTTCCCTTCTCCGTCTTTCTCTGCCTCTTTATCTTGTCATATCTCATCTCTCTTTACCTCACCAATCACTAAACTCACGCTTTTCTCGCGACGTCACTTCTCTCCCTTTCCTTTTGTCTCTGACTACCTCCGTCAGCTCTCTACCACCCTCTGCCCCTCTCTCACTCCCCTCTCTCGGCCTCACCTTTCTTTGTCTCATATTCCTTGCTGCACCTCACCGCAGTCTCCATCCTCTCTTTTAAACACTGTCTCTCAACCTCTTCCCACGCCTGCCCCTCAGTTCTCTCTTCCCATTTCACCTCCTCACACCTCTCTTCCGTCTACCTGACCTGTCTCTCAGATTCATCTCTTTACCTCACCTTTCCTTCTCCATCTCCCTATACCTCTCTTCTCTATCTCTTCCAGGTCTCTCTGCCTCATCCTCTCTCTACTTCTCCTACCTCCGTCCGTTTCTCTTTCCCAGAGCCGGATGCCAATGTATTTTCAAAGAACCGTACACATCCAAAGAGGAGAAACAGGACAAGGAAGGGGAGGGGATGTAGGAGGACATGATCTGATGGGATGGGGGAAATACTGCGAGGGGAGCCTTGATTTCCCCTGTTGCAGTTGTGAAGGTGGGTTTATTTGTGACTGGGGTGATTTTGAGGTAATATTATGCACCAGTCCACCCCCCCCCCCCCCCCCAGCACCCGTCTAAGTCACCCTTATTGTGCCTTCGCCACAAAGAGTGCGCGGCTTGGTAAGACTTTGAATTCCAAATTAAATCTTATTGTTGCTGCCAAAAACTGAGGATACAGGTGCAGCGAGAAACGGGTCGGGGCAAGGCCTGTTCAAGATCGTTTGTGAAACTGTGCTGGCAGATGCCGAGACGCTTAGGGGCATATTACACAGGGAGTGGCGGAGCGTGTCGTTAGCCTCCTGGGCTTAACGCCTCTCATCGCCACTTCGGAAGCGCCAGGCTGCACCATATTATCAAGGATATGCCCCAGCCTGGCGTTCCGCCCTGCGATGGCGCTAAGTCTCACGACTTAACGCCAACGCAGGCACCTGTGCCCCAGAGTGCAAGGGTGTCTGCGAGCAGGGAGGTTTGTTTATGTACAGCAAGGTGTCCCTTCCTGCACATAAATAAACCTAAAAGGCCAGTTTGTAACTTACAGCACACATGTAAGTTACAAAATGGCATTTAAAAAAAGGTTTGTTTATGCACAGGGAGGGACACCTTCCTGTACATAAACAAACCTAAAAGGCCAGTTTGTAACGTATATGTGTGCTGCTTCATGCAGCACACATGTAAGTTACAAAATGGCATTTAAAAAAAGGTTTGTTTATGCACAGGGAGGGACACCTTCCTGTACATAAACAAACCTTGGCATTTTGCTATTTCCAGGTGTGCTGCACAAGGCAGAACACATGGAAAAAGAAAAACAAGGAGAAATTAAGCATTTTTCCTCGTTTCGCCACCTTAAGACCAGGATTTTCCAGGTCTTAAGTTCGGCGCTGCCACCTATTATCGCCTCTCTTGATAATAGGTGGCAGCATCGAAGTGAATGGGTATTGCGGTGGAACGCCCACCGCAACACCCACTGCACGCCCCTGTACATAAACAAACCTTGGCATTTTGCTTTTTCCAGGTGTGCTGCACAAGGCAGCACACATGGAAAAAGAAAAACAAGCATTTGCAATGCAATAGGTCTCGCAGTTACGAGACTTTAAGCTATTGGCATTGTAAATGATTATGCCTTTTATTTAGGTTTTGAAAACAAAAATAAAAGCCATTATCATTTGCAATGTCAACAGTTCAAACTCGCGTACATGCGAGACCTATTGCATTGCAAATGCTTGTTTAAAAATGCATCTGTGAGTATTTAACTTGCAGCTAAACAGCACTGGTAATCCTCTGAGCCACTATAACCAAGCAGGGCCGTGTAACTATGGCGTGCATGCCACATGAGCGCGGCTTGAACACACAAATCCTGCAGCCCGAGGAGCGCTGCGCGCTGCCTCCGCTCTGATCCCTCGCGTTTCCCGGGGAGTTCCTTCTCGCAATCCAGTGTGGGCGGACGCAAGTCTGGCGGCTTTCAGGATTCGTTTTGTCATTGCGGTGGTTCTGCTGCTCATTGGTGCATTGTTCATCTGATCAGCTGTCACACTGACATACTGCTGCCTGCTCTGCGATCTGTTCCTGCTAAGATGTTGCAGCCATAAGAGGAGCGGCGGAGGGGCTCGCTGGAGGGGAGAGGGGGAGTGTTCTATTATTTCTGAAGGAAGTGTATAATATGCTCAGCCATTGCCAAACGGATGGAATTCCTGCTCTGCATTTAAATGAATATCTCGCAGTTTAGCAGGTAGCGCGAACTTCGAACTATAAGCTGCTCCTGTCTTCCACGCCCTCTCCGCACCCCTTTTCGTAGCTAAATTCTTATTTCGCCGTGTGTTGCCGACGCAGGCATTTCCAGGTCCATCAGCTTGCGTTGCATGCTTCTATTCTGGAGTGCACCGAGCTAGCCGAGCCACGATATTCTCTCAGATGAATTTGCATGTCCACGGGTCTATTGTGGGCGCATTTACCAGTTTGTAAACACATCAAAGGATGGGAATTTGGGAGAACCCGATTTCCAGGGCGATGTGAAATTATTGGCCTGGATTCTGTTTGGTGACCGTATGCAGGTTTTTTTTAAAAGGATGAATGCAGGCAAAATGCTTTGTATGACAGGCTAGAAACCACAGAGCACGGAGCCTGAATGAGCATATCTCAAACAGTTAATGAATTTCTGCCAGGCTACATCTTGGATTGTGGTAAATGACTTCCCTTAAAAAAAAAAACCCTTAGCAGTCAGGAGGGTGGTGCGAGTATCTGCGGGCTGATGCAGCTGGAATTGATTCATGGCAGAAAAGAAAAGAAGACATAGACCAGAAGAGTTTTAATGTTCGATGGTAATTAACGAGATCTCAACAGGACATCTGCAAAGTGTGTCTTTTCCTCCTTCGGGGGTTGCTTTTTCAGCCAGACACTATATTTTGTTCATTTGGGATGGCCACAGCGTGACTGGAAACTTTTCAGCAGCTTAGAGAAAAGCCTTGTTTTCAAATGTCAAATACTCTTTCTGCCCGATATGCCCTTAAGGAAATTAAGCAGCGTTCCTATCAGAACCCATGGCGAAAAGAGGGGACTATTTTTCTAAAGCGCTCTATAATTATTTGAAGCGCGTCGTGGCAATTGCACTACGTTACTTCCAACTATGTGGCTTGTATTTTGAACAGATACACTTTACAGACAAGCCTCGCGCCGCATGATAGAAACACATGTTATAACAAGACAAGCCCGGCGGAGCGTGGCGCGCGCGCTTGGCGAGGGCGGGGGAGCGCATTCCAGGTGGGGGAGCGGTCCCTTTGAAGTGCGATGCCAAACGGATTGCATGGCGGCACGATGCACGTGATTGTGCGTGTGCTGGCCATGCAATCTGCTTTTCGGAGCACTTTTGGGAGCCCCTTACAATAGTCTCGCTTTGCGATCGCTTATGCGATAGCAAGGCGAGACCTAACAAGGAGAAATGAAGCATTTCTCCTCATTTCGCCACCTTAAGACCAGGATTTTCCTGGTCTTAAGTTCGGCGCTGCCACCTATTATCGCCTCTCTTGATGGTGGCAGCATCGAAGTGAATGGGTGTTGCGGTGGAACGCCCACCGCAACACCTACTGCACGCCCCTTTCACGCTAATTTTAGCGTGAAAGGGGCCCTATTACCAAGGCAGCATTAAGCCACTTAACGTGGCTTTTAGCCACGTTATGTGGTTTAACGCTGCCTTGGTAATAGGGCGCTGACCCTATCGCCACCACAACGTCACAAAAAAGTGACATTGGGGTGGCGATAGGGGCTTGGTAATATGCCCCTTTAACTTTCGGCTGTTTTTGTGTGTCCCTGTTTCTGAAATGTTAACTTATTATTCACTGTTGTTTATCATCACAAGGGCTTGAATTTAAAAGCATTCTGAATATGGGGCTCTAAAATATGTCTTGCGTGGGGCCCCCAAAAACTGAAGTTGGCCCTGGAAGCATTGCTTTGATTGGCACCTCTTAAACTGCCTCGTATAACCAGGGGTTCAAAGTAGGCATGTCCCACAGCAAGTGTTACACTCATCTGGTGAGGCAGGCTGGCGTTATTGCATCATATATGCATTGTGATGACGTCCTTCAGAAACAATAGTTGTTGCTCTCTAACTAATGCAGTGTCCACCTGCTGGTTGCCTTCGACCAATCAGAATGTCAATCTCTTGTGTGATGAGGACCCCTCCTCCCCCCCCCCCATCTCACTTCTCCACCCAGCCCTGACCAGCCTATGTTGGGACGCACCCATTGATTGAACACATTTCCCCATTTGAAGCCTGCCCCCTTCTGGACAGTGTACTCTCTTTCCCTTTTCTGCATGCAGTACATTCCTGCATCACTGGGGGGAGCACCTGCCATAGATGATCCACATAGAGAGGGAAGCCAGCCACAGCAGAAGACCCCTCTACACTGCTGAGGGTCCATGAATCGGGCCGGATGGCCGTTCACTCACACAATACCGTGGTAAAAAATATTGCTGACAAAAATATTATTTGCCACAATATTGTGCTCCTATGACTATGATTAGTTACAATAGTAAGTACAAAAATATCGGGAAAAAATATTGTAGACACTAATATTGTGTTTGAAGTAGTGAATGCGAAATATATTTTTTTTACATTATTTTATTTATTGGTAATTTCACGGTACAGCAAAAACATAGAACTTTCAGCATTCATATTGTACGATCTATTAGTACCAAATAAGGAAAAAACTGAAAAAAGAAACAGAACAGAGACACATATACAGAGCATTTCCTCAAAGAAGAATCACACAGGTTGCTCTTGTCCTGGCAGCTGTCCAGCATCGACAAATCAATTCGGGATTGTTACATTTCGCATCCTTAGTCCTTTGTTAAAAAAAATATATATATACATATATATATTCCAGTGGGTTAGTCTATGTGTGGGTTATCTGAAGTGTCGACGGGGCTTTGACATTCATGTCCTCACTTTTTAAAGTCCACATTTTCCCAGCTAGGTGGCGGCTGGTACACTCGTCGCGCATACCCGGAGTTTGACACTGAGGAGAAATTTTGCGGATATAGTTCATTCAGATTCTTCCGACTGTGTCTGCAAATAATCCTCTAATGGGTGCCATATATTTTTGGGACGTGAGGTGTGGGGCTGCAGAGTGGTATATATGTCGCTAGTCGTGTTGCAGTATACTAAGTGGCGAATCCAGGCCCTCACCGTTGGGGCCTGCGTGCCTCCCCAAGGTAACAAAACCTGCCGTTTGGCAATCAGCAGGGCAATGGCAGTGAAGCAGCTTGACATAGCCCAGTAAGGCCATCAATGGAGTGGGTTGTAGTGTATGACCAATCATCAAGGATAAGTGGCGGAAGACCTCCCCCAATACGCCAGGCCAGGTGTGAGAAGTCCGCACATTCCGTGGCACATCTTGCGCATGTGTGTGTTTTGGTTTGGTCTAGCTTGGCTAGCAGGTAAGGTATTGCATATGCTCTGTGTAAGTATTTAAAATGTAACAATTTATGCCAATGGTTATTACAGCAGTAAAACCACATCTGGTCCGGTATGGAGAACCCAAGGTCTGGTTCCCAGGCCTCGTGTGCCTTTATCCCAACCCTGGGCCGAAGTGTTAGGGCTAAACGATATAGTTGGGCTACAAGATGGGTCCCGTCTGCCCCTGAAATAATGAGTGTGAGTGGAGAGAAGTCCACTGGCTCCTGTGGAGCAGATGGGAGTCCCCGGCTGATCGTTCTGCGTACCCTGTGGAGTATAAAGTTGTCCATATATGGTGCATCGCGGTTCGCTGTCATGTCATCTACTGTACAGAATTTTGTGTCTTTAAAAAAATCACCTATGGTTTGTATACCATATTTACCCAGTATATGCTTAGTTAGCGTTTCCACTGTCAGGTGAATCCAGGGGTTGTCTAGTGGCAATGGTATGTGTGGTGAGTAAAGACGCTCAGCTTGTCGATATCTTTGTAGTTTGGTCCAAGCCCAAAATGTGGTTTGCAAGGTTTGTATCTCGGCTGGGTTCCGGTCCAACCCCTGGGGTATAATAAGTATGAAAAGAGTATTTAACTACACTTAGTTACTAATTAATACACTTAGTTACTAATTAAGTAATATAGGTAGAAGTCAGGGACCCCGAAACCCCCCCTTTGAAATGGCATGGTTAGCGGGCTCCATCTAATACGCAGCTGTTTGCCTGCCCATACAGGCCTAATAAGCAGTCCGCACAGTGTGTCAAAAAATGTAGTTGTTAGGGCGATAGGAATATTAAGGAACAAATACAAAAAGTGTGGGAGAACTACCATTTTAATGATGGCGATCCTGCCCGCTATTGATAGTGGAAGCTTAATCCAGCGTTCAGCCTGTGCAGTAAGCGTATCTATCGCCAGTCTGTATTTTAGCCTGATCACTTCAGGGGCACTAGGATGTAGGAAAATGCCCAGATATCTTGGAGGATCGGAGCAGCAAGTCTATAGTGAATTGAGTGGTGGCCTGTGTAAGAGGAAAGGCCTCCGATATATTCCAGTTGATGGTAAGGCCAGAGAATACTCCAAAGCGCTCCACCTGCCAGAGCAGGGGGGAAGGCTAGCAACGGGCTCTCTGACAAACAACATTACGTCATCCGCATAAAAAGAGGCTAGGAGCAGTCCACTGTGAAATCGCATTCCACACTGCAGGTGTCGTTCCTGTGGATCCATGGCAATAATAAATAGTAGGGGCGATGGCGGACATCCCTGCCGGGTGCCACGCGTTAGTTTGAATTGCCCAGACATCCCACCATTTACCCACATGCGAGAAACCAGGGCAGTATAAAGCAGGCATATCAGGCTGGAGAAGCCGTCTGGGACTCCCAGCTGTAAAGCGTGGCATACTGGAAGGACCACTCCAGTGAATCAAATGCTTTTCCAGAGTCTAACCAAATTGCAGCTGCTGGAAGTGTGGGCTCCAGCTGGTTGAGTACCGCAAACACTTCCCGGAGATTCCCCGAAGTTCACCGATTTGGTACAAACCCTGCCTGGAATGGGCAAATTATTTTGTCCACCGGCAAGGATAAGCGGGTGGCTAGAACTTTGGCAAAAATCTTATAATCATGATTCAATAACGATAAAGGTCTGTATGACGCACATCTGTGTGCGGTTTATTAGGTGTGAGTAAGAGTGTGACTATTGCCTGCTGCATGGTGGTGGGGAGTGCCCCCTGCTCCATAGCCTCCGCATATACCACCAGTAGCCGGCGGGCCAAAAGGGTCTTATAGGCCTTGTAAAAGTCCTCTGTCAGGCTGTCCGATCTAGGGGCCTGACCACTACCTAGGGCATCTCTCGCTTGTGTGATTTCATCTACTTCAGTGGGCGTCACAAAAAATTGGCGTTGTCCCTCGTCAATCCAAACCATTGCCACCTCATCAAGGTAGTTCGCAAGGGTATCTCCTGTCGGGGGATCCTGCGGTGTACAGAGCTTGATATAATAGGAGAGACAGGTAGCGGCAACTTCCTCTCCCTCTACAAGCGATGTCCCATTTTCTAGTTCAATTTGCGTAGCATAAAACGACTGATAATTAGGGCAAAGTAACCTGGACAACATACGCCGAGGCCGCTCGCCCTCACCGTACGTCTATGCCCTGGCATATTTGCAAATATAATTGACCTCAGATGCCACTATCTCCTGAAATTCTGTTAGTAGCAACGCTTGTTTATGCATTGCCTGTGAGGAGTCCCCCGCTTGAGTGGTTCTATCAATCTCCATGGTTTCCCTTCCACCACTTCCATCTCCCCACAAATAGATCTCAGCACTCCTGCCTGCTTAGCAATGCATATTCCCCTGATATACACTTTGAAAGCTTCCCACAGGGTGGACTGCAGTTCCACAGTACCTGTGTTAAGCTGAAAGTACTCAGTTACTCAGTTGTAGCGATTCTGAACTCACTTCGAAACACCTCACTTAGAAGAGCTTCTGATGGGAACTGCCAGGAAGCATGGGGGTAAGTCATATTGGGGATGGTCAGTGTTAAAGACACAGGCAAGTGGTCCGACAGTGTGCGTGGGTGATGATCGATTGAAGTAGCTGCTACTTGGAGGTGGGGAGAAAGATACCAATGATCTATTCAAGACCAAGTGCCATGCGGAGCCAAATGGAATGTGTACTCCCACTCCGCAGGATGATGGGCCCTTCAGGGATCTCTGAGAAGAAATGACTGCATGAGGGAGGTGAGTGCCTGAACTGCATGAGGTTTGGTAGTCTATTGTGCGCTCGTTATATTAATCGTTGGGTCTAAGGTGAGGTTGAAGTCTCCCCCATTAGGATATAGTCAATCTCTAATCGGGTCATGTGTTCCGCTATGACGGGGAAGAAATCAGTGGAATCTATATTTGGGGCATATATATTGACCAGAAGGATCTGGTCAGCCCTCATCACGCCCTCCTTCAAAAAGTATCATCCCTTTGCATCAGCCTCCACCTCTCGGACACGAAAAGGAAGCAATTTATGAATCAGATATATAGTCCCCGAGAGTAAGTTCTATAATTGGCGAATCAATTGTACCCCCACGTAACTGCAAATCGGTGTGTGGGCTGAGGGACATAATGAGTTTCCTGCAAAAAGGCAACTTTTATGGCATATCTGGTCAGATAGGACAAAATCTGACGTCCCTTTCGGGGGTTAGAGAGCCCTCTGACGTTCCACATCAGACACTTCAGCAATAGTCCCCTTTGCTACATGACTAATGGGGGTGTTTATCTGAGAATATGATGCTTGTACCCATACTCAGATGTGTGTTATGTTCCTGCTGGCACCGCCATGTTAGGTTTGATCTGTATAGTAAAACTTGCAAACATAAACTTTCGAAACAACTCAACTACTCCCCCCCCCCCCCACAGCGGACACCTAGGAAACGGGATAACAATGATTAAAAACATGTCTTAATAAAAAGAATTATGTGATAAAATCATCATCAATATATATATATAGCCTTGCAGAATAAAGCTCACTCGGGAAACAGATGGATTTACTGTAAAGTTTCCGAATGACGCATTTTGACCATCTCACTGTCTTGTCACATGGAAATTAGCAGCCATACAGAAGTGTGTTTAAAGCAGAAGTGAACACACAGAACAGATGCAGTGCTTATGTAGCCAAGAAGCCCTGTGGCAGCTATCTTACAATTGAGTCATGTCAAGCATAATGCCAATGACGCTGCAAGATATAATAATAATTAATGTTAGAAGGCCACATGAAGTGATATCCAACAACATTTTCTTCTTCAACGTGTCCCTGTACAGACAGGCACTCGGCACCACTATGGGAACTTGTCTTGCGCCAAGTTTTGCGAATTTGTTCCTAAGGTGGTGGGAGGAGGAACTCTTCAGTAATACCGATGGTTTTCCTGAACTTGAGCAAGTCGTACTGTGGCTTAGATATATTGATGACTTGTCTTCATTTGGAGAGGTGCCAAGCAGTAGGCTAGGCCAAGAAACTTTGCAGTAAATCCATTTGTCTAGGCGTCTGTGTCCTGACTGAGCTTTGTGATTAACCCACCAGTGTGCTCTGCCAACACTTTGCTCCACCCCTCCATGGGTTATAGGCTCCAAGAGGAGCTGCTTATATATATATTCACTGAAAAAACCATAGGTTTCAGGGGCGTTATAGTTAGCTGGACTTTTCACTCGTACAAAACCATTGAAATTCCCCCGTTATAGTTAGTTCAGCTAACTATAACTCGTGCGCCCGCAATGCACTGCTGATGACGTCACATATTACATCACTCATGACATGGTCAGTGACATCACTCATGACATCACTGATGACATCTCAAATGACATCACTGATGACATCACTGATGACATCATCCAGTGAATGTGTGTTTTTCTGAAAATTGCATATGTTTTATATATGTATATCTCAAGGTCGATGGAAGAATAAATGGGTATATAAGTGTCTAAATGGATGATTTGTTTTTGAAAAATTGATTGTATAACTGACTGATTAAGTGTATCTTAGTGAATACATGGCTTAGTGAGTAATGTTTAAATATGTAAATATCTGTATCAGTCTCTCACTTTGTGTATAAGTGGCTGCATGGGTTGGTGAGTAGCTACATGAGTGTCTAAATAGGTTATTAGTTGTTTTTTTGAGTATCAGTATGAGTGTCTGAGTGTCTGTATGGTTCGGTGGGGGGTATTACGTAGTGCATAAGTGCATGAATGAGTGACTCACTGTTTGTATGTGTTGAAGACAGCATGTGTGCAGGACTGTATGGGTGGATGAGTGTTTGCATGGGTGTGTTAGTGAGTGAATGACTGTCTCAATAGTGTCTTTATGAGTAACTACATATGTTTTAAACTAGTATATGTGACTATTGGTGTATATAAGTGAGTATATGTGAGAGTGAGAGATTGAAAGAGTTCCTGTATGAAGAAGTATGTGTTTCTATAAGTGATTGTTTAAAAGACTAAGTATGTGTAAGTTTCTGTAGAAGTAAGTGTGGTGGTGTGTGTATAACTGTATATGCAAGTAAATGGATGTTTGATTCTTTATTAGCATGAGTGACTATGTGTGTGAGTAACTCTATGGATGAGTGGCGTTGTGTAACAGGATGTATAGGTGTATGAGTACATATGATGAGTGAGTACATGTATGAGTGACTGTATAGGACTGTTGGTGAATGAGTGGATGTGTATGTGGATCTTAGAATTACTGAATAGGTTGTTGTAACTGATATTGGTATGTCCATTGTTTTGAAAATGTTAGTTTCTATTTTTGAATGTGTGTATCAAAGGTTATATTAGGGGGAGAGGAGGTCTGCCACTCTATCACAAAGATGATGTCATCAGTGATGTCATTTGAGATGTCATCAGTGATGTCATGAGTGATGTCACTGACCATGTCATGAGTGATGTAATATGTGACGTCATCAGCAGTGCATTGCGGGCGCGCAAGTTATAGTTAGCTGAGCTAACTATAACGGGGGAATTTCAATGGTTTTGTAGGAGTGAAAAGTCCAGCTAACTATAACGCCCCTAAAACCTATGGTTTTTTCAGTGAATTTCTAAGGTTTTTTAAATGCTAATTCCTATTATAACGTGCCTGAAACCTATCGTTTTTTCAGTGAATTTCAAAGATTTTTTAAATGCTAATTTCTAACTATGGCTTCAGAGATAGGACATGTGAAGAAAGAAGAAAAAACGCACAGAAAGAAAAAAAAGAAATGCAGAAAGAAGCAACAGAAGTCCTCAAAGACGAAGAAAAGTGCAGGAAGAAGGATAACGTGCAGAAAGATCAAACAGAAGAACAGAAAGAAGCCTTGTTGCAAAATCATCCTGTACCCTCAACTTTTTCCGACGGATACTGGTGTTAACTGAGTCTGACTAACCAGTCCTAGAGCCAGTGCTATGTTAAAAGACACTCAGAATACAGTGAAAACACCTACATACAATAGAGAACACTATGCGTTGGGGTCCCCCTGTGATCAGCATAACCTCCTCTGTTGGCCCCTAGTATATAATAGGGCAGGTGATTAAAACTACCTCTTAAAACGTGCCACAGGGCGTATTTGCACACGTCACCTCAGGCCCCGTCCCCTCACTTCCCCACTGTGTAAACATGCCCTGTGGCCGTTTTAAATTGGGAGATTAAGTCCCCTTGAATCCTGAGGGTCCCTAGGGTCCAACTAGACCACTAGGTACCTCCAGTAAGCGCCACAGAGCTGCGTTGCAGAGAGATGTAAAAAGGGGCACGGCCTAGACCACCTCTCTGTAACGCAGCGCAGTTGCGCTTACTGGAAGCACCTGGTGGGATAGTTGGCCCCCAGGGTCCCTCAGGATTGAAGGGGAATTATTTCCCCAACTTAAAACACGCCACAGGGCTTGTTTGAACATGTTAACTCAGGCCCCGTCCCCTCCCTTCACCACTGTGTAAACACGCCCTGTGGCCGTTTTTAGTTGGGAGATTAAGTTCATTTGAATCCTGAGTGTCCCTAGGGTCCAACTAGCCCACTAGGTACCTCCAGTAAGCGCCACAGAGCTGCATTGCAGAGAGGTGTAAAAAGATGCACGGCCTGGACCACCTCTCTGCAACGCAGCTCAGTGGCGCTTACTGGAAGCACCTGGTGGGCTAGTTAGCCCCCAGGGGCCCTCAGGATTGAATGGGAATTATTTCCCCAACTTAAAACGCGCCATAGGGCGTGTTTGCACACGTCACTTCAGGCCCCGTCCGCTCCCTTCCCCACTGAGTAAACACGCCCTGTGGCCGTTTTTTAAGTTGGGAGATTAAGTCCCCTTGAATCCTGAGGATCCCTAGGGGCAAAATAGCCCACTAGGTACGTCCAGTAAGCGCCATTGCAGAGAGGTGTAAAAAGGGGCACGGCCTGCACCATCTCTCTGCAGCGCAGAGCAGTGGCGCTTACTGGAAGCCCCTGGTGGGCTAGTTGGCCCCCAGGGTTCCTCAGGATTGAAAGGGAATTATTTCCCCAACTTAAAACGTGCCACAGGGCGTGTTTGCACATGTCACCTCAGGCCCCGTCCCCTCCCTTCAACACTGTGTAAACGCGCCCTGTGGCCGTTCTAAGTTGAGAGATTAAGTCCCCTTGAATCGTAAGGGTCCCTAGGGTCAAACTAGCCCACTAGTACCTCCAGTAAGCGATACACAGAGCTGCGTTGCACAGAGGTGTAAAAAGGGGCGTGGCCTCAGAACACCTGTCTGCAACGCAGCTCCCTGGCGCATACTGGAGATACCTGTTGGGCTAGTTGGCCCTCAGGGACCCTCAGTATTGAAGGGGAATTAATTCCCTAACTTACAACTGGCCAGGGGGTGCGTTTGCAGAGTGCTGCTAGGAGGGGGTGTGGCCTCCGGCGCGATGCCGGTCTTTTATTTATTTTATTTTTTTAAGAAGGAGGGCTGTGTGGCCCCCTTCTTTTTCTAATTTACTGGCCCTGGGGACCCCATCCCCCAGGGCCTGCACCCTAATTTTTTTGTTTAAAAAAAAAAAATTGGCCCTCCCAAGGCCTTAATCGGCCCCGGGGACCCCAACCCCCGGGTCATGGCCTTTTTTTTTTTTTATTCTTCAGGATGGGGCTGCGTTGCCCCCCTCCTCAGGCCACTTATGGCCCCGGGGACCCCATTCCCCGGGGCCGGCCTTAGTTTTTTATTATTTAAAAAAAATATATATTTATAGAAACACTTAGGACATGCTGGACAAACCGTATGTACCTATCACCATGACGATTTGCGTGATAATCATTAAAAGGCAACTATGCATAGAATGAATCCACATGGAATGTATTTACACCGCTAGTGAAGCTCTGACGTGTCTGACGCCCTACGGTGTCTAATCCCGGCTCCCCCGCCGGTGGGTACTCTCCAGGTAGACACCCTTGTCGTTTATTTATACAAACATGGGTAGCTATTGACGGGCACATTTAATATAAACGCACACCAAGCCATTCAAAGGGGATTCAACAAAAATTCGACCAAACTATGCAAGAAACCCCCCTCTCGGTTAATAAAACACACATCCACCGCCGGATGTGTAATACTTTTTATTTAACTTTCTGGAAAGGAGACGAACCTCACTTGAGAGTCACAGTGTGCTCCTGGCTGAGCCCAATGCTGTGTTACACCCACCAGTGCCCGCCGAGTGCCTCACTCCTCTGTGTTTTATTCCACCAGCTAGTGCGTATGCTATGACACTCTCTAGCCCATGTGCACTGTAACACCACCCCGTGAATATGTCGTGCCACACTTGCCTTCGCACGGGTTATTTGGCCCCATCTAACGTGCCTTCCTCGATACCTATGTTATAACGCACAGCGCTATGCCATACATATTACAATCTGGGATCCATATCTTTGTCACAGTGCATATGCAACGTTACACTCCCCAGCACATATTTTATATTACAACTTTAGAGACTAGTTAGGTTACACAAAACTGTCCTGTGAATATTGCACTCCAAGGCGCATATCGCATAGCACGCGCTAGTGCCTGTGCTATCTCGCGCTCTCCAATGAATCTGTCATTGCGCACAATGTATTGCATATTATATTTCACACCCCGGTTCATCTTATATCACACTTTTTGGTGCATAGTTTATACCATATACTATATCTAGTTTTCATTTTCAATCGTGCTCTCAGGACTATGTTCTATATAACACTGCATCCACCTACCCTTTTCACGGACATTACATTTTGCGATGTGGGGTGGAGGGTCAGGGGGTGTTTCTGCCAAGTGAGCCCGGAGTCACAGTCACAAACGTCCTCTTCTTCCTGAATAAAAGTGAGATTATGCTGCATACTTGTTCATATTTTAAGTAGTTCGCACAGACACACATTTTAAAAACAATAAAGTTCCTAATACCCACCTTCTCTGAACAGTTAGCTTGCTGCCCCATCCACCTCCTCCCTATCCTCTGTTGTCTGAATCCATGGACTAGCCTCCTCACTCCTGCCATGCATGGTCTGATGTGCTGACACTGCCCTCCATTTAGCATGATGTACCAGTCCACACCTCCTGCCCTCCATTGCCCAATTCTATGGCCCATCATTGACCTCCTGCTTAGCCTCTGTGCTGAGCTTGCTGCCCCTATTCTCCTTCCCCCTGCCCTCCGATGTCTTTGTGCATGCCCCTGCTCCATCCTTTTTGCCCACCATGTTCCATGGACCTGACACTCCTATCGTCTCTGAGTGTTCTGTTGAGCTGCCACTTCCCTCCCACCTGCCTAGCATTGTCAGATGACTGTAACCTGTCCCTGCCACCTCCACCCTGCCTGTCCACATGCCATGCCCCTATCCCCTTCCTCCTGTCCTCCATGGTCCATTTTACTGCCACGCCCTTCTGCCCTCCCTGGTCTGTTGTGCTGCAACTGCTCCTCCTGCCTGCCCCGTGCGGTCTGTTGTGAGGCCCCTTCCCCTGAACTCTCTTGTCTGTGCCCAGGTCCTGACCCTCCCTTCTATCCTCCATGGTCCTTTGTGCATGCCCCTGCACCCTCCTTCTTGCCCATCATAGCCATTGTGCTGCCACTAACCCTCCTGCTTGCCATGCATGGTCTTCTGTGCTGCCATGGCCCCTCCCACCTTCCCTGTGTAGTCAGCTAGCTGCCCCTGACCCCCTCCCACCTTCCCTCCATGGTCTGTGTGTATGACATCATAGTCTCATTGTTGCTCTCCACGGTGTGTCTTGTTTCTAGTGCCCATCCTGCCTGACCTCCATGGTCATCTTGCTGCTCCTGCCCTGCCCCCTTGCCCCAAGCCCTCTGTTTCCATGTGCAGACCCCTATTCCCTCCCTCCTGGCTTGCCTGTTCCATTGTAATGCCCCTGATCCGTCCCTCCTGCCCTTTATGGTCTGTTATGTGGCAGCTTTCTCTCCTGTCTGTCCATTATGGTCAGCTAGCTACCATTGCCTCTTTCCCCTCTCTTCTCTGTTGTCCATGTGCATGGTCCTGTCCCCTCCCTATTGTTTTCCATGGATTGTTGTGATGCACTCCCGTCCCGCATGCCCTGTAGGGTCAGTTTGGTGCACCTCTCCATGTCCCTCCTGTCCTCTGTTATCCGAGTCCATGTCCCTACCCCAATTCCTCCTGCCTACCATGATCCAATGTACCATACTTGCAAACATTTTGAACTTGGTAAGAGGGAGATTTTGAAAAAAAACTGGGGTATTGATTTTCCCCTTTGAGTTACATTAAAAAAGAGGAAATTGTAGACAGGAGACAGATCAAGTAAAGCCCATTTGAGCTTAAAAACATTGGACGTTTCCTGGCTGAAACGGGTCTGTTGGCATGTATGGTTGTGCTACCACTGCCTCTTCCTTCTGCCCACAATGGTCTATTATATTGCCACAGCCTCTCTTGCCAGTCCTGTATTGTTGGTTTGTTGCCCCTGCCCCCCTTTCCTTTTTTGTTATTTTTTTTTTTGTTAATATTCCACAAAAAGAAGCAGATAACAAACAATTGAAATAAAAGCATACCAATACATATTTTTTTAAAATATTTTTTTAACATCATATATATAATAAGTACATAAGGAATAATAACTAATAATAATAAAAACCAATATAGGAAGGAATCTATTTAAGGCTCATCACAAATAGCAAAACAAAAGAAAATTAATCAGTGAAATAATCCTTTAGCGGATGCCAGATAGCAAGGCCAAATTTCATTTTACGTGGTTTTGTAAGCAAATACATACTAGTTTCCAAATTATACAAGTTAAATAATTTGGCGCACCACAATTCAAAGCTCGGAGCCTGAGGTTGCAGCCAAGCTGTAGCTATTGATCGGTCGCCAGTAGATAATTATAGTCGGTCGCCAGTAGATAGTTATAGTTAGGACCGAGTTCCCATAGGAAATCTGAAAATTCTATTTTGAATAACTTTGGAGCCGGTTGACTTATCTTTGTGAAATTTTCAAAACTAATGGGGCGCTCCGCTCAGCTCCTACCCTGAAAGTCTCGGGGTGATTCGTCAAGCGGGGGCTGGGAAAAAAGGGGGGTCCCAAAACGCGTTTTCCCCGTGCATTTTCCCATAGGACCTTTTGTCGAAGGTACAGCCCGAACGGCTGAACAGAATTACTTGAAATTTGGCAAAGAGGTAGTCCTCAGGTCAGGCATGTGCCTTTTGCATATATGGTGTAAATCCGTTCAGTAGTTCCTGAGAAAATCTAAAGTAAAATACCATATATATCTGGGCGGAGCCTAACCACACATCTCATCGTGAGATCTGATTGGCTGTCAGCACTTCATCCAAGAAGTGTTGGCAGCCATCTTGGGACCAATATACATGATAGCACCTCATTAAAAAGCCTTGCAGTTAATAGAAGGTTTTAAGACTTTAGTTACATTATAAATCATTTGTTGATGGTACCATACTCATTTTAGGAATTGTGGTGTGTTCTAAGGTGATTTTACCATGTGAAAAAGCCTTCTGCTGTGATATCATGAATCATGTTTGAGAGAAAAGTATTTTCTCATGCTTTTCCCACAGAGGTTTGGAAGGTGATCTATAAGCTAAACTGAGAGCATATTTTCTGTAAATTCACATTATATTTCTCAGTCATGGGAGAATGAAGCCTGACATTCTCAGTAAAACATGTACATCCAACAAGGGCAGAGACTGTCAGTTGATTCCTTTGTGTTCTACTGCAGCTTCCCAGAGTGTTCTAAAGAACAACTAGATCGCTAACAGTCCTACTTATGACAAAAGTATGGCACACCTGAAGCCATCTTGGTTGGAATAAAGTGGTAACTCTTAAAACATTTAATTTAAATAGGAACAAAATGAGGGGGTTCATTTTGCCATAGAAATTATGATTAGTGCTGCAGAAAGAAAAAATTACTTAGGGCACATTTTGAGTGACTTCTCAAATCCTCTTCTATTTCATTAAAAAATTCTGACATGCAGACTGAAACATGCACTTTCAATACCAGCAGCAGACTTCCCTGGTGAGCAGTAGCTTTACTACAGTGATCTAATAAGCAACTAGAGTGCTAAAATTCAGAATTTATGGCAAATGTGTGACACATCTGAATGCCTTCTTGATGGAATCAAAGTAAAAAACTGAAAGTTTTTCCTACTGAGGAGACTGTAGTAAATGAGGAAATTAGGAAACATCATAACAAATAAGTCTCCCAAAATGGCCACCAGAGACAAAAGAGCCCAAATGTAGCCCAAATATCACCCAGATGTAGCCCAAGTATAGCCCAATGACAGAATGCCCCAGAGTGTTCTAACGAACAACTAGAGCGCTAACAGTCTTACTTATGACAAAAGTATGGCACACCTGAAGCCATCTAGATTGGAATAAAGTGGTAACACTTAAAACATTTAATTTACAAAGGAACAAACTGAGGGGGTTCATTTTGTCATAGCAATTATGATTAGTGCTGCAGAAAGAAAAATTAGGGCACATTTTGACTTCTCAAATCCTCTTCTATTTCATAAAAACATTCTGACATGCAGACTGAAACATGTACTTTGAATACCAGCAGCAGACTTCCCTGGTGAGCAGTAGCTTTACTACAGTGATCTAATGAGCAACTAGAGTGCTAACATTCAGAATTTATGGCAAATGTGTGACACATCTGAATGCCTTCTTGATGGAACCAAACAAAAAAACTGAAAGTATTTCCTACTGATGAGACTGCAGTAAATGAGGAAATCAGTAAACTTCATAACAAATAAATCTCCCAAGATGGCCACCAGAGACAAAAGAGCCCAAATGTAGCCCAAATATCACCCAGATGTAGCCCAAGTATAGCCCAATGACAGAATGTCCCAGAGTGTTCTAACGAACAACTAGAGCGCTAACAGTCTTACTTATGACAAAAGTATGGCACACCTGAAGCCATCTTGATTGGAATAAAGTGGTAACACTTAAAACATTTAATTTACAATGGAACAAAATGAGGGGGTTCATTTTCCATAGAAATTATGAATAGTTCTGCAGAAAGAAAAATTATGGCACATTTTGACTTCTCAAATTCTCTTCTATTTCATAAAAATATTCTGACCTTCAGACTGAAACATACACTTTTAATACCAGCAGCAGGCTTCCGTGGTGAGCAGTAGCTTTACTACAGTGATCTAATGAGCAACTGGAGTGCTAACATTCAGAATTTATGGCAAATGTGTGACATATCTGAATACCTTCTTGATGGAATCAAAGTAAAAAACTGAAAGCATTTCCTACTGAGGAGACTGCAGTAAATGAGGAAATTAGGAAACTTCATGACAAATAAATCTCCCAAGATGGCCACCAGAGACAAAATAGCCCAAATGCAGAACAAATATCACCCAAATGTAGCCCACATGTAGCCCAATGACAGAAGTGTGCAAAACACTTATTTTTTGTGTATTTGCAGTTTTATATAGTGCAGACTTGTCAGGTATTGGAGTGCTTTACATGAGCATTGGTTACATCACACAAGATCAAATTCATTTTGGTTGTAGACATGGGGAGATTAAGTGATTTGACCAGAATCACAGAATGTTGAGCTGAAGCAGAAACTCCAACCTGGTTCCCCAGCTGCAAAGTCTGCAGCTCTTGAAGTAACACCACATCCTCTCCCCTAGGTGCAACATTTAATCAAGTGGTCAACTGGATAAAAAAACATAAAGATTACAAATAATTTCAAAGTTCTTTGTCGCTATTTGAAAACTCAGAAAATATGTCCTCATTTTAGTTTTTAAGAGCACTAACCATAATTTTGATGCAAATAAGACCCTCTCATATATGTCATTTCTAAAGGAAATACTCTAGGTATTACAGTTTTGATTACATAAAGATGACGTCAGGCGTTCCACACTTTTGTAATAAATATAGAATGTTAGCAATCTAGTTGTTCATTGGGATACTGTTGAGAGGCAGAGGCCAGGGGCACGGACTCTGAAAATTGAAGGCAGGTAGGAGAGTGCAGAGGCAACACTTTGACCACACTGGGCAGGCAGGAAGGGCAGTGGCAGCACAACAGACTATGGAGGGCAGTGGAAAGGGGGGCAGGGGCAACAAACCAACAATACAGGACTGGCAAGAGAGGCTGTGGCAATATAATAGCCCATTGTGGGCAGAAGGAAGAGGCAGTGGTAGCACAACCATACATGCCAACAGACCCGTTTTAGCCAGGAAACGTCCAATGTTTTTAAGCTCAAATGGGCTTTACTTGATCTGTCTCCTGTCTACAATCTCCTTTTTTTAATGTAACTCAAAGGGGAAAATCAATACCCCAGTTTTTTTTCAAAATCTCCCTCTCACCAAGTTCAAAATGTTTGCAAGTATGGTACATTGGATCATGGTAGGCAGGAGGAATTGGTTTAGGGACATGGACTCTGATAACAGAGGACAGGAGGGACATGGAGAGGTGCACCAAACTGACCCTACAGGGCAGGCATCAGGGAGTGCAGCACAACAATCCATGGAAAGCAATAGGGAGGGGACAGGACCATGCACATGGACAACAGAGAAGAGAGGGGAAAGAGGCAATGGTAGCTAGCTGACCATCATGGACAGACAGGAGAGAAAGCTGCCACATAACAGACCATAAAGGGCAGGAGGGACGGATCAGGGGCATTACAATGGAACAGGCAAGCCAGGAGGAAGGGAATAGGGGTCTGCACATGGAAACAGAGGGCTTGGGGCAAGGGGGCAGGACAGGAGCAGCAAGATGACCATGGAGGTCAGGCAGGATGGGCACTAGAAACAAGACACACCATGGAGAGCAACAATGAGACTATGATGTCATACACACAGACCATGGAGGGAAGGTGGGAGGGGGTCAGGGGCAGCTAGCTGACCACACAGGGAAGGTGGGAGGGGCCATGGCAGCACAGAAGACCATGCATGGCAAGCAGGAGGGTTAGTGGCAGCACAATGGCTATGATGGGCAAGAAGGAGGGTGCAGGGGCATTCACAAAGGACCATGGAGGATAGAAGGGAGGGTCAGGACCTGGGCACAGACAAGAGAGTTCAGGGGAAGGGGCCTCACAACAGACCGCACGGGGCAGGCAGGAGGAGCAGTTGCAGCACAACAGACCAGGGAGGGCAGAAGGGTGTGGCAGTAAAATGGACCATGGAGGACAGGAGGAAGGGGATAGGGGCATGGCATGTGGACAGGCAGGGTGGAGGTGGCAGGGACAGGTTACAGTCATCTGACAATGCTAGGCAGGTGGGAGGGAAGTGGCAGCTCAACAGAACACTCAGAGTAGATAGGAGTGGCAGGTCCATGGAACATGGTGGGCAAAAAGGATGGAGCAGGGGCATGCACAAAGACATCGGAGGGCAGGGGGAAGGAGAATAGGGGCAGCAAGCTAAGCACAGAGGCAAAGCAGGAGGTCAATGATGGGCCATAGAATTGGGCAATGGAGGGCAGGAGGAGTGGACTAGTACATCATGCTAAATGGAGGGCAGTGGCAGCACATCAGACCATGCATGGCAGGAGGGAGGAGGCTAGTCCATGGATTCAGACAACAGAGGATAGGGAGGAGGTGGATGGGGCAGCAAGCTAACTGTTCAGAGAAGGTGGGTATTAGGAACTGTATTGTTTTTAAAATGTGTGTCTGTGCGAACTACTTAAAATATGAACAAGTATGCAGCATAATCTCACTTTTATTCAGGAAGAAGAGGACGTTTGTGACTGTGACTCCGGGCTCACTTGGCAGAAACACCCCCTGACCCTCCACCCCCCATCGCAAAATGTAATGTCCGTGAAAAGGGTAGGTGGACGCAGTGCTATATAGAACATAGTCCTGAGAGTACGATTGAAAATGAAAACTAGATATAGTATATGGTATAAACTATGCACCAAAAAGTGTGATATAAGATGAACCGGGGCGTGAAATATAATATGCAATACATTGTGCGCAGTGACAGATTCATTGGAGAGCGCGAGATAGCACAGGCACTAGCTCGTGCTATGCGATATGCGCCTTGGAGTGTAATATGCACAGGACAGTGTTGTGTAACCTAACTAGTCTCTAAAGTTGTAATATAAAATATGTGCTGGGGAGTGTAACGTTGCATATGCACTGTGACAAAGATATGGATCCCAGATTGTAAAATGTATGGCATAGCGCTGTGCGTTAAAACATAGGCATCGAGGAAGGCACGTTAGATGGGGCCATATAACCCGTGCGAAGGCAAGTGTGGCACGACATATTCACGGGGTGGTGTTACAGTGCACATGGGCTAGAGAGTGTCATAGCATACGCACTAGCTGGTGGAATACAACACAGAGGTGTGAGGCACTCGGCGGGCACTGGTGGGTGTAACACAGCATTGGGCTCAGCCAGGAGCACGCTGTGACTCTCAAGTGAGGTTCGTCTCCTTTCCAGAGAGTAAAATAAAAAGTATTACACATCCGGCGGTGGATGTGTGTTTTATTAACCGTGAGGGGGGTTTCTTGCATAGTTTGGTTGAATTTTTGTGGAATCCCCATTGAATGGCTTGGTGTGCGTGTATATTAAATGTGCCCGTCAATAGCTACCCATGTTTGTATAAATAAACGACAAGGGTGTCTACTTGGAGAGTACCCACCGGCGGGGGAGCCGGGATTAGGCACGGTAGGGCGTCAGACACGTCAGAGCTTCACTAGCGGTGTAAATACATTCCATGTGGATTCATTCTATGCATAGTTGCCTTTTAATGATTATCACGCAAATCGTCATGGTGATAAAATCGTCATGGTTATAGGTACATACGGTTTGTCCAGCATGTCCTAAGTGTTTCTATAAATATATATATTTTTAAAATAATAAAAAACAAAGGCCGGCCCCGGGGGATGGGGTCCCCGGGGCCATAAGTTGCCTGAGGAGGGGGGCAACTCAGCCCCCTCCTAAAGAATTAAAAAAAAAAAAAGGCCATGACCCGGGGGTTGGGGTCCCCGGGGCCGATTAAGGCCTTGGGAGGGCCAAATTTATTTTTTTTAAACAAAAAAATTAGGGTGCAGGCCCTGGGGGATGGGGTCCCCAGGGCCAGTAAATTAGAAAAAGAAGGGGGGCCACGCAGCCCTCCTTCTTAAAAAAATAAAATAAATAAAAGACCGGCATCGCGCCGGAGGCCACGCCCCCTCCAAGCAGCACTCTGCAAACGCACCCCCTTGCCAGTTGTAAGTTGGGGAATTAATTCCCCTCCAATACTGAGGGTCCCTGAGGGCCAACTAGCCCAACAGGTATCTCCAGTATGCGTCAGGGAGCTGTGTTGCAGACAGGTGTTCTGAGGCCACGCCCCTTTTTACACCTCTATGCAACGCAACTCTGTGTATCGCTTACTGGAGGTACCTAGTGGGCTAGTTTGACCCTAGGGACCCTTAGGATTCAAGGGGACTTAATCTCTCAACTTAGAACGGCCACAGGGCGCGTTTACACAGTGGTGAAGGGAGGGGACGGGGCCTGAGGTGACATGTGCAAACACGCCCTCTGGCACGTTTTAAGTTGGGGAAATAATTCCCTTTCAATCCTGAGGGACCCTACGGGCCAACTAGCCCACCAGGGGCTTCCAGTAAGCTCCACTGCTCTGCGCTGCAGAGAGGTGGTGCAGGCCGTGCCCCTTTTTACACCTCTCTGCAATGGCGCTTACTGGACGTACCTAGTGGGCTATTTTGCCCCTAGGGATCCTCAGGATTCAAGGGGACTTAATCTCCCAACTTAAAAAACGGCCACAGGGCGTGTTTACACAGTGGTGAAGGGAGGGGACGGGGCCTCTTTTTACACCTCTCTGCAATGCAGCTCTGTGGCGCTTACTGGAGGTACCTAGTGGGCTAGTTGGACCCTAGGGACACTCAGGATTCAAATGAACTTAATCTCCCAACTAAAAACGGCCACAGGGCGTGTTTACACAGTGGTGAAGGGAGGGGACGGGGCCTGAGTTAACGTGCTCAAACAAGCCCTGTGGCGCGTTTTAAGTTGGGGAAATAATTCCCCATCAATCCTGAGGGACCCTGGGGGCCAACTAGCCCACCAGGTGCTTCCAGTAAGCGCAACTGCGCTGCGTTACAGAGAGGTGGTCTAGGCCGTGCCCCTTTTTACATCTCTCTGCAACGCAGCTCTGTGGCGCTTACTGGAGGTACCTAGTGGTCTAGTTGGACCCTAGGGACCCTCAGGATTCAAGGGGACTTAATCTCCCAACTTAAAACGGCCACAGGGCGTGCTTACACAGTGGGGAAGTGAGGGGACGGGGCCTGAGGTGACGTGTGCAAACACGCCCTGTGGCGCGTTTTAAGAGGTAGTTTTAATCACCTGCCCTATGATATACTAGGGGCTTACAGAGGAGGTCATGCTGATCACAGGGGGACCCCAACGCATAGTGTTCCCTATTGTATGTAGGTGTTTTCACTGTATTCTGAGTGTCTTTTAACATAGCATTGGCTCTAGGACTGGTTAGTCAGACTCAGTTAACACCAGTATCCGTCGGAAAAAGTTGAGAGTACAGGATGACTTTGCAACAAGGCTTCTTTCTGTTCTTCTGTTTGATCTTTCTGCACGTTATCCTTCTTCCTGCACTTTTCTTCGTCTTTGAGGACTTCTGTTGCTTCTTTCTGTATTTCTTTTTTTTCTTTCTGTGCGTTTTTTCTTCTTTCTTCACATGTCCTATCTCTGTAGCCATAGTTAGAAATTAGCATTTAAAAAACCTTTGAAATTCACTGAAAAAACCATAGGTTTCAGGCACGTTATAGTTAGGAATTAGCATTTAAAAAACCTTAGAAATTCACTGAAAAAACCATAGGTTTCAGGGGCGTTATAGTTAGCTGGACTTTTCACTCCTACAAAACCATTGAAATTCCCCCGTTATAGTTAGTTCAGCTAACTATAACTCGCGCGCCCGCAATGCACTGCTGATGACGTCACATATTACATCACTCATGACATGGTCAGTGACATCACTCATGACATCACTGATGACATCTCAAATGACATCACTGATTACATCATTTTTGTGATAGAGTGGCAGACCTCCTCTCCCCCTAATATAACCTTTGATACTCACATTCAAAAATAGAAACTAAAATTTTCAAAACAATGGACATACCAATATCAGTTACAACAACCTATTCAGTAATTCTAAGATCCACATACACATCCACTCATTCACCAACAGTCCTATACAGTCACTCATACATGTACTCACTCATCATATGTACCCATACACCTATATATCCTGTTACACAATGCCACTCATCCATAGAGTTACTCAAACACATTGTCACTCATGCTAATAAAGAATCAAACATCCATTTACTTGCATATACAGTTATACACACACCACCACACTTACTTCTACAGAAACTTACACATACTTAGTCTTTTAAACAATCACTTATAGAAACACATACTTATTCATACAGGAACTCTTTCAATCTCTCACTCTCACATATACTCACTTATATACACCAATAGTCACATATACTAGTTTAAAACATATGTAGTTACTCATAAAGACACTATTGAGACAGTCATTCACTCACTAACACACCCATGCACACACTCATCCACCCATACAGTCCTGCACACATGCTGTCGTCAACACATACAAACAGTGAGTCACTCATTCATGCACTTATTCACTACGTAATACCCCCCACCGAACCATACAGACACTCAGACACTCATACTGATACTCAAAAAACCAACTAATAACCTATATAGACACTCATGTAGCTACTCACCAACCCATGCAGCCACTTATACACAAAGTGAGAGACTGATACAGATATTTACATATTTAAACATTACTCACTAAGCCATGTATTCACTAAGATACACTTAATCAGTCAGTTATACAATCATTTTTTCAAAAACAAATCATCCATTCAGACACTTATATACCCATTTATTCTTCCATCGACCTTGAGATATACATATATAAAAAATATGTAATCAGTGATGTCATTTGAGATGTCATCAGTGATGTCATGAGTGATGTCACTGATCATGTTATGAGTGATGTAATATGTGACGTCATCAGCAGTGCACTGCGGGCGCGTGAGTTATAGTTAGCTGAACTAACTATAACGGGGGAATTTCAATGGTTTTGTACGAGTGAAAAGTCCAGCTAACTATAACGCCCCTGAAACCTATGGTTTTTTCAGTAAATTTCTAAGGTTTTTTAAATGCTAATTCCTAACTATAACGTGCCTGAAACCTATGGTTTTTTCAGTGAATATATATATGTGTGTGTGTAACATAATTCATAAAAATATTTATTTTACATTATATTATTTTTATAGTTTAAATGTATTACTGTGAACATACATATGTATATAGTTATGTACATATAGACATATATTTACACAGTAATAATGTAAAAATATTTATAAACTTTATGTAACGCAACATAATTATTATCAATTATGTTACTATATATATATATAATGTAAAGCCATACAAATATAAACAATTGGATAAGAAAACATTATGAATTCATTTAGACAATAAATATAATATTACAAATTGAAAAATCCAAAAAACACATTTACTTAAATATTATAAACATTAAAATACATTTACAAATACAAACAAATAATATAAAATATAAACAAATAAAACAATTAATGTTATAAAACCTATTTAACCAATATTATGAAAACTGTTGGAGACTACGAATATTAAATATACTATTCCCACTCTAGTTTATGCAACAGTAGGGAAAGTGTTGAACTTCGGATGGTTACATTTACTATTCTTACTCCAGTCACTGCAATATTAGGGAAAATATTGGACTTCGGAGGAGTTAGATTTACTATTGCCACTACAATCTGTGCAACAGTAGGGAAAGCGTTGGACTTCAGAGAGGTTACATTTACTATGCCCACTTCAGCCTGTGCAATGGTAGGGAAAGTGTAGTATTTCGGAGAGGTGAAAGGTGAAATTTACTATTCCCACTCCAAAGAGCACAACAGTACAGAAAGTGTTGAAGGGCGAAGAGGTTAATTTTACTATTCCTAATGTAGTCTAAGCAAGAGAAAAGTACTTGACTTCAAACACATAACATATATTTATGAGTAACCACATGAATGTAGAAAAAGTATAAAGCTTTTACTATACAAAATAATAAATAACATTATATATATTTTGGGAGAGGAGTTACCGTAACAGCAAGGCCGGTTGACCTCTAATCTGGGGAACCGGGTTCGAGTCTCGGCAAAGACGCACAACATCCTGTGATTCTGGGCAAATCACTTAATCTCCCCGTGCTAACAAAAATGAATGTGTCCTCATGTGACGCAACTGGTACTCGTGTAAAGCATTCTGATACCCCATACCTTTGGGCCAAGTTTGCGCTATATAAAACTCTGTAAAAAAAAAGAACAAAAAAAAAAGGAAAAAATATATATATTTATGTATGTGTGTATATATATATATATATTCACTGAAAAAACCATAGGTTTCACACATGTTATAGTTAGCGGAAATTTTACTGATAAAAAACCAATGAAATTCCCCCGTTATAGTTAGTGCAGGCAACTATAACTCACGTGACCGCAATCCTCTGCTGATGCTAATACTGTATTTAGACACTTATTTGCCCATGTCTTCTTCCATTAAATTTTAGCTATACATATATTGCAAATATTTTTTTTCATAAAGACACATATGTCATCAGCAGAGGATTGCGGTCACGTGAGTTATAGTTGCCTGCACTAACTATAACGGGGGAATTTCATTGGTTTTTTATCAGTAAAATTTCCGCTAACTATAACATGTGTGAAACCTATGGTTTTTTCAGTGAATTTGCAAGGTTTTTTAAATGCTAATTCCTAACTATAACGTGTGTGAAACCTATGGTTTTTTCAGTGAATTTGTACGTTTTTTTAAATGCTAAGTTACTTTACGCCATTCGTGGCGTGCGCGCCCACTTAACGCAGTTCGTTCCGTGCGCGCGCGGTGCGCTTCGCGCACCGTGCGCGCACAGTGAGCACGCGGTGCGCTTCGCGCACCGCACGCCCACTTTACGCAGTTAGTGCCATGCACGCACGGTGGGCACGCGGTGCGCTACGCGCACCGCGTGCCCACGTTACGCTAGATGGGCCATGTACGCACGATGCGCTTCGCGCACCGTGCGCACATGGAGGACATATGATGCGCTTCGTTGTGAAAGGTAATATTTTAATTTTTCATTTGTCTTATAAGACATGCACATATGGTGCCCTTCGGGCACCATTTGCACATGGGGTGGGGAGAGTATGGATATATATTTTTTTAAAATAATTTTTACCGTACGCGTACGGTAAGCGTAATCGCCGAAATTATCGAAAAAATGAAAATTCCGTTTTTGGCTTTAGGGGAACTTTGGGGACTCCCTCAACATGGCTAGGTGCTTAGGAGCTGTCTAAACAGCCCCTTTACATGTTTTTGCCCTTTGTTTTTTAACCCCCTCTCAGAGTGCGAGAGAGAAAATGGCGGCCGCCACTTCCTGGTTTAGACCGATTCGAATGTTTACTAAGATCTAACAGCCAATCAGATTCACGCTCGCGCACGTCACCGTACGCATACGGTAAGCTTACCGTAAGCGCACCGTAAGCTGGCTCAGATATATATATTGATTTAAAGGCTATTTTCTCAGGAACTACTGAACAGATTTACACCAGACCTACAAAAGGCACTTCCTTGACCTGAGGACTACCTCTCTGCCAAATTTCAAGTAACTCTGTTCAGCCGTTCGGGCTGTAGCTGTGTCTAAAGGTCCTATGGAAAAATGCATGGGAAAAACGCGTTTTGGGACCCCCCTTTTATCTCAGCCCCCGCTTTACGAATCCCCCCGAGACTTTCAGGGTAGGAGCGGAGCGTAGCGCCCCACCTATTTTTAAAATTTCGCGAGGCTTCGTCGACCGGCGCCAAAGTTATTCCAAATAGAATGTTGCGGTTTTCCTATGGAAACAGGGTCCTAACTATAACTACCTACTGGCGACCGCCAGTAGGTAATATATATATATATATATATATATATATATATATATATATATATATATATATATATATATATATATATATATATATATATAAATCACTGATAATCCTTCGTCAACTGACTGCGTAGTCAAAGCTTCCTCCGCCACAAAGGATACACGAACCTCCAAAGTTTCAGGCAAAAATCGATGTTTATTGCTGTTTCCTGATGGCGCGTTTCGGGCATCACTTGCCCTTGTTCACATAGCCAGCAAGTAAGAAACGCCATTTTTTGTGTAATGCTTACACCACGTGATAAAACACAATCAATAAACATAGAAAAAATACTGTCTATGCGAGTGCATATATATGTCCACACCAGTTTGTCTGTTTGTTTCTTTTTATCTTTTTTCCATTTTTTCTCTCTCCCAATTTCAAATTTATCATTATTATCTCCTCTTATTTTCTTCTTCCACACAATTATTTATTTTTTATTCCGTGCTGATAGTGTCTTGTTTTCCAAATACTTGCTAATCCTCCTAAGAGATATCATAGTTTATTGCGAGGTGATAGGTTCCAGATTTATTGCTGACTGTATAAATACAGTGTTGCATATGAAATTATCACATGTATCTAAAATACTGAAGAATATAAATATGATATCAATAAATAAATAAATACATATATAAATATATTAAAATGTCACAATTGAATCATATTAACATGGGCAAAAAAGTCTTCCGACATTTACATATTTTACCACTATTCAAGTTAAATACATATCTATACAAGAACCTACTCCAACTCTCCTATATGAAAGGGAAAACACTACAATGAAACACAAAACTAAAAAATAAGGAACATTGGGAGATAGCTAACAATGCAAACAAAAGTGTCAAGTGCATGCTGAAGTGCAAGACACTGGCAGTGCAAATACTAAAAAAATGTTTGAACCATAACCAGTCACTAAAATGTGTTAAAAGCGTTTTTTCAGACAAGGCCATGCTTGATGGAGTGCATCAGAGACTGAAAAAATGAATTTCCAATCTCTGCTGCCCCCCCATCTTGCAAAATGCTGCCTAGAGGGAAGCCCAATAATCAACGAAAAATATTATCAAGAAGGTTTTCAGAAAAAATCTCCTTATCATAAAGGAATCATCCATTTATAAAAAGTTATGCAGATCCTCTGTGTTATTCAACCCATGGGGAAATTTGGTTTCAAGTTCTAAAATCATTCTTGATTCCAGCTGTCTTAGGGCCTTTTCACGATCTCCCCCGTCGTGGTTTTGAAATGGCAGCAGCCACAAAGTAGCTTAGACAACTGAGATCGTTATTGTGAGTTTGTTTGAAATGCCGTGCTACCGGATATGTGGGGTCGTTATTGACTATTGCACGTAGATGCTGTAATATCCTGACATGCACCTGCAGCTTGGTACTATCCACATACCGAAGCCCGCAGGTGCATGTCAGGACATACACTGCGAATTCTGTTCTGCATGAAAAGTTCCCCCTGATGGCTACCTCTTTAGGGCTGAGAGGAGAAAAGTAGTGTGTGGTATTCTTTCCAAATTTACAGGCCCTACATGTACTACATTTTGTAAATCCATTTTTTGGTTGTAGCCAAGTTTTCGCAGCAGCCAATTCAGGGCAAACCTTCCCCATTTGTGCACGCATTGAAATGCCCTTTCTATAGGTGACAGTGGGTTGCAATGGTAATCTTGTGGACAGTACACCGTCCGTTAAAACAATTGGCCAGTGACGTTTGACAATGGCGCGTACTTTTCTTTCTTGTTTACTGAACGCAGTAATCAATCTTGGGGCTGAGTTGTCATTGATTGGCTTATCTTCTGTGTTAGTGAGTAAGGACTCCCTGGATTGCTCCTTGGTTTTGTTCATTGCTGCTTTAAGGGTCTTCTCACTATAGCCCCTTTCTCTAAATCTTTGATAAGCTTCTTCAGTGCATCTGTTGAGATCTGTATTGTTGTTACATATTCTTTTAAGACGCAGGAATTCACCATATGGGATGTTATCAATCATGTGTTTTGGATGGGCACTGCTGGCATGCAACGTTAAATTTCCAGCAGTTTCCTTTCTGTATTGGGTGGTACATAATTTCTCCTCATTATGGTAGACCTTGACATCTAAAAAGTCTACGCTGCTCTTACTGATATTGGAAGTAAATTTAAGATTAGCAGCATTGTTATTGATCTGTTTGATAAACTCAGATGCACTTGATTCGCTGCCTTGCCACACAATAAAAACGTCATCGATATATCTTAACCAATGTAGAACATGTTTCTTAAAAGCTGTCGCGTATGTAATTTTGAGGACCTGCTCGTCCCACCAGCCTACATGAAGACATGCGTAGCTGGGGGAGAAGCAAGCCCCCATCGCCACGCCTCTTTTCTGTAAAAAAATGTCATTGCCAAATAAAAAATAATTATTATGCAAACACCATGATATTAAATTAAGGAGCATTTTGTTCTGTTGGTAAAATTCTATTGGCCTTGAGAAATACTCAATAGCTTTTAGACCAATAGTGTGCTCTATGCTGGTGTACAAGGATTCAATGTCCAATGTAATAAATAATAAATTATCTGTCCAAGTGATACCTTGTACTTTCCTTAAAAAGTCACCAGTGTCCTTTATGTAGGTAGGTAATTTCTTTACAAAATCTTGTAGAAAAAAGTCCACATATTGTGTGACTGTTTCGCCCACACTATTAATAGCCGATATAATCGGCCTACCTGGAACCGGTAGGGTTTTTTTGTGGATTTTGGGGATAAAATAGAGTTTAGGTATGACTGGATGTTCTATGTTCATAAATTTAAACTCTTCCATTGATATAACCCCTTCTCTTTACCAAGCCATAAGTTCTTTTTTCAGATTTTGTTTGGCTGTATTGTATTTCATAAAGGATGACTTTTCATAACATTCCGTATCTTGCAAATGTCTGTTTGCTTCTAGAATATAATCTCTTTAGGCCCAAATCACCATGTTGCCTCCTTTGTCTGATTTGGTCACAATAATTTCGTGTTTGCTACTTAGCCTTTTGATCAACTTGGCATAGTCCATTTCTTTTTTACTTTTATATCGATTTTTATGTTTTGTGTGGTGGTACAACTTTTTAATGTCTTCAATGTATATATATATAGTTGCACTACAAAGAAGAAAATTGGCACTCATGTGCACACGGGTTCCTTGAATTTCTGAAGTTTATTTTCAGATGGCAAACAAATGTGCTTCGACTGCGTGCCTGTCTCAGTGTTTGCAATCAAATGCGGCGGACATGATTGAGTTCACTCAAGTTCTTTCCCATTGGTTATTTGAAGTTTGCCACATTTCAAAATCTTTGTTTTTACACTGTCGCTATTTTAAAGGTACCATTCTTCTATATGTGCAATGTAAAAGTATGTACATGGCTGCTTGGAGTTGTTCCGGTAATGCAAAGTCAAGTATAATCACATTTACATTGGTAATATGACAAATATTGTAACAGTTAATTATCATATTGAAAGAGTACATGATTGCCGTATTGCACATAATTGCGCCTTGAATAGGCTAATCATATCTGGCACTGAGTTCGTAAAATCAAGAAAAGGCCCTGAATCTCACCATGAGTTAAAATCATAAGTGGCAGTGTATCAATAATTCCATCTTATAGCACATCACCATGACGTTATACAGAATAAAACTCAAACTATATAAATATAATCAGAACATCGCCTTAATCAACTTCCATCACTAAATTGTACCTTGAATAACCTTTTTTGTTAAGTTGAAAAAGGAACTGTATTAATGTAATATAAAATAGTTCACTAAAGTACAAAAATTGGAAACATTCGGAATTGTATAGTCAATTTAAGGTAATATGGGAAAAGAGGAGAAGAGAAAAGGAGGGGAAGAGAAAAGGGAAGGAAATGACATCCATGTAATATTAATTTTACAAATCTATAAAGCCAGGTCCCTTGCACATTTGATGGCTGCTCAAAATAGTGGCACCTTAACCCTGCAATTTTTAGAATCCAAAAATTCTTATGTTTTCGAACCTTTTATGGATTTTATCTTTCCCATCCTGGCAAGGAAATTGTATGTTCAGTGGAGGTATAGCACACTACCTATTAATTCATACACTTCGAAGTGGTCAAATGGGGGCGATAAAATATGTCCCTGCTGTAACAACCATGTGGAAGATGACCCCCATATTTTGTTTGTGTGCCCTGCATACCAAAGGCCCAGAAAATATTGGATAGCGCCAATCTGTAAGAACCTGGGATTCAGAGAGTTTGCACAAGCATACAGGATTTTGAAAACTAGTACCCTGGGCCACATTGTGTTTGCTGTTTCCAAATTTCTTATGGCCATTTGGTTGATTAGAAGGAAAAAATTGTCTGAAGCTCCCTGAACTTTTTAAAGAATCTTTTAAATGTAATTTTAACTCATTCATTGCTGGGAGAGTCGTTTTTACTCAAATGTATTTTAATAATGTTTTATTGTCTGTAATGTTTTTATTGTGTCTTTTATGGTCTATATGACCGAAATAAAGAATTTTTGGATGGATTGGATTGAATATTAATTTTAATGTAACCACTTATATACTTAATGCCTATTGTATTACATAATAAATGAAACATGTACGGGAAATACATAGTGTTGGTATAGAAAACAGATATATAAACAACTAAAATGAAACCATGGAGGTGTAGGCACTTCTTCAACTCGGGGATTATGGACTCGTGCTAGATTAGTAGATACATCCAGAAAATGAGTTATGGGTGACCATAGGGATTCTCGTTTCATTGCAAGGGAAATGGGATGAACATACGCTCTATCTAGCCTGTGGTTATAACACACCCGATACCACCAGGCTTGATAAGAGATATTGGTAGCACTCTTCCAGGCCTCAGTAATTTGTTAGAAAACAACTGTGAGAAGTAGGTCGATAATATGGAAATTGATCGAATGTGATTCCCATTCAGAAGACACACTACCTAGGAATCTATTGACAAAAGTGAAAGAGATTTGTGTGTGAAATATAATATTGATTTGCTTCCAAACCTGTTTCCAAAAGTTGTGAACATGGGAGCAAACAAATAGCATGTGGTGTAAGTCAGCCGGGGAAGTATTACAGGACCAGCACAAGGGGCAAAGAGCAGGATTTATTTTATGTAGTGAAACAGGAGTCAATAAAAGTCTGTTATAAATGTAAAATAAAGTTTGGGTAGTATTAGCAGCCCTGAAAGACTTCCTAATCTTAATCCAGACCTTATTCCAGGTAGAAATAGAGAAAGACAATTGGAGATCAGTCTCCCATGAGAGTTCCACCTCTGTTTTATTTCGAATAAGTGAAGGAGAGGAAACATGTTTATAAACTTGAGATGCAGATGGGGAAAGAGATAAGACGGAAATGATGGTAGAAGGCGAAGATGATAAGGTAGTGCTAAGTGCCAAGTTATTGTAGGTTGATTAAATTAGTGAGACTAGGGATGCATATTTAGATATGTTTTGATATTTCAATTGTGGTATGTTTTTGTCAGTAGGCCAGCTTCTTAGGTGTTTATAAATTTGTGATGCACTGCGCATCTTGATTCATACAGGTAGAGAATTTTTGTTTGAGTAGTATGCATATTTAGATGCACACGAAGCAGGTAAATAAAATTGCGCTTGAGCAACTGTAAAAGGCATACATGCATCATCCTGATAAAGCTGATGTACCGAGTGAAGTCCTTGCATATGCCAATCCTTCCAAAAAATAACTCTATTATTGATTTTAAGATGCTGATTGTACCATAGTGAAGATTGCAAAAAGTGATCTTTAGGAGAGAGATGACTGGTAAGTAAAGGTTGGAGAATTCTGCAACTGTTGTTAAAAATGGGAAGAGAAATTGACAAAGGACGGTGTGAAAAAGATACAATTCTTGGAAGGAGAAAAGATGAAGAAAATGTCTTTCAATGGTAGTCCATAACGGTAATGATGATTCTTCGTTGTCTTCTTGGAGTAATACAGAAGCTTGTTTAAGAAAGAACGTGGTATGATAGGTTTGGAAATCTGGGAAATTGACACCACCCAACTGTTTTGGTCATTTAAGTTTATGTAAAGACATATGAGGTTTCTTATTATTCGATAGAAATTTCGATAGAATAGAATAAATTAACTTAAACTTTACTTTTGGAATACTTACAGGAGTATTAGAGAGATAAAAAAGTGCTATAGGGAACAACATCATTTTGATCGTGTTAAGACGGCCCCACCAAGATAAAAACATGGGGTTCCATCTGGACGTGGCATCTTTCAAGAGTGTCTGCAACTCTTTTACATTTGTTACCATGGGCTCTTGAATGGAAGATTTGAACCATAAGCCCAAGTATTTAATTTGATCCAGGGCCCAAAGAAAACCTGAAAAGACGCAGTCCAAAGAAAAGCATACTTTATTTAGTGGGAGGATTTCACATTTGTCACTGTTTAATTTATAACCAGACACAGAGGCAAAGGACTGGACTTCGGATAAAAAAATCTGGCAAAGAGGTCTGCTGTTGAGATAAAAAGAGCAAAATATCATCTGCATAGACAGAAAGTTTCAACTGTTTAGTGGCGTATTTAAAGCCTGTGATCTGAGAATAGGAGCAGATCCTAATAGAAAAGGGTTCGAGAGCAAGTATAAAGAGAAGAGGTGAAAGAGGACAGCCTTGCCGTACCCCCCAGTATAAGGGAAAGGAAGAAGAGATAAGACCATTAGCTAAACTGGAGGAAACAGGAGAAGAATATAATAAAGAAAGATAATTTATGAACTTGGGACCGAAACCAAACCAGGACAAAGTGGAGAAAACGAATGACCAATCGACTTGGTCGAAGGCTTTCTCAGCATCCAAAGATATGGTCACTAAGGAATCTTTACACGATTTGGCCTTGGTAAGAACGTTAAAGAAAAGCCTAGTGTTGTCTGAGAGATGCCTACCCTTAATAAAACCACATTGTTCTCAACCAATTAATAGGCCCCCTACAGCAGGTCGTTGTAACAGCTTGCATTGTAATGGCGTGCAATGTAACAACAAGGTGATTGTAATGACTGCGTTGTAATGGCATGCGTTGTTTCGCATGCGGGGTAAATTATGTTTCCCCTCTGTTTACGTTTTTGAGGATGATTGCTACAGGCATGTAGGAAGGAATTCTCTGCTGTCTTTTTTTGTGTGTAATGAAGTACCTATCCAATCTGCCTGTATGAAGACCCTTAGGCCCAGGAAGGCAACCTCTTGTGAGCATATACAGCTGGCAAAGTGTAGATTATGTGTATTATCATTCAATCTTTCTATATACTCTTCTGCTGATGTTTTGTCCTCTTTCCAAATTAAAAATAGATCGTCAATGTATCTCTTCCAAATTGTCACCTGGTCTGTCCAGGACTCTCTGGCTTCCGGCCAGACCACCTGCTTCTCCCACCAAGAAAAGATTTGCGTAGCTGGGGGCGAAGCATGTGCACATAGCGGTTCCATGTATCTGCCTATTGTGTTACCCTGCGAAAACAAAAACATTGTAAACAAGGCAAAAATTAATGAGTTGCATCAACATCCTATTATGCTCAAAATATTTCAAGGCTTTGCTTTTGAGAAAGAACTCCACAGCTCTCATCCCTTCGGCATAGTCAATGCTGGTCTATAGACTTGTTATGGCCATAGTAATCGTGACAAAATTATCTTCCCATATGATGTTGTGTATATGTGTCAGATTTTTTTTGTATCCTGCATATAAGAGCCTAAAGTTTTCACAAAGGGAGAAAGCTAAAAGTTAATGTAGGGTGGCCGGGTAGATGGGTCGCATGTTTGTGTACTTTTGGGAGGTGATAAAAAGTTGGAATCTGGGGAAAATCATATTTCAAAAATTGATATTAATTTGTGCCCAGCATACTCTTATAATAACAGCCATTTAACAGATCATAGAACCTTCATATGCTTTGGATATCTGCATCCCCTGATATTGATTTATAACAGGTGCAGTAATTCAATTGTCACATCTCCTCTTGTTGGAAGTAATCTCTTGTCATCAGGATTAAATTTCCACCCCATCTGAAGGTTTTATTACAATGTTGTCATCATTCTTTAAGTACATCATGGCTTGCCACAGATTTTTTGTTAGATTGTTATGTCTAATTTCGTTACACCTGTACCTGAGTTTTTCTAATTCCTGATTGACGATTTCATGAAAGGTATCCACCGAATCATAAGGTGTCTGGAGAAGAAACTTCAATTTTGTTTTAAAATCACTTTGGCTAGTAATTTGATTTATTCCCACTTGTTCTAGGGATCTAGATTACCATTTCCTCATCCTCTAGTGTTTTCAGTGGAAATTCTTGTTGAAATTTCTGTAATGTTAATAGTGTTTTCAAATCGTCCTTGGTTAGAATGCCTGTGGGACATTCCACAGGAGTATTCGAGCCATGAGAGTATCTTGTCTTCAGCAAATGTAGTTTGCATAAATTAAATTTTATCACAAACTTAAAGATGTTGATTCTTGTTTGTGGGTAACTGAGCTTCTCGCTTCGGCAAAATTATAGTCCAAATTTTAAAACAGACATTTCGACTTCCGTCAGATTTCTGTCAGTTAGAATTTTAACTGTTAAGCCATCCCCATTTATTTCTTCTTGCCGCCCCTTTTGCTCCTGGTTGTTCTTGGGGTTCTCATGTCTGTTACTTCCGTGGCTGCCTCCTGTACCCCGTCTTGTTTTTCTGTGCTTCTGGTTTCTGGAGATCGGTTTCTTTGTGACATTTTTCATCACGTCTTCCTGATTAGTTGATACTTGTGAAAGAAAGGCTACCTGATTGGGTCAGAGTGCTTGGACCTTCCCCCTCTGAGAGGTCCGCATTAGTATCAACTTATGAGTCAGATGTTTTCTTTGTTTGCATTGTGGTGAGGTTCCTGGTTCTAACCATTTCCCTTCTTGGAGCATCAAATTTTCAGGCGAAGGTAAGTACTCGCTCAAACTCATAATCCATTCTATTTCTGCTTGCAACTAAAATATAAGTAAAATAAATGAGTATTTTATAAATTACATAATTAAAAAAACATTAAATAATTAACAATTAATAATTAATTGTTAAATAATTATTTCTTAACTTCCCAGCTTATGCCCCTACAAACCTAACAACCTGCAAATATCACATAATGTAATAAATCAGTTTACATAATTTAAATAATAAATATCAATCCTATAATGAAATAAAATGTATTAAATAATTCCTAAATAATTCTTACCTAATTAACCTCACACCCTATTCATCTACAACCCAAACCCATTAAGTCACTATAAATTACTATTCAAAATTAAATAAAAAAATTCTAGATCACTTAAACTTACAAGCTATATTTTAAGAACAATGAATAACATTTATATAAACAATAGTAACATGAAATTATTATATAAACTAAAACACATTAAAATAATTTAAAACATATTTTTAACTACTATATTAATGAAAACATATTAAAAACAGAAATATTATTTAACACTATATTACTTACCTCAAAAAGTGATATTCTTGTCAACGATATATTACATCACAATATATGTGTGTCACCATATTTAATTTCCGAAATTTTCTGTTTCTTGATATTTTTTACTCAATATTTTGTCAAAACAATCTGGATGATGGGTAAGTAGATAGGTGGCCATCTTAGTGAGTGCTTCATCAGCTAAACATGTGTATCAATGATGGTAGATTCTTACCTAATGATAAATAATACTGAAGATGGTTGCAGATTCTCAGTTGCAACATAAATGTATGCATGCCACTACAAACGCCAGGTACATCAGAGAGGAACTTTGTACCCTCAAACATCATCTTCTCTGCATACAAGAGATCCATCCTATCATTAGGGAACCATGAGCTGAATGGTTTAGGCTGCCATATTCTGGCCACGTCAGGGATCAATACTCCTAAGAAGTGGGTGGCATTGCTCTCCAGGGGTCAGGAGTGGGCTGTTCATCAGGTTAAACTTGATAAACCAGGAGCAAAAGGGGTGGCTAATTGCATGTATAGGGAACAATAATATACAGCTAACACTATGCGTCATTAATGTCTCGATCACTGATGATTCTACAATGTTTAATCTTCTCCTCAGAGATCTTAGCATGTGGTCAGACCCAACTATCATGTGCATCATGTGTGGGACTTTAATTTGGCCATGCACCCTTGACTGGATTCAATTCAATTCAATAGTTCTTTATTCGATGGTTAAAAATCATCATAAAAGATTCCACATTTATACAATTAAAACAATATTAAATCAGTTTACAGAACATTGAATGATACTATAAGTGTGCAAATAAATCATTAGTCACATACAATCCTCAAAAATGGGTTACCTAAAACTAACAAACTGCCAATTCTACAGTCTTCCTGATTAAAGCTACCCTCTAGAGACTCTAAGCCTAAATGCAAATTTTAAAAAACTTATCACTGCACATAGAGTCAATGGGTCACTAGCCCTTTGTAGAAAAGTCAATGCCTCCTTGGCCCGAGTAAATCTTTCCTTTTTCAAAATGCCTATCAAAAATCTACGTCTAGGGAGGCTATAAATAGGACATAAAAGTACAAAATGAAGGGTGTCCTGCGGAGACCTATTGTCGCAGCCGCAGGCACCCTTCTGCTCAATTGACCTACTAAAACCAGCTGGTTCTGCTAATAAATAAGGTAAAAAATTGAGCCTAAAACGTGCCATTAAAAACCTCTCTTGGGCATTATGAAGGACACACAGGTATGGTTCCAACCCCCTGGTCGTTACAAGCCTGCTATGGGCGCTCACCGAGGGTTTAGTCTCTTCTAGTGTGCTCCTGTCCGCTGCTCTTAGTTCCAGGAAACTTCTCTTTAATTTTAATTTATCCTGTACTATAATCGATAAAGGGTTAAGAAACATCTCTAGGAGACCCATATTTTCCAAAGTGTTCTTAATATAGCTGATCCATGGGATTTTCAGATATTTGTCTCTTCCCCGGCAATCTTGCATGATCATCCTACTCAGTGCTGCTTCAGGATTCGTCCATAATTTAAGCCAGGCCAGAATTGGTCTGAACTTGATCAAATCCTCTATGTAGGGTCTTCCAAGTTCTTTATGGGCAATAACAGCTGGCGTGCAATTGGGAACGTTCAATATTGAACGAAGTATTTTGTTTTCTTCCCTTTGTATACCATCCAAGTTTATAAAACCCCATACTTCTGAACCATACATAGTTTTTGGGCAGCACATTGAGCCATACAGATTTATTGTTTGTTCAGGGCTCCACCGGCCAACTTTTCTCCCATAGCCGGAAATTGCACCAAAAGATGCCACCAGTTTTCCACTTCCTTCTTGTGCAAGGGATGTGAATTTTAGAGATTCATCGAATAGCACCCCTAAATATGAGAATGTTTGCACCCTTTCAAGGATATGGGTGCCAATCCTATAGGTGAAACCGGTCAGTGGCCTATGGCCTGCTGTCATTACATATGATTTTTTAAGTTGACAGACAGGTCAATTGTCTCCATGAATTTAACAAACCCGTCGATGAGGATCTGCAGGCTATTGGGGGTCCGTGGAATGTTACGGGTCCCGACCCTTGGGCAATCTGTTTTTAAATTATTGAGGAATTGTTCCAGGTTATTAATGTACAGTGAGAACAAAAAAGGGGCTAAGATGCATCCCTGCCTCACTCCACTTGTGCATCCAAAAGATTCTGTCAAACCCCCATCTTTGTTGTACCGTACCCTAGCCGAGGTTTCGCTATGTAATTCCCTCAATATATGGATTAACCCGGGGTCAATTCCCAGCTGACTCATTATTGCCCATAACTTATTCCTGTTGACGTGGTCAAATGCGGCGGCCAAGTCCATGAACCCCAAATACATAGCTTCATTGCTGGTCTTGGTGTACTTTGCTACCAGCATATATAGGTTCAGGCATTGGTCGCTGGTTGACCTGCCAGTCCGGAATCCGTACTGGGCGTCTGAGATTATGCTATTATCATCAGCCCACTCAGTCAATCTGGTCAAGATTACCCTGCCCAAGATTTTAGCAGTGACATCTATCAAAGAGATAGGCCGATAACATTGGGGATCATCTTTGCTCCCTTTCTTGAAAATAGGGACTATAATTGCCGTTGACCAGGATCGTGGCAAAGCGGTCATTATAGCAGCGTTTATCACTCTAGTTACAATAGGGGCCCAGAGATCCACTTGACTCAAGAATAAATCTGGGGGGGTCCCATCTGGGCCCGGGGCTTTGTTCTTGGTGAGTCCCTCAATACCCAATCTAATCTCTTCAAAAGAGAAAACCACTTCATTACTCATAATGCTTGTCCCCTTTTCCTTTAATAGAGTCTCCTTCCCATGATTATATAGCCCCTCAAAATGGGCAATCCATTGTTCGGGGAGGATGTTTGAGGCGATCTCCGGGGCATTATTGTCTTGAAAACAAGGGGAGTGTATTAGTCTCCAAAATTCAGTAATATCCCTGTTTTCGGATGCCTCCCTCAGGGCCGCCCATGCTTCCACCTGCAGTGTGACTTTCCGTCTTTTTAGCTCCTTCCTGTCAGCTGACCTGCAAGTTTTTACTACAGCCTGGTCCCTCGGGTTGCCACTCAGGGCCATTTTTAGGTTCTTCAGTGCTCGTGTGCAACCCCTATCGAACCATTTTGGTGAATCTGGGTAAGGTTTCTTAGGGGCCTTGGCCGACAATACTTCGTTCACCAGGCACGTTATTTGGTCGAACGCTTTTATAAGGCAAGCCCCAGCCACCGACGGGTCTAAGCACTCATCAATGAGAGACTTGCCTTTTTCCATCAGGGTTTTGTAAAATCTGGGCCCATCTATTTTTGCCCACTTAAGCCTTCTGCCCTGTGCCGTCACACATTCCATAGTAGTGCCATCCACTGGCTTAGTTTTTTGTTTTCCTTGGTACCGGAGCTCCATAAGCAGAGGGTTATGGTCGCTAAATGGGCTCCACTCAACATCTACCTTGGTAATGCGACTTTTTAAGCCTCTCGAGGCAAGTATGTAATCTATATAGGACGAGCACCCTCTCCCCTTAAAAGTGGGGGGGAGAGTGCTGTCCGATCCCAGGGTGATCATATCAACTGTGTGCTCAAGGTCATAGGAATGAATCAGCCTACCCCATTCCAAGCCGCTTGAAGAGTGGCTGAAATGGGGACCCTTTTCTATGGGACATTTGGACCAATTAGCACTAAATGGGAACAACCCCGGGCATAAGTGGCAATTCAAGTCTCCCATAACTAATAACAGAGGGGCCAAAGCACCCTGGGCTAGGGAGAGTTCATGTTTCAACCTGGCATCCAACTCCTTCAGAGTAGAAAAATCATTATCCGAGGCAATGGCATTGTACACATTGAACAAAACAAGACCCAACCCTTTGTTTCTAAACCTAAGGGCCTGTATGTTCCATGTGAACCAATCCACCTTGGACCATTTGCCTTCTATATTAAGATCAATATATGTTAGCAGGCCACCCTTGGCCCTGCCAGAGGGGGTTTTCTGGGCGGGTACAAAAAAGCATTTGTAACCGGCTATTTGGAAGTGAGTATTATCCGTGGCCCAGGTTTCTTGCAGACAGATAATATGGAAAGGGGTCATAAACTGTTGCCATTCCTTGTTGTTAAATTATCCTGCAATACCTGCTATGTTCCACGAGATAATTCTCAAACCCTCTTTTTCAATGGTAACGGGCCCTGCCACTTCCAATTCTTGGCTGATAATAAATCGCCCCCCGTTATCCTTTCCAAGGGGTTGTATCTGTGTGTCACTATCCTGTTTTCTTCGCTTAGTAGCTATAGTGACTAACTCGGGGGATGTTTGTACATAACCCACACCAAGAGTATCTGAAGCTCCTTGAGTTTTTACTAAAATCCTGGGCCTGTCCCCCCCAGATGCTGGCTGCCCTTCTTCAGTGGATAAGCCAAGTCCCAAAGAGACTTCATCTAGCAGGCCTACCTGGTCAGATATTAGATAGTCCATATCAGCCTGTACTAAAGAAGAGTGAGAGTCGAATAGTCAATCAATCTCCTCTAGTGACCTTAATGGGGCGAACCTGTTTACCCAGGACGCGTGTCCTCCATCCCATACCCCCATAGCTTGTTTGGAAAAATTCAGACCTCTATTTAAGCCAGGATGTCGTCCCTCCACATGTCTCCAAGCATGATGCTGTCCCTCATTTAATACCTGATGCCTTGAATAAAAGAAACTAAGTGGCAGGGGCCTTATACTTGTCATACTTCCAGAGGGTCCCGGGCTCAGAATATGCTCAACCACCCTGCTGTCCCTGAAGTTTGCGATGATACAGTTTCCCTCAATATTTTTTGGGCTCCTCCCTATCCAGTTCACTCGTCTAACCAGGAGGATTTCCCCATCCTGGTTGTTGGCAATAGGTTTATTCTGATTAAGCCAAAAGATGAGTTTATTTTTTAACTCCTCATGAGATTCTTTCTGTGCTTCTTTAAGTTCTGGAACCCCTGCGAACACAACAACCAACGGACATGCCTCAGGGGGAAGGTTTATCGTAGGGAGTTGCTTATGTATAGGGAAGGGCCTCTCTTCGTGGGCAACTACATCAATTGTAGGACCAGCCAGGGGCTGAGGCTGTGCATCTACGTTCTGTTTCCCTGGACCTTTGTCAGAGCACCGTTTATTCTCACTAGAGGTGTCTTTGCTAGCCACTTGTCCGTGCGAAATTGGAGGGTCATGAATTTGTGCTAAAATTGTGTGTGTGTTCCTGCTATCATTGGCATTGGTCACCCTTTTGGTGACTGAGTTGGTCACTAAGGGGCTAATGTGAGTACTTGGGACACCTACCAAGGGTTCTTTAGACACTCTATTCTTTATCTCACTTAATATTTTGTCCAGTCTGCTTGTGACCGGCTTTAATTGATTAATAATCAATAATTCTACCTGGGTCTGAAGATCTGACATGATCTTGTTTAGCCAGATTGGAGCATCTGTCTGGGGACTTGTCTGAGTGGCACGGTCAGTCCCACAGGAGTTTCTATTAATTGGATTGGTAGAAGGGGCTACGCTATTAGTAATCTTTCGCTTTTTGGGAGCGCATTTCTTTTTTATGCGTGTAGTAGTGCGTTTAGTATGACCTACCTCCTTATTTTTACTAATAAACATAGATTGGGCACATGAGATGTCCCTCTCGCTGGTTTCTAAGGTGCTGGGGGGTGAGATAAGCAGGATCTCCTGCTCCTGGGCTCGTGTTCTTTCAGCAAGGTCAAGGTCAGGAGTTAAAGAGAGACGTCTCTCGGTGCGCTCAATTTCACTAGATACAGCCCCTAGCGCTTTTTTTAGCATACGGTCAATGGCTGTGGGCTGCATAATAACAGGAAAAACCGGGCTATTAACTTCTTTCTGTACCTGGGAAGCTTCGACAATACAACGCTTAGGTCTTAATGATCGTGTCTGTATTTTGCCGGCCATGCTTCCCCCAACTGCAGTTCAATATCTATACGAGTATCGTAGGTTGTTTTATTCACCCACCTTCTGCGACACTAACACTGTGCCTCGTTTAAAGATAACAAACCCAACTTCCACACCCAGGGCGCTGAATGAGTCACAAACATAAAGGTTATATTATACCATCGATGTTCACAGAGTCTCAACTGGCGTTACTCACAATAGGATGTCCAAGTCGAGTGGTCAATAGGGTGGCCCAGCCCAGCCTCCTGCAGCCCCGGACGGCCACAGACGGCCCGCCCTCTACCCGGGCTCAGCCCGGCGATGCCCGCGCGCGTCCCGCGACGCGGGGGGAGCCTCTGCTTTTGTAGCGCCTCCGGGCGCTCTTGTGGCCGGAAACAAGGCAGGTCGGGAGCGGAGGATGACGGGAGCTGTAGTTCCCCCCCACTGCGGCCAACAGAGAAAGTGGCGGCGAGGGGAACAGCAGCGTCAGCGTCCCGTATCGTTCCTGGTGGTCCAGTGGTCTGCCCCCAAAAGGTTGCCTGGTAGGTCCGGTCGCTTGTCAACTTAGGTGCCCCCCGCTCCACCGAGGGAGCCTCTGCTTTTGTAGCGCCTCCGGGCGCGCTTGTGTCCGGAAACAAGGCAGGTCGGGAGCGGAGGATGACGGGAGCTGTAGTTCCCCCCCACTGCGGCCAACAGAGAAAGTGGCGGCGAGGGGAACAGCAGCGTCAGCGTCCCGTATCGTTCCTGGTGGTCCAGTGGTCTGCCCCCAAAAGGTTGCCTGGTAGGTCCGGTCGCTTGTCAACTTAGGTGCCCCCCCCACTGGATTCAACTATAGCTGCGGACACCAATTTGTGGCGTATGAAAAGTCTCGGGTGACCATTCAACAGATTCTCACAACACTTAATCTCCAGAATGTCTGCAGGCTTGTTGGGAAAGGGAACCTGGCTTTACCTTTCATCCTATCCCACATGGTACATCCTCTTGTCTAGAAATGTACTTTGTTAGTAATAAACTTCTACCTATTGTGTCTACTAGACTAAATCCTAGAATTATTTCAGATCACGATTCCCTATCTTTAGTCATTAAGTCAATTGGCTCACACACAATCTCCTCATCGATGGACCTTTGATCGTACACTATTGCTGGATTCAAGATATGTCTATTTCATGAAGTCCTGTCTGTGCAAATGTATTATTGTTGATTTGGACTCCGCTAATCCAATTATGATCTGGGATGCCTTAAAAGCCTTTGTGCAGGGCCAGACTACCAGTTTCGTCATCCAAAAAGATAAAGATGAGCAGGCTGAGGATGCAGGTCTACAGGATTGGCTCACTAGACTGGAGCTGGAATACTCACTAAGTTATGAGCACCAGAGCACGCACAATAGTATTTCAAGGATATTTGGATTTATGAGAATGCTGCAGGTTAGGCTTAGGAAGATAATCTGGGATAGGGCTTGTGCTAAATATCAGGTGAAGCGTTTATCATGCTTCGAGAATAGTGAGGAGATGAGGCACTTGTTGGCCTTCCAACTTAAGGAAAAAAAGCAATACAAATGTAATACCAGGCATAAAATATGCTAATGGTAGTATCGCTGCAAGTTGCTCTGAGATACTGTTTTTCACCAGTATTATACCGATTTGTATATGGAAGACTGTCGTTCACCTCAGGACATGACAGATTGTTACTTACCGGACACAATATTTAATCAGCTTACAACAGACCAGAGGGTAAGACTAGATACTAACATAATCTGGGTGGTGATGAATGTGGCCATCTCACAGGCAGCAATGGTCAGAGCAGTGGGCCCTGACTCCATCCTATCAGAATTGTATAAACAGTTTAACGATATTCTGACCCCTCTCTTCTGCAAGCTTGATAATTCTCCTGATTTTCTGTCATCGACACCACCATCCTGGGCTGAAACCTTTATATCTATATTTGTCAAGAAGAATAAGGATCCGCTCAGCTGTGGGTTATGTCGCCCTATTTCTCTAATTCACTGTGACTCTAAAATCTATACTGGGGTCTTAACTAATCGGCTTGCAGGTGTCATAACTTCACTTGTTGACCCAATGCAACATGGGTTTGTTCCTTCGTGTGACACCATTTCCCATGTCAATTTAGCCACAACTACTCTGGATTTGGTGGGGAAATAGGCTGTCTTTTTCTGGGAGGATCCTGCTGGATTCAGGAAAAGCATTTGACAGGGTGTCCTAGCAGTATCTGTGGGCAGTCATATCCGCTATGGGACTTCGCCCGGGGATTCTCGCCATGAGCAAAACACTCTACTCCTCTTTAACGCCAGGGATCACATGTATGGGAATACTGTCTGCACCTATTTACATCTACCCGGGCATTAGACAAGGATGCCCCCTATACCCGTTATTATTTGTTCTGTATCTTGAGTCATATATTCAGCCTCTTAAACAGTCTTCCCTTATCCCATCCCTGCGGCTGCATACATGCGAAGCCAAGCTTTTGGCATTCGCAGATGATATTGCCATCCTCATCACTTCTCCACAAAGGCATAGCAGGCAATTGAGAATGCTGCTAATAGTTTGGGCAAGTTTGTGGATAAAAATTTAATTTGGATAAAACTGAGATTATAGAGAATAGGGACCCTGATCAGTCTGACTCTCGATATGTAACGTCAACTCGGTACCTGGGGGTTAAAATCTCTTTTACTATGGAAACTATTATGGTGCCGATTAGGATCCTGGAGAAACCGGGTACGAACCGTCGGTCGGAGCATATTCTCCGTCCGACTCGTACCCGGTTGCAAAACTTTACAAACATGCAAGTACGATTCGCACGGAAACACTATTTCCGTACGAATCGTACAAAACACCAACCGAGGAAAATAAACATACAAATGACATCCGGAAAAGCGCCGACGTGACGTCGGGACGCATGCAGCCTGCGTTCCACGAACCAGAAAGTACGATTCGCACCGACGTCATCCCGCGCGGAGAATATTTTCCGGCAGCCAAAAACTGCCGGGAAATAAGGACGACGTGCACAAGGAGCACCTGTACGCGACGGACAGACATGGACCCGAACCTACGTGTCATCCCGGCCGTCATAGCAGTCAACCACCTCTACAGGTACCGACGCAGATGCCGCAGAAGGTCAGAACAACACCCAGGGGCAAAGGGGGGGGGGGCAGGAGCAGGACACAAAACCCCCACCCAAGTCACACAGCACACATGCCCTGGACATACCTGACCTCCAGGCCCTGGTCACTTCGAGGGGGTGGGGGCGTGTCCAGCAACGCCAGCGTCCGCCACAACGGAAGTGGGCGACGACACGAACCGGCAACACAACAATACAGGTACGTACCGTACCCACGCCTTAAGAGCGTGGGTACGAGTCGTACCACACCCACGTCACCCCAACAATGGCGGTACATCCCGTACCCATGTGCCAAAGGCCTGGGTACGGGCCGCACAAGCACTCCACAGCGTGGGCACGGGTATGTACGGACCGTACCCCCACCCGCGTATGTATGGAGCGTACCCCCACCCCAACAGTCTATGTACGGGCCGTACCCCCACCCCAACAGTGTATGTACGGACCGTACCCCCACCCGTGTATGAATGGACCGTACCCACACCCGCGTATGTATGGAGCGTACCCCCACCCCAACAGTGTATGTATGGACCGTACCCCCACCCGCATATGTATGGAGCGTACCCCCACCCCAACAGTGTATGTACGGCCCGTACCCTCACCCGCGTATGTATGGAGCGTACCCCCACCCCAACAGTGAATGTACGGCCCGTACCCCCACCCGCGTATGTATGGAGCGTACCCCCACCCGCGTATGTATGGAGCGTACCCCCACCCCAACAGTGTATGTATGGACCGTACCCCCACCCGCGTATGGATGGAGCGTACCCCCACCCCAACAGTGAATGTACGGCCCGTACCCCCACCCGCGTATGTATGGACCGTACCCCACCCCAACAGTGTATGTATGGACCGTACCCCCACCCCAACAGTGTATGTACGGACCGTACCCCCACCCGTGTATGTACGGACCGTACCCCCACCCCAACAGTGAATGTACGGCCCGTACCCCCACCCGCGTATGTATGGAGCGTACCCCCACCCCAACAGTGTATGTACGGACCGTACCCCCACCCCAACAGTGTATGTATGGACCGTACCCTCACCTGTGTATGTACGGACCGTACCCCCACCCCAACAGTGAATGTACGGACCGTACCCCCACCCGTGTATGAATGGACCGTACCCACACCCGTGTATGTATGGACCGTACCCCCACCTGTGTATCTACGGACCGTACCCCCACCCCAACAGTGAATGTACGGACCGTACCCCCACCCTTGTATGAATAGACCATACCCACACCCGCGTATGTATGGAGTGTACCCCCACCCCAACAGTGTATGTACGGACCGTACCCCCACCCCAACAGTGTATGTACAGACCGTACCCCCACCCGTGTATGTACGGACCGTACCCCCACCCCAACAGTGAATGTACGGACCGTACCCCCACCCGTGTATGAATGGACCGTACCCACACCCGCGTATGTATGGAGCGTACCCCCACCCCAACAGTGTATGTACGGACCGTACCCCCACCCCAACAGTGTATGTACGGACCGTACCCCCACCCGTGTATGTACGGACCGTACCCCCACCCGCGTATGTATGGAGCGTACCCCCACCCCAACAGTGTATGTACGGACCGTACCCCCACCCGTGTATGAATGGACCGTACCCCCACCCGTGTATGTATGGAGGGTACCCCCACCCCAACAGTGTATGTACGGACCATACCCCCACCCCAACAGTGTATGTACGGACCGTACCCCCACCCCAACAGTGTATGTACGAACCGTACCCCCACCCATGTATGAATGGACCGTACCCACACCCGCGTATGTATGGAACGTACCCCCACCCCAACAGTGTATGTATGGACCGTACACCCACCCGCGTATGGATGGAGCGTACCCCCACCCCAACAGTGTACATATGGAGCGTACCCCCACCCGTGTATGTACGGACCGTACCCCAACCCCAACAGTGTACATATGGAGCGTACCCCCACCCGTGTATGTACGGACCGTACCCCCACCCGCATATGTATAGAGTGTACCCCCACCCCAACAGTGTATGTACGGACCGTACCCCCACCCGTGTATGTACGGACCGTACCCCCACCCCAACAGTGAATGTATGGATCGTACCCCCACCCGTGTATGAATGGACCGTACCCACACCCGTGTATGTACGGACCGTACCCCCAACCCAACAGTGAATGTACGGACCGTACCCCCACCCGTGTATGAATGGACCGCACCCACACCCGTGTATGTATGGAGCGTACCCCCACCCCAACAGTGTATGTACGGACCGTACCCCCACCCCAACAGTGTATGTACGGACCGGACCCCCACCCGTGTATGTACGGACCGTACCCCCACCCCAACAGTGAATGTACGGACCGTATCCCCACCCGTGTATGAATGGACCGTACCCACACCCGCGTATGTATGGAGCGTATCCCCACCCCAACAGTGTATGTACGGACCGTACCGCCACCCCAACAGTGCATGTACGGACCGTACCCCCACCCGTGTATGTACGGACCGTACCCCCACCCGCGTATGTATGGAGCGTACCCCCACCCCAACAGTGTATGTATGGACCGTACCCCCACCCATGTATGAATGGACCGTACCCCCACCCGCGTATGTATGGAGCGTACCCCCACCCCAACAGTGTATGTACGGACCGTACCCCCACCCGTGTATGAATGGACCGTACCCACACCCGCGTATGTATGGAGCGTACCCCCACCCCAACAGTGTACATATGGAGCGTACCCCCACCCGTGTATGTACGGACCGTACCCCCACCCCAACAGTGTACATATGGAGCGTACCCCCACCCGTGTATGTACGGACCGTACCCCACCCGCGTATGTATGGAGCATACCCCCAACCCAACAGTGTATGTATGGAGCGCACATGCCCAGACGCAGGAGGGGTGGGTGCAGAGTCCTCCCAGCAGTGCCCAGACACAGGAGGGGTGGGGGCCTATCACTCCCAGCAGTGCCCAGACGCAGGAGGGGTGGGTGTAGAGTCCTCCCAGCAGTGCCCAGACACAGGAGGGGTGGGGGCCTATCACTCCCAGCAGTGCCTAGACACAGGAGGGGTGGGTGCAGAGTCCTCCCAGCAGTGCCCAGACACAGGAGGGGTGGGTGCCTATCACTCCCAGCAGTGCCCAAACGCAGGAGGGGTGGGTGCCTATCACTCCCAGCAGTGCCCAGACACAGGAGGGGTGGGTGCAGGGTCCTCCCAGTAGTGCCCAGACGCAGGAGGGGTGGGTGTAGAGTCCTCACAGCAGTGCCCAGACACAGGAGGGGTGGGTGCAGAGTCCTCCCAGCAGTGCCCAGACGCAGGCGGGGTGGGTGTAGAGTCCTCCCAGCAGTGCCCAGACACAGGAGGGGTGGGTGCAGAGTCCTCCCAGCAGTGCCCAGACGCAGGAGGGGTGGGTGCCTATCACTCCCAGCAGTGCCCAGACACAGGAGGGGTGGGTGCAGAGTCCTCCCAGCAGTGCCCAGACGCAGGAGGGGTGGGTGTAGAGTCCTCCCAGCAGTGCCCAGACAAAGGAGGGGTGGGTGCAGAGTCCTCCCAGCAGTGCCCAGACGCAGGAGGGGTGGGTGCCTATCACTCCCAGCAGTGCCCAGACACAGGAGGGGTGGGTGCAGAGTCCTCCCAGCAGTGCCCAGACACAGGAGGGGTGGGTGCAGAGTCCTCCCAGCAGTGCCCATGGAACGCAAAGGGTGGAGTAGCCACAGATACAATGCCCACAAATGTCAGTCAGGTGCACAAAGACCCTGCAGTACATGTACCACATGTGTGCGAGGCTGGGAGTACACACATGCATAGCGCCTAAAAGAGAACATGTCCACATGAAGTCTTGTCAACAGTCTACATACACAAGTACAGTGACCACCAAGGATGCCACGAATGATGCAGGTGGAGACATCGCTCAGCATGCATGTGCAAAGTTGAAGGAGTCCGTCACACAGCTCAGCACCACATAGTGGAAACACCCTGCAGGGAAGATGTCAGGTTACACAGAGGAAGGAACACACCTTGGGACGATGTCACCATGCAGTAACTGTTTACATGAACAAAGTAATTTAGCCAACAGCTTGTGATGGCACACAGATACCAGGGTCCACCCTATGACCAGCACAAGACTACATTTCCCACACACCCAACACATTATCACCACCCAAAATCATGGAGCTGGTCCACCAACAACAACACCAGATAAACAGTAGTGTTCAAAGGAAAAAACAAATTGCTTTATTCAGCAGGATGTAAGTAATAATCATCATAAATGTCAATATATACAAGGTCCATAGGGCAGTCCATGACTCCAATCCGGATGGGGGACACAGTGGTACGTGTGTCCCCTAGCTTGCCTGCACAGTTAGACTCCTTTGTCTTCCACAGGGGGGGGGGGGCATCATGTTGGGGGGAAGGACCAGGCACCGCAGGGACAGGAGGGGCAAGGGAAGGTGTTGTGGGTGCAGGGATGGACGACTCCAACACAGGGGGTGGGGCAGCGCCAAAGGTGGATTCGAGCACGGCGCTGCACACTACTGCCAGGTCGCTCAGCGTCTCCCCTGCACCCGAAGGAACCACAGGCCCCAAGGAGGGGGGGGGGTCACAGGGATGGGTCGCAGCGCTAACCGGGCATGGGTAGGGGGTGGGACGAAGTGCTGCAGGAGACCCACTGCTGCAGACAGTGTCGAGTCAATAAACCTCAGCAAGTTGCGTTGGTCAGCCTGCGATGCTGAAATACCCTCCAAGTATGCCTCCATGTTGGTGAGCACTTGGCTGTGGCCATGGAGGACATTAAGCATCGCAGCCTGACCAACCTGCAACTGCCGCAGGATGTCCACAGACTCGGCATTGGCGGCAGCAGTGGATACGGGGGCAGGGGGTGCGGTGCCTGGCAGGAAGGAGACACGTGGTGACCTAGCACGCCAGGAAGGGACACGAGCAAGTGGGAGGCCGGGGATGGCAATGGAGGGGGCAGGGAAATGAAATGAAAGATGAGTAACATCTACAATACAAGGTACATATATAGGCCCTGCAACACACAGTTGGTTCACCCACCATGCCACTGAGAAACTATGGAGAGCATGACACATTTGCAAATGACATGATATGGATTTGGACAGAGGAGCCAGGCTCTGGGGCCAATCCAGCACTGCATCTGCACCACACAGCGTTGCCGTAACTAGGGATGAGCAGGGACCATCTCTATGAACTTGAGGCACATGCTGCAAAGGTAATACTTAAAGACATGCCCAACATGAATGGGACACTGCACCTTGAGTGTATGTCCAGACAAACATCACACACTGGCCAGACCGAGCAATGAGATTTCAGGTGTCGACATGTAGGCCTTACCCGCACCAACCACCCCCTACATGAGACAATTTGATGAGACACAGGAAGCACTTGCATCTCTTAGTCTGAGAGAAATACACATGGGCTGCCAGAAACCCATATTGGACCCAAAATACCCCATGTGCGCCTGTACAACGATCTCATTTCCAAATGGCCATCATCAGTAATTGTAACAAGACACACAGGCACTGGCCACCGTGAGTATGAACAAGGAAAATTAGGTCAGGCTGTACAGTGGACACTTGTAGAACACGTTACGTAAATATACATGGTGCCAGGGGACAATGGCACAGAGCACATCCTATGCTGTAGACACTGAGAGTGTCCACATATTGTGATGACACACATGATACCTAGCAAAATATGCCCCAGGGGACAGTAGTGGCCACAATATTCCATGGTCCTGAATGGTAATGACTGCAACACAGGCCACCATCCCTGCACTCTGCGTATCGCACACTCATGCACATCATGTCACAGGCAACAACATAGGACATGCTTGCTGTAAGGCATTACACTTCAGAGACATACTCCTATGTCTGGACTCAGCATCAGTGCCAATTGGCATGGACCCCACAAGTACTGAACTGGGCAGGGCACAGGCAAGGTCCCAAAACCTGTTACACACCACCCCCACACATGATGCTGCAAGCATTGGTCACGTGGATAAACTGCCAGCCCAGATGACCTTGTGAAAGAGTGACTACACACAGACCAGGGAACACATGGCAAGGAGGGGAATGGAGGAAGGACAGCACCGCTATACTGTGGGTGACAGGACCTGCACCGCACATTTAAACACTGGCAGTGTATCCATGCAACTGCGCACTTACAAATGCTGGTGACACACAACAAACACACATGTACCTACCCCCTTCCTGCTGCTGCTTCTCCCGTAAGCGCCTGTCCATGTCTAGAAAGACCACCGCCAGCACACGCTTGTGGATGTGGGTCAGACGGCGACGCCCATGGTTCTTAGGGCCCACAGGTGAGTCCCCCAGCAGGACCCGTGCGATCCTCCGCGTCCAGCACCGGATATCCTGCCAGCGTTTTCTCACCTGGGCCAGGCGCCGCTTGCGACCCTCCGTCCTCCTCACGGCACTGACGGCGTCCCTCCAGATCTGCTCCTTGGCAGCGGCGCCTACCTGTGGGGTTGAAAAAGTGAGACTACACCAATACACCTGCCACATGTCACAGAGACACACATTAGTACAATTTTGCTGGTTTCAACAAGGCATAGTATGCAGCCAAAGCATTGCACCTTTGTCATAGGGACATTTTTCTCTGTGTAATGGCAAATGCACCACGTGCCATTGAAAGTACACAGGTGGCATGAGGGGTACGACACAATAAATGATCCAGACTCACACTGTGCATCAGAAGGTACACCAGGATTATGTGCAGCACCTCAAAGCAGTCACATGCCACAGGCCACTGACGCTACCTCAGCAGAGTACACAGACACACACAGGCACAGGACATACACCTGCCATTGCCAAATGCAGCTACAAACCTCACTCTGCACATGTGCCACTAGACTGGGGGGGCTCACAGGTGTGGGGCTGGCTCTGCACGTCAGACACACAGCACTGCTCCCTGCTCGCATCAGATGGGCAGGGTATATCCATCCCTCATGCAGCCTGGGTGCTACACTCCACATATGCACCCACCCACATGACAGGGGACTTACACACACACCGATGTCCAGGGTACGAACACATCATGTGGACACTCTCAGCACAGGTACACTGAACTAACACACATCTGTGGGTACGGTCACCTGTCACACTGGGCTGACCACATAATCACATGAGGACTGTAGAAGCAACATTCCCAGGAGGATTAGACAGGCAGAATGTGGCATGCACCATGCAGTGATTGTCACAGTAAACACAATGCAAGTGAGGACGGCAGACATGCACCACAGCATGCTCTGCCTGGGAGACATCAGGCATTCCCCCCCCCTGGGACCCACTCTACAGTACAATGCATGTGTGTCACACCTGGACACAATGCCAGAAGTCCCAGTCACAAAAAAGGGACACAGTCTGTGCTAGTGGACTCTGCACTCACCTGAAACCCTGGTCGCCCATACAGCATGGGGTACTGTGGGAGGATCACATCCAGCAATGCCAGATTCTCCTCCAGGGTGAAAGGCTGGGCCCTCTCCACAGACCTTGACATGGTGCCAGGGAATCACGAGCATCAGCAGTGTTGTAGAATCAAAAGATGTGCAGGCAAGTGCTCTCTCATGGGACCTGGCTGCCTTATATCTGCCTTGCTGGCCTGTTTCATGCACAGGAGTACAGAGTGATTGGTCACTCACATTTGCATCCTATGTTTCCTCCAATCCCTTTAAACCTAGCACAGTCAGTGGCTTTGCTCTTTTTTTTTCTTCAGCATGATGTAAACTCCACAACCACTTTGCAACAAAGTAGATTCATTCAAACCGACTTTTGCTGGGCACCTGATGAAAAAAAATCAAAATTTAAACTTGGTCTCCATGACAACCAGCATGCATGTATGGCTTTATACTTGTCCCTCATGTGTCCCCTATGTAATTTGGAGATTCACACACAGGTATGGTGTGTTCCGGGGCCCTAGGGCACCCCAAATGCATAGCAACGGCCTGTACAGGCGTGTGTACGGTCCGTATCACTATGGGTACGCATACGCGAGCACACCCATAGTGATAGTGAGCGTACAGGCGTGTGTACGGTCCGTATCACTATGGGTTTGCTCGCGTATGCGTACCCATAGTGATACGGACCGTACACATGCCTGTACGCTCACTATCACTATGGGTGTGCTCGCGTATGCGTACCCATAGTGATACGGACCGTACACACGCCTGTACGCTCACTATCACTATGGGTGTGCTCGCGTATGCGTACCCATAGTGATACGGACCGTACACACGCCTGTACGCTCACTATCACTATGGGTAGGCCTACGGCAGCACTCCCATAGTGATAGGGAACGTACACACGCCCTCAGAGCGAATGTACGGTGCCTTACACACATAACAGTCGTGACAGGCAGCACACAGAAAGGAATAGAGCTGACATACTTGTCCATGGATGGACATCAAGGCATTGTCTGTGCAGTACTACATGTGTGGGGCACAGGTGTGAAAGGCTGTGATGTGGCACATTACTCCTGAGTTGTGAAGGCAATAGATTTATGATGAGATGTGTACAGATGTTATGTGTGACGGTGCGCTATGTGCCAGACATGCCCTTCACTCCTTTGACATGTGTGCATGTCGTACAGCACACTTGAGATGAGCGTCACTGGCATGGCACAGTCAACAACACACGCAAGTGTCCCCTGATGCCCGCTACAGGGGTTGCCACACCTGACATGTGACTACCCACGTTGCACGATGTGACTATGTCATGTATGTGTGGTGTGTTCACATTAGCTTGATGTTGGTGTTCCCTCAAAAGCATCTGCTGTTGCTGCAACCAACATGTGTCTGTGTGTAGATGGCCATAGCACACTGTTACGCACACCAAGCCACATGTGGTATCGGATGTAAGGTGTGTATGTATGCATGGGACACGGAGTAGCGTAAGAAGGACCTGTCTGCATCCTCTCAATGTATGTGTGGTCAGTCATGACATGTACACCTTCATGGCAAGGTGTGTGGGCTGTCCTAGTGTAATGTCATGTGACCTGTGGCTCTAGTGTTCCGCTACCTGTCTCTGCAATCAACATCCTACTTCTGCTGATATGTTGATGTATGTCACTCCTGTATTGCGTCTGGCTGTTCACTTACACTGGGACACAGCTAGTCCCATGCCATGGGATGTGGAGGTTCACAATCTCTGTGTGTAGCTGGGTCTTGGTAGGAGTGTCACCTGGCAGCCATACGTGTCCAGGGCATCTAGCACATACCTGACTCCGTATGTAGCATATGTGTATTGACAGATTAACATGTGCTCAGGACATATAAATTGTTGTTGTAGTGCACTCACTCTTCCTTGTCACTTCCAAATTACTGCAGAGCGCCGCCTCTTCCCCGACCAATTCCGGACTTGGCTGACATGCGGGAGAATGACTGTATACGCTGCTACCGCTTCCCCCAACCGTTGATTGAGGAGTTAACGGCAAGGCTGGCACCACACCTGCAACCGCTGCACAGGTATCCTACGGCACTGACACCCAAGCTGAAGGTAATGGCAGCCATACATTTTCTTGCCACGGTTACCTTTCAATATACCATAGCTCATGTTGGTGGCATGTCCCAGAGCATGTTCAGCCATGTGCTGCATGATTTTTTAGAGGCCATGTTGCTTCACCTGGATGAGTTCATCCATTTCCCAACTCCTGAACAGTTGACTGGTGTCAAGCGTGGATTCTATGCCCTGGGAGGGATGCCCCATGTCATTGGGTCCATAGATGGGACACATGTGGCTTTGGTACCACCACAGGCACAGGAGGTAGCGTACAGGAATCGCAAGCACTACCACTCCATCAATGCCTTTGTGGTGTGTCTGTCCAACATGGTGATTTCACATGTCTGTGCTCGTTTTCCAGGATCAGCACACGATGCCTACATCATGAGGCGTAGCAGGGTGCCTGAAATGATGACACAGCTGCGCAACGAACGAGCATGTGTTGTTGGTGGGTACACTTTGTCTGTCCTGTATTTTGCGTAGACTTCCAGCCCGACCGCTTCTCCTGTCCTACTTATGTCCATGTGGTTTCCATGTAGGGGACGCTGGCTATCCCAACATGCCATGGCTGATCACACCTCTCCGCAACCCCAGCACGCCGGCCCAGCTCCGCTACAACACCGCCCATGGCCGGACAAGGCGAGTGATAGAGAGGACATTTGGCCTCCTGAAGAGCCGATTCAGGTGCCTACACAAGACCGGCGGCACCCTCCCATATGCCCCGGCGAAGGTCTGCAAAATCTTCATGGTCTGCTGCATGCTGCACAACATGGCAGTTGAGAAAGCTGTGAGTGATGGTGCAAGTGAAAGACTCTTGCTACGGAGCAACCTACCCAGAATGCAAATGCTTTTTATATATATATCTAGTTCACATAATCAACCTTATTTGTTGAATCCAATAATTTACATAAACATATAAGTTACACAAACAATATTGTTCGCAATAGGATGAATTTTGCAAAGCAACATTTAATTATTGTTCAATTCACAATAATACTTGATTCATAACAATTTATACATAGGTCAAAAATTTGATCATTTTCATGTTCGCCCAATGCATTTCGGGCCGTATGGTGGCCCTTCTTCAGGGGCAGATCTAAAACGAAATTATAACAATAAATCCAAAAATCTTTTCTTCATAAGTGCAGACAAACACTCAGATACATCAAGAGAAAACATACTAAATTTAACTATACCATGTTATCTCTTCATCACATTGTATATTTAGAAAATGACATTGCTAATGAATTATTTCAATCAGAACGAACTGGTAAAGAAGGAATACCATTATAAAACCCAGTCACCCTTGGTGATAAAAATAGTATACTCGAACGTTTGTGTGTATGAGAGAAAAACTGAGACTCAGCGTACCTGTTGACCATATGTAAACCACTTTCTGTGAGCAAAAAGAAAAAAGAGATGCCAATGCTTAAAAAACCGACTCTACGAGTAATGATCTATCCAGACTAAAAACAACCGAAGCTCCTTATGCACTAACCTTGGTAATAGATCTCCTTTAAGAACAAGTATTCCCGCTGGGTCAATCAAGCTCAGACGTGATTTCTACGAAAATCCAAATAAACCCATTAGCTTCCGTAGATCATACACCTATACCCCTGCTTAATCATTAAATAACCATGCGAGAACCCGCTCACCTGTTCTTAAACTTCTGGGATATAGATACAACCGATGACCGCACAGGAACCCAGCTTATCTACCGAATCAATTCAGAACAACCGCGTCTGCCATATATGGAATAGTACTCACTAACGAAGAAAGAGGACTGAACGTGTCGATTACGTGGATTTAAACGTGCGCCATCTTGGAATGGCAAATCACCTCTTGTACTCTAATAAGCGATGTTACCGTGCGTGATTCTACCCGTAACCAAAAAAAATGGCCGACATACTTATTTCTATGGTAGACAAAAAATCATTCAAAAACCAGAGGCTTTATGCATTCAAAAGTGCCTAAGTAACGCGCAAAAGAGAAGAAAAGAGTGAATTGTAGAACAGATAAAAAAAGTAAAGAGAAACGTTCTGATTATAACAACAATTTATATGAGCATGAAAAAATCAGGCTGCATGACTCCAGTGATGTGCAACACGTACATTTTACAGGAAACATCCTAAATCTACTTTTTCATTGATCCCGTGGGGATCTTGAGTATTCAGTTTTTTTATCCAAAAGATTTCCCTTTGTAAAAGTGTTTTAGTAAGATTTCTACCCGGGGTTGGGACCATTCTCTCTATTACTTGAAATTTAAGTTGTGATATAGAATGTTTACATGAATTCCAATGTATTGCCAGACTGCTTTTAGGGTTGACATTTCTGATCGTACTTTTATGTTCTGAGATTCTTGTTTTAATTTTTCTCTCAGTTTTGCCGATATACAGCAGTCCGCAGGGACATTTTATAGCGTAGATCAAGTTCATCGAGTCACAAGTAGAATTGTGTCGTAATTTGATGGTTTCCCCTGTGGAGGGATGATGTACCACATCTCCTGTGATGACATTATTGCAATGCACACAATTCAAACATCGCTGCGTTCCTTTATATTCTGCTTCATCAATATTGGGTGTAGTCGAAAGAATTTCTTTAATGTTTCTTGACCTTCTAAAAGCACATAGAGGTTTCTCTTGAAAAAGATCTTTGAAATCCTCCTCATTCTGTAACATATCCCAACGATTCATCAAAATTTTCTTGATTTGTCTGGAAACTGTGGAATATGTAGATACAAAGACTTGTCGAGTCAAATGTGCTTTTGGTTTTGTCTGCAATAAATTTTCTCTGGTTGTAAGCTCTGTTTTGGTCATGGCTTCTTTTAAAATATTCTCCGGATACCCTTTTGATGAATACCTTGTCTTCATACATTCAATATTTTTCTGCAGCGTTAATTCAGTAGAGCAGATCCTTTTGGCTCTTAAGAATTGTGAGTAGGGGAGATTGTGCATTAGATTCTGAGGATGAAAACTCGAATATAACAACGCGTTGTTTTTATCAGTGGGTTTATGAAAAATTTCCGTCTGGATAACATCCTCCGTTATCCTGACTAATACGTCCAGAAATGGAAGTGAGTTCTTGCTGATGTTACTTGTGAATTGTATATTTTCATCCTTGGTGTTCAATTGTAAAATTTTTGTCTCCAATTGTTCAGTGTCGTTTTTCCACATGATGAAAATATCATCTATGTATCTAGTGTACAACAAAAGATTGTCCGTCCATTCAAAATCACTGTAGATGTATTGATCTTCGAAATAGGCCATGTAGGTATTAGCATATGCAGGAGCTCCTGCAAAACCCATAGATGTGCCTTTGAGTTGTAAGTAATACTGGTTGTTCCACTCAAAATAACTATGGTGTAAACAAAAATGTAACATTTCCAGTAAAAAAACTTTGTCCGTCTTCAAAGTTGCCTGTCTCAATAGGGCCCATTCCACTGCTTGCATCCCCCCTGAATGGGGGATGGAAGTGTATAAAGATTTTACATCCAGCGTGCATAGTGTGATATTGTTGGTCGTCTTTACATTCTGTAATTTCTGCAAGAAATGGGTAGTATCTTTTGTGTATGATCTCCATTCCTGGACGATGGGTTGCAAAAAATGGTCAATGTACTTTCCTATCGGTTCAAAAATGGTTCCGCACCCCGTTACAATGGGCCTGAAGGGTGGATCCAAAAGATCTTTATGGATCTTGGGTAGCATGTATAATCCGGGTTTGTTAGGATTTTCTTTGGTTAGAAACAAGCTGGTATTTTCCGTTATCCATCCCATATCTATGGCTTTAGTGAGAATGGTATTCAAAGTAGCTGTCAGTTCGTTGATAGGGTCTCCATCTAGAAGGAGATAAGTCGAGGTGTCAGAGACATGTTCTGATACTTTTTTACTGTAGAATGATTGGTCCATGATGACGATGGCTCCTCCCTTGTCGGCTTTTTTTATGTTGATGCTTACATCATTGGCAAGAGTTTTCAGAGTAAAGCGTTCATGTTTAGTGAGGTTGGTTTTGGTGTTGCGTTTGACGTTTATCCTGGAAAGATCTTTTTTTACCAAGCTCTCGAAGGCGTCTAAAATCTTATGCGACACCGGCGCTTGAAATGTGGATTTACGTTTAAATTCTTCAAACTCCATTTCTCGATGGTTGTGTTCTGTGATGTTGAATGTTGAGAAAAAATACTTGAGGCGGAGGATCCGCATGAATCTGAATAAGGTTATTTCATTTTCCAAGGTGTTGGTCTGGTATGTTGGAACAAATCCTAATCCTTTGTTAAGAATCTTAATCTGATGACTAGACAGTTCTTTCGAAGATATGTTGACCACTAGGTTGTTTTCTGACTCCTCAGATTTTGTCTTAATTTTTCTTTGGCTTCTCCTGGTTTTCCTCCCACCTTTCCTGGAGGTAGGTTGCTGTCCGTTACCTGGGATAAAAAAGATTTAGACGTGGAAGGTTGTACATCTGACTCATCAGGTAATATCACTTGAGTTGAGAAAGCTGTGCCACTCATCCTGGATCAAGATGATCAGGACCATCCACCCGTGGAGGATGAAGGGCTTGGCAATGGGGCTAGTGATGTGGAGGATGTGGTTCCGCAAGAGGACATCCGGAGTCGGCTCATACGCGACTTCTTTGCTTAGTGGTGAGTACCAGTGTCTGAGTGTGCACGCATTGGTCCCCGTGTGGCATGTGTTGCGATGTGTGTGTCCATCTGCATGTATGCCACGTGAGTCAGAGGTGTGTGTGGATGTGTCACTCGAGTGATGGTGCCAGTGATGAGTGTATTTCCACAGTCCTAATTGTGACCTAGCATGTTGTCATCCTTACATGTGTCGAGTACATGCACATGCAAGTGGATGTGCTTTTTGTGGCTGACTTCTTGTGTGTCTCTCATCCCCAGGTACTTGCGCATGCCGTCTGCTGGTTGCATTGTTGTGGCACTGCTATTCCTCATGGACACGTCATCGTGTGCTGACTCAGCGTTACACGCACGGACAAGTTTGGAAGTCTCCTTAGGGTAAGGGATGCATCAGGGGTGTATTGGGTGTGGCAGTTGTTTACGATGTGTGCACACTGCCCCTGTCGATGTTTGGTTCCTCTGCAGACATGTTGCATCACCATGGGACACATGACATGTAGCTGGATACACCTGAATAGATGGTCAGACTTGTTGACAGTCATCTGTAATGGGATAGGGGATTGTGATGATGGCCTCAATGTGTGTAACACTGCCCTCGGACACATACGGTTTGCATTGGCTTGACATGGTGTGGGACTTCCACATCAGAGGATCAATGGTGTATGGCAGACTCTCCGTGAGCAGCAGGGGGTGTTTAGCTGTCACCCGCCACTTGTGTGCCAGTTCCATGGATATGAAGCATTTGTTGTGCAGAAGGGGGGTGCCAGTGTTGGACCCACATGTTACTCCACATGACCTGTGTATGTGTACTCTGAGTTTGCCTCTGCATTCCGGAACACATGACTAATAAAGGTGTCCCTATGCCTCCAAGGTGCCTCTTCTCAGTCAATGCTGGTGTGTTGCCACGGTGCATACGGCATGTCTGGCATCGTTTTCAGTGATAGTGGCTATGTGTCTATGTGTAGAGTAGCAAGATGCAAGCTGTTTGTCTGGGATTAGACTCTGTATTGTGCATGATGTCCATGACTGTGTGGGTATTGTGACATGTGCCATCCCCATGCATCCAACGTTGGCCAGGCCACCATTCTCTGCATCCACCTGACTCAAGCTTGCAGGACATGGCTCTGCCACCTGTCTACACATACCTGTGTGCCCCCCAGGACACTCCACATGATCCCTGACCTCTGCGCATGACTGTTGCTGTACTCAATATGTCTGTCGGCACGGTTGTGCGGCCACCCCCCTCAGCTGGTTGGGCCCATCACGGGTGTGTATGGTCCTCCATGTCTGTCTTGCCTAATACATTGTGACCCATGTGTGTCCTGTGCCAGACTCAGGCCCCAGGGTATGGATGGTTGAAGTCATATGAGAACTCAGGCATGGTTAGACTTTACAAGACACATGTAAGGTAATAATGCAAAATGTAGGCATCATCTCTTGATCGTGTAAGTTTTTATTTGTGTTGGGGTACGTGTTGGGGGGGGTATGACAAGAGGGACTTTCCGGGTGTGTGGAATCCAAAGTTCACTGGGGGAGTTGGCGTTCTTGCCATTGGAAATCATCAGAGTCCATGCCACAGTCTTTGTCAACATTGGTCAGACAGTGACCAGCAAGTCCATGTGGCAAAGAATGTCATTTGCTGATGTGCTGCTGTTGGGCCAGTGGGCCAGGTGCCAGGCCAGGTGTCCTGGGAGATGGTGCTGTTGCGCCAACCCTCACGGTCTTTTCCGTGGACGACCCGCCCTCCTGCGGGAACCCTCAGAAGCAGGCCGTGACGATGTTTGGGATGCTCCGTCGGATGTATCCTCCTCCTCCTGATCCCTCCCTGTGGGTGGTGATGTTCTTCGCCTGGTGGCACAGGGAGGGTTGCCCATGTTGTCGGCTATCCGACGGAGTGAACGGTTAATTCCCGTGAGCACCGTCATGAGCTCAGCCTGTCTGTCCTCCATCCGTCCTTGGTGTCGCAGTTGACAGGCATGTTGCTCCGCATGTTGCTGGGCCTGCTGGGTCTTGATCTCCTCGAGGGTCCCCTTCATCTCGTTGAGGGTGGACACAACCTGGCTCATGCCCGTGGTGTCCTGCCGGTATGTGTCCAGGATGTTTCTTACATGGGAATATACCGGTTCCGCAGCCAACTGGTCAGGCTCGCGCCTCCGCCGTCCTCCACTCCCACCACCCCTGCCCACTTGCACCTGGCCTGCCCTTGTGGGCACATCGGGTCTCCGGGACCCCTGAGGGGTGGCATTTGCGTTGTCGCCTGCCTCCTCCTGGGTGCCCGGTACACCCTGTTCCTCCTGGTCAGCCTGGCTGCGTTGTGGTGGTGGGGCAGGGATCCTGGGTGTCTCCTGGGATGTGGCAGGAGTGGGGGTGGTGGTTGGCCCAGTTGTACCTGATGCAGGTGCTGCAGGTGGTTGGACACCAGAGGGGCCAGGTTGGTCGGGGTCGTCCACAGAGTGGTGAGAGTCGTCGCTGCCGGTGGGATCGTCCTCCCGCAGAGCCAGGTCCTGTGAGTCTTCCCCCCCAGTGTTGGGGGGTGATCCACGACGTTGACCTGTGTGTGAGAGAGACAATGTTATTTTTGTTCCATGCAACATCCATGTTTCATTTGTTTCAAAGTTGGCACATTTCCTCAGGGTATTTGGATATGTCTTGTATTCCACTCACAGTGCACTTGTGCATGGGTATGTACCTTGGCCACAGCTTTTGAGACTTTACCTATGTGTGACACAGTCTTACTTGCTGCGTCAATTGTGACTGCAGTCAGCAGTCGAGTGAGCAGGTGTGGCCAGCCATGCATTGGCGCCTTCCGTGTTGCTCTGTACGTGGGCACATGGAGTTGTTCCACACACTTATATAATGCAGGTAGCTGGCGTTGTGCTCGTGCACAGGTTGAGACATGGCCCAGTGTTTTGCCATGGAGAAGAGGGGGGATTCAGGCACTGGCCACCCTTGTCTACATGCACGCAGTCCACCTGCTGACGAGCAGACATTCCCACACCACCCAAGGCTGAATTGGTCTCCCTTTGTATCCCTTTCTCACTCCCTCTCTGTCCCCCTCTCCCTCCCTCCCTGTGTCAGCCTCCTCCCTCTGTCCGTCTCCCTGTGTCTCCCTCCCTCTCTCTCCCCCTCTCCCTCCCTCTGTGTGTCACCCTCTGTCACCTCAGCCCAGCTTCCTAGGCACATACTTTTTGCAGATCTTTGAATGGCCCTTGGCTTGTTCATGTGAGTTTGTTTCTGATCTCCAGGCACCCATTGGGTGTAGTGTCTGTGTCTGCGCTGCTGCTGTGGTGGTGTGTGCTGCCACTCTTTCACAGTGTTGGCTGTTCATTGGCTGCTGTCATGTGCAAAAAGTGCCTTCACCCCCATGTCTTCATGCAAGGCGTCCGCCATTTGCAGGCAAGTCTTTCCTTTGTGGGGACACACTGTTTGTCTGGCTGTGACCTAGGCCATATGGGCAGAGGGCATTGTTGTCTGCTTCTGAGTTGCACTATGTGATTTTTGAGGCCCACACTCCCGCCATCCGGGTTACCGTGTCTTGTGTTGGTGTTTTCTGTGGCCTGTGACTTGGCATTGTCCAGCTGAGTGCATGGGGCATGGTGGCGCTAGTGGCATGTGCGTGTTTATGGAGTGTGGTTGAAGCATGCAATAGCTTTGGGGTGGTTGCGTGCATGATTGTGAGTTTGGTTGTGGATGACGTTCCCCCCATGTGAGGTGAGTTGTTTGTGTATTCACCAGGCTCTCGGAGTCCTTCTACTCCCTCCACTGCCACCACCGGCAGTATGGCCATCACCTTCTCCTCCCAGGGATGGTATTGTATGCGTCTGTGGGCCGGCCCTCCTCCAGTGATGTTGGCCTGGTTGTGGTCGTCGGTCATTTTGCGGCGGACCGTCCTCCGCAGATCGTACCACCTGGCTTGGCATTCATGCCTGGTCTTTCTGGTGGACGCAACAGCATTCACAGCATCAACAATCGTCTGCCACATGGCTGTTTTTTCGGAAATGCTGGTCTGTCTGACCAATGTTCCAAAGAGGTGGGGCTCGACTCTGAGGATTTCGCCGACAAGGACCTCCAACTCTTGGCTAGTGAACTTTGGATTCTTGTTAGTGGGCATGGTGAGGGGTGTGGGTGTGGATGGTTGTGGGGGGTGTGGGTGTGGATGGTTGTGGGGGGTGTGGGTGTGGATGGTTGTGGGTGTGTGGGTGTGGTTGTGCAGGTGTGTGTGTGAATGTGATGAGGGGGTGTTTGTGAAGGTGGTTGTGTGAAGGTGTGCAGGTGTAAGGTGTAGTGGAGCTTGTAGTATGGTGCAGTTGTTTCTCTGTGTGGTCTGGCAGCAGTGGGTCTGTTGCAAAGGATCATGGTTTGTGTGTGTTGGGCCTTTTTATTGGTCCATTGGTGGGTGTGGCTGTGTTTGAACTTTGGGTGGGTGTGTTATAAGGAGTGGTTGTGTTTTGGGCCTCTGTTTGGGAGTTTGGCAGTTGCAGGTCAGTGAATAGGTTGTATTTGTGCTTGTTGGACATGTTTTGTGGCTTTGTGCGATTCGAATGGAGTCTTCTTGTGTTGTTTTGCTTTGTCCTGGTTGTGTACGTGTGTTTTTAGCGTCTGTACGGTGCGTACATCGGCCATTTTGTTGTACAGTGCTGTCCTTGTCTCTGGCTTGGTACGACTCGTACATGCGCGATGTTGGGTGAGGGTGCTGGTGTTGGGGCCTGGGGTGCGCTCCGTACTTAGACTGGTGGGGTGTGTGTTCGCTCCGTACATACACGGGTGGGGGTACGGTCCGTACATACACTGTTGGGGTGGGGGTACGCTCCATACATACGCAGGTGGGGGTACGGCCCGTACATACACTGTTGGGGTGGGGGTACGCTCCATACATACGCGGGTGGGGGTACGGTTCGTACATACACTGGTGTACATACACGGGTGGGGGTACGGTCCGTACATACACTGTTGGGGTGGGGGTACGCACCATACATACGCGGGTGAGGGTACGGGCCATACATACACTGTTGGGGTGGGGGTACGCTCCATCCATACGCGGGTGGGGGTACGGTTCGTACATACACTGTTGGGGTAGGGGTACGCTCCATACATAGGCGGGTGAGGGTATGGTCTGTACATACACGGTTGGGGTGGGGGTACGCTCCATACATACGCGGGTGGGGGTACGGGCCATACATACACTGTTGGGGTGGGGGTACGCTCCATACATACGTGGGTGGGGGTACGGTTCGTACATACACTGGTGTACATACACGGGTGGGGGTATGGTCTGTACATACACTGTTGGGGTGGGGGTACGCTCCATACATACGCGGGTGAGGGTACGGGCCATACATACACTGTTGGGGTGGGGGTACGCTCCATACATACGCGGGTGAGGGTACGGGCCGTACATACACTGTTAGGGTGGGGGTACACTCCATACATACGCGGGTGAGGGTACGGGCCGTACATACACTGTTGGGGTGGGGGTACGCTCCATACATACGCGGGTGGGGGTACACTCCGTACATCCACTGTTGGGGTGGGGGTACGCTCCATACATACGCGGGTGGGGGTACGGTTCGTACATACACTGTTGGGGTAGGGGTACGCTCCATACATACGCGGGTGAGGGTACGGTCTGTACATACACGGTTGGGGTGGGGGTACGCTCCATACATACGCGGGTGGGGGTACGGTTCGTACATACACTGGTGTACATACACGGGTGGGGGTACAGTCTGTACATACACTGTTGGGGTGGGGGTACACTCCATACATACGCGGGTGAGGGTACGGGCCATACATACACTGTTGGGGTGGGGGTACGCTCCATACATACGCGGGTGAGGGTACGGGCCGTACATACACTGTTGGGGTGGGGGTACACTCCATACATACGCGGGTGAGGGTACGGGCCGTACATACACTGTTGGGGTGGGGTACGCTCCATACATACGCGGGTGGGGGTACGGTCCGTACATCCACTGTTGGGGTGGGGGTACGCTCCATACATACGCGGGTGGGGGTACGGGCCGTACATACACTGTTGGGGTGGGGGTACGCTCCATACATACGCGGGTGTGGGTACGGTCCGTACACACACGGTTGGGGTGGGGGTACGCTCCATACATACTCGGGTGGGGGTACGGGCCGTACGTACACGGGTGTATATACACGGGTGGGTGTACGGTCCGTACGTACGGGGGTGTACATGCACAGGTGGGGGTTCGGCGCGTACATACGAGGGCTGGGGGGGTGGTTGGGCGCGTGCTGGGGCGGTGTTGGGCGCGTATGCGGGCACATGTCTCCATGGTTGCTATAGGAGTTCGGTGCGGACTGTGTTTTTTCCATCCGGTTGTAACATTGGACGCACGGGATGGATCGTACTTGCGCGGTCGGACTTCACTTTTCACATTTGTACGGTAAATCGTCCGGGGACGTGTCGGACACATTTTCCGACCCGAGGACGTGTGGGGACTTATTCCCAATGCGAGTCGTATGGACTTTTTCCCATGCGAATCGTACTTGCCAGTTTGTACGGCACTTGTACGATTCGTACGGTAAAAAGACCGGATACGAGTCGTACGGGGAATTTTTTTCCAGGATCCTAATCGGCACCTCTGTCTTCAAATTACAATGTGTAATCCCAATCCTTGCTTAGAAAGTGGGATAGATTACATGTAGGCTTAGTGGGTAGATTCAGCATAATGGTCACTCTGCCATGCTCAATCACAAAGGAGGGACTGAGGGCTTTTTAGACAGGTCCAGCATACATGCCCTGACAATAATGAAGATACGAAAGGTATGCTGTTCCTAATTTTGAGACAAGGGGAAACTGGTTTTGTGTGGTCATAAAGTGTAGGCGGATGAGCATTCCTTCTCTTGGAATATAGGGCCCTCACACACCTGGCCGGGTGTCATGCTTCATCATATGGGCTGCTCCTCGTCAGGTCGGCGCTGCAATACCTGACGGGCTCCCTATGAGGGGCTCTTTGGCAGAGATCTTTTATTCCAAATGCCATTTGGTGCCATGGGGGTGAGGGGCCTAATCAGTGTAGAAGAAGGTGTGAAGGTGTATAACCTGAAAAAAGTATTAAAACAGGTCAGGGAGTACTAGTGAAAACTATTTTAATCAATGGGTCTCCCACCCTGATCAAAAGAAACAAAGGCGCATGTCTGAGATTATGTCTCAGGTAGGGCGCTCTATTGTGCGGTCAACATGTTTCTCGCCTGGTAGTTAGTCAATCTGGTGGCAATTCCTCAGGACCTAATAAAATCAAATCTATCTACACATGGGTGGTTGTATGGTGTGATCTACCCTTTTAAACCAACCTAACACATGCTATATGTAGTACCTGATAGCATATGACCAACCCTATTTGGGTTTCTCTATCTACTTCATCGATACCCAGCAGGTATCTCAAAAGGAATTGCCTTGTGTGGTTTTGCAAAATACGTAAAAGGCCAGCCGACCTACACTCTTCTGCCATGCTACCTTCACTTACTCAGGTCAATTCACCTGTACCTTCACAAGAGCTTTATTAAAATAGTTGAAAGCAGCTGACAAAAATATATATGGCAATACAAGAATCCCAGATGTGCTGTAAGGAATCTTCAATTACCACGCATTGAGGAGGGGGGTTGTACTTCCATCATGGGGGAGCTATTTGTTAGTGTTTTTTATGCTTAGATTGTTTGAGGTAATTGGGATGGGCACCTGGGAACTTGCCAGGCTATCTCCAGGGTACCTGATATCTTCTCAACTGGAAATACCCCACAAAGGTCTTATCCACACGTCTTACCTCAAGCACACGTGCTTCAAGACTCTTCTAGTCTATCACCAGGTGTGGCTGGATATTCAGTCCATCTGCCATATACCCACGGTTGCACCTCGCTCGGAAATAATCCCAGCCTCCCCCAGTCTCTTCAAGATGCCTATTTCAGGTGCTGGCGTGAGGGGGATCTGGGGTCCCTTGGTTGACTCTGTAGAGATGGTAATATTCGCTCCTTCTCGATATCAGCGGCGAACATTGGCTTTCGTGGCAAATCTTTCCCCCTACAAAATCAGTATGAATCATAATGCATTCCTAAAAATTGTTGTCAACATATCCAGACCCGGGCATATTCGCACCTTCTAACTGTTTCTTTGGGGTCAGCGAAATATGATTAATGTATTTGGTGCTTTGTCGGTCAGGTGTTCTCATAGTTTGCATTATAATGTCTCCACAGCTGATCTCCGATACACTAATGCGCTTGCTCACAGTACTTTTAATGTATCTCGGTTTAAGACCCATACCTTTAAAATCCTGTATGATTTATATTATACTCTAAATAAATTGCCTACGTGGGGTTTAAGAGAATCGTCAGACTGCTTCCGGTGCAGTGCACCTGAGGCAGACTCACTACACATTTTCGTAACCTGAGGCATCATCTCTCAATATTGGGACACAGTCTTTAAATTTATCAATTGACTTTTGCAGTCAGATTTGATCTTCCAACGATACCACTCATACTTGATCCTCCAATGAAACTACTCGGGCACGCCCCATGTATTCCGCATGATGTGAGGGACGCTTTGTCCTCTGCTATAACATCTGATAGGCTAATGATTGCCCACGCTTGGCTTCAGAAGGAACCCCAGACCCTGTATCCTGGTGGCAGGAGTTTGTTTCCCTTTGGGGCTGGAGCAGGCTGTGATACAGAATGACCCTAATCGCCGTTGGCAGCGCAGAATGTGGAGCCGGCCAGGTAGGGCTTTCTTGATTTTAGATCTGGAGGCGCCCTTGAATTTAAAGAGAATTAAGTTATCTAATGTATTTTTGAATGAGTTTTTAATTCCTTTTCTGTATGGATTTTTGTACTGTATTTATAGACTCTTCCTACGCAGGTATTATTGATTGCTATAACAATTATCGGACTTTATCTGCTTTTGATGTCTGCTATATATTTTTATATGTGATGATCTGTATCTCTTCAATATAAAAAAAAGAGAGGACAAGCGGGAACTGGAGAGACCCAGCAGGGTGGTGAGTACTAGAGAGTTGCAATGAAGTAGGTGCAGCAAGTATAGTGAGTCGCAGGCGCCCTATCCAACCTCCTCTGCAGAAAAGGACAACAGCGTTGACCCCGGCTTCTATGTGCTCATTCAAGGTAAGAAAGACTCCCCGCTGGAGAAATGGATTGGTGTGAGACAAGCTCCTCTCTGTCTCTAGACCGTTGATTTGGACACAGGGTCCTGAAGTGAGCCTGAGGGTTTATGGTGTCTCATCCTGGAGTACTCATGGCCCTGTATCTGGCAGAATGATAAAGCGGGTGGGCAGGGCAGTAGCTTGGTCAGTCAGATATGGAGGGGTGCAGTGCTTAATTTGAGCCAGTGGTTTCAGCTGCTCAGCACCGGCCTTTAATTGTCAACAGCAGGGCTTGTGACAGTCTGCCACAAGGTGGCACTGTCTGGATAATTTAGCGATGACAACAGCAGTTAATTATTAATTCAATATACATTAAAAATTACTATTAGCTGCCGCCAAAGCCATTCTTATAGCTTTGCGGCCCGAAATAGTCGGGATTGTCACACTTGTCGGATTGTGATGGTTAGTAGTTGTGTTGTTACTATCAATGGCAGCATGGCCGGGACAATGTGTGGTGCAAACTGCTGTGGCCTGCTGACGAGAGACCCAGCCCATATTTTTTTTACAAATTAAGCACTTGAGGGGTGTAAGTTTCAGATTTCCCAACAATCATGCTGGGTCATCTTGTTAAATACATTAAAAGAAGCAGGACTCAAGGGGGCTTAAGAGGCAGTGGAAAGAGAGAGGAGTGCAGATTTTTAGGGGTGCTTAAAACATGATAGTTTTCAAACTAACCAGGTTTTAAAGCAGAGATGAAAAAGAGAGAAAGAGTGTGTGTGTGTTTGTGTGTGTGTGTGTGTGTGTGCACGCGCGTGTATGAGAGTGTGTGCGTGTGTGTCAGTGTGAGCATGTCAAAATTCAGGGTGAAGTCAGACAGATACCCTACCATACCCGACTGAAAAGCACCTGTACCCGACTATTTACTACAGAATACATTCTTTAGGGGGTGTAACACCCCAAAGAACCCCCCACTGAAGCTACGCCGCTGCTGATGGGATGAGAAGCCCAAACCCCTTTGCAAAACCGTGGCAAAGTACCTTTTACCAACTCACAAAGAACCCGAGCGAATCCCGCCCCTGCTGCAGATATTGAGAAGGAAGCCAGCTCTGAAGAGAGCCCAAGGACAGGGTAAGCTCGGAGCTCCAAGCAAGAAACGGCCCCATGCGACCCTTTTATTTCATTTGTTTGGACGGTTCGCGACGCTCTCAGGTTATTAGCAGAAAGCGTCAGAGGGGGGAGTCTGAAAGCTCCTGCAGGCCACTTTAAGGCTCGCTGGGACCAAATGAATGGTAGTGCCTTTTTCTGATCTCAAACCCATCCACGTCCTTGTCCTTGTATGTGTGCACTGCCCCACCTGTGGGATTTTCTGTACCAGCTGTGGGACTGTGTGCCACTGACACATGAGTGGACAAAGGTGGATTGTTTTCCGCACTGTGTGCCACTGACACATCAGTGGATGGTGATGGACTGTCTTCCGCACTGCGTGCCACTGATACTTCAGGGGGCGCAGTGGATATGCCTGCCGCACTGTGAGGCACTAACACACCAGGGGGAAGATATGTGAAGGGTGTGGGGGCAGCAGCATTCATCTGCGCCATACCTTGTGGCAGCAATGCCATGATAAGGATCTGAAAGGCATGGTAGATCCCAGCTACATTTCATGTTCAGTGGTGGGTGCCATCCTTTACGCCTCCATCCACAGCATGTCCTCCATGAGTCTCTGCATGTGTGGCAGGTCACGGCATTTACAAAAACTTTGAAATTCACTGAAAAAACCGTTAGGTTTCAGACACGTTATAGTTAGAAATTAGCATTTAAAAAACCTTAGAAATTCATTGAAAAAACCATAGGTTTCAGACATGTTATAGTTGGTTGGACATTTCACTCGTACAAAACCATAGAAATTCCCCTGTTCTAGTTAGTACAGCCAACTATAACTCGCGCACCCGCAATGCACTGCTGATGACGTCACATATTACATCATTCATGACATAACATGTCTGCAACCTATGGTTTTTTCAGTGAATTTCTAAGGTTTTTTAAATGCTAATTTCTAACTATAACGTGTCTGAAACCTATGGTTTTTTTCAGTGAATATATATATATATATATATATATATATATATATATATATATATATATATATATATTACCTACTGGCGGTCGCCAGTAGGTAGTTATAGTTAGGACCCTCTTTCCATAGGAAAACCGTAACATTCTATTTGGAATAACTTTGGCGCCGGTCGACGAATCCTCGCGAAATTTTCAAAACTAATGGGGCGCTCCGCTCTGCTCCTACCCTGAAAGTCTCGGGGGGATTCGTCAAGCGGGGGCTGAGATAAAAGGGGGGTCCCAAAACGCGTTTTTCCCATGCATTTTTCCATAGGACCTTTAGTCCGAGCTACAGCCCGAACGGCTGAACTGAATTACTTGAAATTTGGCAGAGAGGTAGTCCTCAGGTCAAGGAAGTGCCTTTTGTAGGTTTGGTGTAAATCTGTTCAGTAGATTCTGAGAAAATAGCCTTTAAATCAATATATATATCTGAGCCAGCGTACGGTGCGCTTACGGTGCGCTTACCGTACGCGTACGGTGGCGTGCGCGAGCGCGATTCTGATTGGCCCTTAGATCTTAGTAAACATTCGAATCGGTCGAAACCAGGAAGCGGCGGCCGCCATTTTCTTTCTCGCACTCTGACAGGGGGTTGAAAAACAAAGTGCAAATCATGTAAAGGGGCTGTTTACACAGCTCCCAAGCACCTAGCCATGTCGAGGGAGTCCCCAACGATCCCCCAAGTGAAAAAAGGCAATTTTAATTTTTTCGAAAATTTCGCCGATTACGCTTACCGTACGCGTACGGTAAGAAATAATAAAAAAAAAAAAATATATCCACATTCTCCCCACCCCGTGTGCAAAAGGTGCCCGAAGAGCACCTTTTGCATGGCTCATCAGAGATAAACAAAACATATATTTTACCTGTCACAACGATGCTCATCATATGACCTCCATGTGCGCACGGTGCGCGAAGCGCATCGTGCGTCCATGGCCCATCTAGCGTAAAGTGGGCACGCGGTAACGGGGGAATTTCATTGGTTTTTTATCAGTAAAATTTCCAGCTAACTATAACATGTGTGAAACCTATGGTTTTTTCAGTGAATATATATATATATATATATATATATATATATATATATATATATATATATATATATATATATTACCTACTGGCGGTCGGCAGTAGGTAGTTATAGTTAGGACCCTGTTTCCATAGGAAAACCGCAACATTCCATTTGGAATAACTTTGGCGCCGGTCGACGAATCCTCGCGAAAGTTTCAAAATAGGTGGGGCGCTCCGCTCCGCTCCTACCCTGAAAGTCTCGGGGGGATTCGTCAAGCGGGGGCTGAGAAAAAAGGGGGGTCCCAAAACGCGTTTTTCCCATGCATTTTTCCATAGGACCTTTAGACACAGCTACAGCCCGAACTTGCTGAACAGAGTTACTTGAAATTTGGCAGAGAGGTAGTCCTCAGGTCAAGGAAGTGCCTTTTGTAGGTCTGGTGTAAATCTGTTCAGTAGTTCCTGAGAAAATAGCATTTAAATCAATATATATATCTGTGGCAGCTTACAGTGCGCTTACCGTGCGCTTACGTAAGCGCGATTCTGATTGGCTGTTAGATCTTAGTAAACATTCGAATCGGTCGAAACCAGGAAGCGGCGGCCGCCATTTTCTCTCTCGCACTCTGAGGGGGGGAGGAAAAACAAAGGCCAAAAACATGTAAAGGGGCTGTTTAGACAGCTCCTACCCACCTAGCCTTGATGAAGGTGTCCCCAAAGAAACCCCAAGGCCAAAAAGTCAATTTTAATTTTTTTTGAAAAATCGACGATTACGCTTACCGTACTCGTACGGTAAAAATTATTTAAAAAAAAAAAATTAGCCACACTCTCCACACCCCGTGTGCAAATGGTGCCCAAATGGCAACATTAGTGCATGGGACATTAACAGAATGAAAATTTAAATGATTATCCACACTCTCCCCACCACGTGTGCAAATGGTGCCTGAATGGCACCATTTGTGCATGGCATATTTATTTAATGAAAATTTAAAAGATTACCTTTCACAACGAAGCGCATAATATGTCCTTTATGTGCGCACGGTGCGCGAAGCGCATCGTGCGTACATGGCCCATCCAGCGTAACGTGGGCACGCGGTGCGCCCACCGTGCGTGCACGGCACTAACTGCGTAAAGTGGGCGCGCGGTGCGCGAAGCGCACCGCGTGCTCACTGTGCGCGCACGGTGCGCGAAGCGCACCGCGCGCGCACGGAACGAACTGCGTTAAGTGGGCGCGCACGCCACGAATGGCGTAAAGTAACTTAGCATTTAAAAAACCGTACAAATTCACTGAAAAAACCATAGGTTTCACACACGTTATAGTTAGGAATTAGCATTTAAAAAACCTTGCAAATTCACAGAAAAAAACCATAGGTTTCACACATGTTATAGTTAGCTGGACATTTTACTGATAAAAAACCAATGAAATTCCCCCGTTATAGTTAGTGCAGGCAACTATAACTCACGCGACCGCAATCCTCTGCTGATGACATATGTGTCTTTATGAAAAAAAAATATTTGTAATATATGTATAGCTAAAATTTAATGGAAGAAGACATGGGCAAATAAGTGTCTAAATACAGTATTAGCATCAGCAGAGGATTGCGGTCGCGTGAGTTATAGTTGCCTGCACTAACTATAACGGGGGAATTTCATTGGTTTTTTATCAGTAAAATGTCCAGCTAACTATAACATGTGTGAAACCTATGGTTTTTTCAGTGAATATATATATATATATTTATCCAACCAAAAACCGTCACTGGTTCCCCAAGCCAATTCTATGTGGAGAATGTGCAGCGGGGTAGCGGGCACCCATATAATCCACCAATCCAGTTGCCCAATGTATCGTCAAGCAAAAAGAGGGGAGACAAGCCGCCACTATAACCAATATACAAAACATAAACACTTGGGGTTTTGTAAAAATGTTTGGAAAACAGACTATGCGGATTTCAAACTGAGTAGTATGTCATCACTTTTTGAATGTCACATGGTGCTGAGAAAAAGAAAAGAATGCAACCAATTGTAAACCTTTGGGTACTTAATGGGCTTCATTTTTACTAACTGACTGTCTGTGAGCAAGGGCGGATGCCCAAAACGCGTCAGATTGGTGAAACTCGGCTCTAAATAAAATAAAAGAACTGTGCCTTACTTTGGATTTGCGTTGCTTCCATTCTTCGTGGATACGGATCTCTGTGGAGCTACAATAGTGGAATTAAAATTTCGGAAAGTGATTACGTCCGAGGCATTTCCACTCCCTGGAAGCTGGCTGCTTTGTACAATCAACTCGTTTGTTTTCCTCAAAGGGATTTCTCCAACAGCAGCCCCCGTGATCGCTTGGTTCGTGAAGCTCAGGCGAAGGTGATTAATGAGCGGCGTCTTTTCCAGCATCAAATGGCGTCCTGCTACAAAAGTAACCTTTGCGGTGAGTGAACCGGAGTCATTGACACGGTGGGGAGGATTGTTTTGGCACACAGCGTTAGGAGCCTTGAAGCGAGTTTTGCTCAGGTCTAAGACAGCTGTATATAATATAGAGCAATTCGAGTGTTTTGCCACAATGTCGGATGAAATTCTTCATGGCAGAGAAGCGGCAGCGGCTGCACTCTATTCAAATCTGCCTAAAGTAATGTGGAACTCAGGAACTAGTAATACAATTCAACAAAGTGTGGGTGAGAACACTGTTGAAAGCCAAATACAAGCGGCGCTAAAAAGATTGGAAAAAAGCATGTATCAGGAAATGTCGAAGTGGTGGGAACATAAATCTTTGACAATGTATTTGGAGGAGAAACGTGTACCTCGTGGGCTCCGTATATTATTGGCTCCAAGTTATGAGAAGCCTAATCCGAACATGCTGAAAGAATGGGGGCATACTAATCTAGAATCCTCGGCGAAACTATTGCAAATCTTAGTCAAATATGCAAGCATTGATAGGGAGGCACTCATGAAAGAAATCGAGGAAATCAATGATTTACTGGCAAAATTTGAGCCCAATGATATGATCACTAAAACGCGAAAAGAAATAAAGGAGAGACTTGCTAAGCAGGAAGAAAAAATTAAGGCGCGCAAAGTATATAAATTCGCCCGGGATAAGGAGGACTATGCCCAGGGTCGAATTTACACTTTTGCCCGAAAATTCGATAGCGCTAAAAGAACGAAATTTGCGCAACAAGCACAGCAGGCAAAATCAACAAAACAAATTAATTTGACAGCAGCGTCTACTTCTGCAATAGCAAATAAAGAGGGCATTCATCGGATGAAGAAGGCTGCAGCACATGGGACCCCAATACAATTATTCTTGATTTAAGTGAAGAGGTGGATTTTTTAGTGTCAGACAGGCTCCAGACACTACGACCTCGGACCAAACCACCACAAAAGGGTCAACAACAGCAAAAAGAGCAAGATGCAACAAAAGGAGGGGTGAACGTCGGAAAAAACACAAAATCGCCCAAAAAACTAAAAAAGCAATATTGGCAAAAAAAACACTAGATAACAATGCAATTATAAATTTATCTACAATCACCCTGAGCGAAGCCGAGAAACAACTTTTGAGTCTTGGACTGACATACTGTCCGGTTTCGGATTTCAACTACACAAAAACGAGAGTTGATATCTATTTGTACATCAGAAAGTTAAAAATAAAAAAGTCCTTCAGTATCAAGGAGGGCCTGAATGAAAAGGATCCATCCACAAATACTGCTGTTATAGTGAACCCTTTAACCTTACCAGCTAGAGACACCAAAACTTTTTTGGCGCTGCACCAATTGGCGACCAATGACATGAATGATGGGGACATGGCGTCCACACAGGAGGAACTCAGAATGGCTTTAATTGAGCAGGTGGGAGCAAACATCAGCCCATTCAAACCGAAATCAAAATTCATCCCTACTATGCCAAGGGACTCAATTGACGTTTTCCAAGATATAGTGGTGGAGGATCTCAAAAAATTGTACCACAAAATAAAACATAGGAAAAGATATAAAAGTCAACATGAAAAAGATTATTTACTGCTGACTAAAAAATTGGGTAAAGATCACAGGATCATTGTTACCACCGCGGACAAAGGAGGAAACGTGGTGGTTTGGCCTCAAGGAGCATATATTGAGGAAGCATTGAAACAGTTGAATAGTCCATCATGCTACTCTAAGACTACCATTAAGAACTTTAATGAAGCCAAGGAGGTACTAAAAAAGCTATTAAACAAATGGAAAAGGGAAGGCATGATTTCAAAACAGGAATATGAATTTTTACACGTTGAACATCCTGTATTACCCAAATTTTATCTTTTACCCAAAATCCACAAACAAGTTGTTCCAGTTCCAGGCCGCCCAATTATTTCAGCGATTGCAGGAGTAGCGGAACATGTGACAGAATATATCGACTACTTCCTGCAAGATTTAGTGAAAGGCCTACCTACCTACATTAGAGACACTGGGGACTTTATTAGGAGAATTAAGAATACCTCATGGAGCGACGATATGCTATTTATCACCTTAGATATCGAATCGCTCTATACTAGTATTGAACATGCATCTGGGCTCAGAGCTTTAGAATTTTTCCATGGCAAAAGACCCATAAATTGTTATAACCATAACAAATTATTGATAGAACTTACTAGTTGGTGTCTCAATAACAACTTCTTTTTATTTGGTAGTGATGTTTACATTCAGAAACGTGGCGTTGCAATGGGGGTATGCTTCTCCCCTAGCTATGCGTGTTTACACATAGGCTGGTGGGAGGAGCATGTCCTCAGGCGAACGCACAGTGACATCTACAATGAACATGTGGTGCTTTGGATTCGTTTTATAGACGATGTTTTTGTTTTGTGGCGGGGGGATCATGAAAGTGCAACTAATTTCATCAATTCCCTCAACAACAATCAGGAGAATCTAAAATTCACTTCTTCTATCAGTAATTGTGAAGCAGAGTTTCTAGATGTTAAAGTGTTTATACATGATAATCACTTGGCCACCAAACTTTACCGGAAAAGCACTGCTGGAAATAATATCCTTCATGCCAGCAGTGCACATCCTAGACATGTAGTTGACAACATTCCGTTTGGAGAACTACTGAGGCTTAAACGGATATGTAGTACAGACAGGGATCTGTAAATCTGTACTATGGAAGCTCTGGAGAGATTCAGACAGAGGGGATATAGCAAATCGGTCTTGAAACAGGCAGTTCTTAAAACAGAAGCTAGAACTCGGGAATCACTATTTTTGTCTACATCTAATACATCTTTAGACAGTGATTCTACCAATACGGACAAATCCCCTAGAATAATTATAGCCTCCAGTAAACAGGCAAGACAAATTAGATCAATTGTCCAGAAGCGTTGGCCTGTACTTAAAACGGATTTAGTCTTAAAACCTAGACTACCGGATGGTCCAACGATAACTTATCGTAAGGGACCCTCCTTGAGAACTCATGTCTGCCATGACTTTCCTGAGTTAAGAAAGCAGGAGGAGTGGTTGAAATCCCGGCCGGGATTTAAACGCTGCTCCACATGCAGAGCGTGTAAATTTGGGAAGAACACCACCCAATACCGTACACCGTTTAGCCCAGATCTGTTGGATATACGTGGGTCTTTTACCTGCAAAACTGAATTTGCTATCTATGTGCTAACATGCACTTGTGATCTCAGATATGTTGGGAGTACCCGACAGCCAGTGCATGTCAGAATTCTTCAGCACTTGCGTGCTATTGTAAACAATGATGCATCATATCCGGTGGCGAGGCATTTTAAGACCTGCCACAACAACAATTTGCAATGCCTCAATTATTTTGTTATCGCCTCGGTTCCAAAAGCCAGAAGAGGTGGAGACCGGGATAAGATGCTAAGAAGACTAGAATCTGAATTCATTCTAGAATTAGATAGCAGATTCCCCGATGGGTTAAACACGACGGATGACCTGCATGTATTTCTTTGATATAGAAACGTACATTATTAATGATTAGATCTTGGTAGAGTATTATGTCACTTTCGCTTTCACGAATATCTATAAGAATTTCTATGTTTTAATATCCCATTTTCCCCTTTTTTTATTCTAATTTATCCCTGTTTTTGTTGGATATATAATTCAGGGATACACATTTTTTTCACTTCATTTATTGACATAGACTCATTTATTTGCCTGGTTAGACTCTGATTCTGAACTAATAGTCAATTCATCTCGAGTGTTTTGTTTAGAGAGCTTTATAAATATTATCATTAATGTTAAAGCGTTAAATATAAATTTTGCGTGACATAACAATTGCATTTTATGCAGTAGAATAATGAGGCCTCAATGTGATGTCTAAGACAGGTTTCCATATCTAAAAAATTGCAGAATTTGCACATTTTTTCTCTGTGTGTTTACATTATTGCGTAATTTGCACATTGAACTTTTGCACTTTATTTTAGCATATATATTTATAATTGAACTGGATTAATGAATTTTAATCTGCGATATTTATATATATGTTTTAAGTGTTTGCTATTTTTGCACAAATAACAATTTTTCCACTTTATTGCGTTATTTGCACAGTTAATCCGATATGGATACTAATATAACAACGGTCTTTAACACATTGAGTAGGATTTTAGCATTATATGCGAAAAATTATGTAAATATATACATGCTTCAATATTTTGGTTTATATATACTTAAAGTTATGCATTTAGCTCATGTTTTATGGTTCTTGGACTTTAACCAATATACGAAACATAAACACTTGGGGTTTTGTAAAAATGTTTGGAAAACAGACTATGCGGATTTCAAACTGAGTAGTATGTCATCACTTTTTGAATGTCACATGGTGCTGAGAAAAAGAAAAGAATGCAACCAATTGTAAACCTTTGGGTACTTAATGGGCTTCATTTTTACTAACTGACTGTCTGTGAGCAAGGGCGGAGGCCCAAAACGCGTCAGATTCGTGAAACTCGGCTCTAAATAAAATAAAAGAACTGTGCCTTACTTTGGATTTGCGTGGCTTCCATTCTTCGTGGATACGGATCTCTGTGGAGCTACAATTGTGGAATATATATATGTATGTATGTATATATATATATATATATATATATATATATATATATATATATATATATATATATATATATATATATATATATATATCCAACCAAAAACCGTCACTGGTTCCCCAAGCCAATTCTATGTGGAGAATGTGCAGCGGGGTAGCGGGCACCCATATAATCCACCAATCCAGTTGCCCAATGTATCGTCAAGCAAAAAGAGGGGAGACAAGCCGCCACTCCTGTGCAGTTAAGCGTCCAAAGTGTTTTGGAGCAGTCAGCTCCTTGTTCACGGGTTTATGTATATATATTAAAATTATAGGAGGAGGAGCTTCGCCAGCATCCAAGATGGTTGCGTGAGCACAGGGCTCCCCGGACCCTTGCCGCTCCTCGCAACTTATCCTGACATTATCCTGTTTTTTTGGACGGATTCTGGAAGATGAACCTTGGCTGAATCCATAACTCTTTTCAAACCGTAAATCGGACCTGGGAGCCCTGAAATACAGCGTCTTGCACTTTGGAGGCCCACCTGGAAGCTGTGCCCAGTGCTTTGGTGAACTGTGGGGCCGGGGAGTAGTTGAACAACAACGGCATTGGAGCCTTGCCAATGACCGTGCCCCAACTTTCAGTTTCGCTTTTGCACTTTCGCATGGCCTGATCGAGGAGCTACTTCGCTCGGCTGGGGCGTCCTCCGGCCTTTGCTCTGGACTGATTTGTGCCTTTTTCTCGAACTCTTCCGAGTGGGCTCTCGGACAGTCTGTGTCTGATCTGCTGGCACCCCTTTGCTATCGGTCCGGGCGGACCCCACCGGTGAGCATCGCTCAAGATGGCGGGCAAGGGGGATCCCGAGAAACGGAGGACCAAGACATCCCAGCGTGGGGGACCAGTCCAGAGTAACATCATGGATCGTTATACCCAGGGTAAAGGATCCCCCGGGCCAGCAACTGCCGTCACGGAGGACTCCGGTGGGGGCCCGTCCGTCCCCACGGAATTGTCGCTGCAAGACGTTATGGGCGCCATCAACGGCATAAGGGAGACCATCGCCCAACAGTACGAGGCTCTGGCCCGTAAAATCGACACGGTTGCCATTGATGTCACATTAATTCGGGCGGATCTCTCTAAGACTAACGAGAGGGTTCAATCGCTGGACTTGAGGACATCCACTCTTGTTACTGAGGAAATATGAATTTTGTGATCAGTTATGTCCCCTATCGTAGACCCCAACGGCTCCATGTGCATGCTATAAGTACATGTATGATCCCTCCTGCTCCAGTTCTGAAGACGCAAATATATGTGCGTCCACCGTCAACATGTCCTCTTTCAGATTCGCCATGAATAGGTCAGATATTCCATTCCTAAGTATGAAAGGCCACCGACTTTATATGGTTCACTTTCCACATTTCACAGATTCAGGCGAGTAGGCCCGAATTCTGTCATCAAGCCTTTTCCTGCCTTCTGCCTCTGAAAGCTCCAGTCTGAGCCTGCATCTGTGACCATGAACTTTGTCTTACTCTTTGCGCGGCTAACGGTGCCTGATCCAGCCTGTCGCCTGCCAAAAAACTGTATTTCACCTTCGAGATTATCTCCTCCGCTCCCCATCCGATGCATTCCTGTCTAGTAGTTTAGGTAAACACTCCTCCAGCTACCGTGCAAAGGGGCCAGGCCTCGCTGTCCTCATGCAAGTAATTCAGAGCCCTGTTACCATGGAATATTCCTACCCCCTCGCATCTAGTGTAGACACTTAGACGCTTGTACACGCACTAACAGTCAGTATAGTCAGTATAGAATAAGATTCTATCCTAAGAGACCTTTCCTTTTGGATAACACAGTTCTTTAAACATAGGATATTAGATATGATTCGGAATTAGGTTGACATAACCCCAGACTTCTGTCTCCACATGTAGAGCTAAATGTCAAGTCCCCTTCACCCTCTAGTTGCACGTCAATCACACGTCATGCGGCTGCGTGCGCATCTTTGCCAAACATTTCTGCTGACATTGCAGGATTCTTTTATGGATCCACCCACTTGTGACATCATGTTTAGTGACGTTTCTTGAATTATGCCCTCCATTAGCTACGTATGCACCTGTTATCAGCTGTTACGCCTCTTGCATCTGTTTCACTGTAATGTATTTTCTATAAAACTGCCTATCTGCCAATAATATATGCTCCCTTCCTTCCTGAACTTTCGTGGTGATGGAACAGAAGGCCCACAATTCGAATTGTCTTCCTTTGTATAGGAATAAAGCCTTTTAAAACCTCTAATACCACGGATTCTGCCTCTTATATTTACTGAGTTATTCTTGATAGATTTTACCGCATAAAAAATAGTACCGGTAACGAAATATTTACCACATTACGGATGTATCAGACCTCCAGGCAACTCTTGGCGATCTAAAGTCTGCAAACGACACTATGTCCCGGCGGCTGGAGGATTTCGAAGGTCGGGCATGACGCAACAATATCCGTGTCATAGGTGTACCGGAGACTTCCGACAAGCGTCCGGTGGACCTCATGGTCGAAGATCTCATCCTTAATCATCTTGCTCCTTCAGGCCTGAGCAAGTTCTTCACCGTGGAGCGTGCCCATCATGTCCCGGGCGGTAGGCCTCGACCAGGAGCTCCCCCGAGGCCTATCATTGCAAAACTTTTTCATTACAGAGATCGGGATGCGATCCTGCAGGCCTCGAGGGTGCACGGCCCAGTTAAATATGAGAATTCCTCCGTTAACTTCTTCCCGGACTTCACCCAACTCGTTCAGAAACAGAGAATGGGCTTTCAGGGGGTGAAGCGCCGTCTTCGAGATCTGGAAATCAAATACTCTATGCTTTTCCCTGCCAGGCTTCGTGTGGAATATGAAGATCGGACTATCTTTTTTGAACGCCCTGACACCGTGAGTGACTGGTTGGATTCCCTGCCGGACCGGGGCGAACGACCCGGGCGTACTGGCGGTGCCGAGGGCGATGGGCCTCTGCAGGAATGATTCTTGGTCCTCCACTTTGACATTTCCTTCTGCGCTCAGCCAGGTTCTACTTCAATTGTATATTTTGTCTATTAATGTTTTGTCTGGGTGCGGGCGGGGACGGGTCCCTTTCCTCCTCTAGGGTCTTTTTGTAGCATGGGATTGTTAGGGCGACAGGCACACTGCAAGTTGGGGGGGCTGTATAGTCCGCAGGGGTGCAGGGTGGGGGGAGTTGCAATGGTATGGGGGTGGGAGGGTGGCAGTGGTTGTTGGGTGGTGTGTTTTTTCTTTTCAAGGCGGTGTGTTTGTTTCCATTTAGTTTCAGGTGTCTGGCCGCGTGCCCGGGGACTCCAGCTTCTTGTGTTGGGATGGGGGGGGGGGACGGGTTGAAACTGATGTCTTGGAACGTCAACGGATTGGGGGACCGTATCAAACGTGGGGTTGTGTTGCAATATTTGCGTCGATTGGCCCCTGATGTGGTATTTCTTCAAGAGACGCACTTGGTGGGCAATGTATGTCATTCTATGAACAGGGGGGGCTACCGACTGGTTGCACACTCTGGCTTCACCACTGGATCCAGAGGGGTGGGCATCTTGCTGCGATCTTCCCTCCCGCTTGAGATCGACAAAGTCACTCTTGATGATAGAGGGCGCTATGCGTCCTTGACTGGACGGTGGGAGGGGCAGACTCTTTCATTGGTTTCGGTCTATGTTCCCCCGGGCCTCCAGACCTCCACTTTCTCTGATGTGGGTCGTATGTTACTTGACCTTCCTGATAGTCTCTTGCTTGTGGGTGGGGATTTTAATTCCGTGATTTCTGGCGAGTTGGATCGTTACCCTCCCAGGGCCCTCTCTGCCGCCTAGGCATGGCTCGGCGGGTTCTTGGACACTTTCGGTCTAGTGGAATGCTGGAGGTTGATACATCCGACACAGAGTCAGTACACATTCCACTCCGGGGCCCACGGGAGTCTCTCCAGACTTGATTATTTTCTTATGCCCGCGGCCCAGACCACCCGGGTCCGGGAGGTTAAGCACCTGGCCCGGGGCATTTCCGATCATTCCCCATTGTGGCTCCTCTTCGATACCGGGATGCGATCCGCTGGGCGGATCGCCCCCATTAACCCATGGTACTTGCGTGACCCCAAGATTCGCAAGGGTCTCATTAAGTCGCTTGATCAGTATTTTCTTGAGAATGAGGGGTCCGTCTTGTCCTCAGTGTCCCTGTGGGAGGCTTTCAAAACGGTTCTTCGCGGACACGCCCTATCCCTGATCATGGAGGCCAAGAAAGCTAAGAACGGGGAGGTGGTTGCGTTGGAGGCTGAGATATCGGGATTGGAGGCTGCCTTGGAGACGGGTGTCACTCTGGACGGGCTACACGCCCTCAGCCTTAAGCAGTTCGAATATAAGTCCCTTGTTACAGATGCTGCTCGGACAATGTATAGGGAACAGCATGGTAGACTGTATGATGCTGGGGATAAGGTGGGTAAATTTATTGCTTGGCTTGATAAGAAGGATTGAGTGAATCGAGTGGTCCCTGTGCTTCAGACGTGTGAGGGAGTGAGTGTGACTGAAACTGGTGAGATTGTGGAGTGTTTTGCAGACTACTTCTGTGCTGTGTACTCCCCGGTGTCGGCTAGAGATGAGGCTGACTCTCATCACTTGTTGAAGGATATTGCTTTGCCCTGCTTGTCGGTGGATGAGCGTGCGCAGATGGATGCCCCACTATCGGTCGACGAGATTGCTACCGCGATTCGCTCCCTTCGCTCAGGCAAGGCTATGGGCCCCAACGGACTTCCGATTGAACTCTATAAACTGCAACCGGATAAAATTGCGCCATTTCTCCGTCGTATGTTCTCGGAGTCGCTTGAACTTGGTTCTCTCCCTGATGACCAACGTCTGGCCACTATAGTCGTGATTCCCAAGGACGGTAAGCCTCGGGACCGTTGCGCCTCGTACAGGCCTATTTCTCTGTTGAACGCAGAGCCGAAAATCCTTGCCAAGGTTCTTGCGAACCGCCTGCTTACTGTTATTTGCGATCTGGTGCATCCGGACCAATCCCGCACCGGAATACGGCCCTTAACTTGCGGCGCCTACATGGCGTACTTGCAAGGGCGGAATATCTTTCAGAGCCGGCCATCTTGGTTTCCTTGGACGCCACGATGGCCTTTGATACGATAGAATGGCCGTATCTTTGGGCCACCCTGGCAAAGTTTGGCTTCGGGCGGGATTTATTAATTGGGTTAAACTCTTATACGCTGCTCCGCTGGCACAGGCTGTCGTTAATGGGAGGGTTTCCCGGCCTTTCGTTCTTGGGAGGGGCACTAGGCAGGGGTGTCCGTTGTCTCCCCTGCTCTTCGCGTTGGCTTTGGAACCGCTCGCTGCTTGGCTTCGTTGGGAACCGTCGATAAGAGGGATCCAGTGGGCCCCTGGCTTCGAGGATCGTGTTTCGTTGTACGCGGACGACATTCTCTTGTACCTCACCTCACCACGTAAGTCACTCAATGTGCTCTTAGACATCCTCACTTCCTTCGGCAAGAACTCTGGTTTGATCATTAACTGGTCCAAATCTATGCTATATCCGGTGGCTTTCCGCTCTTGCCTTCTCGTTTTCTCATTAAGGCGTCCCACTCCGGCTTTACGTACCTGGGGGTGTACGTCTCATTGGACCCGGCGGTCCGCTGCGAGCGTAATCTCCTCTCTCCACTTCGGAGATTGAGGTTAGACGTGGCCCGTTGGCGTCAGCTTCCCTTGTCTCCCCTCGGTTGTGCGGCACTTTTTAAAATGATGTCTCTTCCCCGATTCCTTTATGCACTTCAGAACTCCTTTGATATTATTCCGGCAGCCTACTTCCGGGAAGTGGAGAGCTTACAAAGGAGACTTGTTTGGGACGGTCGTGCACGTATTGCTCTTGCAAAACTGACTCTCCCCTGGTACGACGGGGGCATCGCGCTCCCGGACATCAGGAGGTACTATTGGGCTTCCCAGCTATCTGCTATTAACCATGCAACGTACGCACCTGGTCCTAATCCGTCTTTCGAAATGGATAGATTTTTGTTGCCTGGCGGCAACTTTAACAGAGCGCTTTACTCTCGATCGGCTGGGAGGAACTTAACCGGTCCCACTAAGATTGCAGTACGCTTGTGGGAGACTGCGAATGTGGCCATGGGCTGGAATGATCGTTTGACGGGTGCGACCCCCTTGTTTGCGTCTGAAAGATTGGGAAGCCTTTGGACGACGAAGGGATTCGAGCGTTGGGACACGATTGGCATCAGCAGAGTAGGTGACCTTTGGGTGAAAGGTGCGGTCAAATCCTTCGCTGCGCTGCAGAGTGAGTACGAATTGAGTGAGAGGGAGTTCTTTCGGTACGTTCAGGTTCGGCACGCTTTGCTCTCGGCCGTCGGGGCTGAGACTGCAGTCCCTGTGTCTTCGCCACTCGAGGACCGCATACTCGACGGTCACTTGCCCGACAGTTCTATTTCCCTTATCTATAAGAAACTAATAAACGTTCGGGCGGATCTCCTCGTGCGTCTTCGGGAGGCGTGGATCCGGGATGGGGTGGAACTGGACGATGAGGATTGGCAGTCTGCGCTGTCCTCCCCTAAGGAGGTGGCCATACCCGCGCGTCTCCGTCTTGTCCAGCTTAAAATTCTCCATCGTGTTTACGTGACGGGCCCTCGTTTAGTTCTGATGGGTTTTTCTGAAGACGGGCTCTGTAGGCGCGGCTGTGGGCTCAGCGCCACTTTTCTCCATGTTCTTTGGGAGTGCGGTGAGGTGGCGGAGTATTGGCGCCAGGTGCATGCTGTCATGGAATGTGTCACTGGGGTCACTCTGTTGCCTGAGGTTCGCCGATGTTTGCTGAACGTGTGGGAGCCTAATGACTATAATGCGGCTCAGACTCGGTGGGCGGCCCTTGGGAACATGGTTGCTAAGAGGGACATTGCACAGCTTTGGGGTTCCCGGCGGCCTCCCACTGTGTCAGTATGGAAGGAGAACATGGATTGGTGCATGTGCAGAGAGAAGACTGTGTATGTGGCTCGGGGTAAGCCGGGGGCGTGGGGTAGAATTTGGGGCCAGTGGAACGCGTACCGAGGGGACATCTGCACACCCCCCCTCGTGGACACATCTGATGCTGCCTTGTCCCCCTGCTCCTGAGGTTCCCGGACTATTGCATTTCACCTGTAGATGGTTGTGGCTCTCCCGTCGCCCCCACCTCCCCCCTTGATCATCCTCATTGACCACCCGAGGGTGGAGTTGGTACTGTGTGATCCCCCGGCCGTGTTTAGACGCCCTTTTTTCGATGGTTTCCGCCTTGCTTTTTGGTGTTCTTTTGTTTTTCTTTTTATGTTTGTATTTCTAAAAGTTATGTATCCTGACAACCTCTGAGGTGCACTCGGTAATTTGTTAATTCGGCTGAGCCCCAGGGGGCCTATTTCTTCCTTGATGATGTCGAACATGTATATATTAGCGGCCGGCCCTGGTGGTTGTAGGCCCATGTTTGTATTGAGTTTTTATGTGCAATAAAATTTAATTAAAAAAAAAAAAAAAATTATAATACTGAAAAGAAATAAATATGTATGACAGCAGAATCTCTTGTGATGGCTTCTTTTATTTATATGCATAATTGATTCTCAAACAGTCAACACGTGTTTCGCGCACATTGCCCTACTTCAGGGCATGTGCGTACATAATTTCCACACATGCTTTATTTCACCATGAATATTTATTTCTTGGGTTGTCTTCCTGGAATTAAATTTCCTAGTGTGGATAACTCTATCAGTATGATTACTTGTTTGCATGCTTTTAAATTGAAATATGTTTATCCTTTTTCCATTACACAGCTTCTCTGCAGTTATATAAATATTTATATTTCTTCTCAGTATTATTATTTTTTCTATTGTACTCACTAGCACTGGTGGGGTACCAGTGTACTGAGCATAAAGCGCTGGGCATTATTCCTGTTACCCACAATTAATGTGTATATATATATATATATATATATATTCACTTAAAATACCATAGGTTTCACACATGTTATAGTTAGCTGTACATTTCACTCGTAAAAAACCAATGAAATTCCACGTTATAGTTAGATCAGGTAACTATAACTTGCGCGCCCACAATAAACTGCTGATGACGTCACATAGTACATCACTCATGACATGGTCAGTGACATCACTCATGACATCACTGATGACATCTGAAATTACACATTGTGGATTGCGGTTGCGCAAGTTATAGTTACCTGATCTAACTATAACGTGGAATTTCATTGTTTTTTTACGAGTGAAATGTACAGCTAACTATAACATGTGTGAAACCTATGGTTTTTTAAGTGAATTTGCAAGGTTTTGTAAATGATAATTCCTAACTATAACGTGTGTGAAACCTATGGTTTTTTCAGTGAATTTGCAAGGTTTTTTAAATGCTAAGTTATGTATTTATTTTTAATTTTTTTTTCTGGTTTTTCACTATGCGCACACCCTGTGCGCACGGTGCGCTTCGCGCACCGTGCGTGCGCTGTGGGCGCTCTGTGCGCGTCGCGCACCGAGCGCCAACGTTGCGCAGTCCATGCCGTGCGCACCTCGCCTTTTTTTACGCAGTAACATTTGTTTTTTTCTCCCTTGTGGGTCCTTTAATTTATTTAATAAATGTGATTGTTACTTCTTTATTTTTATTTTTTTATTTTTTTTGCCGTGCGCGTACGGTAAGCTTACCGTACGCGTACCCCGCGATTTTTTTTTAAAAATTATTAAATTTATTTTTCGTACTTTTGGGTCCTTCTTGGACCCCCTGGAATACACTAGGGGGTCTGCAACTCTCTTCGTTGCCCCTGTTTCACGTTCCCCACCTTTGTTTCTCAGTGCGAGAGACAGAAAATGGCGGCCGACACTTCCTGATTTCGACCGATTCGAATGTTTACAGTCATGCAACCACCAATCAGAATTGAGCTCGCGCACGGCACCGTACGCGTACGGTAAGCTTACGGTAAGCGCACGGAGCGCGCTTACAGATTTATATATTGATTTAAATGCTATTTTCTCAGGACCTACTGAACAGATTTACACCAGACCTACAAAAGGCACATCCTTGACCTGAGGACTACCTCTCTGCCAAATTTCAAGTAATTCTGTTCAGCCGTTCGGGCTGTAGCTGTGTCTAAAGGTCCTATGGAAAAATGCATGGGGAAAACACGTTTTGGGACCCCCTTTTTTCTCAGCCCCCGCTTGACGAATCCCCCCGAGACTTTCAGGGTAGGAGCGGAGCGTAGCGCCCCATTAGTTTTGAAAATTTCGCGAGGATTCGTCGACCGGCGCCAAAGTTATTCCAAATAGAATGTTGCGGATTTCCTATGGAAACACGGTCCTAACTATAACTATCTACTGGCGACCGCCAGTAGATAATATATATATATATATATATATATATATATATATATATATATATATATATATATATATATATATATATATATATATATATATATATATATCAGCAAAGTAGGTACACGGACCTCATTTGAGTGCAAATTTCAATTTATTTTAAAAGCAAACAGCTATAACGTTTCGGCTCCTCCGAGCCTTGCTCACATGACAAAGTACCCACCAATGAGTGCAGCTTTTTAAAGTGACGAAACCAATTAATTAAACAACACGTGGGAGACACAGTCATAGAAATTGAAAATGTACTATGTATCGCATAGAAGACCCAATGACATACATACAATACCACGTACATACAGTATGGGAAGCAGAAATGGTGTAGTCAGTACTGAAAAATGTCAAGTGACCTATATATTTATATATCCTTACCGAAATAGCCGTTTCTCTTGCCTCTTCCGACGGCGAGCCCTTGGCGGGGTGGCTAACCCCTTACCCCTTTTCCACAATCTTCTCGAATTAAATGTTGTTCATGTAGAAAAAAGATAGACAGCCAGGGCTCATATTACTTCTGCGAGTTTAATTCTTCAACAAAGCAGCAAAATTAATGCCCGACGCGTTTCAAAGCCTTCGCTACTCGTTCACGGGTCATTTGCTTTTACTTCCTAGTGTCATATAAACATGTGACTCCCCACCACCATCAAAGTAGGACTTCATGGAATATCATTCTCTATGTGATTACATGGCTGCCATCTTATAACAATCTTTTTATGTTACAAATCTCGCATAGTTCATAGTGTTTCACTTTTCCAAACTGAAATCATCATCACTATTTAAGTTGTTTATTACTGTATGCATATCATTCATATAATGATTATGAGTGCTTACGTTTTTCTCATGTTTTTGAAAGAACAATTACTTCAGTGAGTTTCTTTCATGTGTCAAATAAGCTGATGTCGTACCCAAGTGGGCATTTTTTTAACACGACTATAGCCCGAACTACTGAATGGAATTACACCAAATTTGGCAAAACGCTAGATGTATGTCCAGAAAGCGTGCTTTTTGTGATTTTGTGTAAATCCGTCCAGTAGTTTTTGAGATATTTACCTTAAACAAAATATAGAAATCTGTGGACGCAATTCCCTGCAGTGTACTCGCGGATCCTACTAAAAGTTGATTGGCTGCCATCACTTCAACCAGGAAGTGTTGGCAGCCATCTTGAGTCCCACAAACAAAGTGAAAATATAGAAAAAGGGGCAGGGTAGGAATCTGGTGGACCCTGCTGGGGTTAAAAAGCATTTTTTGTAAATTTTTGATGTGAATTTGTGGGTGAATCCACGAACCTGCGGCAAAATGTTTGAAAATGACATGCAGGCTCCCATGCATCTTTTTCTAAAGCTCCCAGGTGGGCTAAATCCGGGGGGCATAAATGTAATAAAGGTGGGGGGCTCATGGCACTACCCTACAAAGCTTTTCTAAATCCCTGGAGATTGCCACCTTCCCAGGGCAATGAACAGAAGAAATGAGGGGGCCTTACGGCCTCCCCCACTGTGCTGGAGACGGCCATCTCCCGAGGGTTGAAATAACATTTTTGAGGGAGAGCCACATAGACGTTATAGTTAGGCTCAGGTTTCACTCGTACAAAACCTGAGAAATTCAACAGTTATAGTTAGCATCAGTGATGTCATCAGTGATGTCACTGACCATGTCATGAGTGATGTAATATGTGAGGTCATAAGCAGTGTATTGCGGGGTGTGAGTTAGCTCAGCTAACTATAAGTGCTGAATTGAATTTCTCTGGTTTTGTACGAGTGAAACCTGAGCCTAACTATAATGTCCCTGTAACCTTTGATTTTTTCTGTGAATTTCTATATTTTTTTAATGTTGTTTCCTAACCAAAATGTCCCTGTAACCTTTGGTTTTTTAAGTGAATTTCTAAGGTTTTTAAAATGTTACTTCCTAAATTTAACCACTAACCTTTGATAGTGAGTGTGTGAATATTGCATGAGTGTCTCAGTAATCTGTGAGGGAGTCTGAGAGTCACTGAATGGGTCTGTGAGTGGGTATCCAAATGTTCTCTGTGTTGCCCTTTTCTGCTCTGTTTTGCCTTTTCTGCTTGTTTTTCTGCCCTCTGTTTTTCTTTCCTGCTGATTTTTCTGCCACTGATTTGCCTTTCCTGCTAGTTTTTCTTCCCTCTGTTTTGCCTCTTTCTGCTCATTGCTGACCTTTGTTTTGCCTCTTTATGCTCGTTTCTGACCTTTATTTGGTCTCTTGCTGCTGGTTTCTGACCTCTATTTTGCCTCTTTGCTCGTTTCTGTTCTTTATTCTGCCTCTTTGTGCCCCCTAATGACCTTTATTCTGCCTCTTTCTGCTCATTGCTGACCTTTATTTTGCATCTTTCTGCTCATTTCTCAACTTTATTTTGCCTCTTGCTGCTGGTTTCTGACCTTTATTCTGCCTCTTTTTGCTCATTGCTGACCTTTATTTTGCTTCTTTCTGTTCATTTCTCACCTTTATTTTGCCTCTCTCTGCTCGTTTTTCATCTTTATTTTGTCGCTTTCTGCTCGTTGCTGAACTTTATTTATCCTCTTTCTGCTTATTTCTCACCTTTATTTTATTCTTGCTGCTGGTTTCTGGCCTCTATTTTGCCTCTTTCTACTAGTTTCTCACCTTTATTTTGCATCTTTCTGCCTGTTTCTCAATTTTATTTTGCCTCTTGCTGCTGGTTTCCGACCTTTATTTTGCCTGTTTCTGCTAATTTCTTTCCTTTATTCTGCCTCTTTCTTCTCATTTCTGACCTTTATTCTGCCTCTTTCTGCTCCCTTCTTATCTTTATTCTGCCTCTTTCTGCTAGTTTCTCACCTTTATTTTGCCTCTCTCTTGCTCCTTGTTGATTATTATTTTGCCTCTTTCTGCTTGTTTCTCACCTTTAATTTGCCTCTTTATGCTCAGTGCTGACCATTTTTTTGCCTCTTCCTGCTTTTTGCTGACCATTATTCTGCCTCTTTCTGCTCATTTCTGACCTTTATTTTGTCTTTTTGTTCTCTTTTGCCCTGGGACCGTGAGGGCAGCCTCAAGGCCGCCGCGGTCCCAGCGGCTTTCTGCCTCCTGCGGGAGACGGCATTGCGGCTGCACGGAGGGAGCTGCTGAAAAGGCAGCTCTCTCCGTATAGGAGCAACCCATTTCATCTCTTTCCCTGCCCGCTTACTACGGGCAGGGAAAGAGATGAACCCTCTGCCTCCAGTGGGCGGTAGTACTTTGACAGCTTCCGCCCGCTGGATCGAAGCGTTTGCTTTTGCTTGGCGGGAGCTGTCAAAGCTCCCGCCAACCAAAAGTAAACAACTGTGTCCCAGGGGTAGGCACCCGAGTCATAGCATGAGTGGCCCTGGGGGTGGTGTCCCCATGGCCATGTATGGCTCCAGGAGGGGGGCTGCACAGCCCCCCCTCCTTTCATCTGCACATGCAAGCCCCATGGAATTGCTGGTCCCCGGTGCTGTATATGGCCCAGGAGGGGGGCCCCCACTGCCCCCCTAAAGATGTAATTATATAATAGGGCCCAGGGAGGTGGTGAAACCCAGGGCTTGAACCCCCTCCAGGAGGAGGGTCCATACGGCTCCCCCTCAAAATTGAAAATAAAGCCCTGGGGAGATGGTGGTCCCTGGGCTCTAAAAAGCCAATGGAGGGGAGTCCACGAGGCCCCCCCATTATATTATAAAAGTCGAGGGGAGGTGGTAGTTTCTGGGGCTTAAGAGAGCCTCAGGAAGGAGGTCCCACGCACCCCCTCCTTTTTTATATCCTGTATACCCCTGGGACCTGGCCCTCCCTGGGGCTAAAAAAGAGAAGTGCGGAAGCCCGAGCTTTTTTTTTCGGCGGGAGCTGCACATCCAGGGCGAAGCCTGCCCAAAATCCCCCCCCCCCCCCCCAAAAAAAATTGTTTTTGCCCTGCATGGACCCAGGGGGACCCCGGGATCAGAGCTATGGGGTCAGGCTATTCCTACCCTGTCCCATTTTCTTTTTTTATTTTAAATTTCAGGGACTCGGCTGAAGCCAAGTCCCAAGATGACAGCCAATCACATTTCAGCATAGATAATGTCAAATCCTTGAAGGATCGGTATAGAAAATTGCAATGTGCACACCTGTTAGACTCAATAAAATGTTCAGACAGAACTATGAAAAAAATATATACATATAGGTGCCACAGTACTACATCCTCTGTCATACAGTATGAAAAGGGAAATCAAACAATAATATAGCAGGGAAACCTGCTGGTACTGTGCACTGTTCAAAAGGTTTTATCCAAAACCATTCAAGATAAGAAAACATCATCAAGACTACATCAAAAAATAAACTGAAAACTGAGTATTGAATATTTTCATTAGTCAATCACATGGTAATATGTAAACAATATAAACAATCGTTATATGCTTAATTCAGCAAGCCAATAAATGCATTTGTTATTGTGAAGAACATAAGATACAATAGTTCATTGCGTTATCCAAAATTAACTTGAAGCCAATTTCAATTATAGACAACTTGAAGCCAGTTTCAATTGAAGCCCAATGCATTTCGGGACCAGAGTGTCCCTTCCTCAGGGGAAACCTATAACAAATGTACTTGGATTGCTACTATTATTATTTTACAAACGGTGAGTTCTTTTAGCTCAACAATGCGAATGAAATACAAAAACCATGTCGTACAAAGTATATACAAAACGTAAGAAGGCTAATCAGTAGGAGAAAGTAAATTAAAGGATCACCAAAGAAGTGTTTGTGGTTGAAAATGTATAGAGAAATTAACCAAGTGAATAACCGGAAAACAATATATGTAGTGTAATGGACATAAGGTGCTGGCCCATAAAGAAAATCAAAAGTGCAGTATTGAAGTAAACACTATTCAAAACGGCTCACCATGTCACAGGTAATCGGTATATAGGGTGAAATACATGCAAAAACCAAGTCTAGCTGCAAGAAAACCAAAACTTGTAAGGAACTGGCAAATAAATCACAAGTGACATGGAGCAGCGTACTTGCTCTGACGGCTCACCTTAAGTTTACTAAATCTGGCACGAAATATCTGCAAGCCTTGATCATGATAATTTGTAGAGTTACAACCTGGAACCTGTAAATTTAAGCAAACCCGGTGTAAAAGCTGGAAGCCTACTGATTGAATCTGTGTAAAGCCCGACAGAGTATGGTGAAAAACTCACTGAGTTAAATCTTCCGGTCAACTGCTGCAACGTAGCTTCTAGATGTTGGGAGTTCAAGGTTCGTAATGTTCGCAAGGACCATAATCGAAAAATGTAAACAGAGTACTAACGGAACACGGAAGTAATCGGCGTCACATGTTTAGAAGTAGAAACAGAAAAAGCACTGTGGGTAGTTTATCCGGTTGCAGAGAACTACCCGATAAACGATAAACAAATACAACGGGGATAAAATACCGTGTTAGAAAATAAAGCACTAAAAAAATGCAACAGATGGGAACGTGTTGGAAGCACGTAACCTTACGGGGAGTGAACCTTTTAAACTAAACACAGAAATGCTCAAAAATAAAATATTAGGAGATAAAAACAGAAAATGGACTAGACAAGGTGTAACAAAGGTCTAGTGAAATGTAAATAAAAAATGGGATAAAGAACAATATACCAAAACGAATGTAAAAAATATAGAAAAGAGAAACTGCTAGGGACAAAAGGATGAATGGATAAGAACAAAAAATGTTAAGAACAAATGAGTCACTGGCGTGAAAGACAGCAACAGAATGATCTAATGCTTTCTCATGATGTGATGAGGGGGAACAAAGGGTCGAAAAAATATATTTAGATCATCCTGTAAAAAACTGAACCTTATAAGGTATATGACGAATGACCAGAAAGTGCTAGGTCGCGGAAAAAATATTTGTGTGTGGCAGAAATAGATCAAAGGAAATAATGTAGAATATAAGGTGTGAGATCAGAAAGCCATCACCGTAAAAACCTCAAGGAATACATGTAGTATCAATAGTATTTGACAGCACAGAACATAGATACTTTGTAGATAACTAGATCACACATAATAAAAACATTGACAATATCACAAATTAACATCAATACTTTGGCATGAAGAAACATGCAGATATGCATCCAATAAACATGATAATTAAAAAAGCAAGACATGTCAATTCTGTCATTAAGCCCAGAGGGGTCAAAGTATTCAAATATTTGATCCAGTATATTTCTCTTTGTGAGAGTTGTTTAGTAATATCAGAACCAGGGTATATGATCAAGGGTTCAATGATTTGGAATCTTAATTGGGAAATGGTGTGTTTATATTCATCCCAGTGTGTTGCTAAGGGTGATAAAGAGCTGTGAGTTCTAATTTTACTCTTATGCTCAGTAATCCTGACTTTCAATTTTCTCTCAGTCTTGCCCACATAGGCTTTACTGCAAGGGCATTTAATACAGTATACAACATTTTTGGAATTGCAATCACTTGTGTGTTTAAGAAGAATGTTTCTGCCAGTAGATGGATGAAAAAGGGCGTTGCCTACAATTATGTTATTGCAATGGATGCAATTATTACACTTGGTGGTGCCTTTGTGAACAACAGAAGATTCAGTTTTAGAAGGAGATGACAATAAAGTACATAGATTTGGAGCTCTTGTGTATGCATAAAGCGGTTTCTTTGAAAAAATGCCATTAAAATCAGGTTCATTTTCTAGCATCTCCCATCTTGAATTAATGATTTTTTGTACTGATTTGGAGACAGTCGAGAACTTAGATACAAAGACCACTCTCTCCTCCTTTTTTTTATGTTGAGATAGTAGTAAATCACAGCAATTTTTCATTTGTGCCTGTTTTAAGCAATCTTGTAAAACTTCTGTTGGATAACCTCGAACTAAAAATCGTTGTACATATTCTTGTTCTTTTTCCGATGCGGTGTTAGGATCTGTACATATTCTCCTAATTCGGATAAATTGTGAGAATGGAAGGTTCTTAAGTAGACTTTGAGGATGGAAACTCGAGTAGGCAAGTGTGCTATTGCGGTCCGTCGGTTTTTGATAAACAGATGTTTCAAATTTCTGTTGGTCCACAGATTTGATGATGTGTACATCAAGAAAATGTATACTGTGATCCTGGATGTTATGAGTAAATTGAATCCTTGGGTCAATGTTGTTAAGAGTGTCAATCATGGTTCCGAGTTTCGTTTTAATGCCAATCCAGAGCATAAAGATATCATCAATATATCGACAGTACAATCGAATATGTTGCCACCAGTTATGGTTTGTCATGATATTCTCAAATTCAAAGAGGGCCATAAAAAATTTCGCATATGCAAGGGCTCCAGAAAAGCCCATAGAAGTGCCTGCAAGTTGGGCATAGAAACGTCCTTGCCATACAAAATAACCATTATGAAGGCAGAATTTCAGTAATTTGATGATGAATAAGTTTTCCATAGTGATGGTCTCAGAACGTAATAGTGCCCATTCGACAGCTGCAAGGCCAGCTTCATGAGGTATTGATGTATATAACGCGGTAACATCAATAGTGCATAGCACAATATCTGCAATGTCAGTAACATCTATCGAAATCAAGTTTACGGAGAAAATGTGTGGTATCCTTAATGTAAGATCCCCAATTTTATACAAATAATTGCATGTAGTAATCAAGAAATTTTCCTAGAGGATCAAACCTTGATCCACACCCTGAGACAATTGCCCTGAATGGAGGGTCTAGAGCATTTTTGTGAATTTGTGGGATCATATATAGTTTAGGCCTGCGTGGATTTTTTGTTGTCAGATAAGCTTTAGTTTGTTCAGAGATCCAATCGTATTCAGTAGCTTCATGCAATATATCATTAAGCATGTTTTGTAGCTGTATAGTAGGGTCGTTCGAGAGAGGCATATATGTGTTGACATCAGATACATGTGCATTCACTTTTTAAATGTAATAAGAGGTGTCCATTACTACTATTGCACCCCCTTTGTCTGCTGGTTGCATGATGATATCAGGGTTGTTAGATAAAGACTTGATGAGTAATCTCTCCTGCTTGGTGAGGTTGTTAGATCGCATGGATCGAAAATTAATATGAGTCAGATCTTTTTGTACCAAAGATTCGAAAGAATCCAAGATTTTATGCGACACAGGAGGTATGAAGGTACTGCGTGGTTTAAATGGATTAACAACAGATAGAGCTTGATTTTGTGCAGGAGGAACAACCTTCGTAAAACAATGACGTAATCTTAGTAGTCTCATAAATCTAAAAAAAGCCGCTTCAACCTGCAGTGAAGTTGTTCTTGTTGTAGGAACAAATGACATACCTCATGATAAAACAGATTTCTTTTGATGGGTTAATGCATGAGATGAGATGTTTATGACTAAGTCACTGTTTTGCCACTTTGAAGACCTTTGCCTCCTTTTTCCTTGTCCTCTCCTTGTTTTGGTAGTGATATTGTATCGCGACTGTCTAGAATTGGTGGAGGACGACCTCGATCCAAAGTTTGTGATAAAAAAGAAGAAGAAGCAGAAGAAGTATGGACCGATCTTTGTGATGATTGTAACGGTTCAGTCGATGGACCATCTACTTGTGTAGAAGAAGTTAATGCCGTGACAGGTGTTCTCTTAACAGTCATTTCTTGATCAGAAACTGTACTTTCATCAGATGATGTAGTGGCTTTTTCTTTATCAAATCTTCTTCTAGAGTAGATCTCAGCCCATGTGTAAACTTCATTTAGTTTATAGTCAATTGTGTCCCTTTTGTATTTACGTAACTTGCCTTCCTGCGGGTTCCGTTAGTACTCTGTTTAAATTTTTCGCTTATGGTCCTTGCAAACATCACGAACCTTGAACTCCCCACATCTAGAAGCTACCTTGCAGCAGTTGACCGGAAGATTTAACTCGGTGAGTTTTTCACCATACTCTGTCGGGCTTTACACAGATTCAATCAGTAGGCTTCCAGCTTTTACACCAGGTTTGCTTAAATTTACAGGTTCCAGTTTGTAACTCTACAAATAATTGTGATCAAGGCTTGCAGATATTTCGTGCCAGTTTTAGTAAACTTAAGGTGATCCGTCAGAGCAAGTACGTTGCTCCATGTCATTTTGCCAGTTCCTTACAAGTTTTGGTTTTCTTGCAGCTAGACGTGGTTTTTGCTTGTATTTCACCCTATATAACGATTACCTGTGACATGGTGAGGCGTTTTGAATAGTGTTTACTTCAATACTGCACTTTTGATTTTCTTTATGTGCCAGCACCTTATGTCCATTACACTAAATATATTGTTTTCCGGTTATTCACTTAATTTCTCTATACATTTTCAACCACAAACACTTCTTTGGTGATCCTTTAATTTACTTTCTCCTACTGATTAGCCTTCTTACGTTTTGTATATACTTTGTACGACATGGTTTTTGAATTTCATTCGCATTGTTGAGCTAAAAGAACTCACCGTTTGTAAAATAATAATAGTAGTAATCCAAGTACATTTGTTATAGGTTTCCCCTGAGGAAGGGACACTCTGGTCCCGAAATGCATCGGGCTTCAATTGAAACTGGCTTCAAGCTGTCTATTATTGAAATTGGCTTCAAGTTAATTTCGGATAACGCAATGAACTATTGTATCTTATGTTCTTCACATTAACAAATGCATTTATTGGCTTGCTGAATTAAGCATATAACAATTGTTTATATTGTTTACATATTACCATGTGATTGACTAATGAAAATATTCAATACTCAATTTTCTGTTTATTTTTTGATGTAGCCTTGCTGATGTTTTCTTATCTTGAATGGTTTTGGATAAAACATATTGAACAGTGCACAGTACCAGCAGGTTTTCCTGCTATATTATTGTTTGATTTCCCTTTTCATCCTGTATGACAGAGGATGTAGTACCGTGGCACCTATATGTATATATTTTTTTCATAGTTCTGACCGAACATTATATTGAGTTTAACAGTTGTGCACCTTGCAATTTTCTATACCGATTCTTATTCCTGTCACCACTAGGTAGCACCCCACACAACAAAATGTCTTTTGATTCCATTACTAACCTAACAGATAATAGAGCGGTAACTAAAGCTTATACCTCTGATGAAGCTTCTGAAATCTATTCACTAATCCAAGAAGTAAAAATTTCTGACGCTCATGGTGGTTCTATAACTCAACAACTCAGACAATTGGAATATATCACTAGAAGACAGCTTAATCAAAAACTACATGTATCAACACTCGTACAATATCACAAATCTAGACGTATACCCCGAGGTCTCCGTTTGGCAATTAAACCTATGCTATTTCGGTACCATCGCAACCCGGCGTTTATGGACAAGTGGTATGCTACATTAAACAAATTCTCCCTCAATCTGATTTTACTTATAATTGAAGAACTGTCCAAAACTATAAGAGACCTGGACGAAGAGATTGTTAATCTAAAAGGTGAATTACAGCAACGTATGGATGTTAACGCTTGGAAATTACAACTTGAAGTTCTCAATCAAAAACTAGATAAATATGAGAAAGAATTGCAGGAAGGCAAGTTACGTAAATACAAAAGGGACACAATTGACTATAAACTAAATGAAGTTTACACATGGGCTGAGATCTACTCTAGAAGAAGATTTGATAACAAAAAAGCCACTACATCATCTGATGAAAGTACAGTTTCTGATCAAGAAATGACTGTTAAGAGAACACCTGTCACGGCATTAACTTCTTCTACACAAGTAGATGGTCCATCGACTGAACCGTTACAATCATCACAAAGATCGGTCCATACTTCTTCTGCTTCTTCTTCTTTTTTGTCACAAACTTTGGATCAAGGTCGTCCTCCACCAATTCTAGACAGTCGCGATACAATATCACTACCAAAACAAGGAGAGGACAAGGAAAAAGGAGGCAAAAGTCTTCGAAGTGGCAAAACAGTGACTTAGTCATAAACATCTCATCTCATGCATTAACCCCTCAACAGAAATCTGTTTTATCACAAGGTATGTTATTTGTTCCTACAACAAGAACAACTTCACTGCAGGTTGAAGCGGCTTTTTTTAGATTTATGAGACTACTAAGATTACGTCATTTTTTTACTAATGTTGTTCCTCCTGCACAAAATCAAACTGTATAAGTTGTTAATCCATTTAAACCACGCAGTACCTTCATACCACCTGTGTCGCATAAAATCTTGGATTCTTTCGAATCTTTGGTACAATAAGATCTGACTCATATTCATTTTCGATCCATGCGATCTAACAACCTCACCAAGCAGGAGAGATTACTCATCAAGTCTTTATCTAACAACCCTGATATCATCATGCAACCAGCAGACAAAGAGGGTTCAATTGTAGTAATGGACACCTCTTATTACATTTCAAAAGTGAATGCACATGTATCTGATTTCAACACATATATGCGTCTCTCGAACGACCCTACTGTACAGCTACAAAACATGTTTAATTATATATTGCATGAAGCTACAGAATACGATTGGATCTCTGAACAAACGAAAGCTTATCTGACAACAAAAAATCCACGCAGGCCTAAACTATATATGATCCCAAAAATTCACAAAAATGCTCTAGACCCTCCATTCAGGCCAATTGTCTCAGGGTGTGGATCAATGTTTGATCCTCTAGGAACATTTCTTGATTACTACATGCAATTATTTGTTCAAAATTGGGGATCTTACATTAAGGATACCACACATTTTCTCCGTAAACTTGATTTCGATAGATGTTACTGACATTGCAGATATTGTGCTATGCACTATTGATGTTACCACGTTATATACATCAATACCTCATGAAGCTTGCCTTGCAGCTGTCGAATGGGCACTATTACGTTCTGAGAACATCACTATGGAAAACTTATTCATCATCAAATTACTGAAATTCTGCCTTCATAATGGTTATTTTGTATGGCAAGGACGTTTCCATGCCCAACTTACAGGCACTTCTATAGGCTTTTCTGGAGCCCCTGCATATGTGAACATTTTTATGGCCCTCTTTGAATTTGAGAATATCATGACAAACCATAACTGGTGGCAACATATTCGATTGTACTGTCGATATATTGATGATATCTTTATGCTCTGGATTGGCACTAAAACGAAACTCTGAACCATGATTGACACCCTTAACAACATTGACCCAAGGATTCAATTCACTCATAACATCCAGGATCACAGTATACATTTTCTTGATTTACACATCATCAAATCTGTGGACCAACAGAAATTTGAAACATCTGTTTATCAAAAACCGACGGACCGCAATAGCACACTTGCCTACTCGAGTTTCCATCCTCAAAGTCTACTTAAGAACCTTCCATTCTCACAATTTATCCGAATTAGGAGAATATGTACAGATCCTAACACCACATCGGAAAAAGAACAAGAATATGTACAATGATTTTTAGTTCGAGGTTATCCAACAGAAGTTTTACAAGATTGCTTAAAACGGGCACAAATGAAAAATTGCTGTGATTTACTACTATCTCAACATAAAAAAAAGGAGGAGAGAGTGGTCTTTGTATCTAAGTTCTCGACTGCCTCCAAATCAGTACAAAAAATCATTAATTCAAGATGGGAGATGCTAGAAAATGAACCTGATTTTAATGGCATTTTTTCAAAGAAACCGCTTTATGCATACACAAGAGCGCCAAATCTATGTACTTTATTGTCATCTCCTTCTAAAACTGAATCTTCTGTTGTTCACAAAGGCACCACCAAGTGTAATAATTGCATCCATTGCAATAACGTAATTGTAGGCAACGCCCTTTTTCATCCATCTACTGGCAGAAAGATTCTTCTTAAACACACAAGTGATTGCAATTCCAAAAATGTTGTATACTGTATTAAATGCCCTTGCGGTAAAGCCTATGTGGGCAAGACTGAGAGAAAATTGAAAGTTAGGATTACTGAGCATAAGAGTAAAATTAGAACTCACAGCTCTTTATCACCCTTAGCAACACACTGGGATGAATATAAACACACCATTTCCCAATTAAGATTCCAAATCATTGAACCCTTGATCATATACCCTGGTTCTGATATTACTAAACAACTCTTACAAAGAGAAATATACTGGATCAAATATTTGAATACTTTGACCCCTCTGGGCTTAATGACAGAATTGACATGTCTTGCTTTTTTAATTATCATGTTTACTGGATGCATATCTGCATGTTTCTTCATGTCAACGTATTGATGTTAATTTGTGATATTGTCAATGTTTTTATTATGTGTGATCTAGTTATCTACAAAGTATCTATGTTCTGTGCTGTCAAATACTATTGATACTACATGTATTCCTTGAGGTTTTTACGGTGATGGCTTTCTGATCTCACACCTTATATTCTACATTATTTCCTTTGATCTATTTCTGCCACACACAAATATTTTTTCCGCAACCTAGCACTTTCTGGTCATTCGTCATATACCTTATTATGTTCAGTTTTCTAGAGGATGATCTAAATATATTTTTTCGACCCTTTGTTCCCCCTCATCAGATCATGAGAAAGCATTAGATCATTCTGGTGTTGTCTTTCACGCCAGTGACTCATTTGTTCTTAATATGTTTTGTTCTTATCTCTTCATCCTTTTGTCCCTAGCAGTTTCTCTTTTCTATATTTTTTATATTCGTTTTGGTATATTGTTCTTTATCCTATTTGTATTTATATTTTACTAGACGATTGTTACACCTTGTCTAGTCCATTTTCTGTTTTTATCTCCTAATATTTTATTTTTGAGCATTTCTGTGTTTAGTTTAAACGGTTCACTCCCCGTAAGGTTACGCGCTTCCAACACGTTCCCATCTGTTGCATTTTTTTAGTGCTTTATTTGCTAACACGGTATTTTATCCCTGTTGTATTTGTTTATCGTTTATCGGGTAGTTCTCTGAAACCGGATAAACTACCCACAGTGCTTTTTCTGTTTCTACTTCTAAACACGTGACGCCGATTACTTCCGTGTTCCGTTAGTACTCTGTTTAAATTTTTCGCTTATGATCCTTGCGAACATTACGAACCTTGAACTCCCCCACATCTAGAAACTATCATGCAGCAGTTGACCGGAAGATTTAACTCGGTGAGTTTTTCACCATACTCTGTCGGGCTTTACACAGATTCAATCAGTAGGCTTCTAGCTTTTACACCGGGTTTGCTTAAATTTACAGGTTCCAGTTTGTAACTCTACAAATAATTGTGATCAAGGCTTGCAGATATTTCGTGCCAGTTTTAGTAAACTTAAGGTGAGCCGTCAGAGCAAGTACGTTGTTCCATGTCATTTGAGATTTTTTTGCCAGTTCCTTACAAGTTTTGGTTTTCTTGCAGCCAGAGTTGGTTTTTCGTGTATTTCACCCTATATAACGATTACCTGTGTCATGGTGAGCCGTTTTGAATAGTGTTTACTTCAATACTGCACTTTTGATTTTCTTTATGTGCCAGCACCTTATGTCCATTACACTAAATATATTGTTTTCCGGTTATTCACTTAATTTCTCTATACATTTTCAACCACAAACACTTCTTTGGTGATCCTTTAATTTACTTTCTCCTACTGATTAGCCTTCTTACGTTTTGTATATACTTTGTACGACATGGTTTTTGTATTTCATTCGCATTGTTGAGCTAAAAGAACTCACCGTTTGTAAAATAATAATAGTAGCAATCCAAGTACATTTGTTATAGGTTTCCCCTGAGGAAGGGACACTCTGGTCCCGAAATGCATTGGGCTTCAATTGAAACTGGCTTCAAGTTGTCTATTATTGAAATTGGCTTCAAGTTAATTTTGGATAACGCAATGAACTATTGTATCTTATGTTCTTCACAATAACAAATGCATTTATTGGCTTGCTGAATTAAGCATATAACGATTGTTTATATTGTTTACATATTACCATGTGATTGACTAATGAAAATATTCAATACTCTATTTTCTGTTTATTTTTTGATGTAGTCTTGCTGATGTTTTCTTATCTTGAATGGTTTTGTATAAAACCTATTGAACAGTGCACAGTACCAGCAGGTTTTCCTGCTATATTATTATTTGAATCCTTGAAGGATCCTCTTTCCTAGATATACAATTTTTTTCTATTTTAAATATCTAAAAACCTACTGAATGGATTTACACCAAATAACAAAAAGAGTTCTTTCTGGACCAAAAGCTACCTTTCTGCCAAAGTTGGTGTAATTTCGTCCAGCGGTTTTGGCTGTAGTTGTGTCTAAAGATCTCCACGGAAATGAACATTGGAAAAACACTTTTCTTGAACTCCTCCTTAATCCCTCTTTTCTCGGCCCCCGCTTAACTGATCGCCCCGAAACTTTCCATGCACAACAACAATCACTGGGGCACTTTTTTGGGGAAAATTTCGTGAAGATTTGTCAAACAGCACTAGAGATATAACCAAGTCAAAAAAACACTTAACCTATGGATTCACTGTCCCAACTATAACTACCTACTAGTGACTGTCAGTAGGTCATATATACAAAAATTTAAAAATAAAACACACACAGTTCGTCCGGGCCCCTCTCTCTATCCCACTATCCTTAAAAAACCCTTACTACCCTGTACCCTTACCCAGCCCTAAAATGTTAAAACTCCATACTACCCCATTCTCTTAGTCTTCCTTGATCCCTTAACTACTCCGTACCATCCTTTAACCATAAAAACCCTTACAACCCTGTACCCTTGCTTTTTCCTAAATCCTAAAAAACCTTTACTAACACATACCCTTTATCCATCCCTCAAGTCTAAAACCTTATTAACTCTTACTAATGCCTACTCTTACCCATCCCTGAATCGTAACATCCCTTACTGCCCTATTCCCTAAGCCCTAAAACCCTCACTATGCCATACCCTTACATATTTTTGAACCCTTAAACCCCTTTACTAACCTGTTCACCTACACATCCCTGGAACCTAAAATCCCTTTACTACCCTGTACCCTTACTCATCATCCTTAGCCCTAAAAACCCATACAACCCAGTACCCTTACCCATCCCTGAACCCTAAAACACCTTACTACCCTGTGCACTTACCGATACTTGAACCCTAAAAAACATTATTACCTAATTTCCAAAACAATGAAAAGTCCTTACTACCCCTTACCCATACAGATTTCTGAACCCTTAAAACCCCCAAAATCCTTTACTAAACCGTGCCATTACCTATAGCTGAACCATAAAAACCCATTACTACCCTACCCATACCCTAAAACCACTTGCCACCATGTACCCTTCCCCAGCTTTAAACCCTAAAAAGCCCTACTACCGCCTTGACTTATGCATCCCGAACCCTAAAAACGTCTAGAACCCCCTGCCTTTAACCAACCTTGAACCCTAAAAACCCTTACTAGGTAACCCTTTTCCCACCCCTGAACCTTAAAAAAATCTTACTAACCCATGACTTTACCAATCCCTGAAATCCTACAACCTCTTACACACATTACTTCTTGTTAATTCCCTTATTTTCTATAACTAAAAACACACTTACCTGCGTGGTAAGGTGCTACCTTGTAAGGTAATGTGTGGTAACATGTGCGTTGTAAGCGTTACATACCCCCAGAAAATCCTGATCACCTGAGGAGTTCCTCAGGGTTCCATCTTGTTCCCCATCAACTTCAACCCATGGAGCACTGCTTAGAGGCATTGGCATTAACACTGACAAATGCGTTCACAACACAACTCTACGTCTCCTCCACATCAAACATCCAGTGTTTCCAATACTGCCTTCACCACTTCCAGACCTGGAAGCCCAGCACCTGCCTGTAACTCAGCCCCACCAAGACAGAATTCCTGCAATTAACCAAGAACAGCAAACAACAACTAGTCCCAACCTGGCTCAACTACTTAAACTTTGACATATTCAAACCACAACTTTCACCCAATGCCATGTCATTCTGAGATCTTGACCTCACCTTCAAAGTGCAGATTGCCCAAAACACGAAGATGGTCTGGTACTAGCTCACTTTACTAAAAACATTGAAACCATTCCTCCCGGAAAACGACTTCAGACCTGCGATGAAGCCTTCAGACTCATGGCTGCGGAGAGTGGCCAAGTCCTGTCCCCCTGTCTAGCCAGCTCCACACCAGGGTTCATTAAGGAGATCCCACATGCCGTAGTACGCCTCATCAACGGCCTATAGAAATATGACCTCATCACTCCTACCACGATGGAACTTCACTGGCTTCCCTCGTCAGCCCACTCCATCTTCAGAACCCACTGCATCATCTACAAAGCCATCAAGATGCTTATCTGTCAAGCACACTACCTGGGATCCCTCTCAGCAGACTTGCAGAAAGGACACCATCATACTGGAGGAGATGAAGTGAGAAAAAGAGGCAACAGGCCTTCTCGTCTTATCCATTCAGGACCTTGGATAACACCCTGTGTCGTGCAGGACTGAGTCAAGCCTGCCCTAATTTAGAAATGAGCTGCTGAGGACACGCCCCTCTTAGGAACACCAAATGACCACTCAATAACAGCCCACTTCCACTCTTTTTGCCTTTGACCCTGTACAGCCTTCCGCTCTGTCTGAGTCAGTGCTTAATTTGAGCCAGTGGTTTCTGGTACTCAGCACCAGCACTTAATTGTCAGCACCTGCACTTGTGACAGGCTGCCACATAGCTGTTCTCTTTATCTAATTTAGAGATGAGCACACAAACAGTTGTACTGTTGCACTTATTGGAGTGGGAATAGTAAATTATTCCCCTCCGCTATCCAACACTTTCCTTACTCTTGCACTCGCTGGAGTGGGAATAGCAATTTCTACCCCTATGGTATCCAACACTTTCCCTACTGTTGCACTTTCTGGAGTGGGAATAGTAATTTTTACACCTCCGTTATCCAACACTTTCCCTACTGTTGCGCTCCCTCGAGTGGGAATAGTAATTTTGTCCCCTCCGCTATCCAACACTTTCCCTATTTATTTATTATTTTTAAATAAATATTTATATTACATTTTATATATGTATGTTTAATTTATTTTTACATTACGTTCATTAAATATAATTGTTAACATTTTCCAATAATTCTAAATATTTTTTTAAAGTTATATGTATTATTTAATTTATTTTACATTATTTTTTATACATTTAAAAAACCGATATTTTGTACTTTGATATTTTTAACAACGGTATTTTTTTTTCTCTAAATTTTTGTACTTACCATTATGAAGATGGGATGTCGATATTTTTGACATCGATATTTACGTCCCGATATTTTGGGAACATGATATTTTGTCACTCGATATTTTGTCAGTGATCCGAAATATACATAACATGAGTAGTTGTAAGTGCACCTTAACCCTAAAGGGTATCTTTGCGCTGAATAGCAGATGCTTATTGTTACACAACTCAATGGTACTCATTTTATCAACCTCAGAAGGATGAAGGGCTGAGTGGACCCACTGTGATTTGAGCCTGTGACCATGAGGTCAAACACAGGTCCCTACAATGGACGCATTAGTCCACTAAGCCACCCGGCCCGGCCTCTAGGCTCTGGTCAGGCCAGGCGGTCATCACAGTCCACCAAACAGCTCCCATTGAAGGCATTATCATGCCGCAGCACGCCTGTGTGCAGCTGTGGTGACAGGTCTTTGGTGCCAGGGGTCCTAGTGCTCACTCATTCCGCTTCATGGCGCACAGCGGCGCGGTGACCAAAAGAGCATAACTCTGGCTCCTCGTGCACAACATCATAACACTCCTCCCACAGGCCTTGTGACCGACGTGCAGACTTCCATCCAAGCACACCCAGGAGGCGCGGCAGTGCTTTACGCCTGGCAGAAGCCTGCCCGGGAACCCCAAGGTTATTGGTTAATCCAGTGGTTACTGGTGATTGCTGGTTATAAGCATGGCCACTGGAATTATGCGGCGGGGGAGGACCACATTTTGTGACAGATTGACTAAATTATGCGACATGAAAAGGCAAATTATGCGGTTTAATGGGGCATATTTTGTGATACTATTACTCTATTATTTTGCCTTTATACACTTGTTATGACTGTCTGGGCTTTGGTTGCACCTCATTAGTACCAGTTTAACACCCAAATATGGCAATAAGCAACAGGAATGTGTCCAGTTAAACTTTACAAAAGGCCTTCCACAGCGTGCCAACACGTGCCGCTTCGTTGATATTAACTTAGGAACCGGTTGAGCTAGAAACAAACAAAACAAAAAAGTTGTTGAAATCTGCAGATTGTGCAGCATGTGAAGAAATATGTGGCAAATGCGGCAAATCTACAATTATGCAAAAGTCGCTGCGACCGCACAATCACATAATTCCAGCGGCCCCTGTTTTAATCTTGCGCCCTGAAGGAAGCCATTCCATGCTTAATCTTGCGCCCTGAAGGAAGCCATTCCATGCATATACTCCAGTTTCTGTGTCTAGGTGCTAGAGGTGTGATCACTAGCGGGGTGCCGTCCTACCGATTGGAACGTGCGCTTCGGTGCCTCGCCAGGGCTGTAAAGCGCTTATAATTGCCAGCACAATGCACTCCTATGTCCCTGGCACATCCGCCGGCAGCTGGCGCTGGGACACAGTGTGCCCGCCACCTGACAAACCGCCGCCTACACGCATGGGTTTGTTTCAAGAAAAGCCTGAAAACAGGTTTCATTATCTGTCTTGTGTACTGTTCCCTCGGCGGGTTCACAGGTGACGTCCGGGAGCCGTCCCGACAGGTTCTGCTCACCGTGGCATGAGCGTGCCCGGGAGTCCTGGAAGCTGCAGGCCGGCGAGGGCCGGGAGCAGCGCCATGTGGGCGACACCGAGGCCTGCAGGGCGAGAACAGAACATTAAGAGAGAGACACAATGGGAGCCTTCAAGTGCTTATTCTAGCACCTTGTGTCACTAGATCAGTGTATGAGGCGCTTTACAAAATGGGTATTCTCTAAGCGTGAAGCTTGATAATAGGAGAAATGTCGCTTAGCGACATTTCTCCTATTATTTTGCTCTGGAACGCCCACTGTGCATCTCATTAGAGATGCAAAGGGAAGCGTAGTGAAAAAGGGTGCAAACATGCGATTTTGCATGTTAGCACCCTGTTGTTGATAGGGCGATATTTTTATCTCCGCTTCTTTGGCTTTTAAAGCCAAAAAAGCGGAGATAAAGCCCTTGTTAATATGCCCCTAAGTCAGTGTACGGGGAGCTTTACAAAATGGGCATTCTAGCGCCTCGTGTAACTAGATCAGTGTACGAGGCGCTTTACAAAATGGGCATTCTAGTGCCTCGTGCCACTAGATCAATGTATGAGGCGCTTTACAAAATGGGCATTCTAGCGCCTCGTATCACTAAGTCAGTGTATGAGGCGCTTTACAAAATGGGAGTTCGATTATTGCGCGTGCGAGTGACTCATCCTTTCTTCTCCTTTAATGAGGATGAGTTGGTGGCATTTGTATAATTAAATCATGCTGTTTTAACCTAATGGACGCTTCAGCCATTAGCCCAAAAGACTAAGGGGCAGATTTACAAGCCCCTTGCACCACTTTTGCGTCACTTTTCCAATGTTAAAAGTGACGCAAGGGGCTTGTAAATCTGCTCCTAAGTAATCTGCGCTTCAGGAGAAATTGCCTTTTTCTGACCTAAAGTGAATCCGGTACTTCTACTTCTACAGAAACTGCATCCATACAGTGCTTAATTTGAGCCGGTGCTCTGCACCAACACTTAATTTTCAGCACCGGCTCTAGCGGCAGCCCCACTTCATAGTTGACGCTGTCTGAGAGTGCATAACAACTGTGTTTACTAAGTTAAATGGCATTGAAATTGAAAACTAGCATTTCACACCATTATTATAGCTTTGTGTGGCCTGAAATAGTTTGAATTGTCACACTTGTAGGAATGCGTTGGCTAGGTGGCATGTTGGCACTGTCACTGGCAGCGGCAATGCACGGTGCAGGCTGCAGTGGCCTTCCGAGAAGGGCCCTGGCACTTTATTTTTTTTACAAATTAAGCACTGCATTCATGTCACAGCTCGCTGACTGTTCTCCTATAGCATTCTCAAACCAGACTGGGCACAGCCACACCCATACTTAAAAGGAGCACGGAGGGGGGAGGGCTGACGGTTTGAACTTGTGGGGATGTCAGCTCAGCCATAACATAACATGTATTTGCAAAGTGTTTATTGTTACCCCACGGTACTCATTTTATCGACCTCATATGGATGAAAGGCAGAGTGGACCCACCGGGATTTGAACCTGTGACCATGAGGTCGAACAGAGGCCCCTGCAGTGGACGCATTAGTCCACTGAGCCCCCAGACCCGGCCATATTGAGTTCAGACCAGCAGGTGCCCAGGCCCAGCTCTCAGCCTACCTCTGCCCTTCCAGCCAACCCAGGCCGCGTCACTTCCTCTTCCCTTCCTCTCGTCTTTGCTGCTGCTCACCGTGTTGCGCTACCAGACTTCAGCAACGCGCTCTAGACCTGACTCTGCGGCTGAACCGTTGGGAGTCTGCCAGCGCCTGGATACCGTCACGGATGACAAGCAGTGCTCTACAAATCGACTAATTGATTGATTGACTAGGGAATTATTGTTTTGAACAAAATGCGGTCAGTGTAGGTTGACCAGACATCCCAGATTAGCCCCGACAGTCCCGGTTTTTCGATGACTGTCCCATTTATCACTGTGCTGTGCAGACTCATGTTCGTTCACACTGGCCCTCTCATGACACCAGGATTTAAAGGTTTGTTAAAAAGAGTCTCCTACTGGGCTGCCTGACTTACTTCAGAGAGCACAGCAGGATATAATGCGGGGTGACTCAACCCCTGCAGAGCTCTTCACCTGAGGCCAGAATCGCAAAGCTCCCCTTGCAACACCCCTCAGCATGGCCTATAAAGAATTTAATTTTCATGTTGGGGGGGGGGTGGTGATGTATGTGTGTGTGTGTGCACGAGTGTGTGTGTGCATGCGTACGCATGTGAGTGCGTGTGTGTGTGTTGTGTGCGTGCATGAAAATTAAAGACTTCCTCTGCCATGGTGGGGTGTTTTCCATATAGCTGTCCTGGTGTGTGTGTGTGTATATATAGATATATATAGATAGACAGATAGATAGAAAGACAGCCATTGACATAGAAATAGGGCTAAATGTTGACACTGCATTGACTAGTGCCAACATTTAGTCCTATATCTATGTCAATGGCTGTCCCAGTTTTTTGTACTGAAAATCTGGTCACCCTAGGTCAGTGGTGTATTTTAAAGCAACTTGGGGCATAACTTTGCTTTTCAGTGTAATGTTCTTTATTTGGATTCATGGTTCTCCTCAAAGGAATACACATTGGACCCTCAACCCAGTAGGATGTGATATTTCACATTCTGGTTTCAGGGACAATCAGTGGCAAGTGCTTAACTCGGAAACACACTGGGCAGTTTTACTGATTTTAACCTCACAAAACTTGAAAATAACTTTGAGGCATCTGCAGCATATGAAATTGACAATGTGTAGCACATGAGGCATCTGGAACACATTTAGGTCCCTGACCTGTGCATTGTGTTTAGGCTTGGGCGGAATTATAACCCCGCTGACGAAGTTGACAGAATTCATGAACTCCGCACTATGCGTGTAACACGAAGGTTCTGCTACATTTTGTCATCCAGCATATGGCAGAATAATAATCCTGTTGCCATGAGCGAGGCTTGTGAAAACGAGATTTGCTGACCGCCAGCGAGCAAGATATGCATGCCGCTGGCGAGCGTGACTTCTGGTCGCCACAGAGCCTTCTGGTGCCATTTGTGTGACGCCGGTGAGCGGGAGCGGCACAGCTGAAAACGAGTTTTGCTGACAGCTAGCGAGCGAGATTTGCCAGCCGTTAGCGAGGTGATTTGCCAGCCACTGGTGCGACTTCCAGTCCCCATGGCCTTTCAGCGCCATTTGTGTGCGCCGGTGAGCGCGAGCAGCACAGCTGTTTCTTCAGAAGATGCTCTACCCCGAATCAGCTAAATTAACTCAAAATTACCTTTTCAAGTGAATATTCTACTCGGACAGCTCGTTCAGGGTTTTTTGTGTGCAAAAAGCATTTTTTGAAATGTAACTTTTTTTTTCAACAAGTAGGAAGTGCCACAGAGTCTCCAACTTCCTCTTCCTGTCCAGAAGGCTCCTCCCGGTGATTTGTTCATCTCCTGGTCACTTTTCATTTGGATTTCAAGATGAAAGGATCACTCTCTTTGTCTGCAATTCCTGCTACATCTAATTACTATTGGATTTCAATGACTGTGTTTTGTGAGATCACAAGTATGTTAAAAAAATGGATTATGGGTGTTGTTTGTTTAATAGAGGGCATGTGCCAGTATTTATTTGTACTTTTATTTATTTTTTTAAATTTGATTGTGGTTGGTGTGGGTGGCCTGGAGTTGCAGTAAGGGCCTGGTATTTTTTCGGCATTTACTTTTTGATCTTTTTAAAGGGAAATAAGTTTCACTGTTCAGTACATTTTCTCCATATTTGTTAAATTCACACTAGCCATTTATTTTACCATGTGGCCTAGTTTGACCACATGCCATCCGGCCTGTACCAGTCATTGGGTACACAACACAACTGTTTCTGTGGTATATGTTGTTTTAAATCCTCATTTAGGCCAGGAATGCCATTGGATTAAACTAAAAATGTGTTTTTAAGTATTTCATGTTTTTTCTGCAAAACATGCATTTTGTTGGGGTAATATTTGATGCCTTGGAAGTATGTGTTGTTGTAAAGTTTTTATAACTCACTTTATTTTCATTTTTGACATTGCTCAAAATTAATGGTAGTGTGTTCTTCATTGTTTACAATTACTCCTTTGTCTGGCCAGTGTGTGTGTGTGTGTTTGCCATAGGCCAACATTTTGTCTTTGTTCTCCATGCTATGTGGCAGGTGGATATTTTGTGTAGTCAGTGCCTATAGGTCTGCATGGGTTTTGTTGTGCCCATGCCTTCTTTCTTATTATTGTTGTTTGACTATGTGGCCAGACTATTTTGCATAGCCAGCCAGTGTGCTTTTGCTGTAGGCCTGCATGTGTTCTTTATTGCCCGTGCCTCCTTGCTTGTTGATGAGCAAGTAGCCAGTGTATTAAATACATCTTTATTTCCCAGTTGCCAAACCTATTTTCTAGGGACATTGAAAAGAGCTATGCCTTTTTGTTCAGTTTTTTACTTTTTCCCCTGTTATCATTTTAGTGTGCTAAAGGATCATTGTAGTATGTATGTGCATTGTTAATTTATTTGATTTGTTCTGTTTTGCCATACACCTCCTTACCCCCCCCCGGAAGATTTCTCATAGTCCCTAGTGAAACACCAGCAATTACTTTAAAAATATATTTTTAATTTTTTCCCTGGCCTGCATACCCCTGCCTGCCACAGGTCCCTTAGGCAAAAGGCACACACCAGCAATCACCTTTCTAAGGATTATTCTTTTTTACCTGGCCTGCACCCCTTTTCTGCCATAGGTCTCTTAAGGCCATAGGCACACACCAGCATTTACCTTTTTAAGGATCATTCAGTTTTTCCTTGCACCTGCCTGCTTGCCACAGGCGTCTCACCTTAGAGCCACATAAAGAAAACTTTTAAATCTGCATGTCATTATCCTGATTGAAATATTATGTTGTGGTTTGGATTGAAATGGTCAATGGATGGACTATTGTTGTTAATTATTTGGAAATGGGATAATCTCACTAAATTATATTGCTGTATAAATAATTCAAACTGCAAAAATGCCACATTTCACTGAATGTTTTTCTTGTTTGTTTGCTTTTAGGTGCACAAGAGACATCACCCACAGAACTGCCAGACAGAAGGCTGACACAAAGTGACACCACACCACATCACCTCATTTGTCCTCTGCCTGCTTCTCCTTGTGCAGCTAAGTGCCAACTGCCAGAGCTTGAAGGTGGCCCCAAAGTAAGATGATCCTGCCAGGAAAGTGGCCAGTGTGCTGCCCTCCACCTTTTTCAAGAACTGTGGTGTGCCTGCCACACCGCCCTCCGGGGAGCAAGCTGAGAGAAGCACTTCCACTTCAAAGGCACCACCCCAACCTAAACCCAAGGTCATGCCTCTCAGCTTGGCCGCCACTACAATCATGGCGACAAGCAGTGATTCTGAATTGGCTTTGTCTCCTTCGCAAACTAGTACCCAATCATCACAGGAAACTGAGCACAGTGGACAACAGGAGCCGCAGCCACCAACAGTTCTTCCTGAAGTAGGAGCAGAACAGGAGAATGAGTTTCCTGCAGAACAAGATGTAGCTCTTGATAAACCATTGGCTTCCCAATCTCCTTCTAGAAAAAGAAAGATTACTCCTCTATCTTCTCCAAGTCCCCCTTCTGATGATCTGGACATGGACTTGACCCCCTCCGAGTCTGAGGCCCACCACGAGAGACAAGGGAAAAGGAGAGTTCCTGAAAGCCTTACAATTATGGAAAGGGACAATGATGAGAACGAGCCAGTGATTGTCAATATAGAAGCCAGCTCAGAGGACACCAAGATTACACTTCCTATTCAACCTGCTCAGAGGGATGTGGCACTGGTTCCACCACCACTACCACCAGCTTCCATATTTGTACGCCCCCCACTGAGACCTGCATCCACCACTACCAAAGTGGAAGTACACTCTGCTGAGAGGCAATCAACACAACCACTTACCTCCAGTCCATCTTCAGGCATTGGCACACAAAAAAAAGTTATCTTCCTCAGTTTGGGACGTCTTTACGATTAGCAAGCAGGAAGATAACTTAGAAATATGCTCCATTTGCCATGCAAGTGTTCGCCGAGGTAAGCCGGGTTCCCACTATAGTACTGGAAGGTAAACAACCCATATGAAGAAAAATCCGGAGGAAGCACCTTAACTAAATTGCTGGTGGTTGTTGTGGTGGTGATGAGAGAGGGGAATCAGCTCCCATCAAGGTGATAGGAGGTGTTGAGGAAGAAGTGGAAGTGCTTTACCCCAAGCAGCCGTATCCCCAGCAGTGTGCCAGCATCACCTGCATCAGAATCGTCCATATGGCACAAGATTTAGATGTCGATACCACTGCAGACAGTGAGGATTCCCCCAAGACGCACATTGAGTCTACCATCTCCTGGTTCTCTCTGGAAGTCACCTGCGTCAGCAGCACCACAAAAGAAAACAATCCGAGCTACTATTATGTGCATGTTTAGGCAGGAGGGGCCCTAAGAATGCAAAGGGAAGCTTGCTAAAATGCAACTGATTATGTGTGAAAATTAAATGAAAAGAAAATTTATATAGCGCTGTACTACCCTTGGGTGTCTAGGCGCTGGCTCAGGTAAGGGAAATCGGCCTAGCAGAAATGAAAGTAAACTAGCTACAAAATGTTACAGATTAAAAAGCCATGTTTTTAGGCTTTTCTGTATTACTGCACACTGGATTTCTTTTGTGGGGTAAAGCAACAGCACTATGCAGGTCTCAGAGCCGAAGAAACTTTTAAGGGCATTCGGCGGCATGCAACAGTTGCAATGTTTGCCATGGAGAAATCCCATACAGTTTCAAGCATCTTGGGAGACTTTAACAGCAAGGTTGCAGAGCTTAAGTTGAGTGCAGAGGAGAAGGTGACAGAGGTCGAGCAAGTGGCAGCACCAATGACTATTCTGAGGATGGTCCAAGACTATCTGGATGACCCAAAAGAGGTCTACGGGGATCAAAACCCATTGGTCCATTGGTTTGGGAAGATGCACCAATGGCCAGCGCTCAGCAGGCTGACAATAAAGTATCTGGCTTGTCCAGTAGCCAGTGTGTCTGCTGAGCATGTGATCAGTGCAGCTGGTACAGTTGTCACAGTCAAAAGAACCAGTCTCTCTCCTCAAAATGTGGAGAGATTGATCATGATTCAAATGAACCAACATTTCATACCACTCAATTACACTGTTTGTGAAACACCACAAGTGGAGGAGGATGAGGGCAACTAGTCAGGTTCAAGTGCACTAGCTGACCAACGTCTGGGCGAAATACCCTGAGTCTGAGGACGTACTCTACTTCCTGACTGAGGAGGCCACCATAGAACCTTCAGATTATCAATGAATTGCTTTGACAAAACAAAATGGATATAGCCAGAGGAACATTATATAATTTGTGTCTGACTTATGCAGCCCCACCATTTATTCACATGCATGGCCGGATTGGAGTAGGACCAGTGTGCAGTGAAGAAGCCTCCCCATTCCCCTCAAGGACATTGGAGACAATGCCTACCTACGTACCTTCCCTATCCTTTTTTTTTGCATACCCTAGCAGGGCTGCCTCGGTAAAGATCATTAATTTACAAGACTGCCAATGTGTTGCTTCCATTGGAAAAAAAGGAGATAAGTTTAGACAATTGTGTACCACCGTACTTGGATCAGAACAGGTAACTATTGCACCAATGAGTGCTACATATATTATTGAGTGTGAGTGATGATGATTCATGTGGTGGCAGACAGTGAGGGTGATAAACTAATTTGTAAACTTGATTTCAATGATTGCTATGTTTTGGGGCTGGTGGGTAAATTTGCCTGAAGGCGATTGGCCCTTTCACACTTAGCAAGATTTACTTGCATGGTCCACTCCTTGCTGTACTTTTTTTTCTGGTTCTTCACATACCAGACCAGTCAGTTTAGTTAACAAATATAAATCTACACAAAATGCTCGAATCCTTTGTGTCTTCTTGTTCACCAACAGTGCACTACAGGTCTATCTCTCTCAATCTCATTTGGGTCAGAAGTTGGACTGATTCATTACTCTGAGTCAGTGCTCAGGGCAGGACTACCTCAATGGCCAGAAGAAGGAAATTATCTTTGTCAAAGGTAAACCTACATGATGATGACTCTAAGAGGCTTACTCAGCCCTGTGGACTGGAGAGAGGTGCGTTGATTTGGGAAATACTGAGTAGTGTGCTGGCTCAAATGCCAAACTCCTCCATTATGTGGTTGTAGTTGGGAGGGCTATAACTGGAGGCAGACATTATGTAACATTATCCATGATTGACATGCTAAATGTTATGGCAATTGTGAAATTGATCAGCCAGGTACATGCAGCTACTTGTCTGGCATTGGTTGTAAAATTGCTCTCACTTCTCAGTTGATCGCAAATGAGTCATCATGAATGACTGCAGCAGTATAAGCTCTTACTTTGTCTTTTGGTCCAATCCTGATGAAGCTTACCTTCTCTGTCCTTCTCCTTGACTCTACAATATCGTAACTTTTTTACAATTTAGAGACCTTCTCTTCTCCTGCATGAAAGGCAAAAGCTCCATAACACTCCCGCTTACCTTACTGGACTGTTCAGTCAGGCACCCAAGATGGACATTCTGAGAAAAAAGACAATGCACCTCCCGATTTGACATCTATATACAGCATAATTTTTCGTTTAACACTCATCATTTTAGGAACTATGTGTGCTCATTTCTCCATAAGTTTGTATTTTTCAAACCTAGATGACAGAACATTTAGATGTATAATAACTTGGGTCTCTGGAGCTGAAGGGCTTTTTGCAATGCATTTAATTGAACTGTGATTCCTTATTTCCTTCCACGGCAGATTTGATGATGATGTATGTACTGCTCATCTACCTGATGAATATTGTTGTTGTGTAGTGTTTGTCTTTGTCACACTTTTCCCCAACTACCCATTCCCATCCATTCATCAAACCCCTTAACCTTTTTCCCCAGGCTGTGTGATATATTGAGGTGTGACTTTCGAATTTACAGCATAAATGGATCACACAATCAGTGGGGTAGATGTGGTGAAAGAGACGTCAACTCACTGCAGGATCTTCTCTTACCTGAGCAATAGCCCACATCATCCCCACTTACCTACCCACCCATAAAAGAGATACATAATTTACATATATAACATCATTCGTCAAAATCATCGTTCAAGCCTTGTGTAGAGTAAATGCTTAACCTTCTCCTGAGTCCACTTCTCCTGATTCGAGGATTTCGTAAGTTTAGTTTAATTGTTTTCATCAACTAATTAAATACTAGCTCAACATTGCTCAGAAGAAGTTACTACTGCTAGTTTTTATTATAATATCAGGTATTTGTGTCATGGTGGTAGTCTGGTCTTAGTCTTTGATAAATTAGGATATAAATAACCCACTAACTCTGTTTTCTTTCAATCTAGTTGCCTGTGATGGATACTCCTTTTAATTAATCCCACAGCTGGAGTTCACCTGTTGGGGGTGGAACCTCGCTTGTGATGTCTTCCCTATTAGCATGCTAGCCTGCTACTACGTCCACCACCATTAAGAAGGCACCTTGGGAAACCCAGCAATAAGGTTTTGGAAGATTGAGAAATGTAGCAGCCATTGCTTCATCTATTCAGGTAATAGAACTAAGAAGTAAAGTGAACTAGTTTAGTTAGTAACTTCTTCTGAAAATAAAAATGTTTTTATGTATGTTGTAGCAAATCTTGGCATAGGCATACCCCCACATTGGTCAATATAGTTACAGAATGTAGTAGGACAAGGGTATAACTAACTGGTATACACTTTGATAAGTGGCTGGGTGCTGCAAAAGTGGCAACAGTTAACATCCTCAAGCAATAAGACAGACCTATTCTGTGTTGTTTTCACTCTGGTAATGGGTATTGTGTGGGTATAAGTGAAGTAAGTAACCTATAACCTAGCAAAATAATAATTTTATAGCAAGGGACTTCAGAATCAGCTGGGGAAGGTCTAGAGGGAAAAGTCAATGTGCAGTATGTGACTGTTCAGAGGACAGCTTTTTAGCAATTAAAACAAAACAGGCTGCGCTAAATGCAGTGCAAAGACAAAAGCAAGATTGGTGTCATATCAAGAAACAATTACCATTTATTTATTTGTTTTACAAATAAAACCCACCTTCTCCACCCACAACAGGCCCACTCCTCTCCCAAAACAAATAAATAAATTGCCTCATAAGTCGAACAAAGTCCTCCTTGCCCCAGCTGCCCTTCCAAATTCCCACTCTCTCTACCCACAACAAAAGTCCCTCCCATCAAAAAAGGTATATTAAAAAAGAGCCTAGAGGGTATTTAGCCGGGCGTGAATGCGTGCCACCTCTTGGAGAAGCAATGCCAGCTCTCATAGGACGTGATGGAGAAGCCGGTCTGTGGATGATGAGGAGGGGAGACAGCAGTGGTGGCTCCTGTCTGCCGGTGGCGCTGGCGTTGGTGTGGCCAGGATGGAGGCACTGGCAGTTAGCCTGAGGGACTGGGGGCAGTGACCCATGACTCCGCCTTCTCCTCCTCCAAAGCCACCAGCCAGTGATATTTGGCCTGGATGGCCTCCACATGATAGCGCCACAGCCGGGCAGCTATCTCCTGCCGTGATGGTGGACCACCAGAAGTAGCTATATCAAGAAATAAAAACAATAAAAAAGACAAATTGTAAATAATGCTCAGTCCAAACACTTGTTTATATAGTAGCACAGTAGCAGAACATTTCTGGGCTCCTCGGGCCATTGGACATTTTGATGTGATTAGTCACAGGGTCAAGCTTTCCCCACACATGCAGCACATAAAGCACTGACTGAAAGGAAATAAGTCAGACTGCCACCAGAATAAAAGTGTATTTTTTTCAGTTTAAAGGATTTCATAGTAAAAACTAAACAGACACTTTGTGTGTAAAAAGAAAAGTGTCCTCTCATTAATGAGGAAGGCATATAAGTAGCACAATTAATAGTATTCTTGTTGTGTAACATTAATGGAGGCATGCTAGCATTGGATCTGCTACTCTTGGCAGTCTGTAGCTTGGGCAGCTGTAATGGACCGTGACTTGTGGCACTGGTGCCGCTGCTTGTTCTGCCAGGGGCCGGGTGAAAAAAAAGTAGGACAACACAAAGCAGAAAGGAAGAGAAACACAAGGAAAGGGAAAATAAAAACAAAGTACAAAAAGTCACAATAAAGCAAAAAAAAAGACAAAAACATAAAATACATAGACAGAGAGACACACACTGATAAAAAATAAGTTAATGAGGGGTGGATTAGTGGGATAGGGTGAGGATTGGCACATATAAAAACAGATTCAAAAATAGGCCCAGTACCATGCACAGAATAGCAGAGAAAGCAGGTAAACTAAAATGGCTGTGCTTTTGTGCACCACGTGATGCAGTTTGTGCTGATTTTCAGCGTGAAATGTGCTACTGGAGTGAAAAAAACAGCACGAAAAGCTGGACGAATATTATTCTGCCCATTTCTGGAGTTCTGTGGAATCTCACTGAGTTTTTTTGGAACTCTGCAGAATTTCACATTACACATGAGAGCGGCTAGCAACAGGCCACAAAAAAGTTTTAATGTTTGTGGAAATATTTCGTAACAGTGCATGCAAAACAATTCAGCTACAACTTAAGCAGGCCTAAAAAAAGAATAAAACTTGTCATAGACCGGCAGGCCTGGTAACTTGAATAATCTACTAGGCCTAACAATAATGTACTTGATCCATAAACTGGTCTCAAAGTGTGTGATCCTAGGCAAACATTTTATTTAACGGAGTTGCATTTTTCGTCTTTATCATATTTGAGAGCATCTTCAAATATGTGAGCTCAGCATTTCTGCTGTACAAAAAAACCTATTTTGTTTGATTAAATAGACTAAACAATTGCTCAATGTTTAATAAGAATATACCCACTAATAGCGTACACATGATTTCTGACTTTCAAAATGCGTCGAACTCCGCAAAAGGTCAATATTATTCTCCATACTCTAGGAGAACATGAGGAGACTTTCAAACCCCTAGAACAGATGAATGAAAAGATGAGCAACTTCTCTGAGATGACCGTGGAAGATACACAGGCTATTCTGTAGTCTCTCAAATTAGGATCTTGCACCCCCTGACAGTCTGTCTAAAGGTAGGATGCCTGTTATTACCATAGCGACTAATATGTTCAATAAGTCATTAAAAACCAGTAAAGTCTCACCTATGTGGAAACATGCCACAGTCAGACCACTTCTGACAAAAACGAGGGCTGATCCATTACTGCGTGAGAACTACCGTTCAATCTACCTTTTACCAGGAAAATCCTGGAGAAATTTGTAAACAAACATCTTATTTCATTTCTATAGTCCAATGGAATCCTGCATTCCACCCAAACAGGTTTCAGAACAGGGAGCAGTACAGCGACTGCCCTCCCAGCTGCTACCTAAGAACTGATGCCAATTATGGACATAGGTGGCACCATAATTACCAATTACACCTGCTGAAATGTTGCCAGGTTATATATGTATTCTGTGTGGTTTTAACTGTATTTGATGTTTTAAAAAACAAAAATAATAGTCATTGTCATTTACAAATATGTACTTTAATTGCATGTTGTAGTTGTATATATCAAAACAGTTCAGTGGCTGGCATTTGATAGTATGCTTGTAGGGTTCAGAAGTCTATAATTTTCTGACCTTTGCAGACATCGCCAAGGTACTCAATGCTCAGCTGCGCTCACGCGCGAAAACCCAGCAACTCTCGTACCTCTTCCTGCATGTTACTATTCCACAGTGGTGTTCGCTCCGTGACTTTACCTTCTCATCCCAGGAATTTAGTCTCCTCCCTCCAGATTCGTATAGTGGTTTGTATATGCTCCGGTAGCTTACTGCCTGGCTCTTAATATATAGTGGATTGAGATATTCTTTCCGACCCATCACGTAGTGATCCATTCGCACCTCGATTGGTGAGTGGTCTGATATACCTCTCGCCCTATGTACTGTCTCCCTAAATGTGTTGGCCGTACCAGAGTGTATTAGAATATAATCCAGCTATGACTACTCTCCATGTGAGGCTGAGAAAAAGGTGTATTGCTGGACGAGGGGGTTATGTTCCCACCACAAGTCCACCAGCCCTGGGGATGTTATGAATGTTTTTAGAACATCATTCTCTGAGCCCTTCTGTGTATTTGACAGCCTATCTCTATAGGGATCTATTACTGCGTTGAGATCACCACCCAGTACCAACACCCCGTAGAGGAGTTCCAGGAGTAGTGCGCTTACGTCCGGTTAAGTATTTGGGTGCAGCTTGGGTGGCACGTATACTGAGCACAGATTGAGAGCCTGGCCCTCTAACGTCCCCGTAATGGCCACACTTCTTCCCAGACGGTCCTGCCATGTTTTCTGGAGTGTAAATGGTAGCGCGGTTCTAATAAGTATACCCACTCCCGAGAGCCTGTGGTAAATCCAGCATGCGCTGCTAACTTGTACCTGAATCTGTCTAGCGCTTTACATGTAATTTCCCAGCAGGTGTGTTTCTTGGAGTAGAACTATGTCAGGAGAGGGCCTTTGTATATATTGCATTACCATTGTGCGTTTAACTTTATTCCCGAAGCCATTAACATTCACTAACAGGCATCAGATGGACTTAAGCCATGAGTTTACCTGCCTTTGAGCCCGCCCCTGTCCCCCATGATATTGCTGGGAGGCTCAGTCTGTGTCACTCTGGAAATAGTCACATGTCTGTATTTTAGGTCTACGATAGGTGTGTTGGTGGCAAGTACAAATGTTATGCTTATCTGTGTCTCTAGAGTCCATCTTCTGTGCCGGATTCCTGAGTTGGCGATGCTTATCAGTATCATGAGATCCTGGGCGTTGCTCTGTGACTCCCAGATGCTGGTCCTAGTCTTCCCATAATCATTGTTCATCTAGGCTTGCCCGAGAGTCTCCGGGCAGTGGAGACCGCTGATCCGGTTCAGCCTGTGTTCTCTGATGCACTGTTCCTCTACCGCCTCGGTGCACACGTCGTTGTCGTCCCGCAGTTCACTATCAATCAAGCCACTCCCAGGCCTCCTCTGTGGTTGGGAACCTCCACACTTTACCCTCTGCCTTTACTCGAAGGGTTGATGGAAACAGCATGGAATACTTGATCTCTTTGGCTCTCAATGCTTTCTTGACGTCCCAAAAAGTTTGTCGCACCTGCTGCACCTCTATTGTAAAATCCGAGAATAGAGTGATAGTTGTATTATCTATTTTGATCAGTGGTACCCCACTGGCCGCTGGTACGATTGTGTCTCTATCCCAGTAGTTGAGAATCCAGGCAATGATGGGGAGTGGTGGTGCCCCCGGTCTTTGCAAGGCACCTGGGACTCTGTGGGCTCTCTCCACAGAGAAGAATTTGGACAACTCCTTGGGTTTGAGTGTCTTTAATATGAGATCCTCTGAACGTTATTCCGGCGAGAGCAGCCCTCCTGATCCTTCATCCTAGCTTCCAGGACTTTGGTTTTGGTGGTGAGGTTCTGTACTCTCCCTTGAAATATTTTTGTGTCAGTCACTAATGCAGTTGTGACTTCTTTCACCTCCTTCACTCTGGCACTCATGTTTCTCAGGTCTGCTATGATGAGCGTTACTTCAGAGGTCACAGTGTCAATTTTCCCAGCCAGGTCCGACCGCACTCCCTGCAGCGCCGTCATGACATCAGATAGAGTAGGCTCTGTCGCCGTTGCGGGTGCTGACGAAGAGAGGGCAGGGTCCTCCTCCCCCATTCCGCCACCCATCCACTACTTTGGCATTGTGCATATATCCAATTTCGTCTGCTAGCCACTGAGGTGACCCTTTCCTCCCGTCATTTGTTCTGCCTCTTGCCGCGCCAGCACCTTCTGCCTGTGTTCACAAGGGGGAGGCAGGCCTCCGGTAGTATTCTCCGCTGCCTGCCCAGACCACTGCACATGTCTGGCAGCCTGTTGGGATTCCTGCTGCAACCTCCCTAGAATCCCCCCTCTCAATTGGCTCAGCGGGATGTGTCTCCCAGGCATGGGTCCCCGTCTCTCTCTGCTCTCCACTTACTGTGTATGATGATGATGCATTTATTCAGGGCCGCCCACCCCCAATAGGTCCGGACTATGCGTTTCCTTCAGGCTCCTTCAGTCTCAGGGTTGTGCCAGCCCCCAGGCCACCAACCTCAGCCCCCCTTCCGTGCTGTGGCGACTCGCGCCCGTCTGTCCTGCACTCAACGTGTCTCCTCAGGCAGCAGTTCCCTCAATCCGATCAACGCCAAGGGCCGCTGAGCCGTGTAGTTCCTAGTGGTGCCTGGTAGGAGCTGCTCCCTCTGTGCAGGCTTCAAGATGGCTTTATGCTGGCTCTGTCCGTGACCGGTACTAGATCCGGCAAGGTTGAAGAAGAGTGAGGGCTCCACGATCAGTCTCTGCAAGGCCAGGCTTTAGTGCACAGAGTGAAGTGCAAGTGCGTCCCTGGCGGGCCAGATACACCCGGGCTCACCGCGCCACGCCTCTTGGTAGCAGTCCACTCGCAGAGCCCGCTCTCCGGTGTCTGGGCATTCTAGTGCAAATCCTGTCCCACGTTCTGGGGACGCAGTGTTGCCCTCTCGCCCGGTCCAGACCCCCGGGCCCCGCCCCTAGGTGTTCGCCAAATTGTAAACTTGCGGCTCACAACGTCGCAGCCACGTCTCCTCAATTTAGCCCGCCAGGCCTGCACATAGCACTACGCCCCAGTCCGATCTTTTGGGCTAACCAGGATCTTTTCCGCAGGCTCTCTGGACACCTCAGGCTCCCTGGTTTTCCTGTACATAGATCACAGCTTCATGAAGGATATTGTACGGATTTACAGGGGGAAACTCGGGATCGGCTCGGCAAGTTGGCGGAGCTGACTAAGTTGCGCCCATCTTGCTCCATGCCTAGCCACGCCCCCCAAGATTTTTATTGTTGAGAATGCAAGATGGTTCTTCCAATCTGTAGGAGAGTGGCATCGACTGCATAGTTGCCCCCAACTTTTTGCTGATGTTTTGACTGTTTTTATGACTTTAGCCAGGCTGTGGCCCTGCTATCCAGGACCCCAGCCTATCTGCTTCCTCTGACAAACTATGTGGGTACCCTAGGTACCGACCAATTGGATGCTGGGCATGCCCTACCAGTCCCTTGTAGATGGTACCCTAGGTACCCAGGGCACGGGTCCCCCAGTAGGCCTACCAGGGCTGCAGCACTTATTGTGCCACCCTGGGACAGCCACCCAAACTGACACCACCAGGCCACTACTGTAGCCTGGGTAAGGTGGTGCTAGCACCCCTTACAGGGACGTAGGTACCCTATGTCCCATACCATACAACACATATACTCTCATAGGTCACCCCTATGGCAGGCCCTGGTAATCCTACAGGGCTGGGTGCTGAGGTATGTGTGAGGGGGGACCCCTACGTGAGTAGGGCCTCCCTGCAACCTTCGTAAAAACGTTACTGGGTTGTTTGTAGTGTAGCCATACCATATACTCTTAACCGCATTATAAGTTATTGCGTCATCGCTGTAACTTTGGAATGGCTACACCGAACCATATCGTGTTTGGTGTCAAACATGAAGGAATCATACCCCCAGTCCAGCCATGGGCATGGGGGCACGATTCCCCCTTGCTAGGAGGGTGATATGGGAAAAGCGGTAGAATTTGGAAACCAATTTAAAAGTGCACATGTACCACAAAATGGCTACTGTTCGCCACCTACACGACTCTGGCTGGCTGTTGCTGGGGAAAACCCCAGCCTCGCCATCTGGACAATAGGGCTCCTGTGGCAGGGAGGTGCCAGCACCTCCCCAGTCAGGATATGTGGATTGGAACAGGGTGGGTGCACCAAAAGTCCATTCAGAGTTGCACGTAGGCAGCTGCAGAGCCCCAATTCTGCATACACCGCCTGGAACCGGTTCAGGGGCATCCTGCCCCTCGCCCAGGCGGGAAACACACAAAGGGGAGTGGGTGTAGCCACCCTTTCCCGCCTCTACTCTGATTGGTAGGCTCTATTTTGGACCATCCCCTAATCTTGGGGATATATGGGAATAACTTTGCCCTAGAGCCTTAGATTCGTACAGGACTTCACAGAACTGACCTTCGACGAGCTGCTGCCCAGCTGACTGAAGAAATCTCCCTTGGGATAAAGGAGTTATCCCCCTGCTTGGCAGGCACCTAAAAGACTACAAGATACCCGGTTGGAACTTCGTTGCTCTCACGACCTTCGACGCCTTCCAGCGACCTCGAGGTGGGTCTCCAGTGCATCCCAGCGTCCTGTGAGCGTGCCCAGCAAGTCTGAGCACCCTGGACCACGTGGGTGTCGAGATCCCCGCATACCCCGAGACACCGGCCACCTCTTGTCCAGCACACGACCCCGACCAGTGGGGAAGTTGTGCTTTGGCCCATTCTTGAGCCAACCTTCAAGCAGCATTTGTGCCGACCCTCAGCTCCCTGGCCCGCTCCGTGGCCCGTGGGAGCCCTTTTACGCACTCCATTTTGCTGCCTTCCGCGGTCCCTTGTCTCTCGACTTGTGGGCCCTGACGGAGGACAATCTTCTTTTCTAAGAGTTCCCCTGGTTGCTCCAGGCCTGCTCTACGCTCCCTGCAAAGGAGAGCACCCTCAGACCACGTGGGTCTGCACCAGCAGCTGCTTTGTTCATCTTGCGTGGGTTGCGGTTGCCAATGCTTAGTGGATCCAATTGGGACACTAACACCGCAGCGACCCTCAGCCGACGTGGGACAGTCGCCCTCCAGAAGCTGGCCTTCCTTGAAGCCTCCCGGAGCCCGTGACTGCAGAGCCCAGCTGTACCTTCCACACCTGAAGCACCCGACATCCACGAGCTCCTTCCTGTGAGCTCCCTGGTCACTGTGCTGTGACCCAGACTCTGTCCCCTCTGCTTTCAGGTTCATCTTTGTCTTTTCTTCAACTTTAATCTTCACGACTTCAGCGACACTTCCAGCTAGCAGCAGTTTGGACTCCTTTTCCATAGAAAATCAGCCCGCGACCCGACACCAGAATCGACCTATGCACCCGGCTTCCCTGGGGCAGGTAACAGTGGTACTTCGGTACTTCCGTGGTGGTGGGCTCTCCAAAGCCTTAAGTCTCAAGCCTTAACTTTGTACTGTTGTTAGAAGTGTCCTTAAACCTTAATTATTCAACCGCGACATTCTCCATAGGCTAACATTGCGATCCCGACAGCAACTTCTCGCACTGCACACGCCTCCCGTGGGTCCCCTTCCTCTTAACTGTGGGTGGATTCTTAAGGGGCCAGCGATCCTGAATGCCCTAGGCATTGCCTGTAGAATTGTCGTGGTTCTTATACCACTATTTTTGTATATGGTTTGGTCCCCCCCTGGGGCCCATTGATTTCTGTGCTATTTATTGTGTTTAGAAATGCTTGTTTGAATTGTAACTTTGCCACTAGCCACATAAAGTGTCTGTGGGATTCTGTCTAGAATAAATACATATATTTTATATATATACCTGTGTGGGCTACTCTTTCATTTGGTTATTCAAGAGGTTATTATGGTAAAACAATAAGCTTAACACTCCTTCAAGACTTAGCCTGAAGGCTGCTCTCCACAGCTACCACTAGGATAGCTTTCTTAAAGGTTGTCTTAAACCTATCATCAATAGGAGTCGAATTGGACTGGTGCAAGGTGTCCCTATAACTAGGAACAGCATATGCCAGGCCAACTTCTCACACAATCCATCAGGGAAGCAGGGACAGTTTAAGGATTTTGGGGGCCCTGGGCCAAACGTATTGTGGGGGTCCTTGTTTGGATCAGTTTTGAATGTATGGTCCAGTTTCAGCTCTTTCATGCCCTTTTTTGCCCAGGTCACAAACAGTGCACAGGCACACGCGTCCAAATCCTAAATGTATTTACACCTAATATTCAGGGATAGTGATGTGTGTCTCACTATTGTAACACAGCAGCAGCTCACTAATATTACTGCAGATAACCTCTGTGACACCGCCGCCATTTCTCATATGTGAGCTCCAGTTTTGATCTAAAAGAAGCTTTTTTATGGATGTTGCATGCAACATAATCACAACATTTCTCTGCAAAATACCTGTAATAGACTCTCACACATCACAGACATTAAAAACAAATTAAAGGAAAAAACAAAACGGTATTTAAAACAATCAGTTGAAGAATTATTCAGTCACCAGGGCAAGACTCTCTGCAGAACAGAGCAGGCTCTATCGGGGGCCCCCCTGAAAGGTTGGGGCCCTGGGCCAGAGCCCACTTTGCCCATGCCTTAAAGGTCTCTGCAAGGAAGAGCACAGACAGCAAGCATTTGGAGAAAGGATTGCTCCCTTCGAAGTTCCCTTGCGCTGGAAATAACATTTAACATCAAACAAAAAGAATGTTTTTGTGAGGGCGATTCTGGGTAGTGAGATAATGAACCCGGTGGGACTTGGACAGGAGTGGGTCTGGTATTGAGTAAGGATTCTATGACATACAAACCCCTTCCTGGGGGATGTTGGTATATAAAGATTCTATGTCCAAAGTAGCCAATAGTTCTTTGGCAGGGTCAGACTCAATATCTTCAATTGAATTGATAAAATGTGTGCTGCCCTTGACACAGGCCTCTGTAAGGGGGAACCAGGACTTCGATAAAAAGTATCAATGTACCTCCCCGAGGGCTCCAAAAAGGAGCTGCAACCTGACAGAATGGCTCTACCAGGAGGACTTGTCATGTTCTCGAGTAATTTGAGGAGCTTGTGTAGCATAGAGGCACTGTCGTGTCTTATTATTGAGAAAAAGAAACTCGTTACAAAAACCATCGAGTTTGGTTGGTACAGGGTAGGCGTACGCCAGTGAAACAGACTTATGTAGGGCATTACATCCAGGTGGAGGTAGGAAAGCCCACCGAGGGTCCCCTTAGGTGGCCAAGGATACAGCTCCATAAAAGGAAAACCACAACCAGTATGGAGAGGGGGAAAGAGGACAGGGGCAAATTCAAGGGTGGAAGGTTGCATAATTAGGGTTACTTCAGACTCAAGAGTCGTACGTCTTTTCTTTTGTTTATATGCACATGTCACTTTTCTACTCACTTGGCACTCTCCTCGCCATTTCAGGACTTTACTCTTACAGTTTGTTTTTCTTGTGAACAAACTGTCTTGTTTTTAAGCTCTTGTATATAATTTATTTTTCCGTACACTAATTGCACATGATTTTAATTAATTAAGCAATAATGGACTTTTGACTACTACTACTGTCTTGGATACTGTTTCTCCACAGTTGGCCTCTCTCATTTCTATAGTTTGTTTTTCTTTGGAACAAACTGTCTTGTTTACTGTTTTTCCAATTCCTATTGTTTGTTTTTCTTGGGAACAAACTGTCTTGTTTGCTGTATTTCCACGGTTGGGCTCTCTTATTTCTACAGTTTGTTTTTCTTGTGAACACACTGTGTTGGTTACTGTTTTTCCATGGTTGCTCTCTTTTACTTCTAAATTGGGGTTGACTTTCAATCAATCACGAAATTTGTAAAGCGCACTACTCACCCGTGAGGGTCTCAAGGCGCTGGGGGGGTGCTGCTACTGCTCGAAGAGCCAGGTCTTGAGTAGTCTCCTGAAGGTTAGTAGGTCCCGGGTCTGTCGTAGGAGGATGGGGAGGGTGTTCCAGGTCTTGGCAGTGAGGTGGGAGAACGATCTGCCGCCGGAGGTCGCTCGTCGGATACGGGGGACGGTAGCGAGGGCGTGGTCGACGGAGCGGAGCTGGCGGTTCGCGGTGTAGAAGGTGAGTCGTTTGTTGAGGTATGCTGGTCTGGTGTTGTGAAGTGCCTTGTGAGCGTAGGTGAGGAGCTTGAAGGTGATCCTCTTGTTGACGGGAAGCCAGTGCAGGTCTCTCAGGTGGGGTGTGATGTGACTGTGTTGAGGATCAGGTGGGCAGAGGTGTTCTGTATGCGTTGCAGTCATTTCAGCAGTTTGGCCGGGGCTCCTGCATAAAGGGCATTTCCGTAGTCCAGCCTGCTGCTGACGAGGGCCTCGGTGACCGTTCTTCTTGTGTCGGTGGAGATCCACCTGTAGATCTTCCGGAGCATGCGGAGGGTGTTGAAGCAGGAGGATGAGACAGCGTTGACTTGCTTGGTCATGGAGAGCGTTGAGTCGAGGATGAACCACAGGTTGCGTACGTGGTCCGTGGGTGTTGGTGCTGCTCCCAGGGCGGTCGGCCACCAGGAGTCGTCCCAGACTGAGGGGGTGGAGCCGAGGATGAGGACCTCCGTCTTGTCCAAGATCAGCTTCAGATGGCTGTTCTTCATCCATTCCGTGACGGCTTTCATTCCTTCGTGAAGGTTGGTTTTGGCGGTGAGGGGATCCTTGGTGATGGAGAGGATCAGCTGTGTGTTGTCGGCGTAGGAGATGATGTTGAGGTCGTGCAGTCTGGCGACGTGGGCGAGCGGGGCCATGTAGATGTTGAACAATGTCGGGCTGAGGGATGATCCTTTCTGGTTTGATTCATGTTTCCTTAGTGGGTAGTAGCTACATACACCTATTAATTATCAATGTTGGAACCATTGTAGTCTGATATATACTAATCCCCCGGGCTCTGCTCCTACCGGACTGGGCGCACCCTTGGTTTCCTTTACAGATATTACTGCAGACACTTGGGGTGAACACAGAACAGTGCGTTAGGAGATGTTTAAGTCCCATAGCTAACCATATAACCGGCACAAATCAGTGTTTTCTACGTTCTGACATATAATCATCTATTTCCTGCAGAGGTTTCTAAACTGATTTTTCCCTGGAATTATATCACGCCCTTGAGTATACTTTTTTCCTGTATATGGGGCAAAGCCATTATCCCCATAAAAACAGAGTTGAACCCAGAGATAAAAGAGCAAAAACCAAAGGAAATGATGGAAGGAGTGTTGAACATTGCAAGCACTCACCCCCAGTCAACTGATCTGGGTTTAATCCATCACCGTTCCACTCGGCCACCCCAGTTCAGACATGGCCATATGCAAATCAGTCTGACCCTGTGCCTCATGGGAACAGTCCAGCCCAAACTGCCAAGCCATGTCTTCCCTGGACCGGAAACAAGCTTCCTAGGACCGGTTTCTGGCATTTCAGCCGTCTTCAGCCAGGCTTGCTTGTATCCAGTGGCAAAGTGAGCAAGGGACTCACGTCTGAGCATACCCTACCAACTTATGGCGAACAAAGCAAAAACCAAAGGAAATGATGGACGGAGAGTTGAACATTGCAAGCACTCACCCCCAGTCAACTGATCTGGGTTTAATCCTGGCTTGGCAGTTCGGGCTGGACTGTTCCCATGAGGCACAGGGTCAAGACTGATTTGCATATGGCTGGGTCCAAACTGGAATGGCATGGTGAGCAAAAAAACGATGGATTTAGGCCCAGATCTCTGTACTGGGGTGAATGTATGACATTGTTCTGCATTCTGTCCATCAATTGTTGTTTTTGCATTTGAACCCAGAGATGACTGGAGTGCAGTATTAATGAAGTAGTAACGCTTTCAAAGCACATTTTCCTATTTTAAAAAAATGGGCCCAGCATGTCTAGTTTATTTCCTGTATTTCAGCATCCCTACCATCACATGCTCAAGGTTTGTCTACGTTCTCGTTTTCTACTTGATGCCACTCGTAATTCCTCTGTGAAAACATCCCTGTAATTCACTGTTACCCATCTATAATTCTATCAATCTTTGAAGTGAAGCCACTAGGCAGTGAGGGCCTGAAGGGGGCACAGCAAACAATGAAGACAACACACAAAGGGAGCCTTCAGCTGCTGCGAAGATGCATTCAGAGGACAGGAGGCTAGGAGGAGCCCAGACCCACAGACTGGAAGCCCGAGCTTAGCCGGGCAGCCCAATGAAGGTGACAAGGGGGTGAGGGGGGTAAAGCCCTCTTACCCATGGCCGTTGCACCCCTGGGCATTATATATATATTTTAAATTAAAGCCGGCATCTGCAAACAGCACGGCTTTGCATCATTTCCAGGTGATACTGTCCTGGAAGGAGAAGCAAACTGGCATGTAGCGGGCACACGCGGTCCTTTTGTGGATGGCGGTGGAGGGGGGGTTTGAGGAGTGGATCTTACGCATGTCCTCTTCAATTCCACTGGTCCAAAGTCCAAGCCACTGAAATGCCACGAGGAATGCAATAGGACCCGTGACACCTACTTCACACATGCCAACATTTTAGGACAGGGACGTGGGAGATTTAAAATAAAAAATCGGGAGAATGAAAATACCCCATTGACTTCTATTGTAGAAAATGCAATTTCAGGCGGGAGACAGCTCAAATAAAGCCATGAATCGGGTCTATTGGCATGTATGCTACTTAACGAGTTGGACTTACTTCTGCCCTTAATCAGGATACTCACACAGGTGAGCTACCAATTACTTTACTTTTTAAAATTATTTTTCATCAATGTTTTTCTATTGAACAGTTACAAATTAATGTTTAATGTTCCATCAAAAGAAATTCCCTCAACGTCTATTCAGCTGTGTGCTCCTCTGTGCATTTCCGATAAATAAACAACCCTTTCTCCAGAGTAATACATAATGAATGTGTAAATAAATACGGTAGACACATAAATACCTCCATACTCGGTATATACCACTAATTATATGACATTTATTTTCAAAATCGTATAACCGTCTTACTTGACCCTCAAGCACACCCTCCATACAAGCAGTGTGATCCTCGTCAAACAGTCATCTGCCATTGAGGGCATGTGCCTTTGGCAGAATTCAAGGTGCTGCTAGCTGGTAGAACGCCATTGACTGCTTTAATAGATTCATTAATGTTCTGTCGCCCAAGGGTAGACCCCAGCAGCTATAATTAGGGATTTGAGACGCTGTGGCCGAGAATCCAGCCCAGATTTTCCGGGATGTTTCCCTCTGTCTCTCTCTCCTCGCCCCCTTTTTCCCCCAGTGGGGGGTGTTTATCACCCTGACCTACGACAAGGGATTGGCCCCAACAATCGCAATATCTCCCTTGGTCGTGACAGTAGCCAGCTGAAAGGGAACCTCTCTTGGTCTCTTCTGGGTGAAGGCTCAGAGCCCCTAGTGAATGATTTGTATCTGTTTGTGTAAGAAATAAACTCTTCCAAACCCCCTCTTAGGTTCCACCGTCAAATCCCCCAAACACTGCACTTGGTTTATTAGGCTGGTTCCAAAGTTAGTTCGTCGGTGTCTGTGTTTCCAGCAACACCCTGTGCCGCATTCTGCCTGTAATCAGGGCCATGGACACAATCTGGCCTTTTTTCTGTATTGCTCGGAAAGTTGATAAACAAATCCAAAAGCCCTCGACTGTATCAAAATGAAGGAACAGCAAGAGAACATGGAGACATTTATTCTATTAGCAGAAACCAGCCACCTCGGCAGGGAACGCCTCAGCCTGGAATATGCAGAATGGATATACAGGGGCTCTTAAGAAGGGGTGAAAAAACAACAAAGCCCTGTTAACAAACAAATGGTCTTTTAAAGACCTGTGAAGTACTCGGGTGCGGCTGTGTGTGCCCGGGATGCTGTCTCAGTCCGGGCTGACCCACACGACCGGGGGTGGGGTGGGGGGGGGGGGCACTAGGAGCACCAGTGTAATGCAACTGGCGCTCATGTAAAGCGCTCCAATATCTTCAGGTCGCATTTGTGCTATATAAAACTGAAAAAAATGCTAAATGAAAATGGAACCCCCTCTCAATTATCCAAACCACGGTCTTGCAAACTTCTGCCTATAATATCGTTTTAAACAGGCTCTCTGTATTACGGAAGAATGGTAGAATGTGATTCATTCTTTTTCAAACGATGCGAAACGTTGGAAAGCGCCCTGACTTCCTCTCTGATAATTTCTGAGAGAGCGCTATATAATAACCACAGATGTTCCTGCTAAGAATGACTGGACCCTCCGAGACTGAGGGACGTATTCACTTGAATTGTACGGCAGGGCAGCGCAGCAAGTGACCTTGGTGTGGCAGCGCAGCAAGTGACCTTGGTGTGGCAGCGCTGCAAGTCACCTTGGTGTGGCAGCGCTGCAAGTCACCTTGGTGTGGCAGCGCTGCAAGTCACCTTGCTGCGCTGCCCTGCGTCACAGGTGCGGGGCAGGAATGTGCCGGATTTATCCAATATGGTGCATTCCTGTCTTTTCCGCCTGCGCTGGTGCTGTTTTGACAGCCTAGCACCAAGGTGCCTGCATTAGAGGCAAGATTGCTTTTGTTCAGGAAAGAGCACCACCCGGCACACACACAATCTATAGGAGAGTTTCCTCTTTCTATGTATGCTGCAAAATGGAAAGAAGAAAAAAACGAGGAGAAATAAACATACTTCTCTTCGTTATGCCTCACCTGGAAGACGTAAGATTGTGGCGCATTCTGAGGTTTACACGGTCTTGTAAATCTGGGAATGCATCAAAAACCATGGGAGTTGCGTGGAACACGCACTGCAACACCAAGAGAACTCCTCCCTTGCGCAGAGTAAGGCAACACGTCAATTTGCACTGAGTTGCATTACTCCATATTTGTGAAGCATTCAAAGCCACGCAAAGTGGCTTTGCGTGTCTTCGTTAATTTGACTGAGAGGTTTGCGTTGTGTATGTTCTACGTTGCGTGGTGCTAGCATGATACAAATCCCTCATACATGTGCCCCTAGATGTATACTAAGCCGGCTGAAGGTCGATGTACTTAGTCCCGTTTTTGTACAACCTCTATAGACTTCGGAGCCCGGTAGATCAGTTCATGTAATAGTCAATGATGTTGGGACAACACAAAGAAAATTTTGTGCCGAAGATCACACATGTGAACATGCCGGAGCATTGCCTGAAGACCGCAGGGGCATTGCTAGGCCCACCTTGGCTTCTCTCGGGCCAGAGAGCTGCAAGCTGCCTGCAGCGAGAAGGTGTTGGCACGGGTGCCCCCTCCTCGATGCCTCGTGCTCTGCGCCACTTCAGGCGGATGATTCACTCGGCCTTGGGATGGCTTTGAAATAGAAGCGCCGGGGGCGTTTTGTTATTGTAACTGAGAGTTGATGCACAATGGTGCACTTCCGATCAGTAGGCGGCATCGGATTGTGAGATTGCGTCTCGGCGCTTTTATGCAAACAGACCGACTGTGATTACATAAAGTGAGCGGGGTGGGGGCGGAGGGGGCTGCGGAAAACAATGTCTGAAACATGCTCAGCATCCGTCTCATGACACGCACACACACCTGGTCCATAGGTTGCCATGGGGCAGACATTGCTTCCCCTAAACAAACTATAGGGACCCAGGCCCGCTTCACACTATATCATGGTGTGTTTTTGTAACACACGCTCTGATGCAGGGCACTGGGGCTATTTATAAGATGTTTATTGTTACCCACCAGATCTCATTTTATCACCGTTAGGAGAATAAGAAGCTGAGTGGACCTTCCTGATTTGTATCCTGGAACATTGGATGAAACACAGATCCCTGCAGTGGATTTATGAATCTACTGGGACATCAGGCCCAGCTCCCTCATAAGATCATAGTTCATGATGCAACACACCGTCCTACAGACCACAACACCATCCCCTGCTTGGCCCAACTCACCATCAGTGCTCAATTTGAGCCAGTGGTTTCCAGTGCTCAGCACCGGCACTTAATCATCAACACCCGCGCTTTTCATGAACACCAGTTAAGGACACATACATTTATGGTAGGCACGGGGAGATTAAGTGGTTTAAATGTATCCACGGGACCTGGACCTGGGGCAGTGGGTGGTTACGGCACTGTATGTGCGGAAGATACTGACAATTATCTTTAGTGTTTCACAGCTTAAAACTAATTAATTCTGCATGGATACCAGAATTGTTTATTTTCTTAAGTTGTTTCTCCAAATTTGCAATAGCGAGCAGTCAAGGCTTACTCCAGGAGGGGGGAAAGGGATTAGGACTCCAAAATACTATGAATGCAGTCATACCCGACAAGCTCATTATCCGGCTGAGTTATATCGTTACGGTTGGTCTGATTTGGAGGAAGTGGGATTTACAATAAAACCCCAAACATGCGTTACACGACTCATAGTCCCTCCACTTCTCAACAAACATCTACTGATGTCTCCACAGGTGCAATGTGTCTCCGCATGTGCAGTCTGTTTCCACACATTCAAAGTGCCCTGCGCAGTGGCCACCCGAAATGCAACCTCAAACTGTGCCCCACACAAAAACACCATAATAAGAACAACAGGAGGGACCCATAAACCCAGTTGAGACCTGGGTGAGATACATTATCATACAACAGTGTCTCACAGGGTAACATTCAAACAATTAATTAATTATGAATAACTTAATTATAATGAAAAAGACAATATGGTACCACAAATTGCGTATACAAATATATTTTCCAAATATTTGACAAGAGCTTAAAAGCAGCATTAGAACATATTCAAGGCAGTGTATTAAGTGCATAGTGAATGCACTTAAAACACAGCTGAGCTTACTTTCAAATGTGCGGTGAGTCCGGTTGGACACCCTCCTCGAGGCTCTCATTTGCAAGAGTCTTGCCGATTTCAAACATACATCTCTCGAAATAGGATGTTTCGCTCACCATCGAGCAATTCCGTTATCTGTGGTGTAACCTGCTAGCACACTCGGCACATCAGAATCCTGCTCGTGAGCAGTCCCCTCATGCTGCGATCTAGACTCATCCTTCCCCGCACTGGAGCTTCAATCTTTCATTCCGATTGCCCAGTCATTTTTTCGTGTGTACATATTGTCCTGATGATGACCTCAAATCAATGAAGGTCGAAACGCTGTCGACATATATCAGCAGATTTATAGATTTGATTCATGACATGATTTTGTGAAAATATAAAATTGGATTAAATGATATTCAGGTTTAATATCAAGTGATTAATTTCCGTTTGATGCTTCCATTTATATCCACGTGTTTCACCTGCGCCATTCACTGTTCCTTCACGATCACTATGTATTCACTATGAACTTAATACAAAGTCTTGAATTAGTTGTGAGTTTTACTTTCACGCTCTTGTCAAATATTTTGAAAATATATTTGTATAAGCAATTTTCGGTGCCATATTGTCTTTTTTCATTATAACTAGGTTAGTCATAATGAATTATTTTAATGTTACCCTGTGAGGGGAAACAACAATATTTACAATGCAGTCATTACATCGCACTACCTTTACATAGCAGTCATTACATCACAACATCCTTTACATCGCATGTCATTACAACGCAGTCATTACATCGCTTGTCACTACAACGCATGTCATTACAATGCATGTCACTACAAAGCAGACATTACATCGCAAGTCATTACAATGCATACCATTACAACGCATAATACCCTTACACTATCCAACACTTACCCTACTGTTGCACTCACTGGAGTTAGAATAGTAATTTTTACCCCTGCACTATCCAACACTTACCCTACTGTTGCACCCACTGGAGTTAGAATAGTAATTATTACCCCTATACTATCCAACACTTACCTTAAATGCGATGTAATGGTATGCATTGTAATGGTATGCGTTGTAAAGGTATAATGCGATGTAATGGAATGCGTTGTAAAGGTAGTTTCTGAAAATGCGATGTAATGGCATGCAATGTAAAATAATGCGTTGTAAAGGATGTTGTGATGTAAAATCTGCGTTGTAAAGGCATGCATTGTAAATGTATGCGTTGTAACGTCATACATTCCCCTGTGAGAAATTGCTGTATGATACCATATAAAAACACATTGCACCAACACTACTACAAAGCACCACAGCACACAGCCACCCAAGACCACAGCACATAAGTAAAGACAAACCATAGCATACCTTCTGCCCATGAGACCTCACCGCACAATATACACACTCCTACGCTGCAGTACAACTTCACACGAAAAGCCACAGTTCACCACATCCAACAAAATAGTGCTCACACCTCACAATGCTGCCCTCAGTCCATTGCCCCACTCAACACAATTCAACTCATACAACAGAACAATGCACCTTCAACACCACACTATCCACCCCATATCACCCTTCTCACTGTATCACTACAACTACAGACAATGCAAACACTGCATGCGCCATCTCGGAGAGGGAGTAGTTCAGCACATTCGCCATCTTGCCTAAGGCTTGTGATACCTGCTCGATGCTGGACTCTGCCTCTGCAAGATTAGCCACTACATCAAGAAATAGTGACACATCTCTCGCCTACTTCTCATGAGCCCTTGGAAAAGAAAGAAAAAGGGAGCCAACAAAAGCTAATGTCGAGACCTGTAAGGTGGTGGTCTATGACAGTCTCATCCAGAGGCATAACACGTCTGCGTTGGGCTCTATTGCAAACTCTCCACCCAAATCTGGTAGTGGAAAACAGTCACCAATTGTGGTGAAGGGGGCCCCTTACCTCCACAGGGCTTTAATGCCACTAGTGAAAGTTACACCCCTAGTCTCATAGGTTAGGGAGCCTGAGATCTAGGTGTTTACTAACCCCACGTAGATCGCACTGAAGGCTGTGCTTAATTTGAGCCAGTGCTTTCCGGTGTTTAGCACCAGTGCTAGCTAACTTGTCAACACCAGCACTTATGACAGCTGCCACATGGAGGCGCTAGTTGTCTAATTTAGAGATGAGCAGAACAACAGTTTATTATCAATATAATATATATTAAAAATGACTAACAGCTGCCTCCCAAGCCATTCATATAGCTTTGGGGGCCTGGAATAGTCTGAAACGTCTTTGTCACTGCTGACAGGGGCAATATATGACACTTTGGCACCCAATCAGGGGTGGCAGGCGCTATAATCAGGGGTGGCAGGCGCTATAATCAGGGGTGGCAGGCGCTATATAAATGCAAACCTTTTTCCCTCTTCTAGCCCTCCACTATCCTTCTCGATCCAAATAACTGACTAACATATACCCCACTCAAACTACTTTCATATTTTCACTATACTAATTCACCACTAATCCTTTATGGGTTCTGAAGTAGCGTGCTACTTGCTGAAAAAGCGCTTCAACACCCCATCAAGGGTAGCAAGCGCTTAATAAATGCAAACCTTTTTCCCTCTTCTATCCCTCCGATATCCTTCTCATTCAAATAACTGACTAACATATCCCCCACTCAAATAACTTTCAAATCTTCACTATACTTATGGAGGCCAGCAGCATATGTGCCAAGAAGACTGGATGCCAATGTTTTTAGGAGTGTGCAATATATGCAGGGCCTGGACACCCCCGTGGTGATAAGTGCGCAGCGCTTTACAAATACTGATTGATTGACTGAGGCGCCAGGTCTGGACAGCTGACAGGGTTTTGCCCTGACTGCTTGAGCAGAAAGCCCCTGAGGGCCTGCGTGCCACCGCCGGCGCAGCCCCTGACTCCACGTGCAGCTCATGACGCAGGGGATTCCTTGAATTCTGGACTTGCTGTTTTGCCTCAAACACCCTCCAGGCGCTGCCCCGGGCCCGATCTGGCTTCTTGGCACACGGACAGGCGGTGTTTCTCGTCTCGTACCACGAACAGCCCCGCCCCGGCCCGCGTTGTACACAAACACCCAGACGGATACTTTTCTGCACGCAGCACGTGTTGCCACCACAAACAGCGCCTTGGCGGGTATAAATACCTCCGACGCCGAAGGCTGCATGGAGGTCGCCGGGTTTGTTGTGCGCCGAGAGGCCGCGTCACAGCAGGCCTCGGCGGATGGCTACACCGGCCTCCGGGGGAGGTTTACACCCAACAAGCAGAGTTTGGAGGAGTAAACAGGCCAATGACCCTCGAAATATGAAACAAACAGGGAGTTTGTCCCAACTTGGGATGCCGGAGGGCTCGCAGCCTCCTGGGCAGAGAGGCCGCCTCGAAGCGTGCGCTCTTGTGCCCAGGCGCTGCGAGAGGAAAGGGTTTGGCCTGGCCCACTTCACAAATGGACACCTGCTCAGATTGTCCTACAAAAGTGAGCAAAATGGCAAATATTTCGGATAAAAAGGAACTAACCGCCCCCGAGGAGAGGATGGACAGGGCAACAAAGTCCTCCGCAGAAAGACGGACAGGACACACTGACAGGCAGGCCCGGTTCTAGAGGGTGGGCAGGGCACCAGTCCTCTGCAGAAAGACGGACAGGACACACTAACAAGCAGGCCTGGCTTTTGAGGGCAGGCAGGGCACCAGTCCTCCGCAGAAAGACGGACAGGACACACTGACAAGCAGGCCCGGTTCTAGAGTGCGGGCAGGGCACCAGACCAGTCCTCCGCAGAAAGACAAGACAGGACACATTGACAAGCAGGCCTGGGTCTAGACGGCGGGCAGGGCACCAGACCTCCGTAGAAAGACGGACAGGACACACTGACAGGGGGACAGGACACACTGGCAAGCAGGCCCAGCTCTAGAGGGCGGACAGGGCACCAATCCTCCACAGAAAGACGGACAGGACAGACTGACAAGCAGGCCTGGTTCTAGAGGGCGCGCATGGCAACAGACCAGTCTTCCGCAGAAAGATGGACAGGACACACTGACAGGTAGGCCTGGTTCTAGAGGGCGGGCAGGGCACCGGTCCTCCGCAGAAAGACGGACAGGATACACTGAAAAGCAGGCCCAGTTCTAGAGGGTGGGCAGGGCACCGGTCCTCCGCAGAAAGATGGGCAGGACATACTGACAAACAGGCCCGACTCTAGAGGGCGGGCAGCGCACCAGTCCCCCGCAGAAAGACGGACAGGACACACTGACAAGCAGGCCCGGCACTAGAGGGCGGGCAGGGCCCCAGACCTCCGCAGAAAGACGGACAGGACAGACTGACAGGGGGACAGGACACACTGGCAAGCAGGCCCAGCTCTAGAGGGTATGCAAGGCACCAGACCAATCCTCCGCAAAAAGACGGACAGGGCACACTGACAAGCAGGCCCGGCTCTTGAGGGCGGCAGGGCACAAGACCTCCGCAGAAAGACGGACAGTACACACTGACAAGCAGGCTCAGTTCTACAGGGTGGGCAGAGCACCAGTCCTCCGCAGAAAGACGGACAGGATACACTGAAAAGCAGGCCCGGCTCTTGAGGGCGGCAGGGCACAAGACCTCCGCAGAAAGACAGACAGTACACACTGACAAGCAGGCCTGGTTCTACAGGGTGGGTAGAGCACCAGTCCTTCGCAGAAAGACGGACAGGACACACTGACGAGCAGGCCCGGTTCTAGAGGACGGGCAGGGCACCAGACCAGTCCTCCGCAGAAAGACGGACAGGATACACTGGCAAGCAGGCCCGGCTCTAGAGGGCGGGTAGCGCACCAGTCCTCCGCCGGATGATGAACAGGACACACTGGCAAGCAGGCCCAGCTGTAGAGGGCGGACAGGGCACCAGTCCTCCACAGGAAGATGGACAGGATACACTGACAAACAGACCTGGCTCTAGAGGGCGGGCAGCGCACCAATCCTCCGCAGAAAGACAGACAGGACACACTGACAAGCAGGCCCGGGTCTAGAGGGCGGGCAGGGAACCAGACCCGTCCTTCGCAGAAAGATGGACAGGACACACTGACAGGGGGACAAGACACACTGACAATCAAGCCCGGATCTAGAGAGTATGCAGGGCACCAGACCAATCCTCCGCAGAAAGACGGACAGGACACACTGACAAGCAGGCCTGGCTCTAGAGGGCGGGCAGGGCACCGGTCCTCCGCAGAAAGATGGACAGGATACACTGACAAACAGACCTGGCTCTAGAGGGCGGGCAGCGCACCAATCCTCCGCAGAAAGATGGACAGGACACACTGACAAGCAGGCCCGGCTCTAGAGGGCGGGCAGGGCACCAGACCAGTCATCTGCAAATAGACGGACAGGACAGACTGACAGGCAGGTCCCGCCTTAGAGGGCGGGCAGGGCACCAGACCTCCGCAGAAAGACAGACAGAACACACTGACAAGCATATATAATGAGCCAATAAATCAAAAGGGGAACCCCTAATAAACTGATATAGGTAGAGAATCAGGGGAGGAACAAATTAGACACAAAAAACGTACTCTACCCCTTACATTTCAGTATGTACAGTGTATCATATATCCAACTAATGACTCTGACTGGACCGAGAAAAAAGTTATCTAGACCAAAATAGAAAATAATAATAATTTTTTAAATAAAATAAGTATAGGTATTATTCATATATTTGTTAATCAAATAGAACAGTTCCAAGAGGACATGAGTTGACAACTTATAAATACTAATACATAAAGATAACTAACAAATCGCTGCATACAATATCAAATACAAAGAAAACAAGATCCCAGTAACCAATCAATCAATCAAAACATTCACTCAGACTCAAACCAAATTCATACCGCGCCACAGATACACACGTCACACTTGTACCATAAAGTAAACTGAATGTACATTAGGGCCCCACCGGCCTAAAGTTCAAATGGACAGTTTTGTAGATATTTAAATTAATACATAATAGTAATATTATGATTTTAGAAACATAGTTTTGGCTAAGGTTCAATCAAAAGGGAGGGGAGCCCCGTTCAAAGCGCCAACGCGCGTATCGATGAGACAACCCCCAAATTGGGGTACCACCTTCTTCAGGACCCAAAGAGAGGAACTAATGTGTAGGGACCTGTCAAAAAACAAACAAAACAGAAATATATATGTGATAACACACGCAAAATGTATACAAAACACATGTAAGGTATATCGCAGATCTCATTTTATATTTATACAATGAAAATATTCAATAGGCCGGTCATCAGTACAGAGTGTCACATGATTAACTTATTCATATTTAAATTTTTAAGGAGCACTAGAATAAATTATTTGGACCAAAAACAAGGATTGCATCAGAGAATAAGAGAAAAGATAGTCATCAAACAAGGAGTAGTATCTGCAATGGAATATAGTGCACTCCAAAAAAGAGAACAAAGATTGAAAAAAGGGAGATAAGAAAAAATTAAGACATTAAAAATGTTCAAAGGGGGAAGAAAATAGGTGATCATAAGGATTTAATATAACAAGACCCTTAAATCAGTAAAATAGGATAATCATAAATTTTAGGTGTAGAGAAAAGAAATGGACATTGAACGCTATTTAGAAAACATAGCAAGACTAGAAGGGGCTCTCTAAAGACCACCTACCTAGTATATGGCTCTGCAGACAAAGGCTCAGAGGGAATACTAATCGTTGCGCTTACCTGTGTGGATATAAGGGAACTGTTCAAGGCAAGGGCTCTCAAGGTCAGAATTTGCGAAAGACAAGGCAGCAGTCCTAATCAACGTCAGAAATTTGGAGTCTAGGTCAGATAAGCAAAAAACATAAGAAGGAAAGAAGAAAAAAAGAAAAAAATCACATATCGTATCGATGTAAGGGCAAAAGCCCAATCAGATCAACTGTCGGCTAAACTGAAAAAGAATAAGAAAGAAAAGATTAAATATTACCTAAGATTCAGGCCGTGCAGGGTCACAAAAGTGTTTATAGAAAGATCTTCAAAGGTATTTCAATATTCAAAATAAAGCGGCCGCCCCATTTAACGTGACTCTAAGACGGGAAGAGAAAAGAAAAGAATAACAGCGTTACAAAGTATCCAGTATAGATAGCTGGGTCTACGTTCGCGTCAGTCCGCTGTTGACGCAGCAGCCAAGCTCGAACAAGTACAGGCTCACCTGATACGATTATAGAAGGATATAAGGAGCGGAAGCAGAGCTTGATAGTGATTCTTTTAGCAGGTATCGAATAAATTCACGAACGCTATGAAATGTGCAAGAAAATTAAGAGATTAATGCTGCGCCTGGTAAAAGAACAAATCTCTTAGGGGCATATCAACATGGGCTTCATCTCTTCTTTTTTGGCTTTAAAAGCCAAAAAAGGAGAGATAAAACTAGCGCCCTATCAACAACAGAGTGCTAACATGCAAATTTGCATGTTAGCACCCTTTTACTCTACGCTTCCCCTTGCATCTCTAATGAGATGCAAAGGGGGCGTTCCAGAGTAAAATAATAGGAGAAATGTCGCTAAGCGACATTTCTCCTATTATCAAGAATGTCGCTAACCCTGTTAGAGACAAAAAAAGCAGCCCTAACCGCGGTTTTCTGACTTAGCCATGATATCCTATGGAAGGAGGATATCATGGCTAAGTTTGCCTGTCCCTATCAACAAGGTAACGTGAGATTATCGCTGGGTTTCCAGCGATAATCTCACGTTAGCCTGTTAGCGTGAGGATTTTTATCGCTATTGAGATAAGCGTTGCTAATAGCACGCTATCTCAGCGATAAAAATTCACGCTAGCCGGCGATAATTATCCTAGCGCTAAGTGCGCTTAGAGATAATTATCGCCGGTTGTTGTTGATATGCCCCATCGTCCCTAAGATACACAAGACATTAAAAAGTGCTGCAAACAAAAACGAAAAACTTCTTAAGCTGCAGTTTACTAACAACATCGGAACATAGACAGTCATCTCAATATAAATAGTCATAAGGGTTAAGAAAGCAGCGACTTCACAGTCTGTCGTACCTCAGAGGATAAAGAAGGTGCCAAAAACGATCAAGTTTATCGAAGGAACTACGTCCTAATGATGGAGTCACAAGAGACGATCCGGAGAAAGAGGCCTGACGAGATGGGACTTTTAAATAGTCCAATCAATAGTCCCAGATTTCAAGGAGGCCGCGTGTCACAAAAGAAACGTCATCAATTGAAAACGGTCTAACGAACATTTTTAATGAGCCCAAATCACAAAAAACGGTGCACGCTAGTAATAGCGGAAGATAGTAAAGGGCGGATCACCGCCTAGAATCGTCACCAATGAAAAAAATCTTACAAACATTTTTAAAGAGACCAAGTCACAAGAACAATAAGCGCTAAAAATAGCGGGAGATAGTAGAGAACGAATTACCACCTAGAATCGTCTCTAATAGTACGTAGCCTACCAAAATGTCAGATCACATGGAAAACATACTGCGGAGATAGCAGAAGATAAAATAAAATAAAAAAAGGCAAATCGCTGCTCTCAAAACGCAGTGAATATAAACCACGTAATCTGGAAGTTTCTTGAAGGGCATAATAGATGTCACACTAACTGCATAGTTATCATATTGAGAAAGGAAAAACAAGAACAAAACCTAAAAAGGGAGTTCTTACAGGATCGCATTTCCCCATGGAAGGGATTCATTTAACCCTTTGTCCTTCGAATTAAGAACGAAGATCCAATATACTTCACGTTTCTTGCGTATATTGTTGGTGTCAAGACCCTTTTGGGAGCGTACTTTTTCGAGGACTGTCCAACGGAGATCCTCCTCCGTGTGATTGCTCTCCATCCAGTGCCCTACAAGGGTTGCTGCATGTTTAGATCGTCTGATATTAGACTTGTGCTCACCAATCCGTACCCTGACCTCTTTAGCAGTTTCACCTACATAGGTAAGGTGACAGGGGCATTGTATGGCATAAATGCAGTTAGAGGTCCTGCAATTGGTCATTTCTTTTAATTGAGCATTGAAGCCGTTGATACATATTTGAGAGCCAACAATGGCGTTCGCACATGCATGGCAGGTGCCACATTTATGATTCCCTCTAATGGGGGAGGCGCCTTCAATTGGCTTTTGTACCCAACCTTTCTGGTCCGGATTTTTCGCTTTGACTAGCAGATTCCTCAGATTTTTATTTCTGCGAAATGCAAAAACTGGTTTAGGCAGGAAGGCTGTTTGTTCACCCAAATTCAGGAGATGCCATTCAGAGTTGACAATCTGCCTGATTTTATTATAGATAGACGAATGCTTCGTGACACAGACAAGCTTGTCTGTTTGTACCTGTTGTCTAGATTGGAACATTGAGTCACGATTGTAAAAACGTGCCCTTTTGAGGGCATCCCTCACCATTCTAGGATCCCCTTTGAATGAATTTCATCTTCATAGTCTTAGCATTCCGGAGGTAATCCTTGATGGAAGTGCAGTTTCTACGCAATCGTAGAAACTGGCTAAAGGGAATTCCATCCTCCTGGCTTCTAGGATGGGAGCTCTCGAAATGGAGGAGAGTATTTCTGGCTGTAGGTTTCGTATATAGGGACACCATGAGTTTGAGGCCCTGATGTTCAACCCAGACATCAAGGAACTCAAGTTTGGTAGCGCTGGTACGGGCAGTAAACCTGAGGTTGATATCAGCGGTGTTCAACCATTCAATGTAATCGTCCAGGGTCACTTGGTCGTCGGTCCAGATGAAAAAAATATCATCTATGTACCGCGACCAGTGGCGGACGTTCTCGAAAAAAGGGGCAACCTCTTTAAAGATGTTATGCTGTTCGAAGTCACCCGTATAAAGGCAAGCAATGCTAGGGGCACAAGCGGCCCCCATGCTGACTCCTTGTACCTGCTTGTAGAAATGTCCGTCAAATTCAAAAAAGATTTTCTTCTAATAGTATCTCAAGGCATTGAATCAAGAATCTGCCCTTACGTAAGGTTTGATCAGCATCAAGGATGTTGCTCACTACCCTACAAGCTTCTGCCCGAGGGATGTCAGAATAAAGCGATTCAACATCAAGGGTCACTAGAATCTCATGTTCCCGATCGTAATCAAGACCTTCAATCTTAGAGATGAAATGTCCTGTGTCCTTCACACAGGACAATAAAGTACCCACCATTGGCTGAAGAAACTTGTCAAGATATTTAGACAAAGGTTCCGTTGCTGAGCCAATGGTGGAAACAATAGGTCTCAAGAGCGGATCCACTTGATCCTTGTGTGTTTTTGGAACCCATAGATGATGGGGATGCGAGTGTGTGTAGGAGTGAGAAATTGAGACTCAAGTAGGCGTGTATAATGAAACACGAAGCGCTGTGCGAGACCCGTGTTTCTAGGCGCTCTCAAAGACATGAACACAATGTTCTGACACGTGTGTTCTCACAGTGAAAAAGGGCGTGAGTGAGTATGGAAAGCGCCCTAGATATGGATAGAGGGCTTTTTAGAGGACGCTCTCAAAGCCTTCACAAGTCACCTTTTATTTTGCAATAAAACATGAAGGGGCAGATTTACAAATGTTTCTCGCCGCCCTGCAGCCGGCTTTGCAGCACTACATTGTGAGAAAGTATTCGAGCAGAATAGTGCTGAGTTTACCATCATATGGCGATGCGACTGTCTTCTGCACTGCGCGCTTTTAGCTGTCTCGTGTCAACGCAGACACCCTTGTACCATAGTGTAAGCCTGAAAGTGTGGTGTCTAGCATAGGTTTTGTTTCGTAAGGGTACGAAAGAGTACAATCCATGGGTGGTTAGTTGGGAACACCCATGGAGCCCCCATGGAATGCCCCCTTGACGCAATGAACCTCAAAATAGCACAGAGTGTGTCACTTTACAGCTACATTCCAGCGCTAATGATGATTGGTGCTAGCAATTAAAGCTCAAAACCACACTTTGTAACAGTTTGTCTCACTTTTGTGGTGCAAATCTGGTGCAAACTGTTGGCAAATGCGCCCCATGCTTTTCACCCATCACAGTGGTCCTTAGCCCAGCCTTTACAGAGTGACCAGAGCGCGTCTGGGTTTAGAGACACTCAAGACGCGAGCCCTCCGTGTTTCTCAGAGTCCTGTGCTCGGTATGTGTCGCTGCATGTCTCCTTATAAGAGGGACCAGGGCCACACTTTGGACACCACTGGCAGGCAGAAGCAGTCTCACACTGCTGGGTGAGACACTCTCTTATGGCATAGTGAGACACTTATGCTGCTGGGTAAGACACTCGCTTGACATAGGCACTCTCACACTGCTGGGTGAGACACTCTATTAAGGTATAGTGAGGCACTGTCATGCTGCTGGGTGAGACACTCTCTTAAGGTATAGTGAGACACGCTCTTGAGTGAGTGTGCCAGGTATGCCCAGACGTGGGTCCTTGGCTCACTGTGCCACTGGAATCAAGCTATCCTGGCTGAAGAGGGGTGAAACCCCGAAACCGGTCCTAGGATGCTTGTTTCCGGTCCAGGGAGGACCTGGCTTGGCAGTTCAGACTGGACTGTTCCCATGAGGCACAGGGTCAAGAAAGATTTTCATATGGCCAGGTCTAAACTGGGGTGGCATGGTGAGCAAAAGAATGATGGATTTAACCCGGGTGAATGTTTTGATTTGTTCTGCATTCCATTGTGTCTTTTGCTTAAGGTATAGTGAGGCACTGTCATACTGCTGGGTAAGACACCCTCAAGGTATAGTGAGGCACTCTCATACTGCTGGGTGAGACACTCTCTTAAGGTATAGTGAGGCACTGTCACACTGCTGGGTAAGACACTCTCTTACGGTATAGTGAGGCATTCTCACACTGCTGGGTGAGACACTCTCTTAAGGTATAGTGAGGCACTGTCACACTGCTGGGTAAGACACCCTCTTAATGTATAGTGAGGCACTCTCATACTGCTGGGTGAGACACTCTTTTAAGGTATAGTGAGGCACTCTCATACTGCTGGGTGAGACACTCTCTTAAGGTATAGTGAGGCACTGTCACCCTGCTGGGTAAGACACCCTCTTAAGGTATAGTGAGGCACTCTCATACTGCTGGGTAAGACACCCTCTAAAGGTATAGTGAGGCACTCTCATACTGCTGGGTGAGACACTCTCTTAAGGTATAGTGAGGCACTGTCACCCTGCTGGGTAAGACACCCTCTTAAGGTATAGTGAGGCACTGTCATGCTGCTGGGTGAGACACCCTCTTAAGGTATAGTGAGGCACTCTCACACTGCTGGGTGAGACACTCTCTTACGGTATAGTGAGGCATTCTCACACTGCTGGGTGAGACACTCTCTTAAGGTATAGTGAGGCACTGTCACACTGCTGGGTAAGACACCCTCTTAAGGTATAGTGAGGCACTCTCATACTGCTGGGTGAGACACTCTCTTAAGGTATAGTGAGGCACTCTCATACTGCTGGGTGAGACACTCTCTTAAGGTATAGTGAGGCACTGTCATACTGCTGGGTAAGACACCCTCAAGGTATAGTGAGGCACTCTCATACTGCTGGGTGAGACACTCTCTTAAGGTATAGTGAGGCACTGTCACACTGCTGGGTGAGACACTATCTTACGGTATAGTGAGGCATTCTCACACTGCTGGGTGAGACACTCTCTTAAGGTATAGTGAGGCACTGTCACACTGCTGGGTAAGACACCCTCTTAAGGTATAGTGAGGCACTCTCATACTGCTGGGTGAGACACTCTCTTAAGGTATAGTGAGGCACTCTCATACTGCTGGGTAAGTCACCCTCTAAAGGTATAGTGAGGCACTCTCATACTGCTGGGTGAGACACTCTCTTAAGGTATAGTGAGGCACTGTCACACTGCTGGGTGAGACACTCTCTTACGGTATAGTGAGGCATTCTCACACTGCTGGGTGAGACACTCTCTTAAGGTAAAGTGAGGCACTGTCAAACTGCTGGGTAAGACACCCTCTTAAGGTATAGTGAGGCACTCTCATACTGCTGGGTAAGACACCCTCTAAAGGTATAGTGAGGCACTCTCATACTGCTGGGTGAGACACTCTCTTAAGGTATAGTGAGGCACTGTCATACTGCTGGGTAAGACACCCTCTTAAGGTATAGTGAGGCACTGTCATACTGCTGGGTAAGACACCCTCTTAAGGTATAGTGAGGCACTGTCATACTGCTGGGTAAGACACCCTCTTAAGGTATAGTGAGGCACTCTCATACTGCTGGGTGAGACACTCTCTTAAGGTATAGTGAGGCACACTCATACTTCTGGGTGAGACACTCTCTTAAGGTATAGTGAGGCATTCTCACACTGCTGGGTGAGACACTCTCTTAAGGTATAGTAAGGCACTGTCACACTGTTGGGTGAGACACTCTCTTAAGGTATAGTGAGGCACTCTCATACTGCTGGGTAAGACACCCTCTAAAGGTATAGTGAGGCACTCTCATACTGCTGGGTGAGACACTCTCTTAAGGTATAGTGAGGCACTGTCACACTGCTGGGTGAGACACTCTCTTACGGTATAGTGAGGCATTCTCACACTGCTGGGTGAGACACTCTCTTAAGGTAAAGTGAGGCACTGTCACACTGCTGGGTAAGACACCCTCTTAAGGTATAGTGAGGCACTCTCATACTGCTGGGTAAGACACCCTCTAAAGGTATAGTGAGGCACTCTCATACTGCTGGGTGAGACACTCTCTTAAGGTATAGTGAGGCACTGTCACCCTGCTGGGTAAGACACCCTCTTAAGGTATAGTGAGGCACTGTCATGCTGCTGGGTGAGACACCCTCTTATGGTATAGTGAGGCACTGGCATACTGCTGGGTAAGACACCCTCTTAAGGTATAGTGAGGCACTGTCATGCTGCTGGGTGAGACACTCTCTTAAGGTATAGTGAGGCACTGGCATACTGCTGGGTAAGACACCCTCTTAAGGTATAGTGAGGCACTCTCATACTGGTGGGTGAGACACTCTCTTAAGGTATAGTGAGGCACTGGCATACTGCTGGGTAAGACACCCTCTTAAGGTATAGTGAGGCACTGTCATACTGCTGGGTAAGACACCCTCTTAAGGGATAGTGAGGCATTCTCACACTGCTGGGTGAGACACCCTCTTAAGGTATAGTGAGGCACTCTCATACTGCTGGGTGAGACACTCTCTTAAGGTATAGTGAGGCATTCTCACACTGCTGGGTGAGACACTCTCTTAAGGTATAGTGAGGCACTGTCATGCTGCTGGGTGAGACACTCTCTTAAGGTATAGTGAGGCACTGTCACACTGCTGGGTAAGACACCCTCTTAAGGTATAGTGAGGCACTCTCATACTGGTGGGTGAGACACTCTCTTAAGGTATAGTGAGGCACTGTCACACTGCTGGGTAGGACACCCTCTTAAGGTATAGTGAGGCACTGTCATACTGCTGGGTTAGACACCCTCTTAAGGTATAGTGAGGCACTGTCATACTGCTGGGTAAGACACTCTCTTAAGGTATAGTGAGGCATTCTCACACTGCTGGGTGAGACACTCTCTTAAGGTATAGTGAGGCACTGTCACACTGCTGGGTAAGACACCCTCTTAAGGTATAGTGAGGCACTGTCATACTGCTGGGTAAGACACCCTCTTAAGGTATAGTGAGGCACTGTCATACTGCTGGGTAAGACACCCTCTTAAGGTATAGTGAGGCACTCTCATACTGCTGGGTGAGACACTCTCTTAAGGTATAGTGAGGCACACTCATACTTCTGGGTGAGACACTCTCTTAAGGTATAGTGAGGCATTCTCACACTGCTGGGTGAGACACTCTCTTAAGGTATAGTGAGGCACTGTCACACTGCTGGGTAAGACACCCTCTTAAGGTATAGTGAGGCACTCTCATACTGCTGGGTGAGACACTCTCTTAAGGTATAGTGAGGCACACTCATACTTCTGGGTGAGACACCCTCTTAAGGTATAGTGAGGCACTGTCATACTGCTGGGTAAGACACCCTCTTAAGGTATAGTGAGGCACTCTCATACCGCTGGGTGAGACACTCTCTTAAGGTATAGTGAGGCACTCTCACACTGCTGGGTGAGACACTCTCTTAAGGTATAGTGAGGCACTGTCACACTGCTGGGTAAGACACTCTCTTAAGGTATAGTGAGGCACTGTCACACTGCTGGGTGAGACACTCTCTTAAGGTATAGTGAGGCACTGTCACACTGCTGGGTAAGACACCCTCTTAAGGTATTTTTTTTTTTTTACAAAGGGACGGTGCACTCAAGGAAAAGTCTTTTCAAATATCCCAAATGTTGTTCTTTTATTCTTATTCAAATCCCAGAAAAGTCAAACTCAGCCAACGCGTTTCGTTCTTTACGAACTTCGTCAGGGCATAGATTTTTTAGGAAACGAACTCCACGAACTTCAAAGTGGTCGGCTTCCAAAAGGTACATGCGTTCATACAAAATAGTGTGTAACCTCTCCAAGTAGCTGAAAGGTATGCGTACAAGTACGATCATATGTGCGTCACCGGATAATTCAAATAACGGTCGGATTCTTAGTTTAGTCAATACGTATCATAGACAAAATTCAGTCAACCCTGTTGTTGTATATTTAGGCCCAATGTGTAGGCTCCATATTTCTTTGAAAAGGGCGCTTCCTCTGGTTACCGGCGAAGGTATAGTGAGGCACTCTCATACTGGTGGGTGAGACACTCTCTTAAGGTATAGTGAGGCACTGTCACACTACTGGGTAAGACACCCTCTTAAGGTATAGTGAGGCACTGTCATACTGCTGGGTAAGACACCCTCTTAAGGTATAGTGAGGCACTGTCATACTGCTGGGTAAGACACTCTCTTAAGGTATAGTGAGGCACTCTCATACTGCTGGGTGAGACACCCTCTTAAGGTATAGTGAGGCACTGTCATACTGCTGGGTAAGACATCCTCTTAAGGTATAGTGAGGCACTCTCATACTGCTGGGTGAGACACTCTCTTAAGGTATAGTGAGGCATTCTCACACTGTTGGGTGAGACACTCTCTTAAGGTATAGCGAGGCACACTCATACTTCTGGGTGAGACACTCTCTTAAGGCATAGTGAGGTGTTTTCACACTGCTGGGTTAGACAGTCTCTTATGGCAATGAGAGGTGCTTTCAGACTGCTTGGTGAGACACTTTCTTGTGACATAGAGAGACACTCTAGCCACGATGCTCGGTGCCAGGGTACCCTACAGGCTACAAGGTGAGTTGTGCACTATTCAAATACACATAACATAACACTCTCGCACTGCGTGGTAAGGCACTCTCATGACATAGAGGGGCACTGTCACACTGCTTAGTGACACAATCTTATGACACAGAGACATGTAAGCTCATCTGTTGGTGTGACCTAGAAGGACACATTTCTTGGTGAGACACTCTTGCGTGAAAAAGTGAATCACCCTCGTGTGATGGAGACATTCTCATGTTGCTTGGGTTGACACTCTCTTGTGACACCTAGAGGTGGTCTTATACATTCCTGAAATCACCGAGGCAGCAGTGGAGAGCCAAGGAAGGCCCTCTCCTGCGACTTTAGAAACACTCCATCAGTGGATGAGAAGAGCTCTCGAGACACCTACAGCGTCCACCCTGAAACTCTTGGGGATTCACAGCTTGCTTCACTGTGAAAAGCCAGTCTCATAAGAATGGGTAGGCACTCTTGTGCATTTCACTATCAAAAGGCAGTCTCACGGCATGGGCAGGCACTCTTGTGCATTTGACTGTGAAAAGAGAGCCTCATAAGCATGGGCATGCTCTTTTGTGCCTTTCACTGTGAAAATGCAGTCTCATAAGCATGGGCAAACACTCTTGTGCATTTTAGTGTAAAAAGGCAGTCTCACAAGCGTGAACTGGCACTCTTGTGCATTTCAGTGTAAAAAGGCAGTCTCACAAGCGTGAACTGGCACTCTTGTGCATTTCAGTGTGAAAAGAGAGTCTCACATGCAGGGGCAGACACTCTACTGCATTTCACTATGAAAAGAGAGTCTTGTAAGCAGGGGCAGGCACTCTTGTGCATTTCACTATGAAAAGAGAGTCTTGTAAGCAGGGGCAGGCACTCTTGTGCATTTCACTATGAAAAGAGAGTCTTTTAAGCAGGGGCAGGCACTCTTGTGCATTTCACTATGAAAAGAGAGTCTTGTAAGCAGGGGCAGGCACTCTTGTGCATTTCACTATGAAAAGAGAGTCGTGTAAGCAGGGGCAGGCACTCTTGTGCATTTCACTATGAAAAGAGAGTCTTGTAAGCAGGGGCAGGCACTCTTGTGCATTTCACTATGAAAAGAGAGTCATGTAAGCAGGGGCAGGCACTCTTGTGCATTTCACTATGAAAAGAGAGTTGTGTAAGCAGGGGCAGGCACTCTTGTGCATTTCACTATGAAAAGAGAGTCTTGTAAGCAGGGGCATGCACTCTTGTGCATTTCAGTGTGAAAAGAGAGTCTCATAAACAGGGGCAGGCACTCTTGTGCATCAGGACATAGTGTACACACTCCTACAGTCTCCCAGGCATCCGGGGCCTCATTTATGGCATGTTGGCATGGGCAGCGCAACCTTGCTGTGCTGCCCTATGCCAAAGTGAAAGGGCAGGAAAGGACATATGTATGCAAAACAGTGTATTCGTGTCCTTTCTGTTTGCACTGGCGCCATTTTGGCAGCCTAGTGCCAACGTAGGCACCCGTGCACTATGGTGCAAGTGTGCCTCCATTGCAGGCAGGATTGTTTTTCTGCAAAAAGGGAGCACCTTCCTATACACAAACAATCCTAAGAGTCGTTTTCCTCTTTCTATGTGGGCTGCAGATCAGCACACAAGGAAAGAGAAAAAAACCAAGGAGAAATAAAATATTTCACCTCGTTACGCCTCACCTCACAACACTTTGTAAATCTGGGGCAGAGTCAGATTCCATGGGTGGATGCGTGGGAAAAATCAACCGCAATGCCCATGGAACGCCTCCTGCGCGCGCAGTCAGGTGACGCAGTGATCTGCGGTACATTGCTGTACTCAAGATTTATGAGGCCACTCACACTCACGCAGGGTGGCTTTGCGTGGCTTCATAATTCTTTGAGGGCCCTGAGTCACGCATGTACCACATTACGTGGTGCCGAAGTGACGCAGGGCTAACTCTCCCTGTGCGTGGAGCAGGATCCTATGGTGAAAGCGCGCAGTTTATAGGGTGAGGATCACAACAGGGAAGGGAAGCAGCCACGACTCAGTTTTATGAATATTGTATCTGAAGGTGGACATTGACGTCATGGCCCTAAATCGATTCCTTCACTTCCCGAAGAGCAGGATCACAAGAAGAGTCAGTGCGATGTTAGGGACTCCCTGTGTGCTCGACATTAGTAAGCCTGAATGGTGCGATCATACACCCACAGGCACACTTGAACAGCGCCGACCCTCTCCAGAAGCACTTTAAGGCACTCGTGCGCACGAGCTGTCAGGCGGTAATGTGCTCCCATGACGCGCATCCGCCCGGCGCGCGAGGCACTCTCCTGGAGCGGGGGCGGCGTGCCTCTCAGCTGATTAGCGAATCTCAAAAGTGAGAGCTGCACTTACTGCACGACGGGATGAGAAAAACATACTTCCCTGCACGTGATACTCCGCAGCCGTGGCAGGTTTCACGGAATCACACGTCCGGGGGCCAGGCTGGGAATCCCCGGATTCTTTTCCAAATTTTACAATTGAGAAACAGATGAACTGCAGCCTTGCCTTCATTTTGCAGCCTATCCACATTTATAAAAGGCTGTTTGCTCCTCAGCCAATCAGCAGCAGGCTTCTGCAGCTCTTCCTTCGGAAGCCATTTAGATTTACCAGTGCTTGCTTTGTAAAACAAAAGTAAGTACCAGGGCTACTCTTTGGAGGCCACTGCGACTTGCATCACCCGTTGCCCCTGCTAATAACAGCGCCAAAACAGTTACTAACCAGCCCACTCCTACAAGGGCGACCATTCAAAGTATTCCAGGCCCCCCAAAGTTAGAAGAGGGAGTGGAGGAGTCTGAATTGACATTTCAATATATATTGATTTATTAAACACTGCTGTTGTGTTCATCTCCAAATTAGGCAGACTGTGGTGTCATGTGGTGGACTGTCTTTTGTCGGTGTTGAGAATTAAGTGCCAGTCCTGAGCACCGGAAACCACCGGCTCAAACTAAGCACTGCCAGTGGTTAATTTGTAAAAAACATAAGTGCCGGGGATCTCATCACTTTAACAAGCTTGCACAAGCCCATTTCTCCTGTTAGCACCACCTAAAACAGAACCAACTACTAGCCATGAAAGTGGGGAGAGGATGTGGCCTAATGGCCAGAACTGCAGTCTTCGGAGCTGGGGAACCAGGTTTAAGTCTTGGTGTAGGCTCAACATCCTGTGATGCTGGGCAAATCACTTACACTCAGCGTAAATGAATGTGTCCTTAACTGGTGCTCATGAAAAGTGCCGGTGTTGAGGATTAAGTGCTGGTGCTGAGCACCGGAAACCACAGGCTCAAATTAAGCACTGTCTTTCTCTCCAGTTGCCGCCACCACCCTTTTTTCATCCCCTCCTTCGACCCATGCGTCTCACCCTTCCTCCCTACTGTCTTCGCCCCTTGCTCTAATCAACAACCAGTGCTTCCCCCTACCATCACCTCATCCCCTCAGAGTCCATAACCGACAGCCCACCCTAATCCTCACACAATTCCGGAACATAACTGTCCTCTACTCAACAAGCTCCTTCCCACATTCTTGCACCTCTCTCAAAGAATAGACAGCCTCACTTCGGCTCTATGCCACCTAAGTGACTCTCTAAAGTCTCGTCACTGCTACCCACATCGCCCCCCCATTGACCCTCCCCCTCATCCTTCCAGAATACTGACAGACAGCCACCTACCCAGACTCAAACAGATTCAATCAGCCCAAGACAGCTCAGACGTGCTCTGTCCCCTAAACGGTAACACAGTTTCAAATTCCGCTACTCCCTCCTCCCCTCCTCCCGCAGGGGATGGCACGATTTCCACCATCACCTCTGACCGCCGTCAAACTCACACACACCGTCCACGTGCGCGCTCATCCCCTTGCGACTTGATACAAACCCAATGACCCTCTCAGAACAGCCAAGTCAGAAAGACAACAGCTTCTCACTGCACTGCATGCCACACAATTGTCAGTCAGCAGTCGAACACTGTCGCGCGATATCTGACTCGACACGGTCTCATAATCTTGACATCCTGATCCTCACAGAAACATGGCTCAGCGTCTCATCTAACCACGCTCTAGACCTTCTTCGTCCTCCCAACTACTCCTGTTTGTGTCGTGACCAGGAAGAAAGACATGGTGGAGCTCTCGCACTCATTCACCGGCTCCCTGAGATGCCGAACCCTCCCAACGAGTCATTTTCTTGGAAGGCATGTGCGTGAAACCCTCCACATCCACCACCTCCAACTTCAGACTCAATGTGATTTACCACCCATCGGGCGAAATCAACACCTTCATCGAGGATTGAATGGATTTCTTGATCTTGCAACTTATCAGCTCCGACAGCAACATCTTCCTTGGTTACTTCAACATCCACTGAGGAGGCGTGGACAACAGTTACGTGGACACCTTTACCTCCTTTCTCAGTGCCAATGATCGGCAACAACACTGCCAAAAATCCACACACCGTAAAGGCGCATTCTATATCTGATAATTTCCAACTCCCCCAACATAAAGGCATATAACCCGTCCCAGTTGACTGATCTGACCACATGCAGATTCTATTCTCCCTTATTGGCTTGACATAAGGACAACCCAAGAAAGAGAAAACATGGTTTAGGGACACATCCAAACTTACACCTCATCAAGACATTAGCGAGGCCAATGACAAATACAACTCCTCCATGGAATCCCTTATCAACAAATGTGCACCCCTTAAGTGCAAATTATCCAGACCAAAACCCTCCAGGCCATTGTTCTCTAAAAAGCAATATAAAGAAAGAAAGCTTATCAGAAAATGTGATAAAGAATGGAGACAAGCGCCACCTCACCTGCATTTGACTAAGCTTCGCCATGCGAGAAAACAATGCAAAGACTGAATCCTCAGCGCCAAATTCTCCCACATTAGAGCCATCTGGACTTTGCCAAAGAATAGACCGAAGTACTTGTTCCCGGTCATTGCGCGAACTACTAACCCCTTCACCACTTCAGTTCCTAAGTTATCCGTGGCCCATTGCAACGACTTCTTGGATTTCTTTGATAAAAAAGTTAGAGACATCCCTATCTCACTGCCCATCAATAATTCACTTGAAACGTTTGAGACTCCACCATGCAAAGCACTACAATCTTATTCATGCTTCTCTCCAATTACCGAACATGACCTACAACGAACAATCTTCAAAGTAAAACCCTCAAACCACCATCAGGACACCATTCCAGGTTCTATCAGCAAATCCTTTCCCAACACCCTCTCTCCATATGGGCCACCATGATGAACTGCTCTCTTAAACAGGGCCACTTCTTAGAATGACAAAAAATGGGTCAATTCACCTTTCTCTTGAAAAAACAAACTCTCTATCTAGAGAACCTGAACAACTATTGCTCAGTCTCCACACTCCCTTTCCTAGGCAAAGTCATTGAAAGTTGTGTAGCGTCCCAACTAGCCTCAGACGCTCAAACAAACAACCTCTTGAACTCTCTCCAATCAGGTTTCTGCTAGTGTCACGGTAAAGAAACTGCGAGCCTCTAAATAGTCGATGACTCCCTCAGAATCCTCGACTCTGGCAACTCCTGCCTGCTGGTCCTCCTGAAATTATCTGCGGCATTCAACACTGTCAACCATCTGGACCCCCTTCGTACTCTTAAACTGGGCATGAGATATGGAGGCACTGTTTTCAACTGTTTCTCCTCATACCTATCCAACCGCTCCCAAGTTGTGAAATTGGGCAACTCGCTCTTGAGACCAGTCGGCGATCTCGAAGGGGTCCCTCAAGGCTCGAACCTCTTCCCAAACCCCTTTAACCTCTACCTAGAACCTCTTTGCGTGATTCTCATAAACTCTGGGACTCTCTTCCACCTCTACGCCAAAGACACCCAAATAAACTTGAAAATCTAATCCCCCGAAGACGTTGCCCTGCTTTCAAAAACACTCTTAAAGATTCAAAACTGGATGTCCAACCACCATTTAAAACTCACATCGGTGTATCCGCCGACGCTGACCTTCAGGGACCATTTTCATTGGGGGAACACGCCTGGTAGGTGTAGCAGTGTGCGACCAATCTGGTTTAGCTTTATATTCAGGCTCCTTTGAGCCGGTGGAGTCGACGGACTCATGGTTACGCACCTGCGCGCTACGAGAGGTACTAGACCTGATACGATTTTAGCAGCTTACACAGCAACCCCACACATTTTCCTACTCCCTGCTGACGAGAGGCAACTACCTCGAAACACGTGTCCAGGGATGGCACACGCCACGCATACTTGCATTCACACTCGAGCATAGGTGTATCCGCCGACGCTGACCTTCAGGGACCATTTTCATTGGGGGAACACGCCTGGTAGGTGTAGCAGTGTGCGACCAATCTGGTTTAGCTTTATATTCAGGCTCCTTTGAGCCGGTGGAGTCGACGGACTCATGGTTACGCACCTGCGCGCTACGAGAGGTACTAGACCTGATACGATTTTAGCAGCTTACACAGCAACCCCACACATTTTCCTACTCCCTGCTGACGAGAGGCAACTACCTCGAAACACGTGTCCAGGGATGGCACACGCCACGCATACTTGCATTCACACTCGAGCATAGGTGTATCCGCCGACGCTGACCTTCAGGGACCATTTTCATTGGGGGAACACGCCTGGTAGGTGTAGCAGTGTGCGACCAATCTGGTTTAGCTTTATATTCAGGCTCCTTTGAGCCGGTGGAGTCGACGGACTCATGGTTACGCACCTGCGCGCTACGAGAGGTACTAGACCTGATACGATTTTAGCAGCTTACACAGCAACCCCACACATTTTCCTACTCCCTGCTGACGAGAGGCAACTACCTCGAAACACGTGTCCAGGGATGGCACACGCCACGCATACTTGCATTCACACTCGAGCATAGGTGTATCCGCCGACGCTGACCTTCAGGGACCATTTTCATTGGGGGAACACGCCTGGTAGGTGTAGCAGTGTGCGACCAATCTGGTTTAGCTTTATATTCAGGCTCCTTTGAGCCGGTGGAGTCGACGGACTCATGGTTACGCACCTGCGCGCTACGAGAGGTACTAGACCTGATACGATTTTAGCAGCTTACACAGCAACCCCACACATTTTCCTACTCCCTGCTGACGAGAGGCAACTACCTCGAAACACGTGTCCAGGGATGGCACACGCCACGCATACTTGCATTCACACTCGAGCATAGGTGTATCCGCCGACGCTGACCTTCAGGGACCATTTTCATTGGGGGAACACGCCTGGTAGGTGTAGCAGTGTGCGACCAATCTGGTTTAGCTTTATATTCAGGCTCCTTTGAGCCGGTGGAGTCGACGGACTCATGGTTACGCACCTACGCGCTACGAGAGGTACTAGACCTGATACGATTTTAGCAGCTTACACAGCAACCCCACACATTTTCCTACTCCCTGCTGACGAGAGGCAACTACCTCGAAACACGTGTCCAGGGATGGCACACGCCACGCATACTTGCATTCACACTCGAGCATAGGTGTATCCGCCGACGCTGACCTTCAGGGACCATTTTCATTGGGGGAACACGCCTGGTAGGTGTAGCAGTGTGCGACCAATCTGGTTTAGCTTTATATTCAGGCTCCTTTGAGCCGGTGGAGTCGACGGACTCATGGTTACGCACCTGCGCGCTACGAGAGGTACTAGACCTGATACGATTTTAGCAGCTTACACAGCAACCCCACACATTTTCCTACTCCCTGCTGACGAGAGGCAACTACCTCGAAACACGTGTCCAGGGATGGCACACGCCACGCATACTTGCATTCACACTCGAGCATAGGTGTATCCGCCGACGCTGACCTTCAGGGACCATTTTCATTGGGGGAACACGCCTGGTAGGTGTAGCAGTGTGCGACCAATCTGGTTTAGCTTTATATTCCGGCTCCTTTGAGCCGGTGGAGTCGACGGACTCATGGTTACGCACCTGCGCGCTACGAGAGGTACTAGACCTGATACGATTTTAGCAGCTTACACAGCAACCCCACACATTTTCCTACTCCCTGCTGACGAGAGGCAACTACCTCGAAACACGTGTCCAGGGATGGCACACGCCACGCATACTTGCATTCACACTCGAGCATAGGTGTATCCGCCGACGCTGACCTTCAGGGACCATTTTCATTGGGGGAACACGCCTGGTAGGTGTAGCAGTGTGCGACCAATCTGGTTTAGCTTTATATTCAGGCTCCTTTGAGCCGGTGGAGTCGACGGACTCATGGTTACGCACCTGCGCGCTACGAGAGGTACTAGACCTGATACGATTTTAGCAGCTTACACAGCAACCCCACACATTTTCCTACTCCCTGCTGACGAGAGGCAACTACCTCGAAACACGTGTCCAGGGATGGCACACGCCACGCATACTTGCATTCACACTCGAGCATAGGTGTATCCGCCGACGCTGACCTTCAGGGACCATTTTCATTGGGGGAACACGCCTGGTAGGTGTAGCAGTGTGCGACCAATCTGGTTTAGCTTTATATTCAGGCTCCTTTGAGCCGGTGGAGTCGACGGACTCATGGTTACGCACCTGCGCGCTACGAGAGGTACTAGACCTGATACGATTTTAGCAGCTTACACAGCAACCCCACACATTTTCCTACTCCCTGCTGACGAGAGGCAACTACCTCGAAACACGTGTCCAGGGATGGCACACGCCACGCATACTTGCATTCACACTCGAGCATAGGTGTATCCGCCGACGCTGACCTTCAGGGACCATTTTCATTGGGGGAACACGCCTGGTAGGTGTAGCAGTGTGCGACCAATCTGGTTTAACCATTTAAAACTCAACCCAACTAAAACAGAATTTCTTTTGATCTCACCTCCGAAAAGCAAAAACGCCAGTACAAGAATGGATGGCCAAACTTTCCACCCTGGATGGCTGCCCTGCCATTGTCCAGAGTGCCAGATCACTCGGCATCACCCCGATAGCCGTCACAATCTTCATAGACACATCGCAGCCATGGCTAACAGTGCACTTTACCATCTTAGGCAGCTTTGGGGCATCCGACAATTGATTCCGGAACAAGACCTAAAAATAGTGGTGCAATCTCTTGTTCTCTCTAGATTAGATTATGAAACTGTCCTTCTCTCAGGCATTCCCGAGGTTCCCCTAGGCCCACTGAGAGCCACACTACATGCTGCAGCTCGCTTCGACTTAGATCTTCAGCCTTTTTACCACATGTCCCCTGCCCTGAGAGCCCTCCATTGGCTCCCCATTGAAGCGCGGGCCCAATGAAAAATTACTTGAATTACCCACAGAGCGCTGCACTCCTCCTCACCCTCCTATCTAAACGAGAAACTCAAAATCTCTGGAGCAAATAGAGGCTCCAGAAATGCCCAATCTCTGCTCCTGGAACCCCCCACCTCCAGCCGAGATCGTTACAAGAACCAGTCTTTCTCTGGAAGTGCCACCAGACTCTGGAACTCTCTGCCTCGCTTCTTCCTTCTAACCACCTGCCGAGAAACCTTCTCCTTTTCGACAGACATCTTGGTTAATTTACCCTCGATCTGACTTATGTACTCCCCTCACTTCAATCAGACCTGCCCTTGTTTACGACACCACCACCTAAATTGATGCTTTTACTGTGTATCTCCCTTGCTCGTTTGCTCAATTTCTTGCGATAACGCCTGCACGCACCCACCGTTGTAAACGTACGAGTTTAATTACTAGTATTGTAACCCTTGTATCTTGATTGTGGTAAAGCGCTCTGATGCCTTCGGGCCGTGTCCGAGCTATAAAAAAAATCCAAATATAAAAATACTACAGGAAGCCCCAGGCATAGCTTGTTTTTTGCCCACACCCTGCCCCTCCTCAACAGAATCGATTTCATGATTAATTGCCTCCTGGGCATTCATAAGAAAGCTGGCATTCGAAGACGATCAGGGTTGCTCCTTGCCACTCACATTCAAAGACCTCTGTTTCGACCTGATACCCAATGATGTTGATTACTGGGGACAGTTTCAATGACAAGACCAAGAGAGGTGGTCCAGCCCAGCTCGCTCTAGGCTATGACAAGCACAGATAGACCCGCTTTTGGCCTGGCGTTAGCCCGGGTGCGCCCCACGCATATCCCGTGCGTCCCACACAGGAGGGACCTTATGCGTCCTTAGTTCCAAACAGCCCACCGCCTCCAGCTGGGCACCGAGATGCAGAGTGGAAACAAGGCGCAGCACCACAGGTGGCGATCGCCTCAGAAGTCACTGGCGGCCCTCACGTGTGATTTGACGCGCTCTATAAATGCTTGATTGATTGATGGAGTCACTAGTGGTCATCTGGGAGTGTCCGTAACCACCTTACATGACCACCGAACTTTGAAAAGGAATGGGGAGAAGACAGATGCTCTGATCCCTCAAATGGTCGTGGCCCTGGCCCACCAGGGTAGGATGTATGGCAGGGACAGGACTGAGGCATCACTTCCGGCTGTAACCTCGGCTTCGAGGTTCAGATCCTGAGGGTCTTTCCCGCGTACGTTCTGTACCTGCGTCTCTTCCGGAGAAACCTGAAGTTTTCTCCTAGTCTGCGAAAGGCAGAGATGATTACAGTGCTTAATTTGTGAAAATATAAGTGCCAGGGCCCAAGATACTTCTTAGCAGGCCACTGCAGCTTTCACCACCCACTCTGCCTGCCAGTGCTGCCAAATGCCACTACCAATGCTACCCACTTACCATCATAACTCTGCAAATGTGACAATATGCACTATTGCTGGCCTTTCACAGCTGTAAGAGTAGCCTGGAGTTGCTGGTACTGTTTTTAGGTATTCTGCATTGTTAAATGTTCTGCAGATGTTTAAAAATAGACAGACAACACCACCATGTGGTGGAATGTCATAAATATCTGCCAGAGCCAAATAATATATGCCGGTGCTAAATACTGGCAAACACCAGCACAAATTAAGCACTGGATTTGGGAATATCTGCTTTCATGTAAGTACTACGGGAGTTCACACTACCTCAGTCTCCCAGACACAGCGATACAGAGGCTTTGATAGGTTTTTAACATGACTATAAGGCTATTGTATGGCCTTTCTAATGGAGTCACCTGTCGGAGGTACGGTACTGTCTTCACTGGCTTCTGCTCATAGATCAAGTCTTAAGTTCTTTCTCTTATTCATCTAACTTGTTCCAACCTCAAGCAAGCCTCCGTCTCAGCGTCTTGTGGTCAATGCCCAGGTTTGATTTCTAAGGTCAACCACGCAGGCCCAGCTTCAAAAGTGCAAGTTGTGACGGTGAGGTCCGAGCGCCCTGGGCTAAGGCTGTGGAGGGGGTATCTCTTTAGCTTCGGCTCATGTCTAACCAGACCTTCTTTGGAGAGCAGAAGAAGCTTGAACTGTGTTAGGTTTTGGAGTTTCTTGTCTTTGTGGTACGGTTTTTAAATTCTATGTTGTTTACCTCAGGTGGACAGTATGCTTTATAAAAAAATAAAAATATCCCCTTAAACAAGAAGGTGTGAGTAAATAAATAACATCCCCTTAAACAAGTAGGCGTGTCCTCTCGAAAATCGCAACGTTTACCCTCTAGTTGCATGAGCCAATGGATGCAGGTGTTCTTCCAAAGCCAAGATCCCAGTGGTCAGCTTGTCGTCTGGATGGGAAAGTATAGGGCACCATCATAGCGATAGGTCTTGAAGTAAGGTTCGGACGGGTGCATGTTGGGGAGACGCACAGGGCGGCGTTCCTCATTATCATGGGTTTGTGATGAGATAATCAAGGCGTGAAATCACAACACGACCATCACCACTTTATCAAATTCACAGCTCAGGATGGATTCCTCTTTTCCAGGATTACCTCAGATCCCTCCAGAGGCCATAACGTGACCCATGTGGTCCACCTGGCATTGACGGTGATCCCTGGGGATGCGGATCTGCGAGACACAAGATCAGCCAACAAAAGTAGTTGCTGCATAATGTGGAATCTCTGAAACTGGGCAATTTGCTGCAGCTCCCAGGACGAAGCTCCAGGTACCACCCCACAAGACCCCCGGTAGATCATCGCCCTGACTGACTAAAGGGTCGTCGGGCAGGTTCACGTTCACTGCTCCTATGAAAAGTGCTGTGGCCGCCTTGACGCCTTTAGAATTTGTTGTCTGAGACTGCTGCTCTGCGGGCCTCTGAGTGAAGGATTTCAGTAAACTACTTTACGCATCACAATTCCCCATCCTTACATCCACTTCCTGACGCTTTTATTACGAATTCATGGTCTGCTGAGCAGCTATTTGTTGTAGGCTGAGTAAAATGCAATGTTTTCAGGATATGTAACACAAGATCAATTCCCAGATTGTGGATCTTAATGAAAATCATGTGCCTAGTCAATGTATTTCCTGAAGATCTGAGGTGGGTCTGGTCCTCCTCGACCTACGTTACAAACCATCGCTTTGCGTGCACAAGTAGAAAACAAGCTGGTGGAAGTATATGTCCTTCCAGTTTATTTACACAGTATTAATTGGCATCATGTGTTTCAGCACATCACTGCTTATAGGGCACTTTTGAAAATGGAGACCATGGTGAGCCCAATCACCAGTCCTCTGTATTTTTCTCCACAACGGGCACGGTCGAAAGCTGTCCTCTCAGACTTAACCCCCCGTACAAGTCTTTATAGGATTTGCACCTCACTGAACTAAGAGGCATATTTATGAGGGCCTTGCCTCATGCTTGCACCACGCAACGTGGTATATGCTCGGCACAAAGCCCCAAGTCTTATTTATAGAGCAACGCAAAGCCACTTTGCGTGGCTTTGAATGGCTTCACAAATTTCCACACAACTCCCATGGTTTTTGGTGCATTCCTAGATTTACAAGGACTTGTAAACCTGGGAATGCGTCAAAATCTTACACCTCCCCAGGTGAGGCGCAACGAGGAGAAATATCTTTATTTCTCCTTGTTGTTTCCTTTTTCTATGTGTGCTATAGAGGAAAATGCCTCTCAGGATTGTTTTTGTGTGGGAAGGTGCCCCTTCCGGCACAAAATCAATGATGCCTGTAATAAAGGCACCGGTGCAGCAGGGCGAGAGCCTGACTGCGTTGGCGCCTGGCTGCCGAAGTAACGCCAGTGCACAGGGAAAGAACAGGAATGCGCCGCATTGGATAAATACTGTGCATTCCCGCCCTTTTCCTGTGACGCAGGGCAGCGCAGCAAGATAACTTGCTGCACTGCGCCACCTGTTTAGTAAATATGTCCCTACATTGAATTTGTTTTTATCTTGGAGGGCATAGGATTGGATACTTTCTGTCCTGAGAATTTTCTGCTATACAATTTTGACGGTGCCCCACCTTGGGCAGTTTTCAAATGTGTGGTGATAATGCGTCATCTGTGGCGTTTATGAGGCCTTCTGACCTACTGCCAAGGGACCTCTGCCTTCCTTAGGTACTCATAAGTAGGTGGGGCTGCCTGGTAACCTCCAGAGAGTAACAAGTGGCAGGCGTGGATCTTCTGCTCGGTGTTTAGACTCAATCTACAGTGTTCAGTGCTTCTGCCTCCTGGGCTGAGCGGTGCGACTTACCTCGGACTGACATTTGCAGCTCAGTTACATGGTCATACAGGCAGATTTATGCAGCTGAAAAGGGTAGGTATTGGAGGGAAGACACCTGATAGAATTGGGGTCCACCTCCATAAAGCTATCTGGTTGTGATGTGTGGATTGAAACAATGTCACATTGAAATCCCAGCTGTAGCAGTTGTGTGTGGTTGCCTTGTGGCTGGTTTTCATTGTTCACTCAAAGGAGATGCTATGGATATAGCCTCAATGGGTGTCGCCTGCAGCGAGGCATTATTCCCAAATTACTTATTGGTAATCTCCATTACCGTGATCCCACTCTTCCTCTCCACGGTCTGTGCCCGTCCTCCCACTACCTGCGTGTGATAGTCCATGGCCAGACTGGCTGTACTGGGATTCGGGCATTTCCCCGGGAGGGTGGGAGGGTGTGGCCTGTCTTTGTAGCAGTGCAGCAGTTTTGAAAGCACCTGCTGCAGAGTTCCTTGTGAGTTCAGCAGTCTCCAGGAAGCAATAAAAGTGTCAAGACCACTCTGATGATTCATGTGCCTGCTGGAGGGAGATTAGAGTTTTGTCTAGTGGCCGTTTTGACTCATTTAAGGTAGCACAGAGGGTTACTATGAATGCTGCAAAGGATCACCGAACAGTATTTTATGTGCATAGCTCAGTGGGTTGCTGCTTTTGTCACAGACACCTTTTGTTACTGTGCAGTTCATAAGTTGCAATCAGAATCTAGCACAGTGAGCTCTGAACTGCCATCAAAGAGCTGCAGGCAAACTGCATGACACAGGTTAGAAAGTAAGGTTATTTTCTGAGTCTTTCATTATCCTAACGTTGTTTGGGTAGAAATAAATTCTTATTTGTAAAGTCAAACCTAACCACTGTTATGTTCTGAATCCTGAGTTTGTGCTTCCCCAGACCAAGCACTTTTAAAAATGCCTACCAATCAATCAATCAATCAGGGATTTGTGAAGCGAAATGTGTCTGCTTTAGAAAAACTTGAATGAAAATAGTGTTTACCTGTGCAAGGGCATTGCACAGACACGCTCTTTACGAAAGGTAAACTTGCAAGAAAAAGTCTGTATACATGCAAACCTATTCATATTTAGTTGAGTTTCATTAGAGTGAGAATCACATTAAACGCAAAGAGATTTATCTTGCAGCGCACAGAAACTTTACTCAAGCAAAGGTGGCGCTAAACTGCGAAACTATGCAAGCTCCAGCAACTTTACAAGGGCAGCAGATACAAAGCTTTGCACACCCTAGTTGTAAGTTGTCATTAATGCATTGTTTTATACCCTCATTTCCGTCTTCTATAAAGCAGCCAGCATTCTAGGGTGTCTCATGCCCAGTTCTACCCTGTGATATTCTTATGCCCAGTCCTGCCCTGTGATAGTCGTATGCCCAGTCCGGCCCTGTGAACTTCTTATGCCTAGTCTGGCCCTGTGATATTCTTATTCCCAGTCCGGCCCTGTGATATTCTTATGGCCAGTCCGGCCCTGTGATAGTCTTATGCCCAGTCCGGCCCAGTGATATTCTTATATCCAGTCCGGCCCTGTGATAGGCTCATGCCCAGTCCGGCCCTGTGATAGGCTCATGCCCAGTCCGGCCCTGTGATAGTCTTATGCCCAGTCCGGCCCTGTGATAGGGTCATGCCCAGTCCGGCCCTGTGATAGGCTCATGTCTAGTCCGGCCCTGTGATAGTCGTATGTCCAGTCCGGCCCTGTGATAGGTTTATGCCCAGTCCGGCCCTGTGATAGGCTCATGCTCAGTCCGGCCCTGTGATAGTCGTATGTCCAGTCCGGCCCTGTGATAGGCTTATGCCCAGTCCGGCCCTGTGATAGGCTCATGCCCAGTCCGGCCCTGTGATAGTCGTATGTCCAGTCCGGTCCTGTGATACGCCCATGCCCAGTCCGGCCCTGTGATAGGCTCATGCCCAGTCCGGCCCTGTGATAGGCTCATGCTTGTAGAGAGCCATCCGGGCTCTCTCTTACAATGTTGCACTAAACACGCATACCTACACCCCTCGGGTCGGGCTCGTCCCGAGGGTATAAATAAATGAGGTCGAAGACCGCTCGGGGTCTTCCGGCCACGAGGAGTAACTGGTGGTCCTGTGTCCGTTCTTTAGCGCTGCTGTTGTTAACTGCGACACAGGCCCCACCGCGCTACATTGGCGACGAGGCCGGTCGCACCCCGCGCGTGCCTTCTGGTTCCTGTGGCTCCCTCTGGAGAGCGTGCGGAGCCCACCCACATTGCCTGCTCCCCCGTTGCTCACCTGATTTCATCGCGGAAGCTCGCGGAGGCCACCCGCACCGCTCCAGCTTGGCCGCCTGTGCTGTGCATCGGACCCGCTTCTGTCTCCGATCGCTTCTGGCCCAGATCGCGCTGCGCCCGCCCACGCGTCTCCCTCGCCTACGGGAGCGTGTTCAGCTGGCGGCGCATATGCGCGCGCTGTGTGGGGTAAGTGTGGTGACCTCACCGGTGCTCCAGCGGCCCTGCGCTTGAAGTCTCCGCTCCTGCCCTGCCTGGCGCTGGCTCCCCCACCTGCATCGGCTGGTGTGCTGTGAGGCCCTGGAACGAGCTGCTCCCTCTGCTGCCCGAGTACAATAAAAACACCAAAAAAAAACAACAGGAAAAGGGGAAAGTGACTCTTCACTTAAACAAGCATTGGCAGCATCAAAGAGACACTTCACATAAACAAGCATTGGCAGCATCAATCCAAGGGGCGGTGTCGTCTATTCAAGGGCAGCAGGCATCACCTGTAGGACTACGCCACATGGGCGTCTCTGACCATGAGGAAGGAAAGTGCACCAACCGAAGGGGGCTGTGGTATTTAGGCCCTGCTGGCGCACACTTTCCCCACGTGCAGAACTGCGCCACAAAGTCAGCCGCGCCCTCTACCTGCAGTCACACGGACCCCGGCACAGTCAGCAAATCAAGGACACGGGCTAAAGCACATGCCCCAGAGCTGCACGTTGATGCACAAGCCACGCCCTTGTGCCTATGCACCCCTGCCTGGCCGCAATGAGCAACGCAACAGCCGCAGGCGCAGTCGCCCAGCAAGATGGAGGGCGAAATCCAGTCGTTGGTGTCAACCCACCACCCCCAATGTTCACCCACACCGCAGTCGCACCGCTACCCCCGTTCAGCGAGGTTTCGGATCCCGCCACTGCTGTGCCAAGATGGAAGGCCTGGGTCGGATGGCTATACCATTACTTTAAGGGTACCCGGGAAACTGATGGAACCGTAAAACGATCACTCTTTATCTACTATGGAGGAGCAGAGATCTATGACCTGTTCGAGACGCTCCCCAACACAGGGAATGATGACGACTATGAGGCGGCGGTCGCCGCGCTCATTAGACACTTCGACCCACAGCTCAACCCCAACTTCGAGAAATTCAAGTTTCGGAGGGAGTGGCAGACCGATACCGAATCGGCTGGCTAGCACGTGCCCCTTCACAGACCAGCGGGAGGAAATCCGAGATCAGATCATCTTAGGCTGCCACTCAAAGCTCCTGCGAAAGCTAATCCTCCGACAACCCGGAATCTCGTTGGACGAGATCCTAGTCCTAGCTCGCTCTCATGAACTATCTGACGCCCGGGCAGAAGAGATGGAAGCTTCCTTACACACACCGGTTGCTACTGCGTCGGTGCCTAGGACCCAGCACATCAAAGAAGAAAAGGTGGAGGCCATCCAGAGATGCCCCACACTACCTCGCCAGGCGCCCAAACCGCCACCAGGTGGGTCATGTGGATACTGCGGCGAAGACCACCCGGCAACAGCCATCTGCGGGGCGAAAGGGAAACGTGCTCCTGCTGCGGAAGGCTAAACCACTATGCCAGAGTGTGCCGTGGCGGGCGCTTCCGGCAACCATCGTCAAGACCCAGAAGCGTGCCGCAGCGGGTTTGCCAGATCTCCCTCGACGACCCACCACCAGTGCCGGATGACCAGCCACAGGCACGACGCCCGATATACAAGGACGAAGACGATGACATGTTCGTAGAATCGTATGTCAGCCGGACAGGTTCCCGTCGAAGACCACCTCCCATGTGCTCAGTCTCGGTCGAAGGCATGGAGGTACAAGCCCTCATTGACACCAGTGCATCTGTCAATGTGATGGTTTCCGACCAATACGACCGTCTGTCACCGCAACCCCCTCTTGCACCGTCCACGGCGCGAATATACACGTATAGAGGCACTGATCGTCTCCCTCTCCGTGGCGTCATTCAGGCCACCATCGCTACCGGGAGCTACTCCACTGAGGCACGGTTCCACGTCACAGAGGGTAAGAAAGGAACTCTACTCAGCTGCCATACAGCCAAGGACCTAGGACTTGTCTTCTTCGCCAATCAGATCCATGACTCCCATGCGGAAGCAATGCTGAAGGAATTCCCAGCGCTCTTCACATGCCTTGGGAAGCTCAAGGGCAAAAGGTTCAAGCTCCACATTGACCCCTCGGTACAGCCGGTGGCTCTCAGGCACCGGCGGGTGCCCTTCAACTTACGCCCGCAAATGGAGGAGGAGCTGCGTAAGCTCGAAGAACTAGACGTAATCGAGAAGGTCTCGGGCCCTACTCCCTGGGTGTCCCCGCTGGTCGTGGCACCCAAGCCCAAACAACCGGGGGCCATCCGACTCTGTGTCGACATGCGACTGCCTAATACCACAGTAAAGAGGGAACGTCACATCACCCCCACGATGGACGACATCGTGGCGGACCTTAACGGGACAAAGTGGTTCTCTAAGCTGGACCTGAACGTCGGCTACCACCAGCCGGAACTGTAATCAGAAAGCCGGTACATTACCACCTTTTCAACACATGTTGGCCTCCGGAGGTACAAAAGGCTCAGCTTCGGAGTATCATCAGCCGCTGAGGTCTTCCAAAATGCCATCCGGGAAGCACTGTCAGGGCTGCAAGGGGTGATCAACCTCAGTGACGATATCCTTGTGTTCTCCACCACGCTCGAGGAACATCACTCTCACCTCCGGGCCACGCTCAAGAGGCTGGAAGACTGTGGGCTGACTTTACACAAATCCAAGTGCTCATTTTATCAAGAAAGCGTAGATTTCTTTGGGTACACGTTCACCCGCGAGGGATTCCTGGTAGACCCGAAGAAGGCCGAAGCTATCAGGGCGGCAAGCACACCTCGAAGCCCCACCGAAGTGAGGAGTTTCCTCGGCATGGCCACATACTGTGGACGGTTCATCCCCAATCTTGCAGCCATGTCTGAGCCGTTGCGTGCCCTCACGCGCCACGATCATAAGTGGGAGTGGACGCCAGCTGCCAACAAAGCTTTCCAAGACATCAAAGCAGGGCTGCTAGACAAGACGGTCATGGCCTACTTCCACCCCAGATGGCGAACCGAACTAGTCGTTGACGCCAGCCCGGTGGGCCTAGGAGCAGTCCTGCAAGAACACGGCCCGGAAGTATGGAAGCCCGTCGCATATGCCAGCAAAGCTCTCACGGATACCGAGACCAGGTACGCCCAAATCGAGAGGGAGGCGTTGGCCATCAAATGGGCATGCCAACATTTCCACCTGTATCTGTGTGGACAAGAATTCCATGTTGTGACTGACCACAAACCGTTGCTCCCACTGTTTGCTGGCTCATCTAGGCTTGCACCCCCGAGGATCGAACGATGGGCGGTGCAGTTCCAAGCCTACAATTTCAAAGTAATCTACCGTCTCGGGGCCCACAACCCAGAACATTATCTGTCCCGTCACCCGGAGTCCACAGTGCTATCCGACCCGTCGGTGGATACCTGCAGCACCGAAGCATTCGTCAACATGGTGTTGCAAGGGGCGTGTCCCAAGGCCATGACGCTGGAGGAGATTGGTCGAGCAACTCGAGAGGACCACACACTCTCTCGAGTTCGAAGAGCACTGGAGAACAATGGATGGGCCCATTTCATGGATGGTGCCCGCGCCCTACGGCTGGAGGTCAGCCATGCTCGCCAGCAATTGTGCCACGTCCGAAGCGAACTCAGTGTGGGGGAGGAAGGAGTCGTCTTGAGGGGACACCTGATAGTGGTTCCGGAAAGTCTACAGAAAATAATCCTTGCGCTGGCACATGTGGGCCATCAAGGAATGGCAAAGAGCAAAGCCAGGCTGTGTGACAAAGTCTGGTTCCCGGCGATGGACTCCAAGGTAGAGGAGATGGTAAGGCAATGCCATGCCTGCACAATCACTGGAGGGGACCCAGCGCCGGCCCCAGTGATCACCGAAGAACCAAGTAAGACTCCGTGGGCGCATCTCAGCGTGGATTTTGGGAGTTTTCCAGACGGCCGTCACATGCTGGTCATGGTCGACTCATTCTCGAAATTCCCTATCGTTGAAGTGATAGCGTCAACAGCGTTCATGCATGTGAAGAGGGTCCTGGACCGAGTTTTCGCAATGATGGGGTTGCCGGAAGAGGTCAAGTCGGACAATGGACCCCCCTTCCAGAGGCGAGAGTTCCAGGAATACCTTGAAAGTTTAGCTAGACGCCACAGGAAGATCACCCCACTATGGCCCCAAGCAAACGGGGAAGTGGAACGACTAATGAGAACGATTAACCAAGCGCTGCGCATCACTGTGGAGAACGGAGAAGATCCTGAAGCAGCTCTTGACCAGTTCCTGGGTGCGTACCGCCAGACTCCTCACAGTAGCACCAAGTGTGCTCCGGCTCACCTTATGTTCAAGCGGGCCTCACGGGACAGCATTCCGTCAGATCCGATGTGGGTACCCGTTGAGCGGGATGACACAGCCATCCAAGCGAGGAGGGAAACAATCAATCGGAAGGCCAGCGAGGCCCGAAGGGCCCAAGAACCGCAGCTGAGAGTGGGAGACCGGGTGGTGATCAAAGACCGACACCTAGGGTGGAAGTTCCAGACTCCCTATGAGCCTGAGGTGTGGACCGTGGTCAGTGTTCAAGGGACCATGGTCACGGCTAAAAGGGGACAACAATACATCACGAGGAACGTATCTAGCTTCAAGAAGATCTCGGAGGCGGATACGGATCGAGATGTGTCCGGCTATCAAGAATCACCTCTGAACCTCTCTACCCCTGCGTCGCCCAGCAAGATGGTCACCCCACCGATCACCCCTCCGCAAATCAGTCAGGGCCGTGCTGACAATGTCCGGCCAACCAGCCAGAACACCGCCACCGAGTTGGCCGGGAGTTCCCCATTGGGCACATCCGCAGAGCCCTGTGTCCGGAGCCAGAAGTATGGTCTCCGGCCGAATCCAGTCCCGAGTCAGAGGCTGAAAGATATTGTATATACATCTCCATGAACGGGGAGAACTTGATAGTCCTGTACTGAAAGAAAGGAGGGATGTAGAGATCCATCTGGGCTCTCTCTTACAATGTTGCTCTAAACACGCATACCTACTACACCCCTCGGGGCGGGCTCGTCCCGAGGGTATAAATAAATGAGGTCAAAGACCGCTCGGGGTCTTCTGGCCACGAGGAGTAACTGGTGGTCCTGTGTCCGTTCTTTAGCGCTGCTGTTGTTAACTGCGACACAGGCCCCGCCGCGCTACAATGCTGTCTCATTGCTGGACTGGGGATTTGACAGAGGGTTGGGCTTGAGTGTGAGGGTGTTTTCTTGCCCCCTCTCCCCAAAGGGAGGATGATGCCTTCAAGACTATTTTCAGGCCTGGGGTTCGCTCTCTTGAGTACTGACTGTGTGTGAGGGAGATTGCTGACAAGTAATCAGGGCGTTAACTGTCCTGTGTGAAATGTCAGCAGGTTTAAGACTCTCTGCTGTTTGTGTGATCCTTGTGTGGCTTGACTGCCTCTTGCACTGGGTCACGAGTGTGCAAGATCATACTTCTGTCGGTATAATTCAGCAAATTCATTTAGCCGTTTCCTAAACCTTAAAACAAATATCCTTTCTGATTATTGCTTCAAGCAAAATATTCCCATTTTTGTGGCAGTTGTTTCTTAAAAATCAATTTGCATGACTCTATTTTCAGCAAAATATTTTGTTAAAACTCTGCTAGGAACAGAAGGTGATTTATTTTGGTGATTTCAGGAGAGCTTTCTGTAACTGAGCTGAGAAAATCTAAATGTTCTTATTTTTGAGAGACGGTGTGTACCAGCCTTGAAATACACCCAGGACTGACGTCCTCAGGAGAAACACTTTCCCGTGATGAAATGTCAAATGGAGATTGCACAATGCAACGGGCTGATGTGTATCAAAGAGAACACATTTAATGTGAAATGCAGTTTTACACTAATTTGCCTGCTTAGGAGAAACTGAGTTGGAGAGTGGCACATGCATTTATGCGGATATATGTGGTGAAGGGCAGGAGTCCATGAGTGCCAATAACCAGGGTAAAGGCAGATTTCTTGTTGGTGACTTTGTCTGTCTACAATGTCTGCTGTAAGTTGGGGGTGCCTAATTTGAGCCGTGGTTTCTGGCACTTAATTGTCAACACTGGTGCTTGTGACAGTCTGCCACTATGTGGCACTCTCTGGTTAATTTAGAGATGACCATAAAAAACAGTTCATTTTTAATTCAATACACATTTAAAAAAAATAACTATTACCTGTTGAACAAGTCATTCTTGTAGCTCTGGGGGCCTGAAATATTCTAAACTGTCACAATTGTAGGAGTGCGACGGTTAGTAGTTGTGTTGTGTTGTTGCTATCATTGGTAGCGTTGGCAGGGCAATGTGTGGTGCTAACTGTAGAGGGCTCCTGACAAGAGCACTGGCACGTATGTTTTTTTAAAACAAATTAAGCACTGGGGTGGGAAGTTAAAGTAAAGGTGTCAAGTTTATTTTTACAACCCTGTGACCTTTGCAATATGGCATAGAAAGCTTTGCAGCTTTGCCAGGCATTTGCGGTGCCAAATCTGTGTTAAAATGGAGGCTTCTGCAACCATTTGTGTCGCATATATACCTATCAACGACAAGATATCAGTAGCGGCTCCTCCTCTGTGGCGGAGGAGCGCTGCCTCACTGCTTTTGAGCAGTGTAAAGTAAAGGAAATAAAAAATGATAATAACTTTGAGTTATGATAATTTTATGTTTCCTTTGCGGGTGGGCTGCTCTGCTCTCAAAGCAGGGTACGGGAGGAGTGGTTTGCCCACTCCTAAGTGCGCAATGACTGTTCAGTCAGAGCTCTCAGGCCACCCAAACCAGTCATGCGCACTTTCCCCATTCTCCATGCAAGCTGCATTACAGCCTGCGTGGAGAACATGCCCAAGCCCCCATTCCCTGGTTAAGCATCGAACCAGGATGCCCTCAAGTAATCACAATGCTGCATTGCAGCGTTGCGATTGGTCAGGGGAGCCTAGGTGCTTACCAATTACAATGCTGTATTTCAGCGTTGTGGTTGGTCAGCGGAGTCTGGCTGTTCTTCCTGGCTTCCTGTTCCTCGAGTCCCACGAGGAGAGCAGGAGCAAGGAGCAGAGACGCGGGACCAGGCAGCAAGGTAAGTGTATATTTATTTATTTATTTTCAATGTGCAATCCCGCGCCCCCACTCCCACCCCTGAACCCCACCCACCCTGCCACCTGCGAGTCATGTCAGCCGCCATTGCAAAATGTGTCTGCCTTAGAAAAACTTAAATGAAAATTGTGTTTAACTGTGCAAGGGCATTGCACAGACACGCTCTTTACGAAAGGTAAATTTGCAAGAAAAAGTCTGTATATACGCAAACTTACTCATGTTTAGTTGAGTTTCAATAGAGTGAGAATTATATTAAACGCAAAGAGATTTATCTTGTAGCGCAGAGAAACTTTACTCACGCAAAGGTGGCGCTAAACTGCGAAACTATGAAAGCTCCAGCAACTTCACAAGGGCAGCAGATAAAAAGCTTTGCACACCCTAGTTGTAAGTTGTCATGAATGTATTGTTTTATGCCCTCATTTCCGTCTGCTATAAAGCAGCTGGCATTCTAGGGTGTCACCCCTCTTCTTCATTCCAGTGCATACACCATGAGCATGAGCGCCCATGCTCACCCCACAGAGGCCCACATCTTTTTGCCTCCTTAGCAACTAATTAATCATTGTAATTATTCCTTTTGTGCTGATTTGTTTTTTATTGAATTCACAAATGCCATCGAAAACAAAGCCGAACACAATCAGCAAAAATATAAGAAAGTGGTACAATTGTCAAGTGTGATACATATGAATCTGACAGTAGGTAGGAAGGGAGGGCAGAGCCTGTGTAACAGGTACGCAAGCACAAAAACAGGGGAGAAGAGAGCGGGGGAGAGAGAAAAAGTGAAGGGGTCTGGGCAAACGAAGACAGGGAGGGCGGCCAAGGAGTTTCGGTTTTCCCCTAGAAAGGGGGACCAAAAAAGAAGAAACTCATCAGCCCTATCCTCCAGTTATAGATCACTGTCTCGTAGGAGGCAGTCCTAAACATGTCGTGGAGATTACAGGCATTACCACTTCGTCAAACAACCTGACTCCAAGCCACACATAACACACTCATGTACCAAGCACACAAATAATTTCGAAACTAAAAGCGGATTACCCCCACCATCAATAGTTCCTGATAAAGAGTATGTTCCAGATGAAGGCCATATGAAAAACCATTGCATAGGACCGAAACACTACGGATGCGTCTCGAAGAATGGCACACCACAGACGTGTGAAACATATGAACAGATATTCAGGTGTAAGTCACAGGTTCCCCACAGACTGAAATACAATGAGAATTTTACAGCAAGCATACCCAGATTGGGGGAGAGGGGATATTGGTGTGATAACAGCTTTGTCATCTATGAATGTGATACATCACCATATTATGTTTCTCTAAGTTGCATCACAGGTATCATTCAACATCGTTTTTTTATTCAATTCATTTTTAATGTTTTTTGCACTTTTTGTGAATTATGAATAAATGTGAATAATTTAATAGAGGGAGCCCGGATAAAGTTTAATATAGTAGAAACTTGTTTATATCAAAGGTTGCACATATAGAAGTAATGACGTCAGGAAAGCTAACAAAATGTGAGTAGAGTGGAAAATAAATAATCCTTTCTTTTGTCAGAGTAGTAAAAAGTGCGGAATCCATGCTCGAGCTTTGGAAATTGCGCATGTGTGAGCCGCAAACACCTATCCAGGCTACACAATGGTTCAGAGCAGAGCTGGCTGTGTAGACCTAGTTTAATTGGGCGGAAGGCAGCCAATCAGAATGGTTGCAATAACAGCTTTTTCTACAATTCTAATTGCCAGGCTTTCAGCCAATCAGAAATACTCTCTGTGCTTAAAGCCTGTTGTCTTTTATACAAACAAGGGAACCCGAAAAATGGCTAAGGACCACGGGTATCAATTATATATGTAGAAAACAATGGTCCTGAGCAGACACAAAATTTTACATAAAATTAAATATAGACCACAATGGGTTACTATACACATCCGCTGTCCAGCCGGACAGGGGATTTTTATTTTTCAGATACTAAAGGATATGGTCAAGGATAATGAAAACACTACATTTATCGTGGGGCACAATCCTGCACCCTACAGCATGGGGAACGTGCGGGGGGAAAAAAGGGAATAACAATGCAGACAGTTTAGGACAAACAACAGTTACAGGCAAAGACTGAGAGCCGTTGCAACTTGCAGGCATAAATGGAGTTGTAGCAAGTTTGACAAAATAGAGACCACAACGAGTAAGCACAATGGATATTTGTGGCACTATTTTTAAAAAGTCGACGTTTCGATCCCAAGCTCATTGATTAACGGGATCATCTTCAGGACTAAATTTATAACATTTGCCTGGTTTTTAACGCCTGTCAGAGTAAAGAAAACAAAGAAAATAGCTTGTGTGAACAAGGGAAAACTTAGAACATATTAAGATTACTCGAAAGTTATAGCATGTCAGAAGGTCAAGGTTATCAATTGTGCACATGGAGTTGTGGTTAAAATGATCGTGCTCGGGCCTATTCCGGTCAAGTGAGTGGGGATTTGGTTGTGAGTGTGCTATGGCAAGCAGGATTTAATAAGTGACATTCAATGGGGGAATGATGAATGACTGGAGGTGTTTGGAAGTTTAAGGCATCGGCGGGCTACCTAGTTTCTACGTAAAAATGGTTTAAAAACTAGAACCACGTGAGTTATTAAAGGTGTGTGAATGTGCATTCCGATCGTGAGCGGCATGGGGGACAGTCGTATTTATTAAAAAATAAGAACCGGTATTGGGAGGACGCGAAGTTATGAGAAACACGTAACCGGGGGTGTTAACCATTACAGAATGGCGCGTGACTCAGTGAGAAAAGTAAGTGTAACATGTATGCTTACCCCAATTGAGGACATAGGGGTATCACATATGGCAGGTCAGAGTGGAAACTGACAATGAAGAACAGCGTTGTTGCTTTTGGTTTGGTCGCTGTGAAAAAAGTTACATTGTGGTTGGATTTGGTGTGTCATAATCGATGTGGGGTTGGGATGTAAATGAGTCTAGGGCACATACCTTGCAGTTAAGGTTTCTATAAAACTTAGTGGGCGCTGGAGCGTGCTGCTCCTTGCCTGGATCGGCTGTTGGGTAGTTAGACTGTGGTGCAGATGGGCCACATTTCAATGCGCCAAGTTATTGCTTCAATATACTAATATGTTACAGTCCAAGCTTGAAGGAATTGAAAATAAGGGGAGGTTTTAGTCAAAGGCTGCCTAAGTGAGGAAAAATCCTTAAAACAGTCCATTACATCGGGGTGAGGGGTTGTCTTACCTGTGGAGAGATACAGCAATGGAGATCTCTGTCCTCAGCAACAATGTGCTGTGTAGTAACCGGCTCAATGGCAGGCACTGGGCGCTGGTGCTTAGTGCTCTCATTTAAATAGAGCGAGAAACCACTGAAGGACCTCAGAGGGGTGCCAAAAGGGAGGAAGGACTATGGATGGGTGATAGCTGTGTGTAACAGCGGTGGCCATCTTGGGTGAGTGAAAAACCAAGTGCGGTTAGTGTGAAGTGCAGTGCAAGGGCGTGCGTAAGTGTCAATGTGTGACAAAAAAGGAGTAATTTACGCATTAACTTATTACAGTTATTTACAGAACATGCTTGGGATAATGGCCTGCACAATTGGAAGTAAAATTTGAACATGTACTGACGAATGTGGTATATACAGTTGAAAGTCACAGTTTGTGGCATATACAGGTACAAGTCAAGGTTAAGAGTTTTCTCAAGAGATCAGCCAGAACAACCAATTAAAATCCAAGGCGTTGCAGTATGGTATTAGTCAATTCATAAGAGGGTAGTCCAGTCCTCATTCCTATTCAGGCCATTTTTGATTGTATCAAAAAGGATTATTGCTTTTAGTTCTTCACGGTTTAACAAATGGGTCATGTTGCCTCCTCTCTGTGGCAATTTGAGTACCTTCAGAATCGTCCAGCGGATGTCATCTTCGTTGTGTTTGGCATCCGTGAAATGTTCCACCAGTGGTGCGTTGGGTGTGTTACACCTGATACGACTTCTGTGCTGTCCAATTCTTGTCTTTACTTTTTGTGTAGTCTGGCCAATGTACAGTTTCATGCAAGGACAATGTATTAAATAGATAACATTGCAGGTATTGCAATTAGAGAAGGCATTCGAATTAACTGTAATGTTATTGGCAGTGAAACTTTTGCCTTCAATCGTAAAATCACAAACATTACAACCACCACATTTGAAATGTCCTAGGATAGGAGAAAGACCCCAAAAAGAATCAAGTGTTACATGGGGGACAGTGGTGGGAAGAGCTGCTCTTACCAAGTGATCTTTCAAATTTCTGCTTTTACGGAAAGCGAATAGCGGTCTTTCAATGCGAAGATTACCTGGATTAATGACTGGCCAGTGCTGAATTATAGACTTTCTTATTTGGTTGGATACTGGTGAAAAGGTAGTGACGCAGGCTATTCTTTCCAGTTCACGTTTGGGTTTGGGAGTCAGAAGTACATCACGAGGGCAGTACCATGCCCTTTTGGATGCATTTTTTACTATCCTCTTGGGGTAACCACGAACCAAAGCAGAAATTTGAAAGGTCACTTGGTAAGAGCAGCTCTTCCCACCACTGTCCCCCATGTAACACTTGATTCTTTTTGGGGTCTTTCTCCTATCCTAGGACATTTCAAATGTGGTGGTTGTAATGTTTGTGATTTTACGATTGAAGGCAAAAGTTTCACTGCCAATAACATTACAGTTAATTCGAATGCCTTCTCTAATTGCAATACCTGCAATGTTATCTATTTAATACATTGTCCTTGCATGAAACTGTACATTGGCCAGACTACACAAAAAGTAAAGACAAGAATTGGACAGCACAGAAGTCGTATCAGGTGTAACACACCCAACGCACCACTGGTGGAACATTTCACGGATGTCAAACACAACGAAGATGACATCCGCTGGACGATTCTGAAGGTACTCAAATTGCCACAGAGAGGAGGCAACATGACCCATTTGTTAAACCGTGAAGAACTAAAAGCAATAATCCTTTTTGATACAATCAAAAATGGCCTGAATAGGAATGAGGACTGGACTACCCTCTTATGAATTGACTAATACCATACTGCAACACCTTGGATTTTAATTGGTTGTTCTGGCTGATCTCTTGAGAAAACTCTTAACCTTGACTTGTACCTGTATATGCCACAAACTGTGACTTTCAACTGTATATACCACATTCGTCAGTACATGTTCAAATTTTACTTCCAATTGTGCAGGCCATTATCCCAAGCATGTTCTGTAAATAACTGTAATAAGTTAATGCGTAAATTACTCCTTTTTTGTCACACATTGACCCTTACGCACGCCCTTGCACTGCACTTCACACTAACCGCACTTGGTTTTTCACTCACCCAAGATGGCCACCGCGGTTACACACAGCTATCACCCATCCATAGTCCTTCCTCCCTTTTGGCACCCCTCTGAGGTCCTTCAGTGGTTTCCCGCTCTATTTAAATGAGAGCACTAAGCACCAGCGCCCAGTGCCTGCCATTGAGCCGGTTACTACACAGCACATTGTTGCTGAGGACAGAGATCTCCATTGCTGTATCTCTCCACAGGTAAGACAACCCCTCACCCCGATGTAATTGACTGTTTTAAGGATTTTTCCTCACTTAGGCAGCCTTTGACTAAAACCTCCCCTTATTTTCAATTCCTTCAAGCTTGGACTGTAACATATTAGTATATTGAAGCAATAACTTGGCGCATTGAAATGTGGCCCATCTGCACCACAGTCTAACTACCCAACAGCCGATCCAGGCAAGGAGCAGCACGCTCCAGCGCCCACTAAGTTTTATAGAAACCTTAACTGCAAGGTATGTGCCCTAGACTCATTTACATCCCAACCCCACATCGATTATGACACACCAAATCCAACCACAATGTAACTTTTTTCACAGCGACCAAACCAAAAGCAACAACGCTGTTCTTCATTGTCAGTTTCCTCTCTGACCTGCCATATGTGATACCCCTATGTCCTCAATTGGGGTAAGCATACATGTTACACTTACTTTTCTCACTGAGTCACGCGCCATTCCGTAATGGTTAACACCCCCGGTTACGTGTTTCTCATAACTTCGCGTCCTCCCAATACCGGTTCTTATTTTTTAATAAATACGACTGTCCCCCATGCCGCTCACGATCGGAATGTACATTCACACACCTTTAATAACTCACGTGGTTCTAGTTTTTAAACCATTTTTACGTAGAAACTAGGTAGCCCGCCGATGCCTTAAACTTCCAAACACCTCCAGTCATTCATCATTCCCCCATTGAATGTCACTTAATAAATCCTGCTTGCCATAGCACACTCACAAACAAATCCCCACTCAGTGACCGGAATAGGCCCGAGCACGATCGTTTTAACCACAACTCCATGTGCACAATTGATAACCTTGACCTTCTGACATGCTATAACTTTCGAGTAATCTTAATATGTTCTAAGTTTTCCCTTGTTCACACAAGCTATTTTCTTTGTTTTCTTTACTCTGACAGGCGTTAAAAACCAGGCAAATGTTATAAATTTAGTCCTGAAGATGATCCCGTTAATCAATGAGCTTGGGATCGGAACGTCGACTTTTAAAAAATAGTGCCACAAATATCCATTGTGCTTACTTGTTGTGGTCTCTATTTTGTCAAACTTGCTACAACTTTATTTATGCCTGCAAGTTGCAACGGCTCTCAGTCTTTGCCTGTAACTGTTGTTTGTCCTAAACTGTCTGCATTGTTATTCCCTTTTTTCCCCCCGCACGTTCCCCATGCTGTAGGGTGCAGGATTGTGCCCCACGATAAATGTAGTGTTTTCATTATCCTTGACCATATCCTTTAGTATCTGAAAAATAAAAATCCCCTGTCCGGCTGGACATCGGATGTGTATAGTAACCCATTGTGGTCTATATTTAATTTTATGTAAAATTTAGTGTCTGCTCAGGACCATTGTTTTCTACATATATAAAGCCTGTTGTCTGGCACTGTCCCATGTCCCTCCCAGCCTGCTCATCCTGATCCAGCGGTGTACCAACAACTACATCTACTCGCCTTGGGCCCATAAACACACACACACTGTCAAGTAAACAGCTGGAGTCAAAGTTTTATATGTGATCACAATACCAGGATTAGTTATTCTTCATTCCTAACTAACCTTTCACTGATCAAAAAGTTATTTCCTCTGGTCGATGGCCTATTATTTGAACTCATTGATGTTGATAATGCACATAATCTTAACTTTTCTATTCTTAGAAGTAAAAGAACCATAGACTCAGGAAAGTTTTAAATCTTTATCTAAATTAAATGCATGTGAACCACTTCAAAAATACAGCACTGTCACCATCAATCATAGGAGAGAAACTTCAATTGATTAAACATCAACCACGTACTTCGGACTCATGCAACGATCAATGCTCAGAAAGGGAGAGGACAGAGAGGAAAGATCATCTGCAAATAACATAAAAAATAATAATTACCAAGAATGGTGTGAAGACCAACCCCCTGGCCAAGGAGCCGGTAAGGGTCCCCTGGGATAGTTCAAGCGACAAAGACTTCAGGACAGGATAGCTGACCTCTCTAAAACTGAAAATTGCGCCGCACCCCTCTCTGACACTCTCCTCGAGATTCTGCCGCGATCTCCTTATCTAACCCCAATTAAATTAGGATAGAAAGTTCTGCATTCGATTCTTCTTCAGCATCTCACAGCATCTCTCCCAGCAAACCGCATCACCCGCTACTCGGACAGCACCCACGACTCACAGCATCTCTGCATCAACGCCTTATCTCATCTGACTAACTAACTAAAAACTACCTCAATGATACCTTTCGTTCTTCATGTACCACCCACTAAAGTTTCAATATCGTAAAAATACGAAATCTAATTGGTCAGGCAAGCGGGAAGATCATCACACCATGCTTGCCTATCATCTAATTCCATTAAACCTTTGTTCACAAACCCCTCCCCTTAATTTTATACATTATTTTTATTTCCCACCCGCATTCACATTTTATTTGCAACATTTGTTATAACTTTAACAAATAAAACAATTCTGTTGAACTGTTCCCAGGATCTTCAATTCTCTCGACCATGGCTTGCAGTCGAAACCTGTGTCATCGCTCCGGGTTCGCTCTCAGTCAGACATGCGCAGTTGTACAATACAGTCACATGGCTCAGCTTACTACGATCATACACGAGAGGCCCAAATGCGCACTAAAAATAAAGTCAGATAGACAAATGTTATTTTAAAAAAAAAAATGGTTTCACTGTACACCACCCATCTCTACTCTATTCCCCTTCATTTATTAATACTTTCCACGCATTATCGTTAGTATAATAGCTAGTTTTCTTTTCAGCAAAGCAGTTGCCATGCACGTGAGCCTTTGAGCCACCATGTTAGTGCCTTCTGCTCATGCGCAAGAATTTCCCTCCAAGCATTAAAACGTCATACTGCATAGATGCAGTTGACGCATACGCAATAAAGATTCCCCGTTTAAAGCGGTTTAGTCCTTCGTTCATGTTATTCATGTTATGAAACACATAAACGAGCTTCTCTAACCCGCGTGTTTATGTGGTGCGCAATAGTTTTACAGAAGACAGTTTTAATAACTCATTAGTGAGTTAAAGGAGCGGATTGCTTCCGAACAAGTCTCTTTTCTACGAGTCCTTGCTCCATCAACCCCATTACAGACTCAAGAAGACAGTTTGGCCAGCCTGGTTCACGTCCCTCTGCAGCGAACCATGTGGCTTCCCTGTCAGTTCATTCTGTCCATTGAGAGAGAAGCAGATCTCAGAGATGGAAGATTCACCCAGGAATTTGTTTCCTCTGACCATTACCAGTAAAATATTTCGTCCAAGCCTACCACTTACCACATTATACGGCAAATAGACTGATTGCAGACTTAGGGCCTGATTCAGATATTGGCGGGATTACTGTTGTCCCACCGCGGCAGCGGTTCCAAGTACTCCATCGAGTTGACGGCGGTCCGCCCGCCGTATTTAGGTTTTCTCAGCTACGCCATCAGGCCGGAGGGTTTATGCCGAGTTGATTTAGGAATTCCCATTGTGGTGGCAGTGAAATTGTGGTGGAGTCCTTACAGAATGAGGCCATGTTGGCGTGGAGACAGGTATGTACTACTTATCATTATCTCACCACACATATATGTTTTGATTCTGTCAATATGTATATGTAGGTAATGTGTAATGCCATATTTCATACATCTTGCTTTGCACACCAACAATATACAAACACTATTGTATTTACACCCACATGCACCACAATCACAACACACACACCCACCCCAAAAATATGTTTTATGTGTCGATACAGGTGTGTACATTTTACCATGATAAGCCATAAGATAAAGACTTATGCATGACACATAAAAAAATGCACGTAAGAGCAATGTAAAAATACACAAGGCAAAAGCTGATGTTAACACACGATTCATAGCGAGACAAGTGACACAGACGCCTACCTTAGATTCTGGTGACAACGGGGTAGCTGAGCGTTGTGGTCAAGTAGTAGCAGCATAGAAAGGACCTGAACAATGGGGTTCAAGATGGAAACGGAAGTGGGATTCCAAAAGAAGGTACGTTTTCACGCATTTTTCTTCTAATCCGCCAACCTGAGTTTGGTGGTTTCACCGCCACAGTTGCCTTGAAGGAAAGGCACATGGTAATTGACTCGGCGGTATTCTTGGCGGGATTCCCTCCGCTTCTGCATATGATGCTGTTGACGTGGGAGGAAAATTCTGGCAGAGACAGCAGGGCTCTGACGGTCTTCCCTCCAATGACTCGCCAACATCTAACTATAGTGGGCAGACCGCCAAGCCAAAAGGTGGGAAAACCATTGAAAAAGCGACGGCGGGCCCACATTTGCCAACGTCTAAATCAGGCCCTCCGTGTTAATCAGGGCTCCCTGAATGGGCATTTGCACCGTAGACATTTCAGCCCTTGTCATCACACAAATCACCAATGTAGCTTTCACAACAGAAATGGGATTTCATCAAACCGCCCCCACATCTCCAGTGTCTTGGTCCTAGAAGAGGCAGCACATAGCCCTTCACAGTTGTCCACCAAATCATTATGGCCTTGTACCCCACCGCAACAGCCACTACTGACCTGCTTTGAGCCCTACTACTTTCCACTGCCGACGACACACATCATCTCTTTTCACCTTATCTACTGCCCAACTGGAAGTGACCCAGGCTTCAGCACTAAGGAGGCCAACCGCATCACAGCTGCGTTGCCAGCTATACAAATAATATTCTCCATATATAATTCAAAATTCCCTACGATGCAACGACCAAGACGAGTATACTCTATGACCTTTTCGGCATTGCTGACCTCACTCAACTCATCACACACCAAGAGGGTCAACTGAACCGCAAATGCTCCACCCACCAGCCTCATCCTCCTTACATCTTGACTTCCATAAGAAGCTGAAGACCTGACTCTTTGAATTACTCAGAGCCGACACTCTCCGATGCACCTGCTCAAGTGCCTGGATACCCTCACGGGTGACTATTGCGCTACACAAATAGACATACCATAACATCCACCACACTTAGACATGTTGACTGTATAGAACAGGAAGCCCTTGTCTTGGGCTTGCTCCAATTTGTACCCACCAAATATGAACAACCAAACCCAGCAAATCAATCTGTTACAAAAGAGCCAGGCAGTGAAGTTTTAAGTTCTCGTTATTACAGCTCCAGCTGGTGAGTACACATCAGGAACAGAGCAACAGAAAACCACCACACATCACAGCTTGGAGGATAACGAGACACTGTGAGGGCACCTGGGCGTGAGACACAAGGAAGGCTAGATGGACGAGACACAGGAAGGAAATCGCTGAACTCCGGGGAAAGAATAGGTGACAACAAACCTAGACAGAAAATAATTCATAGGTGAAAATAAACCTAGACAGAAAATGATTCATAGGTGAAACCAAACATAGACAGAATATGATTCATAAGTGAAAACAAACCTAGACAGAAAATGATTCATAGGTGAAAACAAACCTAGACAGAAAATCATTACAAAAGGACTCAATGTACAGAATTAACAACATCACTAGATACAACACGATCAATCAGGTAATTCAAGTATTTCTACCAAGTGAACTCCACAACACTCCATAGCAGCAGCCTCAGCCTCAACACAATGTTGAAAGCATGCTCTTGAGGTTACCGATGCTCTTCAGTTAATGGCAGGCGCTAATGGCCGCTGCTCAAATCCAGCTGTATGAAGGTCAAGGCGTCTGCACCCTGTTATAGTTGGAAGGCAAAACAGCAAATCCATCATTAGAAAACAGGAGATGTAGTGGTGACCAGTGAAGTAGCAAGAAGACCAGATGACCCTAAACAATGTCCACACAGCTAGCAAGCATCTCATCACAGAAGCTAAAGCCACTTGCTACACAACCGTCCTATCTAAAGCCTCCAACGGGCATATATACCGCTTCAACGCCTTCAGGCGCTGTGTGAAACATACTCTGGACCCTCCCATCGACCTGCTCAAGGTGAAATCAAAACAGCACATCAATCAAAAACGTGTCCAAAATCAAGATCAACAATTCAGATCAGCACTCAGACAACACAAAGGAACCAGATTTCACCACAACCATCACACAGTGCTAATGCACTCAAATTGATGGCCTTCAAGATGTTGTCCACCAAAGACCTGTTCCACCTCCTTCTCATAAATAGGGAAGGTTCATGCAAAAATAACATCAGCTGATTGTCAATAGTGAAGAACCTTACCCGTGAAGCCGCCACACCGCTGCTCAATATTATCAAGACCAGCGTCCCTTCAAACACTTTTCTCTATTCCCCTGTAATCCTTCAGATTCTGCTTCTCAATCTCAACCTGCACTTAACAGCCTCAGAATTTACTGCCTGACCACCAACCTGCTAATCGCGGAGAAGAAACCTGTGAAGGCTGCCACCAACCACCTCCATGGGACAATGTTGAGCAATGGCCTCCATCAAGACTACCAATCTGAGTTCAGGGCACAATTTACCACAGTGACAGTAACAACGTTGAACGCATTTTACATCAACTAAGACAACTCTTGTCTCCTCTTCCTGTTCGGCCTCTCTGCAGCCTTCAATGCTGATGTCCCCCAAGACCTACTGAATACTCTGCCTCCACAATAGGCATTGAAGAATTGCCCTGCAGTTTTGTGTGTCCTAGATACAGAACAGGTCCCAGGTAGTTTAGGCGAGCTTCTCATTACCAAGCCTATGTGCATATTCTGCAACTTAGCCCAATGCCCTCTTTATCCAGAGCGATCTTCAAGCTCTGCAAGGAGTCGCTGGAAGTCATGATCGCGGACTAGGGCATCCAGCGCCGTAGACCATACTCAGCACCACTAGAAGATCTGCTCCATGATCGATAATGATCGTCTGAATTCTAACTTGCCTTGATTGAAAGATGGGGACTGAAGGCCGTCTTCAGGCTCAATCCTACATGGACAATATTTGTGTTCTTTGCCAGTGGCAGCAAGCGACAACAAGAACAAGGCTTGCTCTCAGCAATGACTCCTGCTGAGTTTACATCATGACTCTTCAATGTCAACATATGAGTCTCACAGTGCAAGTAAGATGAAAATTATCTGGCATCAATTATCTCTACACCTCACAATAAAGACCGTTCTCCTGGAACTAGAGGTCAGAGCTGCCAACTAAGCATTGGACCAGCCTCACCAGGACTATGGACAATTCCCCACTAGTCGGCAACACTGGGATGCACCTGTCTCCCACGAATGCTGTCTCTCATGCTGCATCCTGTCCAAAGACAGGTCTTCGGAAGAGTGACAGAATTACAACAAAGCTCAGAAATTAGCTTCTGCATTTTCCTCAAGGTGGTCACCACAATCTCTGCACCATAGCTGACAACCAAAAGTAAGATCTTAGGTGGATCGCACAATGCGACAAGCAATATCTAAAGGCTTAAATAGAAGAGTACAAGAAGACAAAAAGCTAGGCCTTCTCCTGCTATGCTCCAAGAGTCTGGAACTCAACCTCAGCCTTATCGGGCAGGGCGCACGCTTCTCCACTCCTGGAAAAAACAGAATAGCTACCCCCTCAAACAACACCTCGCTGCACAGTCCCAGAAGCCCCCGGAAGCAAAGCCCCTCCCACCTCTTGATCTATGTTCTTATGGCCACTTTTACTGTCTAGAGAGCAGTGTTAAGAACTTACTGACTCTGTGCTCTTCAAGGAGGACACAAGAGCTCCTCACACTGTTGGCCAACACATCCCAGAATGCTGTGCTCAGTGCATGGCCGAGCATCTGTGCCACTCCACCCACTTTGGATTCTTCACACACCCAGTCATCTGGGGTTGTTCCACGAGCTACCTGGGGCACCAGGCATCGAGAACGGCTGCAAGACTCTTGAATCGAGCCCATCACAAAGCATGTCAAACTGTCATGGACAAGCCCTATAGCCAGCTATTCCTAAGATCGTGGTCTGTCCAAAGGATGGTTTTTGAGGCTTCAAATCTAAGCTAAAGTAGCATCTTTTTTTATGATGTCAGTTCCTGTTTAAATCATGCTTGAGGTGCCTTGCCTGCTTCAGAATTAATCTGAATCTTCAATCAAGAGCTATAAGATTGCCAAGAAGTAGTTTCCCCTCTGTCAATTTTTTCTCCTTTCTTGTACCTTCTTAAGGAGACACCTTACACATTTCCACATATTTTATTCTGAGCAGGGTGGCACCATAGCTACTGGGAGCAGCTGCCTTTCCGTAAGCCAATCAAAGAGGAGACTCAACAGACCTTCTCAGTGTCCCGTACTTGTCCCCGCCTTCTCTTTCCTCCTTCTATGCCACGTCCTTTCCCTCAGCCAATCAAAGAGGAGACTCAATAGACCTTCTCAGTGTCCAGTCCTTGACCCCTACCTTCTCTTTCCTCCTTCTATGCTTTGTCCTTTCCCTCAACCAATCAAAGAGGAGACTCAACAGGCCTTCTCAGTGTCCAGTCCTTGACCCCGTCTTCTCTTTCCTTCTTCTATGCCTCATCCTTTCCCTCAACCAATCAAAGGGAAGACTCAACAGACCTTCCCAGAGTCATGTCCGTGACCCCGCCTTCTCTTTCCTCCTTCTATGCCCCGTCCTTTCCCTCAGGCAATCAAAGAGGAGACTCAACAGACCTTCTCAGTGTCCAGTCCTTGACCCTGCCTTCTCTTTCCTCCTTCTATGCCTCGTCTTTTCCCTCAACCAATCAAAGAGGAGACTTAACAGACCTTCTCAGTGTCCAGTCCTTGACCCCTACCTTCTCTTTTCTCCTTCTATGCCTCGTCCTTTCACTCAACCAATCAAAGAGGAGACTCAACAGACCTTCTCAGGGTCCAGTCCTTGACACCGCCTGCTCTTTCCTTCTTCTATGCCTCGTCCTTTCCCTCAACCAATCAAAGGGGAGACTCAACAGACCTTCCAGAGACCAGTACTTGACCCTGCCTTCTCTTTCCCCCTTCCATGCCTTCGTCTTTTCCCTCAGGCAATCAAAGGGGAGACTCAACAGACCTTCCAGAGACCAGTACTTGTCCCCGCCTTCTCTTTCCTCCTTCTATGCCCCGTCCTTTCCCTCAGGCAATCAAAGAGGAGACTCAACAGACCTTCTCAGTATCCAGTCCTGGACCCCGCCTTCTCTTTCCTCCTTCTGTGCCTCGTCCTTTCCCTCAGCCAATCACAGAGGAGACTCAACAGACCTTCTCAGTGTCCAGTCCTTGACCCCGTCTTCTCTTTCCTCCTTCTATGCCTCGTCCTTTCCCTCAACCAATCAAAGAGGAGACTCAACAGACCTTCTCAGTGTCCAGTCCTTGACCCCACCTTCTCTTTCCTCCTTCTCTGCCTCATCCTTTCCCTCAGCCAATCAAAGAGGAGACTCAACAGACCTTCTCAGTGTCCAGTCCTTGACCCCACCTTCTCTTTCCTTCTTCTATGCCTCGTCCTTTCACTCAGCCAATCAAAGAGGAGACTCAACAGACCTTCTCAGTGTCCAGTCCTTGACCCTGCCTTCTCTTTCCTTCTTCTATGCCTCGTCCAGCTCTAGTCTAGATTCTCTCTATCCCACCATGTAGCCCTTTCTTTCCTGTCATCCCCCGCTGTACCCGATCCTCTATGAAAAATCTCCTCTGTTGCTTAACATCCACGTTTGTGAGAGGAGCCCCAAACAAATACGTTCAAGACTGACCTGTCAGCTTCATTAACATGGTCAGTAAAGTTCCTGTGGAGTGTCAGTCCTGCAAGGACATCATGGAGCTGTACATGGAGGCCATTATGGAGCTGTAGAATGAGGACATGGTGAAGCATTACATCAAGGTCCTTACAGAGCTGTACATCAAGGTCCTTATGGAGCTGTACATCAAGGACATTACAGAGCTGTAATCACATGACATTATAGAGTGTATTGTGGAGCTGTACATCACAGTCTTTGTCGTTTGAGTCACTTCAAACCTTTTGAGTAATGAATGCAGGAAATGTCACTCCAACGTCACGATTCAGAAACAAGGTGAGTTTATTGGCGTTAAGGTTTAGGTACCAATTTCAAGTCATCCCTTTGCCTCCAAGCTTCCTTCTCCGAGAGGATGGGGATGGCACGTTTAGGTCACCAACGCCAAGTGACCACAAGGCTTTAGTATTCATACACCGCACACTGCGCTTGAAAGCAGTGGCCTGGTGAAGAGGACACACACCTTCCATGTCTTCCATGTTTGCAATGCACATGTGTGCATTATTCACATGTGCAAGTGAAAGTAGGTGTGACTTACTCTTGACTTACTCCTTTATTTCCAGGAAGTCATACCCACTCATGAAAAAGGTTTTGTGAATAAAATCCAAGGAGATCAAGCAATTTGCTCAGAAGCACCCATTTTGGATCGAGCATCGAAGCTCTGCTTAAAAATCCGATCTCTAAGATCCAAAGAGCGGAGTTTGGCCATTAGAGCAAAAGGCCGCCTCCCACCCTCTTCCTCAATAAATGTGGGTCGATGAAAAGCTCACGAGGGAGGTGTAAATGAAACGGCCTCCTGTAGTGATGGGCAACCAGGGTCATCTTAAAATGGAGAAGACCCCACTTGTTGGCCTGTGCTTCGATGTGTGCATTCTGCAGTGCATTGATGTTTGTTCAGAGCTCTTGAGGCTGTGTTGCAGATATGCTTGGAACGGCCAAGTGGAAGCACATCTGGTTGGACCTGTATGTCTTTGACTGGTCATGGGGCTGGGGCTCTATCGATCTCTGACTTTGTAATCTATCTGTGTCCAACCTGGGTGTAATTGATTGCCTATTGCTAAAGGCCAAACAGTTTACATCCCAATTAGACTTGCACAAAGCTTCCCTATTGGCTTGGATTCATTGAGCCCAAGATCAAGAGTCGAACAGGAGCAGCAGAGGGCGGGGGGGGGGGGGGGAGGGGGGTGTTGGGAAGTTTGATGTTATGGGCGCAGCACTGCATGGCGTGCTGGCTACAGATTCCCAGCCTGCACCTTCCAGGCATGCTGCTCAAATGGATGGAAATGGTTTAGAGGACTAGTGACTGAAAACAATGTCCATTGTAGAAGCTTCAATGCTGGGAGTGGACCTTAGTCCTTCCTGGATGTGACGTAGGACGTAAGAGTTCAAGGGTCACAGGTGCTGCATTACAAGAGAAAAGAGAGCTGGCTAGACGATGCACAGTAACAAGCGCAACCCGAGCCTGCCACAATTTTACATCTGTTACTGACTGTGGAGAAATGGATGGGTGGGGGGGAGTTTTCTGCAATATATAGAGCTTCCTCGTAAGAGTAAAACAGGTTCATTTACAGCTTCAAAAGGGTGGGGTGCTGACGTGTGAGGACACTCAGTGGAAGGGCTGCAAAGCATGTTGTGGACACATCAGGTCTCGAAATATGCTGGCCATGGGCCTGTTGTAAATTGGGGTATGGTAATGTTGGGACAGAAATGTCCACTGAATGGCAAACAGAAGAGTACCCGTGCCATGAGTGACCTGCTGCATATGAACCTGCTATTCTAAGTCCAGATTCAAGCTAGCCTGGCTGATGAGGGGTGTTATCCCAAAACTGGCCCCAGGATGCTTGTTTCCGGTCCAGGGAGGACCTGGGTTGGCAGTTCGGGCTGGACTGTTCCCATGCAGATCAGGGTCAAGACTTATTTGCACATGGATGGGGCCGAATGGGGGTGGGATGGATAGCAAAAGAATGATGGACTGGGGGTGAGTGTCTGATTTGTTCCATAGTCCATCCATCATTTGTGTGACTTTTGCTTTCTCGCCCTAAGTGCGCGGGTATGCCCAGAAGTGGGTCCCATGCTGTTCATGACACTGGATTCAGGTTAGTCCTGGCTGATGAGAGGTGATAACCCAAAACCGGTTCCAGGATGTTTGTTTCTGGTCCAGATAGGACCTGCCTTGGCAGTTTGGGCTGGACTGTTCGCATGGAGAGCAGGGTCAATACTGATTTGCATATGGCTGTGTCTAAACTGGGGTGGCAAAGTGAGCAAACAAAGGATGGATTTAACCCAGATCTGTGACTGGGGGTGAATGTTTGTATTGTTCAGCATTCCGTCCATCATCTTTTCTTTTTGCTATTTGGTGTGCCTTGGCATCAAGCCAATCAAGAGTATGCGCAAATGCCTAGGCCTGTCCCTGGTACTGCAATGTCCAAAACTTGACCTGCAGGGGGCACCAAAGTGCACCCTCATACCGTCCATACAGAGTCAGACTGGGATAGAAAACATGTACTGGTACTAAATTAAAAGTGCCGCCTATTAGAAACTCAGGGCTGTTTTAACTTGTAAATAGACACAGTGTAAGGGGCATATTAGCAAGGAAGTGGCGGAGAGAGGCGTAAGGCTTCTTGGCTTAACGCCTCTCTCCGCCACTTCGGAAAGGCAAGGCTGCACCATATTATGAAGGATATTGTGCAGCCTCTCATTTCCCCCTGTGATGGCGCTAAGTTTTACAACTAAGCGCCAATGCAGGCACCCTTGCCCCAGAGTGCAAGGGTGGCTGCGAGCAGGGAAGTTTGTTTATGTACAGGAAGGTGTCCCTTCCTGCACATAAATAAAACTAAAATGCCAGTTTTTAACTTATGTGTGTGCTGCTTCATGCAGCACACATGTAAGTTACAAAATAGCATTTTTAAAAAAGGTTTGTTTATGTACAGCAAGGGACACCTTCCTGTACGTAAACAAACCTTGGCATTTTGCTTTTTTCAGGTGTGCTGCACAAGGCAGCACACATGGAAAAAGCAAAAGAGAGGAGAAATAAAGCATTTCTCCTCTTTTCGCCATCTTAAGACCAGGATTTTCCTGGTCTTAAGTTCGGCGCGGCCACCTATTATCACCACCGTTTATAATAGGTGGCAGCGTCCAATTCAATGGGTGTTGCAGAGGAACGCCCACCGCAAAACCCACTGCACGCCCCTTTCACACTGAATTTAGCGTAAAAGGAGCACTATTATCAAGGCAGCGTTAGGCCACTTAACATGGTTTTAAGCCACGTTAAGTGGCTTAACCCGCCCTTGATAATAGGGAGCTGACCCTATCGCCACCACAACGTCACAAAAAGTGACGATGTGGTGGGGATAGGGGCTTGATAATATGCCCCTAAGCGTCTTGCACGATATGTGCGACTGCATGGATTTGCAAGTGCTGCAGGCAATGCCTGGGTAATATCAGATACTTCAACAGTACAGAACCAGCCCACCAGAGCAGAAAACAGGCCCACAAACAGCCAGAAACCAGCCCACCAGAGCAGAAAACAGGCCCACAAACAGCCAGAAACCAGCCCACCAGAGCAGAAAACAGGCCCACAAACAGCCAGAAACCAGCCCACCAGAGCAGAAAACAGGCCCACAAACAGCCAGAAACCTGCCCACCAGAGCAGGAGACAGGCCCACAAACAGCCAGAAACCAGCCCACCAGAGCAGAAAACAGGGCCACAAACAGCCAGAAACCAGCCCACCAGAGCAGAAAACAGGCCCACAAACAGCCAGAAACCACCCCACCAGAGCAGAAAACAGGCCCACAAACAGCCAGAAACCTGCCCACCAGAGCAGAAGACACGCCCACAAACAGTCAGAAACCAGCTCACCAGAGCAGGAGACAGGCCCACAAACAGCCAGAAACCAGCCCACCAGAGCAGAAAACAGGCCCACAAACAGCCAGAAACCTGCCCACCAGAGCAGAAGACAGGCCCACAAACAGCCAGAAACCTGCCCACCACAGCAGAAGACACGCCCACAAACAGTCAGAAACCAGCCCACCAGAGCAGGAGACAGGCCCACAAACAGCCAGAAACCAGCCCACCAGAGCAGAAAACAGGCCCACAAACAGTCAGAAACCAGCCCACCAGAACAGAAAACAGGCCCACAAACAGCCAGAAACCAGCCCACCAGAGCAGGAGACAGACCCACAAACAGTCAGAAACCAGCTCACCAGAGCAGGAGACAGGCCCACAAACAGCCAGAAACCAGCCCACCAGAGCAGAAAACAGGCCCATAAACAGCCAGAAACCAGCCCACCAGAGCAGGAGACAGGCCCACAAACAGCCAGAAACCTGCCCACCAGAGCAGAAGACACGCCCACAAACAGTCAGAAACCAGCTCACCAGAGCAGGAGACAGGCCCACAAACAGCCAGAAACCAGCCCACCAGAGCAGGAGACAGGCCCACAAACAGCCAGAAACCAGCCCACCAGAGCAGGAGACAGGCCCACACACAGCCAGAAACCAGCCCACCAGAGCAGAAAACAGGCCCACAAACAGTCAGAAACCAGCCCACCAGAGCAGGAGACAGGCCCACAAACAGCCAGAAACCAGCCCACCAGAGCAGAAAACAGGCCCACAATCAGCCAGAAACCTGCCCACTCGAGCAGAAGACACACCCACAAACAGTCAGAAACCAGCACACCAGAGCAGGAGACAGGCCCACAAACAGCCAGAAACCAGCCCACCAGAGCAGAAAACAGGCCCACAAACAGCCAGAAACCAGCCCACCAGAGCAGAAAACAGGCCCACAAACAGCCAGAAACCAGCCCACCAGAGCAGGAGACAGGCCCACAAACAGCCAGAAACCTGCCCACCAGAGCAGAAGACACGCCCACAAACAGTCAGAAACCAGCTCACCAGAGCAGGAGACAGGCCCACAAACAGCCAGAAACCAGCCCACCAGAGCAGGAGACAGGCCCACAAACAGCCAGAAACCAGCCCACCAGAGCAGAAGACAGGCCCACAAACAGCCAGAAACCTGCCCACCAGAGCATAAGACAGGCCCACAAACAGTCAGAAACCAGCCCACCAGAGCAGAAGACAGGCCCACAAACAGCCAGAAACCAGCCCACCAGAGCAGAAAACAGGCCCACAAACAGCCAAAAACCTGCCCACCAGAGCAGAGGACACGCCCACAAACAGTCAGAAACCAGCTCACCAGAGCAGGAGACAGGCCTACAAACAGCCAGAAACCAGCCCACCAGAGCAGAAAACAGGCCCACAAACAGCCAGAAACCAGCCCACCAGAGCAGGAGACAGGCCCACAAACAGCCAGAAACCTGCCCACCAGAGCAGAAGACACGCCCACAAACAGTCAGAAACCAGCTCACCAGAGCAGGAGACAGGCCCACAAACAGCCAGAAACCAGCCCACCAGAGCAGGAGACAGGCCCACAAACAGCCAGAAACCAGCCCACCAGAGCAGGAGACAGGCCCACACACAGCCAGAAACCAGCCCACCAGAGCAGAAGACAGGCCCACAAACAGTCAGAAACCAGCCCACCAGAGCAGAAGACAGGCCCACAAACAGCCAGAAACCAGCCCACCAGAGCAGAAGACAGGCCCACAAACAGCCAGAAACCAGCCCACCAGAGCAGAAAACAGGCCCACAAACCCATACCCCAATCTGTGAGATCAGCCCTTCGGATACTGTCAGACTGCCCTAAAGGACAGTCTGACCCTGCAGGCATAGGTCTACTATCCGTGCCCTCTGTAAGTCACGTGAAACAATGGTGGCAGCGATCTGAGTTTCTGTGGCTCATTAGTGTGACCCACCTTTTTCTCCATGTCAAGGAGAGCCTGGTACACTGACCCCTCTCAGGTACAGATCCTCAGGTCTGTGCGCTGACACCTCGGGCCCCAGCTAGCTGGATGCTACTAAGCCTTCTTTATATCTCACAATGACAGTCAGATATGGGATGGTCGCAACAAAGCCCACCCCAGCAGATCTCCACGGCACTTTTCTCTCCAATCTACGTCTGCGCAGGACCATTAACCTTTAAACAAAAGAAATCGGAGTGGACGACCCAGTGCAGTAACCAGCTAAGTGGATGATGATCATAAGAAAAACCATAAAGGGACTCGCAGAGCTGATCGAAGCTGTCAGATTACTGAAAACTATAAACCACGCACGTATCTCTTGCACCTCTTCAAACACCACCCCGCTAACTGCTGCATCCCATGACACGATAACCACACCTCAGTGGTCTTTACACACGACATGGACACACGTCCCACGTAGAATCAAGAACTAGGACGATACCATTCCAACCACGCACCCTGCATGGAGTAGCATGCTACCCATGTAGGCATCGCTTAAGTGCCCAAGGGGTGGTGAGCGATATATACATTTTGCCATAGGATACACTACAGAGATTCTTCATTAAGCTTGTGAGTCAGTGTGCGCTGGTGGTGGATGACTTTGGACATCCACCTATAAGGACCTCAGTTCACGGCAGATGGAACAATGCTCACCCTTCTTCTTGAGCTGAAAGTCACTCTGTTGGTTTTTAAATTGCCTTTCTGCCATCGTGGAAGAAGTTCTGATCGACACATTGTGCTTGTCACTGCTCTGTGGACAGACGCAAGAGGACCCCCCTCCTCTGCTAGCTGGGGAATTAGGAAAGGGCACAGGTTCTCTCTTAGACTTCTGATCACCTGGCCTGGGTCTCTGGCATATAGGCATCCCTCATCCTGCATGTGGCACACAAGTGGCAGCCCACTTGATGCTCAAAATATGAGGAGGTGCTCAGGCCAGTCTGTTTGCACACAAACAGAAGTGCACTGGCTTCACATTTTCTTCCAAATGGACTTAACATGAATGCCCCTAATATGGACCCAGCCATATGCAAATCAGTCTTGACCCTGGTCCTCATAGGAACAGTCCAGCCGGAACTGCCCAGCCAGGTCCTCCCTGGACCACAAACAAACATTCTGGGACCGGTTTGGGGTATCAACCCTAATCAGCCAGGCTAGCTTGAATCTGGACCTAACCCAGATTTGTGACTGGGGGTGAATGTTTGATTTGTTCAGCATCCCGTCCATCATCTGTTCTTAAGCACAACAAATAGTCATGATAGCAGGTTCACGTGCAGTAGGGCACTCATGGCAGGGGTACTCTTCTGTTTGGCATTCTGTTCTAAGATTACCATACTCTAATTTTCATCAGGCCCATGGCTGGCATAGTTTGAGATCTGATATGTCCAAAACCTGCTGTGCAGTCCTTCACTGGATGCCCTCACATATCAGCACCCCACCGTTTTGAATCTATAAATAAACTTGTTTTACTTTTATAAGGAAACCCAGTTGCTTTTTTTGTGCAGTTTTATATAGCACCAACACCACCCAAAGGTATTGGAGCTCTATACATCAGATTTATATAGCGCCAACACCACCCAAAGGTATTGGAGCTCTATACATCAGATTTATATAGCGCCAACACCACCCAAAGGTATTGGAGTTCTATACATCAGATTTATATAGCGCCAACACCACCCAAAGGTATTGGAGCTCTATACATCAGATTTATATAGCGCCAACACCACCCAAAGGTATTGGAGCTCTATAAATCAGATGTATATAGCGCCAACACCACCCAAAGGTATTGGAGCTCTATACATCAGATTTATATAGCGCCAACACCACCCAAAGGTATTGGAGCTCTATACATCAGATTTATATAGCGCCAACACCACCCAAAGGTATTGGAGTTCTATACATCAGATTTATATAGCGCCAACACCACCCAAAGGTATTGGAGCTCTATACATCAGATTTATATAGCGCCAACACCACCCAAAAGTATTGAAGGTCTATACATCAGATTTATATAGCGCCAACACCACCCAAAGGTATTGAAGCTCTATACATCAGATTTATATAGCGCCAACACCACCCAAAGGTATTGGAGTTCTAAACATCAGATTTATATAGCGCCAACACCACCCAAAGGTATTGGAGCTCTATACATCAGATTTATATAGCGCCAACACCACCCAAAGGTATTGGAGCACTATACATCAGATTTATATAGCGCCAACACCACCCAAAGGTATTGGAGCTCTATACATCAGATTTATATAGCGCCAACACCACCCAAAGGTATTGGAGCTCTATACATCAGATTTATGTAGCGCCAACACCACCCAAAGGTATTGGAGCTCTATACATCAGATTTATTTAGCGCCAACACCACCCAAAGGTATTGGAGTTCTATACATCAGATTTATATAGCGCCAACACCACCCAAAGGTATTGGAGCTCTATACATCAGATTTATATAGCGCCAACACCACCCAAAAGTATTGAAGCTCTATACATCAGATTTATATAGCGCCAACACCACCCAAAGGTATTGGAGTTCTAAACATCAGATTTATATAGTGCCAACACCACCCAAAGGTATTGGAGCTCTATACATCAGATTTATATAGCGCCAACACCACCCAAAGGTATTGGAGCTCTATGCATCAGATTTATATAGCGCCAAAACCACCCAAAGGTATTGGAGCATTTTACATTAGCACCCGTGACTTTATTTTGTGCAATTTTATATAGCGCCCACACAACCCAAAGGAATGGAGTGCTTTACATTAGCATCAGGTACTTCACACAGGAACACATTCATTTTTTTAGGCACGGAGATATTAAGTGATTGGCCCAAAATCAAGCATGTCAAGCTGACGCCGAAACTTGAACCCGGTTTCCCAGCTCCATAGTCAGCAGCTCTGGGCATCATGCCACATCCTCTCCCGAAAAGACACCATATCATCTCACTGGCCTCAGCCTCAGTCCCACATTTTGTGATGACCAATAAATCAGCTAATCTCCTCATTCCTAAATACCACAAGCATTGGCAAAACCAGTGGATTTCCCCTGTATGAAATCTATTGTTTTCAGGTCTTGACTAGACAGCGCGTGCACTGCTCAGCTAGACAGCGCATGCACTGCTCAGCTAGACAGCGCATGCACTGCTCAGCTAGACAGCGCATGCACTACTCAGCTAGACAGCACATACGCTGTCTCTAAGAGATGTGTTGTGTTCCATCTGTGGGCTTACAGGCCGCCCGTTTCCAACCATTGGTACACTTCATCGTCACTCTCATTTTCTGTGATGCCATCCGTCATGGCATGCGTGCGTCTAGCCCTCTTCTGGTGTTTGGCCCTCCAAATGTGCCTGGACCCAGTACTTGTCTCCTTACACTGCTCCCCATTTGCAGAACTGTTTTTTTCTTTGTTTTCAAGCACTAAATAGGAGAACTAGTGCTTTCAGGTGGTCTCCTTTGTACACATAGACACGTACAACTAAAACGCATACGCATGTACATAAACAAATGCATTTCTTAAGAAGTTGTTAAAATAAGAACAGAACTTATTTATTTATTTCTTTTGCACAATCCAATGGTATTGGAGCGATTGCTCCGTTCTTAGTCTTGCCATAGCACGAACATGAGACGATGGTATTGGAGTGCTTTAAGTGCCCACCAGTTACATTCTACAATGACATCCATTTTTGTCACTGATCCTGCTTCAATTAAGATATTTTCTCCCCTTTCATTGTTGCTTCCTCCAACCCCCTCCCGTAGCTGCTTGCCCTTCTCCCTAATTGCTTCTCTGCTTGAGCACCAGCCCACTACCTTCCTCATCGCTGTTGCTTTTATGTTTTTTTTTTTGTTCAATCCGATGGCATTGGAGCACTCGTTCCGTCCTCCATCATGCCATCATACCAGCTGATGGCATTGGAGCACTCGTTCCATCCTCCATCTTGCCATCATACCAGCTGATGGCATTTGAGCACTCGTTCCGTCCTCCATCTTGCCATCATACCAGCTGGTGGCTTTGGAGCACTCGTTCCGTCCTCCATTTTGCCATCATACCAGCTGATGGCATTGGAGCACTCGTTGTGTCCTCCATCTTGCCATCATACCAGCTGGTGGCTTTGGAGCACTCGTTCCGTCCTCCATCTTGCCATCATACCAGCTGATGGCATTGGAGGACTCGTTCCGTCCTCCATCTTGCCATCATACCAACTAGTGGCATTGGAGCACTTTAAGCACTCCCCAGTTATATTACGCAATTACACTTCATTGTCGTAGGCAGGGGAAAGCGTAAGTGATTTGTCCAGAATCATAAACTGTTCAGCAGACCCTGAGATTCAAACCTGGCTCCCCAGTTCTCCCGTCAGCAGTTCTTGTTGTTATGCCACATCCTCACTTCATTTCAAACCTCCTCAACTGTTTCTCACTATTACTTCCACATTTCAGCAAGACTCTGTCAACACAGCACAAGCATTGGCAAAGCCAACAGATCTCGGCAATGCCTGAGCTCTTGGCCTTGTCAATGTGAATGTCTTTCAGCGATGTTGTCTAGTAGCACATCTGCTGTTAAGCCTGGATGAAAGTCACTGAAAAAGTGAAATGATGCCGCAAGGGCAGACCACATTGCAGCGCTTTTTTGTGTTAGGAGGGGAGGACAATAAACTCAACATGGGAGGCGAAGAGACTCGGAGTTGGCTCAACATCCTGTGATTCCGGGCTTTCAGTGGCTTTCAGCCGTGCTGAACAGCCGGTGTGCTGCCTAACAACATGGCTAAAAGACTTTCACATTGACACGGCCAACAGCTCGGCATTGCGGAGACCTATTACTTTACAATGCTTGTTTTTGCCTTGTAGTCCGCACTACCTTCCGTCCCATGCGTGAAGTATGAACTTCTCTACCAAGCTTCCCACTCACCCCCACCAGGCATAGCTTGAAAGCAGCCTGGGTCCAGGAGGACTCAAGTTTACACCCCTCTCCCATAGCTCCAGGCAGTGAGCACACAGTGTGCCGGTGAGCTGTGTGTGTTTGCTCAGACGGAGTTTGCACCAGGGCAAGGTTGAGTAAAGTCCAAAGTCTGTCCCAGCAGTCTGATCTCCACCCTGCTTTACTGCACGTGTTTGTAGGGTACTTGCTGTGTTCCGCCTGTCGGTGTTTGCACTTCAGACACTCGTCACCTGCCTGGGCACTGCATGCTGTGTGTCTGCCAAGGTCACTGTAGGCTGGCAGAGACTTAGGCCTATAAAACTGGAACAGGGTTTCAAATGAGCATGTTTCCCCATACAATCTACCCAACACCTTCCTTAGCTGAATGTCCACTGGCCCCAAACAGGTTTTCAAATGTTCATCCTTCCCCCATACAATGTACCCTGACACCTTCCCTGTCAGAATGCCCACTTGCCCCAGAGTTTCAAATGTGCACCTTCCCCCATACAATGTACCCCAACACCTTCCCTATCCGAATGCCCACTACCCCAAACAGGGTTTCAAATGAGCACCTTCCCATACAACCTAGCCCTACACCCAATGGGGGATGGTACCATTTGAAAGTGGTGGGGCGTAAACATTTGTGATGAGTGACCGGTGGTGAGCGAGCGAGTCCGACCGCTATAAGGGGAGTTTGAGGGGGTTCTCTCCCAGAAAAATGTTGAAAAAAGGAACAGGCAAATAGCACATTTTCAAAGAGATTTGAGAAAGCAAAAAGGTTAATAAGGCAATTGTGAAAGTGTAGTTATGACATCAATAAAGAGATTTCATATGATAATGATGTAGGTAGCTGCTTATTCAGTATAACCACAAAACCTCATAACAGACTTTGAGCATTTAATGCTGAGTACGTCACAAATGTACTTATTTATTTAATAAGTGAATTTCTTTATTATTATTTGTTTTTACTACGCCCAGTCGGGGCCTGGCAACTTGCAGAAAAGAGCTGCCGCCTCCGTCAGCCAGCTCAGCACACTCTGCTGACGAAAGGTCACGAGTGCGAAGCCGGCAGGGCCAGCTCGGCCGTTCATCCTTCCAGTAGGGCTACTACTACTACTCAAAATAATAATTGTGTGTCATTAGGAAGCAATTTTTATGGTAACTATCTTGTAAAAGCACACACTTTACATCATAGCTGTTAGCCCCTTACAATACCTCTCAACAAGCATTTGCAAAGCAATAGGTCTCGCATTGATAAACTTTGAGCTATTGGCATTGCAAATGATAATGTTTGTTATTTTTTTTGTTGATTAACAGTAGCATTGGTACTAAAACATATTCCACAAAGCATGGAAAGGCTGCAGTACCACAGGCTGTTCCTAGGTGTGCCTGTGGAGTTGTAAAGGGACCTCTATTAGCCACATAAGATACGGCACCATTAATGCAATTACAAATAGAAAAATTGCAGCTGAGCAAATGTTTCCATTTTTTTAAGTGAGGTTTTTGCTAGCTTGCGTTTTAAAAATACCATTTAAAATAAACAACAATGGTGCATTTGTTAAACTCAAGCTAACAAAATCTCACTTCTAAAAATATGAATGGAAATGTATGCTGAACTGCAATATTCTTTTTATAATTGCATTAAGGGTGCAGTACCTTATGTGGCTAATAAATGCCCCTTTACAACTCCACAGGGATACCTAGTAATAGCCTGTGATACTGCGTCCTTTCCTTGCTAAGTGGAATTATTTTTTTTAGTTATGCTACTGCTCGGATATTTTTTTAACCAAAAAACAAACATTAGCATTAGCATTGGCAATGCCAACATGCTCAACCTAAAAACCATCTTCTTGTTCTCTCTGCCTTTGCAGCCCAGTCCCCAAAGTCACACTTCAGAAACGCATTTAGCGCTAAGCTGTTTTAAAAGCTCAAATTCTGCAGCAGCTAAGAACTTTGTAGCGCTGAGTACTATGTGTAGGCCCGCACGTCACGCGGGCAATTAACAATTTATTTGGAGGGAATGCCCTTGGAGATGCGCTATTCCTTTCTCTCAGTATGAGCTTATTTGGACTTTAATATTTGCACAGCAGTCCGCATGAAAAAAAACATGGTACTTTCATGTTAACTTGGAACGCAAAATTGTTCTTGTGTGTAAACATAAACGAAGGGGTTACACCTGAGCCAATATCGGTTTACAGCCTGTTAACGTACATTGACAGGCTGACACCATTTAATGTTTGAGAACACACAGACAGTGGAGTAAGGGTAAAGGGAGCGGAACTCGTCATAACAACAACAATAAAAGTTCAATGATGTTTCTGAATAGTGCTTCATCCCACACGTCTGTTCTTAGCGCTATAAAAATAGAAGTTACTAGTGTATGTACCCGCTACGGCTAGTCTGCTTGCTGATAACTGTCCTGGGCAGAGGTCGACTCTACACCCGCTGATAAGTATATCTTTCTTTCCAATCAAATAAGTAACATAAGCACGGCTTCCTGCAAGTATCCACCAGCCTTGGGAAAACAGGAACTTCCGGAATCCTGGTCTGACGTCATGGCGTGTAGCGCAGCTTCTCCAAAAGAGCAGATGAAAACGACTCTAACCAGCAGGATGGCTCAGTGAGATGAATGCTGACTGCCAGAACTGGTGGTGAACTCAAGGGTCACTTCGACGGTTTGTGCGCGGCACAGCACATAAAACAAACCTTCTGCTCCCACCACCGAACAGAGGTGTTTGATGTTGAGTGTGGAGCCTGTCCCTTTAACTCCTGCACCCCCCCCCAACCCTCTCACTCCGACTTTTCAACGGGCAAGAAACATTCCCCAGGAACAATAAGGCGCAACAAAAATAGACCCTTCCGTCCTCAGAAGAAATCGCAGTTTGGTGTGCCGCAGGGACCTCGCCTGCCAAAAGGTTTCTTGTCTTTATGGGGCCATGTGTTAGGCCCCATAAAGATAAGAAACCTTTTGCGACCAACGCAAAGCAAGCAAGTCCGTCCAAATGGGACGGCTCAAAAAGCCAAGCAAAAACGTCATCGACACCTCTGTTCCAATGGCTGGCCACCGTTTAGCATAAACGGTGACGCCAGCCAATGGAACAGAGGGGCGGGGCTTAAAGCCCCTTACAGAAAATACTCTGTTAACACTAAATCTCGCCAGCGAGACTGCACATGTGCGCAGCCTACGCCAGGCGAGACCTAAAAATATTAATTGTGTATGGGGAAGCTTCAAGTGGTTCCATCAATTAAAGCCAAGACAGGCTTCCAGACACCCTTTACATTTGCAGAATGACCAGTTATGCATATTTCTTTGCAGGAAGTAGGCACACTGCCAAGGCTTGTTTAGCTATCTGCCCTTCCTCGGCTTCACAGCACAGCCAGAGGCGCCTTCCACTTCCACATTGCAGCTGTCGGGACTGCGTGCCCTTAGATCCGCCCCCACCACTGGATCACACAAGGCGATAACAAGGCTCGGCCTCGGAGTCAGGACAAATGCGCCTCGAGCCGGCCACGGCAGAGGTCACGAGGTGTGGTCTCTATCTGGTCTCATCCCTAAGTTTGCACCCTTGTGCAAACAACGTTTGACGCACTTAGAGGGGAGGGGTTGGACACTCACACAGCTGAGGAAGGACGAACTGCGGGGTGATGTTGAAACCGGCCGTAAGGGCAGGGTACAAGTCCTACAAAAACAAGAAGTGGGGCACTTACCTAGTTAGGAAGAAGTATGCAAGTGACATCACGGCATGTGACATCACGACACGTGACATCAGGGCGCGTGACATCACGCAGATGACATTATAGCGCATGACATTACATGTGGCATCACAGGAATTGACACCATAGGAAGTGGCATCACAAGCTACGACTTTAATATGTAAGTGTGATATAAAGACACCAACACATCTGACATTCTTACAGCGCATGCATATCTCATGAACAGAGCCTGAACAAAGTGAAAAGATGCCTCTCTTAAGTGTGTGTGAAGTGCTAACCCTTGTTTCCCCTCTGCTGCATTTGCATCAGGTGTGAGGCACCTGACTGCTCCCAGCCAGGAGACTGGAACAAAAGGAGGCCCGATGACCCCTCAGACTTGGCCTTTGTTATGGACCCAGCAGGAGTTTAAAATAAGAAAGCCCCCTCCCCGCCCACAGGTTGTTGCTTGTTGCAGATGGAAAGCAGCCAACGTGCAGGCGCTGCTGAAAGTGTCCCGGTGTAAACTACACCAGGACGAGTTCAGCACATTATTCAGTGGAGCCCAACTTCTTGGCAGGGTGGACGGCGTTTCAAAAAAAATAGTGCTTGGACGCCGTCCCCCACGTGTACCCCTGATGGCATTAAATGCCGAACCCCCTTCTAGATGATTAGATTAGCGATCAGTATCTCATTTTCTCAAGCAGAGTTCTGGCAGCAGCAGGGTCTGAGACAGCGTCTCAGACAAATCTGTAGCAGCATACACATTGGGTGGGTGACGAGTCGGAATGACGGATCTGACAAGTCAGACAAAGTCTCTAGCTAACTTACCTCAATTATACTATTCTATATTCATGTACCACCCACAAAAATTGCAATATTCATGTTTCCCCCTATTCTGATTGGTCAGGGCGAGGAGGACAGTTCATCACGCCATATAGAGGCCTCTAGTGCTCATGTCGGGCTGGCCGGAGAAAGTTAGCCGTCCAACCCGACATGCACACTTTGGGCCTAGGTGCAAAGCACTCGTCTGATGTGTGCTCTGTGCTCGTGTTCGGTCCATCAAAAGGGAAACCCTACCCACGTCCCAGCCGCTGACCCCTTGGCTGAAGGCTGACTGCTGCTGGACATGAATGGAAATGATGAAGTGTTTCCATTTTTTTTTTTAAATAAAGTAAAATTATATGAGCAAATAAAAGGGTGGGGGGACATCTGAGTAGGGCAACGCCCCTACGCTCAAAGGCAGGAACCGCCCCTGCCTACACCTCCCCTATCTGAATGTCCACTAGCCCCACACAGGGTTTCACATGTGCACCTTCCTCCATACAATGTATTCCGACAGTTTCCCTATCTGAATGTCCAGCAGCCCCTGGGGGTGTCTGTTAGACCTCGGTACCCAGTACCCTCGAGGGGACAAGCAGCAAACCACCTCTTGCCACATCAAAGCATCACAGTGACGTGCCACCCACAGTGATCCTTACCAGGTAACATCCGGGGCCAGTCCTTACACGGGCGCCCCCTGCTGGGTGGTCCTGCCAGAGGGATGGAAAGAGAGTCATTCATTCCATATAATTCGGATAACACGCCCAGCAATAGCATTCAGAGTCCGACCACTGGGGTACCAGCAGCACATACCTACAGCTGCTGCCTACCACACATACACACCTGCCTAGCAGTGGGCACACACACCGAACATTCATGCAAGAAGGGCACATTCCTGGACACCACTGCATTCAAAGGCCCATTCCTTCACACTACTGACTTCAAAGGCACATTCCTTCACACTACTGACTTCAAAGGCGCATTCCTGGACACCACTGCATTCAAAGGCCCATTCCTTCACACTACTGACTTCAAAGGCACATTCCGTCACACCACTGACTTCAAAGGCGCATTCCTGGACACCACTGCATTCAAAGGCCCATTCCTTCACACTACTGACTTCAAAGGCACATTCCGTCACACCACTGACTTCAAAGGCGCATTCCTGCACCTTACTGGCTGACTTCAAAAGCAAGTTCCTTCACACTACTTACTTCAAAGGTACATTCCTTCACACTACTGACTTCAAAGGCACATTCCTGCACCTTACTGACTGACTTCAAAAGCAGTATCCTTCACACTACTGACTGACTTCAAAGGCACATTCCTTCACACTATTGACTTCAAAGGCACATTCCTAAACACCACTGACTTCAAAGGCGCATTCCTGCACCTTACTGACTGACTTCAAAAGCAGGATCCTTCACACTACTTACTTCAAAGGTACATTCCTTCACACTACTGACTTCAAAGGCACATTCCTGCACCTTACTGGCTGACTTTAAAAGCAGGTTCCTTCACACTACTTACTTCAAAGGTACATTCCTTAACACTACTGACTTCAAAGGCACATTCCTTCACACTACTGACTTCAAAGGCACATTCCTGCACCTTACTGGCTGACTTTAAAAGCAGGTTCCTTCACACTACTTACTTCAAAGGTACATTCCTTAACACTACTGACTTCAAAGGCACATTCCTTCACACTACTGACTTCAAAGGCACATTCCTGCACCTTACTGGCTGACTTTAAAAGCAGGTTCCTTCACACTACTTACTTCAAAGGTACATTCCTTAACACTACTGACTTCAAAGGCACATTCCTTCACACTACTGACTTCAAAGGCACATTCCTGCACCTTACTGACTTACTTCAAAAGCAGGATCCTTCACACTACTGACTGACTTCAAAGGCACATTCTGTCACCCTGTTGACTTCAAAGGCACATTCCTTCACATTACTGACTTCGACCGCACAAATCTTCACACTACTGACTTCAAAGGCACATTCCTGCATGCTGCTGTTTTCAAAGTCACATTCTTTCACCCTGCTGATTTCAAACCCACATTCCTGTACACTACTGGCTTTAAAGGCACATTCCTTCACTGACTGACTTGAAAGGTAAATTCGTTCAACCTGCAGACATCAAAGGTACATGCCTTCGCACTACTAACATCAAAGGCATAGGCCTCACCCTGCCGACTTCTAAGGCTCATGCCTTCACACTACTGACCTCAAAGGCTCATGCGGTCCTACTACTGACCTTAAGGTCACATGCGGTCCTACTACTGACCTTAAGGTCACATGCGGTCCTACTACTGACCTCAAAGGCACATGCGGTCCTACTACTGACCTCAAAGGCACATGCGGTCCTACTACTGACCTCAAAGGCACATGCGGTCCTACTACTGACCTCAAAGGCACATGCGGTCCTACTACTGACCTCAAGGTCACATGCGGTCCTATTACTGACCTCAAAGGCTCCTGCGGTCCTACTACTGACCTCAAGGTCACATGCGGTCCTACTACTGACCTCAAAGGCACATGCGGTCCTACTACTGACCTCAAAGGCACATGCGGTCCTACTACTGACCTCAAAGGCTCATGCGGTCCTACTACTGACCTCAAGGTCACATGCGGTCCTATTACTGACCTCAAAGGCACATGCGGTCCTACTACTGACATCAAACACACATTCCTTCACCTTGGAGACATCTAAGGCAGATTCTTTCACCTTACTGATATGGAAGCCACATTCCATAATTCAACTGACATTCCTTTACCCTACTGACATGTAAGCTGTATTCCTTCACTCAACTAACATGTGAGGCACATTCCTTCACCCTAATGGCTTAAAATGCATGCACATTCTTTCACCCTGTGGACATCAAAGGCACACTCCTTCAACCTAACGACACCTAAGGCATATTATTTCACCCTGCTGTCTTCATAGGCACATTCCTTCACACTGCAGACATCTAAGGCACATTCCTTCGCACTGCAGATATCTAAGGCACATTCCTTCACACTGCAGCAATCTAAGGCACATTCCTTCATTCTATTGACATTAAAGGGACATTCCCTCACCCCACTGACGTCTAAAACATATTCCTTCATCCTACTGACTTGGCAATCTAAGGTACAATACTTCACCCTACTGATATCAAGCATTGACAAACTAAACCAGGCACCGATCTACAATGAAAACCCCTTTAGAAAAGTTAACCTGCACTCCCGAAGGACTGCTCTGGAATAACAACAGGCCCATGCCGGTCTGATGGCCCAGTGGATAAATTTATCCACTCCAGGAGTCTACGTTTGACCTTCAATCACAGGTTTCAATTCCGGTAGGTCTACTCAACCTTTCATTCTTGGACACTCATTCTTTCTATCAATCTATTAAACAAGTGGGGTACAATGGTACAGTGCATACAAATACACATCTGATGTTCAGATGCAGCGCTTACAGATATAGGCATTAGATACTGGGACCACCCAGACTTACAGATCCCTGGACACTTCAACCCTTTAGATACAGGGAGCATGTAGACCCACAGATGCTGCCGTTAACAAGCCTTCCAGATAATGGGGCTAGCCAGCATCACAAGTACCTGACCACAGCCCTGTGGATACTGGGCCATCCAGCCCTGCGGACATAAGAGCTACACAGCCCAGCACCATAAGAGTCACACAGCCATGTGGATATAAGAACCACACAGCCCTGTGGATATAAGAACCACACAGCCTGTGGATATAAGATGCACACAGCCCTGTGAATATAAGAGCCACACAGCCCTCAGGATATAAGGGCCACACACCCCTGTGGATATAAGAGCCACACAGCCCTGTGGATATAAGAGCCACACAGCCCTATGGATATAAGAGCCACGCAGCCCTGCGCCATAAGAGCCACACAGCTCTGTGGATGTAAGAGCCACACAGCCCTGTGGATATATGAGCCACACAGCCCTGTGGATATATGATCCAGACAGCCCTGTGGATATAAGAGACACGCAGCCCTGCGTCATAAGACCCACACAGCCTTGTGGATATAAGAGCCACACAGCCCTGTGGATATAAGATCCACACAGCCCTGTGGATATAAGAACCACACAGCCCTGTGGATATAAGAGCCACACAGCCCTGTGGATATAAGAGACACTCAGCCCTGTGGCTATAAGAGCCAAAACATCCTGTGGATATAAGAGACATGCAGCATAGCGAACATAAGAGCTGCTTAGCCCTGAGTATATAAGAGCCACACCGCCCTGTGGACAAAAGAGCCATACAGCCCTCTGGATAGAAGAGCCACACAGCCCTACAGATATAAGAGCCATACAGCCCTGTGATTATAAGAGCCATACAGCCGTGCAGATATAAGAGCCACACAACCCTGTGGATATAAGAGCCACACAGCCCTGTGGATATAAGAGCCACACAGCCCTGTGGATGTAAGAGCCACCCAGCCCTATGGATATAAGAGCCACACAGCCCTTTGCATATAAGAGCCACACAGCTCTACAGATATAAGGGTCATACAGCCCTGCGATTATAAGAGCCATACAGCCCTGAAGATATAAGAGCCACACAAGCATGTGGATATAAGAGCCACACAGCCCTGTGGATATAAGAGCCCCACAGCCCTGTGGATGTAAGAGCCACACAGCCCTATGGATATAAGAGCCACACAGCCCTTTGCATATAAGAGCCACACAGTTTTACAGATATAAGAGCCATACAGCCCTGCGAATATAATAGCCATGCAGCCCTGAAGATATAAGAGACACACAGCCCTGTCGATATAAGAGCCACACAGCCCTGTGGATATAAGAGCCAAAGAGCCCTGTGGATATAAGAGCCACACGGCCCAGTGGCTATAAGAGCCACCCAGCCCTATGGATATAAGAGCCACACAGCCCTGAAGATATAAGAGCCACACAACCATGTGGATATAAGAGCCACACAGCCCTGTGGATATAAGAGCCACACACCCCTATGGATATAAGAGTCACACAGCCCTTTGCATATAAGAGCCACACAGCTCTACAGATATAAGAGCCATAGAGCCCTACAATTATAAGAGCCATACAGCCCTGAAGATATAAGAGCCACACAGCCCTGTGGATATAAGAGCCACACAGCCCTGTGAATTTAAGAGCCACACAGCCCTGTGGATATAAGAGCCCCTCAGCCTTATGGATATAAGAGCCACACAGCCCTATGGATATAAGAGCCACACAGCTCTACAGACATAAGAGCCATACAACCCTGCGATTATAAGAGCCATACAGCCCTGAAGATATAAGAGCCACACAGCCCTGAAGATATAAGAGCCACACAACCCTGTGGATATAAGAGCCACACAGCCCTGTGGATATAAGAGCCACACAGCCCTGTGGATATAAGAGCCACACAGCCCTATGGATATAAGAGCCACACAGGCCTTTGCATATAAGAGCCACACAGCTCTACAGATATAAGAGCCATACAGCCCTGCAATTATAAGAGCCATACAGCCCTGAAGATAGAAGAGCCACACAGCCCTGTTTATATAAGAGCCACACAGCCCTGTGGATATAAGAGACATGCAGCCCAGCGTCATAAGAGCCACACAGCCCTGTGGATATAAGAGCCACACAGCCCTGTGGTTATAAGAGCCACACAGCCCTGTGGATATGTGATCCACACAGCCCTGTGGATATGAGACACGCTGCCCAGCGTCATAAGAGCCACACAGCCCTGTGGATATAAGAGCCACACATACCTGTGGATATAAGAACCATGCATCCCTGTGGATATAAGAACCACACAGCCCTGTGGATATAAGAACCACACAGCCCTGTGGATATACGAGTCACACAGCCCTCTGGTTAGAAGAGCCACACACCTCTACAGATATAAGAGCTGTACCGCCCAGAGGACATAAGAGCCACACCACCCTGGGAATATAAGAGCCACACAGCCCTATGGATATAAGAGCCACACAGCCCTGTGGATATAAGAGCCACACAACCCTACGGATATAAGAGCCACACAGCCCTGCAGATACAAGAGCCACACAGTCCTACGGATATTAGAGCCACACAGCCCTGTGGATATAAGAACCACACAGCCCTGTGGATATAAGAGCCACACAGCCCTGTGTATATAAGAGCCACACAGCCCTGTGGATATAAGAGCCACACAGCCCTGTGCATATAAGAGCCACACAGTCCTGTGGATATAAGAGACATGCAGCCCTGTGGTAATAAGAGCCACACCGTCCTGTGGATATAAGAGACATGCAGCACAGCGGACACAAGAGCAACACAGCCCTGTGGATATGAGAGATGCAGCATAGCGGACATAAGAGCCACACAGCCCTGTGGATATAAGAGACACGTAGCTCAGCGGACATAAGAGCAACACAGACCTGTGGATATGAGAGATGCAGCATAGCGGACAAAAGAGCCACACAGCCCTGTGGATATAAGAGACACGTAGCTCAGCGGACATAAGAGCCACACAGCCCTGCGGATATAAGAGCCATACAGCCCTCTGGATAGAAGAGGCACACAGTCCTACAGATATAAGAGCCATACAGCCCTGCGATTATAAGAGCCATACAGCCCTGAAGATATAAGAGCCACACAGCCCTGAAGATATAAGAGCCACACAAACCTGTGGATATAAGAGCCACACACACCTTTGCATTTAAGAGCCACGCAGCTCTACAGATATAAGATCCATACAGCCCTGCAATTATAAGAGCCATACAGCCCTGAAGATAGAAGAGCCACACAGCCCTGTTTATATAAGAGCAACACAGCCCTGTGGATATAAGAGACATGCAGCCCAGCGTCATAAGAGCCACACGGCCCTGTGGATATAAGAGCCACACAGCCCTGTGGATATAAGAGCCACACAGCCCTGTGGATATATGATCCACACAGCCCTGTGGATATAAGAGACACGCAGCCCAGCGTCATAAGAGCCACACAGCCCTGTGGATATAAGAGCCACACATACCTGTGGATATAAGAATCACGCATCCCTGTGGATATAAGAACCACACAGCCCTGTGTATATAAGAACCACACAGCCCTGTGGATATAAGAGTCACACAGCCCTCTGGTTAGAAGAGCCACACAGCTCTACAGATATAAGAGCTGTACCACCCAGAGGACATAAGAGCCACACCACCCTGGGAATATAAGAGCCACACAGCCCTATGGATATAAGAGCCACACAGCCCTATGGATATAAGAGCCACACAGCCCTGTGGATATAAGAGCCACACAGCCCTATGGATATAAGAGCCACACAGCCCTGCAGATACAAGAGCCACACAGTCCTACGGATATTAGAGCCACACAGCCCTGTGGATATAAGAACCACACAGCCCTGTGGATATAAGAGCCACACAGCCCTGTGTATATAAGAGCCACACAGCCCTGTGGATATAAGAGCCACACAGCCCTGTGCATATAAGAGCCACACAGTCCTGTGGATATAAGAGACATGCAGCCCTGTGGATATACGAGCCACACCGTCCTGTGGATACAAGAAACATGCAGCACAGCGGACATAAGAGCAACATAGCCCTGTGGATATGAGAGATGCAGCATAGCGGATATAAGAGCCACACAGCCCTGTGGCTATAAGAGACACGTAGCTCAGCGGACATAAGAGCCACACAGCCCTGCGGATATAAGAGCCATACAGCCCTCTGGATAGAAGAGCCACACAGTCCTACAGATATAAGATCCATACAGCCCTGCGATTATAAGAGCCAAACAGACCTAAAGATATAAGAGCCACACAACCCTGTGGATATAAGAACTACACAGCCCTGTGGATAAAAGAGCCACACAGCCCTGTGGATATAAGAGCCACACAGCCCTGTGGATATAAGAGCCACACGGCCCTGTGGCTATAAGAGCCACACAGCTCTACAGATATAAGAGCCTTACAGCCCTGCGATTATAAGAGCCATACAGCCCTGAAGATATAAGAGCCACACAGCCCTGTGGATATAAGAGCCACACAGCCCTGTGGATATAAGAGCCAAAGAGCCCTGTGGATATAAGAGCCACACAGCCCTGTGGATATAAGAGCCATCCAGCCCTATGGACATAAAAGCCACACAGCCCTGAAGATATAAGAGCCACACAGCCTTATGGATATAAGAGTCACACAGCCCTTTGCATATAAGAGCCACACAGCTCCACAGATATAAGAGCCATACAGCCCTGCAATTATAAGAGCTATACAGCCTGAAGATATAAGAGCCACACAGCCCTGTGCATATAAGAGCCACACATCCCTGTGGATAAAAGAGCCTCCCAGCCTTATGGATATGAGTCACACAGCCTTATGGATATGAGTCACACAGCCCCATGGATATAAGAGCAACACAGCTCTACAGATGTAAGAGCCATACAGCCCTGCGATTATAAGAGACATACAGCCCTGAAGATATAAGAGCCACACAGCACTAAAGATCTAAGAGCCACACAACCCTGTGGATATAAGAGCCAAAGAGCCCTGTGGATATAAGAGCCACACAGCCCTGTGGATATAAGAGCCACACAGCCCTATGGATATAAGAGGCACACAGGCCTTTGCATATAAGAGCCACACAACTCTACAGATATAAGAGCCATACAGCCCTGCAATTATAAGAGCCATACAGGGATGTATGACGTTACAACGCACACTTTTACAACGCATGCACTTACAACGCATTTTTTACAACGCATAATCCATTACAACGCATGACATTACAACGCATGACACTACAACGCATTTTTAAAAAATACCTTTACAACGCATTGCCATTACAACGCATACTACCTTTACAACGCATACCATTACAACGCATTATATTAAATTACATTTAAGGTAAGTATTAGATAGTATAGGGGTAAAAATTACTATTCTAACTCCAGGGGGTGCAACAGTAGGGTAAGTGTTGGATAGTATAGGGGTAAAAATTACTATTCTAACTCCAGGGGGTGCAACAGTAGGGTAAGTGTTGGATAGTATAGGGGTAAAAATTACTATTCTAACTCCAGGGGGTGCAACAGTAGGGTAAGTGTTGGATAGTATAGGGGTAAAAATTACTATTCTAACTCCAGGGGGTGCAACAGTAGGGTAAGTGTTGGATAGTGTAGGGGTAAAAATTACTATTCTAACTCCAGGGGGTGCAACAGTAGGGTAAGTTTTGGATAGTATAGGGGTAAAAATTACTATTCTAACTCCAGGGGGTGCATCAGTAGGGTAAGTGTTGGATACTATAGGGGTAAAAATTACTATTCTAACTCCAGGGGGTGCATCAGTAGGGTAAGTGTTGGATAGTATAGGGGTAAAAATTACTATTCTAACTCCAGGGGGTGCATCAGTAGGGTAAGTGTTGGATAGTATAGGGGTAAAAATTACTATTCTAACTCCAGGGGGTGCATCAGTAGGGTAAGTGTTGGATAGTATAGGGGTAAAAATTACTATTCTAACTCCAGGGGGTGCATCAGTAGGGTAAGTGTTGGATAGTATAGGGGTAAAAATTACTATTCTAACTCCAGGGGGTGCATCAGTAGGGTAAGTGTTGGATAGTATAGGGGTAAAAATTACTATTCTAACTCCAGGGGGTGCATCAGTAGGGTAAGTGTTGGATAGTATAGGGGTAAAAATTACTATTCTAACTCCAGGGGGTGCAACAGTAGGGTAAGTGTTGGATAGTGTAGTGTAATATTATGCGTTGTAATGGTATGCGTTGTAATGGTAGTATGCGTTGTAATGGAATGCGTTGTAAAGGTAGTTTTTAAAAATGCGTTGTAGTGTCATGCGTTGTAATGTCATGCGTTGTAATGGATTATGCGTTGTAAAAAATGCGTTGTAAAGGTAGTGCGTTGTAAAAGTTGCGTTGTAAAGGTTGTTCCCCGCCATACAGCCCTGAAGATAGAAGAGTCACACAGCCCTGTTTATATAAGAGCCACACAGCCCTGTGGATATAAGAGAAATGCAGCCCAGCGTCATAAGAGCCACACAGCCCTGTGGATATATGATCCACACAGCCCTGTGTATATAAGGGACACGCAGCCCAGCGTCATAAGAGCCACACAGCCCTGTGGATATAAGAGCCACAGAGACCTGTGGATATAAGAACCACACAGCCCTGTGGATATAAGAACCACACAGCCTTGTGGATGGAAGAACCACACAGCCCTGTGGATATAAGAGTCATACAGCCCTCTGGTTAGAAGAGCCACACAGCTCTACAGTGATAAGAGCTGTACCGCCCAGAGGACATAAGAGCCACACCGCCCTGGGAATATAATAGCCACACAGCCCTACGGATATAAGAGCCACACAGCCCTGCAGATACAAGAGCCACACAGTTCTACGGATATTAGAGCCACACAGCCCTGTGGATATAAGAACCACACAGCCCTGTGGATATAAGAGCCACACAGCCCTGTGGATATAAGAGTCACACAGCCCTGTGGATATAAGAGCCATACAGCCCTGCAATTATAAGAGCCATACAGCCCTGTGCATATAAAAGCCACACAGTCCTGTTGATATAAGAGACATGCAGCATAGCGGACATAAGAGTGACACAGCCCTGTGGATATGAGGGATGCAACATAGCAGACATAAGAGCCACACAGCCCTGTAGCTATAAGAGACACGTAGCTCAGCGGACATAAGAGCCACACAGCCTTTGGATATAAGAGCCATACAGCCCTACAGATATAAGAGCCATACAGCTCTCTGGATAGAAGAGTCACACAGTCCTACAGATATAAGAGCCCTGCGATTATAAGAGCCATACAGCCCTGAAGATATAAGAGCCACACAACCCTGTGGATATAAGAACTACACAGCCCTGTGGATAAAAGAGCCAAACAGACCTGTGGATATAAGAGCCACACAGCCCTGTGGATATAAGAGCCACACAGCCCTGTGGATATAAGAGCCACCCAGCCCTGTGGCTATAAGAGCCACACAGCCCTTTGCATATAAAGGCCACATAGCTCTACAGATATAAGAGCCATACAGTCCTACGATTATAAGAGCCATACAGCCCTGAAGATATAAGTGTCACACAACCTGTGGATATAAGAGCCACACATCCCTGTGGATATAAGAGCCACACAGCCCTCTGGATATAAGATTCACACAGCACTGTGGATAGAAGAGCCACACAGTCCAGTGGATTTAAGACCTACACAGCCCTGCAGATACAAGAGCAACACAGCCTTGCAGATATAACAGCCGCATAAGCCTGTGGATATAAGAACCACACAGCCCTGTGGATATAACAACTACACAGCCCTACGGATATTGGAAATGCCAGATTTACAGACACAGAGAACTGCTAATCTACAGATACTGCAGCCAGACAACCTTACAGGTATGGGGACCACCAAGCTTTGCTGAGGCTGAGAATGTCCAACCCTACAGATAGAGGGTCTCCCTGACTTTACAGATCCCGGGACCACCCAAACCTACAGATATAGGGATCACATTACCTACAGATTCTGGGACCACCCAGCCATGCAGATGCTGAAACTACCTAACCCTACCGGTGCTGGAATCATCTAGCCCTCTGGTTGCTGAGGCCATCCATCTCTACAGGTATAAGAGCTGTTCAGACTTACTGATACTGAGGCCAACCTGCTCTACGGATATAAGGACCATCCAGCCATACAGTTATTGGGACCGCCCAGCCATACAGATACTGGGACCACCCAGCCCTACAGATCCCAGGGCCACAGATCCTTAAATATGCAGGAACCATCCAGACTTGTGGATACAGGGACCACCCAACCCTACGGATACTGAGGTCATCTACCTCCACCAATAAAGGGGGCACCCAGCCTTTTTATTACTGAGGTCATCTAACTCTACAGATATAGGGGCCACCAAGCCCTACAGATATTGGAGACCCCCAACCCTGCATATACTGAAGCCACACAGCCTTGAATATGCAGGAATCACCCAGCCTTATGGACACTGGGACGACCCAGTCCTACGGTTACTGAGGAGTTCCTCTACAGATATAGGGGAAGTAAGAAAGTAAGTAATCTTTATTGTATATAGTTAATTAAAACCATTACAAAAGTACAAACGAATATAAACGCTCATTTTTCGAAGGTAAGTAAAAGCTGGTTGATTAGGAGAATTGCGAAAGAACACAATAAAAAAATTAAAAAGCGCTCTTTTTTCAAAGGTAAGTAAAAGACTAGGGCATTTACAAGTGAAAAAGCTGATACACGGATTGCTCAGGCCGTTTAAACCCAATGACCTCTTGAGCTTTTGCCAAAGGCCGACTTTTTGGCTGTTCTCAGGTGAGGCAGTTTGTTGGTGGTTTATTGCAGTGCGTGTGCTTTTGCTGTGCCAAAAAAGAAGTCAGGTGAGTCGCGGTTGAAAAAGGGGCTTCCAGGCGTGAGGAAAATAGAAAGCACCCAGTGCTATGGTTGGACCCAGAACCTAAGAAATGGCGAGCTGTTCCATGCAATAGTCCTCTAAGGTACTGGTCTCAGTTCAAGCTCACGGCGGCGTCCGTTCCGTGCCCGAAGTGCAGTTGTGTATATCATTTTTATGTCCCCCATTAGGTGAGGGCATCCAGAGGCTTTCCAGAAGTCTTTCCTGCACTTGACAGTTTGTCGTCTATCAGTGCTAGAAATTGTACTAACGTGCAGTGTGTCGGTGGATAGTCTGGTTTGAAACAGGCTGTCGCGGCTTGTCTCCGCGTGTGGGTCCCACGCTGGTTGAACTGCTGTTTAAGCATACGAGACATGTCCCCCATCAAGCTGGTGCATGTGCACATCAAGTGTGCCATGTCCTCGATTTCGTTGCCGCCCAGGCGGCAGTCTAAGGGCATTTGCCCCCTCAGCCATGGCGGGAGGTGTGGGATAGCTGGCAGTTTTCCTAGTTGATGTTTCGGGAATCTCTCCTTGATGATCCTGGAGTATCCCAGGCTGAAATATGGCTGTGGACTAAGTGTTGTGTAGCCATTGATTGTCATCCAGGCGGGGCTTCTCGACGTGAAGGTGTCTTTGTCTTCTACTAGGGAGAGGCTCTTTTTGAAACCTGAATGTGTAGTTGGGACTTAACAGGCCTTGGTGAGTCCAGTATTTGTGAGACAGTCCTGCAGTATTTTGCTGCGGGTGATGCTTTCCTGAGCGGGAGCTCTTGCCAGAGTAGGTGGTTTAAGCTGTTTCAGGAGGCGTTCCTGACTTTGTGCCAGCAGGTTATATAGGCTCCTGTCTTGCTAGCTGTTGTTTTGCGAGGCCGAATTCCATCCAGATCTGTGCTACGGAGGTGTGTGTTGGAATGTTGAACATGCTTCTATAAACCCTGATTAGTATGCTGTCTAGGGTTTTGAGTCTCTTCCTCTTAGGGCTTCACTGCCATATGTAATGGTGGGCAGAATGTTGGCTTATGAAATCTGGAGGAGAGGTGAGAGCCTCGGGCCTATCAGCTTGGATTTTAAGTGCCTCAGAGTTATTGCAAGGGCCATCCCTTTCCTTTTTATCCGTCTCCAGCTGGCTAGCAAATTGGCCCCCATTGACGATGGCTACCCCTAAGTATTTATGGCTGGTTGAATTCTGAACTTGAGTGTTGCCCAGGTACCAGATGTGGTTTTTTCTTCCCTGTTTCTTTTTATGGACATTGTCTTGGTTTTCTCAAGGTTTACTTCCAGGAAGTTGTCTTTTATTAATAATAATAATAATAATAATAATAATAAAAGGGCTTGTAAAGCGCCTGGTTACACCAGCTAGTGTGTCCACGCGCTCCGGCCCTTGAAACGCTTACGGTAGTGCTAACATTGAAGCAGGCTGGCTAGTGGCTCTATATCCGGAAGAGCCCTGTCATTAATTTTTTCCGGAACAGGTTTTCAGACTGTTCCACCCGGAGATCCTGGGAAAGAGCGTTCCGCTGTTTAGCGGCTAGGTAGCGAAAGGATCGACCCCCCATTCTCATTCTTTTAATTACTAGGATTTGAACCTGTCCCGACCCCCAGGATCGTACGGTCCTGGTCGGTATGTAGGGGGACAGGAGGTTATGTAGGTAATTCGGACCCTTTCCCAGCAGGATACGTTGACTGATGCATAGAGCCTTAAAGAGAATTCTCTCCTTTACCGGGAGCCAGTGTAGATTCGCTCGAGCAACCTTGGAAGAGGCTCTTCTATCGAGCATCAGGACTAGGCGGGCCGCCGCGTTCTGCATGCATTGTAGCCTCTGAACGCTCTTGCTACTGGCTCCTATGTACAGCGCATTCCCATAGTCCAAGCGGGAGGTTACCAGTGCATGGACTAACGTTTTCCTGGCAGCTACAGGGAGCACATCTTCCGAAGGCCTTTCATTATTCCGAAGCACTTCCCTGCCACCGTCCTGGTGTGGTGGTCAAAAGAGAGCTTAGAGTCTAACCACATCCCCAGGTTCTTTACCTGATCATTAGGAGTGGGGTTGGTACCCAGAGTCTGCGACCACCACCTCGGTGACCATATCGAGGGAGCCTTACCCACAATCAGGACCTCTGTCTTACAGCAGTTCAACTTTAGGCAATTGATCGACATCCAGACAGCCAGCTCCTGTAAGCATGTGGAGAAATTGGTGGCTGCCTCTTCATGAGATTGGGTTAAGGATACTACAAGTTGTGTGTCATCCGCATATGACACGATACTAATGCCGATTTCTCTTTTTTTATTTTGCAATCTTTATTGAATAATTTTTTCCCTATTACAACACACAAACCCACCGCATAGCCCAACCCCCACCCCCAGCTCAGATTCTATTACATTGGATATTGGTCCAAAATAACACAATGGGAGGAAAAGAGAAAAATAAAACAAACAGTTATGTTCAATAAAGAACGTAACATAATGCGAGACTGTAATTGGTATATAGACAAGTATGACTTACGTATTTCCCCATTGTCTCTGTGACCATTGCAAAACAGGATCCCATATTGCAAGCCCTTTCTTGCGCTTACAATAGCCCTTTTTTCTGTAGATGGCTACCCCTAAACTACAGGTGGCCAACAAACGTGATCTCCATTGTTGAAAAACTGGCGCATTTGTATCAAACCATGCATAATCTGAAGACAGCCATAGCCACAAATGACAGCCCTTGCATATATTTCGGTCTTGGAATATTGGCAACACCTAACATAATCTCTTCAACATACATTTCTATTCTTGTATTAAAAACTTCTGAGAGAAAGGCTGAGATATCAGTCACTACTGATGTTAATGCAGTGCAGGTAGCAAAAATATGAACGCTGTCGGCTTCAGCTAGGTCACATCTAGGGCATGTGGTTCCCTTCCCAGTCCCCCATTTAGCGATCTTATAGGGAGTATAATATAGAAAGAAAAAGGTTTTGTAGAACTGAGCCTGCAGCTTAGTAGACATTAAAATGGACTGATATAATAAGAAGGATTGATGGACAATTTCCCCAGACACACCAAGTTTAACCTGCCATTTAGTTATGTATTTGTCAAGATCATCGGAGTGCCGAAGAATCAGTTGTTCATAGATCTCTCCTATTTTGAGACTAGTCTTCGAAGCCATATTCTCCATTAACTGAACCTTTTGGAATGATACCCCCCCCCCTCTTTTTAAGAGAAAATCCCGAATTTGCAAACATTTTAAAAAATCCCGTTGATCTAAATTATATTCCAGCTGTAATTCACCAAAAGATTTAATTCCTAATGTCGTATAAAAACATACAAGTTGTGTAATCCCATTCAGTACCCATCTTTCCATGCATGAATCATTGAAGACCCCAGGGAGATGACTATTTTTATAGATTAAAGTGTAATAAGATAGTTGTCCAATACTGGTAAGTTTTCTAACGGAATTCCAGGTTTTATAAATACCAAATATGGACTTAAATTTTATTTTTTTAAAGTAACTATCGTTGAGATGACGCCACAAGCAACCTCTGAATTCATTTCCTAATAACAGCACTTGTGGTGTTGGAATATCCCCTTCGCTGCTATGTGCTATAGTAAATAGTAACTTGTTGCAATATTTTAAGATGGTAGCCCAATAATATAATTTAAAATTAGGCAAGTTCATGCCCCCTCTATCTTTAGGGAGGGTAATAGTTCGTAAGGCTCTACGTGGTTTCTTATACCCCCAAATGAATCTAGAAAACATACTATCCATGTCTTTAAATACTTGTGATGGAAATTCTAGACAGATTGATCTGAAAAAATATAGGAATCTTGGCAGGAAAAGCATTTTTATCAAGTTGCACCGACCCACAATAGATAGATGAAGATTGTTACTCCTAATCAAATCCTTTTTTGTACATTGCATTAATGGATCGATATTATCGTTAACTAGATTCTCTATTTTGGCCCTTATACCCACGCCAAGATATATGGCTTTCTCGGTAACCCGTGTATCAGTCATCTCAATTTTACTGTTAAGGATGATCTGAGTTTTGGTTTGATTAAGTTTATAGCCAGATATTTGGCCAAAAATATTAGCTTCCTCTTCAATCACCACGACCGAAATCGCTGGGTCACTGGTAACCAATGCGATATCATCCGCGTATGCTAACGTTTTTGTGGCCTGGTCTCTTATCCAGATGGATGGTATCAATGCGTTGTTATCCAATCTTCGGATAAATGGGTCAATATATATAGCAAATAAAAGGGATGAACACGGACACCCCTGCCTTGTACCTCTAGTAATAGACAATGGTGCTGATATTGACCATTCACCATAACACCAGCAGACGGATCCTTGTACAACATCTGTACAGCTGTAATAAAGGGATCCCCGATACCACATCTAGCCATAACTATCCACAGATATTTCCAGGAGACCCTATCAAAAGCTTTTTCGGCATCTAAAAGTATAAGTGCCATAGGGTCTCCTGAAACTTCACACCAGGACTCTACTGAATCGTTGTTAGGAGCAGAGGTTCTATCAAGAGACGATAACTCTTTGAAAATTATAAATAGCTGTCTAGAGGAATTTTCGGCTTGTTCTATCTTTGTGTTATAGTATGCGGCTCGAGTTTTCCTTATTAGTGAGTGGTAGTATTTGAGACTGGTTTTATATATGGCCTTCCTATTCTCTGAGAAGTCTTCTCTCCACCTTCTTTCCAAACGCTTGCAAGAAGACTTCACGGTCCTTTAGTTCTTCGTTGAACCAAGGTGCGGATCTAGACTGTCTCCTCGGAGCACTAGTGGCCCAAGGAGCCACACTGTCAAGTGCCTCACTGATCCGTGTTTCTAGTGCACTGCAGGCAGTTTCTACATCATTCCCTCCAGGTGGCCCCCCCTGCAGTAGGGCGTGATTGAAATTGGATGTTGAAAAACTAGCCCATTTCCTCTGAAGTCTCCCTGCACCTGATCTTTTCACAGCTGGAGTCTTGGGAATCATAGAGCTAAAAGGGATCATGCAATGGTCTGTCCATGGAACTGCAGTAGGAGTTTCAACCGTTAGCTCTCCCCAGTTGGCGAAAATGGGGTCTAATAAATGTCCGTGTCGGTGTGTCGGGAGAGGGGATTGTAACACTAATTGTAGTGCGGCCAGCTCTTGACAGAGCTCTTGCGCTGCGACATTATCTATGTCGTCAAAGTGTAGGTTCAGGCCACCTAGTACCAGCACTTTGGCATATCGCAGTGCCAGTTGTATTACATGTTCGCTGAGACTGGTAGCGAATTGCGCGATCGGACCAGGTGGTCTGTAGATTAGAAAACCTTTCATGGTGTAGTTGTTGTTTGCCACGATAGTGAAAAAACCTGCCTCGCTGGTTTCCACTGCCACCATCTCCAGGGAGCATTCTATCAATAGTTTATGGATCATCCCCCCCCCCTCCGTTCATTGGGCGATCCAGTCTAACGATCCCATAATTCAGAGGGAGGGCCTCAAGGATTTCAGGCGCAGAATCCTCGTCTAACCATGTTTCAGTTAGAAACATGATATCTGGTTGGTGATCAGCAAGATGGTCATGAAGCTCTTATTTGTGCTTACTTAGGGATCCGCAGCTAACCAGTATCATTTGGAAATCTTGCTCCTTTTTAGTTTGTTTCTGGTTTATCTTCATTGAATAGGGGCAGTGAATGCATTTTTGCGCACTGAGACCTATCTGTATGCTATGCGCGCATGAATTAGGTATGGGGGGACATATGTATTCATGCAGAGTCTTTAGGAGGCGTTGCATTCACACTTGCGTGTCGCTGACTAGAACTACATCATTGGCATATAAGTTGCTAGATAATGCCTTACCACAGATCCTTGAAGCGTGTGCATTGCATAAGTCAAGGGTCTGTGCCAGGTCTGCCATGTAGAGATTGAATAGGATTGGTGAGCACACAACGTGTTTGAGCCCTTTAGTACAAGTAGGGATGCGCCTTGGCAGGTGTGTACCATTGCCCAGTTTTACAGGCACCCAAGTGTCTGTGTGTAAGCATATTAGCATGTGTAGCAGCGCTTGTGGGATTTTCCAACGTGCCAGATTCTTCCAGAGTCTAGCTCTATCTATGTTGTCGAAGGCCCCCATGAAGTCTATAAAGCAGAGGTGGAGTGTCTGTTTTGATGACTTTGCCTTGTCCATAATCAGTGACAAGGTCAGAATGTTGGTTATAGTCCCTGCATCTTTAGAGAAGCCATTTTGGTTGAATGGTATGGTTTCTTGCTCTGCTGCCCATGTCTGAAGTTCTAATAGGGTGCCTGCAAAATATTTGGCTTCATTGTCAAATAAGGCAACTAGGCGATAGTTCTTTGGAGCAGACTTTTCTCTGCTTTTTTAAGTCTGGGCGGTGAACTCCGCTCCTCTCGCGGAATTTGCGGAGTTTTCTGCACTCCACAATACGCGGAGCTTGCAGAGTTTCAAAAAATTCGCGGAGCGGAGGTTTTTCCCTCGCTCGTGTTCATCAACGTCAAGTTGGAGAGCGCGAGTGAGGAAAATCCACCTCCCGGCGAGATTTGTACTTGTTCGCGATCGTCAACATCAAGTTGGCGAGCACGAGCATGGAAAATCTACCTCCCGGCGAGATTTCTCAATGCAGGTGGTCATATTTCTCATTGTGAGTGGTTGCGTATGCTCGCGACCGCTCGCGTTGAAAAAACGTCCGTTTACGTGGAGAAAGCTGCCACTCGAGTAAAACTCTACTTGAGCAGCAGAAAGGAAGCAGCGCATGCTTGCGCTGTGCATGGTGCCGTTCTCAATGATTGCACAGTGCGGTCAAGCACCTGGCATTGAAATTCACCACAAACTGCATTTATCTAAAGAAACTATGCCACTTGCGGAGCTCTGCATAGCGCGGCAAAAAAATGTTTTCACTTTACAGAGTTCCACGTAGCGGAACTCCGCGAACTCCGCCCAGGCTTATTCTTTTATAGATGATAGCAATGATCGAGCCTTTGCAAGAGGCAGGTAGTTGTCCCAGTTGCCTGGCTTACCAAAATAATGAATTTAAGGACGCAGTTCAGTAGTCGGAGTCTTGCTTGAAGAGGGCAGTAGGGATCCCATTTGGACCTGGTGCTCCTTCCCTCCTGCCTTTGGCAATCTGACGTTTGATAGTTGCAATCTGGGATGAATCGTCAACTTCCTTATAGTTTATAGTAATTTCGCTGGTGTGGCTTTTCTGGAGGTCCTCTTTTGTATTAGGGCTGAGTTTTGCGGTTCCCAGCCTTCTCCCGCTTTGTTGGTTGGAATGGGTTGACGGGAAGTCCGACCATAACTCTTCAGTGATGTATGATGCTACTCCTCCATGTGATGGGCGCATTATTTTATTCGCCTTGGCCCAGAATCGTGCACTATTTTTGGTTTTGGTGTCATGTAAAAGTTTTGCCCAAAGCTCCTCCTCCGTGGACTTTTTGTGTTCCCATTTCAGCTTTTTAAGTGTTTTCCTCTGTTGTTGTAGTGATGATATGAGGTTCGGGTCTTTAGGTTTATGCCTCAAGAGTCTCAGCTTCTTTTTATTGTATTTTTTTTATGTCTTTTAGTTTATTCCATTGGGCTCTGGCAAGCCGACCTGTTTCCATTGGGTCATGTGGCGGCCTGTATTTGACTGCTGTTGAAAAGGTACTTGATAGATTTGTGGTACATTTTTCCCATTTGCTTATGGTGCAGGCTGTGTGTTCAGGGCCAGACTGGGAACTGAAAGCAGCCCTGGCCAATTTTGCTAGGCCAGCCCCTGTCTGGTGAGTAGCGAGCGTAGCAAGCGAGCCTGACCAGTACTAGGGGGGTGGGGGGTCCTCCCCCCAAGAAATGTTTGGAAAAAGACAGACCAAAACAGTGCATTTTACAGCACATTTTTCATTACATATTTAATTGTATTAACTTTCAAAGCACAGTAAATAATAGATGATGACCTTAAAGAGCAAAAGGTTTATGGTGCTCGTACAGAGAGCACCAAAATTAGACATAAGAGTAGTGAATCAGAGAGCACAAAGTATAAGTGAGACCAGCCCCATACGGTGTGTAGCGAGCAAGCGCAGTGAGCGACCACTACTAGGGAGACTTTGGGGATTTCTCCCCCAAGAAAGCTTAGGTGACAGAAACCAAACAGTTACCAAAGTTGCTTCAGTAGCCTCAGCTGCTTGAGAGTAGGACTCCAGGAGTCAAAGTGTAAGATTGGAAACTGGTATCTAAAAAGCCACAGTGCGAAGGAGCACAGGGGTCTGAGTGGGAGCAGAGACAAACAAATGTATAGGATGTGGAGAAGTTACATGTGTGTAGGGACCCTTCCATAGCAGACATTTTCAATCTCTTATGGGCAATCCTGGAAATCTGAGAACACCTGTGGCATGTTTTGCCCTCTGAATACATGCGTCAACCTAGGCAGGATGGTAGTTATACACTGACTAACTGTCACATATTTGAAATGACACTCATAATTACGCTGAATTCATGTAAAGGCTACACATGGCAACCTGAAACCTTGGCAGCTATGCTGTTGGTGGAGAAGTTACGGCTTAACATCACGCCAGGTGAGCGTTGTAGGGGAAGGGAAATCCTTTAAAGAGTAATTTTCTCTCTGGATTTCCCTTCTCTTTTTGAAACTCAGGAGCAGCAACATTGTTGTGGTGTCACCAGGGCTTCATGTGGAAGCTTTTCTATATCATATACAAGTCATAGTTGCTGCCTATTTATCTTATGCAACTAACAACCATTGACAAAGGCAATAGTCCTGACTTGTAGGTATGATGTTACTTGTTATATCATATATCCGGATGCAATGACAGAAACAGAAAAATACAAGTAGGCGGCACACTATGCTAAGCAAAGACTTTTAGCTTTGTGTTTTTAAGCCACACCCTCAATGACATTGGCCACGCGCCTTTGAGAGAACCCCCCCCTGTTTTTCTTCCCACCTAAAGCCCTGACTGGCTGCATACAGAATGTTTTTAACACAGGTCTGAGTGGTCTCCAAAAATGTATTTCTTTTTTACCTGCCTACCTTCCTTAAGCAGGGCAGTTGAGTGCGAAGTTAACCGGCCTGGGAACTATCTTCTCTCTGCTCTCAGAAGGCTTCGGCGCTGGCAGACGAACTTGGGGTGGGGGCGCAGATCATTTGTCAGACGCACATCGCGCCCCTGCCAACATTAAGGCGGGTCAGGTCAGGTGCCTCATTTCCTGGTCACGAGTTTTGGTAGCGGCCTGGGCAGTGGCAACGAAAGTGTAAGTGCAGCGGCCTGTGCGCACCCTGCGCAGTGCACACGCAGGCACAGTGTAGTAGTTGGTTAACTTGGGTTGAATTTAGTAGTGCGCATGCGATGCACACACACTACTAAATTCAACCCAACTACTGGACTCTGATCTGTATCTGTGCGGGTAAAAAGCACCACTGTGTAGTGGGCTGGCCCAACGTGTTCAGGTGATGAAGTAGACATAGCAGAGATGATTTTATGTAGTTTATTGAGTCCATAAGTAGAAGTTACAGCAAGCTAGAACAAGCCCCACCTGGGGCAGCCTCCTAGCTGCTCAGCCCATCTTCCCAACTGTCTCACACACACACAGGCACACAAGCATTCCACTCACACTAACATTCTACGCGGAACACTCACACTGGCTGAGCAGCTAGGTACAGGATGAAAGGGAACATATTTACATGACCTGAAGATACTACACACTGCCATTCATGAGATGAGGTCACCTCACCAATGACAGCTGTGCTTTTTTACCTGCACAGACACAGAAGTCACAATGCACTGACTGTGCAGAGCAGAGAGACTAACTCTGTCACTCGGACTCGGAGACGAGTCGGACAGCCTTCTGATTTTGTTGCTGGGTTCCGATTTGTAAAAAAATCGGCCCCCAGTAACAAAACCGGCACCCTGTGGAAAAACCGCCCCCCACCCCTTCCGGCCTCCCAGGGGATTGCCCGCTGCCTGGCATTACCAATCCGGCCCTATGTGTGGTTGTTTTGGTTCTGTACTAGGGCTTTCACCGCTTGAAGCACCTCCCCTGTGTTTGCTCGAGAGGATTTAATTCTTTTAAGGTTGATTGCGTGACTAGAGAGAGCGCCCCCTGGTAGGAGATCAAAGGTTGGTGTAGTTGCCAGGAGGGTTACTTCCTGTGGTCGGTGGTCACTATCCCGCCTTGTCTCCATGATGCAAAGTGACTACGCTATGAACGAATGGGAGGGAGATCATGGTGTAGTCTAAAGTTGAGCATACGTTTTCAGAGTACTATGAAGCTGCAGGTGGGGAGTCTTCAGGAAATCTGCCATTGAGTGCTCTGGGGTTAATGTGCTCCAGATCGTCCAGCAGACGTCTAGTTGTTGTGCTCACTCTGCATTGGGGGGTTTTGTTTTGATCCAGAATCTTCCAGGCCGAGGACTGGGCAGTGTCTCCTCGTCTGTTGAGGATCCAAGGAGATTAAAGTTTAAGTCCCCTGAAAGCACAAGATTAGGGGTGTTGTGCTCCTTTATGTATGTCAGTAGACAATCCACAAGAAGCCTCAAATCTTTGAGTTTTTGTTTTGGGTTTATGTAGGTGTTGAAGATTTACACCTACTCCTTGTTCCCTCAGGAGCTGAGCGTGATCTTGATCGTGTTGACAATTGTTGAGGAAGAAGGCATTTCTTTTATAGTGGTTATACTGGTTGTTGGTACGTAAGTGGCCACCCCACCTCATCGGTGGCCGTATTGTGATTTCTTGGTTGCTGGCGTGTACTAGCATGTGAAGCCCTGAATTTGGAGTTGTTCGGCCATCCATGTTTCCTGGAGCAAAATTACGTCAAATGATTTGATTTACAGATTAAAATCTGGGTCTGTTATTTTGCTTTTTAGACCATTGACGTGCCATGAAAAAAGGCAAACAGTTGAGTTACTCTGTCGAGATGTCCGTTGTTTGTGCGTGTTTTGTCATTCGGAGCCCCCAGACCAGTAAATGGTCCTACTCATTCACTGAGTTTCACGGGTCCCAGGCATTTGCTGAAATGGGAGCTGGGTTTGGCTATGGCGAACGCTTCTTACCGAATCCCTTGTAGATGATTGACCCTGGGCTCCCCTGAGTACTGAGACTGGCGTTTTCCTGTTACAGCCGCTTTAGCTCCCTATGTTGGTGAGTAATGGAAAAGGATATTCTGCACTATGGCAGCGTGATATGGTTATGCCCCATGACTTGAATGTTTCATGTTCGTCAAGCACTTTGTTGGCCAGCGACGGTGATCCTCACGTGGCCTTGGTAGTGTCTCTTTCTGAGTGCGTCTCTGACTTGATAGATTCTTTTGAAAGCAGGTCAGTTGTTCTTATGTCCCTTAGAGTTGGAATAGTTGATATTACTTGCAAAATGTTGCTTCTGTTCAGGGTGTCGTGGTTCCCCTTAGACTTGAATTCAGGCTTCAGGAGCTTGGCACACTGGTCTGTATGAAGACCAGTGGAATTGTCCCTTGAGCAATCTTGCCCCCTCGGTTGCAGTCCTGATGAGCATCAGTTTGGGGTCCCGTCATCAAAGATTGTTTGCACCATCAAAGTTGGGTGATGGTTGTTGCGATGGGGCCCAGTGCCTTTCGACGGTTGACCTAGCGGCACTTCTGTGCTGTCCGCTCTTGGCACTTAACCCCCTGTGCTGACTTGCCGAATTGGGACATCCGGATTAAGCTCATAGGTGTCTGTGGTCCTTGTATCACAGCTCCTGCGATTTGTCTGTGCTGTTGTTAAGGCTGTACTTTTGTCGTTTATTGTGTAGACTCTTCGGCCCTCTTGTAAATGTAAACGTCCAGTATTTGTAAAGCGTGAACAATTACCCAAACATGTCAAGGCACTGGGGGCCGTCAGGAAGGTTAAGGGAGCTATTGCCCAGAGTCAGATGGTGCTGGGGTGATCTGCCACCAGCACCGGGGATAGAACCGTGAGCCCCCTGGTTCTGGAGTTAGCTGCCCTAGCCGCTGCGCCACACCTCTTCCCTTGTGGGGTCTCCCTGAGTGGGATGAGCCTGCACGTTTGATAGTGGGTTGGAGGAAGTACGTAGGGTTCTGAGGGCGGATTTAGGCCTCGTTGGATATCTGCACTTAAGCTTTTGTCTTCCGTGTTTGCATTGCGCTGCGTAGTGACCTCCTTTGGGTCTCTGCTGATGCGGTCGGCCGCCTGGCTGGGGGATGCTCGGTTGCTTGGTGTTTGGGGGGTTGGACTTAAATGGGTTCCAGGCATGTTTCTTTTTTTGGGTAGAAAAGTGGATATGTGGTTAATTGGGTTGATTCTGGTCTTTTGCTGTGGCCTTTCCTCCTGAATTGTCTCCTTTGTTTGCTGTTTAGGGCTGTCATGCCTCCAGCTTGGGGTGGCGTTGATCCGGTGACGGACACTTCCTCGGATGAACTTCTCATGTTTCCTGCGTGTAGGTTTCTGACAGCTGCTGTTGCCAGGCTTTGTGTTTTGAAGGCTTCTCATTCTGTGTTTGGTGGATCATTGCAAAATGTTGTATCCTTTTTCATGTCCTCAACGAGGTCGGTCAGCATGGAGGGGAGGAGGGATAGATTCTCAACAATTGGCCCGCAACCGCAGATCAAGCTTGCTTCCAGTTGGGCTTGTGTTATTAGTGTGTTAAGGTTCCCTAATTTTTCGCTTATACCTCCGACATATAGAGCTAAGGTGTCGAGGAGTGTCAATTGTATGTCCATCTTGTCTGACTGGCACTGAAGTACCTCCACTGATCGTTGCGTAGTACTTTGCAGGGAGGCGTACACATGTATCGTTTGCGATAGAACTGTGTTATTGGGAGGGTTCTCCTATTGGGGTCAGTATCCAAGTGGCCATTGCTGCATTTGTCAGAGCTAGTTGAAGGAGATCTGTGCATGGGCCCTTTTGGGGAGTCCAGCGAATAGGATGCCTCCATGTCTGCCCATTCCTGGGTGCCAAGATAGGAGAGGACTCCCAGCTCGTCCTCCCGTATCTCATGTGATCCTGCCCCTCTGCAGCTCTTAATGTGGTCCTCTTGGGATAACGATGTTGCATGCGAGTTTAGAGGGTGGAGTGGGGCCTGTGAGGGCCAAGGGGGTGGAGAACTTGTATCACTTTCTTGTGCCAAGGTTTCCCCCTGTGACTCCTTTTTGCTGTCATCCTCTGGTTGCACGAAGAGGGATTCTGGGCTATGAGGGGAGAGCTTTGTTTGTTGGGTTGATTCAGTCATCTGGATCCTCTCTTGCTTTGCTTCTGTGTATCTGGGGGGTGGCAGGCCGTGGTCGGGCGATGCAATGGTGCTGAGGTGATGTTTAGGGCGGATGTGCTGCTCCCGTCTGCGGTGTTTTCCCATATGGTACGAATGTGGGGTGCCTGGCTCTCTCTTTGGCCTGCTCCGCTGTTGCTTGGATTTATGGTGAGTGCTCCCCTTGCGGCGTTTGCCTGGCTTGACGCGATGTGGACATCGGATTGATGGAGTCCTGTAGGCATGTATCCCACTACTGGATGAGAATAGGGTGGAGCCTGCATCCTTTAGGAAGTAGAATTTGGAGTAGATTTTAGGTTGGGAAAGAGTCCGCCATTGTCCCTCCTGGTCCCCGTGGCTTCTTGGTGGCATGCCCTGTATCGCTGGGCTGAGGAAGATTAATGCTGTTTGCTGCTGTGTTCCCTCGCCTTTGACTCATGGTGCCTTCTTTTTGCCTTCTGCCAACCCGGTGGCGTGGGAGGTTGCCCCCTTGTCTTCCCTGACCTTATTGTTCTTGGCCGCCCCCATGGATACTGGAGACAGCCAACCCAGCAGATACTGAGGCCTCAAAGGTACAGGAACTACCCAGACTAACACGATACAGGAAACACCCAGCCCTTTCATTACTGAGCTCATCAAACTCTACAGATATAGGGGCTACCCAGCCCTATGGGTACTGGAGACAGCCAACCCTACAGATACTGAGGCCACACCGCCTTAAAGGTACAGGACCCACCCAGACTAACACGATACAGGAAACACCCAGCCCTTTCATTACTGAGCTCATCAAAATCTACAGATATAGGGGCCACCCAGCCCTACAGATACTAGAGACAGCCAACCCTGCAGATACTGAGGGCACACCGCCTTAAGGGTACAGGAACCACCCATCCTTATGTGATACACTAACCACCCAATGTTTTCATTACTGAGATCATATACCTCTACATATGCAGGGACCACTCAGCCCTATGGATACTAGAGACAGCCAACCCTGCAGATACTGAGGGCACACCGCCTCAAAGGTAGAGGAACCACCCAGTCTTCTGCGATACAGGAACCGCCCAGCCTTTTCATTGCTGTGGTCATCTCCCTCTACAGATATAGGGACCACCCAGCCCCATGGATACGGGAGACAGACAACCCTGCAGATACTGAGGCCACACTGCCTTAAAGGTACAGGCACCACCCAGCCCTATCGATAACTAGGGGGTTAACGCGCCTGCAGCTTCTGTGAACAGACAGTCCTGTATGTAAAGTGAGCGCCAGAGCCCAGGCATGCCGACAGTATTCAGCTCTTGGAAGTGCTGGAAGGCTGGTTCCTGGAAAAACTGGGAGGAGCCCCCTGTGGCTGCCCAGACCACCCAGCCCTCGAGACAACCGAGCTCACAGCAGCAGAGTAGCTGTAAACAGCAGCCCTGCTCACTTGGCCCGTGCCCAGGATCACACCGGCAGCCCGCACCCGAACCAGAGAGCCGGCATTATCTGAAAGTTCATCTCTTCCGCGTCTAATGTTTTTCCTTGTGTGAGTTTTCCGCCTCACCCCTGCCCGGCAAACTCCGTGTGATCCTGGGTCTGGCTCAGGGACACGTTTATCTCCTACTCTCCGAGCGGGGACTTCATATACTCACCCCATATACTCACCCGTTGTTCTTGGGCAGGTGAGAGGGGGAAACCTTCGAGCAGTCTCTACCTCCAAGGCCTAGAGCTGGGATGAAAAACATTGACGTGTCTCCTAGACATCGGAGGAGGCCTTCCTCATCAATCACCCATTGACCCTTTCCCTTCCTCCGCTCCACCTCACATTTACACCCCAGCCCCTTCTTTCCTCCCGTCCCTCTCCTTCCCCCATACTACTCACACAGCAGCATTGTCTCACGCCCCCACCTCGTCCCCATCACACACACATTAGCTGTTCTCCCCTCCCTTTCACTTCCACTTCACACCCTCACACCAGTTCCTTCACCCCCCCCCCCCACACACACATCGGGTATCCTTTTTCACCTCCCCCGGGTTTGGTGGCTTTGAGGACTGATGCGCTCACTGTAGAGGCCTGTGTTTGACCTCATGAGCACAAGTTCAAATCCCCGCGCGTCCACTCAGCCTTTCAACCTTCTGGGGTCGATGCAATGAGTACCATTAAGTTGGGTTACGATAAACATCTGTTATTCGGCGCTACGATTCCCTTGGGTGCACGTGAAAAATGCTTATATTAGGTTCCTCACCACTTCTGTTCCCCCCTTGCCCCCACCCAGGGTGCACAGAGGGGACCTCACGAAAGACCACGCTCGATAAGGGAGACAACGCTTTCACATGCGCAGCAGGTGCAGTGGCACCAGGACCCAGTGCAACACAGTTGGGCCCTACCCTAGCTCAACAGAAAACCGGTCTTTGCTTCCAGGTTGCTGTATATCCGTTACAGCCAAACTCATACTCAATTGACCCCCCCCCCCCCTCCCCACGCTCCCACCAGGCACTGCAGGAGCATTTATTCAGCCCCTCCCAGAGGCAAATGGAAGTGTACAGGCCCTCCCGTTAATGCAGTCAGCTTTGCCGGGGAGCAGAAGGAACGCACCCGGTGCGAGTAGCTGAGCTGATCGGCTCCATAGTAACACAATAGTTATATTTAATCCAGACTGGTGCAGCGCGTGCACATGCGTGAAATCCGCGCGGCGCTTTACCGATGGGAAACTGTAAGACAAGGCCCCCTCATCTGCACCCCGCCTGCACGCCTCGGCTCATGAGATCACGCACACATACTTCCCTTCACTCCCTCATTATTATGAGTTATTACCGGGGGCCATTAAGTCGTAAGAATACGTCGCCTCAAATCCCCCTGTCCAGGAAGACGCAAATGTGTGTTTTTTCCAGGATTTACTGGGTGCAGAACTGCACCCTGTAAAAGTGACAAGTAACTGCATTGCATTGTAGCGGGGAACAGCAGGGCCATTTTTGGGTCTGTTCCGGACATTGTCATAGAGTCAGAACCCAGCCAAGTATCACGCATCAGGCGTTAGACTAACGCATTTCACTGTGGTGGTCCGCATCACTGCACTGAAATACGAAGTCACGCATATTAGCGCCTCGTCAGCTGTGCCTATCAAGTGCTGTGGCCCAGTGAGCACTGGTTGCAAACACCAATTGCTGGCTGGAGGCGAGTGCAAAAAACGAAAGTGTGCCTCGCCTTGAAGTGAGGGGCATTATAAGTCATTCAGTTCAGTTGCTGGCTGGATTACGGAGTAGAGGGTTCCAAGTGTGTACGCACAAACAACGCCACACTGACTGGGACTAAGTTGTACTGGCTGCTTTCAAATATCAGCTGAGACTCAGCCCAGGCCAGCGCGGGCGGCATCATGTGACACAGCCCAGGTTGGGGCTGGATTGCGGGGAGGTCACCATCGGCGGTGCTTGGTCCGAGCAGGAACAAGGGTTGCATATCAACTGCTTAGAACTGCTCGCACTCACAGGCTCCCTTGCAGCGCAGTCTCTCACAAGAGACAAGGGGGTGATTTACCATTTCTTCACGTAGCGCACTGCAGCACCAGTAAATGCTGCGCGGTGCTGCGTGAAAAGGAGAGAGGAGGAGAGCCCCTAATTTACTAAAATAAGGCACTCTCCTCCCCTCTCCGTTGCACCGGCGCAGAAATCAGCTGCCGTGTGCCACGCAGACACCTTTGTGCCACAGTGAATGGGTTTTGTACTGGAAGGGAACCCTTCCAGTACACATGACTGTGCTTAGACGAGCCTGAAGACTTTTCCCTCTTTGTATCTATGTGCGCGCTACAGTGCAGCACACGTGCGAAGTCGGAAAAGGAAGGAGGAATTAAAGCATTTCTCCTTCCTTGCGCCTACTTTAAAGGGCGCAGTTTTCTCACGCTAAACCCAGTTTGGTAAATTGGGTTTAGCATGACAAACCATGGGTGGTTGCATGGGAACGCCGATGCTTCACCCATGGTACGCCCCCTTGGCGCTAAGTTTAGCGCAGGAAAGTAAATAGTGAAAAAAAGATTTTGCGCCGATTTGTGTCAACACGGCGTAAGATCTTAGTAAATCCCCCCCAAGGTGTCGTGTTCCATCCTCCTGAAGATGAACAATGTGTTTGCTTCATCAATCACCCGGGGGGTACAGGATGAAAGGCTCTAGCAGAGCTTGCAAAGGGCTTCTCATACTTTTGCCTTTACAGGGAGATCACGGTCAGGGCAGAACACCTCCTCGGGGAATTGAACTGAATTGCGGATTGGAAGGACTTCAGCGCTTAGAAGTTGGATCCAGCAACTTTCAGGATGATAATGGCAGTAGCGTCCGTTTAATGGGGACCTTTTTGCGTCTCTACTGGACCAGCAGCTTCCTTGCTCTTTCAGCTGGAGACCGGATCCCATTGCCCTGGTAGTGTGGTTATACCCCGGCACTCCAAAAATTAGACCCCTTCTAATGTGAAACCTTGATACGTTAACTAAGCAAAATCGTGTACTCAATATATCACTGGCAAACAACAAAGCTTTCTTTGCTATCTACGTATTCGGAAGCCCACGCCGCCCTATTGCTCAAATTATTGTGAGGGCATATCATAGCGAGAGCTGAGATTTGAATTACGGATGTGATAGCACAACAAAATCCCGGAGAATATCTGTATCTAGTAATATCTAATATAGGAATTACAAAGAGCGTACATGGACAAACTTACCTTCTTTTGTGTATGGGCTCCCAATCATCAACACGCTTTGGACAGTTGTCAGACATGTTGTATCCTACAAACAAGAATATTTAGGATTTCCGTTATGAACATTTCGAACAACTTATTAGTTTGATTGCCGTAATCATAAGGTGTGAAACGATTCGCATTGTCTATGGGATAAGTGCGAAAGACACCGTTGAGTTCCATACCTCAGTATTTTCCTCCGAAATATTTGAGGAAGCAGGATCGGTTGTTATCACAAGCATCAATTTATTGTCTGGAAAGCCTTGAGGAAGTCACTGGATGTGACGAAACACGTGTCGGCTGTTCTCGTGTATCTGAATCAAGACTGTATATCTGTGAATTTACTGTACAATATCTTCCCATTTATGTGCTTTCTGCAAAAGGGTTTTTTACAGTCTTGACTGAAACTATATTGTTTTAAGACATTTGTCTGATTCAAAGTAAAGAAAGTTTTTTGCATAAATTCATCTTTGTTGTTTGCCAGTGATATATTGAGTACACAATTTTGCTAAGTTAACGTATCAAGGTTTCACATTAGAAGGGGTCTAATTTTTGGAGTGCCGGGGTATAACCATACTATTTTGTATTACACAGTGACTATTGTTAGTACCTGTGCATCCATATACCCAAGGTAGTAGGGTATATTCATTACCCTTAGTGGCACCATCACTATTTGTTCCATTGCTCAGCATAACTATAAGAGTCAACTATATTTACAATTGCCCAGTCTGACTATATATCTTTCTGAGGTGCGACCGGCCAGACACCACTACCGCTTGTTGTATGATAATCCCATTGCCCTGGTAGCAAACTGTAGGAAGCTGGCTACCAAAGTGAGGTGTAGTGTGCACAGAGTCCAGTGGCACCCCAAAGGTAGGCAGAGGCAAAAGTAGATAGCACCTTGCTCTCTCTTTGTGGTAGTGTGGTCGAGCAGTTTGGCTTTATCAGAGGGTAGTGTTAAGCATTTGTTGTACACACTCAGGCAGGAAATGATGTCACACACTCAAAGACTGAACTCAGACCAATTTGTTTGTATCAAACATATCATTAGGTTATTTAAGTGAAATAATACTCTGCAAAATCTTATGCAATGTTTTACAATTGAATGCAGGTTCAAATGCAGTTGATTGAATTACAGGTAAATCAATGATTCAGAATGACTGTTCAGTTACTTTTCAGATTACATTGTATGTTACTTATTGGATTACTTTTCAGATTCATTTTGCTAATCGGTGTGATATGCCTAAATATCACACTGAGACATTTCCTGGACAAAAGGTAAGTAAATCACTTTTAATACATTTGCTGTTTTGTCAATGTTCCATACAAACCAACTCCGCACAATACAATTTTCAAGAAAAGCAGTCAATGCAATCCTATGGAAGGAAATTGAGTTATCGGTTTACAGGTAAGTACCAGTTTGTGGGAGTTGGTATTATGGGGTTAGAACCAGGGTTCCCCCAGGGTCAAGGATGCACTCTTGAAACACCCTCAGCGGCACTAGGGCGGCCGGGTGCAGAGTGCTGAGACCCAATGTTGTTATCCAATGGTGTATAGAGGCCTCCGGTTGGTGGCTGCTCACGAGCAGGCCACAAGGTTGTGGGAGAAAAGCTCCTGGTGTTAGGCTCAGGGCAAAAGGGGTTTGGAGTTAGCATCCAAAGTACAACCACAGCAGCGCAGGGGCAGCGCAGGGGCAGCGCAGGGGCAGCTGGGTGCAGGGTGCTGTTTTGGTGTTGGGTGCTCTGTTGTTTTCAATGGGGATTCTCCGGTTGCAACAAAGACTGCAGGCTTGGGGACGAAGATCTTCTGGAGGTGATTACCAGTTGGAGAGGTAAGTGGGGATGCCTGGGGATGCTAGGACACCGTCGGTTGAGCCTCCCAAAGTCGTGGGACGTTGGGGGCAGGGGTGTCTTTAGGCGTCAGGTTTTCTTCCCAGCTCCGGTCGCGGTCCGGGGGATCCTCCAGAATGAGGCTGCAAGCGTCGTTTGGAGAGTGGAGGCAGGTCATAGATCACCAGATCTCAGGTCAAGATCACCGGGGAGACCTCCTCTTGGTGTTGGGCCACTTGAGCTCGGGCCGTGGGCGTCAGGTGCAGAGTGGTGCAGACTTGCAGATTTTGCCAGAGCCAGAGTCTGTGGGTGAGCAAATCCGGTGCTCACAGGAGACAAAGTCTTTCTCTTGGAAGGCAGGGCAGGTCCTCGGTGTTCTTGAGGTTGCTGGCTGCAAGACACACTGGGGTTTAACTGGAGCAGGTTCGAGGTGTGAACAGGCCGGTAGGGCTGGGGCCAAGTCAGTGGGCGTCCTCCTCTTCTTAGTTCAGCACGGCTTCATCGGTCCTTCTACTTCTCTTCTTCTTCTCTTCTTCTTCTTGATTCTTTTCTGAGGAGGTAAGGTTCGGGTTTGCCCCTAAATACTAGATTTAGGGGCGTTACAGGTAGGTAAAGGTTGGGACCAATGGGTCCCTTTCTTAGGGTGGGTACAACCCCTATTATGCCCCCGTCCAGTGGGAGGGGGGCATAAGCCTCACTCTGGTTGGTGGCTGGGTCCCCCCATCTGTAAGATGGCGGGGACTGAGAGTTGTGCTTCACCTCGCCTCCCCCACCTGAAGGGTGGGGTTGGCAAATGTGGGCAAACCTCCCTCCCTCCCTCCCTCCCTTGGTTTTCCCACCGATTCTCCCACCCAAAGTGGTGGTCAGAACAGGTGGGGGCCAGTTGCTGGAAGCAGCAAAGGCCTGGGGTAGCTCAAAAAGGCGGCAAGCCTTTGAAGCTTCCCCTTCATGGACCCTGCCCATCCTGAGGGAGGAGGCTTGGCACCTCGTCCCAGGATGTGCATTGTTTCAGACCCCCGAGAGCAGCAGGCTCTCGACCCAGGGGTCCAGAAACATGTCTGGTGGTGGCAACTGGCGAGCAGCCACACAGCCTGGACACTAGTGTTATGTTGTTTTTCAGGGGGCCTCTCTAAGATGCCCTCCGATTGCATTTTTCATTAAATCCCACACTGGCATCAGTGTGGGTTTAATGTGCTGAGAAGTTTGCGACCAAACTTCCCAGTTTTCAATAAAGCCATTATGGGGCTGTGGAGTTCGTAATGATAAACTCCCAGCACCGTATACTCTTAATGGCAGCACTGCACTTACAATGTCTAAGAATTGGCTTAGACACTGTAGGGGTACAGGGCTCATGCACCTGTACCCTCACCACTGGTATAGTGCACCTAGCTAGAGGGGTGGCTTACATATGCCAGGGCAGTGGGTTGTAGGCATAGTACACAAGGATGTGTGCCATGTCAACTCTTCACTTTGATTTGCAACAAAACATGCAGTCTGTAAAGGCAGTGTGTGTTTGTGTGTAAAAGTGCAGGGCCTCTAAGGGTGGCACAATAAGTGCTGCAGCCCTTAGAGGCCTTCCCTTGCCACAGTGCCCTTGGTACCTGTGGTACCTTTTATAAGGGACTGACATGTGGCCAAAGAGTGCCCATTGGGTTTTGTCACAATGCCTGTTTTAGGGAAAGAACGTAGGCCCTGGGTACCTGTTTGGCAGGATCCCAGGGCACACTAAGTCAAAGTACATTAGCAGTTTGGCAAAAAGTGGGGGCAACCATGCACAAAGAGGGTCCTTTCTTACACAGATGCCTTCAAGAAAGACTGGAGCCGGGTGCATGGCTATCCGTTCCCACCATTATCTATGATACCAGGGTTACAGTGCAGGTCAAACGCCACAAGGACATCTATGTTCTTGTCACTCTGATTTGGAGGTTGCAAACTTGCTTTTCTGTTTTTCTGGAACATTCTATGGATTCCCCAATCCAACTTCCCCAGAGTCCGTCCATGTTGCCAGGTGCCAATGGCAACTTACATCAGCTGGTGATGAAAGGATCGCTCAACTGCATGGTTTGCGATCATTACTAGGGACAAATGAGGTCTCCAGGGCCTTCCGAGGCAGCCTTCTGACGTTATCAGACGAGCATGAGCAAATTTTACTTTCAAACAGTATGGATCAGCTTGGCGAAGGTGGTCAAGTTGGTGCGTGGGACGGACCCTGGATCCTGTGGGGGCAGATCTAGTACATGCTTTGAATTTTTTTCTCCAAACTTGACCAAAGGGGCAAGACATCTAATACTATTAGGTCGACAATTCGGCTGATCACAAACAGTGGCAGGGTATCCTGGTGGGGGAACACAAATTGGTGTGCAAGTTGTTGAGAGGGGTGCACCTCTCTAACCCTCCACACAGGTGATACTACTATTTATGGAACGTCAATATAGTACTACACCTTTTAGAGTCCTGGCAAGATAATGCTTATCTATCCTGGAAGGTATTTACAGGTAAGTTTGAGATGCTTGTATGTTTGATCTCTTGTAAACAAGTCTCTGACGTGAGAGCCTAGGAGGTGTCTTCTAGTATTTTTATATCAGAGGATGTTACATTTACAGTGTTGCGTACAACCAAGACCAGCATTAGGGTGGTCCATTATCTGTGTTTTCTGCATCATCCTTGTGAGAAGTTGGCCTGGTATATGCTGTTCACTAGTTAAAGTGGACACCTTGCACCAGTACAATTCGACTCTTATGGTAGATAGGTTTAAGACAACCTTTTAAAGAAAGCTATCCTAGTGGTAGCTGTGGAGAGCAGCCTTCAGGCTAAGTCTTTAGAATAATGTAAAGCAGCTTGTTTTACCTTATAATCTTTTGAATTACTAAATGAAAGGACACCACACAGGTATATATATGAAATATATATGTATTTATTACTAACAACTCTCTGCTAATCTCTTTATGAGATTAGAAGTCAGGAACATATGCACAAATCAACATTTCACAACAAGTTAAGCACAAATATGGCTGGGGCCCTAGGGGCATACCAGACCATATACTAAAAAAGAGACTTAGAGATAACGACTTGCAAGGGGACAAGGCCTACGGTCTTCAGAAGCGCTGGGGCCTTACTAATCCACCCAAGGCATGTAAGTAAAGGACCCACGGGAGACGCATGCAGTGTGAGAACACAGCCGCGGATCCCAATTGACTTCAATGGAGCAAGTCGCGGTTGGAATTTTAGAGTTTTAGGATACTTCGGGAGAGTCTACAAGCAAGTCACTTACAGGGTAAGTAGCTCTGGAGCCAACACACACAGAAGCACCATAGCGCTGAAGTTACCTCACCCAGGGAAGCCGGGTGCATAGGTGTCTTTTGGTGTCGGGTCGCGGCGTCGTTTTCAATGGGAGCCAAAGAAGACTTGCTGCTTGTGAAGACAGGAGAAGTGTCCGGTGGAATCCAAGCCTGGATTCAGAAGAAGGAAGACCTGAAAGCAGAGGGGACAGTGTTCAAAGTCACTTGGCAGTGACCTGGGGCAAGGAAGCTGGATGCCCACAGTCGTTGGGTGATTTCAGGTGATCACGGGTGTTTTGACTCTTCAGCCACGAGGTCCAGGAGGCGTCGACGATGACCAAGAGCTGGATTCGGCGTGTCCCACGAAGTCTGCCACTTACTGCAGTGTCGGTGACCAGTTTGGAGCCAACAAGCCTTGGTAACAACAAGTCTTGTGGAAAGGCAGGAAATGATGTCACACACTCGAAGACTGAACTCAGACCAATTTGTTTGTATCAAACATGTCATTAGGTTATTTAAGTGAAATAATACTTTGCAAAATCTTATGCAATGTTATACAATTGAATGCAGGTTCAAATGCAGTTGATTGAATTACAGGTAAGTCAATGATTCAGAAAGACTGTTCAGTTACTTTTCAGATTACTTTGTACGTTACTTATTGGATTACTTTTCAGATTCATTTTGCTAATCAGTGTGATATGCCTAGATATCACACTGAGACATTTCCTGGACAAAAGGTAAGTAAATCACTTTTAATACATTTGCTGTTTTGTCAATGTTCCATACAAACCAACTCCGCACAATACAATTTTCAAGAAAAGCAGTCAATGCAATCCTATGGAAGGAAATTGAGTTATCGGTTTACAGGTAAGTACCAGTTTGTGGGAGTTGGTATTATGGGGTTAGAACCAGGGTTCCCCCAGGGTCAAGGATGCACTCTTGAAACACCCTCAGCGGCACTAGGGCGGCCGGGTGCAGAGTGCTGAGACCCAATGTTGTTATCCAATGGTGTATAGGGGCTTCCGGTTGGTGGCTGCTCACGAGCAGGCCACAAGGTTGTGGGAGAAAAGCTCCTGGTGTTAGGCTCAGGGCAAAAGGGGTTTGGAGTTAGCATCCAAAGTACAACCACAGCAGCGCAGGGGCAGCGCAGGGGCAGCTGGGTGCAGGGTGCTGTTTTGGTGTTGGGTGCTCTGTTGTTTTCAATGGGGATTCTCCGGTTGCAACAAAAACTGCAGGCTCGGGCACGAAGATCTTCTGGAGGTGATTACCAGTTGGAGAGGTAAGTGGGGATGCCTGGGGATGCTAGGACACTGTCGTTTGAGCCTCCCAAAGTCGTGGGACGTTGGGGGCAGGGGTGTCTTTAGGCGTCAGGTTTTCTTCCCAGCTCCGGTCGCGGTCACGGGGATCCTCCAGAATGAGGCTGCAAGCGTCGTTTGGAGAGTCAAGGCAGGTCAGAGATCACCAAATCTCAGGTCAGGATCACCGGGGAGACCTCCTCTTGGTGTTGGGCCACTTGAGCTCGGGCCGTGGGCGTCTGGTGCAGAGTGGTGCAGAGTTGCAGATTTTGCCAGAGCCAGAGTCTGTGGGTGAGCAAATCCGGTGCTCACAGGAGACAAAGTCTTTCTCTTGGAAGGCAGGGCAGGTCCTCGGTGTTCTTGAGGTTGCTGGCTGCAAGACACACTGGGGTTTCACTGGAGCAGGTTTGAGGTGCGGACAGGCCGGTAGGGTTGGGGCCAAGTCAGTGGGCGTCATCCTCTTCTTAGTTCAGCACGGCTTCATCGGTGTTTCTACTTCTCTTCTTCTTCTTCTCTTCTTCTTCTTGTTTCTTTTCTGAGGAGGCAAGGTTTGGGTGTGCCCCTAAATACTAGATTTAGGGGCGTTACAGGTAGGTAAAGGTCGGGACCAATGGGCCCCTTTCTTGGGGTGGGTACAACCCCTATTATGCCCCCCTCCAGTGGGAGGGGGGCATAAGCCTCACTCTGGTTGGTGGCTGGGTCCCCCCATCTGTAAGATGGCGGGGACTGAGAGTTGTGCTTCACCTCACCTCCCCCACCTGAAGGGTGGGGTTGACAAATGTGGGCACACCTCCCTCCCTCCTTTGGTTTTCCCGCCGATTCTCCCACCCAAAGTGGGGGTCAGAACAGGTGGGGGCCAGTTGCTGGAAGCAGCAAAGGCCTGGGGTAGCTCACAAATGCGGCAAGCCTTTGAAGCTTCCCCTTCATGGACCCTGCCCATCCAGAGGGAGGAGGCTTGGCACCTCGTCCCAGGATGTGCATTGTTTCAGACCCCCGGAGCAGCAGGCTCTCGCCCAGGGGTCCAGAAACATGTCTGGTGGTGGCAATTGGCGAGCAGCCACTCAGCCTGGACACTAGTGTTATGTTGTTTTTCAGGGGGCATCTCTAAGATGCCCTCTGATTGCATTTTTCATTAAATCCCACACTGGCCTCAGTGTGGGTTTAATGTGGTGAGAAGTTTGCGACCAAACTTCCCAGTTTTCAATAAAGCCATTACGGGGCTGTGGAGTTCGTAATAACAAACTCCCAGCACCATATACTCTTAATGGCAGCACTGCACTTACAATGTCTAAGAATTGGCTTAGACACTGTAGGGGTACAGGGCTCATGCACCTGTACCCTCACCACTGGTATAGTGCATCCAGCTAGAGGCGTGGATTACATATGCCAGGGCAGTGGGTTGTAGGCATGGCACACAAGGATGTGTGCCATGTCGACTCTTCACTTTGCAACAAAACGTGCAGCCTGCAAAGGCAGTGTGTGTGTGTGTGTAAAAGTGCAGGGCGTCTAAGGGTGGCACAATAAGTGCTGAAGCCCTTAGAGGCCTTCCCTTGCCACAGTGCCCTTGGTACCTGTGGTACCATTTACAAGGGACTTACATGTGGCCAAAGAGTGCCAATTGGGTTTTGTCACAATGCCGTTTTAGGGAAAGAACATACGCCCTGGGTACCTGTTTGGCAGGAACCCAGGGCACACTAAGTCAAAGTACATTAGCAGTTTGGCAAAAAGTGGGGGCAACCATGGAAAAAGAGGGTCCTTTCTTACACAGATGCCTTCAAGAAGGACTAGAGCTGGGTGCACAGCTATCCGTTCCCACCATTATCCATGATACCAGGGTTACAGTGCAGGTCAAACGCCACAAGGACATCTATGTTCTTGTCACTCTGATTTGGAGGTTGCAAACTTGCTTTTCTGTTTTTCTGGAACATTCTATGGATTCCCCAATCCAACTTCCCCAGAGTCCGTCCATGTTGCCAGGTGCCAATGGCAACTTACATCAGCTAGTGATGAAAGGATCGCTCAACTGCATGGTTTGCGATGATTACTAGGGACAAATGGGGTCTCCAGGGCCTTCCGAGGCAGCCTTCTGACGTTATCAGACGAGCATGAGCAAATTTTACTTTCAAACAGTATGGATCAGCTTGGCGAAGGTGGTCAAGTTAGTGCGTGGGAAGGAACCTGGATCGCGTGGGGGCAGATCTAGTACATGCTTTGAATTTTTTTCTCCAAACTTGACCAAAGAGGCAAGACATCTAATACAATTAGGTCGACAATTCGCCTGATCACAAACAGTGGCAGGGTATCCTGGTGTGCAAGTTGTTGAGAGGGGTGCACCTCTCTAACCCTCCACACAGGTGATACTACCATTTATGGAACGTCAATATAGTACTACACCTTTTAGAGTCCTGGCAAGATAATGTAATGTAATGTAATGTAATGTAAAAGAAACTTGTAAAGCGCAACTTACACCGGACGGTTTCTTGGCGCTGATCACTTGCTTCAGGGGAGGCACGGAAGGGGGGAAAAGAGTACTTAAGTATAAATGCTGCGGAAGAGGTGAGTTTTAAGAAGAGACCTAAAGTGTAGGTGAGAGGGAGATAGTCTAAGTTCCAACGGGAGTGAATTCCAAAAGGAAGGAGCCAGGAAAGAGAATCTGAGTCCTCCATGTTTCTTGCGCCTAAATTTAGGCGTCTGCAGGAGCGCGTGATGAGAAGACCGGAGGTGTCTGGGGGGAACATAAGGGTGCAGAAGGGAAGAGATGAAAGAAGGGCCTATGCCGGCCACAGATTTATGGATCAAGCAACCGAGTTTGAATTTGCAACGCTCTGAAACAGGGAGCCAATGAAGGGCTTTGAGCAGAGGGCGAGCGTGGAAATGTTTAGGTTGATGATAGATCAGGCGAGCTGCCTGGTTCTGTATCAACTGTAGTCTCTTAGTTTGATATTGCGGGATGCCTACATACAGGGCGTTGGCATAGTCAATCCGAGAGATGACTAATGCCAGCAGTGCCAGGGTGAGGGCCTCGGTGGTCAAAAAGTGAGCTATTTTCCGAATCTTCCTAAGCTGGAAGAAACAGGAGGACACAGTGGCACTAACCTGGTGTTTCATAGAGAGAACATGGGAGATGTAGACACCTAGGCTTTTTACTTTATCAACCGGACACGGAGAGGGGCCAAGGGAAGAGGGCCAAAAAGTAGATTTCCAGGGGTTGGATGGGCCTCCGACAAGAACAAGCTCCGTCTTGTCGGGGTTAAGTTTAAGATGGTGAGCGCCCATCCAATTACTGATATGACAGAGGGTGAGCTGAAAATCTTGAATCGCTTTGTCCGAGGAGTCAATATTGAAGACAAGCTGAATGTCATCTGCATAATTAAATGCAGTGACATTCCTTCCCCGGAGTGAGCGAATAAGGGGAGTGAGGTACAAATTAAATAGAAGCGGTGACAGGGACGAACCCTGTGGAACGCCGCAAGTAAGCTTCATTTTGTCAGCCGAAAACTGGGAGAGTCGGACAGATTGGTGGCGGTTCGTCAAGAAAGAACGAACCCAACTGAGGGCAGTCCCACTGATACCCGCTTCTTTGACACGGTCGACCAAGATGGTATGGTCGACCGTGTCAAAGGCCGCCGATAGATCTAAGAGAATCAAGGCTTGACTAGAGTTAGAATCTGCGCCTTTACGGAGTTCCTCCATGACAGAGAGGATCACTGCCTCCGTCGAATGAGCAGGTCTAAACCCAGCTTGCTGGGAGTCTAAGAAATTGGATTCTTCAATAAAAGAGCTGAGGACACTGGTCACATGTGTCTCGAGTACCTTACTCAAATAAGGGAAAAGGGAGATTGGGCGGAAGTTACCCATAACTGCGGGGTCGGCATTAGGTTTTTTTAGAATGGGAACCACCTCTGCGTTCTTGAACTGGCTAGGGACCACACCGAACAGAAGAGAATTGTTCAGGAGGGCTAGCGGAGGGGAGGGGCAGGCAGAAAAGGCAGCACGAAGAATCGCAGTGGGGCAACAGTCCGTGGGAGAGCCGGAAGAAACTTTATTGAGCAAGGAGAGAAAGTCTACTTCTTGTATAGGGGGAAAGTGGGTCAGGGAATGGGGATTAGAAGAGGGGATGGTCTCTGTGGAGGGCATCACCAAGGATCCAGAGAGGATGCTCTTTTTAATTTTACTGATTTTTTCTATAAAAAAAAGGTTGAGAGAATCACATAGATCCTGAGAAGGAAGGGGCTTAAGAGTCACCCTGTCAGGATGTGAGAGCTCCTCCACAATGGCAAAAATTTCTTTGGATTTTTGAGCGGAATTAAGGATTTTTGTGGAGAAGTGAGCAGTTTTAGCGGCTGAGATAGCCTGTTTATATTCACCAGAAAGTTTTAGAAAAAGTAGTTTTTCTGAGTGGTCATATTTTCTATGCCAGCGGCGCTCAGCTTGGCGGAGTCCCAGTTTTAAAGATTTAAGGCTGTCCGAGAACCATCGATGTGCGTCATGAGGGCGTTTAGTTCTGATGAGCTTGAGGGGGGCAACCTTATCACTGGCGGACTCTAGCCATTTGACAAGTGCGGCTTCTTGGAAGTCAATGGAGCCGGGGCTGGATGGAATCGAGGACGTTAAAGAGGTAAAAAATGAGTCGAGGTCAACTTTATTCCAGTTACGGGCCAGGAGGCTGGGGCCTCGGCTGCGGGGAGGCGGTGGAGGGACCAGGAGAGAGAAAGAGATAAGGGAGTGATCTGACCAATGACAAGGTGAGACCACGAGCGACTTAATTCCCAGGTTGTAGGTCCACACTTGATCAAGAATGTGGCCCTTAGAGTGGGTGGCCGTGTGGACGTGTTGGAGGCCATTGAGCCCACTTAATAAGTCGGTGAATTCCAAGGAGAGAGAGCTTTCGTGGGCATCTGATGGCCAATAGTTGAAGTCTCCCAGAACCAGAAGTTTAGAATAGTTGATGGTAAGCTGGGAGAGTAAGTCGCCGAAGAGCGATGGAAAATTTGGCATAGGTTGGGGGGGACGGTAAACCAGAACGCAGGTAAGGGGAGATACCGAAGATTCAAGGCGAATGACCAGGTAATCAACCTGGGGGATATTGAATAGGGAGAGGGAAGTAAACCTAAGGGGGAGTTTGATAATGGCGGCAACGCCACCACCAGGCTTCCCCGCGGGACGATTGGCTTGAAGGATATAATACCCAGGTGGAATGGCTGCCAAAATGTCAGGGGAAGAATCCTCATTCAGCCAAGTCTCTGTTATGAATAAAATATCGGGTCGGTTTGAGTCCAGGAGATGGCATATGTCAAGTTGATGGCTGACTAACGACCGAGTGTTAAGATATATGATTGCTAATTCCGAGTTAGCAGGTACCTGAGTGGACAGAGATTTGGGAGGAGGGAGGATGACAGTGTGTTCAGGGATAAGAGAGGACGGCAGAGTCCTAAACGCGGGGAAGGTCCGGCGGGCTTGGAGAATACCTAGTTGTTTTAGTTTAAGATGACTGGTAGTAATCAGCGGCCAAGGCTTGTGTAGAGAAATTAGCTCCCTGGGGGAATAAGATGAATATTGGGCAGAGTGACAGGCCCCAGGCCCCGACCGGCCGCGGACGGGCGCAGACGGGCTTGCCTTTGGCGCACCTTCGGCGCGCCGCCGGCGCGCCCGCTGCGCCGTCTAGGGAACATAGTCATTTTATAGGGAGAGAGGAGGGTAGGAGGCAGCCGCAACTAGAGCGCTACCCCTGCCTTCTCCCAAGATGGCGGCCACCCTGAGCTTAACCCAATGGCAGGTGTCCCAAGCCAAGATGGAGTCCGGCCAGGCGGGAAGCTGAGATGGGAGTGAAGCGGGATGGCAGGGAAGTCGATAGTGCCAGGAGCACAGTGCGCAAGGTAAGAATTAAAAGCAAACAGAAAAGCGAGCGTGTGCAAGGTCACAGGAGGCGAACAGTGACACGTCAGACAGTGCACAACACACGAGTAATTTAAAAATACAATACACAACGTTGCACTCACACCGCCCCCGGCTTTCCGCCTCAGGGGTATTCACACAAGTAGTCTGTGTGGGGAGTGAAAGAGCGAGGATTGAAGTATCAGAGCGAGCGTGTGCAAGATCACAAAAGCGTACAGTAACACACAAATGTTTAAAATACAATCGGATACACAGCGTTGCACTCACACAGCCACCGGCTCCCGCCTCAGGGGTATCCACACAAGTAGTCTGTGCGGGAGTGAGAGAGCGAGGATTAAGTAGTCAGGGAGGGCGGGAGGCAGCCGCAACTAGAGCGCTACCCCTGCCTTCTCCCAAGATGGCGGCCACCCTGAGCTTAACCCAATGGCAGGTGTCCCAAGCCAAGTTGGAGTCCGGCCAGGCGGGAAGCTGAGATGGGAGTGAAGCGGGATGGCAGGGAAGTCGATAGTGCCAGGAGCACAGTGCGCAAGGTAAGAATTAAAAGCAAACAGAAAAGCGAGCGTGTGCAAGGTCACAGGAGGCGAACTGTGACACGTCAGACAGTGCACAACACACGAGTAATTTAAAAATACAATACACAACGTTGCACTCACACCGCCCCCGGCTTTCCGCCTCAGGGGTATTCACACAAGTAGTCTGTGTGGGGAGTGAAAGAGCGAGGATTGAAGGATCAGAGCGAGCGTGTGCAAGATCACAAAAGCGAACAGTAACACACAAATGTTTAAAATACAATCGGATACACAGCGTTGCACTCACACAGCCCCCGGCTTCCGCCTCAGGGGTATCCACACAAGTAGATAATGCTTATCTATCCTGGAAGGTATTTACAGGTACGTTTGAGATGCTTGTATGTTTGATCTCTTGTAAACAAGTCTCTGACGTGAGAGCCTAGGAGGTGTCTTCTAGTATTTTTATATCAGAGGATGTTACATTTACAGTGTTGCGTAGAACCAAGACCAGCATAGGGTAGTCCATTATCTGTGTTTTCCGCATCATCCTTGTGAGAAGTTGGCCTGGTGTATGCTGTTCACTAGTTAAAGTGGACACCTTGCACCAGTACAATTCGACTCTTATGGTAGATAGGTTTAAGACAACCTTTTAAAGAAAGCTATCCTAGTGGTAGCTGTGGAGAGTAGCCTTCAGGCTAAGTCTTTAGAAGAATGTAAAGCAGCTTGTTTTACCTTATAATCTTTTGAATTACTAAATGAAAGGACACCACACAGGTATATATATGAAATATATATGTATTTATTACTAACAACTCTCTGCTAATCTCTTTATGAGATTAGAAGTCAGGAACATATGCACAAATCAACATTTCACAACAAGTTAAGCACAAATATGGCTGGGGCCCTAGGGGCGTACCAGACCATATACTAAAAAAGAGACTTAGAGATAACAACTTGCAAGGGGACAAGGCCTACGCCTTCAGAAGCGCTGGGGCCTCACTAATCCACCCAAGGCAGGTAAGTAAAGGACCCACGGGAGACGCATGAAGTGTGAGAATACAGCCGCGGATCCCAATTGACTTCAATGGAGCAAGTCGCGGTTGGAATTTTAGAGTTTTAGGATACTTCGGGAGAGTCTACAAGCAAGTCACTTACAGGGTAAGTAGTTCTAGCGCCAACACACACAGAAGCACCGTAGAGCTGGAGTTACCTCACGCAGGGAAGCCGGGTGCATAGGTGTCTTTTGGTGTCGGGTCGCGGCGTCGTTTTCAATGGGAGCCAAAGAAGACTTGCTGCTTGTGAAGACAGAAGTGTCCGGTGGAATCCAAGCCTGGATTCAGAAGAAGGAAGATCTGAAAGCAGAGGAGACCGTGTTCAAAGTCACTTGGCAGAGACCCGGGGCAAGGAAGCTGGATGCCCACAGTCGTCGGGTGATTTCAGGTGATCACGGGTGTTTTGATTCTTCAGCCACGAGGTCCAGAAGGTGTCGACGATGACCAGAAGCTGCATTCGGCGTGTCCCACAAAGTCTGCCACTTACTGCAGTGTCGGTGACCAGATTGGAGCCAACAAGCCTTGGTAACAGCAAGTCTTGTAGAAAGGACAAAAAGTCAGCGGTGCAGACCAGCAAGGTCTGAGGGACTCACCCAGCGAGGGTAAGTCAGGGCAGGCCTTGAGCAGCCAGGGGATCCCTTTAGAACTGTAGAAAAGTCTTCTGGGGACCCACAAGCCAACCGGCAAGGGATCGCAAAGATGCCTTGGGAGGATTCACTCAACAGGGGCCCACGGTCACTCGGGACGGGGTAGGCCTCTGATCTTTGGTGGAAATCCTGCTGGAGGCTTGGACCACACGTGGTCCTATGCACACGTTCATAGAATGTCGTGAAGGGGTTGCACTCGAAAATAGTGCCCGGTACCCAGAGATTGCGGTTCCTCATCACTCGTGGGGTCCACTTGCCTCAGCGTCACTGGGGACTCACAATGGCCTTGGAGAAGTCAGGAAATCCTCTTCCTGGGCTGCAGGGACTTCAGACTCCGGTGGGAGTGGGAAAGTTTGTGACCGTTGATTGTAAGATTTGGTGCCTGCCAAGCAGGGGAGTCACTCCTTGACTCCAAGGGAGATTCTTCAGTCTTCCAGAGGTAGTGGAACATCGAAGGTCCTGGATTCTTCTTCAGAGCATCGTCCAGGGATATCTGGTTTGCAATGGCAAGGGTTCCCTAACTTATACTAGAAGGAAGGGAGAGACTAGCTCTATGACCCCACCTATGGGAGGGTCAGGGGAGTGGGTGGCTACACCCACTTCCATTTGTCCAGTTTCGCGCCAGAGCAGGGGCAGGTAGCCCTTGAGCCGGTTTGAACTGGTGTATGCACAGAGGAGCCTACTGCTCCCCCAGTGCAGGACTTCAAAAGCACTCTAAGAGTGCACCCACCCAGCTCCAATACACTAAACCCTGTCTGGGAGGTGGTCACACCTCCCTGTGACAGGATATCTATTGTTGGGCCTCCTCCACTGCGAGTTTCGGTCATCAGCTGGAGGGCAGCCTAGAGTCTGTGACTGGTGGCATTCATTTTGTGATGCCAGGGCTCTTCAGGATTCTACAGCGTTTCCACAGTAGGTACATGTCTATCCCTTTAGAAGGGTGGGATCATACTCCCACACCAGTTACTGGTGTGGGGGTATGTTTCCAAAGCATTTGACACCCAACATGACATGCTTTGATGCAGCCATCCCAAAGTTAGCATTTACCTCGAGGTTATACTGCACTTAAGAGTATATGGTTTTGACCGCATTCACAAACAGCCCCAGAGAATGGACTCTGAGAGCTGCAGAGGGGCCCTGCTCAGGCAGAGGCACCCCCTCACATGGAAACCAAGCACCCTGCCCTCAGGACTGATAGGGCCTGCCTTAGGGGTGACTGATAGGTTTAAATGTGTGTGCAGGAGAGATATAGTGAACCTATATCTCAGTGAGGAGTGCTAGCACCACCTCACCCAGGCTGCAGTAGCAGGCATGTGGTGTCAGATTTAGTCTGCTTCCCAGGGGTGGCATAATACATGCTTCAGCCCCTGGTAGGCCGGTGAAGTACCTATGCCCTTGGTACCTAAGGTACCATATACTAGGGGCTCATAAGGTACCACAGTATCCAATCACTAGTGCACCTAATCTGCACTCCAAGTTGTTTAGAGAGAAGAGAGAGGCTGGGGCCCTGATTAGCAGGGTCCCAGCCAGACTATAGCCAGAAACCAGTGTAAACATCAGGAAAAAAGTGTGGGCAACATAAGAGGCAGATCCTACTCTCCTACAATCCTAAACTTTGCGTGGTTAGTTGCATCAGAGCTTATGTAACTCTAATGGAGGAGGTCAGACCAGCAGGTACCCAACACTTGTGAATCTCATTAAAGAAACCATTCATGGTGGTCTCTTCTCCCACCATCACCAGATGGCTCCGCTGGGTGATGTTAGAGGCTGGTATTGATACCACCTTATTTGTGGTACATTCAGCCAGAGGTCCCATGGCTTCTAAAGCCTTTGCCTTGGGAAGTTGCCTGGAAGACATTCTGAAAGCGACAGACTGGTCTTCTGATTCAGTATCCAAAACGTTCTATTTTAAACATCTAAAAAGTTCTATTTCAAACCGGTAGTAGGCATAGCTTCTACGGTTGTAATTAAGCTTAAAACAAGCATAATCTGAAGCCTGTGGTCCTGACCTAGAATGAAAGATTTCTTAGCTGTCGAGAAGGAAAGTTTCAATTCTATTAAGGGCATGGAAGCAGAGATGATCCCACCCAGCAGGACATTGGTATCATCCTTCCCACCCTTAAGTTGTCTTTCTTTTGGTTCAGTTTGGGATGAGTATGTTCTTTACTTTGAGTGATAATACTATGTTGACAAACAACGGAAGGTGTCTATTGAAAATGATACTCCGCACTGTTTTTGGAGGCGAACTCTTCACTCGAGGCTTATCACCACCTCCATTGCAACACTGTTATTGCAGACTCGGTGTACACTCCTCATTTTGTTTGGATCCGAAATCTACGCTCAAGGAGTATCTTAGCCACCCTTTCCACATTGGTACTTTTCTAATATCACTACGCTCAAGGCTTAACACGTTTGAGGATTCCCAGTGATGATTGCTGGTACTTTTGCATATCCACCGGATATTGGGGTGGCAGAGAGTTCATTCTATGTGATCTCTTTTAAAGGATGCACAACAGGACTTATATTTGGAATAACAAAGACATTTGCCTTCCACTCTGTACCTGAGGACCCTACGGACATACAGTTTCACATCGATTTACAGCTTTGAAGAAGTCTTGTAGACGAAACACTTGTCAGCTGCTGTTTCGTTGATGTGTTGTAGCATAATTCAAAGATTCGGAGAAAAACATGAAGAATAAAAAAACCTCTGTTCACCTCTACTTTTGATACATCGTTGGACTGTGTGTATATCAGAATTGTCTGGACTCGGTTGTGTGCCTCGGTACTTCTTCTCTATGGATAATGACATTGCTGTTTTGGTTTGACATGGGATCTTTAACAAAATGGATGACCATGTGTGCCTGAGGATACTGTGTATTATTAGTCTCCTTTTGCAGGTAATGATCGGAATCAAGAATTTCAATGAAGCCTTCATCCTTTTGTGGGATTTTGCACAAAGAAAGAGGAAGTGCTGTTCCTTGAAGAGGGTTTATGGTGTGCCTGAGCTATCCAATGGGTGGACTTTCACGTTTGCTTGGACTCATGGGATTTGAAATCCCTCGCATTGTTAGGGTTCTTATATGTGGTTAGGCTGCTGAAACAAACAAATGGACAAAGCAAAGCGGAATCTTTGCCCCTGTGCCCGTAATAGAATTGAAACTTTCCTTCACGATAGCTAGGACATTTTTCATTAAGGATGGTATGGAGGCGTATTATTTGCTTTGATTCAATTGTGGGTGAAGAATTTCACCATAATACAAACTTTGTGACATTGTCACTAAGCAACAACATTGGGAATCCCCTCACGCAATAGCACCTCCTCTAATAACTTCACTACAGCATCCAAACCTGCATACTCACAACACCCACATCTGGCCATTTTGAAAAGAGACCCACCAGCACCAAAGCATACTTGGTGGTACCCATCAAATCCAGAATTGGACCCAAAATGTCCCCCACCAAGGCTTCCCATAGACTCTCTGGAGATTCACATGCTGTAAAGGTGTTCTAAACGTGTTCTGAGACTTGTCAGCCTGAGCGCAGTCCTAATAATCCTGCACAAATCTCTCTATAGTTAGGACCACGTTTCCATAGGAAATCCGCAACATTCTATTTTGAATAACTTTGGCGCCGGTTGACGAATCCTCGCGAATTTTTCAAAATAGGTGGGGCGCTACGCTCCGCTCCTACCCTGAAAGTCTCGGGGGGATTCGTCAAGCGGGGGCTGAGATAAAAGGGGGGTCCCAAAACGCGTTTTTCCCATGCATTTTTCCATAGGACCTTTAGACACAGCTACAGCCCGAACGGCTGAACAGAATTACTTGAAATTTGGCAGAGAGGTAGTCCTCAGGTCAAGGAAGTGCCTTTTGTAGGTTTGGTGTAAATCTGTTCAGTAGATCCTGAGAAAATAGCATTTAAAAGCATATATATATGTGGGCGGAGCCTAACCACACATCTCATCCTGAGATCTGATTGGCTGTCAGCACTTCATCCAAGAAGTGTTGGCAGCCATCTTGGGACCAATATACATGATAGCACCTCATTAAAAAGCATTGCAGTTAATAGAAGGTTTTAAGACTTTAGTTACATTATAAATCATTTGTTGATGGTACCATACTCATTTTAGGAATTGTGGTATGTTCTAAGGTGATTTCACCATGTGAAAAAGCCTTCTGCTGGGATATCATGATTGAGAGAAAAATATTTTCTCATGCTTTTACCACAGAGGTTTGGAAGGTGATCTATATGCTAAACTGAGAGCTTATTTTCTGTAAATTCACATTATCTTTCTCAGTCATGTGAGAATGAAGTCTGACATTCTCAGTAAAACATGTACATCCAACAAGGGCAGAGACTGTCAGTTGATTCCTTTGTGTTCTACTGCAGCCAGTGTTGCCAGATTTTTAGACCAGTCCCAAGCCCAATGCAGCTGAAATACAAGCCCAAAACAAGCCCAATCAGACCAGTTCCAGCCCAAAAACCAGCCCAAATTAGCAAGTGTCCAATTAAGCGCAAATCGACATCAGAACCAATTTTAATGACAAATATACATTCTATTCAATATACAGATGGTGGGAGGGTGTTAGCAGCAAGGCACATACTTTGCATATGCTTCATTTAAATTGTTTTTATCATTAACATGGCCATGGATGCAAGGCAACAATAAAAAATGTCCAGCGAACTGGTGAGTAATGATCCTGCTGGAGAGCAGCCCTTTGCCCGTTTGTAGTTTTGAAATGCAGATAGGCTGTATTTTATTTGGATAGCTCAGTGGGTTACTGCCTTTGTCACAGAGATTCTTGTGTTACTTGCAGTTCAGAAATTACAATCCTAACATAGGACAGTGACCTATGAACTGTCATCAAAGAGCTGCATACAAACATGGATGGTACAGTTAGACCTTTTTTTGTGTTACTATATAGTTAGAAATTCCCCAGTCTTTCATTATTTTAATGTTGCTCAAATGAGTTTGGGCCGATATACATTTTTATTAGTAAAGCCAACCCCCAACCACTGGGTATGCTTTAAATCCCGAGTTTGTGCTTTCCCAGCCCAAACCCTCTCAAAATATACTGCCCAACAGTATGGATGACATTTAATTCCTACACCTTGTAATCCTCATTGACTATGTGACATTCCCTATAGACTAAATGACATACTTGTATGATTCATTGTCTCTGTATATTGTGTGTGACACCCTACACTGATATGAATAGCGCTATACAACAAATGAAATAGGGGGGGGGGGCTACACACATGAAGGAGGTTGGTAGCAATGGTATCTGCTGAAAAAAGAGGTCATTGATGAGGCGCCAAAAAAGACTTTCGCGCCGTTAAAACACGACTGTGTCTGTGTGTCATCATGATGTCAGTCTCACTGTCACTTACCTGGTCGGCGGTCGCTGGTGAGTCACGCGGTCACCGGTGGTGGGTGGCTGGCAGACTGGACACTAACGCGTACGCGTCGCTGCCTGGCAGGCTGGCGGCACTGCTGGCAGCAGGGCAGTCACGGACCTGTGGCAGTGACTGGGCCAGGCCGCTGGCGGGGCTGGCTGGACTCTGAGTGACTGGACTCAGTGACTGCGGGGGGGGGCGCTGGAGTGACTGGGGCTGAGCCTGGGGTTGGAGTAGTGACCGGGGCTGGAGGCTGAGCTGGAGCGAGGACCGGTGGGCCTGGGCCTGGGCCCGGGCGGCTGGGCCTGCTGATGACGGGTCGTCGTCGACATTAGTTACTTGTCTGCCGGACTCCTGTGAGTGACTTCTCTCTCCTCTCAGACTCTCTCACGTCTCTTCTCACTGCAGTGCCTGGCCTGCGGCCCGCGGGCTGCGGCCCTGCGCGCACGACGCTACTGCAGCACAGTACTGTTGTTGGGGTGACTGCCGGGGTCAGAGAGAGTCAGTCTACGTCTCTACTCTGTCTCTCGTCTCGTGCTCAGTCAAGTCACTTGAAGAGAAGTTCAACAACATTACACTGCACACAGAAGTCATCAGCATGCAATCGCCGCTGCCGCCGAAAAGACCGGCGTGCTCGTACTCACGTCAGCCCCCGCATTTATGGGAACCGCGGGGGCTGACCTAAAATTAATTCCCTGGGCCGTCATTGGTAGCGTTTTCGCGCGCTACACCACGACGGCCCAGGAGACCCCCCACATTGGCTAATAATTGCCACGGCCACCACGAGGGGTATGGTAAAAGTTAGGTGGTGTGTGACGTCACGTCCGTAGAGTGTGTGTGCACTGTGCTGCTATGCAGAACACACAAGAAGAAGACTCAGACAGACTTGTAGTTGGTGTGGCAGTGGCACGTGACGCAGGCCCGGCAGCCGCAGGCAGCACCAGCAACAATGTAACAACTAGTATAGTAGTCAAGCCAACTACTTAGCCAATGGCAATGGCAACTGCAACATTGACCAATGACTGTTGCGTTGCCTGGCTTGGTTCGTTGTTGGCAAATTCTGAGTTGCTATGCTACCTGCCTGCTGTGTGTGGCTGGCTGCCCTGGCCTGAAGACGACGTGACGTCACTTGCAGACAGTGTTGCCTCTCTCAGGGTAGGGGGGTAGGGGCCTAGGGGGGGTGGGTGGGCTTGGCTGGGCTAATGCTTGCTGACTGCTGGCCTGGCTGGGACGCTGCGGGGGCGGGGCAGAGACAGAGAGGCATGATGCAAGCAACGCGCAGGTGCATAGATAGTGGTAGTGAGCGTGGGCGCCCGCCCAAGGCCAGTATTTTCCGCACAACGTCACAAAACCAGCCCAAAAAGTAGCCACCCGCCAGACATGGGTTTTTCCCGCACAACTGGGAAAAAAGTAGCCCAATTGTGCGGGAAATAGCCCAATCTGGCAACCTTAACTGCAGCTTCCCAGAGTGTTCCAAAGAACTACTAGAGCGCTAACAGTCCTACTTATGATAAACGTATGGCACACCTGAAGCCATCTTGCTTGGATTAAAGTGGTAACTCTTAAAACATTTAATTTAAAAAGGAACAAAATGAGGGGGTTCATTTTTCAATAAAAAGTATGATTAGTGCTGCAGAAAGAAAAATTAGGGCACATTTTGAGTGACTTCTCAAATCCTCTTCTATTTCATTAAAAAATTCTGACATGCAGACTGAAACATGCACTTTCAATACCAGCAGCAGTTTTCCCTGGTGAGCAGTAGCTTTACTACAGTGATCTAATGAGCAAAAAGAGTGCTAACATTCTGAATTTATGGCAAATGTGTGACACATCTGAATGCCTTCTTGATGGAATCAAAGTAAAAAACTGAAAGTATTTCCTACTGAGGAGACTGCAGTAAATGAGGAAATTAGGAAACTTCATAACAAATAAGTCTCCCAAGATGGCCACCAGAGACAAAAGAGCCCAAATGTAGCCCAAATATCACCCAGATGTAGCCCAAGTATAGCCCAATGACAGAATGTCCCAGAATGTTCTTAAAAACAACTAGAGCGCTTACTGTCTTCATTATGACAAAAGTATGGCACACCTGAAGCCATCTTGATTGGAATAAACTGGTAACACTTAAAACATTTAATTTAAAAAGGAACACAATGAGGAGGTTCATTTTGCCATAGAAATTATGATTAATGCTGAAGAAAGAAAATGAGGGCACATTTTGAGTGACTTCTCAAATCCTCTTCTATTTCATTAAAAAAATTCTGACATGCAGACTGAAACATGCACTTTTAATACCAGGAGCAGACTTCCATGGTGCAGTAGTTTTACTACAATGATCTAATGAGCAACTAGAGTGCTAACATTCAGAATTTATGGCAAATGTGTGACATATCTGAATACCTTCATGATGGAATCAAAGTAAAAAACTGAAAGCATTTCCTACTGAGGAGACTGCAGTACATGAGGAAATTAGGAAACTTCATAACAAATAAATCTCCCAAGATGGCCACTGGAGACAAAAGAGCCCAAATGTAGCCCAAAATCACCCAGATGTAGCCCAAATATAGCCCAATGACAGAAGTGTGCAAAACACTTATTATTTTGTGTTTTTGCAGTGTTATATAGTGCAGACTTGTCAGGTATTGGAGTGCTTTACATGAGCATTGGTTACATCACACAAGAACACATTCATTTTGGTTGTAGACATGGGGAGACTAAGTGATTTGACCAGAATCACAGAATGTCGAGCTGAAGCAGAAACTTCAACCTGGTTCCCCAGTTGCAAAGTCTGCAGTTCTGGAAGTAACACCACATCATCTCCCCTAAGTGCAACATTTAATCAAGTGGTCAACTGGATAAAAAAACATAAAGATAACAAATAATTTAAAAGTGCTTTGTCGCTATTTGAAAACTCAGAAAATATGTCCTTATTTTAGCCTTTTAGAGCACTAACCATAATTTTGATGCCAATAAGACCCTCTCATATATGTAATTTCTAAAGGAAATGCTCTAGGTATTACAGTTTTGATTACATCAAGATGATGTCAGGCGTTCCACACTTTTGTAATAAATATAGAATGTTAGCAATCTAGTTGTTCATTAGGATACTGTTGAGAGGCAGAGGCCAGGGGCACGGACTCTGAAAATTGAAGGCAGGTAGGAGGGTGCAAAGGTAACAATTTAACCACACTGAGCAGGCAGGAAGGGCCGTGGAAGCACAACAGACTATGGAGGGCAGTGGAAAGGGGGGCAGGGGCAACAAACCAACAATACAGGACTTGCAAGAGAGGCTGTTGGAGGCAAGATCTATTACGGGTCAAGGAAGCTAGGGGCGGTCCCCAGATCCCCGGGAGCCACCACAGAACTGAGCAGGAGAGTGAGTCAGGGACAAAAGGGGCACCTTAATTTGAGCCGGGGTGCCTAGGAACGCTTGCTCCAAAAATGAAGAAAACAGACATATGAGACATGGAATTGGAGGCAGAATACAATGGCAGTTTAATGAGAAGATGCAACTTCAAAGAAACCGCAGAATAGAGACATAAAGTACAAAATACAGAATCCAGATAATCATACAGCTGTCATGATATTCTCTGTATCTCAATTAATGTACTGACAGAGAGAGAGAGAAAACACATCTATAAATGCATCATGAGAAACAAGTTACACCAAGGAAAATGTTACCTAGGAACACTCACGTTTACTCTTAGAGCAAGCATTCCTGCAATTACAATACAAAATCTTTTAAATGCAAAAGTAAAGAGAACAATGGTTAAACATAACATGACATTTCATATAGGTAAAATAGAATAAGATACTTCAAGCAAAGCAGAGCAAGACATTTTAAGCAAAGGAAGACAAGAGCTCCCAGCTCTTGGGGAAAACCTGCACTGCCTGTTAACCTACATACAGACGGCGAGGTAGTCCGTCGATATCTGTGGGTGCTCCCTTTTTATATCATTTTGTGGGCTCCTTTGCACGCTACATCTACCTACGTATGCTACCCAAAAGCTTCGTCTGCAGATTTTACCAGACATTTCGTCATTTACCCACTTAATGCTGACAATGGACTGGGTGAAAAGGTCAGTCTCTCAGGCCAATCGCTTATCGTAAGTTCCATAGAGCAAGCAGAAAATAATGGGTATTGTACGGGAATTCAATATATTCATGTATAAAATCTCCTCAGTTCTCCTAACTTGACGCTCTGCGGTTGCCACTTCCTTAAAAGCGGGAAACCTGCCCAGGAAGCAAGTACCAGTCCAGGATGCAGCCTACTGTATGTCGACAGCTTCAGGGGGATGTTGAACTTTGATACCGAGCACGGAGCACTCGGGTAGGGTGGGGGCTACTGGTTTGGAGCAGAAGGCCTCGCAGACCTGCCTTCAGACTGCTATACACTAAAATTGCAGAGCTATGGTCAATTTAACAAAGAGGCCTACATATTGAACAGAAGGGCCTACACAGGGGTTTTATACTGGCTGAGTGGTAAGGATGTCTCAGGATAATTATATAGCAACACAGGACCCGCTGGTCAATTTAATACGGCCTACAAATGCAGCTGGCAGGGCAAGGACAAGGGTCTCATACTTCAGGTGTGGACAGAACGGGCCAGGGGCCCCCTGTGATACAAAATCTACCCTCCTTCAAGCCTGTGGCAATGTAATAGACCATTGTGGGCAGAAGGAAGAGGCAATGGTAGTACAACCATACATGCCAACAGACCCGATTCAGCCAGGAAACGTCCAATGTTTTTAAGCTCAAATGGGCTTTATTTGATCTGTCTCCTGTCTACAATATCCTCTTTTTCAATGTAACTCAAAGGGGAAAATCAATACCCCAGTTTTTTTTCAAAATCTCCCTCTTACCAAGTTCAAAATGTTCGCAAGTATGGTACATTGGATCATGGAAGGAAATGGGATAGGGACATGGACTTGGATAACAGAGGACAGGAGGGACATGGAGAGGTGCACCAAACTGACCCTGCAGGGCAGGCATCAGGGTTTGCAGCAGCACAATACACCACACGGGAGTGCAGCACAACAATCCATAGAAAGCAAGAGGGAGGGGACAGGACCATGCACATGGACAACAGAGAACAGAGGGGCAAGAGGCAATGGTAGCTAGCTGACCATAATGGACAGACAGGAGAGAAAGCTGCAGCATAACAGACCATAAAGGGCAGGAGGGACGGATCAGGGGCATTACAATGGAACAGACAAGCCAGGAGGGAGGGAGTAGGGCTGGGGGCAAGGGGGCAGGGCAGGAGCAGCAAGATAGCCATGGAGGTCAGGCAGGATGGGCACTAGAAGCAAGACACACCATGAAGAGCAACAGTGAGACTGTGATGGCATACACACAGACCATGGAGGGAAGGTGGGAGGGGGTCAGGGGCAGCTAACTGACCACACAGGGAAGGTGGGAGGGGCCATGGCAGCACAGAAGACCATGCATGGCAAGTGGGAGGGTTAGTGGCAGCACAATGGCTATGATGGGCAAGAAGGAGGGTGGAGGGGCATGCACAAAGGACGATGGAGGATAGAAGGGAGGGTCAGGACCTGTGCACAGACAAGAAAGTTCAGGGGAAGGGACCTCACAACAGACCACACGGGGCAGGCAGGAGGAGCAGCTGCAGCACAACAGACCAGGGAGGGCAGAAGGGTGTGGCAGTACAATGGACCATGTAGGACAGGAGGAAGAGGATAGGGGCATGGCATGTGGACAGGCAGGGTGGAGGTGACAGGGACAGGTTACAGTCATCTGACAATGCTAGGCAGGTGGGAGGGGAGTGGCAGCTCAACAGAACACTCAGAGTAGATAGGAGTGGCAGGTCCATGGGACATGGTGGGCAAAAAGGATGGAGCAGGGGCATGCACAAAGACATCGGAGGGCAGGGGGAAGGAGAATAGGGGCAGCAAGCTAAGCACAGAGTTTAAGCAGGAGGTCAATGATGGGGCATAGAATTGGGCAATGGAGGGCAGGAGGAGTGGACTGGTGCATCATACTGAGGGCAGTGGCAGCACATCAGACCATGCATGGCAGGAGGGAGGAGGCTAGTCCATGGATTCACACAACAGAGGATAGGGAGGAAGGGGATGGGGCAGCAAGCTAACTGTTCAGAGAAGGCGGGTATTAGGAACTTTATTGTTTTTAAAACATTGTGTCTGTGCGAACTACTTAAAATATGAACAAGTATGCAGCATAATCTCACTTTTATTCAGGAAGAAGAGGACGTTTGTGACTGTGACTCCGGGCTCACTTGGCAGAAACACCCCCTGACCCTCCACCCCCTATCGCAAAATGTAATGCCCGTGAAAAGGGTAGGTGAACACAGTGTTATATAGAACATAGTCCTGAGAGCACGATTGAAAATGAAAACTAGATATAGTGTATGGTATAAACTATGCACCAAAAAGTGTGATATAAGATGAACCGGGCGTGAAATATAATATGCAATACATTGTGCGCAATGACAGATTCATTGGAGAGCGCGAGATAGCACAGGCACTAGCGCGTGCTATGCGATATGCGCCTTGGAGTGTAATATGCACAGGGCAGTGTTGTGTAACCTAACTAGTCTCTAAAGTTGTAATATAAAATATGTGCTGGGGAGTGTAAGGTTGCATATGCACTGTGACAAAGATATGGATCCCAGATTGTAATATGTATGGCATAGCACTGTGCGTTATAACATAGGCATCGAGAAAGGCACGTTAGATGGGGCAATATAACCCGTGCGAAGACAAGTGTGGCATGACATATTCACGGGGTGGTGTTACAGTGCACATGGGCTAGAGAGTGTCATAGCATATGCACTAGCTAGTGGAATACAACACAGAGGTGTGTGGCACACGGCAGGCAATGGTGGGTGTAACACAGCATTGGGCTCTGTCAGGAGCGCGCTGTGACTCTCAAGTGATGTTCGTCCCCTTTCCAGAGAGTAAAATAAAAAGTATTACACATCCGGCAGTGGATGTGTGTTTTATTAACCGTGAGGGGGGTTTCTTGCATAGTTTTGGTCGAATTTTTGTCGAATCCCCTTTGAATGGCTTGGTGTGCATGTGTATTAAATGTGCCCGTCAATAGCTACCCAAGTTTGTATAAATAAACGACAAGGGTGTCTACCGGGATTAGGCACGGTAGGGCATCAGACATGTCAGAGCTTCACTAGTGGTGTAAATACATTCCACGTGGATTCATTGCATGCATAGTCGCCTTTTAATGAATATCACGCAAATCGTCATGGTGATATGTACGTACGGTTTGTCCAGCATGTCCTAGGTGTGTCTATAAATATATATTTTTTAAAAATAATAAAAAACAGTGGCCGGCCCTGGGGATTGGGGTCAAAAAAATATAATTAGGAGACTGGCCCTGGGGGATGGGGTCATCAGGGCCAATAAATTAGAATAAGAAGGGGAACCAAACAGCCCCCCTTCTTAAAAAACTAAAATAAATAAAAGACTGGCATCGTGCAGGAGGCCATGCCCCCTCCGTGCAGCACTCTGCAAACGCGCCCCCAACAGGTATCTCCAGTATGCGCCAGGGAGCTGCTCTGCAGCCAGGTGTTCTGAGGCCAAGCCCCTTTTTACACCTCTCTGCAACGCAGCTCTGTGGCGCTTACTGGAGGTACCTAGTGGTCTAGTTTGACCCTAGGGACCCTTAGGATTCAAGGGGTGTCGTACTTTGGTATTTGGGACCACGTAGAAGACAGGGCCCTACCCCTGTTTATTCATGTCTTAGCAAACCGCGATTGGTCAATGCGGTATTTACAAGCGCTTTGCATAACGTCCCATTGCCAAATGCACTATGTATACGTTATTATACATTGACTCCGTGGGTTCCATCTTGGAGCGGTGGCCATCTTGTCATTGCCCTCACATAGACAAACACATTATAAGCCTTTAGAATACATGTACTTTCTGCTTGACTTCTCCATGACCTGGGCAGCTGGTCTCCGCTGCCCCAGGTCAGTCCGGTCTCACGAGCTCCCCTTCCTCCGGCCACCTGTGATTAGCATCAGGGCTTGACACACCATAAAGTCCTTTCATCGCACACAAGCCTCCGACTAATCACTTTCGCACCTGCTTGTTCCTGCTTTATGGCCTGTTTCTCAAAACAGGAGAAGCTCATGTTTATTGGGGTCAGATGTGGGATCTGAGCCTTGCTCGGTAAATAATTGCGGGCTGGCTGAACTGAAATGTGAGATTGCAATCATGACTCTGCTTGTTCTTTGAAGTAAAATATGTGAATGACCAACTGCAAGAGAAGGGCGGTGTTGCCCAGAGCATAATATGCATTATAAAAGAGAACACTGGTTTTCGTTCTGGAGACTGCCTCATTCAGTTGCTAAGGCTTCTGTGCGACGTAGTCTCACTCATTTGAGTATAATAAAGATGTCTTTTCATATTTCAGCTTCTGTTGCCAAGTTCTTTGTGCAAGATATGCAGAATTTTATAATACCACATCAGGAAGTACTCGAAGTCATAGGGTGCTACCCCTAGCACCTCTGGAGTCTCAAAAATTGGAGTACTTCAGTTGGCGCCCACCAGCTAGGGCCTCATCAAAGAAGTGACTTTCTGTGGGAGTGATCTGGTCAGGAGACTGAAATCTACTGGAAGGACAGAACGGGATTCTACCAAGAAGGTACTCTGTGCACAGGGATTCTGGAGATTCTTTGATTATGTAGTCCGGTATATTTCTGCTCTTCCTGATTTTGATCCTCCACATGATGTCACTCAAAAGGTGAGAAAAAGAACCCAATTGGCGTGAGTATTATAAAAGACGTTTGGGCATGTAGAACTTGACAATTAGAATTTGGATAACCTTTTGATTATTAAGAATAAGAATTAAGTATAAGTGGGTCGCTCCCAGTCAATTTGGTTCTTTGGGTCTTTAATTTGGTTATCGCAATTACCAAAGCCGAGGGGTTGGTTTCTTGGTTTCTGATTTGGTCATTGCAATTACCAAAACCGAGGGTCTCGCATATTTGCGAGTTTATTGGTAGAGATAAGCCCTTGAAGTTTGGAGCTAGATTAGTGAGCTATAAGATGCCTGATCTTAGCAAATTTGGAAATGTAGCTTTTGGTTTGTATAAGTTTGGATATGCGAATTGCAATTTGTGTAGGCAGGTAATGAGGAGATATTTCTCCATTTGGTTTTGATTATAATACTTGCGTTTTCCGCAATATTTTTGGCATGCCTGTTTGTAAGCTCACATGGAAAAATGTGTTGCTTTTTTGGAAGGTACCATAGTTAAAATCGGTTAGATTTAAAAACATATTTCTTCCTTGGTGATTTTGTATCCCCAGGGAATTAAAATATGACATAATACAAAACAAGGATCCTTCGTTCTGCGCAGTTTCATGAATGAGGATATGCACAACGATTTTGTGTGGTGTTCTGCTAGGCAGAGCTAGTGAATTGAGCGCATTCACTACTTCTTGGACATGCATCTGTCTGTGGGGCTGTTCATGCAGCATTTTTGGAACACTATTGAAAAGCGTTGCTTGTAAATGTGACCTACAACCAGTATTTGCAAATGGTTTGTTTCAAGTATAGTCTGTCAGCTGTTCTTTCTTTCTGTCATGCGTATTGATTTGTAAGTCAACTGTGTGTTTAAATGTCTGTGGTTTTTTTATCATTAGTGCAACTTCTGTAAGTAAATTGCGACGGCGCTATTTATGAAAAATGGCTAAAGCGCGCTGTGTTGTCAGTTTACCCCTTTTCTGTTTATGTCTGAAATGAGCTCAATATGTGTTTGTGGGTCTTCTGATGTTTCCAGTCTGTTAAGTAGTTTGCTGGTTAATTAATATCAAGTAGAAACTTAAAACAAAAATCCAGAAATGAACAATGTGATGTGCTACAATAGCTATGTGTTGCTCTTTAATTTATAGAATGAGCAATTGTGCACATATACAAAACTGCCGTTAAATGCTTAAAGGATAAAATTAGAAACACATTTGATAGATATAAATCAGGCCCCAAAAACGAAATTATCTATTTTTGCAAAAGTAAATAAATTTACAGCATTTTCCTTAGATGCATTATATTAGATGTTCACAGGCAAACTTTTCAGCTGCAGTATATTTGATAGAAATGTTCATTCAGCCAGCACCTTCCCAGTTGAACACGGGTGAAATTTAGCAGAACCGTCTTTTTAAATGAAAGTGGCGCAAAGATGTGACGCGTTTCAAATTGGGCTTATGCGCTTAGGCTTGTGAGTTAAATGTGTCCAAAATGATAGGCAAGGGATGCAGCTTGTTTTTTATACATAGAATTATCACAAAAACGAATAATTGGGATTTTTTTAAAAAGAAAATTATTAATCATGGGAAAAATTATTTTAAAAAATAAGTGCTTTTCAAAATCGTTTTTTGATATTTATAAAGCTTAATACTCATACTATGACTTCCTAGCATTAAAATTTGATTTAAGTTGTGTTGCATCACTAAAATGACAAGCATTCGCGCGTACAATTTTCCCTTGGCGCAGGCGCAAACAAGCTCATTTTTATAAAGTATGAGTTATTATTTCCAATGCCTGACTCATGGGTTATGTAATAGACATTCTGGTAATGCATATTATGTAAGAAAATTGTAGGATATTCATTTTTTAATGCTTAAAATATCAAAGTCGAATTTGGGTAAAAAAGACTGTTTCAATTGCATTTTCTTTCATTCAGAGTGCTGTTTAAAGTGTCCCAGGCTTCAGTAAATGCATACGTTTAGGTTTTGATATATATTTACAGGTTGTGCCTTCTTATGATTCAATGAGTCAATGTGCCAGTACAAAGGCTTGTTTTAATATCAGGGTTGAAGGTTCTAACTTTAGCTGTGTCTGTCACAATACTACTGAACACGCTATGACAAACAAGACCTTGTTAAAAACTTGGGGAAATTAAATAAAATATGGTGTCGCAACCCGCAACTATTTGATGTTAATAAAAACGGCCTTAATGGAGTTAGCACCCACATAGAGAAAGAGAAATGGAGAATTGTTTTTTGATGAAGGAAAAAGAGGATGTTTGTGAGCAGGTACGTGATAAAGTCAGTAATGATAGAGGGGTGGAGAAATGTACAACTACGGTTATAGGAACTGGGTAATACGTAGGAAGGAGAAGAACAATTGGGAAAATACAATGCCGTGGAGGGAAGAGAGATGATGAAGGGGAGTAATAAAGACATGAAGAGTAGCGTGAGGAAGGTTGTATTGACGAAGGGAATGAAGAGGAATGTGGTACCGGTTTGAGTAAGTAGGAGAGGAAAGATGAGATTGCAGGTTCTAGCAGTAGGGGTGAAAATATTGTAATTACCTGGCGGGAGGCACTGAGTTTCATATGCTAATATGAAAGGGGACGAACAGAGCTTGAATAAAGGCAAATGACTAAATGATGAAGAAAATATCAAAACTCATTGCAAATGCAATTCACAGTGCCAGTGGACTGGGGCAGAAAGCGGTTCCAATTGCTGGAGTTCAGTCTAACTTTAGCTGGGCCTACTGAGAAGGTTATTCATTTAAGGTTGATGAAATGTATACCATTGCATAGGATTGCAACAAGCATTTACTCTAAAAACTGGTATGTGTGTTATTAAGTCTTGTGAATTTTTCACAGTACATGTAGTTTAACAATCTGGGAATAGGGATAATTTTTTACCGCCTAAAAAGGAGAAATTATTTTTCAACATAGAGCGAATTATTGCAAGTTAGGAGGGATTAGGAAGGCCTTCTGGCTTTGACAAATTCAGAGTGCTAGAAGCTGGGGGATGGGAGACCTGCAGAGGCTGGCTTGCTGCTGAGATGCTATCTTTCCCGTAAACAATGGAGTTGACTTTTATGACCTTTTAAATTAGGGCCTTGCCTCTGTGGAATGCAGAATGACCTTGCTACACGGGCCTCTAAAGGTGGGGTTTCTGGTTTCTCCATAGCATCACTAAAACTAAAGAACTTAATTCCACCGGGAAAAGGGGTTTTCTTTGATAGTCCAAACATCATGTTAAATGCTTTGCTCTAAAAAAAAAAGAAAATAGAATGATGCCTGCTATAGTTGCTCTTATTTAACAGAAAACGAAGTGTTGCATTAAGTCTTAGACAAAAAAAACAAGATGCAGCCTTTTTCTAAAATTTCTTTAAGGCTACATGCCGACGTGAGAATGCATTGCCAATTAAGACTTCTTTTTCACAGTGGGAATTGTAGGTGCCAAATTACTATGGAGTGTCAGTGTAACGATTTTTTATTTCTAGAAATGTAAAACTTGAGTGGCTGGATGTTGAAAGGACTGACAAGAGGGTAACAGTTAAGTAATGCAATTTATTTTTGTGTATTTGGTTCTATCATGAATTGTTCTTGCTGGTCCTGTATGTTAGATGAGAAACAGAAAAGTTATATTTGACAGCAGATTTCCATTGCCTGGTGATCTACTGTCAAAAAGGAGGGTAAGTATTTTAAACCTGACAAATTAAACAGGCCCAAATATTGGGTTTTGGGCTGCAGTTTTACAGTGCATAAAGTACATGACATGGTGTTGTGTGTCACCGCTTTTTACATATGCTATTGTTTTGTCTATGCTTTTTGTGCTTGATATACAGCAAGTATATCTGATGGCTTTGATGTTTTGTGCGTTTTTATTATTTTTTGCATGTTTTCGTTGTATGGGGATGGTCATGACGATGCCCATCGCTACGCAACAGTTGGTTGAACTTGTTCTGGTTACTAAATTCCACAGCTAATGATATTTTCATGCTGTAAACATGAGAGGCAGCACTTTACCAGTGCATGTCTAAATTGGCTATAATGGTATTACAGAAAACTAAAAGAGATCTACAGGATCAAAGTGTGTCACCTGTCACCTGTGACCTGTCACGTTACTGCCCTTCCCTTAAAGGAACAGGCAGCCCTACATTTATGTATCCTTGATTGGACCTAAGGATGAAATTATAGATCTGTGACTCAAGGTGGCCTAATTTCTATATTACATGAGGTAATGGTGTCCTGTCTCCTAAGTAGCATATGGCCTTTGCTTCTTAAAAGGAAACTAGGTTTTCATTTTTCCCTGCAGAAGGAACTGGAACATTACCTAAGATTACCGTATATGGTGCAGTCGCCAGCGGTAGAGTTAAAATGTATGTGACTTTGGCCTTTTGTGTATCACCCGTACTCTTGGTGATGTCACATGCCTGACTACTAAATTCTTGTCCTTCCTATAGATTTTTATTTTTTTTATTGCTTTTGTTCCTTCCCTGCCCAATGTCGCATTATGCTCAGTGATTGGGGATTTTAGTTGTGTCCTAGTTTCAATTCCCTTTTCCGTATTCCTTTCACCAGTCAGCCCATTTATTATTGTAGGTGTATTGTTCAGGTACATACTTCCAGACTGCAGTGATGCACCAAGAACCCCCATATTATGTACAATTCCCTTTTGCATGACCAGACTGGTTTCCAAGAATTTTCCTTAGGCCTGCAGCAATGTTTTCCAGACTGACTGTCAGGGTAGCGATAACCTGGCTAACTGACTCAATATTATAGTAAGACAAGTTTTCCATACCAATAGGAGATATCTTACGTTTACCCTTTTGAACATGACGAATTTTCAATGTCTATTTCTAATGTAGCTTTTACCCTTTTGTTCCTGCTGCTTTAATTTTCGGTGGGATCAGAAGTTTCTAATCATGCAAATATCAGGACCCTCTAGTTCTTGTCTTTTGTTTTTATATCTGACTATTAGCCTGTGTATTGCCTAGTGCACCTGATGTGAAAGGTTTCTACATGCCTATGATAATCTGTATCATGTGATTTCTCTATTGAAATGTCCTAGATAAGGAATTTAGAAACATTTATATGTAATCATTCAGAAAAAAAATGTGTTTGCCCTATTAGACAATGCCACCATATGTGAAGACATCCATTTTAGATAGAATTTTCGTGTAGTTTTCTACCCTTAGATGATGGAGGCTCTCACACGGAAACCCAATTGAAAAGCTTAGAGGCACTGTTTTGCCTACTGCCTTTTTATTTGTATTGCTTCCTAAGAAAGACAGTGTATTCTGGACCAAAATTGTCCCATGGCGTGTGGCCACTCCTTTGACGGACCTCAGGCCACTTGTTTACAGTCCCCTTGTTATACAACGAACTGGTTAAAGCATCACGCTTGCTTCGTCATAAGGCGTTCAACATCAGAAAAGATGGAGGAGCTGGTTTTGCCACAGAACCAGAATTTCAGTACACAAGAGCGCCTGTCATGTGCTGGTAACCTCTGACAGTGTGCAGTCCCTTGAGCCTCTTGGCCTGAGTTTTTGGCCACACACACCCCCTCTTTTCCTTTGCTTCAATGGAAGTGCAGTGCACCGGCGGATCCAAGATTGACAGAAGGCACTACATTCCAGTGCCCATGAAAGAGCAGCCTGAGCGTCCTCTGACACCGAATGATGAGTGTTGGATCCTGAGAATGGTCCCGGGTCTGCACAAGATGATCTGTGCCCATGACCAATGAGGAGCATATTATTTGTAGTGTCTGCAGCAGAGGAAAGACACAGGTGCACTGCCTTGAAACATTGAGACCGTGAGCTGTGAGTGTTTGCCAGGAGGGCACTCCAACTGAGCAGTACTTTCTTTTTTTTCATGAAAGGCTTGAATGAAGAGGCCCATGCGAAAGAAAACAACAGAAGAAGATTTGATGGACAATAGAAGCCTGCCAGAGAGGCTTTTTGAACGGACTCTGGGCATAGCTGGTTTCACAAGAGGTTTCCGTGTGATTGTATAGACTAGGTGTTAGAAGACTGTTTGTTTTGCTGGCATTGTCTAGTATAAGCAGAATAAAATCCATTTTCTGTGGAAAGGTGCCCCCTTTTCACCTCAGAGCATTGATGAGGGTCACCACTGTTTCACCTGAACATAAAAATTATGGTTTCATTTGTAATAGTGGTTACTACTTTCTCCCGTTGTCTCTATGTTTTCTAGTGTTTTTTAAACATGACGTTGTCATTTATGGGTGGGATTGTTTTTCTCTACCCAATTGACTTCTGCACCCGCTTCTCAACCTATGTCTTTTCCCACTACTGTTTCTTTGCACTCTTTTTCACCCTTTTCCTGAACATGAGCAGGTTAAAAGATCAGAATTCGTAAGCAATTCTTCTATACAGCTTCTGCATCGACACTAGTTAGTAGTAAACATCACTAATTGTTGGGGGTGTGATCTTATGCCACCTAGATAGAGGTATTCCTTATTTTGTCCTGCCATATGTGGCCTTTGTGCTACTACATGTGTCCCGTGAGAGTCGCTAAGTAATAGGATGATGCTACAGCAACATCTCCATGACTTCATGTCTGTAGACCTGGACTAAGATCAGTATGAGTATAGTGATTGCCTATGTAAGGGCAAAAGGAGGGTCTGTCGTACTTTGGTATTTGGGACCACGTAGAAGACAGGGCCCTACCCCTGTTTATTCATGTCTTAGCAAACCGCGATTGGTCAATGCGGTATTTACAAGCGCTTTGCATAACGTCCCATTGCCAAATGCACTATGTATACGTTATTATACATTGACTCCGTGGGTTCCATCTTGGAGCGGTGGCCATCTTGTCATTGCCCTCACATAGACAAACACATTATAAGCCTTTAGAATACATGTACTTTCTGCTTGACTTCTCCATGACCTGGGCAGCTGGTCTCCGCTGCCCCAGGTCAGTCCGGTCTCACGAGCTCCCCTTCCTCCGGCCACCTGTGATTAGCATCAGGGCTTGACACACCATAAAGTCCTTTCATCGCACACAAGCCTCCGACTAATCACTTTCGCACCTGCTTGTTCCTGCTTTATGGCCTGTTTCTCAAAACAGGAGATGCTCATGTTTATTGGGGTCAGATGTGGGATCTGAGCCTTGCTCGGTAAATAATTGCGGGCTGGCTGAACTGAAATGTGAGATTGCAATCATGACTCTGCTTGTTCTTTGAAGTAAAATATGTGAATGACCAACTGCAAGAGAAGGGCGGTGTTGCCCAGAGCATAATATGCATTATAAAAGAGAACACTGGTTTTCGTTCTGGAGACTGCCTCATTCAGTTGCTAAGGCTTCTGTGCGACGTAGTCTCACTCATTTGAGTATAATAAAGATGTCTTTTCATATTTCAGCTTCTGTTGCCAAGTTCTTTGTGCAAGATATGCAGAATTTTATAATACCACATCAGGAAGTACTCGAAGTCATAGGGTGCTACCCCTAGCACCTCTGGAGTCTCAAAAATTGGAGTACTTCAGGGGACTTAATCTCTCAACTTAGAACAGCCACAGGGCGCGTTTACACAGTGGTGAAGGGAGGGGACGGGGCCTGAGGTGACGTGTGCAAACACGCACTATGGCACGTTTTAAATTGGGGATATAATTTCCCTTCAATACTGAGGGCCCCTGGGGGCTAACTAGCCCACCAAGTGCTTCCAGTAAGCGCCACTGAGCTGCATTGCAGAGAGGTGGTCCAGGCCGTGCCACTTTTTACACCTCTCTGCAACGCAGCTCTGTGGCACTTACTGGAGGTACCTAGTGGGCTAGTTGGACCCCAGGGACCCTCAGGATTCAAATGAACTTAATCTCCCAACTAAAAATGGACACAGGGCGTGTTTACACAGTGGTGAAGGGAGGGGACGGGGCCTGAGTTAACGTGTGCAAAAACGCCCTGTGGCCTGTTTTAAGAGGTAGTTTTAATCCCCATGCCCTCTTATATACTAGGGGCTTACAGAGGAGGTCATGCTAATCACAGGGGGACCCCAACGCATAATGTTCCCTAGTGTATGTAGGTGTTTTCACTGTATTCTAAGTGTCTTTTAACATAGCACTGGCTCTAGGACTGGTTAGTCAGGCTCAGTTACCACCAGTATCCGTCTGAAAAAGTTGAGGGTACAGGATGATTTTGCAACAAGGCTTCTTTCTGCTCTTCTTTTTGTTCTTTCTGCACGTTATCCTTCTTCCTGCACTTTTCTTCGTCTTTGAGGACTTCTGTTGCTTCTTTCTGCACTTCTTTTTTTTCTTTCTGTGCATTTTTTCTTCTTTCTTGTACAAAACCATTGAAATTCCCCCGTTATAGTTAGTTCAGCTAACTATAACTCGGGCGCCCGCAATGCACTGCTGATGACGTCACATATTACATCACTCATGACATGGTCAGTGACATCACTCATGACATCACTGATGACATCTCAAATGACATCACTGATGACATCACTGATGACATCATCCTTGTGATAGAGTGGCAGACCTCCTCTCACCCTAATATAACCTTTGATACACACATTCAAAAATAGAGACTAAAATTTTCAAAACAATGGACATACCAATACCAGTTACAACAACCTCTTCAGTAATTCTAAGATCCACATACACATCCACTCATTCACCAACAGTCCTATACAGTCACTCATACATGTACTCACTCATCATATGTACTCATACACCTATACATCCTGTTACACAATGCCACTCATCCATAGAGTTACTCACACACATAGTCACTCATGCTAATAAAGAATCAAACATACATTTACTTGCATATACAGTTATACACACACCACCATACTTACTTCTACGGAAACTTACACATACTTAGTCTTTTAAACAATCACTTATAGAAACACATACTTATTCATACAGGAACTCTTTCAATCTCTCACTCTCACATATACTCACATATATACACCAATAGTCACATATACTAGTTTAAAACATATGTAGTTACTCATAAAGACACTACTGAGACAGTCATTCACTCACTAACACACCCATACACACACTCATCCACCCATACAGTCCTGCACACATACTGTGTTCAACACATACAAACAGTGAGTCACTCATTCATGCACCTATGCACTACGTAATACCCCCCACGAACCATGCAGACACTCAGACTGATACTCAAAAAACCAACTAATAACCTATATAGACACCCATGTAGCTACTCACCAACCCATGCAGCCACTTATACACAAAGTGAGAGACTGATACAGATATTTACATATTTAAACATTACTCACTAAGCCATGTATTCACTATGATACACTTAATCAGTCAGTTACACAATCAATTTTTCAAAAACAAATCATCCATTTAGACACTTATATACCCATTTATTCTTCCATCGACCTTGAGATAAACATATATAAAACATATTTAATTTTCAGAAAAACACACATTCACTGATACAAAACATTCTCCTCTTTAATCGCACTGTCAGCACGATCCTGCCACCTCCTTAGCAAGAACCCCTTGTCATCCAAAGCCAACACTAACTTCACAAAACCCTCTTGTATCCTTACCCACAGACTTACCAATGGGTCAGCCGTCAAGAACAAACATCTGCACTTCATAATGGATATCATCATCCTCATAACCTCCCTTCCAGTCATCCTTACAAATCTCTCAACATAAGAATAGACTTCTGGCCGCCAATTCCACGTCTTTACGTTTTGTCACTTTCTTCCACCTCAATCATGGCCATATAACAAAAATTGCAAATGCTGCATGAGTATTCCTATATAGGTAAAAGGAATCTTATTAAAAAGTCTAAACCAATGTTCTTGCCTCCAGGTGCATACTGGACCTCATAAATATAATCCAATAATTTGAGAGACATCCTTGCTCTGTTTGGGGTAGACTTGCAGACTCTTCTGGGAGTCAAAACTTTCAAAAGTGGGATATGGTCGGTATGTAGGGCAAATTGTGAGCCCGAGACATATTGTCTGAATTTACTGATGGCCCACACACAAGCCAGCATCTCCCTCTCTATCACCGAGTATTTCTATTCCACAGGTGATAGTGAGCGAGAGGCAAACACATCCCTATATTCTGGCATCATATTTCCCGATAGTATACTTAGTTAAGATGCTACAAGAGTTGGATTCAAAACTCTGCAAGGACCAAGAATCACAATTGCCTTCCTCGACAGACTCAAAGCACCTCTGTAAGTTATCGTCCCATACAAACTTCTGAATAAGTTTCAGTAACTACCTCATACTGTATGTCCTAAACGCAAAGGGGCAGATTTATGATAACTGGGGCATCCCTGCGCCACAGCTGCGCCACCATGGATGCGCCGCATTTATAATGCGGCGCACCATGGGGCAAAAACGGCACAGATGCGTGACGCATCTGTGCCGTAAAAGTGGCGCATTGCTGGAGTTGCGTCGCAAGCGCGACGCAGCTCCACCAATGCTCTGGGGGGCCCTATCTGTACAATGCTGCGTCAATCCTTACGCCTGCTTCAAGCAGGCGCAGGGTTTTGACGCAGCATGGGCCTAAAAGTGACTGAGTGAAATCTTGTAGATTTCACTCAGCCACTTTTAGGAGGCGTTCCTGTGCCGGAACGCCCCCACCTGCCCTGAAACGCCTACATGTGGCGCACGGCTTTACAACGTGACGCATCTCCCAGATGCGTCACGTTGTAAATACCCCACACCATGGCGCAGGATTTGCGCCGCTGCTGCATCACAAAAGTGATGCAACGGCGGCGCAAAAGTGGCGCAAGTGCAACATAAATCTGCCCCAAGGTATTTAACAAAATCTGCACCCAATTTAGACAGTCCTAGGACGTACGTTTCCTCCTCTTGGATGAGGGCATAGGAGAATTTCTAATGGCATCAAGCAATTTGATCTTGGATTAGATACCTTTCTGGCTCCCCTCATGACATAGGTAAGTTACTTTCTCACTGCAAATCTACATTTAGCACCCTTTGCTGGCCCACCCCTTTTTCTTCAACACATGAAGAACCTCTGTCAGATGACAATCATGTTCTGCTCTATCCTTATCCATGATCAGTATGTCAACGTGGAAAAAGACAACTCCATTGAAGTCCTTGAATAGCTGATACGACATCTGCTGAAATACATTGATGGCTCACGCAACTCTGAAAGACATGCAAATGAATCTGTAAGAGCCAAACGGCATGATAAACACCATTGAATTCCTGCTGCATGAATGGATGAATGGTATGCAGAGGCCAGATTGATGGGTGGGAACAACTTTACCCATAACAGCTCATTGATTTGGGAAGAGGGATCTTGTCCTCCAAAATGTTTCTATTTATGTCCCTGAGGTCTATGCATAATCGCACATGGCCATTATCTTTAGGTGCTCCCACCAAGATGGCCAGTCAGTCTGTCGCCTCCACTGTCTTGACAATGCCACTGTTCTCTAATTTGTCCAAATCAGCAGCCACCTCCTCTCTGATACAGATATGTAAGTCTCTGACCTTATTTATTACCTTTCATTGAGGATAGTTTTTTTAGATAAACCCTTAAAGGTTTCCAAGTTTCACTGAAAAAAAAACCATAGGGAATTCACCACAAATGAATAGATCAATATCTTACCTATCACCCACAAGTTACACCTTAGGAAAAAGTGACGTACCAGCGGTGCAAGGGGCTTGTAAATAGGACCCAGTGTGTTTTGTGAGGCTATTCACACAGATAGGATTTTTACTGAATTAACGAGTTTCTTTGCAGAGGTTTGCATGTCTAATTTGGTTGGCCTCATTTTCTCTTTGGTGCATAGGAGAAACTACACTAGGCAGATGTGGTGTGAGCCTAGACAGGATTATGTGTTAGTGTGAGGTGAGTTTTACAACTGCCTTAGAGGTACTTGTTTTGTTTTTATTGTTTGCGAGATTTATTTGATTCCAACACCCTGATCTTCTCCTATTTAGGTAGAACAGACCAGATTTATTTAGGTATATTACGGTGTGTTAATGGAGAAAGACTGTCCAATTGTTTACCCTTTCACAAAGAAGTCGCAAGAGTTCTGTTGTAGAACAGGAAATGTAAATTGCTTCTTGTTAAATCCAATTCAGACTTCCCTGAAATGAGGGATTTCCAGGCAAAAGTGCCCCAGGGTGAGAAAAAAAGGTAGGAAATGTTGTGTTTCAAAAAGAATTACCAGGATGTGTGGCTCACTCCTGAGCATAAGTTTATCCTACCAGACTCAGCGTTGCATGGCATGGCTAGACACTTGTATGGTCAGTCACACGTAGGGAGGAATGCCATGACCAGAACTTCTAATAAGTATTGGCTGAAGTCCAAGTGCAGAAATATTGCAGAAGATTTGTGTCAGGGTTGTCTCAATTGTCAGAGAAATAATCAGAGATAGAAGCCTGTAGGTCTCATGGACTATATTAGCAAATCAGAGGGCCCATTTACAAGACTTCAAGAAGATGTAATTGAAATGTCAGTTTAAAATGTCATTAAGTATATTCTTGTCATTGACTGTTTATTTTCTAAATGGGCCAAGGCTTACTCCATCCACCTGGAGATCAGACAGCACAACAGTTGCCAAGCTTTTGGTAAGGGAATTGATATCTTGTTTTGGCCAACTAACCTCTCCAGAGACGGATCGTTGCTCTCATTTTAAAAATGAAGTTCTGAAATGGATTTGTACAGCTCTCCAGATTGACCAAAGATTCTCTTGTAGTTCTAGTCCTCAATTATCTGGCATTGTGGAGAGGATGAATGGGACCATCAAAAACAAGCTGCCCAAAGTGAGTAAATCCACGCGTCTGAAGTGCCCAGATGCTCTTCCTCTTCTCCTGATGAGTGGTAGAAGTATCCCAGAGAAAAAGACAGTCTCATGAAGTATTCATGGGCAGAGCTATGAGATTGGCATAAATGCCTTCAGCTATACTGTTTCAATAACTGATGACATCGCACTAGGTTATTGTAATGGCCAAGCTGAGAAGGTGAAATCTGTTCCTCATCAGGTGAATTTGGCAACAACATCGTCAAAAGAAACTCAGTGTCACTCCTTGAACCCAGGTGATTGGATTCTCATGAAAAAACATTTCCCCAAGAGCTGTCTCGAAGAAAGCTGGAAAGGCCCTTTCCAAGTCGTACTTGTGATTGTCACTGCTGTGAAGTGTGCCGGAGTGGAGCCACATCGCTAACGCGAGACGAGTGAAGGCAGCGGATGAAGAGATGGTGACAACAACCACTGATTTAGAGTCAAGCTCAAGTTTGCAGTGGTGATCGGGGGTGGGGGGCAGAGGTGAAAATGTTGAAACTGGTGAAGTTGCTGATTAAGTTGCTAATGAAAATCCTGGCAAAGATCCTGGTGATGGCACCAGTACCAGTATCCAGTTTCAATTCAAGGGTCAGAGTGAAGAGCTGTTACAACGTCATGTGTGGCAGCAAGTAGAAGTACTTTCTCATCCATCTAGTGCCAGATTCCAGGGAAAGCTTTGAGTCTCAAGAACCCCCCAGAGGGAGAGAGTGGTACACAGTGTGACAAGCTGCTGATTCTGTTCGAAGCACTAGTTCATTAGTGATTGAAGAAAACTCAGAAGTAGTCACAAGATGCAAATGTTGAAACGGGAAACAACCATTACAACCCAGTCATTACAACGCACTACCTTTACAATGCAGCTGCTACAACGCAACTGCCTTTACACTGCATGACATTACAACTCATGCCATTACGACACATGTCAGTACAATGCATGTCATTACAACGCATACCATTACAACGCATGCCATTACAACACATTATAAGGTAAGTAAAGATTTTTAGTTTTAGGGTGGGTATGGGTCTTGGGGTACAGAGGAATAGTAATTTTAACCCCTACACTATCCAACGCATTCCCTACCGTTGCACGCACTGGAGTAGGAATAGTAATTTTTACCCCTAAACTATCCAACACTTACCCTACTGTTGCACTCACTGGAGTGGGAACAGAAATTTTTACCCCTACGCTATCCAACACTTTCCCTACTGTTACCCTAAAAGTATTATGCGTTGTAATGATATGCGTTGCAATGGTAGTTTTTAAAAATGCATTGTAATGGCATGCATTGTAAAATCATGCAATGTACTGGTAGTTGTGATGTAAAAACAACGTTATAAAGGCATGCGTTATAATTGTTTGCATTGTAACGTCATATATTAGTTGAAACACCATAGACAGTGAAGAGAACCTGCAGAAGAAAGCACTGGCAGAATGAAAGGTTAAAGTAAACCGAAGAAGAACCTGAGATAATCGAAATTGAGTCACAGGACAGTGAGAGTTAGTCACCAGTTTCTGAAAGACCAGCAAAAAAGAGAATTCCAAACAGAAAGTAAGTTTCACCTGAATGTCGTATCTTGCATCTGCGTCAGAAGAAGAAGAATACAGAGCGGATAATGAGATCTGCCGTCCAATACACTGTGGTCAAATCACTTTAGAAAATGAGCAAGAAGAAGAAGAGCCACCTTGAACTTTTGAGACATTCTGGTGGCAGTGAAATAAGGTTGAACTTTGGAAGTTTGAAATTTGAAGAATCCAGATGAAGATACGGATTTGAGAATATGAACTGAATGAACTGAACAAGACAGCTGAGAAAAGTCTATTTTGATTCTTACTTTAAAAAATCAAAAAGTTCTGTTAGTGGTTTTTTTAAGTTTCTCAAATTGCCTTTTTGGAATTCCACGTTTCTTTTTTGTTTTGCTCTCAATAGAAATGACTTATGGCAGATGCTATAAAATTGTTAGCTTGAGCTTCTTGTCAATAATATTGATAGTCTTAGTAGTTTTATTGTTGTGCCTTATTTCTCCGGTGGGCTATGTCTCCACAGGGGTTGACTTAACTGCAGTATTTATTGGAGATAGAACTAATATGCTGACACATAGCAAAAGTTTAGTTAGTGGATCTATACAAAAATGTTGGATGAGTATGTGACCCTAATGGGGGTTAAGAATTGCTTTGTACATACTTTGATCCCTTCTTCTGCAGGTAAAGACACTACTTATTTACAGCTAACACTCTCATCTGGTCTATCATGCAATGCGGTTGTTAGTATATTTATTAGGCAGATTTATTTTTCGCCATATCTGTTAGATTTCAATGTTTCACTGGGGAATCTTCTTGTTTCCGAAGATGATAAGAATGGGGTTAAATATGATAAATTTCTGAATTCAGTTGCACAAACTAACCAGAACACTAAAAAGACTAAATGGAAGTATGTGTAGTTTGAATAAAGCGGAGAGAGAATTTGTTTAGGAGTATAATGAGGCAAGATTGAAAATTGTAAGAGATTGGTAAAACGAAGATAAGATAAGGGCACAGATTACGTATGAAGAAGAATTCAGGGGCATATTATCAAGAAACGGCGTTAAAATTATCGCCGCTTTAGTGGCAGAAAACTGCCGCTAAAGCGGCGATAATGGGCTTGCTAATATGCCGCAGAGAATTCCCATAGAAGCCCATGTTCTGGTGTGAACCTGGGCTTCTATTGGAATTCTCTGCGGCATATTATCAAGCCCTTTATTGCCGCTTTAGCGGCAGTTTTCTGCCGCTAAAGCGGCGATAATTTTAACGCTGCCCTTGATAATATGCCCCTCAGACTTTCGACTTTGCATTCAAGATTGAGAATAAACCATGAGAGAAAGGGTGAGTAGTGTGTTGTGGGTCGTGAACCTACAGGCGTCAGGCCAGTAGTATATGTATGTGAGAGTGAGCGTGAAGTAAGTTATCCTGTTAATGGTGATTTTCTGGCTGGTGAGAGGGATTTATTATATATGTGTGGTAAGACCGCTCATTTCAACCTGCCTCATTATAAGGTGCGTCCCTGCTATTTAGCTTTAGGGTTTCCTAATGTCTATCATGTGAACAGAATGAATGATGATGTTGCAATAAAGAGAGTGAAGTGTGGTTTTGGGCAGATAGTATCAGGTATATTAGGAGCTATGATTCCATCTATAGGTGTGGCTTTGAATTAATTGAAAATGAGAAGGTTGTCTATGCTTGTGGACCAGCTTGCTTCAAACACTGCCAGGGCGTTAACACTGATTAATTTTGAATTAATACCAAAGCGATCAATGATTATGCAAAACCGCTTAGTGTTAGATATCCTTCTCGTGAACGAAGGTGGTGTTTACATGGTTTTCATGGTTAGGGAGTGTTGCACCTACATACCCAATAATAGTAGGGTTATTAATGAATATATGTCAAACATCACTAACATTTCTTGGGAAGTTCAAGCTTTAGAAGAACATGGCTTGTGGGAAGCAATAGGTTATTGACTTTGTGAAACTGGAAAGGGGTTTAGCAAGGTTGGTGAACAATTCAATACTTTCGGTGGAGGTATGTTTAGGTTGTTTCTAAACCCTGAAATTATTGTGTTGATTTGTGTAATTATTTCTCTTATTCAAATGTTCTGAGTTGCAGTTTCCAAAATGTAGGTTGAAGGAGGAAAGAGGTTTTTCAGACAGGGAACGGCAAGAAACTGAAATGGAGGATGCCAGAAATTGTACTTATAATCAGCTGAAACTGATGTAAGAATCAAAATGCATTAAGCAGAAAGAGGCGCACACTTTATTATAACTGTCAGATTAATGTGGTATTGAGTAATTATAGAATAATCAGTGGAGAATAATCAGAGGAGGCAAGCTGTTGGAGTTTTTGTGCATTTATTTTTTGTGCATTGTTAACAACAAACAGAATGTGGATTTACTCTCAATTATATAAGTATACCCTGATATAGTATTATTACATTTGAAACAACATTTCTATGACATGTAGAAGTGTGTTTCCTCAACTCTTGCTAACTAGGCCTCCATTTAGACCTGGTTGCCATCTTTTTCAGAATGATTGTCTTCCTCTTGCACATTTCACTGTTTATAATTTCTGCAGCATGCGGTCAAGCAGAGTCATGATTGTTTCTATTGATGTTTTTCTTGCTGTTCTCGATAAAACATTTCCACTGTGGACACAGAAAGTGTTGCATCTTTCGAGGGCCTCCCGCTATCTTACTGTGCCCTATTCACTCATAATAGTTTGCTTTTGTACAGTTAACTAATTTTTCCTGCCATCTCCAGATGACATTAGCATAGAGTGCGCAAAACAATATTCACGTAGTTGGATACTGGTTAGGTGCTAAGGCCATACGATGTCTCTACTGATGATGGGCTATACCCAGAAACACATATTTAGTGAGAACAGAACTACCAGCACCAACTTTGGTGAAAACCTACAGCACCTTTGAAGTAAGCATACTGCATTTACCAGAATGCAATGGGGTGAACAGTGCTGGGATGAGAGGCAGTGTGTTCCATCCCCCCTTGTGCTTAATAGGCTCCCTTGAGCCAACCAGCTGGCGAGCTCACCTGGGATGCACCTGTGAGCTTGTGGAGTGGTACTGTAACATGTGAAGACTTGGGCAGCATTTCAGCAACCCCAGATGACCTTTCTCTGCTCTCTACTACTTTTGCGCTCTACTGATGAAGAAACACATGTCTAGCGATAAGAGCACTACCTGTACCAACTTTGGTGAAAAACTACAGCACCTTTGAAGTAAGCATACTGCATTTACCAGAATGCAATGGGGTGAACAGTGCTGGGATGAGAGGCAGTGTGTTCCATTCCCCCTTGTGCTTAATAGGCTCCCTTGAGCCAACCAGCTGGCGAGCTCACCTGGGATGCACCTGTGAGCTTGTGGAGTGGTACTGTAACATGTGAAGACTTGGGCAGCATTTCAGCAACCCCAGATGACCTTTCTCTGCTCTCTACTACTTTTGAACTCTACTGATGAAGAAACACATGTCTAGTGATAAGAGCACTACCTGTACCAACTTTGGTGAAAAACGAAAGCACCTTTGAAGTAAGCATACTGCATTTACCAGAATGCAATGGGGTGAACAGTGCTGGGATGAGAGGCAGTGTGTTCCATCCCCCCTTGTGCTTAATAGGCTCCCTTGAGCCAACCAGCTGGCGAGCTCACCTGGGATGCACCTGTATGCTTGTGGAGTGGTACTGTAACATGTGAAGACTTGGGCAGCATTTCAGCAACCCCAGATGACCTTTCTCTGCTCTCTACTACTTTTGTGCTCTACTGATGAAGAAACACATGTCTAGCGATAAGAGCACTACCTGTACCAACTTTGGTGAAAAACGAAAGCAACTTTGATGTAATCTTACTGCATTTACCAGAATGCAATGGGGTGAACAGTGCTGGGATGAGAAGCAGTGTGTTCCCGCCCCCCCCCCCCCTTGTGTTAAATATATAACTGTGCTTTGATTCACAATAATGCAATACTTTTGCTTTAATAAAACTGGTCTGATTAGAATGTAATAGTTTTGCTCACACCATGATGACTCTGCACTTTCTATTTTGTTCTATTGGAAGATTTCCTACAGAAACCCGTCATTTTGAGGGTGAGTAAGAAGACCTTCCGATGCTACTGGGGATGCTATACATTAACGGCCAGATTTATGAAAGGATTGCATTGCCCTTGCGTCACGCAAAGGGATCCGTCAGTCAGATTTGCCAAGCCACACAAACCCACCCACGTGGCCCTGCGTAGCTTGGTACATCTGAATTAACACAAGACCTTGAGTTACTCTGCGCCGGGAAGGCGTCACATGGGTGGAGAGTGGGTGTTCCCACGCACCCACCCATGTATTTTGACACTTTCACAGAATTACCTGTAAAAACCTGGGAATGCGTCAAATTTGTATGCCTTCCTGATAGAGACGCAACAAGGAGAAATGTCTTTTTTCTCCTATTTTTTTCATCCTTCTGAGTGTGTTGCATTCTCTAAGGATTGTTTTATGCAGGAAGGTGTCCCTTCCTGCACAAAAACAATCCTGCCTGCAACGCAGGCAGCCTTGCACCACGGCACAAGGGTGCCTGCCTTGCGCCACCACAAGGAGCGGGCAGGAATGCGCCATATGTCAGCAAATATGAGGCATTGGGGCTCCCTCCATTTGACGCAGCACAGCAAGTTGTCTTGTTGTGTTGCGCTGTGTCAAATATTGATAAATCTAGCCCTAAATCTACACCCTTCACAGATGACCTGATGTCATTGACCTGACAGTCGCACACCAAACGTACAGCACACTCTCACACAATAGGTCCCACGCACACAAAAAAATTAGGCCTGTGCGAAGTTCACAGTGTTCCGCTGTGCGAAACTCCACAAAGTGACTAAAAACCCCACCGTGCGATGCAGAGTTCCGCAAGCGGCAGAGTGCGTTTGGTCATTCCTACATAAACTCCTCCTTTTGGGGGTGAGCCAGAAGACCTCCCGATGCTACCGGGGATGCTGTCCGCTTCTCTATTGATTTTGCTGCTCACTTGGGAATAATTCTGATTTTGCACTACTCTGCAAAGCTCTATTTGCTGAGACCCTTCATGGCAAAGAATTCATGCTGACTCTGTCCTGTATCTTTTTGAATTTTTGTAATAAATCCTTTAAATGTATCCCGCTGTTTTGGAACTCAGTTAGTGAGTGGGTCCCTACTTGATTTACTGTATTTCTGATGTGTTAGGAGGTGCCTTACCTCAGGGTCGTATTGCGTCATAAACCAGAGGTTTAACACTGACTCCAATTCATCAACCTGTGGGTGTTTTGCTGCAGTAAAGGTTTCTCATGAAGCTTTTTCGGGAGTCTCCATCACCCACATGTTATGGTCAGGAAGTGGCTGTCAAGTTGGAATATTTAAAAACCATCAGACTCCTCTGATGTCCTTACCTACTTTTCCTTTGCTGTTTATCCATAACCCTTGGGGCCATCGAGTGAGTGACAGTATTTCTTTCGGCGTTTCAGGTGTAAATTCCTCAGAGGTGTCATCTTCAATGGTAGAAATATAATTGAGGGAGTATTCCTTCCATTCAGGCCACTTCAAGGCTGGTTCACCTGGAGGTGGCAAACAGGCCGGAGGAAGAAGGTAAGAGTCGGCCTATGACGCATTTTGTTGCTCAATGGAAACCAGGAGAGCAAATATCGAAATGAACATTCATGAAAGAAGGCGGAACATAACAAACATAATAAAAACTGTCAACAGGATGTTCTCGCTGTTGCACCTCATCAAAGTTAAAGGTCCCTGTGACTCACCAACAAGGCATTCGAAGAAAGAAGGAAAAGAAAAGTCTCAGTCAGATGCAGGTCTGCACAGAGCGTTCGAAAATTCCAGGGATCCCCAGGACATACACATACATGCCAGCATTTTGGAACAGGAAAGTGGGATCATTGGAAAACAAATCAGGGGAATGGATTTACCCATTGACATCTATTGAAGCGGGGCAATATCAGGCAGTAGACTGCTAAAATAAAGCCATTTTTGCCTTAACAAATGGGGGTCTCCACCTAAATCGGGTCTCTTGCCATGTATGCATACACTCGAAAATCCGAGAGACACCAGAAATACCAAGTGGTAGTTGTAAGTGTTCCTGATGACGGTTCATTGGCTCTGCTCCACTTCAAATGTACGCAACAGCCCAAAATGACTGCCCAGCCATGCAGGGTCGTGTAACATGCTGTGCGAGTGACGTCAGATACTGTTGCCACTTTCCTTGTCTAATGTTGGGAGTTTCAGACTGCACAGGCCTCTTGCATACATGCCAACCTTCCCAATTCAGGCGGAAGACTGCTGATTTCAAGGCTAGAATCCCACCTCCCGAATCCTGCATGCAAAACCCCAATTCCTTGATGGGCTTCTGCCAACAGGGACTGGTCTTGTGTGACTTGGAGTATGCACTGAGGGTAACCTGCTGCTGCTGGCCAGGGCACAATATTTGTGTCACTCTCTGGTATAGCGCTTTCTCTGTGCTCCTGATAGGTAAGAAATAAAGCGTCTTTTTGCAATTCTGATATCCGGCCGTGCAGCAGCACCTAATTGACACAGAGTACACAGGCCCGTCATGAGCCGCATGTGTTCGTCCTCGTGATGAAGGCAAAAGACACGCTGAACAGGTCAGCATGACTTGTGCACCTCAAACCTTGCGGCCATGACTCACCCCATAGCAGTGCCTGAAAGGATAGTTGGTCCTCGGAGGTTGCGCTGGTCACCACACTGCGAGAAAGCCTTTGCCAGTGAAGCTGGTAACAACCCATTTTCCTTCAGCCCAGAAACATGATCAAATGGGTCGGTCCGCAAGGGGGAACTTGCAATCTTTATAGCGGCTATAGAGGCCTTGCGAAGTCTACGTGCCCACTCACTATGGCGAGTCAGATTTTATCTGGGCCAGCTATACTTAGGGCCTACAGGCCCGGTCTGGCTAGAGAGCTGGAGTTGCCAAAGAACTTCTGTTCTGTTCATTCAGAAAGTAAATAAGCAATAAAGATGCCATTAAATCTAGTTGTTTTCTTGTCACATTCAGGGTGCATCAAAGACAAAGGTCAAATGTCAGCTTATGTTTTCTTACAAATTGCTGCTTATTTTATCCTGGAGATTGGTGTTTATTTTTCTTATCTAACTGCAAAGCTGGATAATTTTATAAAGTGAACTGCGTGACAATCCTGCTGCACACACAACAACTAAATAGCTTGTAAATGAACTGTACAAATATTAAAAAATATATTTCATTAGTTAAAAAAGCACTTTCAATGTTATTCTTGTGTAACTCAGAGAGATGGAAACGAATATTTTAATTGGATCAAAACAAATCAGACTACTTTGCTTAATGTCCAAATTATAAATATTTGCTACAACCAGTTCTCTACACATTGTCGCTTGTACGCTAAATAGTTTTGTCAGTAAAACTGCATGTCGGCTGAAAGGTTTGTGGCCATTTTAATGGAAAAAGTCTGTCAAGACATAACAGGGTGCCACCACATCATGCTTTAGAAATATATTTATTAAAAGTGAGAGTTTTTAAATATGAACTAAGAAACATTCCTGCCCTGCCCTGGTGACAATGCTATTAGTAACTGGGAGGCAAGTGAGGGGTCGTGTGTACTCTAATATTTTGGCTAGATTTTTATTAGGTCGAGCCTAGCGGCAGCGCGCATGCACTGCTCGCTCTGCGAGACTGCTGTAGTAGAGTATGGGAGAGAAGCCGCGACCACTCTCCTCTCAAATTTTTATTTGTCTTGTGTCATTGTCTTTCGTAAATGCTACTTTACGATTCGTTAATAGGCTCATTAGTCACTCATTATTATGGCCTTACATTCATTTGTACCCTCCCATGGCGACTGGCCCTTTTACTTTGGTTGTTACACGGGACCTGTTATTTAGTCTGTAAGCACTATTTATTTTATTGAGTTTCTCTTACTGCAGGCCGGACATACACTGCTTCAGCTGAAACTGCTTGTGTTTTTTTAAGCAGCACGGCCGCCCCGTAACACGGGTGCCTGCTTTCAACCACTTTAACCCGGCATTATCTTGTGTCTGTTTCAACCCCCCATACCTCCAAGTGAAATGGATTTCGAAATGATTAGCGAAAGTCATGTGAATTCCAGGTAGCACTTTATCCTGTGCTAATAGGCTGAAGCTGACAACAGCACATCTGTGTTACATGTCATCTGTACTAAAGACACCTGACGGGTTGTTTTCAAAAGCCTGTTTTCTTAACAAAAACACTACCACCACCAATACCACCATTAATATCATCACCATCAATACCACCACCTCTACCAATACCACCAATACCACCACCACTAATATCACCACCACTGCCAATACCACCACCAATACCAATACCACCACCATCACCAATACCACCACCAACACCATCACCATCAACACCACCAATACCACCACCAACACCACTACTACCACCAACAACAATACCACCACCACCACCAATACCACCACCACCAATACCACCACCAATACCACCACCAATACCACCATAACCAATACCAATATCACCAATACCACCATCAACACCACCAATACCACCACCAACACCACCACCATCAACACTACTAATACTGCCACCAATACCACCACCACCAATACCACCACCACCACCAATACCACCACCACCAATACGAAGACCACCAATACCACCACCAATCTCACCACCACTGACAATACCACCACCAATACCACCACCACCAATACTACCACCAACCCCACCACCATCAACACCACCAATTGCACCATCAGCACCAACACCACCACCACCAATACCACCACCCATACCACTACCACCACCACCAATACCACAACCACCAATACCACCACCATCAATACCACCACCAATATCACCACCACCAATACCACCAACAATACCACCACCACCAATACCACAACTAATACCACCACCAATACCACCACCACCAATACAACCACCAATACCACCACTAATACCACCACCACCAATACCACCACCACCACCAATACCACCATACTAATACCAATACCACCACCAATACCACCACCAATACCACCACCACCAATACCACCACCACCAATACCAATACCACCAATACCGCCACCGCCAATACCACCAAAACCACCACCAATACCACCATCAATACCACCACCAATACCACCACCGCCAATACCACCACCAACAATACCACCACCACCAATACCACCACCACAACTAATACCACCACGACCAATACAACCACCAATACCACCAAAAACACCAATACCACCACCACAATACCAATACCATCACCATCAACACCACCAATACCACCACCAACACCACTACTACCACCACCAATACTACCACCAATACCACCACTAATACCACCACCACCAATACCACCACTACCATCAATACCGCAACCTCCACCACCACCAATACTGCCACCATTACCACCACCACCAACACCACCACCAATACCACCACCATCAATACCACCACCAGCACCAATACCACCACCACCACCAATACCATCACCATCAATATGAACACCGCCAATACCACCACCAATATCACCACCACCGCCAATACCACCACCAATACCACTACCACCAATACCACCTCCAACCCCACCACCATCAACATCACCAATACTACCATCAGCACCAACACCAGCACCATCAACACCACCAATACCACCACCAATACCGCTACCACCTCCACCACCAATACCAACTCCACCACCAATACCACAACCACTAATACCACCACCAATCCCACCAACACCACCAGCAATATCACCACCATCAATACCGCCACTGCCAATACCACCATCACCACCAACACCACCACCAATACCACCAACAATACCACCACCACCAATACCAATACAACCACCACAACTAATACCACCACCAATACCACCACCACCAATACAACCATCAATACCACCACCAATACCACCACCACCAATACCACCACCACCAATACCAATACCACCTCCAACAATACCACCAATACCACCACCAATACCAATACCACCACAACCAACACCACCACCAATACCACCACCGCCAATACCACCAAAACCACCACCAATACCACCACCATCAATACCACCAACAATACCACCACCACCAATACCACCCCCAATACCAATACCACCACCACAACTAATACCACCACCACCACCAATACAACCACCAATACCACCACCATCACCAATACCACCACCAACAATAACAATACCACCACCAACACTACCACCAATACTACCACCACTAATACCACCAACACCAATTCCACCACCCATACCAATACCACCACCACCAATACTACTAATACCACCACCATCAATACCACCACCAATTCCACCACTGCCAATACCACCACCACCAATACCACCAACAATACCACCAATACCACCACTACAACTAATACCGCCACCAATACAACTACCAATACCACCACCACCAATACCAATACCACCACTACCAATACCACCCCCAACAATACCACCAATACCACCACCAATACCATCACCACTAATACCACCATCACCAATACCGCCGCTATTGTCACCACCATTACCACCAACACAATACCACCACCAATACCACCACCACCAATACCACCACCACCAATAACAACACTACTACCACTACCACCACCACCACCACCAATACCACCACCACCAACACCACCACCAATACTACTACCACTACCACCACCAATACCACCCCCACCAATACCAAAACCACCAATGCCACCACCACCAATACTACCACCACCAATACCACCACCAATACTGCCACCAATACCACCACCACTAATACCTCCACCAATACCACCACCAATTCAATACCACCACCACCAATGCAACACCACCACCACCAATACCATCTCAATACCACCACTACGAATACCACTACCACCACCAATGCCACCACCACTACTACCACCACCAATACCACCACCTCCAATACTACCACCATCAATACCACCAATACCACCACCAACACCACCACAACTAATACCACCATCACCAATACCACCACTATTACTACCACCACCAGCACCACCATGAATACCACCAACACCACCACCAATAGCACAACCACCAATACCTCCACCAATTCCACCAATACCACCACCAATACTGCCAATACCACCACCAACAACAACACCAACAATACCACCACCAAAACCACTGTCTATACCAACACCACCACCACCACAACTAATACCACCACCACCAATACAACCACCAATACCACCACCACCAATACCAATACCACCACCACCAATACCACCAATACCACCACCACTAATACCACCATTACCAATATCACCACTATTACCACCACCACAAATACCACCACCATTACCACCAACACCAATACCACCACCACCATTACCACCAATATCACCACAATACCACCATCACCAATACCACCACCAATACCACCACCACCAATACCACCACCAAAACCACCACCACTACAACCACCACCAATACCACCACCACCAATACCACAACTAATACCACCATCACCAATACCACCACTATTACTACCACCACCAGCACCACCATGAATACCACCAACACCACCACCAATAGCACAACCACCAATACCACCACCAATTCCACCAATACCACCACCAGTACCACCACCAATACTGCCAATACCACTACCAACAACAACACCAACAATACCACCAACAATACCACCACCAATACCACTGTCTATACCAACACCACCACCACCACAACTAATACCACCACCACCAATACAACCACCAATACCACCACCACCAATACCAATACCACCACCACCAATACCACCACCACCAATAACACCAATACCACCACCACTAATACCACCATTACCAATATCTCCACTATTACCACCACCACAAATACCACCACCATTACCACCAACACCAATACCACCACCACCATTACCACCAATATCACCACCAATACCACCATCACCAATACCACCACCAATACCACCACCACCAATACCACCACCAAAACCACCACCACTACAACCACCACCAATACCACCACCACCAATACCACTACCACCACCACCACCTATACCACCCCCACCAATGCCACCAATACCACCATCACCAATACCACCACCACCAATACCACCACCACCAATACTGCCAACACCACCACCACCACCACCACTACCAATACCACCACCACCAATACCACCACCACCATCAATAGCACCACCACCAATACGTCAACCAATACCACCACCACCAATACCACCAGCAATCCAATACCACCACCACTACCACCACCAATACCACCACCACCAATACCAATACCATCACCACCACTAATACCACCACCTCCAATACTACCACCACCAATATCACCACCACCACCACCACTATTACTACCACCACCAGCAGCACCATGAATACCACCAACACCACCACCAATACCACAACCACCAATACCACAACCACCAATACCACCTCCAATTCCACCAATACCACCACCAATACTGCCAATACCACCACCAACACCACCACCAACAATACCACCAACAATACCACCACCACCACCAATACCACTGTCTATACCAACACCACCACCACCACAACTAATACCACCACCACCAATACCACCACCATCAATACCAATACCACCACCACCAATACCACCACCACCAATACCACCACCACCAATACCACCACCACTAATACCACCATTACCAATATCACCACTATTACCACCACCACAAATACCACCACCATTACCACCAACACCAATACCACCACCACCATTACCACCAATATCACCACCAATACCACCATCACCAATACCACCACCAATACCACCACCACCAATACCACCACCAAAACCACCACCACTACCACCACCACGAATACCACCACAACCAAAACCACTACCACCACCACCACCTATACCACCCCCACCAATGCCACCACCACCAATACCACCATCACCAATACCACCACCACCAATACCACCACCACCAATACTGCCAACACCACCACCACCAACACCACTACCAATACCACCACCACCAATACCACCACCACCATCAATAGCACCACCACCCATACGTCAACCAATACCACCACCAATACCATCTATACCACCACCACCAATACCACCAGCAATCCAATACCACCACCACTACCACCACCAATACCACCACCACCAATACCTCTACCACCACCACCAATACCAATACCATCACCACCACTAATACCACCACCTCCAATACTACCACCACCAATACCATCACAATACCACCACCACTAATGTCACCAACAATACCACCACTAATGCCACCACCAATACCACCACCACCACCAATAACACCACCATCAATATCACCAATACCACCACCACCAATACCACAACAACCAATACCACCACCACCAATACTACCAACACCAATACCACCAGTACCAATACCACCACCAGTACCACCCCCCCAGTACCAGTACCACCACCACCAATACCACCGCCACCAATACCACCCCCACCAATGCCACCACCACCACCAATACCACCATCACCAATACCACCACCACCAATACTGCCACCAATACCACCACAACCAATACTGCCAACACCACCAACACCACCACCCATACCACCACCACCAATACCACCACCACCAATATGTCAACCAATACCACCACCAATACCACCAGCAATCCAATACCACCACCACCACCAATACCACCACCACCATCAATACCTCCACCACCACCAATACCAATACCACCACCACCACTAATACCACCACCTCCAATACTACCACCACCAATACCACCAACATCACCACCACCAATTCCACCATCACTACCAATACCACCACAATACCACCACCACTAATGTCACCGCCAATACCAACACCAATACCACCACCACTGCCAATACCACCACCAATACCTCCACCAGTACCAATACCACCACCAGTACCACCACACCAGTACCAGTACCACCACCACCAATACCACCGCCACCAATACCATCACCACCAATACCAATACCACCACCAATACCAATACTACCACAACCAATACCACCACCAATACCACCACCATCAATACCAATACCACCACCACCAATACCACCACCACCAATACCACCACCACCAATACCACCACCACTAATACCACCATTACCAATATCACCACTATTACCACCACCACAAATACCACCACCATTACCACCAACACCAATACCACCACCACCATTACCACCAATATCACCACCAATACCACCATCACCAATACCACCACCAATACCACCACCACCAATACCACCACCAAAACCACCACCACTACCACCACCACGAATACCACCACAACCAAAACCACTACCACCACCACCACCTATACCACCCCAACCAATGCCACCACCACCAATACCACCATCACCAATACCACCACCACCAATACCACCACCACCAATACTGCCAACACCACCACCACCAACACCACTACCAATACCACCACCACCAATACCACCACCACCATCAATAGCACCACCACCCATACGTCAACCAATACCACCACCAATACCACCTATACCACCACCACCAATACCACCAGCAATCCAATACCACCACCACTACCACCACCAATACCACCACCACCAATACCTCTACCACCACCACCAATACCAATACCATCACCACCACTAATACCACCACCTCCAATACTACCACCACCAATACCATCACAATACCACCACCACTAATGTCACCAACAATACCACCACTAATGCCACCACCAATACCACCACCACCACCAATAACACCACCATCAATATCACCAATACCACCACCACCAATACCACAACAACCAATACCACCACCACCAATACCACCAACACCAATACCACCAGTACCAATACCACCACCAGTACCACCCCCCCAGTACCAGTACCACCACCACCAATACCACCGCCACCAATACCACCCCCACCAATGCCACCACCACCACCAATACCACCATCACCAATACCACCACCACCAATACTGCCACCAATACCACCACAACCAATACTGCCAACACCACCAACACCACCACCCATACCACCACCACCAATACCACCACCACCAATATGTCAACCAATACCACCACCAATACCACCAGCAATCCAATACCACCACCACCACCAATACCACCACCACCATCAATACCTCCACCACCACCAATACCAATACCACCACCACCACTAATACCACCACCTCCAATACTACCACCACCAATACCACCAACATCACCACCACCAATTCCACCATCACTACCAATACCACCACAATACCACCACCACTAATGTCACCGCCAATACCAACACCAATACCACCACCACTGCCAATACCACCACCAATACCTCCACCAGTACCAATACCACCACCAGTACCACCACACCAGTACCAGTACCACCACCACCAATACCACCGTCACCAATACCATCACCACCAATACCAATACCACCACCAATACCAATACTACCACAACCAATACCACCACCAATACCACCACCACCAATACCAATACCACCTCCAACAATACCACCAATACCACCACCAATACCAATACCAATACCACCACAACCAACACCACCACCAATACCACCTCCGCCAATACCACCAAAACCACCACCAATACCACCACCATCCAATACCACCACCACTGCCAATACCACCACCACCAACCATAATACCACCAACAATACCACCACCACCAATACCACCCCCAATACCAATACCACCACCACAATTAATACCACCACCACCACCAATACGACCACCAATACCACCACCAATACCACCACCACCACCACCAATACCAATACCACCACCACCAATACCAATACCACCACCCCCAATACCACTAATACCACCACCAATACCACCACCATCAATACCACCACCAATACCACCACTGCCAATACCACAACCACCAATACCACCTCCAATTCCACCAATACCACCACCAATACCACCACCAATACTGCCAATACCACCACCAACACCACCACCAACAATACCACCACCACCACCACCAATACCACTGTCTATACCAACACCACCACCACAACAACTAATACCACCACCACCAATACAACCACCAATACCACCACCACCAATACCAATACCACCACCACCAATACCACCACCACCAATACCACCACCACCAATACTGCCACCAATACCACCACCAATACCACCCGTAACAATATCACCACCAATACCACCACAACCAATACCACCACCACTAATACCACCATCAATACCACCACCAATTCAATACCACCACCACCAATGCAACACCACCACCACCAATACCATCTCAATACCATCACCACCACCAATACCACTACCACCACCAATACCAATGCCACCACCACCACTACCACCACCACCAATACCACCACCTCCAATACTACCACCATCAATACCACCAATACCACCACCAATACCACCAACAATACCACCACCACCAATACCACCCCCAATACCAATACCACCACCACAACTAATACCACCACCACCACCAATACGATCACCAATACCTCCACCAATACCACCACCACCACCACCAATACCAATACCACCACCACCAATACCACTAATACCACCACCAATACCACCACCATCAATACCACCACCAATACCACCACTGCCAATACCACCACCACCAATACCACCAACAATAACACCAATACCACCACTACAACTAATACCGCCACCAATACCTCCAATACAACTACCAATACCACCACCACCAATACCAATACCACCACTACCAATACCACCACCAACAATACTACCAATACCACCACCAATACCATCACCACTAATACCACCATCACCAATACCACCGCTATTGTCACCACCGTTACCACCAACACAATACCACCACCAATACCACCACCACCAATACCACCGCCACCAATAACAACACTACTACCACCACCACCAATACCACCACCAATACTACTACCACTACCACCACCAATACCACCCCCACCAATACCAAAACCACCAATGCCACCACCACCAATACTACCGCCACCAATACCACCACCAATACTGCCACCCATACCACCACCAATACCACCACCACCAATACCACCACCAATACCACCACAACCAATACCACCACCACTATTACCACCATCAATTCAATACCACCACCACCAATGCAACACCACCACCACCAATACCATCTCAATACCACCACCACCACCACCAATACCACTACCACCACCAATACCAATGCTACCACCACCACTACCACCGCCACCAATACCACCACCTCCAATACTACCACCATCAATACCACCAATACCACCACCACCAACACCACCACCACTAATACCACCATCACCAATACCACCACTATTACTACCACCACCAGCAGCACCATGAATACCACCAACACCACCACCAATACCACAACCACCAATACCACAACCACCAATACCACCTCCAATTCCACCAATACCACCACCAATACCACCACCAATACTGCCAATACCACCACCAACACCACCACCAACAATACCACCAACAATACCACCACCACCAATACCACTGTCTATACCAACACCACCACCACCACAACTAATACCACCACCACCAATACCACCACCACCAATACCAATACCACCACCACCAATACCACCACCACCAATACCACCACCACCAATACCACCACCACTAATACCACCATTACCAATATCACCACTATTACCACCACCACAAATACCACCACCATTACCACCAACACCAATACCACCATTACCACCAATATCACCACCAATACCACCATCACCAATACCACCACCAATACCACCACCACCATTACCACCAACACCAATACCACCATTACCACCAATATCACCACCAATACCACCATCACCAATACCACCACCAATACCACCACCACCAATACCACCACCAAAACCACCACCACTACCACCACCACCAATACCACCACAACCAAAACCACTACCACCACCACCACCTATACCACCCCCACCAATGCCACCACCACCAATACCACCATCACCAATACCACCACCACCAATACCACCACCACCAATACTGCCAACACCACCACCACCAACACCACTACCAATACCACCACCACCAATACCACCACCACCATCAATAGGACCACCACCCATACGTCAACCAATACCACCACCACCACCAATACCACCTATACCACCACCACCAATACCACCAGCAATCCAATACCACCACCACTACCACCACCAATACCACCACCACCAATACCTCTACCACCACCACCAATACCAATACCCTCACCACCACTAATACCACCACCTCCAATACTACCACCACCAATACCATCACAATACCACCACCACTAATGTCACCAACAATACCACCACTAATGCCACCACCAATACCACCACCACCACCAATAACACCACCATCAATATCACCAATACCACCACCACCAATACCACAACAACCAATACCACCACCACCAATACCACCAACATCAATACCACCAGTACCAATACCACCACCAGTACCACCCCCCCGTACCAGTACCACCACCACCAATACCACCAATACCACCCCCACCAATGCCACCACCACCACCAATACCACCATCACCAATACCACCACCACCAATACTGCCACCAATACCACCACAACCAATACTGCCAACACCACCAACACCACCACCCATACCACCACCACCAATACCACCACCACCAATATGTCAACCAATACCACCACCAATACCACCAGCAATCCAATACCACCACCACCACCAATACCACCACCACCATCAATACCTCCACCACCACCAATACCAATACCACCACCACCACTAATACCACCACCTCCAATACTACCACCACCAATACCACCAACATCACCACCACCAATTCCACCATCACTACCAATACCACCACAATACCACCACCACTAATGTCACCGCCAATACCACCACTAATGCCACCACCAATACCACCACCACCACCAATATCACCACCAATAGCACCACCATCAATACCACCAATACCACCACCAGCAATACCACCACCAATACCACAACCACCAATACCACCACCACCAATACCAACACCAATACCACCACCACTGCCAATACCACCACCAATACCTCCACCAGTACCAATACCACCACCAGTACCACCACACCAGTACCAGTACCACCACCACCAATACCACCGCCACCAATACCATCACCACCGATACCAATACCACCACCAATACCAATACTACCACAACCAATACCAATGCCACCACCATCACCACCAATACCACCACCAATACCACCCCCACCAATACCACCACCACCAATGCCACCACCACCAATACAAATACCACCACCAATACCCTCACCACTAATGCTGCCACCAATACCACCACCACCAATATCATCACCAACACCACCACCAATACCACCACCACCAATACCACCAACACCAATACCACTGACAGCACCACCACCAATACAACCACCAACAGCATTGCCAATGCCACCACCATCACCACCAATACCACCACCAATACCACCACCAATACCACCCCTACCAATACCACCACCATCAATGCCACCACCAATACAAATACCACCACCAATACCACCACCAATACCAGCACCGCCAATACCTCCACCACCAATACCACCACCATCAATACAACCACCACCAGCAATACCACTGCCACTGATCCAATACCACCACCAACAATACCACTACCAATGATATTACGCAATGCCACACTGTACACTCAACTCACGGAGAGGGCTGGCAATAGCCACCCCTCCCACTCTTCCTCCAGAGCCGTGACAGTGTAACCACAGAGCGAAAGGTGTTGGAGCGCATTGTTAGTGTTTATAGCTCAGATCAAAAGTAACTCTCACTTCACACTTTGTGTCTGTGTAATTTACAACTCTTATACATCTTCTTCACTCCATTATTTCTCAGTACTTTGAAGACGTCGCAGGCCGGTCTCTTCCTCTGATATTTACATTCTAACAAGTTGTCGAGAAGGACCTTTATTGCAATTTTTCACATTTTGATTAAAATTCTTTTTATTGAATAAGAAAAACAAACATATGACCACAAATAATAAAGTGACACAGTGCATAAGTACCATTAACCACCATCAATTTGTCAGTGCCGTCCCACATTGCCATTACATTACATAACGTCAATTTCCATATTATGACCAGTAATTTCAAGGAGTTATACATTCTTGTATAGAGGGATCAAGAAACGGTACAAAGAGCATTCCCCTTGCTTTGTTCCAGCCCCCCCCCCCAGATCTTGGTCCACTTTTGGGGACAATCCCTCTCTTCATAGACCACCCTCTCCGTCTGCATACACTGATCCATATCTGTTTCCCAGTCCCAGAGTTTGGGTACCCTGTCTCCCTTCCAAGCCCTAGCTATGTTACGTTTCGCAACTACATTCCCAAGGGAAATCCAGATCTTTTCTTTAGCCGACAGGTCAGTCGCATTGTTAAGAAGGCAAAGTCGGGGGTGACTTCCATACTTTTTCCGCAAACTTCCCACATCCCTGTGGTTACTTTCTCCCAGGATATATGTATAGTCTAGCATTCCCACCACTGATATAAATATGTGCCCACTTGTCCACAACCCCGGGGACACTGCCGAGAGCTTAAAATGCCCATCTTGGCTAATGGGACACCTGTATAATAAACTCTATGGAGGAGCTTAAGCTGGATTAATTGAAATCTAAAGTGCATTGCAACTTCTCGAGGGGATGCCAGCGCTTCCTGCCACTCTTCATCGTCCAGGTCTCCCACATCTTCCACCCACTTAGAACGGATCTTTCCTAAAGCATCTGGCAAATTATTTAAACTCTTCCTATAGATCAGGGAGATTACTTTGTCTTTCAGGCAATCATCAAGAAGTCTATCCTCCAGTGGCGAGGCTGCTGGGAGGTCCGTGCCCATGGGCACAGACTTAAACAATGCATTACGAACCTGCAGGTATCGAAAGGTTTCCCCCGGATGCAGATCATAATACAGTTGAAGGTCACTATAGGGAACCATCTTGCCTCTCGCCCATAAGTCGCCTACTGTGGAAAGCCCGATGAGATCGCACTTGCGAAAACCGGGGCCGTGAGCCAGGAGCCCCAGTCGATCAGACTCGAAGAGGTGGGTGGCTAGGGTATTCTTGTTTTTCCAACCCAAGGCGGAGGTCACCGCATGCCGCAATGCAACTGCAGTTGCGGTCGGAGTATACATCGGGGCATACTTCTGCCCTCAATATAGTGCCCGCTGGTAAGAGCCCGCTATAATATTGTACCTATCCATCCTAAAAGCAGGTTCATCGAGTGGCCAATGTACCCAGTGGTTAGTGACCGCCAATTGAGAAGCCCAGTAGTAACACTTGAGTGCCGGAAGAGCAATCCAACCATCGTACAAGCTCTTTGTGGGCTTAGTCAAGGAAATATGAGGATTGTCGTTGTTCCACAGTAGGGTCCTGACTTCCGACTCTTCAGCCTGAAAGTATTTGGGTGGGACGGGGAATGGTGTATTTTGTAATGCATAGACAAATCGGGGCAAAGCCATCCTTTTGTATAGAGCCGCCCAACCCAATAATGTGAGGGGCAGTGACTTATAGTCTTGTACGTCGGACTGTAGACGGCACAGAGGTGGGGCCAGATTATTATCATAGAAGACCACCGGGTCCGTCGTAACATAGATTCCTAAATAGCGAAATCCCTCCGTGACAGTTTCAGCACTGCAATGTGCGGGTAGCCTGATATCAACTCCAGAAAGAATGTATATAGAGGACTTATCCCAATTTATTGTATAACCGGAATATTTCTGAAACAGGGTGAATATCTGGAGTATCCTATGAATGGAATGATAGGGAATGATTAAATGCAACAAAATATCATCGGCATAGAGGGAAATTCTATCCTCCCAGTCAGCCGTCCAGTTCAAGCCCCTGATGAGGGGATCTCCCCTGATCCAGATTGCCAACGGTTCAAGGACCAAGGCAAATATCAGTGGAGAGAGCGGACATCCCTGCCGCGTCCCTCTCTGCAGGACGAAGGTCGCCGAGCGATCCCCGTTCACTTTCACTCTAGCCAGGGGCTCCGTAGGTCTCACATCTGCTAGAGTTTAAGCTATTAGTATTGTAAATGACAATGCCTTTTATTTATGTTTTAAAACCCAAAACAGAAATAAAAGTCATTGTCATTTACAATGCCAATAGCTCAAACTCATGTGAATGCGAGACCTATTGCATTGCAAATGCTTGTTTTAGATGGAGCAAAAGTTTAGTGAAATAAATGAAACATTTGTGGTTTTTTTTACAAAACACATGCTGAAGTCATATTTGAATGTGCGCTTGTATGTGATAATGAAGAAAAAGGTGAAATAAAAAAATGTGCCTAGGATCACACAATGTGGGACGTGTTTATGGGTCGGGTTCATTACCGTTCGGTAGAGTAGATTATTGAGGCCACTAGAACTCCAGGTCTGGTAACATTTTTCAGATTTTTCGAGGCCTGTTATAATACATGCAGCCCTAAATGAATTGATGCGCATAACCCCTTCATCAGCGAGGTAGTGAGGATGCCGGGGGCCCTGGTGTAAGCTAGTAAATTGCCCCCTTCGGTTGTTGTTGAGGTACTAAATACAGCACTTATCAGGGTTCAGTGGGTCGCTCTGGGCCACGATGCGTTGAATCTCCAACTCCTGTGGTAGCTACACCACCGCCTTACCTCAAGGCATGAGGCGCCACGCTAACAAAGACAGCTGGGCCAATCACATGTTAGGTTCAACATGTCTGGGGGCACCCAGGTTTGAACCAAACTCAAGCACAACTAACCCCTTCAGACCACCCAGCTCAGCTCAGACCGAGGTACCTGCATCGCAAGGTGATTTTATCAGGAAACTCCATCTGAATCTGCGGTGTGAGGAAAGGATTGTTACTGGACCGGACCGCACCTGGGCAGGCCCAGAAGCACAGCCTGTTCGGGGCAGAGGTCAGGCGGATATGGCTTTAATAAGGACTCATCAGGGGATAAACCAAGGGTACGGAAGAAACCTTCCTCACAGCTGTGAGGAGAGCGCTTAGAGGCCTCCACTAGTACACGCCACTGGTGTCAGAGTCATATTTCGCAACGAGGCCGCGCAAAGGTTACTCAAGCTTATGCTAAGTCAGTCAAACAAACCTTGGTACTACAAGGATCATCTACTTAATCTGAAAGGAGAGGCGAAGTCTCCTTCTCTTTGTTGTTTTAGTCCGCGCTCTGCAAATATAATAAAAGGGCTTGTGATGCACCGGGCGCGCGCGAACTTCCAATGGGGTCGGTGCTTGACGGAATCCGGGAGACTCAAGGAATTCTGGGTACTGCTCTGCTAGTAAAGAGCTTTTCATCCAGTGTTCAGACACTCCATGGGAGCTGCCGGTGCCCAGCAATGGAAAGGCGGTGGTCTTGAGGGGGTGTCAGCTGTTCGGGTGCCCATCAGAGGCAGAGGCCGCCACACCTGGGCCTCTGATAGCTTCCACTCCCAACAGTCCTTGTGGAACCTGACAGGACCGCCGCCTGATGAATATTTTGATTCTCAGACCCTTGTTGTGAAAAATCAGGTAGGGTCCACTGCGGGGGTGGTGGAGAAGGGAATCTAACGAAGAAGAAGAGGTAGTGTCCTGGGTCAAAGGGTCTACTCTGTGCCTTATCACCGCTCCTTTTTGTCCTCTAAATCTGAGTTTACTCTTTATTAGGTCTCGCCTGATCCAGCGCTTGCGCTGATCTGGCCGAGACATTTTGTATACAGGCTTTTCAAAGTGCTGCCGTGGCCTAAATTCAGTGCACGTGAACGTGCACGCGCGCAGCGCCATGTGTCTTTCCTCCGTAGCACGCGATCGTAATCACGATCACTTTCACTTTCGCAGCCGCGTCAAGGCTTTCATTGGGAACGGTTTGTGTTGATATGCTATAGCTCACGCTTGTATTTCGTGTTCAGTAAACTTGTTGTGCTTTTAAATATGTAAGAGCTTTGCTGGCATTGCTTCAGCATCAGTTAAGTCAGTTCCTGCTGACTGGCCGAGGCGCAGGGTACGCTGGTTGTGGGCTCCGTGCTTTTGGACTTGAATATACATATTTCTTCAGGAAATATAACTACCATTGAACTGGAGTCTCCTTTACACTGTACAACACACTCAGATTCCGTTCTACCTTCTGGACCACCAAAGCCCTCCCTACCCTGTCACACCGCTCTCCCAGCACCACCCATTGCCACCTCCGTCTGCCACGTCCTTTTATGTTGTGCCTTCACAATGCCAGCTGTTGGCTCCGTAAACAGTTCTGTGGGTCTGTAAGTGCACCTCCCATCACACCCTCTTCCATATGCCACCCTTCCTCATACTCAGAAGGCCTCTGTGCTGCTATTTCTGAGAAGAGCAGTCCTTCCGGTGTGTTAATGTGCAGCTGTGTTTGAGTGGAAATCTCGGCACCCTTGCTTATGTGCCAGACTTATGTTTGCTGCAAGAAGTCTCCGGGATGTCATCGCTGTGCTTCATCCTTCTCAAGTAAACACAATGGAGGCCATGTTTACAGTGCGTCCTGTGCAGCTTATCAGGCTGATATGTATTACATGTGTCCTCGCATGAAGTGCGGGCTCTTCATATTTCCCTGGTTATAAACATGGCCTAGTGTTGACTCCTCGCAGGTATGAGAACACCCAATTGTTGCCAATGTGACACTGTGCCCCTCCCTTCAGTGCAGCTAATACTTCACAGGGATCCAGCGCCCTTCATATTCTCAGCAATACGAGTTGTTGATTATAATGTCCATGGTGCTAATATTGGGCAGTGACATCTCTGCCATATCATTTACACAAATGATTTTCAACCATATTGGTGTCGATGTTACTTTCTAAAAGCTGTCAGTCTACCAGTCCCTACATTAGAACCCATTTGATGCAGACACCCCGTGCATCTAGACAACCCTTACATGTGCAAAAAGACGTACAGATTGGTTGCAAGGGAAATCCTACTTTCTAAACTGAGACAGCATAAACCCTCTTCCATCTGCAGCAATAATCCACGTCATCGCACATTAATACGTGTGCCAAGATTAGACATCTGTGTTAATATCTGTGCTGTGTCAGTACTGCATATCCACCCCTTTCTTTATACCCGATTCAAGATTTCAGTGATTCTTTTTGTGTCTGTTCCAAGACTGCGCAAAGACTCCTTTACTTTCTGTTCCAATATCTTATTGTTATCTTATTTGTGACAGGATTGTACAGTTAACCCCCTAAGCAACGGTGCCACTGCTGCTTAGTGACCTCCCTTTGATTGTAGTGGCACAGTCATTGAGTTGCCTCCGTAGTATCTGTGTGAACGTCATACGCAACGCACTTGGTATCGGTGAAAAAGAAGACTGTGCTCCTTTATTATCGATTTCAAGATCATACATTGCCCCTTTGAATCTAGTCAATATGGCAACATTGTTAAACAAGCATTGGCATAGCCAATAGGTCTCACCTTTGGGACGTTACAAGTGTTGTGCCAGAGCTATTGGCTTCGCAGAATGTTTTAAGGTATGGTGTTGTGCAGTGTGGCTGCTGTGCAGTATGTTGAAATGTATAATATAAAAGTGTTCTAAGCATTGTCGTTACCTTAAATGTAACCCAAAAGACATTATGTACAACTGAACGACCCAATTAAAAAAAAAATGAACATAAAAATGTCTTCTAGTTTTTTAGGTCTCGCCTTGCTATCGCGTAATAAAATAAAAGACATTGTAATTTTACAATGCCAATAGCTCAAACTCTTATAAATGCGAGACCTATTGCATTGCAAATGCTTGTCAAATGCTATGACTGGCCCATGATACCAGACCCTTGACACGGCTCCATCCTTTACCCGACCCACAAAAACCACCCCAATCCTTCAAACTAAAAATGGCTCAAGGGTTCTGATTGTGGAAGTCAAGTGGTATGTTATGTTATGTTTTTGAAATTTATAGAGCACATTACACCCTGAGGTGTCAAAGCGCTAACGAAAAGCAGCCAACGCCAAATAGAAATCAAAGAAGCCCCAAGAGCTAGGGGAAATGTGGAGAGAATAGCCATGTTTTGAGCAGTTCTTTAAATGTAGCAAAAGAGTCAATTTCTGACATATGTGTGTCGGCAGGGTATTCCACAGTTTGGAAGCAGCAACCGAGATGGACCGACCTCCCTTCTATGCATCCTTTCTACGGAGGATTTAAGAGACTGGGCCAGAGATGCAAACATCTCTCCCTGTTTTCAAGCAGGCCTCCAGACGTCCAGCAGCATGAGTCACGATACCGTGGTCTGTTCGCCCCTTTGGCCCATTAGCAGGACAAAGGCCAGTGTAAGTTATTCAGAGTCACGCTTCTTCTTCTGCCCTCGACCTCTCATGGGCAGATCAGGCTAGAATATTCATTCTGGAAACACCAGGTGGTCTTTTATTGATGCCCATGTAGCATCTGCTCCCCAGGCTCTCTGAAATCTAGACTATGGGTAGCACCGGTATCCTCTTAGAACCCTTGAGGTACTGCAGCGACCACATCTGTACCATTAAAGCATCTCTTTCACTATACATTAAGGGACAGGTTTATGAAAGGATTGCGTTGCCCTTGCGTCATACAAAGTGATCCGTCAGTCAGATTTGACAAGCCACACAAAGCCACCTTGTGTGACCCTGCGTAGCTTGGTATATCTGGATTAATGCAAGACCTTGAGTTACTCTGCGCCGAGAAGGCGTCACATGGGTGGAGAGTGGGTGTTCCCACGCACCCACCCATGTATTTTGACACTTTCGCAGAATTACCTGTGAAAACCTGGGAATGCGTCAAAATTGTATGCCTTCCTGATAGAGACGCAACAAGGAGAAATGTCTTTTTTCTTCTATTTGTTTCATCCTTCTAAGTGTGTTGCATTCTCTAAGGATTGTTATATGCAGGAAGGTGTCCCTTCCTGCACAAAAACAATCCTGCCTGCAACGCAGGCAGCCTTGCACCACGGCACAAGGGTGCCTGCCTTGGCGCTAGGCAGCACTCAGTGCGCCATCACAAGGAGCGGGCAGGAATGCGCCATATGTCAGCAAATATGAGGCATTGGGGCTCCCTCCATTTGACGCAGCGCAGCAAGTTGTCTTGTTGTGTTGCGCTGTGTCAAATATTGATAAATCTAGCCCTAAATCTACACCCTTCACAGATGACCTGATGTCATTGACCTGAGAGTCACACACCAAACTTACACCACACTCTCACACAATAGATCCCACGCACACAAAAAACTAGGCCTGTGCGAAGTTCGTGGTGTTCCGCTGTGCAGAACTCCACAAAGTGACCAAAAACTGAACCGTGCGATGCAGAGTTCCGCAAGCGGCAGAGTGCGTTTGGTCATTCCTGCATAAACCCCTCCTTTTGGGGGTGAGCCAGAAGACCTCCCGATGCTACCGGGGATGCTGTCCGCTTCTCTATTGATTTTGCTGCTCACTTGGGACTCACAATAATTCTGATTTTGCACTACTCTGCAAAGCTCTATTTGCTGAGACCCTTCATGGCAAAGAATTCATGCTGACTCTGTCCTGTATCTTTTTGAATTTTTGTAATAAATCCTTTAAATGTATCCCGCTGTTTTGGAACTCAGTTAGTGAGTGGGTCCCTACTTGATTTACTGTATTTCTGATGTGTTAGGAGGTGCCTTACCTCAGGGTCGTATTGCGTCATAAACCAGAGGTTTAACACTGACTCCAATTCATCAACCTGTGGGTGTTTTGCTGCAGTAAAGGTTTCTCATGAAGCTTTTTCGGGAGTCTCCATCACCCACATGTTATGGTCAGGAAGTGGCTGTCAAGTTGGAATATTTAAAAACCATCAGACTCCTCTGATGTCCTTACCTACTTTTCCTTTGCTGTATATCCATAACGCTTGGGCCATCGAGTGAGTGACAGTGTTTCTTTCTTCGTTTCAGGTGTAAATTCCTCAGAGGTGTCATCTTTAATGGTAGAAATATAATTGAGGAAGTATTCCTTCCATTCAGGCCACTTCAAGGCTGGTTCACCTGGAGGTGGCAAACAGGCCCTAGGAAGAGTGAACGTGTCGGCCTATGACACATTTTGTTGCTCAATGGAAACCAGGAGAACAAATATCGAAATGAACATTCATGAAAGAAGGCGGAACATAATAAACATAATAAAAACTGTCAACAGGATGTTCTCGCTGTTGCACCTCATCAAAGTTAAAGGTCCCTGTGACTCACCAACAAGGCATTCGAAGAAAGAAGGAAAAGAAAAGTCTCAGTCAGATGCAGGTCCGCATAGATTCAAGCTAGCCTGGCTGATGATGGGTAATACCCAGAAACCGGTCCCAAGATGCTTGTTTCCAGTCCAGGGAGGACCTGGCTTGGCAGTTCGGTCTGGACTGTTGCCATGAGGCACAGGGTCAAGGCTGATTTGCATATGGCTGGGTCTAAACTGGGGTGGCATGGTGAGCAAAAGAACGATGGATTTAACTCAGATCTCTTGACTGGGGGTGAATGTATGATTTATTCAGCATTCCGTCCATCATTTGTTTGCATAGCATCTATTGAAACGGGGCAATTTCAGGCAGTAGACTGCTAAAATAAAGCCATTTTGCCATAAAAAATGGGGGGTCTCCACCTAAATCGAGTCTATTGCCATGTATGCATACACCTGAAAATGCGTGAGACACCTGAAATTCCACGTGGTAGTTGTAAGTGTTCCTCATGACAGTTCATTGGCTCTGCTCCACTTCAAATGTACACTACAGCCCAAAATGACTGCCCAGCCATGCAGGGTCGTGTAACATGCTGTGCGAGTGACGTCAGATACTGTCGCCACTTTCCTTGTCTAATGTTGGGAGTTTCAGACCGCACAGGCCTCTTGCATACATGCCAACCTTCCCAATTCAGGCGGAAGACTGTTGATTTCAAGGCTAGAATCCCACCTCCCGAATCCTGCATGCAAAAACCCAATTTCTTGATGGACTTCTGCCAACAGGGACTGGTCTTGTGTGACTTGGAGTCTGCACTGAGGGTAACCTGCTGCTGCAGGCCAGGGCACAATATTTGTGTCACTCTCTGGTATAGCGCTTTCTCTGTGCTCCTGATAGGTAAGAAAAAAAATGTATTTTTGCAATTCTGATATCCGGCCGTGCAGCAGCACCTAATTGACACAGAGTACACAGTACTTTCATGAGCCGCATGTGTTCGTCCTCGTGATGAAGGCAAAAGACACGCTGAACAGGTCAGCATGACCTGTGCACCTCAAACCTCGCGGCCATGACTCACCCCATAGCAGTGCCTGAAAGGATTGTTGGTTCTCTGAGGTTGCGCTGGTCACCATACTGCCAGAAAGCCTTTGCCAGTCAAGCTGGTAACAACCCATTTCCCTTCAGCCCAGAAACATGATCAAATGGGTCGGTCCGCAAGGGGGAACTTGCAATCTTTATAGCGGCTATAGAGGCCTTGCGAAGTCTACGTGCCCACTCACTATGGCGAGTCAGATTTTATCAGGGCCAGCTATACTGAGGGCCTACAGGCCCGGTCTGGCTAGAGAGCTGCAGTTGCCAAAGAACTCCTGTTCTGTTCATTCAGAAAGTAAATGAGCAATAAAGATGCCTTTAAATCTAGTTGTTTTCTTGTCACATTCAGGGTGCATCAAAGACAAAGGTCAAATGTCAGCTTATGTTTTCTTACAAATTGCTGCTTATTTTATCCTGGAGATTGGTGTTTATTTTTCTTTCTCTAACTGCAAAGCTGGATAATTTTATAAAGTGAACTGTGTGACAATCCTGCTGCACACATAACAACTAAATAGTTTGTAAATGAACTGTACACATATTAAAAAATATATTTCATTAGTTAAAAAAGCACTTTCTATGTTATTCTTGTGTAACTCAGAGAGATGGAAACAAATATTTTAATTGGATCAAAACAAATCAGACTACTTTACTTGATGTCCAAATTATAAATATTTGCTACAACCAGATCTCCACACAATGTCGCTTGTATGCTAAATGGTTTTGTCAGTAAAACTACATGCCAGCTGCAAGGTTTGTGGCTATTTCAATGGAAAATGTCGGTCAAGACTTAACATGCTTTAGAAATATATTTCTTAAAAGTGAGAGTTTTTAAATATGAACTGAGAAACATTCCTGCCCTGCCCTGATGACAATGCTATTAGTTAACTGGGAGGCAAGTGAGGGGTCATGTGTACTCTAATATTTTGGCTAGATTTTTGTTAGGTCGAGCCTAGCGGCAGCGCGCATGCACTGCTCGCTCTGCGAGACTGCTGTAGTACAGTATGGGAGAGAAGCCGCGCCCACTCTCCTCCCATATTTTTAATTGGCTTTCGTAAATGCTGCTTTCCGATTCGTTAATAGGCTCGTTAGTCCCTCCTTAGTACGGCTTTGTCTTCATTTGTACCCTATCATGGCGACTGGCCCTTTTACTTCGGTTGTTACACGGAACCTGTTAATTGGTCTGTAAGCACTATTTACTTTATTGAGGCCGGACATGCACTGCTTCAGCTGAAACGGCTTGTGTTTTTTTAAACAGCACGGCCGGCCCCATAACACGGGCGCCTGCTTTCAATCCCTTTAACCCGGCATTATCTTGTGTCTGTTTCAACCCCCCATAACCCCAAGTAAAATGGATTTAGAAATGATTAGTGAAAGTCATGTGAATTCCAGGTAGCACTTTATCCTGTGCCAATGTGCTAATGGGCTGAAGCTGACAACAGCACATCTGTGTTACATGTCATCGGTACTAAAGCCACCTGACAGGTTGTATTCAAAAGCCTGTTTTTTTAACAACACCACCACCACCACCACCAATACCACCAGCAATACCACCACCACCAATACCACCACCACCAATACCACCATCAATATCACCAATACCACCAGCACCACCAACACCACAACCATCAACACCACCAATACTGCCACCAATACCACCACCACCAACACCACCACCAATACCACCACCAATACCACCACCACCAATACCAATACCACCACCACCACCAATACCACCAGCACCAATACCACCACCACCAACACGAACACCAACAATACCACCACCAATATCACCACCACCGCCAATACCACTGCCAATACCACCACCACCGATACCATCACCACCACCATCAACACCACCAATACCTCCATTACCACCATCAACACTACCACTACCACCACCAGCACCACCACTAATACCACCACCACCAATACCACAACCACCAATACCACCACCAATACCACCACCAATACCACCACTACCACTAATACCAGCACCACCAACACCACCACCTCCAATACCACTACCACCAATACCACCACCCCCAATGCCACCACCACTAACACCACCACCAATACCACCACCAATTCCACCTTCACCACCAATACCACCACAATACCACCACCACTAATATAACCATCAATACCACCACCAATACCACCACCAATATAACCACTAATACCACCACCACCATCAATATCACCACCACCAATACCACCACCACCAATACCACCACCAATACCACAACCACCAGTACCACCACCACCACCAGTACCACCAACACCAATACCACCAACACCAGTACCAATACCACCACCAATACCACCATCAATACCACCACCCCAATACCAGTACCACCGATACCAATACCTCCACCACCAATACCAGTACCACCACCAATACCAGTACCACAACCACCACCATTACCACCACCAATACCAATACTACCACCACCAATACCAATGCCACCACCAGCACCACCAATACCACCACCAATGCCACCAACACCAATACCACCTCCACCAATGCCACCACCACCAATACCAATACCAATACCACCACCACCAATACCACCATCACCAACAATACCACCGACACCAATACCACCACCAATACCAACACCACCAATACCACAACCACCAATACAACCACCACCATCAATACCACCACCATCAATCCAATACCACCACCACCAATACAACCACCAATACCACCACCACCAATACCACCACCACCAACACCACTACCACCACCAATACCAATACCACCACCGATACCACCAATACCACCACCAATACCACCACCAGCACTAATACCACCACCACCAATACCACTACCAATACCACCACCACCAATACCACTACCAATACCACCACCACCAATACTAATACCACCACCATCAATGCCGCCAATACCACCACCACCAATACCAGCCATACCACCATCACCACCAATACCACCACCACTAATATCACCACCAATACCACCACTAATACCACCACCACCAATACCACCACCACCAATACCACTACCAATACCACCACCAATACTAATGCCACCACCATAAATGCCGCCAATACCACTACCACCAATACCACCACCACCACTAATATCATCACCAACACCACCACTAATACCACCACCACCACCAATACCAGCACCACCAATACCACTACCACCACCAATACCAATACCATCACCACCAATACCAATACCACCACCGATACCACCAATACCACCACCAATACCACCACCAGCACTAATACAACCACCACCAATACCACTACCAATACCACCACCACCAATACTAATACCACCACCATCAATGCCGCCAATACCACCACCACCAATACCAGCAATACCACCATCACCACCAATACCACCACAATACCACCACCACTAATATCACCACCAATACCACCACTTATACCACCACCACCAATACCACCACCACCATTAATATCACCACCACCAGTACCACCACCAATACCACCGCCATCAATACCACCACCAATACCACCACCACCACTACCACCACCACCAATACTAATGCCACCACCATCAATGCCGCCAATACCACTACCACCAATACCACCACTAATATCATCACCAATACCACCACTAATACCACCACCACCACCAATACCACAACCACCAATACTACCACTGCCATTGCCACCAATACCACCACCAATACCACCACCACCAATACCAGCACCACCAATACCACCACCACCACCAGTACCAATACCAATACCACCACCACCACCAATACCACCAATATCACCACCAATACCACCACCAATACCACAACCAATGCCAATACCACCACCACTACCACCACTACCACCACCACTACCACTACCACCACCATCAATACCACCACCAATACCACTACCATCACCAATACCACCACCACCACCAATACCACCCCCACCAATACCACCACCACCAATGCCACCACCACCAATACCACTACCAATACCACCACCACCAATACTAATGCCACCACCATCAATGCCACCAATACCACTACCACCAATACCACCACCACCACTAATATCATCACCAATACCACCACTAATACCACCACCACCACCAAAACCACCACCACCAATACCAATACCACCACCACCAACACCAATACCACCACCGATACCACCAATACCACCACCAGCACTAATACCACCACCACCAATACACCTACCAATACCACCAATACTAATACCACCACCATCAATGCTGCCAATACCACCACCACCAATACCAGAAATACCACCATCACCACCAATACCACCACAATACCACCACCACTAATATCACCACCAATACCACAACTAATACCACCACCACCAATACCACCAATACCACCATCACCATTAAAATCACCACCACCAGTACCACCACCAATACCCCCGCCATCAATACCACCACCAATATCACCACCACCAATACCACTACCAATACCACCACCAATACCACTACCACCACCACCAATACCACCACCACCACTAATACCACCACCACCAATACCTCCACCTCCAATACCACCACCACCAATACCACCACAACCACCACCACTGATACCACCACCACCAATACCACCACCATCACCAATTCCACCATCACCACTAACACCACCAAAATACCACCACCACTAATATCACCATCAATACCATCACCAATTCCACCACCAATATAACCACTAATACCACCACCACCACCATCAATATCACCACCACCAATACCACCACCAATACCACAACCACCAATACCACCACCATCAGTACCACCACCACCAATACTAATGCCACCACCATCAATGCCGCCAATACCACTACCACCAATACCACCACCACCACTAATATCATCACCAATACCACCACTAATACCACCACCACCAATACCACAACCACCAATACTACCACCACCATTGCCACCAATACCACCACTAATACCACCACCACCAATACCAGCACCACCAATACCACCACCACCACTAATACCACCACCACCAGTACCAATACCAAAACCACCACCAATACCACCACCAATACCACCAATATCACCACCAATACCACCACCAATACCACAACCAAAACCAATACCACCAATACCACCACCACTACCACCACTACCACCACCACTACCAGTACCACCGCCATCAATACCACCACCAATACCACTACCATCACCAATACCACCACCACCACCACCAATACCACCCCCACCAATACCACCATCACCAATGCCACCATCACCAATACCACCACCACCAATACCACCACCACCAATACCACTACCAATACCACCACCACCAATACTAATGCCACCACCATCAATGCCACCAATACCACTATCACCAATACCACTAATATCATCACCAATACCACCACTAATACCACCACCACCACCAATACCACCACCATCAATACCACTACCACCACCAATACCAATACCACCACCACCAACACCAATACCACCACCGATACCACCAATACCACCACCAGCACTAATACCACCACCACCAATACCACTACCAATACCACCAATACTAATACCACCACCATCAATGCTGCCAATACCACCACCACCAATACCAGCAATACCACCATCACCACCAATACCACCACAATACCACCACCACTAATATCACCACCAATACCACAACTAATACCACCACCACCAATACCACCATCACCATTAATATCCCCACCACCAGTACCACCACCAATACCCCCGCCATCAATACCACCACCAATACCACCACCACCAATACCACTACCAAAACGACCACCAATACTAATGCCACCACCTTCAATGCCGCCAATACCACTACCACCAATACCACCACCACCACTAATATCATCACCAATACCACCACTAATACCACCACCACCACCAATACCACAACCAGCAATACTACCACTACCAATGCCACCAATACCACCACCAATACCACCAATACCAGCACCACCAATACCAGCACCACCAATACCACCACCACCACTAATACCACCACCACCAGTACCAATACCAATACCACCACCAATACCAATACCACCACCACCACCAATACCACCAATATCACCACCAATACCACCACCAATACCACCAATACCACCACCACTACCACCACCACCAATACCATCACCACTACCACTACCACCATCATCAATACCACCACCAATACCACTACCACCACCACCACCAATACCACCACCACCACCAATACCACCCCCACCAATACCACCACCCCCAATGCCACCATCACCAATACCACCAGCACCAATACCACCACCACCAATACTGCACCAATACCGCCATCAATACCACCACCACCAATCCCACCACCAACACCACCACCACTACCAATAACACCACTAATACCACCACCATCACTAATACCACCACCACCAATACCACCACAAATCCAATACCACCACCACCAATCCAACACCACCACCACCACCAATACCACCACCAATACCACTACCACCACCACCACCAATACCACCACCACCAATACCACCCCCACCAATACCACCACCCCCAATGCCACCATCACCAATACCACCAGCACCAATACCACCACCACCAATACTGCCAGCAATACTGCCATCAATACCACCACCACCAATCCCACCACCAACACCACCACCACTACCACCACTACCAATAACACCACTAATACCACCACCATCACTAATACCACCACCACCAATACCACCACAAATCCAATACCACCACCACCAATCCAACACCACCACCACCACCAATACCAATACCACCACCAATACCACTACCCACCACCAATACCACCACCACCCCCACCAATACCACCACCCCCAATGCCACCATCACCAATACCACCAGCACCAATACCACCACCACCAATACTGCCACCAATACCGCCATCAATACCACCACCACCAATCCCACCACCAACACCACCACCACTACCACCACTACCAATAACACCACTAATACCACCACCATCACTAATACCACCACCACCAATACCACCACAAATCCAATACCACCACCACCAATCCAACACCACCACCACCACCACCAATACCAATACCACCACCAATACCACTACCACCACCACCAATACCACCACCACCACTAATACCACCACCACCAATACCTCCACATTCAATACCACCACCAATACCACCACAACCACCACCACTGATACCACCACCACCAATACCACCACCATCACCAATTCCACCATCACCACTAACACCACCAAAATACCACCACCACTAATATCACCATCAATACCATCACCAATTCCACCACCAATATAACCACGAATACCACCACCACCACCATCAATATGACCACCAATACCACAACCACCAATACCACCACCATCAGTACCACCAACACCAATACCACCACCACCAGTACCAATACCACCACCAATACCACCACCAATACCACCACCATCAACACCACCAATACCTCCATTACCACCATCAACACTACCACTACCACCACCAGCACCACCACTAATACCACCACCACCAATACCACAACCACCAATACCACCACCAATACCACCACTACCACTAATACCACCACCACCACCAACACCACCACCTCCAATACCACTACCACCAATACCACCACCCCCAATGCCACCACCACTAACACCACCACCAATACCACCACCAATTCCACCTTCACCACCAATACCACCACAATACCACCACCACTAATATAACCATCAATACCACCACCAATACCACCACCAATATAACCACTAATACCACCACCACCATCAATATCACCACCACCAATACCACCACCAATACCACAACCACCAATACCACCACCACCAGTACCACCAACACCAATACCACCACCACCAGTACCAATACCACCACCAATACCACCATCAATACCACCACCCCAATACCAGTACCACCAATACCAATACCACCACCTCCAATACCACCAATACCAGTACCGCCACCAAAACCAGTACCGCCACCACCAATACCAGTACCACCACCATCACCATTACCACCACCAATACCAATTCTACCACCACCAATACCAATGCCACCACCAGCACCACCAATACCACCACCAATACTACCAACACCAATACCACCTCCACCAATGCCACCACCTCCAATACCAATACCACCAACACCAATACCACCATGACCAATACTGCCACCAATACTACCACCACCACCACCATTACCACCAATACAACCACCACCAGCAATACCACCGCCACCAATCCTATACCACCACCATCAATATGACCACCAATAGCACCACCACCAATACCACAACCACCAATACCACTACCACCACCACCAATACCAATGCCACCACCACCACCAATACCAATACCACCACCGATACCACCAATACCATCACCAATACCACCACCAGCACTAATATCACCACCACCAATACCACTACCAATACCACCACCACCAATACTAATACCACCACCATCAATGCCGCCAATACCACCACCACCAATACCAACATCACCACCAATACCACCACCACTAATATCACCACCAATACCACCACTAATACCCCCACCACCACCAATACCACCACCACCACCATTAATATCACCTCCACCAGTACCACCACCAATACCACTGCCATCAATACCACAACCAATACCACCACCGCCAATACCACTACCAATACCACCACTACCAATACTAATACCACCACCATCAATGCCGCCAAAACCACCACCACCAATACCACCATCACCACCAATTCCACGACCACTAATATCACCATCAATACCACCACTAATACCACCACCACCACCAATACCACAACCACCAATACCACCACTACCAATGCCACCAATACCACCACCAATACCACCACCACCAATACCAGCACCACCAATACCACCACCACTACTAATACCACCACCAGAACCAATACCAATACCACCACCAATACCACCACCAATACCACCACCACCAATACCACCACCAATACCAATACCTCCACCAATACCACCACCACCACCAATACCAGTACCACCACCACTAATACAAATACCCCCACCACCAATACCAATGCCAGCAATACCAGTACCACCACCAATACCAGTACCAATATCACCACCACCAATATCAATGCCACCACCACCACCAATACCAATACTGCCACCATCAATACCTCCACCAATACCACCAATGCCACCACCACCACAGCCAATACCACTACCACCACCACCAATACTGCCACCAATACCACCATCAATACCACTGCCACCAATTCCACCACCAACACCACCACCACTACCACCACTACCAATAGCACCACCAATGCCACCACCAATACCACCACCATCACTAATACCACCACCACCAATCCAATACCACCACCACCAATCCAACACCACCAATACCAATACCACCACCAATACCACCACCAATACCTCTACCAACACCACCAATACCACCACCACCACTAATACCACCACCACCAATACCACCACCTCCAATACCACCACCACCACTAATACCACCACCACCAATTCCACCACCAATTCCACCATCACCACTAATACCACCACAATACCACCACCACTAATATCACCATCAATAACATCACCAATTCCACCACCAATATAACCACTAATATCACCACCACCATCAATATCACCACCAACAATACCACCACCACCAGTACCACCAACACCAATACCACCACCACCAGTACCAATACCACCATCAATACCACCACCCCCAATACCAGTACCACCAATACCAATACCGCCACCTCCAATACCACCAATACCAGTACCGCCACCAATACCAGTACCACCACCACCAATACCAGTACAACCACCACCATTACCACCACCAATACCAATACTACCACCACCAATACCAATGCCACCACCAGCACCACCAATACCACCACCAACACTAATACCACCTCCACCAATGCCACCACCTCCAATACCAATACCACCATCACCAATACCACCACGACCAATACTGCCACCAATACTACCACCACCAATATCACCACCAACACCACCACCATTACCACCACCACCAATACCACCATCACCAACAATACCACCGACACCAATACCAACACCAATACCAACACCACCAATACCACCACCACCAATACAACCATCTCCAGCAATACCACCACCACCAATCCAATACCACCACCATCAATATGACCACCAATACCACCAATACCACCACCACCAATACCAATACCACCACCACCAATACCAATACCACCACCGATACCACCAATACCACCACCAATACCACCACCAGCACTAATATCACCACCACCAATACCACTACCAATATCACCACCACCAATACTAATACCACCACCATCAATGCCGCCAATACCACCACCACCAATACCACCATCACCACCACAATACCACCACCACTAATATCACCACCAATACCACCACTAATACCACCACCACCACCAATACCACCCCCACCATTAATACCAATACCACCACCACCAATACCAATACCACCACCGATACCACCAATACCACCACCAATACCACCACCAGCACTAATATCACCACCACCAATACCTCTACCAATATCACCACCACCAATACTAATACCACCACCATCAATGCCGCCAATACCACCACCACCAATACCACCATCACCACCACAATACCACCACCACTAATATCACCACCAATACCACCACTAATACCACCACAACCACCAATACCACCACTACCAATGCCACCAATACCAACACCAATACCACCACCACCAATACCAGCACCACCAATACCACCACCACCAGTACCAATACAACCACCAATACCAATACCACCACGAATACCACCACCACCAATACCAATACCTCCACCAATACCACCACCACCAATACCAGTACCACCACCACTAATACAAATACCCCCACCACCAATACCAATGCCACCAATACCAGTACCACCACCAATACCAGTACCAATACCAATACCACCACCACCAATATCAATGCCACCACCACCACCACCAATACCAATACCGCCATCATCAATACCTCCACCAATACCACCAATGCCACCACCACCACCACCACAGCCAATACCACTATCACCACCAATGCCTGTACCACCAATACCACCACCACCAATACCACCACCACCAATACCAATACCACCACCTCAGCACCTCTCACTCACTAGGAATAGCAGGGGCACTGTATGAGACTGGAGCTGCAGCCGATACCATCCCTCCCTCCCTCCATGACTGCCATAGAGCACAGCCCGCCCTGCAGCAGGAGGTGAAGACAGGACCCTACTACAGCTGTAGTGTTTTTTATTATGCCAAAGATAGCAATGACATTCCGCAATGCCACACTGCACATTCAACTCACTGAGAGGGCAGGAAATAGCCCCCCTCCTGCTCTTCCTCCTGAGCCGCGACAGTGTAATCACAGAGCAAATGGTGTTGGAGCGCTTTGTTAGTGTTTATAGCTCGGATCATATGTAACTCTTACTTCACACTTTGTCTCTCTGTAATTTATAACACTTACACATCTTCTTCACTCCACTATTTATCACTACTTTGAAGACGTCGCAGGCCGGTCTCTTCCTCTGATATTTACAATCTAACAAGTTGTCGAAAAGGCCCTTTATTGCCATTTTATCACATTTAAAAAAAAAATAATTATTGAATAAGAAAAACAAACATATGACCGCAAATAATAAAGTGACACTGTGCATAAGTACCATTAACCACCATCAATTTTTGTCAGTGCAGTCCAACATTACCATTACATTACATAACGTCAATTTCCATATTATGACCAGTAATTTCACGGAGTTATACATTCTTGTATAGAGGGATCAAGAAACAGTACACAGAGCATTCCCCTTGCTTTGTTCCAGCCCCCCCAGATCTTGGTCCTCTTTTGGAGACAACTCCTCCCTTCATAGACCACCCTCTCCGTCTGCATACACCGATCCATATCTGTTTCCCAGTCCCAGAGTTTGGGTACCCTGTCTCACTTCCAAGCCCTAGGTATGTTACGTTTCGCAACTACATTCCCAAGGGAAACCCAGATCCTTTCTTTAGCCGACAGTTCAGTCGCATCCCCTATGTTAAGAAGGCGAATTCGGGGGGTGACTTCCATACTTTTCCCGCAAACTTCCCACATCCTTGCAGTTACTTTCTCCCAGTATAGATGTATAGTCTGGCATTCCCACCACTGATATAGATATGTGCCCACTTGTCCACAACCCCGGGGACACTGCCGGGAGCTTAAAATGCCCATCTTGGCTAATTGGACACCTGTCTAATAAACTCTATGGAGGAGCTTAAGCTGGATTAATTTAAATCTAAAGTGCTTTGCAGCTTCTCGAGGGGATGCCAGTGCTTCCTGCCACTCTTCATCGTCCAGGTCTCCCACATCTTCCACCCACTTAGAACGGATCTATCCCAAGGCATCTGGCAAATTATTTAAACTCTTCCTATAGGTCAGGGATATTACTTTGTCTTTCAGGCAATCATCAAGAAGTCTATCCTCCAGTGGCGAGGCTGCTGGGAGGTCCGTGCCCTTGGGCACAGACTTAAACAATGCATTACGAACCTGCAGGTATCGAAAGGTCTCCCCCCGGATGCAGATCATAATCCAGTTGAAGGTCACTATAGGGAACCACCTTGCCTCTCGCCCACAAGTCGCCTACTGTGGAAAGCCCGATAACATCCCACTTGCGAAAACCGGGGCCGTGGGCCAGGAGCCCCAGTCGATCAGACTCGAAGAGGGGGATGGCTAGGGTATTCTTGTTTTTCCAACCCAAGGCGGAGGTCACCGCATTCCACAATGCAACTGTAGTTGCGGTCAGAGTATACATCGGGGCATACTGCTGCCCTCAATATAGTGCCCGCTGGTAAGAGCCCGCTATAATATTGTACCTATCCATCCTAAAAGCAGGTTCATTGACTGGCCAATGTACCCAGTGGTTAGTGACCGCCAATTGAGAAGCCCAGTAGTAACTCTTGAGTGCCGGAAGAGCAATTCAACCATCGTACCAGCTCTTTGTGGGCTTAGTCAAGGAAATACGGGGATTGCCGTTGTTCCACAGTAGGGTCCTGACTTCCGACTCTACAGCCTGAAAGTATTTGGGTGGGATGGGGAATGGTGTATTTTGTAATGCGTAGACAAATCGGGGCAAAGCCATCCTTTTGTATAGAGCCGCCCAACCCAATAATATGAGGGACAGTGACTTTCAGTGTTGTACATTGGACTGTAGACGGCACAGAGGTGGGGCCAGATTATTATTATAGAAGGCCACCGGGTCCGTCGTAACATAGATTCCTAAGTAGTGAAATCCCTCCGTGACAGTTTCAGCACTGCAATGTGCGGGTAGCCTGATATCAACTCCAGAAAGAATGTATATAGAGGACTTATCCCAATTTATTGTATAACCGGAATATTTCTGAAACAGGGTGAATATCTGGAGTATCCTACGAATGGAATGATAGGGCCGGGTTAAATACAACAAAATGTCATCTGCATAGAGGGAAATTCCATCCCCCCAGTCAGCCGTCCAGTTCAAGCCTCTGATGAGGGGATCTCCTCTGATCCAGATTGCCAACGGTTCAAGGACCAAGGCAAATATCAGTGGAGAGAGCGGACATCCCTGCCGCGTCCCTCTCTGCAGGACGAAGGTTGCCGAGCGACCCCCGTTCAATTTCAGTCTAGCCAGGGGCTCCTTAGGTCTCACATCTGCGAGAGTTTAAGCTATTAGTATTGTAAATGACAATGCCTTTTATTTATGTTTTAAAACCCAAAACAGAAACAAAAGTCATTGTCATTTACAATGCCAATAGCTCAAACTCATGTGAATGCGAGACCTATTGCATTGCAAATGCTTGTTATACATCGAGCAAATGTTTAGTCAAATAAATGAAACAAAAGTGTTTTTTTTACAAAAGACATGCTGAACTTATATTTGAAGGTGCGCTTGTATGTGATAATGAAGAAGAGGATGAAATAAAATATTTTGCCTAGGATCGCACAATGTGGCACGTGTTTATGGGTCGGGTTCATTACCGTTCGGTAGAGTAGATTATTGAGGCCACTAGAACTGCAGGTCTGGTAACATTTTTCAGATTTTTCGAGGCCTGCTATAATACATGCAGCCCTAAATGAATTGATGCGCATAACCCCTTCATCAGTGAGGTAGTGAGGATGCCGGGGGCCCTGGTGTCAGCTAGTAAAATGCCCCCTTTGGCTGTTGTTGGGGTACGAAATACAGCACTTATCAGGGTTCAGTGGGCCGCTCTGGGCCACGATGCGTTGAATCTCCAACTCCTGTAATAGCTACACCACCGCCTTACCTCAAGGTATGAGGCGCCACGTTAACAATTACCGCTGGGCCAATCACATGTTAGTTCGACATGTCTGGGGGCACCCAGGTTTGAACCAAAGTCATGCACAACTAACCCCTTCAGACCACCCAGCTCAGCTCAGACCGAGGTACCTGCATCGCAAAGTGATTTTATCAGGAAACTCCCTCTGAATCTGCGGTACTTACTGTGTGCGGAAAGGAGTGTTACTGGACCGGACCGCACCTGGGCAGGCCCAGACGCACAGCCTGTTCGGGGCCTGGTCAGGCGGATATAGCTTTAATAAGGACTCATCAGGGGATAAACCGAGGGTAAGGAAGAAACCTTCCTCACAGCTGCGAGGAGGGCGCTTAGAGGCCTCCACTGGTACATGCCACTGGTGTCAGAGTCATATTTCCCAACGAGGCCGCGCAAAGGTTACTCAAGCTTATGCTAAGTCAGGCAAACAAACCTTGGTACTCCAAGGAGCTTCTCAATCTAAAAGGAGAGGCGAAGTCTCCTTTTCTTTGTTGTTTTAGTCCGCGCTCCCCAAATATAACAAGCATTTGCAATGCAATAGGTCTCGCAGTTACAAGAGTTTCAGCCATTGGCATTGTAAATAACAATGCCTTTTATTTATGTTTTTAATACAAAAACAAAAATAAAAGGCATTATTATTTGCAATGTCAATAGCTCAAACTCGCGTAAATGCGAGACCTATTGCATTGCATCCTGATGACTTTCTTATTGAATGCAATGCTTTTTTGGACATCTGAGAAGGAATGTCAGTGCTGTCAAACTCCTGGCAAGTAATGAACTAATTCGCGGCAAGAAAGTGTAGCGTTTTATAAGTACCTTGGCCTATACTTGTTAGGCTCAAGCTCTAAAGAAGATTCATTATCATTACTGTGATATTTCGCAGTCAATTATCTGATTTATTCCCAAGGAGTATACTTTTTCCTTTGAAGACGTGCCTTACCCTACAGCATTGACAAACTTTACAAGCCTTGTTTTTTGGCTTGCAGACCTATTCATGTTTTTTCCTGATGCTGTTCTATGCGCATACAGCATGACATTGCAGCCATTTTATAGTTCCAAGATGGCAATGCCCAATTTACAGTGAAAATTAAAAAAAATACGAGCAGCTTGTTAGCAAATTGCTGCTGACAGAGCCTCCCAAAACAAAACTGAAACAAGCAGGAGATGGCGGACGAGGCGCTCTTCCTTCTGCTGCATAACGAGATCGTAACCTGTGTCTACAAGTCTGCTGAGCAGGGGTAAGTGGTAAGGACGGGGAAGGGGTACTCCCTGAAACAGGGTATGTGAGGTAGCGAGCACGGGGAGGGAAAAAGAGGGGCGGCAGGATGAGATGCTGGTCACGGCAGGATGCAGGAGCAAGAGGCGGTGCTTTGTGAATAAGAATGTAGAGGAAACCGTCATTATGTGTAGTGGAGAGACGGTACCCTTTCATTTGTTGTGCGATTCAGCTGGGACCCTGGCAACCGCTGCCTAAAACTGTCCAAAGGTTGGTTAGATCGTCGGAAAAAGCAATGAATGATAGTTGGGGAGCATGACGAGCATTGTTTGGCAGACTGGAAGGTGAACAATATGGATCAGCGCAAGGGTAATATACAGTGAACCCAGGGGGCAGAAGTGGCAAGACTGATAAAGAGGTGGTGAACATGGCATAGCCTGGGCTAGCACATGGATGGTAGCCCTAAACCACCTGGAACTAGGCCTTATAAACGGTAACGCAAACAATGGTTTCGAACGGACCATGAATTTAAATCGCAAACATGTACAAATGAATATAGCACAAATGAAACAACAGTAATGACAATAATCTGCTGGAGAAGCCTGGTCGACTTGCAGAAATAATTGTATAAACTCATACAATTTCACAGTATCAAAAGAATGGTGCTCTGTGCTGTAGTGATTATAGGTTAGGTGCGAAGTATTTCAAAAGATTCAATAATTAAGTCTTGAAGAAATCAGGAACATCTAAAAACAAGCGGCAGTGAAAGCGATCGCGAAAGTGAAAGCGATCACTATTGTAAAATAAACAAGCCCACAAGTGGTGTGTGCGCGCGCGCCACAGCGAGACATGTGGGTTCAATTATCGCGCCCGTGTCTGGGCACAATAATTGAAACCACATGGCGGCGGTGCGGGTAACCGACACCAATAGGCCATGGGCGGAGCAATGTGCCCGCCTTTGGCCAATTGCGCGCTGTCTTTGTTCAAAAGACGCACGCAAAGGCCAATAGCGTGTCCCAAAAGGAAAAGCACACGCACGAGCGTGTGCGATTCCTAGGTCAGTTTTAAAACCCCTACAAGATGTCTGTCGCTGCGTGGGAAGTGCTGCGCACTGCAACGCTAGGCACGAGACCTAATAAAAGGACTTGTGACGCGGGGGCGTACGCGACCTTCCAATGGGGTCGGTGCATGATGTAATCCGGAAGAGCCTCAAGGAATTCTGGGTAATGCTGGTAAAGAGCTTTTCATCCAGTGCTCGAACCTTGATGAGAGTTGCCACTGCCCAGTGTTGCAGCGTCCGCTACGGTCGAAGGTGAGGCCTATGGCCGGGTGTAGAAATAACAATGATGCACACTAGACATGGGATACAGGCAAGAGACCACGGGCAATCTTCGCGCCTTTATTTATATCCACTCGCGTGATACAATGTTTGCAGGCCCTTCTGGAGCCAGGTCTTGGGTCATTACACCAAGCCATGGAAAGGTGATGTCTTGAGGGTGTAAGTCAGCTGTTCGGGTGCCCATCAGAGGTAGACGCCGCCACACCTGGGCCTGTGAATACTTCCACCCCCCAGCAGTCCTTGTTGAACCTGACAGCGCCAATGCCTCCTGGGACCTTTTTTTGAGAGTTCACCGTCTGACGATTATTTTGATTCTCAGATGCAGTTGATGCAAAAAGGCAGGCGCTGGTCCACTGCGGGGGTGGAGAAGCGAATCTAATGAAGGAGAAAAGGTAGTGTCCTGGGCCAAAGAGTCTAATCTGTGCCTTATTCGCTGCTCCTTTCTGTCTCCTAAATCTGAGTTTACTCTTGATCGAATGCTATGACTGGCCCATGATACCAGACTTCTCTTGACTCAGCTCCATCCTTCACCCGACCCACAAAAACCACCCCAATCCTTCAAACTAGAGATGGCTCGCGGGTTCCGATTGTGGAAGTCAAGTGGTATGTTATGTTATGTTATTGGAATTTATAGAGTGCACTATGCCCTGAGGTGTCAAAGCGCTAGTGAAAAAAGCACCCAACGCCAAACAGAAATCAAAGAAGCCCAAGAGCTAGGAGACGTTTGTAGGGAAAAGCCATGTTTTGGGCAGTTTTTTTAATGTGGCAAGAGAGTCAACTTCTGAGAGATGGGCAGGCAGGGTATTCCACAGTTTGGAAGCAGCAACCGAGATAGACCGACCTCCTTCTATGCATCCTTTCTACTGCAGGATGTAAGAGACTGGGCCCGAGATGCAAACAGCGCCCCCTGGTTTCAAGCAGGCCTCCAGACGTCCAGCAGCACGAGTCACGATACCGTGGCGATGACCGTTAATCGATGTCTGTGGGGCCCGAGGAAGAACCTGCTGTCTGTCCCATTGATTTCAAGAATGGTACAGACAGAGCTTAACTTTGGAAAACCTCAAAGACTGGAGCATCAAAGCACTGCTATTAGGAGGAGGAGATGTGGCCTAACAGCCAGAGCTGCTGACTTTGGAAGTGGGAAACCAGGTTCAGGTCCTGGCATCAGCTCAGCATCCTGTGATTCTGGGCGAATCAGTTAATCTCTCTGTGCCTAAAAATAATCTTCCCTTGTGTAATGTAATCTGGTCCTCATGTAAAGCGCTCTGATGCCTTTGGGCCGCTTTGTGTTATATAAAACCGCAAAAATAGCCGTCCTGATGCAGTACCGCGACACTTGGGTGTAGGCGAAACTGTCAGCGAGTGCAGCACTCACTACAAGTATCTAACCCAATAAGGGTCTAAAACGGCTGTTTTTCAACCTGAATGTTGCTGATTTTGGCCAATTTACCACCTGTCCAAGGTACCGCTTACCTAAATCAGTCTGTGAGGGGATACCACACATCTAATGTAATATGCCAATGATGAAGTCCAGTTAGACTGAACACAGGTAGGAATTCATCATATCCTTCACGCCCTGAGCAATAACTTCCCTCAAAACTCTGGTAATTATAGTGCTTAATTTGAGCCGGAGTTTGGTCGTTGCAGGTCGGACCCAACCCACTGGCACGTATTTTAGGGGACCAAGACTTATTTTTCGTCATCAAATGAAATAGAACAAAAGAGAGAACGACAGAAATGGGGAGAAAAAAAGAGGGGAAAACAATGGCAAAGGGAAAACACAGGGATAAAAAAGAACCAGCAGGAGTGAGATAAAGAGACCGGAAGTGGTGAATGAAAGAGACGTGAGGAGGAGGCATGGCTGGACAACCTGGACTTATGGCAGCTCCAATCTTTGGCATCACTAGCCGGGAGCTTCTGAGAAAAACCTTCAGCCTCTGCGCTTATTATTTAGCTTTTTCGGGGGTCTCCATCACCCACATGTTAAGGTCAGGAAGTGGCTTGAATTTTTAAAAACCATCAGACTCCTCTGATGTCCTTACCTACTTTTCCTTTGCTGTATATCCATAACCCTTGGGGCCTTCGAGTGAGTGACAGTGTTTCTTTCGGCGTTACAGGTGTAAATTCCTCAGAGGCGTCATCTTTAATGGTAGAAATATAATTGAGGAAGTATTCCTTCCATTCAGGCCACTTCAAGGCTGGTTCACCTGGAGTTGGCAAACAGGCCGGAGGAAGAAGGTAAGAGTCGGCCTACGACACATTTTGTTGCTCAATGGAAACCAGGAGAACAAATATCGAAATGAACATTCATGAAAGAAGGCGGAACATAATAAACATAATAAAAACTGTCAACAGGATGTTCTCGCTGTTGCACCTCATCAAAGTTAAAGGTCCCTGTGACTCACCAACAAGGCATTCGAAGAAAGAAGTAAAAGAAAAGTCTCAGTCAGATGCAGGTCCGCATAGATTCAAGCTAGCCTGGCTGATGATGGGTAATACCCAGAAACCGGTCCCAAGATGCTTGTTTCCAGTCCAGGGAGGACCTGGCTTGGCAGTTCGGTCTGGACTGTTCCCATGAGGCACAGGGTCAAGACTGATTTGCATATGGCTGGGTCTAAACTGGGGTGGCATGGTGAGCAAAAGAACGATGGATTTAACCCAGATCTCTTGACTGGGGGTGAATGTATGATTTATTCAGCATTCCGTCCATCATTTGTTTGCGTAGCATCTATTGAAGCGGGGCAATTTCAGGCAGTAGACTGCTAAAATAAAGCCATTTTGCCATAAAAAATGGGGGGTCTCCACCTAAATCGGGTTTATTGCCATGTATGCATACACTCGAAAATGCGTGAGACACCTGAAATTCCAAGTGGAAGTTGTAAGTGTTCCTCATAACGGTTCGTTGGCTCTGCTCCACTTCAAAAGTACACAACAGCCCAAAATGACTGCCCTGCCATGGAGGTAACATGCTGTGCGAGTGACGTCAGATACTGTTGCCACTTTCCTTGTCTAATATTGGGAGTTTCAGACCGCACAGGCCTCTTGCATACATGCCAACCTTCCCAATTCAGGCGGAAGACTGCTGATTTCAAGGCTAGAATCCCACCTCCCGAATCCTGCATGCAAAACCCCAATTTCTTGATGGACTTCTGCCAACAGGGACTGGTCTTGTGTGACTTGGAGTATGCACTGAGGGTAACCTGCTGCTGCAGGCCAGGGCACAATATTTGTGTCCCTCCCTCTCTGCCTGCTATAGTGCGTTTTCCGTGCTCCTGATAGGTAAGAAATAAAAACGTATTTTTGCATTTCTGATATCTGACCGTGCAGCAGCACACTTTCAAGTCCCATACAGGACTATAGACCCGATTAAGGCCTCGCCCACAATAGAAGTCAATGGGAGAAACACATTCTCCCAATTATTTTTTTTTAATCTCCCACTTCCCCCTTCTAAAATGTTGGCATGTATGCTCTCGTGCCTGGCTTTTCAAGCTGCAACCGTTGGCGATAGAGGGCAAAGTGATTGTTACAATGCAAACACCTAATTGACCCCGGCAGAGAGTACACAGTACCTTCATGAGCCGCATGTGTTCGTCCTCGTGATGAAGGCAAAAGACACACTGAACAGGTCAGCATGACTTGTGCACCTCAAACCTTGCGGCCATGACTCACCCCATCGCAGTGCCTGAAAGGATTGTTGGTTCTCGGTTGACGCTGGTCACCATACTGCGAGAAAGCCTTTGCCAGTGAAGCTGGTAACAACCCATTTTCCTTCAGCCCAGAAACATGATCAAATGGGTCGGTCTGCAAGGGGGAACTTGCAATCTTTATAGCGGCTATATAGGCCTTGCGAAGTCTACGTGCCCACTCACTATGGCGAGTCAGATTTTATCAGGGCCAGCTATACTTAGGGCCTACAGGCCCGGTCTGGCTAGAGAGCTGGAGTTGCCAAAGAACTTCTGTTCTGTTCATTCAGAAAGTAAATGAGCAATAAAGATGCCTTTAAATCTAGTTGTTTTCTTGTCACATTCAGGGTGCTTCAAAGACAAAGGTCAAATGTCAGCTTATGTTTTCTTACAAATTGCTGCTTGTTTTATCCTGGAGATTGGTGTTTATTTTTTTTATCTAACTGCAAAGCTGGATAATTTTATAAAGTGAACTGTGTGACAATCCTGCTGCGCACACAACAAATAGCTTGTAAATGAACTGTACACATTTTAAAAATTATTTTGCAGTAGTTAAAAAAGCACTTTCTATGTTATTCTTGTGTAACTCAGAGAGATGAAAACGAATATTTTAATTGGATCAAAACAAATCAGACTACTTTACTTGATGTCCAAATTATAAATATTTGCTAAAACCAGATCTCCACACATTGTCGCTTGTATGCTAAATAGTTTTGTCAGTAAAACTACATGTCAGCCGCAAGGTTTGTGGCTATTTCAATAAAAAATGTCGGTCAAGACATAACATGCTTTAGAAATATATTTATTAAAAGTGAGAGTTTTTAAATATGAACCGAGAAACATTCCTGCCCTGCCCTGATGACAATGCTATCAGTTAACTGGGAGGCAAGTGAGGGGTCATGTGTACTCTAATAGTTTGGCTAGATTTTTATTAGGTCGAGCCTTACGGCAGCGCGCATGTAGTGCTCGCTCTGCGAGACTGCTGTAGTAGAGTATGGGAGAGAAGCCGCGCCCACATTTTTAATTGGCTTTTGTCACTGTCTTTCGTAAATGCTGCTTTCCGATTTGTTAAAAGGCTCGTTAGTCCCTCCTTAGTACGGCTTTGTCTTCATTTGTACCCTAACATGGCGACTGGCCCTTTTACTTCGGTTGTTACACGGGACCTGTTATTTAGTCTGTAAGCACTATTTACTTTATTGAGGCCGGACATGCAGTGCTTCAGCTGAAACGGCTTGTGTTTTTTTTAAGCAGCGCGGCCGCCCCATAACACGGGTGCCTGCTTTCAATCCCTTTAACCTGGCATTACCTCGTGTCTGTTTCAACCCCCCATAACCCCAAGTAAAATGGATTTAGAAATGATTAGCGAAAGTCATGTGAATTCCAGGTAGCACTTTATCCTGTGCTAATGTGCTAATGGGCTGAAGCTGACAACAGCACATCTGTGTTACATGTCATCTGTACTAAAGCCACCTAACAGGTTGTTTTCAAAAGCCTGTTTTTTTAAAAACACCACCACCACCAATACCACCAGCAATACCACCACCACCAATACCACCACCACCAATACCACCATCAACACCACCAATACCACCACCATCAACACCACCAATACTGCCACCAATACCACCACCACCAAACCACCACCACCAACACCACCACCAATACCATCACCAATACCTCCACCACCAATACCAATACCACCACCACCAATACCACCACCACCAATACCACCACCACCAATATCACCACCACCGCCAATACCACTGCCAATACCACCACCACCAATACCATCACCAACACCACCACCATCAACACCACCAATACCACCATCACCACCATCAACACCACCAATACCACAACCACCACCAGCACCACCAGCACCACCAATCCCACAACCACCAATACCACCACCAATACCACCACCATCAATACCACCACCAATACCACCAACGCCAATACCTCTACCACCAACAACAATACCACCACCACCAATACCACCACCAATACCACCACCACAACTAATACCACCACCAATACCACCACCACCAATACAACCACCACCAATACCACCACCACTACCAATACCACCACCAACAATACCACCACCACTAATACCACCATCACCAATACCACCACAAATACCACCACCCCCACCACCAACACCACCACCATTACCACCAACACCAATACCACCACCAATACCACCACCAATACCACCAATATCACCACCAATACCACCACCAATACCACTACCAATACCAATACCACCACCACCAATACCACCACCAATACCACCACCACCACCATCAATGCCACCATCACCAATACCACCACCACCAATACCACCACCACCAATACTGCCACCAATACCGCCATCAATACCGCCACCACCAATCCAACCACCAATATCACCACTACCAATAACACCACCACCAATACCACCACCAATACTACCACCAATACCACCACCATCACTAATACCACCACCACCACCAATACCACCACCAATCCAATACCACCACCACCAATCCAACACCACCACCACCAATACCAATACCACCACCAATACCACCACCACTACCAATACCACCACCACCACCAATTACACTATCACCACCAATACCACCACAATACCACAACCACTAATTTCACCATCAATGCCACCACCAATACCACCACCAATATAACCACTAATACCACCACCACCATCAATATAACCACCACCAATACCACCACCAATACCACAACCACCAATACCACCAACACCAATACCACCAACACCAGTACCAATACCACCACCAATACCACCACCTGCAATACCAGTACCTCCAATACCAATAGCACCACCACCAATACCAGTACCACCACCAATACCAGTACCACCACCACCACCATTACCACCACCAATACCAATACTACCACCACCAATACCAATGCCACCACCAGCACCACCAATACCACCAACACCAATACCACCTCCACCAATGCCACCACCACCAATGCCAGTATCAATACCACCAATACCACCACCACCAATACTGCCACCAATACTACCACCCCCAATATCACCACCAACACCACCACCACCAATACCACCACCACCAATACCACCATCACCAACAATACCACCGACACCAATACCACCACCAATACCAGCACCACCAATACCACCACCACCAATAAAACCACCACCAGCAATACCACCGACACCAATCCAATACCAGCACCACCAATACCACCACCAATACCACCACCACCAATACCACTACCACCACCACCAATACCAATACCACCACCACCAATACCAATACCACCACCGATACCACCAATGCCACCACCAATACCACCACCAGCACTAATACCACCACCACCAATACTAATACCACCACCATCAATGCCACCAATACCACCACCACCAATACCACCATCACCACCAATACCACCACAATACCACAACCGCTAATATCACCACCAATACCACCACTAATACCACTACTAATACCACCACCACCACTAATACCACCACCACCATTAATATCACCACCACCAGTACCACCACCAATACCACCGCCATCAATACCACCACCAATACCACCACCACCAATACCACTACCAATAAAACCACCACCAATACTAATGCCACCATCAATGCTGCCAATACCACCACCACCAATACCACCATCACCACCAATACCACCACTAATACCACCACCAATACCACAACCACCAATACCACTACTACCAATGCCACCAATACCACCACCAATACCAGCACCACCAATACCACCACCACCACCACCACTAATACCACCACCACCAACACCAATACCAATACCACCACCAATACCAATACCTCCACCAATACCAATACCTCCACCAATACCAGTACCACCACCATTAATACCAATACCCCCACCACCAATACCAATACCACCAGTACCAGTACCACCACCAATACCAGTACCACCACCACCACCAGTACCACCATCAATACCAATACCACCACCACCAATATCAATGCCACCACCACCACCAATACCAATACCACCACCATCAATACCTCCACCAATGCCACCACCACCACAGCCAATACCACTACCACCACCACCACCAATGCCAGCACCACCAATTCCACCACCACCAATACCACCACCACCAATACCAATACCACCACCTCAGCGCCTCTCGCTCACTAGGAATAGCAGGGGCACTGTACGAGACCGGAGCTGCAGCCGATACCATCCCTCCCTCCCTCCATGCCTGCCATAAAGCACAGCCCGCCCTGCACCAGGAGGTGAAGACAGGGCCCTACTACGGCTGGAGTGTTTTTTTATTAGGCCTAAAATAGCAATGACATTCCGCAATGCCACACTGCACACTCAACTCACTGAGAGGGCAGGAAATAGCCCCCCCGCTCTTCCTCCTGAACCGCGACAGTGTAATCACAGAGCGAACGGTGTTGGAGCGCTTTGTTAGTGTTTATAGCTTGGATCATATGTAACTCTCACTTCACACTTTGTCTCTCTGTAATTTATAACACTTACACATCTTCTTCACTCCACTATTTATCACTACTTTGAAGACGTCGCAGGCCGGTCTCGTCCTCTGATATTCACAATCTAACAAGTTGTCGAAAAGATCCTTTATTGCGATTTTATCACATTTAAAAAAAAAAAATATTGAAAAAGAAAAACAAATATATGACCACAAATAATAAAGTGACACTGTGCAAAAGTACCGTTAACCACCATCAATTTTTGTCAGTGCAGTCCAACACTGCCATTACATTATATAACGCCAATTTCCATATTATGACCAGTAATTCTCACTTCACACTTTGTCTCTCTGTAATTTATTACACTTACACATCTTCTTCACTCCACTATTTATCACTACTTTGAAGACGTCGCAGGCCGGTCTCTTCCTCTGATATTTACAATCTAACAAGTTGTCGAAAAGGCCCTTTATTGCCATTTTATCACATTGAAAAAAAAATTATTTTTATTGAATAAGAAAAACAAACATATGACCGCAAATAATAAAGTGACACTGTGCATAAGTACCATTAACCACCATCAATTTTTGTCAGTGCAGTCCAACATTGCCATTACATTACATAACATCAATTTCCACATTATGACCAGTAATTTCATGGAGTTATACATTCTTGTATGGAGGGATCAAGAAACGGTACACAGAGCATTCCCCTTGCTTTGTTCCAGTCCCCCCCAGATCTTGGTCCACTTTTGGGGGCAACCCCTCCCTTCATAGACCACCCTGTCCGTCTGCATACACTGATCCATATCTGTTTCCCAGTCCCAGAGTTTGGGTACCCTGTCTCCCTTCCAACCCCTAGCTATGTTACGTTTCGCAACTACATTCCCAGGGGAAATCCAGATCTTTTCTTTAGCCAACAGGTCAGTCGGATCCCCTATGTTAAGAAGGCAAAGTCGGGGGGTGACTTCCATACTTTTCCCGCAAACTTCCCACATCCTTGTGGTTACTTTCTCCAAGTATAGCTGTATAGCCTGGCATTCCCACCACTGATATAGATATGTGCCCACTTGTCCACAACCGGGACACTGCCGGGAGCTTAAAAATGCCCATCTTGGCTAATGGGACACCTGTATAATAAACTCTATGGAGGAGCTTAAGCTGGATTAATTTAAAGCGCTTTGCAACTTCTCGAGGGGATGCCAGTGCTTCCTGCCACTCTTCATCGTCCAGGTCTCCCACATCTAATTAGAACGGATCTTTCCCAAGGCAGGCATCTGGGGAATTATTTAAAATCTTCCTATATGTCAGGGAGATTACTTTGTTTTACAGATAATGATCAAGAAGTCTATCCTCCAGTGGCGAGGCTGCTGGGAGGTCTGTGCCATGGGCACAGCCTTATACAATGCATTACGAACCTGCAGGTATCGAAAAGTCTCCCCCAGATGCAGATAATAATCCAGTTGAAGGTCACTATAGGGAACCACCTTACCTCTCGCCCTTAAGTCGCCTACTGTGGAAAGCCTGATGAGATCCCACTTGCAAAAACCGTGGCCGTGAGCCAGGAGCCCCAGTCGATCAGACTCGAAGAGGTGGGTGGCTAGGGTAATCTTGTTTATCCAACCCAAGGCGGAGGTCACCGCATGCCACAATGCAACCGTAGTTGCGGTCGGGGTATACATCGGGGCATTCTTCTTCCCTCAATATAGTGCACGCTGGTAAGAGCCCGCTATAATATTGTACCTATCCATCCTATAAGCAGTTTCATCGACTGGCCAATGTACCCAGTGGTTAGTGACCGCCAATTGAGAAGCCCAGTAGTAACTCTTGAGTGCCGGAAGAGCAATCCAACCATCGTACCAGCCCTTTGTGGGCTTAGTCAAGGAAATATGGGGATTGCCGTTGTTCCTGACTTCCGACTCTACAGCCTGAAAGTATTTGGATGGGATGGGGAATGCTGTATTTTGTAAAGCATAGACAAATCGGGGCAAAGCCATCCTTTTGTATAGAGCCGCCCTACCCAATAATGTGAGGGGCAGTGACTTCCAGTGCTGTACGTCAGACTGTAGACGGCGCAGAGGTGGGGCCAGATTATTATCATAGAAGGCCACCGGGTCCGTCGTAACATAGATTCCTAAATAGTGAAATCCCTCCGTGACAGTTTCAGCGCTGCAATGTGCGGGTAGCCTGATATCAACTCCAAAAAGAATGTATATAGAGGACTTATCCCAGTTTATTGTATAACTGGAATATTTCTGAAACAGGGTGAATATCTGGAATGTCCTATGAATGGAATGATAGGGCCGGGTTAAATACAACAAAATGTCATCGGCATAGAGGGAAATTCTATCCTCCCAGTCAGCCGTCCAGTTCAAGCCCCTGATGAGGGGATCTCCCCTGATCCAGATTGCCAACGGTTCAAGGACCAAGGCAAATATCAGTGGAGAGAGCGGACATCCCTGCCGCGTCCCTCTCTGCAGGACGAAGGTCGCCGAGTGATCCCCGTTCACTTTCACTCTAGCCAGGGGCACCTTAGGTCTCACATCTGCGAGAGTTTAAGCTATTAGTATTGTAAATGACAATGCCTTTTATTTATGTTTTAAAACCCAAAACAGAAATAAAAGTCATTGTCATTTACAGTGCCAATAGCTCAAACTCATGTGAATGCGAGACCTATTGCATTGCAAATGCTTGTTATACATGGAGCAAACGTTTAGTCAAATAAATGAAACAAAAGTGTTTTTTTACAAAAGACATGCTGAACTCATATTTGAAGGTTCGCTTCCATGTGATAATGAAGAAGAGGGTGAAATAAAATAATTTGCCTAGGATCGCACAATGTGGGACGTGTTTATGGGTCGGGTTCATTACCGTTCGGTGGAGTAGATTATTGAGGCCACTAGAAATGCAGGTAAGGTAACATTTTTCAGATTTTTCGAGGCCTGCTATAATACATGCAGCCCTAAATGCATTGATGCGCATAACCCCTTCATCAGTGAGGTAGTGAGGATGCCAGTGGCCCTGGTGTAAGCTAGGAAAATGGCCCTTAGGTTGTTGTTGAGGTACTAAATACATCACTTATCAGGGTTCAGTGGGCCGCTCTGGGCCACGATGCGTTGAATCTCCAACACCTGTGATAGCTACACCACCGCCTTACCTCAAGGCATTAAGCGCCACGTTAACAATTACCGCTGGGCCAATTACATGCTTAGTTCGACATGTCTGGGGGCACCCAGGTTTGAACCAAACTCATGCACAACTAACCCCTTCAGACCACCCAGCTCAGCTCAGACCGAGGTACCTGCATCGCAAAGTTATTTTATAAGGAAACTTCCTTCTGAATCTGCTATACTGGGCGAGGAAAGGATTAATATTGGGCCGGACCGCACCTGGGCAGTCCCAGAAGCACAGCCTGTTCGGGGAAGAGGTCAGGCGGATATCGCTTTAATAAGGACTCATCAGGGGATAAACCGAGGGTAAGGAAGAAACCTTCCTCACAGCTGCGAGGAGAGCGCTTAGAAGCCTCCACTGGTACATGCCACTCGTGTCAGAGTCATATTTCGCAACGAGGCCGCGCAAAGGTTACTCAAGCTTATGCTAAGTCAGGCAAACAAACCTTGGTACTCCAAGGAGCGACTCAATCTAAAAGGAGAGGCGAAGTCTCCTTCTCTTTGTTGTTTTGGTCCGCGCTCTCCAAATATAACAAGCATTTGCAATGCAATAGGTCTCGCAGTCACAAGAGTTTCAGCCATTGGCATTGTAAATAACAATGCCTTTTATTTATGTTTTTAAAACAAAAACAAAAATAAAAGGCATTATTATTTGCAATGTCAATAGCTCAAATGCGAGACCTATTGCATTGCATCCTGACGACTTTCCTATTGAATGCAATGCTTTTTTGGACATCTGAGAAGGAATGTCAGTGTTGTCAAACTCCTGGCAAGTAATGAACTAATTAGCGGCAAGAAAGTGTAGCATTTTATAAGTACCTTGGCCTATACTTGTTAGGCTCAAGGTCTAAAGAAGATTCATTATCATTACTGTGATATTTCGCAGTCAATGATCTGATTTATTCCCAAGGAGTATACTTTTTCCTTTGAAGACGTGCCTTACCCTACAGCATTGACAAACTTTATAAGCCTTGTTTTTTGGCTTGCAGACCTATTAATGTTTTTTCCTGATGCTGTTCTATGCGCATGCAGCATGACATTGCAGCCATTTTATAGTTCCAAGATGGCAATGCCCAATTTACAGTGAAAATTTAAAAAAAATTCGAGCAGCTTGTTAGCAAATTGCTGCTGACAGAGCCTCCCAAAACAAAACTGAAACAAGCAGGAGATGGCGGACGAGGCGCTCTTCCTTCTGCTGCATAACGAGATCGTAACCTGTGTCTACAAGTCTGTTGAGCAGGGGTAAGTGGTAAGCACGGGGAAGGGGTACTCCCTGAAACAGGGTATGTGAGGTAGCGAGCACGGGGGAGGGATAAAGAGGGGCAGCAGGATGAGATGCTGGTCACGGCAGGATGCAGGAGCGAGAGGCGGTGCTTTGTGAATAAGAATGTAGAAGAAGCCGTCATTATGTGTAGTGGAGAGATGGTACCCTTTCATTTGTTGTGCGATTCAGCTGGGTTCCTGGCAACCGCTGCCTAAAACTGTACAAAGGTTGGTTAGATCGTCGGAAAAAGCAATGAATGATAGTTGGGGAGCATGACGAGCATTGTTTGGCAGACTGGAAGGTGAACAATATGGATCAGCGCAAGGGTAATATACAGTGAACCCAGGGGGAAGAAGTGGCAACACTGATAAAGAGGTGGTGAACATGGCATAGCCTGGGCTAGCACACGGATGGTAGCCCTAAACCACCTGGAACTAGGCCTTATAAACGGTAACGCAAACAATGGTTTCGAACGGACCATGAATTTAAATCGCAAACATGTACAAATGAATATAGCACAAATGAAACAACAGTAATGACAATAATCTGCTGGAGAAGCCTGGTCGACTTGCAGAAATAATTGTATAAACTCATACAATTTCACAGTATCAAAAGAATGGTGCTCTGTGCTGTAGTGATTATAGGTTAGGTGCGAAGTATTTCAAAAGATTCAATAATTAGGTCTTGAAGAAATCAGGAACATCTAAAAACAAGCGGCAGTGAAAGCGATCGCTAAAGTGAAAGCGATCACTATTGTAAAACAAACAAGCCCACAAGTGGTGTGTGTGCGCGCGCCACAGCAAGACATGTAGTTTCAATTATCGCGCCCGTGTCTGGGCACGATAATTGAAACCACATGGCGGCGGTGCGGGTAACCGACACCAATAGGCCATGGGCGGAGCAATGCGCCCGCCTTTGGCCAATTGCGTGCTGTCTTTGTTAAAAAGACGCACGCAAAGGCCAATAGCGTGTCCCAAAAGGAAAAGCAAACGCACGAGCGTGTGCGATTCCTAGGTCAGTTTTAAAACCCCCTACAAGATGTCTCTCGCTGCGCAGGAAGTGCTGCGCACTGCAACGCTAGGCATGAGACCTAATAAAAGGACTTGTGACGCGGGGGGCATGCGCGACCTTCCAGTGGGGTCGGTGCATGATGTAATCCGGAAGAGCCTCAAGGAATTCTGGGTAATGCTGGTAAAGAGCTTTTCATCCAGTGCTCGAATCTTGATGAGAGTTGCCACTGCCCAGTGTTGCAGCGTCCGCTACGGTCGAAGGTGAGGCCTATGGCCGGGTGTAGAAATAACAATGGTGCACACTAGACATGGGGTACGGGCAAGAGACCACGGGCAATCTTTGCGCCTTTATTTATATCCACTTGCGTGATACAATGTTTGCAGGCCCTTCTGGGGCCAGGTCTTGGGTCGTTACACCCAGCCATGAAAGGTGATGTCTTGAGGGTGTAAGTCAGCTGTTCGGGTGCCCATCAGAGGTAGACGCCGCCACACCTGGGCCTGTGAATACTTCCACCCCCCAGCAGTCCTTGTTGAACCTGACAGCGCCAATGCCTCCTGGGACCTTTTTTTGAGAGTTCACCGTCTGACGATTATTTTGATTCTCAGATGCAGTTGATGCAAAAAGGCAGGCGCTGGTCCACTGCGGGGGTGGAGAAGCGAATCTAATGAAGGAGAAAAGGTAGTGTCCTGGGCCAAAGAGTCTACTCTGTGCCTTATTCACTGCTCCTTTCTGTCTCCTAAATCTGAGTTTACTCTTGATCGAATGCTATGACTGGCCCATGATACCAGACTTCTCTTGACTCAGCTCCATCCTTCACCCGACCGAACAAAAACCACCCCAATCCTTCAAACTAGAGATGGCTCGCGGGTTCCGATTGTGGAAGTCAAGTGGTATGTTATGTTATGTTATTGGAATTTATAGAGCGCACTATGCCCTGAGGTGTCAAAGCGCTAGTGAAAAAAGCACCCAACGCCAAACAGAAATCAAAGAAGCCCAAGAGCTAGGGGAAGTTTGTAGGGAAAAGCCATGTTTTGGGCAGTTTTTTTTAATGTGGCAAGAGAGTCAACTTCTGAGAGATGGGCAGGCAGGGTATTCCACAGTTTGGAAGCAGCAACCGAGATAGACCGACCTCCTTCTATGCATCCTTTCTACTGCAGGATGTAAGAGACTGGGCCCGAGATGCAAACATCGCTCCCTGGTTTCAAGCAGGCCTCCAGAAGCCAAGCAGCACGAGTCACGAGAACGTGGCGATGACCATTATCGATGTCTGTGGGGCCCGAGGAAGAACCTGCTGTCTGTCCCATTGATTTCAAGAATGGTACAGACAGAGCTTAACTTTGGAAAACCTCAAAGACTGGAGCATCAAAGCACTGCTATTAGGAGGAGGAGATGTGGCCTAACAGCCAGAGCTGCTGACTTTGGAAGTGGGAAACCAGGTTCAGGTCCTGGCATCAGCTCAGCATCCTGTGATTCTGGGCGAATCAGTTAATCTCTCGGTGCCTAAAAATAATCTTCCCTTGTGTAATGTAATCTGGTCCTCATGTAAAGCGCTCTGATGCCTTTGGGCCGCTTTGTGTTATATAAAACCGCAAAAATAGCCGTCCTGATGCAGTACCGCGACACTTGGGTGTAGGCGAAACTGTCAGCGAGTGCAGCACTCACTACAAGTATCTAACCCAATAAGGGTCTAAAACGGCTGTTTTTCAACCTGAATGTTGCTGATTTTGGCCAATTTACCACCTGTCCAAGGTACCGCTTACCTAAATCAGTCTGTGAGGGGATACCACACATCTAATGTAATATGCCAATGATGAAGTCCAGTTAGACTGAACACAGGTAGGAATTCATCATATCCTTCACGCCCTGAGCAATAACTTCCCTCAAAACTCTGGTAATTATAGTGCTTAAATTGAGCCGGAGTTTGGTCGTTGCAGGTCGGACCCAGCCCACTGGCACGTATTTTAGGGGACCAAGACTTATTTTTCGTCATCAAATGAAATAGAACAAAAGAGAGAACGACAGAAATGGGGAGAAAAAAAGAGGGGAAAACAATGGCAAAGGGAAAACACAGGGATAAAAAAGAACCAGCAGGAGTGAGATAAAGAGACCGGAAGTGGTGAATGAAAGAGACGTGAGGAGGAGGCATGGCTGGACAACCTGGACTTATGGCAGCTCCAATCTTTGGCATCACTAGCCGGGAGCTTCTGAGAAAAACCTTCAGCCTCTGCGCTGATTATTTTGCTTTTTCCGGGGTCTGCATCACCCACATGTTATGGTCAGGAAGTGGCTGTCAAGTTGGAATATTTAAAATCCATCGGACTCCTCTGATGTCCTTACCTACTTCTCCTTTGCTGTATTTCCATAACCCTTGGGGCCATCGAGTGAGTGACAGTGTTTCTTTCTTCGTCTCAGGTGTAAATTCCTCAGAGGTGTCATCTTTAATGGTAGAAATATAATTGAGGAAGTATTCCTTCCATTCAGGCCACTTCAAGGCTGGTTCACCTGGAGGTGGCAAACAGGCCGGAGGAAAAAGGTAAGAGTCACAAATATCGAAATGAACATTCATGAAAGAAGGCGGAACATAATAAACATAATAAAAACTGTCAACAGGATGTTCTCGCTGTTGCACCTCATCAAAGTTAAAGGTCCCTGTGACTCACCAACAAGGCATTCGAAGAAAGAAGGAAAAGAAAAGTATCAGTCAGATGCAGGTCCGCACAGATTCAAGCTAGCCTGGCTGATGATGGGTAATACCCAGAAACCGGTCCCAAGATGCTTGTTTCCAGTCCAGGGAGGACCTGGCTTGGCAGTTCGGTCTGGACTGTTCCCATGAGGCACAGGGTCAAGACTGATTTGCATATGGCTGGGTCTAAACTGGGGTGGCATGGTGAGCAAAAGAACGATGGATTTAACCCAGATCTCTTGACTGGGGGTGAATGTATGATTTAGTCAGCATTCCGTCCATCATTTGTTTGCGTAGCATCTATTGAAGCGGGGCAATTTCAGGCAGTAGACTGCTAAAATAAAGCCATTTTGCCATAAAAAATGGGGGGGGTCTCCACCTAAATCGGGTCTATTGCCATGTATGCATACACTCGACAATGCAAGAGACACCTGAAATACCAAGTGGTAGTTGTAAGTGTTCCTCATGACGGTTCATTGGCTCAGCTCCATTTCAAAACAGCCCAACATTATTGCCCAGCCATGGAGGGTCGCGTAACATGCTGTGCGAGTGACGTCAGATACTGTTGCCACTTTCCTTGTCTAATGTTGGTAGTTTCAGACCGCACAGGCCTCTTGCATACATGCCAACCTTCCCAATTCAAGCGGAAGACTGCTGATTTCAAGGCTAGAATCCCACCTCCCGAATCCTGCATGCAAAAACCCAATTCCTCGATGGGCTTCTGCTAACAGGGACTGGTCTTGTGTGATTTGGAGTATGTACTGAGGGTAACCTGCTGCTGCTGGCCAGTGCACAATATTTGTGTCACTCTCTGGTATAGCGCTTTCTCCGTGCTCCTGATAGGTAAGAAAAAAAGTGTATTTTTGCAATTCTGATATCCGGCCGTGCAGCAGCACCTAATTGACACAGAGTACACAGGCCCGTCATGAGCCGCATGTGTTCGTCCTCGTGATGAAGGCAAAAGTCACACTGAACAGGTCAGCATGACCTGTGCACCTCAAACCTTGCGGCCATGACTCACCCCATAGCAGTGCCTGAAAGGATAGTTGGTTCTTGGAGGTTGCGCTGGTCACCACACTGCGAGAAAGCCTTTGCCAGTGAAGCTGGTAACAACCCATTTTCCTTCAGCCCAGAAACATGATCAAATGGGTCGGTCCGCAAGGGGGAACTTGCAATCTTTATAGCGGCTATATAGGCCTTGCGAAGTCTACGTGCCCACTCACTATGGCGAGTCAGATTTTATCAGGGCCAGCTATACTTAGGGCCTAAAGGCCCGGTCTGGCTAGAGAGCTGGAGTTGCCAAAGAACTCCTGTTCTGTTCATTCATAAAGTAAATGAGCAATAAAGATGCCTTTAAATCTAGTTGTTTTCTTGTCACATTCAGGGTGCATCAAAGACAAAGGTCAAATGTCAGCTTATGTTTTCTTACAAATTGCTGCTTATTTTATCCTGGAGATTGGTGTTTATTTTTCTTTCTCTAACTGCAAAGCTGGATAATTTTATAAAGTGAACTGCGTGACAATCCTGCTGCGCACATAACAACTAAATGGCTTGTAAATGAACTGTACAAATATTAAAAAATATATTTCATTAGTTAAAAAAGCACTTTCTGTGTTATTCTTGTGTAACTCAGAGAGATGGAAACAAATATTTTAAGTGGATCAAAACAAATCAGACTACTTTACTTGATGTCCAAATTATAAATATTTGCTAAAACCAGATCTCCACACATTGTCGCTTGTACGCTAAATAGTTTTGTCAGTAAAACTGCATGTCGGCTGAAAGGTTTGTGGCCATTTTAATGGAAAAAGTCTGTCAAGACATAACAGGGTGCTACCACATCATGCTTTAGAAATATATTTATTAAAAGTGAGAGTTTTTAAATATGAACTGAGAAACATTCCTGCCCTGCTGACAATGTTATTAGTAACTGGGAGGCAAGTGAGGGGTCGTGTGTACTCTAATATTTTGGCTAGATTTTTATTAGGTCGAGCCTAGCGGCAGCGCGCATGCACTGCACGCTCTGAGAGACTGCTGTAGTAGAGTATGGGAGAGAAGCCGCGACCACTCTCCTCCCAAATTTGTATTTGGCTTGTGTCATTGTCTTTCGTAAATGCTGCTTTCCGATTCGTTAATAGGCTCGTTAGTCACTCCTTATTATGGCCTTATCTTCATTTAAACCCTCCCATGGCGACTGGCCCTTTTACTTTGGCTGTTACACGGGACCTGTTATTTAGTCTGTAAGCACTATTTATTTTATTGTGTCTCTCTTACTGCAGGCCGGACATGCACTGCTTCAGCTGAAACTGCTTGTGTTTTTTTAAGCAGCACGGCCGCCCCGTAACACGGGTGCCTGCTTTCAATCACTTTAACCCGGCATTATCTTGTGTCTGTTTCAACCCCCCATACCTCCAAGTAAAATGGATTTCGAAATGATTAGCGAAAGTCATGTGAATTCCAGGTAGCACTTCATCCTGTGCTAATGGGCTGAAGCTGACAACAGCACATCTGTGTTACATGTCATCTGTACTAAAGCCACCTGACGGGTTGTTTTCAGAAGCCTGTTTTCTTAACAACAACACTACCACCACCAATACCACCATCAATATCATCACCATCAATACCACCACCTCTACCAATACCACCAATACCACCACCACTAATACCACCACAACCGCCAATACCACCACCAATACCACCACCAACACCATCACCATCAACACCACCAATACCACCACCACCACTACTACCACCAACAACAATACCACCACCACCAATACCACCATAACCAATACCAATATCACCAATACCACCATCAACACCACCAATACCACCACCAACACCACCACCATCAACACCACTAATACTGCCACCAATACCACCACCACCAGCACCAATACCACCACCACCACCAATACCACCACCACCAATACGAACACAGCCAATACCACCACCAATATCACCACCACTGACAATACCACCACCAATAACACCACCACCAATACTACCACCAACCCCACCACCATCAACACCACCAATTGCACCATCAGCACCAACACCAGCACCATCAACACCACCAATACCACTACCACCACCACCAATACCACAACCACCAATACCACCACCATCAATACCACCACCAATACCACCACCACCAATACCACCAACAATACCACCACCACCAATACAACAACTAATACCACCACCAATACCACCACCACCAATACAACCACCAATACCACCACTAATACCACCACCACCAATACCACCACCACCAATACCACCACCACCAATACCACCACCACCACCAATACCACCACCACCAATACCAATACCACCACCAATACCACCACCAATACCACCACCAATACCACCACCACTAATACCACCACCAATACCAATACCACCACCACCAATACCACCACCAATACCACCACCGCCAATACCACCAAAACCACCACCAATACGACCATCAATACCACCACCAATACCACCACCGCCAATACCATCACCACCACCACCAATACCACCAACAATACCACCACCACCAATACCAATACCACCACCACAACTAATACCACCACCACCAATACAACCACCAATACCACCACCACCACCAATACCACCACCACCAATACCATAACCACCAACACCACCAATACCACCACCAACACCACTACTACCACCAACAATACCACCACCACCAATATTACCACTAATGCCACCACCACCAATACCAGCACTACCATCAATACTGCAACCTCCATCACCACCAATACTGCCACCAATACCACCACCACCAACACCACCACCAATACCACCACCATCAATACCACCACCAGAACCAATACCACCACCACCACCAATACCACCACCACCAATATGAACACCGCCAATATCACCACCAATAGCACCACCACCGTCAATACCACCACCACCAATAACACCACCAACCCCACCACCATCAACACCACCAATACCACCATCAGCACCAACACCAGCACCATCAACACCTCCAATACCACCACGAATACCGCTACCACCACCACCACCAATACCACCACCACCACCAATACCACCACCACCAATACCACAACCACTAATACCACCACCAATCCCACCAACACCACCAGCAATACCACCACCATCAATACCGCCACTGCCAATACCACCACCACCACCAACACCACCACCAATACCACCAACAATACCAACACCACCAATACCAATACTACCACCACAACTAATACCACCACCAATACCACCACCACCAATACAACCATCAATACAACCACCAATACCACCACCACCAATACCACCACCAATACCACCACCACCAATACCAATACCACCTCCAACAATACCACCAATACCACCACCAATACCAATACCACCACAACCAACACCACCACCAATACCACCACCGCCAATACCACCAAAATCACCACCAATACCACCACCATCAATACCACCACCAATTCCACCACCGCCAATACCACCACCACCAACACCAATACCACCAACAATACCACCACCACCAATACCACCCCAATACCAATACCACCACTACAACTAATACCACCACCAATACAACCACCAATACCACCACCAATACCATCACCACCACCAATACCAATACCACTACCACTAATACAAATGCCAATACCACCACCAACATTACCACCAATACTACCACCACTAATACCACCAACATCAATTCACCACCCATACCAATACCACCACCACCAATACCACTAATACCACCACCAATACCACCACCATCAATACCACCACCAATACCACCACTGCCAATACCACCACCACCAATACCACCAACAATACCACCAATACCACCACTACAACTAATACCGCCACCAATACAACTACCAATACCACCACCACCAATACCACCACTACCAATACCACCACCAACAATACCACCAATACCACCACCAATACCACCACCACTAATACCACCATCACCAATACCGCCGCTATTGTCACCACCATTACCACCAACACAATACCACCACCAATACCACCACCACCAATACCACAGCCACCACCAATACCACCACCAATACCACCAACACCAATACCACCAACACCACTACCACCACCACCAATAACACCACTACTACCACTACCACCACCACCACTACCAATACCACCACCACCAACACCACCACCAATACCACTACCACCACCAATACCACCCCCACCAATACCAAAACCACCAATGCCACCACCACCAATACTACCACCACCAATACCACCACCAATACTGCCACCAATACCACCACCACCAAACCCACCACCAATACCACCACCACCAATACCACCACCACCAATACCACCACCACCAATACCACCACAACCAATACCACCACCACTAATACCACCACCAATACCACCACCAATTCAATACCACCACCACCAATACAACACCACCACCACCAATACCATCTCAATACCACCACTACCACCACCAATACCACTACCACCACCAATACCAATGCCACCACCACCACTACCACCACCACCAATACCACCACCTCCAATACTACCACCATCAATACCCCCAATACCACCACCAACACCACCACCACTAATACTACCATCACCAATACCACCACTATTAAAACCACCACCAGCACCACCACGAATACCACCAACACCACCACCAATACCACAACCACCAATACCACCACCAACACCACCAATACCACCACCAATACTGCCAATACCACCACCACCAACACCACCAACAATACCACCACCACCACCAATACCACTGTCTATACCAACACCACCACCACCACAACTAATTCCACCACCACCAATACAACCACCAATGCCACCACCACCAATACCACCAATACCACCATTACCAATATCATCACTATTACCACCACCACAAATACCACCACCATAACCACCAACACCAATACCACCACCACCATTACCACCAATATCATCACCAATACCACCACCAATACCACCACCACCAATACCACCACCAATACCACCACCACCAATACCACCACCACCACCAATACCACTCCCACCACCACCACCTATACCACCCCCACCAATGCCACCACCACCAATACCACCATCACCAATACCACCACCAATACCACCACCACCAATACCACCACCATCAATACTGCCAACACCACCACCACCAACACCACTACCAATACCACCACCACCAATAGCACCACCACTATCAATAGCACCACCACCAATACGTCAACCAATATGTTATGTTATGTTATGGTATATAGAATTTCTATAGCGCACGGCTACTCCGACAGAGTGTCCCGGCGCTTTTCACCTGCAGCTCAGCGAGAATAGCATAACAACACGGAAACAGAACGGAAAATGTCAGAAGAAAAAAACCTAAAGATTAAAAAGCCAGGTCTTAAGGCTCTTCCTAAACAGAAGCAAATTAGACGTGCTGCGTAGAACCAGGGGCAGCGAGTTCCAAAGCTGGGGGGCTTTCAAACTAAAAGAACGCCCCCCAGTGCGGGCTTTCCTTACACGTGGCACCAAGGCCAGGTATAGAGCTTCTGATCGTAGAGAGCGGGCTGGGCGATAAAAAGTCAACCTCCGCTGCAAGTACTTTGCCCCTGTGCCAAACAGAGCTTTATGCATCAGGGTCAAGGTTTTAAACATGATCCGTTTCCGGATAGGCAACCAATGCAGCGCCTGCAACAGCCCAGAAGCTCCCGCTCGCCTATGGAGTCCAAAAATAGCACGAGCCGCAGCGTTCTGCGCCACCTACAGGCGCTGGACCAAATAGTCCGGGAGCCCCAGAAAGAGGGCATTGGCGTAGTCCAGTCTAGAGCCTATTAGAGCCTGAACAGTGATCCGCCTGTGCTCCTCAGAGAGCAATGATAGAAATTTGCGGAGCATCTTCAAAATGCCAAAACAGGTGCCGACCAAACCAAGGATATGTGATCTTAACGTAAGCTTGTTGTCCAGCTTAACTCCCAGGTTTTTGGCGACCAAAAAAGACTGAACAGGGGGACACATATCCATAGGCCACCAAACCTGCCATTCAGGGTCGGCGGTGCATCCGAAGAACAGGACCTCCGACTTGCTGGAGTTGGCCTTAAGGCTGTTCCGCTGGAACCAGTCAAAGACCATCCCCAGACAGCCCCGAATACACTCTCCATCGAATGCCTGATCTTTCCCGCATGTGAAGAGCAGTTGAGTGTCATCTGCGTAGGATACAATCTGGGCCCCAAAAGCCTCCACCAATGCCGCCAGAGGGGCCATAAAGATATTAAAAAGAGTCGGGCTCAACACAGATCCCTGTGGAACTCCGACTCCCAATGGCGGCATCTCTGCGGTGCTTTGGGAAACCCAGACTGTTTGACGGCGGCCCTCGAGAAAAGATGTAACCATTCGAACACCGTCCCCCGAAGACCGATGTCATAAAGCCTGGCGAGAAGCGCCTCATGGGGGACGGTGTCAAAGGCCGCCGACAGGTCTAGCATGACAAGCATGGCCTTGCCGCCTACATCCAGCGTCTCCCGGATGACCTCCGAGACCTCCAGCAGTGCCGTCTCAGTACTTAAATTGGGACGGAACCCGGATTGTGATGGATGCAGGAGATGGTTGGTTTCTAAGAAACCAGACAAGATGCCATGGACATGCTTCTCCGTGATCTTAGCTAGGGCCGGGAGAAGGGAGATTGGCCTGTAGTTGGCCAACACCTCGGCGTCTAGTCCAGGCTTCTTCAGGAGGAGGATCACCATCGCCCTCTTCCAGGCGCATGGGACCCTTCCCTCCCTCAAGGAGGCATTAAGGAGAGGATTAACCAATGGGTTCACCACCCATGCCACCCTGGCCAAAAATTTGGCCGGGCAGGGGTCCAATGGTGAGCCAGATTTAAGAGTGGTTAGCAGCATCAGGGAGGCTTCGTTGGAGATAGCGCGGAACTCCTCCAGCACAACAGCTGGCATGGACGATGAAACAGGTCCCACCCCAATGCTGCACCTCCCCTCACCAGACCTCTCCGGAAAAGAGGCCTGGATGGCCTTGATCTTCTCAGTGAAGAAGCTAGCAAGATCACAGACCCATGTGTCAGATGACGCTGGAAGGGGCACGTTGGATCTCAGGGTCGTGAACTCCCTCACCACAGTGAAGATCTCCTTACAGGAGTTCATAGACGCCTCTATCCTCCTGGCCAAGTATTCCTTCTTCGCACACAAGATGTCACGATGGTACACTTTCACTGCCGCCCTATAGGCTAGTTTAGCCTCCTCGTCATATTGGAAGCGCCAGGCCCTCTCCGCAACCTTACACTGGCAGCGGGACAGGCGAAGCGCCTCTGTAAACCACGGCGCAGATAGTCGTTTGGCCGTGGACCGAGGGGCAACTGCAGGGGCGAGATCGTTCAGCCTTTCTGCCAGCCAGATCTGCAGGGCCTCGGTGTCCCGCTCCAGATCACCCGTGAGGGAGCACGGATGGTCCTCCAGCGCCTGTGCCAACATCTCAGGCGTCACTTTGTGCAGTGCCCTTGAGACTGAACTAGGTTGTATAGGGGTGTCGCTGTGTGGGAACACCGCCTCCGGTATAGAGAACTTAATCAACCTGTGATCAGTCCATAGCACTGGCACAGTATCGATGTCGACAAGAGAAGTCGAAGAAAACACTTGGTCCAAAGTGTGACCCCTCTCATGGGTGGAGCCCGTGACAAAGGGTGCGAGGCCCAGCGGAGACGTAATGTCCATCAATCTGATTACGTCTGAGTCGTCCTCCACATCCAGATGGAAATTAAAGTCACCTGCCAACAAGCAGTGCTGTGTGGACAGGGCCAGTTCGGAAATGGCCGTCTGCAGGTCCTCGAAAAAGGAACCCGCAGGACCTGGAGGCCTGTATACCAGTAGCCCTTTCAGTGCTTGGTGCGGGGACAATCTAAGCGAGAAAACAAGAGCCTCAGAACCACAGAGAGGATTCAGGGGGAGAAGACAGCAGGAGACACTCTTCTTCACCACCACCGCTACTCCCCCTCCCCTACCCTTGACCCTGTCCTGCCGTAAGATGTTATAGGCCGGAGGGATGGCCGCGAAGATGTCCGGGTTAGACGCCTCACCCAACCAAGTTTCGGTCAGTAGGAGGCATAAAGGGCTTTCCCTGACCAGCAGATCATAGATGTCCAAGGCATGGCTGCCTAATGATCTGGTGTTAAGCAAAAATACCACCACCACCACCACCAATACCACCTATACCACCACCACCAATACAACGAGCAATCCAATACCACCACCACTACCACCACCAATACCACCACCACCAATACCTCTTCCACCACCACCAATACCAATACCATCACCACCAATACCACCACAATACCACCACCACTAATGTCACCACCAATACCACCACTAATGCCACCACCAATACCACCACCACCACCAATATCACCACCAATAACACCACCACCACCAATACCACCACCACCAATACCACCAGTACCAATACCACCACCAGTACCACCACCACCAGTACCACCACCCCCAGTACCAGTACCACCACCACCAATACCACCGCCACCAATACCACCCCCACCAATGCCACCACCACCAATACCACCATCACCAAAACCACCACCAATACCACCACCACCAATACTGCCACCAATACCACCACAACCAATACTGCCAACACCACCACTACCAACACCACCACCCATACCACCACCACCAATACCACCACCACCAACACGTCAACTAATACCACCACCAATACCACCAGCAATCCAATACCACCACCACTACCACCACCAATGCTACCACCACCACCAATACCTCTACCACCACCACCAATACCAATGCCACCCCCACCACTAATACCACCACCTCCAATACTACCACCACCAATACCACCAACATCACAACCACCAATACCACAACACCAATTCCACCATCACCACAATACCACCACAATACCACCACCACTAATGTCACCGCCAATACCACCACTAATGCCACCACCAATACCACCACCACCACCACCAATATCATCACCAATAGCACCACCATCAATATCACCAATACCACCACCAGCAATACCACCACCAATACCACAACCACCAATACCACCACCACCAATACCACCAATACCAGCACCAATACCACCACCACTGCCAATACCACCACCAATACCTCCACCAGTACCAATACCACCACCAATACCACCACACCAGTACCACCACCACCAATACCACCGCTACCAATACCATCACCACCAATACCAATACCACCACCAATACCAATACTACCACAACAAATACCAATGCCACCACCTTTACCACCAATACCACCCCCACCAATACCACCACCACCAATGCCACCACCACCAATACAAATACCACCACCAATACCGTCACCGCTAATACTGCCACCAATACCACCACCACCAATATCACCACCAACACCACCACCAATACCACCACCACCAATACCACTGACACCAATAAAACTGATACCAATACCAGCACCACCAATACCACCATCACCAATACCACCACCACCAATACAACCACCACCAGCATTGCCAATGCCACCACCATCACCACCAATACCACCACCAATACCACCCCTACCAATACAACCACCATCAATGCCACCACCAATACAAATACCACCACCAATACCACCACCACTAATACTGCCACCAATACCACCACCACCAATATCACCACCAACACCACCACCAATACCACCACCAACACCACCGACACCAATACCACCACCAATACCATCACCACCAATACCACCCCCACCAATACCACCACCACCAATGCCACCATCACCAATACAAATACCACCACCAATACCATCACCACTAATACTGTTACCAATACCACCACCACCAATATCACCACCAACACCACCACTAATACCACCACCACCACCACCAATACCACTGACACCAATACCACTGATACCAATACCAGCACCACCAATACCACCACCACCAATACAACCACCACCAGCATTGCCAATGCCACCACCATCACCACCAATACCACCACCAATACCACCCCTACCAATACAACCACCATCAATGCCACCACCAATACAAATCCCACCACCAGTACCACCACCACTAATACTGCCACCAATACCACCACCACCAATATCACCACCAACACCACCACCATTACCACCACCACCAACACCATCAACACCAATACCACCACCAATACCAGCACCACCAATACCCCCACCACCAATACCACCACCATCAATACAACCACCACCAGCAATCCCACCGCCACTGATCCAATACCACCACCACCAATACCACCACCAATGACATTACGCAATGCCACACTGCACACTCAACTCACGGAGAGGGCAGGCAATAGCCACCCCTCCCACTCTTCCTCCTGAGCCGTGACAGTGTAATCACAGAGCGAAAGGTGTTGGAGCGCATTGTTAGTGTTTATAGCTCAGATCAAATGTAACTCTCACTTCACACTTTGTGTCTGTGTAATTTACAACTCTTATACATCTTCTTCACTCCACTATTTCTCACTACTTTGAAGACGTCGCAGGCCGGTCTCTTCCTCTGATATTTACAATCTAACAAGTTGTCGAGAAGGCCCTTTATTGCAATTTTTTCACATTTTGTTTAAAATTCTTTTTATTGAATAAGAAAAACAAACGTATGACCGCAAATAATAAAGTGACACAGTGCATAAGTACCAATAACCACCATCAATTTTTCAGTGCAGTCCCACATTGCCATTACATTACATAACATCAATTTCCATATTATGACCAGTAATTTCACGGAGTTATACATTCTTGTATAGACGGATCAAGAAACGGTACAAAGAGCATTCCCCTTGCTTTGTTCCAGCCCCCCCCCCCCCCAGATCTTGGTCCACTTTTGGGGGCAATCCCTCTCTTCATAGACCACCCTCTCCGTCTGCATACACTGATCCATATCTGTTTCCCAGTACCAGAGTTTGGGTACCCTGTCTCCCTTCCAAGCCCTAGCTGTGTTACGTTTCGCAACTACATTCCCATGGGAAATCCAGATCTTTTCTTTAGCCGACAGGTCAGTCGCATCCCCTATGTTAAGAAGGCAAACTCGGGGGTGGCTTCCATACTTTTTCCGCAAACTTCCCACATCCTTGTGGTTACTTTCTCCCAGGATAGATGTATAGTCTAGCATTCCCACCACTGATATAGATATGTGCCCACTTGTCCACAACCCCGGGGACACTGCGGGGAGCTTAAAATGCCCATCTTGGCTAATGGGACACCTGTATAACAAACTCTATGGAGGAGCTTAAGCTGGATTAATTTAAATCTAAAGTGCATTGCAACTTCTCGAGGGGATGCCAGCGCTTCCTGCCACTCTTCCTCGTCCAGGTCTCCCACATCTTCCACCCACTTAGAACAGATCTTTCCCAAAGCATCTGGCAAATTATTTAAACTCTTCCTATAGGTCAGGGAGATTACTTTGTCTTTCAGGCAATCATCAAGAAGTCTATCCTCCAGTGGCGAGGCTGCTGGGAGGTCTGTGCCCATGGGCACAGACTTGAACAATGCATTACGAACCTGCAGGTATCGAAAGGTCTCCCCCGGATGCAGATCATAATACAGTTGAAGGCCACTATAGGGAACCACCTTGCCTCTCGCCCATAAGTCGCCTACTGTAGAAAGCCCGATGAGATCCCACTTGCGAAAACCAGGGCCGTGGGCCAGGAGCCCCTGTCGATCAGACTCGAAGAGGGGGATGGCTAGGGTAATCTTGTTTTTCCAACCCTAGGCGGAGGTCATTTCATGCCGCAATGCAACCGTAGTTGCGGTCGGAGTATACATCGGGGCATAATTCTGCCCTCAATATAGTGCCCGCTGGTAAGAGCCCGCTATAATATTGTACCTATCCATCCTATAAGCAGGTTCATCGACTGGCCAATGTACCCAGTGGTTAGTGACCGCCAATTGAGAAGCCCAGTAGTAACTCTTGAGTGCCGGAAGAGCAATCCAACCATCGTACCAGCCCTTTGTGGGCTTAGTCAAGGAAATATGGGGATTGCCGTTGTTCCTGACTTCCGACTCTACAGCCTGAAAGTATTTGGATGGGATGGGGAATGCTGTATTTTGTAAAGCATAGACAAATCGGGGCAAAGCCATCCTTTTGTATAGAGCCGCCCTACCCAATAATGTGAGGGGCAGTGACTTCCAGTGCTGTACGTCAGACTGTAGACGGCGCAGAGGTGGGGCCAGATTATTATCATAGAAGGCCACCGGGTCCGCCGTAACATAAATTCCTAAATAGCGAAATCCCTCCGTGACAGTTTCAGCTCTGCAATGTGCGGGTAGCCTGATATCAACTCCAGAAAGAATGTATATAGAGGACTTATCCCAATGTATTGTATAACCGGAATATTTCTGAAACAGGGTGAATATCTGGAGTATCCTACGAATGGAATGATAGGGCCGGGTTAAATACAACAAAATGTCATCGGCATAGAGGGAAATTCTATCCTCCCAGTCAGCCGTCCAGTTCAAGCCCCTGATGAGGGGATCTCCCCTGATCCAGATTGCCAACGGTTCAAGGACCAAGGCAAATATCAGTGGAGAGAGCGGACATCCCTGCCGCGTCCCTCTTTGCAGGACGAAGGTCGCCGAGCGATCCCCGTTCACTTTCACTCCAGCCAGGGGCTCCTCAGGTCTCACATCTGCTAGAGTTTAAGCTATTATATTAGTATTGTAAATGACAATGCCTTTTATTTATGTTTTAAAACCCAAACATAAATAAAAGTCATTGTCATTTACAATGCCAATAGCTCAAACTCATGTGAATGCGAGACCTATTGCATTGCAAATGCTTGTTATACATCGAGCAAATGTTTAGTCAAATAAATGAAACAAAAGTGTTTTTTTTACAAAAGACATGCTAAACTCATATTTGAAGGTGCGCTTGTATGTGATAATAAAGAAGAGGGTGAAATAAAAAAATGTGCCTAGGATCACACAATGTGGGACGTGTTTATGGGTCGGGTTCATTACCGTTCGGTAGAGCAGATTATTGAGGCCACTAGAAATGCAGGTCTGGTAACATTTTTCAGATTTTTCGAGGCCTGTTATAATACATGCAGCCCTAAATGAATTGATGCGCATAACCCCTTCATCAGTGAGGTAGTGAGGATGCCGGGGGCCCTGGTGTCAGCTAGTAAAATGGCCCTTAGGTTGTTGTTGGGGTACTAAATACAGCACTTATCAGGGTTCAGTGGGCCGCTCTGGGCCACGATGCATTGAATCTCCAACATCTTTTTTAGCTACACCACATTACATGCTTAGTTCGACATGTCTGGGGGCACCCAGGTTTGAACCAAACTCAAGCACAACTAACCCCTTCAGACCACCCAGCTCAGCTCAGACCGAGGTACCTGCGTCGCAAAGTGATTTTATCAGGAAACTCCCTCTGAATCTGCGGTGTGAGGAAAGGATTGTTACTGGACCGGACGGCACCTGGGCAGGCCCGGAAGCACAGCCTGTTCGGGGCAGAGGTCAGGCGGATATGGCTTTAATAAGGACTCATCAGGGGATAAACCGAGGGTAAGGAAGAAACCTTCCTCACAGCTGCGAGGAGGGCGCTTAGAGGCCTCCACTAGTACACGCCACTGGTGTCAGAGTCATATTTCGCAACGAGGCCGCGCAAAGGTTACTCAAGCTTATGCTAAGTCAGGCAAACAAACCTTGGTACTCCAAGGATCATCTACTCAATCTAAAAGGAGAGGCGAAGTCTCCTTCTCTTTGTTGTTTTAGTCCGCGCTCTCCAAATATAACAAGCATTTGCAATGCAATAGGTCTCGCAGTTACAAGAGTTTCAGCCATTGGCATTGTAAATAACAATGCCTTTTATTTATGTTTTTAAAACAAAAACAAAAATAAAAGGCATTATTGTTTGCAATGTCAATAGCTCGAACTCGCGTAAATGCGAGACCTATTGCATTGCATCCTTACGACTTTCTTATTGAATGCAATGCTGTTTTGGACATCTGAGAAGGAATGTCAGTGTTGTCAAACTCCTGGCAAGTAATGAATTAATTAGCGGCAAGAAAGTGTAGCCTCTTATGAGTACCTTGGCCTATACTTGTTAGGCTCAAGCTCTAAAGAAGATTCATTATCATTATTGTGATATTTCGCAGTCAATGATCTGATTTATTCCCAAGGAGTATACTTTTTCCTTTGAAGACGTGCCTTACCCTACAGCATTGACAAACTTTATAAGCCTTGTTTTTTGGCTTGCAGACCTATTAATGTTTTTTCTTGATGCTGTTCTATGCGCATACAGCATGACATTGCAGCCATTTTATAGTTCCAAGATGGCAATGCCCAATTTACAGTGAAAATTTAAAAAAAATACGAGCAGCTTGTTAGCAAATTGCTGCTGACAGAGCCTCCCAAAACAAAACTGAAACAAGCAGGAGATGGCGGACGAGGCGCTCTTCCTTCTGCTGCATAACGAGATCGTAACCTGTGTCTACAAGTCTGCTGAGCAGGGGTAAGTGGTAAGGACGGGAAAGGGGTACTCCCTGAAACAGGGTATGTGAGGTAGCGAGCACGGGGAGGGAAAAAGAGGGGCGGCAGGATGAGATGCTGGTCACGGCAGGATGCAGGAGCGAGAGGCGGTGCTTTGTGAATAAGAATGTAGAGGAAGCCGTCATTATGTGTAGTGGAGAGACGGTACCCTTTCATTTGTTGTGCGATTCAACTGGGTCCCTGGCAACCGCTGCCTAAAACTGTCCAAAGGTTGGTTAGATCGTCGGAAAAAGCAATGAATGATAGTTGGGGAGCATGACGAGCATTGTTTGGCAGACTGGAAGGTGAACAATACGGATCAGCGCAAGGGTAATATACAGTGAACCCAGGGGGCAGAAGTGGCAACACTGATAAAGAGGTGGTGAACATGGCATAGCCTGGGCTAGCACACGGATGGTAGCCCTAAACCACCTGGAACTAGGCCTTATAAACGGTAACGCAAACAATGGTTTCGAACGGACCATGTATTTAAATCGCAAACATGTACAAATGAATATAGCACAAATGAAACAACAGTAATGACAATAATCTGCTGGAGAAGCCTGGTCGACTTGCAGAAATAATTGTATAAACTCATACAATTTCACAGTATCAAAAGAATGGTGCTCTGTGCTGTAGTGATTATAGGTTAGGTGCGAAGTATTTCAAAAGATTCAATAATTAAGTCTTGAAGAAATCAGGAACATCTAAAAACAAGCGGCAGTGAAAGCGATCGCGAAAGTGAAAGCGATCACTATTGTAAAATAAACAAGCCCACAAGTGGTGTGTGCGCGCGCGCCACAGCGAGACATGTGGGTTCAATTATCGCGCCCGTGTCTGGGCACAATAATTGAAACCACATGGCGGTGGTGCGGGTAACCGACACCAATAGGCCATGGGCGGAGCAATGCACCCGCCTTTGGCCAATTGCGTGCTGTCTTTGGCCAATAGCGTGTCCCAAAAGGAAAAGCACACGCACGAGTGTGTGCGATTCCTAGGCCAGTTTTAAAACCCCTACAAGATGTCTCTCGCTGCGTGGGAAGTGCTGCGCACTGCAACGCTAGGCACGAGACCTAATAAAAGGACTTGTGACGCGGGGGCGTACGCGACCTTCCAATGGGGTCGGTGCATGATGTAATCCGGAAGAGCCTCAAGGAATTCTGGGTAATGCTGGTAAAGAGCTTTTCATCCAGTGCTCGAACCTTGATGAGAGTTGCCACTGCCCAGTGTTGCAGCGTCCGCTACGGTCGAAGGTGAGGCCTATGGCCGGGTGTAGAAATAACAATGATGCACACTAGACATGGGGTACAGGCAAGAGACCACGGGCAATCTTCGCGCCTTTATTTATATCCACTCGCGTGATACAATGTTTGCAGGCCCTTCTGGAGCCAGGTCTTGGGTCATTACACCAAGCCATGGAAAGGTGATGTCTTGAGGGTGTAAGTCAGCTGTTCGGGTGCCCATCAGAGGTAGACGCCGCCACACCTGGGCCTGTGAATACTTCCACCCCCCAGCAGTCCTTGTTGAACCTGACAGCGCCAATGCCTCCTGGGACCTTTTTTTTAGAGTTCACCGTCTGACGATTATTTTGATTCTCAGATGCAGTTGATGCAAAAAGGCAGGCGCTGGTCCACTGCGGGGGTGGAGAAGCGAATCTAATGAAGGAGAAAAGGTAGTGTCCTGGGCCAAAGAGTCTACTCTGTGCCTTATTCACTGCTCCTTTCTATCTCCTAAATCTGAGTTTACTCTTGATCGAATGCTATGACTGGCCCATGATACCAGAGTTCTCTTGACTCAGCTCCATCCTTCACCCGACCCACAAAAACCACCCCAATCCTTCAAACTAGAGATGGCTCGCGGGTTCCGATTGTGGAAGTCAAGTGGTATGTTATGTTATGTTATTGGAATTTATAGAGCGCACTATGCCCTGAGGTGTCAAAGCGCTAGTGAAAAAAGCACCCAACGCCAAACAGAAATCCAAGAAGCCCAAGAGCTAGGGGAAGTTTGTAGGGAAAAGCCATGTTTTGGGCAGTTTTTTTAAGGTGGCAAGAGAGTCAACTTCTGAGAGATGGGCGGGCAGGGTATTCCACAGTTTGGAAGCAGCAACCGAGATAGACCGACCTCCTTCTATGCATCCTTTCTACTGCAGGATGTAAGAGACTGGGCCAGAGATGCAAACATCGCTCCCTGGTTTCAAGCAGGGCTCCAGAAGTCAAGCAGCACGAGTCACGAGAACGTGGCGATGACCATTAATCGATGTCTCTGGGGCCCGAGGAAGAACCTGCTGTCTGTCCCATTGATTTCAAGAATGGTACAGACAAAGCTTAACTTTGGAAAACCTCAAAGACTGGAGCATCAAAGCACTGCTATTAGGAGGAGGGGATGTGGCCTAACAGCCAGAGCTGCTGACTTTGGAAGTGGGAAACCAGGTTCAGGTCCTGGCATCAGCTCAGCATCCTGTGATTCTGGGCGAATCAGTTAATCTCTCTGTGCCTAAAAAAAATCTTCCCTTGTGTTATGTAAAACGGTCCTCATGTAAAGCGCTCTGATGCCTTTGGGCCACTTTGTGTTATATAAAACCGCAAAAATAGCCGCCCTGATGCAGTACCGCGACACTTGGGTGTAGGTGAAACTGCCAGCGAGTGCAGCACTCTGTAACGCCATGAACGTCTCAGGATCGTTTAACAGACACGATAATGAGAACGCAACCACTTGTGAAGGTTTAGTTATTTTAATGAAGGCAAAAATAATACAAGGAATAAACAAAGGTTATAGTCACTGGAATCCTCCAGGCTAAGTACGTTACCAGCCCACAGCACGGATGGTCCTAACCGTCCTCTGCATATACGCCGATCCCGGCGTATGCCAACAGAGGGCAGAAATGAAATGGCCGACAATGCCAATCGGTAGGCTGTGAGGGGCACGAAGAGTGTTGGGGAGAATCGAGGAGTCAGGGAAACACCCAGCCGGGGTCTCTACCTGAAGGGAGCAGCCGCTCAACCTCTTCCTCAGACTGCACCGGGACGCGGAGTCACCTCCTGGTGATGCGTCACCGATACCCCAATCACAAGCAAAGAAGACTGAACCGAGAGCAGCCGCTCGATCGATCCTGTGGACTTCCGAGTCTGTAACGCGGCAAACACCTCCTGGTGTGCGTTACAGCTGGCAGTCCCTGTATCTCTGGTCGGGCTGGGAGTTACGACTCCAACCAGCAAAAGCGCCTCTGCGCTGTGACTCAGCCGAGTCAAAAAGCGAAGCTCAATGGTTATCCGGTAGAGCTTCCGGGTCCTTCACAGGTGACGATGGGGCAAGACACGGCCCAGGGAGTAACGACTCGACCTACCTCCGTTCTTGCCTTACTGGAGCCCCACTCCAGAACACTGCTCTTCACTAAGCAGGTACGTCGGTGTAAACACAATATCCGACAGCGTTGTACCTCCCGGTTCCTCCCTTTATAGGGCGTGTTTTCCTTGAGTTATGTAACAGCTCTCCTGTTTACATAAGGGCGTGTTTTCCTTGAGTTATGTAACAGCTCTCCTGTTTACATAAGGGCGTGTTTCCTTGAGTTATGTAACAGCTCTCCTGTTTACATAGGGGCGTGTTTTCCTTGAGTTATGTAACAGCTCTCCTGTTTACATAAGGGCGTGTTTTCCTTGAGTTATGTAACAGCTCTCCTGTTTACATAACCTCTCAACCGCTAAGCATCCTGGGAGATGTAGTCCGTTTTCGCTGGTTACCGTTTTCCTCCCCTCGCATGACAGGAATTCTTGACAGTACATCCTCCCTCTCAGCGGCTCCCCACGGGTCCAGCGCTGGCAGGAAAACGCCGATGGAACAAGGAGACCAAGCGCGGAGCATGAACCCCTTCAGCCGGTTCCCATGACTGCTCCTCCGGGCCATAGCCTTTCCACGCAACCAGGTACCACAGCTTCCCCCTGCGCCATTTGGACGCCCGTATGCCCGACACTTCATACTCCACCTCCGACTCCACGCATACCGGCCTAGGTGTCCCAGACGGCTTGGAGGGTGCTGGTTTGAGCAATGATACATGAAAGACAGGGTGTATCCGCAATGACTGGGGCAAGCACACCTTCACGTTCACGGGACCCATACACTTGGTAATTCGATAGGGGCCCATGTACTTGGGATGGAACACACTGTTCTTTCGAAACCTCATGTTTCTTGTGGATATCCAGACGTAGTCTCCAGTGCGGTACAGTGGCCCGGGCCTTCTCTTCCTGTCTGCCGCAGCCTTGTATCTTCTCTTGGCCTCTATTAGGACAGCCCTTGAGCGCATCAACGTGTCTTTTATGTGTGCCACCCTGTCCGCTGTGGCGGGAATCCTGTCCTCTCTGAACGGATGTAGAAATGGCAAGAACCTGGGATGTTGGCCATAGTTGCTATAGAACGGAGATGACTGTGTGGAGCTGTGAGTGGCGTTGTTATAGGCTATCTCTGCAACCCATAGCAAGTCGACCCATTCTTCCCTGCCCTGGTCCACAAAACATCGCAGATACTGTTTGAGCATTTGGTTCAGGCGCTCGGTTTGGCCGTCCGTTTGAGGGTGGTAGCTGGTGGACAGGGCGGTCTTAACATGCAGCGCAGTGCACCAAGTCTTCCAGAATTGCGCAGTAAACTGCGACCCCCGGTCCGACACGATCACCCCAGGTAATCCATGCAGTCGTATCACATTCTTTAGGAGTAGTGACGCCAATTCCCCGGCCGTAGGGACTCTCTTGCAGGGGATGAAGTGCCCCATTTTCGTCAAGTAATCCACCACCACCAGTATTGCCGTCATCCCCTGGTCTACCGGTAGGCCCACCACGAAGTCCAGTGATATGCTATCCCATGGTCTATCCGGGGTCGGAAGTGGATGTAAGAGCCCTTGGGTTCGGCCATGGTCGGCCTTCATGGTAGCACACGTAGGACACTCCTGTCCCCCCCTCCTGACATCCACTCTCATGGTTGGCCACCAGAAATGCCGTCCCATGCTAGCCACCGTTTTTTCAAAGCCCAAATGACCTGCGCATGGAGAGTCATGGCACCAGATGAATGCTTGTTTCCTTAGCCTAGGCGTGGGTATCAATAGGCACCTGCCCTTCGGGGGTATCCCGTCCTTCAGCTGCCATTCTCTGTGACTGAGGAGCCACCTCCGCCATGCGAATGACCTGATCCCTCTCTTTATTCCCCTCAGGAAAGTATCCGGTTGGATAACCCCCAATACCATCCTCGGGGAAATGATGGAATGCTCGGTCGCAGGCAATGGTTCCTTAACTGCAGATTGACGGGACAGGGCGTCCGCCTTCCGGTTTTCCGTCCCCGGCCGATATGTGATGCGGAAGTTGAACCCCGCAAAGAAGATCATCCACCGCAGCTGTCTGGGAGAAAGGTGTCTTGTGGCCGTCATGAACTGTAGGTTCCGATGGTCCGTGTACACTGATACCACATGTCTTGCCCCCATCAACCAATGCCTCTATTCGGTGAAGGCGTCCTTGATTGCGAGAAGCTCCTTCTCCGCAATATGGTAGTTGCATTCGGCGTCGTTGAGTTTGCGGGACATGTACGCAACGGGATGAAGCACCCCTGTGTCGTGGTTGCGTTGGGACAAGATAGCCCCCAGCGCCACATCCGATGCGTCCGCTTCCACCACGTAGGGGAGATCCGGATCGGGGTGAGCCAACACCGGCGCCTTACCAAAGGCGCTTTTCAGGGCCTCAAAGGCTTTGTTCGCTTCAGGGGACCAGACAAACTCCTTGGACTTCCTCAGTAGCTGTGTGATTGGGGCCACCAATCCTGAAAATTCATCTATAAACCGCCTGTAAAAGTTGGCGAAGCCAATGAAACTTTGGACGTCCTTCACGCTTTGGGGCACCGGCCATTCTTTCACCGCCTTGATCTTTCGTTCTGCCATCTCCTGTCCCTCTGGACTCAGCATCACTCCGAGGAATTCCACGGATGTGACGTGGAAGTCACACTTGCTGAGTTTACAAAACAGCATGTTTTCCCTCAGCTTTTGGAGCACAGCCTTGACGTGGTGTACGTGCTCCTCCACACTGGACGAATAGATGAGGATGTCGTCGATATATACGACCACGTAGATATCCAACTCCTCTCTGAATACCTCATTCAAAAAGTACTGAAAGGCTGCCGGGGCGTTGCACAGACCGAACGGCATGACAAGGTACTCAAAAAGGCCGAACCTGGTCTTAAAGGCGGTCTTCCACTCATCTCCGTCCCTCATGCGCACCAGATGGTATGCCCCTTTCAAATCCAACTTGGTGTAGATACGAGCTTTCTTGACCTGTTCCAGAAGTACACTGATGAGAGGCAAGGGGTACCGATTCTTTACGGTTATCGCATTCAATGCCCTAAAGTCCACACAGGCTCTCAGCTCCCCATTAGCCTTCGGGATGAAGAAGAGTGGCGAGGCGGCCGGAGACTTGGACGGGCGGATGAATCCTAGCTTGAGGAGTTTATCCAGGTACCCCCGGAGATGCACGTTTTCAGGCTCCGTCAGGGCATACAGCCTGCCGCTGGGAACGCTGGCCCCTGGCACCAGGTCGATCTGGCAGTCAAACTGTCTATGTGGTGGTAGCACTTCCGCCTTCACCTCATCAAATACATCCTCAAAACTGTGATAAGCCTGGGGGAGAGCCACATCTTTTTCTGCCGCTGTAGCCACCTTCTGACTCCCGCTCTCATCTGCGTCAAGGGATTCCGTTCTTATTCCACAATGCAGGATGCAATACGGTGACGTCAGTTCGATGCGATGTGTTGGCCAATCCACAGAGGGGTTGTGTTTCTGTAGCCACGGCAATCCCAATATGACGCCATATTGGGGCGCTCGGATGATGTTAAAATCGATTTGTTCCAAATGGTTCCTCCCACATCTCATCGGAAGGACCCCCGTGTGCTGCCCGATGGGCCCCGTCACCAATCGCCTTCCGTCTACAGCATAGACGTCTTCGGGTACAGCTTTGGGAAGAAGCACTAGCCCTAGCCTGCATGCCTCGTTGTGGTCCATAAACATGCCAGTGGCCCCTGAATCCACCATGGCCACAACGGGTATCCACTGGTCATGCACTCCCACGTGCACTGTGAGAAACAGGTGTCGTTGTCCCTTAGTGACCGAGTTGGCAAGTGAAGGGATGTATGAGTGACTCCGAGATGCCCCTTCTTTGGTCTGGGAGTCCTCTAGTTTTCCGCCGGTACGTCCACCACGGCTGTTACCGACCGGTTGGCCCGATAACGTGCCGTCTTCGGTTTGGCAGGGCATTCACGTACGTAGTGGCCTTTTTTGCCACAATATAGGCACAATCCTTGTTTACGGCGTGACTCTTTCTCCGTGGCTGTGAGGCTCGCTCGTATTGCGCCGATGTCCATGGGTTCTCCCTTGGATGCGGTGGAAGTTTCAGGACTTCCCACTGTCACATAGGATGGAACGGAGTTTCCTTTTCTCCCATGATCCCCCTTTCTTTCACTTAGCCTATGTTCCAGCCGTAATACCAGGTTGATAAGGCCCTCATGTCTTGGGTTGTGGGTCAATATGAGCCACGGCGTCCTTGAGCTCATCGCACAGCCCGTGATGGAAGAGCGCTGTCTGTTTAGCAACAGGCCACTTGGTTTCCGCAACCAGTCTTCGGAACGCGTTGAGATACTGCACCAGGTCGTTGGATCCCTGTCTCAACTCAAGCATTTCACGGTCCGCCGTGTACGAGTCAGCCCTTCTGTCGAAGACTTTCAGGAATTCCTCGCGAAAAGCACCCCAATCACATAAGATGGGGTCGTCCCTGCTCACCAGAGGTACGGCCCATTGTGCCGCGTTTCCAGCCAAATAGGATATAAGGAAAGCCACACGAGCCTGACTCGTGGGGAACGCCCTTGGTTTGCACGATAAATGTAGCGCCACTTGTGTGAGGAATACCTGCACTGTGTTAGGATCCCCACTGTACCTCTCTGGTGTTGCCAAGGGGACGGCTACCGGCATTTCCACTACTACCGCAGGGGTCTGGTTCGTGAGGGAGGTGCTGGGCGTGAGCGGGTCCAATTGGATAGCATCCAGTCTGGCTTTTACATCGGCTGTTTCTTGCCTGGAGGCAGCCAATTCAATTTGCACGGTCGCTAAAGCAGCCAGCACATCATCAAGTGTTGCCATGTCTGTTATCGACCGGGAGACAGTTAGTGTTATTAAGGTCGGATATTTTGTAACGCCCTGAACGTCTCAGGATCGTTTAACAGACACGATAATGAGAACGCAACCACTTGTGAAGGTTTAGTTATTTTAATGAAGGCAAAAATAATACAAGGAATAAACAAAGGTTATAGTCACTGGAATCCTCCAGGCTAAGTACGTTACCAGCCCACAGCACGGATGGTCCTAACCGTCCTCTGCATATACGCCGATCCCGGCGTATGCCAACAGAGGGCAGAAATGAAATGGCCGACAATGCCAATCGGTAGGCTGTGAGGGGCACGAAGAGTGTTGGGGAGAATCGAGGAGTCAGGGAAACACCCAGCCGGGGTCTCTACCTGAAGGGAGCAGCCGCTCAACCTCTTCCTCAGACTGCACCGGGACGCGGAGTCACCTCCTGGTGATGCGTCACCGATACCCCAATCACAAGCAAAGAAGACTGAACCGAGAGCAGCCGCTCGATCGATCCTGTGGACTTCCGAGTCTGTAACGCGGCAAACACCTCCTGGTGTGCGTTACAGCTGGCAGTCCCTGTATCTCTGGTCGGGCTGGGAGTTACGACTCCAACCAGCAAAAGCGCCTCTGCGCTGTGACTCAGCCGAGTCAAAAAGCGAAGCTCAATGGTTATCCGGTAGAGCTTCCGGGTCCTTCACAGGTGACGATGGGGCAAGACACGGCCCAGGGAGTAACGACTCAACCTACCTCCGTTCTTGCCTTACTGGAGCACCACTCCGGAACACTGCTCTTCACTAAGCAGGTACGTCGGTGTAAACACAATATCCGACAGCGTTGTACCTCCCGGTTCCTCCCTTTATAGGGCGTGTTTTCCTTGAGTTATGTAACAGCTCTCCTGTTTACATAAGGGCGTGTTTTCCTTGAGTTATGTAACAGCTCTCCTGTTTACATAAGGGCGTGTTTCCTTGAGTTATGTAACAGCTCTCCTGTTTACATAAGGGCGTGTTTTCCTTGAGTTATGTAACAGCTCTCCTGTTTACATAAGGGCGTGTTTTCCTTGAGTTATGTAACAGCTCTCCTGTTTACATAACCTCTCAACCGCTAAGCATCCTGGGAGATGTAGTCCGTTTTCGCTGGTTACCGTTTTCCTCCCCTCGCATGACAGGAATTCTTGACACACTCACTACAAGTATCTAACCCAATAAGGGTCTAAAACGGCTGTTTTTCAACGTGAATGTTGCTGATTTTGGCCAATTTACCACCTGTCCAAGGTACCGCTTACCTAAATCAGTCTGTGAGGGGATACCACACATCTAATGTAATATGCCAATGATGAAGTCCAGTTAGACTGAACACAGGTAGGAATTCATCATATCCTTCACGCCCTGAGCAATAACTTCCCTCAAAACTCTGGTAATTATTGTGCTTAATTTGAGCCGGAGTTTGGAGGTTGCAGGTCGGACCCAGCCCACTGGCACGTATTTTAGGGGACCAAGACTTATGTTTCGTCATCAAATGAAATAGAACAAAAGAGAGAACGACTGAAATGGGGAGAAAAAAAAGAGGGGAAAACAATGGCAAAGGGAAAACACAGGGATAAAAAAGAACCAGCAGGAGTGAGATAAAGAGGCCGGAAGTGGTGAATGAAAGAGACGTGAGGAGGAAACATGGCTGGACAACCTGGACTTATGGCAGCTCCAATCTTTGGCATCACCAGCCGGGAGCTTCTGAGAAAAACCTTCAGCCTCTGCGCTTATTATTTTGCAAATTAAGCACTGGGTAATTACCACTCCAAATCAAATGTCATGGTTTTTAAAAACACGGTCCCAATTAAACTGACCTCTTAGCAGCTGTCGGATACAGAAATTACGCTAGCGCTTGAATACAACTACCTGGGGGCGACCATCACTGAAGACGGGTGCAGCCGGGCTCATGTGGCTAGCTTTAGCTCAAAAGCTACCTCTTTAAATTATGGATTTAAGCATTTATCCAATGATTTGTCGGCCCCTCACTGATTCCACTGTTTGGTGTAATTCGAGCACAGTACATACCAGTGTTAAAGTAGGTCTGATGGTCCCTTTGCCCATTAGCAGGATAAAGGCGAGCCAGTGTAAGTTATTCAGGGTCTTCCCTCGACCTCTCATGGGCAGATCAGGCTAGAAAATCCATTATGGAAACACCAGGTCGTCTTTTATTCATGCCCAGGTAACATCTGCTCCCCAGGCTTCCTAAACTCTAGACTATGGGTAGCACCGGTATCCTCTTAGAACCCTTGAGGTACGGCAGCGGAGAACGCAATCGCTGCTCGAGCGATGCGAGATGAGTGGTAACAGAGGCCCACATCAGTACCGTTGAAGCTTCTCTTTCACTATACATCAACGGCCAGATTTATGAAAGGATTGCGTTGCCCTTGCGTCACGCAAAGTGATCCGTCAGTCAGATTTGCCAAGCCACACAAACCCACCCACGTGGCCCTGCGTAGCTTGGTACATCTGAATTAACACAAGACCTTGCGTTACTCTAGCCGGGAAGGTGTTACATGCGGGGAGAGTGGGTGTTCCCACGCACCCACCCATGTATTTTGGCACTTTCTCAGAATTACCTGAGAAAACCTGGGAATGCGTCAAAATTTGTATGCCTTCCTGATAGAGACGCAACAAGGAGAAATGTCTTTTTTCTCCTATTTCTTTCATCCTTCTGAGTGTGTTGCATTCTCTAAGGATTGTTTTATGCAGGAAGGTGTCCCTTCCTGCACAAAAACAATCCTGCCTGCAACGCAGGCAGCCTTGCACCATGGCAGAAGGGTGCCTGCCTTGGCGCTAGGCAGCACTCAGTGCGCCACCACAAGGAGCGGGCAGGAATGCGCCATATGTCAGCAAATAACACACATTGGGGCTCCCTCCATTTGACGCAGCGCAGCAAGTGGTCTTGTTGTGTTGCGCTGTGTCAAATATTGATAAATCTAGCCCTCAATCTACATCCTTCACAGATGACCTGATGTCATTGACCTGACAGTCGCACACCAAACGTACAGCACACTCTCACACAATAGGTCCCACGTACACAAAAAACTAGGCCTGTGCGAAGTTAGCGGTGTTCAGCTGTGCAGAACTCCACGAAGTGACCAAAAACTGAACCGTGCGATGCAGAGTTCCGCACGCGGCAGAGTGCGTTTGGTCATTCCTGCATAAACCCCTCCTTTTGGGGGTGAGCCAGAAGACCTCCCGATGCTACCGGGGATGCTGTCCGCTTCTCTATTGATTTTGCTGCTCACTTGGGACTCACAATAATTCTGATTTTGCACTACTCTGCAAAGCTCTATTTGCTGAGACCCTTCATGGCAAAGAATTCATGCTGACTCTGTCCTGTATCTTTTTGAATTTTTGCAATAAATCCTTTAAATGCATTCCGCTGTTCTGGAACTCAATGATTGAGTGGGTCCTCACTTGATTTACTGTATTTCTGATGTGTTAGGAGGTGCCTTACCTCAGGGTCGTATTGCGTCATAAAACAGAGGTTTAACACCGACTCCAATTCATCAACCTGTGGGTGTTTTGCTGCAGTAAAGGTTTCTCATGAAGCTTTTTCGGGGGTCTCCATCACCCACATGTTAAGGTCAGGAAGTGGCTTGAATTTTTAAAAAACATCAGACTCCTCTGATGTCCTTACCTACTTTTCCTTTGCTGTATATCCATAACCCTTGGGGCCATCGAGTGAGTGACAGTGTTTCTTTCTTCGTTACAGGTGTAAATTCCTCAGAGGTGTCAACTTTAATGGTAGAAATATAATTGAGGAAGCATTCCTTCCATTCAGGCCACTTCAAGGCTGGTTCACCTGGAGGTGGCAAACAGGCCGGAGGAAGAAGGTAAGAGTCGGCCTATGACACATTTTGTTGCTCAATGGAAACCAGGAGAACAAATATCGAAATGAAGGTTTATGAAAGAAGGCGGAACATAATAAACATAATAAAAACTGTCAACAGGATGTTCTCGCTGTTGCACCTCATCAAAGTTAAAGGTCCCTGTGACTCACCAACAAGGCATTCGAAGAAAGAAGTAAAAGAAAAGTATCAGTCAGATGCAGGTCCGCATAGATTCAAGCTAGCCTGGCTGAAGAGGGGTGAAACCCTGAAACTGGTCCCAGGATGCTTGTTTCCAGTCCAGGGAGGACCTGGCTTGGAAGTTCGGTCTGGACTGTTGCCATGAGGCACAGGGTCAAGACTGATTTGCATATGGCTGGGTCTAAACTGGGGTGGCATGGTGAGCAAAAGAATGATGGATTTAACCCAGATCTCTTGACTGGGGGTGAATGTATGATTTATTCAGCATTCCGTCCATCATTTGTTTGCGTAGCATCTATTGAAGCGGGGAGAATCTCAGGCAGGCGACTGCTAAAATAAAGCCATTTTTGCCTTAAAAAATGGGGGGTCTCCACCTAAATCGGGTCTCTTGCCATGTATGCATACACTCGAAAATGCAAGAGACACCTGAAATACCAAGTGGTAGTTGTAAGTGTTCCTCATGACGGTTCATTGGCTCTGCTCCACTTCAAAAGTACGCAACAGCCCAAAATTATTGCCCAGCCATGGAGGGTCGTGTAACATGCTGTGCGAGTGACGTCAGATACTGTTGCCACTTTCCTTGTCTAATGTTGGGAGTTTCAGACCGCACAGGCCTCTTGCATACATGCCAACCTTCCCAATTCAGGCGGAAGACTGCTGATTTCAAGGCTAGAATCCCACCGCCCGAATCCTGCATGCAAAACCCCAATTCCTCGATGGGCTTCTGCCAACAGGGACTGGTCTTGTGTGACTTGGAGTCTGCACTGAGGGTAACCTGCTGCTGCAGGCCGGTGCACAATATTTGTGTCCCTCTCTCTCTGCCTGGTATAGTGCGTTTTCCGTGCTCCTGATAGGTAAGAAATAAAAACGTATTTTTGCATTTCTGATATCTAACCGTGCAGCAGCACACTTTCAAGTCCCATACAGGACAATAGACCCGATTAAGACCTCCCAATATTTTTTTTTTTACTCTCCCACTTCCCCCTTCTAAAATGTTGGCATGTATGCTCTAGTGCCTGGCTTTTCAAGCTGCAACCGTTGGCGATAGAGGGCAAAGTGATTGTTACAATGCAAACACCTTATTGACCCCGGGAGAGAGTACACAGTACCGTCATGAGCCGCATGTGTTCGTCCTTGTGATGAAGGCAAAGACACACTGAACAGGTCAGCATGACCTGTGCACCTCAAACCTCGCGGCCATGACTCACCCCATAGCAGTGCCTGAAAGGATTGTTGGTTCTCGGAGGTTGCGCTGGTCACCACACTGCCAGCGCTTTAAATGGGGAAAAAAAGTGGAGGTACTCACCAAAAATATGCAGTGGATTGGGGGTGGAGTTTGGGGCGTGGTAAGGGGCGGGCTATGTTTTTTACCTTTCGAAGCTTTGTATGCAAAAAATATGCATGCATTGTAAAAATGTCTAACCATTTACATAGCACTTACCTAAGGTTATAAAACAAATGTTCATCAATAAATGGCACACTGACGAATCAGTACTAGTGCTGTAGGTTTTTTTATAAAAGCATGTACGCATTGATTTAATCTAGAGGGCAGGGATTTTGTTTCATGCAAATCCCTTTCTTTTAAATTATTGATGGGCGAAGATTTGCGGGCGTTTAAAACAGTGGGCATGCTAACAAGCTGCATGCCTTGAACAACGTGGCCCTTCCTGCACAAAAACAATCCTGCCTGCAACGCAGGCAGCCTTGCACCATGGCACAAGGGTGCCTGCTTTGGTGCTAGGCAGCACTCTGTGCGCCACTAGAAGGAGAAAGCAGGAATGCGCCCACGCTCGCACCTATTAGGTTTTATGGATACTTTCCGACCCCCTCAAAGACACCCTGCAGCGATACTCCACCTTTCTTTTACTCCGGAGAGGCACACGCAGCTCTGTGTTCTACTGAAGACGAGCGACTGTGCTGGCGCGTTTGAACCAGCGCAGCCCGGTCTTCAGCTCCGTTTCAAAGGCGCTTTAACCCATTGCAGGCCGTGCAGAAAGAGCTGCCAAGGATGGAGCTCGGGAGCGCAGCACCAACCGCATCAAAACCGGGCCGTCATGAGTACCGGTACTCTCCTTTTCCGAGGAAAGGTCCCGGTACTCAAGGGGAGAAAATATAAAAGTGCCGGTACTCAGTACCGGTGAGTACCGGCCCATTTAAAGCACTGCATACTGCGAGAAAGACTTTGCCAGTGAAGCTGGTAACAACCCATTTTCCTTCAGCCCAGAAACATGATCAAATGGGTCGGTCCGCAAGGGGGAACTTGCAATCTTTATAGCGGCTATAGAGGCCTTGCGAAGTCTACGTGCCCACTCACTATGGCGAGTCAGATTTTATCGGGGCCAGCTATACTTAGGGCCTACATGCCCGGTCTGGCTAGAGAGCTGGAGTTGCCTAAGAACTTCTGTTCGTTCAGAAAGTAAATGAGCAATAAAGATGCCTTTAAATCTAGTTGTTTTCTTGTCCCATTTGGGGTGCTTTAAAGACGAAGGTCAAATGTCAGCTGATGTCTTCCTACAAATTGCTGCTTATTTTATCCTGGAGATTGGTGTTTATTTTTCTTATCTCACTGCAAAGCTGGAACATTTTATAAAGTGAACTGCGTGACAATCTTGCTGTGCACACAAGATTTAAATAGCTTCTAAATGAACTGGACAAATATTTGAAATATATTTCAGCAGTTACAGAAGCACTTTCTTTGTAATTCTTTTATAACTCTGATAGAGATGGAAACAAATATTTTAATTGGATCAAAACAAATTAGAATACTTTACTTGATGTCCAAATTATAAATACTTGCTAAAACCAGATCTCCACACATTATTGTTTGTACGCTACTTTTTTTTATCAGTAAAACTGCATGTAAGTTTCAAGGTTTGCGCTGATTTCAAAGGAAAATGTCTGTCTTTACATAACAGTGCGCTAATACATCACGCTTTAGAAATATATTTATTACAAGTGACAGTTTTTAAATATTGTAATTGTGTTGTAATTGCATTTATATAGCGCTTAGTGTCCCTGATGAGGCGTCTAAGCGCTTCTTCTGCGAGTAGCCAGCTATACCGTAACCCATAAAGGATTACTGTTGAATTAGTATAGTGAAATATGAAAGTAATTTGAGTGGTGGATAGGTTAGTCAGTTGTTTGGATTCAGAAGGATACCGGAGGGAAGAAGAGGGGGACAAATATGAACTGAGAAACATTCCTGCCCTGCCCTGATGACAATGCTATTAGTAAACTGGGAGGCAAGTGAGGGGCCATGTGTGTCCTAATATGTGGGCTAGATTTTTATTATACGTGGAGCCCATGTTTAGTCTAATAAATGAAACAGAAGTGTTTTTTACACCAGACATGATGAACTCACACATTTGAATGTGCTCTTGTATGTGATAATGAAGAAAAAGGCTAAATAAAATATTTGCCTAGAATCACACAATTTGGGACGTGTTTAGGGGTCAAGTCCATTACACTTAGGTTGAGTAGATTCTTCAGGTCACTAGATCTGCAGGTATGCTAAAAAAAAATTCTGATTTTTTTAGGCCTGCTATACCACATGCAGCCCTTACATAAATTGATGCGTCTAACCCCATGGTACTCATAGTACGGCCCGCGGGCCGCCAGCGGCCCGCCAGGCCTTCCTTGGCGGCCCGTGGACCTTGCAGGTAATGCACCTATGGCCTCCCAGCTTTTCGAGATTTTACAGTACAATTAGGCAAAGAGCGCGATGGCTACAGTTGAATGCGGGTGCTGCGAAAAAAAACAAGAGTTTGTTCCCGCTCAGCAGTGCATCTAAGCTTGCCCAAACAGAAGTTATCTCTTTATTACACAAATAAATTAAAGCATAGAAGACTCAGGATGTGAACAAACTGAATATTTTGTGGTGTGGAATACCTAATAATTATTGGAAAGCATGTCTGCTTTGTGGAAGTGATTCTGTTTTTAGTTTTCTTTACCGAAAACGCTCTGTATCAATGTGTAGCAGGTTTTTAACTAATTGTACTGGTGAAAGGATACAGGTTAATGCTGCTAAGTTTAAAGTCATGATTGCCTGCCCAGAAAAGAATCTAAGAAAGGATTTTGTGGGATAACTAAAAATTTGAACTGATGGAGAAATTCCATTATCTTCCTTGTCGAGTTTGACCATATAGCATGCACTCAAGCCATTTTTTCAAAGAAACCCAGTTAAAGAGGAACACTGAAACAAAAAGTACTGTTGGCCAACCAGTTATGAAAAGGGGAATAAACTGCTTTATTTTGAATGTATTTATTGTGTTTGTGTAGAGCTAGTGCAGACCAAACCTCACTTCAGACGGATTTATCTTTTTGGTTGTATGTATTGCAGAAATACATTTTGAAGGACATTTTCCTTACAAATTTAATACTTTTTTTAAAGTAAAAAAAAAGTAACATGGAAAAAAAAATGCATAATTTTCGAAAATGTTATTATGAGATCGTATAATTTTTTCCTTAGGATGAATTTCCCTGAGCTAATGTACCAGGATGGTCTGTTTCCGAAACGCTGTGTGACGGCATCACAGACACATGCCATTGACTCGCCAGATGGACTTTGCTCCACTACTTTGACACATTGCGGCTGCTGTAGGGGCACTGAGGAGAAAGCGCATGGCATTTTAACCAAGCACACTGTGTGACATTGTCACTTTTCCACACAGGGGTGGGAGACAGTCAGGAGAGTGTTGACAGGAGAACATCCCAGAGAATAGAGAGAAAGACCAGTTGAGACTAGTCGCCTCAGCCAAGAGCTTAAAAACAAAGTGTAATCACAAACAAGCCCAATTATTCAAGTTTTTTTCTAATTTATAAATCATTTTATTAAACTTTTGTGATATATATAAACGCAATAATAATTTAAAAAAATAGGAAGATGTCTTGCTGCTTCATAACGGAGGGCAGTTCCTTCCACCGACCGCCATGTACGCATCGCTCTCTGCCATGCAGCTAGTGTTTGAGCGTTAGAGACTCCCCATTGTAGTGTAAGTGTCAGTTTAGCCAGTAAGAGGGCTAACCCTGTAAAATGAGTGCGCACCTGGGGGCATATCAGCAACAGCCGGCGATAATTATCGCTAAGCGTGCTTAGCGCGAGGATAGTTATCGCTGGCTATCGCTGGATTTTATCGCAGAGATAGCGTGCTATCAGCAACGCTTATCTCCAATGCGATAAAAAATCCAGCGATAGCTGCTAAATGTGCGATTATCGCTGGAAATTCAGCGATAATCGCACTGCGATAGGCGATACGTTGATGATAGGGCAGGGTGGTCTCATCCTCAGAATCCACCACCCATAGGCTATAATGGCTTAGTCAGTTTAAAAGCAGGTGTAATGAAACCTGCGATAAGCGCGGTTAGCGCTACTTTTCTTGTCGCTACACAGGTTGGCGATTTGCTTGATAATTGGAGAAATGTCTGTTAGCAACATTTCCACGTTGTTTTAGTAGAGTACGCCCACTTTGCATATCATTGGCGTTGCAAAGATGGGCGTTAGGGAAACCAGCGCTGAGGCATAGGAACACGCGTTAGCGTGTCCTTGCTGATAGTGCGATAGAATTATCGCAGCTTTTCGCCCGAAAACGGAGCTAAAGCGGCATAATTATATCGCTTCCCCTTGATGATATGCCCCTGAGTGTTTCTCCTTGCGCTTAAAATTACAGTGTCTAATAATGTTTTGAAAATGTGATTTTTTTTGTTAGCCTAGCCCCGCCCCCTACTGGCGTGGCCCTTGAACACAAACCACACTGTAATTTTGGACCTCGACAGAAAGTTTGCGAGTATCCATGGTCTAACCCATGGTGTCAGCTAGTAAAATGCCCCCTTAGGTTGTTGTTGGGGTACTAAATACAGCACTTATCAGGGTTCAGTGGGCCGCTCTGGGCCACGATGCGTTGAATCTCCAACACCTGTGGTCGCTACACCCCCGCCTTAGCTCAAGGCATGAGGCGCCACGCTAACAAAGACCGCTGGGCCAATCACATGTTAGGTTCAACATGTCTGGGGGCACCCAGGTTTGAACCAAACTCATGCACAACTAACCCCTTCAGACCACCCAGCTCAGCTCAGACCGAGGTACCTGCGTTGCAAAGTGATTTTATCAGGAAACTCCATCTGAATCTGCGGTGTGAGGAAAGGCTTGTTACCGGTCCGGACCGCACCTGGGCAGGCCCAGAAGCACAGCCTGTTCGGGGCAGAGGTCAGGCGGATATGGCTTTAACAAGGACTCATCAGGGGATAAACCAAGGGTGCGGAAGAAACCTTCCTCACAGCTGCGAGGAGAGCGCTTAGAAGCCTCCACTGGTACACGCCACTGGTGTCAGAGTCATATTTCGCAACGAGGCCGCGCAAAGGTTACTCAAGCTTATGCTAAATCAGGGCAAACAAACCTTGGTACTCCAAGGATCTACTCAATCTAAAAGGAGAGGCGAAGTCTCCTTCTCTTTGTTGTTTTAGTCCGCGCTCTCCAAATATAATAAAAGGGCTTGTGACGCACCGGGCGCGCGCGAACTTCCAATGGGGTCGGTGCATGACGTAATCCGGAAGAGAAGCAAGCAATTCTGGGTACTGCTCTGCTAGTAAAGAGCTGTTCATCCAGTGCTCAGACACTCCATGGGAGCTGCCAGTGCCCAGCAATGGAAAGGCGGTGGTCTTGAGGGGGAAAGTCAGTTGGTGGGGTGCCCATCAGAGGCAGAGGCCGCCACACCTGGGCCTCTGATAGCTTCCACCCCCAACAGTCCTAATTGTGAAACCTGACAGGACCGCCGCCTGATGAATATTTTGATTCTCAGGCCCTTGTTGTGAAAAATCTGGCGCGGGTCCACTGCGGGGGTGGTGGAGAAGGGAATCTAACGAAGAAGAAGAGGTGGTGTCCTGGGTCAAAGGGTCTACTCCGCGCCTTATTCACTGCTCCTTTTTGTCCTCTAAATCTGAGTTTACTCTTGATCGAATGCTACGACTGGCCCATGATACCAGACTCTTGACACGGCTCCATCCTGCACCCGACCCACAAAAACCACCCCAGTCCTTCAAACTAGAGATGGCTCAAGGGTTCTGATTGTGGAAGTCAAGCGGTATGTTACGTTATTGGAATTCTGAGGTGTCAAAGCGCTAGCGAAAAGCGCCCCACGCCAAACAGAAATCAAAGAAGCCCCAAGAGCTAGGGGAAATGTGAAGAGAAAATCCATATTTTGAGCAGGATTTTTAATGTGGCAAAAGAGTCTCATTCTGAGAGATGGCGGGCAGGGTATTCCACAGTTTGGAAGCAGCAACCGAGATGGACCGACCTCCCTTCTATGCATCCTTTCTACGGCAGGATGTAAGAGACTGGGCCAGAGATGCAAACATCGCTCCCTGGTTTCAAGCAGGTCTCCAGAAGTCCAGCAGCATGAGTCACGATACCGTGGCGATGACCCTTAATCAATGCGATATCGTGGCGATGACCGTTAATCAATGCGATGCCGTGGCGATGACCATTAATCAATGCGATATCGTGGCGATGACCGTTAATCAATGCAATGCCGTGGCGATGACCATTAATCAATGCGATGCCGTGGCGATGACCATTAATCGATGCCTCTGGGGCCCGAGGAAGAGCCTGCTGTCTGCCCCAATGATTTCAAGAATGGTACAGACAGAGCTCAGCTTTGGATTAGTCTCAAAGACCGGAGCATCAAAGCACTGCTATTAGGAGGAGGAGATGTGGCCTAACAGCCAGAGCTGCTGACTTTGGAAGAGGGGAACAAGGCTCATGTCCTGGAGTCAGCCCAACATCCAGTGATTGTGGGCGAATCAGTTAATCTGCCTAAAAAAAAAAAACTGCCCCTCTGTAATGTATTCTGGTCCTCATGTAAAGCGCTCTGATGCCTTTGGGCCAAGTTCACTTTATAAAAAACCGCAAACAAAGCCGTCCTGATGCAGTACCATGACACTAGAGTGTAGGTGAAACTCTCAGCAAGAGCAGCCCTCACTACAAGGATCAAACCCAATAAGGGTCTAAAACAGGGCGTTCCTTTTCAACTTGTATGGTGCTGACATCGGCCAATTTACCACCTGTCCACGGAACCGCTCACCTAAATCGGGGGTACCACGACATATAATGTAATATGCCGACAATGCAGTCCTGTTAGACTGAACACAGGTAGGGATTCAGACATATCCTTCCCACCCAGAGCAAATACTGCCCTCAAAACTCTGGCAATGATAGTACTTAATTTAAGACGGAGGTTGTTGGTAGGCCCAGCCCACTGGTACTTATTTTAGGGAACCGAGACTAAGGATTAGAACAAGAGAGAGAAAGATAGATATGGAAAGAAGAAAAAGAGGGGAAAACAATGGCAAAGGGAGAACACAGAGATGAAAAAGAACCAGCAGGAGTGAGATAAAGAGACCGGAAGTGGAGGGTGGTGAATGAAAGAGACGTGAAGAGGAAACACGACTGGACAACCTGGGCTTAGGACAGCTCCAATCTTTGGCATCACCAGCCGTGAGCTTCTGAGAAAAACTTCCGGGCAGGCGAAACTTATTATTTTATAAATTCAGTATTGGGTAATTACCCCTCCGAATCAAACGTCATGGTATTAAGAACATGATCCTAAGTAAACTGACCTCTTAGCAGCTGTCGGATACAGAAATGACGCTCGCGTTGAATGCAACTACCTGAGGGCGACATTCACTGAACATAGTTCCAGCTGGGCCCACATGGCTAGCTTTAGCTCAAAAGCTACCTCTATAAATTATGGATTTAAGCATTTATCCAATGATTTGCCGGCCCCTCACTGATTCCACTATTTGGTGACATTTGTGCACAGTACATACCGGTGTTAAAGTAGGTCTGATGGTCCCTTTGCCCTTTGGCAGGCCAAAGGCGAGCCAGTGTAAGTTATTCAGAGTTACGCTTGTTCTTCTGCCCTCGACCTCTCATGGGTAGATCAAGCTAGAATATCCATTATGGAAACACCAGGTGGTCTTTTGATGATGCCCAGGTAACATCTGCTCCCCCAGGCTCTCTGAAATCTAGACTATGGGTAGGACAGGTAGCCTCTAAGAACCCTTGCAGTGGGGAACGCACTCGCTGCTCGAGCGATGCGCGATGAGTGGCAAAGGAGGACCACGTCTGTACCGTTGAAGCGTCTCTTTCACTATACATTAAGAGCCAGGTTTATGAAACGATTGTGTTGCCCTTGCATCATGCAAAGTCATCAAGGGCAACACAATCCATCAGTCAGATTTGGCAAGACACCCACGTGGCCCTGCGTGGCTTGGTAAATCTGGATTAACGCGATGCCTTGCGTTACTCTGCACTGGGAAGGCGTCACATGGGTGGAGAGTGGGTGTTCCCACGCACCCACCCATGTATTTTGGCACTTTCGCAGATTTACCTGTGAATACCTGGGAATGCGTCAAAATTGTATGCCTTCCCAATGGAGGTGCAACGAGGAGAAATTTATTTTTTCTCCTCGTTTTTCATCCGTCTTAGTGTGCTGCATCCTCTAAGGATTGTTTTATGCAGGAAGGGGTCCCTTCCTGCACAAAAACAATCCTGCCTGCAACGCAGGCAGCCTTGCACCATGGCACAAGGGTACCTGCTTTTGCGCCACCACAAGGACAAAGCAGGAATGCGCCATATGTCAGCAAATATGAGGCATTGGGGCTCCCTCCATTTGACGCAGCGCAGCAAGTTGTCTTGTTGTGTTGCGCTGTGTCAAATATTGATAAATCTAGCCCTCAATCTACATCCTTCACAGGTGACCTGATGTCATTGTCCTGACAGTCGCACACCAAACTTACAGCACACTCTCACACAATAGGACCCACGCTAAAAAAACACAGCCGTGGCTCTCTCTGGTTCGGCTGTTTGTCCTAGGTGAGGTGAGACCAAGTCGGAAACCCTCTTTTAGGACGAGTGGCTGTGGATTTTGTGATGACCATGAAGCCCAAAAGAAGGTTTAGCTGATGTCACCTGCTGCTGTCACACCTTTGACAAAGTCAGAAGAGCGCCTTCGCGGCCATTCTCTCGGACACTTGGTGTTAGGAGCTAGAGTCATGTAGCGCTGGCTGTTTCCAGGATTCACAACACTCATGAGACGGGTGAAAGCCAGCAGGTTGAAACTAGAAACTGGCTATTGCTTTTGAACGCAGATGCAAGGTGGGTTAGATTTTAGGGCATATTTTTACTGTAAAACGGCTGCCTAAGGGTATTTATAACCCCACAAAGTCAGCGATTCTGTTCAGAAAGACATCACCAGCGGAGCTTTGTAAGAGGTCCCTGTCTCCATCATAAGACAGAGCTGCCCTGTGTAGGGAGACCAGATTTTTAAAACCAAAATCAAGGAGATCAACAAAAGAAAAAAAAAAGTATGACTACCATTTCACATCACAGACTGGAGCCGAATGACCTAGAAGACAGCGGTCACCAACGTAGCAAACACAGACACGCGTCTCTAAGGCGCATAAATTAAATACAGCTATTACACAAGCTATCATAAGTGCTGATTGTAGGAAGGTGGGAATCTGACTGCATGGTTGCCCCCACTTTTTCTCCTGGTGTTTTGCTGGTTTTTTACTTAGTTTGTCTGGGATCCTACTATTCAGGACTCCAGCCTATCTGCTTTCCCCTTTAAATTGATTACCGGTACTTTAGGTACACTCCAGATTGGATTCTGGGGTACCCTTATAAGTCCCTAGAATATGGTATACTATGTACTCATGGCATAGGTACCCAAGAGGCCTCTCAGGGGCTGCAGCAGCATGTATTATGCCACCCCTGGGAGACCATTCAAAATGACACCACAAGTCTGTTACAGCAGCCTGGGTAAGGTGGTGAATGCACCCCTTACTGAAATATAGGTTCACTCTATCTCCCCATATCACTGCACATGTAAACCTATCAGTCACCCCTATGGCAGGCCTTAACAATCCTGAAGACAGTGTGCTGGGTTTCATGTGAGAGGGTGCCCATGCATGAGCAGAGCCCTCTGAAACTTTCAGAACCTTTATTCCGGGGTTGTTTGTGATGCAGCCAGACCATATACTCCTAAGTGCATTATAACCAAACGGTAAATGCTAACTTTGGAATGGCTGCATGGAACCATGTCGTGTTTGGTGTCAAACACCTTGGAATCATACCCCCACACCAGTAACTGGTGTGGGAGTATGATCCCACCCTTCTAGAGGGAGAGACATGACAGCACAGGTATACCCGGTACCAGCTAACAGAGCCCTGGCATCACAAAATGGATGCTGCCAGCCACAGACACGAGTCTGCCCTCCTGCTGTTGGATGAAACTCTGGCAGGGGAAGCCTGGACAATAGGTTTCCTGTCACAGGGAGGTGTCACCACCTCCCAGACAGGCTTTAGTGTATTGGGGCTGGGTGGGTGCACTCCAAGAGTGCTTTGAAGTCTGCACTGGGGGCAAATTTGGTGTCCCTGTGCATAGGCCAGTTCAAACCGGTTGCAGGGGCTACCAGCCCCTGCTCTGGCACAAAACTGGACAAAGGAAATGGGTGTAGCCACCCCTCTTTCCTGACCCTCCCATAGGTAGGTCCCTAGAGTTTGTCCCACCCCTTCCTTGGGTATAAGATAGGAACCCCTGGCTACAGGAGTTTACATTTACCTGGACGAAACTCTGATACATAATACTGGAACTTTGACGATCTACATTGAATTAGATGACTGAAGAATCTCCCTTGGAGTAAAGGAGTTACTCCCCTGCAAGGCAGGCACCAAAGACGCATCTGACCGGTTTGCATCTCCAAAGCTTCTGAGGACTCCGAAGAACTTTGAAACACAGGAGGTGGGTTTCCGTGGTCTTAGAGGATGATCAGTGCCCACAGCAAGTCTGAGGCCCATATCCCTCGTGACGACCGTGCAACCCGAACCCCTGGACACCACGTTACTTTGCAGAAGCATCAGCTTTCCAGCAACTCCTGCAGCTGAGCTTTGGGTTACTTGTAGCCCTGACCCTGAGCAGCAATTCCACCGAAGATTGCCCACCTACACTCCACGAGTGTTCCGTGAGCTGGCCCTTTGTGTTTTCTCTCGAGGTCCCTTTGTGATCCCTGGTCTGTCAACTGGTGGGTCCCTGTGAAGGCAACTCTAACTTTAATTGGGCTCACCTGGTTGATCCAGATGTGCCCTGACTCTCCATTGCCTGGGGGAGTCCCCAGGACTTTGCTGGTCTGCACCGAAGCATATTGTCTCTTCCTGCGTGAGTTGCTGTTGCCAAGGCTTGTTGTGTTCAATCCGAGCACCGACACTGCAGCACTCGACATCCTTTGTGGGACAGCTCAAATCCAGCTCCTGGTTGTCGTCAACGCATCCTGGTCCTTGTGGCTGCAGAGTCAAGCTTCACCTCTTCGCACCTGAAACATCCGACATCGGTGGGCATTCGTCTATCGTGCTCCTTGTCACTGGCAAGTGACCCAGACTCTGTCCCCTCTGCTTTCAGGTTCTTCTGATCTTTGATCCAGGCTGGGATTACCCCGGACACTTTTCTTCTTCCCGGCAGCAGCACTTTGCAGCAGATCGCCATTGAAATCAACGATGATTCCCGACACAATTTGACACCTATGCACCCGGCTTCCCTGGATGAGGTCATTCAAGTACTCCGGTGCTCCCGTGGGTGCTGGCCCTAGAACCCCCTAAGACTAAAGGGGTTTGCTCAAAGTCCTCTCCTAAGTTTCCTTAACTTCTAAAATTTCAACTGTGACTTTCCCATAGACTAGTACGGGGCTCGCGTCTGTGGTCTCACACTGCACGCATCCCCCGTGGGTCTCCTATGTCACTACCTTGGGTTGTTCCTTGGGGTCCCAACGATTCTACATGCTCTAGGCACTGTGTCTAGTCAAGTCGTGGTTCTTATACCACTTTCTTAATATATGGTTTGGTCCGCCCCTAGGGCCCATTGTATATTGTGCTATTTACTGTCATTTTAGAACTTTATTATTGTGTATCTTGGACTCTAATCTCATAAAGAGATTAGTAGTGAGTGTTTAGAAATAAATACATATATTTTATATATACCTTGTGTGGTTCTCCTTTCATTTAGTAATTCAAGAGGTTATAATCTGGTAAACCAAATTGCTTTACACTCCTTCAAGACTTAGCCTGAAGGCTTCTCTCCATAGCTACCACTAGGATAGCTTTCAATAAAGGTTGTCTTTAAACCTATCCATCAATAAGAGTTGTTTGGACTGGTACAAGGTGCCCACTATAACTAGTGGACAGCATATACCAGGACAACTTCTCACACTGATTAAATTGCTTTCTGAAAAGACTGGTACCCATTCCTGAACTGGAACTCATAAAAGCTTGTTCAGTGAACCCTCTCGAAATACCCGGGACAAGTGTTTTGTTTATTAAAATCTGCCAGGACAGATAACCAAAAACCGGGTCTGTCTGGACAGATTTGGGACTCCTGGTAACCCTAGCCCTGTGATTAGCTGCTGGTATTGACTGGCGTGAGAAGGGCCGGCCTTTAGCATGGGCGAGCTGGGCCCTGGCCCAGGGCGCCAATTTTCTGAGGGAGACATGGAGCTGCGTGCATTAAGGTTATGCCAACAGCAGCGCTCTTCTCATCTTGCTGCAGCCTTGTCCTTCTCCCTGCCTGTTCGTTTCTGTCGGATTTCCCAGTTTAGAGAGTTTTTATGGCCTGATTGCAAGTTTGGCGGTGCGGGAGCGAGGCGGCACGCCAAAGCCCCACACAGCCAAACTCAGCCGCCTACTTGATTACGAGTATTCTCGTTGTCTGGCGGACGGTCCTTTGGCGTTGCCACAGCGGTGCCTTTGAAAAAGGCACTGCAATGGGAACGCCAAAGCAAGTTCCTGCACGGCATGGACTGTTAAGTCCATGCTGTGCAGGACCTGGGCGAGCATGCAGACAGGGGGCACACCCTGTGCCCCCCTGCATGCATCCCTATAGCCAGAGGCAACTCTCACCGCCAGCAGTTTCATCGTGTGAACACCGCCATGAGACCACAGGCAGTGAGAAAACTTGTAATATGCTTGTGGGGCCACAGCGGCGGCGCCAATCATATTGCTGTGTCACACCGTGGATCCCTGGCGGTTGTGGCTATCCCAAAACAGTCCGACCGCCATTCTTATAATACAGCGGTCGGACCACTGGTGCGGCAGTCCTCAACCGCCACCACACCTCCACCACAGTTTAGCGGGCAGATGGACCGCCAAACCCGGAATCAGGTCTCTAGTCCTTCATTATCAATGGCGGGCGATGTTTTTAACACCCCTTTAGCCCCCTTCCTTGCCCTTCCTTCACCCTCCTACCCCTGATGACACACATCAACAAAACCATCATCTGTGTGAGGCAGCAAAACTATCGGTGAGCTGGGGGAGGTCTGGAGACTGTTGTGTTCAGGGGCCAGTGATTGCTCAGCCAGGGACTGACCAGTGCACACAAAAGGGACCCCCCCTGCTGCCTCATTTAATTCACTGCCATCAGCAAGGGCGCCAAATCTCTCTGCCCACGCCCAGGGCGCCATCTTAGCGGAGGCCAGCTCTGGTTGTGAGGGCTGAGACACGGCCCCATTTCACTTAAGGCTGTAGAATTTTCAGGTAAATAATTCGGTTTTTATTGTTTTACACTATTTTATTGTTACCGTTTGAAATGATTTTAAGTAAACGAAACAATACATGTGGTTTGATGTGCATATACTGGGCAGGCAGTGTACCGGTTCCATTACTGGTAGCCACAAGGCTGCTGAGACACCAGGGTTGGGGAGGGGGGGTGGGGGGGCGGGGGGGTCGGTGTACCTGGTGGGGGGGGGAGGAGGGGGGACGGGGGCGGGTTTCCTTCTGGGCAGGGCGCAGCCTGCCCATGATTGTGACGTTTACTGTCCTTACGGTATGAACACGAAGTATGGGTGACACTGACATAGGATGTTAATCAGTTTCTGTCATTCTCTGGTGACTTTTTATATTTTCCTACATTTTTTAAACCGAGAAAAAGTTTTTGATAAAAGACGGGTTTATTTATCTCCATGTATCTGGATTGTCAGTTCAGTGATGGCGACTTGTTGACTTTGAGTACTTTCCAATAAAAGGATCCTTTTTGATCTGACAAGGAAGCATCCACCCCATGCAGTCACGTGAGAGTACGGGGGCCGCGGTGTGACAATCGTGTCTTTTTGTCAGAGCTGACGGGGCTCGAGCACGCAGCCATCAATTATGTCGAGCCACTGGATTAAAGTTCTTTTAGTGGAAAGAACCTGTTTTTGTTTTTCACTTGGACCGCATCCAGGTCTCTCCGCTATTTGAGTTCCACCTTTTGTTTATGCCTCTATTAAAGTAGATTTACTTATCATTCCTCGAGAGAACGCAGGAGCAGCGGCGCTTTGAAACACGATCTCTTATTACTGCGACGGTGGTCCCCAAATCACCTGTCTACACACCCCTGACACTCCGCAGGCCCAGAGCTATGCAGCCCGCCTCTTTCTGGCATGGCACGCGCCCTCACCACATAACCCCTACTTTGAAGGGTCTGTGTTGGCTTTCCATCAAACAAGAGCCCCATTTCAAAGCCTAAATCCACAAAAATACCTGGCGTGATCTCAGGACTCCAGTCTGTGCCACCCACAGCCATCAAAACTCCTTCACCAGCCTTCCCAAAAACAAGGTGCCCGCGCGCCTGCTGCAGAGCTGTGCTGGAAGACTGCTCCACCACACGCAACGTGTGGAGCTTCGAGCTGCGTTCCACCCTTGTGTGGCACTACATTCAGATCTGTAACACTGACCCGGAGTAACACTGCATCCTCGTGTTAGACCTGGCATCCTTGGCGTGGTTTCCCCTGACTTTTTTGCCTCTACCTCCTGTGTTTTTGATGCTGTGTCGGATTTCGCTTAGCTGGTTTAGATGCTTTGAGCACTTTGCCACTGCTGATCAGTGCCAAAGTGCAAGTGCTCCCTGTATAAATTGGTATGGCGATTGGTTCTCTCTGATTGGCATATTTGTTTTACCAACAAGTCCCTAGTAAAGTTCACTGAGTGTACCAGGGCTGGTGAATCAAATGCTACTAGTGGGCCTGCAGCACTGACTGTGCCACCCAGCTGAGTAGCCTTGAAAAGATGTCCCAGGCCTGCCACTGTGGTACCTGTGCCCAGTTTGTTTACTGCCATGTCAACTTGGCAAGTGCACCCACTTGCCAGGCCCTACCCTTCCCTTTTCTTACATGTCAGTCACCCCTATGGTAGGCCCAAGGTACCCCACTGTGCAGGGTGCAGTGTATGTGAAAGGTAGGACATGTACTGGTGTGTAACATGTCCTGATAGTGAAATACTGCCAACTTCGTTTTTCACTATTTAAAAGGCTATCTTGTCCCATTTGACAGAATGGGGAAGCCTTTGTAACATTTTACAAGCATATCTTCCCATAGGGAAAACATAGAAAGCTGGAGTTTGGTATCCCTGAACTCAGATTTTAATAACACATACTTTAGTAAAGATGGTTTTTAAATTGTGTGTTTGAAAATAACACTTTTAGAAAGTGGCTATTTTCTTGTCCAACTATCTTCTGTGCCTCTGCCTGTTTGTGGATTGACTGTCTGGTTTCAGTGTGACAGAGGATGTGCATTCCCTGTAGACAGCGTCTGGGGGTGGGGGTGGCTTGAGGTGTGCCTGACCCTTCCTGAATGACCCAGCCCTGAGCTGAATAGACCCTGGCTGCATGCAGAGTGGTGGGAGGAGATTTACCTTACACCCGAATGGAGCCCATCTCCCTTGCACAATGCTGTCTCTACCCCGTGTGGTCATGCTGCACCAAGTGAAGGCAGAACTGGTTTGGACTGTGTTCAGAGACCCTTAGATCAAAAACATCAAATACATTTTGGGTTATAAATATATGCCCTAACCCCCCAGTAATTTAGGCTACTTCATGAATCAAGAGGAACCTTTGCCAAGGAGAAGAGCTGAAGAGACTGGAGGTGAAGCGCTGCCCCTTTGCTGTGTGCTGTCTCCGGTTGTCCTGCAGTCGCTGATTCTGCCAAGGAAAGCAAATGGACTGTGCTGTGTACTTTTTCCACCCCCTGCTTAAGAGGAGTCTCCAAAGGGCTGTGTATGCTGGGCTCCTGCTGTAGGAAACTCAGGGACATCAAAGTTTCCAAGTCTTCCTTTACCAACTGCGCTGGGTGTGTGTGCCCTCACCCAGCCCTTCGTGTGCTGCAATCGCTGTGGAGTCTGCAGTGTTAATGGAGGAGGACGCTGAGGGAGTGTCTACTGGTCACCTGTTTCAGGTCTCGCTCCCCCTGTGCATCCCTAAGAGCCGTGACATGCTCCCCCCTAAAGGAAGAACTGCCACAAACCTTTTGCCCGATCACCGCTTCCGGTGCGAGTCCGGGGCCAGGACCTATACCGCCGGAAAGAGGACGTGCTGCAGCAGACTCGGCTGCGAGGCATTGCCTGGCAACCGTGATCCCTCGACGTAGGGAAGCCTTCGTCCATCAAGCCCCGTCCTGCAGGACTTCTGTCGCGGGATAGAGAAGAACGCTGTCCCTTCCCGAAGGAGCTGCCTCGCTTACCCCACACAGTGCCTCCAAGGACTTCACCCCCCACGGTTGGGAGCCCAAGGAATCTTCAGGTCGGTGTTTGCCCTGGGCCGCTCAGAGGTTCTGCGCTGCCAAAGAGCCGTACGAGGCCCTGGCAATCGTGAGCAGGAGCAGGCCCTTGAGGGCAGAGCAGCCCTCTCTTCCCCGCAGACGGTAGTGGTGGTGTCGGCCAACGCCGGAGATCCGTCACACAGTGGAGGAGCGTGAAGGTGCGGAGCAGACGCCGGTCCCAAGCCTAGGTAACGCTCAGTCTCAAGGTCTGAGCCACCACATCGACCCGGAGTGGGTTGGGGGCCTAAGGGATACCGCTGTTTCAGCTAAGGGTAACAGGGCACCATTCTGACCAAGAAAGAGCATGTGAATCACTGAGAAACAACAATGGTGACTGGGGCACCTTTATTTGGAATAACCAGAGTCCGTGTTTCTGTGTGACTAAAAGGATCAGTGGCAACTGGGGCACTGTTAGACAGTTGCAAAGGACATGTGCTTTTACCAACACGCTTAAGGAAGTTCAATGCATTCTTTTATTTGTTTCTGAATACCATATAGCAAACCTGTGACGCATTGATACTACTGCATTTGTCTAAATACAAAAGATATATATATTTTTTACATACCTTCGTGTGGAGTTTCCTTTGTGGTGTGTCTAGAGGGATATTGGTGCATGCTTAAGTGTGTGGTGCGCAAACGCTTTACACATTGCCTCTGGGATAAGCCTGACTGCTCGTGCCAAGCTACCAAGGGGTTGAGCAGGGGTTAACTTCAGAGTGTAACTCCCTCCTTCTGAGATAGTCCCTGGGTGACTCTGATTCTGAGGAAATGCTGCCCGCATCCAACTCTTTGCAGCTGTCCACACGCTGGCCTACCTCCCACCGAAGATGGATACGGGCCTCATTTGAAGAGCCAGATGTATCAAAGGGTTTTATCCATTCTGTGTCTATGGGTAAATTGTTGGGAACATATGGTTAGATTTTCATATTTTATGAAGCAGAGCTACTCGGTCTGTGGCACCAATGTTCTCCTTTTGATTCTAGACAGAGGGTCTGGTGCCGCTGCGATTCTGTTATGTCTCACTTTGCGACCATGGAATGACGTCTGGAGGTGGTTTAGTTCTACGGAGAGATGAGCACACGATGAGTGAGTGTCCGAGCACTATAAAAGGTGCATCCTCGGCTATAGTAGAAATGACCATGCTGCAGAACCAGAAAGAAGATGTCTTTCTTGGAGTCTGTTGGTTCTGGGGTGAGGATGCAAGTTGGGTCTCTGTAACCACATGGCACCTGCCTGTGGTCGCTGTAGCTGCATAGTCATTGGACCGCTGTGGCTGCTCCGGGCCTGCGTCCATGTGTTCTTCACCCCAACAATATTTGCTTCTTTTAATTTGAGGCAAGTTTGTCTGCTATTCTTCCACAGTATTAACGTTTTATATCGACCTGCACGTATATCAACTCCACAATACTGACTACCAACATATCATCAAAATAAGTAAATGTGGAGTTATGGTGTATGTGCACCAATAAATGAGTGTGACTACAAGACCTGTATCTCTGTATCCCTATGGGACCAGTCTTACCATAACTTCAAGAATCAGACTAAAGAAGTCCACCAGGGACCGTATTACAGATGGTGCCCCAGGGGCGCAACGGGCATTTGCGCCCTTCTGCGCGCCCCAGGGGCACTTTGGTATTATAGAAGGGGACGCAGAAGCTTGTGCATTCCCTTCTATAATACCGATAGCGCTGGTGCACTGAAAGCGCCAGCGCTATCAACAGAGGGTGTTCCCTCATTTGCATTGGGGCATGCCCTATGCAAATGAGGGAATTCATTTGAGACTGCGCCCGTGTCTGTAATAAAATATTTCAAAGAAGCCCTCAGGATGCGCACTGACAGTGCGCCATTCATAAGGAGGCGCACTGTCAGTGCGCCTCCTGAGAGCAGCCCTCTGCAGGGGGATCTCTAATCCCCTTTGAAAGTGCAGGTGAGTGCCTCCTGCACTGTGAAAACATGGTGTGGCTGCTCCGTGTTTTCACATGAATCCGCTGCCCTCGGGGCAGTCCAACTTCACGGCTGCCCTGGGGGCAGTGCAAACACCATAATGGAGCGCATTATCACTTTTGAAAGGTGTGTCGGGCGCAAACAGTGATAATGTGTAATACGGCCCCAGGAGGGTTTGTGTAGTGTGGCATGTAAAAATTAAGTGCTTGTTTGAAAGGTATGGTTCAGACTGGGCTGCACTAATTCAAAAGAGGATTTTGAATAGGGATCCAGAGATTTGGTTCTGATGAAAGGCAATTGACCAGTTGTTGGGAAACCTTGGCTGAAATATGTAAGCCTTAGATCTTATCTAAAAACAATCACAAGCGAGTATTTTGAGGACAATGGCTCAAACCTGTCTCTCATCTGCCAACATGTTTCTGCCCAATAATGGTAGTCTAAAATGTCTGGGGCATTCTTCAGGGCTTATGGATTACTCCGGCTAGTTTAAATGGCTCTAATAGTCACTTAATAGAATACTATAAATGGTGTAAGCTATCCTTTTACCCAGGTGAATCACACCTGGAACTGAATCTAGTTTTCTAAACACTCCCTCCATTTTAGGGGATACTGGCTTCCTGGTCACAGAGGGGGTGATGTCCTTTGTAGTCACAAATTCATCAAAAGGTACACCACACAGGTCCACTGGTCCAGAGCGGTTAAGACGTAGGTAACCCTGTGTGGTGTACCTTTTGATGAATGTATGACTACAAAGGACATCACCCCCTTCGTGGGTAGACACATGTTGGCAGATGATTGTCCTCATATACCCGCTCGCAATTGTTTTTAGATGTACCCAATATCCTCATTATTAAAAGTGACAGCCATGGAACATCAAGGTGGTTTTAGCTAATCTGGATCCCGCCTTGTTCAGTGGTTTTTATCTAAGAACTCCCCCCTTCCTTTAAAGTCTTCGAGGAGGTCGAGCTCGCCCCGGTAGCATTGACCTACCAGGGTGGGGATGTGATGCCGATGACGAAGCATGACACTATTATGTGTGTGAGGTTGCCTCTTCCATAATGGACAACTTTCCTCAGATGCGCGGCAGAAGTCATGTGAAGTCCAAACTTTGGATTCCTGATTCTTCCTAGAATATTCAGCAACAACATATTTTCTCTGTTTCTCTTTAGTTTTCTGGTACTACTGTACCTGTTTGTGTGATTTGATATAAATGAGTGTACATCTCCCATTGAGTTGCGTTCACTCCCTTTGATTAGACGGTCAGTGAGCATCCTGCCAGCGGTGTCACAACCGTCAGTACTACAGAGGCACTGCCGGGCAGAGCCCTGCCCTTCCTGCCCAAACATCACAGAAGTCCCTGCTCCTCCTGCCCAAACTTCACTAAGGCTGCTTAAAAATATATTTATATACCTTGCCTATGCATTTCAGGTAGTAATGGCACACATTCCCACCCAGCTGGACTACAAAAATGGTATAGCCTGGGTGCTACCCAAACAACCAATCAACAGGCTTTGACGGGAAGAAATTATGCCCAACTGTAAAGAGGGTACCATATTTGGCCTCTAGCATTATGGAGTCTTCCCTTGATTCCAGCCAACAACTTGGGTTTCCTTCATGGCTCCATGCCCTTTGTTCCCTTCTCCATTGCTTTCCATCTAGGTTTGTGCTCTACAAATACCATCACATACATACAGGATTTTAGCGTTACCTCAATGCTCACGGACAAAAATATGATTTTGTAAGATTTAAATATTTGAGCTGATCCCGTACAGTTATGAGAGAGCGAATTCAATTAAAAGTTGAGTAAAGAACTCGCATTTATACGCTACATCACATTAGTAGGTTGGAAATGACTTTGGTAGAAAATCAAAACACTGTCCTGGACAGTTAAAACAGATTTAAAGTCTCCAGCAGCACAAATGCTGACACATGGCTGAAGCTAATTAAGTGATATTTAAATTCGTGCTCAAATTAGCATCAACACAAGTACCAACTAGAAAGGCTAATTAGAACAGATGCTTCAGTGAGGGTTGATTATGGAAGGGATGAGGGGCAGAAAGAGCTCGCAGAACATTTCAATTAGAAGGTAATAACAATTCCTAGAAACGTGCCCTCTACTACAAAGAGCTAATTATGGGATAAAAGATAAATTGTTTCTGAATGAAATTCTCCTGCTTGGGTTTAGCCTTCATAGAACTGGCTGAATGAACTGCAGTTCCAAAAATCAAGCTTACTTTCAGTATAGAATTGGGGTTTAGATTTGCACCGATCTGGAAATGGTTGCATGAGGGTCTCGAGGGCTCATTTAAAGATCGCAAATAAGCATGGCGGTGATCATTTAAACCTTTGGCCACCACTGATTGACACGTGTCCCATGCTAGGTAGAGAAGCGCGGCCGGGCTAGCTGGGCATTACATAAGACCGTCTGTTCGTATACAAGTGGAGTATGCAGTTCCTAAAATAATCAGAAATGGAAACAGAACAGGCAGTAGGTTGGGAGAGGTATGGGCAGGCAGATCAGGGGTCTCATTGCTCAGGAGCAAGCCCCTTCACACACCCAGATGGGTGTCATGCTTCATCAGTGGACAGCTCCTCATTGGGCTGGCCCTGCAATGCTCAACGGGCCCCTGGAGGGGGCTCTCTACCGGAGAGCTTTTAAAATAAGACACAGTGATAAAGTGTAAGTGGAGGTGCTGTGTGTGTAGATTGGTGTAAGTGTGATATATAAATAACTTAGAGAGACCCTGAAAGTTTAATATGTGGGACCTCTTGTTACAAATAAAAATAAATGGCAGCTGTGTTGGAGACAATGATCCGGTACAGATCACAGGAAAGTGAGATTGTTGGTCAGCACGTTTCGTGCCATGTAAAGTTCCTGCGGATCTGGGCACTTCGTTAGGACCATGTAACCTAATCTACCAATGAATGGGGTTATAGTAGTGGAAATGAGCAACAATGCCCAATCTCAAAAAGTCACCTTCAAAGTATAGGGTAACCCTTATGATATCTAAAATCAGACCCAATTTGAGTTAGTTAATGGCCCATTAGGTGGTGGCAGAGACCACACTAGCTGCGGAGTGAAAGGCATCCGTCACGGTACGAAAGCTGCAGCCCACCCCTCTCTGCCACTGCAGAGGATCAGCATTGCGAGAACCATCAGTGCTAACAGGGTCGGCTTCTCCATTTGGAGCAGAGCAGCGTTGCTGCACTAATTAAAATGCCCCCCATGCCCGAAAGATGAAAAAAAAAGGTTATAAAGTAAATTTATTACCATTTTTTTTTTCATCTGCCCATCCTGAACTGAGCGTCAGGATGGGGGGGGGGGCTGCACCTGCTGAGTGATTGCAGCAGGGAGGAGGGTGGGCTGCCTGGGCACAGGGCACTTCATTTCAAAGTGCGCATGCCCCTTTGGCCGGCCGTCTAACTACGGCCAGCCAGACATGCGCACCTTGAAACCTCTAACTCAACTGTCTTAAGACAGCAGGGTTAGACCAGGCCCACGCCTCCAGTGCCCTCAGGGGCAGCTGGAGAGGCCGCTCCATGCAATACTGGCGCTGCTCTCAGCATGACAGCAGCGACAGATTGGTTAGGTGAATTGTTGAGGGTTCCGCACGAAAAAGAAAACCGAACCAGAGCAATGACGTTTGATCAGTTAAGTGAGTATGGGCCATATGTAGGTAGGCTGTGTTTTGCGATTCTCTAATTGCAATTTTTAGGGAATCGCAATTAGAGAATAGCAAAACGCTATGTAGGTAGGATTAGCAATTTTTTTTGCGAATCCCACCTATTCCTTATTTGCGATTCTCTAATTGAGAATCGCAAATAAGGAATACCTTGCCATTCATTCCTATAGGCCAAAAGGCCCATAGGAATGAATAGGAAGACATTCTCAATTTGCGATTCTCAATTAGAGAATCGCAAATTGAGAATGCAATTTCAAGGTTGCAAGGGTGTCAATAGGACACCCTGTTGCACCCCTGAAATGAGCATGGGTGCACATGTGGCGCACATACATGCCCTAAGGGCATGTATGTGCGCCACATGGCACTTTGAATAATGCAAAAAACTGCATTATTAAAAGAAATCGCAAATTACCATCAACCTGAAGTTGGTGGTAATTTGCGATTCCTTAAGCCAAAATAGCACAACTTGGGTGCTTTCTACATTGCATTTAAGGAATCGCTATTTGGGATTCCTTAACTGCATTTGCAAAATAAGGAATCGCAAATTTTGCGATTCCTTATTTTGCATGTGGGTTGTTGTTCCCTACATAGCATACTGCCCAAATTGCGATCGCAAACGCTGAAATTCTGCGAATTTCAGCCTTTGCGATCGCAATTTGCCTTTCTACATATGGCCCCTGATCTTTATTTTATTTAATGTGTCAACCACCAACCACCCATGTGCCTGCCCGACCACTCTCTAGTGTTGCCCGCCGCGACGGAGTGCTAAAGCAGCTGGGTGTTGCGCGATGAACTCCTCTTTCCCCAACTTTGACTCAACGTGGTGCATGTGTCTTCTGCAACATCCTTTAACTATTGTGCCACCGACCAGGTTGGAACTCTATCGGTCAAAGTCCCCCGACAGCCTTTTTACTGACTAACCACATCACATCTGAGCCTTCATGTCCCAATCAAGCGCTCTCTTTATACCGGTTCACTGGGCACCTTATACCCTGGTTTAAAGGAAAACACCTTCAGTTACAAGTTCAAATAGCTCTCAAGAACTGAGAAGCAGGAGACGTCGCAATTCCTGGACCTTTGTTCATGTTCCGTAGTGTTCGCTGCTATCGGTCTCCACGTGCCACCTTTTCACTCTCCGTCCTGCTTAGGAGGGCAATATTTTGATGTACCATATCCTAGGAAACTATGGAACTTATTTACAAGGGGATATCGCCACCAGCGCGTCACTTTTAGTGACGTTGAATGAATGAATGGGTTTATTTGTAAAGCGCAGCGTTCACTCCAAGGAGCATCTTGGCACTAGCGGAAAGGACCTAGGAGATCTGTGGTAGGGAGAGGTTAAGCTAACATATGAAATTGGTGTCAGATGAGAGATAGCACAGTGTGGCCTGGGGCAGCAAAGATCCAGGTTTTTAGCAGTTTTTTGAACATAGGTTCAGATTGTGCAAGTCTCAACTGGGAGGGCAAGGTATTCCAGGCTTTCGTTCCCGGGACAGCCATTGCCTTCCCCCCTCTGGATTTCAGACGGAAGGTAGGGAATGCTAAAATGTTTCCAGAGGTTGACCGTAAGAGGCATTGGGTGGTATATGGACTCATTCTGGACCTTAGGTACCTTGGTCCCGTTGCCCTGGTGGCCTTGTCGATGATTATTAGAATTTTGAAAAGGATCCTTTTGTGAATCGGTAGCAAGTGCAAGGTTCTAAGTGCTGCTGCTGAAGAAGAACCCTTAGGTCGCCAGTGCAAGGTTCTAAGTGCAGCTACTGAAGAAGAACCCTTAGGTCGCCAGTGCAAGGTTCTAAGTGCTGCTGCTGAAGAAGAACCCTTAGGTAGCCAGTGCAAGGTTCTAAGTACTGCTGCTGAAGAAGAACCCTTAGGTAGCCAGTGCAAGGTTCTAAGTGCTGCTGCTGAAGAAGACCCCTAAGGTAGCCAGTGCAACGTTCTAAGTGCTGCTGCTGAAGAAGAACCCTTAGGTAGCCAGTGCAAGGTTCTAAGTGCTGCTGCTGAAGAAGAACCCTTAGGTAGCCAGTGCAAGGTTCTAAGTGCTGCTGCTGAAGAAGAACCCTTAGGTAGCCAGTGCAAGGTTCTAAGTGCTGCTGCTGAAGAAGAACCCTTAGGTAGCCAGTGCAAGGTTCTAAGTGCTGCTGCTGAAGAAGAACCCTTAGGTAGCCAGTGCAAGGTTCTAAGTGCTGCTGCTGAAGAAGAACCCTTAGGTTGCTTGAGTGCTAACCTAGCTGCCGCGTTCTGGACTACCTGTAATCTTTTCAGAACAGTCTTTTTAGCTCCTGCTTACAGGCTGTTGCAGTAATCCAGGCGGGACAGGATCAATGCTAGGGCGACTGCCTTCCTAGCGCTCATAGGAAGTCGATCGAGGAATTTTCTCAGGATCTTTATCGTGTGGAAACACAAACCTGCCACGGCAAAAGCTTGCTTGTGGAAAGATAGTGTGGGTTCATTCTGGTGGCAATATCCGCTTCTCCTTATTTGCAATGCGGCATTAAGGCACTTAACCTGGCTTAACGCCGTGTTGTAAATAAGGCCCCTTTTACGCTTCACTTAGTGTGAAAGGGGCGAGCAATGGGTGTTGCAGTGGGCGTTCCGCCGCAACACCCATTGCTTTTTGATGCTGCCCCATATGTACAAGGATGAGGAAGCGCCAAAAACTAAGGCCAGATGAAACCTGATTAGGATGGCGATACGAGGAGAAATCATTAATTTCTCCTCATATTTTGCTCTTTGCATGTGCGCTGTACTTTGCAGCACACATGGATCAGAAATCGCCTTTCATGATTGTTTATGCGCAGGAAGGTCTCCCTTCATGTTTATAAACAATTGCCCCGGCAGCGCAGGCACCCATGCAACATGGCACAAGGGTGCCCGCATTGGCGCTAGGCAATTTTTTTAGCGACAGCGCTAGGGGAAATACAGGGGTGCCACGTATTTTTGAGAACATGGCACATCCCTGCATTTAATTTTTTTTTACCAATTTTGACGTAACACAGCACTTCGACATTTTATTGTAAATATCCCCCAATGTGTGGAATATGAGTCTGTGAGGAAAGTTATGGTGGTCAAATAAATACCAATACTTATTAACAAGATGGAGTAAATGCACCTTTTGTGACCAGCTGGACGACAAAGAGGTGAAAGCTCATTCTGACCACAATAAGCCTCCCATTTCCTTTGCACTAGTGACTAGTGTCACACTAAGGATTCATCTCCCATTTGCCTAAGCAGCAAAGGAAGTTCTGACCAAAGGGTTAGAGTTCCTTTTACTGACCTCGCCTTCTTTTCGAGACTGAAGCTTTACCTGAGCTGTGGAAGGGGAGGGGTCTCCCAATAAAATCTTCCAATCTCCAGATAAAGAATAGCTGAGTTTGAAATGAGTCTCATTCTGGGGAGATGGAAGGCGAGATCAACAAGGAAATGTGTATACCTCCCCCCAGGAGAAGGTCCTCAGGCCTAGGAGTGGGGTGAAGAGGGTCCATAAGAAAGTAATTGAGATGAGGGCTCTGCTTCAACATCTCTGAATCCTCATCTATAACTACTATTCCTGTGATAACAATGTGGCTTCCTCCAAAGCCGCAGGTGTGTCGGCTGGAGTTGAAGCCGCGTAAAATGGCGGTGAAGTGTCAGTGTCAAGCTTCCACTGAAGACACAGACCTGCCCCCAACTCTCCCTGGAAATACTGAGAGTGCAATACCTCACAGAGAAGGAGGGGAACATGCAGAACAAAGAGAAGACACAGGAGACCTTGCTGTTGCAGAGCGGTATCAACAAAACCCAGGGTAGAATAGCAACTGCTTATGGAGTTTCCAGACACGTGCTCTCAGATGGTATGTGGACCAAAGGCTGAATGACTTTGAGAAGAGCTAGAGGCTGGAGAGCAGTTAGGATTATTATATACTAAAGGTAGTGAGACCTGAACTCCAACAGTACTCAGAAGTTTACCTGCACCCTGGAAGGGAAATGTAGTCATGAGAGCAGACAACGACCCGGATACTTGTGTTTCTCCCCATGATGACCGGGCAGTGGAGACCAAAGAGCAGCAGCAGAAGTCTGTGCTCCACATCACAAGGAGACAAATAGAAACAAGACACATGGAGGGGTCTGAAAAGTGCCCACATGAGAGAACAGCAAAGGGGAAAAGTAACAAAGGTGAGGGATGCAGAATCAAGAGGGCGAACTGACCGAAGCGGAGAGTCGATGCGACTACAAGTCGATGCCAAGCAAGCGGCTCTGTGTGCCATGAGATAATGTATGCTGACACTAGTGACTCGGAAATACATTACAGCTGAAAGCGCCCACCCACGCAATATTTAACAGTTTCATCTTCTGATCCTTCATTACCCAGTCTTTCACAGCTTTCATTCTCTCCCCTGACGAGCTTGATGATTGTGCTATTAGAAATTCATAGAACACGGGGCGTGGCTTGCGCGCCGCTGCGAGATGGCGGACTGCGCTTGAGCTCTGTGCCGAGCGAGGGCCGACGGAGGTTTAGCTGCCGCTTTGGACTGCCCCGTACATTTCAGAAGTTGGCCTCATGTTTATGACGCTGCCGAGTGTGTTATGAGGGAGGTTTCCTGTATTTTGAAGCTGCCGGCGACCACATTTCGGACGTCTTTAGGTGGCGCTCGGTGTTTTCCAAGTGGCCGCCATTTTGACTCCTCACTGGCGGAGATGTTTTTTCTCCTCAGCACGACGACGTTACTGCTACAGACTTGCCAGGAATGAGGACAAACAAGAGCTGGTGACGTTTTTCACACTTTATAAGGCTATATTGATTTTTTCTTTCCTCCTGTTGCATTGCTGCCTATTGTGAGAATATTTTTGGTTTTCTTCTAATATACCTCTCGTCAGAGCACCGCCAATGCCTTTATATGGTGCTTCTTTGCTTTATGTTTCCCTGCTTCTTGGCTGTTTCTGGATGTCGGAAGGCGTCCTCTTGGTACCTGCAGGGCATGATATTTTTGTGAGGAGGTTCCTTTCCCTGACCTTGTAAGCCCGCCGTTATTATTGTCCTGTTCTTTTTGCTGAGAGTGCGCTCTCCATTTTTGCTCGTTTCCTTATTGCACATTGAGTTTTTCTACATCCTCTGGCATTTCCTTTCCTTAATCTATCTGAAGGGGTGTATTTTGCTCCTGCTGAGGTGGTGTGCTCTATGGCTGCGAATATGGGCCCGTCACCATATGCTAAAGACGCAAAGGACTCTAAAGCGTCTCTTAAGAGGTCCAAGCAGGTATCCCCTACACCTGAGTCTGCTCAAAAGGACCCCAACTCCACTCTTGAGACTATCCTGACGCGCCTTAATGAGGTCTATGAAATTGCGCAGTCTACCAAGACTAACACAGATTTACTGCAAGTGGAGGTGTTAGCCATCAGGAATGATTTCAAGGCCCTTTCCCTTCGTGTTTCAGACACAGAAGCACGTATTAGTGGCGCAGAGGATTCCATGCAAAAGCAATCTAGATCTCTCTGCCAGTTAGAACGCTCAATGGCAGCATTGCGGAAAGACCTCACTGAACAAGAGGATCGTAACCGCAGATCTAATCTGCGCATTTTTGGTCTTCCGGAGGATGTTGAGAAAGATGCATCTTCTATGATTGATTTCCTTTATCAATGGATTCCTTCTACGCTGCAAATTTCATTCCAAAGAGATTTTGAGCTGGAACGTGCACACCGTGTTCCCACCTTTCGCCCTAAGTCTGCTACGCAACCAAGAGCGATAATTTTTAAGCCACTGCGCCATCAGCATACAGAACAAATTCTGGCTCATATGCGGAAGGTTAGAGTTGTCTCTTGGAATGGCCATCGCATTTCAATTTCTCAAGACTTTGCCAGAGACACGGTAATAAGGAGGAAGGGCTTTCTTAATCTCCGGAAGCGTCTATCTGAGATGAATATCCCCTTCTCCTTTGCTGGCCCTTCAAAATTCCGCATTACTTTTAAAGGTCGCTCCAGAATCTTCGATGAACCTGCTGAATTGGCCTCGTTTTTGGATAATCAGATGGAGCTACAGATGGAACTTCAAATGGAGGCCTCGCATGATCCTGGTTCCTCTGGCACCTGATGCGGTTATACATACTGCAATGAGTTTTCTTCTTTGTCAGATCTATTAAGTTTAGTCGCTTTTAGATCTGCGCGGTGGTCCTAGTGTCCATTGTTCTTGGTGTGTTTTTGTCGTCTTTTGGTGCTCCCTTCCTATCGTTATGGTGTAGTGGTCTTTTATTGTCGTTAGTTCTACTGTATGAATCTTCCAATATTTCGTGGTAGTGTTTCTTGATGGTTTGACTTCACTCCTGCTCGCTTATCGTCCTTATTACACTTTTCCTTCCCAGTTTGTCTTTCGACATATTAGGTCCTGGTCCGTTTCTTATCCCATTGTATGACTTCTTTATTTTCTTCGAATTTTTGTGTGAGACTTGGTCTTTTCTCTCTTTGTTTTTGGTCTTTCTGCCTGATGGTCGTCTTTTGTTGTCTCGTATCTATGGAGTACGCCATTGTTTATTAATGTATTGGTGTATAGATTGGTTACATATTTGATTCATAGATGTTTATTAGATGCTTATTAATTGCTATAATTAGAGTTAATCTTTTTTTTTTTCTGTATAGTTAGTGTTTATATCTATTTCACTGCTATATCATTGATTGGTTTGTTTATTTATTATTATTAATTGTCTTTTTCGACTAGGTCGGAATTCTATAGCTGTATTGTAATTGATAGGCTTATGTTTCTTTACTTCCATGTTCATATGTTTAAGATATTCTCGCCTCTTTTAGTTAAATTGAGTGTAACGGGTTCTATATATTTGTGGACAGTTATCTATAAGCTTATCTATAGATTTTACATATTTATATATAGTCTCATTTCTCTTATTTATCTGCCATAGGGCTTCATTGATTGTTATATTGATCTGTTACGACATGCCGTTCTCTACTATGTTTCACTTATGTTCCTCATAATGTACCATATAGTATGCTTTGGAATGTATTTCTTTCTCTTTATTCTCTTTTGCTCTTCATGGTGTCTGCTTTGGTTTCGCTCTACCTAATAGTGATGATAGCTTTTAGCTCATTTTTCATCAGCTCTTATTGATTGCATTTGTTTTTTCTCTCTTTTCTGCTTTTTCCACTTTTTTATGATCTATTATAGGTGTTACCTATTTATCAACTTGGTTAAAACATGTCGCCTTTATAGACTTACATGTTGTTCTGTTTCTAGAATACTATAATTAATTCTAGTTCATATCTTTTAGATAGTTCTTCTTTTTAAATACGCATAATCAGCTATGTACTGTTTTGGGGCTATTTATGCTGATGGTTTTTATTCCTCATGTTGGTCCCCTTGCTCATTTTCCCATGTTCCCCCTTGTATGAATTTGGTCTTTTTCAGACCTTCCTTGTGGGCCCTTCTCTCTCTTTTTCTATTTATTTTCTTGCTTTCTTTTTCCTCTTCTTTCTCCTTTTCTCTTCGGATTTCCTCCTTGGATTCTCCCTGTTTCGTGTTGGTGTCTAGTGTCTGGTGGCGAGTTTTCTTGGATGTTGTAGTTCATATATCATATATGAAATATCTTTTTCTCCTGTTAATGGCTCTATGTCTGGATTGAATATACTTTCCCTTAATGTTAAAGGGTTAAATCACCCAGTTAAAAGGTCAAAGATTTTAGACTACTGCAAATCTCTTTCTTCGGATCTAGTCCTTTTTCAAGAGACAAAGGTCTCTGCCAAGGAGGCGTTATTTCTGAAGAAAGAATGGGTTTCTGATGTTGCTTGTTCAGATGCTTGTGGTAAAAGAAATGGGGTAATTACTTTAGTTTCTAAACATTCTGGATTGTCTATCGTTTCCTCTGAACAGGATACAGAGGGACGTTGGTTACTATCTAAGGTGTCCGATGGTAATGCTGATCTCTTTGTCATGAATATTTATGCCCCTAACAAGGATGATCCGTCTTTTTGGAAAACAATCACCAAAAAGCTAAATGACACACCTCATTCTGGCAATCTTATTGTAGGTGGAGACTTTAATTTACCAATGGATCCTATCTTGGATAGAAATTCTGCCTTTAACTTTTGTCCCCCTCAAGCACATAAACAAATGATTAATATGTGTTCTCTGATCCATCTTCAGGATGTCTGGCGTCTTCATAATCCCACTGGCAGTGACTTCTCCTTTTTTTCTTCCCCTCATTCGTCCTTTTCACGCATTGATTATCTTTTGGTTCACTCCTCTCTTGTTCAATCTTCCTCTTCTCCGCTTATTCACCCTATTTTAATTTCAGACCATGCCGCGGTGACTTTCACACTTATGTCTTTTGCTCCTAAGGCAAGATCTCGATCGTGGAGACTAAACACAGAAATTTTACATGATGATTCCCAGGTTCGAGAGTTTTCCAATGACATTGAGACGTTTTTCCTTGAGAATGTTGGGTCAGTCAGCTCCCCTGTTGTTCTCTGGGACTCTTTTAAATGCACTTTCCGTGGTCAGGTCATTAAATGTATGTCAAGGAGAAACGCTGCCATTAAAAAGGAGCTCACGGTCTTAGCAGATGAGATTAAACGTCAGGAATCTCTTTTTCGACATTCTAAGGATAAGTAATGCCTACAATCTATTAAGAATTTAAAATATACGTACAATACTATAGTCACTAAGAGAGCTCATATTGGCCTTCAGGCTCAGAAATCTAAGAAGTTGCTGTTAAAAAATCGTGCGGGCAAGATTCTTGCAGCTACATTAAAGTTCCAGCAATCTTCTTATAAATCTTCCCAAATCTCTTCTATTACTGACCATCTTGGTAAGAAAAAATTTCAGACTGAAGAAATTCTTGAGGTCTTTCGCGATTTCTATAATAATTTATATACCCCCTCTACTCAAGCTTCTTTTGAACAATGCCAGGAGTTCTTGAAGACAGTTCCTTTGAAAGCTGTATCGGAGGAAGATAATAACTCATTGAATGGCCCGATTACCTCTGACGAAATTATTTCTGCGATTAAAGCTACTCGCTCCGGTAAGGCTCCAGGTCCTGATGGATATCCTATTTTGTTTTATAAAACCTTTATTTCTGTGATTGTTCCGAAACTTCAATCCGTCTTTGATGCTTTTATTAAAAATGGTTCTGTGTCTGGTTCCCCTGCTGATGCTACTATTGTAGTAATCCCCAAAGAAGGGAAAGATCATTCAGACCCCAAAAATATTCGTCCTATTTCCCTTCTTAACATGGAAGCTAAGATTTTTGCTAAAATCTTAGCTAAACGCTTAGAATCCTTTATTCCTCAATTGGTTCATCCTTCCCAAACAGGTTTTGTAAAGGGGCGTCTTGCACGTGATAATATCCGTACTTTTTGTCACATTCTCGGTTCCGCCAAGCGATCCAATCTTCCGGCGGCGGCCTTGGCCCTTGATGCTGAAAAGGCCTTTGATAAGGTCTCTTGGCCTTTTTTACGAGCTGTTTTATGTGCACATAACCTTGGTGATTTCTTTATCCGTATGGTTATGTCTCTTTACTCCCGACCTAGAGCTAACATAAGAGTGAATGGAGCTACGTCGTCCTTTTTTAACCTTCGCCAGGGTACTAGACAAGGTTGTCCTTTGTCTCCTCTTTTATTTTTGTTGTCCATTGATCTTCTTCTCAGAATGATTGACGTACATCCAGACATTAAGGGGTTCTCTTTTGGATCTCATCAGATAAAAACAGCTGCTTATGCTGATGATGTTCTCATTTTCTCGGACGATATTGCACTGGCCATCCCTGCTATTTCTGATATGATTTCTATTTTGTCAAAGGTTTCAGGATATACCCTGAACAAAGATAAGACAGAGATGTTCCCCCTAAATGCTTACTGTTTCTCCTCTCATATGGGTTCGGCGGGCTTTAAGTGGCAATCTAAGCAACTAAAATATCTGGGTATTTATTTTTGTTCCACCCTTTATGCTACGGTTACTTATAATGAATCTCAAACTATTCTTAAGGTGCGAAGTCTTTTAGAAAATTGGTCTCCGAAGCATATTTCTTGGTGGGGCCGACTCCAAACTCTTAAAATGATGATAACACCTATTGTTAATTTTGTTTCTTCTATGCTTCCGGTAAAGCTCTCTGATGCCTTTTTTCACGAACTTGATTTACTTACTTCCAAATTTTTATGGAATGACAAAAGGGCTAGAATTGCCTATAAATTCTTGCGGAAATCCTACGATATGGGAGGATGTAATCTTCCTGATTGGGGGAAATATCAATCTGCTTTTCTGGCTTCTCAGGGTGCGCTCTGGTTTTCCTCTCCCTCTATTCATGTTCTAGCTTGGTTGCTAATAGAACAGGAATTGGCCTCCCCTCTGCCGACTGCCTCTTTTTTAACCACGAATACCCTTTCTATTCCATTCTCTAGATCTATTATTTTAGACACTATTGCTGCGGTTCGCAAGGTTGATAAGAGAGTGGCGATTCCACTGCATAAAACTAGATGGTCATCTATTTGGTGGAATTCCAAAATTAAAATTAATATTGATCCAGAGTTGATGTCTTATTGGTCTGGGAAAGGTATCTCACTTGTTAAACATTTTTATGATTCCAACAATGATCCTCTCCCTTTCTCTACCCTGGCTCAACAATTTTCTTTATCTAATTTAGATTTTTATACCTTTCTTAAGATAAAGGTAGCACTTGCTAAAGTACACCTTCATCCTTCTTCCCCTACGATTACGCTTTTTCAACTATGGATTAGGTCTGGTCATGTAGCATCTAGGATTTATACATTTTTGTCGTCTTCTACACTTCCTTCGCAAACTGTTGCACAGCAAAAATGGCTGCATCATTTCGATCATGGTGTTACCGATCATATTTCTTCAGACACTTGGCAAGATATTGGTAAGCTCTCTCTTCGTAATAAAATCGCCCCCTCATTAATGCAATCTAAGTTTTTCTCTATTAATCTTCTTCACTGGACTCCCACTCGTTTATATTCGTTAAATCTCAAAGAAGACAATCGATGTTGGAGTTGTGGTCTTGCACCAAGCGATTTTCAGCATATGTTCTTTGATTGCTCTCTTCTCCAACCCTTTTGGGGTTTAATTCACAAACACCTCATGATTATCTTTAATATCAAGTTTCAACTCTCTTTTCCATTAATTCTTTTAGGCCCGTTGGTGGCATCGGTCCCTTTGCCTTTAGATTCCATGGAATTACAACTGTTGGATCTTTTACTAACTATTGCAGTCAAAGTAATTCTCATGGAGTGGAAATCTTTTTCTTCAGTTTCTTACCATACTTGGTGGGCATGGGTTTCCTTTTTACGAAGTGCTCATACGTCAGTTGATCACGCTCATTTCTCTCCTTCTATATCTAATGGTGTGTGGAAGGCTCTAGATACTTACATGGAAATGGCCTCAGAGGGGTTGGTGGAACAATATCCTTTTGATTTGTCTGGTTAATGTTGTCTTGGGTGTTGGGTGAATCCTTTGGAAATCCTTTTCTCTTCTTTCACTTCGTCTTGTCTTTCTTCATCTTTATCTTACTTTTTCCGTCTTTGCTTTCTTCCTTTCTTTCATTTCATCCCTAAATTAATATCTGATGGTGATACTTTTGATAATCACTTCTCCCGGTTATCAATTGCTTCTTCTCTAATTAACTTATTTCTCTGATATTTACAGTTTAATGAATTTTAAGGTGATATTTTTTATTGTTTAACCTCAATCTACCATATTGTGTGTTTTAGCTGATATCAATTGTATCACTTTTGCTTGTATACTACGTTTTCATTTGCTCCTTTAAAATAATAAATTCTTTTGAAATCAAAAAAAAGAAATTCATAGAACACTTGCACTCTATAATGAACAAATGTTCACATGATTTAATGTTACACATAGTAGAAGAACTGGCCAGAACTAGAGGAGGAATTGTCCCAAAAAATACAAACAACTGAATGGGGCAAAATGTAGAGGACATTAACAAAAAACTGGAGGGATACCCAAGAGAGATGAAGGAAAGAAAGGTGCAGACATCTGATAAGGACACAATAGCTTATGAACCTGAAGAGTTTATACCTGGGCTGCCGGAAATGCCCAGAAAAAATAATCTCAATGATGACATGTTGGAAATGTGTCCTTTTTGCAGGGTCACCTTGCATTTATTTTTGCCTTTTTTCTGGACCCAATCTTAGCTGGCTATAGAACTCTGTGCACTTTACCTCTGCTAACCAATGGTAATATGCTTGTGCTCCTCCTTTCAACATGGTAACATTGGTATACACCTGATTGGTTTATTTAATTTGCCTACATGCCCTTATTATATGGTACCAAGTGTACTCAGGGCCTTTAGACTAAACACTACCCGTGGACTGCAACACTCATTGTGGCGTTCACTGCGATTGTAAAGCTTATCTCCAGGCCCACCATTGGAGCTTGGCTGGGGAGTATTAAACTAATTCAACCTCTCAAAATAAACCCTTTTTGAAAGGCCTAAACTTTCCTTTTAAATATTAATAAGTGACCCCTAAGAAGTAGGCCCCATTGTCCATAAATTGAAAAGGTTAAAGTGCCAATAAGGGATTTTATTTGAAAGAAGCTATTTAGTTGTATATTTCAAAAGAAATTAATTAACAGGTGTATTTCAAAATTAACACCAAGGAAGTTATCAATCTACTGATCTAATCGTCAAATATAAAGAGAACACACACGGGAATTGTTTTTTGTGAAATAAACACAAATCTTTTTATGTATAAATCGAGGTAAAAAGGAGTACAAGTAAACCATTGGTTTGAGCAATAAATCATGAAAAAAGGGGGTTACATTAAATCCACATTTCATCAAAAAACATCTATTTCAGTAAAATTAGACAGAGATATATCTCATTCATGAGAAAATAATCAGCTGTATATAGCAGATATTATGAAAATAGATGATGGAGTCGACGTTTCGGTCTTGGATGGCATCAGTCCGTTAGACCATCTTCAGGACAGTTATTATTGCATATGAAAGACTCTTCATGAATCATGGATGTCACATGATACTCATTTTAAATCGTGGAAGAAGCGTGTCTAGCTGATACGGATATTTTTCAGATCTCTGACAGCAAAAATATATACAGGAGAAAGTCCTTCCTCGTATGATTTCAAGAATGTCTTGTAGAGAGCTGGACGCGCAAGGGTCTATCCAGGTGACCACAACATTGCCCCCACCTACCTCAAAAACTGCATCAACCTCTACAAACCAACCAGACACCTCCGCTCAGCTGGACTCCTACTCACATGCATCCCCGGCATACGTAGAACCAGAGCTGGCAGTCGGGCCTTCTTCTTTGTCATTCCCAAAGTCTGGAACAACCTGCCCCTGTGCATCAGGGCAACCTCCTCAGTTCTTGAATTTCACAAGAAACTGAAGACCTGCCTCTTCACTTAGGCATTTTGCAATATTTTCTGCCTCAGTTCTTGCCTTCAGCGCTGGGATACCCTCTCGGATGAGTCATGCGCTCTACAAATACAAATAATGTAACAAAACATAACAAAACCTAACAAAACATAATAGAACATAACAAAACAAAACAAAAACATAAAATGTGAAACAACAAAACATAAAACCTAACCAAACATAACAAAACATTGAACATAAACATAAAACATAAAAAAACGAATTACAACAAAACATAAAGCATAATGTAAACCAGTAATGATGATCAAGCGGTGACAGCAAAACACAAGAAAACAACAAAAACAAAGAGATAGGCATGCATCCCTGTAACAATTGTGTATGCAGCTTTAATGTGATTAAAATGAACCACGTAATCATCGCCCTAGTGGAAAAAATACATTAAAGCATAGCACCAAAGACGAATCACAAAAATTGCAAATGCTCGTTGAAATGTCTTTGTGCACTTCTTTACGTAGGGAAAACAGAATGTAAAATAAAGGTTAGATTGAGGTAACATAAGATCAAGACACGAACGAAGAAGCAAAAATCTGTCCTGACAACTCATTACAATGAACATGGACATAACATCAGCCAAATACAGTATCAGGTGTTGCAGGACAATAAAGAGGAACACATTCACACAATACTTTCACAGAGTTAAATGAATTGGAGTAAAGAATTGAAGACTCTTTACCCAAGGGGGTTGAATGATCGACTCAAGATATCTTGCTGCTTGTGAGAATCTACAATGAAGGCAATTGATTCAGACTATGCTGAAACAGCAGGTACTTATTTTTGCTACTCATTTTAAATTTATGTAATTTTTTTTCAGAGTAATGCAGAATGAGATGTTATTACATAACATATGTGGACATTAGCATTTGGCAGCATTCTTTTTTCTTGGGGTAACACTGATTTGCATGAATAATTATTTATGGATAGGGAGATCAATTTCTAGTTGACTATTTAGTTTGACATTCTCAACGCAGTGCCATCATTACAGACTTAACAGGATAAGGCATTTCTCATTACAACACCAGGACACCAGATTACTTCTATGTGTTCTTAATTGTTTCACGATGGCCCAGTAACGTCATCATCACTGAGCCTGTACCCCAGCAATATCTCTTTCTCAGATAAGGGAGATACTTTGAGATCAATCCTTGAGTCTTCATCCACCCATCTGTTCCTGCAGTAGGTTACTTATAACAATTTATTATTTGATTCACCACAATTGTCTATGCTTGCTGATTCTTCCAACATACTGGGATAGTAATGTAACGCAGCATAACAGCTAGTATTGCTATTGGCAGTGTAATGAGTCAAACGTCAGTTCAGCTCAACTGGGGAATCATTTCTTGACAAATCTGTGTAGGATAGAAATTAGTGAGACATGAATATTAACATATATTATTGTCTTATGATTGGGGGTAATGGCATTGAATTGAAACTGCATTCATGTACTGCTTAATACTACTCGTGAGGTAATTATTGAGCTGATGTATGGTAAACTTAAGTGAGGACATAAGATATGTGGTACAGGCTTTCCAGCCTACGAGAGAGTGTGTTGAAAGCATTCAGGGCACCATCCATAGTACCCAATCTCTTCTCACTGTTAATTAGAACTGAAATCCTGGCATGCAGCTATTGAGTGAGCAGAGTCAATATAAGGCCCACAGTGACTTTAAAATAAAGAAAGACTAGCCGATGAAGCAAGGCTAGAGAGGATGGCCTATGAAGACAACGCCCCAAACAGAGAAGCAGGCGCTTGAACTAGAGGCCCTGAGAGTGATTGTTCTGACATCTCCAGTAGTGGCAGAACCCACTCCTCGTATCCCAAAGGAAAAATTATTTAAGGTGGTCTGTGTGGGAAAACATAAACTTGACTACGTTATTTCTCCTGAACTTGGCTATTCATGAAGACTGTAGACCAGTAGCCCTTTGAGGAGAGGGCTAAGCCCAAGAGTACACTGTCTAGAAAAGGAACTGATGTCATTTTAGGTCGGGTGTTGCCAACCTTTTTCTGTAATAAGAGCTACTTATGTTCAATGAAAATGATCCAGAGTTAGTAATATTTTTGGTGTTGTATTCGTGACCACATCAGGCAAGATTACATTAGTGGACACCTCATGCAAGATGACCAACAGTGAACACCTGAGAGCCTCGTGCAGGACATATAAACAATTGTTAGCTGAAATACCACTGCAGGCATCCTCCCTAAATAGAATAGAGATGGATGCCTCTATAACTGCCAACAAAATATGTCAAGAAATTCACAATCTGGCAAAAGGTAGAACACCGTGTACTGGCAGATTGCCATTGGAATTCTAATAGTTGTACCCTGAATTACTGAACCCCACACTGGCTTCACTATGCAAAACGACTATCGTGGTTGGTGGTTTTTCCTCCCTTGAGGAGGCCCTAATTGTCTCTGTACCTAAGGCTGGTCGAGATCCCACAAGTATTTCCTCCCACTGGTCACTGGCAATGTTGACTATAAAATCTTTAGAAAATTGAGATCTTGGCAAGGATGCCCACTGCCTCCCTGCTTTTCGATCTTGCCATGGAGCCTGTAGCTGTTAAGATGCACCTCAAAGGGGCCTAGCGGGCCATCCCTCTGTCTGACAACACCCGCGTCATGTCACTCTACGCAGATGATATGTTACTTTACAATAAAGATGTCAGTTCTAATCATGGCGATATAAGGCACACCCTCCAGGTGTCTGGCAGGGCTTCAGGGCTACAGGTCAACTGGACCAAGTCTTGTTTATTCCTCTCTGTCCTGATACTCCCGATGTACAGCTTGACCTGAGAGGGGTTGTACTCAGCTGGGAAGCTGTCTCTTTCCGCTACTTGGGGATGAGAATCTATCATTCTGAGTGGGTTCTACTTAAAGGGAATCCCACCAAGGCAGGGGCAGCATTGAGAAGTCAAATAATTTTCTGGACAACCCTTCCGCTATCTGTTGCGGGCTGCAGTACATTGTCCAAGATGCGAATTCTTCCTTGCCTTTTATATTTTTTTGTCAGCCTCCCATTCTAACTGCCTAGGAAGTTGTCCCGAGACCTTGACATGCTACTTGAAGACCTCATATGGCTCAAAAGCTGCCACAGAGTGGCATTAGCCAAGCTGCAGCAACTGACAGATAAGGGCGGGTAGGGGCCCACTACTATCTGGTGGCCCAGTTACAGTCGCTGTGCCATTGGCTGTCAGGTTGATATATGGATGACATTTGCTCTGCACAGGGCTCACTTCGGCTTGAAGGGCTCTGTGGGACCTTTCTACCTTCTGCTAAATTTGAACCTTGTCAGTCACGGCTGCCGCATGCGGCCCTAGCAATGCTTTCGTAGCAGCTTGCAACTTACGACAACGTATTATGAGTCAGCCATCCCCTTCCTGGGCCTCCCAAAATACAGAGTATTTCTATTTACTGTAGACGTGAGGCACTGAAGCTCCACGGGTCTCAACACTGTAGACGTGCTTCAAGGAGGTCAGCTCCGACACAATCGGAGCAAAGATTAACATCGACAAGGCCCAGTTCTTAACTCAGAGAATCATGATTAATGCTCACTAGACCATACGAAATACCACTACCATAGAACCTCAAACACATGCTCTTATACAATCACAGTGGGTAGTTGTTGTAGACTTGTAAGCTGGATCACCAAGGTGTTGGGAGAGCACACGCAGGTTTCCCTACAGAGATTGGGTGACGTAAGGCCTGAGCTACAGAGAATCTTACATGATATATACTGGGATGATGCAACACTTGCTTATCCGTATAATGTCTCTTGCAATGCTAGATTCAAATATATACAACTCAGTATCTTACACAGAGCCTACCTCACCCTGGATTGGATCAACAAGGTCTTCCCGGCTGCTAATGCTTCTCGCCTCACTGCTGTAACCCTGCTGCGGATCTCCTGCCCATACTGTCTACCCGCTCTTAGTTGATGAACTACTGGGCCGCCATCACTGGCACCCTCACTGCAATCACCGGCTGCCCAAACCTAGACAGCTGGGGATCTTTGCGCTTTTGGCCAATTTAAATGAACCAAGAAGAACAAGCTGATCACCCTCTTCCTTCGAGCTTGCACCACTATAAGTTAGATGAGCCATAACAATGAGGTGCAAGTCTGACACCCCCTTCGGTATCCACCTGGCTCAGTCCACGATAAAATGGGCCGAGAGCAAAGCTACTAGAAGTGAAAAAGTCAAGAGTCTTAAGAAATGCCCCATATGCAGTGGCTGGGATGACCTACTACACAGATTTAAGGCTAACACAAAAGACAGTTCCCTTCCAGCATGGCAGACCTGCGAGGGTGCCAGATGCCCTTCATATAGCGCTAGACAAGTAGCCTGGTGTTTCACGCCTACAGTTACTGCACAGATTGCACACTAGCGTAAAAGGCGAACTACCCGCTGGACCATTACACTGTGACTCCTCAATGTTTCAACTACTTTTATGTCACAACTTGTTACTTATACCCCCCTGTCTGTATTGTGACTTGTTTTTCATTATTCGTCGTAGCACAAGACCTCATTCATGGCATCACATCTTGCTGCATATACATGGTGATCCTTCTTATGTCGGTTGGATACGGGCATCATTGCTTTACTACTGCTCTGTATATACTACAGACTTGTACTATGTTTGTTTTTTCAAAATGTTAATAAAATGATTTTTTAAAATGCAGGACTGCCAGTAGTAATGTAAACTAGGCGTTTATCAATTTGGAATGCCTGTACATGGATAATGCATAAAGGCCATCGCTACAATGCCCCTGGCACCAAGGTAATCATATTGGTAATGTCTTCCCAGTGCTGCACAATTTATCCCTGAAATATCAACTTTAAATATATTTTGGAAATTCAACCATTTTTCCCCAGCATCGGCTTACGAGGGAATACACAGATTTTCGTCTTCTATACACACTTTCCAATTTTGATACACACATATATACGAATTCAACAATGCAAAAACTTCTTATATAGCAGGCTGAGCTACACACAGGAGAGCTCCCTCCAGGGAACTAGAGAGATACCCGTAGCTCACAGGCTACTCGGCGGAGAAGCCTGTCTTAGATCAACAGCTAAAGTAGGCATCGAAAAAAATCTACTCTCCCACTCGCTATGGCGAGTCAATTTTTATCAGAGCAAGTTCGTTTTTACGCTCACTTGCCTGTTCTGGCTAGACAGGCGGGGCTGGCAAAGAACAGGAGTTCTGTTCAGTGAGAAAATGAATGAGCAATGAAGATGCCTTTAAATCTAGTTTTTATCGTGTCACATTTGATGACTGATGGAACACAAAGGCCACATGTCAGGTTATCTCTTCTTACAAATTGCTTCTTGTTTTAACATGGGGATTGGTGTTTATGCTTCTTTCTCTGACTACAAACTAAGAGGTCTTTGGTAAGGTGAACTGTCTGACAATTGTCCCTGGGTACAGGGAGTGTGAAAGGAAAGGCTCTGAGATGTCAGTTTTATTTCTGACCCACAACATTTAAACACCTTGTAAATGGACTGTATAAATATTTCAAAATATATCAGCATCTAGGAACACATTTTTTGGCAAATTCTGAAGTGTGATGGAAACAAAGATTTTAATAGGAACAAAACAAATCAATTTCTCTGGGTAATGTGAAAATGATAATATTTGATGAGACCCAATTTCTCCACATCATCTTTTGTACGCTATATAGTTTTATCAGTAAAGCAGCATGTCCGTGGACATTTATGTGGCCATTTCAATGGCAAATGTGCTGTTCTGTAAATGACAGTGAACTACCACCCAGTGCTTCAGTAATACATTTGTGACCGTGTGCTCCAAGATGCACCACCGGCGACACACCACACGCTTACCACTCACCTGATGCATGGGGGTGGCTCATTTGCTAAACTTGTTTTTGTGATGCCTGAATTGTTCTTACTCCCTATGACTTCAGTGATGTAACATTGATGGCAGGCCCCACCAATCGGAAAATGGCACCAGCACCACTGGTTCGGATTGGCTGATTGCAGCGCAGGCTCAGACTACAGAGCCCGAGTAGCAATCCGCCAGTCAGATGGAAGCTCCGACTTGTGTTGTCGGTCAATAATATAGTGTGCCGCCCCCATGGCTGGTTACGCTGCGGGATATACAGCCCGAGCACGCTGCCTTGCCGGCCACGTCTGCAGTGCCGCAGTGCTGTGTCCAGGTTTGAGTAGCAGCGTTGGACTGCACTTGGAACATGGTCCGTCTTGGCAATTGCTTCTCCAAACTGACATAGTGTGGCACATCTGCAGACCCTTCCTTGTGACGATTCTTGTTAAATCTTGGTAAATTCGAAAAAGATTATTATTTAAAATGTGGATGCCCCCACCTTCATCAGATTGTATCACTTCATTAAGAGGTCTTAGAAATGATAGTTTTTAAACATGCACCGAGCAGCGGCGTCTCTTCTGCATTGGCGGAGGGGCGTGACCTCCTTGCCAGGAGCCCAAAAAACAAAAATACAGTGATAATAAACCCGTGCTTATTATTGTCTTATTTTTCTCAGTAGCATTGAGTCTAGGGGCCGGGGCCATGGGGAGGGTGACGGCAGAGGGAGAGTGATAGGTGCACGGTTGAGAGTGCGCATGTCGGTTTGGCCAGCCATCTCAGGACATCCAAACCGTCATGCGCACTGAAGCTGCGTCGCCGGATTGGAGGCAGCAGGCACAGGCTCCCAGTCTACCTGGGAGCACACATTGAGAGCACTTCGTCCAATCCTGACACTGGTTTCAGCATGATAGCAGCATCAGGATTGGCTGCAGGGGATTCTGTGAGCCTCTGCTTGCAGTGCACAGAGCCAGAGAGGAGTGTCAGAGGGGCAGGTACTTTTTTTTTTTTTGGTTTGGTTGTCCATCGTCCCTGGTCCCTCACTACCCCTGCCCACCACTTTGCAAGGACACCGGCCGCTACTGGCACTTGGAAACATTCCTGCCTCCTCCTCCCTGATGACAATGCAAGAGCGGCCTGGCTACCCCTGGGGTCCAGAGCACCAATCCTGTCTGACCTTTCATGCTAGCAAAGCTTTAAAGGCCCTTTCACTGGTTAGACTTTCACATGTTTTAAGATCGTGTTTCACTTTTGCACGTGGGCCCTGCTGCCAGTACTCGCACCCTAGGTTTAATGCCAAGGGTTCTGACTTGTTATCCTTGTCTGGGAACCCAGCCCTACTGACAGTGGGGTTCTGGCCTTCAGAAACCTTGGGGGGACACAGGTGAGAAGCCACCAGGAAGCGAGGGAGCCGAAGTAAGCAAACTGTTTAGGACCTTTAAGTTGTATAGTTAGAAAATGACGCATCGGCTTTTACTTGTTACGTCACAGGCAGCGGATGCTGCCCCCTACAGGAGGATGGACAGGCCCCAGGGATCCAGGGATCCGAGCACCCAAGCAGCTCACCCGCTGCTGAGGGAGTCTATAGCTGGGGATGGGTTTTGGGGTCGAGGGGAAAGGACTGTGGGGGTGAGGAAGGTTCAACTATTGATCATGAGTGCAGTGCCTTCAACTGGCGCCGCACCGTGATCTTGTCGATGAGGCGGACAGGTAAAGGTCGCGGAGTCCAAGGGCGGTGTAGATGCACCATGGAGCCCAGGCCAGGTGCAGAACCGAGACCATAAACAGCCCTGCAACAGCAAGGCAGGTGCGGTGATGAGTGCACGCATGGCAGTGCAACCTTGGAGCCAAGTCCAAAAACAATCGAGCTCACTGCGGTCACCCTCAGGGCATCAGTTACAACTCTAAAATCAGGTGCAGCACCAAGCACGTGGACAAGACCCGTGCAGCCCTGAGACTGTGCATTGGGCAAACACCTCAGCAACATCAGCTCAACCACAGGACTTTAGATGGGAGTTCAGTCCTCAGGCCACAAGTCTGAATAGTGGTTGGGCTGCTCAGCCACTCATCTTTCTGAAGTGGATACAATGCACGCCTCTGTGTTGTGCAAGACAAAGTAAGATCTGTTATTTGCACTGACACCATGTTGCACAACTGTTCTGTCTTCAACACTTGATGTAGTGGTTACTGGTTCCCCATGAGTTCATACAACTGAGTTTTTTCTTTCCTTTATCCCCCAAACAGACCTCCTTGGTTCTGGTGTTTTATGGGGAGTCTCCCCCCCCCCACCTTCTGCTCGGTAGAGGTGGGCGAGTCAAGAAATTATTAGGGCAAGTGGAGCCAAGGGTCAGCTCTGTATCTGAGAATACATGCAGGAGCCAAGCCTTAAAAATGTCTGTCATGCAAATCATGCACCAAAGACATGAGACGGTGGCTTCAGAATTCAGCATCATGTGTTCCTTCAACACATGGAAGGGCTTCCTCCCCGCACTTCTGGTTGGATCACTGCACCGAGAGTATTTACTAAAAGTGAGGGTTTTAAACATTAACCCAGAAACATTCCTTCCCCGCCCTGGTGACAATGCTGTTAGTGAACTAAACGGCAAATCAGGGGCTCTCTGCACCTTATATGCGGCTAGATTCTTAATATACGTGGAGCAAAAGTTCAGCCTATTCATTCAAATAAAACGTTTTTTTGTTCTGCACACGTGCTGAATTCACGTATTTGAAGGTGCCTTTATATATGATAATGAAGAAAAAGGAGGCCCTGTGAAAGAAAAAAATGTGCCTAGGATCACACAATTTGAGACCAGTTTACAGTCGAGAGCATTTCAGTTGGGTCGAGTAGGTTACTCACTAGACCTGCTTGTCTGGTAACATTTTTATGATTTTTCGAGGCCTGTGAAGAACGGAGTAGTGTATGTGAACAGTGGAAGTTTAGAAAAGTCCACCAGAGCAGTATTTGAGAAGAATAGCATCTGTTACCACGCATGCCTAAACCACTGGCGTAACGACAGTTGAGGGGGGCCCCCCTTCAAGGTACATAGAGGGGTCCCCACTCCATATCTACTATGGATCTCTCAGGACTGAGTACGGTGCGGAGGGGGCCCCATGCAGCTTGGGCCCCCCCGAACCACGGGGGCTGCGGGGACCTGTGTTACATCCCTGGCCTAAACCATGCGTGGCTAAACAACGCAGTCAATACCACAACTGTGTTGTTACCACAGGTTCCATTATGTGGAGAAGTGTGGCTTAATGATTAGAGCGGCAGACCCTGATGCAGAGGTCTAGCCCGGGACCAGGGTTCAATTCCCCACCTCGGCGTGTTTTGGGCTCAAAAATTCCACGGACCTGATAATTCTCGCCTCGGTGCCATTCCAATCATGGAGTCCCACTCTGCAACTCTGGGCAATAGCTTGCTTAATCTCCACAACGGCCCCCACAACGCTAAGGATGCCTGGCCTCCACCTTGGGGGTGCCCAGGAGTGGACACCTCACAGGGAAAGCCAGGATGGGTTCCACAGCGGTATTCGTACAAGCGCCTTGAGACCCTTGCGGGAGAGTAGTGCGCTATACAAGTATCTATTTACATTTACAATTTACAATGCAAGTCATTACATTGACTTGCTTTAGGGAAGCGCTGGACTTGGGAATAGTTTAAATTACTATTCCAACTCCAGTCGTTGTATCAGTACGGAAGGTGTTGGACTTAAAATCCAACACCAGTCCTACCCCACTCCCTAAAGCAAGTCGTTGTAATGACTTGAGTTGTATTGGAACTCTTGGTAACGTTGAAGTCGTGGTACTGACTGCGTTGTAAAGGCATTACGATGTAATTCCTGCGTTGTAATAGATGTTTCCCATTTGAGAAGCTCTAGAGTAACATCAACTGATTTGGTATGCTAGAATAAATAATTCTGAATTAAAACTAGTAAGCAGTGGGGTAAAATGTAATAGCAGTAAGAGCCAGTCGATTTTTTTTCTGCGTTGTTCTCAGATTGCAGTTTGAGGTGAGTGGCAACAATGAGGCAGGCATACTGGAGGACATAAGACAAAAATCCACTTGACAAATGAGCAAATATCCTTTCAAAAGGCCTCTCGTTTATACCTACAGGACCAACAGATTTTGCCCAACTTTAGCATGAAACAATCAAATTCTTTAGAAATATAAGACTACAGGCATATTTTTATGACATGGAGTTTGACACACCGAAAGAAACATCAGGACTTCTAAAAAAAAATCAGAATTTGTGCCTTCTGCATCTAAAATTGATGAAGAAGCGATTATATTTGAAAGTGCAGCCCTCCTTACTATCAAATCCAAAAAATATTACAAATAGAATGTTTGTAAACCACAATTCAAGGTGATCTTTGAGTTAAAAATTATAAATTCAATGCCTTAAATTCAGCCAATGAGTATGGCGTTGTAGTGATAATAAACAACAGACAACTACTTACAAGAAGGAGTAAACCAATTCAATAATCTGGAGAACTACCACAAATTGAACAATGCCCCTACACCTTAGTTACACGGAAGAACGACTCTCAGAGGGATTAGATCAAGGCTGGATAGGACCTAAAGAAGATGAGCTTCTCATGAATAAACCCCCAAGAAACTGCAGACTTACCTCCTGCCTAAGATACATTTAGATGCCAGACTCCGCCCATTGTGTCCGGATGTGACACCATTCTGGAACCTATCTCCAAATATGTTGATATCTTCCTAAAAACATTTTGCAAGACTTTCAGGTCACATGTCTAAGACACACCAACTTCATTAGCGAGATCGAAGGCATGGGATATGATCCTACAACATGGATTCTGGTCTCACTTTATACTAACTTTACACAAGGTGAAGCATTGGCAGTCGTAGAACTATCTGGGTTAAAGAGAGAGAACTCACAGGGTTCCTCCAAAGTTCATTGTAATACTTGAAAAGATAGACCTAAGGGTGAACTATTTTTGCTCAACTGGGAATTCTTTCTACAAACCAAAGGCACTGTGATATGTTGTACCTTCAACCCACAGGTAGCCATTGTTTTTTATGCCTGAATTTAGAACAGATGTATTTATATTAGAACACTGGAATGGTGGGAGCTCCATTGAAAACAATTGAGTGCTCCGGGCTTCTAATGGCGGTAGAAGCATGGAGCTCTAAAATTCCAATGGTTGTTCACAGCTGTTGCTATGAACAAAAGGCCCCACGGAGCCCGAGGGGATTTCAATTCTCTCGGCCTCCTCGAGGCCTCTGTGTTGCAAATTAGAACATTCTGCCCTCTAGGGGAAGAATGTTCTAATAGCCTTAGAGACCTCCTTTAACGCTGGAGCGGGCCTTTGATGGCCAGTAGAGCCCGTTACGGAGAGGTGTAAGGCCATTATATTACTCCTTACTTGGACAACATTTCAGTGTGGCAGAGATACATAGGTGATGTTTTTGCATTTGAAGAAGTGTTGGAGAACAATTAAATTACTTTCTGTTATGGCTCAATGAAAGATCACCGACATCCCATTCAATATGGCATACAATGCTCACAAGATCAGCTTCTTCGATATCTGGGTCAAAGTGCAAGGTAGTGCTCTCTTTACTTTAGGAAACAGCAAGCAGACTGATATAAACAGCCTCTTGAGATCTGAAAGTTTTCATCCCAGAATCCTACAGGGATGGCACTCTCCTGTGTGGACAATGTTTGACGATTAGACGAAATTATTCTTGCAAACATGACTTCTATGAACTTTCCAAACTACCTGCAAACAAACTGCAAACAACGGCGTATACCAAACAAGTGGTGAACAATTCACACAGAAGAGTCTGGTTTAAACAGAGAGAGGTGCTGTTTCAAAAAAGAGGATCACTGACTGAGTATCGAAAACAAAAATATCATGTGGACATAATATTGTGTCAAAAATATTGAGGACCAAAATATCAAGAAGGTAGGTGCAAATCAGTAAGTATAAATGTACTATTCTTAACTCCACATCTACTTGTCTTGAAGATATATACCGTCAAGGTACATATGTGTGTAGTTATATATAGTAAAACTTTGCTTACCTACAGAAACTTACCTTCACTATATTTTTGTCCTCGATAGTCTTGACACAATATTTTGTCCACATGCTATTTTTTCTCTGATGTTTTGTCTAAACACCAAAAAGATCTAAAGATGATAAAAACCAATCATGTGTCACTGTATTCTGTACAAACACTACCAAATTTAACATCATGAACAAGAGTTGTCAGATTTTATCCACCATAAAATGCAAGATTGAAGGCTTGTGTTTGCACTAAAAAGAGACCGCAGCCTCAAGAATCGACTTGCGAGGGCAGACACGGAACAAGAGCCATAAGACAAGAAGGATCTGGAACCTATTGGCAACACAGGGTCACCATGTGGGAATGTAGCTCTGTTTGTGCACAAAGAACTGAAGGGACACATTTTTCATATGACTTTAAAAGAGTAACACATTTAACATCTAATTGCAAAGGAAGAAATACTGTATATGGAATTCTATGTCCTTGCAAAAAACTTCATAACAACAAAACCACTTAAGTATTCAAAATAATTGGCAAGACAGGTCAATGATTCAAAGCAAAAGGGTGAACATGCCCTTGGTCATGAATTTCATACAGGAAAACCATAGAATAAACCAATTCAGATGGACAGTATTTTATGTTTTTCGTATATGGCCCAGAGAAGGAAGTACTGAACATCTCTTACTTTTAAGACATATTTGGACAAAATATCGGAAAAAATATTGTGATACAAACATATTGTGTCAAGAATATTGGGGTATGAAAAGTATGAGCTACAGGAATCTGGAAGGTAAAAATATTGTTTTATATTGTCTAATGTTTTTGAAAAATAAATTTAAATAATACACATATTTAAATTTTTTAATTATAATTTTATATTTAAAAGGTATTTTTTATTTTATAATTTTTAAAATTGGCTTTATATTTTTGTATTTTATGATTGTTAATTTGGGATTTTTTTTTTTTTACAACAAACTTTATTGGCATTTATAAGGACACCGGGGAGCTCGTCCCCATACACGGTACCAATATGGATAGAAGAACAGTGAGAATTGGCATCCTTGTTCAACCCCCCCCTGGTCTGCAAAACATCAGACCCCCAAACCCTCCCCCCCGCCCGCACATCACACCAGTCCAGAGTCCAACACAAATATGCAACATTTCCTAACAGCATGTGCTCCATATTCTGATTACTCTCCCTCAATTCCTAGGGCCCGGGGCCCCGGAGGGGAAGCCACCGGGGCTCTGATTAGCCTCTCTATTGGGTCCAATGGCACTGTACCCTCCCGCACAGACAATACGATGCCCCGATATCGCGCCCATCTCTTCCAGACTTTACCATGCTAGGCCGGACAACCCCTTGCCAGGAATACCGCCTCCTCCGCGGACATGCAGCGATCCAATGCCCTCTTCCAGGCCTGAACCGGGGTTAATTTGGGATTTTAACTTTTTATTTTATGGTTTAAGGTTTAGGAATGGTAGTAAATATTAAAAATATATATTATTATTAGTAATCAAAATATTTTCTATGTTGATCTCCAAATATAAATTTATAAGTTTAAAGTTTTGATTAGTGTGTTTTTTTATGACATTTTAGTTCATTTTCTAGTTGAAAATTTGCGTGGGAGTATTAAGTTTTGATTGTGTATATAAAATATGCCATTTTTATTACCTTGTATAACATGTTTTCGATTGCAGTATAAAAAGTAAATTTCACCTATTTAGTTTTCAACAACTTCTTCAAATAGGCTTAGATTGGAGTGGGACTAGAAAATGGCACCCTGTAGGTGTCCAACACCTTCCCCCAATATGGTTATATTGGAGTGGTAACAGTAAATGTTACCTCTTTACTGTCCAACACCTTCCCCCAATATGGTTATATTGGAGTGAGATTAGTAAATGTCACCCCTTTATTGTCCAAGAACTTTCCGCAAATTGTTTTAGATTAGAGTGGAAATAGTATTTTTCACCCCTTTAGTGTCCAACCCCTTCTTCAAATTGGTATAGATTGGAGTGGGAATAGTAAATGTTACCCTTTCAGTGCCCAACACCTTCCCCAAAATGGTATTGGTTGGAGTGGAAATAGTACATGACACCCTTTTAGTGTCCAACACTTTCCCCAAAGTAGTTTAGATTGGAGTGGGAATGGTAAAGCTCACACCTTTAGAGTCCAACACTGTCCCCAAATTAGATAAAATTGGAGTGGGAATAGTGTTTTTCACCCCATTCTTCAAATTGGTATAGTAGTGTCCAACAGATTCTTCAAATTGGTATAGATTGGAGTGGGAAAAGTACATGATACCCTTTTAGTGTTCAACACCTTCCCCAAATTGGTATAGGTTGAAGTGGGAATGGTCAATGTCACCCCTTTAGTGTCCAACTCTGTACCCAGATTGATTTAGATTGGAGTGGGAATAATATTTGTCACCCCTTTTGTGCCCAACATCTATTTCAAATTGGAATAAATTGGAGTGGGGAGAGAAAATATCACCCCTTTAGTGCCCACTACTTCTCTAAATATGGTTTATGTTGGAGTGTGCTAATTTAATTTTATCATTTTAGTCTGAAATCCTTTGTTTTAATTTTATTTGTATGTACAAGAAATATTTTGTTTTAATTCATTTGTATTGCTGGTGTTTAGAAATATAATAAAAAAACTTGTAGTTTGTGAGCAACATTATTATTAATTACATTAACATTTGTATATAATATCGACATGTATCACATTTTTCACATTGTATTTATGTTTTCTGTTTATTTAATGTATATGTTTACATTTATAAACATATATATTTCAACTTAAAAATAAACATGTACGTAGTTAAATCAATAAATGACATTTTTAATACTAAACAAAAAATTCTAATTATATTTAAATATTATTGAATGTTGAACATTTTCAGCTTTGTTCCATTGTTGAACACTTCTTTTTAACATTTCTTAAATTTTTTTATATACATATTTTTAACATTATTTTAATATAAGTATTTTCAGTATATAATAAATAATTAGAAATATTTTATACTTTTATTTTACTTATGCTTTGTAATTTTGTACAAATGTTTACATGTTTTATATGTTTAATAATTTCTGCATTTTTTCAACATTTCTTTCACTATTTCCCAATCATTTCTATGGAGAGAATTTTTTACGTTTCGTTTAGTACCATTTTGTTTACCACTACCTTCTATTTTGTAATCCATTTTTGTTATTTTTTAGTATATTTTACTGGAGCCAGGCTGTGGTAAGGTGCTGCTGTTGGTCAGAACAAGTAGTCATTTTTTGAGAATTTTTTAAGGGTTTTGAGGGTAGGGCTTTTGGGGGGAGATTTTAAGAGTAGTTATAGTGTTGTTTGTGGGTTTGTTGTACATTTAGATCTATTAATAGTATTGGTTTTCACTAGTTTGTAGTTTGGGGTTTTCCTATGCTCTTTTAGTAATGTATCAATATGTTGGGCTAAATTGTGTTATGTAACCTATATTTTGGTGACTAAGTGTGATGTGTATGTATTTGTGAGATTGTCATCTGTGTTTTGCAGGTAGTCTTTCTTATCTACATTATAGGTTTTTGTGTATGAACGTGTCCTAAGGGCATTGGGAGATTCCATTTTTTTAAGGGAAATAAATTTTGCTTTATAATAAACCAATGCTTTTTACTTAGAATTACTTTTTGGGGGTTTCCTGGAGCGTTTCTGTTTTTGAAACATTTTTTTTGTTTTTTTTGCTTTATGGTTCCTAGATACTTTGGAATGTTTTGAGTGATCTTGCTTGGTTCCATTTTATTTTAGCTTTTTTGGGGGGTGCTTTATAGATGATATTTTCCCTGTTTTTGGTAGATTACTATTTTTGATTATGGGGATACTGACGAGGATCTACAGCTACACAACTGTACGTTTTTTTATTTTGTTTCTTTTGGTGGGAAATGGTATAGTTTATTGTTTGTGTGAATATTATGTGACTGTTATTTGGAATTGTGTGGTTTATGTGTTGTAATAATTTTATGTGATGGATTGGGTTTTTTTTTTTTTTTTTTTAGTTGGTGATGGTTGCATTTTTTCAAATGATTTATATATCATTTTATTATTTCAGTCCATTGGGCATTTATTTAATTTTTAGACTAATGTAATAAAATATATTTCTTATATAAAAAATCATTGGTCATGTTAGGTTAGATGTTGTATGGATTGATATTATGGCAGTGATCTCTTAAAGGGAAACACTGACAGAAGTCCTGATTTAGATCTTGGGGGGGACTGGTCCCGCCGTTGCTATTTGACGGTCTTCCTGCCTGCCGCTTTGGCTGTCAGCCTGCCCAATTTAGTTGTTGGCTGGGCATTGGAGGGAAGACTGCCGCAGTCCCGCCGACTCCACCAGGATCTGTCTTACTCGTTGACTGTGCCAGCGGCTGAAGTGGCTGTTGGAGGGAGTCCTGCCGATATTCCTGCCATCCAGATTCCGAAGTGCCTTTCTGTTGAGGCAACTTTGTCAGGGAAACCGCCGAGCTCGGTTTGGCGGAAATGAAGAAAAAGGGGTTAAAACTCACCTTTTCCCAGCACCGATTCTATCTTCAACACCACTGTCCAAGTGCACGCTCTATTGCTGCTACTTGATCACAACGATCAGCCACACTGTTGTCTTTTGATTGTAAGGGAGGCTTTTGTGGTGGGTGTGCGTATACAGTCAGTGGTATATGCATGTTGTTGGTATGCAATGCTATATGTAAAAACAATGGCATTACACATTACCTACATGTACACATTGACATATACACAGCGTATATGTGTGTCGAGATATAAATAAGTAGTACTTACCTGTCTCCACGCCACCATTATCCCACTATGTCAGGACTTCTCTGCCAGCTCAACAGGAACATCTAAACCAGCTCGACATGATACCACCGGCCTAACGGCTATGGAGTACTGTTAGCCAGCAAAGAAGACTGCAGCTGCGGCAGTTTTCTGTTTATTGCCACAACATCTAAATACGGCGGATGGGCTGCTGTCAACTTGATGGAGTACTTGGGACCGTGACGCCGCCACGGCAGGAATGCTGCAAGACTGCCAAAATCTAAATCAGGCCTATAATATTGATCCATCCAATCTCGAAAATATCAGTAATTAAATATCGATCACAAAAATATCAACTTCCTTTACTTAACTAGTAAAAAAATCAATACCGAGAACAAAAATATAGTTGTTAAATAGATTGATTTTGAACTATATTGAAAACAAAAGTATCGGATACAAAAATATCTTTACCTTTAAAAAAATATATAACATTTCAAAAATATCGATTCACACAATATCAATGACAATAATATCGCCAACATAATTAATCCCTAATATATCAAAAGCACTTTTAACGAAAAACAATTACTTAAAATAAAAATACGACATTTTATAAGCATACTCAAATTAAAAAAAAATATTACATTTGCTTTTCACCCTAAACAATATATAACAAAATGATGACAATACAAACCTAAAAAATATTAGCATAAACTAGAAACATTTTAAAACTAGAACCTAAATATATCTATCTATAGAGTCCACAAACATAAACTGTCCATTTAAAGTCACATTATCATGCGGTCCAAAACCATTTTCTATTATTAAAAACAAGGAGAGTGCTCATTACTCATGCTATAACTAAAAACAGTCTAGTTCATGCTTCCATTATACATTTCATATATCTTCCAATATAATATTGTTTAGTTCAATAAGCAATTGTCTCAATATCCTGATCTCTGAGCAAATTTCTGTAAAGTACATTCCAATTAATATAATAATCCATTTTACACAAACTTATTGATCATGATTGAATAGTTGTAATATCAGCAAGATCATGACTCTGGCAGACAGTGAGATTCATTTATAACTGTTAATTTTGCTTTGAATGGAGGAACTTTCTTACAAGCGCACTTGAAAACTGACACATCCAATTTTGAATCTACTCTCTCTTCTGATATATATATGCTGAGATTCCAAAACAAAGCAAGAAAGTGCTAGTGCATTTTGCCTCATTACAAATGATTTATGTTGGAATGTGATAATATTATTTTTTTATGCCAAAATCTCTTATTTTGTTTTTATTTGTGTGAAGTAGTAATACTTTGGGGCCGATTACGATTTCGGTCAGAAAGGCTCTGAACGGCATTCAGTTTGTCCGAATCCGATTCTGGAAACCCTCGTATTCCGTCAAACTGTGAAACATTTCCGACCGATGGATTAGGATGTTAGGTAACCGTTCGGTCCTTCCGTCTCGGTTCCAACAGGCATTTGGAGACACCGAGTGGGTCAGAACCGACTCGTAGAGCTCTATGGACCTCGTTTCTGACCAAGAGCTTAACGATGTCAGATTCAGACAGCCTTTCCGAATCGGTTTGTCTGACACGGATCGGCTGTCGGAGTCTGACTTCTGGAGACCGTCACAGGCCCCTCTTCACCCAGAGACCTCCGTTTGGGCCCGTGGGAGTACCCATAGGTCCCCTCTTTGCAACAATGCACAGTGTGGCAGGCACCATGGGGTGCTTGCCATGGGGTGCAAGGTTTTCCGCAACCTTTCTTCAATGGGAGCCTGTGTAGTCGTTCAGAACACAGGCTCCCATTGAAGTCAATAGGAGTCTGACCGAACGGTGTTCGGAAACATTGGAGTCGGTCGGAAACCTTTCCAAAACCAGTCGGTCGGAATGCTCTCCGACCGACATCGTAATGAGGCCCTTTGTGGTATTTTATTAGTATTGTTGCTCATTAGTAATATAATTTTAAAAAATGTTGTTTGTAAATAATATTAACTTTAATTACATTGTTTTCTATAATAAATGAGGATGTTGTTAGGGCCTGTAAAGTACATATATATATATGTATAATGTATATATAATATATTATATATATATAATATATATATTATATGTATAAAATATTATATATATATATATGTATATATATATATATATATATATATATATTATCTACTGGCGGTCGCCAGTAGGTAGTTATAGTTAGGACCGTGTTTCCATAAGAAATCCGCAACATTCTATTTGGAATAACTTTGGCGCCGGTTGACGAATCCTCGCGAAATTTTCAAAATAGGTGGGGCGCTCCGCTCCGCTCCTACGTTGAAAGTCTCGGGGGGATTCGTCAAGCGGGGGCTGAGAAAAAAGGGGGTCCCGAAACACGTTTTCCCCATGCAATTTTCCATAGGGACCTTTAGTCCAAGGTGCAGCCCGAACGGCTGAACAGAATTACTTGAAATTTGGCAAAGAGGTAGTACTCAGGTCAGGCATGTGCCTTTTGCATATATGGTGTCAATCTGTTCAGTAGTTCCTGAGAAAATCAAAAGTAAAATCACATACATATCTCGGCGGAGCCTAACCACACATCTCATCGTGAGATCTGATTGGCTGTCAGTACTTCATCCAAGAAGTGTTGGCAGCCATCTTGGGACCAATATACATGATAGCACCTCATTAAAAAGCATTGCAGTTAATAGAAGGTTTTAAGACTTTAGTTACATTATAAATCATTTGTTGATGGTACCATACTCATTTTAGGAATTGTGGTGTGTTCTAAGGTGATTTTACCATGTGAAAAAGCCTTCTGCTGTGATATCACGAACCATGTTTGAGAGAAAACCTATTTTCTCATACTTTTCCCACAGAGGTTTGGAAGGTGATCTATAAGCTAAACTGAGAGCATATTTTCTGTAAATTCACATTATCTTTCTCAGTCATGTAAGAATGAAGTCTGACATTCTCAGTAAAACATGTACATCCAACAAGGGCAGAGACTGTCAGTTGATTCCTTTGTGTTCTACTGCAGCTTCCCAGAGTGCTCTAAAGAACAACTAGAGCGCTAACAGTCTTACTTATGACAAAAGTATGGCACACCTGAAGCCATCTTGATTGGAATAAAGTGGTAACACTTAAAACATTTAATTTACAAAGGAACAAAATGAGGGGGTTCATTTTGCCATATAAATCATGATTAGTGCTGCAGAAAGAAAAACTAGGGCACATTTTGACTTCTGAAATCCTCTTTTATTTCATAAAAACATTCTGACACACAGACTGAAACATGCACTTTGAATACCAGCAGCAGACTTGCCTGGTGAGCAGTAGCTTTACTACAGTGATCTAATGAGCAACTAGAGTGCAACATTCAGAATTTATGGGAAATGTGTGATACATCTGAATGCCTTCTTGATGGAATCAAAGTAAAAAACTGAAAGTATTTCCTACTGAGGAGACTGCAGTAAATGAGGAAATTAGGAAACTTCATGACAAATAAATCTCCCAAGATGGCCACCAGAGACAAAAGAGCCCAAATGTAGCCCAAATATCACCCAGATGTAGCCCAAGTATAGCCCAATGTCAGAATGTCCCAGAGTGTTCTTAAGAACAACTAGAGCGCTTACTGTCTTACTTATGACAAAAGTATGGCACAACTGAAGCCATCTTGATTGGAATAAACTGGTAACACTTAAAACATTTAATTTAAAAAGGAACACAATGAGGGGGTTCATTTTGTCATAGAAATTATGATTAGTGCTGAAGAAAGAAAAATTAGGGCACATTTTGAGTGACTTCTCGAATCCTCTTCTATTTCATTAAAAAATTCTGATATGCAGACTGAAACATGCACTTCTAATACTAGCAGCAGACTTCCGTGGTGAGCAGTAGCTTTACTACAGTGATCTAATGAGCAACTAGAGTGCTAACATTCAGAATTTATGGCAAATGTGTGACATATCTGAATACCTTCTTGATGGAATCAAAGTAAAAAACTGAAAGCATTTCCTACTGAGGAGACTGCAGTAAATGAGGAAATTAGGAAACTTCATAACAAATAAATCTCCTAAAATGGCCACCAGAGACAAAAGAGCCCAAATGTAGCCCAAATATCACCCAGATGTAGCCCAAATGTAGCCCAATGACAGAAGTGTGCAAAACACTTATTTTTTGTGTATTTGCAGTTTTAAATAGTGCAGACTTGTCAGGTATTGGAGTGCTTTACATGAACATTGGTTACATTGCTGCAGATCGGCGCATATAAATTCTCCCTACTTCCACGGACAGAGTAAATCCGCAGTCGCACGCACATACACTCATCATACGCTAGGGCCCATCACACTGAAATTCACACTATTACTCTATCCACACTAAATATAGGAGAGAAACCTAACCAATCTGCATCTAAAACATGGTCAATGCGACCATAAAGATATTGTCCTGAGTCATGATTTTAAACATAGGAAATACATCTGGAATTCAATAAATGACAAAGAAATAACCACCCGACACTGGAATTCAAACAAATGGTTGTTTATCTAAATTAATTCAAATGAAAGTCAATCAATAGCAAGATCATTATTCTCATAGTTACCTATTCTAGCTAAATGGGTCAGGACAGGTCTCTCAGTAAAGTCTCTCGAGCTGCCGTCCTCAGCATCAGCATCGATCCTCACGAACATAGGTTCAGGAAGAAGTGGCCTCAAAAATCTACAGACCCTCTCTAGCCTAGTAATATTTATAACAAAACTAGCGAAATAAAAGTAACAAACAAATTCTGAATGTCGGTTGAGCCGCTGAGCAGAGCGAGCAGGAAAGGATGTCGCTTGGTAACATTTAGAAAACCTCCGCTCAGAAAAAATTACAAAAATAAAAACACGGAAGAAGGAAACTCGAGTTTGCAAGTGATACATTCATGAATGCTCTTCCTTGGTACCATAGCAGAGCCACCGCAGGTTTATCGTAGTTCATTGTGGCTTTATTGTTTTCCAAGGGCAATTGGAAGCATGCCTGGAGCTGCTGTCCTCACGGAAACTTTTAAATCAGACAGAGGCTGTGGTCAGGTGACTTCCAACCATGTTCAGCAAGGCCTCTCGTCAAAATTCAATCACTCGAGCGCAGGCTGTAAATAGCAGCCATCTTGGTTTAGGCCAAAACGGACCATCTTAATTAAAAGAAACACAAAACAACGTTACCACATCATAATGATTATACAGTGTTAATCCCCACTAATACCCTTATGTGTATGTAATTACTTAGCCATCTGCGACACAAGGAAGTATTATATCACGTTATTTTAAAAGCGTAAACACGAAACAAATTGCACTTTAGCAACACGTATTTAATTAAATTGCACACCAACTTAATTCACGTATTATTTAAGCAACATATATGCATTCCCACGTGTAGTTTCTCTTATTAGTAATGTTGGTTAATCAAGACTTTTAACAAAACTAATAATTAGTGATTATAAATTAGTAATTTTAATCATAACATATAAACAAAACTGGAGCTTAAAACTCAATAAATTTTCAACAGAAAACTCTGCTCCAGCAATCCCCCCTTTGGTGATATATTATCACCACAAAACCCAACCCCCCAAAAAATGTTGTCCCAATTTTAGGAGAAATTGAAAATGTCTTTTATGACACAACATTAAACACCAGACTCTCTCACATCATCCCTCTTTGACTCCAAGTAAACACTCTCCCTCAATTCTTCTAGTTCTATTTCTTGTGGGTCTCTCCTTGACCTTTTTTGTTTCTTTTCAGTATTTATTCCCTTTTTCCCTCCCCTGTTTTTACAACACAAACACCCCAATCTTAATATCAATAAAGCAACAATTACGCATGTCAATGGAAATAATATTTTACCAATAATGGTACTACCTATTTTAGCAATAAAACTCTTAACAGCGACTATCTTATTAGCTATTTTAGTCCAGATACTTTCAGCTTCCAGTGGTACTAATTCTTCATGCAAATCAGTAATATTTTTGATATAGACCTTTAAATCTTTGCTTTCATCAGGAATGTAAGTGCAACAATGTTGAACTTTCAGCATTCCACAGACTCCACCCTCCTTGGCCAATAAAATATCAAGGGCAAGTCGATTTTGCATAGACATGGCACGTACGGCAATCATCTCCGTATTTACCAAAAGAAACCCTCCAGCGGTACTTGTCGATAAGCGATCCACCACTGTTGACAGTTTCCGAATTCCATATGCATTTAAAGAAATTCCCACTGCTGGAATTAAAGCTCCAAAAATATCACCTACGATTTCTGACCAAGTTTCTCTCTTAAAACGTGTTAGTAAATTAATATGTTCTACATCTTCTATCCTATCTATATGGAAAATCTTTGGAAAGACCAGGCCCACATAACACGTGCCATACCAATGGTCAGGCAACTTGTAATAAGCCTTGTTCCCACAAACATAATACACTCCTGGGAAAACTGGATCTTCTCCACCTTTAAAACCCCATCCTGTTGCAATGAAGTATGTATCATGACACTCACTAGTCCCAACAAAATAATTATCATATTGGGATTTCTTTCTGGTAATGCATAGTTTACCCTTCTGTGGTGCATCTAAAGCTAAAGTTGGACTAGCCCCATTCCTCAATTCCTTTCCCATCTCAATATCCCATATTGTCTCACTCACTTTATATTTCCCTGCCTTTTCATGCATGCTCATTCTCCTTTCCTCTACCATGTCTAGGAAAACCTTCTCTTCTTCTTTCAAACTGCAAGTTAAATTGTTTCTAAAAATGTAATCTAATGTTAATTCTTCTTTCTCAATAAAAATCTCACCAAAAATGTTAGCTTCTTTAGCTGGATTCAGCTTTTTATTCATAGGCAATTGCCCAAAAATATTATCTTTGTTAGACATCTCATAATCTATTTTCCCTAACAAATAAAAAACACTACTTAGCACACTACATGAAATTCCATACGTAGCTGGTAAATGGTGATAAGTAACACCTTCTGAAACGGATGCAGGTAATTGCATACAAACGTAGCAATCCCTAACTTCCATTGTCTTTACGTATTCGTACAACAACTTTGAAAAAACATTACTAGAAAAATCATTAATTGACCTATCTTTATGTGTATAAATGTTACTAATTCTAGTTGGAACTACTTTTTGTGAACTCCTCTCTACATTAGTCACATTCTCGGTATGTATTCCAAAAGTATCTATTGTAACTCTAAAAGTAATTAGTAAAGCTAGTACACCCCACAATAGCATTAATAATCCAGTACAGCAGCAGCACATTCTACACCATCTTTTCAAGAAGGCACATCTACTTTGATTATTTTCTGTGTTAGCCATTTTACTACTTTGGCAGTGTCTTTTGAATTAGCCTCTTCTACTCCTTTATTGAATTTCTAGAACACTAACAGCTAATTTCAGATTTTCTTCTTTTCACTTTTCTCCAAGTGACTCCTTCAGTTCACTCAATTTGGATTTTCATCACTTTTCACTTCTTCTTCAGCAACATCAAATTGTATCAGATCTTCAACAACATCCTGAGCATCTGACTCTTCTCCAATGTCAGTCAAGATAACTTTCAGGATTCCAATAGTTTTCTCCTCAACCACTTCTCGTACGGTCCCCTCTGGATTTCCTTGACTTTCTGCCTCTTCACCTTCAGACAGTGCCACATACGTCCATTCCGGTGACCTATACTTCTGGTTAGGTTTTCTGATTCTCTTGATCTCCTCTGGTTCTTTTGAGACCTTTTGTTTTTCACCTTTTGCTTGATTCTGACTCGACACCTCGTTCACCTGTTCAGCTTTCGATGAATTTGCTTGTGTCAGTCTGTACCTTAGCCTCTTTATCCTGTTAGGCCAAAGATCTCCTCTTACAACCCTCTTTGGTCTCACCTCTTTATTATTTCTTTCTCCAATCCAAGTTCTCTTTCTCAGAACTCGACCCTCTGATTTCTCATTCTCACTCCCATCTGATTCTGTCTCATTTGCCTCTTGTTCTTCAACAGTTTTCTTTCGCTCCACAGTCTTTCCCACCACTGATTGAGATTTCCCTATTTCTGTCCCTCCTCGGGTCTCCGACACGCAATCTTCTTGCTGTCTACTTGTCCCTTCACCTAGCTTATCAGGAATGTTCCCTACACCTCCTCGGGGGTCTTCCGCAATCTGTCCCTCTCTATCTTCTTCTGACCCTGCTTCTTCAGGTGTAATCTCAAGTGGATTTTCAACCTCTTCATCTGATTCAGGTGTAGTCTCTGTGGAATTGCTCTTTTCTCTTCTTTCTTCTCCACTGCTTGTTGGAACTTCAGGCACTCTTACAGAATCTGATCTCTCCTCTGAGACTCTTAATGTTTCTCTTGAAGCCTCTCTTGGAAAGGAAAAAGAATCACCTGACTCTCTTTCTCCTTCACCTCTTTCAGGATTCTTTTTCCTTCTCACTGGTTCAGTTTCTGCATCATCACTCGAATCCGACTCTTCAAAATACTCTTTACCAGTCCCATCCTTTGGATTTGGAACTCTCAGAGTATGACTCGCATGCACCCAGTTTTTCACACCAGCACACTTTACTGCAGTTGTTGTAGTCAGAATAACTTGTCTTGGCCTTCCCCACCTTGGAACCAAGCAATTTCTTCTTCTGTGTACTTTAATCCTCACCCAGTCTCCTGGACTCAGATCATGAGCTTGCTTCTTCTCAAGTGTGGTAGCGTCTTCTCCAACCTGGTGAAACACAGAATGAACTGCGTCAGCCAGGCCTTTACAGTAATCCAAAATCATGTCATCAGTTATTGTCATCAACTTGTTGACAGGCACAAATGCATGTCTCATTGCACGTCCCATTAATATTTCGTGCGGACTCAACCCTGTGGTTCTATCTGGAGTAGACCTTATAGTCATCAGCACTAGAGGCAAGACATCAGGCCATTTCATTCCAGTGGCTAAACACATCTTACCAATTCGGTTTTTTATTGTGCCATTCATCTGTTCAACGACGCCAGAAGCCTCTGGTCTGTATGCACAATGTAGCTTCTGCTGTATGCTCAATGCTTCACAAATTAAACCCATGAGCTCATTGTAGAAGTGTCCACCTCTGTCAGACTCAATTGTCACTGGGAACCCGTACCTAGGAATCAACTCTCTTAACAGTAACTTTGCCACTGTTATTCCATCATTCCTCCTAGTCGGATAGGCTTCCACCCACCTTGAAAACAAACAAACTACCACTAGAACATACCTCAATCTGTTCACTTGGGGCATTTCAATGAAATCTATTTGCATCCTGGTAAAAGGACCTCCTTCTCTGCCTATTGTTCCTAGACTCACCACTGTCTTTTTCCCAGTATTGAACTGTTGACAAATCAAACATCTCTGACAGATGCTCTCTGCAATTAACCTGAACTTTGCATTGTACCAGGTTTGTTTGAAAGACCTAATCATCGCATCCCTCCCCAGATGTCCCTGGCCATGATACATTCTTGCCATTGTCGACAACATGGAATTGGGCATGACTGGTCTACCATCTCTATAGATCCAAACATGATCTGTCTCTCTAGGGGCACAACCTGCCTTTATCCAATCTCTCATTTCCTCATCTCCTGCCTCATCCTGCAACTGTTTCACTTCATCCCACGTTTCTAGGACATTAGTAAACATCACAGAACAAAAAGACATCTCCCTTTCTCGTGCCCTATTAATCGAATGATTGTTCTTTGCACAATACTGTGCTATGTCATTGGCAAAACGATTACCAAGAGTAACAAAATCATCTCCCTGTCCATGAGCAGCACACTTCACAACTGCTAACTCTTTAGGCAGCTGTATCGCCTCAAGCAACTTCCCAATCACTTCAGCATTCTTTATTGGAGTCCCACTCGACGTCAAGAAAACCCTCTGTAGCCATAACTGGCCAAAATCATGAACCACTCCAAAACCGTACTGACTATCAGTCATCACAGTCACTCTCAGATTCTTCCCAATCTTGCAAGCTTTCGTCAATGCCACCAATTCAGCCACTTGAGCAGATCTTACTCCTTTCAAAGGCGAAGCTTCCATAACTTCTGAAACCTTGCACACTGCATATGCTGCACTCAGCACACCATCATCAGTCCTTAGACATGATCCATCCACAAACAGCACATGATCACTCTCAGGCAATGGCAAATCTCTTATGTCTGGTCGGGGTTTTGTGCAGTAATCCAGCACATCCAAACAATCATGATCAACATCATCTCCCACATTCACATTGTCAGCATCTGGTAACAACGTTGCTGGATTCACATTCACACATCTCTCAAGAGTCACATTTGATGCTCCCAGAATTATTTTCTCATATTTAGTCACCCGACTATGTGACATGTACTGAGTCCTGCTTCTTGTCAAAAGAATTGCCACATCATGAGGTACAAATACCCTTACAGGATATCCCATTATTATGCCCTCACTCTGTTCCAAGCTTCTGCATGTAGCAGCTACTGCTTTCAGACAACCTGGCAAACCCACAGCTACGGGGTCAAGTGTCGATGAGAAGTACGCAATTGGCCTTCTCAGTTGTCCATGTTTCTGAATTAACACTGAAAGTGCACATCCATTTCTCTCACTGCAGTACAACTCAAACTCTTTCTCATAGTCTGGCATTCCCAAAGCAGGAGCTTCACACATTCTGCTCTTCAATTCTTCAAATGCTGCCATTTGTTCTCCATCCAGTTCCAATGGGTCTCTCACCTCACTTTTGGTCAATTTAATCAATGGCTTTGCTATCAGGGAGAAATTACTTATCCACTGACGACAATAACCCACCATCCCCAAAAACATCCTCACTTCTCTCTGGGTCATCGGGGCTCTCATTCCTCTGATAATCTTGATCCTGTCATCGGTCACCTTTCTCAGACCTTTTTCAATATTGTGTCCAAGATAATGCACCTCTTTCTTGCAAAATTGCAATTTGGCTGGAGATACCTTTAATCCTCCATCTGCCAGATGATTCAGTAAAGCTATGGTATCTACTTCACAAGCTTCACGTGTCTTTGATGCCACAAGTAGGTCATCGATGGACTGCACTAGTACTGAGCTTTCAGGCATGATCAAACTCTCCAATGATTTCTTCAATAACTGATTGAATATCGAAGGACTCTCTGTATACCCCTGTGGGATACGACACCGTGCTAAAATACGCTGTCCAAACCGAAATGCAAAAATCGGCTGGCTGTCATGATGCAATGGAATTGAAAAGAAAGCATGACACAAATCAATCACCGTGTACCACTCAGCATCATGAGGAATCTGATACAAAATCACTGAAGGATTTGGCACAATGGGACAACATGCCACCATAATTTTGTTAACTTTTCTCAAATCTTGTACAATCCTGAACTTTCCATTAGGTTTCTTCAGCCCCATTATCGGTGAATTACATGGGCTACTCAGTAACTCTCTCAAAACATCCTGTTGAATCATCTTGTCAATTATAGGAGTTATTCCCTCAATTATTTCTGGTGTCAATCTGTACTGAGGAATATTAGGATAAACAATCCCCTCTTTCACTGAAATCTTCACTGGATCTACATTATTCATCAATCCCACATCTTCTCCAGTAAAATCCCAAACTGCCGTTTTCACTGTGTGTCTCAACTCCTGAGGCAAATCATATGGATTAAACACAGCATATGTACCAACAATCTCACTCTCCCTATTATCTAGAGTCATCCTGTACAAAACATCTTCATCTGGTGTCTCAAAAGCTATTCCTTCCGGAGTACAAAAAATTGTGCAGTTCATCTTACACAATAGGTCCCTACCTAACAAGTTCACTGGACTAGTGTCACAGACTACAAACCTGTGCATGTCTGAAAATTTCCCTATTCTTACCCTTACTGGTTCGGTAAGTCGAGTCTTAATCTGTGTATTGGCTACACCAACCACTTGGATTGCTTCGTCCGAGAGAGGAAGATTTCTAATATCTGCTGACCTGACAGTTGATCTCGTCGCTCCTGTGTCTACCAAAAAAGTAACACTCTCCCCATTTATTTTCCCATCTACAAATGGTCCTGCCTGGTCTATTTCTAGAGTTGCACCAAGTATGCACTCTTCCTCCTCTCTTCGGCACCATCAATAGTCCCCTTCAGACTCACTCCCCTCATTCTTTAACCAGTATTGCTGTACCAGGTTTGAACGTCTCGGTTTGTTTACCTGCTCATCATTGTAGAATCCTGAGTCCTGGTTATACTTTTGAGACCCTCTATTCTGCGGCAAGGGCGGTTTTGGCTCTTGACTCTGCTGTCTGACAACCTTCTGCTGTTGCTGCTGATGATTACACCCCTCGTTCTGCACCTGTTGATTCAAGGGTTTATTTTCATTACTTACTAATGGTGGATTGGTACACTCGGATCTCCAATGTCCCAATTGTCCACAGTTGTGACAAGGGAACTTTTTCTTTGCCTCCTCTAGATTCCCCTTTCCTTTTCCTGCATATCTGGGTCTATTTCCCGGATTATTTGCCTGTTCCACCAACTGTGCTTCTTGTCTTTCTGCAACTTTCACTTGTGCCCACATTGCCTTCTCTTTCAGCTTTCTCTGTTTTGCCTCAATCTCATCACTGAAGTACTTTGCATGTCTCAAGATTTCATCAATCTTTTTACTCTGCCAATCAACTGTGTGCTCACGTATTCTTTCACTGATTTCAGGTCTCAGGCCATATACAAATCTGTATACAAAATGACTCAAATCCTTATCACCCAGATGTTCATCTCCACTGAACTGTTTAAAAGCCAGTATCAGCCTTTCGTAAAAAGCATGAACTGATTCTTTCGCTTCCTGGTGTGTTCGATCTATCTTAACCCAGTCTGTCTCTTTCGGGGGTACCTTATTTTTCAGGAACACAATTACCTGATCATATTTCTTCATAACCTCTGGATCTGGTGCTCCTGTTTTCGGGTCTCTTGGATACTCCTTAGCAGGCCAATCTACAACAATTTTACACTCTGCCCACAAGTCTGCTGGAACAATTATATCAAACAGACTATTCAGGTCAATCCACAGCACTTTTGACAATTTCACAAACCTGTCTACCTGCCTATACCACTCGACGGGCTTTTCTCTCAGTCGAGGGAAATCATTCGTAAATGACAAAATATCCTGTCTAGTCCATGGGACATGTACATATCCTCCTCCAGGAATCTCTCTCATAGGATAAGTATCCACTGTTTTTTCTTTTTCTCTCATAGGAAAAGCTGAATAAGTCCTGTCCACTGATTCTTCCCTTTTCTTGTACCATCTATCCTTCCACTTTTCCACATCACCCCATTTTCGCAATAAGGCAATCCTTTCCTTAATCTGCCCTGTTCTACCAGCACCATTTAGATTTTCAATGTCTTTATCCGTGAAATCCATCCTGTAAGACTTCTGCAAAGCTTTCACCTTATCCATGTCAACTCCTTGTTCACTCGCTATTGCTCTTAACCTGTCATGTGTACTTTTAGCCCTCCAGGTGATACTCTTGCACATGAATAACAATTCTCCATCATGATGGTTTTTCAGTATATCTGTAGGAATTGTTCCTGCAATAAGCTCCTCCAATTCTATGCGCAACCTGGCTACATCAATTGCCTATGAATCTTTATCTTTCTTTTGAAGAACTTTCAACCAATCATTCAAATCCGCAGCTGTTATTTCTGTAGACTTTTTCACTGCACCCACTTGTTCTGCCATCCTCTGTGGTTCCAAAATCGATCCTCCCAAACAACCAGCATTCAATCCTGAATTAGACTGCACATCTAATCCTCCACTACATATGTCATGTCTCGACTGTCTCAAATTATTTCCTCCCGTTCTCATTCCTGATTCCTCCAAAGTGCAAGTATCAACCAAACCATTTCCAACATAAGGAACTGTCAAACTATTTTCACCCATTCTTTGTTTATCAAAAATAGGCACAACCGGACCTATGGTTACAGGCACTGTAACAGCTTCTAGATTTTTCGTCAGCTCCCTAATTTTCTCAGTCAGCTCAGATGTGGTTCTGGCTAATTCTCTTGTTTTCTCGTCACCGATTCGATTCTCTCTCTCTCGCTCTCTCTCTCTCTCCCTTTCCGTGAAAGAGCTACCACTTTTCAGATCAGGTGTCACAACCTCAGTTTTAACAATCCGCAAAGTATCTCTTATTGGAGTAGCAACTGGCGTACTCTCTTCTGGTTCTGGTCTATATGGAGGTGGTCTCTTGTAAATCATGTCATCCAAGACCTCATCCTCGTAATCATTAGCCCCATACCTTCTCACTTCTGCATCAGGCACCCTTTCTGTAGCCTTCCTCTCTTCCTTTTCATTAACTGTCCTCATAGGATACAATCCCTCTGACATACTAGCATCTCGCCATCTCCTCATTCGATCATGATGAGTTTCACGATCATATTTCCTCCCGAACATGTACCTATAATTGCCTCCACTCCTCTGCTTTTCTCGCTCATGCACCTCATCTTCCCATTCCACCAACGCCTCAAACTGTGTCGGCCTTGGTCTAGGCTCTAGACACATCATTTTTTCCCGTAAATTTCTCAACACGGCCAGATTAAATGAACCATGTTCCGGGAACGCTAAGACACCATCGTCCTTAGTGTACTTAGCCCAGTTATCTAACCAAATACAGGTATGATACCCATATTTTGCAACCATGAAGGATGCAGGAGTTCTCGTTGGAGGTAGCAATTCACCTTCTCTAGTTATTATGCTTTTATCCTTGTCGAACCACCTTTTAATTTTACCGAACAAGGATTTCTTCTTCTTTTCCTCCGGTTGGTAATACATTTTAATATTTACTAATATTCTCTAGTCCCTTCCGCAACTGTACGATCTTTTGTCCAATAACAGCGCGACTCACACCAACGCACCAATCCTGGAGCGTCTACGTCACCCTGGACTCCTTCCAATCCCTGCGCGACTCACACCAACGCACCAATCCCAGCGCGAGCACTGTTCTGATCCACTACCCAATCACAGTGCGGTCTGTATGACGTCAGCAGTCGCTGCAGTCGCTTCTGCTCTATCTCCTGTCACTCGTCTACCCCTCTTTTACAAAGCCTTCTCAGTAGACTTCGTTCAGATTCCACAAAATCTATTAGTTACAACATATAAACATCTCCATTGTCTGCTTCGCTAACCACAGAATAGTAAAGAAAATCTTTCTCACAAGAATCCCGCTTCTCTCTAGAACAGCGCTTACCTCTGCTCCACTACGGAATTATTACTTTCGTTGACACAGTAGCACATCCCTCCACTCTGCCCTTCTAACATGCATCCATTAACTGTTTCCTCTAGGACTGCTCCAAAGAGTCTTACAATCAACTAAATGCTCATACATTCACGCACTTTCATACCAGAAAATGTAGCACACCCACACAGAATCCTGCCTTTCCCGAGAACAGCAAACAATCTGTCCCACTACAGAATTATAACACGCGTTAACCAAGCAGCGCTTACCTCTGCCCAGTCCTTCAAACAAGCTCAGAGAATACCTATTACTTCTCCCGCGATAAGCTTTAACGGCGAACCTTACGGATCCCTGGGACTTAAGACCAGAGTTTCACAGATAACCTTCGCTACCATACGCACTCCTTTTATACCGAAAATATATCTCTAATAGTAACACACGACGATGTCACTGATTCCGAACCCAGACAATGTGACGCGCAACTTCAATTGTCACACGTTTTTCCTGCATACATACAGGTAATTCCAACAATCCCGTCTTTCCCGAGAGCAGCACTCACTTCCCTCTGCCCTACTACGGAACCGTCACCAGCTCCCCACGTTCCAGAAGCCGTACACACTACATAAAACTCAATACGACGACCTTAACATATAGTATTAGTACATATATCATCATCAACCAATAAATCAATAAATCCAAAAGCCTATGTACAAGCAATCTATCAGATCAAGACAATAATCTAAAACCATCATACTGCTACCAGGAAACTGCTGCAGATCGGCGCATATAAATTCTCCCTACTTCCACGGACAGAGTAAATCCGCAGTCGCACGCACATACACTCATCATACGCTAGGGCCCATCACACTGAAATTCACACTATTACTCTATCCACACTAAATATAGGTGAGAAACCTAACCAATCTGCATCTAAAACGAGGTCAATGCGACCATAAAGATATTGTCCTGAGTCATGATTTTAAACATAGGAAATACATCTGGAATTCAATAAATGACAAAGAAATAACCACCCGACACTGGAATTCAAACAAATGGTTGTTTATCTAAATTAATTCAAATGAAAGTCAATCAATAGCAAGATCATTATTCTCATAGTTACCTATTCTAGCTAAATGGGTCAGGACAGGTATCTCAGTAAAGTCTCTCGAGCTGCCGTCCTCAGCATCAGCATCGAACCTCACGAACATAGGTTCAGGAAGAAGTGGCCTCAAAAATCTACAGACCCTCTCTAGCCTAGTAATATTTATAACAAAACTAGCGAAATAAAAGTAACAAACAAATTCTGAATGTCCGTTGAGCCGCTGAGCAGAGCGAGCAGGAAAGGATGTCGCTTGGTAACATTTAGAAAACCTCTGCTCAGAAAAAATCACAAAAATAAAAACACGGAAGAAGGAAACTCGAGTTTGCAAGTGATACATTCATGAATGCTCTTCCTTGGTACCATAGCAGAGCCACCGCAGGTTTATCGTAGTTCATTGTGGCTTTATTCTTTTCCAAGGGCAATTGGATTCATGCCCGGAGCTGCTGTCCTCACGGAAACTTTTAAATCAGACAGAGGCTGTGGTCAGGTGACTTCCAACCATGTTCAGCAAGGCCTCTCGTCAAAATTCAATCACTCGAGCGCAGGCTGTAAATAGCAGCCATCTTGGTTTAGGCCAAAACGGACCATCTTAATTAAAAGAAACACAAAACAACGTTACCACATCATAATGATTATACAGTGTTAATCCCCACTAATACCCTTATGTGTATGTAATTACCTAGCCATCTGCGACACAAGTAAGTATTATAGCACGTTATTTTAAAAGCGTAAACACGAAACAAATTGCACTTTAGCAACACTTATTTAATTAAATTGCACACCAACTTAATTCACGTATTATTTAAGCAACATATATGCATTCCCACGTGTAGTTTCTCTTATTAGTAATGTTGGTTAATCAAGACTTTTAACAAAACTAATAATTAGTGATTATAAATTAGTAATTTTAATCATAACATATAAACAAAACTGGAGCTTAAAACTCAATAAATTTTCAACAGAAAACTCTGCTCCAGCAACATCACACAAGATCAAATTAATTTTGGTTGTAGACATGGGGAGATTAAGTGATTTGACCAGAATCACAGAATGTTGAGCTGAAGCAGAAACTCCAACCTGGTTCCCCAGTTGCAAAGTCTGCAGCTCTGGAAGTAACACCACACCCTCTCCCCTTGGATGCAACATTTAATCAAGTGGTCCACTGGATAAAAAAACTAAGATTACAAATAATTTAAAAGTTCTTTGTCGCTATTTGAAAACTCAGAAAATATGTCCTCATTTTAGTTTTTTAGAGCACTAACCATAATTTTGATGCAAATAAGACCCTCTCATATATGTAATTTCTAAAGGAAATGCTGTAGGCATTACAGTTTTGATTACATCAAGATGACATCAGGCATTCCACACTTTTGTAATAAATATAGAATGTTAGCAATCTAGTTGTTCATTGGGATACTGTTGCGAGGCAGAGGCCAGGGGCACGGACTCTGAAAATTGAAGGCAGGTAGGAGAGTGCAGAGGCAACAATTTGACCACACTAGGCAGGCAGGAAGGGCAGTGGCAGCACAACAGACTATGGAGGGCAGTGGAAAGGGGGGCAGGGGCAACAAACCAACAATACAGGACTGGCAAGAGAGGCTGTGGCAATATAATTGACCATTGTGGGCAGAAAGAAGAGGCAGTGGTAGCACAACCATACATGCCAACAGACCCGATTCAGCCAGGAAACGTCCAATGTTTTTAAGTTCAAATGGGCTTTATTTGATCTGTTTCCTGTTTACAATCTTCTCTTTTTCAATGTAACTCAAAGGGGAAAATCAATACCCCAGTTTTATTTCAAAATCTCCCTCTTACCAAGTTCAAAATGTTCGCAAGTATGGTACATTAGATCATGGTAGGCAGGAGGAATTGGGGTAGGGACATGGACTCGGATAACAGAGGACAGGAGGGACATTGAGAGGTGCACCAAACTGACCCTACAGGGCAGGCATCAGGGTTTGCAGCAGCACAATACACCACACAGCGCATGCGGGACGGGAGTGCAGCACAACAATCCATAGAAAGCAATAGGGAGGGGACAGGACCATGCACATGGACAACAGACAACAGAGGGGAAAGAGGCAATGGTAGCTAGCTGACCATAATGGACAGACAGGAGAGAAAGCTGCAGCATAACAGACCATAAAGGGCAGGAGGGACGGATCAGGGGCATTACAATGGAACTGACAAGCCAGGAGGGAGGGAATAGGGGTCTGCACATGGAAACAGAGGGCTGGGGGCAAGGGGGCAGGGCAGGAGCAGCAAGATGACCATGGAGGTCAGGCAGGATGGGCACTAGAAACAAGACACACCATGGAGAGCAACAGTGAGACTATGATGGCATACACACAGACCATGGAGGGAAGGTGGGAGGGGGTCAGGAGCAGCTAGCTGACCACACAGGGAAGGTGGGAGGGGCCATGGCAGCACAGAAGACCATGCATGGCAAGCGGGAGGGTTAGTGGCAGCACAATGGCTATGATGGGCAAGAAGGAGGGTGCAGGGGCATGCACAAAGGACCATGGAGGATAGAAGGTAGGGTCAGGACCTGGGCACAGACAAGAGAGTTCAGGGGAAGGGGCCTCACAACAGACCGCACGGGGCAGGCAGGAGGAGCAGTTCCAGCACAACAGACCAGGGAGGGCAGAAGGGTGTGGCAGTAAAATGGACCATGGAGGACAGGAGGAAGGGAATGGGGCATGGCATGTGGACAGGCAGGGTGGAGGTGGCAGGGACAGGTTACAGTCATCTAACAATGCTAGGCAGGTGGTAGGGGAGTGGCAGCTCAACAGAACACTCAGAGTAGATAGGAGTGGCAGGTCCATGGAACATGGTGGTCAAAAAGGATGGAGCAGGGGCATGCACAAAGACATCGAAGGGCAGGGGGAAGGAGAATAGGGGCAGCAAGCAAAGCACAGAGGCTAAGCAGGAGGTCAATGATGGGCCATAGAATTGGGCAATGGAGGGCAGGATGAGTGGACTGGTACATCATGCTAAATGCAGGGCAGTGGCAGCACATCAGACCATGCATGGCAGGAGGGAGGAGGCTAGTCCATGGATTCAGACAACAGAGGATAGGGAGGAGGTGGATGGGGCAGCAAGCTAACTGTTCATAGAAGGTGGGTATTAGGAACTTTATTGTTTTTAAAATGTGTGTCTGTGCGAACTACTTAAAATATGAACAAGTATGCAGCATAATCTCACTTTTATTCAGGAAGAAGAAGACGTTTGGGACTGTGACTCCGGGCTCACTTGGCAGAAACATCCCCTGACCCTCCACCCCATCGCAAAATGTAATGCCCGTGAAAAGGGTAGGCGGACGCAGTGTTATATAGAACATAGTCCTGAGAGCACGATTGAAAATGAAAACTAGATATAGTATATGGTATAAACTATGCACCAAAAAGTGTGATATAAGATGAACCGGGGCGTGAAATATAATATGCAATACATTGTGCGCAATGACAGATTCATTGGAGAGCGCGAGATAGCACAGGCACTAGCGTTTGCTATGTGATATGCGCCTTGGAGTGTAATATGCACAGGGCAGTGTTGTGTAACCTAAGTAGTCTCTAAAGTTGTAATATAAAATATGTGCTAGGTAGTGTAACATTGCATATGCACTGTGACAAAGATATGGATCCCAGATTGTAATATGTATGGCATAGCGCTGTGCTTTATAACAGAGGCATCGAGGAAGGCACGTTAGATGGGGCAATATAACCCGTGCGAACTGTGGCATGACATATTCACGGGGTGGTGTTACAGTGCACATGGGCTAGAGAGTGTCATAGCATACGCACTAGCTGGTGGAATACAACACAGAGGTGTGTGGCACTCGGCGGGCACTGGTGGGTGTAACACAGCATTGGGCTCAGCCAGGAGCACGCTGTGACTCTCAAGTGAGGTTTGTCTCCTTTCCAGAAAGTAAATAAAAAAGTATTACACATCCGGCGGTGGATGTGTGTTTTATTAACCGTGAGGGGGTTTCTTGCATAGTTTGGTCGAATTTTTGTCGAATCCCCTTTGAATGGCTTGGTGTGCATGTGTATTAAATGTGCCCGTCAATAGCTACCCATGTTTGTATAAATAAACGACAAGGGTGTCTACTTGGAGAGTACCCACCAGCGGGGGCGCCGGGATTTGGCACGGTAGGGTGTCAGACATGTCAGAGCTTCACTAGCGGTGTGAGAAGTTGGCCTGGTATATGATGTTCACTAGTTAAAGTGACCACCTCGTACCATGCCAAGCAACCCTTATGGTGTGGTTGTAAGTCAACCTTTTCGGACTAGCTGCCCTAGTGGTAGCGTAGGCTAAGCAGTCTTTGAGGCTAAACTCGTTAAAGCGTGTTAAGCAGGCTGTTTTACCATAAGTAACCCCCTTTTATACCAATGAAAGGACACCACACAGATATGTATTCAAAATATATATGTATTTATTACTCAAAGTATCCCCTAGACTCTTTATGAGCACAGGAGCACAAATCGTTAAACAAGAAAGTATTACAATATACAGAAGTTGCACTTTATATGGATGGGCCCTGGTCGCCACTCAAACCATATACTAAAATAGTGGTATAAGTACCACGACTAGGAAAGGAAAAAGGCCTAGGGCCTCTAGAATCACTGGGCCTACAAGGAGCTAACGTTAGTTAGTGACCAGGAGGTCCACGGGTCGCGTGTGCAGTGAGGAAAGTTACACGCGGGCTCCCATAGGTTTTCAATGGGTGCGTAAAAGTTTAAAAGTTACTGCAGAAAGGGTCTTCTGGATGGACTACGAACTTAAGACCTAAAACACAGACACTAGAGATGTTTCTCTACACTTGGGCACCGGAGTGCCAGCTTTACCTCACCCCCAGGAAGCGGGTGCATAGGTCCCGAAGTGCGTCGGGTTTCGTCTATCAATTCAATGGAGCCTGATGACAAAGATGCTGCAGGGGGCCGGTCCAGAAGAGATGCGGTGGATCCAAGAGTGGATCGGAGTTGTAGAAGACCTGAAAGCAGAGGGGACAGTGTTCACAGTCACTAGCCAGTGACCGGCGTGGCACCAGGTAGGTACCAGGCGATGTCGGGTGCAAACAGGTGATGAGGTGTAGCTTGTCTCCAGAGCCACGTGGTCCCTGAAGGTCGACGACGTCCAGGAGTCCGTTCACGAGCTGTCCCACACAGGCTCTCGCTGTCGGCGGTGTCGGCGACTCGAAAGAAGCAAACAAGCCTTGGCAAAGGCAGGAGTCGTGGAAAATAAAGAAAGCTGATTGTTCTGACCAGCAATGTCAGAGGGGCTGCTCCTTTGGAGAGCAGCTGGGGCCAGTCTGGAGCAACCAGACCAGAGTCGTAGTTTTCAAGGTTTGTCGCAAAAATGGCCACTAGCCAACGGGCCAGGGACCGGGCAGGCGTGTCGAGGTGCAAAGTGCAGAGGGGCCCCACGCAGATCGTGGAGATGCTGGAGGGCTCACCTTTGGTGCAGATGCTGCTCGGATGTTGGGCTTCTCAGGACCCAAAGCACAACTTGGAGGGAGCCTCTGTTGTCGCGCTTGCAGCTTGTCGTGGGTCTTTCAAGATGGCTGGCTCCACGTGTCTCGGTGCCTCCACGGGTTCCTTCTTTTCAGGGACTGTGGATCGGGCGGTGAGAGGTCGGGAGGTCCAGGTCTTGTCGGGCTCTGGGCTCGGGCTCCGGCAGGAGGCGGCGGCAAAGCAGATGTCGAGTAGCTGGTTGGTGCTTGCGTTAGCAAGATGGTCACTCCCTGACCATAGGGGAGATTTCCTTCTGTCCTCTGCGCAGCAGAGCGTCGAAGTTCCCGTCTTCTTCTTTGTAGTAAGTTGATTCCAGGATGTCTGAAGTCTTAGGACACAGCTCCTACCTTTAAGCGGATTCTAGGGGCCGGACTACCTGCTAGGTCCCTCCCTAAGGGTGGGACCAGGAAGGGGGGTGGTTACACCCCCAATCCTTTGTCCAGCTCGCCCCAGGTCCGGGGCTGGTGTGCCCCAGGACCGGTTTGAACTGGCATATGCACCGAGGCTCCTTGTGAGCCTCAGGCATGTCTGATTCCATTCAAGCCCTACCTGACCAATACACAAAATCCTGTCTGGGGTGGTGCTTGCACCTCCCCTGGCAGGAAACCCTTTGTCCACGTCTCCCAAGCTGGAAGGACTCCCAGCAGCAGGAGGGCAGACTTGTGTCTGGGGTGGCAGCGTCCATTTTGTGGAGCTGAGGCTATGTCTGATTTTACCCGGGTTTCAGGTACTGTACATGTTGTGTCCCTCTAGAAGGGTGGAATGCTAACCCCGTCGCCAGAATTGGCGAGGGGTTAGTATTCCAATTCGTATGACACCTTACTCGACATGTTTTGATAAAGCCAAACCAAAGATAGCATTTAACCGCGAGGTTCATAATGCACTTAAGAGTAGATAGTATGGCGATATCTGGAAACGGTAGAAGGAAGTTGTTCCGACCACTGCAGACAGGCTCAGCTCATGCCAGAGCACCATCTCACATGGAACCAAGCACTCTGCCTTCAGGATTGTTAAGGCCTGCCATTAGGAGTGACTTATAGGTTAACATGTGTCCCATTTAAGGTTAAGTATAGGTATACTACACCTAAGTAAGAGGTGGTTATACCAACTTACCCCAGCTGAGTGATCAGCCAGTTGTGTCAAATTGCTAGGCCAGGCCAGAGGTGGCGCAATACATGCTTCAGCCCCTGGTAGGCCTTAGATACACCAATGCCCTGGGTACCTAGTATACACTGGTACAGGGGCTCACAGGGTGATCTAGTTCCAATGGGTTATGCACCTAGGGTACATGGAGTCCATTTTAAAGAGAGAGCAGATGGGCTGAGATCCTGAATGGCAGGATCTCAGGCCAACTAAGTCGAAAAACCAGCTAGACACTAGGCAAAAAGTTGGGGGTAACCATAGTCAGATATCCACCTTCCTACACAACCCCCCCCAAACGAAGGGAGATAAGGCTGACCTTGACCAGGTAAGCCTATATTGCCTAAGTGGCCATATAAGGAAGAACCAGCACTGGCATGGTTACCCCCTGTCTCATGGTCCACTAAGCAATCCCTCACCCTAAGGGTATCAGAGGGTCTCCACCATAGGGAATCTCTACCTTTGGTGTGTCTTTGCAAAGTAAAAGGCTGGTGTTGAGATGGAGTACTGAAGTGAGTATCCTCAAAGTGAGGCCTCAGCTTCCTCCAATCATCCTCCACCATGGATGCCTTTCTCTCTTTCACTGAGTTGCAGTGTGCTCTCAGGGTCAGCCTCTGGCTACCTAAAGCTGGAGGCTGGGTCCCTTTTGTGGGCTTACTGGAGGGACAGGTCAGGTTTGGGGCCCTAAGGTCCCAGGTTTGCCTGTACCCAACAGAATCCCTCTGGGGGAGGTCCCTAACTACCTGTAAAGGGGATCCCTCAGGAATGTGTTTAACCATCACCTGGCTAGGGCTACTAGCCAGGCAATCCTCATTCTTTTGATGGGGGGGTTCTTGTGGACAGGGGCCCTCTTGGGGTCCACTGGCCTCCCTGACCTCTGCAGCCCTCGGCTGACTGAGGCAGGGTAGAGAGAGGCAGGCTACCTGCACCAGACTGGGTCCCACCTTGGAAGGGGCCACTGACATCAGAGGCTCTGCCAGGCCAGGCCTGGCTACCTCTGGGGCAGTTCCTTCACAAGGGGTGAGGTCAGATCCCTGAGGAGGCTGACCTTTTCCTAATGTCTGGGGAGAGGGAGACTTTTCTTCCTCCCCACTACTCTCTGTTTGTGTGGAGTGATCCATAGTTCCAGGCTTCACTACACCTATGTCAGTCTGAGTATAGGCTGAGACCATTACAGCCTGGCCAACCTTTTCAGGGAGACACTCAATTTGGGTTTGAGCTGTGACTGTCACAGCTCTGCCAGTCTCTGCAGGGAAGTCTGTCTTTTCCTGGGCTGTGGCTGCCACTGCCCTTCCAACCTTTTCAGGGAGGAAATCTACTTGGACAGGGGTTGTGGATGGCACAACCCCACTACCCTTTTTTGAAAGGCCTACCATTTTAGAATGGGTGTCTTGTTCAACTCCAGCCCAAGCTGAGAGTTCTAAGTCATTCCCCAGTAAGCAGTCTACAGGCAAGGTTGGGGACACTACCACCCTTTTAGGGCCAGTGACACCTCCCCAGCTGAGATACACCTCTGCCATGGGATGACTGTTCTGTTTGCCATCAATGTTAGTCACCTGGTAGAAGCAACCAGGCAAAAGCTGCTCAGAGGGAACTAGCCAATGGGCCACCATAGTGATGCTAGCTCCAGTGTCTCTGTAGGCCTCAGCTTTTGTACCATTGATGTAGGGCTCCTGTCTGTACCTACCCAAAGTGTTGGGACAGGCAGTGAAGTTGGCAAACCCCATGCCACCATCACAGACAAGAGTAGTTGCTGTAGGGGAATTGGCTAAGCCAGGGTCCCCCTGTGTTCCCCAAGTAAACCCACCCAAATGTCTGGGGGCACTCCCACCACCTGGGGGATTACTGCTGACAGTACTAGGTGGTGTGACAGGAGTAATTGGAGGAACAGTTTTGGTTTTAGCCTTTGGGCAACTGCTGTCAGTTTTCCAATGCCCAGGAATTTTACATTCATGGCAGTAAGGCTTTTTACTTGTGGTAGAGGAGGGAGCTTGGGACCCACCACCCTGTGTGGAGTTTTGGTGCCCTGAGGAAGATTTCCCTTTTGCTTTATCCCCACCCTTCTCTTGAGGTTTGGTGGTATCTTTCTTTTGGTCACCACCCTGATTCTTAGGCCTGATCCTGGTCCTGACCCATTTATCTGCCCTCTTTCCCAATTCTTGGGGAGAGGTCAAATCTGAGTCTACCAGGTGTTGATGGAGGAGCTGGTTTTGACAGTTACTTAAAATCTGTTCTCTCATCATCAAATTGTACAATCCTGTATAATCTGAAACCTTACTTCCCAGCAACCAACCCTCCAAAGCCTTAGTGGCACATTCAATGTATTCAGACCAGTCCTGAGTCTGTGTCTTCTGGGTGTCTCTGAACATTACCCTGTACTGTTCAGTGGTTAAGCCTAACCCATCAACTAGGACACTCTTCAGGGCTCTGTAATTTCTGACATCCTCCTCCCTAACAGTGAGGAGTCTGTCTCTGCCTCTTCCTTCAAAGGAGAGCCATAAGATTGCTGCCCACTGGTCTTCAGGAACCTGCTGCACTTTGCAGGATCTCTCAAGAGCAGTCATCCACTTGTGGATATCATCCCCACTTTTGTAGGGGGGCACAACCTTGGACAGGTTCCTATTGTCAAATACCCTATCTTTGTCCTTAGGGACAATGCTGCCACCAGTGGGTATAGACCCACTCTCTCTAGGTTGCCTAGCCTTGTTCAGTTTTTCTTCCATCAGGGCTACTTCTAGCTCCAGTCTCCTGATCCTCAGCTGAGCTTCCTTCATTCTGGCCTCATGCTCCCTCCTCTGAGGGCTGGTCATCCTTCTTCTGGAGTGACCTTGAGAGCCTCTAGAGGCATGAGAACCATTAGAGTCACCTGAGTGATTCCTCTGTCTCCCAAACCCCTGGTGAAGTCCACTAGGGAGATCCAATGGGGTGAACCCATTGTCAGTCCCAAGTAGCCTTAAGTTAGCTGAGCCAGGTCTGGCACCTGGCACTGGGCTATCTCTCCCATCTGAACTACTACTACTGTCAGATTCACCCCCTTTGTCATCCCTGTCCCTATGCTGATTCTCATCATCTGTAGTCAGATTCTCAACTAAGGGGCGACTGTGGGAAAGGGGTACTTCAGTGTCCTCTTCAGAAGGAGGGCCTCCTGTTCCTGTCCCTAAGGGGTCTAACTGGGAGGCTTTCTTGAGAGCTCTCTGATCTTCATCAGCTTGTAAGAGTTCTCAAATCCAACCGCTGCTCACCAATGTGAGAAGTTGGCCTGGTATATGATGTTCACTAGTTAAAGTGACCACTTCGTACCATGCCAAGCAACCCTTATGGTGTGGTTGTAAGTCAACCTTTTCGGACTAGCTGCCCTAGTGGTAGCGTAGGCTAAGCAGTCTTTGAGGCTAAACTCGTTAAAGCGTGTTAAGCAGGCTGTTTTACCATATGTAACCCCCTTTTATACCAATGAAAGGACACCACACAGATATGTATTCAAAATATATATGTATTTATTACTCAAAGTATCCCCTAGACTCTTTATGAGCACAGGAGCACAAATCGTTAAACAAGAAAGTATTACAATATACAGAAGTTCCACTTTATATGGATGGGCCCTGGTGGCCACTCAAACCATATACTAAAATAGTGGTTTAAGTACCACGACTAGGAAAGGAAAAAGGCCTAGGGCCTCTAGAATCGCTGGGCCTACAAGGAGCTAACGTTAGTTAGTGACCAGGAGGTCCACGGGTCGCGTGTGCAGTGAGGAAAGTTACACGCGGGCTCCCATAGGTTTTCAATGGGTGCGTAAAAGTTTAAAAGTTACTGCAGAAAGGGTCTTCTGGATGGACTACGAACTTAAGACCTAAAACACAGACACTAGAGATGTTTCTCTACACTTGGGCACCGGAGTGCCAGCTTTACCTCACCCCCAGGAAGCGGGTGCATAGGTACCGAAGTGCGTCGGGTTTCGTCTATCAATTCAATGGAGCCTGATGACAAAGATGCTGCAGGTGGCCGGTCCAGAAGAGATGCGGTGGATCCAAGAGTGGATCGGAGTTGTAGAAGACCTGAAAGCAGAGGGGACAGTGTTCACAGTCACTAGCCAGTGACCGGCGTGGCACCAGGTAGGTACCAGGCGATGTCGGGTGCAAACAGGTGATGAGGTGTAGCTTGTCTCCGCAGCCACGTGGTCCCTGAAGGTCGACGACGTCCAGGAGTCCGTTCACGAGCTGTCCCATACAGGCTCTCGCTGTCGGCGGTGTCGGCGACTCGAAAGAAGCAAACAAGCCTTGGCAAAGGCAGGAGTCGTGGAAAGTAAAGAAAGCTGATTGTTCTGACGAGCAAGGTCAGAGGGGCTGCTCCTTTGGAGAGCAGCTGGGGCCAGTCTGGAGCAACCAGACCAGCATTGTAGCTTTCAAGGTTCGTCGCAAAAATGGCCACTAGCCAACGGGCCAGGGACCGGGCAGGCGCGTCGAGGTGCAAAGTGCAGAGGGGCCCCACGCAGATCGTGGAGATGCTGGAGGGCTCACCTTTGGTGCAGATGCTGCTCGGATGTTGGGCTTCTCAGGACCCAAAGCACAACTTGGAGGGAGCCTCTGTTGTCGAGCTTGCAGCTTGTCGTGGGTCTTTCAAGATGGCTGGCTCCACGTGTCTCGGTGCCTCCACGGGTTCCTTCTTTTCAGAGACTGTGGATCGGGCGGTGAGAGGTCTGGAGGTCCAGGTATTGTTGGGCTCTGGGCTCGGGCTCCGGCAGGAGGCGGCGGCAAAGCAGACGTCGAGTAGCTGGTTGGTGCTTGCGTTAGCAAGATGGTCACTCCCTGACCATAGGGGAGATTTCCTTCTGTCCTCTGTGCAGCAGAGCGTCGAAGTTCTCGTCTTCTTCTTTGTAGTAAGTTGATTCCAGGATGTCTGAAGTCTTAGGACACAGCTCCTACCTTTAAGCGGATTCTAGGGGCCAGACTACCTGCTAGGTCCCTCCCTAAGGGTGGGACCAGGAAGGGGGATGGTTATGCTGCAGATCAGGGCATACAAATTCTCCCTACTTCCACGGATAGAGTAATTTCACAGATACACGCACATGCACTCATCATACGCTTGGGCCCATTTCACTAACACACGCTCAATTACTCTATTAGCACTGGACATGAGAGAAACTCCTGAAACACCCTGTATCTACAGTAAGGTCAATGCGATCAAATCGTTACTGTCCTGAGTCGTGATTTAAACAACAATAATTCACATTAGAGTATTCAATAAATGACAAGAAATAACCACCAACACTGCGATTCAAATAATGGTAATTTTATCTAAAATTAGTTTAAATGAAAGTCAATCAATAGCAAAATCATTATTCTCATAGTTACCTATTCTAGCTAAATGTCATAAATGGGTCAGGACAAGTCTCTCAGTAAAGTCTCCCGAGTCGTCGTCCTCACAGCATCGATCCTCACCAACGCAGGTTTGGGAAGAAGTGGCCTTAGACCCTCTCTAGTCTAACAATATTTATAATAGAACTTACAAAATAAAGCAACATAAAAAGTTCTGAATATCCGTTGAGCCGCTGAGCAGAGCGAGCAGGAAAGGATGTAGCATCGCTACATTTGGAAAACCTCCGCTCAGAAAAATCACAAAAATAAAAAGACGGAAGAAGGAAACTCGAGTTTTGCAAAAGATACTTTCATGAACGCATTTCCTCGGAACCATAGCGAAGCCACCGCTGTAATCACAAAGTTCATTGTGGCTTTCTTTTCCTCCAAGGTTATTTGGACGCTCGCCTGGAGTCACTGTCATCACAGAAACTTTCAAAACTCCAGCAGAAGCCATGGTCAGGTGACTTTCAACCATGTTCAGCAAGGCCTTCTGACATATTCACATTCACTCGAGTGCAGGCTGTAAACGGCAGCCATCTTATTCTAGGCCAAAACGAACCATCTTAATTGAAAGAAACACAAACAACGTTACTACATCATCGCAATGATTAAACAGTGTTAATTCCCACTAATACCCTTATGTGTATGTAATTAGCTAGCCATCTGCAACATAAATAAGCATTAGCACACGTTATTATTTAAAACATCAACACAAAACAAATAACACACCTATATTAAATAACTGCACATATTATTAAGCAACATATATGCATTCCCACGTGTAGTTTCTCTTGTTAGTCATATTGATTAGTTAAAGTCTCTCACAAAACCAAAAATTATCGATTATAGATTAGTGATTTTAGTTATGACTTATAGACAAAACTGGAGCTTAAAACCTGAAATTTTTTCAAAAGAAAACCCTGCTCCAGCAATCCCCCCTTTGGTGATATCATCACCAAATAAAACAACCCAAAAAAAAAAAAAAATTTAGTCCCATTTTAGGAGAAATTGGAAATGTCTTTTTCTTTACACACCAGACTCCCTTTCATCATCCCTTTTTGTCTCCAAATAAACACTCTCTCTCAATTCTTCCAATTCTATTTCTTGTGGGTCTCTTTTTGACCTCTTTTGTTTCTTTTCAATATTAGCTCTAATTCTTTCCTTTTTCCCTCCCCTGTTTTTACAACACAAACACACCAATCTTAATATCAATAAAGCAACAATCACACATGTCAAAGGAAACAATATCTTACCTATAATAGTACTACCTATCTTAGCAATAAAACTCTTAACAGCAACTATCTTATTAGCTATTTTGGTCCAGATACTTTCAGCTTCCAGTGGTACTAATTCTTCATGCAAATCAGTAATATTTTTGATATAGACCTTCAGGTCTTTACTTTCGTCAGGAATGTAAGTGCAACAATGTTGAACTTTCAGCATTCCGCAGACTCCACCCTCCTTGGCCAATAGAATATCAAGGGCAAGTCGATTTTGCATAGACATGGCATGTACGGCAATCATCTCCGTATTCACCAAAAGAAACCCTCCAGCGGTACTTGTCGATAAGCGATCCACCACTGTTGACAGTTTCCTTATCCCATATGCATTTAAAGAAATTCCCACTGCTGGAATTAAAGCTCCAAATATATCTCCTACTATTTCTGACCAAGTCTCTCTCTTAAAACGTGTTAGTAAGTTAATATGTTCTACATCTTCTATCTTATCTATATGAAAAATCTTTGGAAAAACCAGGCCCACATAACATGTGCCATACCAATGGTCAGGCAACCTGTAATAAGCCTTGTTCCCACAAACATAATATACTCCTGGGAAAACTGGATCTTCTCCTCCCTTGAAACCCCATCCTGTTGCAATGAAGTATGTATCATGACACTCACTAGTCCCAACAAAATATGTATCATATTGGGATTTCTCTCTAGTAATGCATAGTTTACCCTTCTGTGGTGCATCTAAGGCCAAAGTTGGACTAGCCCCATTCCTCAACTCTTTTCCCATCTCAACGTCCCAAATTGTCTCACTCACTTTATATTTCCCTGCCTTTTCATGCATGCTCATTCTCCTTTCCTCTACCATGTTTAGGAAAGCTTTCTCCTCTTCTTTCAAACTGCAAGTTAAATTGTTCTTAAAAATGTAATCTAATGTTAATTCTTCTTTCTCAATAAAAATCTCACCAAAAATATTAGCTTCTTTAGCTGGATTCAGCCTTTTGTTCATAGTCAATTGCCCAAAAATGTTATCCTTGTTAGACATCTCATAATCTATTTTCCCTAACAAATAAAAAACACTACTCAACACACTACATGAAATTCCATACGTAGCTGGTAAATGGTGATAAGTAACACCCTCTGAAACGGATGCAGGTAACTGCATACAGACGTAGCAATCCCTAACTTCCATTGTCTTCACGTATTCATACAACAACTTTGAAAAAACATTACTAGAAAAATCCTTAATTGACCTATCTTTATGTATGTAAGTGTTACTAATTCTAGTTGGAACTACTTTTTGCGAACTCTTCTCCACATTAGTCACATTCTCAGTGTGCATTTCAAATGTACCTATTGTAACTCTAAAAGTAACTAATAAAGCTAAAACACCCCATAGTAGCATTAATATTCCAGTACAGCAGCAGCACATTCTACACCATCTTCTTAAGAAGGCACATCTACTTTGATTATTTTCTATGTTAGCCATTTTACTACTTTGACCGTGTCTTTTGACTTTAGCCTCTACTACTCCACTACTGGAATTTCTAGAACTCTGGATTACTTCAAACAGCTAAATTTCAGACTTTCTTCTTTTCACTTTTCTCCAAGTGATTTCTTCAGTTCACTCAATTTGGATATTCATCACTCTTCACTTCAACTTCTTCAACATCAAATTGTATTAGATCTCCAACAACATCCTCAGTATCCGACTTTTCTCCGATGTCAGTCAGAATAACTTTCAGGATTTCACCTGTATCTTCCTCAACCACTTCACGTATGGTCTCCTCTGGATTTCCCTGACTTTCTGCCTCTTCACCTTCAGACAGTGCCACGTACGTCCATTCCGGCGACCTATACTTCTGGTTAGGTTTTCTGATTCTTTTAATCTCCTCTGGTTCCTTTGAATCCTTTCGATTTTCACCTTTTGCTGGATTCTGACTCGACACTTCGTTCACTTGTTCAGCTTTCGATGTATTTGCTCGTGTCAGTCTATATCTCAGCCTCTTTATCCTGTTGTTAGGCCAAAGATCTCCTTTTACAACTCTTTTTGGTCTCACTTCTTTATTATTTCTCTCTCCAATCCAAGCTCTCTTTCTCAGAACTCGACCCTCTGATTTCTCACTCTCACTTTCATCTGATTCTGTCTCATTTGCCTCTTGTTCTTCAGCAGTTTTCTTTTGCTCCACAGTCTTTATCACCACTGATTGAGACTTCCCTATTTCTTTCCCTCCTCGGGTCTCCGACACGCAATCTTCTTGCTGTCTACTTGTCCCTTCACCTAGCTTATCAGGAATGTTCCCTACACCTCCTCGGGGGTCTTCCGCAATCTGTCCCTCTCTAACTTCTTCTGACCCTGCTTCTTCAGGTGTAATCTCAAGTGGATTCTCAACTTCTTCATCTGATTCAGATGTAGTCTCTGTGGAATTGCTCTTTTCTCTTCTGTTTACTCCACTGCTTGTTGGAACTTCAGGCACTCTTACAGAATTCGATCTCTCTTCTGAGACTCCCAATGTTTCTCTTGAAGCCTCTCCTGGAAAGAAAGAATCACCTGACTCTCTTTCTCCTTCACCTCTTCCAGAATTCCGATTCCTTCTCACTGGTTCAGCTTCTTCATCATCACTAGAATCTGACTCTTCAAAATACTCCTTACCAGTCCCTTCCTTTGGATTTGGAACTCTCAGAGTATGACTTGCATGCACCCAGTTCTTCACACCAGCACACTTTACTGCAGTCGTTGTAGTCAGAATAACTTGTCTTGGCCTTCCCCACCTTGGAACCAAGCAATTTCTTCTTCTGTGCACTTTAATCCTCACCCAGTCCCCTGGACTCAGATCATGAGCTTGCTTCTTCTCAAGTGTTGTAGCGTCTCCTCCAACCTGGTGAAACACAGAATGAACTGCTTTAGCCAGGCCTTTACAGTAATCCAAAATCATGTCATCAGTTATTGTCATCAATTTGTTGACAGGCACAAATGCATGACGCATTGCACGTCCCATCAAGATCTCATGTGGACTCAAACCAGTAGTTCTATCTGGAGTAGATCTAATAGTCATTAGCACTAGAGTCAAGACATCAGGCCATTTCATTCCAGTGGTTAAACACATCTTACCAATCCTGTTTTTGATCGTGCCGTTCATCTGCTCAACAACACCAGAAGCCTCTGGTCTGTAAGCACAATGTAGCTTCTGCTGTATGCTCAATGCTTCACAAATTAAACTCATAAGCTCATTATAGAAGTGTCCACCTCTATCAGACTCAATCGTTACTGGAAACCCGTACCTAGGAATCAACTCTCTTAACAGTAATTTTGCCACTGTTATTCCATCATTCCTCCTAGTCGGATAGGCCTCCACCCATCTCGAGAGCAAACAGACCACCACTAGAACATACCTCAATCTGTTCACTTGGGGCATTTCAATGAAATCAATCTGCATTCTCGTAAAAGGACCACCTTCTCTGCCTATCGTTCCCAGATTCACCACTGTCTTTTTCCCAGTGTTAAATTGCTGACAAATCAAACATCTTTGACAGATGCTTTCTGCAATCAACCTGAACTTTGCATTGTACCAAGTCTGCTTAAAAGACCTGATCATCGCATCCCTTCCCAAATGTCCCTGGCCATGATACATCCTTGCCATTGTCGACAGCATCGAGTTGGGCATGACTGGTCTACCATCTCTATAAATCCAGACATGATCTGTCTCTCTTGGGGCACAACCTGCCTTGATCCAATCTTTCTTTTCTTCATTTCCTGCCTCATCCTGCAACTTTTTCACTTCATCCCACGTTTCTAGGACATTAGTAAACATCACAGAACAAAAAGACATTTCCTTTTCTCGTCCCCTATTAATCGAGTGATTATTTTTAGCACAATATTGTGCAATATCGTTTGCAAAACGATTTCCAAGGGTAACAAAATCATCTCCTTGTCCATGAGCAGCACATTTTACAACTGCTAATTTTTTAGGCAGCTGTATCGTCTTAAGCAATTTCCCAATCACATCAGCATTATTTATTGGAGTCCCACTCGACGTCAAGAAACCTCTCTGTAGCCAAAGCTGGCCAAAATCATGCACGACTCCAAATCCATACTGACTATCAGTCATCACAGTCACTCTTAGATTCTTCCCAATCTTGCAAGCTTTTGTCAATGCCACCAATTCAGCAACTTGAGCAGACTTTACTCCTTTCAATGGTGAAGCTTCCATAACTTCCGAAACTTTGCACACTGCATATGCTGCACTCAGTACACCATCATCATTTCTCAGACATGATCCATCCACAAACAGCACATGGTCACTCTCAGGCAATGGAAGATCTCCTATGTCTGGTCTCGGCTTTGTACAGTAATCAAGCACATCCAAACAATTATGATCAAAATCATCTTTCACACCCACATTTTCAGTATCAGGCAATAATGTTGCTGGATTCACATTCACACATCTCTCAAGAGTCACATTTGATGCTCCCAGAATGATTTTCTCATATTTAGTCAGCCGACTATGTGACATGTACTGAGTTCTGCTTCTTGTCAAAAGAATTGCCACATTATGAGGTACGAATACCCTTACAGGATATCCCATTATTATACCCTCACTCTGTTCCAAACTTCTGCATGTTGCAGCTACAGATTTCAGACAACCTGGTAAACCCACAGCTACAGGGTCAAGTGTCGATGAGAAGTACGCAATAGGCCTTCTCAGTTGTCCATGCTTCTGGATCAACACTGAAAGTGCACATCCATTTCTCTCACTGCAGTACAACTCAAACTCTTTTTCATAGTCTGGCATACCCAAAGCAGGGGCTTCACACATTCTGCTTTTTAACTCTTCAAATGCTGCCATTTGTTCTCCATCTAGTTCCAATGGGTCTTTTACCTCACTTTTTGTCAGCTTAATCAGTGGCCTTGCTATCAGGGAGAAATTACTAATCCACTGACGACAATAACCCACCATCCCCAAAAACATCCTCACTTCTCTCTGGGTCCTTGGGGCTCTCATTCCCCTGATAATTTTGATCCTGTCATCAGTCACCTTTCTCAGACCCTTTTCAATATTGTGTCCAAGATAATGCACCTCTTTCTTGCAAAATTGCAATTTGGCTGGAGATACCTTTAACCCTCCATCTGCCAGATGATTCAGTAAAGCTATGGTATCTACTTCACAAGCTTCACGTGTCTTTGATGCCACAAGTAGGTCATCAATATACTGCACTAGTACTGAGCTTTCAGGCATGATCAAACTCTCCAATGATTTTTTCAATAACTGATTGAATATCGAAGGACTCTCTGTGTATCCCTGTGGAATTCGACACCATGCTAAAATACGCTGGCCAAACCTAAATGCAAAAATCTCATAAAAAGCATGAACTGATTCTTTTGCTTCCTGATGTGTTCGATCTATCTTAACCCAGTCTGTCTCTTTTGGAGGTACTTTATTTTTCAGGAATACAATCACCTGATCGTATTTTTTCATTACCTCTGGATCTGGTGCTCCTGTTCTCTGATCTCTTGGATATTCCTCAGTAGGCCAACTTACAACTATTTTACACTCAGCCCATAAGTCTGCTGGAACAATTATATCAAACAGACTATTCAGATCAATCCACAGCACTTTTGACAATTTCACAAATCTGTCTACCTGCCTATACCACTCGACGGGCTTTTCTCTCAGTCGAGGGAAATCATTCGTAAATGATAAAATATCCTGTCTGGTCCATGGAACATGTACATATCCTCCTCCAGGTATTTCTCTCATAGGATAAGCATCCACTGTTTTCTCTTTTTCTCTCACAGGAAATGCTGAATAAGTCCTGTCCACTGATTCTTCTCTTTTCTTGTACCACCTATCCTTCCATCTTTCTACATCACCCCATTTTCGCAACAATGCAATCATTTCCTTAATCTGTCCTGTTCTACCGGCACCATTCAGATTTTCAATATCTTTGTCCGTGAAATCCATCCTGTAAGACTTCTGCAATGCTTTCACCTTATCAATGTCAACTCCTTGTTCATTCGCTATTGCCCTTAACCTGTCATGTGTACTTTTAGCTCTCCAGGTAATGCTCTTGCACATAAATAATAATTCTCCATCATGATGGTTTTTGAGTATGTCTGTAGGAATCGTCCCTGCAATAAGCTCCTCTAATTCTATGCGCAACCTGGCTACATCAATTGCCTGTGAATCTTTATCCCTCTTTTGAAGTACTCTCAACCAATCATTCAAATCTTCAGCTGTTATTTCAGTAGATGTTTTTACTGCAACCACTTTCTCTGGCATCCTTTGTGGTTCCAAAATCGGCATCCCTGTACTACTAGTATCACTGGTATCTAATCTTGAATTAGTCTGCACCTCTAATCCTCCACTACATGTGTCACGTCTGGATTGTCTCAAATCATTACTTTCTGTCCTTATTCCTGACTCTCCTGACGTACCAGCCAAACTTGTTAATTTATTCCCAACATATGGAACCACCAAACCATTTTCACCCATCCTCTGCTTATCAAAAATAGGCATAACCGGACCTATGGTTAAAGGCACCGTAACAGCTTCCAAATTCTTCGTCAGCTCTCTAATCTTTTCAGTCAGTTCAGATGTAGTTCTGGCTAATTCTCTCGTATTCTCGTCACCACATCTATTCTCTCTCTCTCTTTCTCTGAAAGAGCTACCACTTTTTAAATCAGGTGTCACAACTTCTGTCTCAGTGATACGCAAAGTATGTCTTATTGGAGTAGCAACTGGTGTGCTCTCTTCTGGTTCTGGTCTATATGGAGGTGGTCTCTTGTAAATCATGTCGTCCAAGACCTCATCCTCATAATCATTAACTCTATACCTTTTCACTTCTGCTTCAGGTACCCCTCTTGTTTCCTTTCTTTCTTCCTTCTCGTCAACTGTTCTCATAGGATATAATCCCTCTGACATACTAGCATCTCGCCATCTCCTCATTCGATCATGATGAGTTTCACGATCATATTTCCTCCCAAACATATACCTATAGTTGCCTCCAGACCTCTGTTTTTCTCGCTCATGTACTTCATCTTCCCATTCCACCAATGCCTCAAACTGTGTCGGCCTCAGTCTTGGGTCAAGACACAACATCTTTTCCCGTAAATTTCTCAACACGACCATTTTAAATGAACCATGTTCTGGGAATGCTAGGACACCATCTTCCTTAGTATACCTAGCCCAGTTCTCCAACCGTATACAGGTATGATACCCATATTTCGCAACCATGAAGGATGCAGGTGTTTTCGTTGGAGGTAACAATTCACCTTCTCTTGTTTTAATGTCTTTATCCTTGTCAAACCATCTTTTTATTTTACCGAACAAGGATTTCTTCTTTTTCTCCTCTTGGTAATACATTTTAGCGTTTACCAAAACTTTCTAATGCCTTCCGAAACACAACTGTGCAGTACGATATTTCGTCCAATAACAGCGCGACTCACACCAACGCACCAATCCTGGAGCGTCTACGTCACCCTTTACTCCTTCCAATCCCTGCGCGGCTCACACCAACGCACCAATCCTAGCGCGAGCACTGTTCTGATCCACTACCCAATCAGAGCGCGGTCTCTATGACGTCAGCAGTCGCTGCAGTTGCTCCTGGTCCTGTCTCCTGTCACTCGTCTACCCCTCCTTTACAAAATCTCCTCAGTAGACTTCGGTTTAAATTTTCACAAATTCTATTAGTTACAACATATAAACATCTCCATTGTCTGCTTCGCTAACCACAGAACAGTAAACAAAATCTTTTTTACAAGAATCCCGTCTTTCCCTGAAACAGCACTTACTTCTGCTTCAGTACGGAACTAATACTCTCGTTGACACAGTAGCACATCCCTCTACTCTGCCCTTCTAACATGCATCCATTAACTGTTTCCTCTAGGACTGCTCCAAAGAGTCTTACAATCAATTAAATGCTCATACATTCACGCACTTTCATACAAGAAAATGTAGTACATACACGCAGAATTCTGCTTTTTCCGAGAACAGCATACAGTCTGCCCACTACAGAATTATAACATACGTTAACCAAGCAGCATTTACCTCTGCCCAGTCCTTCAAACAAGCTCAGAGAGAATACCTATTACTCCCCCCGCGATAAGCTTTAACGGCAAACCTTACGGATCCCTGGGACTTAAGACCAGAGTTTCACAGATAACCTTCGCTACCATACGCACTCCTTTTATACTGGAAATATATCCCTAATAGTAACACACGACGATGTCACTGATTCCGAATCCAGACAATGTGACGCGCAACTAGCTCGCCCCAGGTCCGGGGCTGGTGTGCCCCAGGACCGGTTTGAACTGGCATATGCACCAAGGCTCCTTGTGAGCCTCAGGCATGTCTGATTCCATTCAAGCCCTACCTGACCAATACACAAAATCCTGTCTGGGGTGGTGCTCGCACCTCCCCTGGCAGGAAACCCTTTGTCCACGTCTCCCAAGCTGGAAGGACTCCCAGCAGCAGGAGGGCAGACTTGTGTCTGTGGTGGCAGCGTCCATTTTGTGGAGCTGAGGCTATGGCTGATTTTACCCGGGTTTTAGGTACTGTACATGTCGTGTCCCTCTAGAAGGGTGGAATGCTAACCCCGTCGCCAGAATTGGCGAGGGGTTAGTATTCCAATTCGTATGACACCTTAATCGACATGTTTTGATAAAGCCAAACCAAAGATAGCATTTAACCGCGAGGTTCATAATGCACTTAAGAGTATATGGTATGGCGATATCTGGAAACGGTAGAAGGAAGTTGTTCCGAACACTGCAGACAGGCTCAGCTCATGCCAGAGCACCATCTCACATGGAACCAAGCACTCTGCCTTCAGGATTGTTAAGGCCTGCCATTAGGAGTGACTTATAGGTTAACATGTGTCCCATTTAAGGTTAAGTATAGGTATACTACACCTAAGTAAGAGGTGGTTACACCAACTTACCCCAGCTGAGTGATCAGCCAGTTGTGTCAAATTGCTAGGCCAGGCCAGGGGTGGCACAATACATGCTTCAGCCCCTGGTAGGCCTTAGATACACCAATGCCGTGGGTACCTAGTGTACACTGGTACAGGGGCTCACAGGGTGATCTAGTTCCAATGGGTTATGCACCTAGGGTACATGGAGTCCATTTTAAAGAGAGAGCAGATGGGCTGAGATCCTGAATGGCAGGATCTCAGGCCAACTAAGTCGAAAAACCAGCTAGACACTAGGCAAAAAGTTGGGGGTAACCATAGTCAGATATCCACCTTCCTACAAGCGGTGTGAATACATTCTACGTGGATTCATTGTATGCATAGTCGCCTTTTAATGAATATCACGCAAATTGTCATGGTGATATGTACATACGGTTTGTCCAGCATGTCCTAGGTGTTTCTATAAATATATTTATTTTAAAAAAAACAAAAAAACAAAGGCCGGCCCCGGGGGATGGGGTCCCCGGGGCCATAAGTGGCCTGAGGAGGGGGGCAACACAGCCCCCCTCCTAAAGAATATAAAATAAATAAAAGGCCATGACCTGGGTTGGGGTCCCTGGGGCCGATTAAGGCCTTGGGAGGGCCAAATTAATTTTTTTCAACAAAAAAAATTAGGGTGCAGGCCCTGGGGGATGGGGTCCCCAGGGTTAATAAATTAGAAAAAGAAAGGGGGCCACACAGCCCTCCTTCTTCAAAATAAATAAATAAAAGACCGGCATCGCGCCGGAGGCCACGCCCCCTCCTTGCAGCACTCTGCAAATGCGCCCCCTGGCCAGTTGTAAGTTGAGGAATTAATTCCCCTTCAATACTGAGGGTCCCTGAGGGCCAACTAGCCGAACAGGCATCTCCAGTATGCGCCAGGGAGCTGCGTTGCAGACAGGTGTTCTGAGGCCACGCCCCTTTTTACACCTCCATGCAATGCAGCTCTGTGGCGCTTACTGGAGGTACCTAGTGGGCTAGTTTGACCCTAGGGACCCTTAGGATTCAAGGGGACTTAATCTCTCAACTCAGAATGCCCACAGGCCCTGTGGCGCGTTTTTAAGTTGGGGAAATAATTCCCTTTCAATCCTGAGGGACCCTGGGGTCCAACTAGCCCACCAGGTGCTTCCAGTAAGCACCACTGCTCTGCGTTGCAGAGAGGTGGTGCAGGCCGTGCCACTTTTTACACCTCTCTGCAACGCAGCTCTGTGGCGCTTACTGGAGGTACCTAGTGGTCTAGTTGGACCCTAGGGACCCTCAGGATTCAAGGGGACTTAATCTCCCAACTAAAACCGCTACAGGGCGTGTTTACACAGTGGGGAAGGGAGGGGACGGGGAATGAGGTGACGTGTTCAAACACGCCCTGTGGTGCATTTTAAGAGGTAGTTTTAATCTCCTGCCCTATTATATACTAGGGGCTTACAGAGGAGGTCATGCTAATCACAGGGGGACCCCAACACATAGTGTGCCCTAGTGTATGTAGGTGTTTTCACTGTATTCTGAGTGTCTTTTAACATAGCACTGGCTCTCGGACTGGTTAGTCAGACTCAGTTACCACCAGTATCCGTCTGAAAAAGTTGAGGGTACAGGATGATTTTGCAACAAGGCTTGTTTCTGCTCTTCTGTTTGTTCTTTCTGCACGTTATCCTTCTTCCTGCGCTTTTCTTCGTCTTTGAGGACTTCTGTTGCTTCTTTCTGCATTTCTTTTTTTTCTTTCTGTGCGTTTTTCCTTCTTTCTTCACATGTCCTATCTCTGTAGGCATAGCTCGAAATTAGCATTTAAAAAACCTTTGAAATTCACTGAAAAAAACATAGGTTTCAGGCACGTTATAGCTAGGAATTAGCATTTAAAAATCCTTAGAAATTCACTGAAAAAACCATAGGTTTCAGGGGCGTTATAGTTAGCTGGACTTTTCACTCGTACAAAACCATAGAAATTTCCCCGTTATAGTTAGTTCAGCTAACTATAACTCGCGCGCCCGCAATGCACTGCTGATGACGTCACATATTACATCACTCATGACATGGTCAGTGACATCACTCATGACATCACTGATGACATCTCAAATGACATCACTGATGACATCACTGATGACATCATCCAGTGAATGTGTGTTTTTCTGAAAATTACATATGTTTTATATATGTATATCTCAAGGTCGATGGAAGAATAAATGGGTATATAAGTGTCTAAATGGATGATTTGTTTTTGAAAAATTGATTGTATAACTGACTGATTAAGTGTATCTTAGTGAATACATGGCTTAGTGAGTAATGTTTAAATATGTAAATATCTGTATCAGTCTCTCACTTTGTGTATAAGTGGCTGCATGGGTTGGTGAGTAGCTACATGAGTGTCTATATAGGTTATTAGTTGTTTTTTTGAGTATCAGTATAAGTGTCTGATGTCTGTATGGTTCGGGCGCGCGAGTTATAGTTAGCTGAACTAACTAGAACGGGGGAATTTCTATGGTTTTGTACAAGTGAAAAGTCCAGCTAACTATAACGCCCCTGAAACCTATGGTTTTTTCAGTGAATATATATATATATATTACCTACTGGCGGTCGCCAGTAGGTAGATATAGTTAGGACCTATTTTCCATAGGCAATCCACAACATTCTATTTGAAATAACATTGGCGCCGATTGACGAATCTTCGCGAAATTTTCCAAACTTTTGGGCAGCTCCGGTCCGCTCCTATTCTGAAAATTTTACGGTGATTCGTCAAGCGGGGGCCAAGAATAAAGGGGGGTCCCAAAACGCGTTTTCCCCATGCATTTTCCCATAGGACCTGTTGACGCAGCTACAGCCCGAATTGCTGAACGGAATTACACCAAATTTGGCAAAGAGGTAGTCCTCAGTTCAGACTCGTGCCTTTTGCTTAAATGGTGTAAATCCGTTCAGTAGTTCCTGAGAAAATCAAAAGTAAAATCATAGATATATCTATGGCCTCAGAGGATCCGCGCACCCTCCCCGCACCCAGCGCGCACCCTGCCGTGCACAAGCTGTATTCTAATTGGCTGTCAACACTCCAGATCAGGAAGTGTTGGCAGCCATCTTGTGCCTCGGTAGAACCGAGGCACAAGAAACCTAAACAACAAACGCGAAAAACGCAAAAAGGGGGCAGGGTAGGAACACCCTGACCCCTAGGTCTACTCAGGGGGTCCCACAAGGACCCCAGGGCCAAAAAAAGAATTGAAAAAAAAAAATCAGCGAGATTCGCGCACCCAGCGCGGTCACCCGCGCTGAATATTCTAATTTGCCCCCGGGGGCCAAATCCCGGGGGCATAATTAAAAAAAAAGTGTGGGGGGATCCCAATCCCCCCCACACTGCCCCGGGGACCGCCACCCCCGGGGCTCTGTTAACATAGGTGGGGGGGCTCGCAGCCCCCCAGCCCCGGGGTTTAAAACAATTTGATGTGGGGGGGCTCTCAGGCCCCCCCAGCCCCGGGGACCGCCACCCCCAGGGCAACTTGTACATGTGGGAGGGGGGCCATGCGGCCCCCCTCCTGGAGCCTTGTATTGGCCTTGGGGACCGCCACCCCCCCCAGGGCCTACTCCTGCAGTGTCCCGGGGTGCCCACCCCCGGGACACTGCTGTTTGCAATGGCAGGGTGGGAGCCTCGCAGCTCCCACCCTGCCATTGCAAACTGCTTTGCTTCATTGAAGCGAGAGCAGGGAAACCTGCTCTCGCTTCAATGAAGCAAAGCAGATTGCTTTTCCACATGGGGAGCAGCATGTTAGCTGCTCCCCATGTGGAAAAGCAATGCCGGCTCCCGCAGGAGGCGGGGAGCCGGCTGGGACCGTGGGGGGATTGGGGACCCCCCCACGGTCTCCAACGAGAGGCCAGGCTCCGGGGGATGGGGTCCCCAGGGCCAGAAGTGGCCCGGGAGGGGGGCCACGCAGTCCCCCTCCCACATTAAATAAAAAAAAAAAAACAATGGCCGGCCCCGGGGGATGGGGTCCCCGGGGCCTTAAAGTGGCCAGAGGAGGGGGGCTATGCAACCCCCCTCCATAAAATGTTTTTAAAAAAGGACCATGCCCCGGGGGATGGGGTCCCCGGGGCAAATTATGGCCTCGGGAGGGGGGCCATACGGACCCCTTCCCGATTTATTTTTTTCTTATATAAAAATTGGGGTCAGGCCCTGGGGGATGGGGTCCCCAGGGCCAACAAATAGAAAAAGAAGGCCCCCTTCTAAAAAAAAGAAGGAAAAAAAAAACGAGATCGGGCCGGAGGCCATGCCCCCTCCTTACACCACTCTGCAAACGCGCCCCCTGGCGCGTTTGCAGAGGGGGAACTAATTCCCCTTGAAATGTCATTTGAGATGTCATCAGTGATGTCACTGACCATGTCATGAATGATGTAATATGTGACATCATCAGCAGTGGATTGCGGGCGCGCGAGATGTAGTTAGTACAACTAACTATATCGGAGGAATTTCAATGGTTTTGTTCGAGTGAAATGTCCAGCTAGCTATAACACCCCTAAAACCTATTGTTTTTTCAGTGAATTTCTATAGTATTTTAAATGCTAATTCCTAACTATATCAGGCCTGAAACCTATGGTTTGTTCAGTGAATATATATATCAGAAGAGCTGAAGCCCAGTTACAGAAACACGCTACTTATTTCAAGAAACATATCCTTATGCGTTTTGACGTCCAATAGAGCCTTGATCACAGGTGAAAACAGTTCAAATGCAAAGTGCGTTTGTGCGTATTTTAAAACAATGCAGTCACATGACTCATTAAAAAATACATTTCCCATAGTGCATTTTAGAAGTCATTTTAGATGTAGTACATGAAATCCTTGTTGGTATTGTTTTTTTCATTTCATTCTTATTAAGTGCACTGATGTTGATGTGAAATCCATTTTGAGGCAGGCATGTGAATTAGCATGTTTGCATAGTGCTATGATACTACGATTATCCTGGAAAACACTGGTATTTTGTAAAGATCAGAGAAGGAGATTGCCCTCTGCAAATCTATATATATCACCTACTGGCAGTTGCCAGTAGGTGATTATAGTTAGGACCTAGTTTCCATATGAAAAACATTTTTTGTTTTGCCAATGACATTGGGGTCATTTAAAGAATCATCACAAAAGTTTTGAAACGAATACAACGTTCACTTCAGCTGCTGTCTTGAAAGTTTTGTGGTGATGTCTCAAGCAGGGACTGAGAAAAAGGAGTGTCCCAAAACACGTTTTCCCCATGATAATTCCCAGAGGAACTTCAGACACAGCTACAGCCTGAACTGGTGAAAGAAATTACATCAAATTTGGCAGAAAGGTAGATATTGTCCAGGGAAGTGCCTTCTTGTGATTTTTATGTAAATCCATGCTGTAGTTTTGGAAATATTAAGGGAAATCCAAATTTGTACATATAGGGACGCGGATCCTCCATGGATCCTCCTCGGATTTGCAAATCCACTTGCCAACAGCAATGCCATGATTGGCTGGCTGCAACCTGAAGGGAAAGTTGCAGTTGCCATTTTGTTAATCGGGACTCTGTTCCCTGCGGGGAAAATAAAGTTAACAAGTGAAAGAAGGGGTCAGGGCTGAGGTATCATGACCTCATGGGTCTAATGGAGGGGTCTGTGAGGGACCCCTCTTGGGTAAGAAATTGATCAAAACTCTTTTTTTATTTACCACACCAGAAGTCGCGGACCCTCCCTGGATCTTTATCGGATTTCCCTAGATACTCACAGATTCAGGTGGATTCGAGGAGAATCCATGGAGCCAGACCCCAATTTAAAAAAACATACACTTTCTCACAGTTCCACACAGCTACTCACACACTGACTCATACACCCACTTACACACCCAAACAGCCACCCACTCACACACCCCTACAGCCACTCACACACCCACTCACATACCTACAAAACTACTCACACACCCACTCACAGACTCACACAGCCACTCGCACAGCCACTCACCCAGACACTCACACAACCACATACACACCACACACCCTCTCATAAAATTCTACAATAGTAGTGGTGGTTTCGACAGTCGCACATCAATTTCTGTAATTTACATGATCCTCTATTGTTTCCTGTGTGTTATTTTGCGAGATTACGGTGCCCATCAAGGTTGAAAAAACATCCCACTACCAAAGATGTTGGATAAACAGGAGTTTCAAAAAAACCTGTTGTTACATATGTTATCAAATAGATGTACCTCGGCACTCTAGTGTTTTAATAAAAACAAAATTTGTGGTTTTCTAGTGAGGTAAATGACATTTGACAAAGAGCTAATTCGAAAGGTCCTATGTCAATAACTGTTGTATCTCATGAATAAGAGACCATGGATAATACAAAAATCAGTTAGGAAGAAAAGAACATCAAAAAAGAACATTAATTATATGATTTAATGTTGTTTAGTCCAAAATATTTTCTGCTTAGAAAAAGCTGTATACAATTTAAAACACAATATATGTGATTTCAAACAATTAAGAGCACATCATATATGGTTTAAATGCAGGATTTGAATATCACAATGATATATTCTTTACTAGGACACTATGAGCAAATTCATAACCCAATGCGAAAGTCCTAATCCTGGAACTTTCCAAAGAGTGGTGATTAGGAAGCAGCCAGAAAAAAACCCAGTTGGGGAAGCAGTCCAAGACAGCCGACACGTGTTTCGTTACTATGCGTAACTTTATCAAGGCTTATTTTCTGTATATGATGATGTATAAACACTTGAGAGCGAGAGTTTGGTTCAATTGCCAAAGCACTGTCTAAAGATACTTAATCGATCCTAAGAAAATGGGGTGTTGAAATACACCCCGTTACAGATTTCCGAGTCTGTTCAGGCGGAGGTCAATTAGTCCTTATAGAGTGTAGCAATGGACAGCAAGTTTGAGTACAAGTGACAGAAGTTAGGTCAATTGTAACGGTGTAAGGGCTCTGATAGGTCCTTCTAATAAAATGGTGTGATCAAAAATTCAGGCTCCGATTCATAAAGGCGGCCATAGTCGGCTCATACAGCCACTCACACACCCACTCACACACCCATGCAACCATTCACACACCCACTCACAGACCCACACAGATTTTACATACCTACTTATACACCCAAACAATCACTCACACACCACTCAAGACCCACACAGCTTTCACACACACACACACTCCCACTCCCACACAGTTACTCATCAAATTATAACTAACATAACTTAATTTAACATAACATATCAACACATAGCTAAAGTTTTGTTAAAGAAAATGCAAAACTACAAACTAGAGACAAACACTAACCTAATACATCTAAATATACAAAATAAACCCACTATCAGCACTATAACTACCTTCTAGACCTACCCCCTAACCTCCCCACCCTTAAAACCATTAATAAAATCTTTAAAAAGGACTTACCTGTTCTGCCCAACAGCAGCACCATATTGCGACCTGGTTTATGGAAAATACACTAAAAATAAAACAAATAGATTACAATATAGCAGGTAGCGGTAGAAAAAAATGGCGGCTAAATGAAACTAAAAACAAAAATACTATCCCCCCTTAGAAATGAACAAAAATAGTGTAGAAATATTGAATACATGTACAGCAAATGTTTAAAAATATTAAACATGTCAAACTTGTCAAAAATGTTGTGATAACATGTAAAAAATGTATAAAGTATAAGTTGAGTATTAATATAAAATATATAGAATTATTTAAAATGTTAGAATAGTGTAGAAAATATGCATATCAACCAAATTGAAAAATGTTAATAAACTGTTAAACAATGGAAAATAAAAGTTGAACATGTACAACACACAACACTATATGAATATAATTTATATATTTTTTTTAATAAAAAATAATAGACATATTTTGGTGTCGATTCCGATCCTGTAAAACCCGGGTACGAATGGTCATACGGAGAGTTTTCTCCATACGACTCGTACCCGGGAATTCCACCATACAAACCAGCAAGTACGATTCGTACAGAAATACCATTTCCGTACGAATCGTAAAAAACACCGTACGGCTAAAAAATACATACAATTCTGATCCTGGACAGCATGTACGCGACGTCCGCATGGAGTCAGGCAGCGTTTTACGGACCAGCAAGTACGATTCGTACCTACAGCACTCCGCACGGCTATATTTTTACGGGAGCCAAAAAGTGCCGGAAAAGCTAAGTACGCTGCGATGCACGAGGAAAAGGGGGCCCGCTACGCGACGTACATGCCATCACCCACATCGTACGTGTCATCATGTACGGTGCGTACCCCAACATTGCATATGTACGGACCGTACGCCCCACCCCTCCGTTTGTATGGACCGTACCCACCCACACGCGTATGTCCGCACCGTACCCCAGGCGTACCCCCCCACCCATGTATGTCCGCACCGTACCCCAGGTGTACCCCAACCCTCGCGTATGTACGGACCATACATAAGCGAGGATTGGGGTACGCCTGGGGTACGGTGCGGACATATGTGGGTGGGGGGGTATGCCTGGGGTATGGTGCGGACATACACGGGTGGGGGGTACGCCTGGGGTATGGTGCGGACATACGTGGGTGGGGGGGTACGCCTGGGGTACAGTGCGGACATACGCGGGTGGGGGGTATGCCTGGGGTACGGTGCGGACGTATGGGGGGTGGGGGGTACAGTCCGTACATACGGGGGTTGGGGGGTACGGTCCGTACATACAGGGGGTGGGAGGCTGGGGGGGCCGTACAACTCATACCCCGGGCACAAGTGTACTCGGGGTAGGGGTTGTACAAAGTTCGCTCCGTACGGGGCCTTTTCCATGCGCTTGTATTTTCGGACGGGCGGTACGGATCGTACTTGCGTGCTCGGACTTCAGTTTTACGATTTGTAAGTAAAACTGTCCGGGGACGTCTCGTAGACTTTTACCGAGGCGATTCGTATGTATTTTTCACGTACGAATCGTACTTCGCCGTTTGTACGGGACTTGTACGATTCGTACGTAAAAAAGACGGATACGAGTCGTACGGTAATTTTTTTTATCGGATCGGAATCGGCACCTTTATTTACTTAACTTCATGAAAAATTATGTTTCTCAGATAAAATATATATAAATAAAAATGTACAATAAATAAACTTTGAACAGAAATAAAATGAGACAAATGTGTGACATGTCTTTATTATACAGAACAATGTAATTAATGTTGATATTGTTTACAAACAACTATTTTTTTAAATTATATTACTAATGAACAACAATACTAATAAAATAATACAAATTATTTCTACTGCATACCAATAAAAACAAGATAAGAGATTTTGGCATAAAAAAAGACAATTAAATTATCACATTCCAACATAAATCATTTGTAAAAAAATTGTTGAATAATAAAGGGGTGACATTTACTATCCCTACTCAAATTGAAACCAATATAGGGAAGGTGTTGGACACTAAAAGGGTGACATTTACTATTCCCGCTCCAATCCAAACCAATGTGGGGAAGGTGTGGGACACTGAAGGGGTGACATTTACCATTCGCACGTCAATCAAACCATATTGGGGGAAGGTGTTGAACACTAAAGGAGAGACATTTACTATTCTGACTCCAATCTGTACCAAGTTGAGGAAGGTGTTGGACAATAAAGGAGTGACATTTACTATTCACACTCTAATTCAACCATATTGGGGGAAGGTGTTGGACACGAAAGGAGTGACATTTACTATTCCCATTCCAATCTATGTGTTGGACACTAAAGGGGTGAAATCCATTATTCACACTCCAATCTAAACCGACTCGGGGAACGTGTTGAACAATAAAGGGGCTACATTTACTATTGCTACTCCAATCCAATCATATTGGATGAAGGTGTTGGATGCAAAAGGGGTGACATTTACTATCCCCACTCCAATCGGAAACCGATTTGTGGAAGATATTGGACACAAAAGGGGTGACATTTACTATTCCCACTCCAATCTAAACCAATTTGGGGAAGGTGTTGGACACTAAAGGGGTGCCATTAACTATTCCTACTCCAATCCAAACATAGGGGCCTATTAGGATGGTGATCTCTGCGGAGCTGGGACCGTCCGACATAGGTGCGCCGGTCCCGCCCGCGTATTAGGATGCGCCCGCCACACTGGCGGGCGCAACCCGGTAGTTTAACATTGCGGACGGGGCTGCTGGCTGCAGCACCATGCACAATGTTAAAAACCCATGTTTTGCATTGCTATGCACAACTTGGCAGGCAGCGCGCGGTGTCTGTGACCCTGGGCATTACAATGTTGGGGGTACCAAAGGTACCCCTCAAGTGCAGCACACCACCCCACCCACCCCCGGGGGCCCGCAACGGGCCCCCAATGTGATTTTCCATATGCTTTCCATGGCGGAGTCTCCACCATGGAAAGGCATATCCCCCACTGCCATCGTAATATGGATGGCGGTGCCTGCAAGGCACCACCACCATATTGTTGTCTTTTTCCGCCCGGCTGGCAATCGTGACAATTTCCGACCGGTGGAAAAGCGGCGGACGGACTTACCGTCCACCGTGGTACCCCCCCCCGCCATGGTAATATGGCAGGGGGTAAATGCGGTTGTGATGGCGGGCGGATCTCCACTGCCAGCCGGGCAGGGGTGATCCGCCCGCCATCATAATAGGCCCCTTATTGTGGAAAGGTATTAGAAACCAAAAGGGTGACATTTACTATTCTCACTTCAATCCAATCATATTAGAGAAAGGTGATGAAGACTTAAAGGGTAACATTTAAAAATCCCACATCAATCTAAGGATATTTGAAAAAGGAGTTGGACGCTAAACATATGAAATTTACACTATACCCTTCAATATAAGACATTTTGAAGAAGGTAATACAAATTAAACAATTTCAAAACACAATCAATGATTCATAATCATACACATGTGTTTTACTATAATATTAAATGTAATTTAATCTAAAAATAAACTAACCTAAACTATAAACCTATATATACAAATATTAAAATTGAAAAAAATCATTTTCTTACTATTAATAATTAAAATATTTTGACATTCTTTTTTAACCTTTCCAAAACGTAAAAGCAAAATATAACACATAAACTATGATTTAAAAATTAACAATCAAAAAATCAAAAATTATTTTAATAAAGGTAATCATTTTATAACGGTAAGATAAATATTTGAAATAAAATTACAATAATAAATGTATTACAGAATTTCTGCAATTTTGAAAAACAATTGCAAAAATTAAGCAATCAAGGCTAGCCCCCAAAAAGTCACCTGAGTAGTTTTGCACCTTCTGGGCTACCAAGTCCTGCCACATAGCAGTCACTCATAATATCACCAGTTCACAAATTCCTTAATTCTATGTAGTTGAAGTACTTAAATGTACATGATAGGATAGGATAGCCATTTATTAAGCGCGAACGAATGCCGAAGCGTCTTGGCGCTGGTAAGTAGAGAGATACAGCCCCATCTTAGCCCCTGGTCACATCAAAAAGCCGTGTTTTTAACAGTTTTCTGAAAGTTAGATGACCGTCTATTAGTTTCAGAGAGCAAGGAAGCTTATTCCAGAGACTGGCGGCATTAAACGAAAAAGCTCTGCCGCCCCATCTAGCTTTCCTGACACGGTTTAGCTTAAGAAGGTGTCGAGAAGAGGACCTAAGTGCTCGACCCGGGGAATAGGGAGTAAAGAGCTTCTGGACCTCCTTGGCTCCCCCCCCCCAAACACAGCCTTGTGTACTAGGCATAAAGCCTTAAAATCTATACGCTGCTGGACTGGGAGCCAGTGCAGTGCCTTGATTCCCTCAGCGACAGACTGCTCTCTAGGGACGTCTAGCAAGAGTCTGGCTGCCGCATTCTGCAAAACCTGCAATCTCCTCATCAAGGTCTTGTTAATTCCTAGTAGTAGTCCATTACAATAGTCCATTCTGGAGAGGACCAGGGCCACCACCACGTTCCTGCGCAGATCAGGTTTGATAAAAGGGAAGATCTTCCGCAACGTCCTGACTAAATATGAGTAGGAGGAGGCAAGATTACTGACATGGGCAGAAAAATTGAGCTGCTTGTCAAACACCACTCCCAAGTTCTTGACCTTAGGTACAGGGCAGGGACATTCACCAGCTTCTGCCGGCCACCAAGAGTTATTCCACACGTGTCCCCCGCCGAACTCTATTATCTCGGTTTTCTCCGTATTGATTTTCAGACAGTTTTCTCGCATCCATCTCATGATTTCAGACATACAGCTATGGAACTTAATAGCCGTGTCCTTTGCTTCTTCACCAGCGGACACAATAAGCTGGGAATCATCCGCATAGGAGATGATAGTGAAGCCATGCGCCTTAATGAGCCTGGACAAAGGGGCTACATAGATGTTGAAGAGAGTAGGAGATAGAGCAGAGCCCTGTGGCACTCCACATGGTAAGTGAAACGGGTCGGACTGTAGACCATCCCATAACAGGCTCTGCTCCCTACCCTCCAAGAAAGAGGCTAGTAGGGCCAATGCTGTCCCTTGGACACCAAACTCCTGGAGCCTTCGAATCAGCATCTTATGGTTAACGGTGTCGAAGGCAGCCGAGAGATCTAGCATCACCAGGACTGTGTGGGCTCCCCCATCAACAATGGTACGAACATTTTCCGCTGCCATCAAAAGTGCTGACTCTGTGGAGTGCTGGGCGCGGAAACCATGCTGAGAGGAGTCAAGTAAATCGTGGGACACCAAGTATGCCCTCAAGGAGTGATTTAGCTCCTTCTCCAAAATCTTAGCCGCAAGGGCAAAGCGGCAATGGGCCGATAATTTTTTAGGACACGGGGGTCTAGTGTAGGTTTTTTTAGCAGTGGCTTGATTATTGCCCTCTTCCAGCTTGCAGGATAGCAACCGGACTGCATTGCTATATTAATTAATTGAGATAGCTCCTCTGCAATCACATCAGCAGCCAAATGAAAGACTGATGGTGAACAAGGATCTAGGGGTGATCCTGAATTAATTAAGAGGATCAGCCTACGAGTTTCCTCCACCGTAATCGGAGCAAACTCTCTGAGAGCCGTAGAGCCCATAGAGCCAAGTTCCTGGCTTTGCTCGCCCCACTCAGCACTAGGGGACATACTACTGAACTCATTGTAGATAGTCTGCACCTTCTCCTGGAAATATACCGCCAGCTTTTGGCAGGATTCCAGGTCAGGTCGGTAGGTGTTATCCTGCGGCGGTTTGGCAAGAGATGTTATAGTTTTAAAAAGCTCCTTGGCCGAGTTGCCAGCCTTCCTAATTTGAGTTGCAAAATAGTCGCTTTTGGCTGCCACTATTGCATGCCTATAAGCTACAAGAGTGGAACTATAAAGTAATTTGCCCTCAACACTATAATCCCTTCTCCATAGCCACTCGGCTCTCCTACATGCTCCCTTCAAGATCTTAAGCTCGTTGCTATACCATGGCGCGGATGGTTTGGCTCTCCTAGAACCAAGCAGCTTCTGAGGAGCTACTATCTTTACCGCAGCCGCCAACCAGTCCTTAAAGAGCAACGACGCCTCTGTAATATCATTAGTGTAGGAGGGACGTGAGCCTCCTAGGATAGGGAGGAGCTTATCAGTGGTTACCTGTGACCATGGTCTGATCATATGTTTCTCTGCCCTATGGCCAGGGGGAGTAACCGATATCCTGGTCATGACAGTAAAATTCACTGCCATATGATCAGACCAGGGAAGCGGCAAGGTATTGGCCACCTTCAAATCCATATTATTATTTTTTTTTTGTTGTTGTTTTTTTTATAAAAACCTTTATTTTCAAAAGTCTGGACACAGCTATTCAGCCGACAACCCGGAGGTTCGGCAGCTTCGATAAAGAGGAACAGAGACGCGTCCACAGTACAATGAAGGAGGAGTGCAAAGATTCCATTTTTTAAATAAACACAAAACACACAACAACCCCCAGCAAGGCAAGAACACTGAATGCCCATGGTGATAGCCCCCCAGGGGAGGCAGGACCCCAATCATCTACCATTTACAGTACTGTGAAAAGAGGAAGAAGGGGGACAGCAGAGGCCAAAGAAGTCCATTAACCATACTGAGCTGGAAAGAAGGTTAGGAGGAAAGCTGTTCCTCGGGGGGATCCAAATCAGGGGCAAGACAAATTCCCCCCCTGTATTGATTCCACCGCCCCCAGATGGCGTGCCACTTCCGAGGGCGGCCTCTAGCGCAATATACCGTCTTCTCCCTTAGCATACTCCAATCCATATTTTCTTTCCACGCGGTCAATGTGGGGGGCCCCACGGATCCCCACAATCGCGCTATATCTCTCTTAGCGACCATGTTACCCAGAGTCACCCATTGGGTCTGCGCCGCATTATGATCAGTGGGCCCCCAGACATTCAGGAGACAACACCGCGCTTCCGGCTGCATAGCAATGCCCGTCACCTCCCCCATCACTGCATGGATGCTCCTCCAGAATTCCGTGATGACACCACATTCCCAAATGATATGCAGGAAAGTACCCACCATACCACATCCCCTCCTGCATAGGCCGTCCTCCGAGAATCCCATGTGAACCAGCCTTGGCCCCCTCACATACACTCGATGCAGTATTTTAAGCTGCACCAGCCTCAGACGCGACGGGATCGCAACCTCCTTAGGAGAGGAAACAGCAGACTGCCAATCCTCGTCATCCAACTCGAGGCCATCCCTAGACCACTGGTCCCTCAACCCCAGAAGCATATCCGCCCGGACGTTGATCAGTTTCTTATAGATGAGCGAGATCGTGCTCTCGGGCATATGGCCATCAAGGACCCGGTCCTCCAAAGGAGAGGACTCAGGCACCTTCTCACCCTCTATGAGGACTGATCGGAGGGCGTGACGCACCTGAATATAGCGGAAAAACTCAGATGGCCCCAGCTCATACTCCTTCTGCAACTCTTCAAAGGACTTCACCCTCCCCTTAATCAGGACATCTCCGACCCTGGAGATGCCGATCAAGTCCCATTTGTCAAAGCCTTTTGTGTGCCAAAGCCTACCCAGTCTCTCAGATTCAAACAGCGGGGTAGCGAGGGTGAGCCTATCCTTCCAGCCCAGTGAGTCAGTTGCCATCTTCCACACACGCACCGCCACACCAGTGGGCCCCGTGAGGGACGAGTCCAGGGACCGCGAATACAACGCCCTGTAATAGTTACCACCACGCAGCAACCACCTGTCCATGGCATACCCAGGGCTGAGGGCAGGGCCATAAAACCCATGATTAATCGCACTCAGCTGGGTGGCCCAATAGTACCGTCGGATGTCTGGAAGCGCAATACCCCCGTCGTACCATGGAAGCATCAACTTTGCAATAGCTATTCGCGGCCGCCCGTCCCACAGCAACGTTCGTTGGAGGCCTTCGACCTCCCGAAAGTAGTTGGCCGGTACCCAATCCAAAGTATTCTGCAGTGCATAGAGGAACCGGGGAAGAGACATCATTTTGAACAGGGCCGCGCGCCCAACGAGGGAGAGCGGCAGCCTCCGCCAGCCCTCCACATCCCGCCTCAGGCGCGCTAGGGGGGGGAGCAGGTTCCTCTCATATCGCACGGCAGAGTCCATGGAGATAAAGATCCCCAGATACACGAAGCCCTGCTGAGCAACCTGGATCGAACAAGTTCGAGGGATCGGTGGAACCTCGCCACTAAGAACATATAAGTACGATTTACTCCAGTTGATAACGAGACCCGAGTTCCTACCGAAAGATGTGAGTACGTCACAGACCACTATAAGTGATTTCTTGGGTGAGGCAAGATACAACAGGATGTCATCAGCATAGAGCGATATACGGTCCTCGTGTTCAGGCGACCATCTAAGTCCCCGTATATCCGGGTGCCAGCGTATCCACGCAGCTAGCGGCTCAAGGGCGAGGGCAAACAACAATGGCGACAGGGGACAACCTTGCCGAGTACCCCTCCTAAGCTGAAACGGAGTCGACGCCCGGCCATTTACCACCACACTCGCAAGAGGGCCCTCATACAGCAACCTCACCCAGCTCACAAAACCGTGGCCAAAGCCGAACTTGGTCAACACGGCCCACAAATATGCCCATTCCACCGTGTCAAAGGCCATCGTGGCGTCGAGAGACGCCACAATAGCTGGTTCACGCAGCGTGCCCGCCCTGGCGATTACACCATGAAGGCGCCGAAGATTTAACGCTGTGTTACGGTGCGGGATGAATCCGGATTGATCCGGGTGGACCAAGTCACCGAGTACCCTAATCAACCGGGCCGCCAGGATTTTAGCCAGAATTTTCGGCTCTGCGTTAAGGAGTGAGATAGGCCTATATGAGGCGCACTTATCTCTGGGTTTGCCCTCTTTGTGTATAACCACAATCGTCGCCAGTCGCTGATCCAACGGGAGGGCCCCACTCCCCCGCGCCTCCACGAACATGGCGCGCAGGTGAGGGGCAACCCTATCCGGAAACAGCTTGTACAGGTCGACCGGCAAGCCGTTCGGACCCGAGGCCTTGCCCGAGTTCAACGCGCGGATAGCCCCCGCCACCTCATCGACCGTTATGTCACCATCTAGATCGTCCCTATCTATATCAGAGAGACAGGGCAATGCGATATCACGCAGGAGGTCATGCGAGTCCTCGGGCGGCCTGTCCGACACTGAGGCATAAACCATATGGAAATAGTCCGAGAAACACTGCACAATCCTCTCAGGTTCCACAATCACCTCTCCCCCCTCTCCCGTCAACTCCGGCACTACTCTATTGACCCGTTCTTTTTTGTCCAGCCAAGCCAGGAGTTTCCCGGCCTTGTCACCAACATCATACAGACGGCCCTGCTGTTCCCTACCGAGGGTCTTAGCGGCATTCGTCACCAGGTCCTTATACTCGGGTTGCTTCAAGCACAGCTCATGCAGTGAGGCCTCTGTAACCTCCTCCTCCAGCGCTCCCTCCAAAGCCGCGATCTCCTCCTCAACCTGCAAAACCTCGCCATCTCTCCGCCGCTTGGCAGCCACCACAAGGGAGAGGGCTTCCCCTCGCAGCACGGTCTTAAATGCTTCCCACAGCGACACTGCCGAGTCCACGGATCCCTGATTGTCCTTGAAAAAATTATCTACTGTCTTTACCAGCGCGCTGCGCATCTTGGGGTCTCGGAAATACCAAGGGTTGATAGGGGCCACCCTTCCCCCTCCCTCTCGACCCAGATCCAGCCTGACCCACACCGGCGAATGGTCAGATATACCACGCGCCATGTGCCTGGCCTCAGACACCAATGAGGCATGCGCAGCCAGAGTGAGTAGGTAGTCAATCCTGGAAAGGCTACCATGCGCCCCGGAGTGGAAAGTGTATTGGCTCTGTGTGGGGTGCCGGAGCCTCCAGCAGTCTATCAGGCCAAGCGTATCTAGAAAGTCTGGAAGCCACTTCTGAGCCCCCCCAGTGTCTCTGGGCGGGTATCTATCCAGCAGGCCGGAGCCAACAGCGTTGAAATCACCTCCCACTACAAGCATACCCCCCGGGAGATCCAGCAGGGCCCTACCCAGATCTGTGAACGTGGAGGCCTGCAGGGCCGGCGGGACATAAACCGAAACTAAAACCAAAGTTCTTCCTTCCCACCGCCCCGCCACCGCCACAAACCTCCCCCTATCATCAACAATGGTGGAATCCACCTCAAATGGTAGCGAGGCTCTGACTAGGATGCCCACACCCCTGGACCCAGAGGAGAATCCTGAATGAGCTATGAGTTTATAACCCTTCCTATTCAGGGCATAGCACGTATTACCTATAAGATGCGTCTCCTGCAGCAGGGCAACATCCGGCAATGACCGTTTCAAGAATTGCAAAACAATCCCACGCTTAATGCGATCCCCCAAACCATTAACATTCCAGCTTATAACACTTAAACCCCTACCCCCCATCCCCAAACGTAAAGAGGCCCACCCCACACCCGAAGAGCGACCATGGAACAGTCCTGAAAATAATCACTTTGCCTTGCGGAAACAAACCCCCCAACAACAAACCCAAAATCCCGGAAACCCCCCCCACCCTGCACCCCTGCTGCAGCTTACAAAGCCCCCCCAACTTGCAGTGTGCCTGTCGCCCTACCAAACCCAAAATCTACAAAAAGTACCCTAAGGGAGGAAAGAGCTCCCTTCGTCCTCCCACAACCTCCGTATTTACTGCAAGTCATTATCTAAAGTCAGTCCGAGTCAGCCCGGTTCCGAAGACATCAACCTTGTTCATCCCGGCCACTGTCCCCGTCTACGGCAGTGTCCTCTTCCGTGCGTCGTCGAGGCAGAGCGTCCAGCCATTCATCCGCCATGGCAGGCGACTCAAAGAAGAATGTTCGGTCTTCAAACACCACACGTAGTCTGGCAGGGAAGAGCATGGCGTATTTCAGTTCCCTCTCCCGAAGCCTCCTCTTCACCCCCAGGAAGCCCTGCCGCTGCCTCTGCACCTGCTGGGTGAAGTCAGGATAGAAATTCACCGACGCGTTCTGGAAGGGGACCGGGCCCGTTACCCTCGAGGCCTGCAGGATAGCGTCCCGGTCTCGAAAATGAAAGAGCCGGGCAACGATCGGCCTCGGTGTGGCTCCCACCTTGGGCCGCCCACCCGGCACTCTATGGGCCCGCTCAACTGCGAAGAACTTCCCTAGACCCTTAGGCTGCAGATGATTGAGCACCAAGTCCTCCACGAGCAGGTCCACTGAAGTCTCGTCCGAGGACTCCGGGACCCCGATAACGCGCACGTTGTTGCGCCTGGCCCGGCTCTCGAAGTCCTCCAGCCGACGGGCGGCGAGATCACTCTCGGTCCGCAACTTACGGACCTCGGTCTGCAGGTCCGAGATATCATCGGCGAGGCCCGTGGTCTTGATGTCCAGGGATTTGACCCGTTCATTTGTTTTGCCCAAATCCGCGCGGATCAGATTAACATCCACCAAGATGGTATCCACTTTGTGCGCTAGGGCATCAAACTGTCTCCCAATCGAAGTCTGCAGCCCGTCGAGTGCACCCATGACATCCTGCAGTGAGAGCTCCGGGGCCAAGGGTGAGGCAGTCTTCTGTGTGTCCAGGGACTGGCTCGGTGCACCCGGTGACCCCTTCTGCTGGGCATAGCGGTCCATGTTATTGGCTTGAGTGTAGGCTCCCCGCCTGGTGGCCTTGGGCTTCGGCCGGTCCACCTCTGCTTTGCCCGACATGGTGGGCTCAAGCAAGTCGGTTCAAACAGGACTGCCCTCTCTCAGCGAGAGAGATCAGGAGGGCTCCGTCTTACGATGGGTCGCCAGTGTGGCATGCAAAGCGTCCGAATGATAATAAAGCAGACGCGAGCACTCCCTGGGCTGGGCAGACAAAGGGCGAGAAAGTGAAAGTGAAAGGATAGGGACCTCCGTCCGGCAGTTCACACCTCGCCTGGCCGCTGTTGTTCAATTAGAGGGCGGGCATCCTGCCAACTCGAGCCCCTGGCATCCCTCGGAGATGGGCCTCAATCTTCCGCCATGCATAACTCCGGTTCCCGGTGGGCGATTCGACCTCGGGTGGCATCGATCGCCTCCCTGACAAGTCATCTACACGATGCCATGCATACAAACAGGATTATATACAGGATAGACGACGGAGGGCACGAGGGTCTCGGGAGCTCAAAGCTCACGCTGCCATCTTGGTCAAGCGCTAGGCTCCTCCCCCCCAAATCCATATTATTAATAAAAATGCCATCTAGTGTGTGTCCCAAACTATGAGTGGGGCTCGTGACCATTTGAATAAAATCCATTGCTGCAAGATTGTCAACTAGCACGGCCACCTCAGACTGATCTGCGTGATGCATGATGGACCCCCTACCCCTCTCTCAACTCCTTTAGAGCAGCGAAGTGAAACTCCCCATTAACCAGAGCTACAATGCTGGAGATATACAGACGGGAGTTCCCTGGTTTATCCCCAGGGAGATGAGGTTGAAGCTGAAGGAGAGAATGTGGCCTTACGGCCAAAGTGGTTCACCTTGACGCTGGGGAACCAGGTTTGAATCTTGGTTTGGACGGTCAACATATGGTGATTCTGGGCAAATCACGTAATCTTCCCGTGCCTATAAAAATTAATGTGTCCGTCTAATGCAACTGGTGCTCATGTAAAGTGCTCTGATACCTTCGGTTCAAGTTTGCGCTATATAAACTTGAACATTTTTTTAAAAAGATGTGGCCGAATTTACGGCTACAGGGGTGCTCCATTGGGCAGCCAAACGTCTTGGAAGCTTCGCAGAGCCAGCAAGCATGGTGCCCAAGTTGGATTATGCGTTCCCCCATGAACTGGCTCTTCCAACTATAAAAGGAATGTACAGGAAACCAAAACCTGCAAAGGTAAATAAAGGGGCCATGTCCCGGTTCTCTGCTAGGATGCTGCTGCTAGGATACTTCGATGTCCAAAGATGCTTTGTTAGTACGCTAGGAAGCCGCTGCCTGGTCTTCTCACACAAACTGTATCGGTGCAGTGAAAATGTACTTTGCAACTGCACAAAGGTAACACTCACATAGGTGGTTACAGCTCTAACTATCTATATGTGGCTGCTCTTCAGCAGAATATGCTCCTCTGTGAAGCTGTGTGTAGCTCCTCCTGACCAGGAGGCTGAAGATGGACCCACCTATGTCCAGCAGAGGCAGTTAGAGTTATGGGCCTCCTGCCCGAATCCAAGGTCACAATATTTGGGCACAGTAATATCGCACCTCTAAAAAGGGATATATTGTATGTTTCAAATTGTCCAATTACAGGGGTACAGCGGGCCCCAAAGCCAATCCCCGCCAGCCTTTCCATGGTGGCATCGCCGCCATGGAAAGGTATATACATCACCCTGATCCCAATATGGCGGACGGTGCCTGCTAGGCACCGCCACCATATTAGTGGCCCAGCTCCGCCCGGCCGGCAATCGTAACGATTGCCACTGGCGGAAAAGCCGTGGACGGACTTTGCGTCCGCCGCGATACCCGCCGCCATCCTAATATGGCAGTGGCTAAATCTCCTTACGATGGCTGAACGATCGCCACCTCCGGCCCGGCGGTGACGATCGTTCCGCCATCGTAATGAGCCCGTTGGTTCTTCGACTGAACCAAAGCACTTTTGACAGACCAGCAGCTCTTCCCCCACCCCCCAGCACCTTGAGACGCTTACGGGGGAGTAGATGCGCTTTACAAGCCATTGATTGATGAATTGATTGAATACGTAAGCAGTAGTCTGGAATGTTCAGGCACCACACACATACATCGCAAGTACAGTTGGATATCATGATAGCACACCTACATACCAATCTGATTGCCAAAAACAGAATATTGGTTTGCTGCTGTTATGCCATAAAATAAACAACCTGCTGTTGTAATCGCTTTTAGGGGCTAATAATTGACACATGAAAAATAATGTAAAAACATTATCAAATTCTGCTTCCACTGTGTGGGAGATATTTGTCCTCTGTACATTCTGTTCTGCATTCCGAACTGGCACACATATGATGAATATGTTCTGGGGAAAAATCTGCAGCATTATACTATTCTGTTGGGGGCGCGGCTTTCTCTAAGACCTTAGGTTTATGAACTCATTCCCAGTGAACACTGTGCTGGAAAAGCCAACATACATTCCAGTTTCTCTTATATTCTTTGGGGGGGGTTCTAAGAGTCACTTCCTCAAAGACTGCTTTGAGGTGAGTTTCTGCCACGTGAGCAAAATAAACAGTCAGACTGTAAACAGCCATTTTGTAATTCAGTACCACTCAAACTGATGTTCAGTGTCCCATTTCTCTACTGAGTTTGTACAGTGAGAATAGTAAGTGTATGGGGCCACACTCAGCGTACCTTTTGGGGGGTTAGTGGGGCGTGGCTTAAGCCTTTTTTACACCAATAAATCTCCCTCTGTTATTTCATCAGCCCTCTGTCCAAAACACCACAAATAGGGGCATCTGTTAACCATGGTCATATCAGATTGAAATATCATGTCCACGTTATAGGCGCTTTATTTAGTATGGACATATCTTCCCTCATTTCACTACAACTCCCGCGGGGCCACTCAACAGCGTGTCCAAGATTCCAAAGGTAGGGCCTCTGATGTATTAGTTCCTTATACAATTTCCTCCACCTAGGCACGCGCCCATAATAGAATCGGATTGGAATATTGTGTCTTTCATCAAGTATGGAGATGCATTTATTTGATAACTATCAGACAAAGCAATGAGGGAGCCTCTCCCACATCAATCAATCAATCAATCAGGGTTTTATACAGTGCACTACTCACCCGTTAGGTTCTCAAGGCGCTGAGGGGTGGGTGTGCGCAGCTCCATTGGGGTCATTCGAAAAGCCAGGTCTTGAAGTCTTTCCTGAATGCAGTGTCGGGCTTCACCAGAGGTGAAGGGGGAGATCATTCCAGGTCTTGGTTATTTATTTATTTATTTTATTTGAAAAGTTTTATATAGCGCTGGCTAGACCCAGAGGTATCAGAGAGCTTTACATGAGGATCAGCGAGTTACAGGTTACATAGTTACATCAATGAAATCAAAGAATCACGGAGGGAGTAGGAGGGGGAGGGAAGGAAACACAACGGGGAAACGAGAAAAACTATTTCAGATAACAGGCTGGGTAGGTGACGGCTGAGGGGGTGAAACCAGGGCCAGACTCCTCTATAGCTGCATATGACAGCTCCACCGGACATCGGCCAGGGTTGCTCGTGCACCGAGGTGTATAAACAGTTTTTGTATCCGCCCAGAGGGCATCATCAAAGGTCCATCGAAAGTTCCATCAAAGTTCCACCGGGCATAGAACCTGTTGATCCAGCTCCGTGGTGTGTACAATGTTCAAGGTTTCAGTCCGGGGGGCATCATCATAGATCAATTGGCAGCACCCATCCCAGAGTTACTGGGAAGCCAAGACTTACTGTAGGGTTGATATGCACTTGATAGCAATGCTTCCAAGGGACAGGCCAGGACAGGCATTATAAGGTCAGGTATATTGAATGTGTAGGTACGGGGTTGTAGGGCACTCACCTGTTGCCCCAAGCAATTCTATCGGTGTGAGTGAGGCTGTCGTAGGACTAAATGTAAAAAAACAGTCCCATTGCAAGTCTTTTGCATTAAGGAGACCCTGATGTGAGCATTGAAATCTCGCTCCGGGCACCATTTTAGGGACAGGCACAGCGCTTGCCTGGCCCACCTTCAAGCAACTCTGCCACGATTTTCTGCCATTTTGGGGTCAGGCAGGGTGGGAGTGGATCCTCCCCCATCCATCTGTTGCCTCGTGTGACCCCTGACTCCCCCCAAAGCCTCCCCTTCGCCGGCACGGGGTCCCTGTGATTGAGTCTCACGGAGGGGGACCTCCGCTCACCTCATCACTATCGCCGCTCCTTCAGGCTCTCCAGCGGAGTTCGGATATTGCCGCCATGCCTCCTGGCATTTACTTATGCCCCCGCCAGCTCCCCGCGGACGCAGACCAGACAGTCCGCTCTCCGCTGCCAGGCCAAAAGCAGCAGTTCACACTTCGGGGCCACCAGAAGTAACAACAAGTCCCGCTTCAGGGTTTTCAACCAGTCAGCGCCATCTTGGCCATCTTGGCCATCTTGGTTGTGAGGTAGGAGAAGGACCTTCCACCAGCTCTGGTCCTGAAGATGTGTTGGACGGTGGCTAGGGAGAGCTCGGCTGAGCAGAGGTTTGTCTTGGGGGCATGGAAGGATAGGCGGTCATTGAGGTATTGATGTTTGATGTTGTGGAGGGCCTTGTAGGCATGCGTGAGCAACTTTAAAGTTATTCTTCTTTCGATGAAGAGCCAGTGGAGGTCACTGAGGTTTTGGGTGATGTGGTTGTGCTGTGGGACATCGAGGATTAGTCTGGCAGCAGAGTTCTGGTCGGTCTGGAGTTTGCAGAGGAGTTTTTTGTTGATTTCGGCATAGAGGGCTTTGCCGTAATCCAGTCTGCTGGTGATGAGGGCTTGAGTGACGTTTTCCTAGAGTCAGGGGGATCCACTTGAATGTCTTACGTAGCATGTGGCGGGTGTTGAAGCATGCGAAGGAGACAGCATTCATCTGGCATTTCATAGTGAGCAATGAGTCCAGTATAATGCCGATGTTACATGCATGATCCGTCAGGGTGGGTGTGGTTCCGAGGGTGGAGGGCCACCAAGTGTCGTCCAATGCCGAGGGGGTGGTGCCGCACATCTAACTACAAATCCCATGATTCCCCTCTCTGATGTCTAGATCTGTGAAGTGTGCTTCTTCACCAGTGCGACAGACACTACTTATTACTATGTTTGAGTACAGTGACCATCTAGAGGATTATAAGGGCCTCCCCTACACCAGCCCACTTCAAATGTTATGTTCTAAGCAGATAGCCAGTACCTTTTCCCGGGTTTTCCCGCCTCTCAAACACAGTGTATTTCGCAATGCACTGAAAACCTCAGGCACACACATCAGAAGCTTCTTGCGGGACCCCAACAAAGAGAAGTTCAAGTTTATTTAAAGTGCTCGGTTACTTAAACCCCTCGCAATGAAGGACAACACACAATAAAAACATAAATATCCTTCAATTTAAAGGAATATAACAACTTGCAACAGATGCTTGTAGTGAGAGTGAGCAGGTTAAGAAGGCGTCAATAAATCCACAGCTGATGTACTGGCAGGTTGAACGATGCAAAGTAGATTTTAGTAAGTTAAACCCCTCTTTGACCCTCAGTAAGACATTGAGGGGAAATGATCCTAGCGCCCATTGTGGGGGAAGAGCTAGCTAGGACTCACACAGATTTAAGGAGGTTTAACATCTTACGACAAAGTTTATTAATGGCCCTGAGTGGGTTTAAAAGAGTATAAAAACCCTCATTACCATCTAAAAGCAAGCAAGATTACTATAAAAGCTGTAAGCGTGTTGAAAAAGTTCTGATAACACCCACCTTGACGGCTCAGGAGCGGGCAGTTCATAAAGTGCGCGCCGGGCAGATTCGGACCTGTCTGGCCCCCTCTCCCGCAGTGAAGAGGCTGAGAGGACATGGCGCGCAGTGAAGTGCAGGCTGGGGGGGGGGTGGGTATCAAAGTGCTGGTGCGCAGCCCCCACACACAATGAAGAAGAGGTAGAAAACCAGCCAGCCAAGGGCAACAGGTCCAGAAAGTGCTGGCAGGGCGAGTTCTAGGGTGCCAAAATAGTGCATGCTGTGCAAATCAATAGTGCTGTCGGACCATTAGCCACTAGTGCAGCCCGATTGGTTCTTGTGTCCCCCCTTAGAGTTAGTCGGTGGGTTACGGCAGACAGTGCTTAATTTGTAAAATAATAAGTGCCAGGGCTCTGACCAGAGGCCACTGCAGCTTGCACCACCCATCACCCCGGTCATCGCTGCCAAAACAACTACTCACCACCACCCTCACCTGAAAGTGCGACAGTTCAGATTATTCCAGGTCCCCAAAGCTAAAGAAATGGCTGGGGAGGCAGTCATTTTTAATGTAAATTTCATAAACTACCGTTGTTCTGCTCATCTCTAAATTAAATGAGCAGCGCCACCATGTGGCAGACTGTCATAAGTGCGGTGTTGACAATTAAGTGCTGGTGTCGAGCACTGGAAACCACCGGCTTAAATTAAGCATTGCTGCAGAGTGGAACTGCTGTCCGGCAGTGTGGCTTGCAATGCGTACCGCACATAAGCTGCGTACACATTCAAGCTGCGTCTGTCCGATGGTGATTAAAGACTAGTCAGGAGCAATCCCTGAGAACTGATGGTGATCAAGGAGATAGCCACCAGACTGTCCCGTGCTGCCATTTTTTTTTTCTTCTTTCATAAGAGATTTTACCAGTCTGCAATTCAGCTGCGGGTCCCCTGGAGTGAAGCAGGCCAGCAGAGCCTGCCTCCTCAGACATATTCCTCTTTGCCTTGACAATCTTTAGAGGTGAACCATCGCCCAGGGTTTGTCATGGGCTTCAAGGCAAATCGATTTTTGTTCTCGAGATCCATCTCGAGTTTAACCCCAGTACTCCAAGTCTATTTGGATTCCAATCCTGGTGATCGTTGGATACTATATATTAACAACAAGAGAGAGAGGGAAACAGACTAAGCCACTCTTAGTTCCCCTGGGATATAGCAAATAAACAACAAAAGAAGAGCCAGCGAGAAAAATCACTCTAGGACTAAAAAGAACCATCACTCACCAACCTAGTTGGTGACATGCTTCATCATTGGGTTCCCACCAGAGGGGCCAAGTGCCTCTCTGGTGTGCTACGACGCCTGATTACAGCGGAGGAGGTTATTTGTGAAGCTGTGAGTGGAAAGTGATTTTAAAAAATGCCTCGGTTTATCCAGAATTTTGTTTATTAGTTGGAAAACCTGGCACAGCTAAAAACAAGTGTAGCGGATGTTTTTAAACTGGTTAAATTGACCAGGAACATCTTAATATGTGATAAAAAAAAGTGTAGGGTCAACATGTTTCTGCCTTTTAATGCTGTTGGCAAGGCATTCTTCAGGACCACGGCGGTATGTGCATGTTAAGGCGCACCCTAACCTGTGGTGTTATGACACCAATTTAACTCACGGTTTCAAAAGTGTCTCCAGAATTTATGAATAACACATGAATTTGAAAATTTTTATAAATTCGCCGCATGGATCCTACCGGGGGGCCGAGGCTTATAGTCACACTTTCATCAAAGCGCTCCACACGTAATACACCTGAAAACACCCATCTGAAGGACCCCTTCTGATCGTTGGATGCTGCCAACTTCGATAGTGAGTTCCCCAGAGCCCCCATGAGCACTGAGTAAGTGGGTTTGTGTGGCCGTTCCGCTGCTCTTGTTCTGTCTGAATGGAGTAGAGGAAGGGGATAGCCTGGTTTGTAGCAGGGGGTAAGTTTTATTACCCATTTCCTAAAAGTCAGCCATTCTGTCAACACTCTCTGGGTAGTTGCAGTTGTGCTGCAAGTTGCCTGGGCGACTTCGCTATCTGAGAAGTTTTCAACACAAACATATTCTACTGACATGAGGCTCGTTGAACTTAGGTCAGCTGGATTTGGAGTTGATGATAGTAACCGTGGAATGTTACCCCTGTTTAGGACATCAGAGTTGCCTTTAGATTTGTACTCTGGCATTAAGATTATTATTTTGGTTCCTCCAGCGCATCTGGCAGTGCCTGTGAATCGTGTTTGACCCTTCAAGAGTAGTGAGTGGGTGGAGTTTGGACTACTGGCGGGATTTGCCAATTCACCCTAGAGTCAGTGGAGCCAGCTGTTAGGGCAGCGGGGGTAGTTGGCACTATTCTAACATATTCATGGTTAGTGCCAGACCCCCCGCCCCCGCGTGAGGGTCCTTGTTGCCATGACAGAGTAGCCGCCTGTGGTGCCTTCCTGTGCGCTGGCTTGAGGGGCTCTGAGCTGAGTTATTACTCCCGCTTCAAGGCCAGTTCTGGAGTGTTGAGTGAATGTTTGCTTCTTCAGAATTCGATGTCATGCCCCACCTGCTTTCAGACATTTCCAGATCCACCAAGCTGGGGCAAGATTGCCCCCTCTGAATGCTGTGAGTGAGATGTTAATGTTATTGGTATTTGTAAAGCACTAACTGTTACCCAAGGGTGTCCTGGTGCTGTGTGAAGGCCTACAGAGGAGAGGAGGAGAAATAGTATGATCAGTTTAAAAACAACCAGGTTTTCAATGCCTTCCTAAAGGCCAAGAGATTGGTCATGCTTCGCAAATGTAGTGGCAGAGCATTCCATGAACTGGCCGCATTCGCTGTAAAGCCTCTTCCACCCCAGGAGGCCTTTTTCACCCTGGGGGCAATAATCAGTCTTGCATCTGAGGACCGCAGTGTTCCTTGAGGCATGTACCAGCGAAATTGCTGTTTTAAAATTTCTGGTCCGGTTCCCTCGAAGGGCTTTAAAAACCAGACAAAGAGACTTAAATTAAGTGTGCTTCCTAACCGGCAGACAACGACATTTTTTGATTTTGGCTGAAATTGACTCGAACTTTGGTGTACCTGTAAGGAGTCTGGCTGCTGCATTCTGCAAGATCTGGAGTTTGTTTAACGACCCTTCTTGGATTTGAAGATATAGACTGTTGCAGTAATCCAGTCTGGACATTATTAATGCAGTGACGACACCTTGTTGAGCATCTTTGGGTAGTAGTGGCATAATGTTTTTGCATGATCTGAGGATATAAGCAGTTGATGAGGCCACTGTGTTCACCTGGTCTCTGAAACTCTGTTTATCGTCTATCCAAGTTCCCAAATTCTTCACTTTCCTTATGGGCGTGGGAAGTGGACCTGATGCTTCGGGCCAACAATCTGGGGTCCAGAAATTGGGTTTGTTGCCGAACAGCACGACCTCCGTTTTGCTGTAGTTTAGCTTCAAGCAATTTTGTGCCATCCACCTACCCACAGTGTTCATGCAGTCTTGTAGTCCTGACGCAGTTTCCTGGACCATTTATGGTTGAATGGACACCATGATTTGGGTGTCGTCCACATAGGACGTCAGGGCGAATCCAAAGGATTCAATTAGGGGTGCCGAAGAGGACATGTAAATATTAAATAGTGTCGGGCTTAATGATGACCCTTGTGGCACACCGCAAGGTAAGGAAAAAGATTCTGCTTCAAATTCTTCCATGGCCACTGTTTGCATTCTATGGGGGAGAAAGTATCGAAGAAGTTTCCAGGCGGTGCCCCTGACTCCTATCTCATCCAATCGGTCCATCAGCAAAGCATGATGGACCGTGTCGAATGCAGCAGATTGGTCGAACAGGATCAGTGCAGCCTTTCCTCCTTGATCCAAGATGGTCCTAATCTCTTCTGTGGAATTGAGGAGCACGCTTTCCGTACTATGGCCCTCTCTGAAACCATACTAAGTTGGGTTCAGCGCCTGAGATTCGGTCAAAAATGTGTTGAGTTGCGCATTCATATTTCTTTCAATGGTTTTTGCTGGCAGTGGTAGTCTGGATATGGGTCTAAAATTATTGGGATCATTAGCGTCAAGGCTGGGTTTCTTCAGAAGGGGCAGGATTGATGCATGTTTCCAAATTCTGGGAAAATATCCTTCTATATACATTGTGTTAAAGATGGCGGTCAGTTTTCAAGAAACTGGTTCCGCTGCTAGTTTTACTACAGAGCTTGGGCAAGGATCATATGAGGAGCCTGGCTTAACCTTCGCCAACAGATTGAGGGTGTCTAGTTCCGTTAGCATGGTGAAGCTATCTAATCATGGAGCATCATAATTTATATTCTTATGAGCGGTTGCCAAGTCACTACCAGGATTTGATGAAGAATCCGAAAAGGTTTGGAAAATACCGTTTACTTTTTCAAAAAAGAATTTAGCAATATTATTACACAGTTTTTGGCTGGCAGGAATAGTTGGGGAGCAAGGGCGGGTCAGAGTGTTTACTATTTTAAAGAGCTCTTTAGGCGAGTTTTTGGCAATTTTTATTCTGTTAGCAAGATATTCTTGTTTCTTACTTTGCAGCAACTGTTTGTAGTATGCAAGGCTTGCTTTATATTCTTCTTTGTCCTTTTCATTGTAATCATTCCTCCAGGTTCTTTCCAGATGTTTATAGGCCAATTTTTGGTTCCTGAGCTATTGAGAATACCAGGAGGAGGAAGGCTGTTGCCTACTGTTGCGAAGAGCTTTTTTGTGCGCTAATTTGTTACTTGCAGCTTCTATCCACTTAGTATAGGACCTTGTTGCCTCGTCCAAATCATTAGGAATTGTGGTAGTAGTCGAGGTTAGCAATTGCTGTAATTCCTCGCCTTCTATCTTGTTCCAAGCTCTCTTCTCTGAGACTTTTGTTGTTAGTTTCGGAACTGTGCGGTCAGGGATGGTGATCTCAAACAACACCGCAGAGTGGTCTGACCATACCAGGGGAAGTGTGCTCGTAAACGATAACTGCGTGTTATTTGAGAAAATGCCGTCCAATGTATGGCCAGCCTGATGAGTTGCGCCCATCACCTGTTGGTCCAGATTTCCGCCCTTCATCAGATCCAGCAGACTGATGGTGTTATGGTCGCAGTAAGACTCAAGATGATAATTAAAATCTCCTAAAATCGTATAGGAGTTGGTGCCGATCCCTTTTTCTAATACACTACCTACTTGAGTTTGAAATCGTCCTCTCGGGCCCGCAGGCCTGTAAATGAGAACACCTCTGAAGGTATAGTGGTGTGAGAAATGAAGATAAAACTCTAGTGCTTCACACTCCTCATTAGCTATCGGAGTGAAATCTGCTGTGATAAATGACCGCTAGCCCCCTCCTTTCCTCTGTAGTCTATTTAGCGTGTCGCAGAGGTATGCGGGTGGAGTGGCTTTCTCTAGGTCTGGACCGGACGCCCCATCCGTCCAGGTTTCCGTGATGAAAGCCACGAGGATCTTCTCATCATCGATAAGGGAAGCACATTCCTGGCTATGTTTGACCAGAGACCTTGCATTAAAGAGGGTGCATTTTCGAACCGAAAGGGAAGTGTCGTTCCCACTCTGAGTTTTGTGATGTTTTAAGGCAGATATTGATTGAAACCGAAACTCAGGTAGCTTAGAGTTGCGCCCTGGACATGTTGTTTGATACTGAAGGGGCGTGGAATCAGGGTGCAAGCTGCAGCACGTGTGTTGGCGTGATTGGCTTTAATTGTTTCAACACTTTGCTAGAGTACTGTTTAGTTTCCTTCTTCTCTGGTAGGATTTGTGCAGGGGGACTGGCGCTGAGTGCGGCACAAGCGTGGATGGGCGCAAACGGGCTTGCATTTGGCACACCCACTGTGCCCGTCCGCTGCGCGCTCGCGTCAGCGGCTGTTTAAATGAGGTCAGGGGCATGAAGCCTAGCCCGCTGATCTTAGTCCCACCAAGATGTCTGCCCAGGAACCGGAAATCCCGCGCTCAGCCTGCGGGAGGCTTCGCGATTGGAATCCTGAGTCAGCTGGTAGGGGAGCGTGTGCGTGTGCACAAAGAGCAAGTTTAAAAACCCTAAAATCGGTTTTAAAATGCAGGGAAATTACAGGGTTAAAGTGCCTTTCCAGCGATGCAAACTTATTAGCCCAAATGTCTCTCCTGGCTCAAGCCTCAGGAGGATATTGAATGCGCACAGTTTAAAACACTTAAAAACAATTTACAATGCGGCGAGTAACAGAGCTTAAGCGCAAATGCAGCGACACTGACTGGCACTGATGTAGGTGTCTCCCGGCCCAAGCCTCAGCAGGACTTCACCCAGATGCCCTTCACCTGCATTATTGCTGAATTGGCGCTGTGCTGCTGGTGTGTCTTGGGTGGAGGTGTCGGTTCCCATAGGTCCATCTCTATTGGTCTTGCCTCTAGTCTATAATGTGAGCTTCTCCTCCCACTCTGGGGTTCCTAGGTACGGGGGTCTTTGCCCGCCCCTTTGAACCCTTCCTGGTCCTCTAGTTATAAGTAGTCTCTTCTGTTGCTGATGAGAGGTGAGATGGCCCGCTTACTAGCGGAATGGTCTGATTTTACAGTTTTCTGAAGTGCCTCCTGAGTCAGTGTTAGTGAGTCGCTTGGCAAAGATTCACAGTCAACAGAAATCCAATGGTCCGAGAGGTTGCACCTTTCAATGTGTGTGTATTGGTCAGGAGTAGAGTTGGGCTTGTCACCCCCACTACTGGAGGGGGAGAAATATGGTCATTGCAGGTTGTGCCTGGAGATAGCGCCCGCAAAAACAAATGATGGACAGAATGCAGAACAATGTCATACATTCACCCCAGTACAGAGATCTGGGCCTAAATCCATCGTTTTTTTGCTCACCATGCCACCCGGGCTGAATAAGTGGCTTCTTCCGTAGAGGGTTTGGTGGAACCAGCCCGCCTGATCTCAGCCTGGATCAGTGCACAAGAGAGAACCCCTTCCTATGCCAGCAGCCCAATACCCTGCTTGGCCTCAGGAGGAACCAGCTCGCAGGCAAAGGCCCTTCTTCCACAGGTAGCCCAGCAGATGGTCCGGCACCCGGAGATTGCATTAGGGTTTCTGCAGGGCGTGTGCTGGGTGGCTGGGTGGGGGCCCTTCCATTGTACTTGACTGCCACCTCCGAGAGCAGTGGTGTCGCCAAAACCATGAGTTCTTCATTGCTGGAGAAGAGGGCGGATCCTGCGTCCTTTAGGAAGCTGAACCTGGTGTATATTTTGGGCTGGTAGGTGCACATATAGGGCTTAGCAGTAATGACTCCAGTGTTCAGTTTGAGGGCGTCCACTGCACTGCAACCAGGAGGATCCATGGGTTTCGAATTGGTTATGGTTAGGAGATGTCCAGTTATGGTTTGAGGTTGTGCTGGTGGGGTGATTTGTCTGTTGCATTTTTTCCCTGCATGCTTAGTGCTAACTCTCCCCGGGCGCATTGAGCTCGGGCTGATATTGCCTAAGGCCTGCACGGTGCATGCAGGTGTATGGATGAGGCATTGGGCTGCGCGTATGAGCTCTTGTGGATCCATTTACTGCGCTTTCGTGCACCGTAGTACGCCGTAGTGTGATCGGATCCTTCCAGTCCTGTGGCGTGTTGCCTGTCTATGGCAGGAGGGGGGCGCGAGCATGCTGACAGGTGCACAAAGATAAGAGCTGCACCCTGGGACCTGAATCCTAGACTGGGGTGTGAGGTGGACTAGGCCCTGGGACTGAAATGCTAGGAGGCCAGGAGTTTAGAAGGTTGTAAGCAGGGCACGAGTCCGGGGCACACGCGGGTGGACGGCGTCCACTCACTTCTTTTACAGGGTGAACGCCGTCTACCCTGCCAAGAATTTGGGCCCCACTGAATAATGTGCTGAACTTGTCCCGGTGTAATTTCCAAACACTGGGACACTTTCAGAAGCGCCTGCACATTGCCTGCTTTCCATCTGCAACAAGCAACAACCTGCAGGCAGGGTCGGGGCTTTCTTATTTTAAACTCCTGCTGGGCCCATAACAAAGGCCGAATCTGAGGGGTCATCGAGCCTCCTTTTGTGAGTCTCTTGGTTGGGGGCAGTCAGGGGCCTCACACCTGATGCAAATGAGGCGGAGGGGAAACAAAGGCTCACACCTTGGTAGCTCTTCACACATACTTAAGAGAGGCAGCTTTTCACTTTGTTCAGACCCTGTTTACGTGATGTGCATGCGCTGTAAGAAGTCAGATATGTGGGTCTCTCCCAGTATTTACAGAAAACAAATTGAATTTATATAGAGCTTACTACACCTGAGGAGCTGTTGAAATAATTTAAGTACCACTATTTTTCCGTGTTTAGCCCTACTCATCCCAATGCAGGGTGTCAGAGTGCTTTACATAAACACGTGCTTATTACATGTACAATAAAGTATATACGTTTGTAATGAATGTACCGGATGTGTGACATATAACTGGGGGGTTGCAAGGTGTAGAAGGCACATATAATCTCCGATAGCTCACTGTGCTATTATCCTCGCAATGTGCTCACACCTACACATGTTAGACCTGCTAAACATATATGTGAGGGCTTTAGATCTGATGTCACTTCGTGTGATGCCACTTCCTCTAGAGTCGTGGCTTGTGATGCCACTTTCTATGATGTCAATTCCTGTGATGCCATGTGTGATGTCGTGGGCCCTGATGTCGCGCGCCGTGATGTCACTTGCATACTGCCTAACTAGGTCAATCCCCTCACCTCTTTTTTAGGACTTGTGCCCTGGTTACAAGGGTTGAGGGGCCTGAGGAGGCCTGGAGACTGAAAACCCAGTGGCTGCGCCGCAACAACCACATCCGGCTACCTGGTGCAGCATGTCCTGCCTCAGGGTACCCTCTTGCGCCGACCTCGACAGTTTACGCAGTGGTTGCGGGTGTGGCTACGGGCCGTTCTTTGAGGCCGCCCTCCAGAGCAAAAGATGAATGGTCCTGAGGTTTCCCCTTGCTGGGGGGCTAGGATCGGGAACTCCTCTTGCTGGTGGGCGAGGCACAGGGGCTCACCCTGTCTGCATGCTGCACCCGAACCTGGTCGGACCCCTTCCATGGGCTGGGGCTCAGCCTTCATGCGGTGGGGTCTAACCCACTGTTACCTCGCCTCAGTCTCCCCCTCTTCGCCACTCTTGACGGGGCTCACTGGTGTCCTGTAGAGTAGCCAGGGTTTGTACTCAGTGTCAGTGCCTAATGCCTTGCCTTCTGAGGCTTGGTTGAGGCGCTACCCCTGCCGCTCTAAGTTTCAGTGGCTCGGCAGCTCACGGCACAGCAGAGCTGCACAGGGGCAGCCGGTATGGCTCGTGGGTGGGGGGGGGCAGGTGCAGTGGCCACAGGGGTGTCTCGCGGTGGTAGGGTGGGTTGTGGGGGGAGGGGGTTGCGTGCAGGGGGAGCAGGGTTTAGAAATAACAAATAAAAACATTTCCCTCAAGGCCTGGTCCTGTGTCTTCTGTGCTCCTGCTCTCCTGAGTCCGCTTCCAGGAACAGGAAGCAGGCAGCCAGGCTCCCTCCCCTAAGCCAATCACAACACTGTAGTGCAGTGTTTTGATTGGTCTGATGGCGCTCAGCCAGGGCTTGTAGGGGTAGGCATGTTCTCCATTCAGGCTGTAATGCATCCTGCATGGAGAATAGGCAAGTGCGCATGACTACTTTGGTGACCAGAGAGGGCCAACCAAACAGTCATTGCGCACTTAAATGGGCAAACCACTCCGCCTCTGCCCTGCTCCATGGCATAGCAGCCCCGCCCACCCTCCCGCCCTCAAAGGAAACATAACATGATAATAACTGAATGTTATTATCATGTTATGTTTCCTCTTCTCATACTGCTTGAAAGCAGTGGGGTGAGGCTCCTCCGCCATAGTGGAGGAGCCACCACTGAAGCTGCAGGCTGAAGTTTGGAAGACATGCGAACAGGCAGGCAGGAGAGCAGCAGATTTGGCAGGCAGGCAGGCTCGGTGTGACACAATGTAAGTTCAAGTACGCCGCCCAAGCTGTCAAAGCAGCCTTACCCTATGGGCACTGTCTGAAGGCCCGCGGCACCGCACCCCAGCCCCTTGGTCGCTCCACCGCTCAGCTCCAAACTCAATTAGCCAAAAAATGAGAAGGATAACAGGGCATAAACACACTCTACAGAGCTGTGTGCCAATGAGAACTCGTGACTAAGGGAAACCACTGTTCTTCAGTGCCTTTCTTTAATAGAGATTTATCGCCTGCCCCTCAAAACCAATGTATCCTCCCTTTGACCTAAAGCCCCCCTCAAGCCATGAAGCTAGGAGTTCTTATTTGCCACTAATCATTTAAGATATTACTCACACCTGGGCAGTCACACCAGCATATCTTCTAAAACCAGTTTACATGATGGGCACTAACAAGACCCCATTCATGTTTACAAACAGGATTCACAGTGTCCAGTCCTCAGGAGACCAATGAAACTATAGGGTGTTAAACCTACCACAGGGGGGCAGGCAACCCGCCACAAACATCAAGTGGGTCAGACAAGTCTTGGAAGCTTGCCTCTGCCTGTGAGAAAGATTCTGGCCATGATTTTGATGTTGGCCGCCGTGGGTCCGCCGTACCCGTGGATCCCACTGCTGCCATCGTGTTGGGCCTCCCGCTGATCACCATGGTTGGCAGTGGGACCACCACAAGACCACCACCAGGATCCAGAATCCCGTGGCAGTGGGGAAAGCATGCGAGAATTGCAGCGGTATTGATGCCGGCACTGCTGAGCAGATTCCCGACCGGCCTTTCCTACAAGTATTTCATGTTGGGTACCCCGCCATCAAATGCTTGGTGGAAAGGCATGTAAAGGGGCCCCCAACAGGGCCCCGGGCACATCTGCCCTTGGGGGAGCATTCAGGGGGCACATGTGCCTCTCCAAAAGAGCACGCTTGTGTGTGCACTGTGTAGCATGCACAACATGGTGAATGCCACACTGTGCTTGGATGTGCGGGAGGCGCTGTCATGACAGCGGGATGTTTTTTAGGCTCTCCTATGAGACAAAATACCCGCTGCTGTGACACTACTACTGCACCGCTGCCGCACCACCCGCCCTGGATTACTATTGTAATCCGGTGGGCGGAAATGCAGACGGCTTGGGGGTCTTCCTTGGAACGCCCTGGTGGCGGTCCAGCGTGAAGACCACCCACATCAAAATCTGGCCCTCTCTGTCTTTAATACCAACCCCACACGACACATTAGCATTTTGTTTTTTGGTATTACCAAACTGTATCAACCTTCTCTGTTCAAACTGCATGTGGCCGAGCCAGCCAGGATCACCTGCGGTACACGTCGAGTATTTTTTCGAGATGGACTCAATTCTGGAAGCCTGAGCTCATCCTAACTGGACATAATTAAGGGACATACTAAACTATAATATTGCCTATTTAACACGGATGCCTAGTGTGGTGGTACCACAACAGATAACAGGTAATAACGCCAACTTACAATCGATGTCGCTCGCATATAATGAAAAATAGAAAATATCTTTGAAGAATAAGTAGAGAGGATTAATTCCGTCTACTCAGGTTAAACAGAACCCGATCCTAAAGGGAGTCATCTATAATTGACCCAGAACATTTACCAATAGCTGAGCAATTTTAAGGCGGCAACCATTTGAGAATATTTCTCGCATCATTATTAGCTGTACCTCTACCACTAGGTGAAAGACATATGATTTGGGAAGGTCCTGAAGAAGGTGGTTTACATATTGCACCGAAACGGGCGTCGACCTTGTTGCAGGCGCTCAGCCCACGACACGGTCATGGAGATCCATAACATCTATGTCCCCTTCGGACCAGGGTGTGTATGTGCTTTTGGGTTGTTTGCTAGTTTGATTGGTTTGATTGAGTGTGAATGTGACTCTGTTAATGTGATTAGAGTGTATGGTATTTACATAGGGGCCCAGTGAAGAACATCAAATTGACCTTGTACACAAAGATATGAAATTGTTGGTTCATGTAAAAAATGTATAAAAAATATAAATTTGTAAAAAAGACTTTTAGGAATATGTATACCTTTTTTAGATTACATTCTTTCCGTTTTGATACAATCAATGCAAGCAAATACAAACATCAACAAAAATGAATAAATACAACTTTTGAATAATAAGATAGTGTTGTATCCACAATGTTTTACAAAATGTATGTATAATCCATTGAGATTCATTCTCCAGGGTAAAGAAATAGAGGTCTAGAGGGAGGTATATTATTCACTGTGTTTATTGTAGTTATCCCCCTTTTCTCCCTGACCTTTACTTTTCCTTAAAGGGGGTTCCCTTTTCCAGAAGCAAACTGCATATAAACTCCGTATGGACCCGACTTCTAACAATTCATTTGTGATTTATTCTATGTGTGGAAATGATTCATTAATATTGCCATGTGCTGAGTACTATTTTTACTTTCTACTCAATAATGACCGATCTGTTCCACTTCAATGCTGCAATATAACTTGATGTTTTCAGTTGCACTGAACAAGTTCTGGAGCCTCAGTGTAGCTGCTATGACACTGATGTACTAAAAGAAAAGAAAGTGCATAGGAGATGTGTTGATTTATTTGACTCTTGCAGATGTGAGGGAAATATTTTCCTTAGTCTACCGAAAGCCTTCATGGTTGGGCCACTGCACACTGGACAGGCGAAGGGTAGGACGCAGACCCACTTTGTTAACAAAGAGCATGAAATGTCTTGTGTCTAAAATGCATCTGCTACTTGAATGTATGTCATTACTTTTCTTGCATTTGCACTGGGAATCTTTACATTGCAGGAAGTGTTAAACAACTAAAAAAGCACTCACTTACGCCAGTCGTAGTTTGTAATCTAACTATATTTGTGCCCTCATCATGCACTGCTGATGACCTCACATATTACATCACTCATGACATGCTAAATACATAATTTGAACTTTATTTCGACATAAAGACATGTCATAAAAGTAATACATAACATCAATAAAAACGAGAAAAAAGGAACAGTTTGACAAAACACAGTATAAAAGCCTACAGAATCAACAGTGAATTTTTTTTTTAAAAAACATAAAGTAATAGCCAAGTTTTAAGAGCCAGTACAGGCAGAAACACATTACTGTATCAACTGTTTCTTTGCAGTTCTTATCCTCCAAGCCCAGCCCAGAAATTTAGCCATACAGCAGGCAAAAAAGGGACGGGCATCTGAGTGCAATATGCGTAAGGCTTCCAAATGTGATCTTGTGCCCAGACTCCTACATAAAGGCTTCAACCATCTCGACCTAGGCACAACATAAGCTTGGCACTCAAACAACAAATGAGCTATGGACTCAACCCTTGAGTCACAAAAGGGACAATAAGGTATAGTTTGGAATGGAGGTTTCCAGGTAGAAGTTACAAATCCTAAGGGAAGAACACCCACCCTAAATTTAAAGTATAATGCTCTGTCACCCGGGTTGGGGATTGAATCCAGGTAAGGTTCTCTAAAAGGGATCTCCTTAACTAGCAGAAACTGGGCAACAGATTTGCAATGATTAGGGTTGCACAACCTCTCATTATCCACCCAAAGCCAATAAGCCTTCTTTAGCATTTGTTTTGAAGGTGCTGTTCTATTGACCCAAGCATCTCCTAAACCCAACTCATAAAGAAGTCGCTTAACCTCCCTGAGCCAGGTTACCTTATACCAGCCAGATAAGGATAAGATTTCGCTTAGGGCATCTGCATAGCTACTCAATTCAGGGACATTCCATATCCTGGCCCATAATAAAAGGGGACGTAGCCTAGCTTGCTCGCAAATTGGGTGTGTGCCTGCATCTAGCAAGAGGGGAATTGTAGGGGTACTGTGTGGTAACTTCATAAGATCTTTATAGAAATTGTTTTCGAGGTGGGTCAAGATGTCAACTCTCTGTGTGCCCCACAATTCCGCACCATACAATGCTGCACTCACCACCCTTGCCCTATAAATGTCTAGTAGTGCCCCAATAGGTTTTAAAAATGAGGCACGTTGTTCTTTGAGCAGGGCCCCTGTGACCCTCTTATGGGTCAGAAACACCTTTTGGTGGTGCGCCTTCCAACTCATATTAACACACAGTCGAATGCCTAGGTAGTCAAATTCATTGACTCTTTCAAGAGGAACAGAGTCTAAGGTAGGAGGAACAACAGTTTTCCTGGGGGGGTTAAGAACAAGGAATTTGGTCTTGCTTATGTTTATGGACAGGCCCTTGATGTCACAAAAGGCCTTAAAGCTAGAAAGCAACTTTTGGATACCTACTGGTGATTTTGAGATTAGGAGGGTGTCATCCGCAAATAGGAGCGTAGGAACTTTCCTACCAGCCAAGGATGGTGCATCTGACGGATGTTGAAGCAGATGCTCCACCACTCCGTTAACATAAAGAGAAAACAGAGTGGGGTCAAGCACACACCCCTGGCGGACGCCCCTATCTACGGGAATGCGAGATGTTTTTTCCCCCTGGGTACCCCATCTGATCTGAGCAAAGTTGCTTTCATGAAACTTTATGAGCAAGGCCAACAAATAAGAAGGTATGCCCAACCTATCGAGGACATTCCACAATTGGACTCGTGGGACCAGGTCGAAGGCAGTTCGCAAGTCTATAAAGATTAAATACAAACTGCCCCCACCCAGCACAACCACTTTCCAATATAACATTAAAAGGCGAAACGTCTGCTCGATGGTACCCATCCCTGTCCTAAAGCCTGCCTGGAAATCTGACAAAACCCGGTTTTCTTCGACCCACTGCAAGATCCTGCCTAATACCACTTTGCCCACGACCTTTTGTGTTGAGTCGAGCAGGCTAATAGGGCGATAGTTAGCTGGGTCGTCCCGACAACCTTTTTTAAAAATAGGGACGACCTCAGCGCCCCTCCATGAGTCAGGGAGAGAACCTCCCAGCAAAGCCTCATTCAAGAGTGAGGCAATTAATCTACTCCACAGTGATGGATCTTTCTTCAGCAGGTCGCCCGGAATTCCATCAGGTCCAGCAGCCTTATTAGATACAATACAGCTGATTGCCCTTTCAACTTCCTCAGTGCCGAAGGGGCAGTCATTAGTGGAAATCTCGGCTGGAAAACTGGCGAGAAGACCCGTATTAAGATGGGATGCCCCACATTGGACGGAGTACAGTTTGGAAAAGTGGGCAAACCAGACATCACCAGGGATATTACAAGTAAACTGAAGATCAAGAGGTTTGTCCCTAGCTCTCAACAGATCCCATAACCCCTTGGAGTCTTTCCTGGTGCTTGCCTCCACTAGATCCCACCAAAAACTGTATTCATGGGCCTCCTTGGCCTCTGCTACAACTTTTTTATAGAGTTTCCTTGCCAATCTAATATTGCCTGGATCCTTGCTTTTCACTGCGGAAATAAGATCCCCCTTAGCAACCCGACATTTAGAGGAATGCCACTTATTTCTTGCCCTAGGAGCACCTTTCGCAGAAACCCTCGCGCTGGTTTGGGGTATAATAAACAAATCGCTTAATACCGCAATGGTTTCTGTGAATATTGGTAAAACAATTTGGCTGGTATCGCCCAGTGCATCAAGGCTCTGCCCCACCGCTAACATAATAGTCCCTGCCTGAGCCATCCTTTCCTCGTCCGCTGCTACTTTAGCCCACTTTAGGCGCCTGCCACAGGACGAAGGTACAAGTTCATGAGAGGTTTTCCACTTGTGGGGAAACTTAATTAAGTTCCCAACCTGCCAGGGCGGAGTCAAGGTTAAGGAGAGAGGATTGTGGTCGCTATCACAAGACGCTATAACCTCCATATCATAATGGAATGACCACAAATTGTAATTCAACATAACATAGTCTATTCTGGAGGTATGTCCCAACCTGTTGTAGGTATGCGCACCCATAGGATCTGATTTAGATCGTCCGTTGGTTGATCTTAGGTCGTGTTCCATACAGAGTGCATTGATGTCTACCGCACTCTGGGACCATTTAGGGATCGGCTCTAGGGTCAGGGTGGGAATACCTCTCCTTGTGTCCTCATCCCAAGTGTCCAAAATATCCTCCCTAGCCAAAGGTTCAAAACAGCAATTGAAGTCGCCTGCGAGAAGAACGTAAGAATCAATACTGCAGGCGGCTAGATCACTGTTTAATCCTGTAGAGGATAGAGTTGATGACCCGCCCCTGGCCCCCCTTAAATAGAGATTAAAAACTTCTAGCTTCCTTCCCCCTGGGCATAATATGGTTATCCTCTGAAGATCAGGAGAATGAGTGGACTTTTGGCTTACACTTAAACCTAGTGCAATATTGACCCATATAAGAAGGCCACCAGACGGGCGACCTTTACATCCATGTTGTTGGGAGGCTGGGATGAAGTAGGTCGTAAAGCCCACTCTGTGCCTAGGTTCTAGGCACCAGGTTTCCTGCAAAAGACAGATGTTATAAGAGGCCAAAAAGGCATTCCATTCAGGAATTTCAAAATTGCGGGCGAGCCCTGCCACATTCCAACTTATAATCTTTAGCAAGGGGTCGTCTGGGGTAATCTGCCTTAGAGGGTTATCTAGTGTAGCTAAATTGGACACAGGTCCTGCCACCCCCGCAGCAGTTCTATTTAACCTAAGCAGTGGCTCAGTCTGGTGGTTGTAGGGAGCCATTGCTGCATCAGTCAACTTCCTATTTGTTGAAACATTCTGAATTGGAGGCGAGGGCATCATACGAGGTAGGTACAGTCGTTCCATTACGACTTGGGATTCAAAAATACATGACGTATTCAAACCCGCCTCTGTAGGTGAAACAAAATGCATTCCCTTTAGGCCTAGAGAACTAACAACAGAAGGTTCAATCAACACAGGAAGAGATTCTGTGAGCCCTATAACCTGTAGTAAAGGAACTTGGAGAGCAGATTGGCATACGAGTCAATCTACCTCCTCAAGACCAGCAAACCTATTCGAGGTTGGGAAGCCATTCCAGTTTAAGGGGGAATCTTGGAATTTTTTGGGATGACTCCTCCAATTATGGTGGTGTACTAGAGACCAGTCCTCTTCCCGTGTAAATCTAGGGCGCGGTGGATAAAAAAAGGACAATGGCCTAGGTATAACAAGAGAACCTTCGCCAATAGGCCAGGAACAGATGTGGTGTGCCGTATGAGGGTCCTCAAAGGTCACCACTATACAGTCCCCGGGACTAGATTTCCTTGTGGGACCCACCCAGGGGATTCTCCGTACCATCAAGACTCTACTTCTCCGGCCATTGGGAATTGGTCTATTCACATTGAGCCAATGCATTATCTTATTCTTCAGAGACCAGTGGTTCTCATATTGGCCATTTCCCATCTGGGGGACGCCCGTCAACACAACCACATAATCATTGGCCTCTGGAGGGAGATCAATGTAGCCCCCTCTAAAGTTATTCTTAACAGGAGGGCTCTGAGTTGGATGGTACGCCACTTCACTGGGAGGGGGTCTATGCGGTGCGCCTGCATTGGGTTTAACTAATGGTTGAGGGGTGGGGCGCTTGGGAGCCTTAAGTTTAGGGGCGGTGGTAGTAAGATCCACACCCGCAGTCCCCAATGTAGGAACCGATCGTGTAAACGCTGATACTGGAGGGGGGGATTGCGGGACTTGAGGAATTAGGACATGAGGTGATGGCTCAACTACAGGAAAGCCCTGATTTTCTAGACTTCTCAGGCCGAGAGTGGCCAGAGCAATAATGCTCTTTTCCATCTCAAGCAAATTATTCTCAATGCGTGAGAGTCTAAGATCAAGGGGGGAAAGAAGTTTTTTAAGAGTTTCCCAAACTAAACCTATAAATTCCCCTTCATTCCTTTCCACACTCTCTGCGTGTAAGCCCTCATCCTCTGCCATAGTAGCGGAAAAGGCAGTGGAGAAAGCAGAAACTGTCCCCTCTTTAACTCCCTCACATTGTGGTTGTTCCCTGGAAACACACCCTCCTGTGGGATTAGAAACCGGAACACTAGACAATTTCAGCTGTTGTGCAACCGCAATTTTAGCCTTCTTACGACAGTAAGCAGACCGGAAGGTGCATTTTCTTTTAGATTGGTTATCTTTGCTAATGGTGCACCTAGGTGAAAAAATTGCAGGAATGGGAGAATTAAAACTAGCATCCTGCTTGAGAGAAATGGTAGGTAGATTCACTGTACTATCCTGAGTCGATGGCTCTAAAGTAGAGGGGAGTGAAGGAAGAGTCGGGGTATGGTGAACATCAACCTGCGTGACTACACAATGGGGGAAAGCTGGACGCGCCGGGGTAACCGCGGTAGCTATATGGCCCAGGGTGGATTTTTTTGACAGGTTGATTACCTGGGACAGTCTCCTAGCGGATGCCAATTCCAGGGAGACACGAGTCTGAAGTTTGGAAATTTCATGGTCTATAGCTGTGTTGGTACGGGTGATAAAATCGTCCATAGGACCATTAATTGGGAGACCGCCCTTGGCGGCCTTACTCCGTGTTAACCTGGTGCACATAGCTTAACAACAACAACAAGGGCAACCCCCTGACTTGACAGTGGGGATAAAATAATAAAATGGTTTAACAATTTAGGCTCAAACACAAAAATATTGGACAAAGAACAAAAGAAGGTGGCCCCGACCAGACCTCGCAGACCTCGAACGGCCTCAAACGGCCCGCTCTTTGCCCGGTCTTAGCCCCGCACTGAGACCCGCGCGCGTCCCGCTTGCGCGCGGGGGCAGGGGCACGTAGTATAGGCAGGAGGTCGGAAGGGGAGGAGCCGGGAAGAGGAACCGGCTGTGTGCGCCGCCAAGCAGCCTGGTCCTCGCAGTCCCGGTGGGTGTTTGTCCCTGTTGGTATCGCCCTCCACGAAACACAGCGTCCTCAGCAGAGCCCACAATGTCCACGCTGGTTGTCACAGGAGCCCAGGTCGGGTAAGTTCAAATGCAAGCCTACGAGCGGCTCCCGCGAAGCGGGGGCCGCGAGGCGTTAAGTGCCTGCGAGGGGAGGAGCCGGGAAGAGGAACCGGCTGTGTGCGCCACCAAGCAGCCTGGTCCTCGCAGTCCCGGTGGGTGTTTGTCCCTGTTGGTATCGCCCTCCACGAAACACAGCGTCCTCAGCAGAGCCCACAATGTCCAGGCTGGTTGTCACAGGAGCCCAGGTCGGGTAAGATCAAATGCAAGCCTACGAGTGGCCCCCGCGAAGCGGGGGCCGCGAGGCATTAAGTGCCTGCGAGGGTAGGAGCCGGGAAGAGGAACCGGCTGTGTGCGCCGCCAAGCAGCCTGGTCCTTGCAGTCCCGGTGGGTGTTTGTCCCTGTTGGTATCGCCCTCCACGAAACACAGCGTCCTCAGCAGAGCCCACAATGTCCACGCTGGTTTGTCACAGGAGCCCAGGTCAGGTAAGTTCAAATGCAAGCCTACGAGCGGCAATACATAATTAGGGCTCCCGGTTTTATGGTATTTATTTTTTCTACATTAACGTCTGTATTTATCCATATTTATTTTTTGCTAATTTTGTCTGTATTTATCCATTTCTATTTTGTGTTTTCTGTATAAATGAAGCTGCAATGGGTATTTTTCCACATTTATTTGACTGATAAATGAACATTTGCATTTGAATATCCAAAAGGATTCAGCAGTATACAGTGCAATAGCATTATCTGAAAACACTTGCATTGCAAAATAGCATAAATAACTGTAGCTCTGCACTTAATTAAGCATAATTAGGAAATGTATTGTCTTTTTTTCATCTGCCCTACCTCTCAACCTGTACACTTACTGACCTGGCACTCATGATTGACAGTAGAAAAAAACACCCAAAGAAGACATTTTTTCCGTATTTTTCTGTATTTAAAAATAAATACAGACAGGAAAAAAATAGTTTTCTGTCTGTATTTATCTGTAAAAATCAGTAAAAACGGAAAACTGGGAGCCCTATACATAATTGACAACAGCACCCATGATATCTCAGACATAGCCTCCTGACAGACCCGGCATCCAATCCACTTCAGGGCATGGACTCAGTGCCGAGGCTCTGGCAAGGACACACATCCAACCTTCCTCAAGCATCAAACCTTCACTGCAGATGACAGCCTGCTGCTGGTGCTAGAGGCCCGTTTCACTCTGCTTGTCAGAATGTTTTACTGAAATCAACAAGGAAGAAATTTAAGAATTCATAGATAATGTGTCCTCATTTTAGCTGCCAAGAGCACTGACCGTAATTACTGTGACAAGAACAGAAACCCCTCATTTTACTAATTTGTTGCAGAATTCTCCCTAGAAAAATCCTTTCAGTTTTACATCTTTGAGTTCACCAAGATGATGCTTAGGTCTGCCGCACTTTTGACATAAATATGTTAGAACACCATAGGATCCTGCAGCAGAAGACCGGGGAACCTGCTGTCATACATATAGGGGGAAAACAATCATCTATTGTCACGGTATTGGAACAAGGTTTATCCAGTTGCCCGTCCTACTCTAGAGTTGTGGTTGCAGGAGATTTTAATTGTACTTTCGAGCCTCTAAGCTCAGAGGATATGTTGAGGGTTGATGAAGATGACAGCAAATGGGCTGTTCCGCCACTAAGTACACCTCCCGTTAAAAGATGGTCTCAGATAGCAATCCAACTCAATGCATTTACCTTGGAGTTTGGCTTGAGGGCAGCCAATGGCAGAACTTTATCAGATGCCCAGGGGGCTTACACTTATAACTGAGCTAGTTGCCCGTCTCGCATTGATTATGTCCTAGTAGACGTAATGCTTTGGGGAAATATGATAGACATGGTAGTGGGCACTACCACTGATAGCGATCAAAACCCCCTTTGTGTGAACTTGAACATCACATGGGTCCTCCCCTGTCCTTCTCCGAGCACCCACACGCTATCTCTGACCAAAGAGGTGGCCCCCTCAAATTGCAGAAGGGTTCTGAAATGGTGTAAGGTCGTCGTACAATTTTCAAAAATAGTGGGAATCAGGCAAGTCCTGAGCAAGAACACCTTAGAGCTTCAGGAGGCAACTATAGGCATAGACGGGTTGGTAAACATCCCTGCAATCCATTCGCGCACAATTGAACGGATAGGTGTATATTTCCAAGCACCTAATAAGCGCAGTAAAGCCGGTGTGCACCCAAAGAGTCGGCAGTCATGGTATACTAAGGACTGCAGGCTCAAGAGGCAGGCACTGGCCCTAGCAGTCAGAAGCAAAAACTGCCCTTTGATTAAACTCGCAAGGAAAGAGTATAGAGTGGCTCTGCTCCAAGCAAAGTTGAAGTGGGACCAGTCTCAATGGCAGGATCTGAAGGACGCTAGCATAGCAAGGGACACTAACTCTTTCTGGAACCTTGTTAGACAGGCGGACAAGAAAGATTCAGATCTAATCCCCAACCATATTTCAAGCCAAGATTGGCATGATCACTTTGGGAAACTCTACTCCAGGACCGGCGATGCTTGCCTGGAAGGGCCATGTGATCAATTACACACTCTCTCTGATGGTAACAACAGCAAACCATTTTTGCTGGTTGAAGTAGAAGCTGACAAAAGGAGGATGATCCCCGCCAAAGCCCCCGGACCTGACGGCCTCCCTGGACACTTGTTTCTCGCAGACCCCCGAAACTGGGCATGGTACATTTTGCTTTTAATTAACTCTATCTCTAACGGCTGCCCAGTGCCAGAATCTTGGAAGGGTGCGGAGGTGGTCCCGATTTTCAAAAAGGGTGCCAGAGACGACCCTGCCAACTACAGACCAATTAGTCTTATTGACGCAATTCAGAAGGTAGTTGGCAGAGTCCTCCTACAGAGGATCCAATCCTGAGCTGAGGACGAAGATGTCCTCTCTCAATATCAGGGGGGATTTAGGGCCAACACTGGAACGGTCGACCAGGTATCCAGGCTGCTTCTTATATATTGGAAAGTTGTTGTGATTGGCAGAGGCAGTCTTTATCTCGCTTTTATTGATTTAAAGACTGCCTTTGACCTGGTCCCCAGGAAAAGGTTGTGGCAAATCCTAGGAGATATGGGCATCCCTCCCCTAATCCTCAACTTTCTGATCCGGCTTCACAAAGGCAATTATGCACAGGTGAGATGGGGGTCCCAAGGTCAGCTGATGGAAAGTATCACGGTTAACAGGAGAGTCCGCCAGGGCTGTGTCATGGCACCCACCCTGTTCTCCTTATACATGAATGGGGTGGTCAGCTTTTTGCAACAAGATCCAGCTGATGCCCCGGCCCTGGCGGGTGACAAGGTACCGACTCTCCGGTTTGCCGATGACACACTACTGGCCTCTAAGACCCCAGCTGGGCTGCAAAAACTACTAAACAGATTTCAATCTTTCTGTAACTCCCGGGGGCTGGTCATTAACACCACTAAGACCAAGTTTATGACATTTAACCCCCACAAATCGTTTAGAAACAACCTCACCTTAGATGGGACCCATTTGAAGAGAGTCAGTACGTTTGACTATCTTGGTATCCGACTTTCAGAAAAAATGCAGTGGAGGCCCCACCTGGACAAAATGCTCTTGAATCATAAATGTGCGGTCGGGGTACTAGGCAAAGAACATCGCTCATCGCAAAGCAGACCTGCTGCCCCGGCACTCACGATCTATGATGCAAAGGCAGTTAGCTCGGCCCTCTACGGAGCCGAGCTATGGGGATTTGACAATGTTGATGAGATTTGCAGATCAGAGCATGAGTTCTTGAGGGATTTGGTGATGCTCCCCCAGAATGTCCCTGTAACACCCTTGATGTATGACATGGGCAGGCGCTCATTTAGTAATATTGCCAACCTGCGCCCACTGCTTTTTTGAGCCCGCCTTAGGCGAACCCCCGAGCTCACTAAATATGCAACAGCACTTACCGAGGTAATGAGCTTAGATGTCAACCAAAGGGTTAATTGGATTACCAATGTCAGGAAACTAATGACCGCTCTCGGCCTTAAGGAATTCTGGGATAACCAAAACCCCCCTAGTAAGGCAGAGCTTAAACGTATCTATTGGGACTGGATCGATACCCAGGACCTCTGTAATTCAAAAGTGGGAAGGCTAATGGAACAATTTTACCAGCACAAGCAGCGTAGAAGCCTTGAACCATATCTGGATATGATCCGGACGCCACAATAGGGTGCTTTATATCCAATTTAGGCTTGGATCACTTCCAGTCCACGAACAAACCGCAAAATGGCGCCCCCAAAACAGACATCAGAAGATTGTCCTTGCTGCGGGGCACCGAAGGAGAGTGTTGCCCATCTTATGTTTGCATGCCCAGCACACGAAACAGCAAGGTCTAAGTGGTTAAAGCCAATCTGCAGACAATTGGGTACTTTTGACCATCGTGTTGCCTTACGTATTCTGAAGTCTGATGCAAGAACCCTTTTTGTTTGTGGATTGGCGATGTTTCTAAGCTGTGCCTGGATAGTTAGGCATAAAGCCTTGCGAAGGGCGATTTATTCTTCTATAACAGGCCCCATGGAGAATATACATCAAAAAGAGACCTACCCCGGAAGAGAAATTTTTATTTTTGTATTTATTAGCACTATGAGCACCCAATTATCAATGCCCCTGGCTCATTCAAACCTCTTGTGTTTTTGCCATGTCAGCGGCAATCCAATACCATTCACCAACCGCATCTATTGTTACAGGCTGTGTGAATGAAGACTCCTATTTGTCTACGTGTTTCCCTTAATAGTGTGCTATAAAGAACTGCTAATGTAAAAGCATAAAGAACAGGAAAAAATGTGAAGGGCAGGCAGTGCCTCACGGAAGTAGCCCCAACGAGGTTGTGTAGACAGGTACTCGCCTACTACCTCACGTTCTCATCATAGGCTGCTGCCGCCAAAACAAAAAAGAAGGAGTGCTGGAAACCTCATACTGATCCTAATGACTGGTGTCTAGTAGAAACTCATATCGTCACGTGTGTCTATATTCAAAGAAAAGAAGGGGAGTGTCGACCCAAAAGCAGGAAGACTGAGTCTGATCAGGACCCAAGTCGCTCCGATTAAAACCGAGCAGTGCTACACTGGCTATGTGAAACTTTATTCTATGCTGTGTAACTGCTCATTAAAACCAACATGTTTCGTTGCCTGATTAGATTTAGCGGCAACTTCTTCAGGGCTAGGGTCGACTGGCCTCTCCGCGTCGCTAGTTCAGACCAGCGATTTGTCTATCAGCACCTGAGGGAAACACAATTAAAACACACACTCAGTTTGTCACCCATATGATTCATATGGGTCCTTCACAAGTACATGAAAGCGATTGCTCATACAAGTCGGTGCCTGCAACACATCTGACGTTCATATTTACCATCAAAGATGATGTCTGTCAGCATACCTGAACCTTTGGTATGTGTGGATGTATGTGATATCATAGAAACCTGGACTGCTTGCCCAGCGGCCGCGAAATCACGTTTCTAGTAGGGCACAAAGATACATACAGTAGTTAAACATCTCAATTAGGACTTTACAGTCCCTTCTACTCATGTGTCTATTGTCCACTTTATTAAAAACCAATTCTTTCAATACTCCAGAAATACACAGGTGATAGCAGCATTACATTATTGCCCCGGTTTGTATTATCAATTCAGTACATATTATATACCACTGCGCATTCTAAATTATGATGCCAACAAAAGCGCTACTCTACGTGTATTGCTAGTGCCTCAACTGCCTAACTATTAGATAGACGAGACCCCCCAACACAAGACGGTCCTTCAGTTGTACCTTACCGCCATCTAGGTCAGGATTGGGGCTGCATCTATCAGTAGTGTCTACGGGTCGTGAGGATTGCCTAGTCAGTGTGTCTGTCGCCTAATTGCGATCTTACCTCGTCAGCCTTGCAATCCGGACGTGGCTCATCCTCCATCACGGACTGAAAGGCTACTTCCTGCTTAAATGCATATCGCGCGCTGTCATACGCGCATGCGTAGTTGTTTAATGAAGGAGATGGCGGCCATATTGTGTAAACCGCTCATACTTCCTCGACTGCACCTAGTATCTCCACTGAATAGTTTGAGACTGTGACATAAGGGCTACTAAGAAGGTGTTTAAATACACGGGAGTCTCTATCCCCGTATTGTCCTCTGGAAGAGATATATTGACGATGTTTTGTGCATATGGACGGGATCCAGGACTGACCTGGACGGATTTCTCGTGTGGCTCAATAGCCTAGATGAATGTCTTAAATTCACATGGACCATCAGTAATACAGTAGCCACATACTTGGATTTAGACACCTATAATATGGAAGCCAGGCTATCAACTAAGGAGGCTCGTTGGATTTTCCAAGAGAAAGCAGACCAACAGGGCCTCAATGATTTCATTGAGTGGAGCAAGGTGGTACATTAAGGCAGTATACCCATGGCCTTTGTTGGGGAACAAGCTCTCCGTTGTAGCATACATGCCCGGGGTCCATATAAGAGCAGATGGGCAGAGATCAGCGGGATAGGGTTTCCCGAGCATTTAAACATTCTTTGATCAGCCCACACAACAGAGTCCCAATTGTAGATCTATACATGGCTGACGCTTACGTACACACAGAACAACCTTCCCGCCGTAGTATACACGCCAGGGGTCTATATATGAGCAGATGGGAGTGGAATACGGGGATAGAGACTCCCGTGTATTTAAACACCTTCTTAGTAGCCCTTATGTCACAGTCTCAAACTATTTGTCAACATATGGCTGAGGTCGATGCACAGACAAATCAGAATAAACAATTCAGTTCATTCATATAAGCAGTGCCCCCAGTCTTTGTAACATTAGTCTGGGTTGTAGAAAGTAAATTACATCTTATTTTTGACACAGCCAGAGGTATGGGGTGGAGATACTAGGTGCAGTCGAGGAAGTATGAGCAGTTTACACAATATGGCCGCCATCTCCTTCATTAAACAACTACGCATGCGCGTATGACAGCGCGCGATATGCATTTAAGCAGGAAGTAGCCTTTCAGTCCGTGATGGAGGATGAGCCACGTCCGGATTGCAAGGCTGACGAGGTAAGATCGCAATTAGGCGACAGACACACTGACTAGGCAATCCTCACGACCCGTAGACACTACTGATAGATGCAGCCCCAATCCTGACCTAGATGGCGGTAAGGTACAACTGAAGGACCGTCTTGTGTTGGGGGGTCTCGTCTATCTAATAGTTAGGCAGTTGAGGCACTAGCAATACACGTAGAGTAGCGCTTTTGTTGGCATCATAATTTAGAATGCGCAGTGGTATATAATATGTACTGAATTGATAATACAAACCGGGGCAATAATGTAATGCTGCTATCACCTGTGTATTTCTGGAGTATTGAAAGAATTGGTTTTTAATAAAGTGGACAATAGACACATGAGTAGAAGGGACTGTAAAGTCCTAATTGAGATGTTTAACTACTGTATGTATCTTTGTGCCCTACTAGAAACGTGATTTCGCGGCCGCTGGGCAAGCAGTCCAGGTTTCTATGATATCACATACATCCACACATACCAAAGGTTCAGGTATGCTGACAGACATCATCTTTGATGGTAAATATGAACGTCAGATGTGTTGCAGGCACCGACTTGTATGAGCAATCGCTTTCATGTACTTGTGAAGGACCCATATGAATCATATGGGTGACAAACTGAGTGTGTGTTTTAATTGTGTTTCCCTCAGGTGCTGATAGACAAATCGCTGGTCTGAACTAGCGACGCAGAGAGGCCAATCGACCCTAGCCCTGAAGAAGTTGCCGCTAAATCTAATCAGGCAACGAAACATGTTGGTTTTAATGAGCAGTTACACAGCATAGAATAAAGTTTCACATAGCCAGTGTAGCACTGCTCGGTTTTAATCGGAGCGACTTGGGTCCTGATCAGACTCAGTCTTCCTGCTTTTGGGTCGACACTCCCCTTCTTTTCTTTGAATATAGACACACGTGACGATATGAGTTTCTACTAGACACCAGTCATTAGGATCAGTATGAGGTTTCCAGCACTCCTTCTTTTTTGTTTTGGCGGCAGCAGCCTATGATGAGAACGTGAGGTAGTAGGCGAGTACCTGTCTACACAACCTCGTTGGGACTACTTCCGTGAGGCACTGCCTGCCCTTCACATTTTTTCCTGTTCTTTATGCTTTTACATTAGCAGTTCTTTATAGCACACTATTAAGGGAAACACGTAGACACATAGGAGTCTTCATTCACACAGCCTGTAACAATAGATGCGGTTGGTGAATGGTATTGAATTGCCGCTGACATGGCAAAAACACAAGAGGTTTGAATGAGCCAGGGGCATTGATAATTGGGTGCTCAGAGTGCTAATAAATACAAAAATAAAAATTTCTCTTCCGGGGTAGGTCTCTTTTTGATGTATGGTTATGAGAGAGGGGCCACCTGCCCTTAGACCCCCTTGGCTCCTTATTGTTGAGACCCATGGAGAATATATCTGAGCACAAGCTGACTGACCAAATATTTCAAGAATTAATCTTTATGCACTGTCACTTATAAAAGCTTTATTGGGTACCATTGTTTTAACCACATATTTTAAATTCCTGTTTTTATTAAAAATGAAATACTTTTATTATTGAATTTATGGATCTGTACTACATAGCCTTGGCAATACCTGTTTTATTTCTAGTGATGTAAACATGTGTTACCATATTCTGGCCAAGTAGGCATCATGTACCTGCCATGTTTTTTACGATAACCTTTTTAAGCTTAAACCCTAATTTTATATATAAGATTGTCTGATGCTTTTATGATATTTGTTATCGAAATAAAGCAATTTGACATATTGACATATTTTAATCAGAAAATCAGACTTTGTTCTTATATGTCTGTGGAAGATTGTGTCAACTTATCGAAAATGGGCTCTCGGTTTAGCTCATGACCTCAATGACAAAATCATGACAGAGCGGTTTTCTCTCAAACATGGTTCATCAAATCCCACCAGAGGGTCGTCATTTTTTGAAAGGATAAAATCACTTGAGAACTCACCAGAATTCCTAAAATGAGTAAAACACCACCAACAAATGATTTATATTGTGACTAAAATCTGTTATCACGTGTTATATGTTCTCCTTTTTGTGACCCTCCAAACTAGGCTTTCACTACAGAGTATTTCAGTGGGGACCCGGTCCACTAGTTCTGTAATGGCTGCTGCAACATGTTGTCTTCGTTGTGGCCAGCCAATAAAGCCTTTGTGACCCCTCACCATATGCAGCTGGGGGGCAGGTGGGCTCACCATACCCCCTTGTGTTTGTTTTAATTCATTTTCAGGACGCATGTCCTTGAGTCCTGTAATGGGTGCAACAACATATTCTTCATGTTGTGACTAGCCAATCAAGATTGACTTGTCCACTTTAAATTGGACAATCAGAAACGTTCTAGACAACTGTCCAGAGATACCTAACTTTTTTTCTGAGCATTAACTCCTTAATGCCCAATACAAGACCCTCTTTAAATGGTAATTTCTAAAAAACAGCTAAACGGGTTTACAGAAAATGACAAAAAACCCTTTCAGAGAAAAGTTCAAACTTTTTGCCAAATTTGGTGTAATTCCTTATAGCTGTTTTTCCGTATTGGAGAGCAAAGGTTCCTATGGGAATTAAAATGGGAAATCATACTTTTTGGGCCATATTTTTATTGGCCTCTGCTTGATGGATTGGCATAAAACGTTCCATGAAGGAGCCGAGATTGATGAACTTTTTTGGAAAGTTTTGTGCAGATTTGTCAAACAGCACTAGAGTTATTGCGATCAAAAAACGTTTTCCTATGGAAAGTGACCTAACTATACCTACAAAGTGGTGAATATGCACGGAGCACATTAGGGTCCCTATGGTTAGATCTTCATCAATAGTCCATTCATTACCATTGATCTGGGCTCATGAGACGGCGTACAAATGAAGTCCGAAATTAACTTTACAGGGTTTCAGTTTCAAACATCAATCTTACATTGTCACATCCCTCCTATTACATCCACCAACGTGCATCACAATCACGTTTCTTCTAGCCTCAGAGTTCTGGGCTTCTCCGCTATCTTCGACACTGTCGATCACAGTATCCACCCTCGCATCGCTTGGCATCAGAGGCCTCACTTACAAATGGGCCACCTCCTTCCTCTCCTACTGCTCTTTCAGGTTCACCTGGGACTCAGTGTCAACAGACACCTCACTTCCTGTGGATGTACCACAAGGCTCGGCCATGAACCCCCTCCACTTCTCACCCTCCATCGCCGCCATCAGGGGCATTATCCCAACTTTCAAATTTGTACATCCTCTTAACACTGAAGGCATTTGTTTTATCATTTCCTACTTGTTCCACCCTTTCTTCCTTCTCATGTACCATAGTATCTCACTAAACGTCACCGCATGGTTCTTCGCTCCCTCATGTTCTTCTAAACGTGAGGTCTTCTCTCCTCGTCAGCACCCATCTCTCTTGCTGGATTTATTCTGCTTCCCTCCTACTCCTTGGGGTTCACCGGTTCTATGCCGGTTTGCAGGAAGCATTGGGAAGGGATGGGTTAGGAGAGAGGAAACAGAGGCACTGGGTATCTCCATTCTGCCTGTTCCTACATCTGGGATGAACCTGCTCTGCAGAATTGCTGATATTAAAAATGAATAATCAGTCTTTAGGTTCCAATTCACTAAACCTAAAAAGCCATTTTACATATACCTACACACAATCTCTGTATTTCTGACTCGTAAATGTAAATTGAACTTCTGTTATAGATACAATAGAAAAACTGAAAATAGAATTCTTGTTTCAGTGTCAACAACTGCATTGATTTCTAAATCTGAATGATTCTTAAAGGAGCAAGTTCACCAGTTGTAACATAGGAGATGCATGTTAGTATTGAACCTTTCCTAATGACAGCAAGCAGTCCCCTCCCACCGTCATCAATACCTTAACTCCATAGTATGAGTAGGAAAACATAAACAAGTGTGTACGAATGGTGACCATTGCTTATCTCGTGAAGAAAAGAGTGCAGGTTTGAGTTAAATCCTTTGGAAAGGAAGCGTCCTGAAAATGATGTTGAATTATCAAGTCTAAATCCACGACCACATGCGATTCCAGAATGCTTCCCTCTGTACGCGTGTCTTTGATGTGCCAAGGTGTAGTTGTATCCAACTCTGTCAACAGGATTCCACCTGCATCTCTGGATTGGCTGCAAAGAGCAGTCTGAAGCGTGAGGAACCCGTGCACGCTGAACCCAAGATGGCCATCACAGTTGCAAGTTTCATGAGAGTCCACTGGCACACTTGGACCTGTGGTGTGCTCTGACTCTATGCACGTTCTCTGCATAATGCATGCATAGCAGATGCAAAGCCCCACCCTGAGTGGCTCTCACACTTTGCGTGCACCGGTGGACTCGCCTGTCTTGGAAGAATTGTACACCCAGGATGTTCATTGGAGCACCTCTCCATGGTATCGTGTTATCACAGGTGAGCATGGTCCATGAATCATGGCCTCTCCCCGGGTATAAACCCACCTCATCCTATCCCCACCAAGGCTGAATCCAGCACCATGTACAGTCCATTCAAGCTTGCACTCAAAGCAGTGAAGGGCAGAACTCCACCCACCTCTCCAGTGTCCCACCCAGCATCAGTCCAAACCAGGAACTAACATCTGCTCACCTTGAAATTGCCATTTACTGCTTCCAAATGCCAATTCTTTCACCTTTTAGCTTTTCTTCACTGGTTCTATTTACCCCCAGACATTCATGCATTGACCTCTCTCTGAGAGTTAATCCCCTCTTGCATCATGAAAGATGTGAGTGATGACTACCCCACTAACTCCATACCACACCTGTATGTCCTAATAGCCATGGGCGTATCTCGATAAGTGTGCGTCTATATCTTCACGCACTTCATTCATACAAATGGTACACACAATACATTTCAACAATTTTCTTTTTGGTGTAAGCATCTGGCACTGTGCCTTCTTTAATTCCAGTCAAACGAAAAAAATTAATAACTTTTCAGAAAGAGACAAGGATATGAACGTTGTACAACATGTTCCTTTTCATATCGAACCTTTGTTGGAAATTCCCTATCCTAAAATCACCAAGATGATTTGTCGCTTACATTGAAGGACGCAACCGATGGAAAGGCACCTTTTTCTCAAAGTATGGAGCCCTTTAGGCGGCTAGGCTGAAGGTTTAAATAACTCATCCTGCCAGCCTCTCTGCCTTCCTTCCTTCACAAATAAATGTCTATTAATATTTAACTTTGCCTTTTTTAAATGCTTTATCCAATGACCTAGGCGACCGAACGCCTCATAAAAATCATAAAAATATGATTCAGCGCGTGATGTGACTATCTGCGTACGCAGGAGAGGATATGAATGTGTGCTCTGTGGTTAGAAAAATTGAGTCATCAGAAGAAAATCCTATATTGACAACAATGAAATCAATTTCCGAAGAGGTAGACAAATAAGATTGGCATGGTGTTGGGAACTCACTCAACAAAGACTGGCAAACAAGAAAAACTAATGAGAAATATTGTGATTCTGCAGAAAGAGAACATGGCTTTGGAGAAACAGAGATATACAGACAATATTCTGCTAAATCCAACTGCAGCTGTACAAGTAGATGGAAACAGGCAGGAGTCTGAAACTACTGATATAATGAGATTTAATGTTGGAGCTAACAAAAGTAATATTGCATTTAAACACAGAAGGATTAATGTTCCCTAATTGTATATATCACAGCTCCAAATTAAATGGATTTAGGGGGTAGAAAATATAAAAGAGCGGTAATGTTGAGATCAAAGCAAGGAGTAAATAAGAAAAGTCAAGTTTTTCAGGGTAAGGAAAATCGACTAAAAGTGGAACTCATACTCATTTAGTAAAAATTGTTATCTGTCCCTGTACCCACTTAATGCTTCAAATTTAATTTCAAATTGAGAGAGGTTCAGTAATTGACTGATAGGGTAAACAGCAGGTGTAAAAGTGTGAGTGGTTCCAACACTAAAAAAGTGTCATTTTATCTTGAATACAGGCAATTAGGCGTATGTCTATGATTAAAAAAGACCACAGTGCTATATGAGGACAACAATATTGCAACCTGCCATGCATTGGTGGCTCCTGGAGGCGTAGTCCTACTAACAGTAGTCTAAAACTCAGGTGCACTGTGACACCCTTGCTTTTCATCCTAAACATATTAGGTTTGCTGCATGCTGTCCTGGGTGTTAACTCTGTATCTTCTGTGAGGGCTGCTTGTGGCTCCTTGTTTACCAATACTGACTATATGATGTCACCATCGCAAACTGCAACTGGCCTTCCAAGTGCTTCACATGCAACGTCAACAAACCTGATAGGAAATTAATCAGGACAAATGTGTTGAGCTTTTTAGAGAAATTCTAACAAGGCAGGCTCTGAATACATCTTGGCTAAAGTGGATCACTGAGAGAATATCAGAAACACAAATATCGTGTGGACAGAATACTGTGTGAAAAATATCGAACACCAAATTATCTACAAGGTAAGTGCAAATACAGATTTACTTAACTCCACGTTTGCGTACGTTGAAGCTATATATCGGCAAGCTACATATATGTGGAGTTATATATAGTAAAACTTTGCTTGTCCATAGAAACATACTTTCACAATACTTTTGTCCTCGGTATTCTTTTTTTGTGGAAATATTTTTATTGATTTGAAACATAAAACATACCTCACATGTCAAAAAATATTCACATAGGCCACCACATTTTTAACATCCACTTGGTCAATAAAATCAGTAATGATTTGGGTCTATACTCTGATCGCAGATCTGCCCCCTTGACTCATTTCCATATCAGCAGTTGGCGAAGTACACAGCTCACGCGATACACGTGTCCTTGGTATTCTTGACACGATATTTTGTCCACATGATATTTTTCCTCGATGTTGTGTCTTAAACTCTGGCTAGAGTGAACAATGACTTTCACCTTGTCCTTACTCTTAATGCTGCGTTGCCTAGGTGACAGCAGCGTGCAGATGTTGCAGTGAAAGCTTGCATGCATCAAAGCCATAATCAGATATATGGAACTATATAAATGCAATTACAATGCAATACAATACAAGACAACTATGGTGAGTCAGACATGTTTGCCATTAGTCACAGCCTCTCAACCAGAATGTGCACCAGTTTATATGTATGCACTGGCAGTTTGGGCCTGGGAGAGTCTTAACCTACCTATGAAGTAAGAGGTAGGAGGCATTAAACAATTGTAACTAAGGTTAGGAAGGCCGGTCTGGTATAGGTTGGAGAATAAGTAATTCTCAAACTACAAGTTTGTTTTCTATTGGCAACATATGTCTTCCTTTTATAGCATGTGATTGAGGAAGCTAGAAGCAGATGTAACAAATACACTTTTATCAGTTCAGTTATTACCTGATCACGTAAACGTACTTGGGATGACATTAAACCTGAACAAGGGGGACGTGGCTTTGGTGCCGACGCAAAATGGCAGCAGATTGCTGAGCTCCATCGCTTCCCGGAGCTAACATTACTTTTTTAGCCCTCTTGTGGGCATGCATGCAGTCGCCTGAATCGGTCTCCTGTTTCTCTTCTTCTCTACGTCCTTGCTGGTTGGTTAGAGCCTCCAGAGACCCTTCCTCTCTGGCTTGCTGATGAGCTGAAAATTTTCAGTCACACGCGAGAGGCTGCCATTTTCTCAGTGCGCTGCTCGCGCTATTGCTCCTAAAATATAGAAATCTCCTTAATGGTTTAGGTGAGCTGACAACTTCTACATGAAATTCTTTTCCTGGATAACTGAAGGTGTGTTTTTTTCTCTTTGGAAGCTTTGCATATTTGAAAGGCCTGCTAACAGTGGTAATATTATCCCAAACAATTTTCAGCAGTTGGGATGAATTGTGCTGGTTTCACGCTGCTCTAATATTGTGGCCCTTGTTACAGTTCATGTTATTTATAAATAATACCTACATTCATGGGCACTGTGATACGGATGTGACAGGAAGCTCTGTAAACTGAAGGTGAGATTTCATGCTATGCTGATTTGATGCGCTGGCTACCATCGCTCTATTGACTTTAAGGGTCTTGCTTTTCATTCTGATTGATTGGTATGAATTTCCTATACAGACGCAGCAATTTTAAAGTGGAACTATAAGTTATTGAGCGGATCTTCAGGGGGTCTTCTGTTCCTTTGCTTCCTTGCGCATTCGCAAGCCAGTGGGAACTGTTGAAAACCCTTTCTTTCCAACCTGCTGATGAGAAGGTGCACTCCAGTAATGGGCGGAAGGCTGCCGTTTTCTTTGCACACCGATCGCTTCTCTGAAGTTTTGTTCCTCACATCCTCAACGGATTTTACTCATTACTATTGTATTATATGGGAAGGCACAGTACTTCTCAAAAGCTTACTCAACGATCGGTCCATCTCATCAAATGGTTAGTGACACCCATATTACCGCTATACCATCTTTTTCTGGCACTAAACCTAAGAGAGCCTAGAAGGACCCTCCGTCTCCAATAAAGTCGTCTCATAAACTGGATTTTGATACTATTTTAGATAAGGTACATCACCCTTAAACCTTTTATGACCACTACCAATAAAATATTGCAACAAATTGAAGCCCGTTGGATTATTATGGAAGATGAAATGTTTGATGTGGAACAACGTGTAGGTCACCTTCAGGATATTGCTACCAAAATCCGTATGTTGGAACAAGAAATTCAAAAACTTAAATTACATACTGAAGATCTTGAGAATCGCATTAGAAGGAATAATCTTCACCCTTACGGTCTACCTGAGAACATTGAGGGTCCTGACCTTATAACTTTTTTGAAGAAATGTTTGCCTGATCTTCTAGACCTTCAGTCTTCTTCTCCTCTAAAGATTCAGCAACCACATCATCTGGGCCATCTCCAGCCTCACTCTACTACACCTCGTGGCATCAAAATGCTCTTTTTAGAATTCACTGATTTGATGCGTGTTTTGAAATCAGCCCGGAAAAAACGTTGTCTTGTATGGTCTGGTCACAACATCTTCATTTCTCAAGAGATCTCCAATGCAACTAATGCCAGACGTAGAGAATTTTTAGCCCTTTGCCCTCAGATAAGACATCTGAACATCGCTATCGCATCTTACATCCTTGTCTCTGTAAAATTACCTACAAGAGAGTTCTCCCAGTCTTTTGAAGACCCGGTGAAATACATTTTTTTCCTACAAAGTAGTACAAAGTAACCTATGGATATAGATGCGCAATGTTCTTAAATTGTTAAGTTATGCATGGCCTCCCTCTTTTTTTTAACCTGTTTTTCAATCCAATTTATGTAGCTTAATTATTTATATCTTATTTTATTTTGATCTCTCCTTTGTCATTATTGCTTTTGGTGCTGACATGCCTTGCACTCAGTGTTCTTCCTTTTTATTTTAGATCTGGAATAATGTCCTTGATCTGTTTCTTCATTATTTTCTTATTCTAACTCATCTTTTTGCTTTCTTCTGTTATTTTTTATCTTATTCTAATTTTCTTCTAGCTTCTTTTCCTTATAATTTTTTCTGTAATTGTAGGAGGGTTTATTTGTTTCTGCACTATGTTTTTCTTTTGGCAGCATCGTGGAACGTTCATGGTCTGAGTCATTGTGTCAAACGTCAAAAGGTACTCTCACATTTATCGAAACCTAATTGTCATATTGCCTTTTTACAAGAAACTCATTGTAATGAGGCTGAATCGCTCAAACTTAAATATCAGTGGGTGGGTCAAGTTGTCTTTTCTCCTCCTGTCAATCATAAGGGTGGTGTAGGTATTTTATGTCATAAATCGTTAAATATCCAAGTTATATCAATTGAATGTGATACGAATGGACAATGGGTATTGCTTAGTGCTGCTACCTTTAAAAAATAAAACACGGGGCGTGGCCAAGATGGTGGCGAGGTAGGACGCTCTGCATCATCGCTCCTGCCTGCCGCCAGTCTAACTGCAGCATCCTTGGGGGTTTAGAGCCTGAATTGTGGGGGGAAGGCGCAGTGGAAGCCACCACCAGCCAGGGGGCTTCACTAAAAAAGAGCTAGGCCCCGATTGAAGCCTCTGCACCGAGTTGCGGTTCGGAGTGAAGACGGAGCCTGTAGAGGAGATCGGCTTGGCCTGAGTGGCGCACAAGGGAGTGCATGCGGCTGAAACTGGCCTAAAGCCATCCATGAGCAGTGCCCTGTGAATGCGGCCGGAACTCACAGGAGGCACGTCCTTGAGCCAGGGGAAGCGCGGTGAAGCCCTGGGCCGTGTAACACCAGGACAACGAGCGTGGCCGCTTGAGTTGCGCTCGGCCTACAAAGATGGCGTATCGCGAGAGGGATGCCTTGCGCTACGCACAAAGCCAAACCAAACGAGGCGATAATGGCCAGCAGCAACTAGAGGTAAAGATCCAAGTGGATCCGCCGGGTCGAGTCTAGGCCCGGAGCGAGGAAGGAGTCAGGAGGGAGAGCACGCCCAACCCGAGTGGGGAGTAGAACAGCGCGCAAGTCGGGGCCTCCCTTGGAGCTATCTACGGACGGAGTCCCACGACTGATGCGGGAGCCCAACGGGATCAGATCGTCGGCCCCAGAGAGGTGCAGGGGGGCTATGAGGCCAGTCGACAGACGAGCAGGAAGGGGGGCTGTCTGAGTAGTGCGCGGCCCATAAACATGGTGCAGCCCAGTCGAGACATCCCCCACCATAAACGCAGTCAGAGCCGTTGAAGTGACTGGGTCCATCAGCACCTGGAGGTGAGCGGTGCAACTCATTTAAACGCCTACAGGACCGGTGGCTTGCTGTGAAGTCCCCTCGGCGCCTACGCGGTGGACCCAGGCCTTATCTACGCTAATGGGTGGTGCGTGGAGCCCAGCCTATAGACGAGAAGGGTAGCAATGGGTGGCCAGAGCGAGGCCCCTCATAGGGAAATACCAGAATCCCAGGGAGGGAAGCAGAGAAGCTGGGGGTTCCAACCCACTATTGCATTGGAGAGGAGGACGGCAGGTGACAATTGGACTCCTTAAAGCCCAAGCCCCCCCATTCATTTGAGGATTGGAAACATAAAGGGGATGACTGGGACCACCGACTGGAGTCTGGGGGCCATATAACAAGTAGCAGCACAACCCTGTGCCTTGCGCTTTAGGAGCCTGATCACAGCTCCTAAGGGTGAAGGAGCGCAGCGCACTATGGCAGAAACGCGACAAGGGTGTAGGCCCACAGAGGGGGTGTGGAATAGAGAACTGTGCCCGGCAAACCACCCGATTCTAGTGGTACCAGAGTGGAACTCACAGGAAGACTAGTGGGGGGCGGAGAGAGTCTTTGAGCATGGCACAAGCACGCTGAAGTAGACACGTGAAGAAAGGAATTCTCTAAGGCCATCCAGAAATATTTAGAGTCAACAGCAGACCGGCAGAAGCCTCCGGGACAACAGCGTCTGAGGTAGGGCGAGCCGACTTGGCCCAAGTTTATAAGAGTCCATAAGAGTTCCACAGTTCTTTCAGAGGATTGGCTAACTTGCTCTGCTAGATGCGTACGGCTGGGGTTGGGGACTGCCGACACCCTGTAAGGATCAGAGAAAGTGGGAAACAGAAAGGATCTATGGCACCTAACTAACGTTGGTAGCAATCCTAGCAAAGGGGAAGGCCTCCTGCGGTATCGGGCGGTCTAGGCCTACTGCGCTGCCTTGAATCAAGAGCCCCGCTGGAGACAGAGGGGGCGTCTTGTGAGTTAAGATTCAGCAGAGTCACTGCTCCAAGGGGGGAGCCCAGGACGTGACTTCGCGAGAGGGGCCTTGGAGCCGACACAGCCACAACCAGTGAAGGTAGCAAGAAACAAAATGTCGACCAACCGAGCGAAGAAAGACCGCTCCCTTAAAGACATGCTGACGCGACCCCAAGGCAGAGGTACGATGGAAGCCCCACCCACGGAAGAAGCACCAACGGGAGCAATGCCCGGTCATGCAGAAGAGCCCGTGACACTGACGTTCATGGAGTCACTCTTTACAGCCCTGAAAGAAGACTTACAAATGGTCAAGAAAGACCTAACAATGGAAATCAAAGAGATTATACAAGACCCCAACGCGCTTGAAGAGAGGGTGGCAGAGCTGGAGGACAGTTGGGACACGCAGGATGAAGAACTGGAGGCTACGAGGTAAGAAATGATCTGCTTGCAAGAGCAACATATAGACCTGCAGGCTCATCTAGAGGACCTAGTGGACCATTCGGGAATGGTCCCGCAGGAACAACGTAACAATTCGGGGAGTGGCATCAAAAGTGGAGGGCAGTGACATTTTCGTGTTTGTGAGAGACCTATTCAACCATCTCCTAGGCAACCCCAAGACACAATGGTCAAAATAGACAGAGCGCATAGGGTTGGTGCTCCCCGTTCGGTCAAAGCCCCCCCAGCAAACATCCTGGTCTGTGTCCAAGATTTCCAGACTAAAGAAGAGATCATCTGGAAAGCAAGGGCAAAACATCCAATCACATTCAGGGAACAGACCCCCACCTTGTTCCAGGACCTTGCCTCTCTAACGATGCAAAAACCTAGGGACTTTCGTCCAGTCACCTATTACTTACGTGAGTACAACATTTCATACCTATGGGGTCACCCCTTAAGACTGATCTTTCGATTGGGAGGCAAACTGAAACAGATTTCCACCCTGTGGGAGGCTTGTCAACACCTGGGAATAGAATCTCCCGAAGAGCCTGGTGGAAGACATAGCTGCCAAGGTTTCAGACTGCTATGTGTGACATTTTCATAATTTCACTGTAATTATGAGTGACATTCCAACAACGATGAATGACAGTTTTTCACAAGTAAAACCAAGCAGTGGAATGTATGGAAAGAGAAAAATATCAGAAATTACACCCATTTGAGCAATAAGAAGCTCTGAAAACTACTTGAAATAGCTACAAAACCACTGAAAAGGAAGACTAGGTTCATAATTTACTCAATTAGGTGTCATATGCCTACAGAGACTTGGGTTAGTGTTTATTCTAATGAATGCCTGGCAATTCCAGGCCTCGGAGCTCTAAATAGTGCTGCACTGCTGTTTACGCCCTCCCATGTCCTAGCAGGATTTAAATTGGTCTGTGAGCTCCAAACGGATCAAACTAGACACCCAAAGGCCCAAAGAGAATCTGAGAAGACCCAGACTAATATCACATGGGCACTTTGAGAGCACGTGTCTGTTAGTCCCGTAGTTGTCTATAAATCGTGCCACTGGAATGTGCGTGCCAGACACATCGGCGGGCGTGTGATAGTGGCTAGGCCTGGGCGGTGAACTTCGCTCCGTTTGCGGAGTTTTCTGCACTCCGCGGAGCTGGCGGAGTGCAGAAAACTCCGCTTCGCGATGTGCAGTGGAGTTTTTTCCCCGCTCACGAGCGCGAACGGTAAGTTCGCGATCGCGAACGGTAAGTTTGCGAGCGCGAGCTGCCACTCAGGTAGAATTTCTAACCGAGCAGCACGAATACCAGCACAAACTGCAGTTCGCCGCTCGCTGAACTTCACAGAGGTTTTTTGTAACTTCACGGAGTTCCGCGTAGCAAAACTCCGTCAACTACGCTCAGGCCGGGGGGGAGGAGCCTAGCGCTTGACCAAGATGGCCGCGTGAGCTTAGAGCTCCCGAGACCCTCGCGCCCTCCGTCGACTATCCTGACTCAAATCCTGATGGTATGCATGGCACCGTGTTGCTGAGTTGTCAGGGAGGCGATTGATGCTACCCGCGACCGGATCGCCCACCGGGAACCGGACTTATGACTGGCGAAAGATTGCGGCCTAACTCCCGGAGATGCCAGGGGCTAGAGTTGGCAGGATGCCCGACTCCTAGTTGATCAACAACGGCCTGGTGAGGTGTGAACTACCGGACGGAGGCCCTCGCTCTTTCACTTTCGGTTTCGTTCCCTTTGTCTGCCCGGACACTGTAGTACTCTGGGTGGTTCTATAACCCCAGGGACGCTCGGTGGGCGATTTTGGAAGAACAAGGCGGACCTGCTCACTCCTTAGACCTCTCTCTGAGAGGGGACGGTCCTCACTGCATTGGACTGCTTGGAGTCCATTATGTCGGGCAAGGCAGAAGGAGATAGGCTGAAGACTAAGTCCACCAGGCGGGGAACGTACTCCCAAGTAAATAGTATGGACCGCTACGCCCTCCCGAAGACATCGCCGAGTGGATCGAGCCAGGCGCCGGATGCCCAAAAGGAGGACTCGCCTGGGACCCCGGAGCTCTCCCTGCAGGATGTCATGGGCGCGCTTGATGGGATGCAGACCTCGATGGGAAGGCAATTCGAGGCCCTGGCGCATAAGGTGGATGCCATCCTAGTGGATGTCAACTTGATCCGCTCGGACCTGGGCAAGACAAACGAGCGCGTCAAGGACCTGGACCAAAAGACCACGGGCCTCACTGGTGAGGTCGCGGACCTGCAGAACGAGGTCAGGAAACTGAGAGCCGAGAGTGACCTCGCCGCCCGCCGGCTGGAGGACTTCGAGAGCCGGTCCAGGCGCAACAACGTGCGCGTAATCGGGGTACCGGAGTCCTCGGATGAGGCTTCGGCGGACCTGCTTGTGGAAGATCTGGTCCTCAACCATCTGAAGCCTAAGGGCCTTGGGAAGTTTTTCGCGGTGGAAAGGGCCCATAGGGTGCCGGGCGGACGGCCCAAGGCGGGTGCCCCGCCGCGGCCGATTGTCGCCCGGCTCTTTCATTTCCGAGATCGGGACGCTATCCTGCAAGCTTCGAGAGTGACGGGCCCAGTCCCCTTCCAGAATGCGTCGGTGAATTTTTACCCGGACTTTACCCAGCAGGTGCAGAGACAGAGACAGAGTTTCCTGGGGGTGAAGCGAAGGCTTCGGGAGCGGGACCTAAAGTATGCCATGCTTTTCCCCGCCAGACTACGGGTGGTGCACGAAGATCGGACATTCTTTTTTGACTCTCCTGTTATGGCTGATGAATGGCTGGACGCTTTGCCCCGGCGACGGACCGGGGACGACACAGCTGAGCATGGAGACAGTGGCCGGGATGGACAGGGCTGATAACTCAAAGCCGGCCTGACTTGATTTGACCATATTTGTAGATTTGGATAGAGTGCAGTAACTGTGGAGGGTTGCGGGAGGGCGAGGGGTGCTCTTTTCCTCCCTTGGGGTACTTTTTGTAGATTTTTGTTTTTGTGGGGCGACAGGCACACTGCAAGTTGGGGGGGCTTTTTAAGCTGCAGCAGGGGTGCAGGGTGGGGGGAGTTATGGGGAGTTTGAGTTTGTTGTTGGGGGTTTTATTTCTGCAAGGCATGATGATTATCCTCAGGGTTGTTCCATGGTGGCGCCTCGGGTGTGGGGTGGGCCTCTTTCCGTTTGAGGATGGGGGGTAGAGGCCTAAGTGTTATAAGCTGGAATGTTAATGGTTTGGGGGATCGCATTAAGAGGGGGATTGTTTTGCAATTTCTGAAACGCTCACTGCCAGACGTTGTACTGCTGCAGGAGACGCACCTCATAGGCAATACGTGCTATGCCCTGAATAGGAAGGGGTTTAAATTCATTGCACACTCGGGATTCTCTTCTGGGTCTAGGGGGGTGGGCATCCTCGTTAGAGCATCGCTGCCTTTTGAGGTGGACTCCACCATTGTTGACGATAGGGGGAGGTTTGTGGCGGTGGCGGGGCGGTGGGAAGGAAGGACTTTGGTTTTGGTTTCGGTTTATGTCCCGCCGGCCCTGCAGGCCGCCACATTTGCTGAATTGGGCAGGGCTTTGCTGACTCTCCCGGGGGGCATGCTGGTAGTGGGAGGGGATTTCAACGCTGTGGGTTCCGGACTGCTGGATAGATACCCGCCCAGGGACACAGGGGGGGCTCAGAAATGGCTCCCAGACCTCCTAGACACGTTTGGCCTGATAGACTGCTGGAGGCTCCGGCACCCCACACAGAGTCAATACACGTTTCACTCCGGGGCGCATGGTAGCCTCTCCAGGATTGACTACCTGCTCACTTTGGCCGCACATGCCTCGTTGATATCCGAGGCGAGGCACATGGCCCGTGGTATCTCTGATCACTCGCCAGTGTGGATCCGGCTGGATCTCGGTCGAGAGGGAGGAGGGAGGGTGGCCCCCATTAACCCTTGGTATTTCCGAGACCCCAAGATGCGCAGCGCCCTGGTAAAGAAGGTAGATAATTACTTTAAGGACAATCTGGGATCCGTGGACTCGGCGATCTCGCTGTGGGAAGCTTTTAAGACCGTGCTTCGGGGGGAGGCCCTCTCCCTGGTGGTGACTGCCAAGAATCGGAGGGATTGCGAAGTGCGTCGAGTAGAGGAGGAGATTGCGGCCCTTGAAGGAGATATGGAGGAGGGGGTCACAGAGTCCTCGTTGCATGAGCTTTGCTTGAAGCAGGCGGAGTATAGGGACCTGGTGACGGACGCCGCCAAGACCCTCAGCAGGGAACAACAGGGCCGTCTGTATGACGTTGGAGATAAGGCGGGGAAGCTCCTGGCGTGGCTGGACAGGAGGGAACGGGTCAATAGAGTGGTGCCAGAGTTGATTGGAGAGGGGGGAGAGGTGATTGTGGAACCTGAAGGGATTGTGGAGTGTTTTGCGGAGTATTTTCATAGGGTTTATTCCTCTGTGTCGGACAGGCCGCCCGAGGACTCGTCTGATCTCCTCCGCGATATCGAGTTGCCCTGCCTCTCTGACATAGATAGGGACGATTTGGATGGCGACATCACGGTTGACGAGGTGGCGGGGGCGATTCGCGCGTTGAATTCGGGTAAGGCCTCTGGACCGAACGGACTGCCGATCGACCTGTACAAACTGTTCCCGGATAGGGTCGCCCCTCACCTGCGCGCCATGTTCTTGGAGGCGCGGGGAGACGGGATCCTTCCGTTGGATCAGCGGCTGGCGTCGATTGTGGTCATACACAAAGAGGGTAAGCCCCGAGATAGATGCGCCTCCTATCGGCCCATTTCACTCCTCAACGCTGAGCCGAAAATTCTGGCCAAACTCCTGGCAACCCGTCTGATTAGAGTACTTGGCGATCTGGTCCACCCGGATCAATCTGGCTTTATCCCGCACCGAAACACAGCATTGAACCTTAGGCGTCTTCATGGCGTCATCGCCAGGGCGGGCACGCTGCGTGAACCGGCTGTTGTGGCATCTCTCGATGCCACGATGGCCTTTGACACGGTGGAGTGGGCATATTTATGGGCCGTGCTGGCCAAGTTTGGTTTTGGTCGCGGGTTTGTGAGCTGGGTCCGTTTGCTGTACGAGGGGCCACTAGCGAATGTTGTGGTGAATGGTCGGGCATCTGCTCCGTTTCAGCTTGGAAGGGGTACGCGGCAGGGCTGCCCCCTGTCGCCTCTGTTGTTCGCCCTCGCCCTTGAACCGTTGGCTGCGTGGATACGTTGGCACCCGGATATACGGGGCCTTCGGTGGTCGCCTGATCACGAGGACCGTATTTCACTGTATGCCGATGATATCCTGCTGTATCTCGCCTCACCTAAGAAGTCCCTTATAGTGGTCTGTGACGTCCTCGCATCGTTCGGTAGGAATTCAGGGCTTGTGATTAATTGGGGCAAATCATACTTGTACGTTCTTAGTGGCGAGGTCCCACCGATCCCTAGAACATGTTCGATACAGTTTGCCCAGCAAGGTTTTGTGTATTTGGGGATTTTTATATCCATGGATCCTGCTGTGCGCTATGAGAGGAACCTGCTCCCCCCCTTGGCACGCTTGAGACGGGATGTTGAGGGTTGGCGGAGGCTGCCGCTCTCCCTTGTTGGGCGTGCGGCCATGTTCAAAATGATGTCTCTTCCCCGCTTCCTCTACGCCCTCCAGAACACCTTGGACTGGGTACCGGCTAAATACTTTCGGGAGGTCGAAGGCCTCCAAAGGACGTTGCTATGGGATGGGCGGCCGCGAATAGCTATTTCAAAGTTGACGCTCCCATGGTACGATGGGGGCATTGCGCTCCCAGACATCCGACGGTACTACTGGGCCACGCAGTTGAGCGCGATCAACCATGGGTTCTACGGCCCGGCCCTCAGCCCTGGGTATGCCATGGATAGGTGGCTGCTGCGCGGCGGCAACTACTACAGGGCGTTGTATTCACGGTCCCTAGACTCGTCCCTCACGGGGCCCACAGGTGTGGCGGTGCGCGTATGGAAGATGGCGACCGACTCGCTGGGCTGGAAGGACAGGCTAACCCTCGCTACCCCATTGTTTGAATCGGAACGGTTGGGACGACTCTGGCATACGAAGGGCTTTGATAAGTGGGATCTGATAGGGATATCCAAGGTGGGGGATGTGCTGCATAAGGGGAGGGTGAAGTCTTTCGAGGAGTTGCAGACTGAGTTTGAGCTAGGGCCTTCAGAATACTTTAGGTATATCCAGCTGCGTCACGCCCTCCGATCAGTCCTAGTGGAGGGTGAGAAGGTGCCGGAGTCTTCTCCCCTTGAGGACCGAGTCCTTGATGGTCATATGCCCGAGAGCACGATTTCGCTTATATATAAGAAGTTGATAAACGTCCGGGCGGACTTGCTATTGGGCCTGAGAGAACAGTGGACCAGGGATGGCCTCGAGTTGGATAATGAGGACTGGCAGTCAGCGGTTTCTTCGCCTAAGGAGGTTGCGATTCCGTCGCGTCTGAGGCTGGTGCAGCTCAAAATACTGCACCGGGTGTATGTTACGGGGCCACGGCTGGTCCACATGGGATTCTCGGAGGATGGCCTGTGCAGAAGGGGATGTGGTATGGTGGGTACTTTCCTGCACATCATTTGGGAATGTGGGGTCGTTGTGGAGTTCTGGAGGAGAGTCCATGCAGTTATGGGGGAGGTGACGGGCATTGTGGTACAGCCGGAGGCGCGGTGTTGCCTCCTGAACGTTTGGGGGCCCACTGATCTCGATGAGGCACAGACCCAATGGGTGACTCTGGGTAACATGGTGGCTAAGAGGGATATCGCGCGATTATGGGGCTCCTCGGGTCCCCCTACACTGACCGCGTGGAAGGAGAACATGGATTGGAGCATGTTTAGGGAGAAGACGGTCTACTGCTCTAGAGGTCGCCCCCGGAAGTGGCACGCCATCTGGGGGCGGTGGAACCAATATAGGGGGGGAATATGTCTTGCCCCGGATCTGGAACCGCCCGAGGAACAGCTTTCCCCCTGACCTACCATCCAGCACAGTTTTGGTTTAGGTACCCGTTCTGAGCCTCTGCTGTTCCCCTTCTTCCTCCGCACACAGTCTTATAATTAGTAGATGAGTGGGGTCCTGCCCCCCCTGGGGGCTTTCGCCATGGGATTTCAATGTTCTGCCTTGCTGGGGGTTGTTGTGTGTTTTTTCTGTGTTTATTTAAAATTGGACCTTTGCATTACTCTTCGTACTGTATCCGGGACGCATTACTGTATCTAACTTGCAATGCTGCCGAACCTTCGGGCTGTCGGCTGAATAGCTGTGTCCTGAATTTCGAAATAAAGGTTTTCAAAAAAAAAAAAAAAAACTACGCTCAGGCCATGGCCGACATGAGGTTAGTGCCCCTCACCAAGGCCAGTAAATGTGCAAAACCAAGTGGGTACATTGCCACCACAAAGCGAGATCAGTCGTAAGAGGCTGACTACTAAACATAATGTATCTGTCTTCATTTTTGTGTCACCCCTTTCCCCACTGTAGCATGTTTCATGCAGTTCTCGAATAAACAAACATAAAAGAAAACCGTCACTTCTAAGAACTCCCCAGCTGACCCCCAAAGGTCACAGTCAGACAGTGCGCCCAAATCTCTCAGCCACTCTTCAGGCCCAGTCCTCTATAGTTTCTCCAGTTGGGCCACTGCCAGCAAGACATCACCCCTCTCATAGGCGTGAACTGGCAGGAGGTATCATATAGAGGAAGGCCGAGTCTCAGGCGCCCATCGAGATGTGGAATAGCTTCGGGCAGCAATAGCAGGGGCATTAAGGGGGGCCTCGGAGCATAGTGACAACAGGAGTCAGGCCGCCAGAATGCCAGCGGGAAAGCAAGCCACCATCAAGCCTCAACAGTGGGCTGATCCGTGCACCAGGGAGGCATATCAGGAAGCGGCTGCAAGTAGTTAGAAAGCCCGCCTTACCCTGTAGCAGAGAACAAGCGCGGAATAAAGGAGGCAGGGGGCAGGCGGGTGCGCACTCTTCGGATATCCAGTGCGGCAGGCAGCAGTGGCACATTGGCCAGAGCATGCCCCAGGAGCTTCGAAGCCCGGCAAGCGATAGCGGCTGCAAGCACGAGGAAAGGAGGTGTCCAAGAGCACCTGCGAAGCTTCGGCTGCTGCTCCGTGCCATGACTCTCAGGCTTAACGCAGCTGCACAGTGAAGCGGTCACCCCCGTCCATGGGGTTGGGGTTCGGTCAGGTCGTGGAGATAGTTCCCATTGTTTTAAACACATTTTACTGCGTGCAAGCTGCGCTGGTATTGCCACAGGCTGCAGCCTCCCACAAGCTAACTTCAAGAACTGCAGCTACCCGCTTGCGCAGCCGTACTCTCTCATCAATCAGGAATGCTGCGTGAATCCTGTTGCGACATTATAGCAGTTAGAGCTGCAGAGCACAGCAGCTCAGCCAGTCCCCAAGTCTGCAGGTCCCTGCACGCTGCCGACTTCAGCTTTAGCATCAATCAACATTAATGGTGCATGATTAGTAGCGCTAGGACTTCACAGCCCAGGAGGCTCTAAGCCTATTATGCGTGACTTGGCATTTCCGTGCAGTGCTGAGGATCAACACACTGAAATGCGTTAGTCTAACGCCTGATGCGTGGTACTTGGCCGGGCTGGGAAGAGAGCTGGAGTCCCCGTCTCGGGGAGATCAACGCCCACGCTGGCACAGACAGAGCCGTCGTCAAAGCCTGAACAAGCCAGACCAAGCAGAAATTGCAAAGGGCCAACAGGAAGCATTGGAGTCCATTCCTGCGGCCCTGGCAAAGACCCAGGACAACTGAGCTCATCCAGTGGGGATCCCTCACTGAGAACTAGTAAGCAGTCGGTGGGAGGCGGGGGCGGCGGTGGGAACTTGGCCACTATATGGGCCCCATACTCATCTACTGGCAGCCAACCATGCTTTTTAGGAGTCTGCTGTTTTCTTCCTGTTGTTGGTTTTCTTATTTTAGGGGATCGTTTGGGGGGCCTCCATGCACCTATGCAATTGTTCAGAGTGTTTGTCGCATACACATAGACAACTGTCCAGGTCAGATTTGTAACTCAATTAGCGGGTTTAAAAAGGGTAGAGACCATGCTGGTTCATAATCCATACATTAAGAATCCAATTCCCCAGACTTAAAATCTCACTCTCAATGTGAGGGGGCTCAATAACCCGGTTAAACAACATGGAGCAATCCTGTCTTATCTGGAAAACTCCAAGGTGAATAATTGCCTTCTACAAGAAACACACCTTTTAGCCAGAGACTGTTACAGACTCAAGTCCCGTTCATTTCCTACCCAACTGTTCTCGTCCAATCCAACCAAAACTCCGGGGGTGGCCATTCTGGTGGCCTGCTCCTTTCAGGGGGAGGTGATGCAGAAGGAGGCAAAAATCATGGAGAGGCTGCTTTGCTACCGCTTCGTAGTGGGAGGCCGGGAGCTAATAGTGGGAACAATTTATGCTCCAAATGAGGGACAGGAAGAATTCCTACATAAAGCACTAACGGAAGTATTAGCTACCGATGAGCGACACGTCTTGCTGGGATGGGATCTCAATCTGGTGTTCGATAATGATATGGATAGATCTGCCCAGCGTTATGGTCAAACAGGGGCTCTGTCTAAGAAGGGACACAATAGATTACAGGACCATGGCTTGGTGGATTTATGGAGAGCAGCCCATCCCCACGCAAGGGATTTTTCCTATTACTCCAATGTGCATAAGACTTATGCCAGACTAGACTACCTTCTGGGCACCAGGGAGATAGCTGCATTGGCCGCAGATACAGAGATATGCACCGCCGCGGATCATGCTACAGTGGTGACCACAGCAGCTCTTCCTTCTCAGGTTCACCCTTACAGGAAGTGGCTTCCAAGGGCCACAGTACTACACAGACCAGAAGTAGTGGAGCGGGTTCGGCAAACTATAGGGTACTACATGACACACAACGATCTTCCAGAGATTAGCACAGCCATCCTCTGGGAAGCTCTTAAGTCTGTAGTGAGGGGGGAATTTATAGCGACATGTGCCGCGGATAATAAGATCTGGAAAGAGAAAAGAGATAGCCTGATGCTCCAGATTAGGGAGTTAGAACACATACACCATAGGACAGGGGCACCTAGGATATGGCTCAAACTCAATACAACGTGAGCCCAACTGGTGCATTGGACTTAGACAAGGCAGAATACGCTGCCCTTCGCATGCGCCATTCTTTCTATGTGGGGGGGATAAATATGGCCGTCACCTAGCACATAAATTGCGTGAGCAACGACAAAAACAAGGCATTTCAACGATTACGAATCTGATGGGTAACCCGGTAACAACAGACGCAGGAATAGCTGAGACGTTCCTCGAGATTTATGGACACCTCTACTCGGGTCAAACACTAGATAACTCAGAGAGTGTTAAATATTTAAATGAAGTCCAAACGGCTAAATTAACAGAGGACCAAGCCTCCACGCTGGAGGAGGAGATCTGTTTTGAAGAAGTGATTACCACAATAGCACGTCTTAAATTGACTAAATCCCCAGGTCCCGACGGCTTTACCACAGTGTTCTATAAAACGTATTGTTCAGAAATAGGTCCTATACTGACCCGACCTTTTTAACACTTTTGCCAAACAGGGAATGATCCCAGCATCAATGTTAAAGGCCGCCATCACAATCATCCCCAAATCCGGGAAAGATACCAAATACTGTAGCTCATACCAGCCTATTTCATTGCTCAATATCAATTTAAAACTATTCACAGGAATACTGGCTCATAGGCTTAGCAAGTACATGCCCACTCTGGTCGACCCTGACCAAGCAGGCTTTATCCCACAGAGGCAAACCAGTGACAATCCTAAAAGGGTGTTGCACATTTTGGATAAGGCAGCTAGAATCTCGAGTAATTATATGCTCCTGAAAATAGACACTGAAAAAGCCTTTGACAGGGTTCATTGGCCCTACTTTGAACTTGTTCTATCCCATTTTGGCCTGGGGGAGCGTTTTAGGATGCAGATACTAAACTGCCATCGCTCACCCACTCCAACAGTCAGGGTGAATGGATACACATCGGCCCACTTCAAATAGCCCAGGGAACGAGACAGGGCTGTCCCTTATCACCCCTGTTATTCGCATTATACATGGATCCACTGGCGCAAAAGGTGAGATCACACCCACAAATTTCTGGGGTACCATTTGGGGGAGATGAGCATACCATTAGCTTGTACGCAGACAATGTGTTGGTGACTCTTAACAACCCTGTCATATCTATAGGCGCTTCTCTTGAGGAGCTGGATTCCTTTGGCAAGGCCTCCGGGTTTAAAGTAAATGTAGAGAAATCTGTCACTCTGAACCTTTCCCTTCCGCCTCTAATGGTGGAACAGCTTAAGACACAATACCCGGTGCAGTGGTCACACAATACAATAACTTATTTAGGAATGCAGATAGCACCAACTGCAAAAGCCACGGTCATTGCTAATTACAACGCTATACATTAACAAATTTGAGAGGATATCCAGAGATAGAAACACCACCAGATTTCATGGTTGGGCAGAGTGGCATCCATTAAAAGGGTGACACTCCCTAAGATATTATACCTGTTCCAGACTCTTCCCCTTCAGCCACCCCCGGGCGCAATCCAGAGGTTACATGCAGCGATCTCACACTTCATAAGGTACGGCAGGAAACCGAGGATGAACAAGACCCTTAGCTACCTACCACTTAGTGAGGGCGGATTAGGAATACCGAATCTCCAACTGTATTTTCAAGCAGTGCCGCTGAGATATTTAGTAGAATGGAATCATACACAGTTTGAAAAACACTGGCTGTTCCAGGACAGGGCGGTGGCCGGAACGTCTCTGATGAGGATTCCCTTCCTGAGGAAATCACATAGACCAAGGAGCCTGTATCTCGCCACAATAACACACACAACTATGGCGGTGTGGGATCAAATTAGTATGAAGCATAACTTAACATCATTCCCCTCCCTTGTTTGACAACCCAGAGTTTGAGCCAGGGGTGGGGGAGTCCCAATTCACTGAATGGTGTTGCACTGAGTGCAGAACCATCGGTCACTTTTTTGGCATGGAAGGAGTTTTGTCTTTCCAGCAGATTAAGGCAGATTTTGGTATTCCAGAGACAGAGCGATTGCACTATTTACAGCTCAGGCTTTGGATATTACAGCTCCCAAATAAAGTAGCAGCGCATCGTCACTTCACCCACTACAAAAGATGGTCACTGTCCAAGATCTCGGATAAGAAACTGATCTCGGATCTGTGCAAAACGCTGAATGAGTGATGCAAACACACATGCAACTCAGGACAAAATAAATTGGAAAAAGACTTGGGGAGAGCACTCAGCAATAAGGAATGGGAGGGAATATGTTATAGATCCCGCCACACAACCACTAACAGGGCACTAACTGGCACAATCACGAAGGTAGCGACTTACTGGTACTATACACCAGCGAGAGGACATAAGATTAAACCCTCCTTGAGCGCAGAATGCTGGAGGAACTGCGGCGCACAGGGAACCTTGGTTCACATACTGTGGGATTGTCCTCAACTTCAGCAGTATTGAACTCAAGTGTTAGATGAGATAGACAAGCACTTAGACACCCAATTATTGAGATTCCCTGCACACGTACTGTCCCTGATCCGCTGTCCTACCCATTGAAATCAAAGAGGGGTCGGCTAATAGGAGTGGCGCTAGGATCAGCCATGCAGAATATTTTGGCACACTGGGGTACCCCACAAAGTCCTACATACTCAGGGTGACTCAGAAAGCTGTGGCATATCCTAGGAATGGAGAAAATAACACTTACCTTGGCTGGACAGGGCGCCACGTTTCACGAGACCTGGTGTCCCTTTCTGACCTTACTTTCACAGGATTTCCCGGAACTTACGTGCCCCAGAAACTTACGTCTGTTGCGTCTGCCTGACTCACTCAAACCTGCAACCTCTGAGACGCAATAAAACAGTATGAACCACTATATACTCTAAGGCAAGCATATTGGTGAATGGGGGACGGGGAGGGGGAGGGACTGTTTTTTTATGTTTCTTTTATAATGTTTCACTGGTATGCACATTAACCACTTCATGTGCTCTGCGAAGCCCCTGTTCTGTGTCTACGTTAGACTGGCGCTGTTTCTTTTTGTTCACATTTAAAACTACAATAAAAAGATTTGAACTATAAAAAACAAATCACTTTTTTCAATATTTATGGTCAGGTTAAATCTGATCATGACTTCTGGCACAGCGTGGAGTTAAAACTATCTTTCATTACTAATCCTAATATTATTGTTGGAGGTGACTTCAATGGTTGGTTAGAGCCATTCTCTGATAGGAAATCTAAGCGCCATTTTAAATCTGACAATTCACATAAAGCATTCCAATCCTCTATTGCCTCTCGTCCATTCTACCATGTATGGAAAACTTGTAACCCTGATACATATGAATTTACTTTTTTTTTCAAATGTTCATCATACTATGTCTACAACTGACTATATTCTAGTCTCTAAATCTTTACTCCCTTCTACTCAATCATGCGAAATTGGCTCTATTTTCCTTTCTGATCATGCCTCTGTGCTGTCATGTTTTGATTTATCTCTTAATACTACCAAACATGCCCGTTGGAGATTTAACAACTCCCTATTATCTGATCAAACTTTTATTTTTAAAGCTACTTCTTTTATTAAATAATTTTTTCAATTTAATCAACCTATTGACACTTCCTTTCATAACAATTGGGCTGCTTTTAAGCTTCTTTTAGGGCTTTTACTATTGCTTATACTGCCAAAAAGAAAAAATTGTTGAACTCCCAATACCATTCCACTCTACAACATCATAAGACTCTTGAACTCACTTACTTTACCTCTTAATTCTCCTCTGATTTACGGGATCTTATGAAAACCAAATCCACCCTCAATAAACTGGCTACTATTGATGCATGTAACATCCTCCTCAAACATAAATCTAAATATCACGGGAGCAAAATAAAGCCGGAAAAATGTTGGCCAAATATCTAAAAGTTGAATCGGAAAAGAAAAACATTGAACCTATTCGAAATGACCTTACTTACACTCTTTTAGATGTGGACTCTGATATTGTAAATGTCTTTCAATCCTATCATGAGTCATTATACATGGAAGATACTCATCCTTCTGAATATATTATTCAGACATTATTTAGCAGTCTTCCTACTCCTTCCTCTATACCAGACACTTTGTCTACTCTTGCAAAAGACATAACTCTCCAGGCGATTTGGGATGCTGTTAAATCTTTGAAGAAAGCCAAAGCTCCTGGCCCTGATGGTTTTTCCATTGAAACTATCTCTTCTTTTTCGTCTATTTTTGCTCCTCATTTACTTGAACTCTTTCCTTCTTTTTCATCAAAATCTAAACCTGAAGGCTCTTTTTTAGACGCTCTTATTTTTATCATTCCAAAACCTGATAAAGTTCATACCCTGCAAAAATTACCATCCAATTTAATTAATTAACTATGACTGTAACATTTTTGCAAAAATCATTGCCTCTAGGCTAGAAGATGTCATTCCCCTTCTTAATAAACCTGATCAGTCTGGTTTCATTAAAGGCAGATTTTTCTCAAATATCCTGTTACATTAGAGAAAAAATATCCTTCCCCTCTTGCCATGTTATTTCTTGATGCTGAAAAAGCATTTGATCGTATAAATTGGCAATTTATGTTTAAAACTCTTCATTGGTTTGGTTTTGGCCCTAAATATATTTCTTTTATCAGTCTACTATATTCAGAACCACATGCTTGTTATTCTGTCAATGGATGTTTTACCCCTTATTTCAACTTACATAGAGGCACAAGACAGGGTTGTCCCCTTTCACCTCTACTATTTCTTCTTTGTTTCAAACCTTTTTCTTGAACGTATTCATTGTAATCCGTCTATAACAGGCTTTCAATACAACTCCCTTGAAACCAAACTCTCTACTTACGCAGACGATGTTTTGGTATATCTCACTAATCTCCTGACCTCCTGATCTTCCTTTTTGCAGGAGATTGATTTATATTCTAAAATATCTGTTAATAGATTCAACTTCTCTAAAACAGAGATTTTACCGCTAAATTCCTTATGCTATCAGTTAATGTTTTATAATAATACCAATTTTATGTGGTGTCCTTCCAAGATTAAATACTTGGGTGTCTGGTTCTTGTCCACTATCCCCCTCACTCTTACTCATAATTTTAATATTTTAAAACTTAAAATCCAAAACTTAATTTCTACTTGGTATCCTCTTCATCTATCCTGGTGGGGCATATTGGGTATTATTACTTTACCCAAATTAATTCCATTTGTACCAACTTTCTCTGGAATAATAAAAATGCTCGCATTGCTTTATCAAAAGTAATTATGGTGTACGTTTCCCTAATTTTAAGTCATATCATACCGCCTTTTTAATTTGACAAATTTATGCTTTGACTAGAGAATATCAAAATTATCCTATACCTAGCTGGATCAACTTTGAGCGTTCTTTATTACATACGTTTTCTTTTCATGATGTTACCTTTATGACTAATTGCACATTTATTTCTAAAAGTCCTATTTTAAAGTATTCCCAGCATTTAATGCATTCGCTATTTACCCATTGGTTCTAATTTTTATCAAGCTTTCCTTGCCTTCTCTATTTGGTACGATAAATTTATTAAGTTTCATCATAAATCATTCTATATCAAACATTGGAAAGAAAAGGGTATCCTATATGTTCATCATTTAGTGTCCCAAAATTCTGTTCTCCTCTTTATTATAATACAAGACCGGTATAATTTACCTAACTCTTACTTACCCCAATATTCTCAACTATCACAAGTGCTTCAATCTTTTTTACTATCCAATAACTTTCCTTCTGACTTTAGTCCATTAATTGCATTAATATCACAAAAAGGACACTGTTCCTGAAAAGTAGGGTGCAAAAAGTCACCCATACAATAAGGTGCAAACAGTCACCATATGTTAAGAAGAGGAATCAGAAAAAAGAGAAAAGAGGAAGGAAAAAGAAAAAGAAAGAGAGAAATACCTAGGTGAAGGGACCCTCAGAAGAAAGGGAAAACCATAATGTGTCCTCTGTTGCCCTCACACACCCCAAAGGGTGTCATGCTTCATCATCGGGCAGTTGCTCCTCGTAGGGCCGGCGCTGCAATTCTCTACGGGTCCCCCGAAGGGTCTCTTTGTCGGAGATCTTTTATAGGACTGCCGGATGGTGCATGTGGGTGTGTGGGGTGGGGGGTCCAATGAGGGTGAAAACAAAAGTGCGTGCAAGTGTCAAGAGAAAATTCGTGAAGGGTAAACCTGCAGCGATTGTCTGAATTGTGTACCCTAAGCAGACTCAACTGCTAAATAAAATCTAGCCCCAAAGGCATACTATGCCCGGGTGTAGAAAGACATAGGTCAACATGTTTCGCGCCTGCGTCGCCATAAGGGTCGTTGGCGCTTCGTCAGGACCAGAACTTTAAAATGTAATGTGCACGTGAAAACCAATTAAAATACCCTCAAAATAGATCAGGGCGGGCAGTAACCTGTATCACCCGAAATCTGGCTACAGCTGCATGATGTAACCGCTCCTGATCAGTACCTAGGACAGAAAAAACAAAACGAAGTAAAACACAAATATAAGCATCAGGAACACCTTGATGCCACATGATGTGCCACCGTTGTGTGCACATCCAGTACATGAAAAACAAGAAATAGATCGGCGTATGAGATAATAACCCACATCGAATAGTGCTTATGGACACTGTGTCCAGAGGAATCAACCGCTCTAAGATTTATACACATACCACCCCATCAAAATTAAAACAGGGGTTTTTTAATGAGTGCTTACCTCGCACTGCTGAAGAAAAAAACCGCTGGCACAAGCAATGAAACGCCCCTAATTTAACGTGCTGTGGAAAACGGGAGATCAAAAGGAGTTTACAAAAACAAACATGGGACCAAATATATATTAAGCCCCCACTAATAGTGGTGCCTGTATCCCTTTTAAACAAGGCTACTCACATTTTTCCTCGGATACTGCCGCCAGTGCACCTACCCCATCGTTGCATATGCCAGAAAGCAACGAAGCTTTACGCGGTTCAATTATAACAAATCACCGGGGTCAGGTACAGGGCGTTAACTCCATCCGGTAAATCCTGATAGTCGAAAAGTTTAGTGCGCATGCTCGAGTTTATGAGCTTAACGCGCAAGTGCATAGGTAGGGCAAACTAATCCCCAACACATGCGCAAATCATGCGCTCAATACAAACGATAATGCCTACTAATGAGTGTAGATTCAACTCGTGCTCACAATCAATTATCATTGCTGCAATATGTAAGATCTCCTAGAGTGAGAAAAGTTCCCACATTACTGTTAACAGACCCAGTGAATACACAAGGGGTCCATAATTGCTGGTGCCTGTATAACGGGGGGAACCACTTTCAAAAGGGTATTATCTCATGCGCCTATGATAAAAAAGGAAAAAAAAGGTAAAATAGTAAGGTCCCACGGCTGAGCCGCCGTACATGACTTGCTATACAAAAGAGGGGGGGACCGGGAGCTTATAAAAGGTCCAGTGTCCACGCTCCTAATATCTGCATTAATATCACAAAAAGGACACTGTTCCTGAAAAGTAGGGTGCAAAAAGTCACCCATACAATAAGGTGCAAACAGTCACCATATGTTAAGAAGAGGAATCAGAAAAAAGAGAAAAGAGGAAGGAAAAAGAAAAAGAAAGAGAGAAATACCTAGGTGAAGGGACCCTCAGAAGAAAGGGAAAACCATAATGTGTCCTCTGTTGCCCTCACACACCCCAAAGGGTGTCATGCTTCATCATCGGGCAGTTGCTCCTCGTAGGGCCGGCGCTGCAATTCCCTACGGGTCCCCCGAAGGGTCTCTTTGTCGGAGATCTTTTATAGGACTGCCGGATGGTGCATGTGGGTGTGTGGGGTGGGGGGTCCAATGAGGGTGAAAACAAAAGTGCGTGCAAGTGTCAAGAGAAAATTCGTGAAGGGTAAACCTGCAGCGATTGTCTGAATTGTGTACCCTAAGCAGACTCAACTGCTAAATAAAATCTAGCCCCAAAGGCATACTATGCCCGGGTGTAGAAAGACATAGGTCAACATGTTTCGCGCCTGCGTCGCCATAAGGGTCGTTGGCGCTTCGTCAGGACCAGAACTTTAAAATGTAATGTGCACGTGAAAACCAATTAAAATACCCTCAAAATAGATCAGGGCGGGCAGTAACCTGTATCACCCGAAATCTGGCTACAGCTGCATGATGTAACCGCTCCTGATCAGTACCTAGGACAGAAAAAACAAAACGAAGTAAAACACAAATATAAGCATCAGGAACACCTTGATGCCACATGATGTGCCACCGTTGTGTGCACATCCAGTACATGAAAAACAAGAAATAGATCGGCGTATGAGATAATAACCCACATCGAATAGTGCTTATGGACACTGTGTCCAGAGGAATCAACCGCTCTAAGATTTATACACATACCACCCCATCAAAATTAAAACAGGGTTTTTTTAATGAGTGCTTACCTCGCACTGCTGAAGAAAAAAACCGCTGGCACAAGCAATGAAACGCCCCTAATTTAACGTGCTGTGGAAAACGGGAGATCAAAAGGAGTTTACAAAAACAAACATGGGACCAAATATATATTAAGCCCCCACTAATAGTGGTGCCTGTATCCCTTTTAAACAAGGCTACTCACATTTTTCCTCGGATACTGCCGCCAGTGCACCTACCCCATCGTTGCATATGCCAGAAAGCAACGAAGCTTTACGCGGTTCAATTATAACAAATCACCGGGGTCAGGTACAGGGCGTTAACTCCATCCGGTAAATCCTGATAGTCGAAAAGTTTAGTGCGCATGCTCGAGTTTATGAGCTTAACGCGCAAGTGCATAGGTAGGGCAAACTAATCCCCAACACATGCGCAAATCATGCGCTCAATACAAACGATAATGCCTACTAATGAGTGTAGATTCAACTCGTGCTCACAATCAATTATCATTGCTGCAATATGTAAGATCTCCTAGAGTGAGAAAAGTTCCCACATTACTGTTAACAGACCCAGTGAATACACAAGGGGTCCATAATTGCTGGTGCCTGTATAACGGGGGGAACCACTTTCAAAAGGGTATTATCTCATGCGCCTATGATAAAAAAGGAAAAAAAAGGTAAAATAGTAAGGTCCCACGGCTGAGCCGCCGTACATGACTTGCTATACAAAAGAGGGGGGGACCGGGAGCTTATAAAAGGTCCAGTGTCCACGCTCCTAATATCTGCATTAATATCACAAAAAGGACACTGTTCCTGAAAAGTAGGGTGCAAAAAGTCACCCATACAATAAGGTGCAAACAGTCACCATATGTTAAGAAGAGGAATCAGAAAAAAGAGAAAAGAGGAAGGAAAAAGAAAAAGAAAGAGAGAAATACCTAGGTGAAGGGACCCTCAGAAGAAAGGGAAAACCATAATGTGTCCTCTGTTGCCCTCACACACCCCAAAGGGTGTCATGCTTCATCATCGGGCAGTTGCTCCTCGTAGGGCCGGCGCTGCAATTCCCTACGGGTCCCCCGAAGGGTCTCTTTGTCGGAGATCTTTTATAGGACTGCCGGATGGTGCATGTGGGTGTGTGGGGTGGGGGGTCCAATGAGGGTGAAAACAAAAGTGCGTGCAAGTGTCAAGAGAAAATTCGTGAAGGGTAAACCTGCAGCGATTGTCTGAATTGTGTACCCTAAGCAGACTCAACTGCTAAATAAAATCTAGCCCCAAAGGCATACTATGCCCGGGTGTAGAAAGACATAGGTCAACATGTTTCGCGCCTGCGTCGCCATAAGGGTCGTTGGCGCTTCGTCAGGACCAGAACTTTAAAATGTAATGTGCACGTGAAAACCAATTAAAATACCCTCAAAATAGATCAGGGCGGGCAGTAACCTGTATCACCCGAAATCTGGCTACAGCTGCATGATGTAACCGCTCCTGATCAGTACCTAGGACAGAAAAAACAAAACGAAGTAAAACACAAATATAAGCATCAGGAACACCTTGATGCCACATGATGTGCCACCGTTGTGTGCACATCCAGTACATGAAAAACAAGAAATAGATCGGCGTATGAGATAATAACCCACATCGAATAGTGCTTATGGACACTGTGTCCAGAGGAATCAACCGCTCTAAGATTTATACACATACCACCCCATCAAAATTAAAACAGGGGTTTTTTAATGAGTGCTTACCTCGCACTGCTGAAGAAAAAAACCGCTGGCACAAGCAATGAAACGCCCCTAATTTAACGTGCTGTGGAAAACGGGAGATCAAAAGGAGTTTACAAAAACAAACATGGGACCAAATATATATTAAGCCCCCACTAATAGTGGTGCCTGTATCCCTTTTAAACAAGGCTACTCACATTTTTCCTCGGATACTGCCGCCAGTGCACCTACCCCATCGTTGCATATGCCAGAAAGCAACGAAGCTTTACGCGGTTCAATTATAACAAATCACCGGGGTCAGGTACAGGGCGTTAACTCCATCCGGTAAATCCTGATAGTCGAAAAGTTTAGTGCGCATGCTCGAGTTTATGAGCTTAACGCGCAAGTGCATAGGTAGGGCAAACTAATCCCCAACACATGCGCAAATCATGCGCTCAATACAAACGATAATGCCTACTAATGAGTGTAGATTCAACTCGTGCTCACAATCAATTATCATTGCTGCAATATGTAAGATCTCCTAGAGTGAGAAAAGTTCCCACATTACTGTTAACAGACCCAGTGAATACACAAGGGGTCCATAATTGCTGGTGCCTGTATAACGGGGGGAACCACTTTCAAAAGGGTATTATCTCATGCGCCTATGATAAAAAAGGAAAAAAAAGGTAAAATAGTAAGGTCCCACGGCTGAGCCGCCGTACATGACTTGCTATACAAAAGAGGGGGGGACCGGGAGCTTATAAAAGGTCCAGTGTCCACGCTCCTAATATCTGCATTAATATCACAAAAAGGACACTGTTCCTGAAAAGTAGGGTGCAAAAAGTCACCCATACAATAAGGTGCAAACAGTCACCATATGTTAAGAAGAGGAATCAGAAAAAAGAGAAAAGAGGAAGGAAAAAGAAAAAGAAAGAGAGAAATACCTAGGTGAAGGGACCCTCAGAAGAAAGGGAAAACCATAATGTGTCCTCTGTTGCCCTCACACACCCCAAAGGGTGTCATGCTTCATCATCGGGCAGTTGCTCCTCGTAGGGCCGGCGCTGCAATTCCCTACGGGTCCCCCGAAGGGTCTCTTTGTCGGAGATCTTTTATAGGACTGCCGGATGGTGCATGTGGGTGTGTGGGGTGGGGGGTCCAATGAGGGTGAAAACAAAAGTGCGTGCAAGTGTCAAGAGAAAATTCGTGAAGGGTAAACCTGCAGCGATTGTCTGAATTGTGTACCCTAAGCAGACTCAACTGCTAAATAAAATCTAGCCCCAAAGGCATACTATGCCCGGGTGTAGAAAGACATAGGTCAACATGTTTCGCGCCTGCGTCGCCATAAGGGTCGTTGGCGCTTCGTCAGGACCAGAACTTTAAAATGTAATGTGCACGTGAAAACCAATTAAAATACCCTCAAAATAGATCAGGGCGGGCAGTAACCTGTATCACCCGAAATCTGGCTACAGCTGCATGATGTAACCGCTCCTGATCAGTACCTAGGACAGAAAAAACAAAACGAAGTAAAACACAAATATAAGCATCAGGAACACCTTGATGCCACATGATGTGCCACCGTTGTGTGCACATCCAGTACATGAAAAACAAGAAATAGATCGGCGTATGAGATAATAACCCACATCGAATAGTGCTTATGGACACTGTGTCCAGAGGAATCAACCGCTCTAAGATTTATACACATACCACCCCATCAAAATTAAAACAGGGGTTTTTTAATGAGTGCTTACCTCGCACTGCTGAAGAAAAAAACCGCTGGCACAAGCAATGAAACGCCCCTAATTTAACGTGCTGTGGAAAACGGGAGATCAAAAGGAGTTTACAAAAACAAACATGGGACCAAATATATATTAAGCCCCCACTAATAGTGGTGCCTGTATCCCTTTTAAACAAGGCTACTCACATTTTTCCTCGGATACTGCCGCCAGTGCACCTACCCCATCGTTGCATATGCCAGAAAGCAACGAAGCTTTACGCGGTTCAATTATAACAAATCACCGGGGTCAGGTACAGGGCGTTAACTCCATCCGGTAAATCCTGATAGTCGAAAAGTTTAGTGCGCATGCTCGAGTTTATGAGCTTAACGCGCAAGTGCATAGGTAGGGCAAACTAATCCCCAACACATGCGCAAATCATGCGCTCAATACAAACGATAATGCCTACTAATGAGTGTAGATTCAACTCGTGCTCACAATCAATTATCATTGCTGCAATATGTAAGATCTCCTAGAGTGAGAAAAGTTCCCACATTACTGTTAACAGACCCAGTGAATACACAAGGGGTCCATAATTGCTGGTGCCTGTATAACGGGGGGAACCACTTTCAAAAGGGTATTATCTCATGCGCCTATGATAAAAAAGGAAAAAAAAGGTAAAATAGTAAGGTCCCACGGCTGAGCCGCCGTACATGACTTGCTATACAAAAGAGGGGGGGACCGGGAGCTTATAAAAGGTCCAGTGTCCACGCTCCTAATATCTGCATTAATATCACAAAAAGGACACTGTTCCTGAAAAGTAGGGTGCAAAAAGTCACCCATACAATAAGGTGCAAACAGTCACCATATGTTAAGAAGAGGAATCAGAAAAAAGAGAAAAGAGGAAGGAAAAAGAAAAAGAAAGAGAGAAATACCTAGGTGAAGGGACCCTCAGAAGAAAGGGAAAACCATAATGTGTCCTCTGTTGCCCTCACACACCCCAAAGGGTGTCATGCTTCATCATCGGGCAGTTGCTCCTCGTAGGGCCGGCGCTGCAATTCCCTACGGGTCCCCCGAAGGGTCTCTTTGTCGGAGATCTTTTATAGGACTGCCGGATGGTGCATGTGGGTGTGTGGGGTGGGGGGTCCAATGAGGGTGAAAACAAAAGTGCGTGCAAGTGTCAAGAGAAAATTCGTGAAGGGTAAACCTGCAGCGATTGTCTGAATTGTGTACCCTAAGCAGACTCAACTGCTAAATAAAATCTAGCCCCAAAGGCATACTATGCCCGGGTGTAGAAAGACATAGGTCAACATGTTTCGCGCCTGCGTCGCCATAAGGGTCGTTGGCGCTTCGTCAGGACCAGAACTTTAAAACGTAATGTGCACGTGAAAACCAATTAAAATACCCTCAAAATAGATCAGGGCGGGCAGTAACCTGTATCACCCGAAATCTGGCTACAGCTGCATGATGTAACCGCTCCTGATCAGTACCTAGGACAGAAAAAACAAAACGAAGTAAAACACAAATATAAGCATCAGGAACACCTTGATGCCACATGATGTGCCACCGTTGTGTGCACATCCAGTACATGAAAAACAAGAAATAGATCGGCGTATGAGATAATAACCCACATCGAATAGTGCTTATGGACACTGTGTCCAGAGGAATCAACCGCTCTAAGATTTATACACATACCACCCCATCAAAATTAAAACAGGGGTTTTTTAATGAGTGCTTACCTCGCACTGCTGAAGAAAAAAACCGCTGGCACAAGCAATGAAACGCCCCTAATTTAACGTGCTGTGGAAAACGGGAGATCAAAAGGAGTTTACAAAAACAAACATGGGACCAAATATATATTAAGCCCCCACTAATAGTGGTGCCTGTATCCCTTTTAAACAAGGCTACTCACATTTTTCCTCGGATACTGCCGCCAGTGCACCTACCCCATCGTTGCATATGCCAGAAAGCAACGAAGCTTTACGCGGTTCAATTATAACAAATCACCGGGGTCAGGTACAGGGCGTTAACTCCATCCGGTAAATCCTGATAGTCGAAAAGTTTAGTGCGCATGCTCGAGTTTATGAGCTTAACGCGCAAGTGCATAGGTAGGGCAAACTAATCCCCAACACATGCGCAAATCATGCGCTCAATACAAACGATAATGCCTACTAATGAGTGTAGATTCAACTCGTGCTCACAATCAATTATCATTGCTGCAATATGTAAGATCTCCTAGAGTGAGAAAAGTTCCCACATTACTGTTAACAGACCCAGTGAATACACAAGGGGTCCATAATTGCTGGTGCCTGTATAACGGGGGGAACCACTTTCAAAAGGGTATTATCTCATGCGCCTATGATAAAAAAGGAAAAAAAAGGTAAAATAGTAAGGTCCCACGGCTGAGCCGCCGTACATGACTTGCTATACAAAAGAGGGGGGGACCGGGAGCTTATAAAAGGTCCAGTGTCCACGCTCCTAATATCTGCATTAATATCACAAAAAGGACACTGTTCCTGAAAAGTAGGGTGCAAAAAGTCACCCATACAATAAGGTGCAAACAGTCACCATATGTTAAGAAGAGGAATCAGAAAAAAGAGAAAAGAGGAAGGAAAAAGAAAAAGAAAGAGAGAAATACCTAGGTGAAGGGACCCTCAGAAGAAAGGGAAAACCATAATGTGTCCTCTGTTGCCCTCACACACCCCAAAGGGTGTCATGCTTCATCATCGGGCAGTTGCTCCTCGTAGGGCCGGCGCTGCAATTCCCTACGGGTCCCCCGAAGGGTCTCTTTGTCGGAGATCTTTTATAGGACTGCCGGATGGTGCATGTGGGTGTGTGGGGTGGGGGGTCCAATGAGGGTGAAAACAAAAGTGCGTGCAAGTGTCAAGAGAAAATTCGTGAAGGGTAAACCTGCAGCGATTGTCTGAATTGTGTACCCTAAGCAGACTCAACTGCTAAATAAAATCTAGCCCCAAAGGCATACTATGCCCGGGTGTAGAAAGACATAGGTCAACATGTTTCGCGCCTGCGTCGCCATAAGGGTCGTTGGCGCTTCGTCAGGACCAGAACTTTAAAATGTAATGTGCACGTGAAAACCAATTAAAATACCCTCAAAATAGATCAGGGCGGGCAGTAACCTGTATCACCCGAAATCTGGCTACAGCTGCATGATGTAACCGCTCCTGATCAGTACCTAGGACAGAAAAAACAAAACGAAGTAAAACACAAATATAAGCATCAGGAACACCTTGATGCCACATGATGTGCCACCGTTGTGTGCACATCCAGTACATGAAAAACAAGAAATAGATCGGCGTATGAGATAATAACCCACATCGAATAGTGCTTATGGACACTGTGTCCAGAGGAATCAACCGCTCTAAGATTTATACACATACCACCCCATCAAAATTAAAACAGGGGTTTTTTAATGAGTGCTTACCTCGCACTGCTGAAGAAAAAAACCGCTGGCACAAGCAATGAAACGCCCCTAATTTAACGTGCTGTGGAAAACGGGAGATCAAAAGGAGTTTACAAAAACAAACATGGGACCAAATATATATTAAGCCCCCACTAATAGTGGTGCCTGTATCCCTTTTAAACAAGGCTACTCACATTTTTCCTCGGATACTGCCGCCAGTGCACCTACCCCATCGTTGCATATGCCAGAAAGCAACGAAGCTTTACGCGGTTCAATTATAACAAATCACCGGGGTCAGGTACAGGGCGTTAACTCCATCCGGTAAATCCTGATAGTCGAAAAGTTTAGTGCGCATGCTCGAGTTTATGAGCTTAACGCGCAAGTGCATAGGTAGGGCAAACTAATCCCCAACACATGCGCAAATCATGCGCTCAATACAAACGATAATGCCTACTAATGAGTGTAGATTCAACTCGTGCTCACAATCAATTATCATTGCTGCAATATGTAAGATCTCCTAGAGTGAGAAAAGTTCCCACATTACTGTTAACAGACCCAGTGAATACACAAGGGGTCCATAATTGCTGGTGCCTGTATAACGGGGGGAACCACTTTCAAAAGGGTATTATCTCATGCGCCTATCCCAGCCGTGGGACCTTACTATTTTACCTTTTTTTTCCTTTTTTATCATAGGCGCATGAGATAATACCCTTTTGAAAGTGGTTCCCCCCGTTATACAGGCACCAGCAATTATGGACCCCTTGTGTATTCACTGGGTCTGTTAACAGTAATGTGGGAACTTTTCTCACTCTAGGAGATCTTACATATTGCAGCAATGATAATTGATTGTGAGCACGAGTTGAATCTACACTCATTAGTAGGCATTATCGTTTGTATTGAGCGCATGATTTGCGCATGTGTTGGGGATTAGTTTGCCCTACCTATGCACTTGCGCGTTAAGCTCATAAACTCGAGCATGCGCACTAAACTTTTCGACTATCAGGATTTACCGGATGGAGTTAACGCCCTGTACCTGACCCCGGTGATTTGTTATAATTGAACCGCGTAAAGCTTCGTTGCTTTCTGGCATATGCAACGATGGGGTAGGTGCACTGGCGGCAGTATCCGAGGAAAAATGTGAGTAGCCTTGTTTAAAAGGGATACAGGCACCACTATTAGTGGGGGCTTAATATATATTTGGTCCCATGTTTGTTTTTGTAAACTCCTTTTGATCTCCCGTTTTCCACAGCACGTTAAATTAGGGGCGTTTCATTGCTTGTGCCAGCGGTTTTTTTCTTCAGCAGTGCGAGGTAAGCACTCATTAAAAAACCCCTGTTTTAATTTTGATGGGGTGGTATGTGTATAAATCTTAGAGCGGTTGATTCCTCTGGACACAGTGTCCATAAGCACTATTCGATGTGGGTTATTATCTCATACGCCGATCTATTTCTTGTTTTTCATGTACTGGATGTGCACACAACGGTGGCACATCATGTGGCATCAAGGTGTTCCTGATGCTTATATTTGTGTTTTACTTCGTTTTGTTTTTTCTGTCCTAGGTACTGATCAGGAGCGGTTACATCATGCAGCTGTAGCCAGATTTCGGGTGATACAGGTTACTGCCCGCCCTGATCTATTTTGAGGGTATTTTAATTGGTTTTCACGTGCACATTACATTTTAAAGTTCTGGTCCTGACGAAGCGCCAACGACCCTTATGGCGACGCAGGCGCGAAACATGTTGACCTATGTCTTTCTACACCCGGGCATAGTATGCCTTTGGGGCTAGATTTTATTTAGCAGTTGAGTCTGCTTAGGGTACACAATTCAGACAATCGCTGCAGGTTTACCCTTCACGAATTTTCTCTTGACACTTGCACGCACTTTTGTTTTCACCCTCATTGGACCCCCCACCCCACACACCCACATGCACCATCCGGCAGTCCTATAAAAGATCTCCGACAAAGAGACCCTTCGGGGGACCCGTAGGGAATTGCAGCGCCGGCCCTACGAGGAGCAACTGCCCGATGATGAAGCATGACACCCTTTGGGGTGTGTGAGGGCAACAGAGGACACATTATGGTTTTCCCTTTCTTCTGAGGGTCCCTTCACCTAGGTATTTCTCTCTTTCTTTTTCTTTTTCCTTCCTCTTTTCTCTTTTTTCTGATTCCTCTTCTTAACATATGGTGACTGTTTGCACCTTATTGTATGGGTGACTTTTTGCACCCTACTTTTCAGGAACAGTGTCCTTTTTGTGATATTAATGCAGATATTAGGAGCGTGGACACTGGACCTTTTATAAGCTCCCGGTCCCCCCCTCTTTTGTATAGCAAGTCATGTACGGCGGCTCAGCCGTGGGACCTTACTATTTTACCTTTTTTTTCCTTTTTTATCATAGGCGCATGAGATAATACCCTTTTGAAAGTGGTTCCCCCCGTTATACAGGCACCAGCAATTATGGACCCCTTGTGTATTCACTGGGTCTGTTAACAGTAATGTGGGAACTTTTCTCACTCTAGGAGATCTTACATATTGCAGCAATGATAATTGATTGTGAGCACGAGTTGAATCTACACTCATTAGTAGGCATTATCGTTTGTATTGAGCGCATGATTTGCGCATGTGTTGGGGATTAGTTTGCCCTACCTATGCACTTGCGCGTTAAGCTCATAAACTCGAGCATGCGCACTAAACTTTTCGACTATCAGGATTTACCGGATGGAGTTAACGCCCTGTACCTGACCCCGGTGATTTGTTATAATTGAACCGCGTAAAGCTTCGTTGCTTTCTGGCATATGCAACGATGGGGTAGGTGCACTGGCGGCAGTATCCGAGGAAAAATGTGAGTAGCCTTGTTTAAAAGGGATACAGGCACCACTATTAGTGGGGGCTTAATATATATTTGGTCCCATGTTTGTTTTTGTAAACTCCTTTTGATCTCCCGTTTTCCACAGCACGTTAAATTAGGGGCGTTTCATTGCTTGTGCCAGCGGTTTTTTTCTTCAGCAGTGCGAGGTAAGCACTCATTAAAAAACCCCTGTTTTAATTTTGATGGGGTGGTATGTGTATAAATCTTAGAGCGGTTGATTCCTCTGGACACAGTGTCCATAAGCACTATTCGATGTGGGTTATTATCTCATACGCCGATCTATTTCTTGTTTTTCATGTACTGGATGTGCACACAACGGTGGCACATCATGTGGCATCAAGGTGTTCCTGATGCTTATATTTGTGTTTTACTTCGTTTTGTTTTTTCTGTCCTAGGGACTGATCAGGAGCGGTTACATCATGCAGCTGTAGCCAGATTTCGGGTGATACAGGTTACTGCCCGCCCTGATCTATTTTGAGGGTATTTTAATTGGTTTTCACGTGCACATTACATTTTAAAGTTCTGGTCCTGACGAAGCGCCAACGACCCTTATGGCGACGCAGGCGCGAAACATGTTGACCTATGTCTTTCTACACCCGGGCATAGTATGCCTTTGGGGCTAGATTTTATTTAGCAGTTGAGTCTGCTTAGGGTACACAATTCAGACAATCGCTGCAGGTTTACCCTTCACGAATTTTCTCTTGACACTTGCACGCACTTTTGTTTTCACCCTCATTGGACCCCCCACCCCACACACCCACATGCACCATCCGGCAGTCCTATAAAAGATCTCCGACAAAGAGACCCTTCGGGGGACCCGTAGGGAATTGCAGCGCCGGCCCTACGAGGAGCAACTGCCCGATGATGAAGCATGACACCCTTTGGGGTGTGTGAGGGCAACAGAGGACACATTATGGTTTTCCCTTTCTTCTGAGGGTCCCTTCACCTAGGTATTTCTCTCTTTCTTTTTCTTTTTCCTTCCTCTTTTCTCTTTTTTCTGATTCCTCTTCTTAACATATGGTGACTGTTTGCACCTTATTGTATGGGTGACTTTTTGCACCCTACTTTTCAGGAACAGTGTCCTTTTTGTGATATTAATGCAGATATTAGGAGCGTGGACACTGGACCTTTTATAAGCTCCCGGTCCCCCCCTCTTTTGTATAGCAAGTCATGTACGGCGGCTCAGCCGTGGGACCTTACTATTTTACCTTTTTTTTCCTTTTTTATCATAGGCGCATGAGATAATACCCTTTTGAAAGTGGTTCCCCCCGTTATACAGGCACCAGCAATTATGGACCCCTTGTGTATTCACTGGGTCTGTTAACAGTAATGTGGGAACTTTTCTCACTCTAGGAGATCTTACATATTGCAGCAATGATAATTGATTGTGAGCACGAGTTGAATCTACACTCATTAGTAGGCATTATCGTTTGTATTGAGCGCATGATTTGCGCATGTGTTGGGGATTAGTTTGCCCTACCTATGCACTTGCGCGTTAAGCTCATAAACTCGAGCATGCGCACTAAACTTTTCGACTATCAGGATTTACCGGATGGAGTTAACGCCCTGTACCTGACCCCGGTGATTTGTTATAATTGAACCGCGTAAAGCTTCGTTGCTTTCTGGCATATGCAACGATGGGGTAGGTGCACTGGCGGCAGTATCCGAGGAAAAATGTGAGTAGCCTTGTTTAAAAGGGATACAGGCACCACTATTAGTGGGGGCTTAATATATATTTGGTCCCATGTTTGTTTTTGTAAACTCCTTTTGATCTCCCGTTTTCCACAGCACGTTAAATTAGGGGCGTTTCATTGCTTGTGCCAGCGGTTTTTTTCTTCAGCAGTGCGAGGTAAGCACTCATTAAAAAACCCCTGTTTTAATTTTGATGGGGTGGTATGTGTATAAATCTTAGAGCGGTTGATTCCTCTGGACACAGTGTCCATAAGCACTATTCGATGTGGGTTATTATCTCATACGCCGATCTATTTCTTGTTTTTCATGTACTGGATGTGCACACAACGGTGGCACATCATGTGGCATCAAGGTGTTCCTGATGCTTATATTTGTGTTTTACTTCGTTTTGTTTTTTCTGTCCTAGGTACTGATCAGGAGCGGTTACATCATGCAGCTGTAGCCAGATTTCGGGTGATACAGGTTACTGCCCGCCCTGATCTATTTTGAGGGTATTTTAATTGGTTTTCACGTGCACATTACATTTTAAAGTTCTGGTCCTGACGAAGCGCCAACGACCCTTATGGCGACGCAGGCGCGAAACATGTTGACCTATGTCTTTCTACACCCGGGCATAGTATGCCTTTGGGGCTAGATTTTATTTAGCAGTTGAGTCTGCTTAGGGTACACAATTCAGACAATCGCTGCAGGTTTACCCTTCACGAATTTTCTCTTGACACTTGCACGCACTTTTGTTTTCACCCTCATTGGACCCCCCACCCCACACACCCACATGCACCATCCGGCAGTCCTATAAAAGATCTCCGACAAAGAGACCCTTCGGGGGACCCGTAGGGAATTGCAGCGCCGGCCCTACGAGGAGCAACTGCCCGATGATGAAGCATGACACCCTTTGGGGTGTGTGAGGGCAACAGAGGACACATTATGGTTTTCCCTTTCTTCTGAGGGTCCCTTCACCTAGGTATTTCTCTCTTTCTTTTTCTTTTTCCTTCCTCTTTTCTCTTTTTTCTGATTCCTCTTCTTAACATATGGTGACTGTTTGCACCTTATTGTATGGGTGACTTTTTGCACCCTACTTTTCAGGAACAGTGTCCTTTTTGTGATATTAATGCAGATATTAGGAGCGTGGACACTGGACCTTTTATAAGCTCCCGGTCCCCCCCTCTTTTGTATAGCAAGTCATGTACGGCGGCTCAGCCGTGGGACCTTACTATTTTACCTTTTTTTTCCTTTTTTATCATAGGCGCATGAGATAATACCCTTTTGAAAGTGGTTCCCCCCGTTATACAGGCACCAGCAATTATGGACCCCTTGTGTATTCACTGGGTCTGTTAACAGTAATGTGGGAACTTTTCTCACTCTAGGAGATCTTACATATTGCAGCAATGATAATTGATTGTGAGCACGAGTTGAATCTACACTCATTAGTAGGCATTATCGTTTGTATTGAGCGCATGATTTGCGCATGTGTTGGGGATTAGTTTGCCCTACCTATGCACTTGCGCGTTAAGCTCATAAACTCGAGCATGCGCACTAAACTTTTCGACTATCAGGATTTACCGGATGGAGTTAACGCCCTGTACCTGACCCCGGTGATTTGTTATAATTGAACCGCGTAAAGCTTCGTTGCTTTCTGGCATATGCAACGATGGGGTAGGTGCACTGGCGGCAGTATCCGAGGAAAAATGTGAGTAGCCTTGTTTAAAAGGGATACAGGCACCACTATTAGTGGGGGCTTAATATATATTTGGTCCCATGTTTGTTTTTGTAAACTCCTTTTGATCTCCCGTTTTCCACAGCACGTTAAATTAGGGGCGTTTCATTGCTTGTGCCAGCGGTTTTTTTCTTCAGCAGTGCGAGGTAAGCACTCATTAAAAAACCCCTGTTTTAATTTTGATGGGGTGGTATGTGTATAAATCTTAGAGCGGTTGATTCCTCTGGACACAGTGTCCATAAGCACTATTCGATGTGGGTTATTATCTCATACGCCGATCTATTTCTTGTTTTTCATGTACTGGATGTGCACACAACGGTGGCACATCATGTGGCATCAAGGTGTTCCTGATGCTTATATTTGTGTTTTACTTCGTTTTGTTTTTTCTGTCCTAGGTACTGATCAGGAGCGGTTACATCATGCAGCTGTAGCCAGATTTCGGGTGATACAGGTTACTGCCCGCCCTGATCTATTTTGAGGGTATTTTAATTGGTTTTCACGTGCACATTACATTTTAAAGTTCTGGTCCTGACGAAGCGCCAACGACCCTTATGGCGACGCAGGCGCGAAACATGTTGACCTATGTCTTTCTACACCCGGGCATAGTATGCCTTTGGGGCTAGATTTTATTTAGCAGTTGAGTCTGCTTAGGGTACACAATTCAGACAATCGCTGCAGGTTTACCCTTCACGAATTTTCTCTTGACACTTGCACGCACTTTTGTTTTCACCCTCATTGGACCCCCCACCCCACACACCCACATGCACCATCCGGCAGTCCTATAAAAGATCTCCGACAAAGAGACCCTTCGGGGGACCCGTAGGGAATTGCAGCGCCGGCCCTACGAGGAGCAACTGCCCGATGATGAAGCATGACACCCTTTGGGGTGTGTGAGGGCAACAGAGGACACATTATGGTTTTCCCTTTCTTCTGAGGGTCCCTTCACCTAGGTATTTCTCTCTTTCTTTTTCTTTTTCCTTCCTCTTTTCTCTTTTTTCTGATTCCTCTTCTTAACATATGGTGACTGTTTGCACCTTATTGTATGGGTGACTTTTTGCACCCTACTTTTCAGGAACAGTGTCCTTTTTGTGATATTAATGCAGATATTAGGAGCGTGGACACTGGACCTTTTATAAGCTCCCGGTCCCCCCCTCTTTTGTATAGCAAGTCATGTACGGCGGCTCAGCCGTGGGACCTTACTATTTTACCTTTTTTTTCCTTTTTTATCATAGGCGCATGAGATAATACCCTTTTGAAAGTGGTTCCCCCCGTTATACAGGCACCAGCAATTATGGACCCCTTGTGTATTCACTGGGTCTGTTAACAGTAATGTGGGAACTTTTCTCACTCTAGGAGATCTTACATATTGCAGCAATGATAATTGATTGTGAGCACGAGTTGAATCTACACTCATTAGTAGGCATTATCGTTTGTATTGAGCGCATGATTTGCGCATGTGTTGGGGATTAGTTTGCCCTACCTATGCACTTGCGCGTTAAGCTCATAAACTCGAGCATGCGCACTAAACTTTTCGACTATCAGGATTTACCGGATGGAGTTAACGCCCTGTACCTGACCCCGGTGATTTGTTATAATTGAACCGCGTAAAGCTTCGTTGCTTTCTGGCATATGCAACGATGGGGTAGGTGCACTGGCGGCAGTATCCGAGGAAAAATGTGAGTAGCCTTGTTTAAAAGGGATACAGGCACCACTATTAGTGGGGGCTTAATATATATTTGGTCCCATGTTTGTTTTTGTAAACTCCTTTTGATCTCCCGTTTTCCACAGCACGTTAAATTAGGGGCGTTTCATTGCTTGTGCCAGCGGTTTTTTTCTTCAGCAGTGTGAGGTAAGCACTCATTAAAAAACCCCTGTTTTAATTTTGATGGGGTGGTATGTGTATAAATCTTAGAGCGGTTGATTCCTCTGGACACAGTGTCCATAAGCACTATTCGATGTGGGTTATTATCTCATACGCCGATCTATTTCTTGTTTTTCATGTACTGGATGTGCACACAACGGTGGCACATCATGTGGCATCAAGGTGTTCCTGATGCTTATATTTGTGTTTTACTTCGTTTTGTTTTTTCTGTCCTAGGTACTGATCAGGAGCGGTTACATCATGCAGCTGTAGCCAGATTTCGGGTGATACAGGTTACTGCCCGCCCTGATCTATTTTGAGGGTATTTTAATTGGTTTTCACGTGCACATTACATTTTAAAGTTCTGGTCCTGACGAAGCGCCAACGACCCTTATGGCGACGCAGGCGCGAAACATGTTGACCTATGTCTTTCTACACCCGGGCATAGTATGCCTTTGGGGCTAGATTTTATTTAGCAGTTGAGTCTGCTTAGGGTACACAATTCAGACAATCGCTGCAGGTTTACCCTTCACGAATTTTCTCTTGACACTTGCACGCACTTTTGTTTTCACCCTCATTGGACCCCCCACCCCACACACCCACATGCACCATCCGGCAGTCCTATAAAAGATCTCCGACAAAGAGACCCTTCGGGGGACCCGTAGGGAATTGCAGCGCCGGCCCTACGAGGAGCAACTGCCCGATGATGAAGCATGACACCCTTTGGGGTGTGTGAGGGCAACAGAGGACACATTATGGTTTTCCCTTTCTTCTGAGGGTCCCTTCACCTAGGTATTTCTCTCTTTCTTTTTCTTTTTCCTTCCTCTTTTCTCTTTTTTCTGATTCCTCTTCTTAACATATGGTGACTGTTTGCACCTTATTGTATGGGTGACTTTTTGCACCCTACTTTTCAGGAACAGTGTCCTTTTTGTGATATTAATGCAGATATTAGGAGCGTGGACACTGGACCTTTTATAAGCTCCCGGTCCCCCCCTCTTTTGTATAGCAAGTCATGTACGGCGGCTCAGCCGTGGGACCTTACTATTTTACCTTTTTTTTCCTTTTTTATCATAGGCGCATGAGATAATACCCTTTTGAAAGTGGTTCCCCCCGTTATACAGGCACCAGCAATTATGGACCCCTTGTGTATTCACTGGGTCTGTTAACAGTAATGTGGGAACTTTTCTCACTCTAGGAGATCTTACATATTGCAGCAATGATAATTGATTGTGAGCACGAGTTGAATCTACACTCATTAGTAGGCATTATCGTTTGTATTGAGCGCATGATTTGCGCATGTGTTGGGGATTAGTTTGCCCTACCTATGCACTTGCGCGTTAAGCTCATAAACTCGAGCATGCGCACTAAACTTTTCGACTATCAGGATTTACCGGATGGAGTTAACGCCCTGTACCTGACCCCGGTGATTTGTTATAATTGAACCGCGTAAAGCTTCGTTGCTTTCTGGCATATGCAACGATGGGGTAGGTGCACTGGCGGCAGTATCCGAGGAAAAATGTGAGTAGCCTTGTTTAAAAGGGATACAGGCACCACTATTAGTGGGGGCTTAATATATATTTGGTCCCATGTTTGTTTTTGTAAACTCCTTTTGATCTCCCGTTTTCCACAGCACGTTAAATTAGGGGCGTTTCATTGCTTGTGCCAGCGGTTTTTTTCTTCAGCAGTGCGAGGTAAGCACTCATTAAAAAACCCCTGTTTTAATTTTGATGGGGTGGTATGTGTATAAATCTTAGAGCGGTTGATTCCTCTGGACACAGTGTCCATAAGCACTATTCGATGTGGGTTATTATCTCATACGCCGATCTATTTCTTGTTTTTCATGTACTGGATGTGCACACAACGGTGGCACATCATGTGGCATCAAGGTGTTCCTGATGCTTATATTTGTGTTTTACTTCGTTTTGTTTTTTCTGTCCTAGGTACTGATCAGGAGCGGTTACATCATGCAGCTGTAGCCAGATTTCGGGTGATACAGGTTACTGCCCGCCCTGATCTATTTTGAGGGTATTTTAATTGGTTTTCACGTGCACATTACATTTTAAAGTTCTGGTCCTGACGAAGCGCCAACGACCCTTATGGCGACGCAGGCGCGAAACATGTTGACCTATGTCTTTCTACACCCGGGCATAGTATGCCTTTGGGGCTAGATTTTATTTAGCAGTTGAGTCTGCTTAGGGTACACAATTCAGACAATCGCTGCAGGTTTACCCTTCACGAATTTTCTCTTGACACTTGCACGCACTTTTGTTTTCACCCTCATTGGACCCCCCACCCCACACACCCACATGCACCATCCGGCAGTCCTATAAAAGATCTCCGACAAAGAGACCCTTCGGGGGACCCGTAGGGAATTGCAGCGCCGGCCCTACGAGGAGCAACTGCCCGATGATGAAGCATGACACCCTTTGGGGTGTGTGAGGGCAACAGAGGACACATTATGGTTTTCCCTTTCTTCTGAGGGTCCCTTCACCTAGGTATTTCTCTCTTTCTTTTTCTTTTTCCTTCCTCTTTTCTCTTTTTTCTGATTCCTCTTCTTAACATATGGTGACTGTTTGCACCTTATTGTATGGGTGACTTTTTGCACCCTACTTTTCAGGAACAGTGTCCTTTTTGTGATATTAATGCAGATATTAGGAGCGTGGACACTGGACCTTTTATAAGCTCCCGGTCCCCCCCTCTTTTGTATATTTAGTCCATTAATTCCCTGGACACCTCTTATATAATATTGCTTATGATTCCACTCCTAAGGCATCTCTCACATATAAGCTTTTATCTGCTCCTATTTCTGGCAGACTGAAATCCTCTATTGAATTGTCGTGGGAACAAGACCTTCCTGTGGTGGTCTCTGTTCAACAATGGGATATTTTATGGCACAACATTTTCAGTAACTCAAAAGCTGCCAATATTACTCAATCTTTATTTTTTCTGTATGGTAGAGCAGTTTTAACACCTACTTTTATTCATAAAGTTAATTCTTCTACTCGCCTTTATGTTGGTCCTGTCTTTCCTCCAATGGTACGTTACTTCATTTAATATATTACTGTCCTAATATTTTACATTTTTGGAAATCTATTTGGCGTAAATGTTCAACGATATTTCAATGTCATATCCCACTATCAATTAAAAAATGCTTTTTCTTGGAAATATGTCTGATTATTTTCATGACTACTCTCCGAAGCCGATGTTATTTGATCTTTTTATTGCACCTGCTTTTAAGGTTATACTTACTTGTTGGAAAATATGTTTGTCAACATGGTGGAATCTTATTTATGATGAGCATAGATTAGCTACTGTTTCTTCATCGTTATCTCAGAAAATTAAATCTGATTTACTCTGGTTACCTTTCACTACTTCTTTATCTTCCCACTCATCTTTATCCTAATTTCTATCTTTCTTTCTTTCTTTCTTTCTTTCTTTCTTTCTTTCTTTCTTTCTTTCTTTCTTTCTTTTTTCTTCTCCTTTCTCTTTCAACTTACCTTTTCATGTATAAAATATAAAACTGATTACAGTTAGACTTGTACTCTGCCCATTTTTGTTATATATTTCAACATTAGAATACATTTGATATCTTTTTATCTTTATATTATTTGATCTATTAACTTCTAGCTTTCTATTTTGACACATTGTTTTCCTTTCTTTTGATGACTGTAATCTTTTCTTTTCTTTTTGAGTCTAATAAAAAACAAATATTTACCTAAAATAAACCCTGAACTTTTAAAAAGAGTAAGGGGCACTATGAAATTACTCAATTTTGGGAAGATTTCTATTTCATGAATTTTAGGAATAATGGCTCTAATCTTGGCATATGGAAGAAATAAAAAGATATTTGCCGAAAGTCCGTTTTTCAAATGTCTGGCGAGCATTGGTGTTACTCTTCACCAATCGCTGGAGCAGAAATGAGTATTATCTGATTTTGCGGGCCAACTAGAAATGCCGAAATCGTGTTGTCTTAGCTATATTTTTTACAGCCTGTATTTACTTCTCCCAGGCATTGATTCTAGAAAATATCATCTGATTGTGAATGTGGGCCTATTTAGGTTTTTTTTTTTCTAATTAATTTTTTATTTTTAGAAAAGGTCTGGCAGTCTTGAATGTTTGACCTGTAATCTAGTGAGAATGTGGATACATATATATATATTACCTACTGGCGGTCGCCAGTAGGTAGTTATAGTTAGGACCACGTTTCCATAGGAAATCCGCAACATTCTATTTGGAATAACTTTGGCGCCGGTCGACGAATCCTCGCGAAATTGTCAAAATAGGTGGGGCGCTACGCTCCGCTCCTACCCTGAAAGTCTCGGGGGGATTCGTCAAGCGGGGGCTGAGATAAAAGGGGGGTCCCAAAACGCGTTTTTCCCATGCATTTTTCCATAGGACCTTTAGACAGGGCTACAGCCCGAACGGCTGAACAGAATTACTAGAAATTTGGCAGAGAGGTAGTCCTCAGGTCAAGGAAGTGCCTTTTGTAGGTTTGGTGTAAATCTGTTCAGTAGATTCTGAGAAAATAGCCTTTAAATCAATATATATATCTCAGCCAGCTTACGGTGCGCTTACGGTACGCTTACCGTACGCGTACGGTGGCGTGTGCGAGCGCGATTCTGATTGGCTCTTAGATCTAAGTAAACATTCGAATCGGCCGAAACCAGGAAGCGGCGGCCGCCATTTTCTCTCTCGCACTGAGAGTGATTTTTAAAATATAAAGCCCAAAAACATGTAAAGGGGCTGTTTAGACAGCTCCCACACACATAGCCATGTTGAGGGAGTCCCCAAAGATCCCCCAAGGCCAAAAACTGAATTTTTATTTTTTCGGTAATTTCGCCGATTACGCTTACCGTACGCGTACGGTAAAAAAAAATTTCAAAAAAAAATTATCCACACTCTCTCCACCCTGTGTGCAATTGGTTCCCGAAGGGCACCAATTGTGCATGGCTTATTAAACATGAGATAAACTAAAATATTTAAAAAAAAATAATAAAAAAAAAAATTATCCACACTCTCTCCACCCCGTGTGCAAATGGTGCCCGAAGGGCACCATTTGTGCATGGCTTATAAAATATACGAAAAATTACAATATTACCTTTCAAAACGAAGTGCATCATATGTCCTCCATGTGCGCACGGTGCGCGAAGCGCATCGTGCGTACATGGCCCATCTAGCGTAACGTGGGCACGCGGTGCGCGTAGCGCACCGCGTGCCCACCGTGCGTGCACGGCACTAACTACGTAAAGTGGGCGCACGGAACGAACTGCGTTAAGTGGGCGCGCACGCCACGAATGGCGTAAAGTAACTTAGCATTTAAAAAACCGTACAAATTCACTGAAAAAACCATAGGTTTCACACACGTTATAGTTAGGAATTAGCATTTAAAAAACCTTGCAAATTCACTGAAAAAACCATAGGTTTCACACATGTTATAGTTAGCGGAAATTTTACTGATAAAAAACCAATGAAATTCCCCCGTTATAGTTAGTGCAGGCAACTATAACTCACGCGACCGCAATCTTCTGCTGATGACATATGTGTCTTTATGAAAAAAAAATATTTGTAATATATGTATAGCTAAAAATGTATGGAAGAAGACATGGGCAAATAAGTGTCTAAATACAGTATTAGCATCAGCAGAGGATTGCGGTCGCGTGAGTTATAGTTGCCTGCACTAACTATAACGGGGGAATTTCATTGGTTTTTTATCAGTAAAATTTCCGCTAACTATAACATGTGTGAAACCTATGGTTTTTTCAGTGAATATATATATATTTATATATATATATATATTACCTACTGGCGGTCGCCAGTAGGTAGTTATAGTTAGGACCCTGTTTCCATAGGAAATCCGCAACATTCTATTTGGAATAACTTTGGCGCCGGTCGACGAATCCTCGCGAAATTTTCAAAATAGGTGGGGCGCTATGCTCCGCTCCTACCCTGAAAGTCTCGGGGGGATTCGTCAAGCAGGGGCCGAGAAAAAAGGGGGGTCCCAAAACGCGTTTTCCCCATGCATTTTTCCATAGGACCTTTAGACACAGCTACAGCCCGAACGGCTGAACAGAATTACTTGAAAATTGGCAGAGAGGTAGCCATAAGGTCAAGGAAGTGCCTTTTGCAGGTCTGGTGTAAATCTGTTCAGTATTTCCTGAGAAAATAGCATTTAAAAGCATATATATATGTGGGCGGAGCCTAACCACACATCTCATCCTGAGATCTGATTGGCTGTCAGCACTTCATCCAAGAAGTGTTGGCAGCCATCTTGGGACCAATATACATGATAGCACCTCATTAAAAAGCATTGCAGTTAATAGAAGGTTTTAAGACTTTAGTTACATTATAAATCATTTGTTGATGGTACCATACTCATTTTAGGAATTGTGGTATGTTCTAAGGTGATTTCACCATGTGAAAAAGCCTTCTGCTGGGATATCATGATTGAGAGAAAAATATTTTCTCATGCTTTTACCACAGAGGTTTGGAAGGTGATCTATAGGCTAAACTGAGAGCTTATTTTCTGTAAATTCACATTATCTTTCTCAGTCATGTGAGAATGAAGTCTGACATTCTCAGTAAAACATGTACATCCAACAAGGGCAGAGACTGTCAGTTGATTCCTTTGTGTTCTACTGCAGCTTCCCAGAGTGTTCCAAAGAACTACTAGAGCGCTAACCGTCCTACTTATGATAAATGTATGGCACACCTGAAGCCATCTTGCTTGGATTAAAGTGGTAACTCTTAAAACATTTAATTTAAAAAGGAACAAAACGAGGTGGTTCATTTTTCCATAAAAAGTATGATTAGTGCTGCATAAAGAAAAATTAGGGCACATTTTGAGTGACTTCTCAAATCCTCTTCTATTTCATTAAAAAATTCTGACATGCAGACTGAAACATGCACTTTCAATACCAGCAGCAGTTTTCCCTGGTGAGCAGTAGCTTTACTACAGTGATCTAATGAGCAAAAAGAGTGCTAACATTCTGAATTTATGGCAAATGTGTGACACATCTGAATGCCTTCTTGATGGAATCAAAGTAAAAAACTGAAAGTATTTCCTACTGAGGAGACTGCAGTAAATGAGGAAATTAGGAAACTTCATAACAAATAAGTCTCCCAAGATGGCCACCAGAGACAAAAGAGCCCAAATGTAGCCCAAATATCACCCAGATGTAGCCCAAGTATAGCCCAATGACAGAATGTCCCAGAATGTTCTTAAAAACAACTAGAGCGCTTACTGTCTTCATTATGACAAAAGTATGGCACACCTGAAGCCATCTTGATTGGAATAAACTGGTAACACTTAAAACATTTAATTTAAAAAGGAACACAATGAGGAGGTTCATTTTGCCATAGAAATTATGATTAATGCTGAAGAAAGAAAATGAGGGCACATTTTGAGTGACTTCTCAAATCCTCTTCTATTTCATTAAAAAATTCTGACATGCAGACTGAAACATGCACTTTTAATACCAGGAGCAGACTTCCATGGTGCAGTAGTTTTACTACAGTGATCTAATGAGCAACTAGAGTGCTAACATTCAGAATTTATGGCAAATGTGTGACATATCTGAATACCTTCATGATGGAATCAAAGTAAAAAACTGAAAGCATTTCCTACTGAGGAGACTGCAGTACATGAGGAAATTAGGAAACTTCATAACAAATAAATCTCCCAAGATGGCCACCGGAGACAAAAGAGCCCAAATGTAGCCCAAAATCACCCAGATGTAGCCTAAATATAGCCCAATGACAGAAGTGTGCAAAACACTTATTATTTTGTGTTTTTGCAGTGTTATATAGTGCAGACTTGTCAGGTATTGGAGTGCTTTACATGAGCATTGGTTACATCACACAAGAACAAATTCATTTTGGTTGTAGACATGGGGAGACTAAGTGATTTGACCAGAATCACAGAATGTCGAGCTGAAGCAGAAACTGCAACCTGGTTCCCCAGTTTTAAAGTCTGCAGTTCTGGAAGTAACACCACATCCTCTCCCCTAAGTGCAACATTTAATCAAGTGGTCAACTGGATAAAAAAACATAAAGATAACAAATAATTTAAAAGTGCTTTGTTGCTATTTGAAAACTCAGAAAATATGTCCTTATTTTAGTCTTTTAGAGCACTAACCATAATTTTGATGCCAATAAAACCCTCTCATATATGTAATTTCTAAAGGAAATGCTCTAGGTATTACAGTTTTGATTACATCAAGATGATGTCAGGCGTTCCACACTTTTGTAATAAATATAGAATGTTAGCAATCTAGTTGTTCATTAGGATACTGTTGAGAGGCAGAGGCCAGGGGCACCGACTCTGAAAATTGAAGGCAGGTAGGAGGGTGCAAAGGCAACAATTTAACCACACTGAGCAGGCAGGAAGGGCCGTGGAAGCACAACAGACTATGGAGGGCAGTGGAAAGGGGGGCAGGGGCAACAAACCAACAATACAGGACTTGCAAGAGAGGCTGTTGGAGGGAAGATCTATTACGGGTCAAGGAAGCTAGGGGCGGTCCCCAGATCCCCGGGAGCCACCACAGAACTGAGCAGGAGAGTGAGTCAGGGACAAAAGGGGCACCTTAATTTGAGCCGGGGTGCCTAGGAACGCTTGCTCCAAAAATGAAGAAAACAGACATATGAGACATGGAATTGGAGGCAGAATACAATGGCAGTTTAATGAGAAGATGCAACTTCAAAGAAACCGCAGAATAGAGACATAAAGTACAAAATACAGAATCCAGATAATCATACAGCTGTCATAATATTCTCTGTATCTCAATTAATGTACTGACAGAGAGAGAGAGAAAACACATCTATAAATGCATCATGAGAAACAAGTTACACCAAGGAAAATGTTACCTAGGAACACTCACGTTTACTCTTAGAGCAAGCATTCCTGCAATTACAATACAAAATCTTTTAAATGCAAAAGTAAAGAGAACAATGGTTAAACATAACATGACATTTCATATAGGTAAAATAGAATAAGATACTTCAAGCAAAGCAGAGCAAGACATTTTAAGCAAAGGAAGACAAGAGCTCCCAGCTCTTGGGGAAAACCTGCACTGCCTGTTAACCTACATACAGACGGCGAGGTAGTCCGTCGATATCTGTGGGTGCTCCCTTTTTATATCATTTTGTGGGCTCCTTTGCACGCTACATCTACCTACGTATGCTACCCAAAAGCTTCGTCTGCAGATTTTACCAGACATTTCGTCATTTACCCACTTAATGCTGACAATGGACTGGGTGAAAAGGTCAGTCTCTCAGGCCAATCGCTTATCGTAAGTTCCATAGAGCAAGCAGAAAATAATGGGTATTGTACGGGAATTCAATATATTCATGTATAAAATCTCCTCAGTTCTCCTAACTTGACGCTCTGCGGTTGCCACTTCCTTAAAAGCGGGAAACCTGCCCAGGAAGCAAGTACCAGTCCAGGATGCAGCCTACTGTATGTCGACAGCTTCAGGGGGATGTTGAACTTTGATACCGAGCACGGAGCACTCGGGTAGGGTGGGGGCTACTAGTTTGGATCAGAAGGCCTCGCAGACCTGCCTTCAGACTGCTATACACTAAAATTGCAGAGCTATGGTCAATTCAACAAAGAGGCCTACATATTGAACAGAAGGGCCTACACAGGGGTTTTATGCTGGCTGAGTGGTAAGGATGTCTCAGGATAATTATATAGCAACACAGGACCCGCTGGTCAATTTAATACGGCCTACAAATGCAGCTGGCAGGGCAAGGACAAGGGTCTCATACTTCAGGTGTGGACAGAACGGGCCAGGGGCCCCCTGTGATACAAAATCTACCCTCCTTCAAGGCTGTGGCAATGTAATAGACCATTGTGGGCAGAAGGAAGAGGCAATGGTAGTACAACCATACATGCCAACAGACCCGATTCAGCCAGGAAACGTCCAATGTTTTTAAGCTCAAATGGGCTTTATTTGATCTGTCTCCTGTCTACAATATCCTCTTTTTCAATGTAACTCAAAGGGGAAAATCAATACCCCAGTTTTTTTTCAAAATCTCCCTCTTACCAAGTTCAAAATGTTCGCAAGTATGGTACATTGGATCATGGAAGGAAATGGGATAGGGACATGGACTTGGATAACAGAGGACAGGAGGGACATGGAGAGGTGCACCAAACTGACCCTGCAGGGCAGGCATCAGGGTTTGCAGCAGCACAATACACCACACAGGGCATGCAGGACGGGAGTGCAGCACAACAATCCATAGAAAGCAAGAGGGAGGGGACAGGACCATGCACATGGACAACAGAGAACAGAGGGGCAAGAGGCAATGGTAGCTAGCTGACCATAATGGACAGACAGGAGAGAAAGCTGCAGCATAACAGACCATAAAGGGCAGGAGGGACGGATCAGGGGCATTACAATGGAACAGACAAGCCAGGAGGGAGGGAGTAGGGCTGGGGGCAAGGGGGCAGGGCAGGAGCAGCAAGATAGCCATGGAGGTCAGGCAGGATGGGCACTAGAAGCAAGACACTCCATGAAGAGCAACAGTGAGACTGTGATGGCATACACACAGACCATGGAGGGAAGGTGGGAGGGGGTCAGGGGCAGCTAACTGACCACACAGGGAAGGTGAGAGGGGCCATGGCAGCACAGAAGACGATGCATGGCAAGTGGGAGGGCTAGTGGCAGCACAATGGCTATGATGGGCAAGAAGGAGGGTGAGGGGGCATGCACAAAGGACGATGGAGGATAGAAGGGAGGGTCAGGACCTGTGCACAGACAAGAAAGTTCAGGGGAAGGGACCTCACAACAGACCACACGGGGCAGGCAGGAGGAGCAGTTGCAGCACAACAGACCAGGGAGGGCAGAAGGGTGTGGCAGTACAATGGACCATGTAGGACAGGAGGAAGAGGATAGGGGCATGGCATGTGGACAGGCAGGGTGGAGGTGGCAGGGACAGGTTACAGTCATCTGACAATGCTAGGCAGGTGGGAGGGGAGTGGCAGCTCAACAGAACACTCAGAGTTGATAGGAGTGGCAGGTCCATGGGACATGGTGGGCAAAAAGGATGGAGCAGGGGCATGCACAAAGACATCGGAGGGCAGGGGGAAGGAGAATAGGGGCAGCAAGCTAAGCACAGAGTTTAAGCAGGAGGTCAATGATGGGGCATAGAATTGGGCAATGGAGGGCAGGAGGAGTGGACTGGTACATCATACTAAATTGAGGGCAGTGGCAGCACATCAGACCATGCATGGCAGGAGGGAGGAGGCTAGTCCATGGATTCACACAACAGAGGATAGGGAGGAAGGGGATGGGGCAGCAAGCTAACTGTTCAGAGAAGGCGGGTATTAGGAACTTTATTGTTTTTAAAACATTGTGTCTGTGCGAACTACTTAAAATATGAACAAGTATGCAGCATAATCTCACTTTTATTCAGGAAGAAGAGGACGATTGTGACTGTGACTCCGGGCTCACTTGGCAGAAACACCCCCTGACCCTCCACCCCCTATCGCAAAATGTAATGCCCGTGAAAAGGGTAGGTGAACACAGTGTTATATAGAACATAGTCCTGAGAGCACGATTGAAAATAAAAACTAGATATAGTGTATGGTATAAACTATGCACCAAAAAGTGTGATATAAGATGAACCGGGCGTGAAATATAATATGCAATACATTGTGCGCAATGACAGATTCATTGGAGAGCGCGAGATAGCACAGGCACTAGCGCGTGCTATGCGATATGCGCCTTGGAGTGTAATATGCACAGGGCAGTGTTGTGTAACCTAACTAGTCTCTAAAGTTGTAATATAAAATATGTGCTGGGGAGTGTAACGTTGCATATGCACTGTGACAAAGATATGGATCCCAGATTGTAATATGTATGGCATAGCACTGTGCGTTATAACATAGGCATCGAGAAAGGCACGTTAGATGGGGCAATATAACCCGTGCGAAGACAAGTGTGGCATGACATATTCACGGGGTGGTGTTACAGTGCACATGGGCTAGAGAGTGTCATAGCATATGCACTAGCTAGTGGAATACAACACAGAGGTGTGTGGCACTCGGCAGGCAATGGTGGGTGTAACACAGCATTGGGCTCTGTCAGGAGCACGCTGTGACTCTCAAGTGATGTTCGTCCCCTTTCCAGAGAGTAAAATAAAAAGTATTACACATCCGGCAGTGGATGTGTGTTTTATTAACCGTGAGGGGGGTTTCTTGCATAGTTTTGGTCGAATTTTTGTCGAATCCCCTTTGAATGGCTTGGTGTGCATGTGTATTAAATGTGCCCGTCAATAGCTACCCATGTTTGTATAAATAAACGACAAGGGTGTCTACCAGGATTAGGCACGGTAGGGCATCAGACATGTCAGAGCTTCACTAGTGGTGTAAATACATTCCACGTGGATTCATTGCATGCATAGTCGCCTTTTAATGAATATCACGCAAATCGTCATGGTGATAGGTACGTACGGTTTGTCCAGCATGTCCTAGGTGTGTCTATGAATATATATTTTTTAAAAATAATAAAAAACAGTGGCCGGCCCTGGGAATTGGGGTCAAAAAAATATAATTAGGAGACTGGCCCTGGGGGATGGGGTCATCAGGGCCAATAAATTAGAATAAGAAGGGGAACCAAACAGCCCCCCTTCTTAAAAAACTAAAATAAATAAAAGACTGGCATCGTGCCGGAGGCCATGCCCCCTCCGTGCAGCACTCTGCAAACGCGCCCCCAACAGGCATCTCCAGTATGCGCCAGGGAGCTGCGCTGCAGCCAGGTGTTCTGAGGCCAAGCCCCTTTTTACACCTCTCTGCAACGCAGCTCTGTGGCGCTTACTGGAGGTACCTAGTGGTCTAGTTTGACCCTAGGGACCCTTAGGATTCAAGGGGACTTAATCTCTCAACTTAGAACAGCCACAGGGCGCGTTTACACAGTGGTGAAGGGAGGGGACGGGGCCTGAGGTGACGTGTGCAAATACGCACTATGGCACGTTTTAAATTGGGGATATAATTTCCCTTCAATACTGAGGGCCCCTGGGGGCTAACTAGCCCACCAAGTGCTTCCAGTAAGCGCCACTGAGCTGCATTGCAGAGAGGTGGTCCAGGCCGTGCCACTTTTTACACCTCTCTGCAACGCAGCTCTGTGGCACTTACTGGAGGTACCTAGTGGGCTAGTTGGACCCTAGGGACCCTCAGGATTCAAATGAACTTAATCTCCCAACTAAAAATGGACACAGGGCGTGTTTACACAGTGGTGAATGGAGGGGACAGGGCCTGAGTTAACGTGTGCAAAAACGCCCTGTGGCCTGTTTTAAGAGGTAGTTTTAATCCCCATGCCCTATTATATACTAGGGGCTTACAGAGGAGGTCATGCTAATCACAGGGGGACCCCAACGCATAATGTTCCCTAGTGTATGTAGGTGTTTTCACTGTATTCTAAGTGTCTTTTAACATAGCACTGGCTCTAGGACTGGTTAGTCAGACTCAGTTACCACCAGTATCCGTCTGAAAAAGTTGAGGGTACAGGATGATTTTGCAACAAGGCTTCTTTCTGCTCTTCTTTTTGTTCTTTCTGCACGTTATCCTTCTTCCTGCACTTATCTTCGTATTTGAGGACTTCTGTTGCTTCTTTCTGCACTTCTTTTGTTTCTTTCTGTGCATTTTTTCTTCTTTCTTCACATGTCCTATCTCTGTAGGCATAGTTAGAAATTAGCATTTAAAAAACCTTTGAAATTCACAGAAAAAACCATAGGTTTCAGGCACGTTATAGTTAGGAATTAGCATTTAAAAAACCTCAGAAATTCACTGAAAAAACCATAGGTTTCAGGGGTGTTATAGTTAGCTGGACTTTTCACTTGTACAAAACCATTGAAATTCCCCCGTTATAGTTAGTTCAGCTAACTATAACTCGCGCGCCCGCAATGCACTGCTGATGACGTCACATATTACATCACTCATGACATGGTCAGTGACATCACTCATGACATCACTGATGACATCTCAAATGACATCACTGATGACATCACTGATGACATCATCCTTGTGATAGAGTGGCAGACCTCCTCTCACCCTAATATAACCTTCAATACACACATTCAAAAATAGAGACTAAAATTTTCAAAACAATGGACATACCAATACCAGTTACAACAACCTCTTCAGTAATTCTAAGATCCACATACACATCCACTCATTCACCAACAGTCCTATACAGTCACTCATACATGTACTCACTCATCATATGTACTCATACACCTATACATCCTGTTACACAATGCCACTCATCCATAGAGTTACTCACACACATAGTCACTCATGCTAATAAAGAATCAAACATACATTTACTTGCATATACAGTTATACACACACCACCATACTTACTTCTACGGAAACTTACACATACTTAGTCTTTTAAACAATCACTTATAGAAACACATACTTATTCATACAGGAACTCTTTCAATCTCTCACTCTCACATATACTCACATATATACACCAATAGTCACATATACTAGTTTAAAACATATGTAGTTACTCATAAAGACACTATTGAGACAGTCATTCACTCACTAACACACCCATACACACACTCATCCACCCATACAGTCCTGCACACATGCTGTGTTCAACCCATACAAACAGTGAGTCACTCATTCATGCACCTATGCACTACGTAATACCCCCCACCGAACCATGCAGACACTCAGACTGATACTCAAAAAACCAACTAATAACCTATATAGACACCCATGTAGCTACTCACCAACCCATGCAGCCACTTATACACAAAGTGAGAGACTGATACAGATATTTACATATTTAAACATTACTCACTAAGCCATGTATTCACTATGATACACTTAATCAGTCAGTTACACAATCAATTTTTTCAAAAACAAATCATCCATTTAGACACTTATATACCCATTTATTCTTCCATCGACCTTGAGATATACATATATAAAACATATTTAATTTTCAGAAAAACACACATTCACTGGATGATGTCATCAGTGATGTCATCAGTGATGTCATTTGAGATGTCATCAGTGATGTCATGAGTGATGTCACTGACCATGTCATGAGTGATGTAATATGTGACGTCATCAGCAGTGCATTGCGGGCGCGCGAGTTATAGTTAGCTGAACTAACTATAATGGGGGAATTTCAATGGTTTTGTACAAGTGAAAAGTCCAGCTAACTATAACACCCCTGAAACCTATGGTTTTTTCAGTGAATATATATATATATATATATATATATATATATATATATATTCACTAAAAAATACATAGGTTTCACACACGTTATAGTTAGGAATTAGCATTTAAAAAACCTTGCAAATTCACTGAAAAAACCATAGGTTTCACACATGTTATAGTTAGCTGGCCATTTCACTCGTAAAAAACCATTGAAATTCCCCTGTTATAGTTTAGTTCAGCTAACTATAACTCGTGCGACCGCAATCCACTGCTGATGACGTCGCATATTACATCACTGTATTCAATAAGATACTGTTAATAAGTCAGTTATACAATTAATTTTACAAAAAAAACATCCATTTAGACACTTATATACCCATTTATTCTTCCATTAACCTTTAGATATACATATATAAAAAAAATTTTTTTTTCAGAAAGACACATATTCACTGGATGATGTCATCAGTGATGTCATTTGAGATGTCATCAGTGATGTCACTGACCATGTCATGAGTGATGTAATATGCGACGTCATCAGCAGTGGATTGCGGTCGCGCGAGTTATAGTTAGCTGAACTAACTTTAACGGGGGAATTTCAATGGTTTTTTACGAGTGAAATGTCCAGCTAACTATAACATGTGTGAAACCTATGGTTTTTTCAGTGAATATATATATATACATACACATACATATATATATTACCTACTGGCGGTTGCCAGTAGGTAGTTATAGTTAGAACCTAGTTACCATAGGAAAAGTGCTTTTTGATTTGCCAATATCTTTAGCGCCGTTTGACGAATCTTTGTAAAACTTTCCAAATAATAGGGTTGGACGGCTCAGTTTGTGTTTTGAAAGTTTCCGGAGGATTCGTCAAGCGGGGGCCAAGAAAAAAGGGGGGTCCCAAAGCACGTTTTCTCCATGTTAATTTCCATAGAAACTTTATTACAGGCTGCCGCCCAAACTGCTGAATGGAATTACACCAAATTTGGCAAAAATGTAGGTTTTTGTTAAATGGTGTAAATCCGTTCGGTAGTTCCTGAGAAATGTAAAACAAAAAAATATCGATATCTGAGCCCTGAGGGTTCGTGAACCCTCCCAGGCACGAGCTTCACTCTGATTGGCTGCCAACACTCCAAACGAGGAAGTTTGCGGGGGCGTGAGTTGTAATTAGCTCTACTAACTATTTCTCTGGTTTTGTACAAGTAAAATGTCCAACTAACTATAACGGCTCCGAAACCTGTGTTTTTTTCGGTGAATTTCTAAGGTTTTTTAAATGCTAATTTCTAACTATAACGTCCCTGAAACCTATAGTTTTTTCAGTGGGGCGGACACTTGTCTGTTTCATCATGGTGATAACATGAATAAAAAACAAGAACTTTGAACCTGTGCCTTTGATTCTTTGGAGAACATTGCTGGTCCGTACCTGCTGTGTTTCCCCCTCGTTGCAGAAGGCGGGACAGGACTTTGGTTTTGATATCTATATATATATATATATATATATATATATATGTATATATATATATATATATATATATATATATATATATATATATACAAACACACACACACATACACACACACATTACTATGTTAAGTAAATCACTAGTGCATTCTATTTTCAATCATGTACATGTTTTATCTCTGTTACATTTTTCATGTATCCACGTTACTGTGAGATTTTTATTACTGCATCAGTTATATTCTGTATAATACATTTTTGGTGGTTTATTTTAAGCAGCAAAATATTATAAAATAAACTTGAACTTGTGGCCTCATTCGCGAAGAAATCTAAAGATCTGCGTTTGTAACGTTACATCTTTGCTTGGGTGTTGATATTTTCAGTTCCCAGGAATATGCCTAGGACGCTGTAAGCATCAGCTCTTTATGCCGAAATTCAAGTAGAATACAACTACACATGCAAAAATGTACTGCGTGAATGCAAGTACACGTGCTACCTCTTTTCCAGAGGTAAAATTTCTTTGCCTCTGGAGAAATTCATTGCCCTACACCCTACCAATTTTGGGGCAGTTCTCTTACCTATGAAAACACATTTACTCCTACTCAAAGGACGAGTTGGTTTCTGGCTGTTTCCATGGTAGGAAAGGGTGTAGAAAAGGTTTGTATAGACCCACAACCTGACAAGCTTGTAGGCATCTCTGATGTTGCCAGGGCATCCTTGATGCCCACTCCCTGGCCATTGAAGCAGATTTTGTCCACGCAATATTACGCAATACTTGGTAACTCCATGTGTGAGTAAGTTGACCTACAAGTTCAAATGCACATTTTTTGAACTGCAAAAGTACTTTTTCTCTCCTAAAACGAGCTCTCTGCTCCCTTTTCTTTATGTTAGGTGTGCAGAGAGCTTTGTGGATCAGGTCGGTAGTGTCTTGTCTAGGATACCACATGGACATGAAGCCAAAAGAGAAGGCACTCTTCAGGGAGCGGTGCGTCAGCAGAAGACCACAATAGTAAACATTTTCTATGACATGTACTTGTGTTAAAAATATCGATACTGTCCGCTTCTAAGGCCACTGTAAGCCCGTTGAGGAAGGTAGTTAGGATTTGGCATAGAGGGAACTAATTCAGTTATCTTGGACCAGTTATAATTTCCAAATATATCATTTATTTGCTATGGTAAGGGCCGTGCCCTAAATGGGAGGTATCAAGTACCAAGTGCCTGCACCCCTTTAATTTAAAAGGGAGAGTACCATCACTTCTTAACAGGGATCCTCTACATTTAAAAGTAGAGTGTCAGCACTTCTCCGCGGGGGCCTGCTACATTTAATAGCAGGATATCAGCATGGGTCCACTACATTTAATAGCTGAGCACCAGCACTTCTCAACAGGGGTCTGCTACATTTAGTAGCAGAGTATCAGCACTTCTCGACAGGGATCCGCTACATTGAATAGAAGAGTATCAGCACTTCTAAGCAGCAGTCTGATACATTAAATCACAGAGTTATCATCACTTCTCAGTGAGGGTCTACTACATTTAATAGCAGCACTTCTCAGCACGGGTCTCCTACATTTAACATCAGAGTATCAGCACTTCTCAGCAAGGGTCTGCTTCATTTAATAGGTGAGTATCAGCATATCTCAACTCGGATCCAAAACATTTAAAAGCTCAGTATCAGCACTTCTCAGCAAGGGTCTGCTTCATTTAATAGGTGAGTATCAGCATATCTCTACTCGGATCCAAAACATTTAAAAGCTGAGTATCAGCACTTCTCACCACGGATCCACTACATTTAATAGCAGGATATCAGCATGGGTCCACTACATTTAATAGCTGAGCACCAGCACTTCTCAACAGGGGTCTGCTACATTTAGTAGCAGAGTATCAGCACTTCTCGACAGGGATCCGCTACATTGAATAGAAGAGTATCAGCACTTCTAAGCAGCAGTCGGATACATTAAATCACAGAGTTATCATCACTTCTCAGTGGGGGTCTACTACATTTAATAGCAGCACTTCTCAGCAGGGGTCTCCTACATTTAACAGCAGAGTATCAGCACTTCTCAGCAAGGGTCTGCTTCATTTAATAGGTGAGTATCAGCATATCTCAACTCGGATCCAAAACATTTAAAAGCAGAGTATCAGCACTTCTCACCACGGATCCACTACATTTATTATCTGAGTATTGGCACTTCTCAACAGGGATCTGCTACATTTAATAGCTGAGTATCAGCACTTCTCAGAAGGGGTTCACTACATATAATAGCTGAATATCAGCACTTCTCATTGGGGGTTTACTAATTCAACAGCTGAGAATCAGCACTTCCCAGTTGGGGTCTACTACATTTCATAGCAGAGTATCACCACTTCTCAGCTGGGGTTCCCCACATTTAATAGCAGAGTATTAGCACTTCTCACCTGGGGTTTGATAGATTTAATAGCTGAGTAATGGCACTTCTCAGCAGGGTTCAGCTACGTTTAATAGCAGAGTATTAGCACTACTCAGCAGGTATCCACTACATTTACTAGCTGAGTATCAGCACTTTTCATCCAGGATCTACTTCATTTAATAGCTGGGTTCAGCCCTTCTCAGCAGGGGTCTGCTACATTTAATAGCAGAGTATCAGCACTTCCCAGCTGGGGTCTGCTACATTTAATAACACAGTATAAGCACTACTCAGCAAGGGTCTACTACATTTAATAGCAGAGTTATGAAGCACTTCTCAGCAGGGGGCAACTACATTTAATAGTTGGATATCAGTACTTTTCAGCAAGGATCCACTCCATTTAATAGCTGAGTTAAACACTTCTCAGCTGCGGTCTGCTACATTTAATAACACAGTATCAGCACTACTCAGCAGAGGCCAACTACTTTTAATAGCTGAGTATCAGCACTTCTCAACATTTAATAAATGCACTTCTCAGAAGGGGTTAGCTACATTTAATAGCAGAGTATCAGCACTTCTCAGCAGGGGCCTGCTCCATTTAATAGCTGAGTATCAGCCCTTCTCAGCAGAGGTCTGCTAAATTTAATAGCTGAGTATATTAGCACTTGCATAAAAAGCACTGGGAGTCCCGCAGCCTGTGTAGCCGCCAACGATCACTAGTACCTCACCTAACCAACAAGTGAGCAAGCCGTGCCGGATCCTTTCTCCACCGCACCGCTGGGGACTCAGTGTCCCGTGAACTCTTGCTTCGTAAAACGTGCGTAAAAAGCGCCGGCAGTCCCGCGGACTGTGAGGCCGCCGACGATCACTAGTACCTCACCTAACCAACAAGTGAGCAAGCCGTGTCGGATTCTATGTCAGGACCGGAGGCTCCGGTTATGCTTCTTATTTCTTTACTGAAGAAATCTCAGCAGCCAATCAGATAACAGTAAAAGAAAATAAACACTACAATACCCATGAAGACACACTGGGTATCACACGACAACCATAATGAATCCCCTATAAAAGGTCCATAAGAGAATACCATATCCTCTTTCTTTGCTGCTCCGCAGCCAGTCAAGTGCTTTACCTTTGTACTTACATTGCTTCATGCTTTACTTGCAGCACGTTTGCTGTCGCGTTATTGTTTGCACTGTTTGCTATTTGCCTCTTTGTTCGCCGTGTGGTGCTCGCAGCGCATTGCGCTTGTTTCGTTTTCGGGGTTCCGGTTCCCCGATTTGTTTTCTTTTTCTGGGAGCGTTTTGACACCTCCCCGGTTCGGGAGCTTCGCGCTCGCGCTTCTTTATTTATTGTGGAGTGGGAGTGCGGGGCTAGAGGACACGCGTATTGACATCGCGTAGTCCTCTTTCTAGTGCAATCAGGCGGTCATTACCGCGCATGCGCGGCGACCATTTTATTTGCTTTTCTGGCATTATTACCGGCTTTATGCATTTCAATTAGCGCGGGAGCAGCGCTGTTTATGCTCTTTGCCAACTGGCCTGTCGCAGCCCCAAATTTATGTCCAAATTTCACACATTACGAGTTTGGGCTGGATAATTGTGCATAGGCATTGCCTAGAGTGGAATTGGTTGAAGCTCTTGATGTGGTTGTCCAACACTCTGTAAATAAAGCGCTGGTTTGCGCTTTTGAGCCCTTAAAACGTGATCTGTGTTCGTATGCTGTACAACAGGGCTGGCTGCCTGCTTCTTCTGGTCGTTCTTCCTCGAACACTGCAAAGGTTGCGAATCCTCATAAATCTGACTTTGCACACAGATCTCTGCTCTACCTCTGGAGTAGCCATATTTCACCCCTCGTTAATGAGCATAGAAGACCTCCGATGGAAGGAATAATGGGAAGCGGTACAGATAGAAACATGGGTGTCTTGGGGCTGAGATTGGAAAACAGATTTGCCCCCTTGACAGACATAGAAGCATGTGTCTGACAACCCCCAGGTGGTAACGACCCTGTAGGGGGGTTGATACGTTCGGATGTTGACACTCAAGGGAGCGTAAAAACCCTTTGATACCCAGATAAGGGCTCATAATGAATGCATTAGGTTAGCTTCATGGAATGTGGCTGGTATCGGCCCAAAGCTACGCAACCCATATTGTCAAGCACAATGGCAAACCCAAGACATTGTATGCCTACAGGAAACATGGGCTACGGATTATGGGGCAGATTTACAAGCCCCTTGCGCCTCATTTACGTCGCTGTTGTGTCACTTTTGTGACGCAGTGGCAGTGCAAATCCTGCGCCATGGTGCGGGGTACTTACAACGTGACGCATCTGGGAGATGCGTCACGTTGTAAAGCCCTGCGCCACATGTAGGCGTTCCAGGGCAGGTGGGGGCATTCCAGCGCAGGAATGCCTCCTAAAAGTGGCTGAGTGAAATCTACAAGATTTCACTCAGTCACTTTTAGGCCCATGCTGCGTCAAAACCCTGCGCCTGCCTGAAGCAGGCGTAAGGATTGACGCAGCATTAGCAATATTGGGCCCCCCCGACGCAACTCCAGCAATGCGCCACTTTTACGGCACATCTGTGCCGTTTTTGCCCCATGGTGGCGGAGCTGTGGCGCACAATAACTGGCGCATCCCTGCTGATATGCAGGGATGCGCTAGTTATTGTAAATATGCCCCTATGTTTTTATAAATGGTTACTGCTCGTTGTCAGTTAGAGCAAAAGGGGGCCTATTAACTCTAACCTCAAACACCTTACCAATAACAATAAAGAAGTTTGAATCCCCGAGCACACAATTTCATGTGCTCCTGGTAGAGGGTGATAGTGATTGTGCATGGCTCCGAATAAATTATTATAAAAACAAATTTGGGGGGAATATGTACTTAGTGGTCGCTGAACTGGATAGGGCGATAGATAAACTTGCTAGGAATGCCAGCAATGGAGTACCTGGTATCATATGGGTGGGTGATTTTAATGCACACTTGTGTAAATATACATAAAATCATGTATGTGGTCTAGAAGATACATCAGGAAACCCTAGTCACCATTTTGTCCACAATTAATATGGAAATACTTTAAACAGGATGTTGATACACTAGGAATATGGCAATAGTTAATAAGCCAAATATACAAACAGGCAACTTAGAAAAAACGTGTTGCCCGAATGATCATGAAACCACTAATGATTTTTATATTAGTGTCTAACTCTTTTAGTGAAAAGGTTACCCATGTAGATAGTCTATTTACAAGTTTTAGCGATCACGCAATTTTATTTACTCAGCTGATCCTGGAGCTCAGGAAAGCGAGGAAGCCACGAAAAACACAGAACCCAATCTTGGCCGGAAAGAATGGATACCAATGAAAGTGGGCCCAAATCGACAAGTTGAAACTGATCCCAGCAATTATACCGAATATACTGGAGCAGATTCTTAATGGTCTCGACCTGGAGAGTCCCCCAGCCTCATTATTACCGCAGTTTGTAGAACTGCTGGGTAAAGTAAAACTGGCCCTTACTCGCTATAAAACAGCGGATAAACCTATATTAAATGGATGGCTCGATTCCCCTTGTACAAAATCCCAAAAAGGTCTTCACAAAGCCCTGGAAAATCAGCCTGGGAATGTAGTCCTAATAAGGTCACTAGGCAGGGATCACAAAATAGCAAGGAAGGAAAGAGAAGGGGACATGAGGGAGGAGGCCTGGGCTGAACTTGAATGTGCAGCCAGTACGGGAAGTAGGAGAGGCTTCTGGAAGGTAATTAAAGCCCCTTTCTTTAAAAACCCCAAGCATCCCACGCTGGACACCCATGTAGGTGAAGAAGCATGGGTGGCCTATTTCAAACACATCTTTGCCTCCAGTATGCTCCCATCGATACCTCCTACCAATATAGATACTGAAACGGTGGATAATTGATCTTTTTCACTGATAGAAGTAAGAAGAGGGCTGGCTGCCAGGAGTGCCGGGAAGGCTCCGGACCCTGATGGGGTCCCGATAGACTTCTTTCAGGAAAATCAAGATCTGTGGGCCCCTTTAATAGCTAATGTCTTCAACAGTATAACTAAAGTTGGCCCCCTGCCTTCGTGGAAGACCAGTGTAATTGTCCCTATACATAAAAAAGGGGATGGGCAAAATCTGCAGAATTATAGGCCAGTTTCTTGGCTGGACACGACTGCTTTTATATGGGGTGGAAGAGTGGGCGCAAGAGAAGAACATCTTAATGCAGGCGCAGTATGGGTTCCAAAGAGGCAAGGGTACAATAGACCAGTGTTTGAAACTATCTTTATCTATACACAAATATACTAGAGCGAAGGGTGGTAGGATCTATATGGGCTTTTTGGACCAATTGGCAGCATTTGACTGCGTGAGCCACTCTAAACTATGGTATATAATGGAGTTGATGGGGATTGACACTGCTATAATTAACTTTATTGGCCCACTATATTCCCATGCCACTGCTAGTGTTCGCTATGGCAAAAATTGAGAATGTAACCGTCTCTTCAAGATTGCCAGGGGAGTTAGGCAGGGGTGTGACCTTGCCCCTTTTCTATTTTCCATCTATACAAATGGGGTTGAGGCAGCCCTTTTGGACTCATCCCCGGATGTCCTTGTGTTCGACACCCTCTCTTTACCTATATTGGCTTATACTGACGATGTGGTATTGATTGCCAGAACGGGGGTAGCCCTCCAACGCCTAATAAAAACATATGCGTCTTTTATGGCATCACTGGATTTGAGGGTTAACAAAGCGAAATCTTTTGTCCTCATAGCAGGGGCTGGTAGTCGCGAAAGAGTACCCTACTTTCACATGGATTCACGTAAAATAAAAGTGGTAGATACCTTTCTCTACCTGGGGGATCTGTTTGATAAAAATCAAGTTTGGTCAACTCTGGTGGCAGGTAGGGCCTTAGGTATGGAGAGGAGTTTAGCAGCCATCAAGCCTTTTGCAAAGGAGCTGGGCGCACGACCTTTAGAGCCAATAAAAAAGATTTACCAGGCTAAGACCAAGTCAGCTGTTACCTATGGGGCAGGTGTTTGAGGTATGGCCTCTCTAGACTAACTTCAGAATTTTGAAGATAGATTTTTGAAGAGCTTAGTTTCCCTTCCCCCATCCAACTCAAACTATATTTTACATATAAAATTGGGATCCGTTTACATGTCAGATACCATTAGATGAGCTCCGATTTTATTGTGGTTTTCTATTTGGCGTAGGGACAAGGTAAACCTAACGCAAATTATAATAGAAAATTGTTTAAAACTAGATAATAAGCATAAGATTAGATGGCTGAGGTATGTAGAGTCAACTTGGACCGCTCTTGGGCTAATAGAATTATTTAAGGACCCAATTACGTGTAGGAAGATTTCGAAACAGAAATTAATTGATACTTTTATATCTAGGGCACACTATAACCGATTGCAAAGGAATCATGCTCAACAGTCAGTCCTTGTATACCAGCTGACCCCGCCCATGATAGAGGGTGGGGGGGTATTCTCATTTAGTGAGTACTAGTTTAGCTCAGCACAGTTAGATCCTATTGAGGTTCCGTATGGACCTAATTCCTTTGATGCTGGGATATCCAGTGAGGAAATTTAAGCACTCTGCACTAACTCTGTGCCCATGTGATAACCAATCATCCCAGTCCGACCTACACATAGTCCTGTTTTGTGGGTTTTATAAAAAAGAAAGAGAAAATGTTATCCTTGCCATTTTAAGGCGCCTCAATTTTAGACAATGTCGTGGGGCTTGTGTAAGGCGGAGAAAACTGAGGGGACTGCAGACTGTATGGCGCTTAACAGAGTACAACCAAGCTGCAGGCCACGGGCGATCATATATGCCACGTATGTGGCCCACAAATTATGTCTAAGACGTTTTTTCAAAGGTTCCAGCGACATTTTACTTTACTTATAATTTTATAGTATGAATGTTTGTGAATTATATAGGCAACTTCAGCTAGCACATGGGTACATTTTAAGAAGCAGCTATGAATTGGATTATTGTGTTTATTATTGATCTTTTTATCTGTGCTTTTATGATTTGTATTTTAATGACTCGAATAAAGAATTAAGGGGCATATCATCAAGGACCGGCGATAATTATCGCTAAGCGCACTTAGCGCTAGGATAATTATCGCCAGCTAGCGTGGATTTTTATCACTGAGATAGCGTGCTATTAGCAACGCTTATCTCAAAAGCGATAAAAATCCTAGCGCTAACTGCCAAACGTGAGATTATCGCTGGAAACCCAGCGATAATCTCACAAAGTTTGGCGTTAGCTTGATGATAGGGCCTCACATACTTAGCCATGATATCCTCCTTCCATAGGATATCATGGCTAAATCAGTCCTGAAGCAGGCGTAAGGAAAGTAGCGATAACAGGGGTTATCGCTACTTTTCCTGCCGCTATGCTTCATTGCGTGGGGCTTCATGATAGGAGAAATGTCGCTTAGCGACATTTCTCCAGTCATGTCAGAGCAGGAACGCCCACTTTGCATCTCATTAGAGATGCAAAGCTGGGCATTCAGAATTCAGGCGCTAAGGTAAGGTTTCACGCGATAGCGTGACCTTGCTGATTAGGTGATAAAATTATCGCCCGAAAACGGACGCAAAAGGGGCGATAATTTCTTATCGCCTCGTTGCTGATATGCCCCTTATTGATTGAGAATAGCAATTTTCCCTCATAATCGGAGAACTCCTGCGATTCCCGCAATTTTAAGAAATCCTGCAGCAAACAAACAAACCAAAGAAACGGTCTCTCCCGTATGGCTTTCTTCATTTTTCTTGCCTCCTTATGCAATAAAAACGCTGCCATGGTCCACTAGAGAGGGAGAAAAGTAAATAAACGCCACAGAGTGGCTCACTCCTCGGTTTTCGGTCTGGAGCTGTAGTTTGGTACTGAACCCTCCCAGTCGGCCTCCCACCACCAGGGACGTCCTGACTGGCACGGATTACTACAGCAAGTCTTGTTACGGGGTTGGCAAGGGTGGCATGGCCAGAAATGCCCTCTCATTTACCCCCTTTCCCCTTGCTGGCTCAGCCTCCCCACAATGTGAAATGATGAAAGGCAAAGAACTCGAGGCTGGTCTTTTAAAAAAAAATAAAAAATTTCAATCCTGCAGTATATCTCGTGACTGGGCAAGTTAAAATGCACACGCAGAATCCGAAACCGCCATCAATTGTTTATTAAGCGAGGTGAAGCGGCCTGACCTTTCAACTAGGGAAAAAGGTTTGAACCATAGCATCAGTTCATTATCTTGTAATTCTGGCAAAATCACTTCATCTCTCTGTGCCTAAAAAAAAAAAAAATGAAACCTGACCTTGTGTTATGTCATCTTGTGCTCATGTCCAGCGCTCTAGTGCACTGGGAGCGAGTGGGCGCTATATAAAACTGGATTAAGGGGTATATTTACAAGAACATGTGATAACTACCGCAAGAGTAGCTTAACGCAACTCTCAACATCGCTGCCTATCCCGGGAAAATTACGCCGTGCCAACCAAGTATTCACAACGCGGCGGTAGCATGTGACAGTCACCAGATAACGCGTCAAATGGCTGTGCAAAAATCAACGCCACGCTGCAAAACTGCGAAGCGCGAACGCAAAAGATCATGCGATGAGGCCAATCGCGGTACAAAAAGTTGCGAAAACCAGCCACAGACCTGACCCAGCGCAGAGGCCAACGCTGGGATGGGGACGGCCGAGGAGAAGAGGGAGAGGAAGACGGGGTGCAGTCCGCGGCAAAACAAGATCAGCGTCACGGAGGTGACAGAACACTACCATCAACTGACCCACAAGTAGACCACCTGGAATGCAGTCGGAGTGCCGAGGAGGCCAATCGAGGAGGCCAAGAGGCGCAGGCATGATGTGACAACCTAAACCAGGCCCATACCCAATGCCAACAGGAAGGCTTGAACGGCAACAGGAGGTGGCAGTCCTGCGCCACAGGAGGAGCTGGAGGAAACCGAGGCCACAGTCACCATTGTGGAGACTGTGCAAGGAGTAGGGAGTACGGACACAGCTCGAGAGGACCTGACACAACATCAACAGGGTGAGTAATGACCAGGGACTGGGGGGACGGGGGGAGATGGGCACAGTGGCACACATGCACAATGAGGTGTAGCACACTGCACACCCACAATTACCCAGGATCATGTCCCTGATCCCCTTGGCACACTGCAGCACACACACATAGCAAGAACAGCACACTCACATTGACGACAACGTGGTACAATGCGCAAAGCCGACATCACAGAACAGAGGACACAACTGGCTCCGCACATGCACAGAAACATGCCTACTACATCTGACAGAGCTGGAAACTGTGAAATGGAAATGTACGGTTACGACCTCACATCCATCATGTAGTCCAAATGTGCACTGTCCCGCAGAAGAATCCAGCACCTCCCAAACAGTCACAATGTACATTGTCATACAGTCTGCATGTAAACCAGTACAATGCGCCAACATACATGTCAACACAATGTCAACATGCATCTCCCCTTCACATTGCAGAGGAGCACACAACACCTCCAGCAGAGCACAGAAGACAACACATCTGTGATGCCGGAAAGAACCACCACACCTTCGACACCGACGCCCTACAACAGCCCATGGATATCCCACGCAACCCACCACCAGGACCCGGGCAGTCAAGCTACTTAGAAGAGAACACAGAGCCTGCAACAGACCACACAGCAGGAAGCACCCGCAAGCACAACCGGCTCACGACACTTCACCCACCCACACATGGCACCCCAATGCCATGTGTCAGCACGCCAAAAGAAGGTGGCCCAACAGGTGTGGGTGGGCTCCGAACCCAGGGAAGGCGAACTAGATCACATACGTTGGTATCTATTACCTTTCAGGGACCACCTACACCCCACAAAGGAGAGCCACACTGCCATAGAAACACATGCAGAGGCACAGTCACAGTACACAACCACGCCCAGGGGCCCGCATATATCAGTCACACACCCCCATTGGCTCTGCGTACGACGGCCCAGGCAACTTCCCTTACGAACTGAGTGGGTGACGACAAAGCTACATGTCCAAGCTCAAACGTGATGCCTGCGGTGGCATGCCTGCATTCTCTGTACACAACACAAGGTAATGTCGTAGGGCCCTGGGCCCCCATGCATACAACAAGACCACAGGGACACACGCAGACATTATGTTGAACTGGCTACGGGCATGTGCACCCGGCCCCTTTATTGGCAGGGCCACATGTACAGTGACGCCTGTACTGGATGTGTGTGGGGTGGGTGCAAGCCAGCCCTCAGGGAGTTGGTTCTGGCAACAAATACAAAAGTTAACACAATGAATACGTAAATAGACAACACCAGCATCACAGGGACAACTGCGGAGCATCATGGAGGTAGCCTGAGCAAGTCCAAAGGGCACACAATGAGCAAACAGAAGTGCCCGTGAGTTGCAGCGCACTGAGATCTGGGCACTACAGCTGAGCGCGCACATGTGAAGAAAAAGTCTCGGATTCAGTCCCTTCGAGATATTCCTGATGCATCAACGTCCCAGGTCTCCCACACTGCTTGAGGTGGCATCGCTGCGCAACCTCTCCACAGCACAAAACTCAATCAGTTATGGACAATGGCTAGCAGGGTATCAGTCTGATGATGGCATCCACGACAGGTGTGAGCAGCTCCGTAAGTCTGTCAGGACCACTGTTTCGAATCTGGCAGATGGCGGTTGGAGGTGGTCCTGGCGGTGGTGGTGTGTGCCTCCTGCGGTGATGCGACATCCGGGCCGGTCAGGACTCGATTTGGTGTGTGAGCCCTGGTGGACCGCAGTTGAGGCTGGGGGTAGCGGATAGAGCAGGGCCACAGACACCACATGGCGTTGATGACCCTAAGGCCATCGCCTCAGAGGCCATCCAATATCTCAAAAGAAGGGGTCCTGGACCTGACCAGCACAGAGTTAGTGGCCCTGGATGCACAGCGGCTGGCACAGGCACCCTGCCACGGGACGGTGACTTCCAGTGCACTGAGGTAGGTCCACGCGCTGGTCCTCATCGATGTCGAAGGTGAATGTGGTGGAGTCTTGCGGGGGACAGAGGAAGGTGTCCTCCAGGGCATGATGCGGAAGGTCTGATGTTGTCCGGAAGCAGCAAATGGTGGAGTGGGAAGTGCCAGCCTCGTTTTCCCCACAAATTTGGTATCAGCTACATGAGAATGAAAACTAGCCCCTAGTCCATAGACTCAGACGCCACAAATGTACGACCAGAGAGTTTCCATGAATGTCGGGGAACAGACTTAGTGGCGCCGGTGCTGAGAGGGGATGCAGTCTGCGATTATGCCGGTACACTGATATGAACTCCGCCATCGCTAAATCAAGACTCTGTGACCTACTGGACCGCACTGTAGGCTGGAGGCAGCGGTCAGCAGTGGCCCACACCCACCTATCGTTGGCTCGCAATGCACAGAGGTAGTGACACCAGGGCAGTTGTCGGTAGTGTTCGATCACCTCCGTAATGATGATCCTATTCCCTCCGGATTGCAACGCGTCATCCTCTTATGCCTCGCCTTGCGTGCGATGATATGTATTCTGCCTTTGAATAACTGATGTTCAGTTCCAATTCTGTGACCTACTCTTGCACAGCGTTGGCTAAAGTCAGTAGTCCGCGTAGGCCCACAGACACATGTGGTTGTAATGCTATGCACAGACTTGGTGGCACCACATCAAAGCGAGTATAGTGACATGAACTCTGCCTTAAATAATGTTCACTGCCATGGTGTAATCAAGACATAGTTCCAAATGTGTGACCTACTTGACCGTGGTGTAAGCCGGAGTCGGCAGTAGAGTACGTCAACGAGAAAGGAGTAAAGCGGGCCTGTGTCGTGGAGGCTGTGATGGTCTGAGAGGCTGTCAAGGTCATGGGCCTCGGGTTTGGAGCTTGCGCCGGCACATGGTGGGCCCTCCTTGACACACGCCGGTGTCGGAAGGTGATCAGAGTGGCATGGCTGCGAAGGGGCGGGCCTGACGGGTTCGAGGTCCAGCGGGCCGGGTTACTGCAGGCGCACAGGATCCCAGGCAACTCTGGTCACGAGAACGGTGTCGGCCTCATGGCATGGTGAGAGTCGCTGCCCTGGCGAAGATGTTGGGCTTTCCAGAAGAGGACCACGCCCAGGGCTACATGCTTTTTATTCACACCCCTATGCTGGCCTGGCATACGCTGGGCCATCCCACTCCACTCACGCTTACAGGGGGGGACGTAACAGGCAACTTTTCTGCAAACTCACCCACTGGCTGGGGTGACATGGTTGCGTCCACTGTCCACTATAGTCCATACACCAGAGGTGTATGTCACCATGGATATGGGTGTGTTCAGCATACTGCGGTCTGTCCAGTACATCTCCGCCACTCTTCGCATTGTGTACTTTCCCAATCATGGTTCTCCTGCATCCTTCACACATGCCTGGTTCCCACCTCTCCCCACATTGGACTAGTGTGTGGCTGAGGTGCCATGCCGTTGATGGATCATGTTCACGGCTTTCCCAGGTTACCATTGTGAGTTGTTCTGTCGTGTCTGGTGGGTGGGCATGTTGTTTTGCATGTTGGTTGTGATTTTGTGATGTGCGCATTAGCAGGGTTGTGAGTTGCATTGTTGTGGAGTTGAGGTGAGTGGGGTGTTCATTTGGAACTTGCCAAGGGGCTGTGCATTTCCCTTGGTGCCATCCTGGGAACGCTGGTTGCTGCTGGACTGTCGGAGGATGAAGGGATCATGCACACTGGCTGGGTATTTGGAGGCAAGATTAGTGGAGGTTTGACGGTGTTCGGATGTTGCCTGCACATTGATGTGAGACGTGTGCTTTCTGTTGCGGTGATTGCTGTGTCACCAGGGGGCACAGGTATGACATGTGTGCTGTGGATTGCCCCAACATGTGCGTGCAGCCAGCTATGGTGTATGGTCCTTGCTTGGTCTCCAGCGGATCCTGCGCATTGTGTTGGACGTATACGGACGGGGGTACCAGGCTGATGGTGATGTCCAGGACAGGTGTGAGGGACTTGGATGTGGCTGGCTGTGAGACTCATCCGACTCTTGCGGGTGTTGGTTAGGGGGTACCAGGGGCCAACAGGTGCAGCACAGCCAGCAGCTTTGTGTTGGGTGGGTTGTTGGTTGTCTGCTGTCTTGTTGCCGTTGGCCTGTTGGGCAATGTTGGTCAGGATGCGTAGGATGGTTGTCCTTTTGTGCCTGTAGTGGGCAATGACATTGTCAGGTGTTGGGTCTATGAGGCTGGTGCATTTCCTGAGGGTCCGCTGTCTTTGTCTGCGCAGCCTCTGTGGTGGTCTGGGGGTGGGGGGTTCCGGGTGGGTGTTGGGGTCCTGGGGTGGTGGCGGTGGGTGTTGGGGCCCTCCTGGGTGTCCGGGCCGCATGACCAGTGGTCCCGTGGCATCTGTTGCCCTTCCGATGTAGCTGTGGGCTGGGCTCCATTTTGTGGTGCAGGCTGTGGTCCGACTTTGCACCAGGTCAGAGCAGGTGTTATTTTTCTGCTGCTAATGCGCCTTATCACCTGTTTTGTGTTCTTATTGCAGTTCTGGCTTGTCGTTGTGTAGAGTGGTGTTGACGCAGCTTTTTGCGCGGGAACGCCTACTCTGCATATCATTAGCGATAGTTGGGGGGGGGTCTTCTGTGGTGACGTTTTTTGCAGCTGCTATCGCAGGTAAACTGGTGCTGTGGGCTGTTAACACCAGCTTGTGATTGGGGCGATAAGTTTATCGGAACTTTGGCTGAGATAAAGTGCTGTTAACTCGGCTAGAGTTCCTTGTGAATATCCTCCTAAGTGTCTTCTGGTGCTCATCCTCAGTCATGGTCCAGAGCAGGGGCAGTGTGTGCTAGCCTGGCACAGTGAAAGACAGGGGCATCTCTGAAAGGTGGGCTAGGGGCCACCCAGGGTGCTCGCCATCCTTGAATGTGCGCAGGGGTGGGAGAGCCATGAAGGACTTAACCTGCACAAGTGTGAGAGAGGCAGGAAACGAGGGTGGTGAAAGAACAGCTCTCACACATTGGAATCAAGACCAGCCTGCTTGGTACTCTGCAGCAGCATCAGAGGACTTCCACGAATACCCCCATTTATTTATTAATTTATTGCTGTGGTTTTCTTCCTTCCCTCCCTTTCTTCAGCACAAACCTGGCCGGCAGCGTGGAAGTACCGAACAGCAGAGCCAGAGAACCCCACAGGAAGTGGCGGGAGGTTAAGTGCTCTGCCCAGGATCACAGGGTGTTGAGTCAAGATGGGCGCCTGGCTCTCTAAGTCCCAGAGTCTGCAGCACTAGCCTCCAGGCCACAACTCCATCCCGCATGGTCACTCATCCATCCATGTTCTTCACCCTATGAAGGGGCGGCCCCAGTGACGTGCCCTGTTGTGCTCTGTGATTCTACAGCTTCACACAGCATCCTGCACCCAAACACGTGAGTGATGTGTCACAAAGTCTACACCACATCCATCCCCATCGGTGGACCCAGCTGGAAGAAGGCCTGGCCCTGCTTCTCCACCACCTCATCTTTGCTGTTAGAACTGAAGCAGAAATCTAGGGGAACCTGTAGGTCGCCCCAGAGGTGGGCGAGCCAACAACTGAGCCGGGAGAGCTGAGCTAGTGAACCGGCCTGGCTGTGCTCGCCCATTCACAAGCAGAGCAGTGAAGACATGTAAATCACACAGCACACATCACATACAAATACACTGATGTCTGTTCAAAATTCAAAAAAGTGTATTTCTTTAACGTGCTGAAGCATTTCATCTTGAGGCATAACATTATATCACTGCATTGAGATGAATTTATTAAAAATGAGTTTTTAAACATGAACTTCGAAACATTGCGACCTCCCCGCCCTGGTGACAATGCCAATTAGTGAGCGAAGAAGCAGATGGAGAAACATTAACAGCTATTAAATCAAGCAGAGGACAGGTTTTTATGCAGCACACATCCGGCAATCAGATATTATAAGTTGTTCTCATATGTGATAGGAAAGAAAAATGAGGTTCTGTGAAATAAAGTATTTGCTTAGTGTTAGATCTGGGGGTCTCTAGTAGGAAGAGGTAGGTACCTTTGTCCAAATAGGGACCCTTACTAGTCAGGGGGCGAACACACTGTTGATAACCCCTGCTCACCCCCTTGGTAGCTTGGCACGTGCAGACAGGCTTATCCCCAAGGCAATGTGTAAAGTATTTGTACCAACACTCACAGTAACACAGTGAAACACCACAAATGGACGCCACACAAGTTATTTATAAAAATATAAATCACTTTATCTTGATTAGGCAGAGTCAAAACGACATAAATCCAACATACAAAAAAATAGACTTTCTTCTTCAGCAAAGTTTCTTTGAAATGTCTGTTGCAAAAACGTACTTGTAATAATAACGGAATCGGTTGAGTCTCTATGACTGTGTGATTCTTGCTCCTAGCGTAGGAAGAGTCACTTTAAAAATGGTGCCCTTCACAATAACGCTCCTTGCGTAGAGAGAGTCACTTTAAAAATGGTGCCCTTCACAATAAACGCCCCCGCTGTACTCGTAGCACGGAAAGTGCTATCTTAGTTTGCTCAATTACACTGTTTGAGATCACCCCCTCTCAATGCGTGAGCGCACGCCAGTCAACCCGATGTTTACAAGCCCTGATGCGGCCATTACGTGATGAGCAAAAAGTGGGGCTGGTCCGTCCGCGCTGATCTCCGGCGAGGCAGCTCTCTCCATTGCGGCGCTCCCCAGCCTCCGGTACGGCTCCGCCCTCGATGACGAGCGTGAGGAAGCCCCGGTTGCTAGAGGACGCCTCGCACTGTACAGGAATCGACATGGTTCTGCTTGGATGAGCCTCCTCGTTGCTGGGCAACCCTCGACGCTGGGACCAATCCCAGCGCAGCTCTGCGATGACGCTTCACGGACTCTGGGCCAGCGGCGGAGAATGGTGGCAGGGTGTTCTCGCGGCTCCTCTCCTCGGCGAACCCGGCCTCGGGCATACAGCTCGAGGTGCGGCGATGATGACCAAGGACACAAATGGCGTTTCTGGCAATCGGGGGCCAGTGGTGAAGCGATACCGGCCCTCAGTGCTTTGTCTTGATCACGGGCCGGCGGCGGTGACGCACGCAGCGCTCTCAGTACTCGGAGAGAGCAGACAAGCGTGCCAACAAGCTGGGCTTCACAGCAACACCAACAATGCCCTGGGGGTACACAAATAACCCCAGGGACAGCAGGGACAGCGGAGCACGATGTAGGGCGAGTTGTAGAAGTCCTTGGTAAACTTTTGTATCCCTGAGTTTCAACAGGAGGCCAGCTCTTCTCAGGCCCTTGGAGACAGGTGTACTTCACAGGGGGCAAAGCACACAGCGCAGCTCCTCTTCAAGCAAGGGGGACACAGCACACAGCAGAAAGTCCCTTAGTCCTCTTCCTCAGCAATAACAGCAACTGCAGGTCAGCTCCCAGACACTCAGCAATGGCAGCACGTTTCCTCAGTCTTCCTGGCTGTTTTTCTTTGGCAGGGATTCCTTCTTGATAACAAAGGTTTTCCTAATCTCAACTCTAGGGGTTTCAGCTCAGATATTTATACCCCAAAAGTCTTTGTTCTTCATGTGTGAGGGGTCCTGGACCCAGCCCAAACCAGTTCTGGGTGCACTCTGCCAGTGCACATCTTCTTCCTTTGTGAGTGTGGGCCAGGGCCACCAGACGCACCGCAGGAGGTGGAGCCAGCATTGTGGAAGGCAGGCAGAGCCCTACTCAGACCCAGGTGTTACTCCTCCCTACCACTCTACATGCAGATGGGTCTATTCAGCCTAGTGCTGACTCACCCAGCCTCCTGGAGCCACCCCAGCCCCTGTCACTCACAAACCAGACAGTCAATTCCCAAACAGGCAGAGGCACACAGAAAGGTTGAACAAGAAAATAGCCACTTTCTAAAAGTGCTATTTCCAAACACTGAATTTAAAAACCATCCTCCCTAAAAGATGTGTTAATAAATTCTGAGTTCAGGGATACCAGATTCCAAATTTCAATCTTGCTGCTATGGGAAGATATGCAGGTAAACATGTTACACAGCATTCCCCTTTCTGTCCTAGGGGCAAGATAGCCTTTCAATAGTGAAAAACAAAATTGGCAGTATTTCACTATCATGTCCTACCTTTCACATACACTGCACCCTGCCCAGGGGGGTACCTTAGGCCTACCATAGGGGTGTCCAATGTTTAAGAAAAGGGAAGGGTCAGGCCTGGCAATTGGGTACACTGGCCAGGAGAACATGGCAGTTAACAAACTGCGCACAGGCACTGCAGTGGCAGGCCTGAGACACCATTTTAGGGCTACTCGTGTGGGTGGCACAATCCGTGCTGCAGGCCCACTAGTAGCATTTGAATCACCAGCCCTGGCACACTCAGTGCACTTTACTAGGGACCTACTGGTAAAACAAATATGCCAATCATGGATAGCCAATCACAATAACAATTTCCCTAGGGAGCACTTGCACTTTGGCACTGATCGGCAGTGGCAAAGTGCCCAAAGCATCTAAACCAGCAAAAACTAAACCAGCACAGCATCAAAAATACAGGACATAGAGGCAAAAAAGTCAGGGGACACCACGCCAAGGATGCCAGGTCTAACACTTAGGATCACACAATTTGGACAAGCGCAGTAGCCAGAATTGATCACGGATTTTCAGGTTTCAAACTCTGCAATTCAGCCACTAGGTGAGTACCTATTTCTCATATCAAAGGCTAATGGCTTGTCTTTAAATCTTGATATATGAGGTTAAAGGGTATGTGGCAGACAGAAGCCACATGTTTTTTTTTGCAGTTATTCGTAGCCTGGACTTGTCCCAAGGATATATGAGCACTTCACACATGACCCAGACTACTTCATTCATTTTCAGCAATGACAGGGTTACTCCATCACAAATGTGAGTGATATCTCGTCCACCAAATTACAATTCCGTTATATCCTATGGAACTTGTAATACGACGGACGGGATATTCATCAAATGTGTGAAAGAGTATTCCATCGGCCAAGATCGTAAGCAGCCCTAAGTGATTTTCCTTTGATTCACAGGATGTTAGTCGACCAAGGCTCGGTTTTTAACCTGGTTTCCAACATGGCTGGGCCGGCAGCTCTAACCGCCTGGCCACATCCCCTCCAGCGAACACTCGGCTCGTTGTGGGCTTGAGGTTCCAAAAGCACATTTAGCTGAGCCACAGCCAGGCATCTGGCTTGAGTTTCAGTGACCCACTCACCTCCAGGATACCGTGCTTGCTGTTTTGTTATTATTACCTACGCAACATATCTCTAAGTCGCGCTGCAACATGCTGCGTAGATGAACCCCAACACCAGTCCAGCCTCTGGGCCTGATTTAGATCTCAGCAGACGGGTTACTCCGTCACAGCGGTGACGGGTATCCCGTCCACCAAAAAATAAATCTCATTATATCCCATTGGGATATATATTTAGGCGGATGGGATATCCGTCACCGCTGTGACGGAGTAACCCGTCCACCGAGCCCTAAATCCGGCCCTTTGTTAGCTCCTCTGCACACTGTATTCTGTGGGCAGGTGATGAACTTCGTGCCCAGGGGTTTTAGTGTTTTATTTGTGATGTCACTCTCATTCTCTGACAGGGGTCATATTTTTTTAATTCCCAGCCTGTGCCTGTTGACTTCAAACTGCATCTTTCTCTAGCTCCCAGTGAGGCTCTAAACAGCTTCTGAAATTGCCCGAGGAAGGTGTTCAGCACAGTGTTTGGTAGCATTGATCGAGGACTGACGCACTCTTTTAACACTCTCTTTGCTATCCTGAAGGAACGCCATCCGTAATGCCCAGCACAAGCCAACATTCTCTACATCTTTAAAAGAGAACAAGCTGTTATGGTATATTCAGAGCCACTAAAATTATGCGATTCTGCGGCCGCATTGTTTTTCGCATATTTGTGGATTTGCTGCATTTTCCACATTATCCACCATCTGCTGCATAATTTGCAGATGTTAACAATAAAATTGTTTCTAACTCAAACAGATCAAAAGTTACTACAAATGTGGCAAAGCACACTGATGTGGCACGGAAGGCACTTTGCAAAGGATAACTGTTCAACTTTCAGTTGCATATTGCCGTATTTGGGTCTTAAACTAGTACTCATAGGGTGAAACCTTTGTCCAGACAGTGTTAATATGTTCAAATATGACTAAATATTGAACTGATACTACCACAAAATGTGCAGCATAATTTGCATGTTTGTGTCGCATAATTTAGCAAACCCTGCCATATAATTTGGACCTCCCTTGAGGCCTTATTGGAGTGGTCCTGTGTGTAACTATTTTTGTTCTAAAATTAGCTAATGTGTAGTGGGGGGGGGGGGGGGGGATGTTCTGATCAGGAGAGGAATAAAAGGTCAGAAGAGCAGACAGGCACGGGGAGTCGTGGTACCATGGTGCTTATCTTCAGGTGTGGACTCAGGAAGCCCACCGATCAGCCCACTTCAGCCCTCACGGGACGTAGAGGCTGCAGTTTCAACACACACAGTGCTCGTTCCTAAAAAGCTGGCTGACTCAAGGTGTGCTAGTGAGCACCCGGCAGCTATTTAGGTTTTTCAAATGCGCAAATTGCAAAATGTGATTCGGTCACGCAAAATGTGATTCGGTCACATATTACCGGATCACAATGTGCATTTGCGATTCAGTATTTGGAAGGGGAGTGTTTTGGTCGTCCATTCCAAATACCGAATCAGTACATTTAGAAAGTGGTGGAAAACCATTTGCAATTTGTAAGGGGGCCCTTGGGACCAGAGCCGGACTGGGAACCAAAACCGGCCCTGGCAAAGTGGTAGAACGGCCCCCCCCTGGGGCTTGGGGGTGCCGCCGAGCTCTTTGCCAGGGCCGGTTTTCAGCCGAGTTTGTTACAGCGCCGATTTTGCAGGTTTGCTGCAAAAACAGCCTTGTAACAAAAACGGCCCCCAGGGGCCCAAAACCGGCCCCCACCCGTGCGGCACACCAGGGGATTGCCCGGTGCCCGCTACCACCAGTCCGGCCCTGCTTGGGGCCCCTTCCCCTTTGAGAATGTTGAAAAATATATTTTATAAGACCAGACATTGGTCCGACGGGCCAATGCCTACTCCTAAAAAATTAAAATTGAAAGTTTCATTTTTTTCTTTTTAAATGCATCCGGAGCAGGCCGCCAACCCTGCGGCGGCTGTGATTCCTAATGGGCTGCAAATGAAGGAATGAACATTTCATAAATGTAGAAAGCTGATAACCAAATAGCGAGTTGGAAAAAAATGTCTATTTGTTATGTTATGTTATGTTAATTTACTCTTAGTATAGCGCATATACAACGACAGGTCTCTTAGCGCTCTGGAAGAGAGAGAAACATATACAGAGAAGCGGACCAGATCTTTAGGTGGTAGAGGGCCTCAGGACTGTATTGAAAGCTTCTATGAAGAGAAGGGTTTTTAGTTTTTTTCGGAATGGTAAGAGTCTAGGTTCTTTCCGAATCGTTATTCTGAAGGTATGTATATCTGGTCCAAAGTGAGGAAAAAGTTGTTTCCGTTACAATTTGTGTCGATTTTTCCCCAGTCTAAAACACAGACAATTTCAATATTTTTAGCAGCCACAATCTCTGTGTGAATAAAAAAAACTTGTAAATCGGACAATTAGTAATGTGGGCCACATTTTTTTGCACTGGTCAGTCAGTGCAACGCTATTCCACTGTTCCTCTCAGTTCTTAATTTGAGCTGTTGATTTCCGGTGCTCGGCACCGCTACTTAACTGTCAATACCGGCGCTTGTGACAGTCTGCCACAAGGTGGCATCGTCGGTCTAATTTTGAGATGACCACTACACCAGTTAATTATTAATTCAATATATATTAAAAATGACTATTGCCTGCCGCCCAAGCCATTCTTATAGCTTTGAGGGCCCGAAATAGTCTGAATTGTCACGCTTGTAGGAGTGTGATAGTTGGTATGTTCGTACTGTCATTAGCAGCAAGGCAGGGGCAATCAGTGGCGGCTCCTCCACTAAGGCGGAGGAGCATCGCCCCACTGCTTTGCAGCAGTGAAATAAAGGAAACATAAAATGATAATTACTCAAGGTTATTTATTTTATGTTTCCTTCTGCTGCAGCTTTGCATGGCGGGTGGGGCTACTCTGATGACAGAGGAGCAGGGGAGGAGTGGTTTGCCCACTCCTTAGTGTACATGACTATTTTGCCGGACCTTTCGGGCCGACCAATCCGTCATGCGCACTTTGCATGTTCATATAAAAAAATAAAGAAGGGAGTGAAGAGATATATCAGTCATGGACTCAATCTCCTCTGTAAGTTATAAAAAACAAAAAGAGTCACTCAGAATTTACAAAATAAAGTGCTAACCTTCCAAAAAGTGACTAAACCCAAGTGAACCGTTTGGTTGCTAGCATGGGAAAGCAACAACGTTTTTTAAAATAACTCCCACCCACCAAAAGGCCCCTTGGTGGCATGCTTCATCATCCGGTTCTTCCCGCCCTGCTGCGGGACGAGGCGTGCTACGACCGACGAATACGTGGGAGCACTTTGGAGTGAAGTAAACTATGTGTATTGGTGTGAGAGTGGAAGGGTCAGGAATGAGTGATTTTAAAAAATTGGATGAAGAATAGAGGAAGCGCACTCGTTTTTTGTAAATCAAAGAAGTAATTCAGTTTGAGCAATATATGGGTGCAGACGAGTAGAACCCCCTGAGTAGGGATTGAATGTGGCGAAAGCACGTTCTGACCAAGAGCGTGTCACTCGAATTGCACTCCGGTGGAGAAATCAATCATACGATGGTAGATGTGATGATTATAAGTTTTATTCATGTAAATAATCCAAGTGAATTCATTAGGAAGGCGTTTCTTCAAACTTTAATGAGCAGTTCCCTCGCTGGTCGACATGTTTCGAAGCCTACCCCTAAGCTTCTTCTTCAGGAGCAAATACAATGATCCCTGTTACCACTCTAATGCCTAGTGCTGTTAGCCTATTAGGTGTTTCGGATTAATATACTTCTGTGCAAGACATTCGTTTGATACCTACTTGGTAATATTCTTTAATAGAATGAATATACAATTTCTTAATTTTGACACTATTATACGTTTCCTAATTGGACCCCATGAGCATCAACAGGGGAGGAGCGCTTGCAGTCGAACTGGTCAACGGAGCCACAGGCAGGCATTGTTCTATGGGTGAGAGAGATGCTTTGATGAATGTTTAACCTCAAGCACTCCTCCCCTCCAGTGTTGAAGACACCCTTTCACTGACAGCATTATAGCCAATGCTTCGACGTATCCCAGAGCAGGCTTTGGTTCTGCCCCTTGCTCATGATTGGATGCCTTTTTTGTCTATTTCAATTCCTTACTCCTCAGTCAATGGCTTTCCTCCCTATTCTTATTTGTTCCGCCCCTGAAGCATATAGGATTCACCCTCGTTTTTGGCCCAGTGTGTATCCTTACACTACTGGCTGTTTTAAACAAGCATTGGCATAGCCAATAGGTCTCGCCTTTGGAACCTTATAAGTGTTTAGTTATCCAGCACAATATCCTTGGTGCAACAACATCAACTGTTGCATGGCTAAACACTTCTAAGGTTCCAAAGGCGAGACCTATTCGCTATGCCAATGCTTGTTTTAAGCAAGTAGGGGAACAAAAGGAGGCTGGAAGCAGCAAAAGGGCACAGTGGGGGCCAAAGTAACAGGTGTGGGTGGAGGCAAGTTTTTAAAGCAGGTGGGTAGTGGATGCAAAATGCGGATGAGTGGGTAGAAGCAGCAGTGGGGGCAGGAGTGTGGGGAAGATTTTTAAAGGGGAAGGCAACACTGGGATGTGGGGCAGAAGCAACATGGTGGCATGAGTGAGGGGCAAAAGTAACATGGGGTGTTGGTGGAAGAGGCAATTTGGGAGGTGCCATTGGGGTGATCAAACGGACGAAAGACAGAAATGTGGAGCTGGCATGGTAAAAGGACACAGGGAGAAGGCTACACAAGGGGATTGAGGGTCAAGTACACAGACCGGAGGCAAGAACAGAGAGCCCAGCGGAGGGGTGAGAGTTTGGGGGGAGGGGGAGTACAGGAGGGAGATAGCTGGAAAACACATGCACTCTTTTAGAATGCTTGAAAAAAGTAGGTCACCGAAAAGCTGCAGGGGAAGATCTTAGTGCATCCATGCTCCAGGGAAGGACAACCAAAGGAGAGGAAGTGGAAGGAAAGCCAGCACTGATAACAAATATGAAGGAAGCAAATGAGTGACATTGAAGCCAGCCAATAGAAAGCAACACACGAGCTTTAAGCCCGCTGTAAGACACCAGTATGTCTAGCAACAGACAGCACATGAGCTGTCTTTGATGAAACCTAAACCAGTTTCAAGAATGTGGCTATTGAAGCGTGGAGGCCAAAGGGTTACCAAGTGAAACTTAAGAGTCCAGGGGTTGCAGTAGCTAGCCTATGGGTGGTTTAGCCATGATGTGCACAGTTTGAATTCATGGAGGGAGCAGTGATTTGTGTTGACAGAGAGAGAATGTTCGAGTGTTAGAAATGTCCATAGTTTATTTTTGTGGAATAACCACCTTGCTATTGTGACTGGCCAATACGTCACCTCTTAAGCATTTCAATGAAAAGTTCAAGTTGGACCCGCATTTTATTTTTGCAGGGTCCTCATTTCAATGCACACAGCCGGAAAGCTCTAAAACCCTGACAGATTACAGCCCCACGATCAATGCATTGTTTGTAAAGCGGCTTCCATTCCCAGATAGCGCCTTGCAGTCTTCCGGTGCAAGGAACTGGGACAGATCGTGTGTCTGCTCCAGAACCGAGAGTGTGCCAGGAGCGATGACGAGCACCACTGAATGTAAACAAGCTAGCACGTGAAAGATAAGCAGTTGAGAAGGGAACGGGCAGCAGCTGTTTTCAAGCACACTCGTGCTTGTGGCGGCATCCACCTTGCGGGAGCGAGCAGCGGCCAATTAGCATGCGCGCCACTGCTCACTCCCGCAAGGTGAATGCCGCCACAAGCACGAGTGTTTGCTTCCAAAAAGAGCAGAGCGATGGCTAAAGGTCTCCCTAAACAACACATGTGCGCTGCGTAAGCGAGACCTAAAAAATGTATATTTGTGAGTCACTGTCCATGGGAGCGCATGTCCTTCCCCTTTCTATATTGAGCGTTCTTTTCATGGTCTTTTCCTCTGCACCCCCTCCATCTTTCTCTCTCCTCACCCCTCAACTACCCCTAGTCAGCCCCTAGTTCCTTGTATCCCTCGCTTCCCCTTCCTCCACCACTAAGCACTTCTGCAGTTCCATGTCTCATTCCTTCTCCCCCACTTTTCTTCTGTTGACTACCGCTTCATTGGCTTTAAAGTTGCACTTGTAAAACTGAGCCACCAGCAGCAACCAGCCATCTTTGAAATTTATTTTCCATACACCCAACAACATGGTGGCCATCTTTCCACTATAGGAAATACCACTCCAAGATGGCCGGCTGCCTCTATTGGCTTTAGCATTGTACTCGTAAAATGGAGCCAATGTTGGCTGAGAAGCAACATAGCTGTTGGAAGGCGAACCCCGAGGAGTCGGTGAGACCACCAAGGGGGGGCCCTCGCACTGCACGAAGTAGCCGAGCGCTGCCGAGAAGTCTCCTGAGAGATCCTTCTCCTATCACGTACTAGCACAGTAACACCACCACACCGGACTCAAGGAGGTTGTCTCAAGACAAGCAATTCTTTATCATCAATAAAAGGTTACGAGTTCAATATTTACACGAAGGGATCGAGGGATCCACCAAAAGTCTCAATGTCTCTTTGGAAGGGTAGGGGTAGCGGGACAGTCTTTGGTAGGAATGTGGTACGAGGGTACCTGGGGCCCAGTTCTTATCCTCAAGCTGGAGGACCTCCGATCTCGGAGGGGTCGAGCCGCGACGGCGTCAGCAGGGCTCCGGCGTACAGTTCGTGGAGAGCCGCGATTCAATCAGCAGGGCTCTCAAGATGGTTTCTGCTCAGCTCGAGCCGCGACGTCGTCAGCAGGGCTCCGAGGGAGGTTTCAGCGAGGTTGGGCCGCGACGGCGTCAGCAGGGCTCCGATGTTCCAGGTGGTTCAGGAAAGGTTCACAAGAGGGAGCCGCGACGCAGTCAGCAGGGCTCGTGATGGTTCCGACAAGAGTTCTTCTCCGTAGGGTCAGCCGCGATTCGATCAGCAGGGCTCTGGACTCCGGGATACAACTGCCGAGCTGTGGTGGGGTCGCCCCAGATATAGGTCTGGAGCCCTTTGATGTCCGGACCCTTGCGCCCGAGGGGGCGGAGTGGCCGGGTGGAGGTGGCCAGACGCCCAGCAGGAGAGGCGCCAGGCCCAAGGGAGTTGCAGGGCGATCACACCTCGAGAGGGGAGGACAGTTGGGGGTCCCATCGATACTGTCCTCCGCCGGGGGCGATGAATGGTTCCTGCGGCACCCCCTGGCCAGTTCGTGGTGCCTCGATGTCGGGGCTTCGCTGGGGTCGAGGCCGGGTTGAGCGGGGTTCACGCCGGCTGGTGTACGGGGTGACGTAGATGCCAACAAGATGGCGGAGCCATGAGGAGCATGCGACCACGTGCAGCTCCGGGTGAAGGGCCTTGGTGCAGTTCAGACGGGTGGCCCGTGACGGCCGGGGCGGGGAACGGGCACAATCCAGGGGTTTAAGGACCACGCCACGAGGCCGGGTCCAACAGGCGTCCCCCCCAGCCGAAGGCATGGAGAGTCACCCATCTCCTTGGGGATTCTCCTCGTCAAGGCGGAAGAAGCGGGACAGGCCGTCGGCGTTGGCGTGGTCATTGCCGGGCCGGTGTTCGACGTCAAAGTCCATCCCTTGTAGCGAGATGGACCATCGCAGCAGTTTGGGGTTCTCGCCCCGCATTCGCATTAACCATTGCAAGGGCCGGTGGTCGGTCTGGACCCGGAAGTGGGCGCCAAAGAGGTAGGGCCGGAGCTTCTTGAGGGCCCACACCACAGCGAAGGCCTCGCGCTCAATAGTGCTCCAGCGTTGCTCCCGGGGCAGTAGTCGCCGGCTGATGAAGGCCACTGGTCGGTCGAGCCCCTTTTCGTCAGTTTGGGAGAGAACGGCCCCGATCCCATACTCGGAGGCGTCCGTCTGTACCACGAACTCCTTCTGGTAGTCCGGGGCCTGCAGCACCGGAGCAGTACACATGGCCGTTTTGAGGGTGTCGAAGGCTGTTTGGCAGCGGGGTGTCCAGTGTACCTTCTTGGGCTGCTTTTTGGACGTTAACTCTGTGAGGGGGCCGACAATGCTCCCATAGTCCCGGATAAACCGTCGGTAGTATCCGGTGAGGCCCAGGAAGGCCCGGACAGCGGTCTGGGTAGTGGGGGGTTCCCAGGTCTGGATGGCCTCTATCTTTGCTTGGAGGGGGGCCACCTGCCCGCTCCCCACTTGATGGCCCAGGTAGGTCACGGATCCGTGGCCGATTTGGCATTTGCTGGCCTTGATTGTGAGCCCGGCCCGCTGGAGGGCGGCCAGGACGGCCTTTAGGTGGAGGAGGTGCTCGGCCCAGTGGTTGCTGTACACGGCAATGTCATCTAAGTAGGCCGCGCTGAAGGCCTCAAGCCCGGCCAAAACTTTGTTCACCAGTCGCTGGAAGGTGGCCGGGGCGTTCTTCATTCCGAAGGGCATCACCCGAAAGTGGTAATGCCCATCCGGAGTCGAAAAGGCGGATCTTTCTTGGGCGCCGGGGGTGAGCTGGATTTGCCAGTACCCGGCGGTGAGGTCCAGCGTGCTCAGGTAGCGAGCGGCCCCTAGGCGGTCGATGAGTTCGTCGGCCCGGGGTATCGGGTGTGCGTCCGTCTTGGTTACTACATTCAGGGCTCGGTAGTCCACGCAGAATCGCAACTCCGGGGGGTGGCCGGGAGCTGCGGCCTTGGGCACCAGGACGACAGGGCTGGCCCACGGGCTGTCGGAAGGCTCGATGACCCCCAGGGCCAGCATCTTCGCTACTTCGGCCTGGATGCAGGCCCGCACTCGGTCAGGCACCCGGTAGGCTCTGTGTCGTATGGGGGGGTTCTCCCCGGTGTCGACGTCGTGGACGCACCAGTGGGTCACCCCCGGGGTGAGAGAGAAGAGGGCTGCGTAGTCCCGCAGTAATCGCTGGCAGTCGTTGCGCTGTTCCGGGGTCAGGGACGAGGCGAGTTGGACCCCTTCGATCGATCCATCGTGAATGTTGGCTTGCAAGAGGTCGGGCAGGGGCTCGGAGTCGTCCTCGCCCCCCTCGTCGGTCGCCAGCAGCAGGCTCAGTTCGGTCCGGGCGAAGTGGGGTTTTAGCCTGTTAGCATGTAGGACCCGGAGGGGGTTCCGGGGGGACTCCAGATCGACCAAGTAGGTGACGGGACTTTTCTTCTCCACCACCTTGAAGGGCCCGGTCCACTGGTCCTGGAGGGCGCCGGGTTTGACCGGGGCCATGACCCATACTTTCTGACCTGGCTCGAATTCTACGGTAGAAGTGTTGCGATCGTACCACCGCTTCATGTCCTCCTGGCTGGCCTCGAGGTTGGCTTCGGCAAGGGCTCGGAACTTGCGGGTCTGGTTTCGGAGGGTCAGGAGGTATCGGTAGACGTCAGGAGGGCCGCCTCGGGGCTTCATCTCCCAGCCCTCCTTGACCAGACTGAGCGGTCCGCGGACCGGGTGTCCATACAATAGTTCAAACGGGCTGAACCCCAGGGATTTCTGCGGGACCTCCCGATAGGCGAACAGGAGGCAGGGCAGCAGGACATCCCATTTCCGCCGGAGTGGTTCTTCTAGGCCCTGGATCATCCCTTTCAATGTTCGGTTGAATCGCTCAACCAGTCCGTTCCCCTGAGGGTGATATGGGGTCGTGAACTTGTATGTGACCCCGCACTGTTGCCACAGGGACCGCATGTACCTGGAGATAAAGTTCGTACCGCGGTCGCTCACCACTTCGCTGGGGAATCCCACTCGGGAGAAGATCCCCATCAAGGCCCGGCCTACCACAGGGGCCGTTATGGTTCTGAGCGGGACCGCCTCCGGGTACCTGGTGGCGTGGTCCACGAGGACCAGGATGAAGCGGTGGCCCAGGGCGGTTTGAGGGTCCAGGGGTCCCACAATGTCGATTCCGACCCGTTCAAACGGGGTGCTGACGGCGGGAAAGGGCTGGAGGGGGGCCTTGACCCGACCCCCCGTCTTTCCGCTGGCTTGGCAGGTCTGGCAGGACCGGCAGTGGTTGTCCACATCTCTCCGCATCCGGGGCCAGTAGAAGTGGGTCACCAGACGACTGTACGTTTTGTCTTGCCCCAAGTGTCCGGCGAGGGGCACATCATGGGCCAGGTTGAGAAGAAACTCCCGGAAGCGGAGGGGGACCACCAACACGCGGCTGGCCCCGAGTTCTGCTACTTTCTGTTCACTGTACAACAGGCCCTCGGCCCAGTAGATCCAGTGGGTGCCGGTCTGGTCACCGTTGGCTTGCGCGGTCGCCTGCTGCCGGACCCCTTCGAGAGAGGGACAGGACTGTTGCTCTTGCTGGAACTGCTCTCGGGTGGGGCCCCCTTCGTGTTGCCATTGCGTCAGCTCTGGTAGGGCGCTCGGAGAAATCATCTCTTCGGGGGAGGATTCGCTGGACCCAGGGTCGGTGTCTGCCTCCTCCTCGCTGCTGGCGGGAGGGGGTGTGAGCCCCTCGGGTCGGCCGGTCCCGGAGGTCGAGGATGAGCGGGGGGCCTGGGCGGTCATGGACCGGGTGATGGCGCAGGCCCAATCAGCCAGTCCCAACATTCGGAGGTGCTCTCGTCGTTCTACTTGAGCCCAGGGGGAACTCTCCAAGTCGTTCCCCAGGAGGCAGTCGACCGGGGCGTCGTCGCGCACTGTCACCTTCAGCAGGCCCGTCACCCCTCCCCACTCGAAGGGGACCAGGGCCATCTGGCATAGGCTTTCACTGTTGTCGGCCGTCCGGACAGGGCACAGCACATTCGGGAGAATCTGTTCAGGGGTCACCAGGTGGCAGCGGACAGCGGTGATACTGGCGCCGGTGTCGCGAAGGGCTTCGGCCCGTTGTCCGTTGACCGTGACCTGCTGCCGGTACTTCTGGGTGTTGGTTGGGATGGGGGTGCAGGGTACCATCTCCCGGCTACCCAGGCAGACCAGGGACATGGCTGCCGGCTCCCACTCAGTGTTTTCTCGGTCGAGGGCCTCTTCTTCCTCTTCTCCTCCCCCCAAGGCGGCGGCTGTCAGCTGCCGGGGCGGGGGCCCGCCGGCCCCGTTTCTTCGGTTCAGAGGGCAGGCCGGGTCGCTGGCAAAGTGTCCGGTTTGTTGGCAGCCATAGCAGGTCACTGATGGCCGTGGTCCGGGTCGGGCCGGGCCCACCCTTCGTGCTAGGCTCGGGGAGAGATGTGGCTGCGGTGGCCCTCGAGGGGGGCTCCTGGGGGCCCCAGCGGGAGGGTCTCGGTTCCTGTTCGGCCCTCCCCCCCCACCGCGCTGGCGTGGGGGTCCGCTGGGGTTCCTCTGGTACTCCCCCATTGAGCTCCGGGGGACCCGGGAGTTGACCCATCGATCGGCCTCGACGGCCAGTTTCCGCGGGTCGGTCATTTTGCTGTCGAGGAGGTGCTGTCTCAGCTCCACGAAGCAATTGTTGGAAAGATGTTCCCACACGATGAGGTCGACCAGCTGCCCGTAGGTGGTTACTTTGCTGCCTTTGATCCACCCTTCTAGGGCCCGGCTAAAAAAGTCCACATATTCCACCCATGTGGTACCCGGGATTTTCTTGCAGTCTCGGAACCGCTGGCGGTACATCTCCGCTGTTAGCCCGTAGCGGGTGAGCAGGGCCTCCTTCATGTGATCGTAGGAGGTCATCACCTCCTCCGGTAGCTGGAGCAGCGTGTCCCGCCCTTCACTCAGGAATCGCCCCCACAGGCCTGCGCCCCAGTCTTTTCGGGGCACTCGATGGGAGGTCATGGCCACCTCATAGGCCTTGAACCATTGTTGGATATCGTCATTTTTGTAATACTCCTTGACGACCTCCTTCGGGATATGTACTTTGGCCTCTGCAGGCGGTAGAGTGTCTCTCGTACTGGGGGTGTTGGTCCCTCCGTTCTTGGCCTTGATCTCGAGCTCCTTGAGGCTGCGCTCGTGCTCCAGGGTGAGCTTCTTTTCCTCCAACTCCCGGTGTCGTCTCTTCTCTTCTATCTCTTCTTGAAGGCGTAGCTGCTCGAGGGCCAGTTTCTTTTCTGCCAGCTGGAGTTCGCCGTCCAGTCGCAGTCGGGCGAGCTCTAGCTCGTGGCTCCGGACCTTTTCCCGCTCTCGTATTTCTTCTTCGGAGAGGCCGGTTTCTAGGCTCTTTCGTCCTTCGGTTGCCGGGGTCAGTGCGGTTGCTGTGGTCTCCGTCAGGGGCAAGGGCCCTTCTTCCTGGGAGGGGCCTGCCCTGGCCTCCAGCCATGTCCTCAGAGCTTTCTGCATCTCTTCCTTGGTACCGAGGCTGGTGGTTGCAATGCCTTTGTCTCTGCAGAACTGTTTTAATTCCTTGTGCGTATATTCTTCCAGCCGTTCGGGCTGGAACTCCATTGTCGCGTTGTTTTCCTGGCTGCTCATGATGCTATTCGTTTGGATGGGTAGCTAGTGGGTACTGGCTGGTACGTACTGCGTTCGGCTCGGATCCCGTCGCTGGCCACCAAAATGTTGGAAGGCGAACCCCGAGGAGTCGGTGAGACCACCAAGGGGGGGCCCTCGCACTGCACGAAGTAGCCGAGCGCTGCCGAGAAGTCTCCTGAGAGATCCTTCTCCTATCACGTACTAGCACAGTAACACCACCACACCGGACTCAAGGAGGTTGTCTCAAGACAAGCAATTCTTTATCATCAATAAAAGGTTACGAGTTCAATATTTACACGAAGGGATCGAGGGATCCACCAAAAGTCTCAATGTCTCTTTGGAAGGGTAGGGGTAGCGGGACAGTCTTTGGTAGGAATGTGGTACGAGGGTACCTGGGGCCCAGTTCTTATCCTCAAGCTGGAGGACCTCCGATCTCGGAGGGGTCGAGCCGCGACGGCGTCAGCAGGGCTCCGGCGTACAGTTCGTGGAGAGCCGCGATTCAATCAGCAGGGCTCTCAAGATGGTTTCTGCTCAGCTCGAGCCGCGACGTCGTCAGCAGGGCTCCGAGGGAGGTTTCAGCGAGGTTGGGCCGCGACGGCGTCAGCAGGGCTCCGATGTTCCAGGTGGTTCAGGAAAGGTTCACAAGAGGGAGCCGCGACGCAGTCAGCAGGGCTCGTGATGGTTCCGACAAGAGTTCTTCTCCGTAGGGTCAGCCGCGATTCGATCAGCAGGGCTCTGGACTCCGGGATACAACTGCCGAGCTGTGGTGGGGTCGCCCCAGATATAGGTCTGGAGCCCTTTGATGTCCGGACCCTTGCGCCCGAGGGGGCGGAGTGGCCGGGTGGAGGTGGCCAGACGCCCAGCAGGAGAGGCGCCAGGCCCAAGGGAGTTGCAGGGCGATCACACCTCGAGAGGGGAGGACAGTTGGGGGTCCCATCGATACTGTCCTCCGCCGGGGGCGATGAATGGTTCCTGCGGCACCCCCTGGCCAGTTCGTGGTGCCTCGATGTCGGGGCTTCGCTGGGGTCGAGGCCGGGTTGAGCGGGGTTCACGCCGGCTGGTGTACGGGGTGACGTAGATGCCAACAAGATGGCGGAGCCATGAGGAGCATGCGACCACGTGCAGCTCCGGGTGAAGGGCCTTGGTGCAGTTCAGACGGGTGGCCCGTGACGGCCGGGGCGGGGAACGGGCACAATCCAGGGGTTTAAGGACCACGCCACGAGGCCGGGTCCAACAATAGCCATCTTGGAAATGTATTTTCTATGCATCCAACAATGTGGTGGCCATCTTTCAACTACAGAATACCACTCCAAGATGGCCAGTTGCCTCTATTGGCTTTAGCATTGCACTTTTAAAACGGAGACAATGTTGGCTGGGAAGCAACATAGCCATCTTGGAAATGTGTTTTCTATGCATCCAACAATGTGGTGGCCATCTTTCAACTATAGAAAAAACCACTCCAAGATGGACGGCTGCCGCTATTGGCTTTGTGGCAGCACATTTTAGCATGGATTGGCAAATTCTATAGTGGCATACAACACGCATTAGCAAAGCCAGGTAAATTGGCTTCATCAATGATTGTTTATTTACAATCATTGGTGAAAGAAATGGGCTGAGAACCAGGCCTCAGCGTCCTTCTTCAGGCCTGTGATGCTCAGCGGCGTCAAGTCACAGCGTATGCTGGAATCCCATTGCAAAGCTATGGCGGCCGCGGGCAATGGAGAACTGAAGGAAATGCACAGTAGATGTTGTTCCATATGCGCTGTACGTGTACAATGCTGATATCAGAGGAGGGGGCCCTGCTGATGGAAGACGCACCTGGGGCGCATCGAAGCATAGGAGTCACTCTTAAACAGCATATATACTAACCTAATGCTGCCCCTCCCCCACCCCATGGCAGCGCCCCTAGTTGGCTGGTGGCCGCAGAGGACGTTGATTTATTTTGTTTATTCTTGGCCGCTCTTTGGGAGCTTCTGGCTACTGTATTAATATAAATATTGTCGGGAGGGGAGTCATTTATTTTCAGTTGTTTTTCCCTATATCTTCTTTTCATTCATATTTAATAACAATGGGGTCTTCAGTCACCCATTTCTCAAGTAAATATTCTCCATATGCCTTCGCCTGATTTATGTTTTCCTATAAAAATGATCATCTTCGAACCCTTTTGAACGTCCACATAACGAGCATTCAAATCAGTGAAATAAAACTCGCTTTACGTGCTTAAAGGCTCATCTAACATCTATTTCTAAGCCATTAATGCACACGTATATGCGTGAAAATATGTGTGCAGAGCTAGAAGCACCACTGTGGGTCCGGCTCACAAGTCTGCTTCCAGAGGCTTCTGCCTCCGACCTTTGGCGAAGGTGTCGGACTTCTGCGGGATGCGTAAAGGACACACGAGAGCTGTAGCTTTCCAGGAGTTCTGGAGATCTCTGCAAATGACGCAGAAGTGCGCATTCGAACATTTGGATCTTATTCCTCCACATACAATAAGATCTCCCTGCCTGCAGAAACCTCTTCCTGCGGCCCTCCATGAAATATGGGAGTGTGTTTTTGTTTTTGATGTAAACAGTACCATATGGGAAAAAGCTTCAAAGCATTTACTCCTGGCTTGGACAGGAGTAGGTTTGTATGCATTTCCAGGGTGCATCCTGTCAGACCAATGCTTCTAATACCCTTAAGCCCCACCCTCGGAACGCCCCTTCCCCACCCCCAGCACTACATTTAAGCTGGCGGAAATCCACTTTAGTGGCAGGTTTTCTACCATCACATGTTCAATTTTTGATCACACATGTCACGAACCCTGCTCCTGTGACCCTGAATAAGGCCCTTACTGGCACCACCTTTACATTTTGAGCTCCTATGAACAGCACAGGGCGCAGAAACCTTTGTTAATTAGGCACAATATTCAAGAAATAATATGTACGTAGCATTAATTCAAAACAACCATATGCTAGAAGTTGGACCTCTTTTCCACCCCCCTCTTCCCCCAAAAGGTAAATGCTGCTGCACCCTGAGCCCTCTCACTCCAACTGAAGGGGCCACTTCTGCTGTGTGCATAGGCTGGGTGGTCCGACGGCCTAGAGACGCGCGGCGACACGGATGGGAGGCCCATGGGTTAGTGATGAGGTCTGGGGACCTTCAGGTACAACCTTTGTCTTCCATAAGTACCTTCAGGTTTGTGAGGCTAGACTGAAGAGTGGTGGCCTGCCCCCCACTCCAAGGTACTCAAGTGGACTTTGGTGGAGGGTGGATCCCTTGGGGTTCAGTGTCCTCTAATGCTCTTGTGACTTATGATTATTATTCTTGTATAGCATGCAGCTACCCGTAGGGGTATCTCAGGGTTTCGAGGACAGATAGAACAGGTATCTGGCAGGTATGGGGAGCGGGTGTGGAAGGGGAGGGTCCATTCATTACTAACACCGCAGAACTTTGGCAGGACCCCCTTGTAGACTTTCCACTCTACGTGTGGCCCCCTAAATACAGTGCCAACCTCTGGATTGGCCTCCGGCTGAGCTCTGGTTGGTGAACGAGTGTAGTCAACGGCGTATGTGAGTGTGACCTATGTAAACTGAAGGGGGGTGTTATCTCGCAGGCCCTCAAATGCTGACCTATCCAATGATGGGGTGTTGTTCATTCACGTGTGAGGTGCTCACAAAACAGTGTTGGACTGGTTTGCAAAGCTCAGGCCATGGGGCTAGGCAGGGCTCCAGAAATACTCATCTGCACCGAGACAGGGTGTGAGGACCCTGAGATTAGATCAAAAGCCACGTGTGTCCAGCTCACCGGCTGAATGTTTCTAAAAAGAGCCGGGAGGATGGACTCTGTACCACATCTCTAGATGTCCTCCGACTCTGAGAACAAAGGGCCAAGGCAGCTGATGTCGGATCTTCTCGAGCGTGTCCTAGAGTATGGATCACCAGCTCTGATGCGATTGTCCGAATGAGCTAATTATCACACAGAGAATTGGATATCAGCTTTGACCAATCGGAGTCTCTTTTGCGTTGGTTTCTTCTCTCCCACAAGTTCTGATTTGCTCAGAAGCGACCCTAGGCTCAGGTCATTGTTCTATCGAACTGTGTCCTTCGACCCATCCCGTCTCCCAGGGTCACCTGCAGTCGGATACTACTTCCGTATTGGCTCGGCTGAAGAGGTTTGACTTTGTAGACCCTTTCTTCGGTGTCCTCTTGTGTTTAATTGTTTTACTTCCCTGCCTGGCTATGACCCTTAGACCATTCCAAGAAGTGGCCATAGCACCAACCCCAGATAGAGACAAGACAAGACGGCAGGTCTTTTCCAATTGCTGTTTGGGTGTGTGACCATGCCAGGTTTCCTCTCCGCAGCAATAGGAATGCGCTACAGAGGTGTTGTCGCCGCCCAGAAGATGCTGTCACCTCTTCCTACTGCTGAGTCAGCATATTATCTTAAAGAAGGAGCACCGATAGAGTTGAAAGGGACAGGATGGGCTCCATCTCTCATCAGTAGGATTTACCACTGGCTCTAAGCACAAGCAATTGTGCCCGTCCTTCTTCAGGCATCTCACTGAGGTGCCAGCCTACTGACTGGTGGTAGGAGATATGGGAAGCACCCAAATGGAGGTCTAACCCTACTTTCAATTTCTATTCTTGTTGGAAAAATATAAACTCAAACTTTTCGATTATATCTTTGTTCTCGTAGGTGGTCTGAGTTTCACAACTTGCAGTTTGCATCTGACAAGCAGTGGGAGGGTCAACACCTGCGTTTCCGTGCAATTTGAACTTTTACTTCTAATGATGGTTCTGGGTTACTACCAACTCTGAGCAAGAGGTACACGTTCAACAAAACTAGTTTTACAAGTGCCCCAAAAATCATTTGTGTGTTGGTTCAGGACCAAATTGCACCAGCTTACCAGTCTGTCCCCACCCAGAAGGCAGGATGCAGCCTGACCGGCAAGACACATCTGCATAGCAACAACTGGTATGTTTCAGCCTCACCTGGTCATCTTGTTCAGCCCATCTTCTCCAACAAGTAGTAAACATGTACACAATGTTGCTTATTTTAAAACTCACATCTTACTATTGTTCACTAGCAAACACTCTAGGCTCTTTGATGGATACATTGATGAAGGAGAGATGTAACATGCCCGAGTACTAACGCTTAGAGCTAAATTTATAAAGGGTTTGGGTCGCCATTACGCCACATAAGGTGACGCAGGGCGACGCAAAACCTAGAATGAGATTTACCAAGCCACGCATGAACACCTTGTGTAACCCTTTGTAGATCTGGAGTAATGCAAGGCAGTGCAAGTCGCTGCGTTGCGGTACTCTGCCCTGGAAGGCGCTGCATGGGTGGAGCATGGGTGTTCCCACGCATCCACCCATGGATTTTGGTGCCTTCTCAGATTTATCAAGACCGGTAAACCTGGGAGTGCGTGAAAATGCTACAGCTTCACAGGGAAGGTACAACGAGGAGAAATATCTTTATTTCTCCTCATTGTCTGCTTTTCGACATGTGCTGAATTCTGCAGCTCACATAGAAAGAGGAAAACGCCTCAGAGGATTGTTTTGTGCCCCTTCCTGTGCAAAGACAACCCTGCCTACAATGGAGACCCCTTGCACCGCGGCGCGAGGGTGCCTGCGTCAGCGCAAGGCAGCATATTGTCCGCCAGCGGAAGGAGCGTACAGGGCTGCACCATGCAATGTCAAATAAGGCGCATTCCACCCTCTTCCTTTCATGCAGCGCAGAAAGGTGGCGTACAGCGTTGCGTTGCATGACAGTTTGATACATCTGGGCCTCAATTTGGTGTTGAGTTTCAGGATGATTCACAGTCTTGGCGATGATTCTGCGGGTCCTTGCCTCAGTCACCTCGAGGTTCGGCGTCGCGTCTCGCGGCCCCTCGCGAGTGGAACTGAATTTCAATATTGTGTTGCAACGGCAGCTTAAACATAGATGGGCCCAGGACTTATAAGACATTTGTGCCCTGAAGCTGAATGTACGAACTAGACATTTTTCATGGGAATGTTACATGTAAATGATGAAAACACAAAATATGATTGGCAGAGAACATGACACACCCTTCTACGTCAAAAGTGAGAAAAAAGACTGAAAGGCAAAAAGTGAGACACAAAAAGTGAGAAAACGAACAAGAAAACCTTCAAAAATATATATAATTGAATGAAAAGGGTAAAGGTTAGGGTGGAGTACCATTTAAGAAGGGGTTAGGGCCGCAGATAGGTTTAGGAATAGGGTAAAGGAACCAGAGTTGGGTAAAGAGATAGAAATTGGGCTAGGTGTAGGGTTTTGGTTTAGGGTTATGTTTAGGGTTAGGCCTTGAGTTCATGAGAAGAAAAGGGGGTAGGAAGGTTGGTGTTAGGCTTAGGTTTAGGGTTGGAAATGCGATAAGGTGTAGACTCAGGGGGAGATTTACAAGCCCCTTGCACTTTTGCGTCACTTTTCCCATGTTAAAAGTGACGCAAAAGTGGCGCAAGGGGCTTGTAAATCTGCCTCTTAGAGTTTGGGATGGAGTAAGGGGGAAGCCTAGAGGTTAAGGTTACGAGTAAGAGAGGAGAAAGTAGAATTTACATCGAGCAGCTGCGGGAAAGGAGTGCTGGTACACTTTTCTAACTTTTTCTTTCTTACTTTTTGCATCTTCCATTAAAAAGTATACATTCTTCCATCAAATGTTTCTCCGTAAAACCCCCAAAAATCATCATTTGTTTGAGCTTTTAGCATAGATCCAGCATTCCTGCGGGGCGCCGGATCACCACCAAACCTCACACTTAGCAAAGTCTAAGGGGCATATTATCAAGCATGGCGTTAAAATTATCGAAGCTTTAGTGGCAGAAAACTGCCGCTAAAGCGGCGATGATGGGCTTGATAATATGCCGCAGAGAATTCCAATAGAAGCCCATTATCTCCGCTTTAGCGGCAGTTTCCTGCCACTAAAGCGGCGATAATTTTAACTCCGTTTCTTGATAATATGCCCCTAAATGTTTTTCAGCGCGGTCAGTATCACATTAAAGGACACGTCATCTTGACCATCACGACACGCGCAGCTTTACCTGTGAAATCCTTTTATAGTTCAGCTATGTCCCGGTAAGGGGGACACTTTACTGTAGTTTGCTGTGTGGTGCAAGAGGCTCTGGGAGGAAAGCTCTTCTCACTACAGAAATAATGAGGGCAGTGTCTGAGGATGTAATCTCACAAGAAGAGGCCAGGATTGGGAGGTGTTGCAGGAAATTGGGTCAAGCCGTGGAAACATTGCTTCCCTAATTAGTGAACTCAACTCATTATACACAAGGCAAAGCTGGAAATAAAACTGCACCAGGCACGACGCTTTGCATCACAGATCAGGTGATGGTTCACATTTTCTGTAATTACTAAATGAAACTGTATTCCCCTGTTTACTTTGCAGCGGTGAATGATCGGGGGAAAAAGAACTATGCAGCAGACAAAAATATATATTAAATGTGTATTTTTTCATCTTGATAATACACAAAGCACCACCTCGATGAAGGCCACCGCCTGGAGGTATTGCCAACTCACTTCCTTCACATTTTGCTTTTCTGTGGCTGGGGCTTGGAGCGGGGGCCTCCTGGACTTGTAAGACTGGGGGAGGTTTAACCCCAGGGTCATAGTTTGAAGGGTGAGTAGGCACAGGCTTCAAGATAGATTTGATCACAATCTATTTTATTTTCACCTACACACAGCTGTAGCTGCCTCTTAAAGACCTTATGCAACAGTACAGTATTTCATACACACACACCCACATACAGTACATATATAGTGGGCTTTGGTTCAATCCCCCCAGACATTGCATGTAGGCCTTTCTTTATGAGTTACCATTACCTATACAGGGTGGCCTTAAAGCCATGGCATTTTCAGGAAGGTGGCATGGAGCTTTATGTATTCCCCTGTAGTAGCCTCTCCATTGCTCTCCAAATCTTTCTGGGTCCCTTGCTGACTCTGTTGCCCCCCAGTTCAAGATTCAGCCCTGCCACCATGGGCTGCCACCTAGTACTGGCTGTTGTGGTCACCCTTGCTGTTGGTTTTGCCAATGCTTGTTGAATTGCATCAAAAGCATTGACAAAGCCAGTAGTGTCACCCGGCCATCTGGAATGAAGGAAAACAAAGTTCCAAGATAGCTGCTGTGCATGCACATGGCTGCACGGTGCTATTTTGTAATACTTGGTCTTATGCTTCGTGAAAAAACATTGCAACACGGCCGCTGAGAATGCATGAATGTGTATAGTGGCTGTATCCAAAGAATGAAATCAAAAAACAAGGGTTCCTGTGGACACCTAATGATTAATATTGATATATGTATCAGCGCAATCGCAATAGAATGGGGATGGATGGACGTCAGAGAAAGAAATGACATGTAACACAGAATGTGTAGAGAAACAAGGTATTTATATGACAATTTCACATACGTTATAGAATTCTCAGTGCGAAGTGTCCCAAGTAAAAAGTAAAACCTTATCAAAATCCATTGTGACTTTTTGTGGCATAAAAACAAGGTTTCTATATTTTTTACAGACGCGACCATTCAGTGGATACACAATAAACGACAACAGCCTCCTAGCGTAATAGTAGGAACTGAGGATTGATTCGTTTCAAGTTGTCGACGGCGTTTCGACCCCTCTAACAGTTTGGGGTTTCATCAGGACCTATCAATGTAGGGACACCTGCAGATGACTGACATAGTGGGGTGAGCACCTGTGCGAGTGAAGGGTAGATAGGGATACTCACATAGGGCCCAGCCGGGCACCTATGGAGGGGAGGGTACTGGCAACCAATGATATCCGGTAATCTGCTGGTCAATTAATATCCAGAGGGCAGTGTCGCGTGGTTGCTGGAGGCCTGAAGTGATTATGGGGCCTTAGGTTTGTAGCGGTAAACGTCAATCTGTCTCTTGACATCTTGAAACAAACCAATCCTAGAGGTATATCAGATGAAGGAGAATCGAGGTCAGAGAAGGCTAAAGAGGATAGATGTGACCTCTTTTAAGATGGAGTCGCCATTGCTTACAAGAAAGTGGAAGATTAAAACACTACGTTGAGTGGGCCCTTCACTTTTGTGGGTTTGGTGCCCTCCTCTCCTTGCTTAAACCTTAGCGCCAATATTTTAGTAACATTCGTTCTCCTACTCTCACATGTTCCTACCCGAGCGGGATTGCTCGAAAGCTTCTCCAAGGCAGAACTGGTCAAAACGCGGAGACCTTTGGAGTAAAATGTGAGACCGATATCTTTGATGCAATACATACAAACCTTAGACGGACATTAGTGGTTCACTGACCAGTGGTGGTGGACGTTGGATATGTCCTTTAGGGTATGGGGAAGAGGCTGATTTGCACTCTCGTGTTGTGGCCACTGAGGGGATGGCTTGTGCTCTCACGACAAGTCCGGGTTCACTTGCCCCCTTGTGAATCACTGACTCTCGAAGGGTCACCAACAAAGCCAATGGTTAACGAGTCCCTCCAGCAATAGTTATTGGGCCATCAGCCAAGCACCGCACACATAAACATAACAAATAGAACCCCAGCCTCTCATATCTGCTTTCCAAAGAGGTCTGCTATGCATGTGTGACCCCCTCTGAGTCTTGTTGTATCACATCTGTGCTTCATAAGAGTTTTGCTTTATCTGAGATGGATTTCTACCCCTTCTGCTTTATCAGGGTCGTGATTAGCGCTATAGTAATGACTCCATAGCTCCTTACAGAGTTTTGTGGTACTTGGAAGTGGTCTGGGTGGCGCCCCCTGCACAATGAACACTAATAGTGCTCTCAGGACATTGTGCAAACATTCTAACTGTAGGTAGGTACTTTGTCGATGAAGCCCTGAGGAAAAGGAAGGCTTCTGAAAGCTGTGTTCTTGCAATATTTCACTGTACCTCAGTTCTAATGATAACATGACTCTGTACCTCAGTTCTTGTGATAAGATGACGCTCTACCTCAGTTCTTATGATAACATGTTGCTGTACCTCACTTCTTGTGATAACATGACGGTGTACCAAAGTTCTTGTGATAACATGACGGTGTACCAAAGTTCTTGTGATTATATGATGCTGTACCACAGTTCTTGTGATAACATGATGCTGTAGCTAAGTTCTTGTGATAAGATGGCGCTGTACCAAAGTTCTTGTGATGATATGATACTGTACCTAAGTTCTTGTAATAACATGACGCTGTAGCTAAGTTCTTGCGATAACATGACGCTGTAACTCAGTTCTTGTGATAACATGACGCTGTACCTCAGTTCTTGTGATAACATGACGCTGTACCACAGTTCTTGTGATAACATGACGCTGTACCTAAGTTCTTGTGATAAGATGACGTTCTACCTCAGTTCTTGTGATAACATGACGCTGTACCTCAGTTCTTGTGATAACATGTCGCTGTACCTCAGCTCTTATGATAACATGACGCTGTACCTAAGTTCTTGTGATAACATGACGCTCTACCTCAGTTCTTGTGATAACATGATGCTGTACCTCAGTTCTTGTGATAAGATGACGCTGTACCTCAGTTCTTGTGATAACATGACGCTGTACCTCAGTTCTTATGATAACATGACGCTGTACCTCAGTTCTTCTGATAACATGACGCTGTACCTCAGTTCTTGTGATAACATGACGCTGTACCACAGTTCTTGTGATAACATGACGCTGTACCTAAGTTCTTGTGATAAGATGACGTTCTACCTCAGTTCTGATGATAACATGTCGCTGTACCTCAGCTCTTATGATAACATGACGCTGTACCTAAGTTCTTGCGATAACATGACGCTCTACCTCAGTTCTTGTGATAACATGATGCTGTACCTCAGCTCTTGTGATAACATGACGCTGTAGCTAAGTTCTTGTGATAAGATGGCGCTGTACCAAAGTTCTTGTGATGATATGATGCTGTACCTAAGTTCTTGTGATAATATGATGCTGTACCTAAGTTCTTGTGATAATATGATGCTGTACCTAAGTTCTTGCGATAACATGACGCTGTACCTCAGTTCTTGTGATAACATGACGCTGTACCTCAGTTCTTGTGATAACATGACACTGTACCTAAGTTCTTGTGATAATATGATGCTGTACCTAAGTTCTTGTGATAACATGACGCTGTAGCTAAGTTCTTGCGATAACATGACGCTGTACCTCAGTTCTTGTGATAACATGACGCTGTACCTCAGTTCTTGTGATAACATGACGCTGTACCTAAGTTCTTGTGATAAGATGACGTTCTACCTCAGTTCTTATGATAACATGTCGCTGTACCTCAGCTCTTATGATAACATGACGCTGTACCTAAGTTCTTGTGATAACATGACGCTCTACCTCAGTTCTTGTGATAACATGATGCTGTACCTCAGTTCTTGTGATAAGATGACGCTGTACCTCAGTTCTTGTGATAACATGACGCTGTACCTCAGTTCTTATGATAACATGACGCTGTACCTCAGTTCTTGTGATAATATGATGTTGTACCACAGTTCTTGTGATAACATGACGCTCTACCTCACTTCTTGTGATAATATGACGCTGTACCTAAGTTCTTATGATAACATGACACTGTACCTAAGTTCTTGTGATAATATGACGCTGTACCTAAGTTCTTATGATAACATGACACTGTACCTAAGTTCTTGTGATAAGATGACGCTCTACCTCAGTTCTTGTAATAACATGACGCTGTACCTCAGTTCTTGTGATAACATGACGCTCTACCTCAGTTCTTATGATAACATGATGCTCTACCTCAGTTCTTGTGATAACATGATGCTGTACCTCAGTTCTTGTGATAAGATGATGCTGTACCTCAGTTCTTGTGATAACATGACGCTCTACCTCAGTTCTTGTAATAACATGACGCTGTACCTCAGTTTTTGTGATAATATGACGCTGTACCTAAGTTCTTATGATAACATGACGCTGTACCTAAGTTCTTGTGATAATATGATGCTGTACCTCAGTTCTTGTAATAACATGACGCTGTACCTCAGTTCTTGTGATAACATGACGCTCTACCTCAGTTCTTATGATAACATGACACTGTACCTCAGTTCTTATGATAACATGACGCTGTACCTAAGTTCTTGTGATAACATGACGCTCTACCTCAGTTCTTGTGATAACATGATGCTGTACCTCAGTTCTTGTGATAAGATGACGCTGTACCTCAGTTCTTGTGATAACATGACGCTCTACCTCAGTTCTTATGATAACATGACGCTGTACCTCAGTTCTTGTGATAATATGATGCTGTACCACAGTTCTTGTGATAACATGTCGCTGTACCTCAGCTCTTATGATAACATGACGCTGTACCTCAGTTCTTGTGATAATATGACTCTGTACCTCAGTTCTTGTGATAAGATGACGCTCTACCTCAGTTCTTGTAATAACATGACGCTGTACCTCAGTTTTTGTGATAATATGACGCTGTACCTAAGTTCTTATGATAACATGACGCTGTACCTAAGTTCTTGTGATAATATGATGCTGTACCTCAGTTCTTGTAATAACATGACGCTGTACCTCAGTTCTTGTGATAACATGACGGTCTACCTCAGTTCTTATGATAACATGACACTGTACCTCAGTTCTTGTGATAATATGATGCTGTACCACAGTTCTTGTGATAACATGACGCTGTACCTAAGTTCTTGTGATAATATGATGCTGTACCTCAGTTCTTGTGATAACATGACGCTGTACCTAAGTTCCTGTGATAACATGACACTGTACCTAAGTTCTTGTGATAATATGACGCTGTACCTCAGTTCTTGTGATAACATGATGCTGTACCTCAGTTCTTGTGATAACATGACGCTGTACCTCAGTTCTTATGATAACATGATGCTGTACCTCAGTTCTTGTGATAATATGGTGCTGTACCAAAGTTCTTGCGATGATATGACGCTGTACCTAAGTTCTTGCGATAACATGACTCTGTACCTAAGTTCTTATGATAATATGATGCTGTACTTAAGTTCTTGTGAAAACATGACGCTGTACCTAAGTTCTTGTGATATCACGAGTGCTTTGACAATGAGACGGCTCGTGGTATTACCGCTATGGCCGCACCAGCTGAGGCAACGACCCTACCGCTCTCCCACGGGCAACACGATAAGTGTCCATGATGTGGAGTGAGTGTTCAGGGCACAGATTGAGGTGGGATAGCAAAACAGGGACTGGCACAAGGATGAGTGGTAGTGTTCCATAATCCTCAAGGCCAGCGAAATATGGTCATGGTCAAACGCAAAATTTTTGTAATGTTATCTTATGTCTTGTAGCGCGATCTACCGTTGACATGCAATCGCAGCGCTTTCTCTGTTTGTGCACCTTGGGGATCATTCATCAGAATCAATATTGAGGAACTTTTTTCATAGTGAATATTTGTGTGTTGTTAGTTGAACATTTGTTCAGTGCAAAGTTTTGAATGGTTTGTGTGAGCTATTGCGTGAGGATAGCTTGATCTATGGGTGGGCGGTGTATTCTGCTCCGCCGGCAGAGTTGGTGGAGTTTTGGCCGCTCCGAGTTATGCTGGAACTCTTAGGTCTGGCTGTGCAGAAGTAATGCAGGCGCAGTGTAGCCTTCTCCGATGCACTCTGGCGATGCTATATTCCGCTCCGCCCACAGGGATGGCGTAGTTTTGGTGGCTCGCATTACGCTTGGCCTCTTAGCGCTGGTTTTGTAGCAGGGACGCAGGCGCAGCGGAGCCTTCTTCGATGCACTCTGGTGATGCTATATTCCGCTCCGCCCACAGAGATGGCGTAGTTTTGGTGGCTCGCATTACGCTTGGCCTCTTAGCGCTGGTTTTGCAGCAGGGACGCAGGCGCAGCGGAGCCTTCTCCGATGCACTCTGGTGATGCTATATTCCGCTCCGCCCACAGAGCTGGCGTAGTTTTGGCCGCTCATGTTACGCTGGGACTCTTAGCGCTGGCTGTGCAGAAGGGATGCAGGCTCAGTGTGTCCTTCTAGGTACTCTGTGGTGCACAGCATCAGAAGCTGCACAGGGGGCCAGCAGTAGCAGGCACACACGTGCCCTTGGTTACAAGCCATGAGCAGCACGTTACTGTTTTCCTTCTCCCTGTAAACAACTTGTCGCGACGCAGGGCTGAGATGGACAATCTTTTGGCAGCTCCACGTGTTTTGTGTCTTTGTTATGTTGGTGGAAAACCGAACATGGTGGCAGCACTTCTGACAAACTCCTGTTGACAAACCTGTCTTCAAGAACATTTCAAGATAAATGACGTTCAATAAGTACTCAGCACCAACATGGTGAATCTCTTCTTATCTGATTTCTTTGAACAGCTCCTCTCTTCTTTTCCTTGTTTTCAGTTTCAGTTTTTTCTGCCTGTGCATTCTCTCCTCTGCTGCTGCCCTCCTCCTCTTCGTACCCTAGCTCCTCTTCCTCTTCTCCAGGCCCTTCTCCTTCCTAAAGTTTCTTCCTACACCCCCTTTGCCCTTCTGTTTTGCCCACTCCATTGCATTCTCTATTGCTGTCTTGTCCCCCCTCAAGCTAATAACATCTTCTCTAACCATTACAAACCCTTACACCCTCCAACTTTTCATTCTTAACTTTTTTTAGCTTTGCTTCTGTCCATTATCCACACTCCTTCCTCAATTTACGGATTTCTTTTGATAGAAACAGAAAATAGAGTACCGCAGTCCTAAACTCTTTAAGAACCTTTCTTTTTCCAGTTCTATGTTTCTTTATATTTTATATGCACAAACTTGCAGTTCCTTTCAGCTGAGGAAGTGGTGGGAGTTTTTGGGTTGGCCTGTTAGCCAGGTTACCCTGGCACATATGTACTACCCCAGGTAGATGTTTGACCTGTCCTCTGGCTTGTACACCGCTGGTTTCAGCAGTGAGCCACTGCAGTGCTTAATTTGAGCCAGTGGTTTCCGGTGTTCGGAACTTAATGGTCAGCACCAGCTCTAGTGACAGTCCACCACATGGTGGCGCTGTCTGAGAAGTGCACAACAACCCTGTTTATTAAGTCAATGTGCATTGAAAATGAATAATACCAGCCTCTCACGCCATTATTATAGCTTAGTGTGGCCTGAAATAGTCTGAATGTCAAACTTTTAGGATTGCGATGGTTAGGTGTTGTGTTGGCACTGTCATTGGCAGCGTTGGCAGGGGCAACGCATGGTGCAGGCTGCAGTGGCCTTCTGAGAAGGGCTCTGGCACTTAGTTTTGTACAAATTAAGCACTGAGCCACTGTAAACATTTGGATGAAGCACTGAATAACCCCTTCAAATATTCAGCTGAACTTGCCTGCGAGGATCATTGACAGAGGGCAGTAGTGGATTTGGTTACTTTGGTATTTTATGTCTCTGTTATGTTATGTCAATTTGTAGAGTGCACTAATCACCGCGAGGGTATCCCTGCACATGTGCAGGTGTGTAGGTGTGTGATCACAGGAGAAGTATTCAAAGATCCAGGTCTTCAGCTTCTTGCGGAACTCAAGAAGAGGGGAGGAGGCTCTCGTGAGTTGAGGGAGGTCGCTCCAGGCTTTGGGTGCGATGCAGGAGAGCGGGTGACCTCCTGATCGGATTTTGTAGATGCCCTGATCACAAAGCCCTCCCAGGACTGAAGCCTCAGGAGTTTGTGTTTCCTTACAATGTTCACTGAGCAGTTGTGAGTGGGTATTAGGATGTGCCAAAGATTCAGATTTATTTCAGGGAGGTTCAGTCCATGTGTTGATTATAGTAAAATATTTACCGCCCGTTTCTGCATCTGAATGAGGAAGGCTTTCAGCGGCCCGGTGATGTAAATTTGTGGTGTGAGTAGCGCTGGATAAGGATTTGACAGCTGACTTGTTTGTTGTCTTTGGGGCAGAGGAGATCCAGTTCCAAACCCTCCTGGAGTTGCCCATCCTGGATTCCAGCATGTTGAGGAGCAGACGGTAACATTCAAGATCCACAAATTGGACGGTGGCCCCCTTGTAGAGGGCATGGATTAAGAGCCTGATTTAGAGTATGGCGGAGTGGGCACTCCGTCGTGACAGAGTACCCTCTCTGCCAAACTGAATATCTGCACACCTGATTTACCAATGGGCGGACCTTAAGTACGTCAGTGACTGGGACTTCTCTGTCTTGATCACTGACATACTCCTCCGATGGACGAAATAGGGGCCGTCAGAGATTTGGTGCTTGGACCCCCATCGTGATTTAGAGTAGATGGCCAGTTTTTACTATCCCTTATCACCAAGTAAAGCCTGGCGGTAAGGGGCAATAAAACTGCAAAATGACCCCAAACAACGGGAGACACCTCTAATAGTGTGGGTGTCATACATTTTTGTAATTTCAAAAGCAAAATACCGCTTTGGGATTTTGAAAATACAAAAACATGTTAAAAGTTTGAAGCACTAGCCATCAAATTTTGAATACACTGAAAGGAGCAGCCTTCATGGCAGTTCCTTGAAATGTTAAGAGACATCTGCTGTGCTGGCAGACATCTCTAAATTTGGTGGGTGGAGGACACTTGGTATGGCGGGAGTAAAGTAGTCCGACATAATGACGCATTTACCTCCATCTACCTGTCTAAATTGGGCCACCACTCATTGCCCACTTGGTGAGTGACAGGTCTCGAAAAGAGTTCAAAACCAGGATTTGTTTTCCCTCAATGCTTGGCTGGTAGGCTGCTGCGTTGCTGCTGCGTTGCTGCTGTGATTTCGTCATAACTATATGTAGGAAGGGAAACGTTGGTGAGGAGTTACTAATAATACTGGAACTTTTTCAAGGTCAAAAATTGCCTTTATAAATTTGTAAGGAGACTTGGCCACACTTGAAGGTCCTACAGAAAGAGTGAGAGAGCTTTGAGCTATAAATGATATCAAATCAGATGCCGCTGAAGGGGTCAAAAAGTTTTTTACTTTCTGATAGAGACTTCTAACAGCAGTTTCCTAACCTTTGGAATACTAGGTTCTACTAGGCGTCAGACTGGATTCAGGAACTTTTGAGCAGAACTCCTGCACACCACCAGGTGGCGCCATGTGGCTCAGAGCTGACGCCATTCTGCTCTAGAAAAGACTTGCGGAGCCAATATCGGTGCCATTCTCCAGCACTGATATCAGTTCCTTTCTTTCCAAGCCACCAGATGCAGATATGGAGGTACCTCTTGTCTCTTCAAGACCCATTTTTACTAAAATGTACACAAGGGGAATTACACCTTCCAAGATGACAGGTTTTAAACCTTGTAAGGACTGTTGCAAGCAAGTGTCTGTGACAGACCCTCAGGTTTGCCTGCGGTGATTAGGATCCGGACCCTACACTAAGGCCTGCAGTGACTGTGCGTCAATGAATCCGATGGCCAATTCGAGACCACGAGGCAATGCTATACATCAAAAACGTCAGGACTAGTTCAAGCCCAAAGGTCAGACTCAACCCCTTTCCTGGTCCAGAAGTCGGTGCCAAAGTAGATTGTCACCACGCTACACAGTCTTTGGTAAGTCAAGGAAAAAGCATAAACATCCAAGCGGGACTTGACCCCTTCCCCCACCCTCATACATCTAAGAAGGCATGAGGGCATCACCATTCCTCTCGATCGCACTTCCGAAGTCAGTCGATGTTGGAGCCAATCCCGAAACTTGTACTGGCACAACCTGAGTTTCCGGTGGCATCTGTGACTCTGAGGCAGATCAAAGAGTTCTGCGAGACCATGTTATAACTCTTCAGGTTCAATCTGACTTCCCCTGGTGTGCCTGAGGGTTTCATGGAGCCGAGAGGTCCTCCATGTGGGATACAGATGGCAGGTTTTCTCCCGGTGCCAGTTGGACCATCTGATACAGCTGTTGTACCTCTGCCCGCACCTTTGCTGACTCCACTTCCAGTTCAATGGCCAACACCGATTCCCAGAATGCTGACGCCGATGCTGACTCCATCTATGCCGGTCAAGGCACTACCTATTGTGCTCTCCAACTTAGCATTGTCCAAATTCGACTGAGGCTGTGCTTAGTGTCCATCAACCTGCAGCCTTTGACCAGTCCATCCGAGCTGATTACTGTCCAGGTTCTGCAGGGCAGGTCTCATAAGCTACTTTCCTTGCTTGGGACGGACTCTGACAACGAGTCTGATGCAGTAGATGATTTTGCCACCCTCCCATGTAAATAACTGGTATGAGGACCTCCAGGATGCCAGTGGCCTTGAAACTACTCTTAGTCTCACCCCAGGCCCTGCAATGGAGGAATGTGCCTCCTTCCCAGTGGTTATGAGGAGGACGGCTAAGTTTTTCAACCTCCGTTTCCTCATCTTGGAGGTGAAGACTAATGTCCTAACCAAAATCCTCCAATCGGGACAAACCAATATTGAGCCCTTGTTGCCCTTTCATGAGCCCTCACGGATAACCTTGGTCTGGTCCCCCCATGAATCACCAGATTGCACTGCACCATCGCCCTGTTCGTGGGACCTCCACTTTTTTGACTTAGCTCCCTTCCCCTGAGAGCTTCATGGTGCAAGCTTCACCTGAATGCCTCCCCAACTATTCCCCTAGATAGGGACTCAAGTGAATTAAGATCTTTGGGAGGAGTGTATTTTCTGCCACCAATTTGCCTCTTCTGTGGGTCAATGGCAGTTACCTTTTGGGCCGGTATTCCAAAGCTCTCTGGGATTCTGTTGCTCGGGGTGGAGTTGTGGGCTCTGTGTCAGGAGCAGCTGCACCTCTGGAAATGGATGGACCATCAATGAATTTTCCTGGTGGTGAACAACCTGGTGGAACCAGCTGTCAGCACCTAGTGGATCTAGTGGATCACAAGTGGTAGTGGACCACACCTGAGGTGGTGCAAGGTCTCTTTCACATATGGGGAGAACCTTGGCTCAATCTCTTCGCCACAGCCGAGATCACGCAATGTCACCAGTTCTGTACATTGGAGTTCCCAAGGCGTCTCTCTTGGAGACGCGTTTCACCTACAGTGAAACTCTAGGCGTATGTATGCCTTCCCACCAATACCCCTCCTGCTCTGAGTTCTTTAGAAGATCAAGTCAGTCGGGTGGCCCTGGATTGAGCACAGAGAATCTGGTATACAGAATTCCTGGGCATGAGGATCTGTTCTCCAATCAGGCTTCCGCCAGTAGGATCTGTTGTCGTAGCACTGGGGCACGGTCTGGTACCCGGGCGTCCAAAATCTCCTTCATGCTTGCATATTGAGCAGCGACAGCTGAACAGCTATGACCTTCTTCTGGAGATGGTTGATGCCATCTTGGCAGCCAGGCATCTCTCGACAAAAACTATATATGCCTGTTGTTGGGACACATTTGTGGTTTGGTGTGACACACGACAAAGAGACCCAATCTAGGCCAAGTTTTCTTATGTTCTGTTATTTGTTCACTCCCTCCCCGGCAAGGCTTTGCTTTGGGTTAAAAGGTATCTTTCGACTCTTTCAACCGTCTTATGTTTGCCGGACCAGCCCTCATTATCCAAATAACCTGCTGTGATGCGTTATCTTTAAAGGACTCCAGCATTTGTTTCCTCCTTTTCCCTTTGTTATGCTGCAGTGAATCTTAACCTAGTCCTCACATATTTGATGTGCACTCCCTTTGAGATACTGCACAGCCGTCCTTTGCAGCTTCTCACCCCCAACAAATCATTAAAATGTTACCAGACCTACAGGTCTAGTGACTTGAATAATCTACTTGTCCTATAAGAGGACCTTCAAATATGTGAGTTCACCATGTGCTCTGTACAAAAATGTACGCTGTTTGATTTAATTGACTAAACGTTTGCTACATAAATAATAACAATCCTGTCCACACAAAGGATACACATAACCCCTGACTTGCCTCTAAGGGCCAGATGTACTAACATTAGGAATACTGATTTTCTAACTGCATTTCTCTCTGAATCGCAGCTAGGAAATTGGTATTCATAATGTATGAAACTCTTTGAGTTTCATTTTGGGATTCCTTGTGGGATGCAAATAGACCTACCTCAGGCATAATAATGAGGTAGGTCACAGTTTGCAACCCATTAGGAATTGCAGCATTCGTGGGGATGGTGGCTCTCTGAGGCCAATAGACCACCATGTCTGTGTTTGCTTTTTAATAAAGCAATCTTTTTTTCTAAAATGCTGTTTGTTTTCTTCAACGAAATGCTTTCAAAAAGAGAAAATGAAACTTTGCAGTTTCCTTTTTAGGTCTCGGGACCATCCGGTTTGCCGAAGGCAGAACCGGAAGTCGAGAGATTTAATGACTTGGAGAAGAGGGGCTTGGACCAGCCCCTCTTCTCCCCTGTTCTCCATTGGCTGGCCTCTTGAATGCTGGCCAGCCACTGGAGAAGAGGTTAGTCATTCAGATTAGGCCCCGTCCTTTTCGGATCGGGGGCGTGTTTTTTGCAAGAAGTCTCAAGGAGGAGATAACAGCAAAACACGCCCCCGCATCCGAAAAGGACGCTGCGTTTCTTCGAGGCATTTCTGCTCTGCCTCGGAGAAAGGCGGTGGTGTCTTCCGGTGCCCTCAGCTTGCTTCCCTCGCTTCTGCTAAATTCCAACATCACTGTGAGCGTATGCATTTTCACACGTACGCCCGTGTAATTGACCGCTTCGCACCGGCTTGAAAGAAGAGCAGGATTCAGTCTTCCCTTCGACTTTGACGGACATAGACGGTTGCTCAGTTGTTTTTAGCGCATGTTTACACATAGTAAATAACGGCAAAGAGATATGGATAGGCGTCTATTTGTTTGATTATTTTGACACGTACGTTCGTGATATTGACAGGTCTACACCTGCCCATCTGCAGAGCAGGATTGGGTGCTTTCTTTCACTTTTGCTTTTAATGACATGTGACGGTTGCTTGGCAAGCGGTAAGCTTTCACCACACCAGTTTTCTCTCTATAAATGCGCTCAGCTTTTCATCATCCATCACATAGTGAACATCGGCGTGAGACATGGTCGCGCTTTCATTCGTCAGTCTATTAGATTGTTTTCAACAGCAGGACCGAGATCGCGCACAGCGTACTCAGCGCTAGCTTGACCTCTGACATGCGCGCGGCTATTATACAGCCCTTATCTCAATCCAGCACATAGTCTACATTAGCGTACTAACACGGATACACGCGTAGTTGTTAGTTGGTTTGGTTGTTGCCTCCAATTCCTTTTAGAGGACCGTGACGGTTCCTGTACGTTAATTAGCCACGCTGAGCACGCTTAGCTTCCGACTTGCACATTGGTTTTAGCCTTATTTGGAGCTGGTTTTACCAACAGATGCCTCTACCCTGTTTTTCTAAAATAGAGACTAACTAATACGGAGCACTCTATGCCCGACGTACAACATACATAAGAATCGCATTATTTACAAGGGCCAGCAGATTTATCGAGAATGGCCTATTCTACTCCTTCATGAGTCATTACCCTCTCAAGTAAGTACATTGAATAGGCCCATGGACTGGATGAAAGGTAGGAGGCAGGATGAGCCTGGGCTGCGGAGCCGGGGAGAGCGAGCAGGCGGGGGGAGCTCTACCATCTGTGTGCCCCCTGATACCGCGCCCCTCAGAGACGCTTGGTGCTCGGGTATCTTTATTTACAACTGTTAAATTGTTTTCCCAAAAAAGGCTGGATCCGCGGGGTCTCCCGCTGAGCGCTAGTGTTGCCCAATGTACTTCGCGCCCCCTTTCCGACACCTCAAGTTCCAGTAATCTCTTGGAGGGCTTTTTGAGCCCAGTATCTTAAAGGCAGTTTCTAGCCTGTAAACCGTGTTGTATCGTGAATAAACCAAGCCTCAGTATTCACTTGTGGAGATTCTGCTGTTCATAGTCCCCTACTGGTTAAACAAGCATTTACAATGCAACGGTCTCGGCATTGTTAAAGTTAGAGGTATTGGCATTGCTCATGACATTATTTTTGTTTATGTTTTTGTTTTTAAAACATGTAGAGAAACGGCATTGTTGTTTACAATGTCAATAGCTTAGTCAGTGTGTGTGTAGGTGGCTCTGTGTGTGGGTGCAAATGCAATAGGTCTCGCATTTGAGAGTGATTAAGCTATTGACATTGTAAATAACAATGCCGTTTCTTTAAATGTTTTAAAAACAAAAACATAAACAAAAATAATGTCATGAGCAATGCCAATAGCTCTAACTTTACCAATGCCGAGACCACTGCATTGTAAATGCTTGTTTCAGAGTAGGCAGTGGTCCGTGGGACCACTGCTTCCTCTTAAAAATATTTGTTTTCCATAATCAAAGGGGAAGATGTCCCCTGGGGACCCATCCCTATTTGCGAATAGGTTACCTTCTTTTTCAAGGAGTCAGTAAAATAATAATGTTTTGCCACCGTAATTTGGTTGCAAAACATTCATACATCCTATTCAGATTGGGCATTTTGGAAGGGATGCCTTAAACACGCCTCTTTCAAATACCGAATCGAAATTTTGGTGTGTACTTATGTAAAAGCATTTTTGCTGTCGGAAACGGCCGAATCAGCTGTTTCTGACTGCAATAATGCTTCGTACTTGTGGCCCTTAGTTCAATGGTTAATGGTTACTACTGGGTTGGCATGCGGAGTTCCTGTCCGGGACATTTGTCAAGCAGCTACGTGGACGTCCCTCCATACATTCACAAAGTACCAGTGTCTGGACAGCCAGGTTCACCGAGAGGGACAAATCACCCACCTGGTCCTGCAGGACTTTTTGGTATGACCCAATTCACAGACCCATCTCAGAATAGGTAGTGTTTTGTTATCTAGCCAAAAGGTGAGGCATCTACAGTTACAAGTCTCTATCATAAGAACAATTTACTTCCCCAGGTAACTCTCTTTCTGGTAGAGACTCCAGCACCAAACTTCTCACCGACCCTCCCATTCTCCGTATTCTGAGAATTCGACTCTGTCCGTTCAAATAATGGTTGACACCAATTTGTTGTTGGGCTCTGTATCTGGGAACATGGGCAACCTCGAAAGCACCTGATGTCAGGGTGCAGGAATGTGGCCTATATGGGTTCTGCACGTCATTTCCGGAGTGGAACTGCGTCAGTGTGGAGCTTACAGTGCCACCTGGCCACGTGTGGAGGTGCTGCTCAAAAGTTTCTGGAGCCAGTCTGACACCTGGGGAAGTTTTCATAAGTTTTTCAAAAGATGATGAGTCTGAAGACAGATAGAACGTCTACCAGAAAGAGCGTTACCGAAGGTGAGTAACTTGTTCATCTGTGCCAGAGGTTTTCAAATAGATGGTTTGAGAATTATCAGACAGATTCACAAAGCCCAGGGAAGAAAATGTGGGTATTTGCTTCAGTATGATTACTCATATGTTTGGAGCAAATTTTCAACTTTTCAAGAACTCACAAAGATTCCCATGAGTCCTACAAGAAAATGACAATAGTCGTACATGTCCCCGATAACTTACATGCTTCAAATGTGTGCCTGCGGAATGTCCACACGCTGATAGTTCTAGTATGGAAAAAAGATGTAATCATGCATTTCTTAAACTTTTTGTGTTTCTCGAAGGGGGGGGACATTATTTTCTTGTGGGAAAAACTCTTCTCCTTCATCCCATTAAACACTAGGGTAATCCTTTCCGATTGCTTGTTTAAAAATAGATAAAGTCCTAGCCTTCACAGAGTGCATTTGTGAGAGTATCCAAGGGGGGTGCCTACCCACAAGGGGCATGTGACGACCTACAAACATATGAGCTTATGGTGCCAGGAACTTCCAGGCACCCGCAGTGACCCATAGATCTACTATGGTCGAAATGTCAGAATTTTAGCAAAATAGCCTCCTTCCATATTCGCCAATGCTATTTGCAAAGGTAAACTTTCACCAATCCCGACTCCCACACTTTCAAACTGAGGGGCATATTATCAAGCACGGCGTTAAAATTATCGCCGCTTTAGTGGCAGAAAAGAACATGGGCATCTATGGGAATTCTCTGCGGCATATTATCAAGCCCATTATCGCCGCTTTAGCGGCAGTTTTCTGCCGCTAAAGCGGCGATAATTGTAATGCAGTTTCTTGATAATATGCCCCTGATTGTTTTTAATATCTCAATTGACTTTAGAGGTGCCAAAATGTCTGTGAATTGGGTTGGATATGCTTCAAGTGCCAGATATGGTTTAGCAAAATGTTTAACAAACAGAGGTGGTGAGTTGGAGACATTGGTCCGCTGATTACTACAGCGAACAGTCATTGCACATGGAAAGGTAAAAGTACCAGTTCACAATCACTGCTCGGAAACTCAGCTTTATTTTTCCATCATTTGACCGGATATAAACCGGGATTAGCCCTAAAGGACAATACGTCATGGGCAGGAGATAATAAAGCTCCCAATTAAGAAACTCGAGGCACATTGGACAAGGCCAGGAGGGCGGCACGCGGCACGCTGCTCAAGAGAAGTTTGCGACCCGCTTGGACGACATGTGGCTTCTGAGCCGGCTACTGAGACATGATCCTGAACACATGACACACACACAGCTTGGGCGATCATACATTGACAGAAGCATGTCTGAGGGCATCTGGGCAGAGTGCATCACAACATCCTATTAGAGCGCTCTGTGCTAATTGAACATACTAAGGAACACCAAGGGGTTATGTCCACAGCTGGGTCTATGTGGGTGACACCTGAAGGGTTCTTAACTGGAAGACAATGAGGGCTAACTCCCTGGAGCAGACGAGGGACCAGGTATGTCCTTCAATGGAAGACATGACATGGGGCATACTCGGGGGCACAGGTGTGGTTTGTGAGGTAGTAAAGTGACAGCTCCTCCCCTCAAACTAGAGTGAACTCCTAAAGAGGTCACTGTTCAAGCTGCTGGAGTTTCACCTTCTCTAGTGGTGGGATTAGTGCGAGGGGGAAGTCCACACTATAAAGAAAGAGTAACATGGCATCCTCTGTTAGTGTGTGTCCACACTATATATAAATAGTAACATGACATCCACTGTCAGTGTGTGTCCACACTATATATAAATAGTAACATGACATCCTCTGTCAGTGTGTGATTGTGTTCACACTATATAGAAAGATTAAAATGACATCCTCTGTCAGTCTGTGTGTGTGTGTCCACACTATAGAGAAAGAGTAACAATGACATCCTCTGTCATTGTGTGTGTGTGTGTGTGTGTGTCTGCACTATATAGAAAGAGTAATATGACATTCTCTGTCATTGTGTGTGTGTGTGTCCACACTATAGAGAAAGAGTAATATGGCATCCTCTGTCATTGTGTGTGTGTGTGTGTGTGGTGTGTGTATGTGTGTCCACACTATAGAGAAAGAGTAATATGGCATCCTCTGTCATTGTCTGTGTGTGTGTGTGTGTGTATGTGTGTCCACACTATAGAGAAAGAGTAATATGGCATCCTCTGTCAGTGTGTGTGTGTGTGTGTGTCCACACTATATAGAAAGAGTAATATGACATCCTCTGTCAGTGTGTGTGTGTGTGTCCACACTATATAGAAAGATGTACATGACATCCTCTGTCAGTGTGGGTGTGGGTCCACACTATATATAAATAGTAACATGGCATCCTCTGTAAGTGTGTGTCCACACTATATATAAATAGTAACATGGCATCCTCTGTCAGTGTGTGTCCACACTATATATAAATAGTAACATGACATCCTCTGTCAGTGTGTGTCCACACTATATATAAATAGTAACATGACATCCTCTGTCAGTGTGTGTGTGTGTCCACACTATATAGAAAGATTAAAATGACATTCTCTGTCAGTCTGTGTGTGTGTGTGTGTGTGTGTGTGTCTGCACTATATAGAAAGAGTAACAATGACATCCTCTGTCATTGTGTGTGTGTGTGTGTCCACACTATATAGAAAGAGTAATATGACATTCTCTGTCATTGTGTGTGTCCACACTATAGAGAAAGAGTAATATGGCATCCTCTGTCATTGTCTGTGTGTGTGTGTGTGTATGTGTGTCCACACTATAGAGAAAGAGTAATATGGCATCCTCTGTCAGTGTGTGTGTGTGTGTGTGTGTGTATGTGTGTCCCCACTGTAGAGAAAGAGTAATATGGCATCCTCTGTCATTGTCTGTGTGTGTGTTTGTGTGTATGTGTGTCCACACTATAGAGAAAGAGTAATATGGCATCCTCTGTCAGTGTGTGTGTGTGTGTTCACACTATATAGAAAGATTAACAGGACATCCTCTGTCAGTGTGTGTGTCCACACTATAAATAAATAGTAACATGACATCCTCTGTTAGTGTGTATGTGTGTCCACACTATATAGAAAGATTAACATGGCATCCTCTGTCAGTGTGTGTGTGTGTGTGTCCACACTATATAGAAAGATTAACATGGCATCCTCTGTCAGTGTGTGTGTGTGTGTGTCCACACTATATAGAAAGAGTAATATGACATCCTCTGTCAGTGTGTCTGTGTGGGTGTCCACACTATATAGAAAGATGTACATGACATCCTCTGTCAGTGTGTGTGTGTGTGTTCATACTATATAGAAAGATTAACATGGCATCCTCTGTCAGAGTGTGTGTGTGTGTCCACACTATATAGAAAGAGTAATATGACATCCTCTGTCAGTGTGGGTGTGTGTCCACACTATAAATAAATAGTAACATGACATCCTCTGTCAGTGTGTGTGTGTGTCCACACTATATAGAAAGATTAACATGGCATCCTCTGTCAGTGTGTGTGTGTGTGTGTCCACACTATATAGAAAGATTAACATGGCATCCTCTGTCAGTGTGTGTGTGTGTGTGTCCACACTATATAGAAAGAGTAATATGACATCCTCTGTCAGTGTGTCTGTGTGGGTGTCCACACTATATAGAAAGATGTACATGACATCCTCTGTCAGTGTGTGTGTGTGTGTCCACACTATATAGAAAGATTAACATGGCATCCTCTGTCAGTGTGTGTGTGTGTGTGTCCACACTATATAGAAAGAGTAATATGACATCCTCTGTCAGTGTGTCTGTGTGGGTGTCCACACTATATAGAAAGATGTACATGACATCCTCTGTCAGTGTGTGTGTGTGTGTTCATACTATATAGAAAGATTAACATGGCATCCTCTGTCAGAGTGTGTGTGTGTGTCCACACTATATAGAAAGAGTAATATGACATCCTCTGTCAGTGTGGGTGTGGGTCCACACTATATATAAATAGTAACATGACATCCTCTGTCAGTGTGTGTGTGTGTTCATACTATATAGAAAGATTAACAGGACATCCTCTGTCAGTGTGTGTGTCCACACTATAAATAAATAGTAACATGACATCCTCTGTCAGTGTGTGTGTGTGTTCACACCACTGTTCCCGTTAAGGTGCGCGCACGCACCTCTATTAACGTGAGCGCACATTGCCGTATGTGCAGCGCGCACACACCCACGACATCCCGCGAGTGAATCGCGCCACTGCTTTAAAAAAGCGAGCGGCGCGAAAATCACTCACTTCCTGGATGCAGTGTGCCGGTATTCGGGAGTGAGGGTAAGGCGGGCTTTGGGGCTTGGGGTCTTGCAGCTGTCGGCACTTGCGGGCTTTTGTTTAAGTATTCATGTTAATCACAGTCCCTTCACGAGCTGTGATTAACATAAATACTTAAACAAAAGCCCACACTCTTCCCCACCAGGCCCGGTTCTAGCCAAACAGGAGCCTTGACCCTCGCAGTGAGGGCTTGAAGGCAGGCGCGCAACGCCATTGAGCTCCAAGTGCTTCAACCCTCCCCCTCGTGTGTGTCAGCCCGGGACGAGACCGCTTCCTGGGCGCACACAGACAGTTTTTAGAGATTATCGTAGCCGCACCCGAGTACTTCACAGGTCTTTTAAAGACCATTTACATGTTAACCTGGCTTTATTTATTTTTTCACCCCTTCATCTCCACATGGCGAAAGGCGACAAATCATTTCTTTGACACTGGTAACCTTTGCCTACTGTTCTGCTGCGTGGATTTTTCTTTTTCTATGCAGCGCAGGAGAGAAGAAGTTTAAAATCTGCACAGGCCTAGCAGGACACATACTTCGTGTGTACTTCATTTAAACAATTTTTATCATTATCATGGCCGATGCAGGACAACAATAAGACAATACAAAATGCCCAGATAACACTGGTGATCCTGCTGGAGAGCAATCATTTGTCTGTCAGATGAACTGTATTTTATGTGGATAGCTCAGTGGGTTACTGCCTTTGTCACAGAGATCCTTGTGTTACTTGCAGTTCAGAAGTTAGAATCCTAACATAGGACAGTGACCAATGAACTGTCATCAAAGAGCTGCAGACAAACATGAAAGGTATAGTTAGAACTTGGCTTTTTTTATTTTGTGATATAGTTAGAACTTCCCCAGTCTTTCATTATTCTAATGTTGCTAAAAATAAGTATGTTTGGGCAGATATACATTGTTATCAGTAAAGATGACCCCCATGGAATACTCTTTAAATCCTAAGGTTGTGTTTCCCCAGACCAAACCCTCTTAAAATATACTGCCCACCAGTATGGATGACATGTGATTCCTACACCTTGTAATCCTCATTGGCGTATGTGACATTCCCTGTAGACTGATTTACATACTTGTATGATTCATTGTCTCTGTATAATGTGTGCGTGGTGTAAAGTACTGACACACACTACACTGATATGAGTTGCGCTATACAACAAATTAAATGCATATGAGAGGGGCTCCGTAAAGATGATGGGCACTGTTGGAGGGTGGCAGTGAGGGAGTCTGAGGAGGAGGTCATGAGGGGGAGGGGCTACAGAGAGATGAGGGGCACTGGTGGAGGGTGGCAGTGAGGGAATCCGAGGAGGAGGTCATGAGGGAGAGGGGCTATGGGGAGATGAGGGGCACTTGTAGCGTGTGGCAGTGAGGGAATCCGAGGAGGAGGTCAATAGAGGGGGCCATGGAGGGCATGGAGGGATGAGGGGCACTGTTGGAAGGTGGTAGTAAAGGTATTTACCGAGAAAGAGGTTATTGGTGTGGCACCAAAAAATACGTTCGCATCAGCACTAAACCCGGCCCTGTAATGGCCTTTCTGTTTTTGTTTATTTAATTAGCAGTCGGGTCATAAGGGCTACTGTGGAACATACTTTAAAGTGTGTGGCTAATTATATTTACTGCTATATTCAATGTTTTAAGTTTGTAGGCGATTTTACAAACGTTTTTACCGGGGAAAAAGAAAGTGGAGTCCTATGGTGCCTGATATGGGGCTGGGGCCCAAGGTCAGCTGTGAGATAAGGTGCACTGGAGAGGAGTAGTGGATAATCAAGCCTGTAAGGGAGTGCGTTGCAGAGTCCGGGGTCAGGTGGAGGTAGTAATGAAGAGGGATTCTCCCTGAAGGCTCGCACAGAGGGAGCCCGAGAAGTGTCACTTGCCCGATACTCCCACCTCAGAAACCTCCTCTTCCCAATAAAGGAACATTACATGGAAAAAGCACTTTTTGAGAGTGATAATATTTAGAAAAGAGATTTGGAAAAAAGTGCGTTTTACTGGGCCTTGTAAGACTAAGAAGAGATAAAGAAGGGCCCGGAAGCAGGCCTGCCTAGACATATATGTGACAAATCAAGCCCACAGTGGCCCACCCAAATGCACCCTTGGCCCACCCAAATAAAATTCCTGGAGCCGGGCCTGTTCCCCACATGACGCTTTACAAACAAAAGAGTAGAGCAAGTTTAAAAACACAGCGTGTACTTTCAGAAAGTACACGCTGGGTTTTTAAACTTGCTCTACTCTTTAGTTAGTAAAGCGCAGTGCGGGGAATATTGTGGGCTTTCGTTTAAGAATTCATGTTAATCACAGCCCCTTCACGAGCTGTGATTAACATGAATACTTAAACAAAAGCCCACAATCTTCCCCCGCACCGCGCTTTACTAACTAAAAAGCACACAGCAAGTTTAAAAACACAGCGTGTACTAGTATCCTCTGTCATTTTGTGTGTCCACACTAGAGTAACTTGACATCCTCTGTCATTGTGTGTGTGTGTCTGCACGATATAGAAAGAGTAACACAACATCCTCTCTCATTGTGTATGTGTCCACTCTATATATAAAGAGTAACCTGGCATTCTCTGTCAGTTAGTGTGTGTGTGTGTGAGTGTGTGTGTGCACGCAAACATGCGTCTGCCTGAGTGAGGCTGGGGGTCAAAGGAAGGCAATGCATGCTATCCTGTTTCCAGTAGTGCGCTCCACCTATGGATGTTTTTGTAAGAAGGGGGGTGTATGACTTCCTCTTTCATCTGCTTCTGGTGTGTATGTTTGGGACTGTGTGTGGGGGCTGAGTCTGAGTGTGATAGTGGATGGAAGGAGAGACATTTGGTATACTATCAGTCCATGCGTAAGGTGAGTGATGTGAGGCATTCTGTGTCACTCCATTATATATATATATATATTATCTACTGGCAACTATAACTCACGTGACCGCAATCCTCTGCTGATGACGTCAGATATTACATCACTGATGACGTATGTGTCTTTATGAAAAATAAATATTTGTAATATATGTATAGCTAAAGATTAATGGAAGAAGACATGGGTAAATAAGTGTCTAAATACAGTGATGGAATATCTGACGTCATCAGCAGAGGATTGCGGTCGCGTGAGTTATAGTTGCCTGCAGTAACTATAACGGGGGAATTTCAATGGATTTTCACGAGTGAAATGTCCAGCTAACTATAACATGTGTGAAACCTATGGTTTTTTCAGTGATATATATATATATATATATATATTATCTACTGGCGTCGCCAGTAGATAGTTATAGTTAGGACCGTGTTTTCATAGGAAATCCGCAACATTCTATTTGGAATAACTTTGGCGCCGGTTGACGAATCCTCGCGAATTTTTCAAAACTAATGGGGCGCTACGCTCCGCTCCTACCCTGAAAGTCTCGGGGGGATTCGTCAAGCGGGGGCTGAGAAAAAAGGGGGGTCCCAAAACGCGTTTTCCCCATGCATTTTCCCATAGGACCTTTAGTCCGAGCTACAGCCCGAACGGCTGAACAGAATTACTTGAAATTGGGCAGAGAGGTAGTCCTCAGGTCAGGGATGTGCCTTTTGCAGGTCTGGTGTAAATCTGTTCAGTAGGTCCTGAGAAAATAGCATTTAAATCAATATATATATCTGTAAGCGCGCTCCGTGCGCTTACGGTAAGCTTACCGTACGCGTACGGTGCCGTGCGCGAGCTCAATTCTGATTGGTGGTTACATGACTGTAAACATTCGAATCGGTCGAAATCAGAAAGTATCGGCCGCCATTTTCTGTCTCTCGCACTGAAAAACAAAGGTTGATAACATGAAAAGGGGGCAACGAAGAGAGTTGCAGACCCCCTAGCGTTCGTCAGGGGGGTTCACGAAGGACCAAAAAGTATGAAAAATAAATTTAATAATTTTTAAAAAAAATCGCGGAGTGCGCGTACGGTTAGCTTACCGTACGGGTACGGTAAAAAAAAATAAAAAAAATAAAAAGAATTAACAATCACATTTAATATATAAATCTAAGGACCCCCAAGGGAGAAAAAAACAATTGATATTTTGTAAAAAATGGCGAGGCATGCATGGTACGAAATGCGCAACAGCGCAACAGCGCGCGCACGGTGCGCAAAGCGCACCGTGCGCGCAAAAATTAAAAATAAATACATAACTTAGCATTTAAAAAAACGTACAAATTCACTGAAAAAACCATAGGTTTCACACACGTTATAGTTAGGAATTAGCATTTAAAAAACCTTGCAAATTCACTTAAAAAACCATAGGTTTCACACATGTTATAGTTAGCTGTACATTTCACTCGTAAAAAACCAATGAAATTCCACGTTATAGTTAGATCAGGTAACTATAACTTGCGCGACCGCAATCCACAATGTGTCATTTCAGATGTCATCATTGATGTGAAGAGTGATGTCACTGACCATGTCATGAGTGATGTAATATGTGACGTCATCAGCAGTTTATTGTGGGCGCGCAAGTTATAGTTACCTGATCTAACTATAACGTGGAATTTCATTGGTTTTTTACGAGTGAAATGTACAGCTAACTATAACATGTGTGAAACCTATGGTTTTTTAAGTGAATTTGCAAGGTTTTTTAAATGCTAATTCCTAACTATAACGTGTGTGAAACCTATGGTTTTTTCAGTGAATATATATATATATATATATGTGTGTGTGTGTGTGTGTGTGTGTGTGTGTGTTTATTGCTGAGTCTTGCCATGGGGAAGCCGGGACATGTGATATCCTGTGCCACCCCATGTGTGTGTATGTGTGTGCATGCATGAGGTGGAATGTGTGAGGCATACTGTGACACTCCATTTATGTGTGTATTGCTGAGTGCAGATGTGGATGAAAGGAGGGGCGTGTGGTTTCCTGTTCCTCCCCTTGGGTGTGTTTTTGTATGCATGCAGAAGGTGTAAGGCATCCAGTGACACTCCATTTATATAAGTGTGTGTGTATTGCTGAGGGTAACCGTGGGTGAAAGTAGCGGCGTATGGTATCCTATGTCACTGTGTGTGTGCGCGTGTGTGTGCGTGCATGTGTGTGTGTCTGAGTGTGGTTGTGGATGAAAGGGCGTATATGTGCGGTATCCATATCATTCCCTTTCTGTGTGACTGGGTATTGAGTGTGATGTGTGCTACCTGTGTCACTTACTTCCTGTGAATGTGTAGTTGTGTGTAAGAGGGAGCTGCGTGGCATTCTGCGTCACTCCCTTTCTGTGTGTGTAGCTGCGTGCCTGGAGCTTGGGTTGCCAACGGATAGCCAAGCGGCCCTGTTCCATGCCACATTTTCAGGGTCACCACTTGCTATATAAATGAGGGTGGTATATCCAATATAAATTCATATCTCTTCTGTGTACTCCCAGTTAGTCTGAGCGGGTAGTTAGTCCCTTCAGGCTCTGCTCGCACCAGTCCTGGTTAGTGGGTTCACCTGGAGCCCTTTTGGGGAGACCCTGGGACTTTAAAAGAAAATCTGCACTTACTGCAACCGAAGCTTGAAAAAGTTTATTAACAAATGAAAAAGTATATATAGTGTGAATTACGGAGTTGGACGACCCCCAGCACACAGTACTGAGGCAGGCCCTGTAAGCAAAATAAGGAACACACGTCGTTCAAGCTCTCCACACAGATTCCCAGCGGAGATCACGTGACTTTGTGAAACAAAGGGAGTCCACGGGTGCCTGAGTCAGATCACGCGGAAGGACGGAGGCGACCTTCAGGTGGGTGTAACAATGTGACCTGTTTCAGGTGAGCGAACCGAACTTCGTTTCTCATCCTGAGAGCCCGGATATGAACCCGGGCACTTCCGTTCGGCATGGCTGCGCGAGCACGGAAACACGGCTGCGGCAGGGGTAGGTGCACCGGGGCAACAATTCACAGTAGGACATCCCTGCTGCACAGGGTGGGATGAGGGGCGAACCAGCTCGAGAACTGCACTTAACTAGAGGTACAGCTGTTGACGTCACCGGCAACCCCCCTTCGCTGCTGCTTGCTTATGAGTACTTTAAAGTGAGTCAGATGGAACCATGAGTGACGAGCAGAGGAGCCAGGCTGTTCTTCTCGCTGAAAACACGCCAGCCAGCTGACACTCACGGGCCCCAAACGAGACAGATGTTTAATGTGTACTTAGCAATGTCTTTAAAAGTCTATAGGTACAAATGTGTGAAGCTCAACCCGCAGGAAGTAATACCACCCAAAGGCCTAACAATCCCGCATTACACAAAACAGGACACAACAAGAAACACATCTGGACTGTAATATCGGAACCTAAGAAGGAAAAAACTAATAATTTGTGAATAGACAAAGCTACAAAGAATTGCAACTTAAATTATTGGGACAATAAGAGGGAAAATAAGTAAGATGTCGGTTGTGATTCCGAGGTCTTTTCAGTGATGAAGGGGAGCCAGTGTGTACTGTAAGTGATGGTGAGGATGAAGCCAGGGCCAGAAGGACCTCAGAGGCGGACACTGAACCCTCCACCGAGACAGACCAGGCAGCAGACACTGAGGCCCACTGGCCTCTGCTTCCGACTGCCCACGTCATGTACACCGCGTGCCACTGAACACACCCCTGGCATATACCACACCCTCAACGGCACACGTAAACACTCCACCGAGCTCAGCACATAGACACATCCCACGCCAGCAAACTCATTCAGATCCCAGTCAGCACCAAACCCACCGGGAAAGTAGACACTGAACTCTACTCTGAAGCCACCATAGTGGTGAGGGTAGTATGCGCAGGGGTCCAACATGTGATAAAGCAGTCGAGTTAGGCATCTCACGCTGTCCAAGCGAACATGCTCAGACAGTCCTCTAGTGTCCGTCCTCTAGCATCACTCCTCTGCTCAGGCAGTCCTGTACTGTCAGTCATCTGCTCAGGCAGTCCTCTAGTGTCAGTCCTCTAGTGGCAGTCCTCTTCTCAGAAAGTCCTCTAGTGTCAGTCATCTGCTCAGGCAGTCCTCTACTGTCAGTCATCTGCTCAGGCAGTCCTCTAGTGTCAGTCCTCAAGTGTCAGTCCTCTGCTCAGACAGTCCTCTAGTCTCAGTCCCCTGCTGCTCAGGCAACCCTCTAGTGTCAGTCCTCTGCCCAGACAGTCCTCTAGTGTCAGTCCTCTAGTGTCAGTCCTCTAGTGTTGGTCCTCTGCTCAGGCAGACCTCTAATGTCAGTCCTCTGCTCATACAGTCCTCTAGTGTCTGTCCTCTGCTCAGACAGTCCTCTAGTTTCAGTCCTCTAGTGTCGGTCCTCTAGTGTCAGTCCTCTAGTGTCAGTCCTCTGCTCAGGCAGGCCTCTAGTGTCAGTCCTCTAGTGTCAGTCCTCTAGTGTCGGTCCTCTAGTGTCAGTCCTCTAGTGTCAGTCCTCTGCTCATACATTCCTCTAGTGTCAGTCATCTGCTCACGCAGTCCTCTAGTATCAGTCCTCTAGTGTCAGTCATCTGCTCAGGCAGTCCTCTAGTGTCAGTCCTCTGCTCAGGAAGTCCTCTAGTGTCAGTCCTCTAGTATCACCCTCTGCTCAGGCAGTCCTCTAGTGTCAGTCTCTTGCTCAGGCAGTCCTCTAGTGTCAGTCCTCTAGTGTCAGTCCTCTGCTCAGGAAGTCCACTAGTGTCAGTCCTCTAGTGTCAGTCCTCTGCTCAGGCAGTCCTCTAGTGTCAGTCCTCTGCTCAGGAAGTCCTCTAGTGTCAGTCCTCTAGTATCACCCTCTGCTCAGGCAGTCCTCTAGTGTCAGTCTCTTGCTCAGGCAGTCCTCTAGTGTCAGTCCTCTAGTGTCGGTCCTCTAGTGTCAGTCCTCTGCTCAGGAAGTCCTCTAATGTCAGTCCTCTAGTGTCAGCCCTCTGCTCAGGCAGTCCTCTAGTGTCAGTCCTCTAGTGTCAGCCCTCTGCTCAGGCAGTCCTTTAGTGTCAGTCCTCTAGTTTCAGTCCTCTAGTGTCGGTCCTCTAGTGTCAGTCCTCTAGTGTCTGCCCCCTGCTCAGACAGTCCTCTAGCGTCAGTCCTCTAGTGTCAGTCCGCTAGTCAGAGAGTCCTCTAGTGTCAGTCCTCTAGTGTCAGTCATCTGCTCAGGTGGTCCTCTAGTGTCAGTCCTCTGCTCAGGAAGTCCTCTAGTGTCAGTCCTCTAGAGTCAGCCCTCTGCTCAGGCAGTCCTCTAGTGTCAGTCATCTAGTGTCGGTCCTCTAGTGTCGGTCCTCTGCTCAGACAGTCCACTAGTGTCAGTCATCTGCTCAGGCAGTTCTCTAGTGTCAGTCCTCTAGTGTCAGTCCTCTGCTCAGGCAGTCCTCTAGTGTCAGTCCTCTAGTGTCAGTCCTCTGCTCAGGAAGTCCTCCAGTGTCAGTCCTCTAGTGTCAGTCCTCTGCTCAGGAAGTCCTCTAGTGTCAGTCCTTTAGTGTCAGTCATCTGCTCAGGCAGTCCTCTAGTGTCAGTCATCTGCTCAGGCAGTCCTCTAGTGTCAGTCCTCTAGTGTCAGTCCTCTGCTGCTCAGGCAACCCTCTAGTGTCAGTCCTCTGCTCAGACAGTCCTCTAGTGTCAGTCCTCTAGTGTCAGTCCTCTAGTGTCAGTCCTCTAGTGTTGGTCCTCTAGTGTTGGTCCTCTAGTGTCAGTCCTCTGTTCAGGCAGGCCTCTAGTGTCAGTCCTCTAGTGTCGGTCCTCTAGTGTCAGTCCCCTGCTCAGATAGTACTCTAGTGTCAGTCCTCTAGTGTCAGTCCTCTGCTCAGGAAGTCCTCTAGTGTCAGTCCTCTAGAGTCAGCCCTCTGCTCAGGCAGTCCTCTAGTGTCGGTCCTCTAGTGTCAGTCCTCTGCTCAGACAGTCCTCTAGCGTCAGTCATCTGCTCAGGCAGTCCTCTAGTGTCACTCCTCTAGTGTCAGTCCTCTGCTCAGGCAGTCCTCTAGTGTCAGTCCTCTAGTGTCAGTCCTCTGCTCAGGAAGTCCACTAGTGTCAGTCCTCTAGTGTCAGTTCTCTCTCTAGTGTCGGTCCTCTAGTGTCAGTCCTCTATTGTCAGTCCTCAGCTCAGGCAGGCCTCTAGTGTCAGTCCTCTGCTTATACAGTCCTCTAGTGTCAGTCCTCTGCTCAGACAGTCCTCTAGTGTCAGTCCTCTAGTGTCAGTTCTCTCTCTAGTGTCGGTCCTCTAGTGTCAGTTCTCTATTGTCAGTCCTCAGCTCAGGCGGTCCTCTAGCGTCAGTCCTCAGCTCAGACAGTCCTCTAGCGTCAGTCCTCTAGTGTCAGTTCTCTCTCTAGTGTCGGTCCTCTAGTGTCAGTCCTCTATTGTCAGTCCTCAGCTCAGGCAGGCCTCTAGTGTCAGTCCTCTGCTTATACAGTCCTCTAGTGTCAGTCCTCTGCTCAGACAGTCCTCTAGTGTCGGTTCTCTAGTGTCAGTCCTCTAGTGTCAGTCCTCTGCTAAGACAGTCCTCTAGTGTCAGTCCTCTAGTGTCAGTCCTCTAGTGTCAGTCCTCAGCTCAGGCAGGCCTCTAGTGTCAGTCCTCTGCTCATACAGTCCTCTAGTGTCAGTCCTCTGCTCAGAGAGTCCTCTAGTGTCAGTCCTCTAGTGTCAGTTCTCTAGTGTCAGTCCTCTAGTCTCAGTCCTCTAGTGTCAGTCCTCTGCTCAGACAGTCCTCTAGAGTCAGTCCTCTGCCGAGGCTGTCCTCTAGTGTCAGTCCTCTGCTCAGACAGTCCTCTAGTGTCAGTCCTCTAGTGTCGGTCCTCTAGTGTTGGTCCTCTACTCAGGCAGACCTCTAGTGTCAGTGCTCTGTTCATACAGTCCTCTAGTGTCAGTCCTCTGCTCAGACAGTCCTCTAGTGTCAGTCCTCTAGTTTCAGTCCTCTAGTGTCGGTCCTCTAGTGTCAGTCCTCTAGTGTCAGTCCTCTGCTCAGGCAGGCCTCTAGTGTCAGTCCTCTAGTGTCAGTCCTCTAGTGTCGGTCCTCTAGTGTCAGTCCTCTAGTGTCAGTCCTCTGCTCAGGCAGGCCTCTAGTGTCAGTCCTCTGCTCATACAGTCCTCTAGTGTCAGTCAGTCAGTCAAAATTACTTTATTCGGTTCTTGACAAAAACCATAAAAGCATATAAATATACAATATAAATAACATTAACATTAAACACTACAAATATGTTAAAAAGGTATACAGGACACTTGAATTCAATTCATGAGTTACCCATTATTGTATTATATCCAAGAAATTTTCTTCCTTAATCTCATTGAGATTGCTAAAAAATTGGCAATGTTAAATATCTCCCATGTAGAACCCAGCAATTGTAGATATAAAAGAGCAGGTTTAACCTGCCTAAATCCTTTATCATTTATAAGGGGGATGATGAATTTTTTACGAATAGGGGACAAGTGTTTACAGAAGAAGACAAAGTGCACAGTATCTTTGATGGAAAATCCGTCACAAGAACAAATTTCCAGGTCCCTCTCCTTCGTCCACCCTGGGGATTCAGTGAGCAGGAGATGAAATTTGTTCAATCTAAATTTGGTCAGTAAAAAGCGATGGTTCATATTGTTAACAATGACCAAGTAAGGTTCAATACTGTGCGAAGTGATTACCAACTGATGAGCCCTTACTGAGGGTTTAGATAGCTCCTTTTCTTCCCTTTCTAAAGTTGCCCGCTGTATGTGAGCAGCTTTCACCCATTTCACATCCCCCTTAATTAAATTACATGGAGAATCAAATAATTCGGGCCGGCCTAGTTCCCTGGATAAATTCTTAACATATTTTAGCCAAGGAATGGCATTGCCATACTCAAGAGATAGACAATCCTTTAAAATCACATGATTTAATTCCAAATCTGGGTTTAACCAAAATGTAATCCATTTTAGCAATGGGGCTAGAGCAATACGGTCCGATAAGTAATCTAACCCGCATTCCTGGTGAACAATATAAGCGGGGATTGACTGAGGTAGACATAAGATAGATTTTAAAAATGTATCTTCTGCTACTTGTAGAACCTTAACATCTTTAATTCCCCATAAATCAGCCCCATACATTGCTATAGAAAGGCATTTAGCAACATATATGTTCAACATAGCCTGTATTGGCTTCACCCCCAATTTGCGAGCAAAGTCCAAGACGGCTAGAGTAGACCTAACAAAGGCATTACGTTTGGCTGTTAATTGTGGGGACCAGGTAAACTTATCATCAAAAATAACCCCCAAATAGGGAAATCTGGTAACACGGGATAGAACATGCCCTTCGCAATACATTGTCTTAACTTTTTTTGATTTACAGCCCATAATCATGACATGTGATTTAGAGAAATTCACACTAAGATCAAGTGCTTTCATGAAATTTGCAAATGAATCCAACAAACGTTGTAAACCCATGACTGTACGTGCTAACAAGGCGGCATCATCGGCATATAGTAAAGCCGGGATAGAATACTTGCCTGCTCTTGGAATATCCTTGCACGACCCGATTAAGGCAGCACCTAGATCGTTAATATATAACGTAAAAAGCAGGGGGGCTAAAATACAGCCCTATCTAACACCATTAGAGATTCCAATTCTGCCTGTGCTGTTACCCAGGCGATCATATCTGACAGTGGCGGAGAGATCCCTATGTAAATCAGCCAGGAAAAATACAATGTTTTCGTCAATGCCGCACTTAAGGAGCAAATCCCACAGCTTCGACCGGTTCACTCGGTCGAATGCCGAGGACAAGTCCATAAAGGCAAGATATAACTTCCCTTTTTTGGCAATAGTGTATTTACCTATTATTAAATATAGGTTCAGACTTTGGTCTATAGTACCCCGACCCGCTCTGAACCCATATTGTAAACATGAAAGGGTGTCAGTGTCCTCCAACCACGCTGTTAGTTTCCCCAAAACTACTCGCCCCAAAACTTTAACTGCAGAATCAATAAGGGAGATAGGGCGGTAACAGCTAGGGTCCCCCCTGCAACCTTTTTTAAAAATGGGTATAATTACAGATTCGGACCAAGTGTCCGGAATGCCTGAGACACATACCCTGTTAAAAACATTCATTAAAACTGTAGACCAGGTCTCAAGGTCAGATTTATAAAGGTCAACCGGAACACCATCAGGGCCCGGGGCCTTATTACTCGTCATCTTTTCAATGGCCTCGACTACCTCGATCTTAGAAACCGATAGAGTATATGGGTTTGCAATAGGGGACGACGTATTCGATGCCCCATTGTTTACCCCTTCATAGACTGACTTAAAATGGGAGCACCACAACTCTTCCCCGATACCACAATCTAATTGGCCATTACAGGCGTCACGAAAGTAAGGTTTATTCACCACAGACCAGAACTTTGCGCTGTCTCTAAGGACATCCGCGGAAGACAATTCAACCCATGCATCCTCTCTGATCTTTTGCTTTCTAGTTTTCAGGGCTTTATCATATTCTTTCCTGAGCGTGTCAATAATCGCCCTATTGATAGGTTTGCATTTTAGGGCGGCCTTCAGCCGTCTGTTCGCCAAAGAACAGTTTTTGTCAAACCAGCCTAGGTCGGTGTTATCTTTACCCTTGGCAGGGCAACTAAGGTCCGCAGAGGTTTGGGAGCAGATTACCGAGTATGCCTCTAAAACTTCCTCGTTCCCTGCGTCCAAATCCAAACAGATGTTTATCTCAGGACCCACCTTCCTTCTTAGATTAGTATGAAAATCGCCCGGGATTACTTTGTTCCATCTAATCCTACGATTCTGATCAGTGGGGCGGATATTAGATTTGTCCGTCCTATCCAAAGTTTTAGTGGGGGCTATAAAAAGGTCCGAGATACTGAGGACCACAGGGTTATGGTCACTAAAATGTGACCAAATCGCCCTATAACCATGAATCATATCACCGAGTGCAGTGCTAATAAAAATATAATCAATGACCGAATGTTTGCCATTCCCTTTAAAAGTAGGGATTTCCTCAGACGTCAGAGAAGGGAGTATCAAGCCATAATCTGCTAAAATTGACTCGAGAAAATCTCCCTGGGCAGAATGCTCAAAATGAGAATCACCTTGCTCTAACGGACCTAAAGGGTCGATGGACGAACATTTATCTAAACAGCCATGGATATTAAAATCACCCAAGATTATGATAAAACAATCTTTTTGATTAGCGTCCTTGTATTCCGCCAAAAAGCGTGTTAAAGCAACAAGATGATCTGTTGTGGTGACTCTGTCATAAGAATTATAGAAATTTACAATTAAAAAAACGCCTCCCTCTGTCAGGGAGATTTGCACTGCCAAAGTATTCCGCGAACCCGTATCTATTTGGGTCTGTAAACCAGGTATACTAGCGGAAATTAGGGTAACCAACCCACCCTTTGCCCTCCCCATGTTTGATGGTACTGCTGATACAAAAAAGCTCCTATACCCATCAATAGTTAGGGTATTCTCTACGTCCCATGTTTCTTGTAGACTTATAATTTGACCTAAGCCAATAAATTCTCGCCAAGCTGGGTCATCGATTTTGTTTTTCAGGCCGGCTATATTCCAACTAACCAAACTTATTGAATTACCCAGTGGTCCGAGAGTCGATTCAGCACGAATGTCATCCAATGGTTTCAGTATAGTTTCATCAGGACCAACAACCCAATTATCTAGGATGTTATGCTCTACCAATATCCCTAGTCATTCATTATCATCTAAGTTTGAAAGAGCGTCGAATCTATTAGAAACAGGGACGACATACTTGTTAAAACCAATACCCCTGGGGGGGTCACTTAACAATGACCCAACATGAAGTGGGGCATAAAAGAAACCCAGAGGGAGAACATTGACGTAGTCCCTCTGGATTCTCAGTGACCCAGCCTGTCTCAGTATATCGTCAACCAACCTTGGAGATCTAAAACTTACAACGATACAATCACCCTCTAGACTCTTATTTGTCTTACCCACCCACGGGACCCTTCTAATCATCATGAAATTGCTGGCAAGATGTTGTCCCAGAACAGTTTTATTAGATAAGAAATGAATGGCCTTGTTTTTCAGGGAGGTCCAATGTTCCCTTTTGCCCCCCTCTAATTTTGGGACATTAGCTAAAATAATAGTATGTGGACAAGCCTCGACTGGTAAGTGTAGCGAGTCCCTCTTATCATAATTAGCTAGAAAACCTGACCTCCCCTCTATGTTCAGTAAGCCCGAAGCCACCCCTTGTGTTGTTCCCGTGGTTATTGATGTTGGGGGTGGTACATTTGAACCAATAGCCAAAGTAGTGGAAAGGGATACTGGTTGTTGGAGTGGGGTAATGATAGAATCCAACAGATTGTTAACAGAGGTAGTTGCTATACTAAGGGAGTCAACTGCCTGGGTACTTGGGCCTGGAATAGAAACCTTGGGATTAAAATGCGACTCAATTACGTTCAATCGAACCTCAATACGCTTCAAGGTAACCATTAAAGGCACGATAAGTAATTTAAGGCGCTCATCCAAAATATTTATAAAGTCTGACTTAGATTTTTCGCTAGTGCTATCAGTATCCAGATTAATACAATCAATCGCTACCTCTCCCAGGGTCTCGGTAACTGAGCGGGAAACATTAGTTTTAACTTCATCCAATCCTGATGCGGAATTACTAGATTTAGATAGTTTTGCCGGTTTTCGAGTGCCCTGGGGGTTATTCTTCGCCTTTCTTTTCCCCGTAACAATTTTACCACCACCGACATTCAGATCTGGCCTAGTCCTCAATTTTCTAGTACGGATAAGCAATGGGGGATGGACGGGACTGGTAGTAAGTAAGGGGGCTGAAACAATTGTGGGACTGACATTGACACAAGACCCATTCGTGGTCACAAGGGGGTACACACCTTCCAAAGGGACATTATCTGAAGTACAATCCGCTGCGGGTAGTAAAGGAATTGAGGGTCTAGAGGGATCCAAAGACAGTCTTCGTTCAACCGATGCGATTTCTTTCACAATGGCTGATTTTGCCTGTTTTAAATGACTGTCCAAGGTCCCCATACCCGCAACCCTTGTGCTCGTTTTAGAAGACCCTTTTGACATGTTTCCACCGTGCAGGAAATACAGCAGTCCTTCTAGATAATAGAGAATACAATTGGTTGTACAACAGATCACAAACCCTGTGCACCCCAGGGAAAGGGAGTTCAATCCCGTAAGCAATCACTTCACAGAGAGTAGTCCCAACCGGACCTATGAGGGCCTAAGAGGGCCCGCCCTTTGCCCGGGCTTAGCCCGGCGCCGCCCGCGTGCGTCCCGCGACGCGGAGGGAGCCGCGGTCTTTTGTGCGCCTCCAGGCGCGTAGGTGGCGTCAGGGCCCAAAGGAGTCTGGGGGCTGTAGTCTCCCCCCGCTCTCAGCCGCGAGATGCAGTAGCGGCGGCGGGGGAGACACACAGCCGAGGAGAGCCCAGCGACAGCGACAACAATGCTGGGAAGCAGGGCGATGAACAAATCCCCCAGCAGGTAAGCGAGGTGCAGAGTTTCGAGTTTCCCGCTCCCCAGAGGGAGCCGCGGTCTTTTGTGCGCCTCCGGGCGCGTAGGTGGCATCAGGGCCCAAAGGAGTCTGGGGGCTGTAGTCTCCCCCCGCTCTCAGCCGCGAGATGCAGTAGCGGCGGCGGGGGAGACACACAGCCGAGGAGAGCCCAGGGACAGCGACAACAATGCTGGGCAGCAGGGCGATGAACAAATCCCCCAGCAGGTAAGCGAGGTGCAGAGTTTCGAGTTTCCCGCTCCCCAGAGGGAGCCGCAGTCTTTTGTGCGCCTCCGGGCGCGTAGGTGGCGTCAAGGCCCAAAGGAGTCTGGGGGCTGTAGTCTCCCCCCGCTCTCAGCCGCGAGATGCAGTAGCGGGGGAGACACACAGCCGAGGAGAGCCCAGGGACAGCGACAACAATGCTGGGCAGCAGGGCGATGAACAAATCCCCCAGCAGGTAAGCGAGGTGCAGAGTTTCGAGTTTCAGTCATCTGCTCAGGAAGTCCTCTAGTGCCAGTCATCTGCTCATGCAGTCCTCTAGAATCAGTCCTCTAGTGTCAGTCATCTACTCAGGCAGTCCTCTAGTGTCAGTCCTCTGCTCAGGAAGTCCTCTAGTGTCAGTCCTCTAGTGTCAGTCATCTGCTCAGGCAGTCCTCTAGTGTCAGTCATCTGCTCAGGCAGTCCTCTAGTGTCAGTCCTCTAGTGTCAGTCCTCTGCTGCTCAAGCAACCCTCTAGTGTCAGTCCTCTGCTCAGACAGTCCTCTAGTGTCAGTCCTCTAGTGTCAGTCCTCTAGTGTTGGTCCTCTAGTGTCAGTCCTCTAGTGTCAGTCCTCTAGTGTTGGTCCTCTAGTGTCAGTCCTCTGTTCAGGCAGGCCTCTAGTGTCAGTCCTCTAGTGTCGGTCCTCTAGTGTCAGTCCTCTGCTCAGACAGTACTCTAGTGTCAGTCCTCTAGTGTCAGTCCTCTGCTCAGGAAGTCCTCTAGTGTCAGTCCTCTAGAGTCAGCCCTCTGCTCAGGCAGTCCTCTAGTGTCGGTCTTCTAGTGTCAGCCCTCTGCTCTGACAGTCCTCTAGTGTCAGTCATCTGCTCAGGCAGTCCTCTAGTGTCAGTCCTCTGCTCAGGCAGCCCTCTAGTGTCAGTCCTCTAGTGTCAGTCCTCTGCTCAGGAAGTCCACTAGTGTCAGTCCTCTAGTGTCAGTCCTCTAGTGTCAGTCATCTGCTCAGGCAGTCCTCTAGTGTCAGTCATCTGCTCAGGCAGTCCTCTAGTGTCAGTCCTCTAGTGTCAGTCCTCTGCTGCTCAGGCAACCCTCTAGTGTCAGTCCTCTGCTCAGACAGTCCTCTAGTGTCAGTCCTCTAGTGTTGGTCCTCTAGTGTCAGTTCTCTAGTGTCAGTCCTCTAGTGTTGGTCCTCTAGTGTCAGTCCTCTGCTCAGGCAGGCCTCTAGTGTCAGTCCTCTAGTGTCGGTCATCTAGTGTCAGTCCTCTGCTCAGACAGTACTCTAGTGTCAGTCCTCTAGTGTCAGTCCTCTAGTGTCAGTCCTCTAGTGTCAGGCCTCTGCTCAGGCAGGCGTCTAGTGTCAGTCCTCTAGTGTCAGTCCTCTAGTGTCAGTCCTCTAGTGTCAGTCCTCTGCTCAGGCAGTCCTCTAGTGTCAGTCCTCTGCTCAGACAGTCCTCTACTATCAGTCTTCTAGTGTCGGTCATCTAGTGTCAGTCTTCTAGTGTCGGTCCTCTAGCGTCAGTCCTCAGCTCAGACAGTCCTCTAGTGTCAGTACTCTGCCAAGGCAGTTCTCTAGTGTCAGTCCTCTGCCGAGGCAGTCCTCTAGTGTCAGTCCTCTGCTCAGACAGTCCTCTAGTGTCGGTCCTCTAGTGTCAGTCCTCTAGTGTCAGTCCTCTGCTTATACAGTCCTCTAGTGTCAGTCCTCTAGTGTCAGTCCTCTGCTCAGACAGTCCTCTAGTGTCGGTTCTCTAGTGTCAGTCCTCTAGTGTCAGTCCTCTGCTAAGACAGTCCTCTAGTGTCAGTCCTCTAGTGTCAGTCCTCAGCTCAGGCAGGCCTCTAGTGTCAGTCCTCTGCTCATACAGTCCTCTAGTGTCATTCCTCTGCTCAGACAGTCCTCTAGTGTCAGTCCTCTAGTGTCGGTTCTCTAGTGTCAGGCCTCTAGTGTCAGTCCTCTAGTGTCAGTCCTCTGCTCAGACAGTCCTCTAGAGTCAGTCCTGTGCCGAGGCTGTCCTCTAGTGTCAGTCCTCTAGTGTCAGTCCTCTGCTCAGACAGTCCTCTAGTGTCAGTCCTCTAGTGTCGGTCCTCTAGTGTCGGTCCTCTAGTGTCAGTCCTCTAGTGTCAGTCCTCAGCTCATACAGTCCTCTAGTGTCATTCCTCTGCTCAGACAGTCCTCTAGTGTCAGTCCTCTAGTGTTGGTTCTCTAGTGTCAGTCCTCTAGTGTCAGTCCTCTGCTCAGACAGTCCACTAGAGTCAGTCCTCTGCCGAGGCAGTCCTCTAGTGTCAGAACTCTAGTTTCAGTCCTCTGCTCAGACAGTCCTCTAGTGTCAGTCCTCTAGTGTCAGTCCTCTAGTGTCGGTCCTCTAGTGTCAGTCCTCTGCTCAGTCAGTCCTCTAGTGTCGGTCCTCTAGTGTCAGTCCTCTGCTAAGACAGTCCTCTAGAGTCAGTCCTCTGCCGAGGCAGTCCTCTAGTGTCAGAACTCTAGTGTCAGTTCTCTGCTCAGACAGTCCTCTAGTGTCAGTCCTCTGCTCAGACAGTCCTCTAGTGTCAGTCCTCTGCTCAGACAGTCCTCTAGTGTCAGTCCTCTGCCCAGGCAGCTGGACCACTCCAATCTTGCCTGGAGACTGACTGATTCAACCCTACAGGATCCGTCATAAAACGGGTTGACTCCTTCCTGGAGGAGAGCTTTCGGGCATTCCAACTGGGCAACTTCCCCTCATCGTGTAAGTCAGTGCTTTGGGGTGCTGCAAGGTGTTTTGCTTTCCAACCTTTTGTCCCAAAAATATATGACACCCGTAGCTCACTTGCCGCATCAGGTGGGGTTCTCCTTGTTCACGTATTTCGACAGGGCCCTGATTTTCTTGGACCCTTTTGGAAGTGTCGGAAACTGACTCCTGCCAAGAAAGAGATCTTCCTGACCCCTAGCTCTGCCTCTGCAGGGGTTACTAGCCCACCGTCCACCTCTGTGGGATCTTGCCCTCTCTCACCAACATAGCAAGGAATCAATCAGTCAATTAATCAAGGATTTATAAAGTGAAGCAACTCCCCTGTGAGGGTCTCAAGGAACCTGGGAAATATAATCGCATCATACAGGACGCTGTCAGAAGACATTGTTTATTCAAGACTGGCTTTATCTTCTGAGAGTCCACAGAGCCTACCCCTGCTTGACCTTCTCACACAACAACATTTTGGTGATGGAAGCTGCTGTCTTGGCATGTTTGAAATTCTGCAATTTGGAATATGTCGACTAAATTATTATACTATTTGCAGTATGTAGGCAGCTGGCTCTCTGGATGCTGTAATAAAAGGAAGTGCACTGTGTGGAGAGTCCAGTGGATCCCCAGTTGGTGCACAGAGGTACAAGCAGATCCTTCTAATGCTCTTTTGGTGGTAGTGTGGGCGAGGAGTTAGGCTCATCAGAGGGCAGTGCTGAGCGTTTGCTGTACTCACAGAGGCAATAAATGAGACACACCCTCAAGGATAAATCCAAGACCAATTTATAGTATCACGTTTTTTAAAGTAATTTTTAAGACCACAAATACAGTTCTAAGGTAAGTACTTTCGAAGGTATGATTTTTCAACGTTAGGAAAATATATCACTTTTGTGTGCAATTACGCACCGTTGAAAACAATGGGGGAAAAGTAAAAAAATGCATCTGAAGTCAGGCAATGCTTGCACAGAGTCCACCTTCACGTTTTAGGTCGATGTCGGGACCAGGTCCAAAGTTCCAGCAGAGGTTCGGGAGCGTCCCGGTGGTCCAGCCATAAGCAGAGTGTTGAGGGTCTTGAAAACTGGTGCGCAAAGACGAAGGGGGCCACTTGAAAACACACTGCACAGGAGGACTTTAATGTGTCTACACCCTCTAGTGGCCACTTCCAGTGGAAAGGGGCAATACCCAAACCATGAATGGAGGTTTTCTCACCTCACAAGATGGTGGAATTTCAGGAGAGGGGTTCACCGTGCCTGTCCCGCCTTAGGGGTGGTGCCGGCTGAGGTGGGACCCTCCTCCTCATCTAACTCATTTTCTCACCTTTCCTTCCACTAAGAGTGGAGCAGGAAAGGGGGCTTGGCCTTTCCCACTCTCTGGAGGCCCCTGGGTTTCAATAGGCAGCATTGCCTTTGAAGCTTCCTGCCCAGAATGCCACCCTGTCCTGGAGGAGGTGTGAAGCACCTCCACCCAGAGCAGGCTTTGTCTCTGTCCTTTGAGAGCGCTGGCTCTCACGCCCTGAGGTCAGAAATGTCTGGTTCTGGCAGACTGGCAAAAACAAGTCAGAGACCACATCAGCGCTTGGTAGGGTTTGCAGGGGACCCTTTAAAAGGGTCTCCTGGGTGAGTTTCTTAATAAATCCACCACTGGCATCAGTGTGTATTTATTGTTACCAAACACCTTAGAAGTCAGTGAAGCCATCATGGACCTAGGAAACTTGAGTCGCCAAGTATCCAGCCCATGTACTCTTTATAGCTTCCCCGTGCACTTACACCATCTCAGAATAGACTGAATACTGAAGGGGCATTTCTGCTCATGCTGTGATGTAGGGCTGCCCTAGGGTATTAGGCCTGTAGTAGGGGTGACTTACCTATACCTTATGCAGTGCATGGGGGCATGGCACACAGAGCTATGTGCGATGTCAATTCTTTGGATTTTTCTGCACCAAGACACGCAGCCTGCAATGGCAGAGTGCATAGCCTTGGTGAGGGGTCCCTTGGGTGGCACAACCAGTGCTGCAGCCCCAGAGGACCCTCTACAGTACCCATGCCCTAGGCACCAGGGTACCACATACTAGAGAAAGACAGGGGTAATTGAAGTTGTACCAATCATGGTACTGTGTTTGGAAAAGAGATCTGGCACTGGAAACATAGACTGTGTCATCCTATGTCCATCAGGATCCCTGGCTCCCAGTGAAGCGTGCGACACGCATGCTAATTTAGTGGTAAGCCTCCTTCCTTTGGCTGGGCTGATGTAGGACGCATTAAAGTCATACTGGAGGACAGACATGGCCATGAAGCCCATGTGTCGGACTCCCCAGATTTCTTCTATCATTGATAGCCAATTTTCCTTTAAAAGAGCCACCCTGGTGAAGAACAGCACACGTGGGCGGACTCGAAATGTGCCCACCAAACACACTTAAGATCAGTCCATCTCACAACCAAAATGGAGAGTTGGCGAAAGACTGCTGTGTTGTTTAGCGTCACGTGAAACACTGGCGGACTAACAACTACTGGGTTTTATCTCACCGCCTAACAGCATATGCTTGTTTAAACTCTGAAGCCAAACTGGACTTAGGTCAGGTGCTTATTTGGTCTCCCATGTTTCTGTTTAGGTAATACCTGAGACCATCTGCACATTTGGCCGGCCAGATGCTCCGGTATCTTTGAATATTGAAAGATAGACCCAATTTTGGACATGAAACAGTGTGCACGCTGCTGTCCTGTACAGAATGATTCGAGCTCATGACCTGTAAATTGGGTACCACAGGGTATACGGACAATGACTCCGGGACGCTGAAAGACAATAATTGGTGCATCTTCAAGTAATGGTACATCTTGTCTTCGACTGGTGAAGAATGCAAGATGGGAACCTTCGTGTTCAGTTTGAAGTTATGAGTATTTACTTTAACACAGGGCCCTGGATCCTCTAGTTAAGTCACTCCTTTTCGAAGTTGGGAGTAAAAGGATTTCCTAGGGGGAAAAAAAGTATTCTCTTGTTGAGCAGGGAAAATGTGTAAAACAAAACCCAACGCTGCATAGAAGTATAGCATGGGATTAATGCAAAAATAGCCAACCAGCTTTCAAAATAAGCAAAGCAATTGCTGTAGCAAAAGACCAGAGCTTCGCGCAATCAGTTGGAAAAGGTAACGCTAAAAACCATATGTAGCATCCTCCCAGCCTGGGTACCCTCCAATGACTACGCCACACACAGAGCTTATTATTACATGGCTTTATTCGTCTGCATGCAACCGCAAAGTCAACATTCTAAACCTGCATTCACTTCATTCTGCTCTAACACTAACATCACAGTTCTATGGAGTCCCTCAGGGGCCACAACGGCGCCGTCATTGCTAGCTCACAAGACACTACACCATACATTTTGGTTCGACCTTTATGCACTTTTTCTCGATGCAAGTGAATGGAGTCGAGAACCCGTGAATAAATAACGCATACTAATAGGCCCTAATAAGCAGGTGCCAAGATCTTGTGGTGGGGAGGTGAGAAGTTCTTTGTGAACAGATACAATTAACATCAACAAGGGCCAACTCACCTGTGTTCTAAAATCCTTACTTTGTGTGCCAACTTCAAAAAGAGGGAACGCTCGGCCAGAATGGTTCAGCAGAGAAGGACAGTGTACATGGAATAATGAAATGAGAATCCATTTAAACTGTGTGCAAATATGTAAATATGCAATGTACTAAGGCTTTAGTGATCTTAAAACAGGTACAAAAGAGAAATTGCAATTACTTAATAAAAAGGTAACAGAGTGCGTTAAGGCCTACATAGGAATCTGCATGTAGATGACCCGGTTGAAATAGCGGACCCCTAACGAGCCCACCCCTAAGGTCGTTTTTTTAGGTTTTTGTTCCTCTGGCTTTTGTCTGAGCACTGTGGTAGCTTCTCTGACAACTGATGTTCTGCGACTCTTTTACATAGTGTCATGACCTGACATTTGTATTTATAATGTTTTTAAGTATATATTTTGCTTTGCACTGTGCACTTTAATGGCTCGTTGAGCAGAAATAAAGTTGCTTGAATTAAATTGAATCTGCATTCTCATAGTAAACATGTAAGCATTAAATTAAGGCACATAAGAGAGTGTATTCCCATTCTCAAATATGTTATATTATATCCAGAGTTATTTATTTTACAAAATCAATGCTTTACTTGTAAATGCAAATCATTGATTTTTTTTCCACAAAAACCTCCCCTCTTAAGTTCAGGCAACATGAACAGTGGAGCAACATTCCATAGATACGCCTGCGTGATGATGACTGTGTGCACATATGTCACCATGCATGCATATATCTATGGAAAAATGTGAGTGCTATTTTGTAATCTTTTTACCAATCTAAGATTTCACCCACCGCTTAGACCAGTAAATTAAATAAGCCTTTGCAATGCAATAGGTCTCGCAGTTACGCAAGTTTGAGCTATTGGCATTGTAAATGGCTATGCCTTTTATTTTGCTTTTGGTTTTTAAAACATAAATAAAAGACATTGTCATTTACAATGGCAATAGCTTAAACTTGTGTAAATGTAAGACCTATTGCATTGCAAATGCTTGTTAATATTCTTTAGAAGCGTGGTGGCAGAAAAGGCGTAGTAGGGATATATCCTGCTCCGCTCCGGCAGGATTAGAAAATACACCATTCCACCCAGTGCTTAATTTGAAATGGTGGTTGCAGGTGCATGCGCGCTGACTCGGGCTCGACCTAAGTACTTTACAGAAATAGAGCTCTCGTATTTATCCCACAGGAACACTGCCAATTAAAGTGTCTTTTTTGTTACAGTCGCCCTGTGGGAACAAATTTGCAGTCCATCCTTCACATTTGTACAAACACACGCACACTTGCAAGGAGATCAGATTACATGACCTACCAGTGATAAACATGTTGAGGAACTTGGATTTAGGAGAGCAAAGCCCGGGCTCATGCATGCACATGGAAATCAAAGTGCCATGCAAAAGAGAGAGCACTTCCTTCCATAGTCTGCTTTACATGTCAGCTTCAAGGCAAAGAAGCTGACGTCAGCGCTCCTGGTTTCGTTTCTTTAGATACACTTTGGGCCGCCATCTTTTCTAATTTCAATACTTTTTATTGAAATTTTGTCATAAAAACAAAAACAATACCAGCACATACAAAGCTAAACATCTAGGGCCATATGTAGGAAGCCAAATACCGGTCGGTAACGGCCGATTTTCCGTAAATATCCCGTTACCGACCGGTATTTAGGCTTTTGGTATGTAGGGGGCATATTTCAGGATTCGGTAATTTACCGAATCGGTAATTTTACCGAATCGGTAAATACCGAATCCTGAAATGATATGTAGGGGAAGTGTGTCGTTGGTGTGGGGATTCGTTATTCACCACCAACTAAAAGTTGATGGTAAATGACGAATACCTATAAAAAAGCATTTTTTTGCAATTTGAAGTGTGCAATGTGGCAGACATACATGCCCTTAGGGCATGTATGTGCGCCACATGTGCACACATGGACGGATCAGGGGTGCAACAGGGTGTCAATGTGACACCCTGCCACCCATGATGATGGCTCCCCCATTACCGATTCGGTATTTACCGAATCGGTAATGGCAACTGGCTTCCCATTCATTCCTATGGGCCTCCAGGCCCATAGGAATGAATTGGAAGCCAGTTGCCATTACTGAATCGGTAAATACCGATTCTAAAATACCGACATATACCGAATCGGTAATTATTTACCTACATTACATTTACCGATTCATAAATACCGAATCGGTAAAATTCGGTATTTAAGAATCGGTAAATGTAATTTACCTACATATGGCCCTCAGTCATACAAAAACATAGAACATGCACAGAATCCGTGAATGCTATATTCTACGGTACCCCCCGTTTCCTTCTATTTCTTTTATAGTCTGCCCTTCCCCTCTGTTCTAGTAAAGAGTCTAGTTTGTGTAGAGAAGAGATAGGGGCCTGAGCTGCGTTAAGTTTATAGGAGCATAGATAGAAAGAGAGAGCTTGGTAGTTTGTTCTGACAGCTATTAGGGCCGCCATCTTTTCATAGGCAGACCCGTCTCTGCAGCAAGCAGTCAGCCTCTCTTGTTGCTGTGCCGAGCGGCGCTTGTGCATACTAAATTAAGCGGGCGCCATGATCATGCGCCGAGCCCGTGCATATATTAAACAAGTGGCGGGCTGCTTGTAAAAGGAAAGCACGCATCTCGAGCTGTTTATAGAGTCATGTTCAGCAGCCTATCGGAGCACCACTGAAGGCATTCCACTGCCCTAACATCAGCATCTCGCGACCAGCGCACCTCAGGCATGTCACTGACAAAGACTGATGATCAGATGGCGCCATGTGAGTTATAACATAAGGGAGAATTTCTCTAGGTCATGGACAAAAAAGAAGGACAACCTTTTTAGACGGCTAGACTGTAAACATATGACGTTGAGCGGCAGTCGAAGAGGGAGATCTCTGTCTCTATCGAGGAGTCTCCAGCTCTAGGGACGAAAACAGAATTTAGATAACCAAGATATCTATCAGTTCATAGTGTGTACCTGTGCGGTAAACATGCAAACGTACCCGTTTTTTTTCTCATAAGAAAAAATTAATTATAGGTTCCCTAAATCAAACAAGCATTTGCAATGTTATAGGAATCACTTTTAGGCGAGACCTATTGCATTGCAAACAGGAGTGCGGGCGGGGGAGATGGCTCGAACAACGGGGGGCGAGCAGGCCCATACTGCGAGAGGGGGGGAGGCATGGGAAGAAAGTCGTGCTGACAATCTAAAAAAAACATACTGTGCAACACTTGAAGTAAAGGGGCCAGTAGCCACGGAAGGATACAAATGACGACTTGGCCTTCATAAAGTGGGACTAACAAGCCCAAAACCAAACAGAAGGCAGCATTTAAGACACACGCCAATGAAAAAGATGGGTGGAGAGTGGGCGGAGCTTCCACGGAGCTTCCACTCCATACTGAATACTGCATGCCTCGCAAAGCGAGCAGCGCATGTGCGCTGCCGCTATAGGCTCAATCTGAAAAATGAAATTTCAATAGTGCAAAAGCAATTTTTTTTATAACTGCATCTGCCTAGAAGCAGACGGCATCTGCTGGGCCCTCCCAAAAATGTAAAACAAAATATTGAAAGGACCATAAAGTGTGGGGGTGGGTGAATTATTAAGTAAAGGGGAGTGGGTAGGGTGTTGATGGGACAACAAAGGCAGCTGCTGTGCCCTCCAAAAATTTAAATTACTTGAATACATTTATTTGAAACCCCCCCCACAAGGTCTAAGTGAGCAACAACAGAGAGTGTGAAGCAATGAGGGGGTTGGGTATTAGAAGTGGGAGGTAAACGGTACAAGAGAGAGAGCAAAAAAGCACACAGACTCTCATGGAGTGCTTCAAGAAAAAGAATAATTCCTTTCCGATATGTGAACAGCAGAGGAAACAGTCAGCCAGACACATGGGCGGTAAAAAGTCTTTGCTCCATGGGAGGGACAAACACACAAAGAAGGTGGCAAGACAACAAATAAGAAGCAAGCAAATGAGAGTGACAATACTGCCAACCAATGGTAAGCAAAGGGCGGGCTCTAAGGCCACTTTAATGCTTCGGTGCGGTCCAAAGTAGGCCTTTGTCTACAGACAACTCGAAGATGTCTGGTAGGTGAGACTTAAAATGATGCAGAAACTCAACAGTCCTCTTGAGGAGCAGCTCCGGGTGCAGTGGCTTCCAGGCTGAGGCCTTGGGTCTTGGAAAATAAAGAGTTGGAATTACAGCAGGATAACATCTTAGCCAAGAAAGACGAAGCAATGTCCAGGTTTCCCAATCAGCATCTGTAAATGTTATATGTGTCTACTCTAAAAGCCAGAAAGAGCGCAGCACTTTACTGTCACCACAAAAGTCATTCAGCACTTAAAACACTCTTTGGGACAATGGTTGGCTGTGTTTTATCAATAAAGTACTCACTGGAGAGTGAGTAGATTGACTTGGGCTCAGAATGTGCCCTCAGTACAATACAGGAAGATCTTTTGGGGTGAAATATTCTCAAAATGTGATGCTGCACTGGAACTTGCACCTTTGTGCATCAGTACAGAAACTACAATATCGTAGGCAGGCCTCAAGCTTTTAACATAACCAGATTTTGCCATATTTTAAGGGTGGTTACAAAGACCTAGAAGTCTTAACTTAAATCTGCTAGCTGCCTGAAGGTAGCTTCTTGACGGTTCTCTCGCGCACTTGTTGCCTCACCCATTGATCTCACAATAAATACAAGCATATCTTTGTTAACATCATAAGATAATATTCTAGGATCATTTCCAGGTTGAGGTGAAGCAGGAAATCACTGCTAAGGGTGAACACAATAGCACACTGTGTCTCTGAAGCACTGCTGCCTAATCCAGGAGTTAACAATCAGATCAAATAAGCTTTCAAGTATTAGTTAGATCCCTTGACACAGACAAAGTATTTGTGTCCTACAGGTGGGAAGCTAGCAAACCATTAATGAGAGGTGATTTTGCAAACGTCATCAATAAATGTGGCAGAAAGACTGAAAACAGTCTCCTGGTCACTCAGGATTGTGAAGCTGGTGAGAGAACCATGACATTGGAATAGGGACAAAGCGGATGCCAGGGTAGATTAGACAATAAACAATCAGAGCGTGCAATCAAAAGCTTTATTAGCAGATAACAGGGCGCTTGTAGTGGTTATGGTTGGCATATGTTCAGAAAGTTAAAAGTCAAGACAAGCGGGGTGTTTATAAAATCAGTACCACTCAAGCCCTGTTGGCACCTTCGCCTCAATGAGGAGCTTGTGGTACACAGGAAACAGAAGACGACTGTACAAAACGCTCCTACAAGGCCAATGAGTGACAGCGGCCAACATCGTTTACACATGATACGGCCAAGAACCACAGCAACCTTGGCAGAGGGACTTCATGAACGAAAACCAAAGACTACTTCAAAATATCCCTGGCTCACCTTTCTGTAGTGAAGACAGAGCTCAAAACACTCTGAGGGTGGTAATGGGGATTACAGGATCCCCAACACAAATAACAACACCGGTACAGGAATATTCAGTGTATACAACTGAACACTCTGTCAGCTGGTCCTTAGCAAACGTGTGAGAAGCATGATAAAGGGAAACAAGAAAATTGTTGCTTAGATACAAGATGGCTTGTTTGACTGTTAATATGAAGGTCTATGAAAAGCAACACGATTCAATGGGGACTGTTTAAGAAGCCAGAAAGATAATGAAGTGTCCCAATGATTCTTTCAGCAGGACCTGAGCCGAGGAGAGATCAGCTCGCGAGTGCACGCTGTCGGATCTGGCTTGCAGGTTTGGCCCGGTTCATAAAGGTGTTTTACAATTGAGTCCTTCCTATGCAGCTCAAATTTCATTGGCAAAGAGGTTCTCAAGACTGCATCCAATGAGGGCTACATATGGTGTGCTAGGACATACAGTTGCTAGGACACACCGTCTGCTAGGACACTTGTTCTGCTAGGACACTTGGTCTGCAAAGACACACGGTCTGCTAGGACACGCGGTCTGCTAAGACACGCAGGCTGCTAGGACACATGGTCTGCTAGAACATATAGTCTGCTGGGACATATGGTTACTAGGACACACGGTCTGCTAGGACACGTGGTCTGCAAGGACACACGGTCTGCTAGGACATGCGGTATGCTAAGACATGCGGTCTGCTAGGACACATGGTCTGCTAGGACACGTGGTCTGCTAGAACACACTGTCTGCTATGACATACAGTCTGCCAGGACCACCACAGTGAAGAAGAAACTGGAATAAAAAGGTGCATGTTGGTGACTGATGAAAAGCTTCTCTTGGCTGGCTTTGCCTTTGCGGACACAAGGATGATTCAAACAGAACGTCTTGTCAACTGAGGCTTCAACAGGTGGCAGGTAGGGGCCATCCTCAGACAGAGCGGCCCATTGGCCTGGGGGGGGCTTCGGAATCTCCAAACTGGATGGATATTTAGTCTTGGAGAGAGGACAGAAATACAATGAATCACAGCACTTGTCTTCTTGGTTCAAGATTCAAGAATGTTTTCAAGATATAAAACTGATGCAGAGTCCCTGGACCTCAGCAAGGCAGTACATATTGAAAGCACTAGCCCTAGTAATGCATTTTAAGCCTTTATTGTACAAAGCTCGAGCTTCCCATGAGATGACCTACATCCTCTTAACATTTGTTTCATGAGATCACACAGTACACACACATTTCCTACCAAAACGAAACTGGCTGAAGTTTCTGTTTGCTAGTAACAGATCCATACATCCACCCATCCACCCATCCATCCATCCATCCATCCATCTTGCTTTTTAAATGGAATGTGGCTTATAAGGCTCAGGTCCAATCCCTGACATTGCTGCAAAGATTCTGCTCCTCTTCTTCTAGTTCACGATCCTGAGCACGTAGGTTAATTAGAAAACTGGTGGCCCCTCCTGGTTGGGTGGGGTGTGGCATTACAGCGTTGCCTTTGCTGCCTAGGCCTATTAGCATTTTTAATGACAATCGCGATGAGTCGGCATATTGACATCAATCAGTAAATCAATCAATCAGGGGGTTTGTGAAATGCAAGCTACTCACCTGGAACGGGTCTCAAGGTGCTGAGGGACAGGGGGCCGGGGGTGGGTTCCGCAGATCCTGGTGGTTCACTGAGTTCCAACGAAGAGCCAGGTCATGAGGTCCTTTAGGAACTTAGGGTGCGGGCTGGGTTACAGCAGCACTTTACCAGCTCTCCTGGAAGGATTTTGGAAGACTCGTTAAAATGAAAGTTTGCTAATTGGACTTTGCCCACGCCCTTAAAAAAAAGCCAATTTATGGCATGTGTTGCAGTCTGGCACACCCTAGGGGACTCTTGTAATAGTGCTGTAATGTACCATTTGTTGCAATCTGGAACTATCTAGTGGACACTTGTGGTGGTGCTGTAATGTACTTTATGTTGCAATCTGGAACTCTCTAGTGGACTCTTGTAGTGGTGCTGTAATGTACCATTTGTTGCAATCTGGAACTCTCTAGTGGACTCTTGTGGTGGTGCTGTAATGTACCATTTGTTGCAATCTGGAACTCTCTAGTGGACTCTTGTGGTGGTGCTGTAATGTACCATTTGTTGCAATCTGAAACTCTCTAGCGGACACTTGTGGTGGTGCTATAATGTACCTTTTGTTGCAATGTGGAACTCTCTAGTGAACTCTTGTGGTGGTGTTGTAATGTACCATTTGTTGCAATCTGGAACTCTCTAGTGGACTCTTGTGGTGGTGCTGTAATGTACCATTTGTTACAATCTGGCACTCTCTAGTGGACACTTGTGGTGGTGCTGTATCTAACATTAGTTGCAATCTGGCACTCTCTAGTGGACTCATGTGGTGGTGCTGTAATGTACCATTTGTTGGAATCTGGCACACTCAAGTGGACACTTGTGGTGGTGCTGTATCTAACATTTGTTGCAATCTGGCACTGTCCAGTTGACTCTTGTGGTGGTGCTGTAATGTACCATTTGTTTTATTCTGGCACTCTTTAGTGGACACTTGTGGTGGTGCTGAGATGTGACATTTGCTGCAATCTGGACCGCTCTAGTGGACTCTTCTGGTGGTGCTGTAATGTACCTTTTGTTGCAATCTGGCAGTCTCTAGTGGACTTTTGTGGTTCTGCTGTAATGTACCATTTGTTGCAATCTGGAACTCTCTAGTGGACTCTTGTGGTGGTGCTGTATATAACATTAGTTGGAATCTGGAACCCTCTAGTGGACTCTTGTGGTGGTGCTGTAATGTACCATTTGTTGCAATCTGGAACTCTCAAGTGAACTCTTGTGGTGGTGCTGTAATGTACCATTTGTTGCAATCTGGCAGTCTCTTGTGGACAGTTTTGGTGGTGCTGTATCTAACATTAGTTGCAATATGGCACTCTCTAGTGGACTCATGTGGTGGTGCTGTAATGCACCATGTGTTGCAATCTGGCACCCTCTAGTGGACACTTGGGTGGTGCTGTATCTAACATTTGTTGCAATCTGGCACTCTCTAGTGGACTGTTGTGGTGGTGTTGTAATGTACCATTTGTTGCAATCTGGAACTCTCAAGAATTACGTGCTTTACAGTACGAACTGTCGCTCACTCCCCAAGCACAGTTTGGACATATTTAACCTCCTATCGGAGGTAAATCCTAGTGTTCTCTTCTTGACTGAGACATGGTTGCATGAGAGTGCGGGCCCTGATGTAGCTACCGCCCTCCCTGCAAACTACGCTATCACCAGGATTGATCAACAAAATCAGTCAGGAGGTGGGATTGCTATTATCTTCGATAGAAAATTGAAGTGCACCTTAGAACAAATTACCATCCCTGATTGCGAAGCCGGTTTTTTCAAAATCTCCCTGAACCCGAATTTTACGATGTCCGGTATATTGTTATACCAGCCCCCTGGAAACTCTTCCAAATGGGCGCCCAATTTGGCTAACCACATTACTCCCTATTTTATGGCATCAAAATTCTTTTCACTGATTGGTGATCTAAATTTACATCTGGAGGACCCGTCTATTTCTGTTTGTGTCAATTTGCTTGAGGATCTGAAGGCCCTTAATTTGACCTTAATGAATACGGGACCGACTCATAATAAAGGTCCTCTGCTTGACCCCATCTTTTCCAACTTTACTGAGCTCAAATGGCACAATACTTCTCCTATTTATTGGTCTGATCATTACGTAATTAAATTAAGTATAAATATTTTACCTACCGTCTTCACGAAACAAGATGCTTCTGTCACGTTGAGAAAAAATTGGAAGCTACTTGATATGGCCAAATTTAATGAGACACTTCATGTAAATCCTCCTAGGAAGATTCTTAACATTAACAGCCTGGCGGAAGCCACTCACAAATGGCTCTGCGATGCTGCTGATCACTGCTTAGTCACTACTTCTATTAAAGGAAATAGACACCGTCATCCTGCCCCATGGTTCAATGATCTTTTAAAAACTGAAAAATCAAGATGTAAGGCACTGGAGCGCAAATGGCGTAAAGATTATGCCCCTGACGCTAAAAACATCTATCACAAGGCTAGGAACTTATACCACACTGCCTGTGTAAAAACGCGTGCGTCTTTTGTCTCTCATTCTATTATGGAAGCTGCAAACAAGTCGAAGACATTGTTTAATATAGTCAAGGACTTAGCCGGAGCCCACACCACAGCTTTGGCTCCCCCACTGAACTCGCAACAATGCCAAGACCTTGGTGGCTTCTTCTCTGAGAAAATTGAGAAAATTATCAGGGACATAAACACTAACAATTCCGTATCACCCTCTTCTACCGACTTGGAATTTGTCTCCTTGGGTGAAAATACCTTGGAAGTCTGGCCCCTCATTACGGTAGATACAATGAAAATCATACTTAAAAACACTAAGTCTGGTTCTCCCAAGGATCCCATCCCGATTAAAATCATTAAACAACTTGATGACCAGTCCTTGGGGGTCATTGTTGATACATTTAATGCGTCATTTGAACTCTCTTCAGTCCCTACTCTTTGGAAACATGCAATGGTCACGCCATTATTAAAAAAGCCTACAGCTGACCTGGAATGTTGGGCAAACTACAGACCCATTTCCTTGCTCCCTGCCTTTTCTAAGTGCCTGGAGAGACATGTCCACACGACTTTAAACACCTTTGTCGACAATAACTCACTTTTGCACCCCTCACAATCTGGTTTCCGCGTTGGTTTCTCGACTGAAACCACTCTTCTTGGAGTCACAGAACACATTCGTAACCTGCTTGATAAAAGTCAGACGGTCGCGCTCGTGCTCCTTGACCTGAGCGCGGCCTTTGACACCATATCCCATGAAATCCTCATCAAGGCACTGTTTCGGAATGGTGTCCGAGGTAAAGCGCTTGATTGGATTCGTTCCTTTCTGGGAGACAGGACCTTTCAAATAACATCTTCCACAGCTTGTTCTGACTTTTTCAAAGCCCCCCACGGCGTGCCTCAGGGATCCATACTGAGCCCACTATTTTTTAATATTTATCTCAGACCCCTAGCAGACTTAGCTGACAAATCCGGACTCTCCCTTATGACCTACGCCGATGACTCCCAAATTATTTTCTCCCTATCCGAACCTAGTCCATCTTCTTCTTCTCCCCTCAAACTGGTTTTACAGAACATCCTGAATTGGATGACTAGAAACCATTTAAAACTTAATGGAGACAAGACAGAGGTTCTTCTTTTAGGAAAACGGCAAGAACTTTGGAATCCCTCTCACTGGCTTGACCAGTTGGCCACCTTTCCTACCCCAGTGCCGCAAGATCGCAACCTTGGTTTCATTTTGGACAGTACCCTTTCAATGAGCAAACAGGCCAACAAAGTTGTGGGTCTTTGCCTCACCATTATCAAATGGTTGAGGAAAATTATATGGATGCTGCCCCCTTCCACTCAGAAGACTGTAGTCAATGCTCTCATTACATCGCGGCTTGACTACGGTAATATTCTGTATCTCGGGTCAAATAAAGCGGTAATCAGTCAACTGCAACTTGTTCAGAACGCCACAGTCCGACTACTTTGTAAAATCCCGAAAAATTCCGGTGTTTCAAGTCACCGCAGGGAACTCCACTGGCTCAAGGTGGAAAGCAGAATACGCTTTAAATCTCTGACCTATATGTTCAGAATCAAGGCTGGTACGGCACCAAATTATCTTTTATCTTTGGCTCAGCCGTACATCCCCAAGCGTAGTCTTCGCTCACAATCACTCTCCAATTTTTGTATCCCGAGATTTAAATTGGCAAGGATGGGAGACAGATCGTTTGCCTACCTTGGTCCATCCCTCTGGAACGCACTCCCTCCTTTCATTCGAAAAGAGGAAAACTATGACAGGTTTCGAAGAAATGTTAAGACCTGGTTATTCGAGCAATAACTAGATTAGCTAGCACTCGTCCCTGACATGTTTCTTGCTGTATCTCGGTGCCGGGAAACCCTTTTTGGGTAGCTGTTGCACCTTACAAGTTCAAATAAATAAAAATAAAGTGGACTCTTGTGATGGTGCTGTAATGTACCGTTTGTTGCAATCTGGAACTCTCTAGTAGACACTTGTGGTGGTGCTGTAATGTACCTTTTGTTGCAATCTGAAACTCTCTAGTGGACTCTTGGGGTGGTGCTGTATTGTACCGTTTGATGCAATCTGGAACTCTCTAGTGGACTCTTGTGGTTCTGCTGTAATGTACCTTTTGCTGCAATCTGGAACTCTCTAGTGGACTCTTGTGGTGGTGCTGTAATGTACCATTTGTTGCAATATGGAACTCTCTAGTGGACTCTTGTGGTGGAGCTGTATCTAACATTTGTTGCAATCTGGAACTCCCTAGTGGGGACCTTGTGGTGGTGCTGTAATGTACCTTTTGTTGCAATCTGGAACTCTCCAGTGGACTCTTGTGGTGGTGCTGTAATGTACCATTTGTTGCAATCTGGCACTCTCTTGTGGACACTTGTGGTGGTGCTGTATCTAACATTTGTTGCAGTCTGGCACTCTCTAGTGGACTCTTGTGGTGGTGCTGTAATGTACCATTTGTTGCAATCTGGAACTCTCTAGTGGACACTTTTGGTGGTGCTGTAATGTACCATTTGTTGCAATCTGGCAATCTCTAGTGGACTCTTGTGGTGGTGCTGTAATGTACCTTTTGTTGCAATCTGGCACTCTCTAGTGGACTCTTGTGGTGCTACTGTAATGTAGCTTTTGTTGCAATCTGGAACTCTCTAGTGGACTCTTGTGGTGGTGCTGTATCTAACATTAGTTGGAATCTGGAACCCTCTACTGGAATCTTGTGGTGGTGCTGTAATGTACAATTTGTTGCAATCTGGAACTCCCTAGTGGACTCTTGTGGTAGTGCTGTAATGTACCTTTTGTTGCAATCTGGAACTCTCTAGTGGACTCTTGTGGTGGCGCTGTAATGTACCATTTGTTGCAATCTGGCAGTCTCTAGTGAACAATTTTGGTGGTGCTGTATCTAACATTAGTTGCAATCTGGCACTCTCTAGTGGACTCATGTGGTAGTGCTGTAATGTACAATTTGTTGCAATCTGGCACTCTCTAGTGGGCACTTGTGGTGGTGCTGTATCTAACATTTGTTGCAATCTGGCACTCTCTAGTGGACTCTTGTGGTGGTGCTCTAATGTACCATTTGTTGCAATCTGGAACTCTCTAGTGGACTCTTGTGGTGGTGCTGTAATGTACCATTTGTTGCATTCTGGTACTCTCTAGTGGACACTTGTGGTGGTGCTGTAATGTACCATTTGTTGCAATCTGGCAATCTCTAGTGGACTCTTGTGGTGCTGCTGTAATGTACCATTTGTTGCAATCTGGCAATCTCTAGTGGACTCTTGTGGTGGTGCTGTAATGTACCATTTGTTGCAATCTGCCACTCTCGAGTGGACACTTGTGGTGGTGCTGTATTTAACATTTGTTGCAATCTGGCACTCTCTAGTGGATACTTGTGGTGGTGCTGTAATGTACCTTTTGTTGCAATCTGGAACTCTCTAGTGGACTCTTTTGGTGGTGCTGTAATGTACCATTTGTTACAATCTGGCAGTCTCTAGTGGACACTTTTGGTGGTGCTGTATCTAACATTAGTTGCAATCTGGCACTCTCTAGTGGACTCATGTGGTGGTGTTGTAATGTACCATTTGTTGCAATCTGGCACTCTCTAGTGGACACTTGTGGTGGTGCTGTATCTAACATTTGTTGCAATCTGGCACTCTCTAGTGGACTCATGTGGTAGTGCTGTAATGTACCATTTGTTGCAATCTGGCACTCTCTAGTGGACACTTGTGGTGGTGCTGTATCCAACATTTGTTGCAATCTGGCACTCTCTAGTGGACTCTTGTGGTGGCACTGTACTGTACCATTTGTTGCAATCTGGCAGTCTCTAGTGGACACTTTTGGTGGTGCTGTATCTAACATTAGTTGCAATCTGAAACTCTCTAGTGGACTCTTGGGGTGGTGCTGTAATGTACCATTTGTTGCAATCTGGAACTCTCTAGTGGACTGTTGGGGTGGTGCTGTAATGTACCATTTGTTGCAATCTGGCACTCTCTAGTGGATACTTGTGCTGGTGCTGTAATGTACCTTTTTTGCAATCTGGCACTCTCTAGTGGACTCTTGAGGTAGTGGCTTAATGCAGCACCAGCACTGTAGTTAATTCTCTTCTGAGAACATTTCCCCAAACTAATTACAGATGTAGGAGTATCACATGAAGTGAAATGCACCTTCCAGGCATTGTCTGATTTGTTTTCACACCTGTCGAAATGTTAATTTCCATAATACATTTTTAATTAGCAATCAGAGGCTGTTGCACTCAGTGGCTTGTAGTCAGCTTTATGTCGTTGTGCTGGCTCTGCCCAACACAATGACAAAAAACAGCCACATGTAGAAAAATTACAATTTTACTCCAGCCCACTTTAAAGTGGATGCACTGTATTAAAGGGGTTGTAGCCCACATGCACCAGGTGCATTGATTATGTATCGTTTCAACTTAAAAAAACAATGTGCTTATCTGTATACCAGCAGGCCTGTCTGGTCTGAGGCCATGGTCCTGTAAACAGTGTGATGCACACCGGTGGGATTGGTTAGTCCAGGAAATAGAGGAACGGGGAGGTGGAGATGCTATCCTCAGCGGAAGACAGCTTACATAGCTGTGGAATCAAGTCTGCCTTCCCTAGTTCCACCATATATGCATCAGCAAAGAGTGCACACCTCCTCAAGCCAGGCGCAAAGAAGCCGGTGCATCAAAAATAAACCTTCAGTGGGGGGGGCACATAAACCAAGCACAATTACCAAATCCAAAATGTCCTTATGTCAAGTGTCTAAGAGAAAAAAGAATCTTCATTCGTAATCTTGGTTATTGTTCCAAATCAGAAAGTAACTAAGTGGGAGATTTTGATGAAGTCACGCAATGCAGTGCAGCACCCTGCGAGGCTGCGCTGCGTTGCGCGACAGGGAGGGTGCAGGAGAGCGACATATCTTCAGAGATATGGCTCTCTCCTCCCCTTTCCCTTGCACCGGCGCTGATTTCAGCTGCCGTGAACCATGCACACACCTTAGCACCGCAGTGCTAGGGTGTGTGCATGGGTGTAGCATTAGTTTTGTACAGGAAGGGTACCCTTACTGTACAAAAAACTATGCTAGGTACAATGCAAAGCTTTTCCCACTTTGCATACGTGCTGCACAGTGCAGCACGCATGGAAAGTAGGAAAAGCAGGGGGAAATGAAAGTATTTCTCCTGCTAGCACCTCCTTTGAAGGGGCGTTAACTTTTGGTGCAAAACAATGTTCACAAATCTTTGTAAATATGGTTTTGTGTTAAAAGGCATGGGTGGTTGCATGTGAATGCCCATGCACCACCCATGTCACGCCCCCTCGGCGCACAGTATCACAAAGCAGTGCTTTGCGCTACTTAGTGGGTACATTCCAGCGCAAAACAAGTTTTGTGTTGGAAAGAAAATAGCAACAAAAAACTATTTGCGCTGATTTGCGTCACTTTTGTGATGCTAAACAAACGCAAAAGGTTAGAAAATCTCCCCCAAAGTATTTTGAAATATGGAATAACATGTTTTAATGAGAAGCACATGTTCATGAAGAAATTGAATAAATACTTTCTGATGTGAAAGAACAATCAATGCTGTGAATGAGAGATTTTTTTCTGGGACACTTGACATAAGGAACTTGTGGGTTCAGATTATTTTGCTTCTTATGGTAGGTAATCCAACTTTCCACATTCTGAACATTGTCACGCGGAGTGCCAGAAGGTCCTTAAATATTTCATTTGGTTTTTTCACCTGCACATATTGTTCTTCTACACATGTAGCCCCTCATCTCTCCCAATCTTCATCAATGGAATCAGGCTACAGGGAAGACATACTTTCCTGTTCCAACGGGGCTCAGCCCAGGGCAGCACAACCTTTGCAGACAGAATGGAAGCGGTGTAGCTGTCCTCAGCATAGCTATGAGCAGACCTGTTCTCCCCCTTGCACATGCCCCCCTTCCTAAGCTGTGCACAACAAACTGCAGTGACTGGGAGATGGACCACACTATAGCCAATTCCTGAAAGAGGCCTGGACACAGAATGGTGTGGTCATCATCTGGCGCAGACTACAAGCGCCCAGAAACACACAGAAGCCATGGATACCAGGGTGGATGAGGCCCTCCCAAACCTTATGGCCAGTGTCATGGGATTCACACCTCTCGCCAGTGAAATAGAAACACACAGTATGTCACAGCCGACCGTGTGCCCTAGCAGACTGTATGTCCTAGCAGACTGCATGTCCTAGGAGACCTAATGCCTCTGAAACACATGCATGAGGTGTTGAGGAGCAGGGGATTCCTCATGTCATGAGTTTACCTCTCGCTCGGCTTCCCAGCTTCCGTGGCATCCCTGGCTTTGGTCACATCCACCAAAGAGAAGAGAGCGGAGTCTCGTGGAGAGTCAATGAAGGCTTGGGAGCCAATAACGAGGGTATGCTCCCTCTCATCACCGTCCGACTGAGGGTATGGGCTACCTGTCATGCCTACAATAGGACATCTAGGAGCTGAGCCGATGGACCCCCAGGACTGGGGATTGCACCCACCCAGGTTAAGGAAGGTGGTGAACCTACTTTGTGTGCAACCCGCCCACAGTGTTGGCGTCCCTCATGGTGACCTGCATGGCTGGCCACATACCGCTATCTTCTCAGAATGCCCTGCTTTTCCTCATCAGCCAGACCATGGTCATCCCAAGGGATCACCTGCTGGTGGCTCAGGGCTTGCTCGTCTCTGGGACAACCAATCCGAAGGAGGCCTTTCCCCTGTGGTGCACCTCGGAAGCGCTAGCTGCAGCTTTACTAGAGGCGGCCTCTAAATCTGCAACTCTTCATCACTATGGGCAAATCCTGGTTGAAGCAAGCTTCAGACGCTCCCATCTAACCACTTGGCTGGTACCCAAGCCCACCCATTCACACCTCAGACCACCCCCTCAAGGCAAGGGATACATGTCAGCCATCTCGCGCTCTCTTAATCGTGTAGAGCACTGGTGCCTAGGGCATCAACCGGGGCATCCTCCCAGCTCAAGTACACCCCCCAGTGGCATAGTCACCAGTGACCCTGCCAGCTATGCACTCCCTAACACTGTACAAATTTACTTTTGTGGGTGCCACTCACATTGATGCTAGGCTGGGTGGAGATTCAAGACCAGTGATCCAGCTCTTGGCATCCTGATTGCAGACTACAGATCTGTAGATGTCCTAAACTACAATATCTGATGCAACCAGGGTAGTTTATTTCTTTATATTTAATCATGTTGGTAATTTTTGGGAGTAACCTAGAAAACAAAAGTTAGCAACGATGAAAGATGGCCACCTTCACTTGGCATTACCCTCTCTGATGGTTGATTTTGATGCTGCACTCACCTTCGTGGTAACCACTCTAGCAGGTCAGTAAATTGATCCTTCAGGCTTCTCACAGTAACTGAATCGTCTTTCCTAAAAATGTTTCTATATCTAGAGGCTGTCTAGGCATGAAGCAGGTCATAGAGTTCAGTACTCAGCCTGGTCTGCGTAAGTCTCCTCTAACCAGCTCTCGCCTCTTCTCAGATGGGGATGCCACAAAGAGAAGGTTTCTGCCCAGTCTGTCTTGCCCACTTCCTGGGGTATTTCTGCCCTAAAAGCTGCAAAGACCTCTGAGTGATTTGGATGCTAAGGGTGGATGTTGTAAACGAGTCCTGATCCTCAGTGCTTGCAATGCCAAGAGAGCTGGAAGTTTTCCCTAGTCATGGCAGACTCAGAGGTGAAGTGTGATGTCACCCCCAGGAGGGAATAGATCTTCTAGATTAATTCACAAATTCTGGCTTAAATCTACAAGAAGGAATACTCAAACCTTTATGTGCTTCTCATCCGCAAAATCCAACTTCATCCCTCTGGATGGGATACTACAGATCTTCACATCCTCATCTGTGAACTCTGCTGCATCCACCAGGAATGAATATTAAGAATCCACCCTTGAACTCTGACCTCATCCTCCTGAAGGAATGAATTCCAGATTCATTGGTATATTCCCACTTCATCCTCTGGGGGTGGGTGGAAGGTGGGGATAGCCAAGATCTGGTGCTAGACACACCTCTTTACAGGCCTTGTGCACGACACTGGAATCATGCACTCTTGCTAATGATTTTACCATATTCGGAGAGTTCAACTACTAATTGGAAGACACCACAGATAAAGGCACTGTGGCCGTACTTGATTTAATGTCCAGGACTGGTCTCAACCAGACAGTTGCCGGTCCCACCCATTCCGCAGGACATTATCTGGATGTGATTTTTACGAATAATCCCTGGGTAAAGAATACTAGTATCGTGCCAATCACATGATCCGATCACCATACAGTAATCGTCCACTTCTATCTGATCCCGCAGTCCCGAATGGGGAAAATCCCCTCTAATGTACACATTAAACGTCCATGGCACAAGATTCCTCCTGACCAACTGAATCGGGTCCTGATGCAGTCTCGGCCTATGATGATAGAGGACTTAGATACCTCGGTCACTAACTATTCAGCGTGGATTTGTTCTGCGGTGAATAATCCTTCCAAGATATCCCATCCCAAGAGACAAAAACCTACTGCACCTCAGTTCATCAAAGATATCAGAACACAAGACCTAGACTGGTGTAAGCGAGCCGAGGAAACAGCATACAAAAGTTGGGGATGTGTCAAGAAGTGGGAAAAGATATGGGCAAAGCAAAACCAAAAGGGATGATGGACGGAGTGTTGAACATTGCAGGCACTCACCCGCAGTCAACTGATCTGGGTTTAATCCATCATCATTCTTTAGCTCACTCCGCCACCCCAGTTCAGACATGGCCATATGCACATCAGTCTGACCCTGTGCCTCATGGGAACAGTCCAGCCGCTGCACGAAATTCCGTGGGATGCCGGTCTCCAGCCTGCTTCTTTTTTCCCGTGATTTTTATTTTTTATTTTTACTTCCTTCCCTGCTGTTACCGTATCCAGGTTCTACATCTCTTCTTCCACCTGCCCCCTTCTTGCTCTTCCGGGTGTCCGTTTCTCTTCTCCCTGTGTCTCCCGCGGCACTGTAAAAAGTACCTACACTAGGATTCCATCCTTGGCTTGCCAGTGAACAGCAGACCGCAGGAAATAAAGAACATTTTCTGACTACCCATACAGGATTTCCCCATCGCACCTCTACTATTGAGATTAAGAATATAAAATGGATGGCCCTGAGGAAGATGGACATTAATTAATTGAATCCACCGAAACGTACGTTGGCTAGATGTACTCCCGGCTGACTGCTACACCATGGATGGATAAATAGGATCTCTACCATGCAGTGTATTAGCACGTCATTTTAAGCTTGGTGGTGAATGATAGGTTGAATGTGTGCATGTATGTTTGGTTTGAGTGAAGGTAAAATGGAGTGAGAGGTGCGGCGTGATTTGATTTCCTTTTACAAATTCTTTTTTCTCTTAATGGGGACAAGAAAAGCAATTACTACATCATTGAAAGTGTATTTACATGTATTGCATTTTCAATTATAAAATGTGCTGTTCATGTGCCTGTCATGTTTTAATAATGCATGTATAAAAACATTGTTTTTCACCTTATTTAAAAAAAGTATGCTTGAAAATGTTTCATATCAAAAAAAGTGCACTATAGAGTAAAAACACTACTTTGACTAAAAGAAAAATATGCTTTGAATAACATTTTTAAATGAAATTTTGTAGCAGGCTTTGATTTACTTAGAAAAGGAAGCCCACTAGAGCTTGTGATAGCCGTAATGAAAGTATTATAGGTCGTGTGGGAGCATTTTGCTGTATATTATTGTTGGTTTTCCCCTTCTCCCAGACCTAGAAGTACTTATAGGGGGCACCTTTTCATAGAAAAAAAGTCCAGCTATGGACCCCCTGGCGCAAATACAGAATGTTGATGGGGGGTCCTGAATAGATGCAGTGACTCCAACCAACAAGAAAACTAAGTAGAGGCTCCTATATACGTTTGCAGCCAAGACCGGAGAGTGGGGGGTGTACGGATTCAGTTCCTCTGTGGCTTCCCATGAAGCCTGGGGCTCCATACTGCCCCCAAGAGACAACAATGGGATGACTCATGCTAAAGATGTACATCATATTGTATGGTTTCTTGAGTGAAGTTAATAAAAAGAGTTAAAAAATATATATATATCAGAACTCAAAAACAACGCTGAAGAAAGCAGGAGCGTGAGTGGAGAAAAGGCTGTCACCAGTCTGAAAAAGAAACATATAAACAGTATATGGCTGTGTACAAAGTGCTAATAAAAAAAGAAAAAAGCTCCTATTAAACTCAAACAATTGGGGCTGCAAAACTTTTTGTAAATAACTTCATGTTTGTTAATAAATGACCGTCAACCCCCTAGTAGTAATCCTGGTGCAAGCAGTCAAAAATAATGAGAAAGAGATACATAACAAATTCTCCTTTACTAAAACCTCTCCCCTGGAGTTACCAACTACTCCCCAGACATGTCCTAAGAGAGGTTCCTTCATGAAATTCATGAACCCTACAACTGAGCAGGTCTCATCGTTCATTATATCCATGAAGTCAGGATCCCCATTGAATCCGTGCCCACCACTGGGGGCCAAATTAGCACCAGACGTCATTGCTGCTAATCTGACCGGCATTGTCAATCACATGTGTGAGACCAGTTACTTTCGGATGCAATTGAAGATAGCATCAATACTCCCACTAATAAAGAGGCCTACTCTCGATCCCACTGATCCTAATGGTTATCGTCTGATCTCCCGCCGGCAACTTCCTGCCAAGATGGTAGAAGAAACAATGAATTTACGATTGGCAGCCTACATACAGAACAAGGATCTTCTGGACCCCACCCAATATGGATTCAGAACTGGCCACGGTCCAGAGACAGCCTTGATCTTGGTCACCAACGAAATCAGAGAAACCCTTGATCAGGGTGGGAGTGCGGCCCTCATACCATTAGATCTTTCAGCAGCTTTTGATACTGTTAACCACGAGCTGCTGATCAGCGGCCTCCGTAACATCAGAAGATCGGAAGATCCTTTTTTTGGGCTAAGAGCAATCAGTGGCACTTAATAAATTTACCTCTGAACCATTCTCCCTTCCTTGCAGGGTTTCACAAGGTTCTTAGTGAAGCCCGACACAGTTTAACGTCTATGTCACAAGCCTGGCCGATCTCATCCGATCATTAGCGTTCTCACTTGTATCCTATGCCGACGATACCCAGATCCTGGTTTCCCAGACTAAAAGTGAGCAGAGTTGGGGCTCTCAAGTTCATGACTGTATGCATGTGGTTTGCGTCTGGATGGCAGGGAACTGCATGAAGCTTAACTCTGGAAACAAAGCCAAGCCTCCTTTTGGTCCCCTTCAGGCTGGCATCAGGAACTGCGCCCCCTCCTACCCAGGGTAGGAAAGTCTGCAACCTGGGAGTATTAGTCGATGACAAACTTACTCTTGATGCCCAGGCAAATGCGGTCACATTCGTCTCTTTCTACACCATTAAGACCTAAAAGAAAGACCCTTGTTACATCCGGGTAAATCTGCAGGAGCAAGTTGTCACCTCTTTGGTTCTGTCTAGAATCGACTACTGCAATGGCGTCTACACAAACATGCAACAGCAACATATGAATACATTAGAAATCACGCAAAATTCAGGTGCACGTCTTTTGCTAGGAATTCCTAAGTACAAATCCGCCTCCAAGGCATTAAAGTAGTTGCATTGGCTTCCAGTTAGACGGAGAGTTATTTTTAAGGCTCTTTGTATCACCTTTAAAGCCCTTCATGGAATTGGATGACTATTTGAAAAGGAAATTCAAGAGGTATACACCACCTAGGACATCACGTGCCTCCTCAGCAAAAAAATACCATGGTATCAAAATTCAGACGCGACTCCTAGGGAGGAAGAGGGTTTGTGATATGTGCATCCAAAACCTGGAACTCCTTACTTACCCACATCAAATCGAGGAATGCTCTGCTCCCATTGAGGAAAGCTCTCAAAACATGGCTTTGTATGCCCCAATGAGCACTCATCTTAGGTTTCAGTTGAGCTAGCGCCAAGACACCTCTGTGTATACGTGCGCTTTATAAATAAATATAACATAACATCTTTAGACCACACTCATTAGTGAATGGTGGATTCAGCCACTGGTCGTTCATATTATAAATCATCTTACCCTCATGAGTGACCTCTGCTTCAGCTGCAGGATGGACTGTCCAATAGCACAGCTTCATCTCAGAATCTGGAGTGACCCAAAACCCTGTCACTGAGGGCTCCACAAGCTTCCTCGTCACAAGTCCAGTGGTTGCCTACGCTTCTAGACTTCGTCGTCACTCACGGACACGTGGCATTGTATGGGTAGACATAAGAACTTGTTGGCCTGTGCATAAAGGCTTTAACTGGTGTAGCCTGTAGACAGATCATACGAGTGCCCCCTCATCACAAGTCCAATACACCTAGGGTCCAGACTTTGTGGCTCAGGGGCTCTTGGCATTCTATGGCTAGGGAAGGACTGGCTTATGCATGAAGGTTTTACCTGTTCTAGACTAGTCCCAATGCCCTGCCATTGAGCGATGGCCCGTCACAAGTCCAGTCGTAGACTTCATGGTGGCTCATGGACCCTTGGAGTTGTATGGGTACAAGGGTGAACTTCGCCTGTGCATGAAGCATTTCACTGTTGTACACCAGACCCAATGCCCTGGAATTGAGTGTTCCCTCATCAGAAGCCTGTCCTGGGTTCTAGACTCACTGTGGCTCATGGACTCTTGGCACTCAGTGGCTTGAGGTGAGAACTCTTTCGCCTGTGCATGAAGGCTGTCCCTGCCATAGACACTCGGTACATCCCACCCTATGCAACTGTCTACTTATTCATTACAAGTGCAATGTTTGTTGCCACGGTTCTGTATTCGCTGTGGCGCAGGGCGCTTGGCAGGTGTGGCTAGACACAAGACCTCATCTTCCTGTGCATGAGGCTTTCACTGATAGTCAGTACATGCCACCCTATGCCACTGAGTGCTCACTCGTTACAAGCGCAGTGTCTGCTGTCCTCGGCTAATGCTGTGCTGAGGGGCCCTTGGCGTGGTGCGGATAGACACAAGACCTCATTGGTCTGTGCATGTGGCTTTCACTGTCATTGACACTCAGTAGATTCCACCCTATGCCACTGAGTGCTCACTCATTCCAAGCGCAGTGTCTGCTGTCCACAGTTAATACTGTGCTGAGGGGCACTTGGTGTGGGTAGACAGAAGACCTCGTTGGTCTGTGCATGAGGCTTTCACGGTCATTGACACTCAGTAGATTCCACCCTATGTCACTGAGTGCTCACTCATTCCAAGAGCAGTGTCTGCTGTCCACAGTTAATACTGTGCTGAGGGGCACTTGGTGTGGGTAGACAGAAGACCTCGTTGGTCTGTGCATGAGGCTTTCACGGTCATTGACACTCAGTAGATCCCACCCTATGTCACTGAGTGCTCACTCATTCCAAGAGCAGTGTCTGCTGTCCACAGTTAACACTGTGCTGAGGGGCACTTGGAGTGGGTAGACAGAAGACCTCGTTGGTCTGTGCATGTGGCTTTCACTGTCATTGACACTGAGTAGATCCCACCCTATGCCCCTGAGTGCTCACTCATTCCAAGAGCAGTGTCTGCTGTCCACAGTTAACACTGTGCTGAGGGGCACTTGGAGTGGGTAGATAGAAGACCTTGTTGGTCTGTGCATGAGGCTTTCACGGTCATTGACACTCAGTAGATTCCACCCTATGTCACTGAGTGCTCACTCATTCCAACAGCAGTGTCTGCTGTCCACAGTTAACACTGTGCTGAGGGGCACTTGGAGTGGGTAGACAGAAGACCTCGTCGGTCTGTGCATGTGGCTTTCACTGTCATTGACACTCAGTAGATCCCACCCTATGCCCCTGAGTGCTCACTCATTCCAAGAGCAGTGTCTGCTGTCCACAGTTAACACTGTGCTGAGGGGCACTTGGAGTGGGTAGATAGAAGACCTTGTTGGTCTGTGCATGAGGCTTTCACGGTCATTGACACTCAGTAGATTCCACCCTATGTCACTGAGTGCTCACTCATTCCAAGAGCAGTGTCTGCTGTCCACAGTTAATACTGTGCTGAGGGGCACTTGGTGTGGGTAGACGGAAGACCTCGTTGGTCTGTGCATGTGGCTTTCACTGTCATTGACACTCAGTAGATCCCACCCTATGCCACTGAGTGCTCATTCATTCCAAGAGCAGTGTCTGCTGTCCACAGTTAACACTGTGCTGAGGGGCACTTGGAGGGGTAGACAGAAGACCTCGTTGGTCTGTGCATGAGGCTTTCACGGTCATTGACACTCAGTAGATCCCACCCTATGCCCCTGAGTGCTCACTCATTCCAAGAGCAGTGTCTGCTGTCCACAGTTAACACTGTGCTGAGGGGCACTTGGAGTAGGTAGACAGAAGACCTCGTTGGTCTGTGCATGAGGCTTTCACTGTCATTGACACTCAGTAGATCCCACCCTATGCCACTGAGTGCTCACTCATTCCAAGCGCAGTGTCTGCTGTCCACAGTTAACACTGTGCTGAGGCACACTTGGTGTGGGTAGACAGAAGACCTCGTTGGTCTGTGTATGAGGCTTTCACTGTCATTGACACTCAGTAGATCCCACCCTATGCCACTGAGTGCTCACTCATTCCAAGCGCAGTGTCTGCTGTCCACAGTTAATACTGTGCTGAGGGGCACTTAGAGTGGGTAGACAGAAGACCTCTTTGGTCTGTGCATGAGGCCTTCACGGTCATTGACACTCAGTAGATCCCACCCTATGTCACTGAGTGCTCACTCATTCCAAGCGCAGTGTCTGCTGTCCACAGTTAATACTGTGCTGAGGGGCACTTCGTGTGGGTAGACAGAAGACCTCGTTGGTCTGTGCATGAGGCCTTCATGGTCATTGACACTCAGTAGATCCCACCCTATGTCACTGAGTGCTCACTCATTCCAAGCGCAGTGTCTGCTGTCCACAGTTAACACTGTGCTGAGGGGCACTTGGTGTGGGTAAACAGAAGACCTCATTGGTCTGTGCATGTGGCTTTCAATGTCATTGACACGCAGTAGATCCCACCCTGTGTCACTGAGTACTCACTCATTCCAAGCGCAGTGTCTGCTGTCCACAGTTAATACTGTGCTGAGGGGCACTTCGTGTGGGTAGACAGAAGACCTCGTTGGTCTGTGCATGAGGCTATCACTGTCATTGACCCTCAGTTTATCCCACCCAAGCCACTCACTGAGTGCTCACTCATTCCAAGCGCAGTGTCTTTTGTCCACGGTTCACGCTGTGCTGAGGGGCACTTGTGTCTAGACTCAAGCCCTCACTGGCCTGCGCATGAAGCCTTCCAGTGCCACAGACCAGACCCCGCGCCCTGCCTTTGCCGCTCTCTCACCCCCTGCCCCGTGTTTGCCCCTGTTGCCCTTGTGCTCTGTCCTCCTCCGTTCGTTGGTCACTTTGCGCCCACCACAGGCGCACAGCCCCCTGGGGGCACCTGCAGGCTTTATGCCGGCCTTTAGACGCTCCCAGCCGCCGCTTTCAAATTTACACTTAACTGGCTGTAAATTTCTCTTGAACGCAGCTTTCTTTTCAAGTGTAAACACGGGGCCAGAGTCATGTCGCTTTCATTAGATTTCCCTTTAAAACGATGTTTTCTGTGAACTCGCCGGCTCTTGGGCTGAGGGGAAAGCTCGTTCCCAGGCCCCCGCAGGGCGCGGTATCGATCCGGCGTCAGAGCCGCGGCCCTCCGGCTGCTGCTGTCATCTTGGGTTTATTGCGCTTCGCGGCCTCGTGTTTTATCAGCTGGCCACATCTGTCTGGGCTAAGACGTCGGTGCTTTTCTATTTTTATTTTAAACGACTTGCTGGTTTATTCGCGTTTACCCAGAGCCCCCGAGAACGACTCAATCCGACATTAATATTACGTATTTATTTCATTCCATCTTTTACTTTTCCTACAGAGTGCCTTGCGCCCGGGGTCAGGTACCACGGCGCTGTATGATGTGTAGCTGAAGAGCAACAGGATATTATCACCTAGAAGGGCATCTTGGCGCTGAATAACAGAGGTCTATTGTTACCCAACTCAATGGCACTCATTTTATCGACCTCAGAAGGATGAAAGGCTGAGTGGACCTGCAGTATTTGAACCTGTGACCATGAGAGAAACACAGGCTCCTCCAGTGAATGCTTTAGTCCACTGAGCCACCAGACCCGGAATAGGGGTATAGGGCATAGGTTTCCACCCTGGTTCCTCTCTCTTCTCCTGTCTTATTTGCGATGCAAGAAGAGTACATATTTACTATTATTCACTCCACCGCTATGCACCTTGGTGATATGGACAGTTCCAGCCACTCATGCCGAGGGGCCCCTCAACGCAAGCCCAGGCTTAGCCCATCATAGTACCAGAGTTTACTGTGGTTCAGGGACTCTTGGCACTGGGTGGCTCGGCGCTAGAGTTCACCTGTGCGCGATGGCTTTCACTCGTACACACCGGACCCAACACCTTTGCGTTGAGCCGCTCTCATCGCAAGACAAGTTTTTGTTGACAGTCCATTTTTCACAGTTTCTTGGGGCACTTGACATCCTTGATAAGACGGTTGATATTACCCACTGGCCGGCGCCATTAGGTAGTTATAGTTAGGACCTTGTTTCTATTCAAAAAGCGTTTTTTTCTTTTGCCAATATCTTTGGCGCAGTTTGAGAAATCTTCGCGAAAGTTTCATATCTAATGGGGCACTCAGCTCCTGTGTTGAAAGTTTCTGAGTGATTCGTCAAGCAGGGGCCTGAGAAAAAGGTGGTGTTTCAAAAACACGTTTTCCCCATGTTAATTTCCATAGGAAACTTTAGACAAGGCTACAGCCCGAACTGCTGAACGGAACAACACCAAATTTGGCAAAAAGCCAGCTTTTCATTCAGAAAGCACTCTTTGTTTAAATGGTGTAAATCCGTTCAGCAGTTCCTGAGAAATGTAAAAATTTCTCAGATATCCATAAATCTGGAGCCTGCGATCTGATTTGATGCTAACACTTCAAACCTGGAAGTGTTGGCAGCCATCTTGTGACTCGGTTGAACCGAGTCACAGGAAAAAAGGTAAAACAAATATTGGCATAGCCAATAGGTCTCGCCTTTGGGACCTTATAAGTGTTTAGCCAAGCAACAAGGATATTGTGCTGGATAACTAAACACTTATAAGGTCCCAAGGGCGACACCTAGTGGCTATGCCAATGCTTGTTCTCAAAATGTGGACGTTTTGTTCTCGTAGCAGTAGTGGAAACGACTTTCATCAAAGGGTGAGGTTGGATTAGGAACATAATCTTCAAAATAGTTTAATGGTGAAAACTAGTGTAATTAGTGTGTTGGAAAATACCAGAAGCAAAAATGGTTTCCAGTGGTGCGCACGCGCCACAGCGAGCGATCTGTTTTCAATTATCGCGCCCGTGTCTGGGCACGATAATTGAAAACAAATGTGGCCTGTGCGGGTAACCGCAAGCAATAGGCCGTGGGAGGAGCAAAGGCCGGACATGCACCCGCCTTTGCCCAATTGCATGCTGTTTTTCTTAGAAAGCGGTACAAAAGGGGGTGGTGATGGACGGAGCATCAGAACCAATCAAACACTCACACCCAGTCAACAGATCTGGGTTTGATCCATCACCGTTCTTTAGCCCACTCTGCCACCCCAGTTCAGACATGGCCATATGCAAATCAGTCTGACCCTGTGCCTCATGGGAACAGTCCAGCCCGAACTGCCAAGCCATGCTTTCCCTGGACATGCAAACAAGCTTCCTAGGACCGGTTTCTGGCATTTCAGCCGTCTTCAGCCAGGCTTGCTTGAATCCAGTGGCAAAGTGAGCAAGGGACTCACGTCTGAGCATACCCTGCCAACTTATGGCGAACAAAGCGGTACAAGCTGAAGACGGCTGAAATGCCAGACACCGGTCCTAGGAAGCTTGTTTCCGGTCCAGGGAAGGCATGGCTTGGCAGTTCGGGCTGGACTGTTCCCATGAGGCACAGGGTCAGACTGATTTGCATATGGCCATGTCTGAACTGGGGTGGCAGAGTGGGCTAAAGAACGGTGATGGATCAAACCCAGATCTGTTGACTGGGTGTGAGTGTTTGATTGGTTCTGATGCTCCGTCCATCACCACCCCCTTTTGTACCGCTTTGTCCGCCATAAGTTGGCAGGGTATGCTCAGAAGTGAGTCCCTTGCTCACTTTGCCACTGGATTCAAGCAAGCCTGGCTGAAGACGGCTGAAATGCCAGAAACCGGTCCTAGGAAGCTTGTTTCCGGTCCAGGGAAGGCATGGCTTGGCAGTTCGGGCAGGACTGTTCCCATGAGGCACAGGGTCAGACTGATTTGCATATGGCCATGTCTGAACTGGGGTGGCAGAGTGGGCTAAAGAACGGTGATGGATCAAATCCAGATCTGTTGACTGCGTGTGAGTGTTTGATTGGTTCTGATGCTCCGTCCATCACCACCCCCTTTTGTACCGTTTTTCTTAGAAAGACGCACGCAAAGCCCATTAGCATGGGAGAAAAACAAAAGCACACGCACAAGCGTGTGGTGAGCTTTCTAAAGCCCATTACTAAAAGTCGAGCAAGCAGCGCATGCGTGCTGTTCTAGGCTCGACCTAAAAACTGACGGTGCTCAGCACCGGTGAGACCGGGCCCACTTAAAGCCCTGGGGACAAGCATGGACGTAATTTAGGGGACCCCTGCCATGTGACCCCTGGCACTGGCTTTGCTACTCCTAGCGTCAGAAGAGGCAAAGTCAGTGCCAGGCCAAGAAGGAGCTTGTCCTTATGGAAGTCGGTGGGGGCTTCACTCTCCTTTTATGTCAATTGTTTATTATACTAATAGTGAATAACATGAGATTATTCACTCTTAGTTTAATAAAAGAAATGGACTACTAACATCTGGAATATGACTTTCCCAGGCAGCTGAGGTAAGTAAAACAATGCTTTTATATGTATGTTGTGTGTGTGCTTGCACTTGTGAGCGTGTTTATGTAAGAGAAAGTCTGTATGTGTGAATGTGTGGATATGTGTAGGCAGAGTGTGTATGTGTGAACATGTATGTGTAAGTGTGTATGGGTAACCATGTGTATGTGTGAGTGAAATTGAAGGGCAGGTGAAGTCCCTTCAGCTACCCGTGGCATTTTGGTGAATTGAAGACCATGGGGACAAGTGTCAACCCTTGACATAAGTAATGGTTGATCGACTCTGAGTACAGTAGGCCCAGGAAGGCTAGCTTCACAAGGATGGACAGAAGAGACGCAGGGGTCAGCTGCTCACATGTCGTCTTAGGGCATGAAGGACGTGAAAGGGGTTGTGTGTCCTGCTGTTAACCAACTGGCCCTTCTTTGGATGGGTTGAGCGGGCTTGTGTTTCCCGCTCCTGTGAATGTGGCTGGTGATGGATAGTTTGCTGGGTAAATGGAAATAAATAGTTGTTCCTCAGAGCTAGGGTGGGGTGTGGCCAGTGCCTAATTTGTAAAAGAATAAGTGCCGGGGCCGTGACCAGGAGGTCGCTGCAGGTTGCACAACCCATTGTCCCCGTCTTCGCTGCCAAAGACGGTACCAAAACAGCTTCGAACCATCTCTCTCGCCTGCAAGTGCGACAGTTCAGATTACTCCAAGTCCCCAAAGCTAAAATATTGGCTGGGGAGGCAGGTATTAGTCATTTTGAATGCATACTGTATTCATAAACCGTCATTTTGCTTAGCTCTCAGCACCGGAAACCAATTAAGTGCAGGTGCCGTGCCAAGCACCGGAAACCACCGGCTCAAAATAAGCACTGGGTGTGGCCCACATGCTGCTGTGTTCGCTTTGAAATGGAAGTGAAAAGCTGAGGTCCGAGTGATTACAACGCTCTGCTTGTTCTTTGTCCATCTGTGTTTTCAGTGTGTTTCTGGATTCTGGGAGTTGTTTGTTTCTGTAGAGTAGACGGGTACTTTAGAGTGAATGCAGCACCCATTATGTTAAAGTTCACGGCTGTGTTTGGGTGGGGCTTGCTGTACTGAGAGTACTACAGATAATGCCCAGCCATTAGCAGCCATCATAGCTGACCCTAAACCGGGCTTTAATCCCTTATTAACACTCAACGCCTGGGTAGGTGTTCTGCTCACACCCTGCCGCCTTGCGCCCCCTCCACCGAGCCGAGTCCGTGGCAATGCCCCCCTCCCCCAAGTCTGCCACTTTAGGAGGTATGGGGCAGCAACCGAATCAGTCTACCTCTTGAAATAGCACTCTTGTTGCTTTTAAAACATTTTTTTTATATGAATCCAAATGGTTCTAGACAGGTGCATTTGCCACAAATGTAACTTTTCCTGCAGCGTCTGTCTGGAAGTCCCCCCTCCCCCCGTTCCTACACACACACCGCTGGCCAGTAGTAGCGCTAAGGGCTGCACCGCTGTCGGGACTGGGCCCACCCAGGCCGACGGAGGGAAGCATCGAGGGCTGCTGCAGGGAGATAGGACGGGTCAGGAAAATAAGGGAGCGGGTATGAACGCGAGGAGGAGGTAAAGAGATGTGAAAAGATGAGTAATGGAGGGTCTGGGGAGGGCGAAGCGCAGTGTACGAGGGTCACTCCATGATGCATGCATTTCCAAAAACATGTAACCCTCGAAAGCATAGGCAACAGGAGGGGGGTACAGCTACCCAACGGAAGGACACGCTGTATCAACACCGGAAGAATGAGGTGCTGAGCCGACCATGCTGGGATTCAAAGTTCTCGGCTTCAGACGCGACCCAGAAACGAGACGTAGGCGACAGTGGCTGAAGGGAAATGATTGAGACTGAGGGGTGGGGGTGATGAGAGATGGGGGGCAGAGGGGGCTACGGGAGTGTGTAAGTGAAGGGCTGAAAGGGAGGACCCAGAAGGGAAAGAAAGAAGTGCTGAATCGAGGAGAATGAAGAAAGGGGAGGGGGCTGGGGGGAGGTGACAGAGTGCCAGGGGTTGACAGAAAAATGGGCAGACGAGTGGCTGAAGAGATGTGGGGAGCATGTAGGGCGGCGGCTGAGGAGGAGTGCAGGAGAGGGTATAATGGGGGAAAGCCTGGAATGAAAGGCCTGAGGGGAAGCAGGGCGCAGTAAGGCATGGGCAAAGTGTCTGTTTGCAAACGACTGTTCTCTCTGCCGCCCGCTACACCCGTCTCTGCTTATCGGGGTCAGTTTAAGGAGTTGGGGGCCCGGGTCAAATGCATTTTCCCCTTATAACGATGTTGTATCGGTTTTTAATTTATTGGCAAAACCAAGGGTACACCTCATCATTCTAATATAGACAAGAGATATTCAACTGGTTTTAAGTGACCTCCATTCCCGACAGTTTGGTTGCGTTGTACAGGCCGGAATTAGCAGAAAATGGGTAATAAATGTCCCCTTCTCGAGACTACTCGACGGGATTTATGTTTACCACATCATAAGACACTTCCATTTATTTTGCGTGATAATATATATCTTGGCTGTTTATTAACGGTGTATGTGGTGATAATTAACGCAACGCATCACCCCTGTCACATTTTCAGGTCCGTGCGGGATGTGTTAATCCAGCCCAAGTGTTTTCTTTGTATTCTGGGAAGTGTGGTCTTGTTTAAATCCATTATGAAACAAGACTACAAGTTCCAGAATTCAAATACAGAAACGTAGACTGGTGCAGCACATCATGCAGGAGCAGGGAAACGCGGCAGTTCTAGCACATCCAGTTTGATAACATGTACGTTACTAAATTCTGTATTTCATTTCATACATGGGTGTTTAGAATATAGCATTAGCTCACCCCCACTCAACAAGTTATATGAGTGCCAGAATTGTTTGGGGCTTGGGTGTTATAATTGGATCTCCTGACTAGAAAAAAATTACGACCTTACCATGATAATTTCCTGCAAAAAAAAAAGAATAATGTGTGCCATTGTTATCTCCTTTTTAAGTCTTGGCTCTAGATGGTGCGCATGCGCTGTCTCGAACCGACGCTGAACATCCTGTGATTCTGGGCAAATCACTTAAACTCTCCGTGACTAACAAAAATCAATGTGTCCTCATGTAACACAACTGGTGCTATGTAAAACTCAGTTTGGAAAAAAAAATCTGTTCTATGTTGAGATGTTCCTGCTACAATAAAAATTGTATCCGTAAAATGCGCAGCTGCAACTTGAGGCCAGATCTGCGCTAGATCAAATATTTAGAACGCATCCTAAATGTGATGTCAGCATTATTGTCGCTTGAAGAAGGGGCTTTGATTTCAGGGCGTGGTCGCATGTATGTTTATTATTGCTTGCTGAGTCCCTCTCCTGGTTATTTCGAAAACCGTTTTGCTGCAAATAAAGTTGCTAATGTGCTTGTGGTGGGGCCGATGCCGTCTGCTTCACGAGGACTGTAGAATCTCTAATTATGATCGCATTTTTCACACCCACAGGCATGGTGCAAATGCAAACTGCAAAGTTACCAGTTTACGTTTTATTTCATGTTCCGCGCTCAATTATCTCCAGAGATGAAAAGAGTGTTTCATACGGCGCAGAGAAAAAAAGAGGAGCACGAGGGGTGGGACTGGGGCAGTCAGGGAAGGTTAGAGAGGCGCTGAGCAGAGCTGGCTGTGCATGCTTCCCCCGGAAACAGCTGAGCAGAGTGAGCATTCAGCATTTGTGATTCTGCGAAAGTTTGCCTGGGAAATCCGGTTGAGGGATCGACCCAGAGTGTCCCCTTTTAACCGGCAATATGGAGATCGGGACTGAGATCAGCCGCAAGATTCGGGTAGGTGAAAGTCATTCTTCGATTTGAGAGAGCAAAGGAGACTGTCAGTAGGAGATAAAGTTACACTGGTTGAATGTCGTAAAGGTAGCTTGGTAGATGAGCCAGAGAGAAGGAGCAACAAGATCTGCGGCCACGAGATGCGCTCTGTGGTGGGGGAGGGGCGTTGAAGCGCGAGCAAGACAGAGAGACGGAGCAAGGCGCGCATGCTTGGGAGAGCGAGAGGCACCTCTACTCGTAACTGTGCGTGTAACCGTACGCTCTATGTCACACAAAAAGCTGTGGTCGGCTTTTTAAAGCCCACTCACTAAATGTCTCGCAGAGCAGCACATGCGCTGGCTCAGGCGAGACCTAAAAAACCTGAGAATACAAGAACAGGGGTCAGGGTAGAAACACCCTGACCCCCTAGGCCTGCTCAGGGGGTCCCACAGGGACCCCAAGCACCAAAAAAGCATTTTTCTTTTTAAGTCGGCGGTAGTCGTATTCGGTGCCTGAATCTCGCCGGGAAAAAAAAACGAAAAGCGCTTTGCTTTCTTTAAACCCACAGCCACCCACCACTCTTGGGCTTTATTTCTTTAAAAAAATGCGTGGGGGGCTCCTGCCCCCCCACGCAGCAAGGAGCCCCCCCACGCAGCATCCAGAGACCGCCACCTCCCGGTGGCTATATTAATTAAATGCGGGGGGCCACGCGTCCCTTCCGCCGCCCCGGGGACCGCCACATCCCCGGGGTTAATTTAAAAAATAAAGTTCCCGGGGGCACAAATTAAGTAAATTCGGGGGTACGTTCTCTTTAGCCCCGGTGAGGTAGTGATCCCCGGGGCTAAAGAGAAGATGGGAGGGGTGCCGCGTGGCCCCCCCCTCCAGGAGCCCTCCTTGGCCCTAGCGACCACCACCCCCAGGGCCAGATCCAGCAATGTCCCAGGGTGCCCACCCCCGGGACATTGCAGTTTGCTATGGCATGGCGGGAGCACAGCTCCCGCCATACCATAGCAAACTCTGCTTCACTTCATGGAAGCGAGAGCATGGAAAATGCTCTTGCTTCCATGATGTGAAGCAGAATTGCTTTTGGGCAGAGGAAGCTGCATGTTAGCAGCTTCCTCTGCACAAAAGCATTGCTGGATCCCAGAGGAGGTGGGGAGCCGGCAGGGACCACGGGGGCCTTTTGGCTCCTCCTGCAGTCCCCAACGAAAAGCCAAGCACCTGGTGATGGGGTCCCTGGGGCCAAAAATGGCCCGGGAGGGGGCCCCTCAGCCCCACTCCCTTTGTTTTTTTGTGTTTTTTTAAATGGCCGGGGCCCATGGGATGGTGTCCCTGGGGCAGAAATCAGCCTGGGGAGGGGAGCCGCCCCCTTCCTTTAAAATAAATAAATAAAAGAAATAAAAAGAAATGGCCAAGCCTTGGGGGATGGGGTCCCCAGGCCATATATCGGCCTCGGGGAGGGGGGCCCTGCAGGCCCCCTCCAAATTTCAATTAAAGAAAAATAAAAAATTGGTCAGGGCCTGGGGACGGGGTCCCTGGGGCTCACAAGCGTCAAGTATGACTGACTGCCTGTATGTCAGTGAGTGGGTGAGTCAATGGTTGTATGGGGTACTGTTGCATGTGTGAAAAGTTGTATGAACGAGTGTATGTATGGCTGTGTTGGTGGTTGGGTGCATGTGTCAGTATGGGTGAGTAACTGAGTATGTGAAAGGCAGTATACGTGAGTGATGGGGTATATGAGTGACTATGCGTGAGTGAGGGAATGTGAGAGTGGCTATATAGATGAGTGCATGCTTCTGTCAGTGACTGTATAGCTGAGTGAGTATGTGTTCCTATTTGTATGAGTAAGTAAGTGGGTGGGTGTGTAATTATTTGGGTGAGTAAGTGGCTGTATGATTGGCTGTATGGGTGAGTGTCTATGTGTGTGAGTAGTTCTATGGGTGATTCAGTGTGTCAGCGCCTGTATGCCTGTATGAGTGGATATGTCAATGGCTGTATTAGTGAGTGATTGGGTCTATTAGTGGCAGTATGGGTGAGCGACTGGATGTGTGTATAGATCAACAAATCAGTGAGTGGGTGTGTAAGTACTGGTATGGCTCTGAACAGGTTTGTGAATGGTTGTGTGGGAGCGGCAGTGGGTGTATAAAAGAATCTACAGTGGTGTGAGTGGGTGCATCAGAGATGCGTGGCTGATGTCATCACTGATGTCACCCGTGATGTCATTTGAGATGTCATCAGTGATGTCACTGACCATGTCATGAGTGATGTAATACATGAGGTCATAAGCAGTGCATTGCGGGGCATGAGTTATAGTTACCTCAGCTAACTATAACGGCTGAATTTCTCTGGTTTTGTACGAGTGAAATATAAGACCAACTATAACATCCCTCTAACCTTTGTTTTTTTCCGTGAATATCTACGGTTTTTTAAATGCTAATTTCTAACTATTATGTCCCTGAAACCTGTGGTTTTTTTCAGTGAATATATATATTACGCTCCAGTGTTCCAACGATACAATAAGGACCAGCACTCTCGTAGGTTCAAATCCAATCGGGATTTATTTTGTGCACAAAGTTCAAAACAAACGCGTTTCAGCCTAAGCCTTAGTCAGTGTCGACGGGCACGGTGGAAACAAACATACATATAGGTAAAATCATAGAAACTGAAGTAAGACATTTCATTGACTGATAATAAGCACCATATTGGAATGTGCAAATGGTCTGTAATAAACATATTTCTTGGTCAATTTATTAGTTTAGCTTTGTAATCAATTGCAATTCGATTCAATAATCTACAAAGCAAAATGCTTCATTTCACCGTTAATGATATTCCGTGGGAATTTGCAAAATTACTTGTTTTGGCATATTGCGTGCCCGTATTTTATACACTTTACTTGGCCTACTTTGTTCCGCCCTGTATGGGCATTAGTATTCAGGCCAAACTTGATGTATATACATCGTTCATATCTCCCTGAATGGGCTTTTAGTAAGTGATACAGACCACTTGACACAATAATCCCACTTAAACTCATAAAACCAGCACTATAGATCTCATTAGTCATTAGTCGTACATAATCACAAAAGTATACGTCAAATGCTCAACGCTTGTGTCACAAATGGATTACCAACTCCTCCCCTCCATTTAGGCCACCTGGGAACTTGGTCTAAAAATATATATATATATCACCTTTCCACCTCCTCGATTGCCGGGACACTATGGCGGCGGTGCACATCAGGGTCCGAAGTCACCCTGTTCGTCAATAACTCCTCACCACACATCCAAGTACGTATGCACTCCTTCCAATGAATATGCACGATTTCAAAATGAGCTTGAAGAGATTTATTTAAAGCATCAAGCCAACACAAACTCAACGCGTTTCGGCGGAGACCGCCTTGGTCACGGGTAAAGTCACTATCGGCATTCAGACATTTAAACAAAGCTTTATCATTACGCACAGCGTAGAAAGTGAATAACATAGAAAGTGGACTATTGCACAAAAAGCTGTCGGCCATCTTACAGTGGTCATATGGGCATAAGCTTCATTACTCAAAACTTCTTTGGTATGCATAAATAGGACGAAAATACATCTCAATATTTGTAAACTCAATCTATTTACAACCATTATATCACAGGTACAAAATTCTATGGCCAACCTTCCAAAGTTGATACCATTCATGATACTTTACATTACGATCTTCATGCCAATTTCAATAAAAATGTTCGTTCGTGCATATTCAAAGATAAATCCACAATAAATAAAGAGCCAATTCGATCTTCAAATTTCATGACCACTGGCAGACCTAAATTGAAGGCAGATACTTAACCCATTCAGAACCATAAAAAGATTCATATCAATATAAACGACACAGTGTCTTACAATATAACATCTAATTCCCAGTAGTTTCAATAAATCTAATTCATAACACAGTCACATTCAGCTGTAGGATCTCCCTCCAATAATGCATTATCTTAAATAAAATACAGGAAACATATATCACATTTTCTTATATACAGACATTGTTTAACATTATACCAATACACTTCCCAAGTGGGTAAATAATTCAATAATGACACCATAAGCAAAAGAAACTTCCATATTATCACCCAAGTGGGCATATTTTCCAATTCCACCGACATTATTCCAATTATTATAAGCAAATATTTCTTGATAATGTCTGCATCCAAAAGGTCACATCACCTACAGGGAAAACCAAATTCATACATTTTGTTATGGCTCAAACCGACTTGTGCACATAGTTTATCAGAAAATGTTAAAATTGTGCAAGTGAATTAAAATCAATTAAAATACTGATTATACTTGGAGGCCAAGAGCGACTTTATCATTAACTTTTGTTACATTAGCTCTTTAAAACATTACCATTCTTGGATAGAGGATCAGAGAGAAGTTTAAAGTATAGACCAATCATCAAATCATGTTCAAGCTTATTCCCCCAGAAACCAGGACAATTCATCATCTGAATTCAAGCCGCCTGTGATCTTTGTATTCAACTCTAAAATATATTTAGATTCCAGCTGGCGTAATCTACGGATTCTATCCCCACCCCTATTCGATGGAGGAACCCGATCAATCACAAAGAATCGTAACAGGTTTCGATTGCTGTTATGCTTTTCCTCAAAATGTCGTGCTATAGGGGACAGTTTATCTCTATTCTGTATCGCCCTCATATGTTCTAAGATGCGCTTTTTTGCAGCAAACATCGTACTTCCCACATATTTTTTTGCACACGGGCAGACTAGAATGTACACACTGTGGTCAGAGAGACAGGTAAGATGGTTCTCAATTGTTCTCTCAGAGTCCAAAATAGGATAATATACAGTTTTAACATTGGAACTTTATTTACATGCTTTGCAAGACATGCAAACATAGAACCCTTGAATATCCCTGTTACTTCTTTTCGCTTGTGTAACATCATTTATGCATAGCCTATCCTTCAGGGAGTTAGCTTTCCTATAAGTGATGTTGGGAAAGTCATTGACAACACCTTCCAGGGTTGCTTCGGTTTTTAGAATTTTCCAGTGTTTATTTAAACACGTAAACTCGCTGAATTCGAGTTATAAGTAGTGATATACCCGATAACTTGCACACCCTCTTGATTTTCTTTTTCTTTAGGGGACAATAACTCATTTGGGGTAAAATTTGCAGCTTTCCTATGGACTTCTTTAATCAAATTATGACTGTACCCACTTTCCCGGAATCTTACAGTCATACACTCACACTCTATTTTAAAATCTGAGTCAGTACTACAATTTCTCCGAGCCCGGAGAAATTCCCCATACGGTATACTGCGAATCAAAGTTCTAGGGTGGCTGCTTGTAGCGTGCAACAAAGTATTGCCAGCTGTTTCCTTGCGGTAAAGTCTCAAAGTCAATTTATTATCGACTACTCTTATTTGTAAGTCCAAAAACTCAATACTTGAGTCACTCATTTTACTCACAAATTGTAAATTAACATCATTCTCATTCAAGATGGAAATAAACTCAATTGCTTGCTCTGCACTTCCATTTCAGATGACAAAAAGATCATCAATATATCGCAGCCATGAAATCACATGACTTGCGATAATGACTATGCTGCCGGGGTACCTGCTGCTCCCACCACCCCATAAAGAGGTTGCAAATACTTCTTGAAATCTCGGTCCGTCTCTTTTCTTGAACATAATGAGATGGTTTTACAGATGATTCAATTTTGCCTTGAAAACAACTTTTTTATTTTCAATGATGTCTTTTATAAACAGAAACAGGGCACAGCTATGGGTACCTACTTTGCTCCCAGTTATGCCAACCTAGAATTTTGTACCCGTGATATAATGGTTGTAAATAGATTGAGTTTACAAATATTGAGATGTATTTTCGTCCTATTTATGCATACCAAAGAAGTTTTGAGTAATGAAGCTTATGCCCATATGACCACTATAAGATGGCCGACAGCTTTTTGTGCAATAGTCCACTTTCTATGTTATTCACTTTCTACGCTGTGCGTAATGATAAAGTTTTGTTTAAATGTCTGAATGCCGATAATGACTTTACCCGTGACCAAGGCGGTCTCCGCCGAAACGCATTGGGTTTGTGTTGGCTTGATGCTTTAAATAAATCTCTTCAAGCTCATTTTGAAATCGTGCATATTCATTGGAAGGAGTGCATACGTACTTGGATGTGCGGTGAGGAGTTATATATATATATATATATATATATATATATATATATATATATATATTTTTTTTTTAAGTTTAGCCTAGCGGCAGCGTGCATGCGCTGCTCGCTCTGTGAGGCATGCTGTATTGGAGTATGCACTGGAAGCCCCCCCCCCACTCTCCGCCCATATTTATCATTGGCTTGTGTCATTGTCCTCCGTAAATGTTGGCTTTTGATTTGGAAACAGGCTTGTTAGTCCCTCCTTGGTACCGCCCAGTCTGCATTTGTTACCTCCCATAATGACTGAATCTTTTACTTGGCTTGTTACAAGGTCTGCCGTTTTCTTTGTATTTGCAGCATGCTATGCGCGCTGTCACTATGGGGCCACAGGCACCACTCGCAGGACGGGCCACACAGCTCGCTCAAATCATTGTTTTTTTTGTTTTTTTACATTAACTCATGGGCACCTCATGATTTGTTATTAAATGTATCCAGCACGGCATCCCGGCAGGAGTAACGGTGGCTGCGCCTATCTTATGGTTAGTTGCATTGCCAAACGCGGGTGCATGCCTTTTTTTTCTCTTTATTTACTTTGTTAAAAATCGCTGTACTCGTGCTTTCGCTTTAAATATCTTAGCTAATGCACTGGTGTTGCGATTGGTTAAAAAGTAAAGAAATTGATTTTTTTTTTCTTCCAATTTCTTTACTTTTGAACCAATCAAGGCACCGCACTTTAGCTTAAGATGTTTACAATTAAAGCACGAGTGCGGCAATTGTAACCAAAGCAATTCAAGAGAAAAAAACATGCGCCCGCCATTTTTTCTCTTTATTTACTTTGGTTATAATCATGGCACTCGTGCTTTAGCTGTAAACATCTTAACCTCTTCTGTGCCCATGACGAGATAGTCTCGTCATGGAGCACGGTCGCGCTGTGCCCATGACGAGACTATCTCGTCATGAACCCCACCCACTAATGAAACGCCCGGCACAGGAGGGGGAAAGGGCGTGGCACAGAAGGGGTTAAGCTAAAGCCCGGTGCCGCGATTGGTTCAAAAGTAAAGAAATAGAAAAGAAAGTGTTGGTCTATTTCCTTACTTTTAAAGCAATCGCTGTACCGGAGCTTTAGCTTAAGATGTTTACAGCTAAAGCACGAGTGCCGCGATTGCATTGCAAATGCTCGTTTTAATTGCTCCTGGCGCACGAATGAGACGCTTGCTCCTGCCGTTGCCTTGATTTGGTGGACAACAAAGTTCATCTCCCGGTTTCCAAACTCGGCCTTATGGAAGTGGCAAAAAAGCTGCTCCCAAATTTGAACCGACATCGCTCTGCAATACAATAGGTATCGCTTTTGCCAAAGTTTGAACTATTGGTATTGCAAATGACAATGCCTTTTAATATTATAAAAGGCATTGCCATTTACAATGCCAATAGCTCAAAATCTCGCAATTGCAAGACCAATTGCATTGTAAATGCTTGTTTTACCCAGTGGTTTTCACTAATGGGTAGTTATGGTCAGGACCACGTTTCCATGAGCTTTTTTTGGTTTGCTCATAACTTTGGCACTGTTTGACGAATCTTCACAAAACATTCCACTTCAGCTCCTTCCTAGAACGTTTTGAGGTCATCCGTCAAGCAGGAGCCACAGTAGGGCTCTGGGGACCCCATCGCCTGGGGTCAGTTGATTTTTGGGGAGGGGGCGTTGGACCATTCCATGGAGCCTGGTCCAGCAGTGCCCCTGGGACTCCATCCCCTTGGATAATGCGGTTCCCCGCATGGTGTGCCTGCACTCTCCAGGGCAGGGAACACAACATAGCTTCCGCCAGGGCAGGAGCTAGGGCTGCGGTGGCCTTGGGGCTCTCCCTGTCCACCCTAATGGAGGCAACATGATCGGTGTCCCACCAATAAAGTAAGTGGCTGTCTCCCGCTAGACAGGCCGCAGGGTCCCTGGGCCCCCCACGGCCTCCAACGATTATCATATTGTGGGTATGCACTGGGACACCCACTGTAAAAAACATATATTGTTCCGGTTGCAGAGCCAGCAATGAATGCGGGGGTTGTCTCTGCAGCCGCCAACTTAAAAAAAACAAGAGCTGTGGGTGCCCCGGGCGTGCACTGGGGTACTCAAAAATATAGAGGAAAAAAAGAATAATAAGTAAGCGGCAGGAGCTGCTCATTTGTTATAGACTGCTCCAGAGAAGGAGTGCCCCATAATGCGCTGTGAGAGAGTTTTACTTATATTTTTCTGGGTCCTGATGGTGCCCCTAGTAGGCGCAGGGGCCCCACCAACCATTTGTTAATGCTTTGGGGGATTGCGGAGAGTGCAGTAGCCCCCCCAGCAACATTAAAATAAAACAGTCTGTGTCCTGGGTCATTAAGTCCATGATCCCAGGACAGTTTACCACGGTGCTCTATGCTCTTCAGCTGGAGGGCAGTTTCTCCTTGGGTTGGTTCTATGACTGCACTTTGTGGCCTGTAAAATGTTATAAGAAAGACACAAAGACATGTTTAATGAAGCTTTATTGAAAACATTTTAGGGACAGTCACTTTGGTAAAACATTTAAATGTGTGAATTTATGAAATATACAATTACAATTATTGATAACTTTGACAAAAACAATAGACCTGCTTCATACATGTGATGTGCCGACCCTTTGATAAAGGCAATAGGCTCATTTTTATATTCTGGTGTTCCGACCCTTTGGCAAAGTCAGTAGGTCTGCCGTACTTAAAGTGACACGCTTTATACTGTTACATCACAGTCAGCCATGCATGCCAGGGGTTGCACTCCAGTGGGAGGTGCCAAGCCCTGCGTCCAGCCTCACACCGCACATGGCATTGTACAATTAACTCATGCCCTCTCCATGCACTGCTAATTTACCCACATTTTACATCACATTTGCAGTAAAAGTTTTGACGAGACAACTGTGGCATGGAGGAGCGCGAGTTATAGTTAGTTTAGGGCACGAGTTATAGTTACTTGAGTTAACCATAACTATCACTGTTGAATTTTTATGGGTTTGCGGGTGTAAAATGTGAACCTAACTATAATATCCTATATATTTAATCGCAAGTTGACTTTGTTTCTTCGACAATTTTTGTCGATCTGGTGGCCAATCTGTAAAGCCCACAGCCTCCAGAGTTTTGTGCCAAACTTCGACTGAGGGCACCTCAGGTTGTTTCAGGGCTTGGCCCAATCACAGAGGATTCCAGGCAGGTCGCTCCCCATGCCGCACAGCTCCACCTGTTGGTGCCCATGTTCCCGCCGCTGCTGCTGCGAGTTCGCGCCAGTCCTCTGCCTCTGCTCTCTTCCCCAGTTGCCTGTCTGTCGCCTCCTCAAATTTCACTTTTTCACAGTTTTTTCACCTTAAGTTCTTTTATTGCTGATTGCTCCTTTTTCTCCTGATTTGTTCACCTTTAAGTTCTCCTAATTACTTATTGCTACTTTTCTCCTGATTGTTCAACTTAAGTTCCATTATTTACTTATTGCTTACTGCTCCTTTTTCTCCTGATTCCGGCATTTCTGCCACTTCCCCTTCCCACCGCTGCGTCCCCTGTGGCCCCGCCCCCTCGCTTGTCCATTCGCCCCCCGCACCCACCTCCCAGCTGCTCCTCCCTCCCACCTCCCCTTCTTAATGGCGGCCTCTGCGTGGCACGCTGCTGGTGCGTTAAAGGCGCACCTAAGGCAAGCCTGTCTGTGCCCAACCGTGCCTGGACCGCGCCCAGCACCAGACCCCATGGCCCCCGCAAGAGCCACGACGCCCGACGCCGCTACAACGCCAACATCCTCCACAAACTCAACGCCAGCCGAACATCCACTTGCTTTCAAGCCACCCCGAAGCTCACTCACAGACCATTCCCCTGCCGGAGCTGCAGCTTCACCAGCCACCAAACACCTGCACGTCCTGCCCCCACCGCCAGGGCAGGTCGCAACCATCTCAAATGCATACTACTCAACACCCGCTCCGTCCACAAGCACGCAAACTCTGGGACCTACTCGACTCATCCTCCCCGGACGTCGCCTTCCTGACGGGACCTGGATGAACCCCTCATCGGCACCCAACATTGCCATAGCCATCCTGGATGGCTACAAAATCACCCGCAGGGATTGCACCAACAGACAGGGAGGAGGAATTGCCATTGTCCACAGGAATGCCCTCAGAATCTCGACCAACACCAAAGACACCCTCAGCACTGCCGAACACCTGCACTTCCAGATCCACATCGATTCCAACACCACCCTCAGAGGAACCCTTGTCTACAGACCCCCCCGGACCCCGGCCACAGTTCAGCAACTCCATCACAGATGCCGTTAGCTGCACGCCCTGGCCACCACAGACTACATCCTCCTCGGAGACCTGAACCTCCACCTCGAGAACGCCAACGACATCAACTCAACCACCCTGCTCGACAACCTCGCCAACCTCGCAATCAAACAACTCGTCACGACACCCACCCACTCTACCGGACACACGCTTGACCATCTTTTCCGCCAGCAACCACGTCACCTTCAGCCACACCACCGAACTCCACTGGACCGACCACCGCTGCATCCACTTAACTTCGAGAAACACACCACGCACAGCCACCCTCAACGAATCCCCCACCGTAGCTGGAACAAAGTCACAGAAGACCAGCTAATCACCACCCTCGCCCGAGACCCACCAACTGACCCCACCGACACCGACTCAGCCGCCCGCAACTTCAGGCAATGGATTGACGACTGCGCCGACACTCTTGCTCCAATCAATAAACCCTCAAACAGATGCACCGACAGAAGGGCCAGCTGGTTCACCACCGACCTCCAGGCATCCAAGCACACTTGCCGGAGACTTGAGAAGAAGTGGCACCACGAACAGACACCAGACAACCACGCTGCCCTCAAGAACGCCAGCCGCAAGCCCCACCAACTCATTTGTTCCACCAAAAGGACCTCCTGCAAGGAACGCATCGACAACAATGCACACAACAGCAAAGAGCTCTTCAACATCAGGAAGGAACTCGCCAACCCCAGCTCCAGCTCCAGCTCCAATGACATCCCGCCATCGCAAGACTTCTGGGACTCACTAGCCAACTTCTTTCACCGCAAGATCACAGACATTCATGACAGCTTCAACACCCAGACCCCCCCGACAGCCTCCGACAACTCATACTCACCGCCCCCCAGCCACACCAGCCTCCTGCTCTCCTGGAACCACGTCAACGACGACGACACCATCAAAATCATGAACACCATCCGCTACGGCTCGCCATCCGACCCCTGCCTCCATCACATCTTCAACAAAGCTAGCTCCACCATCGCACCCCAACTCCGGAAGATCATCAACAGCTTCTTCGAGACCGCCACCTTCCCGGAGAGCTGGAAACACGCCGAGCTCAACGTCCTACTCAAGAAACCCAAGGCAGACCCGAAGGACCTCAAGAACTTCCGGCCCATCTCCCTGCTCCCGTTCCCAGCGAAAGTCATCAAGAAGATTGTCAACAGGCAACTTACCCCCTTCCTTGAGGAGAACAACACCCTGGACTCGTCCCAATCTGGATTCCGCAGCAACCATAGCACCAAAACCACCCTCGTCGCCTCCACAGACGACATCAGGACTCTGCTGGACAACGGAAAACCGTGGCCCTCATCCTCCTGGACCTCTCAGCTGCCTTTGACACCGTCTGCCACCACACCCTATACACACGCCTCCACGACGCGGGGATCCTCAACAATACCCTGGACTGGATCACCTCCTTCCTCACCGGCAGAACCCAGAGAGTCCGCCTCCCTCCATTCTGATGCCACCAAGATCACCTGCAGCGTACCCAAAGGATCATCCCTCAGCCTGACCCTCTTCAACGTCTACATTGCACCGCTCGCCAACATCGTCCGATCGCACAACCTCAACATCGTCTCATATGCCAACGACACCCAGCTGATCCTCTCCCTCACCAAGGACCCCGCCACCGCCAAAACCAACCTCCACGAAGGAATGAAGGCTGTCGCTGAATGAATGAAGAACAGTCACCTGAAACTGAACTCAGACAAGACGGAGGTCCTCATACTTGGCTCCACCCCATCTGCCTGGGACGATTCCTGGTGGCCGACCGCGCTGGGAGCTGCACCGACACCCACCGACCACGCACGCAACCTGGGATTCATCCTGGACTCATCACTATCTATGACCCAGCAAGTCAAGTCAACGCCGTCTCCCCCTCCTGCTTCAACACCCTCCGCATGCTTCACAAGATCTACAGATGGATCCCCACTGGAACCAGAAGGACGGTCACCCAGGCCCTCGTCAGCAGCAAGCTGGACTACGACAACACCCTCTATTCAGGAACCACGGCAAACTCCAGAAAAGACTTCAACGCATACAGAACGCCTCCGCACGCCTCATCCTCAACATCCCCCGCCACAGCCACATCACTGCCCACCTGAGAGACCTGCACTGGCTCCCCGTCAACAAGAGGATAGCCTTCAAGCTCCTCACCGACACTCACAAAGCACTCCACAACGCCGGACCAGCATACCTCAACAAACGACTCACCTTCTGCACTCCGAACTGCCAGCTTTGCTCCACTGACCTCGCCCTCGCCACTGTTCCACGCATCCACCAAACGACCACCGGCAGCAGATCATTCTCCCACCTCGCCGCCAAGACATGGAACACCCTCCCCATCCACCTGCGACAGACCCAGGACCTGCTGACCTTCAGAAGACTTCTCAAGACCTGGCTGTTTGAGCAGTAGCAGCACTCCCCCCCCCCCCCAGTGCCTTGAGACCCTCATGGGTGAGTAGTGCGCTCTATAAATGGACTGATTGATTGATTGATTAAAGCAGGCAGACTCCCTCCCCTCCCCTAAGCCAATCACAATGGAGCAATGGCAGCGTTGTGATTGGCTGAGATGGCGACCGCACAGGCGCCTATAGGGAGGCTGTTTGCTCCATGCAGGCTGCATGCAGCCTACAAGGAGAAAACAGAGAGTGTGTATGACTGGTTTGGTCGGCACAGGGGTTGACCAAACAGTCAGCGCCCACAACAGTGGGCAAGCCACTCCTCCCCTGCCTGGAGCAAGACCTCCCACCCACCCACCCGCCCCCAACCAAACCATTCTGCTTTCTCGCAGTGCGAGAAGCAGAAAAATAAAATGGTATACATAATACCATTTTATGTTTCTGCTTCTCGCACTGCAAGAAAGCAGTGGGGCAACGTTCCTCCGCCCACATGGAGGAGCCGCCTCTGATTACACTCCTCACAAATGCAGTGACTTGGAACAGCTGGTCAATACCCGGAAGTAGAGATGAAGAAAGACTAAGGCCAACCCCAGCAAACTCAGCTTCACAGTGAGTGTCCATGGAGTCCCATTACACAGAGGGCCCTGAGACAAGCCAAGACATAACAACGGCCTAATGTCACGTCAGGCGGCGCTCACAGTTAGAGTTTTATTCTTTACATCAGCTGTCACCGTGTAATCAAATCTCGTCAGCAGTACTCTAAAAAATAAATCTTGAAGTCGCCATTTCGACACGCCCTTCATTCTGACTTTGTCACTGGCTCCCCTCGGCCTTGTGGACAACTGACAATGAGCTGCCCTACTGAACACTTCTCAATACCTGGCTCTTCGAGAAACCTCACACTGAGTAACCTTTGTGGTCAGTGTCCCAGTATTACTCACCCAGCGCCGTTGGGATGCCTACGGGTCGCCATGCGCTTCACAAATATATCTAGAATAGTATCTCATTTTACCTTTTGCTCTTCTACACAATTTGCAAATCTGAATGTGCTGTCTGCATTTAGGTTTATTTTAAGGATGAAAAAATAGCGCTTGTGTTTTTTCCACAGTGCCTTGGCATTGACAAACAGGGTTCCTGGAGGACATTTTTGAGGCGTCTGTGATTCTTTCAAACATCGGATACTTCCTGCCGGATGCCAAGGCAACTTTTCAGACTTCTTGGCCCGGGCACTCAACTTTGTACAGATCAGCAGCGCCTGAGGGGGAGGACTGAAAGAGCCCTCAGCAGGCTAACATGGCCGCCTTTCAGAGGGCCTGGGGCACTCTTGGGTGACAGCACACTGAGTGACAATAATTCAGCGTCCTCAGACAGCAGCAGCGGTGAGAAGGTGTGGGGCGCAGGGTTACTGTGAGACCCGGGTGCTGCGGAGCTCTCTTCCCAGCTTGCATTGCAGCTCATTAGCATATTTGAGCATGAGTATTCACAGGCCTCGTGGAATGTTCCTGAACAGCTCTGCCCGTGAATCAAAACTGGAAAACTTCAAGTTGATGAAATAGTTGAATGAATCCAGCGAGTACTTGCAGAATGCCTCCCTGTCACAGGCAGACATGGCGCCCTCAGACTAAACCTCCTCAAACACAGACCGAGCGACCACAGACTGCAAATAGCAGCAGAAGAGAGGCATCCATCAGGCTGAGAGCCCAGGGCCCGCCAAGGTGGTGTCCCAGGAGATCCTCGCCCCAGAGCCACCTTCCTCCCCTGGCAGGCGGACGAGCCCATCTCGGAAGAAGACCACAGACTGCAAATGGCAGCAGAAAGGCATCCATCAGGCTGGAAGCCGAGAGCCCAGGGCCCGCCAAGAAGGTGTCCCAGGAGATCCTCCGCCCCAGAGCCACCGTCCTCCCCTGGCAGGCGGACGAGCCTGTTGAGTTCGTGGCGCAGCGCGGGCCTAGCGCTAGCTGCGCGCAAGTAAATAGACCACACACTCCGTTTCGTAGTTGGTGCGCGAATGCCCGATCTGGGCACGCCCCTTTTATTTATAGGCTACGCGTACGCCACCGTCGTGGCGTACGCACGTCATGCATGACAAGAGCGCTCTAGCGGGAACCGCTAGAGCGCTGACTGCAACATCCCTATCCAACTTTGGCCAACTGAGCCATAAATCAGAAGTCCCCTTTTCAGTCACTTACTTGACAGGCAAAGTCTTTAAGGCGGCTGCTTGGCGGGGGGTTCCGTCGCAGTTCATATCTGGCCGTCGCTCGGGTGTTGGTGACCGCCTGGTCATCCCGCGCCGCTTCCTCAGCTTCGGAGCTGGGCCCGCCCCGGGCTGCCGTCTCCTCAGGCTGGTCGGGCGGCAGTGACTGCTCTCTCTCGGGGCCCTGGACATCCTCCTCGTCTTCCGACTCTGGCCGGTGTCTTGTGGCGGTGGGAATGCGTTTGAACCACGAGATGTTTCGGGTGGCGGACTCGTTGCCCCGGCGAACTGTGACCATTGTCCCCTGGCGTCGTTCTACCGTCCAGCTTCCCGGTTCATATCGTGGCTTGAACTTGCTCCCCGGTCGTCGGTCTTTGATGAGGACATTGTCCCCCGGCTCGAGGGCGCGCTCCCGACACCCTCTCGCCCGGCTCACCTGCTGATTTCGGTGCGCTCGTCGTTGTAGCGCTTGGTCTGCATCAAACGGTGGAGGAGCCCATCCGGGAGCCGTGGGGAGACTATCCCGGCGGGTCCCTTTCAGCATGAGGGCCCAGGGAGTTTGTTTGGTGGAGCAGTGGGGTGTACTTCGGTACTCTCCAAGGAAACGCTGAATTTCTCGCTCGGGGTCCAGCTGTTCGGTGCTGGCAATTCGGAGGGTTTTGTTCAGTGTCCTCATAAAGCGTTCGACCTCGCCATTGGCTTGAGGCCACTGTGGGGTGATCCGCCGGTGCCGTATCCCTTGGGTGGCGAGGAACTCCTTAAACTCGTGGCCTTGGAACGGCGGCCCATTGTCACTTTTTATTTCCGACGGGCGTCCGAACATGTGAAATATCTTCTCCAGCGCTGGCCCTACGAATGTGAACGCGGTGGACGGTAGCGCCTCTACCAGTGGATATTTGGAGAAATTGTCCATCACTACCAGCGTGACTCGGCCATCAGGGAGGGTCCCAAAATCAATGCTGATTTTATCCCAGGGGTGTCTTCCGGGTTCTTCGGTTGTGATGGGAGCTGGACGCTCTGGTCCGCTGGTCATTTGGCACGCTGGACAGCTCTTTACGACCTCGCCTACCAGGGCATCTAGTCCTGGGAACCACACCTTCTCCCTCATCCTGGCTTTCATCTTCTCGGTCCCTTGGTGTCCCTTGTGGGCCAGAAGGGTGGCTTGGCGTCGTAAGATTGTTGGCACGACAATCCTGGTCCCCCGTAGGACTATCCCGTCTCTGGTGATGCTGAGCTCGTTGCGTACTCTCCAGATCTGCTGCAGATCTGCTCTTTCTTCCGGTGTCCACGTGTTGGCGGACTGTAGGAAATTAGCCCACGAACCTTGCAGGAGGGCTTCTTTGGTTCTGGCCATCACGGGGTCCTGTTCCGCCGCCTGCATTATCTCTTGTAGTGTCAGCACTTGTGGGCACGTTAGGGCCGCGACGAAATCGAGGTGTGCTTCAGCGTCCTCTTCCTCGGTTGTCCCTTCCGGGATGTGCTCGCAAGGGCCTGGGTGCCTGGACAGGAAATCGGCGGGGTTCTTGGCTCCAGGCCGGTACGTTACGTCCATGTGGTACTGTTGTAGCCCGATGGCCCACCGTTCTATCCGTGGCGGGGGATGCGGAGCTGTTCCTCTGAACAGGGGTACCAGCGGTTGATGGTCTGTCACGACCGTGAACGGGTGTCCACAGACATACAGGTGGAAGTGTCGACAGCCCCATCATAAAGCCAGTGCCTCTCGCTCAATCTGGGAATACCTCCATTCGGTCGCTGTGAGGGCCTTGCTTGCGTAAGCCAGTGTGGCCCACCGGCCTGGTTCTTGCTCTTGGGTGAGGACTGCACCAAGTCCTACTGGGCTGGCATCAACTATCAGCTCTGTCTTCTTTTCCGGGTCGAAGTATACCAACGTGGCCTGGTCGAGGAGCGCTGTTTTGACAGACTGGAACGCCGAGTCTTCTTGGGGTCCCCATTTCCATGGGGCGTCCTTCTTCGTGAGCTGTCGGAGCGGCTCTGCGATCGTAGCTAGGTTCGGAATGAACCTTCCACAGTATGTGGCCATCCCCAGGAAACTGCACACCTCCGCGGCAGACGTGGGCGCCGGAGCGTCCTTGATGGCTTGTGACTTGCGCGGGTCCACTTGAATGCCATCGTTTGTCAACGTGTATCCGAAAAACTCTATCCGCTGCTGGAATAGCTGGCATTTGTCTTTGTGGAGAGTGACTCCGTATTCTCTGAGGCGTGTCAGTGTGGCTCTGACCCGCCTATAGTGTTCGTCTACGGTCGTAGAGTGAATCAGGATGTCGTCGCTCACATTCATGACCCCAGGCAGGCCTTGTAGAATGTCTCGGATAGTGTTCTGGAATATTTCCGCTGCCGAGGATATTCCGAAGTTGAGTCGCCGGTATCGTCTCAGCCCTAGGTGCGTGCTGAAGGTGGTAATATACCTGCTCTCCTTGGCTAATGTTAACTGGTGGTACCCTGCGTTGAGGTCCAGTTTGGAGAACCACCGCGCGCCATTCAGGTCCGCGATGATGTCATCCATGGTGGGTGTGATGTGCCTCTCCCGTTTGATGGCTTTGTTGGGGAGTCTCATGTCGATGCACACCCGGATCTTGCCTGGTTGGCGAGGTTTTTCCGCGATTACCATCGGGGACACCCACGGGGTGTGTCCGGTGACTGTCTCTATGACCCCTTGTTCCTTAAGTTTACGGAGTTCTTCCTCTACCAGAGGTCGTAGACAGAACGGGATTCGCCTGTGCTTCAGGGCCGTGGGTGTGACAGAGCGGTCGATGTGGAGTTTGACCGGTGGACATTTGATTTTCCCCAGGCCAGCGAACAGTTCGGGGAACTGATCCAGAAGGTCGGCTGTTTGCGTGTCCTGAACTTTCCGGAGGAACACCAGGAGCCCCAGGTCCTCAGCGGCATGCCCACTCAGGAGGGTGTCTACCTCTTGGTTGATGATGTGCACTTCAATTGTGATCTCCGCATCCTCCGTCCCCACTGGCACTGTCATCTTCCCCAGGAGGGGCAAAGGTACATCGCTGCCGTAGGCATAGATCCGGGCCTTCGAGGTCCTGAGCTCTGGCTTGGGCCGAAGGCGGTTGTACTGCTGCACTCCCATGACGGTGACAGATGCCCCTGTGTCGATCACAGCGTTCACCTTTGATCCTGCGACCATGATGTCACATCGAGGCTGGGGACGTCTCGTGCTTTTCAGCGCCCTAGTGAACGAGACCACGTACGTTTCTTCGTCGTCATCGGACTCCGAGTTGTCTTCCTGTAAGGCTTGTGCGTGCCGCTGCCCTGTGTCGGCCTTGGAGGAGAGGGACAGGTGGGATAGTTGCCTCACCATGCCTCTTGTGGGCCTCTTCCCTCGAGCATCCTTCCTGGTGGCGCGCTTCCTGCAGACGGAGGAGAAGTGGTTTAGCGTGCCACAGTTCGTGCACGTTTTCCCTTTTGCTGGGCAGGTTTTCCCTTGGTGTTCTTCATACCCGCAGTAGTCGCACTGCGTCGGGGTCGACTGCCTGGCAGCTGGTCTGCGTTTCTTCTCGTGCGTCCGCACTGCGTCTGCGCGCTCCGTCTTGACAGTCACGCTGGGCCCTGGGCCTCGCGTAAGTGCTTGTTCCATCTCTTCTGCCCGTGCGTCGGACAGGTCGTGGGAGCGGGCTAGCACTAGGATGTCGGCCATGGGAATGTTCGGTTGGCGGAGGATGAGGGTCCGCAATTTCTTACTGCGGATGCCGTAGATTAACTGTGCCCTGATCTCCTCCTTCGCGCGGTCGCCGACCAGGTGGGTGTCCGCCAGCACCCTCAGCTGTGCATGAAATGCGTCAACTGTCTCCCCCTCCTTTTGCTTGGCCTGTCGCATCTTGAACATTTCGAAGTCCGGGTTCGTCTGGGGGTCGAAATGTGTGTTCAGGGCCGTCACAGCTGCATCATAGTCGTCTGCCCCACCAGTGTTCGGGAGATGCTTGAATAGCAGGTAAACCTCCTCCCCTGCGTAATGAAGAAGGAGTGACCGCTTCACCGCGCCATCCGTTTCCCGGGAGCCGATGAAATAGTTGTCCAGACGCCCAATCCACGTGTGCCAGCGCGGTGCGGCGGTCGCCGGGTCAGCCGACTCACTAAACGGAGGCAGGACACCTGTGGGTGGGTGGAACGGGTGGGCAGGAGGCGGCGCGTTGTCATCTGCTATGATCTTGCAGCAGGGGAAACTCTGGGGAGCCGGTGCACAGCAAAAGGCCTCACAGCAGCACAGCCGGGGTCACAGGCAGTGGGTGGCACGTGGGCTTCGCCAACAGCAATGGCAGAAATAGGCTCAGGGCAAGGCCAGAGGGCAGGGATCTTCATCCGCCCAGGTGCGTGGTCATGTGGGTGGTGCACACGTGCTCACCGTGCAGTTTAGGCCCGTAGCGCGATGATTGCCGGAGCAGGGCAGGCTCGAGGGCCGTAAGCGCGCGATCGCGGGTCTGCCGCGATGCGCTCAGCAGGGGGCGAAGGAGAGGGTGCACACGGCGGGTTCAACCGCCTCGTCGCCACTGTTGAGTTCGTGGCGCAGCGCGGGCCTAGCGCTAGCTGCGCGCAAGTAAATAGACCACACACTCCGTTTCGTAGTTGGTGCGCGAATGCCCGATCTGGGCACGCCCCTTTTATTTATAGGCTACGCGTACGCCACCGTCGTGGCGTACGCACGTCATGCATGACAAGAGCGCTCTAGCGGGAACCGCTAGAGCGCTGACTGCAACAGAGCCCATCTCGGAAGAAGACCACAGACTGCAAATGGCAGCAGAGAGGCATCCATCAGGCTGGAAGCCGAGAGCCCAGGGCCCGCCAAGAAGGTGTCCCAGGAGATCCTCGCCCCAGAGCCACCGTCCGCCCCTGGCAGGCGGACGAGCGCGGGTGCTCTCGGGGAGCAGGGAGAGTTGGCAAGGCGCAGAAAAGGGCTCTCCATCCTTTCAGAAGCAGAAAAAACAACAAGAAAAACTATCTGCAAAGTCTACATCTCTTTCGGACACTGTTCAAGTCATCGTCATGTTTCATTCAAATGTAAAACATCGAACCCACAAGGGAGTGCCTACAAGAAAGCGCCTAGAAGAGACCAACATTAGGGTGTAGCAGACATTTGAAACTTCTGGGATATGATGGGAGTGTTTATAAAAAAGCCACAGGATTATCTAAATGTAAATATATATATATATTATCTACTGGCGGTCGCCAGTAGATAGTTATAGTTAGGACCGTGTTTCCATAGGAAATCCGCAACATTCTATTTTGAATAACTTTGGCGCCGATTGACGAATCCTCGCGAAATTTTCAAAATAGGTGGGGCGCTCCGCTCCGCTCCTTCCCTGAAAGTCTCTGGGGGATTCGTCAAGCGGGGGCTGAGAAAAAGGGGGGTCCCAAAACGCGTTTTCCCCATGCATTTTTCCATAGGACCTTTAGTCCAAGCTGCAGCCCGAACGGCTGAACAGAATTACTTGAAATTTGGCAGAGAGGTAGTCCTCAGGTCAGGGATGTGCCTTTTGCAGGTCTGGTGTAAATCTGTTCAATATTTCCTGAGAAAATAGCATTTAAATCAATATATATATCTACAGGCGCGCTCCGAGCGCGTACCGTAAGCTTACCGTACGCGCACGCTGCCGTGCGCGAGCGCGATTCTGATTGGTTGTTAGATCTTAGTAAACATTCGAATCAATCGAAACCAGGAAGTGTCGGCCGCTATTTTGTCTCTCGCAGTCTGAGGGGATGAAAAACAAAGGTGGATAACATGAAAAGGGGGCAGGCTGGACAGTTCCTGACCCCCTAGCCTTGGTCAGGGGGTCCCAGAAGGACCCCCAAGGGCAAAAATTTATTTTAATTTTTTTACGAAAAATCGCGGAGTGCGCGTAGCGTACGCGCACGGAGAAACAGAAAAATTCCGCGAACTACGTAACGTGGGCGCGCGGTGCGCGAAGCGCACCGTGCGCGCACGGTACACGCACGGTGAAAAAACTTTAATAAATAAATAAATACATAAATTAGCATTTAAAAAACCGTACAAATTCACTGAAAAAATCATAGGTTTCACACACGTTATAGTTAGGAATTAGCATTTAAAAAACCTTGCAAATTCACTTAAAAAACCATAGGTTTCACACATGTTATATTTAGCTGGGCATTTCACTCGTGGAAAACCAATGAAATTCCCCCGTTTTAGTTAGGTCACATAACTATAACTCGCGCGCCCGCAATCCAGTGCTCATGACGTCACATATTACATCACTCATGACATGGTCAGTGGCATTACTCATGACATCACCGATGACATCATCCTTCTGATAGAGTGGCGGTCGCGCGAGTTATAGTTATGTGACCTAACTATAACGGGGGAATTTCATTGGTTTTTCACGAGTGAAATGCCCAGCTAACTATAACATGTGTGAAACCTATGGTTTTTTAAGTGAATTTGCAAGGTTTTTTAAATGCTAATTCCTAACTATAACGTGTGTGAAACCTATGGTTTTTTCAGTGAATATATATATTGCTACGATTGTCGATTCCAGTCAAGGAAAGAATCCACACGAGCCCACTCGATCAGTAAAGCAGCTTTATTCTTCAGTAAGCAGAAGAGGACTACGCGTTTCGACCACGTCCGTGGTCTTGGTCACATGACCATTGTCTCCCTTTCCACCAGTTATAAAGGGTGAGTGCACTTTTTTCAAATAGACATAGAAAAAATATACAATTAGTGGTTCTTAACAAACAGTAAAGTAAATCATGTAAATAAAATTACAAAAAATACAATTCAAATAATACAGGGGATTTTATAATAATACAATTGTTTTCATTGTTTGTTCGTGCCAGTACACAGTAGGTGAATTGCGCAGAGGTGTAGTGTTAATTTGATTCAGGGCCATAAGGGACTAGTGCCTTGCTTATGAACTATGTGATAGATTTAACATGATTTTAAAGGAGGATATTCCTACGTAAGTCACGAATTGAAAATCGACATGATGGAGGGTCTAGTGCCCTTTAACAGCTATCCAAATGTTGACTTGGAGTAAAGGTGACTCCGGTGCTCGTAATTCTATCACTGATGTGAGATACAGGAAGATTCATAGCAGTGTTCCTGTATAAGGTCAAAAGAGACAAATTAGATTAGTGACATATTTATAGTATTTGTAAGTGCATTTAAATGTGTGTGTGTGTAGATATATATATATATATATATATATATATATATATATTCAATGGCACGTCAGAGCTAGTAAGCGCTATATAACTGCACTTACAATGACTATGTATAAAATATTTGTAAGTGCATTTATATAGCGCTTACTTCCCTGACGAGGCATTGAATGTCACTAATAGAAATAATTAACAATACCCACTGGATTAACCACTAATCTAGGGGTCCGGAGTAGTGAGCTACTTTCTGTATAGCGCTTCAATAGCTCGTCAGGTTTAGTAAGCACTATATAAATTCACTTACAATTACTGTATATATAGTATTTGTAAGTGCATTTATATAGCGCTTACTTCCCTGACGAGGCATTGAATGTCACTAATAGAAATAATTAACAATACCCACTGGATTAACCACTAATCTAGGGGTCCGGAGTAGTGAGCTACTTTCTGTATAGCGCTTCAATAGCTCGTCAGGTTTAGTAAGCGCTATATAAATTCACTTACAATTACTGTATATATAGTATTCGTAAGTGCATTTATATAGCGCTTACTACCCCTGACGAGGCATTGAAATTCACTAATAAAAATAATTAACACTACCCACTGGATTAAGGCGTTGAAGCGCTATACAGCAAGTAGCAGGCTACTCCGGAACCCAAGGTTAGTGGTTAATCCAGCAGTTATTGTCAATTATTTTTATTAGCGATGCGCGCTGCTGAATTAACATGCACTTACTCCAGACACTTTGTGACGGATTCTATTAATGCCACTTAGGCGGGGCCATTAGTAGGGCGAGGTGGCTTCCGGTGAAAGGCTGGTGAGACAGATCGGCTGGCAGAGATCAGACAGCGCTAGGCCGCAGGGATAGGATTGTGAGAAGGAAAGCTGGCGATCCATGAAACGAGGTGTCAGCCGCCTGCAGGATTACAATAAGAAGGATTAAGGCAGGCCGGCAGGAGTCTGACAGGAGGCTGTGGTCAGAAATAGAGGGATTGAAGGCGATGGAAGGTAAGAGTAGGGTCACTCAGAAGAAAGACATTAGAGGAATCAGACGGAAGGAAATCAAGGTCAATTTTTCATGCATGGTTTTAGGAGAATTGTGGGAGGCTTCCTGAGATAGCCAGGACATTGAGGATGTAAGCAGTGGCAAGAAACATCACAGACAGTGCTCCATGTCTGAAGCAGGCAGCTTAAAGATGCATAAGGCGCCCGAGTCAGGTGCACCTCAAGTCTGTACGCTGCCCAAGGGGAGGCGCTGCAGACACTTTCTTCAGAAAGTTTTATTTAATGATCTTCCCAAACTATTCTGCATTGAAAGGAGTTTTACTCAGTAAAAATGAGTTGCTTGACACTGGCTGAGAACGTCTCACCAATGCGCAGTCAGATATGTACTTTGCTTTCTCACCTACACCCCTTCTGTGTTGTCATTATGGCACAGTAGAGCAACCGCTGATACGAACGATGCCGAGCGCTAATGTCCCCAGTGTAGGTTGTGTGTGTTTGTGTGTGTGGCCGGTGAGGGAGACGCATTGAATGTATAAGTGAAGCACAGTAATGGAGGTATGTGGGTTCGATTTTGGAAGCCCCCCCCCAGCCTGTTCCTGTGCACAAGGTGAGGGTGAGCCCCTCCCCCGCCTGTTCCTGTGCACAAGATGGGGGTGAGCCCCCCCAACCTGTTCCTGTGCACAAGATGAGGGTGAGCCCCCCCCCCGCCTGTTCCTGTGCACTAGATGGGGGTGAGCCCTCCTAACCTGTTCCTGTGCACAAGATGAGGGTGAGCACCCCCCCCGCCTGTTCCTGTGCACAAGATGAGGGTGAGCCCCCCCACCGCCTGTTCCTGTGGACAAGATGGGGTTGAGGGGATTTTACCAGATCGCTAGAATGTATTGCTGACATCCCAGAAGCTGGAAGCAGACCTCGACACTACAGTGGGGCCAAAGGACAGGGCTCCTACAGATATCCCATTACATCCTTTTGTTGAAAGGGGCTGTAGCTCTGGCACCTCGGTCCGCTAACATTTCTAAAAATGTGTAAGATGTGGGTTCCTAGTTTCATTTCTGGATTAATTCTGACCGCTTTCAGCAGCCGCATGGACACGACAAACCGCCGATAAGTTATTGGAGGGTGGGTTTCTTTCAATCGAAGTACTTTAACCTGCTGTTTGCCCTTTCTTCTCCTCTCCCCCTTGGGCCAGGGATTTGACACACTGTACAGCATAAAAGCTGTTCAAGTGAAAAGTGGGCAGTGTGTGTTTTCATTCCTCTTTGGGTTTCACTGGAAGGTGTCATTGTGGGGTTTCAATGTGGACTGCACCCCAATATCAGCATTGTGACTGTAGCGACACCTCCAGGTGTATTTGTGGCCAGAAGGTAACCAGTGATGCTACAGAAGTGGATAACATACCTGATTTGAGGCAATGTACCTAATGCCAGCACCATGAACACCGACACTGAACTTCTTTCTAGCTACAAATCTCACCATTACATTTAACATACAATGTATATTGAAAGATTCATAATGTGTAGGGAAACTTACTTGCGTTGGTACAAGTACAGGAGGCTATACCAGATTGTGATGCCCGAAACAGCCAGACAATGGAGACCAACATGACTCTGGGGCAGGGAAGCTTCAAAACGTAGGCACGGCCTCCTAGAAGCATCGTCCACCCCTCCTTGAGTAGTACACGCTCCGAAGGGCAGGCGTGCCACATGGCTACCCCAGCACTTTGGAATATATATGTGCTATCTGCACATGGTTAGGCTCTTCAGTGACACCAATAACCGAGGCGGGTTAAACAAAAAACACTGATGGGTTTAAATTAATCTTAGCCTCTGATAATTACTCTAGAGACATTCCAATAGGTGTGTTTGGCTCACTGTCCCACTCCAGAGAGGCAGCAACCATGGGCCAGACAATGTTGGCCCCACCTCAACACAAACAGTCCAGCCGGAACTGCTAGGCCATGTCTCCTCCGAACATGAACACAAATAACCTCATGCTGGTCTCTAGAAGGAGGCAACAATTATGGCTATGGAAATGAGTTGTAGCAAGTTAACTGATCAACAAGTGGAGTTACCTTACAGACAATCTGTATATCAGTGGCAACATAGTGTAAAACTGATACCAGCCATTAGTAAAGCCATTGGATAAAGGCACGACTACTTCGGAAGTGAGTCGCATGCACTATATAAGCTCCTTTAACATAACATAGCATAGCGTATCATAACATAGCATCCGTCAATCAACACATATCATTTTCATACCTAAGTTCATTGTAATGTACAGGACGTACACCTTTCATAATACTCCTGTTATCTCTCCTGTGTATGACAGAGCACCGAGCCGCCCCACATGATTCAGGAGCGCTATCCTGTTCTTCCGAAGGCGCATGGGTGGTGACACCCAGTGACTTGAGGAGTCCACCTGCTGCCTCCCAGAGCCTGGGAGATGGAGCTTTAGAGGCACTTCTTGTTCTGTGAAGCTGTAGGATCGCCCTGTCACTCCACCTCGCGACCGTGTGGAGAAGGGTTTTAGATCTAAGAGTCAAGCAAACTTTAAGTGTCAGATTAAATGTTGACCACAAAAGGTGTTGAGACCCTCATGTCTCGAGGAAATATGACTATGAGGAATCCTTAAAAGCAAGAATGGGAAATTAATAAAACGGACTATGTTAATGAACTTTAACTACCATCAGCTGTACTAAACCTAATTCAAAGTCCTGATGCCTTGAGCTGACGGTATCCAGCAGTGATTCAGGAGGATCAAGGCTCAATGTATTCTGAGAGGAACACATGACACAGTGACTAAGGACCTGGTTTAGATCTCAGTGGACGGGATATTCCGTCACAGCGGTGACAGGTATCTTGTCTGCCGAACTATACATTTAATAGGGTATAATGGGATTTATAGTTCAGCAGACTGTCATGTCTTTTAGGATAGTCCTGTCATGTATACCCTATTTTACATACATTGTCCCATCCACACGACAAAAACAATTCTAAACAGGTGACCTTTTACCTAGTAGCTTGCTCCTGTCTCTTCAACATCTGGCTCTCGGTATTGTATCATAATCCCTGTAACTGATGTACATAAACATGTCCTCAGGCACGGTATAATTATTCTGTATAAGGGTCACCACTTTTTTCATCCTTGGCCAACAGCCAGCTGTGCATGATCACATTTGTTTGGAAAAATATTCATGATTGTTTCCAAAACATTTATGGTTGTTTTCAAAACATATCGCTTCTAGAAGAAACCCTGGAGTGACCACTTTGGTATAAAAGACCCTCACTCCCCCCTACAAATTAGAGCAGAATTCCTTCTGCGCTGACACAGGGTCCTGCATGCTGAATCTTCGACACGCAGCGGTCTGACATCCCTTGTGGGCTGTCATTCTCAAGGCAGAGACGGCGCCCTTCATTCTCAACCATCAGGTGAGGGGGCTGGTTCTTCCCTAGGGGTTTCTTGGATACAGATACACATAGCTCCACGCATATACATGATACATATATAGATCTAGGCTAGGCACATTTAGGCAAATTGCTTCGGGTGCGCATTTTAGGAATGTGCAAATTCAACTGCTTTTAATCTGAACTGCTTATGTTCATCTTATTAGCTCTATGGTAGAAATGTATCTACTATTTACTATATTGGTATTAGCAATCTCTTTCATATGCTCTGTCTCCTGATTGTTGCAGCACATGTTTTACACAAGGCTGTCGCTGGACCAATAAATACTTATTGAAATGTCCTAATCACCGTCCTGTGTATTTTCTGAGAGTCAACAAGCACGAGTGTCTGAGCGAAACTTACTGTACTGTTTCCACGATCCCTGAGGAATCAGGGTTGTCATGTTCACTGATTTCCAAATACTGCTTACACCACTAAGATACAGGGGGGGGGGGGGGCACCGTAGAGCTAGCTGGTCTAATGGCTGACAAATCCTGTGGGGGTGTCCGGAAGCGGTTGGGACACCAAGCCCTCAGTTTAGGTATCCAAAACGCTTAGGTCCTGGGGATTTCTAGGAACTACACATCAGGATGGGATATCCCTCACCATTCTAACAGAGCAACCCGTCTGCCGAGATCTAATTTAGGACCTAACTCTCTTCCAAAGATAGAAGCCCACCTCGCCATGAAAGATGGTACACTGTTTCCGCGCAAGCGTAGTATTGGTGGAATCTCGTCACATGACTTGTTATTGTTCATTCATGCAGCCCACAATGAAGGTCCTGGTGTCCGCTGCCTATTATTTGGGGTTGAGACCTTTCTTCTGGACCTTCTTGTCAAGTAATGCACATTTCCAGCTTCTGCTGGAGTTTCAGGAACGAGGTTTGATCATTACATCTCCACCACACCTCAGCTCAAAGCCGATCAGATATTTATTGTCGAAACCCCTGTGGAAAGATTGGGCACATCCACTCGAATGCACATTTTGTGGCAGGCCACCATATATGTTATGGAGGCTCTGCCGTTGGGATTTCCACTTTCCGCTGTCTCTATCGCTGTGGAAGGACTGGACAAGGTGGCTTTAACTTCTGTCGATTTTAGGCACACGTCACACTATCACCTTTTCAGCATTGGGCTCTGTGCCTCCCTCCCTTAATGATTATTTGACCCTTCATAAAGAACATTGACACAAGAATTAAGTCTTCCTCTGAAATTAATTACACACCAAAAATTAGTCTTAAAATACTGATACATGACTAAAAAGTTGGTGACATATATATCCCAAAATTCAAGAGGCAGCCCAGAGACCTCATGAGGCAGCCCCGGAGACCTCGAAAGGCAGACCTAGAGACCTCAAGAGGCAGACCTGGAGACCTCAAGAGGCAGACCTAGAGACCTCAAGAGGCAGCCGTTGAGACCACAAGAGGCAGCCCTAGAGACCTCAAGAGGCAGCCCTGGAGACCTCAAGAAGAAGCCCCGGCGACTTCAAGAGGCAGCACTAGAGACCTCAAGAGGCAGCCCGTAGATCTCAAGAGGCAGCCCCGGGCACCTCAAGAGGCTGCCTGGGAGACCTCAGAGGCAGCCCTAGAGACCTCAAGAGGCAGCCCCGAAGACCTCAAGAGGCAGCCCTAGAAATCTCAAGAGGCAGCCCCAGAGACCTCAAGAGGCAGGGCAGCCCAGAGACCTAATGAGGCAGCCCCAGAGACCTCGAAAGGCAGCCCTAGAGACCTCAAGAGGGAGCCCCTGAGACCTCAAGAGGCAGAACCTGAGACCTCAAGAGGCAGCCCTAGAGACCTCAAAAGGGAGCCCCTGAGACGTCAAGAGGCAGACCTGGAGACCTCAAGAGGCAGCCCTAGAAATCTCAAGAGGCAGCCCCAGAGACCTCAAGAGGCAGTGCAGCCCATAGACCTTAAGAGGCAGCCCTGGAGACCTCAAGAGGCAGCCCTAGAGACCTCACGAGGCAGCCCTCGAGACCTCAAGAGGCAGCCCCGGAGACCTCAAGATGCAGCCCCGGAGACCTCAAGAGGCAGCCCAGGAGACCTCAAGAGGCAGCCATTGAAACCTCAAGAGGTAGCCCTAGAGACCTCACGAGGCAGCCCCGAGACTTCAAGAGGCAGCCCCAGAGACCTTAAGAGGAAGACTAAGAGACCTCAAGAGACAGCCCAAGAGACCTCAAGAGACAGCCCTAGAGACCTCCAGAGGCAGCTCTAGATACATCAAGAGGCAGCCCCAGAGACCTTAAGAGGCAGCCCTAGAGACCTGAAGAAGCAGCCCCAGAGACCTCAAAAGGCAGCCCCGGAGACCTCAAGAGGCAGCCCCAGAGACCTCAAGAGGCAGCCTCGGAGACCTCAAGAGGCAGCCCTGGAGACCTCAAGAGGCAGCCCCAGAGACCTCAAGAGGCAGCCCCGGAGACGTCAAGAGGCAGCCCCAGAAACCTCAAGAGGCAGCACCAGAGACCTCAAGAGGAAGCCCCAGAGATCTCAAGAGGCAGCCCCAGAGACCTCAAGAGGCAGCCTAGGAGACCTCAAGAGGCAGCCCCAGAGACCTCAAGAGGCAGCCCCGGAGACCTCAAGAGGCAGCCCCGGAGACCTCAAGAGGCAGCCCTGGAGACCTCAAGACGAAGCCCCGGAGACTTCAAGAGGTAGCCCCAGAGACCTCAAAAGGCAGCCCGACCTCAAGAGGCAGCCCCAGAGACCTCAAGAGGCAGCCCCAGAGACCTCAAGAGGCAGCCCTGGAGATCTCAAAAGGCAGGCCCCGAGGACCTCAAGAGGCAGCCCCAGAGACCTCATGAGGCAGCCCCGGAGACCTCAAGAGACAGCCCCAGAGACCTCAAGAGGCAGCCCCAGAGACCTCAAGAGGCAGCCCGGGAGACTTCAAAAGGTAGCCCCAGAGACCTCAAAAGGCAGCCCCGGAGACCTCAAGAGGCAGCCCCAGAGACCTCAAGAGGCAGCCCCAGAGACCTCAAGAGGCAGCCCTGGAGATCTCAAAAAGCAGCCCCGGAGACCTCAAGAGGAAGCTCCAGAGACCTCATGAGGCAGCCCCGGAGACCTCAAGAGGCAGCCCGGGAGACCTCAAGAGGCAGCCCCAGAGACCTCAAGAGGCTGCCCCGGAGACCTCAAGAGGCAGCCCCAGAAACCTCAAGAGGCAGCACCAGAGACCTCAAGAGGAAGCCCCAGAGACCTCAAGAGGCAGCCCCAGAGATCTCAAGAGGCAGCCCTGGAGACCTCAAGAGGCAGCCCCAGAGACCTCAAGAGGCAGTCCCAGAGACCTCAAGAGGCAGCCCCGGAGACCTCAAAAGGCAGCCCCAGAAACCTCAAGAGGCAGCACCAGAGACCTCAAGAGGAAGCCCCAGAGACCTCAAGAGGCAGTCCCAGAGATCTCCAGAGGCAGCCCCAGAGACCTCAAGAGGCAGCTCTAGAGAACTCAAAGGCAGCCCCAGAGACCTCACAAGGCAGCCCCAGAGACCTCAAGAGGCAGCCCCAGAGACCTCAAGAGGCAGTCCCAGAGACCTCAAGAGGCAGCCCCAGAGACCTCCAGAGGCAGCCCCAGAGACCTCAAGAGGAAGCCCCAGAGACCTCAAGAGACAGCCCCGGAGACCTCCAGAGGCAGCTCTAGATACCTCAAGAGGCAGCCTCAGAGACCTCAATAGGCAGCCCAGGAGACCTCAATAGGCAGCTCTAGAGACCTCAAGAGGCAGCTCCAGAGACCTCACGAGGCTGCCCTGGAGACCTCAATGGGCAGCCCCGGAGACCTCACGAGGCAGCCCCAGAGACCTCAAGAAGCAGCCCCGGAGACCTCAAGAGGCAGCCCAGGAGACCTCAAGAGGCAGCCATAGAAACGTCAAGAGGTAGCCCTAGAGACCTCACGAGGCTGCCCCGGAGACCGCAAGAGGCAGCCCTGGAGACCTCAATAGCCAGCCATAGACATCAATAGGTAGCCCTGAAGACCTCAAGAGGCAGCCCCGGAGACCTCAAGAGGCAGCCTCAGTGACCTCAAGAGGCAGTACTAGAGACCACAAGAGGCAGCTCTAGAGAACTCAAAAGGCAGCCCCGGAGACCTCACGAGGCAGCCCCAGATACCTCAAGAGGCAGCCTCAGAAACCTCAAGAGGCAGCCTCTGAGACCTCAAGAGGCAGCCCCAGAGACTTCAAGAGGCAGCCCCGGAGACCTAAAGAGGTAGCCCCAGAGACCTCAAGAGGCAACCCCAGAGACCTCAAGAGGAAGCCCTAGAGACCTCAAGAGACAGCCCCAGAGATCTCAAGAGGCAGCCCCAGAGACATCAAGTGGCAGTTCTAGAGAACTCAAAACACAGCCCCGTAGACCTCACGAGGCAGCTCCAGAGACCTCAAGAGGCAGCCCCAGAGACCTCAAGAGGCAGCTCTAGAGACCTCAAGAGGCAGCTCCGGAGACCTCACGAGGCAGCCCTCGAGACCTCAAGAGGCAGCCCTGGAGACCTCAAGAGGCAGCCCAGGAGACCTCAAGAGGCAGCCATTGAAACCTCAAGATGTAGCCCTAGAGACCTCACGAGGCAGCCCCGGAGACCGCAAGAGGCAGCCCCAGAGACCTCAATAGGCAGCCATAGACATCAAGAGGTAGCCCTGAAGACCTCAAGCGGCAGCCCCGAGACTTCAAGAGGCAGCCCCAGAGACCTCAAGAGGAAGACCAAGAGACCTCAAGAGACAGCCCAAGAGACCTCAAGAGACAGCCCTAGAGACCTCAACAGGCAGGCCTAGAGACTTCAAGAGGGAGACTAAGAGACAGCCCAGGAGACCTCAAGAGACCGCAATAGAGACCTCAAGAAGCAGCCCTAGAGACCTCAAGAGGCAGGCCTAGATACCTCAAGAGGTAGCCCTAGAGGCCTCAAGAGGCAGCCCCGGAGACCTCAAGAGGCAGCCCCGGAGACCTCAAGATGCAGCCCCGGAGACCTCAAGAGGCAGCCCAGGAGACCTCAAGAGGCAGCCATTGAAACCTCAAGAGGTAGCCCTAGAGACCTCACGAGGCAGCCCCAGAGACTTCAAGAGGCAGCCCCAGAGACCTTAAGAGGAAGACTAAGAGACCTCAAGAGACAGCCCAAGAGACCTCAAGAGACAGCCCTAGAGACCTCCAGAGGCAGCTCTAGATACATCAAGAGGCAGCCCCAGAGACCTTAAGAGGCAGCCCTAGAGACCTGAAGAAGCAGCCCCAGAGACCTCAAAAGGCAGCCCCGGAGACCTCAAGAGGCAGCCCCAGAGACCTCAAGAGGCAGCCTCGGAGACCTCAAGAGGCAGCCCCGGAGACCTCAAGAGGCAGCCCCAGAGACCTCAAGAGGCAGCCCCGGAGACGTCAAGAGGCAGCCCCAGAAACCTCAAGAGGCAGCACCAGAGACCTCAAGAGGAAGCCCCAGAGACCTCAAGAGGCAGCCCCAGAGATCTCAAGAGGCAGCCCCAGAGACCTCAAGAGGCAGCCTAGGAGACCTCAAGAGGCAGCCCCAGAGACCTCAAGAGGCAGCCCCGGAGACCTCAAGAGGCAGCCCCGGAGACCTCAAGAGGCAGCCCTGGAGACCTCAAGACGAAGCCCCGGAGACTTCAAGAGGTAGCCCCAGATACCTCAAAAGGCAGCCCGACCTCAAGAGGCAGCCCCAGAGACCTCAAGAGGCAGTCCCAGAGACCTCAAGAGGCAGCCCCGGAGATCTCAAAAGGCAGCCCCGGAGACCTCAAGAGGCAGCCCCAGAGACCTCATGAGGCAACCCCGGAGACCTCAAGAGACAGCCCCAGAGACCTCAAGAGGCAGCCCCAGAGACCTCAAGAGGCAGCCCGGGAGACTTCAAAAGGTAGCCCCAGAGACCTCAAAAGGCAGCCCCGGAGACCTCAAGAGGCAGCCCCAGAGACCTCAAGAGGCAGCCCCAGAGACCTCAAGAGGCAGCCCTGGAGATCTCAAAAAGCAGCCCCGGAGACCTCAAGAGGCAGCTCCAGAGACCTCATGAGGCAGCCCCGGAGACCTCAAGAGGCAGCCCGGGAGACCTCAAGAGGCAGCCCCAGAGACCTCAAGAGGCTGCCCCGGAGACCTCAAGAGGCAGCCCCAGAAACCTCAAGAGGCAGCACCAGAGACCTCAAGAGGAAGCCCCAGAGACCTCAAGAGGCAGCCCCAGAGATCTCAAGAGGCAGCCCCGGAGACCTCAAGAGGCAGCCCCAGAGACCTCAAGAGGCAGTCCCAGAGACCTCAAGAGGCAGCCCCGGAGACCTCAAAAGGCAGCCCCAGAAACCTCAAGAGGCAGCACCAGAGACCTCAAGAGGAAGCCCCAGAGACCTCAAGAGGCAGTCCCAGAGATCTCCAGAGGCAGCCCCAGAGACCTCAAGAGGCAGCTCTAGAGAACTCAAAGGCAGCCCCAGAGACCTCACTAGGCAGCCCCAGAGACCTCAAGAGGCAGCCCCAGAGACCTCAAGAGGCAGTCCCAGAGACCTCAAGAGGCAGCCCCAGAGACCTCCAGAGGCAGCCCCAGAGACCTCAAGAGGCAGCCCCAGAGACCACAAGAGACAGCCCCGGAGACCTCCAGAGGCAGCTCTAGATACCTCAAGAGGCAGCCCCAGAGACCTCAATAGGCAGCCCAGGAGACCTCAATAGGCAGCTCTAGAGACCTCAAGAGGCAGCTCCAGAGACCTCACGAGGCTGCCCTGGAGACCTCAATGGGCAGCCCCGGAGACCTCACGAGGCAGCCCCAGAGACCTCAAGAAGCAGCCCCGGAGACCTCAAGAGGCAGCCCAGGAGACCTCAAGAGGCAGCCATAGAAACGTCAAGAGGTAGCCCTAGAGACCTCACGAGGCTGCCCCGGAGACCGCAAGAGGCAGCCCTGGAGACCTCAATAGCCAGCCATAGACATCAATAGGTAGCCCTGAAGACCTCAAGAGGCAGCCCCGGAGACCTCAAGAGGCAGCCTCAGTGACCTCAAGAGGCAGTACTAGAGACCACAAGAGGCAGCTCTAGAGAACTCAAAAGGCAGCCCCGGAGACCTCACGAGGCAGCCCCAGATACCTCAAGAGGCAGCCCCAGAAACCTCAAGAGGCAGCCTCTGAGACCTCAAGAGGCAGCCCCAGAGACTTCAAGAGGCAGCCCCGGAGACCTAAAGAGGTAGCCCCAGAGACCTTAAGAGGCAACCCCAGAGACCTCAAGAGGAAGCCCTAGAGACCTCAAGAGACAGCCCCAGAGATCTCAAGAGGCAGCCCCAGAGACCTCAAGTGGCAGTTCTAGAGAACTCAAAACGCAGCCCCGTAGACCTCACGAGGCAGCTCCAGAGACCTCAAGAGGCAGCCCCAGAGACCTCAAGAGGCAGCTCTAGAGACCTCAAGAGGCAGCTCCGGAGACCTCACGAGGCAGCCCTCGAGACCTCAAGAGGCAGCCCCGGAGACCTCAAGAGGCAGCCCAGGAGACCTCAAGAGGCAGCCATTGAAACCTCAAGATGTAGCCCTAGAGACCTCACGAGGCAGCCCCGGAGACCGCAAGAGGCAGCCCCAGAGACCTCAATAGGCAGCCATAGACATCAAGAGGTAGCCCTGAAGACCTCAAGCGGCAGCCCCGAGGCTTCAAGAGGCAGCCCCAGAGACCTCAAGAGGAAGACTAAGAGACCTCAAGAGACAGCCCAAGAGACCTCAAGAGACAGCCCTAGAGACCTCAAGAGGCAGGCCTAGAGACTTCAAGAGGGAGACAAAGAGACAGCCCAGGAGACCTCAAGAGACAGCCATAGAGACCTCAAGAAGCAGCCCTAGAGACCTCAAGAGGCAGCCCTAGATACCTCAAGAGGTAGCCCTAGAGGCCTCAAGAGGCAGCCCCGGAGACCTCAAGAGGCAGCCCCAGAAACCTCAAGAGGCAGCCCCAGAGACCTCAAGAGGAAGCCCAGGAGACCTCAATAGGCAGCTCTAGAGACCTCAAGAGGCAGCCTCGGAGACCTCAAGAGGCAACCCAGGAGGCAGCCATAGAAACGTCCAGAGGTAGCCCTAGAGACCTCACGAGGCAGCCCCGGAGACCGCAAGAGGCAGCCCCGGAGACCTCAATAGGCAGCCATAGACATCAAGAGGTAGCCCTGAAGACCTCAAGAGGCAGCCCCGGAGACCTCAAGAGGCAGCCCCAAAGACCTCAAGAGGCAGTACTAGAGACCACAAGAGGCAGCTCTAGAGAACTCAAAAGGCAGCCCCGGAGACCTCACGAGGCAGCCCCAGAGACCTCAAGAGGCAGCCCCGGAGACCTCAAGAGGCAGCCCCAGAGACCTCAAGAGGCAGCCCCAGAGACCTCAAGAGGAAGCCCTAGAGACCTCAAGTGGCAGCTCTAGAGAACTCAAAACGCAGCCCCCTAGACCTCACGAGGCAGCCCCAGAGACCTCAAGAGGCAGCCCCAGAGACCTCAAGAGGCAGCCCCAGAGACATCCAGAGGCAGCCCCAGAGACCTCAAGAGGCAGCCCCAGAGACCTCAAGAGGCAGCTCTAGAGACCTCAAGAGGCAGCTCCGGAAACCTCACGAGAAGGACCTCAAGAGGCAGTACTAGAGACCACAAGAGGCAGCCCTCGAGACCTCAAGAGGCAGCCCCGGAGACCTCAAGAGGCAGCCCCGGAGACCTCAAGAGGCAGCCCAGGAGACCTCAAGAGGCAGCCATTGAAACCTCAAGAGGTAGCCCTAGAGGCCTCACGAGGCAGTCCCGGAGACCGTAAGAGGCAGCCCCAGAGACCTCAATAGGCAGCCATAGACATCAGGAGGTAGCCCTGAAGACCTCAAGAGGCAGCCCCGAGACTTCAAGAGGCAGCCCCAGAGACCTCAAGAGGAAGACTAAGAGACTTCAAGAGGGAGACTAAGAGACAGTCCAGGAGACCTCAAGAGACAGCCCTGGAGACCTCAAGAAGCAGCCCTAGAGACCTCAAGAGGCAGGCCTAGATACCTCAAGTGGTAGCCCTAGAGACCTCAAGAGACAGACCTAGAGACCTCCGTTTACACCAAGGTGTGACACAAGATGTATGAAAAAGTGGTGGATATGAGATGGGATGATCAATTTAGCTATCCATGGGATTTGTCCTTGCGTTGGAAAGATCATTAGAGGACCAAACAGGTTCAGTTGCTTCACTCAGTCAATTAATTTCTGAATGGAACAAATTCCTACACTCTCATGGTGTCAATCAGCTGCTTATCTCCACGTTCCCATTGTCATTTATCCATGGAGAGAACACACATTAGGCAACATATATACTTAAATTGAATGTATGGTACAATAACATAAACAGTGAGAACACTGTGACCACAACACTTCAAAAACAGGTATATTTATGGCAAGAAACATGATTTGTTCCCTGTTCCCACCACACTTCTCAATCCCACCTTCTCTATAAACAGCAATGCTTTATGCAAGAATAAAGGGGGTACCCTGCACCTCTCACTCGTACCCTAATTTAAAACAAACCATGATGGACCTCCTACAACTCCTTGAAAGTATAAAAATATATTCAAGAAGAGAGGAGCCCCTGCAACGCTCAAACCCTTTCACTCCTCCATAGGTAACAAATAATGCCCCAAGCATCTCTCACTACTCCTCTTACCAAAACACACTTTCTACCAGTTTTAGTTATAAATAAATGGTGCTAAATATATTAAACAATGTTAGTATGTAAATTAAAGCTCATTAATTCATTGCAAGTGTTTTAGTGCTATCTAAGCAAGTGTAAAGAAATATTACTTTACATTAAAAGAAACCCTGACACCCTAGGCCCCATGGGAGGGGACCCAGAGGGACCCCAATCCCCCTGGGCCGAAAAAGAAAAGAAATGGCCAAAAAATGCCATGCTCCCGCAAAGCTACTGCAGAATTGGAAAATAAATTGATGGTAGGGCCGTATTTATTTATAAGCCCAGGGGCTGTGTTCATGAAGGGAATGCGGACTGCATGCCCCCCTTCTCTGAGCCTCCAGAGACCCTAGTTAGCCCACCTCAGGGGCAAAAAACAATGTTTTTGGGCAGGGGGGACGCACAGCCTCTGAGCCATTAGAGGCCCCAGGCAATCAACCTCCGGAGTTGAAACATATTATTTATCCTTGGACAGGGGCGGCTCCTTCGCAATGGCGGAGGAGCATCGCCCCACTGGCTCAGAGTCAGCAAGTGAAAAATAAAAAGATATACCATAATCATTTTATTTTTCATTTGCCGGCTCTGAGCCATCTTGTGCAGGGAGGGGTGGGCCGGGGCATGGGAGGGGGTAGGAGGAGTGCCATGTGCACTTTTAAGTGCAGATGAGCGTTTGGCCAGGAGTCTCAGGCGGGCCAAACACACATGCACACGTAGGTTTTTCCAACCAGTCTGTATTGAACTGCCGGGCTGGAGAAACAGCACAGAGCGGTTTTTTTCAGCCTGCTGAGGCCAATCCCCGAGCTGCTCTCATAGAAAGAGATCAGCGCGGGTATTGCACAGGGAGTCTGATGCTGCCCCAGTGCCTGCTGGGACCAGGAAGCAGCACAGCAGAACAACGAGACGCGAGGAGCAATGCGGCCGGCAGCTTCAGGTAAGTGTTTTAAAAAAATTAAAGGTTATCCCAGCGCCGTCTCCACTGCTGCATCACTTTTTCATTGTGTCGACCGCCACTGCCCTTGGAGCCCACATTAAGCCCGAAAGCATTAAAGAAGGGGAGGGGGCTACATGCCCCCTTCCTCGAACCTCAAGAAACCCCGGGGAGCCCATCCCAGGGGAAAGAAATTTGTAAAATGGGAGGGGGGCATCTAAAGGCCCTGGGGAGCCCAACCTCTGGGCCGATTCCTTTAAGGGAGGGGAGCCATGTGGCCCCCCTCCCTGAGCCAATATTAGCCCTGGGGACACCATTCCCTAGGGCTGGCTCAGATGGTATGTCCTGGGGAGCCCACCCTTGTGACATAGCGGTTTCCCTGCCTGCACCAGCGTGGGCAGGGAAACCTGTGTTTGCTCCAGATTTCCGGGAGCATATTCAAAGCTACCGTCAAGCAGCGGGAGCAAACACAAAGTCTGCTCCCAGCAGGCGGGAGCTTCAAAAATGCTCCCGCCCGCTGGGAGCGGACTTTTCATCTGTTTCCCTGCCCGCACTGAAGCGGGCACTAAAAGAAGCTGTACCCAGGCTGTACAAAATTTGGTAGACAAGTAATAGGGTACTTACCCACCACTATGTAAACTATAAAACAAACTGGCAAACTCATTGGATGATGTCTTTAGTGATGTCATCAATGATGTCCTTTGACATTCATCAGTGATGTCATAAATGATGTCAAAGAACATGTTATGAATGATGCCATATGTGAGGTCATAAGCGCATGTTATAGTTAGTGCTGCTCACTAAAACTGGTGAACTTCTGTGTTTTTTTTAGTTCAAAACGTTAATGATTTCATTGACAAGTTATAGTTAGTGCTGCTAACTATAACTGGTAAATTTATGGGGGGGAGGAGCTTGTCGGGCTCGAAGATGACTGCCATGTAGGTGAGCTGCTTCGGCTGTGCTTAAATCCAACATAATCCTGGTGCCTAAATGACACAAAGTCTAGCTGAAATCGATCCCCTTCACCTGCCTGACCCCAATAATTCTATTATTGGAGAAATCGGATCTGAGGCCTTCACAGCACCCTGGCCCCCTGAGTGGCGTGCTCTGTGCTGGGGACTATGTGTGTGCCTACCTCGGTTGGGGGCACTGCAGTGGCTGCTTCTGCACCCCCTCAGGTGGCATTGGCTCTGCTGTCCGAGAGCTGTCCTGGAGGCAAGCGGGCTCCTGTGGTGGGGCAGACACTGACCCATGGCTAGCCACCCTAGATGGAGCCGGAGGCAGTGAGGCCGGGCCAAGGGCCAGATCGACGGTGGTGGGAGTGGGAGGCGCTGTGGCGGCTGCAGGAGATAGCTGAAGGAGGGGGTCATGTGCCGCGGACCCTTTGGTTGGGGGCTCTGCGTTGTCGGGCCCTACCTGTGACTACCAAGGAGAGACGCCATGCTACGGCTGCTAGTTGACCATTTCCCTGGCTGCTGGTCGTGGTGAAACTGCCAGCGTTCAACCGACCTGAAACTGGCCCGGGCCTCTAACCCTTGCCTATTGTTTCACAGAGAGGGAGGCTGCTGGGGTAGGGTTTGCCCACAGGGTGCTTGGACGGGCGTGAGAGAGTTGGACCTAGTTTTGCTCCCCCTGAGGCAGAATATCTCAGCCCCAGGTCCTGATATCCTCTGGCTGCTGACATCATTGGATTGGCCCACACTTAGAACGTCTGCATCTGGGAGCTGTGACACCCTGAGGGAGGCCTGACACTGCTTTCCTGTGCCCCTTGCAGGCTTTGGGAAGACACTGTGTGGGCTGCGTCAGTTGGTGCCAAGATCCAGTATTGGAGGAGAATTTGAGCACCTAGTTGCCTTAGCATTGTGGGTCACTGGATGTTTGACAGCCCCCCTGTGAGCTGAATTGCTTATCAGGAGAGACAGTGCCCCTTGCAAGGACCCCTGATCGCTCCTTGACTGAATAACTTACTGCAGTGGCGGTGCTTGATGGGCGCATGAAGTCAGCATTCTTGGGCAAAAAGGGCAAGTTGGATAAGTCGAAGCTTAAGCTTCAATTTGATCTAAGGAAAACCCCTAAGGCACGCGAAAGTGGGGCGACTGCACAGGAACCTGAGACTGGGATGGAAGAGAGCGCAGATATAAAGCAGATCCTTATGACTATACAACACAGTCTCACAAATATAGACGTAAAATAGATGCACTGATGTTTGGAATGGTTTGAATGTTGGAGCAAATTGATAAGCACGCTCAACGCCTAGACATGGTGGAACAGAGAGTCTCAGAGGTCAAAGATGAACACATGACAATGTCAGTTACCCAAAAATGGATATGTAGGTTCTTGCCTTACAGTCAAAGACCGAAGACCTGGATACCCGCTCGTGCAGAAATAACTTGAGAATAGTGGGCATTGCAGAATCCACAGACATTGTCAACATGAAACGCTATGACGAACATCTCCTCACGAACTTGCTCGGTTGGGAGACTTTCTCCGAGATCTTCATTGTGGAGGGTGCCCATCGCTCTCTTGCCCAGCGCCAATCCCAGGGGTGCTGCTGCGTCCAAAAATAGCATGGCTTCTGAATTATAGAGACAGGGATGCTGCACTGCGCAGGGCTCATGAATTGAAAGTGTTCAGGCATGAGGGCTCTGAAATATCCTTGTATCCGGACTTTACACAGCAAGTTTAGGTGATGAGATGATTATTCATCCCGGCTAAAAAAGGGCTGCAAGAGTTGCAGTTGGATTACAGTATCCTATATCCCGCAAGGCTATGAGTAATGGTGGATGGCAAGGCAACCATTTTGAGTGATCTGAAACAGGTGTTACAATTCCTCAAATGCAGAGAGACTGTGGTGACGCGACGTAGCTCCCCTAGGATGGACAGCTGAGATGTGGGGAGCACTCAGGATATGGACGACTAGATCCGCCTCCACTTGCCCTGGGACACCTGTCTGACACTTTTGGAGGTATCTGTTTGGGATGAGGGGAGCACTGATCTATCTGGGAGAGGTTTGGACTGCTTTTAGAGGTGTCCCCCATTCCTTTGCACCGCATGCCTTGATGCAAGTTCGTGCTGAAGGTGTCCAAAATGCACTGTGGTAAGAGGGGTCCTGGGACACTGGGTCTCTTGGCCTAGCTGACCGCTGCATGAAACAATACAATGTACTGAAGGCTGCAGCAGAGTCTGAATCGTTAGTATTGGCAATTTATTATGTTACGCACATACTATATCGAGTAGAAGGCCCTCAGGTGGTGTTGAGCTGCTGGGCACTACAGGCCAGGCGAAATCTGTCCCTAAGTGCACACCCCACGGTTATGTTCGAGAAGTTTGGAGGGAGGGTAGGGGAGTGATGGGGAGGGTAGATGTTTTGTTGTGCTTGTTGTGGATGTGCAAAGCGTGGGAGGTAAATGGGAAGATGTTCCTGTTGTTATTTCACATGTGCTTGCTATGGCTGCAGATACGGTATCATTCTTGGTCAGATGTAACAGGATTCTTGGAACGGGTGTGGAATGACGGATGATATACAGCATGCAGCAATGGGGTCCTTGGGCCCCTCGCTGATGCGATTTCTTACGTGGAATGTCAGGGAACTAAACAATTGTGGATACATTTGTAAGGTAATGGCCGACCTGCAGAGGCACAGGGTAGATGTAGCAATACTGCAAGAAACACATCCGGCCCCAGGGAGCGGAGGCCTAATACAGCGAAGGATGCAGGGTCAATGTGCTTCACCAAACATGCCAGGGGTGTTTTGTTTTGGGTACGGAGAGGATCTGGCATCAAATTACAGGAGATGTGTCTGGACCCAGCAGACAGATATGTTGTAGCACATTGTCATAAGGATGATTTAGCGGTTCTCTTGGTTGGGATCTAATGGCCCAAACTTTAATGATCCACTGTTTTACCACACCCTGACTAACCAACTAGTGCTATGGGGAGACCTGCCTCGTATGTGGGGGGGGGGATATTTTAATTGTTTCCTGAACCCATAACTAGATCGAGCTAATGGGGCATCTCAGGGACCTTCTGCAGTGGCTCGTTCCCTCATGGAAATAGCAACACAGGAGGGTCTCTTAGATATCTGGCATGACAGATCACCTACTGGGGAGGGGTTCACACATTACTCTTTGGTGCATGGTGTACATAGCTGCAACAATTATTGGTTGTTGTCCCGAGAACTGGCTACCCTAGTACAACACTGCAAACCACTCAAATGTACGTATTCAGACCAGTCGCCAGTTCTCTTGGAACTAGAATTGCATACACCATGATTTCCCGCATTTTCATTGCACTTCTCCCCCGTTATTGCCACTGGATTCTGTGTTTCGCGAGGAATTGGCGCGGGCGATCGCTGAGTTTTTTCACCTCAATATAGGCTCAGTGGATAAATTGCAGGCGGTATGGGAAGCGTTCAAAGTATATATGCGCAGTGTCATGCTTTGTAAACACAAAAGTGTTCGCAGATCGATACGGGCCGATTAGCCAGAATTGAAACAGAGATCGCCGAACTAGAGAGGCGACACAAGGAAGCAGCTGAGCGAAGTCTCCTGGGTGAGATCAAAACTAAGATGGAGGAATAGCAGGAAACTGCACAAAGTGAGGTGAATCACTTGGATGCATAATCAGTAGCTCGTTCATACGGTGAAGGGGAACAGCCATGGGGCAACACTAGTGATGTTGAAGTGCCCCCGCCGAGACAATAACATGATTCCTGAGGTGCAGGATGAGCGGGAGCAGAGACTATGTGTAGCTGATCAGATATCAGACCGCTTCCGCAGATATTATACTGAGCTCTATCAGTCGCGGCTCACTTACGATGACAGCGCTGCCACAGATTATTTTGTGCATGTCACTATGCAGACGCTTACTATCCAACACAGAGAACACCCTATGGCCCCACTGAGCCCTGGACAGATACGTGCAGCACTTACAGATATGCCTTCTGGCAAGGCCCTTGGTACTGACGGGCACGTGGTGGCCTCTTATACGGCCTGCCAGGAACTACTTATCCCACCTCTGATCTCCTTATATGAGGAGATGACTGCAGATGGTTGCAGGCCACCCACAATGCGTGAGGCCCTACTGGTCACTATTTTGAAGCCGGGTGAGCCTGCGGATAATTGCTCACCCTACCGTCCTCTGTCCCTATTGAATGTTGACACCAAAATATATGCAAAGATATTAGCTGATCGTTTGGCTCCGTAAATGCTGGGGGTGGCGGGACCCGAACAAGCTGGGTTTGTCCCAGAATGAAGCTTGATATTTAAACTCTGGACCATGTTTGGTGCTGTTCGGCAACTGGGGCTTCATGATGGCTATTTTGTGACGTATAGGGGTTGGGATGTATTTCTCCAATTGGGGACGGTACTTTACACCCAGCCTACAGGGTGACTTAAGATGAATGGTATGGTTTCTGCCCCCAATGTTATCACGAAAGGCACCAGACAGGGCTGTCCCCTGTCACCTCTGCTGTACGCTCTGGTCGCTGAGCCATTGGTATGTGCGCTGCATGAATATCATGCACACCGGGCCTGAGGTTCCCGGGCTATAAGTTGATTATCTCGGCCTATGCTGATGATATGTTACTCTATGTACACGACCCGGAGCATGATCTTAAATCGGTGCTGAATGAGGTGGAGTAGTTTGGGGAGCAGTCTGGGCTTCGGCTACGGGCCAATTGGGATAAGTCTTCCATTGTTCCTCTTACCCCAGCTATGATGCCGGTGCAGCTGGAATACCTGCTACAGTGGGTACGGGTGCTATCTGGGGATTCTGGTACTCACTGACCCAGCGGTTATCATGTAAGAGAATTATGGCAAAGCAGAACAGAAACTTTCAGATAGAATGTTGGATGAGATTGTCACTCATGCGATGCATGCAATCATGAAAATGGTGACGCTGCCACGGTTCTTACTCCTTTTCATGAATCATCCGATGTTACTGCCCCGCGTGATGTTTGACCACCTCTGGGCACTCATGATTCACCTGGCGTGGGCCAGGAAACAACAGAGGGTGCTCCGGAGACCCCCACTGTGCCATATCATATTGGGGGGCTGAATGCCCCTGGTTTAGAAACCTATTATAGGGCTGCCCAGCTATGTTCGCCCATTACTGGATTCATGGCCCACGTGATTTGCCGCACTTATGGCCGGAGCCTGATGCAGCACCACACACGTTACCTCAAACGCCATACGGAACTCTGGTACGTACTCATGCCATATTCAATCCCTTAAACGCAACGGTGTACTAGTGGTAAAGGCTCTTATAGGTACAGGCTGGGTCCATAGTGTATTCCCCACATAAGCCTATAGCCTGGCGTGCACGGTTTTCTATAGGGTGTGAGAGAGGCATAGTGACTGCTTTGAAGGAGCTGGGTATACACACTTTGGGAGGTTTGTTTGGAGATGACCTTATGAATAGCTGGGGTGTAGTGCGGGCATGGACGGACAGGCCTACTGTCCTTGCACAGTTTCATTATTATAGGGCACAACGCATATTACGAGAACTGCTGGGGAGGAGGGTCCTGGAACCCCAGAAATGCCGACGTTGGCATCGCTTCTCCGGACAGCCTCACCCTGCACACTAGTGGTGAGGTTATATGCACATGCACCGGAAGCGAGCGGGCCTGTGGTGTCCAAAGCCAGGCTTGAGTGGCAGGGTTCTAAGTGACCAGCAGTGGCAGTATTGCTGCACCGTTACAAAGACTGTCTCCCTAAACAGCAGACGATCGGGGCAGATTTACAATGAAGTAACGCAGCACGGTGCGGCAAGTCATTTTGCTGTGCCGTGCTGCGTTAGTTTGGAAAGCACAGAGATGCGACATATTTACAAGAATATGTCGCATCTCTGTGTTTCCCCTGCGCTGATGCACAAACTGCAGCCATGCACCCCACGCTGGCACCCTTGGTGCAAGGATGCCTGCGTCGTGGGGAGATTGTTTTTGTGCAGGAAGGAACACCTTCCTGCACAAAAACAATCACAAGAGGCTTTTGCCTCTTTGAATGTGGCACACATTGAAAGAGGAAAAAACGAGGAGAAATGAAAACATTTCTCCTCGTTGCGCCTCGCTACGCCACCTCTAGGGTGGCGTAGCATTCACACACATCTCCAGATTTACGATTTCTCGTATCTGGAGATGTGTCTTGTTCCATGGGTGTTGCGTGGGAACACCCACAGCAGCACCCATGGAACGCCCCTTCAACGCACAGTGCTGCGTGTGAAGGGGCCATATTTAGGAGGAGAGGAAAAGTCATGCAGGGTGGCTTTTCCTCTCCTTGTAAATATGGAGGAGCCCCCTGCCCCAGTGTAGAATACAGGAAAGAACCGGAATGTAGTGGGCACTGTTCCTAATGAACAACGGTTCTAAAACTTCTTTTGACTTCTGCTTTGTACAACAATTATACCATCAAAATAAGGTTTTTGTTCAATGGGTATGTTATTAAACAATTTCTCAAATTAACATCAATTTAAATATAATCAAATAAACATTTAAACATTTAAGTTTTCATTGAATAACTGCATTTTATACATTCCAAATAATTTCCAAAAGAATTATAGTACAATTCAAAGTTTGAAATCACATTGAATATTTCGCTCAATACAAGATTCTTGAGAAGCCCCGTGGTTCTTAGAAAGCCCAATGCATTTCAGGACTCCATGGTCCCTCCTTCAGGGGCGAGCTTCTGTAAGCAAAACATATTTACACCATGTTTTACTGGCAATGTAATTCTTGAAAATTCATATATTTTTAGAGAAAGGAGGAAAAACCATTGTCCAAGAATATCATGCTCGTGGAAAAAAGTGGGTAGTATAAGAGGTGCTAGAATTTAAGTGTAAATCGAGATGTTGCCCAAACGATACCGGAAATATAAACATGCTGTGTCAGAGACTTTAAGATCTGGTAGTTGCTATGGTGTGTTATAGAGGAAACCCAAAAAAGAAAATCCCAAGTGGTTGTTGGTGAATGTATGTACCTGCAAAATATCAGTGTAGCCTCCGGTATTTGAGGCTGTGATGAGTAATTCAAAATGAGAAAGAGACCTGTATAAAAGGAAATGGGGATACAAAGACTGAACCTGGTGGACGACCTGTTGACATTACCTAAATAATGATTACCTCTATTAACACCGTGAAACGAATGTATACAAGTATGCGCACTCACCGGAATTACCGGTTGATGCTGGTATACCGAGATATTGTTGAAACGAGTATAATTTTAGAGGAGTGCCGGTTATTGGATAAATTTGTCAAATCTGTTGAATGAAAAGGAGTAATGCTTAGTAGTGAGCTTGTTGGTTTAATGCCAACTAAAAAAAGGAAAAAAGTGGTGAGTGTACCGATAAAAGTTCTTATAGTTGAAATTGGTTACGTGGAATATCTCACGGAATAGCAGTCTTTAGAATAACGCTGTTAGAGCGAGCAAGCGATACAAACATGTCCGTCCGCGTTCTTAAAAACTAGAAACAGGACTGACGAAATGAACGTAGTTACGCACGATAACTGCTAAGGATTATGGGCAATGTATTTCGAGTTGAAGCCGTGATGGATTACACGAAGATCAGAATAAAAGGAATTGATGGCGAAAACAAATACCGCATAAATAAAGTGGATTGCAAGAATAATCGCACTTGCTATTTAATAAACAGTGTGGGCAATGTGTTCCGAGAGTGTAAACGGAACAACGAAACACGAGTAGAATTTCGTGAAGGGATTAAAATGGATATCGAGGTGTCAAGGAAAAAATGATCGGATACCTCGTAATAGAAACGGGACACTCTAACACAGCGAAGTGAATAGTGAATAGTAGTAAAGATACCAGGTGAATATGAATTAATATTAAAATTGAAATAAATAATGGGTTAGTCAAAAAGAAAAACTTGTGAAAAAAAGGAAAAATATGACAACATCAGAAATGTTCCTAGTATAGTCCCTTAAATAATTTTGTTACAGGTAAAATGACATTTCCATTTTATCATTGAGACCCTTCAGGGACAAAGTTTGTAGAAAATTGATCCAAAATATTTCCCTTTGCAACAATCTTTTGTTATTATCAACTCCTTCATATTTAGGGACTGTTTCCACTAACAGAGCTGTGAGTTGTGTTATATTGTGTTTGGCCTCTGCCCAATGTGTAGCTATGCTAGAAGTCTTGTTCCCTGTGCGTATGGTGCTGTTATGTTCTGATAAACGGTCTTTGAATTTGCGTGCTGTTTTACCTATATAAGCTTTGCCGCATGGACATTTTAGGCAGTAAATTATGTTTGTAGTGTTACAATCTGATGTGTGCCTCAGTTTAATATTTTGACCAGTTACAGGGTGTGTGAGTAAGTTACCAGTAATTATATTATTACAATGTGTGCTATTATTGCATTTGGTAGTCCCCTTTGGAAGCTGTATGGTTGATAGTCTGACCGGTGTATTTATTAGTTCTTGTAAATTTCTGTCTCGGGTATAAGAAAATGTTGGTTTATTGTTGAAAATTCCATTAAAGTCAGGTTCATTTTGTACGAATTCCCACCTGTTGTTGATAATTTTCTTGATTTGGTTAGAACAAGTAGAGTATTTTGATACAAAAGTGGGTGTGTTCGTTTTAATATTCTTTTTACTGTAGAATAACGATTCACGGTCCTTGTCTTTTAGGCTTTCAATACATTTGTCAATTATTTGGGAAGGATATCCTCTTTCTTCAAATCGTTGTTTGTAAAGTTGAATTTTCGTAGTTGTTGTTTCCGGTTCTAAACATATTCGTTTAATTCTTAGAAATTGGGAATATGGTAAATTAGAAATGAGGCCTCTAGGATTGAAAGCTTGAACATTGTAAAGTGCTGTTTTTGTCGGTTGGTTTCATAAAGATCTCTGTAATCAATTTATGTTATGTTAAATCTTTTTTTATTAGAACATCCAAAAAGTTTACCTTATTGTTGCTGATGGTGTGTGTGAATTTAATTCTGGGGTTTCTGGTGTTTAATTCATAAATCAGATTCTCTAGTTGAGTAAACGGTTGTGACCATATTAAAAATATGTCATCTATATACCGACTGTATTGTACTAAGCCTTTTGTCCAATTCTCATCTGAAAGGATGTAATCATTTTCAAATTTTGACATGAAAATATTGGCGTATGTTGGGGCACCAGAAAAACCCATGGATGTTCCAGTGAGTTGCCCAAAAAAATTGTCCAGCCACAAAAAATAACTATTGTGAAGACAAAAAAATAAGATTTTGAGTAAAAATACGCTGAATCTTTCTGGTAAATCCATTTTCAAGAGTGCCCATTCCGTGGCTTCTCTTCCTTCTGCGTGGGATATGGAGGTATAGAGTGCGGTCATGTCAATCGTGCAAAGTGTCCAATTATCTTGAAAAAAAGGTGCAATAGTTTCCAATTTACGTAAGAAATCAGTGGTATCTTTTGTGTATGTGCACCAGCCTTGTACAAAAATTTTGAAAAAAAGGTCCAAAAATCTTCCCAAAGGATCAAAGATTGAACTGCAGCCTGAAACAATGGGACGGAATGGAGGGTCTGTAGGATGTTTATGTATCTTCGGTATCATGTAGATCTTGGGTCTTCTTGGATTATGTGTGGTGAGATAAGATTTCAATTGTGAATGAATCGTGCCATTTTCTTCTGCATGATACAAAATTTCTTGAAGTATTCTCTGTAAGGTATTTGTTCGATCCTTATCCAATGGGAGATATGTGGAAATATCCATGACATGATCATTAACTTTTTTAGTGTAATAGGACGTGTCCATGACAACGAGAGCGCCACCTTTAACCGCTGGTTTCAATGTTAGTCCTTTGTTGTTGGCTATTGAAAGAACAGTGCGTTTCTCGTGTTCCGTTAAGTTACTGATTTTAGGTTTTCCATAGTTCAATCTTGAACAATCATGTTTTACTATATTTTCAAAGGTATCCAAAATTTTGTGTGAGACAGGAGCCTGATAATTGCTTTTGGGTCTGAATTTATTTGCGGAATCATCTTCAGTTTCTGGGAGTTGCATGATATTCGTAAAGTAATGGCGTAAACGAAGTTTTCTCATAAATTTGAAAATTGCAATGTCTGTGTCTAATCTTGTGGTCCTAGTGGTAGGTACAAATGACATGCCTTTATTTAATGTCCTTATCTGTTGTTTGGTTAAAACTGTAGATGAAATGTTAACGATTAAACCCGCCTTGTCCTCTCCTGGTTTTTGGACGGTTCCTGTTGGTAACAATGGACTTGTTAATGGTGGTTGTCCGTGATCCGGGGCTTGGGACAAAAAAGGAGCGTTGGAAGTTGAGGGAATCTGTAGATCATCTGATATTATGGGTGTGGTTGTTGGTCCTGTAGATGTTTGTGAAAATTTAGAAACTGCTGGATGGTTTATTGATGTATCCAGGTATGTGTCCACACTTTCTTCCGAAGAAGTGTTCGGTTTTTTATTGTCAAAACGTCTTCTTGCATACATTTCTGCCCATGTATAAACGTCATTTAGTTTGTAGTCTATAGTGTCACTGCGATATTTCCTGATTTTTCCTTCCTGTAATTCCTGGCTATACCGATCCAATTTTGGTTGAGTTCTTCAAGGGTGGCTGTCCAAGTTTCAGTTACCATTCTCTTCTCCAATTCATTTTTTAAATTGAAGATTTCTTCATCTAGTTCTCTAATAGTTCTTGATAGTTCCTCTATGATCAGTAATATTGAATCAAGCGAACATTTATTTAAAATAGAGAACCATTTATCCATGAACTTTGGATTGAGATGGAATCTAAACAGCATCGGACGAATGGATAAACGTAAACCTCGAGGTATTCGCTTAGCTCTGTGATATTGTACTGGAGTTGATGCGTGGAGTCTCTGATTGAGTTGCCTACGTGTCAAATATTCTAGTTGTTTAAGTTGTTGGACAGTGGATCCTCCATGTGTGTCTGTTAGTTTCACCTCCTGTATTAAAGCATATATATCTGATGCTTGTTCGTTAGTATAAGCAAGAGTTGATGCTCTATTATCAGTAATATTTGTTATAGTATCAAACGATGACATTTTGAAAAACAATTAGAAAAAATATATGTTGATAATCAATCGGTGCTGCCTCCTTGTGTCAAGACAATAGTGATAACTCGTATTAAAAATGGAGGTGCACTCTATTATTCTTCTGTATTATAGTATAGAACAGCTAATCTAAGGATGCTACACTACCGTGGTGTGTTGACAACACACGTTGCTTAAACAGTGTAGAATACAGGAAAGAACCTGAATGTAGTGCGCACTGTTCCTAATGAACAAAGGTTCTAAAACTTCTTTTGACTTATGCTGTGTAATACAACAATTATACCATCAAAATAAGGTTTTTGTTCAATGGGTTTGTTATTAAACCATTTCTCAAATTAACATCAATTCAAATATAATCAAATAAACATGATAGATACTCAAACATTTAAACATTTAAGTTTTCATTGAATAACTGCATTTTATACATTCCAAATAATTTCCAAAAGAATTATAGTACAATTCAAAGTTTGAAATCACATTGAATATTTCGCTCAATACAAGATTCTTGAGAAGCCCCGTGGTTCTTAGAAATCCCAATGCATTTCGGGACTCGATGGTCCCTTCTTCAGGGGCGAGCTTCTGTAAGCAAAACATATTTACACCATGTTTAACTGGCAATGTAATTTTTGAAAATTCATATATCTTTAGAGAAAGGAGGAAAAACCATTGTCCAAGAATATCATGCTCGTGGAAAAAAGAGGGTAGTATTAGAGGTGCTAGAATTTAAGTGTAAATCGAGATGTTGCCCAAACGATACCGGAAATATAAACATGCTGTGTCAGAGACTTTAAGATCTGGTAGTCGCTATGGTGTGTTATAGAAGAAACCCAAAAAATAAAATCCCAAGTGGTTGTTGGTGAATGTATGTACCTGCAAAATATCAGTGTAGCCTCCGTTATTTGAGGCTGCGATGAGTAATTCAAAACAAGAAAGAGACCTGTATAAAAGGAAATGGGGATACAAAGACTGAACCTGGTGGACGACCTGTTGACATTATCTAAATAATGATTACCTCTATTAACACCGTGAAACGAATGTATACAAGTATGCGCACTCACCGGAATTACCGGTTGATGCTGGTATACCGAGATATTGTTGAAACGAGTATATTTTTAGAGGAGTGCCGGTTGTTGGATAAATTTGTCGAATCTGTTGAATGAAAAGGAATAATGCTTAGTAGTGAGCTTGTTGGTTTAATGCCAACTAAAAAAAGGAAAAAAGTGGAGAGTGTACCAAAAAAGTTCTTACCGTTGAAATTGGTTTTGTGGAATATCTCACGAAATAGCGGTCTTCAGAATAACGCTGTCAGACCGAGCAAGCGATACAAACATGTCCATCCGCGTTCTTAAAAACTAGAAACAGGACTGACGAAATGAACGTAGTTACGCACGATAACTGCTAAGGATTATGGGCAATGTATTTCGAGTTGAAGCACAAAAAGTGACGTAGTGATGGCGCAGGGGGCTTGTAAATCTGCCCCATATTTTATAGCATTTTAAGTATATTAATAGAGTATACTACACACCAGCCCAATCACATTGTTATGGCTTGCGTGAAAGAGCAGAATGCCCGTGCTGCGGTTCGGCAAAGGCAGGCTCTGCACACCTCACCTGGTATTGTCCCGGTGTACAGGAATTTTGGCGAACTGTGTTTGGGGAACTCGAGTCTATTGTTGGGGTGATGCTGGACCCGTCCCCACTTTTGCTGCTGCCGGGGTACAACAAGGAAGTGCAGATCAGTGTTGGGCGACTGGTGGCTATTGGCTGACTGCTGGCACGACGTCGGGTGGCCATACGCTGGGCCCGTGGCCCGTTACCAGCGTTAAGAGACTGGAATGCAGATGTGGTTTGTCGCAAAATGAAGTCTGACACCTATCGGGAGCTCCTCCCACTACGGAGCCATCCCAGGGACATTTGGGGGCCTTCTCAGGCCTCATTGGCAGGGCGCAGGAAGCGGAGACGGAGCGGGGTGCTGCCGAGGAGATCACAGATGGCGACGATTGAGCACATTTGGGTTACTCCTCCCTGATGGGTACTGTGACCCGGGACCCCCCATATGCCTTTATATATATAAATGTACACCTGTACTTGTTGGAAACCCTTTGTTGCTTTATGATTGGGTCTCCAGAGGGTGGCGCTAGGAACTTGGGCAGAGTATTGTTGTTTATGGGGTTATGTCATTTTCTATAAAGAAGTATTCATAGATTGAGCTTTGGTTGCCCTGACTGAAAATGGTGCTGTCGTAGCTTTGTTCCTGGATGATGTATCATTGAATTTGCATCCATACCTACAGCTATATGTCACACTGTTTCACATGCTCGAAGTCAAATTTATAAATATAAATTTATTTATTTTAAATGGTAAATTGCTGTGTTTTGTTTAGTTCAAAACGTTAATGTTGTCATTGAGAAATTCACCTAACTATAACTTTACTTTAACCGTAGGTTTTTTTCAGTGAATATATATATTCCACCTTCCGTCTCTCAAACAATCCTCATGCATATATATACATATATGAATCATAATGTGAAAATGTATTTCCCAGAAATGCATTTCAATATTATATTTTTGTTTCTCTGTTATTTGAATTCGAGTGATGTGGTTTCCTTCCCTGGCATTTCAGTTTCCACTGAAGCCGTTTCTGTGGCGCGTGGTCTGTCTGCAGGGGATCCCTGGCAGTACCCTCTGGACATCTGGTAGTTATTACTGCGCCCGCAGGCTCTGCAGTTCGTGTTGCCTTCTTTGGAGACGGTCCCATTCCTTGGACATGAGCCCCACTACATGACGTGTGTGAGGATCACAGTAAATGCGCCCCGGTGCCACTGCTCCTGCTGCACTATTGATAGCTCTGCTTCTCGCTGAGTGTGGTTCCCCTATCACTGCTTTATGAAAATCTCCTGAAGTTGGAGACGTTTCTGAGGCTTTCTTTCAATCCTTTGGAAGATCTCGGTGGTGTAAGTTCTCCTGAAGTCTACATGGTGCGTTGTTAAGGGATATGTTTTGTTTTAAACAGAAAAGGATAGATTTACCTTCATGGTGAGTCAGCAATGTCCAATTCTTCAGTCTCTCTGATTCTGACCCAGGTGGTACCATGCCATCTCCTGAGGGCATCTCAAAACTAAATCCCAAGTTGTGTCGCCCGTCACTGCGCAGGCATGCCCGGGCTCTCTCCATCCTCCGCGGACAGCCACTACTAGCTAGCCATCCAACCAGTGTCTGTTACCTGAGGGGCTGCAGGGAGGGTTCGGGTGTGTGCCTACAGAGTAGAGGTAAACACGGTCTCCACAGCTATCACCGCCATCCTCCTGCATCCTCACTCAACTACTCCAACGAGGGTGTTCACTCACCAAGAAGAACTGAACAAAGAGCAAAGTAGAAAAGCATCAGTAACCAAGAATTACCCAGGCAAAGACAGGTTCTGAGGACTTCAAGGTCAAAATGTGTCTGTTTGTCCGGCGTAGAGCCAACAAAAGGCGTGTGAGGTTGACCAAGTGGCTGCATTTCAGATATTTCCGATGAGCACCACAGACACTGCTGTGGTTCAGCTGAACCCTGCATGGACATCAGACAAGGGAGCTACCTATGCGTAGTGCGGTAATGCCGAACCCTGCATGGACATCAGACATGGGAGCATACCTATGCGGAGTGCGGTAATGCCATACCATGCATGGACATCAGACAAGGGAGCTACCTATGCGGAGTGCGGTAATGCCAAACCCTGCATGGATATCAGACATGGGAGCATACCTATGCAGAGTGCGGTAATGCCAAACCCTGCATGGACATCAGACAAGGGAGCATACCTATGTAGAGTGCGGTAATGCCAAACCCTGCATGGACATCAGACAAGGGAGCATACCTATGCAGAGTGCGGTAATGCCGAACCCTGCATGGACATCAGACAAGGGAGCATACCTATGCGGAGTGCGGTAATGCCGAACCCTGCATGGACATCAGACAAGGGAGCAAACCTATGCGGAGTGCGGTAATGCCGAACCCTGCAGGGACATCAGGCAAGGGAGCATACCTATGCGGAGTGCGGTAATGCCGAACCCTGCATGGACATCAGACAAGGGAGCTACTTATGCATAGTGCGGTAATGCCGAACCCTGCATGGACATCAGACAAGGGAGCATACCTATGCGGAGTGTGGAAATGCCGAACCCTGCATGGACATCAGACAAGGGAGCATACCTATGCGGAGTGCGGTAATGCCAAACCCTGCAGGGACATCAGGCAAGGGAGCATACCTATGCGGAGTGCGGTAATGCCGAACCCTGCATGGACATCAGGCAAGGGAGCATATCTATGCGGAATGGAGTAATGCCGAACCCTGCATGGACATCAGACAAGGGAGCATACCTATGCGGAGTGCGGTAATGCCGAACCCTGCATGGACATCAGGCAAGGGAGCATATCTATGCGGAGTGCGGTAATGCTGAACCCTGCATGGACATCAGACAAGGGAGCTACCTATGCGTAGTGCGGTAATGCCGAACCCTGCATGGACATCAGACAAGGGAGCTACCTATGCGTAGTGCTGTAATGCTGAACCCTGCATGGACATCAGGCAAGTGAGCATACCTATGCGGAGTGTGGTAATGCTGAACCCTGCATGGACATCAGGCAAGGGAGCATACCTATGCAGAGTACAGTAATGCCGAACCCTGCATGGACATCAGACAAGGGAGCATACCTATGCGGAGTACGGTAATACCGAACCCTGCATGGACATCAGACAAGGGAGCATACCTATGCGGTTTGTGGAAATGCTGAACCCTGCATGGACATCAGACAAGTGAGCATACCTATGCCAAGTGCGGTAATGCCGAACCCTGCATGGACATCAGACAAGTGAGCATACCTATGCGAAGTGCGGTAATGCCGAACCCTGCATGGACATCAGGCAAGGGAGCATACCTATGCGGAGTGCGGTAATGCCGAACCCTGCATGGACATCAGACAAGGGAGCATACCTATGCGGAGTGCAGTAATGCCGAACCCTGCATGGACATCAGACAAGGGAGCATACCTATGTGGAGTGTGGAAATGCCGAACCCGGCATGGACATCAGACAACTGAGCATACCTATGCGAACTGCGGTAATGCCGAACCCTGCATGGACATCAGGCAAGGGAGCATACCTATGCGGAGTGCGGTAATGCCGAACCCTGCATGGACATCAGACAAGGGAGCATACCTATGCGGAGTGCGGTAATGCCGAACCCTGCATGGACATCAGACAAGGGAGCATACCTATGCGGTTTGTGGAAATGCCGAACCCTGTATGGACATCAGACAAGTGAGCATACCTATGCGAAGTGCGGTAATGCCGAACCCTGCATGGACATCAGACAAGTGAGCATACCTATGCGAAGTGCGGTAATGCCAAACCCTGCATGGACATCAGGCAAGGGAGCATACCTATGCGGAGTGCGGTAATGCCAAACCCTGCATGGACATCAGACAAGGGAGCATACCTATGCGGAGTGCGGTAATGCTGAACCCTGCATGGACATCAGACAAGGGAGCATACCTATGCGGTTTGTGGAAATGCCGAACCCTGCATGGACATCAGACAAGTGAGCATACCTATTTGAAGTGCGGTAATGCCGAACCCTGCATGGACATCAGACAAGTGAGCATACCTATGCGAAGTGCGGTAATGCCGAACCCTGCATGGACATCAGACAAGTGAGCATACCTATGCGAAGTGCGGTAATGCCAAACCCTGCATGGACATCAGGCAAGGGAGCATACCTATGCGGAGTGCGGTAATGCCAAACCCTGCATGGACATCAGACAAGGGAGCATACCTATGCGGAGTGCGGTAATGCTGAACCCTGCATGGACATCAGACAAGGGAGCATACCTATGCGGTTTGTGGAAATGCCGAACCCTGCATGGACATCAGACAAGTGAGCATACCTATTTGAAGTGCGGTAATGCCGAACCCTGCATGGACATCAGACAAGTGAGCATACCTATGCGAAGTGCGGTAATGCCGAACCCTGCATGGACATCAGGCAAGGGAGCATACATATGCGGAGTGCAGTAATGTCAGATTACAGGAGAGCTGTCTTACTATCAAGGCTTTGAGGACGGATGTGGATCAGAGGCGCATCTAGAACCAAATTTCGGGGGGGGGGGCTAATAAAAATTTCGGAGTGGGGCTAATTCTTCCAGCAATACATAGAATGGAGATGCAGGGGCTCTAAGGAGGGGTGAAAAAACGACAAAGCCTCATTAACAAGTAAATGGTCTTTTAAAGACCAGTGAAGGTGTGGCTGCGATATGACGGACGCCAGACCAGCCAGCCCACAGCAGCTTTAAAACTGTCTGGGTGTGTGCTCAGGAAGCTGTCTCAGCCGGGGTTGACACACAGGACGGGGATGGGGCTGAAGCTCTTTCAGCCCAATGGGCGTTGCACGCCTGATGCGGACCCTGGTTAACAAACAGGTGGTCGATAAAAAAACAAAACCTTGTTTTGTTCAAATATAAGAAAAGGTGGCTCTGCATTTCTGTCCGGTTCAGGTGCTCCTCAGAAAAAAGGTGGCGAGACAATTTTCTTCATTGAGGCGTAATTCAGTTGACACCTTTGGGATGAAATTTGAGTGAGTATGAAGGAGTGCCAGGTTCCAATGGAAGACTGCAGATGGTTCCTGGAAGAGGGACCAGCAGGAAGTTCTTTCATGCATACTGGATCCGGTGGACGATGCCCTTCCTTGAGAGGCCTGGCGAGAGGATGGATCATTTAGAAGCCTCCGTCCACGATCTGATTTGATATTCAACAGGACGCCGTTGGCGATGCACTTCCTTGAGAGGCCTGGCGAGAGGATGGATCATTTAGAAGGCTCCGGCCACAATCTGATTTGATATTCAACAGGATGCCGTTGGCGATGCACTTCCTTGAGAGGCCTGGCGAGAGGATGGATCATTTAGAAGGCTCCGTCCATGATCTGATTTGATATTCAACAGGATGCCGTTGGCGATGCCCTGCCTTGAGAGGCCTGGTGGGAGGATGGATCATTTAGAAGGCTCCGTCCACGATCTTATTTGATATTCAATGGGTATCGTCTGCTTGAAACAGGGAGGCGTGCTCTCAGCGATCATGCAGAGGGTGCAAATTTCCCCTATCGGACTACTGGGGGGCTTATGGTACCCTAGTCAATAGCTTTTATGTTATATGGAGATGCCCAAAATATACGCCTTGAAGGTCCTACCAGTAGGATCCATTATAAGGCTAGTCCAAACATGGCCCTTTTTGGAGAAATTATTAAATTGTTTGTGACCTGTACAGTACAAACAGCATTTTGTAAAACTTTTGTACTCTGTATCCCACCAAGACAACAACCAGGCTAAGGGCTTGATTTAGATCTCGGCGGGCGGGTTACTCTGTCTCAACAGTGACGGATATCCCGCCCGCTGAAATATAAATCCCATAGGATATAAACCAGGCCTTTGACCTCCTGCACAAGGACCTTAAAACTTTCCTATTCAAAAGACACTTAGATTAAGATCTATCTAGAACTGCACATTTGTACCCTCTGCTGAATCGACCCCCCAGCTTGTTCCCTCTCCCGCTTAACTAACCCTTCACCCCAATACCCTATACCTTCCGCATAAGTCACCCATCTATCTCAGCCCAGCCCCCATCCTCAGCTCTGTGATGCCACTAGCGTTACATGTATAGTTCAAATATTCCATGCATGGTTTTAAAAACGGCAAATCGCACCAATGCCTCGAAGTGCAGCTCTGCTACATAAAAATGCCAAATAAATGAGTAGATAAGTCTCAATTCTATCACACGAAATAAAAAAATTACTGCCTATATAAACTGATTAATACCATGAATCGGTAACGCTGGGCCGAAACAAAGTTCCCATGCATGGGTCTTTATATGCAATGTAAAAAGAAATCCGGTAGCAAAGACAAGGGTGACTTGAAGATGATAATACATGTAGTTAAATCACCGTATGATGCATCAGACACGGAGCACATCGCCTCCTGTGTTGCTGTTTCTTCCCTCTCCGGCCCTGCATCCGTTTATAGATTGACAGTGACTTGAAGCCAGCCCAACAGCCCCCCCCCCCCCATCCTTTTCACATCTACTTAAGAGGTAACCGAGTGCACTGAGCGGGTGCAGGGCACTTTGCCTTAGAAAGAGGCTGTAAGCGGTGCCGCCTGAGTCAGGGCGAGGAAGCGGAAGATGTGGGGATGGCATTTGTTGACAGCCAATCACAGGGCTCGCAGGACTAATGTCGGTACTCCAATAATTACACCGTGTGCTTGAGAAGACATGTAATTTGGTGTACTTTGTATCCTTCTAAGAACACATGCCCTCAGTTGGAGCGGCGCTTTGTGAGTCCTGGGGGCTGCGGCGCTGACGCAGCGCTGCACTTAGTACTAATAAAAGTCTCTAATTAAAAAAAGAAATAACCAGGGCTGAAGAGGCCCCCGAAGAGGGGCAGGACTCTCAACCCACATGTTGCATCTGTCCTGCCGGGTATTGTCAGCACAGTGTGTCGTTTGCTGCCCTGCACCGTGTAGCTGATGCTCCAACCCTCCGCCACCAGGCTCACCCCTACCTCGTCACACTGCGCGAATACTCAGGTACCTTGACTCATGCCCTGTGACCTTGACTCATGCCCTGTGACCTTGACTCATGCCCTGTGTGGTGAAGTGGGCTTCTTGCTCAGCAAGACCACCATCATCTCAGCACCGTGGGCTTCCAAACCCCCCGTGCCACCGTCTTCCTCTCGCCAGATGGTTCTCCTCCGCCATCTTACTTCTTGGTGGATCTTCTCCAGGCGCTAGAGGTATCAACCACAAACGTAGCGCTAACAGACGCTAAATCACACACAGGCACCAGACAACAAGAGCTCCTCTTCCACCAACGTCTCTCGGACCATGCCGTGGACAACACGTATCCCAACCAACCAACCAACACACAGCAGATGACTGGACCCCACCCTCACCCCAACACCGCTCTCAAGCTCTTCACTGACCTCCGACCCCTCTCCTTCCAGCCTAGCACCAATGCACATGCCAGCCACTGCGCAGCGACCTGCACCTGTCAATCAAGCGCAGATGCTGCCCGCTTTCACTAGCCACGGGTTATGGGCTAGTAAGTTTGGGCTGCCCTCTATTTTCGCCTGCCTTTTCTTCTTCTTGCGCACCAGCCTCTGAGCTTCATCTTCAGGTCCTAAAATGGCGACCAAACTTCTTTCTTTCTCTCACCTCCACCTCCCCACCCACAGACCACTCCACTGCTAACCCCACTTCTACAGTACCCACCCACACACCCTCATGTTACGGAGCCCTCGTTCATCGCAGCCCAACGCTGCAATCAGAAAGGAATAAAGATAACTATTGTAGCTTTTCTGCCACAACCCACTCCTGGGAGCCAGCTTTCACTCTGTTTTCGTCACGTTGACATGGAGGACACAAGGCAGCGTACGTTAGTTTATGCTGAATACGCTACTTACATCCTCTGGGCTTCTCATGTGTGGCGCATGCGCACTCGCTCTTGGCGAGCACGCTTGCGACTGCATATGGAAAAGGGAACGCCAAACCTCTTGCAGGCACTTGAGAGGGTTTAACAGACAAGGAAGTGTGCCGTCTTCTTTGTCCAACACCACCCCTTTCTCTTCCACCCTACCTGGCACCACAGTGGTGGACAGCAGGAGACTGGAGTCTAAACCGCGCTTTGACCATCACCTGTAGGTCCCTTAGTTCAACCACTAGCCTCCCTTCTTGATACCACCATACATGGCCACCTAGCAACGGCCAACAGAGTACCTGCTTCCGGGGTGCACAGATGCCATCGTTATGGCTGCATTCCTGCCATAAGACGCTTACCCTTGGTTACAGGCGACAGTCCCTGGCACTCTCGGGTCCCAGGTGCCCCCGCCCCAGGCAGACATGACCAGTCACCCCCATGTATAGACATGGAATGCTCCCAACCTATCCTAGGATGCTTCCTGGCCAGGCAGCTTCCAGCACGTGCTTCTGCGTCTGACCTTATGCAGTGCCGAAGCCCTGGCGCATTGACTCCGGTGCACTGTACCTGACTCCCCAATGCCTAGCTGTCAATGCCAAGCAGAATCAGCCGACCACGGCAGGTCCCCATTGGTCTCGGACCCCTGACCCAAGACCCTCCGGTCTCAGCACCCACCCCATAGTCGGACCCCCTCAGTCCATGAGTGGAGGGGCCAGGCTGGCACCCACCAAGCAGGGCAAGGGGATGCGAGCGAGGGTACTCTGTCTGGTTTCGCAAAATGTGCACTGATATGTATCTTGAGATGATGGGCGGGAACGATTACTGGGACTTTCTATGCAAAAAAAACTCAAAAAGGGTCACCAGAAATACGTCACCGAATTTGGAAGGCACCTAGGAGGTCCTGGCATCATCCGTTGCCTTTTCCAGATTTTGTGAATTTGGGTCCAGCTATATTTTGCGAAAAACACAAAACTGTATTTCTTTAGTGTACTTGCACAATTTACGTTTTGTTCAGTTACACTGCTTGTAAATATCTGGAAAATTCAAAAAAGGGAAACGTCCTCTGATTGGCTTAATGTTCCTAATGTTTGCAAATATTGTTTAAAAACATGAAATGTTCCTGAGGGCAGCCATCTTGTTTCCCCTACAATTGATTCCAAACTTGAAGATGTTCACAGGCAAAGCAGAGGAAAATAGTAAATATTTTGCCCTCAGATCTACTGGTTACAGTCTACAAACACGTTTGGGGGTGGCGAAGGAGTGAAAATTACTCTTTCTTTTGAGAACCTGCCTTTTGTTTGCAAAACATCGTGAAGGAGAAAAGAAACGACCCTGATCTGCCCCAGGCCACAGGAGACCTACTGCTGAATTATGCAGAAGGGGGCGGGCACTTATGCAACGACACTCCCAAGCGGCCGTTGTGTCAGGGTGTGTTATAAGTGTAAACGAGGATTTACCCCCATCCCTCCTGTTTGCCAAGGACTGGGGGGAGGGGCGGGGGGGGGGGGGGTGGCATAGTTAAGCAGCACCTGGCGTAGCTTACGAGAAACAAGAAACTGCCCCCACATAATTCAAGCAAATAAACTACACATGAACACAGAATGTGTAGTTACACGTGGCTCTTGCTACCAAGTCCCCAGCTTCCTGCTGCAAAGGGCCCGCATCACAAGTGGCTTCGAGGAACCACTGACTAGAGGAAACATGCTTTATGGGGCCCCAAGACACTCAAAGCAGGCCCTATAGAGTGCTGAAAAATAGCCCTTTGCCTGCCCAGCATGTTATGCCCCTCGCAGCCAAAGCACACCTGGAGTTTACCTGCAAACACATTTGGAGCATTCAATGCCACCAAGCAAACATCTGCCCCAAACATCTGGCTCCACGCGCTGTGTAACAAGCGGCAGTACACAGCACGGTGTACTGTGGACTCCACATCTGGAAGGGGAAGCTGCCACTGGCCATGCCACAGTGTGCACCTCGTGGCGCGCTCATCACCACAGCGCTTGTCACACTGGTAGAAGCTCCAGTCAATCATGCTGGACTCCTGAGGCAACAACACCAGTCAGGCACCCTGGAGAAGACATGACAACAGCTGGAGGACAGGGAAAAGCAGCGGGCACACAAGCACCTGAACACCAAGGACCACGCGGCGACCAAGCCATGCAACAACACCAGTCATGCACCCTGGAGAAGACATGAGCACAGCTGGAGGACAGGGAACAGCAGCGGGCACACAAGCACCTGAACACCAAGGACCACGCGGCGACCAAGCCATGCAGCAACACCAGTCATGCACCCTGGAGAACACATGAGCACAGCTGGAGGACAGGGAATAGCAGTGGGCACATAAGCACCTGAACACCAAGGACCACACGGCGACCAAGCCATGCAACAACACCAGTCAGGCACCCTGGAGAAGACATGACCACAGCTTGACGACAGGGAAAGGCAGCGGGCACATCAGCACCTGAACACCAAGGACCACACGGCGACCAAGCCATGCAACAACACCAGTCAGGCACCCTGGAGAAGACATGACCACAGCTGGAGGACAGGGAATAGCAGCAGGCACACAAGCACCTGAACATCAAGGACCATGCGGCGACCAAGCCATGCAGCAACACCAGTCATGCACCCTGGGGAAGACATGACCACAGCTGGAGGACAGGGAATAGCAGCAGGCACACAAGCACCTGAACACCAAGGACCACGCGACGACCAAGCCTTGCAGCAACACCAGTCATGCACCCTGGAGAAAACATGACCACAGCTGGAGGACAGGGAACAGCAGTGAGCCCACAAGCACCTGAACACCAAGGACCATGCGGCGACCAAGCCATGCAGCAACACCAGTCATGCACCCTGGGGAAGACATGACCACAGCTGAAGGACAGGGAATAGCAGCGGGCACACAAGCACCTGAACACCAAGGACCACGCGACGACCAAGCCTTGCAGCAACACCAGTCATGCACCCTGGAGAAAACATGACCACAGCTGGAGGACAGGGAACAGCAGCGGGCACACAAGCACCTGAACACCAAGGACCATGCGGCGACCAAGCCATGCAGCAACACCAGTCATGCACCCTGGAGAAAACATGACCACAGCTGGAGGACAGGGAATAGCAGCGGGCACACAAGCACCTGAACACCAAGGACCACGCGGCGACCAAGCCATGCAACAACACCAGTCAGGCACCCTGGAGAAGACATGATCACAGCTGGAGGACAGGGAATAGCAGCGGGCACACAAGCACCTGAACACCAAGGACCACGCGGCGACCAAGCCATGCAGCAACACCAGTCATGCACCCTGGAGAAGACATGACCACAGCTGGAGGACAGGGAACAGCAGCGGGCACACAAGCACCTGAACACTAAGGACCACGCGACAACCAAGCATTGCAGCAACACCAGTCATGCACCCCGGGGAAGACATGACCACAGCTGGAGGACAGGGAAAAGCAGCGAGCACACAAGCACCTGAACACCAAGGACCATGCGGCAACCAAGCCATGCAGCAACACCAGTCATGCACCCTGGAGAAGACATGACCACAGCTGGAGGACAGGGCACAGCAGTGAGCCCACAAGCACCTGAACACTAAGGACCACGCGGCGACCAAGCCATGCAGCAACGCCAGTCATGCACCCTGAAGAGACATGACCACAGCTGGAGGACAGGGAAAGGCAGCGAGCACACAAGCACCTGAACACCAAGGACCATGCGGCAATCAAGCCATGCAGCAACACCAGTCATGCACCCTGGAGAAGACATAACCACAGCTGGAGGACAGGGAATAGCAGCGGGCACACAAGCACCTGAACACCAAGGGCCACACGGCGACCAAGCCATGCAACAACACCAGTCAGGCACCCTGGAGAAGACATGAGCACAGCTGGAGGACAGAGAATAGCAGCGGGCACACAAGCACCTGAACACCAAGGACCACGCGGCGACCAAGCCATGCGGCAACACCAGTCATGCACCTTGGAGAGCCATGACCACAGCTGGAGGACAGGGAACAGCAGTGAGCCCACAAGCACCTGAACACCAAGGACCATGCGGCGACCAAGCCATGCAGCAACACCAGTCATGCACCCTGGAGAAGACATGACCACAGCCGGAGGACAGGGAATAGCAGCGGGCACACAAGCACCTGAACACCAAGGACCATGCGGCGACCAAGCCATGCAGCAACACCAGTCATGCACCCTGGGGAAGACATGACCACAGCCGGAGGACAGGGAATAGCAGTGAGCCCACAAGCACCTGAACACCAAGGACCACACGGCGACCAAGCCATGCAACAACACCAGTCATGCACCCTGGAGAAGACATGAGCACAGCTGGAGGACAGGGAATAGCAGCGGGCACACAAGCACCTGAACACCAAGGACCACGCGGCGACCAAGCCATGCGGCAACACCAGTCATGCACCTTGGAGAGCCATGACCACAGCTGGAGGACAGGGAACAGCAGTGAGCCCACAAGCACCTGAACACCAAGGACCATGCAGCGACCAAGCCATGCAGCAACACCAGTCAGGCACCCTGGGGAAGACATGACCACAGCCGGAGGACAGGGAAAGGCAGGGGACACACATGCACGTGAACACCAAGGACCATGCGGCGACCAAGCCATGCAGCAACACCAGTCATGCACCCTGGGGAAGACATGACCACAGCCGGAGGACAGGGAATAGCAGTGAGCCCACAAGCACCTGAACACCAAGGACCACACGGCGACCAAGCCATGCAACAACACCAGTCATGCACCCTGGAGAAGACATGAGCACAGCTGGAGGACAGGGAAAAGCAGCGAGCACACAAGCACCTGAACACCAAGGACCATGCGGCAACCAAGCCATGCAGCAACACCAGTCATGCACCCTGGAGAAGACATGACCACAGCTGGAGGACAGGGCACAGCAGTGAGCCCACAAGCACCTGAACACTAAGGACCACGCGGCGACCAAGCCATGCAGCAACACCAGTCATGCACCCTGAAGAGACATGACCACAGCTGGAGGACAGGGAAAGGCAGCGAGCACACAAGCACCTGAACACCAAGGACCATGCGGCAATCAAGCCATGCAGCAACACCAGTCATGCACCCTGGAGAAGACATAACCACAGCTGGAGGACAGGGAATAGCAGCGGGCACACAAGCACCTGAACACCAAGGGCCACACGGCGACCAAGCCATGCAACAACACCAGTCAGGCACCCTGGAGAAGACATGAGCACAGCTGGAGGACAGAGAATAGCAGCGGGCACACAAGCACCTGAACACCAAGGACCACGCGGCGACCAAGCCATGCGGCAACACCAGTCATGCACCTTGGAGAGCCATGACCACAGCTGGAGGACAGGGAACAGCAGTGAGCCCACAAGCACCTGAACACCAAGGACCATGCGGCGACCAAGCCATGCAGCAACACCAGTCATGCACCCTGGAGAAGACATGACCACAGCCGGAGGACAGGGAATAGCAGCGGGCACACAAGCACCTGAACACCAAGGACCATGCGGCGACCAAGCCATGCAGCAACACCAGTCATGCACCCTGGGGAAGACATGACCACAGCCGGAGGACAGGGAATAGCAGCGGGCACACAAGCACCTGAACACCAAGGACCACGCGGCGACCAAGCCATGCGGCAACACCAGTCATGCACCTTGGAGAGCCATGACCACAGCTGGAGGACAGGGAACAGCAGTGAGCCCACAAGCACCTGAACACCAAGGACCATGCGGCGACCAAGCCATGCAGCAACACCAGTCATGCACCCTGGAGAAGACATGACCACAGCCGGAGGACAGGGAATAGCAGCGGGCACACAAGCACCTGAACACCAAGGACCATGCGGCGACCAAGCCATGCAGCAACACCAGTCATGCACCCTGGGGAAGACATGACCACAGCCGGAGGACAGGGAATAGCAGTGAGCCCACAAGCACCTGAACACCAAGGACCACACGGCGACCAAGCCATGCAACAACACCAGTCATGCACCCTGGAGAAGACATGACCACAGCCGGAGGACAGGGAATAGCAGCGGGCACACAAGCACCTGAACACCAAGGACCATGCGGCGACCAAGCCATGCAGCAACACCAGTCATGCACCCTGGGGAAGACATGACCACAGCCGGAGGACAGGGAATAGCAGTGAGCCCACAAGCACCTGAACACCAAGGACCACACGGCGACCAAGCCATGCAACAACACCAGTCATGCACCCTGGAGAAGACATGAGCACAGCTGGAGGACAGGGAATAGCAGCGGGCACACAAGCACCTGAACACCAAGGACCACGCGGCGACCAAGCCATGCGGCAACACCAGTCATGCACCTTGGAGAGCCATGACCACAGCTGGAGGACAGGGAACAGCAGTGAGCCCACAAGCACCTGAACACCAAGGACCATGCAGCGACCAAGCCATGCAGCAACACCAGTCAGGCACCCTGGGGAAGACATGACCACAGCCGGAGGACAGGGAAAGGCAGGGGACACACATGCACGTGAACACCAAGGACCATGCGGCGACCAAGCCATGCAGCAACACCAGTCATGCACCCTGGGGAAGACATGACCACAGCCGGAGGACAGGGAATAGCAGTGAGCCCACAAGCACCTGAACACCAAGGACCACACGGCGACCAAGCCATGCAACAACACCAGTCATGCACCCTGGAGAAGACATGAGCACAGCTGGAGGACAGGGAAAAGCAGCGAGCACACAAGCACCTGAACACCAAGGACCATGCGGCAACCAAGCCATGCAGCAACACCAGTCATGCACCCTGGAGAAGACATGACCACAGCTGGAGGACAGGGCACAGCAGTGAGCCCACAAGCACCTGAACACTAAGGACCACGCGGCGACCAAGCCATGCAGCAACACCAGTCATGCACCCTGAAGAGACATGACCACAGCTGGAGGACAGGGAAAGGCAGCGAGCACACAAGCACCTGAACACCAAGGACCATGCGGCAATCAAGCCATGCAGCAACACCAGTCATGCACCCTGGAGAAGACATAACCACAGCTGGAGGACAGGGAATAGCAGCGGGCACACAAGCACCTGAACACCAAGGGCCACACGGCGACCAAGCCATGCAACAACACCAGTCAGGCACCCTGGAGAAGACATGAGCACAGCTGGAGGACAGAGAATAGCAGCGGGCACACAAGCACCTGAACACCAAGGACCACGCGGCGACCAAGCCATGCGGCAACACCAGTCATGCACCTTGGAGAGCCATGACCACAGCTGGAGGACAGGGAACAGCAGTGAGCCCACAAGCACCTGAACACCAAGGACCATGCGGCGACCAAGCCATGCAGCAACACCAGTCATGCACCCTGGAGAAGACATGACCACAGCCGGAGGACAGGGAATAGCAGCGGGCACACAAGCACCTGAACACCAAGGACCATGCGGCGACCAAGCCATGCAGCAACACCAGTCATGCACCCTGGGGAAGACATGACCACAGCCGGAGGACAGGGAATAGCAGCGGGCACACAAGCACCTGAACACCAAGGACCACGCGGCGACCAAGCCATGCGGCAACACCAGTCATGCACCTTGGAGAGCCATGACCACAGCTGGAGGACAGGGAACAGCAGTGAGCCCACAAGCACCTGAACACCAAGGACCATGCGGCGACCAAGCCATGCAGCAACACCAGTCATGCACCCTGGAGAAGACATGACCACAGCCGGAGGACAGGGAATAGCAGCGGGCACACAAGCACCTGAACACCAAGGACCATGCGGCGACCAAGCCATGCAGCAACACCAGTCATGCACCCTGGGGAAGACATGACCACAGCCGGAGGACAGGGAATAGCAGTGAGCCCACAAGCACCTGAACACCAAGGACCACACGGCGACCAAGCCATGCAACAACACCAGTCATGCACCCTGGAGAAGACATGAGCACAGCTGGAGGACAGGGAATAGCAGCGGGCACACAAGCACCTGAACACCAAGGACCACGCGGCGACCAAGCCATGCGGCAACACCAGTCATGCACCTTGGAGAGCCATGACCACAGCTGGAGGACAGGGAATAGCAGCAGGCACACAAGCACCTGAACACCAAGGACCACACGGCGACCAGGCCATGCAGCAACACCAGTCAGGCACCCTGGGGAAGACATGAGCACAGCTGGAGGACAGGGAATAGCAGCGGGCACACAAGCACCTGAACATCAAGGACCATGCGGCAATCAAGCCATGCAGCAACACCAGTCAGGCACCCTGGGGAAGACATGACCACAGCTGGAGGACAGGGAAAGGCAGGGGACACACATGCATGTGAACACCAAGAACCACGCGGCGCCCAAGCCATGCCGGCACAAGTGACAACAAACGCCCACTTGCAGTCAATGCAAGCCACAGCTCACATGTGGTCCTAGAACACAGAAGAACCACAGGCTCTGGAAAAATAACACACGACCCTCAGGACAGTCGGCAAAAGAGTTCCCCTCACAGAGAACAAGCAAGGAAGATCACCTGTTCACAAGAAAGACAGCGCACTCCTCCCAGGTGTGCCTCAAGGCCACTGGTGCCAGCAGACATGTATTCAACACACAATCACTGCAGACCTCACCCACGTGTCATCCGATGCAGCTCAGATGGCACACAGGCCTCCACCCAGAGCTGCCTCTGGCCACTGTTCACCCAGGCGACCACCAACCACTGGAGAAGAGGAGTGGACACACTTGCGGCAGCGGACAACAACCACACCACACACAGAGGTGCCATCTTAAGATGAGTTTCTATCATTTATTGCTAAGTTTATTTAAAACCATTTAAAGAGACGCACGTACGCAAACACTGTTAACAAGTATGCGCACACACAACACAAAAACACACAAAATGAAACACAGGTAAATTCAACTGGCAGCGGACAGTGGCCTAAATCTTACAGACAATGAAAGCAGCATTAACCACAGTCTAAATATGAGCTGATTTATAAAAATAAAAGTCACAACAAACGAGGGCTCCTGCTGCCCCTTCGATAACATTCCCTGCTTCTCCCGGCTGCTAGGCGTCCTGCCAGGGCGGCTTTAGGGCGGTGCGACCGGTGCCACCGCACCGGGTGCTGGCTTCGTGGGGGCGCCGTGTTTGAAAGTTTATTATACTTTTGAAGCACCTGCTGCAGCGTTTCTTTCCCCCCCCCAATTACCAGGCCTCACATAAATGTCAAGATAACTCCAGTGATTAATTATCTTTCTGGAGAGAGATCAGCATTTTGTATAGTTGAGGTTTTGACTTAGGTGAAGTTCGTGCAGAGGGTTAATATGCCTGCTGTAAAGAACGTGTACCAAGTAGATTACAGAGTGCGTATGATGTAAACAGATCAGCAGGTTACTTGCAATTTATAACTTAAAGTCCTAACATAAATAGTGAGCTATTAACTTTCATCCCAGAACTGCATACACACAGCAAAGTATACATTATTAGAACATTGATTAATGTTGGAAAAAGGGTTAATTTGGCTAGAAATCGATTCTTATTATGTATACCAAGAAAACTCCCAACTATGCTGTTTCTTTTTCGACTCTGCGTTTGTGCTTCTCCACACCAGGCACTCTTAAACTATACTGCCTACCAGTATGGATGACATGTGACTCCTACACTTTCAGTCCTTTGGCTTAAGTAACATTTCCTATACACTGATTTACACACGTATGATTGATTGTCTCTGTGTAATGTGTGTGTGATGCAAAGTGCTTGGACACCCTACACTGGTATGAGTGGCGCTATATAACTAATTCAATGCATCTGAGAGAGTGTGGTTATGGAGACCTGGTCACTGTTAAAGGGTGCTAGTGAGAGAATCCGTGGTGGAGGTGGACTTTGGGGGGGGGGGGCGCCAACAAAAATTGTCGCACAGGGCGCCACCGGCACTAAAGCCGGCCTGTCCTGCTTTCACAAACAATGGTGTGATGTGTTGAGCTTCGAGTCCATGAGCCCAGGAGAAGCCCCAGAAGGCTCCTGGTCTGAGCTGATGGGCCCCCGCAGTCACATATATGAGCACTTCCTGATCACACTGCCAGGCACTTCGAAGTGGCACACGTCTGTGCCAGGCTGACACCAGGACATTGTTGCCTGTCGTCCGGGCTTTCTGCCTGCTTTAGGTAGGTTTCTCACCCTAAACCATGAACACTTAATAAGGGGCCATCACAGTGGTCGAGGTGCCTAAAAAGTGTATGGGACCTGAGATCCTGAGTACAATGGGGAGGGGTCAGAGATGTAGCTAAAATAAAAACATATTCTGTAACTATTTTGTTGACACCTTAAGTTAAGTTCAGATGAAACATAATGCACACATCCTAAATGAAAAATAAATGCAAGGTAAATGAATCTGTATGACACGCATTGATCTAGTTAATGCAATCAGTTCGGATTGTCTGGGTGTGTAAACGGACTATTACGGATTTGAATCTTGGTTGGTGCACCGGGGAATTGTGGCATGTGTATTCATAGCGCTAGGAGGTCCCAGCTTGTGACAGAAAGCACTGTGAATATGTTAGCAATTAGTTTAAAAAAATGTATTAAGCACTTTCAGTAGGAGGCTTGCCTACTGAGGATAGAAAACGAGAACATGCATTAGATAGGGTAAACAAACTAGACGAAAAACAAGAGAAATGAAAGAAGCACTAACAGAAAAGACAGAGGGTAAAGGAGGATATACATGCAGAGAAGAAAGACTGAGCGTTGTTCCTCAGGAGCCAAGCACCTGTTCTTGTTAAACCACAATTCCAACGCACTGCTACAAAGTGGTGTCAGAAGTGGGATCATTGGAACCCCAAAAATGGAGGATTTGGTTCAACAGCTTGCAGAAGGATAGAAGAAATGAGGAAAGGGTGTTGGAGAGACATATATAAGGTGCTTTTATGATCATTTTATTGAATCGAATTAAGAAGAATCTGATTTTATTTGATTTGATATACAAGGTCATCGCCACAGGATAAGGATCGACTACAAAAAACCTCGCAGACTTGACCTCACCAAATTGGTCAAGTCACTTTAACTCAAAACTCAATCTTGGGGAAATCGGCAGATGCACTTTTACAATCCAGATGTCGTCTATTGATTCCATCAGTGGTGTTACAGAAATGTGTTCCAGGGAAACACCCAGACTGCTTTACAAACTTTGAGAGAATCGCCAAGCGCCAGTTGCCTCAATGACCGGTGGGGACATTACCTCAGACCTTTGTTAACAGAGGAGAAACAAACTGCATATCAGGCAGCCATTCCTACCGGCAGCAAAGCGCCCGCAGACATTATAAAGGCCATATTGGAGCAAACGGGAATTGATGCAGTCATATGGAATAAGGTTTAGGTAAGAAAGAGGACTTCTTGGAGACACCCTGAGGGCCTCATTTTATAAAATCAAAGACAATACAAATGGTTAAGGCCAGGTTTGTCTAGGGAGAAGGAAATTATAGAAAAAAAGATATGCAGAACAATTCTTAAATATCCTACCATTTGGTATCCAAAGCTGAATTGGGCAACATAGTTAATCACTTTAGCATCAGCCATAGAAATTCACACTCAAGAGGGCAAGAGTAAGACACAGGATCTTTCCCAAGGGTGTGTGATAAGAAATATTTGAAAATCAAAGACCTCTGTTACCCAAGACAGACTTTTCGGGGACCGATAACCACTGTAAATCCCTCTCTTCCTCCCGCATACGTATCCCGCCGTGTTTCGAGTGTGGAGATTGGGGCATATTGCCCAATACAGTCCAAAGTAGAGGGAAGAAGATCCTATGGACACTGGAATAGCACGAACATCAATATATTAAACGGGAGATTCTCCGTACTCCTTTCACTTCCCGGTAAAAGTCGATGGTGTGCCAAGCAATGCCCTGTTGGATACACAGTGTAAACAATTGGTAATCCAAGACCACTTTGTTACGCCCCAACAGATGATACTTGAACAAACCGTTACCATTAAATGCATCCGTGGGGACATGATAGAATACCCTATAGCCAAAGAACGACTACAGTAAGAACCCTACATAGATGCCATAGTCTATTTAGGGGTGGTCTCAAATTTACCAGAGGCATTAATCATAGGTACAGACAACCTTCAGTTTAGTCCTTACTGAAAGAAAGGCTACAGTTGGGCAATGCTTGGCTAACAGAGGCTCACTTTTACAGAGAAGAAATTTCCCCAGGACGGGTAACCATTCCAAATACAAAAAGAGAAAGACGGCAAAAAGAAAGAAAGGCATGGTCAGGGCGACCCCCTATTACAGAATGCCAAGGAAGAGGTTAAAAAGCAAGATAGGAGTTTGAACCGTACTCTTTAAAAAAAAATAGGAAAGGACGCTTGTCACAACCTTGTCGCAACCTTTACAAGTAATGGTACCACAGCCTTTTCTGGAGACCATAATATTCTTGGCTTATACACTTTAATGGGGGGACATTTTGTATTAGAGGAAATAAAGAAAAGTGATGCAAGCCAGTTTTATTAGCCAGGAATGTTTGTGCACAACCATTAAACAGTATTATAGCGAGTGTCCGATATGTCAAAGATTCAAACTCTATACGCCACCTACAGCACCACTCGAAAGCATGCCAGTCACTGACATCCCACTTCAATGTAATGGGATAAGTTAGATCGGCCTGTTAGTACTGTGTGGCAGAGGGCATAAATGCATATTGGCAATATTATACTATGCCGCCTGGGCCAGAGGGAGTTGAGTTAAACTATAACAGAACAGAAATGAGGGAAATGTGAGATGGAGATGTGCTTATATATCCTGAATACACGATTATAATGATGTACTTAAGAAAACTGACAATAAAATCAGACTATGCCACCTCTTACCCCAAGCCATTACTTTGCGACAGGTAGCCTCAACTGGCCTCAGATGTGGCCTCAGCTGTGATTGAAGTCTTCTCGTGAACAGTGTTCCCAAAGAAAATTATAACTGACCAGGGGCCCTGTTATGTTTTCCTGGTTAACATCACAGATTCATGAACAATTAGGAGTGAAGAAGTTGAAGACCTCCGCTTACCATCCTCAGACGGATGGTCTCGTAAAAATAGTGAATAAGAAGGAAGGAACTGGTACGAGATGGTTCCCATAAGAAGCAAAACATAGATGAGTTTGAAGTTTTCCCCATTTAAAGATCTGTTCAGCAAGAAACATGGGACTCTCCTATAAATGACTAGGAACATTTAGAAGGCCCAATCTAATACTAGGAAATCATTACTGGAGTACATCTCCCAGTTAAGGACTTGCATAGGGAAAATGAGGGAGCTAATAAATAATATTTTTTCAGAAGTCCAACAAAAACAGCAACATTATTACAACCAGCATAGTAAACTCTGGTAGTTGAAACCAGGGGACTGGGTACTATTTCTTCACCTCTTTAGCAAGACTAAAATTCTAGCACGGTGGTAAGGGCCCTATAAGGATCTCACATGAATTGGCCAGGTGACCTATCAAGTGGAGGTCTCGGAGAAAAGTCTCTTTAAAAATTGGAAGGTCCATTATCTACACTCAGGTATAAAATATAGTTGAGACAACAACTTTTAAAGTACAAGATCTAGAAGTTGGGTCTAACTTGAGTCAAACAGAGACAAAATACCTTCAACAATTAATAGAACTTTTTGGGAAGATAATTTCAGGAAAAATGGGAAAATACATCTCATAATGCATGCTATATATATGAAACGGGGAAATCGTGAAGCAAAGACCCTACAAAATTCCGGAAATATTGCAGGTGGTCATTCAGGAAGAAGTTTAACAAAGTATTTGATCGAGGAGTATGCAACCTTCAAATAGTCATTGAAACTCCCCTATTGTGTTGGTTCCCAAACCAGGCATCAATTAGGTTCTTTATAATAAATTCCGCATGAGCTACCAAATCTCCAAGTTTGACTTATATCCACTACAGCAGTTAGACAAAATCATAAGAAGTCAAATATATACCTACCATCAACTTTAAAAAGGCGACTGAAAAATGCCCCTAAGACCAGAGGACAAAGAAAAAACAGTTTTTTATACTCCCGACAGGCTCGATCAGTTCACACTCCTGCCATTTGGGCTACATGGTGCCCCAGCCACTTTTCAAAGGCTGATGAATTCCATCTTACAGAAATATCTACTTTATGCTTTAGCATATATGCCTTAGTAGACACATCCAGGCTCGAGTACCGTAACTCCTTATACTTGCGTTGCTTTAACCACCAAATCCAGTGCTTGCAAACGATGGAGAATTCTGTGGCCCGTACTATTCTGCGCCTTTCACGCGCGCTTCCATCTCCTCTCACCTCAAATACCTCCATTACCTGCTTGCATCTAGGCACTGTGTCTTTAAATCATTGTGTCTAGGCTACAAATCTCTACACAAAAATCGTCCCCTCCCACCTCTTTGAGGAAGTCATGCGCTACCAACCTTCACAAGGTCTTTGGTCTTCTTCTCTTAACCTTCTCTTCATCCCTGCATATTTCACAGTCATTCCTGGGGGCGGGCCTTTTCCTACCAGGCACTTACAGGCACATGCATCAACCACAAAACCGGGCTGCATCATCCCAAATGCAAAAATCGCAATTTAAGGAATCTCAAAATAGCGATTCCTTAAATAGCGATTGCATTTAAGGAATCCCTAATTGAGATTCCTTAAATGCAATGCATTAAAGTGAAAAACAATAGCGATTTCGCAACTAGCGGGAGCAAATTACCATGAAGCTGGACTTCATGGTAATTTGCTAAAACTTAGAAAAATGCACTTATTTGCATTTTTCTAAGTTTCATGTTGCGCACACACATGCCCTTAGAGCATGTGTGTATGCAAAATGTGTGCAGAGTTCGAATACATGGTTGCAATAGGGTGTCATTTTGACACCCTTGCACCCTAGAAATTGCGGGAGCAATTTGCGAGTACCTACTGGTACTCGCAAATTGCTCCCGCAATCTCCAATGCATTCCTATGGGCCTGAAGGCCCATAGGAATGAATGGGAAGCCATTCATTAATTGCGACTCGCAATTTGTGAGTCGCAATTAATGAATGTTAAGGAATCGCTATTTTAATAGCGATTCCTACATGCATAGGCTTTTGTGAGTCCTTAATTGCGATTCCTTAATATTCGCAATTAAGGACTCGCAAAAGCTTTTCTTGATGCATGTGCCTGTTAGAGCTTTAAATGTTCTTCCTCTGAACATTAAAGAAACCTCTACTCTCTGCCTCTTCAAAAAGAAACTTAAAACTTGCCTTTCACGTAAGCTGAAACTCTTTTAGCCCCTTCTGACACCACCTTCCTTTCCTCAGAGCACCAGGATGCCTACTTCCTGGGCAACAGTTGCACTTTCAAATAGCAATAACATAACATGCTTACTTTAGCAGCTCTTTCTTCTATCCTAAAAGAGGCCGAATTACAGATCAGTCCCAAAAATGGCAAAATTGCAGCTAATGAGGTCTAATATCTAGGTGCATAATTGGAAAAGGTCACATAAAACCACAAGAGGAAAAAGTACTGGTTATAAAAAGAACTCCCTTTCTCAGATAACAGGATAATCCTTAGGGCTTTGCCGGAAATGTATTTTGGAGTTTTCCCATTTAGCTAACCCCTAACTGACCTGTTTAAAAAACATGAAAGAAGCAATTTTCATTTAAAACACCCTGGACTGTGAGCTTTAAAAGACTATCAATACCTAAAGAACCATACTAGAACAGTAGTTGCTATGGGCCCCTATTACAGTCCCCAGATGTTGTCAGATGCATCATTCAACAAACAGATGCATAAGGATAGGATTAGGGGCAGTCCTATCTCGACAACACCAAATAGGAGAAGACAAGCCAAATTTACACATCAGTAGAAAACTCTGTCAAAGAGAAAGGAATTATTCCACCATTGAAAAGGTATGCCTGGCTATCAAATGGGCTGCTGAAGCCCTGTGGTACTACATGAAAGAAAGGAAATGTATCTTATATAAAGATTACGCTCGACTGACTTCACTAGCCCAACACAAAGGTACCACCAACGTGAGATTTCTAAGGTGGTTTGCGGGCCACCAGCCAATTAAATTCAAGGGAAACCACAGAATAGGCAGAGCCAAGGAAAAAGCGGAGTTTCTCCCAAGATGTCTATCATCGGTACTTCCTGAACAGAAGAACTTAAGGGGAGAGAGCCGTCTCGAGGAGGCCAACTTACCGAGCCAGTCTCCTCGTTTTTTGCTCACCATGCCATTCCAGTTTGGATCCAGCCATATGCAAACCAGTCTTGACCCTGCGCCCAATGGGAACAGTCCAGCCCGAACTGCCCAGCCAGGTCCTCCCTGGACTAGAATCAAGCATCCTAGGACTGGTTTCAGGCTTTCAGCCCTCATCAGCCAGGATAGCTTGACTCCAGTGGCATGGAGAGCATGGGACCCACGCCTGGGCATACCCATCCCCCTCACACTGGGGGTGAGTGTTTGAAAAGTTGCAGCACTCCGTCCATCATCTCCTTGTGTTTGCTTTATTCGCCCTAAGTTGGCAGGGTATGCCCAGCCATGGGCCCCTTGCTCACTTTGTCACTGGATTCAAGCTAGCCCGGCTGATGAGGGCTGTTAGCCCGAAACCGGTCCCAGGATGCTTGTTTCCGGTCCAGGGAAGACATGGCTTGGTAGTTCCGGCTGGACTGTTCCCATGAGGCACAGGGTCAAGACTGATTTGCATATAGCTGTGTCTGAACTGAGGTGGCAAAGTGAGCTAAAGAATGATGATGGATTCAACCCAGATCTGTGACTGGGGGTGAGTGTTTGAAAAGTTTCAGCACTCCGTCCATCATCTCCTTGTGTTTGCTTTATTCGCCCTAAGTTGGTAGGGTATGCCCAGACGTGGGACCATTGCTCACTTTGCCACTGGATTCAAGCTAGCCTGGCTGATGAGGGCTGTTAGCCCGAAACCAGTCCCAGGATGCTTGTTTCCGGTCCAGGGAAGTCATGGCTTGGTAGTTCGGGCTGGACTGTTCCCATGAGGCACAGGGTCAAGACTGATTTCCATATAGCTGTGTCTGAACTGGGGTGGCAAACTGAGCTAAAGAATGATGATGGATTCAACCCAGATCTGTGACTGGGGGTGAGTGTTTGAAAAGTTTCAGCACTCCATCCATCATCTCCTTGTGTTTGCTTTATTCGCCCTAAATTGGCAGGGTATGCCCAGACGTGGGTCCCTTGCTCACTTTGCCACTGGATTCAAGGTAGCCTGGCTGATGAGGGCTGTTAGCCTGAAACCGGTCCCAGGATGCTTGTTTCCGGTCCAGGGAAGACATGGCTTGGTAGTTTGGGCTGGACTGTTCCCATGAGGCACAGGGTCAAGACTGATTTGCATATAGCTGTGTCTGAACTGGGGTGGCAAAGTGAGCTAAAGAATGATGATGGATTCAACCCAGATTTGTGATTGGGGTGAGTGTTTGAAAAGCTTCAGACACTCCGTCCATCATCTCCTTGTGATTGCTTTAGATGGGTTTGCTTTATTCGCCCTAAGTTTGCAGGGGATGCCCAGAAGTGGGTCCCTTGCTCACTTTGCCATTGGATGCAAGCTAGCCTGGCTGATGGGGGCTGTTAGCCCGAAACCGGTCCCAGGATGCTTGTTTCCGGTCCAGGGAAGACACGGCTTGGTAGTTCGGGCTGGACTGTTCCCATGAGGCACAGGGTCAAGACTGATTTCCATATAGCTGTGTCTGAACTGGGGTGGCAAAGTGAGCTAAAGAATGATGATGGATTCAACCCAGATCTGTGACTGGGGGTGAGTGTTTGAAAAGTTTCAGCACTCCATCCATCATCTCCTTGTGTTTGCTTTATTCGCCCTAAATTGGCAGGGTATGCCCAGACGTGGGTCCCTTGCTCACTTTGCCACTGGATTCAAGGTAGCCTGGCTGATGAGGGCTGTTAGCCTGAAACCGGTCCCAGGATGCTTGTTTCCGGTCCAGGGAAGACATGGCTTGGTAGTTTGGGCTGGACTGTTCCCATGAGGCACAGGGTCAAGACTGATTTGCATATAGCTGTGTCTGAACTGGGGTGGCAAAGTGAGCTAAAGAATGATGATGGATTCAACCCAGATTTGTGATTGGGGTGAGTGTTTGAAAAGCTTCAGACACTCCGTCCATCATCTCCTTGTGATTGCTTTAGATGGGTTTGCTTTATTCGCCCTAAGTTTGCAGGGGATGCCCAGAAGTGGGTCCCTTGCTCACTTTGCCATTGGATGCAAGCTAGCCTGGCTGATGGGGGCTGTTAGCCCGAAACCGGTCCCAGGATGCTTGTTTCCGGTCCAGGGAAGACACGGCTTGGTAGTTCGGGCTGGACTGTTCCCATGAGGCACAGGGTCAAGACTGATTTCCATATAGCTGTGTCTGAACTGGGGTGGCAAAGTGAGCTAAAGAATGATGATGGATTCAACCCAGATCTGTGACTGGGGGTGAGTGTTTGAAAAGTTTCAGCACTCCATCCATCATCTCCTTGTGTTTGCTTTATTCGCCCTAAATTGGCAGGGTATGCCCAGACGTGGGTCCCTTGCTCACTTTGCCACTGGATTCAAGGTAGCCTGGCTGATGAGGGCTGTTAGCCTGAAACCGGTCCCAGGATGCTTGTTTCCGGTCCAGGAAAGACATGGCTTGGTAGTTTGGGCTGGACTGTTCCCATGAGGCACAGGGTCAAGACTGATTTGCATATAGCTGTGTCTGAACTGGGGTGGCAAAGTGAGCTAAAGAATGATGATGGATTCGACCCAGATTTGTGATTGGGGTGAGTGTTTGAAAAGCTTCAGACACTCCGTCCATCATCTCCTTGTGATTGCTTTAGATGGGTTTGCTTTATTCGCCCTAAGTTTGCAGGGGATGCCCAGAAGTGGGTCCCTTGCTCACTTTGCCATTGGATGCAAGCTAGCCTGGCTGATGGGGGCTGTTAGCCCGAAACCGGTCCCAGGATGCTTGTTTCCGGTCCAGGGAAGACATGGCTTGGTAGTTTGGGCTGGACTGTTCCCATGAGGCACAGGGTCAAGACTGATTTGCATATAGCTGTGTCTGAACTGGGGTGGCAAAGTGAGCTAATGAATGATGATGGATTCAACCCAGATCTGTGACTGGGGGTGAGTGTTTGTAAAGTTTCAGCACTCCGTCCATCATCTCCTTGTGTTTGCTTTATTCGCCCTAAGTTGGTAGGGTATGCCCAGACGTGAGTCCCTTGCTCACTTTGCCACTGGATTCAAGCTAGCCTGGCTGATGAGGGCTGTTAGCCCGAAACCGGTCCCAGGATGCTTATTTCCGGTCCAGGGAAGACCTGGCTTGGCAGTTTGGGCTGGACCCTTCCCATGAGACACAGGGCCAAGACTGATTTGCATATAGCTGTGTCTGAACTGGGGGGCAAAGTGAGCCAAAGAATGATGATGGATTCAACCCAGATCTGTGACTGGGGGTGAGTGTTTGAAAAGTTTCAACACTCCGTCCAAGACGTGGGTCCCTTGCTCACTTTGCCACTGGATTCAAGCTAGCCTGGCTGATGAGGGCTGTTAGCCCGAAACCGGTCCCAGGATACTTGTTTCTGGTCCAGGGAAGACATGGCTTGGCAGTTCGGGCTGGACTGTTTCCATGACGCACAGGGTCAAGACTGATTTGCATATTGCTGTGTCTGAACTGGGGTGGCAAAGTGGGCTAAAGAATGATGATGGATTCAACCCAGATCTGTGACTGGGGGTGAGTGTTTGAAAACTTTCAGCACTCCGTCCATCCTCTCCTTGTGTTTGCTTTATTCGCCCTAAGTTGGCAGGGTATGCCGAGACGTGGGTCCCTTTCTCACTTTGCCACTGGATTCAAGCTAGCCTGGCTGATGATGGATGTTAGCCCGAAACTGGTCCCAAGATGCTTGTTTCCGGTCCAGGGAAGACCTGGCTTGGCAGTTCAGGCTGGACTGTTTCCATGAGGCACAGGGTCAAGACTGATTTGCATATTGCTGTGTCTGATCTGGGGTGGCGTAGTGAGCTAAAGAGCGATGATGGATTCAACCCAGATCTGTGACTGGGGGTGAGTGTTTGATAAGTTTCAGCACTCAGTCCATCATCTCCTTTAAAATCAGGATAACAGCAAAACAGGCTAAAGGAAAGAATAGCAGAAAGGGAAGAAGGACTAACAAGGAAGGCAGAGAGGAAAGGAGGATGTAGGAATGACGAAGAAAGACTGAGCATTGATCGCCAGGAGAGGAGGACTTCCAAGCCTGCCAAGAGGGAAGAATTCCACATAGAGGAGGAGAAAAGAGGAGAACATTCAGGAGAGCTGTAGGAGTCTTGGAGGACAGTGTGCCGCAATACAAGGTGGCACACCGAGACGAGGATGGAGCACCACAGAGCTGTCCGAAAGACATCTCTGGAACCAGGGATCTCGACCTCTGTGAATAAGATCCCAAGAGCGGGTTTGAGGAATGATTCTATCCAGCTCCCTCCAGTGAGATCCGCTCTCCGTCCATTGTCTTGGGACGGGCCATGACCAATCCAGGGTGTGAGACAGTGAAGGGAATGCGGCTAGACGGAAGCAGAGCATAAGATGCCAAATTCAAGATACCCAAATCCACAATCTGCCTGAAAAGGAGAAGGCGGGGCTCAAGTAAGATTATTGCCTGAAGAGTGTTTTTTTCAGTAAAATGAAGTAAGACAGGAATCTTGTTTTTAAAAATAATTAAATTACATTTTTTTAAATTGCTATTCAACCAACATGCATACAATAGCACACCGCAAACACGGGTGTGGTGACACATCAAGCAAGGCAGTTCGGTAAAGCAATAAAGGCAGAATGGAGGAAGCATATAATATGTAGATGGTACCGCAGTATTCACCGCAGACGGTAAACACTGCGACACAGTCAATAGCATAAAAGGTGTGGTCATGCATGCCCCCACCCATCCGGATCATCCTGCACATCGGCTATAGGCCCACACCATCCCGCTGGTGACGGCTACCCTAACTACAGGATCGTTGCATCATCCAGGTGCTCTGAGGATGTGGCCCTGTCCATCAGAGACTCCCTAGGGGATCCCTACTCCACCACCATACTCCCTGAGATCCAGTATAGGACAAGCCATTAATATCACATCCCCTGCCACCAGTATTGGTACCCTACCTTCAGTATCATAGGAAGGGAGGTGCGGTGGGTGCGGGCCGCCCCGGGTGTTTTAGCATTTGTCACCCCCAGTGGGACGGGTATGCTCAGACGTGGGTCACGTGCTCTCCATGCCACTAGAATCAAGCTATCCTGGCTGAAGAGGGGTGAAACCCTGAAACCGGTCCTAGGATGCTTGTTTCCAGTCAAGGGAGGACCTGGCCTGGCAGTTCGGGCTGGACTGTTCCCATTGGGGCCATTACAAAAAATGGGGTAACCCAATAATGATCAAAAGGACCTGGGTAAGGTATGATACAAAAAACAGTGGTCCTAGACCTTCATTTATAAATCAACCAATGATTTTATGAGCTATCGGCTCATATGACTTAATACATTATTTACAACATAAAAGTGCAACAAACCATAATCTGGGTCACCATGCAGTTTATTTTCATGTCAAATGGTGAAAGTCAGACAATATTATCTACGTTATCGATTAATAGAGAAGGTTGCTCCAGATACCGGGAGAGTCTTTTCTCCTTGGTATTTGACGTGCACCGGCCGCGTCAACTTGACGTCGACGCGGCACCCGGTTTAGAACGTCCACGCGCCGGCCGCCTTTCTCAGTATGCAGTCATACACGGCGGTAGACGGACGCGAATGAAGAGCGTTTCCCAGGTGATTTTAATCCTTGGAGAATATTCATGTAATGTTAGACGCTATCGCGTATTCTGTCCCCTTATTTATAATCGTTTTTTCTCCTTTCAGTTGTAAGTGGATTCTCCATGTATGCGGACCTAATTTAATATTATTGGAGTACACTGACTCGTAGACGTACCGAACCATTGGACATAGATGCCCTAAGGTAAAGAGATCTCTTAATGTATGGATATTACCAGCCTGATACTAAGCACCGGCGGTTTCACTGACTCTTACCACGTTTTATACCTCCCTTGGGGCCTCATGTAGGTACCTCAATACCGGTCGGTAACGGCCGAAAATCGGTAAATATCCCGTTACCGACCGGTATTGAGGCACTTGAGATGTAGGTGGCTGATTTCTGGATTCGGTATTTACCGAATCGGAATTTTAAGAAATCGGTAAAATATCGATTTGGTAAATACCGAATCCAGAAATGCAATGTAGGGGGCACTCAAGTGAGTGCATAATTGGTGTCTGGATTCGTTATTTACCACCAACTACAAGTTGATGGTAAATGACGAATACCTTACAAAAAGCATTTTTGTGCTATTTGTAAAGTGCCATGTGGCAGACATACATGCCCTTAGGGCATGTATGTGCGCCACATGTGCACACATGCACGAATCAGGGGTGCAACAGGGTGTCAATGTGACACCCTGCCACCCATGATAATGCCTCCCCTATTACCGATTCGGTATTTACGGAATCGGTAATAGTAACTGGCTTCCCATTCATTCCTATGGGCCTCCAGGCCCATAGGAATGAATGGGAAGGGATGCATTATTACCGATTCGGTAAATACCAATTCATAAATACCGATAGTTACCGAATCGGTAATAATTACTGATTATTTACCTACATACTATTTACCGATTCATAAATACCGAATCGGTAAAATTCGGTATTTATGAATCGGTAAATAGTATGTTACCTACATGAGGCCCTTAGTCTTCAAGTTACTGCTTTCAAGCACATCCACCAGCGATTTTGGCCTCATTAACCAATTGAATTACGGACTTTAGCCCCTTACTACTGACAAGTAGACCACAATTAACGGTGGGTGAACTAATTATATATATATTTTTAACTATACCACCAGTTTTTAACTTCTAGTGCAACAACCTGATCTCTGGTTTCTCACTCTTTAGGTATGGTACTAGGCCCCATACCCCCTTTCTAGGATGCCCCACCCTGTCCTGATGAAGATCCGAAAGGCCGAGGATCTAATCGCCCTCATGGCCATAAGACGGGTTGAAACGTTGACACCCCTTTAACCAAGCCTGGATTTTTAACTTAACTCCCCACGTGCCACTCTAGAATGGAAGTCTATGTGAATTAAAATTGCAATATATTTGTGATTGTTTTGTGGCCAGGCTCCTAAGGACGCAGATTTACAACCAGTCCCAATTGTTTCTGATATATTAAACTCTTCTATGCCATCTTTTTGAACATCTTCCTTTTCACTACTTCACACTTGAGCACCCTTATTCCTATGCACGTTCCCTCTGGAGCAACCGTCTCTATTAAATCGATAACGTAGATAATATTGTCTGACTTTCACCATTTGACATGAAAATAAAATGCATGGTGACCCAGATTATGGTTTGTTGCACTTTTATGTTGTAAATAATGTATTAAGTCATATGAGCCGATAGCTCATAAAATCATTGGTTGATTTATAAATGAAGGTCTAGGACCACTGTTTTTTGTATCTGACTGTACCCATGAGGCACAGGGTCAAGACTGATTTGCATATGGCTGGGCCCAAACTGGAATGGCATGGTGAGCAAAAAAACTATGGATTTAGGCCCAGATCTCTGTACTGGGGTGAATGTATGACATTGTTCTGCATTCTGTCCATCAAAAGTTCTTTTTGCATTAAACACATTTTTGCCATTTTGTCAAGCTGGGGGTGACAAGAAATGTTCCGCACCGGGTACCACCTGACCTTGCTACGCCACTGCCTACCTTCCCCTCTATCGACCCTCCTCCGGATCGCCTCTCTTTCGCAGTCCGCCCACTTAATCACTTCCTCCCACCACTTGTGGAGATCTGGACCCCCGCCGATTTCCAGCTCATCGTCAGCGGTCTGCGAGCAAGGATGAGCGCCATGTTTGTGAATCGATCCGCAACCTTGCATGGAGCACTGCATCCATGGAGACCCAACGGACACCGCTGGGAGTCAAGAGTCCTCTCCGTAGCACCACGGGTGACCCGCAGGACCATGTCCCAGCAGGGGGCGAGCACGGAGCAAATGCACTAAGATGGAGAACTTGTTATATAATAAAATGTAAAAACCCATTCTTTCTGCCCGCTCTGATCTTGGTGAACCATAATTGCAACCACACAGCACAAAACAACCTGCCGCCGTTTAGAAATGTATTACTGTAGAAGATAGCATGTCAAAAGATGCGCGAAAAGATATGACCTTTAAGCGCTTACAGTGCTGTCAAGAGTTATATTTTTAGTACAACACAATGCAATTGTACCTTTATCTTTTTTTATATTTATTGCCATTGATCGGAGGCATTGCAGAGCTGGTAACAGCACTTTTCAAAAAGAATAACCTTTTGTGACAATGAAGCTTCCAATGATCCTTTCAAATGGAGCCCCTTCTCTTTCCCAGGCAGCCTTTAGATTCGCGGATTAACCAACTGCACACATTTACATTTCTTGCAGGTAGCATAGTGCCCTGCAGCAATCCTTCTTTCTTCGAAGCGCTCTGTCTCTTCTCTCGCGTGACAGTGCAGATGACGGGCCATGTTATCAAGAATGGGCGTAACATTATCGCCGCTTTAGCGGCAGGAAGCTGACGCTAAAGCAGCGATAATGGGCTTGGTGATGTATGCCCTAGAGAATTCCAATAGAAGCCCAGGTTTGATGTCCTTCCCACCAGAACCCGGGCTTCTATTGCAATTCTCTGCGGCATATTATCAAGCCCCTTATCACCACTTTAACAGGCAGTTTTCTGCCGCTAAAGCGGCGATAATGTTACGCCCGTTCTTGATAATATGGCCCACATCTTTCCTTCCAGCCTGAGCAAGCGGAAGTTCGGCATTAATCAATCGGAATCGGTTGCTTTTTTTTCTTTTTTTTTTAAACAAAAGAAACTTGGGAACTGTTCTGGTATCTTAAAAAATGCTTGAGAATGTTGGGGCATATTATCAAGGACGGTGTTAAAATTATCGCCGGTTTAGCGGCAGAAAACTGCCGCTAAAGCGGCGATAATGGGCTTGATAATATGTCCTGGAGAATTCCGATAGGAGCCCATGTTCTGGTGTCAACATGGGCTTCTATTGGAATTCTCCAGGACATATTATCAAGCCCATTATCGCCGCTTTAGCGGCAGTTTTCTGGCGATAATTTTTAACGCCGTCCTTGATAATATGCCCCTTAGTTCCTAGTAGAACCCACTAACTTCGACCTCTGGGTTATCGTCTGACTCTACGAGAAAGCTTTAACCCTTTCCCGCCCGCACTGCGGCTTTCCTACTGCCATGCATCGCTCCCATCACGTTGACTGTCATCTTCAGACATTCTGACTCATTCTATAGAGAATCCCTGTAACAAACAAACAATTTCTGGCTCTTAGATCTCTTCCTCTCATCTTTATCATTTTAAAATCCTTACAGGGTATCCAGGACATGGGGCGCCTGAAGGGCTGCACACCTGACCCAAGTGACTGTGGAGCAAGGGTACCTGGAGGCAACCAAAGGTTCCAATCCAGTGATGAACCCTTTGACTACTGTGACCCCCTACTAAGAGCCCATCTCAAGCCGGGGACTCCAACCTGAAGAATCTCTGTGACTTGAGACTAAAAAAATACATAATACCACAGAAACAAGAACACTACTAACAACTGCACAGATTATGAAAGACTTTTTTTAATTCTCATACAAAAAATATAAAAAATCGCAATTTGAATGGGAAGGCTGCACCTTTTCCAGATGAGCTTTTATTTCTATAAGACGAAGCGATGGCCAGAGTTTAGAATATGACCGTGTCTGTGTTTTGCTCCCAGAGCATCCTCGGGTTATGTCAGCCCGCACGTGTGCTTGAAACGAGGCCACTGCCCATCCACACTCCTCTGTGCGGCCCTTGCGCTGCTCCCACAAACCAAGCAAAGGACACCCGCTTCATTTGCAGCCTGCAACTTTAAAAAAAAAATCACATTTACAGAGCGTTTTTAAATTGTAAATGTTTCTTTTTTTGTATGTGCATATTTGATGAATCTGCTAATATTATTTATGACTTTAAAAAGTCCAGGACCCCCAGAGTAGGCGTCGCGAACTCCCGGGGGTTAAACGCCGCTGCAGTAATTAGTAATAGTGCAGGGATGGCGCCCTCATGACACAAACACAACCTTAGATCTGATCATCCAGTCTATAGGGTACGTAGGGCACAAAACCCTCCTGCTTTCAGATCCATAACCCCTCGTGGACGCAGACATGCACGTGGGATTTATATAGCGGGAACCTATCTGTATGGCAAAGGCCTAACCCCACACAGAGGGTCATTGACACCACAGAGCAGGATAACTTCCCCTCCACCTGAACCTAGCCACACTGGGCACTGTAGAGAGACAGCATCGGTCGTTTGACAAACTTTTTTATGCACATCGGAAAATTTGGCAAATGTTTCCTATGCAAGTCTAACTTTTGTGATGTTTTTCTATGCACAATGTTATTGCACAGGGTAAAAATACTACAGCCCTCATTACAAGGGGCCCTGATTCCACACTGGGCAGGAAATGGGAGTTATGAGATACATTTGGGTTGATAAATTTGACAGGACAGCAAATTTCATGGGATCACCGCAACTGCCAATGTTTTACCGCCACATATTTCATGGGGAGAAATATTCCATGGGAAAAAAGTCCTTCAATGAAACAAAAACAGCGGGAATCTGTGCGGAAACCCCACGTCTTGAGGCCTTCCTCTCCTCCAGAGGGAAAACCAGTAACTGAATGGGATTCCAGCGCCTCAAATGGACCAGTCCCTGTGGTATTGGTAATTCTAATGTGCAGTAATCCCAAATTGCTTTTTCCTCGAAACCTGGAAAGAGAGACTAAGTAGGTATGCGTTTATTGTAAGAGTTAACATAAAATAATTACAAATGTGAAAATGCGAGTTATCTACATTTCCCAGCAGTTGAAACAGAACAACTTTCGTACATACAAGAAGGGCAAAGTATGTGATCTGGTAATTTATAAACAGTTTAAAACAGAATACTAATTAGGCAAAATAAAAAGTTAATAAAGGGCAGCTAATTATTGAGAAGATTGAAAGAGTTCACTAAAAATTATGTGAAGGAATTTAGTAGCACAACATAGTTTCTATATATTCTCCAGCCCCGATTCACGACTATACTTACGTGCAGTAACATTAAGAGTGTGAAGTCTCCGCACTCGGGGCGGAATCTCTGTGCTACAGTTCTCAGTGCGCAGATTCCACCCCGAGTGCTGAGATTCCATCGCGAGTGCTGAGATTCCGCCCCGAGTGCTGAGATTCCATCGCGAGTGCTGAGATTCCGCCCCGAGTGCTGAGATTCCGCCCCGAGTGCTGAGATTCCATCGCGAGTGCTGAGATTCCGCCCCAAGTGCTGAGATTCCGTCGCGAGTGCGGAGATTCCATCGCGAGTGCTGAGATTCCGCCCCGAGTGCTGAGATTCCGTCGCGAGTGCTGAGATTCCTCCCCGAGTGCTGAGATTCTGCCCCGAGTGCTGAGTATTCCTCCCAGCGGGCTGAGTATTCCTCCCAGCGTGCTGAGATTCCGTCGCGAGTGCTGAGATTCAGCCCCGAGTGCTGAGATTCTGCCCCGAGTGCTGAGTATTCCTACCAGCGTGCTGAGAGTCCTCCTTGCGTCCTGAGATTCTGCCCCGAATGTGGATACTCTGTACTCGTACATTTACTATACGTAAGTACCTTTATGAATTGAGCCCTCCATGTTTCGACAATATTTTAGCACTTCTGTGTATTGCGTGACTCTAAACTAGGAAAGGTATGTCTGATAAAACTTTCCTCTCACACTTGACCCCTGGATAACAGAAAAGGGGTATTATTTCACTTTCGTAACCACACGGTCGGCATCTTTGATTAATAAAAGATCGATTAGACCATGATGATCTTTACTTTTATACCTGGTGTAGGAGGTCTGCTTAGTATATGGTGCACACGTACTTGAAAGAAGCTCCCTGCAATAATCCAGACACCCCCTGTGGTGATTTTAGTGGTCTTAGACACCCTTAGAAAGCTCTCAAAGTGGAAAGTGTGGAGAGCAGCATTCAGGCTTTTCTGGAAGGAGTGTAAAGCAGCTTGTCTCACAAACTTTAATCAATACTGTAAGTTAAATGAAAAAGAACCGCACAGTGTTTATATAAAATACGTTAATTTATTACTCAACACTGACTAACACATTGGTAAATCTCCTCTCCGGAGGTATCAACAATACACATACAAATACTTCAAAGAAATCAGGTAAACAGCACAAATATACACAGGTCTCCAGGCGGAGAAACAACCATATAGTAAGAAAGTAGAATGCGAAATGCAAAGGAGAATGGGACTTTGACCAGAAGACTCAGAGGGGCTGGGGACCCAAGGAACCACCCAAGGTAAGTACCCAGGAACCCCGCGGAGGTTGTGTGCAGAGTGGAAACACAGCAGCCTGACCAATGGAAGTCAATTGAGAAGTTTTAAAGAAGAAGGACCCTTCCCGGAGGACCTTGAAGAAACCCTTTGAAAGATAGAAGGTTGGAGAGACACCCAACCCGTGGATGCCCTAGTAACCAGGTTACCTGCACCAGGGAAGCCGGGTGCATAGGGGTGAAGTGATGTCAGAACCTGCCGTCGATGACAATGGGAGACTTTAAGAAAGATACCTCTGGAGAAGACTGTAAGGGAGTCCAGTGGAATCCAAAGGTGGATTCTGGAAGTAAAAAACCTGCAAGCAGGGGGCACAGAGTCATTTGTCACTCGGAGGTGACCAGGAGACACGGAAGCATAATGCACACCTGTTAGACCTGGCGATTTCTGGTTGGCTAAGGCTTGCGCCAAAGCCAGGCAGAGACCACCACTCTAGTCAGGGCAAGGAAGTTACACGCCAAAGATAACCCCTGCTCACCCCCTTGGTAGCTTGGCACGAGCAGTCAGGCTTATCTCTGAGGCGATGTGTAAAGCGTTTGCGCGCGCACCCAGCAACAACACCCAAGGCCCACCACAAAGGAAACTCCACACAAGGTATTCTATAAAAATAGCCTTTGTATTATACACAACACATTAGATAAAACACACACTTTACAAGGTGCCAACAGGCACGGGCAGAATTTACAAGGGATTATATATACAGGGGACAGGGCCACATGGACCACTGTCCGGAATCAGCACTTTGTAGAAATTAGCACTTAGAACATAGGAATAATATCACAGTAGCACAAAATAACATGTAGCACACAACCGGTAACTACTGGTATCAGAAAGTACCGCCTACGCAACCCTAACCACCTTAGGAGAAATATTGCGCAGGGAATCAGGACCTCACTAGCACCACCTGTACTAGGAGAAAGCAAACAACCACCTAAGTATCACAATACCTGTAGGGGTCGAAGCACATAAACACATGATGCATGAAAACATTCAGAGGTGTAGAGCAAAAGGAACACATGATGCATGAAAACATTCAGAGGTGTAGAGCAAAAGGAACACATGATGCATGAAAACATTCAGAGGTGTAGAGCAAAAGGAAACACATAAGCCACCACCTGTGGCAGTCCCTAGGCCAACTGGCCTTTGTCCAAGCTTAGGACGCTGTCTCAGGCAAGCTGCGCAAGCCAAAGAGCAATTTCTTCCCAACCTAAACGTTGCAGCTGCCCACTAAGTGCTGGGCAGCTGTAGAATGAATCTCAGGCACTTGGCGTGCCTCTGGAGCCCTCTCTGGGCTCTGGCTATCAATAATGCCTTCGAGAGCCTTCGTGGCTCTGCACAACGTTGGAGCCTCACTGGGCTCGAGGAAATACACTCCCCGCGTTGGAGCGCTCTGAGCGCTCTGAACACTCAGCTGTGTTCACGTTGGAGCGCCTCGCGCTCTACAGAAGCATGCCCCGGAACGTTGGAGTCCCACACGGGGGACTCTTCACTCACAAGGCCCCCCTAGAGCCTCACGGGGCTCGAGAAATGCTGGCGGTAACTTTTGGAGCCTCACGGGGCTCGATCACTGCCCCCGCACCCCCAGCACATGCGTGGAGTCCCCAGCCCTCTTAAGCACTCACCGGGCTGCTCGGGGACTCCCGCGTCGTCCTCTCTCTCTCTGGTGCCGGCGGACGGGAGGGCTCTTCTCCACGCGGAGGGGCAGGCACCGACAATGTGCCTCGCGCCCCCTCCGCACCAACTCCGGACGCCGCGCTCCTCTCCTCAGTCCAGTGCGGGGTGGGCTCCCGCCTGGGTCAACACTTCTCCGACCGGGCTCTTCGTTCTTGGGCAGAGTGCCCCGGGGCGCAGGGTAGGCTCCTGCCTGCTCCGGGGCTCCCACCAGCCGCGACGCTTTGGTAGGAGGCGGGGTAGGCTCCCGCCCTCCTATTCTAAGTTCCGGTTGTCCCGGAGGCCCGCCCACAGCCCGCCTGACTTCCGGCTGAAGCCCGGCCGCGGCGGTGATTTCTCTGCTCGTAGAGGGGTAGGCTCCCTCGCAAACACAACGAATAAGCGGGGTGGGCACCCGCCAACGAAATCAAAGCGCACACAGCGCTACAAGGTCACGCACAGCGCTCCCAGCGCTGGAAAGCCCCACAAGCGCTCCCAGGCGCTACAAAAGAGAGCAAGTCCAGCAAAACAGCGCTCTAAAGCCCATAAAGCGCTCCCAGGCGCTGCAGGTCAAAAAGGTCCAGTAAGTCCATCTGGCATCCAGGGGCTGGGCAGGGCCCAGGGAGGCAAGCCTTCCCCTGGGCCCCAGCAGCAGCATGCCCCTGGTAGATTCGAGTTTGGAACAAGAACAAGAACATTTTGTAAGGGGACACAGCCCCTTTTTATACACCAAATCCCTTTGTTCTGGGTTCAGGGTGAGGGGGAAAACCAGTCGCAGCTGGTTGGGGAGCACCCTTGATGTGCTCAGCCCCTCACTCTATTCACTGGCAGGGCTAGGGTCATTAGACGCACCACAGGGGCCGGCGCCAGCATTGTGTGGGGGAAGCCCTGTCCTATTCAGGACCCAGGTACACTCCTCCCCAGCCATCAACATGCTAACTCCCCATTCACCACTGGGTGACTCCTCCTGACTCTGGGGAATTCCCTAGTCCGTCACCTGACCTCACCAGCCAATCATCAGACAAGCCACACATTTCAGACTGCACACTGAAGTGCCCACTTCTAGAAGTGGCACTTCCACACCAGGTACATGCACGCCGCACACATCAACGCGCAGCATTCACTCACACGAGTCCGCACATACCAAACACGGGCCTGCACACCCCACGCATCAGGAACTACCGGGACATCTACATTCCCCCATGCATTCCTATGGGAGGGCAGGCCAACCTCACAACACGCACGCACTTTACCCTGGGACACAGCGGTAAAGTGCGCAGAAACCCAAAATCACTACACCAAGTTACCAATTACAAGCAAAAAGTTTCGGGGGGAACCTGCCAGAAGGGCCAAGTCCAACACAGCCCCCTTCCAGCCAAAACGCAGGGCAGACCAATCACCACCGTGATGGTCTTCCCTGCTTGGGGCGATAGAACACGGACGCAGGCCCGCACTGCAGGGACACTCTCCGGTTCTACGCCCTTCTCCATCAACATGGTTCCATCTGAAAAAAAAACAACCGAAAAGAACTCAGGCCCAACTAGGCTACCCCACTGGTACTACCTAGTTGTCCACGGCCAGGACCAGGCCCTAGGCCACCCAGATACCACTGGTCCTTGCCAAACCCAGAGTGGGGGGTAGTAACCCCTGGCATACAAGCCATTCTCCACTCTCCCTCTCAGTGTAGTTCCCAACTACCACTGATCCTTCAACCTAGGGTCCGCACCCTCAGGCTGACCAGAGGTCACGGGCAAGAATGCCCCACCCTACCTCTACTTCTGGGGTTCCGCACCCTCCCAGGGAAGCACCCACCAGAACACAACTCTCCCACCAGTTTAGGACCTCTCTCCACCAACTGGTCTACCACCTGGGATCCAAGGGGTCAGAGGCGAGGACTCCCTCCCTCTGCACCCCCTTCCACTGTAGAGCAGGGTCTCTTCACTTAAGATGAGCCCCACCTGCCCTCAGGACTACAGCTGCCCTTACGTCCAGATCCGGAAACACCGACTACTGGCTCCCCAACCGAGGGACGTACCCTTTGGTCAGATGCCTGGCGAACCAGGACTTAACGAGGGTGACACATAACTAATGGGTCGTGTGACAGTCTGCCTGGCGCTGATCTCACTACCTCCTGTCCATCTGACAGTGCGTGCAGACCCCCCAGGACAGAAGTGGCGACACCACGGTCACTCAGTGGCGACACAGCCCTCCCGGCTGGTCCCTGACCTACTAGTTCCCACTGGGGAATCCCTCCCCCTCTCACCCCTCCCTCTGGACTTCTGCACCCTCCCAACTGGAGCGGTACCGCCAGACACCAGGACTACTGGAGCTCTGATTACAGACGCTCCACGTCCTCTAGACACTGGGAGATCCTCCTCAAGTGACCTATTGGTACAGCCTAGGCCCCCGACCTGATGTTCCCTAAAGAAACCATCCAGGCCCTGACACTGGGTTTCGGGCACCTGGAGACACGCAGTCCCACCCACTCCTTCTCCGCAGAGACAGGCCGTGAGCCCCTACACCGAGACCTAGCTGGGCTACTCTGAACCTCTTCCACCACGCTGGGCTGGAAGACACCTCAGCCACTACTTTTGGAATCACTCCCCAATGCAAGCTCCCTATCCCAGAGAACTCACACCCAATCAACCAGCAAGCTCCTTATTTCAGAGAACTCACACCAAAGAATTCAGCAAGCTCCTTATTTCAGAGAACTCACACCATTCATCCCCACACACACCCCCCAGACTAGTAAGACAGTTTCTACCGCCCCTGATTTCTCAACCTGACCACCACGTGACACAGGTACTATTACTCTGGGAACTGGGAATGGGACATTCACATTCATCCAGCGCATTACACATTCATCCCCAAACCCCTCCCAAGACTGGTAAGACAGTTTCTACCGCCCCTGATTTCTCAACCTGACCACCACGTGACACAGGTACCACTACCCCTGGAACTGGGAATGGGAATACATGCACTGGACACACATCTGCTGCCACCACTGGATCCCACCCTCTGGTGAATCCAGAAAACACAATGCACTAAGGGGGATGATCTACCCTCCCGAGCTAGGGACACCTAACTCACAGTGCACAAGAACACATTTCCAAAGAAATGACATTTAAAAGCAAACTTTAAAACAATAATCCCTATACCATGTGATTTGTCTAAATGCAGAGTTTTGTAGTGCGGCCAGTTGCTGCTGCGGTACAGCGCAAACGCAAGTCCAAATCCCACCGCTGATCACCAATGTTAGACCTGGCGATTTCTGGTTGGCTAAGGCTTGCGCCAAAGCCAGGCAGAGACCACCACTCTAGTCAGGGCAAGGAAGTTACACGCCAAAGATAACCCCTGCTCACCCCCTTGGTAGCTTGGCACGAGCAGTCAGGCTTATCTCTGAGGCGATGTGTAAAGCGTTTGCGCGCGCACCCAGCAACAACACCCAAGGCCCACCACAAAGGAAACTCCACACAAGGTATTCTATAAAAATAGCCTTTGTATTATACACAACACATTAGATAAAACACACACTTTACAAGGTGCCAACAGGCACGGGCAGAATTTACAAGGGATTATATATACAGGGGACAGGGCCACATGGACCACTGTCCGGAATCAGCACTTTGTAGAAATTAGCACTTAGAACATAGGAATAATATCACAGTAGCACAAAATAACATGTAGCACACAACCGGTAACTACTGGTATCAGAAAGTACCGCCTACGCAACCCTAACCACCTTAGGAGAAATATTGCGCAGGGAATCAGGACCTCACTAGCACCACCTGTACTAGGAGAAAGCAAACAACCACCTAAGTATCACAATACCTGTAGGGGTCGAAGCACATAAACACATGATGCATGAAAACATTCAGAGGTGTAGAGCAAAAGGAACACATGATGCATGAAAACATTCAGAGGTGTAGAGCAAAAGGAACACATGATGCATGAAAACATTCAGAGGTGTAGAGCAAAAGGAAACACATAAGCCACCACCTGTGGCAGTCCCTAGGCCAACTGGCCTTTGTCCAAGCTTAGGACGCTGTCTCAGGCAAGCTGCGCAAGCCAAAGAGCAATTTCTTCCCAACCTAAACGTTGCAGCTGCCCACTAAGTGCTGGGCAGCTGTAGAATGAATCTCAGGCACTTGGCGTGCCTCTGGAGCCCTCTCTGGGCTCTGGCTATCAATAATGCCTTCGAGAGCCTTCGTGGCTCTGCACAACGTTGGAGCCTCACTGGGCTCGAGGAAATACACTCCCCGCGTTGGAGCGCTCTGAGCGCTCTGAACACTCAGCTGTGTTCACGTTGGAGCGCCTCGCGCTCTACAGAAGCATGCCCCGGAACGTTGGAGTCCCACACGGGGGACTCTTCACTCACAAGGCCCCCCTAGAGCCTCACGGGGCTCGAGAAATGCTGGCGGTAACTTTTGGAGCCTCACGGGGCTCGATCACTGCCCCCGCACCCCCAGCACATGCGTGGAGTCCCCAGCCCTCTTAAGCACTCACCGGGCTGCTCGGGGACTCCCGCGTCGTCCTCTCTCTCTCTGGTGCCGGCGGACGGGAGGGCTCTTCTCCACGCGGAGGGGCAGGCACCGACAATGTGCCTCGCGCCCCCTCCGCACCAACTCCGGACGCCGCGCTCCTCTCCTCAGTCCAGTGCGGGGTGGGCTCCCGCCTGGGTCAACACTTCTCCGACCGGGCTCTTCGTTCTTGGGCAGAGTGCCCCGGGGCGCAGGGTAGGCTCCTGCCTGCTCCGGGGCTCCCACCAGCCGCGACGCTTTGGTAGGAGGCGGGGTAGGCTCCCGCCCTCCTATTCTAAGTTCCGGTTGTCCCGGAGGCCCGCCCACAGCCCGCCTGACTTCCGGCTGAAGCCCGGCCGCGGCGGTGATTTCTCTGCTCGTAGAGGGGTAGGCTCCCTCGCAAACACAACGAATAAGCGGGGTGGGCACCCGCCAACGAAATCAAAGCGCACACAGCGCTACAAGGTCACGCACAGCGCTCCCAGCGCTGGAAAGCCCCACAAGCGCTCCCAGGCGCTACAAAAGAGAGCAAGTCCAGCAAAACAGCGCTCTAAAGCCCATAAAGCGCTCCCAGGCGCTGCAGGTCAAAAAGGTCCAGTAAGTCCATCTGGCATCCAGGGGCTGGGCAGGGCCCAGGGAGGCAAGCCTTCCCCTGGGCCCCAGCAGCAGCATGCCCCTGGTAGATTCGAGTTTGGAACAAGAACAAGAACATTTTGTAAGGGGACACAGCCCCTTTTTATACACCAAATCCCTTTGTTCTGGGTTCAGGGTGAGGGGGAAAACCAGTCGCAGCTGGTTGGGGAGCACCCTTGATGTGCTCAGCCCCTCACTCTATTCACTGGCAGGGCTAGGGTCATTAGACGCACCACAGGGGCCGGCGCCAGCATTGTGTGGGGGAAGCCCTGTCCTATTCAGGACCCAGGTACACTCCTCCCCAGCCATCAACATGCTAACTCCCCATTCACCACTGGGTGACTCCTCCTGACTCTGGGGAATTCCCTAGTCCGTCACCTGACCTCACCAGCCAATCATCAGACAAGCCACACATTTCAGACTGCACACTGAAGTGCCCACTTCTAGAAGTGGCACTTCCACACCAGGTACATGCACGCCGCACACATCAACGCGCAGCATTCACTCACACGAGTCCGCACATACCAAACACGGGCCTGCACACCCCACGCATCAGGAACTACCGGGACATCTACATTCCCCCATGCATTCCTATGGGAGGGCAGGCCAACCTCACAACACGCACGCACTTTACCCTGGGACACAGCGGTAAAGTGCGCAGAAACCCAAAATCACTACACCAAGTTACCAATTACAAGCAAAAAGTTTCGGGGGGAACCTGCCAGAAGGGCCAAGTCCAACACAACCGATGTCGAGAGGTTCAGAAGAAACTACGGTGACCCTGTGAGGACCAGATAATGCTGAGGAAGACCAGGACCTGTGCATGAGCTGTTCCACGTCGGATGTTAGTGTCTAGGTGGTCTGTGTCTGGCGGGACCACTAACAAGCTTAGGTAGCCTCAACTGGCTTGGAGAACAAAAAGGAGCAAACGTTGGAACCAGCAATGTCCAAGAAACTCACCAAGTGCAGGAGAGTCTGAGCAGGCCCTAAGCAGGCAGGGGAGCCCTCAGGAGAGCCACAGGCCGAAGGCACAGGAGTCGCAAGAAGATCTCAGGCAGCTCACCAAAGTCGGAGGCCCATGATGAAGCAGATGTAGGTAGGCCTCTATTCTTCAGGAAGTGAGTTGCTGGAGATTTTGTAGCTTGAAGGTCTCTGGAGTGCAGAGCCAAAAAGTCTCTGCAATGGTAAGTTGACAAGGTGCACAGGGTTTCGGTCCCAGCAGCCCAACGAGGGATACTGTCCTCCAATTTGCAGTGAAGACAGGTCAGGCCTCTAGGGAGCCACCGAACCACCACCTGTGTTGCTAAGCCTCGGGATGTCCGTGGGACGTCAGGAGCAGCAGACCGGTCAGCTTCGTTGTGGTGCCTGCAAGTGCATGAGAGTGACACCTTCACTCCAAGGGACATTTGTTCGGGTTTTCTTGATGACCACAGTTCTTTTGAAGAACCTGGATGAAGCACAGACACAGACGACGCAAAGAGCTGAATAACAACGAGACCAGGAGCAGCAGGAATCTTCCTTTGTGCAGTTTCCATTCCAGTCGAAGTCCAAGGGTTCAGACGACTGAAGAGTAACGTAGTTTCAGTGTTGAGTCCGATCCCAAGACAAATCTGAGGATCCACCCAAAGGGGAGCCCTTAAATATCCTAAGGAAAGGGTTGGGATGACTCAGGGGTCCCTCCCAGAGGAGAGGCTGGACAGAGGGGAGGATACCCTCCTGTCCTTTGTCAAGTTTTGTGCCAGAGCGGGAACCAATGGTTCCTGAACTGACTCAAAATGTAGTATGCATGCGGGCCACCATCTGTGCCCTTTGTAGCAGTCTTGTGGTGCTGGCAAGCGCCCCCATCTGAGCCCAATACACTAAACCCTGTCTGGGAGGTGGTCACACCTCCCTGTGATAGGAAACCTATTTTCTGCCTTCCCCTGCTTGAGCTTGGCTCAGCAGCAGGAGGGCAGAATCATGTCTGTGGTCGGCAGCAGCACTAGCTTGTGGTCAGACTCTGAAAGGCTGTTACAGGGAGTACAGGGGGGTATCCCAAGGGAGTCCCCCAGTACATTGGAGCATACTTCCAGCGCCGGAATCGATGTTGGTGTATGATTCCAACATGTTTCATATCAAACATGACCAGGTTTAGTGCAGTCATTTTAAAGTTAGACATCTGGTAATGACTGATGTTTACTATATGTTTAAAAATGGGTTACTACAGGTCTCCCAAACCCTGGAGAATTGACTCTGGGGTTTGTAGGGGTGTCCTGCTCATGCTGGGGCACCTTCACACTTGTAACGGAGCACCCTGCCCTCAGGACTGAAGATCCTGCCATAGGGGTGAATTATAGGTTTTTTAGTGCGGTGACCTCAGATATGACGAAACATATCTGTAGTGAGGGGTGCAAGCACCATCTCACTCAGGCTGCAATTGCAGGTATGTAGTCACAGGTTAAGCGGACTCCGATGGGTGGAATAATACATGCTGCAGCCCCTGGGAGACCCCCGGTGTATCTATGCCCTGGGTACCTCAGTACCATATACTGTGGACTTAAAAAGGTACACCAGTAGCCAATTGTGGATGTACCAAAGTACTTACCAGAACCAAATTAGGGGTGAAAGCACAGATGCTGGGTTCCTGATTGTCAGGATCTCAGCAAACTAAGTAAAAAACACACCGACACAGGCAAAAAGTGGGGGTAAGCAAGCTAGAAATATCCCACCTTCCTACATCTGGTGTAGCATTAAGCGCATACTAAATATTTTTTTCGGCTGAATTGTGTCCTAGTTCCATTGAATAATAATGAGCAGGCATGGAATTATATGAATCAGTGATAAGGTCAACATAACTAGACCCAGTCGTCTCCATTACAGATGCAGGAAAGCTGCATTAGTCGAGATATCATTGCCGGCATGAAAGCCAATATTGAGGGATTATTTTTCCAGATGGCATTTACATCAGGAACCTTCCCTGCATCTGATAAATACTTGGACCAAGGCAGGGCACAAGTTCTAAAAAAAGAAGTGGGGGGACTAACGTAGTTAATCAGAATGCAAGTGGCATCAAGGCACGTGACATTGTGACGCGTGACATCACAGGAATTGGCACAACAGGAAGTGACATCATAAGAAGTGACATCCGATCTTAAGCCCTCATATATATGTTTAACATGTCTATCATGAGTACATTGGAGCACATTTTGAGTGTAAAGGGAAACCCTCCTGATTCATGCAGGAGATTCGCACTCTTGTAAGTTACTCATAAAACAATGTTGCCTTTTGTCAGCGTAAAGTTCCTCTACCCATAGTGCTTTACAAGAAAAAATAGTGGTACTTAAATTATTTCAATCCCTTCTCAGGGGTAGTAAGTGCTATTTAACTGAAATGTATTTTGTGTAAATACTGGGAAAGACCAACACATCTGACATTCTTACAGTGCATGCATATCTCCTAAACAGGGACTGAACAAAGTGAAAAGCTGCCTCTCTTAAGCATGTGTGAAGTGCTACCAAGGTGTGAGCCTTTGTTTCCCCTTCTGCTGCATTTGCTAGTAGGTGTGAGGCCCCTGGCCTCTACCAGCCAGGAGACTCCAACACAAGGAGGCCTGATGACCCCTCAGATTCAACATTTGTTATGGGCCCAGCAGGAGTCTGAAATAAAAAGCCCATCTCATCCCCACCTGCACGTTGTCGCAGATCGAAAGCAGACAACAACGTGCAGGCGCTGCTGAATATGTGCCGGTGTTTGCAAATTACACCGGGACGAGTTCAGCATACTTTTTCAGTGGGGCCCAACTTCCACCCTGTGAAGAAAGTGGGCGCATGCCATCCACCCGCGTATACCCCCGACTCGTGCCCTGGATCAAGGACTATTAATATGGCTGCAGTTCTTAATTTGAGCCAGTGGTTTCCTGTGCTCGGCACTGGCACTTAATTGTCCACATCAGCGCTTGTGACAGTCTGCCACAAGGTGGTGCTGTCTGGCTAACTTAGAGATGACCACAACAACAGTTAATTATGAATTCACTATACATTAAAAATTACTATAACCTGCCATCCTGGATATTCTTATAGCTTTGGGGGCTTGAAATAGTCCAAATTGTCACGCTTGTAGGAGTGCGATGGTTAGTAGTTGTGTTGTTACTATCAAGGGCAGCATGGCAGGGGCGATGTGTGGTCCAAGCAGCAGTGGGCTCCTGACGAGAGCCCTGGCACTTATTTTGTTTTTACAAATGAGGCACTGTATCGCAGCTCTCCTCCATCGTTGACAAGTAGTACCTTGAAGTGCATCTTTCTATGAGCCGTATTCCCAGGTAGTTGTTTGGTTCAGGGGGATGGACCCATACAGCACAATTTTTTAGATTTATTTGTATATCTATCAAATTTCATAATCCTTGATGTATTCTGATTTACTTCCACCTTAGTTTCCGGATTGTAAGCGTATAGTTCGTTTAGACCAATGTCAGTTCATCTATAATAACTATGTCATCCGCCACCGGCTGGGTTTGTAGGGGGGATGTAAAGTTTTGGCAGTTAGGTAACGTCGGTCCGATGTCGGCCGCCCAGAGACTGAATAATAAGGGTGCTAATAACACCCCTACTAGAGCCCTCTCATGGGGTTGAGGGAAGAGGTGTCGCGCATCGGCCAGGGCGGCTGACTCCGGAACCCTGGGGCTCACGGTTCGATTCCCGGCACTGGCGGCAGATCAGCCCAGCACCATGTGACTCTGGGCAATAGCTCGCTTAATCTTTCCGACGGCTCCCAGCGCCTTGACGCCCTCGGGTAATTGTTTGCACTTTACAAATACTGGACATTTACATTTACATTTTATTCTGTTTCAAACGCTGAACCTATGCCAACCTCGATTCTCTCCCAAATGTATGAATATGCTTGGATACGAAGTCACAAATTATTTTCTGAGAAGTATATAGTATACAGAAACATCTTTGTGTTATATAAGAATATATGCAAAGTAAATTGTCTTAAAAGTCATCATTTTTACGGAAATTGTTAAACTTAGCAATCAGCACACAGTTGTAACATTTTGCCAAGGTAAAAAAAATTACTTTGCGGAAACTTGAGTTTGTACTGTGCAAAGCAGTGTCCCCTCCGCCCTCCCTTCCCACTTCCGGTCCTCTGTGCACCCATCGGGACTGCTCTCTCGGTTTATAATGCCGAGGCCCTCCGGCCTCTACAGATATCTGCACTCTCTGGACCTCTTAAATACATATTTTAGTGCCACAAACAAACTAGGAGGCATATTTACTAGCCCCTAGGCCGCCGGAGCCTCACTTTTTTTGATGCTCCAGTGGCGCTGTGTGCCGGCCCATGTTTACAAGGCCACGGAATGCCACTGTGCGTGGCTTTACACTGTCTTGTTAATATGGCCCTCTTTCACGCAGTATTCTGCTTTAAAGGTGCATGCAATGAGTGTGGCTGTGGGTGTTCCCATGCAACACCCATGGCTTTTTGACACTGCCTCGGATTTACAAGGATTCGTAAATCTGAGGCAGCGCCAAAAGCTAACGCCTTTCAAGGGTAGGCGTTAAAGTGGCGCAACGAGGAGAAACACTTTTATTTCTCCTCATTCTTTGCTCTTTCTATGTGTGCTGCGAGAAGGAGCAAAGTGCCATTAATGATTGTTTTTGTGTAGGAAGGTGTCCCTTCCTGCACAAACACAACCATCCTTGCAACGCAGGCACCCTTGTAACATGGTGCAAGGGTGCCTGCACTGGCGCTAGGCACTTTGTTATCGTCGGTGCAGGGGAGAGCACAGGGGTGCGCCATATTCCTGTCAATATGACGTATCCTGGCATTTTTTTAAATGACGCAGCTTGGCGCAGCAAAATTGCTTGAGGTGCCGCGCTGCGCCATTGCATTGTAAGTATGCCTCTAGGCCAGAAGTCTTTGATCTGTGGGGAGCACCCCCAGAGGGGGCGTGAAGTCCTGGGAGACGGGGGGGGGGGCATTCCCAGGCTCACTTGTGCCTGGAATCCAAAACGTTTGCTCCTCGTTTTGTAAAAAGACAGCCATCCCGGGACGGTTAATTCCGATTCTTGAAATGCTTCCGCTGAAGTTTCATGAATTGAGTCTCCTGTGCCATGAAAAGCTTTCGTGCCACGGTGCCCGCTTGCCTGAATGAAATGCAAATGTGCGCTATGAGTTAATCTGTACGTGTAAAGAGTGCTCGGGAGCCGGTTTTGGCTGTAATTGATCAAATCACTCCAAGCTTTGTGATGACATAGATTTGGTTTTTTTTTGTGGTAGTATAAAGAGTTAATAACTGGGCTGAAGTCCTTGCTTTGAATCATAACTGTACTTACACAGCCCTTAGTACTACCAAGGAAGTGTTTAAAGGATAGTTATGTAAAATAAAATTACATTACATAGCTTTGGTAATACTAACATCTACATTTTGGAAGCACCATGTTATCTTATAACTATTTGCACATTTTGTAGCACTCTATCTTATACAATGTGTATCGAAAGTATAAAATAATGACTTACTAACCCTGGGCATAGTTCGCGTAGTAGCACTAAGCCTAGCTACACGAAGTGCACTTCGCACTACGCGAGCTACGCATAGCTATGCGAACTGTATAGTGCACTGTGCAAAATGCTGTTCGCGCTGATTGCACAGTGCCGGATGCTTGTCCGCACTGTGCAATCAGTGCAAACCGCATCTTGCACAGTGAAAGCGGTCGTTTTCTGCCGCTCGAGTAGATTTCTATTCGAGCGGCAGCTTTCTCAACGCGGACTAGTAGTTTCTCATCGCGAGCGGTCACGAGCATACGCGACCACTCGCAATGAGAAACCGGACATCCCCGCGTTGAGAATCTCGCCAGGAGGTTTATTTTCCACGCTCGCAATCGGCAACTTGATGTTGCTGATCGCGAACAAGGAAAAAGTCTTGCCGGGATGTCATTTTGCTCACTCGCGGTCGCCAACTTGACGTTGAGGACCGTGAGCAAGCAAAAAATGACCGCTACGCTACGCGTGTTTATACTGTGCTACGTGAAATTCGCATAGTGTGAAGTAGCGCAAACTTCGCACACTACACGAGCGTAGCGTAGTAGTTTGCCCAGGGTTATGACTTACAAATTCACAGTGCTTTCTGTCACAGGCTATGACCTCGTTGCGCTAAAAATACTCAAGCCACTATTCACCACTGCATCAACCAAGATTTAATTCTGTGGCTCTCTGGTTACACACAGACCTCTGCAATGAATTAACTAATAGAGGTTTCATTATTTATTATAATGCATTTCCCACTGAGTTAACAACTTTTTAAAATGTATTTTTCATTTAAGCCGCCCATTATTTTATATGTAGCTACCTGATGGTGAAAGACGTAAAAAACGTCCAGAATATTTTGGGGCCTATTTATGAGAGGCTTGCGCCGCAAGAGCAGCACTTGTTTTTGACACTCCGGCAGCGCAAGTGTCTCAACCATACCTATGAGGCGGCGCAGACGTCCTGCATGGCCTCATAGATATGGATAAGACAAAGAAGCGCAAGTCGCTGCGTTGCCTTACACTGTGCGAGGAGGCGTTCCATGGGTGTTGCCTGACCCGTGTATTTTGATGCCGCCCCAAATTTACAAAATCACATAAACCTGGGGCAGCGGCAAAACCTTAGGCCCCCCCAGCAGAGGTGTAACAAGGAGAAATATTATAATTTCTCCTCTTTTTTTCCTCTTGCCATGTGTGCTGCATTCTGCAGCTCACACAGAAAGAGTGAAAGAGCCTCTAGGGTGCCCCTTCATGCACAAAAACAATCCTGCCTACGTTGGCGCCAGGCAGCAATTTGTGTGCCAATGCAAGGGGAATGGACAGGAATGCACCATATTTCATAAATAAGGTGCATCCCTGGCCTTTCACATTGGCGTGGGGCAGCGCAACAAGAAGACGTGCGGCGCTGCCCTTCGCCAACTCCTCATAAATGAGGCCCTTTGTTTTTAGCGACACCTTCGACCACACCCCCACGCTCATTGACCTTTGGTTTGCTGAACACTGTTTAATATTATTTCCCCATCGTAAAAATGATTTGCTGTGGGAATTGGGGCGTTTGTAGTTGTCGATAGTTGCCCCTGATGAGGAGTACCATGTTCTAGAAATATTTGTCGTGAAGGGGTCCTTTCCATACCCCTAAAATATTTTGACAAGGGGGTCTCGGCTTCAAAAGGTTTGAAGACCCCTGCTCTAGGCCATGTGTCGCGTTGGGATGCGCCTTATTGTGTAGACAGAGGTGCAAAGTCGAGGGCTCCTCATAAGACCCACGTGAAATATTCAGCACTCTGCTGCCATTCACCGGTCTCAGGCGGCCCATATGTCACTTTTATTTTTATGTCATTATACTGGGTGATTTATGAACCCTCGGGAGTAATGTTTTCCACCTGCGCAGTTGCACAAATATCAACAGTGTCGAGTGACACATTTTTCCAACAAGCCAGACGCTGCTGGAACAGAAAAACTGCAAAAACACAAACATGCGCAAGGTCACACGTCTAAGAAAGCGAGCCTTCGTAAACAGAGATGTGGGCCAAGGACGCGCAGGCGGAAGTGCTGCCAAAATATGAACGCAGGAGGGAGAAAAACAGAAACTTCGAATAATATCTTTGAAAATGCATGCTTTCTAATATGAATAAATACATTCGAAATAACTAAAATTCGCAAATGACTGTTTAACTTTGTTCTACAAGTAAGTTTTTAAAAATCAGATATTTGATGGGCAGCATCCCTTGAAATACTGTTTCCCTTTTAAACCGTTCCATGCTGCTTGCTTGCACTGACCTCTAACCTTTAACACATTTCATCTGTAAAAGATGGACCCTCTTCCGTTTAGAAGATGCAAAACAAATGCTTAATATTAATGGAGGGCCACCTGCACTCTCTGTGCCCTCCACAGCCGGCGCTCTCTGTGCCCTCCACCAACTCCTCTCTCTGTGCCCTCCACCACCTGTGATCTCTGTTGCCTCCACCACCTGTGCTCTCAGTGCCCTCCACTAACTCCTCTCTCTGTGCCCTCCACCGCCTGCGCTCTCTGTGCCCTCCACCGCCGGCGCTCTCTGTGCCCTCCACCAACTCCTCTCTCTGTGCCCTCCACCGCCTGTGATCTCTGTGCCCTCCACCAACTCCTCTCTCTGTGCCCTCCACCACCTGTGATCTCTGTTGTCTCCACCGCCTGTGCTCTCAGTGCCCTCCACTAACTCCTCTCTCTTTGCCCTCCACCGCCTGCGCTCTCTGTGCCCTCCACCAACTCCTCTGTCTGTGCCCTCCACCACCTGTGATCTCTGTGCCCTCCACCGCCTGCGCTCTCTGTGCCCTCCACCAACTCCTCTCACTGTGCCCTCCACCGCCTGTGATCTCTGTTGCCTCCACCGCCTGTGCTCTCAGTGCCCTCCACTAACTCCTCTCTCTGTGCCCTCCACCACCTGCACTCTCTGTGCCCTCCACCACCTGTGCTCTCTGTGCCCTCCAGCTCCTATCTGTGCCCTCCAGCTCCTCTCTCTCTGCCCTCCACCACCTACGCTCTCTGTGCCCTCCACTACCTCCTCTCTCTGTGCCCTCCACCACCTGTGATCTCTGTTGCCTCCACCGCCTGTGCTCTCAGTGCCCTCTACTAACTCCTCTCTCTGTGCCCTCCACCGCCTGCACTCTCTGTGCCCTCCACCACCTGGGCTCTCTGTGCCCTCCAGCTCCTATCTGTGCCCTCCAGCTCCTCTCTCTCTGCCCTCCACCACCTACGCTCTCTATGCCCTCCACTACCTCCTCTCTCTGTGCCCTCAACCGCCTTTCCTCTCTGTGTCCTCCACCACCTGAGCTCTCTGTGTCCTCCACCAACTCCTCTCTCTGTGCCCTCCACCACCTGCGCTCCTTATGCCCTCCACCACCTGCGATCTCTGTTGCCTCCACTGCCTGCGCTCCCTGTGCTCTCCACCACTTCCTCCCTCTGTGCCCTCCACGACCTGCGCTCCCTGTGCCCTCCACCACCTGCGCTCCCTGTGCCCTCCACCACCTGCACTCTCTGTGCCTTCCACCACCTGTGCTCTTTGTGCCCTCTACTGCCTGCGCTCTCTGTTGCCTCCACAGCCTGCGCTCTCAGGGCCCTCCACTACCTCCTCTCTCTGTGCCCTCCACCACGTGTGCTCTCTGTGCCGTCCAGCTCCTCTCTCTGAGCCCTCCACCACCTGCGCTCTGTGCCCCCCAGATCCTCTCTCCATGCCCTCCAGCTCCTCTCTCTGTACCCTCCACCACCTGTGCTCTCTGTGCCATCCAGCTTCTCTCTGTGCCCCTGTCTCTGTGCCCTCCACCACCTGCGCACTCTGTGCCCTCCACTACCTCCTCTCTCTGTGCCCTCTGTGCCCTCCAGCTTCTCTCTGTGCCCTCCAGCTCCTCTCTGTGCCCTCCACCACCTGCGCTCTCTGGGCCCTTCAGCTCCTCTCTCTGTGCCCTCCACCAACTGTGCTCTGAGTGCCCTCCACTGCCTGCGCTCTGTGCCCTCCAGCTCCTCTCTCTGCGCCCTCCACCACCTGCGCTCTCTGTGCCCTCCAGCTCCTCTCTGTGCCCTCCAGCTCCTCTCTCTGTGCCCTTTAGCTCCTCTCTCTGTGCCCTTCAGCTCCTCTCTCTGTGCCCTCCACCACCTGTGCTCCGTGTGCCCTCCACTGCCTGCGCTCTGTGCCCTCCAGCTCCTCTCTCTGTGCCCTCCACCACCTGCGCCCTCTGTGCCCTCCAGCTCCTCTCTCTGTGCCCTCCACCTCCTCTCTCAGTGCCCTCCAGCTCCTCAGACTGGGTCGGATGGGCACATAGGGCAGGTTTGCAGTGCTAGAAGGGCTGGTCTGACTGACAAGTCAGTGTGTAGATGGGTTTTATGGTCTGGTGATTTCCCTATTAATACCACAAACCTTGCCTCCATCTAGCATAAATGTACGCTGCCTCCCACGCTCTACAAACCACCAATAACTGCCCTGGTTTGCAGATTCTGGGCACTTTTTAGGTGGCCTATTGGCTAATTGGGGCCACTTTTATTTTTGTTGCCCGGCTGTCCCAGTCCACCCCTGTCCTGAAACAACTATTTAAGTCTATTTCATATCAAATGTAGGACACACACTTTACCTCAAAACACCTCTCAGTCACCCATAGCTTGCCCCCACACCCTCATGGAACATTCCTCTTGCCCCAGACCTCTTCTAGCCTTCCTGCAGACCCAGCGCGCCTCCACCAGTTCCATTAACAATGAACACCATTGAGTTGCGTAGTAGCAACGCCAATTACTTATAGAGTTTGGAAAAAGAGCCAACTGTAGTGATGACCAGTGTGTAACACATGGTGGAATTGTGCTTTTATAAGTGTATTCTTAGATGTCAGAAACATCCCACTCCCAAAGGCCACTCAGGGTATGCGTTCGGGAAACCTTTAATTAGTCAGCTGTTGCATAATGCATTTCTGCTTTTCGGCCTTCCTCAGATGCAGCTGAATACAAAAATAGACTTTCACTCCCACCTTTTTAAAATGTCCAGAGCCTCACCCATAGGCGGAAATATATATATATATATATATATATATATATATATATATATATATATATATATATATATATATATATATATATGTGAACAAGGGCGAGTGACGCCCGAAACGCGTCTTCAAAGGATTCAACAGCTGAAATAAACTTATTGCTGCTTTAAATCCGTGGTTCGTGATTCCTTGGTGACTGGGTCGGCGAAAAGGAAAGCTGCAAGTTTACTAAGGACCAGGTGTGTTTCTATATATATATATATATATATTTTTTTTTTTTCTTTCACCAACTCCCTCAATAAGGAAAACACTGCACTCCAAGGAAGTGTTAAGCTTTCAGGATTTATTTTCTGTGCATCTAATCACCATTCACCACCACCAACGCGTTTCAACCACAATCGATCTTGCTCACGGTGTGTGAGTCCGTTTTTCGTGTCATTATTTATAGTTCTACCCATGTTAACCAATTAGGAGGAATTATGGGAGATGTAGTTTTCTGTTCTTTCTATCGTTTTTCGGCATTCAAATTCATTCAGTTGTCTGAGGATGCGATTCAGTTCTTTTCAAAAGGGCAATTTATATATATACTCTTTGAGTTGCGCTGTACAGTTGTTATTCAGATGCACTATTATTTACACTCAGTGTATTGTTGCTTATTATTGATTATTGCATGTCTGCTGCTCGATACTGAGGTGCGCTCAGTGCGCTTTGCCATATATCTTCATATTTGCTTAGTGCATGTGCAGGCAAATCTGTGCACCGTGTTTCCTTATTTCTCCTTTCATTATATCTGATAATTGTACAGTCATTCTTAGTCAATCTCCTATTATGTTCACCCTTCTTATCATATCCTCTATCTGTAGTTAATGTAGCACAACAGGATCACAAGTGGCTTTATAGTTCATCATCACCATTGAGGCCAAACGGGGCCTTTGTCTTAAACCTTATAATCATTCTGGACTCCAGTCTTCGCAGCTTCATTGTTCTGTTTCCTCCTCGTTCACTTTTTGCCACAGTTGTCAAGCCAAAGTATTTGATATGTTGTCTCTTGATATCTTTAGGAGTTTTTAGATGTTTCCCAATTGCATAGTTGGTGTCTCCATTCTGAACAGCTCGTAGATGTTCCAAGATTCTCTTTTTCAGCGGGCAGATGGTGCTGCCTATGTACCATAATCCACATTCACAAACAATGACGTAAACTACGTATGTAGAGTCACACGTGATTCTTTCCGTGATGTTAAAAGTGTTACCCATGAAGTCTGTTACTTCTTTCATATTTAAGCCATGTTTACATGCCTTGCACGTGTTGCAATGTACAAAGCCTGTTTGTTGAGTCTCCAGCCAATTATTTTCTTTCTTACTCATTGTCATATGGCTTTTCACTAATTTATCCTTTAGAGAGGGTGCCTTTCGATAAGAAATGCTCAGTTGGTTACCAATTCTACGTCCAATATCCGGATCCTTTTTCAAGACATCCCAGTGTTTTTTTAGGATATCTATAATTTGATAATTTTCTTTGCTATATGTTAATACTACTCGAATCGTGGCATTTTCCTCTTTTTGTTCTTGTTTACGTTTCAAAGTCTGTGCTTTTGGAGTGGCGCTTGCTCTTTCCTGACCCTGTTTAATGTCTTTGTTCTGGTATCCTCTTTGTTGGAATCTTATTTCTGTTTCCTTGAACGTTTTTTCCATTTCTGTGTCATCAGAGCAGTTGCGTCTCATCCGTAAAAATTCCCCATATGGGATACTTCTTTTCAATTGTGGTGGATGGAAACTTTTACCATGTAGTATGCTGTTCGTCGCAGTTGGTTTTCTGTATATTTTGGTCTTTATTTCATTGTTCTCTATGTACACTGTTACATCCAAGAATTGGATTTCTTTGTTACTGATGTTATATGTGAATTGTAGACCTACTTCATTATTATTTAAGACTTTCATGTATTCCTCAAATTCCTTCTGGCTGCCACTCCAGATTAGGAATAGGTCGTCTATGAAACGTAGCCACAATTCCGTTTTGGTAGTGTACAGTTCATTTTCGTCTCTCCAAGCTACTAGTTTTTCCCACCAACCCATGGTAAGATTGGCGTAGCTTGGAGAGAACGAAACTCCCATCGCAGTTCTGCATGATTGGGAGTATTTCTGACCATCAAATATGAAGATGTTGTTTCGAAGACATAGTTCTATCATCTCTAAGAGCATTTTTGTATGTTTTAGTTGTTGTATGTTACGTTGTTTCAAAAAGTATCCAACCGCTTGTAATCCCACATCGTGGTCAATGGAGGTATATAATGATACCACGTCGATTGTGGCTAAATAATAGCCTTCGTGCCATTCCATGTTTGATAGGATTCTCAAAAAGTCCCCTGTGTCTTTTATGTATGATGTTAGATTCATCACTATCGGTGCCAGAAAGGAATCAACATAGTCTGATACGTTTTCATATAGTGAATTACAACTTGACATAATTGGTCTTGCTGGTGGATTAATCAAGGTTTTGTGTATCTTCGGTAAAAAATACATCGTGGGCATTACAGGACTTTCGTTCTTTAAAAACATTGATTCTTCCTGTGTGAGTAGTCCTTCTTCTTGCCACCTTTTAATTCTCAACTCCAGGTTCAGTGTTAACTCATTCAGTGGATTTCCAGATAATCTCACATAGTTCTTTGCATCGTCCAATTGTCTTCTTGCCTCTTTGATGTAGTCAATTTTATTTTGAATGGCCACATTACCCCCCTTGTCAGCGGGTTTGATTATAATTTTCTCATTCTTCATGAGGGTATCGATTGCTCGCCTTTCCATTGTGCTTAAATTCTTCTTTATAGGTCTCGGCTAGCGAAGGCTGCGCTTGCGCAGTCTCGCTCGCGAGATTTAACGTTTTAGGAGTGGGGCTTTAACCCGCCCCTTTTTTTCCCTCTTCTCCATTGGCTGGCCTCTTAAATGCTGGCCAGCCATTGGAGAAGAGCTTTCCCTCTCCAAACAAGCGCTGTCTTTTTGCGATTCGGGGGCGTGTTTTTTGGATTCTTTCTCTCCTCTGGAATGTAAACATTCCAGCCAATGGCAAGAGGAGAGAAAGAAAACCACGCCCCCGAATCTGAAACCGCCGCTGCGTTTCTCCGAGGCATTTCTGCTTCATCTCGGAGAAAGGCGGTGGTGTGAATGGCATCATCCCCGTTGCTCCTCTGCCTAAACACGGTCCCTCCAGGGGCCCTTCATTTTCTCTACGTCTCTAGTCTAAAGCCCTTGCCGATTTGAGCATGTTTATCTAAATGACGCACTGGTAGTAAAAAAAACAGTGCGCCCCTCCTAAGGGAATCATACATATAATGTCACTTGTGGGCGGGGCCGCTTTCCATAAGCGGCCATGTTATTTCCAGGCAAAACGAGGACTTACCAATTGAAAGCAGGAAATATCATGGAGGCGTGGCTCAATTCTAACGGCAGAATGCTTCGCTTCGCCTGGAAGCAACGTGGCAGTCACTCAAGACACTGCCCGCCCAATGCGCAGCACATGGTGCGCAGACCAACGTCTACGTTTTTTATGGTGTTTACTATTTTCTCACGAGAACAACAGATGGCAACCCAGCGTCCATTTCACTCGAAGGGGCATGAAGGCGGCCATGTTGGCATAACTGGGGTTCCTCTGTGATAGTCTCTTCTAAGTGGGAGGTTCTTGTTGTCCATCCGCATCCATCCGGACCGGTGGAACGTTCCCAAACCGGTAGCAGCCATGAGCGGCGGGACACCCTATATTGGCAGCAAGATCAGTCTGATCTCCAAGGCCGAGATTCGTTATGAGGGCATTTTGTACACCATCGACACAGAAAACTCCACCGTGGTGCTGGCCAAAGGTGCTGGAAATGGGTTTGGAGTTGGGGTTTTAGGCAAGACTGCGAGTAACAAAATTGTATCGGCCAATGGTTTGGGGCAGTAAGAGAGGCTTGGGTAGGGGAGGTCAGGGGTTTGGGGAGGGGTGTTTAACTTCCATAGCCTCCTTGTTGGCCTTCCCAACGGGGAGAGGGTGTACTTTTAAATATTTTTATTTGCCCCCTAGCCGCCTGCATGGATGTGCTTTGAAACCTCTGGTGGTGATGTGGTCTGCACAGGTGAACTATCACTTTACCCTTTCATATTTTACTTTTGTTTTCAGTGGTACCGCCAGTTCTCTCCCAGTTGTATTACTCTCTGCGTCCCGCTATCGATACAGCCCTATCACGTTCTTTGTTTCTAAAAGTGCTTATCAACATCCATGCTTGTTTTTAAAGTGCCACATATAACGGCTTCACTGAAGCGTGGCACCTCCGATCCCATGTCATTTCGTTTTCAGAATAGGAGCACTTAATTGTGTGTTTTTGTAGCCTCTACATCTGTTTCCTGAAAGCATCTGCTGATGTGCAGTGAACTTTTCACATACATATTTGTGCTTTGGTGTTTCTCTTAAGTACGACTTAATCGGAAAACCCTGCAAGTAGTACTGTATGGGAAAAATATCATTCTACTTCAGCCCCATTAACTTTATTTACTGAGAATGTGTTGTACTCTTACATGAAGACACTGGTAGCCATGTTGTAGGTTTCTAATTTCTCTTTATTAGTTCCAGTTCAGGTTGTATCAGACTTGGTTCTGCCATGTACCAGCACCTACACCAGCTCCTACTTAGCCTATTACAGCCCCCATTACAGCTCCACCAGGAGCAGCCTGCCTAGCTGCTCAGCCCATCTCCAACTGTCACCACTCATCCACACAGGCACCCAGGCATTCCATTCATCACAGTCACACCAACATTCCGTTACCATCTCTCACTCTGGCTGAGCAGCTAGGAAGACCTAGGCTAATTACAATTAATGTAAAACTCAGGATATAACAGAATGCTATTTACTAAGAATTATATCTACTGATGAAAACTCGCGGTAACTTCATTGTGTACGTCTTTATCCCCTAATGAACAACATGTCAGAGTTACGTGTATTTGTTTTTCTTTCATGTGAGACTTGAAACTGTACAGGGATGGTGCAAGTGTCTCTCCCCCTTGCCATATTTGTAAATGATGCTCGTGAGGTAATTATTACCCTTTCTTCTGTAGTTGCTTTTCTCTGTTGGTTTGTAGTCTGACAGAGGATTGTGACCGACTCGTCTATTGAAATAACTCATTTAATCGCTGTAGTAGGCAAAATAAATGACTACTTAACTTGGCTGCAGAAATACTTATTCACGTTCCTTTTTTCGCTCGATATATATTTTAGGAAGGGTAGAGAGCTGAAGCTGCCAGTGTTGCAGCAGTGAGCACGATTTGAAAAACTTCACAGAAAGAAAGCGTGGCTATCTTTGTTTGTCGTCTTTCTGATGTATGACATTTCAGTTGCAACAGAAGTTTAAATTCTCTGCAAGGGAGAGTTACGAGATGGTACGTTATAATTAGGGCTCCCGGTTTTATGATATTTTTTTTTTTAACATTTCCGTCAGTATTTAGCCACATTTATTTAGTGTTTTGCGGATAAATGAAGTTGCAAAACTGTACACTTCCATATTTATTTAACTGATAAACACAGTCATACTTTGGCTGTTGTGTTTTAGCTATTTAAGCTACCAAATATTACATAACGATACATCCACTGGTAAATATTAGCATTATACCACAAATATATGTTGACATACCATTATTTAAAGAAATTTCATCCTGTTTTTAACTTCCCATGCTGTCCGTCTTTTCAGCTGTTGGGCTAAAATTCATTGAAGACAGCACGGAGAGTCACTTAAAAGAAGCTCAGTTTTATGTATTTATCCACTTTTAAAAATAAATGCAGACAGAAAACACATTGCTTTCTGTCTGTATTTATCTGTAAAAACTGAAAACCGGGAGCCTTAATTCTAATGGAATATCTTGAAGTTTGACTGTGTTTAATATGTGGGAGTATTCTAACTGAATTAATTGAAACTCGGTGTCTGTCTACTCAGCCCCTCGTCTTCTGCCTCAGCCCACAGACCTCATCTCTCACCCATCCTCTCTCCGCAGTCCACAGATCTCTCTCCCATCCTCTTCCCAGCCTCTCTCCACCGTCCCCAGTCGCCCCTGACCGCTTCCCCGTCGTCCACACATTCCACAGACATCTTCCACTTTTTGGGGTGTTTTTATTGTTGTTGTTGCATATTTATATAGCGTGAAACTCGACCGGAAGGTATTGGAGCGCTTTACACGAGCACTGTATTTACATTACACATTCAGGCATGGGGAGATTAAGTGATTTGCCCAGAATCACAGGATGTGGACGCGACCCCGAGGCTCAAACCCTGGTTTCCAACACCAAAGTCGGCAGTCTAGCCGACAGACCTCATCCCCTCCACTTTCAATCTCTCTCTCGGTTCCTGCTGGTCCTCGCCAGGCCCCACTTGTGGGGGTCAGCCCCACTGACAGGCGTGTCTTGCTCCTCGTGCAATGGCGTCTATCCTCTCATAGAAGAGCTGGGTTCAGTTTAAGCCACCAAGTTTGGTCACCTAGGGGCTAAAAGCATGTACAGATCAGAGAGCAACAACCCCCCACCCCCCTCCAGCCACCACAACCGTGTGGCGGTTTCCGAAGTGCCAGTACCAGTTAAGGGGGTACTGGTCGAGGAACTCCAAACCATACACTTTGGGGGAACGTGTAACAGGGCCCCGCATTTGCGTGGAAAAAGGATGTTCGCTAGCTATATTAGTCAGCAATACTTTATTTTTAAAGCAAAATTAATCTAATACATCTTTCAATAATAATGTTCATTTGTTGACAGTAAAAGGTTCCCAAACAATCTTAAAACGGTGTCCCTTTGACAAGTGGATCACGTATTCCCACACTGTGCACGCGTTGAATTTCCTCTCACAACAGTCATAGTGCCGGGGAAAAATATGACACTTTATTATCTGTGACACAGCAGCAGCGTGTGTGGGTTGCTCTATGTGAATGGCTCTGTGTGGGTGGCTCTGTGTGGGTGCAAATGCAATAGGCCTCGCATTTGAGAGAGATTAAGCTATTGCCATTGTAAATAACAATGCCGTTTCTTTAAATGTTTTAAAAACAGAAACATATACAAAAATAATGTCATGAGCAATGCCAATAGCTCTAACTTTAACAATGCCGAGACCATTGCATTGTAAATGCTTGTTATTGTTGTTGTCCACTTTCACCAATGTTTCCAAATCACTCACTAATAGGTCGTGGAATATGTTTATTCTATTGCCTGGACTTAGACTGGGGCAGAATTTGGATTTAGGTTTGAAGCCACTGGGTTCCCTTTCATTTGTACATATATTCAAATTGTCCATGACTTGGGATTCCGTTAAGTCCTCATCATTTGTCATTAATCCATGTGTTGTGATTAAGACAGGTATGTCATTTAATGTGAGGTTACTTATTTCCGATGTTGAGGTTCTCTCTTTTATAGTTGTTGCTTTTGGGTTTCCAAGTTTGCTGAAGAATTTAGCAAGTTTTAATTTTCTTACAAATTTGTAGATGTCAATCCTAGTGTCTACATGATTGTAGTGTTGTTCAGGACAGAAGTTCAATCCCTTATTTGGGACATTGCGTTCATGGGAGTTCAATTTGTAGTCCGATAAGTTGGTTATCAAATTCACCTTCTCTTTTTTTACATTTACTTTTTCAGTCGATTGCGTAGGGGGTAACTTCTTGTTTGTTCTGCCCCCTCTTCTCGTTTTTCTCCTTCTCTTGAAGCTGAATGATAGCCTCTTCCTCTCCCTCGACCTCGTCCTCTTCCTTGACCTCTTGGGTTCTTCTGATCGATATACATCAACTTCATTTCGTCTAAACAAGACAAATGTCCTGTTCTAGTTGTCCGTTCCTCCTCGCTTAGGTCTGTTTCGGATTCACTTGTTGTTGGGGCATTCAATGTCAATTTCACATTTTTCCCCATTTGTTCCTTTAATACCTCAAATCTTCTTGCGAATGTTAAGTTTGCCCCTGTTTCATATTCCAATTCGTCTCTTCTAAACTTCCTCTGTTTGCGTTGTTCCACTTCATTTTCATGTCTATCTAAATTCTTCTCCATTTCTTTCCTGGGTTGTTTACTTTCTTCTTCTTTATTCAGACTTGTAATTTGGGATTCAACTTCACCAATAGTTGCATGCAGTTCCTCAATGTCCTTTTTTGCATATTTAATAATAATTAATACCATGTTTTTAGAACACTGCATACTGTTTTTTCCCCATTCTTCAAGCATTTCTGGCTTTGTATCTGTATGATTAGGAAGCGTGAAAATTCTTAGTCCTCTAGGTATGCGGTCGCATTCAATATATTTTTCTAATGTGATCACTTCCCAACTTTTTGTTATTTCTTTTTTTAGTAGTCTTTCAAGTTGTATGAAGAGTTGTTTTAAACTTTTAACCTGGTTTATGTCCTGATCACTGGTCATGTCCCTTTGTGCTCCTGCTTTTACAAACATTGTTTCTGCTCGCTGTATGCGTTTAGCTGCTCTGGCTTCCATGCCTTTTCGACCTTCCTCAGATGCAGCTGAATACAAAAATAGACTTTCACTTCCACCTTTTTAAAATGTCCAGATTCTCACTCATAGGCGGAAATATATATATATATATATATATATATACACATATATATATATATATATATATATATATATATATATATATATACATATACATACATATATATATATTGAGTAACAATAGCATACACACTAAGCTCCATAGAAAGGCTAGGGCCGGGAATTCAACATTACATGCCAGTAGCACACATCCCAGACACCTCATTAAAAGTATACCCTACGGGGAATTTTTAAGGATAAAAAGAATTTGCAGCAACAATGAGGATTTGACAGAATGCCTAGAAGACTCAGTGAATATATTCTTGGCTCGAGGGTACATGATGAAGGATTTGCAGTCAGCTCTAAATAAAATAAAAAGTTTGGACAGTCATACTACTTTATCTAATGATCACACAGGTGAAGCTCCTACTGAAGCCTACTATGGTGAAATAAGTAAACCAGTAGTTAGGCTGATAATGACTTTCAGTAGTCAAGAGAACCAAGTAAGGAGAATCATAAACAAAAACTGGCCAATTCTAAAATCTGACATCACCCTGGCACCAGAACTAAAGGCCCAACCAGCCATCACATTTAGAAGGGCACCCTCTATGAGGGACGCCTTAGTCAAAACTAGCCCAGAAGTAAGCAATACTGGAAATTGGCTAACTAACAGAAAAGGCTTTTATAAATGTAGTTCTTGTAGGGCATGCAAGTTTGGAATTAGCAAACAAGAATACACAGATGCTTTTGCTCTAACGCCTTTTAAAATTCAAGGCTTTTTCACATGCAAAACAGATTATGCTATCTATGTGTTAGAATGCAGTTGCCATTTGAAATACATAGGTAGCACCAAACTACAAGTTTTTAATCGTATTCTACAACACTTACGTGCCATTGTTAATTCTGACACTACCTACCCTGTTGCGCGTCATTTTAAACTGATACATCAAAACAATCTAAATGATTTACGCTATTATGTAATAGACGCAGTTCCTAAATCAATAAGAGGAGGCAACAGGGAAAAAACATTACGCCAATTAGAAAGCCAATACATTTTACAGTTTGACACCAAAATGCCAAATGGCCTTAACACTGGAGAAGATCTACACAACTTTTTATAAGCCAGTGTTTTTACCTTGAAATCATAGTGACAATTTTTTTATCTTGTCTTTTATCAGATTTTTTACCGGTTTTATTGATTAATTTATTGATTAATTTTACCAGTACTTCATCTGGGATTAATATGACATGACATTATGATTGGCATTTATTTCTTCTAAATCTGAGAAGCAATTTCTATTACTGTTTTCTATCAGCCTAACTATTTGACATATGATAAATGATATATTATGGGTTTTATATGAGATGTTCAAGGTATCTATTTAGCTTATCTAAATTTCCCAATCTCATGTTTTTTGCATACACAGCACATTGGTACTTAGATCTAGCCTCTCAAGGTTACTATCTAGATTTCTTTTAAGGATCAACTTACACATGAGCAAATACCTATAGCTAAAAGAGGAGAAAGATTGGTATTTGCTTTCATGATTAATTATGTTGACCATTTACTGTACCAGCCAAATATTCACGTTTATATGTTGAATTTAATTTAATTTTGATATACATCATGCTAATGATCTATGGTTTTTAATAGTGAATATGCAGTGTATTTATTTATTTATTATTATTCATTCAATCATTATGGCACAGGAAAACTTGTATTCAGCACCTATTTTTGCACTAAGCACTTTATTCTTGATCCTCATAATGATAATAGCGCAAGATTTATGATAAAATAGGGGAGGCATATAATGCCAGATAGTCACTGGGCACTTGCCCCAAACTTCACAACTGCATTAAGTTTTGAATCCGAAGAGGACAAGGTAAAATAACTTTATGGTTATTTACATTTTAACTTTGTTTACATTGTCCTTTTATTATACATATTTATTTATTAATTACATTTTAAATATTTATGTATGGCATTTATCTTTACAACAGATCGCATAAATAAGAGTATTTGCACTTTTATATTTTAGATGTTTCTGTTGTTAGATACACATACGATGATGCTCCCATACTGAGTCTGTTTTCTTGTTCTATGAATTCTATAGGAGGAGTTTGTTTCACTTTGAAATTGTATTTATTGCACTGATTTGTCTCGACATGTCATGTGATCAAGCCCGGTTGAACCCGGGCGAAACGCGTCATGTTGCTGTAGAGGAAGAATAAACCTGCACTTTGAAACCATTTACCTGCGTGGTGGTCCGTTCCTGGTTGTGTTTTCACACAACTCTCTATCCAAGGATTGTGGTTGCATATATATATATATATATATATATATACACATTTATATATATATATATGAAGCTCGGTGGGGAGTGTCCCTCAGACGAACCGCACTCGAGCAGCGAGAGGCTCCCCCAAAGCCAAATCACAGGTATGAACAGTCAAGGTCACCAATAGTGTTCCATTCGGCCACACACCAGACGCGTTTCAAGTTCACCTCTTTATCAACAGCATGCAGCCGGAAAGCGCTAAGATGGCTCCACCTACCAATTGATTATGCGCGATCACCTGCCTAAATAGGAAACTCTGAATGAGAAGGTGTTGCATCATTCAGAGTTGCCTATTTAGGCAGGTGATCGCGCATAACTAATTGGTAGGTGGAGCCATCTCAGCGCTTTCCGGCTGCATGCTGTTGATAAAGAGGTGAACTGGTGTGTGGCCGAATGGAACATTATTGGTGACCTTGACTGTTCATACCTGTGATTTGGCTTTGGGGGAGCCTTTCGCTGCTCGAGTGCGGTTCGTCCGAGGGACACTCCCCACCGAGCTTTATATATATATATATATATATACACATATATATATTATCTACTGGCGGTCGCCAGTAGATAGTTATATTTAGGATCGTGTTTCCATAGGAAATCCGCAACATTCTATTTGGAATAACTTTGGCGCCGATTGACGAATCCTCGCGAAAGTTTCAAAATAGTTGGGGCGCTCCGCTCCTTCCCTGAAAGTCTCGGGGGGATTCGTCAAGCGGGGGCTGAAAAAAAGGGGGGGTCCCAAAATGCGTTTTCCCCATGCATTTTTCCATAGGACCTTTAGTCCAAGCTACAGCCCGAACGGCTGAACAGAATTACTTGAAATTTGGCAGAGAGGTAGTCCTCAGGTCAGGGATGTGCCTTTTGCAGGTCTGGTGTAAATCTGTTCAGTATTTCCTGAGAAAATAGCATTTAAAAGCATATATATATCTATAAGCGCGCACCGTGCGCGTACGGTAAAACTTACCGTACGCGCACGCTGCCGTGCGCGAGCGCGATTCTGATTGGTTGTTAGATCTTAGTAAACATTCGAATCGGTCGAAACCAGGAAGTGTCGGCCGCCATTTTGTCTCTCGCAGTCTGAGGGGGTGAAAAACAAAGGTGGAGAACATGAAAAGGGGGCAGGGTGGACAGTTCCTGACCCCCTAGCCTTTTTCAGGGGGTCCCAGAAAGACCCCCAAGAGCCAAAATTTCCTTTAATTTTTTTGCAAAAAATCGCGGAGTACGCGTAGAGTGCGCGTACGATAGAAACGGAAAAATTCCGCGAACTGCGTCATTTGGGCGTGCGGTGCGCGTAGCGCACCGCGCGCGCACGGTGCGTGAAGCGCACCGTGCGCGTACGGTACGCGCACGGTGAAAAACCTTAAAATTTTTTTTTTTAAAATACATAACTTAGCATTTAAAAAAACGTACAAATTCACTGAAAAAACCATAGGTTTCGCACACGTTATAGTTAGGAATTAGCATTTAAAAAACCTTGCTAATTCACTTAAAAAACCATAGGTTTAACACGTTATAGTTAGCTGGACATTTCACTCGTGAAAAACCATTGAAATTCCCCCGTTATAGTTAGTGCAGGCAACTATAACTCACGCGACCGCAATCCTCTGCTGATGACGTCAGATATTACATCACTGATGACATATGTGTCTTTCTGAAAAAAAAATATTTGTAATATATGTAAAGCTAAAAATTAATGGAAGAAGACATGGGTAAATAAGTGTCTAAATACAGTGATGTAATATCTGACGTCATCAGCAGAGGATTGCGGTCGCATGAGTTATAGTTGCCTGCACTAACTATAACGGGGGAATTTCAATGGTTTTTCATGAGTGAAATGTCCAGCTAACTATAACATGTGTGAAACCTATGTTTTTTTAAGTGAATTGGCAAGGTTTTTTAAATGCTAATTCCTAACTATAACGTGTGTGAAACCTATGGTTTTTTCAGTGAATATATATATATATATATATATATATATATATATATATACATATATATATATATATATACATATATATTATCTACTGGCGGTCGCCAGTAGATAGTTATAGTTAGGACCGTGTTTCCATAGGAAATCTCAAAATTTTATTTTGAATAACTTTGGCGCCGGTTGACGAATCCTCGCGAAATTTTCAAAACTAATGGGGCGCTCCGTTCAGCTCCTACCCTGAAAGTCTCGGGGGGATTCGTCAAGCGGGGGCCGAGAAAAAAGGGGGGTCCCAAAACGCGTTTTCCCCATGCATTTTTCCATAGGACCTTTAGACGCAGCTACAGCCCGAACGGCTGAACAGAATTACTTGAAATTTGGCAGAGAGGTAGCCATAAGGTCAAGGAAGTGCCTTTTGCAGGTCTGGTGTAAATCTGTTCAGTATTTCCTGAGAAAATAGCATTTAAAAGCATATCAATATCGATACGCGCGCTGGGTGCGCGCACCGTGCGAGCACCGTGCGAGCACCCTAACGTGCGCGAGCGTAATTCTGATTGGTGGTTACATGTTAGTCAACGTTCGAATCGGTCGAAATCAGGAAGTGTCAGCCGCCATTTTGTTTCTCTTCAGTGCGAGAGTGAAAAAGGAAGGTGGCGAACGTGAAAAGGGGGCAGGGTAGAGAGTTCCTGACCCCCTAGCCTTTGTCAGGGGGTCCCTGAAGGACCCCGAAGGCAGACATTTTTATTTTATTTTTTTTAAATCGCGGGGGTGTGCGCACCGTGTGCGCATGGTGAAAAACCAAAAAAATATATATATATATATTTTTTATTTTTTTTTAAATCGTGGGGGTGCACGCACCGTGCGCGCACGGTGAAAATAAAAAAAAAATGTATACGTAGTTTATTGTAAAATAAATATATAAAAAAAATAATAATACATAAATAAATTAGCATTTAAAAAACCGTACCAATTCACTGAAAAAACCATAGGTTTCACACATGTTATAGTTAGGTGGATATTTCACTCGTAAAAAACCAATGAAATTCCCCCGTTATAGTTAGTTCAGATAACTATAAGTCGCGCGACCGCCACTCTATCACAAGGATGATGTCATCAGTGATGTCATGAGTGATGCCACTGACCATGTCATGAGTGATGTAATATGTGACGTCATGAGCAGTGGATTGCGGGCGCGCGAGTTATAGTTATCTGAACTAACTATAACGGGGGAATTTCATTGGTTTTTTACGAGTGAAATATCCACCTAACTATAACATGTGTGAAACCTATAGTTTTTTAAGTGAATTTGCAAGGTTTTTTAAATGCTAATTCCTAACTATGGTTTTTTAAGTGAATATATATATATATATATATATATATATATATATATATATATATATATATATATACACATATATATATATATATACATTAAGTGTGGACGATTAACTCCGCTTTGCGGAGAGAGGGCACAGAGTTTTGCTACTCTGTGCTCCGCTGGGAGCTCGTCATTTTCCATGTCTTTTCTTTACGTACCTATACTTGTACTATTATAAAACACCCAGTTGACGTAATTAAATATATTTAGTAGTGAATAAAATGGAACTGTGAGTTTATGGGGAAAAAAATGAGTGATGCGTTTCGGCTGGATTCTGCTGCATTATGATCACTTCTGCTACAAAGTGCAGCTCTTGCATGCCAGGAGTGGAGCATCTCGTATAAATATAGACAAAATAATGCACATCAAATTTAATGGAGCAAATAACAGTATTGTGAGCCCCAACTTCTGTAGACAAAAGAATGGTGGATTAAGGTGCTTTGATTTGCAGTTGCTTTCATTTGAGGGCATGCGTGACATTTTAAATAGTACCTTCACTTGGCTGGGGCGGTAATGAAAGTCGAATTATTCTTTCAGTGTATCTTTTCGACATAAACCTATTCACTCCCTTGTTTAAGATAAAGAAAAAATGACAATTAGGGTTTGTTCATTCTTAGAAATGACTCCCATGGGTGTCAATTGTATACCACCCTCTTCAAAAAGAAACTGCAATATTCATATTCCTTACTGCAGACGTACTTCGGCTCTGCTGCCTGGATCCCTTCTACCCGGAAATGTAACTGCTGTATCTCATGTAACTGTGAGGTAACATGTTCATCGTAAGACGGTTCTCTCACTGACAGCTGTCTGGGGCTGCAGCGGGGCAACAAGGAGGGGGTGGGGGCTTAAACAAGGACATTGTGCATTTATGGCGGGCGGAACGGAACTTCGCGTAGTTACACAGAGTTTGTGTGACTCCGCAGAACTCCGCAAAGCACAACTCTGCGAGCTCCGCCCACCCATAATATATAAATATATATAGATAGATAGATAGATAGATAGATAGATAGATAGATAGATAGATAGATAGATAGATAGATAGATAGATAGATAGATAGATAGATAGATAGATAGATAGATTTCTTGTTTTGCTAATAACTTTGATGCCATTTGACAAATCCACACAAAACTTTCCCAAAAAGAAGGTCACCCACCTCAGATTCTACCTGCAAAGTTTTGGGCGATCAGTCAGGCAGGGGGCTGAGAAAAAAGGGGTGGGGAGGAACCAAAACACTCTTTTTCCCATGCAATTTCCATAGAGAAAATTGAACGATACAGAGTAATCGGTTGAACAGAATTACACCAAATTTTTCAGAGAGTTAGATATTTATCCAGAAATTGTGCTTCTTCGTGATTGCATGTAATTCTTTTTAGCAGTTTTAGAGAAATTAACGTCCAGAACTTATAGACACCTGTTGCAGTGGGACTTCCGGAGGAGTCCAGTAGGAAAAAAATAAAATGCGCGTTCTGATTGGCTGATCCTGAGCGACCGAGCAATGTGTTTGGAGACTAAAACAAGAAGAAAATCGCTGGGGAGAGCATTATAGGATATGAGGACTCAGTTCTGACTACTGTAAACATTTTTTAAAACATATCGAAGAGTTCTTAGGTCCGACCCAGTATCCGGGCGGGGTAAAGGGGTGGAGGCTGGTGGGAACACTGCTGCTGCGTGTGCTTTTGTTACAAGGTGCCGATATAGCAGCACTGCTGCAAAACCAGCCCCCAGTAACATTTACGGCCCCCACCCTTCCGGCCCACCGGGGAAACGCCAGGTGCCCGCTACAGCCAGTCCGGCCCTGGCAAGGATCCTTGAGGGTTGTAGGCCCCAGAGGAACCACACCCCCACAGGCCAAAAATAATAGATGGGTTTTTTGCCATTTTTATGGCCCTGTGAAACCCATTACAGTTCCTGTATGGTACCAGGACTTACGCAAATCCCCAAAAAAACACACAAAATGGGATGGGGCCTGTGGCCGGTTGTCCACTTGGGAGGCTGCCTACGAAGGCTGTGCGCAGCCAGGGGTTGATCACAAATGTACTATAATATAATATTACTTTATGTTAAAAAAAAATAGAAATTCACTGAAAAATACAAAGGTTATAGTGGAGGTATAGATGAGGAAGGCAGTATGATTTTAACATGTGTTAAAAAAAGTCTAGAAATTCTCTGAAAAAAATCAGTTTTAAATCCCAAAAAAACTGAAATTCTGCAGTTATGTCATTGACATATGTATAACTTACACTATTAAGATGCACTGTATATTATTTACTGGCGGTCGCCAGTAGATAGTTATAGTTAGGACCGTGTTTCCATAGGAAATCCGCAACATTCTATTCGGAATAACTTTGGCGCCGGTTGACGAATCCTCGCGAAATTTTCAAAATAGGTGGGGCGCTCTGCTCCGCTCCTACCCTGAAAGTCTCGGGGGGATTCGTCAAGCGGGGGCTGAGAAAAAAGGGGGGTCCCAAAACGCGTTTTCCCCATGCAATTTTCCATAGGGACCTTTAGTCCAAGGTACAGCCCGAACGGCTGAACAGAATTACTTGAAATTTGGCAGAGTGGTAGTCCTCAGCTCAGGGATGTGCCTTTTGCATATATGGAGTCAATCTGTTCAGTAGTTCCTGAGAAAATTGCAGTTAATAGCACATACATGGGAGGAGCCTAGCGCGCACCCAAGATGGCCGCGTAGGTGTGAGGCTCCCGAGGACCTCCGCGACCTCCTGCATAAATCCTGACCGAATCCTGTCCTAGATGAGGGGACTGTGTTTGTGAACCCGAACTGAGGTGACGCCCGTTTTCCGTTTTCAATTCGGACTTCGGACACCGGCGGGAGCACCGATTAAGGTTTGCGGCCTTCTCCACACCGGCCCCCCGTACTGGAGTTGTGAGGCGATCCGGCGACAAAGTGAACAACAGCGGCGGGCAAGGCCGGGCGACTCGCGCACCCCGCACTTTCACTTTCGCTTTTGCGCCCTCCCTGCTGCCAGGCGAGGTAGGGTCGCGAAGCGGTGTGCGGCGGTGTGGCCTCGTTGGGGTGCCCTGCCGGCCCGCCGGCTGCGGTCCGTCCTGCGGAGCGGTGGTCGCCCCCCCCCGGAGCCCTTGAACGGGATTGTCTACCCCCTTTTTGAGGAGATTGGCTCGATTTGGGGACCGCGACCATGGCCACAAAACAAGATGGCGACCGGGCTAAAGTGAAGTCTACCCGTCGTGGCGCGGCCCATCAATCCAACAACATGGATCGCTACACCCTCCAGAAGGGGTCTCCAGAGGCACTGCGTAGGTCCTCTACGGGCCCGACTGATGCTCCTGCTCTGCCCACGGACCTGACCCTCCGAGACGTCATGGGCGCCATCGCCGAGATGAAGGCCTCGGTGGACCAGCGCTTCGACACTCTGGCGCAGAAGATCGACTCGGTCCTCGTGGACGTGGGCCTCGTGAGAGCCGATCTGTCAAAAACAAATGACCGGGTCGATTCTTTGGCCCACTCTACCTCGGGCCTCACATCTGACGTGGCGGCCCTCCAACAGGAGGTGCGCAGGCTTGGCCAGGCGAGCGCCCTGATGCATCGTCGACTGGAGGATTCCGAGGGTCGGGCCCGGAGAAACAACGTCCGCATTATCGGGGTGCCGGAAGGACGCGAGGCGGAGGCAGCGGATCTGTTTGTGGAGGACTTGGTCCTCACCCATCTCCAGCCTCGGGGGCTGAGTAAATTCTTTGCAGTGGAACGTGCCCACAGGGTCCCCGGGGGTAGGCCTAAGGCCGGAGCCCCTCCGAGGCCTCTCATCGCCCGGATTTTCAATTTTCGGGACAGGGACGCTATCCTGCAGACTTCCAGGCTACAAGGGCCGGTCAGACTTGATAATACGGATATAAATTTCTATCCCGACTTTACTCCGGCGGTCCAAAAGCAGAGACTGAGCTTTCTCGGTGTCAAACGTCGCCTACGGGACCTGAATCTCAAATATGCGATGCTTTTTCCGGCTAAGCTGAGGGTGGAGGTGGATGGCCGCACGCACTTTTTTGATCGTCCCGAAGCGGCCGGGGACTGGCTGGACACTTTGCCCGGGGATCGGGGCCGGGGGGGTGGGGGGGGAGCGGTTGGTGGGGAGGGCCCGCAGGATCAGGACTGAGGGACTAATGGTAGGCCTTGCTCGGGACTGTGTTATTGTCACCATTGACTGTTAGGGTAAGTTCCCCTCCTGTGGAGGTCGTGTGGGGTCTCTTGGGGGATCTCCCTCCTCCTCTGGGGGACTAGTTAGTTTTCTTTCTATGGGGCGACAGGCACACTGCACTTTGGGGGGGCTGTTTGGGCTCATGCAGGGGTGCAGGGTGGGGGGAGTTCTGTTGGGATGGGTGGGTTGGGGTGGGGTGTGGTTCGTTTCTACCGCAAGGCAAACCCTTCATTGTATTGATGTTTTTGAGATGCTCTCCGGGGGACACATGATGGCTTCTGTATGTGATGGGGGGTAGGGACCTGACTTTGTTGTCCTGGAACGTTAACGGACTGGGTGATAGGATTAAGCGGGGTGTGGTCCTGCAATATCTGAAACGGATTTCACCTGATGTGGTCTTTTTGCAGGAGACGCACCTCATTGGTAACACCTTTTGTGCCATGAATCGGCGTGGCTATCGTTTGGTGGCCCACTCGGGCTTCACATCTGGCTCACGAGGGGTGGGCATTATGGTCAAGACCTCGCTCCCGCTAGAAATAGACGAGGTGCGCCATGATGAGAGGGGACGATACACTGTCTTGGTGGGGAGAATGGAGGGCAAAGTAGTCGTCTTTGTCTCAGTGTACGTCCCACCGGGGTTACAGTCCACCACCTTTGCGGACCTGGGACGCCTCCTGCTTGACCTTCCGGGGGGGCTTCTGGTGGTTGGGGGGGACTTCAATGCGGTGGCCTCTGGGACTATGGATCGTTATCCCCCTAGGGACCTCCCCCGGGCACAAGCGTGGCTGTCTGGCCTTTTGGACACACTGGGATTGGTGGACTGTTGGCGTCTCAAGCATCCCACTCAGCTGCAATACACCTTCCATTCGGGGGCCCATGGTAGCCTTTCGCGGCTTGATCATGTCCTTGTCCCTGCGGCCTATGCCGGGAGAGTGGGGGAGGTGCGCCATTTGGCGCGGGGTATTTCAGATCATTCCCCACTCCTGTTGCACTTTGATGTCTTCCCGAGGGGGGAGGGCAGGGTAGCTCCAATCAATGCCTGGTACCTGCGCGACCCCACTATTCGTGCGGACTTGATTAAATCCTTGCAACGGTATTTTGAGGAGAATGTGGGGTCTGTCTCGTCGGCCATCTCCCTGTGGGAGGCTTTCAAGACAGTGCTTAGAGGGGAGGCCCTCTCCTTTATTTCTCATGCCCGGAGGCGCGCACAGGAGGAGCTGACCCGGGTGGAGGCTGAAATTACTGAACTGGAGGGTGATCTGGGGAGTGGGGTGACTGACGCTGCGCTGCACGTTCTACACCTGAAGCAGGCGGCATATAGGTCCCTCGTCACGGAGGCGGCCAGGGGCCTCAGCAGGGAGCAACAGGGGAGATTGTATGATGTGGGTGATAAGGCTGGCAAGTTGATTGCGTGGTTGGATAAGAAGGAGAGAGCGAGTCGTGTGGTCCCGCTGATTGAGAGAATGGATGGTGTACGTGTTACTGAGCCGGAAGGCATTGTCTCTTGCTTCGCAGATTATTTCCGAGAGGTATATTCCCCGGTTTCTCCCTGCCCGGAGGAGGATTCCCATGCCCTGCTGCGTGACATCGCGCTGCCCTCCCTCTCAATGGAAGACAGGGAGTTGATGGATGCCGCCCCCACCTCGGACGAAATTGCCCTCGCCATCCGCTCGGTCGCTTCTGGCAAGGCCATGGGCCCGAACGGTATTCCTATCGAGTTGTACAAACTGCGACCGGATGTACTTGCACCCCATCTCCGCGCAATGTTCCTGGCGGCCCACTCGCGGGGCTCCCTCCCGCCGGACCAGCGTCTGGCTACCATCGTGGTTATCCACAAGGAGGGGAGACCGCGAGACCGGGTCACATCCTACCGGCCTATCTCGCTCTTGAACGCGGAGCCCAAAATCCTCGCCAAGGTGCTCGCCAACCGGCTGGTCGGCGTGGTGTGCGATTTGGTCCACCAGGACCAGTCCGGCTTTATTCCCCATCGCAACACGGCCCTTAATCTGCGGCGCTTGCAGGGGGTGCTCGCGCGTGTTCCGTTCGTGCGGGAGCCGGCCATCTTGGCGTCCTTAGACGCCACCATGGCGTTCGACACGCTCGAATGGCCCTACATCTGGGCGATGCTGGCAAAATTTGGATTTGGCCCGGGATTCATCAGTTGGGTCAAATTGTTGTACTCGGACCCATTGGCACAGGTGGTGGTGAATGGTCGAGTCTCGGCCCCATTCGGGCTGGGACGGGGCACGCGACAGGGTTGTCCCCTGTCGCCGCTCCTTTTTGCACTAGCCTTGGAACCCCTGGCGGAGTGGCTGCGGTGGCACCCTTCTATCCGTGGTCTCCGTTGGACCCCCGAGTATGAGGACCGCGTGTCCCTCTACGCTGACGATATCCTTCTGTACTTAGCCTCCCCGCGCAAGTCACTGATTGTCCTGGTCGATGTTTTGCGCTCCTTCGGCCGTAATTCGGGCCTTGTCATCAACTGGGCTAAATCCTGTGTCTATGTGCTTTCCGGGGAGGCTCCTGTCCTCCCTCGGGGTTGTCCGATCAAGATTGCCTCGCAGGGATTTCGATACCTGGGGGTCTATATTACGCTGGACCCGGTGGCCCGCTACGAGCGAAATTTGCTTCCCCCCCTCCAGCGCTTGAAGGAGGACGTCGCACGCTGGCGGCGCCTGCCGCTCTCGCCGCTCGGCCGGGCGGCATTGTTCAAGATGATGTCATTGCCGCGCTTTTTGTACGCTCTCCAGAACACTATGGACTTGGTCCCGGCGCGCTACTTCCGTGAGGTGGAAAGCTTGCAGCGCCGTCTGTTTTGGGACGGGAGGCCGCGTATAGCTCTGGCAAAATTGACGCTCCCGTGGTACGACGGAGGGATTGCCCTCCCGGATATTAAGCGGTATTACTGGGCCTCCCAGTTAGCTGCAATTAATCACGGTTTCTATGGGCCCGCCCTAAACCCGGCATTTGAAATGGACAAAGTGCTCCTGCCCGGTGGAGACTACAATCGAGCGCTCTACACTAGCGTGCCCGATTCCCGCTTGACGGGACCCACGCGTGTCATGGTGCGAGTATGGCACGCGGCTAATGCAGCTATGGGATGGAAGGACCGTTTGACCCGAGCGTCACCGTTGTATGCGTCGGAGAGGCTGGGCTCTTTGTGGACCTCGAAGGGCTTCGAGAGGTGGGACATGATAGGCATCAGTACAGTGGGAGATCTCTGGACGAGGGGAGGATTCAAAACATTCGAGACGCTGCAGGCGGAGTTTCAGCTGCAGGGCAGTGAATACTTTCGCTACCTGCATGTCCGTCACGCACTGGGTTCCGTCTTCCCAGACGTGGCCTCCATCCCGGAGTCCTCCCCCCTGGAGGATAGAGTGCTAGATGGCCACGTTCCGGACAGTACGATCTCCCTCATTTACAAGAAATTGATAAACGACCGCTCGGGCTTACTGACTGGCCTCCGCGAGGCTTGGGTTGCCGATGGGCTGGAGTTGGACGACGAGGACTGGATTTCCGCGGTGGCCTCTCCGAAGGAGGTGGCCATCCCGGCTCGCCTTCGCTTCGTCCAGCTTAAGATACTCCACCGGGTGTATATGACGGGGCCAAGGCTTCTGCGTATGGGCTATGCCGAAGATGGATTGTGTAAGCGTGGGTGTGGTGCTTCGGCGACTTTTTTGCACATTCTGTGGGAATGTCCGAGGGTGGAGCGATTCTGGCGTGGTGTGCATGAGGTCCTGCGAGCGGTTACGCATGTCGCGCTGTTGCCTGAAGCGAGGAGATGCTTGCTGAATGTGTGGGAACTGACCGATTACTCGGTTCCGCAGACGCGATGGGTGACTCTGGGATATATGATAGCTAAACGTGACATTGCTCAACTGTGGGGATCCCAGGGGCCCCCGGCGGTGTCAGCCTGGAAAGAACACATGGATTGGTGCATGTTCCGAGAAAAGGTGGTGTATGTGGCGCGGGGTAAGCCTGGGGCATGGGTGAAGATATGGGGCCCCTGAAACGCCTACCGCGGGGGTATTTGCGAGCCGCTGTCGTTGCCTCCCACTTCACCAGCTCCATCCCCCTAGTTGACCCCTTCCCTTAGCCCCGGGCACATTGTTCTCCCAGTCCCGGATCTGTTTCCCTTCCCCTCTCTGGATTTCTTTGGATGGTTGGGGTCCCCCACTGGAGGAGCACGTGTCGTCATTTTCGATCGCGGGTTGCCTTGCGGGTGTGGTTTTATGTTGTTGTGTTGTATAAAACGAAACCGTATTGTGGGCTCAGAGTCATGTGGCCTACGTTGCTGATACCTCCTCTTTATCGTCTCTGCAAAGTCAGGTGCCTTATTGTATGTATGTCATTTGCTTCTGTCACTTTAGCGGCCGGCCGGAAGGTTGTAGGCCCATACTTGTATATACTTGAGATTGCAATAAACGGTTTCAACAAAAAAAAAAAAAAAAAAGCACATACATATCTATAGCCGCGCACCGTGCGAGCACCCTAACGTGCGCGAGCGTAATTCTGATTGGTGGTTACATGTTAGTCAACGTTCGAATCGGTCGAAATCAGGAAGTGACGGCCGCCATTTTGTTTGTTTTCAGTGCGAGAGTGAAAAAGGAAGGTGGCGAACGTGAAAAGGGGGCAGGGTAGAGACTCCCTGACCCCCTAGCCTTTGCCAGGGGGTCCCTGAAAGACCCCGAAGGCAGAAAAAAACATTTAAATTTTTTTTTTTTCAAATCGCAGGGGTGCAGTGAAAACGCTCCACAGGTAGGTATCCACTCTTTATTGAGGTCAGAAATGGAACAGCAAGCGGCATCGCCCCAAAAAACTTCAATGGCCTGACCGGTTTCGGACACACTTGTCCTTGCTCACAGGCACCATGTTAAGAGTCACGTGACAACCAAATTGCAGCTCACCTGCCTTAAATCATACAAGTTCCCGCCCCCAGTGGGCTTTCATACGGCAAGTGCATTCTGATACTGGCAGCGGGTCTGAGCTGCAATTTGTGCCGTTGAAGTTTTTTTGGGCCGATGAAGAGGTGTGGCGCCACGGCCAGGGCGACTGAATCCAGAATCTGGGGATCGCGGTTCGATCCCCGGCGGCAGATTACTCCAGCACCATGAGACTGTGGGCAATAGCTTGCTTTATCTTCCCAACGGCCCCCAGCGCCTAGAGACCCTTGCGGGTGACTGTTGGCGCTTTACAAATGTGGATTATTATGCCGCTTGCTGTTGCATTTCTGACCTCAATAAAGAGTGGATACCTACCTGTGGAGCGTTTTCACTGCAAGTGAAACCTTTTTTCCTTTCATAGTAGCAGCTGGTCCAGTCGCGAGAACGCTCGGCCGCAAGACAGCGAAGCGGATCTGGTGTGACTCATCATTGGAGGCGCTGCCGCAACGGGTGGGCCCGAATTGAGGGTTACAGTATGGATAATGGAGGAGTAAAGCTGGACTTTGTTTCACCCCACTTGGGTAATGAATCTTTTTCAGTGTTCGGGGTCACGACAACACCCACTTGGGCTTGATGAAATATTGCAGAACTGCCAGTACCAGAATGCACTTGCCGTATGAAAGCCCACTGGGGGCGGGAACTTGTATGATTTAAGGCAGGTGAACTGCAATTTGGTTGTCACGTGACTCTTAACATGGTGCCTGTGAGCAAAGGCGAGTGCGTCCGAAACAGGTCAGGCCATTGAAGGTTTTTGGGGCGATGCCGCTTGCTGTTCCATTTCTGACCTCAATAAAGAGTGGATACCTACCTGTGGAGCGTTTTCACTGCAAGGGCAACCATATATATATATATATATATATATTCAGGAAACTTTCGGCGCATTTCTCCAACGTAGAATAAGGAAAGCACACAAGGTATCCGTGTACAAAGTGCTTTATTGCAGACCCCCCCCCCCCCAACCCCCTAACAGACGCGTTTCGCCTTACGGCTTTGTCGACAAAAAACAAATATATATATTACCTACTGGCGGTCGCCAGTAGGTAGTTATAGTTAGGACCACGTTTCCATAGGAAATCCGCAACATTCTATTTTGAATAACTTTGGCGCCGGTCGACGAATCCTCGCGAATTTTTCAAAATAGGTGGGGCGCTACGCTCCGCTCCTACCCTGAAAGTCTCGGGGGGATTCGTCAAGCGGGGGCTGAGATAAAAGGGGGGTCCCAAAACGCGTTTTTCCCATGCATTTTTCCATAGGACCTTTAGACACAGCTACAGCCCGAACGGATGAACAGAATTACTTGAAATTTGGCAGAGAGGTAGTCCTCAGGTCAAGGAAGTGCCTTTTGTAGGTTTGGTGTAAATCTGTTCAGTAGATTCTGAGAAAATAGACTTTAAACCAATATATATATCTGAGCCAGCTTACGGTGCGCTTACGGTGCGCTTACCGTACGCGTACGGTGGCGTGCGCGAGCGCGATTCTGATTGGCTGTTAGATCTTAGTAAACATTTGAATCGGTCGAAACCAGGAAGCGGCGGCCGCCATTTTCTCTCTCGCTCTCTGAGTTGGGCAGCAAAAACGAAGCCCAAAAATGTGTAAAGAGGCAGTTTCTTGAGATCCTAACCACCCAGGATTGATATAGGGGTCCCCAAACAACCCCCAAGCCCAAAAAAAAATATTTTTTTTTTTCGGAAATTCGCCGATTACGCTTACCGTACGCGTACGGTAAAAAATGTTTTTAAAAAAAAATTATCCACATTCTCCCCACCCCGTGTGCAAATGGTGCCCGCAGGGCACTATTTGTGCATGGCCTATCACAACTATGAAATTAACAAAAAATACATTTCACAACGATGCGCATAATATGTCCCCCATGTGCGCACGGTGCGCGAAGCGCATCGTGCGTACATGGCCCATCCCGCATAACGCGGGCACGTGGTGCGCGCAGCGCACCGCGTGACCACCGTGCGTGCACGGCACTAACTGCGTAAAGTGGGCGCGCGGTGCGCGAAGCGCACCGCGTGCTCACTGTGCGCGCACGGTGCGCGAAGCGCACCGTGCGCGCACGGAACGAACTGCGTTAACTGGGCGCGCACGCCACGAATGGCGTAAAGTAACTTAGCATTTAAAAAAACGTACAAATTCACTGAAAAAACCATAGGTTTCACACACGTTATAGTTAGGAATTAGCATTTAAAAAACCTTGCAAATTCACTGAAAAAACCATAGGTTTCATACATGTTATAGTTAGCTGTACATTTCACTCGTAAAAAACCAATGAAATTCCCCCGTTATAGTTAGTGCAGGCAACTATAACTCACGCAACCGCAATCTTCTGCTGATGACATATGTGTCTTTATGAAAAAAAAATATTTGTAATATATGTATAGCTAAAATTTAATGGAAGAAGACAGGGGCAAATAAGTGTCTAAATACAGTATTAGCATCAGCAGAGGATTGCGGTCGCGTGAGTTATAGTTGCCTGCACTAACTATAACGGGGGAATTTCATTGGTTTTTTACGAGTGAAATGTACAGCTAACTATAACATGTATGAAACCTATGGTTTTTTCAGTGAATATATATATATATATACACACACATATATACGTGCGAGCGTGTTAGCCCACATATTGGAACTTTAAAAATTCATTGTTTCTAATATGAATTATTCCTAAAAAATGTTTTTGTGATTATTTCTGTCCTGAATTTTTTTTGGTGTCAGTGCGCTCCAGGAACTAGAATCATTTCACTGCTTACAAACAGCAGAAGCTATACACGAGGAGCTATGTAAAAAAAATTTGCATTATTTGCTGCTATTCCCGGTTTTTTCTTTCAAGCTTTCCTCTGCTTCCAAAACTCTGGGGACACATCATATGGGGAGGGGGGTCCTAGCCTGCCCCTCCTTTGTTTGCCAATAACGCCCCCCAGACCCTCGCCCGGCTTCGTGTTCCGCTGCCCACCGTGGAGGCGGTAACCGGAAGCAGCGTGCCCGACCGGAAGCAGCGGGGAGAGAGGCCCTCCCCTGACCCTAGATCAGAGGCACTTAGAGGCCGGGGGCCTCCAGCAGAGGCGACACCTGTCGGCCAGAGCGGGTGATAATGTGCGAGCCCTGGGCCCTGGGGTGCAAAGCACCAGAGTATTAAAAGCCTCTCAGGAAAAACAAAGTTGTGAATTAAACTGAGCGACAGAGGTTTAAGAGAGCGCGAGACGCGCGGTGCACACACTTATATTGATATAGCGGCAGAGACAGAGCGCTCGAGTCTGTCGATCGACTCACTGACAGACAGATCTATAGATGGAGTTGTGAGAGAGATGGAAAAACAGGTTTCGGGGGATGTGGAGACGCCGATATTTACTTCACTCTTTAATTGATTCACTTAACACTGGCTGGTGGCAAGAAGCAGCTCCGCGGCGCTGGGTCTTTCGAAGTCTCGGTTTCTAGTTTCAGCCCTTCTGTCTCTGTCACAGCAGCTGTCGGTCGCGGGAAGGTCGGGAGTTTCTTTGGTGGGTGTGTGTGTGCGTTGTATGTGTGTGTGTGTGTGTGTGTGAAACTATTATATACACAGGGTACGAGTCGGGGGTACACGCGGGTGGACGGCGTCCACCCACTATTTTCGTCCACCCTGCCATGAATTGGGGCCCCACTGAATAATGTGCTGAACTCGTCCTGGTGTAATTTCCAAACAGTGTAATTTCCAAACACCTGGACACTTTCAGCAGCTCCTGCACGTTGCCATCTGCCTTCTACCAACAACAACGTGCAGGGATGGAGACAGGACGGGGCTTCCTTATTTCTGACTCAGCCCATAACAAAGGCCGAGTCTGAGGGGTCATCGGGCTCCTTTCGTTGGGAGTCTCCTGGCTGGGGGCGGTGAGGAGACTCAAACCTAGAAGCAAATGAAGCAGAGGGGGAACAAAGGCTCACACCTTGGTAGCTCTTCACACATACTTAAGAGAGGCAGCTTTTCACTTTGTTCAGTCCCTGTTTATGTGATGTGCATGCTCTGTAAGAATGTCAGATGTGTGGGTCTCTCCCAGTATTTGTACAAAATAAATAGCATTTATATAGAGCTTACTACCCCTGAGGAGGCGTTGAAATAATTTAAATATGTTTTCTTTTAAAGCACTATGGGTGGAGGAAGCTTTACGCAGACAAAAGGTAACATTGGTTTATGAGAAGCGTACAAAAGTGTGAAACTTCTGCCTAAATCAGGAGGGTTTGCAGGTATACTCGAAATGTGCTCAAATGTACTCCTGATACACCTGCTAAACATATATGTGAGGGCTTATGATCTGATGTCGCTTCTTGTGATCCCCTTCCTATGATGTCACGCGCCGCGATGTCACGCGCCGTGATGCCACTTGCATACTGACAGGTTAGTCCTCCCACTTCATTTTTAGGACTTGTGCTCTGAAAATATATATATATATATATATATATAGATCACGGGTGAGCAGTGCACTTCACGAATCCCTGATTGATTGATAGATTCATTGCTGCCCTACAGAGGAGGATTGGGTCGTGTGCTCTGACGGCGGGATGGAAGGAGGGCTCCGTGGGACCTGGGAAGGGAGAGAAGTCCTCTCAGAAGAGCATCATTTGTCACATGGAATAATGTACTGCTAGACAGGGATAGAGATGAACAGACAGGTACAGAGTGATAAATAATTACATTTTGTGGGAAAAGAAAGAATTCTAGCCAAGGCAGAGGGAGTGGTAGGGGCCCTTTCAGCTGTGGCCCTGGGCGGGACCACCAGAGGCCCAGACTGCTAGCCCTGATGTGGTGTTAGATGTACTGGGGGCTGCTGTTCTTTGGCCCTGAATCCGGAGAGCCCTCCAGCCAGTCAGAAGCTTTTGTGGGGCCAGGGGCAAAATATGAGTTGCATGGCTACGACCTAGAGAACCTGTTTGCAGCCCAGATTCCCAGTTTGACCAAACTGTGTGACCCTGAGCAATTACCTTTCTTCACTTGCTTCTTTTTCATGATCTTCACAATTCAGAGCACCTTGAAATAGTTCAGTTCACTTTACTAGAGCTTCTGTTGTTTGGTTTATGAGATAATAATGTTTCCCCACCTATAGCAAAAATAAAGGCTTATACAGAAGGTATAAGATACATGCATTGCCTCTTGGGTCATGAAAGCATTAGGACAGAGAGGCACGGTCTCTTAATTCTAAATTCTGAAATAAGTGATATCATTGAATGTGCTAAACTGAAATAATCCAAAATAAAAAAAATTTAAACTGCTAAGTTTGCATTTTAGCTATAAAGTGTCAGTCAGCGATATTAGTAGCAGGGTGGGAGGTCCAGGCGAAGCTAAGAGCTGTTCTCCTCAGCCTCCCGGCGCTACTCTTCCAAAGAGTATGCAACACAGGCGGGCAGCGGAAGATTACGGGACCTGACAGTCAGCGCTTCCATACAACTGTCCTATTGGCACTCTTAGCAAGGCTGGAGACCCTCGGTGGGTGGAGGTCTCAAGGCCGATCAGTGGCTGCCACCCAGACCCAGTCAGCTGTGAGCATGGCTTGTTAGCGTGGGCATGGCCAATTCAATTTTTATTCATTATGATTTGGAATTCCGAAGAATTCCACATAAAAATACATCTTAAAAACACATTACATTCCATAAAAATTGCCAATCTAAATTCATCTTGTCATTTCATCTAAAAACACAAATGAGCAAACCAGTAGCAGCCGTTCTAGAGGTTTTCCGGTGCCAGAAGGGATGAACCATGAGTAGTCGGATTACCATACATGAATTCTTACAGACTTATACGGACTTTTAATCTAATACTATCATAAAACATTCAAAATTAAAACTTATTGTAAAGTGCAAAGATTTAAAATTCGCTATACAGTACTAGCTAGCGTGGGCATGGCCTGTTTCATACCTTGGGCTAGGACTACAATGACCGGCGCGGTGAAACATGCCACATGTGTCCGCAGCATGCTGCAGGGCCTCTTCAAGGGGCGGGGTCATGAGGAAGATCACACCACCTGTCCCCTGCTACAGATCGTGCGGAGAACCCTCACACTCCAATAGCAGTAAGACTTATTTCCGAGGTCATAGGGGGCTTGGTGGGTCTGTGGCAGCCATCACTGACAGGGATAACCAGAAGGGCTCACACGGGGGCCGTACTCCCCTGACCTGCTGCTTCCCCCTGTCGCTTCTGAGAGCCTTTGTCTCCTCCCACATCTTCGATAGAGTTTTTTGTGAAAGAGGATGCCATATAATGCAATTGTTTTAAGTCAATACATGCTTTGATGAGAAACACAAACAGCAGGCAGACAGTGGAACTCTACAGAGTGTCGCACCCTCACCCTTATATCCCCAAAGAGAAGTACGTCGCACAATATATATCACGTGGTGTGCACTAGCCTGTATGTCCCCTCTGCCCAAAGGATTCTACTCTCATCAAGGGAAATAATTTAAACCATCACAACCGAGGGTGCACCACATTCAACTTATTCATGATCATTCCCAAAAATCCATGATGATTTGCATAAATCCAAAGAGTATTCCTCCTTTATTCATGCTTCTTTTTAACACTGTAAAAGCCAGCCAACGCGTTTCGTCCAGAGATTGGACTTCTTCACGGCATGTGGATGGTAAAGTGAACACAAGATTCTTCCAATTGTATTTTTGCGACTGTAAGCAAATCAAATTTCACTGTAATCCATCCGAACAGAAAGTAACCAATTGTGGAAAACATGAAATTATGTTCCACCCAATTACGGGTTATGTATGTCAGAGTTCATAAAATCCAAGCATCACTGTAAAGAGGGCATGGTCATCAGGTAAAAGGCTCTTCGATCGGAGCCGTGATATGCTCAGGGGGAAAAGTCCTTCCCAGTCTGAGCTCCTACATTGCGTGTTTTGTAAGCATAAATGCCCCAGACCTAAAAGTCTGAGAATCAAAGACTTCCACTACAACAACAAAATAAGCATTGGCAATGCCAATTGGTCTCGCCTATGACAACTATTGGTTTTGGCAATGTTTCGTAGCCATGCTGTACAGCAGCACAGATGCTTTGCAGTGGGGCTGAAACAAATGAGAAAAAAAGAGCTATGACTCAGCCAGGGCTAATGTGCTTTTTTGTCTAAAAGTGCATTAGCGCTGGAAGCATCATATTAGTCCTGTTTTTGAAGATTATTTTTAGCCATGACGAACAGCAGCCACGTGGCTATACAGCATGGCAACACATCATTGCCAAAGTCAGCAATCCCATGCTTTACAGCACGAACAAAAAGAAGTGGCAGAGCCAATAGTCTCACAGGCAAAAACCTATTGGCTTTGGCAATGCTTCTTAGGTCTTGGCACAGCACCCCTGTGTTTCTGAGCAAATGAGTTAATCTCCCCATACATGAAAAAGAATAAACATATGACAGTTGGCAAAAAATCCTATCACATAAAGAAAGCAATTACATCCATCTCCATGTCTAAGTGAAAATACATTTTGGAGCAAATAACACCTGTTGTCACAATAAACAGAAGATAAAATCTGTTGTCACAATAAACATCCATTTCAAAGAAGAAAAAGGCTTCTAGGAAGTGTGTGTGGCATAATAAAACATAGATACAAAGTGCAACAGGTTCAACGAGGACGACAGGGAGAAGAATAAAAGTAGTGCCTCAATCACAGCGCGATCAGCGAAAGGACAGCAATCAAGCTGAAGCTATCAGTACTTGGTCCATGCTCCTGCCGGCAGAACAGAAAGGGAAGCCAGCATGCACTGGCCAATTAGAAGGTAGCAAAAAACAGTGTGACAATGAAGCTAACGAATGCTAAGCAAGCGGCTGCAAGCCCCGTGCTGTATACAAAATCTCTCACAAGCGGGACCGGATTGAGCACATGCCCTGTCGCAGGCGAGTCCTAAAAATGGATGCGTGCATGTGGGTGGGTTGCCAGTAGCATTCCCGGATTTTATTTGGGGGGGGGGGGGGGGGAGGGGGGGCATATCAGATCCTCCAAATTTGAAGATCATATTTTGAACGGAAACCATGGCACAGAAGTCTTTGGCTTCTTGGTTTATATTTTGGATCTTTTTGTGATTTTTTTAGGACTTACAAATATCCAAAATTGGCTAAATCAAAGCTGTCTGTTCTGCATGACGAGCAAGGACTGAAGATTTCCCAGATATAGGGTGAAAGCCCAAATTATGGCGTCTACCCATCTCGTGTCTAGGGAGGCTAAAGTAGGTACTCGTGTCATAGGAGTCGGTTGCACCTGAAAACTCCACAAAGGCATCACCCAGGAAGGCTGATACGTGCTACCTTGTCACATGGGTCGGGTACACGTATGACCACCTGGAGCACGCGGTGGTTGTTCTTGTACTTGCGCATTATAATTTTGCCATGGATGGAGGCGTAGCTATGCAATGTTGCATAATAGCATGATTGCAGAAATTTTGCATAACAAGCGTAACACGAAATTCCTGAAATGACATGAATTACACTGGCATATTTTAAATTTCACGCAGTGATGCAGAATAAAGAATAAAGTCTGCACTAACCATGCGAAAGTGAGGACTGGCAGAACCAAGGCACCAGGAGAGGGTTATGGGAAGGCACAGGTAGCTGACATGGGCGTCGATTCACCTTAAGGGTTAGCGGAAGTGACATCACTCTCCCTCTGACCTCCAGTGACACTCGCAGGGTTGGCCACCAAAGCCCCAGTTGTTGCAAAGGAGTTAGGGGAACAGCAGGAAACAGAAACTAGAGAAAGTACCCAGGATGCAAAGAGCGCTGTGCACTTCCGGTTCCTGACCAGGGGTAGTGAGGGCAGTGCCAGGGGTAACAAACTAAGACTGCTTAGCGACCCCTAACTGATGTCACTGGGGGAGGACAGAAGTCCCTTTCCAGAGGCGTGACATCAGCCAGTGAGACGCTCAGTGGCCGAACATGCCAACAAAGGACAGTGATAGCTCAGTGTTGCAAAAAGAGGATACCTTTTACAGGGGTGAACAAAGATTTTTTTCAACCATTGCTAAGCTCAGAGCAAAACTTTGAAATGTTTTGCAAAGCTCTGCGCTTTGCCTCATTTGTGTGGAAGTTGTGACTTTTGTAGCGGTATCTGTCAGTGCCTGCACAATTACCTTACCAGGGGGCATATTATCAAGAAACGGCGTTAAAATTATCGCCGCTTTAGCGGCAGAAAACTACCGCTAAAGCGGCGATAATGGGCTTGATAATATGCCCTTGAGAATCCCCATAGAAGCCCATGTTCTGGTGTCAACATGGGCTTCTATTGGAACTCTCTGCGTCATATTATCAAGCCCATTATCGCCGCTTGCCGCTAAGGCGGCGATAAGTTTAACGCGGTGCTTGATAATATGCCCCCAGGTGTAGTAAGTCTCCGCACAGGCGAAGGTGAGGAGGAACCAAGCAGCGGCGCTTTTCACAAACAACAAACATGTTCTGCAAACCTCTCAAGGCAAACAAAAGCCTCGGCAATCTCCCCTCTTAATGACTGGGCGGATTTTGGGCCAAGATCACACAGGAGGGCTGTCACTCCGATGCTGCCGAGCAGAAGGAAGGCCGCGTTTAGCGCGTGTTTGGTTCTGAATCTCAACATTTCTCGTCTCGGATCTCACAGCCTCGCAGCCCTCTGGGGCCACCGGAAATACTCCGCATTTCTCTGAGGCAGGAGGCGAGCTCACGCCGGGAGCCTCCGGAGAAGGCAGCGATGTTGAATGTTATTTTTGCTTCCAATGGCCGCCAACAAAGACATTCCGGCGCAGGTGCGCGAGCGCCGCGGCCTTGGCTGCCGCGTGAGTCACCCCGCGTTCAGCGCAGGTGATCCATTCGCAGTGCTGTGCACCAGGTGCTCTTATGCAGATATCCGGTGCATTCATGTTTGCTTTTCTATCTCGGGGAATTTTGAAATAAATATCGATATTCCCTTTTTCATTTGCCTTTCTGGTGGATACTCTCCTAACCCTCATTGGTTACAAGCTGATTTATTTTTAATCAATTCTTTTAGTTTTCTTGGTTTAATCACCCCGAGATATTTGTATCCAGAGCTTTGTCATTCAGGAAAAAGGCATGTCACCGGCTGGTGTTCTCATACCAAAGGGATCCTGTCCTCTCTTGGTTAGGTGAGATGAGTCCACGGGGTAGTGTTCAAGCGTGGCGTTAGAGGACTGAGCGCTGAAGCTTGATCTCAGTCACTACAAACATTGTGTTTTTCAAAGAAGGATATGAAGGTGTGTTGACTGGGGCTTGAAGGTCATTTGATGGGGGGAAGCTCAGACTCACTGGTCGTCTGTCTGTTGTCTGTCAGCTGGACCGTTCCCTGCAGGACCACGGATTGGAGTCTGGTGGCGGACCCTCCTTGGCGGTGTGTCGGGTGGGACCTTTCAGATGGCTGTCGGTTTTTACAGCTCCTCGATTCCCACTGGAAGCAGTTGGGCAGGTCAGACATCATTAAAAGGATCGTCCGAATCCAGCCAGTTAGGGCTCTGCCCATTTCAAAATGGCTGCCACCATGTAAAGAAGGCACTTCACATGTATACTTTGGACAGGGCAGTACAAGAAGAAACATACCAAGTATACTTCACCCAGCAACTCTGTGAGTTGATTGAGACTTACTTGCTGTTAGCTGACTTGGGACCCAGCTGCCGTTGGGTGGATTTACCCACCTCCCCTTGTTTTCAGGACAAATAAGGAATAGTGGTTTGATTTTTAATGCTGTGGTGAACTACCCTTCTTGCGTGCCGGGCAGTTCTAGAATTCAGGATGTCTTGTCTCCTGAGCATCCTTCTGCCAGGGGTCTGGTGAGTAAAATTTGGTGGGGAAACTGGTTTATGGATATAGGAAGGTGAAATGCTAATCAGTCCAAATAGCCTATATGACTTTCACCAATACAGTATTCCAGTGCTTGTGTGGTAATGTTTGCGTGTGGCAGACCAGTGAAAGTATTGTACATCATAGGCCTAAAGAGGGAGCAACAGGTATGCATGTTCTACCTGGTGTATGAAGGGGCAATGCGACTCAGATATACACTGCTGAAGAAGAGACGAAGCAGACCTTTCGTGCTTAAAGGAGGTTTATTTGAAGAGGAAAGGACAGGATGAGCTCGTCCTAACAGGGGTCCAGCGATAACTGCCTGTCGTGGAATCACCGCGTGTATCGGGTTCCACGACAGAGCAGCGTTCCAGGCATACATCACCACACATGTCCCTTTTTCCAAATTAAAGACAAATCAAACAGAAAACAGGAAATGAGGAAACTACAAAGAATGAGGAAACTTAAAAATGATACAATGAGGAAAATCATAACAAGCTATGAAATAAAGAAGAACAATACGCTCTCCTCCCCTCTAACGGAGAAGAAAGAACGTTAATCACAAATAAAGTCTTGGTACTTGCTGGGGGTGAACTTGGAGCGGACGCTTCTTCTCGTAGTTCCATTATCCGCTTGTGTGGATTGGTGATAATAAGAAAATTTTGGCTGTTGGGGGTGAAACCAGCACTAGGATCACGAGTAAGACGAGAGATGTTCCACCAATTCCCATCTGAAAGTTTTGCAGAATTCTTCCTGAGATCCAAAATTTGCAAAGGTGCCTTGAACTTAGAGAAACCCTTCCACACAAACCCAATCACCTAACTTCAATTTGCTGTAATTTGAGTTGTAACAAATTCTCTTTGCACTTGAAGCATCAGAATTGGATTTGGCTGTATTCCAAGAATCATTAATATCCAAATTTTTGTCAAGACCCAAGGTCATCCAAAAAGGGCATAGATCAGTTGTAGCTTTTCTTCCACGCATTAATTCGAAAGGAGTTTTAGTCGTGACGCTGTGGGGTGTCGTTCTGTAACTCCAAATCAACTCTTTCAAAGCAATTTCAACATTCATGTTACACTTTAGAGTAGTCTGTATACATTTAACTAAAATTCTATTGAAGCGTTCTACTTTACCATTACTTTGAGGGTTGTATAAAGGTGTTTTAATATGTTTGATATTACACTTCTCTAAAAAGGATTTCATTTCAATGGAAACAAATTGAACGCCATTATCAGTTAAAATTTCACCTGGAATACCTTCTCTTGCAAATACATCTTGGAAAAAATTGATAACATTTCTTGTAGTGGGCTTCATTACTCCTCTAACTTCTACCCACCTAGATAAATGGTCAATTAAAACGATGAAATATCTCATGTAGTTGGGTAGAACATGATAGGGTCCTAAAAAATCTACCCCAATACGTTGCCAAACTCTTTCTGGACAGATGGTGGGGAATTCAACAGACCCTTCACTTTTTAAAACCTTATCACTGACTCTGCATTTAGTGCAGCCACGTACATACAAATCTATTTCGTGGTCCATTTTAGGCCACCAAAAGATTTCTCTTACTCTTCTTTTGGTGGAAGTGGAACCCAAATAACCAGAGTGGGCAAGTTCAATAATACGTCTATGAAAACAAGTTGGGGGAATGAGTTTATCACCACGCATTAGTTTATTACATTCTAGAGATAGTTCATCAGAGATTTTCCAAAAGGGTTGAAGTTTATCGGGTAAGCTTCTTTCTTCCGGCCAACCAGAAGTAACCATTTGTATAACATCCTTTAGTACAACGTCATTATGTAATTCTTTCACCCAATCATGCTCTTCTTTACAAATACTTGAATCGCCAATGTAGGCAATGAAGCATTCTTCAATCTCTGACTCCCAATCAAATTCATCACAGTCTCCAATTGGGAGTCTAGAAAGACAATCTGCTCTAGAATTTTTCCCACCTGGAATGTATTCTACAGAGAAAGAAAATTCTAAAAGTCTTGTTGAAAGTCGAGCTATGCGGGCAGTGGTGTGTTTTAACTTCCTTCCTGATAAAATTTCTTCCAGGGGGCGATGGTCGGTCCTTAAGGTAAAAGGTCTTTGCCACAAATAAGCTCTAAATTTCTCTACGCTCCATACGCATGCTAGGAGTTCTTTCTCTATAACAGAATATTTACGTTCAGGTGAACGTAAGGTCCTAGAGGCAAAGCCAACAGTTGTTTCATGATTAGTGTTAAGTTGGGTCAAAATGGCTCCTAAACCATATTCTGAGGCATCTACAGTAACAAAGGTCTTTCTACCTTCTACGAATGGTTGTAGTGCTGGTGCTGAAGTAATATCTTTCTTAATTTTCTCAAAAGTGTGTTGACATAAATCTGACCATACAAATTTTTCACCTTTTTTTAGTAAAACCTTAAAGCATTCAGTGACTGTAGCAAAATTCCGCGTGAATTTTGCATAGAATTCGCAAAGGCCTAGAAAAGATAACAACTGTTCTCTATTTTGAGGAGCGGGTGCATCTACAATACTCTTTATCGAACTGGGTTTTGATTTTACACCTAGTTCGGAAAACACATGCCCAAGGTATTCAATTTCTTTTGTCTTGAAAGTGCATTTATCTTTTCGCAATGTAACACCTCTTTTTTCTAAAGTCTCCAAAACATTATTTAGTGCAAGGTCATGTTCTTTTTCACTAACGGCAAATATTAAAATATCATCCTGAAAAATTGCAACATGTTTGTTCCCAGTGAACATGTCTGACATGAGTCTCTGAAAGACTGCAGCAGCAGAAGCAATGCCAAAGGGCATGCGACAAAACTGGAAAACTCCATCAGGAGTTACAAATGCGGTCAAATGACGGGAACTTTCATCTAATTCAACTTGGTGGTATGCCGCTCTTAAGTCTAATTTGCTAAACCACTTAGCTTGGCCAATTTTAGTTATTAGGTCTCCAACTCTGGGTAGAGGATAGTTATCTATCCAGATAGCTTCATTCACACTCCTCATATTCACACACATGCGTAATTCCCCATTCTTTTTCTTCGCTAGAACAATCGGAGATAACCACAAAGTTCCATCAGTTTTTTCGATAATACCTTGTGAACACATATTGTTGAGTATGGCAGAAAGATCCCCTCTCACACTAAAAGGTATGTTGCGTAGTTTATGTTTTACGGGAACAACATCATGTTTGACCTTAATGCAATAGGTAAAGTCTGAAATTTTGCCTAACTTATCATGAAAAACTTTGCTGAATTTTTTTATCCAAATGTTGTCAAAGTCGCTTACGGAACTTGGCCTTTTTTTTTTCAAAAGAAATGGGTTGTTCTAAACCCGGTCTGATCATAATACCAAATTCAGCTTGGTGAATTAAGCCCAAGACATTAATTCCTTTTTTTGCAACATAGACTTCACCATTGATTGATTCATTTGAGATCTTAATGTCAGCCTAAAAAAAAACAATGAGATCTTCTTTGCTTCCTTCAAATGCTACAATAAGAATATCTGGAGGGAGCAAAGCTCTGTTAATTCAATATTTTTCAAAAATATCATTAGAGATAATAGTTATACGTGCACCTGTGTCAACTAAAAGTTGTATGGCATGACCTTCAATAGAGACATTAAGGTTTGGATCGACTACTAAGTTTTCATCATTAGAGTTAACACATCTAACACCTAGGAGTAATTCCTGGTTACTTTCAGGGTTTTCTTCATCAAAATTATTAACAAAATCATTTAAAACACAACGAATATCAGTGGGCTTGCCTGCTCTGCACATTTTTTGAAAGTGACCAATTTTACCACATTTCTTACATTGTTGGCCCAAAGCAGGACAAAATCTAAAGGAAGAAACATGAGAAGGTGAACCACATCTGTAACAAAATACCTTCTGGAATTGCTGACCAGAGAAATGTTGCCTGTTAAATGATCCGGATTTAAAATTGGTTAAAGGATTTTTAGTAGTGGGATTAGGTTTGTTGATGACAGCACCGGAAATAGTGGCAGGGCTGGCTTTAGTGCCGGTGGCGCCCTGTACAACAATGTTTGTTGGCGCCCCCCCAATGTCCACCACCACCACATATTCTCTCACTAGCACCCTTTAACAGTCTCCAGAACCACACTCTCTCAGATACATTGAATTAGTTATATAGCGCCACTCATACCAGTGTAGGGTGTCAGAGCACTTTGCGTCACACACACATTACACAGAGACAATCAATCATACGTGTTTTAAATCAGAGTATAGGAAATGTTTATATAAGCCAAAGGACTAAAAGTGTAGGAGACACATGTCACCCATACTGGTAGGCAGTATAGTTTAAAAGTGCTTGGTGTGGAGAAGCACAAACGCAGAGTCGAAAAAGAAACAGCATAGTTGGGAGTTTTCTTTACTAATAAGAATCGATTTCTAGTCAAATTAACCCTTTATGCAACATTAATCAATGTTCTAATGTATGCTTTGCAGTATGCATGCAGTTCTGTGATGAAAGTTAATAGCTCACTGTTGAATATTAGGATTTTAAGTTATAAATTGCAAGTAACAAAAGGATGTCTCTTTTAAAAGCAGTAACCTGCTGATGTGTTCACATTATATGCCCTCTGAAATCAACTTGGTACATGTTCTTTGCAGCAGGCATATTAACCCTCTGCACTAACTTCACAGAGGTCAAAGCCTCAACTATACAAAACACTGAGCTCTCTCCAGGGAAGATAATTAATCACAGGAGTAATCTTGACATTTTTGTGAGGCCTGGTAATTGCAGGCGGAAAGAAACGCTGCAGCAGGTGCTTCAAAAACATAATAAACTTGCAAACACGGCGCCCCCAGGAAGCCAGCACCCGGTGCGGTGGCACCGGTCGCACCGCCCTAAAGCCGGCCCTGAATAGTGGATTTGGCTAAAGACTCTTCCAGTAGCTTTGCGTCGATGGTGGAACCTTCAATGCTTTTAGCTATGTCTATAGCCTTGTCTAAAGTGGGATTTTTGCATGCAAGTAGTCTTTGTTGTATGTTCTTAGAGTAGCATCTAGCTACTAATTGGTCGCGTATCAGTTCTGCAGTGAAATTATCAAAATCACACTTAGAAGCTAACATTTTCAGTGCAGTGACATAAATGTCTATACTTTCATTAGGTTGCTGTGTTCTAGTAAAACATTTGTACCTATGTACAACCATATTTTTTGTCTTTGAAAAATATTTATCCAATTGAGCAACTGCAGTCTCAAATTCATCTAAGTCTTCATCTTCAGCAGGGACATGTTCAGGTAGGTGATCATAGACATTCTGTCCTTCCACTCCCAAGTGATGAATACATGAGGCTTTTCCGTCTTTCTGGCCTAAACTTTTGCACATCAATAGCGCCTAGATATGCCTTAAAAGATCTGAGCCATAAGTTCCACTCTAAGGGTGGATCTCCAGGATCTTGTAGGAATGGTGCTGGTGCCTGAACGCTCTGCATGTTGTTAGATGAAGAGAAGAGAAAAAAAAACTGTAACTTGCACTAATAATTTCTTTGAGTGAGCGTGCAAATCGTTATTGTAGAGATAAAGACAAAAAAACGAATAAAAATGATGAAAATTATGTTAGAGTAGAGAAAACATAAAGAGAAAAAAAATGTGCAGAACACTGTAACTTTCACAAATGACTTCCTTGAATAAATCTGCAAATTGCAGTTGAGTTTTCTTAAAACTTTATAAATATTGTATGCTTTCTTCTTGTCTCTCTCTTTGTAATTTTGCACAACTCTGTGAACAAATGACATGTGAATTCTCACAAATGAAGTCTTCTTTCTATTTCATGCAGCTGGGAATGAAAGACCTGACAGCAGTAGAGTCCTGTTTCTATTTCACTGAAATTGGAGGTCCCACAGTGCAGTGCGGTAAGCAGGGAGAGAGAAGGCAGTAGAGAATGAGAGTCTCTTCAAATGGCAGGTGAGATCAGAGCCTCCCTTTTTTTTTAATGTTCAGCGCAACAAGTGAAAGTCTCCGCTTTCAAGTTAAATTCTTCTTCTTTAATGAAATATATCAAAGCGCGGGGCAAAGTCACGCTCTAGTGTGCATGAAAAAAATAAATAACAACGCGACCAGTGAAAGCCTGCGGGCGTTTGAAAAACGTACAATTTATTTTCTTAGCGCTTCACATCAAGGCGCAAGTCAATTTTATGCTTTCATCGGATGGCAGGCAACGCGCACTTGAAATGGGAAACGGTGGGTGGCTTGAAGTAATCGGAAAGGAGGTTTCCCGTGCACGGGCAGGATTCGAATGTGACAATCTTGTCTCGCGCTGTTAAACTGCTGGAGGCACTTACGGACGAGAATCCAATAAACAGTGGGCTTTAAATTAAGAAAATGAAATGCCAGCTCTCACCTCGTGAAGGGCAACTTTAATATCGTGGATCTCACCCAGTCTCTGGCCCCTGTTTGATGATTCTGCTCTGTTCGCCACAAAAAAATACTCCTCTCTCTTGACACGAAGTCCATACGTTCTGCGGGTCAATCCGATCGTCGCCAAATTGAAGAAGAGACGAAGCAGACCTTTCGTGCTTAAAGGAGGTTTATTTGAAGAGGAAAAGACAGGATGAGCTCGACCTAACAGGGGCCCAGAGATAACTGCCTGTCGTGGAATCACCACGTGGAAAACGTCCTTGGGGTAGAAATGATGTACCACGACAGAGCAGCGTTCCAGGCATACATCACCACAACTGCTCTTCTGAGAAAAATACAGAGAGCTGTGGTTATTCCAACCCTATGCTCTAAGGAGCACGTTTTAGAAAAACTCAGTCCACAGATGAACCAGCCATGAAGCAATTGTTTTGTGAAAACATTTAGCAAGCTCTTTGAAAAAGAGATCTGTTAAATTAAAGAATAGAGTCAATGTACCAATCTAGAAAAAGATTCTACACCAGTGAAACAAAGTTTGTAGCGTCCCTCCATAGATATATCACAAGGTTAAGGAAACGCTCATAGGCTTATATGCACATGGACAATCAAGAGAATTGTCAAGTGAAAGGCAGGAAGCTTTGGTTATTGCTAAAAAGACAACGAGGTAACTTAAGCATGTGCATTGACCTAAGATAATCCAACACGTATATATGAGTAAATAGCCACCCCCATACATACATAAATAATATGGTGTCCCATTTGATCCTAGTGGGGAAAGCTCAAATGTTAGCTGAACTGCATATACAATCTTCATTCCATCAAATTAAGAGTATAAACAGTATACAACACTCATTGTCAAGGATGGACAATCCAGTTCTGTAGAATGCCATTTGGTGAAGACTGACTGATATTCCCCCTCCCCCTACTTTTGAACACTTGTATAAGGCACATTTTCTTTCTATTTTTACAAAGAAAACATTTGTGAAAATCAGGGTACATTAGAAACTTTTTAAGTGATAGGGAAAGGTATATGACTTCACTTCTTATGAAGTAACGTTTTTTTATTTACAATATTTGCTAATTACTTCTTGCACTGGTAAATATATTTTGGTGAATAATTTGCATATTATATCCTTCACTCCAATTAAGTTTCTTTAAGAAAAACAACACCATTCAACATAGCCTCCTCCGTCATAAGGTGGACTATGTAGGGCATATTAGCAGCCAAAATGGAGTGTGACTAAAAGTAACCTTACTAAAGAGAAGCACTAGCACCCAAGGGAAAAGAGCAGTGGCAAACATTTCTAGGGCAATATCAGTAGTATTCTGAGTTTGAGAAAATATTTCAGATATGATGCCAGCCTTATATGCTCGAATCCAAACGTGGCAATGTTTGATTGGGTGGAAGAACATGAAATAACCCTATGAGACACAGAGATGTGTGCGCTGTGCCAATGTTGCTACCTGTTGATTTTGGGAAGGAGACCCTACTAAAGGTTGAAGTGAGTATGCTTAATATGGGTGAGGTGCTGCTGCATAATGGTCAGACTCACTGTGTAGCTCAACAGAATTGCAGCGAAAGAGTGAAATTATGACATGGTATAAGTACCTGGAAGTAATAAAGTTGTTGCAGATTTTTTTACTAAGGTTTCTGGGTCAAGAAATAAGTTCATGGACCGATGAAGATGACCTACAAGTGGTGTATGGACAGGAGATAAAAAACATGGAGGCTGCTCTGTGATCCTGGAAAGGAGAAACATGTAGGGATGAAGTCTTGACACTGGTGGAGAAGTATGCTAACGACGGATGGTTAAGAAGGAATAGGGGCGTTGACATGGAACTGTGTGTAGACGACAGCATGGTGTTTTCAAGGTGCAATTAAAGCACCAAGGTGGGTGTACATAGAGGGCGTCATTTAGAAAGGGACATGAAGGGGAGAGCTTAGCCAAACCGAAGGATGCTAACAGAGTGAATACATCATGAAACGGAGGTGTTAATGATATACTTAGTACATCATTTCTACCCCAAGGACGTTTTTTGGCACTATTTACATACAACAGGTGGGGCTGCCACCTCACTCAATGGCGCTCATTTTGCTGATAATCCAAGGATGAATGACTTAGTGCACCCACTGGGATTCACACTTGTGATTATAGGGTTAAACAAAGATCTCTTCAAGAACTTCATTAGTCCACTGGGCCAACAGACCTGGTGTGGAACATGGCAAGAGAGAGTGGTAAGGTGGGTTTTGTCCAGGTTTGTGTGAAAGCTGCATACCACGGCTGTCATAGAATGTTTGAATATGTTTTTACAAGGGAGGGGTACCCAGAGTCAAGCCCTGGAGAACTTTACAATTCAACGCGCTGAGGCATTTGCATGAGCAATGTTAGCACCCACCATGGACCATGAAGGGGGCCAGTGTTTTTGGACTCATGACAGGGATCCATGACCCGTGTCCACAATCTGGGGGCAGGTGGGTACATGAAACGGAAGTCGGGCCAGGCCACCTTTGGGTGGCTGTGTAGGACTGCCCCATAGTGCACTCAGGCAAGACAATATATTTTTTAATCGTGGTCAGTCAGCTTTAAGGGTCAGGCAAGAAGGTCAGTGCGATTCGTCTTGCTAATAAATAACTGAGGTGGGATTGAGGACCGTACTAAGGCTGACCTTCAATTCTATGTTCAGTTTTTTTTTCTATAAAGTTTTTCTCCAGTTTGGTCATTGCAAAACAATTTTAGAAACAACCAACCCAAAGTTAATTTTACATTCCTTATAACGTAACTGAAAAGGTCAAAGTAATGTATGTTTATGAAATGGCCCATATTTTCCACAAACCTTATCCGTTGGTCTATATTTTTTAGGGACAGCCGGATGCCCACATCTCACTGGTCCACAGTGGGTTTGAATGATTTGGTTGTTCTGTGGGCGATGGGGAGTAAAGTGAGGTGGGTCGCACAGTGTGAGCAGTGGGGAGATGCTGTGGAGTAAGGGATATTGTACCTAGTAACATGGATGGTGGAGACATTGTGCTGAAGACACACAATGTCTCCCTACTGGCATCATGATTATGACGCCCAAATATTGTGGTAATATTTGGATATGAAGGGGATGCGTGAGATCGTGCCACGCGGGTTATGGATCTGCCTGAATGTGGTAGGTGCGTGGTGTGGGATGGGTGATCCTTAGAATGCGTGGGTTTGGGATGGAGAGCAGTGGTCGGAAGCCGGTCCATCAGGAAAGCGGGGGCCAATGATAGCGTATTTGACATGTAGAATAAAGAATGGATGGTTGCGCCCTGTGCTAGGGATCTCTCTTCCACTCAAAATAGCACCAGCAGGAGGCAACACTCCCCACCCCCCCACAATAGCACGCATGTCCTACGCATAAATAAAACACACCACACATTTTTTTTTTGTTTGGGTAAAAACTGCTGCAGGTTTATTACATACACCGTTATGTAATATGGTGGGTTATCTTATGGGCGATCCACGGGCAGGCAACCTTCTGGGCCGCTGCCCGCCTGATGAGCCAAGCAGCACTGGGGCGAACCCCATCTGTGCTGCCCCTTCTGGTGATCCTCTTCCCGGATCACGGTCCCTTATTACTCACGCCCCTTTCAGGGCAGAGCGTAGCAAGGCAAGCCCCCGGTTGTACAGGCACACAACCGCCCGAAGGACTAACGGGGCGCCGACACGGTTTTCCAGGAACCTCCCATGAGGCTCCTGGGCTCTGGCCCCCCCCTATGGTGCCGCGCAGAGGTACCCTTCAGTACCCATTTGCTTCCAGATCGCCCTGTAACTCCGCCTGCATCGAAAAAGAACAACATTACAACATTCTATGCCTCCCCCGCTGCTTCCACGCCGGGTAAGCAGTAGGGTGGGAGACGGCGTGTCCAGGGCGCAAAAGAGGAAGGCCACTGGGTGGGGGAGGCCTATATACTCCCCCGTTCCTCGCGCCCTGGAAATGACGCGCCCTGCGCGCCGCAGCACCCTGGCTGCCAGAGTAGGGGGACTCCTCCCCGAGGGGTCCCCACCCCAAGAAGAGGGGGGTGGGCTGGTGCCTTGCTGGCACTAGAGGCCCGCCCTCCTCAGGGCACCCTGCGGGCGCCTCGGGCAGCCACATAACACCAGCAGTAGGGAACACTCCCCACCCCACCACAATAGCATGCATGTTCTACGCATAAATAAAACACACCACACATTTGTTTTTTGTTTGGGTAAAAACTGCTGCAGGTTTATTACATACACCGTTATGTAATATGGTGGGTTATCTTACGGGCGATCCAAGGACAGGCAACCTTCTGGGCCGCCTGCCTGCCTGATGAGCCAAGCAGCACTGGGGCGAACCCCATCTGTGCTGCCCCTTCTGGTGATCCTCTTCCCGGATCACGGTCCCTTATTACTCACGCCCCTTTCAGGGCGGAGCGTAGCAAGGCAAGCCCCCAGTTGTTCAGGCCCACTACCGCCCGAAGGACTAACAGGGCGCCAACACTTTTTTCCAGGAACCTCCCATGAGGCTCCTGGGCTCTGGCACCCCCTATGGCACCGCGCAGAGGTACCCTTCGGTACCCATTTGCTTCCAGATCGCCCTGTAACTCCGCCACAGCTCTGGAGGCAGCCACTGTTGCCGCCAGAGACCCCACCAAAACAGCTATAGTCTTGCCCGCTAACTCTCCTGTCTAGAGCCTCCTGCAAATCTAGATGAAAGAGAACGTCCCTACAGGTTATCGATGCCCCATCTATATCCCAATAGCCCTGGACATTAGCTTGGATCAGCTAGTGTCTGATGATACAAAAACACCCTTTATACCTGTGAAGTTGTGCCAAGCACTATTTACCTCACGCGGCAAAGTTCCACTGCGTCACCTGACTCAGTCCCATCCCACTCTGGGCGGGACAGTTTCAGACACCCTGGCACACGATGCCCTACCTATTTGCTGATCACACTGGCAGCCACCCCTCTAGCACCGTGTGTGACTGGACACATGTGTCTTCCATCCCTGGGACAGCAGCTCACATGTTAGAAGACCGTTCCAACCCCTGCTTGCCAACTAGGCTATACAGGCGAAGGGGATATGCTTAACCCTGGCACGGTCCCTTTACTTGCTAAATCCATGCGCACATGAATGTCCATAACAGGCGTATGAGACAATGAGCACGGCGGCCCTCCAGCACTTGCCCTGCATCCCTTATTCCTTATAGGAATTTCGCCCGCTCCGCTCCCTCTGGTGAGGCCTCCTAGGCATACTCGCTCAGAGAATCTGACTGATTCGATACAGGGCGCGCTGTCTGTAATCCAGTGCCTAACACTTGATGTGGGAGGTGCCACACACTGACTAGGTCATGGGAACCTAAAGGAGCACCCCATATTCCCCCGGGCGTACCTCTAGATGGGACTGACTAAACCCAGCTGGGGCGCCAGAGACACCCCTAATTACTGGTTTATTGCCACTGGGCACCCTTGTGGTTGCAGCTCTGTGTATTTGTAAAGCGCGCATGCCCCCGGGGCACGGAGCTGCTGACTATCCAGTGTATGTCACCCACTCGCTGATCTATCGCTAACTGCCCTTACATGGATTGAATGGTTGCTGGATGCCACCCAAGGACTGCAGACTTAATGCTCCAACCCAGTTTGACCCCAGAACTGAGGGGCAACCCAAGTAGTGACCATGCCTTTCGTGGTACATCTACCCCGGCGCTTGACTATCCATGTGTTCGGGACCCCAGTCCCAAAAGATGCCCCTTCTATTGTCTGGTTCTAGCCCACAGAAGGATAACCCGGGGGCAGACAAGTCTGTGGAACCAGGGGGAAAGTTATGTGCAAATACCTGCCCTTTCCTCAATTTGGGACGCCAAAAGGTCGATAATACCCTGTCGCCGTTTGGCACAACGCAGTGTTACCAAACATAACTGTGCCGCAGCACACTGTTAGCTGACAACTACCACCACCCGCCTGCTGCCCTGGTAGAAGCACGGGTGAATATGTCTTAACAGAAGCTACCCGATACCAACCCTCGGCTGCAGGGGGGCCCGCACAGTGTACATGGTACCTAATTCTGTATGGTGCATGCATGTGTTCCCCCAGAGGGCCCTCGTAGTCAATTGCATAATGCCGTCGCAGTATTTAACAGTGCCTCTTTTTGCGTTGAAGTTTCCTGAGTACGTGTAACATTAGACTTTCCCACCCTTGGGCTGGTAACCGGTGGGAATGGCAGACTGTTATTTTGCGGCTTCTGACATTGCCTCCGGATATTTACTACAAAACCACAGTACCTACAAAACGCCAGTACCCTTGGCTTTAACAATGCTTGTTAGTTGTATAAGCTAACTGAAGCCACAATTCTGGCTTCCTTGCGTAGCATATTGAAAATACTTCCATCCTGAACTGGTTGGACTGTCACCCTAACGTGTTGCACATTCCTTAAATGTCTCCCTTCGTTGGATAGCAGGCTCCATGGCGCCATTGCACTAATCAACGTCCGCAACAGCCTGACAGGTCACCTGCACGTGACCCAGGTGCCGACAGCGGAAAGCGGGGGCCTTTTGGAAACGGAATACAGCGCACAATCCCCGCGTTGGAAACAAAATTGACCTCGTTGTACTGCAAACGAAGCCCATGCAGAGACAAAATAACTATTCTTTGCAAAACAGAGCCTGTCCGTAACTTTTGCCTATGTAGGGACAAAAGATAACCATGCTATTATCACTGACCAAGTCTGTGATGTCATCTTCGCTTCCTCTGGCATATTTCTCATAATTCGCCATATATGAATGACACCGCACTCTCATCCTGTGCTTTGTGTGATCTTGGCCCACTTTGGTGTGAGCAGAGCCCCGTGAAGTATACTTGGGTTCTAGGCCGATAATGCGCAAGTATTAGGTGAGAAAGATGAAACCATACATGCCGAGCCCCGGCCAGAACTGATAACCATTTTACCCTTTGTCATCAATAGCACATTCATCAACAAGACATTGCGAAGGGCCACATGCATAACTCCTGGTGGCCAAAGGACCTTGCTGGCCAAGCGGCGAAATCTTCGCTCAATGCAATAATACGAAACAGACTTCTCACGGTGCACGCCACCCAGGCGCCAAGCAGGACACCGAGGTTTACACCGAACATCCCAACTCCAAAGAAAAGGCACCACAAACCAGAATCCCCTGCGCAAGTCACTCACCGAGGCACCGCGACACCCTCTGTAAAACAGGTAAAATGTGTGTAAAACCAGCCATAGCCAGACAAAACCATTAGAAGCGGTTTATCTGGGGCATTGTAGAGACGTATCAGATACTAGACAACCTGTCCCTTCTATCTGAAGCTCGATAATCATTAACAGAATGCCAAGTGACTGAAAAAGAGGCATATGAACTGTGACAGCTCCGAGGGTGCAAAGGCTCTTGCTATAAGAGGGAACCTCAAATAAGGTGCTTTCTTTACCTGCCTTCGCATAATCTGCAGTCATGTGACCTTGGCTTGGCTCGATATCATTGACAGAATGCCAGGTGACTTGGAATAGAGGTCTCAAGCCTTAGTGCCAATTACGTACACTGTCAGTAACCTTCCTCACAGTGGGCATGTAAGAACTGCACTGTCTCAATTAAAGCCGCTCCAGGCAGGTGCCCCCAATAATTAGGCCCAGGGCAGCTGGTAGTACTACAGCATATGCTGTAGAATATTAGTAAATGCACTCCTGACCTCAAACCTTCAAGGTGCTGTGTTCCTAAAGCGCCAGAGCCCCCCACACGTGCAGGGGAAGGCTGTGCTTTGCCCCGTATTTAGCCGCTATCTCATTGCATCCCTATCTGTACTACCAAGGAGCACCGCACCTGCAGCAGGCCCATCTGTTGGCTTAGTCAATGCTTATTAGTCGCATACGGTAAATAAGCCCCAATTATAGCTTAGCCAACCCAGCGCTAGCCGCCCCCACCAAGAGCTGCCAACGTTTCAGATTGCTCTGTGTGACATTTTCATCATCCGAGTGCAACTATGAGTGACATTTAAAAAAACTATGAATGACCTTTATTGCTAGCAAAATCAAACCCTGAAGGTGAGGGAGACATACCGATATCCGTAATTACACCGCACAATGCTCCAGCCGAGCCGCAAAACCCAGTAACATCACCCACTAACCCTGACACTTGGGCAAGAGTGGCGAATCAGTTTATTCCAGGCCCCCAAGGCTATAGGAATGGCTTGGGCCGCGCAACAGAATATAGTGTATATTCAATAAATCACTGCCTGCTGTTGTGGTCATCTCTAAATCGACAAACAACGCTGACTGGTGGCATGCTGTCACAAGCGCCGGTGTTGACAATTAAGTGCTGCCACACACCAGGGACCACCCTGTCCAATCTAGCACAGGTACACTAACTGCTGCAATCTAGCATTGGTAGGCCATAGCTGCACTTTATAAAGCCCATGGGTGCTTTCTCACAGAGAGGCATAACAAAAGGCTGTAAATTTAAAGCCTAGGTCGACTATGTAGGGTGTGTTTCACTGTGACCTTTGTGGCAGGGAGAAAATGTTTGTGCCCCTCGCTCTGCCGTATTCAATTTCCAATTGTGTATCCTCAAACTGATCTGTAGATAAAAAATTGTGCATTCACCCCTCTATCTCACCATGTCATCCAAAAGGGGCAGGCGACCGAACTATTTCTTCATCAATTTGCACTTTCACACAATTTCTCCCACCCTGGCACCTGTTTCAATTTAAATGATAAATACTGGGTGAGAGGAAAAAAGAATGACCAGTAAGACCCTGGTAACGAAAATTGGTCAGTTGTCACCGAGGCAGGGCTAGGGAAGGAGAACGAACTCGTGAGTTGTAAACTACTGGAGGACGAATGGGGTGAAAAGGGGTAACTGCACCAGCTTGAGGTCTTATCCCACACTTCACTGCTCCCGAAACGACTCCCATCTGTCGTCGAGTCGGTTGGCGTGTGGAAATATGGATTTTTCTGGTCAGTTATGTCCCCTATCTTGGACCCCAACGGTTCTATGTGCATGTTACAAGTACATGTATGTTCCCTCCAGTTCCAGTTATGAAGACGCAAATACATGTGCGTCCACCGTTAACCTGTCCTCTGTTGATCCGCCATGAATGGGCCGGATATTCCATTCCTAAGTACGAAAGGCCACCGCCTTTATATGGTTCACTTATGCCATTTTACAGTCCAGGCAAGTAGGCCCTGATTCTGTCATCAAGCTTTTCTTGCCTTCTGCCTCTGAAAGCTCCAGTCTGAGCCTGCATCTGTGACCATGAACTTTGTCTCATTCCCTGCGCGGCCCACGAAGCCTGACATCAGCCTGCTGCCTGCCAAAAACTGTATTTCACCTTCGAAAATTATCTGCTCCGCTCCCTGCCCAATGCATTCCTGTCTAGTAGCTTAAGTAAACATTCTGCCAGTTACCGAGCAAAAGCCCGGCTTCTCTGTCTTCATGCAAATAACTCATAGCCCTGTTACTATGGAAGATTCCGCCTCCGCATCTAGTGTAGACACTTAGACGCTTGTACACGCACTAATAGTCAGTATAGTCAGTATAGAATAAGATTCCACTCGAAGAGACCTCTCTTTTGGATAACTTAGTTCTTTAAACATAGGATGTTAGATATGATTTGGGATTAGGTTGACTTGACCCTCCAGACTTCTGTCGCCACATGTAGAGCTAAATGTCAAGTCCCCTTCACCCCCTAGTTGCACGTCAATGACACGTCATGCTGCTGCGCGCGCATTTCTGCTGACATTGCGAAATTCTTTCATGTAACCACCCTCTTATGACATCACATCTGATGACGTTCTGTAAACACACCCAGTTACGCCTATCCTTGCCACGTATGAATGTATTATCTCCACTATCAATTGTTACGCCTCTTGTATTAACTTCACTGTAATGCTTATTGTATAAAAGTAATTGATTATCAATAACGTATGTACTTCACTTCCTGAACCTTCGTGGTGATGGAACCTGGAGCAACCGATTATAATCGACTTCTGGAATAAAGCCCATTCCGAACCTCTAATACCACGGATTCTGCCTCTTATTTACTGAGCTATTTCATTATGTTTCTATATCAAATTAAGTCCCGGTAATTAAATTATTTACCACATGAATGGCGCCCGAATAGGGACACTTTCTCATCTCACGCGCCGGCGGTGCATTGCAGGCCCGGTCTCCTGCCACAGCTGGACGGACAACAACGCGTACCAGCAGGATTTCCTGTATCTCCCTCCGGTCAAGCGGGGGCGACTGAGGCTGCGATCAACACCCAGACGAGGCGGTGAGAAGTGCGAAGTATCCCGACCAGAGCCTAGCTGAGAGAGCAAGATCCGAGGTATACAGAGGCCCACCAGTTTTCGAAGTCCCAAGTCGAGTCCAGTGTCCGAAGTGTTCGAGTCGAGTCCAGTCCGGTTCAAGTTCAGTCGAGTTTCCGAGGCCTTCCGTTCCGAGCTACCCGGTGAGTACCATTACTGGGGAGGCGTTCTGGCGTGCACATAAGTCGTGCCGGTCCAGACGGGTTTGGGTACACAAATCCGGTCTGCACTGTTTCAGCAGTGTATCTATACTGTTTAGCAGTATATCTAGTATATCAAGTATAAAAATTCAGAATAATTCAGTTCAAGTCGAGTATCATGTTTAATGATTAAGTTTTTCTTAGATCATCGTCGTCATCACTGTTGCTCAGTTAAATGTTAAATGTTAAATGTATTGATACGTCCTGCATATTGTGGTATGAATGACTGTTCATTATTGTGTTTTATTGTATTAAGTTTGTTCAAAATCAAGTAGCAGACCAGTTCTCAATATGCCGCTCTTTTCAAAATTAAGACAGATCACAACTAGAAAAGGGGTACTCGAAGAAGCTGTTCCCATTCCTCCTAGGGACACTCCAGGGTACTTCATGTATCATAAACATGGCCTAGACGCCATATTGTTTCTCGATTTATGGGTAGACTACACTAAGGAATTACCAGAAAGTCAGAGGTGGCCCGCAGCTGGGACCTGGGATGCAGAGTGCATCGTGAAAGTAGAGGAAGAATTATGGAAAAGGAAAGCTAGACAATCACAGAAAGACACCATTGAATTATGGCGTAAAGAATCGTATAGACGTACAGAAAAAGCACGTAGACAGGAAGAAAAGAGTAAAGAGAATTCAAATGAAGTCCGAGAAAATCTATTAATTAAAGAAGGTGCACGAGTGAAATCGGAACAAGTAGACAGACAAAGAAATGCCCTTATGAATGGTATGTATCCCCTTCTGGCTGAAGGATTACCTAAGGCTACTCCAGGGATACCAAAAGACTTGCCAACCCCATTATTTCCGATAAAGGTACATCCTAAGGGGCATCCTAGAACCGCAGAAGATGTTTTTCTTTCCTCATATTTAGATGACGCAGCTCCCGAGTATGCTAATCCCGCCCCACATAGATCGCCTGCCAGGGAGGTTCAGCGCCAAGATCCAGTACCCGTATCCTTACAGCAACAGGTTCTGACACAAGTTCCGGCAAGCACATCTGTTTCTGCATCTGTCCCTACAGCTACTTCTATAGCTGTATCCACACCTATAGTTGCTGTATCACGTTCAACGAATCCTTTCGCACCCGATACCCCAGACGGGGCTACCGGAGGTGCTACCAATATCTTTTCTACGCCACCTAGAATAAATAAACTTACTTTTCAAGAGTCAGCACATCCACGTACCCCCAAACTCATAAATGCCCGCACGCTTAAGGAACTTCTTATAGATTGTAGATATGACCCTGTGCCCGGCAAAGAGGACGAAATGATCATGGCATCATTACGTATCAGACGAGCCGCGGTGTATTTAGGGAAGTTACCTGGAATGACTATGCATCTAGATAATATATATCATTATGTCCAAACAGGGCGAGACTCTGAATGTATTAACAGAGCTATGGAATACCAGAAAGTGGAGATACAGGGGGAACTGTTACGTTTCCTCATAAATTGCGTAATCAGAAATCAAGACCGACCGGGGGTAGATCCGGAAATAATGCAAACTCTTACCAGATGGAGCCAGAATATATCAGAAGGGAGACATGATAGGCAAAAATGTATAATAGTCATGTGCAGAAAGATCCGTAAAGAAATAGAACGCCTACACGAAGAAAGATTAACGGTAGACCAGTTTGAACAAAACGAGGAGGAAGAAGGATCAGGACCGTCCACAGGACAGTCAGAAACCATAGCCTATGTAGGTAGAGGAAGATCTTGTAATAGTACTAGATATTTCACTGACCCGATACGTCCGATATGTCCAGATAATAACAGGAATTTCCAAACACCTATAATAAATATGAGATCCCCTGAGCATTACGAGAACGAAGGGGTTATCATTTTCTCGATTCTAGGGATGAACAAGAATTAGCCAGGTCAGCCGTTCATTGGATTGACAGTCCCGGAATGTATGGTGATAATACAGTAGCACACACATTTTTGAATCTCACCCCAGATGAACAGCGTTTAGCTGGGATTTATATGATTCAACAACTTCTTATACTATATAAAAGCCAACATTCAGATCCTGGTCCCTTACCTGATATATTGACCGAATTACTCACGAATAGATGGAAAGGTTCAGGTACTAAGTTAATTAAGGAAATACTAGAATCTAGAAAACAGTACATTCTTTTTATATGCCCAGAACATGTCTCACTGCCCACTAAGGAAAGAACCACGTATTACATGGACAGACAGAATCCCTTACGAGAAGTGCACCCAATACAGGGCGAGGACAATCAGTTTAAACGTGTATATGTGTATACGCCCATATCAAAAATAGAATTGTTAGAAATGAAGAAAGTGGTACCCAGTCATGACAAAGACCCAGCGGGTTTCCACCGAGAAATTAAAGACATGTTACTCATGGGAGAGTATACCTATCCCGACATTATGACAATATTAAAGGTATTAATGCCTGCTGGCATTTATGAAAAACTCAAGGAAAAAGAGTGGGAGGTAGGAGACCAAAAGATAGACTGGACAGCATTAGAAAATGAAGAAAAGGCCCGAGGTCCAGGTTCAGGGCTTGGGGACAAAACTAAAGCACTGCCAGGTTTATTAGTACAGGTACTGCCACGTTTATTAACTACGAAAAAGGAAGACTGGGGTGCAATTTCAGCCTGTAAACAAAAGCAAGATGAAGACACTAGTGATTTCTATGCACGATTTGAAAAATGTTTCGGTATAAATAGTGGCATAAAAGCAAGTAGCGAATCATACCCACATCTGTTTGTGACAAAATTAGTTGAAAATTCCTTGCCCCAAGTGAAGAATAGAGTATTAAAATTTGAGAGTACCTGGCAAGGTAACACTCCATCACAAATGTTACAAATGTTACAGTATCATCACAATAGAATTAGAGAGGAACAAGATCATGAACAAAGACGCATGAAAGACACGAAAATGAAAATGCTAGTCTCCCAGACAGTTCCAGCTGAAGGACATAAAAAGGGTACGACACATTCTGGCGATTTAGCAGGACCTGTAAAAGGGACATGCAACTATTGTAAACAACTAGGTCATCATGTACACGATTGTCCAGTCCTGAAGCGTAATATCGCCACGGGTATTACAAAAGAAAGACCACGGCCACTTAGACAGGATCAGAATGAACAAGGAGCTTTGCAGCATGCACAGTCCATGTCAGCTCCACCACAGACTATACAGTTTGTGCCAGCTGCACCAGCGCTGCCTGTTGCTGCCACACAAACCACGACACGACAAATGTACCAGACCGCACAGTATGACTATCCTGAGTATCAACGATATGCATGAACCAGCCTAGAGAGGGAAGTTGACTTACCCCTTATCGAGGTCCCTGTAGACCAAGAAGGACCTTATGTACATAGTGAATTATTGGGCCAAGACAGAAAATTTTTACTCGATACAGGGGCAAGTCGAACAACCATAAAACGTAGTGAAGTTCCAGGGGCACCCCTCTCAGGCTCACAGAATATTTCCCTTGGTTTTTCAGGAAAACCTATTGTTAATGAAGTATCACAGCCTCTTCCACTTACGATAGGACCTTTGACCCGAACTACAGATTTGTTGCTTACTAAATCATGTCCAGAAAACTTGTTAGGAATAAAGACATTGAAAGCTCTAGGAGCTATAATATGTTGTTCTCCGGAAGGAGTAAGATTGTTTTTACGTGATTTTAAAGGTCATTATGTGTCTAGAGACATGGATACCCGATTGCAGACTTTACCTACACATCTATGGGCACAAGGCCCTACTGATGTTGGTTGCATGAATATTACACCATATCGAGTTACACTAAAGGCAGGAGTGGTACTACCACGAATGCGACAATACAAGTTACCCCCAGATGCTGTAATGGCTTTACTGCAAATCATTGACGAACTCATTGCCCAAGGAGTGGTTGTAGAAACAGACTCCAATGTATGTAATTCACCGATAATTCCGATTCTTAAACGAACAGATCCAAAGGCCCCGCCAGTATATCGACTGATTATTGATCTGCGCGAATTAAACAAGTGTATTGTGCCACAATTCCCTGTGGTCCCCGATATCTCATCATTACTGACAGCTATTGATTCCGAAGCAACATTCTTTACTGTAATTGATCTCAAAAATGCTTTTTTCAGCGTCCCAATAGATCCGGAAAGCCAATATTTGTTCGGATTTAGTTTAAATGGACGTAGCTTTAAATTCTCACGCGCACCTCAAGGATTTACAGAAAGCCCCAGCATCTATAGCCAAGCACTGAAACGAGAACTCGACAGTATCCACATGCCAGTTAACACTGCTTTGCTTCAATATGTCGATGATCTGCTGATCACCGCCCGAAGCGAACCTGAATGTGAAAAAGCATCACTGACGGTTTTACAATATTTAGCCGAAAAGGGGCACAAGGTGTCCCCTTCTAAGCTGCAATTCTGTGTCCAGCGAGTTATTTACCTTGGCCACTCGCTGTCCAAGGAGGGAAGGCAGCTTACATCCGACCGGATTCAGTTAATAGCTAACATGCCAATACCCAAGACACAAAAGGAGGTGCGGGCTTTCATAGGCCTCACTTCATATTGTAGACAGTGGATCCCTCAGTATGCATTTCTAGCAAAACCCCTCATTCAGTTGACAACACAGGAGGCAGCCACATCGACTGTTCTCCCTTGGACTCAGGAACATACACACGCTTTTGAAAGCTTAAAGAAAGCTCTATGCCAAGCACCTGTTTTAGCGACACCATGTTACAGTAAACAGTTTACACTCTTTATTACAGAACGCGAAGGTACTGCCTTGTCAGTACTCACACAGGAACAAGCAGGAGCACACAAACCATGTGCTTATTTTTCTAGTACATTAGATCCCGTAGCTCAGGCTCTGCCTGCGTGTCTGAAATCAGTGGCAGCAACAGCTTTAGCAATCAGACAAAGCGATGCCATAGTGTTAGGACATCCATTGACAGTACAAGTACCACACGCCGTAGAGGTTCTTGTGAATAGAACACAAACACAACACTTAACTATTGCGCGACTCACTGGGTATGAACTGACATTGTTTCAGCCACATATAGAAATCAGACGTTGTAACACATTGAATCCTGCCACACTTTTACCTGTAAATGGAACAGACCCATTAGCCCACGATTGTTTTGATGTTATTACAATCACGACGAAACCCAGACAAGACTTGACAGATGTCCCATTGTCAGATCCAGACCTGACGTTGTATGTAGATGGTTCATGTATGAGAACAAGTACAGGAGAGTTAGTGGCCGCTTACGCAGTCACCACAGACACTGAAATTATTGAAACCAAGTGTATAAATACCTTGTCCGCTCAAGCAGCAGAGCTCGTCGCTCTGACACAAGCCTGTATTCAAGCCACAAATAAAAAAGTCAACATATACACTGATTCACGTTATGCATTCGGAGTTGTACATGACTTCGGCGTGCTGTGGCGAGAGAGAGGTTATTTAACTTCTCACGGTGCCCACATTCAGCACGGACCCCTCATTCATGCCTTATTAGATGCAATACATTTGCCCACTGCAATATCGATTATGAAATGTAAAGCTCATACGAAAATTACTGATATCGTTTCTCAAGGCAATGATCTAGCTGACAGAACAGCTAAACAGACTGCTCAAACTCAAACATCCGACATGACAAAGACAATAGTCCAGATACCACCACATTGTATGATGGTTAAGGACCCCGCTCTTGATGTAATTGACATACAGACATATGCTACACCAGACGAAATAAAGAAATGGACTGAATTAGGAGGGATCCAAACCGATCAAGGATGGATGATGAAGGAAAAATCTGTGTGGTTCCTTCCTGATTCAATGGTCCAAGTTATAATTAACACTGTACATAGTCCTGCACATCTAGGAGAGAAAGCAATGCTAGACAGCATTCAACATATTTGGTTCAACAAGCATTTACGAGCAGCAGCGAAACAAAAAGTTCGTACCTGCATGATATGTTGCCAGTTCAACCCAGGAAAAAGCGTTCCCGTAGAACAGGGTGGATTTCATCCTCCTGATCATCCTTTTGAAGTCCTCCAGATGGATTATATCCAGATGGAACGATGTAGAGGATTTAAATATGTTCTCGTAGTTGTGTGTACTCTTTCCCGTTGGACGGAGGCATACCCGGTTTCAGATTACACTGCCCCGAATACTGCCAAACAGTTGGTTCGAGAATTCTTCCCACGATACGGTTTACCACGTGTTGTTCACTCAGATAACGGCCAACCGTTCTCATCCGAATTAATGAAACACGTTTCACTTTTGTTAGGCTATCAGTGGAAGTTCCACTGTGTCCGACACCCCGAAGCAGCAGGTCTCGTAGAAAGACATAATCAGACTCTGAAAATAAGATTATCCAAAATATGCAGAGAGAAAGGTGTTGACTGGGTAGTAGCATTACCAGTTGCACTCTTTTACACAAGAATGGTAGCACACTCTCGAACAGGGCTATCCCCGTATGAAGTGATCTTCGGGAGACCACCAAATATGTGGGGGACGCCTATACCACGCAAAATAACTGATATTGACTGTAACATGCTGACAGATTACTTGGCTTCCTTGATGTCTGCACTACAATCTTGTCGTTCACAGGTAGCTGCAGCTTTTCCTGACAACACTGAGGTGAAACCCCATGACGTGGTTCCAGGAGACTTAGTCCTCGTGAGGAACTTTGATCGCAAGACTCAGCTGGAACCTAGGTGGAGGTCCCCTCAGCTGGTGTTGCTCACCACAAGAACGGCTGTGAAGATCGAAGGCAGAAAGGGATGGATTCATTCAAGTCATATCAAGAAATTTCATGGACTAAAATCAGATGTGAATACCTCACCTTGTGTGTCTTCACCCATTGACTCAAAACTTCCTTTTGTGGAAAAAAGTGACTCTGAACACTATAAACTAAAGCTTAGGCCCAATCAGTCGAGCAATTTGATTGTTTAAGTCCTCTCCAAGGTGAAGCGGTTGAATTGTCTCTGACATGTATCCCTTGGACCTGAATAGAGAAAACACCCGGAAAATGTTGAAACGACAGGCGTACTGTAAATCACTGCGTAGTCACTGCATAGTGACCTTATTAATCTTGTTTTTCTTAAGTCTTTTAATAATTACTGCAAGTATATTGTTGCACATATATTATCCTATTTCTAGACATGTTTACAATGTTACTGCTGAACATTCTTTTAGTAAATTACCTCCGCTTGAGTTGTCATACAGATTTGCACTGCGCAATAATACGTTTATTAGTATGTTGCATCATTCCCATCAGGTTAGCAATGCTACAAATTGTTGGATATGTGGCCGACTCCCTCCCTATCAGAATTATAAGGGAATTCTACCTCTTTTTCCATACCCGTTCACACACAACGGCTCCTGTGGAGCATGGTTTAGTTTAATTAATTTCCAAGATTCGAACTCTGCGGTTTATCAAGACAATGGGGTATGGGGAAATCTGAACTTAGTTTTACTTAAGGTCTGCCACCCCAACAAGGAGGGACTTCCCAAAGGAACAGGAACTGATCTAGAAAATGAAGTATATGGATTAGGTAACTTTACGCTTAATCTCCTGATCTTGAATGTCGAATCCGAAGCTACTTCAATTTTGCCCGCTATGTCAATACTTCCAGTAAAAGGTGAATTATGTATAAGAAAGAATGGTTCCATACACATGGGCCATAGTAAATGCACCACTGTAGTGAAATTTAGTGATCAAGGCAAGTCTACATTTAGAGCTTCCCGCCATTCCTATTTCATATGTGGTCAGACGGCATATGTACGTTTGCCTCTAGATTGGGATGGTACTTGCTACATTGGATTCCTTTTGCCACCTGTTTTTCTAGCTCCTCCCGATTATCACAGAAATATTCATTTAGTATATAATAGAGTAAGGAGAGATCTCCCAATAGTCGACTACACTGAAACAGCATGGGAAAAATACACAGATTTCAATAAAGGTCTCTTTCCCTATATAGGTACCGTCACTAATAGTAAGCTGATACGTAGATTAACTAGAACCCTTGAAGCAGTAGTGAACGAAACTATTTCCGCCTTAGGCAATTTAACAGAAGAGCAGTCTGCTATGCGGATTGTTGTGCTTCAAAATCGTCTTGTCCTTGACGTCATCCTGGCTGATAGGGGCGGAGCTTGTAGGGTCATCGGATCAAGCTGTTGCATTTTCATACCAGAAAATTCGCCATCTGTATATAAAGCCATAACTCGTCTTCACAAGATTGTAAGCCAGATACACCAGAATCCAGGCACCTGGACTTGGTCCGGTTGGTTTTGGAGTGTATTATCTACCTTTGGATGGAAGGTCCTATCCTTCCTAGGTATTGGCCTTCTCATACTATTCAGTTGCTGCTTATGCCTGCAATGTGGACCAGCGATTTGTGGTCTGTGTGCCACATCGTGCATCCCACATCAAGATTTTCATTCAAGATCCCGGAAAAAGAAAGAAGAACAAATGATGCTATATGAACAGATCAATGGATTAATGAAGATTGATATCTCTTGACGGGCAAGTAGGGGACAAGGAGGGAATGTGGAAATATGGATTTTTCTGGTCAGTTATGTCCCCTATCTTGGACCCCAACGGTTCTATGTGCATGTTACAAGTACATGTATGTTCCCTCCAGTTCCAGTTATGAAGACGCAAATACATGTGCGTCCACCGTTAACCTGTCCTCTGTTGATCCGCCATGAATGGGCCGGATATTCCATTCCTAAGTACGAAAGGCCACCGCCTTTATATGGTTCACTTATGCCATTTTACAGTCCAGGCAAGTAGGCCCTGATTCTGTCATCAAGCTTTTCTTGCCTTCTGCCTCTGAAAGCTCCAGTCTGAGCCTGCATCTGTGACCATGAACTTTGTCTCATTCCCTGCGCGGCCCACGAAGCCTGACATCAGCCTGCTGCCTGCCAAAAACTGTATTTCACCTTCGAAAATTATCTGCTCCGCTCCCTGCCCAATGCATTCCTGTCTAGTAGCTTAAGTAAACATTCTGCCAGTTACCGAGCAAAAGCCCGGCTTCTCTGTCTTCATGCAAATAACTCATAGCCCTGTTACTATGGAAGATTCCGCCTCCGCATCTAGTGTAGACACTTAGACGCTTGTACACGCACTAATAGTCAGTATAGTCAGTATAGAATAAGATTCCACTCGAAGAGACCTCTCTTTTGGATAACTTAGTTCTTTAAACATAGGATGTTAGATATGATTTGGGATTAGGTTGACTTGACCCTCCAGACTTCTGTCGCCACATGTAGAGCTAAATGTCAAGTCCCCTTCACCCCCTAGTTGCACGTCAATGACACGTCATGCTGCTGCGCGCGCATTTCTGCTGACATTGCGAAATTCTTTCATGTAACCACCCTCTTATGACATCACATCTGATGACGTTCTGTAAACACACCCAGTTACGCCTATCCTTGCCACGTATGAATGTATTATCTCCACTATCAATTGTTACGCCTCTTGTATTAACTTCACTGTAATGCTTATTGTATAAAAGTAATTGATTATCAATAACGTATGTACTTCACTTCCTGAACCTTCGTGGTGATGGAACCTGGAGCAACCGATTATAATCGACTTCTGGAATAAAGCCCATTCCGAACCTCTAATACCACGGATTCTGCCTCTTATTTACTGAGCTATTTCATTATGTTTCTATATCAAATTAAGTCCCGGTAATTAAATTATTTACCACATGAAAATGACTTGGTGTGACAGTTTTACCCCCACGTCACTCTGTTTCACCTCCCTTACAATAAAAGTACTTTTGTCTGCCCCCGGGACGTCCAGACCTGCTATAACCCGGGTCCGCAGCACCGCGCTTCCCCCGCTCGCGGGAAATCCCAGGCAACCCGGACTTCGGACGTGTGAGACCCCTCACCCTTCCCCGCATGCGGCCGTGAACTGTGAGGGGGACAATCCCTTCCCCAACCGTCCACGTTGTGGTGTCGGGCCTCAGGCCCGCATGCAGAAAAATGAGGGGCACAGGACACAGGGTTACTGGTACAGTAAACTGGCCACGAGCACGTGCACCCGGGCCTTTTTATTATCGGGGCCACGTCACTCGTGACACCCGTGATGGATGGGTGTCGGGTGCAGTGTGTCCAGCCCTCGAGGGAGTGGCTGGGGTTACAGCTTCCTGTGAGACACTAGAGCGTGTCTCGCAGGACACTACATTCCTCCCCAACTTTATTGAAGGACAAAACAAAGAGTCAAGTCCAACCTGTGGGGAAAAACACAGTTGATGAAATACCACATGGTCCATCAGCTTCTCGAGTCAGGTGGCAGGACGACATCAGACGTTGGCTGGTGACCTTGGCTTGCAGCAGAACCTTCTCCGCGGGCACTCGTAGTTTAACCTGAGGGACTCAGGGCACGACCGCTGGCTTGGAGACGTCCGCTGCCTACCGTCCGTTCGCTGACAATGATGGGTCTTGCATGGCTTCCTCTTGGCTGACGTCGGTGATGGTCTGTAGTGAGATCTACTAGTTCTTTTGGTGGGCTGCGTCATGACCATGGACGGGGTCTAACGTGAAAGTTCACGGAGGTGTTGCTGGACCGACTGTCCCTGTGGAACGCTTGGCTGTGATCGGTACCTTGTCGGTGGGGCAATGTCTCTTCTCGCTCTCCCGCCTGGGGAGGCCCGTCGTCGGGGTTGCTGCGGGACTGTAGGAAGGCTGCGCCGCGGCCGCTGCTTGTGTGCCGTCTGGGGGCAGCTGCAGGACCGCCGAGGAGCCGTTGCTTGGTCGCACGCACGACCCTCACGGGTGGATGAGTCTTGGCCAAGACTTGCACTCGCTGCCGCGGTTCCGGTGTAGGCCAGGTTCACAGGAGGTTTTGGGTTCCATTTAGTCGGCTTGTGTGGCAACGGTTTCGGACTCCAGTCCATCGGTACTCAGGGAGTGGTGCTTGACGCATGTGCCGATGGCTGGCGTGGGTGACGGTTGCCAGCCATGTGGTGACTCGGAATGACAGGTGTTGGTGACTTGCTGGGAGAGTTCGGATGTCAGGATGGACCTGGGCAACCACGTGCCTCCGCCTTGCTGATGTTGAGTGTCCATGGCGGCTTAACACGTAGAGTGTGTTGATCCTCTCTTGCCTGGCTTGGGGGCCACTGCCGACTCCATCTTGAGGCGGTGTGAGGACGGACACTCGGGGCAGATCTTCACCCATGGCATCTGCGGACAGGAGCAGGGATGCCACTTGACTTGGACAGCCGACGCTTGGGGAGTGGCCGTTCACCTGAAGACGTGTTGTGGAGAGACGCAGTTTGCGACCGCTGCGGCTTACGTTCGGTTCTCCTGTGAGGCTGTGTCCAGGGACGGTGGTCCGCCTTGGTGGCTGTCAGATGTGTCAGGGTGAGCTCTTGGCTTGCTGTGAGTCCCCGGTCTTCTCCTTTTTCCGGTCTATTCAGTCTACCTGTGTCTTCCGGTTTTTCCGGGTGACAGGGCTGTCACTCTTCTTTCTTCGAGGGCGTTGTGCTTGGACCTCGAGGCGGCGCTGTTCGGGCGCCGGCTTCTGCTTTGCTCTGGCGCGCTCCCTGCTTGCTGGGCGACGTGACGTCCAGACGCGTGTCGCTGGCGTTGGAGCGCTTGGTGCTGTGGCGGCCGCCACGTGGAGTGTGCGACTCCTTCCTTGCCTGTCGTGGGTCACAGCCGACTCCATCTTGAGGCTGTGTTGAGGAGGACACGGTTTCACGGACACTATGACGCTTCCGGGCCGCTGCGGGTGCGACTCCTCTCTTGCCTGTTGTGGGTCACCGCCGACTCCATCTTGAGGCTGTGTTGAGGAGGACCCGGTGTTGCTTTCAGCCCACTGCGGGGCTTCGCTGGTGCAGTGGGGACTTGGTCGCACTCTGTGCTGCGTTCAGCTGTGTTTCGTTAAGGAGGACACTGTGTCGCGGACACTGTGTCGCTTTCGGGCTGCTGCGGGTGCGACTCCTTTCTTGCCTGTTGTGGGTCACCGCCGACTCCATCTCGAGGCTGTGTTGAGGAGGACCCTGTATTGCTTTCGGCCCCCTGCGGGGCTTCGCTGGTGCAGTGGGGACGTGGTCGCTCTCTGTGCTGCGTCCAGCTGTGTTTCTTTGTGGAGATGCTTCTATCTCCCGGGCACCTGCCCGTGTTGTCGGATTCACTGGTGTGGCCTTCTGCGCGCGTCGGACCACGTGCACTCCGCCTTCGCCGTTCTCTTCTGGCAGCTTGCGTGCCTGTGTTGTAGCTTGCGATTGTACCTGTTCACCAGTAGGAGCGGGTGGTGCGACCTCTTCCCTGGCAGTGGCGTTGGGCAGCCATGTGTGGTGCGTGCTCTACACCGGTCCCTCTTGTGCTGTTGCTAGGGGCAGCTCCTGTGGGGCGTTGTTGTCTTAGCTAGCTGTCCATCCATGTTGGTGGAGGCGGTCCGTGCTTAGCTCTGAGTTGCTTGCAGCCCTTTGCGAGGCTTGCCAGTCTCTCCGTGATTTGCAGAGGTGGTAGGCAGTGCTCATGCCTCCGTTGTGCCGGTTTGCGCTGGTGCAGCTTGGGGTGTCTGGGTGGCCTCTTGAGGGTGGCAGCTGCCTGGAGACTCCGCTGTCTTCAGGGGGCGTCCTGGCTGTTCACATTTGCGGGGTACCAAGGGCCGCTCTAGGCGCAGACTCCTCTGTGCGCACTTCTTGCTGTGCCTGTTATAGTCCGGGTCAGCCACTGGGGTGAGCAGGCAGTCCTCCTGGTGGTGGCGGTGCACACTCTTGGCTCTGTTGGCTGTCGTTGCTGGCTGGTGAGCCGGACGCTATGCTGTGCTCTAGTACTGCTGGTCTGTCGGGGCAGCGTAGCCACACTTGACGCTGATCTGCTGACGTCAGTCGCGGCGGGCGGTCAGCGTGCTGGACCGCTCTCTTGATGTGCCGGCGCAGACCTCTTGCACGGAGCCCTTCGCAAGCTCCTCTCGCTGATCCTGCCGCTTCTGGCAGGGTAGTGGGGTGTCAGGGGCTCTCCTTCAGTCTCTGGTGCTGCTCGGGCGGACAGTTACGGGGCACTGCTGGCTAACTGCTCTTACCGGGCAGAACGTCTGTCTATCAGCGCAGATTTGTCGGGTGTCACAGCATTGGGCTTGGAGTGACTCGTGATGCACTAGGCTCCAGGGTGACATGAGCTGCTCCCTCTCCTCACGTGGGGGTCTGAGGCATTCGCGGTAGCTCAGCCTTGTGTCTGGTTGCAATGGCTTTGCCGATGTGTGGGCTTGGTTTCCCCCCTGTCCTCGTTTATGTACTGTCCTGTTGGTTGCACAGCAGGCTGCTTCTCCTCTACGTTCTGGGTGGCAGTACTGCCGGTGGCCACCGGGTGGCAGTGTAGTACTCTGTGCTGGTCGTGAGTCCGTTCGTTCAACTGCAGCTTGTGTGGCTCCTACCCGCCTGCGACGTGGTGAGGCCACCCTGTGGGCCGTATGTCGTTTGTGGAGGTAGGTGGAGCAGTTTGCCACAGGGAGAGGCAGGGGGTTTGCTGCCCAGGGTGTGTGGTGGCAGGCTCCTCACCGTGAGCTGATGCTCTTTGCAAGGACATTAGAGCTTCGTTTTTTTTTGTTTTCCTGGGGCATTGAGGCAGCGCTGTTGGTGTCACCGGGTGTTGGGACTTGTCCTGGGGAAGCCGGCTGGCGGCAGTGGGATGGCTTTGTTGCTCGTGCTGGCTGGTGGGGCGTCGTGCAGCTGTGTGTGCTTTTGCGTGTGAACGCGTACGTTGAGGGTGTAGGGCAGGCAGGCGGCCACTAGATGGCACTGCCTGCAGGTTCCTTCGTTGCTGACAGCGGCGGCCTCCTTCTCGCTCACGGGCAGTGAAGCGCGCTACCAGTGATCAGCGCAGGGCCTCTCGCGACGCTGATGCCTCTTCTGCCGATTGTCCCTTCCCGCTGAGGAGCGGCCAGTGCGCACGGACTGACCGACGCTCCAGGTAGGAGGGAGCAGGGTGAGGCCTTGAGCGCTGCCGGGTGGAGGCATGGGACCTCCTAACGGTGTAGGTGATCGTCTGGGCGCAGCTGCGGGCTCATTTCCACCGTCTCAGGGCTCGGTGCTCTCCCGGGACTGGAGTAGTTTCTGGGAGCAGTCTCTTCTCCCTTGCGCTTTAGGTGCGGGCACGGTGGCCGGGACAGCTTGTGGTCGCTGCAGGGCTCCCTGGGATTTCTACTGACCTCTCGTTGTCGGGCAGGCTGGTTCCCGGGTTGTGGCGACGGCCGTGTGTGCGCATCACCGGGCCCTTGCTGAGATCTCCGCCTGTGATGCCGGTTCAGGCCCACGGTGTCCTCCGTCCAGCGCAGCACGGCCACGGCTGTCCTGCAGGCAAACGGTCGCGCGTGTGAGTCCCTGTGCGGATCACGTTGATCTTCTCGGGACTCTGGGTCGGAGACTGGGTGACATGCGGGGCTCGATCCTCGCCGCCGTCACGGGTGGCATAAACAGTGTGCCGGTGGGGTGCCACCTACTGGGCTTCTCTCCTCCTTCACGCGAAACGAGGAAGCGCGGATCAGCAGGCATGCGGGGTCAGCTGCCCGCCTCGCCGCCAGTGTGGTGTCGGGCCTCAGGCCCGCATGCAGACAAATGAGGGGCACAGGACACAGGGTTACTGGTACAGTAAACTGGCCACGAGCACGTGCACCCGGGCCTTTTTATTATCGGGGCCACGTCACTCGTGACACCCGTGATGGATGGGTGTCGGGTGCAGTGTGTCCAGCCCTCGAGGGAGTGGCTGGGGTTACAGCTTCCTGTGAGACACTAGAGCGTGTCTCGCAGGACACTACACACGTCTGATTACATTTGTGACCTTGGATCACAGACTGTGCTACCTCCTGCCTGACGGCTCCAACCAGGGTGGGAGATCCCTGAACAGGCGGGGAAAACTAAGCCTTTTAGCGGGGGTGCTAAACTGCCCACGACCTTCGCACCAACGATGTCCGCCGCATCGCCAGCCCCGGGCAGCATACCCCGACTGGGACCACGTCCGCTGCGCTGCGGCTCCACTCGCCACGGTTCACCACCGTTCGACCCAAGCAACAGTAATGCTTTCACACCGTGGCCCCCTCCGATGGTGCCCGAGGTCATGAATGACTGCTGAGTGCATTATAATTACGCGGTAATCCCTCGGCCACCAAAACGGGGGGTGGGGGAGGATGTACCCATAACGGAAGCGCAGCTCCCCGCCCCCCCCCCCCCCCGCAGCTCCTGGCACACGGGGTCTGGTAAGGTCTCCACGCCGGCCCCAGCACTTCGCACCGGGGAAAACCCAGCCTCCTGACCCTCCCCGTCGCCAGGAGGCCAGACACTTCCGCTGCGGCCAGGGGCCCAGAAGCAAGCAGCGCTAGCCGCGCAAAGTCGCCCAACACCTCGCGGGGATGACCAGGCCGAACGCAGGATGACAAGTTTAGAGATGTCTGCGAAATTCAGAAATTATTCCGCAAAATAAGATTACATGCGTTTTTCCTAGACAAACCCACAATTCAGGAAGACGACTCGGGATTGAGCATCCCCTCAACCTTTACACCTCACAGTGCCATGGTACCGGTTGAGATCCTAACCTTTGAGAAAGCGGTATTAAAGGATTTGGCCCTCGCTCCCATAGCAACCCCTTTCCATAACCTATCTAAGGAAGAAATGCAAGCAGCAAACAACCTGTCTAATGACGACTCGATCATCATCAAACAGGCGGACAAGGGTGGGGCCACTGTGATCCAGACTAGAGAAGACTACGACAGGGAATGCAAACGTCAATTGAATAATGATAGGTATTATGCCCCTATCTCTGTTGATCCTACACCTCGACTTGCCAATACCATCTCGATGTTAGTCAAAGAGGCCATTGCCAATGGGTGGATAAGCAAGAAAGAGGCTACATTCCTGAACACAACAGAACCTAGGACCCCCTACTTCTACACCTTACCCAAGATACATAAGGGTATTAGTCCGGTCCCAGGGAGACCCATAGTGTCAGGGATTGGTTCTATACTTGAACCCTTATCCAAATTTGTGGATCATTTTCTCCAACCTTTGGTGAAAGAAATACCGTCTTTTGTTAGAGACACAACGGACATCCTCCGTATAATTGACTCAATAGAAGACTCTTCATGCATTGACTTACTAATAACCCTTGACGTAGAGGCCCTCTACACTAATATTCCTCAGGGTGACACCCTCACAGTAGTAGAGAGGGCCCTAAACTCATTGGAATGGTCTTCTCCCACTCCGACCACATTCATAATGGACCTGGCTTCCATAGCTTTGACCGAGAACTTCTTTGAATATCAAGGGCAACTATTCCATCAATGTCAAGGAACTTCGATGGGGAGCACTTTTGCTCCCAGTCTAGCCTGCCTCTATATGGCAGCTTTTGAGGCAGAAATCCGTTTCGGGAACATCTTGTCCTGTTCATTGATGACATTTTAATCTTTTGGAAAGGTTCCACTGCCATCTGTAAAGCCTTTATACAATGGATTAACCAACAGAATCCGTTTCTCAAGTTTTCCCACACGATCTCGGATACAACAGTAGCTTTTCTGGATTTGAACATTAGACTAACAGAGGGACAACTTTCAACCAACCTTTTTAAGAAACCCACTGATCGCAATAGTCTTCTCCTATATCAAAGCTACCATCCTAAAGCCCTCCGAGACAACCTCCCTATTGGTCAATTTTTACGAATTAGACGCAATTGTACCACAACTAGGGACTACAAAGTTGAAGCAACCTCTCTAGCTATTAACCTTAAGACTAGAGGCTATCCTCACAAAGTAGTAAGAGACTCTATGAAGAGGGCCCTCAATAATCCTAGAGAATCCTTACTTGAGGTACACCACAAACCACCTGAGGACATTATGACATGTGTCACGTCATTTACACCTAATTCTAAGTGGACCAAGAAGGTCATTCTGAAACACTGGGGAATTCTCAATACAGGAGGGCTTCAGATACCGAGACCCAGATTTGCCTATAAAAGAACAAGTAGCCTTCGAGACATGCTAATCCACACCAGACCTAAGAAAAAGATTACCCCAACACAGACTACCCTGTGGGGTCTACCACCAGTCCAGGGCCATTATCCATGCGGCACATGTACAGTATGTGATCTAACCACAACCACAAAGGAGGTCATGTTACTCCCAAGTTTTAAATGGCACATCAAAAATCACACCAACTGCAACACCAAACAATGCATCTATTTGATTACATGTCCCTGTGGTTTGAAATACGTAGGCATGACAATGCGAACAGTCAAAACACGTATAATAGAACATAGGAGTAACATACGCTGCCAACGTACAACAACCAAACTCTATAGACATTTTGTGGAGGCAAACCATTCCCCTGACACAATACATTGGATTATTCTAGAATCCCACACCAACATTTCCAAAAATGCCTTATTTAGAGTAGAACAGAGATGGGTGCACAGACTGTCGTGTGACTCCTCCGGACTCAATGATGATATCCCTTGGAGTGCTCTTTAATAAACTAGCCACTCGGGGTCATGGCCCATGACCAGTGAAGATTTTCCTGTAAGCGAATTACTGAGAATGATGTTGACACTAACGATGGAACACTGACCACCCCGTATCCATGGGTACCCACTCCATAACGTCCTGTTTTCCGTGAGGCATGTAATCCTCTAGATAAAGATCTAATTACTATCTGGACGCCCACTTATGGGGTTGGAACAAGAAAAAAGAAAGACTTATATATCATCCCAGATTGTCACCAAGCGCCCCCTCTACACCACTGTCGCTATGACAACCACGGGACAGTAGTATTAGACACTGTAGCAACACACTTCAGTGTCGATATTGGGCTTCTGTTAACCAGTGAGACATTTATATAGGTTAATAAACCCCTTGAAACAACGACCTATATAATATCTGGACTCTCACCAATGGGGTCTAATTATACCTTCCTGATATGACACCCCGCCCTCCCCCTACTACTGTCGTTACTACAGACACGGGACATTAGTGAGCACTGACCCTACAACCAATAAGAATCGACTAGCAGACGCTGTGGCAACACGCATCAGCGTCGATACTGGGCTCCTAGCAACCAATGGAGTCACCACGCGACGTTCACCGTGATGACGTCATGTCCACGCCCACTTGTTGCCGGATATCTTTCCGATGGCGGCTTCAGTCCATTACCACCCCGGACTCTGGCGGCTTGGGTAGGTCTGTATGCGAAGCGCTCGTAAGCGCTGGTAAGTACAGCTCATGCTTTAATCAGTTACTAAAATACTGTTTTTATGTGGTCGCGCTACTTTTGGTGTGCGAAAAGAGTTGATTGGCTACGGACTCGTTCAGAATTGATCTGGCCAGCCATTAGACTAGACTACTCCGGTCAACTGACAACTATGATATATTTTGACCCCCCCTTTTTTATCATTTTAACGGTACTATCATTACTACTACATAGAGGTGACGACCACGTTTTCCTTGACCTGTTTACCTTGATTGTCAGTAGTTGTCCTTTCTTTCCCTTCCCCCCTCCTCCTTTACCACAGGACCCTATTGGTGTCCTTCAAAGCCGCCAGCTCCGTTGCGAGCGCATTTAGTTAAAAAATTAGGTGAGTGACCCCTTGACTATTATTTTTACTTGTCACAGTTTTAGCGTGTGAATAAATCGAGCACAACAAACACCCTTCTCACTCACAGTGCACTGTTCTTCCTTATAGTGCACCTTGAAGCAGATTGCTATCACCACGTTCTACACGGTGCGTTGTGCACACCAGTGCTGACATTATGTGTTCAAGATAGAGATGCAATTGTTTATACCATTGATGTTGTCACTTCATATTTACAGGTCGCAGCATCGGACATGGTATGTAGAGTACACATCACCATTTTTAAATGTAGACAGCTATTGATCCTGAAGAATTGCCGTAGATCCTCCTGACTAACATGGCGAGAAACATGTCGATCAATTTAGAGTAGAGCTTCACGCCTAGACACCTTATTTCTAGCATCTAGCCTCTCTACACATTTTAATAGGGTAGTCTACCTTATGAATAAAGTACTATTAGGACTGACCAACCCTTTTTATTACACACCTCTGCTACATTTTCCTTATTAGGCCCCTCACACCCATGCAAACATCGGCAGGAACAAAAGATCCCCGACAAAGAGCCCCGGTTTCGGGTGCCCGTCAAGGATTGCAGCGCCGCCTTGACGAGGGGCAATGCTCATATGATGAAGCATGACACCTAGCTTGCTGGGTGTGTGAGAGCATTAGTTCCACCTTAAGGAATTGCCCTGATTCTCTACCTTCTATCAACTATTTTGGTAAATGAGCTTGCCATTTACTGTTCGCATCTCTTTCTTCTAACAATTGAGGAACTCTGTACGCTTTTTGGATACGAACGCAGGATGAGTCACGAGCCCCAGGGGGAGGGCCCGTCCCCCGCCCAACACCCAGACAGACCGGGGAAACCGCTTGCCTTGTTCCCCCATCAAGCCCGGACCCCTCAAGCTTGATTGGGTGCGGCATAGAAATTTTCTGCCTTGATCCCCAGGAAGCGGGGGTGGGGGGTCCGTGCTGGCGAAAGGAACAGGACACAACAAACTGCCCAGGTTCCTCCCACCAGCTTCACCGACGGACCGCGATCTCCCACCAAACAGCGAAAAGTTGTTTCCGCCCTGTCCGACCGACTTGCATTTGAGCCGGGCGGCATCCCCCCCCCACCAATCGACATATGGGCCACCCTTCCCACAGCTCCGAACACTCGGAGACCGGAAGGCCTAACCCGCGGTCCATCCTCAGTCGTGGCCTGCGGACCGGAGAAGAACTGGCCCTACACCAGATGCTGGTTGTCCCCCGTGATGGGGGAGAGGCCCACCCACTCCAAGGAGGCCCGGAACACTGTTCCCTCATTTCTGCCACCCGACCCGATGCCAGGCCACCCCGGGCCGCCCTTGCGGCGTGGGACTATCATTACCCTGGCAAGCCAGGGGTTAGGGACCCGCGTGGGCCTAAACCTGTGGCGGGGATGGGGGGGGCACTCACCAAGCTCACGACGATGACAGTGGGGTACAGCACCCACCAGCATCACGGACGGCCCCAAGAGGACGCTCGTCAGCCAGATTCTCGGTTACCACCCCCAGCAGGCAGCTCACGCCAGGAAGGGAGCGGCTCCTGGCAGCGGTAGCCGCCCCCCATGACCCAAAGGAGGGCACACGCAAGCCCTGGCCCACCTCAGTGTCGAGGCCCTCCCACGATCCCCTGCTCAGAATACGGGAATTTTTCTGATGTGCCGCAGGGAATTGCTCAAGTACCAAGGGCACAACACACAACCAAAGACCCTGGGTAGGCCCCAGTGCTGCATGTGCACTGGGTGGCCCCCCCAATGGTCTGTACGCAGACAGAGGCGCTCACCTACAATGCGAAATTAACCGCCATCAAGGGAGGGGGTGGCCCAGACTCACCAAAGACCATCAGGGGGCAAAAGATGGCTTTCACAGTAGAGACCCAAGCGGGGGACTGGGGAGTGCCGAGGACGAGGGCTCAGCCTGGCAAAGACCGACCCCCAACCAGAGTGCCAGCCCGCAGCTCTGGCAGGCCAGAATAGCAGATCCCGCTCCCCCCAGGGCAGCCTAGGGCACCAGTGCCCATTGCGACAACCCGTGTTGGCGGGGGGGGTCGGGTAGTCTGGACGACTCACCAGCAACATCCTTCAGGGGCCCCGCAGCCCAGTCCCCAGGTCAGCATTGGACGACGAGTCGAGACGGCGTGTCCAGGGCGCAAAAGAGGAAGGCCAGTGGGTGGGGGAGGCCTATATACTCCCCCCCCCCCCCCGTTCCTCGCGCCCCGGAAATGATGCGCCCTGTGCGTCGCAGCACCCTAGCTGCCAGAGTAGGGGGACTCCTCCCCGAGGGGTCCCCACCCCGAGAAGAGGGGGGGTGGGCTGGTGCCTCGCTGGCACTAGAGGCCCGCCCTCCTCAGGGCACCCTGCGGGCGCCTCGGCCAGCCGCATTCCTCCTGCATTTAAATTTCTATCTCAGTCCTTGGTTACAATTTATCCGGAAGGCTTAGGTGCTACTCCTATGGCAGGACCGGCAGGAACCGGATGCTTTGACTCTCCTTAGAAGGAGAGGGTAGAAGGTGGACCTTTTCTTTACCTTTCATTACATCTATGTTTACGATGCGGTGGTACCCCAGCTCAATAGCTAGATATTTGCCTAGAGTGTCTAGAATTGGCCATCATGCATTGGAGGTTGCCTCTTCCGCCCACCTGAGGATGGGTCTTTGGGGGTCAATGGGTTCATATCAAAACCCTCTCCTCCTTTGGATAACACGGTGTCGTCAAGGACGTGAAGACACCCAAATGCCACAAATAGAGCAAGTGACATCACACAACCTTTGCCTACCAATGACATCACAGGACAGATCCCTTCTCCCAAACTTAGGCCATCAGCAGCCTCCTGAGGTGGAAACGGACAGCATCCAGGGCCACTTTCAGTTCCTGCTGCTACCTTCATGGATCCCAAGACATTTGGAAGCAAGACACTGCCAGGGATGACAGAGGGCAAGACAGAGATAACAGCTGCTACTCCCAGCAAGCGCTGATTGACACTGCTGGGTGTGAAGGGGGAGGGCCCGGGTAAGGAATTCTCACCAGTTAAATGTCCAGGCTTCCACTGCCCCACGGATTCATTCGTGGGCGCAGTGACAGGTCCCAGCTCTGGTCGCCATGCATCATATCAGGCACTTTCCACAAAGGTCACGTGACAGATACACTCCCTTCCTCTTTCCATTGCCCTCCCTTACTAACAGGGCTCGAGTTGGGGTACCACGCGGGTGGACGGCGTCCCCCCACTTATTTTACCGGGTTTTTACCGGGTGGACGCCGTCCACCCTGCCCAAAAGATGGAGCCGGTACCCGAGCCTGCGCGCGCGCTCAGCACTCACCAAACCTAACCTTCTATTGTCGAGAGAGTGCGAACAGAGCTCTTTAAGTTGTTTCACGTTGATGGAGCCGTTCAGTATGACAGACGGGCGCTCGTGGCCGTATATTAGAAAAGGTCAGTATGTGTTTATGCATTTCAGACGGAGACTGGCAAATTTACTGTGGGCAATAAATACGCACCGAACAAGCGCATCTTTAATTTCCCCGCTCCTTTGAGTGTCAATACGGTGACTAATTCCAACGTAAACATTCTCCTTTTCCCTTTGAACCTGCCCCCATCGCCTTCTAACCTTTGTTAATTAGTGGGGACTCCATCTCGTGACGTCACTTCCGGCTGTGAGGTCACTTCCGGTGACACCACCTAACTTGGAGCGTCCCCCCACTTCTTTTTTTAGGACTTGTGCCCTGCTTACTAACCGTCCACTAAAGCGCTTTGGGTTCCTGTGAGGAGCTCGAAGTGTTGTGTACACGAGACTAGCATGCAGGCCCCAAAGAGAAAGGTGCAGATCTCCATGAAGGACATCAGAGCCAAAGTCGGGGTGTCTGGACCCGGAAGTGCTGAATCATCACTCACGGGTCAAGGAGGTCTCGTGAGCCACGAGAGAGAGGCGTGGACATGTTCAAACGGAAGCAAGAAGAAGAGAAACAAGGAGAGTAGGAGGCAGCGGCGAGAGAGTGAGAGAGAGGGAGAGAGGGAGAGGAGAGAGCGAGAGGGAGAGGGGAGAGAGAGAGAGGGAGAGGAGAGAGATAAACTTCCAGCACAGAAAGAGAAGGTCAGGAGAGGCGACAGCCGGGCTGCAGCATCATACCTCCCACTGGGAGGCAGCCATGAAAACAGAGTGCTGGAATGTGAGAGCTTGGGGCACAGAGAGGACATGTGAGGGACTCCATCCTGCAGCCATTCACACATGACACCCCCTTCAAACACTGCGAGGAGCCCCAGAGTGCAGCCGCAGTCTCAAGCAGACACCCAGCAGGGAGCAGAGACTGGCGTCATCAGTGACGTCATGCGTGAGGTCATGACCAGCGCTTGATGGGGGCGTTCGCTCTAGGAACTTGTGTTTTTTAGGTTTTGTATTGCAGAACAAAGTGTGGGTTTCACTGTATTTTTTAAGGCAATTTCTGAGTTTTTTTTTTTTATAAACAACTGCGGATTTCCTCCGAGTAAAGGTAACCACAACATCCCTGTAACAAAGTTCTTTCAGTGAATATTCGCAAACAGGAAAACACAGTCCCGTTAAAGTTATGGACATAACTGTCAGTTGTAAAACCAATTAAAGTCACCACTTATGGACAACGACGCACATCTAACGTGGCCCTAATGCACTACTGACTCTACACTCCGTGTCGCATGCGACATCAGAAATGACATCATCAATAGCATCTCCGGTGACGTCACACATCACCTCATTAGGGATCCAGACTTGTTTGCATATTTGCTGTTACTGATGCTGTGTTGTTGTGAGCTGCTATTTGTCGCCTGCTCTCATGGTTACCCCACTTTTTGCTGTGTCGGTGCGTTTCGACTGTAGTTTGCTGGGATCCTGCTAATCAGGACCCCAGCATCGGTGCTCTCTCTCCCAAAATGGCTTTGATATGTACTTTGGTACCTCCACAATTGGCTACTTGTGTACTTTTGTAAGTCCCTAGTATGTGGTACTGAGGTACCCAGGGCATAGGTACACAAGGGGTCCCCCATGGGCTGAAGCATGTATGTTGCCACTCATGAGCGACCACTCAAACTGTGACTACAGACCTGCCATTGCAGCCTGCGTGAGATGGTGCTAGCACCACTTACGAAAGATATAGGTTTTCGTATATCTGAGGTCACTGCACTTAAAACCTATAAGTCACCCCTATGGAAGGCCCTTTAGTCCTGAGGGCAGGGTGCTTGATTATAAGTGTGAGGGTGCCCCTGCATGAGCAGGACACCCCTACAAACCCCAGAGTCGATTCTCCAGGCTTTGTAAGTGCGGTCAACCATTTTAAGAAATATAGTGGACATCAGTCATTACGAGATGTCTAACTATAAAATGACTGCGCCGAACCTGGACAAGTTTGGTATTAAACATGTTGGACTCATACCCCAACATCGATCCAGGTGTTGGAGGTGATCCCATGTACTGGGGGGCCCCTTAAGGGAGCCACTGTACTCCTGGTTACAGCCTTTCAGAATCTGACAGCAAGCTAGTGCTGCTGCCGACCACAGACACTGTTCTGCCCTCCTGCTGCTGAGCTATGCTCGAGCAGGGAAAGTAGAACAGTAGGTTTCTTGTCACAGGGAAATGTGACCAGCTCCCAGGCAGGACTTAGGGTATTGGGCTGGGGTGGGAGCACTTTCCAGTCCCACCAGACTGCATTAAAGGGCACATTTGGTGCCCTCCTTGCGTACACCGGTTTGACCCAGTTCAGAGAGTCCTTGGCTCCCGCTCTGATGTGAAACTGTACAAAGGACATGGGAGTATCCTCCCCACTGTCCAGCCTCTCCCCTGAAAGGGATCCCCGAGTCGTTCCAACCCTTTCCTCAGGTATTTAAGGGCTCTCCCATGGGTGTTTCCTCAGATTCGTCGTGGAAGAAGACTCACCTCTGAAACCAAAAAGCTCTTTGACTGTCTGGATGCTTGGACTCCGTTGGACTTCGACTAGAGACGAGACTGCATCAAGGAAAACTCCTGCTGCTCTTGGTCTCGCTTTTCTTCAAGTCTGCTCCCTCGTCTGTGTCTGTGCTTCGTTCAGGTTCTCCAGAAGACCTGTGGCATCAAGGAAATCTGAAGAAATTTCCCTTGGAGTGAAGGAGTCACTCTCCCGCATCTGCAGGCACCGCAACAAAGTTAACTGGTCTTCTGTTCCCATCGTCCTACGGATCTCCCGAAGCCCAGCAACACAGGGTGTGGTTCTGTAGCTCTCCAGAGACCTGCCCTGTCTTCACTGCAATTTAGAGGTCAGTATACCTTGTCAGAGCCGCTGGGACCAAACCCCTGTGTACCACGTTGACTTGCCTTGCCAAGGCTTGTTGACACTGCACTCCAGAGATCTTCAGGCTACAAGACGCTCAAGCATCCAGCACCTCCTCCCTTGAAAATCAGCATCCTCACTGCATGCCTTGCAGCAGAGGCCTCCATCTTTGGTGAGCTGCCTGAGGTCTGCTTGCGACTCCTTTGCCTTTGGCCTGTGGGCCCTCTCAAGGGTCTGCTGCTTTGGTCGGGTCCACTGCTTGCTCAGGGTCAGCTCTGACTCTCCTGCACTTGACAAGTCCCATGCACCTTGCTGGTTCCAACAATTTCATCTTGTCGTCATCCACACCAGTTGCGGCTACCAAGGCTTGTTGGTGCTCTCGCTGGACACTAACCACCTAGACACCGACATCAGACATGGGACAGCTCGTGTACAACTCCTGGTCTTCCTCAGTGTTGCCTGGTCCCCACAGCTGCACTGACAAGGTCCTCATCGACTCTCCTGAGCTCCCTGCCAAGGGCGGGCATTGTGCTTTGGTGCCTCCATTGTGCTTTGGTACCTCTGAGTAGCATAGACTCTGTCCACTCTGCTTGAAGGTTCTCCTCTTCAAGAATCCAACCTTGGATTTCACCGAACATTTTCAGAGACTTCTTCAGATGCCTTTCTTCCAGAGTCCTCAATTGCCATCTACGGGAGGTTCCAACCTCACTTCACACCTATGGGCCCAGCTTCCCTGGTGTAGGTATCCTGGTTCCTGGGGCATCTACTGGAGGTTCCAACCTCACTTCACACCTATGCGCCCGGCATCCCTGGTGTAAGTATCCTGGTTCCTGGGGCATCTACGGGAAGTTCCAACCTCACTTCACATCTATGCGCCCGGCTTCCCTGGTGTAGGTATCTTGGTTCCTGGGGCATCTACGGGAGGTTCCGACCTCACTTCACACCTATGCGCCCGGCTTCCCTGGTGTAAGTATCCTGGTTCCTGGGGCATCTGCGGGAGGTTCCAACCTCACTTCACACCTATGCGCCTGGCTTCCCTGGTGTAGGTATCCTGGTTCCTGGGACATCCATGGGTGGGGTGGCTCTCCAACCTTCCTAAGAGTTTCTTCTGGGTTCTCTGGGAAGGGTCTTTCTTCTTTAAAACTGTACTGCGACTTCTCAATAGACTTCCATTGGGCATGCAGCTGTGTTTCCATTCTGCACACAGCCTCCATGGGCTTCCTGGGTACTTACCTTAGGTGGTTCCTAGTTCAACCAACTCCTCTGAGTCCTTTGGCCCAAGTCCCGTTCTTTCTTGCAGTTCGCATTCCACTTCTTTAGTATATGGTTTGGCCTCCCCCTGGAGACCAGTGCACATTTGTGCTGCTTACCCGATTTCTTTTAAGTATTTTAATGTGTATTGTTGATATCTCCGGGTAGGAGATATACCAATGTGATAGTGATTGTGTTGTGTAATAAATAGACTTATTCTTCATAAACACTGTGTGGTTCTGTCTTATCTAATCTACACTCTTGATTAAATGTAGTAAACGTAGTAAAGCAAGCTGCTTTACACTCCTTTAAGATAGGCCTGAAGGCCGCTTTCCAAAGCTACCACTTTGGGAGCTTTCTATGGTTATCAAATACCACTAAAGCCACCATAAGGGTTGCCTGGATAGGTGCATCAATCAAGGAATTGTAAGCGCGCTACTTACCCATGAGGGTCTCAAGGCGCATCACACCCTTAAGTGTGCACCATATAGAAAGCCAGCCTCCTACACATATCACCTGAAGTTTTTCCAAACACTTTGCCCAGCCGTGTGTGTGCACATAGTACACTGCCTCATGGCCTTCAGCAGTGTGCAACAGACGATTGGCCAAAAGACCAGTCCCTGCACCCACCTGTGAGTGGATACAACGCACTGCCTGTAGGCTCCAGCTGTGCACAGAGGGGTTGGCCTAAGGGCCAGGTCCTGCAATCTACCTGTGTGCATATAACCCACTGCCCAGAGGCTTCAGCTGTGCACAGAGGGGTTGGCCTAAGGGCCAGGTCCTGCAATCTGCCTGTGTGGATATAACCCACTGCCCAGAGGCTTCAGCTGTGCACAAGGGGGTCGGTCCACGGGGGGGGGGGGTCCTGCATACTATCTGTGCATATATAACCTACTGCACAGAGACGTCAGCTGGGATGCATCACCGGATCTTTACTTCAGGCAAGGTCTGCACTGCGCCCCTATGGACATAATCCACTATACATGACCTTCAGTCATAAACAGCAGCGGACGAGCACCGGGTCTACCGCAAAGCCCCATTACCAATCCCCAAAAAAGGCCTTACATCTGCATCACTTTCACCTTAGTTCAGCCACAGGTCAAAGGCAGACTTTCGAGTCCATTCGATATGCAGGAAAGATTTCTCTTTCCATAACCGTCCAGCCGCGGCAAAAGGCTTGGTGAAAATAAAATGCTCTTGCACAGAAATGCTGTGTGCTGTAGCTACGTTTTTGTTGGTACATAGTTCCAAGGACTAGGCCAGGCACACTTTTGTCATCAATGATGTTATTGCAGACGTTGCAGTGATGTTATCAACTATGTCATAGAACATGTCCTGAGGGATGTAATATGTGACGTCATAAGCTGTGCCTGGCGAGGGCGCTAGTTATAGTTAATTTAGGGCGTGAGTTATTGTTACTTGATATAACTATAACTGGGGAATTACAGTGCTGTTTTTGTTTAAAATGGAATGTTTTAACGAACATCTTCACCTAACTATAACATTCCTTTACCTTTGGTTTTTACAGTGAATTTTAGAGCCTTTAACGAAAAAAACATTATTACAGTACCGAACTATTACATCACTTTAACCTATAGTTTTTTCACTGAATATCTAAGGTTCTTTTAATGTAAAGTAAGTTGTCCATCACTGCATGGTAAGGGGTAGGGCCCATGCCCTGCAAGGGCCCTACCCCCACTGCACCCAGACTTCAGCCAAGCGCAGCATGCAGTTAGTCAAAGGCCTGCCCATGGCAAGAGCCTGCCCGCGGCGAGGGCCTACCCGTGGCGAGGGCCTGACCGTGGCAAGAGCCTGCCCATGGCACCCAATCTCCCCCCTGCACAGATCCTTCGGCACGGGAGCCAGTGATGTCAACAATGATGTCATAGAAAATGACATGAGCGATGTAATATGTTAGGTCATGGCGGGGCGCAAGTTATAACTGGTGAATTTCTGTGTGTTTTTTGCTCAAAAAGTTCATGTTGTCAGTGACATAGTCACCTAACTATAATGCAACTTTAACTTTAGTTTTTTTCAGTGAATTTCTAAGGTTTTAAAAAAAACAATCATTTTATCACTCCTAACTATAATGTTACTTTAACCTTTGTGTTTTTCAGTGAATTTCTAGTTTTTTTTCTTAACGTAAAGTAATATTTTATTATCATACGTAAAACCAACCCCTGCATTGCCCCCTCAACGAGCCTTATTAGGCCCTGGGGATCCCCTCGCCCAGGACCTTTTTTATGAAAGGGGAGTGGAGGCACATGCCTCCTGAGCATTATTATGCCCTAGGGACCCCATCCCACAGTGCTGTCTTTAAAAATTAAATGGGAGGGGGCTGTACGGCCTTCCTCCCTGAGCCGTGTTAGGCCCTGGGGACCCCATCCCCCAGAGCCATTACTAAAAATAAAGGGGAGGGGGGCCATGCGGTCCACCCCCCTGAGACATTATCGGCCCTGCGGACCACATCCCCCGGGGCCCTGAGTACTTAAAGGTGGGTGTCCTGGTACCCATACAGGGCATCCATCACATACTCGTTGCAGGCCGCGGGGGAGCTCCAATGCCCCCACAGCCCCAGATGGCTCCACGTATGCTGTGGGAGCCAGCATTGTTTCCACTCGCAGGAAGCAGCTACTTATGCTGCTCCCTCTGGGAGGGAGCAATATTTTGAACTGTTTCCCTGCCCGCATCAGTGCGGGCAAGGAAACAGAGCAAACATCTGCTCCCAGTCGGTGGGAACATTTTTAAAGCTCCTGCCAGATGGGAGCAAAATGTATGTTTGCTCCCCCTTGGTGTGAGATTCAAAAAAGCCCCCACTAAGCGGGAGCAAACACAGGTTTCCCTGCCCATGCCAGTGCGGACAAGGAAACCTATAACTCCTGGGGGAGGGCTTCCCAGGACATAGCTAGTGAGCCGGCCCTGGAGGATGGAAACCCCAGGGCTATTAATGGCTCATGGAGGGGCACCACATGGCTTCCCCTCCTTATTTAATTAGTTTAGCTTCCCCGGCTAATGGGGTCCCCGGGGCCTTTAGAGGCTTGAGGAGAGTGACCCCCTCCCCTGACCATTTTGATAAATTTTAGCCCCGGAGGTGGGATCCCCGGGGTCCATAATGGACCCCATAATGGACCCCATTATGGAAATTGGCCCTGGGGATGGGGTCCCTGAAGGCTCAGGGAGGGGGACCATGTTGCCCCCCTCCCCTTATATGCAAATTTGATTTATATAATATTGATACATTGCCACTGGGTAGTTATAGTTAGGTCAGCTGTTCCATAGGAAAAGCATTTTTTTTGTTGATAATAACTTTGGTCCAGTTTGACGAATCGCCACTAAACTTTCCAAAAAGTGCTCCTTTTGGACTAGTTTGAGCGTGGAAAGTATTGGGGTGATTCGTCAAGTGGAGCCGAGAAAAATGGGGGATTGCAAAACACAAGCTCCCCATGCACCTTGAATAGACTTCTTTAGGCAGGGCTAAAACAAAAACTGCTCAACTGAATTACACAATATTTGGCAGGAAGCTAGATCTTGGTCTGTAGATTGCGCTTGTTGTGATTTAGTGTACATCTGTTCAGTAGTTCTTGAGAAATGAAGGTTAGAAAATAATTGAATATCTGGACAGCTGACTTTTTTCAGATACCTTGAAACTTAAGAGTCCGAGCCAGGTTTTGCTCTGTGGAAATGAAAATTCTACACCCAGAGGGTGGGGGCGACCACAAATGTGATCAACCTGATGGCTGTCGTCAGGGGTGCCAAGACGTGTGGAAAAAATGCCACTGCTGAGGAAAAAGCATTAATAATGGTGTGTGACTTGAGCCAGAGCGGACCGACGAGCTTGTCAGTAGCCATTTTAGGAGATGCATTCAATGGCATTTTGTGCTTGCGAGTTTCAGGAAGTGAAAAAAAAACACACAAGGAAAGCCATACACAAAAACGAGTGTCTTTGTTTTTCATGGAAGGCAGGAGTAGGGCAAAGTGATTGACTCTACGCCAGGCCTTGTTTCCAACCCCTGAAGCGCAGCCTCCACTGCACATTGGGTGCAGGGTCTGGCTGCAGGTGAGGCCCCGTGGCAAACCCCCCCATTACGCATTGGCCTTTGGGAGGTCGGTTGCTACAGCCGGTTGGTCGCAGGGCCTGGTTGCAGTCCAGGCCCTCCACCCAACCTCTGTTGCACACGTTGGTGTATTTCAGTGCAGCAGTTTCTGCAGCAGGAGAGAGAAAAAATTCCAACAGGGCTCACAATATGAAACACTGATTTTATGTCACCCTACATAACTTTGTCCCCACTTGTCTGTCTGCCCAAAAATGTAAATAAAGAAAGTAATTCGGATGCACCATTATTCTGCCACACTTCATGTGGATTCATTACAATGTGGCCAAAGTTATTAGCAAATCAATAAACCATGCACTATGAAAACAAACAAATACAGTCGCCAACTCTCTAATGTGCATATATATATATATATATATGTTTCCCACGAACTTGCTCCTGCCGACAGTCAGGGACCCCAGGAAGGTGGCGCACACACCGGCGGAGCACGCCGGTAGTGAAATCAAATTTTCAGAAAAGTCAATGGTAGTGCGCTCTCAGTAAACGGAAAACAGGACACTCCAAAGGATCCAAGGGTGTTTAATTACGACGCGTTTCGACTTGCAGAGAAGCCTTGCTCACGTAATACAACAGTGCATTGAAAAACACATGACTGATAAAGTTTCAGAAAGCTAGAAATTAACAGAGGACAACAACTGTCTTGAAGTGTTACAATGGCAGACATCTTGGAATGGTTGAAATTGTACCAATGTGTGTGGTTAAAGTAAATCATTGAAATGTCGCTGTATATTTACATCGTGAAATGAGTCAAATTCTCGCATGTTGTGTCAAGTGACAGGTCAAGAATGTAATAACAGGTAAAATACCCAGTGACATTCCACATGTAAGCATGTTACCGGTCCTTGGATAAAATCGGCAGACATCTTGTGATGGTAAATTGGCTGTGCAATGTAATGCGTCTCGTCAAGAGGCTAAGAAATGTAAAGTAAAATACACTGTGGCAATCCAAAAGACGCATATTGTCAAGACTTGAGCATAAACGGCCAACACATTACGGTAATGACATGCTGCATAGTGTAGCCAGACAAATGAGAAAGGATGTCAGCTAGTGCTGTCAAATCAGACCTTACTAGACCGTGAAATGATCGTGTCAATGGCATAGGAAACTGGCCGAACTATAAATATAGTGCCAGCAAACCATGATAACCACAAATGGTTACACTTTCTCGAAACATCAGGGAGAATCTACCAGTTTTGGTGCAAACCAAACCAAGGCATAGAATGCCAGACAGTTAATGATCACACAGTGGCATTGCGGTGTATGTTGTGCAGAATGCTGAAGTGAATGCAAGTATAGGATGCACTAGTATTAAGACACATGTTAGTCATAAGGTAGAGTTCACTGCACAGCTCAACATGTAATTGTCATAGTTGCGGCACCCTGAGAAACAATAAATGTGTGTGTGCATAGAATATGCATCTATCGATAATCAGTGGTGCCACGCCTTTCAAGGCAGTACTTTTCTCTACATGCCAATGCGTATAGAGTATCAAACCACAACACAAATCATCATATAATGGCTAATTCAAAAATCTTAAAAGTGTGTATAATGGCAAGTGCCGAATGGTACTTCCAACATGCTCTCGCAAGCCTTCCAGCCATGGTGCTCAGTGAGAAGGAGTGGAAAAGGGTAGGTTGCCCGTGAGGTGAATGTGCCAGTGTCTGGGCCCCTTCCTTTCCTCCTGCAAATAGAGAAAAATTGAAAAAAATTAAAAGAAGAAAAAATGAGAAAATGTATATGCATACAAATCAACTACATGCTAATCTTCACAAAAGCATATATCTGCTACATGGAGAGAGATCATGAATTACACGTAAACGGCATATGTCACAAATACATAGTAACTATGCACAGATAAGGTGTGGGGGAAGGGGGGGCGGGAGGGGAGGCGGGGTTAGGGGGGGTAGAAGAGGGGACTTGGAAGACATGGGGGACAGAGCAATATACATGTATATGTGATCTGCAGGGGAAGGTTGGAAATCCGCTAATCCCTGAGATGTATTGCCAGCTCCTCGTCCTGATTCAACCCACCAGGTACCTTGGTCTGGAAGTCCACAATGTACTTAGATTCTCTTTGTCTCAGTTTAAGTACCCTGTTACCACCCCTAGGGTTGATGGTGATCTGTTCAAGGACAAAGAATCTCAAAAGAGCAGGATTCGAGAAGTGTGTATCCCTGAAATGACGGACCACAGGATACTTGTCGTCATTATGTGTGATCGCTCGATAGTGTTCTAATACACGTTTCTTGGCCAACAGGGTAGTACTTCCAATGTACCAAAGTTTGCATGGGCACTCGATGACATAAATAACAAAAGTGGTGCTACAAGTGAGAAATTGTGCAATTTCTTTGGTGACACCGTTGTAAGAGATGTTCTTAACAAACATGCTGTTCTTGCATGCCTTGCAGTGTCCACAAGGAAAAAATCCCTGTAGACCATGTTCATGTCTGTTGGGATAGATGGTGACATCACTGCGAACCAACATGTCCCTAATGCTTTTGCCATTCCTGTATGTTATGGTGGGCCTTTCAGATATGAGTTTGCCAATGGTATGGTCACATTTCAGAATGTCCCAATTCTTGGCCAAGATTTTACTGATGTTGTTGGAATCAGAACTGTAGGTCAAGATCAAGCGGGTGTTGTCGTCATCACTTTCAGGAGATTCAGTTTCCCTTTCACTTATGGTAAGAGCTCTGGGCATGGCATCTGTTCTTTTTTTTGCTTTTTGCAATACCCAGTTGGGATAACCTCTGGTTTTGAATCTAGCCAGCATTTCTTTACTCTCTAGTTGGTACGCCCCTTCCGTGTTACAGTTCCTTCTGGCCCTAAGTAACTCACCGTAGGGGATGCTCCATTTGAGTGTCTCAGGGTGGCTACTGAGGGCACGTAAGACACTGTTACCTGCTGTACTCTTCCTGAAGAGAGTGGTATTGATTTTCTTGTTCTTTATGTCCAAACTGACATCGAGATACTCGGCATGGGTTTTGCTGAAGTTGCTTGTCAGAACAATGTTCCTATTGTTAATGTTGAGCATGTCGATAAACTGGATTGCTTCCTGTTGGTCGCCTTTCCACACAATAAACAGGTCATCGATGTAGCGCATCCAGATACGGACATGCCCAAGGTAAACTTTCCACTCAGAGTTGGTAAAAATCTCTTCCTCCCAGTGCCCCATGAAGAGGTTCGCGAAACTGGGAGCGAAGCACGAACCCATCGCTGTACCGACAGTCTGACGGTAAAGAACCCCATTGAAGAGAAAGATGTTGTTAGAGAGACAATATTTGATCATTTCCAAGATCATCTTGTTATGCTCTCTAAAATGGACAGGTCTAGATTTGAGGAAGTATTCGCAGGCCTCAAGTCCCTGTTGATGATCAATAATGGTGTACAATGATTGTACATCCAACGTAATCATAAGAAACTCCTCATCCCATTCAAGCCCATCTATTTTGTTGAGAAAGTCTTTAGTGTCCCTGATGTAACTAGGAAGACGGATGACATTATCTCTACGGAAGTGATCCACATACTTGGATATGTGTTCAGATACGCTCCCTCTAGAGGACACAATGGGACGTCCTGGGGGATTGATGGGATCTTTGTGAAGTTTGGGGAGTAAATACAGCGCTGGCAGAATGGGAAAGTCATTCTTCAAGTAACAAAATTCCTCCCATTCGAGGATGCCCTTATCTTTCCAGATGGTAAGTTTGTCCCACAAATCAGTGATGCCGTTATTGTAACATTCACTACTGATGGTTTCATAATATCTGACATCATTAAGTTGTCTGTGGGCTTCAGCAATGTACTTGTCCCTATCCATGATCACTACATTGCCACCCTTGTCTGCTGGGCAGATGACAATGTCGGTGTCATCCATGAGTGACTTAAGTGCCTGTTTTTGAGGGAAGGAAAGGTTGTTCCTGGGCGAGTTGTGTCCTTTGTTCCTATGCCTAAAGTTGCACAAAGCCTTACTGACACTTTCATGGAACGTGTCAATGGTGTCAAATGGTAATGTAGGAAAAAATGTGGATTTCGGTCTAAAACCAGAAGAAGCACTGCAGTCAGTTACTAGACCTATTGCTTCACAAGTCTGAGTGAGGGGCTCAGTGGTATCAGTAGTCTCATTCTGATTTAATTGAATCATATCAATGAGGGTATCAATGTCGCCCACATTGATATTTTCAAGATCTCTGGTCGCTGGTATACTGGTTTTTCTAGTCTCCCCATGTCTCTTCAATTTGTGCAATTTTTTAAGTTTCAGTTTTCTGATGAACTTAAAAAGATCTATTCTTGCATCTGTGTAACTAAATGACTTCGAGGGACAAAAGGGAAGTCCTAAACATAAAGTCCTTTTCTCGGTTTCATTCATCACCCTCTTGGATAGATTGATGATGGTCTTATTTACCATGTCACTGTCCATTAATGGGCTCTTCTGGAGCGTGAATTGTTGTTTCCCATGCCGCCCCTTGCTCTGCCTCTTCTGACATCGCTGCTGTATTCTTTTTCGACGGTTTCTACGTTTCCCCGGCCTCTTCCCCGGCCTCTGCTCCTCTGTCCTCGTGTTCTCAGTGCCGGAGTATCTTGCTTCGTCCGTCTGCTCCGGCGTAGATGACGATATTCTTCTAAAAAATTCACCGGACGTGCTGCAGAGTCAATGTTGGAAGATGTTTCCACTGAAATGTCAGATTCAGTTTCGCTGGCAGTGGAGATTGAGTTCAATTGCCTTTCATCAGTGTTGATGGGAACAGTGTTCACAGGTTCTCTATCCTTATACAGGTGATCATATTTTCGGCTAAAGGTCAGAATTCTGCCGCTTTCGTAATCGTTATAATCACGGTTGAGTTTACGTTCTTTGCGTGCTTTGATGTCATCTTCATATTTCTTTAAACGATCCTTCATACTGTTACATAGTTTGTCCACTGTGTCAACTTCGGAGAGTTTGCTGAGCTCCTCCCGTACTTCTTGAATTTGTTTGAGGATGAGGTCTCTATCAATCCATGCGAATTTTACCAGAATCTCCAGCATTTTTCTAGAGCTGAGTGCAGAATTGTCAAACCATTCTTTCAACATCGCCGGATTCGGTGTCTCATAAGTAGGTGTGGTAAAAATCCACAGGCCTCTAGGGACCATCTCCTGATCAATATAATTCTGCAGCGAAATCGCTTCCCACCATTTGGAAATTTCTATTTTTTTTTAGTTTTTTCACGATGTAAATATACAGCGACATTTCAATGATTTACTTTAACCACACACATTGGTACAATTTCAACCATTCCAAGATGTCTGCCATTGTAACACTTCAAGACAGTTGTTGTCCTCTGTTAATTTCTAGCTTTCTGAAACTTTATCAGTCATGTGTTTTTTCAATGCACTGTTGTATTACGTGAGCAAGGCTTCTCTGCGAGTCGAAACGCGTCGTAATTAAACACCCTTGGATCCTTTGGAGTGTCCTGTTTTCCGTTTACTGAGAGCGCACTACCATTGACTTTTCTGAAAATGTATATATATATATTCACTGAAAAAAACCATAGGTTTCACACATGTTATAGTTAGCAGGACATTTCACTCGTGAAAAACCAATGAAATTCCCCCGTTATAGTTAGTGCAGGCAACTATAACTCACGCGACCGCAATCCTCTGCTGATGATGTCAGATATTACATCACTGTATTTAGATACTTATTTACCCATGTCTTCTTCCATTAATTTTCAGCTATACATATATTACAAATATTTTTTTTTCAGAAAGACACATATGTCATCAGTGATGTAATATTTGGCATCATCAGCAGAGGATTGCGGTCGCGTGAGTTATAGTTGCCTGCACTAACTATAACGGGGGAATTTCATTGGTTTTTCACAAGTGAAATGTCCTGCTAACTATAACATGTGTGAAACCTATGGTTTTTTCAGTGAATTTGCAAGGTTTTTTAAATGCTAATTCCTAACTATAACGTGTGTGAAACCTATGGTTTTTTCAGTGAATTTGTATGGTTTTGTAAATGCAAATTTTTTGGGAGATTTTTGGTAAAAAATAATATCCAACCTATGTATAAAATATTATATGTACTATATCCTGCATTATGGAATGGTTAATTTTTTTTAAATTCATGTTTACATACAGTTGTACATCACAGTTATTATCTTCTACAACTCTTGAAACTTGTATTTTTTTTTTATGCATTTTATGCCGTGCGCGTACGGTAAGCTGACGCTACGCGCTCCGTACGTCATAAGTACGGTGCGCTTACGTGATACGATGCGCATACGGTAAGCTGACGCTACGCGCTCCGTACGTCATAAGTACAGTGCGCTTACATGATACGTACGTGACGTACGCGTACACGCATGCGCGTTGCGTGGAAGCAACGTCGCGGTTACGCAGGGGCGTGTAATACGCATGCGCGAGTGCGTCTTACGTACGCGCTCCGTAAGCGCTCCGTAAGCGTCATGTTTGCGCATGCGTACTTGTTTACGAGCGCGTACCGTAAGCTTACGGAGCGCGCACGGTAGGTCATGTGATCCACAAAGAACACTTTTCATTGGTTGAAACTACTTTCAGTTCCAGAAACTTCCCACACCACACCCATTCCCCTCATTACTGCTTGAGATCCCCTAGGAGAAGGAGCTGAATTGACATTGAGATACAATGGCAGAGCAGCAGACCTCTTCTGAGAGTGAGCCTAGCAGCACCATCATCAGACAGAGAAGGAGGAAACAAAAGGATTCTTTTGTGTGGGAGTATTTTACTTTTCCAGAGGGGCAGAAAAAGGTCAATGCTCCATTGGTCACTTGCACACTTTGTGACCGTGTTTTATCTAGAGGAGATCCAAGGAAGAAGTATTCCTTTGGAAATCACTCTATGATGAGACACCTTAGGGATAAACATCCCAGGACCTTTGCTCGTCATACTGAAGAAAACTCTTCAGTAAGTCACCGCAGACCCAACCTCAGAAGCTCAGCCGAGTACATCATCGGCAGCTCAGCTGAGCCCTTCCTCTGAGGTGGGAGCATCACCTTCTTCAGCTCCTCTGGACATTAACCCTCGATTTCGGAGGGTTTCAATGAGGTGTACAACGTGTTGTGGTCTTATTGTTTTTGGGGAGACCAGTGTTTCCCTTATTAACAATAAGATAGACCAGCACATTTGTAGACGTTCATAATATTCCCATTCTTTCTTTCCTCTATCCCTGCATTAACCCAACGGCTCTTTTAAGAGCCAACCTTACCTCACAATTTTTTTTATTTTTTTTTAAGCTTTCCTTTTTGAAAAAATGTTTTTGCTGTGCGCTCACGGTACGCGTAATCGCGGAATAGTTGCGCGAAGTTCGCGGAATTTTTCCGTTTACACCGTGCGCGTACGCTACGCGCATTCCGCGATTTTTCGAAAAAAAATTAAAATTAATTTTTGCCCTTGGGGGTCCTTTTGGGACCCCCTGACAAAGGCTAGGGGGTCAGGATCTGTCCACCCTGCCCCCTTTTCACGTTCTCCACCTTTGTTTTTCACCCCCTCAGACTGCGTGAGACAAAATGGCGGCCGACACTTCCTGGTTTCGACCGATTCGAATGTTTACTGACATCTAACAACCAATCAGAATTGCGCTCACGCACGGCGGCGTGCGCGTACGGTAAGCTTACGGTACGCGCTCGGAGCGCGCCTATAGATATATATTTTGATTTAAATGCTATTTTCTCAGCAAATACTGAACAGATTTACACGAGACCTTCGAAAGGCACATCCCTGACCTGAGGGCTACCTCTCTGCCACATTTCAAGTAATTCTGTTCAGCCGTTCGGGCTGTAGCTCGGACTAAATGTCCTATGGAAAAATGCATGGGGAAAATGCGTTTTGGGACCCCCCTTTCTCTCAGCCCCCGCTTGACGAATCCCCCCGAGACTTTCAGGGAAGGAGCGGAGCGGAGCACCCCACCTATTTTGAGAATTTCGCGAGGATTCGTCAATCGGCGCCAAAGTTATTCCAAATAGAATGTTGCGGATTTCCTATGGAAACACGATCCTAACTATAACTATCTACTGGCGACCGCCAGTAGATAATATATATATAGATATATATATTACCTACTGGCGATAGCCAGTAGGTAGTTATAGTTAGGACCACGTTTCCATAGGAAAACCTCAACATTCTATTTTGAATAACTTTGGCGCCGGTCGACGAATCCTCGCGAATTTCTCAAAATAGGTGGGGCGCTACGCTCCGCTCCTACCCTGAAAGTCTCGGGGGGATTCGTCAAGCGGGGGCTGAGATAAAAGGGGGGTCCCAAAACGCGTTTTTCCCATGCATTTTTCCATAGGACCTTTAGAACGAGCTACAGCCCGAATGGCTGAACAGAATTACTCAAAATTTGGCAGAGAGGTAGTCCCTAGGTCAAGGAAGTGCCTTTTGTAGGTTTGGTGTAAATCTGTTCAGTAGATTCTGAGAAAATAGCCTTTAAATCAATATATATATCTGAGCCAGCTTACGGTACGCTTACCGTACGCTTACGGTAAGCGTACGGTGGCGTGCGCGAGCGCGATTCTGATTGGCTCTTAGATCTTAGTAAACATTCGAATCGGCCGAAACCAGGAAGCGGCGGCCGTCATTTTGTCTCTCGCACTGAGAGAGATTTTTAAAATCGGAAGCCCAAAAACATGTAAAGGGGCTGTTTTGACAACTCCCTCCCACATAGTCATGTGGAGGGAGTCCCCAAACATCCCCCAAGTGCAAAAACGGTTTTATTTTTTTTTCGGCAATTTCGCGGGGTACGCTTACCGTACGCTTACGGTAAGCGTACGGTAAAAAAATAAAAATAAAAAAAACACTATCCACACTTACCCCACCCCCTGTGCTTTTGGTGGCCGAAGGCCACCAAATGTGCTGGGCTTATTACAATGGAAAAAAACACTATCCACACTTACCCCACCCCCTGTGCTTTTGGTGGCCGTAGGCCACCAAATGTACAGGGCTTATTATAAGGGAAAAAAACTTAGCATTTAAAAAACCGTACTAATTCACTGAAAAAACCATAGGTTTCACACACGTTATAGTTAGGAATTAGCATTTAAAAAACCTTGCAAATTCACTGAAAAAACCATAGGTTTCACACATGTTATAGTTAGTGGAAATTTTACTGATAAAAAACCAATGAAATTGCCCCGTTATAGTTAGCGCAGGCAACTATAACTCACGCGACCGCAATCCTCTGCTGATGACATATGTGTCTTTAGGAAAAAAAAATATTTGTAATATATGTATAGCTAAAAATGTATGGAAGAAGACATGGGCAAATAAGTGTCTAAATACAGTATTAGCATCAGCAGAGGATTGCGGTCGCGTGAGTTATAGTTGCCTGCGCTAACTATAACGGGGCAATTTCATTGGTTTTTTATCAGTAAAATTTCCACTAACTATAACATGTGTGAAACCTATGGTTTTTTCAGTGAATATATATATATATACATACATATCGTGTGGAAGGCAAGCCCCGAAAAGCGTTGACTGTCCCTTGTGTAAAGCACTGGTGATTAAACAATAAAATCAAAGAACACCAACCCGCGGGGCGTTTTTATACATAGATATTTTCTTTTGTTCACTAAAAAACAAGTTACAGAGACGTTACAGTTAGATTGACGGTTTACCTACAGAAAACCATGGAAATCCAGCAGTTATAGTTATACTTATGTTAAGAAACTATAACTAGTGACCTAAAGTTGCTTAACGGTACGAGTTATAGTTTCTTCCGATAACTGCTGAATTTCTATGGTTTTGTATAGGTAAAACATCAACCTAACTATAACATCCCTGTATCCCTTGTTTTTTTCAGTGAATATCTATGTTTTTTTACAGTAAAGTAATATTGGGCAAGATTTTTTTTAATCCTAATTGGGCATCGGATCCACAGGTACCTGCGTATCTGCAGAGGATCCACGTCTCTAGATAGCTATCAATTTCTTTCTTTAATAACTTCCAAACTACTGAACAGATTTTACAAAATTACAAAAAGTTCTCTTTCTTTACCAAGATCTACCTTTCTGCAAAATTTGGTGTAAATCCATTCAGCAGTTAGGGCTTTAATCATGTCTAAAAACGACAAAATCCCCATAGACATTGCATGGGGAAAAATCGTTATGAGACCCTCTTTTCCGCGGCCCATGCTTCCCCAATCACCCAGAAACTTTCCAGACAGCACCTCAAATAATTTGCATACTAGTTTGGGAAATTTTGAGAAGATTTGTCAAACGGTGCCAAAGTCATTATCAAAATAAAAAACACTTAGTCTATGCAGAACCCTTCCCGGTTGAAAAAGGCGTCCAGCAAGGGTGTGTGCCGGCGCCCTTGCTCTTTCGCCTTTTTTAAAATGATGTAGCACACTACCCGACAGACGTTTCCTTAGACACTCTCACCATAGCCGGAAAGGGGGGGCTGATATTATTATATGCGGATGACGCAATGTTGATGGCGCAAACAGAAAAGGCCACCCATAAGCTACTAAAGCGCTTCGAGGAATACTACGATAAGAAAGTACTGACCACTGTAGGTGGTACAATAAAGAGCACGGTACTGAGGCAGTCCTCCAGCTCTAAGCGGAAGCCCACGATTGAAGGTGTGCCCTTAGAAACCGATAGGCAGTTCGATTACCTGGGTATTCGATTCTCAGAGAACCTGCACTGGGGTAGTCACATACCGAAGGCAACTAGAGTCCTGAGACAATGGCAGGGGCCGTCCCGAAGTTCAGACATAAGGCTGGTGCTGGAAGCATTGGTGTTATCCTGCAAATACACAAACGCAGGGCTGTGGTGGCTGCACTCTGTAGGGCGGAGCTCTGGGGGTATGTGAGTGTACGATCACTCCAAGTAGCCGAGAATAACTTCCTTAGAGCTTAGCTGGGGTTGGGGCCGGACACTCCCTAATTGGTGCTCTATGCGGAGCTAACTGTTACCCCTGGGTCGGAAGTAGCAGCGCCCAGGCCAGTCCTGTATTGGGTTAGGCTGATAAGAAACCATAAGGCAGCAATATACTTGAAAACTCTGGAAGAAGTCACCCTCAGTGGTGAGCGTGGGGGGAATACATGGTTGTCTCATGTACAGAATACTTTAAACGTGTTGCAGATGGAGTCCTTGTGGGCGGATCCCGGTAGAGTTTGGCAGGACACAGCAGATCCTATTAAAGATCTCGACTTTGAATGCATGCAGACGAGGAAGTGCAGCGTGCTGAGGCCACATCAATCTTGTGGAATTATTTTAGCAACGCCTTTGGTTTTCCTTGTACTGGGTACCTGGATGTGATATATCCCGAACTTAAGCGAACACTATATGTAAAATACGGGCTGGGTATCTTGCCGACGAGGAGTTATTTAATCCAAATTCACAGGCTCGCTGCTGGTTCTGACCACTGTGATTTGGAGGGTTAGGCAACTTAATCCATTTCCTTTTGTTCTGCAAACAATACGACAGTACGGCAGCAATGGCAATTGGCACTTTTCAGTCGTCCGAATGATATGTCCTAGCAGTCGAAATCGACAATGTCGCTCCACTCCAAAGTAAAAGGAAAAGACCCACCCCCTCAGAACCTTGGTTCAATAAATCTCTCTACGATGAAAGGAAAAACCTTAGAATCCTGGAGAAACATTGGAGAAAATCTCCTTCCACCTCCAATCGCTCTCTGTTACGTTCAGCAAGATCCAAATACCACAACCACATCTTCCATGAAAAAGCATCACATTTCAGATCCGTCCTCGACTCAGCCAAAAACAGCCCCCAAAAACTTTATGACCTCTTCAAAAACCCAAACTATTCTCCCCCAACTACTAAGACCGAGGACTCCACAAAGAAAGCAGCCGATTTCGCTATTTTCTTTGATGAAAAGGTCAAAGCACTGGTGGATCAGGTCGCCCACCCCACCCCCTTTGAGGAGCGGAAATCCTTAGTCACCTGGCAACACTTTGACGTCATCTCGGAATATGACCTACTCAAATGCATCCTCGAAACCAAACCATCCAACCATTCTTCTGACCCCATCCCTAGCGGCATCGCCATCGATTTCTACACCCATACTCTCTCTTACTGGACCGGGCTAGTTAATCTCTTCCTCAGTCAAGGCTCCCTTCCTGTTGCTCTCATATCAGGACAGGTTACCCCTCTGCTAAAAAATCGATCCGCTGATGTGAATGACCTCAACAACTTCCGCCCTATCACCAACCTTCCTTTTCTTTCGAAAATCACCGAAAAATGTATTGCGAAACAACTTTCCCTATATATTATGGACAATAATCTCCTCGACGTTTTCCAATCTGGCTTCATCCAAAATTGCAGCACTGAAACAGCCCTGCTGCAAGTGATTGATGATGCGCTGCATATACTCGACTCTGGGGAATCGTGTCTTCTGATTCTTCTAGACCTCTCTGCAGCCTTCGACACTGTTAATCATAGCACCCTCCTTAACACTCTTCAACAGAGAATGGGATTAGATGGCACAGTGCTTAAATGGTTTGCCTCTTTCCTCTCGGACAGATCCCAAATGATTAAGATAGCGAACAGTCTTTCATCTCCATTCGCTGTAGGTCAAGGCGTCCCTCAAGGTTCTATCCTGGCACCCACTCTTTTTAATCTCTACCTGGAACCATTAGGGAACCTCCTAAGCAAATCTGGGATCCATTACCATCTTTATGTGGATGACACTCAAATCTACCTCAAGGTGTCTTCCGCACACGATCTCTCACTACTCAACTCTACTCTCAACTCCATTCACAACTGGATGTTAGCTCACCAACTAATTCTAAATCCCGCCAAAACTGAATTCCTCCTCCTTTCTACCTCTCTCTCACCTCCTCCCATTCAATCGTGGATGGATCAGCTGAACTTACTCAACAACAAACCCATCATTGTCGACAGCGCTAAATCCCTAGGTGTCATTCTTGACAAAAGACTCAACCTAATCTCCCACATCAACTCTATTGCCAAGAACGCATGTTACCAGCTGCGCCTCCTGTGGGGGATCCGTCGGTTCTTCCCGGAAAAAGACTTAAAAACCTTTGTACAATCGCTGGTTCTCTCAAGACTGGATTATTGCAATTCTTTTCTGACGGGCCTACCGAAATCCCCCCTCTACCCTCTCAAATCCCTCCTCCATTCAGCAGCTCGCTTCACTTCAGGATCCAAACGAAGCGACCACGTCACGCCTATGCTGTCCTCTCTTCGATGGCTTCCGATCGAGGCAAGATCTATTTACGAAACTGCCTGCATCACACACAAAGCCTTGCACACGTCCTCCCCTCGTTACCTGGCAAATAAATTGAAATTGTCCGAAGGCTCTCAACCCTCTCACAATGCGGAAAAGCTTCTGCTTGAGTCCCCCATCTTCAAAAGGGAAAGATCGATGGCGCAATCCTTCTCAGGCAATGCGGTGAGAATCTGGAACTCGCTTCCCCCATTGCTCCGTGCCACCCCCTCTACCCGGAACTTCAAAGCTGATCTAAAATCTCTTCTCTTCCAAAGACACTTTCAGAACTAATACTTTCATTCTCAGGCCCCTCTTGGAAGTTCGCTCTTCATTGTAAATTTGTATTTTTTCCTGTACATTCCTCACCACTGCGTGCTGTGTTGGATTTTGTGTTTGTGTACCCTTCATTTTCAGTCTTCTGTTTTTCTTTGTAATGTTCTATTTTGTACCACTTTTCTTTTGTAACGGAACTAGCTCTACTGTACAGCGCTCTGACGCCTTCGGGTAATGTCCGCGCTTTATAAAAATGCATCAATAAAATATATATGCATGAGTTCATTTTGTGGCGCCCTTTCTATGGGTTGCGCGGTCCGCTCGAGAGAGCTGCCTACCACACTAGGCCCCAACCCAAGCAGATGACCCGTGTGGATTTAGACACATCCCATTATGCACTGTGCTGCCATTTGATATCCGCACTGCATGCCTCCCCAATCGCTCTGCGTCTCGCCCTATACATGTGCCGAATTAACGGACTGTCCTTACTAGGATGGAATATAGCGCTTAAAGGATATTATGCCATTTGGCTGATAGTCCTATATGTGGTTTTTAGGAAGTAAGTAGCCAACTGAAGTGTATACTTTTTAAAGCTTCCTTGCAGTTGTACTTATGCACATCTGATGAATTGGTCGATTGTTTTTACTGGCATGGAATATTTCGCACAAATGCATCTATATCGCCCAGTAAATGGTACTGTATATCTATATGTTTTTTTGCATTTGCACTTTTACATATCAGATGAATTTGCCGATTGTTTTTGTTAGAATGGAATTAAATATAGTGCCTAAATATTACTAGATGATCACACTGTATATGTTTATAAAGAAGTAAGACTGCTGTTTTTAATTGTTTTTAAATTACAGTTTTTAAGTATTGTAAGGCTGACAGCTGAAACAGTAAATACATTTTAAAAAAGAGCTTCGTCTATGGGAAAAGTTGGTCCTTATATATATATATATATTCACTTAAAAAACCATAGGTTTCACACATGTGTAGTTAGGTGGATATTTCACTCGTAAAAAACCAATGAAATTCCCCCGTTATAGTTAGTTCAGATAACTATAACTCGCGCGACCGCCACTCTATCAGAAGGATGATGTCCTCAGTGATGTCATCAGTGATGTCATTTGAGATGTCATCAGTGATGTCATGAGTGATGCCACTGACCATGTCATGAGTGATGTAATATGTGACGTCATGAGCAGAGGATTGCGGGCGCGCGAGTTATAGTTATCTGAACTAACTATAACGGGGGAATTTCATTGGTGTTTTACGAGTGAAATGTCCACCTAACTATAACCTGTGTGAAACCTATGGTTTTTTAAGTGAATTTGCAAGGTTTTTTAAATGCTAATTCCTAACTATAACGTGTGTGAAACCTTTGGTTTTTTCAGTGAACGCATATATATATATATATATATATTCACTTAAAAAACCATAGGTTTCACACATGTTATAGTTAGGTGGATATTTCACTCGTAATATATATATATATATATATCGAGATATACATGTATATATCGAGAGAGAGAGAGAGGGAGGGGGGGTCTGTGCTGACATCGAAAATGATTGCATGCGCCGCCGGTTAGTTCTCTTATTCTGAATACATTTTGCTTAAGGATTAAGGCCGCTAAGCCATGCCATCACTCACTGGCAGAGTCAGACAGGGCCCCTCTGTCCTTCCTACACTGACCCCTGTTTCTTCATCCACTGGCATACCCGAGCTTCTGAAAAGGAAAGGAAAGTCCGATAAAAAGAAATATGCTGAGGTTAAAAGGGAACTCTCAGCAGGGCCAAAATACTGAGTGGGCAGCTGGGCTACTGAAGCAGAAGCTTTATTCCATGCCCTGCGGAGACTGGTGCGGGCACACAGAAGTGCAGGGCACAGAGACCCAGAGTGTGCCGGTGTTCCATAATGGATTGCTCCCCTCGGCAATGTGCTCCCCCTAAGCATGAGCGCATGCGTATTTCTTCGCGCACGCGCATGCATCAACAAAACATTCAGGCTGTATATCAGGCTATCAGGATCTGCTCCCCAGCGCACAAGTCAACGCGCATGCGCGGAAGCATTGCCCTGCGCATGCGTCTTTGTCATGTATTCAAAGCTCCGGTGGCAACGTTACCTATTGTGGTTACCTAACCGTTACCAGTGATTGTGGATGTTGGTGCGTGGTGGCCGTTCGAGGAAGAAAAAGGTCTGTCTCTTCCTTTTCACGCCTATATATAGATAAGGTTCGCCCCTTTGTGGCCGTTCGGGACGGGCGGGTGGGCAGAAAAGACTTTTCCTTCTTACGAGAAGACGAGTACAGTGTCAGCTTCCGCTCTGCTGCTGGCAGCTGCCCCCATCTCTCTCTCTTTCTTCCTCTTCCCCCTCTTTCTGTCTGTCTCGCTCCTTCTCAGTTGCTGAAAACCGTAACTTCAAGCTCTTACCCTATCTTTCCTTTAATTGTTCCCCTATGAAATGGATCCAAAAAAGAAAGAAACTCTTTTACTGTAAATGTCTTTTTCTGACATTTTACTATTGTAAAGTGCATCCTCGGGCAGAGAGAAAAAAAGGTCAGAAATACGAAAAATAACTAAATAAAGCAAGCCAGAGTGGTCGCAAAGTGGCCAGATTGGTTGTATCCACACCCAAACATATTGGGGCTACTTTACAGAGTTTGCCAGTAAAACGCTTCTTTCATTTTCTCATCTTTTTTTGAACAACGGGGCCTATTTACAAAGAAGTGACAGAGCAGAGGCGTTAGCCTTCTTGGCTAACGCCGCGCTACGCCACTTTTGAAACGCAGGGCTGCACCCTATTTACAACAATATGGTGCAGTCCTGAGTTTCCCCCTGCGTTTGTCGCTAATTTCAGCTGCCTAGCGCCAACAGTCACTCTTGCACCATAGTGCAAGGGCGCCTGTGCTGGAGGGAATGATTCTTCATGTTCAGGAAGGTGCCCCTTCCTGCACATAAACATTCTTAAATGGTGATTTATAACTTCTATGTGTGCTGCTATGTGCAGCACATATAGAAGTTGCAACGCGTCAATTTTTACATTATTGATTATGTGCAGGAAGGGACACCTTCCTGTACATAAACAATCATTCATGGTCTTATGCTGTTTTTATGTGAGCTGCACAATGCAGCACACATTAAAAAACAGCAAAATCGAGGAGAAATAAAGCATTTCTACTCGTTGCGCCCTGTTAAGACCACGTTGTTCCTGCTTACATTTATCATGCTTTACTTAATCTTGCATTCCATATGAGTAATTGCTTTTTGTAAGATGTTATTACTTTTTTCAGGCAGCATATTACTCTTGTCTAGTGCATAATTTGAATTGAGTCTCATCCAGGTGTTTATAGCGGGTCAGTGCAGTGCGAGTTTCTCTCAGTGGGGCAGTATGTTGCTCAGTGGGGGAGAGGATGTGGCGCTATGGCTAGAGGTATCAAATTTAGAACTGGGGAACCAGGTTCAGCCTTCACAACCAGCCCACCAGATCACTCTACTTAGGGAGCACATTCCCATGCTAGACCACAGAAGCCCCCGTCAGACTGTACAAGTCCTGTTGTCTTCGCACCAGCAGGTGGACCCTAGCGATAGCAAGTGTGGGTTAACCTCGAAAGCCTGTCCATCACAATCCGTGCTGAAGTTCACCTCCAGTCTTGCGGGCAGGCCTACAAAGCAGCGCACCCCAGAGTGACAGTGACTCTGTCACAGGACCCTTGAAGCCAGTCCCCCTCACCCATTGGTATCTCCATAGGCCTTGTTTCAGCAGTAGTAGCTGCCACTCACCATGGATCGGCAGTGCAGGATTTGCAAGCACAGCAAACTAAGTTCACAAACTTCACGGTCTCTGCTTCATGCACAAGCACTTTTAATATGGGCTGCCTGCTTTGGGGCCAACAACATTATGCAGCAATGGAGAATAAAATGATGCCGCAGTCTTGACTAAATTAAGGCTGCAGCGTAATACAGTATATTTTCTGATACTTTATTATTTTTATATGTACTAACAGTCTCTGCACATATTTTGTCTCATTAGTTCCAGTGTAACATACAAATGCAGCAGTGAGAAAGGTGACCAGTCAACCTTTTGAAAGGGCCAACCACTTTTCAGCGACATAAGTCAAATTGTTTAGTTACTTTTGATCCGTTTAAGCTACAAACAATTTATTAGTTAAAATCATCAGATTATGCAGCAGAGGATGTATTATGTGGCAAATATGGCAAAGCCATAATTATGTTGAAAATATTTAAAAACTAGGATATATTGCCGTTCATGTTTGAATTGCTCTTATGGAAAAAGGGAGAAGTGATGATGATGATAGAAACTGCATGGCTCGGACACAACTGGGTTGTGATTCCACTTTGTTGCATATTTAGGGCATTCTGTGATTGGAAACATATCCCACTTTTTGAATATATTTTAATGTCAATAGCTCATTAAATCTTTAATAAACCAGTGTATCCATTGGTTGAATTAAATAATGCAATAAGTTGTAATTGGCCAGTGAAATGCCAAACAAATACGAAAAATTGGGATGTTTGGCTCTTTCTGGCCACACCTCTGACTCCACCCACTGACCCATTCCACAGGTTATTCCCGCCCTCTGATTCTCCGCCCACAGTTCCCCTACTTTTTTTTCCCCACTTCGACCACTGTGAAAACCACCCACTTGTTGGAAATGTTGTCTTTATATGACAGTTTTGAATTCCAAAGTGCAGCCTAGCGACGGATAGGAAAAAAGGTTCAACATAATTAAATAAAGCAAGATCGAGTGGTCGCAAACTGGCCAGATTGGTTATTATTCACACCCAAACACATTAGTGCCACTTTTACAGAGTTTGCCAGTGAAGCGCTATTTTTTTTTTTTTTGGTATGTTAGTTTGAACAATATTGTTTTCCCCGTATGGGGAAGCGCACCATTCCTGGAGGTACTGCAATACTTAGTTGGCATGTGGAGTGGAAATTGTTTAATGTGAACTGTGTCAGCTGTTTTTCTCACTTTAGTTTATAAAATGTGTACCGCTGCTCTGTTCAGGGATGTGGCCTTTTTAAATCGTACTGCTGTCATGTTAACTCTTGAGGCAAAAATACTCATTGATTTCTGAATAATGTAAAAAAATGTTCACCACGTTGTTCCTGCTTACGTTTCACTCGCGTTACTTAAACTTGCATTCATTTTAAGTGTTTACTTTTTCGAAGGCTTTTTTTTTTTTTCCAGGCAGCATATTACTTTTGTCTAGTGCGTAATTTGAATAGGGTCTCATCTAGTTGTTTATAGCGGGGCACAATAGGGTTGTAGCTAAAAGTACTGCAAGTTTCTCTCAGTGGGTCAGTATGGTGTTCAGTGGGGAGAGGATGTAGCACTATGGCCAGAGTTGTTGATTTTGGAACTGAGGAATTATGGTTCAGCCTTCATGACCAGTCCACTCCCCAGAGGGAGCGCATTCCTATGCTAGACCTTAGAAGGCCCCACTACACCTTAGGAGCGCTGCTGTCTCATAGCACCAACAGGTGGACCCTAGCAGTGGCATTTGTGGGTTAACCTTGAATGCCTGTCCACTAAAATCCGTACTGCAGTTGACCTGAAGTCTTCCGGTCAATCCTACGAAGCAGCACATCCTAGAGCAACAGTGACTGTCACTGAGGTCACAGGACCATTGATGCCAGTCCGCCTCACCCTTTGGTACCTCTATTGGCATTGTTTCAGCAGTGCAACTCACCAGGGATTGTCAATGCAGGATTTGCTCGCACACCAATCTAAGTTTGCACGCTTCAGGCACAAGCACTTTTAACTAATTGTTCTAGCAGGGAAGCCAGGAAAAAATAATAAGTTTTCAGATTTTTACACTCCTCATTCAGCTACCAGATTATCATGTCTTGCCCTCTTACACTTTACATTAAAGGTTAATTTTAATAATGTGTTTTTCTTTAATTTGTGGCGCTTTAGTTTACAGCGTGTGACATCCAAAAGCCACAACGAAGCTCGGATTATTTGAGCTCTGGCTCAAAGCTCTCAGTGGCTCGCACACATTTTAGTTTAATCTCACACCACCTGCACTCGGTGGGAATGTGGATACTGCCAAAGTGTTAATTATCTTCCCTGTTTGTGAGGGGAAAAGTAGGCCAGGAAATCAGATTTTATAGGGAACACTCACCTAGAACAGTCTGGTGTGTACTGGGTGCAGTGAAACTACAAATACTGGTCCTGCCACTGTGGGACGGATCACATAGACCGCCCTTTAGTTATGTGGTCTGCTGATATGATTCCTTACTTCCCAAAATTCTTGGTCTTTGCAATGTTTGTAGATTGTCCGGTATTTTAAGCCATCTTTCTCATTGTTGTTTATTTTCCACTTTTCCTTTGGATTGTTTACGACTCCCAGCCATTGCCACCCCTGTTTATTTATTATTTGTCCTGTATCTGACAAATGGGAGCATTTTGATGTTGTTGCCATGTTTAGTGCTTCCGTACCGAGGGGGTTGGGACACAGGGCGGGAGCGTGGCCTGTCGGTAAACGGATGGTGCGTGCATTCTTTTAAATGGAAACCTCTTGAGAAGGGCGACTGATAAATAGGGGCCTGGGGGAGGAGGGATGTGACGTTTCCCTCATTGGAAAGTCTTTCATTAACTCTTCAATACTCTTGTGATTCAGTCGCACACAGAATTCTATTGAGTGGTTGACTTGCATCAATGCACTTGCCTTTCTGTCAGTGCATTAAAAAGGCTTCCAATGTGTCCATAATTGTTTCCTGAGGCAAGCATGAGTTCCTGAATCAGACTGTATGACCCAGTGTGTAATAATTGTATAGCTCTTCAATCCCTGGCGGCACAGCACCCCGGATAATGTGCTGCACAACTGAACACTTATAAGGTCCCAAAAGTGCAACCTATTGGCTATGCTGATGCTTGTTCACTCCAGTGAACTCCACAAAGAGCTGATGACTCACCTGATGGTTTTTGGTACAATCTGTATAGAAAGTCCGCACTCTCGTGCTCCAAGTACCAGGGGTGGGGGAATCATATCGCCCGACGCCCGAACCATGTTGATTTTTATGACGGGCAAGAAGATTTACTGTCTATTTTGTCCGACGGACAAGTAGAGATTAACTCACATCAATAATAAACGATCTGTGAGCTGTGAGTGTTAAATGCTTAAATTGGTGGCTTCGGAGAGGAGACGCCAGTGCTAGCGAAACCGCGCGAGGCTCCGAGCCGGGCGGACCAGACAGTCAACTAACCCGGGCAGAGAACACTGCGCTGGGAGCCGCGCACCTGGGAAGGGAGAGGAGGTAGGAGTAAGTGTGTGCGTGCGTGTGTGTGTGTGGGGGGGGGGGGGGCGGAAACTACGAATTAGAATTAGTTCTGGAAGAAAGTGCGAGGATAAGAGGAGAGAGGAGTAGCCCAAAAAGGGAGTAAACGATGGATAGAGCACGAGATGCGAAAACAAAAGACGGGAGGCCGGTAAGAGAGAAAAAGGGTAATACGGGTGGTGGGGACAAAGAGGTGAGGCAGAGCAGAAGAGGGGCGAGGAAAAACCGCAAAGGAGGGAACACAGGATAAAAAGATAAGTGGAGTGAAAACGTAATGGGGGCCGAGAGAGAGTGAGGGGGAGAGAGAGAGAGAGTGAGGGGGGGAGAGAGAGAGAGTGAGGGGGGGAGAGAGAGAGAGAGTGAGGGGGAGAGAGAGAGAGAGAGCGCGAGTGAGGGAGAGCGTGCTTTGAAGCCTTCGGAACGAAAGCGCTCCTACATTTTAGCAAAAAGTTCCTTTTGGAAAGAGTGTTTGCCTCCGAAGCAGGGGTATTCTTGCACCGTGAGACTGTGGGGGAGGAGTATCACACGGGTGTATTCCTGCAAAGGTACATACACCACAGGGAGTATTCTTGCACAGGGAGTATCTCGTTTACAGCAAGGCTGGAAGTGGGACGCACAATATTCACCCCTGTGCGACTAAGAAAGGCGCTCGCTCGCTGCAGAGTATCCCTTCACCCGGGGGCAGACAGGGGTATTCCAGCGCAGTAAGAGGCTGGGGAGGGGTTGCTGGAGCATCCTTTCATAGTAAGGGGTGGAGGAGTAACTAGAGGATCCTTTCACGGTGGGGGGGCAGCTTTTCCTTTCACATGGAGTTGTACAAACATGAGTAACCCAGTCTGGTCTGTGTTACTGGCGGGCTTGGCAGGCCCGGCAGCTCAAATGCAGATTATCGGCACTTCGGAAGTTTTCCGCTCTGCAGATAAAATGACGACCAGAAAGATCCGCTCTCTACAATCCCGCCAAAGTCGTCAAGTAAAATCCGGGAGCGGGTGGAGGGTCTTTGCTGTCTGAAGCTCCTCACACGTGAGGAGAACATGAGGGCATCGTCCAGGGTCAAGGGAGACTGAAACCCGGCATAAGGAAATGGATATGCGGCATGTAACAGCATAGCGGGGGGCGGCGCCCCCGCCCCTGCTCTCACATGAGAAATCGCCAACACCCCTCCCCCCCTTTTCAGCGCGGCCGCAGGGCGGGAAAGGCACAGACCGCCACGGGAAACGGAGTAGCACTGATCTGACTGGCTTTAACTAAGGCTCTGGACTGCAGCCTTCCATTGAGGGTTTATTTACTGTGACTGGTGGGCAGAACTAACTACTGATGCTGGTGTTGAGAGCGCGCCTCCCCCCAACGACTTTTACAACCGGCAAGATGGTCAATCTACGGGTCAGCCCGGAGCCGTGGTTACACTGGGAACATCCAGGGGATGCACACTAGAGGAGCAGCAAGCAGCACACAAGTAGTCACTAAAGCGGGTACGCTGCAAAGGGAGTTGCCCTGTCTTCCCTCTACATGCAAGTCTCAGGTCAGTGTGTCATACATGCCAACATTTCAGAAGAGCAAAGCGGGAAAGTTTTTAGAAAAAAATCGGGAGAATGGGGCCGTGAATCGGGTTACTGTCATGTATGGGCTTTGAAAGTGTGCTGCTGCAGCATCGGACATTTGAAACGCAAATGCACTTTTTTTCTAACCTTTCAGAAGCATGGAGCGCATTGGCAGGCAGGCAGAGAGAGGGTGACGCAAGTGTTGTGCACTGGCCTGGCAGGTTGCTGGCAGTGCATACACCAACCCCCCCCCCCTGTGTGTTAGCCCGGGCTGAGACAGCTTCCCGGGTACACACACAGCCGCCCCAGAGTACTTCAGAGGTCTTTAAAAGACCATTCGCTTGTTAATCCGGCCTTGTTGGTTTTTCACCCCTTCTTGAGCCCCCGCATCGCCACTCTAACTATTGCTGGAAGAATTAGCACGTTACACATTACCAAGCCCTGTCAGCTGAAACCCCAAGGACTCAGGCTTCTGGATGCTTGAATCGGGAGGCGGGAGACTAGCCTTGAAATCGGTAGTCTCCCGCCTGAATCAGGAGGGTTGGCATGTCTTTTTTTATTTATTTTTTTGTCCCGTGTGTATTCTGTTGTGACCGTCGGCCCCTCATGTTAATACTACCCCTTCTAATCCTGATAATAACATTGCATTTTGCTGCGGTGCCTGCACTAAGCCCCTCATTGGCTCAGCCCCGCCTCGTAATTATAACCACTTTAGCTTGGTTTAAGTCTAGTCTCTGGCTCTGAGAGAGGGGTAAAACTCATATATATGCTGTCCCTGGCTTGGCTAGTCAGTCTTACTGTTCCCTCTACGTATATTGCTCAGCTCGACAGTGGCTCAGACAGGAATTATAGTCCTGGCTCACGAAAAATTAACTAAGGATGCCACAGGTGGGCTTAAGGCACCTGTTGATTCTCTTGATTGTGGGGAGAGGTTATTTTCGTTATCTGATGTTTCAGAGCCTTCTATGCCTGAAGATTAAGTGGCAGTTACAAGCTCTGCAGTCTCAGAGAATAGCAGCAGTAGCTCACCTGAGAATGAGAGCACCACGGTTAATCCATTGGAAGGGGGATAAACCTTTTAAATCAACTACTGGGTCAAGCAGGAAGCCAGCGGCATCTGCGCTTAAGTGGGACTATTCGGGTAGCAAAAAGTCTCTCATGAGACACCCCAGGACACATTAATTGATTTCAAAATAGCGCATGCTGATTAATCAACTATAATTAAAGCTGCTAAAAGTGGCAAAAGTGTGCATTGTATTATATTATAGTCATGTGCTGGGATCTGCAATTTTAGGTACTTTCGCTCAGAATAATCAAGTTCAGAGCGTGTCTGTTACACTGCGAGTATTGACTGTCTTGATTTTGAGGTTATTTGCTTTAAATATATGTAGGTTATTGGGTTTTATGTTTCTGAGGCCCCCTTTTGTTGTGTTTTGCTGTTTATTCTGATTTCCTCAGCCTCTCAGGGTGTTGGCCTACTGCAGTCAGGGGTGAAAGATGCTTCTATGAACCAGAATATTGGGGGTTAAACCAAATTTCTCTTTCTGCCCGGAGTAAACCAACCCCTGCCTACTTGCTAAGAAAAGTGAACCCATAATCTTACAGATGCCTCCTGTTTGTCTTGTATCTTTCAGTCGTTAGTCGCTATAGTCCCTTCTCATTACATTCATTTTTCCTTCTGCCACTCACTCCCTGCTTAGCGCCTCAACTCCTGTTCTACAAACCTGACCACCTCTCTTCCCAGCATACTCTTTGCACACTTCCTTGCGTTCTTGTACACTACTTCATCACTGTAGGCCCCCCCGCCCCATCTCCATTTCGGGTCCCACATATTTCCACTCTATGAACTCACTGCAACCACCATCTGTCTCTTTTCTCCTGGCTAGTAAGTCTGCCACCAGTGTATTTTATGCTACATGCTCACGAGCCACATCATTACTCTCCCCTAGGGGCATAGAACATGTAGTGAGTTGGAGACAAATGGGCCAAGCATGACACCTGTATTCTGTGTAGTGGATGAATAGGGCATGGAACCTGTGGCCTGTAATGAGAGAGAGAGAGAGGGGGGATAACACTATTCGGTCTGTATTGAGAGAAATGGGTAACATGAAGCTTACAGTGTGAAGGAACAGAAGCAAAGGGTGATGGGATGGAGCCTATGATGAGTCAGTGGAAGGGTTATGGACTGTAATTGAGAGGAAAGGAGATGTTTCGCCTTGATGGTGAGAGGAATGTGGAAGCTTATAGGTTGCTGTAAAGGGATTTGTGTGGTTGCTTACTACTGATGGGCAGAAGCGGAGGGCAACTTTACTTAGGAGGGTGTAACCGATTTAGTAAAAGCAGCAGCTAAATTATTTAGGGTAGTAAAGGGGACAAGTGGATTTTATTACAGGACAAGAAGATTTCTGTAGCACTTTGTCCCTTGGACAAGTAATTTTTTTCAAAAATTCCACACCCCTGAAGTACTGCACCAGGCGACACATTTGTCCTAACAACTGGCTTTATTAATTTTACTTTAGGGATGCCTGGCTGCCAAGAGGATATCAACCACCTCTGGAGTAAGATCAAACATGTTCCGCTGTCGCCGCTCAATCTCCATGCACGAACATGGATTTTTCAAATGCCTAGGCTGGGAACCCAGCCCTTCTAAAGCAATAGCAGGTTCTCCCGTGGACACAGCCACATCAGTGGACAGATACTCAAACCCAGGAATTCTGATTATCATACCCTCCGTGCCCAATTGGGGTCCTCTGAGTCCAAGTTATCCAAGTTGGTCCTAATATTCTTGAGTGTGAGACAGGAGTGGTATCGACAGGAAGGCAAACAGGAGTCTGGTCGGCCGCGTCTAGGAGGCCGGCATCCAGGGCTCTGCCTTGGCCTGGGTCCGCTCCTTCTTGAGCAACCGCCATCAGGCGGTTCGGCTCTCTCAGTTCTCTGCTGACGAGGTTGAGGTAACCTGTGGCGTCCCGCAGGGCTCCTCCTTATCCCCCCTTCTTTTTAATTTATACCTTACCCCCCTTATTCGCTCTTTACGAGGCAGCTGTGTCACCGCGTTTAATTATGCGGATGACATCCAGCTGGTCTTCGATATTAACTCCACGGCCCAGTCTATCGACAATTTTCAAACTACTCTTTGTTACATCAGTGACTGCATGGGGGCGAATCATTTGAAACTTAACCCTGACAAGACAGAACTCCTGCTTGTCGGGGGTACAATCAACCCCTGGAACTCCACCTTTTGGCCCACAAGGTTGGGCACCCCCCCTAATCCCGTCAGCTCAGTGAAGAGCCTTGGGATCATCATTAGTAATGATCTCTCGATGAAATCCCAGATTGGTGCGGTGGTGTCTTCCAGCTTTTTCCAGTTGAGAAAAATCCATAAGATTGCCCGCTTCCTGACCACCGAAGCCCTCACCCTGGCATTACTGGCGCTAGTCATCTCCAGGATAGACTATGCCAACTCCCTCTATGTTGGCATACCAGTATACCAATCAAAGAAGCTTCAACTGGTCCAGAACCAGGCAGCACGGCTCATTCATCACCAACCCAAACACCAACATGTACGCCCTCTTTTAAAATCTCTTCACTGGCTCCCTGTCACTGAGCGGTGTAAATTCAAATTGGGCTGCGTTATTTTTAAGTCCTTTGTTGGTACAGGACCCTTGTTCATCTCTTCACTTTTGCACCCATATGTTCCTTCTCGCAACCTTCGTTCCGCCCACCTGGCTCTACTCCAGATCCCAACCTTCAAACGTAAAAAACAGGGAGGACGAAGGTTCTCATTTCTTGCCCCTTCCTTTTGGAATGCCCTTCCACTAAGTTTAAGACTGGCCTCCCCCCTAACCCACTTCAGGTCTCTCCTAAAAACCCACCTGTTTCGCATAGCCTATAACTACTCTCCTTAACCCCTTGGACTGTTTGTTTTCTTTTCTCTTTGCTTCCAGCGCCAAGAAACCGTCTGGTGTTAGCCGCGCTTTATAAATTCTTTTTACATTACATTACATTACATTACATAAGGCGGAACGCACATCTGAGTGAGAGATGCCTTGGAAATATTGTTCTGCAGAAGTGCTGACATTGCTCGTTCTTGATGGTGGCAAATAGATCAAGCCAAGTTTCTGCCCATTCGTGGAAGAAAACCTGCCGTTGCCTCCAGGTGTAATTGCCGCTCGTGATCCACTAGGCGCTGTCTGCTGAGCCAATCCGCCAAGACCTCTGGCCTCCTGGTCAGAATACTGCTTTTCCCCTCATGCAGCACCCCCGTTGAGTGCCTGCCCCCAGCGCTGCAAGGTTGGTGCTCGAGGCTTCTGTGCCTCCTCCCGCTCGTCTCTGCTTCTGTGCCTGATTCTTTCCTCCTTATTCTTGTCTTTTAATTTTTCTTTTCCTTTTCCTTTTCATGTTCTTTTTTGCCTTTTTCTTGTTCCTTTATTTATTCTTCCCAATTCCCCCTTCTTTTTTTTTTCCTGCGTTTTTCGTCGCTGCTGCCCCCACGTGTTGGCGCTCCCGCCTCTCAGCTGTCCCACCGTCCCAATATTTAATGGCAGCAGCGGGTGCACCAAAGGCAAGCCGGTCTGCGTCCCGACCAGTGCCAGGGACCCTGGTCCTTCGACCCACCAGCACTACAGCTCCCCGATCCTCTACGCACTCAATGCCAGCCAAGACAACTACAAGCATTCTTCACTTATCGACACACACAGACCTTTTACCTGCTGCCACTGTCGGCACTTCTTCGCCTTCACTGAGACCCAGGACCCACCTCAACCCACCCGCCACAACTCCACTGCACCCCAAACCATGCAATGAATCTTCCTCAACGTGGACTCCCTCCACAAACATATCGTTGACCTCCTTGACAGCACTTCCACTGACGTCGCCTTCCTCATAGAAAACTGGACGAGCGCCGTCTTGGGACCGGACATCGTGATCGCAATCCCTGAAGGCTCCAACATCACCCGGAAGGACCGCCACGGAGGAGGCATCGCCATTGCTCACAAATCCAACTTCCGACTGAGCACCTACACTGACGGGCCCACAGACATGATGGAACACCTTCACTTAAAGATACAGCCCAACCCGACCGCCATCTTCCGAGGCACCCTCCTCTAAGGACCCGCACACCTTTCTCCGACTCCATCACCAACATCACCCCGCATGACCTCGCCTCCACCGACCTACACCTTGCAGGGACACCTCAACTTCCACGTTGACAACCTCCAAGACCCCAACTCCTCCTCCCTCCTGGACAACCTCATCAACATCGGATTTAAACAGATCGTACCAGAACCCACACATTCATCAGGACACACCCTCGACCCCATTTTTACAGCAGGAAACTCCATCACCTTCAGCCCCACCACTCAACTCCCATGGATGGACCATCATTGCGTCCACTTCACCTACAAAGCCAACATCACTCGCAAATGTCCACACCAGCTCCAATGCAGGAATTGGAAACCACATCCCCGATGAACAGCTCCCGCATCCCTCATCTGCTCTGCTCCCACCACCGTGGACGACGACCCAACCACGCCTTCTTCCACCACAAAATTAGAACAACCTCCAGGACAACCTACACGCGGAACCTACACCCACCATTCCCTACACCATGCGGCCTACACTCGACAGCTGGACCGCCCTCTCCATCAATGACACCCTGAAGACTATGAAGTCAGTCCACTCTGGGGCCCCACTGACCCTTGCCCCCACCACATCTCCCACAGAGCTGCCAACATCATTGACCCACTGAGCTTCTACGAATCATCAACCGCTCCTTCGAGACCTCCTTCCCCGGTGACTAGAAACACGCCAATATCAACTCTCTCCTTTTTAAAAAAACCCTCAGCGGACCCCACCAACCTCCAAAAACTTCAGACCAATCTCCTTACTCCCTTACCCGGCAAAAGTCATTGAAAAAGTCTTCAACAGCCAGTTTGCCTCCTTCCTAGAAGAAAACAGCATCCTCGACTCGTCCCAATTTGGCTTCACGTAAAATCACAGCACCGAAACCGCCCTTCTCGCTGTGACAGACGACATCTTCTCCCTCCTCGACAGAGAAGAGATTGTGGCCCTCATCCTCTTGGACCTCTCCGCAGCCTTCCACACTGTATCTCATCACTCCCTAGCCCAAACACTACATGATGCAGAAATCCAGAACAAGTCCCTATACTGGATCCTCTCATTCCCATCTGTCAGTATGAAGCAGGTCAGACTCCCACCCTTCCTCTCGTATCCCACACCGACCATCTGCGGAGTTATCCAAGTATCCTCCATCAGCCCCACCCTGTTCAAGATCTACATGGCCCCGCTCGCACCCATCGTCGGATCCCACGGACTCACTATCCAATAAACCCAATATCTCCAAACACAACTTCCAAGAAGTAATGGAAGCTGTCGCCAGGTGGATGAAGAAAAGCTGCCTACAACTCAACGCGGACAAAAGTGAAGTACTCCTCATAAGCCCACACCCAGATGCCTGTAATGACTCCTTGTGGCCCCCACCTTCTGGAACCCTCCCTCCCCCACCACCACACACGGAACCTCTGAATCATCCTGGACTTAAAACTGCCAAATAAACGCCTTGTCCTCCTGTTTCCACACCCACCGTTCCCTACGAAAGACCTTCAACTCGATTCCTTTTGAGCACAGGAAAACTGTCATCCACGCCCTCCTCAGCAGCTGTCTGGCCTACGGCAATGCACTCTACGCTGAGATCAACAAGAATCTTACCCCAAACAAAACGTCCAGAACGCCTGCACTAGACTACTACTCAACCTACTTCGCCACATCACCCAACACCTGCGGACACTACATTGGCTCCCCATTGAGTATAGAATCCCCTTAAAGCTTCGCCCACAAAGCCCTCCAAAACACCAGACCTACCTATCTTGTTTTACGCACCCCAAAGATCCCTCCGGTCAGCCCAGCTCTCCCTTGCTATGGTGCCGCTCATCAAGAAGACTAGAACAGGAGGCAGTTCCTTCTCCTTCCATGTGGCCAGGGTATGAAACATCCTCCCACCTCACCTCCAACAGACGCCAACACTCTCCAAATTCACGCAGGACCTCAAGACCTGTCTCTTCGACTCAGTGAACATCCGGGACCTGCACGTGCCCCCTGCCCCTCCGAGCGCCTTGAGACCCTTCGGGTGAGTAGTTGCGCTTTACCATCCTTGATTGATTGATGGCCCTCTACTCCAGAAGGTTGATGTGGGGCTGGGACTTCGACAGAGGCCACTGATTCACCCCCCCCCCCCCATCTTTCACAGATCGCCACTCTCAAACCAGAAGCAACGCATTGGTCACTGTCCGCTCTGGGTAGGGAAGGCTCTACTGCTGACTCAATCACAGTTCAGTAAGAATCACTGAAGATCTTTCGCAGTGTCTTCCAAAATATCAATTTAGTCTGAGATGTCCCCTTGATATTAAGCCCACTGAGACTTCCGATCCCGCTCCAGAGCCCACATTTGCCACTTGATGTGCTGGAGGCTATCAGTTCCCCAGCCTTAGAGTTGGCCTTAGTCCAGTACCACAGTGTTACATTGAAGGATGCTACTTTGATGTTCAAACATGTATGTAAATATGAGTACTAAAACATGCGGCCTAAACCTGTATATTATTTTTAGCTTTGTACATCAGGCTTTCCATCCTCCTGTTAAACATTGAGGGATTCTGCTTTGTGAGGTTTGAGTGTGGCAAGCATAAGCCATGTGGAGCAAGTGAAGTCTCTTCACAATTCACATAACCACACTTCTTGTTGCTTTGTTTTCCATGGAAAATAATTTCGTGTTTGTTGGTATTCCTCTCTGCATTTCTTTAAAATGCGGAAGATCTTCACCTTATTCTTAGATTTTCTCCTACACGTTGTACATTAACTGTTGCACCTTATGTGTTTGAGCATGACGGTTCAGAATCCACATGCAGCAGATGATTGATCTTCAAAATTCCTCCAACTTTATTTTTTAAACATGGGTATTTTCAACTTTTTACATTAGATTTTCGCTTGCCCATTCCACATGAAGAGTTTTTTAGATTTTTCTCTTGCCTGTTTTATATTGGGTTGCTGCTTTGTATCTGCACATCTTCGCTCACAGACACAGGCCAGCACGGACGCGTAGGCCGTTGCTGCCGATTTCGATTCACCACTGAGGCTACGCGGAGCGACCTCTGCCTCGGGTCCAGAGAGGGCCCTGTAAGACCTGGGACACTTTTCTTGTCATCTTGCTAGGGCTGTGGTGCGTCCATCCCTGTTCTTCTCCAGGTCTCTTCTCCCCTCTAGGAGTTATTCTGAGCTCTAAGAGCAGCCACCTTCTCACGGTTCTGCTCCTGCTGCCTCATACTGCATATCCTCATTATGCCTCGCTCTTTCCTCTGCCTGTTTGCTATACTGCTGTTACCTCCCAAGTGTGCCGCGTTCTCTCGTGCCTGATTATTAGATATCCTAGTGTTCCGTGCTCTCCCTACTGACCTGCCGGTAATACTGTTTACCCCTTCATTGTGCTTTGGCCTCTCCACTCCTTATTGTTAGACTGTGTTTGTTAAAAATCTGGTACATTGTCTCCCCTCATTATTTCTCTCTCTCACCCCTCTCTCTCTCTTCCCCCTCCCTCCCTCGTCACCAACTCTACCTGTAGGAGAGTAGGATCTGCTTCTTATAGTTACCCCCACTTTTTGCTGATGTTTCACTGTTTTTTGACTTATGCTGTGGTCCTGATTGGCAGGATCCCAGTCAGACTATCTGATTTCCCTCTAAATTGATTCCATGTACTTTAGGTACACTCCAGATTGGATACTGGGGTACCCTTATGAGTCCCTAGTATACGGTACACTATGTACCAAGGGCATAGGTACCCCAGAGGTCTACCAGGGTCTGCAGCATATATTATGCCACCTCTGAGCAGCCTTCCAAAATGACACCACAGGTCTGCTACTGCAGCCTCAGTAAGGTGGTGCATTCACCCCTTACTGTGGTATAGGTTACCTATATAAATTTTGATCACACACATATAAACCTATAAGTCTTAACAATCCTGAAGGCAGGGTGCTTTGTTTTCATGTGAGAGGGTGCCCATGCATGAGCAGATCCCCTCTGCAGCCTTCGGAATCTAATCCCCAGGGTTGTATGTGATGCAGCCAGATCATATACTATTAAATGCATTATAACCTCGCGGTAAATGCTAACTTTGGAATGGCTGCACAGAAACATGTTGTGTTTGGTGCCAAACACTTTGGAATCATACCTCCCTGCCAGTAACTGGCGTGGGAGGTATGATTCCACCCTACTAGAGGGAGAAACATGACTACACTGGTACCAGCTTAACAGACCCCGGTGCACCACAAAATGGATGCTGCAGACACAAGTCTGCCCTCCTGCTGCTGGACGAAACTCTGGCAGGGGAAGGCCTGACGATCGGTTTCCTGTCACAGGGAGGTGTGACCACCTCCCAGGCAGGCTTTATTGTATTGGGCCTGGGTGGGGGCACTCCAAGAGTGCTTTGATGTTTGCACTGGGGCACGTTTGGTGCCCCTGTGCATAGTCCAGTTCAAACCGGTCCCAGGGGCTACCAGCCCCTGCTCTAGCGCAAAACTGGACAAATGAAATGGGTGTAGCCACCCCTCTTTCCTGACCCTCCCATAGGTGGGTCCACAGAGTGTACAATCCCTTCCTTGGGTATAAAGTAGGAACTCCTGGCTACAGGACTTTAGATATTCCTGGAAGAAACTCTGACACTGAATCCTGGATCTTCGACGATCTACAAGACTAGATAACTGAAGAATCTCCCTTGAAGTAAAGGAGTTACTCCCCTGCTTGTCAGGCACCAAAAAGACGCATCTGTTCGGAGTCCTCAGGAGCTTCGGAGATGCCAACAGAAGACTGTTGCCACACAGGAGGTGGGTTTCCAAGCGTCCATGAGGCTTACATGATTCCTCAGCAAACCTGAGACCCGTAGCCCTTGTGGGGACCGTGCAACCCGAACCCCTGGACACTGTGACCATTTCCAGCTGCACACTCTTCCCGGCATTCCCCGAGGCTGTGCTTTGGGCTACTTGTAGTCCAGACCCCGAGCAGCGATTGCACTGAAGATCACTGGCCTACACTCTCCGAGTGTTCCGTGGGCTGTGTTCCGTGGGCTGGTTCCAAGTGTTTTCTCTCAACACCCCTTTCTAGATCTCTTGTCCGTTGACTTGTGGGTCATTGAGAAGGGCAACTTTACTTTTAGCAGGCTTTCCTGATTGCTCCACAAGTTCCCTGACTCTCCATTGCTTGGGGAGTCCCCTGGACCTCGCTTGTCCCCACCGAAGCCTTTGTTCTCTCACCACGTGGGTTGCCACTGCCAAGGCTTGTTGGTTCCAATCCGGTAACTGAGACCCCTCACTGGACATCCTTTGTGGGACAGCTCGCCTGCGGATCCTTGTCGTCGTCGACTTCTCCTGGTCCTCGTGGCAGCAGAGTCCCACTTCACCTGTCTTCAACTGAAGCACACGACATCGGTGGGCATTCGCCTATCTTGCCCCTGGTCACTGGCTATTGACCCAGACTCTGTCCCCTCTGCTTTCAGGTTCTTCCCATCTCGGATCCAAGCTTGGATCTCCTCGGACACTTCTCCTCTTCACGGCAGCAGCACTTTACATCATCTCGCCATTGAAAACAAGGACGACTTCCGACACCATTTCACACCCATGCACCCGGCTTCCCTGGGTTAGTTAACACGAGTACTCCGGTGCTCCCGTGGGTGTTGACATTAGAACCTTCTATGTCCAAAAGGGTTTGTTCCTAGTCCTCCTCTAAGTGTCCTTAAACTCTAATTTCTCAACCGCAACTTTGTCATAGCATTGTACGGGGCTCTGTAGTATATTGTGCTTATTTACTGTGTTGTATTGATTGCAACATATGTGCTTTGACCTATAATCTCATAAAGAGATTAGTAGGGAGTGTTCAGAAATAAATACATATATATATATATATATATATATATATATATATATATATATATATATATATATATATATATATATATATATATATATTTGCTCCTCTGTCGGGGGAAGATTTGGAAAAGGTTTGAACGGCTTGGTTCCGGCGTGGAGGTACGCACCACCAGCAAGTGTGCCAAATTTGCCCGACCTTTAACCATTTTTGTTGCCCGCGAGAGTGTAAGGGTGGACTGGCGCTACCGAAGACTGTCTCCGGTATAGATCCAAACATCCTTGAAAATGGGTTGAACACGGAGCACAAGTATGAGCTGAAATTAACAAATGTTAATAATTTTCCAACAACGAGGAACCGCCCACTGGAGGGTATGGACTAAAAACTGTTCAAAGAACCACAAGTTCCAGGATGCCTTTCGAACTGTGATCGCGCCCCCTAGAGGGCTATAAAAATAAATTTAGGCAATCATTGTGCATTTGAGCAGTGCCGTGTGTGCTTGGTCTACCTTTGAGAAAGGTCTTTGTAAGACCGAAACGCGTCCGGATTGCCAAAATTATTAAAAAGTGAAAAGCCAACTGTGCGAGTGTGCCTCCTTTGCTCCTCTGCTGGGGGAGAGTTGGAAAATATATATATATATATATATATATATATATATATATATATATCACACACACCTGGTGTAGATCTCCTTTTATTTGGTTATTTAAGAGATTATAGACTGGTAAAACAAGCTGCTTTACATTCCTTCAAAACTTATCTTGAAGGCTGCTCACCATAGCTACCACTAGGATAGCTTTCAATAAAGGTTGTCTTTAACCTATCATCAATAAGGGTTGTTTGGACTGGTGCAAGGTGCCCACTAGAACTAGTGGACAGCATATACCAGGCCAACTTCTCACACTATCCACATAGCCGGACACACGCCTGACCCCATTTTCACGTCCAGAGACCTGGTCAGGTTCAACCACATCTCGCAGCTCACCTGGGCCAACCACTACAGCATCCACTCCACCATCTCAAGACTTACCAACACTGGCACCATGCTCCCCAATTCCATGCGCAGAAACTTGAAAAATATAGCAGAACAGTGGAACAATACTCTCAACTCTCACCTCCCACAATAAGCTGTGAAAAACTTCATAGAATCCATCGACATAATTACCACTGCCAAGCAAGCCAGATCCAGATAACTTGTCAGAAGAGCTAGCTGGTTAATCGCTGAGCTGAAATCCACCACATGCAACTGTTGGCAAGTAGAAAGAAGTGGCGCATCAGCAATGAGATGGGGAGTCGCACCACCTTCAAGACAGCTCTAAACCAGTACCACCCCCTCCTGATAGAAAAAAAGAACGCTCTAGCTGACCGCATAGAGCCCAGTACAAAACGAAGCAAGGAGCTCTTCGACATTGTGAATGAGTTCTCTAACTCCCCAGCCACCAAGAACTACACCACCCACTCCATAGAAATGTGACACCCTGACTAACTAATTCCATGACCAGATCAGTCAACAACGAAAACTTCAAAAGCCTAACCCCCAGCTGCCAACATAATCAGCCTGCTCACACCCACAAACAGAAACCCCCAACACCTGCTCACCAATTGGGACCTTCACAATTCAAGCCACAATCTCCCTTATGAACTCTATGTAAAAAGGTTTACCCACAGACCACTGTCACCACCCCGCCTTCACCCTCAGGAGCAAGACTATTGGCGACAAGCTCAAAGTCCTGAACACCTTCGTTCCCTCAGCATTCTTCCCTGAAGACTGGAGACACGCTTAAGTGCAGCCCCTCCAGAATAAACCATCTGTTGATCCAGGAGAACTGAAGGTCTACCGGCCCATCTCCCTGCACCCGTTTCAAGCAAAGGATCTCAAAGACATTCAACCAGCTACTCGCCAAACACCTAGAACACAACAGTCTCCTGGACTTCTCTGAATCTGGATGCCGAATCAAACACAGCAGAGACAGCCCTCATTGAAGCCACCAACGACATCGGGGCCTTCATTCTCTTGGGCGTATCAGCTGTCTTCAACCCAGTCACCCTTCACATCTTGATCAACAGACTTCACCACATCAGAATCCAGTGAGACGCTCTTAAATGAATCACCTCTCACAGAAGAACTCAGAGAATCCTTCTCGCACCAGTCACCTCTGAGCCGGAGAAGATATGCAGCATCCCACTTGGATCGGTCATCAGCCCCACTCTCTTCAACATGCACATGACCCTCCGCCCGTCCCCCCCCCATCCCCCCGGCAAACACACAGTCAGATCGCCCAGACTCCACATCATCTCCTGTGCCATTGACACCCAGATCATCTTCACACTGTCCGAAGACCCCTCCCCCCACAGACAACTTCCACAGATGTATGAGAAACGCAGCTGATTGGATTAATGGCAGCTCTCCCAAGCTCAGCACACATAAGACTGAAGTCTTCATCTTTGTGGACAACACCTCACCATGAAACAATGCATGGTGGCGTGCTTAACTTGGCCCATGCCCCGCCCCGACAGACCATGCCCGCAACCTCTGCGTCATCTTGAACAGCCATCCATCTATGAAGAAACAGGTAAACGCAGTCTCATCCACCTGCTTCCACACCCTACCCAGCTTGGCAAGGTCTTCAGTTGGCTCACATTTAACACCAGAAGGACCGTCATGCAGGCCCTTGTCACCAGTAGTCGGGAACACACTCTACAAAGGAGTCACCGCACATCTTCTGAAGAGACTATAGACAATACAAAACTCAGCGGCAAGACTCTTCCTCATCTCGCAGACAGACCAGCATTACACTCAACATCAAGAAACTACACTGGCTCCTGTTTCGGAAGAGATTCCGGTTCTAGATGCTGATCTACTCGTACAAAGTCCTGCACAACGAAGGACCAGTATACATCAACAAAAGCATAACCTTCCACTAACAGACCAGACACCTGCGATCGGCTTCCCTCTTCCTCGCAGACAAGCCCTCTGATGCCCCGTGGTTAATAGTCGAGGACGCTCCTCACACCTGGTGGCAAAAGCTTGGAATGACCTTCCCCTGCACCTTCTGGCCGTTCCGGCAATTCAGAAAATGGCTCAAGTCCTGGCTGTTAAAATGAAAAGAGCACCACAAAGCAGTTCAGCAACTCCAGTGCGTTGAGACCCTCACAGGTGAGATGCCTTGCTTTATAAATCCTTGATTGATTAAGAGGTCCTAGACTGTCCCCTCAATTGCTCTGTGGCACCTGGATAAGTGTAGGGAACTGCAGAAGCCTGAATCCTGCTCTGTACCTACTCAGAGCCTTGCACAGCAGCAATGACTCTCTGTGGTCCACCTCTTGGATGCCTTTTCAGGCTGCTCGAGTCATGCGGGCCGGTTGGGGTGTGCCTATACCCTCCCAACGTGAATATGGCTATGCTGTTGGAGAGGGGCGTGACTAGCTCCCACAGCTGGCCCAAAGACAAATGCACCAGTACATTGAACCTACTGTAGATACCCGGTGGACCGCAGAGCACCTCCCCATTAATAACAATAAACAGACATGCCCATCATTCTCAAAGCAATTCAAGGCGCCTGGTATCAGTAGAGACAAAAGTGAATGAGGTCTAGGTGGATGTCACCCTCCTGTGCCAATATACTCACAAAATAGCAGACCGGTTGACTGAGGCTGAAGCCGGGGTCTCAACGGTTGAGGATGAAGTGACGATCCTTAAACTCCAGGCCTCCAAGTTGCTCTCCACAATGGATATACTGGAAGAACGAGCACAGGGTGCTGAAAACCAATGCCTGAGAAAGAGCCTGTGGCTCGTTGGGTTCCCAGAAGGAGTTGAGACCTCAGTGACAGACTGCTTTCTGGAGCAATGGTTCCATTCTTGTGTCCCATTGGATAAGCTGTCTCTTAGTTTCGTGGAGGAGAGGGCGCAGCGGGTCATGGCTAAATGTCTTCCCCCAAGGATTTTCTCATCCCATGATGGGCCACATCTTCAACCACCACTGTCGGTATGTCATCTTCCAGGATGCTCAAATCACCAATATCTGCGCTTCACCACCAAGCCCATGTTCTTCCCAGACTACACCTGGGCAGCCCAGCAATGCAGATGCTTTCTTTAGGTCGTTAAACAAACTTGTGGCCCTTCAGATCCAATATATGCTCCCATTCTCGGTCCATCTGAAAGCTATTTTCAACCCGTCCACCTATTTCTTTGAAATTCACCAACAAGCATGGAAGTGAGCGATGGGTACTCTGGCCCACCAGAGTTGGGGAGGCAGCAAACTCTAGGACAGCTGGGTCCCCCGTGAGCTCTCTCAGGTACCCCTGGGGAATGAGAACCCACTCAAGGAGAGACAGACCGAACCAGCACAGGTGACTATGGTTATTGAACCCATCTCCTGCTGGGAGTCCACCAGGAGCTCTGGACCCAAAGGCGTCGCTCTCAGGCACCCCCACTCTCTTTCAGACTAAGATAGCGATCATGAGCCAATCAATTGAACCCTGGCAGGTGGAGAGGTGCAGAATGCCCCAGTCATGGATAGCCAACCATTGCTGCAGACGCTGTGAACTATTCTATTGCTATATTGCTTAAAAATGTTTTGGATGTGGGGTGGAGGGAGTGTTTTCCTGTGTTCTTTTGTTTTATTGTATGAATTAGAAATTGTTGTCGGCCAGTGTGATCCTTCAATTGAGCAACAGGGAGCCTCCGATGGATCCTGACCCACCCTACTAGTTTCTTTATGTTGAAATATTGGGCGACAGATACTTTATAGTTGTAAGTATGTGCTGGAGGTGGGGCTGTTGGGTGGGATGGGTAAGTGTTCTGTGTTCCTTTTATTCTTGTTTTCTTTTGCAGGCATTTAAATCAAATTTCGTCCACTGCGGGCACTCTCATACAAAATGCTCTACGGCTCCACTAAGTCTATCCCCCTTTGGACCAGGAGGCCTCTCATGAGGAGAGGGGCCAGTTCACCACTTTCCAGTACAGCCCCCAAATGGCTAAGGTAATTTCCTGGAATGTAAACCATGTCCTCAGTTTATAAGAGATTGGCAGTACTTTGCTATATAAAGCGGTTTAGCAACAATGTGGTCCTGCTTTAAGAAACGCATCTTTTAGGTTCCCACTGTCCCTTCGCATCATGTTTGGCTATGACTGAGTTTTTTAACTGAGTTCTTAAGAGGTTCACGAGGGGTCGTGATCCTGCTGCATATGTCCTTCCTAGTTGCGGTGTCCTCCTCATACATTGACCCACAGGGGAGGTACATAGGGATGGAGGGCCCTCTAGAGACTAGACACCAGTACTTCATATCGGCCTACGTTCTCCAACAGAGGTTGCACTGGACACTACAGGCTCTCCAGGACCTTGTGGTGCCTCCCAACCCCCTGGCCTATCTGATTGGGGGTGTGGGTTATTTTTAATGCCGTCCCAGACCCCAGTCTTGATATTTTCGAGGCCCTTTGCCCAGGCTGAATTGCGCGCTCATCACAACTTACATTGTAGGCCAACTCAATTGGCCTATGCGATGCTTGGAGATTATGTAACCCCTCACAAGGGCTGTACACTTGCGTGTCAGCAGCGCATAAACTGGGTCAAAGACCTTGAGACCCTCATTGTTGAAGCATCTGTGTTCTACAAATCATGATTGATTTAATCCGTCTGATTTGGCTCCCAGCCAGTGACCTCCCTTGTATTACAATGCAAAAAGATCCTGACCTGAGTCATCTCGGAACACACACCCCTCTTTAAAATGGAAACCCTTTTGTGCACCTTATGACCTATGTAGCGCATCAACGCCTGGCATCTAGTAGACCAAGACTGTATTGACTTTATAGAGCACTAAAGATCTTCTTTAAGCTCAGCTGTAATAGTGTGGCCTCTGCTGGAACCCCTATGGGCGTCCAGTAAACCCACCCTGAGGGGGTCTGACCAAGGGATATGTAGGGGGAAAGAAGACACGCCAACTGGTACAGGTAATGGATTTAGGAGCCCATATCCTCTCCTTGGAGTGGTGGACCTGTGGCTGTACCTCGGCGACATTGAGCGACAGCTGCAAGTCCACCACTCTAGATAGAGGATCTGGACTGCCCACCCTGAAACAGATCTTCCTAGAGGGAGTGTGGGAGAGGGTTGGCCCAGCTGGTCTACGAGCATAGATACAAATCTAGCAAGCTCTTATTTTGGCTGGCAGCTTATGCTGCCTCGACTAGAACTGTACCGGCCATTTGCAATTTTCATGGAACCCTTCATGAAAGTATGCCCGAGGTTGCTCATGTAATCGCAGTGTAAAAAAGACTTGTAGGGTGCAACCCCTGTACCCCCACAGGAGTCTGCATTCCCACTGCTAAAGGAGATTTCCCATGCACTCGATTCCCTGCCTTTTATAGCCAAAAAACTTGACCAAAAGATCACAACTGAGGAGATAAACATGGCAATTTCAGCTCTCAATTTGGGAAAGACCCCTGGCACAGACTAGTTCAGCATGGCATTCCTTAAAAGTTACCCGACCCGTTCGCTCCATCACCTACTGGCCCTCTAAACTGAGGGGGCAGAGCATTGATCATTCACCCCAAGACCTGGCACTGCCATTATTGTGGTGATTTCTAAGGACAACCAAGCCGCAGAAGATTGCTCCTCGTATATGCCTATCTCTCTCAAAAACGCAGACATCACATTTTTTCGAATGTCCTAGTGACTACATTGTCAGACACTGAGTTACCTAGTCTACCCAGACCAAATGTTGGTTCATGCCTGGCAGGAGCACCCGCTGTTGCATACGGAGGGTACAACTCACCCTGCCCCAGGCGTGCCGATTGAGCAGCCCCCCCTACCGAATTGAATTTGAAACGGCCTTTGACACTGTTTTGTGGACCTTCTTGGAAGCTGTGCTGAAGCACGCAGTTTTTTTAACTTACTACTTTGGGCTCATCAGCCTGCCATACAATGTCCCTGCATCCAAGTCCAGGTAAACTGAGTCCTATACCCGCCCTTCCCAGTAGTCAGAGGCTCCAAACAGGTCTGTTCTCTGTCTCCATTTCTTGGCTTAGTAATTGAACTCTTGGCACGTCTTATCAGATGCGACTCCCAAATTCTGGATGGCTTTAAGAGGAGGATCCTGAAGAGCGCACAGCTCTGTATGTGGATAACATCCCATTACTTCTGGTTTACATGCAGTCTTTCGGCCCCAGACACCTCCACCTATATGGTGAAGCCTCTGGTCTGCAGATAAACATGAACAAGTCACTGTTGGTACCAGTTGAAGACACAGGAGGACATTCCTGGTGCCCTGCGATCCCGATATGCTTACTCCTTCAAATAGTTTGATGTATGTATATTCTACACCTCCCAGCCCTGGCTTGGACTCTTAATATTCAGCCCCTTTACTAAAACCTTGACTAGGGACCTGTAGAAATGGGGCATCCTGCCTTTAAGCGCTATGGGGCGGGTAGCTTTATTTAAGCAGATGTGCTTCCCGCTTTTTGTATGTCATTGTGAACTTCCATCACACAATCCTTCGAGGACAGCCCTGTTGTGCCTTTTGGAGGAAGTTGGTTGACTGAGACTGGAGAGAACCTTTATCGGCATGGCCATAGAGAGGGTTGGCCTAGCTGGTCTACGAGCATAGATACAAATCTAGCAAGCTCTTATTTTGGCTGGCAGCTTATGCTGCCTCGACTAGAACTGTACCGGCCGGATGAACGCCTCCTCAGCGCCCGACATTGTCACAGACATTGTCACAGCCATCCCGGACGGATACAAGATCTCCCGGAGAGATTGCGTCCACCAGATTGGAGGAGGCATCGCCATCGTACACAAGAACACCATCTGCATCACGACCAACTCCGACGACACCTTCACCGCCGCCGAACACCTCCACTTCCAGATACACTCCGACCTCAAGACGACCCTCAGAGGCACCCTCATCTACAGACCCCCGGGACCACGCGCATAATTCAGCGAAGACATCGCAGACTTCATCAGCCCGCACACCCTCCCCTCCGGTGACTACATCCTCCTAGGGGACCTCAACTTCCACCTGGAGAACAACAAGGACTGCAACACCACCACCCTGCTGGACAACCTCGCCTCTCGGACTCAAGCAACTGGTGAACAGCCCCACCCACTACGCCGGCCACACGCTTGACCCAGTCTTCTCATCCAGCAAACACATCTCCTTCAGCCACTCTACCGGACTTCATTGGACTGACCACAGCTGCTTCATAAAAACCACGACCCACCACCACCTGCAACGGGTTCCTCGCCGAAGCTGGAGCAAGATCGCCGCCGAGCAGCTGACCACCTCCCTCAGCCGGAACCCTCCCGCCAGCACAACGGACCCTAACGAAGCAGCCAGCAACCTCACACAGTGGCTGACCGCCTGCGCCGACGACCTCGCACCACTGAAGAACCCTCCCAGCTGACCCGGCAGCAAGAAAGCCCCCTGGTTCACCGACGAACTCAAGGACTCGAAGAAGAACTGCCGCACACTCGAGAAAGCCTGGCGCCACGACCAGACCAGACAACATGACCGCCCTCAAGCACGCCACCCGCAGGCACCACCAGCTGATCCGCACCACCAAGAAGACAGCTTACAAGGAAAGACTGGTCAACAACGCCCACAACAGCAAGGAACTATTCAGCATCATCAAAGAGCTCTCCAACCCCAGCGCCGGAAACAACGACATCACTCCCTCACAAGACCTCTGCAACTCACTCGCCTCGTTCTTCCACCGCAAGATCGCCAACATACACAACAGCTTCGGCACACCAAACACGCACCCAACCAACGCCCCCCACCACCACCACCACCCCCCCCCCCCCCTCTGCGCCTGGACACCGGTCAGCACCGAAGACCCCACCCGCGCGATGAACACCATCCACTCCGGATCACCTGCCGACCCCTGCCCCCACCACATCTTCAACAAGGCCGACTCCATCATCGCACCCCAACTACGGGACATCATCAACACCTCCTTCCACACCGCCACCTTCCCGGAGAGCTGGAAGCATGCCGAGCTCAGCGCCCTCCTGAAGAAACCAACAGCGGACCCACCGACCTCAAGAACTTCCGCCCCATCTCGCTCCTCCCTTTTCCGGCCAAAGTCAAAGTCATCGAGAAGACCCTCAACAGACAGCTCGCCGCCTTCCTGGAGACTAACGGATCCCTCGACCCCTCGCAGTCCGGTTTTCGAGCTAACCACAGCACCGAGACCGCACTGATCGCAGCCACCGATGACATTAGATCCCTGCTCGACAACAGGGACACAGCGGCCCTCATCCTCCTGGACCTCTCTGCAGCATTCGACACTGTCTGCCACCGCACCCTAGTACAGCGCCTCAGCAACATCGGGATCCAAGAGAAGGCACTGGATTGGATCATCTTGTTCCTCGCCGGAAGAACTCAGAGTCCGCCTCCCCCCCCCCATTCAGATCCGAGGCCACCGAAGTCATCTGCGGCGTACCACAAGGATCATCCCTCAGCCCAACCCTCTTCAACGTCTACATGAGCCCCCTCGCAGCCATCACACGCCAACACAACCTCAACATCATCTCCTATGCCGACGACACCCAGCTGATCCTCTCCCTCACCAACGACCCCGCCACTGCCAGAACCAGCCTCCAGGAGGGAATGAAAGACGTCACCGAATGGATGAAGAACAGCCGCCTGAAACTGAACTCAGACAAGACGGAAGTCCTCATCCTGGGATCATCACCCTCCGCCTGGGACTACTCCTGGTGGCCCCCCGCCCTGAGCGCCACTCCCAAGCCTACGGACCACGCACGCAACCTGGGCTTCATCCTGGACTCCTCCCTCTCGATGACCAGACAAGTCAACGCCGTCTCATCATGCTTCAACAACCTACGCATGATCCCTAAGATCTTCCGATGGATCCCCAACGAAACCAGGAAGACGGTCACCCAGGCACTCGTCACCAGCCGACTGGACTACGAGAACACCCTCTACGCCGGTACCACAGCTAAGCTTCAGAAAAGACTCCAACGCATCCAGAACGCCTCCGCACGACTCATCCTGGACATCCCCCGACACAGCCACATCTCCGGCCAACAGAGAGACCTGCACTGGCTCCCCGTCAGCAAGAGGATCACGTTCAGACTCCTCACCCACGCACACAAGGCTCTCCACGACCTGGGCCCCAAGTATCTCAACAACCGCCTGACCTTCTACACACCCACACGCCAGCTTCGGTCGACCAACCTTGCCCTTTCTGCCGTACCACGCATCCGCAGAGCCACCACCGGAGGAAGATCCTTCTCCTACCTGGCAGCCAAGACCTGGAACTCACTCCCCATCCAACTTCGGCTGACCAAGGACCATCTCTCCTTCAGGAAGCAATTCGAGACCTGGCTTTTCGAGCAGTAACGGACCCCTCTCCCCCAGCGCCTTGAGACCCTCCGGGTGAGTAGCGCGCTATACAAATGCTATGATTGATTGATTGATTGTTGGGCAAAAAAAATATCGCCCGTAACTGGAAGTCGCTGGAACCATGCCTCATTCGAGGGGTAGAGGGGGGTGGACTGGTGTGCCAGCCATGAGAAGCCGATTTACAAGGCCCTGTTTTGCCAACGAAATTATAAGATGTGGAGCGGGTGTTGGATAAATCATGGCCTGAATGGGTAATGATGTTGATGATAATGTATTTACTATGTCTATATCTCCAATGCATTTTTTTTTAGTCTTGTAGAATTTTGTGGAAAATGACGAAATCTGAGAACTTGGGTATAAAAAAAAGAATGATGCTTTAAATTCCCACAGTTTCCTGGATAAGGACAATTTGTCCTAGTGCCGGCAGTGCTAAAGTTAAAGTAGCTGCCACCCATAGGCTGTGCACCACAAAGTTTTATCTTGCCCGCACCACAGGAGACCTAGCTGCAGGCCCAGAAACATTTGGTAGTCTGGCTTATAATTCTACAGCGGCTGGTGCTGGAAAAGAATAGCCGCCTATTTGCAACCATCTCTGGACTTGGATCTTCACGCTGCTCTTCAGAGTTGACAGTAAGTTCCTTTGGTTTCTGACAAAGATTTTGAGTGCGTCAGTGTTTACAAAGTTTATTGAGCAGATGCACTTATTGTGTGAATCTCGACCCACGCTGGTGTTCAAGATCTCCTCTTGCAAATCTCAGGTGTCTTTCACACACTCAAGACGACGTCCCAATTCTGGTCACATCACTGCCTAGGGTGACATCCTGGTCTTCTCCAGCAGCAGTGTACCAATGGCGATGGCCCTTGAATCCCCATGAGCCTTTCCTGGTATACAGAGGTTGTGTTACTCGCCTAAGGAGGCAAGCTTCTTGGGGTCACAGCTATAGCCCTATTATTTCAACATCGCTGAACCAGGACAACTGTCCCTAAGTTCCTGTTGCTCACTCTTGTGCAGTGGTTGTCTCTCACATTTATGGCAGCCCTATAGTCTCTGATGTATTGTTAAAACGCGATGGCCCTAAAGTTTCAGTCCCCCCTTTTCTAATTCAGGGGTCATGTCTCGCATGCAGACAGGTAGTCCGATCGGTGCAGTGGTCCGGATGCACCCTAACCTTTCATTCTGCCTCTCAGATTCTTGCACCATGACTTCTAGATCTTGCTACTGACTAGCTCTGTCCTGAACCTCAGAGTTCACTGGTCTTGGGTTAGGTAGAAGGTTGTGCACTAGGTGAGAGTTCTTGATTCTCTTGGGTGATGTTTCCTCAGCAAGCATGGGAGATTGGACGACCCTCTGGGTCACAATCCTGGTTGCAATAAGCTGAACTTTGACCAAGTCTTCGTCTCAAGCCTCCTATTTAAATATTTTCCATATACACTGTTAGATTTTGTCTCTCTGCTTTTTATGTTCGTGTAACGGGTCGCCTATTTGCAAATGCCCACATCTTATGACACTGTAAGTCATCTATCACTAAAGAACAGTCTTCAAATTTGGGAACTCCCAACACAGGCCACCTTGATTTTTTCATCAGTGATATGTGGTTTTAAAGGTTACCCGTGACATTGTTCCCACTCGTTGTGATTCCCTTATCAGTCCTATAGTCTTCGACAGGTGTGCTCAGGCCTCCTTTGCCCAGTGATTCCTTACGAATGAAAGAGTTACCTTTTGAAATGCAGGGCAGACCCTTGCTCTCCCTTCACCCTGTGTTTTCCCTTCCTGTGTGAGAAAATGCAATCCACATTTCTATTTTTAAGATTTATTGATTGACATCTGAACTTAGTGTTGTTTACTGTTGATTATTATTAGACTTTTTTGACTACAGTCTGTCACATGACCTCTTCAGACTTCATGGCAGAAGACAGAGTGCAGGAGTTGCTACGCTTATTGCGAGAAGCAAGGTGCCTTGATTCCCTGTTGGACATGGGAGCGATCTCTGTGTCAGTTCGTCCGGCTAGCCGCCGCAGTATTGGCATGCACTCTAAGTCAGAGCCAGGGGACATTATGAAGCCTAGGTAGTTGGATGGGCCGCTTGTGGGTTCAGGGAGGGCCTCTGAAAGCAGGGAGATGTCTGAGTGAAGTGAGGGTGGCAGGATCGCAGACAAGTGGCATAACTCAATGCACTTACAGTGCAAGATGCTTCCCGCTTGGACTCATGGCATGCAGAGAAACAGAGATAGCTAGCATAATGAAGCGCATGTGGGGGTTGGGCAAAAGTCATGGCAAGCGAGTCCGGGCACAGAGGTGTCTTGCCCAGGGTAGTAAACAAAGACTGATGCATTGTGGTGCGGCCACAGAAGAAAGCAGGCTAAAGCAATTCACAGGCAATGTTGCACAAAATAAGGTTACAGTTCCTCACATAGGGTGAGGGGGTGATATGGCTGATAGAAGGGTGGGTGTACTGGGATTCGGTTGCAGCGGGGGGGGGTCTAAGTGATCAGATCTGAATGCCATCAAACACCCTGAAGGGTGTCCAGCTTCATCATTGAGCAGCTCCTCATTGGGCTGATGATGCAGTGCCTGACCGGCTCCTCAGTGGGGTTCTTTAGCTTTGATCTTAGCCGTATTGATGAATTCAAGTGAGTGGGTGTAAGATAAGGGTGGTGTCTCGGTGACCGAAAATAGCCTAAGGAGTGCCGAGGTTACTTTTACTAAAGTGGTCCCCTTGACAAAGTAAAAACAATGGAGCAGTCACGGGTAATGATGTACCAAGATAGCTTCAAAAAGGGTGACGTGGGATCTGCCTGAGGTAGGCCAAGCACATAGTCCAAAATAGCTAGGTGGGCCTCTTTGAGAGTTCACTCCCAGCCTTTGCTAGACATGGTGGTCCCCTCACAGGATGACCAAACAGAAGCTCATAGGGACTAAATACCACTGCTTTCTGTGGCACTTCTCTGTAGGTAAAAACCAGACATGGCAAAAGGACATCCGTAACCTTCTGAGTTCATCAGAGAGTCTCGTGATCATACCTTTTTTACATTTTCGTGAATACGATAACAGAAAGCAATCCCAGAAGTACATCAGTGTTGAGCAGACAACGCAGTAATATAAAGAATGCAAAGCATCTACTCAGTATGTTACATGGAGATACATCAATGCAATTAGGTGCATAAATAGACACGATGTTTGATCAACGACGAGCAGAATCTAGTACTCACAGGGCTACAACACATGCAGTGAATAACAGGGTTGTTGTCCAATCATCCCACAGGGTGAAACCCTTGTCTCAGTCTGCACCATCAGTCAGGACCATCCCCTTCAGTCACATCCATCTCTTTTCCCGCTATATAGTGCTGATACAGACCCCAAAAACGTTTAGGGCGATTCTAGGACGATAGTAATTCACTATACAATTCAGATTGTGTAGTACATTAAACCATATCTTTTGAACAGTCTTTGACAGTAGGAGCTGGTCCTCGAGCCCAGCGCATCGCAACCCTGCGTTTTGCAAGCAGTAGACCCATGTCTATTAATCGGCGTGTCTTTCAGCAGTCGCCTTGTACAACCCGGCAAAGCCAATAGTGGGTCCAATGGCAGTGGCAACCCTGTGATTTTGCTCACCATGCGACAAATTAATCTCCAGTGGTTCGCAATCACTGGGCACGACCAGCGGTATGCAAGAACACAGCTGGCGTGACTATACACCGCTCACATTCTGCAGAGTCACGGAGGGCATATCTGTGCAGCCTGTCAGGCGTATAATAACCTCTATTAAGGAACTTAAAATGTATGACTCAGTGTATCCCTTTCAAGGAGACATTCTGCGTGACCTCACAGCAATATGGCCAGGTGATGTCATGGAGACCCTCCCCAAGATCATTTTGCCATTCCAGCTAGCCTTGCTGAAGTGATTCCTACGATAGTCCAGTGATATGTTCTAAATACTGGAGTCTATCTTACTAGGAGATTCCGTACACAGAAGGAAAGAAAAGGAGGCTATCTTGGGCAGTTCCGTCATGTCCTCCCCAAGTGTTCTGCGAATGGCATGCCTCACCCTGTGAAAGTGAAACTTCACAAGCGGTGTGTGAACATGCACTTCCGCCTCATTATCAGCTCATCCTCTAGCCGTGCCTTCAGAAAGTAGCTCCCCAATTTTAACAATGTTAATTGATACCAGTGCTTGGACCACCTCTCTTTCACGGTATGCTGGCAGCCAATGGCATCACTCCAGCGGGGTTGAAGGGAAATACAAGATAGTGGCCGCCTGCCTTTTTAACAAATTTTGACATGCATGAGTACCCGAATTAACGGAGTCCAAAATACCAGCTCGCCTGAAACAACAACAATGAGAGAGGAGGGGGCCCAGCCGCAACCATTTCAATCTGTACATGTGGGAGGCCACTGGTGTACCCAGTGGTACGCATGTGAACCTTGTTCCACAAAATAATTTAATTCCAATTCCGGGGCCCGCCTCAACACTACCTGCATGAAAGCATTTCACTGCGTCGAGAGACCTCAGCAGCTTTGGTTTCTGGCTTAATATGCAGCAGCTTTGGTTTCCGGCTTAATATGCTGTATTGTTCCAAACTCAGTCGGTAGATTGTATGTCGAGGTATGCCCTGGGACAAACCCTGATTGTTCCGGACCAACAAAGAAAGCAACCAGCGGGCCAGCTGGTTAGCTAAGATTTTAGCGAAGAGCTTGGTATCCACATTAAAAAGTGACCGGGGCCTAAAGGATGAACATTCATTAGGGAGTTTGTCTGGCTTTAATAATGTAACTGTTAAGGCTTCCCTCGTTGAGGGGGCATTCCCCCCACCCCCTATCTCCTCAAAAAGAGTAATCCGGTGTGGAGTAAGCAACTCCTTAAAGAAAGCAACAGTAAGGCCATCTTGCCCTGGGGTGCTTCCAGCACACATTGCATTTAGCGCAGCAAGCACTTCACCGGCATCTAACGGCCTCATTAGGTGCTCCTTATGCTCATCAGTCAACCAGGGCATCCAAATATGTTCTAAGTATTCTTTGATCGCTGCATCATCAGCAGTCACTCTAGAGTGGTACAGATAGGAACAGTACTGATCACACTTATCTGCTATTGCTGTTGGGTCTCTCAGTAGCTCGCCACTCTGCACGCAACTCAGACACACAGCCCGACTCACACCAATCTCTCAGCACAGCTTCTTACACTGAGCCCGGCCTTTCCCCTCCCCATATGTTTTGGCAACTGCGTATTTCCCCATGTGTTTAACCTTGCTGTCAGCGATTTCGTGGTACTCCTCCAATGAATTTAATTATTCCGCTACCCGAGCATCCCAACTCACCAAGGCCTCCTGCTCTATCTCGATCAACCAAACGATTCTCAAGGCTAGCCAGTGTAGGAAACTGGCTCTGTATATACTATACCAAAGTGAGTTATAGTGTGCACAGAGTCCAGTTGAACCTCAAAGGTAGGCAGAGGTAAAGTTAGATAGCACCTCACTCTCTATTTGTGGTAGTGTGGTCAAGCAGGAAGGCATTATCAGAGCACCATGTTAAGCATTTGTTGCACACACCCAGTAAGCAAATTAATTCAAAGACTGAACTTCAGACCAATTGGTTTTGTATAAAATTACTCTTTGTTATTTTATTTCCTAGAACCAAGTAAGCCTGGCACAGGTAAGTTGATAATTACTTTGCAGTAAATATACAGTTTGAAATGCCGTTGCAAATATACTTTGGAATGGTTACAGTTTGAATTAATGGTTATGCAATACTGTGAACTGCTGCACATATACTTTGTATTGATCTTGCAGTTAAAATTACAGGCAAGTTATTTTTACGTTACTTTCAGATTTCTTTTTAGATTGTTTTCTACTCCCTGTGATATGCCTAGCTATCACACTGGGACATTTCCAAGAGAAAAAGTAAGTTAAGTCAGTTTTGCACAATTGTTATTTTTCAGGTTTCCATACAATTCAACTCCACACTTGGAACATTTTTCAGAGAAAAACAGTAAATAGGTTCCTATGGAGAGAAATTAAGTTAATGGTTACCAGGTAAGTAATCGGTCTTTGGAGTTGAGCTTCTGGGTTAGAACAAGGGTTCCCCCAGGGTCAAGGATTCACTCTCGTTACACCCTCAGCGGCACTAGGGCGGCCGGGTTAAGAGTGCTGAGGCACAATATTATCCAATGGGGGATGGGGGTTCTCCGGTTGGTGGCTGCTGGCTAGCAGGCCAGTTGGCTGTGTGAGCAAAGCTCCTGAACTTTAGCTCAGGGCAAATGGGGAAACAAAGGTGCACCCTCAGCGGCACTAGGGTGGCCGGGTGCAGGGTGCTGTTTCGACGTGAGGCACCCTGTTGTTTGCTATGGGGAACCTCCGGTTTGAAAAGGCACTGCAGGGAAGAAGGTCTTCTGGGTGCGACCACCACTTCAAAAGGTAAATTGGGGGTTGGCTAAGCACCGTTGGTTGGGCCACCCAAGGCCACGCGGCGTCGGTTGCTGGGTTGCCTTTTGGGGTCCCTTTTGGGGTAGGATCTTCGTACCAGCTCCTGGTCGCGGTTGAGGGGTCCTTTTGGATTTAGGTTGCAGGCGTCGGCTGGAGGCTTGAGGCAAGTCGGGCATCACTGGATCTCGGGTCAGGATCACCAGGGGGACCACCTCGTGCTGTTTGCCCACTCGAGCTCCGGCCGTGTACGGCGGGTGCAAACTTGTGCGAATTCTCAATTTCCGGCCGATGCCAGAGATTGCAGGTTAACAAATCCGGTGTTCAGGGGAGACAAAGTCTTTGTGGTTGAAGGCAGGTAGGTCCTCCGGGGTTTTCAAGGTTGCTGGCTGCAGGACACAACAGGATTTTGCAGGAGCAGGTTCGAGGGGGAGACAGGCCGGTAGGGCTGGGGCCAAGTTAGTGGGCGTCTTCCACTTGTGAGGTTCTGCACGGATGTTCAGTCCTTCTTCTTCTTCTTGTAGTTTCATCTTGTTTGAGGAAGCAAGGTTCAGGAGTGCCCCTAAATACTAGATTCAGGGGCGTTACAGTTTGTTAAAAAGGTTGCGACCAATGGCTCCCTTCCCTGTGGTGGGTACTGCCCCTATTATGCTACCCTACAGTGGGAGGGGGCATAGGCCTATCCCTGGTTAGCTGGGTCCCCCCATCTGCAGGATGGCATGGACTGAGATTTGTGCTTCACCTCGCTTCCCCCACCTGAGGGGTGAAGTTGGCAGAGGTGGGCACACCTCTCTCCTCACTTGTTGTTCCTGCCGGTTTTCCCGCCCAAAGTGGGGTTCTAAACCACTGGGGGCCAGTTGCTGAGAGCAGCAAGTGGCCTAGGGAAGCTTACAAAGGCGGTAAGCCTTTGACGCTTCCTCTTCGTGAACCCTGCCAATCCTGGGGGAGGAAGCTTTGTACCTCGTCCCAGGATGTACATTGTTTCAGGCCCCAGAGAGCAGTAAGCTCTTGCCACAGGGGTCCAGAAACATGTTTGGTGGTGGCAGCTGAAACACTAGTGGTAGGTTAGTTTTCAGTGGGCATCTCTAAGATGCCCTCTGTGTGCATTTTTCATTCAGTCCCACACTGGCATCCGCGTGTGCTTAATGTGCTGAGAAGTTTGATACCAAACTTTTCAGTTTACAGTGTGGCCATTATGGCGTTTTGGAGTTCATAATGACAAACTCCCAGCACCATATACTCTTAATGGCAGCACTGCACTTACAACATCTAAGAATGGACTTAGACACTGTAGGGGGACATGGCTCATGCACCTGTATCCTCACCACTGGTATAGTCCACCCAGCTAGAGGGGAGCATGACCTATGCCAGAGCAGTGGGTTGCAGGCATGGCACAAAGAGAAGTGTGTCATGTTGACTCTTCACTTTGTTCTGCACCAAAACACACAGCCTGCAAAGGCAGTGTGTGAGTGAAATGGTACAGGACCTCTAAGGGTGGCACAATAAGTGCTGCAGCCTTTAGAGGCCTTCTCTGGTCACAGTGCCCTGGGTACCTGTGGTACCATTTACCAGGGGCTGACCTTTGGCCAGAGATGCCAATTGGGTTTAGGCTTCAATGCAGTTTTAGGGAAAGAACATAGTCCCTGGGTACCTGATTAGCAGGAGCCCAGGGCACACTCAGTCAAAGCACATCATCTATTCAGAAAAAGTGGGGACAACCATGCAGAAAGAGGGCACTTACTCGCAGCCAGTCTCCCTCTAAGAGAACAGAGGACCCCAGAACGCTTGGACATGGCTATCCCCTGTATATAGACTTTTAAAGTCTCCCATACTGTATAAAGCTGGCGAACAGAGCCAATATTTGTTTCAAAGAAGCTCTCTATGTCCGCAGCCATCTCGGATTTGAAGACCCTGTCTAACAACGAGTATGGCGGAAACTGCCATGTGAAGGGAGCAGGCCTCTTCTCAGGTCTCTCTATGTCCAGCATTATTGGTGAGTGATCTGAAAAGGAGTGGGGGTGAGTCAACCAGGCGCAAATCTGAGGATACAAAGTTCTAGCGACCAACCAATAATCCATTCTGGTATGGAGGTCATGCAGGGCTGAGTAGTGGATAAAGCCCCCGGCAGCCGGTGAGAATGTCTGCCAGACATCCAGCATATTCAACTGAGTTGCCACATCAGTAATCACTATCCGCAGCTGAAGGGCAACGAGCAGGGCCCCAGGATCGGTCCAATGCCTGGCCCAGCACGCAGTTGAGATCCCCACACCATATTTGCGTTAGAGAGGACTCCCCTTCCAGACCCCCAAACAAGTTGTGATAGAATTGGTGATTATCGTAGTTAGGTCCATTGATCTTAACTATAAGTATGTCAGCTCCCTGCCCTAGACAGCTAGAGATCACAAACCTGCCCCCTTGGGTCTGCCTCAAGCACCTCCAAATGTATACCTGATCTGGGGTTGACCCAGGTGAGCACCCCCATGGCATGCGTAGTGAACCCCGCCGCATGAAAGGTACCATGTAAACGCCTAAGTGTAAGCATTTTACTATCTATGGGCAAATGGGTCTCCTGTAATAAGGCGATATCAATCTCGTGCCTAGTAAGATAAGATATCACCTTTCGCGTCTTTCTAAAATCATTAAGGCCCCAAATGTTCCATGTGAGGAAGCGAGCTCTATTGCCCTGGCTCTGCGTCATTTCAAGTTACATTAACTAGATCTGCACTATCTATAGGATCCATGCGTCTCCAACCCTCTCTCATATAACAGTGCATTGTTATAGAATTATGTAAGTACTGTATGCATACTGTTACCAGCTCACCGCTTGGAAATCCACAAAGTCAGAAATAAGACGTGGCCATTTGAACACTGTTTATACACCCATCGAGCAACAGTTAACTGGATCCCCTAAAAGTTGAGGTAGTCTCACTGTCACCAACTCAGAGGCCTTCCTGCCAGGCCAGAGAGGACCATTCGCAAGCTGCGGCAGATCTAAAGTCTCAATGTCGATCTCCATCAAAGCTGACCGCATCCCCAAACAAGCATCTGAAGTTATCCCCTCAAACTCTGGGCAGCAGGCATCCATGAATCACCTCTAGTGCACTTCAAACAGTCCATATGTTACATACCTGTTCAGAGAAATGTAAGAAAACCAGAGGACAACCGTGTTATACTTGCCCCTCCATATCAACCCAAACGCCCCGGCCAGCTCCTCAGTGTTTCTTCTCCGTCCATCAGTCTTGATGTACTCCTTGTTGGCCTTCTGCAGTGACTTTGGGTCAGTGAAAATCTTTGATCCGCCATCCACGATGACCCTCAATTATGCTCCCATAGGCAACTCATCAAGGGAGCAAACTGTTGTCTTTCCTCATGCACCCTCATGGTGAAGTCTGGGAAAAGCAAGATCGAGGAACCCTCAAATTGTATATCGAGTCTCTCTCTAGCTTGCCTCAACGCAGCATCCCTGTCCCTTTAGTTCAATAATTTAGCAATAACAGGATGTGGGGGAGCACCAGGCGGTTTCCTAGGACCCAGGGAGCCTTGGGCACGACAAATATGGCTGAAAATGTGTCGCGACCCAGGAGTGTCACCAAGAGCTGCTCAACTAATGCCTCCATATTGCCCATTGCTGGAGATTCAGGAAGGCCTGTGATGCGGATATTACATCTCCTTGATCTAGCCTCCAAATCCTCTCCCTTGTCCTGCAGGACGGTAATGAGCTTCCCCATCTGTTTCTGGGCATTAATTGTTTCCATCTCAGCGTCTTCAGTTTCGAACACCAGTCTCTCCGCCATATTTAGGCGCTCACTATGCTCAGACATGCGGTCCATCCGGTAGGCCAGAGAGTCACTTTTGCCATTTATCGTAGACCAGCTTTTCTGTCTTGCCCTCAAAATTTGATGGATATCACCTTCAGACTCCTCGGTGTTATCACTCTGCACATCGGGAGACTTGTCAGCGCCTATATCCCTCTGTTTCGACTTGCGCTGCTCAAACTGCAGCTTAGACTGTGATTTGTCCATCTTGCCCATAGTCTTTAAATGTCCAAGCCCCACCACAGCTGCCACAAGGCTCACAGTCTCGTAGTACTCTGCCCACGTCAGCAAGGGTCCACAAATCAATCCGCTCAATATTCAGGTCCAGGCAGGAGTCCTCTGCTTAGTAAAAGCCTACACGGGTAGCACAGCAGGGATACAAACAGGAGAAAACCATAGGGGGAAAGCCCAATCCCTGAGTCGTTAGTAGATCGTAGCAGTTGATAGTGGGCATGGGAACTCCCTAATCTATCTTCTGGTGCCAGACAGGACAGAGTAACAAGGCCCTCTGTGTGCAGCGATAACGTCTAAACATGTCCCTCATCAGCCGGCCAGCAATTTAAGTCTCCCCTCACCGATCCCTAGCAGTCTCACCAGGCCTCCCCCAGCAATCTGGAACCAGTATAACAGGGCCCAAATTGCTATCGCTGCAATTGCTGTCAGAGAGGCGGCTGGGGGCCGTCCACCGGTGTTTGCAGTGCACTCCCTGTCTGCCAGCAGGAGCGTGCTCGATCCGGGCAACGTCGTGGATATTGCCCAGCCGCTGACAACCAGGACCCAGCACCACCCGCCGTCCACCGGTTGGGCACAAAGATCGCTCACGTCCAATGTGGGCACAAGGTTGCGGTTTTGGGCTACAGGGCAGCCATGCAGAAGCGTACCACACCTCGCCGCACAAGCAGCTTGTCCGTGCCCAGACCGGTCAGCAACGAGCCAGATGCCGCCAGCCCCAAGGATGCCATCCGAGCAAGGTATGTGCTCCGCTCACCAGCGGAGGTCAGTACGGGCCACAGGCCCTGAGACTACTGGTGTCCGTGCTGCCACGTCTCAGCCGGTAATAGACTGCAGCACTCGTCTTCACTAGGCCCTTGGAGGCCGCAGCGCAGCCCCGTCCACCAGCAACTCGGACAGACACGATGAGCACGCCGATGGGCAATGAACCTCAAGTGCTTTACAGAGCGGCAGCGAGCATGTAATTTGTTGCTTGGATGTTGCCGGATTCCTGCCGGATAGTTACGATTGCATACGGAGCTCACCTAGAAAGCGGCCATCTTGAGACCAGGAAAATGAATTGGTGGGTTGTATGGACTTTGACTATGAGAAGGATAGCCTGGAGGAGGACTAGGTCTTGGGCAGTCATGTAATTGATAAGGCGTCACAGACGTGGTGGCAGCAAGGGGCAGGAAGGTCAGTGGGTGCTGGGGGCTGGATTTGTTAATCAGTGTCCACCTAGTGTTTAACAGGTTTAAGACACAGTATTGTCCAGATCCACTGACACAAGGTTGGCGGGTAGGTGACTTCTACTGGCAAGGCAACAGAAGCAAGGCAGCAGACTACGGAGCGGGTACTGACTTTAATGCCAGGTGAGGATGTAAGTGCCACTTTCTCTGCCACTGTTATGTTTTCAATTGTGGTGGAGGCTGAGAATGGAAAGTAGTAAACAACATGTCTACAGATGTACTGGTATGTTAAGGACACTGGGTTAGGCACGGAGGAGCGAAGCTCTGATACAAAGGAAGAAGGTACGCAAAAAAAGGAGGCTGTACAAAGAGATGGAGGATCTTGTGCACGGACAGGTAAGTCAGCAAGAGAACAACGAGGGGGCAAGGTCAAACACGGGAACTGATGCTGTGGAACAGATTGTGATGAGAGGTAGAAAGGTACGGTCAAAATAGCGGAGTTCAAAGAAAGAAAGGATTTGAAAAAAGTTTTCATACATGGTGACAAAACAGATGGGGGCACACAATCTGTTGTCCACCACAGAAAAGATCTGGCAGGGATTATATGTCGGAATGTTTAAGCTGTTGCATAGGGAGCTGAAAACTACAGAAAGGTCCAAGGAGGAAGAATATGACCGGTTCACTGTTAAAATATCGATGTAACATATCGCAGTAAAAATATTGAATACCAAAATATCGACTACCCAAAACTTGAACAGGTAAGTACAAAAATATAGATGTAAATAATATAGATTTTTTTTAAATATATATAACCAAAAATATAATGTATTCAATACGAATGTTATTTTTAACCAAACTAATTAAATTTAATTGACATTTTAACTAAATATTACAAATAAAATTAATTTAAAAAATATAAACACACAAACAATAATTTATACATATATTTACTTAAAAATAATTTAACAATTATCTTTATTGAATTTGTAAACTTTTAAATTACATAAACATAAAATTAATTATATCAATTTAAACATACCATTTTATAAGTAATTCTAACATTTAACTATTATAAAAATAATTACAACATACATTTCACAGTAAAATAAATACAACAGTAGGGAAAATGTTGGATAGCGGAGGGGTAAAAATTACTATTCCCACTCCAGTGACTGCAACAGTAGGAAAAGTGTTTGAAAACACAGGGGTAAAACTTACTATTCCCATTACAGTGAGTGCAACAGTAGGGAAAGTGTTGGATAGTGGAAGGGAAAAAATTACTATTCCAACTCCAAAGAGTGCAACAGTAGGGAAAATGTTGGATAGCGGAGGGGTAAACATTATTATTCCCACTCCAGCGAGTGCAACAGTAGGGAAAGTGTTGGATAGCAGAGGGGTAAAAATTACTATTCTCACTCCAGTGAGTGCAACAATAGGGAAAGTGGTGGTGGTGTTATATGGTAGGGAACAAAATAAATAAATTTATGTTTTAAATGTTTTTTTGGTTTTCAAATTTGAACGTAATTAATTATGATTTTACAAATTAGTATAAAAAAAGATTAATACACATTTGTTGAATGCACATTCTTTAACACTATAATATGCACAACACACCGAAAATAAATTAAACAATTACCAAAATTACTTATTAATTTTTTTTAAACTAATTATTGATTCCGAAATTTAAAAATAAATTACTTCTCACTCTTCTCATCATTTACACCTATAAACACCACAACACCCCTAACATTAATTGCACAATTACCATAATTAATTACTAATTAATTCAAAATAGTTAACTAATTAATTTATCAATTAAAAATAAACTACTTCCCACTCTTCTCACCATAACACAAATAATAAAAATACAAACAATTCTTATACAAAAAATACATGCATCACAAACATAACATATTTACTAAAATACATAACATTAATACAAAAATTGACATTTTTAACATCTATATTTCTGCAAACTATATTAAACACTTCGATATGTTTTACATTTATATTAAATACACAAAATTGATATTCTGCATCACAATATTTTTCTTTCGATATTCTTGACCAACAATATTTTTAGCACGATGTTCTGGCTCGGCACCATATGACCTGCCCAAACGACCTAGGGTTCCCATGACAATATGAAACTGAACAGCAGTATTTTTGCTTTTCGCTAGTGTATATTTAGAAAAATCTCCAGAGCAGAGTGTGGTCCTATTTAAAAAGTTGGATGTTGGCAGATGCTTGCTCTGTATATGGTATACCACTTAGGGGCCGATTCCGATCTCGGTCGGAAGGGCACCGAATCGGGTTACGGCATTAACGAATCCGATTCGGAGGCTGATTTTCAGTCCGAGTCGTACACGGGTCGAAGTACGATGCGAACAAGCGCGAAATCTCCGTCCGAATCTTTTCCGGTTCCGAACCGCTCGGTACAACATGGTCACAAGCAAACCGTGGCGTGCAATGGAGACGTTTCACGACTGAGCTAGTATGATGCTCGATTCGGACAGCCAGATCGAGTATGAGCGTCCGGCTTGCAATAGCTCCCGGAGATGGACTTCGGGGGTCCGCGACGGACCCCCCCCCCGTCACCCGCAGACTTACAACTCGGACACAGGGGGAGACCTATGGGTCTCCCTAACACAGGCATGTACGGTTCGGATGGCACCGACGCGTACCCACTTTAGGGGGCGCACTTGTCCGCGACGTACCCATTCAGTCAATGGGAGCCCATGTACGACCGGCTCCCTTTGACTTCTATGGGAGTTCGACTGAACCTAGTCCGACAGCATACGGCCGCATCGTACTTGCTCGGTCGGACTGCAGGACCCCGGCTCTTTTGGAAAACACTCCGGATCTGTCTCGGTCGGATTGCTGTCCGACCCGGATCGGAATCGGCCCCTTAATTGTAAAACTCATTACCCAATGTACAGTGTTAACGCATTATTTTTTTCTACATTTTGTAAAAGTTTTTCTCTTTTGCATTAAGGAGCACATTCAAGGACTTCATCTTGAAGTAGATTAGTGGTATAGTAATAATAATGTTACAAATATACTTTGCATGTTTTTCGTGTTCATCCAAGGATTCAGATGTTCAAAACGTTTTAAAGGGTTTCAGTGTAAGTACAGCCAAACAAGGATGGGTTCCAGGACATCTGGATAACTACATAGGGGGTTAATAACACACTCCACAGGACAACATGATCAGTGTCCAGGGCTGTTCCTTAGACTATGTAAAAAAAAAATTAAAAATCAAATAGACCTAGTATTTCTGTACTACTATTAGGTCTTGGACACAATGTCTACTCATGGTCTAGCCATCATTAAATCAAGGAATTGTGCTTTGGAAATTACATGGAAAATCACTATTGAAGAAGGGGCCATTATTCTGGCTGAGTCAGGTGTGTCGCACAGGCGTCGTAAGGTTCTGGATGTGTTACCTATGGTGCTTTTGAAGTCGGACATGCTCTCTCCTCCTTGTGAAGAGCCTTAATTAATCTACAAGTCAATATTAGGAAAATATTAAACCTATTTTGATTTGGCATTGTAGGAACCTGGATCTCTATATAGTGCACCCAAGTAAGGTATACTATGTAGAGTTAAGATGACCCTTCTTGCTTTACAGGGCTCAAATGACGACCACTACATGCTCTATTTTGTGGCAGTGTGGGTGGGAAGTTTAGGCTTATCAGAGGTTATTGCTAAGCATTTATATCAATTTAGATACCACAAACTTCGTATATAGGTATGTACTTTCTGTGTTATTGATTTTAGCAGGTAAGTCAAACCTAAAACATATTGCGTCTTTACGTGTAATGCTTTCCTATGAGACGAATAACATTTACTGCATACAGATACTTGTAATGCATTTCCGTGGGACCCATTTCGTACGTGACACGTTTGAGGGATCAGGACCAAAGTTTCATCAGCCGGTTGGTCATATCTGCCCTGGTGAGGGTTCGCTGACAGAATATCGACCGCAAAATATTGCGATACATAAATATTGCAACCAACATATCGATTACAAAAATATTCTCATCCTATGTTCATAATCTGAAGTACAGAAATATCTACAAAAAAAATTTATGCAATTACTAGCATTATACTTAATATTATTTATTTTATGTACTTTTAAAAAATAAGTTAAATAATAACATTCAACAAAGTGAAACACATTAATAAATATATAATTTTTTAAACTAATAATTTTAATTTATATCAATTTCAAAAATTATATATTCTAAAAAAATACATATACTAATAAAATCTTTACTAAAACACCATTCTAATTAAAAAACAAAACAACTTTTTAAAAATTTGGTAAAAGATATTTCACTCATGAAAAAACAATAAATAAAATTATCATAATTTTGAATAAAAAAAACCAATTGAAAAAATATGTAATAAAATATAACATTTAATACATATACTATTCACACTAAAATGTATTTAAAACTATGCAAACTATTATAATAAAAATAGTTAAACTTACAATTCCCACTTTACGCAACGCATTTATTATTATTTTTTTTTTTTAAATCTCCCTCCAATAAATACGATAATAGTGAAAATGCTTATATTTCCTGCCGGTAACCACGTTACACCTAGTCCTACTCCCATTTATCTCTATTATGCAATCAGGCCCGTGTGCCTCGTAGACACACTCCCCTACCAATATAAAAAGACATCGGCCAGTACACAATACCTGTATGTACCAAGCCAACATAGCCAGTTGGCCGGGCCACCAGGAGGAAGGGTGAGCCGCAGTGGAGATAAGCGAGAGCAGGACTAGGAGTAATGTAATTACCGGTAAGTAATATTACCTCCACGTCCCTCTTGCTTATCTCCATTACGCAATGAGCCATACCAAGCTAAGGAAAAAAACAGGCCAACGGTCCAAGAATCATCCCAGAGCACCACAAAAGATGCCCAAATGAAGGGCAAACAAACAGAAAAGATAGGCCAGTCCCAACACTGTGGACCGAATCACGGAGGTACGCCCGGCCTCAAACACAGGAAAGAAGATGACCCACAGATAACGAGCCGAGGACCCCCGAGCCTGCAAGCCGACACAAAAGGCAACCCGAAAACAAAAGGAAGAAAGCCAGCAGAACCAGAAGGTGCAACACCCACAGATAAACGCAACAAAAGGACCGGTACAACAGACCCAGACTGATCAACAGACCCCAGCATTAGGACCGCTAAGCCCCTAAAGTCCAGCCGGAGTGCCAGAGAAACAGAAAGGAACCACGAGCACACCACGTCCCAGCCAACAGTCGACGCAGAGCACCGTAAGACCAGACAGACCCCCAAAAGGCACTCTCACAGAAGAGGCGACCAAAGCCGAGAGACCAAGGCACCATCGTCCACCATGCTCCATCTGCAAGACGCCCACTTGGGAAACACCCGAGAGGGCACCAGGAAAAAAGAAACCACAAGGCCACAGTCACCAACGGACTCGGAGATTCCAGACCCACCACCAACTCCAATAACAGAGGGACTAAAGGAACAGGACAGGCCGGAGGCACCAGAAAACCAGACTCACATCCCACTGAAACCGAACCCTGGAACAAGTCCTAGAGAGAGAAGCCACCAAGAGGCCCGGAGGTCAAGTAAACCGCAGAGCAACCCCCCCACATCCACAAACCAAAGCGGTAAACTATGTAAAAGAGGCGCCTGAACAGCCCCTAGGGCAACCCACACCCAGGTGATCACAGGATATAGCCCGGTCGCCAGGAACCAGAAAGGCTCAGAGATCACAGCGGACCCCCCAAAAAACGCAGAAGACATGGACCAACGGGGACGTGCAGGAACTTAACCAGCAAAAAGAAGCAGGAACGAAGACCCAAGTGCCAACGGCAAATGTCCCTCCCCTGACCCAAAGCCGGCAGAACCAAGGGGGCCTGCCAGGGTACGGGAGCAGGGAGGCACTACAAACTAGTTTGGAGGAAAAGACGGGAGACCCGAACAATCCAACACACCCACTAGAAGGAAAGGCAAGCCCCCAGCAGGATTACCCACGGCAACCAACCAGCCACAGGACAGGTGCACACTGGCCACCCCAGACTAGGCACACAGCCAGAGGGACCTTGCAGGACAGCAGAAAAACAGACGCCAATCTCATCCAGGCAGAAACCACCCCACAGAAGGAAAAGAAATGGGGTACTGCATGCAGGAAAAACCCATGGGATGCAGGCAGCCAAGCTAGAAAAAGAGCCGAGAGAAGACCAACCGGACCAGGAGGGCAACCAAGCCTGGCAACCTGGTAAACCAAACAACCGGACACCAAACATGGAACCAGCAGGCCAGGACAGCAGAGGAGGCTGTCACCGATGCCCCACGAACCCGAAAGAAGCAGTGGCAACAAGAGGGGCCATGAAGGAACCAGGCAAGACCTCTGAACTCCTGTTCAGGGACTCTGCCCTCTGCCCAAGCAGCTCCGCTAGTGTCGCTGTCGCTGCCCCCTCACCTCGCCTAGTGATTAGGTGTGGTGCCTGGTGAGCGTTGATCCACCAGGATTCGTAATTGTGCCTGTATTGTAATAGTGATTCTGATGGATACATCTGCCAGTGGATTCCTCACCTTGTGAATATCCCCTGCGCCAGCATTCCACGGAACTTTTCTTTCCCAGCACTCCACGTCGACGTGGGCGACGTCACAATGCATCGGCTCCGCTCGCGACTCCGATCGACGTCACCGGAGCCATAAGAAGCCCATGTCAGCGTGATGACGTCAGTTCCTTTTTTTCCGCGCCTTCGACGCGCAACGTTTTTTTTCCAGTGCTAGTTGGCTACTTTGTAGTTTAGCCGTGTTATTCTGTTAATTCGAGTATGTCTTCATTTTTGAATATATTTTTTAAATTATATTAGATGTGGGTTGTGTTGGAGATTTTGGGTGCGAAGTTAAGTTATTCTTGATTATTTAATTGAATAAAATGTAAATTGTGTAACTATCATATTTTTAAAGGTACATTTTAGCGGCAGGTTTAGTTTGTAGGTCAAAATGGCTTGGCAGGTAGTTAAATAACTATTTGGTAATTAATCTTTATTAAAATGTTCAATTTAGTGATAATTTGCAAAATTCTATTTGCACTTTTTACATTGTATGTTTGGTGTTTTTGTGGTTGTAGGAGAACAAGGTGGGAAGTTTATTTAGCAGCTACATTTAAAATAATTTATTTGATTTATTACTTGGGGCCACATTACGATCTCGGTCGGAAAGTAAACCACCTGACTTCTTGTCGGATACGGTTCCAACCGACTCGTGGTTAGCTGTTACGCCTGACTGATTATTATGCTTCCGAACACCGTTTGGAAGGACTCACATTGACTTAAATGGCAGCCTGTGTTCCTACCAACAGCACAGGTGCCTTTATGGGGAAAATGGGTGTTTGCAGAAAACCTTGCACCCTGTGGCGGTGACCACACTGCATTATTTTACAGGGGGGTTCCTTGTCTACCCCCTTGACTCCAAACCGGAGGACTCAGGATGAGGGTGGCCCTACTAGTCACTTTACCACAGCCTTTTCGTGTCGGCCCGACTCAGACATGCTGTTTGAAGCCAACATCGTTATTGCTCATCTGGAAATGCAGTCTGTAGGGTTGTATGATGCGGGTCTGACCGACATGAATGCTCCGAGAGCTGATCATAACCGATTCGGAAAGACCATTTGGTTTGAAATCCCACCGTGAACATTGTAAGTGGTCGGAAGGTTTCTGACACTGTATAGGGGAATCCAACTGTTGGGAGGCGGCTTTACGCCTGACATCGTAATGAGGCTGTTAATTGTAATTGAACACTTAAAGGTTATCAAAACCGGCATGAGCGTTGAGTAGTCATCTACCCGTCGCGTTACCAATTAGAGTGCCATTGTGCTAATCCTCATGGATAAGGTTTAACACACCTATTTCTGAAGCTAATTCTGCCACAACTAGTTGAATTACGGATCGAAACTTTCAGTTTAAGTATCCATGCAATAGATGGTTGGAGGCGTGTTTTGGGAGCCACGAATGGTGACGTGTGAGCCAGTAGCTCCGCGCCGGCCCAACAACTTTAATGCCGTAATCAAGCCCTAGCCCGCAACGCCCGAGATTGAAACGGTGGCGCAGGAAGGGGAAAGTCTGCTGCATCAATTGAGACGCTTTGATTCAAGGCGAGAGGAAGAGACGCATTATTACGAGGCTTCATCTGCCCCGTCGCCACTGATCGCAATATAGTGGCAGTGATGTGTGGATGTAGAGATGTGGCCCTCCCTCCCTGCTGGTAACATGAGGTCGTGTCTTGTTGAGGGCCTGAAGGACTGCTGAGCTGACTGCCTGGATCCCGTGAACCACACGCTTTGCCAAAGATCAGGCCGTGAGTGTTGGGAGCCTGAATTGGTCACCGTCCCAGAACCAGTTTGGGAGCGGAGGGCTGAGGCCTGCTGCTGGTGCGTACCACCGGATCTGCGACGGGAGGGAGGAGAGATTAGCCACTTGATTAGCTCCTGCGACACCGCCTGCACCGGAAAAAGGTGATGCACCTTGGGGAGCCGCACAACTGCCCAAAACTGCATCAGTCCGATCTGCCTGAGGGGAGAGTCCTGTACTTGTCTGCAACCCTCAACTGAGTGAGAAGTTGAGCCCTGCCCCAAACACCTCGTAACGAAAGTAGGACTTGGGGCGGGTGAGGTGGTCTGCACTAGAGACTTCAAACCTCACCGCCCAGTTGACAATTTTGCCCAGGTGGAGGGAGGCAAGACCTGACAGCCCTCCACAAAATCAGGGAGATGCAAGATACTGGGGCCTGCAAGCTGGAAAAATCACTGGACGCCACTAGTGGGGAAATGCAGCGGTGTTCCTCATTGGACCTAGTAACTGGAATGTGAGAGTACTCATCCAACCCCATGCGTGGCCTGGAGGGGCAGGCCTGCGCCTCCCATACTGCTCAACCTCGATCTCCATCATGACCCCCACAACCTGTGGAACTGGGGGGTGGGCTCAGAGGACAGAGATCTAGCCCTGCCTCGGATACACCGCGGAGGAGGGTCAGCTTGAATTGTTAGGGGCACGTCCACTCGCATAAGCCCTTGGGGACAACTATACATTTTGTTTGTTTGGAGTTATTGCCCCTTCCCCCCCGTGGTCGACAACCACCCCCTTGGTGCCTGGAGATTAGCCCCGCTGATGACACTCTTAAGTACACGATAAGACCCTAACATGGGTAAACCCAGTACGAAGGCGTATAAAGGTGCAGACCCTCCACAGGTCTCGGAGGCAACGCCATCAATGGCCGACCCAGTACAAGGGTGACTAACTAAAATCCTGGAAGCGATAGTGGACACCAAACCTACCTTGCACAGGGTCCCTCCTCGCCCCCCACACCCCCCCTCGCTCCCCCACCACCCCCCGGCTTCGGGGCGCCCAGCACACGCAGTGGTAGCGAAACCCCTGCACTATAAAGATCGACATCCTACTGCAGAAGACACGTACGGATGGCCCATTCACCGTGGACAACTCCTGGGTCTCAAGTTTCTCCGAATACGCCACTGAACTACAGAGAAGATCAGCCTCATATTTGGCAAAAAAAACCACTTTGAGATGAAGGCTTACAATACTCTGAAGTTCCCAGCTCGTCTTCGTATAATACTAGATGGGAAAAATTACTTTTTCAGCCTGGGAATGGTTTGAATCCTACAAAGGTGATAAAGACCCAGGTACAGTCTCTGAGCGCCCACTAACTATAGCGTAACCAGGAAAGAACACAGACCCATTCAAGACGGAAACCACCAAAAAGACCGAGCCCACCCCAAACTGTGAAGGAGAGCTGCAGCCCTACAAGCGGTGGCTGACCTCATGAAACCAACTGACTGTCTCAGAGCCCGGAACTAGATCCCTCAAATGAAATGATAGCTCAGATTCGGACAATTACGAAGCAAATAGTGCCATAATGCCAGATGTTACCGCTAGAACAGGTGATGACCTATAGCCAAGAAGAACCTCCACATTAGGGGTCCAAAAGGAGAAGACATCATGAATCGTATCACCATGACAAAGGACACTACTGCTGGAAACGTTGAATGCATGGACTGGCATTGGCTACGTCGGACACAGGACTTCGTGAAATAAACAGTGGTTTGTCCATCAATAGCCTGCTCCTGTGGAAAGCTCCACCCACCCATGGATGGAGCCTGCCGAAGTCTTGGACAATTGGCCTGTAGGTTGGGCGGCTGGCCGTTGCCAGGCTGCTCCGGGGAGAAGGGAGTTTTGGTTTGTGGGAATTTTAGTTTTCATATCCATGTTTTGGGTTTTTATGTGCAAGTGGGGCCCTGGCCCATCGCCTCTGTGTGTGGGGGGAGGGGAGGCAGACCTGGATGCCTCTATTCTTACAATGCCCATGGAAAGGCTTACACTAATGTGTAACATAGAACATTAGTCGAATGGGCTCTACCGTCAAGCATCACAATATACATAGATATCTGCGCATGAGGGGGTGCAGATTGAACTCTTCCAGGAAACACACACTACCTGTGGGTAGGGTGAAAAGCTGCGCAGACGATGGAGAGGGCAGGTATTTGCAACCTCTTATTCTGCATACGCGAGAGGGCCATTGATTTTGATCAGAACTGGCATACCATTCGAACCCTTGCACGTACTGTTTGGTAGAGAGGGTAGATATGTAGTGCTGAAGTGCAGAATTTATGGACAGGAACTCACATTGGGTAGTATACATGCCCTTAATCAAGATCAAGTGCAGTTCCTCCGTAGGCTTTCATGCTCCTTGACTGCGGTGCTAACCCCAAGCGTACTACTGGGAGGGGGCTTCAATTGTGTTGCTGACATGGTTCTAGATTGCTCTCACCCCCCACTGCCGAGTGCCCAAATACATAAAACTGCGGCGGTGTTCCAAGATTGGAGAGGACACTGGAGGACATGCCAGAGACCGAGACTACTCATTACTCGCCCTTACATCACTTGCAAACAAAACTGAACTTCTTCTTGGGTACACTGGGCCTGAGTCGCTTAGTAACACACAGAATATTTGGGGCGGACGCTTTCTGACCATAGTCCCCTTTTGCTAGCAGTCCAGCTGGAGGAACACCGCCCGCCAATTCCAATGTGGCGGTTGAACACTCTGGGTCTTTAATATACTTGTTTCAGAGCGACCATAGGCACAGCTATAGACTTCTACTTCGACAGCAACAGACAGACTGCCTCCAATACACTGATAGAGTGGGAGGCTTTCAAGGTAGGACAGAGGGTGAAATGTGTGGGGGAAACAGTGGGAGCCCAGAGGGAACTTCACCTGGAAAGTGGACACCTAAGAAGGTGACCTACATAGACAGGAAAACTAACAAGGAACTAGAGTAGACACATCCAACTCCCTCAAACATGCACGTCATATCAAGCTCTTGACCGACAGCTGTGTCACGACTTTAGGAGTTACCTCACCTAGGTGCAAGAAGTAGTTTGGGGGTTGGGTAGGTTGTGGCTTGGCTATTTTAGCCGGAGACGCGGGGATCCCCAAACGCAAATTATACCTCCTGAGGGCGACCCATTTTATGGTCCGTAGGCCCTTCATGCCTTATTTTGTGACTACTATTCATCACTAAGGCACCTCCCCTCATATACAGAAGGAATTCCTGAAGTTGCTGTGCCCCCAAATCCTTGATGACCACATAATTGACATGCTGGTAGGGCTTCTGACAGTCCCCGAGATCCGGGCTGTGAGGAAAGACCCCTGGACCTGACTGTCTCCCGGACGAATTCGACTCAACTTACACTGCACAGCTTCTGCCGCAATTGGAGAAGCTCTACGCAGAATCCCTGAAACTTTGATGCCTGCCAGAGACCACAGGCGATGTGCTGGTCATCCCCCCTCCCCAAAAAGCCTAAACAGGTGGCATAAGTCGAAGACTTCTGGGCACTTTCTATGTTAAACATGGATTTCAGGATCGTTGGTAAAACCCTGGCGCTCTTCCTCCTACCCCACGTGCCGACCCTGGTTCTCGCTGACAAGAATGGATTTATTCTGGCCAGGAACACATCATACAGCCTGCGAAGGATGTACTTGATGCTGTTCCATGCAGATACTTGTTATTTACAGCATGCAGCCTTCTTGTTGATAGATCTCGAGAAGGCCTTCAACCTCATGCAATGGGACTACTTGCTTGAAACTATTAGACACATGGGCCTGGGGGAAAGCTGGGTAAACTGGGTGAGGGTGCTTTATGAACGTCCCACAGCTAGGATACAGACAGGGAAAACTGTCCCACAGTATGAGATCTTCCGAGGAACACAAAAGGGATACCCATTGTCACCTCTGTTGTTTGCACTGTCAATGGAACCATTGGCAGCATCTTTCCACCAAGGCGGGGAGGGACTAGGCATCCCATTAGGGGGTAACACTCATAATATCTCCCTGTACGTAGATGACTTATTGATATACCTCAGTGACGCAATGGTGTGTACCAATACTGCACTGCGCCTGATAGAGCAGTTTGGATTGCTGTCTGGCCTCAAAGTTAACCGTGGCAAAACTTAACTCTTCCCCATCTCTGCCAATGTGATTCACCCATTCGATTTTATGGTGGGCATTACTGGGCCCCCACAACCTTCAGTCATCTGGGGATTCCGGTCTTCCACTCGATGGACTACTTACGTGAAGGTAATCTTGGCATGGCCCTCCGGTCTCCGAGATCAAATGTTTCCTTCTGGTGCACTCTACAACTGCCGATCATGGCCTGGGTTTCCCTTGCAGAAATGGTCATGCTGTCTCGCCTGCTGTACTTTTTCAGCAATCTCCCCATAACCGTTCCTGCTTCGTCGTTTGGACAACTAGATGCTCTACTGCGAGATATGATATGGTAAAAAGGGAGGAGGCGGTAGCCCTGTCGATCCTACAACGCCCACCCGCGGAGGGAGGACTCTGAGTGCTTAAATTCGAGCTCTACTTTTTAGATTCTCCACTCCAGTGGCTGGTGCAGTGGTTGGCAGATATGGGCACAGTAGGCACTGACCAAGGGATCCGTACATATCTGATGCTGGCAAAGATGCTAGACGCGGACAACACCATCTCATCTATCCCTGCTGCAGACCACGGCTCTACGCTGCTGGAAACGCTGCCTCTTTAAAGAATGAAAATCTCCCCTATATACCCCGGCCCTGCCCCTGGTGGGCCTCACCCACGGGAACATCAAGCAGATACTAACCCCAGCAATGTTGAAGCCCTGTAATAATGCCAGACCATAACTGGTGGGGCATTGCTACCAGCAAGCAACCCTGGCTCCATTTGAAGACCTACTTGAGAGCTACGACCTACTAACAGGCCAAATCTTAACCTATGAGATAATACTGCGCACCTTTTGAGGACTATGGGAGGGAGCCAACAGAAGCTTAAATCACACTCGATATTACACTCTGTCCTTACATTAGGCACTGCAAGACACCAGGTAAAATGGTTCTATACATCGCAACTGGAGATGGTCTGCACAACCCTAACGAAACTGCGCACCTGTTGAGAGACTGCTCTGGATAGACACATCACAGACCCAGAATGGTCCAAAATGTTGCCATACCCTAAGAAATTGTTACGCAATACTAGATTGAAGTACACACAGTTCAATTACATAAACATGACACCTCACAAACTTCAGCTTGCCTTTGGAGACACTGGATACAAATGGCAAATATGCGACTGTGCAGACGCAGACTTTTTATACATGACTTGGGATTGTGGCCCACTACGCTAGTTCTGGGAGGAAACAATACAACTCATGTGTGCAGCTGTGGGGCGCATACTTTAACCTTCAATGGGAGTGTTCCTGTTGGGGCTCTTTCCCTGTTCTCCTAAAAGGAAATTGGGAAACCGATTCCTAGATTTAACCCTGGTCTTAGCCTGGAGAAGAATAGCACTGGCCTGGGAATTCGTACATGGACCAGCAATGGAAGCCTGGAAACACGATGTAACCCATTGGGCGGGGGCAGAAATCATAGTACTGACGAGGTAAAAGGTGCTTGGATTGTGGCAACTCACCCTTGCCGACCTCCGGAAAGATACTGGAGGCATGGGAAAACACAGACCGAGACAGGTGCGACATAGGGGGGGAGCGAAGAGGGAACACATACGAGCGGCGAGGAGGATGACCAAAGGTATGACGCCTAAATGAAAACACTGAGTTGACCTTCATAAAAACACTACTGCAAACAGACCCTGATATACCACACGACAATGGCCAGATAGGGACTGCACACACTGCCCAGCTCACACATAAAACTTGGGGACACTGTGAACTTACGGCCCGACATGTGGATAATGACCCACTGGTGGTCTAGCGCTCACCCGGCCCCCGCCTCCCATGCCCCACACACCCTGCTTAACGTATTAGCAAATACACAACCCTTGGCCCCACTGCACAGTTAGTTAATTACATAGTATGATTCACGAGTTGTATAGTTTTTTTATTAAATCTGTGAGATATTTACAGACTGGCATATAATATGTGATAGTATACAATAACCGTAAAGTTTCAGGCAAAATAAGACTAACATATGAGACTATGATTCATGTGTAAGAACTTTAATGGATAACCTGCTCTCTGGCTTCTTCGAAATGTAAATAAAGTTAGTACAGGACGATTTTATATATTCTATATGCCAAATAAGTGCTGTATAGTGATATATCACTAATTGCTGAACTATACAATTATGGATGTATATTAAAATAAATGCCAATAAAAATGTTTGGGAAAAAAAAAGGTATCCATGCAATAGATGTCTGGACTTAGCGGGGACAGGGGCGGAGAAGGGAGGAAAAACGTACTTCATGCAAAACTCAGTCGGGCATAAGTTCCCACCAGAGTGGGTCTCTTTAGTTCGAGTGTGACGTGCTGGTCAGGTAACCTGGCAGTGGTTTGTATTGACAGTATAGTTAAAAAACCCTGGAAAGCGGCCGGTGACTAGAATGCTAACTGCAATCTGGTACGCTAGTGCGTCTAGGCATGTAAATTAGTACGCGGATTCACCAGCAGCAGCTATGGAGAGCCGTTCTATACAGTGGACTGCTGTGTTGTGCACATGCGTGAGTTTAGCAAGTAATTTATTGTGTAAATTCAGAGACCCAGTTACCTTAGAGCGGCACAATACATGCTGCAGCTATAAGGGGCCTTCCTCAGGACCCATGCCCTACATACCAAAAGATAGCCCTTACAGAGGTGCAAAGGACCTTGCCAATTGTGGCACAATTAAGCATTTACATACATTTTTGGGAAATAATACCGGCACTGTGGCACCTGGTTAGCAGGAACCCAGTGCTCTTCAGTCAAAGATGCATCAGATATCATGCAAATCATGGGGCTAGCCATGTCCAAAAGGGGCACTTTAATACAGGCCTTTCCAAAAAAAAAATCCTCAACATGACTAGGGGCCTGATTACAACTTTAGCGCAGCAGCAACGGCATAATGCAGCCTCTGCTGCACAAGCACCGCCGACCGTATTACGAGTTGCAAATGTGCAGCTCGTAATATGGTCGGCAGTTCTTTGGCCTTTTCCATGGTGATGCACCCCAATAGGAACTGCCAAAAAGTTCCAGCAATGCATGGGCGTTGACTTCCATGCTGTGCTGGAACTGTGGGAAATACAGGGGGGGGGACATGTTTTGCCCCCCAAATGTACACCCTGTAGTACTAGCAGCACCAGCTTTTTCATGGTGGGCCTGTGCCATGAAAATGCTGGTGGTGCAAGAACTAAAAAATATGCTGCCTCGGACTGCGCCAGTCCCTGCTCAGTATATTGCGTTGTGGCGCTGCAGCACCACCGCCACTGTTCCCTGGCGCAGCTTGTGTTCCACCGGCGCCATTACGACTTTGTAAGTTGTAATCTGCAGTACAGTGAACCGTCCCCATCCCTCACCCTCCTCCCGTGCCACCGCAAGACGGCCAGACTTGTAATCAGGCCCTTAGTTAGCAAAGCTAAAACTTTTGTTATGCCTAATAAGCAAACTGTCTAACATATTTTTGTTTTATTTGTTCCCTTTTCCCAGCAGGTACTATGTATTTAATTCTTCAGATGGATACATTTACAATGCTTTCAAACAGAAGAGGCAACCTTACTAAAGCAATAAGGCTTTCAATGTAGTTATTAATGATCTTTGGAGTATTAAATGCAGAAGTATAACCCCATTATGCTCTTAGTGGATCGAATAGAAATATCATGATACGTAGGAGGTAGAATCTTAATGTGTTTAAAATAATATAAATATTTGTTGTGCTCATTGTTCTGGTTTTAAAAGTAAAAGTTTAATTTCATATTTATCTACCAATTGTAGCACCCTTTTTGTACAAAAGTGAAAAGATTACTGTAAACATTTGAAAAGTGAATTGTGGTTTTCCTTTATACTGTCTTGGGTGTGTCAATCATTTTTGAATATGCAACTACAAGGTGATTTTTCCTCGTCATCACTGACAAAGAGAGTCTGGCTTTGCGTAACAATGGAAAAAGGTCCATTTTCAACATTTAAAATAATGTAAATGCATTGGAAACTACTGCCATTTTTTAAAGATTTTTTTTTATTGCAATAAAGGCTTGGTTTTTTACTTAAGGTGTACATATATGTTTTTTTTGCAAATTTTCAATTCATCATCTAATTTCAAAGAAATAAAGAAAAGTGGTGTTTATTTGTTTCCTGTTGCTCACTCTAAAATAAGGTGTTTCGCTGTAATTATTATTTATTCATAATGATTGTGGTTTAATATTTAAATGTCTGTTAAAATCTCACTGTTGTATTCATTTTTGCCCTTAAAATAAATTTCAGTTAGTATGTAAAAATTAAGTATTACCTGGGTATTAATGTACTACCCCGCCCATTACCCCTATATCCCTTATATCCTGTCACTAAAGGTGAATATAGTAGTGCAATTAAATTATTGAAGTGTAATGCTAAAATTAAATGTATTTAAAGACCAAGGGGCATATGACGAACTTTATCATATACCCTCCAACCTTAGGTCAGAGGCTTTACGACGATATCGCCTGTTTTATTTCTGACCAGCTGATTACAATGCAGCCGGTCAGAATTGAAACTGGCTGGTCATTACAGCTGAATTGAGACAGGCTCTAGGAACCCATTGGCCATTCGGAGACCGGCCTGTAGGCCCATAGGAAGGCGTTTCCACCTTCGGTATTAGGATTCTTGTTTTCCCACAGTCTTTCTGACGTGGGAAGCCTGATGGAAAGCGAGTTTGGGGGCCCGTTGCCCTTGCTTCTCCACCTTGAGGTTCCTGCCAAGGAGTGCAGGGATTAACACAATCTCTGATTGGGAGTTTGTGTTATGCTCGGTTTACGGGTGTAACACAAGCTCCCATAGAGAAACCGGAGAATGTGACCGTGCATGGTGCGGTCTCATCGTAATAGCGGTGTCTGACATCGTAATCGTGTCCCTAGTAATTAGTACTCTGGAATTAAAATGTATGCCTGGGTATTAATACAATTTCATCTCCCGTTACCATAATATTATTTGCACTTTGTCCCTAAAAGTGTTAAATTTGGGTTTAAAAAAATGTATGTTTAATAATTTTTTCAGTTAAAAGCCTATTAATTAGTACACAGGTATTAAAATGAATTCTCTTTCCTAAAGGTGAATGTTCATCAGTTCCAAAATATATTTAAGTTTAAAGATTAAATAAGGTATATTGTGGTGACATCCACAGGTGCTCAGGGTTTCCAACAAAATAAAGACGGAGGAGAAAAACCTAAAATAAAGGCTTACTCTCTGAAATGGCTTCCTTAACCATAGTAAAAGGATGGTTGCACCCCAATGTACAGTGTGCTACAAATATGGGCACAACAAGGGTAAACGCAAATGTCCCATAAGGGCACACCCCTCTACCTGTGGGCAGACACCTGGGTTGTCTAGTGTAGTGATCGTGATGGGAGGTAGTCACAGTTACTTTTGGGGGTGACAGGCAGAGGTGACCCTAGTTTCCATGGATGATAGAGGAATAGAACTATAATCCAACATGCCTTCAAATGCTTCCAGATATAGGCAGTGGGACACCATTAAGAGGTGGAGGCTCTGTGAGACACCGAAGCCAGCATGAAAACTGTCAAGTGTTAGCTGTTGACTGCAGAGCAGGTCCTAACAAACACATTACACAAAGTCCTAATTTTCTGGCACCCATGCGAAACATCTACCAGTGTCTCCAGTCCCATTTGAGGGGTGGGGGATCGTCATAGGTTTGCAGGTCAATGTTGTTAACATACAGCTTCACAATATAAGCAAAGTCTTGAAATAGAGAACGCAGGATTGACGCTCATGGTAGATGGGGGGACATGGCCTTTCGATTGAAGCTAAGCATGGATTAAAAGTTATTAAAAAGCTGAAATGCTCCAAGCTCTGCTGGGTTGAAACAGGTGAACTCCAAGTGGGTGAGATAGCAGATCAGCGGTTGCCAAATCTAATGAAATGTAACTTCTATGTGAGGTAAGTTGTGGAAAAGTTGTTGCATCACCATCCCCTCCCATGGGCGGTGAAACTTTAAATTATTGGGAGGGCAGTTGTATTTTTCAACTATATTAATACCAGCTGTGCAGCATTCAGTATGTGGCTAATAAGCTTCCAGTCAGCGTGGGTTATTGCTTTCAAGGCAAGGTATTGCACACCTAGTGTAACTGTGGTGGTAAGAGGCAGGGAATGGTTCCCCTATGGTGACCTTGTTCCAGAATCACTTTCCAATATGTGGTAATGAGGCTGCAGGAGCATCGGAGGTGGTAAGTATATCCCACTACTAGCACACACTGATGGCAGAGGGAAGATGTTGATGGGTATATGCTGGACAAGTAAGCTGGTGTATAATACCATTGAACCATGATCTTGTAAGCCATTTACCTGTGGGATAAACTGCGGTAAGTTTTAGGAGTCTCACCAAAGGGTTTCCTATTGCTTAGACGAAATGCCCTCTATATTGGAAGTCTGCAAGAAAGTTTGAAATCTGTGGGTTTGAGGGGGTGTGGAGTGTTGAATGGTCCGGTATATGTTGGAAATTAGTCCCTTAGAACCGTCATGTTTGCAGTCATTTTTCAGATGGAATATACAATATGGTAGCCCTATAATAATTAGAGGGGTGCAACACTCAATGATACAGCTGGCGATACTCCAGCCTGGTCGTTTCAGGGTGATGGTAATCAGCCTTACATTGGTCAAAAAACGTTATGGAGGCTCCCACAAAGATCAAATTTGCATGCAATCAGACTGAGGGGGAGGAGAAGATACTAAGCCCCTCCATTATTCCCAATCTGTCCTATATGTTGAGCACTGTTCTAGTGGGCATAGCTGTTCAGACTGTTTTTGTGCTACCAACATAGACATATATACACACACACACATACCTATAGGTGCTGCACAGTCGAGCGTGCTGGCATAGCCATGCTAGAACCCGGATTGTCCGGCAGGCCACTGCCAGATCCATGTGGATCCCATTTTTCACACTCTAGCGGACCACCCAAGACATGTAAGTGGGCGGCCAAATAGTGCTAGAGAATATTAGGGCAGACCAGTCTACCGCTTTCTCTAGGGAAGAGTTGCAGATCTTTTGGCTGCTTCCCATTCTGGATAAAAGAGTGAATGCCCTGTTGTATGTGAGTGTTATAATCTTGGGTGATATGAGTAGGCAGGGACTGGAAAAAGATATATGGCCCATGGGATGACATTGATTTTTATGGCATTAATGTGAACCACTTAAGAAACAATGAAGGGTTTCCAATGTCTTAGATCTGCTAGGATGGACCTTCGGAGTTACTGCCATTTGGTCTGTGTCTAAGAGGACCGCGTAGGGCTAGATTATCACCCAAATATCTAATTGCGTTGGGTGCGCATTGTAACTGCGTTATGGCTTGCAGAGTAGGGAGGTCTTGCCCGGCTATAGTTCGATTGAGCATGCAAGATTTAGTAATGTTGATTTTGAAGACCGATACCGCCGCAAATGTGGCACGTCTGTCAACTATAGGCAGTAGAGAGGTAGTGGTCCAACAGAAGTAAGCAAGGGATGATTTGCAAACAAGTTAACCTTATGATCTCAGCCACCAAAGGAGATGCCCACAATAGCAGGATTGCAGCAGATGGAGATGGCAAATGGTTGAGCTGCTAGGGCTTAGAAAAACGCGCTGACCAGCATTTTTAGCATGTATCTCGTCTATAGCTTTATTGATACCACTAGAGGTCTTTACGTTGGTAGGCATAGACTTGACTGTGTTCTAGTTTAGTTATAATACACCCTGCCAGGGGAATTGGAGAAGGAATTTTGTATAGTCAGTAGTTATCCACAGGTAACTGAATTCAGGTACCTTTTTCACTTGTATTAGCAACCTTTTCCTTCCCTTCCACAGAATCATTGCATACGTTATCCTCAAAACATGGTCTAACCTGCACTTTGTCGATAATACTCTCTGTTAAGCGGATGCACCTCCTTGATGTGGCCTTGGTAGCAGTTACCTTTCCCCACACAGAGCATGACTAACCCAGGGACCAATTAAGATGCGGCCTGTCAGGGCTGCGAACATCGAGCGAAGAACTACAGCCCAGATCGTATTCTCGTTTTTGATTCTGTACAGACAGACCCTTTTCAATAAATTAGTTTGAAAGTGAGTCCTATTTGTTTTTGAAAATATAGTACAACGGGCATTGATAGCCCGTCAGCCATTCAGAAGTCCTGCAGTAATCACACCCCCTGCTATATTACTGTCGAGAAATTACAATGGCGGATTACCACTGCCATTCTGTGCAGGCCTTTCTGACACTGAAAAGCATTGGGAATCTATGTTTGTGGCCCCCCAGGATGTACAATATGAGTGAAAGGATGCAGATTGGCAACCTAGGGGATACCTGTGACTCACTACTTTAGATCAATGGATACAATAGGCGTTAAATTAAGGTACCTGCGCCCGGGTGCAGAACTGAAATGCACCCATGATCTTTACAATGAGAGCATGCATTGCTTAATTAATGCAAGCTTTAATTGTAATGCAAAGGATTGCGACCGAACAAGGTTGAATGGCATTGCACTTGCGGAGCTGTAACCAACTCCAGATGGTCATTCAGTTACTGTTCATAACCAATGTGTGATGGTCTCCGGTCTGTCAGGCATCGGAATATGCCCGTCAGACAGGATTGTGTGGGTGCTGTGATACTTGCAATTAAGACAAATCCCACAACCCAAGTAGCCACTTGACACAGAAAAAAAAAGGTGTGACCATCCTGTTATTGAATCCCTGGTGCTCAGATCATTGTGGACACGGATAGAACCAATGGGTAGATATGTCTAAGTAAAAATATGGACAACAAATAAGGTCCTGAAAAAATGGTAAGTTTTCTGCTTTCGGATGTGAAAAAGTGGGCTTCCTTGCCAAAATTCACAAACTACCTCTTTTTTTTGGCAACCGAGATTTGCAATGTCTAGAGTGCTCATGGTTGTGTGTTTCTGTGTGGGAGGGACCTTGACACAGATGGTAATTTGATGGTGCTACCCCAGCGGAACAGATTCCTGTTATCTGACATTAGAGATGTTAATGCCATGACAGATCCCTGTTGAAAGACACACCAGAGAGGCAAAGACCACCCTTTGACCTTATGCCTCCAAAGCACAGGTTTCCATATCGACTAATTTTTACTCCCTAGCGCGCTGCTTGTTAAGGTAGATTTTACTGAAAAAAAAAAAAACAATAAATCCTCACCTTAAGATCTCAGCAAAAATATTTAAATATGTAAAATCTATTCATAATATATATTAGCACAGAAAATCACAGAATCATTGAAGTTAATTGTTCGTTGCTACTAATAGCATTTGAGCAAATATATATTTTAGTTTATATGAAAATCTCAATTGTAAGCATAAAATAAGGCAAATAAGAACACAAATTTAAATACCATGCAAATTATATTATGGTTTAGAAAAACATCTATTAAATATAATTAATTATAGAAATTCGCAGAAAAACACACATATTTAAAAATATATATATCTATAAATATATATAAGCATATGTATTTATGTGTATATATATAAATGTGAAAATATATATATATGTGGGAATATCTATATATATTTTTTTTTTTCAACCAAAAAAACAATAAAGTAATAATTTAATTAAAGATGTAGATTCAAAGTTAAAACTATTATACAGTAAAACGTTTTGGCAATTTTGTTTGATATTGAATTGTATATTAAATCACAAAAAAACTTTAAAGAAAAAAAAATTACATAATAAATGAATAATTTAAGAATTGAAAATTCTTTCTAAACCTAAACGTAATAATAAACTTTTTATAAATGTAGATTATACTATACAATCTGTCAATTGAAAGATATAATATTCACACTAAAAGGTATTAAAAAATAGTAAAAATTTAAATATTATAATGTGTAAAATGTACGCAAACCACAAAAGAAAATCACACATTAGTAACAAAATAGGATTTGTCGAGGGGTAAAAAAAAGTATTTCGATTTCAATAAGCACACAAGTAGGAAAAGAGTTATTTGACAAAGGGCTAAAATTTAATATTGAGACTCTAGTAAGCGCAATAATAGGGAAATAGTTGTATTGCCTAGGGGTAACTATTATTAATTACTACTCCAGTAAGTGGAATATTATAAACAGAGTAACTTATTCAAACAATGTATAACATGTTTGAAATAATACTAAATACACACAAAAATTACATGTGAAAATACATATCAAAATATGATAATACACAAAAAATATAAATATTTCAAAAACTATATAATATATATGTGTTATAACTCTAAAAACAATGTGCATGATTATAATATCGGTAGGACCGTCAGTATCTGTAGTACTTTGATCTCTACACACGGGCGAGAGCCACATTAGGATGCAGTCCGAAATAATTGCCGAAGGATCAACCAAGCCAAATCTTCCAATTGCCTCAAGTAAAACAGCGGACGGTACGATTGAATTCCACCGCAATGGATTATGATGCAACATTCTGCCAACCACTTTGCTTAGCTTGTGCTGACTTAAAAAGGCTGGTGGAACATTGTTTTGGGGGTACGTATCGGGGGCTGTGCCACCTATGGGCCTCCGCAATGTTCAAATCCTTCCATGGTGCAACACCTAAACATACTTGCATGCCGTGCCTGCCATGTGGTACAGGGATGTTTAAAAACAGGCCTCCTTGGATTGAAGCTGGTGATGCGGTACTTTGCAATGCTTCAGTACAAGCCTTTATAAAATAGACATGTTTAGGAATGATTGAAAGGCAGTCTGATGATAAATTTGGTATGGTGGGACTAATGAGTACCTGTTGGTCCGTCACAATCTTGCAACAATGGCGGCAGGACAGTCTTCCAAATGCAATCATAATAAGAAATAATGTTATTCACAAGCCAAATCACACGACAATAAAAATATACAATAACCAAATATTGTAAAAAAACAAGTAATTCTAAAAACCTTTATTATTTTTTTTTAAAATGTATACACTTTACATATACAAAGTACACAAAAAGAATCGTAAACAAAGTATTCAAATGATGTAATATACACGTTATTAAAATTGTAATATGTGAATCTATTAATAGCAACTAATAATATAGCACACTATTTCTAATTATAAACATACATACAGTTAAGAGGATAGAATAAAAAATCAACCAAAACATAATATACAAATTAAGATAATATTCAGTGCTGTTTAGATGATTACCAGTTTAATTTCAATAATGTTCCGACAAATGCCAAACGTCACACCGATTATATCAAATAAACATTATCACAAGTACAGAATAAGAATAAATATTTAACATTTCATTAGTTAATAGGGATCAACATGGTATTTAATGATTAAAATTACATTACTTCAGAGGGTTTAAACATACTGGAATAACATATTGTATTAGAGTCGCTCAATCAGTACATTTGTAGAGCCCACAACTTACCTGTGAGGGTGTCTCGACGCTGGGGGGAGGGAGGGCGTGGATGCTGCTAATGCTCAAACAGCCAGGTCTTAAGCAGTCTGCTGAAGGCCAGCAGGTCCAGGGTCTGTCGTAGGCTTGTGTGGAAGGTGTTCAAGGTTTTTGCGTCGAGGTGGGAGAACAATCTGCCGCCGAAGGTCGATCAACAGATGCAAGGGACTGTGGCGAGTGCGAGGTCAGCATAGCGAAGCCTGGCGGTTCGGGGTATAGAAGGTGAGTCGTTCATTTAGTCCAGAGTTGTGGATTAATTTGTGAGGGTGGGTGAGGAGACTGAAGGTGATCCTCTTGTTGACTAAGAGCCAGTGCAGGTATTTCAGGTGGGCTGTGATGTGGCTGTTGAGTGGGTTGTTGAGGATGAGGCGTGCAGAGGCGTTCTGTATGCGTTGTAGTAATTTCTGGAGTTTAGGTGACGTTACTGCGTAGAGAGCATTGCCGTAGTCCAGTCTGTAATTGACGAGGGCATGGGTAACTGTCCTTCTGGTACCGGGGGGGGATCCAACTGTAAATCTTGCGGAGCATGCGGATGGTCTTGAAACATGAGCAGGAGACGGCGTACACTTGATGGGTCATTGACAATGAGAAGTCTAGGATGATTCCCTGGTTGCGTGCGTGGTTAAAGGGCTTCAGTGCAACTCCTGGTGCGGACGGCCACTATGAGTCATCCCAGGCAGAGGGGGTGGATCCGATGATGAGGAACTCCATATTGTCCGATTTCAGTTTAAGGCGGCAAGTATGCAAATGGACACATAGTGGATGATTGATACGAGTGGAAATCACCTCGTTTAATGATGGAAAAATGATGGAAAAACTATATCTCGCTCCTAGTGAGCATGGGTATCGTCCATTGCAATGCTGCGGTGCCATGAGGTGAGGCTAGAGGATATGTAGTACAAGGTCATAAAGCACTCCCAGTATGCTTAATTCTAGGGAATGGTTGCACGGTGTTGAATGAGCACTCGTAAGGCCATTTGCATACTATTACTGACGTTGCACAGCGCATACCAAGTACTGTCATTTATGCATAGAATTATTGTCCCAAATGGCGCTGAAATACTCTCTTTTTTTTTCTCTATTGGAGCGAGATTAGCTGTTTTCCTGAGTATTAGAATGTTTTTGTTGAATTTACAAAACACGTCTTGTCACAGTCCATTAATGTATGTTTATAAACAATCCAGGAGTCTGTTTGGACCAAATATACGATTTATGTTACTGTTATGTAATGGCGCCTACAAAGTACTGACATTTGTTCAAATATTTACTGTTCCAACATGGCGCCGAATAACCCTTGCAATAGTCCTCTTTCAATGTCGATGCATATACAATTTCAGTATGTATACGGCGGTCCGGTAGCATAACGGTGTGTGAGCAAGCCCGTGAGGGTGAAACGCGTCACGTTGGGTTTATGAAGTAATAAACCCCCTTGAAGCAACTTGGATGGTGTGGTGTCTTTTTCCTAGACCTGAGAGCACAGTTGGAACTCCGTTTTTACAAGGATATATATATGTATATATATATATATATATATATATATATCTCTTCAAACCTTGTTTCGCGATATCCTCTGCCTCAAAAGGGTGGCGGGCTGCCAGCAAGGACGCGACCCTTAGTATTCCATCAATCAATCCTTTGGTCATAAAGATTGCGCCGAGCCCCAATTTGTTTGTAACAGCGTGCTTTATTCCATCAAGTTTGTGGCAAACAACTCCCGACGCGTTTCGAAACCCTACGGTTTCTTGGTCACAAAGAAACCGGAGGGTTTCCAAACGCGTCGGAAGTTGTTTGCCACAAACTTGATGGAATAGAGCACGCTGTTACAAACAAATTGGGGCTCGGCGCAATCTTTATGAGCAAAGGATTGATTGATGGAATATATATATATATATATATATATATATATATATATATATATATATATATATATATATATATATATATACACATTTCAATAACATAAAAATAGTAAAAAATAAATCTAAAAGTCTTTTAACTATAATATAGTAATACAGTCAGTGCAACAGTAAGGAAAATGTTGAATAACAATGGAGTTCAAAGTACTATTCCCAATCTATGGACTGCAACAATAGTAAAAGTGTTGGATAGCGGAGGTGTTAAAAAAACTTTTCACAATCGAGTACGTGTATCAGCAGGTGAAAGTGTTACATAGGGGAGGGGTAAAAATTACTGTTCACACTCCAGTAAAGGCCCGATTCTGGTGCGGGTTGGAAAAGCTTCCCAAACAAATCTTTTGGGAAAACGTTTCCGACCCACTCGGATCGGGAGAGTCCAGCCGGCAGAGTACGATGCATCCGGATGCTTCCAGATACCATATGGTTGGACTCCCCTGGACTTAAATGGGAGCATATGTTCCTAACCGCATCATAATTGGACCCTTGGTCAGGAAAACACGTTCCTGATCCAATTTGGAAGGAGCAAATGCCATTAGGAGGAATTCCTAACCGCATCAGTGGTGAAAGTGTTGGATAGTGGCGGGGTAAAATGTACTGTTGCCAACAAAATGAGTGCAACAGTAGGGAAAAAATTGAATTTGCGAGGGATAACATTTACTATTCCCACTACAATAATTGAAACAGTAGTGAAAGTGTTGGAAAGCAGAGGGGTATAAATTAAGCTTCACAATAAAATGAGTGTAACAGTAGTGAAAGTGTTGGATAGCGGAGGGGTAGAAATTTACAATTAGAAATGCAATGAGTGCAACAGTAGGGAAAGTGTTAGATAGTGGACTGGTAAAAAATAATATTCGAACTCCAATGAGTGAAAGAGTTGAGAAAGTGTTTGATAGCAGAGGAGCAAAAATTATTATTCATACTCCATTGAGTGCAACAGTAAGGATAGTGTTGGATAGTAGCAAGCTAAATGTTAAAATTCACACTGCAATCAATAAATAGAATTAATATTATCACTACAGTCAGTAACAAATTAAAAAGAATAAAAATATTAAAAACAGCAAACTTATTCACAAAAAATATATATATATAAATCTGATAAAAATTCAATTGAAAATATATTTAATATTACATATTGAGCAAAACATATACTAAGGATAAATGCATATATCACATGACTAAATATTATATTGAATTAAAAAAACTTAAGAAATTGGCTTGACCCAAAAAGAAAGAAAAATATTAATTTTTACTTAAACGTACTTATTTTTATTATCTCCCCTATAAGACTATAAAATTTGAAAAGCCACCTCTAAATTTAAAAAAAAATAGTACTTACCTAATACACTTAGGTGCCGATTCCGACCCGTTAAAAATATTCCCCGTACGAATCGGATCCGTATTTTTTTACGTACGATTCGTACAAGTCCCGCACAAACTGGCAAGTACGATTCGTATGTGAAAAACTACATATGAATCGCATTGGGAAAATTTCTCGACACGTCGTCGGATTGAAAAAAGTCCCCAACACGTCCCCGTACATTTTTACGTACAATTCGTAAAATTGATGCCCAAGCGTGCAAGTACGATCCGTCCCGTCCGTCCAAATATACAACCGTATGAAAAAAACACCGTACGGAGCGAACTCCAATAGCAACCATGCAGATGTCTAAACATGTGCCCGCATATGCGCTGAACACCCCCCCCGTATGTACGCGCCGTACCCCCAGCCCCCGTATGTACGCGCCATACCCCCGGTCCCCTGTATGTACGTGCCGTACCCCCAGCCCCACCTATGTACGCGACGTACCCCCAGCCCCCCCGTATGTACGCGCCATACCCCCGGTCCCCCGAATGTACGCGCCGTACCCCCAGCCCCCCGTAAGTACGACCTGTACCCCAGGCCCCTACACCAGCACCCTCACCTAGCATCGTGCATTTACGAATCGTACCAAACCATTGCAAATGTGAGCACTGTACAACAACATGGCCGATGTACGCACCTTACAGACGCAAAAAACACTCGTACTGAACCAGGACACTGCAAAACACCACAAGGAGGGTCAATTCGAATCGCACAACACCACAAAACACGTCCAACAAGCCCAAATACATGGAATACACTGACCTGCAACATCCAAACAGGTAAACAGAGGCCCAAACCACAACCACATCTTATAACACACCCACCCAAATTTCAAACACAGCCACACCCACAAATGGACCAATAAAAAGGGCCCACACACACAAACCATGAGCCTTTGCAACAGACCCACTGCTGACAGACCCAACATACAAACCACTGCACCATACCTGAATCCTGACTACACCTTACACTTGCACACCTTCACACAACCACCTTCACAAACACCCCCTAATCACATTCACACACACACCGTCACAACCACACACCCACAACCATCCACACCCACACCCCACACCATGCCCACAGACAAGGATCCAAAGTTCACAAGGGAGGAGCTGGACATCCTTGTCAACGAAGTCATCAGAGTCGAGCCACAGCTCTTTGGAACATTGGTCAGACAGACCAGCATAGCGGAGAAATCAGCCATGTGGCAGAGGATCGTCGATCGGGTGAATGCTGTTGCGGCCATCAGAAGGACCAGGCATGAATGCCAAGCCAGGTGGTACGATCTGCGGAGGGCGGTAAAGAGAAAAATGAATGAAGAGCACGCCCAGACAAACATCACTGGAGGCGGTGCCCCCCGCAGACCAGTACATTACCATACCTGGGAGGAGAAGGTGATGGGCACGCTTCCGCCGGTGGGAGTACATGGGCTTGAAGGAGTCGCATAGCCTGGTGAGTACACAAACAACTCACGTTACATGGGGGAACCGCATCCGCAAGCCAACTCCAAATAATACACGCAACTACCTCAAAGCCCACACCGGACACAACCACACTAAAAAAAAAACGCACATGCCACTAACGGGTCCATGCCCCATTCATCAAGCAAGGCCATGCCAAGTCACAGGCCACACAAAATACCAACACAAGACTGGATGTCCGCAATGCCGGGAGGGTGGGCCTCTCAAAACACATTGTGCAACTCAGAAGCAGACACCAATGCCCTCAGCCCATATGGCCTAGGGCAGAGCTTTCCAAACAGTGTGTCCCGACACAGTACTGTGTCGCCTGCAAATGGTGGGCGCGTCGCAGGATGACATCGGTATGAACAGCCATTTTGCACATAACAGCAGCTAATGAAGAGGCATCCCGTTGAAAGAGTGTCAGCACACACCGCCGCAGCAGCGCAGACTCAGAGACACTCTGCTCTATGGGGGCCGGGAGATTCAAAACTAAGCCTCATGAACAAGCAAATGGCCTGTGAAAGACCTGCAAAGTGTGTGTGCCCAGGAAGCTGGGCTGAGGTGACAGAGGGTGACAGACAGACGGAGGGAGAGGGAGATAGAGGGAGGGAGACAGACAGAGGGATGGAGAGAGGGAGACAGAGGGAGACCAAATCCCCCTTGGGTGGTTTGGGCTTGCTCGCTCGTCAGCAGGTGGACTATGTGCATGGTTACAAGGTTTGGCAGTGCGTGAACCAGCCCTTCTTGTGTTGTAAATCACTGGGGCATGTGTCAATCTGTGCATGAGTAGATTCTTGCTTCAGAACAAACCTAACCTTACACACAGTTTTGCCACTCACTGTGTTTGTTAAAACTGATTCACAAATACATAAGTAACCTTCCTGCTTACTCTAATTGTTTTGAAAATGCACCATTTGCCCACTTAAAGTGCAAACCGTCAGGCGGTACTGCCTCGCTCGCTAAGCTCGCTCGCTAAACAGACTTACTGAGTCCCAAAATGAAGCATCTACAAAAAGTGTGTCACCAACAGGAAAGCAGTGGCCTAGGGGCATACCCATGCACCATGCTCAATGCACAGGGACTTGCCAAGTACAGACAAGGTAGATGACACTTGGCCCTGCTGTAGACAGCACAAGGACCTCCTGTGACCACTGTACACTCAAACACCAACTCCACATGCCTCTACCTACCACAGGAACTCACATTCACTGTCATGCCAGCATGCACCATGAGGGGATAGAGACATCACCTGGTAGACCCAATGACAAATCACACCACACCCAACAGCATGCCCGGTCAAACCCCCCCCCCCTTACACAAGCACACACCCCCATGGCAGGCAACGGATTTTGACACTGACACAATGGACATGTGACACAACAAGACCAATCCATAGCCAAATAAGCATCCTACCACTCATTAGACAGGCCAAAGACTCAGGAGTACATATCAATCTGTCCCCCGCAACATACCCATCCACAAGTGTACTTTGAGTGGAATGCTAGCCATATCCAACTACCTAGAGGAACTGTGCCAACATGAATATGTATCAATCATGGATGTCGCATGAAACACCATTAACATTGTCTCTCTCTCACACACAGGGCAACGTCGTCGATCTTCCCCCAACTCTGGGGGGGGAAGAATCACAGGTCCAGGCTCCGCGTGACGATGATCCCACCGGCAGCGACGACTCTCACCACTCCGTGGTTGACCCCGACCAACCTGTACCCTCTGGTGCCCAAGCCCCTTCAGCACCTGCATCAGGTACAACTGTGCCAACCACCACCCCCATTCCTGCCACATCCCAGGATACACCCAGGAGCCCTGCTCGCACTGGACAACACAGCCAGTCTGACCAGGAGGGACAAGGTTCTCCGGGCACCCAGGAGGAGGCAGGCGACCCCGCAAATGCCATCCCTCAGGGGTCCCGTAGACCTGATGTGCCCACAACGGCAGGCCAGGCTCGTGTGGGCAGGGGTGGTGGGAGTGGAGGACGGCGGAGGCGAGCACCTGACCAGCCAGCTGAGGGAACCGGTATGGCACACGTACGCCACATCCTCGACACATACCAACGTGACACCAGGGCCATCAGCCAGGTTGTGTCGACCCTCACAGACATCAAGGGGACCCTCGAGGAGATGAAGACCCTGCAGGCCGAGCAACATGCCAGTCAACGACAACACCAAGGACGGATGGAGGCAAGAGTGTCTGAGCTCGTGGCGGTGCAAACGGACATGAGCCGTTCACTCCGTCGGATTGCCGACAACATGGGCAACCCTCCCTGTGCCACCAGGTGAAGATCACCACCAGCCACAGGGAGGGATGAGGAGGAGGAGGATTCGTCCGACAGAGCATCACAAACATCGTCGCGGCCTGCATCTGAGGGTCCCCAGAGGAAGGTGGGTCGTCCACGGAAAAGACCGTGAGAGTCAGCGGACCATCAACATCTCCCACGTCACCTGGCCTGGCACCTGGCCCTCTGGCGCAACAGCAGCACCTCATCCAATGACATTCTCTGCCACATGGACTTGCTGGTCACAGTCTGACCAATGATGACCAAGACTGTGCCATGGACTTTGCTGACTTCCAATGCCAAGGATACCAACTCCCCCTGTGAACTTTGGATTCTAGACACCCGGCGAGCACCTCTTTTCATCCACCCAAACACGTACCCCAACACAAATAAAAATCCTCACAATCATGAGATGATGCCGTCATTTTGCATTATTCCATTACATGTGTGTTGTAATGTCAAACAATGCCTGAATGTTGAAGTAACTCCAACCATCCATACCCTGGGATCTGAGTCTGGCACAGGACACACATGGGTTACAATGTATCATTCAATACAGACATGGAGCACTATACTCACCCGTGATGGGCTCAACCTGCTGAGGGGGGGCTTGCACAACTGTGCGGACAGACCTATTTTGAAGAGCATCATTCATGCGCAGAGGTCAGGGCTCATGTGGAGTGTCCTGGGGTGGGAGTCCCAGGTATATGTAGTCAGGTGCGAGAACTGTGCCCTGCATGCTGGAGTAAGGTGGATGTGGAGAATGGTGGCCAGGCCAAGGTTGGAAGCATGGAGATGGCACAATGGGGTCTTGGATGACAGTGCCACAAGGTTGTTTTGGGCTCGTGGTCGTGGACTGCATCCTGAGTGTGGGTGTGGATTGTGAAGGTCATCCTGCAGCAGACAGTGATCCATTGCAGCTATCTCTGCTGGACGGTGATGTGGCAGGGTCGCCGGATGTTGAAGCACAGCTGTGCAGATGCACCCTGGATGTGGACAAGTATAATGGGAGTGGTAATTTACTTGCTCCGTAGAGGGCAGGGTAGGATTTGGCACGGATGTTGTAGTGGACCTGGAGGATGGTCTGTCTTGCCTTGAGGTGGATCGAACTGGGGATCATGTGCATAATGCAGAGTGCGCTGCAGCATGAGGTACAGATGCTGGTGATCAGCATAGCACATGTGATCAAGCAATACATGATGCACACCAGCTTGTGTGCGTGGCCACTGGGTGCTTGTGCAGGGCTCTTGCGGGTGGGACACAAGCAGTTGACCCAGCTGTAAGGGGACAATCCGCAGATGATCACCTCAGTCCTGTACAAGTCCAGCCTCAGGTGGCTGATGTTCAGCCATCTGCCAATGGATCTCATGCATTATTGAATATGAGAACTGGCAAGGTCAGCGTCTTTGGGGAGGGTGAGGAGCACCTGGCTGTCAATGGCACACGAGATGATGATGAGGTGCTGTGCGCATGTGATGGTGTAGAGGGGGATCCAGGACACATTGTAGACTGACACGCTGAGACATGATACCTCTGCCATGTGTCCGACAACGACACCATACTACATGCAGAGGCCTTGAGTACCACTCCCATGGGCTTGTTGGGGTACATAGCCGGTGCGGAGTAGGAGGGACATGACCTGGTTGGTGTGACAGGGCCTGGAAGGCGTGCCAGCGCTGTGTAGGCAGTTGGAGTTGCACACTCATTATGCAAAGGTGTCGTGTGGGCGCTTACTGCATGCCTGAGTGCAGGGGACAGATGTTTTGGATGGACATTGCTTGGAGGGTGGCTGCAACATCATACTGTAGCATGATGTGGCTCATGCAAGGACATGAGGCTCGTGCAATGTGCACGTAGCATGTGCAGACGGTCCAGCCTTTGGCACCGCGTGGTCGCAACTGTGTCACACACAAGCTGATTACACCCAAATGAATGGGTGGAGGGAGGAAGGGAGGAGCATCTTAGAGGCGTGTGTGTGAGGCCAAATATAGAAACTGTGTGCCCTTGCTGCAGGGCCTGCACCAGCAGGCGGCATGTCCTGAAAACCATGCCACAAGTTTCACACAAAGACAAGGATGTCAGAAAGGACTACTGCAAAAGGTGTATGTTAAGGAAGAAGTGTCTGGTTCAACATGGCACACACAGAGACAATGGATGCACAATCAGCAAAGATGACTGACAATGGATCAGGAAACTGAAGGGCGAGATGCGCAGAGGAAACAAACACTCAGCAGGTGTTGAGTGCCCGTTGTGGGGACAGAGATGCAAAAATACCTACACAGCCATGGACTTCATGCACAATACAGATTCTAATCCCTGACAAACAGCCTGCATCTTGCTACTCTGCACATAGACTCATATGCACAATCTCTGATAACAAAACAAGAGATGCCGCATGCACAGTGGCAAGAGACCTGCATTGACAGAGATGCGGCACCTTGGAGCATGAGGGACACCTTTATTATTCATGCTCGCATGAAGGCAAATGCATCAATATGAACAGACGCACAGGTCAGGTGGATGAACATGTGGGGCCTACACTGGCACCCCCCTTTGCACCACAGATGCTGGAAATCCATTGAACTGGCACACAAGTGACAGGGTTGAGCCAAACACCCCCTGCTGGTCACAGAGAGGCTGCTATTCACCATTGAGCCTCTAATGGGGATGTCCCACACTATGTCAAGCCGGTGCATCCCGTATGTTTCCGAGGGCAGTGTGACACACATTGATGCCTTCATCACAATCCACAGTCCCATTACAGATGACTGTCACCAAGTGTGACTATCAATTCATGTGAATACTGCCACATGTCATGTGCCCCATGCTGAGTCGACATGTATGCATAGTAAGAAAACAAGCACAGGAGCAGTGCACACACATTGTAAACAAATACCACACCCAAAAAGCCGTGCTGCATCCTATACCCAAAGGAGACTTTTCACCATGTCCTTGCATGTAACGCTGATTCAGCACAAAATGGTTTGAATAATTGGTTGATGATTATTTGTACCAAAAATTATACAAAAATGTTGAAAAAGTAATAAAAAAAAAATTTAAATATAGAAAAATAATTTATGGATAAAAATTTTTTTATGTATAAACCTGTATTTCAGGTTCAAGTGATAAATTAAAAAAAATATTATTTAAAATTATAACATAATTTAAGGGATGATTAGCATTCAGCTGTAAAAGCCTCCGACCCTTCATCAGAGCCTTTAAAGATGCATCGTAATATGCCTGTAAGATTACTTTACGAGTGCCTCATTTTCATGATAGCAGTCGTAATGGAATTCAAAAGGTCATTCAGGCTAACTTAGAGGCGTAAAAAAAAATTATGCCAATTCTGTATTGGACACCCGACCAAGTGAGGTATCATTTTACTCGGAAGACTGAGAGGACTCTGTGTGGTAAGACATTTGTGCCAGCATGGTGATCACACACAAAGGTGCTGATTCCGATCCGGTAAAAATAATTAGCGTATGACCCGTATCCGTATTATTTACCTACGAGTCGTACAAGTACCGTACAAACAGGCAAGTACGAATCGGTAGTGAAAAATAACTACGAATAGCGTCGGGAAAAGGGTACGACAGTGCGTCGGATAGTTTTTACGTCCGAATATAGTCGGGAAAAGTGTACGAGAGTGAGGCGGACATTTTTAAGTGCAAATCGTAAAACACAAGTCCGAGCGCGCAAGTACGATCCCGACGTCCGTCCGAATACACATTTGCACGTAAAATGGCCCGTACGGAGCCAACGCAGTAGCACACATGTACACGGTAAACTAATGCCCGTGTATGAGCCGTACAGCCCCCCCACCCCCAAATATGTCAGCACCATACACCACCCTGTCCGCACTGTACCCCAGCCCCGCAACTGTACATGCCGTACCCCCCATGTACGCGCCTAACCCCCCCTGTCCGCACTGTATACCAGCACCGCACCTGTACGCGCCATACCACCACCCCCCATGTACGTGCCTTACCCCCCCATGTATGTGCTTAACCCCCCCATGTACGAGCCTTACCCCCCCATGTACGCGCCGTACCTCTGCATGAACGTGCCGTAGCCCAGGGACGCATGTGTACGCACCGTACCCCCACCACATGTACGCACCTCACCCCCCCATGTACGCGCTGTACCCCCAAATGTACGCGCTGTACCCCAGGGCCGCACGTGTACACACCGTACCCCCACCGCATGTACGCGCCACACTCCAACACCGTACCCCAGCACCTTCACCCAGCATCGCGTATGTACGGATCGTACCTACGCGAAAACTAGTCTTACAGAACCAGGACACTGTAAAACAGCACAAGGAGGGTCAATTCGACTCGCACAACACCACAAAACACGTCTACATGACTAAATACATCTCAATGACTGACCTGGCACATCCAAACAGGCAAACAGAGGCCCTAAATCACAACCACCTCTTATAACACACCCACCAAAATTCAAACAGAGCCACACCCAAAAATGGACCAATAAAAAGGGCCCACACACATAACCCATGAGCCTTTGCAACAGACCCACTGCTGCCAGACCCCACAGAGAAACAAATCTACATTACTCATACCTGCACTACACCTCCACTCACACACCTTCACACAACCTCCTTCACAAACATCCCCCTCTTCACATTCACACACACACCGTCACATTCACACCCACACACCCACAACCATCCACACCCACACGCACACCCCAAACCATGCCCACAGACAAGAATCCAAAGTTCACAACGGCGGAGCTGGACCTCCTTGTCAACGAAGTCATCAGAGTCGAGCCACAGCTCTTTGGAACATTGGTCAGACAGACCAGCATAGCAGAAAAATCTGCCATGTGGCAGAGGATTGTAGATAAGGTGAATGCTTTTGCGCCCATCAGAAGGACCAGGCATGAATGACAAGCCAGGTGGTACGATCTGCGCAGGGCGCTCAAGAGGAAAATGAACGAAGAATATGCCAACAGTAACATCACTGGAGGTGGGCCGCCCCGCAGACCCGTACACTACCATCCCTGGGAGGAGAAGGTGATGCACCTGCTACCGCCGGTGGGAGTACACGGAGTCGAAGGAGTCGCAGAGCCTGGTAAATACACAAACAACTTACGTAACATGGGGGCAATGGGGTCCACACCACATGTACACCAAATGCACGCAACTTCCCCAAAAGACCTTACCGCACACAACCACACTCAAAAACCAAGCTCATGCCACTAACGTCACCATGCACCCTTCACAAATCAAGGCAAAGCCATGTCCAAGGCTACAGCAACCACAAACACAAGACTGGATGTCCGGGAGGCTGGGAGGGTGGGCTCCACACAACACATTGTGAAAATGAGACGCAGACACCAATGCCGTCAGCCCACATGGCATAGGTACATAGCCATGCACAATGCACAGGGACTGGCAAAGTACTGACAATGTAGCTGACACTTGGCCCTGCTGTATGCAGCACAAGGCCCTCCTGGGACCACTGTACACTCAAACACCAACTCCACAAGCACAGGTATCTAGCACAGGCACTCACACTCAATGTCATGCCTGCATGCACCATGAGGGGACAGACACATCACCTGGGAGACCCAATTACACCTCACACCACACACAACAGCAGGCCCGGTCACAAACCCCCCCTAACACAAGCACACACCCCCTCGGCAGGCAACGGATTTACACACTCCCACAATGGACATGTGACACAACAAGACCAATCCACAGCCAAATAAGCATCATAGCCAACAATCTACAGGTCAAACACTCAGGAGAACATCCCAATCTGTCCCCCGCAACATACCCATCCCCAAGTGGACATTGAGAGGAATGCTAGGCACATCCAACTACCTGGAGTAACTGTGTCAACTTGAATATGTATGAAAGATAGATGTCGCATGAAACACCATTAACATTGTCTCTCTCTCACACACAGGGCAACGTCGTCGATCTCCCCCCAACACTGGGGGGGAAGAATCACAGGCCCAGGCTCCGCGTGACGATGATCCCACCGGCAGCGACGACTCTCACCACTCCATGGTTGACCCCGACCAACCTGTACCCTCTGGTGCACAAGCCCCTGCAGTACCTGTGTCAGGTACATCTGTGCCAACCACCACCCCCATTCCTGCCACATCCCAGGACACACACAGGAGCCCTGCTCGCACAGAACAACAGAGCCAGTCTGACCAGGAGGGACAAGGTTCTCCGGGCACCCAGGAGGAGGCAGCCAACCCTGCAAATGCCATCCCTCAGGGGTCCTGTAGACCCGATGTGCCCACAACGGCAGGCCAGGCTTAAGTGGGCAGGGGTGGTGGGAGTGGAGGCAGGCGGAGGCCCGAACCTGACCAGCCAGCTCAGGACACCGGTATGTCACACATACGCAACATCCTGGACTCATACCGGCGTGACACCAGAGGCATCAACCAGGTCGTGTCCAGACTCTCAGAGATGCAGGGGACCCTCGATGAGATAAAGAACCTGCAGGTCGAGCATCATGCCAGTCATCAACAACAGCAAGGACGGATGGAGGCAAGACTGTCTGAGCTCCTGGCGGTGCACAGGCACATGAGCCAATCACTCCGTCAGATCGCCCAAAGCATGGGCAACCCTCCCTGTGCCACCAGGCGTAGACCAGCACCAGACACAGTGAGGGAGGAGGAGGAGGAGGATGAGTCTGACGGAGCGTCCCAAGCATCGCCAAGGCCTGCAGCTGAGGGTCCCCGGAGGAAGGTGGGTCGTCCACGGAAAAGACCGTGAGAGTCAGCGGAACATCCACATCTCCCAAGTCACCTGGCCTGGCACCTGGCGCAACAGCAGCACCTCATCCAATGACATTCTCTAACACATGGACTTGCTGGTCACAGTCTGACCAATGATGACCAACACTGTGGTCTGGACTCTGATGACTTCCAATGACAAGGATACCATCTCCCCCTGTGAACTTTGGATTCTATTCACCCGGTAGAGCCCCTATTTTCATCTACCAATACACGTACCCCACCGCAAATAAATATATTACTTTGGTCATGAGACGTTCCTGTCATATTGCATTATTCAACCACATATGTGTGTGGAAAAGTCAAACTATGCCTGAGTGTTGAACTAACTTCAGCCATCCATACCCTGGGATCAGAGTCTGCTACAGGACACACATGGGTCACAAGGTATCATTCAATGTAGGCATGGAGCACAACACTCACCTGTGATGGCCTCTGGCTGCTGAGTGGGGGCTTGCTAAACTGTGCGGACAGACCCATTTGGGAGAGTATCATCAAGGCGTAGAGGTCATGGCTCATGTGGAGGTTCCCGGGGAGGGAGTCCCAGGTATGTGTGGCCAGGTGGGAGGACAATGTCCTGTATGCTGGAGTACGGTGGATGTGAAGAACGGTGGCCAGGGCAAGGTTGTATGCACGGAGATGGCCCAACGGGATCTAGGATGACAGACAGTGATCCATTGCAGCTATCTATGGTGGACGGTAAGGTGGCTGGGGTGCAGGGTGTTGAAGCTGAGGTGTGCAGATGCACCCTGGATGTGGACAACTTTCCTGGGAGTTTGGATGTACTTGCTCCGTAGAGGGCAGGCCAGTATTTGACACGGATGTTGTAATGGACCTGGGGGATGGTCTGTCTTTCTTGGAGTGGATCTATCTGTGGATCATGTGCATAATGCAGAGGGCGTTGCAGCATGAGGTACAGATGCTGTGGACTACCATGGGAAATGTGAGCGAGCCAAACATGATGAACGCCATCTTGTGTGTGTGGCCACTGGGTGCTTGTGCAGGGCTTCTGCGTGTGGGACACAAGCACTTGACCCAGCTGGAAGGGGACAATCCTCAGATGATCACCTCAGTCCTGTACAAGTCCAGCCTCAGGTGGCTCGTGTTCAGCCATTCATCAATGGATCTCATGCATACTTGAATAATGGAACTGCCAATGTCTGTGTCTTTGTTGAGGGTGTGGAGCACCTGGCTGTCAATGGCATACGAGCTGATGATGAGGTGCTGTGCGCATGTGATGGTGGAGAGGGGGGTCCTGGACACTCTGTAGATTGACATGCTGAGAGATGATACCTGTGCCATGTCCCAGACAATGACACCATACTAGATGCTGAAGCCTTGAGTCCCACTCCCATGCCCTTGCTGTGCTACTGAGCCGGTGGGGAGTATTAGGGACGTGACCTGGTTGGTGTGACAGGGCCTGGAAGGCAGGGCAGCGCAGTGTAGTCAGTTGGAGTTGCACACTCAGCATGCAAAGGTGTCGTGTGTGTGCCCAGGGTATGTCTGACAGCAGGCGTCAGATGTGCGGATGGACATAGCTCGGAGTGTGGCTGCTACATCAGACTGCAGTGTGATGTGGGTCATGCAAGGACAGGAGGGTGGTGCAATGTTCACCTTGCATTTGCTGATGGTCCAGCCTTTGGCACCGCGTGGCGGCAACAGTGGCATAAACAAGCTGAGGACAGCCAAATGAATGGGTGGAGGGAGGAAGTGAGGAGCATCTTGGAGGCGTGTGTGTTGCCAAATCAGGATACTCTGTGGGCCCTTGCTGCAGGGCCCGCAGCAGCAGGCGGCATCTCCTTGCAAAATGCCCGAATTTGCACACAAAGAATAGGATGTCAGAAGGATAACTGCAACAGGCGCATGTGTAAAGTAAGGAGTGTCCAGTGTCACATGGCACACCCAGAGACAATGCATGCACAATCACCAAAGAGGCATGACGCCGGATCAGGAAACTGAAGGCCGACCTGCGCACAGGAGACACACCCTCAGCAGCTGTTGGTGGCCCATTGTGTGGACCAACATGCAAAATAACATACACGACCGTGTACTTCATGCCCAATATGGAGCATAATCCATGAGCAACTGCATGCATGTTGCTAAACTACACATGGACTCCTCTGCATAATCTTCCACAACTATGCCAGATATGCCGCGTGCAAAGTGTCAAGAGACCTGCATTGACAGAGATGAGGCACCTTGGAGTGTGACGAACACCTTTATTACTCAGCCTCACACTAAGGGAAATGCATCAATTGGAACAGACTCACAGGTCATTTGGCTGACCATGTGTGACCTACACTGGACACCACCTTCAACACAAAGATGTGGCAAGTCCTACAGAGCTGGCACACAAGTGAAGGGGTTGAGCCTAACACCCGTTGCTGCACACGGAGAGTCTGCAATTCCCCAATGAGCCTCATATAGGGATGTCCCACACTATGTCCACCATTAGCATCCCATATGTGCCTGAGGGACGTTTTACACACATTGATGCCTTTGTCAGAATCCACAAACCATTACAGATGACTGTCAGGAAGAGTGACTATCAATTCATGGGAGCCATGTAACACGTCATGTGGCCCATGGTTAGTCGACATGTATGCATGGTAACACAACATGCACAGGAGCAGTCCCCACATATCACAAACACGTACCACCCACAAAATGCCATGCCACACTCCTTCCCCCAAATGACATTTCACCATGTCTGTTCATGTTACTCTGATCCAGCACACGTAGCAATACTCATGAGGAATAGCAGGAGGGCAATGATGACATGAGCAGACGACCGGCGCAATAACCTGTGGAGGACAGACACACAACAAGTCAGCAAAGAGCTAGTAATCCACAAGGAATGATGTTGTCACCATGCTCTTAATAATTTATTGTCCCAGCAAAAAGGTGTGGAATGACATCATCACTTTAATGACATCAGAACACAACTCCAAGTCACTTAGCACACAGTCAGCTGGACACACACATTGCAACACATGCCACACAAGGCTCAAAGCGTGCACACTCAGACACAGGGACTCACCATAATGAGAAGAAGTTGCAGATAAGCTGACTCCGGATGTCCTCATCCTCATCCTCATCCTCATCTTCACTTGCCCAAGCCCTTCATCCTCCACGGGTGGATGATCCTGCTCATCGGGATCCAGGATGAGTGGCACGGCCTTCTCCACTGCCATGTTGTGCAGCATGCAGCACACAATGAAGATTTTGCAGACCTTCACCGGGGCATATGGGAGGGCGCCGCCGGTCCTGTGGAGGCACCGGAATCTGCTCCTCAGGAATCCAAACGTCCTCTCAATCACGCGCCTCGTCTGCCCATGGGTGTCGTTGTACCGGTGTTCTGCGCCTGTTCTGAGGTTGCGGAGAGGCGTCATCAGCCATGGCATGTTGGGATAGCCAGAGTCCCCTACATGGAAACATCATGTGAAGAAGTGGGTCAGGAGATGCCGTACGATACAAAGATAGCGCTAAACACAGGACTAACAGAGTATACCCACCAACAAGACATGCTCGTTCCGCGTGCAGCTGCAGCATCATTTCTGGCACCCTGCTACGCCTCATGATGTATGCATCGTGTGCGGACCCTGGAAAACGTGAACAGACATGGGATATCAGCATGTTAGCAAGACACACCACAAGGGCATTAATGGAGTGATAATGTTTTCTGTTCCTATAGGCTACCTCCTGTGCCTGTGGTGGTACCAAAGCCACATGTGTCCCATCAATGGCCCCAATTACATGAGGCATCCCTCCCAGGGCATAGAACTCACCCTTGACACGTGTCAACTGCTCACGAGTGGGGAAATGGATGAAGTCATCCAGGTGCACCAACATGGCTTCTAAAACATCATGCAGGACACGGCTGAACATTGTCTGGGACATGCCACAAACATCAGCTATGGTCAATTGAAACGTGCCGGTGGCAAAAAAATGTAGGGCTGCCATCACCTTCATTTTGGGGGTCAGAGCCGTAGGATACCTGTGTTGTGGTTGGAGGTGTGGTGCAAGCCGGCGGGTCAAGTCCTCTATCAACCCTTGCGAGAAGCGGTATCTGCGTATGCAGTCATGTTCACGCATGGCATCCAGGTCTGGCATTCGTCTGGGGAGAGGCGGAGCCCTGCAGAGATTTGGAAGGAATAACAAAGAGTGAGTACATTACCACACCAATGTCACTGAGGTGAGCACATGTTCAACAGCTAATACACATCTGCTTAATACAGAGTCTGGCCTGTGCAATACATCCAGGACACGTAGGCCAGCCAGGTGATACTCCTACGAAGTGCCAGCCACAATAGTTGCATGACAATGTTGACGTGACATGCCATTAAAATAGCTGTGTGCCAGTGTAAGTGACAAGCCAGACACATTACATGAGTTACAGACATCCACATATCAGCATTTGAAGGATGTCATATCATACAGACAGCTGCCGGGAGTCTAGACGCGCAGGTCACATGTCATCTGTATAAGGACAGATAACACACATTTCCATGAAGGGGTACATGTCAAAAACTGATGACACAGACATTGAGAGAACGCAGATCTTGCCTCATGTCAGGAAGTCATCTTCGAACCATCATGACACATGCAAAGTGTGAGTCCACATGCGGCATGGTGTGCGTATATGTGTGTCATGCACATATGCACACAGACACATGTTGGATGCTGCAACAGCAGATGAAGTTGACGGAACACCAACGCCAAGCTCATGGGAAGACATGACACACACATGACAGTCACATCGTGGCACGCTGGTAGTCACATGTCAGGTGTAATTATCCATGTACCTTGCATCAGGGGACAGTTCCGGGTATTGCTGACTGTGCCATACCAGTGATGCAGTGCTTGACACGTGTGTCCCACATGCACACATGTGCAAAGTGTGAAGGGGAAGTGTGCCACGTAGTGCCCCATCACACATGACATGTGTAAACAGCTAATCACACATCTATTGTGCCACTACATGAGGACACATGTGCCGCATCACTGCCTGACACACCTAGGCCCTGCACATGAAGGACTGCACTGACAATGACTTGATGTCCAGCCTTGTGCGAGTCTGACACCTCCATTCCTTTCGTGTGCGCCTCCTATCACCAGTGTAAGCTGTGAAACGCATTACACACGCTCTGAGGGCGTGTGTACGGCCCGTACTCACGCGTGAGTACCTGCCGTACACGCTTGAGTACGTGCTGATCACTCTGCCCTACAGTAACACAACTATAGTGATCAGTGTTCGGCACGTACTCACGCGTGTACGGGCCGTACACTCGTGAGTACGTGCCGATCACTCTGACCTACAGTAACACAACTATAGTGCTCAGTGATCGGCACGTACTCACGTGTGTATGGGCCGTACACGCGTGAGTACGTGCCAATCACTCTGACCTACAGTAACACAACTATAGTGATCAGTGATCGGCACGTACTCACGCGTGTACGGCCCGTACACGCGTGAGTACGTGCCGATCACTAGGGCCGACGGTAACACAACTATAGTGATAGGCACGTACTCACGCGTGTACGGCCCGTACACGCGTGAGTACGTGCCGATCACTGATCACTATAGTTGTGTTACTGTAGGGCAGAGTGATCGGCACGCACTCACGCGTGTACTGCCCGTAAACACGTGAGTATGTGCTGATCACTCTGACCTACAGTAACACAACTATAGTGATAGGCACGTATTCACGCGTGTACGGTCCATATCACTGTAGTGACGGTGCCCTAGGGGTACGTGTGTAACGCGCCGAACCGGTGTGGGGATGTAAGAATTACAATGGAGACACATGAGGGACAAGTATTAGGGTCTAAATGCATGCTGGTTGTCATGGATACCGAGTTTCAAGTTCAAATTTTTACATCATGTGGTCTGGAAAAATCAGTTGGCCACATTATACATTGTTGAAAAGTGGTTGTTGACTTGACATGATGCTGCAAAATCGAAAGATGCAAAGGCTGTCACTGGTGTAGGTTTAAAGGGATTGGAGGAAACGTAGGATGCAAATGAGTCTGACCAATCACTCTGTACTCCTGTAAATGAAATAGGCCAGCAAGGCAGATATAAGGCAGGCAGAACCCATGAGAGGGCACTTGCCTGCACAACATGTCAGTCGATACCACTGCTGCTGTATTGTCTACCTCTGGCACCATGTCAAGAACTGTGGAGAGGGCCCAGCCTTTCACACAGGAGGAGAACCAGGCCCTGCTGGATGTGATCCTCCCACAGTACCCCATGCTGTATGGTCGACCAGGGGAGCAAGTGAGTGCTGACTCCACTACCTTTGCCTGTGCACCTTTATTGTGTCTGTCACTTCTGGCATTGTGTCCAGGTGTGACAGACATGCTATGTTGGTTGGACTGGGTCCCAGGGGGAAGGGGTGGCTTATGTCTCTCATGCATGGCTTGATGTAGCTAATGTGTGCACTCATCACTTGCATTGTGCTTACTGTGACATTCACTGCTTAGTGCATGGCACATTCAGCCAGCCTAATCCTCTTGGGCATTCTTGTTCTATTGTCCTGCGGTGATGCAGTGGTCACCCCGGTGTGACAGGTGACTGCACCCACAAATGTGTGTGAGAGTTGAGTGGAGCTGTGGTGAGAGTGGTGAGTGTCAAAATGATGTGTACGCCCCCTGAACATTGATGTGTGTGAATGTTTCTTGTCATGTGGGTGAGTGTCTATGTGGAGTGTTGCACCACAGCTGCATAGTGGATGCAACTGCTAAATCCATCTGATGTGTGAAGTAAGCCGTGCTGTGTGTCTGACTTGCTGAGCTAGCCCCACACCTGTGACACCCCCCACCCCCTGGCAAGTGGCACATGTGCAGAGTGATGTTTGCATCCGCTGTTGCCAATGGCTGGTGATTGATGTGTGCCTGTGTGTGTCTGTGTACTCTGCTGAGGTTAAGTCAGTGGCCTGGGGCATGTGACTGCTTGGAGGTGCTGTCCATCAGCCTTGTGTTGCTTGGGATGCACAGTGTGTGCCATGATCAGGGATTGTTTGGCACCCCTCATGCCACCTGTGTACTTACTATGCCATGTAGTGCATTGTAGCGTCTCCAGTGGAATTAGTCCCTATGACTTAGGTGCTATTACTTGCCAGCATACTATGCCCTGTTCAACAAATAAAAGATGTTCAAATGTGTGTCTCTGTGACATGGTGCAGGTGTAGTGATGTTGTCCCACTTTGTCATCCACACAGGTAACCGCCTACCACAAGGGGAAGATCTGGAAGGACGCCGTCAAGGCCGTGCAATCGGTGGAGGGTCGCAGTCGGCGCCTGGCACAAGTGAGCAAGAGATGGCAGGACATCCGGTGCTGGACCCGGAGGATCGCCCGGGTCATGTTGAAGGATGAGTCTCCTCGCAAGCATGGCGGGCACCGGCGCCTGACCCACCAGATGAAGCGTGTCCTGGCGGTGGTCTTCCCTGACCTGGATAGGCGGATACAGGAGTTACAGCAGCAGGAAGGGGGTAGGTACATGTGTGTTTGTTGTGTGTCGCCAGCTTTTGTACATGTATATGTACTTACTGATACGCCATTTCTGCCTACCAGTGGCTGATTTGAATGAGTCTGGCAGCTCCAACAATGACTGTGTACATGTAGTTTGGTGTGCTCATCCTTGTGTGACTTATGCTATACAGACACATGTGTGTTATGTTCACAGAGTGCCACATTCACACATGATAGACATGTCCATTGTGTGAAGGGTTGTGATTCTCCAGGAGTCACAATGTATTTCGTTGGGGTGTCAAAAGTACTCACAGGTCTCTGAGTGTGGGAACACCTTCTGCATTGGCATGTGGTATTTTGCCTTGGGTGCGACAATACTGTTTGGTTCACAGTGCACAAGAGGTGGCATGCCTTCATAGTCTTGCTGTGCTCAAATGATCCCAGACACTAGCTTCTCATGATCTTGGTATTTCTAGTTTTTTGCTGTTGTGCCCCAATTTTCATTGTTCCCAAGTGGCATGGTGGGTCATACAACTGGGGAGTGCAGGGCTTACATATGTGGGGAGTATTCTAGATGTTACTCATGATGCCTTTCCTGTTATGCACTGTTGCCTATTTTGTTTGGACTCATGTGTCAGATGTATACAGGTGACTGATTTCTTCCTGTCTCTTCACCTTGCCCACAGAATCATCGGAGGACACCGAGGGAGACACCGGCACGGACATGGAGGAGGGATCGAGCACTGGTGCCACCAGTGCTGTGGAGTCGGCGGAATCAAGTGGCACGGAGGGCGAGGGGAGTGAGGCGGAGGACCTGCCCAGTACCAACACTGACTACGAGGCAGACGGGTCCGAGGCTGAGCTCCCAGGGGGGGCGGAGGCTGCTCCCACAGCTGAAAGCAGCAGTACATCTATGGCTGCCCCCTCCATTCCCATCAGCGCCCTCCCACTTGCTCGGGTCCCTTCTGTCCGTGCTAGGCCACAACGTGTCTCCTTCGTGCCAGGCACCGCACCCCCTGCCCCTGTCCCCCCTGCTGCCCTCACTGCAGAGTCTGTGGACATTCAGCGGCAGTTGCAAGTTGGGCAAACATCGATCCTGACTGTCCTCCATGGCCACACCAGACTGCTGACCCAGATGGTGTCGTACATGGAGGGCATGTCATCAGCGATGTCTGACCAACGGATGTTGCTGAGGTCCCTGGACTCGTCACTGACGGCAGTAGCGAGTCACCTGCAGCGCTGCCTCCCCCCGCTACCCCTGCCCCATCCACAAGTCCCACACCAATGCCTGTCCCAAGCACAGCAAGACATCCACACACACGCACCCCACCAGACACAAGCAGCACACCACCACGTATGGGCAAACGCACACCTCCTGACACGCACACTCAGGGGTAAGCAGGCACACCCATTTGGTCTGGGGCACACAGGCAGGCACGCAGCCACAGTCCTCGTCCACATGACTCACTCCCCAGTCCCTCCGATGTCACTCCCTGTAAGAGGGAGGACGGCTCGGCTCAGCGGAAGTCGGAAAACCCGGATGGAGCCATGACGAGAACACCGGATATCAACCGCGTTCTAGTCTCCCTTGGAACGCGTGACGTCAGGACGCAGCCGCCAATGGAGCACAAGAGGGGCGGAATCAGGCAGGAGGAAGAGCGGAGCAGGAAGGAGAGCGAGGGGATCGAAGGTGCATGGACGACGGAGCAACGGACATCCAGGACGGAGGACAGCGAGGTTCCAGAACGGAGGACCGGAGGCGCTGCCGGAGAGCAGGAGCGGACGGGACGACAGAAGAAGGACGGAGACCCCAGCGCAGGTGTCCCAGAGCCCACAGCGACGACCGAACAGGAGTTTGCTGCTTTCAAGCCCGGCGGCTCACGAGAAGGAGAGGACGCCCCGGGTCCGGCTGCCGCGGCCCGGTACACGGGTCGTGGCCTCAGGCAAGTGCCGCTGAGAGGGTCTTTTTGGTGGGGTAGCTGGAATACCTATTAGGAGACACACCCTACCGGAGCCCACTATTCCCTCACGAACCTTTAGCAGGGTTCCTCCCTGACATCCCCATTCCCTCCCCCCACGTCGTTATGGTGAAGGTGGCACAACGTAAAGAATAGGAAGGGTAAAGCCTAACCCGAGTGTTTTTCTGTTCTTTGTTTTTCAACCCTGGTGAGGAGAACCCTGGAGACAGCCAGACCCGAGGAGGGACGACCAGGACATCCCAGAGTAAAGAGTGGTAGATGGACACATACCCCTTTGAAACAAGGAGACGAGAATCCTAACTTCTTGGAAGAGATTATTATTTCCCGTTGAACCTATGGTGTAACACAGACTGTCTTTTTCTTACTGTGGCAAATAAACAGTATCCCTCTCATAGACACATAACCTGACTGCTTGTCCTTCTATACCACTACTCTGCCCTCAAGCCTCCTTACAAAGTGGTGTCAGAAGTGGGATCTCTACTCCCAGTGTGTCGACGACATGACACAACCCGTGCCTATTGAGGATGTCCTTACACAATTGGCTGAGGGACAAAGACACCTGCAGCTGGTGTTTGAACAACAACTACAGGCTGCTAGACTAGAGAGAGAGGCGTTACAGGGAGCTCTTAAGGATCAGGCTACAGTGGCTGCCACGAATCAGCAAGTTCAGGACACTGCAATCCTACGACTCACGGACGCCATAGTACATACCCGGGTCCATCCCACTGTCCCAAGCGCGGTCCTGCAGAAGTATAAGGAAGGCGAAGACCCTGACTATTTTTTCCTGAATTTCGAGCGAGTGGCATCCACAGCAGCCTGGCCACCAGAGAGGTGGGGCCAATACATCGCGCCACTTCTCTCCGGAGAGTTACAAGCCGCGTACCAAGCCGCAAATCCCGATGGGACTACTACCTATGTAGATGTCAAGAAGGCGATCTTAGAAAGATTAGGATTCGATCAGGAACATTATCGGACCAAGTTTAGGAAAGAGAAATGGAATGCTGGGGATAATCCTAGGGCTTTGTATTACCGAATCCGGGACTTAGGTAACAGATGGTTGACACCCCACACATCCACCATGGAGGAAGTAGTTGAAAAGGTGTTCCTGGAACAGTTTCTGGATGCCCTACCCCCCACCACGAAATCATGGGTGAAACAACAACCACACCTCACTGCAGCCTCCGCAGTGGAACTAGCGTGTGCCTTCCATAGGGCCCCAGATTTCAGATCCGGCACTACACGTCCACAGTCACAGTTTCCCATCTCACGACCCCAGTTACATCCCCCCATAAGACCTCCCCTAAGGCCCGAGTTAAGGACCTTACCACCCCTGCGCGTTAGTCCAAAACCTTCCCCTAGTTCTACAGGTGCCGGCGGTCAAGGTCCCCAATGTTTCAGCTGTGGTGAATGGGGACATATAGCCAGACAATGCCCCCACCGAGTATCACCCGCGGAACCCATGGAAGTAGGGTACACCAGGGGCAGAATTCTAGTAACACAGGGAAGCTCTCAACGCTACAGAACGGAGGTTTATTTAAATGGCAAGAAACAAAGGGCCCTGTTGGATACAGGGTGCCACGTCACAGTCGTTGACGGATCCCTGATAGGGGAACACCAATTACAAACCACTGAACAAGTGCAGGTGACTTGTGTCCATGGGGATACCAAGTCGTACCCCACGGCGGAAGTCATCCTGGACGTAGATAACGACCCACATCTTAAGCGGGTAGGGGTCATCCCCTCTTTACCAGAACCCGTTATCATAGGGACCGACCACCCAAACTTTGATAACTACATAGAGGGAACCAAGACCAATACCCACACATGGCTAGATGAAGCCCCTTTTCGCACCGCAGAGATAGAAGCCATAGAAACACGAGAAAAGAAAAGCAGAAGGGAAAGGCGTAATGAGAAAAAAGGGTTTTTCTGTTCGCAAGTATCAAGGAATGCCTTTCCCCTTTCCATTGCAGATACCGATGGAACACCTCCTTATAGTTACCGGGCAGCCCAACGGGATGACCAAACACTCGTGCATGCCTGGGAACAGGTCCAGGAAGAGCCTCCAGATCAGGTAGGACCTTATTTTATTGTAAAAAGGGGTTTGTTATATAGAGCTGAAAAAAGAGACTCAGTAGAGAAGACTCAACTGCTCGTTCCCCTATCCTTCCGGGAACATGTGCTCCAGTTAGCCCATAATAAGATGGGGGGTGGGCACTACGGCAAGGAGAATACGCTGAAGTATCTGTTAGATAAATTCTACTGGCCTGGGGTTTACAGGGATGTGGCAAAACACTGCGCTACATGTGTGCGATGCCAATATACGAGCTCTGGACCCGTCACTAAGGCACCCCTACAACCACTCCCCATCATAGACATTCCCTTTAAGAGAGTGGGTATGGATTTAGTCGGGCCTTTAACTCCCTCGTCACGTGGTCACCGATACATACTAGTTATCATCGATTATGCCAGTCGATACCCCGAGGCCTTCCCTTTGTCGCGTATGACTACTCCCGCTGTGGCCCAAGCCATGATAACGCTTTTTTCCCGAGTCGGTTTTCCCTCTGAGATCTTGACCGACCAGGGTACCCCGTTTGTGTCACACATGATGAGCCAGATTTGTGATCTCCTCGGGATCAAGAAAATACGCACGTCAGTGTATCATCCACAAACAGACGGCCTTGTGGAGCGGTACAACAAAACCATCAAAAACCTACTCCGCAAGGTCGTCTCAGATACGGGGAGAGACTGGGACCGTCAGCTTCCGCTGGTTCTCTTTGCCTTGCGGACACACGAGCAACGATCCACGGGGTTTTCCCCATTTGAACTACTGTTCGGGAGAAAACCCCGAACCTTATTGGACATGGCCAGTGAACAGTGGGAGGGGGAAGAGGAAGAAGGGAAGCCCCTACTGAAATACGTTACTGACTTAAAGACGTCGTTAAACCACCTATGGGGTCTTGTACATGAGAATCTGCAGGAAGCACAGAGAACACAAAAAAGATATTATGACCATAACAGTCGACTTAGGGAATTAAGACCAGGGGACAAGGTTCTTATACTACTCCCGACCACAGAAGACAAGTTGTTAATGAAGTGGCAAGGGCCGTATGTGGTAGACAAACGAATCACCCCTGTCACCTATAGTATACTACTGCCACATAGGACAGGGGGTAAACAAATATACCATATAAACCTCCTCAAGAAGTGGGAGGAACCCCAGCCCCCTGGAGCACCAAACCCCGCCTTGATGGCCTGCAGCTCCCCGCAGTTAGACATTCCACTCCTGTCACTGCAGGACCCCTTGGCTCCCTCTGTTCCCTTCGGAGACATATTAACCCCTGAACAAAAAACGGAGCTAGGCGTCGTGACAAACATCTACCCAGACCTGATGTCCACAAAACCCGGTTTAACATCCCTAGTCCAACATAAAATAGTACCTCTGAACCCAACAATCATCAAACAAAAGCCATACCGTATTCCGGAAGCCCGTAGGGAGGCTGTAGAAAAGGAAGTGGAGGACATGCTCCAGGCAGGGATCATAGAACCATCCCGGAGCAATTGGTGCTCTCCAATTGTACTCGTACCAAAGCCAGACGGTAGTCTGCGCTTTTGTATTGATTTCAGACAAGTAAATGCAATCACTAAGTTCGACACGTACCCAATGCCCAGAATAGACGAGATGATAGAACGCCTGGGACAAGCTAGATACATGTCAACCCTCGACCTCACGAAAGGGTACTGGCAAATCCCGTTGGAGCACACCTCCAAAGAAATAACTGCGTTTTCCACACCATCAGGCCTGTACCACTTTAAAGTACTTCCGTTTGGGTTACATGGGGCCCCCGCCACATTTCAGAGGCTGATGGACAGGGTATTAAAACCACACCAAAAGTATGCAGCCGCATATCTTGACGATATTGTGGTTTTCAGCCACACCTGGGAGGAACACTTAGTACACCTCAAAGTCATATTTCTAGCCTTACAGGAAGCCGGCCTCACAATCAATCCCAAGAAATCACTTTTAGGGACCAATAAAATACAGTACTTGGGATATGCCATACAAGAAGGACACATCAGGCCCCAAGTTGATAAGATCGAAGCCATCTGCACCATTGCCAGACCTGTAACCAAAAAAGAAATTCGTTCCTTCTTGGGGTTTATAGGTTATTACAGGCGATTTATCCCACATTTTTCATCTATAGCCAGTCCGCTCACCGAACTACTGTTCAAAACACATCCCACACGCATACAGACATGGCACGCAGCACAGGAAGCCAGCTTTGAGGCCCTTAAACAAGCTATATGTACCAGCCCCGTTTTACGGTGCCCCGACTTTACTCGTACCTTTGTCCTTCAAACGGACGCCTCGGACTGTGGGTTGGGGGCGGTCTTATCTCAACCAGACTCAAATGAAGAACTGCGACCCCTGTTGTACATCAGCAGAAAACTCTTTCCCCGAGAGAAGAACTACTCCACGGTAGAAAAGGAGTGTTTAGCTATTAAGTGGGCTATTGAATCCTTACAATATTACCTGTTAGGCAGACACTTCCTGGTCCTCACCGATCACGCTCCTTTGACATGGCTTGCACGAAATAAGGACACTAATTCTCGCATACTACGATGGTTTCTCGCTTTGCAACCCTTCTCTTTTCAGACCCTCCACATGCCGGGGATGAAGCAACTGAGTGCTGACTATTTATCCAGGCATCCGAGTTGTGAATGGCCCCATCGTCCATTCCTAAGGGGGGACGACTGTAAGAGGGAGGACGGCTCGGCTCAGCAGAAGTCGGAAAACCCGGATGGAGCCATGACGAGAACACCGGATATCAACCGCGTTCTAGTCTCCCTTGGAACGCGTGACGTCAGGACGCAGCCGCCAATGGAGCACAAGAGGGGCGGAATCAGGCAGGAGGAAGAGCGGAGCAGGAAGGAGAGCGAGGGGATCGAAGGTGCATGGACGACGGAGCAACGGACATCCAGGACGGAGGACAGCGAGGTTCCAGAACGGAGGACCGGAGGCGCTGCCGGAGAGCAGGAGCGGACGGGACGACAGAAGAAGGACGGAGACCCCAGCGCAGGTGTCCCAGAGCCCACAGCGACGACCGAACAGGAGTTTGCTGCTTTCAAGCCCGGCGGCTCACGAGAAGGAGAGGACGCCCCGGGTCCGGCTGCCGCGGCCCGGTACACGGGTCGTGGCCTCAGGCAAGTGCCGCTGAGAGGGTCTTTTTGGTGGGGTAGCTGGAATACCTATTAGGAGACACACCCTACCGGAGCCCACTATTCCCTCACGAACCTTTAGCAGGGTTCCTCCCTGACATCCCCATTCCCTCCCCCCACGTCGTTATGGTGAAGGTGGCACAACGTAAAGAATAGGAAGGGTAAAGCCTAACCCGAGTGTTTTTCTGTTCTTTGTTTTTCAACCCTGGTGAGGAGAACCCTGGAGACAGCCAGACCCGAGGAGGGACGACCAGGACATCCCAGAGTAAAGAGTGGTAGATGGACACATACCCCTTTGAAACAAGGAGACGAGAATCCTAACTTCTTGGAAGAGATTATTATTTCCCGTTGAACCTATGGTGTAACACAGACTGTCTTTTTCTTACTGTGGCAAATAAACAGTATCCCTCTCATAGACACATAACCTGACTGCTTGTCCTTCTATACCACTACTCTGCCCTCAAGCCTCCTTACACTCCCCTTGGCTCCCCTGCCCCAGATTTGGAGAAGGAGGCCTACTTTGCTGGGCTGGGCCTCCGGCCCACTACTTCACCTGGCCGGAAACGGTCAAGGCACTCCACGGGTAGGGGAGTTAAGTCTGCCTGCCCACCACCTCCCCCAGTAGCGCTGCAACACATCCCTCCGACCCACCCCCCCTACTTGGGGCCTGTTGTTTCTCCGGGTGCAGGGGAGACGCTTGAAGAACTGGCAGAAGTGTGCAGCGCCGAGCTCACCTCCACCTTTGGCGCTGCCCCTCCCCCTGTGGTGGAGTCGTCCGTCCCTGCACCCACCACACCTACCCTTCTCCCTCCTGTCCCTGCGGTGCCTGGTCCTTCCCCACATGATGCCCCCCCCCCCAGTCGACGACACAGAGTCTTCTGTTGTGCAGACAAGCTAGGGGAGACGCATGGCCATGTGTCCCCCCCCGAAGGACTGATGATATGGACTGGCCATTGGCCTTTGTGAATAGTCTCGTTTCCACATTATTATTTTCATGCTGAATAAAGCATTTTCTATTTTCGTTCGAAATGTCTTGTAAATCAGGTATTGATGTTGATGCTGATGCTACAGGAGTGGGGGTTGTGGGCATGTGTTATGTTTCAGGGAAATGTTGTAGTCTGCTGCTCATGGGGTGGAACCTGGTATCTGCGTGCCATCACAAGGTCTCTGCAAAGATTCTTTGTCGTTTATGCTCTTTGTGTTTGGAGACATTGTCCGAAGGAGTGTTCCTTCCTCTGTGGCACATGTCATCTTCCCTGCAGAGAGTTGCACAATATTTGTGTCGCCCTGTGTCTACATTTCCTTTGTTGGTGATGGATCCCTTCTACTCTGGCCATGCCTGCTCTGCAATGTCTCCAGCTGCATCATCTGTGCCATCCTTGGTACTCACTGTACTTGTGTATTGAGTATTTTGCCATGCCTTCATGGTGAATTTGTCCTTTTTCCGCACAATGCATGTGTGTAATCCCAGGCTAGCACACATATGGGACTTGTTCTGCTGGGTATTTGAACACCTGCCTGACAATTGTGGGCATTGTATGTGTAGGAACTCCACCCTATTCCTTCCATGAGAGACAACATCTTGGTGGCTGGTCCCGGCACCTGAACATTCCTATCAGTCCTGGGATGTGCGTGACAGTGTGTGTTCGCTTTGGCTCTCTTAGTTTAGTGGGCAGTGACATGAGTATACAGTCTTGTGGCATGATCTCAGTGTGTGTATTGTGCTGCATCTGCCAGGGGTGGGTATGCATGTGTTATTTGTCTTCACACCCACATGTGGTGTGTCATGCAGTGGGGGAAAGACATCCATCATCCTGGGAGTGGGACACTGCTGTCAGTGATGTGTTGTTATGGCACTATCATCATTGTCCAAAGTTAGGGATGCGTACATACACCCATGGAGTTGTGGTCATCTGATAATTATGTACACCCCCCCATGTCCCTGTCCACTGCTGGTATTCCTCTGCACCCACCCCCATGTCTCTGTCCACTGCTGGTATTCCTCTGCACCCACCCCCATGTCCCTGTCCACTGCTGGTATTCCTCTGCACCCACCCACCCACCCACGTGCGCCCTTGCTGTGGTACACTGCTGTCCTGGGCATACTCTACCCCCAATTTATAGCTGGTGTGCTACACCAAGCCGTACACCTACATCCGTGGCGGGTGTACGCCTTGTATCGATCATGTAATGGGACTGTAGGGGTACGTGTGGTACGGCCCGTACCCACGCTCTGGGGGGCGTGGGTACGGGCCGTACCACCATTGTGGCGGTGACGTAGGGGTATGCGTGGTACGGCCCGTACCCACGCTCTGGGGGGCGTGGGTACGGGCCGTACCACCATTGCAGTGGTGATGTAGGGGTACGCGTGGTACGGCCCGTACCAACGCTCTGATGGGGCGTGGGTATGGGCCGTACCACCATTGCAGTGGTGATGTAGGGGTACACGTGGTACGGCCCGTACCAACGCTCTGATGGGACGTGGGTACGGGCCGTACCACGCGTACCCCAATGTCACCGCCACAATGGTGGTATGGCCCGTACCCACACCCCCCAGAGCGTGGGTACGGGCCGTACCACCCTTGCAGTGGTGATGTAGGGATATGCGTGTACGGACCGAACCCACGCTCTGGGGGCGTGGGTACGGTCCGTACACGCGTACACCTACATCACCACTGCAATGGTGGTACGGCCCGTACCCACGCTCTGGGGGGTGTGGGTATGGGCCGTACCACCATTGTGGCGGTGACATACTGGTACGCATGGTACGGCCCGTACCCACGCTCTGGGGGGCGTGGGTACGGGCCGTAACACCATTGTGGCGGTGACGTAGGGGTACGCGTGGTACGGCCCGTACCCACGCTCTGGGGGGCGTGGGTACGGGACGTATCACCATTGCAGTGGTGATGTAGGGGTACGCGTGTACGGACCGTACCCACGCTCTGGGGGCGTACACCTACATCACCACTGCAATGGTGGTACGCTCTGGGGGGCGTGGGTGCGTCCCGTACCACCATTGTGGTGGTGACGGGTACGCGTCCACTTCCATTGTGGCGGGACGTGGGATTGGTGGACACGCCACCCTAAGTGACCAGACCATGGAGGTAATTAATGCGCAGGATATATTGGTTTTTGTTGGGGTGTGGGTTATGTTTCATGCCCCTTGCACCCCCCCCCTTTGCCAATGGGGGTTGCTCTGACATTCTGCGGCGTCTGCGTCGGTTTCTGAACACGAGGTCGTAGGCTATGAGGGCCGGGATGATGCGTAGGTTGGGGTCCATCGCTGTCCGTCGCGTACCGGTGCTCCTTGTTCGCGTCGTCCTCAATTTCCCGACAGTTTTTGTCTCCCGTAAAAAATGCTACGTGCGGAGTGACGTAGGCACGAATCGTACTTGCTGGTCCGTAAAACGCTGCCTGACTCCGTCCGGACGTCGCGTATGCGCCGTCCAGATTCAGATTTGTATGTATTTTTTTGCCAGTCGGTCTTTTGTACGACTCGTACGGAAATGGTATTTCTGTGCGAATCGTACTTGCGTGTTTGTAAGGTGTTTTTCCCGGGTACGAGTCGGACGGAGAAAACGCTCCTTACGACCATTTGTACCCGGGTTTTACAGGATCGAAATCGGCACCAAAATATGTGGAAAATGTGATTTTTAAAACTAAAATTGAGGTTTGCACGGAATTCAGGTCAGGAATATTTTTTGGAGGATACACGCAAGCCATAAATCCCTGTATTCGCCCAGATGTCTAGTTTTGAGACATGTTTAGTTTTAAACAATGTATAAATTTGCTAGGTTTCGCAAGGTGCAAAATCCAAAGCTTGGCACTTGGAAAAATAAGGGTCAGTTTTCACTTTAAAAATGTGGTGTGTCTACATTGCATTTTGGGACATTTCCTGCTGCAGGCACTAGGCCTACACACGCAAGTCAGCTACCATTTTTATCAGGAGAATTATGGAATACAGGGTGGGTAGAATTTTGTGGGCCAAGGCAGATTCAATAACTTTACATCCCAGTAGTAAGAGGAAAATGTGTTTAATTTTTTTTAAAGTTTAAGGTTTGCAAGGGATTCTGGGACATAGAACATGAAGAGAGACACAGAAGTGACCCCATACTGGATTTCACTTGGAGGCTCATTAGTATGTCGTAACGTTCGACACCGCCGAGCCTGCAGTGGCGACCACCACCACATCGTAACAACTTAAACCAACCGTCATATTACAATGGCGGGGGTTCCCAGCGGATGCAAAGTGCGTCTGCCGCTTTTGCGCCATCAGGCAATCATTCCAAATGCCAACTGGGCATAATTGGCCCCTAATATGTTGGAGGTGCCTAGCAGGCACCACCATCCATATTAGGATGGTGTAATTAGAAGACCTATCCATGGCGGCTTCACCACCATGAAAAGGCTGGCGGGAATTGCTTTGGGGGTCTAGGGGTTAGAGGGGTGGGGGGCTGCACTTGGGGGCTACCTATGGTACCACCCTCATTGTCAACTACAAGGTGGCAGGCACAAAGAGGTGCATGCTACGTTGTGCATGGCAATGCAAGACATGCCACTTTGGCTTTGCAGCGGGTGCTGCTTACAGGAGATGTGCAAAACACACTGCTTGTAAAAGCTATATTTTGTTTAAGAAATATTTGGCTTTCTTTTGTACCTATATTTATCTGTTTATATTTACCAAATGAATTGCGATAAACACAGTACACAATGAAACAAGTAGAAGATGCAGCTCAGTTTTTGGATCTGTGTTCCGCGGGTTCTTGGTGAACCTATAAGTCCTACATATCCCAAAAAAAGAAGGGTTAGGCGGATTCAAATATTTAGACAAATGTCCCCATTACTTAATTCATAATTTTGTCTACTTTTCAGAAATGTCTAGTTTTCGGGGCTCCATTTTTGTTTTGAAAACCCATTCCTACCACAGAAAGATTTAAAAACTTCAAAGAAAATTTAAATTACTGTCAAAAGTTTACTTGCCCCTGAAATCAGAGATGATGAAGATTTTATCACCACAAGCACATTGTTGATGCCATTTACAGGAAACACAGCAGACACTTTCGAATGTAGATATTTTTCATTTAAAAAGGCAAAAAAATAAAATATTTAGAAAATGTATGGGTACCTTCCAGGGGAATTAAAAAACCCTGCGTACCTTTCCAATACTGCGGTTGTTGGGAAAAAGTGGAAAAAATTAACATTGATACCTTATGTGGACAAAAAGTTACAAGGGCCTAAGTGCGAAATAACACAAAAATAAAAAAAAGAAGGATGAGCACAGGGTGGTGGGGAAAGGCACTATTATATTTATGTATAAATATATACATATTTGTAGAAAAAATTATGGCATTACTCATTCACGAATAAACTCCTTTTTTCAAAATCTAAAAATACTTTAAATAACAAAAATTTCGGAAAAATAAAGATGTTCAAATGCCTGATGCATATGCTACATATGAAAATATATTCAAAAGTATTGCCTAAAAAAGGAAAGGTTTTCAGTCAGGTAGGTAAAATAGCTGCAGCGCTTTAGGGGAGGCATAGACTTATGGCCAGGCACCAACAAGCAAAAGACGTAGGGGGAGCACATACCGATGGGGGAGCAGAGCTCGATAGCTTTATGCTATATTTGTAAGCTCCCCTCTGACGTAGGGGGAGCAAATCGTCGCCACGTGTGACTGTGGCCACATTTATACAGCCATAGTAGCAGCTGGGCGACAGCACATGACGTCGAGCACAGATTGCGCTCCATGGCTTCAGTTTTCAGATTTTCTGCTGCTTTTCTTGTAGATAGGACTAAGTAAACACACCTTGGCAAAGGCAAGGATGTATGGGAGTGGAACTGGGTTAGTGGAATCTGAAGCTTGGCTGAGACATCAGGCAGTGATGCTCGTGTGTTCTCGAGGTGTCTCTTTACCACTAAACCCAAAAGATAGTCTTAAACTAGAAATGAAAAGAGTGTACCCTGAGAAAGATTTTGCCTGAGCGCTACTTCACATACCTTCTGTACGCACCGATGCAGCGTGCCCCTGCCCAGCATAGTAAATGGTAAAGAAAAGTTTGTAAAGTTTGAGTGACGCTGTGAACTCCACTCTGCTCCTCAAGACTGCACACCGACAGTCTGAGTCCCAGATCCAGTTACTGCCAGAAACCTAAGAATGGCGCCATTTATGGCTGACAGCTCCCAGCAAACCCAGAACTCGCAGGAGTGGGTGCATGTCTGCATTATAGGATCCTCACTGATGGACCCAAACGTACAATATTTCCACCTAAGCGTGGGGACTCCAGATCACTTCTTTCATTATATACATATACATATGTCAATCTGTTTTTGGAGCTAGCCACATCATTGACAAACAGTCTGGTAGCGCCTCCTCCGGTATACACACAGTTAGGCGCTGCAATGTGGTCTTAGAACCTTTAAACATTGCCTTATGTAGGTGGGCTTGCATTTACCACTTCATAAATACCGAATCATACCGATTCGGTATTTATGAAGTGGTAAATGCAATGTAGGTAATGAGTCGGTAAATATTACCGATTCGGAAAAATTCGGTAATTACCGAATCGGTATTTACCGATTCGGTAATGAGGTATGCCTCATTACCGAATCGGTAAATACCGATTCGGTAATGGGGGAGCAAATGCAAGGGTGGCAGGGTGTCACATTGACACCCTGTTGCACCCCTGATTCGGCCATGTGTGCACATGTGGCGCACATACATGCCCTAAGGGCATGTATGTCTGCCACATTGCACACTTAAACGTGCACAAAAATGCTTTTTGTCACCTATTCGTCATTTACCACCAACCTTTAGTTGGTGGTAAATAACGAATCCCCACACCCACCACACACTCCCCCCTACATCTCATTTCATGATTCGGTATTTACCGAATCGGTAAATTTACCGAATCGGTCTATATTACCGATTCGGTAATTTTACCGATTCTGTAATTTTACCGAATCATGAAATTCTCCCCCTACATCTCAAAAGCCAACATACCGGTCGGTAACGTCGGCCGTTACCGACCGGTATTTGGCTTCCTACATGAGGCTCTTTGATGTGTTTCCCTCTTAGAAAAGTGCAGGTAAATCTGTGCTGTCTGCTGATTGGAGAAGGTGCCACCAGGCTGTTAGCCAATGAGGTGGCCCCCTCCAGCCTCCAACCAAAGATTGCCTTCAATGTGGTTATATACGATGCAGAACCATGATTACCAGTGAGTACATTTCTCCTACTGCTGCTTAATACTGCATAGAATGAGGCGATGGTAAATCCCACAGCAGGGTGGAGAGACAGAGTTGTAATTTTACTCCAGCAAAAGGCTGGGGTAATTCCACTTATGTCGAAAGGGAAATCGATTTCTCTGAAGCCGGATACGAGTGTAGGCAAAGGAGCGCTCCAAGGGAAAAATGTTTTTCCCTCGGAGGAAATGAAATAAAACAAATGTGCATTTGCACAAGGGCTCCCTTCCAAGAGAGCAGGACTGCGCACTACGTACAATTATGCAAGGGGAAAACTGGAACTTTGAAAAAAAACATGACTCATTCAGGAGTATAACGCCTGGAAAGCTGCACCGGGTGCAGAGTCCAGCCATACTACTGCGGTGTTTTGCGAACAGGGGAAATTCGTTAATCAGCCCCCGAGGTACAGTTCTTGCACAAGTGCGGATCTGAACTTCCCTTTGTGCATCAGGCATCCAGTGCAGAGGCAGCATTATTCAGACCACACCTCGATGAAGCAACTGGACCCCAAATCTTGTCTGCACCCAGTGCTTAATTTGTAAAAGAATAAGTTTCACTCAGATCAAATAGGAGTTCTGGGGTGCAGAATGCCAAGGCTGCACAGTATTCATTCCACCTCAAGCCTCCTTCGTGCACCACCAGACACTGCCTGCCTCTTTGTCTCACTCTGGCAGGTTCTTTTTCATCCCAGACTTTTCTCTTTCTCACTATTTTTCTCACCCTCCTTCTCCACTCTTTTGGGTTTTTCTCTCTTTCTCTCTGGGTCAAAGTCTGATGAGGAAAAGTAAGTGCCACCCTCCAAAAACGAGTGTCAGTAGGCCCCCCCCCCCCCGCTACCACCAGATCAAATGTAAAGGCTGCAGCACCACATTACACCAGTGCCCACCCATGTGCCACTCGTCTCTGCAGCACTACTGCCTAGCCCGTGTGCCACTTGTCTCTGCAGCACCAGTGCCCAGCCCGTGTGCCACTCGTCTCTGCAGCACCAATGACCAGCCCGTGTGCTACTCGTCTCTGCAGCACTAGTGCCCAGCCCGTGTGCCACTCGTCTCTGCAGCACCAGTGCCCACCCCGTGTGCCACTTGTCTCTACAGAACCAATGCCCAGCACGTGTGCCACCTGTCTCTGCAGCACCAGTGCCCAGACTATGTGCCACTTGTCAATGCAGCACCAGTGCCCAGCCCGTGTGCCACTTGTCTCTGCAGCACCAGTGCCCAGCCCGTGTGCCACTCGTCTCTGCAGCATCAGTGCCCAGCCTGTGTGCCACTCGTCTCTACAGCACCAGTGCCCAGCCGGTGTGCCACTCGTCTCTGCAGCACCAGTGCCCAGCCATGTGCCAATTGTCTCTGCAGCACCAATGCCCAGCCCATGTGCCACTCATCTCTGGAGCACCAGTGCCCATCCCATGTGCCACTCGTCTCTGCAGCACCAGTGCCCAGCCCATGTGCCACTCGTCTCTGCAGCACCAGTGCCCAGCCATGTGCCACTCATCTCTGCAGCACCAATGCCCAGCCCATGTGCCACTCATCTCTGGAGCACCAGTGCCCATCCCATGTGCCACTTGTCTCTGCAGCACCAGTGCCCAGCCCGTGTGCCACTCGTCTCTGCAGCATCAGTGCCCAGCCCATGTGCCACTCGTCTCTACAGCACCAGTGCCCAGCCCGTGTGCCACTCGTCTCTGCAGCACCAGTGCCCAGCCATGTGCCACTCGTCTCTGCAGCACCAGTGCCCACCCCATGTGCCACTCATCTCTGGAGCACCAGTGCCCACCCCATGTGCCACTTGTCTCTGCAGCACCAGTGCCCAGCCAGGACCGGATCCGTGGCAGTGTTTCAGGATATCCACATGGACAAAGTCAAAGGTTTTATGGGATTTAATAGAAAAACATATTTATAGAACATTGTTTGTTGTTTGCTCCGGCGCTAGTTGAGAAGGTCAAAAAGGAAAAAATTAAATGATGATAACTCATTGTTATCCTTTTATGTTTCCATTGTAGCTCCGCTGGGGCGAGCGGGGCTCTCACAGAGGAGTGGGAGGAGGAGTGGTTCGCACTCTCTTAAGTGCACATGACGGTTTAGCCGGCCGTCGCGCGCCGTCCAAACATTCATGCACACTTTGCATGTGCCCAACCAGGCTGCTTTACAACCTGGGGGGAGAACATGCCCCGGCTCCCAGTCCCCATCTAAGCATCGAACCATGGCACTCAGACCAATCACAACGCTGCATTGCAGGTTTGTCATTGGCTTAGCGGAGCTTGGGTGCTTCCTGTTCCTGTTTCCTGCCCTGGAAGCAGGAAAAGAGGACTAGAGGCAGTGGCGGCAGCATACAGGTGTTTACTTCATTTCTTTTCATTCAGCCCCACCATCTACCAAATGGCAGTGGTACGGAAAGACTCATTCGCAGCTGCTCTCAGCAGAAGGCCTGCTTGGATATCTAAAGGAGCCATGTCTCCTCTGCCTCACTTCAGTGACCAGCTTTCCTCCTCCCAGCTTCAGGAATGTCAGCAATACACCAGCACTGTCTGGGAAACAACGTCACGTCCGCCCTGTGCACATGACAATCCATACGCTTCCAAAATGGAACCCGCAGGACTCCAGTACTCTAGCTAACTTATGCACACCAGGCATGTACCGCGCAGGCCACATACACACATGCAATACATACACTTGGGATGTTAGTGTTAGGATCTCTGTTAGTGCATAGAAGCGGAGCCTTACACAAGTGGGCGAGTAGCCCTTCACTCCAGTAACACAGGTAAAAAGGTCTGAACACATCTAATTTTTCACAAACCACAATACGCTACCACCAAAGCTGAGCATGCTAAACCCACAACAGGAACAGTTTCAATGTCAGACAACCGGGGGCGCGCGCCCCTCCAGCTCACATGGCCAAGTCCAAGACCTCCCTCATGTCAAGGGACCGGTCTAGGCCTTCCACACACACTCGATTAGCATGACGCTGAGGCCTAACTCAAAGACCAGGATACCAGTAGGGTGACCAACCGTCTGTAAATTTCACGGACAGTCCGTAATTTCGGCCGTCTGTCCGTTGTCCGTGAAGGATTCTTTAACGGACGTCATTTGTCCGTAATTTTAACCGGGCACCGGTGGCACCACCCTAAAGACGGCACAGCTTCCACCCACCTCCCTGCTTGACTCCGATGCTGATGAGGTCGGTGTAACAGACTCCGATGCTGCTGAGGTCGGGTGTAACAGACTCCGATGCTGCTGAGGTCGGGTGTAACAGACTCCGAGGCTGCTGAGGTCGGGTGTAACAGACTCCGATGCTGCTGAGGTCGGGTGTAACAGACTCCGAGGCTGCTGAGGTCGGGTGTAACAGACTCCGATGCTGCTGAGGTCGGGTGTAACAGACTCCGATGCAGTACCAAAGCTCAGATACCCGGCAGCTTTGGAGAGGCACAGCGGGATGGCAACCCTCACACCTTCAGCCCTTGATGAGCTGTTAAGAGGTGCTTGAAGGTGACTGAGAGGGAGGGGCTGCAGCTTCAGGAGCAGGGACATCTATTCAGATGCAAACAGCCCTGAATGCCTCATGTCTCTGCAATTTAGAGGGGCCTCACACATTCCCTTTCTGCCCAGGGCCCCAAAAATCGTAGAACCGGCCCTGATTACACCGAGGCAGCACGTGGTTCTCTTCACAGAGTTTAATTACTGTTACTAAATTGTAAGCAAACCTCGGTTCTTCAAACATGCAGTCTATAATGTAATAAAATAAAGAAATGGCACAATCGCACCCACACTGATTAACACAGTATGGAGGACAATCAGTTAAATCAGTTCTCTTGGAGTATCTCCTTTAAGTACTGTACATCACAGTGGGGGATGGCAAAACTAACATTTTAGAAAGAGAGCCTGTCGTCTCGCTGTCTTGTCCAGGAGGGGGTGAGGAGCCCTACCCCACCCTGGAAGAGACCAAGATGATACTAGAATACTGCATGCCCACCCCTGTGCCCACCCTGGTGGATCCTGTTTCCCCTCCTGTGATGGCTCCTGCCCCCCCCCAGTGATGGCTCCTGTCCCCCCATGTGGTGGCTCCTGCCCCCCCTCCGCCTGTGATGGCTCCTGTCCCCCCACCCCCCCCCCCGTGGTGGATCCTGTCTCCGCCCAGGGTGGCTTCTGTCCCAGTCCTGGAATGGCTCCTGCAGCGAGGGTGAAGTTCTTGATGGGCCTCTTCTCAAAAAGGCTCAGCTCTAAATTAATATGAAAAGGAGAGCAAGTGAGTAAGTGAAGGGATGGGTGGATGGCTGGATGAATTAGTGAAAGGGTGAATGGATGAATGAAAGATTGAATAGATGGATAATGAGAGAGGATGGATTGTTTGATGAGTGAGTGGAAGGATGAATGAGACAAAAGGTAAATAGCTGGATGTATGGGTCGAAGGGTAGCTGGATGGGTAAAAGGGTAGCTGGATGGGTAAAAGGGTGGATGGATGAGTGAAAAAGTGGATAATGAGTGAGTGGGTGGATGGATGAGTGAAATGTTGGATGGATTGATGAATTGATAAGTGCAAGGGTGAATGGATGGACGGATGAGTGAAAGGGTGGATGCAAGGATGGATGAGTGAGTGAAAGGGAGGGTAGGTGACAAAAGGATGAATAGATGAGTGAAGGAGTGAAAGGATAAATGGATGAGAGAGAGGATGGATGAGTGATAGGGTCAATGGATGGATTCATGAGTGGATGAGTAGATGGATGGGTGGATGGATGGATGGAAGGAAGGATGGCTAAGTGAAAGGGTCGATGAAGAGAGAAAGCGAGGATGGATGGATGACTGAAAGGGTGGATGGGTGGAAGGATGAGTGACTGGGTGGATGGATAAGTAAGTGAAAGGATGGCTGTATGGGTGAAAGGGTAAATGGCTGGATGGATGAGTGAATGGATGGATGGGTAGAAGAGTGGATGGAGGAGTGTACAGATGGATAGGGTGAAAGGGTGGATGGATGGATAATGGATGGATGAGTGAAAGGATGGATGAAGGGATGGATGAGTGAAATGATAGATGGAAGGATACATGATGGATAGGTTTGCAAATGGTTGAATATGTTTGGATATGGCTGGGTTTACTTATATACTATTGCGCGACCGCCTCTGATGTGTCTGTAAAATTTACCTATTGTCCTGAAGTTTTGTCCTGAAATTTGACCTCCTGTCCTGAATTTGTGTCCTGAATTTTTACCCTTTGTCCTGAATTTTTACACTCACCGTCCTGAATTTGCACCAATGCCAGTTGGTCACCCTAGATATCAGAGGCTCGCAGGTGGGCACTCAGTGCAGGGGCGCACGACTGAGCAACATGCAAGGTACATTCCCGTCCCAGCAGTGGGTTTGTTGTCTGGCTCATGATTCAAGAGCCTTGTCTTGTGTTTACTCACCGGGGAGCATTTAGGTCTCACTCACAGTGTTTGGATAAATGATGTATCCTTCCACTATTGGTGTCAGTGCCTGAGGGGCACTATTTGATCTGACTCTCTCACCCTGCTCCTCCTTTCCCCTCTTTTTCAACCACTCTGCCCTGAACTTTGACCCTCCCCCCTCGCTAATTTATTGCCACCCACTGCGCTATCATAGGGAGGCCATTTTAGATTTATTATATTTTATTCTAATATTTTTGACCAAGCTCTATTTCTATTAGATTGTTGTTCAACAGAATAGTTTTTTGATTGTATGGGTGTCCTAGAATGGGGTTCTATTATTTTGGGAACAATTTACACGTCACTGGCTATTCTGAACAAATAACCTTCTGGTCCAACTTTGGGCACCACAGCTGTAGCCGAATTCTTGTTTCTTGGTAGCCACCGGGGCTCTGTTTCCCGGTAAAGAGAAGGCTGGTACTTTTGTAAGGTAAGTAAAAGCAGCTGCCTTCGGGCACTAGAACCAGGAGGGGCCAGGCCACACGACAAGGCGTAACCAATGGTATTTGCTTTGGCAACAGCAAGCTCACAGAAGGCCAAATGCTTCTATTTTTGTTTATTTTTTGCAGTTTGTCTATAGCGCACTGAAGGTGTTGGAGCGCTTTACATGAGCACCAGTTACATTACACAAGGACACGGACATTGTTGGTATGTACGGGGAGATTAAGGGATTTGCCCAGAATCACAGGATGCTGATCTGACGCCGAGACTCGAACCTGGATCCCCAGCTCCATAGTCGGCAGCTCTGGCCGTTACGCCACGTCCGCACCAAAATCCCAGACACTTGCTCGTTATTGAAAAAGTTCCGCTGCATTTTTCGTAGCGCAGTAGCAGCGAAGGGACAAAGGACCGGAAGAAACCAGTTAACTGAGTTAACAAATCAAGAGAGAGATACGACGGGTTTAAGATGCCAGCGGGAGCCTCTTCGCAGGAGCGCCGAGTGCCCAGGGCTGCTGGGAGATCATTATCACGCGGGCACCAGCTCAAGTGATGTTTGTGTGTCGGCTCGAGCGGCGGCGGTGCGGGGTTTTAATGTCACATATTTTAAGTGTAGTTAAAAACATAGCTACTTGGTTTTCTCTAAGTGGATTAAGCTGATTGCACATAACACTCGGAGTAAGTCTGCCAACTCTGCCCAGCCTCCTGGTGCCAAGACTCGCCGCACCCGGTCACCAGGCGTCTTCTAGTGACAGCGGTGTTACTGGGGGAGCAGTGCCACCCAGCGGTAGGTTGGAGTATTTACTTGAACTGTGACAAAGGCGGCGCAGATAGCGCACCACCTCCGGAAGTGAGCTGCTACTGCAGGCTTAACAGGCCTTACATAGGGTTGGGACTACTGTTACCGCCACAGTCCTTACCGCTGTATTTTACCACTCTCTTCGTAATCGAACCCTTTTTCGGCCTGGAAGTAGCTGAAAAAGTCAATGAATATTAAAATGTATAAATGACAGACATGTGGGGAATAACTTGCCCATAATATATTGGGGCTGAGTAGATTTTGTTTGTTCTTTTTTTTTTTTTTTTTTTTATATACCGCAAACTCGACCTTAAGTTATCAGAGCGCTTTACATGAGTACCAGTTGCATGACAGGCGGGCACATTCATTCTGCTAGGCACAGGGCGATTAAGTGATTGGCCCAGAATCACAGGATGTTGATGTCCCTGCTGAGACTCAAACCCCGATTCCCCATTTCCGAGGTCGACTGCTTTCGCCTTTAGGCCACATCCTCTAGATCACAATGGGTAACTGTTCTCACTTCACAAGCCCGGCCTGTCTGGCGAACATACTCAGTCTTCTCAGCCCACCAGCATCCAGACCACCATCAGACAAAAGGCAAAATGGGCAAGAAAAACGAAGGCAGGTGAAACCTCGACCTCGGTCAAGGCCAACACTCTCCCCAGCAGCTCCGCCTTCCACGCCGCATAGCCTGAGACCAGAGTGCTTCCCCGGAGTAGGGTTCACGCCGCGGCCCCCTCCCGCGCTGAGGACAGCAGAAGTGCTCCCTCCCCAGACCGCTGCTGCGTGCTCCTTCTGCCCCTGCTGTAACTTATTTTAAATCTATTTTCCGCCGCTGCCTTCATTTATTTATTTTAATTTCACTTCATTCTTGACTCTGCCGGTTTCCCACCGCTGCGGCCCCTCCCCAACTCTGCCCCGCTCCCACCTCCCCACCTCTAGTCCCGCCCCCCCTCCCCTACTTATGGCGGCCGCTACACGGTCAAGCAGCGGGCGCGCTGCTGGTAGGCCTGTCTGTGCCCATTCGAGACCCGACTGCAACCAGCGCCAGGAACCCTGGAACTCCGCACCGCCAACACTACTACCCAACACCACTCCATGCACTCAACCCAGGTCGCAACAACAACTGCAAGCTAGCCTGGCCGGCTGACACCCATGGACCCTTCAGCTGCCACCGCTGCCGTCAAACCTACAGCGCCGCCAGGAACACGGACCCAGCACAACCCGACCACAAGAACACAACCAAACCGAAGACCCTGCAATGCATCCTCCTCAACGTCCGATCCCTCCACAAGCACGCCACAGAAATCTGGGACCTCATCGACAGCACCAGCCCGGATGTAGCGTTCTTTTCCGAAACCTGGACCAACACCACCTCGGGACCGGACATCGCCATCGCCATTCCCCAAGGGTACAAGATCTCCAGAAAGGACTGCCACACCCGCCGGGAGGGGGAATCTCCATCGTCCACAAATCCACCCTCCGCCTCAGCACACTCCCGTCGAGCCCACAGACATAATGAATCATCTACACTTCAAGATACAGACCAACCCCACCACCACCCTCCGAGGAACCCTCATCTACCGACCCCCTGGACCAAGCGGACTGTTCACCAACCCCATCACAGACATCATCTCCCCGCATGCCATCACATCCACTAACTACACCCTGCTGGGAGACCTCAACTTCCACATCGACAACCAACTGGACCCCAACACCACATCCCTCCTAGACAACATCCACAACATTGGACTCCGCCAAATCGTGACCGAACCCACTAGGTTTTCTCCAGGACGGGCTTCAGCCCCTCAAAGGCCGTCGAGTGCACCACATCCACCACGGGGAATATGGAGTAACTGTCCATCATGACAACTGTGTGCCTCCCGTCGGGGAAGCTCCCAAAGTCCATGCTGATGTTGGCCCAGGGCTTGGTGCTGGGTGCCTCTGTGATTATTGGGAGAGTTGGCGGTTCCGCTCTGGTTATCAGGCATGCATGGCGACCCCTTACTTTGTCTTCCACCATCCGATCAACACCGGGGAACCATACCTTGGATCTGATGTGGGCCTTGGTCTTCTCAATCCCTTGGTGTCCTTGATGGGCAAGGTCCACCCTTCTTCTCCAGAGCTCGGAGGCTATTACCAGATGTGCCCCAGCAGTATCACTCCCTCGCACCCTTCACTCAGCTCCTCTCGACATCTCCATAGTCCGAGCCTCGCCTCCCGATCCTTGTCTGTCAAACTGCATGATCCTCAAAGGGAAGTTTTCCATTGGTGGTTTATTTATTTATTTTTCACATTTATAAAGCGCACTGTTACCCGGAGGTGTCCTGGCGCTGATTGTCAATAGTGTGTATGGGCAGAGGGATTAATGTGTGAAGAGCCATGTCTTCAACGCTCTCCTAAAGGAAAGGAGGTCCGGCAATTGTCTAAGGTTCAGCGGCAGTGCGTTCCAAGCCTTTGCTGCACCTAGGGAAAAGCTCCTGCCTCCCCAACGAGATTTCCTGACTCTGGGGACAGCTACCAGACCCTGATCAGCTGACCTCAGCAATCTTGTCGGTCTATGCCATTGGAAAAGTCGGGTCATGCAGTGGGGCCCTAGGCCGTACAGAGCCTTAAAAGTTACACATAGTGATTTGAAAATAATTCTTTTACGAACTGGTAGCCAGTGTAGCTTCACCAGGTCCCATGACACCGAGGCAAATTTAGGTGTGCCTGTGATCAGGCGGGCTGCAGCATTCTGCAGAATTTGGAGTTTATTGAGGAGCCCCTGTTGGGCATTCAGCAATAGGCTGTTACAGTAGTCCAGTCGGGACAACACCAATCCTATAACCACTGTCTTCTTGTGCTCGTCGGCAAGAAACGGCAGAACTTTCCGGATGGTTTTTAGGACAAAGTGGGTTGCTGAAGTAAGTGCATTAATTTGAGGCCTGAAGGACAGTGAGTTGTCCATCATTACACCCAAGTTTTTAACCTTCGAGACTGGAGATGGGGGGGGGTGCCCATTTCCTCTGGCCACCAGCGTGGGGACCAGAAATTGTCTCTGGACCCGAACAGCAGCACTTCAGTTTTGGCTGAATTTAACTTGAGACAGTTTTCTGCCATCCAGTTACTGACTTCCCGCATGCAGCCTCTGAACCTTTCTGCAGTGCTGTCAGTTTCCCCCGGTAGCAGTGACACCACTATCTGAGTGTCATCTGCGTACGATGTTAAGTTGAAGCCAAAGGATCTAATAATTGGTGCCAGGATGGAGACGTACACATTAAAAAGAGTAGGACTCAAGGGGGACCCCTGAGGGATTCTGCAGGGGAACACAAAAGGGTCTGATTCAAAGTCCCCCAGTGCCACCTTCTGCGTCCTGCTGGAAAGGAAGGCATGCAGGATTTTAAGCGCCTTTCCTTGAATCCCGCTGGCCCTTAGCCGGTCCACTAGTATCTTATGGTGGACCGTATCAAAGGCCGCGGACAGATCCAGCAAGATCAGGGCGGCTCTGCCCCCTGCATCCATCACTGTTCTCACGTCTTCTGCTGATTTGATCAGTGCAGATTCGGTACTGTGCCCCGCCCGGAATCCATGCTGAGATGGATCCAGGCTCTGGCTGGCTCCCAGGAAGGCGCTCAGCTGTGTGTTTAAGATGCCCTCCATGACTTTCGCCGGAAGGGGCAGCCTGGCAATTGGCCGAAAATTATTCAGGTCCTTCACATCTAGATTAGGTTTCTTCAGCAGGGGTAGAATGGAGGTTTGTTTCCAACGCAAGGGAAACTCCCCGTTATCCAGCATAGCATTGAACACTGGGGTGAGTCCTGCGGCCATGGCCAAGGGGGCTAGTTTGGCCACACTGGCCGGACATGGGTCATTAGGGGAGCCAGATTTTATCCGTTGTAGTCGGTTCTCCACATCCTTCTCCCTAATGGGGGAGAAGTTAAGCAGCAACGCTTTGTTACTGTCTGCCTTTATGTTGGTTTCTGGAGCGGCGAACTTGGCTTCAATGTCAAGCGGGAGGAAAATGTTTTCTACCTTTACCTGGAAGAATTTCGCCAGATCTTCGCTTAATTTGCGACTTGGTCGTATCTCTGCTGGTTTGGGGGCAGCCAGGGACGATACTGTGCGAAATAGTTCCTTGGAGGAATTACTTGCATCCTTGATGCGTTTCGTATAAAACGCCTGTTTGGCCTCTTGGATCGCGTGTTTGTACCTTTTCAACTCTGCGTTGAGAGGCTTTTTATCCTCCTCTTTGTAGTTTTTTCTCCAGATTCTTTCCAGCTTTTTGCAAAGCATTTTATGATCCCTGATTTGTTCAGAGAACCAGGCGGCAGAGGGGCTAGAGCGTGTGGAATGATACGCTTTATGAGGGGCTAAGTTGAGGCAGCCTGCCTCCAGCCAGTTCGTGTATGTAGTGGCTGCGTCTTCCACACTGACTGGAGGGGGCCTCATGGAGGTTCTTAGCAAGCTCTCTAGAGCCTCCCCTTCTATATTTTTCCACTTCCTAATCGTTCTGGGTGGGTTCTTGACCTTAATTGGTCTGGGAGGCAGGGCTAGGCTAATTTCAAAATGAACTGCCGCGTGATCAGACCAAGAGACCGGACGAACTGTAGTGACTTCTAGATTGGGATGGTTGGAAAAGATCCCATCTAGAATATGTCCTGCTCTATGGGTCGAGCCATTGACCCTTTGGTTTAGTTCAACCCCATGCATCAGTTCTATGAGATCCCGCGTATCCGGGTCCGAATCACACTCCAGATGAAAGTTGAAATCTCCCAGCACTGTAAACGTATTAGCGCAGAGCGCTTCTTCAAGCAGGCCACTGAGTGCTGGGAGGAACGGGGCATACGCAATAGGCACCCACTCTTCACCTTGGTCTTGCTGTAGCAGTACCGCTCCCAGCCCCTCCGGACTTGACCGGTTGGATTTTGGACCTATTGAGTGTTTTTATATGCTGGCATCATTTGTGATTTTTGATAGTCATTGTGAAATGTATTCACCTTAGGTCCTTTTTGCTTTAAAATATTGTGTCCTTAAACTATTGTGATGTACAAAAAATGTTTTTTAGTATTTGTTGAAGGTGAGTATATGATTGGTTGTTTGGCTGCTGGAATGAATGAGAATAAGTTCGAACATTGAGTGGGAATTTAATTAGGAAATATGTGTAATGTATGATTGGTAGTATGAGAGAGTTGTTCATTAGTGAAGTATGGGAGCTATTTGACATAAAAATGATTACAATGATTTCTGAATAGTCCATTAATTGATTTTGTGGTTCAAATAAACATTGATAGATTCATTAACTGAGAGAAAAAAAGTCTAATGGTCACTTTGTTTTGTTTCGTAGTGACCTGTTTAAAATAAAATAAAAAGAGTGATCAGTATTGGTATTCTGTTGTTTGTCTCTTTCATACTGGGCATACCTGGTTTCCACAGCCATCAGTGCGCGGCTGGCATACGCAATAGGCACCCACTCTTCACCTTGGTCTTGCTGTAGCAGTACCGCTCCCAGCCCCACCGGACTGGCATCGACCACGAGCTCCGTCAGCTGCCCTGGCTTGAAATAGGCCAATGTTGCCCCCTGTAATAGCACTCCTTTGATGTCTGTGAACGCTTTCGCCTCCGCGCTGGACCATCGCCATCTGACATCCTTCTTCATGAGAGCTCTGAGTGGCTCTGAAAGTGTGGATGGATGGGGTATGAATCTGCCACAGTAATTTGCAATTCCTAGAAAACTCCTCACCTCTGATTGGTTTTGGGGCGTCGCCACAGCACGGATGGCCTCCACCTTGGCCGGGTCCACTTGCTATCCCTGAGCAGAGAACTGGTACCCGAAGAACTCCACTTCGTTCGTGTAGAACTCGCATTTTCTTTTGTGGAGAGTCAAATCCTGCTCCACAAGCCTTTGCATTGTCACTCTGAGTCTTAAGTGGTGTTCCTTGAGTGAATTGGAGAAAATGAGGGCATCGTCACTGACGTTGATAACGCCAACCAGGCCAGATAGCGCTTCCCTAATGGCATCCTGAAAAACCTCTGCGGCCGACGATACACCGAAACTGAGGAGCTTGAATCTTCGGAGCCCAACCTGGGTTGAGAATGTGGTTATGTAGCGACTTTTCTCCTCCAGAACCAGTTGGTGAAAGCCAGAATTTAAGTCCACTTTGGAGAACCACTTAGCGCCGTTAATGTCCGCTACTATCTCGTCGACGGTGGGCGTGATATGCTGCTCTCTCTTGATGGCCTTGTTGGGCAACCTCATATCCACACAGAGGCGAATTGCCCCCGGTTGTTTGGGCTTGGGGGCAATCACCAGTGGAGATACCCACGGGATTGGCCCTGACACTTTCTTGATCACCCCATCTCTTTGCAGGCGATCCAAGTCTGCCTCCACTAAGGGCCTCAGATGGAACGGAACTCTGCGATGTCTCAGGGCTACCGGCTTTATCGTGTTATCTATGTGGAGTTTGACCTCAACACCTTTCAGACAGCCCATTCCTCTGAACAGTTCTGGTAATTCGACCATTACCGACTCTGCGTGGGATTGATGAACTTGCCTCGCAAACATCACCAACCCCAGATCTTCTGCGAAGTGGCATCCCAGAAGCGAACCCACCCTGTCTCGCGTTACATAGTATCGAGTGGTTGCCGATCTTTCTCCATGCTTGACCTTCACCTCGATCACACCCAGAAGTGGAATAGGAACATCCCCCCGCCGTAGGTGAAGATATTGGCTTTCGTCTTGAGGAGCAACGGTTTTGGCACAAGTCGCTCATATTGAGTGGAGTCAAGAATATTGACGGAGGCCTCTGTGTCGATGAGTGCCTTGATGCTGTTACCTCCCACCCACAACTGACACATTGGTGGTGGTCTTTTCTTGGTGTTGGTCCTTCCGGTATGCGAGATTACAAACACGTCATCTTCCTCGTCATCTTCCGTGACGTTCATTCTTCGGCACATGCTCTCCACCTACTCTGCTTCCTGAGCTGTGCACACTATTTGCCTTTGCTTCCTTTGTTTGCCTCCGCCTGCCGCCGTCCTGGCTGTACCCATGCAGACCTTTGCAAAGTGTCCGAATTTGTTGCATTTCAAACGTTGTTTGACTTGTGGCGGGCACCACCTCTGTGCATGGCTCTCCAGTCCGCAATTTCCACATCCTTTCTTTCCACGTGTTTCTGCTGGAGCAGGGTTTTCTGTTGAAAATTTATCGAGTTTTAAGCTCCGGTTTTGTCTATAAGTCATAACTAAAATCATTAATCTATAATCGATAATTATTGATTTTGTAAGAAACTTTGACTAACCAATATTATTAACAAGAGAAAACTACACGTGCATATATGTTGCTTAATAATATGTGCAGTTATTTTAATACAAGTGTGCTATTTGTTTTGTGTTGATGCTTTAAAATAATAATGTGTGCTAATGCTTATTTATGTCGCAGATGGCTAGTTAATTACATACACATAAGGGTATTAGTGGGAATTAACACTGTTTAATCATTGCGATGATGTAGTAATGTTGTTTGTGCTTCTTTCAATTAAGATGGTACGTTTTGGCCTAAAACAAGATGGCTGCCGTTTACAGCCTGCACTCGAGTGATTGAATTTTGACGAAAAGGCCTTGCTGAACATGGTTGAAAGTCACCTGACCATGGCCTCTGCTGGAGTTTTGAAAGTTTCCGTGATGACAGCGACTCCAGGCAAGCTTCCAATTGTCCTTGGAGGAGAAGAAAGCCACAATGAACTTTGTGATTACAGCGGTGGCTTCGCTATGGTTCCGAGGAAATATATTCATGAAAGTATCTTTTGCAAAACTCGAGTTTCCTTCTTCCGTCTTTTTATTTTTGTGTTTTTCCTGAGCGGAGGTTCTTACAAATGTTGCGATGCAACATCCTTTCCTGCTCGTTTCGCTTGGTGACTCAATGAACATTTAGAATTTTTATGTTGCTTTATTTTGCAAGTTCCATTATAAATATTGTTAGACTAGAGAGGGTCTGAGGCCACTTCTTCCCAAACCTGCGTTGGTGAGGATCGATGCTGTGAGGACGGCGACTCGGGAGACTTTACTGAGAGACCTGTCCTGACCCATTTATGACATTTAGCTAGAATAGGTAACTATGAGAATAATGATTTTGCTATTGATTGACTTTCATTTGAATTAATTTTAGATAAAATACCATTATTTGAATTACAGTGTCGGTGGTTATTTCTTGTCGTTTATTGAATACTCTAATGTGATTATCATGACTCAGGACAATAACAATTTGGTCGCATTGACCTTACTGTAGATACAGGGTGATTTAGGAGTTTTCCCTCTCATGTTCAGCGCTAATAGAGTAATTGAGCGTGTGTTAGTGAAATGGGCCCAAGTGTGTGATGAGTGCATGTGCGTGTATCTGTGAAATTACTCTATCCGTGGAAGTAGGGAGAATTTGTATGCCCTGATCTGCACAAATTTCCTGGTAGCAGAGTAATGTTTTTGATTATTGTCTTGATCTGATTAGATTGCTTGTACATTGGCTTTTGATTCATTGATTATTGATTGATGTTGGTATATGTACTAATACTATATGTTGAGGTCATCGTATTGAGTTTTATGTAGTGCTTCTGGAACTTGGGAGCTGGTGGCAGTTCCGTAGGAGGGCAGAGGGAAGTGTATGCTGCTCTCGGGAAAGACGGGATTGTTGGTCCTGTATGTATGCAGGAAAAACGTGTGACAATTGAAGTTGCGCGTCACATTGTCTGGGTTCGGAATTAGTGACATTGTTGTGTGTTACTATTAGGGACATATTTCCGGTATAAAAGGGGTGCGTATGGTAGCGAAGGATATCTGTGAAACTCTGGTCTTAAGTCCCAGGGATCCGTAAGGTTTGCCGTTAAAGCTTACCGCTGGAGAAGTAATAGGTATTCTCTGAGCTTGTTTGAAGGACTGGGCAGAGGTAAAACACTGCTTGGTTAACGTGTGTTATAATTCTGCAGTGGGACAGACTGTATGCTGTTCTCGGAAAAAGCAGGATTCTGTGTGTATGTGCTACATTTTCTTGTATGAAAGTGCCTGAATGTATGAGCATTTAGTTGATTGTAAGACTCTTTGGAGCAGTCCTAGAGGAAACAGTTAATGAATGCATGTTAGAAGGGCAGAGTAGAGGGATGTGCTACTGTGTCAACGAGAGTAATTATTCCGTAGTGGAGCAGAGGTAAGCGCTGTTCTAGAGGGAAGCGGGATTCTTGTGAGAATTTTCTTTACTATTCTGTGGTTAGCGAAACAGACAATGGAGATGTTTATATGTTGTAACTAATAGATTTTGTAGAATCTGAAACGAAGTCTACTGAGAAGGCTTTGTAAAGGAGGGGTAGACGAGTGACAGGAGACAGGAGCAGGAGCGACTGCAGCGATTACTGACGTCATACAGACCACGCTCTGATTGGGTAGTGGATCAGAACAGTGCTCGCGCTGAGATTGGTGTGTTGGTGTAAGCCGCGCAGGGATTGGAAGGAGTACAGAGTGACGTAGACGCTCCAGGATTGGTGCGTTGGTGTAAGTCGCGCTGTTATTGGACGAAATATCGTACCGTACAGTTGTGTTACGGAAAGGATTAGAAAGTTTTGGTAAACGCTAAAATGTATTACCAAGAGGAGAAAAAGAAGAAATCCTTGTTCGGTAAAATAAAAAGATGGTTCGACAAGGATAAAGACATTAAAACAAGAGAAGGTGAATTGTTACCTCCAACGAAAACGCCTGCATCCTTCATGGTTGCGAAATATGGGTATCATACCTGCATATGGTTAGACAATTGGGTTAAGTACACTAGAGAAGATGGTGTTTTAGCATTCCCGGAACATGGTTCATTTAATATGGCCGTGTTGAGAAATTTACGGGAGAAGATGTTGTGTCTTGACCCAAGACCAAGGCCGACACAGTTTGAGGCGTTGGTGGAATGGGAAGATGAAGTACATGAGGGAGAAAAACAGAGGTCTGGAGGCAACTATAGGTATATGTTTGGGAGGACATATGATCGTGAAACTCATCATGATCGAATGAGGAGATGGCGAGATGCTAGTATGACAGAAGGATTATATCCTATAAGGGCAATTGAAGAGAAGGAAGAAAGAAAGGAAACAAGAAGGGTACCTGAAGCAGTAATGAAAAGGTATGGAGCTAATGATTATGAGGATGAGGTCTTGGACGACATGATTTACAAGAGACCACCTCCATATAGACCAGAACCAGAAGAGAGCACACCAGTTGCTACTCCAATAAGAGATACTTTGGGTATCATTAAGACAGAAGTTGTGGCACCAGATTTTAAAAGTGGTAGCTCTTTCAGAGAAAGAGAGAGAGAGAATCGATGTGGTGACGAGAATACGAGAGAATTAGCCAGAACTACATCTGAGCTGACTGAAAAGATTAGAGAGTTGACGAAGAATTTGAAAGCTGTTACGGTGCCTGTAACCATAGGTCTGGTTATTCCTCAGTACAAAATGACACCAGAAATAATTGAAGGAATAGCTCCTATAATTGAGAAAATGATTCAGCAAGGAGTTTTGAGAGAATTACTGAGTAGTCTGTGTAATTCACCGATAATGGGGCTAAAGAAGCCTAATGGGAAGTTCAGGATTGTACAAGATTTGAGAAAGGTTAACAAAATTGTGGTGGCATGTTGTCCCATTGTGCCAAATCCGTCAGTGATTTTGTATCAGATTCCACATGATGCGGAGTGGTACACAGTGATTGATTTGTGTCATGCTTTCTTCTCGATACCATTGCATCATGACAGCCAGCCAATTTTTGCATTTAGGTTTGGCCAGCGTATTTTAGCATGGTGTCGATTTCCACAGGGGTACACAGAGAGTCCTTCGATATTCAATCAGTTATTGAAAAAATCATTGGAGAGTTTGATCATGCCTGAAAGTTCAGTACTAGTGCAGTATATTGATGACCTACTTGTGGCATCAAAGACACGTGAAGCTTGTGAAGTAGATACCATAGCTTTACTGAATCATCTGGCAGATGGAGGGTTAAAAGTATCTCCAGCCAAATTGCAATTTTGCAAGAAAGAAGTGCATTATCTTGGACACAATATTGAAAAGGGTCTGAGAAAGGTGACTGATGACAGGATCAAAATTATCAGAGGAATGAGAGCCCCAATGACCCAGAGAGAAGTGAGGATGTTTCTAGGGATGGTGGGTTATTGTCGTCAGTGGATTAGTAATTTTTCCCTGATAGCAAAGCCACTGATTAAATTGACTAAAAGTGAGGTGAAATACCCATTGGAACTAGATGGAGAACAAATGGCAGCATTTGAGGAGTTGAAGAGCAGAATGTGTGAAGCACCAGCTTTGGGAATGCCAGACTATGAAAAAGAGTTTGAGTTGTACTGCAGTGAGAGAAATGGATGTGCACTTTCAGTGTTAATCCAGAAGCATGGACAACTGAGAAGGCCTATTGCGTACTTCTCATCGACACTTGACCCCGTAGCGGTGGGTTTGCCAGGTTGTCTGAAAGCAGTAGCTGCTACATGCAGAAGCTTGGAACAGAGTGAGGGTATAATAATGGGATATCCTGTAAGGGTATTCGTACCTCATAATGTGGCAATTCTTTTGACAAGAAGCAGAACTGAATATATGTCACATAGTCGGCTGACTAAATATGAGAAAATCATTCTGGGAGCATCAAATGTGACCCTTGAGAGATGTGTGAATGTGAATCCAGCAACATTATTGCCTGATACTGAAAATGTGGGTGTAAAGGATGAAGTTGATCATAATTGTTTGGATGTGCTGGATTACTGTACAAAACCGAGACCAGACATAAGAGATCTTCCGTTGCCTGAGAGTGATCATGTGCTGTTTGTGGATGGATCATGTCTGAGGAATGATGATGGTGTGCTATGTGCAGCATATGCAGTGTGCAAAGTTTCAGGAGTTATGGAGGCTTCGTCATTGAAAGGAGTGAAGTCTGCTCAAGTTGCTGAATTGGTGGCATTGACGAAAGCTTGCAAAATTGGGAAAAATCTAAGAGTGACTGTGATGACTGATAGTCAGTACGGATTTGGAGTTGTGCATGATTTTGGCCAGCTTTGGCTACAGAGAGGTTTCTTGACGTCGAGTGGGACTCCAATAAAGAATGCTGAAGTGATTGGGAAATTGCTTGAGGCGATACAGCTGCCTAAAGAATTAGCAGTTGTGAAATGTGCTGCTCATGGACAAGGAGATGATTTTGTTACACTTGGTAATAGATTTGCCAATGACATAGCACGATATTGTGCTAAAAACAATCAATCGATCAATAAGGCACGAGAAAAGGAAATGTCTTTTTGTTCTGTGATGTTTACTAATGTCTTAGAAACGTGGGATGAAGTGAAACAGTTGCAGGATGAGGCAGGAAATGAAGAAAAGAAAGACTGGATCAAGGCAGGTTGTGCCCCAAGAGAGACAGATCATGTCTGGATCTATAGAGATGGTAGACCAGTCAAGCCCAACTCGATGCTGTCAACAATGGCAAGAATGTATCATGGCCAGGGACATTTGGGAAGGGATGCGATGATCAGGTCTTTTAAGCAGACTTGGTATAATGCAAAGTTCAGGTTGATTGCAGAAAGCATCTGTCAAAGATGTTTGATTTGCCAGCAATTTAACACTGGGAAAAAGACAGTGGTGAGTCTGGGAACGATAGGCAGAGAAGGAGGTCCTTTTACGAGAATGCAAATTGATTTCATTGAAATGCCCCAAGTGAACAGATTGAGGTATGTTCTAGTGGTGGTCTGTTTGTTCTCGAGATGGGTGGAGGCCTATCCGACTAGGAGAAATGATGGAATAACAGTGGCAAAGTTACTGTTAAGAGAATTGATTCCTAGGTACGGGTTTCCAGTAACGATTGAGTCTGATAGAGGTGGACACTTCTATAATGAGCTCATGAGTTTAATTTGTGAAGCATTGAGCATACAGCAGAAGCTACATTGTGCTTACAGACCAGAGGCTTCTGGTGTTGTTGAGCAGATGAACGGCACAATAAAGAACAGGATTGGTAAGATGTGTTTAGCCACTGGAATGAAATGGCCCGATGTCTTGCCTCTAGTGCTAATGACTATTAGATCTACTCCAGATAGGACTACTGGTTTGAGTCCACATGAGATCTTGATGGGACGTGCAATGCGACATGCATTTGTGCCTGTCAATAAGTTGATGACAATAACTGATGACATGATTTTGGATTACTGTAAAGGCCTGGCTGACGCAGTTCATTCTGTGTTTCACCAGGTTGGAGAAGACGCTACTACACTTGAGAAGAAGCATGCCCATGATCTGAGTCCAGGGGACTGGGTGAGGATTAAGGTGCACAGAAGAAGGAATTGCTTGGTTCCAAGGTGGGGAAGGCCAAGACAAGTTATTTTGACTACGACAACTGCAGTAAAGTGTGCCGGTGTGAAAAACTGGGTGCATGCGAGTCATACTCTGAGAGTTCCAAATCCAAAGGAAGGGACTGGTAAGGAGTATTTTGAAGAGTCAGATTCCAGTGATGATGCAGAGACTGAGCCAGTGGGAAGGAATCGGAATTCTGGAAGAGGTGAAGGAGAAAGAGAGTCAGGTGATTCTTTCTTTCCAGGAGAGGCTTCAAGAGAAACATTGAGAGTCTCAGAAGAGAGATCGGATTCTGTAAGAGTGCCTGAAGTTCCAACGAGTGGTGGAGTGAACAGAAAGAAAAGAGCAATTCCACAGTGACTACATCTGAATCAGATGAAGAAGTTGAGAATCCACTTGAGATTACACCTGAAGTAGCAGGGTCAGTAGAAGATAGAGAGGGACAGATTGCGGAAGACCCCCGAGGAGGTGTAGGGAACATTCCTGATAAGTTAGGTGAAGGGACAAGTAGACAGCAAGAAGATTGCGTGTCGGAGATCCGAGGAGGGACAGAATTAGGGAAATCTCAATCAGTGGTGGTAAAGACTGTGGAGCAAAAGAAAACTGTTGAAGAACAGGAGGCAATTGAGACAGAATCAGATGAAAGTGAGAATGAGAAATCAGATGGTCGAGTTCTGAGAAAGAGAACTTGGATTGGAGAAAGAAATAATAAAGAAGTAAGACCGAAAAAGGTTGTAAGAGGAGATCTTTGGCCTAACAAGATAAAGAGGTTGAGATATAGACTGACACTAGCAAATACATCGAAAGCTGAACAAGTGAACGAAGTGTCGAGTCAAAATCCAGCAAAAGGTGAAAAGCGAAAAGAGTCGAAGGAACCAGAAGAGATCAAAAGAATAAGAAAACCTAACCAGAAGTATAGGTCACCGGAATGGACGTACGTGGCACTGTCTGATGGTGAAGAGGCAGAAAGTCAGGGAAATCCAGAGGAGACCATACGTGAAGTGGTTGAGGAAGATACAGGTGAAATCCTGAAAGTTATCTTGACTGACATTGAAGAAAAGTCAGATACTGAGGATGTTGTTGGAGATCTAATACAATTTGATGTTGAAGAGGTTGAAGTGAAGAGTGATGAATATCCAAATTGAGTGAACTGAAGGAGTCATTTGGAGGAAAGTGAAAAGAAGAAAGTCTGAAATTTAGCTGTTTGAAGTAATCCAGAAATAAAGAATTGCAGTAGTGGAGTAGTAGAGGCTGAGTCAAAAGACACGGTCAAAGTAGTAAAATGGCTAACACAGAAAATAATCAAAGTAGATGTGTCTTCTTAAAAAGATGGTGTAGAATGTGCTGCTGCTGTACTGGATTATTAATGCTATTATGGGGTGTATTAGCTTTATTAGTTACTTTTAGGGTTACAGTAGACACTTTTGGAATGCATACTGATAATGTGACTAGGATAGAGAAAAATTCGCAAAAAGTAGTTCCGACTAGAATTAGTAATACTTACATACATAAAGATAGGTCAATTAATGATTTTTCTAGTAATGTTTTTTCAAAGTTGTTGTACGAATACGTAAAGACAATGGAGGTTAGGGATTGCTACGTATGTATGCAATTACCTGCATCGGTTTCAGAGGGTGTTACTTATCATCATTTACCAGCCACGTATGGAATTTCATGTAGTGTGTTGGGTAGTGTTTTTTATTTGCTAGGGAAAATATATTATGTTATGTCTAACAAAGATAATATTTTTGGGCACTTGCCTATGAATAAGAAGCTGAATCCAGCTAAAGAAGCTAACATTTTTGGTGAGATTTTTATTGAGAAAGAAAAATTAACATTAGATTACATTTTTAAGAACAATTTGACTTGCAGTTTGAAAGAAGAGGAGAAGGCTTTCCTAAACATGGTAGAGGAAAGGAGAATGAGCATGCATGAAAAGGCAGGGAAATATAAAATGAGTGAGACGATTTGGGACATTGAAATGGGGAAGGAATTGAGGAATGGGGCTAGTCCAACTTTGGCTTTAGATGCACCACAGAAAGGTAAACTATGCATTACCAGGGGAAAATCCCAATATGATCATTATTTTGTTGGGGCTAGTGAATGCCATGATACATACTTTGTTGCGACAGGATGGGGTTTCAAGGGAGGAGAGGATCCAGTTTTCCCAGGAGTGTATTATGTTTGTGGGAACAAGGCTTATTACAGGTTGCCTGACCATTGGTATGGCACGTGTTATGTGGGCCTGGTCTTTCCAAAGATTTTTCATATAGATAGGATAGAAGATGTAGAACATATTAATTTACTAACACGTTTTAAGAGAGAAACTTGGTCAGAAATAGTTGGTGATATATTTGGAGCTTTAATTCCAGCAGTGGGAATTTCTTTGAATGCATATGGGATTCGGAAACTGTCAACAGTGGTGGATCGCTTATCGACAAGTACCGCTGGAGGGTTTCTTTTGGTGAATACGGAGATGATTGCCGTACGTGCCATGTCTATGCAAAATCGACTTGCCCTTGATATTCTATTGGCCAAGGAGGGTGGAGTTTGTGGAATGCTGAAAGTTCAACATTGTTGCACTTACATTCCTGACGAAAGCAAAGACCTGAAGGTCTATATCAAAAATATTACTGATTTGCATGAGGAATTAGTACCACTGGAAGCTGAAAGTATCTGGACCAAAATAGCTAATAAGATAGTTGCTGTTAAGAGTTTTATTGCTAAGATAGATAGTACTATTATAGGTAGAATATTGTTTCCTTTGACCTGTGTAATTGTTGCTTTATTGATACTAAGATTGGTGTGTTTGTGTTGTAAAAACAGGGGAGGGAAAAAGGGAATAATTAAAAGAAATGTTGAAAAGAAACAAAGGAGGTCAAAAAGAGACCCACAAGAGATAGAATTAGAGGAATTAAGGGAGAGTGTTTACCTGGAGGCGAAGAGGGATGATGAAAGGGAGTCTGGTGTGTAGTGTTGTAAAAAAAAAAAAAAATAAGAAAAAACATTTCCAATTTCTCCTAAAATGGGACAAAAAAATTTTTGGGGGTTGTTTTATTTGGTGATGATATCACCAAAGGGGGGATTGCTGGAGCAGGGTTTTCTGTTGAAAATTTATCGAGTTTTAAGCTCCGGTTTTGTCTATAAGTCACAACTAAAATCCTTAATCTATAATCGATAATTATTGATTTTGTAAGAAACTTTGACTAACCAATATTATTAACAAGAGAAAACTACACGTGGGAATGCATATATGTTGCTTAATAATATGTGCAGTTATTTTAATACAAGTGTGCTATTTGTTTTGTGTTGATGCTTTAAAATAATAATGTGTGCTAATGCTTATTTATGTCGCAGATGGCTAGTTAATTACATACACATAAGGGTATTAGTGGGAATTAACACTGTTTAATCATTGCGATGATGTAGTAATGTTGTTTGTGCTTCTTTCAATTAGGATGGTACGTTTTGGCCTAAAACAAGATGGCTGCCGTTTACAGCCTGCACTCGAGTGATTGAATTTTGACGAAAAGGCCTTGCTGAACATGGTTGAAAGTCACCTGACCATGGCCTCTGCTGGAGTTTTGAAAGTTTCCGTGATGACAGCGACTCCAGGCAAGCTTCCAATTGTCCTTGGAGGAGAAGAAAGCCACAATGAACTTTGTGATTACAGCGGTGGCTTCGCTATGGTTCCGAGGAAATATATTCATGAAAGTATCTTTTGCAAAACTCGAGTTTCCTTCTTCCGTCTTTTTATTTTTGTGTTTTTCCTGAGCGGAGGTTCTTACAAATGTTGCGATGCAACATCCTTTCCTGCTCGTTTCGCTTGGTGACTCAATGAACATTTAGAATTTTTATGTTGCTTTATTTTGCAAGTTCCATTATAAATATTGTTAGACTAGAGAGGGTCTGAGGCCACTTCTTCCCAAACCTGCGTTGGTGAGGATCGATGCTGTGAGGACGGCAACTCGGGAGACTTTACTGAGAGACCTGTCCTGACCCATTTATGACATTTAGCTAGAATAGGTAACTATGAGAATAATGATTTTGCTATTGATTGACTTTCATTTGAACTAATTTTAGATAAAATACCATAATTTGAATTACAGTGTCGGTGGTTATTTCTTGTCGTTTATTGAATACTCTAATGTGATTATCATGACTCAGGACAATAACAATTTGGTCGCATTGACCTTACTGTAGATACAGGGTGATTTAGGAGTTTTCCCTCTCATGTTCAGCGCTAATAGAGTAATTGAGCGTGTGTTAGTGAAATGGGCCCAAGTGTGTGATGAGTGCATGTGCGTGTATCTGTGAAATTACTCTATCCGTGGAAGTAGGGAGAATTTGTATGCCCTGATCTGCAGCATTTCCTCTGCCGCTCAGGGCCCGCCCACCCTGCAGGCTCCTCACCGCGGCTCCGCACCTGCCGCCAGCACCCAACGCCACCGCCTCTTCAACCGGGCCGTGCGCTGCAACAGCGCGGCCCGCGTGTCACCTTCCTCGTGTCGTGGGCCCTCGGGGACACAGGCACGCGCCTTCAACGCCGATGTGCGTTGGTAGGGCACGCGCAGGAAACACACCCGCCTCGTCACCAATGTGAATGTCCGGGCAACCGGTGGTGAACACATGCACGTGAGGTGGGGGGGAAACTGCCTTGGGCACCAAGAAATAAGGACACGGCCACTCTCTAGCTTGGATCTGTGCCGTCAGCCACGAGAGCTGACGTCACCCTTTATTTATACTCCCCGGTCCGCGCCCGGCCCAGGGAGTTGAGGTGGCAACATTGTATTACAGGAGCCGGGTGGCTCACTACACTGTGAGCGAGACAAATGCAAGGAGGGTTTAAAGAAGGTGGGAGCCCGAAACAATTGGACCACCTTCCTACAAGCGATGGCTGGTATTGGGCTGAGCACTGCCCCAACAAACACACTGAGACCTGCAGTGGTATCATGGATATTGGGGGAAAGGACTCAAGGCAGAGACAGCCACTTCGAGGCAGGCCTTTGGCCACCGTGGCAGAAACTCCAAAATCAGCAGAATGTCTACTCCCTGTGCAGCAGGCAGCCTTCACAGTGGGGGACACAAGTGACACTGGTACATTTCAAACTCACCCCTTAACTTTCCCTTTGAATGGGCTCGAGACCAGCTCAATGTGAAGGTGCCCTTGGCTCTCAGCTCCTCCCCACTTCAGATAGAAATAAATGTGTCTCTTCTCCCCCCTGTAAAACTCGCAACAACCCCCCTCCGTCACATACTGGCTTGTCGAAGGATGACAGCCCGAAACCCCCCTCCAATCAATGCTTCTTGTTTCCTTGACAGGCAGGAGAAGGGTGCACTCTGATAATTAAAAGAAGCTTCGCACCGAGAGAGAAGTCCCAAAAAATGTGCTCTTTATTTGTCCTTAGTCCAGAGATACAGGGGCTCGCGAAGAGACATTTAGACACCAAGTGATGACAGATGGTTCCGCCCACACGTGCCACTCGAGGCGCTAAAGTTCACGAGCTTTCTCATGTGTGTGAAAAGCGGGCAGAGCATCCGCCAGACATTTCGGGCGGAAAAATGCTGCCTTTGAAACACTCGTGGTTGGTAAACCTACCTCCTGCTGGTCGCCGCAGTCTGTCTGTCACTCAACAGTCAGTCTGTCTGTCTGCGCGTCGCTGTATGGATTGCATGTTTGCCATTTTCTTTTCTTGCATTATTATTCTAAAATTCCTTTTCCCAAAGCCAACCTAGGGAGCTGGGGGAAGAGGTCTGTGCCCAGCATTCACATCCTAGAGGTAAATCCTACAGAAAGTTCACACCAATAGTTTACCCCACAGACATTTCAGAATAGCCTAGGGCCTTGTGAGGGTGGCTCCTTGAGATCAAGGCAGAAGGGTATTCCATGTTAGGGGGGGTCAGACCCTCATACCTGACAGGCAGCCCCCATGTACGCTTTCCAAAGAGTCCAAGGTCAGGCTTTTTACCCAGTCCTTGTGGTCAAAGGCAGCGCTCAGCAAAGGTCAAAGAGGAGGTTGAAGGTCATCCCACAGCCCAGGGTCAGTCTCCCAACCTCCTGCCCTCTCAGGGGCAGCAGTCAAGGCCCCGCCCTCAGGAGGTGGTGCTAAGGTTGAGACTAAAGTACCTCAGGGTCATCTCAGCTGCAGTAAAGATGGGATGTCCAGCCAGAGAGAGGACTAGGCTCTCAGCCAGAACTAGTACTCGGCTTCGACAACTCGCATGGGGTAGTAAGAGCTAATAAATACAATTAACGCTTGCAATATCCCACAACCTGTAGGTTAGCGATACCAGGTCGACTACTCTGCATTCTTAGGAGAACCCCCTTTTTTTTCTTCAGAGTTTCGTATAGCGCAAACTTGACCCAAAGGTAACAAAGCGCTTTACTTAAGCACCAGTTGCGTTACACAAGGACACATTCATTTTTGTTAAGCACAGAGAGGTTGAGTGATTTGCCCAGAGTCACCGGATGTTGAGCATCATTGCAGAGACTCAGAACTGGTTCCCCAGATTTGAGATCGACCGCCCTAGCCGTTAGGCCACATCCTCTAGCCCAACCTTGGTACTGAAGGGAGAAGACATGGGTCTGGGTCTGACCTTGAGGGAAAATTAGTCTTTGGACCCACAGGTCCAAAGGACATGGACGAGGAACGTGCAAGACCTCTTCAGGGGTCGGCATCCATCGATTGGACAAGCCAACTCCTGCTCAACCTCTGCAGAGCGAGGCCGCGGGGGGCGGGACTTGAAAAAGGAAGAGTCACTCCAGGCCTCAGCACAATCCAGAGGGTGCATTGGAAGACACTACGACAGCTTCCATCACCTCCAAGAAATATACCACTCCTTGCACTGCGCCAACACCAACACGCCTGTAGGATTCCAGCTCTGAGGAGGAAAAGCAGGTTCAATATCTACACACAGGCCAAGCTTTGCATCCAACTGAATACACAATGTCTACCTCAAGGGAGTATTAGCAGGCTGAATGTCAAAGAGCAGTCCCTGGGTATAGTCTCAAACCGCTCCTCCTCCCACCGCTCAGAGTGCACTCAGGACTCTGTGTAGTGAGACCTTGGACACATGAGCAGACAGGAGACGTGCTGTGAGAGAAGCACTTAGCAGAAGTGGCTCCAATAATGAAGGTTTTTTTGTGTTTTAAAAAAAAGATTTATATAGTGCAAACTCGACCCAAATGTATTAGAGCGCTTTACATGAGCACCAGTTACGTTACACAAGGACACATTCATTTTTTTTGGTAGGCACGGGGAGATTAAGTGATTTGCCCAGAATCATAGGATGTGGAAGCGACCCCGAGGCTCGAACCTTGGTTTCCCAGCTCCAAAGTCGGCAGTCTAGCCGTGAGACCACATCCTCTCCCACATAGGTTGGATACAGGGTAGTGTGCTGTGAGGAATTAAAACTGTGCCCCTCCAGGACTGACACCACTTTGGCAACTGAGTCTCTGATGGATGCCCGGCAGGTGGGGCCGCAGCTGAAGATGATAAAACTGTAAAGGTGGCCAATCAATTCTTGAGCATGGTACCCAACGCCCATTACATCTGTATTTGTTGAGTGCATGTTCAGCCAGAAGCATCTCTTGGCGCTGAATAACAGATGTTTATTGTTACCCAACTCAATGAAACTCCTTTTAGTGACCGGAGGACATTTGGCACCCACCAGCATGCGGATTCTTTTCCACTCCTCATTAAGGCATACAGAGAGGAACCGAGAGAGCCTTCAGAGTGACAAATATAGCTCATAATCATACTCCATTTGCATATCTTGGGATCTAACTAATCACAGCATTAGCTCATCAGGGAGGAGGGAGGGCTGGGAGGAATCTGTAGACTGTAGGAAGAGTACACATACACCAGAAATATTGTTACCAGACGTGTGTAACTTTTTCTTCTGATGGATGCAACGTCCTACAGATACCGCCCCTTAGGAATGAGTCTGAAGCAATACCTCCCAGGAAGATGGGATTGAGTAGCGCCAGTAAACCAAGGAAATCATGTGAAACAGCTCTAGTAGAGTACCCAGCGCTGCATGCTTGCGCTGCGAGGCCATAGTGCTTTGCAAAAGTATGCAAGAACGACCATGTAGCTGTCCGTCAAATGTCAGCAACTCTAAAAAGAGCTGTGTAAGCAGCCATGGCCCTTGTAGAATAAGTATACATTGAAATTGCATTTATATAGCGCTTACTACCTCTGACGATAAATGTTCTTTGGAGGATCTCTCTTAGCCAAAGCGGGCGGATTTTGATCGAGAGGATGACAGTTGTGACAAGAATGTCTCCTGCAAGGTGTACGCTGGTGTCCTCCTGTCCTGAGTGGTCGGCTGTAGATGGGATCCTGGTTCTTGAATCTGGCCCCAGCCTCAGGTTGATCTAGTGTGCCCGCGTCATGACTGAGGTCCTGTCCTGTGGCCTGGCGGGGCACACCAAGCGTTCCCTCACTTGACTGACAGTAAATGCTGCTCCTGTCAATGATTTAGCACGCAGAGGAACAGTAGCAGTGTACCATGTTTACAAAGCAATAGTTGTGGGCAGACCTTTCTCTATCATTGGCATTGGAGCAGAGGCCTATTGGCTCACTCGGTGGAGGTCAGCTTCCAGCTGCCAACCCAGACCCTAGGGCTAACATCCCAAGCGCAAGGTATGCGTAACCTGTGTGATACATGCCTGCTGCGTGTGAGGGGGCCACAGGAATGGGTTCCATTTTGGAAGCCTCTGGCCTGTTCATGTACAAGACGGGGTGGGGTTGTTTCCTCAGACAGTGGAGGTTCACTGTTGAAACTGTCAGGAGGAGACCAGGACAATGAAGTGGGGAAAGAGGAGACAGGAATCTCATTAGACATTTGATTTAGGTCTTTTATCTGAGAGAGGATTACTCTCTCTGAGCACTGATGTTTGGTAGATGGTGGGAGCGAAGGATGGGATGCACTCTCTGTTGTTCAGACAGGGAATGGCCCTTTAGTAGAGGCCCCCTTTTGTCCCTAGTTTTGATCACTGTTGTGTGTGGCTGCTGATAAGCAAGTGCAGAAAACTCACTTCTCTTTCTGCCTCTGTTGTGGGTGCTACAGGCTGGAGATCACCCTTCTGGGAGAGGCGTCACTCACTCTACACAAAAGTGGTGTCTGGACAGAAACTTGCAGAGGACAGATAAAACAGGAACCAACCTAAATCGGTTCTTGAAGTACAGACAAAGAAACCATATCCTCTCTCTCTGCTGTGGCTATATGAAAGTGGGAAGCCACTGACTGACTAGTTGTAAAGTTCCAAGATCTCTTTGAGTAAGTAAGGGCGTGCACTTCAGCGACTGCTGTGCACCTTCCCAGGGGCGAGGGGACATCATCTGGAATCTGTCCTGGAAGAAGATGTCTTTTGTCCGGAAGTGCCTGGAGGTAGAGCTTCTGGATGAGTGAGAGCAGAAGTGTGCCAACCCTGCAGGAGGTGTGATTGTCAAGAGTGAGACAGAAGCAGCCGACTCCAGAGCTTGAGGGTTCATCAACCCAGGAAGAGGAAGGGGAGTTATCTGTGTCCTCCAGAGACCAGAGTGGAACCTCTTCTGACAAGGGTCGCACCACCGGGGCAACATCATGAAGCTCTGTCCCAGTGGACCTTGCCCCTGCATCATCATGGACTTGTGCCCGAGCCAACTGTGCAGCTGTGACATTGTGAAGCTGTGCCCGGGCAGACTGGGCAGCTGTGACATCGTGAAGCTGTGCCCGAGCAGACTGGGAAGATGTGACATTGTGAAGCTGTGCCCGAACCAACTGTGCAGCTGCGACATCGGGAAGCTGTGCCCAAGCAGACTCAATCAAGCATCAATCAAGCATTTTGTATAGCGCACTACTCACCCGGAGCTTCTCAAGGCGCTTGGGGAGGGGGGGTCAACTACTGCTCGAACAGCCAGGTCTTGAGCTGCTTCCTGAAGGCGAGGTGGTCTTGGGTCAGACGGAGGTGGGTTGGGAGGGAGTTCCAGGTCTTGGCGGCCAGGTAGGAGAAGGACCTTCCTCCTGTAGTGGCTCTTCGGATGCGGGGGACGGCGGCGAGGGCGTGGTTGGTCGATCGGAGCTGGCGTGTCGGAGTGTAGAAGTTGAGGCGGCTGTTGAGGTATCTTGGGCCTTGGTTGTGGAGAGCTTTGTGTGCGTGGGTGAGGAGACGGAAGGTGATTCTTTTGTTGACCGGGAGCCAGTGCAGGTCCCTCAGGTGACCGGAGATGTGGCTCTGTCGGGGGATATCGAGGATGAGTCTTGCTGAGGCGTTCTGGATCCGCTGGAGTCTCCTCTGGAGTTTGGCGGTGGTTCCGGCGTAGAGGGAGTTGCCGTAGTCCAGTCGGCTGGTGACGAGGGCCTGGGTGACCGTCTTCCTGGTCTCGGTGGGGATCCACCGGAAGATCTTATGTAGCATGCGCAGGATGTTGAAGCACGACGAGGAGACGGCGTTGACTTGTCTGGTCATGGAGAGGGAAGAGTCCAGGATGAAGCCTAGGTTGCGTGCGTGGTCTGTGGGTTTGGGTGCGCTGCCCAAGGCGGTGGGCCACCAGGAGTCGTCCCAGGCGGAGGGTGAAGAGCCCAGGATGAGGACTTCCGTCTTGTCTGAGTTCAGTTTCAGGCGGCTGTTCATCATCCACTCGGCTACGTCTGTCATACCTTCGTGTAGGTTGGCTCTGGCGGTGGCGGGGTCGTTGGTGAGGGAGAGGATCAGCTGGGTGTCGTCGGCGTAGGAGATGATGTTGAGGTTGTGTTGGCGTGCGATGGCCGCGAGGGGGCTCATGTAGACGTTGAAGAGGGTGGGGCTGAGCGAGGAGCCTTGAGGAACGCCGCAGATGACTTCGGTGGCTTCTGATCGGAACGGGGGGAGGCGGACTCTCTGTGTCCTTCCGGCGAGGAAGGAGATGATCCATTCTAGTGCCTTCTCTTGGATTCCGACGTTGCTGAGGCGCTGCACTAGGGTGCGGTGGCAGACAGTGTCGAATGCCGCGGAGAGATCCAGGAGGATGAGGGCCGCAGTTTCTCCGTTGTCGAGCAGGGCTCGGATGTCATCGGTGGCTGCGATGAGGGCGGTCTCGGTGCTGTGGTTGGCCCGGAAGCCGGACTGCGAGAGGTCGAGGGATTCGTTCGTCTCGAGGAAGGCGGCAAGCTGCTTGTTGACGGTCTTCTCGATGACTTTGGCCGGAAACGGGAGGAGCGAGATGGGGCGGTAGTTTTTGAGTTCGGTGGGATCCGCTGATGGTTTCTTCAGTAGAGCGCTGAGTTCGGCGTGCTTCCAGCTCTCTGGGAAGGTAGCGGTGTTGAAGGAGGTGTTGATGATGTCCCGCAGGTGGGGTGCGATGATGGCGTCGGCCTTGTTGTAGACGTGGTGAGGGCAGGGGTCTGTTGGGGATCCGGAGTGGATGGAGTTCATCGTGCGGATGGTGTCTTCGGTGGTGATCGGGGTCCAGGCGCGGAGGGTGGTGGTGGGGGTCGTTGGTGTGGTCATAGGGTGCGTCGGTTGTGTGCTGAAGCTGTTGTGTATGTCTGCGATCTTGCTGTGGAAGTAGGAGGCGAGAGAGTTGCAGAGCTCTTGTGATGGGGTGATATCGTTGTTTCCGGTGTTGGGATTGGAGAGCTCTTTGACGATGTTGAAGAGTTCCTTGCTGGGCAGCTGTGACATCGTGAAGCTGTGCCCGGGCAGCTGTGACATCGTGAAGCTGTGCCCGAGCAGACTGGGCAGCTGTGACATCGTGAAGCTGTGCCCGGGCAGACTGGGCAGTCTGCCTGGGCATACTGGGCAGCTGTGACATCGTGAAGCTGTGCCCGAGCAGACTGGGCAGCTGTGACATTGTGAAGCTGTGCCCGGGCAGACTATGCAGCTGCGACATTATGAAGCTGTGCCTGAGCAGACTGGGCAGCTGTGACATCGTGAAGCTGTGCCCGGGCTGACTGGGCAGCTGTGACATCGTGAAGCTGTGCCCGAGCAGACTGGGCAGCTGTGACATCGTGAAGCTGTGCCCGGGCAGACTGTGCAGCTGCGACATCGTGAAGCTGTGCCCGAGCAGACTGGGCAGCTGTGACATCGTGAAGCTGTGCCCGAGCCAACTGTGCAGCTGCGACATCGGGAAGCTGTGCCCGAGCAGACTGGGCAGCTGTGACATCGTGAAGCTGTGCTCGAGCAGACTGGGCAGTTGTGACATCGTGAAGCTGTGCCCGAGCCAACTGTGCAGCTGCGGCATCGGGAAGCTGTGCCCGAGCAGACTGGGCAGCTGTGACATCGTGAAGCTGTGCCCGGGCAGACTGGGCAGCTGTGACATCGTGAAGCTGTGCCCAAGCAGACTGGGCAGCTGTCACATCGTGAAGCTGTGCCTGGGCAGACTGGGCAGCTGTGACATCGTGAAGCTGTGCCCGGGCAGACTGGGCAGTCTGCCTGGGCAGACTGGGCAGCTGTGACATCGTGAAGCTGTGCCCGAGCAGACTGAGCAGCTGTGACATCGTGAAGCTGTGCCCGGGCAGACTGTGCAGCTGCGACATTATGAAGCTGTGCCTGAGCAGACTGGGCAGCTGTGACATCGTGAAGCTGTGCCCGAGCAGACTGGGCAGCTGTGACATCGTGAAGCTGTGCCTGGGCAGACTGTGCAGCTGCGACATTGTGAAGCTGTGCCCGAGCAGACTGAGCAGCTGCGACATCGTGAAGCTGTGCCCGAGCAGACTGGGCAGCTGTGACATCATGAAGCTGTGCCCAAGCAGACTGGGCAGCTGTGACATCGTGAAGCTGTGCCCGGGCAGACTGGGCAGCTGTGACATCGTGAAGCTGTGCCTGGGCAGACTGGGCAGCTTTGACATTGTGGCTGGGTTGCTGTGACTTTGAACTGCACCGGAGGGGACTGTGCTGCTAACCCAGCAATGTGAGCTGTGGCCTGGTGGTGCTGCTGGAAGAAGAGTGCCTAGAGGTGACTTTGTGACCCCTGACTCTACACCCTTCTACCCCAAATCACAGGAAGCCCAGATGTGAACTTATGACTAGCCAGAGACCTGCGATGATGCCAGAGTCTTTTGTCCTCCTGCTGCGGCAGCTTTGTGTGACTGGGCGGGGCAGGGCTGCAGAGCAGGGGAGGAGGTTACAACCCTCCTACCTGCCCCCCTACCTGCGCAATGACTGTTTGTACGGCCCTGTCGGGCCGCCCCAAAAAATCATATGCACTTTTCTTGTTCTCCATGTCAGGTTCCTCGTTCCGATGTCCCCGGGGCTGTGTTGATGCTCTATGGGGGCCCACCTCTGGATGACCCCAAGTCCGGCTATTGAAACCGCGGACTTTTGGGGTGATCGAGCGGGGGAAGGAAAGGGTGGGGACTGCAGGGAGGGAGATCTGTGAAGGCAAAAGAGACAACAGAACACAGCATAAGACGTTTTGTTTCCAGTTTCTCTCAATGGAAAACACCCGCGTTACTTTAGCACGATGGTACACGTGAGCTTGCCCTCACCTGAAAAGGAAAATAAGGTATTGCCGGACATATGGGGGAGAGCTACAGGTCGTGGTCTTTTCGTTTGCAGGCACTAATATAAACGACAAGGAAAGGCACACGTGGGGAGAATGACAAGGATCAACATACAGACACACAGACACCATATATAACTTTGTGGAGTAATACCCACTTGTGACTGCCCAGCTCATTCCATGCCTTCGGCTTTGTAACCACCCCTCTCTCCTGACTCGCACATATGTCTAGGAATATAAGCAGAAGAAATCAAAAGTGTAAACCAGGCCACCGCTGGGTGCGAACGCTCACTGCTAGTGTCTGCCTGGGAACTGAGGTCTGTGAGGTTATGCTTTCCTATGCCTCCGATTTCTCGGACGATTGCACTAGGTCTCGTTGTCTCAGAGTAATGTTCGGGCTCGCTCTCTGCCTGTCTTGACCAGCGAGGCTTGCCCCCTTAAGTCTATTCACTCTCCTTATACTTGGTCGCTCCCCTGCATGAGACCAGCCGGTCTCGCCAACAGAGGGGCGGGTCTGTGATTTCTCTATGGCTCGGAGAGCTTGTCTCCGACTAGGATGGGTCGAGCCCCGATGGAAATACTGCCACAGTACTCCTACCTCGGTCACGACGAACCTCCGGATTTCACGGGCCGCTACCTGGGTGATGAGCTCGTCCGAACCTTCGTCTCTCGGCGTCTCCTCGTCTCGTCTCCCTGGTCGAAGAATTATCGGCTCCGTGTGCAATGACCTTTCGCCTTTTGACGTCTTGTGGTGGGGCGTGGCGCGCATTACGCATCGCACCTCCCGCGCTGCCCATCGGGAAGTGTAGTTCTTCGCGCAGTCCTAGTGTGTCGCTAGTATCGGCCGGCGTGCGCTGATAAGTCTGACAGCACATCCCTCTTCCGAGGATCACCGCCGGCCGCTAGGCTTGTCTGGGTGCATCCTATGGAACCGAGCGACCAGTCTGGGTGCATGGACCGCTGTGGCAGGTTCCCATGAGTCATCTTCTGGACCGTACCCTTTCCAAGCGATCAAGTACCACAACCTGCCTCGCACTGTCTTTGCGTCCCGAATGGCCCTGACTTCGTACTCCTGTTCCTGCATTACCTGGATCGAGGATGGACGGCTAGACGGGGGTTGTGGAGCGCGTTTCAGAAGGGAAACATGGAACACGGGGTGTATCCGAAAGTGCGATGGTAAGCGAACCTTCACAGCCACCGGGTTTACGTGCCCCAGCACTCTATACGGGCCTATGTATTTGGGGTTGAACACGCTATACCTTTTAAAACGGATGTTACGTGTTGAAACCCACACCCAATCTCCCCGACTATACACTGGCCCTGGTCTCCGATGTTTATCCGCCTGTTTCTTGTACTGTTCCTTTGCCTTCAACAGATTTCCTCTGGCTACCGCAAGCACCCTACGCATAAGCTTCAGCCTGTTGTGCAGTTCAGGGCGTCGAGTGTCAGTGTTGGGGAGTAAACCTGGGATGGAACCCATAAGTGCTAAAGAACGGAGTGAACTTCGTGGATGCATGCATGGCACTGTTATACGCTACCTCCGCTGCCCATAACCATTCCACCCATTCCTCTGTAGCTGAGCTCACGTAACAACGGAGGTATTGCTTGAGTGTCTGATTGAGTCTCTCAGTTTGGCCATCTGTCTGTGGGTGGAAGCTTGTTGACAAGGAAGAGGTGACCTGGAGTTTGGAACACCACGTTTTCCAAAATCCCGAGGTGAATTGGGCCCCTCTGTCCGATACAATGACCTGTGGAAGTCCATGAAGCCTAACGATGTGCGTTAGCAGGAGTATGGCCGTTTGCCCCGCTGTGGGAGCCTGTTTGCAGGCAACAAAGTGCCCCATCTTGGTGTAATAGTCGACCACCACCATGATGGCGGTCATTCCATGATCGTTAGGAAGTCCCACTATGAAATCAACTGAAATTCGTTCCCACGGTCGTTCTGGTGTGGGCAGAGGATGTAACAAACCCTGTACGGGTTGGCGGTCTGCTTTCATTTGGGCGCAGATGGAACAGTTTTGCACCCATTGCTGAAGGTCGGGACGAACCGAAGGCCACCAGAACTGTCGAAGCACCTTTTCTAGGGTCTTGGTGCGCCCGGTATGTCCGGCACAGGGGGAGTTGTGACACCATTCGAAGACCATCTTCCTCAATGCTCCTGTGGGTATAAGCAGCTGCTTCCCTTTTACTGGGAGGCCTTGATGGAGTCTCCATTCAGGGTGGAACCTTAACCAGGTTCTCCAAGTGGTGTGGCGGATTCCTCTCCGCACGCTGTTCAGGAAGTCGTCTGTGGCCACGAGACCTACCACTCGACTAGGTTCTATGATCGATGCCTCCTTCACGGGTTCTTTCTGTGAAGTGTTTTCCTGTCGTGTGAGGGCGTCGGCCTTCCGATTGTTGACTCCCGGGCGGAATGTGACGATGAAGTTATACTCCGCGAAAAACAGCGTCCAGCGTAACTGACGCGGTGTAAGGTGTCGAGCCGCTCGCAAAAACTGCAGATTGCGGTGGTCGGTATACACGGTAATCTGATGTACGGCCCCCATCAGCCAATGCCTCCATTCCTGGAAGGCATCCTTGATTGCTAGGAGCTCTTTTTCGGCTATCGTGTAATTCAGCTCTGCGGGGTTTAGTTTTCTGGACATAAAGGCGATGGGGTGTAGATATCCGGTGTTCTCCTGTCTCTGTGACAAGACCGCTCCTACCGCGATGTCCGAAGCGTCTGCTTCTACAAAAAATGGCAACTCCGGTTTAGCATGTACTAGAATAGGAGCGGAACTAAAGGCATGTTTCAGTTGATCAAAGGCCCCTTGGGTTTCCGTCGTCCAAACAAAGGGAACCTTCACTCGGGTCAATTTGGTCAGAGGGGCGACCGTGTTGGAGAAATGTTGTATAAATCGCCGGTAGAAGTTTGCGAACCCGAGTAGGCTTTGGATATCTTTCACGTTCTGGGGACGGGGCCAGTCCGTCACTGCCTTCACCTTCCTCTCGGCCATCACTTGTCCTGAAGGGGTCAGCATCACCCCGAGGAATTCCACGGTGGTCACATGAAACTCACACTTTGTGAGTTTGCAGTATAGGTGGTTTGTGAACAAGGCGTGTAGCACTTTTTGCACATGCGTTATGTGTTCGTCTTCTGTGAGGGAATACACGAGGATGTCGTCAATGTATACGACCACGAAGACGTCCAGAAAATCACGCAACACCTCGTTGAGAAAAAATTGAAAGGCGGCCGGGGCGTTACAGAGCCCAAAGGGCATTACGAGGTACTCAAACAGCCCATACCGCGTTTTGAATGCCGTCTTCCATTCATCCCCGTCGCGCATACGCACGAGGTGATAAGCTCCTTTCAGGTCCAATTTGGTGTATATCGTTGCAGCTCTCACCTGCTCCAAAAGAACCGGGATCAACGGGAGGGGGTATCGGTTCTTCACCGTGATAGCGTTGATCGCTCGAAAGTCGATACAACATCTCAACTCCCCATTGGCCTTGGGTATGAAAAAGAGTGGTGATGCCGCAGGTGATCTGGACGGACGAATAAAGCCGAGTTCCAGATACTTATCAAGGTATGCTCGTAGGTGCAGGTTTTCTGGGATGGTTAGAGCATATATTCGCCCACAGGGTATCACCGCCCCGGGTACCAGATCGATCCGACAGTCAAATTCCCTATGTGGAGGGAGTTCTTCTGCCTTACTGTCGCTGAAGACTTCTTGGAAGGCAAGGTAGCAGTCGGGTAACTTGGTCTCCTTTTCTGCCGCCGTGGCTATCCCATGGACAACGGCGAGCACCGCCGCCGGCTGCACTGGTTCGCGATTACAATGGGCTTGACAAAATGCCGACCTCAGCTGGAGGGTCTTCGAGGCCCAGTGAATCCTGGGTTCATGTTGCTGTAGCCACGGGAGTCCGAGGATGATCCCGTACTGCGGGGCGTGGATGACGTTGAACGAAATCCATTCGCGATGCTCCCCCTCATACCAGAGTTCGTACTCCGCTGTGTGATGTCGTATGGGTCCGGAATCCAGCTCTTTTCCGTCCACAGCGTAGACCAGTTCAGGGGAGGCTTTTAGGCGGAGCTGTACGCCTAGTCGTTTGGCCTCCTGCATATCCATAAAACAGCCTGTGGCTCCGGAATCAACCATGGCTCTGACCGGGAGGAGCACGTTATTGATGTCTATCTGCATGTTTATAAAGAAATGTTCTTTTTCCCGAAAGGAAAAAAAATCCACTGAAGGGATGGTATGTTTCCCTGAAACCTTCCCTCCTTCCGATTTCAGGTACGACAGTTTTCCTCCCCTTTTTCCGTGGTTGCGACTGCCGCCTGGCCTATCCGTGGCCGTCCAAATGCCGGTTTCACGGGGCATTCTCTGATGAAGTGGCCTTTCTTGCCACAATAGAGGCACAATCCCTGTTTGCGCCTATGATCTCTTTCGCTCACGGTTAATGAGGCCCTCACTGCTCCGATCTCCATAGGTTCGGGTTTAGAAGGAGGTTTCTCCGGTGGTCCAGTCCGATCACTCCATGGGGTACCCCTGTCTTTGCGGGTATGCGCGCCTTTCCGCTCTCTCAAGCGATGGTCCAACCGCAGCGTCAACTCGATAAGGGCCGCACAAGTACTAGGTTGTGGCTCGATTTGGGCCAGGACGTCCTTCAACTCATCTGTGAGGCCATGGTAAAAGACGACCAACTGTTTGGCTTCCGGCCAATCGGTCTCGGCCACCAGTCTTCGAAAGTTGTTCAGGTAGCTCACCAAATCAAGAGAGCCTTGCTTCAGCTCCATTATATCCTTATCCGCCGAGAACGTCTCGGCTCGTCGATCAAATGTTTTCTCGAAGGCCATGCGAAAGGCGTCCCAATCGTACAGCAGATGGTCGTCGTTCCTTACTATAGGGACCGCCCATTGGGCAGCTTCGCCCCCCAAATACGATATGAGAAACGCGACCCTGGCTTGATTGGTGACAAACACCTTCGGTTTGCAAGTGAAGTGGAGCAATATCTGTGTTATAAACACCTGAACCTTTTTCTGGTCACCATGGAACCTCTCTGGGGGAGCCAGGGGAATAGCCGCCGGCACTTCTACCACTAAGGACGTAGGGGAAGACGGGCTACCCATGCTAAACGGGTTCCTTTGCATGTAATCGACACGTGAGTGCAATGACGCATTTTCCTGTCGTGAGGCGGCTAAGTCCACCTGCATCGACGCTGTTTCCTGGCGTGAGGCGGCTAAGTCTACCTGCATCTGTGCTAACGTAGCCATCACGTCGTCTAAAGTAGTCATGACCAGCTTTCAACACAACCAGGGGGATAAGAGAATTCTTGGGCCGATAATTCTGTCAGGTTCCTCGTTCCGATGTCCCCGGGGCTGTGTTGATGCTCTATGGGGGCCCACCTCTGGATGACCCCAAGTCCGGCTATTGAAACCGCGGACTTTTGGGGTGATCGAGCGGGGGAAGGAAAGGGTGGGGACTGCAGGGAGGGAGATCTGTGAAGCCAAAAGAGACAACAGAACACAGCATAAGACGTTTTGTTTCCAGTTTCTCTCAATGGAAAACACCCGCGTTACTTTAGCACGATGGTACACGTGAGCTTGCCCTCACCTGAAAAGGAAAATAAGGTATTGCCGGACATATGGGGGAGAGCTACAGGTCGTGGTCTTTTCGTTTGCAGGCACTAATATAAACGACAAGGAAAGGCACACGTGGGGAGAATGACAAGGATCAACATACAGACACACAGACACCATATATAACTTTGTGGAGTAATACCCACTTGTGACTGCCCAGCTCATTCCATGCCTTCGGCTTTGTAACCACCCCTCTCTCCTGACTCGCACATATGTCTAGGAATATAAGCAGAAGAAATCAAAAGTGTAAACCAGGCCACCGCTGGGTGCGAACGCTCACTGCTAGTGTCTGCCTGGGAACTGAGGTCTGTGAGGTTATGCTTTCCTATGCCTCCGATTTCTCGGACGATTGCACTAGGTCTCGTTGTCTCAGAGTAATGTTCGGGCTCGCTCTCTGCCTGTCTTGACCAGCGAGGCTTGCCCCCTTAAGTCTATTGTTAGAATGGGGGACCCCTAGTTGGCACAGGTAGGTACTTGTGACAAGCAGTGGTCCCTTCTTCTATTCAGGGCGAGAGAGTTACCCCCTCAGAACAACCCCTGCTCACCCTATAGGTAGTGTGGCGCGAGCAGTCAGGGCTAAACTTCAGGGCGCTAGTCAGTTAAGCATTTATGATCACACACAGTAAACCACAATGATCCCCCACAAACGGACACCAGGCGTAAGTTGTATCAAAAATACGGATGCTTTATATAAAAGATTCTTTGTTACGCAGGCATGTACAAGACCATCAATAACGGTCGCGAAAGGGGAGCCACAAGATGATGATTAGGCACTGTTCTTGTCTTTGGTAACTTATTCGTTCACGAGCGCTTCACAGGGCTCGGTTGAGTCGGTCCAGTCACGGTGATGCGCAGCGTACCCGGGATACAGTGATACGGGGAAATCAGAACGTTGCGGACCCCGAGTCCGATAGAGAGTTCACTGTACCTGGGAACGTGCGATGTGGTTGGACGAGTCTTCAGGGGAGATGCAGGTTCTGCACCTCGTGGGTCTTCCGGATCAAGAATTCAGCGGGCGGCTCTCGGTAGACAGGTGCGGCCCAGGGCCTCCGACACGGACTGTGCGGGAGGTCACTGCGGAGGGCGGCACGGTCAGACTCAGGCTGGGAGGTGAAGCGGGGCGGCCGGATACGTTACGACGTACGGGCGGCCGTCCGAGGCTGGATTTCACTTCCCCACTAGAAATCCGGCGGGAGGGCGAGAGGGCACCAAGCGCGCTCCAGTAGCAGGCAGGTGACAGGGAAGCGGGGCGGCCAGACTCGATGGGTCCAGAGCGACTCAGGTAGAGCGGGGCTCTCGGCGAGTGGAGGCGGCCAGGCTTCTGGGTGTCACGGCCCTAGGAGGGATGCGAAGGTGCGCAGGGCACTCCGGCGGGAGAAAGCACACGGCTCGAATTCTCAGACGAGCGGAGACACGGTGAACCCACTGGTCCTGGGGTTCAGTTCAGGGGGCAAGCTCTTCTTCCAAGCCCTTGGAGATAGTTGAAAACAAAGTGCAAAGTCTCTTTCAGTCTTTTCCTCTCCTTCCTCAGCAAGGCACCTACTGCAGGCCAGTCCCTTAGGTCAGGGAAAGTTACTCCTCCTTCAGCTTCTTCTAGGTCCTTCTAGTCGGGCAGAGTTCCTTTGTGGTTCAATCTGGATCTGATTTCTTAGGAGCCAGGCTCCTACTTTTATACAGGGATTCTTTTGTTCTTTAGCGCCAGGGGGCCTGGGCCTGGCTCAGTCCAGTTTTGGAGCACTCTGTTGTGGTGACTCGGCTTGTTCCTTTCAGCAGCAGGGCAGAGACATCAGCCGCTCCACAGGGGGCGGCGCCGGCTTTGTGGTGGCAGAGCACAGGTCTATTCAAGAGTCAGGGTGCACTCCTCCCACCCATCCTGGTGTAATCTCTCTACCCACCACCTGGCAGCCAACCTGTCTCCTGGAATCCCCCAGCCCTGCTCCTGTACTGTTGCTAGGCAGGACACACACACACAGCAGAGGCGGACTGAGATGGTCAGGCACGCAAAGGCTAACTTTCTAAAAGTAGCATTTGCAAACCCAGGATATTAAAATAACCTTTACTAAAAGATGTATTTTATTATCCCGAGTTCAGGCATACTAAACATGACGTTCTACCAGGCTCTCTGAGTCCACTGGGGTCACAGCGTGTAGCGATCCCAGCAGCCCATTCTGGCCTATGGAGAGCAGGTAGCCTTCAATAGTGAAAAACGAAAATGGCTGTAATTCACTACTAAGACATGCCACACACATCAGGGCATGTCCTACCTTATACCTACAATGCACCCTGCGCTTAGGCCTACCAGAGGGGTGACTAACATGTAGTTAAGGGAAGGTTTAGGGACTGGTAAGTGGGGACACTTGCTCAGTCAGCGCGACGGTACCAGACCGCGCGCAGGTTCTGCAGTGGCAGACCCTAGACACATTTTACCCCGCTGCTTCGGTGGGTGGCACAACCCGTGCTGCAAGCCCACTAGCAGCATTTGGATATACAAGCCCTTGGCACCCCTGGTGCACTCTACTAGGGACTGATAGTAAACCAAATACCCCAAACGTGGAAGTCAATTCACATAATACATTTTACCATAGGGAGCACTTGCACTGTGGCACTGGATGGCAGTGGCACAGTGCCCTGAGCAGCTAACACCAACACAAAAACACATTGAGGCACAGACAAAAAATGGAAGGGTGACCCACGCCAATGGTGCCAGGTCTAACACGTGTCCCCTCCAGCTGCAAAGTGGGGAGAACTACCCTACCCCAGGGAGTTCTGCATCACTAAGGCGGAAAAACCTGGACAGACCGTCAGCATTGGCGTGATCTGTGCCAGGGCGATGCTCCACCGTAAAATCCATACCCTGTAGGGAGATGGACCACCTCAACAGTTTTGGGTTCTCACCCCTCATTTGCATCAACCATCTGAGGGGCCTGTGGTCGGTCTGAACCCGGAAGTGAGACCCAAACAAGTAGGGTCTTAGCTTCTTCAGCGCCCAGACCACAGCAAATGCTTCTCGTTCTATCGCACTCCACCTTTGTTCCCGGGGAAGTAGCCTCCTGCTAATAAAGGCTACGGGTTGGTCAAAGCCCTCCTCAGTGATCTGTGAGAGAACAGCCCCTACACCATGCTCTGATGCATCCGTCTGCACCAGGAACTCTTTGGAGAAGTCAGGAGCCAAGAGCACGGGCGCCGTGCACATGGCAGTTTTCAGGGTGTCGAAGGCTTTCTGACAGGTGTCAGTCCATATCACTTTTCTGGGCTGCTTCTTCGAAGTCAGCTCTGTCAAGGGGGCAACGATGCTGCCATACCCCTTGACAAACCTCCTGTAGTACCCGGTGAGTCCTAAAAAGGCCCTCACCTCCGTCTGGGTCTTTGGGGGCTCCCAAGCCAGGATGGTTTCCACTTTGGGTTGGAGGGGCGCCACCTGGCCGCTCCCCACTTGGTGTCCCAAATACACCACTGAACCCTGCCCGATCTGACACTTGCTTGCCTTGATCGTGAGGCCTGCCTTGCGCAGCGCCATCAACACTTCCCAGAGATGTTGCAGGTGTTCTTCCCATGTGCCGCTGAACACTGCGATGTCATCCAGGTAGGCGGCGCTGAACTCGGTCAGCCCAGCCAACACCTGGTTGACCAACCTCTGGAAGGTGGCAGGGGCATTCTTCATCCCAAAGGGCATCACCCGGAACTGGTAATGCCCATCTGGTGTAGAGAATGCGGACCTCTCTTTGGCCCCATCAGTTAAGGCGATCTGCCAGTACCCAGACGTTAAGTCAAACGTGCTGAGGTACCGTGCAGCCCCTAACCGATCGATGAGCTCATCAGCTCTGGGGATGGGGTGCGCGTCAGTCTTCGTGACTGAGTTGAGTCCTCGGTAGTCCACACAGAACCGGAGTTCGGGCGTGGCACCCGGCGCTGCAGCCTTTGGGACCAAGACCACGGGGCTGGCCCAAGGACTGCTGGAGGACTCAACCACCCCTAGGGCAAGCATCTTCGAGACCTCCTCTTTGATGCAGGCTCTGACCCTGTCAGTTACCCGGTAGGCCTTGTGCTTCACAGGTAAGCTGTCTCCTGTATCTACATCATGGACGCACCAATTTGTGATACCAGGAACCAGGGAGAACAGGTCAGGGAACTGCCCCAGCAGCTGGCGACAGTCACCCTGTTGCTCAGGGGTCAGGGTGGGTGAGAGGTTAACTCCATCCACTGACCCGTCTCGCTCTGAGGCTACCAAGAGGTCAGGGAGAGGCTCGGACTCCTCTTCCGTCCCATCATCGGTGGCCAAGAGCATGCCCACTTCGGACCTCTCCAAGTGGGGCTTCAGTCGATTGACATGTAGGACCCTTAAGGGGTTCCTAGGAGACCGCAAGTTCACCAAGTAGGTGACAGAACTCTTGCGCTCCACAATCTCAAAGGGTCCGGTCCACTTGTCCTGGAGTGCACAAGGCTCCACAGGGGCCAGGACCCACACTTTTTGGCCAGGTTGAAGCTCAACCAGAGTGGCGTTCTGGTCGTACCACCGCTTCATTTCCTCCTGGCTGGCTTCCAGGTTTGCCTCAGCAAGCTGCCTGAAACGCCTAGTCTGGTTCCGGGAAGCCAGCATGTAACTGTATACATTCTGGGGAGGTTTCCTGGGAGATTGCTCCCAGCCTTCCTTGACCAGACTAAGAGGTCCTCGTACTGGGTGGCCATACAAAAGCTCACAGGGACTGAACCCTAGAGACTTTTGTGGCACCTCGCGGTACGCAAAGAGAAGGCATGGTAAGAGGACGTCCCACTTACGCCTCATGGGTTCCTCGAGACCCATAATCATGCCCTTCAGGGTTCGGTTGAAGCGCTCAACCAACCCGTTTCCTTGGGGATGGTAAGGTGTGGTGAACTTGTAGGTTACACCACACTCTTGCCAAAGGGACTTCATATATTTCGATATGAAGTTGGTCCCCCTGTCAGACACCACCTCTAGAGGGAATCCTACGCGTGAGAAAATTCCCATCAGTGCCCGTCCCACCACGGGGGCCGTCACTGTCCTCAGAGGGATGGCTTCAGGGTACCGGGTGGCATGGTCCACCAAGACCAGGATAAACCTGTTGCCCATGGCTGTCTTGGGGTCCAGTGGCCCCACAATGTCAATCCCCACTCGCTGGAATGGGGTACTGACCACAGGGAAAGGTTGGAGTGGAGCTCTCAGCTTCCTTCCACTCTTGCCACTTGCCTGGCAAGTCTGGCATGTCCTGCAGTGAGTGTCAGAACTCCTGCGCATTTGGGGCCAATAAAAGTGGGTGACAAGCCTTTCAAAGGTCTTGTCCTGCCCCAAATGTCCTGCTAACGGTACGTCGTGAGCCAGCCCCAGTAGGAAGGCTCTGAACTTCTGGGGTACCACCAGCGCACGGGCTGACCCAGGTTCAGCAACCTTAGGCTCTGAGTATAGGAGGTCGTTCTCCCAGTAGATCAAGTGAGTTCCGGACTGATCACCATTGGCCTGGGCTGCAGCCTGCTGCCGCATACCCTCTAGAGAGGGGCACTCTTTCTGCTCCCTGCAGAATTCCTCCCTGGTGGGGCCTCCTTCTTGCTGCCAATGGGTCAGCTCAGGCAGGTCCCCCAGTTCGGCTATCTGTTCCCCGGTAGGCTCCAGGGCATCCCCCTCAAGGTCTGCTTCCTCCTGGGCCGTGGGAACGTCAGGAGCCGGATTCCCGTGCCTCCCTTGCCCTCTCTCTAAGGCCGGTTCCTGGGCCTCTCCCTCAGGCTCCAGGGTTCCTTCAACACCCCTACTGGCTGCCATCGACCGGGTGGTCACGCACGCCCAATCAGGCAAGCCCACCATCCGCAGGTGAGTTGTCTTCTCCACCTTTTCCCAAGGGGAGCTCTCCAAATCGTTACCTAGGAGACAATCAACAGGCATGGCCTCTCTCACAGCCACTTGCAGAGTACCAGAGACCCCCCCCCACTCAAAGGGAACCTGAGCCATTGGACACTGACTCTCTGTGTTGTCAGCGTTGACAACACGGCAGAATGCGTGCGGGACAACCTGATCTTGAGACACCAGGTGTTGCTTGACAGCAGTCACACTGGCTCCTGTATCTCTAAGAGCTCCCACCCTCTTGCCATTTATGGTCACCCACTGCCCATACTTTTGAGTATTGGGGGGCAGCTGGGCCTCAGCGACCATCTCACTGTCTCCTAATGAGACTAGGGTCATCTGTACGGGATCCCCCGCCTCTTGGACATCTATCTCCCTCCCCAAGGCTACACTATTCACCTGCTTGGGGGGTGGAGCACCAGAGGGTGCTGGTTTGCCATACAGGGGGCACTTGGGATCCACGGAAATGTGCCCCAGGTTGTTACACTTGTAACATCGGAGGGGCCCTCTTTGAACAGGGTTACCTGTCGGGGCCCCGGTCTGCTTCGGGGGTGGGGGTGGCTGAGAACCTTTCCCTTGGTTCCCTTGGGAATTACTTTGGGGCCCTCTGTAGAACTCCCTCTGTTTACCCTTGTCCCCCCCACTCTTCTGCTGGGGACCCTGAACACCCTTGGCGGGGCCTCCTACGGGACCCCTGTGGACCCTGGTGCTGATCCAGCGGTCCGCCTCCTCAGCAAGCTTCCTCGGGTTGGACAGCTTGCTATCGATCAGGTGTTGGCGTAGCTCAGGAAAACAATTATCCGACAAGTGCTCCCATGCAATTAAATCAAACAGCCCTTGGTAATCATTCACTTTGCTACCCTTCACCCAACCATCCAGCGCTCTGCAAAAAAAGGTCACATATTCTACATAAGTGGTACCAGGTTTCTTGGTGCAATCCCTAAATCTCTGTCTGTACAGTTCAGGAGTTAACCCATACCTTGTCATAAGAGCCTCCTTCATGTGTGGATAGGATGTGTGGACATCAGAGGGGAGGTCTAGCAGAGTGTCCCGCCCCTCACTTAGGAACCTTCCCCACAACCCCGCTCCCCAATCCTTCTCAGGGACCCGGTGGGAGGACATGGCTACTTCATAGGCCCTAAACCACTGCCCAATATCATCCTGCTTATAATATTCTTTGACTACATCTTTAGGAATGTGCACCCTTGACTCTGTTGAATTGCTGCCACCAGAGGGTGAGTTGTCTAAACTCCTGGCCTTGAGATCCAACTCCCTCATTTTTACCTCATGCTCCATGGCCAGTTTCTGCCTTTCTCTCTCCATTTGCAGTTTTGCCATCTCCACCTCGTGTGCTCGGGCGGCACTCCTGTCGGCCAACTCCTCTGGCGACAGGCCTCTGCTAGGCTCAAACACACCTTCGGGGGGTATCACCTCCTGGGCATTCTCTGGGAACTTTGATTCGTGCCAGGCTCTCAGTGCTGTCACGTACTGATCCTTGTTGCTTAGTCCACTTTGCTTGATTCTGTACTTGGAGAGATATCCCTTCAGGACATCATTTGTGCACTTCCTCAGTGCCTCGGGCTCCCAATCGATGTCATCCACTCCAGAGAATACAGAGGGCGCTCCGCCTCCGTTGACTGAGCTAGGCATGGTTTCTTAAGGTGGCGATTTTTCTTTAGCAACAACTGTCAATCAATCTGTGGCTGCGTTATAGGTCTGCTCTACGTGGTGATCAATAATTCACTGTATGTAAATCATAAATGCAAATTCGAAATCCCACCGCTGCCACCAATGTTAGAATGGGGGACCCCTAGTTGGCACAGGTAGGTACTTGTGACAAGCAGTGGTCCCTTCTTCTATTCAGGGCGAGAGAGTTACCCCCTCAGAACAACCCCTGCTCACCCTATAGGTAGTGTGGCGCGAGCAGTCAGGGCTAAACTTCAGGGCGCTAGTCAGTTAAGCATTTATGATCACACACAGTAAACCACAATGATCCCCCACAAACGGACACCAGGCGTAAGTTGTATCAAAAATACGGATGCTTTATATAAAAGATTCTTTGTTACGCAGGCATGTACAAGACCATCAATAACGGTCGCGAAAGGGGAGCCACAAGATGATGATTAGGCACTGTTCTTGTCTTTGGTAACTTATTCGTTCACGAGCGCTTCACAGGGCTCGGTTGAGTCGGTCCAGTCACGGTGATGCGCAGCGTACCCGGGATACAGTGATACGGGGAAATCAGAACGTTGCGGACCCCGAGTCCGATAGAGAGTTCACTGTACCTGGGAACGTGCGATGTGGTTGGACGAGTCTTCAGGGGAGATGCAGGTTCTGCACCTCGTGGGTCTTCCGGATCAAGAATTCAGCGGGCGGCTCTCGGTAGACAGGTGCGGCCCAGGGCCTCCGACACGGACTGTGCGGGAGGTCACTGCGGAGGGCGGCACGGTCAGACTCAGGCTGGGAGGTGAAGCGGGGCGGCCGGATACGTTACGACGTACGGGCGGCCGTCCGAGGCTGGATTTCACTTCCCCACTAGAAATCCGGCGGGAGGGCGAGAGGGCACCAAGCGCGCTCCAGTAGCAGGCAGGTGACAGGGAAGCGGGGCGGCCAGACTCGATGGGTCCAGAGCGACTCAGGTAGAGCGGGGCTCTCGGCGAGTGGAGGCGGCCAGGCTTCTGGGTGTCACGGCCCTAGAGGGATGCGAAGGTGCGCAGGGCACTCCGGCGGGAGAAAGCACACGGCTCGAATTCTCAGACGAGCGGAGACACGGTGAACCCACTGGTCCTGGGGTTCAGTTCAGGGGGCAAGCTCTTCTTCCAAGCCCTTGGAGATAGTTGAAAACAAAGTGCAAAGTCTCTTTCAGTCTTTTCCTCTCCTTCCTCAGCAAGGCACCTACTGCAGGCCAGTCCCTTAGGTCAGGGAAAGTTACTCCTCCTTCAGCTTCTTCTAGGTCCTTCTAGTCGGGCAGAGTTCCTTTGTGGTTCAATCTGGATCTGATTTCTTAGGAGCCAGGCTCCTACTTTTATACAGGGATTCTTTTGTTCTTTAGCGCCAGGGGGCCTGGGTCTGGCTCAGTCCAGTTTTGGAGCACTCTGTTGTGGTGACTCGGCTTGTTCCTTTCAGCAGCAGGGCAGAGACATCAGCCGCTCCACAGGGGGCGGCGCCGGCTTTGTGGTGGCAGAGCACAGGTCTATTCAAGAGTCAGGGTGCACTCCTCCCACCCATCCTGGTGTAATCTCTCTACCCACCACCTGGCAGCCAACCTGTCTCCTGGAATCCCCCAGCCCTGCTCCTGTACTGTTGCTAGGCAGGACACACACACACAGCAGAGGCGGACTGAGATGGTCAGGCACGCAAAGGCTAACTTTCTAAAAGTAGCATTTGCAAACCCAGGATATTAAAATAACCTTTACTAAAAGATGTATTTTATTATCCCGAGTTCAGGCATACTAAACATGACGTTCTACCAGGCTCTCTGAGTCCACTGGGGTCACAGCGTGTAGCGATCCCAGCAGCCCATTCTGGCCTATGGAGAGCAGGTAGCCTTCAATAGTGAAAAACGAAAATGGCTGTAATTCACTACTAAGACATGCCACACACATCAGGGCATGTCCTACCTTATACCTACAATGCACCCTGCGCTTAGGCCTACCAGAGGGGTGACTAACATGTAGTTAAGGGAAGGTTTAGGGACTGGTAAGTGGGGACACTTGCTCAGTCAGCGCGACGGTACCAGACCGCGCGCAGGTTCTGCAGTGGCAGACCCTAGACACATTTTACCCCGCTGCTTCGGTGGGTGGCACAACCCGTGCTGCAAGCCCACTAGCAGCATTTGGATATACAAGCCCTTGGCACCCCTGGTGCACTCTACTAGGGACTGATAGTAAACCAAATACCCCAAACGTGGAAGTCAATTCACATAATACATTTTACCATAGGGAGCACTTGCACTGTGGCACTGGATGGCAGTGGCACAGTGCCCTGAGCAGCTAACACCAACACAAAAACACATTGAGGCACAGACAAAAAATGGAAGGGTGACCCACGCCAATGGTGCCAGGTCTAACATCTATTCACTCTCCTTATACTTGGTCGCTCCCCTGCATGAGACCAGCCGGTCTCGCCAACAGAGGGGCGGGTCTGTGATTTCTCTATGGCTCGGAGAGCTTGTCTCCGACTAGGATGGGTCGAGCCCCGATGGAAATACTGCCACAGTACTCCTACCTCGGTCACGACGAACCTCCGGATTTCACGGGCCGCTACCTGGGTGATGAGCTCGTCCGAACCTTCGTCTCTCGGCGTCTCCTCGTCTCGTCTCCCTGGTCGAAGAATTATCGGCTCCGTGTGCAATGACCTTTCGCCTTTTGACGTCTTGTGGTGGGGCGTGGCGCGCATTACGCATCGCACCTCCCGCGCTGCCCATCGGGAAGTGTAGTTCTTCGCGCAGTCCTAGTGTGTCGCTAGTATCGGCCGGCGTGCGCTGATAAGTCTGACACTCCATGCAGGATGCATTACAGCCTACATGGACAACATGCCTACCCCTACAGCCCCTGGCTAAGCCCTGTGTCACGGCACTCAGACCATTCACAACACTACATTGCAGCATTGTGATTGGTCTGGGGAGCCTGGCCGTGCTTCCTGTTCCTGGAGTTGGATGAAGGAGGGCAGGAGCAGAGACGCGGGACCCGGCGGCAAGGTAAGTGTTTATTTATTTATATTTTACTTTGCGACCCACAACCACAACCCCCCCACACACACCACCCCCGCGTACCACTGCTTCCTACGGTACTTTTTGTGAGAAGATATCTTAGGGGAAGGTTCCCTAGAATGTGACTTACCTTTGATAGAGAGAGGTCTGTTGGCGGTCTCCCTGCAGGCTTTACCAACCATATCTAGGCCTCCTGCTCCACGATGGCCTTCAGCTGCATGGAGGCGCAGGCCATGGCGTCATGTCCCAACTCCAGACACAATAAACAGTTGTTGTGGAGATCTGAAAGGGACATCAGCTTGCTGCACCGTCTGAAAGGCTTAAAGACTGAGGCCGTTTGAAGAGATTCTTGACCTAGTCACTGCTGGAAGATGGTCATTTCGTCAGTGAGATCCTGAGAGAGTGCTCCAGACTGCGTTGATGAGACACGGAAAAACAGGAACTGACATCAGCACACTGATGGACACCTAACACACTCCGGCGATGTCACATCTGGAACCGGTGTCACGGCTGGAGCCAACTGATGCCACCTAGCAGCACCGGAGAGGCGCTGCTGGGAAAACATTTTCTGAAGCAGTCTGAAGCCTGGAAGGAGTATTGATAAGGTGAGGGGTCTGAGGGAAGAGGTGTCCATCAGAAATAGCCTTTAGGACCAAGGTCCTCTTCTCAGCCCCCTCCCGTGGGTAGATGACAAATCCTTACTGCTTTCGTCTCCCAACTTAAGGTGGTAGAAGGGATGGAAAGTCTGACAATTTCTCAGTAGCAGGATCAGCCGCTGAGCGATAGCTTTTGTCAAGTTCAGCAGGTGCTGTAGACGCAGGCTGGATTGCAGAGGCAGACCAGGAAGTGATCTCTCTAGTGCCAGAGGGGGGGGGGGGCCAGTGGCAGATGTCAAAGGGCAGGGTGGAGATGAACCTGTCCACCCTCAAGCCCCCTCTGACACAGCTGCGGTAAGTTGGGAAGATCCCTGTAGTGAAAATCAGCAGCGATTCCAGAGGTCCCTCTCCTGACCAAGCCCGCCTTCAAAAAAGCTATCAATAGGATCCTAATATCCCACTTCCCTTCCCCCCGAAAGATCTGTTCAACTAATCCTGGGAGGAAGGAATCCTCCACCTTATGGATGTTGTGTTTCTCTCAGAAAGACCCTACTCTGTGCCTGGACTGTCCCCCACTCCACCTGGAAGCCGGCACCGGTCTTTTTCCCAGCTATGACAGGGCTTGACTACAAAACTGGACCTACAAAAAGAGACTGAGGCAAGACTACACCGCACCCATCACTAACCTGGGTTAAGGTTGTAATAAAGATACAGTGGTGCACGCGTCTGGAAGACCAGTCATCTTAACCTTCCTCACAGGAGAAGCTCCATGACTATCGCCAAACACAGGAGACCCAGACCTCAGCACCTGCCTCTTTTGATCACTTCTCTTCTTCTGCCGTCGTCTTTCCAACCCTTCTATGGCTTTGGCTAGCGCTTTGAGACCCCGGGTGGTATGCGCACTTAATAAAATCCTATGACTATGACTATGGTTTCTGTCTGTGGCTGCAATAGATACAAGAAGAAGCTTTTTAAACAAGATCATGAATAAAGAAATCAGCTTTTAAAGAAGAATCATCATTGAGTCTGAGCATTATATGACTTGTCTGCATTTACTCTCTGACGCTACCTATCTGTTGTGTATGTGATCAGACCCCGTCATATGCACTGAGTTCGGAATCTCCTGTGTTTGGTGATACAACATTGGACCTGCCGGAGGCTCGTCACTGGGTGAAGCTTGACTACAGAGCCTGGGGCATGGGAGGTCTGCTTCTTGTAAACGTCATACAAAGCCTTCTTGGGCCCAGAGTCATTCAAAGTAACACCTTGTTTGTTGTTGTCAGGAGGATCCCCTGTCTGGAAGTGTTGTTAATTCCCTCGCGAAGGAATGGTTTACTGAAGATGGAAGCTTTGGCCCTTTTAAGGTGTATGAAGGAGGATATGGTCAAGATTAAGAAGGCGTGGGCAGAACAGGAATTTTATGAACTAAGTTTTGGCCGAGACATGAGTGAAGGGATGCTATGAGGCCACAAGGAAGTCAAAGAGAGAGAAGCAAACACTTTGAAAGGAGGAAGGCATTTCTATGGTGGGCCGCCCAGACATTAAGTTTGAAGTTCAGCGTTTCTTTAGGGATGAAGGGGTCCATTTATCCGTGATTGCGACAGAACTTTATTTGTTACAAGTGAGTAGTACCTTGTGAGCATGCCATCATAAGGCAACCAGGTTTGGAGGGGGCAAAAATGCTTGTCATATTTTCATGGTGGTGGTTTTTGGGCATGATTTTCAGGATTTCAAAGAAAGTTTGCCATGTTGAGGTCCAGGTTGAGAGGTGCAAGGGGAGGAGGGAAGGGTGGGGTAACTAGGAAGCCAAGAGGAAGATAACAAAAGTCTGGAGTCTACGTGGTTATGTTGTCGATGGATGTAGCTTTGGAGAGGAGAGATCCTCGTTGTACAGGAAATATCTAAAGGGTCATTTGGGGAGGGGGGAGGTGTGGTGGGGGGTTAGGTTGTTCAATGTTTACTGAGGCCTGGGTTTATTCGCAGCGTCGGATTGGTAACGCGGGCACTCCGGCAATGCCAGAGGGGCCGGTGGCGAGTTCCAACTGTGGGATGCTTTTTGAAGCAGTCTGGGTGGGCAGATTTGGGCAGTGTCGCTGTTGTTCGGATACATCCAGCGGCCCAGTGGGTATCTGAGTGGTCTTTCTGGAGGCAGATGGGCGCTCATTACCTCCCGTTCAGCAACAAGCAGAGGTGTCACTTTCTTTCTCAGCCAGGGCCGGCCCATTAATGTCTGCACACCTAGCGGGCAGGGGGCCTGAGCAGAAGTGTCCTCACTTGGTTTCAGTCACCAGTGTAAACGAATCCATGCATTTCTTTGTATCGCCCCTCCCCCTTTTTTTAAATAAAATTTCGCCAAAGCAGTGTTTTGAGGAAAGGCAATATGCAAATGCGTGTCACTTTTTTTTTAGCGTGCCGGGACGATTTTGAATCCCAATCCAACCCTAGTTTAATGTACTCTGTATGGCACATTGACAAAGGTTTGTTTACCTTAATGTTTGTACCTGTCACATTAAAGCGACCTTTCGCACACTATATTGACTTCAGGTGTTTTTTGGCTGCACCGTCCCACCCGAGCTGCAACTTGGGCAACACTAAAATGGCACCTTTGTGGTCACACTGGGCAGGCTGGCTTGGGTTTCCCCTGCCACAGGCGAGTCAACGCTCAAGTAAGGGCCTGAACCTGGGGGGGCGTGGCCAAGATGGCGGCCGCATCGGACACATTGTAATGCGCTCCGTGACAGGACCATCACTGATTCTGCAATTATTCTTCCCATCCAGCTGAAATTCGACATGAAATGCTGCTCATGAGCCTCGCACAGCGAAGAGGCACCGCTTGACGCTGCTTCTGCCCAGCGGCACTGCTGGATCAGTGCCTCCCGGGCGTGAAGCGTCGCTCAGCGAGGCAGGTGCTGTTTGAAGCCCCGAGCGACGTGGCCCTCATACTCAACGGGGCCTGCCGCCATCCCTGGTGGCGGAGCGCGCCTGGGAGTCTGAGATGCCCAAGCCCATCACTACCGTAGCACATGGAGCCCTGGAGGCCACTGGAGTCTACTGGAGAGGGAGCGGGCCCGGCTGGGTCTACCCTGCATGCGAAGTGACAACCAGCAAGGAGTTGTGATAAGTGTGGCCACCTGCCTCCGAGCTGCCTTTGTCATACCTGGGAGACTGACGCCCATTGCTGTTGCCACGACAACTTGCGATGGGCCCCCTGACTCTGCCATGGGTGCCCCCGCCTCCCCTGGGACTGGACTCAGTGCCACTGTGGGCAGACACGTTGATTTTGGTGGCCATCCCTGTGCTGTCGGCCCAGGGATGCATGGAGCGGCTGCAGGTGAGGCGAGTGCTGGCCCGGCTGGGCCCGTCCTATTACTAAACAACTGGTTGCCCTGAGGTCACGGCGATGACTATCTCACCAAGCGATGGTGTGCTGCCCATCCCATTGAATACTGGCAGGGGAGCCCTTCAACTGCGCGGCCGCTGCCGCTTCTGACTGAGACTACAGGTCACGCTCTCCCTGCTTCCCAAGTGGAGGGAGAAATGCTGCTGCACCCCTTCACCAGCATTTTGTCCTGTGTAACGCTCACCCACATCACAGGCAGAAGGTCAGAGGGGCTACCCCATTCCCAGCAGTGCCATGCAGAGGTCATACGGCCTCATGTATCCTCACAGTGTTCACTGGTAGTAAGCGTCACCTCGAGGAGTCCCAAAAAAAAGGATTTTTACAGGCCCAGAGAGAGATGTTAGCTTATCAGGGGTAGCCCCTCTGACCTTCTGCCTGTGATGTGGGGGAGCGTTACCCAGGACAAAATTCTGGTGAAGGGGTGCTCCACCGAGGGACACTATTGGTCTTCAAACTGTGCAGTACCACTCAACACACTGCCTCCTTGCCCCCTAATGTGCTGGAGTGGTCCGACGCGTGGGTTTACCCCGCCTGGACTGTGTGACTTAGCCAGTACTTCTGTCCCTGTACCAGCAGTTTAGGGGGAGTTGACAGATGACAGAATAGGTATAATAACTATTCCGTCGTCTCTCGGCTTCCATCCCAGCCACACCCTGCCCCGCCCCACCGCGCTTACCTGTGCCGGCCGCTTGAAGCGATCCTTGAAACTCACTCTACACAGTTCAACAAGGTGCTCCAGGCCATCATGGACACTAACACCCCCCTGGAGGCCCGCATTGACACGGTCTCCCAAGATGTAAATTTGTTACGAACTGATCACAGCAAAGTGGCGGATAGAGTGGAGGAAGCGGAGTCCACCCTGGCCACAGTGAGACCAATAGTGCAGGACCTGCAGGAGCAGCTGAGGCCATGAAGGAGAAGGCTGTGAGCCTTCATGGCAGAGCGAAGACACAGAGGCGCTGTCAAGACCCAATAATATCCATGAGCCAACATGGCAGACGCAACTTACTAGTGCTCCGCAGTACATCCCTCTGTTATCCCGATCGTAATCCTGCATCCGACCCATCCGCTCCTGTAAATGCGGGAAACGCGTTGGTATTGATCTGTTGCTATCCTTTGATCACAACGCAGACGGACCGGAGTTGCGGAAACGGCGAGGTGCTGGTGCTGGAACTGAGGCCTGATCGGGACGGGCTGGCAGTGGGCGTCTGAATCGGCTGCAACGTGGCGACTGCCGCTGTTGCGATCCCTGCGGTGCTGCTCGGTGGTCTCGGGGAAGTGGCAGCTGTTTTTCATGGACCTGCTGGCTGAGAGCAACCCCGCATGCTATTGTTACCTTCATAACAATGTAAAACCAACAAAACAGATTTAAACAAAAAAAGACACAAAAATATCCACTTGATGGGCTTCCCCGAACGCTCGGAGGGACCGAGCATGGAATTATTCCTTGAAAAATGGCTGGTGAAGACCGTTCTTGAAGATAAGGCATCGAAATTCTTCTCTATTGAAGGGGCGCATCGGGTGCTGGGCCGCCCTCCCTCCACCCCAGGCCCACACCGTGACCCATCATAGCTCATCTCCTCAATTGTCGTGATCATGACGTGCTGCTGCACCCGTTTCGCACTAAGGGCCCTTGGCGCTATGAAAACGTAACAATCATGGTTGATCCTGATTTTGCCTTAGTGGTACAGCACCGCCAAGGCACTTACTCTAAAGTTAAGCAACATCTCAGAGAGTTGAAATTTAATTTAAATATGCTGTTCTGTTCCCAGTGAAACTCAGAGTGATAGATGACAAAATGACCCACATATTCCGCTCAAGGGAAGATGTATGGACCTGGCTTCATCTGAAGGATCTGGTACGCAATCCACCAGAGGGCTCAAGTGCCGGAGTTTGGCTGGTGCCCAAATCCAGACGGCACACGCACAGATTCCTCACGAGAAACCCAACAAAGGATCAGGCGGGTGACAGAGCATGCCCGGCCAGTATCGGAGATCTCCCTCCACAGCATGAACTCATGTGCACCTCTGCGCTCTGAGTACCTATCGGAGTGGGGCTTGGAGTCATGGGACTAACTTTCATCGACTGCTTGTGTCCATTGGGCCCGAAGGTTTGGTGTGGTAGGAATTCCCCAGGGTTCCATACCCCCCCACCCCCGGAAGGTAAGCAGTACTGTCTGGGGGGCTGGATGTAATACCATCCAACATGGGCCTACGCCACGGACACATCGAACAGTGACACTCTCACGCTTATGTTGAGACTGAACCTCCACTGCAGCGCCATGTTCCACGAGCACTCCTTCTTGGACTTTAATCGTGTGTTTTTTTTCTCACACTGTTTTTGTTTCACAGTTGGGTATTTTTGGACTGGCTCTGACAGAGCCCCTGTCCTGGGGGAAACCAGTTACCCTGGTTGTTTGTTGTTACTGTTTACAAAAATGCTCTGATTAGGCCTACTGAAGGCTTTGATGTTCATGCGCATGCCACTCGGGAGCAAATGACTACATGGGAGAGGCTCTTCCTGGGAGCGATTGATTGCCAGTTGGGTGAGCGTGGGGTCCTCACACCCTTCACAGCGGAGCTTGCTACTGAAATCCATGGCAAGGGCAGCGTTTGATGCTCCTATCCCGCAATATCATGTCCTCACCTGGAATGTGCTTGGCACGGCTGAGGAAATTCAAAATATGGCCCGTCTTTGTTTGTAACACCACCACGCTGTTGCCCTCACTCAGGCCCCTTCAACATTCATAGGGTTTCTTTCACGTTCTATACTGTTGCTCATATTACACGACCTTTCCTGTCTCCCCGAGCTGAGTCCACTCTGAGACCCGGCTCGAAGCAACTAATCCCCCACATAACCATCTATTGACCCTTGGTGACCGTTCTCGGCCTCTCCAGTTGTTTTACGAATCACCATCTTCAACACGCAAACACGTCCTGTCGTAAATTAATTCAACCTAGGAATGGCTATGCCACCTGACCTATAGGGTCGGGTAGAGAACACGACCTTAGGGAAGGAATTTCTATTACCCATTATCCTGTATCTTGTACAAAGAATGTTTTCTTGTGGATGATTTGTATTTTTATTGAACCTTGTGGGGGTTGTTGCTTTAGGGGATTCAAGCGCTACAAAAGACTGTGAGCCACAGATTGAAGTGGCAGTCTCCTGAGAACCTACCACCGATGTACTTCTAGGACAACTGTACTTAGCTGCAGCTAATAAATTGAAGTTCCTATGCCAGACAGAGTGTTCCGTGTCTCTGTAATTTGGAAGGCGAACTCAGAAGATTTCAGGCGTACCCTGCGCCGCTGGGCTTTAAAAGCCTGGTTCTTCAATTTGGTGCCCTCTGTGAGGCCGCTTCAGAGGATGTGCGTCCAGCCCGAGGATCGTGAGGAGCCCCGCAAGGAAATTCCGGAGGACGCGCACCACGTGATCGACCCCTGCATGTCGTAAGTGGACCGAAGGTTTTTTACCGTGTGGCTTCTCCCTCCCAACAGCTGAAAAGACCTGCTGCCCTGACTGCGGCCACGCTTTGGCTCCCTTTGGTTATTTGTATCGCGAGACATCAGCGGACCTCTGTTGGCGTACGGACACATCTGGATAAGTTAAGTATAATGGCCACTCCTTTGTCTTTGTTTTGTTTTGTTCGACTTTTGCAAAAGCCGAAACCGAGGGGTGAGTGCAGTTTGTGTACGATAAAGTGACTATTTAAACCCCTTGAAGTTTGTACAGAATCTAGTGTTGCAGCGATGCCTGGTTTCAGTAAATTTGGAAATTGGTTTGGTTGTAATCGCGATAGGGCTTCCCGACTGGAGGATTCTTGTCCAATTCCTCCGGCCGGAACTCCCACTTATGAAGTATATTCTAAACATGGTATTGGCCCCATAGCTTTTAATGAGGCGTGGGTTCGTTATACTAGAAAATATGGTGTTTTAAGATGGCCGCAGAATGGCAGTTATGAGCTCAACATTTTAGATACTTTGGAGAACACTTTGTTTAAGCGAAAAGCCCGACCGGCTATGTTTGACTCTTTTCGCCTATGGCGGAAGGAGGCCAAACAGAAAGAAATAAAACAAGCAAAAAGGGATAGGAGGGATATGTCTATTTTGCAAGCTGCGCAACAGTTGAAAAATAACGAAACCGATCATGCGATTGAGGTCTCAGATAGGCAACATCGTATGGCGGTAGATAAATGTTATCCAGTGTTGCCAACTTCCCCTACGGAGAAAAATGTGGACCCTGAGAAGGATCCTTAAATGTCCTATCTGCTGAGATTACCCCCGCCCTATGCGCAGGGAGCTAATGTACCTTTTGGATTACCGCCTGCCCCCGGAGAGAATGCACCTTTATTGTTAGCACCTGCCCCACCTGTTCCGCCTTTTGTCCCACCTGTCGCTCCCCAACCGGTTCCTGCACCCCCACCACAGTCTTCTCCGGCATTGCCGAGCTCTCCCTTACCTTCGGCTCCCTCTGTAAATATTACTTCCTCTTCTGCTCTGCTTAATATTCTGTCTCCTGTAATAATGACAAATTCTTCCTCCGCTCGGAGGCGAATGATCGATACCGTTTCTGGCCTGTTGTCCCCTCTCTTCAGGACATTTCAAATGACCGCGGTTCCTCCTCGTAGACAAACTCGTAGTCAGTTACCAGGTCCGGAGGAACGGGAAGTGTTAGACCTTCAAGCCCGAAGGTGGATCACGAATGGCCCCCAGTATAGTGTGCAAGATATTATGGTCACCTTTCGGCAGTTTGAGGCACCAACGCAGAGATATGTTTTTGATGCTATGTGTGAAATTTTAACTCAAGAGTGGGAGGATATGGGTTTGGGACGAGCCCCTCAGGGCCTGCTTGATGTACAGGCCGAGTTTGATGGAGGACTAATTGTGGGCCCAGAGGTCGAGGACGCGGTAGGAACGCTTGTCACTTTTAGAACGATGCTTGCCTGCCGGTCCTTGCCGAAAAGCGATTCCTCTGTCAGGCGAAAATTAAAGCACTATCCCATGAGAGAGGTTCCACCAGTGTGGAGAGAGGAGGTTGCAGTCCAGGGTGCTAATCCTCTTATACCTGCTTATTTTCAACGCGTGTGGGTACATGTTCCGTGGAAGCGATCTGAGGTATTGGCCCTTAAACAGTCGTTACCGGACCCCCGTAAAAATCCTGCAGGGTACTACAAAGAGTTGTCTCAAACTGTCGATGCATGTATCATGAATTTGGCCGATATAGACATGCTAATGGGTAATGTGGTCCCAAAACCGTTATGGGCTAGGATTCGGAAGGAGGACCATGTAGGGGAACTGGGGGGTGATTGGGCTGCCATACTCGCCGCGGACAGACTCCAAGTGGGTGGTGCCAAACCTGAACCTCTAATTACAGAACTCCCAGCTAGGATCATTACCTTACTGAAGACTATGATGCCCCCTCTGTGAGTAAATTGGGATAAGTTAGCAGCTTGTAAGCAGAAGGCGGATGAAAACGTCTCTGATTTCTTCACTCGTTTCGAGGAGACGTTCATCGATCATAGTGGTCAGGATATGAGCACGGAAGGTGGCCAACGATTGTTTGTAGACAAATTTGTGTCTAATTTGGTTCCGGAAATATCTAATAAGTTGAAGAATTTCGAAAGCGCGTGGGCGGTCTCCTCTTCGGCCCAGATATTGGCTACTGCCCAGTATTATGAAAATAGGGATAAAGAAGAAAGAGAGAAACTTGATAAAAAGACCAAAGAGTTGAAAACAAAAGTTCTTTTGCAACAGGCTTATCCTCCTCGCCCTGCCCAACGTGAATATCAGCCTTCTCCACCATACCAGAGACAGTCGCAGAGGGCTGGGCCTTTCGTTCCCCGACCCCCACTGGGCCAAAATGAATGCGCTTACTGTTAAGAATTGTCCGGTTCTGTTACAGCGCACGAGCGGTATTCCCGCGTCACGAGGCCAGAGTGGTTGTCAGTCAGCACCAAGAGGTAGAGGAGGAGGTACGCCACCTAATAACCAACGTTCCATGCCCCCTGGAAACTCCACAAATTATTTTGATCAGCAAAATGTTCAGTCTACCAACTATTACAACAGTGATTACTATACTGAGGATGAGAGTCAGAATTCCCAACCTAACTAGGACAGCCATGGACAAAGTAAGGGAGTAGTATCAGTTCCAGTGGACCAGAGTGGGCCTTATGTTAATGTGGAAGCACTAGGTGTTACAGAGCCATTCCTATTAGACACTGGTGCAACAAAGAGCTCTATGATTCACTCTAAACTCCCTGGGGCACCTTTGTCTGGCTGTACAAATGTTTCTGTAGGTTTTTCTGGCGCCCCAGTTCAAAACCCAGTTTCATGCCCTTTGCCCATTTCAATAGGTCCTTACAAGTTGGAGGCCCCGCTCCTTTTAACGACTGGTTGTGGTGAAAATTTGTTGGCCTTAGATTTATTGAAGAGATTGTATGCGACATTACATTGTTCCCCTTCTGGTGTACGTCTTGCCTTAGGTAAGAAATTGGCCTCACCGATGTACTTGTCTAAAGATCAGCTTCCCCCTGAATTACAATCTCTTCCAGCCACCCTCTGGGCCACCGGCCCCAATGATGTGGGCCTCCTACGGATTCCTCCCTACATTGTAACACTCAAGCCTAATACTAAATTTCCTCGCATTCCACAGTATAAAATTTCCAGTGACGGCGAGAAAGCTCTTTTGACTATAGTTCATGATTTGGTACAAAACGATGTGGTTGAAGAGACTAGGGGAAATGTATGTAATAGCCCCGTTCTGCCTGTTTTTAAACGAACCAACCCTTCTCAGCCACCTGTCTACCGTTTTGTGATTGATCTCAGAGAGGTCAACAAGATTGTGATACATCAATTCCCTGTTGTCCCGGATATTAATGCCCTGCTGACGATGATACCAGCCTCAGCTTCCTGGTTTTCCGTCATTGACCTCAAAAATGCTTTCTTCAGCATTCTCATTGCTGAGGAAAGTAGGGATCTTTTTGGCTTCTCCTTAGCAGGCCGATGCTTCCGGTTCAAGCGAGCTCCTCAAGGCTATTGCGAGAGCCCCTCCATTTATAGTCAAGCATTGAAATCGCAGCTCGATACTTTGTGTTTACCACCAGGAGCCACTCTCATACAATATGTGGATGACCTGTTGGTTGCAGCAGATTCTGAAGACACTTGTAAAAAGGCTACCATTTCACTGCTACGCCACTTATCTGACCACAACCACAAAGTTTCACCATCAAAATTGCAATATTGTTGCCAAGAGGTTACCTACCTAGGTCATCTCTTGTCAAAGGAGGGACGGCGATTGACCCCAGAACGTATCCAAGCAATTGCCCAAATGCCTATTCCATGTACGCAAAGAGAGGTGCGTGCCTTTTTTAGGTATTACCTCTTATTGTAGACAATGGATCCCCAATTGTTCCCTCCTGGCAAAGCCCTTGTTGGCACTTACTCTTAAAGATACACCACACCCGCTTCCATGGACTGCGGAATGTCAGAAAAGTTTCACTGATTTGCGCACTGCCTTGTGCTCTGCCCCTGTGTTAGGTACTCCTGATTACAGTAAGCCTTTCATACTCTATGTTCATGAGAATGAAGGTTGCGCGTTATCAGTGTTAACGCAACAATTTGGGGACAAGCAACGCCCCAGTGCCTATTTTTCGGCCACGTTAGATCCAGTGGCCAAGGCATTACCTAGCTGTTTGAGGGCTACAGCAGCAGCGGCAGTTTCCATTCGCCAGTCTGCTGGATTGGTATTAGACAATACCCTTATGGTCATGGTACCGCATGCTGTAGATACCTTCCTAAATAGAACAAAGACTCAACACCTCACGAGTGCCCGCCTTTCGGGGTACCAATTGACACTCTTGGCTAGCCACATACACATTAAGCGATGTAACACCTTGAACCCGGCAACATTGCTGCCAATTCCAGTAGAAAATGACACTCAGGAGCAACACGACTGCTTCCTCCGCATGGAGGAAGAGACAAAAGGCAGAGTTGATTTGAAGGATACTCCACTCCCGGACCCGGATGGGACATTATGGGTGGACGGTTCTTGTTTTAAGCTTCCCAATGGTGAAACGACCTCAGCCTATGCAGTCACTACCTTATACACTATCGTAGAAACAGCGCGTATTATACATAACTCAGCCCAGGCAGCTGAATTGATAGCACTGACTAGAGCTTGTGTGTTGGCTGAAGGAAAAAGGGTGAATGTGTATACTGATAGTCAGTATGCGTTTGGAGTGGCCCATAGTTTTGGCCGCCTGTGGAAGGAAAGAGGGTTCCTCACATCCCATGGCACTAAGATACAGCATGGCCAATTGGTAAATGACCTCCTTGAATCGCTCACCTTGCCCACTCAGCTAGCGATTGTGAAGTGTAGTGCGCATAAGAAGATCATTGATGATGTAGGTCAAGGAAATGCTTTCGCAGACCACATAGCAAAAGAGACAGCTAGAGACACTACAAGCCGCATGTATGTTGTGGGCTCTGCTAGATGGGTTGCACAAGGAGGGATGTGTGAGAATACTGTGGACAGTGTGAAAATGATCCAGGCAGAGGTCACAGAGAAAGAATTGAGTACGTGGAAAGAAAGTATAGGAAGATTGGATGTGACAGGGTGCTGGACAAACTTGTCAGAATATCAACGCTGGTTGTTACCAGATGCTTATGTACTCCCAGTAGTTACCATGGCACATGGTCCAGCCCATATTAGCGCTAAAGTTATATGCAAGCTTCTGGCTCCGGTATGGAAGAATGTGGGGATCCCTAAATGTGCAGACAATCTGGTTAAGCATTGTATTGTATGCTTGATGCATAACCCGGGGAAGGGAACACCAACACCAGCAGGACACTTTGCTCCCCCAACTTACCCTTTTGAGGTTTTACAAATAGATTACATCCACATGGAACGATGTAACAATCTGAAGTACGTTCTTGTTGTGGTATGTGCCTTCTCCCGATGGGTAGAGGCCTATCCCCTGAAAGATAATACTGCTCTATCCACGGCAAAAGTCCTTTTGAAGGAGTTTCTGCCAAGATTTGGGTTACCAAGAATGATTTGGAGTGACAACGGAAGTGAGTTTGTGGGTCAGATCATGCAGAAAGTATGTGCAGGCCTTGGCATTCAACAAAAATTTCACGCAGCAAACCATCCTCAGTCAGCAGGTTTGGTGGAATGCTATAATGGCACCCTTAAGCTTAAGCTGGCGAAAATACAAGCCAGCACGGGTCTTGCCTGGCCTGATGCCTTGCCCTTGGCTCTCTTATCCACCAGAACAACCACCCATTCCCGTATGGGACTTAGTCCTTATGAGGTTGTCTTTGGACGCCCTGCAAATGTTTGGGGAGTCCCAAGGCCAAAGAAATACTCCGAGATAGAGCATCCATTATTGATTGACTATTTACATGATCTAACCACTAAGTTACGTGTCCTTCACCAACAGGTACAAGATACTTTGCCCCAGGCTTCAACGGATCCTGGTCACACCATACGGCCGGGAGACTGGGTCTGTGTCAAAAACTTCCAGAGGTCAAAGAACTTGGAACCTCGCTGGAGAGAACCCCGTCAGGTGCTCCTGACGACGCGTACTGCAGTAAAGGTGGTCGGCAAAAAAAAAGAACTGGGTACATGGGGTACATTGCAAGAAAGTGCCCCTACCATTGCCTTATGATCTATGGGTTCATCAACAAATTAGTGACTCTGAATCCGGAAGAACACCAAAATTAGGACTATTCAGTGATGCACTCCTAGACTTTGCCGGAGCAGGACAAGACGACGACAAGACCCTCCAGACAGCTATACCACCGGCAGTGAAATTGGACACTACTAAACCACATCTCCTTTTCCAAGAACAAACTGTACCTGGTTCCCAGAGGTACGATTTGAGGCCCAGACTGAACAAAATACCTCAATAGTGCTTCATTGATTTTTGTCTTTATCCTGATTTCCACATGATTGCAGGGCCGTGATCGTAAGTCTCAGAATTGTGACCCAAATGTGGCTCTAGGCCTGTGGGACTTATAGGAAAGTATAAAGAACTACAGACAATCACAGCTGAGTGAAGCAACCTCCCGTCACGGGCAATATTTAGAGCTGGAAATGACTGTTAACAAGGGAATGGACAAAATACAAACAATGAGCACGAAGCATTGTAAATTATTGCATAATCGTTTTATAGTGGTTTTAATAATATTGATTTTGATATGTATTATATTGTCTTGTATAGGATGGGGACTACACGTAATTTTTACACAGCCTACTCCCAAAGTTACGGTTGAAATGCATACACATGGCACTCTACCACCTCATGTTGAGTCAAGAAGGAGTGAATTCCGCAACAACACATTTGTTTCCATGCTACACCAACATCAATTGGCCACTAATGCGACAAACTGTTGGGTTTGTGGTCTTCTGCCAAGTTCAGTGAATACTGGAATGCCATACATTACCCTTACTTTTTCATTTAATGGCTCTTGTAGTGCATGGTGGGAATTGAGCGCCAGTTGGGTCTTTTCTGGAGATGGGGATACACGAGAAGTAAGGAGCTTGGGAGTACATCTATACCATTTATGTTGGCGAGACAGAAAAAGGATATATGGGACGGATAGTGAGAAGTCAGAATATGCAGATCGCCAAACCAAATCTACGGATTTGTATTTTCTGCCCTCTAATAGAACCTCTCGAAAAGGGCAAACTTTTCTAGTGGTACCTGGACTAACACCATTCTGTATTAGGAAAGGAGGGTTAGAATATAAAGGTACAAGCAATTGCCAACATATTGTGACCTTAAATGGGACAGATTGGCCTCGCATGGTTCCCTCACGTAACACATACTTCGTGTGTGGAAATAAGGCTTACACTTCTCTACCAGGTAATTGGAAAGGCACTTGTTACATCGCTTGGTTGTTGCCCCCTACATATATAGCAGATGCCAAGCATCATTTACAGAAAAGAGGGGTGGCGTCTGGCCAGGATACATCAGGACAAGAAGTCGGGGATGTCCTGAAAGGACTTATTCCATTCTGGGGCTCAATAGCCAACAGTAGAGACATAAGACAACTAATTCGAGTTGTAGAAGCCACTGTCAATGAAACAGCTGGAGCTTTGAGTAACATCACTGCAGAACTCGCTGCTGACCGCCTTGTCACGCTTCAGAATAGGATGGTATTAGATATCATCCTTGCTGACCGTGGGGGCGTATGCAGATTGATCGGATCTAGCTGCTGCATTTTTATTCCAGACAACGCCCCTACAGTATACCAAGCCATCTCTAAGCTACATAAGATCGCTGAGTCCGTTCACCAGGATGAAGGGAATTGGTCTCTGATGGGATGGTTTGGGGGACTACTGTTTACATGGGGATGGAAGATTCTTACCTTTGTCGGAACGACTTTGGCTATTCTCTTCTCATGTTGCCTTTGCCTACAATGTGGTCCAGCGATATGCTGACTCTGCGCCACCCTGTGTGTTCCAAATCCGGTATCACAGAAAGCGGCAAACACAAAGATAATGCTGCAGCAACAGCTTGTAGATTTCATGGCTATTGAAGTTGATTCATATTAACACCAGCCTCTGGTTTCTATGCCTGAGTAATGGCAAAAGGAGGGTCTGAGGAAATTCAAAATATGGCCCATCTTTGTTTGTAACACCACCACGCTGTTACCCTCACTCAGGCTCCTTCAACATTCATAGGGTTTCTTTCACGTTCTATACTGTTGCACATATTACACGACCTTTCCTGTCTCCCCGAGCTGAGTCCACTCTGAGACCCGGCTCGAAGCAACTAATCCCCCAGATAACCATCTATTGACCCTTGGTGACCGTTCTCGGCCTCTCCAGTTGTTTTACGAATCACCATCTTCAACACGCAAACACGTCCTGTCGTAAATTAATTCAACCTAGGAATGGCTATGCCACCTGACCTATAGGGTCGGGTAGAGAACACGACCTTAGGGAAGGAATTTCTATTACCCATTATCCTGTATCTTGTACAAAGAATGTTTTCTTGTGGATGATTTGTATTTTTATTGCACCTTGTGGGGGTTGTTGCTTTAGGGGATTCAAGCGCTACAAAAGACTGTGAGCCACAGATTGAAGTGGCAGTCTCCTGAGAACCTACCACCGATGTACTTCTAGGACAACTGTACTTAGCTGCAGCTAATAAATTGAAGTTCCTATGCCAGGCAGAGTGTTCCGTGTCTCTGTAATTTGGAAGGCGAACTCAGAAGATTTCAGGCGTACCCTGCGCCGCTGGGCTTTAAAAGCCTGGTTCTACAACCAGAGGTGCCGCATCCATGCACACCTTAAACACTGCCCCAACACATTGCAATGCTCCAGGAAAAGCATCTTATCACCTCAGAATTACACAAGGTTCCTACAAAAATGGAGGTGACAGGTGTACGGAAATCAACTTTGACTTTGCCCCGTAGGGTCTTTATCTGGATCGCCCCAGGGTTCCCCTTTGTCGTGGGCACACAGATGGTGGACACTGAGGTAAGCTATGTGATCTTAGAAGTCACCTGGACAGCGCTCCCCTCACACTTATAGCTATCTACGCCCCAATACAAACCAAGCAGGATTCCTTGATGCACTCACACCGGTGCTCGTTAAGGACTCATGGTCCCCCGGGCTGTGGGGAGGCGATTTTAACTGTGTACCGGACATGAGCCTTGACAGGTCCACCCCCCCTGCACACGGCCGCCAATAATCGCACCACACAGCACTTGGTCACTGACTCCCATGGCTGCACCTGCATGACACATGGCGACTGGTGCACCCACTGGAGCGTGAATACTCCTACAATTCCCAGGTGCATGATGTCCACACTAGGACTGAGCTCTTCCTATGCACCGATCGGCCTGACGCCCGGCTCGCCTGGGTGGAATACTTAGTGTGCACCCTATCAGATACTTGTCCCCTGTTGCTCATTTTAAGTTGGGGCCGAGAGCATCCTGTCGTACCCACTTGGCGACTGCAGGTTGAAGCTCTTTCTGACCCTCCCTTTTGCGCAGATCTGGCACAGTGCAGCGAGCACTACTTTGAGCTCAATGGAGATCCACCTCCTCTCGAGCCACCGAATGGGATGTACATAAGGTGGTGGTGCATGGCCACTGCTTGGCAGCTTTCTGGGTGATACGCTGGCGTTTGCTCAAGGAACTAGCAACTAGCAACAGCGACCTCCAATCCTTGGAAGTATGGGTCACTAGTCGGGTGGCCCCATCTGAACAACTTCAGCAATTAGGTAAGCAGTGAAACGAGGCTGAGGCGCCTTTGAGCAGACAGGACTATAGGCATTGGACAGCCCCACAGTATGCTGAGGGTGACCGCTCGGGTAGGCTGCTAGAGTGGCTCTCACATGAAGACCAGTAGCACACCCCTATTGGGGCTCTTGGTCGGGCCAATGGTGAGCTGGTCACCTCACAGTTGGCCATCAACACGGCCTTCTGGGACTACTACCAGGAGTTATACACTGCACCCGACTCCCTGGCTCCTGCACATGCGTACTTCTACGGCTTATGACTGGTACGGCTGAATCCGCTGCTGCGAGATGAAGTGGACGAACCCTTACAATTGGCAAAGGTACAGGTGGCTATCTCCCACATTGCATGTGACAAGACCCCGGGCACTGATGGACTCCAGATTGAGTATTACACCACTTTCACTACTCAAACTACCCAATGCTTGCTTGACATGTTCAACGAAGCCAAGGTACAGGGCCACATCCTGGACTCACTTTGTGAAGCCCTGATCGTGGTTCTTCCCAAGTCGGACCAAGATCCAGTTACCGTCCGCTCCTACAGCCCTCTCTCCTTGCTCAACCTACACTGCAAGATTTTGGGCAGAGTATTAGCGAACTGCATGCTCCCTATAATTCATTCACTCATCCAAAAGAAAAACTGAAGTATAAGACTTCACGTTTACCTTTGCTGATCAATCCAAGCTCATAGTGGGTCGCAGCACGTTTCTTAACATCTGCCAGCTCCTACACCCTCTGCATGGCACCCCAGCAGATGACTTTGCTCATGCAGTGGTATTAGTGGTCACTGAGAAGGGGTTTGATACCCTGGGTTGGGATTTCCATCTTTTGCCCCCTCACCAACATGGAGTTTGGACCAGGGTTCCTGAGTTGGGTCGGCACCCTCTACACTGACCCATCGTTGTGGGTGAAGACTGGTCAGCTAATCTCCAACCGCTCCAGCATTAGAAGGGGCACTAGACAGGGCTGCTGCTGTCCCCTCTCATCTTTGCCCTGGACATGGAGCCTCTAGCCTGCCATCTTCACCAGTGAGTGACAGACTGGGGCATCCTAGGGCGAGGCATGCATCACATCTCCTTGTATGAGTACGATGCCCTGGTCTAACTACGAGACATCGGGTCCGTTCTTCTTGGCCTCATGTGTCTGTTAGTCGACTATGGTGACATATCAGGCCTACGTGTGATTTGGCCTAAATCCTGTTCGTTTCCCACTAGGACTGCTCTACATTTGGTTGACTCCATGTGAAGCCATTTGCAGTGGTGCTATGACATCTTTAAATATCTAGGAGTCCAGATCTGCCACACCAAGACAGACCTCAAAGAGAGCAACATTGGCAAACCGGTTGGTTCCATCCACCAGTCCTTGCACTTCTGTCGGTTGCTCCACTGTCACCGCTGTGCGTAGGGGCGATCTCAAACATGCTGATACTACCCGGCAGCTATACTTCTTCACAGCCCTCTCAAGTGTGCTTCCAAGGAGTTTCTTCCGTGAACTAAATGGATCGCTGCTTGAACTGATATGGAGCTCAGGTCGGTGCTGAGTTGTGTTGATCATGCTTCAGTGACCTCTGTCGGACGGGGGGACTTGGGGCAACTAACTTCAAACTCATAATGCAGCGCCACCACTGCAGTGGCCAATGGCATGGTTCCGGGCACCGAATCGCCCTCAATCACCGCTCATTCGTGAAGTGGTGTGAGCACCTACGAATGGCTCTCCGATGCCACTGTCTGCCCTCAGGGGGAGACTAGACAGATGGCGGAGGCCGGCTCCTCTTGGTGCAGATGTGTGCACCCGAGGCCCTCACTTTGCATACTCCCCATTGATTGTCATTTGGGAACTACCACGCTTACAAGTTGTGGCACAGCACGCTGACATGACCCCACGGGGAAACACGGAGGTCGAACAAAGAGGTGACCTTTATAATGAAGGGCCAGTCATGCCTTTCCAGAATATCATGGACACTTACGGACTGGCAAAACAGGGAACAATAGGGACGAAGAGCCCCCTGCCTCAGAGGTGTCGGACACGTTCTTGACATCTGTTGGTCCCTTTACACTTCACTCATTACTCCTCCTCCTGACCATGCCTTTGGGGTGCCCAATAAATGAGATGGGGGTACTACAACAACCTTTGTCGGACGCAGCTTGGGCCTGGGCTCTTCAGTAGTGAAAGGGATATCCCGTAACCCCAGGTTCTGCTTCACACAGTTCAATTATGTACACCACACCTACCTGTCCCAGCGGTGCATTAAACAAATGTTTACGGCACTTTACTGTGAGTGTCCCTTCTGTAAATTACAGAATCCTGAGTGTTTTCACATGGTATGGGCCTGCACGGGGTTGTATCCAGTCTGGCTAGAGGTAACTACCACAGTGGCCAAGATGTCAGCGCATCATCCTACACCTGAAAGGAGACAGACAACTTCACCCTTTCATCGACCTGCCGACCTTCCTATTGTTTAAATGCCAAATAGCCATGGTGTGGATGGCCCCTGCCTCTCTGGAAGTTCAGAGCTGGCTCAGTGTACTGCTGACATGGACCAGGGCGGAAGCTCACACTCTCAAGCTGCTCCCGATGAGAGGGGATTCCCACCAGGGTGGGGAACGTTGGCAGACCTTCTAAATATGGGGGCCAAAACCGCCGACCATCCACCATGATTCACGCTTACATAACCCACATACAGTTTGTGTCACCAGACCCTCGGCCATGATGGATCCCTCCCACCCGCCCATGGGACACACTGGGACCCACCAACACCAAGCAACCACACGGGCTGCCCTATCTGGGACACGCATTAGGGTCCTGACCCCCAACCTATGGCATAGTTATACATACTACTATAGTACAACCCCTCCCTTAGGTTGGATCAAGACGACGGCTTGTAGGGTGCTCCTAATGGCCACCCCCTGGCTGCCCCCTCACCCACTAGACACTCACCCTGTCCATCTAGTGCAGTTTCCAGAGCTTTTATTCTTCGGTTTTCCTCTTCTTTTTTCTTTCTTTTCCTTTTTTAAGTTGAGCCTAGCACAGCGCTCATGCGCTGCTCTGCTCGACTTTATGGAAGGGCTTTCAGAAAGCTCACCTCACGCTTGCACACACTTGTGCGTGTGCTTTTGGTTTTGTCCCAGGCTATTGGCCTTTGCATGCGTCTTTTTAACAAAGACAGCACGCAATTGGCCAAAGGCACTTTTTGTCCCACCTTTTGTCCCCCATGTTCACGCCTACGGCCTAATGCTCACGGTTACGCGCAGCAGCAGCATATGTTTCCAATTATTGTGCCCAACCGCGCGCGCACACCAGCAGCTCCCGCATCTCATTTCGTCCCTCACTGTATGGCCTGGTGCTCGCTCTCGCGTGCACGGGCTTGTTCCGAATCCTTTCTTCTCTTGGCAGGTCGAGACCAGCTCCCAGTCGTGCCCTGGCCGGGTGTCTTTTGCAGCATCAACAGAGTGAGTCATTCGTTCTCCAGGCTGAGAGGAACAAAGACGAAAACTCCATTGTGTGATTTCTACTTTCGTCTCTTGATTAAAATGTGCGTATGCATGCCAGCATATTAGAAGAGGAACGGGGGATTCTCAAAAAACAATCGGGAAAATGTATTTCCCCCATTGCCTTCTATTGCAGTAGAGGCGATTTAAGGCGGGAGACAGTCAAATGTAAGCTTTTTTTGGCTTCAAACATCGGGAGTCTCCCGCCCGAACCTGGTCTACTGGCATGCCGTACTTAAAGTGAGCCGTTGCCCCGCCCAGTGCACCTGGGGAACGGCGAGAAGCCCACCTTGGGATGGTGGGGGCGATGACTTGCTCTTTACCCTTATCCTCGTCACCATCTATCCATATTTCAGCATTCAAGAAACACACTCGAGCGGGGAGGTGTATATTTAAAGAAAACAGCACAACATTTTTCAGCAGCGTAATTATCCACAACAGAATGCAAAACAAAGCAGACGCACTAGCAAGCAATACAAATAAACATGTGGCTTCAGAAAACCAAACAAGCATTGGCATAGCCAATAGGTCTCGTCTTTGGGACCTCGTAAGTAAAAAAAAAAAAAGTGTAAGACTTCGCGTTTACAATTACTGCATCCTAAATACGAAGTAAATGTAAACGTGAAGTCTTATACTTCAGTTTTTCTTTTGTTACTTACAAGGTCCCAAAGGCGAGACCTATTGGCTATGCCAATGCTTGTTTTATCTTCCTCTCAGTTGAGAAATATTGTTCCAGTGTTTGCTATTGCTGTTTTTTCAAAGCACAATCCTGCGCCATGACAGTGGCACCATCACTGGTAGCATCCGTCTCAAGTGCATGCTCGTGTTGTCATGTGCTTGGTGATATACACCTGCAGATGACGTGACGCTGAGTATAACTTTAATAAGCACAAAAAAAGAATAAGGGCCTGAACCTTAAAAAGGAAGGAGGAATGGAGTCCTTTAGGGGAGTGGGCGTGTCCACAGATTTGGCTACCTGTAGCTGCCTTTCTGCCATTTTACTGCTGGGCAAAGATGTTCCAGTCCTTGCTTATAGCATCCCAGATTTCAGAGGGCTGGACATTTAAGACCTTCCATGCCCGGCGTAAGCACTTGGACGCCTCGTCAGGGGTAGTAAGTGCTATATAAATGCAATTGCAATTATAATGACTGAGTTCAGCCTCTTGTCCTCCAGTTCTCCATCCTGACAGCGGAGTCCGAGCACTATTTCCGACGCCCGGTGGAGCTGCTCTGTTCAGCTATTGAGGAGATCGGCCTTGGTTCATCCCCTGACCGTCACCTGCCCAGCCGGACTTTGGGCACAGTTTTTCTCCCCATCTCCCTGTCTCGCCCACCCCCCCCATCGTATTCCCACCCCCCATCGTATTTCTGTATCTCTGCTTTTTCCTTGTCTCCTATCCATCTATCTGTTCCCATTTAGCACTCTTTGTCTTACTTCCTTTGCTCCTATCCCCTCTCACCTGAATCTTTCCCCTTGCCTGCTACACCACCTAGCTCCCTGTCCTTTTGTGCCCTTTGACTAAGCACTCCTTCTCCCCTTGTTGGGGAAAGATCCAATATTATACTCTGGAGTCTCAGCGTACCCGCTGAGAGAGTCCACAGCACCTAGGGAGCCACTCACAGTTGAGGTATGGTATGGCCCCCCTTGCCAAAGCACTCCCTCTCCCCCTTTTTGGGGAAGGATCCAGTATGTAGGCCTTGGAGTCTCAGAGACCCCTCTGAGAGAGTCCACTGCGTTTAGGGAGCCTCTCGCAACAGAGATGGGGAAATGATACCGCTCCCCCTGGGATCACAGCTTGCTGGACTTTGGACGCAGCTATGACTCGTCTACCAGTTTGTGTCCCTGTCGCCCTCCCCCTCTTCTTTCCATGCTTTGTCTCTCACCCTCACCTCCTCTTTCCCTCCTCCATTCTCTGTCTACTTCCCCTGCCCTTACCCCCCTCCCATGAATCTCTCCCCTTGCCTGCTTTTTCCCTTACATATATGTCCTTTTTGTTTGTCTCAACCTTACTTGTCACTATGTTGCCAGGCTCTAATAACTGGGTAAACTTTGTAACGATGTAACCTGCAATTATGGTTTGATGCTCATGTAAAGCGCTCTGATACCTCCGGGTCTTGCCAGCGCTATATAAAACCTTTAAAATAAAATAAAATAAATACAGTTGTAGAGGAAGCCTGAAGAGGCCTCTGCGATTAATTGGACAATGCCGTAGCTGTTTATTAATCTTATGCAGATAACAACCATTGGTAACGCCAATAGTCCTGCTTATTGCAGGTGTAATGACACTTGTATTTTATATATCTGGTTCAGTGGTCAAAGCGGGTGGGATCGGCAGAGCACGGCGTGCCCTTACTTCTATTATTTAATAGATTCCGTTCACCTACTTTTTAAATTTTAAACATGCGTCTCAGGATAGCAGAAATAGCCAAGGCCTACAGATAAGGCTCGGCTTTCGTGGCTGTTCGGGGATGGGCAGGGCAGGCAGCGAAGGAAAAGGACTCTGTCCTGGTCTTCTGTGGGCAAGAAGGAAAAGACAGTGTCCACTTCAGCTCTGCTGCTGGCAAGTGCCCCCGCCCTTTCTTATTCTTCCTCCCTCTCTTTCTGTCTCGCTCCTCCTTACTTACTGAAAACCGTGACTTCAAAAAAAGGTTCTCGCCTTCTCTTTCCTCCTTTCGTTTATTTGTTCCCCTGTGAAATGGATCCAAAAGAGAAAAACACTTTTGCTGGAAGTGTTGTCTTTTTCTGACATTTTTCTATTCCAAAGTGCAGCCTCATGAGGGAGAGAAAAAAAAGGTTACAAATATGAAAAATAAATAATTAAATAAAGCAAGACAGAGTGGTCGTAACGTGGCCAGATAGATTCTGTTCACACATTAGCATCACTTTACAGAGTTTGCCAGTGAAGCACTATTTTTGTTCTCTTGTCTTTTTTTGAACAACATTGTTTTCCCTGTGTGGAGAAGTGCACCATTCCTGGAGGTACTGTAATACCTGGTTAATGGGTGGATTGGGAAACAAAATGTGCACTGCAGCTCTGTGCTCACGGATGTGGTCTTTTTAAGCCATACTGTATTGATATAAGCAATGGACATTGAAACGGGCCACTTCCGGGCCCTGCAGTCATGTCCTTAACTTTTCAGGCAAAAGCACTCACGGATTTCTGAATAATGACTGTAAAAGCGTTAAGGTAACCATGTTGTTCCTGCTTACATTTCACATGCTTTACTTAATCTTGCATACCTATGAGTGTTCGGTGTTTCTAGACTGCTGTTACTTTTTTTTTTTAGGCAGCATATTACTCTTGTCTAGTGCTCAATTTGAATTGAGTCGCATCCATGTGTTTATAGCGGGGCACAATTTGGTTGTAGTTGAAGGCAGTGCAAGTTTCTCTCAGTGGGGCCGTATGTTGTTTAGTGGGGGAGAGGATGTGGCACTATGGTCAGAGCTGCTGAATTTGGAACTGGGGAACCGGGTTCAGCCTTCAAGCCCAGTCCCCCAGACCACTCTCCTGAGGGAGTGCATTCCCATGCAAGACCTTAGAAGGCTCCGCAAGACCTTAGAAGCCCTGGTGTCTTAGCACCAGCAGGTGGACCTTAGCGGTGGCAAGTGTGTGTTGACCTTGAAGGCCCGTCCACCACAATCCATACTGAAGTTCACCTCCAGCCTTGCAGGCAGGCCTATAAAGCAACACAACCTAGAACAACAGTGACTCTGTCACTGAGGTCACAGGACGCTTGAGAAAGGAAAGCCGTAGGGTGGTGCGAGCGATGTGACCGCACTGGGCGCTGACTTCGGGTGGGGGCGTCGTGTTTGCAAGTATATTATAGTTTTAAAAGCACTTGCTACCTCCAATAATTTTTGGCAACAATAAAAATGTCATGATGGTTCTTCCTAGAAACAGATCGGGGTTTTGTCTAGTGAAAGTTTTGACTCGTGGAAAAGTAGCACAGAGGGTTAATGTGCCTTCTGCAAAGAACATGTGCGGTGCAGATCACAAAGTGCACAAACTGTAAATAGGTCAGTGGGTTATTGCTTTTGTCAGAGAGATCCTTTTGTTATTTGCAGTTCATAAGTTAAAATCCTAACATAGAACAGTGAGCTATTAACTGTCATCTAAGAGCTGCATACAAACCGCAAGGTATACATTAGAGTGTTATGTTTTTTCCCCAGACTTTAATTATCGTAATGTTGCATAAAGTGTTCATTTGGATAGAAATCAATTCTGACTATTAAAGAACCCCCGAACCATGGCATTACGTTTTAAATTCTGGGTTTGTGTTTCTCCAGACCAATCACTATTAAACCATACTGCCTACTAGTATGGTTCTCATGTGACTCCAACACTGTGTATTCCTTTGTCTCATATAACATTTCCAATACAGTGATTTACACATGTATGATTCATTGTCTCTGTGTAATGTGTGTGATGTAAAGTGCTCTGACACCCTACACTGGTATGAGCGGCGCTGTAAATCAAATTAAATTAATCTGAGAGAGAGTGTAGTAATGGAGACTTGAGGGGCACTGTGAAAGGGTGGTAGTGAGTGAATCCGTGGCAGAGGTGGTCATTGGGGGGCACCAACAAACGTTGCACAGGGTGCCATCAGAGCTAAATCCGGCCCAGCCCTCGAGGCCAGTCCGCCTGACCCATCAGTACCTTCATTGGCCTTGTTTCAGCAGTAGTAGCGGCTACTCATTAGGGGTCGGCAAAGCAGGATTTGCACGCACACCAAACTAAGGTCACAAATGTCATAGTCTCTCTGCTTCATGCACAAGCACTTTTAACATGTGCTGCCTGCTTTGGGGCCACTGGAATTATGCAGCAATAGAGGACAAAATTATGCCGCAGTGTTGATTAAATTATGTAGCAAAAAAGGCTGCAGCGTAATGCAGTATATTTTCTGATACTTGATTATTTTGACATTTTTACACATGATAACAGTCTCTACAAAGATGTTGCCTTATTAGTACAGGTGTAACACATAAATGCAGCAGTGAGAAAGGTGATCAGTCAACCTTTGTGAAGGGCTGTCAAGTTTGTAGCAGCACAAGTCACATTTCTTAGTAATTTTTGATCTGCTTGAGCTAAAAACTATTTATTAGTTAAAATTGTCAGATTATGCAGCAGATGATGTATTATGTGATGTATTATGTGGCAAAACTGGCAGAGCCATAATTATACAGAAAACATTTGCAAACTAGGATATTTTTCCCATTCATGGTTGAACTGCTCTTCTGGAAAAAGGGAGACGTGCTGATGACAGAAACTCCATAGCTCAGGGACAAATGACTTGTGCTTCCTCTTTTAAGCGTATTTGGAACATTCTGTGATTGGAAACGTATCCCGCTTCATGAATGTATTGTAATGTCTATAACTCATATTAAACCTTAAAAAATCATGTCAATCCATCGGTTGAATTAAATGACATAATCAGCTGTAACTGACCAGTGAAATGCCAAACAAATACTAAAAATTGGGATGTTTTATGCATTCTGGCCACACTGCTGACCCCGCCCACTGATCCAATCCTCTGGTTATGCCCGCCCTTTGATTCTCCGCCCACAGTTCTCCTACTTTTTTCCCCACTACGACCACTGATCTGAATGCAATGACAGAAGCAGCAAAACGCCAGTTGGCCGCTTCTCTACGCTAAGCACAGACTTTTAGTTTATGTGTTTTTAAACCACGCCCTTAATTACATCGATCACGCCCATTGGAGAGACCCCTCCCCCCCAGTTTTTTCATCCCACTTAAAGCCTTGTATGAATCACATTAGTTACTTTAATTGAAAGGGGACATGACGCTGCCAGTGAAGAGTTTTCGATTTAAACTTTGGGACAGGGTGTCTGTTCAGGAAATGTGCCTGTGTTGGAGCTGAGTAACATATGATATTGACTTTTGACCTCATCAGCTGAAGCCAGGGCTTTAAATGGGATGAAAAAACTGGGGGCGGTTCTCATAGGGGTGTGGCCAATGTAATTATGGGTGGGGCTTAAAACACTTAAATTTAAAATCTGTGCATAGCATAGTGTGCCGCCCGACTGGTATTTTGCTGCTCCTGGCATTGCATCCAGGTATATAATACAATACGTATCATTCAGCCAGGACTATTGGCTTTGTCAATGGTTGTTAGTTGCAAAAGGTAAATAAGCAACAACGCTCGGATACCTTCGAGTTCGAGCTATATAATACTGCAAAAACAAAAAGTTCTCAAATGATGAGATTGTGCAAGAAGTATAAGGAGTTTCTTTGCAGTTACATCAAAGGCACCGAAGGGTGGTACTGCTGCAGAGTTAAGATTTCTTTTTCTTTTTCACCCTTAGGGTGAGGGCAACAATGGGGAACCCAATAGGGACCCGTCTCAGCACCTGTTGTTTAGAGCCGCAGGTGCTGGGTACAGGCAGGACCCGGCTCACTTAAAGCCCTGACTGAAGCACAGTAGCACGTGGTCTCACTGCCTGCCCACCCTCAGTTCAAGGAGCTGCTGCTGTCTGTCGCCCTTTTTACACCCGTAATCAAGACCCGTGGCCTCCCTGCTTCAGGTAATCTCGAATACAGAGTAAAGTGCATTTTTCTTTCTATTTTTACGCTATACTTTTTTATGTAAGTTACAGAAATTCAAAGCCAATAGTACCTTTTCTCTGCGCCAATAAGAATCACATGTTCCTGTGAAGTGCTTTGAAACTATAAATAGTTTCTGTATATGTCGAAAATGCATCTACCTGCTGAGAACTCAAACTGTTCTGTTAAATTTGCATGATTATTTTTACATTTAAAATTGATACTGTGGCATTTTTTTTATTGCAAGTACTGTCAATAAAAAATGAAAAAGAAAATCAATCACTGCACTAGCTTCCTAAAGCCAGAGCTATTGGCTTTGCCAAAGCTTGTTGAAACTGGTGCCTGGCTAGAAGTGCAACACTTCTATGTTTTTACTAAAAGAAGTCAAGTCACACCGGTGAATACATTGAAGTTTTCTGCAAAGCAGTCAAGGCAAGTGCCAATCACTTCCTGGTTCTTAACCAGATGCACTGGCCCCTGAACAGCCAAGAATTCTTGGAATAGCCGGACAACCACAGAGTGGGTCTGTAGAGGTCTGTACCTGCTTCTGATGGGACAACCACAGAGTGGGTCTGTACCTGCTTCTGTGCCTGGGCCAATGTCAGGACAACCACGGAGTATGTGTGACGAGGTCTGTACCCGCTTCTGCGCAGGGGTCAATGACAGGACAACCAAGGAGTGCGTATGGCGAGGTCTGTACCTGTCGGATCACCAGCTCCCCAGGATCGGAACGATGCTCAAAAATGGTCCACATCTCGACAGCAACAAGTCTGTTTGCTGTTATAGCATAGATCAGTGAAGCGAGCGAGGGCAGGAAAGGGTGGGGAAAGCGGGGAAGGAGACCTGAAAAGACAGCAATAAATTAGTAACAGGATGGAATATTGTATACCATAAATAGAACACCACTATGCAACAATCAAGTACCTGTAAAGAAAAAGAACTTGGGCTTGTCAGGTGAGCCCTTGTAGTTATTCATGCTCCTATTTACTCAGCATAGGACCAGAACCAGAACCTCTCTGAGAAGGACACACTATTGGAAATACGTAGGAACAAAAAGAAGTTGAGAATAGAAGTACACCAACCTTTCTCTTGCGTCATGTACACATTCTAGCAATCATAAGTTTTTTCTGCGAGCTCCAAACCTACCCAAATATTACCAAGCCTGGCATCACAGGGCAGTAAGAGATGAAGACAGTGCCTCTTCTACCATACCCTGCTCTTGGGGGCGGCCGGCATATAGAGGAAGAAAAAATAAACCATACATCTAAACCCAATATGCATAAATGTAATTCATACTTTCACTTGATTGTGTGAAATACTTAAATGGATGAAGTGCGCAAGTCAAACAACGTTTAACCCCCAAAGTTATCAGACTCTGAAACACAAATCTGAATGTTATTTCAGAAGACACATAAATGATGAACCAACAAATAACATATATCGTATGATATTGTCTTAATCCAGTCCGGGCACTTTGAAAAGGCAGTTAACAAAAGTTAATGGTTATTAACCATGCAGGTATTCCTACAACCTGCACGAGACAACAAACGTGTGTCTTCCCAACAGGGAGGAACACCGCAGTATGTAAATGAGGCAAAATGAGGCAAATAAAGATAGGACTGCCGGTATCCCTGCCACCTGCACGAGACAACAAATGTGTGTCTCCCCAACAGGGAGGAACACCGCAGTATGTAAATGAGGCAAAATGAGGCAAATAAAGATAGGACTGCCGGTATCCCTGCCACCTGCACGAGACAACAAATGTGTGTCTCACCAACAGGGAGGGACACCGCAGTACGATATTTGAGGCAGCAATGCCTCCGTAGCAAAAGTTCTTGCAGTAGCGTCACTCAGTTATGCTTGGCCAATGAACCGGGTCTGGAGCAAACAGAAATGGTGGTGTATCAACACCCTTACCAGACCCCCTCAAGAGAAGAAGACGGAACAGCTCACAACAAATGCCCGGTGCTGTGCGGAAGCGGATGCGCTTAAGATCCTTCCGCTTTCCCTGACGGCAGCATGCCTTCCGCAAGGAATCACAGACACTGTAGTTGTTGACTCGGGACGTTCGAGCAACCAGGTAAGCCCAAGAACAGGACCCACAGGCCAACGGACTAGAGATCGCGAAGAGACCTCAAGCAAGTTTACAAAGCACCAGCCCACAGGACACTCGGTGAGTGGAGGCTGCAATACTTCAGTGCAAATACTGCTCAGGGTCAGGACTACACAGAGTCCAATGCACAAGCTCAGGAATCATCAACAAGCATATGCAATTGCAAAAATACGGGGTGCACAGGGGTTCGGATTACACGGTCCCCACGAGGGATACTAGTCTCAATCGCTGAGAGGGAACATCGACCTCAGGGACCTTTGGAAACCCACCTCCTGTGTTGCTGAAATCTTCTGAGTCCTCAGGAGCTCGGGAGAAGCAAACCGGTCAGATGTGTTTAGGTGCCTGCTTTTGCAGGGGAGTAACTCCTTTACTCCAAGGGAGATTCTTCAGTCATGCAGCGTCGTGCAGGCAGTCGAAGTACTTGGTTTCTTCTTAGCAGAATCTTGTCCAGGTAAAATCTAAAGTCCTGTAGTCAAGTAACCCATTTTATACCCATGGGAAGGGGTTGGAAAGATTCTGTGGACCCTCCTAGGGGAGGGGCAGGACAGAGAGGTGGCTACACCCATGTCCTTTGTCCAGTTTTGTGCCAGAGCAGGAGCCAATGGCTCCCAGGACTGGTTTGAGCTGGACTATGCACAGGGACACCAAATGTAGCCCCAGTGCAGACTTTGTGGCACTCTCAGAGTGCACCCACCTAGCCCCAAAACACTAAACCCTGTCTGGGAGATGGTCACACCTCCCTGTGACAGGATACCTTTTGTCATGCCTTCCTCTGCTCGAGCTTGGCTCAGCAGCAGGAAAGCAGAATCGTGTCTGTAGCTGGCAGCGCCAATTTTGTGCTGACAGGTTGAGAAAGCTGGTACCGGGTAGACCGGTGACCCACATATGTCCCTTTTGAAGGGTGGAATCATACCTCCCACACCAGTTACTGGTGTGGACGTATGATTCCAAGGTGTTTGACACCAAACACAGCTTTTTCTAAGCAGCCGTTTTACAGTTAGCATTTACCGCGAGGTTATAATGCACTTAAACATATATGTCTGGCTGCTTCACAGACAACTCCGGAGAATGGTCTCCGAAGGCTGCAGAGGGGCTCTGCTCATGCAGGGGCACCCTCTCACGTAAAATCCAGCACCCTGCCTTCAGGATTGACAAGGCCTGCCATAGGGGTGGCTAATAGGTATTTAAGTGTAGTGATTTAGATAGATATAGTGAACCTACATCGTAAGTAAGTGGTGCAAGCACCATCTTACACAGTCTGCAGTAGCAGTCCTGTCGTGTCAATTTGGATGGCCTCTCATGGGTGGCATAATACATGGTGCAGCCCATGGGAAGCCTCTAGGGTAGCTATGGCCTGGGTACACGGTGTAAGATATACTAGGGACTGATAAGGGTACCCCAGAATCCAATCTGGAGTGTACCTAAAGTACATAACTTGCAATTTAAGGGAGAAAGCAGATAGACTGGGGTCCTGAATAGCAGGATCCCAGTCAGACTAAGCCAAAAACAGTGTGACATCAGCAAAAAGTGGGGGTAACCATAAGAAGCACATACTACTTTCCTACAGTCGGCACCTGCTCCTGTGCCTGGGTCAATGACAAGACAACGAAGGAGTACGTCTGGCGAGGTCTGTGCCTGCTTCTGTGCAGTGGTCAATGAGAGGACAACCTCAGAGTGTGTCCGGCGAGGTCTGTATCTGCTTCTGTGTCTGGGTCAATGACAGGACAACCATGGAGTGCGTCTGGCGAGGTATGTACCTGCTTCTGTGCCTGGGTCAACGACAGAACAACCACGGACTGCATCTGGAGAGGTCTGTACCCGCTTCTCTGCCTGGGTCAATGACAGGACAACCACAGAGTGCATCTGGCGAGGTATGTACCTGCTTCTGTGCCTGGGTTCAATGACAGGACAACCACGGAGTGCATCTGGCAAGGTCTGTACCTGCTTCTGTGCCTGGGTCAATGACAGGACAACCACAGAGTGCGTCTGTAGAGGTCTGTACCTGCTTCTGTGCCTGGGTCAACGACAGGACAACCACGGAGTACATCTGGCGAGGTCTGGGCCTGCTTCTGTGCCTGGGTCAATGGCAGGACAACCACGGAGTACGTCTGGTGAGGTCTTTGCCTGCTTCTGTGCAGGGGTCAATGACAGGACAACCACGGAGTGCGTCTGGAGGGGTCTGTACCTGCTTCTTTGTCTGGGTCAATGACAGGACAACCCCGGAGTACGTCTGGCGAGGTCTGTGCCTGCTTCTGTGCAGGGGTCAATGACAGGACAACCACAGAGAACGTCCGGCGAGGTCTGATCCTGCTTCTGTGTCTGGGTCAATGACAGGACAACCACAGAGTACGTCTTGAGGGGTCTGTCCCTGTTTCTGTGCCTGGGTCGATGACAGGACAACCACGGACTATGTCTGGCGAGGTCTGTAGCTGCTTCTGTGCCGGGGTCAATGACAGAACAACCACGGACTGAGTCTGGAGAGGTCTGGACCTGCTCATGTGCCTGGGTCAATGACAGAACAATCACAGAGTGAGTCTGGAGAGGTCCGTACCCGCTGCTAACAGGACAACCACAGACTGCGTCTGGAGAGGTCTGTGCATGCTTCTGTGCATGGGACAATGACAGGACAACCACGGAGTGCGTCTGGAGAGGTCTGTATCTGCTTCTGTACCTGGGTCGATGACAGGACAACCACAGAGTGTGTCTGGAGAGGTCTGTACCTGCTTCTGTGCCTGGGTCGATGACAGGACAACCATGGAGTGCGTCTGGAGGGGTCTGTACCTGCTTCTGTGCTTGGGTCGATGACAGGACAACCACGGAGTGTGTCTGGAGGGGTCTGTACCTGCTTCTGTGCATGGGACAATGACAGGACAACCATGGAGTGCGTCAGGAGGGGTCTGTACCTGCTTCTGTGCCTGGGTCGATGACAGGACAACCACGGAGTGTGTCTGACGAGGTCTGTACCTGCTTCTGTGCCTGGGTCGATGACAGGACAACCACGGAGTGTGTCTGGTGAGGTCTGTACCTGCTTCTGTGCCTGGGTTGATGACAGGACAACCACAGAACGCGCCTAGAGGGGTCTGTACCTGCTTCTGTGCCTGGGTTGATGACAGGACAACCACAGAACGCGCCTAGAGGGGTCTGTACCTGCTTCTGTGCCTGGGTTGATGACAGAACAACCACGGACTGTGTCTGGAGAGGTCGGCACCTGCTTTTGTGCCTGGGTCAATGACAGGACAACCACGGAGTGTGTCTGGCGAGGTCTGTACCTGCTTCTGTGCCTGGGTCGATGACAGGACAACCACGGAGTGTGTCTGGTGAGGTCTGTACCTGCTTCTGTGCCTGGGTTGATGACAGGACAACCACGGAGTGTGTCTGGCGAGGTCTGTAACTGCTTCTGTGCCTGGGTCGATGACAGGACAGCCACGGAGTGTGTCTGGTGAGGTCTGTACCTGCTTCTGTGCCTGGGTTGATGACAGGACAACCACGGAGTGTGTCTGGTGAGGTCTGTACCCGCTTCTGTGCCTGGGTTGATGACAGGACAACCACGGAGTGTGTCTGGCGAGGTCTGTACCCGCTTCTGTGCCTGGGTTGATGACAGGACAACCACGGAGTGTGTCTGGTGAGGTCTGTACCTGCCTCTGTGCCTGGGTTGATGACAGGACAACCACGGAGTGTGTCTGGTGAGGTCTGTACCTGCTTCTGTGCCTGAGTCAAAGACAGAACAACCACAGAGTGATTCAGGACATGTGTCAATCCTTTTGACAATCCTTTTGGAGTTTTAGCCACAACAGCAATAACATCCAAGGAGGGCCCACAGGAAGTCTGACAGCAAGATACTCAGGGTAAAAACATATTGTAGACCCCGACAGTTGAACATGGAGATTTAAGACTATAAATAAGATTTTTACCCGCCAAATAATAGAGCAAGATGTCATATTGACCAGGTCTACAACACCTCCCTACTCGTTTCGTTAGCTTTTGCGTGCTTCATTGCCATTTTTTTCTTCCTGCACAATATTGAATTGGTGAGTTTAATGTACATTAGGAAGGTGGGTATGTGCCCTGCAGCTGCCTGCTGGATACGGCTTAAGGTCTTTAAAAGAATTGATACTGTTGAAATTATGGTTACATCAATTCATGTATCCTGTCGATCCCTTTCTTATGTCAAAGAAAACCATGGATAAAACCAGAATATTAAAATACTGCTGCTGCGATTTTCAGAAATGGCAGCTAAAGACCTGTTGTACGCACAAGGAGCAAACGTTCTGCCGATTAAGAGAACTCTGCCTTTACTGTTTGGTGATGATAACCACTGTAATGCTACGGCGAAGGAGATCTGTAGTCGGAGTTTAGTGATCTGGGGACCTGCTGTTCCTTCACATAGTAATTGCATTTATATAGTGCTTATTACCCCTGACAAGGTGTTGAAGCGCTTTTCTGCAAGTAGCACGCTACTACGCAACCTAAGAAGGATTAGTGGTGAATTTGTATAGGAAAATATGACTTATTTTGAGCGGTAGACATGTGAGTCTGTAATTGAATTGAAAAGGATACTGGAGGGATAGAAGAGGGAAAAGTCTAGAAAGTTTTATTGGGAGATCATAGTAGTAAGACGAGGTTTGGGATGAGTAAAAGGGGAGATGAAGGCGGAAAGAGTCTCTAGAAATGGATTAAGGAGATCATAGTAGCAAAATGAGGGTTGGGATGAGTCAAAGAAGGGATGCATGAGGGAAGAATTTAGGAAAGGTTGATTGGGTGATCATAGTAGTAAAATGAGGGTTGGAGTGATCCAAGGAGGGATAGAGGAGGGAAGAGTCCAGAAAGGGTTATTTTGGCGATCATGGCAATAGATTGAGGTTTGTACTACAAACTGTCATCAAATTTTACATGTAGGGAAAGGCTGTAAAGAAATCGAAGATAAATCTGTTTTGCTTCTTATGAATGAGATATTGAACAACATTACTAACCCAATTATTTAACAATTTAGGGCCTTATTTCGATGTCGGTCAGAAAGTCTGTACCCGTTGGCCGGAGGCTTTCTGACCGACATCATAGGTATGAACTCCGACCATCGAATTTCAACCGGGCGGGAAATCCAACTCTGCTCCGACGGGCGGAAGGGCCTCAATCTCTAACAGATTAAGTTTCCGTTGTCGGGATTATGATGCTACTTTCCATCAGCAGTTCCATGTCGGCCTTTCCGACATAGAACTGCTGTCGGAAAGTGTCTTTGGGAGCCCCTAGCAGGGCCCCCATCCCATTGCAGCCTCCGGTTGTGGCCCTGGGGGGCACCTAGGGTACCCCCTGAAAATCCCTGCACCGTGTGGCATGCACCTTGAGGTGCCTGCCACACGGTGCAGGGATTTACACAAACTCCTATTTCTCAATGGGAGCTTGTGCTGCAGGTGGTTTCTGCCCGCCGCAGAAGCTCCCATTTTGAATTGGGAGTTTGTGACTTTTACCATGTGTGGTCGCACCATAATGAGGTGTGCGGAACCGCCGACCTATAGTCGGTCGGTTCTCACACAGAAACGGTGTCAGTCGGAGGCAACTCCGACCGACATCGAAATCAGCCCCACAGTGTACAAATCTTGTAGTAAGTATTCAATAAGTGACTGGTCTGTATGAAGAGGGTTCTAGTGCAGATTTTCTTGGTTTAAAGAATTTATAAGAATTCCTTTTTGAAAAGATGGTGGTATTACATTTTCTTTCCATACTATGTTTAAGATTTTGTGCTAAGTGCTTTATCAGTTCTGAAGCAATGGTTTTAAAAAAAATGCAGCTCCAAATCCTTTTTCCCCTGGGGTTTTAGAGTTAGGCAATTGTTTAATTGTGTCAACTTCTTATTTTTCTGTAATTCGGTTAGTATGTACATGTGCTGCCTCCTGGGTCATGAGAGGCAAATCTATTTCATTAAGACATTTCTCTGTTTCAACTACCTGCAGGTGATAATCTCTCTGTTCTTCCCTATATAGTGTCTCATAATAGTTTAAAAATATTTCTTTATTTGTTCTGTTTTCAGTAATTTCTTGATAGGTTATATGGTTGCTATGCCCACTTTATTAAATGCTTGTTCTTTTTGCCATCCAATCTAAGAGGCAGGCTGTTTTCTACCACTCTTTGTATAGCTGGCATTGATAGTTTTGAGAGTTTACTACTACACTCGGATTTTTCAGCGAGGGCTTTCGTGAAGGCCCTATCTGCATTTTTCTGAAGAATACTCAGGATCTCCTTATCCTATTTCTACATGTTGTTAAAGATATACAATTACCCCTGATTATTGCCTTAAAAGCCTCCCAAAACGTTATTTTATCCTCAGTTTTTATTCTGTTCAAAGAAATATTTATTCTCAGTGTTAGACCTGGCACCTTGGCGTGAGTCTCCCTTCCACTTTTTGCTGATGTGCCTCGTGTGTTTTGTTGGTGTTAGCTGCTCAGGGCACTGTGCCACTGCCAATCAGTGCCACAGTGCAAGTGCTCCCTATGAAAAGTGTATACATTGATTGGTTTCCATGTTTGGCTTATTTGGTTTACTATCAGCCCCTAGTAAAGTGCACCAGGAGTGCCAGGGCTTGTAAATGCAAATGCTGCTGGTGGGCTTGCAGCACTGGTTGTGCCACCCACAGAAGCGGCCTAGTAAAATGTGTCTAGGGTCTGCCATTGCAGAACCTGCGTGCAGTCTGGTACTGTCATGCTGACTGCGCAAGTGCACCTACTTGCCGGTCCCTAAACCTTCCCTTAACTACATATTAGTCACCCCTATGGTAGGCCCAAGGGCAGGGTGCATTGTAAGCATAAGGTTGGACATGCCCTGATGTGTGTGGCATGTCCTAATAGTGAATTACAGCCATTTTCGTTTTTCACTATTAAAAGGCTACCTGCTCTCCATAGGCCAGAATGGGCTGTGGAATTATTACACTCTATAATCCCAGCAGACTCAGAGAGCATGGTAGAAAGTCAAGTTTAGTATGCCTGAACTCAGAATAATAAAATACTTCTTTTAGTAAAGTTTATTTTAATATCCTGTGTTTGTAAATACTAGTTTTAGAAAGTTAGTATTTACTTGCCTAACCATTTCAGTCCGCCTCTGCTGTGTGTGTGTGTGCTGCCTAGTTTCCGTGAGGGACAGGGCTGGGGAATTCCAGGAGACAGGCTGGCTGCCAGGCGGTGGGTAGAGAGATTACACCAGGATGGGTGGGAGGAGTACACCTTGACTCTGAATAGGGCTGTGCTCTGCCACCACAATGCTGGCTCCGCCCCCTGTGGAGCGGCTGATGTCTCTGCCCTGTGCACTGAAAGGAAAGAGCAGAGTCACCACAACAAAGTGCTCCACAACCGGACTGAGCCAGGCCCAGGCCCCCTGGCGACAAAGAACAAAAGAAACTGTGTATAAAAGAAGGAGCCCTGCTCCTAAGAGATCAGATCCTGTTGACGCCAAGAAGAAACTCTGCCTGAAGAGAAGGACCTGGGAAAGCTACATGGAGGAGTACTGTCTCTAAGCCTGAGAGACTGGCCTGTGGTGGGTGCCTTGCTGCAAGAAGGAGAGAGGAAGAAAAGACTGAAAGACTTTTATTTCACTTGTACATCTAAAACAATCTCCAAGGGCTTGCTTGTGAACTTGCCCCCTGAACTGCGCCCCAGGAACAGTGGGCGCTACCCCTCCCTGGAAGAAGGGAACTGCTGCTGGTGAATCCCCCCTTCAGCGCTGACTCCAGAGACCTGAGTGCGACTGGGAACCTGTCCCGCACTCTGAGAACCTGTGCGTGTGGCATCATAAATCGTAAAAAGTAACTGGAACCCCTTTCAAAGCCTAAAGACTGTATTTAAAAACCTGCCTAAGAAATCTATATAAAGAGCTATATTTTTATAAATACCGTCTGGTGCCTCTGTTTGGGGGGTTGGTGATTATTGTGGGACATTGCAAGTGCTTAACCATATGTGCTCTAGAGATTAGCCTGACTGCTCGCGCCACACTACCGAGAGGGTGAGCAGGGGTTGTCTGCTGAGAGCAATCCTTTGCCCTGACTTCGAGGAGAGGGTCCCTGCTTGTCACAAGTGCATACCTGCGCCAACCAGAGACCCCCGATTCTAACACTCAGTATTTATGGTTTGCACATTTTCCTCCATCGTAAACAAAGTTTTATCGATAATCCACCTATTGAATTTCAGCGGGAGTTAAACATTAAATTCTAAAGTAACTGCTGAGCGGTCAGAAAAACATCTTGAACAGTGATTATGTGTGGTATTTGCCAAAGCCGGTAGGCTAAAAACAAATCAATTCTTAATGCTGATTTATACGGTTTAGAGAAATAAGCACATATCTTAGTCTTTATGTTTTAATTACTCCATATATCTTGCACACCCAAATGCATACATAAATCATTAAAGATTATTTCCATTTGTGTTTTTTGTGCTTGGGAGTCGAGGAATATATTTGGGCAAAATAATAAAATCTCCCCCTATAATCACTTCCCCTGGAAGCTGACTAAGTTCCCATTCAAGATCTTTTAGGTGCTGGGGATTGTCAGATATTGGAAAGTAATAGGAAACAGGGCTATGACTTTGCCTTTCTATTTTAATGGAGAGAATTAACTAAAACTCTTGCCTATCTCTTATTGCTGCATCGCATTGTATTGGGAATTTCTTATTGATAGCTATAGCCATCCTCCTGTGCGCCACAGTAGCCGCTTAATAGTTGCCCTGTTTTTCTTACCCTTTGTTAAAATGTGTTTCCTGAAGCAATACAATTGTGGGTTACATGGATAAATCCATAAAAAGCAAATCTCTTACTTTTATTATTTGAGTAATTTGCATTAAAGCTGATTATCTCAACTTTTCCCATCTTGTGCCATTTTGTTTTAATAAAGTACTTGCATTCATTTTCAAAAAAATGTTTTTCTCAGATTCCATATAGCATATTGTCTTGTCATTTTTGGATCTTTCTTCTGTTTTTGCCCTTTGCTCCACAACCGTGCCTACCATCCCCTGTACCTTCCTTTGTGGCCTCCCTAGTACCCGCCCCTTTCGAAGTGTGCCTAGGTCCAGGGAACTAATCCCAGCTCTATTTGACATTTCTTTTGAGTGCGGTGGAGCGGCACTCTGGGCTTCCTCCTGGAGCCATGCCCATAAATTAATATGTGCTTCTTCCTGGAAGAGTGGCTGGAGCTCGGCGGTGTCGCTGCTTCTGCAGTTTCTGAGATAGTGTGAAACCTCCCAGACCGTAAAACCTTTAATCTAGCTGGCTGAACAAATTGGGTTTGAATGTTCTGTGAGTAAAATTTCCCCACGAATGGTTGAATTTCTTCTGGCATCTCGAAGTTTCGAAGGAGATATTGGGGAAAATGTAAAAGACAAGTCACCAGCATTGATAGTATCTAATTGTATTGCTTTATGTAAGATTTTCTCTTTTATTTTAAAATCTTGGAAATAAGCTACCATTGTTGTAGGCATGGCTCCATCTTTAGGTGGTGTGAAGCGTACCTTCTGCGAGATTGTTAAGGCATTGTGTGGCTCCTTGAGAACGTACTTTGAGATACGTTTTGTAACCTCTTCAGTCACATCTCCCTTGTTTGCATTTTGTCCTGGTACCCTTACAACAGTAAATTTGACCTGCCTCAGCAATTCTCTAAATCCTCAATTTTCTATTTATTTTCGGGCGTCTCCTTTTGCTTCTGAGAAAAAGAGCTCTGGTGGGAGGCATGGGCATCTTCTATTGCTGAAATCCTCTGTTCAATCTTTGGGCATCGATCACTTAATCCGTGAAATTTAGTCTTAGTTACTTCCAATTTCCATTCTATTTCATTCACTGTCTCTATTTGGATGGTCTGAGCTGTTTTCAATTTCTTAACGTCTACTGTTGTAAACCAGCTCTGTTTACAACAGTAGACTAGAGGGGAGATCCTCTTTGGGGTTTCTCTGGACCCTCTAAATCATAGAGCGTCACCTCTGAGTTGCAAACAATGCCCATTGTTTCTGAATTTTTGCTTGCCCGTCTCTCCTTTTCTGTTGCAGAAAGAGTATGTCATGGCGTATGAGAGGCTTCAGTCGCTGTATCTGCAATATCTTCCTCGCCTCTCACACTATCTTGTCCTTTTGTGCCATCTTGACTCTCTCCTGTAACAGGGTGCTGACCCATTTGTGGGTTATCGTATTTTGCACTTCCTGTACGCTATCGTAATTTAATCGAAATATCAGATATATTAATGTTCTGGTGTCTTATATTTGAGAAGCTGAGGCAAAGTAAGTGTTTTGTCTCAGTTACGCGCTTTTAATTTTTCTAGGGTTGATGACTGTGTTTAGGGCTATTGGGAGGGTGATTTTTTTACTGCTATTTCCAGGTCTTCATCCAATGATGTGCTTAATTTAATTTCCAACCTCAGCCCAAGTTGCTGCATCTGTAAACTGTGATAATCTCCGATTCAAATGTAGTGTTCATAAAAGGACGTAATCGAACAGACACCACACATTGTACGACAGAGTTTATAGAATTGCTATCAGCGGTTATGATCCGCGGCCGCTACAGTAATGCTTGATGCCGAAAAGGCATTTGATCTCATGAACTGGCAAGTTCGGCTTAAGATTTTGAATACAACTTGAATATTCGAGAAAATCTCATCAGATCAATTGCTGCTTTATATCATGGTATATCCGCTCATTTCACAATAAATATTCAGCCGGCTTTGTATACCCAAACAGAGGAACAAGTCAGAGTTTCCCCCTTTCCCCAACACGTTTGCCCTTTTTATAGAGCCCTTAACCCAATATATTCATTCGCAAAAACAAATTTGAGCTCCCTCTTCAGAGATGCCAAAAATGAAGCTATATGCCGATGAAAAAGTATTATTTCTAAGACAAGAAAGGAAAAACCTAAATGTTATGCTGGAAACAGTAAAGAGATATTCGACATTGCAATCATGTCAAGGAGATATGCTATTAATCATGTACATGTAGCATTTAATATCCAAACCAGCCCAAAAAAGGTTGGATATAAGAATCTAGATCACTCTTTATAATTCTGGATATCCACGCAGAGACAGCCATATCACCTTGTAAGCGCCTTTCTCCTAGCACAACAGAAGAAAGAACAAATAGATGGTCGTCCCTGACCACGATAAGTATATTCAGCGATATTATCTAAATGGCCGGAAAGAAGGGACATACATCTGAAAAGGTGCAGCTGGAAACAACACTTCCAGTACGAATATTCTCTTTTAAGAGGTTCAAAGTGCCACCAAATGATTTTAGGCAATGGTTGGATGCTGAATTATCCGTGAACATTTACAAAAATAAAAGACAGACAGAAACCAATGCCTTAGATGTGGAGACAATGCTAGCTGTATACATATGTTTCGGTTATTGACACAAATTCTGGGAGAAATTATACGCAGAGATTAGCTGAGATTACATCCACCCCAGTATCAGCCCCATTGGGTTTATACAAAGAAAGGCAATTAGAGAAGGATTACCAAGATTATAACTTGATGCCGTGCCATCGCCCAATCTTTGATAACCTTGTAATGGAACCCCTCCTCAGTCCCCACTATTACGGAGCGGAAAGCGAAAATCAGAAATCAATTTTGGTTTCATCTCAGGTTGGATAAAATAAAAGAATACAGGAACATTTCTTTCACGTTTGATACATAAAATAATTAAAAAAATTGTTATTGAATCAAATAATTTTGGGGGATTCTAGTGATTTATTCTATGTACAGATAAGAAACCACAAGGAAAAATAGAATGATCCATTGTCTAAAGGGATTCAAAGAAATGTTCTATATCGAGTTGATTAACTGTACATAAAAGAATATATATTAATGTCATTATAAAGGTTTTATTTTTATGTGATCAAATTTTCAATTGAAGTAAATCATGGAGGTGTATGATGAAACATTCATTAAAATGGATTTCAATAACAAAATCAGTAAGGTATTAACTATTGGGTAAATTATGAAATTATATGCAATATTTGTCTGCTGTGTATTCAAAATGAAGCATTTTAAACACACAAAAATGTAATCTAACAAAAGGTAAACATTCAGAAAGACTGATGTATTTTTGGCAAAGTATAAAGTGCATTTGACATCAGATCTGCGTTAATCTTCATGCCATGGTGGAAGGTTTCGGCCTCACCTTTGAAGCTGCCTCCTCCAAGAACACAAGCTTGCTGAAGTTAGCAGTATCTCCCCTAGGTTGAGAACTCACCCGGTGGGTGATGTCCTGACACCAGGTAAGGGGTGAAGGGGGGGCATCAACAATTTATGACAGAGAATAAATGTCTCACACACTAAACCGGCAGAGAGAAGACACACTGACACCACACCAACACTGCGACAGGGGCTAGAGGGACATTGAGACAAAAAAGACACACCGCACACAGGAACTGGGCGACAGTACCATGCACACCATGACTTAAGCGCTGCAAAACACACCCCTCTCTAACACACACACAGTTTTGAAGTAAGGTTCCAAGATATGTCTCTGCCGCAGAGCCAGCCGCAATCAGAGAATAACAGTCCGCCAATCAACACCCAACAGTGGAAACAGGCCAAGCACACGCTGAGCTACACACAAAGGAGCATATTTATCAAGATCTTGCGTCGCACTTGCACCATGCACCGTGGTGCACGTGCGATGTAACTACTAAGTGCGATTTATCAAGCCGCGCACGGCCACCTTGAGCGGCCCGAGTGTCTTGATAAATCCAGAGTAACGCGGCGCAGCGTAAATCGCTACGTTGCGTTACCCTGCACCAGAGAGGCGTTCCATGGGTGGAGCGTGGGTGGTCCCTCGCGCCACCCATGGATTTTGACGCTGCCCCAGATTTATCAACACTGATGAACCTGGGAATGCGTCAGAAGGCCACGCCTCTCCAGGTGAGGCAGAACGAGGAGGAATATCTGTATTTCTCCTCGTTTCTTCCTCTTTCCACGTGTGATGCATTCTGTAGCACACTTAGAACGAAGAACATGCCTCACAAGATTGTTTTTCTGCAGGAAGGTGTCCCTTCCTGCTAAAAAACAACCCTGCTTAGAAAGCGCACAGGCACCCATGCACAAGGTGTCCCTTCCTGCACAAAAACAACCCTGCTTAGAAAGCGCACAGGCACCCATGCACAAGGTGTCCCTTCCTGCACAAAAACAACCCTGCTTAGAAAGCGCACAGGCACCCATGCACAAGGTGTCCCTTCCTGCACAAAAACAACCCTGCTTAGAAAGCGCACAGGCACCCATGCACAAGGTGTCCCTTCCTGCACAAAAACAACCCTGCTTAGAAAGCGCACAGGCACCCATGCACAAGGTGTCCCTTCCTGCACAAAAACAACCCTGCTTAGAAAGCGCACAGGCACCCATGCACAAGGTGTCCCTTCCTGCACAAAAACAACCCTGCTTAGAATGTGCACAGGCACCCATGCACCATGGTGCAAGGGTGCCTGCGTTGGGAGCCCAGGCGGCACAGTTTACGCCAGCGCTAGGAAAGCGCTGTATAATATTTAATACCCCGCATTCCTGCCCTTTCCCTATAACGCAGCAAGGTGACTGCGTGGTAAGTGCGCAGCGCATCAGAACATGCACTGATTGGAGGTTTGCTCGACACAGCAGGGGATTCGCTCTGCAGCTCCCTTCGACTGGTGTGGGGATGCCATGGGTCGCATCAAGTGCGACCCTGGGCAGGGCTTCCACCGGATTGGGTAAAAGGTGTTGCCAACACATGGATTGGCCAATGCTAAGGCGACAGAGCCTGGTGAAGGGGGCATCAAAGGTGTGCTCTCCACATGGACATGTCGACCGCCCGGGGGCAAGGTGTGCCACCCACTCACCCTACATGACGCACGCAAGGGGCAAGTTCAAGGTCGCAGAGACTCAAGAGGAGAGAAGGAGCGGAGGGAGCAGCAGACCACCACAAAAAGGTAAAACCGGGGGCTCAAGGGCCCCTAAGGGGGCCGGCTGACCCCTCCGCAGGCTCTGGGGGCCAGAGCCACTGGGGTTGAGACAGGGGTACCTGGTGACGCAGACTCGGCCCCTGCAGCCCTCTCCTGGTCAAGGGGGGCCAGGCGCATGGACTGGATGGACAAATGGAGCCTCCGGCTTTAGCGCTGACGGCGCCCTGTGCAACAATGTCTGTTGGCGCCCCCCCAAAGACCACCTCTGCCATGGATTCCCTCACTAGCACCCTTTCACAGTGCCTCACAAGTCTCCATAACACTGTCTCTCAGATTCATTTAGTTTTATAGCACCACTAATACCACTGTGTAAGGTGTCAGAGCACTTTATACCACACACACATTGCACAGAGACAATCATATGTGGGTAAATCAGTGTATAGGAAATGTTACATCAGACAGTACTCCAAGGTGTAGTGTAGGAGTGTCATGTCATCAATACTGGTAGGCAATATAGTTAAAGCTCTCATTTAGGAAAGGCACATATTGATCATTTAAAACGCAACATTGTTGTTAAGGGTTCTCTTTCATAATAAGAATTGTTTTCTACCCAAATGAACCCTTTTCACAAGATTAGGATAAGCATAGTGGGCAAAAAAACATACAGAGCGAACATCTGCAGTTTGCAGCAGCTCTGGGGTGACAATAAATAGCTCAATGTTCTATATTAGGATTTTGGCTTCTAAACTACAAGTTAAAATAAAAAAATGAGCTCTCTTACAGAAGCAGTAAGCCACTAACTTATTTACATTATATGCGCTTCTTATCTGCATGGTACACTTTCTTAGCAGCAGGCAGTTTAACCCTCTGCACTGCCTTAAAATGAGTCAACATTTCCACTAGAGAAACCTCGTGTCTCTTTCCAGGACGCCGATTAATCACGGGACTCCTCTTGACATTTTAATTGATGTCTGGAAGTTGCTGGAGGCCAGGAACGAGGCAGCAGGTGCTTCTAAAATGTTAATACACATTTTCAAAAAGGACGCCCCCACCCCAAGTCAACGCCCGGTGCGGTCGCACCGATCGCACCGCCCTAGAGCCGGCCCTGGGTCCCTGCTGGGCACGAGAGTGGGGCAAAGACACCCCCCTTATCACTAGCAAGAAAAGGGGCTACGAAGTATGTCTGATAGGTGTGGAACCAAAAGCGGATTTCCGGACAGTGAGCCCACCCACCCAAATGAATTTACCATAACAGGGCAGAGCGGGCAGGCTGCTCGGGTGAACTGCGAGACTAACCCCCCCCCAACGCCGCGTGAAACCTTTGTGCTTTGATGCGGGTTAGAAAGAAAGCCAGGAAACACTAAAGCACCGTTTGTTTACACGGCGGAAGCGTTGGGGTTATTAAATGCAAACATCAGGTGTCAGAGTTTTGATGAAAAATGCTGTCACTTAAGTCAGGCATCGCTTTAGATGTGGGAAAAATACACAAAGTAAAAAGTATATTTTTTTACGCTCATTGAAGGCGGGAGGTCACTCGAGCGCCAATAAAGCGCGGCATGAGGTACACGTCTTATTGCACAATGTCACTTTTATTAATGTATCACAAACACGTGCTGTGCAACTACGGAAACCAACTTCCTCGGTTCAAACTGGAAAAGATACATTTTAAGCCTTCTGCTTCTAAGCAATCTCTGCCTTCCTTAATGTATATTTTATTGACTGGCATGCGTGCTCCTAGGTTCAATATTTCCAAATAAACAAATGATTAATGACCATAAACACCTGAATTTTTCCTAATTATAGGTTTGCGTACTGCCACGTATATTCACAAGATGATATACATATTGCAATTGTAATTGTATTCATATAGCGCTCCCTACCCCTGACGAGGTGGTATAGCTAGGTATACATACGTTGTATACATGGATTGCCATTTATATAACCGATATATAAACACAGCCGTGCTTCGGCTGTAAACAGCCATTCCCTTGAAAGGGAGGCCTGTGCCGTGCTTCTGACGTCACTAATTATGCCGCCATTATGTGTTTCAGGAGGTTCGTCCTGGGTTCAAGGCTGGAGAAATACGAGTGCGGCGAAGGGGAATGAAAGAAGGGGGTAGAAAGGGGGAGTGAAAGACACGAGCATCGGGTTTTAGGTCAGGGAGAGGTGGACCGGAAGTGATGCAGGTGGAACGCAGAGGTAACGGAGCAGGAGGATAGATACATGGACATGCCGAAAGGGAGGGCGATGGATTGAAGTTAAAGGAGAGACAAGCAAATATTGAGAGCATGTCAGTGATGGAGGAAGCGAACGCTGAGACACGAGGAGGGAGACGTGCACTTGAGGGGAGAGTGCCGGACAGCAGCCTGTGGCGATGGGGGAGGGCAGCTTCCTGCACCCCCCTTCCCCCCCTTTGTACTCTGGCCATTAGTCCATTCATTAACTCCAGAGAGGAGCGGCCTTCTCCTGTGTACATCATGTTCTGACAGAAAGCAGCAGCTCTCGTCTCCTTCATTTAAGCCTATTACTGCCATCCGGCATCCGCGCCCACGGGCAGCGCTGAAGCGGGCGGAGGGGCTGGGCCAAGCACTTCCACCCGAGCACTCAGAGTGCCTTGAAGCCTCATCCCACGAGGGGGAGGCAGGGCTGAGGTGGGAGAAGACACGTGGGAGGGAGGGGTCTCTAAAAGGGGCCTGGCCCATGTCATTAAGGGTGCAGCTTCACTTCTGTGATTTCCATCGTGTGTCACACGACCAGTATTTCGATTCCTCTCTGAGCTTTCTGTTGTTGCATTCACACATGTAACAAGCATTGGCATAGCCAATAGGTCTCGCTTTCGGGACCTTCTAAGTATTTAGTTATGCAGCACAATATCCTTGGTGCAACCACATCAACTGTTGCATGGCTAAACACTTATAAGGTCCCAAAGGCGAGACCTATTGGCTATGCCAATGCTTGGTGTGGTTGTGTGTGTGTGGTTGTGTGTGTGGTTGTGTGTGTGGTTGTGGGTGTGTGGTTGTGTGTGTGGTTGTGTGTGTGGTTGTGTGTGTGGTTGTGTGTGTGGTTGTGTGTGTGGTTGTGTGTGTGTGTGGTTGCGTGTGTGTGTGGTTGTGTGTGTGTGGGGTTGTGTGTGTGTGGGGTTGTGTGTGTGGTTGTGTGTGTGTGGGGTTGTGTGTGTGGTTGTGTGTGGCTGTGGGTGGGTGTGGTTGTGTGTGTGGTTGTGGTTGTGTGTGTGTGTGTGTGTGGTTGTGTGTGTGTGGTTGTGTGGGTGTGGTTGTGGGTGTGGTTGTGTGTGTGTGTGGTTGTGTGTGGTTGTGTGTGGTTGTGTGTGTGTGGTTGTGTGTGTGTGGTTGTGTGTGTGTGTGTGTGGTTGTGTGTGGCTGTGGTTGTGTGTGTGTGGTTGTGTGTGTGGTTGTGGTTGTGTGTGTGTGGTTGTGTGTGTGTGGTTGTGTGTGTGTGTGGTTGTGTGTGTGTGTGGTTGTGTGTGTGTGGTTGTAGGTGTGGTTGTGGGTGTGGTTGTTTGTGTGGTTGTGTGTGGTTGTGGTTGTGTGTGTTTGTGTGTGTGGTTGTGTGTGTGTGGTTGTGTGTGTGTGGTTGTGGGTGTGGTTGTGGGTGTGGTTGTACGTGTGTGTGGTTGTATGTGTGGTTGTGTGTGTGTGTGGTTGTGTGATTGTGGTTGTGTGATTGTGGGTGTGGTTGTGCGTGTGGTTGTGGTTGTGTGTGTGGTTGTGCGTGTGACAGTAATACTAAAAGCATCTCAAAATAAAGGAATACAAACATCAAGTTTCTGGAAAGAGAAAGCACGTTGTAAGTCGAACGGGCACAGCAAAGCATTAACACAGCAACAAAACAAACAAGATCACTTAGCGAAGACTGAGTGCTGATAACGGATACACACAGCCCATCATCTTAAGAGTTCGATTGCAGCCAATGTGCACTCAAACCTGCCCCTCCTTGTGAGTTGCACCCCATATTTCATGAGTTGTAACTTCTGCACCCGCCATAGCGGTTTGAGATCTAAAGCGCTACATAGGTCTAATCGATTAACCAGTCGCCAACATGCTGTGCTTTTAAAGAGAAAGTGCCAAAAGTTTCCAGCTTCCTCATCATGTCCTCATAAAAGCGCCATGAAAGGACTCCCTGAATGGTGCAACGGACATGAAGCAGCCGCTGGGATCAGAAATAAACACTGTGAACGTTGTCCAGTTTCACAGTAACATTTCCTTAATGTTCTTTAAGTCACAAAACAGTAATACTAAAAGCATCTCAAAATAAAGGAACACAAGTTTGTGGAAAGAGAAAGCACATTGTAAGTCAAACGGGCGCAGCAAACCATTAACACAACATGTTCTTTGATGTTTGATGTTCATTGAACGAGAACATCAAAGGGGCGCCACGAAAGTGATCGCGGGCGAAAAAAGTGATCGCGGGCGCTTAATGAGCATGACGAGGTTTGCCAGCCTCTGCTCCTAAGCGCGCGCCTGCGCACATGCACTGTAGCTCTAGGCTGGCCATGATAGCATTTTTTTGAGCCCTCACAAAAAGTCTCGCCAGACCAGTGCATGCGCTGGGTCAGGCGAGACCTAAAAACTACTGACGTTCACCAAAAACCAGCCAGAACTATCAGCTTTGTCAGTGGTTATCAGTTTAAGACAAATGAGTAAAACAATGATTTTGTTGTAAATATTTAATATTGAAAATGTTTAAGACTGAATGAAACCTCACTGGGGCCTGTGGAAGGGGTCTTTAGAGGCTCTCGGCCACTCTGGTTATGCTCACTCCATGCTAGACATGTAGACCCTTTTTCTCTCCACATCTGCATCAGTGGTGGAAAGTATGGGATCCCTCCAGATCCTGGTTCTGGCAGCTATTCCTTGGTCGCATCTGAGATCATGCCGACCAAGGGAAACATGCTGAATTTGTCCCGGTGTCATTCCCCGACACCAGTGCACAATTTAGCAGTGCCCACACCTTGTCTGCTTTCCTTTTCGAGCAGCGACTTGCAGGAGAGAGGGGTCTTTCTTATTTTACCATCCAGCTGGGTGCAAAACAAAGACCTGATCTAAAGGGCCATCAGCTCTTCTTTTGATCAAGTGGCCTCCTGGCTGAGAGCCATCTGGAGCTTAACACCCAGCTAATGCAAGGGTAGAAAACAAAACCGAGGTCATCACTTAACAAGTGCGTAACAGAAACTATTGGGGCATCTTTTTAACTTTGATCAACTCCCTATGTTAGAGATGTGCTTGCACTGTAAGAATGCACAATTTATCTGTACGAGTAACTACGCAAATATTAATTGAAATGCCAACGACAATTTTAAGTTTAATATGTTTATTTAATTTATTTATTTAAAGTTTTGTATAGCGGGAACATGACCCAGGAGGGTATCAGGGCGCTTTACATACAGTTTAAGTAGACAAAGGAACAGCTAGGGGAGAAAAATCAGGGCCACAGTGGGACAAAATATAGCAGGTGCAAGATGAAATTGAGGAGGACAAAGGAGGCAGGTTGGGAGAGACACATAGGGCAATAAACAACAGGAACAAGCGAGACAATATACAGTAACGTAGCGTCAAGAGGAGCACAGCATCTTAGCACTATTCACTAATGTAGGGCATCAGAGCACTTTACATCACACGTAGAGGCACGATAAATCGCACGAGGGTGTAAATCAATATATAGGGAATGTTACATTGGAGAATGAGGGTTGGAAAGTGTAGGGATCACATATCATTCCTATCTGTAGACATGTGTTTCTTAACCTTTTGACCTCTGGGTACCACCACCTAATCATTACTAGAAACCCGGGCCCCCCCCTGAGTCATTATTGGAATCCGAGGACCCCTGCCTAAGCAATTTTAATTATTTGAACAGTAAAACAATACACACAATTACAGAAACTAGCATTCATCTAGCAAATACACAAATGATGAAATATTTTATTTAATTCCCAAACAAATATAATAAATGCAATTTTTAATGGGAAGGTTGGATCTTTTTTAAATTCATTCGAGGCCACCCATCGTCTAAACTATTTCCTATTTGAAGCACCTGCACTGCACCAACAATTCATAATGAAGATAGTACTTGAATTGTAGCTTCTGATTTCAAATTCCTTCAGATTTACAGAATATGTTAAAGTTTTACATCTTGCTTCTATATTTGTATAAACCTTTTAAATCTATTAATGTTACTTCATTTCCTAAGCAGTCACTGACCCCCGAGGGTCCCAGGACCAGGGGCTAACACAGTGGTGTTTTCCAAACCTTTTGAAATCAGTGCTTATCAGTGTTTATTCAGCTGCCAGTCCCCAAAATAGACAAACCCTGTATTTTCCCAGTGTTTACAAACCATGTTGTGTTTTTGCAGAGACTGTTATAAAGTACATATATAATTTAAAGAAGTAATGCAGAGTATGTAGTGTTTTCCCATTGACAGTGTGTCCAATGGACGTATTTTACTCTGTTTTAAGCATAGAAAGTCTGTGTATTGCACTCTCACTCACATCTCATTACACTCTCACATCTCATTACACTCTCACATCTCATTACACTCTCACATCTCATTACACTCTCACATCTCATTACACTCTCACATCTCATTACACTCTCACATCTCATTACACTCTCACATCTCATTACACTCTCACATCTCATTACACTCTCACATCTCATTACACTCTCACATCTCATTACACTCTCACATCTCATTACACTGAGAGAACTCTGTCGGGGTTATACGACTATTAATGGATTAAAAGTAAGAGTGCTATATTCAAATGTATTAATAAACAAATTCCCCGGACACAGTCAGGATTCATTCACTTACACCTTACTAAATATTATGACATTGTAGGGGTAGTTGTAGGAAGCTGGCTCTGTATATACTATACCAAAGTAAGGTATGGTGTGCACAGAGTCCAGGGAGTCCCCAGAGTTAAAGCAGAGGCTATATTAGAGAAGTACTAACAGCTCTCTTTGTGGTAGTGTGGGCGAGGAGTTAGGATTATCCAGAGGGTGTGTTAATCATTTATTGTATTCACTCTCTCAAGGCTGAAAAGTTTCAGCGCTCTGACCATCATCTACTTGGGTTTGCTTTGTTTGACCTAAGTTGGCAGGGTATGCCCAGATGTGGGTCCCTTGCTCACTTTGCCACTGGATTCAATATAGCCTGGCTGATGAGGGTTATGAACCCGAAACTGGTCCCAGGATGCTTGTTTCCGGTCCAGGGAAGACCTGGCTTGACAGGTCGCGTTGAACTGTTCCCATGAGGCACAGGGTCAAGATTGATTTGCATATAGCTGTGTCAGAACTGGGGTGGCGAAGTGAGCTAAAGAACGATGATGGATTCAACCCAGACCTGTGACGGGGTGGGGGGGGGGGGGGGGGGAGTGTCTGAAAAGTTTCAGCCCTCCGTCCGTCATCTGCTTGTGTTTGCTTTGTTTGCCCTAAGTTGTCAGGGTGTGCTCAGACGTGTGTCCCTTGCTCACTTTGCCACTAGATTCAAGCTTGCCTGGCTGATGAGGTCTGTTAGCCCAAAACCTGTCCCAGGATGCTTGTTTCTGGTCCAGGTACGACATGGCTTGGCAGTTCAGGCTGAACTGTTCCCATGAGGCACAGGGTCAAGACTGATTTGCATATAGCTGTGTCTGAACTGGGGTGGCAAAGTGAGCTAAAGAACAATGATGGATTCAAACCCGATCTATGACTGGGGTTGAGTGTCTGAAAAGTTTCAGCTCTCCATCCATCATCTCCTTGAGCTTGCTTTGACTTATCTAGGCCCCAGTAAGGGGGTTGTAGGCATGGCACACAGGGATGTGTGCCATGTCGACTCTCCACTTTTCTCTGCACCAAAACACGCAGCCTGCAATGGCAGTGTGTGGGTGTTAAGGTACAGGACCTCTAAGAGGGGCACAAAAGGTGCTGCAGCCCTTAGAGGCCTTCTCTTGTCCTTTTACAAAGGGCTTACCTGTGGCCAGAGAGGTGCCAATTGTGGGTACAAAGGTACAGTTTTGGGAAAGAACACAGGCCCTGGGAACCTGATTGGCAGGGACCCAGGGCACACCAAATCAAAGTGCGCCATGTGTCATGCAAAAAGTGTGGTGGGGGATAATCATGCAAAAAGGGGCACTTCGTTACAGTGATCCACAGAGCCAAAAGCATAGCACCTTGTAAATCCTTTTCCATTTTGAATTATACCAGATTCATTTGTAGCCCTGCATTCGAAGGCACCTGAAACGCGATTCTTTAAGCATGCTCGCCACTGCTTTCTTGCGCTCTTCGCCCGACTACATTCAGGTGGTGCCGCTGGTGTGGACATTGGTAGCTGCCAAGTGTCCCCAAGGTAAATATCTCACTTTAAGTCCGCCCTGACCTTTAACAGATTGTATTCTGTCACTTTCCTGGACATTCTAACTATGGACTCAGAAAGCCCAGCATTAAAGTGCAGTTGGGTAAAAAGCCAGGAGTAGCCGAAGTATCACAAAGAGCAACGTGACACCTTTTGCAGCTATGAATTGTTTGGTCTGTCGAAAGGCTTGTGTCATGTTTTCACCACTATCCCAAGTGCATGGTGATAGGACCTTTTGTACTACAGTGAATGTCTCAAGTCTGGGGTCATTGGCAGGTGACCTGGTGGACTATTTGCATTTTTATCAGACCCTGCGTGGGGCAGTTTGTAATAGGTTCGTGTCTAGGTTTGAGTTGGTACTTACGATGGGCTGAGTCCCAGCCAGGAAACAAAATCAAGTTACTTAAACAGGGAAGGGCAGTGGGAGCTTGGTTGATTCTAGTATTTCGAAAACCATGGGACATGTTTATAGATTTTACTATCTTGTATAATTGCTTAAGTGATCATAATCCTTTGATACTTACACCGTCTCCAGGTTGTATACTTTGAGAACATGCCCGGTCTATATCCCCTTTAGAGACGCCTATTGAAAGGGCCGTTTTGAGAAAACGGGCCAGCATTGACTCACACTTTTCATTGCATAAGCTGGTAGGTAAAAATTGGGCTGAACAGCTAGTTTGTTTGGAGAAGACCCTGCAGATCTACTCGGGTCCTACAATACTATCTGTAGTACGGTTACCAAACTTAACTTCCACGTTAGTCGCAACAAAACATTTGACACAAATAGTTTGATGGGGGCTGCTCATCTACTCAATGGAACATACTATAGACACCTAAGGAAACGCTCTTGGGTGGCGGAGGAAGTAAAGTTATGCCGAGCTAGGTGTAAACAGGCGATTAAGGAGAGAAAGAATATGACCAGGCAGGATGCCTGGCCCCAATTATGTAAGACCAGTACCAGGAATGATACGTCTCTTCTGAAAACCTGTGAATGCGCCTTTTTTGGTTGATGGCCACAACACTACTGTGGATGGAACATTTCTCTAAGGTTTACGAAAATCCCACAACAGATTTAGGGGGGAAAAGGGCTTTGTGCGGTAAAGGCTTGGAGTGCATTGACCTTCCATTGATCACTCTGAAAGAGGTAATCACTGCTATTGAACAACCCCAAGGAATAAAGCTGCAGGCCCGGATGGGGCCTCCATTGACCGGTTTACAGACAACACGGAGCTCTGGGCACCCCCTTTAGTAAATGTACTTAGGAGTGCCATAATTATAGGACCACCCAAGTCGTGGTCATATTCGTCTGTTGTCCCCATTTTTAAGAAGGGGGACAGAGCTGACCCTAAGTGTTACCGCCCTATCTCCATGATTGACTCTTCAACTACGAGGTCTCCTATATAAAAAGGTTGACGGTAAGCAAACGTCTTGTGCAAAGGAAAAGCCATGGTTCAACGCGGAGTGTAAATTAGTAAAACAATTGTTATTTATGGCTGTTAAAAGGTGTCTATGTCCCGAGATTGTAGAGTCCAATCGAAACTATAAATTGGTATTCGCGAGAGCCAGGAGTGACTAGGCCACCAAGAACTGGCAAGACTTATTTGCGTTGTCGAATTGAATGATTACAGAGCTTTATGGTATGGTAGCCCAGACAGTGCGAGCACCTACCATCACCATATACAGCCTGAGAGGTGGGTTACTCATTTCGCATCGTTGTATGCGCGGGCTGAGATCGACAATCCGTCTCCATGTTTAAGGCCTTAACTCCCCCAGGGTTACACAAAATACAGGTGCGTTGGAGGACACTGTAATATCTTTTAGCCTAGCGGATACCTCCACTGCTATAAGCTGTCTCAAATCAACAAAAGCTCCCGGCCCTGACAAAATACCTGGTCATTTGTTTAAATCAGAGCCCAAGAGTGGATTAGCAATATCAACCTCCTGTCGAAGGCCATCGCGGCTCGTGGATACATTCCTGAGTCTTGGAGAGGAGCAGAGATAATCTCCATCTACAAGAAGGGCGATGCTCACAGTCCCTCTAACTCTTACAGCAGGTCTTTGAAAGGCAGGTCCTTGACAAGTTGTTAAACTGGGTAGACAAACATTGCCAATTGTCCCCGCTTCAAACCGGCTTCCACCAAAAACTAGTCCCACTGATCAGGTGTTTCGATTTCTCTTCCTGTACTGGAAGTATGCGTTGCTGAATAAACAAAGTCTGTATGTAGCCTTCCTAGATTTTCAAGCTGCATTCGATCTTGTCCCACGTGGCAAACTTTGGAAAGTTTTGGGCAAGATAGAAGTTCCAGGGAACCTGATCAATCGTATTGTCAAATTACGTTAAAGAAACTATGCCCAAGTTTGTTGGGGCAGCCAGGGCGAACTGACCAACTGCATTCTTATTTTACATGGTGTACAGCAGGGATGCGTCTTGGCCCCCACTTTGTTTACATTGTATATCAACGATGCTGTAAATGAACTTATGGCCCGCAGGAACGACGCGCCCACCTTAAATGGTAAAAAGATTCCAAGACTTCTTTGTGAGAATGATTCTCTTCTCATATCCAAGCCCCCAATGGGCCTCCAGATTTTAATTGATAAGTTTGTTGGGTTTTGCAATAGTAGAGGCCTTGAGCCGAATGTATCGAAAACCAAGTACATGGTGTTTGGATCTGGGGCAGTTAGGAAATGCGCTGTGATGGGAGGCAATGGACTCCTAGAAAGGGTCCAATGTTTTGACTATTTTGGGGTCAAACTAACCCAAAAGGTTAAATGAGAACCCTTAGTTAAACAATAGATTTTCGTACAGCACAGATCTAAAGCAATCTTACGAATGCGCCACAGGACCCGCTCCCGCTCAGTTCTCCTGCTCTTGAAGCTTATCATACCAAGGCTCAAAGTGCTGCTTTTTTGGAGTTGAAGTCTGTGGCTATACTGATCTCCCAAAGGTAAGAACAACTCTGCAAGATACCTTATTTCTGTTTCGGTTAGTAGCCCCTTTATTCCCAATTTCCTAGATACAGGAATCAATAGAATTTCTGATGTGACGCAAGTGAAGCCCATAAGTTACTGGTTACACGTGTGGTCCACGCCATAGTCGATTGACTATAGTGATTATCTAAGGGGATTGCTGAACATGACTAATGCTCTGAAAGTTCCCTGGTTCAAGTCTGCATTAAGTTGCTTCACAAAGTTAGACCTAATTAAATTATGGGATGACCTGGGAGCAACTATAAGGCTGAGGCTGTCAGTCTAAAAACCCATCATTGGGCATACGTTAATGAACAATACATGAAGAATGGGGAAAACGGGCCTTTAACAAAAAAAAGGTCTTCGAGTTTAAAACCAATCCTCATTTTGAACCGTTCTTAAATATCCATGCGCCGCCAGGAGCCTGTATGTCCGTTTCAGGGTGGGTAATCGAGTCCTGAAAACACTCACAAATAGGTGGAGTAGAGGACAGTCCACTCATTTGTGTCCCGCTGGCGGGCTGGCTCCTGAGTCACCTGAAAACACACCTGTTCAAAAATGAGGCTGGTGTACCCTGCCTCCTGCATTAGGCCTAGTGCCGGGACCCCTAGTAGTAGCTGTGTGCTCCCCAAATCCCAATACTCATTCATTAATTCTGGGGAGCATATTTTGTTCTTCTGCCCGGTGTACCATGGTCTTCACTGCGAGTGGATATGTCCAGTGCGCCTGACCCTGCAGATCTCTCGCGGTTTGGTTGCCGGGAGAATCCTGAAAACAGACACCTCAGGCCCAACTGTATTTGCTGCGAGTCGTTTCCTGTTAAATGCCTGGTAAGGTTCACCGACAAAATATCGAAACCACAAATATCCTGGTACATACATATCGACTCAAAAAGATAGAACACAAAAATATCGTTATCCTATACTTATAATGTAAATGACAAAAATATCAAAAGAAATATCGTTGTACACTAATATTGAATTAAAAATATTGTTTTTTAATATATCTATATTATTAAACATAGTGAACACGCAATATATTAAAAAGTAACAGCAGTACATGTACAATAAATATATTTAAATCATTTTAAATATATATAAAAATATACTTATTTAAAACAACAAACACGTATATATTTATGTGTGTATGTTTATTTAAACATATAGAATTTAAAACTATTAAAACAATTATTTTAATTTATATTATAATTTACTAATTATTTTTCAAGTTTCATAATATAACGAATATCTATATCTGTATATATCTCTCTCTCTCTCTCTCTATATATATATATATATATATATATATATATATATATACACACACACACAATAAATTAAAAGCCACACCAAATAAACTTGAAACAACTTTAAAAATTATACCAATTTAATTACACATAAAAACAGAAACAATATAAAATATTGCACTTTATTAAAAATATATTCTATATTACAAACATTACTCATTTCAAATAATAACGTTTTAAATACACATAAAGGTCAATATAATATAAATATAAAGAATTTAAACAAAACTATAAAATTGTATGAATAATACATATACTATTCCCACTCCAGTCGGTGCAACAGTAGGGAAAGCAATGGATTCGGGAGGGTTAAAATTCACTATTCCCACTCTAGTCGGTGCAAAAGCAGGGAAAGGGCCGGACTCAGGAGGGTTAACAATTTACTATTCCCACTCCAGTCAGAGCAACAGTAGGAAAAGTGTTGAAATGTGGAGGGGTAAAATTTACTATTCCCTCTCCAGTCTGTGCAACAGTAGAGAAAGGGTTGGAGTCAGGGGGAGTAACAATGTACTATTCCCACTCCAGTCTGTGCAACAGTAGGGAAAGGGTTGGAGTCAGGGGGAGTAACAATTTACTATTACCACTCCAGTCTCTGCAACAGTAGAGAAAGCGTTGGATTGCGGAAGAGTAAAATGTGTTATTCCCACTCTTATCTATACAGCAGTAGACAGAGACTAGTTCACTTCAAATACAATATTTTCACAACTACTTTACATAACACGTAATAAAAATGTTTAATTATAAAAAATATATAAAAATGTAAAAACATACAAAAAATTACATATTTATTACAATGTTCAATAAATATTATAAAAACAATTAATATAATTAAAATGACACTATATTCTCACAACTAACACATAACATAATAAAGAATAGACTTTTATTATAACTTTAATTAACTTCCTACCCTATACCTCTACAAGATAAACACACATAAAATATATCTTATCAATTATAATTGCAAACTTTACATAATTATCAATTAAACAATAAGTAGAAATTAACTAATAATACAATTATGCTTAATTAACGTCCCACCCCTAATCCTTCTAAACACAATGCACACATAATATATAAATAAAAAATATCTTATTTACATGGTTTACATAATTATCAATTAAACAATTAATAACAATTAACTAATACATTAATTATACTTAACTACCCACCCTCTACCCCTACATACCCAACCTGCACTTGATAAATAACTTAAAAAATATCTTAATTACACAATTTACAGAACAAATCCAATAAATATTTATTAATACTTAACATTAATTATTATAATTAATTTCCATCACACACGTTACCCCTACATAAAAAACAACCCACACCAAAAATATAAATAAAAAAATAAATCAATTACACAATTTTCATAATTAATAATCAATTAATAATTATAATTAAGTTACTTCCCACCCTATACCCCTACAAACCCCACAACCCGCACCTAAAACTTAACATAAAAAAAACATGAATTACACAATTAACACAATCAATTAAATAATTAATATTAATTAAATATGAACGAATTATAATTAATTTACTTCCCACCCTGTATCACTATAAACCCCACAACTCGCTACAGTACTAAAAATAACAAACTATTAAATGAAATTTAAAACCAATTAAAAATTGACAAACTTTATTATAAAACATTACCAATAATTCTAGAAACAAATTAGAACGTATACAATTGAAATGTACACTAAAATACATATATATAATTAAAAAACAGTATTATTAACAATATTTTTGTAACCGATATTAACACAGATTTTTAACATCGATATTATTTACCTTAAAATTGATATTCTTGTGAACGCTATTTTTCACAAGATATTTGTGCATCACGATATTTGCGACTCGATATTTTTACCTCTCAATATTTTTTTTCGGATTTTGTCTGAATACTGTCTGGTACAAGCAAGGTAAATTCCTGCTATAGTCATTATACCAAACTGAGCAATTAAAATGACCCTAGAATTTGTCTAGCACACTGTTTATTGCTCTTGGAATGGATATGCCTTTTAGCACCTTCTCGTAGCTCATGCACTTTATGAATTTGCACTGTTGTATTCAACTACTGTGGTACTTACTTTCTTATGACTTGCACTTTATCTAGTTTTTGGCCTGCATGATTATTTTGGATATATTTAGACTGTTTTTAATAATATATGGATTTTTTGTTAACATTATTTTTAGCTCTTGCGGCTGTGTTGTACATATGACGAGATAGTGGTTGTCGCTACCTAGATATTAGAGAGCATCTTATGGCTATTTGAAGGAGAAGTTGTGTGTACACTCCCTTGGTCTGTGCTTCCTTTTAATCTTTTAACATTTGTTTTTACACAAAGTGATTGAGGTGGTATAAGTACTTGCCTAATTTTAAATGTTAATTCTCTCACAAAATGTGTTTTGTCCTTGCGATCATGAAGTATTATTGCTATTGTATGCTTGAATGGTTTTGATAACCGAGTAAAGTGTTGACTTACTGACTGACATACGTGGTAGAGTCCCGTTAGATCGGCTGGGCGTGGGCCACTGAACAGGGTATATGATGTGTTGTCCAGTACGGGTTTAGACCGGGTCTTGAGACCACAGACCAACGCTTGAATTTCCATCTTAGAATTAATGAGTATACGAGGGTGAAGAGAAGCTGTAAACACTTGGCTTGTATGGACCTTAGCTTTGCATTTGATTGTGTAAATTGAGCAAAGCTGTAGGACAGAATGCTAAAAATGGGGGTGGAGTGAACACTGGTTCAATTTTTTCATTCATCTACACACCGATCTGCCTGGGTGTATCAGGTGTGGGTCGAAGGAAGAGTGTACAACCCTTTTGAAATTGGGCGGGGCGTTAGGCAAGGGTGTGTGCTTGCTCCCTTTCTCTTCTGCCACTACACCAATGAGCTTGAATCTTCATTATTGTGTGCAAAGACAGACACACCCAAGGTGGGGACCAGGCACCTCCCCGTATTGATGTACGCAGACAACTGCATTTTAATGGCTATACCGGGGGTCGGCCTGCAGAGGTTATTGGAAAATTGTTCCAAGTTTATAGATGAATAGCACCCGTCTACTAATGTCACCAAATCATACACCATGGTATGTGGTCAGCAGAGTAGTAAAGAAATCACATTATGTGATGAAAAAAAAAAAGACTTATGTGTGCCCATGTTTAAGTACTTAGGAGTTCCTTTTGATGATAAAGGCTCTTGGCACACTTAGTGAAAGTCAGGAAATCACAACTGGAGCAGTCTTTAGGTGCAATTTTCAGGTTTTCTGCTAAATCAGGCTCTAGTCCTCCAGATGTGATGATTAATATTTCAAAGGTTAAATGTGTTTTTGTGGCCACTTTTTTGCTGGGATTTGGGGAACTCAAGAGGTATCTGACATCTAGGTGAGTGAAAATGAATTTGTAAAAAGATTGCTATCTGTCCCTTCTGCACGCCTACATATATATGTCATTTAGAATTAAGGATATCGTACCTGGAGAACTACGTAAAAGTATCCCCGCTTATGTTGTGGCTTTCTGTACGATCTAAACCAGAAACAAAACTTAATTGACTTGTGATAGTATATTGCTTGAGGCATGAAAAAGCTTGTAATATTCCATGGGTAATGTACATAAAAAAGCAATTTGCCCTGACTCTTCAAATTCTTCGAGAACCCAAAGTGTATTAACCTTGCTATTAAAGCATCTGTCAAGATGGACCTTCTTGCTATGTGAACAAGGAATAGAGTAGTGGCAGAGTGCACCAAGCAGAGGGTGGCTCCCTATCAACCACAACTCACATGGAACCTCACCTTTATTTACACCTAATCATTGCCACAGATTTTATCTGGTTAGATTCCCTTTTAATATAGCTCACTTTTTGGGTTCCTATTCTAAAGCTGTGTATAGGGACCATGTACCTTGTGCATGTGATTCTGAGTCCCCACACTCCATGTTGCATTTGCTTTTCTTCTGTAACCTTTACACAACTCCAAGGAAAATAATGTTAGTGCCCCTATTAAAGTCTTTTAATATAAGGAAATGCATACCTGAGCTGTTGTACCACCAACTTTTACAAACTGAATATGTCTGTTTAATGGTACATACATTTATTTTGGCTGCGGTTAGGCGAAGAAACTTAATAAGCAACTCATTTTAGGATATGACATTTTGTAAAGTAACCGGAGATTCGTGCTTATGTTATGTTCTAATTATTGCACTCTATGTTTATAATTCGAGTTTGATAGGTACTAAAGATCTGTGATTGACCATCAATTATGTCTAGCTTTTTTTAAACTATGTTTTATGTTTGTATTTCAATATGCAGTTTGGGATCTGCCCCAGAAGAAATGAAGCTTTTTTTATAGACTTTTTATCGTTAGTAAAGGCAGATCTGTTCTATTGTATTTTCCTGTATTCTAATAACTCAACTTAGAACTTGTCTTTTTAACTACTTCTTCTCCTTCCCATAATTCTGGACTCAAAGACAATGAGGATGAGTTGATCCCCTATGCTTGATTTTTATGTGTGTTCTATGCTTGAATCATAATATGCTCAATGGCTCTTTTCTACACGACAAACTTGTATTTACATTTTCACTCTTTAATGATATATTTGCACAAGGATTAATTTTAATATGTAAACTTGCCCAAGGATTTGGGCTTATTTGTGATGAAGTTGTATCAAAGTCCTAAATATTTTGTTGTATAGACGCTCTTTTTACATATGTAAGCTTTTAAGGCACATTATAGACGGAATAAAGATTTTCTGACTAACCTTCTCTCAATACTGGCTCAGTGGAAAAGGGGGCTGATGTATCATAGGGTTTCACTCATTGTGGGGGCTGATTCACAAAGGGCCTCCGCACTCGTGGCGAAGACCGTGCAGTCGTGACAGGGGTGGAGGGGGGCAAACTTGTGGCAGGGATCCCGCAATGGATAACTGCAGTACAGAGGTCACACCACGACTGCGGGGTCTCCGCCACAAGTGCATAGGCCCTTTGTGAATCAGACCCTCTGTGTCTGTGGGTAAATGTGATAGTACATATTGACAAAGACTCTTATGAAGCAGACAATCCACCAATCAGTGAAAGGAAATACGATTTCAATATGCCCAGATATTCTACATTTAACAAGATCAGACCTAAAACATCCTTCTAAACCCTGCACCTTTAATACAAGCACATAAAACTGGGGGAAACAAAAGGAAGAAGAAACAATATTTTGTGACATCCGAAAAGAAACAACAAAACTAAAGCAGATGAGAAGTTTTTCTTGATGCGACCGTGTAGAATAAAGTTGCATTGTGTTGATCCTCCTCCCTTCCCCCAGAAAGAAAGAAAAATGACTCATTCTTTCTCACTTTTCTTTTATTTAATCACATTTCATATAATGGTTGTGAGGGTAAAGTTGACATGTTTCCCTTTCAGTGGAGTTTTATCAGTTGATATAGGTTTAAAGCTAAAATAGAATAGCCTAAGTATATATTGAGAGTGAATGGTCAAACGAAACACACAAAGGCAGGATATAAAACATAACACAGTATTTGTGGTCAAACGAAACACACAAAGGCAGGATATAAAACATAACACAGTATTTGTGGTAGTCTGCACTAACAAGACGTTATTTCTTTGCAACGGAACCCTTCTTTGCAGTCTTAGAATGATAACTGATTGAGAAAAAATAATGATCTTAAGCCATGACTCACAGTTTGCATTCTGCTCCTTGATGCCAGTAAATAGACCACTGTGCTGATTTGGAAGGCTTGTAACTTATGAACTGGAAGTAACAAAACAATCTCAGTGTCAAAAGCAGTCGCCCACTTACCTATCTAAAAAAAATACAAATCTGTGATGTGTGTTGCATGGTGTGCTTTTCACCAGGCACTTTAACTCTCCACGCTACTTTATGAGTCAAAACTTTGAATGGACAAAGCACAGAACTCTCACAGAACTGTGTTGACCACTAGAGATATGTTACTACTAGTCTAATGCCCTCAAATGTGCTGGGCACTCAATGGTTTCTGCAGCAGCTGCCTTAACCCTTTAACCCTATAAGATCATTTAAAATGCGGCCTCTTTGTGACCAATTTAGTAATCTAGAGCAGATTTACTAGCACATATGTCTATGTTGCCAACTTCTTTACAGTAGATAAAAATAAATAAGTGTATAGGTTTACTGTCAGACATTGCTTTTCAAGCTCTGCCCCTTGCACCTCTACCCCCTTTCCTCTGCCACACCTTGACCCCTTCCCAGAATACATCTTTCCAATTTCCAGCACTGATCCGCATATCTTACACCTCATCTTTTTCCTCTTCCGCACCCTTCTTTTCGCTCTCTTCTGAATGCAATTCCTCTCATCTACTTCACTTTACCACCCCCAAACACACAACACATCCACTCACCAGTAAGCACTGAATTATCTTTTTCTTTCACTGTGTCAATATTTTGACAATTGAGTACCTGCTTCACACACATTTGCACGGAATCACAATTGCAACTGGAAAACTTGGCCACTGCTCTGCAGAGCCCACAGATTGGATGTCTATATATTCCAAACCCCTTTTTGACCTCCTGGCAGGCACTGAGAAACTCGTGCTGCCTTTAGCCTCAACTCCAGAGCTCTCAACCATGGCACCGTTATAAACACCTGGAGGCGACTCAGTGCGTATTATACATTACACAAGAGTAACATGCTAAATGAGAAAAAAAATACAGAAAAGCAAAAACCCCAGAAATAGTTATCACTCTTGGAAATGCAAGATTAAGTAAAACGTGAACTATAAACTGGAACTAAACCGCTGAAATGGAGTTCCTTTTTACACTGGAAACCTTTTCTTCTGGTGGATACTTCTATCCGCAGATCCCTCACCTTGTCAACAGATACCAAAGAAATACCTTCCAGGATGGTGGGTCTATGGAACACTCAAGACTAAAAAGGCAAAGTGTACCCCCTGAAGGAACTGGCTATCAAGGCAGTAGTGTTCTGTGACCATGTGAATGGAGGCCCACTTTGTAGCCAGAGAGACGTCCAAGGCAGGCTCTCTGCATGCTAACGCAGTGGTAGCAACCTTGGCCCAGGTGGAATGAGTCCTCAAGCCCTCCGGGAGCTGCTTCTTAGCCAGTGTGTAGCCGATTTTGATGCATATTATCCACACTGAAATGTTTCTTTTCTGTACTACCATACTCTTCTTTGCTCCTGCAAATTTCACAGTGACCTGATGGTCCTTGGAACAATTGAATAAAAGCTCATTTGGGAATCCAAATAGTGGAATCTTTCGAATGAATGAGGTGTAGCAAAAACATGCAAGGAGGGTGATGGATTGTCCAAGGTTAAAGGGAGTCACTAGTCATTGGGGGAACACGCCTGGTAGGTGTAGCAGTGTGCGACCAATATGGTTTAAAGGGAGTCACGACCTTGGGCAGGAATGCAGCCTTATTTCATAGCACCAATTTTTGTTTGGAAAAAGGTGGTATAGGGACAGCGCTTGCAACTCACTCTCACAGTGTGCTGATGATATCGCTGCGAGAAATAATGTTTTCAGGGTCAGACCTAGAAGACAGCTGTGCATTGGTTCAAATGGTGAACACAACAAGTATGTAAGAACAAGGTTAAAGGCCTACCGCGGCATCACAAATAGTTTGGGTGGAAACATTTGGACTAACCCTTTAGAAAACACATCACAAAAGGAGATTTAAACAAAAATGGTTGATCTGGTAAATGTAGAAAAGCCAACAAATAAACACTGGCTAGAGCCAGACCTGGCTGGCCTAAAGATAGCATAAAGAGCAACACGAGGAACAATTTGGCTTGCAACACTTCTATCCGACGAGAAGTGCACGAGGCCACAAACTCCTCCCAATGTCCAGCATAGATGGTTTTTGTGGATGGATTCCTGGCTGTCAAGATGACCTCCCTACCATTTGGGGGGGAGGTCAAAAGTTGTCCACTGTCACAGCTCAGTCTCCACGCATGGAGGTGTAGATTGTGCAGGCCCCGGCTTAGGATCCTGCCCTGCTGCTGTGACAGAAGATCATGCCAAAACAGCAGCAGCCTGATCAGGGGATGGTTTCTCATGCCCAGAATAACAGGTACCACACTCTTTTGGCTCATTCTAGAGCCCCTAGGATGACTTAGGCCTGGTCATTTCTGATCTTCCTCAGAACTCTGCACAGAAGAGGTACAGACAGGAAGACATACAGGAGCAACAAGCTCTACCCAAGGTGGTAAGTGTCTCAGAGAGAGTCGCCTTGAGAACTCCAACACGCAAAAGCTTGGGCACTGCATGTTCTTGGCAGTGGCAAAAAGATTGAACAGTGTTCTACACGCTTTGAAGAGATGCCCTGTCCTAACCTGAGGTGCTACTGCCATTCGAGATTTGCTAAACAAAACAGACTGGATTTGTCTGCTCTGGCATTTAACCCCTTCAGCGCGGCGCGGATTACCGCGCTGTGCTGAAGGTTCTATTGAGCGGGCGGGGCCATGACGGAACGGTTCCGTCATAAGCACAGCGCAACCGACGTGCATGACGGAACCATTCCGTCATGCGCATGGAAGGGGTTAAAGATCCTGCCAGCTGGTTGACAACCCAGGAAATGCTTTGATGACTCAGCCACTTCAAGAGATACAGAGCCTCCTGGCACAAAACCAGGACTCCACACCGCCTTTTTTGTTGAAGTACCACATGGAGGTGGTGTTGTCTGTGAAAACCTGAACCAGCCTCCGCTTGATATCCGGGATGAAGGGTTTTAGTACCAAGCGAATTGCCCACCACTCCAACAGGTTTATATGAATCTGGGATCTCCACCAGAGACCAGAGTCCTCTGATCTCTACCTATCCCAGATGACCTCCCCAAACAGGCAACGATGCCTCTGTCATGACCATAAACTCTGGATGAGGTAGAGTGAGAGTGGTCTGCCATCCACCCAACTGTGATCAAGCAGCCACCACTGCAGATCTTTCATTAGTTTCCTCCGACACATAGATGGAATTCGACAAGAATCTTGGTGCTGAGCCCACTGAGACTTCAGAATCTCACTGCAGAGCACTCATGTGCCATCTGGCGTGTTCCACAAGTAGGATGCAGAAGGCAAGAAGCCCAAGGAAACATCAGGGCTGCTCTCACTGAGAAGCAGGACAGAGGTTGAGCCATCAATATCATATCCCAAATGTCCAGTACTCATGGAGCAGGTGGAAAAGCTCAAAAGAGCCCCTATCCAGAACAGCTGCGAAGAACCGGACCCTCTGGGAAGGAATCAGGTGTGACTTTGGCATGTTGAGAGCAGGTTTGTTGTCATCTGGAGGCAATCTACAACTGACTGTGGTGAGCCATCCTTCAGCAGCCAATCATCGAGGTATGGTGTAGGAAGGTAGGATCCTTCTGCATGGTTACGTCCACTTTTTACCTGGTGCTATGCTTGTTTTTGATTAGTCCGACTGGGAGTCTGCTAATCATGACCCCAGTCTATCTGCTTTCTCCCTTAAATTATTGTGGCTGGTACTTGGGTACATCCCAGATTGGATATTGGGGTACCCTTATCAGTCCCTAGTATATGGTACTAAGGTACCCAGGGCACAGGTACACCAGAGCCCCCCCTTAGGCTGAAGCATGCATTATGCCACCCATGGGGGATCATTCAAAATGAAATACAGGTCTGCCATTGCAGCCTGTGTAAGCTGGTGCTAGCACCACTTACTAAAGACATAGGTTTCCTACATCTAGGGTCACTGCACTTAATACCTATGTCACCCCTATAGCAGGCCTTTGCAATCCTGAAGGCAGGGTGCTTGGTTCTAAGTGAGAGGGTGCCCCTGCATGAGCAGGACACCCCTACAGCCTACGGGGTCCATTCTCCCAGGTTGTCAGTGAAGCAGCCATATACTATATAGAGGGACACCGCGTAATTACGCGATGACCATCTTGAAACTGGCTGGAACGAATCCTATCATGTTTGGTATCAAACATGTTGGAATCATACCCCCACACTGTAAAAGGTGTGGGAGGTATGATTCCAAGCACTGAGCACTGGAAGAGCCCTCCGTTAGGCTCTCAGTGTTCCTGGTACCAGCCTTCTTGACCCGGACAGCAAAAAATGGTTGCTGCTGACCAGAGACACAATTCTGCCCTCCTGCTGCTGGGCCACGATCGAGCAGGGGAAGGCAGAACAATAGGCATCCTGTCACAGGGAGGTATGACTACTTCCCAGACAGGAGTTAGTGTATTGGGGGTAGGGTGGGCGTGTTTGCCAGACCCACTCAGTCTGCATGAGGGGCACATTTGGTATACCCAAGCATAGTCCAGTTCAAACCAGTCCTGGGAGCCATTGGCTCCCGCGTTGGTATGAAACTGGGCAAAGGACATGGGAGAAACCACCTCCCCACCCACCCAGACCCTCCCCTGGATCGTCCCAACCCTTTCCTTAGGGTACTTAAGGGCTTACCTGTTTGCAGGTCCCTAGATTCATCGTGGGACAAGATTCAGATCAGACACCACTTCTTCTACCGTCTGGACACTCTGGACTTCGCTGGAATTTATTTGGGCTTGACTTCGTCCCCCTTCTAGTCTGCTGCATTGTCTGTGCACCATACAAGAACCTTCCAAGGCCCGTGGCATCAAGGACACCTGCAGAAATCTTCCTTAGAGTGAAGGAGTCACTGCCCTGCATTCGCAGGCACCGTAACTAAGTCAACTGATCTGCTGCTCCTGTGCTCCTCTGGACTCCAAAAGGTTCTGCAACACAGGTGGTAGGTTTCCACAGTTCCTGATGCCAGACCCTGCCCTCTCACCAACCTTGAGGTCAGTATCCCTCGTGGGGGTTGCAATAACTGAACCCCTGTGCACCGCGTCAACTTGCAGTTAGAAAGGCTTGCTGGTGTCCTTCCAAGAAGATCTTCGGGTTCCAAGTACCCCCAACCTCAAGCACCTCCAGTGACCAGAATCTTCAGCCACACCACATCGTGTGCACCGTGGCCTGCACCTTTGGTGAGCTGCTCTAGGTCCTCTTGCGACTCCAGTACCTCCGGCCTGTGGATCCCTTTGAGGGTCACCTTTGTTTCTTTTGTAATCCCTCGATTGCTTGGGGCCTGCCCTGACTCTCCTGCTTGTGGTGAGTCCCCTGGACCTTGCTGGTCCAGACATTGCTACTTTGTCAATTCCTGTGTTGGTTGCATTTGCCAAGGCTTGTTGTTGCTCCCGCTGGACACCGACCCCTAAGCACTCGACATCCTTTGGGGGACAGCTTGTATACTGCTACTCGGCATCGCCTGCTCCTCATAGCTGCAGGGTCAAGGTCATTGTCACCCATCCTGCAACACCCAACTTCGGAGGGCATTTGTCTTCTAAGTCTCCTGGTCGCTCCTGAGTGACTTAGACTCTGTCCCCTCTGCTTTCAGGAACTTCTCAACTAGAATCCAGCTTCGGATTCCACCGGACACTTTCTCCTTCTTCAGCAGAGGCACTTTCCTGAAGTAATACTAATAATAATCCACATTTGTAAAGCGCGAACAATCACCCGTAAGGGTCTCTAGGCGTTGGGGGCCGTCTGGAAGATTAACAAAGCTATTGCCCAGAGTCACATGGTGCTGGGCTAATCTGCCGCCGGTGCCGGGGATCGAACCGTGATCCCGAGATTCCGGAGTCAGTCGCCCTGGCGCCACACCTCTTCCCTCCATTGGGTTCGACAGCGGTTTCCGACACCACCTCACATGTATGCATCTGGCTTCCCTGGTGTAGGTAACATGGGTACTAAGGTATCCATGGGTGGGGTGGCTCTCCAGCCTCCAGTTTTCCACGGGGTTTCTTCAGGGTCAACTGGGAAGGGTCCTTAACCTTTAAAAACCCAACCGCGACTTACACATAGACTTGTATGGAGCACGCAGTCGTGGTCCCACACTGCACACGCTCTCCGTGGGGTTCCTAGTCACTCACCTTGGGTGGTCCTTTGGGTCCCCATCACTTCTACATCCTCTCGACACTGTCTTGACCCGAGTCGTGGTTCTTATACCGCTTTCTTCGTATATGGTTTGGTCCCCCCTGGGGTCCACTGTGTATTTCGTGCTATTTACTGTATTTCTATGCAAAGTATTGTGTGCATTGCGTTTATCTCCGTGTAGAAGATATCTGAATGTGTTAGAGAGTGTGGTATAATAAATACATATTTTTTATAAATACCTTTTCATTTAATCTATACTAGAAGATTGGATTCTGGTAAACAAGCTGTTTTACACTCCTTCTGGACTAAGCCTGAAGGCTGCTCTCCACAGCTACCACTTGGAGAGCTTTCTAAGGTTGCTTAAGACCTCTAAAATCAAAATAAGGGTTGTCTGGACTGGTGCAGGGTGTCCACTTACATTAGTGGACATCATATAACAGGCCAGCTCCTTACATATGGGAAGACTGGTATTCCCAACCTCTGAAGATGTGCTGCAGCCACTGCCATCAACATCTGAGGGGCACTGGTGAGGCCAAAGGAGAGCAAAGAAAATTGAAAATGTTCTTGGCCCACCTTGAACCGCAGGTAACACCTTGGGGCCTGCAGGACGGGGATATGAAAATAGGCGCCCTGCAAATCAACACCACCATCAAGGCACCTCGATACGGGGGTTACAGAACTTGGGCAAGCATGAACATCTTGAATTTGTCCTTTTTGAGAAAGAAGTTGAGAGCGAAGGATGAAATGGGATGAAGGCTTCCATCCTTCTTCTGCACAAGGAAATAACAGGAATAGCATCCAGTCCCTATTTCTGATGCCGCGACCCTCTCTATGGCACCTCTGCCAAAAGAGCCTGAACTTCCTACTGGAGGATGGAGAAATGGTCCCCCAAAAGCTAGTCTGTAATGGAAGGAATATGTGGCACATTGTCTTTGAAGGCATATCCTTGTCCGATAAACTGGAGCACCCACTTATTGAATGTGATGCTCTGCCACCCTTGACAAAAAGTTTGTACCCTGCCACCAGCGGGTGGCCATGTGTTTGAGCAGTGTACTGTCCTTGACAACTTGGACGCTGTTGGCTTGACTCCTAAACACGGACTGAGGAGGTGAGGGGTGTCTGCTGTTGCGGTGGTAGCCCTTAATGTTATTAGTGTTACAAACCTCTTCCGAAGCCTTGAAGAGGGACAACCTGTTGGGATAAATGCCGCACGGGTGCAGAAAGGCATATTGAGCATGCTGTTGTCCTCCTTTCATTAAATCGCTCTAACGCCGAGTCTGCACCGTCATCAAAAAGGCTAGTTCTGTCAAATGGCATATCCATCATGGAGACGAAGCACCACACAAGTACCAACTACCCCGTCCAAGCAGTCAGTAGCGTCCAGATCAGATCGGATGACATACTTCACTGCAGGAGACAGCTGGCCTTGATTGACCTTAAGGCCAACCTGGCGGAGGAGACCACTCTTTTTAAAAGAGTCCATACGTTTGGACTCCCTATCCGGAGGCGTAGTGGAGAAAAAAAGGGTTAAAAGCTGGTGGATATTTGTACCACTAAGTATTCCAGTCTAGGATGTTGGATAAGGAAGGCCGAACCCCCTGGCACAGGTTTATACCTTCTGACTGGGGGTGAATGTTTTTCATTTGTTCTGCATTCCGTCCATCAATTGTGTGTCTTTGGCTTTCTCGCCCTAAGTGCGCCAGGTATGCCCAGACGTGGGTCCTGGGCTCACTGTGCCACTGGAATCAAGCTATCCTGGCTGAAGATGGGTGAAACCCCAAAACCAGTCCTAGGGTGATTGTTTCCGGTCCAGGGAGGACCAGGCTTGGTTGTTCGGGCTGGACTGTTCCCATGAGGCACAGGGTCAAGATTGATTTGCATATGACCAGGTCTAATCTGGGGTGGCATGGTGAGCAAAAGAATGATGGATTTACCCCAGATCTCTTGACTGGGGGTGAATGTTTTGATTTGTTCTGCATTCCGTCCTTAATTGTGTGTCTTTTGCTTTCTTGCCCCAAGTGCGCAAGGTATGCCCAGACGTGGGTCATGGGCTCACTGCACCACTGGAATCAAGCTATCCTGGCTGAAGAGGGGTGAAACCCTGAAACCGGTCCTAGGATCCTTGTTTCCGGTCCAGGGAGGACCTGGCTTGGCAGTTCGGGCTGGACTGTTCTCATGAGGCACAGGGTCAAGACTGATTTGCATATGGCCAGGTCTAAACTGGGGTAGCATGGTGAGCAAAAGAATGATGGATTTAACCCAGATCTCTTGACTGGGGGTGAATGTTTTGATTTGTTCTGCATTCCGTCCATCAATTGTTTGTCTTTTGCTTATACGTTCTGACTACTGGCCTATTTACTGGCAGGCAAGAACAAGGTTGCACCCACATACCCATTACTGTATCTGTCAATGGGTTGCTGAACAGCAAGAGTGGTTCAGAAGAAGCCTGCCCAGGCTGCATGACGTCTGCGAGCATTACCATTTTGACTTCTACAAAAGGCTATTGAAGATAGAGGACTTCTGCGGTACGTCAAATGACCACTGTAAAAGACACTGATTCCACAGCACAGAGGCTTGTGTGGGGTGGTGGGTCATTCATGGGTTAGTAGGGGAAATTCAACCCAATGTCTGGGGAAGTCTCTAGCCCACTAGCCTCCTGAAGGTTCATATAACAATTGCTGTCATCATAAAAGGTATGGTCATCTGTGTCCTGAGACCATGCTGACTGTGATCTGAATCCGAGCCACAGAGATGCTGAATAGATGATGTATTTGGGAGTAATGGTAAATTCTTGTCTGAGCCAGAAGGGGGTTGCGCTGTCAGTTGCGATAAAGTTGGGGGAGGATGCAACTTCAGCTGAGGAGTCAGATGCGATTCCCAGTCAGACAGCACGAGTTCTTTCTCCTGCAGTGCAGATGCATGGGGAACCGGTGTGAATTTCAACACCAGAGTTGGAGTTGGGACAGGTGTCAGCCATGGAATTGGCCTGGACTGCGCTGCAGGGTCGAAAGGTATAGATTCACTTCTAGGATAGATTTACTGGTGGTAACCAGACTGGATGCCTCCTTGGATCTGTCTGGCTTATAGATGCACCAGAGGAAAAAGGGAGGGTGTTAAAGATACAGAGCATTGCCTCCTTGATGGCTATGACCTGTAGCGGGATCTCCGATGGCCCCGGAAACTCAGGTTGCATGGGGGCAATTTGGGGGATTGGTTCCTTGGCAGGAATTTGTGACTAAGACTGAGTGGCACCTGGGCATACGCACTCCTCACACGGAGCGTGGAGGACGTGAAATATTCCCGCTTCGACTTCTTATGTTTCATCTTGGACTAACCCGTAGACTTAGATTGGTAAAATAATCATTCACAGAATGGCCTTTAGAGAGGGAGAGGTTTCTGGTCTTCAACTTCGACTGGAAGCTGACTTTCCTCACTTTCTGATGAAGTTCAGCGATGTAGAGCTTGGTTTCACATTCATGGATCGCTTTCAAATTCATCCTAAAACAGTCACTGCCAGACGTGGAATTTTGTGAAGACCCGAGGTACCAGAGACCTACCTCGTGTAGGACAGTCGCAGACATTTGCTTGTGACAATCCAAACACAGTCGTTTTAGACAGTGATATGTACTTTGCACTTAGTTTGCATTTTGAAGAGGATGACTTTCAAAATGAGAGCCAGGGAACAAGTTTGAGATCTCCGTCAGAAGCAGTGGACACAAAGAAACTTACTTCAGCGCACAGAGGTCGCGATTATATGTTGCTCCAGCATCCCTTCCAGCTCCAGTCAGGCACCTGGAGGGATTTACAAGGAGAGGAATCTGAGGTTACAAGTATCCAACAGAAATCAGCCTTTGGACACAGAACGTTAAAAGCTAAGGATCATTCACTTGAATCACACTCCCTCTAGCTTGAAAGACAAAACATCAAATTTGGAAAAGCCTGAAAATCTCGCTCTCCCACTGAGACTTCCATACATTTTTAGGTCGGGCCTGCGACAGTGCATGAGCTACTTAAGAGACATATTGTTTACAATAATAGGCTTGGAGCCGGGCCATTGTTTACTTTTGTTGGCATCAGTGGTGTCCTTCTTTGTTGCCTCCTAATTGGCCAGTCCAGGACAAGCGTCACTTCTGTTCCTACTGTGGAGCATGGACCAAGCACAGATAGACTCAACTTAATTATTGCCCATCCGCTGCTTGCACTGTGATTGAGGTACTATTTCTTCTTTGCCCTACCACCCCATCCCTTCTCCTTGTTTGTGCCTCCTCCATCCTTCCCCCTTACACCATCCTCCTTTTCCCCTCTACTTTTGTTGCCGCTCCCACCCTCCTCCCACACGCCTCTCTTGTGTTGCTCCCCCACTTCTTTTTAACATATTGCTCAGCAGCGTGGGTTATATGTGACGAAACAACGCGATCAAAATGATTGCGGAACGTTACATCGCAATTTTTACAACGCAAGTTGTTACAACGTCTTGCGCTGGAGGGCGCTGGACTTAGGAATAGTATGATTTACTATTCCAACTCCAGTCTACGTACAGTAGGGAAGGTGTTGGAATAGTAAATCATACTATTCCTAAGGTTAGAACGCCATCCAGCACAAGTCGTTGTAACGACTTGCGTTGTATTACCTGCGATGTAAAGGCATAGCGATGCAATGCCCGCATGGTAATGGATGTTTCCCGCGTGGGATGCTGCGCACCATTGCTTAAAAACAACGCTATGACGCGGTCAACGCCGGCAGTGTCATATCGCTTTTTTACGTTGACTTAAACCCATGTTGCACAGCAGCTCACTCTGCTGTGCAACATGTCTAAAAAAGAAAAATAGAAACCTCAATAAATCTTGCATAGGCGAGACCTACTGGCTTTGCCATTGCTGGTTAAAATAGGTTCTTACAGACTAGGCAGCATGTGGTGCTTTATAAATATTATTCACAAATTGAAAATTCTAGAAAAGAGAGTTCATAAAAATGAGAACCAGTTAATTACCAATTTCCGCAGGTCACGACACAAGGCGGAGACGTATTTGAAGCATTTGTTTCCTGTCATCAGACTGTACCAGCCTGCACTGAAAGGTTTTTTCCCTCATGTAAATAGAACTGCAGTTCTAGTAAACAGGTTTAAGGAGGGGGCGTGTGGGTCACTGGATGGGCAGGCCGCCTTCTTGCTGAGAGCAATAAGTGCACACAATGCAGCTCTGTGGGTTTGCTCCTTCCTCCCGGTTCTCAGAAGGACAATAGTGGGTTGTTTTCGATACTGGTAGGCAGGAGCATCACACTCTCTGCAAGAGAAGGAAAGCAGCAGAAAAGACTTGGAGTTTGGCAGACAGGATACTCCATCACAAATGTGGCAAGGCACTCTGTGCGACCGAGCGGCAGTCTTCCACTCGGTGTAGGGCCAGGGAAGCCACCATGCTTCTTACGGTGGACGCCCATGCTGGCTCTGACCAAGGCACAACTGGCCCTGGGCTGTTGATCATAGCACCTCCGACCCTACTTAGGCCGGACATTCTGACATCATTTTGTCCTGTTCGGGAAAGGCTGGTGGTGCTGAACAGTAAACAAAGAAATTACCCCCCCCCCCCCCCCCACGTGCTGGGAGAAAGCTCCCGCTGCGTCAGGGCTGCTGAGGTTTTTTTTTACATTTCTCAATAACAAGCTCCCACTTTTGGGAGTTTGTGTTTCGAAAAACAAAAATCTTTGCTGCTTGGGTGCACTGAGCAAAGCTTCAGCGCCTTCCGCAAAGCGGCCATCACAGCGGGTCTGCTAATGGCGCAGAGCTCTCTAAAGGGCAACCTGAAAGTCTGCTAGGGAAGCAGAGCGCCCTATTGCAAATAGCAGCGATAACATCAGTAAACATCATATCTTTACAAAAAACTACTTTTCTCAAGACTCTTAGGGAAAAATAAACAAAGTCCATCCAATCCCCTTGCTGGGATTCTCCTCGTAGTCCCTTGCCCCGTTCACTCCTTCTCTTTCTTCGGGCAACCATCAGCACATCAGCCATAACATTTAATCATGTTTCGATGATTAATTCCCTCAGAAGAATTCGACATTTATCACCATATTGAACTTGTTCCAATTCTTTCTCAACAGGTTGCAATTCCATCCCAGCGTTAAAACAACAACATCCTAAAGCCTGTGTCATGAAAGAAATGAGGCGGAGAACCTACCACCTTATAAGGTTTTCTCCATGTACGTTGTCGAAGGGTAAATTGATCCTTGATCTCTGGGTGGGATAATCCTTGCCTCCATGTTCTTAATAGAACTGAAACTTTCCTTCTCGTTAGCTCGGAACTTGTATATTCTATAGCAAGACCAGAGGCGAGGATTATGCCAGTTTAAAGCTTGCTCATCACCAAGGAAGTAATAGTGTTTAAATACAGAATCCAAGGACATGTCAGCTGCGGACATCTCTTCTAGCCTTGTGCCCAAGAGTGCTGCGATCCCGGAAAATTGGGCTCCAAAACCACTTGTGTCAATACCTGCCTATTGCATGACAGATCGAGCCCATCTAGCACGAGTGGGGGATGATACCACCCTAACAGGTTTCTTTGCAGATATGAGAAGCTGGTGCTGGAGCAGAGTTTTCAGTTTGAAAATTCAGTGGCTTTTGAAGCTCTGGCATGTCTATTCGTTGTACTAATTTATTAATAATTAATAATTAATTATTTGTCTTGTGCAAGTGTGTTTATATTAATCAATCCGTTTGTCCTAACAAGAGAGAGTTACATGTGGGTATGCATAAATGTGCTGTATAAAAAATAACGTGCGTGTTTTCATGTTTAAACGTTGCTATGTGCTGTTTATTTTTGAGCACAAAATGCTTTCCGAATTAATGCTTTTCTATGTTGCAAGTGCTAGATAAATGCATACACATAAGGGTATTAGTGGGGTTAACACTGTTTAATCACTATGCTGTGGTAACGTTGTTTTTGTTTCTTTTAATTAAGATGGTCTATTGAGGCCTATGATGGCCTAGAAAAGATGGCCGATTTGTGAGCTTGGCTGTGATTTATAATATGAAAACTGTGACGAGGGAGACCCCTGCTGGAAATGGTCCTGAAGCTAACTGACCATGGTCCTTGCTTGCTTGTTTGAAAACTTTCCATGAGGACAGCAGCAGTTTTGGGAGATCTCCAAGTGAAATGAAAATGTCCTTGGCAGCCTTGGGAAACAAAGGAGCCTTAGAGAAAAACACTGAACTGTGGCTCGATTGCCGAGGAGAAGTAGAACTAATATGATACATGTTTTATTTTTTTGGTTTCTGTTCCGTAGTCTTTATTATGTGTACTTTTCCTGAGCGGAGATTTTCAAATGTAGCGATGTTACATCCTTTCCTTTTCGCTCTGCTCAGCAAGTCCGGCGGACATTACAGTTTTTTCTATGTTTCCAATGTATCTTTCCATTGTTTAGAAACTATAAGAAATGTTAGCCTAGAGAGGGTTTTTGCCACTTGCCATTTTGCCTTTGCCGCGTACCGAATCTGCGTTGCTGAGGATTGATGCTGAAGGGACTTCGTCTTGAGAGACATTTACCGAGAGACTTGTCCTGACCCATTCTGACATTTAGCTAGAATAGGTAACTATGAGAAATGATTTACTCTGATTGATTTTCTTTGACTAATTTTAGATAAAGCAATATAATTTTAAACATGGTGTTGGATATTCTTTCTTGTCAATTATTGGGTTTACATTTTTGATTATTGCTGTATATGTTGTATAGATTATGTTTAAGGACAGTCACAAAAACCAGGTCTTATCGACCTCGGTATAGATGCAGGGTGATTAGGAGTTTTTCCTTCCACAGGTTTGTTGGTGGTAGAGTATTTGAGCGTATGTTAGTGAAATGGGCCCTAGCGTATGATGTATGCATGTGCGTGTAACTGTGAGATTACTTTATCCATGGTAGTGGGAATATTATACACACCCTGATCTCTATCAATTTCCTGGTAGCAGAGGATGGTTCCACATGATGCTGAGTGGTATACAGTGATTGATTTGTGTCATGCGTTCTTTTCAATTCCATTGCATCATGATAGCCAGCCGATTTTTGCATTTAGGTTTGGCCAGCGTATCTTAGCATGGTGTCGAATCCCACAGGGGTATACGGAGAGTCCTTCGATATTCAATCAGTTATTGAAGAAATCGTTGGAAAGTTTGATCATGCCCGAGAGTTCAGTGCTAGTGCAGTATATTGATGACCTACTGGTGGCATCAAAGACACGTGAAGCTTGTGAAGTAGATACCATAGCTTTACTGAATCATCTGGCAGATGGAGGGTTAAAGGTATCTCCAGCCAAATTGCAATTTTGCAAGAAAGAGGTGCATTATCTTGGACACAATATTGAAAAAGGTCTGAGAAAAGTGACTAATGACAGGATCAGAATAATCAGAGAAATGAAAGCTCCAAAAACCCAGAGAGAAGTGAGAATGTTCCTGGGTATGGTGGGTTATTGTCGTCAGTGGATAATTAATTTTTCCTTGATAGCAAAGCCACTGATTAAACTGACAAAAAGTGAAATGACGGATCCATTGGATCTAGATGCAGAACAAATGGCAGCATTTGAAGAGCTCAAGAGTAAAATGTGTGAGGCTCCAGCTTTGGGTATGCCTGACTACGAAAAAGAATTTGAGCTGTACTGCAGTGAATGAAATGGATGTGCACTTTCAGTGTTAATTCAGAAGCATGGATTACTGAGAAGGCCTATTGCGTACTTCTCATCGACACTTGACCCTGTAGCTGTGGGTTTACCAGGTTGTCTGAAATCTGTGGCTGCAACATGCAGGAGTTTGGAACAAAGTGAGGGAATCATAATGGGATATCCTGTAAGGGTATTCGTACCTCACAATGTGGCAATTCTTTTGACAAGAAGCAGAACTCAGTACATGTCACATAGTCGGTTGACTAAATATGAAAAAGTGATTCTGGGAGCATCAAATGTGACTCTCGAGAGATGTGTAAATGTGAATCCAGCGACACTTTTGCCAGATATTGAAAATGTGGGTGTGAAGATGGAAGATGATCATGATTGTTTGGATGTGCTTGAGTACTGTACAAAACCGAGACCAGATATAAGGGATCTACCCTTGAATGAGAGTGATCATGTGTTGTTTGTGGATGGATCATGCCTGAGAAATGATGATGGTGTGCTATGTGCAGCATATGCGGTATGCAAAGTTTCAGAGGTCATGGAAGCATCACCATTGAAAGGAGTGAAATCTGCGCAAGTTGCTGAATTGGTGGCATTGACAAAAGCTTGCGAAATTGGGAAAGATTTGAGGACAACTGTAATGACTGATAGTAAGTATGGATTTGGAGTGGTGCATGATTTTGGCCAACTTTGGCTACAAAGAGGTTTCTTGACATCGAGTGGAACTCCGATAAAGAATGCTGAAATGATTGGTAAATTGCTTGAGGCGATACAGCTGCCTAAGGAGTTAGCAGTTGTAAAATGTGCTGCCCATGGACTAGGGGAGGATTTTATAACGGTCGGAAACGGTTATGCAAACGATGTTGCGCAATACTGTGCCAAAACAAATCAGTCCATCAATAGGGACAGAGAAGGGAAAATGTCTTTACTCTCTGTGATGTTTACTAATGTCTTAGAAACCTGGGATGAAGTGAAACAGTTGCAAGATGAGGCAGGAGAGGAAGAGAAAAAAGATTGGATTAAGGCAGGATGTGCTCCAAGAGAAACAGACCATGTTTGGGTCTACAGAGATGGCAGACCAGTAATGCCCAACTCCATCTTGTCGTCAATGGCAAGGATGTATCATGGCCAGGGACATTTGGGGAGGGACGCGATGGTCAGGTCGTTCAAGCAGACCTGGTACAATGCAAAGTTCAGGACAATTGCAGAAAGCATCTGTCAGAGGTGTTTAGTTTGTCAGCAATTTAACACTGGGAAAAAGACAGTGGTGAGTCTGGGGACAATAGGCAGAGAAGGAGGTCCTTTTACAAGAATGCAGATTGATTTCATTGAAATGCCCCAAGTAAACAGACTGAGGTATGTTCTAGTGGTAGTCTGTTTGTTTTCAAGGTGGGTGGAAGCTTACCCGACTAGAAGAAATGATGGATTAACAGTGGCAAAGTTACTGTTAAGGGAGTGGATTCCTAGGTACGGGTTTCCAGTAACAGTTGAGTCTGATAGAGGTGGACACTTTCAAAATGAGCTTATGGGTTTGATTTGTGAAGCATTGAAAATACAGCAGAAGCTACATTGTGCATACCGACCAGAGGCTTCTGGTGTGGTTGAGCAGATTAATGGCACAATCAAGAATAGGATTGGGAAAATGTGCTTAGCCACTGGCATGAAATGGCCAGATGTTTTACCTCTAGTTCTGATGACTATGAGATCTACTCCAGATAGAACTACTGGTTTGAGTCCGCACGAAATAATAATGGGACGTGCAATGCGCCATGCATTCGTGCCTGTCAATAAGTTGGTGACAATAACTGATGACATGATTTTGGATTACTGTAAAGGCCTGGCTGACGCAGTTCATTCTGTGTTTCACCAGGTTGGAGAAGAAGCTACCACACTTGAGAAGAAGCAAGCCCATGATCTGAGTCCAGGAGACTGGGTGAGGATAAAAGTTCACAGAAGAAGAAATTGCTTGATTCCAAGGTGGGGAAGGCCGAGACAAGTTATTCTGACTACGACGACTGCAGTAAAGTGTGCTGGAGTGAAGCACTGGGTACATGCAAGTCATACTCTGAGAGTTCCAAACCCAAAAGAAGGGACTGGTAAAGAGTATTTTGAAGAGTCAGATTCCAGTGATGATGAAGATACAGAATCAGTGGGGAAAGAAGTAGGAAAAGCTTCGAATGAACCACTGCGAGTATCAGAGAAGAGATCAGATTCTGTAAGAGAGCCTGAAGTTTCAAACAGCAGTGAAGGAAAAAGAAAAGAAAAGAGAAATCACACAGAGACTACTCCTGAATCAGAAGAAGAGGAGATTGAAGAACCACTTGAGATTATACTTGAAGAAGTAGGGTCAGAAGAAGATAGAGAGGGACAGATTGCGGAAGACCCCCGAGGAGGTGTAGGGAACATTCTTGATGAGCCAGGAGAAGGGACAAGTAGACAGCAAGAAGATTGCGTGTCGGAGACCCGAGGAGGGACAAAAGTAGGGAAGTCTCAAACAGTGGTGAAAAAATCTGTGGAAAAAAGAAAGCTGCTGGAAAACGGAAACAAGAGGCACTTGAAACAGATGATGAGGATGAACAAACAGAGGGTCGAGTTCTGAGAAAGAGAACTTGGATTGGAGAAAGAAGTAATAAAGAAATAAAGCCGAAAAAGGTGTTAAGAGGAGATCGTTGGCCTAACAACAGAGTTAAGAGGCTGAGATACAAAATAATAAGAGCAAATACATCGAAAGCTGAACAAGTGAATGAAGTTTCGAGTCAAAGTTCAAAAGCTGAAGGAGAAGAATCAAAGGAGTCAAACGAACCAGTAGAAATAAAAAGAGTAAGAAGACCCAACCAAAAGTACAGATCACCGGAATGGTCTTATGTGGCACTGTCTGAAGGAGGAAAAGAAGAAACAGTGACTCGAGATAATCCGGAAGAGATCTTGAGAGAAGTGGTTGAGGAAGATATTGGTGAAATTCTGAAAGTACTCTTGACTGACATTGGAGAAGAGTCGAGTACTGAGGATTTTGATGTTGGAGATCTAATACAATTTGATGTTGAAGAAATTGAAGTGAAGAATGACAAGTATCCAAACTGAATAAAAGAAGGATTCACTTGGATTAAGTGAACGAAAAGATCATTTGGATAAACTGAAAGCTGAAAAATTGCTGAAGAATTGAAGAAGTTCCAACAGTAGTGGAGTAGTAGAGGCTAAACTAAAGTAGTAAAATGGCTAACATAGAGGATAATAGAAGTAGATGTGCCTTCTTAAAAAGGTGGTGTAGGATGTGCTGCTGCTGTACTGGATTATTAATGCTTCTATGGGGTGTTTTAGTTTTATTAGTTACTTTTAAAGTAGAGTTTGAGATGCATACAGAGAATGTGACAAATGTAGAGAAGAATTCGCAAAAAGTAGTTCCAATTAGAATTAGTAATACTTACATACACAAAGATAGGTCAATTAATAACTTTTCTAGTAATGTTTTTTCAAAACTGTTATATGAATATGTGGAAAACAATGGAAGTAAGGGATTGCTACGTCTGTATGCAATTACCTGCATCCGTTTCAGAGGGTGTTACTTATCATCATTTACCAGCTACATATGGTATTTCCTGTAGTATTTTAAGTAGTGTTTTTTATTTGTTAGGGAAAGTAGATTATAAGATGTCTAACAGAGATAGTATTTTTGGACATTTGCCAATGAACAAAGAGCTGAATCCAGCTAAAGAAGCTAACACTTTTGGTGAGATTTTTATTGAAGAAAAAGGATTAACATTAGATTACATTTTTAAGAATAATTTAACTTGCAGTTTGAAAGGAGAGGAGAAAGCTTTCCTGGATATGGTAGAAGAAAGGAGATTGAACATGCATGAGAAAGCAGGAAAATATAAAGTGAGTGAGACAATTTGGGACATTGAGATGGGAAAAGAGTTGAAGAATGGGGCTAGTCCAACTTTAGCTCTAGATGCACCACAGAAGGGTAAACTTTGTATTACAAGAAGGAAATCCCAATATGATACATATTTTGTCGGGACTAGTGAGTGCCATGATACATACTTCATTGCAACAGGTTGGGGTTTCAGAGGTGGAGAAGATACAATTTTTCCAGGAGTATATTATGTTTGTGGGAATAAGGCTTATTACAAGTTGCCTGACCATTGGTATGGCACGTGTTATGTGGGCCTGGTTTTTCCAAAGATTTTTCATATAGATAAAATAACAGATGTAGAACATATTAATTTACTAATGCGTTTTAAGAGAGAAACTTGGTCTGAAATAGTGGGTGATATTTTTGGGGTTTTGATTCCAGCAGTGGGAATTTCTTTGAATGCTTATGGAATTCGGAAACTGTCCACAGTGGTTGATCGCTTATCGACAATTACCGCTGGAGGGTTTCTTTTGGTGAATACGGAATTAAGTGCCGTACGTGCCATGTCTATGCAAAATCGACTTGCCCTTGATATTCTATTGGCCAAGGAGGGTGGAGTCTGTGGAATGCTGAAAGTTCAACATTGTTGCACTTACATTCCAGACGAAAGCAAAGACCTGAAGGTCTATATCAAAAATATTACTGATTTGCATGAAGAATTAGTACCACTTGAAGCTGAGAATTTATGGACTAAAATAGCCAATAAAATGATAGCTGTTAAGGATTTTATTGCAAAAATAGGTAGTACTATTATAGGTAGAATATTGTTTCCCTTAACTTGTATAATTGTTGCTTTATTAATAATAAGATTGGTGTGTGTGTGTTGTAAAAACAGGGGAGGGAGGAAGAAATTGAATAAAGAAAAGAAAAACAAGAGGTTGAAAAGAGAACCCCAAGAAATTGAATTAGAAGAATTGAGGGAGAGTGTTTACTTAGAGACAAAAAGGGATGATGAAAGAGTGACTGGTGTCTAATGTTGTGTAAAGGGGAAAAGACATTTCCGATTTCTCCTAAAAATGGGACTAAATTTTCACTATTTTTTTTTTGGGTTTATTTGGTGATAAAATCACCAAAGGGGGTATTGCTGGAGCAGAGTTTTCAGTTTGAAAATTCAGTGGCTTTTGAAGCTCTGGCATGTCTATTCGTTGTACTAATTTATTAATAATTAATAATTATTTGTCTTGTGCAAGTGTGTTTATATTAATCAATCCGTTTGTCCTAACAAGAGAGAGTTACATGTGGGTGTGCATATATGTGCTGTATAAAAAATAACGTGCGTGTTTTCATGTTTAAACGTTGCTATGTGCTGTTTATTTTTGAGCACAAAATGCTTTCCGAATTAATGCTTTTCTATGTTGCAAGTGCTAGATAAATGCATACACATAATGGTATTAGTGGGGTTAACACTGTTTAATCACTATGCTGTGGTAACGTTGTTTTTGTTTCTTTTAATTAAGATGGTCTATTGAGGCCTATGATGGCCTAGAAAAGATGGCCGATTTGTGAGCTTGGCTGTGATTTATAATATGAAAACTGTGACGAGGGAGACCCCTGCTGGAAATGGTCCTGAAGCTAACTGACCATGGTCCTTGCTTGCTTGTTTAAAAACTTTCCATGAGGACAGCAGCAGTTTTGGGAGATCTCCAAGTGAAATGAAAATGTCCTTGGCAGCCTTGGGAAACAAAGGAGCCTTAGAGAAAAACTCTGAACTGTGGCTCGATTGCCGAGGAGAAGTAGAACTAATATGATACATGTTTTATTTTCTTGGTTCCTGTTCCGTAGTCTTTATTATGTGTACTTTTCCTGAGCGGAGATTTTCAAATGTAGCGATGTTACATCCTTTCCTTTTCGCTCTGCTCAGCAAGTCCGGCGGACATTACAGTTTTTTCTATGTTTCCAATGTATCTTTCCATTGTTTAGAAACTATAAGAAATGTTAGCCTAGAGAGGGTTTTTGCCACTTGCCATTTTGCCTTTGCCACGTACCGAATCTGCGTTGCTGAGGATTGATGCTGAAGGGACTTCGTCTTGAGAGACATTTACCGAGAGACTTGTCCTGACCCGTTCTGACATTTAGCTAGAATAGGTAACTATGAGAAATGATTTACTCTGATTGATTTTCTTTGACTAATTTTAGATAAAGCAATATAATTTTAAACATGGTGTTGGATATTCTTTCTTGTCAATTATTGGGTTTACATTTTTGATTATTGCTGTATATGTTGTATAGATTATGTTTAAGGACAGTCACAAAAACCAGGTCTTATCGACCTCGGTATAGATGCAGGGTGATTAGGAGTTTTTCCTTCCACAGGTTTGTTGGTGGTAGAGTATTTGAGCGTATGTTAGTGAAATGGGCCCTAGAGTATGATGTATGCATGTGCGTGTAACTGTGAGATTACTTTATCCATGGTAGTGGGAATATTATACACACCCTGATCTCTATCACTGGTGCCTCCCGGGAGGACGGGTATCTGCCGTCATTTGCTCATAGGCTTTGAGACCACTCTGGAGTTTGTCTTTGTTCGTCTGTTTATGTGAAAGGTAACTTCCTCTGGAGTAAATCTCCAACCTGTAATGTCCAGGGCCCTGGCGTCTGAAACAATCGTACAAGAACTCAAAGTAACATTGCCAACTTACCATATAATTCATTTCTCAAGAGGTACCTGTTATTCTGCCAGGATAAGAACGGGTTAAGGACTCTATTAACATCTCACAAGGAAGAGTATCAAGGTTCAGGTGGTCTGGCAAGACGAACCCCTCTCAAGTTTCCTCAGCATTGGATAGTTGCCCAAGGAGCTACCGTCAATGGGGTTATGCCCTACAGAAATGGCAGATCTGAAGGTGCTTATTGGCCTGTAAACCATGCTTTGTGATACCAATTCTGACAGCAAATTCATGACATGCACAACATCAGACCCCATGGGATCCACAGCCCTTTCCATACACCAACCCAGCCATCTGGACCAAGCTGATCTCGGTCTCATGGAGGTGGAATCCACGCAGGCCTTTGAAAGGCGGTGCTGAGCTTTTTCCAAAAGTGCAGGGACTTTTCATCTTTCCCTGTAATCTGCCACACCATCAGTCTCAGTGAGCCCTCGATCACCTACCCCTGGGGGTTCCCCCATGGATCCTGCAGGAGATTCCAAAACAGGAGTAGACGTATCGGAGAATCACAGGAAAGTTCTATCAGAACTGGATACCGAGCTTGAAATGTCTATGAAGGTGTCACTATTACCATGTCTGCGTGTTGTCTCCTCAATTGTGCATATATCTGTGTTATCATCAAGAATAGTGGGAATTCGTATCCCTTCTCCATCTCCAAACTTGAAGAAAAGCATCATTCGCCGACGCTAGAGGGTCCGGTCTCCAGCCGAAGAACCTGTCCAGTTGGAAGTCCAGTCTGGATATGAACAGGACCACGGAGAAGAGGCCCCATACCCGGTACAGAGCCTGAAATGGCTGCGGATTCAGTTTCCACATGCTGATGTCGTTGAAATGTTTGGAGTGCCAATCCGCCACCTCGTTCCGTCATCATGGAAGATATTCTGCCGTCATAAAGTTCTTGTTGTCTAGGCAGAACTCCCATAGATTCCTGGTGAGCTCCGAGAGAGACCTGGACCATATCCCACCAAAGTGATTGACATGACAAACTGCTGAGAGGCTGTCCATTTTAAGGAGAACGCAGCATTGAACCTAGTCCTTGGCCCACAGCCGATTGCGAAGGAGCCCGCTAACAGTTCGATGCAGTTGATTTGAAGCCTATGTCCTTCAGACGACCAAACGCCACGTTCAGACGACCAACAAAATTCGTTTTATTTATTTTTTCCGTTACTTACCTGAAATCGTCCGTTTGCCGAATTTTACAACCCCCCACCCTGCCCCTCCCCTGCCCGGGGCTGCTCTTACTCCGATGTTCCAATGCGTTATCCTGGCATTTTACAGATGGCGCGCTTGATTTTCTTTAATGGGTGCTTTATAGACATCAGCTGTCCTCCAGGCGCTGGGCAAGTGGTTCTGAAACATTTGCGTTTGTTTTCGATGAACGGGGACCTCCCCAGACTTGCAACCCTTCTTTGCCTCTGAGTCTCCCGGTGCCCTCAGTCCTTCCTTTAAAACAACGAGAACCTTTAGCCCCCACCCTCCTGCTCACAATCGGAACAGGGGAACCCCTGTCCATAACGGGCTTGTTGAGGAGCTTTCAGGGCTGGGCGAGCTTGAGTGAACCTTAGACCCTCCAGTCTTACAGCAGCCCTGAGTCTACACCATGTTCCCCTACTGAATGAGTATGCTCTCCTGTGCTCTGCTACACAGTGTGGAACATGGGTACTCACAAACATTTGCCCAGGGGCCACAAAGTATAGCCTGTGGCGTGACCGAGGGCTGCACTGATGGCGGCAGGGTGGCGGTAGGGGGACTGGATGATTCAGGGATTGTGTAAGGAGGTCTAAAAAAAATTAAATAAGCAGGGAGGCATTTACTTGCAGTCTACCTAAAGTTAAGTGGTTCAGGACACCACCGTAGTTGCCTCATAACTTCATTTAACCTGCAAATAAATGCTTGACTGATTATTTAACATTTTTGTCTGAATATTAGTGCTCAGTAGGTAAACAGCGGCTTGTGCTGCTGTTCACCAGGAGGGCCGCATGTAAAGGTCAAGAGGGTCGCAGGTGGCCCTCGGGCCCTACTTTGAGTATCACTGGTGTAGAGGAAACCTATGAATTTATTCCTAGAGCTGTCCTTAGAACCTATGGCCTCGTAGAAAATGATTTGAAAAAGGGCATGCTTTACAATGAATAGTTTAATTTATTTTACAAATAATTCTGACCACAAAACATCGCAGGAAGACTTAGACTTGATCTTAACATTTAAAATGAGGCTTATATTAAAAACCCTTTTCAAGCATGTTTTAGCTTGCGGGCAAGCCCCAATATTTATTGTTTTTGGTTTACAAAATATTCAACATAGAGATGGTCTATTTTCCTTTCACAAACACATAAAACAGTCTATGGGGACAGGGTCGAACATAGGGAAAGGTAAGGCCTTCCCCTCTTGGGAGTGCATTCTGCCAGGAGATGGGCGTGGTGGTCCCCAAGACTCCAGAGTCTTGTAGCGGCATGTCACTGATTGTCCCCTAAGATTCAAAGAAGGAGAACCTTTTCGCTGAGATCCATACAAATGTTCTCAGTCCTTCCTAGTTTCAGTTCTGAACACCTTGAAAAAGGAAAACACACAGGATGATGGATGGAATGTTGCACATTGGCAAATCATTCACCCCCAGTCACAGACCTGGGTTTAATCCATCGTTATTTTGCTCACCACGCCACCCCAGTTCAGACATCGCCATATGTAAATCCGTCTTGACCCTGTGCCTCATGGGAACTGTCCAGCCCGAACTGCCAAGCTATGTCTTCCCTGGACCGGAATCAAGCATCCTAGGACTGGTTTCGGGGTTTCACCCCTCTTCAGCCAGGATAGCTTGACTCCAGTGGCGTAGTGAGCACGGGACACACGTATGGGCATACCCTTCCCACATAGGGCGAACAGCAAAACACACAAGATGATGGACGGAATGTTGCACATTGGCAAATCATTCGCCCCCAGTGAAGAGATCTGGGTTAAATCCATCATTCTTTTGCTCACCATGCCACCCCAGTTCAGACATGGCCATATGCAAATCAGTCTTGACCCTGTGCCTCATGGGAACAGTCCAGCCCGAACTGCCAAGCCAGGTCCTCCCTGGACCGGAAACAAGCATCCTAGGACCGGTTTCAGGGTTTCACCCCTCTTCAGCCAGGCAGTTTGGGCTGGACTGTTCCCATGAGGCACAGGGTCAAGACTGATTTGCATATTGCTGGGTTCAAATTGGAATGGCATGGTGAGCAAAAAAACGATGGATTTAGGCCCAGATCTCTGCACTGGGGAGAATGTATGACATTGTTCTACATTCTGTCCTTCAACTGTTGTTTTTGCATGTATAAGAAATGAGGCAGAGAAGCACCCAAGAGAAGGGGGACCGGCGCTCACTCACACGTGCACACCCCTCCCCCACCGACCCATATACACACGTCTGTAAAATCCTGTCATAGGGAGCATGTGGGTTCCTCACTTGCATCTGAGCTGCCACCACTTTAGAAATCAACCAACAGGCTGTTCAGAAGTGCAGTAACAACCCCCCGGCATGGAGAACAAGATTAATTCTCATCACTTTTATGTCCCCTCTGTATCTATCAGTATGTATGGAGTCAAAACTGCCAAGCTCTGTTTCTGTGGAGTCACTGGGAGCCAGGCTGGTGGGTGGCACTTAGGTCAGAAGATGCCATTGTAAAGGACCTCACCTCAAGAAAGTGGATTTGAAGAAAGTTTACTCTGAGTCACGTATGTTCCATACAGCGGGCATCTATTGGGCATACAGAGCTGAGTCTTAGATCTCTGACTTTACAGGGCAGAGAGGTTCTGAAGCCTGATCTTTCTTTTGTTCCAAAGTTGGTGTATGCACAGAGATCAAGAAGGGCTTTTTCTTGCATTTTTCCATCCCCTTCACCACCTGAGGAAGAGCTGTTGCATTTCTTAGATGTCATGAGGGTCCTGTTGATTTACCTAGATAGAACCAGAGGTTGTCAGCAGTCAGACCATTTGTTTTGTACCTTTCAGTCAGCAGCCGATGGCCAGAAAGCTATCTCTGTGACTATCAGCACATGCATTAGAAGTGTGATGGCACCACCTTGAGCTGATATATTCTTCAAAAACGTCTGCTTCCACCAACGACTCCCGTCAGTTACTGGAAGAAATGACCCTCCCCACAATTTCGGACAGCAACAGAGAGGCTTTAGATGCTGACATAACCACAGAAGAAATCAGTAAGGCAATATTTGCCGTTAAATCTGGGAAAGCCAATTGAAATTCCTCAAGGGTATGGCCCCCAAAATAGCTCCACACCTAAAAAACATGTATAATGAAAGCCTGGAGCGGGGTGCTCTGCCCCTGGATCAAAGACTGGCGTTGATTGTCGTTATACACAAACCCAGTAAGCCAGCGACAAATTGTAGCTAATTTGGGCCCATCTCTTTAATCAGCTCGGAGGCCAAGGTCCTGGCTAAATTCCTAGCCTCACGCTTGCTTACGGTTCTCCCTTCCTTGGTCCACGATGACCAGTCCGGCTTTATACCAAGCCGTAAAACGGCCCTCAATATTCGCCGAGTCCATAACGTTCTGGGCTGGCAACCATATTTGCAGGAAGATGCGGTCATACTATCAATAGACGCCGCAATGGCGTTTGACTCCATTGAGTGGCCCTTCCTATTCGAGGTCATGACAAGGGTCGGATTCGGACCTCTGTTTCGACAATGGATCGCGCTATTGTATACTGCTCTATTAGCTCAAGTTCGAGTCAACAACTGCACTTCGCGGGTGTTTGCACTGCAGAGGGGGACAACACAGGGATGCCCCCTGTCCCCCCCTCCTGTTTGCACTGACGCTGGAGCCGCTCGCGCACTGGATTCGACAAGATGCTTCCATACGTGGCCTGCGATGGAGTGAGGATGTAGTGAATAAAATATCACTGTACGCAGATGATGTCTTAATTTATACGGCATCTCCACGAGCCTCACTTAATAGCCTTTTTAACGTCATCACCAACTTTGGTAAATATGCAGGATATACTATTAACTGGTCAAAGTCGGAACTGTATGTCCTTCATGGCCCCCCACCTAGGCTGCCACGTGGATACGACGTCGCCGTAGTTACCGACGGTTTTAAATATCTGGGGATCTATATTACTACTGACCCCAAAATATTCTATGACCGGAATCTTCTTGGCCCCCTCCGAAAACTGCAAGATGATGTTCAACATTGGAGATCACTGCCCTTGTCCCTCCTAATAAGAGCAGCCTTATTTAAAATGCTTGCACTACCAAGATCTTTATATGCCCTTCAGAACTGCCCATTCCCCATTGCTGATTCATACTTTGCTGCCATAGAGGGAGAGATCCGGACTCTATTGTGGGACGGCAAGGCACCCTGAATTGCCCTCGGCAAATTGACGAAGGAGTGGTATGATGGGGAATCGCTCTTCCTGACCTTCGCTTGTACTAATGGGCCACACAACTAGTGGCCACAAACCACTGGATACACGGCTCTCCATCGAATCCGGCCTTTCATCTGGAGAGATATTAGACGGGGTGGGATGGCTATCTAGGCGCCCTCTATAGTAAGGCTCGGAGGGGCCGGTATCTTGGACCCATGTCATTGACAGTGACCATCTGGCATCAAGCATTCAAACGTCTAGGCTGGGCAGACAGGCTCACGAAATCCACACCGCTCTGGTAAACCCAGAAACTGGAGCTACTCTGCCACCATGTGGGCTTCGATAAATGGGACATGATCGGTATCACAAATATTGGTGACTTGGTATATAGAGTCAAACTCCTCACATTTAAAGAACTGCAAACGAAACACAATCTTGCCCCAGGCGAAATTTTTCGATATCTGCAAATTCGGCATTCCCTTCAGACTACTATCCCAGATTTGTCCTCTATACCAGATTCCTCTCCTCTGGAGGACCGTCTACTCTCCGAACCACTTCTAAAAAAGGCGGTATCCTGCACATATCGCAAGCTCTGTAATAATTTACCAGACCCCTTCCAGACTCTCCGGGACCAGTGGCAGGCAGACATAGGGCCTATAACCGAAGAACACTGGCACACGGCGTTAATGTCCCCCAGGGAAACGGCGCTAAATCACTGCTTCCGTCTCATTCAATTGAAAATCCTACACCGCTCTTACCTCTCAGGAATACTCCTTGCTAAACTGGGCCGTATGACAGACACACTATGCCTCAGAGGTTGTGGTCAAAATGGTACTTTTTACCATGTTCTCTGGACATGCCCCATGATACGCCCCCTTTGGGACAAGGCAACCCAAAAAATGAAAGACACGTTAGGAAAACTAATTGACCTGATGCCAGGGTTGGGGATCCTAAACATCTGGAAGGCCACGGATTTAAATGAAATAGAACAATGGGTGGCATTGGGTTACTTATTAGTGAAAAGAGCTATTGCAATGTCCTGGGGCTCCGCCACGCGACCTCTAATAATTGGCTGGGTGGCAGAATTAGATCGCTGCACGATAGCAGAGAAAGAAGTCTATAAAATGCGAGGCTGCCCCAAGAAATGGGATCGAAAATGGAAACACTGGAATTCCTATAGGGGCGAGATTTGCACATCACCTACAGCGCATATGGCAATGCACCGAAGAACAGAACAATGAAGCCCCTGTTGAATGTGATAAGTGACAATTACATGTTAAAGCATTGCATCCTCGAACTGATATGTACTTGATCTGCACTGATGACTCTGTGATTTGATTTAATAAAAAGTTTAATTAATAAAATAAAAAAAAGAAGTGTGATGGCTTTGTCTTTTTTCAGCTCAAACTTTTCCTTCCAGAAGGTATTCAAGGTAGATCTCGCAGACATCTGTCAGCTTCCTGGGCACGTTCAAGAGTTAACTCGTCAAGTTTACAACCTGAAGTTCTTCATTGAATTGCCACAAAGATCTCCATGTAAAACCCTTTCCTCTTGCATGTGTGAGGGCTTTCTCAGTGCACACTCCCTTAGTGATGCATTTGTAACTGAGCTCACAGTGTTAAACCTGACACTCGGGGTACTGAGGCAGAGCAGTCAAAGGGTGGCTCAACTCAAGTGAGCAACTATATATAATATAATTAGGCTTTCCTGTTTTCAGTTTCTATTTTTGGTAAATTCTGGTGGGGTTTTTTCAATACCTTAAAAAAACAGTGGTTATCAGCGGTTACACATTTTTGAGCCATTAAAAACAACAGAAACAGTGTTTTTCGGTGTTTATGGAATGCTTTGCTTTTAATTATTGCTTGTTTTCTGCACTGACTGTGCATGTGTATAGAGATGGTATGTACTGACTCACTAGAAAAGGGTGCTGATGTATCAAAGGATTTCACCCATTCTCTGTCTGTGGGTAAATGTGGTGGTACCTATTGGGAAAGATTCTTATGAAACCAGCCATCTTACCTATCAGTGAAATCAAATGTAGCCAAAATATCAATTATAATTTTTATATTTCCTGATTCTCTACAGTTTATACAATAACTAAATAAGACCTAAAACATGCTCCTAAACACTGCATATTTAGACCAAAGACCACAAAACTGAAATAAGCAGAAGGAAGAAGAGACAATATTTTAGTGACATCCCTAAACAACAAAACTCAAGCTCAATAATGTTAGCCTAGTCTTTCTTGCTGCTGCCTCATATAACAGAGTTACATTGTATTGGCCCCTTCAGGAATAAATAAAAAAGACTTGTTCACTCATCTGTTCTTTTCTTGAATGGCACTGAGCTTGTTGTCGGGAATGGGTTTTTTCAGTGTTTATATGTTTATACCGGTGATGGCTATTTACCTTTCAGTGGGGTTTTATCAGTTATTATAGGGTTTAACCTAAAACCAGATAGCCTAAATATAATATGCAATGAATCAGTGCAAAACAAACACCTTTAAAAAAAAAGGAAAATAATCTTAATGCGCACACAACTGAATGCCATACTCACAATGTCAAATATTTGCAAGATTGCAAATGGAATCACACACTGGAACCTCTTCTATAGGGGCCTTGCATATTAACCAGGGTGCAAATAACATCCTAAAGAAATATCACAGGGTAATTGAGCCTGTAAATGTAACCTGATCTGTGAGGTACTATGTGACAATGTGTGCACCAGCGGACTCCGAAAGCAGAAACCAGTAATGGTCCATACGCGCCTGTTGGAAAACATGAGGCTTTTCACAATGAAAAAAGGTTAAGTCTACAGGTTTTGTCAAGTTGTTCACGGTGTAAAATGAGAGGCCCGCTTCCACGGTCACCATATTTAATAATCAATGAAGCAAGCCTTCTGTCATGAGGTTGAACACACATGGGGCCAGGTTGTCTCTGCCTAGATCCCCATCAAACAATTTAGGCAGGCCGGAGGTATACATTGACATGAACATTAGCTCTCTTTCTGGAGGCACTTGGACTCCTGTGATGACGTATGTACGTAGATACACAAACTGAGAAGGCCACACTCCACATGAGATATGGTATTTTCTGATGGACACTTCTACCTGCAGATTCTTCACCTTTTTATTATTCTAGGCATCAGACTGAATCTGGAAACTTTTCAATAGCTCGCCATGCTGATAGCGGGCGCTGGCTGGACTTCATCGCTGGAAGCCACGTCCTTGTGACGTCATTGGAGCCATACAGCGCCCCATCCGTGTTTTGTTGCCAGTTCCTTTTTTTCTGCATCATCAACATGAATCCGGAGCTTGAATAGCCTCAGTAAATAGTCAGCTTTATCAACACTTAATGTTTCTCAAAAACGTTTTGAGGAGCAGTTCTTGTAATAATCTCACCCTCTAAATTGTAGGGACTGAACAGCAATCTACAGTTGCTTGACTTGACTAGCGCTGGTAAACATATGTGAAGCTTATTGTTGGCCTTTGTTACGAAATGCAAATAAAAAGATTTAAACCTAAGTTGTAAGGACTGATTGACAGATGTCCATTATGGGCAGAATTTGCCTATAGTGCTTGAGGCCAGGTTACGATGTCAAGGCCTGGAGCTCTTGTTACAGTACGCATCCTAATATATTGAGGACTTTCCGCCGTCATCAAAGTAGTTAAAGGAAACACTGTAGATACTCTCTGGGGCATGGAACAGACTGCTCTGCCCAATCTACCAGATCATTTGCAACCCTGTTTTTCAGAGTTAATGGGGGATGGACAAGCTGCAGCAAAACAAGTGATCCAGTCTGATCTGGGCGGTGCAATGGGAATGTCTATTCTCTATGTCGACACATATGGCTTAGAAATTCAGGATTTTCTCAAGATATCCAGACAACCTTTATGGGCCTCCTTTTGTGTGTTCACGCCTCTTCGCAGCAAAGACTGATTCCGCCTTAGAGAGATTTAAGGAAAGCAAGGCAACAGCAACATCCCTGAGCCTACAGAACCAACAGAGGGGTTCCCACCAATTTAAGAAATTGTGCGGGTTCGCAAGAAGCTTTTGCTATCCAGGCAATCAGGAACAATCTCCCCACCCATAACAACTGCTGTACAGACAATAAAGAGGCCAGGGCAAAGGGAGAATGCGGGCACTACCACATCTTTCCACCTCCTCTTCTTCCTCCTCCCCAGCAACTGCATGGAAGCAGCCCTAGTTCCCCCTTGTCAGATCACAAGGAACTGGTGGAGGACGCGTTTCCTCTTTTCTGCAGGCCTAGAGGCCCATTACTCCAGACAATAGCTCTTGCAAATTGTGGAAAAGGAGGATGCCGTACTCTTCAACAGGTTCCCTCACCCTTCTATACCCTTCCTCGTCAATACTACCGCCAGAGCACCTACAAATCCTACAACAGAGGGAGGAGGTGTTGCTCTGAACAGGCACAGTAGAGCTGGTACCAGAGCAGGATCGGCAGTGGTGCGACTCCCAGCACTTCCTGGTTCCCAGAAAGGAGGGCGGTCTTCGCCTGATTCCAGACAGAAGGTGTCTGAACTGGTTACTCAAAAAGGAAAAGTTCAAAATACTGTCCGTAGTTCAGGTTCCGCTTGCGTTGGCAGCTGGAGACTGGATAGTGTCTGTTGACATGCAGGACACCTATTTCTACATTCCAACCCTGAAGTCGCACAGGAAGTTACAGTAGGGCCCGAACAGTTTGCGGCCCTTCCTAAGTTCTGCACCACAAGTCTTCATGAAGGTGAGAAGGTGGTGGCAGTGGTAGCAGGCCATCTTGGACGGGCAAGAATCTCTGTATTCCTTTACCTGGATGACTGGCTATTCAAATACAGCTCTCCGGATATGGTGTTGCATCACCTGCTGTTTGTTCTGGCTTTTCCATCAAGAAGCCCAAATTATGCGTGGTGCCCTCTGAGCGCATGCTATTCACCGGGGCAGGTCTGCACACCAATCCAGTTGAGCATTTCTCCCTCCACAAAGGGTTCATGAAGTTCAGGCTGTGAACAGATGTTCCACATCAATCTTCTGGGATTATGGGCGATCTGGCTGGCTCTCAGGCCCTTCCTCCCTTTTCTCTGCAGCCAGTCTGTCCAAATTTTGACCGGCAATACGACAGATTTGGTACATCAACAAACAAGGGGAAGTAGGGTCACACCTTATATGCTGAGAAGCTTTACAAGTCTGGTCCTGGTCTTATGACCATTAGATATGGCTGGTAGCCAACCACAGAGCCAGTGTACTGAATGTGCAAATGTACATTTTCAGTCGGCGTCATCTTGCCGATCATGAGTGGCGCCTATATCTGGAGGTAATCCAACTCATCTTCAGCCTCTGTGAAACTCCTCCGGTGGACCTGTTTGCCACTCACAAGAACACTAACTGCCGAAATTCTGTGCCCGCTGGTTTCTGTTGCAGTTGGATGGAGCCGAATTAAAAAACATGCCAAACGTAGACAAGTGAAATAGTAATCGATGAGTCTCATTGTTCATACAACGGGATAAAATATTGAGCCCTCTTGCACCGTCTAGGTGTACAAAAGAAAGCACAAGGAACATACAATACAAATATAAATATATGATCACAAAAATCATGCAGTCTGTGGAACATGCACATATACCGGGCTTACTATAAGAGAAAGAGTATAAACATTTCATCTCGCATCACCTGCTAAGGCAAAGCGCACAAATCATTATCAGAAATGCTTGATGTAAACATCAACACTAATGTGCAAGGAGGCCTTTTCAAAGTGCATTAACGCAATTGTGCAAGGAGGGATATTCAGTTTGCACCTACTAGAGTGCTCCTACCTGCCCAGTGATGGTTTGTGTGTGCCATGTTTTGTCAAAAGTGCCTAGTGCAATGAGCTTGGAGCAATTCTTTAGCATAACATACATAATGCAACTGTGCAAAATAGCATTGACAAAGTGCTTTGCTGCAGTGTGTTGCAGAACTGTGCAAAAAGGCAAACTTGTTAACACGCTCCTATCAGCCTGTTAGGCTTGGGTGCCGGGTGCAAACATTAATGCAGTGGTGCAAAGATAGCGTTCACTACAACTGTGCAAAGATAGCATTCACTACAACTGTGCAAAGGGAGCGTTCACTACAACTGTGCAAAGGGAGCATTCACTACAACTGTGCAAAGGGAGCGTTCACTACAACTGTGCAAAGGGAGCATTCACTACAACTGTGCAAAGGGAGAGGGAGCATTCACTACAACTGTGCAAAGGGAGAGGGAGCATTCACTACAACTGTGCAAAGGGAGCGTTCACTACAACTGCGCAAAGGGAGCGTTCACTACAACTGCGCAAAGGTAGCGTCCACTACAACTGTGCAAAGGGAGCATTCACTACAACTGTGCAGAGGGAGCATTCACTACAACTGTGCAAAGGGAGCATTCACTACAACTGTGCAAAGGGAGCATTCACTAAAACTGAGCAAAGGGAGCATTCACTACAACTGTGCAAAGGGAGCATTCACTACAACTGTGCAAAGGGAGCGTTCACTACAACTGTGCAAAGGGAGCGTTCACTGCAACTGTGCAAAGGGAGGGTTCACTACAACTGTGCAAAGGGAGGGTTCACTACAACTGTACAAAGACAGCATTCACTACAACTGTGCAAAGGGAGCGCTTACTGTGCAATCAGAGCATACACCTGTGAGTAGAAATTGTTTATTCCTCGTGATCATCTAATCATTTAATTGATGCTTAAGCGACTCTGGGATAGTGATCAACAATATCATAACGTGTATTTGTAAAGCGCACGTATCACCCAAGGGTGTCGAGATGCTGAATAACAGATGTAAATTGTAATCCTCTTGTTCTGTCCCTAGCAACCCTCCCTGAATTAAAAATGTTATATAAACCCTTTCTAACCCATGGACAGCCTTCATGTATCGATTGTTATCTGTTTCTTAAAGATTGCTAAAAACTACAAAGGTGAAATATTCCGCGTATAATACTAGGAGTTTGGGGACTCTGGGGCTGCCGTCCTGCAGGATCCAGGACTTAGAGGTAAGAACTCCTCATGCAACAATGACCTCCGCTGTACTAGGTTTGGGCACAGAGCACATGTACAAACGGGTCTTAACCTTGTGACACAAACTGCACAATACATGTGCCGGGTGCTCCGTCTTCAGCCACTTAGGGTTGAACTCAAGTGTTGGAGGCATCCAATTGGCATCTTTATCAGTTCCCTCTTGATCGCCAATGACAGTGTTGCCTCCAAATAGTGTTGCAGGGATTCTGCTTTTGCACATAACTATGCGCAGGAGACCAGGACCTCAGAGAATTGTGGTGTACCAGAAAATCCTCCTCAGAACCCAGAACCCCTTATCCGAATAGCTTAGTATCTCATTCGTTAACCTAGATCTAGCTAGGTGGTCCCAATGTATAGACAAACCAGAACAAGCGACTTAGATATTTCTCAGGAGTGGTGGGAATCTGAAATACCTGTTCGTACTTATTTATTAGTCCACAACTGAATAATACAGACACTGTAAAGTTTAAAGAGTTTATTTTATAAACCTCGCGTCCTAAGATGCAGTACTTTGGCTAACACCAGCAGACTAACAATACAGATCAGAATCATGAGCATTATTACAATACCATATATAATGAAAGGAGCAATCATACTATTAATGACAGTGGTATATGGCCACACTCCTTTCACTATAATCTAATACATTATTATTATTAGACTATTAGAAGGTCTCTTAGGCTAACAGGGGGGACCCCATACCGTATAGATCAGCTTAGTCGAATCACATCAAAGGATCAGCTCTCACAGCGTGCATCAGCTCTTCTTGTTCGAATGAATGTAAAACCAAACTGTTCTGCAATATTAAAGACGCTCGTCCTTCAAACATTTGCAGCTGTATGCATGATATGTCTAACAAGTGTCTACGATCAATCTAAACACAACACTCTGTACCTTCTAGTGACCCAGACGCGTTCTTTGCATGATGTACAGACCAAGGGCACATTTCACGGTTAAGAATGTATAACAACCGTTTGTTATTCTGTAGGGCAAAGACGAGTCAGCATTTTACAAAATGAACAACACATAACAGTGTCGTGTGCAGCGCAGCAGAAACGACAAGCTTGCTTGTTAACCATGATCTCGGTTATGCTAACTTAGTGTTGTAAATAGGGCGTGGCTTAGTCCATCTCACACCCCCCCATGATTGGAGCACTAACCAATAGGGATACATTTATCAAGAACGCAGAGTTCAAGTGACTTAGAACGGACTCAAGGACATACAAGATAAATGTAAAGTCCGATAATAAAAAAATATTCGTTTAAAAAAAAATTGAAAAAATATTGTGACAAAAAATAAGCCAAATTATTGTAGAAATTTAACAATTCTGGATGCAAGCTGCATTGACAATGTCAATCAGTCAATCCATGAAGGTATATGCACCGTAAGTTGCGACTGTTTCCAAGAGGAAATCATTGGAGCGTCCCGCAAAAGTATCAGCCATCCAGTTGAGCAAGTGAAAGGAGCATACATGTTCTTCAACTATCGGAGCATCCAGCACCATGATAGGACAACTGTCAGTCTCCTCAATATAACTCCTTTCAAGGAAATCAATAGCTGCCTCTCCGATATCCCAATTTCCACGGACTCCGTGTGCCGCACCCAAAGCCATAAACGCGACACCAGAACAGTCGAATTCATGAGCCACTAAGGGACACATTAGTTCATCAAAATCCGGGTCAGGCGACGCCAAGTTTGACAGGCACAAGTCCAGAGCCCATTGGAAGGGACAATCTAGGCAATGAAAAACAGGTTGCACACAAGTAAAAAAGGGAAACCGGAAAGACAATCCATACTTGACGCTTAATACCGCCAGTGGTAAGGTGCCGTAGAAATCAAGCATCCGGCTACGAAGATGGAGCAAGCGCAGCATTCTGTCTTGCAGCTCCCGGTGTGCAGCCATAGCGAAGAGCGCAAATCAACAAAAGGATCCCAGCCACCAAAGCGAGGAGCAAGGGGAACCCTCCGAAGACACTCGAAAAAATAGAATGTAAAAATGCGGGGATCACACCAAAAACAGACTGGAAAGATGTCACGAGGCCGGAGCCCACAATTTTAAAAAAATGAACAAGGCCAGTCGTAGACGAAGCATTAAAGATAGTTTGAATCAAAGTTCCAAAATGGAGGGGGAGGTCTGTATTTAAAAGAGCTTGTACCTCAGTTCGTGTGTTTGCAACATTAAGAAGAAATGTTTCACGGGATGAAGTTAACGCAACCTCCTTTTTAGACAAAAGAGCCCTTATTCTGCTCATCCTATTGAACTCTGCGTTCAAGGTTGGAATCGCTGGCCAGATGGATATATCGAGTCGGCCTTGCGGGGGTGGGAAAAGGACGTTATTACAGCAAACTACTTTTTGTGTAACAGTCACTATGTAAGGAATACCCACTAGCATCCCACAGCAAGCTTCACTATTTAAAAGCAAATAACTACCGTTGGCAAGCAGCTTAAAAGAAGACGTTATAACTGGCATTGGAATCCCCTTTAAGACACAAGCTAAATTAGGAGTGTGTATATTGCAAGCGCCATGTAATTGTATATGTCTGCAAACAACAGAGTGATCAGGAGCGGAACTGCATTCTTCACCTTTTAAGTAAACTTCCTCCATCTCTCACGCATCTGTAAGTGAACGGAAGTGACCAAACTTCATGCAGAAACGCATCACCAAGTTGTTCGTATCTGCCGATAGCATAATGTTTCATACACGAACTAAACCTAAACAAACTGAACGGTAAAGTTACTAATCCGTGTACTAACCACACGGCTGAATTTAACTCAGCTATAGAAAAAGGTAAAGGTTCTAATTTTTCAATGTGCAGCAATGCATAAGTAGCATCTTTCATGGACATGAACTGCTGCTTGTCAATCAAATTAAATGGAAGGAACAACGATGAAATATTCATGTAATCCCAAGGGACTTTCCCTGCCTTTAACGTTTGCAATGTCCATGCAAACTGCATAATTGAACGCAATTGATTTTGACCATGATACAAAACAGATACATCATCTTTGCACAATGTCTACAACAGAAGAAACGATATTATCTAATGTATAAATTCTCGAAGACAACGTATTAATACTATTATCTATCACAGCCAATAATTTTTCCATATTGGCCTGGTCAATAGCACGTAGTCTAGAAGCAGCCTCAATTTGCGACAACTTCCAAACTTCATTGTAAATAGCATAAGCCCATCGTTTAGATCTACCATTAACAGGACCCTTAATGAAATCATTTAAATCTATTTTTTCATTTAAACGTGACAAATGAAGTTTAACTGAAGTTAAGGTGGAATGTTGCAGCCATGACTGACATAACTTACCTACAGAGTAGGTAGTCACCGTGTGTGAAGATGTGAAACGAGGGTCAACCCTAAGTTGTGTATACCCCTGGGTCAAATCCAGAAACCGACGTTGACAGGAATCTGAGCTTGTTTGCCATACTAGCCAACCCTCAGGATTCAATGTTGAAATATTGAAGGTGCCATTGGAAACAAGCGACTGCAACCCAGTAAGGGACCGATCTGAGTGATTTTCCCAACCAGGATAAGTGCCCAGATCAGGGATCGAGGGGGAAATTAATTTTTTAGATATAGCCAATCCAAAACAGGTTGTCTGAAAAATAGATGAATTTAAAAATAAAATATGGTTAGGGATAAGACAGGCACGATGTAAAGCTTCTGTTCCTTGTACCTGCCACGGTTTAGTTCCCCAAACCGATTTAAGATCGATAGTAGCTTTCCATACGTCATAACCACCAATAGCCAATTCCTCCATAAAGGATTTGGAATATAATAATTTTGTGTGTGTCAGTCTGACTTTAGAAGAGGGTTCTCCCGCCACCTTAAAGTAAAAAGATTCAGGGGTTGACACACTAAAATCCGAAAAATATGTGAATTTTTTCAATAAAGTGGCCGAGCTGCCAGGCATAGGGACAGGACAATGTTCCCATTGGGTGTAATTAACAACATTTCTGAAAGTATTTGCTATGTGTAGGAAATGTGTGCCATAATGTTGAAAACAATACTGCTCCTCATAGTTTGCAGTATTTAAATACAGATCTTCAGCATCAAATGCAGCATAATATTTTAAATCAGAAAACAGTGCTTCTATTGCTTGTACATCCCAATCATCTGAGCGGATGTTTTGTTTAACTACATCACCCATAGAAACACGAAAAACAGTTGGCACATTAATAACTTCGGTGGGACCATGAATTTGAAAGTTCATCGCATCCCAAGCAATCTCATCACGTACAGGCCAGGCGGTGATGTTCACAAACGTCTGGTCTCTTTTCATGATGTGTGATGAGGAATGGGGGGCCAAAGTTCCATCAATTAATTGAATTGTAGAACGTTCATTCAGGTAGTGTCCATTGATAAGTCTAAAAAACAGTACCACAAAGCCAATTGTCATGAATAAAAAAATACAAATCAGCACCAACCAGATGTAAGTCCAAGGTGCAACCAAAAAAATGTCTCTTGAACCAGGCAAAAAATATAGAGATTTTGGAAGGGACAGTGGAAGTCAATGATTCAGTTTCAAAGGTAGACTGGGACTGGGTAATTGTTGTTGTATTAAAAAGGGGCAAAGCAACTTCTGTAGGATAAGCATACTCAGGATCAGCGGGCAAACCACCATCAGTAGGTGGCGGATCATTAACTGTGATCATCTCAATGGAAACTTCAGGCACGATGACAGAGGGTGGCACCACAACCGAGTTTCTCAGCATTGAAGGGCAGGAAACCGAAGGTGTCATACTATGGAGAATCGGCCACCCTGTGTAGCTTGACATTTTCAATTGAAATGTACCTTTTTTCTTTGCGACCAGGAAGTGGTGGTAAAACAACTGTACGTGTACCCAATACTCCAAGCACTGGGACTGGTGCACGATAAGAGGGGCCAAACTCCTTCTTGTTCTCCACCTTCTCACGGACCAGATCACCAACTCGAGGCAGCCAGCCGACCACCGGAATCAGGAGCGCTTCTTCTGATGCAGAGGGCACGTGTTCTTTTGCCAGAGTGTCTCTTGCTTCTTGTAGATTCTGCAATACAGCACAGTGGTCATCGAGGTCAAAAGGGGCGGCAGCCGCCGCCATGTCTAGACCATCAAGGTCCGGAACAAACATTCTCACTCCAAAGAGCATCATGTAAGGGGTCCTCCCACCCAGAGACCTTCTAGGGAGAATATTAAGTGCACGTTGGACGTCATACAAGTGGGCAAGCCAGTTCCGGCCTGTACCTAACACCTTGGCTGTCAACGATTGCTTTAGGTCACGGTTCATCCGTTCCACAACACTATTGCCCTCAGGCCGGTATGGAGATGAAAATTTGACTTGGACCCCCAAACTTCTCATAGCCTCTTTGTAAGCCTTAGAGGCGAACGCCGGGCCCTGATCAGAGTGAAGGGTACCACACGCAAAACTCCCTATAAAGACACGCAATGCTTTGATGACAGTCCTGGCATCAGCACTCCTTTGTGGCCACACCCACAGAAAACGTGTGCACGAATCCACTGCAACCAAGATGTACTTGTACGCAGCATCAGAGGTAAAAGGACCGCAGTGATCTAAATAAACACACGCAAGTGGTTGATTAGATATGCAGCTGCGTTGGAGGTGGACGCGCAACAGAAGAAGGTTTAATCTGCTGGCAAATGTCACAACGAAGTACATAAGCCCGCGCTTGTTTATACAAACCGTACCACCAGTAACGTGGCTGCAAAAGTGAAACAGTCGCTGACACTCCAGCGTGCGCAGACGCAACACCTTCGTGAGCAGCTGTTATCAGATTTGGTCTGCAGTCCGCGTTGGAAATCAATCTATCACCAACGTCGTTAATCCTCACTAACGGGACGTTATCAGGACTTAAGTGATAATGGTATCGAGAAGGGAAACCTCTAGGGAAGTTTTTCCCTGTCTCTGTTGCCGCAATAGCTGCTAAGATGTCTGCATCTATCTTTGATTTTGATCTTGTAACTGCTGCTACTAAATATGTTGCCACTGCTGTTTTAGCTGCCTCGTCAGCCAAACTGTTACCGACAGCATGGACACCAACTCGTTGGTGACCAAGAGTGTGAATTACATCCACAAGTGGCAAACTCCCTTTGAGTTCTGACACTCGAGCCCAAATTGTCTTATGCTTTACTGAGCAACCTTTGGAGTCACGAAAACCATTCATAATCCAAAAAAGTATATTGTCGTTGTAAGATTGAACACAGTAGTAAGAGTCACTCACTATAAGAGTAGTGACTCGGTGATCAGCAAACTCAAGTGCAAGCACCAGAGCACGTAGCTCCGCCAGTTGCGCGGTACAATCACCCAATGACTGCGTATGCACTGCATCAGATTTGAACTCTCCATTCACGAAAGTACCGACTACAATTGCGCAAGCCGCTGAATAAGCGTGCCTTGATCCAGTTGCGGGTTGCGCCGACCCGTCAGTGTATATGACACAATGGTATTCCTCGATAGGGCGCAACGACTGTGGAGCTGGATGAACGAATTCATACTCCAAACTCTCTTGAGTCTGCAACGCTGCGTCAAAGATGTATTCGACGTCAGGCGAAGCTAAGGAGGTCGCCCATTGTATCCACCTCGGATGCAAAGCCTTAGAATTTGGTACACTAGCTTTAGTGACTGCTTCGAGAGCAGGAAATGGTGTTACCACCAGCATGCGCTTTCCTTGCGATAGCGCTCGTTCTTTCAGGATCGCCATCTGAACTGCTGTCAAAACTTTTTCAACAGTGGAAAATCGCAGCTCAGCCGAAGTATACAGATGAGATTTGTAAGCAATGGGGACTGTGTCACCCTCATTGAACGTTACGGACATCCCGTCATCAGGTACCCCATACGCCCTCAGATGAGTGCGCAAAGGAACCCGACTATGAGCGCGAATATTAACCGCCATAAGGACTCCGAAAAGAAGAACAACGATCAACTCAGTAGCACTCGGGATCAAAATTTATAACCTTTTTAATTTTCAAGCTTGATAGAACCTTTAGTCTAAACCTAGGTAGGTTAATCCGTCACCCAAGTTTTCCGGAAACGAGAGCGAGGGTTGTTGTGGACTAAAATCAGCACTACTAAAGCGTCTCAGACGTTAAGACCAAACGTTAGGTGCGCCATGTTGCAGGGATTCTGCTTTTGCACAGAACTATGCGCAGGAGACCAGGACCTCAGAGAATTGTGGTGTACCAGAAAATCCTCCTCAGAACCCAGAACCCCTTATCCGACTAGCTTAGTATCTCATTCGTTAACCTAGATCTAGCTAGGTGGTCCCAATGTATAGACAAACCAGAACAAGCGACTTCGATATTTCTCAGGAGTGGTGGGAATCTGAAATACCTGTTCGTACTTATTTATTAGTCCACAACTGAATAACACAGACACGGTAAAGTTTAAAGAGTTTATTTTATAAACCTCACGTCCTAAGATGCAGTACTTTGGCTAACACAAGCAGACTAACAATACAGATCAGAATCATGAGCATTATTACAATACCATATAGAATGAAAGGAGCAATCATACTATTAATGACAGTGGTATATGGCCACACTCCTTTCACTATAATCTAATACATTATTATTATTAGAAGGTCTCTTAGGCTAACAGGGGGGACCCCATACCGTATAGATCAGCTTAGTCGAATCACATCAAAGGATCAGCTCTCACAGCATGCATCAGCTCTTCTTGTTCGAATGAATGTAAAACCAAACTGTTCTGCAATATTAAAGACGCTCGTCCTTCAAACATTGGCAGCTGTACGCATGATATGTCTAACAAGTGGTACGATCAATCTAAACACAACACTCTGTACCTTCTAGTGACCCAGACGCGTTCTTTGCATGATGTACAGACCAAGGGCACATTTCACGGTTAAGAATGTATAACAACCGTTTGTTATTCTGTAGGGCAAAGACGAGTCAGCATTTTACAAAATGAATAACACATAACAGTGTTGTGTGCAGCGCAGCAGAAACGACAAGCTTGCTTGTTAACCATGATCTCGGTTATGCTAACTTAGTGTTGTAAATAGGGCGTGGCTTAGTCCATCTCACAATAGGACTGCTCCTTGCTTACGGTGTATGAGTTTATTACTTCCAAACTGCTTTTCTGCTGCATGCATTTATTCACACATTTCTTAAATATATGGTCATGTGTGTTCAGTTGCCATAACCCTAGGATGCCAAGATTCTGTACACTGTCCTGCAGGTATTTGGCGAACTGATCTTTCCCCTCTGTCAGGTTTCTCTGTCCACGCGAGTTTAGCCGGTAATCCCTCCGCCGTGGCACTGCACAGTCGATGACGACACTTCACGAAGGCCAAGAGCCTGGCTGGAGATCGCTTTACCAAGGCAAAATCCAATCTTGCTTGGGGGGGGGGGCTGAGTTTGGAATCTGAAACACGCGTGCATGTTCGTATTGATAGCGTCTCCAACGGGCCTGCATCTACACCCGGCATTAATCTCACCTCCATATGAGAAAAGCTTGAATCAGTTTTGATTTAATCACTGTTAAACACCTTGAGGTTGGGGTCCCACATACTTTTCCTGAGGATTAAGGAGGCGAAGTTTAAGGCGTCAGCTTCTGCAATGGTAGTTTTTTTGTGCAGCAAAACAATTTCATGAGTCCAGTTTGAACCCTTAGTACGTGCATGTTGTAACTTCGTCTTAGTTTAATCCGTTTAGACAGCATTTCGCATGTTTTGTTCGTCGTTTCAGCGGTATAACTGATTTTTAGGTCTCGTGAGCTAAAGGCTCGAAGAGACATTTTATATGTGGGATTTTCAAAGTGCTACCCACATTCTTTTGGCTGGCCTAAACCTTGAGTGCACGAGATCACATGCACGTGCACAGCTGCTCCTCTGCTCATTGCATTTCCCCCTCCCTTCTCGCCCAGCCCTTTGATGCTCTGCTCCATTACTTTCACTTTCGCCGCTTTGACCCTTGCATTCCCCCCTCCCTTCTCACCCAGCCCTTTGATGCTCTGCTCGCATCTCCCTCCTCCCTGGGCGTGAAGTGGAGACAGAGCCATCCTGCTTGATTAATGGCTTTGCATTCCCATGTGTTCCCGTAGTAAACATGCCCGAGGCGCCAGCCGAGCACAAGGCTCACGGAGACATTCTCTTTACCCTCGTTTGTTTTTGCTTTGAGCCGTAGAGCAGAGAAATGGGCATAATTTCAATGGATTGTTTTGCTGTGTCTGACTTTGAACGTTCCAGAGGCTGGGTCTGACTTGTTTTACTTACTACCGTTCACTTACTGTTTATTAACAGCGCATCGAAGACGCTTGCCTCTCGTAACGCCTGTTGCCAAACAAGTTTTCCAACTTCTGGTCTGCTTCAGCACGAGTTTCTTTATTTTTTGTTATTACGTAAAAAGTTAAATTCGAGCCATGCACCTGTGTACGTGTTTTTGAGGAGAAAGCGAGCGTGAGTCAGAAGCATTATGACTTCATTGTGCGTTTGCGTGTGCCACATCCTTGGTGCTTGCAGGATGTGCCCGGAGGCCCTCCGAAGCGCTATAAATAGCTCTCGCACAACAATGACTTTCTCTTCTTAAAGGACACAAACATAATGGTGCAACTCTGCCACCATTATTCGTCTGCGAGCACAGCGAGGGACGATCACAATCGAGCTCTGTTTTCCTCAGTGACGACACATCCCTTCCAACTCCCACGAAGGGCAGCTCTGATGTTGATGCATTATTAGTCTTGACCACCAGGAAATGTCCAGGCAGGCAGGCCAGGTGACACGTTAAATACGGTACGTCAGCTAGGCACCTGACCAGGTGAAACTGACTTACCAGGAACTGTTTTTTTTATTGAGCGTTGTATTCTGCGAAACGAAGGGGAAACATTGGATCACATCAGACTGGAAAAACGAAGTTTATGCCAGAGGTAAATGCGTTTGATATCACTCAGCTGTTTTGACTCGTCAAAACAAACTTTGTACCGACCTTCGGGGCCTTATCTAAACACTTCCCAGTTCGCAAACACTGCAATTCAGAAAATGACGTGGTTTGCAAAGGCAAATTTATGTGCAATGCACTAAACCATTTTGCAATCCGAAAAAGCCTTCATAAAATTCAAACTGCGTTTTTGAATCCTGAATGCCATTAGAGTGGGCATAACTAAACATAAGCTAGATTCTCTTGCAGGGAAATGGAATATGTTGTGTCTTAATGCGAAAATCAAAACTGTTGCAAGTAGATGAACATGTTGGAAGCTTGACAAACAAGCATTTGCGATGCAATAGGTCTAGCATTTGTGAAATTTTAAGCTATTGGCATTGTAAATGACAATGCCTTTTATTTATCTGTTTTTAAAATCAACACATAGATAAAAGCTTTGTCATTTACAATGCCAGTAGCTGAAAGTTTCGCTAATGCGAGACCTATTGCATTGCAAATGCTTGTTTAGGTTGATTTCCGGCGGGTTATCTGCTGAATCCTCTGCCCCTTGTGATCAGTCTTTGCAGGCCCACGCGGGTGTTGCTGAACAGCAGATCGTGTGGGCAGATGTTAGCCAGCTGTTGAGGCCAGCGGCTCGGCGCAGGCGACACCTCTTCTGCCAGGGAGGAGGAAAGATCCCCGATGAACAGGCAGTCAGTCCTTCAGGATGTTGGGGTATAACCAGCCATACACCCACCTACTGGCTGGGTACCGCCAGGGGGAATTATACATCAGAAGAAAAAGTTCGTCTTTCTGGCGGACATTCTATGTACTTGCAGATTCCTCACAGACCCAGCTGCTTCCCGGTTTACGGCTGGTTAGTAAGTACATCTTCTTCGTAAGGAACCCGTCTTTATGATGTCATTCTCATCTGTATGCCTCGGAAAAGAGTAAAAAGTGGATGGGAAACTGACGTCAATAAGTCAAAGGGGGGCGCTTTGTGACTCCAATGGCGTCACGAAGATGTCACTTTCGGTGCTGAAGCGGAGCCAGCGCAGTCTCCCAGCTTGAAGAGCTATGGAAAGGTTTTCGGATTCAGGCTGACCTAGATAACCGTACCCACCAGAAAGATCATTCACAAAGGTAAGCAACTCTTTCGTTGAAGATACAACAAGAAAACGTATTATGAAATAAGGTTGCCGGACCGTCGACATGCGCATCCTGGTGATCACGATGAATGAAAGGATATCCTTCTGGGAAAGCATCAGATATGTGAGGAACGGAGGCATCGGCAACTCAGCTCTGCACAAGAAGAGGCTTATACTCTTCGGCAAAGTGTTAGATTTCAAGTTTATGCTTGGATAGTGAACACATGTTTAGGAGAAACTAAGGGAGAGAGGAGAGCAAAGCTATGGAGCGAGTTTTGGAAGTAGAACAAACAAATGCAGCGCTAGAGAGCCTGAGACTCTTGGTGGGGAGATGTAGACAACGAAGGCTGTGTACCAGGTGAGCTCAGGACCCATGGAGAGAAGAGCGTGGCTGGTTTACCTGCAGTAGGATCGGGTACCAGGTGAGCAGGAGCGCTGGGTACCACGTGAGCTCCGGACCCATGGAGAGAAGAGCGAGGCTGGTTGACCTGCAGGAGCGCTGGGTACCAGGTGAGCTCTGGACCCATGGGGAGAAGAGCGGGCTGGTTTACCTGCAGGAGCGCTGGGTACCAGGTGAGCTCCGGACCCATGGGGAGAAGAGCGGGCTGGTTTACCTGCAGGAGCGCTGGGTACCAGGTGAGCTCCGGACCCATGGGGAGAAGAGCGGGCTGGTTTACCTGCAGGAGCGCTGGGTACCAGGTGAGCTCCGGACCCATGGGGAGAAGAGCGGGCTGGTTTACCTGCAGCAGGGCTGGGTACCAGGTGAGCTCAGGACCCATGGAGAGCAGAGCGGGCTGGTTTACCTGCAGCAGGGCTGGGTACCAGGTGAGCTCAGGACCCATGGAGAGCAGAGCGGGCTGGTTTACCTGCAGCAGGGCTGGGTACCAGGTGAGCTCAGGACCCATGGAGAGAAGAGCGTGGCTGGTTTACCTGCAGTAGGATCGGGTACCAGGTGAGCTCCAGACCCATGGAGAGAAGAGAGCGGCTGGTTTACCTGCAGTAGGGCCGGGTACCAGGTGAGCTCCGGACCCATAGGGAGAAGAGCGGCTGGTTTACCTGCAGGAGCGCTGGGTACCAGGTGAGCTCAGGACCTATAGAGAAGAGAGCGCGCTGGTTTACCTGCAGGAGGACCAGGAACCAGGTGAGCTCTGGACCCATGGAGAGCAGAGCGGGCTGGTTTAACCTGCAGCAGGGCTGGGTACCAGGTGAGCTCAGGACCCATGGAGAGAAGAGCGTGGCTGGTTTACCTGCAGTAGGGTCGGGTACCAGGTGAGCTCCAGACCCATGGGAGAAGAGAGCGGGCTGGTTTAACTGCAGTAGGGCCAGGAACCAGGTGAGCTCTGGACCCATAGAGAAGAGAGTGCGGCTGGTTTACTTGCAGTAGGGCTGGGTACCAGGTGAGCTCAGGACCCATGAAGAGTAGAGCTGGCGGTGATTAACCTGCAGTAGGACTGGGTACCAGGTAAGCTCAGGACCCATGGAGAGCAGAGAGGGCTGGTTTACCTGCAGTAGGGCTGGGTACCAGGTGAACTCAGGACCCATGGAGAGAAGAGCGCAGCTGGTTTACCTGCAGTAGGGCTGAGTACCAGGTGAGCTCAAGACCCATGGAGAGGAGAGCAGGGCTGGTTTACCTGCAGTAGGGTTGGGTACCAGGTTAGCTCAGGACCCATGGAGAGCCGAGTGGACTGGTTTACCTGCAGTAAGGCCAGGTACCAGGTGAGCTCAGGACCCATGGAGAGAAGAGCGGGCTGGTTTACCTGCAGTAGCGCCAGGTATTAGGTGAGCTTAGGAACCCTGGAGAGCATAGCGGGGTTGGCTTACCTGCAGTAGGGCTGGGTACCAGGTAAGCTCAGGACCCATGGAGAGCAAAGAGGGCTGGTTACCAGGTGAGCTGAAGACCCATGGAGAGTAGAGCACGGCTGGTTTACCTGCAGAAGGGCTTGGTACCAGGTGAGCTTTGGATCAATGTAGAGCAGAGCACGGCTGGTTACCTGCAGAAGGGCTGTTGCACTCATATTACTTGATTTGAGTGCAGCTTTTGACACGGTGTCTCATACCGTTTTATTGAAAGCCCTACAATCAATGGGTGTCATTGGCTCCACACTCAATTGGCTGGCTGATTTTCTGACAGACTGCACATTTCAGGTATTCCTCTCTATGGACAGCTCCAAAACCCATGCATCACCTTATGGGGTACCGAAGGGCTCCATTCTTAGCCCTCTACTGTTTAATGTCTATGTGAGGCCTTTGGCTGCCATTGCTGAAGATGCCGGGTTGTCTATTTTCTCCTACGCTGATGACACCCAAATAATCTTCTCCCTCTCTGCTGAACAGGCGGCGTCTAAGTCATCTTCTCTTCAGAATGGATTGAGGAATATTGCAAGTTGGATGCAAGCCAACTTGCTCAAACTTAATGGCGAAAAGACGGAAGTGCTAATTTTGGGGAATGATACAGATCTTTGGGGTCCTCAACACTGGCCTTCTGAAATGGGTGCTTTGCCTCAGCCTAAGAACCAGGTCCGCAACTTAGGCTTTATCATTGATGACCAACTATCAATAAAGCAACAAGCGGTAAAGGTGGCTTCACCGTCCTTAAATGGCTCAAAAAAATCCTTTGGATGTTGCCTGGCTCCACTCAAAGTACTGTGGTCCAGGCTCTTGTCACTTCTAGACTGGACTATGGTAACATCCTGTATCTAGGAGCCAATAAGGATGTGATACGCAAATTACAGGAGGTGCAGAATGTGGCTGCTAAGCTGCTCTGCCAGGTTCCCAGAATGGCTCCCATTTCATGTTATCTTCGGGACCTTCATTGGCTCAGGGTGGAAAAATCGGATTAAATTCAAAGCCCTGAGTTATGTTTAAGAACAAATCGGGCAAGGCACCCCAATACCTGAATGTCCTAGCTCATCCTTACGTACCACCGCGCCTTCTTCGGTCTGCCACTCAGGCCAAATTTTCGTTCCTAGGGCCAGATTGTCGTGAAAGTGGGGGTGTCGGTCTTTTCTTGTCTGGGCCACTCTATGTGGAGCTCCCTCCCTGTGCCACTTCGAAATGAAACAGTTTATGGGAATTTCCTAAAGGGCTTAAAAATCTGGCTGTTTAATCAATAGATCTTCCATCCTCCTTCTGCTTCTGGCAGTCGGCGCCGGGAAACCTTCGGGTAGCTGTTGCACCTTATGAGAATAAAATAACATAACATAGGGCTGGGTACCAGGTGAGGTCAGGAACCTTGGAGAGAAGAGCGGGGTTGGCTTACCTGCAGTAGGGCTGGGTACCAGGTGAGCACAGGACCCACAGAGAGGGCGCTGGTTTACCTGCAGTAGAGCCGGGTATCAGGTGAGCTCAGGACCCATGGAGAGAAGTGCGGGGCGGGGCTGGTTTACCTGCAGTAGGGTTGGGTACCAGGTGAGCTCAGGACCCGTGGAGAGCGGGGCGGGGCTGGTTTACCTGCAGTAGGGTTGGGTACCAGGTGAGCTTTGGAGCAATGTAGAGCAGAGCACGACAGGTTACCAGCAGTAGGGCTGGGTACCAGATGAGCTCAGGATCCATGGAGAGAAGAGCGCAGCTGGTTTACCTGCAGTAAGGCTGGGTACCGCGTGAGTTCAGGACCCGTGGAGAGCGGTGTGGGGCTGGTTTACCTGCAGTAGGGCTGGGAACCAGGTGAGCTCAGGACCTATGTAGAGCAGAGCACTGCTGGTTTTCCTGCAGTAAGGCCGGGTACCAGGGAGCTCAAGGCCCCTGGAGAGCAGAGCAGGGTAGCTTACCTGCAGTAGGGCTGGGTACCAGGTAACGTCAGGACAGATGGAGAGCAGAGCGGGCTGGTTAACCTGCAGTAGCGCCAGGTACCAGGTGAGCTCAGGACCCATGTAGAGAAGAGCGAGGGTGGCTTATCTGCAGTAGGGCTGGGTACCAGGTGAGCTCAGGACCAGTGGAGAGCAGAGCGGGGCTGGTTTACCTGCAGTAGGGCTGGGTACCAGGTGAGCTTTGGACCCATGCAAAGAACGGGGCTGGTTTACCTGCAGTAGGGCTGGGTACCAGGTGAGCTCAGTACACAGAGGGCAGAGCGGGGCTGGTTTACCTGCAGTAGGGCTGGGTACCACGTGAGCTCAGGAGCCATGGAGAGCAGAGTGGGGCTTATATACCTGCAGTAGGGCTGGGTACTAGGTGAGCTCAGGACCCATGCAGAGCAGAGCAGGGCTGGTTTACCTGCAGTAGGGCTGGGTACCAGGTGAGCTTTGGACCAATGTAGAGCAGAGCACGGCTGGTTACCTGCAGAAGGGCTGTGGCACTCATATTATTTGATTTGAGTGCAGCTTTTGACACGGTGTCTCATACCGTTTTATTGAAAGCCCTACAATCAATGGGTGTCATTGGCTCCACACTCAATTGGCTGGCTGATTTTCTGACAGACCGCAAGTTTCAGGTATTCCTCTCTTTGGACAGCTCCAAAACCCATGCATCACCTTATGAGGTACCGAAGGGCTCCATTCTTAGCCCTCTACTGTTTAATGTCTATGTGAGGCCTTTGGCTGCCATTGCTGAAGATGCCGGGTTGTCTATTTTCTCCTACGCTGATGACACCCAAATAATCTTCTCCCTCTCTGCTGAACAGACATCTAAATCATCTTCTCTTCAGAATGGATTGAGGAATATTGCAAGTTGGATGCAAGCCAACTTGCTCAAACTTAATGGCGAAAAGACGGAAGTGCTAATTTTGGGGAATAATAAAGACCTTTGGGGTCCTCAACACTGGCCTTCTGAAATGGGTGCTTTGCCTCAGCCTAAGCACCAGGTCCGCAACTTAGGCTTTATCATTGATGACCAACTATCAATGAAGCAACTAGCAGTGAAGGTGGCTTCGACCTGCTTCACCATCCTTAAATGGCTCAAAAAAATCCTTTGGATGTTGCCTGGCTCCACTCAAAGAACTGTGGTCCAGAGTCTTGTCACTTCTAGACTGGACTATGGTAACATCCTGTATCTAGGAGCCAATAAGGATGTGATCCGCAAATTACAGGTGGTGCAGAATGTGGCTGCGTGGCTGCTCTGCCAGGTTCACAGAATGGCTCCCATTTCAGGTTATCTTCGGGATCTTCATTGGCTCAGGGTGGATAATCGGATTAAATTCAAAGCCCTGAGTTATGTTTAAGAACAAATCGGGCAAGGCACCCCAATACCTGAATGTCCTAGCTCATCCTTACGTACCACCGCGTCTTCTTCGCTCTGCCACTCAGGCCAAATTTTCGTCCCTAGGACCAGATTGTCGTGAATGGGGGGGGGTCGGCCTTTTCTTGCCTGGGCCCCTCTATGTGGAACTCCCTCCCCGTGCCACTTCGAAATGAAACAGTTTATGGGAATTTTCTAAAGGGCTTAAAAATCTAGCTGTTTAATCAATAGATCTTCCATCCTCCTTCTGCTTCTGTCAGTCGGCGCCAGGAAACCTTCGGGAAGCTGTTGCACCTTATAAGAATAAAATAACATAACATAGGGCTGGGTACCAGGTAAGCTCAGGATCCATGGAGATCATAGCGGGGTGGTTTACTTGCAGTAAGGCTGGGTACCAGGTGAGCTCCGGACCCATGGAGAGCAGATTGGGGTTGGCTTACCTGAAGTAGGGATGGGTACCAGGTGAGCTCAGGACCCATGGGGAGCAGAGTGGGACTTATTTACCAACAGTAGGGCTGGGTACCAGGTGAGCTCAGGACCCTAGCAGAGCAGGGCTGGTTTACCTGCAGTAAGGCTGGGTACCAGGTGAGCTCAGGACCCATGGAGAGCAGAGTGGGCTGGTTTACCTGCAGTAGCGCCGGGTACCAGGTAAGCTCAGGACCCATGGAGAGCACGGGTGGCTTACCTGCAGTAGGGCTGGGTACCAGGAGAGTTTTGGACCAATGTTAGGCAGAGCATGGCACGTTACCTGCAGTAGGGCTGGGTACCAGGAGAGCTCAGGACCCTAGCAGAGCAGGGCTGGTTTACCTGCAGTAGGGCTGGGTACCAGGTGAGCTTTGGACCAATGTAGAGCAGAGCATGGCAGGTTACCTGCAGTAGGGCTGGGTACCAGGTGAGCTCGGGACCCATGGAGAGAAGAGCGCAGCTGGTTTACCTGCATTAAGGCTGGGTACCGGGTGAGTTCAGGACCCGCGGATAGCAGTGTGGGGCTGGTTTACCTGCAGTAGGGCTGGGTACCAGGTAAGCTCAGGATCAATGGAGATCAGAGTGGGGTGGTTTACCTGCAGTAAGGCTGGGTACCAGGTGAGCTCAGGACCCATGGAGAGCAGAGCGGGGGTGGCGTACCTGCAGTAAGGCTAGGTAGCAGGTGAGCTCAGGACCAATGGAGAGCAGAGCGGGGGTGGCGTACCTGCAGTAAGGCTAGGTAGCAGGTGAGCTCAGGACCAATGGAGAGCAGAGCGGGGGTGGTGGGCCTGCAGTAAGGCTGGGTACCAGGTTAGCTCAGGACCCATGGAGAGCAGAGCGGGGTTGGTTTACCTGCAGTAGGGCTGGGTACCAGGTGAGCTCAAGACCCATGGAAAGCAGAGCGGGCTGGTTAAGCTGCAGTAAGGCCGGGTACCAGGTGAGCTTAGGAAACAAGGAGAGCAGAGCTGGTCTGTTTTACCTGCAGTAAGCTCAGGACCCATGGAGAGCAGAGCTGGGCTGTTTTACCTGCAGTAAGCTCAGGACCCATGGAGAGCAGAGCGAGGCTGGCTTACCTGCAGTAGGGCTGGGTACCAGGTGAGCTCAGAACCCATGGAGAGCAGAACGGAGCTGGTTTACCTGCAGTAAGGCTGGGTAAGAGGTGAGCTAAAGAGCCTTGGAGAGCAGAGCGGGTCTGGTTTACCTGCAGTGAGGATTTGTATCCCTGACCTCTGAAGGTGTGCCGCAACCATCACCTTTGTTAGCACCGTGAAATGAAAATGCTCTTGGCCAACTGTGAACCGTAGGCAGCACCTGTGGACCTGCAGATTGGGAATATGCAATAAGCATCCTTCAGGTCCAATGCCACCATTCAGTTTCCAGGGTCTTGTCTAGAGCAGACAGGACTTGGGCTAGTGGGAGCATCTTGAATTTGTCCTTCCACAGGAAGATGTTGAGAGGGTGAAGATCTAAGATAGGAGAAATACCTCCTCCATTCAGCACAAGAAGTAGTGGGATTAACAACCAGTTCCTACTTCTGAGGCTGGAACCTTCTGAATGGCCCCTTTGACCAAAAGGGGCTGAACTCTCTGCTGCACAGTGACATGTGGCTCTCCGTCTGCCATCCAGATGATGCTGGAAGATGCAACGGGGTAGAAAGAAATGGGGGGGTTCAGCCCGGTCCTACTTGTCTGACCTAGTGGCTTGCCACCCCTGGTGGAAATGCCAGATCCTACCCTCAACAGGGTGGCTGTGTGTCATGAAGGACACACTAGAGAGGTTTTGAGCAAGCAGCAGCTGGAGTGGCAGGGGACTGAGTTGCTCACTGTCTCTGATGCCAAGCTGCCTTTTTAAGCTACAGCCTTGACCACAAAAAGATTGGGAAACCAGTTGGACTGGCAGCAGGTACTGAATTTGGCATGACCCAGCCTTACTGCAGGCCCACCACCCCCGCTCTGCTCTCCATTGGTCCTGAGCTCACGTGCTACCTAGCCTTACTGCAGGTACGCCACCCCCGCTCTGCTCTCCATGGGTCCTGAGCTCACCTGGTACCCAGCCTTACTGCAGGTAAACCACCCCACTCTGATCTCCATTGATCCTGAGCTTACCTGGTACCCAGCCCTACTGCAGGTAGGCATGAACCCGTTGATGGAACTGTTTGGATGGGGCAGACAGGCCCAAGGAACGTGCTGTGGCCCTGCTTTCTTTAAAAATGTTCGAGAGAAGTCTGCTTTCTCGTCAAAAAGCCATGCCCATTAGGAATGCTGGACATCCCCATAGACCTCATCGAGGTATGGCGCTGAAGCGCCACACTCATACAAATCAGCCAAGCTAAGTATTCAGTCGTGTTCAAGCTAGACCGGATCATACATTTTTGTCATCATGACCATACTGGAAAGCTTGAGTCAGGGAATCCTGGTGGTCGTCCGGAACTGCTGGTAAAACTTCGGCCACTGTGTCCCATAGGGCATTAGAGAAGCAACCTAGGAGACAGCTGGTGTTTATCAATCGCAGAGCAAGACTTCTGGAGGAAAAGATGCGCTCGCCAAATGTCTCTATCCATGAAGAATCAAAATCAGATGGGGTGATGAGGAAGGCATTTGGTTTTATCCTATTGGTGGAAGCCTGCACTACTAATCTCCCTGGTGTGGGGTGCTGTGTATGAAAGTCATTGTCGCCTGGTCGGTAGTGCAGAGCAACCGACTAACTGGTGGCCCACACATGGTTTTGTCCAAGAGGGTATAAGAGAGGGCTTCATTAAATGGTAACGGAAGTGCTTGAGTAGGCTAGAACTTCATCAAGAACATTAGTCTTCACCGCCATAACAGGGAATGATAAGTCTAGTACTTCTGCCTGCTACATAACAGCAAAGATGCACACTCTATGGTGGCAGGGCCAGGAGGAGAAATGAAGCTAGTGTCTGGTTAAGTATCCAGTTTGCTGGCATTTTGTACTTCCACATAGCAATTTTCCTCATACTGGGGAGAAAAATCATCTCCTATATCAAAATGGACACTGTCTGAATCTGTGCTGAAAAAGGTGAATTAAGTCTGGCCCCTTAGGTGTGGTGAGGGCAAGGTATAAGAATCTGACAGGTTGCCCAATGGCTGGGCTCTAGTGGTATTAAGGTGTGGCCTTAGTCAAGGTAGATTTTGCTTGGAGTTGGAGGGGGGGGGGGGGCTAATAGGTTGTGAATCCTCTAACGTCGGCGTCCATTTGAAGGAAACCAGTGCAGCGGGTGGTGGCGGAACCATAGTCCACACCGGAGCCAATGTTGAACCCAAAGAGGTTAGAGGGGCACAGACAGCTCCAAGTGCGGCTCTTCCACCAGAATTCTGACTAGATGACCCCCTTTTTCCTTGGGTCCAGTAGGGAAAACACATAGCAAAGCCTCCCTAAAGACCTCCCCCGAAAGACTCTCAAATTCAGGGTGCATGGGGTCTAGGCTTGAGATCAGGTCCAATGAAAATCGGGAGTGAGACCAGCTGGCTCTTTGATGTCCTCTCTGGAATTTCAAGAGTGGCAGAAAAGGGCTAATAACACATTTCTTATGCTTCTTTTTGGACTTACTTGAAGACTTTGACCGCGACAAAGATTAACCACAGAAACGACTATGGGAATGGGACCAGGCTCTTCGTTTCAACCTCGGTCAGTCCTGGAGTGGAGCTGACTGATGTTTGAAGGTAAAGCTTTGACTTGTGGCCTTCGTATTCACCTGGGTGCAGTTAGCGCAAGCCCTGGAATTGTGCTGGGCCCCAGGCACCAAAGGTCTATCTCGTAAGGGTCTGTCACAGACATCTGTTTGTAACAGTCCTTGCACGGCTTGAACACTGAGTTTTACAAGGTGACATTTTCTACTTACACACTGGAAAAAACTGGAAAATAGTCTTCAAGACTAAGGAGTAGCTCTAGATCCGGGTCTAAAAGAGCAGAAAGCCTAAGAAAGCAACCGACGTCAGTGCGCATGAATTGCGCATATATGTGGCTCCGCTCGTCACTTCTGGGCCAGAATGACGTTGATTAAGAGCTGCATAATGCCACCTACCGGCATGCATGAGTACTGCTTTGAAGATTCCAAATCCAGCCTGACGCCTGGGGAATATTCACAAGGTGCAGAATCTGGGGTTAGAAGTATCCATCAGAAAGGTAATTACATATTCTGCCGGACACACCCTATAAGGAAAGGAAACCGAAGTTCTGGCCAAGTAGGTGCTCCTATCTCTCAGAGTTTAAAAAGGATAAAAAAAAGTACTAAGGTGAGGTGGAGAAGTACACGGTCTTGTATTTCTGTTCTCTGAATGAGCGCTTATCCTCCGAATAGCAACAGTGACTTTCCTTCTTGAGTAGAGCTTCACAATATTGTCTACTTTCTTGATTCCTATCTTTACTGGTACCATTCCAAGTCATGAGCAGGTTGATCTGAAGGCGTAGAAGCTGCTGGAGCAGTGACAATGAGATTGGGGAGGTCCGCTGACAGTACTAAAGCTGCTGGAAAGGAGGACCCTCTGGGAGTGCTTGTAAACGGGAGTCCCCCTTCACCACTGAGAACGGAGGTAGCTCCTCAAGAACATGCTGGCTCCAGAGAAGAGGGCATTTTATTAACCTCTTCCAGTTCATCACCATACATTGAAAATGCCAACAGAGGCCAACCTCTCCCACAAACAGAAGCTCCCATTGTTAAGTATGTTGGCATAAGGAGTACAGTGATGTCTAATGGGATGTTCCGTCCCCCCCTCCTCATCAAAAGCCTTGAAGTTGACTACTACTGCATCAAGTGCTGTGCGGTGAAATGTCCCACTGGGAATTGTGGGAGATCTTGGAAGTATTATAGTTATTGTGAACAGGGTGATTGTAATTACAACAGACAGCACAGGCACCGGGAAAAAGTATTATCTGCATCTGATAATACCTTTGTAAGTGGCAGCAGTTGATGGACTCAGTGAAACTGAATATATTGTCGGGCTGCAAAATTCTCACCTCCACGGAGAGAAGATGAAAAAGGCACTGCAAATGCTCAGATCAAAATTATTGGCAAACTACGCAAATTCTAGTCCATAACAGTCTGCAGTGAAACGTATTGATTGAGACGCAAGATACAACTACTTCATGCACAACGGCAGGTAAGACGTAGACTATTCAGCATAGTTTCTGGTCCATTTATGTCTAGCTGGCACAATTTCAGTAGCTGTCACATGCCCACACTACCTCTTAATTTGGAGGATGCTGGACCTTGCAGCAACAGCATTAATATTGAGCTGCAGGCCTGAAGACCTGAGTTAGGATAAAGTAATGGGAGCATGAAGTTCCAAAGGATAAAAGCAGTTGATGGGAAGACCATACAATGCTTTGTGAAGAGTATTAACTTGAGTAGCAACATGGTGTTGGATCATCTGGTGAACAAAAAGCAGATTTGCTGTAAATGATGCATGTGATTTGCTGCTACTAATGATACAGGTTATAGTGGTTTTTGAAAGATTTGGTAAAACTGGAAAGTGTACTCTTTTCTAAAGTTATAACTGGAAGAAAACCAAATAAACGTGATAAATAAAATGCTTTTATTTAGTATATAGACAACTTTGTGAAGTGATAGGAGGCAGTTTTGAGGGTACATTAAAAGGAAAAGGAAACTGCATCTGTGTAAATGTTCAGGAAGTTAAACAGTCCGATCAGCCCAGCTCATATAAGTAGGACATTGTTCAGCGTCTTCGGGTTTGTTCAAAGAGGCCATGAACAGAACAGTGTAGAATTCATCCCACAGTAATCTGCAGTTAGGATGTTCCTTGAGAACAGCACATATACTGAATAATTTGATTTGACTGCTAAAGATAATAAAATCTAAAGCAAGGGAAGACTTCAATCATACGGTCATCAATCACAGCCCAACCATCTTCCAAATTCTCTGGCTCTCTGCCCGGTCACCTTCCTCCTGTATATAAAATACCTTTAGTGGGGCCATCGTGAACTTTTCCATTTGTAGCAGAGAGCTCCAGAACGCATTTATCCAGAAATGGTGCTCTACAGCTCTGAAAACCTCTTTTTTATTTTTTTTATTTCATAGTGCCAGCTCCCATCTTCGTCTTGGCTTTGTCCTCTACTAACTTTCACGCTGGTTTATATGCCCCTTCTCCTAAATCAACTCTAACGTATCAGGACTTTGTTCCAAAGCATCCAATTCTTACACCTTCCTTTGCAGAGCCTGGTCCCCCTACTGCATAAATACTTTCCATAGCTTCTCTTTTGGTTCTCTGACACATTTTGCTTACTTATAACCTACCATTAACACATGGATGTTTCTTGGGTAGCATGGCAAGGCCTCCACAAATTCTGATGTGATTTTTAACTATTAAGGAAAGTACAGGTGTTGCTTATTAGTTACATAATAAATGATTGAAGTGTAATTTACAAAAGAACCTGCTAACCACTATAACCGTATAAATTAAATTTGTAATTAGAAGGAGATAAGAGGGCATACTCAAGCCAGAATGCTAACATTAAAGGAACTGCTTTTTTCCATACTACCTTTTATAAATATTATCCATATATGGATTTCACCAGGGTCCTTTCACATGAACTTTAGGTTTTACTATTTTTAGCTCTCAATCACTCTCTTCTTTCAAGCTTAAGGTCTTCAAATAGGGAGGGGCCATGTGCTCTAACAGCTGGGTACCTTAGTCCTACCAAAAGTATCCAGCTAAGTGGCTATAAGAATCCAAGACAGTCTACTTTGCTTTTGCTCTCCCCAATGGCAACAGTAATGTGTCTCAGACATTACCTACAAACACAGTCCTCACCTGATGCCTCTAGTCAAGCCCGCTTCAGTAGGAACGTACTACTTAAGAGAAGCCAGGGTAATGACCCCGGCGGCCAAAATCAAGTGAATGTGAAATAGGAAAAGCCTTCTCTTTAGACTTAAAGAAGTTGATTTGGTCAACTGTTCAACAAGAAGGGGGGTTGGCATCCTTAATTAATCATGCTTTCAATGCAGATTGTATCAACCCTACTCAATACTGTAAGCCTATAGCCCTTCAGATATGACAAAAATCTAATGCTTGATAGATTTTGCAGCTCTTTACTAACAGAATGTCATAATATTCCTTTCACAATTCCCAGAAAAGTAACTCTCCCTCTTAAAAAAACCCAAAAAACAATTGCACGTGAACTCTCCAAATCCGCTTTGGTGTGTTCTGCATTACATATGAAAATGTAAGCAAGGAAATCAATAGAAACTTTGAAATTTGTTTGCATTTTTCTTAACAGCAATAGAAAAATAATTCAAACAAACTGCATTGCTTTAAATTGAATGTGAACTAATTTTCAGTCCAGGTCCCTCCCTCCTATCTGTAGAGACAGGGGCTCTCGTGACGGAACACAGGATTATCCAGATGCTATAAAAAAGGGTTGGTGGTTGGCGGTCTGGATGCAAAAGGTCCTGATGGTGGTCCAACCTACAGGAAGGAAGACAAAGGTGTCATAATTTAGTATTTCCAGCCATTTATGTTTACCCAACAATCCCTTCCCAAGACATGAACGTGCACGTCCAAATTACAAGGCCACTACTATCTATCTGCCGCATACTCACAAAGTAAGTGAGCATGATTGCCGGATGTGGCACAATCAAACAAATAAGGCATAAAACGTAAACATTTTTAGTGGTAGAATACAATCTATGCAAACTAATGTAGGGATCAAAGTAATTCAAATAAAAGGAGAAGTGGAGCGAGTGTCCTAATATGAGAAGGGGCAATTTCAACACAATAGCTGAAGCATCTTCTAATTCAACCAATGGACAAACAGCCTAGAACATAACTAGATTGTCTATGCTTTGAAGCAGGTGAGAACACATTGAATAAACAAGCATTTGCAGTGTAAATAGGTCTCACATTTATGAGTTAGAGCTATTGATATTGTAAATGGCAATGTTTTTTACCTACACGTTTTATTTTTGGAGAGAATGTATATAGTGTGCAAAATCCCTTGGAAAGGTCCTGCACTTCGTAATAAATATATTGAAAGACGCAAAGTGTGGATTGTGTCAACAATTGCTTGGCACGTACCTCATGGGTGAAGTGTCGCCACACATGCACACCGTGGTGCTTTACTAATGCGAAACTCATTAATAAAAGTAGTGCTTGCAGACTAACCAACGCGATCGGGATCAGAGCATGTGAATCCGAATCCCAGCTTCTCTCTCATTTCTAGACTATTTGACTCACTCTCCTGTGTCTTGGTTATCCCCTAAACACTGGGAGGCAATGAATTTTGCCAAGGGGGCGGGGGGCTTCGGGGGGTACACGAAAATGTATTCATTGCCTAGTTGTCAAAGGTCGCCCGGTGCTATTAGTTAAAAGTGTGCAGATTTCATTAAGATATTAAGAGTACTTTACTCGCATCTATGAGAAAATCGACATTAACTAAACAAAATGCCAGAACGCGTGTCAGTTTTCACAGTGTTTTAGACAGTACTGGGTGCTTAGTTTCATTGCATTAATTTTTGTATTTACACTTTTACACAGCATCCAAAGTAGGTTACCTAACCCCAAAGCTCCGAGTTGTTAAATGACCCATAGAAGGGAGTGTTTTACAGTTGAGCAAATGTGTCCAAATGTAATTTTGGTGGTGCCATGGAATGATCAACCAATGAGGTACTCGATGAGCAGGTATTTAACTACACGTTCAAAACGTACGGTATTGTGGCTGTTTGTTTGTACACAACCACCTCTCTGAATGTGTTTATTAACACAGAGCTTCATCTATCAGACAGTGCTCACAGAGGGGCGTCTAAAGCACAGAACAAAATGTATTCATTTATCCTGAGTGTGAAGGCACCCAGAAGGCTTAGGTGCCCGCCCGGAGAGGCTAGGGATCCCAGCGCTTCTACTGACTCTGCTGTGCTCCTCTGCACCAGCAGGGCACAGCTCAGAATCTGCCGCTTCTGCTAAGAATAGGTGAGGGGGATGAGGTAGGGGCATGCGGGAGTTGCCGGCAGATTTCCAGGTTATTGAAAGTGATGATTCTGACGTGAGGCAATGGAGACTGACTTTGTTTGTCTGCACCAGTCTATTTCTCTACCATCTACCGGGCTCACTGTCATGTATCCATTCATCTCTCTTCGATAAAGGTGCGCGAGCCAATATATTAATTAACAGGTAGAGCCAGCCGGAGACGAGCCAAGGGTATATGAGCCAGTGGACGAGCCGTGAAAATGATCGGCATGTTAATCATTCAGTAAACATGATGTAAATGTGCGATAATGTGTCTTCAGAATTCAAAAAAGTGCATTTCTTTAGCGCGTCACGTCAGTACACAAGATTATAGCACTGAATTGAAAGTGCTCGTTTTAAGCATGAGTTAAAACACTGCCGCTCCTCCCGCCCAGCAACAATGCCATTTGTGAACTAAGAGGCGTCAGTTGCCATGCATACCCCGAATGTTGCCTAGAGTCTTATTATATTTAGAGTAACATTAAAATCTAGTTCATTAAACACAAGAAGTTTTTGTGCAGCACGCATCTTGAACTCGCATACTTCTAGGTGGCATTAATAAAGATGAAAACGGAAGTGCCGGCAGGCAAGAAAACACAAACGGGAGAGTGTGTGGGGACGAGGTTGAGAAGTCACAGACTGAGGGAGGGGGCAGTGGGGAGGGGAGACAGGGAAGAAAATAGTGTTAAGAGTAAAGGGGCCAATAGCCGTGGAAGGATACAAATGATGAATGAGGAGGGACTAACAAGCCTCAAACCAATCGGATGGCAGCATTTAAGACAAAAGCCAATGGGCAGAGAGTGGGCGGAGCTTCCACAAAGCTTCCACACTACAGTATATACTGCATGTCTCGCAAAGCGATGGCAGCGCATTTGTGCTGCAACGCTAGGCGAGACCTAAAAAGCAGCCACAGGATCCCACCGGTGTGCCAGAAAATAACGGGAATGTGTCATGCACAAGGAGGGATCTATGTATACAACAAACAAGGAGACACAGCCAGGAAACTGACATGGTAACCTTGAGATTTCAAATTGTAAGAATAGATGCATTATGATTCATGATAAATAAAACCGTACAGTAGTAGATTGACACTTGTCTTAGGTTTATGTTTTTCTTCTGAATCACAGAATTGTTTTTCTACATGAAGGTCCTGAATACTTACACTTTTGTAGATATCGAGGAATATGCCTTCCAACCTTAACCCTGTGGTAGTGGCATTCTCCACAAACGATAAACTTCCTACTTATGAGTTAGTGCATTTGCGCTACATTATTTTTCTCAACAGGGAACATACTTTTCTAGTGGAGAAGCCTCTTCCCTTCCACCATTATAAACTCTGATCCCTCCCCAAAGTTCCAAACCCCCTGCAAATGTTTTGAGTCCTAGAAAGTTTCAACTTTAGAGAATAGTTACACCATGTGGAGACCCTTTTTATGCCCTCTTCATGCCTACTAGCATTTCCCATTTAGAACCAGATGCACATTTTTTTACACTAGTTTGTGAACCCTATCAGTGAGACAAAAGAATTGTGAAATACACTAAATGACACTTTCTGTCAGCGAATTGGCACCCCAACATGCAATTTACAATGCCCCCTCTAAATCCCAATTGATATAGTCAAGAATGGCGTCATGGATCCCAAAATGCCAAATTTCTCTCTACTACCAGAAAGGGAATTCAGTTTTTTTGTTAACCAAACACTACACAGAATGTAACCCATGAATACAGATCACAAAAGAGAGGAAGAGCTTCACTAGTGATGAAAGACTACGAGTGGACTCTCACTTGTTCAAGAAAAATGTGCTTTCACTCGCACCAGGTTTGTCTACACCAACTAGACTCATCGCATGTTAATCCTGCTACTTTAAAGCCACAACGCAGACAAATATTTGGCTAAATTAATAGCTGCATTCACACACCATAAAAACAAAGTACTAGATGAACAATTTACTTACCACCCGCAACGCCATATCTGGTATAGACTATATATAGCTTAAGATTCCTTACCATTGAATTTCCCCAGGAGTCAGACCGGAAGATTTTTTGTGAGCAGGACCCCTGCACGCCGATAGGTGGCGTAGATCAGCTAAGCATCCATCGCCCATGTTGGAAGTGATGTCGCGGTACCTATATAGGTGCCACCCAGGTGCGATGACATTAGTTTCTTTTCACCCCAGAAGCGTAGAGCCATGAAGAACACCGACCACTGGTGTGTCAAAACTAGAGCCCTGAAAGGAGTAATCCCTGTCCCTAGAGCGGAGAGGATGGGTGGGTAAGGAGTCTGAGCCTAGATATAGTCTCTACTAGATAAGGCATTACCTAAGGTAAGTGACTTGATTGTCTGATAAGAGACTTCTACCTGCAGATTCTTTTCCTTTGAATAGATACCCAAGCAATACCATTCCCGGAGGAGGGTTACCAACTAATTTAAAACGAAAAAGTCGCGCAGGGCCGCACGGCTAAAGTGTCTATCCCTGCACACCTGGCTGTACAGACAGTAATGTTTCGTGAACATGTGCAGTGAAGTCTATGTTGCTGCCTGGCAGATATCCAGGAGCGGAACTCCGCATGCTAACGCAATGGTAGCAGCTGCAGCTCTGATGGAATGAGCTCAAAAACCTTCAGGATGTTGCTTCATGGCCAGTACATAGCAGATTTCTATGCAGAATATGACTGATTGAGAGATGGTCTGCTTCTGAGCCGCTCGAACTCTCTTTGCACCCAGATACCCCACGAAGAGTTGGTCGCCCACCTGGAACTCTTGGGCACAGTCAAGGTAGAACGACGATGCTCTTTTCGGGTACAGGCTATGGAGTAGCTGATCTTCTTTAGAAGGATGTGGAGGTGCATAAAAAGTAGGCAGGGTGATTAACTGGCCTACATGAAACGGTGTGATCACTTTTGGTAGAAAAGAGGCCGGTGTGCAAACCACCAGTTTGTCAGGAAATTTGGAGAAATAAGGCAGCTTAGATGATAAGGCCTGCAATTCATTCACTTTACGGGCAGATGTAAGTGCCACAAGGAAGGCTGTTTTCAGTGTGAGAAGCCTTAGGGGACAATTATGGAGAGGCTCGAAAGGAGTTCATATTAAAAAAGTCAAAACTAAATTAAGGTTCCACTGAGGCATAATGAATGGTGAAGAAGGGAATAGATCAGTAAGAACTGAGAAACCTAGGCATAGTAGGGGACTTGAACAAAGAGGGTTAGTCAGGCAAATGCAGAAATGGCAGATGGATGGCCCTTAAGAGTGCCTAGAGCAGTGCCTACTAGGCAAGGGAAAGAATGAAGAGTAAGACTTCAGAAAGAGGAGCAGAAGGGGGTCAATAGTTTTTTCTACAGAACATGCCACAAAATTATTCCAATGGCAGGCGTATACCATCTTGGTGGAGGGACACCTGGTTACCAAGATGATGCTACAGACTTCGGAGGAAGGTTGAAAGCTGTCAACTGTCGCCACTCAATCTCCATGCAAAAAGGTGGAGAGTGGACAGGCTCAGGTAAAGAACCCTTCCCTGTTGCTGCGACAGAATATCGTCCCGGAGGGGCAGACTAATAGGATCAATGGACATGCTCAGTAGCTAGAGCTACCAGACTCTCTTTGCCCAGTCCAGAGCCACAAGGATGACTTGTGTCTGGTTATTCCTGATCTTCTTCAGACCTCTGGGCAGGAGTGGTATGGGTGGAAAGACGCACAGGAGGCCTGAACTCCACTTGAGATGAAAAGCATCTCCAAGTAAAAGCTGCCCTGGAAACTCCAGTGCGCAAAACTGCTGACCTTGTGCGTTCTTAGTGGAGGTGAACAGATCTAACCAGGGCTCTCCCCACTGCTGAAAGAGACCTTGCGCCACCTCCGTGTGGAGACGCCATTCGTGATCCACTAAGCATCTTCGGCTGAGTTTTTATGCTTTGGTGTTTAGAGAGCCTACCAGGCGTTGAACCACTAGGGATATGCCCAGCTGTTCTAGCCATGTCCAGGAGGGCAGGGCCTCTTGACAAATGGTCCGCGACTCCACACCACCCTGTTTGTTGCAGTATCACATGGCAGTGGTGTTGTCCGTGAACACCTGCACTAGCGTTCCCCTGATGGAGGGTAGAAAGGCTTTTAATGCCAGTCGGTTGGCACGAAGCTCCAGCACGTTGATGTGGAGTCCAGATTCCGCCATAAACCAGAGTCTTCTGATCTCTACCTCTGCCAGATGACTGTGCCATCCCAGGAGTGACACACCTGTCATCACGGTCAGGTCTGGTTGGAAAAGAGAGGGGGGTCTGCCTCTGACCCAATTGGGGATTCATAGGCCACCACTGCAGATATTTTGCAGTTCCCTCCAAGATCTGGGCCATGTCGGAGACAGTTACCTCATGCTGCACCCACCGGAACTTCAGGTCCCACTGCAGATCCCGCATATGCCATCTGGCATGTGTTACCAGCAGAATGCAGGAGACCATGAGTCACAGCAGCCTCACAGTCACTCTTACCGAAACCTAGAATAGAGGCTGAAACATTGGTATCATAGCCTAAATATCTTTGACTCCCCGCTCAGGAGTATAAATTCGAAACTGCACCGTGTTTAGAAAGGTCTGATGAAAGGGAGCGTCTGAGACGGAATCAGGTGTGACTTTGGCACGTTGATAGTGAACACCAGCGAGTGCAAAAGGGTCGCTGGAGGTGGGAGACGACAGCCTGGGGTGAGCCTGCCTTCAGCAGCCGGTTGTCAAGATAGCAGAAGACTGGCACCCCTGATTACCAGAGATGAGCTGCAATCACCGCCATCACCTTGGTGAACACTGGAAGGGTGCTGGTACGGCCAAAGGGGAGCAGGGTGAACTGACCATGCTCGCGGCCTACCGTAAACCGCAGATATTGCTGGTGGGCAGGCAGGACAGGAATATGAAAATAGGTGTCTTGCAAGTCCAACATTACCATCCAGTCTCCTGGATTCAGGTCAGACAAAACCTGAGCCAATGTGAGCATTTTGGATTTCTCCTTCTTGAGGAAGAGATTGAGGGCTCACAGATCTAGAATAGGATGAAGGCATTTGTCCTTTTTGGTAACCAGAAAATAGCAGGAATAGCAACCAAAGCCTACTTCTGGCACTGGAACCCCCTCGATGGCTCACTTGGCCAAGAGAACTGACTTACTTGCAGAGAAGGGCAGGTGATCCTCTGTCAGCCGGTTGTGAGATTGTGGCATGGGGGAGGGGTAATCTCGAAGGGGAGGGAGTAGCCCCTTCGGACAATCTGCATAACCCATCAGTCTGATGTTATGGACTGCTTATGGGGCAGGTTATGGTGAATCCTGTCGCCAACTGGGTGCCCATTGTGGTAAAGGGGCAGATTAGGAGGGTTTAGAGGTTATTGCAGTAGGGGGTAGCAGACTGACCAGACTGCTGGCCACCTGACTCACAAGGTCTGTGGGTACTGTGCCCTCGTAGAGGTTGGACAGCTTGTGCGACACGGTGGCTTGGTTGGAATTGGCACAGCTGGAAGCCCATTCAGTAGCTATGAAATGAGCGAAAGGCAGATTGGACGAGGGGTTGCAGTGAGACCCAAAGACCTGGCTATAGCATGAGAGTTCATGAACCACTCGAATCATTCTGGTCGCTGAAGAGAGGGGTGCCATCGAAGGGCATGTCCATAAGGGAAGCGTGGACATCCCCGAAAGGCAGTTCATCCTCAGCCAGGCTTGGCACCTAAGGGACACTGTCATAGAAACCGCACTGCCTAGTGAGTCTGTCGTGTTAAGTCTGCATTGAATTGTGATCTTTGCTGCATCTCTCCCGTCGATGACTGTTTGGGAGAGTATGGCCTGGGCCTTCTCCGGGACCTGTGGCAGCACTTGCGCAACAATATCCGAAAGAGTATGGGAGTAACGGAACAAAAGGCATGCAGTGTTCACAGACCACAATGCCAGTTTGGAGGAAGAGAACATCTTCCCAAATGAGTCCAGCCTCTTGGATTCCCTATCTGGGGGAGCGGTAGGGAAAGCAGACCAGCATCTTGAGATGTATTCACACCTCTGGCTTCACCCAGTTCCTCACACCAGTCCATATTTTGTTCTTTCTCATAGGGCTGGTATTCCAAAGGGTCCAGCAACCCCTCCTAGTCTTCCCCAAGGCCTAGCCCAAGAGAATAGTGCTCAGGCTCCGACCTAGGAGGCAAGACACCTGTAGGCATCAGGTGATGCCCATTCAGCTCAAGGTCAGGGATGACACCACCAGTGCCAATAGAGTCAGGGCAGGAGCAGCCAGCACGGAACCAGATGGGGCACCCTCCCATCCCGCAGGGCCCAAAGGCAAGTCAGAGGGGTTGGGCTGCCCAAATATGAGGCGTACGGCCTCATAGAAGTCCTTCAAGTGTGTGGGGGTCGCTCCGGCTCCCAGAAACTCGGGGTGGTGAAGAGTCAGCTCAGGCGCAGGTTCCAAGGAAAGAGGCCTAGAATGCTGATGCTCCCTTACTGTGTCGGCAGAGAAGTTCACAAAAGCTTCAACAACTTATTTTTCTTGACCCTCGACTAACCAGCGTGTCCTAAGGACTCTAAATAGGACAATGTAGACTTCAAGCTACACGACCGGTCCGAGCCCTTCCCCTAGTTGGAACCTCGTCTAGCGCAGAGTAGCACGCCTGGCCACCATGAGCTTTATGGACCGTTTTCTCAAATCATTTGGATGCATAGCCCACCTCTCAGAGCAGGACTTCAGGTTGTGCTCAAAACACCACAGACAGACGAGGTGCGAATCTGCCACAGACATCGGGAGGTAACAGGTTCCGCAGGGCCTGAATTCTGTCTTGCCCGATGACATTCTCGACACACCAGGAGGAAAAACCTTAGAAATGGTTGACAAAATGTCGAACAAATCCATTCAAAAACTGACCGAAGGGTAGCTTTTCTGTCTCTTGGATCAGCGCTGGCTGGCACGGAAATAAAAACAGACAGCCTGCCTTGGTGGTGCCTAAATAGGTACAGCGACCTCACTTCCGACGCGGACGGACGCAGAGCTGATCAATGCAACCTACTGCACGATGGGTACTGCTCACGAAAAATCTTTTAGATCCAGTCTGACACCTGGGGAAATTCAAAGGTAAGGAACCTGTGGTTAGAGTTCTGCATCAGATGCACATATTTTATCCGCCAGATGACCAGACATATTTGTAAAGATAGTTCATTAGAGACTTTTGCCGGATTGTCTACCCTATTACTCATATCACCAAAAAGTGTGATCCTTCATAGAGATACTGACCAAGAAAAAGCATTTGTACAACTCAAGGCCTTTACAACAGCTCCTGTATTAAGACAACCTGATTATACCGTATCCTTTCCTCACATGCAGCTGGGGAAACCTCGTCATAGAGAAATCCCAGGACTCATGAGCTGAATCCAGTAACTTCACTCTCTCACACTTTATATGCAGAACAAAAAAACAACACTATTTATGACAATGCATGTTTGCCTATTCAGGAAGCATTTTGTCACTGGAGAGATTATTTGGAAGGAGCAGCTTTTCCCATCACGGTCTGGATTGATCATAAGAACCTCGGGCACCTTAAATCAATGAAGTGTATGAACCCTCAACAGGCACATTGGTCTCTCTTCTTTTCAAAATTCCTTTGTAATATAGCCACGGCTTTAAGTAGGGAAGGTTCCTCCAGATCTCATATCCAGTAGTAATTAAAAACAGACATTGCAATGGGCCCCTATATTCATGTATTTATATTTACAGGTAAAAACACTGACTTTTTTTTTAAATTACTAAAAACCGTTGGATAATCTGTGTCAGCGTTGTAGTTCTTGTTTATATTTCAAGTTTCACTTAATCTTGAATTCTTTAAGAAAATTTGCTTTTAACAAGATGTGTTTTTACAGGCTTTTTTCGTGCAACGATTAACTCTTGCTTTCTGCCCCTTGTGCATACTGTGGTCTGAGGTACCCCTAAGGGCCTGTGTGAGCTGAGGTTGTGGATGAGTCTGTATAATGGGTCACAGTTCATACCTCTGGAGTGTAGACTGAGGTAGTGAGAGCTGGCTCAGAGACAGTGTTGAAGGCCCAATATAAATCAGCACATTAAGACGTGTTTAAGACATTGTGATACCTGTGTTGAGGCAAAGGATGTGCCAGCCCTTGATACAGACATCCGTGGACTTCAATGGGGCACTCCCAGAATCTGAGGCCATGGCAGTCTTCTAGTGGTGACTGACTACGTTTCATTTGATCCCATTAAGTTGCCCACCGCCTCCGAGCGTGCACAGATTTTTCTAATAAAGATCTTTAGGTCACAGGGTTTATCTGAGGTAATCGTCACGAATAGGAAGATCCGGTTCAATGCTCGTTTTTGGAAAGACTTAGAAAAGAAATTAGGGATGTGTTAATTTATATCCACTAGTTACCATATACAGATGGTCAAACCGAGATACTAAATCAACTTTAGAACAATACTTGACGTGCTAACTCATGCAACACCAAAGCGTTGAGTGGTTACCCTTTACCGAGTTTGCATATAACTCCATGCATTTGGCGTTGAGGGGCTCCCCATTTTTACTGTTCTTATGGTTTTCACACTCCCATTTGGCATGAAGTTCCTGCCCTCTCACAGGACCCAGCAGTACAGTCGCTGTTGTATAACCATCACACAATCCAGAAAAGGGGATAAGGAAAATGCTACTTACCAGTATGCATTTGTTCTTGGCATGTAGAGCTGCAGATTTGTACACTGTGCATAGATCGCCATCTGGTGTTGGGCTCGGATGCTTGCACTTTGTTGTTGTCTTGGAAGAGTCTTTGAAGTCACAAAATAGGTGACTCCTCCCTTGGACTATAGTGCACATGGGTATCAACTCCATTCTCAGATTGTTTTTCGCCATGATGGGAAATGATGGAGTTAGTAAGAAATAAAGAGATGTCAATGTGAATGTATCTAATTAAGATAATACTGGAACAGATACAGGTTCTGGGGAGGCGGGTGGGCATGTACAACTCTGCAGCTCTACATGCCAAGAACAGATGCATACTGGTAAGTAGCATTTTCCGTTCGAGGCATATGAGCTGCAGATTGCACACTATGCATAGACTGTATAGCAGTGTCTCCCCTAGCGGTGGTCACCTGTATCTGTTGCAGTGGTTTGAAAAAGTGTTTTAAGAACAGCTTGGCCTACAGAAGCCTGTTGCTTAGCCTGCACGTCAACACAATAGTGTTTGGTGAAGGTGTGTGGTGTAGACTATGTTGCTGCTTTACAGATGTCATCTAAGGGGATGTTCCCTAAGAATGCCATGGAAGCCCCTAGTTTGCGTGTTGAGTGCGCTCTAGGGGGAATTATTAATGTGCGTTTAGCCTTTTGGTAGCATATTTGAATGCATTTGACTATTCACCTAGTGATCCCAGCTTTGGAGATGGGGTTTCCTTTACGAGGTGGTGCAAAAGCTACAAACAGTTGTTTTGTCTTTCTAAAGGACTTAGTCCTGTCAATGTAATAAAATAGGGCTCTTTTGACGTCCATTGTGTGAAGAGCTCTCTGCTACAGAGTCCGGGTTCTGGAAAAACACCGGTAACTCAACTGAGTGGTTAAGATGAAAAGCCGAGATTACTTTGGGAAGGAATTTTGGATTTGTTTCAAGAACCACCTTGTTACGATGTATTTGTAAGAAAGGTTCTTGTATGGTTAAAGCCTGGATCTCACTTACCCTCCTGAGAGAGGTAATGACGACAAGGAAAGCTACTTTCCATGTGAGGAACTGCAGTTCACATTTGTGTAGAGGTTCAAATGGGGGGACCTATGAGCCTGGTAAGTACAATGTTTAAATTCCACATCCGAGAGGGAGGCAGTCTGGGGGGGGATTATCCTTTTAAGGCCCTCCATAAAGGCTTTAATTGCAGGTACTCTAGTGTTGTCTGTTTTGTAAATAAGCGGCAAGTGCCGCTAGATGTAATCTTATGGATGAAGATGCTAGATTACACCTTTGTAAGTGTAGCAGATAGCAAATCATGTCCTGGATTGAAGCATCCAGTGGATCGATTTTATTGCTATTGCAGCAGATAACAAATCTTTTCCATTGAGCTGCATAGCAAGCTCTAGTAGTAGGGCGTCTGGCTTCTTTAAAGCTGGTTATACAGTCCGGCGGAAGGTTAAGGTAACCGAACTCTAGGACTTCAGGAGCCAGATCGCTAGATTCAGTTGATCTGGAACGGGGTGCCTTATCTCTCAATGGTTCTGCGTTAGCAACGTTGGGGAGAGACGCAGTTTTTGGTGTGGAACTACTGAAAGTTCCAGGAGTGTTGTGAACCACAGTTGCCGTGGCCATGTGGGAACTACCAGGATCATCCTGAGGGACTGTTGTCTGAGCTTGCGTACTACTAAGGGAATCAGTGGGAGTGGTGGAAAAGCGTATGCAAATCTGCCTGACCAGTTCATCCATATCATATTGCCTTTTGACAACGGGTGTGGAAACCTAGCGGCGAAGGTTGGGCATTTTGCTTTTACGTATGTGGCGAACAGATCTATGTCTGGTTGACCCCACATTTGGAAAAATGGCTGAAGAACTTGAGGATGAAGTTCCCATTTGTGAATGTGCTGTGTCTGTCGACTTAGCAGATCCGCAATCTGTGAACTCCTGGAAGGTGTTCTGCAAGAAGGTATATGTTTTGTGGAATGGCCCATCTCCATATGTTTTGTGCCAGATGAGACAGCTGCAAAGAATGTGTGCCTCCTTGTTTCTCTATGTTATACATGGCTGTCATATTGTCCGTCCGGACTAGGACAGTCTTGTGGTGTAGGTGTACTTGGAATGATTTTAATGCTAGAAATGTTGCCAGTAATTCCAGGTGATTGATGTGGAGCACTTTTTGTTGAGTGGTCCATTTGCCTTGAATTGTGTGGTTTAGGAGATGGGCTCCCCAGCCGGTGAGTGATGCGTCTGCTGTTAGCACTATCTGTGCAACCGACTCTAGGAACGGCCGCCCTTTGGAAAGGTTTTGTGTGTTCCACCACTGCAGAGAGCGATGTGTGCGGCTGTCCACCAACACTAGATCTGTAAGTTGTCCTTGAGCCTGGTTCCACTGACATGCTAGGCATTCTGAAGTCTTGCGTGAGGTACGATAAAAATGCAAGAGGCCATCATTCCTATGAGTTGCATGAATACCCCTGCTGGGAGGGAATGCTGTGGCTGAAATTTAGTGATTAGGGTTTGTATACTGGTTATCCTGGCTGGATTGGGATATGCCAGAGCTCTGGAGGTGTTGAATGTCGCCCCTAGATACTGATGTATGTGGAAGGGCTGAAGATGTGACATGGTGTAGTTTACTGTGAATCCCAAGTTGTGTAGTAGCTGTATAGTTTGATGAGTGTTATGAACATACTGGTCGAATGACTTGGCTTTTTATCAGCCAGTCGTCGAGGTATGGAAAGACATGGATTTGTTGTCTTCAAGTGTGCTGCTACTACTGCAAAGCACTTTGTGAACACCCTGGGTGCAGTGGTCACCCCAAATGGAAGGACTTTGAACTGATAGTGTTGTCCTTCCACCATGAATCTTAGATATTTCCTGTGAGCAGGGTGTATGGGAATGTGGAAGTAGGCGTCCTTGAGATCTAGTGTGGCAAGGAAGTCGCCGTGTTGAAGTAGTGGGAGGACCTGTTGAAGAGTGATCATGTGGAAATGATCTGACTGTATGTAGAGATTGAGAGGTCTGAGGTCGCGTATTGGCCTTGGGGTGCCGTCCTTTTTGGGGATTAGGAAATACAACGAGTAAACCCCTGTTCCTTGATTGTGTTAGGGAACTTGTTCTATTGCCTGCTTTTGAAGCAGTGAGAGAACCTCCTGTTTTCAGAGCTTGAGATGTTCCGTGGACATTTGCCGCTGTTTGGGTGGTATGGTGGGTGGGGTTGCTATAAATTCCAGGCAATAACCATACTGGATAATTTGTCTTACCCACTTGTCTGTGGTGATGGAAGTCCAGACAGGTCGGAACTGTGATAGTCTCCCTCCGACTGGGGTGGAATGGTCTGGAGGGAAGTCACTGCTTATTAGTGGGGGGAGGTGCGAGTGTTGTTGTTACCTCGGCCTCTCCCTTTTTTGTTATTTCCCCTGTATCCACCTCTAAAATATCCTCTGCTGGGGGATGTTTACGTGGTATTTTTGTAGGAAGAAGAGACGGTGTCTGCTCCGATGTTTTTGGATGCTCCTCTATAGAAGGAGAGACGAAAGGAACCGCGGGTGGATGGAGACTGTAATGCTCCCTTGGAATTAGCAGTCTCCGTGTCTTTTTTCATTTTTTTTTTTAGAGTGATCTGAGTAACACGCTAGTGTTAATGGACCTAGAGGCAGTGTCAGCTGCATCAAGGGCACACTTGATTGATGCATTGGTTATTAATTTGCCCTCTTGAATTAAATCATTTGCCTTGGTCTTCTATTGATCAGGTAAATGTTGCAATGGGGTTTCCAGTTGGTCATAGTGAGCCCTCTCGAACCTAGCAAGTAATGCCTGTGTGTTGGCTATCCGCCAGTGATTAGCTGCTTGGGCAGTAGCTCTCTTGCCGGAAGCATCTAACAACTTAGATTCTTTATCCGGAGGTGGCGCCTCGCCGGAGGTCTGGAGTTTGCATGTTTCCTAGCATTAGTTACCACTAGGGAATCTAAAGGCAGTTGACCCTTGATGTAGGTGGGATCATTGGGAGCGGGTTTATATTTGTTGTCAATCCTGGGATTGAGAATTCTAGCCCTAACAGGGTCTTTGAATATGTCAGGGGCATGTTTAATGACACCCTTTAACATTGGCAGGGTCTGTACAGTCTTTTGTGACTGTTCAAAGGTGTCTAGAAGAAAGTCCTCGTCTGCGGGGTCAGATTGCATCTGAACACCATGGTAGAGAGCAGCTCTATTTACAAGCTGACCAAAGCCAATATTGTCATCTGGGGGAGATGGCTTTGTTGGGTATGCATGGGGGGTCAGGGAGGTCTGGAGGATCAATTGGGTCATCATAATCGTCCCAATCGTCCTGTGATTCGTCTGTGTCGTCATCAGGGTCAGTGAAAGGGTCACTGTTGCCTCCTCCATACCCTAAATCATCATCATCGTATGGTGGTGGTGAGTTTGGTGGAAGTATAGGAGAATGTGGAGGAGAGACAGGCAAAGGAGGAAAAACAGAAGAAGAGGGTCTTATAGGTGAAGTGGCACAGTCTTCTTTTCACAGGCACTACAGGAATGCCTGGTGTGTCCAGCTTCCTCTTTTTATGTGGAACAGCTGCCAGATGTCCTGTTTTGGGGTCTATGTGGAGAGTTTTTTGTTTTGGATCGATAGGATCCGGCAGAAAAAGTTCTTCCTCTTCGGACACAGCTTTCGGCGCCGATTTCTTCAGGTCCGAGCGAGGTTTGGATTTCTGCTTCTAGACCTTGGGAGGTGGTTTAGGGTCCTTCGGCTTGGCTGTGGAGGCGGAAATATTTTTCGGTTCCAAATGTTTTGGATCTGATGTCTTGTTTCGGCGTCGAGGTGCTCGGTGCCGATGTCTTTTTTGGAGTAGGCGCACTCCTGACTTCGGTGTCGATAGTGCCTGCGGAACACTGAGATGCGGTTTGCTCGGTCCTGAGCTATCGGAAGGCTTGTCCTTTATCTTTGGAGCCGGGCCCGGGGGAGGGGCTTCTGAAGCTTGTTTTTAGTCGCGACTGGGGCCAGCAGGCAAAGTCTTGACCAGGGCCTTCTTTTTTTCGGGTGGAGTTGGGGTAGGGGCAATTGTACTCACTCATTGACCAGGAGTGATGTGGTTGACTGAGTTGTCTGCTTCGGACACGATTTCCAGGTCCTAAGAATCCAGGACATCGGGCCTTCATCGAAGATGTCTACCGGTACCGGAGCTGCTTCCTGCGCCATGATGTGTCGTTGGGCCCGGCGATCACGGATGGTCTTTTTAGATCTAAAAGAGGCGCAGGCTTGACAATTGTTCTCCTCGTGCTCGGGTGAGAGACACAGGTTACAGACCTTGTGGTGGTCACTGTGTGGAAATTTAGCTCCACACTGGGGGCATTTTTAAAATTGATTCCTTTCTATGAGCTGTAGGCCCGAACAGTGTCGATAGGCCCAGCGGCTCGGGTCGATGACTGGAATTGAGTAGTTGAGGTGCGCGTCGAAGATCACGCGATCGAAAACAATACAGGAGCGCAGAAGTTACATCCGAACCAGATGGCGGAAAAAAACAATCTGAGGATGGAGTCGATGCCCATGCGCACTATCGTCCAAGGGAGGAGTCACCTATCTCGTGACTACAAAGACTCTTCCAAGACAACAACAAAGTGCAAGCATCCGAGCCCAACACCAGATGGCGATCTATGCACAGTGTACAATCTGCAGCTCATATGCCTCGAACAGAGATGTTCATGCGTATGTAATGTAAGTAATGAGAACTGCAACAACTACAGGTGTCCGGGGAGGTGGGAGGGCGCATGTGAATCTACAGCTCTACATGCCAAGAACAGATGCTTACTGGGTAAGTAACATAATCCGTTCGAGGCATGTGTGCTGTAGATACACATGGTTTGCATAGACTATATAGTAATATTCTCCCAAAGCTGTGGCTAACCAGTAGATGTTGCAGTTGTCTGAAAAAGTGTCTTTAGCACTGCTTGCCCTACATTGGCTTGTTGGCGTGCTAATACATCCACACAATAGTGCTTGGTAAATGTGTGTTATGTAGACCATGTTGCTGCTTTACAGATGTCAGCTATAGGAATGTTATCAAAAAAGGCCATAGATGCCCCTATTTTACGAGTGGAAGGGGGTATAAAGTTTTTACTTTTTGCATAGCAAGTTTGAATGCATTCAACAATCCATTTTGAAATACCTGTTTTAGAGATAGGATTGCCTTTGTGAGGTGGAGCATAAATAACAAACAGTTGCTTTGTCTTACGAAAGAGTTTTGTCCCCTCAATATAGTACAACGCTCTTCTGACATCAAGTGTGTGAAAAGCTTGTTCTGCTACAGACTCAGGTTTAGGGAAGAACACAGGTAACTCAACTGATTGGTTAATATGAAAAGCAGACACTACATTAGGGAGGAACTTTGGATTGGTGCAAAGAACTACCCTATCTTTACGAAGCTGAAAGAAGGGTTCTTCTAAGGTTAATGCCTGCAGTTCACCAACTCTCCTTAAAAAAGTGACTGCAATAAGAAATGCAACCTTCCATAGAAGAGAACTGTAAAGGACAAATTTGTAACGGGTCAAAGGGTGGACCCATAAGTCTTGTAAGTACAATGTTAAGGTTCTACATTGGCGCCAGAGGTACCCTGGGTGGTATTACTCTCTTTAAGCCTTCCATAAAGGCTTTAACAACAGGAACGTTGAACAAGGATAAATGCTGTCTGTTTTGCAAATATGCCGCTATTGCTGCAAGGTGCAAATGAATAGAAGTGTAAGCTAGACTGGTTTGCTGTAGGTGCAAATAGTAACAAATAATGTTTTGAAAAGAAGCATCCAGAGGATTAATTTTGTTGTTGTTACAATGGACTACAAATCGGTTACATTTTGCTGCATAATCTAGTAGTAGGCTTTTTTGCTTCTTTTAGAATAGTCATACAGTCTGGTGGTAAGTTTAAATATCCAAACTCTATGATTTCAGGAGCCAAATTGCTAAGTTGAGCTCTTTGAGACTTGGATGCCTGATTTCTCCATGGTTCTGAGTGAGAAAACAGGACTGGAGGTGAGATGCAGTTTTTGATGTGGAACTACTGACAACTCCAACAGGGTGGTGTACCATGGTTTGTGTGCCAATGTGGGGGCTACTAAAATCAATGTGAGGGATGTTTGCCCGAGTTTCTGAACCAGAAACCGAGGGAGTGCGAGCGGCAGAAAAGTGTAGGAAAATATCCCTCAACTATTCATCTATAGGGCATTGCTTGTGGATAGAGGGTGTGTGAACCTGGAGGAGAAGTTTGGGCTTTTGGAGTTGTCCACTGTGGCGAAAAGATCTTTTTGTGGAAATCCCCATTGTTGAAAGTATGGAAGGAGAACTTGGGGATGAAGTTCCCACTCGGCAATCTGATTGTTTACTCCTGGAAGGTGCTCTGCCAGAAGATGAATCTTGTGATGAATTGCCCAGCTTCAAATGCTGAGAGAGGCTTCACAGTTGGAATGTGTGTGTCCCCCCACCCGTTTTTTTTATTTAGTTTATAGCGGTCATGTTGTCTGTGCGGATTAGGACAACTTTGCCTATGAGATGAGACTGAAAAGCTTCCATCGCTAGAAATACTGCAAGAAGCTCCAGATGTTTGATGTGGAGATGTTTGTGCTTGTTGTCCCAGGGACCCTGGATTGTGTAATCATGGAGATGGGCGCCCCAACCTGTGAGAGATGCATCTGTTGGCACGATGTGTAGAAGAGGGTAGATGAAGGGCAGCCCTTTTGATAAATTTTGTGGGATCCACCACTGCAGAGAGCAATGGGTGTGGCTGTCTACCAACACTAGATCGGTTAATGACCCTGTGACTGATTCCACTGATGTGCTAAGCACTCTTGTGGAGGACGCATGTGTAGTCTTGCATGTGGCACTGTTGCAATGCATGAGGCCATCATTCCTAGCAGTTGCATGAAAGTGCTGGCTGGCGAGGTCTGGTTGGCTTGAAACTGTAGCAACAGAGTTTGGATGTTGTGAATTTTGGCTGCATTGGGAGAGGCTAGAGCTGTGTGAGTGTCGAGAGTGGCTCCCAGATAAGTCTGTATCTGTGAAGGCTGCAGGTGAGATTTTTGCGCATTCACCGTGAAACCCAATTGGTGGAGTAGATCCAGTGTGATCTGAATGTGTTGCAGACATTTGTGATACATGCTGGCTTTGATAAGTCTAATTAGCCCTTTTACGTGCATTGGACACTACCAGTTGATGTGTGAGTGGACCCAAGTGTTTCGAATAAAAAGTCCTCTTCTAATGACTCTTTATGTAATGCTACCCCATGGTACTCTGCTGCTCCAGCAATGAGTTCTTAATGAAGAAGTTACTTACCTTCGGTAACTATGTATCTGTAACAAACATTAGTTAGTTTTAGATTCCTTACCTTAGAATTACCCCCAGGCGTCAGATTGGATTCGGAAAGTTTTTTCGTCAGCAGTACCTCTGCGTGTCAGAAGGTGGCGTTGGTCGGATCCGCGTCTGTCGTCGGCGTCGTGGTTGTCGGGATGACGTTGCGGCAGCTACTTAGAAGCCGCCCTTGCGCGCTGACGTCAGTTCTGTACACGACTTTCTGCGCCAGAAACGCAGAGCCATGCAAGACACTGACCACTGGTGCACAAAACTAGGGCCCTGAAAGGATGTCCTTAACCCTAGAAATCAGGGCGCAAAACGAGGAGGATGGGTGGGGCGGTAAGAAATCTATAACTAACTAATGTTTCTAACAGATATATCGTTACCGAAAGTAGGTAACTTGTTCATCTGAAAGAAACACGTTAGTTATAGATTCCTTACCTTAGAATAGATATCCCAGCAATACCAACACTGTACTCCAGCTCTATGCCCCTTCACTACGCTATACAACCCTCTACTCCACTCTATTCCCCTAAACCCCAGTGTGCCACACTCTACTCCAACCTACAACACTTTCCAACACTCTATGACCCACTCAACTGCACAAGATGCCACTCCAATTTATAACAATTTACGCAACTCTAATGCACTCCATGACACTGTACTATACAATATGCCACTATACTATATAACGATTGCTTCACTATACTCAACCCATTTTACACCACTCCATCCCACTTTACACCACTCCACTCTTCCACATTACAACACATTTTTATCATAAATAAAAAAACATTGAAATTCAATGAAAAAAAACTTAAAATACACACATTACAATTTCTTACATTTAAAAATCATGCACCACCTTTAAATTATTATAAGTATTTTTATCTACAAAACAAACTTCCCAAAATTTTAAATTTCCAAACCTATACCTTTAGTTTATAATTTACGCAAAACCTTAAACTTATTATAAATCTTGCACCTCCATACGCAGTGTATTTAACTCGGTAGCCACACTACATTAACTATAACACCACTTTACCATACACGGTTTTCATAAAAGATTTGCTTTGCGATATCATAACTATTCTTGTTAATACTATTATTTTAGATGTTATAAGTGAGATAATGTAAAATGGTACACACAGTGGGTAGAGAACCCATGAGTTATAGGGAGTTATATTTAATTTAGTGTGGCTACCAAGTTGAATACACTGTGCATGGAGGAGCATGAGTTATAATACATGGAAGGTGTTGCATTAATTATTAATTAAAGATGTAAGTTTAGACATTAAAATGTTTGTGTAGTTTAAGTTTGGTTCAGCTAAAGTGTATTATTTTTTCCTATACCCTACAACCACCACCACCACCACCACCATGACTGGGTACTTCCTGAAGTACGAAACAGTTCGCAACTCTTAATACTCACCATGAAAGGGTTTGTGTGAAGTCCAGCCGGAGGGCCTTGCTGCCTCTGTAAAGGCCTGGCTGTAGGGAAACCGCCAAAGCTGGCACCTGCTCGAAAGAGATAAAAAGGCTGTTACTGGTCAATGCCATGAATCTCTGAATGAAGATTGCAATGTACCAACCACTTCAGATCTCTCTTTCCTTTGGAATCTGCAGGATTGTTTGCATCGACAAGAATCACACAGAAACAAAGGTTAAATTACCATTATAGTGGTCGAGGTAAATTCAGCCTTAGGGGTGACTTAAGGTGTAAGTTTAAGGACACCCTGCCGCTTAATAACTAGAACAAAAAGTGCTTTGCAGAGTGCCCTATAATTATAGCGTGCGTGCCTTCCTTACATGCATACATCACTACCTCCAACACACAGCTGGGACCGCTTCTCTTTGATGTTAGCAGCCAGACAGCGATAGGCCAATGGGCAGGACCACAGGAGGGTGCTCATGGTTAAAAGAAAGCACTAGAACTCAGATATCCGAGTGCCAAACATAACCTCTCTTGTACCTACATTTACTTTTTCTCGGATTCATAGTAGGTCTAATCCCTTCCACATCTGCAAAACGTTCACTCCAATCTCGGGTTTGAATGATGAAGATGTGGGGTGCTGCTCACCCCAATAATGATGTTAACAGTCTGAGATCTCAGGAGGCTTCTGCAAGTCAGGAGAGCGCCTCGACCTCAAAATATCTGCGTTTCCTTTCCATCCTAAGGACGCCAGGATGGGATGCTCTATCTGCCACCTCTAGGGATAGCATGGTGGAGCAGCCACAGAAATAAAAATTCATCAATCGCCTTTTAATATTGCCAAGTGGTGCGAGAACTCCCAAGAACAGCGACTGTCCACATGGCCCGCTGAGTCGGACGGTCTCCCAACAGCTCAGAATTAGATTTACCCAAATCCTGAATGATGAAAAGGTTGTCTCAAATAACATGCTCAATTTCCCATGAGATTGATAGCACAAAAATCATACGGCTGTTAGCATAGTTATGTAATGACTTTATGAAATGACTGCCCAAAATTCAACAGCAGTTACTGAGGGGCTGTACATATAGAATGAAAAGTGCTGGTGACGGACCTGATCCCAGAGGGACACTACACTACAGTTACCATCGACACAGAGTTTGCAACATACTCTGTGGAATGTATGTTGCTTTGTACAATAAAACCACACAAGACACACTCGATGCTATCAACGTCTCCAAACTAGCAAACACTAGGAAGTGGTTGAGGATGCCAAATACTTAAGGGGGATGTAACCGCAATAACAGACGGTGGTTCATTTTTCAGGCAGTCCATAACGAAAGATTAGCACTATAATGGTCTCCGCTCCTTAACTACAATTGAGCAAGATGAAAATGACCTAAGATGTTGTAGGCTTCCAAAGAGGCTCACCTACTGCTGTTTCTATAAGTAACTGACATCTATCACAATAGATAAGTTCACAGGAGGCCTGACACACAATGCCATTACCCCAAATATCAGGCAGTGTCCAGATAACATGTTCTGAAAGGTTTCAAGAACCTTCTGTCCTCCATCAAATTATTAGTTAGCATAACATCTTCAACTTACCTACATCATACTGTTATGTACGAATACACCTTCAGTTTTAGAAACAGGCAATACAATTTCCATCTTCAATTTAGGTCAGGAAACAGGAGATGATGCCAATGATGCAGGCACTTAGGGAAACACTAGATGGCGCACCAGTCATTCTGTCCAAATACGGGTATAACCAAGAGAACTCCTAAACCAGCAAACCCCACTTAACCTTATCCCACAAATGAATTGGCCACTCTTGATCTACATCATCCTTAAGAATGATAAGACTAATGTTAATTCAGCCGTTCACCTGTCTTTAGACATTTATGAAGTAAAACGCTGCCACACTGGATTCTCTGGTTACATCAACCACACTTTGACTAGCTCATCTCCAGCCACAAGTGTAGAAGAACCACACCCAAAGTTAGAACCACCAGGCAGCAGAATAGATCAATTACATGTGGCTAATGGAACATGATTGAAAATTGCAGAATCCATGTGAAGTGTCTTTCAAAACAACTGTTCTTCCAACCCAGACACTCCAGACATTGAAATATTGCCTGTACACAGGCAATGTCAAGAAACTTTACTGGAGGCCGACTTGGAATAACCACTTTACTTGCCCCTAGAGCAAAGTAAAGAATGCGTTACTTAACCTGTAAGCATCTGCTCCTGGCATGTAGTGCTGTAGATTCACATGCTTGGCATACTTCCGCCATCTGGTGTTGGGCTCGGATGTGTTCATATTGTTTTTCTTCAAAGAAGTCTTTCTATTCACAAGACAAGTGACTCCTCCTCTCAGTAATAATGGGCATGGACTCCATTGTAAGATTGTTTTCCCGCAGGTGAGAAAGGAGTGAGAGTAAGTATCAGTAAAGAGATGTCCATGCAAATAGAATAATGTAAAAAAACTGCAACGGCCAAAGGTGTCCCGGGAGGAGGGTAGGCGCATGTTAATCTACAGCCAAACATACCACAAACAGATGCTTACAGGGTAAGGAACATATTCTGTAGGAGGCATGTATGCCTGTAGATACATATGCTTTGCATAGACTGTAAAGCAGTCTCTCTCCAAAAGTGGCAGCTAACCCGTGGGTGTTGCAGTTGTTTGAAAGAGTACGTAGCACTGCCTGCCCTACACTGGCATGCTAATACAGCCACACAATAATGTTTGGTGAAAGTGTGTGGTGTAGACCATGTAGCTGCCCTACAAATGTCAGGTATTTGGATATTGCCCAGTAAAGCCATGGAAGCCCCCGTTTTGCGAGTAGAATGTGCTCGGGGGAGAAGTGGAAAATATATTTTAGGGTTGGCATAATATATCCAAATACATTTAATTATCCCTCTAGAAATATGGGACTTGGATATGGGATTTCCTTTGGGAAGGGGCGAAAATGGTACAAACAGTTGTTTTGTTTTTCTAAATTCTTTAGTTCTGTCAATATAGTACATTAGAGCTCTTTTGACATCTAATGTATGAAGTGCCCTCTCTGCAACTGAATCTGGTTGTGGGAAGAAAACAGGTAGATCAACTGACTGAGGTGGAAAGATGAAATCACTTTTGGAAGACAATTTGGGTTGGTTCTTAGAACCACTATCTCTGTGTATTTGGAAGAAAGGATCTTCCAATTTTAAAGCCTGGAGCTCACTGACACGTCTAAGTTAGGCAATGGCTATTAAAAAAAGCAACTTTTCAAGATAAAAATTGGAGAGGATATTTATGTAATGGTTCAAATGGTGGACCCAAAAGTCTGGTAAGTACCATATTAAGATTCTACGCAGGTGCAGGTGGAATTACTCTTTTAAGGCCTTCCATGAATGCTTTAATAACTGGTACTTGGAACAAAAACAAAAGCTGTTGGTTCTGCAAATAGGCAGCTACTGCTACTAAATGAAAATATATGGATGTGTAGGCAAGGCCTAATGTTTGTAAATGAAGATAGCAAACAATGTTTTGTATTGTTGCATCAAATGGATTGATTTGTTTACTCCAAGAGTCGAAGACAAATCGTTTCCACTTTGATGCATTTTAGATGAAGGCTTGTGAGCTTCTTTAAGAATAGTCATACATTCAGGAGGGAGATTAAGCTATCCAAATTCTATGATCTCAGGAGCTAAATCGCAAGATTGAGCTCCTTTAGATTTGAATGTCTGATTTCTCTATGGTTCTGAGTGACAAGGTCCAGGATGAGAGGAAGCTTCTCGTGGGGAACAAATTACAGTTTAAAGTGAACCATGGTTGACGAGCCAAAGTGGGAGCTATTAGAATGAGAGTGAGACACGTTTGCCTGAAGCTCCGAACCACAAACAGAAGAAGCACGAGAGGTGGAAAAGTGTAGGCAAATAGCTGTGACCAGTTCATCCATATAGCATTGTCTTTGGATAGTGGATGTGGGAACCTGGAGGCGAAATTCGGGCATTTTGCATTGTTTATGGTTTCAAAAAGGTCTATTTGTGGAAACCCCTACTTGTGGAAATAAAAGAGGAGGACTTAGGGGTGGAGTTCCTACTTGTGGACGTGTTGCTGCATCCTGATGAGGTCGGCAAACTGGTTGTCCATCCCTGGGGGGTGTTCGGCTAGCAGATGGATGTTGTGACTTATTGCCCAACTCCAAATTGTCTGAGATAGGCATGATAACTAGAGCGTGTGACCCTCCTTGTTTTTGTAAATAGTACATAGCTGTCATGTTATCTGTCGAATCAAGACAACTTTGCCTACCATATGAGTAAGAAACGCTTTCAGTGCTAGGTGAACAGCTTGAAGCTCGAGGTAGGTGATATGGATACTCTGGTGTTTGGCATTTTAGAGACTCTGTACTGAGAGTCAACATTGCCAGACAATTCACCTGCCTTCCAGCCACTGAAAACGGGACCCATCCCTCACAAGAACTCTGCGTCTCCCTCGCCGATCGCTTGCACAAGATAGCAACGATCTACACAAGCATCGATCCGCAACCCTTTGACATTCTCGGCTACCCATCGACAACAACCACCAACCACTCCCTCATCACATGGGAACAACTCAGTACACCAACGAATACCACCCGCTGAAATCCATCCACTCAGAATCACCCACTGACCCCTTCCCTCACAGACTCTTCAACCTCAGAAGCAACGAGATCAGTCACCATATCACCACCATCCTCAACACCTCCATAACTACAAACCTCTTTCCCGACACATGGAAGCATGCGGTTAGGCTCATCCTTAAGAAATAGTCAGCAGACCCCATAGATCTCCAGAACTACCGTCTCATCTCCCTCCTCCCGTTTGCTGCCAAAGTCCAGGAGAAGGCCACCAACCTCAAACTCACCAATCGTCTAGAAAGAAAGAAACTACTGGACCCATACCAATCAGGCTCCAGAGCCAACCACAGCCTCAGCAACAGACAACATCCAAGCCCCACTTGACAGAGGAGAATCAGCCGTCCTCATCCTCCTGGACCGCTCAGCAGCATTCAACACCGTTTCACACCACACAGTCATCCATCGACTTCATCAAATCAGAATCACAGACGCGCTCAGTCGGATGGCACCCTTCCTCACGGGACGCACTCAGAGTGTCCGCCTCTCCCCCTTCACCTCGCACTCCAAGCACCCAATCTGCAGAGTAGGCTCATCCCTCAGCCCCACCTTCTTCAACATCTACAAGACACCACTCACAGACATCGTCAGATCACACAACATCAAACATTATCTCCTACACGGACGCCCCCCAACTCGCCCTCTCACTCTCAACGAACCCCACCCGGACACAGACCAACTTCCACAACTGCAAGAAGAACGTCGCGACATGGGGGTGTGTGGTTTGGACCACAATCATGGCAGCTGCATAGTTGCGAAGATCCGTCTTGGTCCAGAAGATCATCCTGTCGGGAACCGAGGGGCGTCCCAGAGGTTCCGTATTCAGAAGGCAAGTGTATGGGCTAGTCCCTATGGCCAGGTGGACCTGGGGCCGAGGCTTGAGGGCGTCGCCGGTTCAGCACGAATGATAGTGCAACTGCGGAGTGAACCCCTGGAACTGGACTGCGGGGGTAGAGTCTGCACTGCTGTGAGGCTGCGGCTTTGAGTGGCTGCCCCGGCGGCAGACAGGAGCGACAACTGCTACATAAAATACTAAAAAACTAGAGTTGGTGACAAAGGCAGACCACCTGCGATGAGAGCACTAGTCCGGCGGGGCCTTTGCAATATAGAGAGGAGAACGGAGGCCCGGACCGGAGCAGAAGCGAGAAGAGATCAGCAGGGGTCCGCTCTCCCTGTGGACCTCCGACGGCAGCTGAGGAGGCGGCCGAGGCCGGGCGAGTCTTGACCTGGAATGGTGTGCGGCGGTCTTCCTCAGTGACAGAGGAACAAAGCCTGAATACTGGAGGTAAGCACACCAAGCAAGATGGCCAGCAGTGTGGTGACGCAGCACAGAGAGTAGCGGGAGTCCAAATAAGTGAACTAGTGGGGCAGATTTGAGACATTTAATGCTGGGCTGATCTGGAACTGCCACAGTACGGACAGTTGTGGCCGGTGACCACTGAGGGACCCCGTGAGAGGAAATAGCGTGCGTACGTCCTTTTGTGTGGTGAGAGCTGGACTGCCTGCAGAGCGGGAGCAAACAGAAGTGGAATATTTGGGCAGGCAGATCCTTTACTCGGGGCAAGTATTGAATCAGTAGGGGCAGAGTAGGGTGGAACGAGACCCGGGCTGGTGTGGTCCGCATGGCTTGCCTGATCCACACTATCTGCCGGACAATTGCACTAGGGGCTGAGGGCCCTACATGAGCCTGGATTCTGGGGGCACCGGGTGGCAGTGACAGTACCTCCTGCAGGATTTTTGGCTGGGGCCCTGCTCACCAAGAAGGAACCTAATAAGAAGGGACACCACAGGAGTTACGAATCAGAGTTCCGGTGGGCTTTAGGACTTCAAGTGAGGCCAGACAGAAGGAGGGGCTACCTGTTCCCTGAGCGAGTGTCTGGGCCGAGTCCCACTGAAGTAAAATGGGGCGGCCGAAAAATAAAACAGGCAACACCCGGCCAAACACCCGGTTACATCTCCACAGCATAGTGGGCAAGACACTGGGGACACAACTAACAAAGATCTCACTGCACCTCCACAACAAGATCCTGGAGGCTATCTCCGACACCAAAACAACATTACAGCAGGATACAGGGGCGGTGTCGGTGGGCCTGGGGCTGCTGCAGGCGGAACATCATAAGCTGGCAGATAGAGTCACGGATGTATAACATTCTCTCACATAGCTAGTGCCGGGGCAGAAAAAGGATCGGCGCGGCTAGATGATCTTACGACCAGAGTGACGGAGCTTTTAACGGAGGGCAGAAGATGCTGAAGGGAGAAATTGGCGCAACAATGTGGGGATCCCGGAGACCACGGAAGGGACAGACATGCTGACATTCCTGGAAACATGGCTCAAGGAGGTGTTGCCTGATGGCACACTATCTCAATTCTTTGCCCTGGAGAGGGCTCACAGCGTCCCGGGTCGACCCCCGGAAGGCCCCCACAGCCGGTGGTAGACTAGCTTCTGCTTAATAGGGACAGGGATGCCATACTGCAGCAGTCCAGATCACACGGCTCCTACACAATGAGTAACAGTAGAGTGTCAATGTACCTGGACTTTACCGCCAAAGTGCAGGCGCAGAGAGCCTGCTTCAAAGTGGTTAAGAAAGCTCTTTGAGAGGCGGGTCTACAGTACTCATTACGGTTTCCTGCGAAGCTCCGGATTGTGCTAGATGGCACCACACATTCCTGCGCCACCCCAGAAGAAGCTTGGACATGGCTGGAGGCCTATGGAAAGGGAGCGCCCTTGCCCAGATCTCAGTCGGGCTTGAAGGGGGGAGAAACATAGCGCTAGGCTTCGACAACACTGCCTCAAAAAATCGAGAGCGTTGCAGAGGCCCACTGTTTCCCAAACACAGCAAGATCGAGAAGCTACACTAGAGGCAGTGGCACGGCTAATGTCGCCCAGAGGCCAGGACCAGAATAAAGACACGTCTTCGGATCAACAGAGCCGTCCGTCTAACTCAGAGGACAGTTCGGAGAATGAAATGGAGCTGCCTAAACTGACCCCACGCACAGCTGATGATTTTGTCTAAGGATAAGGGATCGCAGTTGATCGCCGACCATTGACTGAGAATGCCTTATTTATATGGATGTTGCCGATACCTGGGGGAGAGGGAAGGGGATGCCCTTCAGCACCATAAATGGGACCAGACAACAGCTTCACCATTACTGATGGTAACTGACCTTTCCTTCCACCCCCCACTAGAGCATACCGCCCCTAGAGTTGGAGGCGGCCTCCTGACTAACAAGATGTTTCTTTTCAGGTGTGGGCAGCTGACCGTTGTCAGGCCGCTCACGGGATTGGGAGTTTATAGTTGGGTTTGTTGTGCTGCATTGTGGGGTCCACTATTGATGTGGGGGCACAGGGGGGTGTGGGGGGGGGAGATGGGTGGTGGGAATGACTGCTTTCGGAGATGGGCAAGGACTGTCACCAAGCGGAGGAGTTTAAGCTCCTGACCTCGAATATCCGGGGTATTGGTTCTCCTAAGCGTTATACTATCCTTAATTATATAGAGCGTAGAGGTGCTCATGTGGTGATGCTGCAGGAGACCCACTTCACAGATAGGGAGGTTGGCCGACTCAGGTGCAGGCAATTGTTCGCTAGTGCGTACTCAATGTATGCAAGAGGGGCCCTTGTATGGGTTAGACCTGGAGTTCCGTTCCAAGCCTCCCAGACAATATTTGACCTGGAGGGGAGGCTTGTGTTAGTGAAGGGCAGATTGAAGGGGATAGCAGTAACGCTGGGGAGTGTGTATGGGCCGAATCACGACCAAGGCCCTTTCCTGGCGCAGTTGTCCAAACCTCTGTCGGGGTTGCATCGGGTGACTTGATTTTAAGGGGCAATTTTAATTCTGTATGTGATCCTACATGGGACAGGTCTACTCCTCCACTGGGGGGGTACTACAGTGGCCACAATGGCTAAGGGCTTGAGGGATTGGATTCAGGGATGGAAATTGCTAGACACTTGGCGAATACATAACACTCACCTGTGAGAATACGCCTACAACTCATCTCTGTATGATCTCCATACAAGATTGGGCATGTTCCTTTGTTCTGACAAGTTAACCTCTATGCTAGCGAAGGCGGAATATTTAGGGAGATCTAAATCGGACCATAGCCCCCTAGTATTACGATTCACACCTACCCCTGACAAGGCCCCCATTCCAATGTGGCGTTTGAATCTCAATTTACTAGAGGATGACTGTTTTAGACAGCAGCTTGCTGAGGCGATCACAACTTACTTTGAGAAGAACCAGGGACAGGCTAGCTCTAACCTGATAGAGTGGGACGCCTTTAAGGTGGTAATCGGAGGGCGGTGCGTGGGACAGACTGTAGGAGCTAGGAGGGAGATCACCCAGGAGCTGGAATCTTTGGAGGCCCAGATACGGTTGTTGGATGGGGAAGTTGATGGAGGAACGGATGCTCAAGCTTGGCGGAGGTGAAGAGTATTTATAGTGCAGCATGGGAGAGTAAGGATGTTAGATTATAGAACATATCAATAACGGCAGCATGTAGAAGGTGGCAGGGAAGTTATTGGTGTGGTTGATTAAGCCAGAGGGTAGAGGAGTGCCAATTTCTAGTATTTGGGATCCGACTGGTCAGGTGATATACTCTCCGCGGGGCATTAATGACACGTTCAGGGAATACTACGAGCCACTTTATGGGAAGTTAGTGGACATACAGAGCGACAGGATAGTGACACACCTTGAAGGGTTGGGGCTAAGACAATTAGATCAGACCACACGGGAGACATTGGCAGAGCCGGTTAAGCTACAGGAAATTAGAGCAGCCATTAGAGAAATGGCGCGGGGAAAGACTCCGGGACCGGACGGCCTCCCGGCTGAATTCTACTCCACTTTTATAGATTTGCTGGCTCTAAAACTCGAACAAATGTATGCTACAGCATGGGAGGAGGAACATCTTTCAATGTCAGCCAGGGAGGTGTTGGTGATCCCCTTGCCTAAAACTAAGGAGGTGGCTGATATAATGGAATTTAGGACGTTGTCGATGTTAAACCTCAACTTTAAAATACTCAGTAAGGTGGTAGCGGCCAGACTCCTAAACCTGATGCAGGGATTGGTTCATGTGGACCAAAATGGGTCTATCCCATCAAGTTCAACATCCATTCATATGAGGAGACTGTATCATGTGCTGTCTCACCAGGATTTGGGGGAATATCCCAATGCGGTAGTAGTAGCTGTAGACCTGGAAAAGGCTTTTGCTTCTTTGAGATGGGACTTTCTACAAGCGACGATGGGGAAGATGGGATTGGGGGATGATTGCTGGAAGCGGGTCCGGCTATTATATGCGGGTCTCAGAGCTAGAGTCTGCACGGGCAGCACAGTATCGTCCCAATACCCCATATATAGAGGAACCCGGCAGGGGTGTCCATCTATCACATCTGCTCTTTGCCCTGGCCATTGAGCCATTGGAGGAATGATTCAGGCAAGAGGTTGGGGATCTTGGAGTGGTACTCGAGGGGACGGCACACATAGTCTCGCTCTACGCAGACGATATCTTGGTTTATCTCCAAGATGGACCCCGTGGGGTCCAGGAGGTGTCGTGCATATTGGAAGAGATCGCAGAGTTGTCGGGAATGCGCGTAAAGAAAAAACACGTGTGTATTCCCCCTAAGACCTGAACTTGACAGGCCACTGAAACTCCCGACAGGCCTGGAACGGGCCCGAGCACTTTCAGGTACCTGGGAATCCAAGTGTACCATCGACAGAGATCTATTGGAAGGGAACCTGGGTGGGGCCTTGGGGGCGAATGTGTCTTTCTGGCGTTCACTTAAGTTGCCAGTTATGGCTTGAGCAGCATTGTCCAAGATCGTAGTGCTGATGAGAATGTTGTATTTCTTTGTTAATTTGCCGGTAGTGATTCCGAGGCCCTGGATGCTATGTTGAGGGAGTTGGTGTAAGATGGTGGACGGAATCGGGTTGCCCTGCAGTTTTTAAGAATGCCCTGGACGGAAGGGGGGCCGAGTGCTCTAGACCTTGAAGCATATTATCTGGCGGCACAGCTTCAATGGCTGGCCATATGACTAGATGGAAGAGGGTTAGAGATACTTGCGCTATAGGCTCACTCAGCCCGAGGAACACTGCTAGCAAGGATGCTCAACCTCCGCCTGAAGATTAAAAACATGAGTGTCTTACCCGCTGTGGCAATGGCATGTTGGGATAGATGCAGGAAAAGGGCACTGGCTATGCGGCTTTATGCACCGGACTTACAGGCTGGGAGGAGGCAGGTATTCGGACTGTTGGAGATTATTACGAAGATGGGGTGATGCTCCCTCTGGAGGATTTTTTTGAATATCATGATCTGCCACCAGGGCAGTTCTTGAACTATCATAAGATAAGGGGAGTGTTCGTAACCTTATGGGGGAATGACACGGACGAACCGGCCACGTATGCAGGTCTCCAAGCGATAGTGACATTGGGAGCTGCCGGACATCTGGTGAAGTGGCTCTATCTGGCAATAACAGATGTCGGGAGCTGCCGGACATCTGGTGAAGTGGCTCTATCTGGCAATAACAGATGTCTCGGCGACCTCTGACCCGAATTCGGGAACGATGGGAGGGCACTCTAGAAAGGCACCTGACTGAGAAGGAATGGCAGAGGGTCCTGGGCAGCCACAGGAAAGTTTCAAGGAATATGGTCTTCAAACTAATACAGTTTAAAATACTACATAGGACTTATCTTACACAGCACCAATTGAATATATTATATGGGAGAAATGACCAGTCGCATGCTAGATGTACCAAGCGGACTTTGATCATATGCTGTGGCTTTGTCCAAAACTCCAACAGTACTGGGCCACAGTAATAGAAACACTCAATACGGTCTTGGCCTGTAAGATGGAATGCTCCCCGGAGGCATGCCTACTAGGACTGTTCCCGAGGCCCAAATCCAAACGGGTGGGACACAGGTTTGCGGATTTAGCCTTGCTCCTGGCCAAACGGAGATTAGCTCTCAGATGGAGGGCGGTAAGGAGTCCGCTTATAGCAGACTGGGAAAGTGATGTTTTCTGCTGGGTCAGGGCAGAGGAAAGGGCCTTGTTACGAGAGGATAAGTTCACGAAGAAGCAGAAACCGCTAGCTGAACCATGGGCAGATATATTGAGGGCATGGGATATACGTAAATTGACGGACGGGGAATCACCGACAGACGCCTCAAGACCAGGATAGGGACCGGAGTCACATATGGGTCCAAAACGAGAATGCCTATTGCCAGGCCTAGACAGAATGAGGGGACAATGGTATATGTCACGGGAGGACACGACACAAAGATGTTGGGATACAGTGGAGGATTTCTTATGACTTTCTCCGGATTGGATACACTAGGGGTTTGGGTATCCTTACCCGCGCATTCACCATTTTCCCTCCCCTACTTGGAGCCCCCCCCCACCCCCCCGAGACAAGACACCTCATAAGTGTTATGATTCACCATTAAAGTGATATATTAGGCAGACGAAGGACCCCCGGTAACTGCAGTAGTTTTAGATGTTTCAGTTTGGCATCTGATGTTACACAGATTCCTAAGTAAGTCCTATTAGGTGTATACGATAAGCAGTGGAAGACACATATAGGGCATGCACATGAGAGGCAATCAATACACAAGGTGAACAAGACTACTCCCCATAGTTTACTTGGATACAGCAGGAGCATCGCAGTAACATTTGACGGTGGAATGGGCCAGAATAGTCCAAGGGTATTTACTAAAGTGGGGATGGTACACAAGGTTTGATTAATATGTATGTTAATACTGATATATGTATTGTACCACGTTATTAGATGTTTTGCTAATGAAATGATGTAACTGCTGTACCAAAACGAGCTGTATAGACGGTACTGACGATAAGATTACAAATGCCAATAAAAAGGATTAATAAAAAAAAAAAAAGGTCGCAACATGGATGAGAGTCTACTGCCTCAAACTCAACACAGACAAAACAGATGTCCTGATCTCCAGCAGACAAACCACCCTTTTGAACGACTCATAGTGGGCAGCAGAACTCGGACCTACCCCCAAACCGAAAGACCACGCCCACAACCTCAGCATCATACTTGACAACAAACTCTTCATGAAACATCAGGTCAACGCTGTCTACTCAGCCTGCTTCCACACGATCAGCATGCTCTGAAAAATCTTTAGATGGCGCTCTATCAGCAACAGGAAAACGGTGACCCAGGACCTCATCATTAGCCAGCTCAACTACGGCAACGCACTCTATGCTGGCACCACCACCGAACTCATGCAAAGACTCCAGACAATTCAGAACCCAGCAGCTAGGCTGATCTTCAACCTGCCCAAGAGGACACACATCACCCAGCACCTGGAAGACCTCCACTGGCACACCGTTCAGAAGAGATTCCAGTACAAGCTCCTGACCCACACCTACAAAGCCCTTCACGACCAAGGACTACATGAACCACCACATGACCTTCCACCAACTTCGACAAACCTTGCCCTCGCTCAAACTCTACGGATCCACCGCAGTCGTACCGGAGGACAGCCATTCTTCCACTTCGCTGCCAAAGCCTGGAACACCCTCACTTTCCCTATCCACCTCTGCACCCTCGCTGAACCACTTCAACTCAAAAACTGGCTCTTCGACTGAGACCTGTAACACATCGCCTGGATACCACCCGTGGTGATAAGCAGTGCTATACAAATTCTATCTGATTGACTGATTTTAGATGAGCACCCCATCCTGTAAGGGATGCATCTGTTGTAAGAATAATCTGGGGTCAGGGTCGAGAAATGGCCGCCCTTTTGACAGTTTTTGTGTGTTCCACCACTGCAAAGAGCGATAAACGTGGCTGTCTACCAACACTAAATCATGTAAATGATGCTGTGACGGAGACCAATGGTGTGCCAGACATTCTTGCAGTGGGCGCATATGAAGTAGAGCATGTGGTACTATTGCGATGCAAGATGCCATCATGCCCAATAGACGCATAACTGTTTTGATTGTTATTTGTTGATTGGGCTGAAACTTATGACCGTATTTAAATATTTTGTATCCTGGTTGGATTTGAGTATACTAAACCCAGGCGTATATTGTGTATAGCTCCCAAACATGGTTGAATTGTAATGGTTGAAGGTGTGATTTTTGTATGCTGACTCCTAATCCTAGCTGATGGAGAGTAACCGGAGTGTGTTGATGACACATGGGAAGCAAAGTTCCCTCTAATTATTTTTCTCTGTGTGTGGTAACAGCATGTTTGTTTCTACACATTTCCTGACTGTGTGCGCAAATTAGAGTTGCGATGAGCCACTGTGGAGTGATCATATGCAGTGTGTACTATGCATGATGGAAGTTGCACCAGCACAAGGCCACACAAAAGGCAAAATAACACTATCCACTGTCAAATAACAATAGTAACACCATTTAATTGCAATTATGATAAAGACTGCTGCAGAAGTGTTCCAGTGATTAATAACTGGGAGGATGTCTCATTGAGTTAAATGGTTGCCACTGACATTAATGATGATCAGCAGTGCTCGAGCCTAGGTAGGCTGATTTAGGGTCAGATTAGAACTCAGCAGAAGTGTTACACCGTCACAAACGTGAAGGATAGCCCGTCTGTCGTATTACAAATCCATCTTAACCTATGGTACTTGAATATGGTGGACAGGATATGCGCCACATTTGTGATGGAGTAACCTGTCCACCAAACTCTAAATCAGGGCCCTAATCTTTTATGTACAGCACTAATAAATGGTAGAAATTTGGTATCTAGCATTATATCAAAAACAAATTATCATTGTAAAGCTACACTCAAATGAAATAGCATGCCATGTGAAAGGGTAAGTTCTGGAAGAGAAGTCGACTTATTACCATGTAAACTTGATCCTACTACTGTATTAAACTGACCCTACTGATCAACTTATAGAGGGAACTTCATGGCGTATGCACCAGGTCACTGTATTTGTTTTGTTTTCCTTTTCAAAATCAGAAGAGAGACTCCCTGCACATTGGCACAACAACTCCTACAAATATAATGTCCAAAGACACCACAAACAGTTACAACATTGGTCTGCGAATGAGGCTAAGGCAGTGGTAGAAAAATTAATAAGGCCTGTAGATGCTAATATGAGATTCATGCATGTCGATGTATGCACGGAGTACATTTTAGGTCTAGCCCAGTGCCGGCATTAACTGCCTCGCAAGCCTCATGTAAACAAAGTCATAAATAAAAGTACACAGTTATCAAATCGTGGCAATTATTCTGAATGTGTACAAACTCCGTTCTCAATATAGGTCTCCCTCATGGCAGGACACTTTCTCCTCTCTTATTCAATAACTACATGCACCCTCAGGCCCAATTGTTGACGAAAGGGGATGTGAAATGTATGTACACAGAGAACACAATTGATCTTTGGGGTTGTGAAGGACCATACTAATACTTCTTTCCTAGCGCAGTGTCTTCTGGTACACTCATGGATGTCACGGAACCACTTGAAATTAAATCCAGAGAAGACCGAGCTGCCAATTCTTCCTGAGGGCACAGTTGCCGTGGATTCTCTGACCTGGCCTTCAATAATGGACCCCTGCCCTCCTTCTGCACAAAAAATCTATTATTTGAGAACCTATTCTGATGCTAACTTATATTTGGCCCTCATACTTTCAAGATTTCACGCGTCTGCTTTTTCCATTGAAAACTACATGAAATATTCTGCCAGTCACACAGATTTCATGCTCCTCTGATCAATGCATATATTCAGTCTCGGCTCGATTACGGCAACGCAACTCTCATCAGACTATGACAAAACCACAATGCGGCTGCCTGTTTGATTGGCAAGGTTCCAAAATGTTTCCCCTTTTTTAAAACAATTACATAGGCTTATGGTCCATTAACCCGTTCCCTGCTCATGACGGAATCACTCCGTCATGAGCCACGGGCGCCGTGTGCTCATGACGGAGTGGTTCCATCATGCTGCGGCCGTTGGCAGCCGCTCCGCCCACGCGGCACTGATTCCCCGCCTGTGCGGGCGATCAATGCAAGTGGGCGGAGTCATGACGGAACCACGCCGTCATGAGCACAGCTCGCCCGTGACTCATGACGGCGTGGTTCCGTCATGAGCATGGCGGCGCCGCGCTCACCCCGCACACCCCGAGCGCCGCGGCGGAATTCGTGCCGCGGCGAAGGGGTTAAAGAATTTTTATTAAGTTCAAAGTGCATAGAGCTATTTTTCAACACTTCCCACATTTTATCGCATGTAAATTCTGCAGGGACAGGCACCCCCTGAATTGAAGGCCGAATGATACGTTTCTTCTCACGAACCCTAGAACTGCCACCTTTGGCAACAGTGCCTTCTCAACTGCTGACAGTAGGACTAATACTACTCTACCATAATCCATTAATTGCAAATCTTCGCTAATTATGCTTGAAAACTTACTTACTCTTAAATGAGCTCTGCCACTGTGGTTAGGTTATTATAGGACCAATAAACGTCAGTGTACTGGTGCTGTATAAGTAACCTGTACATAGCATACTTTGACTTTGAGTCCTACCTCTTCATCAGTTGATCTGTCCGGCTCTCATTCATGTTTTTCTTTATAGTCAATTTGATTGATTTTGTAAAGAGATGGTGATAAAAACAAATACAAACAGTACAGCATGATACACAGCACCACAACATGTGACATTTGGCGAGTAAAACAATCTTGTGCCATTGAACAATGTTGTTTCTCCATCTTCATCCGGGACATATAGAATGAGACTTGGGAAGACAAGGAATTTGATTAGTCTAGCAATCCCAACCATTTACCCCAACCCCTTGCCTCATATAGTGGTAGCTCTAGTGCGGCGCACCAGCCCACTCCTTTGCGCCATTTAGCTATAGTGGGTGGGTGGGATTCCTCCATGCCATTGTGATATCTCACTTGGCCACTACGAGGGCAGTCCCTAGAAACATTTTATCTGCTCTTGAGCCATCTAACCCGTTTGTGACACCCAGTAAAACATTTAGGGGGCTGTGCGGGACCTCCCACCCCATCACCCCTGTGAGTTCCGTCTCCAGGGCAGCCCAGTAAGAGGCTATATGTGGACAGGACCATACCATGTGGAAGAAATCAGCGGATTCAGCATCACATCTTGTGCATGTTGAGTGTGGAATTAGGCCTGCTCTGTGTAGGCGGGCAGGGGTAATATAGGAGGTGTGCAGGTAGCAAAGCTGGACCAGGCTAAGTCTAGCTGAGACAGCGATGGTCTTATCAGAGCGTCCCTCCAATCCTCTTCCTCCCCCAGAGGGCCCAACCAACCATGTCTCCCATTTAGCTCTTAATGGGTCAAGGGAAGTCGGACCATTGTTAGTTAGGGAGCGGTATATACCCGAGACTCCTCCCCTCCTGAGGTTACCCATCGTGAACTGAGCTTCAAGGGAGCTGTGTTCGGGCAGTGTTGTGCCAGGCTCTATGTGCGTATTTAGGGCATGGCGGAGCTGTAAGTATCTGTAAAACTGGGATGGGTGAAGTGAATGTCTGGTTTGCAAGATCTGCAAAGGAGCGGATATGGTCACCAACCCACACGTCTCCAAGCTGCGAGATTTCAATGAGGTCCCAGCTCCTAAAGCCTTCCAGGCCCCCCACCTCCCGCAACCATGTGCCCCGTCATAGGGGTGTCTGTTGAGTCAGTCTGTCCTTCCATTGGGTGTGTCGTAGGGAGGCGCGCCAGGCTAGAAGGACTGCTCGGGTCACCGTGGGGAGGTCCTAGGGAATGGGAGATCCATACATCATAGCCTGAACCTTGGAGAGGCCTAAGTTCGGTCCTGTAAACAAGGTCGGACCACTCCCAGTTGAACCAATCGTGTACTACCAGGAGGCGGTTTGCAAGATAATATAAGTACAGATTCGTTAGACCCATGCTTCCGTCAAAGGGTGGGATATGGCAGTACGGGAGCGCCATACGCGGCCGTAGGCCATTCCAGAAAAACCTTATAATTAGAATGTCTATTCCTCTGAACCAGGGTTGGGGAATATGGAATGGAGTGTTCTGAATGACAGAGGAATCGGGGGAGGATCATCATTTTGAATAGTGCTATTGTCCCTAGCAGGCCGAGTGGTAGTTTTTGCCATTTCTGCAGGTCTAGCTTGGTTTTGGCGACTAGAGGAGTCACGTTAAGTGCCCAGGCTAGGTCGGGAAGTAGGACGACCCATATACCTACATATTTGAAGGATTGCCGTCTGATGGGGATAGTGGATTCCCAATTAAAACATTACCTTGAGAGATGCAAGGGAACCAAAGTAGACTTGGCCAAATTCAGGCACAGACCCGAGACCTGCTCAAAGGACCGTAATATATGCAGGCATCTAGGACAGGATAGAGCCGGGTCTGCGAGAAAGAGCAGGACATCTGCAAACAAAGCAATTTTGTCCTCATGTGATCCCGCCCAATTCCATCCTTGACCCGTCCGTCCGAGCGGATGAGATTGGCCTAAGGCTCCATTGCTAAGCCGAAGAGGAGGGGCGAGAGGGGGTAAGCCTGTCTCGTGCCTCTTCTATTGGAAAGGTGCTCAAGAGCACTCCGTTGACAAGTACCCTTGCAGTTGGCTTGGAGTATAGGATGTGAACCATACAGCAGAATTTAGGGCCCATACCCATAGCCAGCAGGACATCCTCTAGGTAGCCCCAGTCAATCGAGTCAAATGCTTTCTCGACTAGGAGGAGTGCCAAGTATGGGGTCAGCGACTGTCGGTTTGCCAAGGCCAGATGCAGATGCCTCAGGCAATGTCTGGTACTCTGTGCCCGTATGAAGCCGCACTGGTCGGGGTGGACCAACTTGCTAAGGTGTGTCCTAAGGCGCTGCGCTGGAACTGTGGCGTGTATTTTGACTTCAGTATTAAGCAAGGAAAGGGGGGTGATAGTCAGCAAAGGCATGTGAAGGCGGTAGCTATTGTGGCCGTATCAGTCTCTGGAGGGAAAAAGCCTGTTTCTATGGCCTCCTCGTAGAGGGCTGTAAGGTAAGGCACAAGTATGTCATGATAAGCGGAATACTACTCTTGCGGGTAGCCGTCTGGGCCAGGAGTGTTACCGGCCGCGATGAGTGAAAGGGCATCTTGTGTTTCTTCACTTGTGATCTAACTTTCCATTCCATCTGACTCTGGTACCGTAAGTTTGGGAAGATGAAGGTCTTCTAGAGCAATCAGCTCTGTAAGTGAGAGCTCTGGTTTCTGCGCCGAGTACACGCCTGAGTAATAGTCTGCAAAAGTTTGCGCCATTTCTTTGGGAGAGCGATTAGAATCATAATTTCCCATTATCTAAATAATGACTAAAAAGGGTCTCTACACCTGTAGTATGGACATATGCCTGCTAGGAAATATTGGTAATCCTCAATTAAAATCATATGGAATGGTTATTTTCTTAATTTTTTAATTTACAGTTCAATCCTATGGCTGCCAATTTGGGCGATGTATCTTGTCTTCTGTTTATTTTTGTAGCACATGCAATTGCATTTGTGTTAGATATAAATATATATATGTATATGTATTGGAAGGAATCCTGTCCACCTCTCGCTCAGGCGGAACTCCAGGCACGGACCTCAACACTCCAGCAAAAATCACAAAGTCCCACACAGCATTGGTGGATGAATCAGTGCAATTTTATTCAGTTGGTTAAACCACAAAGTGTACAGGCATAATGCCTGCCATAACGCGTTTCGCTCCTCAATGGGAGCTTGATCACATGATGCGTCCCCTCCAAAGGAATTCATTAATAAGTGAAAATGTGCACTATCGCCTGTAAACACAAGCACACCCGACTTAAGTGCAGAGAAGACAGACTACGGCACATATCTAAACAATGTGAAATGCAAACAGATATGTCCAGAGATGGATGTAAAAACATGATAGTGGAGAATTTTGTAAACTGTTTTGGGTCAAAAATGAACCGTAGTTTAAAAAACAGTTATAGTGTTTTATATATTAAAAACACAACTAAAAAAATCCACAGAAAAAAAAAATTGATGGTAAATTTACAATCGTGATATATCGGGCAAGTGCCCCATGAAATATCTCTCTGACAATTGTATCGTGCATATCAGTTACGTATATAGAGTAGATAGTGCAACATTAGACAAAAAGTCAATATTTTAAACAGATTGGAAAAAATAATCAAATGCCATCAGAAATAGATAATCAGCTACTAATAGCACATGGATCATAATAGCAGCATATATAGACAAATTATATCAGAGGTTCTTGGATGAGATGTCATTCAATAATACAATGCAAGTGCAAATAAATGACTCAACAGAACAAACTGTATACGCCTAGCTCTAAAAAATGAAATCCAAACTGATTAAAATTCAGTAATTTCCCAAAAAAGGGGTGGGGGTTCGAGAGAAAGATAGAGGTCTAGATAGACAAGTAGAATACACAGAGGTTAAGCAGAGCAAAGGTTCACTCTACTGAGGGCTCCTTGTGCCATTGCCCGCTCTCCCCAGTCTTAAAACGCAGGCCTGGACCCAGAAGTGGCGGCACTTTGCTGGCCACATGCGCCACACCTCGTGTTGACATTCGGTGCCAGCTTGAGTGATGCCCTCTCAGCAGTGGGTGCCAGGACAACAGTGCCAGGTTATGGCACTTAGACACCGCAGCGCACCCCTGCCCCGCACTTGTGTGTGCAGTGTGTGTGTGTGTCTCTCACCGCGGGGTGGTGTTTGCTGTTGGGAGCTGAGTGTGTAGTGGGGAATATCTGGCCTAATCCTGGCGAACCAGCCCGGTGACCACACCCACACCGTACCATACCACAGCACACCGCCACTTGGTGGCGTCCGTCAGATACCGCACAACACTGAACTATGCGGTGCCCTACCGCATCACATCACTCCATGGCGCCTGTCAGATACCGCACCACACTGAACTATGCGGTGCCCTACCACATCACTCAGCGCCGCCTGTCAAATACCGCACCACACCACTCAGTGCCCCCTGTCAGATACCGCACCACACTGAACTATGCACTGCTGCACCACATCACACCCCCACTCAGTGCCGCACCACACTGAACTATGTGGTGCCATGCCACATCACACCACCACTCAGTGCTGCACCACACTGAACTATGCGGTGCCCTACCACATCACACCACCACTCAGTGCCGCCCGTCGGACACACCCCCACACTGAACTATGCGGTGCCGTACCACATCACACCACCACTCAGTGCCGCACCACACTGAACTATGCGGTGCAATGAGCTGGATGTATTGGAATGTGAAAGTAGGTGTACTTTAAGTCTAGTGCTGACATAAAGTCGCCTTGATGAAGCAGTGTGATCACGTCCTGAAAAGTGAACATATGAAAGTGATCTGAGAGAATGTAATGATTCAATGGCCTGAGATCGAAGATTGGTCTTAGCCATGTGTACTTTTTGGGGGATTATAAAGTATAAGGAGTAAACTCCTAATCCTTGTTGTTGAAGAGGGACAGGCTCTATGGCTCCATTTAGTAATAGAGCCTGTACTTCCTGTTTGAGCAGAGTCTGATGTTCAATGGGGAGCTTGTGTCTGCAAGGCAGAATGTTTGAAGGAGTGTTTATGAGCTCTAGACAATAACCATGTCGGATAATGTCCCACGCCCACTGATCTGATGTTATATTTTTCCAAGTGAGGTTTGAGGTTGCTGCCGGTACAAGGAGGTAGAAGCATCAGATGGTGTTGTTTTTGAACTGTGTTGGAAGGAGGGACAGCGAAAGGAACCATGTGAAGCAGGGGTTTGAGGCACCCCCATAGATTTAGCTAATTTAATGCCCTTTTTAGGTCTCGGGACCATCCGGTCGGCAGACCGGAAGTCCGGAAATTTAATGTCTTTGAGAAGAGGGGCTTGCACCCGCCCCTCTTCTCTCCTGTTCTCCATTGGCTGGCCTCTTAAATGCTGGCCAGCCACTGGAGAAGAGGTCAGTCACTCCGTTGAAGCCCCGTCTTTTTCGGATCGGGGGCGTGTTTTTTGCGAGAAGTCTCAGGGAGGAGACAACAGCAAAACACGCCCCCAAATCCGAAAATGAGGCTCCCTTTCTCCGAGGCATTTTTGCTGTGCCTCGGAGAAAGGCGGTGGTGTCTTCCGGTGCCCTCGGCTTGTAGGCATCAGCTGGGCCTCAGGAACCTCTGCTGGGACGAGGAGCAGTTTCTCCTCTGCAGCTCAACGAAGGCAAACATCGATCTACTGTAATCAGAGCCTGGGCTCTCTGCCCTCTCTCCTCCACCCCATCCAGACACGCTCGCTTGTCTTGTTTTGAACGAATTCGGATGACTGAACATTCAAGTCAGACACTCCTGCCAGGCGCTTAGAAAAGGTTACGAGTGCGAGTGTGCGCTGTGCACGCTGCGTTAACTCTCTTCCAGCTGTGAGCAGAGGTGATCGTTTGTGAGCTGAAGGGTTAAAGAGCAGGGGGGGCTGAGTGTTCAGAGACTGCAGAGGTGGAAGGGTAGTGTGGGAGCACACAAGCAGGCAGTGCTTAATTTGTACAATTGGTGTCCGGGCCCTCTTCAGGAGCCCACTTCCGCTTGCACCGCCCATTGCCGTTGCCAGTGCTGCCAATAACAGGAACAACACAACTACTAACTATCACACACATGCGAGTTTGACAATTCTGACTATTCCAGACCCCCAAAGCTATACGAATGGCTTTGGCGCAGGCATTAGCTGTGAGCAGAGGGGATCGTTTGTGAGCTGAAGGGTTAAAGAGCAGGGGGGGCTGAGTGTTCAGAGACTGCAGAGGTGGAAGGGTAGTGTGGGAGCACACAAGCAGGCAGTGCTTAATTTGTACAATTGGTGTCCGGGCCCTCTTCAGGAGCCCACTTCCGCTTGCACCGCCCATTGCCGTTGCCAGTGCTGCCAATAACAGGAACAACACAACTACTAACTATCACACACATGCGAGTTTGACAATTCTGACTATTCCAGACCCCCAAAGCTATACGAATGGCTTTGGCGCAGGCATTAGTCTTTTTTTTAAAGTGCATTGAATTAATAAACCACTGTTGTTACGCTCCTCTCTAAATGAGACAAAGAGCACCACCAAGCAGCAGGATGTCATAAGTGCCGAGCACCGGAAACCACCGGCTTAAATTAAGCACTGCGGGGAAGGAGCAGAGATCTGGAAATAAAGTTAAAGGCAAGGTCAGTTTTAAAAATGGACCAAATTGCAAACCTACAATAAATGTATGAGCCTGCCTCGGTCTCACTTGCAGGTTTCACCAAAATTATATTCAAAATTTGATCAACCGGACCCCACCAAATATTTTATGAACTTGGCTCCCGTGTGCACAGTTCAACCCTTAGCCGTAGCACAGAGTGCAGTCTTTCTGTAACCAGGCGGGCGTGCCCAGGGCTGAGTCACTGGCAGCCAGGTGGGTGTTTAAAAACATGGGATCTGAGGATGCCAAAGTCGAATCCAGGAAAGATGATGGAAGTCTCCACAATGTGCAGAGCTGCCGGGGGGAGGGGCGAAATGCAGCACCCGGCTCCACTTCAGGATAACGTTGTCGTCAGTGAGGTTCTCAGAACAACCCAATCTTTTCCCTCAATTATCCATCCCTTGACCCCCTTCTCACGAGAGGAGTCTCTGAAGGATTTGGTTTGTTCTGGTGTTTTTTTTTCATTTTTGTGTCTTTCTGTCCAAGAAATGCGACATGACTTCTTTGTGCGACAACACGGGAGCGAGGAAAGGAGCCGACGGCGCTGAAAGGCTCTCGGACCGGCCTCTGTGAGCGCCCTGGTGGGAAGTCGTCGGACTTTTAGCAGAAAGGCCGTCTGTGCACACTGCACCCCCTCTCGCCGCCACTCCCCTCCCCTCCCCTCCGCCACTCCCCTCCCCTCCCCCTTTAGGGGCCTGCTGTCTCTGGGGTGCGCGTGCGCCCCCGTACTGTGCTCTTTCATCAAGTCACCCTAGGAACTTTACGTTGCCTTGTACCTTTCGGACAATAATGCACTCTCTCCCTTAACAACCCAGTGTAGTCTGGGAGTTGTGGTTCTGCCTCTCAATTGAATCTATTAGAATTAATTTCTATGTTTTTTGAGGAAATGGAACGTGGTGTCCCAGGTGACAACGGAGTCTTGTTGTAAACTTTCTCTGGCGGAACCTATCCATGGGCCAAGTGTGCTAAATTCATCTTTTAGCCGCTCACAGTTTGTAGTAACTACAGTTCTGCATTCTGGGGCTAGTAGTAGGCTTTCACTAGTAAAGCAAAGTTGAAGCTACAAGCTCCAGAACAGGGCCGGCTTTAGGGCGGTGCGACCGGTGCCACCGCACCGGGTGCTGGCTTCCTGGGGGCGCCGTGTTTGAAAGTTTATTATGCTTTTGAGCACCTGTTGCAGCGTTTCTTTCCCCCGGCAATTACCAGGCCCCACATAAATGTGGTAAACCTGAAGATTGCTGATGTTGATACATTTGAGGGATTCTGCATGTGTTCTTTCTGCGTGCTCGTTGCTGCTCCTGCTGTAAATATTTTGTCTGCAAACTACAACCTGACGCGACGCACAGCGCTCGCAGCTATAAATGTAAAGTCTTGCATTTGGTTGTTTCACAAATTTGCTTCCAGAGCCTACTGTTTTAGAATCGTCAACTCTCACTTATCTGCAGGTACTTTTTTGTTTAAGAAAACCCATTCCAAGACAGCAGACAATGTATCATCATGATTGTGCACACATGGACTGATGTATGTCATTACCATGCATGCCTTTAGTACACATTACCTCTACAATAAAAATGGTAAGTTTGTATCAGGCAACTCAAAAAACCAATATATATATCAGTTGCTCGCTTTTGCTTCGTTGCTTCTTTTCGCCAACAAACGAGTGGACCCAAATATGTGCAATTTTGATTTATTTACCGCTCAAAACAGCCACGCCATTACGCGTTTCAGCAGCTGCCTGGCTTGATCACATGACATATAGACACACACACACAACAAAACCTTTTCTCTTGCGCAGAAAAAAGCCATTGAGACCCATTCCATGGAGTTCACGTGCTTTATTAAAACAGATACAGTTCATAAGTCGCGTGCAAATATTCTCTGTCAACGCGTTTCAACTCGGTTCTTGAGCCTCGTTCACGGGGAAATAATCACTTGCTTTTTTGAAATGACCATGATTTAACAGCAGGAAGCTCTGTGTCTGCTACATTGATGCCGCCTTATTTGAGTATAGGCCCCTTTCACGGAGCAACTTTGGGAGGTGATTTTTTTGTCAAAAGAGGCCCTACTCACTCTTATTATGCTTTGGAAAAAGAGGGGATTTCCCAATATTATTACCAAAGAACACGAGGCAAGGATGTGAGCTGGAATACCCTTCAAACTCACGGATTCCAAATGAAGTAAGATACGATATGGACTATCATGTGGTGCATGCCTGCAAATCTGGTGAATTGTGGTTTTATTCAATGACTTTGCGCACTGAATTGGCTTTTAAAAATGACACTGCAGTGTGTGCAATAAGTCAAAATGCTGCATGAAAACACCAAGTGCCGATTTGTATTCACTGTGCATGCTAAAAGTAAATGACCTGCAGGCTCCGTGAATTGTGTAATCAAGGGGTCTATAAAAAACACATGGTCATTTCAAACAAGCATTTACAATGCAACGGTCTCGGCATTGTTAAAGTTAGAGCTATTGGCATTGCTCATGACAATGCCGTTTCTTTAAATGTTTTGAAAACAAAAACATAAATAAAAATAATGTCATGAGCAATGCCAATAGCTCTAACTTTACCAATGCCGAGACCATTGCATTGTAAATGCTTGTTTCTCTAATGCTTGGTCCACTTGGGGACCAAAGAGATGCTTCTTATCTAAAGGTACATTGAGTATTATTTGTTGTACCTCTGGCTTAAAAGCAGAAATACTGAGACAAGCCTGTCTCCTTATCAGTACACTGGCATTGACGCCCCTTGCTGCTGTGTCTACTGAATCTAGGGCAAACCTGATAGAGTTGTTAGAAATTAACTTGCCGTCATTGACAATCTTGTGTCCCCTTTTTTATATTCCTCAGGCAGATGTTAGAGAAGTTCCTCCATTTCATGCCAATGTGCTCTATCGTACCGTGCCAACAAAGCTTGTGTGTTGGCAATCCGCCAGTGATTGGAGGACTGTGCTGCTACCAGTTCCCCGAAGCGTCAATGAGTTTAGACTCTGTCAGATAGAGGGGCATCTGCTGTTTGTGAATTAGCAGTTTTACAGACATTAGAAAACACTAATGAGTCTGGGGGAAGATGACCTCTAATCTAAACAGAGTCTGATGGAGCGGGCTTCTTTTTTTGTCCACTCTGAGCGTTATGATACGTGCTCTGACTGGGTCTCTGAAGATATCAGAGACTAAACATGACTTTTACCATAGGGAGATATTGTCATGATCTACGAGTACTAGCTAAAGTTTAAAAAAGGAAATCATCCTCTACAGGGTCTTTATGTAATGGAACCTGGCAGCATGTTGCTACTCTAGCAATGAAGTCCTAATATGAGGAAGTATCATCAGGGGGTGAAGGTTTGGCTAGATAAGAGATCCGGTTCAATGTCACCGGGAGGGGGGGGGGGGGGGGTGTCAATGTCATAATTATTCCAGGGATCTGTCTGTGGATGAGTGTCACCTCCTCCCCCATAACCATCAGTGGAAGACTGTGAAGACCCTTGTGGTGTAATGTCTCCTGGTTCACCATGAGAATGAGGTGGTGATGGTAGAATAGAGGGTGGAAGAGGTGGTTGAGTTGGTGGCGAAGAAGGAAGAGGAGGACGCAGAGAACTGGTTGCAATGTCCTTTTTCTTCTTTTTAACTGGCACGGGGACATCTATGGCCGCTTCATAAAAGTGTTTTGGGCACAGGTTAGGCTAAAATATGGCCAGTTTGAAGCTGCATAAGCAGTTTTTTCCTGTTTCGGATCGAGCCGTTCCTGCAGAAGTTGAAGAATTGGTTCAGGTGGCAACCTTGGTGCTGAAGGTTACGATGCTGTAACCGATTTCATTTTTGAAACCAAAATGGTCGGAGACAAAGTAGCACGTGGGATGCTTGGGAATTGAAGAGGTAGTTCGGCTAGGTGCCGAGTCTTGTCAGATTGGTGCTGATGTGGGCTGCTTCGGCTCAGCTTACAGTGCCGAACCCAAGGGTGGGGCATCTGAAGCAGACAGTTGGTGTCTACCATGACCTGATGGCATTGGTGGCCCAGGAGCCAAATGATCGTTGGAGACAGATTGTTTTTTGGTCAATGGAACAGGGGCATGTGTACTCACAATGCGCTATCCAGAAGGAAACTCTTGGATCTGCAATACGGCTTCAGAATCTGAGTCGGAACCAGATCCTGAGTCATGAACGGAGAAGGCTTTTTCGTCCTCTACCGAAGCCTCTGGAAAATCTTCCTGTTTTTGTTCGACATCTTGTTGTTCCGAGATGTCCTGAGTTTCCTCTAACCGCTACATTTCTCGACGTGGCACCAGACTGTCCCGCAAAGTCTTTTTAAATCGAAAGGATCACAAGCTTCACAGTCTGCCTCTTGATGGTGTGGAGACAGACATAAGTTGCAAACCTGATGGAGGTCGGATCTTTGGTACTTTGCATGGCACCTGGGACAAAAGCAAAATGGAGTCCATTCCATTAGCAGCACATTCTTAGTGGAAGCCGGATAGGAACGTCAGACATGCCAACCCTCCCGATTCAGGCGGGAGACTACCGATTTCAAGGCTAGTCTCCCACCTTCCGATTCCTGCAAGCAAAAACCCGATTCCTCGGGGGTTTCAGCTGACAGGGCTTGGTATTGTGTAACGTGCTAATTCTTTCAGCAATAGTTAGAGTGGCAATGCAGGGTTTCTAGAAGGGGTGAAAAACCAACAAAGCCCCATTAACAAACAAATGGTCTTTTAAAGACCTGTGAAGTACTCGGGGCGGCTGTGTGTGTGCCCAGGAAGCTGTTTCACTGGGCTGTCACACACGAGAGGGGGGCGTGGTGTAAGCACTGCCAGCAACCTGCCAGGCCAGTGCACAACACTTGCATCACCCTGTCTCTGCCTGCCATTGCGCTCCATACTTCTGAAAGGTAAGAAAAAAAATGCATTTGCGTTTCAAATGTCCAGTCCTGCAGCAGCACACTTCCAAAGCCCATACATGACAGTAACCCGATTCAAGGCCCCATTCTCCCGATTTATTTATTTTATCTCCTACTTTGTTCTTCTGAAATGTTGGCATGTATGGGAAAGTAGGCCAAAGGGGGTGAGGCCAGGAGGGCGCAAGTGACGCACGTCGGACCGACGAGTGAAAGCTTTCTATTTTTCAGTCCGTGAATATGGAAAACACGACCGAAAACAACACTGACTAAGGTGGAACTGGATAGCGAGTTGCAGTGAGCCCGAGAGGGTCACAAACTGAAGCACCACAAACCACGTCCGAACCTGATAGCAGAAAGTAAACAATCTAACAATGGAGTCTATGCCCAGGCACATTATTACTAAGAGGAGTCACTTCACTTGTCTTGTGGCTCGAAAGACTCTTTGAAGAAAAACAACTTGTACATACCCAGACCCAACACTAGATGGCGGAAGTATGCAAAGCATGTGTATCTACAGCCACGCCTGCCTCGAACATTTGCTTTCCAATTATAATGTCGCCTCTACAGATTGGGCAGGCCTGAAACCATGGAGAAGCAGCTGTCATTGATCTATTTTGAGTGTGTTTACTTTTCACCACTGAGAAGGATTCTAATCACTATAAGGATGAATACATTAGATTTACACTTGTCCTTCCGAGGAGGATGACAAGCCAGAGAAACAAGGACTATAAAAACACATTAAGACACAATAACGAATAGAAATTCATCTTAAGCCTTCATCTCTAAAAGATATTCTAGACGTTTATAGACGAAAAAACACCATGGCGAGATAAAGCTCATCCTTAAGTGTTCATTTCTAAGCATTTCAAATGTCTGTATCCTCTGAAACAATCAGTCATTATTGGCTGGGGTACAACAACCTCTAGTGCTTCAGCAGATTTATTACGCTATTACTTACGAACATGCTTCTCAAGTGCTAAGTATGAGCAAGCGTTACGGCAGGGAGTACCAACTGCACATGCACAAAATACTGTACCTCTACTTACACATCCGATATCTGCACTCCTGACAACTCAAACTCTCAACAACCTGTATAAGATCTAAACGAGAAGCCACCTTTACACAAATTCAAATGAAAATGATGTCATTTGAGTGATATTAGACTGACGAGCATGGTTGGTTTTACTTGACCACTGCGTGTTCCTCAAGGCGGTGTAGTGCTTTGATAGACATGCACCGTTTTTATAGCACATTAAACTAACATGCTTCATAGCTTCCTTGATAACTAACGTAGCTTGAGTTACAGTAGTCGGACGGTAATACTATAGTTCTTTCAGACTGAGGCATAGCAATGCTTGTTTCATTTTTTTTTTTTTTTTTTTAAGAGTATAACTTCCTATTGAGTTGGTCCTAATTTCACGGCGCATTAACTCTCGCAAGTAGGGAATAGGCGCATTATATATCTAAAGTGCCCACTGCAGAGCTGCCCTTAACACATGCCCTAATCAAAAGAGCTTCAAGCAGGATCACCTGAACTGAGATTTACGTACTGAGAAGAACTATTTGAAATCTTCCCATCAAGTTTATTTAGAAATCCACTTTATTTTCCAACAGCTATTCATTTTACCCACAAAGGTAAAGTTTGAGAAATGTTGGCCCTGTACACTTATAATAGATGAGAAAGATGTTATTATTTTCCTCTAGAGCGATACCATTTTTGGAGTCCTGATCCATGCACAATGGCGTTACAGTGTAACTGATCTACAAGGGCCAAATTAGTTATGTTCTGCCTGAAGGTCACCTTAAGACAGATGTCCTTCTAAGCTCTTCCCAAATGGGTTGTCCAGCTGACACTATGAATTGCACATGTTCAGATTTGAATGAAAGTATCAATAATTTAATTACATTGATATTCAGATAATATTTTAGGAGTAATCGGATAATGTCTGAAGTCCTACCTGTAGCCGCTTAGCTTCTAATCTATTTACGCAACATTGGCAGAGATCACTATGTATGTTACAACCATCCAGTTTTGGAGGAAACATTCTAGCTTTGTCTAACAGAGATTAACTGATGTAGATAAAAAGAGAAGACTAGGGGCAAAATGCACCAAGGCTTAAGACCATGAGAGCGGCATGGATCACAATGTACCCCACTTAAGACCATTTTTTTAGAAACATCCAATAGCTAAGATCCCTGCCGGCAATCAACATAACTTTACAACCATACATCTGCATAAAGTGCTATTAAAGAAGCCAGAACAGTCCATTCAGAATTTCAAACACATTGAGTTTGTACCACAGTAATGAAAGGCCATGCAAAACTCTACCTCCGGACATGGTTAGATGCCTTAAGAAAATAAGTTACTTACCCGTAACTACGGTTATCCAGTACTGGTATCTTTCATAGATTTACATGCCTGATCATTCCCCGTTGTCGAGATGGGAGTCCCACAGTAACATAATCAAGCAGTCCCTGAGCCATGTTTCATATAGCCTATCTATCTCCTTTTGAAAAAAGGACTAAATGTTGAATGCACCCTCTAGGACCTTCCTAGCGGAGGCAGTTTCCCTCAGATTTTCCCAGCACAAGTGAGAAGTGAATGTCTTAATGGATAATGTGGAAACAGCCTCTCCAGGGAGGAAGGTGGGTGCATGTGAATCTATGAAAGATACCAATACCGGCTAACGTTAGTTACAGGTAAGTAACTTATTTTCTTATCAAGTATTGGGGTATCTTTCATAGATTCACATGCCTGAATCAGAGTAGCAAGCAGTCACATCCAATTTTATCTTGTCTGTGTGGATGGTGGGAGACTTCTAAAACATAGTGAACTCCAAAAGTTTGAGGTAATCCAAGAGGCACCTTAAAGGCTATATCTGTGCCTATTTATAACAAGCATTGGCATAGCCAATAGGTCTCGCCTTTGGGACCTTTTAAGTGTTTAGCCATGCAACAGTTGCATAACTAAATACTTATAAGGTCCCAAAAGCGAGGCCTATTGGCTATGTCAAGCGGCCGCGAAAGTGATCGCGATCAAACATCAAAGCGGCTGTGAAAGTGAAAGTAATCACGGCGCGCGTGCCCGCGCATATGCACTGTAGCTCTAGGCTGGCCTGGTAGCACTTTTTGGAGCCCTCTCAATATGTCTCGCCAGACCAGCGCATGCGCTGGGTCAGGCGAGACCTAAAAAACAAAAAAAGTATATTATATATATATATATATATATATATATATATATATATATATATATATATATATATATATAGAACGAATCTCCTCCTTACGAAAGAGCAGGACCCAAAAGGGAAGTTCAAAGAAGACTTTATTGAACACGGATGACATGGCGAATGCATTTCGGCAATGACTGCCTTCCTCAGCGCCCAAGTTCACAGGTGGCTTCCATCAATGTCGGAAAAGTGTTCCTGCCACTTTTATTGGTCCTCATGAAGGCTCCGCCCTGTAGAACGAAGCTGAGAACTCCAACACCCAGAATGCAGTGCTCCGCTTCAGGTAAGTGGTGAGTGGGGGGCATGTTGCACCAAGTGGTAAAGCGGAATGCAGGATTCCGATGGGGATGTAGACCAGGATGTCCTGCTTGTGGTGTCCAAGAAACGCTTCCCCGAGCTCCCTCACCGCTTCAGCCCCAAGTCTCAGGATATACATCAGCAGGGGCAGCTGTGCGGATGCACGCCGCCCAAAGTGCAATGAAATCATCGCACCACTGCTCCAGAGCTCCCAGTCATCGAGGCGGACACGACCCAATTCACTACCGTGAAATAAACAGATTAGCCGAAGCAGCGCCAGTTTAGGTACAGTCCAAAGTGAAGCGGGGGTCGCAGTAATGTGTCTCTGGCTGACACAGGCAAATAGAACGAATCTCCTCCTTACGAAAGAGCAGGACCCAAAAGGGAAGTTCAAAGAAGACTTTATTGAACACGGATGACATGGCGAATGCATTTCGGCAATGACTGCCTTCCTCAGCGCCCAAGTTCACAGGTGGCTTCCATCAATGTCGGAAAAATGTTCCTGCCACTTTTATTGGTCCTCATGAAGGCTCCGCCCTGTAGAACGAAGCTAACTTTTTGGAGCCCTCTCAATATGTCTCGCCAGACCAGCGCATGCGCTGGGTCAGGCGAGACCTAAAAAACAAAAAAAGTATAATATATATATATATATATATATATATATATATATATATATATATATATATATATATATATATATATATATATATATATATATATGACAGGATTCCGCCTGGAGCACACCTGCACGCCAACAATCCAAGAGGAGAGCGGGAACAAACGGAGACCGACCCTGATAGCGAGTGAGTTGATTTTCTTTATTAAATTCACAGCACCGCCTGCATGACGCGTTTCAGCCTTCTCAGAGGCCTTGATCACATGATATATATACATACAAACATATACATACACACACACACACACGCATACATACACACACACACACACACACACACACACACTTATACATGTTTTATTTTTTATTTTTTGGATAAGGGGATGCAAGAAAAGTGCACGGAACATAAAAAAAACTTAAATGATCACATATATTAGCATTTTCATACACAAAGAATTAGGGAGAGGCAAGGAAAACAGCAGCGTAATAACTTATAATACACCTTACCTAGTAATGTTTTACATCATTAAGAACATGTAAGCATTTGAAATCACCATGAGAACAAAAGACTCTTTCCAAGGGTTAGAAAGAGGCTTAACTTAAAGGAAGAGATGGCGAAGCACCGCCTGGCCAACCGCTGCATCTGCAACCTGTGTGGATTCCAGACAGTAGTGCTGCGTGAAGGTATGAGTGGTCCTCCAGGTTGCAGCACGATAGATTTTTTCCAGAGTCACTCCCGCGAAGAGGGCAGCTGATGTGGCAACTGCTCTGATGGAATGAGCCCTCACTGTCCTTTCCAAAGGTTTGTTAGCTTTGACATGACAGAACTGTATCGCAGCCGATATCCATCTTCTGATAGTGGCTTTTGTTACTGCAGTCCCTTCTCTGCCTTGGCCATAGGCAACTACTAATTGAATCAGTTTTTCGCATGCCCTTCGTTCTCTGAAGGTAGAAACTTAACTTAACCAATGTTTGACATCCAGCATATATATTGTTTGCTCTGCAGGTGTTGATGGTTGTGGAAAAAAGGACCGGAGTATAACCAGCTCATTGAGGTGGAATTGTGACAGCACTTTAGGAATAAATGTAGGATTAGTCCTTAGAAACACAGCGTCGTCTTTAAATATTAAAAAGGGTTTCCTAATGGTGAACGCTTGGATCTCGCTTACCCGTCTGGCAGAAGTGAGGGCCAGCAGAAGAGCGACTTTCCAGGTTAGGAATTTCAATTCAGCTTTATGAATGGGTTAGAATGGTTTTTCACGAGTCGTGCAAGGACCACATTGAGGTTCCATTCCGGTGGAGGTGCTCGCAGTGGAGGAAAAGTACAGAACAGGCCCTTCATAAATTGTTTGATCAGGCTTGAGGCACAAAGAGAAGTGTCGCTGGAAGCTCTTCTTTAGCGAGAGAGGAAAGCCAGATGCACCTTAACGGAGGCGAAAGCTAAACCAGATTTTGCCAAGGAGAGGAGATATGGTAAAATCTGTTGCGGGGATACTTGAAAAGGATGCAGGCCATTTCATTGGCACCAAAAACAGAACCTTTTCCATTTCAGTTTGTACGTCTTGTTGGTGCTCTCCACTCTAGATTTCGAGAGGATGTCACTACACCACTGTGAAATGTTCACGTCTCTAAACTCCAAGAATGTAGGAGACAAGCATGCAAGTGCAGTGACTCTGAATTCAGATGGGGCACTAGACCTTTGTCCCTGGTTAGGAGAGGAGGAAACAGCTGCAGACATATGGGTCTGGCTTCTGAAAGATGGAAGTTTCTGGAACCAATGTAGCCTGGGGCCACCTGGGCGTAATGAGAATCAGGCAACATCTCTCCAGCTTTATTTTGGTCAGTACTCTAGGAATCAATGGGATGTGGGGAAAGGCATAGGCATATATCCCTGACCATCGCATTGAAAGGGCATTGCCCTCAGACCTCTGGAGGACTGGCATGTGGCGTTGATGTCTGTGGCAACAGGTCCAGCGCTGGTTTTCCCCATAGTGCAAATACTCAGTCCAGCTGGAATTGGTTGTGTTCCCATTTGTGGCAATTGTCTGTAGCTCTGCTGAGAGCATCTGCTAGTATGTTGTGTAGTCCTGGAACATGCTCGGCCCTGAGAGAAATCCCATGCTCTGTTGCCCAGCTCCATAGTTCTTTCACTTCCTGAGAAAGTGTAAGAGATGTGGTTCCCCCCTGTTTGAGTTTGTAGAGCATACTGTTCGTATTGTCCATACGGACCAGAACGGAGGCACCTGCTATTCTCGGTAGAAAGGCCTGTAAAGAGAGGAATATGGCCTTCAACTCTAGGCTGTTGATAGGACTGTTTTTGAGAACTGGACCATTTGCCTTGGATGTGAAGATCCTGCAAGTGACCTCCCCAGCATTCCATAGAGGCATCCGTTGTCAGGATGTAGTCTGGTACGTCTTGCAGGAAAGTGAGTCCTTTTGAAAGTTTTGGGGTGTGGTATCACCATTGCATTACTGTTTTCATGGCCGGGCTAACCCAAATGATGTCTTCGAAGGAGCCCCACTTTTGAAGCCAAATTGCTTGAAGAAACTGGAGATCTTTGCACCCACGGGATGAGAAAGCTGTATCCTAATCTGTTCAGATCAGTGTTTTCTCCGGTAGTCTCTGCCTTGGGTCGATGTTCTCTTTCAGCCCCCTTGACGAGAGAAACCAGCCATAGAAGATTGACAGTAGGTGGCAGTTTGATAGGTTTGTGAGAAAGTGGCTCTGTATATACTGTTCCCAAATAGGTACAGTGTGTACAGAGTCCACAGTCCCCAGATGTTTGGCAGAGGCTAAAGTTAGATATAACCTTACTCTCTAAAGTGGTAACTTGGTCGAGCAGTAAGGCAGTATCAGAGGACAGTGTAAAGCATTTGTTGCACACACTCAGTCAGCAAATGGTCTCTCACACTCAATAACTGAACTCTAGGCCAATGGTTTATATAAAAAATATATGTCTGTTTTATTTTAGAACCAACAATAGGAATTCAAATATACTTTCTCAGAATGAGATGCTTTAGTTAAATACTTTTGCAATATGCAATTGACTTTTGTAGATAGTTACAGGTTGTTGCAATAGGCAACACAATTTCAAACACAATAATGCATTGAGCTCAATGGAAGTTTTAAGTTATTTGCAATAGATTACTTTCAGGATTACTTTTGGTATTCCAGGACTGGATCCTAGATTCAGTCCTGGGACAGTTCTTAGAAACAAGTGATAAAAGTCGACTTAGTTACTGTTGTGATTTTTAGGCAATATTTTGCTATTTTAAAAGTTGACAGAAGAAATTTCATAGAAAAATAGTCAATGATTTCCTATGGAAGCAAATTGGGTTACTGGTAAGTACGGTTGTGAATATTTTTCAGGGTCAGTGCTGGGCACCAAGATCCAGCACTGGGATCTCTCCTAATAGCAGGTGAGTATTTTCGTTTTCGTTACTCGGCTGATTTTTGGTGAATATTTTAAGTTTTAGAAGCTCCACACTTAGAAGAAATTTCAGAAGAAACCAGTCAATGTTACCCTATGGAGGAAAGGAATATGCTACTTACCTGTATGCATCTGTTCTTGGCATGTAGAGCTGCAGAGCCACACACTTAGGATAGTAGATCGCCATCTGGTGTTGGGCTCGGATGCTTGCAGGTTGCTTGTGGTCACGAGATAGGCGACTCCTCCCTTGGACGACAGTGCGCATGGGCATCAACTCCATCGTTAGATTGTTTTTCGCCATGATGGGAAATGCCATGATGGGAAATGATGGAGTTTGTAGAAAAGAGAGAGATGTCCATGTGTGATGTCTAAGTAAGACAATGCTGGAACAGATACAGGTCCCGGGGAGGTGGGTGGGCGTGTGTGGCTCTGCAGCTCTACATGCCAAGAACAGATGCATACTGGTAAGTAGCATATTCCGTTCGAGGCATATGAGCTGCAGATCACACACTTAGGATAGACTATATAGCAGTATCTCCCCTAGCGGTGGTCACCTGTGTCGGTTGCAGCAGTTTGAAATAATGTTTTAAGGACAGTCTGACCCACAGAAGCTTGTTGCTTTGCTTGCACGTCAACACAATAGTGTTTAGTGAAGGTGTGTGTTGTAGATCATGTGGCTGCCTTACAAATATCTTTTAAGGAAATGTTTCCTAAGAATGCCATGGAAGCCCCTATTTTGCGTGTGGAAAGCGCTCTAGGGGGAACAGTTAGTGTGCGTTTAGCCTTGTGGTAGCATATTTGGATACATTTAACTATCCACCTAGCAATCCCAGACTTGGAAATGGGGTTGGCTTTATGTGGTGGAGAGAAAGCTACAAACAATTGTTTTGCGGAATGATTTGGTTCTGTGAATGTAGTAAAGAAGGGCTCTCTTAACGTCTAAGGTATGAAGAGCTCTTTCAGCTACCGAGTCTGGATTTGGGAAGAACACTGGTAACTCTACTGATTGGTTAAGATGGAACGGAGATATGACTTTTGGAAGGAATTTCGGATTTGTCCGAAGAACCCACTTTGTTACGGTGTAATTGTAAGAATGGTTCTTGTATGGTTAAAGCCTGGATTTCACTTACCCTTCAGAGAGATGTGATAGCGATAAGGAAAGCTACTTTCCATGTGAGGAACTGTAGTACGCATTTATGCAGAGGTTCAAATGGGGGTCCCATGAGCCTGGTAAGAACAATGTTTAGATTCCACACTGGAGAGGGTGGTAATCTGGGAGGAATAATCCTTTTCAGTCCTTCCATGAAGGCTTTGATCGCAGGTACTCTAAAGAGTGACAAGTGTTGTCGATTTTGTAAGTAGGCTGTTAATGCTGCTAGGTGGAGACGTATGGATGAGTATGTCAAATGACATCTTTGCAAGTGCAGTAAGTAGCAAATGATGTCCTGGATGGATGCATCCAGTGGGTTTATATGATTGTTAGTGCAGTAAATGGCAAATCTTTTCCATTTTGCAGCATAGCAAGCTCTAGTGGTAGGTCTTCTGGCCTCCTTTATAATATTCATGCAGTCTGGTGGCAGGTTGAGGTAACCGAAATCTAGGACTTCAGGAGCCAGATCGCCAGATTCAGTTGACCTGGATCTGGGTGTCTGATTTCTCCATGGTTCTGGGTTAATAAGGACGGGGAGGGATGTCGTTTTTGGTGTGGAACTAGCGAGAGTTCCAGTAGTGGTGGGAACCACGGCTGGCGTGCCCATGTGGGAGCTACTAGTATCAGTTTGAGAGACTGTTGCCTGAGCTTGCGTATCACTAATGGAATGAGTGGGAGAGGCGGAAAAGTGTACGCAAATCTGCCTGACCAGTTCATCCATATCGCATTGCCCTTTGACTCCGGGTGGGGAAACCTGGCGGCGAAGGTTGGGCATTTTGCGTTTTCATGTGTGGCGAACAGATCTATGTCTGGTTGGCCCCATTGTTTGAAAAAGGGCAGTAGGACTTGGGGATGTAGTTTCCATTCGTGGATCTGTTGAGTTTGTCAAATTAACAGATCGGCAATTTGATTGTGAACCCCTGGAAGGTGTTCTGCAAGTAGGTATATGTTCTGGGGAATGGCCCATCTCCAAATGTTCTGTGCGAGCTGGGACAGCTGGAGAGAATGTGTGCCTCCTTGTTTTTGTATGTAATACATGGCTGTCATGTTGTCTGTCCGGATGAGGACAGTTTTGTTCTGGAGATGTAGTTGGAATGATTAAAGTGCTAGGAACACTGCTAGCAGTTCCAGGTAATTGATATGGAGCACTTTCTGTTGAGTGGTCCATTTGCCCTGAGTGGTGTGTCCGAGGAGATGGGCTCCCCATCCTGTGAGTGATGCGTCCGTTTTCAGCACTATCTGTGGAAGAGGCTCTAGGAATGGCCGGCCTTTGGACAGGTTTGTTATGTTCCACCATTTCAGAGAGCGATGTGTGCGGCTGTCCACCAACACCAGATCTGTAAGTTGTCCGTGAGCCTGGTTCCACTGATGTGCTAGACATTCTTGCAAGGGACGCATTTGAAGTCTTGCATAAGGCACAATGAAGATGCATGACGCCATTATGCCTATGAGTTGCATGAACACTCTTGCTGGAAGAGAGTGTTGGATTTAAAATTTTGTGATAAGAGCTTGTATATTGGCTATCCTGGCTGGGCTGGTATGTGCTAGGGCTGTGGAGGGGTTTATGGTGGCTCCTAGATACTGATTTATGTGAGAGGGTTGGAGTTGAGATTTGGGATAGTTTATTGTGAATCCCAAGTTATGTAAGATTTGGATGGTTTGGTGAATGTGTAGAACACATTTGTTGAATGACTTGGCTTTTATTAGCCAGTCGTCTAGATACGGGAAGACATGAATTTGTTGTCTTCTGAGATGTGCTGCTACTACTGCCAGACATTTGATGAATACTCTGGGTGCGGTTGTTACCCCGAATGGAAGGACTGTAAACTGGTAGTGTTGTCCGTCCACCACAAACCTTAGATACTTCCTGTGGGCTGGATGTATGGGAATGTGGAAGTAGGCGTCCTTGAGATCTAGTGTGGCAAGGAAATCGCCTTGTTGCAGTAGTGGGAGCACTTGTTGAAGAGTGATCATATGGAAATGATCTGAGTTTATATACAGATTTAGGGGTCTGAGGTCGAGTATTGGTCTTAGAGTCCCGTCCTTCTTGGGGATTAGGAAGTAGAGTGAATATACCCCTGTACCCCGATGTTCTAAGGGAACTGGTTCTATTGCGTGTTTTTGAAGCAATGAGAAAACCTCTTGTTTGAGGAGCATAAGATGGTCTGGTGACATGGAACACTGTTTGGGTGGTATGTGTGGGGGGGTAGTTGTGAGTTCCAGGCAGTAACCATATGGATAATTTGTCTTACCCACTTGTCTGTTGTGATGGAGTTCCAGACAGGTAGGAACTGTTTTAGTCTTCCTCCGACTGGAGTGGAATGTTCTGGGGGGAGTGGAGGAAAGTCATTGTTTTGTGGTAGGGGAGGTGCGAGTGTTGTTATTACCTCGACCTCGCCCCTTGTTGTTGTTTCCTCTGTATCCGCCTCTAAAATATCCTCTACTGGGGGATGTTTGTGTAGCGGTTTTGAATGTAGAGGAGGTGTCCATTCCCATATTTTTGGAGGCTCCTCTGTAGAAGGAGCGCTGAAAGGAGCCACGTGGTTGTGGAGACTGTAATGCTCCCATGGACTTAGCCGTCTCTGTGTCTTTCTTCATTTTTTCTAGGGCAGTGTCTACTGCTGGCCCAAAGAGTTGTTCCTGGTAGAATGGCAGATTAAGTATGGTAGTTTGTACCTCTGGCTTAAAGCCTGAAATGCGTAGCCAGGCATGTCGTTGAAGGAGCACACTTGTGTTAATTGCTCTAGAGGCGGTGTCTGCGGCGTCAAGCGCACATTTAATTGCCGCAATTGAAATAAGTTTTCCCTCCTGGATAAGGTCATTTGCCTGGGTTTTATATTGCTCTGGCAGATGTTGTAATAGAGTCTCTAAATGGTCGTAGTGGGCCCTGTCATAACGTGCTAGTAGGGCTTGGGTGTTGGCAATACACCAATGATTAGTGGCTTGTGCTGCTACTCTTTTGCCAGAGACTTCTAACAGTTTGGATTCTTTGTCTGGGGGTGGTGAATCTCCTGTGGCTTGGGAGTTGGCGCGTTTCCTAGCATTGGAAACGACCAAAGAATCTAAAGGGAGCTGCCCTTTGATGTAATTAGGATCTTCAGGGGCAGGCCTATATTTCTTTTCTAGCCTTGGGTTAAGAACCCTGGCACGGACGGGCTCTTTAAATACTTCGGGGGCGTGTTTTAGGACTCCTTTAATCATGGGTAGAATTTGTACAGACTTTTGAGATTGTTTAAAAGTGTCTAATAGGAAGACTTCCTCTGGTGCGTCAGAGTGCATTGTGACGCCGTGGTAAAGTGCCGCTCTATTTAATAATTTGCCAAACCCCAGGTGATCGTCTGGAGGCGACGGTTTGGAGGGATATGGCTGAGGGTCAGGCATGTCTGGTACAAGGAATGCCCAGTCATCCAGTGGTGAGGTATCTGGATCCGTGAACAGATCATTAGGGTCACCCCTACCCCCTAGGTCATCATCAAAATCCTGTGGAGGTGGTGTATGTGATGGAGAGGGTATAGGTAAGGGTGGTGTAGGCAGAGGGGGTGGGTTTGAAGGCAGTTTGGAGAGGAAGGGGGCATAGGCGATGTTGCAGAGTCCTTCCTGTTTATAGGAACTGGGGCAGGTGGTGTGTCCTGTTTCCGTTTTTTACATGGCACCGCGGTGACATGTCCAGTCTTTGGATTAATATAAATGTTTTTCTGCCTTGGGTCGATGGGATCTGGATGAAAAAGTTCTTGTTCCTCAGGAACAGTCTTTGGTGCCGATTTTTTCGGTTCCGATCGAGGTTTTGGTTGATCGGTGGAGTGTTTGGCTTTAGGAGGTGCATGAGAGTCCTTAGCCGTTGGTTTTGGTACCGATGATGTTATCGGTGCCGATGATGGTTTCGGTGCCGATGATGGATTCGGTGCCGAAGTTGTATCTGTAGGCTTGGGAACCTTCGGTGGCGATTTATCTACTGGCATTGGAGTTTTCGGGGCCGAAGGCGCTGGAGCAGATTTCGGTGCCGAGTGGTCTTTTGTCTTCGGTGCCGAAGGTGCCGGTTGAACAATGACATGCAGTTTGCTCGGTCCCGAGCTACCAGAAGGCTATATTTCTTCGGAGCCGAGCCTGGAGGCGGGGCTTCTGAAGGATGTTTTCAGTCTCGACTGGGGCCAGCAGGCGAAGTCTTGACCAATGCCTTTGGTTTTGGAGGGGTTGGGGCAGGGGCAGTAGTACTCACACGTCGCCTAGGAGTGATGGGGTCGTCTGAGTCGTCTGCTTCGGAGCTGATTTGTAGATCTTCGGAATCTTCTTCTGGGACATCGGGGCCTTCATCAAAGAGGTCCTCTGGTTCCGGAGCTGTTCTCTGTGCCATGATGTGTCGTCGAGCCCTTTGATCTCGAATGGTCTTTTTGGATCGAAAGGATGCGCAGGCTGGACAGCTGGACTCGTCGTGTTCAGGTGATAGGCACAGGTTGCAGACTTTGCGGTGGTCACTGTGCGGAAATTATGCTCCACACTGGGGGCATTTTTTGAAAGGCGTCCTTTCCATGAGCCGTAGGCCTCACGGCGTGGATAGGCCCAGCGGCCCGCGTCGACGTCCGGAATCGAGCCGATGAAATAGATGTCAAGAATGAAGGTGCTTCGATGTTTTGTGTGAAGTTTTGCGCTTCGAAAAGCTTGGAATTGATATTTCCAACCGGAGCGGAAAAATTCCATCCGAAACCAATGGCGGAAAAAAACAATCTAACGATGGAGTTGATGCCCATGCGCACTGTCGTCCAAGGGAGGAGTCACCGATCTCGTGACCACAAAGACTTCTTCCGAAGACAACAATAACCTGCAAGCATCCGAGCCCAACACCAGATGGCGATCTACTATCCTAAGTGTGTGATCTGCAGCTCATTTGCCTCGAACATTGGGTTATCGGCTTTTGGGTAAGTACTCGACTGGCACAGTTAAGATTCTGGGCACAGCCTTAGGGGTCTCCCAGGGTCAGGTAAGTATAGCTGTTACACCCTCAGCGGCACAGGGGCAGCCGGGTGCAGAGTGAGTTAGGCCCAATGTTATCCTATGGGAGGCAGGGGGGACTTGGTTGGTGGCTGCTGACTAGCAGGCCACGCGGCTGTGGGAGCTGGGCTCCTGGTCACTTGCTCAGGGCAAATGGGGAAGTAGATAGGTGTAGAGGTTACACTGCCAGGGCCACTCGGGCGGCTGGGTGCAGGGTGCTTTTGAGCCTTCGGGCGCTCAATGGGAAAGCTCCTGGTTGGAAAAAGGCTGCAAGCTCGGGGACGAAGTCCCTTCAGGTGCCACCACCACTTCGAGAGGTAAGTTGGGTAGTTGGAGGATAGGTAGGTACCCAGGAGTTGGGCACAGGGGTGCCTTTTGGTGTCGGGAAATCTTACGCTCTGTTGATCGCGGTTGGGGGGTACCTGGTTCTGAGGCTGCAGGCGTCGTCAGGAGCATCGAGGTGAGTCCTTGGGCGCGGAATTCGAGGTCACAGTCGCGGGGGGGACGTCCTTGAGGTCTTTGTTCACTCCGGCACAGGCCAGGCTTGGCGGGTGCAGAGTTCGAGGTTCCGGGCTGATGCCAGGGGTTAGAAGCTGGTTTTTAGCAGAGCCTCTGCTCATGGGAGTCCCAGGTGCTTAGAGCCAAAAGATAGCCAGGTCCTCCGGGGTTTGTGAGGTTGCTGGCCACAAGAGGTGCCGGGATGTAGCAGGAGCAGGTTCGAGGGTCGACAGGCCAGTAGGGCTGGGGCCAAAACAGTTGGTGTCTTCCGCTTCTTAGCAGCTGCACGGCAGGTCTTCTTTCTTCTTGCTCTTCTTTGTTTTTCGGAATCTGGAAACTAAGGAAGGAAGGTTCAGGGTGCCCCTAAATACTAGATTTAGGGGCGTTACAGGTAGGTAAAGGGCAGGGACCAATGGGTCGCTGTCCTGGGGTGGGTACACCCCCTATTCTGCCACTCTCTTGTGGGAGGGGGGCTGTAGCCTAGTCCTGATTGGGCAGGGCCTCCCATCTTCAAGATGGCGAGGGCCCGGAGATGTGCTTCACCTCGTCTCCCCCACCTGAGGGGTGGGGTTGGCAGGCTGGCACATCCCCTGTCCTTATTTGGGGTTTCCAGCCAGGCTTCCCGCCAGAGTGGGGGCAGCAAGTGGCCTGGGGAAGCTCACAGAGGCGGCATGCCTTTGAAGCTTCCCCCTGTTCATCCTGGGGGAGGAGACCTAGCACCTCGCCAAGGATGTGCATTGTTGCAGGCCCAGGAGAGCGGGCCTCTCCTACCCAGGGGTCCAGCAACATGTCTGCTGTGTGGCAGCCTAGGCAGCCTCTCAGACCAGACGTGAATTGTAGGTTAGGTTTCAGGGGGCATCTCTAAGATGCCCTCTGTGGTGCTTTGTACATTAAATCCTACACTGGCATCAGTGCGGGTTTAATGTGCTGAGAAGTTTGATACCAAACTTCTCAGTCTTCAGTGTTGCCATTATGGTGCTGTGGAGTTCGTGTTTGACGAGCTCTCAGCACCATGTACTCTTAAATGGCAGCACCGCACTTACAGTGCCCAGGAATTGACATAGGTACTGTAGGGGCACAGGGCTCATGCTCCTGTGCCCACACCACTGGCATAGGGCACCCTGCTAGAGGGGTGGCTGATGTATGCAAGGGCAGTGTAGGTGGTGGGCATGGCACACAGGGATGTGTGCCATGTCGACTGTTTGTTTTGTCTTGTACCCAGACACTCAGCCTGCAAGGGCAGTGTGTGTGTTAGGGTACAGGGCCTCTAAGGGTGGCACAATTAGTGCTGCAGCCCTTAGAGGCCTTCCCTGGTCACAAGGCCCTGGGTACCATTTACCAGGGGCTGACATGTGGCCAGGGTTTGCCAATTTGGGTTTGAGGTTTTTTGGGAAGGCACATAGGCCCTGGGCACCTGATTGGCAGGAGTTCAGGGCACACTCAGTCAAAGTACATTCAGCAATTCAGCAAAAAGTGGGGGCATACCATGCAAGAAAGATGGCACTTTCTCACAAGGTTTGCCAGTATTGTGGCTGATAGGGTTGGCATTGTTGTGCCCTCTGGTAATTGCCTCTGTAGGAGGTGAAACCTCGTCCTTTTGCTCCTCAGAAAATTGTTTTTCTGTACTGGAGGGAACCTAAGGATTTTGCTGTATCAGTTCCAGTCTTGATGGATAGTAGCACCTCGTCAATATGCTTACCAAACAAAGCATCCCCATCAAACGCCATATCCAGGGCCTTTGTCTGGACCTCCAGTCTAAAAGTAGTGGCTTTCAACCTTCCTTGGCGCCTCAAGACTGCCACGCTTGCCAGTTGGCTAAGTGTTGGCTGAATGCACAGCACAGTTGATTGCCTCAGACGCTGCCTGCTCTACCTCCAGGAGGATTTTTCAAGCTTCCTGTCTTCAGGGATGATTTCTAGCAAGGAGGCCATGTCCGACAACATCTGTCGATTATAATGGCTAATGATGGTCAAAGCGTTGGCCACTTTGATGGTAGTTGCAGCCAAGGTGGAGAAACGCTTCCCCATAATGTCTAGCCTACGCCCTTCCTTATCCATGGGGGTTGAGATCGGAGTGGCCGGGTTCTTTGATCTCCTCTGTTCCACCTGAGAAACAACAGAATCCGGCCTTGGGTGGCCCGTTAGGCAGGAAGGTGAATCCTCAGGGGCTTTATACTTTTATTTCTAGGCGAGAAAGCACTGGCGGTATCGTGGTCAGAGTTTATTATTTACACTCCCTCTTGCCAAATGTAGTCGATGATCAGGATTGTACAAATGGATTTATTAGCCTCTTCCGTAAATCTATATAGGAAGCAGTCTGTATGTTTTACAGCCATGGGGAGATAGAACCTGTTGGAAGCCCTCTCCATTAAGTTATGGAAACCCCCTATGTCCTCTAAAGGCGAATCCGCAGGATGGTGTGAGGGAGGAGTGGGAGCGGGAATAATGTAATCTTCTAAAGGATCTGCAGGTATAGGCCCTGGAATTTCACCCTCTTCTCTCTCCTCATACGAGAAGGAAGGGTTGTCAAGCTCAGGCTTCTGTATAGGAGGGCGCGATACTGTTGGTGTCACTGGCAAAACCGGTTTTTCAAGGGACTGTGGTTGAACTGGTGGGGGCACTTTTTGAATATTTTGTGGTGGAACCTTTTGTTTATAGTCCGCCAGCATGGCCTGAAAGTCTTGAATCAAAGATGTTGGAAGATGTGCCATCTCTTTAGGGTGAGATTCGGGAGTAAAGCCATAATGTTGGTAATGATCTGGTGGCGCCAAATGTAGCTGATAGTATTGCTGCTTGTCGTCATAATCCACGTCCTCTTCCTGGCACTTTACATGTAACTCAGATGGACTATGTGCAACTCTGTATAATCCATCATCATCCTCTTCATCAGACTCCTGTAGGTCTAAAAGGTGCGAAGGAGGCAAAGGGGAGATCTTGCTGAACGTCGACATCTCCAGATGAAAAAATGTGTTCAACACCTTTCTTTATCTTCTTCAATGGTGGCGTCGATGGTATCAAGACCACCGCGGTGTTGTTGCAGGAGGGATGTCAACGGTAGGGTAGTCGACGGCGTGGACGTCAACGAAGATGGCGTCAATTAGGTTCTCATCGACAGTATGGGCCTGGAGATGGCCGCTGTCGTAGTCGTCCCTGCCGTTGATGGAGCCGATGATCTCACTGTGACTTGTCGTCGACGATCTAGGTGTTGGTCTTCAACAGTGGTGATGTTGATGACGATTTTTCGGCTCTAAGCTTCCCAGAATCTGAGGAGGAGGCTCTATGATGTTTCTTTTCTTTCCTCACAGGAGTAGAGGAGACTGAAGATAAAGGCTCTGAGGACACTTTTGTATGTTTCTCCTTTTTTGAGCTCTTGCTCTCTGGGGAGGGTTTGGAAATCTTTCCTGCCCTCTCCAGAATCTTCCTCACGAGATCTGGCTCTCTTGTGAGGCCTGGATGATCCATCACTGTCCTCTTCAGATGATTTCAGGTGCTTAGTGGACTACAGCCATAAAAGCAGCCTCCCCCTCTCTATCTCTTAGAGTTTTAGAAGAGAAAGTGTGACATATTTTGCACTGCCTTACCTCATGGGCTGGGTGGAGGCAATAAATGCAGTCCTTGTCAGAATCATCTACATGGACCCTCTTCTTGCCACAGGTCTAGCAGGCATAATGAAGAAATATTCCAGGAATAAATTCCAGAAGTTTGTAGAAGAAACCAGAGTAGAACTCAGGGAGACTCCCTACACACACGACGTGCGGTGAAAATCTGAGGGAAACTGCCTCTGCTAGGAAGGTTCTAGAAGGTGTTATCAGCTGATTGGCTGCATTCAACATTTAGTCCATTTTTAAAAAGGACAGATAGGTTATATGAAACATGGCTCAGGGCCATTATTGCCAATGGCATTATTTAAATATTGCTTGATTATGTTACCGTGGGACTCCCATCTCGACAACGGTGAATGATTCAGGCATGTGAATCTATGAAAGCTACCCAATCACTGTATAATATGTAGTTTTTCAGCCATCATGCTTAGTGTTGTGATGTTATGTATGACCTTTTTTATTTAACCGGCTTGCTCATAAAGTATAATTGCATTAGCTATACGTTTCTGAAGATGGGCTAGAATGCATTTGCAAAGTACTCTCTCAGATGCACACAATAGGTTGATTTGGATAAACATCTGTGGATTACAGCACATCGCACACACAACCATACCACGCCAGAATCCTCTACACACAACATAACCACACCAGCCTTCTCCTCAAAACATATAGAAGTTTGAGACCTTCTGCACAACCTCTTACCTACTATTACTCACCGAAATCTGCCTTAAGCCAGCATCCACCCCGGGCATTGCAGTGGCCATCCCCCAGCCAGGATACCAAAATCGTAAGACAAACCCAGAAAACCTTGAGGAGTACTCACTATCATCCACAGAGAGAAAATTATCTGCTTCATGACCTCAGCAAATACCAGCGACTACCTAGAGCTCATGGTCTTCAAACGTAGTACTTCAAACACCCCCACCCTGGGAGGGGCACTACTCTACCAGCCACCAGGACCAAGTTCTAACTTCAGAACCATACTTGTGGATCTCAATGCCCCTCTGGCATTCGCATCCGACACCTTCATCCTATTCAGAGACCCCAACTTTCACATAGTGGACCATACGACCAATACCACCAACCTACTGTAAGAACTGAACATACTAAGACTCATCCAACGAATGAACAACCCCACCCATGCAGCAGAACACCTCCTTAAACTTGTGTTCACCAACTTCCTCAATATCATGCTGGACAAGCCCACCTTGCTCACATGGAGCAACCAACCCCTGCGTCCCCTTCTGCCTGCACCTGCGCAACCAACTCAAAACTGTACACACTATGACCTAGAGGTACAAATGGAACAAGATTTCTGAAGTCATCTGGATCACCAAACTCCAGTCACAGTGCTCACTCCATCACAACAACCTACCACACATGGAGCACCTCCTGCACAGACTCCCTGGCTCTCCTAAAAAATATCTCCACATCTCAGTCCAAGCCAAAAGCCAGCTGGACATTTGAGCTGATTGACTATTATTGTAAAACTGTTTTGATTAAGAGGATATTTATTCACCAAGAAAGGGATGTGTTGAGTGCATTTTGATATGAGTTTGTTGAAATGATTTGAGTTTGCTTACAAATTCATTTGGGGATATTAATTTAACCTTTGATGAGATTAAATATTTATATAAAAGTATGTTAATGACATTCTCTCCAACAGTGCTATACCAGTGACTTTCATTGTGCCTGATCTTCATGTTCCCACTGGTGGACTTCAGCTTTACCAGCAGTTATCCATTGTTTGTTTTGTTATACTCATATGTTACCGGTCTATACAGAACCATTTAATTTAGTTTCATAGTCCACCATGTGTATACTATAAAAGGCGTCTTCATGTAGAGTGAACTCTATACAAAACTACACAAATAAGGCAAACAATAAAAGCTCTTGTCTAATAACTCTACAGCTGTAAATAACCCAAGGGACGGCCTACAAAGCACAGAGAGACGCTGCTTTTATACGACCCTATTCGCGTACACCATTTGTCTGTTATGCTAAGTGTAAACTGATTGTTCAGATATAATTTCATTTTTTTGAATAAATTAAAAGCATGTCATTTAAGAAATAAGTTACTTATGTGTAACTGCAGTTATCCAGTATTGGTATCGAATATGCTACTTACCAGTATGCATAGGCATGTAGGGCTGCTGACATTCATATCTGTGCATAGATCGCCGCCTAGTGTTGGGTCCGGATGATTGCACATTGTTGTCCTGGAAGAGTCTTCGAAGTATCACGAGATAGGTGGCTCCTCCCCTAGACCACAGAGCGCATGGGCATCCTCAGATTGTTTTTCGCCATTGTGGCAGTGATGGAGTAGATACAGTAAGTGATGACCATGCTATACAGTAATTCTGAGTGCTGCAGCTGCTACAGGCGCCGGGGAGGAGGGTGGGCGATATGAATGTCAGCAGCCCTACATGCCAAGAACAGATGCATACTGGTAAGTAGCATATTCGGTTCGAGGCATGTGGGCTGCTGAATTCATATCTGTACATAGAATATATAGCAGTCCCTCGATTAGCGGCGGCTGCCCGTGCCAGCTGAAGCAGTCTGAAAAAGAGTCTTGAGAACAGCCTGTCCTACAGCTGCCTGCTGTTTTGAGTGTACATCTACACAGTAGTGTTTGGTAAATGTATGTATAGTGGACCATGTGGCTGCTCTACATATTGCTTCTAATAGAATGTTTCCCAGGAATGCCATGGACGCCCCTAACTTTCGTGTTGAGTGGGCTCTCGGAGGAATAGTTAACGTGCGTTTAGCTTTTTCATAACAAATTTGAATACATTTAACTATCCATCTGGCTATCCCTGCTTTGGAAATGGCGTTGCCCTTATGTTGTGGAGAAAAGGCAACGAATAGTTGTTTTGCTTTCCTAAAATCCTTGGTCCTGTCTATATAGTACATGAGGGCTCTCTTTACGTCTAATGTATGGAGCATTCTCTCTGCGACAGTTTCCGGATTTTGAAAGAAAACAGGCAGTTCAATAGTTTGATTCATGTGGAACTGTGATATTACTTTAGGCATGAAGGTGGGGTTGGTACGTAGTACAACTCTGTTCGCATGAACCTGTATGAACGGCTCCTGAATGGTTAGTGCCTGGAGTTCACTAACTCGTCTCAGCGAAGTGATCGCCACCAGGAAGGCTACTTTCCAGGTGAGGAATTGAATCTCACAGGAACGTAGAGGTTCAAAAGGTGGACCCATCAATCTGGTGAGGACCACATTTAGGTTCCACACCGGTGCCGGTGGGTGCCGTGGAGGAATTACTCGTTTAAGTCCCTCCAAGAATGCTTTGATGGCAGGCACTCTGAATAATGGGAGGTGTTGTCTGTTTTGAAGATAGGCTGCTACTGCGGTGAGATGTATGCGTATGGAAGTGTATGCTAGACTGCATTGGTATAAGTGCAGCAGGTAACAGATGATATTTTGAGTAGATGCATCTAGCGGGTTGATGTCATTGTGTTGACAGTAGATGACAAACCTCTTCCATTTCGCCGCATAGCAAGCTCTTGTGGTGGGTCTCCTGGCCTCTTTGATGATGTTCATACATTCTGGAGGCAGGTTTAAGTATCCAAACTCTAAGACTTCAGGAGCCAGATCGCCAGGTGCAGCTGTTGCGGATCTGGGTGCTGAATTACGCCATGGTTCTGGGTTAAAAGTTTCGGCGTTCGACGCAGCGTTTAATGTGGCACCACGGAAAGTTCTAGAAACGTGGTGTACCATGGTTGGCGTGCCCACGTTGGAGCAACCAAGATGAGTGTCATTGAGTGTTGCCTCAGTTTGCGTGCCACTAGCGGTATTAATGGCGCAGGGGGAAAAGCGTACGCAAATCTGCTTGACCAGTTCATCCATATTGCATTGCCCTGCGACTGTGGATGGGGGAACCTGGCAGCAAAGCTTTGGAGTTTTGCGTTTTCCCTTGTGGCGAATAGGTCTATCTCTGGATGACCCCACTGCTGGAAGTACGGTTGGAGTACTGATGGATGTAGCTCCCACTCGTGCATTTGGTGGCTGTGTCTGCTGAGCAGATCTGCCATCTGGTTGTCCTTGCCCGGGAGGTGTTCCGCCATGAGGAATATGTTCCTCTGAATGGCCCACTTCCACATGTTCTGAGCCAGATGAGACAACTGCGGAGAGTGTGTTCCTCCCTGCTTCTGAATGTAGTACATGGCAGTCATGTTGTCCGTCCGGATCAACACGACTTTGTTGCACAAGTGTACTTTGAACGCTTTCATGGCTAGGAAGATTGCCATCAGTTCCAGAATGTTGATGTGCATCTTTTTCTGCTGTGTCGTCCATAGTCCCTGCACTGTATAATTGAGTACATGAGCTCCCCATCCCTGGAGAGACGCGTCCGTCGTCAGTATTATTTGTGGAACAGGCTCTTGGAACGGTCGGCCCTTGCAAAGGTTTTGTGGATTCCACCAATGCAGAGTTGTATGCCCGACCGCTCACCAACACTAGGTCTTTTAACTGTCCTTGAGCCTGATTCCATTGACGTGCTAAGCACTCTTGAAGCGGGCGCATATGTAGTCTCGCGTGCGGGACTATGAAGATGCAGGAGGCCATCATGCCTATCAACTGCATGAACACTCGGGCTGGAAGTGAGTGTTGAGGTTTGAACTTTGCTATAAGCAGTTGTATGCTGTTGATTCTCACTAAGGTTGGCCGAGCTTTGGCTGCCAGAGTGTCTATGGTTGCGCCTAGGTACTGTTGTACGTGGGCTGGATGAAGGTGTGATTTGGGATAATTTAGGGAGAATCCCAGACTGTGAAGAAGGTGAATGGTGTGGGACATGTGGCTGGCGCATTGCTGGGCTGACTTTGCCTGAACAAGCCAGTCGTCCAGGTAAGGGAAGACGTGAATACGTTGTCTCCGCAAGTGAGCAGCCACCGTCGCTAGGCACTTGGTAAAGACCCTGGGAGCTGTTGTTACTCCGAAAGGGAGTACCTTGAACTGATAGTGTTGATTTTGAATAGTGAACCTGAGATATTTTCTGTGGGATGGGTGTATGGGAACGTGGAAATACGCATCCTTTAAATCTAGTGTTGCTAGGAAGTTTCCCTGACTGATTAACGGCAGAACCTGCTGGAGGGTGATCATATGAAAATGTTCCGACAGAATGTACATGTTGAGAGGTCTTAGGTCCAGTATAGGCCTGAGAGAGCCGTCGTTTTTGGGGATTAAGAAGTACAGAGAGTACACCCCTAAACCGTGCTGTTGGATAGGCACGGGCTCTATGGCTCCTTTTTGCAGCATGCTCAGTACTTCCTGCTGCAATAATGTCAAGTGCTCTACGGACATAGGACGTTGTCTTGGTGGTATGTTGGGTGGAATGGATGTTAATTCTAGACAATAACCGTACTGGACAATGTCTAACACCCACCTGTCTGTGGTGATGGAACTCCAGACTGGCAGGAACTGTTGTAATCTCCCCCCGACCGGTGTTATGTGGACGGGGGGCAGTGACAAGATGTCACTGTTTGTTATTGGCAGAGGATCTGGTATTGTTGTTTCCTCTGCCCCTGCCCTTGGTGCTGGAGCCACGGTATCCACCCCTATTGTTTTTATTATAAGGGGTTTGTGACCCTCCTTTATTGTACTGCTGCTGGGAGCCCTGACCTCTAGCTGCTCCTGAACTTCTGGGGCGACGAAAGGAGCCACCACGAAACTGCTGCGATTGTAGAGCCCCCATAGATTTAGCAGTCTCAGTGTCTTTTTTAATCTTTGAGTGTGGTGTCAACTTCAGGGCCAAATAAGAAGTCTGGGTTGACTGGCTGATGCAAGATATTTGTTTGAATGTCTGGTTTAAAGCCGGATATTCTTAACCATGCATGTCTCCGTAACATCACACTAGTGTTGATAGCCCTGGCTGCTGTGTCTGCTGCATCCAGTGCGCATTTGATGGACGCATTGGTAACTAGTTGCCCCTCTCTAATGAGGAGCTCCGTCCCCTCCTTGTACTCATCTGGTAGGTGTTGTATTAGGGGTTCCAGGGTATCATAGTGGGACCTGCTGTATCTGGCTAGAAGCGCCTGGGTGTTGGCAATGCGCCAGATGTTTGATGCTTGAGCTGCCACCCGTTTCCCAGAATTTTCGAACACCTTGGACTCTTTGTCCGGAGGAGGAGCATCACCAGTAGTTTGAGAGTTTGCTCGTTTGCAAGCGTTAGAAACAACCAGGGAGTCTAATGGCAATTGACCCTTAATGTACGTAGGGTCTCCTGGGGCTGGTCTATACTTTTTTTCAATCCTGGGGTTTAACACTCGTGTCCTTGTTGGCTCCTTAAAGATGTCCTTAGCATGTTTAAGAACGCCTTTTAGCATTGGTTGTGTCTTAACTGTTCTTTCTGACGTGGAGAACGTGTCCACTAAGAAATCCTCTTCAACAGAGTCTGAATGAAGTTCAACCCCGTGATTGTCAGCCGCCCGTTCAATGAGGGCGTTAAAAGCAGCAGTGTCCTCCGCAGGGGATGGTTTTATATTGTAGATAGGGGTGTCAGGAGCATTGTGGATGTCACCTGGGTCTCCCCATGAGGGATCCTGGTCCTGTGGTTCATCCTGGTCATGATGTAGAGGATAAGAGGTATACTCATAATAGGTGTCACCTGCATCCGTCTCCGAAGGTGTTGGAGAAAATTCAAGTGTGTGGTGGGTATAAGGTTGATAAGGTTCCACAGGCAGTGGAGTGGAGCCGGAACCCATCTTCTTCTTGAGCGGGATTTTATAGGACTCCAAAGTGTTCACGGGGACAATTTTTCTCTTCCGAAACACCAGTTTACCGGTTTCGAGGTCGATGACCGGCTCCTGTGAATCGTCGACAGGTGGATCTGCAGGCGCAGGTTTTGCGGGTGTCTCCGAAGGCGGCAATCCAAAAGTGATCGGTGCCGGCGTCGAAGTAGCCTTCGCGACCTTCTTCGGCTCGGGGCCCTGTCTCGGGTCGGGTGTGTCCCGTTCCCTGATGCGCGTCAGGGACTCAGACACCTGTTTCACCAGGGATGGCGATGGGGCACTGGAACTGACGTGCTCTTCGGGGACCGGCGTGGAAGCCGTCCCAGGTCCCTTTCCCGACTTAGGCTTTTCGAGTCGAATTTTCGGGTCGATGCCGTGTGGAGTGGGGACCCTTGCACCTTCGGCACCCTTTGCAGTCGATGCACGATCGGACATCGGGGCTGTAGGCGTTCGCGCCCCAACTTTAGTTGTTAAAGGCATCTGCGGCTTCGGGGGACCGAGGGTCTTTTTGTGTTTCTCAGCGCCGAAAACCCTGTGTGTTTCTTCGGCACCGACAGTGCCTTTAGGCTGTTCGGTTCCGACGTCCTTTTGTTTGCGCGGATGTGAAGGGTTGGAAGCCTTCGATCCGACGAGGACGAGTTGCACTTTTAGTTTTGGTTTCACCTGTGCAGCTTTCAGTTTCGATTTTGAGGGATCGACTCGAGAGGTTTTAGAAAGATCCGGCTCGTTGGAAATGTTCGAAGCCGAGCCCGGAGGCGGGGCTGTAGAACGCAGTGACTGGTCTTGGGTGAGGCCCGTAGGCGACCTGAGCCATATTGACATTTTGTCCCTGGGCCTCCGTATCGACGGATTGGCCTAGCTCCTCACCTGAGCTATCTTCTTCGGCCCCAAGGGCCCCAGTGTCGTCTCCTACCTCGACGACGACTTCTTCGTCTTGGAATATCCCCTCGTCTTCATAGTCGGAGTCAGGTTCCGAAGCAGAAACAGATTCCACTTCCTCGACGCTCTCGACATCTTCATCCTCGGTCCCGAATATGTTGACCGGGGTAGGCGCCGATTTGTTGGCCTCCAAGCGAGCTGCACGTCGATTCCGAAGTGTCTTCTTTGACCGGAATCGGGCGCAGGCCATACACTTGGATTCATCGTGATCCGGTGACAAACATTTGTTACACACCGGGTGGACGTCGATGTGTGGATATTTGGCGTGACATAGAGGACATCTCTTGAAGAGAGTCCTCGATTCCATGTTCGATCGTCGATTGAAGTTCGGTCCAAACTCGATCCGATGAGGTGAAAGAAGAAACTATCGATACCGAACGCAAACGATACCGACAAAGTCAAAATATAGGTTTCCTAACTTGAGCTAAGTTAAGCACATCCGAACCCAATAAAAACAATCTGAGGATGGAGAGGGTGCCCATGCGCACTGTGGTCCAGGGGAGGAGCCACCTATCTCGTGATACTTCGAAGACTCTTCCAGGACAACAATGTGCAATCATCCGGACCCAACACTAGGCGGCGATCTATGCACAGATATGAATTCAGCAGCCCACATGCCTCGAACCTACCATAGATTCACATGCTTGAATCATTCCCCGTCGTCGAAGTGGGAGTCCCACAGTAATGTAAATAAAGCGGTAAATAAATAACTTTCATAGGCTATCATGGAGGCAACCATGCATCTAATAGCCTATCTACCTCCTTTTTCTAAAAAAGAACCAAACTTAAATACAACCAATCCGTAACCAGCACCCTCTAGAACCTTCCCAAAGAGAGGCTGAGTCCCATATGTGAATCTATGAAAGATACCAATACTGGATAACTGCAGTTGAACAAGTTACTTACCTTCGGTAACGATGTATCTGTAAGAAACATTAGTTAGTTAGATTCCTCACCTTAGAATATCCCCAGGCGTCAAGACTGGATCCGGAAGATTTTTCGTCAGCAATACCCCTTGCGCGTCGCTAGGCGTCGTCTGCGGCTCCGCGTCCGTCGTCGGCGTCGTGCGCCGGAATGACGTCGGAGTACTTAGACGCCGCCCTCGCGCGCTGACGTCAGTTCTTGTACATAGCTTTCCGCGCCAGGAACGCAGAGCCATGCAAGAGACCGACACTGGTGCCAAAAAATCTAGGGCCCTGAAAGGGATAGCCTTAACCCTAGATGTCAGTTCGCAGAACGGGGAGGATGGGTGGGTCGGTGAGGAATCTAACTAACTAATGTTTCTTACAGATACATCGTTACCGAAGGTAAGTAACTTGTTCATCTGAAAGAAAAACGTTAGTTAGATTCCTCACCTTAGAATAGATACCCAAGCAATACCAACCCCGGTGGTGGGTCTGCGAACCAAGATCACACCAGAAAGTGCTGGAGGACAGAACGGCCAAAGAAGCCATCCCTCCGGACTTGGCTGTCTAGGCAATAATGCCTGGCAAACGTGTGCAGCGAAGCCCACGTCGCCGCCTGACAGATGTCCTGCAAAGGGACTCCCCGTCCCAAAGCAGTAGTAGCCGCCGTGGCCCAAGTAGAATGGGCTCGCAGCCCAACAGGAGGGTCCTTTTTTGCCAAGGAATAACAGATTTTTATACACAAAACGACCCACCGGGAGATGGTCCGTTTGTGCACAGCTTTTCCCTTCTTTGCACCCACGTAGCCAACGAAAAGCTGGTCGTCCACTCGGAACTGTTTTGTGCGGTCCAAATAAAAGGAGAGCGCACGTTTTGGGTCCAGACTGTGGAGCCGCTCTTCCTCTTTGGAAGGATGCGGAGGCGGAAAGAAGGTGGGCAAGGTGACAGATTGCCCAAGATGAAAAGGGGTCACCACTTTCGGTAGAAAGGAAGGACGAGGCCGAAGGACAACCATGTCCGGATGAACAGATAGAAAAGGAGGCTTGGACGATAGAGCCTGGAGCTCACCCACCCGTCTAGCCGAGGTGATGGCTACCAGGAAAGCAGTCTTAAGAGTTAGAAGACGAAGAGGACAATTGTGAAGTGGCTCAAAGGGAGCGCACATCAGGAATGTTAAGACAAGATTCAAGTCCCACTGAGGCATTACGAAAGGGACAGGAGGGAACGTGTGAGTAATGCCTTTAAGAAAGCGTGACACTACAGGGGACTTGAAAAGAGAGGGCTGATCAGGAAGCCGTAAGAAGGCAGAGAGGGCAGCAAGATAACCTTTCAAGGTGCCCAGGGCAGAGCCCTGCCGGGCCGAAGAAAGAGGAGAACCTCAGAAAGAGGGGCGGAAAGGGGATCCACAGCCTTTGCTGTGCACCATGCCACAAATTTGTTCCACCGGCAGGCGTATACCGTCTTCGTGGAGGGACGCCTGGCTGCCAGAATGACATCACAGACTTCAGGAGGCAAGTCAAATGGCATCAACTGCCGCCGCTCAATCTCCACGCATGGAGGTGGAGGCTGGAATAGGTTCGGGTGGAGGACCGTCCCCTGCTGCTGCGACAGAAGATCCTCCCGAAGGGGCAGACGTATCGGAGGATCGGTCAACATACTGAGTAGCTCGGCATACCAGTATCTTCGTGCCCAATCCGGAGCCACCAAGATGACTTGGGCCCGGTCGCGCCTGATCTTCTTCAGCACTCTGGGCAGAAGTGGTATAGGCGGAAAGGCGTACAACAGACCACAACTCCACTCGCGAAGAAAAGCGTCGCCGAGCGAGTGCCGCCTTGGAAATTCCAACACGCAGAACTGCTGACATTGCGCGTTCTCGTCGGTGGCGAATAGATCTAACCAAGGCTCTCCCCACTGCCGAAAGAGACCTTGCGCCACCTCGGAGTTCAGACGCCATTCGTGATCAATCATGCACCGGCGGCTGAGTTCGTCTGCTCTGGCGTTCAGAGAGCCTGCCAGATGTTGAACCACCAGGGTGATGCCCTGGTGTTCCAGCCATGTCCAGAGGCGCAGAGCCTCCTGACAAAGGGTCCACGACCCCACCCCGCCCTGTTTGTTGCAATACCACATGGCGGTGGTGTTGTCCGTGAACACCTGCACGACACTTCCCCGGACAGAGGGAAGGAAGGCTTTCAGTGCAAGTCGGATCGCTCTCAGCTCCAACAAGTTGATGTGGAGGCGAGACTCCGCCGGAGACCAGAGGCCTCTGATCTCCGCCTCTCCCATATGGCCACCCCATCCCAGGAGGGACGCATCCGTCACTACGATATACTCCGGCAGGGGTAGGGAGAGGCTCTTGCCCGTGACCCAATCGCGGTCCGTGAGCCACCACTGCAACTGCTGTGCAGTGCCCTTCGAGATCAAGACATGGTCGGACAGGTTGCCGTGATGCTGGGCCCACTGAAACTTCAGGTCCCACTGCAGAGCCCGCATGCGCCGCCTGGCGTGATGCACTAGTAGGATGCAGGAGGCCATCAGCCCCAGAAGCCGCAACACTAGCCTGACCGAAACCCAGGATAGAGGCCGAAAGATGGGAATCAGGGCCTGTATATCCCGGACCCGCTGTTCCGGTGGATGAACCCGGAACTTCGCCGAATCGAGAACCGCTCTGATGAAGAGGAGCTTCTGAGAGGGGTTCAGGTGTGACTTCGGCACGTTGATGGAAAACCCTAGCAAATGCAGGAGATCCGCCGTAGTCTGGACGTGGGAGACGACTGTCTGGGGCGAGCCCGCCTGCAACAACCAGTCGCCGAGATAGGGGAAGACTGGAACCCCTGATCTGCGCAGATGAGCTGCGACCACCGCCATCACTTTCGTGAACACCCAAGGGGCACTTGTAAGACCTAAGGGGAGCACGGTGAACTGAAAGTGCTCCTGACCCACCGTGAACCGCAGGCAACGCCGGTGGGCCGGCAGGACGGGGATATGGAAATATGCGTCCTGCAAGTCCAACGCTACCATCCAGTCTCCAGGGTCGAGGGCAGCTAGAACCTGAGCCAAAGTCAACATTTTGAACCGTTCCTTCCTGAGGAAGGCATTGACGTTCCTGAGGTCCAAGATAGGGCGTAGGCCTCCTTTGCCCTTCTTGGGAACCAGACAGTAGTGGGAATAACAACTACAACCTACTTCTGGGCTCGGAACGCGCTCGACGGCCTCCTTGGCCAAGAGGGCCGAAACTTCCTCTTGTAGACGATTCATATGATCCTCCGAGATACGGTGGTGCTGCGGAGGCATGGCTGGAGGGGTCGTCTCGAAGGGGAGGGAGTAGCCCCTTCGGACGATTTGCAGCACCCACCTGTCCGAAGTAATGGTACGCCAGTGGAGCAGGTGATGGCGAACCCGGCCTCCCACTGGAGAGGAATGGGCCTGAAAGCACGGACTAGGAAGGCTTTGAGGCGGATGCTGCCGGGGTGGATGTGGACTGACCGCGTCGTCCTCCAGTACCGCCTCGGCGGAAACCACGTCCGCGTGCAGGCTGGTTTTGCGGCCGGTGGCTAGGCGGACGTGAGGAGGTGCCCCTTCCTTGGCCACGAAAGGAGCGAAAAGTGGGAGTTTGTGGCCACGGGGCCGAGAGGCCCAAGGACGTGGCCGTAGCCCGGGAGTCCTTGAAGCGAGCCAGCGCACTGTCCGCTTTCTCACCAAAAAGGCGAGCGCCATCAAAAGGCATGTCCATGAGTGTGCTCTGGACATCCCCTGAAAAGGACGTGGACCGCAGCCAGGCGTGACGTCGAAGCGCCACCGTGGTAGAAATCGCCCTACCCAGTGAGTCCGTAGTGTCGAGTCCACATCGGATTGCATGGCGCGCTGCATCTCTCCCATCGGCCAGAGCCGAGGAAAGCCGCGCCCGGGCCTCCTCCGGGCACAGTGGCAGTACGTCCTCCACCGTATCCCACAGAGAGTGGGAATAACGGTCCAAGAGACAGGCGGTATTCAAAGACCGCAGGCCCAAACTGAGCGAGGAGAACAGCTTCTTACCGAACTGTTCCAGTGTCTTGGAATCCCGGTCCGGAGGAGCGGACGGGAAGGAGGATTGGGAGGTAGAGGCCTGGATAACCAGACTCTCGGGGGTGGGGTGTTGGGACAGAAAACTGGGGTTGCCCGGAGCAGGGCGGTGGCGCCTGGCAACGTTCCTATCCACAGGAGGGACTGTGGAGGGCTTGGACCAGGTGCCCTGCAGAACGTCAGTGAGGGCCTCATTGAATTGCGGCAGAGGCTCAGTGGAGCATGCGGCAGACTGAAGCACCTCAGTGAGGATGTTAGTCCTCACAGCCACGGCAGGCAGCTCAAGCCCAAGTGCTGCGGCCGCCTTGCGCAGCACCACAGAAAAAGCTGCACCCTCCTCCGAAGCCACAATTGGAGGAGAGATGAATCCAATGTCCGGTGAGGTATCCAATCCACTGGCCTCCCCCAGTTCATCTGCCCAGTCCTGAGAAAGTTGCCCCTGAAGGGCCATAGGGTCCTCAGACCCCTCCCATTCGCCCCCGTCATCCGATTCCTGGTAAACAGGAGGAATGATCGGAGCCGGTCGATAGACAATATGTGTCTCTAGCGGCGTCTGATGCGGCGTCGGGACATGACAAGGGCTGAACCGGGGATCAACGTCGACCGGAGTCGGCGTCGGGGGTGGTACCGGTGTCGGCACCGGCGGAGGAGGCGTAACGAGGTCGACCGGCGTCGACGGGGGCCCAGGCTCGGGCCCCTCGGGGACCTGCGGCGTCGGGGCCGGAGCCTCCATCGGCGCCGGGGCCGCCGGCACGCGGGGTCACCCAGTCGAGTCCGCAGGGCCCGAAGACGCGCCAGCGGGCGTCGACGGCGGGGCCAGGCTCCTCATGGCCGAGAGGAAGGCACTGACCTCCGCCGGCGTCGCGTCAGTCCCAGGGACCGGCAGGTATGGGGACTTGCGCGGCGCCTGCGGCTCCCGCGGAGCCGCGGGGGTGGAACCACCCTCGGCCGAGTCGCGCGACCGGCGAGGGGAGTCCGAAGAGCGGTGTCGCCTCTTGGACTTCTTGGAGTGCTTCGACTTACCCGAAGACTTCGAGCCAGTCGAGCGACGATGTCGAGTGCGGCTCCGCGACCGATCCTTGGACATCCTCCTGGACCGGGATCGAGAGGGGCGCGGAGCAGAGTGGCGAAGCTCGAGAAGCTTGCGGGACCGCTCCCGCCTAGCTTTCGAGGTCAGGGCCATACAATCGGAGCACGACTCCGCGTCGGGGTCGAGGCCCAAGCAGTACGGGCACCGGCGGTGATGATCGGTCACCGACATCAGTCGGTGACAGTCGTCGCAGGCCTTGAAACCAGGCATCCTACCGGCACCAGAGTCGAGAAGTGACCAAAAAGAGTCGAAAAAGTTAGTCAAAAATTGACTAAAGGGGTAGCTCTCCCGGATCGGCGCTTACTGGCGCGGAAAAAAGAAGAACTGACGTCAGCGCGCGAGTGCGGCGTCTAAGTACTCCGACAACGTCATTCCGGCGCACGACGACGGACACGGAGCCGCAGACGACGCCTAGCGACGCGCAAGGGGTATTGCTGACGAAAAATCTTTCGGATCCAGTCAGACGCCTGGGGATATTCTAAGGTGAGGAATCTAACTAACGTGTTTCTTTCAGATACAGGTAAGTAACTTATTTCGGATCCAGTATTAGGGTATTTTTTAGACACTCACATGCTTGAATCATAATAGCAAGCAGTAATGTAAAATAAGTAAGCACCCTTAGCGGATGGTAGATAGTGCCAATAATTTTTCAAAATATTTCACAAAAGGAGTGTCGGTGAAAAATTAAATGCATATAAAAGCGCTGACGTGAAATAAATATCTCTATTATCATCTTAAACAAGTATACCAACTTTTAAAACCAATAAAGATACATTTTCAAATGCATATCATTATTGACAACAGAAAAGAAAGCCTCTAATTAAAGAGGCTCACCTTACTGAAATAAATGACATAGAACTGCCTGTCACACGGCTGCAACAGCACGCTGTGTCAACTCCAGGCAGCAGTGCTGCGTGAACGTATACATTGTTTTCCATGTCGCAGCTTTGCAGATTTTTTCCAGTGGAATCCCAGCGAACATGGCAGCCGATGTAGGGACTGCTCCTGTGGAGTGCGCTTTCACTGTTCTTGCCAAAGGTTTGCGTGCTTTACCGTGACAAAAGTGAATTGTGGCTGCTATTCATTGTACAATGGTAATTTTAGAAGCCGCAGTGCCCGGATGACCCTAGGCTACGAACATATGATCTGTTTTGCGGATAGTCTTTTGCAGGTAGAATTTAAGACATCTCTTGATGTCTAGAGTGTGTAAGGTTCGTTCCACAGTGTAGAAGGATCCAGGAGGAAAGTCCTGGGAATGACAGGATCATTTAGGTGAAACTGCAAAGGAACCTTGAAGATTTTGGGATTCGTCCTGAGGTTAACCAGATCATCTGCAAAACGAAGGAAAGGGTGTTTTATGGTAAAAGCTTGTATTTTGCCAACCCTTCTCCTTGATATTAGAGCGTTCCACGTTAGGTACTTGATATCCACCCTATGGATGTGCTCAAAGGGTTGCTTCCTCAATTCTGATAGGACTACGACTACGTTTAAGTACCACTCAGGTGGTGGGGCTTGAACAGGTGGATAAGTACGAAATAGGCCTTTCATGAATTGCTGTACAACTCTATCAGAGCAGAGAGATAGGCGTTTTGGGGAGTGTCTGTATCGAGAGACAGCTGCGAGGTGAACCTTAATTGAGGAGTATACCAATCCAGTTTGAGCCAAAGACAGTAAGTGCGGTAGGATTTGCTCTGGAGCAGAGAGGTACAGATGTACTTTGCTTTGCAGGCACCAAAGGCAGAACCATTTCCATTTCAGTATGTATGTCTTGTTGGTGCTATCCGCTCGAGGTCTGGCGATAATGTCTTTACACTCCTGCGCAATTGTCAAATTCTTAAATTCAAAGAATTCAGGAGCCACGCATGCAATCGAAGAGATGCTGGCTCCGGGTGACACATCTGACCTTGGTTTCTGGTCAACAAGCTGTGTGTCCGTAGCAGCCGGATGGGCAGAAGCTCCATTAACCAGTGCTGCCTGGGCCATCTGGGTGCTATCATAAGGCGGCGGCAGTGTTCCATTTTCATCTATACCTTGGGTATCAGTGGAATGGGAGGAAAGACTTAAGCATATATTCCTGACCAACGAATTGAAAGGGCATTTTCCCGAAAATGTGGGCGAGGGAATCTGCTTGCAAAGAACCAGCATTTGGAGTTTGTGTGCGTCACAAACAGGTCCAGCGCTGGTTTCCCCCAATGCGAAAAAATCCTGTTCAGTTGGTCTTGTTTGAGCTCCCACTCGTGACAGTTGTCTTTGTTCCTGCTGAGTGTGTCTGCAAAAGTATTCTGAAGCCCTGGAACATGCTCCGCTTTTAGGGATATCCTTTGAAATGCAAGCCAGCCCCAGAGATGTTGGGCGTCCTATGAGAGTCAGAGATTTGTTTCCTCCTTGTTTGTTGATACAAAACATGCTTGTGGTGTTGTCTGTACGGACCAACACCGATGAACCTTTTATCTGAGGGAGTAAAGCTTGCAGGGAGAGAAAAATGGCTTTCAACTCCAGCCTGTTGATATGTATTTGACGCTGGGACGAGGACCATTTTCCCTGAATCTGAAGGTCCTTTAGAAGTCCTCCCCTACCTTCCATTGACGCATCAGTGGTTACTATGAATTCGGGATCAAGGGTAGAAAGGAGGGGCCCCTGTGAGAGATGTGACTTCAAAGTCCACCATTCAAATGCCTTTCATGTGTGGAATGATAGTTATCACATCGTCGAAGGATCCCGTAGTTTGAATTCATTGACATTGGAGTTCCTCTTGCAAAGGCCTCATGTGTAGACGAGCCAGTGGTACTAGATCAATCGCTGAGGACAGTATGCCCAGTAGAGATTAGTATGTCCTCACAGAAGTGCACTTTCTTTTTGATAGTCTGAGAGCCAAGCTTTGCAACTTTTCCTGCAAAAGGAAAGCTTTGTTCTGTATGGAATCCAAGTCGGCCCTAGGAACGTCATTGTCGGACTTGGAAAAACCGATGATTTCCATTGATTTATAAAAAGGCCTAAATTCTGGAACAGATCAATGCAATCTTTTGTAGCTGCAGCCGCTAGACGAGCCGATGGTGCGTTCAGGAGCCAATCCTCCAAATATGGAAATACTTGGTGACCCTGGCTTCGCAAGGCGGCTGCTACTGGGGCCAGAAACTTGGTGAAAATCAGCGTGGCAGATTTGAGACCAAAAGGTAGGACTCGGAACTGATAGTGGTTACCAGCACTGTGAATTGGAGGAACTTTCTGTGTTTGGGGTGTATAGGAGCATGGAAATAAGCATCTTCTAAATCCAGTGATGTCATGTAATCCCCGCTGCTGAGGCGCCAAAGGATGTCGGAGAGTGTGAACATTCTGAAGGTCTGATTTTTGAGGAATTTGTTCAGCCACCTGAGGTCTAAACTAGGTCTCCACTCTCCCGATTTCTTGCTTATCCGGAAGCAGGAGTAAAAGCCTTTTCCTCTTTGTGTTACGGGAACCCTCTCTATTGCCCCTTTCAGTAGCATAAGCTTTGCTTCTTGTTTGAGTAAGTGAAGATGAGGGGGGTGCGATCCCCTCGGTGGGGTGTTTGGTGGGCGCTGGATGAATTCTAGAGTGTGTCCATAAGATATGAGATCCAATACCCATCTATCCATTGTAATATTGTGCCATTGATGGATATGACCGGAAACATTCGCATAGGTGTGGGGGTGCAGTAATAACTGGTACCCTGAAGTGGTCACTGCTTGCGACCTGAATCGCGTACTTGTGATGTTGGTTTCCTACATGAACCTTGCTTGGAGAAACCAGCTGTTGGCTGTCGGTAAGATTGTTGCTGATAACCCTGACAATTTTGCTGCTGAAAGGATTAATAGTTTTGGGTACGCTGGAAAGTACCTCTATAACTTGAAAATACACATCCTCGTGCACCTCGAAAGGGCACTTTGCGATACTGTAGGGTACGTAATGCTTTGGCTGTGTCTGTATCCATTTTGATGGCTAGTAGAGCCTCGTCTATGTGTTTTCCAAATAGACTGTCCCCATTGTACGCCATGTCCAATATTTTAGATTCTGGACGGAAGGACGCTGCCCTAAGCCATCCTTGGCGCATTAGTACAGCCGCCCAAGCTAGTTGACAAAAACCTGTTGTGGCTATGTCCATGACACTATTTATAATACCTTACGAAATTCCGGTTTATTTTCCTCCAGTATAAACTCCAGCATGGCTTCGATATCAGACCACATTACAGCTCTACATGCCAAGAACAGATGCATACTGGTAAGTAGCATTTCCGTTCGAGGAATAGGAGCTGTAGATTGTATACTTTAGCATAGACTATAGCGGTTTCTCTCCTTAGCAGTGGCAACCTGTATCCGTTGCAGTGGTCTGAAAAAGTGTTCTCAATACAGACTGACCCACACTAGCTTGTTGCTTTGCTTGCACATCTACACAATGGTGTTTAGTGAAAGTGTGTGGTATAGACCAAGTTGCTGCTTTGCAGATGTCATCTAGGGGAATGTTCCCTAAGAATGCCATGGAAGCCCCTAGTTTGCGTGTGGAATGAGCTCTGGGGGGAATGGTTAGCGTGCGTTTAGCTTTGAGATAGCATATTTGGATGCACTTGACAATCCATCTTGCAATTCCTGTTTGTAAATTGGGATTGCCCTTGTGAGGTGGGGATAAAGATACAGAGTTGTTTAGTCTTTCTAAAAGGTTTAGTTCTTTCTATGTAGTATAGTAACGCTCTCTTGATGTCTAGTGTGTGAAAAGCACGTTCTGCCACTGAGTCTGGTTGAGGGGAAAAAACTGGGAGTTCAACAGACTGATTAAGGTGGAAGGCAGAAATTACCTTGGGTAGAAATTTTGGGTTAGGCCTTAGAACCACTTTACTATGATGCATTTGTAAAAATGGTTCTTGTATGGTTAATGCCTGGAGTTCACTAATTCTCCTGAGGGATGTGATAGCTACCAGGAAGGCTACTTTCCAAGTGAGGAACTGTAACTCACATTTGTGTAGAGGTTCAAATGTGGGGCCCATGAGCCTGGTAAGGAGAATATTGAGTTTCCAGACTGGGGAGGGTGGAACTCTAGGTGGAATTATTCTTTAAAGTCCTTCCATGAACGCTTTGATAGCAGGAACTCTAAATAGAGACAAGTGTTGTCTGTTATGAAGGTAAGCGGCTATTGCAGCTAGATGTAGTCGTATAGATGTATATGCCAAGTTACATTTTTGTAGATGCAAGAGACAACAGATAATGTTTTGAATGGAAGCATCTAGTGGGTTGATTTTGCTATTTTTACAATAAACAACGAATCGCTTCCAGTATGCTGCATAGCACACTCTTGTGGTAAGACGTCTAACCTATTTGATGACGTTCATATAATCTGATGGGAGATGGAGGTAGCCAAACTAAGGAGCCAGATCGCAAGATTGAGTTGATTGGGATCTGGATGTTTTGTCTCTCCATGTTCTGTGTAAGAAGTTTGGGTGAGAGATGTAGCTTTTGATATGGAACTACTGATAGTTCCAAGAGGATTGTGAACCATGGTTGTCGGGTCCATGTTGGAGCAACTAGGAGCATTGTGAGGGAATGCTGTTTGAGTTTCCGAACCACTAACGGAATGAGCGGGAGAGGTGGAAATGTGTAAGCAAATTTGTTAGACCAGTTCATCCATAGCGCATTGCCTTTGCACAATGGGTGTGGATACCTGGAGGCGAAATTTGGGCATTTTGCGTTGTGTTGTGTGGCGAACAGATCTATGTCTGGGTGTCCCCACATTTGAAAGAATGGAAGAAGAACTTGAGGATGAAGTTCTCATCATTTGTGGATTTGTTGTGTTTATCGACTGAGCAGATCCGCAATCGGATTGTGTTCTCCTGGGAGATGTTCCACGAGGAGGTATATCTTTTGAGGAATAGCCCATCTCCATATAGTTTGCGCTAGGCGTGAAAGTTGGAGAGTGTGTGTCCCCCCGGCTTTTGAATGTAGTACATTGCTGTCATGTTGTCTGTACGTATTAGGACAGCTTTGCCTAGTAGCGAAAGTTGGAAAGACTTTAGTGCTAAAAAGATTGCTAGTAACTCCAGGTGATTTATGTGGAGTTGTTTCTGTTGAGGGGTCCACAAGCCCTGAACAGTTTGACATTGTAGATGAGCTCCCCAGCCGGTGAGCGACGCGTCTGTTGTTAGTACTATCAAGTGGAAGCGGGTTGAGGAACGGCCGCCCTCTGGAAAGGTTTTGTACATTCCACCACTGCAGAGACCGATGTGTGCGGCTGTCCACAAACACTAGATCTGTCAGGTGACCGTGAGCCTAGTTCCACTGATGTGCTAAGCATTCCTGCAAGGGACGCATCTGAAGTCTTGCGTAAGGGCCGATAAGGATGCAAGAAGCCATCATCCCGATTAATTGCATAAACACTCGAGCTGGCAGGGAGTGTTGAGGTCGAAATTGTAATATTAGAGCCTGCATGGAGTGAATCCTGCCTGGATTGGGGTATGCTAGAGCTCGAGGTGTCCAGAGTAGCCCCTAGATACCGTTGTATGTTGGAAGATGAGACTTGTTGAGGCTTACTGTGAAACCTCAGGCGTGAAGTAGCAGAATAGTTTTGTGTGTATGCTGCACACAATTGTTGTGGGAGTTGGTCTTTATGAGACAGTCGTCCAGATAAGGGAACGCTTGAATGTGTTGCCTTCTTAAATGAGCCGCTACCACTGCGAGGCATTTGGTGAAGACTCTGGGTGCCGGGGTTACTCCGCATGGGAGGACTTTGAACTGATAATGTTGTCCGTCCACTGTGAACCTGAGAAACTTTCTGTGAGAAGGGTGAAAAGGAATATGAAAGTAGACATCCTTTAGATCTAGAGTGGAGAGGCAGTTGCATTGTTAAAGTAGTGGGAGCACCTGTTGGAAAGTGACCATGTGGAAGTGGTCTGATTGGATGTAGAGGTTTAGGGGTCTGAGGTCTAATATTGGCCTGAAAGAGCCGTCCTTTTTTGGAATCAGAAAGTAGAGTGAATAAACCGCTGTGCTCTGTTGGGGTAAGGGGGCTGGTTCTATTGCATTTTTTTGTAGTAGAGAGAGAATTTCCTGTTTGAGGAGAGTCAAATGTTCTGTGGACATTGGACGGTGTTTGGGAGGAATGTGGGGGGGGGGGGGGGGGGGGGGGGGGCGTGAGTTCCAGGCAGTAACCATACTGGATAATTTGTCTCAACCACCTGTCTGTGGTTATGGAATTCCAGACAGATAGGAACTGTGAAAGGCGTCCCCCGACAGGTGTGGAGTGGTCGGGGGGATGCGAAGGGAAGTCAGTGCTTGGTGGTAGGGGAGCTGCAGGGGTTATTACCCCGGCCTTTGCCCTTGTTGTTGTTACCCCTGTAACTTCCCCTAAAGTATCCTTTGGAAAATGAGCTCTGGTTTGGGTCTTTTTTAAGATGAGGATGGGTGCTCTGGTGTGTTGGTTTTTGGGCCAGCCCTATAAAAGGAGCCTCTAGGAGAAGATCATTTCAAGGCTCCCATAGACTTTGCGGTTTCAGTGTCCTTTTTCAAGCTGTGTCCACTGCAGGGCCAAAGTGGTGCTCTTGGTTGAAGGGCTGATTAAGGATACTGGTTTGCACCTCCTGTTTAAACCCGGATATCCTGAGCCAAGCATGCCTGCTTAACAATATGCTAGTATTGACTGCACGGGACGCGGTGTCCGCGGCGTCCAGAGCACATTTGTTTGATGTGTTCATGATTAGTTTGCCTTCCTGTATGAGGTCATTGGACTTGTGTTTGTATTGCTCTGGTAGGTGTTGAATGAGTTTCTCTAGCTCATCACAGTGAGCCCTATCGTACCTTGCCAAGAGAGCTTGTGTATTGGCTATGTTCCAATAGTTTGCAGCTTGAGAAGCCATACTTTTGCCTGATGCGTGAATGTCAGGGGATGTCTTTGTACGATCAGCCACCTTAGGAGGACGATAGACATCTTCCCCCTTATCTCTCCCCTGTTCTTTGTTTACAGTCCACAAGAGGAATATAAACCGACGATCCCTTTAAGGATGACCCGGCGGCAAATGACATCACACCCCATGTGACCGCATCACTTGCTTTCCCCACCGAAGCCTATCCAATCGCGGCGGTATTTGAAACAGCGAAAGGAAGCGAGGCGCGCGCTACTGTTGTTGTGGCGAGGAGGAGGAGCCTCACGGAAGAGGAAGAAGCAGACGAACGGGACCCCATTGTTTACCTGGCGGTATCATCCAACTCTTCCCACGGGTCGGCGGAAGCAGAGGTTGCAGACCCCAAGGTACCGAGGACAACGACGCGGAAGAGACCCACAGCGGGACCCAGAGAAACCCGGCGAACAGCAAAAGAGGGAGCCGGACCCAGTCCGGTATCGCGAAGACTCCAGCCACGCATCAGGAGATGCGTGGCTTCCTACGGTACGTTCAAGGGTACGGGGCTGGTTTAGTAGGAACGCCCGACTCGGGGGAGAGGGAGGGTACCGTTAAAGCTCCAGGGCTATCTTTTCTTAAGCTCAGGAAACACCTGGTGACGAAACGGGTGTACAACCATCACCCCCTTCCCCTTTAAAGAGCAGGATAAAGAGTCGTCCTTAAACATTCTTTTCTTTCTTCTTTTTTTTTGTTTTTCCTTGTTCTGTGGTGCATTCGGACTCTCTTGACTGAGTGTCTTCACCTACCCGACCCTGGGGGAAGAACGCCGGAAAAGACTTGAAATACAGAACCCTGTCACGCCCTGAATAACAAGAGCGGAGAGAAGGACTATATAATTTATATATCGGACCTGCGTGAATTAATAAAACGCCCTGAACTAACTAACCCATCTTTCTCTGGCCTCCTCGTGTTTATGCACAGTGTAATAATTTGGATTCTTTATCTGGGGCGGGGCGTCACCTGAACCTTGAGAGTTGGCCCTTTTACGTGCATTAGCAACTACCAGGGAATCTAAAGGAAGCTGCCCTTTATTGTATATGGGGTCACTGGGAGCAGCTTTGTATTTTTTGTCTACCCTTGGGTTAAGAACCCTAGTCCTAACAGGGTCCTCAAACACTTCTGGTGCGTGTCTAATGAGCCCTTTTAACATTGGTAGGACATGTGATGTTTTTTGTGGCTGAGCAAAAGTTTCTAATCCTCCTCTACAGGGTCAGAATGTAGATTAACTCCGTGATATGTTGCAGCCATATTGATTAATTGGGCAAAACCTACATTATTGTCTAGTGGGGACGGCTTAGAGGGATAAAGATCTGGGTCTTTTAAGTCAGGATCTGGGTTATAGTCCATCCATGGGTCTGGGTCCTGTGGGGGATCATCATTGTCTCATTGTGGGATTATGTTATCCTCCCCTTGTCCATCCCCATCTCAATTATCACTATCCTCTGGTTGAGAGTGGAAAAGTGATTTCTGGAGAATGTACTGGAGAGATAAGTAAATTGGGATCAATAGATTGGGGAGGAGGTGTGGGGGATGGAGAGGTGTTTGTGCTCATGTCCATTTTTTTAGCCGGAACCAGTGAATTTTGCAAATGGTCCGGTTTCCTTTTTGTAGGTTGTTTGGAGAGAATATGACGAGTCTTTGGATGGATATAAATTGTTTTCTGGTTTGGATCTGGAACAAAAAATTCATCGGAGCCACTGGTTTTTTTCGGTGCTGAAGATTTATCCCTCTGAAGAGTCTTAGACTGTTTAGGCATAGGGATAGTGTGCGGTTTAAAAGCCTTTTATTGTTCCGAAGATTTCGGTGTCAACTGTTTCAGCTCCAAAGTGTTTTGCTTCGGGAGTTTAGGCGTCAAAGCTTTTCCCTTGGATTGTTTCTGCTCCGATGTTTTCAGTGTCGAAGTTGTTCCCTTTTGCTTTGACTCCGAGGGTTTGTCCTTCAGCTGTTTCGGGGCCTGGGTATTGGCGGCCTTGGACTTCAGTGCTGAAGGTGGTTTTTCGGTACCGGAGTGTGGCTGGTTCAAGCCCGAGCTGGAAGGCTTGTCTTTGATTTTCATAGCCGAGCCCGAGGGCGGGTCTCTGAAATGTTCAACCAGTGTGGACCTGGGCCTTGTGGCGAAGGTATTACCGGAGCCTTTGGTATGGGCTTGGGTGGGGCAGGGGTCTCGGTACTTACGGTCCACTGAGCTGAGGTGACTTCGTCTTCGGCGTCTGAGTCATCTGTGGAGACTGAGACTGGTTCCTCCTGGGCTTGTTCCGGAAGGCTGTCGAGGCCTGGATGGAAGATGTCCGGAATGAAGCCGCTTCCTCTGGACATTTCGTGGCGTCGAGCCAGATGATCACGAATGGTCTTCATAGACTTGAAAGATAGACAAGCCTCACAGATATCCTCTTGATGCTTCGGAGAGACGCAGAGATTACACACTGGGTGTAGGTCTGAGTATGGGAATTTAGCACCACACTGGGGACATTTCTTGAAGGGAGTGCGTTCCATAGACTTCCGTTGTAATTGGCGCGGGTAGGCCCAACGGCCCGCGTCGAAGTTTATGGAAGTTTTTTCGACTGTAGAAGATGCGCGTCGAGAAAGGGAAACGCGATCAAGACAATACCGTCGAGTGGGAGGTGATTGCGCGTCGAAGGGGGTTTCGATGACAACACCGACCCGGAGCGCAGCAAGTCACATCCGAACCTGATGGCAGAAAAAAACAATCTGAGGATGGAGTCGATGCCCATGCGCACCGTCACCATAAGGAGGAGTCACCTATCTCGTGACTAACAAAGACTTCTTCGACAAAAGCAAACTGCAAACATCTGAGCCCAACACCAGATGGCGATCTATGCTAAAGTATACAATTCACAGCTCATATGCCTCAAACATATAGTTATCCAATTAATCATTGCGTGGAGGAGGATCGGGAATTTTTCCCTCTTCAGGCTCTTCTACAAAAGAGGATGGATCCTCTCCAGGAGGAACAGGGATGATGGGTCGTGGCGTCATCCTAGGAGTGGCAGGAAGAGGCAATATTGCTGTAGGCGGTGCTACAGGTGGTGCTGATGGAGGCGGCGGTGGCACAATCATGTGTTTCTCTTTGGGTGGGAACCTTTTTCTGTAGTCCGTGAGCATGGCCTGTAAGTCTTGTACTAAAGAAGAAGATAACTGAGGATAATTGAGCAGGTTCTTGCCTTGGTGTTTCAACATAATATCTAAAATGCTGATATTGTGTAGGAGGAACTGGTTAGTGCTGGTAGTACTGTTCCTCGTCATAATAATCCTCATCCTCCTCTTGTAACTTGACATTTAGTTCAGAAGGACTATGAGCAGTTCCAAAGGGACTATCATCATCTGTTTCCTCTGTCTCTAGAAGGTGACTTGGAAGTAGAGGCAAAATCTTGCCTGGCGATTGAAATCCAGGCCGTAGCGATGCTCTGGACATTCTGGATGGTGTGGTCTGCATTTGAAGTGATTTCGTCGATGGGAGAATCGTCGACTGGTCCGTTGACGATGGGACCATCTGTGACCCTGATTTTCTTGTAGACGGCAAAAACCTTCATCGATGTCGTCGTCGAAACCGTTGACTGTGTGCTCGTCGACAGTGGAACCATTGTCGATGGTAATGGTGTCGTCATTGCCGGCGTCGACGATGACAACCTCGTCGCTGAGGTAGTCGTCGACGATAAGGATAGTGTTGACAATATCGGGGCGTCAATGCTCACCGTCTCTGTCGTAGGCTCAGTTGACGGTCTCGACAACGAGAGAGTAGTCGTCGTCTGTGTTGCTGAAGAGACAGGCGTTGACGGTGAAACTGACACGGATCTGTGGCTGGATTTATGCCTGGAAGATTCCAATTTTGTCTTAAAAGTCCCAGAACGATGAGGCAAGACCAGCTAAGAGGAGACTTTAGATTATTTCTCCTTTTTTCGAGTTTCTTTGGTCAGATGGGAGGTTTTAGGGCGTTTCTTAACCTCCTCAGGGTGACCCTCAGGTGACCTGGGCCTCTTATGGGATTTAGAGGACATGTCGCTCTCCTCCTCAGAAGACGCTCCTTGTGTCTTCTTAAGCGAGAACAAAAGTCTGCCCTCTCGAACTCTAGGAGTCTTAGATGAAAAGTTGCAGCAGATTTTACATTACTTTGCCTCTTGATGAGGATGAAGGCAATAGATGCAATCCCTATGAACATCATCAATATGACCCTTTTCCCCCCCACATAACTTATAAGGGCGAAATAGTCCTTTCATGTCAGACATTGTCCAGTAAGAAAAATAAGACTTATCTGAGAGAAATGTTGAATAACTGAGCAGATCTCAGGGAGACTTCCTTCACACATGACGTGCATTGAAAATCTGAGGGACTCAGCCTCTCTTTGGAAAGGTTCTAGAGGGTGCTGGTTACTGATTGATTGTATTTAAGTTTGGTTCTTTTTAGAAAAGAAGGAAGATAGGCTATTAAATGCATGGTTGCCTCCATGATAGCCTATGAAAGTTATTTAATTACTGCCTTATTTATATTACCGTGGGACTCACACTTTGACGACGGGGAATGATTCAAGCAGTTGAATCTATGAAAGATACTCCAAAACAGGATAACATGTTTGTTACACAGATTACCTTTTTGATCTCTTAAAGGTGCTCTAATCCCTCCTCCAGTGAAAGTCTGCCTGACTTGCAAGCATGTATCAGTTTTTCTACTCTTCAATGGATATAGCAATCTGGGAACCAATTGTGAGCTAGGAACAGGAGGAGGAGAAAAGGGTTGGGGGGGGGTTACCATTTTTTAACCTGTCTTAATGTTTCAGGTTTGGTCCGGTGGTCGTAGTCCGCGGGATCGGAGGGGCACGAAATGCCCATACTTTTCTAATTTAAGTAAAACAGTCCCTCTACTTTTTTGAGGAAAGACAACCTCATGGGAGGGTTAATTCCGAGTGTTGAAACGCATCTGGAGAAGTGTAAGGCAGGAAGTCTCCTGTGCTCTGAAACTGAGGGAGAGGTAGACAACTAAACAAGCCTTCTTGCCAGGGTGTCTGCTTCGCTGAAAGAAATGTAAATGTGCGCAACAGGTTAATCTGCAAATGAAAAGGGTGCCTGAAAGCCGGTATTGGCTTTAATAGATGTAATCAATTGAAGCTTCCTGATGACAGGTTTATTGCAAGGAGTTACCAGCTAAACTGTGAAGTGTGTGCTTTTAATGGACAATTACCAAAAAAGTGCACTATGTACAGTCTAGGTATTACCAAAATCTATAGTTTGGAAGCACCATTTTATCTTAAACCTTTTTGCACATTTTGTATCAGCCTATCTTATACTGTCTTTAAAGCAAATTTAAAATAATGACTTGCATATTCCCAGTGCTGTCACAAACTGGAACCTTGTAGCACTAAACATACACAGGTCTCTATTCTCCACTGCACCAACCAGGATTCACTTCTGTGGCTCTCTGGTTACAGTCACAGACCTCTGCAGTGCATCAATTAATAGAGGTTTTATAATATACAATAGTGCATTGGTTTATAGGTAGTTACCTGAAGGTGCAAGACCAAAAAACTTTACTGGATATTTTGTTTTGTTGGCCAGGTCTTTGACTCCGCCCCCACGCTCACTCACTCCGCCCCCCTCAAGGACAGCATCATAGTTCCGATACTTTTTTGATTCACTTCGACCACTGGTTTGGTCACATACAGAAATCCCGTCTCAGGGCACCTAGCCATTAGAACTAATAGCTTGATTGTTTATCCGGTTCACTAGGGCATTCTATGATGTCTAACACAAAAACAGTGTAAGCAACAGACACAAGATAAACATACATACCATTCTGTTGATGGCCGAAGGGAGAAGGCTGAGGGAAGGCTTGCTGCTGAAACGTCTGAGGGAATGATGAGGCAGGAGCAGGGTAACCGGTCATGACACTCATGCCATAAGCACCACCTAAAACACAGAAATATGCTCAGGTGAGCACAGCATCTTACTCATACAAGGACAGACATTTCAAATGCACATTAAGACATTGGGCAGAACAAACTCTAAACTTTCTGTTCTCAAGTGAGGGCACACGAGCGGCCCACTTGCAGGAACCCCTTATATTCCAATATCACCATGTGAGTTCAAAAAACATATCCCAAAGAGGATGGTCAGTACCAGTACCTGCTCCAGCCCCGGCACCCACATGCCCTGCTCTTCCAAATGCAGCTCAAAGTTGCCCTACTGCAAGATATTATATTCCAGTTATGGTGCAGGTACACATAACTGCCAACGCACCTAAATCGAGGCCCGAAGAAGCCAATATGGTTTCAATTTTTAAAAGGTCAATTTAATCTAATTTTCAATAAGGAGCACAAGAAGGCAAAAAAGACATGATGTATTCAAAGTGTACTGATGTCTTTACTCAGGCTACTGAGCACAAGGCCTTCTACCTTTGACCCGTTGGGTAGTATTGTGTTAAATAAGCTTGTGTTTCCTTTTGACAGAAGATCAGCAAACACATGCACCTCACACGAAGGTATGTTCCCAATGCACAACAAGGGACTGAGTCAAGTTTCCTTTATCTTTGCACAAGTAGATCAATGATGATTATTATTTCACAATACTACTCCAAAGAAAAGGCCGACAATTATCCTGCCACTCCTCATGCCTGGAAATGGTAGAATATCAAAATACGTCAATAGCTACACAATCTGAGAAGGAGGGGCTGAGAGATTAAATACGCCTTGGGGAAGGAAGGACTATTTGAGATGAATGTGTAAATCCCTCTCTTGGGCCACTGAATATCCCTGATAATTCCAATTAAGAAGAATATCACACAAGGAGCAGGACTAGTTTTGTAAACCCCACTCCCCCCATTTCTGGTGATTAAACTGCTGATTCTAACAAATGGACGTTTATAAGAGGTTTCACTGAATTACATTTCTTTGATACATATAAGCTGAAATGTTTTGCATTTATCTACTTACACCTTTCATTAGAAGAGTGATTCACTCTTTCGGCACATCACGCTGATACCGAGGATCATTGAAATAAAATTAAATGTTCATATTTTGTATTGATTTATCTACAATTCAGTAGCCTCTTGAGTTTTATAAGGAATATGCTACTTACCCGTATGCATCTGTTCTTGGCATGTAGAGCTGCAGAGTTGTACACTTAGCATAGATCGCCATCTGGTGTTGGGCCCGGATGTTTGCAGTTTGTTTTTGTTCTTTGGACAGTCTTTGGAAGTCACGAGTTCGGTGACTCCTCCTTCGGTCCGTACTGCGCATGGGCTTCGGCTCCATCCTCAGATTGTTTTTCGCCAACAGGGAAATGATGGAGCGTAGTAATAACAGTGAGAAACCCATGTGTGTTGTATCTAAATAAGATGGACTGGAACGGATACAGGTAGGCGGGTGGGCGTGTACAACTCTGCAGCTCTACATGCCAAGAACAGATGCATACTGGTAAGTAGCATATTCCGTTCGAGGCATATGAGCTGCAGATTGTACACTTATCATAGATTATATAGCAGTACCCAACCTTAGCGGCGACCACCGGTATCCGTTGCAGTGGTTTGAAAAAGTGTCTTTAGTACAGCCTGGCCCACACTAGCTTGCTGCTTGGAATGCACATCTACACAGTAATGTTTTGTGAAGGTGTGCGGTGTTGACCATGTGGCTGCTTTGCAGATGTCATCTAAGGGTATGTTCCCTAGAAAAGCCATAGAAGCCCCTAACTTTCTAGTAGAGTGGGCTTTAGGTGGAACAGATAATGTTCTTTTTGCCTTCTGATAGCAAATTTGTATACACTTTACAATCCACCTAGCTATCCCTGATTTAGAGATGGGGTTGCCTTTATGTGGCGGAGAGAAGGAAACGAACAATTGTTTAGTCTTCCTGAAGGGTTGCGTTCTTTGTATGTAGTACAGCAAAGCCCTTTTAACATCGAGTGTGTGTAAGGCCCTCTCTGCAACAGATTGAGGTTGCGAGAAAAAGACAGGTAATTCCACCGATTGATTGAGATGGAAGGGGGAAATGACCTTGGGCAGAAACTTCGGATTTGTACGAAGTATGACCTTGCTGTGATGTATTTGTAGGAAGGGTTCCTGTATAGTGAACGCTTGTATTTCACCAACCCTTCTAAGGGAAGTGATAGCTACGAGGAAAGCTGTTTTCCAGGTGAGGAACTGTAGCTCACATTTATGCATTGGTTCGAAGGGTGGACCCATTAGCCGTGTAAGAACTACATTTAGATTCCATACAGGGGAAGGTGGTGCCCTGGGAGGAATTACTCGTTTAAGGCCTTCCATAAAGGCTTTAATAGCAGGCACTCTGAACAGTGATAAATGCTGTCTGTTTTGTAGATAAGCAGCGATCGCTGCTAGGTGTAGGCGTATGGATGAATATGCCAGGTTACACCTGTGAAGATGGAGCAGATAGCATATGATGTGCTGTATGGATGCATCTAAAGGGTTGATTGTATTGTTACGGCAGTAAATTACAAATCTTTTCCACTTTGCGGCATAGCATGCTCTAGTGGTAGGACGTCTGGCTTCCATGATAATGTTCATGCAATCAGGGGGAAGGTTAAGGTATCCAAATTCTAAGATTTCAGGAGCCAGATCGCAAGGTTGAGCTGAGCAGGGTCCGGGTGCCTGATTTCTCCATGGTTCTGGGTTAGGAGGCATGGGGACAGGTGCAGTTTTTGATGTGGTACCACAGATAGCTGTAGTAGTGTGGTGTACCACGGCTGCCTGGCCAATGTTGGGGCTACCAGAATGAGTGTGAGGGAGTGCTGCTGTAGCTTCCTTACCACTAATGGAATTAGCGGGAGAGGTGGAAAGGCGTATGCAAATCTGCCTGACCAGTTCATCCATATCGCATTGCCCTTGGACAATGGGTGTGGGTATCTGGCGGCGAAGCTTGGGCATTTTTTGTTTTTGTGGGTGGCGAAGAGGTCTATGTGAGGATGCCCCCACTGTTGGAAGAATGGGTGAAGAACTTGTGGATGCAGTTCCCATTCGTGTAGTTGTTGCGTTTGTCTGCTGAGCAGATCTGCCATGGTGTTTTGTACGCCTGGAACGTGCTGTGCCAGGAGAAAGATGTTTTGGGGAATTGCCCATCTCCATATGCTCTGGGCTAAGCGGGAGAGCTGGGGAGAGTGTGTCCCCCCCTGTTTTTGGATATAATACATTGCAGTCATGTTGTCTGTGCGAATGAGGACTGCTTTGCCCGAAATCTGTTTTTGAAAAGATTTTAGGGCTAGAAAGATCGCCAAGAGCTCCAGATGGTTGATGTGGAGCGATTTTTGCTGTGGCGTCCATAGACCTTGCATGGTGAGGTGTAATAGGTGCGCTCCCCAGCCGGAGAGCGATGCGTCCGCTGTTAGAATCACCTGAGGAACCGGGTCCAGGAACGGCCGCCCTTTGGAAAGATTTGTGGTGTTCCACCACTGCAGAGAGTGATGGGTGCGGCCATCCACCAACACCAGATCCGTCAGCTGACCCTGGGCCTGGTTCCACTGTTGTGCTAGGCACTCTTGAAGTGGACGCATGTGAAGTCTTGCATGGGGCACTATGAAAATGCAAGACGCCATCATTCCTATGAGCTTCATAAACACTCTTGCTGGAAGAGAGTGTTGAGGAAGGAATGTTTTGCGCAAGGCTTGTATGCTTGCGATTCTGGCTGAGTTTGGATAGGCAATACCTTTGGAGGTGTCTATAGTGGCCCCGAGATATTGCTTTGTGTGAGATGGTATGAGGTGGGACTTTTGGTAGTTCACAGTGAAGCCTAACTGGTGGAGCAGTTGGATGGTGCTGTTTGTATGTTGCACACATTGGTGGTAGACGCGGCTTTTATTAGCCAGTCGTCTAAGTAGGGGAAGACGTGAATCTGTTGACGTCTGAGGTGTGCTGCTACTACCGCTAGGCATTTGGTAAACACCCGTGGTGCGGTGGTGACCCCGAAGGGGAGAACCGTGAATTGGTAATGCTGACCGTCCACCACGAACCTGAGGTACTTCCTGTGAGAAGGGTGTATTGGAATGTGAAAGTATGCGTCTTTCAGATCCAAGGTAGTGAGAAAGTCTCCCTGACAGAGGAGCGGGAGGACTTGTTGTAGGGTGACCATGTGGAAATGGTCTGAATGTATGTATGCATTGAGAGGCCGGAGGTCCAGAATGGGCCTCAGGGTCCCGTCTTTCTTCGGTATCAGGAAATACAGAGAGTAGACCCCTAGATTTTGCTGATTGATGGGGACCTGCTCTATAGCGTGTTTTTGGAGGAGGGAGAGCACCTCCTGTTTGAGTAGTGTGGAATGTTCTTGAGACATTGGACGGTGTCTTGGTGGGATATTGGGTGGGGTAGATGTTAGCTCGAGACAGTACCCTGACCGAATAATTTGGGTCACCCATTTGTCCGATGTTATGGACTCCCATGCGTGGATAAATTGTTGTAGTCTGCCCCCGACCGGAGTGGGATGGCCTGGGGGGAGGGAAGGGAAGTCATTGTGCGGGCGGGGTTGCGGAACGGGTGGTGTTAGTTTTGCCCCTGCCCTTATTGTTGTTGCCTCTGTAACCACCCCTTTGGTTGCCCTTTGAAAAGGTATTTTGAGGAGGGGACTTGTAGGAGGTAGAGGCGCTATCGGTGGAGAAGCCTCTGCCTGTGCTACGAAAGGATGAGCGTCGAAAGGAACGTTTAGGGGCCTGTGATTGGAGTGCCCCCATAGACTTTGCTGTGTCTGTGTCCTTTTTCATCTTTTCCAACGCTTCGTCCACCTTTGGCCCAAAGAGAGTTTGTTGGTCAAAAGGGTGATTTAGTATGGATGCCTTGACTTCAGGCTTGAACCCTGAGATCCTGAGCCAGGCATGACGACGAAGCAGGACACTGGTATTTATTGCTCTAGAAGCAGTGTCGGCTGCTTCGAGGGCACACTTAATGGAGGGGTTTGTAATTAGTTTACCCTCCTGTATCAGGTCATGATCCTTGCGCTTGTGTTTTTCGGGGAGGTGCTGCATAAGAGCCTCAAGTTCGTCGTAGTGTGTTCTGTCATAGCGCGCAAGTAGCGCTTGTGTATTTGCAATGCGCCACATGTTTGCAGCTTGGGAGGCGGTGCGTTTGCCAGACGCGTCTAAAAGTTTTGATTCCTTGTCTGGCGGTGGGGCTTCCCCTGAGGACTGGGAGTTAGCCCGCTTTCTAGCTGTGGAGACAACTAGGGAATTTAAGGGAGCAGGGCCCTTAATGTATGCAGGGTCTGTGGGTGCCGCCTTGTACTTTTTTTCTATTCTAGGGTTCAGTACCCTGGCCCTGACAGGGTCTTTGAACACCTCTGCAGCATGCTTGGTGACACCTTTAAGCATGGGCAAAATAGACGTGGACTTGTCCTGAATGTCAAATGTGTCCAGTAGGAAGTCATCTTCCACTGGTTCGCTATGCATGTCCACCCCATGGTAGTGTGCTGCTCTCTGCACTAAGTGGTGAAACCCTAAGGAGTCCTCTGGAGGAGACGGCCTGGATGGGTATAGGTCGTCCTGAGGCATATCAGGTATGTCAGGGTTGTGGTAGTCTTCCCATGGGTCTGGGGTCCCCGGTGGAGTGGGGTCCATTGGGGCGTCCGCTGGGTCATAATGTGGATCCCCGAAGTCCGGATCTGGGGACGGGGTCGGGGAGTGATAAGGTAAGGGTGGCGGAGACCTGGGAGGGGGAGGGGGTGGAGGAGGAGGTAGTGGGGAGGGCACTCTGAGAGGAGAAGTAGCAGAGTCCTTCCGTTTGGGCGGTGGAGGAGGAGCCGGTGTGTCAAGACGTCTTTTCTTGACAACTAAAGTCAATAGCCCAGTCTTTGGATCTTTAAATAGAGTCTTTTGCAAAGGGTCTGGTGTAAAGAGATCCAGTGGCGCTGAATCGTCCGCTGGCGCCGATGTTTTCGGAGCCGAGGGTTTCGATGGTTTCTGTGCGCCATGCTTTTTTGGAACCTCCGGTTTTTTCGGCGTCGAAGGAGTTTTCGGCGCCGGAGCGTCGGTGCCGACAGATTTGTGTTTGTGTTTCGTCGGCACCGAGAGTCCAGGCTTCGGCACCGGTGGCTTCGGAGTCGAGCTGGGTATCACTTTCTTCGGTGCCGGATGGTGTTTTTCGGCACCAGGCGTCAGCTGGCTCGAGCCCGAGCTACCGTGAGACTTTTGAGGCTTCGACACCGGGCCCGAAGGTGGGGTGATGGAAGCTGTGTGCTTGGTTTTACCCAGGCCTGCAGGCGAGGGTGTAACCTGAGTCTCTTTGATTTTGGGCGCGGGGGTGGGAGGGGGTACAGTACTCACGACCCGCTGCGCCGGTGTGATGTCCTCCACGTCGGAGTCGTCGGCCTCGGAAGCGCTGACGACGTCGTCCTCCTGCTCGGTGTGTAGTTGCCCCGAAGCTTCGGCGTCGTCTCCGAAGATGTCCGGTGGAGCCGCGGTCGAGGAGTGCGCCATGGTGCGTCGAGCTCTTCGATCCCGGATGGTCTTTTTAGATCGAAAAGACTTACATGCGGGGCAGTCTCTAGCCTCGTGTTCTGGGGAGAGGCAAAGGTTACACACCTGATGGAGGTCGGTGTGGGGAAATTTAGACCCACATTTTGGGCACTTTTTGAACGGAGTCCTTTCCATCGGCCGGGACCGGAGTCGAGGAGGGCCCGAAGGCCGGTACCGATGTACGGGATGGAGAAAAGTGCCGCTTCGAGAGATGAAGATTGATGAAGAAAACTCGAAGAACGAGGATTTTCCGTCGAGGCTGGAACCGTAGAAGTTCGAAGGCGGAGCACGAAGTATCACATCCGAGCCCGATGGCGGAAAAAAACAATCTGAGGATGGAGCCGAAGCCCATGCGCAGTACGGACCGAAGGAGGAGTCACCGAACTCGTGACTTCCAAAGACTGTCCAAAGAACAAAAACAAACTGCAAACATCCGGGCCCAACACCAGATGGCGATCTATGCTAAGTGTACAATCTGCAGCTCATATGCCTCGAACATAAGTATTCAAGTGTCAATAATGACTGCGACTATGAACACTAGTGGTGCGCATACTCCATAATAGCACAAATGAAGTGTCCTTAAGCATTTAAAGGCTGCACATGAGATTACTGGAGTATTTGTTTGCTCATATACTTATTGACGCTGGCCCAACCCAATGGTTGTTCATTGGGCCTCGCTCCCTTTATTATAGATACATCAATCATAGAAGCAGAATAAACTTCAAGGCCCTCCCACTGGTAAGTGTCAACGATCCTCACTGGAGTCTAGATAAGATCAGTGATTCTTTGGGGCCTTTGCCATTCCACAACATAAGCTCCAATTGAATTGAGTAAAAGTGCAGAGTATGTCCTCATAGAAGCCACCATCCTCAGCAGTTCACCGTTCAATCTCAGAAGGCACAGTGGACAGAGCGCAAACACGAGCTGATGACATCAAAGAACTACAGGCAGCAAGCTGCTCTAATCAATATGAGGGACCCTTGGTCACAGCCCTGCACTATTTACACACAAGTTGTGGATGACACTGCCGACAGGTCTAGTGCTGCTGGCCATGAGCGCTATTTCAAACAACTCTGGAATGCAGCTTTGATCTTTCCACTAAGCTGTCATAATCTTTCCATGAACACTTAAAACCATATCTTCCTTCCGTCACGTAGAGTAAAGGACATCATTAAAAAGATCAGATCCCTCTCGATGAGAATTGAACAGGTCATGCAGCAAGACCTCGAACCACAAAACCAACAGATTTAGCATAACGTCCTGAAGACTAAAGTCAACATCAGACCAGACATCTTGACACAGGAGGCTGAGAATAAAGTCAAATACCGACCCCTCAATGAGACTACATCAAAAGCGGGGGATTCAGGTGATGCAACTTCAGCAACCCCACAAATAATAAAGGTGAATAGGGAGGCACATAGCAGCCCCCTGCTTGTCTCCAACAAACATGGCAGCACTCCACTGATCAACACCTGAACTGCTGTCCAATTAATTGATACTTGATGAACCCAAAGATGAAGCTGTGGCCAAGGAACCTCCAGATTTTAAACCAGCACACAGTAAAAGAGATATGCAAAATCAGAAAATGTTTAAATTAGTTGTAGGAGGCTGGCTCATTATATAGTGTCCACCTATGGTGAGGCACTGTGCACTGAGTCCAGGCAACCCTTAGTGATAGTGCTTAGGTCCCTGAAAACCACAGCTGTGGAGAGCAGCTAAGGCTTATCCAGGAGGGTGTAAAGCAAGTGCATGTACCACCATAGTCAGTCAGTAACCTTTTCACACAAGAAAGAACCACACCAGGCGAGTATAAAAATACTTAGTATTTATTTACCCACACTAGACACTAACTTGGTATATTTCCTAACCGGAGATATCAACTACACACAAGAAATACATCAGAAATAGTTAAGTAGCATAGAAAAACACATAGGGCCCAACCGGGAGCCAAACCATATTCTAAAATAGTGGAATGTGAAGCAAGTACCAAAATTGGATTAGTACCCAAGGATGGAGAATCCCAGTGGAAAAACTGAACCACCCAAGGTGAGTAGTCAGTGTCCCCAAGGCACCCCGGTCCAAAGTGATCACTCCGGCACAAACCTCCATAGGACAAAACAGGGTAAGTCGCGGTTGGAATTTCACAGTTCTAGGACCCTTCCCAAAGGAACCCCTTGGATCAAGGTAAGTTGGAGAGCCACCCCACAGGAACCAGGATACCTACACCAGAGAGGCCAGGTGCATAGGGATGAAGAAATGTTGGAACAGCCCATAGACGCCAATAGAGGTTCGTGGAAGATCGGCAGCTAGAGTCTCATGGATCAGCCCAGGAGAACCGGGGAGGTTAAGTTTATCAGCTGGGGGGCAGAACACCGTCTAGCGTTGGCAGCAGCGCAGGAAGAAACAAGTTACTTACCTGTAACTTTGGTTTTCCAGTATTGGTAACTTTCATCGATTCCCATAGCTTGTATCATTCCCCGTCGTCGGAATGGGAGTCTCGGTATCCAAAATAACATAGCAGTAGGTACAAAAGAGAAAGAAAAAGGCCTAGGCTTCATTCCCTTTTGTAGTTTATTTATTTATTTATTTGTGTATTTTGTAGAGCGCTGCAGCTGCCCCAACGGGGCGTCCCGGCGCTGATAAATCATGGAACTAGAGGCTAGGCACTAAGGAGCATTATATGGGGAAAAGATGCGTTTTCAGGGCTTTTCGGAATGCTAATTCGGTTTGGCAGGCTCGTAATGCAACCGGAAGGTTGTTCCAGCACCGAGTGGCACAGACCTCGAATGTTTTCCCTCCTGCGCGAGTACGTTTAAATCTGGGGGTTTCCAGCAGAAGTAGGGAATTTGAGCGTAATGTCCTGAAGTTGACATACGGTTTCAGAGTGCTTCTTAGGTGGGCCGAGCCTTTGCCCTTGGAGGCCCGGAAAGCCAAGGTCATGGCCTTAAAAATACATCTCTTGGAAATGGGGAGCCAGTGGAGTTTACGGAGGTGTGGGGAGATGTGATGTCTGGCGGGAATTCTCTCCACCAGCCGAGCAGCAGCATTCTGGACGGTCTGAAGCTTGTGGCATAGGCCTGCTGTGATGCCAAGGTATAATGCGTTGGCATAGTCCAGGTGAGATATTATTAGGGCCTGTACCACAGTCTTACGGCAGTCCATCGGTAGGTAGTTGATGAGCCGTCTAATTGTCTTGATCTTAGCAAAGCAGGATGCTGCTACTGTTTGAACCTGGGCGTTGAAACTGAGATGATTATCCCAACGCACTCCCAGGTTTCTCACCGAGTCTTTAGGCGTGGGGGCATGGCTGAGATCATTCGGCCACCATAAATTAGAATCAAGAGGGGATGATGAATTAAAAAACAGAAACTCTGTCTTTCCGGCGTTAAGTCGGAGGGAATTGGAGTCCATCCAGCTAGAGATGTCTCTTAGACAGTTTTTCAGTGGGTCGAAGGTAGAGGCAGTAGGGGTATCAAAAGTAAAGAGTAACTGAATGTCATCCGCATAGGAGGTGGATTTAATCCCAGTTTGCGCAATCAGTTTAGCCAGGGGGGAAAAGTAAACGTTGAACAGGAGCGGGCTCAGGGACCAAAATAAAGCAACAACCAATCAGATTAGCCTCACCCCACAGAACCTTCCTGAGAGAAGCTCAGAGCCTCAGATTTTCATAGCCGTTGTGTAACAGTACAACCAAACCTGCCGAGGGCTGAGCTTTACCGGCGGAGGAGGGTGGGCGCATGGGAATCTATGAAAGTTACCAATACTGGAGAACCAAAGTTACAGGTAAGTAACTTGTTTCTTACTCCAGTATTGGAATTTTCATAGATTCCCATAGCTTGTATCAGAGAACCTAGCAGTAAGAAACACATTTTGCCTCCCTGAGACATCTCAGTATCCATAACTATATATCACCGTACTTTTTTTTTTTTTTTACATAAAAGTACCATGCAATCACATAAGAAAAATACATAGCAAAATGTGCAAGAACCATACAAAGGAAGGAGGGAAGAAAGGAAAGCTCACCACTCAATGGAAGAGGTTCCTCAGCACTGCCTGGCCCACAGCCATGTCTTCCTGTGCCAAGGTCTCCAGACAGTAATGTCTTGTAAAGGTGTGCACGCTGCTCCAAGTCGCAGCTCTGCAGATGTCTTTAATCTGGACCCCCGAAAAGAGAGCCGTAGAGGAAGCCATAGACCTCGTCGAGTGTGCTCTAATTCTGCCCTCTAGAGGCTTGTCCGCTGCAGAATGACAGAACTGTATAGCACTGAAGATCCATCTAGCAATACCCTGCTTGGACAGGGGTAATCCTTTGTGGGGAGCACTGAATGCAATGAACAATTGCGAAGATTTTCTAAAGGCTTTAGTACGGTCCAGATAAAATTTCAAGCCCCGCTGCACGTCCAGCGAATGAAGTGCCCTTTCCGCCGGTGTAGACGTTTGAGGAAAGAAAGCCTTGAGAATCATCGGCTCATTTAAATGAAAGTCCAAAGGCACCTTTGGTATGAACTTTGGATTAGTCCGTAGAATGACAGTATTCCTTTTGAATTGGAGGAAAGGTTTCTGAATTGTGAGAGCTTGCAATTCCCCAATACGCCTTGCTGACGTGAGCGCAAGGAGGAGTGCCAATTTTCATGAGAGGAACTTCAGATCCACTCGATGAACCGGTTCAAAAGGAGGCTTCATCAGCTGGGAGAGATCCAAGTTCAAATGCCATGTGGGAGGCGGAGGCCTCGCGGGAGGATAAACTCGAAACAGTCCCTTGAGAAATTGCTTGACAATTCTAGAGGACCAAAGAGACGGCCCAGAGGCAGTGCGTCTGAAGCGAGAAACTGCAGCCAAGTGCACCTTTATTGACGAAGGAGCCAAACCTGCCTTAGCCAAGGACAGGAAATAAGACAGAACTTGATGAGGATGAGACAAAAAAGGATCCACACCTTGCTGATGGCACCATATGCAAAAGCGTTTCCATTTGAGACGGTAAGTATTGTTAGTGGAAGGGGCTCTAGCCTGAGAGAGAACATCCCTTATTTCGTTCGAGAGAGGAAGATCTAGGAACTCTCGCTGCTCAGGAGCCATGCTGAGAGGTGTAAGGAACGAGGATCCGGATGCCAGATCTGGCACTGGGACATAGTGAGAAGATCCGGAATCATCCGTAGAGGACGAGGAGGGACCAGAGAAAGAAGGTGAAGCTCCGTGAACCAAAACTGCTTCGGCCATGCCGGGGCTATTAAGATCATTTTGCATGGTTCCGCCTTGATCTTTCTGAGTATCCTCGGTATTAACGGAATGGGGGGAAAAGCGTACACAAATGCGCTTGTCCAAGCTATCGAAAGCGCATTCCCCAGTGATCCGCGATGGTGAACTTTGCTTGCGTAAGACTGGCATTTCCGGTTTTCCGGGGTGGCAAAAACATCTATCGAAGGTTTTCCCCACTGGTGAAAACTGTCCTCCAAGACCATCTGGTTTAGTTCCCACTCGTGGCTGATGGATGAAAGTCTGCTGAGCCTGTCCGCCTTTTCGTTGAGGACCCCTGGAAGGTGTTCCGCTGTGAGTGATATTCCGTGGAGGATCGCCCATTCCCAAATCCTCTGTGCCCCTGTGACAACGGAAGAGACCTGGTGCCCCCTTCTTTGTTGATGTAATGCATGGCCGTGGTGTTGTCCGTGCGGACGAGAACCGCGGAACCCTACAACCGCTGCAGAAATGCTTGAAGAGCCAGGCGAATCGCTCTGAGTTCCAGGAGGTTGATATGAATGAGGCGGTGTTTGGGTAACCAATGCCCGCTGACCTGCAAGTCCTGAAGCACCGCACCCCAGCCGTCCAGCGAGGCATCTGTCGTGACAACATGAGGAGCCGGATTGCTTACGAAGGATAGACCTCGGGATAAATTCTCCTCCTGTGTCCACCACAAGGCGGCGTCCCTCATCGCCGTAGTAATCACCACCTTGTCGTCGAAAGAGCCGTGAACTTGTTGCCACTGCATGTCTAGTTGCTCTTGAAGAGATCGCATCCATAATCTGCAATGGGGTATCAGAGGGATGCATGAAGAGATCAATCCTAGCAGGGATTTGTAACGGCGTACTGAAAGACACCTTCTTCTTCTCAACGGATGTGCCAAGGACTTCAGCTTTTCTTGCCTTTTGAAGGTTGGGGAAGCCTTGTTGAGAGACGTGTCCAAGATAGCACCTAGGAACCGTGCTCTTGGACGGACAGAGCGACAACTTCTCTCTGTTGAGAGTCAGACCCAGATTGTTGAACAAAGCCGTACATGCCCCGACTGTTTCCTCAGCTATGAGCCTGGACGGAGCCTTCAGCAACCAATCGTCCAGGTAGGGGAAGATTTGATAATGCTGCTTCCTGAGGAAAGCTGCTACCGGTGCCAGCACCTTGGTAAAGATCCTCGTGCCGAACGAAGACCAAAGGGTAAAACCCTGAATTGGAAGTGGCTCTTGGCTACTGTGAAGCGTAGAAACCTCCTGTGGGCTGGATGAATAGGGATGTGAAAATACGCATCTTCGAGATCGAGAGTGGCCATAAAATCTCCGGGGGTTGAGGAGACGCAAGATATCCTGGAGAGACACCATCCGAAAGGATTGACAGATGAGATAGGTGATGAGCTCCCTGAGATCTAAAATGGGTCGCCATTTCTCCGGCGTCTTCTTGACCAGGAAAAACCTGGAGTAGAAACCGTCCCCCTCTGAGACAGGGGAACCGGTTCCACTGCTCCCTTGAGGAGCATCTGATGTACTTCGAGCCTTAAGAGACGCAGATGTTTTGAAGGCATGGCAACAGGGGGCTTGGAAGGTGGTATATGAAGAAACTCCAGCGTATGACTGTCTCGAATGATGTTGAGGACCCAACGGTCCGATGTTATCCGGGTCCAGTTGTGGAGGTAATGGGACGCCCTGCATCCCACAGGTGTCAACGGGGAGGAGGGTACAGTAGGCAGAGCCAGAACGCCGCTATTGTCTCTTGGAGGTGTCACGTCCCTGGCGAGTCTGTTTCCCTCTAGTGGTTGAGCGAGAGAAAGACGCGGCCTGGCCTAGTCGTTGTTGGTACTGTGGGCGATACAACTGGGATGTCGACCATAAGAAGAGAACCGTTGCTGTTGGTACGAGCCTCTGTAGGACGCGGTACTCTTCCCTCTGGCCCCACGGAAAGGCACTTTACGATACTGAAGAGTGCCTAGAAACCTCGCCGTCTCCTTATCTTTTTTAATGTCCTGGAGGGCATCATCGACATATTTCCCAAACAATGCCTCCCCATCAAACGGGAGGTCCAAGATCTTGTTCTGAACCTCCGGTCGGAACCAAGTCGCTCTGAGCCAGCCCTGCCGACGAAGAACAGCCGCACCTGCCAGTGCACGGAAAGCTGTAGTGGCGATGTCCATGGCGAAGTCAATCACTTCCGCCGACGTAGCCTCCCCCTCCTGAAGAATTTTCTTGGCCTCAGTCTTGGCCTCCGATGGAAGTTGGTCCAAGTAAGGCGAAAGGTCGCACCACATTTGGCGATCGTACCTGCCGAGGATCGCCAACGCATTAGCTGCCCTTACTAAAAGACTTGCCATAGAGGAGAAACGTTTTCCCGCATTATCCAGGCGCCTGCCTTCCTTATCCGGAGGGGTGGTGAGTGGTGCCGAAGGATTACGTGACTTGCGTTGCGCCGCCTGGGATATTACCGAATCCGGCTTCGGCTGACCAATCAAGGACGCTGGACTGTCCTCAGGCGCCTTGTACTTCTTTTTGAGGCGCGGCAAAACCGGAATCACCGTAGCCGGGTTCCTCATAGCCTTCAAACCCTCGTCCCAGAGATGGCTAACAATGGGAATTGAATGAACCACTTTCCTGTAGGGCTCCTTAAAATCATACAGGAAGCATTCCGTTGGGGCTGACGGCATAGGAAGCTGGAATCTACTGGAAGGCCTTTCCATCAGCTTGTGGAAACCCCCAATATCTGCCGGGGGAGAATCCACCAGATCAGGAGTAGGTGAAGCCAGATCCGGAATGACATAGTCCTCCCACTCAGCACACTGATTAGACGTGTTGCCAGTATCTTGATCCTCATCAGAGGAATCATCAGGAACAACCGGGATCACTGGGGGCAACCCTGGGCTGGAAACGTGCAGTTGAGAAACCACCTGAGGCGGTTGCCCCGGAGAAAATTCTGTAGGAGCCGATGGAGTAGGCACAGTATGCACTGCAGAGAAAGTCGAAGACAGAGGAGGAGGAACGTGAGAAAACCTCTTCCGATAATCCTGTAACATGCCCTGGAGATCTGCAGGAGCGATGAAGGAACCGCAACCATACCCTGGCCTGCGCTGTCCTGACACCCATAGGATGGTGGATAGGCGTACCCAGGTGTGTAGTCGCCCTCTGAATCCGTGTCCTGACATTTCACCAGTAGTTGTGAAGGACTATGGGCATAACCACAAGAATCCTGATCATCCCCATCAGAGTCTTCTTCTTCTAATAACAATGCGGGAGGCAAGGGGGTCACCCTCCTTGGCGATGTCATATCCGGTGTTATACGTCTCAAGGAAATTGTAATCCTATCCGTCGACGAGGTCGTCGTGGGAACCGTCGGCGTCGATAATGAAACCATCGTCGACGAGGTCGTCGACGGAAGCTGCACCGACGACAACTGGATCGTCGACGAAGATAAGGGCGTCGTCGACACGACCGTCGACATCGTCGACGTAGTCATAGCTCTCATGGACGACACCGTCGTCGCCACCACCGTCGTCGACACCCTCGTAGACGCCGGTATCGTCGTTGACACTGCCGTCGATGCTGGAACAGAAGGCACCGTTGACGAGCCCGTCGACAGCGGGACTTTCTTAAGTTGAGGTTTTGAAGTCTTCGTCGACGGAGTCTGCAGCTGCGTCGTCGACGATCTAGAGTCCTTTTCTGACTTCTCTGAAGATAGAGAAGAGGGTTTCTTTAACGCCTTAGTGGATACCACCACTGCTGGGGCAGTAGAAAGTCCTTTCCTCTCCTTTGCACCGTGGTGAGGAGATTTACTCGGACTCCGGCTCTCAGACTCATGGGGGGTCTTCTTTTAGGCCTTAGCAGGGCGGTCAGAGGATGGCGAAAGGGAACCCCTGCCCAGAGAATGGAGTCCGGGGTTTGCAGGGGTACCTCTGCTCATGCAGGTCTACCCCCACACTTAGAACCATGCACCCTGCCCTTGGACTGAAGTGCCTACCTTGGGGGTGACTGGGATATAAGGGAAACCCTATAACCAAAGTAAAAAGTGCAAGCACCATTTCACGCAGAGTGCAATGGCAGTTCTGCAGACAGTTGCACGGGCTCCCATGGGTGGCATAATACATGCTGCAGCCCAGTGGAGAACCCTGGTGTACCAATACCCTGGGTACCTTAGTAACATATACTAGGGACATATAATGGTACCCCAGTATGCCAATTTTGGGGTGTACAAAGTACTTACCAGAGGATTTAGAGAAGAGAGCACTGGGGCCTGATTAGCAGGATCCCAGTGAACTCCATTCAAAACACACTGACACCAGGAAAAAAGTGGGGGTATCTATGCCAGAAAGAACCCACTTTCCTACACTAGTCTGAGAAGGAAAATAAAAAGAGTCCAGCATTTCAGCCACAAACAAATGAATGCAAATATGGAGATGAAAGAAACAAACGTTGGTACTCTTGGTAAACTCGAAAAGTGGCACTTACGACAACAAATTACGCTTCTATCACTTCAGCTAGTCCACAAACATCAGTCGCACCCCACTCAAATTGTCTCTGAACAGACAAGCCTGTGAGGAGCTAGCTAGTGCCCACTATGAAACAAAAAACAATACATCTAGGCTAATGACACCGAAATAGACCCCATCAACAAGAAGTGCTTGCTGGAGCAGGAGACTTAAATTAAAAGGAGAGAAACACTATCAGTTCGGGAACGTGCTGGCCACCAACAGTAACAGGCACAAGGCTGAATATATCAGCAACTGCCAAGGAGCCTCCCCTTAAAACTACTCAATAAACCTGGAGGTCTGGAAGTAATTTCAATCCCAGTGCATTAATATATTTTCCAGGCCTTCACCATAGGCGGAGATTAATCCCTTGCATGGAAAACATTTTTTTTTTAACCTGTAATCCTAGTTGCTTTCCAGGAAAATCCTCAAAGTCAAACAATGAATTGTCCCACCCACATGCACAATCCGGGAACAGTTTGCAAATACATGTGTTGTGCATCCACAAACTCCTTCTGTAGACAAACAGTGCACATAGATAAAAACAATTGCCGTTGCAGCATAAAACAGACTATATATAGCCATATTTCATTTAGTTCTTCCTTATAAAAATATCTCCAAATACAGAAAAATAGCCAATAATGTAAAGTAACTAGAAATATCACATAAATACCTCTTTTGAAAAAGGAAGTATGAAGGTAATGCAGGGCAATGCTAGCATGTAGTCTGAAAAAACTATCACTGTGCCCTTACGGCCCTCACCCGTCCTCCAGAGTCCCATACTGCCACAGAAGAGACAGTAGGGTCAGTTCATTGCTTTGGCACCTGGCAACAGAATCCTTGAGCATCGCCTTAAACTTCTTTTGACTTTTTCTATATAAAAGCCTTTAATCCCGGTTTAATATACCTCATGCAACGTCCATTTGGACCAAAGAGGAGTTTCACCTGTTTCTGACTGGAATCTTATTTTTTCCCCAGTCAGAATGTCTTCACTTTTTTCCATTGCCCGTGAAAAGAAAAAAGCCCACCTAGATATCCGTGATCTCTGTATTGCAAGCCTTCCAGCGGATCACCATCCTGGATATTGCAGATATTGTAAACAAATGTCCTGGAGAACAATGAAGGATAGACAGAAGAGAGACTGGCGGAGAGACTTAAGGAGACAGCTTCAGGATGTTAGGGGCTTGGGGAAATGTTTTTCCATCTACCTCAGTACCCTCCTCTTGTTCCAGGGACTATCCAAGAGGTAAATCCAAAGAGTATATAAAGAAAAAAAAAAAGGCCACGTTCCCATTAGACATTGAGGCCCTCAACGTCAAACACAGGTACTGTGGTAACATGCTAATTGTCAAGGCATGGATGAACATCGAGATGTGCTCCGGGATCCTGCATGTGGGTGGAACAATTTAATGCTTATGCCTATTAAGAAGGATTCCACGAAAGACAGCAATATAAGCCCACTGGGGCGCTCTACGTCTGGTGAAAGTATCTCCAGCGAACGTGCAAATCAGAAGCCCAACACATCATTACTATCAATACATTAATAGAGGCAACATAAGTAGACTATTAAGAAACTTTTATATAGTTCAGTGACAGTTGGCAGACTGTCACAAGGCCCGGTGTTGACCATTAAGTGCCGGTGCAGAGCATCAGAAGCCACCAGCTCAAATTAAGAACTGCTGACGCCCTATTTAAATTGGGTGAGGCATACCCATGGTAGGCAACCTTTTTGTTTTAAAGAAATCCTCTACCTGGTGTCTAGTGGGCTTTCTGCCATCCCCCCACCCTCTTCCAGGGGTGCAGATGTGTAGGGGGGGGCAGGGATGAGGGGGGCAGAGACTGATCTATTTAAATATTCTGGGGGGCAGCACAAGCCCTTGCCTAAGGAGCCGCTCCCTCCATCGCTGGTGCCTAGTGGGTGGATCCCTGTTTGGGGATCACTCTCATGTGGCGATCTGCAGGCAGGTATTCACTGGGAAGAGGTAGCATTAGAAAAGGGAGATTCTCCCCTTTCCAACGATACCTCTCACACCCCAATCAGTGCTCGGGGGCTAAGATATGCTCCCCCGAGCACTGATGCAGTAGAAAGTTCAATGAGCCCATCCGTTCGTTTTCCTTTCACTACAGTGACATCAGTGTGCTCTGCGCGCCAGTCGTCATTGCAGTTTAAAAAAAAACAAAAGAAACACTATCAGGCTGCTTGCAAAGCTCTTCTCAGCATCCTGCTGTTATAAAAAACAACAAGCATTTGCACTGCAATTGGTCTCGTATTTGTGAAAGTTGGGGCTATTGGCATTGTAAATGACTGTTTTGTACTTATGCTTTTGTGGAGCCATCTTGCTGTACCAATAGCAGGGAACAAAATGGAAAAAGGGGGGAGTTTATAGAACACACTTTTATAAGTAGGGTTTATTTGGCAGAATCCTGAATAACTATGGCACTATTTAGTACAGTTTGGAACACGTGAGGCATGTGGGGAAAGATTTTCAAACAGTTCTTCAAAGGTAGAGTTTGGCTATAGAAGTTGAAGACATTATTGGATTACAATGAACGATTTTGCACCAGAGTAGTTTGTCAGCGGGGACATGTAGCTTCAGAGAAATACATGGAAGAGCATGATGGCACAAAAAAAATATTCTTGAAAGAGAAGACGAACTGTCACATTGACGTGGAAATTACATGGAGCTTTAACAGGCAGAGGTCCTTTTTAGGTCTCACCTTGCGTTGCAGCGCGCATGCGCTGCACGCTCTGCGAGGGCTATTGTTATCAAGGAGAATGTAGAAGGGTCAGTGTTTATGCTAAACGCTGGCTTCCCATTGAAACTGATGCTTCTTAGTTACTGCCCTGTCTCCCTTTTGGACGGCCCAGCCGCACTGGGTCGTTAGCTTCACGGCTGTCGTGATGATATGTCTTATCTTTGGAGGCGTGTAGTGATTGTTCAGGTTTCCTTTTATTACTTAATGCTTGGTTTACTTTGTTTACTCCGGGCAGGCACGGAGCTTAGAGGCGCAGGGGTTCACGGGGAGGACAGGGGCATCCCGGCAGACTCTTGGTGCTTTTCCGCCAAGGCAGCAGCGTGTTCATTTTTGCACCGCACTTTCACTTAAAGTGATGCAAAAATAAACACGCTACTGTTTGCGTAATGGCGACAGCTTGATTTAATCTTTTTGGCATATGCTGGCAAGAAAATCTAAAAAAAAAAAAATACCTATTGCTTCAACTTACTCCTTTTCAAGTTATAGAAGTACGTGTACTCAATACGTGACAGAACCTACCACTTAAAGCGCAGTCAAATGCACCTTGTAAAACTAAAATACTTCCCAAACTTTCTATGTACGGCGGAAGAAGGGGCGGGGCAGACAACTTCTGCTTTTCAGGGCTCTACGCTTATTTTCATAACTCTACTGCCATTGCTGGGAGAGCTGCGCTGAAGACACTATTTCCCGTGAGACCTGGCAGTGAAATGTGCTGTGAAACAAAGAGATTACCAATGCCAGGGCATAGCTGAAGGCAGAAGCCCTGTTGAGGAAGGGCAAAGATACCCTCAGCACCTCAAGGCGGAAAACGAAACCTCCCACAGTTTCGGCATACACCCTTCTCCGAAGCGGACGCACCGCAGCTCTGCAGCGAATTACTTGCAATGCCGTCCTACACTGTGTCCGTGGCTACTGGAAGCCAGTGGTTTGCAGGCACCGATGACTAGGTTTACATCACGCTCATCGGCACCGAGAGAAGCAGCGAAAAAAACCTTCTCGATAAAGCTATGTACAAAGATTTCGAAAGAGGAGAGGTAGGTGTTAATCAATTCACAGGTACATATTTCTGCATAGCAATGTCATTGTAGGTTGTTTCTCTATGTTAATTTTTTCGCTTGTCTGCCTCATAAATGAGATTAAATATTTTAGAGTGGAGGTCAATTTGATTCCTAGTCTACACAAAGTACCCTTACGACGTTTATGGAAGAGCCGTGGTTTGTGTAACTGAGGATGTGGCTGTAAAAACGTGGACAAATTCAAAAAATTAACCCTTGTCCTGTAAACAAATACTAATATTAGTAACCAACGGCGTTATATAGCACATTTATCTAGGACAACATGGCATTGGTGACAGGTCTCAAGTTTCCCAGTTCTGTGATTGAGTAGCTGTTCTATAGAAAGGCTTTACTATGAATGCTGGTATTTGTAGTCCTATACATTCAGGGTACAAGTCCTAAGAAAAGAAGTGGATGGAGTCGGACTAACCAAGTTAGGCAGTGTGCAGGTGACATCATGGTGCGTGAAGACATCACAGCGCATCACATCGCATGTGGCATCAAAGGATGTGTCATCACTGGAAATAGTGTAACAGCCCATAACTTCACAGGAAGTGATACCGCAAGAAGTAACATCAGATCTTAAGACCTCACACCTATTGTAGGAGAGTAGGGTCTGCTATCCTATGGTCGCCCCAAATCTTTGCTTTTGCTTCACTGGTTTTATGACTTAGTGTGGCTGTGGGCCTGCTAATCAGACCCACAGCCCTGCTGCTCTCTCCCTAAATTAATGCCAATGCACACTAGGTGCATTACCAATTGGAACTGGTTCACCTTATTGGACCCTGTAACAGTGTACCCCAGGTACCCAGGGCATAGGTGTATCCAAGGCCTACCAGGGGCTGCAGCATGTATTATGCCACCCCTGGCCTGGCCTCACTATTTGACACAATTGGCTGATCACTCAGCTGGGGTAAGTTGGTGTAATCACCTCTTACTTAGATATAGTATATCTATATCTAACATATATGGACACATGGTAACCTATCAGCCACTCCTATGGCAGGCCTTAACAATCCTGGAGGCAGAGTGCTTGGTTTCATGTGAGATGGTGCTCTGGCATGAGCTGAGCCTGTCTGCAGCTTTCGGAATAACGACCTTTAGCTGTTTCATGATATTGCCATACCATATACTCTTAAGTGCATTATGAACCTCGCGGTCAAATGCTAACTTTGGTTTGGCTTTATCAAAACATGTCGAGTAAGGTGTCATACGATTTGGAATACTACCCCCTCGCCAATTCTGGCGACGGGGGTAGCATTCCACCCTTCTAGAGGGACACGACATGTACCTAACCTGGAACCCGGGTAAAGTTAGACAGAGCCTCAGCATCACAAAATGGATGCTGCCACCACAGACACAAGTCTGCCCTCCTGCTGCTGGGAGTCCTTCCAGCGTGGGAGGTGTGGACAAAGGGTTTCCTGCCAGGGGAGGTGCTTGCACCACCCCAGACAGGATTTTGTGTAGTGGGTTAGGGAGGCTGAATAGATTGAGACATGCCTGGGGCACACAAGGTGTCCCTGTGCATATGCCAATTCAAACCGGAGCTGGGGCTCTCCAGCCCCAGTCCTGGCGCGAAACTGGACAAAGGAAAGGGGGTGTAACCACCCCCCTTCCTGGTCCCACCCAGAGGAGGGACCTAGCAGGTAATCCGGCCCCTAGATTTGGAATAAGAGTAGGAGCTGTGTCCCAAGACTTCAGATCATCCTGAAACACGACTTTAATAAGAAGAACTACTGGACTTCGACGTTCTGCTGCACAGAAGACTGAAGAGAATCTCCCTTGTGGCCAAGGAGTGACCACCCTGTGAATACAGGCACCATCCAGCAACTCGACGACTGCTTTGCCGCCGCCTCCCGCCGGAGACCGAGCCCAGAGCCCGACAAGACCCAGACTCCCAGACATCTCTGAGCCCGATCCACAGTCCCTGCAAAGAAGAGACCCGTGGAGGCACCGAGAGACGTGGGACTGGCCATCTTGAAACATCCACGACAAGCTCAACGCTGTGCTTTGGGCCCTGAGAAGCCCCAACACCGAGCAGCATTTGCACCAAAGACCAGCACTCCAGCATTCACGAGATCTGCGTGGGGCCCTTTTGCTTTTTGCCACTCGACGTGTCATCCCGGTTACTGGCCCGTTGGCTAGTGGCCATCTTGGCGACGAAATCTACGAACAACACCGCTGGTCTGGTTGCTCCAGACTGGCCCTTGCTCCTGTGAAAAGGAGCAGCCCCTCTGACCTTGCTGGTTAGAGCACCAAGCTTTCATCGACTCCTGCGTGGCTTGCATTAGCCAAGGCCTGTTTGCTCCAATCGAGAAGCCGACACCGCCATCAGCTAGAGCCTTCGTGGGACAGCTCGTGAGTGACTCCTGGACATCGTCGATCTCTTCACTTCCACGTGGCTGCAGAGACAAGCTTCCCTTCTTCACCTCTTGGCACCCGACATCGCCTGGTTCCTTCTTGATTCCACGCCGGTCACTGGCTAGTGACTTTGAACACTGTCCCCTCTGCTTACAGGTCGTCTACTCTTCAGATCCATCCTTGGATCCACCCGAACTCTTCCAGCCTGGCCGCCTGCAGCATCTTCATCCTCAGGCTCCATAGACCTACACGACGAAACCCGACTCACTTTGACCCCTATGCACCCGCTTCCTGTGGGTGAGGTAACGCTGGCACTCCGGTGCTCCTGGGTAGAGAAACATCTCTAGTGTCTAGGTTTCAAGTTGTTAGGTTCTGGTCCATCCGGAAGACTCCTTTTTCTTTAACTTTGTGACTTTTACGCACCCATTGAAATCAATAGGTGCACGCGTGTAACTTTTAGCACTGCACACGCATCCTGTGGGCCTCCTTGTCACTAACTACAGTTAGCTCCTTGTCGTCCCAGCGATTCCCTAGGCCTTCTTTCCTTTCTATTTGTGGTTCTTATACCACTATTTTAGTATATGGTTTAGCTGGCCACCTGGCCCATCCATAATTGTGCAACTTTTGTATATTTAAGCACTGCCTTGTTTTAACGAATGTGCTTCTGTGCTCATAAAGGGTATAGGGGATACTTTTAAGTAAATAAGGAATATGCTACTTACCAGTATGCATCTGTTCTTGGCATGTAGAGCTGCAGAGTTGTACACTTAGCATAGGTCGCCATCTGGGGTTGGGCCCGGATGTTTGCAGTTTGTTTTTCTTCTTGGACAGTCTTTGGAAGTCACGAGTTTGGTGACTCCTCCTTCGGTCCGTACTGCGCATGGGCTTCGGCTCCATCCTCAGATTGTTTTTCGCCAACAGGGAAATGATGGAGCGTAGTAATAACAGTGATAAACCCATGTGTTGTATCTAAATAAGATGTACTGGAACGGATACAGGTAGCCGGGGAGGCGGGTGGGCGTGTACAACTCTGCAGCTCTACATGCCAAGAACAGATGCATACTGGTAAGTAGCATATTCCGTTCGAGGCATATGAGCTGCAGATTGTACACTTAGCATAGATTATATAGCAGTACCCAACCTTAGCGGCGACCACCGGTATCCGTTGCAGCTGTTTGAAAAAGTGTCTTTAGTACAGCCTGGCCCACCCTAGCTTGCTGCTTGGAATGCACATCTACACAGTAGTGTTTTGTGAAGGTGTGCGGTGTAGACCATGTGGCTGCCTTGCAGATGTCATCTAAGGGTATATTCCCTAGAAAAGCCATAGAAGCCCCTAACTTTCTTGTAGAGTGGGCTTTAGGGGGAACAGATAATGTTCTCTTTGCCTTTTGATAGCAAATGTGTATGCATTTTACAATCCACCTAGCTATCCCTGATTTTGAGATGGAGTTGCCTTTATGTGGTGGAGAGAAGGAAACGAACAATTGTTTAGTCTTCCTGAAGGGTTGCGTTCTTTGTATGTAGTATAGTAACGCCCTTTTTACATCAAGTGTGTGTAAGGCCCTTTCTGCAACAGATTGGGGTTGCGAAAAGAAGACAGGTAATTCCACTGATTGATTGAGGTGGAAGGGGGAAATGACTTTGGGCAGAAACTTCGGATTTGTGCGAAGTATGACCTTGCTGTGATGCATTTGTATGTAGGGTTCCAGTATGGTGAACGCTTGTATTTCACCAACCCTTCTAAGGGAAGTGATAGCTACAAGGAAAGCTGTTTTCCAGGTGAGAAACTGTAGCTCACATTTGTGCATTGGTTCGAAGGGCGGACCCATTAGTCGTGTAAGAACTAAATTTAGATTCCATACAGGGGAAGGTGGTGCCCTGGGAGGAATTACTCGTTTAAGGCCTTCCATGAAGGCTTTAATAGCGGGCTCTCTGAAGAGTGATAAGTGCTGCCTGTTTTGTAGATAAGCAGCGATCGCTGCTAGGTGTAGGCGTATGGATGAATATGCCAGGTTACACCTGTGAAGATGGAGCAGATAGCATATGATGTGCTGTATGGATGCATCTAGGGGGTTGATTGTATTGTTACGGCAGTAAATTACAAATCTTTTCCACTTTGCGGCATAGCATGCTCTAGTGGTAGGACGTCTGGCTTCCATGATGATGTTCATGCAATCAGGGGGAAGGTTAAGGTACCCGAATTCTAAGATTTCATGAGCCAGATCGCCAGGTTGAGCTGAGCTGTGTCCGGGTGCCTGATTTCTCCATGGTTCTGGGTTAGGAGGCATGGGGAAAGGTGCAGTTTTCGATGTGGTACCACTGATAGTTGTAGTAGTGTGGTGTACCACGGCTGCCTGGCCCACGTTGGAGCTACCAGAATGAGTGTGAGGGAGTGCTGTTGTAGCTTCCTGACCACTAATGGAATTAGTGGGAGAGGTGGAAAGGCGTATGCAAATCTGCCTGACCAGTTCATCCATATCGCATTGCCCTTGGACAATGGGTGTGGGTATCTGGCGGCGAAGCTTGGGCATTTTTTGTTTTCGTGGGTGGCGAAGAGGTCTATTTGAGGATGCCCCCACTGTTGGAAGAATGGGTGAAGAACTTGTGGATGCAGTTCCCATTCGTGTAGTTGTTGCGTTTGTCTGCTGAGCAGATCTGCTATGGTGTTTTGTACTCCTGGAACGTGCTGTGCCAGGAGAAAGATGTTTTGGGGAATTGCCCATCTCCATATGCTCTGGGCTAAGCGGGAGAGCTGGGGAGAGTGTGTCCCCCCCTGTTTTTGTATATAATACATCGCAGTCATGTTGTCTGTGCGAATGAGGACTGCTTTGCCCGAAATTTGTTTTTGGAAAGATTTTAGGGCTAGAAAGATCGCCAAGAGCTCCAGATGGTTGATGTGGATTGATTTTTGCTGTGGCGTCCATAGACCTTGCATTGTGAGGTGTAGGAGGTGCGCTCCCCAGCCGGAGAGCGATGCGTCCGCTGTTAGAATCACCTGAGGAACCGGGTCCAGGAACGGCCGTCCTTTGGAAAGGTTTGTGGTGTTCCACCACTGCAGAGAGTGATGTGTGCGGCCGTCCACCAACACCAGATCCGTCAGCTGACCCTGGGCCTGGTTCCACTGTTGTGCTAGGCACTCTTGAAGTGGACGCATGTGGAGTCTTGCATGGGGCACTATAAATATGCAAGACGCCATCATTCCTATGAGCTTCATGAACACTCTTGCTGGAAGAGAGTGTTGGGGAAGGAATGTTTTGCGTAAGGCTTGAATGCTTGTGATTCTGGCTGAGTTTGGATAGGCAATACCTTTGGAGGTGTCTATAGTGGCCCCGAGATATTGCTTTGTGTGAGATGGTATGAGGTGGGACTTTTGGTAGTTCACCGTGAAGCCTAGCTGGTGGAGCAGTTGGATGGTGCTGTTTGTATGTTGCACACATTGGTGGTAGGACGTGGCTTTTATCAGCCAGTCGTCTAAGTAAGGGAAGACGTGAATGTGTTGACGTCTGAGGTGTGCTGCTACTACTGCTAGGCATTTGGTAAACACTCGTGGTGCAGTGGTGACCCCGAAGGGGAGAACCGTGAATTGGTAATGTTGCCCGTCCACCACGAACCTGAGGTATTTCCTGTGAGAGGGGTGTATTGGAATGTGAAAGTATGCGTCTTTCAGATCCAAGGTTGTGAGAAAGTCTCCCTGGCAGAGGAGTGGGAGGACTTGTTGTAGAGTGACCATGTGAAAATGGTCTGAGTGTATGTAGGCATTTAGAGGCCGGAGGTCCAGAATGGGTCTGAGGGTCTCGTCTCTCTTTGGTATTAAGAAATATAGAGAGTAGACCCCTAGATTTCGTTGGTTGACGGGGACCTGCTCTATAGCATGTTTTTGCAGGAGTGAAAGTACCTCTTGTTTGAGCAGTGTGGAAGGTTCTTGAGACATTGGACGGTGCCTTGGTGGGATATTGGGTGGGGTAGATGTTAGCTCTAGACAGTACCCTGACCGAATGATTTGGGTCACCCATTTGTCCGATGTTATGGACTCCCATATGTGGATAAAGTTTTGTAGTCTGCCCCCGACCGGAGTGGAATGGTCTGGGGGGAGCGGAGGGGAGTCATTGTGCGGGGGGGGGTGGCAGAACGGGTGTTGTTGGTTTTGCCCCTGCCCTTATTGTTGTTACCCCTGTAACCACCTCTCTGATTGCCCTTTGAAAAGGTATTTTGAGGAGGGGACTTGTAGGAGGTAGAGGCGTTATCGGTGGAGGAGCCTCTGCCTGTACCACGAAAGGACGAGCGTCGAAAGGAACGTTTGGAGGCTTGTGTTTGGAGTGCCCCCATAGACTTTGCTGTGTCTGTGTCTTTCTTCATCTTTTCGAGCGCTTCGTCTACCTTTGGCCCAAAGAGTGTTTCCTGGTCAAAGGGGTGATTGAGTATGGATGCCTGGACTTCAGGCTTGAACCCTGAGATCCTGAGCCAGGCGTGGCGGCGAAGCAGGACACTGGTATTTATGGCCCTAGAAGCAGTGTCGGCTGCATCGAGGGCACACTTAATGGAGGTGTTTGTAATTAGTTTACCCTCCTGTATGAGGTCATGAGCCTTGTGCTTGTATTTTTCTGGAAGGTGCTGCATAAGAGCCTCTAGTTCGTCATAGTGTGCTCTATCATATCGCGCAAGCAGTGCTTGTGTGTTTGCAATGCGCCACATGTTTGCAGCTTGGGAGGCGGTGCGTTTACCAGACGCGTCCAGAAGTTTAGATTCCTTGTCTGGCGGTGGGGCATCTCCTGAGGATTGGGAGTTAGCCCGCTTTCTAGCTGTGGAGACAACTAGGGAATCTAGGGGAGCAGGGCCCTTGATGTAAGCAGGGTCTGTGGGTGCCGCCTTGTACTTCTTCTCTATTCTAGGGTTCAGTACTCTGGCTCTGACAGGGTCTTTGAACACCTCTGTAGCGTGCTTGGTGACACCCTTAAGCATGGGTAAAATGGAAGTAGATTTGTCTTGTATATCAAATGTATCCAGTAGGAAGTCTTCTTCTACTGGTTCACTGCGCATGTCCACCCCATGGTAGTGTGCTGCTCTCTGCACTAAATGATGAAACCCTAAGGAGTCCTCTGGAGGAGACGGCCTTGATGGGTATAGGTCGTCCTGAGGTACATTGGGTATATCAGGGTTATTGTAATCCTCCCATGGATCTGGGGTCCCTGGTGGAGTGGGATCCATTGGGGCGTCCGCCGGGTAATTGTCCGGGTCCCCATCATCCGGATCTGGGGATGGGGCCGGATCGTAGTGAGGTAAAGGTGGCGGAGACCTGTGAGGTGGAGGCGGTGGAGGAGGTGGAGGGGGTAGGGGAGGCAGTGGTGGGGAGGGCACTCTGAGGGGAGAAGTAGCAGAGTCCTTCCTTTTGGGTGGAGGAGGAGGAGCCGGAGCATCAAGGCGTCTTTTCTTGGTACTTAAAGTCAAAAGCCCAGTCTTTGGATCTTTGGACAAAGTCTTTTGTAAAGGGTCTGGTGTAAACAGAGCCAACGGTGTCGAGTCGTCTGTCGGCACCGGTGATTTCGGAACCGGGGGTTTCGATGGTCTGTGTGCGCCATGCTTTTTTGAGGTCTCCGGGTGTTTCGGCGTCGAATGATGTTTCGGCGCCGGAGCGTCGGTGCCGACAGATTTGTGTTTGTGTTTGGTCGGCACCGAGTGTCCAGGCTTCGGCACCGGTGGTTTCGGAGTCGAGCTGGATTTTGCAGTCTTCGGTGCCGGATGCTGTTTTTCGGCACCGGGTGTCGGCTGGCTCGATCCCGAGCTGCCATGAGACTTTGGGTGCTTCGACACCGGGCCCGAAGGTGGGGTGATCGAAGTTTTGGTTTTGGTTTTGCCCAGGCCGGCAGGCGAGGGAGTAACCTGAGTCTCTTTGGTTTTCGGCGCGGGGGTGGGAGGGGGCATAGTACTCACGGCCCGCTGCGCTGGTGTAACGTCCTCCACGTCGGAGTCGTCGGCTTCGGAAGCGCTGACGACGTCTTCCTCCTGCTCGGTGTGTGTTTGCCCCGAAGCTTCGGCGTCGTCTCCGAAGATGTCCGGTGGAGCTGCAGAGGATGAGTGCGCCATGGTGCGTCGAGCTCTTCGATCTCGGATGGTCTTCTTCGATCGAAAAGACTTGCAGGCGGGGCAGTCTCTAGCCTCGTGTTCCGGAGAGAGGCAAAGGTTACACACCTGATGGAGGTCGGTGTGGGGAAATTTAGACCCACATTTTGGGCACTTTTTGAACGGAGTCCTTTCCATCGGCCGGGACCGGAGTCGCGGAGGGCCCGAAGGCCGGTGTCGATGTACGGGATGGAGAAAGTGCCGCTTCGAGAGATGAAGATGATGAAGGAACTCGAAGAATCGAGGATTTTCCGTCGAGGCTGGAACCGTAGAAGTTCGAAGCCGGAGCACGAAGTATCACATCCGAGCCCGATGGCGGAAAAAAACAATCTGAGGATGGAGCCGAAGCCCATGCGCAGTACGGACCGAAGGAGGAGTCACCAAACTCGTGACTTCCAAAGACTGTCCAAGAAGAAAAACAAACTGCAAACATCCGGGCCCAACACCAGATGGCGACCTATGCTAAGTGTACAATCTGCAGCTCATATGCCTCGAACATACATATATATTTTGAACATATATCTGTCTGGTGTCCTTTCATTTGGTATTCAAGGAGGTTACATATGGTAAAACAGCTGGCTTCACATGCCCTCAAGAGTTTAGCCTGCAGACTGCACTGTCCACGCTACCACTAGGATAGCTGGTCCATCAAGGTTGACTTCAACCACCACCATAAGGGTTGTTTGGCATGGTACAAGGTGATCACTAAAATTAGTGAGCAGCATATACCAGGCCAACTTCTCACACCTATGTTTAGCAGGTCTATCATGATTACATCCGAGCCCATTAGGAGAATTAACAAGTGAGATTTTGCGTAGTGGTTGTGCCAAAAAAGTGACGCAAACCTGATGCAAAATCTGGGCCTCAATTTATACATTTATTTTTTAAAGCTCTGACACAAAGAAATTGGCAACCAGGAGAATCGTGTAGGTGAGTTTGTTCTGCTTAATTGGTTGCAGAGTCTGAATTTTAAAATACCTTATAGGGTTAAGGCACCTGCTGCAGAGTTTTCGGTGTTCCCAGTAAATCTCAGGAAATAATAATGGTGAGATCTCTGGAGGTTAACACATTTGCTGGAGAGTTCTGTTTTGTCTAGTGCAGTTTTGAATCAAAGTAGCATAGTGGGTAAATGTGTCTTCTGCAGAGCACATCATGTAACATGTATATGACAGATTTCGATTTTATGCAGATATGTTTTCATGTGGATAGGTAAGTGTGTTACTGCTGTTAACACAGAGATCCTTTGGTTACTTGCAGTTCATATATCGTAATCCTTCTTATATAGCAGTGAGGTTTGAAGGGCATGAGGCGCCTACACCTTGTAACCCATACTGTCTTATGTAACACATTCTGTACATTGATTTACACACACATCCTTTATTGTCAATGCACATTGTGTACATGTGATGTAAGGCGCTCTGACATTGTGCATTGGGATGAGTAGCGCTATAAAAGAAATAAAGAAAATAGTGTTATTTAAAATATTTGTGTAATACTGAGACAGACCAGCACATCTGACATTCTTACTGTGCATGCATATGTCTTATATACAGGGACGGAACAAAGTCAAAACCATGCCTTCAGTACTTGTGAAGTAATAACAAGTATTGCGCCTTTGTCCCCTCCATTAAATTAGCATAGGTGTGAGGCTTCAGGTAGCTCCCTGCCAGGATACTCGAACACAGGAGGCCTGATGGCTTCTTACCTCTGCCTTTGTTTTGGGCCCAGCTGAAATTAAAAATAATAAAGCCCACCCCTAAGCATTGTTGCTCGGAACAGAAGCAGACAACGTCAAGGCACTGCTGAATCGGTCAGTTTAGCATATTTCAGTGGGGCCTAACTTCTTGGCAGAATGGACCGCGTCCACCATGTGAAAATAGTGGGTGAATGACATCTACCTGCGTGTACCCCAGACATGTGTCCTGTATATTTTCCATTATAATTTCAGGACTGATAGTGTCAAAGTGAAAAAACAAGCATTTGCAATACAATAGGTCTCGCATTTACGAGAGTTTAAGCTATTGGCATTGTAAATGACGAGCCTTTTATTTAGGTTTTGAAAAATAAAAATAAATAAAAGGCATTGTTATTTGCAATGTCAATAGCTGAAACTCGCGCAATGTGAGACCTATTGCATTGCAAATTCTTGTTGAGTAATGGGAGTGAATACGACTCAAACTCTGACAGACGCACTTGGGAGGTAGTGCGGCCGCACTGAAAAGGTAAAGCCTCACTAAACAGCAGGGGACTGTCTAATTCCAAAGAGGTAGCATTTGTGGATTATAGCACAGCAGTTGATCGGCTTGTATGAGTGGGACTGTGGACCAAACTACAGGAACAGGATATCAACAGTGCTTTGCTGAATCAGGTAATATAATGTAATACTGGAATAGGGGTGCGGGTGGAACTGCCAACTAGCAGCAGTTTGTTGCACAAAGTCTCAACATCTACAGGTTTCAAAGCAGATGTGAATCCCTGCACTTCTCCTCTGTCTCCATGTATCTGATGCATCAGGCTTTCTAAGTAAAAACACTACTTATCACCAAAATTAGGTTTTCAACACACTTCAAGCCTAACCTAAGCAGATAACCCAATGTTTCTATCCGCCGTGCCTACTTGTCTGTAGTAGGGGTCTCTAATCTTTTCCGTAATAAGACCTAAGTGAAAATCACCCTGAGCTACCAATAATATTATTGTTGTAAAGAATACCACATCAAACAAGAGGACATTAGTGGGCACTATATGCAAGATTACCAGCAGCAGTCACCTTAGTGCATCATGGGTAATAAACAGCCAAGCTGCAGAGCCCCAGGCACCAAGATTTAGCACTCAAATATCAGCTATAAATATGTTTTGAAAATTCAACCATTCTTCTCCCATCACCAGCTTATGAATTGTGAAAATACACACATTTTCATTTCACAGGCGCACTTGAACACTTTGGCATAAATAAATATATTAATTTGATCAAGCAAAAGCTTCTAGTTTAGCGAGCTGGGCAGTATATAGTAGAAATGCTACAAGTGGCTCACCAGCTACTCGCTGGAGAAACCTGGTCTGGGCTATTATCTAGCTTAGAGACCGGTAACAACAAGAGACACAATTGTATAAATCCTGCAAGAACGAAAATCATGGAATGTTTAAACTAAAAGGTCACCTAACAATATCAAAGTCCTTGGAGTAAAAACGTACAACTATTGAGGCATGGTGCTCATTTACCGATTACAAGGATTAGCCTCTCTGAAAACAGTCATCTAAATACCAAAGGCAGCTGCTGGATTAATACTATCAGCGTGCGACTCTAGCGTCATTTCCTTTCGAGTAATTATGCACATTTACAGAAAAATGACCTGAAATGCAAATCTGGTGAAATGTGTCCTCGCATCGTTTTGGACATGAGAATGCATTTTGTGCTAAAAAACACAGCGCAAAGATCACAAATGGCGAGAAAAACAGCTCACATCACTCCCCTTTTCCAGTGATAGGACTTTTACCTGAACAGACTTGAAATTCTGCGGCATGAAAAAATTGAGTCCTTTCAGAACTTTTGTGTGAGGTAATATGCAGGAAATACGGTGAGATTAAGTGGGAGTCACAAAACTTTTGCCAGGATCTGATTAAAACGATTGGTCTCACCCATGGTGGCTGAGCCATCTAGATAATAACGGTCTTTACCACTGCATTTTACTCCACGGTGACATCAGGGATCCAGTGCCCGCTGGATGTTTAACTGCAGGCTGCAGAGACTTCATATGAACAACGCCCTGCAGTCTACTCCACATCACCGACTACGGCTACAACTACATCCAACAGACACATTGTCAGTAACCGAGAAGTCTCATCGGATCCATGGAGGTCGTGCACCAGGGTCTGCACCAGATACTGTTGAGTTGTATCTTTTCAGTAGCTTAGAACTGTCCGAATACCATCCTTTAGCCTCATAAATACCAGCCTGTGCTGATGTTACAGAAAGACCGCTTCGCCACATGGGAATCACTGCCAAGTGGGCCCAGCGCTGCATGGAATCTACAGTTGCAGCACGCTACCAGGAGTGAGTCACTGGTCTCAGATTGTTATCAATCTGAACCGAGTCAGGGGCCAAACATCTAACTTAGACATACACACTGAGCAGATCATCATACTCCATAACATCTCCAGAAGAATTCGAGGGGAATGCTCAAGAAAAAAGCCAGATTGTCTATGTGCTGTAGGTTTAGAAACATTAAAGCACCAGGTGACTGCATCTGGCAGCATTTTTAAACAAGTGTAGAAAAAGTGTGACCAATTGTCATCCAACAATCACGTAGATCCATTCTATCTGTTGCAACGGAGACACTGCTGCATAATGAGATCATAGAGAGGTGTCAGAGGTACTCAGGAGCCTGTGCCAAGAGCAGCTGAAACTCACTGGCTGGCAGATGTTATGGAAACAGAGGCCTGCTGTGTTTTAATTACTGAACAGGATTTAAAGTGGTTCAACCTGAATCAAGTGTAAGTAAACAATGTTAGAATTATTGTAACAGGATTTCAATCATATTTCATAAAAGGTTTCCCAACATCAACACTAACTCCCACTATAAGAGAAAGAAATGATGTTGGGTTCTTTTGAGTCGCGTAATGGGTTGGGAGAAACCCCAAGCTCCCAGAAACCGAAAGTCTGGAGAGGATCCAAGCGTTCACAGAAAAGGAGCCCCCTGGGCAGCGTTGGCGTCCTTACTATCACCCCCCTTTATCAATTCCAACGTGGAGAGCACACTTTTCAGCACCGACTTAATCAACCCCAGATGGGCTCATGTTCCCATCAGTGAGATCCTGGTCTATCTGGAGAACCAGGTCTATCCCCCCAGCATCAGTCTCTTTAACGGCAGCCAAGCCATTGAGTCAATGTGAATGGCAGTAACAACTCTACTGAAGACAAAGGAAGAAGGAGAAAAGTAAACAAAGTTAAAGGAAGACACAAACACACAGAAGAAAGGCAGGATAAAAAAATAAGACGAAACGAGACAAAATATTGAGAAACATCCACGAATATTATGTAGCTTGACCAGATACCATACTTCGAAAAAAAGGTAGGACTTATCAGAGGAGCCTTGAAGAATGAAATTCGTTCCAGGACAGGAAGCAAATCCCTCTCTATGAGGGTATGAATGTTACTATAAATGAAGTACAATAATAGCAAGAAGATGAAAACAAGTATACGACTGTCTCAAGATGATCACGATTCTTGGGATATAGATTGTTCCCAAAGAGGTTAAAATCCAAAGACTGCTTCCCTTCTACCACAGGATAATCTAAAAAGAAGACACTGAAGAACGCGTCTAAAGAAAACATCGGGCCCTTCGCAAATCCTGGCCTCTTGGACTGGTTAATGGCTTGTAGATCTCCTAATGGTCCTCTTGTCGTGCTTGTACAGTATGTCAAACCAGGATTCAGTGCTGGCTGCAGCTAATACAGAGTCCAGGGCTTTGGTTCATTTTGATAAGAGATGCTGCAAGCCAGAAATGACAGCCATGAAAGGAATAAGAGGGCTGAGGGGGTGGCAGAGCATAGAGGCAACTGTGATAGAGGTTAATCCCACTTCACAACAAGCAGGTTGTTATACAGGTGTCTGAAACACACTGGATGCAGTAGGATGACCTGTACGCAAACAAGTGATGTTTGGTTCTGCCTCTTTCCACCCCCTCCCCCACACATTTCACTCTCAAAAGAGGGATAAAACTATCTCAGCTAGCCCCCAAAACGGGAGGATGACACAACATGGGATTTCTGTTGACCCCTAATCGAAAGGATCAGGGAACGGCGTAAGAGTGGGTGCTCCAGAGGTTGTTTCCTAGGGTGGCTTGCCGAGTGAGGACAGTATGGAGATGCTACAAAAATGAAATGTCAGGAAAACAAAGCAGGAGAGATAAGCTTGACTTTTTTACCCTCAAAGTTTCAAAGAGAAAGTAGCTGCTGATGAGGATTACTGTTGACTCAACTACTCCAGAATCCCTTAGGGGTCAAATGGAAATGATGGCAGTGTTAGGAAGCATTACGGCGTACCTGAGTGAAGCGGCAAAGGCTGTCTTTGCTATAGAGACAATAATGGCTAATAACAGATTTGGAGGACTTCCAACAAGTTGTGCTACAATATTGATTTTTAAAAGTGGGTAATATTGCTTCTCATACATGGTGAAAAGAAGTGAATTAGAAGACAAAGCGAGAAGCGCTGCATATCTTAAGGCACAGGGTTTGTCCAGCACCTATACTGGGGGTGCCATAGCTAAGGCGGTGAAAGACTTTCTTGTAGCTCATCTGTCTTTACCTGATGGCCCCAATGTACTGGTGGGGGCGGAGGAAGCTAACTGAATCTAAGCTCATAAAGGGATCTCTAACTAACATCTCAAAGAGTGCACCGCCAATGTGATGCATCATTGTGTACTTCCAAGCTCCAAAAAAGACTATGGTCACAGGGAAAAAGAATTTCCCCTGTGCCGTTGGGACCAAGAGGAAATTGCACGTAGGAGTATGTCCTCCCGTGTAAACACTAAACCACAAAAAGTACTCCAAAACGGTATGAACGAAGTTCAAGATTAGACTAAGAGGATAGTGGGAAGCAACTTGATGACGCAATGACCCTATATCTACTAGAGAGTGGGGAAGGAAAATATTCCTTTTGTTTTAGTTACCCTCACACACCCTAGTGGTGTCATGCTTCATCATCGGGTCACCCTGACCCTTAAAAGTCAGGGTGGGCTCAGCCATCTTCCAGGGAGCTCTTGGTGATATATTAAGCTAGCGGGAGTGTGAAGATTAAAAACCCGCAGACAGATCCCAGTTTCCCTTTATTTATGAATCTGTCAGGGATATTAACATTTAAGTGAAAAGGGTCAGTGGGAGAGTTATGGTCCTATGAACCTATGACCCTAATAGGGTAACTAAAACAAAAGGAATCTTTTCCTTCCCCACTCTTTAGTGGATATAGGGTCATCACGTCATCAAGTTGCTTCCCACTATCCTCTTAGTCTAATCTTGAACTTCGTTCATACCGTTTTGGAGTACTTTTTGTGGTTTAGTACTTCCAAGCTCACCAAAGCGGTCCACTTGAAAGACATGCTACAACTTGAAGGCAGATGTGTCCTGCTCGTCCAGGCTGTAAGTCTCTAGTATCAGTGTAGAAGACCACTTCTCCTAATTGTCTTTCCACCCATCTTTTGTCCTTTTTTTCTTGCCGCTGAAAGTGTAATAGAGAAAAGGAATTTGACAGAGGTTACTTGTCATTCAAAGCAGTCGAACCGTTCTATGCCCGGTGTGAGAAAGTGCCCTCTTTCTTGCATGGTATGCCCCCACTTTTTGCTGAATTGCTTTTGTTCTTTGACTGAGTGTGCCCTGGGCTCCCGCTAATCAGGTACCCAGGACCTATGTTCCTTCCCTAAAACTGCATGGACGCCTCCACCCAATTGGCATCTCTGGCCACATGTCAGCCACTGGTAAATGGTACCACAGGTACCCAGGGCACTGTGACCAGAGGAGGCCTCTAAGGGCTGCAGCACTTATTGTGCCACCCTCAGAGGCCCAGTACCCTGACACTCACACACAGCCTTTGCAGACTGAGTGCTTTGGTGCAGAACAACGTGAAGTGTCGACATGGCACACATCACTGTGTGCCATGCCCACAAACCACTGCCCTGGCATACATCAGCCACCCCTCTAGCTGGGTGCCCTATGCCAGTGGTGAGAGTACAGGTGCATGAGCCCTGTACCCCTACAGTGCCCAAGTCCATTCCTGGGCACTGTAAGTGCAGTGCTGCCACTAAGAGTATATGGTGCTGGGAGCTTGTCATTACGAACTCCACAACACCATAATGGCTAGACTGAGAAGTTTGGTATCAAACTTCTCAGCACATTAAACCCACACTGATGCCTGTGTGGGATTTAATGTAAAATGCACGACAGAGGACATTTTAGAGATGCCCCCTGAAATCCAACCAACTACTAGTGACCTGACTGAGTGGCTGCGTAGGCTGCCACCAACAGACATGTTTCTGGACCCCTGGGTCGAGAGCCTGCTGCTCTTGGCGGCCTGAAACAATGCACATTCTGGGACGAGGTGCCAAGCCTCCTCCTCCAGGATGGGCAGGGTTCACGAAGGAGAAGCTTCAAAGGCATGCCGTCTTTGTGAGCCTCTCCAGACCATTTGATGCTTTCAGTAACTGGTCCCCACCGGTTCTACCCCCCACTTTGGGCGGGAGAACCGCTGGGAAAAACAAGTGAGGATGGGAGGTGTGCCCACCTCTACCAGCTCCACCTTGAGTCCCCGCCATCTTGAGGATGGGGGACCCAGCCAACAAGGGACATGTTCCTGCCACCCTCCCACAGGACAGTGGCAGAATAGGGGGTGTATCCACCCCAGGGATGTGACCCATTGGTCCCTGCCCTTTACCTACCTGTGACACCCCTAAATTTAGTATTTAGGGGGCACCCTGAACCTTGCTTCCTCAGATTAGAAACCACAAGAAAAGAAGATAAGAAGAAGGACCGAAGAGCCGTGCTAAAAAGAGGATGACGCCCACTGACTTGGCCCCAGCCCTACAGGCCTGTCTCCCCTCGAACTTCCTTCTGCGAAATCCCGGCGTGTCCGACAGCCAGCAACCTCACAAACCCCGGAGGACCTGCCTGCCTTCACTTCAAGGACTATCTCCTGAGAACACCGGACGTGTTTAGACTGCATCTTCCGGTGCCAGCAGAGGCCACGAATCCAGCACACTCTGCACCCGCCGACCCCGGCCCAAGCTTGAGTGAACAATGACCACGAGGAGGTCCCACCAGCGAGCCTGACCCGAGATCCGGCGACCCCTGACCTGCCTCAAGCCTCCAGACGACGCCTTATGTCTGAATAAAGAGGACCCCCCCCCACCCGCGACCAGAGCGGGTAAGAAAATCCGACGTCCCAAGGCACCCCTGCACCCGACACCCCACGGCCTTGTGTGGCCAATCAACGGTGCCTAATCAACCCACGACATCCCAACTTACCCCTCGGAGTGGTGGTCGCACCCAGAAGATCCTCGGCCCGAGCCTGCAGTGTTTCTTTGTCCCGGAGGTTCTCCATTGGAAACAACAGGGCACCCGGCCGCCCTAGTGCCGCTGAGGGTGCACCTTTGGTGCTACTTTGGTCCCCAACTTGCCCTGAGCTAAACCTTAGGAGCTTTGCTCCCACAGCCATGTGGCCTGCTAGCCAGCAGCCACCAACCGGAAGCCCCCTATCCTCCATAGGATAACATTGGGCCTCAACACACTGCACCCGGCCGCCCTAGTGCCCCTGAGGGTGCAATCTTGGTGCATCACTGACCCTGGGGGACCCCTGAGTCTAACCCCAGAACCTTAACTCCCAGTCGTTTACTTACCTGCAAACCGATTACCTGTTTTTCTTCCATAGAATAACATTGACAATTTTCTTTCGAAAAAAACGACTAAGTGTGGAGTTTTGAAAACTTGAAATATTCCTTAAAAATCGAAACCATAACCAAAACGCATTTTCTCAACTGTTTTCAGGAAATATCCCAGTGCTGAATCTAGGCATCATGCACCGAGTTAGAAAAAGTATCGTAAAAGTCACACCTGCAATTTATTGTGGAAGCCCTCTCATTTCAATGTACTGCTCCAAAAAGTTTTTAAGTGTGGAGTTTTGAAATCTGAAAATATTCTTTAAAAATCACACAAATAACGCATTTTCTCAACTGTTTTCAGGAAATGTCCCAGTGCTGAATCTAGGCATCCAGCACTGAGTTAGAAAAAGTAACGAAAATCTAACTTACCTGCATGCATTTGCTAAGTGTTGCATACTACTGCTCCCCTGTAAATCAAACAAAGTACAATTCCTAATGCATTTTTTAACTGTTCTATACCCAGTAACTTATTACTGAAAAGTATTTAATGCTTACCTGTACCAGGCTTGCTTGGTTCTAAAAATAAACAATTTATTTTTATACAACAACAATTGGCCTAGAGTTCCGTTCTTGAGTATGTGAATTAATTTGCTGACTGAGTGTGTACATCAAATGCTTAACACTGTCCTCTGATACTGCCTTACTGCTCGACCAAGCTACCACTATTAGAGAGTAAGGTTCTATATAACTTTAACCTCTGCCTACCTTTGGGGACTCTGACTCTATACACACTGTACCTCACTTTGGTGCAGTATATATAGAACCAGTTACTACACCTGGACAGTTGCAATACTGCTATTTATATTCTTTATTGTGTGTTTATGAGACTTGGTAGCAGACTTTTTTTCCTCCTAAGCAAATATTTTCGACATACATTTAGGAGGAAAAAAACAGAAAAAAACTGTCTTTTTGATTATGACATTACTTTCATTCATTTATTGCTCTCGTTTTTCTGCAGTGCGCTGGAAATATGCAAGAACCAAAAGACCAGATCACTAAACCAGACATAAAAGGTTTCTCAATAGAACAGTCATCTAGGGAATTGCAGAATGTTATGTGAATGCAACCATGCAGGTGAGTTGGTGTAATCTTACCTGACCCACACCCGATTCTGTTTCACAGACATGTAAGCATATAGGACTGAATATTAGATTTTAAGAGATGGTCGCGCAGATGCTGTGAAGGAGGCACAGCAAGACCAAAAGTCCCTTCCTCAAATGATAGTAAATGTTCAAAACCTGTCGCAACGGTCTCGTAGCTGGATGCCAAAATGTCCATAAGCAACTATTTGCGGATATCGAGACCCACATCCAGTGCACCTCAACCAAGGGCCAGTGCTGCCCAGAGCCCACCTCATCCCATGCATTTGCCAAATCCAGGCCAAGATCATAGCCTAAGAGAGACCCGGAGCAAAAACCCCTATGACCCTTGCATAGCCATCAACATTGCCAGCTATTAAATAAAGGATGCAAGACAACACAAAGGGTAACAAATAACTTCACTGTTACATGCAGCATTTACATTTGAAAGAATAAGATATCCTCACAGGCTCTGGAGCACCAGCCCCATATCCATCTTGACCAGATCAACCATGCTCAAGCTTAGGAGTGACTTGAAGGCACACCTCGTCAAAGACTACGATCTCCTGATGAATTAATAGTCTGCGTCTCCTCTCAGAACTCGGCTACCGCCCCAATCACCTGCTGACTGTATCTTTACCATTGATTCTGTACAGTGCTCCACTGTCTTTGAGCTGGGCTCACGCTTTACCACAAACAACATACATATACTAAATGCTGATGGAAGCCTGGCCCCGTTCGCAACTGTATTTCCTCGTGGAGGTTATATGATGAACGTCAGCGATGGTTACAATCCGAAGCAACTAATATACTCAACAAGATGTTCTTCCAGGAACTATGTAGAGAAGAAAGTGTGCTGTATTTACACAACAATACAAATACCAACAGGAACTGAATGCTGTTGTGTTGCTGTAACACTATCAACATCTGGATGGCCTTGCATCGTTGCACAGAAAAAATGCACATCACAGATGTAAAATGAGAGTGGTGAGCCTCTTTAGAAATGTCATCTGGGTTATCATTTGAAAACCATCTGACACATTATGGTAGCTAAGTTTATTTACCTTTGCAGAACAAGAGAATTTTAGTAGATTTCAGTTGTGGATCATAACAAAAATGATATTTCAACATACGTTTTTTTTTCTCTCAAAAACATATGTACAACCAGAGACCTTGTTTGTTGGTGAGGAATCCATCTGAACTCGTGAATCTGCCTCGAGTCCATTGTGGTTTGTAATGAGGAAACAACTACAAGACAAACTATTTATACTTTCTCAGTCTCACCTGGCACCATGCCATTGGTCTGGAATGGATTTGTCGAGGGCAGTGACGGCTGAGGGGCAGTCGCAGATGTTGCAAATGGGTTAGTGAAGGCTAAAGAGAAGAAACACAAATGTACAATAACCTGCTGAAAGGAAAACAATTCAAATAGAAAACAAACATTAAAGTGCTAAACTGAGGAGATTTATTGGCAAATTACATATGAATAAAAGAAATAAAATACATAGCACCAGAAACTTAAAACATTTCTAAATGAATATTGTGCAGCATTAAAAGCAATATGTTAGTCACTATATAAGTTGATACACTTTGAGACACAATAACTGAAAAAGTAGTACAAACTCACATTTAATGGGTGAAGATCAACAGGTCAAAGACGATCAATAAATACAAAAAGAATTTGAGAAGTGCAGTTAGTGAATTCAGAGCGAGGAAGCTACCAGTAAAGATGCTAGAAAAGGTGCTGTAATCAAAAGAAGTCCATTCTCCAGGTGTATATTAGGTAAGATGATTTATTAAGTTATCGTGAAGAGCCCCACAGGAGCAGCCTTCCAGCTGCTCAGCCCATTCTTCAACTGACTCTCTCAAACCTCCACATTGCACAGCATCACCACACACCAACATTCCACACCCCAGTCACAATGGCTGAGCAGCAGCAATAACATTTCTCCCTTCTTTACAAACACTAGGATAACATTAGCGACTACCCCATGCATGTCTACAAAATAGCAAAACGAGAGTCCCGAAAAGTGCATGGAAGTAACAAGTGGAAAGAAGCGGCACACATGTTGCTGAACTCAGTAAGTTAACATATTGCAAATATAAGTATAGGGATGGTACACGTCACACTTTAAAATGTAATAAGAACATGCATGTAAGTTGTTCATTGTAAAAGACCATTCATACTAATCACCATAAATAAAAATGAAGATATGAATATAATCAGAATACATGCAAGTAACCTGTTGAGTGCAACCATATTGCCATTAAAAATATAGGGAGGTGGTACACATCAACATGTCACTATGATCATACACTCAATAAATAAAACAAACGCACCTCGCACATCTCTCATTCCATTAACAAAAACACCATACACTCTTCCACACCTCAGCTCCTCTACCAAATCCCTAATGCCACAAACATACCAGCTGGTAGGCCGACATGAAAGACAACACGCAGGGAACCAACCACTGAAGGAGCAGTAGAGACCACCCCATAGCAAAACAAAAGGAGGGAAGCCCTCTCAATCACAGCACACTAAAGCATCACTATTACACTTACAAGTGGGAGATTCACTTACGATCCTTCCTCAACCACAGAATGGTGATGGACCTGAGTGACTTCGTCTCATCCAATAATCTCAAACACAACACCTACAGTGAGTGATGTACCTACAGGTTGAAGTGGTAGACCTAAATGACTTATCCTCATAAAGGCATCACAAACACAGCACCAACAGTGGGTGATGTTCCTACATCATCCCACAACTGCGTTGTAGTGGTAGATCTGAATGACTTATCCTCATAAAGCCATCACAAACACAACACCATAAGTGAGCGATTTAACTCCGATCAACTCACAACCACAAAAATAGTGGCAGATTAGAGTGACTTAACTCATGCAGTCAACTTTTTTAAGAGTCTGATCATTGGAAGAGGCTTCAATCCAGTCCTTCTCTGAAATAGGACCATTAGAAATAGAAGAAGCATCAATGGATGCAACAACACAGTCAAAATCGTCAATAGTGTAATCAGTTAATGGTAAAGGAAGTCGAGAAAGGCAGTCAGCTCTGAAATGTTTCCCGCCTTGAATGAATTTAATGGTGAAATTGTACTCCTGTAATTTAGAGAGAATACGTACAAGGAGAGCAGAAGCTTTACCAAGACCATCACCTTGTAAAAGGTAGACAAGTAGTTTATGGCCGGTAAAGATTGTAAATGGACAGCCCCAGAGATAAGTTTTAAATTTGGAAACAGCCCAAACACAAGCTAACGCCTCCCTCTCTATTGTACTGTATTTTGATTCAGCAGGTGATAAAGATCTAGATGCAAAGGCAACTGTATGATCTTTTCCTGAATTTTGTTGAACAAAAACAGCCCCAAGACCATTTAGACTAGCATCTACAGTGTCGGTACAATGAAGACCATGAACAAATGGACTGAGAGCAGGAGCATTAACAACTAACTTTTTGATATTGCTAAAAGCTGTGTTATCATCACTGGACCAGACAAATGTAGTTCCTTTTTAAGAAGAGATCTTAATGGTTGAACACAATAAGAATAGTCTGGCACAAAACGAGCATAGTACTCGCAGAGACCTAGAAAAGATCTTAGAGCATCTTTATCAGGTGGAGGCGGAGCTTTAACGAGAGCCTCTACATTGCAAAATTTTGGTTTAATGCCTTCCGGCGTGATAGTATGGCCTAAATAATCAATCTGCTCAGCTAAGATTTTACATTTATCAGGTTGAACAGTAATGCCTCTTGCACGTAAAATAGAAAACACTTTATGTAAAGTATCGAGATGTGATTCTCTACTTTCAGTAAAAACAAGGATATCATCCTGGAAGGCCTGAACATTAGCAACATCTTTAAATAAAACATCCATAACTTTTTGAAATACTGAGGCGGCTGAGGCTAAGCCGAAGGGAAGTCTCAAGTATTTATATGCCCCAAAAGGGGTGACAAAAGTAGTAAGTTCTTGAGAATCAGCATGTAACCCCTTCAGTGCCACGCCCTTTCCCCCTCCTGTGCCGGGCGTTGCACTAGTGGGTGGGGTTCATGACGAGATAGTCTCGTCATGGGCACAGCGCAACCGTGCTCCATGACGAGACTATCTCGTCATGGGCACTGAAGAGGTTAAAGGAATTTGATGATATGCTGAGTGTAGGTCAATTGTCGTAAAATATTTAGCATGACCAATATTAGAAAGCATCTGTTGAATATGAGGAAGAGGATGGCAATCAACTATAATGTTACGATTTAAGGACCTGAGGTCCACACAAAGACGAAAATTCCCATTTTTCTTTTTAGCGAGAACAATGGGAGAAACACACTCAGAGGAATCAGTAGATGTGATGATACCATCTGCAGAGAGCTTCTCTAATTGTACCTTAAGGTCATTTCTGACACTAATGGGAACGGGTCTGACTTTGTGGGTTACAGGTGTAGCATTTTTCTTAAGTCTGATAACATGTTCAAACACTTTGATGTTATTAATTTTATCACTGAAGACAGAAGGAAATTATTTCTTTAAAATATCAATTGAATACATTTTTTCAACACAATTGTCAATAGACAGTAAAGGAAGGTCTCCCAAGACAATAGGATTTTTGTGAGCAGGTTTAAGGATAATACCTAGTCTGGCTAAGTCCTTCCAACCTACAAGATCTCTGCCTCTGATTGCAACATAAACTTTAGTATTCATAGATCTTCCAAGTATTTGTAGAGAAGTAACAAAGAAACCAAGCAAATCAATATCTTTTTCACCAAAAGCTTTGGGAGAGATGTCAGGAGCGTTAAGTGCGATGGAATGGCCCCAGTTGTTAAAGAAAGTGGAATCAGCCAATACTGTGATGGGAGCCCCAGAATCAGCCATAACTTGTAAAGGTTTGTTATTTATGAAAGCTTGGCAGAGGGGACGTTCAAAATCTGTAGAAAGAAATGGTTCATCAATAGATAACATGAGATTGGAAAAAGTATTGGTACAATCAGAGACAGAAGATGGAGATGATGAGGAAGAATTATTCATTAATTCAACACTGTGAACTTTAACAATTGGAAATGTACGTCGAGATTTGCAAAATTCTTGGAAGTGACCAGTTTTTTTTGCATTTGCCACATTTTTTTCCTAATGCAGGACAAGATGGAGAATTTGCAATATGATTTTTGTTACCACAGCGAAAGCAGAAGGACCTTTTATACTCTTTGTTAACTCTGATGGCAGAGACAGTAGAAGAATCTGTATTATCAGAAACATAGGAAATAGGAGAATGACCCTCATGACCTGACAACGCATGTGAAGAAATTATAGAACGCTCAATACTTTTTCCAATATCAATGACTTCGGATAATGATGGATTACGACAAGTCAAAAGACGTTCTTGCATTTTCTTCGAAAAACAATTAAAAACAAATTGATCTCTAATAGAGATGTCAGTATAATTGTCAAATTCACAAGTAGAGGCGAGGACTCGAAGAGCAGCTACATATTCTTCTACGGATTCATCACTGGCTTGTTTTCTTTTAAAGAAGGAGTGTCTTTCCAAGAGAACATTTGGTTCGTCTGAAAATTGTTTAAGTTTTCCAATTGCCTCAATGTAAATGTTCCAGGTTCAATCACCAGAGGGTCTAAGAAAAGGAGGTAAGTTGTCAAAAATCTTTTGTGCTGCAACACCCAAATGATTATAAAGAAGAGCATGTTTCCTTTCCGGAGAATATTCTTTTCCGTCAATGGCAACCAAATAATTTTCGAAAATATGAATCCATTGTTTCCACTCGATTTCTGGTTTGCCTGGCCTTTGTAGAAATGGTGGAGGATGTAATGCACTATCCGAAGAAGACATGGCTTAGATGAGTAATTTAATACTTGCAGAATGTGAAAAATTTGAGAATTTTGAAGTATTTGTATATAGCCTTTTTTATTTTTTTATTAAAATTATTACTTAATTTGTTCCTCTAAGAGTCTTTAATTGCTATTATTAACATTCTTCTTGAAGAATAATGTAGAATAGACAGCTTTTATAAGTAGAACAATCAACCTTCTTAATTGGAAGGTTAAAATCCTGGAAGGAAGTATTCCAATGAAGAGTGTTCTTAATTTGTAGACTCTGAGAGCAACACACACCTCTGTTGCTATGTAGCCTTTGTTGACAAGGAATTTCAGAGAGTAGAATGTCTTTCTGACTAATGTGCAGCAGAAACAAAGGAAAGTTCCAATACACGAGGCTTGAATAGCGCTCGTGCTGACTGGAATGCAGGAAGTTTCAGTTGCCAAGATACGCATAAACACCATGCGTCATAAATTGGATGAAAGCTCGTGCTGGATCACAAGAGCTCGCGCTGGGCCAGAGACCGTAAATCCTTCTTTGTTAGGAGCGCGCATGCCAGCGCGTGATGGGATGACGGAGAGCTTGCTTTCAAACGCGGTCAGTTACTAAGACGCGTTTTTTAAAAAAATTTGGCGCGTGAGGATTTAAGAACGTTTCCTTACTGTCTCGCGCTACAATTAAAGTTTAAGGTATAATACGAGCTAGTGCGAAACAAATAAATGATCCCACCTGACGGAGCGTGTCCTGCGGGTCCGTAGTGGCAACACAGTTTCAAATGAGCGATGATTCTTTCGAAGAAGTCCTTCACGATAATTGAGATCCGTAGAATCAGGGCAGCGGGTAGTAGGAAGATGAGACGAGACGTTTCTTCACCCCACTCCTGGTACCAAAATATGTAGGATCGTATAAATGACCTCTGAATCAGAAGTAGAGTAATTCTTCTTTATTAGAAGTCATCAATCAAAGGACCCGCAGGGAAACAGCTGTTGCTTTGAAGAGAGGCAAGCTAGAATCAAAGAGAGGAAGTATTCTAGAATACAGAGAGAAGAGAGAGAAAAGAAAGACTAACGAGAATGCTACAATAATGTTACCCAGTAAGCATCTGTTCTTGGCATGTAGCGCTCTTGGCATGTAGAGCTGTAGATTCACAGGCTGTGCATAGCTCGCCATCTAGTGTTGGGTACGGATGTTTGCACTTTGCTTTTCTACGAATTAGTCTTTCCAGTCACAAGGTAGGCGACTCCTCCTTTCGGTGATAGTGCGCATGGGCATCGACTCCATTGTTAGATTGTTTGCCGCAGAGGGTGAGAATGGAGTAGTAGTAAAGACTAGAGATGTCCATGCGAATGTATGTAAATTAAATAGAGAACTACAGCAGATACAGGTATCTGGGGAAGTGGATGGGGGCATGTGAATCTACAGCTCTACATGCCAAGAACAGATGCTTACTGGGTAAGTAACATTATCCATTCAAGGTATGTAAGCTGTAGATCACATGATGTGCATAGACTACATAACAGTATTCTCCCAAAGTGGTGGCTCACCTGTAACTTTTGGAGTTGTCTAAAATAGTGTCTTAAGTACTGCTTGACCCACATTGGCTTGTTGTCTTGCTAACAAATCTACACAATAGTGTTTAGTGAATGTGTGTGGTGTAGACCATGGTGCAGCTTTGCAAATGTCAACTATGGGAATGTTTCCCGAAAAGCTTGCGAGTGGAATGTGCCCTAGGGGGTACAGTTAGAGTTCTCTTTGCTTTTGCATAGCAGGTTTGAATGCATGTAACAAGCCACCTTGCAATACTAGATTTGGAAATAGGATTGCCCTTGTATGGTGGCGCAAAAGCAACAAAGTTGTTTTGTTTTACGAAAAGATTTTGTCCATTCAATGTAGTACAAGAGTGCTCTTCTAACATCTAAGGTGTGTAGAGCTCGTTCTGCCACTGAATCAGGTTGAGGGAAGAATACGGGTAATTCTACCAACTGATTTGTGTGAAATGCAGATACACCTTAGGTAAAAATGTAGGATTGGTACGAAGAACCACTTTGTCTCTGTGTAGTTGAAAAAAATGGTTCTTCTATGGTTAATGCCTGTAATTCACTCACTCTTCTTCATGAATTGATTGCAATGAGGAAAGTGGTTCGCATTTTAACATGGGCTAAAAAGGTGGGGCCCAATAATCTTGTGAGGACTATGTTAAGATTCCACACTGGAGCAGGTGAAAGTTTAGGTGGTATGACTCTTTTTAGTCCTCCATGAAGGCTTTGATCACTGGTACTCTAAACAACGACAAATACTGTCTATCGTGTAGATATGCAGCTATTGCCGCTAGGTGTAGTCTGAAGGAGCCGACGCGGACTTGCAAATGTAACAGATAGCAAGCAGATGATGTTTTGTATGGAAGCATCAAGAGGGTTGATATGATTGTTACCACAATAAACAACAAATCGCTTCCACTTAGCTGCGTTGCAGGTCCTTGTAGTAGGTTTTCTAGCCTCCCTAATGATAGTCACACATTCTGGTGGAAGGTTCAAGTAACCAAACTCTCAGACTTTAGGAGCCAGACCACGAGGTTCAGCTGTTTGGGATCTGGGTGTCTGATTTCTCCATGGCTCTGTGTGAGGAGACTGGAGGTTAAATGAAGCTTTTGATGCGCAACCAGAGATAGCTCCAACAGGGTTGTGAACCAAGGTTGACGTGCCCATGTGAGAGCTACTAGGATTAGTGTGAGAGATGTTTGCCTGAGCTTGTGAACCACTAATGGAATGAGTGGGAGAGGCGGAAAAGCATAGGCAAATATCCCTTACCAGTTCATCCATAGTGCATTGCCTTTGGATTGCGGGTACCTGGAGGCAAAACATGGGCATTTTGCGTTTTGGTATGTGGCGAACAGGTCTATGTGAGGTACTCCCAAACTTTAAAAGTATGGGATGAGAACCTGAGGGTGGAGTTCCCATTTGTGTATTTGCTGTCTCTGCCTGCTGAGGAGATCTGCAATCTGGCTGTTCACTCCTGGGAGGTGTTCCGCTAGGAGATAAAGTTTGTGGTGAATGGCCCACCTCCTGATGTCTTGGGCTAAGAGGGACAGTTGGAGAGAGTGCCCCCCCCCTGTTTTCGTATTTAATACATAGCTGTCATGTTGCCTCTACGAACCAAGACAGCTTTGCCCTCCAGGTGAGTCTGAAACGCCTTGAGGGCTACACAGATTGCAAACAGCTCTAGATGATTGATGTGGAGCAACTCTGCTGTTGACTCCACATGCCTTGGACTGTGTGCTGTTGTATATGAGCTCCCCAGCCAGTGAGGGACGCATCCGCTGTCAGTACTATCTGTGGAACCGGGTCTATGAACGGCCGTCCTTTTGACAAATTTTGTGAGTTCCTCCACTGCAGAGAGCGAGGAGTACGGCCGGTTACCAACACTAGATCAGTCAATAGACCCTGTGACTGGTTACATGACTGGCTAAGCATTCTTGAAGTTGACGCATGTGCAGCCTGGTATGGGGAACAATTATGATGCAAGATGCTATAATTCCCAGCAGTTGCATATAAACCCGACCTGGAATCCACAAATTGGGTTGAAACTGGACAACTAAAGCCTGAATATTTTGAATTCTGGATGCGCTGGGAAAGGCCAGAGCTTTTTGAGTATCTAGCGTGGCTCCTAGGTAGTCCGGAGTACTGGCTGGTTGGAGATGTGATTTTGTCACATTGATTGTGAACCCTAGCGGAATCGTTCTGAACGTGTGCTGAAGACCTTGCTGGTATGTGCCGGTATTGAAAAAGGCAGTCATCCAAGTATGGGAAGACATGGATGCTTTGTCTTCTTAGGTGAGCAGCTACTACCGCCAGACACTTTGTGAAGACTCTGGGGGCAGTGGTGACTCCGAATGGGAGTACCTTTAACTGGCAGCGTTGACCCGCTACTACAAACCTGAGGAATTTGCGATGAGCGGGATGGATTGGAATATGAAAATAGGCGTCTTTTAAATCTAGAGTAGACAAAGTTGCCTTTCTGCAGCAGAGGAAGTACTTGTTGAAGTGTTACCATGTGGAAATGATCTGACTGAATGTAAAGATTGAGTTCTCTGAGATCTAATATCGATCTGAAAGAACCATCTTTTTGGGGTATTAGTAAGTAAAAGGAGTACACAGCCGACCCGTGATGCTGGGGTGGTACGGGCTCTATAGCCCCTTTCAGAAGTAGAGACTGAACCTCTTGTTTGAGGAGGTGTAGGTGATCTGGTGAAAGTGTGTGTGACTTTGGTGGAATATTTAGAGGAGTGTTGATGAACTTTAGGCAGTAACCAGAATGGATAATTTGTAGTACCCAATTGTCTGTTGTTATTGATTGCCAGATTGGTAGGAAATCTGACAATCTTCCCTCGACAGGTCTTAATTGGTCGGGGGGAAGTGGAGGCAAATCACTGCTTTGTACTGGAGGGGGAGGCACGTGTGTTTGAACCCCTGCCCCTGCCTTTGCCGTTACCTCTGTAACCCCCTCTGAAGTAACCCCTAGATGGAGAGGGTTGGTTATTTCCCTTGTAGGTGGAGGTGGTCTCCGAGGAAGTATTTTTAGAACCTCTGCGAAAAAAAGGGCACCGAAAGGTACCACAGTTTTGTGTTGACTGAAGGGCTCCCATGGATTTGGCAACTTCAGTGTCTTTCTTCATTTTCTTTAGTGAATAATCTACCACTGGGCCAAATAGTTGTTCCTTATCAAAGGGGGTATTTAATATGGAGGTTTGAACCTCGGGTTTGAACCCAGAAATGCGAAGTCAGGCATGCCTCCTTAAAAGGACACTGGTGTTCATAGCTCTAGCAGCAGTGTCTGCAGCATCTAGGGAACATCTTATCGCATTGTTAGAAATAAGTTGTCCTTCACGCACCAGGTCTTGTGCTTTAGATCTGTGTTCCTGGGGCAAATATTGGATCAACTGCTCCATCTCGTGCCCAGTGTGCACAGTCGTATCGTGCTAGCAATGCCTGAGTGTTGGAACATGCCTGAGGTTCGCTGCCTGAGAGGCCACCTTTTTTCCACGAAGCATCAAAAAGTTTGGATTCTTTATCCGGGGGTGGAGCATCGCCTGTTGTTTGCGAGTTGGCTCTTATCCTTGCATTGAACACAACCAGGGCGTCTAGTGGTAACTGTCCCCATATATATACTGGGTCCGACGGTGCTGGCTTGTACTTGTCTACACTAGGGGTAAGAATATGAGCTCTGACCGGGTCATTAAAGAGGTCATCTACATGCCTGAGCATCCCCTTCAGCATGGGAAATGTGTGTGATGACTTCTGCGTGGCACTGAGGGTTTCAAAGAGGAAATCCTCTTCTAAGGATTCTTTATGTAGCTGCACTCCATGGTAGTTGGCAGCTCTACCCAGTAATTCAATGTAGCCTACACTGTTATCTGGTGGAGAGGGCTTGGTAGGGTAAAAATCAGGATCATTGCCTGTGGGCGAATTGTTGTAATCGTCCCATGGGTCTTGTAGTGGCTGATTATCATCCCCATTGTCATCCCCATCATCCTGGTTGTCAGGTGTATGTGGTGGTGAACATTCAGGTGAAATTGGCTGAAACTGAGGGGAAGGAGGTGATGGAAGAGGAGGGGGGGGGGGGGGGGAAGGGTTAGTTCCAACAGTTCTTTTCTTCAAAGGAATGCGATATTCCTCTTCTGTACCAGCCCTTCTTTTTAAAGTCACTTTAGTGGTGATATGTCCAGTCTGTGGATTACTATACCACACTTTTTGTTTCGGATCCGGTTGTCGATCGGAGCATCAAAACTGTGCTTTTTCAGTGATTTTGGCACATCTGACTGTTTCTATGCCTAAATTTTCGGTGCCGGAATCGTAAGCATTGGTGTCTTTGGATCCGAAGTGTGTTTCGGTGCCGAATGGTGGGGGTCGGTGCCGGACTTGTGTTTCGACCCCGAAGGTCTCAGCTCAGAGCTCGATTTGGACGGAGTCTTTTTGGAGCTGGAAGGCTTTTTAGTTTGCTTTGGTGCCGAGCCAGAAGGCGGGGCTTCGGAAGCGTGTTCTAGGTGCAGACCAGAGCCCGAGGGCACAGGTTGGACCGGAGCCTTGTTCTGTTCGGATTGCTGCAGTCCTGTTCTCTGTGTTGAGGGGACAAACACAGGTTACACACTTTGTGTGAGTCGGTGCGCGGGTACTTTGCGTTAAATCAAGGGCAGAATTTGAAGTGAGTTCGTTCCTTCGACTGCGGGTCGGCCCGACGCGGGTAGGCCCAACAACCTTCCACGAGCTTTCCGATCAAAAGATTAGTTTTAGTAAGTAAATACGATACGCGATAGAAAGGGAGATGTGATAGAAAACAATACTGTCGGGGTGAGTATCTTGCACACCGAGGTAAACCGAAGGAACGGTGTCGAACCGGAGCACAGCGATAGACGTCTGAACGAGATGGCGGAAAAAAACAATCTAACAATGGAGTTGATACCCATGCGCACTATCAGCGAAAAGAGGAGTCACCTACCTCGTGACTGGAAAGGCTTCTTAGAAGAAAAACAAAGTGAAAACATCCGGACCCAACACTAGACGGCGAGCTATGCACAGTATGTGATCTACAGCTCACATGCCTCAAACATTCATTTTCTTCTCTAGTTTGGCCGGGCAATTAACCTCTTGTAACCTTGGTTTCTATAGTTATTTTTTCCCAGCTTACTCATGTAAGTTCTTGCTTACCAACTCGTCGCCAACATTTTGTAATCAAAAGAAGTCCATTCTCCAGGTGTAGATTAGGCAAGATGATTTATTAAGTTATCATGAAGAGCCCCACAGGAGCAGCCTTCCTGCTGCTCAGCCCATTCTCCAACTGACTCTCTCAAACCTCCACATTCCACACCCCAGTCACACTGGCTGATCAGCAGATATAACATAAGGCCACTTCTCTTGCAAACTTCGCCTATAACCCACAAAATTCTATTCTTTGCTACAGACACATAGGAGGATGTCACGCCAACAGGATAAATTCAATATCTAACAGATAATTTTTTTTCTTCTTGAAGTTCCTAACTCAGCATGCCTAAGAGAAAAAGTGTCAAAGCCTCTGGTGGAATTTGGGATTGGAAAACTGTAAATTGGTTCTTGCACCCATTCTACACACTATCTAGAAATCATGTGCCCCAGGTTATCCTCTACCAATCACAAAGACAGCTTGAGATACTCCCTCACAACTGGGCAATGAAAGGTGGGGCAGAATGGCAGTCACTGTTGATAGGTAACAGGATTCTTTGCATCAGTGGCTGGGACGTGGTGATTATCGCTACTGCTGGATGAGTTCTACCACTGGAAGATAGGCCACTATTGCTTAATTGTTCTCCCAAACAGCCTGTATGGATCCACTGGTGCTAGCCTTTGCTGTACCCTTTCAAATGGATTTTGGCTATACAAGCCGTTTCCCTACACGAAGATAAGAGTTTCAGCTACTCCATCTTTTGAATCTCGATGTCTGTGAATCATTCAGAAGTTGGATCCTAACAAGGTTAGATCTAGATTTTCTTACCACATGAGGGGTCAAAAAAGTGAGTCATAGCTAGGATGCGGTCTAATGGGAAGTTCATGGCAGTAGCCCAATGCAGACAAGTCCATTGTGTCCTTTGCTGTTGTCACAAGTACACATACCTTCCTTCAATATCTCTTGGAAATGTTCCAGTTTCTTCTCTTTAGCTCTACATTTAAATAACTACTCCATGGTGTCCCATTAGGCGTGTTTACAACAACCCAATAATGCAGAGGGAGTGCAAGGCTTCGGAATAGTTACACAAGTCTGTCACACCCCGCATAAAACACCCATTCTTCGACTCTCCGTCATGATGTAGACCTGGATCTCCTTCACTGGGGCAGATGTAGACATGGATCTTTGGGTGTCCATCACCGGGGGAGATGTAGACCTGGATTTTTGGCTCTCCATCACCGGGGAAATGTAGACATGGATCTTTGGCTCTTCATCACCGGGGAGATCTAGACAGAGATCTTTAAGAGCTGTGTTTCTTTCTGCATCAACAACTACCCATTTATAGTCGGAAGCTAGTTTCTTGTTCAGGAATTCAGTGTGAGAGTTGCTAGCCTTTCGTTTCTTCTTTGTTACTTTTTATTAATGGGTGGGGCTGATAAAGGCAATGGAAAAGTGTTCATGATGGGCTCCTGAAGGCCAATAACCAAGCAACAATTGGTATTGCTTTTTGTTAATCGACAGACGCTTACAGGTAATGAACGTCTGCGCTCTTCGAGCAATTTGAGCAAATATAATTTTCCTTGCAGCCCTGTTGGTAACTTCATGAAAACCTATGTCATACTCTACTGGTGATATGCGCAATGGTGGCCGTTAATGGGCAAAAATGGCTGCGCCCCGCCTTTAGTGAAGAGAGCAGATGAGTGTTTAAAGCTGCATTTTTCTAACAAAAAAATCATCTTGCTGCTCCTTAAGCAAAACACGTAACATTATTCTATTTTCTTAAGGGTGTTACGTTCTTTGTTTAAACATGAAGCTTCCACCAACAAACTTATCTGCCCATGTCAAGGCGCTCTCTTCACCCTCCCTAACTCACCCAAGGAGGCAGAGGTGTTAAGCTCCATGGGGAAAGAGGAGCAGCACAGCATAATAGAAGATTCATGGGCGCATGCCGTAACAGCTCTGCGTTGTCTTGATGACGTCAGACGTAGCCATCAGCATAAAAAAAACTCTTGACTCGTTTTTGTGATGCTGTTATGGAAGCTGGTCACAGAAAAAAGTAATATTTGTAGATGTTGTGAGTTTCAATGCTGCTCTTGGAGGCTAATGTGCACATAAAGAGTTCTTTTGCTATTCGCAATGAAACCTTTCAGAGAAAAAATAATTATAGATTCATTTTAGATTCAATTTGACAAATTTACAGTGAAACTTTCCACTCTGCAAGTTAACAACTACGACGGTCATGTTAACCGTAGGATTAAAATCAAATTGAAAAACATCTAGAGACAGAGGATGAAACAATGTCATGCTTCTGCTTCTCACTCATGCTCTCACCCATCCCCCAAAATTAAAGACAGAACATTAACCATTTATGTAAAATAGGTGAGAGAAAGAGATGCTCGTGAAGTGGCTGAATTGCATATTGTGAAACCTGAAACACTGTTCTCAAGCCCAGCGTTCCCGATTGACCAAATTATGAGATCTAAGGCAATAATTTTATTTAGCAATGCCTCCTTTTTATTCATCATCAACTATCAGAGCATCTTCCAATACATGAGCTCAGGGTGTGTGCTGTACAAAAACAATGTTCCACCATGTATAACAACAACTTGCGCCACATTTTGCTGCACATGACAACTCAATTGCTTCTTGGTTCACACTACTGGCATCGTCGTTGGTGGGAAGGAATGGGCAAAATAGTACTAAAATACTAAGGTGAAACCCTTCCTTTTGTTAAAGAAATACACCTGCTTGAACTTTGAAATGTCATTGTTACAGGATGTTTCTTGCATGATTTACAAGCCAAACTGATCCATGGCTATGCACAGGTTCACAGAGCAAAGCCAGAGCAATGGGTCAGCTCTGCCTCGGCTCCCCCTTTAATTTTGTTGACTCACCCACCTCTAAGTAATAGTACGGACAAGTCAGTGTTCTCATTTGATCACATTTGCAGCAATAGAAGGTAAGTTGTGATCAAAGATGGTAGTGGCACCTGGATAATCTTCAGAAATATAATAAATACAGAAACAGTGCTGAAAACACATTGTCACCACCATTTTTGTAAAGTTTTCCTTGGGATGGTGAACCACCAACAGTCCTAAGGAGTGTAGATCTTTGTTGTTACACCATGAAAGTACTGTAAAATTTCCTTAATGTCTCTTCAGAATCTCCGGATTTTGTATGGAAATTGTGCTATAAAATCTGTCATTTAGAGCCAAATTTCAGCATTTGTCAGGTTTTTGAAAGGGGAGGGCGCTAGAACATCCTCCTCCCTAACACTTGGAAAAGAAGTTAGGTTTGTTTGCTTTCCCACTCTGTTAAACTCAAGGCAGACATTTACGCCCCATAACTTTCAAAGTTCACCAGCCACCAGTGGATATTGGCAACAAAATACAGTCAGGTGTTGGAGTAGAAAAAGGAACCTCAACAAAGGGGGATTTCATATATCCCAGGTGTCCTGGCCTGTGTCGCTTTTCTGGCATTATCAGGAACAGAATCTTCTGAACTACTTCACTTTGTGGTGATCTTCCTTAGATGCGAATTCTCTACAGTGCTGCTTTATTGGCATGGTTTCGGAAGGATGGTCTTCCATAAGGTGATCTTGTGATCTTTCCTAAGGCGATTTTCCCTGGTATGTTGTTATTCTGTCTCTTGTGGCTGTGCTTGTGAGTGCTGTTAGCCATTGGGTTCTTATTCTTTGTGTCTTGGATTAGGCGTGTAATTGGGTGTTTTCTTACCATAGCATTGTAAAAAGAGAAGAAGGCAGCTGAGTTGGTATACTAGCCAGAATCACTTACATTCAGTTTTGTGAATATTCCTTTGGACCCAAATTTGTCTCAGTCAATGGAGGAAAAGAGATGCCATTTTCAGATGCAGGAATGCTCAACAGCTCTTCCATCGTAGGCTTAAAGGTTGCAGTGAAAAAGGCACGGTCTGGATCCTCTTTAAGTACATATGGCTTAATGTTGCCGATGAGCGGGTTCAAGTCATTTTTACCAAGGAACATGACACCTGAAATGGCAGTTAGAGCCTGGACGTTGACGGACCATTGTAATTCCACTGGAGTCCCCTGGCCTCCTGATGTCGTGATATGGTAATGATGCTATGTCGAGCACTTTGATGTGGAGTAGAGGCAGTGATGTTTAAATTCTGCTGTCAAACCAGGAAGACTATCAGATTTGGTGTTTTCTAGGACCTAGGAGAAATGGGCCATAGCAGGAGCTCTGGCCCTGCAAAAACCAAGCTCCCCTTAAATGGTTCCGATGTGACACCTCCAACCTTTCTCTCAGCCTCCATGATGCCATCTCTTCACATATATCACAATCCTTCATGGTGTGGGAGTCTGGAAGACAGCCGCTTTACAATAGGAGATATAAACACAAATGGTATAATCAAGGTACTGGCATTTTGCGCCTTCATCTTGTTAATGCACTCCAAGGGGAGAAGGAAAGTAATTTCAGCTACATGTTTGTAAGAAATAGCTAACTAGATCGGTCATTTTTGCACACAAAGATAGTATAGCTTAATAGAAGGCATTCTGATAAACAGACTTTCAATTTTATGTCAGGACATGGAGGCTAACATCATGCAAAACTCCTTTATTGCCCGCTCACAGCTGAATTGAACAACATAGAACTTCAAGAACATTCTGCAGTGCGGCATGCTGCGACCCCATCGCCTGGCATTTCGAAAGTTAAAAAAAATAAAAAAAAAGATAAAGGGGCTGTTTATAGCTAATAACATGGGCTTAAGGCATCCTCCAAAAATTTGAGGAAAGGAACTGGACGCCCGGCCCAGCACACTGTGTGCGTGTCGGCCACCATTTTAGGACATTGGGAAAGCCTCATTAAAATGAATATGGTGGCCATTTTAATCTGTTGGTTGCAGCAAACATCGCATTTTGACAGTTGTAGTTCATTTGTTTTGCGTGACACAGTTGATTCCTGAGCTGCCCATCTCTTTCCCCCCTAAGGGCGCACACTCCCATGCTTGTTGCCACTTTGCTTATTTTAACTCCCCGGTTTGTTTCACAGCACAAACATGTCTGTGGAGCCCTTGGGAGACAGAACGGAGGATAAATTAGAGGGTTCAGTGAACAAGGCCCTCGAGAAGGTGATGGGGTCCCTTGATGAGACCATAAATAGGAAACTAAACACCTTCTCCAAGAAGGGTTGCTTTGTTGTAGGTTGCAGGACAGCCTGATGGTTTGGATGTGGCAGTTAAGGCCCTGAGGAAGAGGGCTTCAGAGGGAGGCAACCTAAGGGGGCAAAGACATCTAAATCCATTGGGGAGCATTTATCACACATTGTAGGCGGTGACAAGAGCAGTGCCCTGGGCACTACAGATGTGCAAGAAAGAGGCCCAGAAATCCTCATTTCTATTGATAGTGATGAAGCTTTTGAGCCGGAGATTGACCTCTCCTGCTCCTCTGACTTTAATACTGACAACGACGAGGTGGAGGTCATTAGGATGGAAATGTCGGAAGAGGCGTGCAAGGCCTCAGGTTACAAAATGGGCATTGTTGACCCTTTACGGGGAAGATCTGTTTTATCCCCTCCTTTTCAAACACCCCTCATCCCCCGAGTGGGCACCATCTCAGTACATTGCTGAGTACCTCTCCTTCTGGCTTAGGAGAAAGATCCCGAAGGAGGTAAGGTCTTGTTTGAGATCAGAATGCCCCCGACCCCTCCATCCCTGACAAAGTTGCAGTGACTCCGGGTCTATATGTCAAAGTTGTGGCATTCATTGCTGAGGGTGGTAAAGACCTTAGGGAGGGGCTTGATAAGGGTTTGAAGTCTTGCCAAGCAAGTCTGCTTGACATCACTGGCACTCTAATCAAGATGTTCAAGGTAGCCTAGGTAGCCAATCTCGGCGACACCCTAGTTGACCCCAAGGAGCTGTGCCAATGGGCCCAAAGGGCTGGCTGTCTTCTGGTGAACGCTAATACTGTGCTCTCAAATTAAAGGAGGAAGAGTGTCCTCCTCAAAATTGACCCCAAGCAGGTCGAATTGGCCACCAAGGAAGGGGGCCTGCTTCTCTAGGGCACCTCTCCGGTGACGATTTCATCAGGGTCATGGACAAATATGTGGGAGTTTTTAGCTTCATCCAAAAGTCCCAAAAGGGCATCAAAGAGAGTGTTCCAAGATAAGGTTTTGGCAGGGCTGAGAGAACAAATGGTTGGTTCCGCGACCACAGAGGGCCTCAACAAGACCCTTCCTGGTCTGTGGCGCAAAATATTCCCAAACACGCTTTGGCACCCACCAAAACCTTTTATCCCCAGAAGCAGATATTCCGTGGGAGATCCTTCAGAGGGGATTGGAAGCAGAGAGGCTTCTCCGCAAGTGAGTTTGGAAAGACCTTTTAGACTGGCCCAATTTTGCGGGAATTGGAATTTGGTAACTCAGGATCCTTGGGTTCTGGACACGGGTCAGGGGGTACAAGCTTGAGTTTTGTAGACACCCCGGTTCAGGCAAAGATACCTCGGGAAATGGTGTTCTCGGAGGAGGACTCAAGACTGGTGTCACAGGAGGTAGAGGACTTATTGGCCAAAAGGGCATTTCGGGAGGGAACAAGCCCAGAGTCAGGTTTTGTCAGCAATATTTTACTGTTTGAGAAGAAATACAAGGGTATGAGGCCAGTGATAAACTTGAAGGATCTGAACAAGTTGGTGGTCTACCACCATTTCAAAATAGAAGGGGTTTACATTTTAAGGGACATTCTGAGGAAAGGGGATTGGCTAACAAGACTGGATCTCAAGGATGCATACTTGACTCTTCCAATTTGGCCTTCCCCATCAGAAATTCATTCAATTTAATTGGAAAAGCACACTTTGGCAGTTTTTCATTCTCCTGTTAACTCTCCCTTTGCCCGGTAGCGGTCTGGGTTCGGGTAAGGAGAGTGCGGCTGATAATATACCTGGACTATATGCTGATAATGGGTCAGTCCAGGGACGTGGTTTACTGTCATACAGCTCTGACCATACGCCTACTACAGCACCTGTGTTTTGTGATTAACAGGAAAAAGCAATGTCTGTTACCAGGTCAAGAAACCCAGTTTCTAGTCTTTGTTGTGAACACAGTGCAGGAGGAATTGAAGTTACCAAGGGGGAAAGCTAAGGAAGCTTCGCAGGGAGCTATGGGAAAACAAAGTTTCCTCTAAGGGGTTTGGCGAGGAACCTGAGCCTGTTGTCCTCTACTATCCAGGCAATATTCTCAGGCACCTTGTATTACCGGGCCCTCCAAAGGCTCAAGGCGACAAGCTTAAGAACAAGTCAGTTGTTGTCTTTGGACCAGGACTCAAGGAAGGAGCTGTTGTGGTGGTTCAGGAATGCGGAAGCGTTGAATGGCAGAGCCATATTGGGGAGGAGCCAGAGGAAGTATTTGAATCAAATGTTAGTTTAGAAGGATGGGATGCAAGATTTGGCAACTCATTAGCAGGGGGAAGTTGGACAGACCTGCTTGGAATTGTTGGCAGGTTTGTTTGCAATTTGTTGCTTTACCCAGGGTCTGATGAAGTGTTGTGTGATGCTGCGTATTGGACAATGTGTCGGCAATGTGGTACGTCAACAAGATGGTGTGCCCTCATTCCAAGGGGCTTGGGGATTTAGCAAAGGTTTTTGAGGGGTTCTTCTTTAGTAAGGGGAGTTTCTGTTGTGGCGGGACATATTCCAGAATTAAGCAATGGTGAGATAGACCGATTATCCTGGAATTTCAAGGATTCCAGCAATTGGAGGTTAAACAGGGACGTGTTCCTGAGTATTCAGGCGAGATGGGGGCACTTCAAGACAGACCTCTTTGCAGACAGACTGAACACGCAGCTGGCAACATGGACCCTCAGGCTTGGGTGGGTAGATGCCTTCCTTCAGGACTGGAAAGGTTTGGCACCCTATGCTTTCCCTCCGTTTGCCATGCTGCCAAGACTGCTGTTGCATGTATGCTGTTGCGGAGTGACCACGGTGGTGATAACACCCCTTTGTAGGTCACATGCCTGGTTTCCAATCATGCTAGAGAAGACTGTATACTTTCCTATCCTAATAAAAGCATTCAAGAAAGTAATCTTGGGCTCAGAAGGAGGGTCACACCCTCTCGTAGAACAGGGGCTACTGGTACTGATGGCCTGGAAGAATTTAGGAGACAGTGGCAAATCCCAGGCCTTTCGCCAGATGCCTTCCAGCTTATCTGGGTCATGGGCATCTGGGACAAGGAAAGGATATCGACTGGCTTGGGAGAAACAAGTTTGTTGGCGTTTTCAATGGAATTACGATCCCGTTTCAACTGATCTAGTGCATGTGGTTAACTATCAGAATTTTTCACCTCAGTTTTGTCGAATAGAACAGTTAAGGTTTACAGATCAGCTACAGCTGCGGATCACGGTTTAGTGGGTGGGGTCTCTGTGGGCCAGAGCTTGCTTACTAATAAAATCATTCGAAGTATGCGGGTACTGAACAAGCCTACTGCGAAATACACTGCTTTATGGGACATTAGAGATGTCATATGGGTCCTAGTCAATTGGGGTGAGAACCCTAACCTGTCTTTGAAGCGTATAGCTTATAAACTTACAGTTTTACTCTGCCTGGTGTCTTTTAAACTGACTTGGGACATCAAAGCCTTGGATGTCACTAGCAGGGCCTATCAGCCAGAAGGGCTTTTTTTTGTATATTAAGAGAAGGTCAAAGACAATGTCAACTTCTGTTTTCTATCCTTACTTTGCGCACTATGAAAGGCTTTGTGTAGTGAAATGCTTGAAGGAGTGTGGTACAGGTGTTGATTTGTCTTCCCCCACCATGGCAAGATGGGTGAAGGACATTATGATTGAGGCCGGTATGGATGTAACAACATTTGGGGCTCACTCCCTTAAGGGTGCGTCAGCTTCAAAAGCTTTCATCTTGGGGGGTGGGCTGCAGGATATCCTTACAGCTGCAGACTGGTCCAATGAAAAACATGTTTAAAAGTTGCTATTTTAGACCCGACGCAAATGTAACTGATAATGTGTTAACAGCACTTTAAACTTGTATAACGGTAGCCTCTGTGTCCTGACATAAAATTTTGATTTTTCACAGAAAAATCTGGATTTTATTAAAGACATTGAGGCTAGGATTTTCCCTCATCATTAATACCCTCCCTAGTGGAGTAAAAATTTGCAGTCTCAAAATTTTCATTTTCTTTCAGAGTAAGAAGTTGCCTGTATTTGGGAATTCCGCAGGTGAAGGTTTGTCTGCTAAAGTTCAAGTTCTTTTGGCGATATCTTGTTCGCAGCGCTGGAAGAAGGAAGATGGATGTGTGTGGGGGGCTTTATACCTTGTAAGAATGTTCTTGAAGTTATATATTCTTTAATTGTTGCTGCTGTGAGCGGGAAATAAAGGAGTTTTGCATAGCCTCCGTGTCTTTAATTAAATCCAAATCTTCTACCCACCAGGTTGTGGAAAATGTCAATTATCTAGCATAACCGAACAAGACACATTTTAGAAGAGCAATAGTTACTGCACCATCTCAGGAAATCACCTACAAGACACATCTTCTTGAGGTATGAACTTTTGGTTTGGGCAAGCATAAGGGGTGCATGGGAAGCAGACTTGAAAACATTGGCGTTCCATCCTATGAAAGAGAGTCAGAGAGTGACACTGTCTTCAGACTGAAGCCGGAAAAGACAGCTGTGAAGGCGTCAAAAGAGAGAGGGAAGAAAACAGATGTAGGACTTTCAAAAATTGCATCACAGCAGGTGATTTAAAGGAGGGCTGGCCTTGCAACTATAAAAAAGAAAAACACAAATATATATATATATATATATTACCTACTGGCGGTCGCCAGTAGGTAGTTATAGTTAGGACCACGTTTCCATAGGAAATCCGCAACATTCTATTTTGAATAACTTTTGCGCCGGTCGACGAATCCTTGCGAATTTTTCAAAATAGGTGGGGCGCTACGCTCCGCTCCTACCCTGAAAGTCTCGGGGGGGATTCGTCAAGCGGGGGCTGAGATAAAAGGGGGGTCCCAAAACGCGTTTTTCCCATGCATTTTTCCATAGGACCTTTAGACACAGCTACAGCCCGAACGGCTGAACAGAATTACTTGAAATTTGGCAGAGAGGTAGTCCTCAGGTCAAGGAAGTGCCTTTTGTAGGTTAGGTGTAAATCTGTTCAGTAGATTCTGAGAAAATAGCCTTTAAATCAATATATATATCTGAGCCAGCTTACGGTGCGCTTACCGTACGCGTACGGTGGCGTGCGCGAGCGCGATTCTGATTGGCCCTTAGATCTTAGTAAACATTCGAATCGGTCGAAACCAGGAAGCGGCGGCCGCCATTTTCTCTCTCGCACTCTGAGGGGGGAGCTGATAAACAAATGCCAAAAACATATAAAGGGGCTGTTTAGACAGCGCCCATGCACATAACCATGTTAGTTGAGTCTTCAAAGATCCCCCAAGGCAAAAAACGGTAATTTTTTATTTTTCGAAAATTTCGCCGATTACGCTTACCGTACGCGTACGGTAAATAATTATAAAAAAAAAAAAAAACACTCTCTCCACCCCGTGTGCAAATGGTGGCCGAAGGCCACTATTTGTGCATGGCATATAAGAGCACAGCATTTCCAAAAAAAAGTTCAACAGATTACCTATCACAAGGAAGCGCATAATATGTCCTCCATGTGCGCACGGTGCGCGAAGCGCATCGTGCGTACATGGCCCATCTAGCGTAACGTGGGCATGCGGTGCGCGTAGCGCACCGCGTGCCCACCGTGCGTGCACGGCACTAACTGCGAAAAGTGGGCGCGCGGTGCGCGAAGCGCACCGCGTGCTCACTGTGCGCGCACGGTGCGCGAAGCGCACCGTGCGCGCACGGAACGAACTGCGTTAAGTGGGCGCGCACGCCACGAATGGCGTAAAGTAACTTAGAATTTAAAAAACCGTACAAATTCACTGAAAAAACCATAGGTTTCACACACGTTATAGTTAGGAATTAGCATTTAAAACACCTTGCAAATTCACTGAAAAAACCATAGGTTTCACACATGTTATAGTTAGCGGAAATTTTACTGATAAAAAACCAATGAAATTCCCCCGTTATAGTTAGTGCAGGAAACTATAACTCACGCGACCGCAATCTTCTGCTGATGACATATGTGTCTTTATGAAAAAAAAATATTTGTAATATATCTATAGCTAAAAATTTATGGAAGAGGACATGGGCAAATAAGTGTCTAAATACAGTATTAGCATCAGCAGAGGATTGCGGTCGCGTGAGTTATAGTTTCCTGCACTAACTATAACGGGGGAATTTCATTGGTTTTTTATCAGTAAAATTTCCGCTAACTATAACATGTGTGAAACCTATGGTTTTTTCAGTGAAAAAATTATATATATATATATATATATATATATATATATATATATATATATATATATATATATATATATATATATATATATATATATATATATATATATATATATATATATATATATATATATATATATATATATATATATATATATATATATATATATATATATATATATATATATATATATCCCTAAAGAGCTGAAATGTATCCTTTAAAAAGGGTGCTCAGAGTAAAGGGTGAGGGTCAAAACAAACAAAACTTCAGATAACTTTGCCTGAAGGGGATCAATCTGGCGTGTGCCGCACCAAGTCCTAAGTCTGTCCCTACTACAGGTGTATAACTATCTTTGTCGAGGGATGTCTGGCTGCCACGAAGACATCAACCACCTCTGGAGGAAGGTCGAAGTTGAACAGCTGTCGCTGCTCATTCTCCAAGCATGAAGGTGTAAATTGCAAAACAGGGAAGACTGAAACCTTGCCTGTTGCTGCAACAGCAGATACTCTGGGAGGTGCAGCCTGACAGATACTCACACCCAAGAGTTCTGCATACCATACTATCCATGCCCAATCCAGAGCCACTAGGATGACTTGGGCCCAGTTGGTCCAGATCTACTTCAGAACTCGGGACAGAAGCGGCATCAGTGGGAAAGCTTACAGGAGTGCAGAGTCCCACCCTTTGCAGAACAAGTCTCCTAATGAGAGAAGCTTTGGAAACTCCAATGAACAGAACTGATGACATTGTGGATTTTCAGCAGTGGCAAATAGATCAGGCCATGGTTCTCTCCATTTGCAGAAAAGACCTTGCACCACGGGCACTCATGATCTGCTAGGCGTTCATCGGCTAGGCGTTCATCCGCTCTGTCATCTAAAGATCCTGCCAGGTGGTTCAACACCAGGAAAATTCCTTGATAGGCCAGCCATTTTCAGAGGCAGTGCCTCCCCCCCATCATGCAATGTTTGTTGCAATACCAAAGGCAGTGCTGTTGTCCATGTGCACTTCCACTAGTCCCTCTGAAGGACAGAAGGAACACTTTCAATGTCAACTGAAAAACCCTCAGCTTTTGAAGCCTGATATGGCACTGGGACTTCACTGGACACCAGAGGCCTCTGATCTCCACCTCCCTCAGGTGGCCGCCCCAACCCAAAAGTGACAAGTTGGTCACCAGCGTCAGCTCTGAGTGAGGAAAGGAAGAGGGATCTGCGTAGGGTGACCAGATTCTCAAAACAAAAAACCGGGACAGTTCATAGACATAGAAGTAGGACTAGTGTTCATTAACCACCAACATAAAAGTAGGACTATTTGACAGCTGTCATAGAAAAAGGACTACAACAGATATATATATATATATATATATCTATCTCCAAAAACCACAGAGAGTTGTCCCCTCACTGTGGATCAATAGTCGCTTAATTGGGCATCACATCGCAACTCACTCGAGGAAGACATTGGAGCACTACAAGAGCCAGCAGGCAGTGCGCCTGGTAACGCCCACAGAGGCGGGACTTTTTTGAATTACTTCAGGTGCTTCAAATAATTGCGGTATGCTTGCCATAGACTGCCTAAGTCCTTTGAAGAAGTGAGAGTCTGCACGAAACGCGTCGGGCGTTAAAGACTGTGTGAGCGTCCTGTGCTCCATGAAGCAGCTTCCTTAATAAAGGCAGCAATCCTTCATATACATGTAAATAAATATAAAGAATAAAAATCATTGGTCATTGTAGCATTACAGTAAAAATAGAACATTGTGCTTGTGAATATAGAACCAGTGTCTCACTTATGAAAAATCCAGAAAATGAGGACCTCTGGTAAGATACCACAGACCAGTGTCAGATCCTAGAGTCTGAACCCCTGCACAGGCAAAGTAACTGAGTAAAGCCCACATACAATGCTAAATTTTTAAGGCAAAAAAAAAAAAACTTTTAGAAAAACAGGGCATTGTTTCTTTCACTGGCACTGAAATGGCAGTCCCTCGTAATAGCACAATCTCCTGGCGCTTTGATCCTCTTTAAAAACACTGGAAGAGGGAGGAGAAAAGTATTGATTTATGGAGTGTTGCATCCTGCATTCTGCAAAGTTCGTGGATTTCATTAGTCATGATGCACTTAAACACCTGACCCTTTTAGTGCTTACAAATTCCCCATTGAGCATCTGTTACCCAATATTGTGCCGATTAAAGAGAGAAATGTCCAGTTTTTTAAATAGTGTCTCAGTGTTCAAAAAAGTAAGCAGAGAAATGTTCTGTTTTATTTTTTTAGTGCGAGGCACTATTTAAACACCGGAACATTTCTCTGTTTAACCCGGGCACTACACAAAAAATGGGACATTTTGGTAATTTGGAGCAAAGTGTCGGGACACTGCTCCGAAAACGGGGACCGTCCGGGGAAAACCGGGACGTCTGGTCACCCTGGATCTGCGTCTAACCCACTGCTTAACTTTTGCAGTTGGCTTCAAAATCTGGACATGGCGGGAGAGTCCCCTTGATGTGCGGCCCATTGAGACTTCGGCTCCCGACGTAGAGCACTCTTAAGCCTTTGGCGTGTTTGAAGGGCAGGATGCAAGAGGCCATCACTCCCAGGAGCCTCAGATTCAACCTCTCAAAACCGAAATCCTGGACAGAGGCTTAAAGATCGGGATCATAGCCTGAATACCCTGGACTATCCTATCCTCTGGAGGGAGGGTGGGGGGAGCGGGAGGGGGGGGGGGGGCACAAAACCGAATCTTATCTAGAATGGCTCAGATGAAGGGGAGCATCTGAAAAGGAGTCAGCGGTGAATTTGGCAAGTTGATAGTGAATCCTATAGATGACAGTAGAATTGCCATAATCTTGAGGTGGCAGACGACAGCCTGGGGTGAGCTCGCCTTCAACAGTCAGTCGACAAAGTAGGGAAGACTGGAACCCCTGACCTCTGAAGGTGTGCTGTTATCCCCACCATCACTTCTGAGAACACCAGAGGGGCGCTGGTGAGACCAAAGGAAGCACATTGAACTGAAAATCCTCCTGTCCCACCAGAAATCGCAGGTAGCGTCGATGGGCCTGCAGGATGGGTATATGAAAATAGGTGTCCTACAGATCAATGATACCATCCAATTTCTAGGGTCGAAGGTAGACGAAAACTGGGCCAGTACGAACATCCTGCTTTTGTCCTTTGGGGGGGGAAGATGTTAAGAGGGCACAGGTCTAAAATAGGACAAAGACCTCAGTCCTTCTTTGGCACCAGAAAGTAGTTGGCACAACCAACATGACCCACCTATTACGCAGACACCCTATTGATAGCCCCTTTGGCCAGAGGGCTTGCACTTCCTGCCATAAGACAGACAGATGGGCCTTTGTCAGTTGCTCCAGAAATGGCAGATGGTGCGACAGAGTAGCTAAGAAGGGTAAGGTGTATCCCATCCGGACAATTTGCAGGACCCACCTGTCCTACATTATGGCTTGCCAAACTGGTATGAATAGTTGGATCCTGCCTCCAACCTGATGGTTGTGCTCGACTAGGAGCATGCTAAAGGAATTTGGCAGGTGGGGCCGCAAGGGGTACCGTGGACTGACTGGTGTGCTGTCCCTGGCCACGGGGTCAGTGGTTGCTATGGCCTCTGCTGCAAATCTGCTGGGAACCTTGCTGAGGTTGTTGAAGTGGGTGTCTGTATAGGGCACTGTGATGATGTCGAAAACGGCTCCGACCATTCCAAGATGGCCGCCGCCGAAGAGCGACCAGGCATTGAAGGCGGCGCTCTAGCGTCTAATCAGCGTGGTGTGAGCAAGCCTGTAAAAAGCGACGGACATCCGGTGAACGGTGTGGCGGGAGATTCGGAGACAGGAAAAGACGCGGAGGAAGCCGAAGAGGACCGGGAGAGTACAACCCTCTGGAGAACGGCGGCAGGAGCGGAGGAGCCTGAAGTCGGAGGAGTCGATCCAGGAACCACGGCCGGAGACCCAGCGAAGGAATACAGCTCCAGGAGCACTGCGCCCGGGACCACTGCACTCCCTGACGGAACGGAGGCTTGGTCTCCCAACACCTCGGCCCCGGAGGGTCGGGGCTCGAGGCGAGTACCTATTCTCCAGCCGGGGCTTGTGCAGGGGCTGTGGGCTCGTTTTAAGGGACGTCACTGAAGTCACCAATTGTTTTTCCCCCACGTTAGGCACATTCACTAGGGACTGGTGACGGTACACTTGCCCTCCCCTTTGTACGCTGCTGTAGTCTGGTAGAAGTTTAAAACCAGTTTGTTCTGTTTCTTTTCTTTTGGGTCCACGCTCACCTATTCCCCGAACGGAGCCGGGAAGCAAGCAAGGGCAGAGGAGAAGTCGGACCTGGAGGACCCCACACCTGTGTTGTTACTCTTTATTTTGATTCACTGCCAACTTTATTGTACCAAAGCAATAAAAAGAAAAGTACAACAGTAACCCAGTGACTGCCGGGGAGTGACTTAAGGATAGGAAGAGGGAAGGGGGTAACGAACGGTCAAGGGGAAAAAGGCCACAGTGGTGTCAGAAGTGGGATCCCCGTCCGGAAAAAGACGGACCCCCCCCCTGCCATGGAAGCCATTATTACCCAACTAGCAGAAGGACAGCGTCATCTACAGCTGGTTTTCGAGGAACAAACCAAGCAGGCTCAAAAAGAAAGGGAGGCCTTGCAAACAGCCTTACGGGATCAGGCGGCTCTCCTCACATCCAACCAAGCCGTCCAGGACACTGCGGTCATGCGCTTGACCGATGCCATATCAAGTGCCCGTGTCCACCCGAATGTACCAGGGTCGGTCCTTCAGAAATTCCAGCCAGGGGACGACCCAGATTATTTTTTTGTTAACTTCGAAAGGGTAGCCTCCACTGCCACCTGGCCCCCAGAAAGATGGGGTCAATACATAGCACCCCTTCTATCAGGCAAGCTCCAAGCGGCTTATCAGGCCGCCAATCCGGCAGGGGTTACGAGCTATACGGATATAAAAAGGGCCATATTGGAACGCTTAGGGTGTGATCAGGAATATTATAGGTCACGCTTTAGAAAAGAAAAATGGACAGCCGGCGACAATCCCCGGGCTTTATATTATCGGATAAGGGATTTAGGCAACCGCTGGTTACAACCTACCCTCTCCACGGTGGATGAACTGTCAGAAAAGGTGTATCTTGAACAGTATTTAGAGGCCCTACCCTTCAGCACCAGAGCCTGGATCAAACAACACCCTAACCTGACGGTGACCTTGGCCGTAGATTTAGCCTGTGCATTTCATCGCTCTCCGGAGTTTAAAACCTCGGCTCACAAAACCCCGACAGGATTCCCGAGGCCACCTCCAAGACCTAACCCCCTCCCTGTCGAACACAAACCAAACCCCATCCCACGGCCCACACCGAGACCACCCCTTTCACATACACCCACAACCGGACCACAATGTTATCACTGCGCAGAGTGGGGACACATAGCTCGCAACTGCCCCCTGCGTAATCCCCCGCATGAACCCATGGAGGTGGGCTATTCCCGAGGGAGGGTGTTGATGACCGGAAAGACCCCTGAACGGTACAGGAAGCAGATCCATGTGAATGGGAAGCCGGTGATCGCCTTTTTGGATACTGGATGTCATCATACAGTAGTGGACAGGTCCTTGGTACGGGGTTCCCAATTGATAGAGGACGAGCAAATACAAGTTACATGCGTCCATGGGGATAGAAAACTATACCCCTTGGCCGAAGTATTGTTGGACATAGATGGAGAGTCTCAACTACGGAAGGTAGGGGTGGTACCTCAACTCCCTGAGACGGTATTGCTGGGAACGGACCTTCCTAGGTTTCATGACTATCTACAAGCCTACACCACACCGCCCCCCCCTACCCTTTGGCTAGACAGTGCCCCTTTTTCTACCGATGAGATAGACGAAACATTCCCAAAACCCACAAAAACCCGTAAGGAGAGAAGAAGGGAAAAAGCCATGTATCTACACTCAGAACCCCACTTACCTACGAAAATCTTTTCTTCCCCAGACTCTTCACAAGAGGCAGGACTAAGCTTCCGGGCTGCCCAAAGGGATGACACCACGCTGCTCCATGCCTGGAACCAGGTGCAAGAAGACCAACCAGACCAGGTAGGCCCCTTCTTCCAGGTGAAAAAGGGTCTATTATATAGAGTCACGATCGAGGGAGATAAAAAGAAGGAACAGTTGTTGGTTCCTAAAGCATATAGGGAACAGGCACTATCGTTAGCCCATAGTCAGACTGGGGGAGGCCATTACGGGAAAGAGCATACTTTGACGTATTTGCTGTCCAGATTCTATTGGCCAGGGGTATATCAAGAAGTAGCCAGATATTGCGCCCAATGTCCCCGGTGTCAGTTGGTGAACACTCCCGCAGTACCCAAAGCACCTCTTCAACCCCTCCCTATCATAGATGTGCCCTTCAAAAGGGTAGGGATGGACTTAGTGGGTCCTTTAATACCTTCCGCCAGGGGTCACCAGTACATCCTTGTTTTGGTAGACTATGCTACCAGGTACCCCGAGGCCATACCTCTTTCCTCAACAACCACCTCAGTCGTCGCACACGCCATGGTCTCATTTTTTTCTCGAGTAGGGTTCCCAGAGGAGCTATTGACAGACCAGGGCACCCCCTTCATGTCCAGACTAATGAAACAAGTGTGTAATATCCTCAAGGTGAAGCAACTACGCACCTCCGTCTACCACCCACAAACAGATGGGCTGGTCGAACGCTACAATCGCACGATTAAAACCATCTTAAAAAAATGTATAGACCGAACAGGCAGGGATTGGGACAGACAACTTCCCCTGGTACTGTTCGCCATCAGGACACACGAGCAAACATCAACAGGGTTTTCACCCTTTGAACTCGTGTTCGGGCGACAGCCCCGGACACTCCTCGATATGGCTTTAGAACGGTGGACAGACGAAGAAGATGAGGGTAGACCGCTACTCCAGTATTCAGCTGCTCTTAAAGACACGTTGTCTTCAATGTGGGAGGAGGTACATGTAAACATGGAAAAGGCACAAACTAGGCAAAAACAGTTATATGACCGTCGAGCCAAACTTAGGGAGTTCAAGATAGGGGATCAAGTACTCATACTTCTGCCTAGTTCAGAAAAAAAATTGTTAGCCACCTGGCAGGGACCATACAAAGTGTTGGGGAAGGTAACTCCTGTTACGTATCGGATAGACGTCCCACATAAGAAGAACGAAGGACAGATATACCACGTCAATCTGCTCAAAGCCTGGGAAGAGCCCCTTCCCGAGGTATCACGGAGAGAGACATCGATAGGCCACATAACGATACACAAACCCATTGACGTAACCCATCTTCCCCACAGAGGGCAGGAGGAGACCCCGATTCAAGTAGGACCACAACTTAATCCCACACAAAAACAACAGATGGTAGATCTGTGCGCCAAGTTTGCCACGGTGCTGTCAGGAGATCCTGGGAGGACCTCACTGGTAGAACACGACATCATCACAACCACCACCCGACCCATCAAATTAAAGCCATATCGCATTCCGGAAGCAAGAAGAACAGCAGTAGACCAGGAGATAAGGGCGATGCTGGAAGCTGATATAATAGAACCATCCCATAGTGACTGGTCTTCTCCTGTTGTTCTTGTCCCAAAACCTGATGGGAGCATCAGGTTTTGCATAGACTTCCGTCAGGTAAACTCCGTGTCTAAGTTCGATGCCTACCCTATGCCCAGGGTGGACGAACTACTCGAACGCCTAGGCAACGCTAGAGTCATGACGACAATAGACCTAACCAAAGGCTATTGGCAGATACCCCTCACCTCTTCAGCCAAAGAAAAAACAGCCTTCTCGACCCCGACTGGTCTATATCAGTTTAAAGTTCTGCCTTTCGGCCTACATGGGGCCCCCGCTACTTTTCAGCGACTAATGGACACCTTACTAGCCCCACACCATCAATTTTCAGCCGCTTATTTAGACGACATTGTCGTCTACAGCCCAGACTGGAGTACGCACCTAAACCATTTGGAAGCAGTCCTGCTGTCCTTACAACAAGCCGGTCTTACCCTCAATCCCAAAAAAACCACATTTGGAACCGACAGTATAGAGTATTTAGGGTATACCATCAGTAAGGGCCAAATAAAACCTCAAGTTAGCAAAATAAAAGCCATCACTAAAATACCCAGACCCTCTTGTAAGAAAGACGTGCGTTCCTTCCTTGGATTAGTGGGGTACTATAGAAGATTTATCCCACGATTCTCAGAAATAGCCAGCCCCCTCACCGATCTGCTCACCAAAACGCACACAGGAAAACACCTTCCTTGGCTGTCTCCCCAAGAAGATAGCTTCCAGACTTTAAAGACCGTTTTATGCACATCCACAGTCCTTGCCTGCCCTGACTTCACGAAAACCTTCGTTCTCCAAACAGACGCCTCAGGTAGAGGACTAGGGGCGGTACTCTCACAGCCAGACGTCGTAGGAGACCTGCATCCCGTCCTCTACCTCAGTAGAAAACTATTTCCCAGGGAAACCTGATACTCAACAATAGAGAAGGAATGCCTGGCCCTCAAATGGGCCATAGAGGCGCTGCAATATTATCTTTTGGGACGTTCCTTCCTTCTTCTTACCGATCATGCCCCTCTTACCTGGCTCTCTTTACATAAAGACTCCAATCCTAAATTCTTACGTTGGTTCCTTGCATTGCAGCCCTTCACCTTCGAGGCCATTCACATTCCCGGAAAACTACAAAATAATGTGGACTACCTCTCCAGGTTCCCAGTGATGGAGTGGCCCGAACGCCCACCCCTTACGGGAGGGCAATGTGATGATGTCGAAAACGGCTCCGACCATTCCAAGATGGCCGCCGCCGAAGAGCGACCAGGCATTGAAGGCGGCGCTCTAGCGTCTAATCAGCGTGGTGTGAGCAAGCCTGTAAAAAGCGACGGACATCCGTGAACGGTGTGGCGGGAGATTCGGAGACAGGAAAAGACGCGGAGGAAGCCGAAGAGGACCGGGAGAGTACAACCCTCTGGAGAACGGCGGCAGGAGCGGAGGAGCCTGAAGTCGGAGGAGTCGATCCAGGAACCACGGCCGGAGACCCAGCGAAGGAATACAGCTCCAGGAGCACTGCGCCCGGGACCACTGCACTCCCTGACGGAACGGAGGCTTGGTCTCCCAACACCTCGGCCCCGGAGGGTCGGGGCTCGAGGCGAGTACCTATTCTCCAGCCGGGGCTTGTGCAGGGGCTGTGGGCTCGTTTTAAGGGACGTCACTGAAGTCACCAATTGTTTTTCCCCCACGTTAGGCACATTCACTAGGGACTGGTGACGGTACACTTGCCCTCCCCTTTGTACACTGCTGTAGTCTGGTAGAAGTTTAAAACCAGTTTGTTCTGTTTCTTTTCTTTTGGGTCCACGCTCACCTATCCCCGAACGGAGCCGGGAAGCAAGCAAGGGCAGAGGAGAAGTCGGACCTGGAGGACCCCACACCTGTGTTGTTACTCTTTATTTTGATTCACTGCCAACTTTATTGTACCAAAGCAATAAAAAGAAAAGTACAACAGTAACCCAGTGACTGCCGGGGAGTGACTTAAGGATAGGAAGAGGGAAGGGGGTAACGAACGGTCAAGGGGAAAAAGGCCACAGGCACCTCTGCCAAAACTGCAAAAGGAATGGTGGGGCTGATGTATTTAGCAAGGCGGGACAGATAAGCCTATGGAGCGTGCTGTGGTCCTGCTCGCTTAACAGCACTCCTGCCTTGTCCCCCAAAAAGGCTAGTCCCTGGAAAGGGCATGTCCATAAGGGATGATTTATCGACCTGATGTGGCAATAAATGGTGTAATGGCTCACCCAATGGAGTCTGTGGTGTCCATGCCACAATAAATTGTGAATTTAGCAGTGTCAAGAACTTCCTGTGCGGCTTAGGTAGGTCAGGGTGAAGGTCTTCCGAAACATATGGGGCGATGGAGAGCACGGGAATACGAACCCAGCAGGCAACTGTCATTGACAGGCCTTGGCATCAAACTAGTGGAAGAAAATACCCTCTTCTAAAATGTCTCCACTCTCTTGGACTCCCTTTTGCGGAGGGGGGAGCGATGGGGTGTTGTAGTGAAAGGAATTCAAGTTCATCTAACTTGTGGAAGCCTGCATCACCAAGCTCCAAGGCAAGGGATGTTGAGACAAAAAGGTGGGGTGACCGGGTCGGTGGCACCTTGCAATTTGGTGATTGATTGAGGGGCCAGAGAAAGGTTTGGTCAAGGCCCCCTAAGAGGCTATCAGTGAATGCCTCAATAAAAGGAAGTATGGGCTCAGTAGTGATTTGCTCCGGCTGGAGAACTTTGGTCAAGACATTGGTTTTGACCTCTAGGGAGTGGAGCTAGAGGTTGAAAACACTGTCCGCCCCCCGCATGACCACTGCAAAAGAAGTTCTTTCTGCAGTGGCAGAACCTGGGGGTGAGACAAGGCCAGGAGAGAAGTCAAGACGACTGGCATCTCTGAGTTCATCATACCAGTGTTTCTGATAGTAAGGTTGACCAATTTCATGACGTGCATCATAAGTCATTATCTGAATCTGTTCCAAACAATGAAAGCAGCGTATGTGAGCTGCCTTGTGGAAATGGGATGCCAAGCTAGTCAAACAAGGAACATTGTGGTTCGACAGAAACCGCTCTCAGTCTTGGTTGACTCTGAGCCAGAAAGAGGACTTTGTCCTCCGGCATTGGTGAACTCGACATCGCACTGCCATTTGGCCTTTGGATTCAACGAAACGCTGTCACTGCAGGTCTTGGAATTGTGATTTGACCCCCAGGCAACACAGGCAAACCTGATGAGGATCTGCCAAGGACATTTGCCTGCGACAGTCCTTACATGGGAAAAAACTGTTGTTTTGGGTGGTGACTTCCTTTTCACGCTGTAAAATTGAGAGGTAAAACAGGTCTCAAAGAAACAAGCGGCAACTCCAGATCCGTGTCTGGTGGCACAGAAGGAATATGTAACTTACCAGTATGCATCTGTTTTTGGCATGTAGAGCTGCAGATCTACACCCTTGTGCATAGATCGCCATCTGGTGTTGGGCCCGGATGTTTGCAGTTTGTTTTTCCTCTTGGAAAGTCTTTGGAAGTCACGAGGTCGGTGACTCCTCCTTTGGATCGTATTGCGCATGGGCTTCGGCTCCATCCTCAGATTGTTTTTCGCCAGCAGGGAAAGATGGAGCGTAGTAATAACAGTGAAGATGCCCATGTGTGTGTTATCTAAATGAGATAAACTGGAACAGATACAGGTAGCCGGGGAGGCGGGTGGGCGTGTGTAGATTTGCAGCTCTACATGCCAAGAACAGATGCATACTGGTAAGTAGCATATTCCGTTCGAGGCATATGAGCTGCAGATTACACACTTGTGCGTAGATTATATAGCAGTACCCACCGTTAGCGGCGACCACCTGTCTCTGTTGCAGTGGTTTGAAATAATGTTTTGAGTACAGCCTGGCCCACACTAGCTTGTTGCTTAGTTTGCACATCTACACAATAGTGTTTGGTGAAAGTGTGCGGTGTTGACCATGTAGCTGCTTTGCAGATGTCATCTAATGGGATGTTTCTTAGAAAAGCCATTGAAGCCCCAATTTTACGTGTAGAATGGGCTTTAGGGGGGAACGGATAGCGTTCGTTTCGCTTTGTGGTAGCAAATCTGAATGCATTTGACAATCCACCTAGCTATCCCCGACTTGGAGATAGGGTTGCCCTTGTGTGGTAGAGAGAAAGAGACAAACAGTTGTTTGGTCTTATGGAAAGATTGTATTCTCTTGATGTAGTAGAGTAAGGCTCGTTTGACATCTAGTGTGTGTAGAGCTCTTTCTGCAACAGTTTGTGGTTGCGAGAAGAATACTGGTAGTTCTACAGATTGGTTTAGGTGAAAAGGAGAAATGACTTTAGGGAGGAATTTTGGGTTGGTACGGAGAACAACTTTGTTATGGTGCATTTGCAGAAACGGTTCTTGAATGGTAAATGCCTGTATCTCACTGACTCTTCTGAGGGAAGTGATGGCTTTGAGAAAGGCAGTTTTCCAGGTTAAGAATTGGAGTTCACATTTGTGCAATGGTTCGACGGGAGGCCCCATTAGTCTGGTGAGAACGATATTTAGGTTCCACACAGGTGAGGGTGGCACTCTGGGGGGAATTATTCTTTTAAGGCCTTCCATGAAGGCTTTAATGGCAGGTACTCTAAAGAGTGGTAGATGTTGCCTGTTTTGTAGATAAGCTGCTATAGCTGCGAGGTGTAGTCGAATGGACGTATAGGCTAGATTACACCTTTGTAGGTGTAGTAAATAGCCTATGATGTGTTGGATGGAGACGTCTAGGGGATTGATGGTGTTGTTGTGACAATAGACAACAAAACGTTTCCACTTGACGGCGTAGCACGCTCTAGTGGTGGGTCCTCTAGCTTCCTTGATGACGTTCATACAGTCAGGGGGAAGATTCAGATAACCGAATTCTAGGACTTCAGGAGCCAGATCGCAAGGTTGAGCTGAGCTGGGTCCGGGTGTCTGATCTCGCCATGGTTCTGGGTTAAGAGGTGTGGAGAGAGGCGTAATTTTGGGTGCGGTACTACAGATAGTTCCAGCAGTGTGGTGTACCACGGTTGTCTGGCCCAAGTTGGGGCTACTAGGATTAGTGTGAGGGAGTGTTGCTGTAGTTTGCGCACCACTAGTGGAATGAGTGGGAGAGGCGGAAAAGCGTATGCAAATCTGCCTGACCAGTTCATCCATATCGCATTCCCTTTGGACAATGGGTGTGGATATCTGGCGGCGAAGCTTGGGCATTTGGTGTTTTCGTGGGTGGCGAAGAGGTCTATCTGTGGATGCCCCCACATCTGAAAGTACGGGTGTAGAACTTGTGGGTTTAGTTCCCACTCGTGGATTTGTTGCGTTTGTCTGCTGAGCAGATCTGCCATAGTGTTTTGGACTCTTGGGACATGCTGAGCTAGGAGAAAGATTTTCTGGGGTATGGCCCATCTCCATATGCTCTGTGCTAGCTGAGAGCGCTGTGGAGAGTGTGTGCCGCCTTGTTTTTGAATATAGTACATGGCTATCATGTGATCTGTGCGGATTAGGACTGCCTTGCCTGAAATCTGTGTTTGAAAAGATTTTAGGGCTAAGAAGATTGCTAGTAACTCCAGATGGTTGATGTGGAGTAACTTTTGTTGAGGTGTCCATGTGCCCTGCACGGTGAGATGTAATAGATGAGCTCTCCAGCCGGAGAGCGATGCGTCTGTGGTTAGTACTATCTGGGGAACCGGGTCCAGGAACGGTCGACCTGTGGAAAGGTTTGTGGTGGTCCACCACTGCAGAGAGCGATTGGTGCGACCGTCTACCAACACCAGATCTGTTAATTGACCCTGGGCCTGGTTCCATTGGCGCGCTAAGCACTCTTGGATAGGACGCATCTGGAATCTTGCGTGAGGTACTATGAAGATGCAAGAGGCCATCATCCCTATTAGTTGCATAAACACCCGAGCTGGAAGGGGGTGTTGTGGTATGAATTTTGCGCACGGAGCCTGAATGCTTGCAATCCTGGTTGGGGTAGGCAAGCGCTTTTGAGGTGTCTATAGTGGCACCTAGATATTGTTTTATGTGGGATGGTTGTAGATGGGACTTTTCGTGGTTTACCGTGAAGCCTAGCTGGTGAAGTAGGTGGATCGTGGTGTGTGTGTGTTGTACACACTGATTGTATGAACTGGCTTTTATCAGCCAGTCGTCTAGGTATGGGAAGACATGAATGTGCTGTCTTCGCAGATGTGCTGCCACCACTGCGAGGCACTTGGTGAATACTTGTGGTGCGGTTGTGACTCCGAATGGGAGTACTTTGAATTGGTAGTGTTGGCCGTCCACTACAAATCAGAGGTACTTCCTGTGAACATTGTGCACTGGGATGTGGACATAAGCGTCCTTGAGGTCTAAAGTTGTGAGGAAGTCATTTTGGTAAAGTAGCGGAAGTACCTGCTGAAGCGTCACCATATGAAAATGGTCTGAGTGTATGTATTTGTTTAGGGGCCGAAGGTCTAGGATGGGCCGTAGAGTCTCGTCCCTTTTTGGTATGAGAAAATATAGGGAGTAGACCCCCATATTTTGTTGGTTGGTAGGAACGTATTCTATTGCCTTTTTGTGTAGGAGGGAGATTACCTCCTGCTTGAGTAGCAGTAGATGTTCTGGTGACATTGGGCGTTGTCTGGGTGGAATGTTTGAGGGGGTAGATATTAGTTCTAGGCAGTAGCCTGACCGAATTATTTGTGTTACCCATTTGTCCGAGGTGATGGTAGTCCAGACCGGAAGGAAATGTTGGAGTCTGCCCCCGACCGGAGTGGGATGGTCTGGGGGAAGCGGAGGGAAGTTATTGGGTAGGCGCGGTGGCAGAGCGGGAAGTGTTTGTTTTGCCTCTGCCTTTGTTATTGTTGCCCCTGTAGCCACCCCTTTGGTAACCCCTTGTGAAGGTGGACTGAGTAGGGGATTTGTATGAAGTGGAAGCGGTGTCTGAGGAGTAGCCTCTGGATGTGCTCCGAAATGAAGAGTGGCGAAAGGAGCGTCTGGGAGGATGAGATTGTAAGGCTCCCATGGATTTTTTCATTTTCTCTAGGGCGTCATCCACTTTGGGGCCAAACAAATGTTCCTGGTCAAAGGGATGGTTGAGAATGGAGGCTTGTACCTCCGGTTTAAAACCGGATATCCTTAGCCAGGCATGGCGACGGGGGAGGACACTAGTATTGATGGCCCTAGAGGCTGTGTCTGCTGCATCTAAGGCACAACGTATGGAGGTGTTAGTAATTGTTTTGCCCTCCTAAATTAGCTCATTGGCCCTAGCTTTGTATTTATCAGGGAGATGGTGCATTATGGCTTCTAGCTCGTCATAATGGGCCCTGTCATACCTCGCTAGTAGTGCTTGTGTATTGGCGATACGCCATATATTGGCCGCTTGAGATGCAGTACGCTTGCCTGATGCGTCCAAGAGTTTAGACTCTTTGTCCGGTGGTGGTGCGTCACCTTACGCCTGGGAGTTGGCCCTTTTCAGTGCTGTGGATACTACTAGGGAATCTAGTGGCGCTGGCCCTCTGATGTAGGAGGGATCTGTTGGGGCGGCTTTATACTTCTTTTCAATGCGCGGGTTAATGACCCTGGCCCTAACTGGGTCCTTGAAGATCTTCAGCACATGTTTTATAACACCTTTTAGCATAGGCAATATGGAGGTGGTCCTATGTGTGGTGTTGAATGTATCTAGAAGGAAATCCTCCTCCACTGGGTCGGTATGTAAATCTACCCCGTGGTAGTGTGCCGCCCTTTGCAGTAAATGGTTAAACCCCAAGGAGTCTTCTGGTGGAGAAGGTCTGGACGGGTAAAGATCGTCTTGTGGGACGTTAGGGATATCAGGGACATTATAATCGTCCCATGAGTCCGGGGATCCTGTGGGAGTGGGGTCCCCTGTAGGTATATTTTGGGGCACATCCCCTATATCATCGTATGGATCCCCTTGATGATCATCATCCGGGGATGGGGTCGGGAAATGATGAGGTGGAGGAGGGGAAGGTGGAGGAGGTGGTGGAGGTGGGGAAGGTATTCTGAAAGGGGAGGTAGCAGAGTCCTTCCTTTTTGGAGGTGGAGGCGGAGCAGGTTTCTCTAACTGTCTCTTTTTGATAGAGAGCATCAAATGTCCAGTTTTGGGATTTTTAGTTAATGTTTATTGTAAAGGATCCGGTGTGAATAGTTCTGGAGAGGTTGGTGGGTCCGTCGGCGTCGGGCCGTTGGTTTCTTAGGTTTGTCGGTGCTGGTTCGTTGTTTGGAACCATGCTTGGAAAGCTCTGATTGTTTAGTAGGCGCCGAGATGGATTTCGGCTTCGAAGTGTCGGTGGCCTTGAGGGCTTTTGTCGGTACCGAAGATGGGGTCGGTGCCGAGGAGCTGGGTCTCGACCCTGAGTGTTTCGGTGTGGGGCTCGGTGTCGAGATAGAGGCCGGTTTCTTTTTCGGTGCCGAAGAGTGTTTATCGGCTCCGACGGTGGGCTGGCTCGAGCCCGAGCCGCCTGAAGGCTTAATTAGCTTCTTTACTGGTCCCGAAGGTGCGGTGTGGGAAGCAGTGTGTTTGGTCTTGCTTAGGCCCGAAGGCGAAGGTGTGACCGAAGCCTTTTTCGGTGCCTGGGAGGGTGTGGAGGAGTGTGGCTCAATGGTTAGAGCGGCAGACCCTGAAGCAGAGTTCTGGCCAGGGACCAGGGTTCGATTCCCGCCTCGGCGGGGCTCGGGCTCAATTTCCTCGGACCTGTCTATTCTCGCCTCGGTGCCTATTCTAATCACGGGCCCCACGCTGCAACTCTGGGCAATAGCTTGCTTAGCCTCCACACCGGCCCCAACAGCGCTAAGGATGCCTGGCTTCACCCTGGGGGTGCCCAGGAGTGGACACTTCACAGGGAAAGCCAGGAGGGGTTCCACAGTGGTAGGAGTATCAGCGCCAGGAAACCGCAAAAGGCGACACCGCAAGGTGGCCGTCTGGTGACAGTGCGCTCTATAAGTACCTTGACATTTACATTTTACATTTACATTTGACCCTCTGTGCCGGAGTGATGTCCTCCACATCTGAGTTGTCGGCTTCAGAGGCGCTGACGAGTCCCTCGTCGGTGTGTTGTTCTGGAGCGTCGGCGCCTTCCCCGAAGATGTCGTCCGGGATCGCCGAAGAGTGGGCCATGGCTCTTCTGGCTCTTCGGTCCCGAATCGTTTTCTTGGACCGGAAGGATTTGCACGCCGGACAGTCTCGAGCCTCGTGTTCAGGGGAGAGGCACAGGTTGCACACCTCCTGGAGATCGGTGTGGGGGAATTTGGACCCACAGAGGGCACTTTTTAAATGGAGTCCTTTCCATTAGCCAAGACCGGAGCTTGGGTAGGCCCGAAGGCCGCCGTTATTGACTGGAACTGTACAGCAGGGTTAGGCCTAGGCAGCGGGCCTTTCTCTCTTTAAATCTTTCCAAGTCAGAGTGTGCCTTCTCTCCAGAGGATGCTTGGCATCGATTTTAACTATTTTTATATTAGCAGCAGCACCCAAAATAAAATGATACTGGGGTAGTCACTAGGTATTTTTAATCCCTACATTCCTCTACACAACAATAAATATGTAAGCACTCCCGCCAGGGAGATTGAGCCCATCCGGGGATTCAGAACCGCAGAATGAGAACCGATGATGCTTCTTGCCACTAAGAGTGGGTGAGGGGCTTTTCCCAAAACGAAAGTGAGCGTTTGGTTGCATCTTCCATTAGCACGCCACTATAAGTTTATAGCGTGTAGGTCGGAGGATAGACACCTTTGTGTTAAATACACAGAGTTTCTGTCTGGAGATTGGTGTAGACTTTCACTAGGCACTATTGCTTGGATTCAGTTGCTAAAGCTCACTAGTTGTACACCATGCATTGAAAGACCAATTTGGTTAAATGCCTTCAATTCACTTTTTTTGTAATTAAGAAGTTGAGGGCTGCGATTGTGGAGTATAAGCTTGCAACAGTATACTAACATTCAGAACTATTAAAGAAGATCCTATAATGCAGAATAAGTTACTTTGCATTACAGGAATCTTCACTGAAGTCATAGATGACAGCCCCTCCCTACCTCCTGGGTCTCTTTTTCATGGCCGCTTATAGAAAGGGGATGAGTCTGTTAGGTTTGCTACAGATACTGCACCAGGCTGCATTCACCTTCATTTTTACAATGTTTATTGTGTGTTTTTTCCCCTGGGCAGCTAAGTTGGGGTTCATACTGCCATGCCGATTTAGGTTTTGTTTACTTGGTTTGTTAAACTTCATAGTCTGAAAATTTCAGAAAATTTAGCATAAGATTTACTATCAATGAAGATCCAACGAAGTAGAACTAAAATGAAGAGACATTCCTTTTTACATTGTGAAACCTTCACTGATGTTCACAAACATCCGAATGGACTAGCACGTGTCCTCCATGCCACGGAGAAGGTCAAATGGAAGAAAGAAAGGATCACCATTGAGAAAGTCAAGTAGAGCGGCCTGACCTATCAGAGCGACGGTTTCCATGCCGCTGAACCCCAAGGCTCAAAGAACCTGGTTCCTTTGACAGGAGAAATGTTCCACCACCTGCTCAGCAAATCCGCAGCAAAGAGAATCCTATTGCTCCTGTGCTGTCTGGCTTGAACATGAGCTCAGAGAGAAGAGGAAAAGGCGGGAAAGCACGAGGACTGTTAAAAGGGCAGTTCTCCTGCAACTGGACTCTAGAATCCTGGCTGCAAGGACTCAATGTTGGGAGCCGTGTGTGTTTAAGAGCACGTTTGGAGGAGCGCAGGCTGTGATCAAACTTTGGGTTTCTTCTATCTGAAGCCCGCCAGTCAGACAGCTTCTTGTTCTACTCTTGTGGAAGGTGGACCACTATTATCTGTCCATCTCGGGCAAGAGTCCCCGTCAATTCAAGTGAGTGACCACCATAAGGAGTCTGGAATTCATCTCTTCCTTCAGTTGGTGCATAATTGTAGAGTTGCATGCTTGGTCAAACATCAACAATGACATGAAAGGTGTGAGACACACCTTCAGTGCCTGATGACCATCACCCAGATGTGGCTCAACTGTGCGGCAGGAGTGCTCTTCCACTGACCACACCCCTTGTGTTGTTTGGAAACCTGTCCAATCACAGCATCCCAGCATGGAAGCGTCGGTCATTACACAGAGCAAATATTTCTCATAGGCTACACCCAGTTGCGAGTTGTTCCTCTAATACCAACAAAGAATTTTTAGAAGAACTGAAGAAAAATAGTTGTCTTGGCCTCTTAATTTCCTGATGTTTAGCACCACTGTTCTTGAGACACTCCACATTTTCTCGTGTGTAACTCTGCAAGGATGGAGGGCGAAAACTGTGTTGTCACTGAAGATTCACATTGCATCCCTTGCGTTCAGCGATACTCCAAGGCAGCGCATGGTCAGCACTAACGTGGATTTAGGATCTTCATAGCTTAGCGCAGCTCAGGTTCCACTGCACGGTGGCCAGATTCCTGACACTCTGCGATACTTTCTACTAGGCATTGGCTTTGCGGAGCCGCTCCTCAGGATCAGCGTGGACAAACACGGGTTTCCTTAGTGCCGCGGCCATTGCTGGAAGAATTCTGAAGGCTCGGTCTTCAGTCCAAATGGCAGGCTTTATTTTTAGCAAATCAACTTCCTGTTTTTTGTAGCAAACACCATCGGCACGAGGGGCTCTACCATAAGGCTAGGCCTGTGACAGATGCATTGCTGGACAACAAATGTTATTTTAGATAGAGCTCAACGAATCACATCCGAAAGACTAGCTCTGCACTCAGCGTAATATTAGGTAAAGAAAATCAGATTAGCCAAGTCTTAAGGAGTTTTTTTTTTTTTTAAACTGTTGAAATTAGAACAAAAACAAATAAAGTGGATGGGAGAGCTCATTCTGAGAAGTGCATCTCACATTCATCTGAAGCTAGTAAATCCTAAAAGGTAGGCTCCGAAAGGGATTGTCAAAAAGGGGCATTATTATTCTAAAAGGGCTCCCAAAAACTAATATGAATGACCCAACTACAGCAGCATGCTCCCATCGCTCGAGGGCAGCCAATAAAAACAGATGAAACAGACTGTGTCAGTAACTCGGATAGGCTGCCTAAGACCTAACTAAGCGCATCTTTGTGGTTGTTCCGATCGATCTGGTAGGAAACCAATTAAAATGACCATAGGCAAAGTGTGTCTCCCTGTACCAACCTGTGGTCTCAGGAAGCATGGTTAGCCTATGCTTTAGCCTGCAAAATGCCTGTTTTTAGTACATCTAGAAAGTAGATTTTTTTCTCCCACCACTGTTTTATTTCCAATAAAACCTCATGTTGCTCAGGGCCACTGCTTAACATGTTACTCTGAAAGTTTTCAATCAATGCTGTTTCAAAGTATGAATCGTTATCTGTTATTTTACAACTTATCAAATGTTCATGCTTGTTTTTTAAGGTGCTGCCGTGGTTCAATATTGTTCTGTGCGCCTCGTGTTGAGACCCATTGGTTTGAGCTGCGCTTTTTACAAATGCAAAAGAAATGCACAGAAAAAATAAAACAAATACAAAATGAATACAGAGTACAGACTCAATGTGGAAAAGACATTGGAAACACAAGGATGCACTACAGTTTCCCAGACGCCCTAACTGGCTTTCGAGGGGAGGCATGACAAAGGGAAGAAAGGGGCAGTGACCCTCATGGCCTGCTCCCCAGTCTAGTTCATTATTGACCCCCCAAGAAAGCCTTGTATTATTTCCTGCATTATTGTTTTTCATTAATTTTTTTAGAGGGAATTAAAATAGAGTTTTCGCCGTCTGGGAACTCTTTAATGCCAAATTTGATTTGAACTGGAGTTAAAAAAAAATCATTAACAATAAACTGCTGTCTGTAGCTAGCCATGTTTTACCTGTAAAATTAACTCAAATGAAAAACTGTTCAATTTGAATGTACTCCGGAATGCAGCCTCGAGGCAGAAGGCTCCGCATACCAAAGGAGGTTGGTTCCATGGCTGAGAAGCAGGAGTACTCAAACCTACACCTCGGAGTCAGCAGCGCATGCCTACAGCAAATAAATGACCAACCAGAGAGATAGTTCTCTTTACGGCGCTTCCTTCGTTAGTAGACTGCAGACTTTCGCCATTGTGGTCATGTGAGCACACTGACCCCCAGTGGGGAGGTTTAGAACTGCTTCAAGAATCTGTCCAGTGCTCTGCAAACCGAGTCGGCTCACTCATACTTGCGTCTTGCGCAGCTTGAACCTTTATTGTATTTATTTTTGCAATGGCCCAAGGCATAAGAGCTTTATACAGCTGCAGCAGGACACATGGGCTACAGCGAGGTCCAATTCGTTTTCTTCATCATCCCTCTCGGACCTCCAGTTTGGCTCCAGTGACTTCATGGATGAATAGCTCGCTGAAACGAAATGGTGAACACCCGGAGGTGTTGATCCTTGTTAGAGCCCACGCCTCGGGGCCCACAGCAGCGGCCGGCGGTTCTGGTGATAGCCACATCCCTGCTCTCCTCCTCTGGACACCCAGCTCTCCATGAAGCCGCGGGCGGCGAGGGTTGCAGGGCGCTGCTTCGTGACTCGGACATGGCTTCGAAGGTTCATCGGGATGTTCCCCAAAGAGCTGTGACCCGGGCTCTTATCCTATCCCGCCGGGACTGCGGTCACCCCGAGTGGGCAGCTGTTCCTGCTCTATAAGCATTTTAACGTAACAGTAATTGAACTCGGACGTTTACATCGGGAGATGCGCGCAGGAGTTCTCACGTGAGACAAAAAGGCGGCCAAAGCCGGTCATAGTTAAGCATCGGATTGGATGGCGGAGTCACATTACGAAGGCAGTTCCGATCCTGGTGGGGAGAGTACTTATGTACTGTCGAGACTCGAGAGCGATTAACCAAGGTGTCTGACCCTCCTTTCCAAGGAGGCGGCGGCAACCAGAGTGGGTTTTTGGGAGCTGAATGAGGGTGGCTAGGCGGGTCTGGTGGGAGAGTAATGTGCGCATCACGAGCAGCAAAGTCACTGCGGGGCAGTTTGATCTCACTCCTTCCGCAGGGAGAGCCCACTGCACTAGGAGGGAGAAGGGACGGAGGAGGCAGCAGAGAGAACGGGAACACGCGGCAAAGAACTGCGCGGCTACAGGTAGCAGTGCTCAAGGAGGAAGGCTCGAGACGGTCTTGTCCAGTAACAAGCACCTCGCATCTGTAAGGGAGGGGGTGCAAGGCAGGACATCACCCTGAAGCATCAGCCCCGCAGAAGTGCGCTCAGGAGCCGTGTGGTGGCGAGGTCCAGTCACAGGAAAGCAAAGGGGAAACTCGGCGGGAATCTCCCCACAAAATGGTGTCTGAAACAGCGGCTCGACGACCACCGTTGCCTTTAAAGATCACAAAGGAGAAAGTTATCCCGACTCTCGGCCGCTGAGGCGGCGTATGAATGAGCAACAAATGTGGGTAGAAACACCTTCCTCAGGGCGAATTCCAGCAGCATTCTCTTCACACAAACATATGCACGTCCAGAGCAGCACGTCGTCTCAATGAACTACAGCGCGCCGAGTTAGCATCTGACCTGTGCACCTGGCTGAGGTCCTAATAAACCAGAAGGCAATCTTTCAGGACACTAGCATCGTTTCACAGAAGGTCCGAGCCACGAGAGGCGCGTTCATGCATCTAGAAAGAACCAGCTTGAGATGGAAAGTCACCATGAGGCAACTGAGGACCGCAAACAGGAGCCTCGGCCGGTCAGGGACCGTTGAACAATGAGTCCTGTCAGCCTCTAGCTCTATCGTGACGGTGCCCCCTGCACACCCTATTCAGCCAGAGGCCCAGAACACGCCACGACACCAGCTCAGCAAGGGAGCAGCACGATCACCCTTGACAAGGCTCCAAATCAGACCATGCCCTCGTACTGACCTTTTATGAATCACTTCCTGTCTGCAAGGCAACCAGGAAAGCACCTGATGAGCTACCCTCAAACATCCCACTCTGGTGGTGGTGGGAGGCTCATACTTCGATCTACTCCGCCCCAGGGCGCGTGGGGCCCTCTTCAGAGAGAAGGACCGGCCTCTCAATATGCTCTAGGATGAGCTAGGTGCTCCCAGACGCCGCGCTATCAGATAACCCCCAAGAGACAGTCTTGTATGCAACACTCACCACAGCAGCTCCCAGACCAGCAGACACAGCTGCTGGTATTTCACGGCTGAGGGTTATGTATCATGTACTGCCAGCACACCGATCGTATCAGAATTATGATAATTGTTATGATAACCTCAGCAGTCACTATAATAAACAAAATGAATATTCAAAAACCGAAGCATTTTAAAAGCCCTAAAAGATGAGCCTAACCCTGCATCACCCGTATTTTCTCAGTTTCATGGTCATTTCACAGTCTGAGCTGCTAGTAGTTTCTCCATTTCATGCCAAGCCTTGTAAGTGTCCCAGAAAAACCTCAGAAATCTGTCAGGCCTGCATCTGGATAGCTGTGTTCCAGGTTGCCACCTCTAAGAATCAGTCTATGTATCCGCCGCACCAACATACGCAGGTCTTTTGATACCTTTTCACCAGTGATCCTCTTTGAAGAGGGGACGGCTTCTGCGCAGCCTCCAAGGCGTGAACAGTGAATGCCTCTATCAGAGACATGCTCAAAAGGAAAGCCATTGTAAGCCATTTATCTCCCGCTCACCTTCACGGCTTGTTCTGTACGAGGCCGGATGGGCTTGCAGTGCTGCAACCATTTATTTCCAACCTGTTCACAGAGCAAAAAGCCTCTTCAACATCCCAGTCTTATGTGGACTGCTCATTATATATATGGCGACTGCTAAGAAAACAGTGACAGCATAGTTCATCTCGTACTTAACACAGCTTTCGTCTTTGCCGCTTTTCCCTCCGCCTTCCTTGCAGCCAACATTTTCACTAGTTTAGTCCAATTATCTTGTGCACACTGCCTGAAACGCTGGTGGCACATGTACAAGTCGTCGTTGCGAATCCGCCCGTGCCTGTTTGAGCAAGGCAGCAGGAGTGGGAAGCCTGTCCGAGCTTCCTCCGGTGACACCAGCATAGCTGCTGGTGCCCCACCTTGTTCTTTCACAGATCGCGATAAGCCTTGCAGCTCCACTGACTGCCAGTAGTCTTCAGGACTGGAGAAGAACAAATGTTACTTACCTGTAAACTGTGGTTCTCCAGTATTGGTGTCTTTCATAGATTCACATGCTTGAATATTCCCCGTCGTCGAAGTGGGAGTCCCACGGTATATAAAAAGCAATAAGTGTCATGTATACGTATATATACATACATAACCACATAATAGCATATACATATCCAAATAAACTTTATATATATAGTTCAAAATAACATATCAAGTGAAAATACCATAGGATAGCATTGACACATAGGAAAACATTGAGAAAAAATAATCACTTTACTGACATATCCTTGTCGTTTTATAGTCCAAACTCTAGCCAATCAGGCGCAAGCACCCTCTAGAACCTTCTCCTCAGAGGCTCAGGCCCTCAGATTTTCGTAGCACAAGAGTGACAAAAGAGTCTAATGAGGAGCAGAGAGCCTCTGAGGGGAGGAGGGTGGGTCGCATGTGAATCTATGAAAGACACCAATACTGGAGAACCACAGTTTACAGGTAAGTAACATTTGTTCTTCTCCAGTATTTGGGGTGTCTTTCATAGATTCACATGCTTGAATAGAATAGTGAGCAGTAAGCAGGAACCGGCTGACAAGGCCGTATTAATATTGCATGAAATACAATGACAATGTATTTAATAAGCAATTGACAATACCCAAGGAGGAGGGAAGTCGCAGAGGCTCACCTTATTTAAACAGATTTCGTAGAACTGCTTGTCCCACAGCCGTGTCCGCTTCATTAATGGACTCCAGGCAGTAGTGCTTCGTGAACGTGTGCCTGCTGGACCACGTAGCTGCCCGGCAAATCTGATGGATGGGTACACCAGCGAACAGGGCAGTGGAAGATGACATTGCTCTCGTAGAATGAGCCCTTACTCCAGAAGAAAGAGGCTTGCCAGCCCTTTGATGGCAGAAGGAGATTGCTGAAGAAACCCAACGTGCAATCGTGGGCTTGGTAACCGACTGTCCTTTACAAGAGCGTCCGTAAGCCACAAACAGCTGATCCGACTTGCGAAAGGATTGTGTTCTGCTGATGTAGAATTTAAGGCACCTCTTTAAGTCCAAAGAGTGTAGACTCTGTTCCGCTGGAGACTGCGGATGCGGGAAAAAGGTCTTCAAGATTACTGGTTCATTGAGATGGAAATCGGATGGTACTTTAGGCATGAAAGCCGGATTAGTGCGGAGGATTACACAGTCCGATCTGAATTGAAGAAACGGAGGTTGTATTGTAAAGGCGTGAATGTCACTTACTCTGCGGGAGGAAGTCAGTGCAAGGAGGAGGGCCACCTTCCATGTTAAGAATTTGAAATCTGCCGAATGTATTGACTCAAAAGGCGCCTTCATGAGCTGAGCCAATACGATGTTAAAACGCCACGTGGGTGGAGGACGCCGAATGGGCGGGAACATTCGGAAGAGACCCTTGAAAAATTGCTGTATTACTCTAGATGAATAGAGAGAGGACGAACCGTCCTGCCGAAAGCGAGATATTGCCGCTAGAAAGACCTTTAAGGTAGAGTGTGACAGTCCAGACTGCGCTAACTGCAGGAAGAACGGCAAAATGTGTTCTGGGGAGGCGTGCACTGGATGGATGTGGACCGACGCACACCAAAGACAAAATCGCTTCCACTTCAGCTTATAAGTCTTCATAGTGGAGGGCGCCCTCGCCCTAGCTAACACCTCACTGCAGGCTGGTGGAATGTTCAAATGAGCAAATTCAAGGTGCTCAGGTTCCAAGCCGACAAGCTGAGTGAACTGGGATTCGGATGGCATATCCTCCCGTCGTTCATAGTTAGAAGATCCGGCCTCGGGTGAAGAAGGATGGGTTCGCATTGGGAGAGGAGGAGCAACTGAGAACCATGCCTGCCGAGGCCACGGTGGAGCTATGAGAAGCACCTGGCACGGTTGTTGCCGCATCTTCCGCAACACTCGAGGGATCGGCGGAAAAGCGTACGCAAATATCCTGTACCAATTTATCGAAAGGGCATTTCTGCACGACCCTTTGTGGGTAAACCAGCTTGCGTAGGACTGGCATTTGCTGTTCTGTGGGGTTGCAAAAAGGTCGATAGTCGGGTGACCCCAAAGGCCGAAAACAAAGTGTAGAGTCGGCTGGTGCAATTCCCACTCGTGGGTCGATGACGTTGACCGACTGAGTGCATCCGCTAGAATATTGGAAATGCCGGGCAGGTGAACTGCCAGGAGCGTAATCCGATGGACTATGGCCTAACCCCAAATCCTCTGAGCCAGTCGGGAAAGCAGCGGAGATCTTGTCCCGCCCTGCTTGTTCAGGTAGTGTATGCTGGTGGTGTTGTCCGTCTGAATGAGGACTGACTCCCCCTGGAGCTGGAGGCGGAAGGATTTCAACGCCAAGAAAATGGCCATCAGCTCCAATCTGTTGATGTGCCAGGAACGCGGAACCATTGTCCACTTGCACTTGACAGACAAATCTTGAAGATGTCCGCCCCATCCTTCCATGGATGCATCCGTGGTAAGAACGAGCTCTGGGGCTGTCGTCAGAAAAGATGTTCCCGCTGCGATGTTGGAAGGACGAGTCCACCAATGCAGCACCTGAGCCATGCGGGCTGTCACCACGAGCTGGTCGTTGAAGGAACCGGAGACCTGACGCCACTGCTTGTCCAATTCCTCCCGAATGGTACGAGTTCTCAGTCTGCAATGTGGGATCAAATCGATGCAGGAGGACGCCATCCCCAGAAAGGACTTTACTATGCGGACTGAAACTGACTGCTTTGCTGCGATGGAGCTTGCGAGCTGTCGAATTCTTGCTTGCCGCTCTGCAGAGGCAAAGGCCATAGTCCTGCTCGTATCGATGGTAGCGCCGAGAAAGGTCTTGTACAGGGCTGGCGTGAGCTGAGACTTTTGCAAGTTGATTGACAAGCCCAGAGACTGAAATAGAGTGAGACAGCGCTGAGTATCGAGGGGCCGCTTGGTGGGAGGACTGAGATTTGATGAGACAATCGTCCAAATACGGGAATATTTGAATGCCCGTTAGTCTCAAATGGGCCACCACCGGGGCCAGGATCTTTGTGAAGACACGAGGAGCTGAGCGGAGGCCGAAGGGCAGGACCTTGAATTGGAAATCCCTGTGACCTACACGAAAACGTAAGTATTTTCTGTGGCGTGGGATTATGGGCACATGGAAGTAAGCATCCTGAAGGTCGATTGTCGTCATGTAATCGCCCTGAGAGAAGAATTGAAGGATGTCCTTTAGCGTGAGCATGCGGAATGATTGGTCATTGAGAAATTTGTTGATCGAGGATGGGGCGCCACTCCCCAGATTTCTTTAGTATGAGGAAAAAACGGGAATATAACCGCAACCCCTTTTGTGATTTCGGAACCACTTCGATGGCCCCTTTTTTGAACATTATCTGTATTTGGTTGAAAAGTTCTTTGAGGTGAGCGGGAGGAGGTCCGGATGGAGAGGTGTGGGGGAGAACCTTTACAAACTCTAGGGCATGGCCCCTTGAAATAATGTCCAAAACCCAACGGTCCGAAGTGATTGAGGACCAATTCGGAAAGAACTGGGAGATTCGTCCTCCAACTGGAGAAAGGGAAAAACTGGAGAGAGGGGATCCTTGATGTACACAGACATTGTTTTTTGGAAGAGTTTTCCCTGTAATTGGATCTTCCTCTATAAGATCTGTAAGACTGCTGCGGCTGTGAGGAATAACGTTGTTGTCCTTGGTTGTAGGAGCGGTACTGGGAAGAAGACCCACGAAAGGAAGAGGAGGTGCTGCGGCCGCGCGCACCCTGAAAGGGCTGCTTCCGGAACTGGAGAGTGCCGAGGGAGCAAGCCGTCTCCGTGTCCTTCTTGATGGCCTGCAAAGCGTCCTCCACATGCTGGCCGAACAAAGATTCTCCGTCATACGGCATGTCCAGAATCTTGGCCTGGACCTCCTGACGGAACGAGGTGGAACGAAGCCAACCCTGTCTTCTTAAAACGGCCGCTCCAGCCAATTGACGAAAACCCGTGGAGGCAATGTCAACGGAGCAATCAATGATTTCGGAGGATGTTTAGGGCGTCCGCTCTAGAGTCTTCGGGAATAAGCTTAACCAAAGCTGCCATGTTCGACCACATTTGTCGATCGTAACGACCGAGGATGGCCAAAGAATTTGCTGCTCGGACTGTTGTCGAAGCCATGGTCGAGAACTTTTTGTCAATGGCATCCAGGCGGCGGCCGTCACGATCCGGAGGCGACGAAAGTGGAGACGAGGGATTTTTGGAGCGACGTTGTGCCGCCTGGGTGATTACCGAGTCTGGCTTAGGCTGAGACACTAAGCAAGCTGGAGAAGAGTCCGGTGCCTTGTACTTTTTCTCCAGTCGCGGGAGCACTGCCGGGATGGAGTTAGGCGTTTTCATTAGCTTAATGCCCTCATTCCAGATAAAGTCTATTGTCGTGGCGCACCTTGGGTTTTCTCCTCGGGATGACACTGATGCTATAGAGGGTTCCCCCTCTCATCCGTCCCCAACCCGGATTCGTATGAAAGACCCTCGGGTTCGGGAGACAGGTGGGCGAGGGAAGGAAGGGAGGAGTCAGCTGGGAGAGATACCTGCAACGAGACAAAGAGAGGGGGGGTTTAGATGCTATTCATTGTCTCCCTGCGGCTAGAGCGTCCCCCAACGGGTTCCCAGTGTTACCTGCCTCTTCCTCTCTTCCCTTGGCGGGTGGAGCTGGAATCAATGCCCAAGACAAGGTCTCGATCCAGTTGAATGCACTGGGGCGAGGCCACAAGCTCGCAGGTGAGGTCTAAGCCGACCTCTGATTATGCTTTCGTTCCAGGCTCGGGGCGTGAATGACCCAAATGTGTTTTTTGAGCTTCACGGGAGCTGACTATGGCGCTTCTACTCAAGACCCAGGAATCCGTGGGGCTGAGGAGCACCGGGAAAGATAGGCTCATGAACTGAGGAAATGAAGATCTGTAGCACCCTGTAACCGCTGGTGGCGCTTCCACTCTAAGCCCAGGAATCCTTGGGGCCGAGGAGCGCCGGGATAGCGGGTTCTGAGGGGACGCTGCGAGGAACACCAAAGGAAGGACAAAACAGCAGGAGAAGCTCCTGCGCGGAAGAACGAAGGGCACTCGTTACCCCCCCGCGCTCAGTAGGATGGAGCAGAGGAGCGGGATGTGCCAATCGGGTTCCGAGGATAGCCCGGAACCTCCGGGTTCTCTTCGGGCGTTTGCAGTGGTGGAGGCACTCACCTCGCGCTGTTGGTTGAAGCGGCGGGGATCGGGACGCTCTGGTGGCGGGGAGCGTTGGACTGGAGACACGGGCTGTCTGACGCTTCTGGAGGCGTGGAGCTCCGGGCTGAGAACACGGGCTGTCCGAGGCTTGGAAAACTCGGCTGGGTTCGACGACACAGGTCGCGGGCCGTTGACCGGATACAGGTTGAAGACGAATCATTGGCACCGCCCCCCTGCATTGCTCCGTCTTTTGTTCGGCCGCGCTCCCGGTCACGTGGGGGAGCGCGGTCGCTACGCCTCATGGGGGATGTAGTTGCGGTGCGTGTTTCTTCCCTGGACTGAGCTCCGTACTGCCCTGCCCACAGGAGCGATCATGACAGCACATCCCCCTTCCCACCGCGTCCCACGGCAAGAGGGGGACCGGGTTTGTCCGGGCAGCGGCGGTGGAAGGCCGCTACCAGGCGCTCCGCATGAATCGCCGAAGCGGGTTCCCATGAGTTTTCCTCCGGCCCATAACCCTTCCAAGCTAGGAGGTACCACAGCTTGCCCCTTACGAGTTGAGTCTAGCACCCGTTTCACCACGTATTCCTGCTCGTGGTGTACCCAGACCGGGTCAGGGACTTTTCGGACCGGACAGAAGGAGGGTTTCAGCAGGGAGACGTGGAACACGGGGTGTATGCGCAGGTGCTGGGGCAACCGCAGCTGCACTGCCACGGGGTTCACATGTCGCACCACAGGATATGGTCCGATGTATTTTGGAGTGAACATGCTAGGTTTCTTAAACCGGATGTGCCTTGTGGACAACCACACCCTGTCGCCCTTGTGGTATTCTGGAGGGGCTCGGCGATGTTTGTCCGCTTGGACCTTATAGCGTGTCTTCGCTAAGCGTAGATTGTCCCGGGCTTGTTTGAGTGCAGCATGAATTGTTTCGATTCTGTCCTGCACCTCGGGAAGGTTGCTGTGTGCCCGCGGGAGGAGAAACGGGAGACAACAGGGGTGATGACCTGAAGCAAGAAAGAAGGGTGTGTGGTGCGTGGAGGAGTGCCTAGAGTTATTATAGGCTATTTCTGCTACCCAGAGCCAGTCCACCTAGGAGTCCTCTGCCTGATCCACGTAACAGCGCAGGTACTATTTCAGGGTTTGGTTCAGTCTCTCTGTTTGGCCGTCCGTTTGAGGATGGAAGCTGGTGGATAGAGCGGAGTGAATGCCAAGTTCATCACACCACACCTTCCAAAAACGGGCGGTGAATTGCGATCCTCTGTCCGATATTATCCCCAGGGAAAGGCCGTGTAGCCGGACCACGTGGACCAACAGGAGTTTAGCTAGAGCCCCTGCCGAGGGTACTTGCTTGCACGCGATAAAATGTCCCATTTTAGTGAGGTAGTCGATGACGACTACTATCGTCGTGCAGCCTTGATCCTTGGGCAGACCTACAATGAAGTCGATAGAGATCTTTTCCCACGGATACGTCGGGGTCGGAAGAGGCATCAGGAGGCCTTGTTCTTTACGATGATCGGCCTTCATTTGGGCGCAGATAGTGCAGTTTCTTACCCAGGTCAGGATATCTGGTCGAACAGAAGGCCACCAGCATTGTCTCAACACCAGCTCCAGGGTCGTCGTTCTTCCCATGTGACCGGCACAGGGTACGTTGTGACACCAGTCGAAGACGAGTTTGCGGAGTCGAAGAGTAGGGATCAACACTCGAGAGCCACACATGGGAAGGCCGCTGTGGAGTCGCCATTCCTTATGTCGCTTCAGCCAGGTCGACCAGGTGAACGTCTGTATCCCTTTCCTCACGTTCTGCAGGAATGACTTGGTCTTCAGACTACCCACCACTTGTTCTGGTGACAGTATTGGTTGGTCGGGGGTCTCCTCCGGGAGGCTGGGAAGTTCCTGACGGGACAAGGCGTCCGCCTTCTTGTTATGTGCTCCTGGCCGGAAGGTAACCAGAAAGTGGTACTCCGCAAAAAAGAGCATCCATCTTTTTTGGCGGGGCGAGAGATGACGTGCGGATCGGAGGAACTGAAGATTACGATGGTCAGTGAACACCGTCACCTGATGTTGCGCGCCCATCAACCAATGCCGCCACTCAAGGAATGCTTCCCGTATGGCGAGCAGTTCCTTTTCGGAGATGGTGTAGTTCAGTTCGGCCGGGCATAGTTTGAGACATGAAGGCGACTGGATGGAGCTGTCCAGTGTCTGGTTGCCGTTGAGATAAGATAGCGCCGACCGCCACGTCTGAGGCATCTGCTTCCACGATAAACGGAAGGTCGGGTTTGGCATGGCGTAAGATGGGAGCGGAGGTAAATGCCTTTTTGAGCAGATCGAATGCTGTTTGGGCCTCAGTAGACCAGACAAACGGAACCCCTTTCCGCGTTAACCGGGTGAGGGGGGTCACCAACTGGGAGAAGTGGTGGATGAACCTCCTGTAAAAGTTCGAGAAGCCAAGAAAGCTTTGGACTTCCTTCACGGTCTGGGGTCAGGGTCACTTAACCACGGCTTGTACCTTGCGATGGGTCATGATCTGTCCAGCAGGGGTCAACAGGACGCCGAGGAATTCCACCGTCGTTACATGGTGTATATGGTCTTGTAGGTTAGACGAAAAGATGAGAATGTCGTCTATATACACCACGACGTACTTGTCCAAGAAGTCTCTCAGTACTTTGTTGAGGAAGAACTGGAAGGCGGCCGGGGCACTGCAGAGCCCGAAGGGCATGACCAAATACTCAAACAGGCCGAACCTGGTTTTGAAGGCGGTTTTCCATTCGTCCCCTCTGCTCTGCGTATGCGTACCAGATGGTATGCCCCTCGGAGATCCAACTTGGTGTATATGTTGGCTTCCCGTACTTGTTCCAGGAGCACCGGAATCAGTGGTAATAGGTATTGTTTTTTTATGGTTAGCGCATTGAGAGCGCGGTAGTCTATACAACAGCGGAGTTCGCCGTTGGCCTTCGGGATGAAGAAGAGGGGTGACGCCGCCGGCGACCTAGAAGGGCGAATGAAGCCCAAGTTCAGGAATTCGTCCAGGTATTCGCGGAGATGCTGGGTTTCAGGGCCCGTAAGGGCGTATATTCTGCTGCATGGGATTGTAGCCCCAGGTATCAGGTCTATGCGGCAGTCGTATTGCCGATGTGGGGGCAATTCTTCGGCTCTTTGTTTATCGAAGACGTCCACGTAGGGGGAGTACCAGTGTGGGAGTGTGACGTCTTTCTCGGCTGCTGTGGCCACGTGTTGGTTGGGGGTGACTTCCATGTCCGGGTGCCCTCTCGGCTGCTTGCACTGACGGTGACAGAAGACGGAGTTGAACTGTATCAAGTTGGTTGCCCACGTGATGTGAGGCTCGTGCATTCTCAGCCAGGGCAACCCCAGGATGAGGTTGCAGCGCGGTGCGTGGATGACGTTAAAGGTGAGCCACTCACCGTGGTCTTCCCCTATGGTGACCCACAGGGAAGGGGTTTGATACGTGATAGGACCGGAGTCCAGCTCTTTACCGTCCACCGCATAGACGAGTTCTGGCTGGTCCTTGAGAAATAGTGGGATTCCCAGCCTTTCTGCTTCAGTCTTATCTATGAAGCACCCTGTGGCTCCGGAGTCGACCATGGCGCGAACGAGTAGGGGACTGTGGTTCACCACTACGTATAAGGAAACAAAAAAGTGGTTGGGCTCCTTGGTGATGTCTGCTTCGGTAGAAGGGATAGACAGGTAGCTTGAAGATGTCCCTTCCTGAACCTTCAAGCCCTCGGGTTTCCCGTCGGTTCTTCGTTGTTAAGGGCTGCTGCTTGGCTGGTGCGGTTACGGCCGATCTTGGGGCGCACGGGACATTCACGTAGGAAGTGGCCCTTCTTGCCGCAATATAAGCAGAGACCCTGCTTACGTCGATGGTCTCGTTCACTGAGGGTCAGTGACGCCCTCACGGTCCCTATTTCCATGGGGTTTGAGCGGGTTGTTACGGGATCTGTAGAGCGGGGATGTTCGTACGACGCAAGAGGTTTCTCCTTGCGTTAGTGGTCTCCTTTTCTTTCCCTCAGACGACATTCCAGGCGGGAGGCCAATTCGATCATCGCCGCACAGGTGTGGGGTTGGGGATCTATTTGGGCGATCACGTCCTTCAGGTCTTCCGTTAGCCCTCGGGAGAAGATCGCTGCCTGCTTAGATTCGGGCCAGTCTGTTTCGGCCACCAACCGTCGAAAGCTGTTGACGTAGCCGATGAAACCGCTGTTGCCTTGCCGGAGTTCAAGGAGATCGCTGTCGGCGGAGAAGGTGTCTGCCCGGCGATCAAAGGTTTTTTCGAACTCCAGCCGAATGGTGTCCCAGTCATATAAGAGGGCGTCATCTCTCCTGACTATCGGAACGGCCCATTGCGCAGCTTCCCCGGCCAGGTAGGAGATGAGGAACGCTACCCTGGCTTGGTTAGTCAGAAACAGTTTAGGCTTGCAATGGAAGTGCAGCAATATCTGGGTCATAAATACCTGCACCTTTTGTATCTCCCCGTGATATCTTTCCGGAGGAGCCAAAGGCACGTGTGATGGCATCTCGACTACCACTTGGGGTGTGGTTGTAGGGAACGTGTTCCCTGCATCAAAGGGGTTTCTCTGAAGGCGGTCCAAGCGGGTATGCAACGCCGCTGTTTCTGCCCTAGACGTGGCCAACTCTGCCTGGACTAGGGCCAGAGCGGCAACTACGTCGTCTAACGTGGCCATCTCTAAATCAGCGTTATCAGGAGGAGGGTAATTCGTGGGCCAATGTTTCTGTCGTGGCGCACCTTGGGTTTTCTCCTCGGGATGACACTGATGCTATAGAGGGTTCCCCCTCCCATCCGTCCCCAACCCGGATTCGTATGAAAGACCCTCGGGTTCGGGAGACAGGTGGGCGAGGGAAGGAAGGGAGGAGTCAGCTGGGAGAGATACCTGCAACGAGACAAAGAGAGGGGATTTAGATGCTATTCATTCTCTCCCTGCGGCTAGAGCGTCCCCCAACGTGTTCCCAGTGTTACCTGCCTCTTCCTCTCTTCCCTTGGCGGGTGGAGCTGGAATCAATGCCCAAGACAAGGTCTCGATCCAGTTGAATGCACTGGGGCGAGGCCACAAGCTCGCAGGTGAGGTCTAAGCCGACCTCTGATTATGCTTTCGTTCCAGGCTCGGGGCGTGAATGACCCAAATGCGTTTTTTTGAGCTTCACGGGAGCCGACGATGGCGCTTCTACTCAAGACCCAGGAATCCGTGGGGCCGAGGAGCGCTGGGAATATAGGCTCATGAACTGAGGAAATGGAGATCTGTAGCACCCTGTAACCGCTGGTGGCGCTTCCACTCTAAGCACAGGAATCCTTGGGGCCGAGGAGCGCCGGGATACCGGGTTCTGAGGGGACGCTGCGAGGAACACCAAAGGAAGGACAAAACAGCAGGAGAAGCTCCTGCGCGGAAGAACGGAGGGCACTCGTTACCCCCCCGCGCTCAGTAGGATGAAGCAGAGGAGCGGGATGTGCCAATCGGGTTCCGAGGATAGCCCGGAACCTCCGGGGTCTCTTCGGGCGTTTGCAGTGGTGGAGGCACTAACCTCGCGCTGTTGGTTGAAGCGGCGGGGATCGGGACGCTCTGGTGGCGGGGAGCGTCGGACTGGAGACACGGGCTGTCTGACGCTTCTGGAGGCGTGGAGCTCCGGGCTGAGAACACGGGCTGTCCGAGGCTTGGAAAACTCGGCTGGGTTCGACGACGCAGGTCGCGGGCCGTTGACCGGATACAGGTTGAAAACGAATCATTGGCACCGCCCCCCTGCGTTGCTCCGTCTTTTGTTCGGCCGCGCTCCCGGTCATGTGGGGGAGCGCGGTCGCTACGCCTCGTGGGGGATGTAGTCCCGGTGCGTGTTTCTCCCCTGGACTGAGCTCCGTACTGCCCTGCCCACAGGAGCGATCATGACAGCAATAATGGGCACGGCCCGTACCTGTTTCTGCGGCTGGGACTTGAAGTCGTACAGAAAGCAGTCCTCCTCCCTAACCACCATGGAAAGGTGAAAACGTTGAGCCGCCCTTTCCATCAGTTGATGGAATCCGGTTATGTCGACAGGTGGTGAGTTCACTGGCGATGTTGGAGGTGATGCGGGCAAATTGATTTGATAGTCATCCCAGTCCGCCATAGAGTCTTCATCATGAAACTCTCCCTCCTCCGTATCCAGATTATCCACAACCTCATCTGTTGCAGGGGGAACCAATGCAGGTGCGGATGGTGTCGGCATAGTTGGCAACACAGGAGTAGACGGAACGGCAGATGGCGTCTCACGTGGAGAACTATGAGAGGAAGCCGGAAAGCGACGATTGTAATCTTCCAACATAAATTGAAGGTTGGAGATGAGCGACAAAGGAAGCTGCGCCATAGGAACTTGTGCAGGGGGATGTTGCTCCTGACAGTAATAGTCCTGCGAAAAGTCATCCTCCTCGAAATCTTGGCATTTAATATGGAGCTCAGAAGGACTACGAGCATCCCGAAAAGAGGAGTGAACATCGTCATCAGAATCCGAAACTTCCTCCTCACCCGAGGGGAATAGCTGATGAGGTGGCCGAGTGACCGGTGGCATCATGACAGAGTCCAGCACAGCATGGCGACGCTGTAGCAAGGAGTTGTCCACGGACCCTGGCGTTGGTGTAGACATTAGCACCAATGGCATAGTTGCAAAATTTGACACCACCGTCGTCGAGGTGATCATCGACGAAGTCGCCGTCGACGAAGTTGCCGTCGATGAGGCTGCCGTCGACGAGGCTGCCGTCGACGAAGCTCTCGCCGACGAGACTGTCGTCGTCGACGAGGCCGACGCCGTCGTCAACGATGCTGTGAGCGCCGGCAGCGATGACTTCTTCTTCTTTATTATCGTCGACGATGCCTTAGACGTCGATGGAAGGGCCAACTTCCTAGTCGTCGACGAAGAAGATAATGGAATAGTCGACGAAATAGTCTTTAGAGAAACGCACACCACTGTAGACGGTGAAAACGTCGACTAAGTCGACGACGCAGGAAATCTGCTCGACACCGTCGTTGACGAGGTTGATGAAGTGGCAGATCTCGTCGACGGGCCGGTAGACGGTTTTGCGCGTTTCTGACCAGAAACATGCGCTGACGGAGTCAGAGACGCCTGAGAGCTAGGTCTCGGGGGCGCTGGCGTAGTAACAGAGACTTGGCCTGCAGACACTTCCTCAAGATGAAGTCTCTTCTTTTTCAGAAAGGGATACGGCAAGTCCTGAACACTACTACGCTTGGAGGAGACTCCTGTTTGAGCAGAGGCCACACTTTCCACCTCAGAAAGGGGGTTATCCGTATCCTTCAGTTTTTGAAGCCACAATAATAGGCGACCATCCCTGTCCTTCAAAGTCTTTTGAGAAAAAGTTCTACAAATTTTACAGTTGGCCACCTTATGGTCAGGGTAAAGACAATAGATACATTTTTCATGAGGGTCCTCCGAAAAAAGTCGTATCTTCCCACAAGATGAACAGGGACGGAAAAGAGACTTCTTACTTGAAGACATGATGAGAAAAACTCAAACCAAACCAAAGACTGAGCAGAGCTCAGGGAGACTCCCTTCACACGACGTGCGGTAGAAAATCTGAGGGCCTGAGCCTCTGAGGAGAAGGTTCTAGAGGGTGCTTGCGCCTGATTGGCTAGAGTTTGGACTATAAAACGATAAGGATATGTCAGTAAAGTGATTCTTTTTTCTCAATGCTTTCCTATGTGTCAATGCTATCCTATGGTATTTTCACTTGATATGTTATTTTGAACTATATATATATAAAGTTTATTTGGATATGTATATGCTATTATGTGGTTATGTATGTATATATATGTATACATGACACTTATTGCTTTTTATATACCGTGGGACTCCCACTTCGACGACGGGGAATATTCAAGCATGTGAATCTATGAAAGACACCCCAAATACTGGAGAACGGCAGATTCTGCAGCTGAGATAATATGGCGATCCTTCACATACTTCTAAGCTAGCAACACCAGTCAGAATACGGCTTCTCCCGGTTGCAAGCCTCGTATATACACACACACCCAAGTGTTAGAACCCTTCAAGTTTGCATACAATTTGAACTGGTTTGTATGTAACATGTATGTATTACCAGCAAAGCCCTGCTACACATGCGTCATTGTCTGTATTTTGTGGATCCCATTTTAAGTCGAGTCGACCTGCTCAGAGTACCTCAGGTTATGACTTGAATGGGAACTACAGCATGAGATGTGTGCGTGCTTGCAACAAGGTATGCCAGCTCTAAAGGCGAACTAGTAAAGCACATCCCTCAGCATAACATCCAACTTGCTCCGCATGTATGGGGGCCTAAGAGGTGACATTAGGAGCAACATGTAAACCCTCCACATTCCCTCTCTTTATGAAGTGTCTGTTAAGAATGTGTTCTCTGTTTTCGCTCTTTGCTGAGCCAAAAAATGACGTGTGCTCAACAATGCCGAAAATCAGAAACACCCCGTCTGAATACATAATTCACTTCTCTCTCTTATGCACGAGTGAGAGGGGCCAACAATTTAGTTAAGAAAATTAAAATAATGAAGATGAATTCTTGTAAAGGCTTACCTCATTTGTACCTGGGTTAGCTTTCTGTTGGCTATGGTAGTTTATTGACATGAACCTAGTCAAAGTGCACAGTCATTTGACACTTCTTTGAGGGAGTGCAATGCCTCACTGTACCATCCCTCTAGGAAACATTAGCTGAAACTGTTTGCCGCCCTTTAAGACGATGAGCATTTTGTTTTCAAAACTTGAACAATTCAAGGAGTATACATACAACATATGCACTCATACTACTTTAGGGACATTAAAGATAACTTACCTCCATAAGAAGGCCCGGTGTTAGATTGTGGCAAGGAAGGCACCTGCGTTGTTGTTCCATAAACGCTAAAAACATGAAATATGTGAAAAAATTAATCTCCCCACTATACCTTGTTGGAGGGATTAAGATAACTACATGCAAGACTTAATGATGTTTTTAAAGGAAACATTTGCATCACTTACAACTACATTTATTTATTTCCAAAGTAGAATGTGCGCAATATATTGTTTAACTCTAAGTGGAACAAAAAATATGTTACCAGTAAATGTGGTTCTCTAAATATTCACCAGGATTCGCCATAACTTTTTAAAGCAGTGCTGTTTAGTATCATATCCTTTACATATGGGATGCTGTCTTGACAGTCAATGAATAGAAGGCCTGTCAGATGCCAACACTTCAGCAAACTACTTCCACGTGTGTTCCAATACGATGCGCAATCCGCCTTACTAAGTACAGCCGCGGGTAGCAGGTCTATCTAACAGCTTGCCTAGGTCCAAAAAAAGCAATTACTTACTGTCATACAGTTCCTACTAATTAAAACTGTGCGTTTGGACAACATAAGCGTCAAAATAAGGGGACTGAGTCCACGCACATCATCAGAATATGTTGGCCCAATTCCTGGCCAGTTCACAGTGTGCGACCTGGTCCCCTAAACCTGACGGCGTAACGGATGGTGTATGTAACCGTAGATAATGGCCACTAAGACTACCCCCCCATGGAAATCATGGAAACAGATCTACGCTTTTGTGGTTATCTTAGGCACGCCCCAAGGGGGACACAAGAAATAGGCATTTCAAACATTTAATAAAGCAATTGGAATCTTTTTTTTTTTTTTTTTTTTTTTTTGAAACCGTTTATTGCAGGTTGTAAAAGTTACAGGTATGGGCCTACAACCACCCGGTCGGCCGCTAGAATGACAAAAGCATATTGCATACATACAGTAAAAGTCTCTTGGCAGTGCAGAGCAGTGAAACAGGAGTAATCAATGGTGCAGGCCACACAGCTCCAAGCCCACAGTACGGTTCCCTTTTCTTGAAACAAAACAACACCAAAAAACCACACCCGCAAGGCAACCCGCGATCCAAAGTGACAGCACGTGCTCCATAAGTGGGGGATCCAAACCAGCAGCAGAACTCTGAGGAGGGGAATGGGAGTAGATCAGGGACTGGGGGACCGCGCGCCCGCGGCCGAGGGAGGGGGGCCGTCTAGGGAGACGGAGCAGGCGAGGCAGCCGGTAGCAGTGGTGGCTCACAAATACCCCCGCGGTAGGCGTTCCAGGGGCCCCAGAGTTTCACCCACGCCCCAGGCTTACCCCTCGCCACATACACCACCTTTTCACGAAACATACACCAATCCATATGCTCTTTCCAGGCCGACACCGCAGGGGGCCTCTGGGATCCCCACAATTGAGCAATGTCACGCTTAGCTATCATGTATCCCAGAGTCACCCACCGCGTCTGCGGGACCGAATAGTCATTCGGTTCCCATACATTCAGCAAGCATCTCCTCGCTTCAGGCAGCAGCGCGACACGCGTAACCACACGCAGGACCTCATGCACACCACGCCAGAATCGCTCCACCTTCGGGCACTCCCACAGTATATGCATGAAAGTCGCCAACGCACCACAGCCACGCTTACACATTCCGTCACCAGCAAAACCCATACGTAGAAGCCTTGGCCCCGTCACGTAAACCCGGTGAAGGATCTTGAGCTGGACGAAACGAAGGCGAGCCGGGATGGCCACCTCTTTCGGAGAGGCCACCGCGGAAATCCAATCCTCGTCGTCCAGCTCCAGCCCGTCGGCAACCCAGGCCTCGCGGAGACTAGTCAGCAGGCACGATCTATCGTTGATCAGTTTTTTGTATATGAGGGAGATCGTGCTGTCCGGTACATGGCCATCCAGCACTCTGTCCTCCAGGGGGGAAGACTCCGGAATGGATGCGACGTCCGGGAAGACGGAGCCCAGCGCATGGCGGACTTGTAGGTACCGAAAGTACTCACTGCCCTGCAGCTGAAACTCCGCCTGCAGCGTCTCAAAAGTTTTGAATCCCCCCCTCGTCCAGAGATCTCCCACCGTGCTGATTCCGATCGTGTCCCACTTCTCGAAGCCCTTCGACGTCCACAGGGAGCCCAACCTCTCAGACGCATACAGCGGTGACGCCCGGGTCAAACGGTCCTTCCACCCCATAGCTGCATTAGCCGCGTGCCAGACACGCACCATGACACGCGTCGGTCCCGTCAGACGGGAGTCGGGCGCGCCAGAGTAGAGCGCGCGATTGTAATCGCCACCGGGTAGGAGCATCTTATCCATCTCAAATGCCGGGTTCAAGGCGGGCCCATAAAGGCCATGATTAATTGCAGCTAGTTGGGAGGCCCAGTAATACCGTTTAATGTCCGGGAGGGCGACCCCCCCATCGTACCACGGGAGCGTCAATTTAGCCAGAGCAATGCGCGGCCTCCCGTCCCAGAACAGGCGCCGCTGGAGGCCCTCCACCTCACGGAAATAGCGTGCCGGGACCAAGTCCATAGTATTCTGGAGGGCGTAGAGGAAGCGCGGCAGGGACATCATTTTGAACAAGGCCGCTTGGCCGAGCGGCGAGAGCGGCAGACGCCGCCAGCGCACCACGTCCTCCTTCAAGCGCTGGAGGGGGGGTAGCAAATTCCGCTCATAGCGGGCCTCCGGGTCAAGTGTGATATAGATACCCAGGTACCGAAAACCTTGGGAGGCAATCTGGATCGGACAGTCCCGTGGTAGGGCCGGAGCCTCCCCGGAAAGCACATAGACACAGGATTTCGCCCAGTTGATGACCAGGCCTGAGTTGCGACCGAATGAGCGCAAAACATCAACCAGGACGATCAGTGATTTACGCGGGGAGGCGAGATACAGAAGGATGTCGTCAGCATAGAGGGACACACGGTCCTCATGCTCGGGGGTCCAGCGGAGACCACGGATAGAAGGGTGCCACCGCAGCCACTCCGCCAGGGGCTCCAGGGCCAGGGCAAACAGGAGAGGCGACAGGGGGCAACCCTGTCGCGTACCCCTCCCCAGCGCGAATGGGGCCGAGACTCGCCCATTCACTACCACCTGCGCCAATGGGCCCGAATATAGCAATTTGACCCAGCTAATGAAACCCGGGCCAAACCCGAATTTCGCCAGCATCGCCCAGATGTATGGCCATTCAAGCGTATCAAACGCCATGGTGGCGTCCAAGGACGCCAAGATGGCCGGCTCCCGCACAAATGGGACACGCGCGAGCACCCCGTGCAAGCGCCGCAGATTGAGCGCCGTGTTGCGGTGCGGTATAAAGCCAGATTGGTCTTGGTGGACCAAATCGCCCACCACGCCAACCAACCGGTTGGCCAACACCTTGGCGAGGATTTTGGGCTCCGCGTTCAAAAGCGAAATCGGCCTATAGGATGTGACCCGTTCACGGGGCTTCCCCTCCTTGTGGATCACCACAATTGTGGCCAGACGCTGGTCCGGCGGGAGGGAACCCTGCGAGTGGGCCGCCAGGAACATCGCGCGCAGGTGGGGCGCCAACACATCCGGGCGTAGCTTGTAGAGCTCGATGGGAATACCATTGGGGCCCATGGCCTTGCCGGATGCAACCGAGCGAATAGCCAAGGCAATTTCGTCCGAGGTGGGAGGGGCGTCCAGCGAATCCCTGTCCTCCACCGTTAGGGAGGGCAGTGCGATGTCCCGAAGCAGGGCATGGGAATCTTCCTCCGAGCAGGGGGAAACCGGGGAGTAGACTTCGCGGAAATAATCCGCGAAGCAGGAGACAATGGCTTCCGGCTCAGTGACACACGCACCATCAACACTCTCAATCAAAGGCACCACGCGGCTCGCTCTCTCCCTCTTATCCAACCACGCAATCAATTTGCCAGCCTTATCACCCACATCATACAATCGCCCCTGCTGCTCTCTACTGAGGCCCCTGGCCGCCTCTGTGACGAGGGCCCGATAGGCCGCCTGCTTTAGGTGTAGAACATGCAACTTGGCGTCTGTTACCCCGCTCCCCAGGTCACCCTCCAGTTCTGCAATCTCGGCCTCTACCCGGGTCACCTCCTCCCGCTCGAGCCGCCGGGCATGGGAGATAAAGGAGAGGGCCTCCCCTCTAAGGACTACCTTGAAAGCCTCCCACAGGGAGATGGCCGAAGAGACCGACCCCACATTCTCGTCGAAATATCGCTGTAAGGATTTGATCAAATCGGCACGAATGGTGGGGTCGCGCAAATACCATGCATTGATTGGGGCCACCCTGCCATCCCCCCTCGGGAAGACATCGAAATGCAACAACAATGGGGAGTGGTCTGAGATACCCCGCGCTAGATGGCGCACCTCCCCCACCCTCCCTGCATGGGCCGCCGGGACAAGGATGTAATCAAGCCGCGAGAGGCTACCATGGGCACCCGAGTGGAAGGTGTACTGTCGCAATGCGGGATGCTTTAATCGCCAGCAATCCACCAGGCCCAGCGTGTCCAGAAGGCCGGGCAGCCACGCCTGTGCCCGGGGGAGGTCCCTAGGGGGATGGCGATCCATAGACCCAGAGGCCACCGCATTAAAGTCCCCTCCAACCACCAGCAGGCCACTCGGAAGGTCCAGAAGGAGGCGCCCCAGGTCCGCGAATGTGGTGGCTTGTAACCCAGGCGGGACGTACACTGATATAAAGATAAACACTCTACCCTCCATTCTTCCCACCAGAACCGTGTAGCGTCCCCTCTCATCATGGCGCACCTCATCAATCTCCAACGGGAGCGAGTTCTTGATCATAATACCCACCCCCCGCGAGCCCGAGGTGAAGCCGGAATGGGCCACCAAACGATATCCCCGCCGATTCATTGCATGAAAGGAGTTACCTATAAGGTGCGTCTCCTGCAGGAAGACAACATCTGGTGAAATACGTTTTAAGTACTGCAGGACCACACCACGCTTAATCCTATCCCCCAGGCCGTTAACATTCCATGACAACACAGTCAAATCCCTACCCCCCATCATACGTCGAATCAATCGGTCGTCCCCCATCGAGCATCCTAAAAACAACAACATAGTAGCGGGTTTGCCCTGCGGTGCTAACAAACAACACACCCCCCCCACCCCCCGGTCCCAACAGAACTCCCCCCTCCCTGCACCCCTGCATGAGCCCAGACAGCCCCCCCAAAGTGCAGTGTGCCTGTCGCCCCATAGCTAAAATACTAACTAGTCCCCCAGAGGAGGAGGGAAGCCCCCAACAGACCCCGCACGACCTCCATAGGAGGGGAACATACGCAATCAATAAATGGTGAAGGAACAACGTCCAGAGCAAGGCATATTCAGTCACCCCTCAATTCTGATCCGGCGGGCCCTCCTCGCCAGCCGCGCCCCCCCCGCCCTCCCGGCCCCGATCTCCAGGCAGAGTGTCCAGCCAGTCCCCAGCCGCCTCGGGCCGGTCTAAGAAGTGCGTGCGACCATCCACCTCTACCCTCAGCTTAGCTGGAAAGAGCATTGAGTACTTGAGGTTCAGGTCCCTTAGGCGACGTTTAACACCAAGAAAGCTCTGTCGCTGCTTCTGGACCGCCGGAGTAAAGTCTGGGTAGAAATGTACCTCCATGTTGTCAAGCTTGACCGGTCCCTGTTGCCTGGAGGTCTGGAGGATAGCATCTCTGTCCCGAAAATTAAAAATCCGGGCAATGAGAGGCCGCGGCGGGGCACCAGTCTTAGGTCTGCCCCCGGGGACCCGGTGAGCACGCTCCACCGCAAAAAGCTTACTCAGCCCCCGGGGCTGGAGATGGGTCAGGATCAACTCTTCCACGAAAAGATCCGCCGCCTCCGCCTCTCGTCCCTCCGGCACCCCCACAATACGGACATTATTCCTCCGGGCCCGACCCTCGGAGTCCTCCAATCGCCGGTCCATCAGGGCGCTCGCCTGGCCAAGCCGGCGCACCTCCTTCTGGAGGGCCACCACGTCTGTCGTGAGGCTCGTTGTGGTGTGGGCCAGGGAGTCGACTCGGTCGTTTGTTTTGGACAAGTCTGCCCTCACAAGGCTCACATCCACAAGGACCGAGTCTATTTTTTGCGCTAAGGTGTCGAAACGCTGGTCCACCGAGGCCTTCATCTCTGCGATGGCGCCCATGACGTCCCGGAGGGTCAGATCCACCGGATGAGCAGATGCCTCCGTCGGGCCCACCGGGGATGCACGCGATGTCTCCGGAGAACCCTTCTGGAGCGTGTAGCGGTCCATACTGTTGGCCTGGTGCGCCGTGCCACGGCGGGTCGTCTTCACCTTCGCCCGGTCGCCATCTTGTTTGGTGGACATGCTGGCTCTTCCACCGTCGTGCCAAGCTCCCCAAACAGGCCGCTATACCAAGTCACGGGTGCCAGGGGGGGGGGCAGGGGCGACCACCAAACCGCGGGTCAACCCACCGCCGGCGGGTCAGCCGGGCTCCTGGACAAGGCCACACCACCGCACCCCGCTCCGCAGCCCGACCCGGCTTGAGAGCTAGGAGGGCGCAAAAGCGAAAGTGAAAGTGCGGGGTACGCCAGTCGCCCAGCCCCGCTCGCCGCTGTTATTCACTTTGTCCCCGGATCGCCCCACTACTCCAATCCGGGGGGCCGGCGAGGAGAAGGCCGCAACCTTCGATCGATGCTCCCACCGGCGTTCGGGGTCCGATTCGAGCCCAAAAAACGGGTGGCGCCTCAGCTCCGGTTCCCCAACACAGTCCCCTCAACAAGGACAGGATATCGCCAGGATTAATTCAGGAGGTCGCGGAGGTCCTCGGGAGCCTCGCACCTACGCGGCCATCTTGGTTGCGCGCTAGGCTCCTCCTCAGCAATTGGATTCTTGTATAAAATACAAGAGCTGCAATTATCTGAAGGAAACAAAGCATTGCATTGTTACCAGCAGTACAAGAATGGTGAAAAAGATGAATAATTCAACCATTATAATGTTGCAGTGAATATATGAACATATATTAATGATAACCCAACCCAACACTGACTCTACTCTAGAGAGCGGAGTAAGAAGTACATTCTGACCGATCTCTTGGAGCAGCTGAAGTCCCCATTTACCTGTATGTGTGATGGATTTGGAAGCCATGGACATGCTCCTCTGACCAACTAAGTTTTTGAAGCAGTTTAAATAATTTGACTGGCTCCATTCACACTGTGTCTAAGTCACTGTTTGTGTTTCTGATTCAGAGCAGTCTCAAAAAAGAACAACGACACACAAGGGCAGCGTGCTCAGTGTACTTTATCCTTGATTATAATGTACAGTGTTGCGATAAAATGTTTGCAAAAAATGTGCACTGCAAGCAGAACACTTTGATCACGTTATCATGCAAGTGCAAAGTATGTAAAAAAAAAAAATCAATTTCTAAAAAAGATGTCGAGTTTAAACTTGAACTTGTAAAATGGAAGCCTCTGTGCATGGGCCCTGTTATAACCCACATTACCTTACATGAGGTCAAAGGAAATTTTATTTCAGTTAATAAAAAACATAGTATTTTACACAAGTAGATTGTTAAAAGGTGCACATATGCTACATATATATTTTTTTAATGATATTCAACAATTTTGTTTAATGCAACGCTAAAATACATAAAAGATATTGATACTAGCGTCTTAGGACGATTATATACATCTAATCTTATGATCTTTTTGTCAATTTATTAAAATTCATTCTTGTACAGAATACGGTAGAGTCAATTTCATGTGGTTTGTCTTTAGGCTTGAAGGGAATTAAATAATACGCTGCCTGTCCTGTGCCTCCCTATCAAGGGCACAATTACCTAATACCTCTTCCAGAATTGTGGATTTTAAGTTAGATTGCTTTTATCTACAGCTGTTGCGGGTTATAATGAACAAAATGACTACCACACAAGCTTTCTAGTAATACCGTGTTTACATATTGTTCATCAGAGGCTTTGCCGTCATTGACCGCTCCGCTTTGATAACATTTCTGTTGTACCGGCCTTGCATTATGTTTGTCAGTCCCTTTGAGTCAATGGCCTCGTCACTTGGAGATCACATTTTATCACACACACGATTTCTGAAGATGCCGCCATTACATAGTGTTCAAAGGCTTTTAGTCGTTTAAATGCTCTGCTTGGATAACATTTCTGTTGTGCCAGCGTTACATTGTGTTTATTAGTCCCTTTGCAGTCAACAGCCGCTCTGCTTTGAGGTAACATTTTATAAAGGCTGCTTTATTTGTGGAGACTCCTTTTCATACAAAATAGTAAGGCGTGCCAAAATGATCTGATACCATGAATATTAAAAATTCTTTTCAATAAAATTGCTCTTTCGGTTAATAAAATCGGGCAGATCAATAGTATGTGTATCAAACTTTCTCCATATAATTGGTAGAGTCTGCACTTTGTACTGGGTGGTTCTGGTTGCCATTTGTGTCGCAATTCCTTATTGAAAAATTAAAGGTAAATACATTTGTAAAAGAATAATACATCGTAATAGGACCCAAAGCAATGCAACATCTTTACAAATATAGTGTAATATAAAGAAGAAAACAAAAAAAAACTTGTGAGTAAGAAAGGAAAATGGGAGAAATGAAAAAAACAAGGAGTTAATGAAAGAAAAGGAGAATATTGGACACTATGCTAGGAAATCTAACTCTGGTTAGTCATACTCAATGAAAGAGGTTAGACAAGATAAATTATGGGGCAGGCAAATATAATTTAGAGCTGATAAAATATTTCAAATCCGTAGTGTGAATTATGTTTGATAGATAGATATATGATGGAAGATAAGGGATTCTAAATAGCGAGATAAAATAAATGAATAGATTAATAAATATGTAGATAAATGGATAAGTGAGTAAGTAAATGAATAGGTAAATAAATAGATATTTGGAAAAATAAAGAAATAAGCTGTTAAATGAATGAAAACATTGAAAAGTGGATAGATGAAGAAATTAGAAGAAAGGAACAACAAGAGAGAAAGAAAGAAACCTCCCTACCCGGAGAAAGAAGGTATGGACGGAACCGGAAGAGAGAAGAGAATAGAGGGAAGAAACAGGTCAGTAAAAGAGAACATTTAAGTATCTCGGAGAAAGGGAGTCTATTCTTGTTGAAATATTACTTCTTGGTCTTGTAATTTATATATCATGTGTTCATCTGAAGCTGTCTGTATCATTGCGGCCATCCAGTCCTCGAAGGACGGAGGATTAGGTGATTGCCACCATCTTAGAATAACATTTTTAGCTGTGGAGAGTGCAGTATGTAAGAGTTGGCGCTGAGGATGCATAATGTCATAAGAGCTCCTAAGATCATGCAGTAAAATAGCGGAGGAGGTAAGAGAGAGTTTGAGAGGAATAGTTTCTTTTAATGTATCTCCTACTTGTTTCCAAAAATGTTGGAGAGGGGCACTCGCAGAGTAAATGGAGGAGGTCACTATTAACTCCAGAACATCTCCAACATGTAGAGTGCGTTAACAACCCTGCACGGTACGATTTTGATGGTGTCCAATACCAGTCATGCAGCGTTTTAAAAAGGCAGAATTTCAAGCGTGCTTCACAAGTGCCTTTGTCCAGGGATTCTAAGATGGCTGGCCATATGTTTTCGTCTATTAAAATATGTAAGCGTTCTTGCCATTTCTCGTGAAGAGCTTTAAGAAGAGGTTGTGAGTACAGATGGTTAGTTAGAGTACGATATAATACTGACATTACTCCTTTATACTTTCCCCAGGTATAAAGATATTCCAATATCAGCGATGTTTCTAATGTCCAAGGTGAAGGTCTAAGACATCTCCTCAGACAGTGTTGTAGTTGTAGATGTTGTGAAGTCTGATGTAAAGGAAGGTCAAATTCTTCACAAAGAAGATCAAAGGATTTCAGGTTACCATTTACTATGATCTGATCTAATGTCTGGATTCCTTTCGAACTCCAGTCAGTCCAATGAAGCGCATGACCATTAATACGAATACTTTCATTACCCATAATGGAGCTTTAGAATGTAAACGATGAGGAACTATTAAAAGATGATGCGCTCTTTGCCATGCTTGGTATGTAGCATGAAACACAGGATGCAGAGGGGAGGTTTGCGAACACTGTATAAGAAATTGAGACCATCATTGCAATGAAGTATTAAGCGTTCTGTTGAAACCCATTGTGGAATATCAGTTACACCTGGAAGTAGGTAAGCCAATTGTGAGAGAAGTAAGGCCAAGGAATAATGTTCCAATGATGGCAAACCTAAGCCACCATGAGAACGACGTGCTAATAATTTAGCAGCTGCTAGACTAGGATGCATAGTTCCCCAGACAAATGACCAAATAAGGGAATCTATACGGCAAAGTAAGTTCAAAGGAATTACAACTGGAAGCATACCTAGTGTATAAGTAAAGCGGGGTAGTGTAACCATTCTCACCGCCTGTGCCCTCCCCCACATAGAGAAGCCCAAAAGTGACCGTTTTGCAAAATCAGTTTCTATTTGTGCTATAAGAGGTGAAAGATTAATTGAAACCATTCTCACAAGTCCGCGATTAATCAAAATTTCTAAATATTTTAATTGGTACGATTTCCAGCAAAAGGGGTACCCATCAATTGAAACTTTTGTGGCACCAGAGGAGAGTGGAAGAGCTTCACTTCTGTCCCAATTCACCTTATAACCAGAAATGATTGAGAATTCATTGATGATATCAAGTAAAGTTGGGAGGGAGTGGGAGAGATCTTTTAGTGTAAGAAGGATCTTGTCAGTGTATAAATAGAACTTTGATATTCCTCCCATTATGGGAATACCTTGAATCTGCGATGAGTGGTGAATGAGTGGGCAAGGGGTTCCATCGCTAATAAGAATAAAAGAGGAGATAGGGGACAACCTTGACGGGAACCCCTTCGAATTGGAAAGGAATCAGATAGAAAACCTCCACAATTGACCTGTGCTATAGGATTATCATATAGTAAACAAACCATAGATATAAATTGATCCCCTAGGCCAAGGCGTTTCATGGTAGCAAAAAGATCTGGTTGCCATTTGGGGATGTATTCTAGTGCTTGACAGAGGCCGAATAGTAAATAAAGTAATTTACTTTTGTAGAACGATCTAAGTAATGTTGTAAGATATTTCTGGGGGGGGGGGGGGGGGGAGGATCCCTGTAAGTGTCAATCGTTGTCCAGGCGTGCCTCCTTTTTCTAAAGTCCTCTTTGTCTTCGTTCCATGACAACCTCCTCATTTGTTTGTTGAGAACTTTTTTAAAGGAGTAGTGTGGGAGGGCCATATCCAATAACTCTCTGATTTTCAGATTTTTTAATGCTGTGTCCAAAGTTCAGGTCCAGTTATTCGGATTTTGATGCGTGTTATTTTGGATTTCTTTCCATATCAGAGTACACAGTGTATTTTCGTCAGAGGATCCTATTAATGACATATTTGATCAGTGAGCCTGTTTGTGCTAGCTTTGATTTATTAGCCCAAATTCTAATCTGAGTGGGAGATGCACTCTGCGGAAGCTGGAAGAAAAGTCTAAAAACCTTCTTTTGTGCCGAATTGAGGAAAGCCCCGAACTTACCCAAGAATGCTTCAGTGCCATAACAAAGTGTTGGCATGAACTTGGCTTGTATTGCAGCTAATGGCTGAAAGGTCGGACTTTGCAATTTTCGATGTATTCGCCAAAATGCTGAGATTAGGGAGGCGATTCTTGGTTTCAGTGCGCTCAGATGCAAACAATGTGACTGCCGGTCAGCTGCCCTTCTTATTTATTTTCCTGCCAAAAATCATTACCTGTTTTTTGTGAGATCGATAGCCATTTCATTCTTTATGTAGTAGATTGGTTGAGTAGCATTTGTAAGCCCAACCCGGTCAGATTCATCAGGACAAGATCGTCAGCATATTGTAGTGAGGCCACTTTCTTAGTTGCCAGTCTTCATGGATGGGAGTTGGATGTTTCCAAGTAAGTGCTAGGATCCGCTAGAAACAGACTGCAAAGCACTGGCGCCAAGACACAGCCTTGCTTCAGGCCTCTCTTTATTGCGATTTTGTCTGCCAAGTTGGTATTTTGACCGAGTTTAACCTGGGCCCAATTATTGGTGTACAGAAGCTGAATTGCTTGCAGTAAGTTTGTGGAGATATCCCAATTGCACGGCCTTTTCCATAATAGATTACGGTTAACATGGTCGAAAGCTTTTGAGAAATCTACAAACACATGTATAAAAGTTGTTTCTTTGACACACATTTGTCCACGATCATATTACCTCACGTATATTTCACCAGCAATGCTATTTAAATAGATTTGCATGCTTACCTGAATATGAACAAAAATGTTTGTAAAAGAAAGTTAATTACAAAGGTGGCATTGGCACCTCCATTGATTATGTTGAAAACACTCTACAGGAAACACAATTTTTACACTGTCGGTATATTTACCCTCACCCTCTCTTTAGCCAATGTGCACCAAACTTTGTAAAAAAAAAAAAAAAAAAATTTTTGGGACCGGATTAATCATTTACCACAAAGAACAGAAAAACAGCTGAACAAAGTTACTGCAATCAAATAGACTTCTGGTGCTGTCACATTTGATCCCTTCTAGTCAGCCTTTAAGGAAAAATCGAAAACAGATGCAAAAAATGTATATTGGCTGAATATCTTGCATGTTCGCGAACAGAAATTAATCGGATTAGCAATCCTGGGGGGGGGGGGGGGGGGGGTGCTTGAATCTAAGGACAGCCATCTTGTTTTCCTCACCTTTGAAAAGAAGAAGATTTTACAGAAAAACTTAAAAATGGCTATAACATGATACGTTAACCAAAAATTGTGCACTTATGCAATTTAAATTAATGAACAGCCAAGGGACGTTTTGACCTGCAATTACTGTTTGGGTCTTACAAGGACAAAAGTCATCCAACTATCGTATTTGCATCAAAAACAAGAGAAATGCACTCTCAGTCCATGTCCCATATTTCTCCATAATACAACTATACATCACCAATAAGTGCATCTACACCCAACACTCAGTGTGAGCATCTGGGCACCTTTAATAATTTCCATCTATATGCTTCAGGATATGAAACCAAAGAAATCCAATCTCAAGTAGCTCACAAAGCTACATATAGGTACCACTGTCTGGTCTAGAATGTGAAACTGCAACATGGTCACTCTAGGCTGCGGCTGTGAATGTGCAAAGTGGGCACCCTAGTGTGCGACCATCAGCAGGACCATGAATATAACATGGAGCAATGAATTACAATGTCACATTGATGTGACTTGGGCCGTGTCTCCTACTAATGAATCACTAAATCAAATCAATGGTAACCAGCAATATACTGCTCTAATTTAAAAAACATGATGCCCAAAATCATAAGCTGTGCAGTAAGGTGCCAAAACGTACTTTCCTCCTACTGTGTGCAATGGCCTCGGGACAGCTCATCATCCAGATATACATCACTCTTGTGTACGTATTCACAAGATATTCCGTTGATCACCTGTACCCAAAACAACATCCATCATGTCTCAGTGAAAGCAGACGTGGGTGATAGGATCTATCCGGCACCAACCAGTTAACACCATCAAGTATGTAAAAAGCCACAGTACTCACATTTGTAGATATCTCATATCCAGTATGTTGTCACTGACAACAGTTTGCGGGATCTCGCTCATAAGTTCAAGTTCATCTGTAATAAATACAACTGTCTGCTATTAACACATCACTAACCTAATTTGCAGGAGTGGGAGGGATGGGAGCACACTGCTTCACCTCCCAGCACAGTTCGCCCCTTAGCAATTATGGTAAATGCAGTTCATGGTACATCCTCACTTGAATATTTACTGGAGTATTTCAAAAAAGTTGGTGCAGGTTAGGGATGTAAATCTCTAGAAACGTGTTTCTGGATATCATCTGTCATCAGCAGAGATGACAACTAATTTAATCTGGGGTTGGTGAGCAAGCTGCCACAATCCTTTCAGGTCTCAGTACCTCTCACAGGCGCATCTCCACAAGCGATAGCTCAATGGCTCAAGGAAGCCTTTTCAAACAGGAAGGGTTTGGAGCACACTGCTTCACCTCCCAGCACAATCACTGTGAACTGCATTTACCACAATGCTAAGGGGCGAACTGTGCTGGGAGGTGAGGCAGCGTGCTCCCATTCTCCTTCTACACTGCAGGAGTGTAACAATCGCCATATAGTCAGAATTCCCTCAGCACAGTTCTTTGCAACCATAAGTCAACGTAGGGCCAAACTCATCCGTGTCTGTGCTCACTCCTAAGAATCCGCCATAAGTGTAATCGAAGTATGAGTGGCAGACGCTCGCCTATATAATCCTGATTGTCCAAAACAACTAGACCGTTAACTGCCCACAGCCATCTTGGGGTAAGGGATTAAACTACTTCCGACTGATATTTACTGCAGCTCAGTCGTGTTAACACACACTATGCTACCAGACTCGTACCGGATTTTAAAAAACGCAAATGTGATGCACCAAGTCTCAAGGGGTAATACCACAACACTGCAAAACAGCATCTATTTCGTACCGCCTCCAACTGGCTGTTCGAGTATCATATCTGACATTTGCCAGGCAGCTAAGTGGGCATCCCACCATACATTCACAAAGCACTATTTACTGGACAGCCAAAAAGAAAATAAGTTACTAACTTGTAACTGCGGTTATCCAGTATTGGTATCTTTCATAGAATCTCATGCTTGAATCATTGTTCATCATTTAAGTGGGAGTCCCACAGTACCGTAATCAAGCAGTAATAAAAACGTATAAGCTAGAATGTCCCTAGGCCCTCAGTTTAATAGCCTATGTCTTTTTTTTTTTTTTTAAGGGACCAAAGTTGAACTATAACCAATCAGCTACTAGCACCCTCTAGAACCCTCCCAAGATAGGCCGCGTCCCTCAGATTTTCCATCACAAGAGGGAGCAATATTACGGGTATAAGGGGAGCCTCTCTTGGGTGGAGGGCGGGTCGCAGGTTAACCTATGAAATATATCAATACCGGATAACCACAGTTACAGGTAACTTATTTTCTTATGCAGTATTGGGGTATCGTTCATAGATTCACATGCCTGAATCAGAATAGCAAGCACTATCAGAATAAATGTAAGTACCCTTAGTGGATGGTGGGTAACATGAAAAAAATTGAAGTAATGCATTAACAGAATGTACAGCTAGAAATACATTATGTACATATCCAAACATCGTTATCACGCAATGAGAGGCTACGCAGTTAGCTGTAAAATTCTTAAAACAAGCAAAATTGGGACAAGATCAAGAATTTTACAGCTAACTGCGTAGCCTCTCGTGCGTGATAACGATGTTTACATAAGTAAGTGTGTGTGTGTGTGTTTGTGTGCGTGCGTGTGTGTATATGTGTGTGGATTATGCTACTTAGCGAGTAAGCATCGGTTCTTGGGATGTAGAGCTGTAGATTCACATGCTTTGCTTACTCCTGCCACCTAATGTTGGGTTTGGATACACACACATATATAGGTCCACTTTAGAATTATTTATCCTTTGAATATAAATAGAAAAATACACCTCTACTTAAAGAGGCTTCCCTTATTGGAATAGATGCGATAATACCACTTGTACCACGGTTGCGTCACTACACTGCATTGATTCCAGGCAGCAGTGCTAAGTGAACGTGTGCGTACTTTTGCATTTGTCAGCATGGCTAATCTTCTCCAGTGGAATGACTGCAAACAGAGCAGCCAAAGTGGACACTGCTATCATTGAGTGGGCTTTAGCTTTTATCTCCAGAGGTTTACCCGCTTTGGTATGGCAAAGTTTGATTGTCGCCGAGATCCATCTGGGAATGTTTTGTTTTGTCATAGCAGACTTGACAATCTTGACCATAACCTTCAAATAACTGCTCAGTTTTGTGAATGTTCCTAGTTCTTTGCAAATAGAATTTGAGGCATCTTTGATGTCCAAAGTGTATAGCGACTGTCCAGCTGGTGTGGCTAGGATAGGGAAAAAAGTCACAAGAATGACAGGCTCGTAGAGGTGAAATTGGGAAGAAACCTTTGGGGTGAACCTTGGGAACGTTCTAAGAAGCACAAACTCATCCATGAAGCGAAGAAAGGTAAGGGCCTGTATCTCACTGACCCCTCTGGTAGATGTGAGAGCAAGAAGAAGGGCAACCTTCCACGGTGGGAAATTTTAATTCAGCCCAATGAATAGGCTCGAAAGGCTGCTTCATTAGTTTTGAAAGGACCACATTAAGATGCCATTCCAGGGAAGGAGGCCGCACTCGAGGGAAGGTTTTGAAGAGTCTTTTCATGAATTATTTGACAAGCCTGTTGGAGCATAGAGATGGAGTGTCTAAAAATGGTCTTTACATTGAAATTGCCACAAGGTGTATAGTATAGAGTATACTAGGTCTGACTCTTCCACTTCAATTGGCAAGTCTTGTTGGTGCCTATCGCTCTAGATTTAGAGAGGATATCCCTGCATTCCAGAGAGTCTTAGATACCTAATTTCGTAGAACTCAGGATCCATGCATGCAGGTGAAATATTTGACCTTTGCTTCAAGTCAGGAGGGACGGCGTTGGTAGGAGGCAAATGGGTTTGGTCTCTGAAAGGAGGAGAAGCTCAGAAAATCAGTGTTGTGTGGGCCACTTGGGAGCAATCAACAAAAGAGGACAGTGCTCCGCGTTCATCTTGGTGAGGACTCTGGAATCAGTGGCACGCATAAATCCTGGGCCAGCACATTGAAAGGGCATTCCCCCACAATACTAGGAGGGGAAAATCGACCAGCGTAAAACCGCCCTTTGGTATTGTTTCCGTCGTGAAGCAATCCAACCCTGGCTTCCCCCCACACCGAGAATATCCTGTCGAGTTGCCATTGTCGGAGTTCCCACTCGTGGTAGCTGTCCTTGGTTCTGTTCAGGGCATCTGCGAGTGTGTTGTGAACTCCAGCCAGATGTTTGGCCTTTAACTAAAGGTTGTGAGCGAATCCCAAAGCTCTTGGGATTCTTGAGATAACGTTAGCGGCCAAGTTCGCCTCTGTTTGTTGATATAGTACATACTGGTTGTACTGTCGGTGGATTTAGTTCCCACTGTTGGCTGCTGCTCTTGGATTTGCAGAGAGCGTCTGCTGAAATATTGCTTACATTGGAAGCATGTTCGGGCCCGAGAGATATCCCGCAGATTGTCAGCAAGCTTCACAGCTGCTTCTTGGGGAGGTGCACTCGATCGAGTACCTTCTTGTTTGTAATAGAATGGATGCTAGCTGTATAGTTAGATCACACAAGTATGGAACAGAGTGCTATTGTTGGAAGAAAAGCTTGTCTGGAGAGGACGACTGTGTCAAATTTCAAGCTGTTAATGAGTATAGTTTTGTGCATTGCAAACCATCCCTTTTGAATTTGCGAGTCTTGAAGATAGTCGCCCTGATTTTCTAGAAAGACATTTGTATGTCTAAGGACATGGGGCAATAGAGGAAGGACATGAGGCCCTGTAGGAAGAGAGATACAAGACCATCACTAGCATTTCCATATTACTTATGGTGATGTTTAGGATGTGCTCGTACAATCTGTGTGTGTATCCATTGTACTTGTAGCTCTTCCCGCAATGGCCTCATCCTCAGGTGCACAGAGGTACTGGATTGAGCACAAGGGGTATCATACCCAACAACAAGTTGTACAAAAACAAATCCTCTTTGGTAGAAATTGGCAGCGAAATGTATTAGTCTCTGCGAGAGAGAGAAAGAGAGAGAGATGTTCTAGAGCTTCTAGCGCTTGCCATGAAACAGTGAATGACTTTTGAACATTGACAGAAAGATCTCGATTGTAGAATCTTTTGTTACTTAGGATGGGTTGATCTGCGTTGGAGCTTTTAGCAGCCAGTCCTCTATGTTTGGGAAATAGCTGGTGACTTTAATTTGTAGCTGGTACAGGTGTCAGGCATTTCATGTGTGGTGGTGATGTGAGGCCGAATGGGAGTGCTCGGAATAGGTAATGGGCGTGGTATCTCAATGAATCGGAAAGACATGCAGTGTTTGGGACATATGGGAATGTGGACATATGCGTCCTGTAAGTTCAGATATGTGGTACAATCTGCGCTGTTTAAAAAAAAAAAACGGATGTGCGAGATTGGAACCATCTGAAGGGTCTAGGATGGGTCCTCATTTTTAGAATTTTTTGTGTTTTTAAAGGAAGCGGGAGTAGAAAACCACATTTGTATGGAAATATGGAACTTTCAAGCATTTTGAGGGCTTGCTAGTTGAATAACCCTTCAAGAAGATCACAAATACTCTTCCATAATTGTTGAGAATTGTCAAGCTGGTGACCATAGAACAAAACAGTCTTCGATGTAAAATGTGCCCAGGTTTATGCCTGTGTCTGTTACCGTAAGAACTGAGTAGGGCTCGGTGAATCTATGCACAGAATTCTGGAGCACAGTTGAGGGTTAAAAGATGTTTTTTAAGCCCCCCTTGTTGTCAAGGCTGCTGATTCTGCCGGGTGACCGAATCTTGACCGACTGTTGACCTGTGGCCTGAGATCTGTACGTGCACACGTAAGAACTATATTTATGGGTGATAGCAACCCAAGTTAATAAAAGTAGTAGCAAAACAGAAGGTAATAGGAGACATTGCAGAGAACCATGTGAATATATATAGACTAAGCACCCAATCCTACAACCAGGGACTGCGGTTGGTGTAGGGGAACATTAAAGCAACGTTAACCCCGCTTGGGTAAGAAGAGATTCAGAATAAGGTGACCTGGTAAAGAGGCCAGTGAATACTCTGGCACCTTATACTATTATGTATCAGTGGCAATAGCACTGCCAGTGTGGCTGGGTCCCAGATTATTCGAACACGTTGTTTCCCAACACACTACAGTATGGGAATAGCAAACGCCAAGTTCCCTGTTTGATCTTAAGAGTTATGTAAGAAACAAGTGTGCCTTTGACAGTAAACTCTTAGCAGTTTTATTTTTTGTTAGTGTTGCAGTTGTGAAGTGACTACGTAGGATTATCCCTTGGAGACAGCGAAATGCCAGACGGAGGCACTAACCCAGAAGTTCAGAGTGGTGGGATATTGGGTAGAGAAACAACATGCTGTGCGTGGCTGTAGGGCATAAGTGGCTCCTAAACATGCCTGAAGGTTAGAGCACAAAGCCTGCGGCATTTAGGACATTTTTTAAAATGTGGTTGCTTTGTATAGACTAGCGTCCTATCTAGTTGTACTGTCGGCAGCTCATACAGCGCTAAGACGCCTGTGGGTATTGGTACACTCTTAACATGACATGTCAGCCTGTTATAGTGTCCTTGTTTGCAATAATTTTCGTCTCTTTATATTTTTGGTTGTGAGAGAATACCTGTAATAGGGACCATGGCGGTCCTATATAGGAAATTAAACAGGTGGTGTTTGAAACCATTGAAAGAAGATGATGCTCCGAGTAATAATAGATTATACTTTAAAAAAAAAAAAAATCCTCCTCAGCTTTCATTGACGGCACCGTCGAAGACCACTGCCATTGCCTACGACCACTGCAGTAGTTAGCTGCCCCGATGATAGCTATCGCCCATGGGCCACCAATGGGGCAGTACCCACTGGGGCGTCGTCTATGGAGATGAATGCACTAATGGCGAAAAAGCCCTCGTCAACGTGTTTAAGGGCACTGAGGTGTAGACCTCATGGTTGACACGGTAAACATTACCGTAGCAGTTAATCTGGTCAACGATGGCAATGTCAACAAGGTGGCCGTGGTCGAGGAAGTCTGTGCTTAGCTTAAGGCTTTGTACTGACGGGCCGGAAGAGGATATAGAAAAATGAACTCCAGGTGCCAGCTCAGGAATAGTGTACTAAGATATGTAAGTTCTTGAAGAGAATTTTTTGCCCCCACTGTTTCTCCTTTTTGAACTGATCTTTATAGACCTGTGGTGAATCTTTTCTAAGTACCTCCAGGGAGCATCTTGGTTGCCTTGCTCAGTTTGTGTGGTGTGACCTTATGAAGAGGTCAAGGAAGTGTCACAGTCCCTCTTAAGAGCTGCATTTAAACACATAGGAGCAGTCTTCTCCCCATCCGCCTACGACAGACCCAGGACCTGCTGGCCTTCAGGAGACTCCTCAAGATCCGGCTGTTCGAGCAGTAGCAGCACCGCACCCCCCCCCCCCCCCCCCCCCCCAGCACCTTGAGACCCTCACGGGTGAGTTGTGCGCTCAACAAATGTACTGATTGGTTATAGTTCAAGGTTGGTCCTTTTAAAAAAAAAAAAAAAAAACATACATAAGCTATTAAACTGAGGGCCTCTGGCCATTCTAGCCTATGATACGTTTTTATTACTGCTTGATAATGGTACCGTGGGACTCCCACTTCGAAGACGGGGGATGGTTCAAGCTTGTGAATCTATGAAACATACCCCAGTATTGGATAAGGGCACTTTGTCCTTTGGGCCCTGCAGGATTTCTAGTTTGAGTCTATTCACAGTCCACCACCAGTTAGGTACTGATTTGGTATTTATTCAGAAGGAGAGGAACCTGCGTCCTAAAGCCTCCTTCAGAAAAACAAGTTACTTCCGTTCTGTAACACTACTGGTAGAGACTATCTAGCCGCAGATTCATTACCGACCCTCCCCATTCTGGGATTTATCACAACACATACCTAAATCAAGGTTGACAGCCATTTTAATAACTTTCTGTATAGGTGCCATTGCTAAATATGGGTTTTGTTTATGACTTCGTTTTTCATGGGTTGTGTGTGTTACTAAACACAACTGGTGCTTGTCAGTGGCTTTGCACGTTTGAGCTTCAAACACTGCTTGCTTTTTAACTGTATATTCGCTACTATATAGTTATAGTTCAAGTGCACTTTCCATTGAAAAGTCATTTTTTGAATGGCCTATAACTTTTGACCCTGTGGACAAATTTTCTTTTATAATATACTTACTTTAAATCCCCAGCAGCACCATGCACCCAACCCTAGCACAGAGGCTCACCTTTTGCTTGGTCGCAGGGCCCGTCCTGTGACTAGGCCTTGCACCCAAACGTGTGGGCCTAACCTTTGCTGCACACTGCCTTCTGTAACCAGGCCCTTTTTCTCCTCTTTTTTTTTTTTTTTTTAAAACAGTGGCTGAATATATCAAGTCAGCCACAGAAATGCCATCAAATGCAGGACCTTAAAATAGCTGCTAGTGAGGTCGGAAGACACCTCGAACTAGCGTACAGAAAACAATGCTTTTATCAGGTGTGCTGTGGATTTTCCACGTGTCCGAGTACCCATGACCACTGCCCGAAAGTCAGCAACCTTGAGATTGTCTGCCTATGGCTGTGTAAAATTATTTTTCACAGTGAAAAACTAGGAGGAGACTTGCAAATTTCAATACAGCCCCCCGCCCCCCCAAAAAAAGGATCGGCCCTAATTCAGTCAATTACATAGTCTGAAAATTTGAACGTATGATTGACAGGATTGACATGACAGTTTACACAAATATACAATAGTGTTAATCCGTAAAAATCATGCACAGCACCTTTTTAAAATATGAATATCTAAAAAATTTCAAATACTAAATAGATGTAAACCAAACAAAGAAAACGGTATGCATTCTGACTAAAATTCTACTCGTGTCAATTTTGGGGTAAATCCATTCAAGATGTAGAGGAGTAAAATTTCTCATCTGTGGGAAATTTGTGTCATACTTAAGTACTCATTCTCTCTCCAACTTTCCACGACAGTCAGCACCAGCTTAACACCCCACACTGAAGAATAATTTGCAAATGCAGGATTTAAAATTCTCATACTATGTATAATCTTTCTCACTCCTAAGTTATAACCAACATAAACACAATTTACTAAGGCATGACAAACAGCAATAGAGGTTTTGTACACATTCACCATTCTGTATGACAAAACTAATTCAAATACCTCAGTCAAATAGTTCCACACATTAACAACATCAGTTAAAACAGGATCAAAATCCAATACACCAGGAAGCCCATGCCACTTCTCTTTCCTGCTGCCCAGGATTCAGATACAAGTCTGAGCAGCTCCTGCTAAAAGACCTGACATCTCTGACTGTCTCCTGAAATCTTCCATGCCATCTGAGAAAACCAACCTTCCCCCATTAAACGCCTTCAATGGAACCCCCAAAATCGACCTCCTTTTTTTCACCAGTAAGATAGCCAGATGGGTGGATTCAGTTCATGAAACTTTTTATACTGAATCTACTGTTAACATGCCCTTGAGGCTTACACTTAGTTTACCCAGCTACAGGTTCGAATGGTAATCAGTCTGTTTCCATCTTTAACAATGTCAAGATCATGATCCAACTGAAGGATGAGAATCCAGCTCCGTTTGATTGCCTCTATCAATCTCTCTTGCCCAAATTCCAGTGTTTCGTCTTTCAATTCAATCAGCTCATCTTCCTTTATACCTTCTCAATTTACTTCCTCACCTCTGATTATTTCTTCTTTCCCAGACAGTCCTACCCACTGATTTCCATTCCATCTGGTTATCATACTCTAACTCCTTCGCTTTCTCCTCTCCAACAGCCTGTCCTGTGGTTCTCTCATTTCCATCTTAAGGTTATGCATATTCAATTGATAATACTGTCTGTCTTTTTATCCACAAGCACTGCTACTAACCATTTCCTGGCTTTACTCTCCCGTTCCGGGCTTTTAATCCTTACTAGAAGTCCACCTAAACTATCTACACTGCTCACAACCCTCAAATGGTCTCTGACCAAAAGTCAATACATTCTGGTTGATCTAAAAGCACAAGTTACTACTTGTGTAACGATGTATCTGTAAGAGACATTAGTTAGTGACAGATTCCTTACCTTAGAATATCCCCAGGCGTCAGACTGGATCCGGAAAGTTTTCGTCAGCAGTGACCCTGCGTGTCGGAAGGTGGCGTTGTGCAGCTCCGCATCCGTCGCTGGCGTCGTATGCGCCGAGATGACGTCACGGAGACTACTTAAGCACCACCCATGCGCGCGGACGTCAGTTCTGTACACGACTTTCCGCGCCAGGAACGCAGAGCCATGCAAGAAACTGACCACTGGTGCCATGAAACTAGGGCCCTGAAAAGGATGACCGTAACCCTAGAAATCAGGGCGCAGAGCGGGGAGGATGGGTGGGGCGGTAAGGAATCTATCACTAGCTAATGTCTCTTACAGATATATCGTTACACATGCAGTAACTTGTGCATCTGAAATAAACACGTTAGTTAGATTCCTTACCTTAGAATAGATACCCCGGCAATACCAACCCCGGTGGTGATTCTGCGAACAAGATTACACCAGAACGTCACGGAGGACAGAACGGCCAAAGAAGCCGTCCCTCCGGACTTGACTGTCAAGGAAATAATGCTTGGTAAACGTGTGCAGCGAGGCCCACGTAGCAGCCTGACAAATGTCCTGCAAGGGAACGCTGCGTCCAAAGGCAGTAGTGGTTGCCGTCGCCTTGGTAGAATGGGCACGCAGTCCCACAGGAGGCTCCTTCTTAGCCAACTAGTAACATGCTTTGATGCACAGAACGACCCACCGAGAGATGGTTCATTCGTGCACGGCCCGACCTTTTTTGGCACCCCACGTAGCCAAAAAAAGTTGGCCATCCACCCGGAACCTTTGTGTGCGCTTTAGATAGAACGAGAGCGCACGTTTTGGGTCCAGACGGTGGAGCCTCTCTTCCTCTTTTGAAGGATGCGGAAAGAAGGTGGGCAAAGTGATGGTCTGCCTGATGTGGAAGGGCGTGACAACCTTCGGCAAGAAAGAAGGACGAGTCCTTAAGACCACCTTGTCTGGATGAACCAAAAGAAAAGGAGGTTTAAAAGAGCGCCTGGAGCTCACTCACTCTTCTGGCAGCGGTGATAGCTACCAGGAAAGCCGTCTTGAAAGTGAGAAGATGTAAGGGACAGTTATGACGGGGCTCAAAGGGAGCGCACATCAGATATGTCAAGACAAGATTTAAGTACCATTGAGGCATTATGAAAGGCACAGGAGAAAAACATGTGTGTAATGCCTTTGAGGATGCGATTAACAACTGAGGACTTAAAAAGAGACGGCTGATCTGGAAACCGTAGAAAGGCGGAGATGGCCGAAAAATAACCCTTGATAGTGCCCAGAGCAGAGCCCAAGAGAGAAGGAACAGAAGGACCTCGGAAAGAGGGGCAGAAAGGGGGTCCACAGCCTTTGCTGTGCACCATGCCACAAATTTGTTCCAACTGCATGCGTATACCGTTTTAGTGGAGGGACGCCTGGCTGCCAGAATGACCTCACAGACTTCGGGAGGAAGGTCGACAGCTGTCAACTGTCGCCGCTCAAACTCCACGCATGGAGGTGGAGGCAGGACAGGTTCAGGTGGAGGACCGTCCCCTGCAGCAGCGACAGAAGATCCTCCCGAAGAGGGAGTCGGATCGGGGGATCGATCGCCATGCTGAGTAGCTCGGGATACCAGTATCTTCGTCCCCAAACCGGAGCCACAAGGATGACTTGGGCCCGGTCACGCCGAATCTTCTTCAGCACTCTGGGCAGAAGTGGTATAGGCGAAAATGCGTACAACACACCCCTGCTCCACTCGCAACCAAAAGCGTCGCAGAGCGAGTGCTGCCTTGGAAATTCCAACGCGCAGAAGTGATGACATTGCGCGTTCTCTTCGGTGGCGAATAGATCTAACCAAGGCTCTCCTCACTGCAGAAAGAGACCTTGCGCCACGTCCGAGTTCGGACGCCTTTCGTGATCCATCATGCACCGGCGGCTGAGTTCATCCGCCCTGGCATTCAGAGAACCTGCCAGGTGTTGAACCACCAAGGTGATGCCTTGATGTTCCAGCCATGTCCAGAGGCAAAGAGCCTCCTGACAGAGAGTCCACGACCCCACCCCACCCTGTTTGTTGCAGTACCACATGGCGTGCTGATGTCCGTGAACACCTGCACTACACTTCCCCGGACAGAGGGAAGGAATGCTTTCAGTGATGCTCCAAAGGGTTGATATGGAGCCGGGACTCCGCCGGAGACCAGAAGCCTCTGATCTACACATCTCCTAAGTAGCCGTCCCATCCCAGGAGGGACGCATCAGTCACCATTGTATGCTCCTGTTGGGGAAGGGAGAGGGATCTGCCTTTAACCCAATCGCGATTCGTGAGCCATCTCTGCAATTGTGCCCTCCAAGATCTGGACGTGCTCGGACAGGTTGCCCTGATGCTCTGCCCACTGGAACTTCAGGTCCCACTGCAGAGCCCGCATATGCCATCTGGCATGTTGCACTAGCAGGATGCAGGAGGCCACTAGGCCCAGGAGCCGGAGGGTCATCCTGACCGAGACCCGGGATAGAGGCTGAAAGGTCAGAATCATAGCCTGAATATCCAGGACTCGCTGATCGAGAGGATAAACCCGGAACTGCGCCGAATCGCTCCGATGGAGAGGAGCTTCTGAGAGGGGCTCAGGTGCGACTTCGGCATGTTGATGGAAAACCCCAGCAAATGCAGGAGGTCGGCCGTAATCTGGAGGTGGGAAATTATTGCCTGGGGCGAGCCAGCCTTCAACAACCAGTCGTCGAGATAGGGGAAGACTGGAACCCCTGATCTGCGCAGATGAGCTGCGAACACCGCCATCACTTTCGTGACCATCCGAGGGGCACTGGTAAGGCTGAAGGGGAGCACGGCAAACTGAAAATTCTCTTGGCCTACCATGAACCGCAGGGAACGCCAGTGAGCCGGCAGGACGGGGATATGAAAATATGCGTCCTGCAAGTCCAACGCTACCATCCAGGGTCAAGGGCAGCCAAGACCTGAGCCAGAGTCAACATCATGAACTTCTCCTTCAGGAGGAAGCGGTTGACGTTCCTGAGGTTCAAGATGGGGCACAGGACCCCTTTCTCCTTCTAGGGAACCAGTAAGTAGTGAGAATAACAACCACGTCCTACTTCTGGCCCAGGAACGCGCTCGATGGCCCCCTTGGCCAAGAGGGCCGTGACTTCCTGCTGGAGAAGCCCAAAATGGTTCCCCGACATGCGGTGGAACTGAGGTGGCATGGCTGGAGGGGCAGACTCAAAGGGGAGGGAGTAGCCCCTTCGGACGATTTGCACCACCCACCTGTCCGAGGTAACGGGATGCCAGTGGGGGAGGTGATGGCGAATCCTGCCGCCCACCGGCGTGGGGTGTGCCCCAAAGCTTGGACTAGGAAGGCGTCGAGGCGGATGCCGCGGGAGCAGAGGTGGACTGACCCACATGCTGGCCCCCTGTCCCACCGTGGTGTGAACCACGCCCATGGCCGCGCTGAGGTTGGTTCTGTGCAGGCTTCTGGCTGAACGAACGTGTCGGGCGCCCCGTCCGTGGCCACGAAAGGAACAAAGAGCAGACGTGGCTGGGCGCGTGATGGAGAGACCCAAGGACTTGGCCGTAGCCCGGGAGTCCTTAAAACGCTCCAACGCACTATCTGCCTTGGCGCCAAACAGGCGAGTACCAAAGGGCATGTCCATAAGAGAACACTGAACATCCCCTGAAAACCCAGTGGACCGCAACCAGGCGTGGCGACGAGGGCCACTGTTGTGGAAATCGCCCTACCCAGTGAGTCCGCGGTGTCCAGTCCACATCGGATGGCAAACTTTGCTGCATCTTTCTCCTCAGCAACAGCTTGGGAAAGCACTGTCCGAACCTCCTCCGGACACTGAGGCAGCACCTGCGCAACCGTGTCCCACACACCCATCAATACGCTAGTTAACGCCTCATTGAATGGTAGCAGGGACTCCATAGAGCTTGCCGCCGGCTGAAGTACTTCAGTGAGGACATTAGTTTTGAGGGTCACCGTAGGCAGGTCAAGGTCACTCAGCCGTTCTACGGAGCACCATAGTGTATGTGGCGCCCTCGTCCATAGCCACAGCAGGAGGAGAAAGAAAACCAGGTTCAGAGGAGAGGTCAAGGCCACCTGCATCCTCCAACTCTTCTGTCCATTCCTGTTCCGACCTGCACTGCCGTGCAAGAGGGTTCTCAGACCCCTCCCAGTCATCCCCGTCCTCTACTGCCCGTGCAACAGGCGGCAAGGGGAGGGGGGCAGTGGTCAGCGCATGTCCAGCTCCGTGTCCCAATTACGGTCCCAACTAGGGACAAAATTGTCCGGGAAACCGGGCAAGGGCGGTGGTGGAACGAATGGAACCCATTGCGGCACGGGCAAGGGCGGTGGTGGAACGAATGGAACCCATTGCGGCACCAGGAACGGTGCCGGAGCTGCCAGCGGAGGACCTTGCGGCGCCGGGGCCGGAGCAGCCGGCGGAGGACCTTGAGGCACCGGAGCCAAGGGAGGGTCCTCGGCTGGGACCGCGGGGCCCGAAGACACGCCGGCAGGAGCCCTAGGCAGGAAAGGCGGTCCATGGCAGCAAGGAAAGCTTGCACCTGGGCAGGAGTCGCCGATGGACCTGGATAAGGTGGGTAGGCCGCGGGATTCACAGGCTCCAAAGGAGCCGCGGGGAGGGGTACCCCAGGCCCACGTCTGGAGAACGACGGGAGGACGTCGAAGAGCGAAAACGCTTCTTCGATTTCTTCTTATGACGTCTCCTACCCGATTCCGAGTGTGAAGACTTCGACCCCGAGGAGCGATGATGATGGCTCCGCGGTCGGTCCCTGGATCGACCCCTGGACCTCGAATGGCGCGGAGACGACTGCCGGGCCTCCAGCAGCTTACGGGACCGGAAGTCATGGTCGCACTCCAGACAGTAGAGACAGACGCCATGGGGGTCGGCCACCAACATCGTACGGCGACAGGTCCCGCAGGATTTAAACTGAGGCATCCCTATGTGGCACCAGGAGTTGAAGACTCAAAAATGAAAGACAAAAAGTCTCAAAAGTTCGTCAAAAAGTGACTAGGGTACATGCTCTAACCGGATCTGCGCTTGCTGGTGCGGAAAAAGAAAGAACTGACGTCAGCGCGCATGGGTGGCACCCAAGTAGTCTCTGTGACGTCATCTGGACGCGGAGCCGCACGACGCCACCTTCCGATGCGCAGGGGTACTGCTGACGAAAACTTTCCAGATCCAGTCTGATGCCTGGGGATATTCTAAGGTAAGGAATCTATCACTAATGTGTCTTTCAGATACATGTCTTACTTTCCCTATCTTGCCCAAACAACTTACCTCGGTCGTTTACCCCAAAACTATCCCTGCCACCTCTTTTGGCAAATATCAATTGGCTTCTCTTTCTAACCCCTCCTCTCCAATTCATCACGAAGGCCCCACACTCCTTGCACATGATGCCAGAAGCACATCTCATCAAGCCCATCATCTACAGAAGAAATCTATACTGAACCCCACTGACTGTCTAGAAGATATCTCTACCCCTCTCCTCAAGGATGATATCCCTGACATGAGCTCGCCACATTCAGTCTCACAAACTGAGTGCCTGAATGCACCTCTTCACATTTAGTTCAACCCATTCACATCTCTGCACCCAACGCTACTACTGCACAAGTGGAGAAAACTGATCTCCTCATGCTTTTAGTCTAACACATTTCCTGATCCATCGAGAATGTATATGGGTATCTTACACCAATTCACCAACATAATAGCCCCTGTGCAAAAAACAATAAGCAGTGTGACAGGCTATCTTACAACAACTGCAACCCTAAGTCTCTGATAATTGGACCCTATCTTGCTGATGGGGGAACTTCAAGACCCCAACCTGTGACTTTCACCCCCTTTCCAGACCAACTACCAGTCGACTTCCCTCATCGCCAAGACCACTAAACACAGACCTCATCTGGCTTGATTGCCTTCCAAAAACAAAGTACACACTAACCTCATCCAAGGTCATATTGAAGAAGCAAGTTACACCATTTCTAAACTTGTTTTGCCTCCCTTCGGTGATTGCTGAACCACCGATGTTCAGCAGGAAAACAGAGTTTGAATATCTTTGACACTACTTATGAAAACCTGGTTTAAAAATATTTCACATACTATTTTGCAAACTTCTATTTCTTTCACACCACTCTCCTCTTCAAAATAATTATGAAAGCATACTAGGCTGGTGTAATAGGTGTTATTCACAAAAATAAAATCTGCAGTAGACTACTTCCCTCTGACCATTCAAATGCTCATATCAAGAGGTGTCTGCTCTCAAAGCCTCTGCAATTAGACTAAACACAGTTTACCATCTTGCGGCTGACAATAACTCATTCCTGGGTGAATGTATGGACTTCATCACAACCCAACTGTTCATCTCCAAGGCTTCCTTGGTTACTTTAATTTGCACTGGGGCAATGTAAGTGAGACAGCTTCCAATCTGTCTTCAGGATAATTATTTCCGCCAACACTGTCAAAAAACACTTGCTCCAAAGGATCTACACTCGACCTGACAATTACCAAACATCTCCTTCTTTCAACAGATGACCTCCTCTCAAGATGTCTTTTACCCCAGCCGTTGCCCACTACAAAAACTCTGGTCAATATATAAAAAAATGAAACCATACGGTTTCGGAACACTAAAAATATCAATATTAACACACTTGAATGCAAAGCCCAGATGTTACCTTATACTGCTGCACAACAATAAGATTAATGTTGTCATAGCTAAATACATCAATAGCATGGTAAGCCTGATGGAGGGGTGAGCTCCTCTGGATAGAAGAAGAAAGGACTGACATCCTCTGTGCCCTGGTTCTGGAAGGAAAATCCCTGAGAAGACTACAGAAAACTTGGAGGCAATCCTCTCTCGGAATTCTTGCTCCGCTCAGGGCTACTAGAAGCAGCTGCACATACCAGATTTTCAGATCTAAATTTCACATCTCAAATCTTTTTTTAGACACAATCAAAAACGTCTGTTGGATTTAGTTAAACAGGCCAAGAGCCCTTACACTATGGGCCCAACTGGAGTCCCAAAATCTAAATGTGAAGACTTTGTAAAATTGCTTGCTGGAAAGGCCAAAACGAATGAACTCCCACTTCCTCCTTCACTGATCATCTGCTGACAATCTAACCAAGAGAGCCCAGATGTCTTGGTATAATTTTACGGTTACCTTCATGTCTGAGCTTCTCAAAATCATTACTGGTGTTAAATGCCCCAACCACTTCACCAACACAGTGTGTGGTGATTTTTGTTAACACTTGTCAAAACACTTGTTACTATAATGGAGCAGCTTAGTGAACGCATCGCTTAAGCAAGGTGTATTTCCCGGCTGCTTGAAGATCGGTCAAGTATCATCACTTATTAACAAACGCTCAGCTGCCCCCAAAGACCTAAACTACTTCCACTCAGTATCAGGTCTAGCTTTACTGCGGAAGAAGATTGAAAGTGGGGATGATTCCCAATGTGTTCTCTACATCCAATCAAACAATTCATTTGGCAATTTAGAGTTTGGATTGAGACATGGTTGTTGCGTTGAGACTGCACTTCTACAAGTTCTTGACGATGCACTCTGCTTCGCGAAATCAGGACACTTCAGCTATCAGCTTCGTTTAGCGGGGCGGGTGGTGTGTGGGAGACAGACATGTTGCCTCTCCTGCGCCAGAGCGGTGAGATTCGAACCATAAAGACAACCAGTAGAATAATTTTTTTTAAAACAAAAAAACACAGAAGGCTTCACATTGTATACTCCTCAAAGCTCCCGGTTACATATTGTATGGAACTGGGGAAATCATGTAGTGTCTCCTAACGACTTGCAAGGCCTACTTCCACACCTCCACAGCGCAGAGATACCCCTTCGGGGGTGATTCAGGTGCTCTACAAATAAATAAAAATAAATAAATAAACTTATTTAACTGATCAATTACCCTTAAGAAACGAATGGACATTAATCGTGGGATGTAAGCATGGTTCTTCTCCTGTCAATCGAAACCCAAGTGTTTAAAATCCTCAGTACTTTATCCAGCAATTCAAGCTCGCAGCAGGAGCAAAACACAACAACACGATAAACAGATGCTTGAATTTTTCTCAGCCACTGACTGATGTAGTGCTAACGTCTTACCTAGGTCATAGATCTTTTTCTTAGCAGATCTTGCCCAGTATAATGCACTATTTCCAATTTCTTTTTTACACATTGTAGATATTTTGGGACACTCATCGCGATCAATTATCGCCCAAAATTATAGCGTCCCCGCAGATGATAAATAGCTCCATAGAGATAGGTCAGTTTCTGTCCCAATAGCCTGGACCATCGTAGAAAGCGGTAGTGAAAGTGATCTCAAGATCCCAGCTTGTTTTCCCACTACTACGAAGAACCTCCACACCATGTTGGGATGAAGGCTGTATCATTCCCCGATACGCTGCCAGAACCAGTCTTGAGGACGGACCTCCACACATTTTGTCAAATTTCTTTAGTCCCACTATCGAAGAAAGAGCTTTTGCCTGAAGTGATTCAACATACTCTTTTCATGACAGGTTCTTCAGAAACCAGAACTGTAGGAAGGTAGGATCCTCCTAGCAACTTTTTGCTGGTGTTATTCTGTTTTCTGATTAGTCTGACTGGGACCCTGCTAATCACGACTCCAGCCACTGTGCTTCCTCCCTAAATCTGACAGTGTTAAGAACTTTGGTACCTTCCCAATTGGCTACTGGTATACCCATGTAAGTCCCTAATATATGGTACTAAGGTACCCAGGGTATAGGTACGCCAGGGTCACCCATGGGCTGCAGCATGTATTATGCCACCCATGAGAGACCAATCAGCCTGTGACTACAGGCCTGCCATTGCAGCCAGTGTAAGTTGGTTCTAGCACCACTTCCAAAGATAGGTTTCCTTATATCTGAGGTCACTGCACTTGAAACCAATAAGTCACACCTAAAGCAGGCCTTTCAATCCTGAATGCAGGGTGTAAGGTTATATGTGTGAGTGTTCCATGCATGAGCAGGACAACCCCTACAAACCCCAGAGGTGATTCTCCAGGCTTTGTAAGTGCGGTCAGCCATTTAATGCATATAGTGGACATCAAGTCAAATACGAGATGTCTAACTATATATTGGCTGCACTGAAACTGGTCATGCTTGGTATCAAACATGTTGGAATCCTGACCCAACTCCGATTCCAGTGTTGGATGTAGGATCCCATGTACTGGGGGGCTCCACTAGGGTGCTCCCCTGTATTCCCGGTACTGTATTGGGCTAGGGTGGGGGTGCTTGCCAGCGTCACCAGACTGCTTTGAAGAGCACATTTGGTGCCCTCTTTGCATGCTCCAGTTTGAACTAAGTCAGAGAGCCATTGGCTCCCGCTCTGGCATGAAACTGGACAAATAACATGAGTATCATCCCCTCTGTCCAGCCCCTATTCTGGGAGGGATCCTTGAATCGTCTCAACCCTTTCCCTGGGGTACTTATAGTCTTACCTATGGGTGTCTCTTCAGATTCGTCGGGAGACAAGATTCCAATCAGAAACCGCTTCAACTTCAACCGTCTGGGCACCTTGACTGCTTTAACTTCACCTGGAACCGAGACTGCATCAAGGAAGAACTCTGCTGCTCCTGGTCTCGTCTTCCTGCCAGTCTTCTGCATCGTCTGTGACCGTGCTTCCGACAGGTGCATCTCCAGGCCCAAGGGCACCAAAGACACTTGAAGCAATCTCCTTTGGAGTGAAAAGTCACACCAAGTTGACCCCTCTGCTGCTGGGATCCTTCAGACTCAGAAAGGCTCAGCAATACAGGTGGTAGTTCTGCAACTCTCTCGAGGCCTGCACTGTCTTCTCAGAAAGTCTGAGGCCAGTATTCCTCGTCAGAATCAATAGAACAGAACCCCTGTGCACCGCGTTGACTAGCTATTGCCAAGGATTGTTGACTGCCCTCCAGAGATCTTCGGGCTACAAGGAGCTCCAGCCTCCAGCATCTCTTCCGGAAAAGATCTTCGCATCCTCTGCAGTGTGGGTCTGAATCTTTGGTGAGGTGCTCGAGGTCCTCTTGCGACTCCTGTGCCTACGGCCTGTGGGTACTCTTGAGGGTCTTCGTTGGCTTCAGGGTGCTCCCCTGCTTTCTCAGGGCCTGCTCTGACTCACCTGCATTTGGTGAGTCCCTGAAAAACCTTGCTGGTCCCAACGCTGCACCTTTTTCTTTTACCACGTCTGTTACAGCTGCCAAGGCTTGTTGGTGCTCCCGCAGGACACCAGGCCCACTGGTTCTTGACTTCCGACTTAGGACAGGTCGCAAACTGCTCCTGGTCTTTCACAGCATCACCTGGTTTTCACAGCGACAAGGTCACCATCATCACTCCTGCATCTTCCGTCATCGGTGGTCATTGGTCTTCCGGGCCTCCTGGTCACTTCCGAGTGTCATAGACTCCGTCACCTCTGCTTGCAGGTACTCCTCTTCAATAATCGATCCTTGGATTCCACCGGACTCTTACACCTTCTTTGCCAGCTGCATCCTTACTGAAGTCCTCCATTGTGGTCTACCGCAGTTTCCGACGTCACTTCACATCTATGCACCGGCTTCCTTGGTGTAGTTATCCTGGGTTATCCAGGGATGGGGTGCCTCTCCAACCTTCCATCTTCCACAGGATTTCTTCAGGGTCTACTGGGAATGGTCCTTCTTAAAAATTGCAACCGCGACTTTCCCATTGACTTGCATGGAGTACGCGGCTGTATTTCTACTCTGCACACAGACTCCGTGGGGTTCTTAGGTACTTACCTCGAGTAGTTCTGTGTGTTCCCAGCTCTTTTGAGTCTTCTGGTCCAAGTCCCGACTTCGGTCGCAATTCGTATTCCACTTTTTTAGTATATGATTTGGTCTCCCCTGGAGACCACTGTGTATTTGTGCTTCCTTACCTGTTAAAATTTGAAACATTGTGTGTATTGAGTAGATATCTCAGCGTAGGAGATATACCAAAGTGTTAGTGAGTGTATATAATAAATATAACTTTTTATAACAACATTGTGTTGTTCTTTTTCGTTTAACCTACACTATATTATTATTAAAACAATTTGTAAAGCACGCGACTACTCGACAGAGTCCCAGCGCTGGCAAAGGGGGAACGGGCTGCTGGAACGGGGCTCGTCATTAAAAAGATGGGTTTTGAGTTTCTTCTTAAATCAGTTCAAGACTGTCTATCAGCCTCAGGGACGGCAGAAGACTGTTCCACGCACGGGGACCCAAATAAGCGAAGGATCTCCCACCCATCCGGAGATGGTTACATCGAGGGACCTTTGCCATATGAGTTAAAGAAGAGTGAATAGTGCGGGCTGGGACCTAAGGACAAATTCTCTCCTTAAGATAGGCAGGACCCGTCCCGTTCAAGGATTTATGCATCAGGACCATGGCTTTAAACGTCACCCTTTGTTTCATGGGAAGCCAACAGAGGGTCTTTAAGTGCGGAGTCATGTGAGATCTTGAGGGGAGAGAAAGGCAGAAGTCTGGCTGCAGCATTCTGCACTACCTGGAGTCTGTTAAAAAGGTAGTCCGGAAGGCCACGGTACAGTGCATTGCTGTAGTCCAGTCTAGATGTAATTAGAGCCTGTACCACCTTTCTGCCTGCTGCCTCGGAGAGGAGAGGAAGGAATTTTTTCAGCGTGCGTGATTAGTTCTGGTAAAACAAGCTGCTTAGCACTCCTTCTGGACTAAGCCTGAAGGCTGCTCTCCACAGCTACCACTTAGAGAGCTTTCTATGGTTGTCTAAGATCCCTACAATCACCATAAGGGTTGTCTGGATTAGTACAAGGTGCTTCACTTAAATAAATGTGCACCATATAATAAGCCAGCCTCCTACATTGGTGTGCAGCGGTTGGGATTTAGGCGTGCACTGTTTTACCAGCTAATCTAGGTGTGGATTAAAGGAGAAACCATCACTAGCATTAGGCACATATCAAATATTCTTTGTAACAGTAAGTTCTACTGAACTTTTTGATTGGCTGTTAAGGGCCTAGCACAACCCCCTTTCTCCAATCTTCTGAAGTTTACTTTTCACTAGGGTATGTAGGTGCAACACCACATTACACCTAGTCACTATGTTTCTCGTTATTGAATTGAGTGAGTCCCAACCCTCTAGATACAGTGGTCTTAAGATCCAGGAACTAAGGACGCTGTGTGCCTCTAGAAGACTAAAGACAGGTAGCAACCCTAACACTAAGCATCTCTTAGAGCTGCTTCTGCTGGATGACCTCCAGAATCCTGATAGGTCAGAAGGGCAGGACAAAGTAGGAGGGAAGGTTCAGAAGATGGGTCAGGAGGATGCTGGTAGCGAAATACACTAAGGCCAGCAACAAAGCTATTTACCTGGGGTTCATGGACTTGGCAGCCGCTTTTGATCACGTGAACAGGGACAAACTCTGGGCTATGATGACACAGTTGGGGATAGATTTGGGCTTGATTGACATCTTGAGGGAATTACATAGGGACACCTCTGCAATGGTACGCTATAACATGGAGGGGGGGCTGACTGAATCCTTCCCATGTACCAGCGGGGTGAGGCAAGGTTGTATTCTGGCCCCCTTTTTATTCTCACTCTATATTAATAACCTGGAGAAGTCCTTGATCAATCTAAAAACCGGTTGCCCAAGCGTAGGATCGCGTCCTATCCCGGTACTCTTATACGCGGATGACGCGGTCCTACTTGCACGTACCCCTAAGAGCTTACAGCTCCTTATAGACGGATTTGTAAAGTTTATGGAAACTTTAGACCTGTCGGTTAATCTGGGCAAATCATACGTGATGCTAGCTGGTAATAAACCCTGCACTAACTTCTCTTATAAAATAGGAAGCCACACACTAGAAAAGGTACAGTCTTTCTCGTATCTGGGCCTACTATTTGATGGCTCTTTACAATTTAAGCCCCTGGTGGAGGAACGTTGCTGTAAATTGATATCCTCCAAGGGTGCTATCGCAGGCTATGGGCGGAGAGTGGGTCGATGGTCCCCATAACAAATAATTAATCTCTATGGCTCCATTTGTTGCTCAAAGGCCATTTATGGTGCAGAAGTGTGGGGCTTTGTAAACATCCAGCAATTACAGCGGGAGGAAAACAAAATTTTACGCTCAATATTGAAGATACCGCAGAGTACCCCAGCTGTAATAGCCCATAGTGAATTAGGGAGGCCATATTTAGAAGACCTGGTTAAACTTAGACCCATTTTGGCATGGCTGAAAATTTGGTTAAACCCTGAGGCGACTTTAGGTAGACAAATTATAAGTGACTGCATGGGAAGGGATAAAAGCATGAGTATACCATGGCTGAAATATGTAATGATTAGCCTGGAAAACCTTGGTCGTAAGGATCTATTTTTAAAACCAGCGACGATTGTAGCACAAGATAAGCTGATGACTCCAAACTTGTGAACTCTGATCCCCAGGGAATAGTACTGATAGTACAGAGGGGCCCCCTAGAGGTAGGTACACCTTTATTCCTCCTGGGAGGGTTCAGAGAATGCAGGGGAGGTCTAGCTTCTCCTCTGTCAATTGCAATGCCTACAACCATTCCATGGGGACCTCCATCTCTAGCAAGAGGGAGTACTCCTTAGAGAGGGAATACCACCTGATCAAACTTGAGAGAGTTAGACGAGCTCAGGCAAGAGCAGTTGGCCCTTGCCAAGGTGACCCTGGACGTTCAGAGGGCTGGAAAGAATTTGGACTAGAGTCCCATGGTGGCAGCATTAGTGTACCTAGAGTCAGAGAACCTTCCTTTGATACTAGGAACCTGAGAAGGATAGTCCATCCTAACCAGGAGGGGAATAATATCCATAAATGGATCACTGCTTTGGAGAGGGCCTATAAAGTTCAGAAGGTCCCTCAAGAGCAGTGGGGAGCTACCCTGTGGCTCTCGTCTTCTAACAAAGGTAAAGACAAGCTCCTCACTGTTTTTATATAGCTCGAACTAGACCCGACGGTATCGGGTATCAGAGCGCCTTACATAGCACCAGTTACGTTACATGAGGACACAATTTGAGGACAAAACCAATACTACTCCCACTACTACTACTAAGTAGTAGCACCCCAAGTGGCAGTAGTGCACCCAATAATTTGGTTGGGTTCTCCTGAGGTACTGAGGTGGATAGTGGCCTAGTCAGATCCACCACACAGGCCACCTCAGTATGTGATGGTGGCATGGGTTTTGCCACTTTTACTTTAAGTCCCTGTACCATGGGCAAGTACAGACAGGAGCCTCTGATCAATTGTCAGAAAGCTGTAGCCTGTAGGGACACAGGGGCAAGTGTCACCATGGTGACAGAAAGGCTTGTGCCCCCCCTCCCCCTTTTAGCTTTTACATGGGTACATGTACCAGGTGACCAACACTGATGGTGTCAGAACAGATCACCCTATGGCCATAGATAATCTCAGCTGGGGAGGGGTAACTGGCCCCAAAAGGATGGCAGTATCCCCCAACCTGCCTGTAGATTGCCTCCTGGGCAATGATCTAGATATTTCAGCCTGGGCTAAAGTAGAACTCAAGGCCCATCTAGAGATGATAGGCTTCCCTGAGCAGCTTGGTGTGACCCCTAGGGCAAAAGTCCAGCCACAGGAAAACCCAGGAGCCGTGGAGCCTGAAAGAATGCTCTCCCAGATCCAACAGAGCACAAGGGAGGAAGAAACGTGACCCCCACCCCAAACTTTAGGTGAGGATGAGCCTCCTCAGGGAACTGATCCTACCCCTTTGTGAAGAAACTGCCCCAGAGGAGGTCAGGCCTGTCCTGACCGGGGACCCTTGCAAGGGGGTACCCAGTCTGGAGCAGGTATCCGCCCCTCTCTACCAGGCCTCAGCAAGCCTAGGGATGCAGAGATCAGGGATATCAATGGACTCCACAGGGCCCACTGGCAAAAGGAATCCCCTCATCCACAGATTAGGGACCCCCAGCCTAGTAGTACTAGCCAGGTGGGTAGCCCTCAGCAATTGGAGGGATCCCTCTAACCCTCAGCAAGTGACATCCCCAAAATGGACTATGCTGGGCAAAGAAAGACCTGGGACAAGATTGTCCCACTCCTTAAGTGGCCTCATGTTGTTCCCATCAGAGAAGATCGACCAAAAGCTGTAATCAGCAAAAGGTTGACTTCTAGGGATAAGTACAGGTGAGTCAGAGAGGAAAGCCTTTATGGTGGCCAGTGCTCTGAGGAAGTTGAGACCAACACTGTTAGGGTCTCACTACCCTATTCAGACACACCACAAGCCCCTCTCTTTGTTCAAACAGCTGACAGGTAGACACCCCAATCCTTTGAGAGGATCCAAGCCCCTACAGGGGAGGAACTGCTCAGTGGACCATGAGATAGGGAGTATCCATGCCAGTGCAGGACCTTCCTTATATGGCCACTTAGGAAATAAAGACTCAACTGGGCAAGGTTAGCCTTATCTCGTTATTTTTTTTTGGGGGGGGGGGGGGGGGGGGCGGGGTTATGTAGGAAGGTAGGATGGGTACCCCCACTTTTATACTAGTGTTATTCCGTTTTCTGACTAGTCGGACTGGGATTCTGCTAATCAGGTCCCCAGTCACTGTGCTTCCTCCCTAAATTTGACAGTGGTAAGTAATTTGGTACCTTCACAATTGGCTTCTGGTGTACCCATGTAAGTCCCTAGTATGTGGTACTTAGGTACCCAGGGCATAGACCCACACAGGTCTCCCATGGGCTGCAGCATGTATTATGCCACCTATGAGAGACAACTCAAACTCTTGACTACAGGCCTCCCATTGCAGCCTGTGTGAGCTGGTTTCCTTACATCTGAGGTCACTGCACTTAAAACCTATAGGAAGGCCTTTCAATCCTGAAGGCAGGGTGCTTGGTTATAAGTGTGAGGGTGCCCTGCATTAGGAGGACACTCCCTACAAACCCAGGAGTCGATTCTCCTGGCTTTGTAAGTGTGGTCAGCCTTTTAATACATATAGTGGACATCAAGTCAAATACGAGATGTCAAATTATATATTGGCTGCACCAAACCGGTCATGTTTGGTATCAAACATGTTGGAATCCTACCCCAACATAGATTCCAGCGTTGGATAGAGGAACCCATGTATTGGTTGGCTTCCCTAGGGTACTCCCCTGTATTCCAGGTACCAGACTTTTAGAGTCTAACAGCACGCTAGTGCTGCTGCCGCCACCGACATGATTCTGCCATCCTGCTGCTGAGCTCCAGCAGAGGAAGGTAGAACAATTGGTGTTCTGTCACAGGGAGGTGTGACCACCTCGCAGGCAGGACTAAGTGTATTGGGCTGGGGTGGGGGTGCTTGCCAGCGCCACCAGACTGCTTTTGATGGACACATTTGGTGTCCTCCTTGCATATTTCAGTTAGAGCCAGTTCTGGGAGCTGTTAGCTCCCGCTCTGGCGCGAAACTGGACAAAGGACATGGGAGTATCGAATTTATTTTATTAGGCTTGATTAATTAAAACCATGGCATACGCAAAAAAATAAAATATCTTACAATTTTTGATAAAACCATTATAAAAGTTCCCAACTTTTTATCAGCAACAGTAATTAGAAGGATAAATAAAATGTTACGAGACATTAAGGAATGTGCACAAATTATTAAAACATTCTGCACGTTAATCGCGTTGACTATAAGTATTGTTTTGACTGTCTCCATTCTTGTAGTGATTATGTCAGTTCTTGTAGAAGGTAGTCATTGGGCGACTCGGTCCGGTGTTTCAATCTTTTTGCAGTTATGTCAAGGTATTTAATTAGCAGGCAATTTAGCTGGACCAGCTCAGGGTTGAAACACAGCATTACAGCTTGTCTGCTTGATCTAACTCAATACTGTTTGAACGCTGGCTTTAACAGGGTGATCCTTATATCTTTTAGCATGTTACAGGTGCACATGACGTGAATTACGTCCTCGACACCCTTGCCGCATAAACGACAAGGCTGGACTCCTTCCTTTCTCTCCCAAGGTGGCATGAATAGATTAAAGGGCCCAATCCCCAGCCGGAGTTTTAGGAATTTTTCCTTGATATTAATTTTTGTTCCCATTTTCAAGTAGAGCTGTGGTTTAGACATTTTGTATGTGTTTAGGACCGCCCAGCCGTGCGATCATTTGGCCAATGTTTTTTATCCTCTATTGCGGATAATAAGCGGGTTACCTTTGTTACAGTTTTTTTTAATGTGAAATGATTTGTCGAGACGTTCCACAAGTCTGTTAGACCTAAATGTATAATAGATTCCTGGCGGTATAGACTTGCTGGTGATTTTCCTGGGTGAGAAAGTTCCATCCAAAGTTGGTCATTCAGGGTTCCTTTTTCATCGCCTTTGATCTTATGCCAACATTTCACATATGCTCCCATGCGTTCCAAAGACTGCTTTTGAAGCCCAAATTCCAATCATATTTGGGCCGGGGAGACCATTCTAGGGAGTTGAAAGATCGCTCAGTATGAGTTGGATATTATATTGTCAAGGGTTGTTATATCTTTTCCCTTCAGTGCTTCGCTCCCGTAGGTTATTGTTGGCTGGAGTTTAGCTTGCAGAACCCTTAGCAAAGGGTCAAACGTCAGATCCGGTAAAAGTTTCTTTAGGGGCTTTATGGCTAGGTAGGTCATTACCCCCTTTCTCCGCAAGGATTCTATTTGCGGTTTCGATTAATTATTTTGATCCAGTATTACCCCCAAGTATTTGTAGCTTACTGCTTGTTCCAAACGATGTCCGTCGAGAAACCAATTAAGGTGTTTCTTTTTGCGATAATTGCTTGCCATAATTTTTGTTTTGTTGATGTTTATTTTTAGTGCGTTTTCTTGAGAAAATCTATAAGTTACGTTCAGTAAGTGCTGAAGTCCAATTGGGGTTCTACTTATCAAGACTAGGTCATCCGCGTATAACAGGTTTGATAGAGTGGAATTCCCTAGTTTTGGTGCGTGGGCTACACAACTGTTCAGCTCCCCCAGAAGGTCCGCTAGGAAAAGGTTGAACAGCAGGGGGGCTAGGACGCACCCTTGTTTAAGCCCTTTTGTAGTAAAACATTTTTTTGATATATGTAGACCTTTGTCGAGCTTTATCCTGACCCATGTATTAGTGTAGAGGTTCCTTAGTTGGTATAAGAGAGTTGAAGGAATCCCCCAGCCAGCCAGTTTTTGCCAAAGTTTTGTTCGGTCGACGTGATCGAATGCTGCAACAAAGTCTATGAAACAAAGAAAAAGCGGGTATTTTCCCTGTTTAGCTGCATCCATGTGCAGGGTCAGGGCCATTATGTTGGTTATTGTACCTTGTCCTTTCCGAAATCCTGTTTGTCTTGGCGGTATTATGTGGTTCTCTTCGGCCCAAGTGGCTAGGTCATTTAAGTGGAGCCCCGCAAAGTATTTAGCCTTAGGGTTATCAGGCGGTAGTTTTTCGGCACAGACCTCGCACCTTGTTTGTAAACTGGGCTTATAATTGAGCCTCTCCATGACTCAGGAATTGTGGAGTTTCTGACTGCGTACTTAAAGACAGGTGCAAGTACGTTGCTCCAATAGTCCGGGTCATATTTTAACAGCATTGACAGAATGCCATTGGGGCCGGGGGCTCCAGCCAGTCGGCCCCTTGCTATTTGTTTCTTTATCTGTTGGGCTGGTTGGCTGGTGCGCCCCTCCTCTAATCACCGTGTATCATTTTATGCAGAAGTTGAAGTTGTTACCCGTTGTTGTTGGGATGGCACTGTTCTTTCTCTATCCTCAAATGAAGGTGGGCAATGTTGTATTAGCTCCTTTGCAATCCTGCTGGAACTCTCAGATCCCAGACGTTTGGGGTGGGTAGCTATTTGTTCTATGTCATTAAAATGGTTGAAAAGGAAGTCTACTCAGGCCTCTTCGGTAATGTGATAGTTAATTCCGGGGTGATTTGGCCCATGTAATTTATTTACGGATTGCCAAAATTTGGCACTGTTTTTCTGTTTTGCGTCGTAAAGGAGTTTAGCCCAAAAATCATTATTCATGGTCATTTTCCTGGTCCATCATCTTCACTTAAAAGACTGCTGCAAGCTCCGATTTCCCGGTGTTTTCCGGAGTTGTCGTAATAATTGGTTTATTGTTAGTTTCAGTTTCTTAGAGACTGGGCTCTTTACTATCGTCATCGGCGGGTCGCTTCCGTTCTTTCGTTTTGGGCCTGTTTTGGTAGGAAATCTGTCACCAAGGGAGCAGACGAATTTCTCCCAACTTTCCAATGGTTGACTTAGGTTATCCTGTACTTGCTTGAGGACTACTTTAGCTGTAGCTGCTACTGTTTCTATATTTGTTGAGTTGCACCTTATACGTTTGAGGTTTATTGTTCCTACCGAAATGATGGATTTGTCGGCCTCCAAGGATAATGTTGAAGCCACATGAAGTTTCATTTCTTGTGGCATGTGATCGCTAAGTAGGTTGTTGCCTATTTGGAATGAGGCTATCCTGTCAAACTGGACAAAGGACATGGGAGTATCATCCCCTCTGTGCATCCCCTGCTCAGGGAGGGATCCTTGAATCGTCCCAACACTTTCCCTAGGGTACTTAAGTGCTTACCTGTGGGTGGCTCTTCAGATTCATCGTGGTACAAGATTCAAATCCCAAACCACTTCAACTTCAAATGTCTGTGCACCTTGGATATCGTTGGACTTTGCCTGGAACCGAGACACCATCAAGGAAGATTCTTGCTGCTTCTGGTCTCATCATCCTGCAAGTCTTCTGCCTCGTCTGTGACTGTGCTTCCAACAGGTGCTTCTCAAGGCCTAAGGGCATCAAAGACACCCAAAGTAATGTCCATTGGAGTGAATGAGTCACTCCCCTGCATCTGCAGGCACTGCAACCAAACTGACCGGTCTGCTGCTACTGACATTCTACGGACTCCGAAAGGCTCAGCAACACAGGTGATGGGTCAGAAATTCCCTCGAGGCCTGCACTGTGTTCTCAGCAGTATCCCTCATCGGAACCGCTGGAACAGAACCCCTGTGCACCGTGATGACCTGCCGCTGCCAAGGCTTGTTAACTGTCCTCCAGAGATCTTCGTGCTACAAGAAGCTCCAGCATCTCATCCTGCAAAGCTCTTCGTCTTCACCACATCCTCTGCACTGTGGGCTTGCATCTTTGGTAAGCTGCTCAAGGTCCTCTTACAACTCCTGTGCCTTCGGCTTGAGTGCAAGCCAATTTCTGTCAAATTCATGATCACTAGGTCATCTGCATAGGCCTAAAATATTTGGTAGATGCAGCAACTCGAATTACACAAAGAAAATCCTCCACTAGCCATAGATTCTAAAGTAATTGTGTCAGATACACAAGAGCTTAAGTTGGTGTGTATGAATATTTTACTTAATATTACATAGTATAACTTCAGAGCAAATTATAATTTGTTTGCTTCTTTCCTTGTGTGTCAAATGTTTATGTAACTTTCTACTATATGGATTTAATTGTCGATGTGATGTGCTGAGAAGTTATAACATAACAATATAGAGCGATATATTCATAAACACCAACTTAAGCCCTTGTGTATCTAACAAAGTTACTTTAAAATATACAGCTGGTGGAGGTTTGGGGGTGCTTTGTATTATTATCTTGATCCAACTCCCATGAGCTTGAACAGGATCAAACCCTGTTTAGTATATGAGAGGCAAGTCAAATTACAGCTCCAATCTCCACTTACCCTCAGGGTCTGGCGCCATCCCAAATTTACAGATATTTGATGTGGTATTCCTGACCCTGTAGTATGAGGCTCTATGAAAGATAGCACAACTATAAAAAAATATTTTACTTTAATTATTTCACTTTGAAAAGGGGGAAATTAAAATGGGATTGTATGGCAAGGCTGCTAAATAGGCTTAAAAACTATTTCTAGTTTTCAACTGGGATTTTGACATTTTTCCTGCATAGTTGTATTAAAAGACAGAAAATGGAAGGCACATGTTGTGCTTACATGGGCACTGTGTGATGCTTTATTTAAAGACTTTATTTAAAAGTGCAGACAATTATTATGAATGTTAATGAAGATTCAATGATAGAGAAGAAACAGTATGATCTAGAGGCAAATATATATATATATGGAATATGCTACTTACCAGTATGCATCTGTTCTTGGCATGTAGAGCTGCAGATCCACACACATAGCATAGATCGCCATCTGGTGTTGGTCCCGGATGTTTGCACTTGTTTTTGTCTTGGAAAGTCTTTGGAAGTCACAAGGTATGTGACTCCTCCTTTGGATCATAGTGCGCATGGGCATCGGCTCCATCCTCAGATTGTTTTTCGCCAGCAGGAAAATGATGGAGCTTTGTAGGAAGGATGCCCATGTATGGTGTATCTAAGTAAGATAATACTGGAACAGATAAAGGTAGCCGGAGAGGCGGGTGGGCGTGTGTAGATCTGAAGCTCTACATGCCAAGAACAGATGCATACTGGTAAGTAGCATATTCGGTTCGAGGCATATGAGCTGCAGATTACATACTATGCATAGATTGTATAGCAGTATCCCCTCCTAGTGGCGACCACCAGTACCTGTTGCAGTAGTTTGAAATAGTGTTTTGAGAACAGCCTGGCCCACACTTGTTGTTTAGTTTGCACATCGACACAATAGTATTTTATGAATGTGTGCGGTGTAGACCATGCAGCTGCTCTGCAGATATCTAAGGGAATGTTCCCTAAAAATGCCATTAAAGCCCCTATCTTTCGTGTAGAGTGGGCTTTAGGAGGAACAGAAAATGTACGTTTTGCTTTGTGGTAACAAATCTGTATGCATTTGACAACCCACCTAGCTATCCCAGATTTTGATATGGGGTTGCCCTTGTGTGGTGGTGAGAAAGACACGAATAGTTATTTGGTGTTACGAAAAGTTTGTGTCCTCTCTATGTAGTACAGTAGTGCTCTTTTGACATCTAAGGTGTGAAGAGCTCTTTCTGCGACTGTTTGTGGCTGCGAGAAGAATACGGGCAGCTCCACAGATTGAGGTGGAAGGGAGAAATGACTTTAGGGAGGAATTTAGGATTAGTTCGGAGAACAACCTTATTAAGATGCATCTGCAGAAAGGGTTCCTGAATGGTTAGTGCTTGCAGTTCACTAACTCTTCGTAGAGAAGTAATGGCTACTAGGAAAGCAGTTTTCCATGTTAAGAATTGTAGCTCACATTTATGTAGAGGTTGAAATGGAGGCCCCATTAGTCTAGTGAGAACGATGTTTAAATTCCACACAGGTGAAGGTGGTGCTCTGGGAGGAATTATTCTCTTGAGTCCTTCCATAAAGGCCTTTATGGCAGGTACTCTGAAAAGCGGGAGATGTTGTCTATTTTGTAGATATGCTGCTATGGCAGCAAGATGCAGTCTGATAGACGTGTAGGCTAAGTTGCATTTTTGGAGGTGTAGTAAGTAGCCTATGATGTGTTGGCGGAAAAGCATATGCAAATCTGCCTGACCAGTTCATCCATATCGCATTGCCTTTGGACGATGGGTGAGGATGCCTGGCGGCGAAGTTTGGGCATTTGGCGTTTTCTTGGGTGGCAAAGAGGTCTATCTGTGGTTGCCCCCACATCTGAAAAAACGGTTATAGAACTTGTGGATGAAGTTCCCACTCATGGATTTGTTGTGTTTGAAGGCTCAACAGATCGGCTATTGTGCTTTGGACTCCTGGGACATGTTGGGCTAGGAGAAAAATGTTCTGAGGTATAGCCCACCTCCATATGCTCTGTGCGAGCTAAGAGAGCTGCAGAGAGTGTGTCCTGCCTTGTTTTGGGATATAATACATGGCTGTCATGTTGTCGGTGCGGACTAAGACAGCTTTGCCTGATATTTGTTTTTGAAATGCTTTTAAGGCTAGGAATATGGCTAGTACCTCCAGGTGGTTGATGTGGAGTAACTTCTGTTGTGGTGTCCACCTGCCCTGCATGGTGTGATGTAGTAGGTGAGCTCCCCAGCCGGAGAGCGATGCGTCTGCTGTCATGACTATTTGAGGAACTGGCTCGAGGAACTGGCTCGAGGAACGGTCGCCCTTTGGAAAGGTTCTTGGTGTTCCACCACTGCAGAGAGCGATGGGTACGACCGTCTACCAACACCAGATCTGTTAGCTGACCTTGAGCTTGGTTCCATTGGCGTGCTAAGCACTCTTGGAGAGGACGCATCTGGAGTCTTGCAGGAGGCACTATGAATATGCAAGAGGCCATCATCCCTACGAGTTGCATGAATACTCGAGCTGGAAGAGTGTTGCGGTTGGAATTTGGTGAAAAGAGCTTGCATGCTCGCTATCCTGGTGGGACTGGGATAGGCTAGCACCCTTGAGGTGTCTATTGTGGCACCGATGTATTCTTGTGTGTGGGACGGTTGCAGCTGGGACTTGGCGTGGTTTATTGTGAACCCCAGATCGTGAAGTTGTTGTAGAGTGGCGTGAGTGTGTTGTACTCACTGATTGTATGAGCTGGCTTTTGAGCCAGTCGTCTAGATATGGGAAGATAAGGATGTGTTGTCTTCTTAGGTGTGCTGCCACCACTGCTAGGCACTTGGTAAACACTCTTGGTGCACACTCTTGGTGCTGTGGTGACTCCAAATGGGAGTACTTTTAATTGATAGTGCTGACCGTCCACTACGAATCTAAGATATTTTCTGTGAGCGCTGTGAATGGGAATGTGGAAAAAGGCGTCCTTGAGGTCTAGAGTAGCAAGGAAGTTGCCCTGGGAAAGTAGAGGGAGGACCTGCTGAAGTGTGACCATGTGAAAGTGGTCTCAGTGTATGTAGAGGTTTAGGGGTCTGAGGTCTAAAATAGGCCTTAGAGATCCATCCTTCTTTGGTATGAGAAAATAGAGGGAGTAAACTCCCTTGTTTTGTTGGTGCAGGGGAACTGGTTCTATTGCACTTTTTGGTAGGGGGGAGATTACCTCCTGCTTTAATAGTAACAGATTTTCTTGTGACATTGGACGGTGTTTAAGTGGTATGGTTGGGGGGGTAGATGTTAGTTCCAGACAGTAGCCTGATTTAATTATTTGGTGGACCCACCTGTCTAAAGTGATGTTTGCCCAGGCAGGAAGAAATTGGTGAAGTCTTCCCCCCGACTGGAGTGGAATGGAATGGTCTGGGGGAAGTGGAGGGAAGTCATGGGGTGAGGGTGGAGGCAGAGCTGGAGTTGTTGTTTTTGCCTATGCCTTTGCTGTTGTTCCCCCTGTAACCACCCCTTTGGTAACCTCTAGTAAAGGTGTATTGGGTGGGAGCCTTGTAAGAGGTGGAGGGGCTATCTGAGGAGTAGCCTCTATGGGTGCTTCTGAAGGATGAGCGACGAAAGGACCGTCTGGGAGCTTGCGATTGCAAGGCTCCCATAGATTTGGCGGTGTCTGTATCCTTTTTCATTTTCTCAAGGGATACGTCTACATTGGGGCCAAATAGGTGTTGCTCATCAAAAAGCTGATTGAGTATAGAACTCTGTACTTCGGGTTTAAAACCCGATATGCGTAACCAGGCATGCCTGCGCAAAAGGACACTGGTGTTTATTGCCCTTGAGGCGGTATGTGCTACATCTAGGGCACACCGGATTGAGGGGTTAGTAGTGATTGTTTTACCCTCCTGGATGAGTTCATTGACCCTGTTTTATATTTGTCAGGGAGGTGCTGCATTATGGACTCAAGCTCATCATAATGTGCCCTGTCATACCTGGCTAGCAGCGCTTGGGTGTTAGCAATGCGCCAAATGTTTGCTGCCTGCGACGCTGTGCGTTTGCCAGAGGCGTCTAGGAGTTTTGATTCCTTATCTGGTGGTGGTGCGTCACCTGATGTTTGGGAATTTGCTCTCCTCCTTGCATTAGAGACTACTAAGGAGTCTAGTGGTGCGGGCCCTTTAATGTACACTGGGTCAGTAGGAGCAGCTTTATACTTCTTTTCTATTCTCGGGATGATGACTCGAGCTCTAACTGGGTCTTTAAAGATCTCTGGTGCGTGCTTAATGACCCCTTTAAGCATGGGCAGGGTTGAGGTGGACCTTTGTGTGGTATCGAAGGTGTCCATAAGAAAATCCTCCTCTACTGGGTCTGTATGCAGGGCAAACCCCTGGTATTGGGCAGCTCTGTGAAGGAGCTGGTTGAAGCCGATATTGTCTCTGGAGGGGAAGGCCTGGAGGGATAAATATCATCCTGTGGGATGTAAGGGACGTCTGGGACACTGTAATCATCCCAGGGGTCAGGGGAGCCAGCACGGGTAGGGTCCCCACGGGGTTGATCTTCCGCACCTCCCCCTGCATCATCTGAGGTGCTATCATCATCATCATCATCATCATCATCTAGTGGGGTAGGTGATGGTGTGGGAGAGCGGTGTGTTGGGGAAGGAGGAGGAAGGAGAAGGGATCCTTAAGGGAGAGGTAGCAAAGTCTCTCTTCTTCGGTGGCGGTGCGGGCGCAGGCATTTCAAGGGGTCTTTTCTTGATGCTAAGCATTAAAGGACCAGTCTTAGGATTCTTTATTAGAGTCTTTTGGGTAGGATCCGGACGAAACAGTTCATCTGTGGGAGACAGATCCTTCGGAGTCGAGGGCTTCGGTGCCGTAAGTTTTTTCGGCGTCGACTCGGTAGCGGTTCTAGGTTTGGAACTGTGTAGTTTTTAAGTGTCTTTATCAGATGGAACCGGTTGCTGTTTTCTCGGTTCCGAGGTCTTTGGCTTCGAAGAATTGGGGCCTTTTGGTGGGCGTTTTTTAGTCTGCTACAAGGGTGTTGTCGGTGCCGAGGAACCCGTGCTAGCCTTCGACGCAGAGTGCTTTGATGTCGAAGCAGCGGTCGGCGTGGACGAGGACGTCCTTCTTCGGTGCCTGAGTTTGTTTTTCGGTACTGAGGGTAGGCTGACTCGAGCCCGAGTTGCCTAATGTCTTAATAAGCATCTTTACCGGGCCCGAAGGCGGGCATGGGAAGCAGTGTCTCGGTGTGCACCAGGGCCCGAAGGTGGATGTGGTACCGAAGCCTTTTTTGACAGTGTCGAGGGGGGGTGTGGGTCGGGGTCGACGTCTGTACTCACGGCCCTTTGAGCTGGAGTGATGTCTTCAACGTCGGAATCATCTGTTTCGGAGGCGCTGATGATGGCTTCTTCGACCCGACCCTGCTCCGGAACATCGACGCCCTCTTGAAAGATGTCGTCGGGGATCGAAGAGGACGAGCGCGCCATTGTTCTTCGAGCTCGTCGCTCCCGGATCGTTTTCTTGGAGCAGAAAGAGGCGCAAGCTGGACAGTCTCTGGCCTCGTGCTCCGGTGAGAGGCAGAGGTTGCACACCTCATGTAGGTCGGTGTGGGGAAACTTCGAACTACATCGAGGACACTTTTTGAATGGCGTCCTTTCCATGAGCCGGAGATGAGGCCCAGGTAGACCGCGAAGTTGAAGGGTCGCGTGTGATTGGAAAACGCGATCGAAACAATACCGTCGAGAAGGGAAGGATTGCGTGTCGAAAGAGAAAACCGTTAACGGTTCCGAACTGGAACGCGAGAACACATCCGAGCCCGATGGCGGAAAAAAACAATCTGAGGATGGAGCCGATGCCCATGCGCACTATGATCCAAAGGAGGAGTCACATACCTCGTGACTTCCAAAGACTTTCCAAGACAAAAACAAGAGCAAACATCCGGGCCCAACACCAGATGGCGATCTATGCACTGTGTGTATATATATATATGTATGTATGTATGTATATATGTATGTGTATATATATATATATATATTCAGTGAAAAAACCATAGGTTTCACACACGTTATAGTTAGGAATTAGCATTTAAAAAACCTTAGAAATTCAGTGAAAAAACCATAGGTTTCACACATGTTATAGTTAGCTGGACATTTTACTCGTAAAAAACCAATGAAATTGCCCCGTTATAGTTAGTTCAGCTAACTATAACTCGCGCGCCCGCAATGCACTGCTGATGACGTCACATATTACATCACTCATGACATGGTCAGTGACATCACTCATGACATCACTGATGACATCTCAAATGACATCACTGATGACATCATCCAGTGAATGTGTATTTTTCTGAAAATTAAATATGTTTTATATATGTATATCTCAAGGACGATGGAAGAATAAATGGGTATATAAGTGTCTAAATGGATGATTTGTTTTTGAAAAATTGATTGTATAACTGACTGATTAAGTGTATCTTAGTGAATACATGGCTTAGTGAGTAATGTTTAAATATGTAAATATCTGTATCAGTCTCTCACTTTGTGTATAAGTGGCTGCATGGGTTGGTGAGTAGCTACATGGGTGTCTATATAGGTTATTAGTTGGTTTTTTGAGTATCAGTCTGAGTGTCTGCATGGTTCGGTGGGGGGTATTACGTAGTGCATAGGTGCATGTATGTGTTGAACAGAGCATGTGTGCAGGACTGCATGGGTGGATGAGTGTGTGTATGGGTGTGTTAGTGAGTGAATGACTGTCTCAATAGTGTCTTTATGAGTAACTACATATGTTTAAAACTAGTATATGTGACTATTGGTGTATATATGTGATTATATGTGAGAGATTGAAAGAGTTCCTGTATGAATAAGTATGTGTTTCTATAAGTGATTGTTTAAAAGACTAAGTATGTGTAAGTTTCCGTAGAAGTAAGTGTGGTGGTGTGTGTATAACTGTATATGCAAGTAAATGTATGTTTGATTCTTTATTAGCATGAGTGACTATGTGTGTGAGTTGCTCTATGGATGAGTGGCATTGTGTAACAGGATGTATAGGTGTATGAGTACATATGATGAGTGAGTACATGTATGAGTGACTGTATTGGACTGTTGGTGAATGAGTGGATGTGTATGTGGATCTTAGAATTACTGAAGAGGTTGTTGTAACTGTTATTGGTATGTCCATTGTTTTGTAAATTTTAGTCTCTATTTTTGAATGTGTGTGTCAAAGGTTATATTAGGGGAAGAGGAGGTCTGCCACTCTATCACAAGGATGATGTCATCAGTGATGTCATCAGTGATGTCATTTGAGATGTCATCAGTGATGTCATGAGTGATGTCACTGACCATGTCATGAGTGATGTAATATGTGACGTCATCAGCAGTGCATTGCGGGCGCGCGAGTTATAGTTAGCTGAACTAACTATAACGGGGCAATTTCATTGGTTTTTTACGAGTAAAATGTCCAGCTAACTATAACATGTGTGAAACCTATGGTTTTTTCACTGAATTTCTAAGGTTTTTTAAATGCTAATTCCTAACTATAACGTGTGTGAAACCTATGGTTTTTTCACTGAATTTCTAAGGTTTTTTAAATGCTAATTCCTAACTATAACGTGTGTGAAACCCATGGTTTTTTCAGTGAATTTGCAAGGTTTTTTAAATGCTAATTCCTAACTATAACGTGTGTGAAACCTATGGTTTTTTCAGTTTATTTTTTTCGTTTTTTTAAATGCTAAGTTACTTTACGCCATTCGTGGCGTGCGCGCCCACTTAACGCCACCAAAAGCACAGGGGGTGGGGTCAATGTGGATAGTGGTTTTTTATTTCGATTTTATATTTGTATTATAATTTAATGCAATTTTTTTTTATTTCATTTTTTGTAAGCCTTTTTTTAATAATTTATGTACTATATCCTGCATTATCGAAAGGTTTTTTTTAATGCATTTTTTTCCGTGCGCGTACGGTAAGCTGACGCTACGCGCTTGTAAAATACGCGTACGGTAAGCTGACGCTACGCGCTCTGGACGTAATTAGTGCAGCGCGCCTACGTGATACGTGCGTGCCGTACGCGTATACCCGGAAGCAACGTCGCGGTTACGCAGGGGCGTGTAATGCGCATGCGCGATACGTGATACGTGCGTGCCGTACGCGTACACCCGGAAGCAACGTCGCGGTTACGCAGGGGCGTGTAATGCGCATGCGCGAAAGTGACGTAAGCGCTGCGTAAGCGCACCGTAAGCGTCACGTGCGCGCACGGTAGGCCATGTGACTTACAAAGAACACTTTTTATTGGTTGAAATTACTTTCACTTCCAGAAACTTCCCACACCACACCCATTCCCCTCTTTACTGCTTGAAAGAACACTTTTCATTGGTTGATACTACTTTCAGTTCCAGATTCTTCCCACACCACACCCATTCCCCTCATTTCTGCTTGTGATTCTCTAGGAGCAGGAGCTGGATTGACATTGGGATACAATGGCAGAACAGCAGAGCTCTTCTGAGAGTGAGGCCAGCAGCACCACCATGATCCAGAGAAGGAGGAAACAAAAGACTTCTTTGTATGGGAGTATTTCACTTTTCCAGAGGGGGAGAAAAAGGTCAATGCTCCAAAGGTCACTTGCATACTTTGTGATCGTGTTTTATCAAGAGGAAATCCAAGTAGGAAATATTCCTTTGGAAATCACTCTATGATGAGACACCTTCAGGACAGACACCCAAGGACCTTTGCTCGACATACTGGAGAAAACTCTTCAGTAAGTCACCAGAGCCCAGCCTCAGATGCTCAGCCGAGTACATCATCGGCAGCTCAGCTGAGCCCTTCCTCTGTTGTTGGAGCATCACCTTCTTCTTTTCCTTTGGACATCAACCCTCGATTTGCGAGTGTTGAAATGAGGTGTACAAAATGTGGTGGTCTTATTGCTTTTGGGGAGGTCAGTCTTCCCCTTATTAACAATAAGATAGACCAGCATGTTTGTAGACGCTCATAATACTCCCATTCTTTCTTTCCTCCATCCCTGTATGAACCCAACGGCTCTTATAAGAGCCAACCTTACCTCACAATTTTTTTTATTTTTTTTTAAGCTTCCCTTTTCGCAAAAAAATTTTTTCCGTGCGCGCACGGTACGCGTAATTCCGCAGGTCGCCGTGCGCGTACGCTACGCGCATACGGCGATTTTTCGAAAAATAATTTTTTTTTATTTTTGCCCTTGAGGGTCCTTCTGGGACCCCCTGACCAAGGCTAGGGGGTCAGGAACTGTCGAGCCTGCCCCCTTTTCACATTATCCACCTTTTTTATTCACCCCCCTGACAGTTCGAGAGAGAAAATGGCGGCCGCCGCTTCCTGGTTTCGACCGATTCGAATGTTTACTAAGATCTAACAGCCAATCAGAATCGCGCTCGCGCACGCCACCGTACGCGTACCGTAAGCTTACCGTAAGCTTACCGTAAGCGCACGGTAAGCGCACCGTAAGCTTCCACAGATATATATATTGATTTAAAGGCTATTTTCTCAGGATCTACTGAACAGATTTACACCAAACCTACAAAAGGCACTTCCTTGACCTGAGGACTACCTCTCTGCCAAATTTCTAGTAATTCTGTTCAGCCGTTCGGGCTGTAGCTCGTTCTAAAGGTCCTATGGAAAAATGCATGGGAAAAACGCGTTTTGGGACCCCCCTTTTATCTCAGCCCCCGCTTGACGAACCCCCCCGAGACTTTCAGGGTAGGAGCGGAGCGTAGCGCCCCACCTATTTTGAGAAATTCGCGAGGATTCGTCGACCGGCGCCAAAGTTATTCAAAATAGAATGTTGAGGTTTTCCTATGGAAACGTGGTCCTAACTATAACTACCTACTGGCGATCGCCAGTAGGTAATATATATATATATATATATATATATATATATATATATGATTGAAGAGCCGGCACTCGAAATCATGGGTATTCTCCCGTTTATTGCATGATTACAATCCACACACGGACACCACAGGGACGCGTTTCAGCAGTCTTGCTGCCTTTCTCAACCTGTCATGCGCCATATTGGTGCCTCTTTTTTAAAGCTTTACATTCGTAAAGAGTAGAAATAGAAAATGCCTTTTTAACATTTAAAATGGTGCGCATTTATAAAATACAAACATGTTGCACAGTTGCATTTTACTCGAAGATAGAATCACAACAGAGTGAAACCAGCAAAATAAAAGTGCTCCAGGGTTTTTCACTTTCTGTGCTACTACAAGCAATGTTTATCACTGTTTTCACCTCTTCTCCATTGCCATAATCCTTCAAAGGGGGCACGCCTGTCTCAATATGGCGCATGACAGGTTGAGAAAGGCAGCAAGACTGCTGAAACGCGTCCCTGTGGTGTCCGTGTGTGGATTGTAATCATGCAATAAACGGGAGAATACCCCTGATTTCGAGTGCCGGCTCTTCAATCATAGGAGATTGGGGAATATTTTCTCACATTTTCGGCGCTGGCAGCAGCGCTATCTTTTGTGCACCACCAGCGATCAGGCAGCACGCCATTTTACCGCAATTTGAATTTGAATGTTGAGACAGGCGTGCCCCCTTTGAAGGATTATGGCAATGGAGAAGAGGAGAAAGCATATATGGAAGGAGAGGTTCAAACGCTGGAAGCAGGAGCTCCCTTGGCGGGGACTGGTAACCTTCTGTTAAAATGCATATCCTCTCCCTGGTATAACCACCCCTCAAAGGAGCTGGACACCGCAAGGCACTGGCCGAGGAAGCGGTGGTATCATGGGACCCTATTACTGCTTGTTTATATTGCTTACTCTAAACACACGGATTGGAGTTTTAACAGCAGAAAGTCGCCACTGTAAGTCCCCTGAAGTGCAGTTGATTTCCGAGTGAAAACAGTGATGTACACTTGAATGCGGAAGCACAGGGAAGGAACTGATTATAAAGACGGGGCGACTGTGCTGGAAAATATTCTGTCCATTGACAGGTAATGCGTGACTGTTTGTTTTTTTATCAAAAAAAGAGACATGATTAAAATGCCATTTTTGTTTTAACTCTGTAGGGATTCAGTCCGGGTTTTATAAGCAACAGTTAAAGGTGTGCTGGGAACAAACATAAAAAATGACTTGATAAACATTGCTCGTAGTAGCACAGAAAGTGAAAAACCCTGGAGCACTTTTATTTTGCTGGTTTCACTCTGTTGTGATTCTATCTTCGAGTAAAATGCAACTGTGCAACAAGTTTGTATTTTATAAATGCGCACCCTTTTAAATGTTAAAAAGGCATTTTCTATTTCTACTCTTTACGAATGTAAAGCTTTAAAAAAGAGGCACCAATATGGCGCATGACAGGTTGAGAAAGGCAGCAAGACTGCTGAAACGCGTCCCTGTGGTGTCCGTGTGTGGATTGTAATCATGCAATAAACGGGAGAATACCCATGATTTCGAGTGCCGGCTCTTCAATCATAGGAGATTGGGGAATATTTTCTCACATTTTCAGCGCTGGCGGCAGCGCTATCTTTTGTGCACCACCAGCGATCAGGCAGCACGCCATTTTACCGCAATTTGAATATATATATATATATATATATATATATATATATATATATATATACACACACACACACGCTCCACTCGCACCATGTCCTAGTCACTCGCGGTCGGGTGCTATTAATGCGGCGGTGCCTGCCGCAATTTATTTACGCTCCAATATTTCTCTCTTGCAAAGAAATAAAAAGCACTCACGGGTAACGTGTTGACGGGTCTTTATTGCCAGAACAACGCGTTTCGGCGGTCTGCCTTCTTCGGTGTTACCGGCACACCGTGAACGGCCGTCATTTAAACACCTCTATGCGTAATGAAAATAGACAAAGGACATGTCCAGTTTTACACAAGCGATTGCGCCATCTTGTAATGTGTTGATTTTGTTGCATATAAGTTGCCAAACAGTCTAAAACCTAAAATAATGCTATGCATATTATTTTAAGTCAAAGATTCACCAATTCTCTGAACATAGTTACACGGCAACCATATTGTATATAGTAGTTGTCGGTATTCAATATAATTTATACTGTATGCTCGATACTTTTTTTTTTGCTGTCATTATGGCATTGTATCTATTTGCAACCATTTCATCACGCCGTGTATCGGCAGCTGTCCTTAATACATTGCTTAATTCTCAAACAAAGGGGGAATTTAAAAAAGAAGAAACTTATTGTGGCACAGCAGTCATTAAATACATAGAACACAATTATTATCATATGAATTCATCATCGACAACATATCATTCAAGATTCTAAGTACCCAAGTGCACTGATAGCTCCTCATTACTATTCAAACCTTTGGGAAACTTAGTTTGCAGGTCAATTATGTAACGTGATTCCAGCCTTCGTAATTTCTTAAGGTGGTCACCTCCTCTGATATTATCTGGAACATGGTCAAGGCCAAAAAATTCTAAGACATTTTTACTATTTGAATGTTTTTCATCATAGTGCCTTGCTACAGGATTTGATGCATCGCTTTTTGCAATTGCCCTCCTATGTTCGAGTACCCTTATTTTCAGAGGATGGATGGTGCTGCCTATATAAAAAAGGCCACACGGACATACAAGGCAATAGACCGCATAGGAAGTGCTACAGGTTAAGAATTTTTTGATTGATCTTTTCAGATTGATGTTAGGTATTGTATATGTTAAAACTCTCTTGCTGTTTGAACAAGCCTTGCACTTACTACAAGGAAAAAAGCCCTGCGTGTCTTTCAAAGTTCCCTGCACTTGAGGTTCCTTCATTAGATGGCTATTTACTAGCCTATCTTTTAAGGATCTAGCCTTTTTAAAAGTTACCAATGGGTAAGTTGGAATATCCTCACCTATGATGTTTTTAAAATATGCCAATTTTTCTTAAGCATGTGTTTCAGAAAATTGGCTTCTGCAGAATATGTAGTGATCATCCTAAATTTGCCTTCATTGGGGTCATCCGACTCTCGCCTTACTTTCTTCTTGTTTTCCAACAAATGCCGTCTAGGGATCCCCCTGACCTTTTGCAGTGTCTTCTCCAATAGAGTCCGACCATACCCCCTCACTTGAAATCTGGATATGCAATCTTTTGCAGCTGCTTCGAAATCACATGTCCTAGAGCTGTTTCTCTTCAATCTCAAAAGCTCTCCATACGGAATGCTTTGTATCAATTTGGGAGGATGATTACTGGTCGCAAAAAGGATGGAATTGCCTGCTGTACTTTTACGGTAGAGGGCTGTTTCTAGCTTGCCTGCCGACACAAACACTTTCAGGTCCAGATAGTCCACTGCTACTGGACTTACTGTACCGGAAAAGTGCAGATTCAAGTTGTTGTTATTGAGAATCTGAATATAACCTCTAGCTGACTCAGACGATCCCTCCCATACAATGAAAAGGTCATCAATATATCGGTACCATGCTGTTACTGTTACTGTAACAGCATGGTACCGATATATTGATGACCTTTTCATTGTATGGGAGGGATCGTTGAATACCGACAACTACTATATACAATATGGTTGCCGTGTAACTATGTTCAGAGAATTGGAGAATCCTTGACTTAAAATGATATGCATAGCATTATTTTAGGTTTTAGACTGTTTGGCAACTTATATGCAACAAAATCAACACATTACAAAATGGTGCAATCGCTTGTGTAAAACTGGACATGTCCTTTGTCTATTTTCATTACGCATAGAGGTGTTTAAATGACGGCCGTTCACGGTGTGCCGGTAACACCAAAGAAGGCAGACTGCCGAAACGCGTTTGTTCTGGCAATAAAGACCCGTCAACACGTTACCCATGAGTGCTTTTCATTCTTTGCAAGAGAGAAATATTGGAGTGTAAATATATATATATATATATATATATATATACACATATATACATACATATATATATATATATATTCATATTCACCATGGCGCACCAGTCACTCACAGGGAACATGGAGAAAGATGACAAATGGGTCTGTCCGAACCTATGTCCTGCAGCTAGGACTCTCAGCACTGGCACGGGAGAAGGAGGAGGGGCACAACAGCAACCCCTAAACGAGGTGAGGAAACTTCATGTGAGATAGCAGACCACGTTCTGCTCAGGGCAGAGAAAAGGGTTTTTGAATGCTGGGCAGCAGAGAGTTTAATCTACTTCTTCCTGATGATTCCAGGCAGGATCTTCAAACAACCCCTGCACATAGAAATACCATTGTCCAATAACAGACCAAGTAGGAAACAGGAGAACCATCTGTGCCTGATATTTGTTCATCATATTGAGCAATATTTGAAGGCGTCCAGGCAGTCAGACAGAGAAAAAGAATCACTCTTCCTTTCCTGTAAAAGCCTTGCAGCACGGTCTTAACACATACAAAAAGGTGCAAAAAACCTTTAGGTCCTTATACCACAAGTGAGTAAAGAAAAGACCTAGAGAAAGGAAGGAGAACAGTGTCCAAAGGAACTGCTAGAGTGGGAACAGAACTCTGGGAACATTTTAACATTTCTTGAGAGGCTGATCCCTCCAAACAAAGTCCCATTCGCCTTGAAAATAAAAGTTAAAGAAGTGTAATGATGTCTGCTGTATTATTTAGCATTTGGCTTGGATTTTCTAATTTCAGAAAAGAACAAGTTACTTACCATCGTTAACGCTCTTGCTGATGGATACACACCTTACAACACAAATCAAGGAAGTACCTGCCCAAGGTGGAGGGTAAGTGTAGGGGCCTCAGCCACAAATTCTTACAGAACCAAGCAGGTGAAACGTCCTTCCTGCCACACTTGCTGTCAAGGCAGTAGTGCTTCAAGAACGTATGCACCAACGCCCAAGGTACAGCCTAGCAGATATCAAGGACAGGCATTACCCCCCTCCCCCCTAGCGGTGGTACCAACGTGTGCCCGTGTTGAAGGGGCATTCAGACCTCCTGGGGGCTGCTTCTGTGGGCAGTGTGCAGCAGATTTCAATGCAGAAGATCCACCTCTGCAAGGTCTTCTTATGCACTGCCTTCCCTTTTCTTTACTTTGGTGAACCCCACAAAAAGTTGCTAACCCTCCCAATGCTTCTGGGTAAAAGCTTAAAGCCCTTGTGGGGGTCTAACAAATGGAGCCATTCTTCCTCTTTTGTAGGTGTGAGGGGAGCAAAGAACCCTAGTAGTATTGCACAATCTGGAAAGGAGGGATGACTTTTGGTAAGGAAGCCACCAGATCATCATCCGGCGCCATTGGGATCCAGTATGGATCCTGGGGTGGAAATCTGTACCAGAATAAATGAGGATCCATTAGTGGAACCTGAAAGGAGAGATGGTGCTGGGGAGGTACCCATCAGCGGTAACGCAACTGGTGGCCCCTGCAGTTCTGTGGGATCCAAAGGAGAGTCCAAGGGCGCCAGAAGCACACTGAGAATTAGCAGCATGACCTCTTTGAAAGCCTCAAAGTGCTTCGGGGACGACGACTGGGCAGGAAACTCTGGGTTTTTCAGGACAACTGAGGAATTGACTCCATGGCCAGAGAGCTCGATCCACTCGTATGCCCTTTCTATGGAATCAGAGAGGTAGAATTTTTTTTCCTTGCATTTGGGCATTGGACTTTGAGTTACCTGGGGTCTTTCAGCTGGAACTGGAACTACTGCTGTAACGGCACAATAACCAAGACCACTCCCAGAACTTGGAACAGGATCTTTAGCACGGTTGTGACTTTTCCTTGTATTCAGTGAAATATGACTTTACCTCCTAGTCTCGGCTCATCTTTGGGTGCATTATAGTGCATTTATCATAAGGGTTCAAATCATATCATAAGCCCAAGCACCAAATGCACATCTTGTGTGGGTCCATCATCTACATCTGCTTTCTACAGTCACAGCACCTCTTCAGTTCTGTTTTCAGTGAGCCCATGATTCCTTAGCACAATGTGGATAAGTTTTGGAGTGGTCAGAAAAAACGTTGAAGTTAAGAGCAAAGCCCTGGATCCAAGTCAGATGGCATGGAAAGAAAGGAACTGGTGCACCGGGGTGGAGCGTCTGTGTAGCTTTAACCAATGCCATCTAGGGGATAAGGGCACTCCTACAAAAAATACTTTGTCAAGATCCAACTGGCACTTAGGGAATGTTCTAAGGAGAAGGAATCTGCAGTTAGAGGTATCAGGCAGAAAATGTGTTTTAAAAGGATAAGGAGTTAAAGCGTTCTCAAATATTCTGAAAATAAACAAAAATATCAGAGTTGTTTCTGGGGTTAGGTGTGGCAGCCTAGAATTATTCTAAAAGCTAAGCATCTGTTGAGGATCCCTTGCAAGAGGAATACAATATCTGTGGATTTTAGTAGCGTTGAAAGTGCAAGCGGTCAATTTTAGATTTATATAACTGTTTCCTCAGCAGCATCAGTCCACAAAATGTATTTTTATGAAAACAAAAGCTTCAATAAATAACCTACAAATCTTTCCCTGCAGTGCTGCCTTTTACGCCATTTTTTTTTGCAAACCAGGATTAGGTGACAACTGTTAGACAGTGACTGCGCCAATATGTTTTTTGCCTATCTGGAGCTGTGTATACAGAATGATAACGCTGCCCTGGTGGAGCTTACCTATGCAGAAAGAACCAAAAGTTATTAGAATGAAGTGTTCAGGGTTACACATAAGCTGTACCTGGCGGCACTAGAGGTTGTAACTGTCCCGGTCCCAAATAGGTTCATGTCTGGAATCCTGCTTGTGGGTCTGGGGACAGTACCAAAATCTGCTCCCTGGCTGCCTCCTGCAAATAGAAGCAAGAGGGTACTGGAGGAAAACAATCGTAATAATATAGCACCATCTACAGACATCATTTATAATAGCGATGAATCATAAAGCCCCCCTTTCTAGGAGCAAGCACAAGTGTTAACTAACTTGGTTTTCTTCTACTTAAAAGTAGGGGATCGAGAAAAGATGGGGTGGTAGTGGAGAGAGATAGGGAAGAAAAAGGAAATAAATGAATATAAGTCTCAAAGAGAGTACTTAGAGGGGGAAGGGTATGAATTAAGGTACGGTTTAAAGAAATTATAGGTGAACGTCTTAGTAATACTCTGTTTGCCTTTGGGAAGGCACATTAGATTTGTTAAACAAACCATCTGGCTTTTTCAACTTTTGTCTTTTTGGCTGTTCCATGAGCCACAAGCAACACAGGTACTCAGAACTCTTTTTCCTTTCCAAATGCTAACTTGGCCTTAAAAAGGAAGACATCAAATTATTTGTCTACAAGTACTTTCACTCTTTTTAAGTTGAGTGAATACATCCACGACAAATTAATTGAAGTCGGTTGAGGTGCTAGTGGAACTGTTAGATTTCAATTTTTTCAACTCTCGAGTCAAAATTAATATCAGAGCAGCTAATGGAATCTACAGGAATCGCTACCTGGCTCAACAGCATAAACATTGGAGGGTTTGAATCCAAACTTTAAGGCACTTTGATTCTCCTTGGATGCTAATCTCACCCTCAAAAAACGCCAAGAATATCAAGCCAGCCTGGTACCAGCTCTCTCTTTGAAAGAAAATGAAACTTGTCCCTTCCGAAAGCAATGTTAGAGCTACCATTCAAGCTTGTGCACTCTTGCATCTGGATGGTAGCAAGGCGCTACTCCACAGGCTCACAGCTTCGACACTAGTTCCACTTAATGACATCCTACGTGACACAACATGCACCATATCAAAGGCTTAAAGAAATATTACCATGTCAGCTGCACCATGATCTAACATCACTTGCTTCCCTTGTCTTCAGACAAGGTCTTCAAAACTGGCTGCATCATTTAGTAAGCCATCTTCACTGGTGTCCACACCCACATTTGACTGAAAAGCTCACCATTTATGGTTGCTCTTGGCAAACAGTCAGGACACGATCAGACTGGAGACGAAAAAGTGCAAAACAGAAAAAACAAGGCAAGAGTCCATCTCTATCTGTGCATCCAGATGTGAAACGGCACCTCCAACTCGAACAGGACTGCCTGACCCTCCTCCAATGTAAGAATTGGCGGAAGACACACTTCTTTAAAGAACACCACATCACAATGCACAAACAGGCCACTTCCCCTCTCACAACTCAGTCACATCGCCAATCACATGCTGCTGACTGTATCTTAATCTTTGACCCTGCTAAGTTTGCATTGTGTGGCTAACATATAGATAACTAGATGCATACACAGATGGACTACTCAGAATTCCAGCAGGGAAGAGATAGCATAACATCTATTTCTGAGACAATTTCCTTTGCATCTGGGGGTGAGCTATATGCCCTTGCCATACACTTAGGGAGGTACCTGCCACAAATGCTTAAGTTGGAATATCCCTGCAAAAAGATTTTTGATTGGCACCATGAAATAAAGTGCTGGATCGTGGTCAGAGTAAGAGCCGGCTTGTTTCCCCAACTGTCAGCGTATTGCCACCACCCGTCTTCTAACCACAGCTGGAGCGACTCCTATGGGAAGACAAGCATACAGCACCACAAACACAGTGGGATATGCATCCCAGCAGATGAGATTTGGGGCACAGTCAAGTGCATTATCGTCTGAGGAATTAAAGACTGTTAGTTCTGATGGCAGAAGTCAATGTCACATTCTAAGGATACAATCTTACCTCAAGTCAAAGCCACACCATGTAGTTGATCGATTGAACTGGGGTTGATGTTGACTCAGTTTGATTGCATGCAAACCCCAGAGGTGCTGATAAGTGAGTGAGGTATTGCATAGCGCTGAAGAGTTTCTAGACGAGCTGAGACTTTGATAAGCCAGTCGCAGAGATGAGGGTAGACTAATATATTTCCCTTCTCAGGTGTGCAGTCACAACTACCATGCATCTGAGATAGGTTTTGGGGATGATTTGAGAGCAAACAACAGGACCTTTTATTGGTAGTGGTTCTTACCCCACCAGAAACCAAAGACAATTACCATGCATCCCCGATAAAGAGATGTGAAAACAAGCACCCTGAATGTCTTTAGCACACATCCAGCACTCGCTGAACCCAAGGGTATGTAACTGAACTGAGAGTATTCAGAATTCCCGATTCATTTATATTTAGGCCGAAAATAGCCTGAATTCTTTCTTGGGGCCTTTCTTTCAAAAGTAGTCAAATGAAACTATTTCCTTTCAGTCTGGGGGACTTGGGACCTTGTTTGTGGCTTGCTTCAGATAAAGAATGTTTACCTGCTGCAGCCTCTTCAGTTATGACGGTGTCCGCTTCTTTAGAAGTGTCTTGAACAAGGGAGAAAAGTCCTTTTGTGCAATAGTGAGCACTCCTCCATCTTTTGTGATCTCTTGCCACTTATTTTAGATGTTTGTCGACGCTCCACCCTAGCCCAGCAGCGGGAAGGAAAGTGTCAGTGCTTGCGTCTAGCCGGGGTTACCTTAGAGGTCCAAAGAATTGGGGACTTCTATCCCTTGCTGGCCTCTGTTGCTAGTACAAATGTCGTTGCTGAGGTCACAAAGAGGCTTCAGCATTCTGTTGACAGTAGAATCATCAGGGGCCTTGAACTGATGCTTTCGGTATGCCTCCCATCTTTTCCCGTCACACTTCCTTCAGTGCCTCCATTTCAGATTTAATCCAATGCATCGCTGTTGGCAGGTGCCAAAGAAAGGGAGACTTAGAATTCATTGCTGGTCATGCAATATAAAGCAAGTAAGGTTAAGCCAGAATGAACACCATATCTCCAGTCAACAACAATTACTGCAAGCTACCAATTCAGAGGAGTCTACTGCAGCACCAATGATCTTTGCTTGAAACCTTCAACTCCTCAACTAGACTTCCCTTCTCTCGGAGAATGAGGCCGTCTATGAACCACTTTAGGGAGCCCCACACGGATCTATAATATCTGCTTACAAAGCTGTGCACTGGAAGCTTTCATAGGTGCTCTGGATATGCTACATACCGTCCTGCTCACTGAATCCAAAGACTTGCGCTTCATGGCCCTGAGGGGGAAGGACCTTTAGATGAAGACGTAGCAGCACGCTCTTTCTTGAAGCCGAGACGATGGCTGAATCAGGCTGCAGATATCTAATCAGAAAAGCAGGCCATTCTTTCTTTTGGAGATGAGAGGGAGCGTCTTCGCAGAAGCTAGGGAGACCTTCTTAGTTGGCTTCAGCAGACCTGCTGCCAGAGGAAACCTAGGTCTCAAGTAGTCTCTCATATCACACAAGTAGTAGCCAGTGGAGTTGGCATTGATACCAGATTTTCACGCAACTCTGACCAATATCTCAGGACTCCGTGTACGACATGCAGAGGTGAAATTCTTGCAGGTAACAATACTGTGAGAGTTGGAGAATATATTCTGATTTACGATGGCAACAATTTGGATGCAGTTATCCTAGGTGTGTAAGCTTTAGCTAGAGTACAAGTAATTTGAGGAGAACAGGCAGTACAAGGAGGACCCATCATTAGATTAATCTCTGTGCAGAGTGAGTGATCTCCTTAGAAGAGAAAAGTCTCAACAGTGAAGGCCAACCGCCGACTAACATGGCCTCTCACTAGAATTGCTCTGATTACTTGAAGCATAATCCCTCCACATCCACAGTACTAGCCGACCCCCAACCACTCACCTGCCATCAAAAAAAGAAGACACAACCTGCTAACGTTCCAGGACCACTGAAATAGCCCACCGGGCTTTTCCATGATGCAGAGTTGAGCGGCCTAGACCCACGCCAACATTCCCGGAGCAGAATGGTGGGACGGATGGTCCAGGACTGAGTGAAGAAAGATGATCAGAGGCTGTGGCTGGCCAGAGTCTCGGAAGGTAAGGAGAGCTGACCCAGCTGGAGTGGGAGGATGTTAACAGACATTGGGGCAGGGAAACAAGTACCTATCGGAGGCAGCCTCAATGGGAAGGCTATGCATAAGCCGGGTGAGGTGGCCTAATGGAACAACTAAGATCGGTAGCACTGACCCAAGCGGCACAGTAAAACACACAGATCAACCTGCAGACACTGGACATGAGTTGGGAAAACCGTGGGTTTAGCTCCCACAACACACCGTGACATTCTTCAAGTAGGGGACCCCCCACCACTCTTCTTTCCCTTAATCGAGGGTCACTGACTGGGTGGGGGGGGTGAGGAGCAACTGTGGGGAAACTGAAAGGACACAGGGAGCACCGTCAAGATTTAGAAGTTCCCTAGAAAGTCAGCAGGGAGTACCACACAGCAATGGGGGACGTAGACCCTCACACCCTCCGCTGACAAGCCTGTGCGCAGAGATCCATACCAAAAGACATAATTGAGAGGTTTGAAACAAACCTAGCAGGTGGCACGGGCATGAAAGGGGCTCAACAGAATAAACTGGACAGGTACACAGTTACCATGCATAACGCAGAGAGCCCAGCATGGTACAGAAAGAGCACTGGGACTGATTCTCTACTTTAGGGTAGTGAAAGGAATATGCTACTTACCAGTATGCATCTGTTCTTGGCATGTAGAGCTGCAGAGTTGTACACTTAGCATAGATCGCCATCTGGTGTTGGGCCCGGATGTTTGCAGTTTGTTTTTCTTCTTGGACAGTCTTTGGAAGTCACGAGTTTGGTGACTCCTCCTTCGGTCCGTACTGCGCATGGGCTTCGGCTCCATCCTCAGATTGTTTTTCGCCAACAGGGAAATGATGGAGCTTGGTAATCACAGTGAGAAACCCATGTGTGTAGTATCTAAATAAGATGTACTGGAACGGATACAGGTAGCCGGGGAGGCGGGTGGGCGTGTACAACTCTGCAGCTCTACATGCCAAGAACAGATGCATACTGGTAAGTAGCATATTCCGTTCGAGGCATATGAGCTGCAGATTGTACACTTAGCATAGATTATATAGCAGTACCCAACCTTAGCAGCGACCACCGGTATCCGTTGCAGTGGTTTGAAATAGTGTCTTTAGTACAGCCTGGCCCACTCTAGCTTGCTGCTTGGAATGCACATCTACACAGTAATGTTTTGTGAAGGTGTGCGGTGTAGACCATGTGGCTGCTTTGCAGATGTCATCTAAGGGTATATTCCCTAGAAAGGCCATAGAAGCCCCTAACTTTCTTGTAGAATGGGCTTTAGGCGGAACAGATAATGTTCTTTTTGCCTTTTGATAGCAAATCTGTATGCATTTTACAATCCACCTAGTTATCCCTGATTTAGAAATGGGGTTGCCTTTATGTGGTGGAGAGAAGGAGACGAACAATTGTTTAGTCTTCCTGAAGGGTTGCGTTCTTTGTATGTAGTATAGCAAGGCCCTTTTTACATCGAGTGTGTGTAAGGCCCTTTCTGCAACAGATTGAGGTTGCGAGAAGAAGACAGGTAATTCCACCGATTGATTGAGATGGAAGGGGGAAATGACCTTGGGCAGGAACTTCGGATTTGTGCGAAGTATGACCTTGCTGTGATGTATTTGTATGAAGGGTTCCTGTATAGTGAACGCTTGTATTTTACCAACCCTTCTAAGGGAAGTGATAGCTACGAGAAAAGCTGTTTTCCAGGTGAGAAACTGTAGCTCGCATTTATGCATTGGTTCGAAGGGCGGACCCATTAGTCGTGTAAGAACTAAATTTAGATTCCATACAGGGGAAGGTGGTGCCCTGGGAGGAATTACTCGTTTAAGGCCTTCCATGAAGGCTTTAATAGCAGGCACTCTGAAGAGTGATAAATGCTGTCTGTTTTGTAGATAAGCAGCGATCGCTGCTAGGTGTAGGCGTATGGATGAATATGCCAGGTTACACCTGTGAAGATGGAGCAGATAGCATATGATGTGCTGTATGGATGCATCTAAAGGGTTGATTGTATTGTTACGGCAGTAAATAACAAATCTTTTCCACTTTGCGGCATAACATGCTCTAGTGGTAGGGCGTCTGGCTTCCATGATGATGTTCATGCAATCAGGGGGAAGGTTAAGGTATCCGAATTCTAAGATTTCAGGAGCCAGATCGCCAGGTTGAGCTGAGCTGGGTCCGGGTGCCTGATTTCTCCATGGTTCTGGGTTAGGAGGCATGGGGATAGGTGCAGTTTTTGATGTGGTACCACTGATAGTTGTAGTAGCGTGGTGTACCACGGCTGCCTGGCCCACGTCGGAGCTACCAGAATGAGTGTGAGGGAGTGCTGTTGTAGCTTCCTGACCACTAATGGAATTAGTGGGAGAGGTGGAAAGGCGTATGCAAATCTGCCTGACCAGTTCATCCATATCGCATTGCCCTTGGACAATGGGTGTGGGTATCTGGCGGCGAAGCTTGGGCATTTTTTGTTTTCGTGGGTGGCGAAGAGGTCTATCTGAGGATGCCCCCACTGTTGGAAGAATGGCTGAAGAACTTGTGGATGCAGTTCCCATTCGTGTAGTTGTTGCGTTTGTCTGCTGAGCAGATCTGCCATGGTGTTTTGTACGCCTGGAACGTGTTGTGCCAGGAGAAAGATGTTTTGGGGAATTGCCCATCACCATATGCTCTGGGCTAAGCGGGAGAGCTGGGGAGAGTCCCCCCCCCCCTGTTTTTGGATATAATACATTGCAGTCATGTTGTCTGTGCGAATGAGGACTGCTTTGCCCGAAATCTGTTTTTGGAAAGATTTTAGGGCTAGAAAGATCGCCAAGAGCTCCAGATGGTTGATGTGGAGCGATTTTTGCTGTGGCGTCCATAGACCTTGCATTGTGAGGTGTAGGAGGTGCGCTCCCCAGCCGGAGAGCGATGCGTCCGCTGTTAGAATCACCTGAGGAACCGGGTCCAGGAACGGCCGCCCTTTGGAAAGGTTTGTGGTGTTCCACCACTGCAGAGAGTGATGTGTGCGGCCGTCCACCAACACCAGATCCGTCAGCTGACCCTGGGCCTGGTTCCACTGTTGTGCTAGGCACTCTTGAAGTGGACGCATGTGGAGTCTTGCATGGGGCACTATAAAGATGCAAGACGCCATCATTCCTATGAGCTTCATGAACACTCTTGCTGGAAGAGAGTGTTGGGGAAGGAATGTTTTGCGTAAGGCTTGAATGCTTGTGATTCTGGCTGAGTTTGGATAGGCAATACCTTTGGAGGTGTCTATAGTGGCCCCGAGATATTGCTTTGTGTGAGATGGTATGAGGTGGGACTTTTGGTAGTTCACCGTGAAGCCTAGCTGGTGGAGCAGTTGGATGGTGCTGTTTGTATGCTGCACGCATTGGTGGTAAGACGCGGCTTTTATCAGCCAGTCGTCTAAGTAAGGGAAGACGTGAATGTGTTGACGTCTGAGGTGTGCTGCTACTACCGCTAGGCATTTGGTAAACACCCGTGGTGCGGTGGTGACCCCGAAGGGGAGAACCGTGAATTGGTAATGTTGCCCGTCCACCACGAACCTGAGGTATTTCCTGTGAGAGGGGTGTATTGGAATGTGAAAGTATGCGTCTTTCAGATCCAAGGTTGTGAGAAAGTCTCCCTGACAGAGGAGCGGGAGGACTTGTTGTAGGGTGACCATATGGAAATGGTCTGAATGTATGTAGGCATTTAGAGGCCGGAGGTCCAGAATGGGCCTGAGGGTCCCGTCTTTCTTTGGTATTAAGAAATATTGGGAGTAAACCCCTAGATTTTGCTGATTGATGGGGACCTGCTCTATAGCGTGTTTTTGGAGGAGGGAGAGTACCTCCTGTTTGAGCAGTGTGGAATGTTCTTGAGACATTGGGCGGTGCCTTGGTGGGATATTGGGTGGGGTAGATGTTAGCTCGAGACAGTACCCTGACCGAATGATTTGGGTCACCCATTTGTCCGATGTTATGGACTCCCATGCGTGGATAAAGTTTTGTAGTCTGCCCCCGACCGGAGTGGAATGGTCTGGGGGGAGCGGAGGGAAGTCATTGTGTGGGCGAGGTGGCAGAACGGGTGTTGTTAGTTTTGCCCCTGCCCTTATTGTTGTTGCCTCTGTAACCACCCCTTTGGTTGCCCTTTGAAAAGGTATTTTGAGGAGGGGATTTGTAGGAGGTAGAGGTGCTATCGGTGGAGAAGCCTCTGCCTGTGCCACGAAAGGAGGAGCGTCGAAAGGAACGTTTAGAGGCTTGTGTTTGGAGTGCCCCCATAGACTTTGCTGTGTCTGTGTCCTTTTTCATCTTTTCCAACGCTTCGTCTACCTTGGGCCCAAAGAGAGTTTGTTGGTCAAAGGGGTGATTGAGTATGGACGCCTGGACTTCAGGCTTAAACCCTGAGATCCTGAGCCAGGCATGGCGACGAAGTAGGACACTGGTATTTATGGCTCTAGAAGCAGTGTCTGCTGCATCGAGGGCACAATTAATGGAGGTGTTTGTAATGAGTTTACCCTCCTGTATTAGCTCATGAGCCCTACGCTTGTGTTTCTCGGGAAGGTGCTGCATAAGAGCCTCAAGTTCGTCGTAGTGTGCTCTGTCATAGCGCGCAAGTAGCGCTTGTGTGTTTGCAATGCGCCACATGTTTGCAGCTTGAGAGGCGGTGCGCTTGCCAGACGCGTCTAGGAGTTTGGATTCCTTGTCTGGCGGTGGGGCTTCTCCTGAGGACTGGGAGTTAGCCCGCTTTCTAGCTGTAGAGACAACTAGGGAATCTAAGGGAGCAGGGCCCTTAATGTATGCAGGGTCTGTGGGTGCCGCCTTATACTTTTTCTCTATTCTAGGGTTTAGTACCCTGGCCCTGACAGGGTCTTTGAACACCTCTGCGGCATGCTTGGTGACACCCTTAAGCATGGGTAAAATAGAAGTGGATTTGTCCTGTATGTCAAATGTATCCAGTAAGAAGTCGTCTTCCACTGGTTCAGTGTGCATGTCCACCCCATGGTAGTGTGCTGCTCTCTGCACTAAATGATGGAACCCTAAGGAGTCCTCTGGAGGAGACGGCCTGGATGGGTATAGGTCGTCCTGAGGTATATCGGGTACATCAGGGTTATTGTAATCCTCCCATGGGTCTGGGGTCCCCGGTGGAGTGGGATCCATTGGGGCGTCCGCCGGGTAATTGTCCGGGTCCCCGTCATCCGGATCTGGGGACGGGGTCGGAGAGTAGTGAGGTAAAGGTGGCGGAGACCTGGGAGGGGGAGGGGGTGGAGGAGGTAGGGGAGGCGGTAGTGGGGAGGGCACTCTGAGGGGAGAAGTAGCAGAGTCCTTCCGCTTGGGTGGTGGAGGAGGAGCCGGAGTATCAAGGCGTCTTTTCTTGATAATTAAAGTCAATAGCCCAGTCTTTGGATCTTTGGACAGAGTCTTTTGTAAAGGGTCTGGTGTAAACAGAGCCAATGGTGCCGAATCGTCTGTCGGCACCGGTGATTTCAGAACCGAGGGCTTCGATGGTTTGTGTGCGCCATGCTTTTTTGGGGCCTCCGGTTTTTTCGGCGTCGAAGGAGTTTTCGGCGTCGGAGCGTCGGTGCCGACAGATTTGTGTTTGTGTTTGGTCGGCACCGAGAGTCCAGGCTTCGGCACCGGTGGCTTCGGAGTCGAGCTGGATATTGCTTTCTTCGGTGCCGGATGCTGTTTTTCGGCACCGGGCGTCGGCTGGCTCGATCCCGAGCTGCCGTGAGACTTTGGAGGCTTCGACACCGGGCCCGAAGGTGGGGTGATAGAAGCTTTGGTCTTGGTTTTGCCCAGGCCGGCAGGCGAGGGAGTAACCTGAGTCTCTTTGGTTTTGGGCGCGGGGGTGGGAGGGGGCACAGTACTCACGACCCGCTGCGCCGGTGTGATGTCCTCCACGTCGGAGTCGTCGGCCTCGGAAGCGCTGACGACGTCTTCTTCCTGCTCGGTGTGTGTTTGCCCCGAAGCTTCGGCGCCGTCTCCGAAGATGTCCGGCGGAGCTGCAGACGATGAGTGCGCCATGGTGCGTCGAGCTTTTCGATCCCGGATGGTTTTCTTCGATCGAAAAGACTTACAGGCGGGGCAGTCTCTGGCCTCGTGTTCTGGAGAGAGGCAAAGATTACACACCTGATGGAGGTCGGTGTGGGGAAATTTAGACCCACATTTTGGGCACTTTTTGAACGGAGTCCTTTCCATCGGCCGGGACCGGAGTCGAGGAGGGCCCGAGGGCCGGTGCCGATGTACGGGATGGAGAAAGTGCCGATTCGAGAAATGAAGATGAAGATGAAGAAACTCGAAGAAACGAGGATTTTCCGTCGAGGCTGGAACCGTAGAAGTTCGAAGCCGGAGCACGAAGTATCACATCCGAGCCCGATGGCGGAAAAAAACAATCTGAGGATGGAGCCGAAGCCCATGCGCAGTACGGACCGAAGGAGGAGTCACCAAACTCGTGACTTCCAAAGACTGTCCAAGAAGAAAAACAAACTGCAAACATCCGGGCCCAACACCAGATGGCGATCTATGCTAAGTGTACAATCTGCAGCTCATATGCCTCGAACAGAGGCCTTCCTTGAAGACATTCTGATGACAATCCATGACGTGAAGGTTATGTTGGGACCAAGAACTAACGCAGTAATAGCTGGGGTCCCCTTACTGAGAGCAGTCCTTCAAAAGACCAATGAAAGGGTGACCCATGCTGAACGCTCCCTATCCATGTTACAGGAAGACACCAAATCCCTCAAGGCAGGAATATCCCAATTTAGCAAAGATAAAGAACAAATAATAGCAAAACTGGAAGACTACGAAGGGCGAGCAAGAACAAACATTAGGGTAGTGGGGGTCCCCAAAAGAGTAGAGGTATCCATTGCAGACCTAATCCTGGAGGACTTGATTACACAAACACTGAAACCCAAAGGGCTCTCAAAATTCTTCTCAGCCGAGCGAGCTCACAGGACCCCTGTACCGCCATCCCGCCCTGGTGACCCACCTAGAACGATACCAGCTCGCATAATCAATTATCGTAACAGAGATGCCATACTCAAAGCCGCTTGTTTGCACAATAACCTCCAATACGAAAATTCCATGATCTAAATTCTTTCCAGATTTCACACTCTGTGCCCAGAAACAACAGCACAGCTTCGAGGAGTAAAGAAGGCAATCAGGGAATGAAAGAGAAAATACATAATTATGTTCCCTGTGAAGCTGAGAATAGTGGCTGAGGAGAAAACTTGGCACTTTAATAAGTCTGAGGATACATGGGGCTGTCTAGAAGGCTGGCATCTGGCACAATGCAATAACGGACATACTGATTTGGCAGAACCAAAACGGACCTATAGAGAAGAATCACAGCACGATTGATGACAACAGACCAAGTGCAGGAGCAGGGACATTGGAATAGTGTAGATACATAATGTAGGAAGCTGGCTCTCTATATAGTGTACTAAAATGAAGTACACTGTGCAGAGTCCCCAAATGGTACACAGGGGCAAAAGCAGATAATTTGAATGCTCTTTTTGTGGCAGTGAGGGCTTATCAGAGGGTAGTGCTAAGCATTTATTGTACTCCACAGAGGCAATAAACGACACACAAGAATAAATCGGAGACCAATTTATGAAAATAATATTGATTTTTATAGAATTTTTAAGACCAAGAACACAGTTCTAAAGGAAAGTACTTTTGGAGCTACGATTTGGCAAGGTTCGGAAAATATATCACTTTTATGCGCAATTACGCACCATAGGAAACAATGGGGAAAGAGCAGAAAAATGCATAGAAAATCAGGCAATGCTTTCACGAAGTTCACCTTCTTGTTTTAGGTCGAGGACAGGACCAGGTCCAAAGTCCCAGCAGGAGAAGTTTGGGAGAGTCTTGGATCAGGCGGGAGCAGAGTGCTGAGGGTCTTGGAGGCTGGTGAGCAAAGACAAGGGGGCCACTTGAAAACACACTGCACATGGGGACTTACAAGTTAGTCCAATGGGGCTCCTTCGAGGGAGGAGGTTGCAAGGGCTTTGGGACTATGGGAACACAGCTGGTTAGTGAGGGCCGGGTGCAGAGCAAATAGGTCAGGCAGATGTCATGCGTCTTGAGGTCCTCGCAGTCCAGAGCAGGCAATTTTGAGAGGCGATCTCGGGACACCTGGGCCACTCAGGAAGTGGATCTTGGGTGTCTCGACGTCCCTTGACGGATGCTTGCGTCTGGTGCTTTGGGAGTCCGGTGTGGACTCTTCTTCTCAGTGTTTGCTGTTGGGAGTCTGGTACCCCGGATACTGGTACGTCGCTGCTCCAGTAGGTCCTGGTGTCTCCACACTTGGTGAGGGGATAGATCTGACCCTCCGGAGCTGTTGTACCTTTTCTAGGCTTCAGTGCTGTATCGAGGAGCAGAAAGTCAAACTGGATTTCACTGGATCGAAACCTGCAGTGTGCAGGAGAGTGATACCTTCACTCCAAGGGAATTTCTTGCTGATTTCTTGAAAGCTGGAGGTGCTTCGGGGTTCTTGGAGTCCTTTCAGGATGACACGGCAGAAGCGGTTTGGTGCCTATTTCTTCCGTAGCAGGGCTTCAGTTCTCGAGCAGCAGGTAGTCTTTGTCCTGGTCTTCTCTTGTCTGAATAGGATGTTCAGGTCTTCGGGTGCCACCTAAATACTGAATTTAGGGGTGTTACAAGGGGAGACTGGAAGTAGCCAATGGGCTACCTACATTAAGGGTGTCCAAACCCTTTAGTGACCACTTCCTGCGGGAAGAGGCACTACTATATCCCTCATAGGTTGTTTTCCCTCCATCCCAAGATGGTGGAATTTCATGTGAGGGGTTCACATCACCTGCCCCACACTAGGGGTGGTGTAGGCTAAGTGGGGACCCTCCTCCTAATCTAACTAATTCCCCCCCAATTTCCTCCTGCCAAAAGTGGAGCAGGAAAGGGGGTTTGGCTTCCCCCACTATCTGTAAGTTCCCGAGTTGGATTTCGAAGACAGCATCGCCTTTGAAGCTTCCTGCCAGGAAGGCTATCCTGTCCTGGAGGAGGTGTGAAACACCTCCGCTGGGAGCAGGGTTCGTCTCTGTCCTCTGAGAGCACTGGCTCTCACCCCATGTGGTCAGAAACATGTCTGGTAGTAACAGGCTGGCAAAAACAAGCTAGGAACCACACCAGTGCTTGGTAGGTTTTCAGGGAACCCTCTAAAAAGCTCACCGTTATGTATTTAATAATAAATCCACCACTGGCATCAGGGAGGATTTATTAACACATGATGCTTGGTACCAATCACCTTAGAAATCAGTGAAGCCATCACGGAACTAGCAAACTCGTGCTGACAAGTATCCAGCCCCTGAAGTCTTCATAAGCCTCCCTGTGCACTTACATCTCAGAATAGACTGGACATTTTAGGGGTTTATCTGCTCAGGCTATATGCCCTCACATAGGATAACAGTGCACTCTGACTTAGGGCTAAAGTCCTGCAGTAGGAGTGACTTACCTATACCTTATGCAGTATATGGGAGGCATGACACACAGGGCTGTGTGCCATGTCTACTCTTCCTATTTCTCAGCACCAAGACACAGCCAACAATGGTAGACAGCATAGCCTTGGTGAGGGGTCACTGGGGGGCGGGAACAGCCACTGCTGCAACCCCAGAGGACCCTCTTCATTACCCATGACCTTGATATATGGCGCTCCCATAACACCCAGCAAAGACAATACACATTCTATTCTGGAGCATATAGGAGCGTCTCACGCATTGATTATCTCTTGACATAGGGGCTGATTTATCTGAGATAGGTACCTAGCAATAGGAATCTCAGATAATTCCCCTACTTTACAACACAAACTAAATCTGAAAGAGAGGGAGAACCAAGACCTTGATAAAAAACAATGCGTGGGCAACTTTTTTATCCACTTAGCACAGACTCTACAACATAGGAAACAAAGCAGGTTAACTACTGGCATGGCTAGAGAACAGAGAGCAAATTAAAAGATGGACCCTAAAAATCAAGAACATGAAAAGAGAGATGGTGAGGGGGATCTTGGAGATAGCGGAGGTGTTGTCCACCTAGTATTGCAATCTGCAGCCGCCCTCCATCACTCAAACTGTGGGAGAAATACAGGAACTCCTCAGAGACAAAACAAATGCCATGTCTCTCAGTAGAAGATAGAGAATCCGTAGAAGCCAAAATAGATGACATTGAGCATATCTTAAACTGGAGCCTCTCTCACTGGTGGTCAGTATAAAAGTCTTGAGGATGCAGTGATAAACCAGATACTTACCTTCGTTAATCTTTTCGGTCGATACTTTAAGAGCAGATTCACCACCTTATATTTTCCAGGCATAAGAGTATATCCAGAAAAATTAAAAGCAGGACTGGCCCAGTAGTTTTTCAGAACTCGAGACAAGAGAGGCAGTGAAAGAAAGGCATACGGTAGTCCTGAGCTCTACACTAGCAGGATTGCCTCTCCAAGAGAGAGCCTTCTTAGGAACTCCAGTGCGCAAAAGTGTTGATGTTGCGCCTTCTTGGCGGTGGCAAAAACCATGAGCCAATGTGCTCTACATTGCTGAAAGATGCCCTGCCATTCATGATCTGCTATGCATCGGTGGGTGAGCTTGTCAGCTCTGGTGTTTAGGTGGTTCATGACCAGAGTAATGCGCTGACAATTCAGCCACTTCCAGAGGCGTAGAGCTTCATGGCAATGGATCCAAGATTCTATCCCGCCCTACTTGTTGCAGTACCACATGGTGGTAGTCTTGCCTGTGAGAACTTGTACCTACCTTCCTTTAACGCTTGGCAGATCAGTTGCAACTCTAACATGAAAGATTTAATAATGACCGGCTAATGTTATAAACATTAGGAACCACATGTGAAAGGCTAGAGAGGAACTTTATGCCAGAAGTGAGAGATGAGACAAGCCGTACAGAACTGTTTCACCTGCTTCTGCTGAAGGTTAACGAGAGGCACGTTTCATCTTCACTTGCTAGGCTTATCAGTTTACCATGCCACAAAGATTAGATAGACTGTGCTATAATACTGAACAATAACTTAATTGCCTGAAACAGGTTTGAGCATGTGAACCGTCTTTAAAACTCAAATTAGGCTATTCTTTTACTGAGTTTTCTGAGTAAGACAAAGATATGAGGGTGAGATTGATGAAAAGTTACACCGTCAATATGAAAATAAGTTACTTTCCTGTAATAGTTCTCCTGTATTGGAAGCTTTCATAGATTCACATGCCTGAATCATTCACCGTTGTGGAGACAGGGAATGATTCAAGCATGTGAATCTATGAAAGTTCCAATACTGGAGTAAGTTGCAAAATGTTCTGTTTTTCATATTCTTGTTGCTCATACATGTTGCAGCTACCGTTCTGTTTTCATTAAAGTTACTACTCATATTGTGTGCACAGGATAGGATTTGTTTTCAAAATACAACTTTATAATATATTCTATGCTTTCTGGGGCAGGCATTTCTATTATGAAAAATGGTTTGGGCTGCACTGATCATCCCTGTAACATTTCATAGAACTGATCGTTACCTAAAAGGCATCTCACTCAAGTCTTAATCAGTGGGTTGTGGGGTGCTTGCACTCAAACTTGCTTCCGGTCTTGTGTTGACATATTATCCAAGTCCTGAATGTAAGAGGGTCTAGAAGGTCTATTTCCAAGCTGTATACTGGAGAATCCAGAAAATGTATCACAGGTGGAAACAGCAGGTAAAGAACAAGAGGTATCTTCCGCTCTGCTGACTTCTGGCTAGGCATGTTGGGTCACGTGAATCTACAGCACTCCGAGCTACAAACCAACTGTTACAGGCAAGAAACATTCCCTGTTTACGGCATGTACTACCGTAGATAAGATGCTGCCTAGAGACTAAAGCAGCGGCAGCAGCATGTGAGAAGATACCTGGAATGTAAGTTTAAGAACACTTTGTCCATCATATGCTTCCTAGTGAGCTTGAAGGCCCACAAAGCAATGCTTTGCCAAAGCATGAAATGAAGACCAAGTAGCAGCTTTACATGTGTCTAATGTTTCCCAGGAAAGCCCTTGTGGCTACTTTTTGTGGGCATGGAATGTGCTCAAAGTCCTGTGTAAGGTGAATGTGGCTGTAGCATAACTTAGTTGAATGACTTGGGCAGGCTGCCTATCTAGGCTTGCTTTGGATATAGGATTGTCACAATGTGGCTGAGCAAAGGCAACACATAGTTGCTTGGCTGTCCTGAAAGTAAGAGTATGATCTACCTTGTACATAGCAGCCCTTCTAATATATAACATGTGAAAGCCCTATCAGCAAGAGACTGCGGCTTTAAAGAAAAAAGTTTGTATATCAATAGATTCGACATAAAAATACAAGACAACTTTGGGAAAGAAACAAGGGTGAGTGTTGCATGCATGTCTCTTTGCCAACTTGGATGAATGGTTCTTCGACTGAAAGCGCTTGCAGTTCACTTACCCTCACAAGAGAAGTGATAGCGGCAAAAAACAACTTTCTAGGAGAGAAACTGAAGAGGGCACGAGCTGAGTCGTTCGAAAGGTGACTCAAGTGAGGATGATACTGAGGTTCCATGAAAGAGCTGGGAAGACTTTGGGAGGGATTACCCTTTTTAATCCTTCTATAAAAGCCTTAGAGACTGAGATTATTAAAAAAAACGTTGCCTGCTCAGGATACATGTTGTGATTGCTGCTAGTTGTACGCATATAGAGGAGTAAACCAAATATGCTTTTTGTAACTGGAGCAAGCAGAAGACAATGTCTTGATAAGTGGCTGCGAGAGGCTCAGTGTTTTACATAGTACAGTAACTGAGAAAATGTTTCAATTTACCTTCATTACACGTTTGCATGGTGGATTTTCTAGTTTTCCTAGGAATTTGCATACATGCTTGAGGCATCCGCAGGTAATTCAATTCTAGGAACTCGGCTGCCGGATCACCATATGAGTGATTTGAGATTGGGATGCAACAGCTAATTTTGGTATTGACTGAGGAAGTCTGGATACAAAGGTAGGTTCTCTTGTTGTTAAATGGACATCTCTAACAGATGAGAGTACCAAGGTTGGTGGGCCCATGCTGGTAGAATAAAAATAATAATAAGTGTCTGTTACATTTTGCGCATTATAAAAAAAGTATCTCGGAGTGAGGGAAAAGCATGTGCACATATCCCTGATCCATTTAGCCACAGGCATTCCTCACAGAAAGTGGGTGTGGTTAACTGGAAGTTAAGTTTTGCCATTTTGTGTCTGAGTGGGAAGGCAACAGATCTACCATTGTGTTCCCCCCATTGATGAAAGTATTGTTTATGATCTGGAAGTTTATCTGCCTCTCATGAATTTCCTCATGGCGTCTAGTAGCCAGATCAGCTAATTTGTGATGCAGTTGTATGTGATGCAGTGACCACTGCCACATTGTCTGAGCCATCGTGATTAGCTGTACCAATTGTGTTTTTGCATCTAATATATAGTAGTCCTAGTATCAGCCAATTAGCGTCACCTACTTGTGAACTTTGGTTTGCAGTGCCCAGACAGCTAACAGAACTACCTTAAGTTCAAACACATTGATGTTTAAGTTGCACGTCTGAGGCTACCCCCAGCCCTGAATGGTGAGGTTGTTCATGTGGGCTCACCAACATGTAAGGGATGCGTCCATTTTGATAGTCACCTCTGGCTGTGGGTCAAGAAACAATCTGCCCAGTAATAAGTTCACTTTGATCCACCACTGCAGCTTGCTCCAGACACTGGGATCAACCAACACTATATCCTCCCCATCCCCTATTGCTTATGCCCATTGACTGGCAATACATTCCTGTAACAGGCGCATGTTTATATTCAGGACTACTACTATGCACGATGCCAATATTGCAAACAGTTAGACAATCATTCTCACTGTCAGAGGACAAGATGTCGGGTAGAGCGGGAAGTATTATCTGAAAGGTTACCACTTGTTGGTCATGACTTGGATAGGCTTTGCCGGTACCCATAGAACGCAAAACAGTCAATGGGAGTAAAATGTGACATTAGCAATGGCTGCCGTATCGAAAGGCATGAGAAGGCATTAAAGGAGCACTTATGGAGGGAAAAACATTGTGGGAGCTTGCCAAGCACCATGCAAGAAACCTGTGCAACCAGGCAATCTCTCTATTGAGAGAGTCTGACTGGCAGAAGTGCTCTCCGTCCTCTTATCCAGCTCTACCACTTTTCCTCACCTGCCTGAACCTTCCCCTTCCACCTCAGAGGCTAGCCCCCACTGTAGCCACTGATTCAGTATGTCTCATATATACCAACACCGAAGAACAGCAACGGGTGCACCTAAACCAGCAAAGCTGCACTGGGCCGCCCATCTGCAGCTGCGTGCACACTCACAGCAGCCACCTCCATCAATACTCCTGAAGTACTCCCGTCTTCCTTAACTACGATTGCGTTGAATGTGGTTCTCAGAAATATTTGGGTTGTTTGAGGTCCTAAGTTTGATTTTTGTTTTTTTCACTGATGGCGAAAACAAACTGGTGTTAAAAAAAGACTGCTTGCAGAATTTGGGTAAGACTTTGAAATCGAGTCATTCTTTTTACCAGCCAGTCATTTTAAAAATGGATAGAGGTGAAACTTAGAGCCCCATAAATTTGCTGCCAGTACCACAAGGCATTTGTTTTTTAAATTTTGAAAAAACAAAATACTTTATTTAGACAACCAAGTCCATTAGAGTGCCCACATCATAGTTTAAAAGGATATGCAAATATAAGACACTGAAATATTAAACAGATCAACAATGACTCTTTATACATTCCTAGTGATTTTATAGTTAAGTTTTTTTTTTGCCAGTTCAACTATTTGGGCCCGAGGTTTCTGGGGCTGAATAAAAGCATTTCATTACATAAGCAGCATTTCCAGAATAAAAAGAGAGTGCAGGTGGACCCAAGATTTTAAGCAGAGTGCAATAGTATGTAAAGTCCTATACTCGGAGAGTAGAGCACCGATTCTGATGCGAAGATGGTATTAACAGATGTGCGTCTCACAAATGCCAAAAGCAAAGGAGCCTCAATGTGCGTGTCATTATGAAAATCAAGCGACTTTTGCCAAGTGCATGAACATTGAGGATCAACTTCGGCATTACATCTTTTTAAACACTACAAGGGGTTCGGCCCTGGATTTCTGAGACTAAATAAAACATTTGGTTACATTTAGCAGCGTTTCCGGTATAAGAGTCAGGTCAAGCAAATTCTAGCTGGTAAACGGATATAATAAGGGGTAGAGTGCTGTACTCTAAAGAGATAAAATGCGGAGTCTCATACAATGAGGAGTCCAGTGCTGTGATCGAAAGGGATGAAGTGCTGGATTTAATATGGACCTAACAGAGAGCGCGTTTTACAATTTGCTAGATGATTTGCGCTTAAAAGCATTCTGTCAACCCAGCAGAGCTAAAGAGGCTGCACAATGTTGTATAATGTTGAGACTGGCGCTAGGAGCGTAGAACTTTACCACTCTAAAGCAACCGTACTCTATGAATAAATGTTCAGTGTGCTACCATGAGCAAATATGAAGCGCTATATTCCTTGTGGCAGCAGATGAGTAGCACTATTTCGTTAAATCAAGAAGGGTACACAAGAGTAGATTCAGAAGTGGAAGTGGAAGCCTTCTTCCGGCAGCCTCCTGTGTGTTTTGCTCATTGAGGATTTTACAAGCCAAGCTTGAAGCGCGAATGATGTTAACAGGCAAGCACAGGACTCCATCGCACTGATCTAGCACACTCCGGAGGATAGAAACTGAAGGGTATACAGTAAGCAGGAGCTGGTCATTGTGTTCCAGATGGCAGCAGGATAGGTACGTTTGTCACCTTTGAAGTAATCATTGTCTAATAATGATTTCAAAATAAAGTCAGGAGGAAAACGACAAGCTTCTCCCAGCAGCCCGGCCATTTTGTTCACATATGGCCCTTTGTTCTGCAGGTAATCTTCGCACTGAGGAGTGCTAGGTATCTGGGAGAGCGGCTAGCGGAGATCCTCAATGCTTTGTGCGCTCTGTTCAGATAGTTTGTACGGCTAACTATTGCTTGCGGACGGGCTTCATTCAGGAGACCTTGAGCAGCCATCCGAATGGACCTTGTCCCTTGATTGATCAGGACTCGAAGAGACCTTCTGCGATCAGTGATTAAGGAAGGGCTGATACAAAGAAGATGTGGGAGTCTCCTGGGTCGAGCCCATAAGCGACACTCATTGGCAGCAGGTTAGAGTGCCCAGGGTGGCAGGAGATCTAATGATGAAAAACATCCCATGCGTAGCTGGCAAAACCCGATTCTGTAATAGACGGAAAATTGTTCAGTAATATACTTTTGAATCACTCTTTGGCTATAGCTGTTGGTGACCAGGTCAGCGTGCTTTCTTCTCAAAGATCAGACGGTCAGTCATGAAGGAGGATATCTGAACCTCTTTATGTAGAGCTGCTCTAAACTGCTGGTGAGGCAGGTGTAGATTACACAAAGTGGCAGCGCCTTTCAGCTCCAGGGCTTCAGAGAGGGCATTTGAGGAAGAGTTATGGGCAGCAAGCTGCTTGCAGACATTACTTCAGCCCAAATTAAATTATTTACGGATCCTGCTTCAGAGGCTCGTGCTGAATGTATATACTTCAGTAGGATAGCTTTCGGGGTGAAGTCTTCATCGCTCAGTTTGAATTCCCTCCGTATCTGGGCTGATGAGGTGTTGTGTGGGAGGTTAAACAAGGCCTGAAGATTGTGCTCTGTTCAAGAAGGGTCCTCATTTCCCTGGTCATGCCTCTGTGCGGTATGCCAACGTAGGAATACGCTTGGCATTACTTATCTTCAGCATAGGTTACAAAGGAGGCCGTTTTGGATCTTACATATTATTGGGCGAGCAAAATGCAGCAATGCTATTTTTGGCTTCCATGAGTTGAGATGCGTTAGGTAGCCTCCTTTATCATGCAGCCAGAACCCAGGATATCTAGATTTGTTTGATTTGGTCAAACAGTTATTCAGAAACAAGGCGCCTAGTTTTTTCCTTTTTCGAGGTGTATTGTACATTCGTTTGAGCCGCTGTGTTTGTATAGTATATGAATCAATCTTTGCAGCCCCATCGCCACTTTGGGTTAAAGGGACTACATCATCTGCATAGAGCAGTGTACTTATGGATTGATTCGCCAGTTTTGGTGCGTGACTGACAGAGTCCAGTGCTGATACCAGGTCACACATGTACAAATTGAAAAGAGCCGGGACTAGTAAACACCCTTGTTTGACGCAGTGTTCGGTTTTCATTCTGCTGGCGACTGAAGCATCAGTTCCAAGTTTTACTCTGGCCCAAGTGTCAGAGCACAGCAGTTGGATGCCACGTAGAAGTGGTGCCAGCCTGTGAGTTTGGACCACAGCAGCTGGCGTTTTAACTGATCGAAGGCCTTGCTATAATCTATGAAACAGCAGCAAGGAAGCTCAATTTTACTTATTTGTTTTGCAAAAAGCATCATGATGGCCACTAAGTTATCAGAATTGCCTGAAAAAAACTGAAGCCGATTTGGTGGAAGGGTATCAGGTTACTGGAGTTTACCCACGCATCAAGGTCTTCCAGAAGAAGCGAGGCACAATATTCGGCCTCTACGTCCAAAAAGGCAATGAGGCGCCAGCTATCGGGGGCTGCCACTCTACCCCTCTTGCAGATGGGATACAGACCAAGCCGTGCCAAGAGGATGGGATGGATTCAGTGACCATACATGTTCTGAAGAGCTTTTCTAGTGATGTAGAACAAAACACAGCATCCTGCTTGTAAACTGCTGCAGGAATACCACTGAGGTCAGGGGCTCCGTCAGCTCTACTTCTATGGGTCAGTTTAGTAATTCTTGCGTTAGTGAAGGTTAGTGCGTACTGAAAGATTTGAACTTTTGTATGCTCAAAACTTCTATGCTCAGAGTTTTGCCTGCTGTAGCGGGTTGTAGATTAAGGCATTTTGTTGAATTGCTGTACAGTAAACTAATGCCTGATCCAATCTTCAGGGGTAACATTGCTACCAGCTACATTGGCAATTTCCGACTCCCTGTTCAGGTTGTCGACAATGATCCAAAACTCATTTGGGTTTTAATTGCGACAGGCCAGAAAAGGTTTGATCCAAACTATTCCCTCATACTTTCGTTTGGCTTGCCAGATTTGTTTTTTATAAGAGCGGAGTAGAATGTGTACATCCACAAGCAAGGGTGGACTTGACGGTGATTTAAGTGATCGTACTTTCTTGTTAAGAGATCTTTTTGAAGTCATGAGTTCATTTGTGGACCAAGAATGAGTAGGAGTAGACCTTGGAGTTCTTATTGAAGAAGATGAGCGTGAACTGCTTGCTGCCCAGAAAATGCAGTAACCTTTGCACAAGGAACTACCAATCATTAATCATGTGAAAAAGGGGGCTACACTGACCAAGAAGCGTTGCAATATTTTTTTTGAGGGAGGAAGCAGCAAAACTGTCAAAGACTGCAGAAGTATCACAGAATGTCAAGCAATCAGAGAATTGTAAACACGCTACTCACCTGTGCGGGTCTCAAGGCGCAGGGAGGGGGGGCAGATCGGTTTAGTCGAAGAGCCAGGTCTTGAGGGTCTTCCTGAAGGTGTTCAGGGAGGGGACGCATCTGATGTCTGCTGGTAGCACGTTCCAGGTCTTGGCTGCAATGTGAGAGAAGGATCTTCCACCTGCTCTGGCTCTGTGGATGCACGGGGTTTCAGCCAGTGCAAGGTTGAAAGATCGGAGGTTTCTTTTGGGTACGTGGAAGTTGATTCGGTCATTGAGGTATTTGGGTCCGTTGTTGTGCAGGCATTTGTAGGCGTGGGCGAGGACTTTGAATGTGATTCTATTCTCCACGGGGAGCCAGTGGAGACTTCGTAGGTGTTGGCTGATGTGTTCTTGTCAGGGGATGCCGAGGACGAGTCTGGCGGCGATGTTCTGTATTGTCTGGAGTTTGCAGGGTAGGGACTTGTTGATGCCGGCGTAGAGTGCGTTTGCATAGTCCAGTCTGCTGGTGATGAGTGCATGGGTGACTGTCTTCCTTGACTCAGGGGGATCCATTTGAAGGTCTTGCAGGGGATGCGGAGGGTATTGAAGCAGCTGGAGGTGACGGCATTGACCTGTCGGTTCATGGTGAGTGATGAGTCGAATACGAGGCAGAGGTTCTTGGCGTGGTCTGAGGGGGTAGGTAGGCTTCGAGGGCGGTCAGCTACCAGGTGCTGTCTCATGCAGAAGAAGTGGTACAGAGGACGAGGACTTCTGTCTTCTCGGCGTTGAGCTTCAGGAGCTGTTGGTCATCCAGACTGCGACGTCTTGCATTCCTTTCTGGAAGTTGAGTTTGGCAGTGGTGGGGTCTTTGGTGAAGGAGAGGATGAGCTGGGTGTCGTCGGCATAGGATACAATGTTGAGGCCGTGTTGTCGGACGATGGCTGTGAGGGGGCCATGTAGGTGTTGAAGAGGGTGGGGCTCAGTGATGAACCCTGTGGGACTCTGCAGGTGATTTTCGTGGGGTCGGAGATGAAGGGTGGGAGTCTGATCCTTTGGCTTCTTCCGTTGAGGAATGATCGGATCCAGTCCAGGGCTGTTCCTTGTATGCCTGCGTTGTACTCTGGCGACTAGTGTGCGGTGGGAGATGGTGTCGAAGGCCGCTGATAGGTCGAGTAGGATGAGGGTTGCGGAGTGGCCTTGGTCCAGGAGGATGCGGATGTTGTCTGTGGCGGCGAGTAGGGCGGTCTCTGTGCTGTGGTTGCTTCGGAATCTGGATTGGGACAGGTCGAGGACGGCGTTCTCTTCAATGAATCGTGTCAGTTTCCTGTTGACTGTTTTCTCTGCAACTTTGGCTGCAAAGGGGAGGAGCGAGATGGGCCAATAGTTCTTGAGGTCGGTGGGGGTCAGCTGTGGGCTTCTTGAGCAGGGGTCTGACTTCTGCGCGCTTCCAATCGTCTAGGAAGGTGCCTGTTTTGAAGGTGGTGTTGATGGTGCGGTGTAGTTCGGGTGCGATGGCTAACGCGGCTCTGTGGTAGATGTGAGGGGGGCAGGGGTTGGTGGCCCCCCCCCCACCGAGTGGATGCTTTTCATGGTCGAGGCGGTGTCTTTGGCCGTGATCAGTGTACAGTTGGAGATGGTGGGCTGGCTGGTGCTTCTGGGGGGCCATCTGTGGCGCCTGGTGGATGGTCAAAGTTGTTGTAGAGGTTTTTGATCTTGAGGTGGAAATAGGTTCCAAGCTTGTTGCAGAGGTCTTGGCATGGGGTGATGTCTGTGGCTTCGCTGCGTGGGTTGGTGAATTCTTGAATGACACTGAAAAGTTCCTTGAAGTTGGTGGAGTTGGCCAGGATTTTGTTGTGGATGAAGTTCCTCTTGGTGGCTCTGATCTAGTTGTGGTAGTCCGTCATGGCTTCCTTGTAGGTGGTGTGGTGTTCAGTTGTCTTGGTGTTTCTTCAGTTCTTCTCCAGACGTCTGCAGGTGCGTCTGGCTTCTTGGAGAGCAGTGGTGAACCAGGCTGCTTTCCTGGGGCGTTGTCTGCTGGGGTTGCGTAGCAGGGCGAGCTCGTCTGCGCAGTTGGAGATCCAGGTGTGGAGTTCTCTGGCTACGTCGTTTGAGTCGGGTGCCAAGGTGCGGTTGTCTCGGGTGAGGGTGGAGTCAAGTTGCTTGTCGGTAACCTTGCTCCAGTTCCTTCGTGGTGGGGGTGGGGCTGGTTTGCGTTCCTTGGGTTTGTTGATGGCGAAGTGTACGCAGTGGTGGTCCGTCCATGGCGGCTGCATTGTGTGGCTGATTTGGACGCTGTTTCCAGCCGCGAAGATGGGGTCGACGGTATGCCCTGCTCTGTGGGTCGGTGTGTTGAGGAGTTGTTTAAGTTCGATGCTGGCGAGGTTGTCACGAAGGATAGTGGAGTTGGGGTCCCTGGGGTTAACTAGGTGGAAATTCAGGACTCCAATGAGTATGTAGTTTGTTGAGGCGATTGCGTGGGGTGCGATGAAGTCAGTGATGGTGGTGGCAATGGGTGTTCGGGGGCCGGGGGGTCTGTAGACGAGGGTTCCTCGGAGTGTGGCTTTGGGGGTGATCTGGAGCTGGAAGTGCAGGCGTTTGGCCGAGTACAAGGTTTTACTGGTGATGGTGAGGCGGAGGGTGCTCTTTCCTCTGGATCTTGTATCCATCTGGGATGGCGGTGCTGATGTCAGGGTCGGAGGATGCGTTGGTCCAGGTCTCTGTGAAGAAGGCAATGTCGGGCAAGAGAGTCGAGTAGGTTCCAGATTTCCATGGTGTGTTTGTGTACGCAGTGTACGTTGAGGAGGATGCATTTTAGGGTGTCGCCGATGCTGGCGTCGGTGGTGTTGGAGGATGGGGTGGCAGTGAGGGTCTGGCGGCAGTGGAGGCAGGATAACTGGCCATGGGTCGTGTTCGGCGAGGCCTGTTGGCATTCTCTAAGTCTTCCAGGGTTGAGTGCGAGGAGGGTGGTGGTGTCGTAGCGATGGGTAGTGGGAGGTCCAGGGTTCCTGGCGCTGGCCGCGGTTGGGCACAGGCGGGCTTGCCTTAGGCGCACCTTGAGCGTGCTGGCAGCGCGACCGTGCTGCGGCTGCCAATAAGTAGGGGAGGTGGGAGGGAGGAGAGGCTGGGAGGCGGAAGCGGGGGAATTCTGTGGTGCCGCAGGGGCAGCTGCGGCGAAAGGAACAGGCAGGCATGAGAAAAAAAAAAAACAGTGGTGGAATTAGAGCAAGACACAGATGAGCACAATAACAGTGGTACAACAGGGAAAAATTAAGAAAAAAAACGGCAGAGAAATGTCACAGTGGTTGCTGGCAGTCTGAACCAAGTTGGAGAGGGCAGAAGGCGCAGGAGCGGGCAGCAGCCTCGAACCTCCTAAGAAGGAGGTCGGGGTCTGGAGGCAAGAGACGGCACAGCGGAGCTACAGGGAGAGAGTGGACCTAGACCGAGGGTAGTGGAGAAATTGAAGATGATGATGGTACCAGGGAGAGCACTGCAGTTGCTGGACTGGAGGTGCCTGTAGAAAGTCCCAGATCGACGGTGTGCTTATAGATGGATGTGTTGACACGATTGACGACGGCTGCAGATCTGTAAAGGTGCATGGTGCATATGAAGGTCTTTTCGTTGATGAGGGATGCTTTTCTGTCGATGACCTGGAAGGCGCTTCATCGACATTTGCCTCAGCGATGATGGTTGTGGTGGCTTGACCGTCAATAGAGTTTTTTTTATCTGTCGATGTTGGGTGTTTCATAGACTGACTCAGATTTTCTGACAGGGTGGCTGGAGGACTTGCATAGTCTTTCAAGGACTTCAGAGTAGACCGTAATGGAGGTGACATACTTATTGACTGTTTCACACCTGCCTGGGCTGAGTTTGAAGAAATGTTTATCTTCTGCACCATCTCTGGTTTGGGAGACACTGGTCTCTTGGCTTGGGGTGTATGCTTTGTCGGCACATCTCTTCTTCTGTCTAGCTTCAGTTAAAAGTGAATGACAGACAGTCTGACCCTTAGGGCAAGGGTCAGAGGGTCCAGTTGGAAGTCTTTATTTTAGACTTCTGAGGTGGTTTTAGAAGCGTTAGCCTGCTTACCAGGAGGTGGATGCCTCGGAATTCTCTTCAAGGATGGCCACAGCAAATTTAGTCTCTTTATCAGTGTTTTTGATTAAATTAGCTAGCATAGGTCTCACTTTTTAGGGCTGTAACCAAGATGCAGGCAGCAGACATGTTTGGTGTCAGGGTCGTCCATATAAATCTTTCTCTTGACATAGGCTTTATATGCATTGAACAGCGATTTCTTATGTGAACCCTCTCTCATGTCAAATTATCTTCTTGTTAGGGTTGAAAAGAGGATAATCTCAAATATGTTGCAAAAACACTCACTTTTTAAAAGTAGAGAGCCCCAGAGAGTCCCTCTCACTGAGTGCAGTAAAACAAATCTGACAGTTGGTAGCCTCTGCGAAAGAGCTGTGGGATGTGGCAGCGGACTGGCTGAAGTTTGGATTAAACAAAGAAGTTGACAGGTTGCAGTAGTCTATGGCTAGTTTGTTGTTGTAGAGTGTAATGGTACGATGCTAGGTTAGCATTGACTACCAAGGCTTTACAGACTGATAATGGGACTAATCTAAGCATATGATCCAAGGAAGATACAGTGCTGGAGAACCTTTCTTCCAAGAAGCAGAAAGATCTCCCTTGACTAAGGGAGCTTTAGGCCCATTTCCCCTGTAAACACTTAAATAAAAATCTTGACCAATAGATCCTAATAAGGTGTTTTCCAAGAATTATTTAAGAACTGCCACCAACCAGTTGTGGAATTCCATAGAGTAGAAGGAGGAAACATTGACCATTTTCCTTGATGTTGAAACAGCCTCAGATTGATTGGAATCAGGTTACTCGTTTCAGATACTGGACTGGTTTGAGAATTCATCTCTCAAGTTGAATGTCTATATCAGACCCAGAAGCCACAAATTAACGGTCTTATCTCGTATCATTGATATGAATTGAGGCATGAAATATGGATGGCCAATATCCGTCCTCTTGTTTGTCCTGCTCTAGAACACACAATCAGGGTGCCCCATTTCAGATCAGTTCCAAAATGTCTTTTTTGTATGCAAATGACATGCTTATGGCTGTTAAGGGACCTTAACTCCTCCCTCCCAGCCTCAACATTTCTGCTGAACTCCTCTCAGCACTATAGGTACAAGATGAACTGGAGGTAAGGAATGGTTTCATACCTGTAACCCCTATTCTCTCGTAGGGGTACTTCCATTATAGTCATAAGCGCTGAATAGTCCCGCTCACGTACGGGGACCCCAGAATAGTTGTTATAAATATATCTTCTAAAGTGTAGATTTTCGCCTTTCTTCAGGAAGGCCTGCAAAGACACTTAAGAGAAATACAGATTATGCAGCCTATTCACCTAGGCTACATTGGCCAGATTCTTCACCATGAAGAGAGAAAAGGGCCGAATTAAAGCCTTTGAGGATAATTTGACAAACAGTATATCCATCACAAACCCTTTATTATGCTAGAGATGAAGGGAGCAGGACAGAGTAACCTCAGACTCTCAGATGTCTAAAAAAGACACTGTGCCTTTAAGAACTCAAACACCACCAGTATCCCATCATTTCAGTTCTTTTTTAAGGCTATATTAAAAGATGTAATAATATAGTAATACGTCTGTTCACTCCACCGGGGAGGAGGGAGGGCTGCTTATTACTATAACAGAAATACCCCTACGAGAGAACAGGAGTTACAGGTAAGAAACCATTCCTTCTCTCATAGGAGATTTCCTATTTTATAGTCATAAGCGCTGAATAGAGTAGCAAGCCCATCACCATATAGCACGGTGGAGTAGGCAGAGAATAGTTTGGGATAAGTCAAGCAAAGATTTATGAGGGAAGCCTGCCCTACTTGAGCGTCTGCGCTAGTGTCAGGCTAGGTAGTAGTGTTTTGCGATTGTATGCACGGATTTCCACGTAGCTGCTTTACAGATCTCTGGAATAGGAATATTGCGTAATAAAGCAGCAGTAGCTGCCTTCCTCCTAGTGGAGTGTGCCTTAAGTTTAGCCAGGAGATTCTTGTTAGCCTTCTGGTAGCACAATAAAATGCAAGACACTATCCATCGTAAAATGGATTGTTTGAACGTAGCTAGGCCTATGCGGGCTGGACAAAAGTTGATAAATAATTGGTCTGATTTGCGGAAGGCTTTGTTTTGTCTCAGTAGAATTTTAGGACTCTTCTCACATCCAGGGAATAAAGAGTTCTTTGAGCTGGAGTAGAGGGATTATGAAAGAATGTAGGTAATGAGACTGGTTGGCATGGAAGTCCAATACCACCTTAGGTTGGAACTTAGGGCGAGTTCTCATAACCACTTTGCTAAAATGAAATACAGTATAAGGTTCATGAGAGCAGAGCACTTGGCTCTCACTAATACTGCAGGCCGATGTTATCGCCACAAGGAAAGCAGTTTTCCAAGACAAGTGTTGGAGAGATGACCTGTGTATGGGCCCGAATGGGTCCTCATAAGGCATGAAAGGACTGCATTAAGCTACAATGAGGGGGGAATGAAATCTGGTAGGAGGAAATACCTTCTTCAAGCCCTCCAGGACATCCTTGATGACAGGGATTCTGAAAAAGGACATTTTCTGTAGGCAGTAAGAGCTCCCAAGTGATACTTTATAGTAGAGAAGTGTGAACCAGATTCTGCCAAATGGGGTAAGTATGGAAGAATGACATCTTGCTGGCAAGTGGTAGGGTCATTGTTCTTAGATGAACACCATATGCAGAATCTCTTACATTTGCAGGTGAATGCCAAACATGTAGAGGGCTGATTAGCCTTAGAGGATCTCCATGCAAACCTGCGGCAGATTTAAATGTCCATACTGCACTAGCTCAGGAGCCATGCTGCTAAATTCAATTTGCCTTCAAATTTCCTCCGCAGATCTGGTCTGCATGGCAGCTTTAGATGTGGACAGATAGACAGGTGAAGGAGGTCCGTTAACCAACACTGGTGTGGCCACTCCAGAGCTATGAAGATCATCTTCGTTGAGGACTGAGACAACTTGATGAGGAATGCCAGGATCGGGGGAATCAGCGGAAAAGCGTAGAGAAATCTGCCAGACCAGTTGATCGATACGGCATTCCCAAGAGTCCCTGGCTGGAAGAACCGCAATGCGTAGCTTTGGCATTTGTTGTTTTTTGCGATGGCAAACAAGTCGATGGGGGCAGTTACCCACGGTTGAAATATGTTTTGTACGGTGTTGTCGTTTAAGACCCACTCATGCTTTTCTTGCAGGAGTCTGCTGAGTGAGTCTGCTTGAGCAGTTTGGACACATGGCAGGTATGTTGTCGTGATAGTAAGGCCCCTGGCTAGAAGCTACTTCTAGATTGCCTGTGACTCATGTCACAAGGACCTGGTTCCTCCCTGCTTGTTGAGGTAGTAGATGGTTGTGGAATTGTCCGACTGAACAAGCAGGGAGTCGGATGTGAACGATGGATAAAACACTTTCAGTCCCAGATGTACTGCGCGTAGCTCGAGGAGATGGATATGGTACGTCGATTCCCTCTCTCTGACCATTTTCCCTGAGTTTGGAGGTGATCCATGTGGGACCCCCATCCCAGTAGTGATGGATCTGTGAATATGGTTTGAGGCGTAATCTCCTGATGAAATGGAGTACCTTGGAGGAGATTGGCTGGAGAGCACCACCCTTTGAGGGACAGCTTCGCATGGAGGGATACTTGTATCCTGTCTTCCTAATTGCCCGTCAGTTGGTCCCACTGGTCCTCGAGACATTCCTGTAGAGGTCTCGTGGAGACGGGCATTTGGTGTGAGAAAGATGCAGGAAGCCATCGAACCAAAAAGGGAGGATACTGTTCTCACTGTTGGATGGGAAGCTATCATGAGAGCCTGACATTTCCGAAGTATCGATAAGCGCCTCTCCTCCGAAGGACACACTTTTGCCCTTATAGTTTTGATAAAGGCTCCCAGATAGTGTAAAGTTTGAACTGGGACAGAGACAGACTTGTTGTGGTTGATTTGAAGTCCTAATCTCTGCAGGAGATTACACGTTTAATTGTAATGAAGCTGAGCTTCCAGTGACATGGATTACGATTAGCCAATCGTCTAGGTATGGGTAGATAAATATCTTGTGTCTCCGGAGATAGGCAGCCACTACTATCATGCACTTGGAGAACGTCCTGGGTGCTGACTTCAGATAAAATGGCAGGACCTGATATTGATAACGGTCCTGACCCAATACGAACCACAAGAACTTTCTATGCTTTCTGGCGATTGGTATATGAAAGTATGGGTTGAGCGAATAGAGCCAATCCCCCTGGTGTAACTGGGGGGTAAATTTGGTGTAATGTCAGCATCCTGAACGCTTCTCGCAGAATCCACTTGTTGGCTGTTTTGAGGTCGAGAATGGGTCTGAATTCTTTCTGGTCTTTCTTCTGGACAAGACTATACCTGGAATAAATGCCTGTTCCTCATTGTTGGTGAGGGACAGGTTCCACAGCCAGCTTTTGTAAAAGGATGCTGATCTCTGCTTGTAACAGGGGGTGTTGGTAACTTGATGATTTCGGAGTAATGGACAGTGGAGGACTGATGAACCGCAGAAAATATCCATTGTGAACAATATTTGGCTGCCAGGCTTGTTGCGTTATGTTTTGCCACTCTGCCAGGTAATGTTGTATGCTTCCCCCCACTGGAGTGGGAAACAGAATAGTTTGGAGTAATAATTCAGGGCTTCGATCCGGACGGCTGTTTGCCCCCTTGAGCAGTCTGTTGGGTAGACCTCCGTCTTGACTGCATTCATTGGTACGACTGATAGGTACATTGGTGCTGTTGCTGCACACAGCTTTACTGGCAGCCCCGTTACCACTGAGAGCTTTGACCCCTCTCGGAATAAAAGCAGCGTTGATATGGCCGAGAAGATTTCCTCTGTTCCCTGGGTCTCTCTAGGCACACTTTCTTGAGAGTGCTCATTTCAGTCTTCATTCATTCCATTTCCTCATCGGCATGAGCCCCGAATAGAGTGGTTCCAGAGAATGGTAGTTTCAAAATTCTTTGCTGCGATTCTGGCTTGAGGGATGTTAGGTGAAGCCAAGAGTGTCTTCGAAGAGCAACGTCATGGCAGTACTCATGACCTTCTAATAAGGAGTCTGTTGAAGTATTAATGACCTGATTTGAGACCATCAATCCCTCGTTCAGGATTTCCATGAAGTCTTCCCTCTTCTCTAGGGAGATGTTCAGCAAACTGGTTCATGGATTCTAATAGTGCTCTGTTATATCTGCCTAATAGGACAGTGGAGATGGCTGTTTTAATGGATGTTGCTGCTGTGCCGCTCACCTTTCGACCCACAGAGTCCAACTTTCGACTCTCCTGATCGGGAGGAACCGTAGACGTGGGGGTAGTGGCGTGTTTCTTTGTTACCATGACAATAACAGAGTGGTGTAGGATTTGTGCAGAGGAAAACTGGATCCTGCTCTGGAGGGCGGTTTTTCTTGTGATGACTGGATGGTGCTGTCTTAGCCGAGGCTGGAGTTAGATACAGATCCATAGCCAGTTCAAGGAGACCTGGTACTAGAGGCAGCAAGGGTCTAGATGCTGATATTCGCTGCAGAGTTCCGAAAACGACCAAAGTCATTGGTGTTGGAGTCGACATAGGAATATTGAGTTTTGTTGCTCCTCTCACAAGGAACATGGTGACATCATCCACGGGTGAAATACTTGAAGAGTAAGACAATGTTGGTGAATAACGTCCGGTAGAAGTAGAGAATCTTGTCCGAGAGGGCAAGTGATGATGATGTCAATGATGGTGGGAGTGCCTAGAAGTAGTAGACATGTGCCATGAGCTATGACTATGGCGCCTACAATGATGCCATCATCTGGAATACGATCTTCTTGGTGTGACTGGCGCCCATGGTGGAGTTGAAAGCCGTGGTGGAGGAGGCAGTAGTAGAAGCAGAGGAGAAGGAGAAGATGGCTTAACCCCTGAAGATAGAGAATATGTTCTCGAATACTCAGAATCTGGCGAGGTGTAGATGCATCTCCTCCTTCTTCGTCTATTGTAGCCTGGACGACGTTGAAATAGTTATCAACTAGTCAACAAACCTCGATGTTGACCTGTTTTTCAACTGACCACCAGTGGTGCCCCGATGTCGGAGTAGGCCTCAACAGCGACCTTCGCCAGTGCCACAACGGCGACCTGGAACTCGACTGCGACCTCAATGGAGTCCTCGACGTTGAGCAAGGTCTGTGGGTCGACGGAGCAATGGATGAAGTCGATAGACCTGGCCTCGATGTTGATCTTCGGCGCTTGCTCGACGTTGTACCTTGGATAGAGGCGAACAAGTCGGCACCGTACCTCTCCTCGACGTCCATGTCTTCAATGTCGACTGGGACCGATGTTTTTGTGCAGTTTTCTTCCTGGCACGCCCTCCAGAGTCAGACGACAGAGAACTGGTAAAGGCCTGACCCTCTCCATGCTCATCTTCAGATTCTGTCTGTAGCCTTCTTTGCTCCTCAGTTCCATGAAGGCGTATCTTCTCAGGGTGCGTCTGTAAATGTTCCTGCAGCGATGGCAAGACTCGGGAACATGGTCCTCTGGCAGGCAGATTATACACACCTCATGTGGATCTGTTGTGGCCTTCTTTCTCCCATAGGCTGTTAAAAAGAGATGGCATTTTTTTGACAAATTGCCTTTACTCTGTCAGGAAAAGACAAAAAAGGCAGGGACAGGCCAAAGACGTAGAGTGAAAATGTTAACAGTAAAATTCAGTTAACAATTTTGAAAGAAACAAAGTATATTTTGTTCGAGCTCAGTGCTCCAGGATCCTGTCAGCGGGTGCTGGAAAAGAGAACTGAAGTAACTGCCACCTGCAAGCATTGATGGGACACTGGTGGTATCTGGAGGCACAGTGCATTTTTTTAGACTTACAATGACAGCCTATAAGGCTCCCTGTCCTGCTCCCTTTATCTCTATCATAAATAGGGGTTTGTGAGGGCTTTTTAGACTTTTTGTCACATTATCCTCGAAGGCTTTCACCTGGACCTTTTTTCTCTTTGTGGTGAATAATCTGGCCATTGTAGCCTAGGTATATAGGCTGCATAATCTGTCTTGCTCTTAAGTGTCTTTGCAGGCCTTCCTGAAGAAAGGCACAAATCTACATTCAAGAAGATATATTTATAACAACTGCTACCAGGTTCGCGCCCGTGAGCGGGACTATTCAGCGCTTATGACTATAAATGCAAATCCCCTACAATAGAATGATAAGTGATGCATATGTTCTCTTTTACTACTTATGCTGGCATAGTAGGCCAAGACCTGAAATGGGTTCCAAAAAGTAGGCCCTTTCTGCGGATTTTCCTTAACAGAGGAATGGTTAGCAAGACAGGAGAATCCATACCATGAGATGACCAATGGTAAATGTTATGTTAATTATATTTGTAACCCGCAAATCTTGCCCATATAAGGGTATCTGGTGCTAAATAGAAAGTTATTGGCTGGAGTTTCGAAACTAAGCTCATGTTGGAACAGCCAGGTTTTAAGTGTCTTCCTAACTTCTGAGAGAGAGCTAGCATTACAAATAGAGAGGAAGCTCATTTCAAGCATTTGTAGTCAGGTAGGAAAAGGACTGCCCTCTCGCTATAGCACTCCAGAGACAAGGCTGGCGAGTGGGCTGGTGAGATGTGGAGCACATTTGTCTAGATGGAACATGGATGTGTATACAACTACTAAGATAAGAAGGGTCAAGGTTGTAAAGTGCATTGTAGGTCTGAGTGAGAACCTTGTAGAGGGAAAGCTTATGGACTGGCAGTTAATTATCCAAGTGGACGAGGATTGTGGTATGAGGAGGCAGATTGAGAACAAGCACGCAACTGTGTTCTGGACCTTTTTAAGTCTCTTGATGAGTTGTACTGAAATGCCAACATAGAAGGCATTTCCGTAGTCTCGTTGACTGGTGATGAATGCCTTTTTCTGTAAGTTCTCTGGCAGCCATTAAAAACAATTGTGAGCATTTGGAGTGTTAAAGCAAAAAGCAAATATGTAGTGACTTGGTTTAACATAGGAAGTTGATCATCAACAATGAGGCCCAGGTTTCTGGCAGCTTGTGACAACTGGGGGGTGGGCAATTTTGGGAGAAATAGTGGTGGGGGCTAAGGTTGGAGTCATGGAGGAGGGGGGTGCAAGGTAGAGGTTCACCAGACGGATGTCCAAATAGAGGCATGCATAGTCACTGCTTAGCTTTGGGCAACTACAGCTGACCCAGTCTGTAACCACAGACAAGCAGCACACAAAATTACGGCAGTTGGGGGAGGTAGGCATTAAGGGTGCACACAAGGTCACAACTCAAAATACACGCAGCAATAAATTATTGGTCAATAAAACACTTGCTTTTATTTTATTTTTTTTAAACAAAAAAAAAAAACAAGTCATTACAAAAGTACACATAGTAAAATACAGCATCCATAAACAATGCTCACAGCCCCCTGAGGCCAGGGCTATAGTGTTTCACAGGCAAGTCCCCGAGACCCATTCCCTTTTCTTTAGTGGTAGTGTTTATTCCCCATTCCCTATATAGCTGACCATCAGGTTAAGCCCCATTAGCAGGCCGAGTCTCAGGAGTCCTATTTCAACTCTTAATTAAAGTCAAAAGTGTTCCAGCGCCGAATTGCTATCGGACAGGCCAGTTCCCCTAGGGCAGGCCTGCCTAAAAACGAGTCTTACTTGTGCCAGCAGCAACCGAGCAACTGGGGTCTGGATGTGTCCCCTTCACGGGCACTGTAGATGCAGTGGCTACCGCCTGTAACTTTTGAACATGTGGTGTCTTAGCAGCCGGGGGTTTTCAATGCTTGGTAAGTTTCTTAGGGGTCCTCCAACCAGGTGTGGGGTGCGATGCTCCTGCTGCTAGTCCTCCTTAATGGCTTGGACCCTTTCGGGTTACCATGATGGCCTCTGTCGAGGGTCTCGACCAGACCATAATACTTGGCTAGTCCTAGTGGCCCACCTGGCATACGTGATCACCGCTCCTCTTCATACTGGCTACGGCCCGATTGGCACAGCAGCAATCTTCAAAGTAGCCCAACCTGGCATATGGGGTAGCCATCTTGGTACCGCACACCGGTTATGGCCTGCAGCACAACAGCAATCTTCATGGCGGTCCCACCTAGCATACAGGGTCACCAATTACTGCACATGGGTGATGACCTGTTTGGTGCAGCAATGATCACAGCTCACATCAGTTCACTGTAGCCCTCATCTAGCATACAGGGGTCGCCAAATTTTCCCTGCAGATGGCTAATGACCCCATCGGTGCAGCAGCCGTCTCCTTGCCCCTCACTAATGGGATCTGATGGCTAGGATCCCCCCTATTGGACTTCGTTCCCTTCAGTGCTCTCCTCGCCCTCACAGGGCACACTCGTCTTGAAAAACAGCCAGACACTGCTTCTTTCTGGGTGAGGTCTTCTTACCCAGCTGGGAGATTAACATGCCTTGTCCTCATTCCTGGTCACAGGCAGAAGTCTTGCATAGCTTCTCCTTCTTGCACAGCCTGTCTAGCTGCTGGACAGTTTTTGGGGACTCAAGCTACCCGTTTTAAAGACCCTTTCCTGAAACCAAACGTGATTTAGAGCCTCAGTCTTCGAAGTTTATGTTGGGGGTCAGCTTCCTTTTGAACTGCCCTCTCCTCTGTTCTCACTTCCTCCAGAAAACAGCAGAAGCGACTTCAAGTCTGATAGCCCCATAACACAGGCCATGGGAGTGACTAGAAGGGCACACCTGTATAATGGCCACAGTGATATGAATATAAAAAGGTCAACCCAGCCTTATTCTTTATGATTCTCTTATCAGCCCCCAGGTCCTTCCAGAAATGTGCCCAGGCCCCTTCCCAGTGACCTCTCTCAGAATCAAAGAGCATCCCTTGAAGTGCAAGTAAATGGCCCGCCAGATGGTTCCAACTTCAGGTGTCCCTGAGGGGCAGGGACCATGTTATTATGTCTTTGGGGTGCAAGTGCTGACAATACACAAATCAATTATTTCCCAATATTAAGGCATTCACATGAGGGAACACAAAACCAAGACTTACATCTGGCAAAGGCATACAACACACAGGGAGAGTCTAGGCGCCTGCGCTTAGCCCATGTAGTTCTACACTACCTCCTCAATCACTTGTCCTAGTTGGTACATTGGTCTCTAGCCATGTCTAAACTTCCACCTTGGATAGGAATTCAAAGAGCTGTTCTGTCTGGTGAGCTCAACCTTGACATACTGTAGAAATGTAGGTCTTTACTGCCACATTCTGACAATTCAGTGATTATGGCCATGCCATCCACGTGGAAGTCAACACTTGGGCTACTATATGTAAATCTGTGACTGTACCAGTTGCAACCCTGTGGTATAATTTAGACTTCGCAGCGGAAGGAGCATTTGTGCACTGGAATGAACAGAAAAGTTCCAGTGTTGAACAGCTACATGATTTGCTGACTGGCAAAACCCTGAAGTCCCATGCAAAAACACAAATTGATGGACAGAATGCAGAACAATGTCATACATTCACCCCAGTACAGAGATCTGGGCCTAAATCCATCGTTTTTTTGCTCACCATGCCATTCCAGTTTGGACCCAGCCATATGCAAATCAGTCTTGACCCTGTGGCCCCATGGGAACAGTCCAGCCCGAACTGCCAAGCCAGGTCCTCCCTGGACTGGAAACAAGCATCCTAGGACCGGTTTCGGGCTGTCAGCCCTCGTCAGCCAGGATAGCTTGATTCCAGTGGCATGGAGAGCACGGCAGTCACGTCTGAGCATACCCGTCCCACTCGGGGTGACAAATACAAAAACAATTGATGGACAGAATGCAGAACAATGTCATACATTCACCCCAGTACAGAGATCTGGGCCTAAATCCATTGGTTTTTTGCTCGCCATGCCATTCCAGTTTGGACCCAGCCATATGCAAATCAGTCTTGACCCTGTGCCCCATGGGAACAGTCCAGCCCGAACTGCCAAGCCAGGTTCTCCCTGGACTGGAAACAAGCATCCTAGGACCGGTTTCGGGCTTTCAGCCCTCGTCAGTCAGGATAGCTTGATTCCAGTGGCATGGAGAGCACGAGACTCACGTCTGAGCATACCCGTCCCACTCGGGGTGACAAATGCAAAAACAACAATTGATGGACAGACTGCAGAACAATGTCATACATTCACCCCAGTACAGAGATCTGGGCCTAAATCCATCGTTTTTTTGCTCACCATGCCATTCCAGTTTGGATCCAGCCATATGCAAATCAGTCTTGACCCTGTGCCCCATGGGAACAGTCCAGCCCGAAATGCCAAGCCAGGTCCTCCCTGGACTGGAAACAAGCATCCTAGGACCAGTCCCTTCATGATCTTTCATCCCAATTTGGGGTTGGAGCGGCACAACAATGGAAATACATGCATATCACTCAATAACGCACTCCATGGTAAACTTAAAAGGGACGCTCTGCTTAAGTTATCTTCCCTGATACAGCAATATATCTAGATATGAGGAGGGTTCAAGTGAGTGGTATAAGAGATGTACCGAAAATTGATACAAGACAATTACTTCTCCCTTGAACAGAGGGCAGCTAAGGGTTTCTGTCAGACAGCAACGCAGCATGGCCACTCACCGTAAGAGTGGTCAGATCTCCTCTACTCCCATGACAGTCTTGACAGCCTTCTCAGAGAAGCCAAACTGACTTTCTCTGATTTTAAAGTCCTCCTAGTTGGCATTTGGTACCAATTAAGCTGAGCAGGGCTGGACCTTAGCCTCACTCCAGCTGCTCGTGATGCACAGCCAAAAGATGAAACTTTATCCTACCCTACAGGACTGTACTAAACCAAATCGGTATTTAACAGCAATAAGGGTGACCCTGTTGGATGCAGATTGATTCACCCGATCTCCTTCAGTGCACCTGGTGCTATTTCACAACATGACGGGTGATGTAGTTCCCAGAGATATAGATGGCTGGGAACTATGATGGCATTAGCGAAGATCTGCATTTTCAGTACTAGAGTGAAACCTTCGTTGACGCTTGCAAAATTGCTGATTGAGCTAGCAAAGATAGTGGACTGGTAACGCATTATATATAGGACCACCAGATGCTCATCTTAACAGGCGTGGGAACCATTCCTTAGCCCCCCGCCATAATATCTTAATTGACCTCTGACTTGCATGTTCTTATATATGTGCAGCCTCCAGGAGGTCACCATACTTATTCTCCCCCGATAAGTCTTCAGCTGGGATGAACCAATCCCAATACTAGCACTTTGGTTAAGATGCACTGCATCGGGATCGGTCCTGTCCGCAGGTCATGGAGGACTGTGGTACTGAAACAGCAGATTCACAGAATGCACAAACATGCATGCTCATGGGATGTTGGGTTAATGGCTTGGTCTTTGGGTATCTAATTACTGTCTACGCACTACTGGGGTGGAGAGAATATGCAGCACTGTAGAACATATTAGTCTTCTATACTGGTTAGGTCCAGTATTTGTACTTCTCTACAGACTCTGTTCCGTCTGGTCTAATCAGAATTACCTGTCCAGTTTATACGACTGTTGGTATACTGGTCTAGTTGAAAACCAGTAAAAAAAATGTATTAAAAAAATGACTGGGCTATGAGATACTGCTGTACTGCTAGCTGGAATCCTGAAACGTGCAGCCCAGCATGACTATGTTGATGTTTAACTGCTTTGAGTCAGTGTCTGCTGTGTCTATGGCACACAGAATCCTGGCACTGAAAAGGATATTTCCATCCTTAACGATGTTCTGTGCCTTTTTTAGATGAGGTTCAAGAACACAATGCATGAACGCCTCCATTTCCTCCAACTGGTGTCTATCATAATGTGTTAACAGGGCTGGTGACTTGGTGAGATCACAAAACACTGCCACCGTCAGCTATCAAATCCATTTCCCCAATGCCTTAATTTACTTGTTTTCTTTATCAACAATAGATGCCTCCCATGCCGTGCATAAAAACATTTTCAAGCTGAATGCAAGACTAGTGAATATTGGGGCCTTTGTCTCAGTATGAAAAGAGAATCATCGAATGCAGGCCCAAACTTCTAGTCTATGGGAGGCATCACCATCCCTACTTTAACTGGGTCTTTTAAGTAATCTGCTGAGCACGTGAGCATTTGTCCCCAACATATCTTTTTCTTTTTTTTTTAAACATCTTTTTATTAATTTTCGCGCAGTACATCTTACTTACACAAATCTTACAGTAAATTTCAACACACTGTTTTCATGTCATACATGTATAATATTATTTGTAACCCCCCACCCTTTCATCATCTGATGTTGTTACACACCTGGGAGACAGAGATCCTCCCTTTCCATACATGGTTAATGCCCGGTTTATTCCCTCCTTTGGTACTTAATTCTCTTTTTAAATTCCTCTGTACGTATTCCATCACCCGCATATTTTGTCCCATTTTCGGGGGCAACCTCTGGCTGTGTAGGTTACCTTCTCTGCCCCTGAGCACCAATCTAAGACTTCCTGCCATTCCCGAAGGTCCGGCGGTCTGGATGCCCCCCACTTTTTGGCAATATTCCTTTTTGCCACTATTGCCACAATTTTAAGCCATATCATTATGTATTTGGGCAATGTTATCTCACCTATCACACATAGTATAAGCCATCGCAGTTCCAATGGGATCCCCACCTCAGAGACCTCCGCCATTATTTGTGTTACTTCCTTCCAAAAGTTGTGAATGTGCCTACATTTTCAGAGAATATGAAAGAAGAAGCCTATATCTCGCCACACCCTCTTGCACAGTATTGCGATACACCATGGCACAATCGATGTAGTCCCTAACATATCTAAATATTGATTGCTCCTCTCAGTCTTCAAGAGCGTTTTTATGAGGAAATCATCCTCTTCCTCTTCTACCTGAAATGAGATTGTATGTTGCTGTTTTACCTCATGGTATGTCAAAGTGTTATCAGGCTTTTACCACATTTGACTACTGGCTTGTCATCCTGTACGTCCACCCTTTAATCTTGCTAAACATCCTCCTCTTGTCTTTCCTCCAGAGATCTTGATGTTGTGACAGCAGATATGAAGCGAAGTTTCACTCTGAATTGGAGTGAGAAGGATGAGGCAGGGAAGGTTGTGAGGAGTGATGGTGCAGAATAGTGGCCACTTTATGTTTCTTGAGAAGGGGAAATCCCTGATTTTGTCCGAAATAGTTCTTCAAATGCAAGACTGCATTTTTTTATGGCGTGGCCGTGAAGTGAGAAGAGACCAGTTGACAATATGGCTTAGCTCGAAGGTCAATGTAAACAGTATATTGCCGTACATCTAGCTGTGGCGTTTGACGGACATCATCTTTCTCCTGTTGTTGCCAGTCTGTGGAGAATGATCCAGTACTGGGAGTTGGGAGTCTTGTATGTCTAGATGTCCATTTTAGCACGGAATACTGATCTGGGTCATCCTGGGGTTGAGACCCCCCCAGAGTTGATATTTGTTTTGGATGCCAAACTATCTACTGTGGTGTTGACTGTGGAGGTTGAGCTTTCATTCGCTGTGGTTGCTTGACCAAGGCATGGCACTTTTTCAGGGCTGCTCCTTAGTAGAAGTCAAGACTCCTTTCACGGCCAATCCCCGGGGTAGAAAGTCCTTGGCTGCGGTAGTTGTGATACCCTCTGTAAAGACTTAGCTTGGGCACCAGAGAACTCTGGTCTCCAGAGTTGGAGCCTTCTGGAAAGAGTTATTGCGCTCTGCTCCCATTAGGACTCCGGGCTAATCAACCGTCCCCCAAATTGTCATTGAACTCCAGACTTTCGACAGCTTTGGCTACTGCACAGTTTATGTAGTAGGTAGTCGTGATGCTGTAGTGCACCCACCTTCTTTCCCTTTAGAGCAAAAAATAATTTTTGCAATGAAAGGTGCTGCTCGAAGAACAGTCTCTTTCAATATGGGCCCTTGGTAAACAAAAGTGACAGACAATGTTGGTCCAAGCAACAACATTTGCTATAGGAAGTAGGGAACAATTTAAAATAATAGATTTTCGTAAACTCCACTCAAACAAGTAATTCTCATTCGATCTGGCCTAAAGCTCCTCAAGACGAGCTCATCTCGATTGGTGCTTTCAAGTGTGCACAATGTAGCAGCAGGGTTTTAATTACCACATCACCCAATGTCAAAATATGTGTTGAGGGACAAATATAGCACAGCACTGGAAACGGGACCGAACGCAATGGCAGGAAAAACACAGTGAGGTAGAGTCCTAAAGTCCTCCCCTTAGAAAACACTTGCCGCTCTGCCCTTAAGCATTGACGTCCCCCATACACTTTCCCCCCTCCTGTTCCCTTTCCACAATGCTCCACACCCTCAAGCAAATGTTTGCTGAAGCATTATGTCACAAATGCTAAATACTTTAACATTTTACTTATGCTTCCCAGACTTTTGTTGGTATGTATGTTTCAGTGAAGGAGAACATCTTAGCACACCATATCAATTTCACAGCTCAGAAATTAAATCTTGCAGCATATCAAAAAAAATATGGAGATCGAGTATCAAAACCAAATTGTTTATGTGTAAGTGGAGCACTGCTGTTTATGTATTGCTCTGCATAGGGCTTAACCTCATTCACCACTAAATGCTCACAAGCAAAAGATTCCACCCCAGACAATAACTTACCAAAGCTGAAACTGTTTGCAATGGTCCTGCTGCCTGGCAAGTCACAAAAGAGTTGCAATGAAAAACAAAAAATGAAAAGCGAAATCAGTGTGGAAACCAACCTAGCACAATACTATAGTAACACATACTTTTGTTTAGAATATCTTTATTTAAAAAAATTAATAAAAAAACAGTCCAAGTTATCACTTTGTTAACTCTGTTACTCTTAGTCAGAAGGATCTTTCCCATTATTAGAATAGTGGGTACCCTCCTACCAACTGGCATGATGAGCAACTGCCTAATAAACCGTAAAATAGCAGCTCTTAGCATTTTATCAACCATGCATGCATCATAAGAGGCTAAACTCCTCTGCGTAACTCCCCCCCCCCCCCCTCCAAATTAGCTCACATATTGAAAATGACCATTGGTCTTGGCAATGTCTTTTGGCCATGTTGTACAGCAGCACTGAGTAGTGGGGCAGGGAGTGGGGCAGGGAGTGGGGCAGGGAGTGGGGCAGGGTGGCGGGGAGTGGGGAAGGGTGGTGGGGAGTGGGGAAGAGCAGAGTGGTGTAGAGTGGCGTAGAGTAGAGTGGTGGAGAGCAGAATGACGTAAAATAGTAGCAAAGTAAAGTTGCGTAGAGAGGAGTGGCGTAGGGTGGAGTGGCGTAGGGTGGAGTGGCGTAGGGTGGAGTGGCGTAGGGTGGAGTGGCGTAGGGTGGAGTGGCGTAGGGTGGAATGGCGTAGGGTGGAATGGCATAGGGTGGAATGGCATAGGGTGGAATGGCGTAGGGTGGAATGGCGTAGGGTGGAATGGCGTAGGGTGGAATGGCGTAGGGTGGAATGGCGTAGGGTGGAATGGCGTAGGGTGGAATGGCGTAGGGTGGAATGGCGTAGGGTGGAATGGCGTAGGGTGGAATGGCGTAGGGTGGAATGGCGTAGGGTGGAATGGCGTAGGGTGGAATGGCGTAGGGTGGAATGGCGTAGGGTGGATTACAGTAGTAGTACAGCTGTGAGTATAAGTAAATAAAATGCAAAGGTATGAGACATGAAGGGGATAAATGGCTGATAGGTAACGAAAATAGGCAGCAAGCTCATGAAGGTGTAAATGCATTGTTAGAGGGCATTTATACATTATCACAGCTTAATGCACCCCATGCAAAGGAATATGCTACTTACCAGTATGCATCTGTTCTTGGCATGTAGAGCTGCAGACAATGATTCAAAGGAGGGGTCACATACCTCGTGACTTCCAAAGACTTTCCAAGACAAAAACAAGTGCAAACACCCGGGCCCAACACCAGATGGCGATCTATGCATAGTGTGTAATCTGCAGCTCATATGCCTTGAACATGTTATTTTAGTTTAGTTGCATGAGTAAGCCAAAAGATGCAGGCATAGATAATGGATGTGTTCTGAAATGAGTTTCTCAATCAGTGCGTGATCAGTATATGGACACTAATCAAGAGGAAGCAACCTGTGCTTGGTCCATGCTCCACAGAAAGAAAACGACGTGAGGCCCGGCACATGCTGGACAATTAGGAGGCAGCAAAGAAGAGTGACAATGAAGCTAAAGAATGGTAAGCAATGGGCGAGCTCTTTCATTGTAAACCATACCCTTTGCAAGCAAGGGAGCACATGCGCTGCCGCAGGTGAGAGATAAAAAGGAACCAGGGACAAGTAGATGAGGGACCATCAAGAGCATGTTGTTGGTGGGAAAGAGCCTATGGATCAAGATAATGGTAACTCCATAAAACTCTTGATGGGGCTTCTATCCATTCTTATAGCAACAGTCCTGTGCACTCATACAGTATTACAGTACATTGTGTAGACGTGATTCGAAAGCAAATGGAACCAATCCAACGTTGAAGTCTTTGATTTCTTTAATCGGTCATCATACAAAAAACACACAGCCAGCCGGCACGTGTTTCGTCAGAGAAAGAGTGATCTCCGACTCTTCAGGGCTCTATTGCTGGATCCAATATCAGTAACGTCCCAAAGCCAATGATAATTCCAACCCGGAAGGGTATGATAAATCAATTAATTGGAGAAGTGATTGCTTTCAAGCATAATTAAAACAAGCTGCAAGGTAAAGCCTCAGATGGCATGTACGAGAAGGTGAAGATTTCAACTGTCTTCCACGTCGCTACCATGTAACTTGAGCTGCGGTACTATCCAAGTAATCTATTCAAAGTGTAACAAAGGTAAAGACGCCAGGACGGACACACAAAGGGAAAATCCTCCCAACTGCAACTATCACGTGTCAATGTATGCTAGACTCCGTATCAATCCTGGTAAAACACGTGTGCGTGCTTCCCGATAATTTTACTCGGAGGAAGTGCTAGCGTCCTGGCGGCTACGACTCAATCCGGGAGTCTATCCATTCTTAGCAATACGTTTATGAGAAAAAGAGGAACAAGCAGAATTGAGCAGCTTAAGCCTAGGGAAACAAATTGGTCAGAGGGTCCTGGTCACATTTGCCATTGCTTCAGGAAGAAGCACTAGAGTGTAATGTTTGCAGAATTAACATGCACTAGCCCACTCAACTTCCCAGCAAATGTGTGACAGGAAACCAGTCTGATGAATACTATTGAAGCCATCTCTACCTAGTGGAGTGGGCTCAGAACCCAGCTGGACTGTAGAAATCAGTGATATAGGATGTAATTTGTTTAACCAAATGTTGAAGGCACTTTCTTTAAACCAACATCACTATCCATTTTCAAGGTATGCAAAGTTAAAATACTGTTGAGATTGTATTCTAGATAGTCAGGACCTTTATTTTTACAAGTAAATTTCCATGCAACTGACTGTACCATTGTCCTACAAGCAGCCCATTAAGACCGGCCTGACTTGTAAGTAATCCAGCACAGCCCCATTACTTGCACGTCATTTAGGCTCCATGTGTGAATGATCGCGCTGCCACACTGATTTTCCACAGTCAAAGGCCCAGCTCTATCGTGCTACCACTTTAGCAAATTTAATTAGCAACATTCATGCATTCTGTTCTCATGGATCATACAAAGTTACATAAAAAGAGGGTATTCTCAAAAACGAATCCAGCCTTTTGTCAAATAGTCTCACATTCCTTTAGAAATCATCCAATAGCTCTTCCTACCTGTTTTCAAATTTCGCCCTCTCTGGAGCAGAGGAGATCCCTAAAAAAGCTGGATATCAGAATAGATTAACAGTTTCACACTGACAAAAACCTCAGAAAAACCCAAATAGCTTTTCATCAACCATGGGCCAGTTCATCTGGGTTTATTCAGGTGCTACTCTTAGCTATCAAAAAGGTGACATTCATTTTTGGACAGGCAAAAACAGACAAGTGAAAAAATGACCACTAAAGCTCTTTGGGAGCTAGCCAAATAAAGATTCGCAACACAGCTAATTTGAAACCTAGACACATTTTTACAGGACATCTTTGTCTGCTGTCAGTCCGACTCCTGGACTAATATATAAGGAGGTCAGTCATTCCTTCAGAAGAAAATGTTACTTGTAATCCTAGTTCTGCACAGTAGGTATCCTCACCGAATACTTCAAAGCAGAATATTCCACCCACATGCGGAGACCCCGGAACACTTCTTTCTGAATTTAACAAAATCAAGCTGCAGTTGTTGTCCGGCACCTGAATGCTCACAGTCTGGTGATATGTCAATGAATAGCAAGACAGGTTTGCTTTTACAGCATTTTTGCATGTAAAAAAGTTCACACTGCAGCAACTAGTTGATAGAAATGTGCTACATTATCCTAAATAACTTCTATCCTTCACTAAGGGAAGGAAATAAAATTTGAAGGGAGAAGAGCCAGGCAGGTCAAAAGTCCATAAACCGTAAATAGCACAGACTGTACCTTTATGAAGCCATCAACAGTTTCCAGCTTGCACTGTACTGGCAATATTGACAACAGGGGAGGAGAAAGGGCTGTTTATGACTTCAGTGAGAATACCTAATATGCAGAACTAGGATTAGATGAAGGCCTGCTGGAAATTAATTTTACAGTTGTCGAAACAGAAACATTTATATGTTGACTTTAACAGATCTTTACTGTTCGCAATGAAACCTGTACTCAAATTGTGTTTTTTTTTTTTATATATATAAATCGATAGGACTTTAAGTCAACATTTTCTTGCACAAATCATCATCCCTGTGCTGTTTTTGGATCACCTACATGCTATACTGTTTATTTTGTGTAAATATGTACAGTAATAAAAGAAAAATGCTCATACATTGTCGCTAGTCTGTAGATATTTGTAGGCTAGGGAGCACAGGCCTAGAGCTTCTTCTGAGCAAACAATTGTCTTTACTGTAACTTATATCCCCAGGTTCCTAGGAAAACCAGAGGGCCCAGGATTTGTGTCTGGCCTACCACAGTGTCCTCTCTTATATCTTTTTCTAAGCAATAATGCCTAGTGAAAGTGTGTTTAGACCGCAAGATGCACACTTTTCAAATTTCTGCAAGAGGAATATTCCTTACCCAGGCTGTGTCATCTGCCTTGCTTCCTGTAGAAGGAGTCCTAGGCTTACCAGGAAGGGGTGTGTTAGCTAACTGATAGCAACATGTAATAAATGACTCTTATCCACCTGTTTTGATTAAGCCATAAAGGTTTTAAGAGGTTCATAACTGATAAGTAATGGGTTCGTCTTCTGAAGTCTCTAGTTCTGTCCAAATAAAATCTAAGGACTCTACCAACTTCGAAAGAATGAAGTGACCTCTCTGTTGGCAAAGAGGGATTAAGGAAAACTACAAGAAATAATATTTTTGGGTGTACGTGAAAGTATGATACGACTTTAGGTAGGAAGGGGGGATGTGTCTGCACAATACCCAATTCTAATGATACACTGTTCATGATTCTACTGACTGTAGGGCTGGAAGTTCACTAACCCGTCTTGCCGAGGTGATGGCTACAAAAGAAATACGCCACCTTTCAAAAAATGTGCTGAAATCAGGGCTTATAAACAGACTCAAATGAGGAGCTATTCGTTTGGATAAAACTAAACTGAGCTCCCATTTAGGACATCTTTTATCACAGGAACTGACTTAAGGCATCCTAGTAGAATGACAATTAGCCTCTAAGAATATTGATACTTGGGGTTCCAGAGGCAAGATTCATACCCTTGTGCCACCACCCTGTTGACTGAGAATGTGCAATGTGGTCATGTTGTTTGTTGGTACAAAGATTTTGTTTCTGGTTAGATTTAAAAAAAGCTTTCAGTCAGTACCATACAGACTGCTTTCAACTCTAGGACGTTAATGCGGCAAAGCAGTTTTTCCAAACACAATCCTTAAAGACTGAGATCTTGCAGATTGGCTCTCCATCCCCTATGGGAAGCATTTGTCACATTTGTCTGGGCTGGCAGATCTTGAAGAAATAGAACCCCGATTAGGAGGTTGTTTCTTTTACACAACCATTGGAGAGATCCTTTGGCTAGTATTGTTAAAATCAATCTGTCCTCCCCGTTGTCCTTCCAATTGAACAACTCATCCTCTAAGCACTGCTGTAGAACTCTCGGTTGGAGAAGTGCGTTCGGCAACAGAAAGAAACACCACCATGGACCCCAAAAGGGAGAACATCAGCCATGCAGTTGGTTGTGGTATTAGGTGACATTTCTGCAATATAGTACACTTTCTTTTCCGCTGAAGAATACACTTCTCCCTTTCCCGTGCTCAGTATTGCTCTCAGATAGTTGTGAACCTGTAGAGTAAACAACAGTTTTTCGTGGCTCTTGTGTTACTTTATGCGATGTTACCCGTCAGCAGTGGTGTTTAAATCCTGAAGAAGAAGTTGTTGTTCACAGTGTGCCTTTAACAAGCCGTTGTACAAGTAGGGGTACATGAAGATCCTTTTCCTTTGAAGGTGCACTGCCACCATAGCACATGCACTTTGAGAATGTTCTCTAACCTGAAGGGTAGAACCATGTATAAATAATGGCCTTTGCCTACTTTGAAATCAAGAAACATTGTGTGCCTCCTTTTCACTGGTTTGAGAAAATAAGATTCCTGTAGATCTTGAGAACACATTCAGTCTCCCTTCATAAGTTGTGGACATATCCATCGCAAGACTAGCAACCGGAATTTTTGTTTCCTGGTCCATTTTTTGCTTGTCTCAATAAGAGGATTGGTCTGAACTCCCTCTTTTCACGGGAGCCAAAAAATATCCAGAATAGATTCCCCTTCCTCTTTGAGATAGAGGAACGGTTCAATAGCTTGATTTTGGGGCAGAGATTTGAAACTCTTTCTTAAAGTCAGAGCTGATGTTTTGGTGCTGGCTTCGCAGTGATTGATGGGGAAGATATTTGAACTGAAGGGTGCAGCCCTTCTAAACTATCTAAAAGACTCATTTGTTAGTGGTTATGTGAGAAGCTGCACTTCAACAATGGTAAAACAGGTCTGGAAGAGAGGCCAGTGGCTGTAAAGTCTCTATGATGACTGAGACAGAGGTTTGTAGAGCCTCCATATGAATGTTCCATTTTCCGTTCGAGGCATATGAGCTGTAGATCATATGCTGTGCACAGACTATAAAGCAGTTATCTCCCAAAGCGGTGGCTAACCTGTATCTGTTGCAGTGGTTTAATAGTGTACGTAAAACTGCCTGGCCCACTCTAGCATGTTGTCTAGCTAACACATATACACAATAGTGTTTTGTGAATGTTTGAGGTGTAGACCATGTTGCAGCTTTGCATACATCCTGTATGGGTATATTTCCTAAGAATGCCATAGAAGCCCACAGCTTGCGTGTAGAGTGTGTTCTAGGGGGAAATGTTAACGTTATTTTGCTTTTGCATAGCATATTTTAATGCACTTGACTATCCACCTCGCAATACCTGATTTTGATATGGGATTGCCTTTATGTGGTGGAGCAATAGCGACAAAAGGTTGATTTGTGTTACGGAAAGGTTTTGTCCTTTCTGTGTAATAAACCAATGCTCTCTTCACATCTAATGTGTGTAGGGCACGTTCTGCCACTGAATCTGGTTGAGGGAAGAACACAGGTAACTCAACAGATTGATTGATATGAAAAGTAGAAATAACGTTAGGAAGGAATTTAGGATTAGTTCGAAGAACCACTTTGTTTTGGTGCATTTGTAAAATGGGTTCTTCTATAGTTAATGCCTGAAGCTCACCCACTCTGAGAGATGTGATAGCAACGAGGAAAGTGACTTTCCATGTGAGAAACTACAGTTCACCTTTGTGCAATGGCTCAAAGCGTGGACCCATTAGTCTTGTGAGAACATGCTGTGTCTGACGACTGAGCAAATATGCCATTTGATTGTTTACTCCTAGAAGGTGTTCTGCTAGGAGATATATTTGGTGATGTATGGCCCAGATGGTCTGTGCTAGCTGTGACAGCTGGAGAGAGTGTGTCCCTCCCTGTTTTTGTATGTAGTACATGGCTGTCATGTTCTCTGTACGAATTAGGACATTCTTGTGTACCAACAGATCTTAAAATGCTTTCAGCGCCAGAAATATTGCTAGCAGCTCTAGACGATTTATATGAAGCTGTTCCTGCTGCAAGCTCCAAATGCCTTGAATAGTGTGGGTTTGGAGATGCGCTCCCCAACCTGTTAGTGATGCGTCTGCTGTCAGTACTATCTGTGGAACCGGGTTGCTGAAGGGCCGCCCTTTTAAAAGGTTTTGTGTGTTCCCCCACCGCAGAGAGCGATGGGTGCAGCCGTCTACCAACACTAGATCTGATAACTGACCGGGAGCTTGGTTCCACTGATGTGTTAAGCATTCTTGCAGGGGACGCATCTGAAGTCTTGCATAGGGGACTATAAAAATGCAAGACGCCATCATTCCCAGTAACTGCATGAACACTCGAGCTGGTAAGGAGTGTTGAGGCTGAAACTGAGACATCAGGGTTTGTATATTCCGAACTCTGGCTGAAATTGGGTATGACGAGTTTTTTTTGTGCGTTTATAGTAGCTCCTAGATATGCTTGAGACGTGGATAGTTGGAGATGGGATTTGGACAGATTTACTGTGAATCCTAGCTCATGGAGCAATTGCACAGTATGTTGTGTGTGGCACAAACAGCTGTTGTGCGAGCTGGCCTTTATGAGCCAGTCGTCAAAGTATGGGAAGACCTGAATATGTTGCCTTCTTAGATAGGCTGCGACTACTGCCAAGCCTTTTGTGCGGTCGTTACTCTTAATGGAAAATATTTTGAATTGATAGTACTGACCTGCTACCACAAACCTGAGGTATTTGCGGTGCACAGGGTGTATTGGAATATGAAAGGAAGCGCCCTTTAATTCCAGAGTGGAGAGAAAGTCGCCTTGCTGAAGAAGAGGCAGCACTTGTTGGAGTGTTACCATATGAAAATGGTCCGACTGAATGTATAGATTTAGTTCTACAAGGTCTAATATAGGCCTGAGAGAGCCGTCCTTTTTTGGAAATTAGAAAGTAGAGGGAGTACACCCATGCTCCCTGGTATGGTAAAGGGACTGGTTCTATTGCATCTTTCTGCAACAAAGAGAGAACCACTTTCTTTAGGAGGGTGAGATGTTCTTGTGACATGAGGTGTGACCTTGGAGGAATGTTCGGTGGAGTGCTTGTAAGCGCCAGGCAATAACCAGATTGGATTATTTGTAGAACCCATTTGTCTGATGTAATCGTATTCCAAATGGGTAGAAATTGGGAAAGACGTCCCCCGACAGGAGTGGAATGGTGGGGGGTATGGAAAGGAAGTCATTGTTTGGTGTCACCAGAGGAAGTGTGTGTTGAGCTACCTCTGCCTCTTCCCTTGCCGTTGTTTCCTCTATATCCACCTTTAAAATAACCTCTTGAAGAGGCGACTGATTGTTGCCATTGTACGAGGAGGAGGGATTGTCTGTACACACATTTTTGGGGCCGCCACTGTAAAATGAGCGACAAAGGAGCTTCTGTTGGAAGGGGATTGTAAGGCCCCCATGGACTTAGCAACGTCAGTATCCTTTTTTTTTTTATCTTTTCCAGTGTTGTATCAACAGCTGGACCAAAGAGGTGTTGTTTATCAAAGGGTTGGTTAGGAATAGAGGCTTGTAGCTCAGACTTGAATCCTGAAATTCTTAACCAAGTATGTCTACGGAGCAGTACACTAGTGTTTACTGCCCGAGCTGCTGCGTCTGTGTGATCCAGAGCACACCCGATATAGGTATTAGTTATTAATTTACCCTCTTGAATCAGGGCACTAGCTCTAGACTTATGCTCATCAGGAAGAAATTCAATGAGCTTTTCGAGCTCATCATAATGAGCTCTGTCATACCTTGCCAATAGTGCTTGAGCATTGGCAATGCGCAAATGATTAGCTGCTTGCGACGCTATTCTTTTGCCCGAAGCGTCAACTAATTTAGACTCTTTATCAGGAGTAGGGGCTTCCCCTGTTTGCAAATTAGCTCTTTTACGAGCGTTGGAAACTACCAGAGAGTCGAAGGGTAACTGGCATTTGATATATACAGGGTCATTAGGTGCAGATGTGTACTTCTTCTCTACCCTGGGAGTGATGATTCTAGCTCTTACAGGGTCTTTAAAGATGTCATCAGTATGTTTAAGCATACCCTTTAACATTGGTAATGTTTGTGTAGCCCTTTGAGATGAACTTAGTGTGCCAAACAAATAATCCTCCTCTAAAGTCTATTTATGAAGCTCTACTCCATGATATTGTGCATCGCTGTTAACAAGCTCAATCTATCCAATGTTATCATCTGGAGGAGAAGGTCTGGATGGATATAGGTCGGGGTCATTATTTGGTTGAGAGTAGGCATTATAATTATCCCGTGGGTCAGTATCCTGTGGTGTGTAGTCATCTATATACCCATCCCCTGTATCCTGTGGGTCAGGAGATGGTGGTGGAGGAGAATGAGTAGGTGTAATGAGTAAATTTGGATCAATGGTTGAAGAAGGTGGAGAAGGGTTAGTACCCACATCTTTCCTATTTAGAGGAATGTGGTAGTCTTCTTGTAAGATCATTTTCCTCTTCTCAGGAAGTTTGGCATGAATCTGTCCAGTTTCTGGATTAATCACAATCTCCTGTTTCAGGTCCGAATGTGGAATATCAGTCCGAGGCTCGTTAGTTGAAGTACTTTCTTTAGATGCTGGTTTTGGTGTCGAAAGTTTCGGATCTGAAGATTTAGCTAAAGGTGTTTGGATTTAGATGCCGAAGGTTTCGGGTTCGGCACTAGCGTGGGGACGAGTAGACCCCAAACCGGAAGGCTGTTTATGTTTCGGCAACGAGCTCGAAGGCGGGGCGCTCGAAACCATTTATCGGTGCCGACCTTGGGCCGAAGGCAGAGGAGGGACCGGAGCCTTTTTATGGAGGAGATGGCAGGGGAAGGAAGTCTCTTTACTCACAATCCGTTGTCCCGGTGTGAGGTCTTCTGCATCGGGGTCAGCTTCCGACACGGAGATGTGGTCCTCCTCCATTTTGGCTTCTTGCACCTGTGATTCCTTGTGTTCAGACTCGTCTCCGAGGAGATCCAGCGCAGACACACTTTGCTGGTACATTTCGTGACGTTGAGCCAGACGGTCACAGAGCGTCTTCTTCAATCGAAACGACCGACACGCGTCACAGTCCTTCTCCTCGTATTCTGGTGATAGGCAGAGGTTGTACACTTCGTGCAAGTCGGTGCAAGTAAACTTAGTGCGACACCCTGGACAGAACTTGAATGGAGTCCGTTCCATCGACTGCTACCGACCCCAGCGTGGGTAGGCTCAACGGCCTTCCACGAATCTTCCGATCTAAGGTTTTTGAGTGTAGACGATACGTGGAGAATGGGAAACGCGATCGATAAACAATACCGTCAAGGGTAGTGGATTGCGCGTTGAAGGGGGGGCAGAAGAACGGTGCCGAACCAAAGAGCAACAATTCACATCTGAACCCGATGGCGGAAAAAAACAATCTAACAATGGAGTTGATGCCCACGCGCACTATCAGCGAAAGTAGGAGTCACCTACCTCGTGAATGGAAAGACTTCTTCGAAGAAAAAGAAAGTGCAAACATCCCGACCCAAATCTAGATGGCGATCTATGCACAGCATATAATCTGCAGCTCATATGCCTCCAACATTGGAGTTTTCCTCCTCCTAGGTCTCTGGCATTTGGTGGAGAACTGAAAAAGATTGGGATGGAGCAGCAGGCCCAGGAGACATAAATGTTTTCCATTACACCATCATCAGAGCTCATGGCAGAACCGGTGCTGGTGAAATTACCTGTCTTAGTGATTGAAAAAGTCTTGGCGGCAGGTCCAAAGTTTCAAGAGGTTTCTATATAGGGTCCTCTGAAGGAATAGCCATTCTTGGTATTGAGAGAGACAACGGCAGCTCTGCAGGAGGTGATGTAAACCGATACGCAAAAGATAGAGAAACTAGAGAGGCTGAAAAGTGTCTCCTTGGTGTTGATCTTCTCAACGGGGACCTCAACATCAATAACAAACGGTGCCTTCTTGCAGTCAACAGATTCACCATCAATTGGTAGTACGTTGGCTGAGGCCTAGCCACTGCCAGAGATAATGGAGGTCACTACTTGTTGTCAATGTCAGTGGTCCTGAACTCCTCAGCGGCAAACAGGTCGGTGCTGAACCCTACTCTGATGTCGACCGATGTTCCCGTATATATGTGAGTGATGGTGTCTCCTCCACTTTCTCTCCCTAGATCTTCCTCCATGGGAGTATTTGTCACAGGAGTGGACAGACTCACCCTCTTTGCCCTGCATTCAGAGGTTTTTCTTTCTTTCCTATATCTCCCTGCGGCCTCCCAGCTTTACTCAAAGGTGAGTGCCCTCACAATCGTTTAAGGCTCTTTTTGTCATTTGACAACGTTTGCAGTCCTTACAGTATGTTTAGCCAGTAGGCAGACCAAACATACCGAATGGTGATCCGAGGTAGCCTTTTTTGTCCCAACGGAGGGGCACTTCACAAAGAGTGATGGCATTTTATAGGACGAAAGGTTTATTGATATGAAACTTCAGATAAAAAGGGTACAGAGGCCTTGAAGTATTCGGAGATTCAGCCAGCTCAAGCCAGAATAAAGAACTGAGGCTGCAAGGCACACTGCCAGTACAGTGCATGCTGGGAGATGGAAACTGCTGGCTTCTTAAAGGACAGTGTACGCACCTTTTCATAATAGTCATCTCAAAGGAGTGGCCTCCTATCTGGCTACATTACCCTTTGTTCCTTTCATTTTCTCAAATGATCTATGAATGAGGATGATAATAGTTGTCACTTGTGATTCATTTTTGAAGGTTGATTGCTTTAATGGAAAAATACATTTGAGGGATTTAGTCCGAAGGAACGCCACCAAATTTTATAGTTTTTAAGTGGTATGTGTCCCATAAATGGGCAAAACTATTCAATGATTATGGCTAACACAGTAGGTCCCATTTGAAAGAAAAGGTTATTTTCCAATATGTAGGAACTTCTGAAATCCTGGCAGGGGTATTCAGAGTCAATTAGATCGCTAGCCTGACATGTGAATGACTTTGTAGTAGCCCTACCAGCATTTCAAACTTGCTCAGTCAGCCTCAGCCAAAATGCATTTGTGTCAGCGCAACACTTCTTTGCTCATATATTACTTGGGAATTAAAATATTTTAATTGCATATAGTGCCTGGCTGTTAAATCAATTTTCAGAGAACTCCATAAGAAAAAAGCAAGTTTAAACAACTCACGTACAAGTAATACAAAGTAAAATGATAAAGGTCTACCTGCAGCGGTGTGTTGGCCGTGGAATGAGGATGGATTGGGCATTGTGGAACTCCCAAACGTTGTAGCAGCAGGAGTAGAACTGAAGGCATCAAAATTTGCAAAGCCTGCCTGTGCAGGGATCTGGCCTGAAACAACAAAAGCAGCAGTAAATAGCAAGAATTTGTCAGCTCATGTCCAGTACACTCAGCAATGGATATGATGGGTCTCACATTGTCAACATGTGCAAGCCTCAAACACTTTCCTCAAAACAGATTCCTTTTCACAAGCATTAAAATACAATTTCTCCACCAGTATGGAGTTTGACTGGTTTACTGTATTAATTCCATGTTGATGTACAGCAACATTGCTTTGCTTTCCTAGTACAAGATTATAACCAGTCTCATTAAAAAAAGGGGGAAGGAGGAGACAGCCAACCTCTAAGATAGCTTTAATCTCTCAGGAGTTCCTGTTGATTGCAGGCACCTTCACCCACCGGTGCGACTACGCATAGCCGGTCGCCCTGGAGGCCATGGAAATGAAACCGTGTTATATAGGGATAGCCCCAGGAGAACATGGCATCAAAGGAGAACGGAAGTAGTCTAGCACCAGTATCTAGCAGTGGCAACAACCTCGCCCCACAACCCAGCTCTGGTGTTGAGGAGTGGGCTAGGGAGGCATCATGGATACTTCGCCAGAGACAACCTTGACCCTGCACTACCCGAGTACTCTTAAGAAGAGCAGCCAGAGCAAAACAAGAACAGTTCACTATTTAAACCATGTTCCAGCACCCATTGAAGAGGATACAAACCAAGGAAGATGACCCCTTCAAGAGGGAGCATGTGTTACTTAGCACCATTAATGCCCTGAGAGACGATTTTGACAGAAAGATCAAGTGCATTGACGATCTGAAGTGCTCGAAAGAAGCTACCCAACTTCTCTGATATCCTTCCTCAAAGGTTAACTTCCTTTCCTTCACTGGGAGTGGCTGTGGTGTTCCTAGCTCCTCAGCAGGTTGACAGGGATGTTTTGCCATGGATAAGTGAATGTAAATCATGTGCTGTCCAAGTTTGGGGACTATGGGCAGCTAGATGACTGGAGATGCATTTCACCAGTGGTTCCCAAACTGTGGACCGCGGACCCCCAGGGATACATGACCCATTCCCAGGGATCGATAGGCAGGAGTATTGCAAACTTCCCTGTATATTCAGCAGTTTTTGAGCGACAATAAAAGTGTCAAGATAACTCCGGTGAATAATGTACCTGCTAGAGAGAGATGTTAGTCTTGACCAGAGGCAGCTTTGACTCATCTAAGGTAGCGAAGATGGTTAATATGCCTGCTGCAAAGAACGTGAACGAAGCATTTTAAAAAACTGTATTTTAAGTGCATAGCTCAGTGGGTTACTGCTTTTGTCACAGATTATTTTGTTACTGTGCAATTCATAAGTTACAATCATAATCTAGCACAGTGAGCTATGAACTGCCACCAAAGACCTGCATGCAAACTGCATGGTACAAATCAGTAAGTTACGTTTTTCCACGTCTTCCATTATCCTGATGCTGTTAAAATAAGTTAGTTTGGGGAGAAAAACATTCTTATTATTAAAGTCAATGCTAACCACTGTGTTCTGTTCTGAATCCTGAGTGTGTGCTTCTCCAGACCAAGCACTCTTAAAAAAACATCTGCCAGTATGGATGACATATGACTCCTACACCTTGTTGTCTCCTTTGCCTTATGTAACATTTGCTATACACTGATTTACACACGTATGATTCATTATTTCTATAGGTTTGTGAAGTAATGTGCTCTGACACCCTACACTGGTATGAGAGGTGCTCTAAAACAATGAAATACATGTGAGATAGGGGCTATGGAGATATGAGGGGCACTGTTAGAGGGTGACAGTGAGGGAATTACTGAAGAGCCCAAACAAAGATTGTTGTATCCTGGTGCACAGTAAGGTAATCATTTACTATGCTTTAAAAACGAATACAATTCAATATATGACAAATGTGTTGTAGAATGCACACTTTCCCCCCATATTTTCATGGCGGGGGCACCTCCAAGCCCCCTTTGTAGTGGTCAGGCTCACTCGTTGCACTTGGTGTGCCCCATACGGGGACTGATCTGACATTTGCCAGGGCTGCTTTGGGTTCCCAGTCTGGCCGTGGGAGGAGCATGAGCCTCATACCGCGAAATAAAACCAAACATTGAAAAGTTAGGTGCCGAGATGCAGCATCAAGCTTGCCATTAAAATCTTTCAATTTTTTCAATATAAAATAATAAAATATTTAGTAATTCTTGTATTCATTTGGTGTGCATTTTTGTGTGTATTTTATGTGAAGTACTGTTTTAAATTGTTTTATTGAAATCATACAAATTGCTTGGGGGACCCCAGCTTCCAGTACGGACTCAATGGGAGTCCTTAGGAGTCAAAAGGTTGGAAACTACTGCATTACATAATTCTGAACTCCGCATCAAGATCTTTTTATGTGACAGCTTCAAGGACTTTGAAGGCAGCTTGGACGTCCATTTTGGCTCTGAAGGGGGTTGGCTTCTCGCTCGAGGTCAACTCGGTATCGGCTGGAGCAGAGGCTTGGTTCATTTATCTTGAGGCTTCTCTGGAGCTCAAAGCGGATCTCTCTGCCCCCAGACTCAGACTGGAGGCCAGACCGGAAGGTCGGTTCCCTACTCCAGCCAGTCTCATTGCTTAATGCCTGACTGCCTCGGGAGCAGTGCTATGGCTGCTGCTGAGACTGCTTGTTAGGTCCAGCCCTCAGGTGTGGGTTGACGAGTTTAAGCTCTGGCAATTATCTTTGCCCTGGGCCCTAGGTTCAGCTCTGGAGCGACAGGCACATCCTTCACATCAGAGCCCTTAGCTGATTAAGCCAACTAGCTTTGTTCTTCCTGGGCAGGTGGAATGCTTGATGGCCCCTCACCTTCCTCGAAAGCATCCTTGAGGACCTCGGGGCCAACGATATCTGCAACATTGAAGGTGTCAGGCACTGCATCCAAAGGGCGAGCCATAAGCATCCTGCAAATTACCTTTGTAATGTCAAGGGCATGAACATTTAATTCTCGGAGGGAGAGGATTGGGCCAACATGGAAACACTTCTCTGCTAGCTGCCACCTCCTCCCTCCCCTATCAATAATCTCGGTTCCATGTGGCGCGCTGATGTCATTCACTTGCCGTACAATGTAGACCCCAGAAGCAGTTGAGTGATGCTCCTCACTTGTGGTGAAAGTTTTTCCCGTGATGGGCTTCCTGAGACATTGAAAAGTCTATCCTTTCCATCAATGCATCTCCTAAAAGAATTTGTGCTTGGTGATCGTGGCCTTACTGAGCCGGAATCCACACAACACTCTAGGTATCTTGTTAGGGTAGGGGTCAGGCCTCCCTAGCCATAGTCAGGGGCATAAACATCTTTTCAGTAGTTTCTCTTCTTGTGGGTGAGAGGGGTTAAACTATGTGGGCCATTTTGTGGTTTTAGGCACTTCTGCCTGGGTCCTTCATGCCACCCCAGCAGGCAAGAAACAGGATATATGGGCCACCATTGGAAAGGGGAGAGAGTCCTTCTGCCCCGGACTACTGCTTGTGGATCACAGCTGGGATCTCCACAAATCCAGTGATTCATTCTCCTGAGAAGATGATAGCGGTCATTGATACTGTACAAAGGGTGGATGCTGTTTGGGCAGCATATGTCAAGCAAAAGAGCTTAAGGCATCAAGCTGAATATGTGCGAGAACTCCACAGGTTCTGTACACAGCATCGGAATATATATATCTTGGGAAGCACCACAGTATAATATTTGCACATTTGCCACATTAGAAATAAGTGAAAAGATTGTACTGGTGCTTGAGCAGTCACTCCTTCATAAAGATTATAATGTTTCCTGGATAATTGCTATACAGGAGTCCAGCAAGCTGTACAACGCTGGACAAGTCCCACAGGAATTTGTGAGAAGTTACAAAAAGGCCAGAGCAGTGCGTTTCCTTGCCCCAAACTCATGGCTGTAAAATTCTTAGTTAGGCAGCAGGGATGTGTGCTTACTACAGATCATGATGAGTACACTTCTGACAACGTACAGCACACCGTGACCTGAGAAGTCCACATGCCCTGTGTACTTGATTAAAACAAGCACATGGCTAGGGTAGATACAAAAATAAAATGACCACGTCTTTCAGTCCTATAATGCAAATATTAAAACTTGCAAATGGTCAAGAAGTTGACTAACCCCCTGATCCTGTTGGCATCATACAATACATATCTTGTTTATCATACCACTGGAAAACCGATGTCCTTCCTTGACTTTCAGTTGCCTGTAATTGATAGTTTTACTGCTGTAGAAGTAGCGGCCTCTATTTTATCGGTTGTGGACCGTTGCATAGCTGCAGGATTGGCACTTTACCAACCTCATTTTTGAAACGGAGAAAAGGAGTCAACCATATCACCAGCACAGAGTTTGCTCTCGGCAAGGAAAAAGGCAGGAGAGTCATTACTATTCTCTCCAAAGGCCGTCACAGCCAGACTTGTGTTTTCCTACTTGCTTTCCTTTATACTAAAGAAATATGACGTTCACGGAGACCTTTTAAAATGTTTTTCCATTTATCATTCCCACACTTCTCTAAAATATAATTTTCTATTATTTATAAATGTGCTCTCTCTATGGGAGCACTCAAGCAAATGCAGTCAGTTGCAACTCAGTGTAGAGCATGACAGGAGTATTTGAGCCCATACTCGGACCCAACACAGGGAATACTAAGCCCAGACATTTCTGAAAGCAAACCACCCAGTTGAGTCCAGGGCTGTTTACCTGAGACAATAACAGAACAAAGCAGGGAACATTTGAAGATCACATTGGCTTGATATTGTTACAGTTTTTATCCCTTCCTGTCGCAGATAAGCCCAGCCACACAAGTGGTGTACTTTTTTTTTTTTTGTTAACCGGGAGAAGTGTGGAAATTATGAGTGGTAGGAATTTTGTGGCTCCCTGCTCATCCCTGAACATGTCTCACAGAAATTTGAAGAAAGGAAAATGCTACTTACCAGTATGCATCTGTTCTTGGCATGTAGAACTGTGCATAGATCGCTATCTGGTGTTGGGCTCGGATGTTTGCAGTTTGTTTTTGTTCAAAGAAGTCTTTGAAGTCACGAGAAAGGTGACTCCCCCGTACGATGAAACTGCGAATGGGCATCGACTCCATCCCAAGATCATTTTCGCCATAAAGGGGGATGATGGAGTTAGTAAGAAATAGAAAGATGTCCATGTGAGATGTATCTAAGTAAGTTAACACTGCAACAGATAAAGGTACCCAGGGAGGTGTATATGAATCTGCAGCTGTACATGCCAAGAAGAGATGCATACTGGTATAGACTATACAGCAGTTTTGTTTGTGGCGGTGGATAACCTGTATCTGTTGCAGTTGTTTGAAAGAGTGTTCTTAAGACAGGCTGGCCCACACTAGCATGTTGTTTTGCGTGCTTTCAACAGTACACATCTACACAATAGCGTTTTGTAAATGTGTGCGGTGTAGACCAAGTTGCAGCTTTGCAGATGTCATCTAAGGGAACGTTCCCTAAGAATACCATAGAAGCCCATAGTTTGCGAGTAGAATGAGCTCTAAGGGGAACTGTTAATGTACATTTGGCTATAAGGTAGCATATTTGGATGCAGCTACCAATCCATCGTGCAAGGCCTGCTTTTGAAATGGGATTGTCTTAATGAGGTGGGGAAAAAGCAACGAAAAGTTGTTTCGTCTTTCTAAAGAACTTAGTTCATTCAATATAATAGAGTAGTGCTCTTTTAACGTCTAGCGTGTGAAGAACCCTTTCTGCCACTGAGTCTGGTTGAGGGAAAAAAACTGGTAGCTCAACAGACTGGTTAAGATGAAAGGCAGACACAACTTTAGGTAAAAATTTTGAATTAGGTCTAAGAACCACTTTATTATGATGAATTTGCAAAAATGGTTCTTGTATGGTTAATGCCTGGAGATCACTCACTCTTCTAAGAGATGTGATGGCTATAAGGAAGGCTACTTTCCAAGTGAGGAATTGCAGTTCACACTTGTGCAGATGTTCCAATGGTGGGCCCATGAGCCTTGTAAGGACGACATTAAGATTCCACACTGGAGAGGGCAGAACTCTAGGGGGAATTATTCTTTTAAGTCCTTCCATAAATCTTTAATAGCGGGTACTTGAAACAAAGACAAGTGATGAAGTTCCCATTCGTGGATCTGTTGTTGTTGATGACTGAGCAGATCCGCAATGTGATTGTGTACTCCTGGGAGGTGTTCTGCCAGGAGATGTGTGTTGTGGGATTGGCCCATTTCCATATGCGTTGAGCTAAGTGTGAAAGTAGTAGAGAATGTATTCCTCCCTGCTTTTGTAAGTAGTACATTGCTGTTATGTTGTCCGTACGAACTAAGACAGCTATGCGTACTAGATGGAGTTGAAAGGATTTCAATGCCAGAAATATTGCCAGTAATTCCAGGTGGTTTATGTGGAATTATTTTTTATTTGTAGTCCATATGCCTTGAATGGTAAAGTTTTGGAGATGAGCTCCCCAGCCGGTGAGCGATGCGTCTGTTAGCACTATCTGTGGAACTGGATCGAAGAACGGCCTCCCCTTGGAAAGGTTTTGTGTGTTTCACCTGTGCAGAGAGCGATATGTGCGGCTGTCCACCAACACCAGATCTGTTAGCTGACCTTGAGCCTGGTTCCACTGGCGTGCTAAGCATTCCTGTAGAGGACGCATGTGGAGTCCTGCATAAGGGACGCTTAGAATGCAAGAAGCCATCATCCCTATTAATTGCATGAACACTCGAGCTGGTAATGAGTGTTAAGGCTGAAATTGTGATACTAGATCTTGTATGTTGCGTATTCTGACTGGGTTGGGGTATGCTAGAGCTTTGGAAGTGTCAATTGTAGCTCCTAGATACATTTGTGTGTTGGATGGTTGGAGGTGGGACTTGGTGAAGTTTACGGTGAATCCCAAGTCGTGAAGCAACTGACTTGTTTTGTGGGTGTGGTGAACGCAGCTGCTGTGTGACTTGGCTTCCCAGGTATGGGAACACATGAATGTGTTGTCTTCTTAAGTGAGCTGCAACTACTGCGAGGCACTTGGTGAAGACTCTGGGCGCTGTGGTCACCCCGAACGGAAGGACTTTGAACTGGTAGTGTTGACTGTCCACCAGGAACCTGAGATATTTTCTGTGAGCTGGATGAATGGGAATATGGAAGTAGGCATCCTTTAAATCCAGAGTGGAAAGAAAGTCACCTTGTTTAAACAATGGGAGCACCTGTTGGAGGGTGACCACGTAGAAGTGATCTGACTGAATATAGAGATGGAGTAGTTTCTTTTCTGTAACTCCAGTTCTGTAGTAGGGGTATCTCTGTTATAGTCATAATCTAGTGAATAGTCCCGCCCATGTGCGTGGACCCCGGAGCAATAAAAAATAATCTCTAAAGGTGACAAATCATGCAGACCTGCATACACCTTTAAGAGAGAATTTAATTTAAAGACAGATAATGCAGCCTATACCCACAGGCTACACTGTCCAGTACTTCAACTAGAATTCCACCAACATCCACAAACAGCACTGCCTGTCTAGTTTTTCTCCACATAGGAAAAAACCCTGCCTCTACCAGCAAAAGCCTCTGGAATGATAGAGAGGAAGGCGTGGACAGACAAGCCCCATAGGCTGCCATTATGTGGCTTAGAACAGGATACTGTGCCTTTAAGAAAACTTTCCAGATTTCCAGAACTTTCCCCAGTATCCCAGAATGCCCAGCAGGTCCCATTTACTTTCAGTTCTTTTTGAAGGCGTAGCACGCCAGACCTGTAACATTCTTCATACGAACAAATCTCTCCACCGGGGAGGAGGGCGGGCGCTTATGACTATAACAGAGATACCCCTACTACAGAACTGGAGTTACAGAAAAGAAACTACTCCTTCTGTAGTAGGGGATCTCTGTGTATAGTCATAATCTAGTGAATAGAATGGCAAGCCCATCCCCACACAACAACAGCGGTGGAGAACAAACAAGACAAACCCACTACTGTGCGAACAAATTTCGCAGCGAAGCCTGCCCAACCTGAGCATCTGCCCTGGCATCCGAGTCCAGACAGTAATGCACAGCAAAGGTATGGACCGACTTCCAAGTGGCCGCCTTGCAGATTTCCGCAATCGGAACATTACGCAGCAAAGCCGTCGTGGCAGCTTTGCCCCTGGTGGAATGAGCCTTAGGTTTACCCCCTAAGGTCTTATTAGCCTTTTGATAACACAACTGTATGCAGGACACAATCCACCGAGAAATGGACTGCTTAGAGGTCGCAAGACCAGTCCTGACTGAGCCATAATTAACAAACAATTGGTCAGACCTACGAATATCCTTGGTCTTAACCAGATAAAATTTCAACACCCTCCGAACATCCAGGGAATGGAGAGACCTTTCCGCTGGCGAAGAGGGATTCTGAAAGAACGTAGGTAAAGTTATAGTCTGGTTGACATGAAAGTCAGAGATAACCTTAGGAAGAAATTTAGGGTGAGTACGCATCACAACCTTAGCAGCATGAAACACAGTATAAGGTTCTTGACAACATAATGCCTGAAGTTCACTCACCCTGCGGGCCGATGTGATGGCCACTAGGAACGCCGCCTTCCAAGATAGGTGCTGCAATGAAGCCTTGTGAATGGGTTCAAAAGGCTCCTTCATCAGTCTGGACAGCACCACATTCAAGTCCCAGGAAGGCGAGGGAAGTCTGACGGGAGGAAACACTTTCTTCAAGCCTTCCAAAAAATCCTTGACCACAGGGATCTGAAAGAAGGAAGTCTGTGAAGGGCATTTCCTGTAAGCAGTCAAAGCAGCCAGATGAACCTTAATGGAATGGAAATTAAGGCCAGACTGCGCCAGATGTAAAAGGTACGGAAGGATGACATCTTCCTTACATGTTGTCGGATCAAAGTTCTTGGACTTACACCAGATACAGAACCTCTTCCACTTGTAAGCATAGGATGTCCTAGTGGAAGGTCGTTTAGACTCCTTCAGTATGTCCATACAATCGTCTGGTAGATTCAGATGGCCATATTGCACTATTTCAGGAGCCATGCCGCCAAACTCAAAGACGAGAGGTTGGGGTGCACCATCCGCCCCCCGAACTTCGTGAGAAGGTCCGGCCTGCACGGCAACCGCATGTGAGGAAGGAGAGACCGGTGAAGAAGGTCCGTGAACCACCACTGCCTGGGCCACTCCGGGGCGATCAGGATCATCCGCGCCCTGGACTGGGACAGCTTGATGAGCACCGCCGGAATCAGGGGAATGGGTGGAAAAGCGTACAGAAAGCTGTTCGACCAATCGATCCATAGCGCATTCCCCAGCGTCCCCCGCTGGTAGTACCTGGATGCGAAGTCTCGGCATTTGCTGTTTTCGGCGGTGGCGAACAGATCTACGTCTGGAGTCCCCCACCTTGCGAAGTCTTCTCCTAGTACTTCGTCGTTTATGACCCATTTGTGGTTTTCCTGAATCAGCCTGCTCAAGGCGTCCGCCTGAGCATTCTGCACCCCTGGCAGATGCGTGGCCGTAATCGTCAGTCCTCTGGCCAGCAGCCAGCGCCAGATCGCCTGCGCCTCCTGCGACAGAGTGCGCGATCTCGACCCCCCCTGCTTGTTGAGGTAATACATCGTAGTTGTATTGTCCATCTGTATCAGCAGCGAGTTGGTCTGGAAGGATGGAAGGAAGGCCTTCAGCGCCAGGAAGACAGATCTGAGTTCCAGGAAATCGATGTGGTATGTCGATTCCAAAGCAGACCACTTTCCTTGAATCTGCAAGTCCCCGGAATGCGCTCCCCAGCCCTGGAGAGACACATCCGTCACGACACTCGTCGTGGGAATGTCCTTGTGGAAGGGAACCCCCTTGAGGAGGTTTTCCGCCGAACACCACCACTTCAGAGACTGAAGAGCATGCAGCGACAGTCGTATCTTGTCGTCCCAAGAGCCTGTCCTCTGATCCCACTGATCCTCCAAACACTCCTGCAGTGGTCTCATGTGTAGCCGAGCGTGAGGAAGATACAGGAGGCCATCGATCCCAGCAGCGAAGACACCTTCCTCACTGTCGTCGATGGAGCAGTCCTGAGGTCCTGAGCCTTCCGAAGGAGTGATAACCGTCTCTCCTCCGAACGAGACACGCTTGCTGACCGCGTATCGATGGAGGTCCCCAGGTACTGTATGCACTGGACCGGAGTCGTAACCGATTTGGACATGTTGACGTGTAACCCCAGCTTGTGCAAGAGCTCGCACGTCCATCGGAAGTGTTCTTGCGCTTCCGCGAAGGATGATGCCTTGATCAGCCAATCGTCCAGATACGGGTAGACAAACACCTTGTTCCTCCGCAGGTGTGCCGCCACCACCGCCATGCACTTCGAAAAGGTCCTGGGCGCAGACTTTAGCCCGAATGGCAGTACTGTGTATTGATAGTGATTGGCGCAGACTTGGAATCGCAGGAACTTCCTGTGCTTCCGTGCTATGGGCACGTGGAAGTACGCATACTGTAGATCTATGGCACAGAGCCAGTCTCCCCGTTGCAGCGGAGGGTAAATCTGGTGCAACGATAGCATGCGAAACTTCTCTCTGCGAATCCATTTGTTTGCCTGTCGCAAATCCAGAATGGGCCTGAACTCGTTCTTGTCCTTCTTGCGAATGAGGAAGAACCGAGAGTACAGACCTCTTCCCCTTTGAGACAGAGGTACCTCTTCTACCACCTTTTTTCTCAACAAGATGTCTGCCTCCGCCTGGAGCTCTCTCAGCTGGAATCGAGAGCTGACCGGCGGAATCGCTGGAGGCGGGCCGATAAACCGAAGACTGTATCCATTGCAAACAATATTCAGCACCCACTTGTCCTGAGTAATTTTTCTCCACTCTGCCGGAAAAAATTGAATGCTTCCCCCCACTGGAGTGGGTAACGGTTGAGGGGGAAGTAGCCGCTCAGGGCCGAGACCCGGCCGGGCCCTTGGTCGTGGTAGTAGCCTGCTGGCCTCCTCTACCCCTCTGGCGCTTCTGGAAGGGCTTGCGGAACTGCTGCTGCTGTTGCTGCTGCTGCTGTCCCGAGCCCTGCCCATGCCCTCTGCCCGAAGACCCGAACCTCCTCTGGAACGGGCGCTTCTTTTTCTCGGCCTTCTCCAACCCGACGGCCGTCAGGGTTTCCGCCTCAGCCTTCATGCGGGCCATCTCATCGTCCGCATGCTTCCCGAACAGGGTTTCCCCCGAGAAGGGCAGGTTGGCCACTCTTTGCTGCGCCTCTGGCTTGAGGGACGTCAGGCGCAGCCACGAATGGCGCCGCTGGTGGACGCCATGACAGTAGGCGTGGGCGGCCAATAAGATACATCCGCCGCTGCGCTGATCGTTTGGTTCGAAACCAGCATGCCTTCGCGCACTGTCTCCAAGAAGTCCTCCTTCTTGTCCCGTGGCAGTAGGTCTGCATATTGCTGCAGGGACTCCCACAGGGCCCGGTCGTAACGGCCCAACAAAGCCTCTGCACTCGCCGCCTTCATGGTGGTGGCGGCGGTACCACACACCTTCCTGCCCGCAGAATCCAGCCAGCGGCTTTCTTTGTCAGGTGAAACCGTGGAGGACGGGGCGGTCGCATGTTGTTTTCTTGCCGCCGTCACGATCACCGAATCCGGCTTCGGGTCCACTCTCAAAAAGGAAGGATCCGACTCCGGGGCCCTATACTTTTTCATGAGCCTGGAAGGAGCGGCCTTCGTCGTCGCGGGAGTGAGGAACAGCTCCAAGGCGGGTTCCACCAGTCCTGGTACAAGAGGCAGTAGGGGGCGAGACAGGTGTTTTTTATGAAGCGTCTCGAATATCACGGACGTCGTGGGTGTTGGAACCGTCACCGTGATACCCAACTTTGCAGCCCCTCGCAACAGCACCTCTTGGAACGAGACCAAGTCGTCCACCGGAGACACCCTAGTCCCCGGGGAGTCCGACAGCGTCGGGGAAAGGTCTCTGTCCGAGGAGCGCGTGCGCGACCTGGACCTATACCTCCTACGGCGACGTCTTGAGTCCGACGAGGACGGTCCACGGCTCTGTGATCTTCTCCTCCTGTGAGAGCGGGAGCGCGACCTCTTCGGCTTCGGCCTGTCCGCCGGTCTCGGCGACCCTGGGCGTCGTGGCTTCGGGGTCCCCTGCGGCGGAGTCGGGTACCTTGGAAGGGAAACCGACCGCGGGGGAACCGGCGGCGGTCCCACAGGAGTGCGTGGCAGCGACAGAGGCTGGGGCGGCGGAGGCAGCGGCCGAGGTGGCGGTGGTGGAGGTGGCGGTGGTGGTGGCGGAGGTGGAGGTGTTGGTGGAGGCGGTGGTGGAGGTGGTGGAGGCGAAGGCGGCGGAGGCGGGAGAGGAGGCGGCGACGGAGGCATCCGAGGAGGCGTATACACCACCGAGTACACCGATCCCGGTGACTCTCTCTGCCTCGACGGCGACCTGTGCCTCGACGGCGACCTGTGCCTCGACGGCGACCTGTGCCTCGACGGCGACCTGTGCCTCGACGTCGATCTTCTCCTCGGCGTCGACCTGTGCCTCGACGGCGACCTGTGCCTCGACGGCGACCTTCGCCTCGACGGCAACCTTCGCCTCGACGGCAACCTTCGCCTCGACGGCAACCTTCGCCTCGACGGCAACCTTCGCCTCGACGGCAACCTTCGCCTCGACGGCGACCTTCGCCTCGACGGCGACCTTCGCCTCGACGGCAACCTTCGCCTCGACGGCAACCTTCGCCTCGACGGCGACCTCCAGCGTCTCGACGTCGATCTCCTTCTCCTCTTCATCGACGGCGATCCCTCGACGGCGAATGCCGACGCCGGGTCCCATCTCGACGACGACCGCTGGACGGGGCCGACGACGGCGTCGTCGCCGACGACGACGCCGATGTAGTCGACGGCGGCCTATTCAGGTCCCTCGACGGCGATCGTCGACGCCGCTTCTCCCCAGAGCCCTGGGGAGATGGCGAACAGACGGTGGTCATCCTCCTAGACGTCGCCGTCGACGCCCTCGACGTCGACGGGGAGTGGGAGCGCTTACTGGTCTTCCTGCCCCTGGGGAGCCCCCCAGGGGCCTCAGTATGGGCCAAATCAGCCCCTCCAGACCCACCTGGTGCCTTCAGCCTTCGCTCCTCCAGAACTTGAAGCCTGATTTTCATTCTGTCCCTCAGGGTCCTGGCTGAGAACGAGTGGCAGGTGGTACAGCTTTCAGGCACGTGGGACTGGGGAAGGCAACCTATGCACACCTCGTGTGGATCAGTTTTAGCCTTCTTTCGACCACATTCCGGGCACTTGTCGAACAAGCCAGGCATGTTGACAGTACCAGCTACTAAACACAAGAAAAAGTGACAAAAATTGCCAAAATCTCAAATAAACCCTTGAAAAGGGGAGAGCTCAATGCTCCAGGGTCCTGCTAGCAGGAGCCGGAAAAAAGAACTGAAAGTAAATGGGACCTGCTGGGCATTCTGGGATACTGGGGAAAGTTCTGGAAATCTGGAAAGTTTTCTTAAAGGCACAGTATCCTGTTCTAAGCCACATAATGGCAGCCTATGGGGCTTGTCTGTCCACGCCTTCCTCTCTATCATTCCAGAGGCTTTTGCTGGTAGAGGCAGGGTTTTTTCCTATGTGGAGAAAAACTAGACAGGCAGTGCTGTTTGTGGATGTTGGTGGAATTCTAGTTGAAGTACTGGACAGTGTAGCCTGTGGGTATAGGCTGCATTATCTGTCTTTAAATTAAATTCTCTCTTAAAGGTGTATGCAGGTCTGCATGATTTGTCACCTTTAGAGATTATTTTTTATTGCTCCGGGGTCCACGCACATGGGCGGGACTATTCACTAGATTATGACTATACACAGAGATCCCCTACTACAGAATTAGTGTTCTGAGGTCCAGTATTGGCCTGAGAGAGCAGTCCTTTTTTGGAATTAGGACATATAGGGAGTAAACCCCTGTGCCCTGATAAGGCAAAGGGACTGGTTCTATTGCATGTTTTTGTAACAGGGAGAAAACCTCTTGTTTTAGGAGGGTCAGATGTTCTGATGACATTGGACGATGCTTGGGAGGGATATTTGGGGGGGTGGAGGTGAGTTCCAGGCAATAACCGTACTGGATAATTTGTCCTACCCACCTGTCTGTTGTGATGGAGTTCCAGACAGCTAGGAACTGTGAGAGACATCCCACAACATAAGTGGAATAGTCGGCGGGTAATGAAGAGAAGTCACTGCTTGGTGTTAGGGGAATTGCGGGTGTTGTTACCTCTGGCTCCTCCCCTATTATTGTTCCTTCTGTATCCTCCCCAAAAATATTCTTTGGGGGAGGATGATTGATTTGAGCTTTTGTAAGATGAGGAGGGGTTTTCTGATGATGTTGTTTTGGAGCCACCCCTGTAAAATGAGCGGCAAAAGGAACCCCTGTTGGAAGGGAGTTGCAAGGCCCCACATGGACTTCACAGTCTCAGTATCTTTCTTCATTTTCTCCAATGAAGTATCGACTGTAGGTCCAAAAAGATGCTCTTGATCGAAGGGCCGATTGAGTATGGTGGTTTGAACTTCTTGCTTGAATCCGGAGATTCGAAGCCAAGCATGCCTAGGCAGTAATATGTTAATGGTATGGGATGCTGTATCAGTCGCATCTAGGGCGCATTTTATGGACGTGTTAGTTATCAGTTTGCCCTCTTGAATGAGTTCATTGGCCTTGTTTTTTTGTTCGTCTGGTAAATACTGCATCAGTTTTTCCAGCTTGTCATAGTGCGCTCTGTCATAGCGCGTTAGGAGAGCTTGCGCATTGGCGATGCGCCAATGGTTAGCAGCCTGTAATGCAATCCTGTTCCCTGACGCGTCTATAAGCTTTGACTCCTTGTCAGGAGGAGGGGCGTCGCCTGTAGCCTGGGAATTAGCCATCTTACGTGCATTAGACACAAGAGAGTCTAAGATTATCTGGCCTTCGATGGACACCAGGTCTGTAGGAGCTGCATTATATATTTTTATCCACCCTTAGTGTAAGTATTCGGGCTCTAACAGGGTCTTTGAATACTTCTGGTGCGTGTTTTAACATGCCTTTTAGCATAGGGAGGGTGTGGGTGGATTTTTGTGAGGGTGAGAATGTTTCCACTACGAAGTCCTCTTCTAAGGGATCAGTGTGTAGTTCCACCCATGATAGTAAGCAGCCCTATTGATAAATTGTGCAAACCCAATGTTCTCATCAGGTGGTGATGGCCTGGAGGGATACAAAACAGGGTCATTGTGGAGATCTGGATCTTGATCATAGTCATCCCATGGGTCTGGGTCCTGTGGTATGTTATGGTCGTCATCATCCCCTAGTGTAGCCCCATCCCCATCCTCATCCTCACCATCATCACCATCTTGTGGCACAAGTGAGTCTGTAGGTGATGGTGAGTTTGCTGATGAGATGAATAAGTTAGGATCAGGAGGAGGAGAGGGAGATATATAATAGGGAGAAAGGTTAGTACCTATGTCCTTGGGTTTTAGAGGGATGGGAGGATCCTCTGGAAGGTCTAATTTCTATTTTTTAGAAAGTTTGATGAGAAGTTTGCCAGTTTCTGGGTCAATATGCAGTGTTTTCTGTGTTGGATCCGAAGATTCTAGAAGAGAAAATTCTTTGAGTTGTGTGTCTTGTTTCGGCGCCGGCAGCTTGGCCGTACAGTGTTCCTTAACGGGCTTAAGCTGTGACTGTTTTGTAGGTGTTTTTAGCTCTGAAATCTCTGGTGAGGGAGTTTTTGGATCGGACATTTACTTCGGCTCCGAAGCTTTTGGTTTGTCTTGCTTCGGCTCTGAAGCTTTCGGTTTGTCCTGTTTCGGCTACGAAGCTTTGTCTTTTGGTGGCTTCGGAGTCTGGGTTTTCGGAGTCAAAGGTGTCTTCGGTGCCAGCAATGAAATGTGGGGCACTAGCTTGGTTTTAGGCTTTGGTGCAGAAGGTGCATGTTTGATGCCGGAATGGGGCCGACTCGAGTCCGAGTCGAAAGGTTTTGGTTTCACAGCCAGAGGGCGGGGCATCAGATGTTTGAACACGGTATTGACCTGAGCCCGAGGGCAAAGGTGTTACCGGAGCCTTAGGTTTGGGTTTGGTGGCAGGCTGGGAAGTAGTACTCACTGTCCGCTGAGCCGGGGTGACAGTCTGCTCATCTTCCGCTGAGTCGTCGACTTCAGAAACAGAGATATCCTCTTCTGCAGGTTGAAGTTCTTGATGGACTGTGGAACCTGCTTTGAAGATGTCTGGAATTGAGCTGCTGCTGTGGGCTATTTCGTGCCGTCGAGCCCGACGATCACGGATGGTTTTCTTCGACCGGAACGAAGTACAGGCCTCGCAGTGTTTCTCCTCATGCTCTGGGGAGAGGCAGAGGTTACACACTTCATGTAAGTCTGTGTGTGGGAAATTTAGCACCACAGTTGGGGCAGTTTTTAAACGGGGTCTGTTCAATCAACGGCTGCCGTGGTCGGCACGGCTAGGCCCAACGGCCTGCGTCGAAGTTCCCGGTCGAAGATTTTTGAAGTTGGAGGAGGTGCGTCGAAAGGGGAACGAGATCGAGAACAATACCATTGAGCGGTGAAGGATTGCGCGTCAAAGGATTGCGCGTCGAAGGGGGTTCGAAGACCATACCGACCCGGAGCGCAGGAAATCACATCCGAACCTGATGGCAGAAAAAACAATCTGGGGATGGAGTTGATGCCCATGCGCACTATCATCGCAAGGAGGAGCCATCTATCTCATGACTACAAAGACTTCTTCGAACAAAAACAAACTGCAAACCTCCGAGCCCAACACCAGATGGTGATCTGTGCACCGTATATGATCTATAGCTCATATGCCTCGAACACGTGTAATTTTAGACATTCTAGAAGTTTGCAGGGCAGTCTGGGTAAGAAATCGTAGTGAGATCCATGCAAGTCACACCACCCTGGACTTTCCCCGAGTATCACATTTTCAGAAACATCTCGATTCAGCAGGTTTCCTTGGGTGGCAGCATGGCACAACTACCACAGCTACTACTTACATTGCAAAAATTAGTCAATTTTCAAGGTGAAAAATTAACGTCTCCAAGCTCTGTTTTGAGGCGTGCTTGTTGTTATCAATAGGCCTACACACACAAGTCGGGTATTGCTTTTATCGAAGGTGTAGGAACACTGATAAATAGAACATTTATAATTAATTGAATTTTGAGTCATATTTGGCTTCCAAATGTAAGCTAGTGTGTAAGAAAAAAAACATTTTTCAAAATGCCCTCTCAATCACGATAGTATGGGTGACCCCAATTATTAGAGTTGTACAAATACTCATTGGTCCTAAACTCAGTGTTTGTAGCATGTGCTGCTGTAGGTACAAATGCTCTGCTTTACTCCTGCAATCTAGTTTTGGGTATGCATGTTGACAAGTTGTCTTCTTAGTAGTCTTTGGTCTTGAGGTATTTAGTCATTACTCACTTGAGTAACAGGATAAAGACTCCCCCTTAGATGTCTGTCTTCTGAAATCTAGACTTTTAATAAGGATTCATCTCTTGCTCCAGGATTGTCAAACATCTCACTGCTTCTTTTCAGATTTGGACAATGAGGATCCCCACATCCATCAGAAGACACAGGACATTATTACTATGATGTCGAACACACCAAGACTGATTTACATCACGTGGACTTGTATAAAACGAACTATGTCAGGGAAGCGGTATGGAGAATATGCCTTTCCAGTTTGTCCAAAGTGTAACACCAATTTCCTGTAGCCCAACCAGCATAGAGTGTGCAACCTCTGTCCTCTTTGAGCCCACGAGGAATCTGGCTGTGTGGCGTGCAAAGCCTTCAAAAACGAAAAGACCGTCAGATACCAAATAAACCTTCATTGGGCACATTCTTAGGATTAAACTTGGCGCCACAGCACAGTCCCAAATAAAGCAGCTACACCTATTGCTAATCTCTCAAGGGCTCTGAGTGAAAAGACTTGGTGAGGAGCCATGCAAGTCAAGGTCTTCGGCGCCATGGCCCGGCAGTCCGAGCACGACTTTGAGTCTTGGTCACGCTTTAGACCCAGAGTCAAACGCGATGGGGATCGGTGACCAACATCATGCGGGAACAGGGCACCACACAGCTTGAAACCTGTCTTCCTCGAAGACATCCCTCGTACACCAAGTCGGAAAAAATCCCAGAATTCGACAAAAGTCGAGAAAAAGCCTGCCAAAAAATGTCACAGGGGTAGCTCTTCCCGGATTGGCACTTAAAGTGCGCGGAAAGAAAAGAACTGACATCCGCGCGCCTGGGTGACGCCTATATAGACACTGCGGCATCATAACGACGCCGTCACATGGAGCCAAATGGAGCCATCAGACGGAGCGCGCAAGGGGTATTGCTCAGCAAAGGTTTCCGGATCCAGCCTGATGCCTGGGAAATTAAAAGGTAAGGAATCTGCAGCTAGAAGTCTATCAGATCATGAAGGTTTAGTAGGTTTCCCTAGGTGATGACTCAGCTAGGGCAAAAAACCCACACTGCAAAAAAAAAAATGAACGGTTTTCAGAGCAAAAATGTGATGTGCCTGTGTTGTGTTGTGTTTGGGGCTCTTTCCTGTCACAGGGAGGCAGCATTTGTATCAGGAGACTTGGGGTAAGACTGCTTTTAGTCAAATTTTGAGGTTTGCAAGGGATTCTTGGTAAAAAGAAAAGATGGTGGGAGCCACACAAGTCAAGCTACCCTGGATCCCTCTAGATGTCTTCTAGTTTTCAAAAATGTACAAGTTTGCCAGTTTTCCCTAGCTGAGAGCTGAACAAGGGCCCAAAATCCACAGCTACCCATCCACAGCTACCTGCATTGCAAAAAAAGGTCATTTTGCTGTGGAATAATGTAATGGGTCCATGTTGCGTTTTGGCCCGTTTCCTCCCCGAGCACTAAGCCTACCCACGCAAGTGGGGTTCCATTTTTATCCTTAGAAATGTGGTAACACAGAATAGTAGAACATTTGTTCTCAGCAATTGGATATCACAGCATTTATGCCTTCCAAATGTAAGGCATGCTAGTAATGGTACCCACAAATTCACAGACATAGAAATTACCACTGTTCCTAAACCCCATATCTTCTGCCCATTTCAGAACTACATAGGCTTCCTTGATAGCCATTTTTAATTCTAAATATTAAACCACGTGAACTGGTCTATATTCAGTACACAATGAAAAAACATTGCATGGTGCAACTGAGTCGTCGGGTCTGGGTAACTCAGGTTCTTGGTGAATCTAAAACCCTATACATCCCCACAACAAAAAGGGTCTATCGAAAATAATGGTATATTGCTTTTGTAAATTGGCCTTTATGACTAAAAGTTACAGATGGCTCTTTTTTTCTACTAGTTCTCAACATTCTTTATAGGAACAGTTTCTTTGGGAGAAAGTTGAGGGATCAAAACATATGAACCCTTGCCGAATTCAGAATGATGTCTACTTTTCTGAAATCTATACCTTTCCTGGATCACCCATGGATTTTACACTTGTTTCCAGCACGAACTGGAAGTAGGTTGAAAGTACAAAACAATAGGAATAATGGACTGCCTCTTTGAAACTGTAGTGAGAACAAACATTCATGGTGGAGGGGTTCAGCGGAGGAGATTTTCTCACGCGACATAGCTGCTTACCACCAAATGCTGGAAACCCTGCAAACATTTGTGACGATGGGGGGGCAGCAAAGGGGTCCCCACCGATGTCCGCCAAGAGATCCGTGCTCCCTTTCTTAGCTTGCACGCCCTGAAGCTGCGATTGTTGATGCTGAGATGCTCTGTGTTGGCTCAATCGTGCTTGAGACAGCGTTACCTGCAAAACAGAGGAAATGTCACAGAAAAGCCACCTAAAAAGGTAGTGACTGTGAGGACAGATGCAAAAGATAATTTTGCAAGACACTGGAAAAAGTACAGTCTACTTACCACTAGGGCCTTAGTGCATACAAAATGTACGCTATGCATTTATGCTATACTGAGACTTATTAAATAGTCATTTTGGGTAGTAGTACCTCTGTTTTGCAGTGTGTACAAGCAATATACAACCAGAATAGAGCTGACGGGGAAGTTGGAGGGATGTTTGATCAAAGGATAAGATTATTATTATTGTTATACAAGGTTACTTCCACTTACTAAAATGAAATATGGTGGATACTGCATTTTCCGGCAAATTCTACATCTTAATGAACATCCTTTAAGGCACCAGACTGGATCCAGAAGACCTTCCCACCAGCAACAGTTCTACGGCGCCTCCAAGTGGCACCCTCTTAATTCTGCAGCAGTTTCACCCTCTCCTAGATGTGGCAACATCACCATATGAATGTGTGGCCTGGCTCATTGATGCATGCCAGAAGGAATGAAGACTGCATTGCGGATGACAATCAGAGCGTGCATTATGTTTGCATAACGTGGGATCTTAGTTAACCTCGCACTATCCAAGCATTGTGACCTTCGTCCGATGCATAGTTCTACAAGCAGACGACTCCTCTTATGAACAAGTTCCACAGTAATACTCACCAGGAGGTGCTATTAAGTAGTGCCAGATATCCAAGGCAGTAATGCAACCTAGCCCTGACAAATAATCCATCCCTAGGTGCCTATGCTACGTGACAATCCTGTTTCATGAAAGAATTGAAAGGGAACAAAGTGCCAGACTCCTAGACACTCCTGGCGAGTCCAATCGAGGCCTCCATAGCAAGAGTGGAGTGTGCAGAAATTCAAGCCACTGGATCTTTCTGGGTAAGGTGTCGCACATCTTTGCAAAGGGCAAGCCAACATTCGATTGTGAACTTGGTTACTGCTCTACCCTTCTTGGCTGCAGCACAGCCTACAAAGAGCCATCATCAACTCTACACTACAGCCACCCTCATCCCTGCAGCTTTACTCCTCTCACTCTACTTGTCAGGAGGAGATGCTGGCGCGCGTTCCAGTGCAGTGGCCATCAATAGAGAAGCTGGTGAAGGGTGCCCCTGTTGCACAGTGGGTCTGAAGGAGCGGTTTTATACTTCCTCTCTACCCTTGGGGTCAGTACCCATCATTGGTAGATATTGAACAGACTTTTCTGTTCTTAAAGTCTCCACCAAGAAGTCCTCCTCGGGTGTGACATGTATGTACCTTGTGGTGTGCTGCAGCTCTCTGTATGGCAGTGTATTATTAACTGGTTGCGTTGTCTGGTGGGGCTGGTTCAATAATAATAGCTCATTTGTAGAGCGCTTGCTACCCCAAAACGTGTGTCCCCGCGCTAAAAGCATATCAGCAAGAGGAGACTGCTGGACTAAAGTTTATACAGCCAGGTTTTCGATCCTCTGCGGAAGGCAGGGTCAGATTTTTCTGCGCGTAGCCATAGCAGAAGTGTATTCCAGTTCTTGGCCGCTAGACAGCCAAAGGATCGAGCGCCCATCCTAGCCCAATATGGATTGGCCCAGGATCTGGGTCATCCTATGGGTCGATATTATGATCTTCCCATAGATTTTTAAGGCTCTGTGGGTAGTCCGAACGCCCCTTAAAATCATCCTCTGGAGAATATGGCTCTACACTCCAAGTGGCTGAATGTGTGGGTGACTGCAATGGAAGAGACTGTGCAGCTGAGCTGTGTGGTGGTAGTGGTGAGCTAGTGCCTTTCTTGACCATAGGCCTCTTTGGCGGTGGAGGTCTTGAGATTTCTCAAGCTCTTGCCTCCTCGTTTTGAAACCGTGAGTTTGCCCGCGTGGGGGTCACTTGTTGTCTGTCACAATACACGGATCTGTTCTAGTCTCTCGAGGTCAGAGCCCTTCCCCTTCCTCGGGCGGAGTTTTGGGGATGCCTTGGACTTCGCGCCAACGTGTCTTCGTGGGGCTTTTTAAATGCCTCTTCGGAGACAGTTCTTTTCACGCTGATTGTTTTGATGTCGATGGCTTCGAGGCCATGATGACTTTCAGTGCTGACTGCGTCGGGGGGGCCTGGCGTCAGAGTCTGAGATCTCAGTACCTCGGCGCCATGTTTGTGTTTGTGGCTAGGAGCCCGTTTATAACTGAGAGGCCTCTAGTCCTTTCTCGGCTCCTAAGTAGACCCACTAGGTCGCAAAGCACCAAGATGTAGGGCTCTGATTGGGCTTCTGGGCCGATCAGCTCGAGGGCGCGTCTCCAGCTAGTCTTGTAGCCGTGCTTTAGTGTCGGGGATGGAGCGGGGGCCGTACTCCCGATCCGTGGTGTTTTTGGGGCCGTGGATATCGCTGGCTCGATGCCAGGGCTCCCTAGGAAGGAGATAGACGGCTTGCCCTCTTCTTTGCTGGCTCCGGTGTTGGGAGTCTTCGGATACGACATAAGAGGGACTACCTGTCGAGCTGCCTCCCTCCTGCTCGCCTGTCTCGTGGCGCCGCTCTCCTCTCGCTCCGGCGCCTCCTGTTCGGCGGTGTCTCCGTGGTATGGGCAGGCGCGCTGGGCTGCATCTTAAACTCTGGATTTGAACTGTCGACAGACCGCGCATTCCCGGTCACTGTGTTCCAGAGAGAGACACAAATTACAGACACGGCGTTGATCATTGAGTGGGTACTTAGCAATGCACTGTGGGCACCTTTCGCAATGAGGAATGTTCCAGAACATTCCCAGTTCCCAATGGAAGGAGCAGGGGCTCGTAGAGTCAATTCATGGGCGACTGCTGTGCATGCCGCGCCAAGGGGGTGCATGATGGATGACAGCGGCAGCTTCTCTGGGACACGCGGGTCTCGAGAAGGGGTGCCGACCGCGAGCTACGACGTGCACGTCCAACCCAACCACGGAGAAAAACATTCCGAAGACGGAGCAGACCCAGAAAGAGTCTTAAATGGATCTCGAAACACTTCTTAAAAGAAAAACAACGTGTAAGCGTCCGAGCCCACCACTAGATGGCAGCTGTGCACAGCATGTGCATTCATAGCCCATTCACATAGGTGTTTTGAATCAATTGTCCATAAACTCCAAATCTTAACATGCCATTGAAATAAGAAAAATAATCTATATTCACAAAAACGGCGTGAATTAGTATGCAGTGTAAAACCACAGCAAAGAAAGGACACATTTCCAGGCAGCTGCTCAATCCTGAAAACGTCCTCAAGTACTGACAAATCAGTTTCTACGAGTTAAGTGCTTCTGATAGTCCAAAAGTCAGGATGTCTACTGAAAGTGTGTTGCGCCATCAAGCATCCATATGAGCACAATGTCCACACTAACAGGTTAAGCCTTTAATGCAAATAACTATGTTTAAGTCATGTATGAATGCTGACAGTGACGGAGGATTATGTTATTGACCCTGTAAGCATCTGTTCTTGGCATGTAATGCTGTAGATTCAAATGCTTTGCATAAGTCCGCCATCTAGTGTTGGGCTCAGATAATTACAAGTTGTTTTTGTTCCAAGAAGTTTTCTTTGAGTCACAGGGCTGTGTGACTCCGCCTCTTGGGAATACTGCGCATGGTCATCGACGCCATCTTCAGATTGTTTTGCCGTGGGTAGGTGAGAATGTAAGAATGCTGTATATGTAAGCAATGAGATGTCCATGAGTTAGTATGAAATAAAGTGGATGAACTGCAACCTACATACGTTTTATTGGGGAGGAGGGTTGGCACTTGTGAATCTACAGCACTTCATGCCAAGAACAGATGCTTACAGGGTAAGTAACAATGCGTTCGAGGCATGTGTGCTGTAGATACACATGCTTTGCAGTAGCTATAAAGCAGACCCTCTCCCTAGGCAGGGGTTACCTTGTGGGGGTTGCAGTTGTTTGAAAAACAGTTTTAAGTACTGCCTGAGCAACAGTGGCTTGTTGGCGTGCAAATACATCCACTCAATAATGTTTTGTGAAAGTGTGTGGAGTAAACCATGTTGATGCTTTACATTTTTCAGCAAAAGGAATGATCCCTAAGAAAGCTATGAAAGCTTCAATTTTTCTAGTGGAGTAAGCTTTTGGGGGAACAGGTAAGTTGTTTGGCTTTTGCACAGCATGCCTGGATGCACTCAACTGTCCACCTTGAAATGCCGGATTTAGAAATTGCCTTTCCCATACGAGGAGGTGCAAAGGCAACAAACAATTGTTTTGTTTTTCTGAATGATTTAGTCCTGTCCATGTAGTACATTAGTGCCCTTTTGACATCTAAAGTGTGTAATGCCCTTTCTGCAAATGTGTCTGGTTGCGGGAAGAAACAGTTAATTTGAACATTTGAAACCACTTTTGGTAGGAATTTTGGGTAGTTCTAAGCACTACTTTGTCACGATGCATTTGAAAGAAAAGCTCCTCAAGAGTTAACACATTCATTTCAATGACCCTTCTAAGAGAAGTAATAGCGATTAAAAAGGCAAGTTTCCATGAAAGAAACATCAATTGACAAGAGTGTAGAGGTTCATAAGGAGGACCCATTAGTCGTTAGGACAATGTTCAGGTTCCATGCTGGAGCAGGTGGAAGTCTAGGAGGAATTATCCTTTTACGTCCCTCCATAAAGGCTTTGATAACTGTAATTTCAAACACTGATATGCGTTGTCTATTTTGCAGATATGCTGCAATAGCTACAAGATGTAATCGATTAGAAGTGTACGCCAACCCTGCAGTTTGTTAATGCAAAACACATTTTTCCTTTGCATGAAGAGGGTTGATATCTTGTTTGTGGCAGAACATAAATCGTTCACATTTTGCTGCATAACATTGCCTTGTGGTTTGTTTACGAGCCTCTTTAATAATGTTCATATATTCTTGAGGTAAATTTAAGTATCTGAATTCTAAGACTTCAGGAGCCAAATTACAAGATTCAATTCTTTCGGATTGGGATATCTTAATGTTCCGTGGTTCTGTGTGCGAAGGACCGGGTTGAGGTGAAGCTTCTCATGTGGGACTAGAGACAGTTCCAGGAGCGTTGAAAACCACAGGTGTCGAGCCCATGTTGGAACTATTAGTATCATAGTGAAAGATGTTTGTCTGAGTTTCTGACCACTAATGGAAGTAGAGGGAGAGGTGGAAAAATGTATGCAAATATCCCCAACCAGTTCATCCTTCGAGCATTGCCTTTGAATTGATGGTGGGGATACCTGCTTGCGAAGTGTGGGCAGTTTGCATTTTCTTTTGTAGTTAACAGGTGTATTTCTGGAACCCTCCACATGTGAAGGTATGGTTGAAGAACCTTGGGGTGACTCTCCCATTCGTGGACTTGTTGGGGAATCTTACAATTAACCTAGAGTACAGATCTCGTCTAATGAGCATTCCGTGGACCTAATAGTTTACTCTTATTCCCGCCGCACAGTGACCGTACTTGCCTGCTGAAATAGCTCAGTGGGTCAATCAATCGATTTCTTTATTCGGCACTTATAAAGATACCATAAAAGTTCATAAAACAGTTAAAACGCATTAAAAAACATTAAAAAGACAGTTCAAATCATGGCATTTCTTTTCATTTTCCCAGATCTCTATATACAGGGCATTGCAATCAACCCATCTCTCTCGAGTTCCTTATCCTTACCGCCATCTTAATAAAACTCATAATACAGGACAAGGTATATGCATCATTGGCCTTTTGCAAAAACAATAAGGCAATCTTGGCATGTCTAAACTTAGCTCTTTTCAAAATTCCCACCAGGAACTTACGCCTAGGTGAACGTATAAAATGAGCATAACAAAACAAAATAAAGGGTATCCTGCGGAGACTTATTGTCGCAGCCGCAGGTACCCTTCTGCTCCACCGTTAAGGTAAAACCAAGAGGATCAGATAATAAATGATGCAAGAGGTTGAACCTAAAGCGGGTTATATAAAATCTGTCTTGTGCATTATGAATCAGTGAAAGATAAGGCTCCCTTCCACTCTCCCATTTCAGTAATCTATAGGCCACAACTGTAAATTTACACTCCTCAGTGGCCGCCCTGCTTGCAGTTGTCCATTCCCAAACTTTTTCTTGACTAACGTTTTATTCTGGGCAATGAGGGCTTCAGGCTCGGTGAAGAGGTTCTTACAACCAATGGCCTCAAAAGTACACTTTACATAGTTTAACCATGGGATAGAGCTCCCTTTGTCTCGATTCAGACAATCTATAATAGTTTGTCTACTGAGGCCTGCCTCGGGGTTAGACCAAATCCTCACCCAGGCCAGAAGCGGCCTGACCTTGATTTGATCTTCAATATACGGTTCTCCCAGTTCTTCATGTATCATGTAGGCTGATGTACTGTGCGGGACTTTCAGTATCCTTCTAAAAAAATTATTTTCCTCTATCTGGACCTGATGTATATTCGCAAAGCCCCAAACTTCAGCCCCATAAACTGCCTTAGCGCAGCATATTGATCTATACAAATTCATCACTTGCTCGGGAGACCATCTTCCCAGCCTTCTCCCATAACCCATTATAGCCCCAGATGTGGCCACCAATTTTGAGCAGTGTTTGTCCACTAAAGGTCTAAACTTTAGAAGCCCGTCAAACAATACTCCTAGGTAGGAAAAGGACTGGACCCGACCAATTTTGTGAGTTCCTACCTTATAAAAAAAATGTTGTCTGGTGTGGCCCCCGCAAGCATGATATACGATTTATCTAGGTTTGCTGATAGATCAAGTGAGGACATAAAAGTTACAAATCCATCAATCAGCCTCTGTAATCCCCGCAGAGTCCGTGCTAGGAGCACCGCGTCGTCCGCATAGAGCAGGACAGGGACTGGGCGAGTGCCTACCGGAGGAGAATCCACTCTGAGTTTACACAGTTCACTATCCAAGTTATTTATGTAAAGTGAAAACAAAAAGGGAGCTAGGATGCAGCCCTGCCGCACTCCACTAGTGCATGGGAATGATGGAGTCTTGATTAAAACGAACAGACGCAGTGCAGTGCCTTGAGAATATTGACTAGGTCCTGGTCCGCCCCAAGACCTGTCATCAGGGCCCATAGCTTTTCCCTATTCACGTGATCAAAGGCCGCGGAAAGGTCCATGAACCCCAAATAAACCGCCTCCTTACTGGCTATAGTGTACTTGGCGACCAGCAAATAGAGGTTCAGGCACTGCTACGTGGTTGACCTTCCTTCTCTAAACCCATATTGGGTGTCCGTTATTATCTGGTGGGTGTCTGTCGAATCCGTTAGACGATTTAGGACAACACGACCCAGCACCTTCTCCGTAACATCGATCAAGGATATCGGGCGATAACATTGTGGGTCATCCCTATTTCCTTTTTTAAATATTGGAACTATTGTTGCCGAGGACCAAGAGCGCGGCAGACCTGCCACCACTGCCGCGTTCAGGACCCTCGTAAGAATGGGTGCCCACAACTCCACTTTTCCGAGATAAAGGTCTGGAGGAATCCCATCCGAGCCAGGCGCCTTATTTTTTGTTAGGCCCAGGATGGCCCCCTCCACTTCTACCACGGTGATATCAGGCCTTGCAGTCAGTTTTAACCTCTGCCCCTCATCGTTATTAATTTCACCAGTGTGATTATATAGATTTTTGAAATGGGAATGCCACTGCTCCGGCAAAATAGTATTTAAAATCTGTGGGGCATTGGAGTCCTGAAAACATGGCGTGTTTATAATTTTCCAGAGCTCAGTCAAGTCTCTTCTATCCGCCGCCTCCCTGAAGTCCTCCCAGGCTTGCATTTGGAGACTAGTCTTACGTTTTTTTTGTGCCTTTTTATATATCAGCCTACATTGGGCTATGTACAAATTATCCCTGGGCAGAAGTTGTCGGCTAGACTTAAGCTCTTTATGTGCTTTTGAGCAATCTCTATCAAACCATCTGGGTGTGGTAGGTAATGTCCTAGTCTTGGTGGTCTTTAATAATCCATCAATGAGGTGCGCCATCTTTTCGAAAGCGGTTACTACCGCGGCCCCCTCAATGTTGGGGTCGAGGCATACATGAAATGAGTCTTCCCCTCTGGTTATTAAGCTTTTGTAAAAGCTATCTCCGTCTATTTTAGACCATCTAAGCCTCCTCCCTTGGATTGATATCGTCTCCACGGCGCCTACCCCTCGTGATACGTATTTAATGATTGGTCCTTTTAGCTCTAACACCAGAGGGTTGTGGTCGCTGAAAATACTCCTTTCTATGTCTGCCCTACTGACCCAGGTTTTAAGTATGGGTGAAACCATAATGTAGTCGATATAAGATCGACATCCTCTACCCTTAAAGGTGGGATTAGGCTCCCCACCTCTGCCCATTGCTACCAGGTCCATGGTATGGACCAGATTGTGGCCTTTCAACACCTTATCTAAATGCGCCCCGTCCGGTGAATGCAAAAAGGGTGTCCCTTTCTCCACTGTACACCGTGACCAGTCCTTCGTAAGTGGTTTTAGGTTCGCGCACAGATGACAATTGAAATCACCTACGAGAACTACAGAAGGAACTGCTCCCAACTTCACAACCGACAGTTGGGCATTTAGGCGAGAGTCCAATTCTTTTGTTATACTTTCCTTCCCATTTGCTCCCACCGCATTATACCAGTTAACTAGGGTAATGTTTACCCCTTTTGAGCGGAGACCTACAGCCTGCATGTTGTATGATGCCCAATTTAGGTTAGACCAAACCCCTTCGATAAGAAGCTCTACGTATATATAATCAACCCTCCCATGGCTCTCCCTGAAGCTGACCTTTGTGCGGGGACTGCGAAGCACTTGAACCCCTCCAGGGAGAAACGGTTACAATCAATCAACCAGGTCTCCTGAAGACATATAACATGAAACCTGGTGATGTATTGCCTCCATTCCTGATCCTCATATTTGGCGGCAAGTCCTGCTACGTTCTAGGATACTAGTTTTAATCCGTCCTGCTTGACAGGATTTCCTCCCCCAGCCATGGGGGGGGGGGGTGAGTACCCACATTTCCCTCCATTATAAAAGTTTCATTTTGGTAGGCTAAAGTATGTAGGTGTTTTGATTGGGTGTCTAAAGCACCACTATCAGGCCCCATTAGCTCGATCTCTACTATAATGGATGGTTGTAATCTCTCTGCAATAGTTACCCCCTTATCTTCCCCTCTCTGACTTAAATCATGTCTCGATGTTTCCATCGGGGGTACCTTATTCTGTTCTGGACTCTTGTCCCTATCTTGGTTCTGCCTGGGGTTTATATCTGTCCCTAGTCAATCCTGTTCTTCTAAATTCGTCAGGGGTTCAAATCTATTCTGAAGATTAATCCCATCCTGGTTCCTCATGACTACAGAGAGAGGTCTACGATTGTGCCCAACCAGGTTCCACTCCCTGCCTCTTAGACCATGCGTAGCATGCCCCCCGTTGTAGGCCCCCTTCGGGTAAAAAAAAGCTAAGGGGCATAGAACAAATGTTACTCAAATCCGTGGTTGGGCCCCACCTAATATCTGGTCAACAATCTGCGTATTTCAAAAATTCACAACCACACAATCCCCAATGTTATCCTTGGGCCTAGTTCCCACCCAATTCACCCTTCTAACCATTAATATTTCCCCTTGTTCCATGCCTACTAGGGGCCTATGCTTATTTAACCAAAACATAGTTTTGTTTTTGAGCTCATCATAGGTCTCCAACTGGTCTCGTCTCAGCACTGGGACTCCTTTAAGTATAATCACATAAGGGGCTGCGTCATGGGGTAGATTGAGAGTTACCGACGTGTTTAAGTGCCCCTTCGTGACGCAATTCTCTAGTTGTCCCCGACTAGCGGGGGGGGGGGGGGGGGGGTGAAGCTTCTCTATGGACCATCACCCTGTGTATGCCTTTTGGTACTCCCTGGGGAGCTTCCCTGCTAATGATGGACAAACTCGGGGGGGCCGGTGTCAAGCCTACAGATTGTGTGTTCGATGGGGTCAAGGGATGTGTGGTTGTGTTGGTTTGATCATTTCGGGTCCTATTTGTGGTTGATGTTTCTATGCCACTGCTAATACCCTCCCCATTGCATTATTACCCAGGGAGGGGGGATTGCTAGTGGGTCAATACATCTGTGGAAGACTCCTTGCAACATGGAGGTCACAGGATTGAGTCATAAAAATGACGTGTCATCTGTTATCGGTGATACTAATGCTAAGTGTGTGTAGAGCATGGCCCCTAGATACAACTGAGTAGAGGCTGGTTGTAGATCAGACTTTTGTAGGTTGATGGTAAACCCTAGTTGATGTAGTACATTTAGGGGTTGGGTGTTTTGTTTGCAAAGATTGAAGTTCTTTGCTTTGATTAGCCAGTTGTCTAGATATGGGAAGACATTAATATTTTGTCTGTGCAGATGTGCTGCTACTACTGCTAGACGTTTTGTGAATACTCTTGGTGCCGTGGTAATCCCAAAGTGAAGAACTTTGAACTGATGTTATCCTTAGCAATCGAAATCTGAGGTATTTCCTGTGTGCAGGATAAATTGGTATATGGAAGTAGGCATCCTTTAGACCTAAAGCCACCACGAAGTCCCCTTTTTGTAATAAAGGGATGATCTCTTGGAGAGTGACCATATGGAAGTGTTCCGATAGGATATCATGATTTAATGGCCTGAGATCCAGAATGGGCACTGGGATCCATCTTTTTGGGGGATAAGGAAGTATAGTGTATAGATTACTGTTCCCTGAAATTGTTGTTGAACTGGTCCTATTGCTCCCTTTTGTAACAGAGCTGTTATCTCTTGTTGCAGAAGGATTTGATGTTGCACAGATAGTTTGTGTTTGCGAAGTGGAATATTTGAAGGAGTTGTTATAAGCTCCAGACAGTAACCATGTTGGATAATATCCAACACCCATTGATCTGTTGTGATTAATTTCCAATTGTTGAGAAACTGTTGAATACGGCCCGACAGGTGTTAAGTGGTCTGGGGGAAATGGTAAGAAAACCATTGCTTGTTATTGGCATTTGAGGAACGGGTATTGTTTCCTCTGCCTCTTCTTTTAAAACTGTTTCATCTATAAGAACCTCTGTAGAAGGTTCTTGATGTAGAGGTTTGTCCTTGATTTCTGTATGGTGATCCAGTGAGGTCTATGGAATCTGATTTTGCACCTGGTTTGTAATTGGGCCATATCATAGTATGTGCTAGTCTGTACAGCTGCCACTGAGTTTGCTACCTTCGTGTCCTTCATCTTTTCAAGGGCTGTATCCACTTGAGGTCCGAAAAGATGGTCTTTATCGAAAGGGAGATTAAGTATGGCTTGCTGCACCTCAGGCTTAAATCCTGACACTCTTAACCATGCATGCCTATGCAACAGGATACTGGTGTTTATGCCCCTGGCAGCAGTGTTGGCTGCATCCAGTACACATTTAATAGACTTGTTGGTAATAAGTTTCCTTTCATTTGCTATTTCTTGGTCTCTTTTTCTATATTCTTATGGGAGGTGTTTGAGAAGCCACTCCAATTTGTCCCAGTGGGTCCTGTCATGCCTTGCTAATAGAGCCTGGCAATTGCCTATAAACCACTGATGTGCAGCAACTCATTTACCAGAGGCATCTATTAGCTTGGACTTTCTCTGGAGGTGGTTCATCTCAAGTTGTTTGGGAGTTCTCTTTTTCTTGTGTTAGACACTACTCGAGAGTCCGGGGTTAGTTGACCTCAAATAAAAATGAGGTCTGATGGTGCTGCTTTGTACTTCTTGTCAATGTGTGGTGCAATTATCCTCGCTTTGACTGGGTCTTTAAAAATGACGTCTGAATGACCTGTCAAACCTTTGAGTAATGGTAAATATTGTGCCCCTCTCTGTGCATTAGACAAAGTCTCAAGCAGAAAACCCTCCTATTGTATAGGGGAACCTGATGGAATGTGTCTCCACGTGATATTAGGTCCTGATAAGCAGAGGCATCGGGTGGTGATGGGTGAGTGGGATATAAGTCAGGGTCAGTGTCACCGTGAGGCTCAATATCATCATCATCATCATCGCAGGCATCCCTGGTTGTCTCTCTTCTGGGATGTCCTGATCTTCTTCAACTATTGATTGAGGGGATATGTTACCTGCCTCAGACAAATGTGGTGTGTGAGGTGGTGGAAGTGGGGTTTGTGGGCCAGGTGAAGTTAAAATAGGAATGTGCAATGGACTCCTTGCAGCATCCTTTCTTTTCGTCTTTACAGGTTGAACAGGAATGTCCAAAGCCTCCTCAAAACTTAACTGCTTTTTAAAAGTGTTGTATTTTTGTAGTTGTATAATTATTTTCTTAGTTCCAGGCTGAATTTTTAGTCTTTTTTGTTTAGGCTCGAGCTTTTGATTAAACTGCTTGAGCATTGGCGATTTCGGAACGAAAACGAAGCATTTCGTTTGTGGAAGCTTTGTTTTATGTGGAGGAACAATCTGTTCCGGAATAGGAAATCTCTGTTTTGGTGCGGAGACTGAGGCCGAGGTGTTGCGGCCTCAAATGTGAAGGAGGTGGAGGCCCCTGCTATAGGCCAACTTTCTGGGCAGATTCATGTTTTCAGTGTGCACCATCGCTGGTTTGCATTCGCGGCCCAGGAGCAGGATTCTCGGTGGAAGCCGATGGTTCGGGCTTGGGATCAGGGGTAGAAGTCCTCTCTGTCCTTGCTTCTGTGCCGGCTGAAGAATAGTCGAGTCCTCCTCGGATTGAGACTTGGAATCGGAATTGTGGCTGGTAAGTGAATATTCCTGAGCTGCTGACGCTTCTTCCTCCTCTTGTCGTCCGCAGGCCTGTGCTGCATTTCCGGTCATTTAGCGCGTCTATCCCGAAGAGTCTTTTTCGGACCGAAAAGACTTGCAGGTCTCACAGCTGTCCCCTCTATGATCGGGCAAGAGACATAAGTTGCACCCTGGATGTTTGTTGGGGTGAGGGTACTTGGAGTGGCAGTTTGAACAGAAACGGGCCGGAATGCGTTCCTCCGGTAGTCATTCTCAGAGAGCGTTGGACATTGAAGGTATGCCCGGCAGGCCACGGCCTGTGGGTCGAGGACGAGAGCCGAAGACTCTCTACGAAGAGAGTGTAAGGGACGCAATAGTAGACTGATTGAAACAATACCGTCGAGTGAGATATAAACAGACTGAAGGGACCCCCAAAGGAGTCTCGCTCTGGAGCGCAAGATACTACATCCACACCTGCTGGCGGGAAAAAACGATCTGCAGATGGCGTTGATGGTCACGCGCAGTAATACTAAGAGGAAAGTCACACAGCGGTGTGACTCGAAGAAAACTTCTTGGAACAAAAACTACTTATATTCATCCAAGCCCCACACTAGACGGCAGACTTCCGCAAAGCATGTGTGTCAGCACATGACTCGAACATAATGCTTTCATTTCAAATACTGTTTCAACCTTGACGACAGAAACAAATGGCAAAGGTGATATACTGACAAAGTTTGGTATACTGAACACTAATCAACCTAGAGAATGCACCTCAATGAGAAACAAGGATGCAAGTGAATCATCGAAAGAGGTCAACTGTGCGATTCATAGAATTCACCCATGTTAAGGAATTGCAGCCATGGTCTATCCTATGGGGGATGGGTTCTAAGACTGCATTCTGGGTTGTGTCCTTCTAAAACCCTAGTTTTTTCGAATGTGGCAGAGGAGCATCCTGAGGCAGACAGACCACATGACAAAGAAACAAAACAAGGGCAGAAGTGCGTATGGCCTCTTTACTTGAAGCAAAGAACATGATTTGTGTGTGATCATGCTTTGGAAGCTAGATCCAGTCCACAGGACCAGCTACATGTTTACAAACTGAGAGTAGGCACAAGCAAGTGCCATGCCAACTCAAAAGTCAGAGATGGAATACCTCCAGCACAAGCAGCAAGAGGAATAATCGACAGAGATGGTTGAATCCTGCACCTAACTAGCACAAGAATGTTTCTAGCAGGTAATAAAAAAACAGCTAGATCTAGAATATTTACATTAAAAAAAAAAGATCAAATGAAGTAATGACTGGGCAGAAGCATCGGCGCACTGGCAAACAGGGAAACACATGCCCCATACTGTCCCAAGGGGAAGCAAAGCAAACTGCAGATTATGCTTCGTATGATCCTAAACAGAGCCCTGTCCAAATGACTGACTGCAAGCTGCAGCTGGGGCTCAATACCAGTGCTACTTTGTAACGCGAGGAACGGTCTGTTGATAGGCTTCTCGACTTTGGCTACATCCCTCTTCAACCGCTTGTCCACATAAAAAGCATGTTTCTGCCAGCTCTGACCAGACTTGCTCCTGCTGATAGGGTTAGCGAACAGGGAAGGTCTACCCAAAGACAAAGCTTTCTTTAATGAAAGGCAGCAATGGAATATTCATTCCCTGATCGTACTTTAGGAAGTTCATAATCACTTGCTGATTAAACAATGTGTTGTCGTTGTTCCAAACCGTGATCCATAAACGCAGTGGAGCAAGTTTAATGTAACCATAATGTATGTGAGGCCCAATTCCTCGTGGCACGCAAAGTGTGGGCAACCATGAGGCTGCGACAACAATCTACGGCAAAAGCGGTTCTCATCAATTTGCAGGCTAGGAACATGTGCATATCTCCAAACGCCTATGCCGTTAAGTAGCAAATTGTGTGCTATAGATTTAGAGAAATGGTGCTATAGGTTGAGCCCCAACCTTAGGAACTAGTTTAAAAAGAGCACCCACAGACGGCATTAACATGAGGCACCTAGCTATATTGAAGGACCAAGAGCCCTTACTGTCAAAGAAAATTCCCAAATACGGAAAGCTATATACTGCTAACAATGTGTCGGGGTTAATGTGGATAGGTCACATGATACCACTCTTAGTGCCACACATCATCACATGGGACTTAGAATAGCTAATGCTGATGTCAAAAGATGTCATAAAAGAGAAGAACAATATTGGGTGTGAAAGGCTTCTGGGTACGTGGGCTAGAAAGACAGCATGGTTGGCATAAAGTAAAGCAGGTACCTGCTGCTTACCAATCCGTGGAACATCTTGTCCACCTTTCTTTCAAGTGGTCATTCTGATTGTTGATGTAGAGAATGAATAAAATGGGTGCCAGGATGCACCCCTGCCGTACCCCTCTGTAGAGGCCCAACGGCTCAGTGCACTCCAATTGTTACCGTATCTAACTCTTGCAACTAAATGGAGATTGAAAAAGGGCAGAAAATTAACTAAAGTGGCATTTTTGGCCCAGGTCAAGCAGCTCAGGCCATAGCTTAGACATGTTCATGCAATCCAATGCGCCAGGCAGGTCAATAAAGTCAAGCTACAATGGGCAGGGACTGGCAGTCACATATTTTCTTATAATAAGTAGGTTTAGACACTACTCTGCAGTTCCAAAACCCTCCCTGAAGCCATATTGGCAGAAGGCTTAAGATCTTATTAGCATTCACCCAAGATCTAATCTGATTAAAGATCTCACTCCCCAGGAGTTTGGTATAGGAGTCAATGAGTGATATAGGTCGCTAGCAGCAAGGATCAGTGTGCGCTCCTTTTTTTAAAATTGGCACGATAATAGCGGCAGCTCAGGTAACTTTCATTCAATTGTAAACATTTTCAAGCACTTCGAGCTCAAAAGTCATAGTTGCACCCGAGTGGGTCGATAGGGCCCCCATCGGGGCACGGAGTACTGTAGGTAAAAGCGATGGTAACTTGTTCCAGGTCAAATATGAGGTTGGCAATGGAAGTATCTCCTACAAACTGGGCTTCAACAGGGTTGATGCTACTGCAGGAACCGTAGTAAACTTTGGAAAAATGGGATACCTAAAGGTCAGCAGAAATATGTGCGCTAAGGGGATTATTGCTAACATTGTCCTTCCTAATGCGGTTGACTGTATGCCAGAAACATTTGGATCCTTTAATCTTACTGGATGCCATTAAGGCAGAGAGATTGGTGGCCCTTATCTCCCACTTTCTCAATAGGAAGGTTCTGTTGTGGAGGGCCCTGCACCTCCTTACTTCCTCTGTTTCCCTGGGATTATGTCCCAATGTTTGCCTCAGGGTATGATTCGCTTGAGAGCAGGCTGCAACCAACTACCTGATAGTAGGGTTATCAAAATGACAGAGGTTGCAGGAGCATAATTCGTACTTGTGTGCAGATATGCACACAGGCCTCAAGAACTGCTGTATTATCCTTCTCCTCACTGAGGTACTGACAGATCACAAGTTTCTCTCTCATCCACCCCCCCCCCAACCTGCCCCCCCCTATCCCCGAGACTGGGCCAGGAAAAAGAGGATGTTGGCACACAATCAATAAAGGGGTCTATATATTGTCTATTGATGTTTAACAGCGTTAAAATCCCCACATGCCACAATATTAAGGCCATGCACAAACTCAAATGCAAAGAGTAGTACTACAACTACAAATATGCAACCAGTCAAGACTAAACATTTCGCAAAGTATTCCTAGTGAACATCGGCTTCTAAAAGTTAAATGAACCAATTATTCATTATTCATATAGTTTCCTCCATCAATTCACTCTTCCAAGCCTAAAAATCAATTTCAAACAATGACAACCTGAAATAACGGATTGATAAGACAGGAATTCCATACCAAAGCCAGCCTCATTACCTGATTCTGAGCAGGTCCTCCGACAGTTAGTGCAGGCACAGAGTCCCCTAGTAAAGTCCGAAGGGGCTTCACTTCAGCCGGCACGCTTTGGTTACTAATATTGGATGAACTCCTGGCAGGGGCAGTCTTTACCTGATCTGGCGGTACATACCTGTAAGGCAGAGAACATTAGATTGGTTTAGTCACCACTTGAAAACAAATTCAATTGAAAGTATTTCCAGCAAATATTTGTTTTAATTCCTAATTCTGTTTTACACATTGTTGGAAAACGAGGCAGCATCTGTGAGGCCTGCACAAATAACATGACTACATTTGTCCTTCACTGGGAACCAAACACCCAATTGTAGCGCCTGACTCTCAGAGGGTAGCGTTGCAGAGCAGTCTGAGGCTTACTCAAGGGAGGTGGTGTGGGCTAGTAATCGCCATTTGCAGGTGCACAAAAATAACACTCAATAATTGATTGTCCAGTTTTTACTTTGCTTTATAAAAGTAAGAGTACATTTATTAAACACACACACCACTTAATACTATGCACCAATTTACAAATATACATAAGCTGTTGGAATTACTTTGTGACATTGCATAACATCTCCACCCCTCCCGCCGGGGGGGGGGGGGTCTAGTACCACCATTCCCATGTATTCACATCAACTTGCCCCCAATGCAGTTAGTTGAACATAACCTGGAGCGAGGGCCCTGCGCACTGGCACCATCCCAGTGGCGACCCACCCCATTACCTAAACAAGCATTAAAAAGGGGTAAACCTGCCTTGGTGACACATGACCCTGACTGAGCATCTCCTACTGACCATAAAGTATGCACCTCTAGATCTTAAGGGCTAGCAGTCTGGGGTCTTCACCTAAGCGCAGCAGCAAGAATCCATGTTTACGCACACTTTAGAATGACAGTACTCATCACCTTGGTTGATCATTTGAATGCATTGCAATTACAGCCCCTAAGGGCATCACAAATGAAATCACAGGATTGCGCATATACAGCCAGACACCCTAGCAGGACTGTCTGGCAACATAGCCCCACTTGGCTTATGACATCTCCTTACACATGTGACTTACAGTCCCTTCAAAAGAAGTACTCCTGGCAACTACACTTCTCCTGCAGTGTGCCTCTTCACTTTAAAAGGAATCACAGGTAAAAGCATGGGATTACGTAAATATAGCCAGACCCCCTAGCAGGAAGGTCCAGCAACATAACTCCATTTAGCTTAACATCACCTTACACATGTTGACGGCGCTCCTCCAGCAGCTCCCTCAACACCTTTTCACAAGTGAGGGTGACCCCCCTCCTCTGGGGGCCACAAAGGACCTAAACGGCAGATTTCCAAATGCCTGGCAAGGCATTATGGGGCGCTTCATGCTCCTCTTTACCAGCCCCAGCCACTGGGAACACTCTCCTCTACCCTCAGGGTCTCTGATTCAGCAGGGTGCTGTCTTCACTGGCTCCCTGCACCAGCCTTTCACCAGGCTCTCCTTCTGGGCCTCTCTTCTCCCTGCGCAGAGGCCCCTGCTTCTGTACACCAGTCCTGGGCTCTTCTTCTGGTGCTGATAGGGTCCTGGGGGCAGTCAGGGGGTCTCTCCTTCCAACTGCCCATTGCGTCAGGCTCCAGCACCTTCACCCTCAGCAGACCACACCCCAGAGAGACCGTCTCTTCCTGTGCAAGCACTTTTTAAAAGTTGAGTAGGGGGCTGGCAGGAAGTCTATGTTGGTCCTATCAAACAGCGACATATCACGTCCATGCCCCTGCTTCCTCCTTCTTGTCCATCCTCGGAGCTTGTTCAAAATGGCGTCGTCTAGGGTTTCTGCCACATGTCTCAGAAGCACCTTCCCCCCAAGCTGCCTTCCCTCCTTGGTGCAGCCTGGTGCCTGGCACCCAGCGACAGCGGTTGATGGATTGGCCTGTAGCCCCACCCATCTTCTCTTCGTGGAGAGGAGGCCCTCACTTGTGGAAGAAAGGTTATCAATCCATCCAGCTGAGGTCAGCCCTCAGCCTGGGTCTGGTCATGGCTGGCTCAGAGAAATATGACAGTTCTGGATGACCCAAAAGCAGTACAAATATGACTTTGGACTCTGCAGAATACTTCTTTTCACATTTGCTACATTGGACTTAAGTGCGTGTCTGGAATCTGTAGGCCTAATTGAAGTTAATCTAGCCCCTGGCTCCACATTCCCATAGGGGAATAAGGAAGTGAAAACACAGTAAAACACACTGACTTTCCCTGGCATGTCTCTTCCATACTGAGTTCACTGTGGGTGAGTCCCAACTTATGAGGCTCCCCAACAGTAAAAGCTCAACAATAAGGTGCTCAAAAAGCGAAAAATCCGGGCGGCCCATGGTGTCAGAACCACCTTTTAACACACGTCAGAGTAAAGAAAAAGATGCAGCAGAGGCAAACCCTTAGGATGCCATACATTTCAGATAATCAGCCCAACGTCCTACCTCAAGCCTATGTAGTTGAGGGAAGGGAATTGAGCAACTTCAGAAAGCACAACAATTAGGGAAGATCTTGTAGAGTGACAAGCAACCCAACAAAACTGTGCATCCAAGATCACTAGGAACAAGATTAAATGGGCCACTTACACCAACAATGACATGGATCCCAGATTAAACAAGTATTACAGGACAATGACTACTTGTTGAGACATCTTCAGGGACATAAAGTGTGTCACACTTTACACCCGCGCCCGGACAGTGCAATATGGCCATTATTGTTCCAATAGTATCTAGACAGAATGACCACCTGGATTGTGCTTCGACCTCCTGGTTGGGATTCACCACTTTGATTATATGCCCCTTGCACTGCATGACTGCAGGGAGCAGGATCACAACGCTCCATAGTAGTGGCAGCTTTAATTTACCTCCTGTGGAAGGAGACTTCGGTCTACCTGGCAAGGACCACAACCCATCTGGAAAAAGACCGTTTGAAAGAGAATGAACTTGTAAAAACAGGTCATATAGTTTACAAGCAAAAGCTTGGTTCTAAGAACTCGAATCAGTATCCTGTCAATGTCTAGCATATGCAGAGACCTTTATGCCAGAGAGGAAGGGGTTGAATATAATGGAAAGCGACATGGATTGGTTAACATGGAAGTACTCCACAACCTTGGAAAGGAAACCTAGATGCTAACTTATGACCATCTTATTCTTATGGGACTCAGTGTAGGGATCATGATAGCATGTAGCTTGGATCTCATTAAATGAGCATGCAGCTTTAGTCGCTCTGAGGAAGGCAGCTTTACAGGAGATGTGCTACAAAATTCCATGAGCAACAGTTCAGATAGGGGACCCTTTAGCTTCAAAGGGACTACACTGAGTTACCAAGGAGAGAAGGGTCTCCTGATCAGAGAAAAGGACATTTATATTAAGAAGTAATGTGAGGGCTTTAAGGATGATCCAAACGCCCATGGTGGGATGGTCCCTTTCTCTGATCTCCAGACAGACTACAAGCTGGAAACCTCGGCGAACTTCCAGTACCTGCAGATTCACCATGCTCTCCAAGTGGCGATGCCCCGAGGGGCGGACCTTCCTGAATAGTCAACCCTTGAGTATAGATTACTCCACGACACATGACCCGTAAAGCAATCTCCCTTACATAGAAGAAGTTGATTAATAACTCACCGGGTAAACTACTTTGCGTGTGCGACCACTTTGATTACGACTTGGGAGGCTTAGCAGATGATGATTCGCCAGAGACCTTGGCATCCCCCAGGGGGTGGCCATCAGGGCGGGGTTCGGCTGGTACAGCTTAAAATACTCCATAGATCTCATCTCTCTTGCGGCACACTGGTCAAAATAGGAAGTGTCCCTGATCCTGGCTGTCGAAGGTAGCATGGCCGAGAAGGGACCTTCTTCCTCATAATTTGGGTTTGTCCATAGATACAGGCCTACTGGGTGTCAGTGGTGGCATGCATAAATGACGTATGTAACAATGACATGTGGGCCTCTGCCAAATTGTGTGTTCTTAATGTGTGGGATGCAACTGACCTAAATCGTATGGTGCAGACCTAGATGACCCTGGGCATACGATTGCCAAACTCAACATAGCATGTCTCTGGGGGGCAACGACCGCACCACTTCTAATGCACTGAAAAAGGCACATGGATTGGTGCATGGTAGCCAAGAAAATGGTTTACGAAAGCTGGGGCTGCCTCAGAAAATTGGAGAGAGTAAAGGGCAAGTGCACTGTCTACAGAGGTAGCCTGTGCTGCCCCCATTGCAGTCGCAAACACAACCACCATTCCCTGATCTATCACCCCTGGCGTTCAGTGGCTGGAGGGAGGACTGGGAGGCAGAATACTGTTTGTTTTCTCCTGATCTGTACTAATGATGACTTGTTGTGATACTGCTTTCTACAAGCTCAATAACAATATGTTTAAATGAAAAGGATGATCCAAAGGACGACGCCTTCTTCACAGGTGAAGCCTTGAAAGAAGTAATGGCGGGCTGCTGGTCATTGAACTGGGGTCATCATAACGCTGGCGCAGTGGGGAGCAGGACGGTGGTATTATGGGGATGTCAACGCGCTGCATGATTTTAACTCTTTATGAAGAGCGTGCTGATGGCACTGCATAGGTTTGTTGAATGCAATACCTATGAATACGGCAGGGGTTGGTATTATATAGAGGAGTTCGCTCTTTGGATAACTGTGTGATCTTACATGTGTAGGAGGCAATTGTAATTGCCTCGATCAAGTTTCTACCTGCTCATCCATGGCTTTCTACTGCTTTATAATTCGGTTTGATTTTCCTGATATTCAGTTCTGTGCCATGTTTCACTCTTATGGGAATGTATTTTTGAGCGTAGAAAGGATGATTTTAATGTTAGGGTTTATAATTTCAATGGAACTGCTCGATATTGGTTTTAAGAGTGTTACATGAGGCGCGCTATCCATCTGGATTGGCCGTGGGTCTAAGGGTCGTGGGAAGGGCGCCAAGTCAAGTGCCAGTCGGTCAAGGGGTTAAGTTCGAAGAAGTAAAGCTGCTGAGCCGGCTTTGGTTCGCGCCGATGCTGGCGGGAGTGTGCTGGCAGATTTCATGGATGGCAAACAGTGCCACCGGTCCGCTTGTGCTTGGGGTGGGGGGGGTGATGAATGGGGTGGGGGGGGGTGGGGGGGGTGAGGTCCGTGACAGGCTGCTTTCTGTTCAGCATGCTTGAGTCCGGGGACTCTAGAGTGCGTGTTCTCTGTAGTGTTCCCGTCCAAGAGGCTGCCGGCATGCTGGATGGGTGTCTCTGTGAGGACGTCTAGGATTTCATAAATAAAAACATGGGTGAGTTCTAGCAGTTGGCAGATCAGCCTGAAGGTGGGAGGCGGAAATGAAAGTGTTCCCCGGGGCAGCGGCTGAGGCCCCCTGGATGAGGCGTGGCCGCGCTCCTCCACAGATAACTCAATCCTCTGATGTTGGCCAAGGTGAAGAACGCCGCAGCCTCTGACACTCTCCAGCCAAACCAAGCGCTCACTCAGACACCTCTGCCTCTTGTACATCATTCATGCGTCACTCTGAGCTTCAGAGCGGTTTGGTTTCACAAGTGCGCAGTATAGTCTCAATCTCTCTGAATGGTTTTTTGTCTTAATATCCCTAAAACAGGGACTTTATTGGACATATGATCGTAAGAAAATATTACACTATTGCCGGGGTTAATAAAGCGCAGGGCACTCTGATGGTCTTGTGAATCAATATTCAGAATACTGGGCGAAGCTTCCATTTTATTCGGACTTAGTGAGAAAAATGCAATTATTTTTGCTTTTTCTTTTGTCAGCGCTTTTTCTGATATGCGAGATAAAACCACGACGATGGAAAAAGCTTTTCTTATTCAGAAAATAATCAACTACGGGTGGGGAAATCAGCGTCCAGTTCAGCCTGAACTTTTAAGAAAGGGTTAAAACAGGCTGCAGCTGAGACGCAGGCGTGCACAGCCGCTGCTCGGCCCTTGCTGGAGCGCCTCCTTCACACAGTGTAAACCGGCGGAGCAGCAAAGACTAGAGGCGCCTCGCGTGAGATCAGCTGCCGGGCAGAGGTACAGCATCCGAGGGGTGCGAGGGGCGGAGGGTACCACTTGCAGCGGAGTTTGAACCGCTCTGGTCCTGAGATGCCCGCATCGGTCCCTTTTGATGGCAGCGCTCGCTCGCTCGCTGGAGGGAACCATGCACTCTGACCCTGGCATGGGCTGGGGTCTGTAACTTGACAGGGCCTGCGAGTGCAGGCAGCACGGCGACCGAACTTACAAACAGTAGCATCCGCTCCGGATCCAGGACCCACTTGACTCTTGCTTCTGGACATGAAAGAGGGGGGGGGGGACATCGGTAGTTTTCACCCAAATAAGACCTCACGGTTTACCTCAGGTCTGCAGGTGAATAACCTTTCCCAGCAAGGTTATTCCATAGACTGGGTTTGTTAACACAGGGCAGAAGAGGAGCGGGAGAGAATCACACAGAAAGCCAAGCCAAAACGACTACCCGTCCAACCTGCGCCACCCATGAGAAGGGTCCAAGCTGGAGCGCAGCCAGTGTCATGGGCCCGAGTGCAAGGAAGGGAATGGGCCCCTGGCTGCAGGGTGGATGAGAGTTCAGTTCTAATAGGGGTTCAGGGGCCCCGTGCCATGCTCCTGGGTGCGTGTCCTCTACCTCATGGAATGCCTGAATGGAAGGGCGGGGGCGGTGTAGGGCTGGGCACAGCCATTCACACTGGGGCATCTCTGCGTAAAGCAGCCGGCGCCGGCCATGGAACGGTCTAAAGACAGCAAGCGCTGCGGGAAGCACTGGATGAATCAAAACATGTCTTGAATGAGGTGGAAGCAAAATAAACCCGAATCCACACGGGGCAGACCGCGGAAGAGGAAGAAGGGCCACCAATGCTCTCGGGTCAAGTTGAAAGCTCGACTTCAATGTCTGCAGGACAGCTGCGGGACTTCTAACGGCAGAGGGGGCCCCATGTATGCCCGGCGATGTTAATGTCACACTCTGGCAGGCACTGCTGGTGCCCACACCAGGGCGAGGGCAAGCACCGTAGAATGATGCACTGGAATCCGAACCAGGAACCTCAAACCCGTCCAGCGCCCGGATGACGGAAGCACACTCAGGAATAAGGGGAGCTTCGGCTTAAAGTCCAACATCCGGACTAACTTTTTCCCACTGCCTGTAACTAGTTTATTGGAAAGCTGGAGTCCCGAGCAGCCAGCCTGGGACTTGCTTTTTCTTAGAATCAGCAAGTAGCTTGTGTAAACTACTTCATTAAACCAGATGTTTATGAGCAGTGACCACTGCCCGCTCGAGCTGCAACGGAGGGAGTGCAGACTCTCAGATGTGACTGCTATGTGAGCAGCTGCTGTTTAAGGTTCAGAGATGTTTAGCATTCCAGCGGCTCTACACACCATGTCCACCGACGCGACACCTCCTATGGAGGTGATATGACGTTTGGGGCGGTTCTTAGTGGGTAGAGGCGAGGGCGCACACGCTGCCACTCAGAGGCGACATCAAGAACACCCTGAGAGTGAACCACAGCATGGCCTGAGCACAGCCTTGTGGAGAGTGCACCAGGGGACACTCACATCACAAAGATCAGGGGTCAGACATCTTACCCACAGTCACTGCCACAGAGATCTTTGCTACAGGCATTGGGGTCCCTGTGGTGGTGAATCGATGCAATGCACTCCAACGACAAAGGTCTGGATATCAAGTGTTTTCGAAGGAGAGTGTAGGGATCCAGGCTGCACGGGGGGGGGTTGGCAAATTCTCCCAGCACCATGAAAACAATACTAGCCAGGCAAACACAGTTTCTCCAACAGCCTCTTGTTCCCCTTAGTAGCACAGTCCCGAGACGCAAGGCTGCTTTAAAGAAAGTGTGTTATCAGGACACAAGGACCAAGAAAGCAGACGATAAAGCTCCCATACCACTTTAGTAAAATCAAAACGTACTTTATGATTATAATAAGGCCAAAATGACATAAATCAGACCCGTCCCCCCACAGATCTAGTGTTTCAAAGTAACAGCTGCCTTCCGCATGGGTTCTGCATTCTGTGTAACAGGTGGCCGCTCCAGGATCTTCTCCACCAATCACAAAGCACAAGTCTATGTCTATGTCTATGTATTGGTTTTTGTAAGGCGCGCATATCACCCGAAGGTCTCATAGCGCCGACAGATGTTCAGATGGTGAGGTAGGAGACAAGCAGAATTAAAATAGCCATGTTTTTAGAAGTTTGCGGAATTTCTGATGGCTGGGTTCAAGTTTTATGTGCAAAGGTAGAGTATTCCAGCTTTCTGGGGCAATTTTGGAGAAGGATCTATCTCCATTTCTGACGGTTCGTACTTTGGGGACCGCTAGGAGGTGAAGACTGGACGATCTGAGTGTTCTAGCAGGGCGGTAGTTCGTCAATTTGTTTGCTAGGTAGACTGGACCATTGCCATTCAGGGATTTATGGACTAGGCAGCACATTTTAAACTTAATACTAAGTAGCAGCCCAAGGTTGCTTCTTCCGTCGGTCAGGCCGGAGGGGCTGGATGAAAGTCAACCACCTTTTGCAGACAAGCACAGTTCACAGCTTCCAAACTTTAGAGATCCTATCGAAGTGTCCCTGGCTTGTGTCTCTATGGCAGACAGTCTCATCGGGTCCATCCAAGTCTCCGTAGGCCAGTCAACTGTATCGCCTTCTCATTAATTACGAGTTGATATCAAAGTCCTCACCTTCCTCTGGACAACCCTCTCCCCAGACAACAGTTCATAGTAAGTGCAACCTGGCTTTGTGACTTGCTCACCAGTTCCAACTGAGAATCTTCATCAAGTACAGTGATGGACCAGTCACAACCTGTCACTTCCAAGAAGAGTCATTCGGTTGTTGTGGTATGGACCCGTCTGAATATCAGGGGACATGGATTCTTTCATAGAACAAAACATGCAGGGCCTAGTAGGGTGGTCTCATTCAAACCCATAGTTCAGCAGTCTCGTCGCTTCCAAGTCCTTCACGATGCACATAGATCTGTTTTCTCTCACTGGTCAAACACCCAGCTGTGCTCTGTCTCTTGGGAGCCCCACAGGGATGTGCTCCAGTGGCTAAGGGCCCGCACACAACTTTCCAATGCTGTCTGCAGGGTTACAAGATCTGTGTCCTAGTCTTGTGAGTAACAGGGAGCAAAAGTATGCATGTAAATGCCAAGCCAGCTATCGAAAACACCCTCACATACAGTGCCTAGCAGGGGTGGCCGGTAACACTACTACACTCATTTCTGAAGACTTCTGGAAAAAGTATTGACGGATTAACAGGGAGGTGTGAAATTATTAGGGAAGGAAACTCATATGCATCCTCGTAGCACTTTATTCTAATGGGATATTGCACAAGGTTTATTTATGGGAGCAAAGGGCCTAGCTCTTGGTAGTCCTAGGTCCAGATTTTATTGCAACTAGAATTGTGGCTTACTATGATAGACATTGAAGGGAAGTTTTGTGAATTGGTTTAAAAGGAGGACCCATGACTTTCGGAAAGACCACATTAAGCTTCCAAGGAGGGAAAGGTTTCCTAATCGAAGGAAAAACTAAGTCCTTCAAGAAAGGCTAAGTGCAGGGAATCTGAAAGAAAAGGGCTATGAAGGCTTTAGGCCATAATGGCAGCAAGATGCATTTTAATGGAGGAAAACTGGAATCTCGGCTTGGTCAAAGAGGGCAACTGGGCACATGTTTCAAGATACTTCTCCCTAGCAGAGTAACAGATTGAGAAGATACCCGCTGTTTTCCAGTTGGAGGCTTCCCTGCAGCAGCAGGGTTGATGACCTCCTCTTTGTCTTGACTGGCACTGGTACTTTTGCCGAGGACGCTTACGGGACTGAACCCTCTGTTGAGTATACGGGACTGAACCCTCTGTTGAGTATACCAATGGCTCTGTTGTCTAAAGTGCTGTTTCCTGCAATCCTTCCCTTCTTCTTCCAAACCAGCAGCTTTCAGTGTCTTTATTTCTGATTTTATCCTGTGCATTTCTTTGTCTGCATGAGATACAGAGAGAGTGTTACCCGAGAAAGAAAGGTTGTAAATGCACTGTTGTGCTTCAGATGTTGCCGGGTGAACGCCTCATTGGTAATCCATGGCACAAACTGTGTGCTGCCAAACTGGAACAATCTGCTACCGCACGGCTTATTTATCTGATACCTTCTATCCATCAGCAAAGATTTCACTAAAACCCTCTCTCCTGCCTCTGGGATGGTCAGCAGGGAATCTCTGCTTGTAGCCTCAGAGGGATTACTCATACGCCTCGTGTAGCTCTCCTTGTGGAAGCTGATGCGCAACAAGCCTTGGGCTCCAGTAGATCCTGGTGTTTGCTCTCTGTGTTCATAGGTATTCTCGGCAAAGGGGCAGTGGCCGAGCCTTCCCTGCCGCGGAGACGATGACGGAATCCATGGGAGGATCCGCTCTGAGGAACAGATGATCATGTTGAGGTGGCCCGTGTTTCTTCTGAAGGCGTGCTGGAGCAGCCTGTGCTGGCCCCAGGAGGTGGCCCATGGCAAGTTCAAGAAGGCCTGGCACTGAAGCAGAGGTCGTCAAACTGTGGGGTGCCCCCCCCCGTACCGCACTGTGGGGTGCCCCCCCCCGTACCGTCCCCTCCTTCCAGGGATCAAAACCTGCAATCCCAGGGGGCGCCATAGCCCCTCCAAGTACTTCTACTTGAAGATGGCCTGGATGTGCGACTTAGTTAATTTTGACATTTCCAGGCTGCCTTCACTTACACACAGGATTTAAATGCCTAAAAAAGGTGGGATCTGTAAACCCGGCCATGGTGGTGGGGGTTTAGAGATTTAACTGAAAAGAACCAACTATATTGTGATGTCTTGTTTTTTCACCTTCAGGTAACTGAATATAAAATCACAGATCGTAAATGCAAGATGAATTTAAGTTAAATTAACGAGTGGAAAATGCAGACTTCTACATTTAGAAACTTCAGTTGGTTAATGTGATGATTGCAGATGTCTGTATGTGTGACCTGAGAACTTAAGTACTGAGTCCTGATTGACGCAGTGGGGAACACTGACTAGTGTATGTATAGTGCTGCGAGGTCCCACCTGTAACAAAAAGTCATTATTTTTAAATGGTATTGCACAGAGTGTAAGGTGGGCTGCTGCAAAATGTTTATGATAAAACAAGTGATTTCAAAATGTATGTTTTAGACATAGGTAAACTGTACATGGTGAAACATGGTTTGTGTGTCCATTAAAAGCATCCTTTCCAGAGCTCAGTTGACACCATTGCATTAATTCTCAGTCAAGTCAGTGTGCAGCTATGAAGTCAAACGAGTAGACGTGAGGTTCACTGCAGTTCGCCATCCTGGTTGCACTATGAGGCTCGAAAACTGCATTAATTCTCAAAAAAAGTAACCATTTGTCACCATAAAAACCCAGTGATTCCACTGATTAAAGCCTCTCTAGTTCCCAAGCAGCCTTCCCATTTGGTGATTAACCAAATGCATGCATTTGGTTTTCTTTTAGGTAGCAGGCTCCCTGGTTAGCTCACTGTCCCTTCTTCCTCTTCACTGGACAGGAGACCCCCCCCCCCGCCCCCAAGGCCTAAATCACCCGCCCTCCCTTCACTTTCACATAATGACATCTCAAGGTCCGCATTAAGGGACTTTTTTTTTTTTTAACAAAAAGTACGGGAAATGTTTTTGTAAATGTAAAAGGTAGGGCAATTTCAACCAACGCTATAGCGCGCTCCCCTGAGGAAATCTACGCAGAAGACATGTCCCGAGCGTCCAGTCGATGGAGGCGCAGCTCGTGTAAGCGGCTCGGGAACGAGGACACTACGCGGACTTCAATCCACGGTATTATTTACTCGCATAATCTTGGATCTCAAGTTCTATAGAGACAACCTGTCGGCAAATTCATTTCACATTTGTACAATCGTCTTTGGGTTCAGAGCGTCACTGATGTGCGCATCACAAACTTTTTCGCGTACTCCTCCACAACCTTTCTTGGCAACGGCGGACGATACCCCCATAAAGTGGCATGGAAAGAAAGAGCACTTTGTATTGTAATTGCATTTATATAGCGCTTACTACCCCTGACGAGGCGTCGAAGCGCTTTTTCGGCGAGTAGCACGCTACTCCGGGACCCATAGAGGATTAGTGTTGAATTAGTATGCAAGTAAATTTTAGGTGGTGGATAGGTTAGTCAGTTATAGGTTAGTCAGTTATTTGGATTCGGAAGGATAGCAGTTGGATAGAAGAAAAGGAAAAAAACCTGATTTATATTGATACCATTGAGGAAGAGATTGGTCTCAACTCAGAAAAAAAAAGAAAATTGAAAATTATCTTACATTCATTAGGACCACGCAGTCTCAAAGTATACAATTCTATGGAAAAAAAGCTTGCTCTGCAGACAACTGATGTTTTTCAGAATGCATTATTAGATTTAGACAAGTACTTTTCCACATCTGTGTGCATTGCAATTGATTGACATCATTTTTTCAGGAGACCCCAGAGTAAAACGGAGACAATTGAAGAGTATCTGTTTCAGCTTTAAAAACGTGCATTGACATGCAGATTTAGAGCGTTACACAACAAATTGCCACATTTCTGCCAATCTGGAGGTCAGGACTACGTGACCCAGCCTCCTCTGCGGCTTGCCTGCCGCCAACGACATCCCGCTGCGCCAGGAGGCGCTTTAAAATCCATCTAGGGCTCCTGCAGCTCGGGACACGCCAGGGCAAAGCCCGGGCCAAGGGCAGGCCCGTCTGCGCCCGTCAGAGCCAGAAAAGGCTGGGCTGGGCAACCCCTCTGATGTTTGGCCACTTGGACTCCAACACGCTTTTCCAAGGGGACTATTATCTGATACTGTTTCTTAGACCCATATGCGCACAAGAAAGCTTTGAAGTCAAGGTCCCAATTCTATAAACTAAGCCCTCTGGGGTTATCTGTCAACAACGCAAAACTTGAAAATATTCTGATAGCTTAACCCCGCCAACTTAAACTTCGCCCCGGGCCTAAATGGGAAAAAAGAAAGCCTGCGAGGGGGGGTTCAGGTGATGGGCCAAAGGAGGGTAAAAGGAAAAGCCCATCCACGACCCAAGAAGAAGGGGGCGGGGTACTGGTTAGAATAGATAAACTATTAAGCAATGTGAGGGCCTCCTCGACACTACTATTGATGACACAACAGCATGTAGAAGCACCACAAAAGGCTGAGTGAATTAAGACCACCAATAGACGCATCCCAGAAATGTTTAAAAAGCCAATAAGCAGGGTTCCTCCCCCCAAATCTACTAGCGTCTACCCTGTGAGCCCTGCCGCTGAAGGAGCTCCCTCACCCATCTCCCTAGACACCCTAGCTGCCTTTCTTTGTACTAATAGATTCAACACCCTGATTGAGCACTCTGAGCTAGTGACTAGCCCCCCAAGCGTAGAGACTCCGGATCAAGGGGAAGGAGTAGAGTGTAACACGAACTGCACCACAGAGGAGCAAGGCATAACAGGCGGAGTGAATAACATCATTAAGGGGAAGTGCTCCAACACTGGCCAAGTCAGCAGGTCTCATTCAGAACTCTCCCAAAGATCCATGCCCATGATGAGCGAAATATATGCTCTTAAAGCTTCTGTCCGTAATTCAGCTGATTCGCTAAGCAAGGTTCACCTAGTTGTTCAGAAGGTTAAATCCTCACTGAAAGGCCGCTCTATAAATAGTCCCTGTATATTGCAGGATACGGGCTGCAACATACACCGTTCTCCCTATAGCAACGCTCCAGCCCCACATGGTACAAACAGTCCAGTCACAAATCCTCTCATTAGCAGCATTAGCACGGGCAGCATCCAACCTGATAAGGAGTGCAAAAAAGTGCCCAGAAACTGGAAGGAATATGCTACTTACCAGTATACATCTGTTCTTGGCATGTAGAGCTGCAGATCTACACACTTTTGCATAGATCGCCATCTGGTGTTGGGCCCGGATGTTTGCAGTTCGTTTTTCCTCTTGGAAAGTGTCTTTGGAAGTCACAAGGTCGGTGACTCCTCCCTTTGATTGTATTGCGCATGGGCTTTGGCTCCATCCTCAGATTGTTTTTCGCCAACAGGGAAAGATGGAGCGTAGTAATAACAGTGAAGAAACCCATGTGTGTTGTATCTAAAGAAGATGGATTGGAACAGATACAGGTAGCCGGTGAGGCGGGTGGGCATGTGTAGATCTGCAGCTCTACATGCCAAGAACAGATGCATACTGGTAAGTAGCATATTCCGTTCGAGGCATATGAGCTGCATATTACACACTTTTGCATAGACGATATAGCAGTTCCCAACCTTAGCGGCGACCACCAGTATCTGTTGCAGTGGTTTGAAATAGTGTTTTAAGTACAGCCTGGCCCACACTAGCTTGTTGCTTGGTTTGCACATCTACACAGTAATGTTTAGTGAAAGTGTGCGGTGTTGACCATGTAGCTGCTTTGCAGATATCATCTAATGGGATGTTCCCTAGAAAAGCCATAGAAGCCCCTATCTTTCGTGTAGAGTGGGCTTTAGGGGGAACAGATAGCGTTCGTTTTGCTTTGTGGTAGCAAATCTGTATGCATTTTACAATCCACCTAGCTATCCCTGATTTTGAGATGGGGTTGCCTTTGTGTGGTGGAGGAGAGAAAGAGACAAATAGTTGCTTGGTCTTTCTGAAAGGTTGTGTTCTCTGGATATAGTAAAGTAAGGCCGGTTTAACATCTAGCGTGTGTAGAGCCCTTTCTGCAACAGTTTGAGGTTGCGAGAAAAATACCGGTAATTCTACCGATTGGTTTAGATGAAAGGGGGAAATGACTTTGGGTAGGAATTTTGGGTTGGTACGGAGGACAACCTTGTTCGGGTGCATTTGGAGAAAAGGTTCTTTTATAGTAAGTGCTTGTATCTCACTGACCCTTCTAAGGGAAGTGATGGCTACAAGGAAAGCTGTTTTCCATGTGAGAAATTGCAGTTCGCATTTATGCAAAGGTTCGAAAGGCGGTCCCATTAGCCTTGTGAGAAGGAGTAGTTTCTTACCTGTAACTCCAGTTCTGTAGTAGGGGTATCTCTGTTATAGTCATAATCTATGAATAGTCCCGCCCATGTGCGGGGACCCCGGAGCAATCAAAATATCTCTTAAGCTGTCCTGCATTTGCAAACCTGCAAAGACACTTAAGAGACAGACAAAATAATACAGCCTAATAACAATATGGCTGCACTGGCCAGCACTTCCTCTGAAGTGAACACAAAAGCCAAAATAAAGTTTAAATGTCATTTTTATTCACATCTGACATGTTCCTTTATTGTATCACACTCCCTTCACCAAAATCCCTTTAAACAATAGAGAGGAAGGGGTGGACAGACAAGCCCTATAGGCTGTCATTATGTGTCTGCTAAAGGGATACCGTGCCTTTAAGAAACTCTCCAGAGACCCCCGGTATCCCAGGATGCACAGCCAAAGCAAGTTACATTCAGTTCTTTTTGAAGGTGTATAACAACAGGCCTGATACTGCCAGAATTACTCCACCGGGGAGGAGGGAGGGTCGCTTATGACTATAACAGAGATACCCCTACTACAGAACTGGAGTTACAGGTAAGAAACTACTCCTTCTGTAGTAGGGGATCTCTGTGTATACTCATAATCTATGAATAGAATGGCAAGCCCATCCCAACCAACAAACAGCGGTGGAGTAAAAACCAAACACCAACAAACTACTGTGCAAATAAATTCCTCAGCGAAGCCTGTCCAACCTGCGCATCTGCCCTAGCATCAGAATCCAGGCAGTAATGCTTTGTAAACGTATGGACCGACTTCCAGGTGGCAGCCTTACAAATGTCAGCAATCGGAACATTCCTAAGCAAAGCTGTAGTCGCTGCTTTGCCCCTAGTCGAATGCGCTGTAGGCTTACCCCCCAACGTCTTATTAGCTTTCTGATAACAAAGCTGAATACAGGACACAATCCATCTGGAGATGGACTGTTTTGAGGTAGCTAGACCAGTTCTTACTGAACCATAATTCACAAACAGTTGATCCGACCTGCGGATGTCTTTTGTCTTATCTAGATAGAATTTCAACACCCTACGCACATCTAAGGAATGCAGAGACCTCTCCGCCGGAGAGGAGGGATGCTGAAAAAATGTAGGCAAAGTTATCATTTGATTTACATGGAAATTAGATATCACTTTAGGTAAAAACTTAGGATGAGTACGCATTACCACTTTAGAAGCATGGAATACAGTATACGGCTCTTGACAACACAGAGCCTGAATCTCACTTACTCTCCTGGCCGATGTAATGGCCACAAGGAAGGCGGCCTTCCAGGACAAATGCTGCAGAGAAGCCTTATGAATAGGCTCAAAAGGCTCCCTCATCAACCTGGACAACACCACGTTCAATTCCCATGGCGGAGAAGGTCGTCTAACAGGGGGAAACACCTTACGCAAACCCTCTAAAAAATCTTTAATCACAGGGATTTGAAAAAATGAGGGTTGGGAAGGGCCCTTTCTATACGCAGTCAAAGCTGCGAGATGAACTTTAATAGACTGAAAATTAAGCCCAGATTGAGCTAACTGCAGCAGATAAGGCAAAATAACATCTTCTTTACAGGATGTAGGGTCAATGTCCTTTGCCTTGCACCATAATCTTCCACTTATAGGCATAAGAAGTCCTCGTAGACGGTCTCTTCGCCTCCTTCAAGATCTCCATACAGTCCTAAGGTAGGTTCAAGTGTCCATACTGTGCTAGCTCAGGAGCCATGCTGCCAAACTCAAGGACGAGAGATTGGGGTGAACCATCTGTCCTCCGAACTTCGTGAGAAGGTCCGGCCGACACGGCAGGCGCCGGTGTGGCAGAACAGACCGGTGAAGAAGGTCGGTGAACCACCATTGCCTCGGCCACTCCGGAGCAATCAGGATTATCCTGGCTCTGGATTGCGACAGCTTGATCAGCACCGCCGGAATCAGGGGAATGGGTGGAAAGGCGTAGAGAAAGCTGTTGGACCAGCTGATCCATAGGGCATTCTCCAGTGTCCCTGGTTGGTAGTACCTGGACGCGAAGTCGCGGCATTTGCTGTTTTCTGCCGTAGCGAACAGATCGATGTCCGGAGTGCCCCACTCTGCAAAGACGTCTCTTAGCACGTCGTCGTTTAGCACCCACTCGTGATTTTCTTGAACGAGCCTGCTGAGCGCATCGGCTTGGGCATTCTGCACTCCCGGCAGATGGGTTGCCGTGATCGTGAGGTTCCTGGCCACCAGCCAATTCCAGATCGTCTGTGCCTCCCGAGACAGCGTGCGTGAACGGGAGCCCCCCTGCTTGTTGAGGTAATACATGGTAGTAGTATTGTCCGTCTGAACTAGCAGGGAGTTCGTCGGGAAGGAGGGATGGAACGCCTTCAGGGCCAAGTGTACTGCTCTGAGTTCCAAAAAGTTGATGTGGTAAGTCATCTCCGTCTGCGACCATATCCCCTGAATCTGAAGAGGGCCCGAATGCGCTCCCCAGCCCTGGAGAGACGCATCGGTCACTATGGTCTGGACCGGAATATCCTTGTGGAAAGGAGTCCCCTTGCAAACATTCTCTGAGGAGCACCACCATTTCAGAGATTGGAGAGCGTGTTGGGACAGATGAATCGTGTCCTCCCAACGCCCCCGCCTCTGGTCCCATTGATCCTCCAGACACTCCTGCAGGGGCCGCATATGCAGACGGGCATTGGGGGTGAGAAAGATGCAGGAAGCCATCGACCCCAGTAAGGAGGACACCGTCCTCACTGTAGGAGAGTGGGCTGAGAGGAGGTGCAGGGCCTTCCCACGGATCGATAAGCGTCTCTCCTCCGAAGGACACACGCTTGCGTTCAAGGTATTGACTGAGGCCCCCAAGTACTGGAGACACTGCACAGGGATCGGCACTGACTTTGACATGTTGATGTGCAGCCCCAGGCGATGAAGCAAGGCAGCTGTCCTGTTGAAGTGACACAGGGCTTCCCGGAACGTGGAAGCCTTGATCAGCCAATCGTCCAGGAATGGATACAGAAACACTTTGTTCTTCCGCAAGTGTGCTGCCACCACTGCCATGCACTTGGAGAACGTCCGTGGGGCAGACTTCAGACCAAACGGGAGTACTGTATACTGGTAATGGTTGTTGCCTACCAGAAACCTCAGGAACTTGCGATGCTTTGGTGCGATCGGCACATGAAAGTAAGCGTCCTGCAGATCTATGGCGCACAGCCAATCTCCTCGATGCAACTGAGGGTAAATCTGATGCAGGGACAACATACGGAACTTTTCTCTGCGGATCCACTTGTTTGCTTGACGCAGATCTAGAATAGGCCTGAACTCGTTCTTGTCCTTTTTTCTGACGAGAAAGAACCTGGAGTAAAGGCCTTTTCCTCTTTGCCTCAAAGGAACAGTTTCTATCGCCTTCTTCCTTAACAGAACGTCCGCCTCCCCCTGGAGCTCCCGTACCATGAAGGGAGAGCGCAATGGTGGAATCTGAGGAGGCGGGCTGGTGAAACGAAGACTGTATCCATTGCAAACAATATTCAGCACCCACTTGTCCTGAGTTATTGTCCTCCACTCTGCCAGGTAGAATTGAATACTTCCCCCCCCCACCGGAGCGGGTAACGGACGAGGGGGAAGGGACCTTTCAGGGCTTCGACCCGGCCGGGCCTTTGTTTCCCGACGAGGATTGATGCTGGCCTCTGCCCCTCTGGCGCTTCTGAAAGGACTGCCTCAGGAACTGTTGTTGTTGCTGGTGCTGTTGTTGGTGACCAGACTGGCGCCCTTGACCGCGTTGCTTAGAATAACGCCTGCCATAGGAACAGAATGACTTCTTCTGCTCCTTGGGTCTTTCCAACCCCACGGCCTTCAGGGTTTCTGCTTCGGCCTTCATGCGGGCCATCTCGTCATCCGCATGAGACCCGAACAACGTCGAGCCAGAGAAAGGCAAGTTCGCAATCTTTTGCTGCGCTTCAGGTTTGAGAGAGGTAAGCCTCAGCCAGGAATGTCTCCTCATGTGCACTCCATGACAGTACCCATGGGCCGCCAGCAACGAGACATCCCCCGCCGCACTGATGATCTGGTTGGAGACCATCATGCCCTCGTTCAGCACCTCCTGGAAGTCCTCCCTTTTGTCCCTATGCAGGGAGGCAGCAAACTGTTGCAGAGAGTCCCAAAGCGATCGGTCATAGCGACCCAGCAGGGCAGAGGCGCTAGCGGCCTTCATAGTCGTGGCCGACGTAGAGCACATTCTCCTCCCCAAGGAGTCCATCTTGCGGCTCTCCTTAACCGGAGGAGCCGTGGAAGAGGGCGTCGTGGAGTGTTGTTTACGAGCCGCAACCACAATGACAGAGTCTGGGGGAGGGTCCACCCTGAGGAAGGCCGGGTCCGAATCAGGGGCCCTGTACTTCTTCTGCAACCGTGAGGGAGCAGACTTCACCACCGCAGGTGTCAAGAAAACCTCCATGGCTGGTTCCTCCAAACCCGGAACCAAAGGAAGGAGGGGGCGTGACAGGTGAGCCTTGTGCAATGTCTCAAATATCACCGAGGTAGTGGGAACCGGGACTGCTACGGAGATTCCCAATTTCGCCGCCCCCCTCATCAGCACATCCTGGAAAGTGGCAATATCATCCACTGGCGAGATTCGGGTAGGCGGAGTTTCCGACAGCGAGGGGGAGAGCCGTCCATTGCCAGAAGAGTCCGTATACCTCGTGCCTCTGGAACGAGATCTATACCTCCGTCGTCCATGCCTTGTGTGAGTGGACGACCTGCGTCTACTCCTTGACCTCCGGCGAGATCAAGAGCGTGACCTCTGTCTGCGTGGAGCCTTAGGAACCGCCGGTAGCCGAGGAGACGGCGGAAGCTGAGGCACCGGCGGTGGTGGAGGTGGCGTAGGCCGCTTAGGAGGAGGAGGAGGCGGAGGAGGCGTAGGAGGCTTCTGAGGCAGCGGCTGAGGGAGAGGCTGCGGAGCTCCATCACTCCTTGCAGGGGAACCAGGACCAGCACTGTCCGGACTCCCGACCACCCTTCTCTTCTTGGCGGGCCTATCCCGTGCTGAAGTAAACGAGGGGGAGCGCCGTCGCCTCCTAGATCCACGACTGGAGATCGTAATCACCGAAGACGTGTTCCAAGATGTCACCGACGTCGAACTGATCGTCGACCTCGTGCGGTGTCTCCTCGCCGTCCGGCGTCCCCTCGACGTCGACCGGTGGCCCTTCGACGTCGAACGTCGGGTCGACTGAGAGTCTCTCGACGTCGGTGATCGACGTCTCCTCGACGCCGATCTTCTTCTCGACGTCGATCTCCTTCGCCTCGACGGCGATCTGTGCCTCGACAGCGATCTGTGCCTCGACGGCGATCTGTGCCTCGACGGCGATCTGTGCCTCGACGGCGATCTGTGCCTCGACGGCGACCTGTGCCTCGACGGCGACCTGTGCCTCGACGGCGACCTGTGCCTCGACGGCGACCTGTGCCTCGACGGCGATCTGTGCCTCGACGGCGACCTGTGCCTCGACGGCGATCTGTGCCTCGACAGCGACCTGTGCCTCGACAGCGACCTGTGCCTCGACGGCGACCTCCTTCATCTCGACGGCAGACGCTGGTGTCTCAGCGTTGATGTCGTCGGCGTCGATCCATCGCGGGGCTCGGTACGACGTCGATGGTGTGTCGACGTCAACCGTGGAATCCTCGACGGCGACCTAGTCCTAGGTCTCGCCGGCCCCTCTCTTGACGTCGAACGTCGAGAACGCCGCGATCCAGAGCCCTGGATCGACGGCGAACACACCGGTGCTTTACCTCTCGCCGTCAACGTCGTCGCCTTCGACGTCGAACACGATCTACCAGCCGGTAGGTGTCGTTTCTGCTGCTGTTTCTGCCCGGAGGTCCCTCCAGTGGCTGAAGCATGGGCAGAGGAAGGGGAATGAGATCCTCCATGCCCGAAGTCCCACCTGTCCTCTGCTTCTCCTGTCCCTGGAGGCGAATCTTCTCCCTGTCCCTCAGGGTCCTCTTGGAGAAGGTCTTGCAGATGGCACATGTAGCAGGGACATGTGAGGATGACAAGCAGAGGATACAGACATCATGTGGGTCCGTCTTGGCCTTTTTCCTCCCACACTCAGGCATTTATCAAATAAAGCCATGCTAAGAGTGGGCAAATTGCACCAAAATGTAGGATGCAGTAAAGAAAGGCTCTAGACGTCGAATGAACACACTATTTATCCAAAAATCCAAAATTTAGTCCAAATATCCACCCAAAAGGGTAGAGCTCAAGCTCCAGGGTCCTGCTAGCAGGAGCCGGAAAAAAGAACTGAAAGTAACTTGCTTTGGCTGTGCATCCTGGGATACCGGGGGTCTCTGGAGAGTTTCTTAAAGGCACGGTATCCCTTTAGCAGACACATAATGACAGCCTATAGGGCTTGTCTGTCCACCCCTTCCTCTCTATTGTTTAAAGGGATTTTGGTGAAGGGAGTGTGATACAATAAAGGAACATGTCAGATGTGAATAAAAATGACATTTAAACTTTATTTTGGCTTTTGTGTTCACTTCAGAGGAAGTGCTGGACAGTGCAGCCATATTGTTATTAGGCTGTATTATTTTGTCTGTCTCTTAAGTGTCTTTGCAGGTTTGCAAATGCAGGACAGCTTAAGAGATATTTTGATTGCTCCGGGGTCCCCGCACATGGGCGGGACTATTCATAGATTATGACTATACACAGAGATCCCCTACTACAGAACTATATTTAAGTTCCACACAGGTGAGGGTGGTACTCTGGGGGGAATTATTCATTTCAGGCCTTCCATGAAGGCTTTAATGGCAGGCACTCTGAAAAGTGATAGGTGCTGTCTGTTTTGTAGGTAAGCGGCAATTGCTGCGAGGTGTAGCCGAATGGATGTATATGCTAGGTTACACCTTTGTAGATGGAGCAAGTAGCATATGATGTGCTGTATAGATACGTCTAGAGGACTGATTGTGTTGTTATGGCAATAAACAACAAATCTTTTCCACTTGGCAGCGTAGCAGGCTCTAGTGGTAGGGCGTCTGGCTTCTCTGATGACGTTCATACAGTCAGGGGGAAGGTTAAGGTATCCGAATTGTAGGATCTCAGGAGCAAGATCGCAAGGTTGAGCTGAGCTGGGTCCGGGTGTCTGATCTCTCCATGGTTCTGGGTTAGGAGGTATGGTGAGAGGTGTAGCTTTTGGTGTGGTACTACAGAGAGTTCCAGCAGCGTGGTGTACCACGGTTGTCTGGCCCACGTTGGAGCTACTAGGATTAGTGTAAGGGAGTGCTGTTGTAGCTTTCGCACCACTAAAGGAATTAGTGGGAGAGGTAGAAAGGCGTACGCAAATTTGCCTGACCAGTTCATCCATATCGCATTGCCTTTGGACAATAGGTGGCGAAGAGGTCTATTTGTGGATGCCCCCACATCTGAAAGAACGGGTGAAGAACCTGTGGGTGAAGTTCCCACTCGTGGATCTGCTGCGTCTGTCTGCTGAGCAGATCTGCCATGGTGTTTTGGACTCCTGGGACGTGTTGGGCTAGGAGAAAGATTTTGTGTGGAATTGCCCATCTCCATATTCTCTGTGCTAGTTGAGAGAGCTGTGGAGAGTGTGTGCCGCCTTGTTTTTGAATGTAGTACATGGCCGTCATGTTGTCTGTGCGAATGAGGACTGCCTTGCCTAAAATCTGTGTTTGAAAGGATTTTAGGGCTAGAAAGATTGCCAGTAACTCCAGATGGTTGATATGGAGTATCTTTTGTTGCGGCGTCCATGTGCCCTGCACTGTGAGGTGTAATAGATGAGCTTCCCAGCCGGAGAGCGATGCGTCTGTTGTTAGTATTATTGGTGGAACCGGGTCCAGGAACGGTCGACCTCTGGAAAGATTTGTGGTGTTCCACCACTGCAGAGAGCGATGGGTGCGACCGTCTACCAACACCAGATCTGTCAGTTGCCCCAGGGCCTGGTTCCATTGGCACGCTAAGCTCTCTTGGAGTGGACGCATCTGGAGTCTTGCGTGAGGCACTATGAAAATGCAAGAGGCCATCATCCCTATCAGTTGCATAAACACTCTTCCTGGAAGAGAGTGTTGAGGTATGAATCTTTGACGCAAAGCTTGAATGCTTGCAATCCTGGCCGGATTGGGGTAGGCTAAGGCTTTTGAGGTGTCTATGGTGGCACTGAGGTATTGCTTTATGTGGGATGGTGTTAGCTGGGACTTTTGGTGGTTCACCGTGAAGCCTAGCTGGTGAAGTAGTTGGATTGTAGTGGCGGTGTGGTGTACACATTGGTTGTAGGACGTGGCTTTTATCAGCCAGTCGTCCAAATATGGGAAGACGTGAATGTGCTGTCTTCTGAGGTGTGCCGCCACTACCGCTAGGCACTTGGTGAATACCCTTGGTGCTGTTGTGACCCCGAATGGGAGCACCTTGAACTGGTAGTGTTGCCCGTCCACTACAAATCTGAGGTATTTTCTGTGAGCATGGTATACCGGAATGTGAAAGTATGTGTCTTTCAAGTCCAGTGTGGTGAGAAAGTCGTTCTGGGAGAGGAGAGGAAGTACCTGCTGAAGTGTTACCATGTGAAAATGGTCCGAATGTATGTATGTGTATAGAGGCTGGAGATCTAGAATAGGTCGTAGAGTCTCGTCTCTTTTTGGTATTAGAAAATATAGGGAGTAGACCCCTAAATTTTGCTGATTGGCAGGAACTTGTTCTATTGCCTGTTTTTGTAGGAGGGAGATTACCTCCTGTTTTAGTAAAGTGGAATGTTCTTGTAACATTGGGCGTTGCCTGGGTGGAATGTTTGGGGGGGGGGGGTAGATGTTAATTCCAGGCAGTACCCTGAGCGAATAATTTGGGTCACCCATTTGTCTGAGGTGATGGTCTCCCAGACTTGAAGGAAATTTTGTAGCCTGCCCCCGACCGGAGTGGGATGGTCTGGAGGGAGCGGGGGGAAGTCATTGGGTAGGCGGTGTGGCAGAGCGGGCGGTATTTGTTTTGCCTTTGCCTTTATTGTTATTGCCTCTATAGCCGCCTCTTTGATAACCCCTTGTGAAGGTGGACTGAGCAGGGGATTTGTAGGAAGTGGACGCACTGAGGAGTAGCCTCTAGCCGTACCCCGAAAGGAAGAGCGGCGAAAGAAACGCCTAGGAGGGTGTGACTGCAGGGCTCCCATAGATTTCGCCGTATCCGTGTCCTTCTTCATTTTCTCGAGGGCCTCATCTACCTTTGGACCGAATAGGTGTTCTTGGTCAAAGGGATGATTTAGGATGGAGGCCTGTACCTCAGGTTTGAAACCTGATACCCTCAGCCAAGCATGGCGACGGAGGAGGACGCTAGTGTTAATGGCCCTGGAGGCTGTGTCTGCTGCGTCTAAGGCACAGCGTATGGAGGTGTTATAGTCTTACCCTCTTGAATTAATTCATTGGCCCTATTTTTGTATCTTTCTGGGAGGTGGTGCATTATGGTTTCCAATTCATCATAATGCGCTCTATCGTATCTGGCCACTAGCGCTTGAGTGTTAGCGATACGCCATATATTGGCTGCCTGTGACGCAGTGCGCTTTCCTGACGCGTGCAGTAGCTTTGACTCTTTGTCAGGTGGTGGTGCTTCGCCTGACGCCTGGGAGTTTGACCTCTTCCGTGCTGTGGAAACCACTAGGGAATCTAGTGGCGCTGGCCCTTTGATATAGGCAGGATCTGTGGGGGCAGCTTTGTACTTTTTCTCTATGCGTGGGTTAATGACCCTAGCCCTGACTGGGTCCTTAAAAACCTCTGGCGCATGTTTTATCACCCCCTTGAGCATAGGTAGTATGGAGGTAGACCTATGTGCGGTATCAAAGGTGTCGAGGAGGAAATCTGCCTCTACTGGGTCAGTGTGTAGCTCTACCCCGTGATAATGTGCCGTCCTCTGAAGTAGGTGGTGGAAACCTAATGAGTCTTCCGGTGGAGATGGCCTGGAAGGGTAAAGGTCATCTTGTGGGACGTCTGGAATGTCTGGATTATTGTAGTTATCCCATGGGTCTGGGGTTCCTGTAGGGGTGGGGTCTTAGGGCACATCCCCTGGATCGTAATATGGGTCCCCCTGATCATCATCGTCTGGAGACGGGGTCGGGGAGCGATGAGGTGGGGGTGGAGAAGGCGGAGGGGGCGGAGGTGGAGAGGGTGGAGGAGGTGGAGTATGTGGGGAAGGCATTCTGAAAGGGGAGGTAGCAGAGCCCTTCCTCTTTGGAGGTGGAGGCGGAGCCGGTTTGTCCAAATGTCTCTTTTTAGAAGAGAGTGCCAAATGTCCAGTTTTTGGATCCTTGGTAAGAGTCTTTTGCAAGGGATCCGGTATAAACAGTTCCTGTGACAAGGTTTGTTCCGTCGGCGCCGAAGGTTTCGGGGCCGATGACTTTTTAGGCTTGTCCGTGCCGTGCTTAGCACTGGGCTTGGAAACCTCCGATTTCTTGGTCGGCGCCGAGGTGGGTTTCGGCGTAGAAGTGTCGGTGCCGAGGGCCTTATGGGGTTTGGTCGGTACCTAAAGGCTGGGTTTCGACACCGAGGACTTTTGTGCGGAGCTCGGTGTCAAGGTAGACGCCGGTCTCTTTTTCAGTGCCGAAGTGTGTTTCTCGGCACCGCTGGTGGGCTGGCTCGAGCCCGAGCAGCCGGAAGGCTTATTTGGCTTCTTCACCGTGCCCGAAGGTGGGGTGTTTGAAGCAGTGTCTCTGGTCTTGCCTAGGCCCAGAGGCGAAGGCGTGACCGAAGCCTTTTTGCGTGTCGGCGCGGGAGGGGGTATAGTACTCACGACCTTCTGCGCCGGGGTGATGTCCTCCACATCTGAGTCGTCGGCTTCGGAAGTGCTGACGAGGTTCTCTTCGGTGTGCTGCTGTCCCGGATCTTCGACGTCGTCCCCGAAGATGTCGACTGGAACGGAGATCGAGGAGTGCGCCATGTTTCGTCTGGCCCTTCGATCTCGAATAGTCTTTTTCGATCTGAAAGACTTGCAGGCCGGACAGCCTCGAGCCTCGTGTTCCGGGGTGAGGCAGAGGTTGCACACCTCGAAGATCGGTGTGGGGGAATTTGGACCCACATCAAGGGCACTTCTTGAATGGAGTTCTTTCCATCAGCCGGGACCGGAGCTAGGGTAGGCCCGAAGGCCACCGCCGACTGGAATCGAAGATGTGTCGAAGAGAAGGTGATTGAGGAGATCTGGATCTGAACAATACCGCGATGAGCGAGGATTCCGCTTCGATCGTCGAACTGGAAATGTTCGGAACCGGAGCGCGAAGTATTACATCCGAGCCTGATGGCGGAAAAAAACAATCTGAGGATGGAACCGAAGCCCATGCGCAATACGATCCAAGGGAGGAGTCACCGACCTCGTGACTTCCAAAGACTTTCCAAGAGGAAAAACAAACTGCAAACATCCGGGCCCAACACCAGATGGCGATCTATGCAAAAGTGTGTAATCTGCAGCTCATATGCCTCGAACACCTACTTATCCCCCGTCTGTATTCTCGCTTCCTGCCACCTCTGGTCACAACAGGATTGCCGGTCTGCGGGCGCGGTGTGGTGCAGCTAGTACAACAGGCCAGAACCACGTTGTGTACATGATAAACGTCCCAAAACGCCCCAGGGATTCATATAACGAAGATGAGAATTCCCTCCGAAATAAGTGAACCCAATGGATTTGTCATGCTAGGGGTTGCCGGTCTCAAATTAAAGACAACATTCTTAGGGCCAAGCGATACTCATCCTCTGAAACCTCCCTGGATTACATCACCCTGACACTTACAAATCAATACCTGGTTGAAAACCTTGTAAATGTTGATATCCACTCTCAAAAATTCACGCATTCTAACATTCGTTTTAAATTTTATCCCCCAGATCTAGTTATACTTATGAGCTCCTCACCACTCAGGGAGTTAGATTCAAGGTCCCCTCCTCTCACTGGCGCTCTTGATGACTACGCTAGGGTATTCTCAACCAGTGAGACTGACATCTTTGCCTAACCCGCCACATCGATCCCAGTACCATCTAAAACACCTACACTGGCTTTCTTGGGTGAGGGTGGGCTGGACAATGTAGTAGAACAAGCCACAAGGTGCCACAAGCTGACTGTGGCCCAACACATAAAACCTAGACTAAGCTTAATGTCCTGGAACATTGCCGGGCTAAGGTCAAGGCCACTTCTCCCGAGTGGTACACTTTCATTGAACAGCACAACATCTACCTCTTCCAGGAAACATGGCAAGTAGAACCCCTTTTTCATCTAGGGTACCTAAACTACAATATTCCGGCCACTGGTGGAGGCAAAGGTTGTCCGTCAGGGGTGCTCATTATCTGGGTTAGGGAGACTATCACCAATAGGATTCAGGAGCTCCAGACACAGTGTAATAACATCCACGTCATCCGGTTGTTTGCGGGACCTCATGGGAAGATCGATATATATAATGTCTATTCAAGGGGGCTTAGTGGCGTGAAGATATCAGAAGTTATAATGGTCCTTGACGACCTCATAGACCATCTGTCTCTTGACTCTTTAGTGATAGTTGCGGGAGACCTCAATACTACCTTTGAGCCCCTTGGTAATGAGGACCAGGATCTTGCAAGGGAGTAAGACCCTGAGTGGGGAATTCCGAGCCATGAGTTAGAGCCCGTTAAAAGGTGGACTGATGCGGCAATTCAAATCAAAGCCATTTGTCTATAGAAAGGCCTACGGAAGATCCCCTTCCGATAGACATGAGACGATTACTTTTAACAATGGCCATCACGCAAGTCGCATTGACTATTTGCTAATTAATTTAAAGTTATGGCACGCCCTACTGGATATGGTGGTGCACGATCCACTGGAGAGTGACCACAATCTATTATGCTCCACCTTCGAACTATTGGCCCAACAAGAATCGTTACAGCCGGATAAACAGCTCATTACCCGGCACCCACAAATGATATGAGGCGTCTTAAATGGCAAATGGTCCTAGAGAGACGAGATACCCTAGCCTCCATTGCTATGGAAACTAAGCTCACTATTGTTGAGCTAGAGGCCCTACCCATTTGCCCGGATTCCCTTGCGGTTATCACGGTCTTACACAATAAATTCTTCCCTAAACTGCGCTCATACTTCAAAGAATGCACGGCTAAGCGTATAACACAAAATAACTCATGCCAATGGTATACTGAAGAGTGTAAAATGGCCCGCAGATATCTTGGTAAAGTGATCAGATTGAAAGACCCTAGCAGAGTACGGTTTGCAAGGACTAAGTATAGGAGGGCTCAGGAGAAGGCAAAAATGGAGTGGGATGAAACCAGATGGCAGGACCTTAGATTGGCATGTGCCAAAAATATTTCCCAAAGATTTTGGCCGCTTGTAAAATGGGGTAAGGATGGTCATCGACCACAGCCACAGAACCACGTAGCGCAGGACTAATGGGTTAACCATTTTCAATCCTAATATGAAATTGGCGCTGAAGAGGTTAATGCTACAGCGCCTCCCCACAACTACTACTCAAGTAAGGTCTTCGTGATAGCTGTCAATGCAGCTTTTTGCGCAATCACAGGGGTAGAGCGCCAGGGTTAGATAGCATGCCGGACGATATTTTCTATATGAGAAGACAAAATGGAACAGGTATATACTGTTATTAGCAAAGTCTATCGCCCTTGGATCTCCCGTCCCCGATTCTTGGAGAGGGGCCGAGATTATCCCTGTGTACAAAAAGGGAGACACATCTCTCCCAGACAATTATAGACCCATTAGCCTAATCGACTCCATCCAGTAGGTGGTTACTCGATTGGTGCTAGGCAAGGTACAAGACTGGATAGAGGACCAGGACATTCCCTCTCCCCTACAGGCAGGGTTTCGGGATCACATTAGCACGATTAACCAGGTGTTTCGGTTCACGCTAATACATTGGCGGGCCGTGGTTTTGGGCAAGGGCAGTTTGTACGCGGCCTTCGTTGATCAATTGTCAGCTTTCGACCTGGTCTCACCTTGCAAACTCTGGGCTGTGCTGCAGGAGCTGGGGATGCCTCCTGAATTACTTTCCCTTATAGTGCGTCTCCGTGAGGGCAATTTTGCTCAAATTCGTTGGGGCAAGCAGGGAAAGGGCACCAGTCCCTTCCCTGTAGAGAAGGGAGTGCGCCAAGGCTGTGTCTTGGCCCCTACATTATTCTCCCTTTTTATAAATGGTATTGCTACGTTTTGATCATCCGTCCCTACGGATGCTCCAGCTCTCGCAGGTATCAAAATCCCCATTTTAATGTTTGCTGACGATACGCTTATTATTTTCAAAACCCAGAGTGGCCTACAGCGAGCCTTACATTTTTTTGAAGAGTTTTGCACTCTGCGAGGTTTGGAAATTAATGTAGCGAAAACCAAGTTTAATACCTTCAACCAATATAAAACATTTATGGGAGGCATACTCTTGGACAGTCGGCCTTCGGAACAAGTCGGCGTTTTTACTTATCTGGGGGTTATCCTGTAAAAAGATATGAAATGGGGTTGCCACTTTGAAAACATCGACATTTGTCAGGAGTTCTATCCAACGAGTTTGACACATCCTTGACTAAGCCACTTAGCCCGGTCCTACAAATCTACAACATGAAAGTAGCGAGTTCAGTGCTATACGGGGCAGCACTCTGGGGGTTTGAAAATTTGTCCCAGCTATCCATCGCTGAAAATAGGTTCCTGCGAAACATCTTCACTCTCCCCCAAAGTACCCCGGTGCTACCAATGTTACAAGACCTAGGTAGGAAAGCACTGGCTGACCTTGCGCCCCATTCAATACGGACGCAGAATTTGGTGTACTTCAGAATTAATAACTTATGCTGAAGGTCTTTGGGACATAATTAAGGCTGATAGATACCACATGATTAGATGGCTACGAGAGGTAAGAGAATTCATGCTAAATATGGGCATGTTAAACTTGTGGAAAAATCCAAAGAGTTCCCAATTTCCATCCAAAGGTATCATTAAGGAAAGATATTGGAATCTGATGTACTATAAAAGATTCAGCAAAAGCGTCAGTACAACGTTAATGGGGGAATTCCAAGTAGTAAAACCACGGCCTAGCTTGGGGCAGTATTGGGACTTTATATCTAAACCCTTTGACCAAAAGTTGTACTTCCAATTTACAGTGGGAGCTTTGCCTTTAGAACATACACTGCAAAATGGGTTAACTCAGGGAATAGTAAATGCCCCTTTTGTGAGGAAGAGTCCTATGCCAACGTCCTGTTTATTTGCCCTGCCTACGTTGCCCCTCGCAAGCCGTGGTTGACGCCAATCTGTAGGACTTTGGGCACCAGAACAAGTAAGGTCGCACTAAAAATACTGTGTACCAACACATTGCTGTGCATCGCAATTGCTGTAGCTAAGTTCCTGAGCTGGATGTGGGTAATTAGACTCCGTACTCTCACTATACCCTGAAAATCTACTATGCCCCGCTTATGTTAGAGCCCTACACCACTGAGAAAAGGGGGATAGCTTGCCATTTTTTACCAGTGTATTTAATATGATTGCGGCTGATGTTTTGATTTTAATTGAGTTACCGTTATCTCTATACACCTTCGTCCTAACACCTACCATGATACGCACTTTGCACAAAACTTTTAAATGTCTTAATGGTACTGTTTTACCATAAGTATTTGCATTGTATTTTATGGCTGGAAAGTATTATTATGTTTTATTGTGATTTGCTTTCATGACATGATTTGTTGAATAAAGCTTTTTGGAATGGTAAAAGGCATGGATCCTGCCCATTTCAAGCTCTGTCCAGGTGCCTTTTCAGGTGCCTTTTCAGGTGAGTCGAGGGGGACAGTGGCAGGGAGGAAGCCAGCAGGGTTGAATTCAGACCCACATAGCCCAGACCCCCTCATAGTAATATCCCAGAGTGAGAAAAACAATGCAAGATTTATGCATAGCGTCAAAGAGGAGGGGACACTATGTGGGGTTTGTTTTTTCATTTAAAAATGGGCAGAGACACCTTCCCCCGAGGGATGACCTGAGAAAGGTGAGGGAAACTGCGGCTCATTTTGTTTTTTACAGGGTAATCACTGCCATTAGTGCATAGGTACAGTAGCACCGAGGTCAGTGGTTTGAGGGGCCACTGAATACATTTTATTTCTGCATTTTTATTCAGGTCCATTTTCCTTGCCTGCATTAGGGCCAGTATCACCTTTGCTGTGCAGGGAACAAGGCCCGAGCAACGGGTTGATATTTGGAGCCTTATTCCACTTGTTTTTATTTTTTACACAAAGGAACAGATAGCCTGCTTTGGGCTTCAGGCATGCGAGTGATGACCCAGTGGAATGGACAGAAGAGACGGTCTGCTTTGCAAGGCTTTGAGTATCATTGGTTCTGCATGGGTAGTGCCTCTGGGGCCAATTGGTATGAAGGGCCAACCACGCCCAATTATGGCTGTTTTACAATCCTTCCTTGCTTGCTTTCATTAGGGCCCAGGTTTCCTTTTCTGTGCCTGGGCCACTTTGGGTCTTGGACCAATGGCTCAAAAGAGGGGAAAACTAAAGCAGAAGAGACACTTAAGCTGGGCCTCAGAGACGGCAGAGAGGGTGGAAGCAAGATGAGGGCCTTTTTTTTTTTTTAGCAAACAGCTGAGATGGCTTCCGACTTTGTGAGGCAATAGCTATCATTAGTTAAGTAGGCGCAGTGCCCAGGAATGTGTGAGGCTTACTGCATCACAGTTATGATTGTCATAATACTCAACAAAAGGGGTCTGGGGTCTCACTTTCATGCTACTAGCGGGCAGAGGGCACCCTTGCCGTGAAGAAGCAACAACACATGGGAGCTAATGTCTTCTTAAAAAGATAGAGTGGGTAGGATGCCCGTCATAGCCGGGAAAATGTATGTCAGCCTTTAAACTAGGTTTACCACTGTGACATATGACACATGTACCTGTAAAGCATGACTGTGTTGCTTAAGTTCAATAAACAGAGTTATAAAAAAAAAAATATATAGAGTGCTTGTTTTAAGATTGGAGTTCTAGCCAGGTATGGTGAAGAAGGGGTGAAAGAGGCCGAGGAAACAGCCTGCTACTCAGGGTTGCAGCTATCAGTAGGTGCAATTCAATGGAGGCCCTGGAGTGCGTTGGATTCACGAAACCCATAATATGGTCAATGTCTGTTCTATATATTTGCCCTTTTATAAGTCTCACATATAGTTGGATTATGAGCTACATAAATGGTTCCATTAAATTATCTTCTACGCCTCACCTCCTGCGCTAAGCTCTGCCTCTTCCCGTAAAAGTTTGGAGGGGGCCCGACTTCAAAACGTTTTACTTAGGGGGGCTCAAAGTAAAAAACTCTGAAGACCGGTGCATTAAAAAAAGAACTGGATGAAATCAGACTTTTGATGTACTGTTTCGAATATGACAGATCTTTGCCAATGTTGGAGGTGTGGGTACGTTAGGTTTAGATGCTCCTCTGGCTTCTCCTTTGACTTAATGAAAGTAGATATGCAATTTATTGGTAATGCTCTTGCTGGAGGACAGAAAAAGCATATGGAAATAATTCCTGGCATAAGATGAATATGTGAATTAAGTTTTAGAAGTCTAAAAGACATGAAAAGAGCGATCTTTTAGCCTACTGGAAGCAGATCGGTGACATCTAGGAGTATGTGATCTTTTGTAAGAACGCCACCTTGAGAGAGAGCCATATGACCTTTGTCTATAAGGAGAACAAGACCATCTTGAAGAGGGGTCTACAGGATCTGTGTGGTCCGGCATAGCTATCAAGCCACGAAGACAAGAAGCTGCTGGAAAAACGCTCCTCTGGAATGGAGGCAACACTCCCTGCAAAGGCATACTCTGCGGGATGGAAATACATCCCCTTGGAAGAGCGGGAGAGTGCCTCAAAGGAGTATCTTCATGAAGGAGCTAAATCGATGAGTACAAACTCAGGAGGGACTTCTCTGGGCAGTGAGTATGCCCTAGAGTGTTCAGACACAAAGGTTGAAGGCAGCTTCCTGGACTTGAGTGTCCTTATCAAAGAGAAAGATAGACTCAAGGATTTACTCGGAATAGTGTGCTTCAAAACTGACTCTTAATGAACTCTAGATCAAGTGGCAGCTTTACCAATCCTTGACGACAACCCGGAACGACAATGACTCCTGCTGCCTTGATCGTGAGTGTGCAGAGATGGTAGTATGAGCTATGGTAGAAAGAGACCCTTTCCCGTGCTCACGGAACTCGCAGAGTGTGATTCCTGGTGTCTTCTGTGTTCCTCTTAGCCAGGAAGTCTGGTTTTCTCTGTCAGCCAGACTTGTCTTTGATCTCTTTTTTTCAGAATTTGCACTCAATTTGCACTCACTTGGAAGATGACAGTCAAGAAGACAAAGGATACACAGAAGGTGTGCATTTGTTTTTTTCTGCCACGGGATGGGCACTTGAGGCAGGCTGGCTAATGGTGAATCCCTCATCAGTCTATCATTGGTTTAACAACATACTGTTCTACCACTTCACTGAAATGCACTAAGGATTTTAAAAAAAGGTAAAACTGAAAGGAAATGGCTCACCCTCCATGACTGTCTCAGGAGATACATCTTAAATATCAATTTGTTGGCCTTTCCAGTTGATTGCCTTGAACAATCTGTACAGTTTTAGATCAATTGTGCCCCTTCACCTACTTCTGTTCACTTCTTTGCTAATTTCCATCTTTATTTCTGTACTCTTCACTTTTCTCTTCTGCGTTTTGTTTTAACTTCATTTAAGTGTTCAAGGTTTCAATGGTCAAGGTTTGAATGAAACATGAGAGAACAGATTATACCAAAAAATAGCAGTTCCTTTGGCACAGAAAGTAGCCCAGGAAGTGTTACAAGATGCTCAAGCAACATGGAAGGTAATGTATGGTTATGTATCTGGTGAAGGTTCTATACGTAGAACTTACAGGTGTATACCCTAGAGCGATACCTCAAGCTCTGGACATTTTAAGGTGTCAGGTCATTTGTATGCATGTAGTATGTGTATAGCACTGAACTAGCTAAAAGGCAGCAGTTTTTTGTAACATAGACAAAGAAATAATCAACACGTGATCGGAGGGGGAGCTGGTTTGTGTACAGGTAACGCATCTTAGTGCAGTGCTGTTTAAAGAAGTGTACCTTTAGCTCTTTCCTGAATTGGGGCATGGTTGGGATATCCATGAACGATAAATAGAGTTTGTTACAGATCTGTGGTCACAGATGGAAAATACCTTTTGCATTGCTTAGTTGTTTTACACTTCTTTGTCTCCAGTCAGATGATGTCCTAGCTGTGGTGTGCCAACAGCCACCAGAGATGCTGGTCTTGTCAACCAGATAGGCTGGGGTGCAGGTTGCAATGGTTTTGCAAATGATGAAGCTGGTTATGAAGATGGTCTGGGCTGGGAAGGGGAGCCAGTGGAGTTTTATCAGGATGTGAGTGATGTCCTATTTCTTCAGGCCCTTGATGAGATATGCTATGGGGTAAGATGCCTTTAAGGGGAGCCAATGTGGAGTCTCAGATGCCATAGTCAGGACATTCACACCATCCAGGTACAACAGTATGAGAGCTTGAAGAGCGGTTCTGAAGTAACTTTCTGGAAGGAACCGTTTCACTATCTTCAGTGAGAGAACTGTTACTAGGCCATCTTTGTTTTCTCACACAGCGTTCCTAGAGGTCTAGGTTGGTGTCCAGGATGAAGCAAAGCAACTAGCACGGATTTAGAGATTAGGTTCACTGAGAAGTTTTAATCTAAAGCAATTAATTTTCTTCAGTCGTTTAAACTACTGAACGCAATTCACTGACCATAATCTAGGAGTGTGGAAGTAGGGTCAAATTGTCAATGGGCTCAATGGTGGGTGAGGCAGGTCAGGCTCTTACCCCTTTCCCAGAATCCAAACAGAGGCTTGACCAGACCTACCCTTGTTGATCAGAATCAGTTGTACATTGCCACTGCACTGACCATTCATGTTTCCAGAGAGTAGGCAGGACAATAAAAGGTGTGGAAGGTGGGGTCTAGATATCAATGGGGCCAAGACTGAGGGGCTGAGGCAGGACAAGCACTCCGCCCGCTTATTGATACCACAGTTCAGGCCCACCAGCCTCCCTTCAGGGACCATCAGAGGACCTATAGGATTAAAGGAAGGCTGATCAGGAGTCAGAAAGTACAGAGGATGTAGAGTAGGAAGAGCAGTAAAGTGCTGAAAGTGAGGTGGAAAGGCAAAACAGAAGTCCAGTTCTTCCTCAACAGAGAGAAAAGGGAGAAAGTAACATAAAGAAGGAGCACAGTACTCTGGAGGACGTGTGCCCATGAATATCGAATTGACAATATCTTTTCTTTAAATCTTTATTTCGGCAATATTTCAGCCATAAAAGAGTACACAACATATTATGCACATTAAAATTACACTGGTAAAAGAGCATCTAAAAATGACATAGGCAAATGCAAATCAGGGATGAAAAACAGTGTCAATGTTAATGTTGCTTTTTGGGGCACACATTGGATCTGTAACTGACGTTGCACAAGTAGAGAACATGCCCGGCTACTAGGCAGTATTAGATAATATAAAACTCCTTTTAATCCAGAAAGCATGCAAATATTTGGCTAAGGCAAATACAATGTGACCTGCAGTTTCAGTCTTAAAAACCCTTAGTGCGTCCGAGCATTTCCTAAAACCAAGGTTCCTACAGATAGGTACAATCCAATTCTGCCTTGCTCTGCTATAGAGTGGACAGAAGAAAAGGATGTGGCTTTCATCCTCTTTAATCATGTCACAACCAATACAGTGTGAGGACCTAGTCGGGTACCATTTGCTTGTTAAACACGCTAAGGGGAGTGCACCAAACCTCCATTGTATGTATAGCTTCCTAGCCATAACAGGGAAAATTACATCCATAAAATCTTCAAATGAATAGACTGATTTGATCTCTATAAATGCTTTCACCATGGTACCATTCTTTGAATCATGGAGCCACGCATTAGAGCATCGAGATCGGTATAACTCGGTGAATGTTTTCCCAGGCATCTCTCTGCAAGCTATTGCTGGATTCACCCACATATCTGCAAGACCCAGATTCGTAAATTCATCTTTGATGTATGAGAGCCAGGGGATATGTGCTGCCCTGCCTAATCTCAGTATTTCTTGGAGCTCTGTTTTGTACTGCTCCAGCTCGGGGGTCAGCCAGATCCTCCTCCAAAACCTGAGAGGTTTGATGGCTAGTTCCTCCTGGATGGGGAGTAAACCTAAGTCAAGCCTCAGCGGTAGTAGGGGTGTACTTTGGGGGAGCGCGAGCAGTTGTCTCAGGAAGTTGTTCTCAACCTTAGTTAGTCCTGGTCTAGTAGCGTGCCCCCATAGTTCCCCTCCGTATAGTGCAGCCGCTCTGGCCCTCACCTTATAGATTTCGAGACTAGGGCTGATGGGTTTAAAAGTAGAGGCATTTGTCATCTTTAGAATTCCCCCAGCTATTTGGGTCAGTTTAAGTTGGGATTTTGCAAGATGTGGGCCCCAGGAAAGTTTTTCACCTAGGGTAACACCAAGGTATTGGAAGGTGTGAACTCTCTCGAGTGCAACTGAATCAAGGGTAGGTGGTGGCCTAGTGTGTATTGGGGGATTAAAAATCATGTATTTGGTCTTATCTACATTGATCTGTAGTCCGTGCTCCCTACAGAAGTTGCTAAATCCCTCCAATATACGCTGGATGCCCATTGGTGTCTTGGAAAGGAGCAGGGTGTCATCCGCAAACATTATGGCTGCTACTTTCCTGCCTGCCAACCTGGGTGCATCGTTGTTAGGGACTGCATCCAGGCTGGCAATCAATCCATTCACAAAAATACAGAACAGAGTAGGGGCCAGGACACACCCTTGCCTAACTCCCTTGTTTACAGCAAACCTGTCAGACAATACACCTCCTCTTGCACACCTGACCTGGGCAAAATTCTCAGTGTGTAGCCTCACCAATATACCCAGTAGGGAGATGGGTACACCCAGATCGCGTAAAACAGCCCAAAGTTTGCCCCTAGGAACAGTGTCAAACGCAGAGCGTAAATCAACAAAAACCATGTGGAGACTGCCACCCTCCAACGACACAGTCTTCCAGTATAGCATTACTAGGCGGAAGATCTGGTCCATGGTAGATGTTTTACTTCTGAAACCAGCCTGATAGGGAGAAAGGATATCATTCTCATTGATCCAGTCCTGCAAGCGATCTAAAATAAGTCTTGCCATTATTTTTTGGGGGACGTCAATGAGGCTGATAGGCCTATAATTAGCGGGGAGCAGGGGAGAACCCTTCTTATATATCGGTACGATTTCCGCTCCCAACCAAGAGTCCGGGACCTCCGTACCGTGCAAAATTGAGTTGAAGAGTGCACAAAGGTACGGTGCCCATATCTTAGGCTGATCTTTGAGCAAATCGCCGGGTATCTTATCTATGCCCGGTGCTTTACCCATTGCCAGTTTCCCTATGGCAGTCATAACATCATCTACGGTGAATTCCAGGGCTTCGGCATCCCCCACAGACGAGAGCCGGAAGGGCAAGAGATCTAGATCAGAAGTGGCAGCGTAAAGAGATTTAAAATGGGATTCCCACACCCCCGGGTCAAGATTAGCTTCAATGGCATTACGGGGTTCCGCACACCCAGAATTCACAATGGCCCAGAATCTACTCAATTCCTTATTTGCGAGGGCCGATGATAGACTTTCCCATCTCTCCCAATCCCAATCTATCTTAGCCTGTTTTAAAACTTGTTTGTGGGCATCCCTAAGTGAGCAGATTGTTAGCTTGTCACTGCCGGTTTTGATGGCATTAATCAAAGCTGTTTTAGCTCTCCTGCATTCGGCATTATACCAGGATGGCGGGTTAGTCCTTGGTTGCCTAGCAGGAACTATAGGGTTTAAAAAGCCTGCAAGGGTATCAACTAATTCCCTGTGAACATTGAGGAAGCGTGCAGAGTTATCCTCGGACTGCCCTTTGTCCCAGATGTCACTTGCCAGCTTAAGCAAGGGGAGAATAGATGAATATAAGCTTGGCAATGCATCCCGCCTTTCGCATAGGGTTTCCCACTTAACCCTCCTCCTGTTGTTGGTGAGAACCAGTCCTAGTTCAACAGTTGGTTCCAAATGGGCTTTAGCAGAGTATGGCATTTCCATTCTCAGCAGTAGGGCGTTATGATCGCTATCCGATCTATTCACGACCTCCAAATCCATAATTTTAGACCATAACCTAGTCTGGACCAAAAAGTAGTCCAGATGAGATTCGTGGTCTTTTTTGTTGTAAGTGCATTTGGATGGAATGTCCGAAGGCATTCGGCCATTAACCGCCCTAACTGAAAACTGCAAGGTTAGAGTCATGACCTGGATGGCCAATGGGGTCCATGCCTTTGCATAGGTGGACCTGCACTGTGGGATACCCCAAAACTCATCTTCTTCCTGCAATGCCCCCTCACCCAGCCCTGGAAGGGGCTCAAAGTGGCAATTAAAATCTCCTGCAATCACACAGTTAATATCATGGTCCAAGGATTCCAGGAAAGATGATAGTTCCCCTACGGTGTTTGATTCTTTAGCCATAGCAGTAGGGCGTGAATATACATTCACAACTGCCAATTTATATGAGTTGGGCCAGGACAGTTGGACACAAAGAATGTCATCCGAATTGGTCTGGACCAAATCCACACTACAGCCCAGGTGTACACCTATCCATGTTGTCAGGCCACCAGAAGGGCGGCCCTTGCCTCCCCACCGAGCTGCGATGTTAAAGGAAGCGAACCCGGCTCTATGAACCACCTCCCTGGCCCAGGTCTCCTGCAATAGAATCACGTCAGCAGTGTCCACAAAAGAGCCCCATTCGGGACATGCTAGCTTATTTGTTAGGCCTGCCACATTCCATGATAGTAAATTCATACATTGGGGGCGAAGTATGTGCTGGGATGGGGGATCTGGTACAGACGAGATGCTACTTCTCTGCTGGGGATCAATTCTCCCTCCAAAGATGGAACTAGCGCTATGGGAGGGGGCTGACATTGGAAGGGAAGCAAAAAACTGCAGGGGGTGCGCTTGGGGATTGCCATTGATGCTACTGTATCTGGTCTCCCCTATGCTAGTGGTGCAGCCCATAGTGTCAGGAGTCAAATTCCCTTCCTCATGCAGCCCAAGGGGCTCTAAACCTAGAATACTGTCCCCCGTAGAACCCTGAGCTACCTGAGTTGACTTGGCCAGTCAATCGACCTGGTCGAGGCAGCTAAACCTATTTGTACAAATAGGGTAAGCCCATTCTGCGTCGGAGGGCAGATGCCTTGATTTCCCAGCACCTCCCCTTTGTCTATGCGGAATGTATGTCCAGCCGCTCTCTTCTATCCTCAGATGATCGTTTGGGTAGAAGTAAGAGAGGGGGCGCACCCCAATGTTCGTGTCTAAGCGGGGTTTTTTCCAGTTGCAGATATAATCTGCTGTCCTGGCATCCCGAAAGTTAACTATGACACAATCGCCAGTTAAGTTTTTAGGAGTGTGCCCTACCCACCCCACCCTTCTAACCATAATAATCTCACAACTAACCTGCGGTGGCAGGGGCCTATGGTTTGAGAGCCAGTGGATTACCTTGTTTTTTAGGTTCAGGAACTCCTCAGTGTTATGATCATTAATTTCAGGAACCCCTGTTAGGACTACCAAGTATGGACTAGCTTCCGGGGGCAAGTCTATTGTAGAAATCATCCTAGTAGCCTTATCCTGGGTTCGCTTTCTCACTGTCCTCATGTTATCGCTATTATTACCCAAGGGGGCCTCTCCCAAGATGTTACTATCTGTGTGATGGTCCGTAAAAGGCCTAGCTTCATGATGTTCTAGTGATGGAGTGTTTGGTGTAGCTGGAGTTGTCAGTGATATAGCTTTCGGGACAGGTGGTAGCCGTGGAGCTATGCAATGGGCCGACGGGACTGGTAGGGCCCCGGCTATAGTGGTACAGTGGCAATTGCAAAAGCATGCGGGGAATACTTTATTGTTGTTAGCACCCTCAGTGTGATCCTTAATTCCTTGTTCAAGCTTAGTCAGAAGGGTGACTATTCCCTCCAACCTGGATTCCAGGGGTGCCAGTAGCGCGCGCAGCATTAGATCTAATTGTTGCGGAACTATTGCGTCCCCTTCTGACTGTGTCATCAATTCAGACAGGGCTGATGCCTGGACAGGGTGATCCCCAGAAGGCTTAGAGGAAGACGAAACTGGAGGGAGGGTGCAGCTACCCTGACCATCTCTAGCCACCAAGTCTGCCACTAAAGCTACACCATGATGTGCAGATTTAGCTCCCCCTGGCTTAGAGCGAACTTGCCTGGTGGCTTTTGGCTTGGAATTTGCGGACAACCCTACCTTAGTGGCCCTTTTTTCCCGTAGAATCGGTCCCGACCTAGTCACTGGAGGGGATATAGTTCTAAGGTTGACCACAGGGTCGTTGTCACTATAAGCTTCACTGCTAGAAGTCTCATCAATAAATTGGGTGAGAGGGAGGGCATTACTAACAGTGCCATTTGGGGTGCGTGCAGATGCGAGGAGGCCCAAAGAAGATCTTCTTGCTTGGGCCAGATCCTGCGACACTCTGCGCTCCATGAGGACAATACCCTGGTCAATCACCGAGTTGGCTCTAACTATGAATTGATCTAGTGTACCAGTGAGATTTCCTTTAGTCGCATGGTTCCTACCCTCTTTAGCTGCCATGCTCAATTAGAGTACAACACAGTGCACGATTAATCTAGTATAGCAGCGGTGTGGCCTCCACAAGACAATACGGACAATACAGCCACATGCAATGGAAATGACAAGTGAAGAACACATACGCGCTAGAGCCGTAGGTGAAAGAGGGGTAGCCCGGTCCGGTCTCTCACGGGCTACAACGGGCCCGCCCTTGGCCCGGGCTTCGCCCGCGCTGCGATCCGCGCTGCGGATTCACGTGGACATAGTTAAATAGTAAGGAGGGCGGGTCTTCGGGAAGAGGAGCAGGTGAGCCTGGTTAGCGGAGCGCAATGCTCGCCGGTCCTCGCAGTCCCGTTTTGTTCCGGTGATCCTGGAGCCCCACAGCAGCGTAGCGTCCTTGGACAGGGAGGAAAAAGGAAACCCAACCTCCGTAGCACAATCCGAGTCTTTAAGTGGTGATGGAGCCTTCGAGCGGCTCCCGCGCAGCGGGGGCCGCGAGGCGTGGCGTGACGTGAGCAAGGTGGTCAACGGGAAGAGGAGCAGGTGAGCCTGGTTAGCGGAGCGCAATGCTCGCCGGTCCTCGCAGTCCCGTTTTGTTCCGGTGATCCTGGAGCCCCACAGCAGCGTAGCGTCCAGCAGGCATGCCTCAGTTGAATCCTAGCTCCTGTTTGGCACAGAGATAAATCAGTTGTCTAGATTGCACCGTCAGCTTTTAAATCTATGAGCTCCCAGGAACACCGAATTGACAATATCAATGGGACACAAGATCGATTACAAAATATCCAACATAAAATATCAACGGGAAAGTAAGTCTAGATTCTATATCGAACTCCACAGATATGTGCTTGCTCTGTACATACACCTTTACGGTGTATAGATGTGGAGTTAGTAATAGCAAATCTACATCTCCCTTCATGCACTAACATTTCGATACTCTGCCCCCAATATTGGTATGTTTCCATACCGTTAGTGTCGCTATTCAGTAGCGCAATCCATGGAGGAGGAGGATATGCTGAATATTAAGGAAGACAAGACCGATGGACAGGAGCGGACAGGACGAGGTCAGTAACTTATGAATCTGGTAAGGAATGCATAGAATTTGGGGGCAGGCAGGAAGGTAGACACAGACAGTAACAGCCAGACGAGGAGCAAAGGCTTCAGACTGGAGGAATGTCCTTACAAAGAGGTACAGGGGCAATGATCCACTCCTATGTGTCCATGTCACTTCAAAGAAAGAAAAATAAGTGACAATAGAAGTTGCTCAATGAAAGGACAGGCCTTAGGAACTAAAACTGTCATACCTAAAAGAAAAACGTGTCGAAATAAATGCAATGAAGTAAGAAAGAACAATTTCACAGTCTGAAGCCAACAACAGAGCTACTGCATAAGTTGCAGATATCCTGTATGCCCACATCCTCTGGCAGTGCCTTTGGTTAGGCTCGCATCAGGGGCAATGCTTTGGTCTACACACATGTTGAGCACTGGCAGACTACAGGGCCATTTTCCTTAGCTACACAAGCGCTTGACTAGGAGAACAGCAATCCAGCGTCAAAAGGTAAGATTGAACGGATCATGACAGCTACACTCTGCATTATTCTGATGTGGTGTTTGCGACAAATTCCTACAGCCGCTAGCTCAGCTTTACCATCTCTTCTTCTCATATTTCTCCTGGAGGAACTCCTTCACCTTTTGAGGATCCCTGGAATCCGGAATGGTAGAAGAGTGGGAATCGTACAAGCCCATCCATATCTTTCTGCATACCTGCCAGCGGAAAAGAAGGAACGGTTAGTCACTTATGATCGCAGGTTCCCTTCACTGGATATCTTCATTAATGACTAAATTAATTAGACGTGCACACACTGGAGAGCTTTTTATAAACAGAAACATCCATTTGAAAAATTATGTATTTATAAACATGCCTTTTAACAATATTTTCTTTTTAAAATACAATTCGAAATTTTAAAAAAGTTAAAAAATACATTAATGGTGTTTTACTCTTTAGAATTCCTCTTAAACAGGGAACAAGGAGCAAATGAGGGTCAACAAAAAGAGGCTTTGCTGAGGAGGACTTTTAAACTGGTGCATTAAGGTAACAAAGCTGCTCCAGAGACGCAATGTAATGTGTTATACCCAGCTTTGTCAGGGAAAGAATCATCCCCACCCACCCCCCAGCAACAGGCATATTCTACATCAGATGGTTCTCTGAGACAGCCGTAATCTGCTGTGAGCTGTTTAAACTGTGTTCAATAGGGACTGTGCACTTGGTTTTCTTGGCCAGGAGAGGGAGTAAAGTTTTATACAAACAGTATTGTTAGAGGACAAGTTTGTCAGGGCCTTACCTGCAGAAGTCCAAAGTGTGGATTGAGCCTGTCTCACTCCTAGGAGATTTCTGAATAGAGGAGCAGCTTCCAACTCCCTGGCCAGCAAACCTTTTCTGAGGTCGCTGGGACCTTATATAGTCTGCTATGGGTTGGTACATGTGTGCACTGATTGGTGATTGTATCTGATGTTTCTATAGGATGAGGGATAGTGTCCTCATTGGTTGGGTATTTGAGGGTTCTAATTGGGTTCTGGGTCTGTGACTCAATCAATGTAGGGTTGGTGCTAGGGCTAGGATTTCTATTGGAAGTAGGGACTATGGCTTCCTGTGTGATTGGTTGTTGGGACTAGGGTTGAGACTAGGGCTAGGGTTAGACCTTTAATTGGAAGTAGCGATTAGGGATTCTGGTGCGATTGGTTGCTGGACTAGGTGTGGAACTAAGAGTAGGGTTAGGTTTTCTATTGGAAGTAGGGACTAGGGCTTCCTGTGTCATCGGATGCTGGGATTAGTGTTCGGACTACTGCTAGGGCCTCTATTGGACATTGAGATTAGGGTTTATGAAACTGATTGGGTGATTGGACTATGGCTAAGATTGGCTGTAAGGTCCTGGTTTCCTATTGGTTCTAGATTTTAGGGCTAGTGTTGTGACCGGATAGGGTTAGGGCTAGGGTTCCCATTGGTTGAAGGGGTCACCTGACTACTAGGGCTATAAAAGGCCACGGCTTAGGGCAGCTCAGCCCGGGTGTTGAGGCTACGGGTGGAGAGGTCAGGGGCAGTTGCCCGTTTGAGCCTGTTCAAGACTGGTCGGGACTAGGGCCAGAAATGCTGCCCAATTACCCATTCAGTAATACCCAGCACACACCATCCACAAACATAGTAACACACTCACACCAAATGTACACCACACATAACCCTATGCACAAATCAGTGTACCAGCATACACTACAAAACCAACCAAACCACATCTATACACCCTTCTATCCCAACTACCACACATACCCACCATCACCTACAAACAGTACACAACTCTATTCTATACCACTAACCAATCCACTCATCACTAACACAACACCATTCAACACCATACATAACTACATTCCATACAGACAAACACTCCCTGCTCTAATTACTCCTAACAGACCACCTTTTATCACTAACAAACATTTAATCAGCCTTCCATCATTTGTCCAACCAACACCCTCCTGTTCCTTCTACCATAATAACACTAACGCACAACACATACACTGCACACCTCCACACTTTTTAACTCTTGCAGGAAACCAGTCTAAGACAAACACTCTTACCTCTACTTCATTCCCTCCTACACACAACATACACTCTATTCATAAACACATCACCACCCACTCTACCTTACAAACTCCTCTCACAAACAATACTATACAACCAAATCCATTGCATGAAACAAATACACCAGCACCTCTTTTCACTACAAAACATATCACACACCAGCACAACAAGATCTTTAAAGCACAACACCTCATAATACTTACCATCACGGTGAGTCTGGGGTGTCGGCGGCTGACGGAGAGGTCTGGGTGTTGAAGCTGCCGTGGATGTCTGATCTTGCGGTGAAAGAAGGAGGCTAGAAAGTCGCAGAAGTCTTGTGACGGCGGGATGTCGTTGGAGCTGGGGTTGGCGAGTTCCTTCACAATGTTGAAGAGCTCTTTTCTATTGTGTGCGCTGTTGTCGATGCGTTCCTTGATGGAGGTCCTTTTGGCCGTTCGGATGAGTTGGGGGTCTCTGCAGCTGGCGTTCTTGAGGGCTGCATGGTTGTCTGTTTTTTTCTTGCGGCGCCATTTCTTCTCTAGTCTCCGGCAGGTCTGCTTGGATGCCTGGAGGTCGGCGGTGAACCAGATGGCTCTTCTGTCGGTGCGTCTGTTTGTGGGTTTCGTAATCGGGGCGAGAGTGTTGGCGCAGTCGTTGATCCATTGCTTGAGGGTGCGGGCAGCTGTGTCGGTGTGATTGGTCAGTGGGTCTCGGGCGAGGGTGGTGATTAGCTGGTCTTGTTCCAGCTGTGGTGGAGGATTCTTTGCTGGTGGTTGTGTGTGGTGGTTTCCTTGAAGGAGAAGTGGATGCAGCGGTGGTCAGTCCAGTGGAGTTCGGTGGTGTGGCTGACAGCGACGTGGCTGCTGGCGGAGAAAATGGGGTCGAGCGTGTGTCTGGTGGAGTGGGTAGGTGGCGTGACGAGTTGTTTGAGGCCGAGGTTGTCCAGTAGTGTGGTGGAGTTGCGGTCGTTGGTGTTCTCGAGGTGGAAGTTGAGGACTCCCAAGGAGGATGTAGTCTGTGGAGGCCAGGGCATGCGCGCGGACGGCGTCTGTGATGGAGTCGATGAACTGTGGCCGGGGTCCGGGGGGTCTGTACACGAGGGTTCCTCTGAGGGTGGTGTTGGGATCGATGTGGATCTGGAAGTGCAGGTGTTCGGCGGTGCTGAGGGTGTCTTCGATGTTGGTCGAGATTCTGAGGGTATTTCTGTGGACGATGGCGATTCCTCCTTCCGGTCTGTTGATGCGGACCCTGCGGGTGGTCTTGTAGCCATCCGGGATGGCTATGGCAACGTCGGGTGCCGATGAGGAGTTTATCCAGGTCTCCGTCAGGAAGGCGACATCCGGGGAAGATGAGTCGAGCAGGTCCCAGAGTTAGACGGCGTGCCTGTGAACGGAGCAGAAGTTGAGTAGTATGCATCTGAGGTGGTTGTTGCCTGCCTTGGTTGGGGGGCAGGTCGTGCTGGAGTGCACTGGCTGGTGAAGCTGCAGTTTCGGGAGGTGAATGGTCCGTGGGTGTGCTTCGAGGTAGTTCGGCCGGCGTTGAGTGCGTGGAGGAAGGTGGCGTCGTAGCAGCGTCTTGCGTCGTGGTGCTTGCGGGGGCCAAGGGGTCTGGCGCTGGGCGTGGTCCTGGCGCGGATGGGCTTGCCTTAGGCACGTCAGCGGCGCATCCGCTGCGCGACCGCACAGCGGTTGCCATTTAAGTGGGGGAGGAGCAAGCGATGGGAGGCGAGAGCAGGGCGGGTTGAGGCGGGAAGGCGAATGCTAAGGCAGCGTTATGGGCTGAGGGGTAAGCGGGGGGACAAGCCACTGAAAATCAAGCAGTGGGCAGAAGGCAAAACAAGACACAATAAAGTGAAAGATTTAAAAAGAAAGTACAGAAAGTAAAGAAAACGGAGCATGGTACCCAGCAGGTAGGGGTCTTGAACCCTGCATGTGATGGACTGAGGCTGTGGGTCAGTCAGGCGGAGCTGCAGGGAAAGAGCTGATCCCGGACGGCGGGGCTTGGGCAGGAACTGGCTGCTAGTTTGTCGAGGCAGTAGAGTTTCCAGGAGAAAACATGCCTTGGGATTCTCCTCTTCCATTTTCACTTCATACATCTGTGCAGCCTTTTGGACGACCATGTTGTAGATCCCTATGTCGTCTGGCGGCGAGGGCCTCGAAGGGTAAGTGTCTACCCCTTCTTCCGGCGATTCGGCGTCGAGATCCTGCCATTCAAAGTCTTCTGCCCCCGCGGATGTTGAGTCCCGGTAGGATTGCGGATCCTCGTCGCCATCGCCCTCGAAATAATAGTGTTTGTCCTCCTGTTCCTTGATCCGTTCGGGCGTTTTCGGCGGTTCTGCATCCTCGTTGTCTCTTTCGACTTCGAGCGCAGGTTTCGTGGGATGATATATTGGCTCATCTTCTCGAAGTCCCTTTTTCATTGCAAGATGCTCGCCATTTCGGCCTCGAGCCTCCTCTTCTTCCTCTCCATCTCGGCGGCATGTTCGGTGTCGAGGGTTGGAGCGCCTCGCTTTGTGGTCGTCGACGTCGATGCAGGCCCTTCTTTTCTCGGCATTGAGGTGTCCTTTTCGGGGGCAACCTTCGACGATCTAAGTTTTTCGAGGGCTTTCAACGACTGGGAGTCCTTTTCAAAGGATCCGCTCGGCTGACAGTTCTTGTTGCTGTTGCCTTCGTCGAGTGTTTCGGCGGCAATGCTCCCTTTGAGGACTTAGCTTCACTCCTACGAGTGTCACTCAGGGCTTTAGCTTCACCCTTTTGAGTGTTGCTTGAGAATCTAGGGATCGACTACTCCCTTACCTCGACGGCTTTTAATGGATCTCGACGACGTGCAGTCCTCTGGTCCTTCCTCTCCACTGCAGAGGCCTAAGTCCCAGAGCGATGGAGGGGGCCCCTGCATGGTGTGGTTCGCCCTTCTCTGCCTCTCTCTTACTCTGAGTGTCTTGGGTGTGAACGCCAAGCATGCGCTGCAGTCCTTGCTGTTGTGGTCGAGCGGCAGGCAGAGGTTGCTGGATGCTGGTCCTTCTGGGAGTATTTGTGGTGGCAATTGGTGCAAAACTTGAAAGGTGTTTTGTCCATTCCAGCGCTCAGGGAGCTCCCTGCGAGCGCATTCTCTGTTGAACGTCGAGATCTCGGTCGAAACCTTCTCCCTGGTCGTCCCGGTTACCTGACCTGAAGTCTGGTGTAGCTGAAAACTTGATCTTCGTCGATTTTCTTCTCTTTTCCTCGATTCCTCTTCCAAAACTCTGGAACGATCCAGACCCAACGGCGGAAAAAATTATCTGAAGATGGCGGTCAAAGGTGGGAGCTTCCAGAGGAAGCACGTCGTCGTCACAAAGGACACCAAATGGTGGGATGTCGACGCCCACCTGGGCCATGAAAAAAAAAAAAAAAAAAAGAGAAAAAAGACTACAATTCCGGACCCAATCACTAGATGGCGGAATAATGCACAGCATAGTGAATCCAGAAAGATTCACGCTGCAAAACCACTTTACCCTCTTTCTTCTGCTTCAAAACCTTCCCAAGCCCCTTTTCACTAGCATCTGTAAGCAGTATACAAGGCAACCGAGGGACAAAGCTTTTCAAGAATTGAGCTGAAGTCACAGCTATTTTGAGATCTTCAAATTATTTTTGGCACTCATTCATCCATGTAAATTGAGCACCTTTTTTGAAAAGATCCCTAATAGCGACAGTACGACTTGCCAAATTGGACACAAATCTGGAATACAATTCTGCCATTCCAAGAAACGTTTGTACCTCTTCTTTCTTGTAGTGACGCAGCAACTCAGATATTGGTGCAATAAGTTTATCCTTGGGTGTTATGCCCTCACTGGAGTTAAAATCCCCCGATACATTATCTGAGATTGAGCAAATTAACATTTGCTGTTCTTGAGAGATTTCCCCTTCTACAAAAATATGCGAAGTACATCTCTGACCCTGTTGAAATGACCAACTGGGTTATCAATGAAAATCAGCACATCGTCCTGAAAAAACTTCACACCCACCATCCCTTCAATAGACTGGTCATGAGTCTCTGAAAAACAGATGCAGCGGAACAAAGACCAAAAGGCATCCTGTTGAAGTGAAATACCCTGAAAGGTGTAATAAAGGCAGTCAAATCCTTAAAATCATCATTCAAACAAACCTGGTGATGGGCAGACGTCAAGTCAAGTGCAGTGAAATACTTGCCGTTGCCCATCAGCGTCACCATCTCCATTATGTTGGGTAGAGGAAATTTGTCCTCAATAACCTCCCTGTTGCAATGCTGGAGATCCACACAAAGACCCATCTCCTAGAGGACATAGAAGCCACAACCACAGGTGCCACCCATTGTGATGCCTCCACAGCTTCAATGAAGCCCTCATTCTTGCGTCTATTAAGTTTGGACTGTACTGCTACATGCAGACCCAAGGGAATGTTCCTAACTTTACTAGAAACTGGAGTGGCTCCCTCCTTCATCCTAATGTGATGCACATAACCACATCGAATCTTTTCTGGTAACACAAGTGGAAAATCTTGTTTTAACTGCTGAACCATAGTATCAACTTTTCTGACCTGCACTTGGGGAGATGAATTATGATCCACAAGGATCCCTAAAAGCTTCTGCTGTGGTCAACTTAAGATGGAATCACCCATAACCGGAACATACACCTTAACTGAGGCATAATTTCCCTGAAACTCAGTGTTTGCCTCAAAATATCCTATCAAATCAATGAGTTTGCTACCATAACTGTACGGTGTGATATCCAGAGCAGAAAGTGCAATCAATTTTCCTTTTGAAAAAACTGTTATAGTCTCCGACAGGTATGAGGGACAACCTAGCATCGGAGTCAATCATCATCATAAGAACTTCCAAACCATTCAACTTCACTAGATACGAGGGATAAGAACAATCCGCACTAGAAACACCATTGACATCTACATCATATATATATGCAGAACAAGGAAATGATGGACGGAGTGTTGAACATTGCTTGGCAGTTCGGGCTGGACTGTTCCCATGAGGCACAGGGTCAGACTGATTTGCATATGGCCATGTCTGAACTGGGGTGGCAGAGTGGGCTAAAGAACGGTGATGGATTAAACCCAGATCAGTTGACTGGGGGTGAGTGCTTGCAATGTTCAACACTCCGTCCATCATTTCCTTTGGTTTTTGCTTTGTTCGCCATAAGTTGGCAGGGTATGCTCAGACGTGAGTCCCTTGCTAACTTTGCCACTGGATTCATGCAAGCCTGGCTGAAGACGGCTGAAATGCCAGAAACCGGTCCTAGGAAGCTTGTTTCCGGTCCAGGGAAGACATGGCTTGGCAGCTCGGGCTGGACTGTTCCTATGAGGCACAGGGTCAGACTGATTTGCATATGGCCATGTCTGAACTGGGGTGGCAGAGTGGGCTAAAGAACGGTGATGGATTAAACCCAGATCAGTTGACTGGGGGTGAGTGCTTGCAATGTTCAACACTCCGTCCATCATTTCCTTTGGTTTTTGCTTTGTTCGCCCTAAGTTGGCAGGGTATGCTCAGACGTGAGTCCCTTGCTCACTTTGCCACTGGATTCAAGCAAGCCTGGCTGAAGACGGCTGAAATGCCAGAAACCGGTCCTAGGAAGCTTGTTTCCGGTCCAGGGAAGACATGGCTTGGCAGTTCGGGCTGGACTGTTCCCATGAGGCACAGGGTCAGACTGATTTGCATATGGCCATGTCTGAACTGGGATGGCAGAGTGGGCTAAAGAACGGTGATGGATTAAACCCAGATCAGTTGACTGGGGGTGAGTGCTTGCAATGTTCAACACTCCGTCCATCATTTCCTTTGGTTTTTGCTTTGTTCGCCATAAGTTGGCAGGGTTTGCTCAGACGTGAGTCCCTTGCTCACTTTGCCACTGGATTCATGCAAGCCTGGCTGAAGACGGCTGAAATGCCAGAAACCGGTCCTAGGAAGCTTGTTTCCGGTCCAGGGAAGACATGGCTTGGCAGTTCGGGCTGGACTGTTCCCATGAGGCACAGGGTCAGACTGATTTGCATATGGCCATGTCTGAACTGGGGTGGCAGAGTGGGCTAAAGAACGGTGATGGATTAAACCCAGATCAGTTGACTGGGGGTGAGTGCTTGCAATGTTCAACACTCCGTCCATCATTTCCTTTGTTTTTTTCTATATAAAATGATGGTCGTTTCTTTAGCAGATGTCCTGCCACTAGTATTTGTGTTTTTGCCTTATTGACTAGATTATGAAGTCCATTTGTTTCATAAAACTAGTCTAGGGGTCGATTAGGGTCTGCGATGCCTTTCCCCTTCTTGCCATTAAAACTGCATCATCCGCATATAGGAGGATGGGAAGAGGGGCGGCATTTATGTGTGGAATATCCGTTGTAGACCCCAACAGTGCGGCCTACACTTCATTAGTATAAAATGAAGAGCGGAATGGGGCAAGAACGCAACTCTGTCTAACCCCCCTGTCCATTTTTAACAGCCTCGTACATTCCCCTTCCCTACCGTACTTGACACTAGCCGATGCCTGCGAGTACATCTGACGGAAGAAGACTATTATGGGTTCGTCTGTGCACATTGCTTCAATAGCAGTCCATTATTTGGGATGTGATACGTAGTCAAATGCTGCTGAGAGGTCCATAAAGGCCAGATAAACGTGTCCCTTCGTAGCAATTGTGTATTTGGCCATCACTAAGCTTTAATTTAGGCACTGATCAATGGTCCCTCTACCTCTTTTAAAACCATACTGCACTGGAATTAGTAATTTAAGGTCCTCTGTCCAGTCCTCTATCTAGCCTGTTTAGCAAAAGTTGGCCCATTATTTTCGCTGTCCCATCTAAAAGTGAAGAGGAAAGTTTTTATCCCCCTATTTATATACGAGAATTACTATGCTCTTCTTCCAGAATTCTAGGGGACCCACTTAAGTTCTGGTGTTAAAAGTGTGTCAGGAGGTGAGCCCGTATGTCTTAGTGGGTCAGAAATACATCCATTGGCACCCCATCCAGCCCTGGGGCTTTAGCAAGGGCAGTCTGCGCTAATCCAAGTTTCCTCTCTTCTACATTAAAGACCAGTGGAACGTTGATAGTAATCAGGGACGCCTTGTCAGGCATCGGAATGACCTCCTGACTAGTTCAAATATTTTACTAAAATGAGCCACCCAGGCTTCCTCTCCAACATGGAGCTCTAGCAGTGATGCTCGTCTTCAGCAACCATCGTTTCTTAAGATTTGGATTCTAATGTGCTGTGCCTCTCTATTTTGCTTGTGCAAGTTTTGTACTACTTTCAGGTCTCTTGGAGTAACCCTAAGAGTGGCATGTACATTTTTTAAGGAATGAGTGCATGAGGCATCAAACCAACGTGGAGCAGATGCCTGGTTGTAATGTATGGAGCGCGTCCATTTTGTTTTTATACAGTCAAGTAGGCCCGCAAAAGCCTTCATTAACTGCGTTGGCACCGGATTATCTAAGCAAATGAGAATTTCAGTATTCACCTCAGTCACTATCTGTGGGAAGAATTCCTCTTTATAGATATTCTCCCACTTAAGAGTATAACCATTCATTTTAGCGATTGCCGGTTTTGGCGCCTTAGCTGTGTGCTTCTTGGGCCCGTCCCATTTAATGGAGCCTGTCAGGAATGCGTGATCACTAACATTTGCGAAATCAATAGTTATTTGTAGGAACCGATCACTAAATCCCTTTGAGGCCACTATATAATCTATGATGGAACCATTAACCTGGTCCCCAAAAGTCTTTCCCATTAGCGCTGTATCAGGGTCACTTTTATTTAAAATAAATAAGCTTCTGGTTATTAATAATCCATTCAACACATTCCCATACAGGTTATGAGAAAAGTGGGGAAGGGCTTCCACTTCCCTATCCACTATACCACATAGCACCAGGGAAAATTTATTAAAGGCATGAATGTTAAAATCCCCAGCCCACAGGATGTTCAGCCGTCAATGATGGCCAAGACATATCGAGTCCAGTTACTTTTCCAAAAGGACTGGAACCACCGACATGTCCCGGAAAACTGTTATAGTAATTCAAGCGGTTATAGTAATTCATTATAACCCAAACCCAGTCTTCACAGCCCTTGCAAATTAATATATGTTAGAAAGGGGAAGCATCTAGAAATATGAGCACTTTAAGACAACGTGTTTGCAACCAAAGTTAGTATGCCTCTCCCTGCTCTTGTGGACCGCGCCATGGTTTGAAAGGAGCAGAAACCATCTTAAAAGGTGGTTTCTGTAGCCCAAGTTTCCTGTAAACATACTATATCATGTTTGTCAGCAGTACCCCGCCAATCGGTGTTCCTCAATTTCTGCCTTAATCCTGCAATTTTCCAAGACATGAACTTTACTCTCGGAGTGTAGAGGGTTTCTATCCCAATCTTCCTTCGGGGACAAGAGTCATTTAAGGTCAGTTCCCTCCCAGCAGACGGCGAACCACACAATCAATCACACTCTTCCAGGTCTTCCAAGGGGGCAAAGCGATAGTGTGAATTCTGAAAGTTTGAATGGTAAAATTGGGCCCCGTTATGGTAATTATATTGTCTTTCGAGGGTGGCCTGATGCCTCTGCCTATCGCCATAGCACATAAACTTATGGGTCTGCTGAGGGAAGAGCGCTAATCTATGATCCAGAAGGAGTTGTAATAAGTATACGTTCTGAATAATTCACCTACTATTGTAAGGTCATTAAAGTCCACTACAATGCAATCCCCTCCTATAGTTTTGGAGCATGTCCCACCCAGTCAAATCAATGCAGGGCTTTAGCCATAAGTTGTCCTGTGGATTCCTTTTGGGTCTCTTCCCATCTTACGGGGACATTTGCCAGGGTAATAACATATGGGCACGCCTCTGGGGGCTCACCTGCTAATAGTGGTTTGACAGGCTTAACCTCCCTTGGGACCTGAGCAGTCATGCTTATGCTCCCATCTGGTCTCAGTGGTCCACTAGTCCCTCTTCCAATACTTTTCCCTTCGGCTGCCCCCACGCAGAGGGATGGGATGATGTGTGTGTGAGACCTCAACTCAACATCTTGGGTGATCGGATCTGCGAGTTAAGCTGTCATTGTCCCGCCTTCCTCTCCCCTTTTTGCTGCTGGGTGCACCTTGGACATATATCCTGACAAGATTCTACTGGGGCCTTGTTTCTTATCCCTTTCTATTGTGGATTTAGCCCGATGAACTACATCTGGTTTATTATTTTTTAACAGATCCTTGAAGCCTTCTTCTACATTAATCAATCTGCATAAAATCGGGTGCAGGATGCCAGTAAATGTGTGCTCCAACTTTTGGAACATTTACCATCATTGGTGATCCGACTCAGCGTTGGGCTTCTTTCCCCTCTGTGTCTTTTTGCAGGTGGCTCCGAGGGGGTCGTCTGAAATGACTCTTTTGGGGGGTGGTGGTGGGGGAGGAGGGTCACTCGATCAGGAACTATGCGTTAGGGGTGGGGGCCTGGCAGGCCCCTAATGGGTGTGGATGGGCGTGCATCGCGCTTGTAAGAGTGTTGGTGCTACGCCAAGGAGTGATGGGGATTGTAGTCCTATCCCTGCTGTAAAGGCCGGTTGCAACAGCTCACCCCAACAAAGTAGAGCTCAACAGGTGTAGAATCCAGTTATGCCAGCTACGGAGTAAAAAAAAAAAACTGGAAAAAAAATGTATTGCTGGCAAGACTCGATCTTATTGGATTAGGTGGTTAAGTATTGGTATATGAAAAATATAATGATTAGAAGTCCAGGAGAACAAAAGGCTATAGTGAAACAGCACAGGCTTGAAACCAAGAAGTAGAGCACAGAAGTACAGGCTGACCGGGAGATCTCCCAAAAACGGAGACACGAGTGTTGAAGTTTCCTCATGGTTGGGTGAAAGTCCAGTCGTCACCAAATTGAAGTTCATGAACTCAAAAGATGATTGACTCCGAGATGTGATGATCCAAATGAAGTTTATTTCCCATAGAAAACTTCAGCCACCGACTGGGAAAGTCAGTAAACTGTTGGATGGGACACAGTCTCAACCATCACTGGCACCATTCTCTTCAGACCTGAGGCTAAAGAGCTTCTCATAGTAACTGTATTGTCAAATGAAATTACACAATACAGTCTAGATAAAGGAATAACTATATGCACATTACCACACACTGCATTGGTACATGGAGCTCCAGTCCTGGACATCTGACATGAAGCAACCTGGGCCGCCTTGTAAACGTTCACAAAGCACTACTGCCTGGACAATCTGATCCGTAGAGATGGGCAATTTGCCCATTCAAACCAGCAGGACTTCCTCGTATGAAACTGGTTTGCAGACTCCCCTCCGGGAATGGTATTGCTTGGATGTCAATTCTAAGAGAAGGAATTTGCGGCTAGAAGTCTCTACCAGATGAACAAGTTACTTACCTTTGGTAACGCCTTATCTTATAGAGACTATCTAGCCGCAGTTTCCTAACTGGCCCACCCATCCTCCCCGCTCTGCTAATGGATTTCTAGTTGACCGGGCAGTTTCCTTTTCAGAGACCTACCTTTCCACACCAGTGGTCAGTGTTCTTTGTGGCTCTGCGCGCCTGGCGTGGAAAGTCGTAAAAAGATACGGACGTCAGCACGCTGGGCTGGCACCTATATAGGCACCTCACACATCACTTCCAGCGCTGACAACACAGATGACGCCACGTGGAACAATGCCACCTACTGGCACGGAGGGGTACTGCTGACCAAAACATTTCCGAATCCTGTCTGACGCTTGGGGAGAATTCTAAGGTAAGAAATCTGTGGCTAGATCTCTTTCAGATAAAGTGTTACGGAAGGTAAGTAACTTGTCCATAAAGACAGCACTAGGTACTTGTTAGAAAGAAATTGTCACAAGTACTTATATGAAAGAATCGAGAACGCATGCACTGGGTTTAAAGTAGTATGATCCAGATTAAGGAACCCTTCTTATCAAGTAGTGTGTCCTGAAACTAGGTTACTAATGCGCTAATTAATACGTCCCAATACTAATGAGAAATGATGAAAATCAGTGAACAGAATGTTATCAAGGATGATGCGAGACACACAAACTCTAGTGTCAGTTCTTGTAACAATTTGGACGACATTTTTACCACATAGGAGATACCTTACCCCCATTCTCTATGGCAACATTTACCACACAGGAGATATCCTCATCCCATAATGTGTGACAGGGAGATACCTCAACTACATAATGAGTGACAGCATTTACCACGCAGGAGATATCTTACCCCTATACTGTGTGGAAGCATTCATCAAGCAGGAGATACATTAACTCCATACCCTTTGACAGCATTCACCACACAGGAGATACCTTAACCGCTTACTGTGCGACAGCATTTACAACACAGGAAACACCTTAACCCCATATTGTGTGGCAGCATTTACCACACAGGGATACCTTAACCCCATATTGTGTGGCAGCATTCACTAAACAGGAGATAGATACATTAACCCCATACCGTGGAGGCAGTATTTACAATACAAGACACATCTTCCCGCGTGCTGTGGCAGCACTTACCACACAGGACACACTTAACCCTATACTGTGTGACAGCATTTACCACACGGGAGATACCTTAATCCCATAATGTGCAACGGCATTAACGACACAGGAGATACCCTATCGCTACATTGTGTGAATGCATTTACCACATATTAAATACCTTGCCTCATACTGGGTGACAGCACTTACAACACAGGAGCCACCTTAACCCCATTCTGTGTGGCAGCATTTACCACACAGGAGATACCTTAACCCCATTCTGTGTGGCAGCATTTACCACACAGGAGATACCTTAACCCCATTCTGTGTGACAGCATTCACCACACAGGAGATACCTTAACCCCATTCTGTGTGGCAGCATTTACCACACAGGAGATACCTTAACCCCATTCTGTGTGGCAGCATTCACCACAAAGGAGATACATTAATTCCATACTGTGTGACAACATTCACCACACAGGAGATTCCTTAATTCCATACTGTGTGACAGCATTCACCACAAAGGAGATACCTTAACCCCATACAGCATGACAACTTTCACCACAAAGGAGATACCTTAACCCCATACTGTGTACAGCATTAACCACAAAGTAGATACCTTAATTCCATACTGTGAGACAGCATTAACCACACAGGAGATACCTTAACTCCATACTACATGACAGAATTCAAAATACAAGAAATACCTCAACCCCACACAGGAGATACCTTAACCCTATAATGTGTGACAGCATTTACCACACAGGAGATGCATTTACCACATAGGAGACACCTTCGCCCCATACTGTGTGACAGCATTCACCACATAGGAGACACCTTCGCCCCATACTGTGTGACAGCATTCACCACACAGGAGATACTTTAATTCCATAGTGTGTGACAGCATTCACCACACAGGAGATACCTTTATTCTATACTGTGTGACAGCATTAACCACCCAGGAGATACCTTTATTCTATACTGTGTGACAGCATTAACCACCCAGGAGATACCTTACAACCAATACTATGTGGTAGCACAGATAGATCGGTCATAATGTCTGGCCTATCTGACGAAGCAATCTCAAAGACGGTGTACAGCTCTGGCCAACTATACCTGTAAATGTACATGGACTTTTTTGCTTCTCTGCAGCTCTGCTGGAAGCTACAATCCCTGAGCGCTTCTGCATGCAGGCAACATATTCAAAACTCAACGCACTCACAGATGTAAAGAACAAAATGGGTCTCTCTGCTGCCCCACATTTTAAAGGGGGCCAATACTCGAGAGCAGTCACCATGCGCATCATCTGCTGCTTTCTTTTAGTGCCGAAAATATAATTTGGCCGACTTGGTGTTAAAGATAAAATGTCATGCCGCCTACTGCTATTTTTTCTGGTTAGAAGGTCTTCTACGTTGCTTTTCAGCACTCCCTCAGAGAAAGTCTGCAGTTCATGGATATCACAGTTAAGCCCAGGATGCTTCAATGGCCCCACAAAGCCTTCAAAGACATCACGATCAACCTCGAGTGTCCACTGGGTTCAAGCACGGAGAAGCAGGCTGCATTTGTACAAGATCACACAACTGTCCACAACCAGAAGTGTGTACAATACCCTGATGACTACGAGCCCTTTCATTGCCCTGTGAAAGAATCGTCATCTTTTACAACGTCACAGCCAGGCGATGTCAGGAGGCTGCTCGGAATGAACGACTTGTGTAAAAGAACTGAAAATCAAAACTGCCTCCTCGGTCTCCCACAGAACTATAGGGGGGAGCACATGCTATAGGAGGGAGCACAAACTACAGGAGGGAGCACATGCTAGAGGAGGGAGCACGTGCTACAGGAGGGAGCACGTGCTACAGGAGGGAGCACATGCTATATAGGAGGGAGCACATACTATATAGGAGGGAGCACATGCTACAGGAGGGAGCACAAGCTATAGGAGGGAGCACGTGCTACAGGAGGGAGCACGTGCTACAGGAGGGAGCACGTGCTACAGGAGGGAGCACGTGCTACAGGAGGGAGCACGTGCTACAGGAGGGAGCACGTGCTACAGGAGGGAGCACGTGCTACAGGAGGGAGCACATGCTATAGGAGGGAGCACATGCTATATAGGAGGGAGCACATGCTACAGGAGGGAGCACAAGCTATAGGAGGGAGCACATGCTATATAGGAGGGAGCACATACTATATAGGAGGGAGCACATGCTACAGGAGGGAGCACAAGCTATAGGAGGGAGCACGTGCTACAGGAGGGAGCACGTGCTACAGGAGGGAGCACGTGCTACAGGAGGGAGCACATGCTATATAGGAGGGAGCACATACTATATAGGAGGGAGCACATGCTACAGGAGGGAGCACAAGCTATAGGAGGGAGCACGTGCTACAGGAGGGAGCACGTGCTACAGGAGGGAGCACGTGCTACAGGAGGGAGCACGTGCTACAGGAGGGAGCACGTGCTACAGGAGGGAGCACGTGCTACAGGAGGGAGCACGTGCTACAGGAGGGAGCACGTGCTACAGGAGGGAGCACGTGCTACAGGAGGGAGCACATGCTATAGGAGGGAGCACATGCTATATAGGGAGGGAGCACATGCTGCAGGAGGGAGCACATGCTGCAGGAGGGAGCACATGCTGCAGGAGGGAGCACATGCTGCAGGAGGGAGCACATGCTGCAGGAGGGAGCACATGCTGCAGGAGGGAGCACGTGCTACAGGAGGGAGCACATGCTACAGGAGGGAGCACATGCTATAGGAGGGAGCACATGCTATAGGAGGGAGCACATGCTATATAGGGAGGGAGCACATGCTGCAGGAGGGAGCACGTGCTACAGGAGGGAGCACATGCTACAGGAGGGAGCACATGCTACAGGAGGGAGCACATGCTATAGGAGGGAGCACATGCTATAGGAGGGAGCACATGCTATAGGAGGGAGCACATGCTATAGGAGGGAGCACATGCTGCAGAAGGGAGCACGTGCTAGAGGAGGGAGCACATGCTACAGGAGGGAGCACATGCTACAGGAGGGAGCACGTGCTACAGGAGGGAGCACATGCTATATAGGAGGGAGCACGTGCTACAGGAGGGAGCACATGCTACAGGAGGGAGCACATGCTATATAGGAGGGAGCACATGCTACAGGAGGCAGCACATGCTATATAGGAGGGAGCACGTGCTACAGGAGGGAGCACATGCTACAGGAGGGAGCACATGCTATATAGGAGGGAGCACATGCTATATAGGAGGGAGCACATGCTACAGGAGGGAGCACATGCTACAGGAGGGAGCACGTGCTGCAGGAGGCAGCGGCATCTAGAGAGGGTTAAAGGGCGTCTGTCAGAGTGAGAATCTGGAACAATGTTTGAAACAAACTCGGACATGTTTCGCACAGCAGCTTCCAGATGTCTGCCAAAACAAATGACGTAGGCGGAATGCTTTGGCTGCCTTCCCTCGGCTGGAATGCACTCCAAGGAAACAAAACAGATCTGTCCGCCTTTCTAAACGGAGCTGGTGTAGCTTTAATTTGTCGAGCGCACGTGATCCTCCTGGGTCTCTGGTGCTGCCTGGCCAGTGCTCTTTTAATAAAGAGAGCGGGGAGCTGTAGGACAGCAGGAAAGACGGACTCGAAGCACAGATACCGCTTTTGGAAGCCTTGATGCTTGGATCTCGCACCATCTTAATCCTACGGTAGACAGAAACACTGCCCACGCGCAGGGGGCATACATCTTCTGCTGCGTGTTCCTCACCAGATCTACCAGCTCCCATAATCACCCTCTCAGGGCGAGCTCCTGTACGCTCCCAAAAGGATTGGCAATAAACCTAACAGGTTCAGGGAGAGAAGGGAGCCCAACCCTCAAGAAAGTATGAAGTATAAATAAACCGAATAAAGACACAGAAGGCTACTAGTGCTGTCCCTGGGATGCAGCCCCACGCACCTGAGATGGCAGCCGTTCAGTGGATTGGACCCAGGGCAGCGAGGCCTCTCCCCCAAGAGACTCCATCGTGGACAAGGATGCAGTGAACAGAAGCCGGTGGAGGTCACATTCACCTGCGCGTCGGCGAGAGCTGCTGTGGACATCCCTCAGCCTGCTGTAGCTGCCGTGGACATCCCCCAGTCTGCTGCAGCAGCTGCGGACAACCCCAGTCTGCTGCAGACACCCCCAGTCGGCTGCAGGTGCTGCGGACACCCCCCAGTATGCTGTAGCTGCTGTGGACAGCCCCCAGAATGCTGCAGATGCCGTGGACATCCCCCGAGTCTGCTGCAGATGCCGTGGACACCTCTCAGTCTGCAGCAGATGCTGTGGACATCCCCACAGTCTGCAGCAGATGCTGTGGACATCCCCACAGTCTGCAGCAGATGCTGTGGACATCCCCACAGTCTGCAGCAGATGCCGTGGACATCCCCCCGAGTCTGCTGCAGATGCTGTGGATACCTCTCAGTCTGCAGCAGATGCCGTGGACATCCCCCCGAGTCTGCTGCAGATGCTGTGGATAACTGTCTGCTGCAGATGCTAAGGACATCCCACAGTCTGCTGCAGACATCCCCCAGTCTGCTGCAGACGCTATGGACATCCCCCAGTCTGCTGCAGACGCTATGGACATCCCCCAGTCTGCTGCAGACGCTATGGACATCCCTCAGTCTGCTGCAGATGCTGTATCAGTGGTGGAAGCTGGGGTCCATGGAGGCTGACCTGGTGGAAGCACTTTGAAATGTCCATCAATGCCAACACCATCACAGAAAAGGTGGCCAGAAGGGACTTCTACTTCACTACCTTGGCTCGGATAGGTGGGCCACTGCATTTGAGCTCATCAAAGCGGATCCTGGTACACATGTGGCTGAAGGAGAGCCTACGTGGTTACAAACCATGAAGAACAAGGACTACGACTGTCACACCTCTTCATCAACGCAAATTAAACCTGGAAATCAACAGGCTCGTTCAATACCCGGCTGATGGCACATGTAATGGACTGAGTTTGAATGTAAGGCTGAAGAGGAACTGGAATCCCAGCCCCCATCCGGCTGTGAGACACCCAGTTCAACAGAAAGGCGGCATTACAAACCAGGCCAAATGGAGGAGATTTGCATCTTTGCATGTCCAGATCATTCTGCACGTGTTCGGGTTCAAGCACGGAATCACTGGCATCACAAGAAGTCTCTGTTGATCTTCTTTGTCGCATGTAAGACTAGGCACACATCACATTCAAGCTTAGACCCCACTGACTAGAGACTGGCAATTCTCCATGATGAATGAAATGATGAGCAAGGCCGTAGGGATGGGAATTTTGCATACATAGGGCAGAGAAGCACATCAGTAGACTGAGTGCCCGACTGCATGTACTTGGAATCTCGGTTGTGTTCCTGGTCTCACCCTGAACTACTTTGCGCGCTGAAGCCCGTAACAGTCCCTGTCATGAACTTAGTACATAGAGCAGTCTGGCAGTGTACTGTGTTTTGTGAATCCACAACTGTGGCCAGACATTTTAATCTGTGACATAGGTATGGAGGCCTGCAGGCCCACTCATGTAAAATTCTGCTTCTACATGCTAAATCAGACTCTAGGGCTAATATCACATGTATACATTGTGCATGTTTGTCTATGTGGCCTGTGTGGACCATGCATTGTGTGAGTTAGCAAGAATAATTAGAGGCCTGAGGGGTTCATATTAAGATTGCTCTGACCTGGCTGAGCGGACGTTATGGAGATTAATAAATTACTTACTTTCAGCAATGCTTTTTCTGGTAGAGACACTAGAACTGCAGAACCCTCACCGTAAGACTATTTCCCGGGTATCAGACTGGATCCAGAAAAACTTGCAGCATTTCTGTCCACCTGTAGGTGACATCATTTGGCTCCGCGTCGGAAGTAACCTTGTGGTGCCCATTTAAGCATCACCCTGGCATGCTGACATCAGTTTCTTTAGTCTCAAAACGACAGGGAGAAGCGCTCTAATAGAAGTGTAAGACTAGAAGACCCTTTTGGGTGCCTTTGCACCACACAATTTAGCAGATTATATTTTCTTGAGGGATGAGATTCTTTGCCAGACATGTGGAAATTGTGTTCCTTCTGGTCCTCCTCATACTTTACTTTCATTTGAAGGTCCAAATAGGTTATCAATTTGTTTTTATTTCAGAGTTACTAGAGTTAGCTTTGCTAACTGATATGTTCAGTTATTAAGTTTCAGTATTTATGATTGAATGGCATTTTTAATGTTAGAAATAATAACACATCTTTTCATTTTTGTTTAGTTGCCTTCTTTGACTTTTATAGCTACACTGATGACAATATTCAAGATGCTCATGTGCACTACAATGTTTCAGTTTGAGATGTTCTCATATGTACCCGTGTCAATATTGTTGTTATTTGTGCATTGCTTGTTTAATATTGCTTTTGACTCATGGCGTGTAATTTAGCTTTTCTGTGCACATAGGGTTTATAATTTGCAGCTTGTGTCTGTATTGTCTGTTTCACTTAAGTTTTAGTTTTTTATGTCTTTTAATAGCCCTGAAGAAGTCCTTATGTGTTGGGACAAAATCTGTTGATGTTTCCTTGTCCCTGTTTCAAAGTGCAAGCGTAGAAATAAAAAAAAAACATTCCAAATATATGTGTCTCGCGATGCTTGGTTTCAATGACAAACTCCATGTAACTCTACCTTTGAACTTTCTCTGGGATATTAGGCCTTATGCAAAGGTTCTTCTAGTATTACACTTGTATTAGAGTGTGTCTCCCTCTTGTTGTGAAACTTGTAGCTATTGGGGCTTTTTCGATGGAAGGCCCTGGGAGTCAGCACCTGTCTTGCGAGAACTGTACAGTGCGGAGATATCGTACCACAACCATTCTGGTGGTGTTCTTATCAGTTTCTTTCATGACAATCTCTACACCAAAAAAGTAGAGCAATGTAAAAAATAATTTTTCTGTTTTGACCAACGTGGAGAGTCTAACAGGATCTTTTGGATAAAGGGGCCTGTTCTCAGAGCGGAGAGGATGGGAGGGTCAGTGAGGATAGATCGTGTCTCTACCAAAAAAAGCATTATCGAAGGAAAGTAACGTGTTCTTCTGACAGACTTCTAATTTCAGAATCCTCACCTTAAAATAGATACTCAAGTAATGCTTCCCCGAAGGTGGGTCTGCAAACTGGCTTAGACCAAAAAGGCCTGGAGGACCAAATGGGCGAAAAAGCCGTCACAGCGGACTTGACGGTCTAAGTAGTAGTGCTTCCTGAACATGTAAAAGGGAGCCCACATGACAGCATAGCAGATGTCCAAAACAGGTACCCTGTTGCCCGAACGCAGTAGTAGCGACTTTGACCCTGGTGGAGTAAGCCCACAAGCCCCCCAGAGCGTTTCTCTTTACCCAGTGCGCAGCAGATTTTTATGCAGAGTACTATCCATCAGGAGATGGTCCACTTCTCGGCAGCCTTGACCTTCTTCATTACGATGAACCCGATAAAGAGTTGGTCATCCACCCAATGGTCTTTAGTGAAATCAATATTGAAGAACGATCTCTTAGGATCCAAACGATGGAGCTCTCCTCCTCTTTGGAAGGCAGAGTGATGCTCTGGATAATATGAAATAATGTGATCAGCTTCAGGAGGAAAGCATGCATCCGAAGGACAAGCTTGTTCATGGAGAAGTTGGTATATGGAGGGTGAACCGACAAAGCCTGAAACTCACTGACCTTCCTGGTCAATGGACAAGAGCCACAAAGAGAAACTATGCAGGGGCTCAAAGGGCGAACACAGGAGGTAAGCAAGGACCAAGTTAAGATTGCATTGGGACATCACAAAGGGAGTCGGACAAGGAGGGAAGATCCAGCAGCTGCAGAAAAGCAGAGATTGCTGACCATCCTTAAGAGTGCCCAGGCGAAGGCCTTGCTGGGCCAAAGATAAAACTACCAGAAAAACCTCTGGCAAAAGTGCAGAGAGAGGAGTCAACATGGCAGGAGAAACACCAGGCCACAAACTTATCCCAACCGCAGGCATAGACCGTTTTAGTGGATGGAAGCCTGGCTGCCAAGATGAGTTTGAGAGGGAGATTGACAACCCTCATCTATCGCCGCTCAATCTCCAGGCATGAAGGTGGAGCATTCGCAGGGTCGGGTGCAAAACCCTGTTCTGTTGCTGCGATAAGTGGTCCTCCCAAAGGGGCAGACTGATCGGCGAATCGATGGTCATGCTCAGGAGTTCAGGATGCCATCCCCTCCATGCCCAAACCGGCGACCCAAGAATGATTTGGGCCCAGTCAGTTCTGATCTTCTTGAGAAATCGGGGGAGAAGAGCTATCGTCTGATAGGAATCCCATATTCCAATTCAATCGGGATGCATCTCTGAGCAACAGCCATATTGGAAACTCCGTGCAGAAGTGCTGATATGGCACATTCTCGTGGTGGCTAAAAGATCGAGCCAAGGTTTACCCCATTCTTGGAAGAGACCTGACAGGTGCTGCACGAACAGGAAGATGTCCTGGTGCTCAAACCAAGTCCAGAGGAGCAGAGCCTCCTGGCACATGGTCCACGACCCCACCCAACTAGTTTGTTGCCATACCACAAGCAATATCATATAGCAGTGGGATTGTCCGTTAATACCTGAACCAACCTACCCTTGATGGACACCAGGAAGGCTTTCAACATCAAGCAAATACCAGCCTCAGAGTCAGTCTTACCAAAATCCAATTTAGAGGCCGAAACATTGGAATCATAGATGAATATGCCAGACTCGCCGATTTGGAGGATAGGTGCAGAAACTGCACTGTGTCCAGAATGGCCCTGATGAAAGGAAACATCTGAGAACAGGTCAGGTGTGACTTCAGCATGTTGACAGTGAACTCCACCGAATGCGAAAGGTCTGCTGTACTCAGGAGGTAAGCAACAACTACCTGGTCAGAGCCTGACTCCAACAGTCAGCCGTCAAGGTAGGGGAGAATTGGAACTCCTGACCTTCGCAGATGTACTGCAATCACTTTCATGAAGACCCAAGTGGCACTGGTGAGCTAAAAAAGGGGAGCACAACTAACTGCAAATGCTTCTGGCCCACCATCAACTGCAGGTAGCACCTGTGGCCTGCAGTACGAGGAAGTGCAAATACATGTCATGCAGGTCCTGCGCTAGCATTATGTTTCGGGGATCCAGAGCGAACAAATTCAGGATACTCAAGTCGGCTCAGGTTCTCTTTCCTCAGAAAGAAGTTGAGAGGGGGCAAATCTAAAAGAGGGCAGAGGCCCAAGTCCTGTGTGGAATGTGTTTGAGTAGAAAGTAGCTTTTGAGGCCTGCACCAAAGGCTTTCAGGGGAGGGGTGCTGGGAGAGGAAAGCTGGAGCTCACGGGGCAGGCCGAGACCGACATGTAATCATCAATGCACAGGAGCCCCTGTGCAGGGTTTCCCCCAGGAGCACATCGGAGAGGCTTTGCTAAAGGCGCGCAAGCGCTCTGGAGAGCCCGCCTCAGGTTGAAACACCTTTGTCAAGACATTGGAATTTACTTCAACATCAAGCAGCTAAAGATCGAGGACCTCTGCCACCCTGCACAGCACGTAGGCAAAAGATGCACATTCCTCCAAAGCCTGGCCTGGAGGGGAAAACTGATGTATGACAGAACGCCAGCCATTGCCACACATGGCTTTACAACGCAGTCATTAAAACAACCACAACACCACCACACATATGCCATTACCACTCAAGCCTGCACAATAAAATTTGTGATATTAAAGCGTGCATGGTAAAGGCATAGGCTTGGTAAAGGTTTTCCCTGATCCCAGCCCTGAGCTCTAAAACCAGACCCCGGCGAAACCCCCTCCCCCTTTACCCAGCCTTTAAAAAAAAAAAAAATACCCAGCGCTGAACCCCAAAACTGGACCTCTGGTGCAACCCCCTCTGGCACCTAGCTCTTTAAATAACATTTTTTAAAAACAGGCCCCAGTCCCGAGCCCTAAAACTAGACCCCTAGCACAACTCTCCCTGGTACCCCGCCTTTACAAAAAAAAAAAAAAAAAGGTCCCAGCCCAAAGCCTCAAAACAAGCCCCTGGCGCAACCCTGCCACCCCCACCAAAAACCTGGTGTCCAGCCCTTAAAAATAAAAATAAAAAAACACCCCTAGCCCAAAGACCTAAAGATGGTCCTGAGCCTGAAACCATCCCACGCCATCCTGTACAATTCCCCTAACCTCACGATGAGGCAGCTCTTCAAGGCCCGACACGCGGGTCAGGTTTTTTCCCTAAGGAGGAAGCAGGAAGGTTTCTTCACTCCTCTAACGACACCAATTGCACCACATATGCCTTTACCACTGTTACCACGCATATGCCCTTACCTCCAGTACCACGCATATCATCTTACCTTTCATACATTTACAACATAATTCCCTGTAAAGGCATATGCGTTATAAAATGATGCATGGTAGAGGCTATGCGAGGTAATGGTACACACGTTATAACAACCGAATGGTAAAGGCTATGAGTGGTTACAGCCACGTTGTAATGGCTGTTTCCCGGGGTAAACATGCCAGAATCTGGGGAGGTATCCAAGCCACTGGCGTCACCCAGCTCCTCATACCAGTTTTCCTCTTCGGTTTCCTCTAGGGGACCGTAACCACCTCCTAGTATCTCCCTACGGGGGGTAGAGTGTGTCATTGGATGGAAACTCCAGGGGATGGCAGGGCACAGGCAACAACATCGGGCGGTGCCAGGAATTATGATTGACTTGTCGTCGAGGGGCGCTGGGCGGGATGGAGCTGGGGTGGATGGAGGAACCATTGGTGGCCTCAGTCTGGATCCTAGAGCAGATCTAGAGACATGATTTGCGTTGAGGGCTCCTTGGGACCTGAAGGCCCACCAGAGGGAGTCAGTGGCCCAAAGATGGCATACATGGCGTCATGCAATTCATTAAATTGGGAGGGCCGTTCCGGGATCAGAAAACTTGGGGTAGTGACCCTGATGCCTGCTCCGCAGGTGGCGTGCAGGAGCGGGCCTAGTAGCACAAGGCCAAGAGGATGAAGCCAAAGAACCCTTCAACTTGTTTGTGCTTCTTCAATTTACCCGACTTCAAAGAGGAGATCTTGAGGCTGGAAAACTATCATTCTGCTGGAACGGCCCCCAGATCTTCTATGGAAATCAAACTGGGAACGGCTCAGAGGCTTCTTTTGCAGTGCTACAAGATTCATCACCTCTTCGCAATCCACCTTCGGATGCATCAACTTGCACTTGGCGCAGGCCTTGTGGTTATTTCCAGACCCCAAGCATGGAGACAGACCGAGTGGCGCAGAAAGAAACTGATGTCAGCGCGTCACGGTGGCAGCGTAATGCTGATATTCCTGAAGTTGGAGGAAGGAGACTTAGACACTGAAGTTGGGAGAGAAGAGAAATGGCTCCTTTATACCTTTATTAGACCTTCTGCTGTTAGGAGCTGCTGATTAGATTTCTGTAGCACTGCCATTTGGGAGATAATGGGATGAAGCATGTTAAGCAAAAACGGAATCAGAAGAGAAGTTTTGAGATTTCTTTTGAATTCTTGAAATGATCTGGTGAATTGAAGTTTAAGAGAAAGGTTGTTCTGCTTTGTATCCTGTTAGGAGAAAGTTATACCTCCTGATCATGCTAGATGGAGCACAGGGGATGAGAGCTACTAAAAGGGAGGAGGACTGAAGAGTCTTAAAGGTATTTTGGAAAGACATTCTGCTATTAAGGTTTCTGGGACACACTGTGTGGGGACTTAAACGTGTGACATAGGAGTTTAAAAACTGCATGTTTTTGGCCAGGAGCCACTGAAGATTTTGAAGCTGGTAAGAGATAGGGGTGAGAGCTGGAAGTTAAGTACCAGTCCGGCTGTTTCATTCTGTACTATTTGAAGTCTCTTGATTAGACTATCAGAGACGCCAACATAAGAGTGTGTTCCTATAATCCTGCCTGCTAGTGAACAGGGCCCGGGTGATTGTTTCAGGGCTGTGACTAGTAAACCAGCAAAATGTTTTGAACAGAGGTTTCATTAAATCGAAACCGGAGGCTGCTAATGGTTGGGATTTGCTTGATCAAGAAGGGTATCAATTATGCTACCCAGGTCTCTCGCAGGAGAGGGGTAGGATCTTGTTTACTGGGTCACCAGTCTCTGAATCAGTATGCAGGGTTCCTGCCAAATAGAATCACCTCGGTCTTATCACTGTTAAGTTGAAAGCATCCATCTTGCATCAGGCGTGCAATGTCACGCATACAAACATAAAAGTAGGACGATGTGGCGTGGCAGTCCTCCGAAATGGAGACGAGATGACTTTAAAGCCTTTGTATCCATCCATGGTAGCTAGGAAGGCAATGTAAATACTGAGAACGTTTGTGCTCAACAAGGAGCGCTGGGGGACTTCGCATGTGATGTCACTGGAATGCAATAGGAAAGGGCCAATATAGAAAGACCTGAATGTGGGGAGCGGGGGGGGGGGGGGGGGGGTACGAAGGAACTAAGGGCAAGAACTAGGAGTTGTACTGGTGAGCACGAGCTAGCTACTTGATATATAATTGGGGCATAACAGGTCTATGTACTAGTTGACTGAGACTTGGAGACAATATGTAAACAAATGATGTATACTTATAAAGTAAGATTACACTTGTCCATGTGCGAGAAGAGAATCGACGTCCTCTCCGTTTCCCTTCTTAAAAAATACCTATCACATTCTTGAACCTAGAGGAGACCGTGAAAATGTTTCAAAACAGACTGACTCTGAAATATCTCTATCCTTATCATAAAACACTTCACTTCTCCTTCAAAGTGATCGACAACCTCGGTCTCACCGCACTGCAGATTTGAGGCACGCGGCACAATCCTGGATGGGTAAGATACACATGTGCTCGGCTTACAAGGGAGCTGTGTGTGCATTCAACGCCTGTGGGTACTCCTTTACTTACACTGTGTGTCTGTGTGGACGTTCACAAAATACAATGGACCCATGAGGACACTGGTCCCTTATCCATTAATGAGGACTTTGCCAAAATGGATTGCCAAGCACTGCCTTTCATTTTTTCTACGGATGCAGGTTCTACAGCCGCAGGACCACTGGAAATCGAAAGGCCACTGGTTGTATACTTATTATTTCTCAGCTAACAATATTTCCTTCCGACTTCCACAATATTCACATGCAAAGAAGGACACACTTGTCGTGAAGAATGCATGTATATCTCTTTAGAGAGTGTTAAAAAGGACGAAACATGTGGAACTCTTCCTGCAGGTTGAATAAACCCTCGCTTCTTCTTTTATTTCTACCATTGGGGATGCGAATAAAACTGTTCACACGCCGAATTATTGAATTCCACACACCCTTCTGGTTCGCCCTTGCAATACGATCTTTAACAAACTCACATCTATTTTGCATAGGAGACCCCCTGACAACGAAGAAAAACATCTCAAGTGCTCCAACGAAGAGGATAGGAGCCCACTCTGGCACTGTTCATGTCAGTGCAAGGAGGGCTCCAATGATGGCAAGTGCCACCGTAGGATAGGTGGGGGTTACCGTTCTTTAAAGATAGACTCTTTCACACACACTGGGCAGCTTCCTCATCACAGTTAGGAGTATCTTTTGTATACGGATACCCAAGCAGGAGGATACGCTCCCCTGCCTCTTCCACCTCCTTGTTGCCTCTTTTGTGACTAGGGTAATCTATCTTTTAGCCAGGTTCACTTTGCTGTTTTTTGCTTTGCCATAATCTACACAACCCTACAATGAAGAAGGCCACAATGCCCACAGCAAACGAAATAACAGCAATGCAATCCTGGCTGGTCCACTTAGCCTTTCATCCTTATAAGATCGATAAAACGAAAACCAATTTTTTAGGTAACATCTGTTATTCTTCACCAAGATGCCCCAGCAGGTGAACGTGCACTTTACAAGTATATGTTATGCCATACCTTCTATTAGGTGTAAAGACATGGTCCATGTGCAATTGCCTCTTTGTGAACCAGCCCTAGAATTAAATGTGTTGTGATAAGTAATGATGCCTTGACCCGGACTTGTTTCCAGGTCTTTCTCCTGCATGAGGGTTGTACACACCATTGGTCTTATTAGTAAAGGTGGTGGAACCATGTTTAATAACTGCACTGTTGTTGGTGGTACAATATCTGGGGCTATACGGCTTTTCTCCTCTCTCACAGTATCAGGTATTTTAGGTCTTTAAATCCCAAGAAGAGAGTTATAATTTGGGAACATGACAGATGGAGTCTTTCTGTTCTTGGGAACGTGAAAAGTTTGCTAACAACTTTGGTTTTGACGCAGACAATGCTGAATGGCTTGAAGGAGGAAATTGAAGTTCCAGCAGTGAAATTCACAGTTACCGCAAGATAATCAATAAAGGTGGCTTCAAAGCCATGAAGTGTCTCTAGGAAAGGCAGTTTGCCAGCTATAGACTCAATGGCGTTGGCGTCTTACTCCTTGAGTGTGGGAGTTTTCAAGTCAAATGGGTGCAGGATTGGTAGTGATGATGCTGTTCCTCCAAGGGTCCTTTCTGGTTGTCTGATGGAGTCCTACAAGTTCGAAGGTGAATAGATCATGTTCCTTGGTACTCTAGCTGTGATGGAAACACAGTAGAGTTCGTGTGTACTTCCCAAGGTGACCAAGTGCACGCAGGTACATCTAGGGCAGGCTTCTCCAAGGAGCAACTCATTAGCTACTGGCAGCTCATCAGCTACCTGTAAGCAGCGTGTGTACAGCTCAGCGTCCCAACATCAGAAGCTTTTGCTTCATCTAATTAATATATGTATGCCAAAATTGAAAAGTGTGTATGCAGGACGAAAAAAATATGTATTTTTAGAACTCAGAAGCGGATGTTTGGAGAAAAATGGCTGAATTTGCAAAATAGGTTTAAAGCGGATATTGGAGTGGTAAATCATTTGGCTTCGGGGAAACGTCTTACTTCTATTACTTTCTTGGTGCCTGGGGCATCACAGCTATGGCTACCATACATTACCGATGATGCACTTAGGTAACCACTGCTGGTAATCTTGCATTTAGTGGCCACTATATGTGGTCATGATTACAACACTAAAAATATGTGTAGCTCAGGATAATTTTCACTGAATATAATTAGCTCTTATTACAGAAAAGGTTGGAGACTCCTGGTCTAGGGTCTTTGCTACCACATGAGGGCACTTGTTCATTTCTTGGCAAAGTGGCTGAGAAGGAAGGAAAGAGAAGACTCACCTTGGCTGTAAAAGGGTACCAAAAAATCATTATTTTGGGAAACAAGATCAGAGGAATCAGTAAATTCAAAGTAAGTTAAGTGAAACCAAATAAGACAATGTTAAATCTTCACAAGCAGCAGAGTGTCCAAGGAGCCTTGCTCTATGAAGTGAAACAAATCAACTGGCCCTGCAAGGGATGCTGGCGAATCTGGCTTCTAGAAGTCCTAAAGATGCACACTGTGACCACATCACATACCATATGACTAGCATCATACAGACCATCACGTCCTAAGAGCTTCAAAGCTGTGCACACGGCAAAATCTCCAGGGCATCAAGTACAGCTGACTCATTCGCTGCTCCTAAGATCTCTACCGTGAATGCCCACACTCCTAAGTTAAAGCCTATTGCGCTTTTAGTCTTAGCACAAGGAATATCCTAGTTAACAGGTAGCAGATAAAGGTTGAAGCCAGGAAAACCGCTCATAAATGGAGCAATCCTAGACAAGACATTTAAATGTCACTTCAGGAGCAGATTAATATTTTTGTGTTTTTTTTTATTTAACTATGTATTAAAAAAAAAATCACAGCAAGATTTTTCTAAAAAAGTTTACCAAGTACAGCCTATGAGTCAAGAAATGTTCTAATTGTAGTTCTCTGGCGCAGATACCGCGTTGGGAATGTTCTTAGCCTGCGGCTTTAGCCACCCCATAATCACAGGCGGGAGGATCCCAGCACCTGTGTGATGCTCAGTGCTCATACTCCCACGCACAATCTTCTACCAGGCGCAAAGGTTCAGAGGTCAGTGTCTAGAACAGGCTTCTCCAACGAGCAGCTCGTGAGCTCCTGGTGGCTCTCCAGCTACCAGGAGCCCAGTGAACTAAATTAGCAGCTTTGTTTGGCTGAATTAATATTTATTGTACTAATTATGAAAAGCGCGTATTCAAAAGGGAAATGTGCATATTTTCAGATTTCATAAAGTGATGTTTGGAGAGAAATGGTTGCATTTCAAAAATCAATTTGTTGCTGATATTTGAGACTATTAATAATATTATTAAGTTGGTGCTCAGGACATTGCAGCATTGGCTGCGTGTATTGTCCATGTGTAAGCACTGCACATCGACAAAGCATGTTTTACATTACTCCTGCTAACCGAGCTGATGCGCCGAGGTGATCGCTGCTGGTTATCTGGCATGTGGTGGACACTTGGGTGCTCTTGTCTGATGTGGTCACTATTACTTCTGTAACAATATTAGTAGCGCAGGAGGATTTTCATGGAAAATAAGTACCTCTTATTACAAAAGAAGGTTGGAGAACCTTGGTCTAGAAGCATGTGGCAGAAACAACACTAAATGTGCAGAAATGCAGAGCCTCGATTATACCAAACAAAGTTTGTGTACGGAAAGCATCAGGCGCCCCCAGTGTGTCTCAGCCCGGGCTGCTGTAGGCTCGGCAGGGCAGTGTCTGGAGTCTTATATCTGGCACGCCTGAGTTTTTCACACGTCTTTAAAGACCAGTTGCATATTAACATACCTTTGTAAACTGGTTACCGAGGCTTAGTTTTTTTCTGGTTCCAGTGCCCCCTGGGCCCCCACTCTGCCTATTCCTTACATTTGTATTTTATACACTTACTGCCTTAGTGTGAGAATGCATTTCACGAAAAGGAATATAAAGTAGGGTTGCCAAAAGTTAATGCCAGCCATGTTTTGTTTAAAGAGCCTGCAAAGACCTCGTCTTGACACTAAATAGGGTTATAAATAAAAAAGTACGTATTCATTTGCAATGTGACTTTTCTATCTTTGTTCCCTTTAATTATCAGTCATGGATCATTCAGGCAGCCCTAGAACACGATTAAAAGTGCTTTCTATTTATATTTGCTCTTCGAAGTAAGCACAGATATGTGCTGAAAATACGGCTTTAGGTGACGGCTTATTTTTGTACCATCTGGGACATCAAAATAATGAGCTGTTAACCCTATTCATGAGACTTGAAGTTTGTTGCAGGATCAGTACATTATTTCCTTCACCCTCGATCCCTGATTAATGCCATAATAGCAGGGCTTTAAGTGGGGCGGGTCCTGCCGGTGATCAGCACTGGCAGTTCGTAAAAGCAGGGCCGAGACGGGTCCCTATCGGGCTCTCCGTGTTCACCCTCACACTCAGAATGGGAAAAAAAATCTTAACTCTGGAGCAGTTCACTGTTTTGATGTAACTTATTTTTTTGCAGTTCAGTATTGCTAAACTCGAAGTGCTTTACATGAGCACCAACAGGGACATAATTTATTTTTTGGTAGGCACGGACGACTAAGTGATTTGCCTAGAAACACAAGATGTTGAGCCTAACGCCGAGACTCAAACTTGCTTCCTCACCTCCAAAGTTGGCAACTCTAGCCATTACGCCACAACCTCTAGCACAAGAACTAAAGCATTTTCACTATTATATACAACAAAGCCATAGTTGTATGTATGCATGTAGTATATTTATCTTATGCAACTAACAACCTTTGACGAAGCCAATAGTCCTGGCTTGTTGTAGGTGAAATGTTACTTATGCGGAGGCAATAACAGAAGCAGTGAAATACCAGTCGGGCGTCACATTATGCTGAGCACATATTTTTAGCATAAATGTTTTAAGCCACGCCCTTAATTATATCAGCCACGCCCCTTTGAGAGACCCACCCCCCCAGGTTCCCATCCAACTTAAAGCCCTGCATAATAGCAATATTTTAACTTGCATCTGAAACCCTAAGCCGCAGTCAAAAACAAGCTGAGATACTTCAAGTGTCTGGGAATGCACCGTGCATTCAGACAACTCACTCCTCATTCTTGCCCCTTCACTTTCACGCTCGCCCTGCACTCACAGCGATCACAATGCATTCACACTGATCACCATGCACTCACACCATTCACCCGCTCACCCTGCACTCACAGTCATCACTGCACTCACAATGCACTTGCGCTGTTCACCGTGTACCTCACCCTGCAGTCATACGAGCACTCTACTCAGTCTGCACTCATGTGACACTTCACTCGCCTGCTAACTCACTGCTCAATCTGCAAACTCACTCAAACAAGTCCATCTCTAACCATGCATTAATTCGTCCCACTCTGCACTTAGATCTGCACCCAAATTCATATGGTCACCTCACTCACCCTGCAGTCACTCCTCTTACCCTACTCTCACACTGTTGCATCGCTCACCAGGCACTCACATGGGCACTCCTGCCACCCACACAGCGGAGGGTTAATGTGTCTGCTACAAAGAATGTGTACCATGCAGATCACAGAACTGAATGTGAGTAAACTATGAGGGCGCTGGAAAAAAAAATCAGTGTTTGTCAGAAAGGTGCTATAGAGAGATGAGGTGCATTGTTGGTGAGTGGTAGTGAGGGAATTCATGGAAAAGGAGGAAATGGGGGAGGGGGGAGGCCAAAAAAGACTTGCACCGTGAGCGACCAGTGCTAGGGCCAGCCCTGGCTGGGAGTGTTAGCCCTCTCTCCCCCTCCGAAGTTCAGGTCCAGTTGCGCCCCTGGAAAACACTATAGGGTATGTTGACTTTATGGTGTCCGTGTACAACAGGTGAGTGACGTCGATACAGATGATTGTGCTAACTGAAGATTTACTCAAGCAATAATGCCGAAAGAAAGGGAGGGAGAACGCCAACATTACCACTTGAACTTACTTAAGGAAATGCTCACCTCATTCCCACGGGACTGTAGAAACGTCACTTCCTGTTCTGTAAATGTTGTCATGGAGATCGACTTTACCCGGTGAGGTGGGTTCAAGCCTCGTCTAGAAAAGAATAAATAAGGATTACTAGTACCCTGCAGAAGTTCTACACATGCTCGTGCAGCGCATTTCATTCTTCCATCAATTACTACTGCAAAGTTTCTAAAGTCACATGAGGAGAGAATGTCTAGCTTGCTAGTATCTAATGGGCCTATGACACGAGGTCCCAGAGTGTCAGAGCTAGCATTCCTCTGCAAACGAGCTGGTCTGCAGCTATACTCTGGGGAGGTTCCTGCAGCGCTACCCAAGCGTGGCTTCCAATTAGTGTTTTCCTCCCACAGACTGCGCAGTGTGAACACAGACTGACCTAAGAAACAACACTGCTAGTAAAGGGAGAACGGGAAGGGAAAACACACCGAGTGAGAGCCCCTGCTGGTCCAGCAAAAGAGGTCACAACCTTAGACGTGCAGCTTCCTAAAGATCGAGTCCCTTAGCTCTGAGACATTACGAAGCACACCAGGAGGCGCAGCGAATGGAAGAGCGTGGTGTCTTTCCCAGCCGGTACTCGCTTCAATGATACTTGTACTCTGAATTCAAAGACCATTGGCAAAGAAAATCAATCTCGTCTTTAGGACCGACTGGCTTTGCCAAGTCTTTTTAACGAGGCTGTACTGCATGGCTTAAGAGGAAACCTAAAAAAATAAAAGACATTATGGCACAGCAGCTACGTCATTCTGTAGGTGCACATGTACAAAATGCCACAGACCCTTCATTTTCCTTTTTATTTACTGATACGAGTTGGATCAGTAAATTGAAAAAATAAAAAAGTTTTTTTTGTTAAAGTGAGTGGGGGTAGAAACATGGAGAAGGCAGATTGGCGAAGAAACAGGGGGGGTTAGTGGGGGAGAAATATGGTGGGCAGAAGAGAGCAACATGGAGGTTGTCAGGGTAAGAAGCCCACGGGGAGGGCCGTGGAGCTGTGGGGAGGAGCACACAGGCGAGAAAGCAACGGAGGGGTGGGGGGGCACACAGGGAGGAGCAAAACTAGGAAGGACTGGTGGAGAAACATGCAGGTGAGAGACAGTAACACAGAGCACACAGAAGAGGGAGAGAAGTATTCGAGGGAGACAGTTGGAAAACACATGCACTCATATCAAGCACTAACCAAAAAGAAGTAGTGCCTGAAAAGAAAGCAGGGGAAGAGCGCAAGTAATCAGGCTATGCTCCAGGCAAGGGACAAACACAAACAGAGGAAGGAATGCCCACACAAGTTAGCAAATAAAAAGCAAGCAAATTAGAGTGACAAAGTGAACCCCTGGTACGCAATGAACATTGCTCCAAAAGAGGCGGATACTCCAGGTCCACCTACAATCAGAGCTTGACTAGTTATACATTGCTTGTCTCCTTCCCTTCAATCGTAAGAGCTCTTTCAAACACACTTTTGAGCCCTATGCTTGAGGTCTGTCATGCACTGCCTTATGCGGTCTTGCCAATCTGCAAGTAAACAAGGAAGTGTCCACAAACTCGGAGTTAGCTGCTGGAACCTCTAGGTTTTCACATATTTTGTTGAGGCATGTCGAAGAGACTGCAACATACTTAACTTGGGCTCACCTAGCAGCCATCGTAGTTATTTATTCAATCAATCAATCAGTCAGTCAGTCAGTCAGTCAGTCAGTCAGTCAGTCAGTCAGTCAGTCAGTCAGTCAGTCAGTCAGTCAGTCAGTCAGTCAGTCAGTCAGTCAGTCAGTCAGTCAGTCAGTCAGTCAGTCAGGGGTTTGTAAAGCGCACTACTTGCCTATTAGGGTCTGAAGGCTCTGGGGGGGAATGAGGGTGTGCAGTTCCACTGGGGTCATTCGAAGAGCCAGGTCTTGAGGTCTTTCCTTGCCTGAACTGGTGCAGTGTCCTGCTTCGCCGGAGGTGAAGGGAGAGCTCATTCCAGGTCTTGGCTGAGAGGTAGAAGAAGGACCTTCCAGCCCTTCTGGTGCTGTTGAAGTGTGGGACGGTGGCTAGGGAGAGGTCGGCCAAGCGGAGGTTTCCTGTAAGGGCATGGCAGGAGAGGTGGTTGTTTAAGTATTGTGGTTCGATGTTCTGGAGGGCCGTGGAGGTGTGTGAGCAGCTTGAAAGTTATTCTTCTTTCGACAGGAAGCCAGTGGAGGTCGCAGAGGTATTAGGTGATATGGTTGTGCCCTGGGATATCGAGGATTAGTCGGGCTGCGGGGTTCTGGACGGTTATTTTTTGTAATATGCTTATGTTCTGCGTTCTGGATCCGCTCTCTGTGTGGTGTTCCAGGCAATGGCTCCCTGGAGCAGTTGCTGCTGGACTTTCTTGGATAAGTTTGCCGTCCAATGGGCTCCTCTTATTTAAGAATAAAACGTTATTCTACCAACTCCTTCTGTTGGAAGCCTTTCACTTTCAACATTAGGCGACAAGCTTGGCTTGGAGTTGCCAGAGGAGCCCGTTGCAGAATCATAGAGTCTCCGGTGCCTTCGTCTCTTGGCCAACACTGGTGCAGTCCTGGATTTGCAGCCCCTGGATTCCCTCCCAAGTCTCAATGTTGTTGGGGACTTTAACGCACAGTCCTGTGTGTGCTCGGGCTAAATTCTAGTGATTTGCGGAGGTCGAGCCGACAACTCGGTGCATGGAGGAACTCGCAAGGACCTGCCTTCCACGACAGCTCAGAGAATGAGGGAGCTCATGAGGAACTCCCTTCAACGACTGGTAAGAACGCGTCATAACGCCAGTGACACTTCTGCCCCACCCTCCTCAGCCTTCCAAAGGCTGCAGACGTCGGTCAGGCATAAATGTGTGATCAAGCTGATGACGTTTCCGCATAGCCCTTGTGAACTGGGTTTTTCCGTCAGCCCTATTGATCACTGAAACGCAAGTGTGCGCTGCTGCAGCGCACCTCTCTGATGTTGAAAATTTCCTTTGGCCCTGCACTCTCGGTGACAGGCACACCAGATTTGCTATGCAGAGGTACACATTTCCTGGTCATTAAACAGGCTTAATACTTTGAGGCATTTTCACTGTAGCCAGCTGGTCCCCAAGTTTCAACAACGCTTTGAGGATAATATATACATTAGCCAGCTACTTTGCTTGTAATATCTAATTCGTGGGACAATTACTTTGGCATTTTGTTTTCTTCCATTCTATATTGTTTTAGCTCTAGGGAATCACTTCCTGGAAAAGTTCTTAGTAAACATTTCCAGGAGAACAGTAGTACATCAATTTGTAGCATATTATGGCTACAAATCAGTATTTGATTCACATTCCACCCTTCTTACAACAACCAGGAAAGCCTACCATGAAATGGAAAAACTGGTTGCGCTGCTTTGAAAACTATTTGGTAGCAGTGGACACAACCAGATTCAAACCTACAAGGAAAGTGGCTTTTCTGTTTAGCCATCTAGGTCAGGATGGGGCAACAGATTTTTGACAATTTGTCTGATTTGGATGCCCGCTGGGATGATATACAGAAGCAGTGGTGAGACTGTCAAAGACATTTTCTGAAGAACCCAATGTTCTATTAAAAAGATGTATTTTCTTTAAGAGAAAACAATCTACTGATGAGAATGTCGAGGAGTTGTTGTCTTTGCTGATGTTGTTAGCCTCAACATGCAACTTTAGTGATATGTTGGATATGTATAAATGAGACCAGTTTGTCCACAGTTTTTCAAGGAAAATCAAGGAGCGTGATGAGCTGTAGAGACCCAACCTTATTAGAAGTTGGGGACATTGCAAAAGGGATAGAACGTTCTTTCGTTTCTAACAAACTTATGTCACAAGATCAATCCTTACAGCAGAATGTTGGAGTAAATGGTTCTGTCGGAGGCTGAAACGTTAGGTTTTGTCTCTGCAAAGGAAAAAAGAGCAGGTCCTACACAAAAGAAAGCTCAACGAGCGTGCTAGTGTTTTGGTTCCAAATCCCACTCTGGTATTAACGAGATTTGCTCTGCCATTGGGAAATTTTGTATTAAATGCAAAAAATTGGGCATTTTCAGGGTGTTTGCAGAGGTGGTAAAAAACAAGTGAGGGTGAACCGTGTGGACCTCGAGGTAAATGATTCACTGCATGATGTTCCCTGGGAAAACTCTTAATACAAAATTCCGGGAGAACAGCAGTACATCATTTTGTTGCATCTTAAGGCTACAAATCTGTATTTGAAACACATTCCACCCCACTCAAGAAAGCCTTCCATGAAATGGAAAAACTGATTGTGAACCTACAAGGAAAGTGTCTTTACTTTTTATCTATCTAGGTCAGGACAGCAGGACTCAAAAAATCCAAAAATTGTTGCTAGACCTGCAGGTCTAGGAACTTAAAAAATCTACTCGACTCTAACTAGCAATTGTGACAAGTGAACAAGATTAAAGTCATTTTGAGAAGGTTGGCCCAACACTATCCAGATTTAAATATATACAGTTGGTCAGCTGGTCCCGGGAGCTGATTAGGAATAAGTCACATCTGGGGAGAAGATGTCTTCTAGAAGAACAGCTGGTAGAGAGACAAGTACAGGGGTAAGAGGTAGCCTTCTGGTACTGGGCAATCTTGGAGGAGGTGGATGGGGAGTTTATTCTACCTGATACACAGTGGGGAGGGCTCATGGGGATACAGTGTGAGGACATATGGATAAGATCTTTCACTCTCCTGTATAAATTGGTTAAGCCGGCTTGGCTGAGGCGGAATCACCTGTATACCCTTCATCGAGCTTATTTATCCCCCCAAAAGCTATCTAAATATCAGCCCGGAAAAGCTTGTAACCAGTGTAATCTTCCTGCAGCCTCCGACGTGCATATGTTTATGGAATGCCCATCTATCAGTACTTTTTGGGAGGAAGTTAAGATCACTTTGAACTCCATCCTCAAGAAGTCTACTCCTATTACTTTGGCGCTAATCATATTTGGGGTGGGCGATGACATCACAGGTCAAGCAAAGAGTTTTCTGTTTTATGCAATTCTGCTGGCCAGACGCCAGATCTGCAAATTCTGGGTAGACAAGAATGCACCATCACACGCAGGTTGGCTGGAGTCCTTATATGAAACTTCAAAGGTGGACATGGCCAGAATGTCCCAGAAACGTAACCTCTCCTTTTGGAATTTGTTGGTCCAGTGGAAATAATTGGCTCCATTGAGTCTCCGGGGGTTTTTTTTTTTTTCCCCCTGGGTCCGATGATTATGCCATTATACTCCAGGTGTCTTGGTGGTTTCCTTAAAAACCTTTCCGATTCCAAGTTGGAGTACCGAGGGGTTGTGAGCTCTCGTTTATTTCTTTTCCCCTTCCTACCACATTACTAACTTGGAGAACGTCTCCCCCCGGTTGACGCTTGTATGTCGTCTGGGTTTGGAATAGTAGCCAGTTTTTTCTATTTTTCTCAGACGACATCAAAGGGGAGTGGCGTCTTTCCTAGAAGTTTGTGGGGCAGGCAAATGAGGACACAAAAAAAAATAAAAAATAAATAAAAGATTAAAGTCATTTTTATTGCTCATTCACTTTCTGAGCAATAAAGATGCCCCATACCCCCCAGCGCCTTGAAACCCATACGGGTGAGTAGTCGCGCTTAACAAACACCTGATTTGATTTTAAATCTTGCTATCTTGTCACATTTGCTCTGCTTTCAGAGACAGAGGTCAAAAGTCAGTTTGTCTTCCTACACGCCAGAAAGGGTGAGTAGGACCTGCAAATAGCTTGCCTTATTTAAATCTGGCTCACAAAAGCGAGCAGATTTTTTGAGCCCTGAAGTGGCAACAGATTTTTGACAATTTGCCTCAATTGGATGCCCCACCTGATCAATTTGGTCTCTGGGATGAGTATATGGAAGCGGTTGAGAGGCTGTCCAAGACATTTTCTGAAGAACCCAGTGTTCTATTAGAAACATGTATTTTATTAAAGAGAAAAACTGGTGATGAGTGTCGAGGAGTTTGTGTCTATGCAGAGGTTGTTACCCGCAACATACAACTTTGGTGCCGCATTGGACATGTATACAAGAGACTAGTTTGTATTCAGCTGTTTTTCAAGGAAAGTCCAGGATCGTCGTTTGAGTTGTAGAGACCTCACTTTATTAAAAGTTATGGACAGCGCAAAAGGGATAGAACATTCTTTAGTTTACAGAAAACTCATGTCCCATGATTAATCCCTTCAGCAGAACGTTGGAGTAAATGTTCTGTCTGAGGCTGAAACTTTAGGTTTTGTCTCTGTAAAGGACACAATAGCAGGTCTTACACAAAAGAAAGTTAAAAGAGCATGCTAACGCTTTGGTTCCAAATCCCAATTGGATAATAACGAGATTTCCCCTGCCATTGGGAAACGTAACAAACACAAAAAATGGAGCATTTTCAGTGAGTTTGCAGCGGTAGTAAAAACAAAAATGAGGGTGAACAGTGTGGACCTTGATGTTAATGATTCACTGCATGATCTTTCCAAAAGTGTTCTAACTGTGGAGCTGCAACCAGAGAAAACACTAAAGTTCAAACGGCTTTGTGTGATGTGTTGGTGAGAGACATTTCTCTCAATATGATGGCCAATTCTGGAGCCCCGATCACTAGTTTATCTGACACAGTTTTTCCTACATTATAGGGACTTAACATGGTCTTGAAGGTTTCCGTTGTCAACCCCAAAGCTTTTGGGGGACAAGAGACATGCTAGGCTACTTTTCTGATACATTAACATGTCATGGTAGAAAATCTGTAACAAAGATTTATATGGCAAGAAAAGGAAGGAACCTAGTGGGTTGGCAAGGCTTAGCAATACTGGGTCTGAAGTTGGTTCCAGGCTCAGATACACCAGTGGATCTAGCACCTACTAATATTTCTTTATTTGAAAAGTCTTCGGAAGAGGTTGAAATACTTATTAAAGAATTTCCAGGTTTTAAAGAAAAAATTGGTAACGTTACAAAATATGAACATAAGATCAGACTCAAACTTGATGCAGTACCTGTGAGACAAGGAAAAAAATCAGTTCCCTTAAGTGTAATAAATGTTCTGAAAGTTTTATTTAAAAATATAGGGGAGGGGTTGGGGGGGGGGGGGGGACTGCTCATGCGATTGTTTATCATTGCTTATCTGACAGGTCTTGTTGATGCCACGTTACTCGAATTGATGTATGTTTTTCTTGATTCGGATGTTGATGCAAAAATAAAAAAACTTGTTTATCAAAAAATATAGTCACTGAAGGGTTAATTTCTCATTGTGATGTTACATACAATGTAAATGTATGTAGTGTTTAGCCTATATTGTGACTTCGATGTTGTACGATATACTTCTTGATTGTAATGATTTACTGTCACTTACCTGTGCCTTGCTATCTTTTGTAATATGCCCAGGTTATGCTTTTTGGAACCTCTCTCTGTGTGGTGTTCCAGGCAATGGCTCTCTGGGGCAGTTATTCTATTTAAGAATACATCTTTGCTCTACCAACTCCTTGTGTTGGAAGCCTTTCACTTTCAACACAGGACTACGGTTATTAAAGTCAAGTAACTTTCCTAACCTTTTCTTCTGAAGTACACCTATTTTTGAAGATTCCTCACCTTATGAATAAGCTCCAACCACCACCTACCCACCTCCAAAAGGTGGAATTAAGTAGTGCTGATTAACCAAGAAAGTCATGCAACACAGCCCTAGCAATGTATCTATCAATGCAAGCCTAAGCCGTGATGCAATAACGCTTACTAATAGTGTGTGAAAGTAAAAACGCTTATCCACCCGGCAAATTTTCACCACCAGGACGCCGCTGGTTTGGACAGTAGAAGAAGCCATGGTGCTCATGGCGTGACGCTGATGTCAGAGTAACTTTTTTGCCAAGGCAATCCAGATCTTAATACAAAGGATAACCCAATATGAGATTGTATGTTTGGTGACCACTTTGCCCTTTTGTCAGCCAAAAAGAGTTGATCATTCAATCTGTACAATGCAGTCAATATAATAAAGCACAGGACAAATGAAGTCCAGTCTATGGGGTCGCGCCTTCCCTTCAGTAGGGTGAGGAGGAGGGAAGAAGGGCAGAAGAATGATAAACTGGCTCAAGACCAAGGCCGACAACTTGTGGTAGGAATGCAGGAGAGTACCAAAGCACCAAGGTAGAATACTGCAAAAGGTGGCAGCACTGAAAAGGCCTGCAGTTTGGCATCCCTAGAGGCCAAAGTTACTGTGATCAAGAAAACAATTTTCTGCTTTAGTAGACGAACCGAACAACTATTAAAAAGTGCATCCTTTCAGAAAATGTGCCATAAGCAGCAACTTAACTAAAGAAGGCTGGTGAGGACCGCACAAGAAGGACGATGGGGCTACTCCACGGAGGTGCAGGGGGTGGGGGAAGGGGTTTGGCTCTAGAAGATGAATCGAGCAACTCTGAATTAGTGCAACCTTTCAGAAAACATGGCACAAGGGCAGCCAAATAGCCTTTAACTGCTGCAACTGCAAAGCCCTCTCGGGCAAGGGACAGCATAGGCGTAAATCACCAGAAAGGCAAAGCTGGAAAGGATCCAAATATTCAAGCTTGCCCCACTTAATAAACCTATCCCAGAAACCAGAGACCCACATAAGTGGATTTCATGGCTGCCAAAATATCACGTCTGACACTTTTGCAAGTAAACACAAGGTCTCAAGCCGTAACCCCTCAAACTCCATGCATGCAGCCCTGCGCTAGAGGTATGGAGTGAAAGACTAATACACTGCTAAAAAAGAATGGATCACCTATGAAGAGGAGGGGCAAAACAACAAATCTGGGGCGATTGAGATAAGTTACTCTTGATCCTTGTGCACCTTCTGCTGTATTCTCAAGATAAGCAAAATGAGCAGGCACACGTAACACAGACATTGTGAACAAGCAAACCTGAAGGCAAGCCACAGTAATCCAATTGGGAGGAAGTGCATGGCACAACACAAAGGACACTTCCTGTTCAGGATTATAGTGAAGAAATCCATCAATGGCAATCTAATCCCGAAGAGATCACGTCATTCACTTTAGTATAAAACTTCCACCCAGACCTCTATGGAGAGGAGAGCCTGAGCACAGTGTGCCTATGAGGGGAGTCTCATCTGGCTGGGAAAATGCCATATTGCAGAGGCAAACGCAACAGCTGCATCTTCTCCCAACACAGGGTCCAAGAATTCACATTGCCCTATCTGTTCATGAAATGGACTGTGATCTTGTAACCCAATGAAACCTTTATGGTGCTCCCTGAGATGGAAGGAATGAAGACCTTCAGGGGATATAAGACCGCCACATTTATATGGAGGAACAGCTTCAACTGAGACAGACTCCTAGCATGTCCTGATTGAAGCGCGGGGACACTCCTTTGGAGTAACCAAGCGCTTTATAAGCTTAAATCTAAGAAGAACAGTCCCGAGGAAAAGATAGGATACGTAGGGAGTAGCCCATACAGATGAGCAGAATGACCCTGAGATATGTTGATAGTCTCCTAGCTGGTGGACAAAATGGGAGACTCCCTTCCTCTTACCAGGAGCTAGTTGCGTAAAAGGGAGGGGGAGCCAAAGACTGTTTGAGGAGCATAGCAAGGACTGGAGCTGCTGCTGTGATGGTGTCCATCTCCTACATTCACCTTGCTGCAAAAGGAGCGATACCTCTGCTTGACCTGATGCAACAGCTACCACTGAAGGGACTGATGCACCGAGTTCCAAAACTTCCTTTACTATTGGTGGAACTGTATTGCCCGGGAGGCCACGACCAGGGATCTTGCCATTGCTCAACACTTTCTGAATTATTCCAGGGAGCAATTTGCCTTCTCAAAAAAGATTAGTTCAAGGTCAAGGTATCTCATTTAGAGTTGCTTGAACATCTCCCAAGAACCACATCTAGGCATACCAACAAAACTAAACAGCAGAGGCCAAAGATCAAGCTACTGTGAAATTCAAGTCCAAGCTATATTTCTGGATTTGTTTAGAGGCATCCAGGCCACCATTGACCAGACTAAAAAATTGCTTTTTTATGTGATCAGGTGGACTGATATTTTTGATTGCTACCAAAGAGCACAGCTGTAGCAGTCAAGAGGATACGGAGTGTTAGTCGTATTAAGCACTAAACTCCCAGAGAGTTAAACCTTTTCAAAGGAGTCACAGAACAACATCAGGATTCACTTTAGAGGAAAAGGTATGACCCACCAGGTCCAACTACCACCACCATCTTGGGTCCAAAGGTACCTCTCTGAGTCGTCATGCAATTTGGTTGTGGACTGTTGGGCCCTAAAAAGGTTTTCTCTAAAGCGACTAAAGCTGGCTGCAAAAGCGCTTCAGTAAGAGGAAGAAGACAAAGCAGAAGATGGCTGCAAGATTTCAGTCAATATGCTGAACTTTGTCTCAGTGGTGGGCAAGAATAATTCTAAGCCTCTCAGCTTTCTGCACCACTGAAGTGAAAGAACATAATTTTTGGAGGAGACCAAGAGGGACAAGGGATATCCTTTTTGGGGAAGGACATTAGTATTTTTTAAATATAGGAAAAGGTTGGCAACAGTACTGTAAGAGGAGAGGAGGTTAAGATGCTTTGAGGCTCGAAGTCTTTGTCCAGCAAAGCTAGAGCATTGTATCCAAATCTGAAAATTTCCTGCCCTCAGGAAAGTATCTGGCCAGAAAACAGGTCTAAACCTTTTTCGTTGCCTGGATAATGTCTGCTAACTTTGTGGGGAAGAGACATTGAGGTCAGATTTTAGGGTGATGCCAAAGCCACAGGATTCGGCACCTTAGAAGGTATATGCTTTGGGAGCGGTGTCAAGGCTGGAGTCTGTGGTAGTGCAAAGTCAGATATCAGAAGGGTTAGAGCGAACAGAATCACCAAACTTGCACGAGTAGACTCACCTCTTGGGCAGTGGCCCAGAAGGAAGAGAAGGCCTGCTGCAAAATGTAAATTTACATTAGGTCTGATCGAGCAAGTGCCTCTTTTTAAAGCACTGGGTGGTGCATCAGTTCCAAAACAATCAGAGGAACACTAACATGAAGGTCATATTTATGTTGGCGGAGTTCCAGAGGTGAATGCTGCCAAACATTTAGGAGAACAATAGCTCTTTCACAGAGGCTGTTTTACCAGGCAACACAGAACAGACACCAGCCTTCGTCACGCAACAAAATAAAGCATGTATGCGAGACCCTTGAGCACTTGTACAGTCGCTTCTACATTACTACATATGCCTCCTCTTCAGAGAACTTAAGAAATCCATGAGTTAAGTGTTCACTTTTACACATTTGCAGTGTAGCATGTCAGCATGTGAAGAAAGGTGAGACCTATGAGTTCATAGAATATGCAGCCTACATGTGAAATGAGAGCAACTTGTTTATGTTGGACCAAGTGGGGAGTTGGGAGATTGTGGTTCACCTGATGACTGAACTGGGGAACTATGCAACAGACAACACAAACAAGGTTGTGCAAGACATAATTTAGGTACTGATTTACACAGAGCTACAAAGGGACATCCTGACAAGTGGGCGCATTTGACTCCCCATTACCGAACTCGGTATCAGAAAATATTTGTGGCAAAAGCTCAGTTGTCCAACGCTGTCTGATAACTTACTATAGTAACACGGATTGGCATACTACATACGCACAGTGCATTCTCCTCTCCTCGGAAATGCAATATTGTTACGGATTACATTGACAAAATCTATTTATACCAATAAGTGGTCAGTTTATATTGTTTTGAGGATTGTGGGAAAGCATACTGTTGGCAAAATAAAGGTAAATTAAAACTACAACACAGTGGTAAACGTGCAAGCCAACAGCACTGTTGAGCCGTCCTGACTCACAGGTACCACGAACAGGTTACCTATTCATTGGGGGCCACTTTAACTTGTTGTATTGTTGTTCAATGCAATCTAGTTTTAATCTTGTTTAATTTACCTTTTGCGCATTTGCACTTGCTGAGCTCTGCTGTGTGGGGTGATCAGCAGTGCTGCCTCCTCATTCCACCACGAGCTGCTGCTCGTTTGATGCGGAGGGGGGCAGACACCATTACCGGCATAGCACACTTCCGCTTTAGCCGGAAGGAGGGGCCAGATACATGTAGCGGTCTAACGGCTCTGACACGACCACTATTCAATCTTTATGGCGACGCGGACACGCAGCGGATGCGCCGCTGGAGAGCCGAAGGCACGCCAAAAGCAAGCCTGTCTGGGCCCGTCTACGGCCGGACGGGCCTGGGGCCACTCACTATGTGCGTTTCATTAAATACTCCTCTAAGAAGCCGCGATCACTGGTATCCAAGAATACCTAGAAGATCTACCTTATTCTCAAAAACAAGCTAGCATGATATGGCCTCCTCAATTTAGCCCTGGCCACACTACCGACCACCCCCGCGTCTGAAACCCCCCGCCCCCCTACTGATCACAATTGCGCTACACTGAGGGCGAAGCCCCAAGCTCCAAAAGAGTTAAACATAATGTACCTAAACACACGCTCTATGGTCAAGCACCAACTAGAAATGTTTAACCTTCTAGACACCGAAGCCCCAGACTTATTACTTATCACAGAAACTTGGCTAATTACAGAATCTACCCCGGACATATTAGCAACATTACCTGGCAACTACTATCTGCTGCAGGCTAACAGACCTCCTGGGAAAGGAAGAGGCGGGGTAGCAGCCATTGTTAAAAATGACCTTCCTGTTACCCTCATTGCCCCATTAGAAGTGGCATCGGTGGATAGCCTCACACTAAAATTAATCTCCTCTACATTCACATTGGTGTGCATACTGATCTATAGACCCCCGCCATTGCATTGGGGGAATTCACCAAGGAATCAGCAAATTATCTTGCCTCTCTTACCACAGACTATGCAAAAACATTGCTAGTGGGAGACCTGAACTGGTGGTCTAATGAGGAAGAGGGGAGTCGGGGTTCTAAGGGTTTAATAGATCTACTGGAAAACCTGAACCTAGAAGGACACACAACTGAGCCCACACACCTTAAAGGACATGCATTAGACCAGCTGTGGACCATCAACCTCTTGGTCCACAACTTAACTATCAAGCCTGGTATCTGTTCAGATCACCACTTCATACACTTTACCTTCGGCGGTTTATCCTTAGATAAACCCTTGACCGGCCCAAAAATGCTGACCAGGAAGTAGAGCCGTATCAATTTGTCTGAGTTCCATAACACCCTGAAATCTACACTTCCGGCTAGAGCAGATAACGTCGACAAGAGACAGCTATCACCAACTGGCAATTACGAGCAAGCAAAATTCATGCCCCTTTACGAAGGAAAGAAAGTTGCATGAGGCGGCATGAGGCCTCTAAATGGTTTACAGTTGAGCTAAAATCCGCAAAGCTTAAAACCCACCAGGCGGAACGGAAATGGCGGAGAAGCTATCCCCCTACAGCAAGGAAACATATGAAAAAGCTCTTACTGACTATAAAGCTGCTATCTTGGAGGCAAAAAAAGCCTTCTATACAAACAGAGTTCTGAGTTCAGAAAATAAATCCAAAGATATTTTTAAGATAGTTAAAGAACTATCCAACCCTGACCGAGTCACAACAAACATCACCCCTTCCCAGGCCTTATGCGACGACTTGAACGCCTTTTTTGGGATCAAAATTAAGGCAATACAACACTCCATCACTGTTAGGTCACAGGACTGGAAATTACACCAGCAACTCACCAATACAGTAACTCTTTCTACGTTTCAGAATATAACCCTAGATCAACTAGCAAAATTAAGCAAACAAGGTAAAATCTGGCTCACCCAAAGACCCTTGTCCCTCATCCATACAAAAGGAATATGCTACTTACCAGTATGCATCTGTTCTTGGCATGTAGAGCTGCAGAGCCACACACTAAGGATAAGATCGCCATCTGGTGTTGGGCTCGGATGATTGCAGGTTGTTGTTGCCTTCGGAAGAAGTCTTTGGTCACGAGATAGGTGACTCCTCCTCTGGACAACAGTGCACATGGGCATCCACTCCATCCTCAGATTGTTTTTCGCCATGATGGGAAATGATGGAGTGTATAAGAAGTAGAGAGAAAGGATGTCCATGTGTAGTGTCTAATTAAGACAATGCTGGAACAGATAAAGGTCCCGGGGAGGCGGGTGGGCGTGTGTGGCTCTGCAGCTCTACATGCCAAGAACAGATGCATACTGGTAAGTAGCATATTCTGTTCGAGGCATATGAGCTGCAGATCACACACTAAGGATAGACTATATAGCAGTGTCTCCCCTAGCGGTGGTCCCCTGTATCAGTTGCAGCAGTTTGGAATAGAGTTTTTAGGACAGCTTGGCCTACTGAAGCTTGTTGTTTGGATTGCACATCGACACAGTAGTGCTTAGTGAAGGTGTGTATAGTAGACCATGTGGCTGCTTTGCAAATGTCTTCTAAGGGGATGTTCCCTAAGAATGCCATAGAAGCCCCTATTTTACGCGTGGAGTGCGCCCTAGGGGGAACTGTAAGAGTACGTTTAGCTTTTTGGTAACATATTTGGATACATTTAACTATCCACCTGGCTATACCCGATTTGGAAATGGGGTTGCCCTTATGTGGTGGTGCGAAAGCAACAAACAGTTGCTTGGTTTTTCGAAAAGGTTTGGTTCTGTCGATGTAATAAAGCAAGGCTCTTTTAACATCTAAGGTATGAAGTGCCCTCTCAGCTACTGAGTCTGGATTAGGGAAGAAGACTGGCAGTTCGACTGACTGGTTTAGATGGAAAGGGGAGATGACTTTAGGGACGAATTTTGGGTTTGTCCTAAGAACCACTTTGTTACGATGTAGTCGTAGGAAGGGTTCTTCAAGAGTTAAGGCTTGTATTTCACTTACTCTTCGCAGGGATGTGATTGCGACAAGGAAAGCCACTTTCCATGTTAGGAACTGCAGTTCGCATTTGTGCATTGGTTCAAATGGGGGACCCATGAGCCTTGTTAGAACAATATTAAGGTTCCACACTGGTGAAGGTGGTAATCTTGGAGGAATAATTCTTTTAAGACCTTCCATAAATGCTTTAATGGCTGGTACATTAAAGAGGGACAGGTGTTGCCTATTTTGCAAGTAGGCTGCTAATGCCGCTAGATGTAGACGTATAGAGGAATAAGCTAAATTGCATCTTTGCAAGTGTAGCAAATAGCAAATGATGTTTTGGATGGACGCATCCAGTGGACGTATGTCATTGTTAGTGCAGTAAATGGCAAATCTTTTCCATTTTGCTGCATAACACGCCCTAGTAGTAGGTCTTCTGGCTTCTTTTATGATATTCATACAGTCTGGAGGAAGGTTGAGGTATCCGAACTCTAAGACTTCAGGAGCCAGATTGCCAAGTTCAGAGTTTGAGGATCCGGGTGTCTGATTTCTCCATGGTTCTGGGTTAATAGAGCCGGGGAGAGACGCAATTTTTGATGTGGCACTAGAGATAGTTCCAGAAGTGTGGTGAACCAGGGTTGGCGTGCCCAAGTGGGAGCTACTAGGATGAGCGTTAGCGACTGTTGTTTCAGTTTGCGTACTACAAATGGAATGAGTGGGAGAGGCGGAAAAGCGTACGCAAATCTGCCTGACCAGTTCATCCATATCGCATTGCCCTTTGACTGTGGGTGTGGAAACCTGGCGGCGAAGGTTGGGCATTTTGCGTTTTCTTGTGTGGCGAACAGGTCTATGTCTGGTTGTCCCCACTTTTGTAAGGATGGGAGTAGGACTTTGGGGTGTAATTCCCATTTGTGTATTTGCTGTGTGTGTCGACTTAGGAGGTCGGCCACCTGGTTCTGAACCCCTGGGAGGTGTTCTGCTAGCAGGTAGATGTTTTGGGGAATTGCCCATCTCCAGATTTGTTGTGCAAGTTGGGACAGTTGTAGAGAATGTGTCCCCCCCTGCTTCTGTATGTAATACATTGTGGTCATGTTGTCCGTGCGGATGAGGACAGTTTTGTTTTTTAGATGCACTTGGAAGGATTTGAGTGCTAGGAACACCGCTAGAAGTTCTAGGTGATTGATGTGGAGCTGTTTCTGTTGAGTAGTCCACCTGCCCTGAGTGGTGTGTTGAAGGAGGTGGGCTCCCCATCCTGTAAGAGATGCGTCGGTGGTCAGCACAATTTGTGGAAGAGGCTCTAAGAACGTCCGCCCTTTGGACAGGTTGATGGTGTTCCACCACTTCAGTGAACGAAGTGAGCGGCTGTCCACCAACACCAGATCGGTAAGTTGTCCGTGGGCCTGGTTCCACTGTTGTGCTAGACATTCCTGTAGGGGACGCATTTGAAGGCGTGCATGGGGTACTATGGAGATGCATGACGCCATCATGCCTACGAGTTGCATAAACACTCTTGCTGGAAGAGAGTGTTGGGTTTGAAAATTTTTGATGAGATTTTGTATGTTGGCTATCCTGGCTGTGCTGGGATAAGCTATGGCCTTGGATGTATCTATGGTGGCTCCCAGGTATTGGTGTACGTGGGAGGGTTGTAGTTGAGATTTGGGATAGTTGATTGTAAATCCCAAGTCGTGTAGGGTTTGAATAGTGCGGTGAGTGTGGAGAACACATTTGTTGAGAGTATTGGCTTTTATGAGCCAATCGTCCAGATAGGGGAAGACATGGATTTGTTGTCTCCTGAGATGCGCTGCCACTACTGCTAAGCATTTGGTGAATACCCTGGGTGCGGTTGTTACTCCGAATGGGAGAACTGTAAACTGATAGTGCTGACCGTCTACCACGAATCGTAGATACTTCCTGTGCGCAGGATGCATAGGGATGTGAAAATATGAGTCCTTGAGGTCAAATGTGGCAAGGAAGTCGCCTTGTTGAAGTAATGGAAGGACCTGCTGGAGAGTGATCATGTGGAAGTGGTCTGATTGTATATACTGGTTTAGTAGTCTGAGGTCTAGTATGGGTCTTAAGGTCTTGTCCTTTTTGGGAATGAGGAAGTAAAGAGAATATACTCCTGTGCCCTGATGTTGGAGTGGAACTGGTTCTATTGCGTGTTTTTGAAGCAAAGACTGAATTTCCTGTTTGAGGAGCGTGAGGTGGAGAGACGACATGGGACGGTGTTTGGGTGGTATGTTTGGGGGGGTGTTTATGAGTTCGAGGCAGTAGCCAGACTGGATAATTTGTCTTACCCACCTGTCTGTTGTGATGGAATTCCAGACAGGTAGGAACTGTTGAAGTCTTCCCCCGACCGGAGTGGAATGGTCTGGGGGGAGTGGTGGTAAGTCACTGTTTAGTGGCTGTAGAGGTGCGGGTGTTGTTGTTGCCCCGCCCTCGGCCTTTGGTATTATTTCCCCTGTAACCTCCTCTAAAATATCCTCTGTTAGGGGATGTTTGACCTGATGTTTTGAAGGTGGAAGAGGTGTGTGTTCCCACATTTTTGGAGGCCCCTCTATAAAAGGAGCGACGAAAGGAGCCTCTGGCTTGAGGAGACTGTAATGCTCCCATTGATTTGGCAGTCTCATTATCTTTCTTCATTTTTTCTAATGCAGTGTCTACTGCGGGTCCGAATAGTTGCTCCTGATTAAAGGGTTGAGCAAGAATGGTGGTTTGTACTTCCGGCTTAAAGCCGGAAATGTGGAGCCATGCGTGGCGTCTAAGCAGTACGCTTGTGTTGACTGCCCTAGAGGCGGTGTCCGCTGCGTCTAATGCACATTTGATGGAGGCATTTGATATTAGTTTGCCCTCTTGGGTGAGGTCATTGGCCTGGGATTTGTATTGATCAGGCAGGTGTTGCAAAAGGTCCTCCAGTTGATCATAATGAGCCCTATCATAGCGAGCCAATAGGGCTTGTGTATTGGCAATACGCCAGTGGTTAGCAGCTTGTGCGGCAACCCTTTTGCCGGAAGCCTCCAAGAGTTTAGACTCTTTGTCTGGGGGCAGTGTGTCTCCGGTTGTTTGGGAGTTCGCCCGCTTTCTGGCATTTGACACGACTAAAGAGTCTAAGGGGAGTTGCGCTTTGATGTACGCAGGATCCTGTGGTGCCGGTCTGTATTTTTTTTCGATCTGGGGGTTAAGAACCCTGGCCCTAACAGGGTCTTTAAAAACCTCAGTGGCGTGCTTTATCACTCCCTTAATCATGGGTAGAATGTGAACTTTTTTTGCGACTGCTCAAAGGTGTCGAGGAGAAAATCTTCCTCAGGTGTGTCTGTGTGCATGGTGACGCCATGGAACAGTGCCGCCCTGTTTATAAGCTGACCAAACCCTAAATGTTCATCAGGAGGGGAGGGTTTTGAGGGGTATGGAGTGGGATCAGGCATGTCAGGCATAGGGTAAGCCCAGTCATCTATGGGTGCCGTGTCCGGGAGTGTAAAGGGATCATTAGGATCAGTGGGATCATTAAGGAAATCCGGGTCTCCCCCTCCCCCTAAATCATCATCATCCTGTGGAGGTGGTGTGTGAGAAGGAGATGGTAGAGGAGAAGGCGGTGGGGGGGATGGGATAGGAGGTAATATAGGAGAGGAAGGACGTATGGGTGAAGTGGCACAGTCCTTCTTCTTTAGAGGAGCTGGAGGAGGTGATGTGTCCAGCTTCCTTTTCTTGTATGGCACCGCTGTGACATGTCCGGTTTTAGGATTGATGTAAATTTGTTTTTGCGTTGGATCTGGCCGAAAAAGTTCCTCAGTGCCCGAAGGTGGCTTTGGCGCCGACTTTTTGGGTTCCGATCTGGATTTTGTGAGATCGGCAGGTTCTTTGTGAACTTTTTTCGGCACCGAGGATGTTTTTGGTGCCGAAGGACCTTTCGGTGCCGAAGGACCTTTCGGTGCCGAAGGACCTTTCGGTGGCGAGTGACCTTTCGGTGCCGAGTGACCTTTCGGTGCCGGTGGAGACGTCGGTGCCGAGTGACGTTTCGGTGCCGATGGAGATTTCGGCCTCGGAGCCTGCTTCGGTGCCGAAGGTATTGTAGGCACAATAATATGAGGTTTGCTCGAGCCCGAGCCACCTGCAGGCTTAGTTTTCTTTGGAGCCGGGGGCGGGGCTTCTGAAGATGATTTTGGACCGCGACTGGGCCCAGCTGGCAGAGTCTTGACCAATGTCTTTTTTGGTGAGGTTGGGGTAGGGGAGCTGGTACTCACGGGCTGCCCCGGATCAGAATCGTCGGCCTCGGACACGATCTAGAGGTCTTCGGAATCGTCGTCAGGGACATCCTGTGCAAAGATGTCTTCTGGTTCCGGTACCGGTTTGGCCATGATATGGCGTCGAGTTCTTCGGTCCCGGATATTTTTCTTCGAACGGAATGCGGCGCAGGCTGGACAGCTGGATTCGTTGTGGTCTGGTGAGAGGCACAAATTACAGACCTCGTGGTGATCACTGTGGGGGAACTTTGCTCCGCATTGGGGGCATTTTTTAAAGGGTGTCCTTTCCATCAGCCGCGTCCGGAGCCGGTCCAATGGGATTTCGACGTAGAGTTATAAATTTTTTTAGAGTTGTTGTGATTGCTAGAAGTTTTCTGCTGGAGCGGAAAAAAGGTCATCCAAACCCAATGGCGGAAAAAAACAATCTGAGGATGGAGTGGATGCCCATGCGCACTGTTGTCCAGAGGAGGAGTCACCTATCTCGTGACCAAAGACTTCTTCCGAAGACAACAACAACCTGCAATCATCCGAGCCCAACACCAGATGGCAATCTTATCCTTAGTGTGTGATCTGCAGCTCATATGCCTCGAACAGACATTTTTGACCATTTCCCAGATACCTTTCTCTCCCTGCTCAATCTATCTCAGGAGCAAGGCATGGTTCCACTGGCTTTCAAAGAGGCAGTGTTAGTCCCACTTCAAAAGAAAGCAGGAGCAGATTCCAACCAACTGAGCAACTATAGACCCATATCGCTCCTCCCAAACCCTGCAAAAATATTTGTAGCACACGTAGCCAAACTCCTATGTGCCTTCATCGAAGAGACTAAATTCCTGGACTCCCACCAGGCAGGTATTCAGCCATCACACTGGACCGAAACAGTCATGTTAAGTGTAGTAGATGACTTAAAGGGGTGCACGCAGGCACTGGTCCTGCTCGACCTGTTTGCTCCATTCGATACCGTTGATCACACAATATTAGCGGATAGAATGGCAGCTGTTGGCCTGAGAGGAATGGCCCTGGACTGGATGATCTAATTTGGGGGGGGATCGTACCCAGCCTTTAAGGCTAACATCCTTTGATTCGGCCAGGGTCAATACTACCTGCGGTGTACCTGAGGGCTCGTCCCTATCCCCTCATTTGTTTAACCTTTATATCTGCCCCCTGATCCACTCCCTCCAACGCATGAGGGTTAAGGTCTATAACCACGCAGACGACATGCAGTTGATTTTCCCAATAGACGAGACAGAGGACTCTAAAGCATTTTTTCATAGCACCATGCTATTTATTAAAGACTGGAAGTGTCATAACCACATCAAATTGAACTCTGAAAAAACAGAGATAGTCATCTCCAACAACAGACTCCACCATTGGAAGTCAGGCAATTGGCCAGCTACTTTGGGCACCCCACCTATGTCTAATATCTCTGAAAAGAGCCTGGGCATCCAAATTGACGCCAACTATCTATGCACGCACAGATTAACCTGGTTACATCTTCATGTATCTATCAGCTAAGAAATTTAAAGAAAATAAGGAGATTCTTCACTAGGGAGGCAAGTACGGTGATCATGCTGGCCATAACCATGTCCAGGTTGGATTACGCAAATGCTATCTATCTGGGTCTCCCAGCTAATCAAACTCACAGACTGCAGCTGATACAAAACCAAGCTGCCAGATTACTATTTGAACAATCAAAACACTGCCACACTAAGCCATTGATGAAGCAGCTTCCCTGGCTTCCCGTGGTTCAGCTGTCTATGTTCAAGACAGGCTGCATAAGTTTCAATGCACTCCACGATAGGTGCTCTAAATTCATCTCCTCGAAGATCTCACCATACCTTCCCAATCGGAACCTAAGATCAGCCTCAATGAACCTGCGGACCACTCCTAGATTCAAGCCCAAGAGAATGGGTGGCTCATGCTTTTCCATGCTATGCCCCAAAATTCGGCACTCCCTTCCGAGCGATATTAGATTAACGCCGGCCAACATTGGTTTCAGAAAAACCTGGCTGTTCACCCAAGCTTAATGTTAGATCTGACCTCGGGACGGCTTCAAACCTCCATTAGCGCCAAAAGACCTTTCGGTGTACGTGCGCCCAACAAATTCCCTAAAAAAACTGTTCAACATATCGAGTAACATCATGCATCAAAGAAACATGTGAGGTGTTCACGTTAAGTATTGTCATCCCACCTGCGTTGGCCGTTTCAACTCAGTGTGTAGCACGGACAGGCATACATGGAGGCATATATTTGTGTAAGTCATATTTAAAAATGATTATTAAGAGTGGGTGAATGAACCAGCAAATGTAACCAAAGGTAGAGCAACATATTAAACTGCAATTGGGAATCACCACCCCGACTAGGCAACAAGGTGGGCCAGAGACAAGGAGACTATGAAACTACAACTTGTTCTCCCATTAAAGACAGTAGTAACTACACTTATTATTTAAATCTATTTTTTTAATTTACTATTTTACAAAGTTGGCTAAGGTGACTACTTTTAATATGTTATTTAAGTTTTCTTTTTACTATCAGAAAGTGCACTAACAATACGGTCATCTGTATAGTGACTTAAAAAATGTATCTCATTAAGTCTTAAATGTCACCGTCTCCTAGACTTTTTTTTTAAGCTTCAAAAGGGAACCAGAAAGTAATTAATTTATTCAAGTGTTTATGATTGCATGTCATGTTGCAAAACTACTGGATGGCAAAGAGCCACACAATTACTTTATCTTGGAAAAGGATTAATGTACCACACATCACCTCCTTTACAAGTACAAGAATGTGGTAACAAACAAGTTCATGTTATATGCTGAGGCACTGAAACAATTAGAGGCACATTTTGTGGCTCGAACCACTATAACTTTAGAGGGATATGTATTTTGTTCAAGAGTTCAAGGAGACAATGAGTCAACTAGTTGTCACAAGTCTTGAGGCCTTATAAGTGAACTGTTCATTCAAAGGAAATCACGAAGAATACACGTGTTAACAAACGATGATGCGCCTTTCCATCAAATGTATTCAAGAGAAATTATGGAATTCATACAATCCCAGCATTAACATAAGCCACTGACATATTTCTAAGGATAGGAGTTGACATCAAAGTGTGAGAAAATCACGAATGAAAAAAGCGAGATGAAATCGGAATGATAGAGGTTCAAAAGTAGATGGGTGAAAGTTATTAATCAGCATATGCCATTAAAACAAAATGTCAGTTTACAAGGAACTGCAACAAAAACAAGCATTGGCATAGCCAATAGGTCTCGCTTTTGGGACCTTATAAGTGTTTAGCCATGCAACAGTTGCATAACTAAATACTTATAAGGTCCCAAAAGCAAGACCTATTGGCTATGCAAAGCGGCCGTGAAAGTGATCGCAATTACGATCAAACATCAAAGCAGCAGTGAAAGTAATCGCGGTTAAGCACGGTGTGCGCGCCCCCGCACATGCACTGTAGCTCTAGGCTGGCCTGGTAGCACTTTTTGGAGCCCTCTCAATAAGTCTCGCCAGACCAGCGCATGCGCTGGGTCAGGCGAGACCTAAGTAGCACTTTTTGGAGCCCTCTCAATAAGTCTCGCCGGACCAGCGCATGCGCTGGGTCAGGCGAGACCTAAAAAACTGCTTATTAAAGATCCAAGGTGTATAATCGTAAGTGAGGGTAGGGAATTGGAAGTGCTTGTGTGTTCAGGAGCCAGCTACAACAGTGTCACAAGACGACTGGCAGGAATGCTTAGGGCTAGATGACAGAAAAATGTTCGAATCTAATGTATGGCTGAGAGGGGGTGGAGGTGAACAGACTGTAGTGTCCGGATATTTCATTGTAGGTGTAGAATACATAAATATATGGGAGGATATATGTGACAATGTAAGGCGTACCATTATTAGGGTGTGTTCATCAGGTGGCTTTGGGCATGCAACTGAGACCAGGAGTGAGGGAACAAAGAATTTTGGTAAGTCCAATGACGGAAATGGATTGCTGCCCAGGAAAATGTCCCTTTGTTTGTAACTAACAAACTGAAAGCGAAATGGGTTGTACATAAAATTGAAATTGAGGAAAGGTGCTCAATCATAAATGTATAAGGTGAGAAACATTCACTTAGCTGTCATGGAGAAAGTAAAGGAGAACCACAAAAGTTATTAAGGGATGACATAACTGAAGAAATAGAATAAACAGATTGGTTGGCACCCATAGCAGTGGTATGCAAACCAAATCACTTAACAGGAGTGTATGCTTTTATGGTACTTGAATAATATGATTTGGATGGATGGAAATCCACTTCCAAGCATTGGAGCGATGTAATGGGTTATCCACTCTTGGTAAGGGTAGGTGGTTCTCTAGAATAGACTTACTGTCCACATACCACCAGATTGAATTAGATCCCTAATCATTGGACATTATTTATTACACCTTTCAGTATATTTCAATAAAAATGAATGCATTTCAAACTGGCATTAGTATATGTGATGAACCGTGAAAGTGAACAACTTAAGGTAAACAGTGAGTGTGACGTATTTAGGCCACACAACTGATGAAAATGGGTTCACACCAAAGGACAAACTAATGGATACAATCATGAATGCTGCAGTACCTGAGAGCAAAGAGGATTTGCAATTGTTTTGTTAGAGTAATTGAAATATGTGCAATTAGAAGAAACATTTCGGTATAAATAAGACTTTGACAGATGAAGGTGAAAAAGTTGCATGTAACGGAGAGACAAATGGTGAAAACGAAATCTTCTTGTAATATGAATAAGTCGGTGTATTCTGATAAATAGAAGGTAAGAAGGAATTGATGGGGAGGGGGATGAAGGTACTGCCTTATGTACTGCTTCACACACAACAGCGAAGCAACACCCAAACAGTACTTAGGGGAGTCAATAAAATACAGGGTTAGCTAAGAACTCCCATATTCGTAAGAACAAAGGATGCCATTAACAGGATCATAGGGGAACATCGGAGCCTATAAAGACAGCCGGGCAGCAGAGGAGAGGGCAGGTTTTGTGCTGGACAATTTAAGAGCACAATCTCATAAGCACAGAGAAGGGTTCAAGAAACGGGAAAAGTGCACCTGTTCTAATCATAAAGGGAGCGCGCTAGCCCCACCACTCAAAACCAGTCGCCTCAGTAACAGCCCCACACCCCCCACCAAGTGAGTGCGTCATCCGATGCCAGAGGGTGTGCCCCCACTTTCACGCAGCTGAAAAGACATGCAGGGCACACAGCAGCACCGCCAACTCCACATGGCTTCCGTGAGATGTTACATTTACTGCAGTATGTACTAAGGATATATATATATATATATATATATATATATATATATATATATATATATAGATAGATAGATAGATAGATAGATAGATAGATAGATAGATAGATAGATAGATAGATAGATAGATAGATAGATAGATAGATAGATAGATAGATAGATAGATAGATATATATGTATCATGTCTTTATTAGTTGTTTAAGTTCATTCTGTATATCACAACTTTCCCAAAAGCATCGGAGGAAATGAGAACAGCATCACCTCACATTACTCGACCTTGGTGACCTCTTCTCCTCCGATTCTCGGAGTAACTGGAAGAAACGCATACAGGCATCCATAACCGAGTAAAAGAACAAAAAAAACTGCCAGTCACCCCCCTCCCCTCGAGCGTTTCTACACCTCAATGCCAGAAGCGCCCCCATACATGGCTAAATGTATGAAGGTTGTCATTAAGTTTGGAGATCAAATCCTTTAACTTAGCAGTACCATGCACGTCTTCTAGCCATATACATCCGGACGCCCGCAGACCTCCACAACCATAGACTCACACCTTTTCTGTCGCCAGGGCTTCTACCAACTAACATTTCACATGGTGAACTCTGCACATTACCAGTGGGAATTACTTCCCAGAGCAGGCACCCTCAAGTTTGAGGGCAGCATCGCTGGTAAAGGGAAGAGTCTCTCCTTTCCAGCAGTGCTTCTCTGAAACGGGTACTGTGATGGGCAGAACTGAAATGTGAAGGGCTCAAGATTTGATCAATGGCTGAAGTGAGCTAGGCCATTGCTCTACGACGTTATGGCTGGAAGCAAAATCTATATGTTTGAATAACGGATTGATTGCGGACATATTGCCCTATGCTGTGGTGGGCATAAGCCAAGGGGTACGTGATGCGCACAGCTAACGTAATTGTCACACCCATTCTGCTCTACAAGCAACACATCCTTGCACTAAGTAATTCCCTTCAGTGCAAGGGCCAACTATGGCAATATGATGCCTTACTGAGTGCTGCAAATTTAAGTATTTTTCTTTTTCTTTTAGCCACACAGCTTGGAGACAGATAATAACTTTTTCCCTTTTTTATTGGACATAGTATTTTAAGAGGGAACTTTAGGTCAGTTAACAGAGGTGGTTTGGCAGATGACTGCTGCTCAGGCCTCAACTCAAATAATGGAGTGGAGTTCTGAGGCATGTTCTGATACTTGATCAAGGAGTAGAATCGGGAAGTGATTTTTTAGTTGGTGGAGTGCCATCCGACGAAGAATAGTCTTCCAATTATTCTGGGGAACAGGCCAATGGAAGCTGAAATGCCCCAGCTGCGAGACAGTAGCCTAATTGGAAGTGCCAGCAAGTGCCACGCCGATCACAGGGGAGAGCCAACCACCAATTTAGTTTGGGGACACATTTCCTCATTCACTGCAGATACTGGATGTAAATTCAGTACTGCAATTTCTTTGCCTATTGACTAGTTCCATCCGTTCACTCGATGAGGACTTTCTTAGAAACTGACTGAAGTGGAGCAGATTGTGAGTTCAAAGGTGACCCCAATAAATGGGCATGGATACATACCTTCCGGGGCTCATTAGCTGACTAGCTGTGCAGCTTTTCAAAATTTTCCATCCAGTTTGGAAAAGTAGTATCTTAATCCAACAGTTCTGTTTTTTTAACCAATTTTTAATCATCTGGCATGCAGCACTTGCTGCCGTCCTACCCGGGCAGCAGCATCAGATGCATAGTACATTACACATCATTTTTTTTTACAGGAGTACATGGTTCAATGCTATAAAACTCAATATCAACACAAAGCAAACATGATAGCAGATCGCAAATGCATCGTGGGCGTCAATAAGGCAACATATTTTATACAGTGCAATTCATTAATGATGGGTAAACCCCATGATATTTCTTGCAAGGACAACAAGAAACTATCAGACTACATTAGTGAGTAGTTCCAGGGCTCCTCCCTCACAGAAAAAGGGAAAAACAAGATCTCCCGGACCCTAAGTGTATGTCAATAGGCCTTAAACACCAGTCACCGGTCCGGCAGCAGCCTGCGTGTCTTGCAATTCCTGTAACAAGTTGTCCCAATAGTCGGCAATTGGAACCCTGCGGAGGCACCAGACTTCTTCCCAGTGCATAGCGGCAGCCTCTGCTCTGCCCCACTTGAGTGCTGCTGTGTGCCAGTGTTGGAGTGTCAGGAGTGTGGCGGCCTTCCAGTGCATCGCGACAGCTAGACGAGCGATAATCATCTCCAAAACTATGACGCGGTTGGACACCTTTAGCACTGCCCCCCTGCTCTTAAATATTCCCAGCAGTTCACCCTCTAAGGTATGGAGATCGTCGCTGCCCATCAGTATGATGAGTTTACCTGTGACTCCAGACTAGAATGTCACAGCATTTGGACACGACCAAAACATATGTATTAGATCCGAATTTGGTGCCCGGCTTCTTGGGTAAAGGGAGGGGCACCCGAACATTTTCTGTAGGGTAGCCGGGTAAGGTATGATGCCCTGTGTAGAATGTTAAATTAAATGTACTTGAATTTAGCATTACCAAGAGTTCTCTTCCTAAATTAGATTTGAGCCACCATGACTTTACTGACTCTAGTATATAGGTATACTTTGGTTTTCCTTATGACTGCTTGCCACCTACATCCTGTCTAATGATGGAAACGGTTTCGTCCACCACATTACAAGTGCATTACAATTAAAGCATAATTGAGGATGGTAAATGTGCAATGTTTTGACGGAGTATCCTGTCCACCAAACTTTAAGGACGTTAATCTTTCTAGAAGTACTCTTTAGTATACTTAGGAGAATACGTCCCAAAATGTTTACCGTAGTTTTTGTTTTTAAATGAAACTATGCTCACACAGTATGAGGAATGAGCAAGCAAATGCATCCTCGGAGACCCCAATTAACTTCCACACACTGGAAGGAGTTGGATTTAGCACAGTGAGTCTGTTAAAGGCACATGAAAGGCAAGACGTCTGCCAGGTGGAGGTGTTAGTAAAGGTTCATCTGGCACAGGAACAGTATCAGTCAAGGACTATGAGTGACTGAGACATGAAGAGGCAGCCAAAGGTTCGCCATGGCATGTTTTGACAAGAATCTTGTGTAGGCAAGAGACAGATTGTCAAAGGAGGAATGGCCCACAGAGTACTGCATCCACAACTACTCAAATAGGTCATACTCATGGCCTATCTGCTACAATCCTCTGTCAGACTGTGGAAAAGGTTCAGTCCGCTCCATTAAAAGTGCATTACAGTCAATGTACAGCACATACTGGTGGATGGGACATTCACCACGTGCTGACGGAGTACCTATTCACTTCTGTTCATCTGGGCACTGGGCAGTGTGCGGACTCTGCATTCACCTTATAATGTTATGCAATTATTTCATAACCTGTTGCAGAGGCCTGCTTGGGAATTGTTTAGCAGTGACATGTGTATTTTAAACCGAACCCCTCTTGTTTTGCACATACTCCGGTTCTTATCTACATGACTGTGTTTTTGTCTTAACAATTGCATTTTATTTCCCATGGGCTGTTTCTTTAGTACATTGTGGCGTCTTGAGGTCACCTAAAAGCGATCTTGGGAGTTCTGTACTTCGTTTTCATGTTACACCTGACCTAGTGCTGTCATCCGTACCGGAGTGTGCACGTGCCCTGCTCTCCACATGCGGCCTAAGCAGAATATTGCTTGTAAGACCTGAACCCTTCTGTTTTAATAAATGACAAACCAAAAACCTTTTTTGGAAAAGCAGTATGAAGACGGAAAAGGGAGAAATGGTCCCTTAAAAATAAAAACATGCTTGGACTAGTTACAGTTCACATTTAATGGTTCTAAAAATAATTTCTTAATTACCATGATTGACCATCTGTGTGCAATGTATATCCCATGAAGTTTTAAAACACAAGCCTTTTGCTAGCAGGTCCCCTTCCTGTAACATTCATCTTAGAAAGGGGCAGTAGGTTAGTAAGTTTGCAATTCAGGGGCTCTGCAGCAGCTTGAAAGTCTTTCCAAAGCTTATTACTGTTTTTCAGGGCGTAAGTTCTGATATTTAACTTTGTCCATGGACGTATGTGTTTGGTTTTATTTCAGGGGAAAATGTCTCTGTCACTGAGAACTGCAGTCATGCAGCCTGTCTCCGGTTAGTGCCCTTCCATTTCTGGTGCTTTGCTGCAGTTTTAAGACTTTGTTAGAGTTTCTTGTTGCTCAAATGGGTGTAATTTCTGATATTTATCTGTTTCCCTAATCTTCATTACTTGATTTTGCCCGCCGCGAAACAGTGTCACTCATAGTCATTGAAATGTCACTCATAATTTCACTGAAATTATGAAAATGTCACACATAGCAATCTGAAACCTTGGCAGCTATCAAAACATGTTTGCTGGAAACGTCTCTTTTTCTGATATTTTTCAATTTCTAAGTGTGCAGCGTCGGGGTGGAGAGAAATAAAACATTCAGAATATGAAAAATAACTAACTAACAAACTAAAGCAAGACAGGGTGGTTGCAAGGTTGCCAGATTGATTTATTCACACCAAAACCCATTAGCGCCACTTTACAGTGTATGCCAGTGAAGAACTACTTTTGTTTTCTCATCTCTCAACATTGCTTACCCTGGGTGGGAAAGTGCACAATTTCTGGAAGTACCAAAATACCTGCTTGAACGGTGAATTGGAATTGTGTGTTTCTATGTGTGTAGCTGTGCATGTGTGTGGCTCAGTGTATCTGTAGCTCAATAAGTGCATAGGTGCCTCCGTGTGTGTGTATAGGTGGCTCAGTATCTTTATGTGGGTAGCTCGGTATGTGTGTTAAGTGACTATGTCTCTAGCTAGCTCTGTATGTGTAAGTCAGTGGCTCTGTATGTGGATGTCTGTAGCTCTGAATATTTGTGTGGATAGCTCTCTATCTGTGTCTGGCTGACTCTGTATGTGTGGCTCTGTATGTATGTCTGGGGGATACACTTTGTATGTGTGTGGCTCTGTGTGGGTGGTTCTGTATGTGTGTGGGGTTGGCTCTCTCACTACCTCACTCTCTCTCCCTAACTCTCTCTCTCACTACCTCTCACTACCTCACTATCTCTCACTATACTACACTCTCTCTCACTAACTCTTTACCTCACTCTCTAACTCACTACTCAACTCTCTCTTTCTCACAGCAACACAATATCACTACAACAGTAACTATCTCTCACTCTAACACACTACTTAAAAACTTCACTCTCTCTCTCACTACCTCACTCTCTATCACTACATCACTATCTATTTCTATCTCACTCTCACTACCTCACTATATCACAACACACTCTCTCAAAACTTCACTACATCACTCTCTCACTACCTCACAACTTCACTCTCTTTCTAACTCACTAATTCACTCTCTCTATCTCACTACCTCACTCTCTCTCTCTCAAATACACTAAGTCACTTACACTCACTCTTTCACTACCTCACTCTATCTCACTACTTCACTACATCACTCTCTGTTTCTATCTTAATACCTCACAGCATCCCTCACTACCTCACTCTCTTTCACTACCTCAATCTTTCTCTCTCACAACATCACTCACTGTTTCTATCTCACTACGTCAGAAAATACCTCTCACTCACTAACTCACTCTTTCACTACCTCACTCTCTATCTACCTCACTCTCTCACTACATAACTCTCTATACATCACTACTCCCCTCTATATCACTACCTCACTATCTCACTACTTCTCTCCCTAAAAAGATCACTACCTCACTCTCTCACTACCTCACTCTCTATATCACAACTTCACTCTCCCTCTAACTCACTACATCGCTCACTCTCTATCTCTCTACCTCACTCTTTCTATCTCACTAACTCACTTTCACTGTCTTTCACTACCTCTCTCTATCTCACTACATCACAACACCACTCTGCTTACAACTCACTACCTCACAACATCCCTCTCCCTCACTACATCACTGTTTCACTACCTCACTCTCTCTCACTACATAACTCTCTCTACCTCACTACTCCACTCTATCTCGCTACCTCACTATCTCACAACTTCTCTCTCTCAAAACATCACTACCTCACTCTCTAGCTCACAACCTCACAACTTCACTCTCTCTCACTCACTACCTCAATCACTCTCTATCTCACTACCTCACTCTTTCTATCTCACTAACTCACTTTCACTACCTCTCTCTCTATCTCACTACATCACAACATCACTCTATGCTTATATATCACTACCTCACAACATCCCTCTCCCTCACTACCTCACTCTTTCACTACCTCCCTCTCTCTCTCACTACCTCACTCTCTATCTACCTCACTCTCTCTCACTACCTCACTCTCTATTTCAATACCTCACTCCCTCTCTCTATCTCACTACCTCACTCTCTCTCTGCTAATGCAATAGGTATCACATATGCAAAAAAAAAAAGCTAATGCCAATAGAAATGACAATGCCATTTATTTAGGGATACAATAATGATAAAAAAATAATGAGCAATAGCTCTACCTATAATATTGCCGAGACCATTGCATTGTAAATGCTTGTTTGGTTCTCTTATCCAGTTGTCTAATCCTTTAGCCTCATAAGCTAACACGTGTTTCGTCGCTCAAGGGGAAAATATCCTGCGACTTCCTCAGTAGTACAGAAATAAAAATCCACTGTAATGCAGTACAATGTACTTATGATTCATTGTCTATCCCAACATAGTGACTTCGGTGTTAATCACCAATCCTTTCAGACAACCTTAATGGCGTTCAAGCAGTGGAAACCCATGCACGCAATATAAAGCCTATGTTCAATCAAAGTGCTGGTGCATATGTAGCTCAGTTTAGGTGAGCAAACAAGTCTTCTTTGGTTAAATTTGGGACGTCGAACTTAACGCAAGGTTAGAATATATGACATTATGTATCCACTCCAGTGAAAAAAACTAAGTGCCACTCCTGGAGTCCTCACGTACAGTCACAGTGTGAGGAGGAAGCCCTTATCCGGAGATTGCGTATCATCAAGAAAAAGCATTTATTTTGTGAACCGTTCTATGCAATGTGACTAATAAACCACGATTATGGAAGCACTGTTTTAAAGAATCTTATGTCAGGATCAGACAGTCCTTGACGTATCTGCAAACTACATCTTTGTATCTGATGTTATTTCCACTAGGTTTAAAAATTATAGCCCTAAGCAAGAGACCGCACTGCACAATTGATAGATGCAGCTTGGTGACCTCTATCATAAAATAGGATATCACCGTTGTTTTATTGTGGCCTTTTCCGGACGAAAGCACCTTCCAGTGTCGAAACGTGCGTAGAACACAACAGTCAAATGCAATTGTGCCACATTGTTCTTCTCTGGAAAAGAAAACCAGACATCAATCTTTATGAATATTTTTGTAATTAAATTGTTGTTTGTAGGTGAGTTCAGATTGTGTGAGATGTATGACTGCAGATACGATTGGATTAGTAGGATTGGGTCCTCTTATTACTGAAATGATCATTAGTAAAATATATGTTGTACTTCTTTAAGAAACACAGCTTTTGTTGGTTCTTTCTTCCAACAGTTTTTTCAGTTTATTATTCAAATGTAATTTGTTTGTATTATTATTGTTGCCTTAAGTAGTTACATTGAGTTATTTAGCCCTGCCTTAAGGAACTTCACCTCATTAGCAGGGGGCCTCCCTCTCTACATTAACTCCTGGAGTGCCCTCCACACCAATCTCATGAACCAAGGCGACTGATGTTATACACTTCAAAATGGCGGCCGTTTCGGAATACCGGGGAAGGGACTGGTGGTGAATAATCCTATTTAATGTCTTTAGCTCTCACCAACCTACATTACGGAAGTCCCTACGCGCTCGATACAGCGTACTCGCTGCATGTCACAGCGAGGGAGATTCATTGCATCGGTAAGCAGGACATTGCTGTGGTTTCTTTATGTAGTGATTTGGAATACTCCTATTGGCTAATTTAGCAGGATATTGCAAGTCAAAACAAATTAGTTGTTACTCTATGTTTTTCTTAAGGAACGAGTACAAATCTGAAAGGGATTCTATACTCGTGGAGCATGTTATTGGAAATTAACCTGCACACCGATGAAGATAAATTGTAACAGATCTTATATCGACATAAAGACAAGGATTATTACAAACATATCAAGTTAAAAGAGTGGGATGGAACTACAACCGATCATAAAGTATGTTTGGTCCTGAGAATAGTTAACTAGTGCATTTAAAGCTAACCACATTTTTGTGGGGATACTTAGTTTTGATGCTGAGGCGTTTGCCGTTATTTTTTATTCTCAATGGGAACTTTAGAAGAGAATATAGGTAACGAACAAATACTGAAGTCACTATCTTTTCACAGCTCAGCATTACATATGATTAAAGGGTGGATATCACGACCATTATCTTTTTTTGGCACCCATAAAGGCAACACAAGGAGAAAATCCTCTATTAGGATCTCATCACTTGGGTTTTTTCACTGGAGAGGATACATAATGTGATATATTCTAACCTTGTGATAAGTTTGACGTTGTCCCTAATTCACAAATAAGACTTGACATTTGTTCACCTAAACTGAGCTACATAGGCACCAGCACTTTGACTGAACATAGGCCTTATACTGAGTGCATGGGTTTCCACTGCCTGAACGCCATTAAGATTGTCTGAAAGGATTGGTGATTAACACCAGGGTCACTATGTTGGGATAGACAATCATAAGTACGTTGTACTTCATTACAGTGGATTTTTATTTCTGTACTTTGTTTAGCACTGAGGAAGTTGTGGTATATTTTCCCCTTGAACGACGAAACGTGTTGGCCTATGAGGCTAAAGATTTACACAACTGGATAAAAGAATTAAAAATAAAGAAAAAGGAAGAAGACTACTACTATTCTTTGATAGTTATTATTGAAGTTATATGTTAGTGTGTGCTGGAGGTTGACCGGTATATTGCTATGTTGTCTTTGACCACATATTAGGGAGAAGGGTGGTTTTCCCCACCTTATTAGCACTGCATCACTTTATTTCAATGTGAATTATTTTTTCTGTGTATTTCTGTGTGGCGCCACCTTTCTACGAAATACCACCTAATTTTCAGAGAGTATACCTGGTCCCTTAGAGCCGTAGGGCCTTAGTCTTTCTGGAAGAACTCTTTAAAGGTACTTTAGAGTGTTTACCCCAGCATATTATCCACAGTTTTCAAATGTAGTTATTTTCCCACAATTTGATGTGTGTGTCAGCGAAGACATCTTCAGAAACCCCCAACTTAATACCACATACAGGAAGGAGCTGAATTTTGTGAAGTGAGTGCGCTGAAGGCGCATTGAAGACACATCTTTCCAAGCCTAAGCAGGCTGCAATAGGAGGCATTAGAAAAGGTACACCTGGCACCCATGTGTGATTAGCACGCAGAGTAAGAAATGAACAGATAGTAAAAGCTTGGCCTAGGCCTGCTTGAACGAGGATCTTGTGTAGGTAAAAGGCAGACGGTCAAGGTAGGAGTGACACACAGATGTTGGCATCAACTAATTCAAACCAACTGGCGGTATGTGTGTAGTGTTATTGCCTGGCTGTATGTGTGTAGTAGTTTTCTGGTGCTGTGTATGCAAGTAAGCTGGATGATGGCCCGGTGAGTAGCAATGTCATTTGTGGGTCAGTCCTGTGGGGGTATGAATGTGATGGGCCCTTGAATAGCGGCGGTTTGTTGATGTGAGAGTTGTGTTGGGCCCAAGAATGAAGGTGCGAATGGCTGTGTGTGTGCTGCACATGAAAGGTATGTAAATGGGCAGTAAAATGGTTGGGGCCTTGACGTGACTTTACTGCTCACTGTCAGTAAGTCATGGGTTCAATATTTTTGATGATGTTGCTAGTATGTGCTCTTTGAACCTATCACTACTAGTTATAGCCAAAGCAACCGGTAAGAGTCTGTACTCGAGTAGTGGATGGGCTCTGAGGGAACAATAACACCGCCTGACATTTTTGAACATTCAACACCCAGAGAGTCCAGGGTGGTGTAACTTGCATGGATCCCACTACGCTTCCCTACCCACAAAGCTCTGAAAAACGAAAAGTTTAACTAACATCACACATTTTCCTCACATTTTGGTGAGGGAAATTTCCATAAGCTTTGGGATCCACAAAATTCCTACCTAAAGCTATGCTTAATACTGTCGGTGAAAACAATGATTCTAAACACATGGCCAATTAACTAAGGGAATCTACAGATTCAACAAGAAAAAAGGAAAATAAATACAATTCAACAGTTGGTGGTAAAAACAGAAACTGTCCAGGTTTGTTACTCTCCAGTTGTAACAATACCATTACACGAAACATCATAATTCGCCCATTACGGACAAACCCTTAAAAATCAGATTTCTATACATGCAAAGGCACATATATAATTTACACAATGAAGCACCCTTGAGGTCTCTACTATTTAGGATGGCCAACAGGAACGTCTAATACTTACTGAAATTGACACAAATCAAAAATTAGATTTAAAAAACTTAAGTCAAAATCAAAGTTCCTTGCATCCGCTGATCTGTGAAAAATTATGTCTCCGTTTGTCAAAGTAATAGATTCTGCAGTACCTCTATCCCGAGGGGTAGACTGGGAACAAAGATTTTGGATAAATGAAGACCCTATGTCTAAGAGAGAGAACTGAAACTGAGCACAAGGTGCATTTTCTTTGATTCTCAGAAGCAATGAAAACATGTAAAGGTGCCCAGGATGAAATGGTATCAACATAACTTTGAACATCAGCATTTCCCAAGAAGTGTAGAAGCCGCGTAAAAAAAGACAAAGGACTAAAGTGAAACGAGAGAGGTGTTGAGCTAGCTTTTCCAGCTCGTGGAAATCAAACTGGAAACACATTGAGCGTGGTGAATTTGCTATACATCCACGTTTCCGCTTCCGTGTGATTTGGGAAGCATGCATATTGTGTACACTTTTAAAAGGGACAAAAACTGTGACAGGTAATGCAATACAGGTGGACATAGGGGCCTTCAACATTAAGGAAGGCAATTCCAGATACTAAGGATAAAGAGCTATTGTATAAATTAAAAGTTTACTATGGTTTTGGAGGTAGTGGATACCAATGGCAAGTTAAGCATAAATGTACAGTGTAGGTCTATAATTAGGATAGGAAAACGAGCAAGCACATTACTTTGTTATAGGTAGGGCATTGATACTAAATATATACACTTTAGACTGCTTTGTGCATGTAAATTAGCAATACTGATGAGTGTGCTTGGTTTATAGATGAAATGTGTGAAAATATAAACATAAGTAAAATAACAAGGGTGGTTCCGCGATGAAGGGCAGAACCACCTCCGAAATGCACCGACTAACGAGCATTTGTTGCCTAGTACCCGGATTTATGTCTAATTACTCTATTGAAAGACTTTTGTATTTTGCCTTAAATTGAATCTGTGACCCAGTCTGTACCAGTAGGCAAAGGACCTTAACCCATGAAGAGCCGCACTCCTCTCCACAAGGAGGGAGGCGAACATTCAGAGGAGCTTCTTTCACATAGGCGAACACTGCTGTCAGCAGTGTAAGGCCGGCTGGGATGCCACGATCTTAGTCTCCAAAACACTTCTCTCCATATATCTCGACTCTGCGGACAGGTTCATGGTGGGTGGAAATAGTCTGTAAGTGGTGGCAGCCTCTGGGGCATGTTGGGTCAGTCCCTAACCTAAAGGGACTTAGACCAACTGGCGAGTGAGAAACCCTATACTGGCGAGTGAGAAACCCTATACTGACGAGTGAGAAACCCTATACTGACGAGTGAGAAACCCTATACTGACGAGTGAGAAACCCTATACTGGCGAGTGAGAAACCCTATACTGGCAAGCGATAAACCCTATACTGGCGAGCGATAAACCCTATACTGGCGAGCGATAAACCCTATACTGGCGAGCGATAAACCCTATACTGGCGAGCGATAAACCCTATACTGGCGAGCGATAAACCCTATACTGGCGAGTGATGAACTCTATACTGGCGAGTGATAAACCCTACGCGGAAATTTAAATGCACAAATCTGTGTCTGCTGTGATGTAAGGTTTTCAGGGTTTGGGTGTAGCTGTATCGCCATTTTTTATCTGTGATTTCCATCTCCAAATTCGTTTTCCCCTTGCTCCCAACCACCATGTTTTCCTGGCCTCCGCAGTCACTCTATAGAGCGTAGACATTAAACCATCTAAAATTCTGAGAGGTCACTGCAAATAAAAATGCAGAAGGTGGCGCTGGGAAGCAGGTACAGCATTCTTTCAGAGTAGGTCTGAGCATGAGATTAAAAAATATATAAAAATTATACATCTATTGATCGAGGGGTGGATCCCTCCCTTTTGTTTGGCTCTATCTACAGAGATAAATAATAAATTCGCTATCCATGGATAAGTCCCCCACAGCATGCAATCACAACTGCTGCTAGGCCTTAGGTTAATATGCAGCCGGTATCAGTGTATAGTTAATTGGGAACATAGGAGAATAGAGTTCCTTCGGTACTGCAAGTCCTGCCAGCCTGTGCCATGCATGATTCTTACACACCACTGTGCTGGAACACAGCCACTATCTGGTAATACATAATATCCCTTCACCAGCAAACACAGAGGGATTAGCTTAAGTGACGCAACTAATCGGATATGGACCTAGCTAGGACTTCCCTTTCATGCCTTTTGTTGGCATTTGCAGCTAAAGGTTTATATGCAGGGACTAGAAGAGTGGTGACATACAACTCAATCTCCAACCTTCATGAAAATCCCCACTTGTGGTAAAGTAAGTCTCCACACATACATTTCACCTCAACAAATGTGTAAACGAAATACAGGTCAGAATGCAGCCATGTATGCTCTGTTGTTCAATGCATCAATTGTTGAATTGTGTGTGGTTTTTAACTTGTACCTGCTACTTTTCTACTTTAAATTGGATCAAGAAAAGTATACAGAAATTGAAGTTGTGACAAATAGATTCTCTCAGTTTCTCTGTATTTCAACATAAACTGTTTTTAAATGTTATTCTTAACACAAGATCTTTTTAATAAAAGAATATATAGTTTCTTAAATGTTTTGGTTTGTGGTCTTATTGTAACACATTACAGCAACTGATATAGGCCAATCGCTTTGCAATATATGTGAATTTACCTTGTTGATAACTTCCGACTCCAAGTGCCTTCAGCATATGATCCTAATTATAATTTGCAGTTTTACTTACCTTACCCAATATTTAATGTCAGAAAGAGATTTTTTCCTTGTTTGATGTAACTTTAGTAAGTAGCCACTTAGATACCCAAGGTTTTCCAGTGTACAGCTGCTGGACACGAGACAGCCTTCTCCCCGCCTGGGGGATACCTGTGAACAACTCTCAGGAATGAACACAAATGGCCAACCATTAGAAGAGGTGTGACCTCTCCAAGGCAGGTAGGCTAAACAGGAAGTGAGCCTAAAAAACAAGTTACTTACCTTTGGTAACAATATATCTGTAAGAGACATAGATTAGTTACGGATTCCTCACCTTATAATTACCCCCAGTTGTCAGACTGGATTGGGACAATTTTTCATCAGCAGTACCTCTGCGTGTCGAAAGGTGGAGTCGGTCGGCTCCGCGTTCATCATTGGCGTCGTGATTGTCGGGATGACGTCGAGGTAGCTACTTAAGACGCCGCCCTCGGGTGTTGACATCAGTTCTTTTACATGACATTCCTCACCAGAAGTGCAGAGCCATGCAAGACACTGACCACTGGTGCACAAAACTAGGGCCCTGAAAGGGATTCCCTGACCCTAGAAGTCAGTTCGCAAAATGGGGAGGATGGGTGGGGTGGTGAGGAATCCATAACTAATCTATGTCTCTTACAGATATATCGTTACCGAAGGTAAGTAACTTGTTCATCTGAAAGAGACAATTATTTATGGATTTCTCACCTTAGAATAGATACCCCAGCAATACCAACCCCAGTGGTGGGTCTGTAAACCAAGTTCACACCAGAAAGTCCTGGAGAACATAACAGCCAAAGAAGCCGTCTCTCCGGACTTGGCTGTCCAGGCAGTTGTGTTTTTTGAACATGTGCAAAGATGCCCACGTAGCTGCCTGAGAGATGTGATTGAGGGGGACTCCCCATCCCAAAGCAGTGGTAGCTGCCATCGCCCTGGTGGAATGGGCACGCAATCCCACTGGAGGCTCCTTCTTTGCCAAAGAGTAACAAGCTTTGATGCACAAAACAACCCACCTGGAGATGGTCCGTTTGTGCACTGCCCAACCTTTTTTGGCACCCACGTAGCCATCAAAGAGCTGGTCATCCATCCGGAATTGCTTTGTGTGATCCAAATAAAAGGAAAGCGGACATTTTGGATCCAGACGGTGGAGCCTCTCTCCTTCCTTAGAAGGATGCGGAAAGAAGGTGGGAATAGTGATGGTTTGACCAATCTGGAAAGAAGTAACCACCTTGGGAAGAAAGGAAGGTCTGGTTCTAAGGACGACCTTGTCTGGATGAACAGCCAGAAAATGAGGCTTTGAAAAAGGAGCTTGGAGCTCACTCACCCTGCGAGCAGAGGTGATGGCAACCAGAAAGGCAGTCTTTAAAGTAAGAAGTCTAAGAGGACAGTTATGGAGCGGCTCAAAGGGAGCACACATAAGGTAAGTAAGAACCAAGTTCAAGTCCCACTGAGTCTTTACGAAGGGAACAGGAGGAAAAAGAGGACTAATGCCCTTAAGGAAGCGATTCACAACAAGGGACTTGAAAAGGGGAGGATGATCAGCAAGCCTAAGAAAGGCTGAAATGGCTAAGAGGTAGCCCTTCAAAGTGGCCAGAGCAGAGCCCTGCCGGTCCAAAGACAGGAGGAATAAGAGAACCTCAGAAAGGGGGGCAGAAAGGGGACCCACAGCCTTTGTTGCGCACCATGCCACAAATTTGTTCCATCTGCAGGCGTATACCATCTTAATGGAGGGACGCCTGGCTGGCAAGATAACATTATAGACTTCTGGAGGAAGGTCGAAGGCTGTCAACTGTAGCCGTTCAATCTCCACACAAGGAGGTGGAGGCTGGACAGTTTCAGGTGGAGGACCATTCCCTGCTGCTGCGACAGAAGATCCTCCTGAAGAAGTAGTCTGATAGGAGGATCGATGGCCATGTGTCACAGCTCGGGATACCAGACTCTTCGTACCCAATCCAGGTGACTTGGGCCCGGTCGCGCTTGATCTTCTTCAGAACTCTGGGCAGAAGTGGTATAGGCGGAAAGGCGATTAGAAGGCCACAACTCCAGTCACGACAAAAAGCATCACCGAGCGAGTGCCGCCTTGGAAATTCCAACGTGCAGAATTGCTGACATTGCGCGTTCTCTTTGGTGGTGAATAGATCTAACCAAGGCTCTCCCCACTGCTGAAAGGAACCTTGTACCACCTCAGAGTGAAGACTCCATTCTGATCCATCATGCACCTGCGGCTGAGTTCGTCCGCCCTGGCATTCAGTGAACCTGCCAGGTGTTGAACCACCAGGGATATGCTCTGGTGTTCCAACCATGTCCAGAGACAGAGAGCCTCTTGACATAGGGTCCACGACCCCAGCCCACCTTGTTTGCTACAGTATCACATGGTGGTGGTGGTGTTGTCCGTGAACACCTGCACCACTCTTCCCTGGACAGAGGAAAGGAATGCGTTCAGTGCAAGATGGATTGCCCGAAGCTCCAGCAGGTTGAGGTCTCTGATCTCAGCCTCTCCCATGTGGCCACCCCACCCTAGAAGTGATGCATCTGTCACCACTGCGTACTCAGGTTGGGGAAGGGAGCGGGATCTGCCGTTGACCCAATCCTGGTTCGTTAGCCACCACTGCAATTGACGTGCAGTGCCCTCCGAGATCTGAACGCAATCTGACAGATTCCCCTGATGCTGTGCCCACTGAAACTTCAGGTCCAATTGCAAAGCCCGCAAATGCCATCTGGCATGATCCACCAGCAGGATGCAGGAGGCCATGGGACCCAGCAGCCTCAGGGTCATTCTGACCGAAACCCGGGATAGAGGCTGAAAGTTCGGAACCATAGCCCAAATATCCCAGACTCGCTGCTCGGGAGGATAGGCCCCAAACTGCGCCGTGTCTAGAACGACTCCGATGAAAAGGAGCTTCTGAGAGGGAATCAGGTGCGACTTCGGCACGTTTATGGTGAACCCCAGTGAGTGCAGGAGGTCCGCCGTAGTCTGGAGGTGGAAGACGACTGCCTGGAGGGAGCCCGTCTTCAACAGCCGTTCTTCGAGATAGGGGGGAGACTGGAACCCTCGATCTGCGCAGATGAACTGCGACCACCGTCATCCCTCTAGAACACCCGACGGGCGCTGGTAAGGCCAAAGGGGAGCACGGTAAACTGAAAGTGCTCGTGGCCTACCGTGAACCGCAGGTAACGCCAGTGGGCCGGCAGGACGGGGATGTGAAAGTAAGCGTCCTGCAAGTCTAATGCTACCATCCAGTCGTCATGTCGAGGGCAGACAGGACCTGAGCTAGCGTCAACATTTTGAACTTCTCCTTCCGGAGAAAGTGGTTGACTTTCCTGAAATCCAAGATAGGACGCAGGCCTTTGTCCTTCTTGGGCACCAGAAAGTAGTGGGAATAGGAATCACCTCCTACTTCTGGGGCAGGAACTCACTCGATGGCTCCCTTGGCCAAGAGAGCCGAAACTTCCTGTTGGAGAAGGGCCAGATGATCCTACGACATGCGATGCTGCTGAGGTGGCATGGATGGAGGGGTAGTTACGAAGGGGAGTGAATAGGCCCTTTGTGCTATTTGCAAAACTCACCTGTCCGACGTGATCATCCACCAGTGGGGCAGGTCATGGCGAATCCTGCCGCCCACTGGCGATTGGTGGCCATGAAATGTCAGACTAGGAGGGTTTGGAGGCTGCTGCAGAGGGGGCTGTGGTGGACTGGCCCGTTCGCTGACCCCCAGACCCACTGCGGTGGATTCCACGACCCCTGCAGCGCAGGGGCTGAACAGCTTGCACCGGCCTGTGGCTCTGGGCGAAATGTGGTGGGGCACCCCTTCCGTAGCCACGAAAGGGGCGAACAGCAGACTGCGCAGGGCGAGTGGTAGAGAGGACTAAGGACTTGGCCGTATCTCGAGAGTCCTTGAAGCGCTCTAGCGCATTGTCTGCTTTGTCACCGAACAGGCGACGGCCATCAAAAGGCATGTACATAAGGGTAGCTTGGACGTCCCCGGAACTCAGCCAGACGTAGCGTTGAAGGACTACCAATTGTGAAATCGTCCTGCCTAGAGAGTCGACGGTATCCAGTCCACATCTGATGGTGAACTTGGCTGCGTCTCTCCCCTTGGCTAATGCACTGTAGAGCACGGCCCGGGCCTCCTCTAGGCACTGTGGCAGCACCTGCACTACCGTATCGCACACAGAAAAGTGTAACGGCCCAACAGACATGCAGTGTTCACTGACCGCAGTCCCAAGCTGGAGGAAGAAAACATCTTCCCAAGATGGTCCAGCTTCTTGGATTCCCTATCAGGTAGTGTGTTATGGAATGCGCCTTTGGATGTAGAGGCTTGGACCACCAAGCTCTCAGGGGTGGGTGTTGGGAGAGGAAAGTGGGGGTCGCCCGGGGCCGGGCGGTGGCATCAAGCAATCATTCTATCCACAGGAGCCCCTGTGCTGGGCCTGGACCAGGTGCCCAAAAGGATGTCAGTGAGGGCCTCATTAAATGGCAGCAGGGGCTCCGAAGAGCTTGCTGCCGGTTGAAGCACCTCTGTCAGGAGGTAGCTCTAGGTTGAGAGCCTCGGCAGCCCTATGAAACACCACTGCGTAAGAAGCTCCCTGCTCGGTAGCCACAGTAGGAGACGACAATATGCCAAGGTCTGGGGAGGTGTCCAGACAACTGGCATCCCCCAACTCCTCTCTCCAGTACGGATCATACTCTAACTGGTCAGTTAAAGGTTCTCCACACCCCTCCCAGGCCTCCTCACCCTCATCTGGTTGCCAATCTGGCCTAAAAGAACCAGGTTGGAACAGGGGTACCAAAGTACCCATCGGCGCTGGTCAACATCAGTCCGACTCCGTGCCCATGTCGTGATGGAGGTCAACGCTGGCTGGGGACACAATCGGCGTCGGCTGCGGGTGTGGTGCCGGTTGAATAGACACCAGTGAAGGTGTTATGAAGGTCGACCGGCGCCAATCCGGATCCAGGCCTGGATCCAAGGGAACCCTGCGGTGTCGGGGCCGAAGCTGCCGAAGGCCCGGGCCCCCAGCCGAGTCCGCAGGGCCAGAGGGCGCACCAGCAGAGTTGGACTACCCAAAGATGGCATGCATTGCTTCGTAAAAAGTTCACAGCTAGGCAGGGGTTGCTCCGGGTCCCGGAAATGGGGGGAAACTCGGAGCCAACTCTTCGGGCTCCGTACGCAGAGCCGCGGGAGGGGCACCACCCGCATCCCTCGTCGTGTCGGCCGATGAATGGGGAGAAGTTGAAGAGCGATGATGCTTCTTCGACTTCTTCTTGTGCTTTGGCTTACCTGAGTGCGAAGACTTCGAAGACGAGTGGTGGTAGTGGCTCTGCGACCGGTCCTTCGACCTCGCGCTACCAGGACCTTGAACAGCACGGAGCAGACTGCCGGGCCTCGAGAAGCTTTCGGACCGCTGACGCAAAGACTTCAGATTCATGGTCCGGCAGTCGGAACACGACTTGGGATTGTGGTCGCGTTCCAGGCACCAGAAGCACACGCAGTGTGGATCTGTCACCGACATCAGTTTTCAGCAGGAACCGCAAGCCTTGAAACTGGGCATCCCCGACGTGCACCAGAAGTCCAAGACTCATAAACGGCATCAACAAAAGTCAGCAAAAAGTCAGTCAAAAAGTGACTCCGGATATGCGCTAGCTGGCGTGGAAAAATAAAGAACTGATGTCAGCGTGCGATGACAGCGTGTAAGTAGCTACCGCAACGTCATCCCGGCCACCAAGACGCCAACAACGAACGCGGAGCTCACCAACCCTACCTTTCGACATGCAGAGCTACTAAGGACGAAAAATTCTACAGATCCAGTCTGACGCCTGGGGGTAATTCTAAGGTGAGGAATCCATAACTGTCTCTTTCAGAAAGGCGAGCTTCAAATGGGAAGCCAACTTTGAATGGCAAATGGTGGACACACAAGAGGGGCTGCTCTTTTGTTCTGACAGATAGGCCGGCATCAGGGAAAGAGAGGGGAAAGCCATTGTCAAACTGTTTTTCCGTCGGCGTGTAGCTCCCCCCTCCCCTGCCAGGTAGCCACACTTCAGTTGAGCTCTATACAAAGACAAGAGATCTGCCATCTTGGGAGTGGGCAGAATGATGCATTCTGGGCTAGCTAGATGCCACACATCACAGGAAGTCATCACTAGGCAGGAGGGGGCCTAGTAGCCCAAAGGCTAGAAGTTGTCATATCCCCAAAGCACACAACCAGGGCATAATAGTGGCACCCCTGGTACTCAGACCTCAGATCACATCTGTACTGAAGAGTGGGCGAAAGGACTGCCCTGCTTTTCCCTGGATCCCGCAAAGATACAGCACCAAGACAGGGTTGTACCTGCTGCTCCTTGGGCTAGCAAAGACAGAACGTGGCCTGTGGCACCCTTTTTGGAAAAGTTGTTCCAGAGACTCACACAGAAGTTACACCAAAAGTTAGTTTACTGACTTCCTGATGAAGCTGATCGCCAACATGCAGAATGGGAGTCCGGCATACGATCCTCAAAAGTTGTACCAGAGTCTGCTGGACCTGGGAGAATCATCCAAGTCCAGTTTGGTGGACCAAGATGGAAGTTATCCCCAGTTAAAGGAAACCAATGGTTATGCTGTAACCGGAAATCAGTAGACCAGTGGCAACTGTTTTTGGCTGGACTTCAACCGGACTTTGAGGGACATCGACCCCCGTGGGCAAATTCATCTCACCGTGCTTGTGGACCGAAAAGCAGCCCCAAGGAAGACCCCCGCCACCGGATCAGCAATCTCAGCATCCTGTATCCCTTGCATCAGGACAACTCCAATGAAGTCTATGGCGGATTTGTCCATAGAGCCTGGAGCTAGACTGTAGATTGCTTTGACTGAGGTAACTGTTCAACCAAGCCTCTTTGGCCTCTGAGACTCGCTCCTTGCCTGGGATGGTTGCGCAAATCAGGCCGCAGTAGTAGTTTAGAACTTTATAAAAGTCTTCCAAAGTTTGACCGCGAGCGTAGTTCATTACGATGATCTATTGTGATGATAGAAAAAGCAGCGATTTATTGTTCCTTTAAAAATTCATATCTCCGGAACCCTCTGGTTGGTTTTTGTTGAGGAGTCATTAATTAACTGGTGTCAGATTTTTACTGAGTCTCATTTATTTCTTATTGACCTGTTCTGGTACTTCATAATGCTTTATACGTGTTTCTTTGATAAAGCCTGATTGCTCAGAGCTACATCTATCCAGGGATGAGTGAAGGTTTTTGAAGCAAGCTTGACTGGACACAGTGCACGTAGCCAGTTTTTTTCCCACCATAAGGTCTCACAACCACAACATATAAACCGCAGGTTGACAGCGCGAATGCAGACAGCATACTTCTGAAAAACACCTTAGGTACCCGAGGAACCAACAGACTGCAGTGCAGGTGAACAAGCAAGACAGCACGTGCAGCAGTGCATAGGCACACTAGAGGAAATTCCTTTACCGAGAAGTCTGTGAATGGCACTTCATGTTCCAATCAAATGAGCATTTTAAAATATCTTTATAAGTTTGACATCCCTTCATAGCATGCTAAAATGAATGGGTTCCTCTCATCTCCAAAACCCCAATTGTAAAATGACTGTCAGCCCTCCCCATTTCCTGCTACCATTCATGCCACCCTATCTCAGAATATTCTGTGGTACACCTAGCTCGAATTTCCAACTCTTGTCTTTCCACTTAGAATTTTTATTCTTCCACCCTTCTTGTACATTGAATCATCTTTTTATTTTAAATCTGGATTGGCTAAAACGCATGTTCACATTTCATTTCTTATCCATATGGTTTTAAAAAACTTTTTAAACAAATTTTCTGCTCCTTTATTTTTCATGTGACCTCCAGAAATGAAATTATACTGACATGTTTAGCTACTGTAGAATCAAAACAAAAAGACAACTGTATAAACAGCAAAAAGAATGGATAAATAAAAGTTCTAAGTGAAAAGACAAGATTTGGAAATTAAAAAAAAGGTACCATCAAGTATCGTGAAATGCTGCACAAAAGTATAACACAAAACCAGGGTACCTAAGAACGAAACCAGTCTGTGTCTGGGCCCACACTGCATAACCCAGACTGACATTAAGAGAGGGGTAAGTGAATGTAAAATATGAAGCTGCTTTTCCTTTTTTTCTCTTCACTTCCGCCTGTCTTATCACCAGACAGAAGTGCTTAAAATAGAAAACTAGGAGCATTTTCACAATTTTGGGTGACAAAAAAAAAAAAAAAGCAAGTCTGGCCTTTTTTTTTCTTCTACCTGTCGCCTTTCTTTGTTACTTATTTCCTCTTCACATTATCCCATTCGAGTAGCAGAGTGGGCCTCATTGTTTCTTGGCACACAGATTTTCCATGCATCTGTTCTCTTCACCCGCTCATTTCTTGCCATATGTGCTCACATTTCTCATCATGCTTATGCTTGCTAGTAAAGGAACCATTCTGGTAACTGCAGTACCCAATATGCCACCCAATACTGTGGCAATGCAAACATGGCTTTAGGCATACCATCCTAGCCGGACTGCAGGGTAAAAACTGCAACTCAAGCTGGAAAATAAACCCATCTGACAAGTCAAAACCTCCCTTTTAAATATTAGTAGGTAACCCTTATGCGGGCCTTGTGGCCCACAATACAGGGAGACAAGACAACTCAATGTTGACTCGGAAACTGAAATATGAACCAATACAGTTGTGACCGTGGTACTGCAAGCCCATCCATACACCTTGAGACAATCCATATTTCTACGACTATTACGTTCAATTGAGAAATCCTGTTTCCTACTACTTCAACTTCACTGAGGTATACTTCAATTTGAAAGTGGCTTTTCCGGCCCCATAAGGAAAATTATACTTACCCAGTATGCATCTGTTCTTGGCATGCAGAGCTGTATATTCACATGCTTTCACAATGTAGGTGACTCCTCCTTTCAGTGGTAGTGCGCATGGGCATCGACTCCATTGTTAGATTGTTTTCCCGCAGAGGGTGAGAAAGGAGTGAGCAAGGGTAGAATAGAGATGTCCATGTGTATGTATTTAAGTAAGAAATTACTGCAACAGGTATAGGTACTTGGGGAGGCAGGTGGTTGCATGTGAATCTACAGCTCTACATGCCAAGAAGAGATGCATACTGGGTAAGTAGCATTTTCAGTTTGAGGCATGTGAGCTGTAGATCACATGCTTTGCATAGACTATACAGCAGTAACCTCCCAAAGCGGTGGCTAACCTGTAGCTGTTGCAGTCGTTTAAAAGAGTGTACGAAGAACTGCCTGGCCTACATTAGCTTGTTGTTTTGCAAACACATCCACACTACAGTGTTTTGTGAATGTATGAGGAGTAGACCAAGTTGCAGCTTTACAGATGTCATCTATGGGAATGTTTCCTAAGAAAGCCATAGAAGCCCCCAGTTTGCGAGTGGAATGCGCCCTAGGAGGAATTGGTAAAGTCCTTTTTGCTTTTGCACAGCATGTCCGAATACATTTGACTATCCACCATGCAATACCGGATTTAGAAATTGAATTGCCTTTGTCAGGTGGAGCACAAGCAACAAAGTGTTGTTTAGTTTTACGAAAAGGTTTTGTCCTTTCTATGTAATAGAGTAATGCTCGTTTAACATCTAAGGTGTGTAGAGCATGTTCTGCCACAGTATCTGGCTGAGGAAAGAACACAGGCAACTCAGATCGGTTGATGTGGAAGGGAAAAACTACTTTGGGTAGAAATGTAGGGTTAGTAGGAAGAACCACTTTATGGTTCTTCTAAGGTTAGTGCCTGAAGCTCACCCACTCTCTTCAGTGATGTGATAGCAATGAGGAAAGCAACTTTCCAAGTGAAAAATTGCATTTCACATTTATGCAATGGCTCAAAGGGTGGACCCATTAGTCTGGGAAGATCAATATAAAGATTCCACACTGGGGTAGGTGGAAGTCTTGGGGGAATAACTCTTGAGTCCTTCCATAAAGGTCTTAATAACAGGCACTCTGAAAAGCGACAGATGTGGTCTATTCTGAAGGTATGCAGCTATTGCAGCGAGGTGTAGGCGTATAGATGTGTACGCTAAATTTGACCGTTGTAAATGCAGTAAATAGCAAATTATATTTTGGACTGAAGCATCAAGCGGGTTGATATGGTTGTTATTACAATAAATAAACTGCTTCCATTTTGCTGCATAGCAAGCTTTTGTAGTAGGTCGTCTAGCCTCTTTAATAATGTTCATACAGTCTGGCGGAAGATTGTGTTGTGTAGTTCATAAAAAACCTATATAGGATCTGCAAGTTTAGACAACGTACACTATATGATTGGTGTCAGACTGATTCTAGACACCCCCAACGGGTATGTTGGCTTGTGTACCAGCTAGCTCACAGTGCCACTAGGAGCTCCTCTTACCAAGGAGAGAATAGTTTTCGCAACTATCGAACATAACAACCCTGATCTCTCCGGATCGTGTAAACAGTGTACTACTTTTCGCTCATGTAAGTATCAAAAGGGAACTAGCTACCAGGTAGGAGATCCTAATGTGTTTGTGGAACACCACATATGTGTTTTAGGAAGACCCTCACTCACCAACCTAGTTGGTGACATGCTTCATAGGGTCCCACCCAAGGTACCGAGTGGACCTTGGGTGTGCTTCAACGCCTGGATACAGCGGAGCTGGATACAGCGGAGCTGGATACAGCGTAGCTGGTTTTGTGCAGTTTGTGTGCAGTGAAGGTGAAATGAATGTGATTTAATAGGCTGGCCATAGGGTTCCATTAAACAACAAAAGACTATTTTAATGTATGGGCCCTCGGCAGTGGTTAAAAGGGAGAGAGGTGGATATCCGTGGAGGTATTTAGGCTCAGATATCCTATGCAGTCAACATGTCTCTGCCAGTCTCTGACTACTGGGCTGGCTTTCTTCAGGGCCTTATATGCGTGAAATTAAAAAGGTGGTCTAAAACTAAGTGTGTTAGAGATCATCTATGTGGCGCACTCTCTAAGGTGCGTTATGTGATAGAGGATGGTTTCCTCTAGCGGCGCATTCTCAGATTCTCTGAAGTGCCCCATGAGTTCCGTGTGGGGGCCCGACCTATTGTCACACTTTCTTCAAGATCAAGGACCCGTCCCCGTACCTATTCTGGCCGCATCGGGAGTTCGGATGCGGCCAGAATAGGTACGGAGACGGGTCCTTGATCTTGAAGAAAGTGTGACAATAGGTCGAGCCACCACACGGAACTCATGGGGCACTTTCCAGAGAATCTTGGAGAATGCACTGCGAGAGGAAACCATCCTCTATCACATAATGCACCTTAGAGAGTGCGCCAGATAGATGGTCTCTAACACACTTAGTTTTCGACCACCTTTTTAATTTCACGCACATAAGGCCCTGAAGAAAGCCAGCCCAGTAGTGAGAGACTGGCAGAAACATGTTGACCGCATAGGATATCGGAACCTAAATACCTCCACGGATAGCCTCCTCTCTCCTTTTTAACCAGTGCCGAGGGCCCATACATTAAAATAGTCTTTTGTTGTTTAACGGGACCCTACGGAGAGCCTTTTAAACCACATTCATTTCACCTTCACTGCACACTCACTGCACAAAACCAGCTCCGCTGTATCCAGGCTTTGAAGCACACCCAAGGTGCACTCGATAGCTTGGGTGGGACCCGATGATGAAGCATGTCACCAACTAGGTTGGTGAGTGAGGGTCTTCCTAAAACACATATGTGTTGTTCCACATACACACATTAGGAGCTCCTACCCTACCTGTTAGCTAGTTCCCTTTGATACTTACATATAACCTATGGGGAAGTGAACTGGCTTCTACCTTTCCTCTCTCCATCATGATTTCGATCTACTTTTCGCTCAGTCACTCGTGCTCACTTAATCTCAGAGAGATACACAGAATAAACAGTATGGACGTGTTTCAATATGCATTTATTGAACAGTCGTTATTCTAGTGTAAAATAAGTGTGCTGAAACAACCACTAGACAGAAACATATATAAATGATTAGAAGCATTAAGAAAGTAAAAGGATGGTAGATTTCTACCATTTTCCTATAACCATGAACATAGGCAAGTATATGAAATACATGACAATAAAATGCATACTCCTACGATGCTGCCCTAACTAGATGTACCCAAGTGTACCTAGCATGTATGTAGGTGTTGAGCCAATAATCCCTCTAGGATAAAGTCAACCCCATTACCTGAAGTGAGAGACTGTGGGACCCCGTCTTGGTCTTGAGTTGGACACCCCGCAAGGGATGTTAGACCACTGCGAGCTGGAGCATCTGCATGCAGGAGCCTCAGCGTCTCGCGTCAGTATGTCGGCAGGGGAGTCCTGATCTCCTCTTCCTACCTCAGCAAGATGTGATGTTTACATACCCAAAGGTATCCCCAGGGGTTCTACCTTCCTGTGTCATTTGTCGGACTTAGGATGACGTCGGGAATGAACCTTGTACATAGTTATTATGCAGGGGATGGTAGTCCTGCTAAGTTTCCATGAATCCTCATGCATAATGTATGAGGCTATTGCTCAGGGAAAACCCATGTTCTGTAAGCAGTACGGAAACTAGGTAAAGGGTCAGCCCTAGCAGCCGGTTATGTATGTAATGTAATGTAGGGACGAATATAGGTGAAATGTTGGGATATTACCGGGGCCTATATCGGGGTACCTATATGGAATATAACAATTGAGATAGCCAAACTCTATGACTTCAGGTGCCAGATCACTAGGTTGAGATGTCTGGGATCGGGGTGTCTTATTTCTCGACTGCTCTGTGTAAGGAGATTGGATGTGAGATGTTATTGATGAGGAACTACTGAGAGCATATATTTAATCAGCAAGAGAGAGAGGGAAAATGTAGCCACTAATGGTCCCCCTAATAGTCCGAATACAAACAACAAAAGAGTGAGGCCAAAGATTCAAGAGCCAGTAAAGGAAGACACTCTTAATTTATAAAAGAACCCTCACTTCCCAACCTAGTTGGTGACATGCTTCATCATAGGGTTCCCACCAGAGAGGCCAAGTGCCCCTCTGGTGTGCTACAACCCCTGGTTACAGCGGAGCGTTTTTTCCCGTAAGTGCGCAAAAGTGATGGTGCAAAAAGCTAGTGTTTTAAAATTACCTTTATTCGTCCAATAGAAATGTAATAATGGAGGAATAAGGTAAAGGGTAAAAACAGTGTGGTGGATGTTGTAGGATGGGTAAATTGATCAGTTACATCCTATGGTATAACAAAACAACAATGGTCTACATGTTTCAACCTCCTTGTGCCAATCGCGAGGCTTTCGTCAGGGCCAAACTGCCACGGCGGTATGCGCACGCTAAGGCGCACCCTAACCTGAGGCAGAATTACAGAGGGACCGCATAAGTTACGGTTCTCATTGTACCTTCAGAACATTATTAGAAGGCGAATCAATTTTAAGGGTAGGAAAACCTTACACCATGGGTCCAGGTGGAGGGCGGTGGCTTATAGTCACACAGCCGTCAAAGCCAGACGCCCGTTTGGCACCTAGACACTCCCGTCACGAGGACCCCGCCGACCGCCTACACTTAAAATGGATTCAATACACAAAAAGGGCCCTCCCATATTCTCCCAATATCCCCCTGCTCGGGATACCCATTACAAATGATTAGTCTCGAAAAGAACCGTATCCCCATGGGTACAAGAAGGGGTGTCGATGGTTGGGGCACTTTTCAGAGGGCACACTAGCAGATCATGACAATTTTATCCTAACTCCCTCGACACTGTTTCTCCTTCATGCCACTATTTCTCACTATGTCAAACTCCGTTGGTCCCCTAATGGGATCAAAACCCCTAAGCATGAATTAGTATACGTAATTTACCTAATGGGAGAGGGACGCCACCTTACCCGCTGGCTCTATCGGGGTATCCGGGCACACTCAGGAATACCGCTGGCTCCACTCCGAACTAAATGGTCCCTGCAGCTGGGGAGGGAGGCAACGGATCAAGACTGGGCCTCTATTTTAGAATTCCCCTGGAAAGTTTCCCATAATGCTAAATTTAAATATATCCATTACATGATACTGAACAGAGCGTATCTCACACCACACCGCATTAATTGTATATACCCACCCCACAACTTTCCTGCCCTAGATGCCAGGAGGCGGACGCGGATTTGCTTCATATGTTGTGGGGTGTCCTCGTTTACAAGCATACTGGCACACAATCAGTTATAGAGTTCAGGAGGTCACTGGAATGGCTGTTTGGTCGGCGGCAGACAGTTGTCTGCTGGATCTACATAAACACCCCAAGCAGCAGAAGGTTCAGTATAGATTTGCCGATTTGGCCATACTCATAGCGAAACGAGCCATCACACTGAGATGGAAGTCTGCTTCTCCCCCTACACCACTTTCCTGGCAAACCGAAATGATCAGATAAGGGAACTGCAAAGAGTGCAATTATTAGGCAAGAAGAATTTCGAGGTCTGCGTAGGATTTCTAGCTCTATGGAATGGGACCAAATTGCTGGAAACATTTAAAGCCATAGATTTACTGACTCCTCCGGCATCTCCGATTGGGCTCGCTCCGCCCACATCTCCCATATTCCCATCAGTCAACCAGATCGAACCTGAATAACACCATATTTTTCCATGTCTTTTATTGCCTAGGGATATAGAAATGCATATGTTTTGTATTGTTTTGTTTTAATTAAGTGATTACAATCTCCTCATATGTTTTGTTGTACAATAATGGGCCAGAGAACTGGGGGGAGGGGGTAGTTATAGTTTTTTTTTCTTCATGTTAGTATTGTAATATTTAGATAATCACTGGGTTTTCTAACATCCGAAACCTCATATCGATAGGACTCTGTATCATTCAGAATTAATGTGTTTGCATATTCATTTTACTGTTAAATCAAGGGCGAAATCGCAGGTACTCACGATTGTTACCCCTTTTATTTTAATGTCAACTGTATCATATATGAGGCATATGTGTTCTGTAAAGTATAAAAAACTCAATAAACATTAGGTTTCAAAAATGTGGATTGCAGTACCCTGATAAGCCTGCTAAAAGAGATTTAAATCAAGATCATGCCGTCACAGATGGACAGAGGCCAAAGTGGCTCATAGTGATACAGAAAGGTAACAAACCACACAAGCCGTAAAGTGTCACTTTCTTACCAGTACCTTTTTAACGGATCCTAAAGTGCCACGCACAAGCCGAAGTCCCGCACTTCCTGTTGCGTCTGTTCGTGACGTTAAGAATGCATGACGACGGACCAGTCCCAGATTGTATTCAAGTATTGTGACCGCCATGATGGTATAGTCAGTACATCACAATGTCCCACATACTCCTCAACTGTACACATCTGATGTCCGAACAACACACTATCTCCCAATGAGCCTTCGATTACATCTACTAACATTGTTAACATCATATTGCTAGTTCTGTCTATAAGTGGAATTCATTGTTTTTACTTTCACATCAACTATGGACGCTGGGTCTATTTGAATATGGAATTTGAGAACTTTGATGAAAAGTAATTGGAGTACAGCATTATCTGTAGATGACTGTTAAGTTACTGACACTATAATACTGAATTCTAGACACTAATTTGGTGTGCTTCAGGCTACTTCATAATTATGTTCAGGGTGGTGTTTAACCACACCTGTTTTGCACTCTATTGGTAGTAAGGGTGCGGTCTGATGTAGCACCCTTAAGTACACAGTTCTTTTCTCAACATATTTGGATTGCTCTCCTTATTTCCTAATACTGCATGTGATGTGCAGTTAACAAAGCCCACTGCTACCATTTGTATAATTGAGCTAAGGTTAACATGAATCGCAGTATGTTAACCAACAGCACTTTCAAGGGGGTTGATATGTCTCCATACATACCAGGCGACAAAAGTATTCCATCTGCCAGAACATCCTGACCTAGTCGAGCTGGCTGACTGGATCACGTCGACCACCTCTGGTGGAAACTGAATGGAACTCAGATTGCCCCCTCAATCTCAATGCATGAAGGGGGAAAACCAGAACTGGGGCCAAGATGGACGCAATACAGCTCCAGGGATGACACCAATACTCAGTTTCCCGTTGTCAGTCAGAGATAGCCAATCTGATCAGTGTTCAAGAGCTATGTCAGATGTTTCCGGATTTCAGAGTCGTTTCTGTGATCTTCAATGGTGAGGAATCTGCAGGTATAAAGATCCATCAGAAAATGTGATCTACATTGGTTCTCTTCTTGCATGCACTTATCTTTTCAAAGCCTTTGTAAGTTTTTCGGTCTTGTTGGCACCTAACAATCACCACAAGTCATACATCTGTTCTTGTAGATTTAATCACCTTGAAGCAATCAGAATTAATTTCCTAGCTGGTTCTCGATTCTCCTCTTTCTGGCAGTTAAAAAAAAAAAAGCCTGTTTACGTCCCCAGTTGCAAATTCCTCAGAAACCAGGACCAATGACCATGGCTCTAGGGCCTGGAGAGGAGGACACTGCCCAGCCATAAGCAGGCAGCTAACCAGCAGCAGCCTACTTTGGCTCTTTCATCATCAAATGGGCAGGAGCAGCCTATATAATTGATATTCCAGTAGTGAGATTCTTTCCATCTGGAACTGGATGTGACACAAACACAAGCAGTGAACAAGTACAAACGTAGAGGAACGATGAACTTCTATAAAAGTCCAAACACATTTCTTTCTAGGAAACACTTTGTTTTATTCATCAGTTCCTTTATGAAGCAGTCGAACAGTGTAGGTGCCAAGTCTTCAATTTTGCTCCGAGTCCACACATTTTGTCCATAAACCTGTGATATTTTTCAAGGCATCGAATACTGTTGGGATATTTTGTCGCGCGATGAACAGTCAGAACAGGAAAACGTCACCAGTTTGTGTTCGCGCCTCTGCGGTGGTGTGTGTTTGGTCTCCAGCGGAAGTTTCCGCGCGTCGTCTAGAAATGTGCCAGTAGCAGCCTGCCCAGCAGCACTTCTGCTTCTCCTGTGACTGATTATGCACAAAAGTATGAAAATTGAAGATGCTGGCAAACCCAATACGCATGGCTTATCTCTTGCCCCGTCCTTCTAGGGATGAGTATATAGCAAAACTGGCAGGGCTGGCCCTCTCAACAGCGTCTGCGAGCTTCCAAGCAGACTGCTTCTGCAAATCACAGTGAAAAATGTAAACGTGGGCAATACTCCTGTGTGGTGAAAGCATCCCGTTCTCAAACAAGCAGACTGACACCAAAGCCCCTTTTCTTTGTTTGTGACAGAAGGTGCTGGGTAGCACAAGATCTAAAACACCAACTAGTAAAGCCAATTCGTGAGGCTTTGCCAATGCTCTCAGTTGGCCACTAAGGACTTTACTAATTCTGTAAACTGAAGCCTTCTACATAGTGAGACAGAAACAAGGAGCGTACTTAAAACCCGCCCAGAAATTCAAACTGAAGGAATACATTGAAGAAGGAAGAACTAGCCTTAGAGGATGGGGTGGGGTGGGAGGCAGCCACCAGCTACAAGGAAAACAACTTCCTGGCAGGAAATCCCATATATCAGAAGTAGCTATTCCCGCTCTCATCTTACAAGGTTTTTTTGATCTAACAAAATATTTTATACAAAGCATAATCATTGCAACTGCACAGTAATACTGCAATTGGCAGGTTCACAATGCAATGAAAGTTTCAGCGTCGGAACCTCCTTTTACAATTAAGAATCGGTGGAAACAAAACAGTGTGTTCAGTATTAATTCAATTTTAGACTGTGGCTTTGCGTTCAAATGCAGTGTTATTTTCCACACATGTATCTGCCTTCTCCTTCCTGACCATGTATTTGAGTTTCTTCACGGTGAGAAATAGGTGAAGAGGGCACAAGTGAAAGTAATGGGTCAGAAGATCAGTCTTGTCTTTGGAGAGTGAGCAGAGCGCTGAATTAGGCAGACTTAGTTTTCATTTCATTTGTTTAATTCAAATTAACATTTAAGAAATATTAAAATGTTCGCAACCTCAAGCCTTTCCGTGACAGCAGAGGATGACAAGTTAAACAGCCCCACTCCTTCATGAGAAAAGGGGGATACCAACCAGGGAGTGGGCATGCACCCAACCTCTCCAGTCTTGAACTGTCCTACCAAGCACTGCCAGATGTGCCAGCTTGAAAGGGCCAGTGTAGGGGCTTGTTATTTTGGGCCTGTCCAACTAACATACATATTAACACACACAAACACACACATACACCTACCTACCTACCTCTTGAGGCTGGTCTACCTGGCAGTGTCAGAGAGGCAACAGACCAGTCCAACACAAACTCTTCCACCAATTAATGCCACTAAATAAGGACCATCGTGGGAACTTCCATACTGAAGGTTTTGTTGTAGGGCCACCGTTCCTGCGTTCCATTATTGCAGACTTTAAGGCAGAGAATTATATGATCCAGCAGGAGGGGTTGGTTGAGACGCGGACCTCTGCACACCAACACCTTGAGGAAAACCCCCTACTGCTCGTACATGTAATCAAAATGTACATGATGAGTCTCTCAACATTCACTACCATGCAACGAAAAATTAACATTTACTTCCATTGTAAGGTGGACAATTATGTAAAATCCACTGATCCTACCTTCGCTCTAGACCATGGGTGCGGAACTCGTCCAGCACGCTGAACAAATCGTGCAGTAGGCTTTGGATACACTTAAGTTCGCAGTCAGCGCTTCAGTCTTTGCCAGTTTACCGCTGAAGGTAAAGTCATCGGAGGTGATAAAATGATGATCTGGTAGTCACTATTTCCAAGTACAATTTTGGTGCCACGTGGCATGCACAATTTCTGAGCCAATGATGTACAAGATCTTGCTTAAAAGATCACAATTATTTTATGTTTAAATCGCATGTGAAAACACAGGCTGCAAAAATATATCTTGCAAAAACAGAGTCCAAACCACATATTTTGAAAATCTCCTTCTCACATACATATCTCCCTACATACATTTTGATTGACACCTAATGCCACCGTCAAGAACATGCCATCCAATATGCTAGTCCTGGAGTTTAAATAGTAAATTAACCCAATTCTAACATATGAGTGATGCAAGCTTGGTGGGATTTAGGAAAAGCAGTTCGAAACTTTAGTTGGAAGATATTTACTTGCAGTCAAGATCCAGGCAGTCTACACCTAGGAGTCGGTTTCTGTACAAAATATTTCTGCAGTCTACAGAACTAAAATTCAAACCCTCAGAAATAAAAGAATGATTTTTTAATTACACCACTGTGTCTTTGTGGAAACTATGACTTCGAAAGAGCTTGAAGCTTAACAATCGCTGCTGCCAATTAGAAAGCGGATAAGAAAGCCGTTTCCCATGCCTACAAGTCGGTGTCGCAAGATGTCTTTCGTTTGAATTGTGTGTATTAAGGAGGCAAGCATTCAATCAGGATCTCAATATGGAGAAGGCACTCTGATAAAGGATGTAAAGATGCCTTACAGCTGGTTAATTTGCCAAGAAAACGTATCCAGGTCGATTAGAATAACCAGCACTAGCGAAGAGATCGCATTAGTCCAAGGATTCCACAGTCCTACACAGGAGTCATGACAGTGGAGATATGACCTAGAGAGCCATTTAAGGCATTTAGGTGATTTTTGAGCGCACAGTGGCGAACACAGAGCCCTTTTCTTTTGCATGGATTCTTTTCCAAAAGCAGCAAACATAAGAGCAATGTTTGCTCAGACTGCTGCAGGGAGCTTACATTAGACGCCCAGGAGTGCAATGGTTGTTTTGACTGCTGCAGGGAGCTTACATTGGATGCCCAGGACTGCGTCCCTAAACTTCAGTAATGGAAGTAAAGGATGGAGAATGAGTACTCTCCCCACCGCTGCCCTCTAATACACCAGAAGATACAAACCTCAGAAAGTTCGGGGAAGCAGAAAGTACACAAAACCAAACCTGACTCAGCCAAAATGAGACCAGGAAGATGATCTAAGGGATGCTGGAACTCTACCCTTCCAGGAGAGTCTTATCAGGAAGATGATCTCAGGGATGCTGGAACTCTAAACTTCCAACCAATCAGATGTAGAGCATCTCACAAGGCACCCTTTACTGATCCCAGATGAAAAGCCTATTTAGGACATTGGTACAAAATGTAAAAAAAGAGACCGGTCTGAAACAATTGTATTTTGTCCAAAACAGACTGAAGAATTATCCATTTGTAAGGAGTATAGTATAGTCTGCTCAGTCTCTGGGTATTCCTCTGCTGAAGACTGAAGGGGAAGATACTCTCTTGAAACATCCCGTCCCACAAGCGCACATCTAGCCACCTGTACAGTCACAATACTGCTGAAATGTAGCTGGGGAGGATATAGAAAATTTTCCTGTAGGAGACAAATACATTGTTTCAGTAGCCAATATATTATTTTAAACTTCATATATTTAAGATGGAGCATTATTTCTGGGCTTACCAGATTCTAGGATAATCGGGTCCGAACACTCACCCTCTGGGGGAAGTGACTGGAGTCAGTGTTTTTCATAATTTGCGGAACTGTTCTCTGAAAGTTTGGTTTCTTAAACAGATTGGATTCCTAAAGCCATCACAAGAGCATGTCGAGTCTCTCCATTGATCATTTTCTTCTGGTCTATGGCTTTGGTAGTTCGTTCCTTTAAAAAGCCAGATAGCACTGTAAGGTTTTTATTTTAAGACGAGCACTAAGAACACTACTGATGCAGGAAGCCACCAGACAGACAGACACCTTTGAACCCACCATCCCAAACTCAGAGGTATAGACCTGAAGTAGTCAGTTGTTGCAATGCATGTAGGCACAGTGCAAAGTCATTCCCAGGGAAGTAAGCAGAGGTCCTCAGCCAGCAGGTTTAGGCCAGTCATTAGAAATGGCACCTTTCAGCAAAGCAAGGGCCGAATGGGAGACATCTGAAATATTGCTGCAGCGCTCGCTTTATTCATTGGAAAGTGAATATAGGAATCTTAAGGGTCCTTTTCATTCCACGCCTTCGGAATCTGCACCAGCTTTGCCACACGAAGTGTGACCACCAAGAGAAATTGTCTCAAGTTGTACACTTCTCAGACAGGCCTAATACCTCAATCTTTTAGGAGCAAGTGTAAATGGTTGCTAAAACTCTCTAACAAACTTAACAGCTCTCTTAAATGGAAGCCTTTGCATCTCAGAGCAGCTCTAACGATTTCCAAAATTCTGGATGGGAACTACGTGACAATGGAGGACGGTTCAGGTTGTGGGCATCCACAATTATTTTGAAAACCCACAGAACTTGGATGATGGATGGAAGGCTACTTGATGAGGAAGACAGAAAACGTCCCTCCGACTTAAGATGAATGCAGCCTGATCATCATACCTCAATGGTCTATAATCATGTAAGGTAGTGATACAGCTCTCTTAAATGGAAGCCTTTGCATCTCAGAGCAGCTCTAACGATTTCCAAAATTCTGGATGGGAACTACGTGACAATGGAGGACGGTTCAGGTTGTGGGCATCCACAATTATTTTGAAAACCCACAGAACTTGGATGATGGATGGAAGGCTACTTGATGAGGAAGACAGAAAACGTCCCTCCGACTTAAGATGAATGCAGCCTGATCATCATACCTCAATGGTCTATAATCATGTAAGGTAGTGATACAGCTTTTTGGGTGGCAGCTGTGGCTGTAACAGACTTGGAAGAAAACTCGTTTTATGGGCAAAACTCGACCTTCCTTTAGAAAGCGTTGCTTAACTTTTCAAGATTACTGAAAGCTTGACAATGGTCCTGCATACATTTCCCCGACTGGCAGATATGCAAGTAAAGGTTTAAACAGGACACCTTGCCCACAATGTGTTCAAGTTAGGGGTGATTAAACAAATGAAGTTAATTTCATGGAACTTGGATTGGAATGATTTTAATACCAGAAGGGACACGTTTTACAAATACTAGTATAACTTTGGTATTCACCCTATTTATTTGTATTGTTCTAGGCCAGGGAGAATTCATCCGTTTTTGTAATTTTCTATTCCAGTTTTTTAAATTTAGATCTGGATGGAAGAGCTTTTACTCATCTAACAAACAATGCAGGCTGTGCACGTTCAAATATGAAACACTAGTTCACTTGAATTGTCATTGTCCTGCTTTAGACTTGCTCAGAAAGAAATAAGAAATATTTAAAACCTTTGTTTAGGGGCGTGGCTTAGCGCCAAAGGAAATGGCTGCTCGGTAGTTTTACTCCGTAGCGCCACTCCCAAACAATCCTGAATACCTTTGCTCCTGCTGGCCCGATTCCTGCCCTGAGGCCGCCGGTGTGCGGCTGTGGTGCCCGGCAGGCGCCCTGGTGATTTTCGTGAAGATTGGTGAGGGTGCCCCGCGAGTGCTCCAGGGACCGGGACCTCGCGAGTATCTCCGCTAGAGACTTATCATTGGCGTGCCCGCTGCCGGGTCCCTATGGCAGTTGCAGGGACCCTCCCTGGGAGCCCGGTGAGTTACCGGGGCCGAGTGAATGTTGCGGCGGCCCCCGTGGTGAGCATGGGCGCGGACCGTAACAGACGCGTGCGTGCAGGCCCGAGACGGCTCTGAGGCCTGTGCGCAGCTCAGAGGAAGACGCTGCGGGCGGCCTCCCGGCAGGAGTGTGCGCGCTGGGGGCCCCTGGACTGATGGGGGCCTCATGTGATCAAGGCAATGCCGGAGAAACTGCTGTGGAGACCTGGAGTGGTGGCGTTTTGCTGCTGATCGTCGCGGGGTCGCTGGGGCCTGGACAACAGCCTAATTGGAAATTCGGCAGCCCCCAACAGTGCAGATCAGAGCGACCGAGGGGCGACCAGAGAGGGTGAGTTAGAAGTGGCCCTTGGCTTGAATGGCATTCTCCTGTGAACCTGCTGCTGATGGTCTGATGTTTGTTGTGTGAGGTGGTTTCGTGTCCCCGGACCCTACGCTCTCCCATGGACATAACGGCCGGACTGGGGTCAAGCTGCTGAGACCCGTACTGGACGCTAACAGAGAGCCGGTCACCACTAGGCACTGGGACCTGGAGAGTGCTGCTGCGGGCCCCAGATGGTCTAGAGCAGCACTGACCCTTGCAAGGTATGATATTTGTTCCCAGGGAGCTGCAGACGTAGTGGAGGTGCTGGTTCTTTGGTGCACCTGAAACGGCTGGAGCGGAGACCTTAGTCCCGTGGATCTCTAAGACTTCCGTCTCCTCTCACGAATTGCCTGCTACACGGGTGGGGCGAGACACACAGTTGCGAAGAAGCGATCTCTACGACTAAAGGGGTCTGTTCCTGATCCTAAACTGACCGTCCACAGCTAGGAATTTGGCGCGCATTATCTTTCCTGCTGCACGCACTACGTGACGGACCTAATCAGATACCCCTCTGTGTAGGGTGCTTCCTGCGAAAACCGACAGGCCGGGTGTAGGATTTCACTGCAGGCGGCGGGGAGTAGCAGTGGCGCCTTGATCTTGAGTGGTGTTCACGTGCCAAAGACAATGGCGTCCGGTCGTAATAATCGGACGACGGCCCAGACCAAGTTAGAGAAATTCGCCAGGCAGCAACAGCAGGCCGAAGACCGTACGGAGGAGATGACCCCGGGGACCGCTGCGGAACCGATCGAACAAAGATCTCCTCGAGGCAATTACGGCGATAAGGACCTTCCTCGAGGTGCGAATAGACACGGTAGCCATTGACGTGGCGCTGATCAGAGAAGACATGAAAAAAATTGCAGAGAGGGTGGGAACGGTGGAGAACACTACCAAGGAACTGGTCACTGACACTGCCCTACTCAAGAAACAAGTTGCTGATCTGCGCTCTTCTCACGAGGCGATGGCCCGGCAGTTGGACGATTACGAAGGTCAAATGCGACGGAACAACATCCGCATTATTGGCGTTCCGGAACGCACAGAGGGGCAGGCGGCAGACCTTTTCATGGAGGAACTGGTCCTTAAGCATCTGCAACCCAGAGGAGACTCCAAATGTTTCACGATTGAAAGAGCACACCGAGTGCCTGGGGGCCGTCCGAGGCCAGGAGCGCCCCCTCGGCCGCTTCTGACACGGGTATTTAACTTTCGAGACCGCGATGTTATTCTTCAAAACGGCAAGGGCGGCCCGCCACTTACCCTTGAGAACAGCAAGATTATGTTTTTTCCAGACTTCACACTACGGGTGCAGAAACAGCGCCAAAGTTTCCTGGAGGTGAAGCGGGCCCTACGAGACCAGGAGGTCAAATATGCAATGATGTTCCCCGCCAAGCTGCGAGTGGAAGCCAATGGAAAACCGTGGTTTTTCACTCGTCCGGAGGATGCCTGGGACTGGCTTGATGGCTGGCGTACGGTCGAAAAGAAAGGGAAAAAGGCATTCTCGACGGCAGATGATCACGCAGACTGGCGCCAGCGATGGCGATCTCCTCTGCCTTCTGACTCGGACTCCCAGGGACATATGGGAGGGCGTTGATCCGGCGATTGGTAAGACTGTATGGGGGGGACCCTGGCTTCCTGAGTCCCTCAGGAAAGCTTTGGCGCGTGGTCTTGGAGCCATAGCCGCCAGAACGAGAGATCACAGATATCTGAGATCTGGGGAGAGGCCGGGGGGGATTTCTGATACGCATGTAATGTTTGTGGTCCTGGGATTGTCCTAGCGTTTGAATAGCCTATTTGTTTCTTTGATTGCTATGATCATTCGAGTGGTTTACCCGTTATAAAGGTGATTGATTTTCTTTCAGGGGTTCGTCGCTGTACTACTATAGAGAGCGTGGGCGCCGCATGACGCCTGTTGCAGCCTGTAAGGGGCCACAGTATTGCAGGTTGTTGGGGAGGGTGGGGTTCGAGCCGGGGGGGGGGGGGGGGGGGGCAAAGTACTGTTTGCATAACGATTGTAGGATGGGGAGTGAGGTAGCTCACGTTCCCTGGAATTCTTTATGGGTGGGTGACAGGCACTCTGCATGTTGGGGGAGGCGGGCGGTTTCAGTCCCGTTCAGCAGGGAGGGGGGGTGAGTTTTTTGGGTCATGGACTGTTTTGAGGTCATTTGGTTGGGGGGGGTTACATTGTGGGGTATTTTGCAGCATGCCATAGTGGTTGATTGTATATGCACATCTTAGCTGGTTTCTATGTTCAGATCGCAGTGGGTGAGGTTGAATACTTCAAGTTCGACATGGAGGGTCTGGGGGTCGCCCAGATGAGGCATTGGAGGGTTTGTTGCGTTATATATCCTCCATGGATCTTATTCTAGCAATTTGTTTAAACATTTTTTTTATTGTTTTCTTACCAACATACCAATCCAATTCCCACAAAAGCACCAGCAACTCACCAGAGAATATTACATACGACATTGCAACCAGTTATGCATTGGAGAAGTTACCCTTCCTGCTGCCCCCCCCCCCCCTTCCACTCCCTCCCGCAATCCTTATTCTAGCGATACCTGTGAAAAATGGCGAAAGGTCAGGGACTTAAACTTGCCACCTGGAATGTCAACGGGTTGGGAGATAAAATTAAGAGGGGTATTGTGTTGCAGAATGTCCACCGCCACGGTTTTGACTTAGTGTTGCTACAAGAAACCCATTTGATCGGTAACTCTTGCATGGCCCTCGACAGGAAAGGGTATCGAATGGTAGCACACTTAGGCTTCACCACTGGATCCAGGGGTGTGGGGGTCCTCCTTCGTAAGGGCTGTCCGTACGTCATACAAAATATCTGGATGGATCCGCAGGGTAGATACGCAGCTTGTACAGATATGTGGGAGGACAGAGTCCTAAATGTTATTTCCGTGTATGCCCCACCGGGTCTGCAGCGATTGACATTGACGGATGTAGGGACACTTTTACTAAACTTACCGGTTGGGACGTTGATTATGGGAGGTGACTTTAACTTGACTATGGATGGTCTACTGGATAGATCCCCGCCTAGACGTGACTCAATACACGGCTCCCAGCTACGAGAGTTTATCGACGCATTAGGGATGGTGGATATCTGGAGATGGGCGCACCCCCACGACACACACTTTACGTTCCAGTCTGGTGTGCACGGCAGTCAATCACGAATCGACTACTTGTTTACACATGCACAACACATACACAAATTTTCTGATTCTGCGTGTTTGGCGCGGGGGGTATCAGATCATTCCCCTGTGTTGAGGGTTCTTGGTGCGCAGCGCCCGCCACAACCTGGTCCGATAATGATTCAGCCCTGGGCACTAAAGATTCCACATATTAGAGACACCTTGCGGAAAGACACTGACTATTACTTTGCGGAGAATATAGGTTTGGTTCAGTCAGCAATTACACTCTGGGGGGCATACGGTGCAGTGATCAAAGGGAGGGCCCTTTCTGTGATGGCGGGCCACAGGGCTGAGCGCCGTAGGAGGGTGCTGGAGCTGAAGACCGAGGTCCTGCGCCTTGAGGTAGCCGTTTCTCGGGATCCAGACACCGACACTCAACACCTGCTTAATGTTAAAAGACAAGATTACAGACAGTTACTCCTAGAGGACGCCAATAGGCGTGCTCTGGCCACCCGTCATCGGATATACGAACAGGGAGAACGAACCGGCAAGTTGCTGGCGTGGCTGGAGCGCAAAGAATAATCAGCGAGATGGGTACGTGCAGTAATGGGGCCTGATAATGACCTGATTACGGACCCGCAGGGCACAGCTGAGACCTTTGCAAATCATTATAAAAGTATATGGTGTTCCACAGGACTCACAAGCTTCAATGGCGGTGGAACTCCTTGCCACTATTAGAATGACGTGTCTCTCTGAACAGGGAAGGGAGGCTTTGGACGCTGACCTATCGGTTGAGGAAATCCACAAGGCAATTCAGGAGATTAGTGCGGGTAAAGCGATAGGCCCGAATGGGCTTCTGATTGAACTATTCAAACCTATGGCTTTCAAATTAGCACCCCACTTAATCAATTTATATAACGAAAGCTATGAAAATTCCCTCCTCTCAGAGGATATCCGAGCGGCCACTATTGTGGTCATCCATAAACCGGGTATGCCGGTTGAGGAGTGCGCCTCGTATAGACCTATTTCTTTGATTACAGTAGAGGCTAAAATTTTGGCCAAACTGTTGGCGACTCATCTGCTCCCCTATCTCACTGGCTTGATCCACCCAGATCAATCGAGATTCATGCCTGGACGAAACACAGCGCGTAATCTGAGTCGAGTGCATGGGGCGCTGGGCCGTGTAGACACAATAGAGGAAGAGGCGATACTACTTGCTCTTGACGCCAAAATGGCATTTGATACAATAGCGTGGGAGTATTTGTTTGCAGTTCTTGCACGCATCAGGTTTGGACCCAAGTATATTGGGTGGGTCAAACTGTTATACACACAACCTATAGCCCATGTTTCAGTAAACCACCATCGCTCCGCTCCTTTCCCCCTGTGTCGGGGCACAAGACAGGGATGCTCGTTGTCGCCACTCCTCTTTGCCATGGTTCTTGAGCCTCTGGCGGTTTGGATCGGGGGGGGGGACCCAGGAATTAGGGCTATTAGATGGATGACTGATCACGAAGACCGCATATCGCTGTATGCGGATGACATTCTGCTGTATCTGGCCTCACTGGCGCGCTCACTTCGCCGTGTACTCCATATTTTTGGGGCACACTCTGGGTATCAGATAAACTGGTCTAAATCCCAGATGTACTCCTTTTGGGGAGAGCCACCGCAAAGACCTTGGGGATATGATATTCCCGTGGCGTCCCTGGGCTTTCGTTACTTAGGAATTTTCATAACCACTAATACCACACTATTTTTTGAACAAAACCGGATGGGGCCGTTACAGAGGTTTCGATCAGACGTCGCGCATTGGAAGCTGCTCCCCCTTACTCTCTTAGGACGTGCGTCGTTGTTCAAAATGCTCGCTCTACCACGCTTACATTACGCCCTACAAAACACTCCCATTCCAGTGCCTAACACTTATTTTTTGCAGATTGAGGCAGCAGTGAGGGATTTATTGTGGGACAGTAAACCGCCCGAATAGTCATGGCCAAGCTTACTATGGGTTGGTATGATGGGGGTACTGGACTGCCGGATATGCGTCTCTATTATCAGGCTGCACAGCTCACGGCTATCAACTGTTGGGTGTTCGGACGGCACGATGATCCCAGCTTTCGCACCGATCACTGGTTGATGGGGAAGGGAGGCTACAACAGAGCGCTCTATACAAACCACAGGAAATGGCGCCTGACCGGTCCCACGGCGCGTACGGTGGAGGTGTGGCATGGGGCGCAACGACGGATGGGGTGGCAGGGGCGGCTTACAAAGGCTACCCCTCTATGGGAACCGGACATTCTGGGCCGACTTAGTGCCTATGCAGGGTTTGATAAATGGGATACGATAGGGATCTCCACGGTGGGCGATATGTGGATTAAGAGCAAGAAGGCATCGCTCATTGAACTCCAATCTAAGTATCAGCTAGCACCATCGGAGGGTTTTTGGTATCTCCAGATCAGCCACGCCATTGACTCTGCCCTCCCTAAAGATACTCCCCTTCCTCTCCTCTCCTCTGGAAGACAGGCTCTTGCTGGATCCTATGAACCGCAAAGCCATCTCTCTCACATACAAGAAGTTGATCAATAATCGGCCCGATCCGATGGTAAAGCTAAGGGCGAGCTGGGAAGCTGATGTGGGAGAATTAGCAGATGAGGACTGGACGGAGGCGTTGTCCTCACCCCGAGAAGTAGCCATCCCGATGAGACTCCGCCTGGTCCAACTTAAAAGTCTTCACCGGGTATATTTTGATGCTACACTGCTTTACCGACTGGGAAGGAGACTTGATCCACTCTGCCTCCGACACTGCAATCAGACGGGTACATTCTTACATATTCTATGGGACTGCCCTCACATACAACAGCTCTGGACGGACGTCACCAGACAATTGACTGGGACTTGTGACAAACCCATCCACATGACTCCCACACTATGTCTCCTAAATATCTGGGAGGCAACTGACCTCACACAAGCTGAACAATCCTGGGCCACGATGGGGTGGGGTATAGCGAAACTGAATATTGCTCAGAAGTGGGGCGTAGACACCATACCAAAGCTGAGAGATTGGGCAAAAGATATGGACCATGCCATGATTGCAGAAAAAACAATCTATAAGGGGAGGGGATGTCCACGCAAATGGGATCATAAGTGGGGGCGCTGGAATAAATATAGGGGAGATATATGTGTTTCTCCGACGGTGGAATTGAGGAGGGAGAAACTCTTGGTGTTAGATGAGGGAGACGACGAGATTGTGGCACATAATGGGGGCAACCAGGAATAGATATGGATTGATGGAGTTTCCTGACCCGGGGACATAAAGGGGCCCACCTACTGACTGTTGTGATGTTGAAGTGTGTTCCTCTGGGCTCCTACTGGATCATCAGCTAAAATGGTAATGCTGTATTTATGAACATTTTTGCTTAAGATGTCAATGTAATGTCATAATTGCTGCTCATTGCTTCTAATAAAAATCGTTAAAAAAAAAAAAACCTTTGTTTAATGAGTTTTGCCAACAAATTTGCCTCTCAGTGAACATATTTTCACTTAGTAGATTAGGATACGAGAGTGAAAGCCGACCATTGATTTTACTTGTGCCTACCTAAATACAATTGTCCCCGCATTATATGATGTTACTGCTATGGTTCAAGTTCTGTATTTTTGATAGATAGTTTAATCCATTTTGTATATCACAGTTTTTTTAAATAAATTGTAGATGGTTTTGTGTATTGCTAAGTTTAATTAAGGATTACAAATCTTTTGAATTACCAACCTAGTCTTCATTTATTAAGGATTTCCCACGGTACAAGAGAAGACAAGCTCAGCTCCTATTTCAATCTGAAAATCAAGTCCCTCTACGACAATTTCAACAAAAGGAGACCGGACTCCAAAACCACTCCCTCCTCCAAAGAACCCCAGCCAACCCACCATCTCCGCCTGGATCCCAACCACCACCAAAGACACCGAATCGACCATGAAAGGCATTCACTCAGGAGCACCCACGGACCCCTGCGCTCCATACATCTTCCACAGAGCCACCGCCATCGCATCATAACTATGATACACCATCAACACCACCTTCAAAACCAGCATTTTTCCGACTGGAACGCGCAGAAGTCAAGCCCTGCTCAAGAAGCCCACAGCAGATCCTTCGGACCTCAAAAACTACCGACCCATCTCCCTTCTCCCCTTCGCGGTCAAAGTTACAGAGAAGACCGTCAACGCCCAACTAACTAAATTCATCGAAGAGTACTCCATCCTCGACCCCTCCCAATCCAGATTCCGCTGCAACCACAGCACCGAGACCACTCTACTCGCTGCCACAGACAACATCCGCACCCTCCTCGACCAAGGCCACACCACGGCCCTGATCTTACTCGACCTCTCCGCAACCTTCGACACAGTCTCCCACCGCACACTCAACTCCATACTCCACGACGCCGGCATACAGGGAACCGCCCACAAATGGCTCAGCTCCTTTCTCACCGGCAGAACCCAAAGAATCAGACTGCCACCCTTCCTCTCCGAACCCACAGATGTCAACTGCGGAGTACATCAAGGATTGTCACTCAGCCCTACTCTCTTCAACATCTACAGGACTCCTTCGACGCCATTGTCAGACAGCATGGACTCAACATAGTCTCCTATACCGACGACACCCAGCTCATCCTCTCCCTCACCAAGGATCCTGTCACCACCAGACTCAGCTTCCAGGAAGGAATGAAGGACCTCGAATCCTGGATGAGCAGCAGCTGCCTGAAGCTCAACTCTGAGACGACAGAGGTCCTTGGACCCTCCCCCACCGCATGGGACAACACCTGGTGGCCTACCGCCCTCAGCAGCCCGCCCACCCCCACGGATCACGCTCAGAACCTCGGCATCGTACTCGGCTCCTCCCGCTCCATGACCCGACAGGTCGCCTCCACCTGCTTCAACACCCTCCGCATCCTTCGCAAGACCTTCAATTGGACCTCCCCGAATCAAGAAAGACCATCACCCACGCACTCATAACCAGCAGACTGGACTACGGAAACGCCCTCTATGCCGGAATCAAAAAGTCTCTCAAACTCCAGACCATATAGAACACCGCAGCCAGACTCGTCCTCAGCATCCCTCAACAAGAACACATCATCCAATACCTGCAGACCTCCACTGACTCCCCGTCGAGAAGAGAGTAACCTTCAAGACACTCACCCACGCCTACAAATGCCTCCACAACACCAGACCCAATATCTCAACGAGAGAATCTCCTTCCACGTACCAAAGAGAAACCTCCGATCCGCCGACCTCCCCCTCGCCGAAATCTTGCTCTTCGACTGCCCGAAGCTGCTTCTTCTATGCGTCCATAACCATACCAGAGGAATTTGGTTGGGACTGTGGCATTCCCTAGCCTCTAGCTGCTGAAACCGCAGTAGGATGAGGAGATGTGAGGTTAAACTTACCACAAAAGACAAATATCTTGGCGTACGATATACAACATCCAATATTTTTTTACAGCACACATTTGTAATGTGAAGGTGTTCATATCAGAAGAGTTCTCCATAACCAAATACACTTTCCCGTCTCTGAAGAAACGGATCCATAGCACAGTCCGAAAGATGAGGACACAATCCAAAGCGTGCATGCCACAATGCATTAAACAGATTCAGAAGGCGAAGCAGGTCGGCCTCAAGATTCATTACTGGTCACAGCACATTTTTTACTTTTGTTTTAAGAAGCCTCTACCCTGGAACAGAGGGTTGCCCAATGAGATGAAAAAGGTATCTGGTAGTTTGAAGTGTCGCCACTCAATGATTATTAGCACTAAATATATTACCACACAAAAAGAAACATGAAAATGCAGAGTACTGTTTATTTTATTCATTTATTTTTTTGTTCCAATAACCCCAGGTGTCCTGGCACTGTACAGAAAACCTAAACTAATGGAGGAGGCAGAAAAATCTAGGAAGCATCTTCCATGAAGAACCAAGGCGATCTCACTTTTCGCTAGTGGGCAGTTTCACTGCCTGCGTATTTAAGCACCAGTAGGCACTCATTAATCCATTGTTTTGTGTGGGGTAGAACACAGCACGCAAGCAAGCCCCACCATTCTCCAGCCCTCCTGTATGGTCAGGGCATCCAGAATGGAAAGGACACTGATGTCATCACTGCACCAACTGACTCTTTTGCAATGGTGGTTCCAGTGGCCAAACGTTCTGGAAAAATCTCCCTCTCAGCTGACACTGGAGATGTTTCTGAGTCCCTCGTAGTGATTGTAAATAGAGACCGAGAACCAAAACAGACCACAAGCAAATAAAACTGCTGATACAGGAACTCAAACAGTGCTCCAACAAATTTGAGACTGAGGGGTATGAATGGAAATTACAGCTGCAGCTCCTTTATCGCTTTCAAAATATCCTGATAGCACTGAACCGGGGATTCTTCAACCGCTTACAATCGTCATTAATTAAACTCGCATGGCCAGGAAAGCAGCTATGCATCAGCCGGAAATTGTTGCAGACACCGTATGATCTGGGATTTGCTGTACTGCACTTAGAAATACCCTATTATGTCACTTGGAGCAATTCGCCATACCATTGGTTTCATAACTATAGACAAGCACCACACAGAAGTCTAGAACTGGGCTTAGCGAACCCCTGGAAAGTTAATAGTCATTATAAAAACCTAGAGGAGACCGGCGGGGGTCTAATATTCAGGTAGCGCACTGCACGGTGTGGGCATGGGCACGGCTGGCTAGAACTCCTAGCACAGGCATCATGTACTACCCTCACATTAAATAGACCCATAACCCCAAACTGCCTATCACAAGTGAACCCCTGATGATACATCACCTACAGGATAGACAAATCCTTACACTGGGAAATCTATATCCAGGGAGGGGGCTGATTCATCACACTTGAAGAATATCTTCTAAAAGGCCTCTCTGCAGCACTGGCGATATTTCTCTATATTAGACTTCACAAAGCTGTGAGAAAGGCATTCCCTACATACCCCTAGGACCCAGCAGATTGGAGATCGTTGAGTTTTGTGGCAACTGCGGCATTGACTACAAAGACAATTCCTATAATGTACGCAACAACTCTGAGAGACAACTGGTCTGAAGCTTTGGGAATACAGCTGTCGGCACACTATAGGTTTCCATGATTGGAAGACACTGATGTTTGCAGTACAATGTTCTCCAGCAGGTCTACTGTACTCTGGCTAGGCTGCATAGATAGAGGGAGAGACAGCGATATATGTGAAAGATGCAGCACTCCTGCAGCGGACTTTTACATTTGGGATGAGACTGTGCGGTGATTGCTGAATACTGGAGCAGACTATTCCAAACACCAAATGGCATTGTGGGCCTGACACTACAGACTGAGGCCCGGATGGCACTACTGGGCTATGTCAAAATGATACCTAAGAACATTAGGGAATTTGTTGGTTTAACGCAGCTATTAGGTAAACAGGTAGCTTTGGCGTGGTGAGGTGGAGCAACCCACATAGTGCACAAATGGCTAATAGATTTGGCATCTTGCAAGGCAAACTCAGAGGTTAAAGTGCACCACCACCTGTGGGGTCACATCCTAGAGACATATGGAGTCCACTGAACTTACCGTGCTAATAGAGAGAGCCACGATTCCAGATCACGGGAGGGGAATGTTCAGCGTCATGTGAATTGTGCATGAGCCAGGGGATGAAAGACTGTATGCTCCCTGACGAACGAGGCTGTTTTCTGTCTTTTTTTCTTTAATTCTCATTGCAGAGAAAATAAATGGTATTATGTTATGACAGATGTCTATTGTGACTACTGCAGCAGTCAACATTTCATATTGTACTAATGAGTTAAAAAATAAAGTAAAAAAAAAAACTGACAGCAAGGGGGTAAATAACCAATGAAAAGCAACTAGATGCAGTCTATGCCATGGGATAGCAAAGTTTAGTACAAGCCGTGGTAAAGGAAGTAGACCTGCTTGCATTTTGAGTACAGGGTAAAAATTTAGGGGGAAAAAACGCTGCAGTGTAAAAAGGAAACAATTGTTTACTGTATCGAGAGCATTTGCGATAAAGATTTAATGTGATGATGCAGGGTACTTTGAGATGGTAAAATATTACCTCATGCATTGCGAAGCAATGACTTCACAGAAGGTGGAATGAACACTAAAGAGTGAAAGCAGGAGATAAGGACAACACTGTTTCACACATGTACCCACCCTGCTTAGCAGGAACTTTAAATATAGCTGAGTGTTCCCTAAGAGTTACAGAAACACCATGTGGGCGATCTGCCAAAATGATGAATACTTATTTGGTTACTGGTGACCGATATCAGACATTTATAGAGCAAACACCACAAAGCCATGTGCCTTTTTAGGACGGGCCTGGGCAGCGCATACGCTGATCTGCAAGACAGGCTGTATTCAGGTATGGACTTGAAGCTCCGTCTATTTTCCCGCCCTTCTTTTGAATTGGCTCCTAGCACCGTCCTTTGTAAACTGTGCCTTTTCATTGGTCAATAGGTTTAGTAGTCCCGCCTTAGAACCACCTTGTCTCATCTTGTAACCTCCCATAAGGACTGGCCCTCTTACATGCGTAGTTACCTAGTAGGCTCTAGTTACAGCCTCCAAGTGCTATTTTCTTTAATGGTTTTCGGCTGGCAGGACATGCTCCCAACTGCTTTTACTTTATTTTTTTTGTAACTAGCACACGCCTTTCTTTAACCAGTGAGAGCCTTACTTTATGCGGCCCTCACCATATAAATGTTTTTTTTTTAAACCGCCGTAACACTGCGCGTTAACTTTAAATATTATTAGTGAAAACTCGGCATGGGGCGCTTTTACAAACAAAAATAAATGTGTTTGTCAACTTGGCAAACAACTGCTTTTGTTTTGTAAAAGTGCCTCATACCACATTTTCATTTTTTAGCGGCTGTACACCTTTCTTTAGATGAGCCCAGTCTAAAGAAAGGGGCAAGGCCTCAATGAAAGTGAAATTGCAGAATGGAGCACTTTTACAAATAAAAAAAAAAACATTTGTCAACCTAACAAACAAATGCTTTTCTTTTTTGTAAAAGCGCCCCATATCACCGTTTCACTTTAATGGCAACTGCGCACCTTTCTTTAGACTCAGGTCATCTAAAGAAAGGGGCGTAGCCGCCATTAAAGTGAAATCGAGGCATGGGGTGTCTTTACAAACAAGCATTTGCAATGCAATAGGTCTCGCATTTATGAGAGTTTGAGCTATTGGCATTGTAAATGACTATGCCTTTTATTTGTGTTGTTTTTAAAACATAAATAAAAGGCATTGTCATTTACAATGCCAATAGCTTAAACTCTTGGAAATGCGAGACCTATTGCATTGCAAATGCGTGCTATAAAAATACAAACTAGAGTGCCGGGCGGTTTGCTCCCCTGTAGAAGCCAGAGTTACCAGTGCACATGGATTTATATGGTAAATAAACCCCGCTCAGTAAAAGGAGAACAGGGGCAAAAAACTACACGGTGCAGGAAAGCAGAAGAAAGCAAAGGGGCTGCTGGAGGCAGGAAAAATGTGCCTTTTGTCATTAAAACAAACACGAAGGCCATACTGTTTGTGTTGAGCTCCTCGTTAACACAAAAATTGCGCTGGTGAATGGAAGAACCTGCTGGATAGTTTGCCTACAGCCTGCCACTGAGGTATGTGGAAGGAACAAAAGCAGAGACACAAAAAACAACTTATCGGATATCTACACGGAGAAGATAAGCCAGTCATAATATTGGTAGTAGCAGTCCTGGTGTTTAAAGTGCATTCTGGTACTTGTAGCTCCGCTTTTATAATAGTGCATGTATAGGTGGCAGAATGCAAAAGGAACACAGGGGAATCAATGCGCAGCGCTATTCTCTTTGGCACGGGGGGCTTGAAAGTTCTGAAACGCAACACCTACCTCACGGGCATCTGAAACAGAGTGGGGCAGCTATCTATCGGCAGTTCTCTCGCATCGCAAATTAGTACTGCTAAAAGTGAGGGAAACCTTGCGATCTTTTGGCTATTTACGCATATAAGTGCCTTGAAGCATTTTCCACGCACACGGAGCGCTATCCACACAAAAAGTCAAATACGTCGGTTCCTAAGTGGCTGATGCCCACCTTGCGCCGTCTCCGGGCCAATGGCTTCCTAGGTCAGAAGCTCCAGTGGGGGTCTTGGGGAAGGGGCAGAGGGTCACATAGCATGCGGACACCTTCATCTCTCCTCTGATATGCCCGTGTGGGCAGAGTGTGGGGCTGCTGAAGTCAGGGGCTGCTCGCTGGGCACTACTGGGACCTTTTACTGAGCAGCCCCGAGCGCCGTGTGCCATACTGTGGACTGGAAGAGGAGTAGGGGGGCAGTGCCGAGCACATCCCTCCCCCTCCCAAGCACGATTAACCCCTGAAGAGCTGGAAGGGTGAGAGCGCCACCTCTACTGCCAGCCGGGTGAGTTGTGCACCCTCACAGGAGAGACAGGGTTAAGGGACCACCTGTCGCGCCTGTCAAGCCACGCCAGTAGTTTTCCGGTTTTGTCACCCATGTCATAAACTGTGTGCCTCGAACCCTCCAGGCGCTGTCTGGCGCGCTCCGCGAGGTGTTCACTATATTTTGTCTGCGCCAATCGCAGGTCGTGGGAGGCCGCGGGAGACGGGGCCCGAGCCTGGCGGGCCTCCGCTGCCTGAAGTTCAAGCTCCAGTGCCTGCAGCTCGGCGAGTCGCTCACGCCTATATCCTGCAATGGAAGCCATAGCCTGTCCCCGAACGACCGGTTTGTACGCCTCCCAGAGAGTAACAGGGGAGTCAACCGAGGCGACATTTTCTTGAAAGTAAAGGCTCGTCGCCTTCGTTACGGATTTCCGAATAACAGGGAGTCGCAGGCAGCTGGGGTGAATCGGGTAAATGCGACGCCGCGTCAGGTGGTAACGGGTGTACTGCAAGAGTATCGGGGAGTGGTCTGATATACCCCTGGGCCTAATTTCTATACTATCAATATTTTGGGAGCAGCCAGACGACCCCAGGAAGTAGTCTATGCGCGTTAAGCTATTGTGCACCCCAGAGTGATACGTGTATTGCTGCCTCGTCGGGTGATGCTGCCGCCACAAATCTGTGAGCCCAAGCGCCTCCGTGAAGCTCTCGAGACACGAGACCCCCCCTCCCCTTGACCGCGGAGGGCACCGGTCACGAATGTCGTTCATCACAGCATTTAAATCACCGCCCAGCAGCACCTCCCCTTCTGGTAAGGTCAGTAGAAACTCGCTGGGCGCCGGAAGCGCCTCGGCATGCAGTGCAGGTGGAATATAAACAGACACTATATTAAGGGGGCGTCCCTCCCACTGGGTATGGAGCGCCGCAAATCGTCCTGACCCATCAGCTTTGGTGCCATGCACTATTAAATGGGACTGTCGGCGTACCAAAATGCCCACCCCCCTGGAACCGGAGGTGAATTCAGAGTGGGCCCGCATCGTATAGCCCCACCTATCCATTGCTCTACAAGCGGTGCTCGTCAGGTGGGTCTCCTGAAGCAGGACCACCGCGGGGGCACACCTCTTAATACTCTGCAGGACCAGTCCCCGTTTGATTTTATCTCCCAATCCTCGCACGTTCCACGTGAGTAGGGTGAGAGGTCGCACCGGGGCCACATTAGGTGCCGTGGGCGTACTCTGCGTTAGATCCGACATATTGGCCGGTGGGGGAAAAGGCCGCAATCACTGCGGCGAACCCAGCGTAGGACATAGGTAGAGCTGTGAGGGCGTGTATAGCGCGGTGCAAGTGTCAGTGTCATCAGCAACTTAAACATACCAACAAAAAGCCAATAAACCAGCCCCCAACCCCCAGACCCCCTCCCTGCCTCCCTGCCATACGGACCCAGAACTGCCCGCCACCCCAACTCAGCAGAGCGCTCAAACCCCTTAACCCCAAACAGTACTTGCGTGCAAAGGAGCGGGAGGTCCGAGGAAGACCACAACATCCCCTGCCCCAAGGTCCCATAAAGTGTTCGATAGTGAAGCATGAGGCAGACCACTCCGGCGACAGCAGTTCGCTAAGTGCATCAAAGAGCAGCGCGCCCCGAGAGGCGCTTCCGGAGCGGTTATCCGGCGGGACCCTCCTCCGCCACTTCCGTCCGCTGGTCCCGACCACCAGGATCCTCCGACCCCCAGGTCTATCGTCTCCTCCGGTCCGAGCGCCCAGTACCTTGGACCCGTTGCCATCCCTCCAGCCAGTCGTGCGCCTCCTCTGGCATTTCGAAGAATCTCGTCGTTCCATCTGCGACTACCCTCAGCCGCGCCGGGAAAAGCATAGCATAGGGAAGTTCTCGGGCCCTGAGCTTCTTTTTGACGTCCGAGAAGCTCCTCCGCTGCGCCGCCACCGCCGCTGTGTAGTCCGGAAAGAAGGAAATTGTGGAGTTCTGGAGGCGGCGCCACCCGCGCCGCCTGGAGAATGGCGTCTGTCACGGAAATTGAACATTCGGGCCAGGACTGGTCGAGGCGGCGCGCCAACCTTCGGTCGGCCACCAGGAACTCTGTGGGCTCGCTCCACCGAGAAAAAGGCCGAGAGGCCCCTGGGTTGCAGTTTGGACTTTATCAGGTCTTCGACATATAAGTCCATGGCAGGGTGCCCCTCACTTTCGGGAATCCCCGTGATGCGTACGTTGTTGATACGGGAGCGGCCCTCCTGGTCGTCCAGTCTGGCCACCATACGCTTGTTTTCGGCTTCCAGCTGGGACACTTTTTGCAGGAGATAGCCAGAGTCTTTCGCCAGGGTAGCCGTCACCTGCTCCACATCTGTGACCCTGGCCGACATTTTCTGAAAGTCTGCACGGAGGAGGGACACGTCCTAAGAAATCGACCCCACGGTGGATTGTACCTGCGTCAGAGCAGCCATAATGTCCTCCAGCGTTACTTTCTGCACCGTAGGCTCCGCCGTCATCTTCTCAGCGCGTCCGCCGCGGGGCCAGAATCCCTGCTATACGCGAATTTATCCAGCTTGCCCTGGTGACTCGCTCGGGCCCCCTTTCCACTCATGACCGCCACGGGAAGCCCCACCAAGGACAGCCCTCCGCCGTTGCCAGTCAGTTGGCGGGGCAGGGAGCCTCGACCGGGCACTGTCCAGCCGAGGTCAGCACAGGGGCCGTCCACCACAGCGAGTCACACCCCCTGGCACAGTACAGTAGTTAGTCGCAGCACTCCAGGCAGGCCAAGGCCAACACAGGGCACCCCCGCAGTCCGCAACACACCCCCCAATCTCAGCAAGGGGGGGGGGGGCCGCCATGGATCTCCAACGCCGACATCACTCAGTGCCACCATGCGCTCCTCTAGCGTCCCACGCCGGGCCAGGGCCAGCCCCTGCAACAAGAACTCCCCGGAGCACTCCCCGGGCACCTCCCGCCACTCGCCGCCTCCGCGAGGCCGTCGTCTCTCGGCCACTCGAGCCTCGCCTCTCTCCGGCTCCACCAGGGCCCCAGGCAGCAGTCGAGGAAGGGAGCGGGGCGCGATCGGCACGCACCCCCGCTGGGCTCACCACGAGCTGCAGGCGCCCTCCGGAGGGCCCGCCAGGTCAGGCAGATGGTCGCGCACGGCGCCCGGGACACCTCCTCCACTCGAGGCCCCGGCGCCAAACGCCGGCACAGGCCGCAACACTCCGGGCCGCGTCAGGAGCACTCCGGGCCACGTAAAGACTCAGGAGTGAAAATGCGGTGGGTCGCTTCTCTTGAGCTTGCAATCCAGGGACCTTGTGGGTAGAATCGCACGCTGATAACTTGTCGGATGCGAGGGGAGTCGGCCTCACCCTCGGAGCTCGATCAGGCTGCGGCCATCTTGCTCGGCTGCTAGCCACGCCCATAAACGAGTTTTTGACCTCAGTGGAGTTACCTCACATGGACCAGGAGGTTGAAGAGACGTTAGGGGCCCCGTTCACAAAAGAGGAGATACTGGATGCTATTAAAAGTTTCAAAGCTGGTAAAACCCCAGGAAATTAAGGCTTTCCGGCAGAGTTTTATCAACATTTTGCATCCATATTGTTTTCCCGGCTGCTGGAGGTGCTATTTTTCCAGAATGACATACAAGCTAAACTAGGTTACGTTGTCAAGATATATCCTCCGAATTCCAATCTTCTTGTTTTTCTCCCCATAATCCCTTCTTTCTCCAAACTGTTTTGTTCATATAGTAATTTAAGGCACCTATAATTCAGGCATGCTTATTTAATGTCCTGAAGATGATCCACACATTTGTCTCCTGGATCGAAACGCCGTTGACACCCTAAAACACCTCATACATACACTATGATGTTATTTGTCATGTAGAGGTGTTCCTTGCGATTTGTTTACCTATAACTGTGAATTTTTCTCCTGAGAACAAACCGTGAGCGTTGCCTGAGCCTTGCTTAAATGTTTCCCAGACTATAAGTTTTGTATGTTTCTACGTTTCTGTAGTGGAATGAAAAATTAAACATTGAACCTCTGTCCGGCTGGACACGTTTAATTAATACAGTACTGGCTGGGTCTGTACTTATCAGTTTTGTTCACCCTTTCCTAGGGACCATTGTTGCTTAGAATAACTGATTCCCAAGGTCCCAGGCAGACTTTATTTGGGTCCCCCTTGTTGTTTAAAAAGAAGTTTAGCACAACCGCTGGTTTGCAAGGGCTTTAAACTTATTTCCCCCTTCCCTGAAGTGGGCCACTTCCGTAAACTCTCACTACTCTAGAACCCCCCCCCCCCTCTCTATCCAACACGTACCTCCAGTTGCTATGTCTGAAAACGCACCCTTGTATTCGGACTACATTAAAAAAATCTTAGAAGGCCCTTCACTCTTCAGTAGCTCTGACGAAACCCCAAGCAGTACTTATACCACTCTCCCTGAGGAACTAGAAAAACAAAAAAAGAAATTTGTCCGCCTTGAACTCATGATACGCATGCTCACTGAGTACTTGAAAGTTAATATAATTCCCGTGGGCCTACCGGTTAAAATCATCCCTGGTGTGTTCACTGATAATCCCAAGTATATTACCAACTTCAGCTACGTAGGCACCATTTGCTCTAGACATTGGATGGTGCTAGGCATAGACATCGCCAACGAAGAGCTTAAAAAACTTTCTGAAATAATTAATTACATAGAGAAACAAATAAAGGACAACAATATACCTGACGCCAAGAAACTATTAGAACAAATCCCAAAAACTTGACGAATTCCACAGATTGGAACAAAACAAAAAATCCAACAAAGTGAAAAAGGATATAAAATCCTTTTCACAAGAACGAGCCTATCCATATCTCAACAAAGATTTTTACACAAACAGGGCCTATAACAAATCCCAAAATCTGAGACCTTGGGGCCGTTTTAATAGACGAAATAACCTAGTTGGATTTTCTGACACCTCAGCAGAGTCCTCTGACAGCTCCGACGCAGGTGAAGGCACTAGCACTAACACAAGAAACCCTAATACTCATTTTTTAGGGCAGGGCCAATCAGAACCACAAAAAAGAGGTCGAGGCAAGCAACAACCCCATTGGAACTACCCCCCCAAGGGAACGCCAGACACGGCAGAAATGTTATCAATGGTAACCCTGTGGTAAATATTTCGTTACCGGTACTATTTTTTTATGCGGTAAAGTCTATTAAGAACAACTCAGTAAAATGAGAGGCAGAATCCGTGGTATTAGAGGTTTTAAAAAGGCTTTATTCCTATACAAAGGAATACAATTCGAATTGTAGGCGTTCTATTCCATCACCACGAAAGTTCAGGAAGGAAGGGCCTATATTATTGACAGGTAATCATTTTTATAGAAAAGGCATTACAGTAAAACAAATGCAGTAGGCGTAACAACTGATAAGACAAAATAAAATATGCATGCGTAACTAGAATAGGCGTAACTAGAAAACGTCATTATACATGATGTCACAAGTGGGTGGATCCATAAGAGAATCCTGCAATGTCAGCAGAAATATTTGGCAGAGATGCGTGCGCAGCCGCATGACGTGTGATTGACGTGTGATTGACGTGCAACTAGAGGGTGAAGGGGACTTGACATTTAGCTCTACATGTGGAGACAGAAGTCTGGGGTTATGTCAACCTAATCCCAAATCATATCTAATATCCTATGTTTAAAGAACTGTGTTATCCAAAAAAAAAAGGTCTTCTTGGGATAGAATCTTATTCTATACTGACTATACTGACTATACTGACTATACTGACTATACTGACTGTTAGTGCGTGTACAAGCGTCTAAGTGTCTACACTAGATGCGAGGGGGTAGGAATATTCCATGGTAACAGGGCTATGAATTACTTGCATGAGGACAGCGAGGCCTGGCCCTTTGCACGGTAGCTGGAGGAATGTTTACCTAAACTGCTAGACAGGAATGCATCGGATGAGGGGCGGAGGAGATAATCTTGAAGGTGAAATACAGTTTTTGGCAGGCGACGGGCTGGATCAGGCACCGTTAGCCGCGCAAGGAGTAAGACAAAGTTCATGGTCACAGATGCAGGCTCAGACTGGAGCTTTCAGAGAGAGAAGGCAGGAAAAGGCTTGATGACAGAATTCGGGCCTACTCGCCTGAATCTGTAAAATGTGGAAAGTGAACCACATAAAGTCGGTGGCCTTTCATACTTAGAAAAGGAATATCTGACCCATTCATGGTGGATCTGAAAGAGGACATGTTGACGGTGGACGCACATATATTTGCGTCTTCAAAACTGGAGCAGGAGGGAACATGCATGTACTTATAGCATGTACATGGAGCCGTTGGGGTCTACGATAGGGGACATAACTGATCACAAAATTCATATTTCCTCAACCCCAATGATGCAAACCAACAATCATAATAGCAATTTCACAATTCCAATTTTTAATCTTTCCACACATCAACTGTCAGATCATGAAGTGTCAATATTGAGTAAAGGACTTTCTTTCGTCCCTATTACATATCCCAACTTTCTGGAGCTACAAACTGAACTATTAAGTTTTTTCCGCAAAATACGACTACACAGTTATTTCTCACAGAACCCATGTCCGATCAACACATCAAACACACCACTACGCCCTCCATTCACCTTATCGCCTTTCTCTAATATGATCCCCAGTGAGATCATCACTTTTGAGAAACTAGTCCTGAAAGAGATCATAGAATTGGAACACTCCCACCAGTACATCCCCTACAACATCACCAAAGCTGAGAAAATTGCCATCTCCAGCCTACTTCCCAATAAAAATCTTGTGATTAAACCGTCCGACAAGGGCGGAGGGATAGTACTCCAAGAGATCAACACATATAGAGATGAAATCAACCGCCAACTGGCCAATACAGATCCCTATTGCAGATTACCCACAAATCCCACCAAAGAACTCCAGACCTTGATCCTACAGATCACCAATGATGGCCTAGAACAAGTTTTTCTCAGTAAACATTAACACCAGTACCTTAACATCAAATCGCCACTGATCCCAGTCATTTACACTGTGCCTAAAGTTCATAAAAACTTGGAAAATCCAGAATGACATACAAACCAAACTAGGTTACGTTGTCAAGATATATCCTCCTAATCCAATCTTCTTGTTTTTCTCCCCATAATCCCTTCTTTCTACCAAACTGTTTTGTTCATATAGTAATTTAAGGCACCTATAATTCAGGCATGCTTATTTAATGCCCTGAAGATGATCCACACATTTGTCTCCTGGATCGAAATGCCGTCGACACCCTAAAACACCTCATACATACACTATGATGTTACTATTTGTCATGTAGAGGTGTTCCTTTCGATTTGTTTACCTATAACTGAATTTTTCTCCTGAGAACATACCGTGAGTGTTGCCTGAGCCTTGCTTAAATGTTTCCCAGACTATATGTTTTGTATGTTTCTACGTGGAATGCAGGCTTGTGTCCCACTCTCAGTATATTGTCTTGTACATATCTACAAGAATTGCTGAAAAATTAAACATTGAACCTCTGTCCGGCTGGACACGTTTAACTAATACAGTACTGACTGGGTCTGTATTTATCAGTTTTGTTCACCCTAGGGACCATTGTTGCTTAGAATAACTGATTCCCAAGATCCCAGGCAGACGTTATTTCGGTCCCCCTTGTTGTTTAAAAAGGAGGTTTATAATGAAGCACTACAGACGCACAGTTTACCAGCTTCCATGCAGGAGGCTCTGGTAATAATGAAACCAAAACAAGATGGGGATCCCCGGTTCCCGAACTCATATTGGCACATTTTGCTTTTAAACCTAGACGTAAAACTATTAAGTAGCATCCTGGCGAGTAGACTTCTCCCTCATATGTCCCATCTGATCCACAAAATCAGGCCGGTTTTATTCCATAACGTAGCACCCCTTATAATCTAAGGCTGCTGGCACATGTTTGGCACACTCCTGGCCTGACGAAGGAGGACTATGCCTTAGCCCTCCTGGATATAGAGCAAGCATTCCATTCAGTGGCCTGGCCTTATGCGTGGGCGGTATTACAACAAATGGGAGTGGGACAGACCTTTCTTAAATGGACACAACTATTATCCAAGTCACCTCGCGCCAGGGTCAGAGTAGGGGGCAGAATATCCGAGGCGTTCTCGTTGGAAAAGGGTACCAGACAGGGATGGCCCCTGTCGCCCCTCATATTCGCAAAGGTAATGGAGCCATTGGCGGCGGTCTAGAGATTGGCTGAGTGCTTGGGGGATAACTGTGGGCAATACCAACCATGTGGTTTCCCTCTACGCTGATGATATGTTGGTGTATATACAGCAACCAGCTTTCTCAGTGCCCGTCCTCTTGGAGGTCATGAGGGACTTTAAAGCAGTGTCGGGTCTCCGAACTAATCACGAGAAGTTTAAATTACTGCCGCTCTGGAGATTAGCTACCCAACCAATTGCCCTGCTTCTTGAGGTGGGGCTACCCTGGACGTCTGCTGCTCCTAGATATTTGGGGATTAAGTGGGCACATACCCCAGTAAGATTCCTAGAACTTAATATAGGGAAGGTCGTGGATGGGATTTGAGGCTCCATACGTTTCTGGAGGGAATTGCACTTATCCCTTAAGGGCAGGGTCGCGATCACCAAGATGATTGTTCTGCCAAGGTGCCTTTATGCATTACAAAACTCATTATATAAATCTCAGCCAGTTATTTCTAAACGCTAGATAATTTAATGACGGACCTTCTATGGGGACCTAGGCGTAAACGCATCTGCCTATCAACACTACAGAGACCCTGGCAGCAAGGCGGGGTAGAGGTCCCATGTATCGAATTTTACTATATGGCTGCACAACTGCAACATGTAATTCATTGGTTAGATAATCAGGATCATTGGGGAAAAAGACTATCGGCGGGGACACATGGGGAAGATCCATGCCAGAATGACTGATGCGTGGTAAAGGGGTCCCCCAGGGAATGCCCTTACATCATTTGCCATGTAGCTGAGGTATGGGAGACCAGAATAAGAAAAGTGGTGAGACATGCACCGTACACACCGAACATGCCTCTGTGGGTGATACTTCCGCTTATCAAGATTGCCGACTCAAGTCAGCACGAAAATGAAAGGACGGGGATGCCGGATGATGGGGGCTCTGTACAATAATGGCCAGTTTGTGACGAGAAAGTCTGCGGAGGCCTCCTTTGATTTGGGCAGCGGATAATTTTTGCAATATGCTAAGATTTCCAGAGCGGCCGGTGAGCTCTGGCCGTCCTTCCCTGAGGAGTCTCTCTCATAACAAAAACATTGCAAGTAATGCTGTATATGACCCAGGGTCGGCATTTGATAACTCACCTATATTGGGCGTTACGCAATGATTTGCCAAGGAAAACACTCCACATACAGGCGAGATGGGAAAAGGCGGTGGGTGAACAGGTCAGCACAAGAATGGGGCAGAATTCATGAACGGGTTAAACTGGTGAGCTCTAACGCCCAATTTAAACTAATCCAATATAATTGTGTGCATCAGGCTTAGCTCACTCCCAAAGTGCTGAGCAAAATATACCCACAACAGTCCAGTGATTGCCCCCGATGAGGGGAAGCGGAGGCTGACTTCTTACTGGTAGTGTGGACGTGCCCATTGGTGATCCCATTCTGGTCAGAAACCATACATAAACTACGAGTGGCCTCGGGTTGGGCGGTTCCTAGGGAGCTATGTTCTGTATTATTAGGACTGCTACCCACGCCCAAGAATAGGAAGCGGAGTAGGAAATTTGCATTACTGGGATTAATCTTCGCGAAAAGATGAATTGCGATTGCATGGTTGAGCTCGGTACCCCTGAAATGCGATATTTGGTTAAAGGATATGTGTGAGTGGGCAACGGCAGAGAAAGTTAGGATGAAACAAGTCCGCATAGACGACAAGACCCATGCTTATTTCCAATTGGACAGACCAGACACAACATTGACACAAGGCGTGGTGTAGACATTCACTAGAGGGGAGGTGGGTGTTAAGGGATAATGTTGGCTTGCGTTAAAATCACACAGAAAACAAATAAGGAAAAAAATAGTGAATTGGAAAAATGGGAATAGATTACAAAAGTTGAAATGCTGATGATGTAATATTCCATAATGTATACTAGAATGTTGCATTGCAGGTTATCAAAGTATTCTTGGACATAAGGAAACAATGTAATATTCCTGATATTGAACAAATGAGCAATATAAAAATGCCAATAAAGTTGCAAAGACTGGAAGCTTCAATAGGGCCACGCTAACGTCAGAAGACTGTCGCACTAACGGGCTGCTCATGAGGGGACTCAGAGTCCCAGCCTGCACCATGGCCATCTCCCGCATCGCCAATGCACAGTGTCATCCAATGGCGCTGGCCGGGAGAAAGGAGGGCCAGTCCTTGCCAGTCATTGCTAGGAAGAGGTAGGGCCACCCTGTGATTTTGCTTGTGTCTCACCCACTCTTTTATGATCCCACCGGGAGACTCTGCTCTGCAACGTATTCTACGGAAGTGGACAAGAATACAGGGTTCTAACAGGTGGCGTATGACCTGACTTTGTTGTACAATTGCTCGAGCTGGAGGCTGTGATGTAGCTTCTATCACGTGGGAATTGCCTAATAAGATGAAACGTATGAACATTTGGTTTGAATGCCTATGAATTAGGGAAGGAGTGTATTAGATATTTAATATTTTTTTTCTCTATTTCCTCTTACTTCTGTTTTTTCTTTTAAGATGGGGAAAAGAAAGGCTGTAAATCCATCAAAAAAAAAAATTGCCAGGGAAAGTATGCACAACATTAATAAATGATATTACTGGGGCACTGGGAGCAATTGAACATCAAATATTAACTGTGGAAGAGACTTTGTACTCAGATGGGGAGGGGGTAGTAATATTACCTGACCTGGATCAAGGGGTGAATCCTGTTATTACAGTTACAAATGGGAAGAGACAACAAAACCAAAACGGGTGTGAACAATTTGTTCCTGATCTTATATCTGTTATTGAGCCTGAGCTTGATCTACAACCACCTTTGAAACACCCCAGAAATCCAGAGGGTAGTCCTAAAGACAGTTGGTTTGGGGGCAGAAAGTTCCTGCTCTAAACTCCCTAAACCTAATTTATCAGCCTCCCCATGTATTGAGGGGGCAAAGAGAAAAATTCAAATGAAAGCACCCCCAAAAATCCCCCCCTGCGATTTAAGAAAATGGACTGCTGTAGTCAAAGGACTAGAAACATTCATAAGAACAGCGATAGACACCCTAACTACTAGAGTTGATTGAATAGAGGTCACGCTAAATACATGCAGGGATACTTCAAAGGCGAATAGGGTCCAGTTTTCAACACAAAACCAAGGGGAAGTTTTGAGAGCTATAGATGGCGGGAGGGACACAACCAGGCTAGCTAGTCAGCTGGGCCACATAAGAGAAATCCCAATTACAGAAAGGTTTTGTAAAGAGTGCATGCTAAGGAATGGTAAAAATACATCAATAGGTAAAACGATATCTTTCCAGCATCCTAACCCTATAGACACGATGGGAGAGAATATAATGAAGCGTGAAGGCTTTCGTCCAACAAGCAATTTACCGCCCAATTCAATGGATCCTATACAACCTCGGAGTTTGACTTGTACAGATCGAGTGGGTACCCCGTTTGTAGTAGTATTAGCGGATGCCTCAACTCTAGTAGATTAAGAAAAAGAACCTTGGGATACACTGAAGAACAAAGTCCTGCACTGGGTGGGAACCAAAACGGGGCTAAACACAGACCCTCTTCTCTGACATTAAAATAGTCAGAAGAGTGAGCCGGATTTGGAGAGACTGCAAACCACTACAGGGCGACTGTGCTGTACTATCACTTAAAACGTCGAGTCTGGTGGAAACCATTATTAATAGAGTTGGCACTTCCATGGTCTCAGGGTATAGTGCTAATCTACTACCACTAGGCTATTTCTATCAGCTGTCAGGTAATCCGGAGCTAATAAATATTAGAGGGGATTGTCAAAACACACCGGAAATTTTTCGCTTTGGGATTACTGCTGGCTAAGCGACACGTCGCGTGCCGGTGGGGACGGGGGCGAGCGCCCAAATTCAAAACCTGGCTGGACACTATGACAACTTGGCAGGAACAGCAGCATAGCTATGCAGACCTTTTACCGCACAAGTCGCGCCCTAGGGACCTTTGGGGCCCCCTGGCTGCGTACCTCCTTCGCTCACAGGTTCCAGGCGCATCCTCCGCTGATGCGCCAAGTGGCGCTGACGACTGACGTGGCCTGCTCCCCTCCCCTTCCTCAGACCTCTGGCTCCCCATTCACAAGGGCTCACGTCCCTAGTATGAATGTCAGGGCAGCATGGGTCCCGTGGAGCTCCCGCTGACACAGGTTAGTGGAGCGGCGGACCTTCCGCCCCCCCCCCCGGGGACTGGAACGCAGCGTAGTCCGCCCCCGGAATGGCATCACATACATGGCACTACAGGCAGATGATTCGTGTCGCGCTTCTCACTTGGGTCACTACCACTTCCTCCCAGAACATTAGATAGGTCTGTGGGGCGTTGTGCGACGCGATGCTGCTTATCGACTGCATTTCAGGATGTACGGCAATGCCCTCACAGCACCACGCTTCACCCTTTGAACACCTCATACCGAGTATGGAGGGCTGCTTCTGGGAGGGACCAGTTCACAATGCACTTGTTTTGGGTTTGTTATTAAAGTTGAATGAAACCTCAGGTATTTCACGCTTGAATTCCGCTTGCCGGTATGCCTACTCACTACTGCATTCTCCAACAGCTTACCCTTCACCACTACGCGGCCGGCCCGACTGGGTTGTAGGCGACATGCTGTGTACTGTAGTTGTGCTTTCCAAACTGTGCTGCTTGATTCTTGCACTGCATGTTGTCGCTGCCGGCCTGTTACTTCAGGATGTAGGCGTGGAGCTGTGTATTACTCTTTCAGGATCAATAAAGGTTTTTGAAAAAAAATAAATAAATAAATAAATAAATAAATAAATAAATATTAGAGGGGATACAAAAGAGGGAGGCCGATATAAGGCCTTGTATAACATTCCAGTCAGCAACCGCTTTGAAGATTTGCCAACGCTAGATGGTGTAGATTGACTCACTGCAGAGCATTCTATAAAGATTGAATATAATTGACACAGACCACTCATGGGTCTCTCCCTAGCTATGAAAAGGGCTGACACAGGGCAAAATTCAGGAAATACACGCATTGTAGCTACTCCAAATACGGCACCTTTCCACCCTCTAAATGGAAACAGAGATATAGATAACATTAGAAATGATCAGTGCATTGACTGTTCTGGAATATTGCAGGTTTATGCAAGAATGGTCGGATTTTGTTGCCAACTCTAGTATTCTCTGCTTTCAAGAAACTTGGGTGGAGGATTCAATACACATCAATGGGTATAAGACTTTTCACACTTCAGCCGGACAGTCTGTATATGGGAGAGCTAAAGGAGGGTTATGTACACACATTTCAAAGAATATGAATGCGACCAAGATTAAGCTGCTGGCATCTAAAATGTATTATCACTACTGAAATCGATAAACATGGTTGCTTAGCTGTGAGAATTATAATAATGCTTCGCCTGAGCAGATTTGCGTGGCCTTTAGACAATTGTGTAATGATCTTTTGTACATATATAATGACATAGTTAAAGACGTTTGTACTGGGGAGGGGGAATTTATTATTAGCCTGTGCCCACATTACGCGGAAGAAAACTGTGGTTTTACACTAGATGGTGCTATAGACTATACCCATTTCCTCCATTCACTTTATGGGAATAATTTGAATGATATTAAGTTCAAGTTTGATTTAGGATTCGCTAATGAATTATGCACTCCACCAGTACCAATCGATTGCACCTTTGATGGGAGGGGTGCAAACACGATTATAGATTACATGATAACGGCAAATAGGCATTCATCTAAAGTCAACAGTTTTAAAACACACAACAATCCTCTAAGTGATCACTTTCCACAGAACGTAAGTTTTAAACTACGTAGTAAAGTAAAAGAAAGGGTAAGTGCTCACACGCGGTTAATGACATTTCTCTTAACGGAACTAATGGTTACTCCTTACGGAGGTCCAAAGTTTATCCTGTTTAATTTTACCCATCAGCTTGTGGGTAAGCACTACAAAGCTTTTTAGCTTGTTTACATGAGAATGTAGATCATGATAACATTTTAGAATCCTTCCAATTGATTACTCGTGGGATTAAGGAAGGCTTATTGGTTAATAGAAAAGGGAACAAGAAAAATCATGGTTGGTTTGACACAATGTACAAGGGCATATAGGAACCTGAAATATGCGCTACACAAACCTTTGAAAGCTAAGCAAGTAATCGAAGCATGTTGATTGGAGTATAACCAAGCACTTAGAGAATGAAAAAAAAGGGCATGAGAGAGGATGCATGGAGGGCCCTGCACAAAGAAACCTTGGTTGGAGATAAAGTGTTCTGGCGGGCAGTGAATGCCCACTTCATGAGCACCCAGGATACTCCAACCATTGCGAAGAGAAGTGGGTGAACCACAATTCGAATATGTATAAACTTCCAGTAGAGAAGATAGTAACTGATAGTGCTCAAACAATTAAAAAACACCATTGCCCCCCCCCCCTCCGAGTTCGCCTTTATACTTTCAGCTCACCCTAGAAGAGGTTAGTTTAGCCCTTGAAGCAAGTAGAGGGGGGAAGCTTCAGGCCCCAATGGTATACCAGTAGACCTCTTCAAAGCTAATATTGCCCTCCGGGGTTCTCAACGGAGACGAGTTATTACAGCTTGTTGTACAATAGGTTTCATTGATACTTGTCGGAATCACTCTTGGTCCCGATATACAAGAAAGGTGACCGCCAGAACCCCGTCTATCGGCCAATCTCACAACTTGATTCTTTTGTCAAGGTGGCTGGACACATTCAACTAAATAAATTTCAGGACTGAGCCAAAGCCAATGATATTTTATCTGAGTTGCAATGTGGCTTTCGGCCAGGTCTCGGCACAGTCGAGCAGGGACTTAATCTGAACTTATTAATTGGAAAATACATCTGACCAAACAAGGTAGACTCTTTTTGGCATTTGTAGACTTATCCTCTGCATTTGATTGTGTAGAGCACGATAAATTATGGATTATAATGGCCAATTTAGGTGTGGAGCCACTTCTTTTAGACTTCTTGAGTCTATTGTACTCTGGTATCAAAGCAAGGGTTCGATATGGGGTTAAGGGCGAGTGCACTGTATTATTCAGCATAGAGAGAGGGGCAAGACAGGGATGCATTTTGGCACGCTTTCTTTTTACATTATATATTAATAGTTTGGAACAAACACTGATCAGTGCCGGGATTTACCATAAACAGATCATCACCCAATACCCCCTTCCTCTATGCGGACGATACAGTGCTGATGGCACGCACTCAAGACTACAACGTCTATTGATAAGTTTTAATGCTTACATGCAGAACCTGGGGTTGCAAGTAAACAAATTGAAAACTTTCATAATGAAGTATGGAAAAGGGAGCTCAAAGTGTAGGGACATCCTCATAGAAAACAGGAAGATTGAATTTACCAAGACATTTCCGTACCTGGATATCCTGTTTGACCAGAATGGCTCGTGAGGCCAGGCAATTAAATCAAAAAAGCTATTATTTATGAAAGCTACGGCAGCCTTGGCTAACTTCTCATGGAAGCTGGGCAAAAAAAAGCACTCATAGAACTAAAAAATATATACAAGGCTAACTACGTAACTATTGCTATGTATGGTGCTGGAGTACGGGGCTATGATAGCCAGCCCCTACAACTGGTGGAGAATGCCTTTTTAAGATTTGTATTAGCTGTTCCGGGTGGCTGTTCCCCCTATGTATGCCATGCGGAACTGGGGTTAACCTGTTTATTAGATTTAATTAAAACACAGCCAATCCTTTTATGGCATAAGATTTGGTCCATCGGAGAAAACCACCCTTAATAGGAACTGTCTTAAATTACAGCAGGTACTTAGAATACCTTGGATGACGTTTATCAAAAACTTCACGAGCAATCTAGTTTACCCAGAATATTATGAACAGCCGGAATCCCAAGAGCACATCAGCAGAAAAGAGAGTGCACAATGCTATTGGAGTCTCTTAGATTATCCTTGGAAATATTGAAGCCGAGTGTTTGTAATAACCAAATGATCCACCATATGTACAATCCATGGAGGGGATGCAGGACAGATTTGTTTTAACTCGCTTTAGGTTAGGCATTTTCCATCGCCTAACAAACTTTTCTGCAATTAATGTGCGTTCATGTTCGCTTTGTAAATGTCCATGTGATGATACGTCAGCAGACTACAATTCATGTTGTGTGCTTTGGTAAATTTTATGAAAAACAGGGAATGATTTGGATTTTACCGATCTTAATTCTGTTTGGCCTTAGGCATTGTCGCCCAGCATTTTTATCCCTTCAGTTGTTGGCCAATAAGTATACTATGTGGTCTGTCAATTTTTTTAAAGAATATAATTAGACATAGAAAGGCCATCATATTCTGATCTTCTGGTGAGGTAAACATGACTATTTTATGATAAATTTTCTTATCAACAGTGATTGTAACTGAAAGTTCTCAACTTTTTAAATAAGATTGCTGTATACTTAATTTGTACATGATTTGTAAATAGTACTTGTGTTTTTTTATATTTATTTTGCTATTATGATTTCCTCTGAAGAAAGCAAATAAAGCTTATTTTGAATTGAATGGGCTAATTTTCTTGAATGCACAAAAAATCCCAATGATAAGTTAAGCAAATGTTTCATGCGAGAATGGTTTTCAAGAAAGGCTGTCTGCCTGCTGTTTAGCTGGCATGCTCTTGCCAGTATCTAACGTGCCAAGCACTGCCAGGGCGCACACATGCTTATCTCCCAGAGAGTATTCCTCCTTGCCAGCCATGAAGACAAACAACCGAATGCTGTGTGTTGTACTTCTGGGGATGGAAGTCAAAGGGACATCCTGCTAAAGGTTGGACTCTTTCATGCCATCTTCTAGCTGGGGGGGCAACAACTGATCAATTACAGAGATGTAGGATACTCACATAAGATAAATGTGCAGAATGAACTGCATTTACCATTACTTATGCAGTCTGTCAATATCCTCACAATCTGGCACGGATCTGTCCCTACTGCCATACACTGAACACCTCTCTCCTAGGCAGATGAAACCCATCCTCACTGCAAACAGAACTCTTCTAGCATCTGCTAAGTTCCCAACATATCATGGAAGCTGCAATGCTGGCAGGATGATGTAATGAGAAACCTAGATTTATTTTAATTACTGGAGGGCAGAGCGGGTGTAATATAGCACAGACTCAACGCCCGGGGTTGTCCGGGCACTTTACACTCAGGACAATGAGATATCTTCTAGCATCTGCTACATTTCCCACACTTCAAAGAAGCTGTAATGCTGGCTGCATAATGCATCGAGAAACCTATATTTATTTATTTACCTGGAGGAGGTTAATATAGCAGGCTCAACGCCTGGGGTGTCAGAGCACTTTATACTCATGGCAATGAGAACTCCACTAGCATCTGTTACATTCCCAACACGTCCAGGAAGCTGCAATGTTGGCAGGATGATATACTGATAAACCTATATTTTATTTATGGAAGTATATATAGCACAGACTTGACGCCGAGGGGTGTCACAGCACTTTACATTCTCATGGCAATGAGAATGTTTCTAGCATCTGCTACATTCTCCCAACACGTCATGGAAGCAGCAATGCTGCCAGGATGATGTATCGAGAAACCTAGATTTATTTTATGTACAGGGGGCATGGGGGCAATATAGAATATACTTGACGCCGAAGTGTGGCTGATCACTTTACACTCTCACGGCAATGAGAACTCTTCTAGCATCTGTTACATTTCTAACACGTCAAATAAGCTGCAATGCTGGCAGGATGATGTATCAAGACACATATTCATTTCATTTACTGGGGGAGGGGCTTATATTGTGCAGGCTTAACACCCAGGGGACAAGGTCTAAAGGAAAATCCCCTTCGGGAAACCTTACACAACAATTCACTTAAACACACACAACCTTTATACACCAGGTAGATGAGGACCAATGAACAGAGAGGGAATGTAGTTAAAACACATAAAAACCATTTCCGGAGGTGCTGGCCCCGTGATAAGTGTCGATCAGATAGAGATCCCGTTGACGATTGTATTCACTACAATGCGAGTTGCTTCTGACCATGCCGATTTGAAACAATAAGAATCTTATGGTCAATTCGTCATCGCTGGTTGGCTTTAAAGATAATATTTAGGGGCGATTTCATCCATCTGGATCTGAGTTGGCTGAGAAATACTAATCACTGCATATACTGCTGTTAGCGGACAGAGAACCAAATGAAAATATTGAGGGGTGATTTCTCCTTTCTGGATCAGAGTTGCCTGACAAACAGTAATCACTGTATATATTGGTGTCAACGGACAGAAAATAAAAAGAGTTGGGCTGCTTAAATACTGGCCTGCAGTCGTTCCTGGAGGCGTTTTTTGCCCTGGACTCTCAGATTTTAATAGTACTGTTGGGACTAGATGTTGTCTTCCTGAAGAAGGTGCTGGCCACATACTGATTGCCCACCGAAACGCGTAGATGCTTTAAAAACGGAAACCTCATCAAGTCTGAGGGGACAATTATACTGATTCGAATCAATTTATATAATGATTTCAGTAATCAAAAATTGATCAACACCTAAACTGATGAAGTGTTTTCTGAATGATAGGAATCATCATTTCTTCCTTTGTTGTTGTGTTCCCAACTGTGTATATTTTCTGACTGATATAGGTTGCAGGGTATTGTATATTAATGAATAGTATTGTTTTTTTAACGTTAAACTTGATGAAACACATGCTTGTATATATTATGTTTCAAATGACATTGTGAATAAATCAATGTTTTTTATGTGTTTTAACTACATTCCCACTCTGTTCATTGGTCCTCATCTATCTGGTGTATAAAGGTTGTGAGTGTTTAAGTGAATTGTTGTGTATGAGGTTTCCCGAAGGGGATTTTCTTTTAGACCTTGGTCATTGTTGGTACCCTTCCCCTTCGTTCTTGGGGTCCCTCTCTCTTTTGTGAGAGAACACCCAGGGGGCCAGGGAGCTTTACATAATACACAGTATACAGAACAAGAGGATGACCCACCTATTTGAAATCCTCAGGTTGTAGTAGATATTTCAGCCCGCATAGGAGTACGATTTAAAGCTGCGCTCCTTTGGCTAAGTTATTTACATAGGTTTGGAGGTACAGGCTTTTGTAAAGTCAAAAGCTGACAGCTTCTGCATAGTCACTGATGGAAGTTTGAGAGTTGAGGATGTTGGCGCCATTTATCCAGGCTTGGACCAGTGTGCTACTGCTCGGTTTCGAGAGCTGCAGAAATTCAGTCTTGAGAGGAGGTCAGTTAAAGAAAATGGTGGTAAATCTAAGATTGATATACAAATTCAAGTGGCACTACCTTGCATCTCCTTATACAACATTTCTTTATGAACAAAGCATCAGTGCATCAAATGTTGAGACCATCGACCCCTTGACTTAGTTCAAACGGGAACAGATAAGAAAACAGGACACAGAGCTGTTCAACAATGGTGGTCAAAGTTGAACCCAGATACAAAGAAGAGGGACAAAGCTCTTCTTTGGGACAAGGATAGTCTATTCCAAGAACAAGAACATTTATTCTAAGCAGGTAGGTGGTGAGAATCATTTGGCACAGCAATGGGGCTATGGTAGAAGTTTGGCTATATAGTGACAGTAAGGCAGTTTGGTGATTCATTATGGGCAGAACACAGTTTGAGGAAGGAGCCCATCGATTCTACCATGCAAACCACTGCCCACAGACTAAGAAAACTCTGCACCGACCACGGACACTTGTTCTTTGAATTTCTTCATGTGATGTATACTAAAAAAACGCAACTGAACATGGTCTACCTATTCTGATTCCTTGCCTTGAGAAAGTCCTTGGCGTGATAGCCACTTTGGGGCAAAACATGTTTCGGCTGTGTTTCCTTTCACATCAGGCTCTAAACCCCGATGCTCTCAATAAATACCAACCAAAGATACAGAGAACGCTTTGGGCATTTATTCCTCAAAAAAACACACACAAAACCCCAGGTAATGCCTCTCTCATACTACACAAAGAAAACTCAGAAGGCGTTTCCAAGAAGAGCTCGCTGAAGAGTATGGCTGTCTGAAGGATTCAAATTTCTACAAGCATTTACAACAATAGCACTGATGAATATAATATTACATAACTTGGGAGAGTGAGATGATTCACCTATGATCTTAACCACACCGGTGTGGGTCTGGTATGCTAGGTTTAAGACCAGCTACATTGGTTATCAAACATATCCAGCACAGACAAGCATCTCTCAACTCAACAGCTAGGTTACAGAGAACTTTGCCTTTAAAAGAAGACTGGAAGTGATATTGAGGAACCTGAAGGGACTCTACATACATTACCAGATGTAAAGGTCCCACCATATATGCTACATCTATTCAAAGTACTTGACAATGTGCTTGGTCAAGTGTGTATCCACCTACTATTACTCTTAAAGTATACAGAAAGTATTTCCTGTTAAATTAATGATCCCCATTATTCTCAGTGCCTAAGAGTGTTTGTAGAGGAAAATCGTTCCAATGTGAAAACTTCTCAAGCAGAAAAACCTAATTTGGGGCTGCCTAAATGAAAAGGTGTGCATTATGAGCTTATGAACAAGGAAGACATGAATACTTTTTCTTGAAAAGTGGCTTTGTTGTGGTTATTACAACCATCAAACAAGTTGGTGAAATCCAGGCTCTTTTTGGTTGAGAAACTGTTCACTGTACTCCATCAGAAAGTAGATTACCAGACATGAGGGTCAAATATGGAAGGATTTCCAGAGAAGAAAAGGGAAAACACTACTCTACACCTCAACATATATATCCCCACTGGGTAAAGGATTCATTACTTAACCTCCTGCTGCCAGCCTTACTCCCGCGCATAACTGATTAAATCAAATTATTGAAGGAACAGATACTAAATTGGTGTGATATGCCCAATTTTTCTTTGTTTCATAAGCAGGGTGTAACTTACATTTGATGGTAGCTAACAGGCACAATCAAACAGAGAAAGATTCTGCTGCTATTAAAGAGCTGTAGCTGTATGATAATTCACGAAGACATGGCCACAGGGAAACGCAATGGCCCTCAAACCTTAGCAATTTGGAGCTACCAGTGGCCTGACACAGGGATGGTAGTGGCCATTGTTCCAGAAGAAAAGACTCCAGCAACAAGTACTTCTGCTAGGACTATGTCATGGAAGGGAACTTTCACTTGTTAACTACTAGGGGAGGACCTGGGAATGAACACTGAAATGGAAAGGCATGTGTGGCTTGACAGGAAAGGAAACTAAAGTCCACCTGAAAGTACAAGAACAGACAGGGGGTACCAGAAATGAGTGATCACTCAGTAGAAGAAAAGAGCATTGCTACAATAGGTGTACCACCACCCAGGGTCCTTGAGGTGCTAGAAGCTGAGGGCCTCCTATTTTGTGTGTGGACTAAATGCTCAAAGAATGACGAGAACTATCAGCAGCGTACTACCACCAACAATGAATGAAGAATGGATAGGAACTGAGGGGGAACCTGGCATGAATGATTCCCCAAGCTACTACCAAGCGAAGGTGTGGCATTTCATAATTTCCTGGGAAACTAGCATTGGTAAAGCCAATAGTTTGGGACCTACTGGCAATGCTCTACAGTACTTGACATTTTCTCGATGCAGTGCAGCACAATATTATTTTTTTTTTTAAACAGTTGACTCTGAATATTCAGGAGTCTTAACCAGCATAGGCTAAAAATTGTTCCAGAGATTAGATGTTTTTGTCAATCAAAACAGCACATTTAGCAAAGAGCTAGAAGCTGTTGAAGAATTTGAAAATCAAATAAAGATAAACTCAGTGATCACAGGTGCAAAAGTCTTGTTAGCCAAGGCAGACAAGGAAACCACAGAGTCCAAGACCTATACTGAGGATCAAAAACGAAAATTCAAAAGGATATATCTAACTTTAGTCTTTGAGAAAACATATCCTTAGATATCAAAGAGTTTTAGTCAACACCAGAAAATACCAGGGTTTTAATTCAATACCAAGGAAGAAGCGGAAGTATTATGACTTGCTTGGAGAACTCCTACTCCAACTCTACAAGTAATTCGGATGCACACACTAGTTCATTCAATCCATCTGGCGTAGGGTTTTTATGACGAGGCGCCTGGAGAGGGCTCAGAAGTGGCAAAACCAAGGGGCAGGCGTGATAAACACTCTGATTCGAAATACCAGATATGAAACAGAGGCATAACGCTTATCCATAGCATCTCGAAGCGATCCCTTGACACGCAAAAAGTGTTTTAGAAAAAGCAGTGTCATTTGTTCAAGTACAGAAGATTTCACTGTAGTCAAAATGGGACTCGCTTATTTTTTTTTTTAATCAGGCTGCCTGAATTATTCTGAAAAACAGACATCCTTTATGAAAGATGCCTGTTGAAATTGTCACATTCGAAATGTCCTTAAAGAACTGAATAACATTGGGCAAATCATCAAATATACAAACATCACTCTCTCAGAACTGAAAGGCCTCCAACGTCTCAAAGAATCCGATATTATTATTATTATTAAGCCATCTGACAATAGAGGAAGCCATTGTGGTCCAAGACAGACTGGATTACAAACTGTAAATCACAACACAGCTGAATAGCATTGCACACTAGCGTACAATCAGTTATGACCTCTAAAGGGAAATTCAGACTGAAATGAAAACTCTGACTGATACTGCGAAAAGTTAAGAGTGACTTTCAAAGATGGAAATAACATATTTGAATATCCTGAACTCGAGAACAAAGGTGCTTTAAACTCTGCCCAAAATTCATAAAGACCCAGGAAAATCTCCAGGAAAGACCCATAAACTCTGGTGTCAGTTCAATTCAATAACCCTTGGAAATACTTAGATCTCTTCTTCAAGTTGTTTATTTTGGAAGTCCCATCCTATGTCAAGAACACAGTGGACTTCATTATTTCATATAAAAGATCTGGAATGCACCATGGAAAAGGGTTTCTTGGTAAAAAGGTATGTGAAAAGTCACTGTATTAACATACCTCAAGATACTGCTCTGTGGACTCTTGAATGATATTTGGAAAAGGATAACCCACCCACATCCAGTTTCCGACCAAATTTATCTTGACACTGCATAAGATATTTGATCTAAAAACTTCTTGAGGTTTAATCATGAGTTTTATATCTAAATAAAACGAACGACAATAGGATATCCTATTTCACCTGAATAGGCTGTATTTTTTATGGCCAAATTTGAAGTGATAGGTATACATGAGAACGCCTTTCAAGGAAGGCATCTTCATATGGAGAAGATACACGGATGATGTAAAAATGATCTACAAGGGGAAGGTCGAAAATCTGACACCATTCCGTGCTTGGATTCAATACAGAACAGCAGATGTTAAGTTCTCTATGAATTACCTCGGAGTACAAATTAATTTTTTGGACCAGATTATGAACCATGAGCGATGGTAGAATATACACCACATTGTACAGATAAAAATTCCTTTTTACACTACTCCAGTTTTCATCAGCGGAAACTCAGTCACTTTACAGTCAATTCCTGACGATAATGAGAAATTGTTGCATAAAGGAAGACTACTTTATATATGCAAATGCTTTGCTTGAGAGCCTATGACTCAAACTACCCTCGAAACCTTCTTCAAATGTTTTTAAAGAGAGCTTGGTATACCCCCAAAGAATCTTCACTTCAACCTAAAGCAAAGTCTACAAATGAAAGGGGCACTAGAAAGCCCGGCCGCAAGATGGCCGCCACTCTGTGAGGCTCAGCGGGCTGGAAGAAAAATCTGACATTTATTTGCTCTCACAAGCGGCAACAGTGACCATCGGCTGACGAAGAGGACCCCATTAAAGTCAAAGCACAGGGGAAGCCCCATGGGAAGTGGCAGTGATAGAGGATCTAGCACAGCTGATTGAGGCATGCACTGCGCCCTAGAGCCCTGAACCAAACGGCATATGCTGCGAGAACTGCAGAGCTAGGCAGAGACACAGGATGTGAGGAGTGCGTCTGCAGCAGGGGCAGTGGAGCCCAGTGTGAAGGAGGGCCAACGTCGTGGCTACTGACCTTGGTGGTGCCGGGGAAGGCTGATGTTCTTGCCGAAGAGGATCGAGGATCGGAGGGGCCCCAGCGACTGAAGCGAACGGTCTGGAAGCTCAACAGCATCTGGTGGAAGTTCAACAGCGAGAGGCCTGTAAACCGATGGAGAGAAGGAGGGGGCCCACACGGCCCTGATGTGGAAGAACAGTCCGGACATGGCTGGGACCACGCTGGAGACGGCAGGAGGCCCCGGCTGCATACGAGGTGGCACGAGCCATTTTCTGTTGACTGAGAGGTGCGCTCAGTAAGGGGCGGCAGCAGAGGTGGAGGCTGTGGAGCAGCTTGGCCAGAGAGAGTGGTAATCTGCATAGTGTGTGGTCCTGGGGATCTAGAATTGTACAGTGAGAGCAGACAAGGCAGGCCCTGCAAAACATGAATAGGCACCATCATTAATTGAGGGCTAAGTGGAGGAGTGAGGCCTTCAGGTAAGCAGGGCGAGGGGCAGACCCGACTACGGGGTGATTTGCAGAACTCTTGCTGGGCCTGGAGACAGGGCACAGCCTGAAGGCCCGGTTGCGTGGGGCAGGTGTGCGAGCTGCTCAGGTTAATCTGAAACAAAAATGAGGATTTAGAATCTAGATCCAGACTGAACAGTATCAGAATTGTAGAAATCCCAGAGTCCACTGCAACGAATCGCATAGAAGACTATGTGGAAGGAATGCTGCAGGCCCGTTTCAGTGAGTCGCTGTCCAAGGTATGCATAGTGGATCGAGCGCATAGATCGCTGGGACCAAGACTGCCGCCGGGAGCTACCAACAGGCCAATCATTGCATGCCTCTTAAATTACAGAGACAGGGACACTGTGCTCAGGCTGGCACGGGCTCAGCAAATGCGGTCATATCAAGGGAATACTGTATCCTTTTATCCTGATGTTACGATGGCCGTGCAGGCTGTGACGCACATTTCCGCTGTGTCGCACATTTCCTGTCAGGGAAAAAATCTCTTCAATAGACTGACGCCAAATACTCTTTGCTCTACCCTGCAAAATTACCTATCTTGTATGCTGGTAAGACTTCCTATTTTGTTGTACCAAGGGCTGCAGCTAAGTTTGTCAATAACCTCCGGCCATCTGGGTCGGACTCCCGATCTGCACACTAGTCTGATGAAACCACCCAAAGACAACGACTGGCTACTAAGAAACTTGAGCTGGATGCAGCAGGCCTCTACACACACACACAACTGCCTGACTGGAGGTGTCGAAGTGAGAATCTAATGGGACTTCCCTCTCCTGGACCTTGATTAGTTAGAGATGGGTCTACCTGGCAGGTTGGTGCCTGCTGGCTGGCTTTCTGTTCTAGCCACCAAGCTCTTATCGAGCTGGGAAGTGCCGGGTGACTAGTGGTTCTCCCCTCGGGGATGATTCCTGTACTTTATTACACTGTTAGCCCTAGAAGGCTTTGGTTGGTTGGACTTTATACAGCCCAATTGGGGGGTTCTAGTAGGTGCGGGATGGATATTGTTGGTGCTGTTTGCATCAACATGTTTGTTCTTTCCTTTCTTTTTTCCTGCTCTGTTTCTTAATGCCTCTTTGGCCACCTCTTATTGTGCTGCTGTAATCGTGGAGATGCTTTCGGTGAGCTACATGCTCAGTTCTCCAAAACTCAACTGTGGCACCGTTGAAGGCGATCACCTGGAACATACATGGCCTGAATGATAGGCATAAGGTGAGGCTGGTGTTGGCTTATTGGAGGCAGCACGGCGCTGATATTTGCTTCTTGAAAGAACTACATTTGATCGAACATACTAGTGTGCGACTGTGGGTGGGATGGATAGGAGAGGAACATGTGGCCTGCTATTCGAGTTATGCTTGAGGGGTTGCTATCCTTATTAAGAAAGGCTTGTCCTGGTGCACAAGCATGACAGTGTGCGACCAACAGGGCAAATATGCGATGTTGGCTGGCACTACGAGGACACCAACTGAGGCTTGTATCTATCTATGGCCCCAATGTACATGACCCAGATTTTGTAGCAGATATCTGGAGATTGGTAGATACTCTGAGACCCGGCGCGGTTTTATGGGGAGGTGTTTACAATGTGATCCTAGATCCTCAGAGAGACAGATCAGCCAATTCAAGAAACCCTCACCCTAGAGCGGCAGTGAAGCTCCACTCCATAATAGCAGATAACGGGCTAATAGATATTTGTAGGAGCAGGAATGGGAGAAGGGTACATGTATCTCATCCAAATGCTCCTTTTGGACGAGGATTGATTACTGGTTTGCTCTCGAGATGCAAATGCCTGGGTGTCTGCTGTCACTCACTTGCCAAGAACCCTCTCAGATCATTCACCAGTTCTCAAAAAGCTTATACCAGAGTACCCAGGCCGGGCGTTCACGTGGTGGCTACCTCCTGGGGCTCTATGGGACTAGGTGTTCTAGGAAGCCCTCCAGGCTGCTATAGTGGGGTATTTTGGGCACAACGCAGGCACTGTCCTATGGGAGGCTTTTTAAACGGTAATACAGGGAGAATGTATAGCAAAGCAGACAGGGGTGTTGCGGTCGATCAGACGGGAATTGAACCATGTTGAGGGGGGGAGATCCGTGATCTTGAATGTGATTATTTTACCACTGGCAGTGCTGAAGAGTTAGGCTGCATACGCGGCAAGATAGGAGATTATGAGGAGGCTGCGCTGAGGGAGATGCATTTTCTTGGAAGGGAGGCCCGTGCCAGGTGGTATGGGGAGGGAGAGTGAGTGAGTGGGCAAAACCTTGGCTGGCCTGCTTCGAAAACCATGAGCTAGTGGTATTACCTGCACCAATGGCAAAAAGTGACTCTTCTGACTTCCCTCTTCCCACCCCCTGCAATGTTGCAATTAAGTGACAGCAGGTGAGATCACGAGAGTTGAGCACAGGGGGCTTGGTGAAAGAAAGACACACAGAAAACATGTACCACCCACCTCTATAACTCTCTTCTATTTTTCTTTCACAGAAACACATACACAGGGCACTTTGTGTACAACATTAATTTTTAATAAAATAATTTTCTCTCAACATACATATAAGTAATGCAATGTAAAGGCATCTAACAATTAATTTGATTCCCATCCAACATGTCTGGCTTTTGCCCCCAGTAATGTTCGAGCCTTACTGTGGTCCAAACACGTGCACTTTACAGAGGAGTACCTAAGTGCCATTTAGACACTGTGAAAATACCCAAGTAGAAGACATCATTAAGTAAACTCCTTTCTAAGAATATATGTACATCTAACATGGAATTGATGTACGTTTATCACAGGAGTGGATTACTGAATGGATGACTCACGTAACACCAACATTTTTTGGTTGGGAAACTGTGTTAAAGTTTTTCATACATATAGAGATTATCGACTTAACTGTTGATTTTTATAATATGCTTGCATCTTTGTCTATTTTTCTTAAAGAAAAACTAGCTAGTTGATAAACTGGCAGGACTCTAAAAATAATTACATTTTCTGTTCAATTCAATTCAATCTTTCTTTATTCGGCAATTCAAAAAAAGCCATAAAAGATATTGTTAAAAACATGTACATTATAAAATTCGTCACATAAAAACAATAAATTCATCACATTAATACAAAAAATTTAAAATCGTCTCCTTCATTGACATGTGTAGTTGCAGCGTTTTCCATCTGATAAGCTTAAATGGCTGTGCAAAAAATAGCATATTTGGAAAGGTGTGATATAGTCATTTCACAGTTTTACCCTAGGTTGGATCTATGTCGCATGATGTACTGTAAGAGGTTCGAAACAATGTAGACCACCTCTTCCCCCTCAAGTAACTGTAAGAATAATAAAGCCGGACGGCATGTACGAAAGCCCCTACGCTTTAATAGGGGGATTAATAATTTCCTCCGTTGATGCATGTAATGTTTACAAAAAAGAATGGTGTGAAGTGTAGACTGGGATGATGTCCCATCACAGGGACAAGGTGGCAATGTTTTGTCCCAGTTATTCTTAAACGGAAAAGTGACCAGGCGGTAAAAGAGGTTCAATCTAAACCTGACTAAGAGGAACAGTTCATAGGGGGCTATGTTGTATGTCAGGTAGGGCTGAATACCAAATACCGACTGGACTAGTAAACAGTGTCTAGTTGTTTGTTTCATGACCTCTAAGTTAAGTCTGAGCTCTTCGAGGTGATTAAGGCAAAGTTTATAAAAAACTTTCCTTGTTAATTGCTGAATCTTGGTCGGGTCTTTGTAATACTTTTCTAGGCCAAGATCAGTAAGGAATTTTTTGATATAGTCTAACCACCTGGATCTATGTGCGTTTTCTAGGCTCTTACAATCTTGAATGATTTGCTGCGTAAGGACTGTGTGTTCAGATGTCCAAATCCTGTGCCATAATAACAGAGGCTGGATTCTCATCAAATCTGTGACATATGGGAGACCCAATTCCAAATGACAGGGATAGTTGGGGGCTGCCGTAGGTAAGGCTAGAAGATATTTCAGGAAGCCATTTTCTACCAGTTGGATAGGAGTAGCCGCTACGTGACCCCATACACCTGCTCCGTATAGAGCCACTGAGAGGCATTTGGCTTTATAGATTTTGATCATCTCTGAGGGTGCCTTTTTCCCTATTTTCCTTGAAAAGTTTGTGAGTGCAGAGGTGGTTCTTGCAAATTGCAGTTTCCTCACTTCAACAGCCGGTTTCCAGCTAAGTTTTTCGTCAATCATGACGCCGAGATACGGATACTTATCCGTGGTTGATAATCTTTCGTTATTCAGGTAGATGGGCTTGGTTTTGTTTTTCCTTCTAACACCTGCCTTCATGACGAAAGTTTTCCCAACGTTAATTTTAAGGTCTAGGCTGGCCATGAATGAAGCATAGCTGCTTAGGGCCTTCTGTAGCTCATTAGGAGTACGAGCTAATATCACAGCGTCGTCAGCATACAGAAGGGCTGGGACAGGGCGGTTTGCTACCATGGGGAGATCTTGGGTCCCTTTCAACATCTCTCTCTCTAAGCCGTTTGTGTAGAGGGTAAATAGAAATGGGGCCAAGACACATCCCTGCCTCACGCCCTTCTCCACCCCAAACGACGCTGTGAGCTCTCCCCCAATGCCAAACCTTACTCTGGCTGACGCGTCAGCATAGAGTTCCCTAATGTAGGTTACTGCGGTTTGTTCCAACCCTATGTCTAATAGAATGGGCCAGAGTTTGGAATGGCTAACGCAGTCAAATGCAGCTGATAAGTCTACATAGACCATATATAAAGCTCCAGCTTTGATGTTAACGTATTTATCAATTAATAATGATAAGTTTAAAGCTTGGTCTACGGTCCCCAATCCTTCACGGAACCCGTATTGTAAATCGGATAGGATGTTATTTTCCGCAACCCATTCCTGTAAGCGATCGAGTAATATCCGGCCCATCATTTTTCCTGTGGAATCCAGAAGGGAGATGGGACGGTAACAGGAGGGTAGGTTCCGGTCTCCCTTCTTGAAGATAGGGACTAGTATGGAACTCTTCCAGGACTCGGGGATACCGGTAGAAGTCAGTGCATTAAAGACCCTGGTCAGAAAAGGGATCCATAGCTCGGGATACATTTTATAGAAGTCTATGGGGACGCCGTCAGGGCCAGGGGCCTTGCCTTTTTTGCTTGCGTTTAGTGCCCTTTCGACTTGATCACAAGTGATGGTCATATCAATGGGAAAGGTCGGAAACTGGTACTCGAGAAGATCATTTTCTCTAGGGTCATTTGTTATTGGGTTGGACTTAAAGATTTGTGAAAAATGCTCTACCCATTGTCCTTCGTCTATAGCAACCTCTATATTAGGAAGACTGCCCTTATCAGTTAAAAAGGGTGTTTTTACTATCTTCCAGAAGGTAATATTATTATTACTAAGACAGCTCTCATGTAGTTGGTCCCAGAGTTGTCGTTTTAATTCCGATTTCCGTTCCTTAATGGCAGTATTATATACTCTCCTTAAACTAGATATTTCTGCCCTATCCCTGGGCGTCTTGTGTAAGGCGAGTTTTAGGTTAGTATGGGCGATGGTACACGAGTGATTAAACCAGCCCTGGCTTCTCTTCTTTGAGCTGTTCTTTTTTACCATTAGGGCATTTTTTATGGTTTGTATCACTAGCCCAAAATTGGTAATAACGTCGTCGTCGGGAGTGGTCAGATCCAGGCACTTCATTACAGGTAGATAGGCTCCAGTGATCACAATACTAGCTATTTCTTCCGGATCAGCTAAGGCCCATTTTAGCGAGTATCCGTTTACTTTCGCCAGTTCTAAGTTGTTCTGGGTAAGGACACTAGAGGTTTTTTTGGTGGGCCCTGTCGAAGTTGAAAAGGTTATACTTAACGGATAGTGGTCGCTTAAAACTACCTGGTGGGTGTCAAAGATGGAATCTTTAGATATCGGACCATTTGATAGCAAAATGAAATCTATCGTTGAGTTGCAACCCCTACCATGGAAGGTTGGGGCCAACGTCGTCTTTCCATTTGTTGGTTTGATTGCAATTCTCAGATCTAGGTTAAAGATTGTTTCATTTAAAAGACTACCTAAAATTGAGTGAGCAAAATGTAAGATGGGGTTATCATCTTCATCATTTAAACCACACAAATGGGTGTTTGGGGCAGCACAGATAGTCTGGTTAAAATCGCCGCCCCATATGATGGTCACTTCTCGGGTTGATTTTTTTATTGTAGATGATATTATGGAGAAGATGGAATTAATTTTCCCCATTGCGTCCCGATCCGATAAGTTATTATAAAAGTTAACCAAAAGGAAATGGTCCCTGGAATTTGGTATGAGGCTAAGAAGCTGAAAGTTGGGGTCGAGCATTATCTGCTTGATGTTTTCTAGCTTAACCAAATTTGATATATAAATGATTAAGCCTCCTTTGGCCCTGCCAGACTTAGAATGTTCTGCTGGTGAGAAATATGTTCTGTAGCCTTCAAGATGGACTTCTGTAGTTAACCATGTCTCCTGGAGGCATAAAATATTAAAATCTACTATAAAATCGGTCCAAATATCGTTCTCTAGTTTGGAGCGTAGACCCGCCACGTTCCAAAATAGAGCTGCGATTTTTTGTATGTTACGATCTTGGACGGAAGTGTTTTTAAGATGTGGAACAGGTGTCAGGGATACCGATCTTGCTACTCTTGGCACCACGGCGTTGTTTTGGGCTGTACGAGGTAACTCCTCGATAGCTTGGGCAGTACGGAGTGATGGTAAATGGGAAGGAAAGCTAAGTGCTTGTCCCTTCCTTGTGCCGTAAAGAGAGCCCTGGCTGTGAGCTTCTAAAGGGAGTCAATCAACATCCTCGAGTCCTCCAAGGGGCAAAAAACGATTAAATGTTGGGATATTAAAATTAGAGGATCTTAGTCTATCCCGAGGAAAGCTGTTGGGCTGTATCGGATTTCTAGCTAGAGACTGTGGGTAGAAATATGTCAGGTCGTAAGTTCTTATGGAGCTTTGGTTTTGATTTTGTAGCCAGTTAGTTATATAAGGGGTTGCTCTGTGATCTCTAAAATTAACAATAATTACGTCACCTTGTATTTCTTTTGGCCGAGGGCCTACCCAGGTTAGTCTGCGAACATTCAGAATTTCCCCGTTAATGTTAGGAGGCAGCGGCCTATACTGTCTCAGCCAGTGCATCACCTTGTTTTTCAAATCGTAGTAGCCCTCCCTTTTCCCTGAGTCCAGTGGCGGAACTCCTGTTAAGACTACGACGTAGGGGACTGCTTCTGGAGGTAGATGTATATGATTGCAATTTAAACCCTGATTATGTCTGGTGGAGTGTCAGCGGATACGATGTCTTGTTTCTGGTTTAAGTTATCAGATTTAGTATTATCAATACTCTGACCTTGGACTGCGTCAGTGTTGCTCTCTCTAACTAGCCGCAGGTGGTTTTGAGTTTTTCGGGTTGGTGATTTTGTGTTTCTTTTTGCGGTTGTTTTGCTTTCATTTATTACTAGAGGTGAATTAAGATCAACAGGACTTTTTATTGGTGTGATTGTATGTGATGATAGGAATTTAAGTTGATCGCAGTTTGTTTGTGTCAACTTCTCTAGTGAGTCTAGTTGTTTAGATAGACCCTTTATTCTTTCTAATACAGGAAGAACAAGAGATTTGACTAGAGTTTCTAATCGACCCATCAGTTCGTTAGTAATTACGTCATGGGTACAAGTGTTGCCTTGGGAACCAGAATCATTTGTATGTTTAGTGTTTGGAGGATGAGTGGCTTCTTTTTGCTTTATTTTGTTCGAATTGGCAATTGTATTACCATTTTTTGACCATCTCTTCCTTTTTTTAGGGGGGGGGGGGACAATAGTAGTGGTAGATCTTGTGGCCTTCGTCTGCTTAGAATTAGTAACAGTAAGCCTGGGGGGTGATGCGACTAACGATATGCAGTTAGAGGGAGGATTAGGGTGTGATTTGGCAGCCGAAGATAGTGAACGGGTATGGGAATGTGTCGGGGATGTAGGCTCAGGAGTAGGTGAAGAGATCCTAGATTCGCTGGGGGTGTCATGTATTAAGCAGGGGACAGGAATTGTAGGATTCGGAGACACTGCTGATCGAATAGGTCCGAGAGAGGAACGCTTATTTTGTGCGAGTTCAGCCGATAGGCGTCTCTCTACTATAGCGATCTCCTGCTCGAGGACTGAAGCGGCCCTAGTGATGAAATTGTCTAGTGTGCCACGCACAGAGCCTCCCAATGAGGCTCTACTCCTTGTGCTACGTGTTGCCATGTTGGATGGTTTAGTTAGTCGACAATGGGCTGTGGTTGTCTCAGAACTAATGCAGGTGATCCTACAGGGTTGGTGAACAAATGCCACACGCTTAGGCTAGAATAGGCACAGTGTGACTAAAGGTCAAAGTCAACGTCTACCTTTCGTCGCTTGCTCCACTCGTCAGAGGGGGGGCCCAGCCCAGCCTCTTCCTGCCCCTGACGGCCACAGACGGCCCGCCCTTTGCCCGGGCTTAGCCCGCGCGCGGTCCCGCGTCGCGGGGTCGATTATTTTCTGTTGATAATGGATTGTACACAGCCGGGTGAACGAAGTCTGCATGTTGCTAAATTACATGAATCAAGTAATGATTTATAGTGAGTGAGGGTGATTTGTGTTTTGACGGATATCAATGGATTCTCACCCCCACTTTTCTTAATAGGTTAGGCACCTTTTCTGAGCATTTCGACAGTCAGTGTTCACTAGGTAACTAGCAACGAGGGGTCCCAACTTAGCACGGATTTGCAGGGCTCTACAGCATCAGGATTTTTCTCAGTGCAGTGCAGCATCATCAAAAAATTAAATAAAAAAGGGCATTGGCGTCATGCAACTGGTGCACACGCATAATATGTGCAAGCATGCATCAGAACGCATGTGTGCAGCAGCAGAAAGACATTTGCTTTAATTTTTTCTTTACTGGTCCAACATCATGGACGTCATTCAGAACTGTAAATTAAAAAATATAAATTAAAAAAAGTTTAAGCAAGAACCCAATGGACCACGTGATGACCTTTAACTACCATTGTTTTAATAGACTATGTTTTAATTTACTACATAATTTTCTGTGAACTTGGATTTTTGACTTACGATTTCATTTTCTGTCTCCTTGTAGCTTCAGAGTGGGAGTGTTTCACAGAGTAGGACAGCCTTGCCAGGCAGGAACAGAACGTATGGGATGCGCGTTTGAAAGCATGAAAGGGAGAAAGGTGTGGAGTGTACTTCTCTGTCTCAGAGTAGGGTGCTCTAGGCAGTGGTGCGCAAATGTGCATTAGGTTGAACATTGTAAAATGGAGTTTTACCTATGGGCTTTAACGTGCTCTAAACTCCATCTTGAACTCGGACTCTGTCTAGCTTGAGCTCTGCACAAACAGGCCTCCAGGTTACTCACGGTTATTTAGGTTATTCACGTTCAAGATAGTTTTCTGTACTTTTGGAGAGGTTTTCTACTTTTGCAAGCTTCACTAAGATAGGGGCTGAAACATGTCGAGAGAATATGTGAAAAATTGTTTGACTTGGAATGCTCGAATGGAGCTCGGCCAGCACCAGTAAGTTTCCTTGCTGTAGAGTATGATGTCTTCTCATGCGTTGATAATATTATAAAACTGGGGTTTCTTGGCTCGGACGTCAGTTTCTGTCCTGAGAGCTGGACGTGTTTGCTCAGTGCTGCATTTCCCGGCTTGAGGAGTCTCTTGCCCCAGGACTGTGGTTTGGAATCCCCTAGTCTTGTGGGGGCTAAGATGAAGATATTGTAGTCAGTGAGGTATTTTCTCTGATCGTTGGTATTGAGATATATGTGTAGGTCTACATGTGTTTTTGTCTCTGTGCTGAGGGACCAGGCTGTGAAGTATTTTTATTCATTGCTTCTTCTTCATAGGCATTATCTAGTGTATTCTGTATACATATTTTATACGCTTCCATTCTGTGCATACATGTTCTTTATATTTGAGTCTTTCATTTGGTAGTAGTATTTCTTGTGATTTGATTACTTGCATTTGACAATGCTTACTTCTTGCATTGGAGGTCCATTATTATTATATTTGCTCTCTTGCATTTGATTTATGAGTATTCCTTTATTATAAACTGCCTATATTTAGCTCCATTATTAATATTTGACTTATAAGTGCTCATTAATTGCGTGTGTTTTACCATTATTATCTGCTTGTGCTTTATCTCATGTATTTGAACTTGTGATAAATACATATATATTTGCAAGTTGTTTTCATTTGACATCTGGGAAAGCCTATTAGAGAGTGTTGCACTAATAAAACACCACGCTTTATTCTGAAAACTGTCTCTCGATGTGCCTCATTTGGTGAGTGCTGCGACAGGCCCCTTTCCAGGTGTTTTCTTGCCTCTGCTTGAGAACGCTGATTTGCTTCATTTGGGTGTGTAAAAGAAGATATTAAAAGAAACTGTAGTGCTAACAAGCTAGTGGGTGCACTGTGTATGTGTGGGGGTGAAGCAAATGCGATACAAGCAAGTAGGTATAAGAGTGAAAAGAGAAGTATGAGAGGCCGATGCAGGTGGTCAGAAAGACATCCGGTAAAAAATGGTGCAAGGGTCGAACCAAGAAACTGTTGGAGAAAGTAGTGTGAGAAGGACGTGAGTGATTAGGACTCTGAAAGCCATTATTACCCCTTCCACAAACCTCATCAATGCCTCGTACTTTCAAGAGATCGCTTCCTGCACTGACTCTCTCCACTAACGCCCCTTCTCGTCAGACAGAGTGAAGCCCCGGCTGCAAGGCGACGCCCTTCCACGCAGCGAGGTTAAACCCAACAGTGCCCTGTGCTGCACTGGCCCAACCCATGGAAAAACACGTCCGTTGGTCTGCCTCGGGACACATTCACTCACAGAGGAATCAACAACGGGCGGGGGAGAAAAACACATCCAAAGATGCCTCGGAGGTGATGCAGAGAGACGAGCCACCGGCCACATCCCCAGGAAGTAACTCTTTCAGTGCCAGCTTCTCGTCACAGCAGCAGGACGAAGCATGTGGGTCCACGTGAACCCCAGAATGCATGCGGAAGCAGAGTCTGGCGAGGGGGGGGGGCATGCGGGGGCACACAGCCCCGGATGCCCGGCCCCGCCCACGCCTTCTTGGTACTGATGCGAGCGTCGCGTTTCTAAATCCGGTTACCATCTCTGACCCAAACACACCTGATGGAATGCGTCTTTGTACCCCAAAGCCACTGGGATGTAAAAAGGTGACGATGCCAACCCGTGTCCCTCTGCTACGGACGCATAACTTACCGTTACCTTTGGCCCCATACATTCCAACACTCACTTCCCAGGTGCCCTCACAGCTCGAGCTGCTGGCCTCTGCATCTGGACATACCTTCCACAGAATGAGGCCTTCGGTGTAGCTTCCAAACACGTGGTGCTTTGGTGCATCCCACCAGAATCCAGGCACCTCAAGTCCACTTGCTCCACTGATCCCCTCCACCTTGTCCTGCTGCTTCCCAACTTAGATCTATAGCCCTCTGGGTCTTCGACCTCCACTGTTACCTAGGTCTGCTGAACACGTTTCAACCACAGGTGCTCTGTGTATAATGGGGCTTCGCTTCAGTGGTGGGGCAGCCTTGGGACCCGCACAGCAGGTCAAAGACTGGAAACAAGCAACTAGCAAATAAGTACCCACAGTTAGATAGTCATAGTGGTAGGGGCCACCCGCCCACTTGCAGATGGAGTGACTTGTTCATCTCCTGGGTAGCAGGTTTCATCCACAGCTAAACGTCTCGTCCGGCTCCTTAGGCCCACAGACAAAAGCCTCACTGCTCACAGGCCCAACTCCCTCAAAAAGGAAGATTTGTATTTTACGTCCCATGCCTCAGGCAGTTGAAAAGTTCATATTCACCGGGCTTAGGATAATCTTATTAAAACTCACATCGATGAAATTTCTTTTTTTTTTTTTTTTTTTACTTTTACAAATTATGCAAGTTTCGAAATTATATAGTGTATGCAGTCAATATGAATTCTGTGCTGATTAGAATTACCCCTAAATATGGCTCTGTGTTGCCCATCTGTTGCATCCAAGCAGCACTCTTTCTGACAGACACTTCTAACCGCAGATTCTTCACCTAGTGAAGCTCCCCAGGCACCAGACTGGATGTGGAAAGTCTAGCTGCTGCTCACCAGAGGGTGGTGCCACCTGCCAATGTCACGACTCCGTCCCTCCTACGGACGGACGCAAAACCTCAGAAATAAAGGTGCCACCCCTGCATGCTGTAGTCAGTTTATTCACTGGTCTTTTCCAGGTGGAGAGCGACAGGCAGGTTGAAAACCCCGACATTGCAAAATCTAGCTTGGGACCTTATTAATGTCTAATCGTCCACTGCAGAAAACAGGCAGGATTAGGAGAGCCGAGAAATCATCGGTTAGATGGAGTCTGAGCCAGAAAGTTAGTTGAGTAATGTATTCTTCTGGATACTTCTAAGCACGCCCTCCTTACATTGCAAAGCAATCCTCTCTTCAAGGGGGTGGGTCAGGGGAGAGGTGGTTACATCAGAACGTCTTGCAGAACCCAGCGGACAAAATGACCCTCTCAATGGACCTTATACTCGTTACATTAATGCCTATGTAAAGTATTTAGGGGTGTCCACATGGCTGCATTGTAGATTTTCAAAACAGAGACACTCAGGCCAAAGCTATTAATAGTATTTAATCTGGTTGAATGAGCCTCAAGGCCTTCAGGGCGGCCCATTTAGGCCAAGGCGGAACCGTTTGATGCAAAGGACAATCTATTGTGATACGGTCTGTTTCTGAGCCACCTTTCCTTTCTTCACACCACCAAATCCAACAGCTAATCTGTCTCAGGCTCGAAAGGAGCACACATGAAGAATGGCAGAATTAATATGCGGTCGAGCCTGGGCCTTACAGGTCACACTGATGGAGAGATGCTGAGAACAGGTCCTACAGGCCCCTTCACCCAGACAGACCATGGGGCATATTAGTGCTACCATATAAATACTACGGGTTCAACAATAACCGTATGTATATAACCAAGTGCGCTCAATAGGCGCACGTTATTAGTCTAATTTTTCACCTTAATTTAGGTTTCTGCATGGAGTGGTACACGTGGGGCTGGATCCCATGCTGTCCTGAAGAAGAGGTTAGGGGATACCTCGAAACATGTTGACAAAATAATAGGCAATATAACCACATAAGTTATATTTTTTCCTGTTATTAACCCCTTTTTATCTTACCAGCTAGGAGTAGGAATACATTGTTAACTCACTAGTTAGGTATTTTTAACTAACACAAACACCACTCCCCCAACACTGCACAACACATAGTTTCACACAAAAAAGTGCTCCTACGTAAATTTCGCAAGTCATAGCACGCCCCAAGCAGTAGATGCTTGGGATGGCCCCAATGATGAAGCATGTCACCTAGGGGCAACCCTGGGTGAGTGAGGGGACTCCAGAAAAGCATTTTTCTTTTCTAAATTGTTGAGGCTCACCAATTTGGTGAACCCACTGTCTGTTGACTTAGGCTAGTTTCTCATGATCCATTATCTATGGATCAATTGAGTGTACTTTAATGATATAGGAGGACGAACCAAGCCTGAATCTCCTTCTCCCTCTTATTCTGACAAAAGAATGGCAGAATTAGACTGAAGTCCAACTGAGGCAAAATAAAGGTCTGCAAAAACCCTTTCAAGCAATGCATCACAACAAGTGATCGGAATAAAGAGGGATGATCGGGCAAACAAAGCTAAGATAAAAGGAGCAACAAATACACTTTCAACAGTGAAGACAGCAAAGCCTTGCTGGGCCAAAGCAGCACAAACAAAAGGAGGAGACAACCTAGCTTAGAGAGCGCCAAACCTCTTATCCTTGCACCAGGTGATGACCTTTGATGAACAGGGAGTAAATCGATTTTCTGGATGGGTGGCGAGCAGCCAAAATTACACCCACCACTTCCAATTGCAGGTCAAATCCTTTTAGCTGGTTATGCTCAATGTCCACATAAGGAGATGTAGATTGTGGAGGTGTGCTCCACTGTTGCGAAGACAGTAAATCCTTCCACCAAGGAAGTTAACCTGACGGCAGAGGTCCAGCAGTTCTGAGACTACTGCTCTCCTTGTCTAATGCGGATCTCTAGAATGCATATAGAAAGCCAAAGCCCTAATAAGGGGGGCAAGGCATTCCCTAGAGACCACTGAGGTGGAAACTCGAGGGCAAAAAAGGCAGGACAGAGTATTATTCTGAGGTAGGAAAAAAAAAATACTTTGAGAGGGAAGGTCCTACCGGGCAAAGCTGCCTGTACAACATACGGATGCCCTTTGGATCTGCAAGAATCCCTGCTGAGCTAATTGGCCCAAATACTGAGAGGTCAAGTAAGATGACTGTCGGGAAACCTTGTTGAGGTCTGTTTAGTTATTGTCACAGCATCATAGCCTCCTACTAGAGGGTAAAGCCACCTGGATCGACCAGCTCTTGATGGAAGCCACAAAGCCTGGAGGTCCAGATGAATGGCATGAAAATCCTAAAGACTGATGTGATGCCACTGCTCCCTAGAAGAACAGAGGCCTCCGTACTCCAGGTCTTCCAGGTGACCACCCAGCATAAAGTGGATGCAACCAACCCCACTGTTACCCCAGAGGAGGTGGGGAAATGGTCTGCCACACATCAGTATATAAGTAGAACAACAGTCCCCTGCACCCGCTAACAGTGTATCAATTATATCAATAACAATGTGACAAAAGCTTGAGTCTTGCTGGAACATGGGACAGTTTATTCACAACAGCCTTAGCCCACACGTGTTTCGTTGCAATTACGGTTGTGCACAGCGATTTCTCCTTCCGGCACTGGAAGGAGCTCTGTTCATCACAAAGGCAAAGGTCCCATATTAATACCGGCAAGGATATGGCTGCCGGTTATTTTCTTTAACACAACCTGCATCGAGAGGGTGCAATGCACCACAGATTTCATTTATTCATGCCTGAATAAACTAGCACTATTACTAAATCCTTATTTAAGGGACTCCTCATTGTGAAACACATACAGGACACATTTACTGTGAATAGGCGGGATTATTTCTGGACACAAGATATGTGCATTCTTAACTGTGTGTCTAACATTGGACCATATTGAATCCCATTCGGGATGGAAATACAACCGGATTTAAGATTCTTCAAGCGTTGAGTATAGCCCTGAAGAAGTCGCTGCGCCCAACAGTAAGCGCGACGAAACACGTGTTGGCTAAGGCTGTTGTGAATAAACTGAAGCGCATGTTCCAGCAAAGAATGAAGCTTTTGTCACGCCATTATTGATATAATTGATACACTGATAGCATGTGCAGGGGACTGTTGTTCTGTTGTACCAGTGAATATCCACACGTTGGGGAGGAGGGTGGCTTTCCCAACCCTTATGCACCGCAATCCTCACACAGTACTAGAGTAGACTTAGCTGCATATTGCTCAGGAGTGCCAATACCCTATTGAACCAAGTATACAACGCAATTGATGGAATGCTTCAAATAATCACAATCACTGGTATTGACTCGGCAGCATCCCAGTCTATTGTTATTTTGCAGACAATGCCACCTCAGTTTGGACTCAGCTACATGAAAATCAGTCTGACCATGATCCAATGGGAACAGTCCAGTCTGAATTGCCAAACCAGGTCCCCCTGACCCGGGACACAAGCAACTAAGGACCAGTTTTGCCATTGTCATGGGCTCATCAGCAGGGTATAGCTTGGTTCCAGTGACAGTTTGTGCATGGGAACCAATGCTGGGCATATTCATCCCACATCAGGCTGGCATCAGACATCTAACAAAGAAGATCCTTCAATGCTTTGTCAAGAGATTCTAATAGTATATGAGGCATCTGCAATGCTGCATCCATTAGAAGCAAAGGTTCCATTGAAGGGCCAGCATATGCCAGTAAGCGTTGGCCACCAGGAGTATGCAAGACAAAAGACCAAGCAGCTTCAAAACTGTCAAGGCTGAGAAAGCACCTCAAACTTTAAACACTGGAATCGCAACCCAAATGCTCTCCACTCACTGCGGCAGAGGAAGAGGACTCATATCAGCTGTATCCAGAAGAGCCACGATGAAGTGAAGAAACCACATGGGGACAAGAATGCTTGAATTAACCTTGACCACTGGTGATCTCTAAGGGCTATAGCCTGTCACACAGGATAGAAAGAACTGCGACAACCTAAAGCTCCCAAGCGCCTCTGCAGTAACCCCAGAAGCTTTTTTTTGTAAAGTTTTTATATAGCACAAACTCGACCCGAAGGTATTGGATCACTTTACATGAGCACCAGGTACTTTACACAAGGACACAAGATGATCAGGGAGATTCTTTCAGATAAGCATCATTTGGGATATATTTGGGTGTCCCTTTATCTTGAGGCTGTGCGCTTTATTTTAGGGAAGTGCCCAAAACTTTCCCCAGAGAATTAAAATCTACATCCCCTCCAAAAATAAAAATGAGTACAAATGTCTCAGGCTGGCTGCTAACACTCTCGATGCCAAGAAGCCATTGTCGGTAGGGAATGCACATGAGAGAATCAGAATTCCTGGGTGCAAGGCCACGTGCATAACGTAGGTACGTATGCGGGTCCAGAATCTGAGGTTGGCTAGGCAGGTGTCCAATGACAGTCTGCAAGGGAACTCAATTTGTCCGCGATTCCAGAACAGAAATCGTAGACAAGGAATGGCAGAACCCGGCAATCATCCAGTCGCGATGTTGACCTACAGGTCAACCGGCAGTCGTCTAATGAAGACCGGGCTCGCAGCAGTTCGGTTTGGAGTACCGAGGGACAGAATGGTATGCGTGTGTGTAATAAGAGGAGAACTAGAAACAAGGAATAAAAGAGAAATTGCAACAGCGTGTCAATGAAAAAGTTCCTGACGTACTAAGAAGGGCCATGGTGGAGACCACTACCCAAAGGGCAGGGTCAGTGGTGAGCCAGCAGAGGCAGAAGATGCCATTTAAAAAAGGGAAATAAAAATGAATCGATAGGCTAGGTTCACAAACCAAAAACATGAATTCCAAGCCTGGGGTGCTAGTGCTGGGAATCTGTGATAAATTGCAATTTGTTAATGAATAAACTGTAAAAGCTCTTGATAAACACAGTTTCCAAATGGAGAAGAAATTCTCAACAATCAAGCACATTTTGGGCCCAAAGCCTGCTTTTCATGGCCAAAGGCCATGTGCAGCTGCTTCACTCTGGCCAAAGGGTATGGCTTAAGGGCAAGGCCAAAACACAAGCACTGCCACCAAAGTAGACTGTGAACAGTCAAAGGCCATTCACAATGGGTTCTGCACCCAAAGCTCTCCAGGACCAAAAATGATTTTCCGAAATCTCTTAAACAATAACCTCTCCCTCCAAAACATCTTAGACCTATTTTGACTTGGCACTAAAAAGATATAAAAATATTTTATTCTAATCGACAATGTGGTGGCATCACATGACTGTAGTAGCATTTCTTCACAATTTAAAAAGGGAATAGACAATAAAAAAAAAAGCATTGACGAAGCAAACAGGTTCCAGCTGTGAAACCTATTGAATATGCATATGCTTTTTCTTTTCGGGTTACCACAAAAGCATACGCATCTGCTCCAGCCATCTTAGAATACGTCATATTAGGTTTTAACAAATGATGTTTAGAGATAGCTGTCATGGATACATATGAACATCTGAGACAGCCTTCTTTGAATAAGGTTTGAATTTATTTACAAAATCCATTCAAAGATGGCTGCTGTGGATCCGCGCATCTGTAGCACTCATATTTGAATGGATTTATTAATTAAAACAAAACCCACTGGTTGCTGCAGCTGTGGGAGGACATCTTGGAATGGTCAGGTTACTATTTTAAAACGGCTGCCTGTGCAGACACAAAATAAGGCAACAAATTACACAGAGGTGCTTGGACAGAGGGCAAAAGGGCAGTGGGTGGGAGGGTCATAAGGTGGATAAGAGCATAGAAATAAATAGTCCTCCCATGGGCAGAAAACCAGCAAGTTTGATGTCAATAGTGGAAGCATACATCATCCAATTAAAACACAGTGACACTTGAATGCTCTTGGACGAGACAAGCAAGAACAAGGAGGAAAGCCACCAAAATCTGGCATATGAAAAATAAAGAGGAAACCGAGCAATCCAATCAGTGCGGATGGTTCTGACCCAAAGCTAACACTAAGTACATGACGCGTTTGAAACAATAGGTTTTAGTAGAAAGCGCTAACGCTGGTTATAGCTGAAACCAAAAAACAAACGAGAACCAGCAAAATAATTTATACAATATTACATTTCAAAGATATTGCTTAAATATTATATTAAATTGGATGAGTGTGCCATAGTAGATGGACATTTAAGTGTATGGTGGTAAAGGTGGTTTAACCATAGCGAAGGTAAACGGTTAGGTACACATCGGCAAGGTTGTTAGGTATGTACTCATAAAACAATTTATGTTTTTAAAACATAAATAGAACACAAAGAAACTAAAGTAAGTATGAAAAGGTTATGGGGGTATTGAAATATATAAAAGGATGTATTGAACAAAAAAAGAACACCATTTTTTCTGAAAAAGGGATTCTAGAAAATACATTTTTACAGAAAGAAAATTAAGGATTTTTTTTTATTTAAACACATAGAACAGCATCGAAGGGCACTGTAGTAAAATCAGGAGACAGGGAGAGGGTGCTCTGGGTGGCCGAAGGCAACCAGGATCTGAAACATTACTCCCAGATCCCTAAGGACCACCTCATCCTGCTGCAGTGTAAGGTGCCACAGTTTACTTGCATTCTCAGGCCTAGCTGCCTTCCCAATTATTCATTAACTGGATCTTGCCTTTCACCCTGTGCAGCCCTAGGGTGCCTTTGGCGAGGTCCTGGTAATACAAACACTGCAGACGCATTGAGCACAACGTCCACCTTGGATAGTCAATGACCGTGAGCAGAGGTCCCTTGCCCAGAGCCTGCTTCACACAGTGACGCTTGATTAAAAGAAGAGCCAACGTGAACACGTCTCTTCATGGCTGCCCGTATCACTTGGGGGCCTCATAACAAGCCTTGCTCTGCTGAGCTGCGAAGACCACCCTGGTGCCTACTCCAGTCCTGTCATACACCAGAGTGCCTGTGAGAGGCAGCCTTTTGCTCCCACCTCTCCCCGGAATGCGGGCTCTGTTGCATTGACCTGAGCATTCTCTCAAAAGGAAGGAGGCCTTTTAAAAAGGAACTGCAGCGCCTGAATAACAGGAAAACAAAAAGGTGATGGCTCTAATGCCCGACTCAATCTCAGCCACTGGTAATTACTCAGACCACATTTCAGTTCGTCGTTATTTGTCCCTACCATGCCACTTCAACAAACACCTTCCTGCACATCATTCTTGGCCCTGCTTCAATAGCTCAGCAGGAGGTGCCGTGCCAGGCCCATTCTGAATGGAAACAACCACCCACACACTGGTATCGGTCTATTTGGGCCTTATCGGTGAGGTGTAGCTAGAAACCTACACAGCAAAGTGAGCATGGGACCCACGTCCGGGCATACCCGTCGGGCTTAAGCAAACAAAAAGACAATGGTGGAAGTGCTTGAATTAATCTGAGGGTCTGGGAATTGCTGTGGCCGCATCCAAGCCTATTGGTTTTTGCCCAATGTGTTACCCCACATAGGAACCATAATCATGCATATCTGGATTCGTCCAGTTTCTTAAGTGGCACGAAGGGCAAAAAAAAGATGGACAGGAATGAGCAATAGTTAAAGGCAAATATTAATCCAAGCATTCCTTCCATCAATTTGTTGTTTCTAAAGGAACCGCTCAAAAGTTGGCAAATCCCTCTCACCCACACCAATGTCACGGAACCTCGAAAAAGGGAGAGAAAAAACCTCGATGTTATAGGCATCTCCCAGGAGGAATGCCAAGCCTTTCCTGTGCTTAATTATTTATTGCAGGCTCGGCAGCTCCAATTTAATTATGCAGCAGTTTGCAGTGGCTGACATCAGAGCCTGAGCCAGGGAAACGTGAAAAGAAGCGAGTGCCACGTGTTGCCTCTTTACAGCATCGAGGTCAAGTGGTTCAAGAGGGCCTAGATGAAAATTCTCCTTTCAGGAACCCTAGTGAGGCGTAAACACAAAACAGTGAACTACTTTACACGAGCCCCCTTATGTCAAACATAATGAAGCCTGGGAGAGGCATGCTGAAGGGAAGCAGAACTCCCAGCAACGCAGAGGAGATTCGGACCGTGATCTACTCACGGATGGCTTTCCGTGAAGTGCTCCCAGTCTCAGCACAGCCATCTGCCCAATTAGGTTTGTGGACACCACTCTCACGATCATTGGCCAACAGAGAGCCTACTGTATTGCTAAAGGCAGGCTCTGTAAGGCTGCCCGGGGTGGGGGTTGCGCAGCGGCCCGCCCCCTTGAGGGCGGCCGCCTTAGTGCCACAGGAAGGCACAGGGGTGGGAGGTCTTGTCCCTGGGCTTGACCTAGGGAGACCCCAAGCAGGTAGCTGCTTCCGGCGGGGAGGAGCCTTGAGGGGGGTACATATTCGGTCCCCGCCCCCTCCTCGCCCTCTTGTCCGCTCGTTGTCAAGCTGAACAAGGGGATGCGTGAAGACCTAGTCATGTGGGCAGACTTTCTAGTCAACTTTAATGGGGCTGTCATCTGGCGCGACCCCTGGGCCAACAGCCGGGAGCTGGCCCTCTTTTCTGATGCATCTGGCCGGGAAGGGTTCGGAGTGATTTTGGACAAGGAGTGGTGCGCAGAGAGGTGGCCCAACGCCTGGCACAGAAAAAAGGTCACGTCCAAGATCACGGTCCTGGAACTCTTCCCCATTGTGGTTGCTTTTCATCTCTGGCCCAGGGCCCTGGCCGCCAAACGGGTGCTTTTCTGGTCTGACAACCTGGCGGTGGTGCAGGCCATCAACTCCCAGTCTGCTAGCTGCCCCCTAGTCCTGTGTCTACTGCGAGAGCTTGCCAGGGCTTGCCTATTTAACAACGTAGAGTGCAGGGCCAGGCACATTCCAGGGATTTCTAATGTTGCCGCTGACTCTTTGTCTCGTTTCCAGTGGCACCGCTTCCGGGAGGCCTGGCCGAGCGCACGTCAAGAGGGGACCCCTTTCCCGCCGCACTTGTGGCGGCTGCTGAAGTGGGACCACGGATGAGGGAGCTGGGAGAACGGTCGTTAGCCCCCAGAACTGCGAAGCGCTACGGGAGCTGTGTCACCCTCTTTTGTGCAATTACAGGGGGCTGGGAGGAGGATCAGGTGGCGCTGGAACTTAGAGTCCAACAATTCTTGCTGTGGGCCAGAGGGGAGGGGAAAACTCATTCCTGGATATCGGGCCACCTCGCCGCCATCAGCCACCACGCACGATTGAGGGGGCAGGCGGATCCCACCAAGGCTTTTGTGATCAAGGCAGCTCTGCGAGGGTGGGCGAAAATGGATCCGCGATCACCGGATCCCAGGTCCCCCATTACTTTCTCACTGCTACAAGGAATGTTGGACTGTATGGATAGGGCCACTCACTCTAGGTACGAAGCTACGCTGTTCTCGGCCTGTTTTTCCCTGGCCTTCTTTGGTGCCTTCAGGATAGGGGAACTAGTGGCCCGCTCCAAATCTGACCCCTCGGGGGTGGCACTGAACGTTAAGGACGTAGAACTTGAACCGGGGTGCTTGAAAATAGTCATTAGACAGTCCAAAACTGACCAGCTAGGGCGAGGGAGGGTAGTGGTGCTTCATGGCCTGGGGGATGAGAGATACTGCCCGGTAGCCTGTGTCAGAACCTACCTGTTGCTTCGCCCGCGGGGGGCGGGTTACCTGCTAGTGCATCAGGACGGCCTCCCGGTCACTAGATTTCAAGTGGACCACATCCTCAAGGCCTGCCTTAGGCTGTCCGGCCATGAGGTCAGGGGCAAAATATTCAGCAGCCACTCTTTCCGCATAGGTGCGGCCACCACAGCGTTCCTGGCGGGAATGCCTGCAGAAGGTATTATGATGGTGGGGCGCTGGCAGTCGCATTGCTTCAAGCGGTACATCCGGCCCTAAGGGTGGCCGGGGGGGCTGTGGGTCACTTGGGGGGGGCTGTCTGTCGTGCCCACATTCATAGCAGGGCTCCCCTCCCTCGCTGGTTCTTCTTGATTGACGTATCCTTTACTGCAGATGTGCTGAAGTTTGCTTGTGTTGTTTTTCTTTTCCGCTTAATAAACATATACTCAAAACCAATTTTCTCTTTATTAGGTATGAAGGTGTGGGTAATTGGTCACTCAATTATTGCAAGACTGGCACTTTGGGCGGCGGCAAGAGAGTGGCAGAATGGATTTGCCAACACGGACATCACGTGGTTGGGTTTCCCAGGCCTGCGCTGGTGCGACTTGTTACGGAAGGTTAAGCAGAGACTCCGGGGAGGGTGGCTGCCGCCCAACCTCTTGGTGGTTCACCTGGGGGGGAATGACCTCACATCACTAGGAAGGAGAGCTCTACTACAAGACATGAGGGATACTTTCTGCAAGTTGAGCGTGTTGTTGGGACCGTGTGAGCTGTGGTGGTCTGAGATGACTCCACGTACTATTTGGCATGGTGCTCGCTCAGGCGATGCCATCGAGGCATCTAGAAGAAAGGTTAACAGCGCCATGCGCAAGTTCACGGAGCAAAGAGGCTTTGGTTTCATCAGGCACGGCCTTCTGCATGCCAAGTCAACGGGATGTCTCAAAGGCGATGGGGTTCACCTCTCGGATTTAGGCATGGGGTTGTTTTTACTGGATCTAGGAGAAGCTCTGACAGCTGCGGGTTGCTATTAATAGGGGTTCTGGTGGGGGGCCCTGGTAGTGACGGTGGCCACTCCCAAGGCTGTGGAGGAGTTACAGGGCGATCCAGGGTCTGCACATACCAAGGGGTATAGCATGCAGCAGCACCGTGTGGTGCTAAGCCAGGATACCCAGGGATCTTTTAGCGTGTCCACTGGAAGACCTACGGCGCCCCGCTACCGACAGGCGGTTGTGGGTCTGAGCAACCGGGGGCTGCCATGTATGCTCCGCCCACCCATCACGGGGGGGCGTGGTGAAGCATGTGGACTGGAGGTTCACGGGTGGGAGGGGTGGACCCTCCCAACATTTGGTGGTCACCAATTGGCGCTGCCATGGTGACCCTAGGCTTATCAGACGGGCAGGCGCCATGGGGCTGGCCTGCCCTGGGATCGCCCGTAAGATAACCCACCGTGTTTGCATATTTATTATGCTAATAAACCTGCAGCAATATTTCTCCACTTACATTCAGTGTCGTGTGTTTTATTATGATTATGTACTGATGTATGATATGATAACGGTTGCCGATATTGGCACTATGTAAGGCTGCCCGGGGTGGGGGTTGCGCAGCGGCCCGCCCCCTTGAGGGCGGCCGCCTTAGTGCCACAGGAAGGCACAGGGGTGGGAGGTCTTGTCCCTGGGCTTGACCTAGGGAGACCCCAAGCAGGTAGCTGCTTCCGGCGGGGAGGAGCCTTGAGGGGGGTACATATTCGGTCCCCGCCCCCTCCTCGCCCTCTTGTCCGCTCGTTTTGCCTTACCCGCCCATCCGCTTACCCGGCATCAGGAGGGACAAGAAGGGGGGGGAAGGTTTTTCTAACAACTTTCACTTTTGTGTTGCAGGAGGAGTTACAGGGCGATCCAGGGTCTGCACATACCAAGGGGTATAGCATGCAGCAGCACCGTGTGGTGCTAAGCCAGGATACCCAGGGATCTTTTAGCGTGTCCACTGGAAGACCTACGGCGCCCCGCTACCGACAGGCGGTTGTGGGTCTGAGCAACCGGGGGCTGCCATGTATGCTCCGCCCACCCATCACGGGGGGGCGTGGTGAAGCATGTGGACTGGAGGTTCACGGGTGGGAGGGGTGGACCCTCCCAACATTTGGTGGTCACCAATTGGCGCTGCCATGGTGACCCTAGGCTTATCAGACGGGCAGGCGCCATGGGGCTGGCCTGCCCTGGGATCGCCCGTAAGATAACCCACCGTGTTTGCATATTTATTATGCTAATAAACCTGCAGCAATATTTCTCCACTTACATTCAGTGTCGTGTGTTTTATTATGATTATGTACTGATGTATGATATGATAACGGTTGCCGATATTGGCACTATGCCTGAAGGCTTACTCAAAGCAAAGAGATAAAAGGAATTCTAAGTCAGGATCCGGAGGCAAGGATTATACTTTACTTTCTCCACTTTATTACAATAGCAGCCATTAACTTTAACTTTATGTAGATCAACATTAAACAACATTTCCCACAACTCCTTGTGAACAGAAAGAAAACACAGTCCATCCAATCCGGATGCCGCCGACCTTTTTAACATTGTGAGTGCGGTCGCTGCCCTGAGGCCAGCGCCGTCCTGTTGGGTGGTGAGGTGAACTTTGCCGGCAGTTGGTGGTGCCGGTGCTTGGCGAACTTGTGGCGTCCTGCTGAGGTGAGGAGATTGTCTTCGCCCGCCCGCTGCTTCTCTATTAAAGCCCCGCCGCCTCTATTGATGTACCACTGCCACTGCCTGTGACGTGTTCTGCTGGGTTGAGGAGGTGGTTTTTGCCTGCTGCTACTTTCTAGGTGCTCCACTGCCTGTGACATCCTATTGGGGTGAGTGGAACCCGGTCGCTCGCTGTCTCTGCATCCCTGCAATTGTGTTCGAGATCGGCTTGAAACCTACTCACGCTACCGGCTGAACGTGTGATCGGCACCAAGCCAGCGCTTTGCTAAATCGGACGCTACTCGGCCCTCAATGCATGGCGGCGCCGATTCTGTCATTAAGGTTTTCCTAAAAGCAACCTTGACTCTTCACTTAGAACGCTCATTACAGAGGTTCTCAAACCACGTGGATTCCATTTTCGCTTCCTCATTTTACTTCCCCAAGCTCACTGAACCTCTACGCTCCCGATCCAGGTCAGTTTCATTTTGTGAGCACTCACTGCTTTGCGCTTTGCTTTTCCACTCCAGCAACCCTTGTGTGTGGCGACCTTGCTTTTTGTGGACTGCACTTTTTGGACCCTTTCAGCTCGTCACCCTGCGCCATACCTCGTTGGACCTGCATCATCAGGGAAAGTTCGGTGCATCGGACTGGAGGACTGCTAGTAGCAGGGCTGCGAGCGCTGCTGCAGGGACTCCATTTCCCAGGAGTCCCTGCCTGGCCAGCTTGGCTCTCCCTGCTTGCGCCGCCCCCTGTGCACATTGAGCACACGGGAGGATCCCAGGCTAAGGACGGGTCCGTCTGTGGCCGCCTGGGGTCATTTTATTTGGCAAAATATTGGCAAAATAGTCGTAAGACATTATTGTAGATTTTGTGGGTGGTATTGAATAGGGAAGGTATTATATTTGTTAATTAGCCGTAAAGGGTAGGGTGGGTATGTTATGATGGCTTTACGCTCAGGGAAAACTAGAGTAGTTGCCATTAAAACAAACGCTGGGGTAGTGACGGGCACTATTGATGACTTTTTCACACGAACCACAAAAATCATGGAGAAAGAAATAGCACTTGCAGAAAACCGCCTCTCACTAGATATTGTTACGGGGAAGCGATCCTCTTTAGGGACAATTAGAGCTGCTGTAACCCCAGCTGAACGTATTGAGTTGACCCCCTTAATAATCGCAAGCCCAATTCCCTGTGCACTAGACGCAGTGGTGGATGACCGTCTTGCGGATAATGCACCAAATTTAATTGCTTCTAGTCCGTCTTTGGATCTAGTAAGTTTTGTAACCCAATCACCTAATCTATCCTCAACCCCCAAACATGCTTCTCAATTACAAGAAGATTCAGAGCTAGATCTGGTAGAGCAGATTGAAACTAGTTCAGTAAGCCCTAAACAGGTGAGAAAGAAGGGAAGGGGAGGTCAAAGAAAGTGCGGGAATGCTAGGAGAATGAGGGCAAATAGACGGGCAAAAAAACATATGTGTCTCGGGCTCTTTCAGAGCCACCAACTGAAGATGGAAACCAGACTAACCTAGTGGATAATACAATAGTTTCCCAGACTCAAGAACCCTTAACTGAGGGCATTTTTCCAAAAATGGAAATATTAGTTAAATCCCTATTAATGCCTGTGGTTAACCGATTGAAGTTAATCATGGGAAAGTTAGATAAATTAGAGGACATCGCTAAAGGGAATATGTTGAAAATAGATTCATTGATTGAAAGTGGGAAGCAAAATAAGGGTATAGTTGGGACTGTGAAACAAGCTCCTAACATCTCCAAAGCGGTAACCCCAGTACTTACTGCTATGCCGAATGCCTTGCCAGCTTTAAAATCTAATGGCACGGCCCAGGGGTTAACTGTTGTACCGAACGCAACTAGGCTGGTCCCCGTAGAAAAATCTCCTATCTTAAAACAAGGGTTGACTACAACTCATACTGCCGCCCCAATGGGTACTCAGCACATTAAGAAGAAGTCATTATGTGTAAACCTCCCTCCAGATTCAATTCCTTTTGTGGTTATTTTAACAGGGGTTCCTGAACTTGGTCCAAATGCTAAAGAATCTGATGGGGATTTAAAAAATAAGGTTTTATACTGGCTCAGGAGAAATAGAAGGCTACCCCCAGGGACAAATACGGAGATTATAGGTGTAAGGAGAATACATTGGATAGGGCATAGCACCAAGGATCTCGAGGGGGATTGTGTAATTAATTGTTAACCTCAGAGATACTTGGGCTGTTAAATATATATGCAGGAAACCCAGATTTGGCCGCCTGGGGGATACCCAGTCTATTGATCTACACTATTTTTATCCTCATTCGAATAATGACCATCCCTATGGGCCAAAGACCCCTGCCTGGAGACCAGCGTTTGGGTCATATAGACCAGGAGGGGTACCTCATGCTGCACATTTTCAACATTTCTTACCGTTAATGAACCGGTTTGAGCCACTCACGGGCTTAGAGGGGGTGGATTGACTTCCTATGATGATTTCCACTCCTAGAGGGGTGGAGGATGATCATATAGACAATGTTAATGTTAACTTATTAAGTTTGGATAGGTTTGATCGAGTGAATGTTGTGACCCCTTGGGAAATGTCGAATAGAAACGTAATTATGCCTTTAAATGGGTAAATTGTTAAATTACTATCCAACAGTGAATATTTGTATGACGGTGAACAACCTAATAAGGGGTTTGTTGGCAAGTTAAACCTCAACTTCACTTTAGATCCACCAGGAGGGGAAAACCCAATTAATTGCAAAGGCATTGTGGTATCCTGCATTGAAGAAACTAGCCTTGTAAAGGAGACAATAACGAGTGAGTCTGATGTAATCAAACTGTCTGGAAAAGGGCAACAGGGTGGAGGGGGGATCCTGGCGATGGAAGATAATTTTCGCATGATATCCTGGAATGTAGCTGGTCTTTCCCGGAGATTGGATGACCCAGTTTGGCTGCAATATATCAAAACTTTTGATATGGTATGCCATCAGGAGACCTGGAGTACTGGAGATCCAACCCTGGATGGTTTTCAAATGTGGAATGTTCATGCAGAACCCTCACAAGCAGGGCGAGCAAAGGGGGGGCTTCTCACAGCTATCTCTGTAAAATGTAGCCAAAATCAGGTGGTTGGGCTGGTTGAATCTGTTTGGTACCAGTTACTTATGATTAGGGGCTTGTTTTCTGTTCCCTTACTTTTGATAAACTGGTATTATAACATATTTGACCAACATAACATTTTGGTTATAGAAAAATTACAGGAGGAAATTGTTGAGATAACAAATAAGGTTTTTCCCCTTTTTATTGTATGGGTGGGTGATTTTAATTGCTTATTGTGCAAATTTAGTGGTACTAAAGTTTGTGGCTTGGTGGATAGTAACGACCAGCCCATGGCCCACTTTACCCATTCAAAGCAGGGGGATGCCTTGAATAGCATTATTATTAACAATGACCTATGTATTATGGAGATGTTGAGTTTTTCTGATCAGTTGGCCATTCCTACTTTCCATGGCTCAGGGGGTCGAGTAAGTACAATAGATTTTGTTATACTATCCATGGGTTATGCCCATTTTGTAAAGGATTTTAGTATCGATGCAAACCCTGCCAGCGACCATAATCCTTTAATTGTGAACTTTTGCTCCCCCATTCGGAAAACTCAGCCCGCAGAACATGTGATAAAATATAATAAAAATCGGGGGGTTACGGTTAGGTGGGATAAGGTAAATGTGGGGCAATTGGAGGCAGATATTTTTAAGGAAAATAAGATAGGGATTGAAATATGTTTAACGCCCATGTCTGGTCCTTTCCTCATTATTGATAATTTTAAGGCTCTTTTGGGTAACATTGCTTCTCACCTGATAAAAACAATAGGTGGGGGCCAAAAAAGGGGCCTCAAATGGTTTGATGCAGAATGCTCTGCTGCCCAAACAAGCTTAACTAAGGCCTTACAACAGGTGCCGCTTGATAGAGACCTGGTTAGAGCGGCCTGGACGAAATATAAAGTTGCAATCAAGAAGCGGAAAAACAAATTAAAGACCAAGGCTTGGGAGGATCTTATTAGAGCTGTGGAGTTGAGGGATACTAGCATTTTTTGGAAGGTTATAAACCGAGCTTTTTTAAAATCTGATGATAAGGAGGTAATACAAGTGCAAATAACTGAAGACTCCTGGGTAGTACATTATAGCAAAATTTGTAATCCAAGTGTGGTAAAATTATCTGATATGGTGGATGTTGGTAATTTTAATAAGAAGACAGTGCCTCACTGACTCTTGATGAGGTAAGGAGTGCTCTATGCAAGGGTTCCGCTTTAAAGGCCCCAGGGCCAGATGCAGTGCCCTTGGACTTCTTTAAATACAATTTGAATGTATGGGTGCCACTCATACTAAATGTATTTAGAGCAATAGTGGTTGGATTTATCCCAGCCTCTTGGAAAGATGCTCTAGTGGTTCCGATTTTTAAAAAGGGCAATAAATCGGACCCGTGCTGCTACAGGCCGATTTCACTATTAGATACGACCTGTAAATTAATGGGCAGGGTGATATTGGCACGTCTTGAAACCTGGGCGGATACAGCTGGTCTCATTGTAGACTCCCAATATGGGTTTAGAAGGGGCAAGGGAACCATCGAACAGTGCCTAAACTTGGCGCTAATTATGGGCAAGTACATGGGTGCCAAGCATAGTTCCATCCACTTGGCATTCATGGACTTGTCTAGCGCCTTTGACACGGTATGTAGGGCCAAGTTGTGGCAGATGATGGAGACTATGGGATTTGAAGAGGCATTGGTGTCTCTGCTCCGTAGACTACACGCTGCTACTACAGTTAGTATTCGTTATGGCCCGGGTGGGGAAAAAACTAAACCCATTCCATCGACTGAGGGTGTGCGCCAGGGATGTATCTTGGCTCCCTATTTATTCCTGGTCTATACTAACGGGCTGGAAAGTTTTTTGCTGGACTCTGGTGCTGATTTTCCACAGGCCAATGGTAAAAGGTTACCAATGCTGTCATATGCAGATGACACCGTTTTAATGACACTGACTGCTAATGGCATGCAGCTTTGCTTGGATGCCTTTGAGAAGTTTATGGGGAGTTTAGACCTGAAAGTCAACTTTACTAAATCCTTCGCCATGACCTGCAGTTTGAAAAGTGTCAAAACACATAGATACAGGGTGAGGGACTCTATTATATTGAAGGTTGACAATTTTTATTATTTGGGCAATTTATTTAATAAGAAATTGAATTGGGATACTCTGATAATAGCTCGGGCCCAAAAACTTTCACAATCTGCTGAAGCCATTTTCCGATTTGCCTACAAATTAGGACAAAAACCAGTACCTACCCTTATATCCTTATACAAAGCCAAGTGTGTCTCAGTTGCAACCTACGGTGCTGGAGTGTAGGGTTCTCATAATATTGGAAAGTTACAGGTTATGGAGAATACTTTTATTAAGCGTCTCCTAGCCGTTCCATCGGGAACCTCGAATAATTTCTGTCATGGGGAGGTGGGCATCGAGTATCTCAGCGACATCATACATGTGTCTCCCCTATTGTTATGGGCTAAAGTTTGGCAGTCTGAAGATTTAAAACTATCACAGGAAATTTTGCAGGACTGTCTTAAACTTGACCATTGTATGAAGATCCCTTGGCTCTTGTATGTTAGGGATACTTTTTATAAGATTGGGTTAAATAATATATTTGATAGCCCAGACCAGATTGGTAAGGACTTTAAGCCCCTGATAAAAAATGCCTATCGTTATAACCTTGGTACCTTACATTCTAGCAAGTATCAATTGTACCTGAGGGGTAATCGGTCTTGCCCATTTTATGTATTTTATATTACTCAATCGCAATGGCGTTTCTATCTGACAAGGTTTCGCATTAGCACCTTACATTTTTTACTTGCATTTCCAAAGCAAGGGGGGTGGTTCAAGAGTTTGCCTCTGTGTCCTTGTAATAACAGAGTTTCGCAAAGCACCATCCATTGTATTTTATTCTGTGCACTGTATAAAGCTCCAAGAAATAGATTTCTTAAACCAGTCTTGGTATCTTTTGGTTCCAGTTTTTACAGAGAGGCTTATGAACATTTATTATCCTTGTCCACCCCAAGTATTTGTAATGCTGTATTGAGCTTTATTAGATCGGCCGTTGCCATTAGAAACCGTTACTGAAGTCAGCAAGTGATAATATTTTATAATGGATTTACCTGTTAAATGTTATTTTTAATGCACTGCTAAAAAATCCTTATTGTATTTTGGATTTTTGGGTGTCTCTTTTAATATGTGTGTACTGTTTTTATTATATGTGTATACTTATATGATTCCTTTTTGGATTCGAAATAAAGTTATTTTGACTTGACTTTAACATTGTCTGCAGACTCTCGATCCCCCTCTTTCTTTGCTGCTCCAGCAGCCTCAGATAAGTGTTTTTACTCTCTGCACTTTTTGCCCTTATTAGGTCATATTCACGACTTCATTGAATGTGGAATACTAATTACCCGCTAGCAAGTGTGCCACTACGAGTTACCCGTGTATCTGTTGTAATATACTTGTTTCATTGTCCTTGCCTTTGCAGCGCGGCAGCGGAGACATTCTCGCTCCTACCTAGCCACCTCAAATGGTGCCAGGCTCTGGTGCGCAGCGCAGTCAGCCGGCCGCTATGAGGCTCGCGCACAATTTCCGAACGCGCACTGCGCACTCCACTTCCCAGCAGCCGGCATGAAAGTTTTTCACTCGTTTCTTTTCTCAGCCACATTTTTAGATCGAGCCTTAGCGCAGCGCGCATGCGTTGCTCTAAGGAGAGGGTCTCTTGGAGCTGACAACCACTTTTCACAAGCTCGTGCGGGTTTTTTCAGTATTATTTTCATTGGCCTTTGCGTGCATCTTAAAAAAAAAAAAAGACAGCACGCAATTGGGTAAAGGCGGGTGCAAGTCCCGCCTTTCCTAGCCAATGTAACTGCCCACGGCCTAAGGCTTGCGGTTACCCGCACGGGCGCCATCTGTTTTGAATTATCATGCCCAGACACAGACGCGTTAATTCAAAACAGATGGCCTGGTGCTCGCTCTCGTGCGCGCGTGCCCTCTTTTGTTTCCCTCTCGCGTGCGTACACCACTTGCGGGCTTGTTCTTGCCTGCCTCCTATCTCCCTTCCCTTATTGTAGCAAACCCTTGTCGGGGTGGGTGGCCCTTCGTGTACTGCAGGCTGTCGCTTTCGGGTGTCCCTGACGAGTATGTATGAGGTAAATTACATGTTACACTTGTTCTACACATAACGAGATAACGTGATGTGCCCAGAATCACAGGATGGTGAGCCGAAGCCGGGATTCATCGGCAGCTGAAACTGCTGGGTCACCTCCATCTCCTGCCTCACAATGTATGCCCTCAGACATTATGGATAATTCTGCTCTGTGTTTTGCCGCCCGTGGCTGCTTTGATAATTCTGCCACAATCTGCAATTCCTGGGGTTCGTGGTAGAGTCAGTCAAAGCTACCCTAAGTCTTCCATCTCGCAAACTTACCAAGATAAAGCATGAACTCAGGAAAATGCTGTCCAGACTTTTGATCTCGCTGCCCCAGTTAGACCGTATCGTGTGTCTTCTCTCCCCGGGCCATACAGGCCATCTTACCAGGCACCCTCCATTATTGGGCATTACAACGCCTAAAGATTTCTCATCTTCAACGGGGTCCTAAGTATTCCCTGTCTTAGACTTGTCGTGGCGACATGTTGGATAAGAGGGCCACTTTCCACTAAGAAACGGTGGGCCGGTGATATGCTGTATTGCAGCACACCGGCGGAGACGTACAGCGAATTGCTACCGCCGAAAAGTCGCCCCAGGAACTTCTGGGGGTTGTACAGAACGTTTTTGACTTCCGGGGTCACTGAGACGGCTTGCCAGGGGGAGGCACAGAGCGAGGAACCCAAGGCACACACTTTGGTTGAGGGGGGCACGGGACACGATCAGGACTCTGGGGGCGCACGATTGTGAGGGACCCTGGAACATAAGTTGGGACGGATGCCCGCACGCGGAGAGTGTGGACAGGTACATTTCAGGTCTGACTGGGATGCTCGGGTGGGGGGTTTTCAGAGGGTGAATGTGTAGCGCAGGGTTGTATGCAGACTGAATGCGGGAGGGTGCTACCGCTGGGTACGTCTAGACAGTGGAACTGAGGACACGTGCACATGAGGAAGGGTAACAGGAGGAGACAGTAAGCGTGCGACGGGTGGGGCGGGTGGTTGGGGTTAGTGATAAGTTTAGACCCTACAGGGACTAAGCCAGGTTTGCTGGCTCTGGAGGATAATTTTATGCTACTAATTCATAACCGTATGCTGTTATATGGACTGGGGACTAGTGCACTCTCCAGTCGAAGTTGCGATCATGATTGGGCTTTTGTACATAAGGGGTTCTTGTGACGCCGCCGGTCCTTCGGGATGTCGGCTAAATGGCCGTGTAAGAGATGACTTGACTGCCCAACTGCATGGCAGAGCCCTCTCATTGCTATGTGGCTAGTAGGCGGTTTGTCCTGTATAACTCCTTTAAGTCAATAAAGGTTTTTGAAAAGTTAAAAAAAAAAAAAAAAAAGTATTCCCTGTCTGTTGCCCTCTTCGTAGAGGCAAAGGAGGAACTCTAATGGTGGGTGTTAGAAATGGGATTTCTGGTTGGCTAGGGCTTGCGCCAAAGCCAGGCAGAAACCACCACTCTAGTCAGGGCTGGGGAGTTACACGCCGAAGATAACCCCTGCTCACCCCCTTGGTAGCTTGGCACGAGCAGTCAGGCTTATCCCGGAGGCGATGTGTAAAGCGTTTGCGCGCGCACCCAGCAACAACACCCAAGGCCCACCACAAAAGAAACTCCACACAAGGTATTATATAAAAATAGCCTTTGTATTACCAAAACACATTAGATAAAAACACACACTTTACAATGTGCCAACAGGCACGGGCAGAGTTTACAAGGGATTATATGTATAGGGGACAGGGCCACATGGACCACTGTCAGGAATTAGCACTTTTAGAACTTAGCACTTAGAACATAGGATAGAAAATTACTGTAGCACAAAATAACTCGTGTAGCACACAACCAGTAACTACTGGTAACAGGTAAGTACCACCTACGCAACCCTAACCACCTTAGGAAAATGTCACGCAGGTAATCAGGACCTCGCTAGCACCACCTGTACTAGGAGAAAAACAACCACCTAAGTATCACAATACCTGTAGGGGCATAAGCACATGACGCATAAACACATTCAGAGGTGTAAACACAAGGCACATGACGCATAAAAACACATTCAGAGGCCCAGGTTTAGGAACAATAGCGCAAAACTCACATTAGCCACCACCTGTGGCAGTCCCTAGGCCAACTGGCCTTGTAGGGGGGCTAGGAGGCCCTATGTCCCAATGTCAGGGCAAGGCTGCGCAAGCCCCAAGCGTGGAGGACACAACCTACACGTTGCAGCTGCCCACGAAGTGCTGGGCAGCTGTGGAGGGAGCCTGGGCACCACTGTGCCTGTATATCAATCTGTCACACTTGGAGCCTCTCTGGGCTCTGGGAAAACAAATATGGCCTGGGGCAATGGTGGAGCCTCGTGGGCTCTAAACAACCAATGTGCCCAGTCGTTGGAGCCTCGTGGGCTCTAGAACAAATGTGGGGGCGACGTTGGAGCGGCCCGCTACCTTCCGGGGCCGCTCTTTTCACCAAAGGAAAAATGCCCCCGTAGTTGGAGCCTCGGTGGCCCTGTAAATAGTGGGGGCCTGTCGTTGGAGCCTCACAGGCTCTTTAAACAAACAGAACTGCCCCCATATACGTCGGAGCGGCCCGCTGCCTTCCGGGGCCGCTCTGCTCACCAAGAAATGCCCCCGTATGGTGGAGCCACACTGGGCTCTGCACAATTAAGCCACGTTGGAGCCTCTTGGGGCTCAAGGAAATCTACCGGCACCCCCAACACATGCGCGGAGTGCCCCTGCCCTTTGCACTTACCGGGCTGCTCTCCGGGGACTCCCGCGTCGTCTCCGCTCTCCGCCGGCTGCACACCGGACTTTTCCTGGGCAGTGCGAGGTGTCACCAGAGAGCTCCCGCTCCTCGGGGCTCTCTCGCTCTCCATAGTTCTTCCTGCTTCGTGGACCGGAGCGCGGGGTAGGCTCCCGTCTGCTTCCGGGTTGAGGCCCCGCCCACGTCCCAGTCAGCGCTGCCTGACTTCCTGGGCTTCCCCGGCCGCGGCGGTGATTCTCTGGCCGTAAGAGGGGTAGGTTCCCTCGTAATCAACGCAACTAAGCGGGGTGGGCACCCGCCAGTTAAATAATTAAATAAGCGGGGTAGGCACCCGCCGACGACCACGACAATGTCCCTGGCAGGGTGGGCACCTGCCACGGGACTTCAGGATCAGTCTAGAACGGGGCAAATGCCGGGTGGGCACCGGCTTTCAGAAATAAAGCGCTCCAAGCGCTAAAGGCAAATAAAAGCGCTTCCAGGCGCTTAGGGATACAAATAAAGCGCTCCCAGCGCTTTAGGGGAGAATACACACAAAGTCAAGCAAAGTTCTCCCCTGCATACAGCAAGGCAGGCGTGGGGGCTAGGCTGGACCCAGAGCCAGCTCACTGGGCCTCCGGGCAGGGAGGTAGTCCAAGTGGCGGTCCTCTGGTCCAGCAGCAGCCCCCCTCAGGCAGGATCCTGGAAGAGAACAAATTGTAAGGGGACACAGCCCCTTCATATACTGTAAAACCCTTTGTTCTTGGTTCAGGGTGAGGGGGAAAACCAGTCGCAGCTGGTTAGGGAGCACCCTTGATGTGCTCAGCCCCTCACTCGATTCACTGGCAGGGCTAGGGTCATCAGTCGCACCACAGGGGGCAGAGCCAGCATTGTGTGGGGAAAGCCCTGCCCTATTCAGGTCCAAGGTGCACTCCTCCCCAGCCATCAGCATGCTAATCTCACACTCACCACTGGGGCAGACCCAACCAGACTCCTGGAGCCAGGCTCACCAGCCAGCTCCAGCCAATCACACGCCAGACACACTTTACACTAATATGCCAACTCCTAGAAGTGGCACTTCCGCACATGACATAATCACGCATTATACATCATTGCGAAGCATTCAATCACACGAGTCCGCACATACCAAACTCGAGCCTGGACACCCCACGCATCAGGAACTACCAGGGACAGATACATTCCCCATGCATTCCTATGGGAGGGCAGGCCTATCTCACCACATGCACTCAGATTGCGCACGCACTTTACTCTGGGACACAGGGAAAGTGCGCAGAAACCAAAAATCACTACCACCAGGTCACCAATAAAAGCAAAAAGTTCAGGGGTGAACCTGCCAGAAGGGCCAAGTCCAACAGTGGGTTTCTCATATGGACCCCTAGAATGGCCGAGCAATCTTTGTTTCCCAACCCGATCACGTGATAGAATCAGATGCCAGTGGCTCGGGTTAGGGAGCACGCTGTGGAAAATACTCTGCAGGAGAAAAATGGTGTTCTGCAGAACAGACCTTTCACATAAACTGTCTAGAATTAATAGCAGGTTACTTTGTAGTAAAATGCTGGGTCAAAGACCAGGTCTTCTCATGATAGACAATGTGGCGACGGTTCGTTATGTCAGCCATCTGGAGGTAACAGTCAAAGACCCTTTCGGAACTGGCTCTATTTTTTTGAACTATTGCCTGGCCAACCAGATTTCGGTGTCAGCAGAACATCTTACAGGGAAATCCAATCAAGTGGCAGACTGATATTCCCAGCACGGGAAGGACGTCAGCCTTTGAGAAATGCATCCACAGGTGTTTCAACAGGACAGGTGGGGTCCCTTCACAATAGATCGGTTTGCCTCTCAGCTGGATTTATAGTTAGACAGATTCTGCAGTTGGCGACCTAACCCCGGTGCAGTATCGCCCGATGCGTTTCTCCAGGATTGGAGTACGGAGAGTGGATATGCGTTTCAACCATTCACAATGATCATGAGATTATCCACATAAATTCAGAGACCACGTGCGGATATGGATGCAGATCTGGAAGTGATCACCCCAGTTTGGAGGTGTCCAGTCTGGTTTCCAGCTCTGAAGGAACTTTCTGGGGATTTTCCAATTCCTCTCCCCTTGTTTCCGTCCTAGCAGGCTCTTTTTATCTCATGGCATGGAAGATTACTGGGTATGTTGGAAAGACCCAGGCATTTTACAAGAGGCTGCCTCATTACTTGCCACAGCCTGGGCATATAGCATAAATAAAGATACCGTTCCGCCTGCTCTAGATGGTTGGGTTGGTCTCTCCAATGCCAACTGGATCCCCTGGGGGCAAACGTTGTCAAAATCATAAATTTAAGAGCAGCCCTAGCCTTGGAAGGTTTGGCTTATATGTTGATTAATACATTTCGATGGGCGATTTAAGCATGTCAATAGCTGGTAAATGAACACCCGTTTAGGGAACACCCTTTGGTCTGCAAACTCCTGAGAGGTATTAGGTTATCAGTTCTGTCGAACCCACATACTCTACATTATGGGATGTTAATAAGGATCTTGGTCTGTTGAAGTCATAGCCCTCAAATAAGTATCCGCCAAGGAATCAGATGTCAGAAAAGTTAACCGCCTTGTTGTGTTTGGTCTCCTGCCGAAGAGTCTCGGATGTAAGAGCACTGGATTTAACAGGTAAAGTATTCACCCCGGATGAGGTAACTTTCCATATTTTAGACAGACAAAAAGTACTTCAAAAACGGTGTAATACGCAGCATTTTCAGATGTTCCAAAAATATGTGTGGTTCAAGCAATAAAAGCTTACTAGTCTATGACAGAAGACCTTCGCCCTCAGGGTGAAAGACTATTGTTGATTGCTCTCTCAAAACCTCACAAAGCAGTTTCTTTCCCTAATGTTGCCAGCTGGGCTATGCAAGAGGTTGATATTGATATTTCCCGGTTGGGGACTCATTCTGTGAGAGGGGCCATGGCACCCAAGGCTTTTTCTTTGAAAACTAGGTTGGAGGACATTCTCAATGCAGCAGATTGGACCTCAGATTCTACTTTTAAAAGTTTTTCTTTTCAACTAGTCTCAAATCGGGCAACCTTAGGGGTGAAAAAGCTTTAGAATAGCCAAATCCTCACCTCCAGGTCCTGACATCTAGCTATCGTAATGGAAAGCTTCAATTCTATAAAGGACAAGGAGGCTAGGATCAGCCCACCCACTCTTCTATGTAGTAAGCCCACCCGTTGGGTTATGATGGTTCAGTGTTAATTAGTTCAATTTAATGGTATATAGTTTGCACAAATGAAGAACCGATGACTTCTTACCTTGATAGAAATGTTTAAGTTGTTTTCCAACATCAACGGCTGATATTTTTTAGTTGTGAAAAAAGAAGCCTTACACTATGATTTTGTCTTCTCAGGGACATATTCTAACAAACAGGAGTGATCTTTGGAAAAAGTAGCTGTGTTCACCAGAAGAAAGAGGGGGGTTTAGAGTCTCCAGAGAATGTTACGATTGTCTGCAGCGTACAGATTGGATAGACTGTTTTTTGTTTCGGGAACGTATGGGAAATGTGGTCTAATGTTGATCTACTTAAAGTTAATCGCTGCTGGTGTAATAAAGTGGAGAAAGTGAAGACTAATCCTTGCCTCTGTGTCCTCAATAGAACTGAAACTTTCCGTTATGATAGCTAGGACATTTTTTATTACCCCCTTTATGGTGCTATAGTGCAGTGGCACAATATTTAAGAAACCTAACGTTGACATCACTGATTTCGTTTAATTCCTGATGAAGGAACAGCAGGTTGAAAAAGAACTGGATCTAAGTATGAAATGCATGCATTTTACAAAATAAAAAAATAAGCATGTGTGAAACGATACATTTTCTTCACGTTATTAGGTATGGGGAACCTTGGAAGGAAAGATATGATCTTCTATGTGCACAGACATTGCCCCAATAATTTAAAGAATTCATGGAGAGCTTTAGATATTGTTAAATGTCATATACCAGGAATAGATCCAGATTATCCCGACATACACTCAATACCGGTCATATCGGTTATGTAGGGGGACGGGGCTCAGACCATTGTACAGTCTAGATAGGAAAGATAGATAGTTGAAAGTACTATCATAACAAATGGAACTGAGATCTGCATACATAGGTCGATCCTGCACCTACTCGCCTGCTTACTGTGTCATCAGGGGGAAGGTTCACAGTCCCTCCATGCACCCTTATTAAAAGTTAAAATAAATGACATGTGCCTAGAGACGTCATGCATCTTAGACTTCATACCAAATCAGGAAAAGAATGAACCAGTAGATCAAGCCACATTTACGATTTACTTTGGATACAGATTGCACACCAATGTGTTAGTACATACCTAGCCTTCCATAAAGTGAATTCAGGCACCCAGCGTGCCCAAGTGATGAAGAACATGGCATGTTACTGAGTTAAAGTAGTGCATTCCTCCATCTTTTATCCCAATATGTCCATGCATCAGCTGCGCCGAGCTAACCTGAATGTCAGTTTTCAATCCAATACAAGCTCGCTGAGTTAAAGCACCAGCTGCAATTAGATCTCACTGGGATTTAAATATAAACCTGCCAAAAATTATGCTGCATACAATCTCTACTAGATTGTAAAATCTCTTGTAGCTTTCACCTATACAAAATATATTGGTTTTGACTTTTTTTTTTAGGTCAAGCATAGCGCAGCACTACTAGAAGGCCTCTTGGAATCACTTCAGACTCTCTGCAAACTCGTGCGTGTGGTGTTTGATTTTCCACACATGCTATTGGCCCTTGCGTATGGCTTTCAAAAATGAAAGCACGCAATTGGCCAAAGGCGGGTGCATGTCCCACCTTTTCTGAAAATGTTTACTCCCACAATGTTTAGCTATCGGGAGCGAGCAGCGGCGCGCAGCGTGTCATCTGTTGTGGATCAGGTTTCATTTCAAGACCTTGCAGCTTTCCTTACAAGGTGCGTCCCCTCCACCCCGGCCAAGGGACAGACCCCACCGCTACAAGTGTGTGCGCTTCTTTTCCAGCACTCGCATTGATGACAATAAAGATACTAACAAGGCGCGTCCCCTCCCCCCCGGGCCAAGAGACAGTCCCCACTACCACAAAAGTGCGCGCTTCTTTTTCCAGCACTAACATTTCATCTAGGTCAGCACTCTCTTTCTGCACCGTTATCTTGGTATTAGTATGTTATTGTCAAGACATTTGCTGTACTCTGCAGTTGGCCGCTATAGTTGCTTCTTTTTTGGTGCCATCTTAAAAACTGAGCGCACCTTTTAACATTAGCGTTTTTTTTCATCACCGTGGTGCGCGCTTCCTTTCACACCTTTGAGCAGCTTTGGCGCGTGCTACCATTGACATCTCTGCATAGTGCACAGCTGTGGTGTGTGTTTCCTTTCCCCACATTGCTTTTGGTGCTCGCTCGATCCAGGGGCATAACGCAGGCCCTTGCTTGGGGCTTAATTTGAGCCGGTGCGCACATGGGCACTTAATTATTAGCACTTGCTTTTTGTGCGTGCTTGCTGGCACCAGCTGCTAAATAATGCCTCTGCTTAGCTGTGGCGCGTGCTACCTTTCACATCTCTGCACAGTGTACAGCTGTGGTACGTGCTTCCTTTCCCCCCCCCATTGCACAGTACACAGCTTAAAAATTGACCGCACCTTTTAACAGCACCATGGTGCGCGCTTCCTTTCACACCTCTGCGCAGCTGTGGTGCGTGCTACCTTTGACATCTCTGCACAGTGCACAGCTGTGGTGCGTGTTTCCTTCACCCCACTATACGTGCCCCCTCCATCACACCCATGTGGTTCTCTCGGTTTCTGTTTATTAAACAAATTTCACACACAGATGCCCAGGTTTCCGACGTTAGCATTTGTGAACTCACTAGACCTCGCAGCTTTTCTTACAAGGCACGTCCCCTCTACCCCGGCAGGGGGACAGACCCCACCACCATAAACTGGATTATAAAGCACCCTGACAGAAGCACCAAGGCGCTGGACCATGCAGCTTTCCTTACAAGGGGCGTCCTCTCCACCCCAACTCCTTACAAGGTGCGACCTCTCCACCCCGGCCGAGGGACAAACTCCTCCGCCACAAACTGCTGTGATAGTATGATAGCGTTATTAATTTTTATTACTCCTAGCAACTTTGGCATTGACATTATTGCCCTTTATTACACTGTTAGTTTTTAAATCATCAGCAGCAAACATTTGTGCCCCTGTGCTGCCCAGACAGGAAGCACACCAGTACCGCCACTGTAAAACAGGAGGCAGACCCACCACCCCTCCCATACTTCCAACAGACGGCTCTACAGTAAACAGTCTGTGTATTGTTTATCGCTGCAATTTATCTCCCTTCACTGGCTCCTAACCTGCCCCGACACCTGACAGAAATAGTTATTATACTTTTTTTTATTATAAATTATATATTTATTTTCAACATGCTGCACATTCACAATGCTCTACAACACATATTAAAAACGTTAAAGGCAACAGCTCTGTCTAAACACTTATAACGCCCCAAAGGTGAGACCTACTGGCTATGCCAATGCTTGTTTTTACATGTTGCACAGCAGTTCAGATGCTGGGCAACATGGCCAAAAGTAAAAAATAAATCAATCACTAGGACGCTGTCAATGCTGGCCGCGTCATAATGCTTTTTATTTTTTTTTAAACTTTAAGCATATTGCACAGCAGCTCAACTGCTGTGGAGCATGTAAAACATTGACAAAGGCAATAGAATTTGTATAAGTGAAATATATTGGCTTTGTCAATGCTTGTTTTATTTTCTCAAGCCTCAAATTAATTATATTTATTTCCTGGGTTGTAATCCTTGTGCCAGCATCTCGCTAGAGCTTCTCATTCCCGGTTTTCTGGCTCCAAAGAAATTCATTATACCATGGTCTGTGAGATTTGTTTCAAACGTAATAAACTAGGGGGGGGGGGGCGCTAAACTTGGCTGGCTTGAAATGAACTTATTCTGCTATAAATTTGGAAAAGATTTAAGTGTCAGTCTGGTCTCCTTGACTAACAGAATGTGACTCATAAAATAACAGCTCTGCTAATCAAATAGTAATACGTCCAACTGAAAGGTTGTACTTCGAAGATTTTTATAAAGCCGGTATTAGAAAGCACATGAACAAAAGAGTTCCCCTCCTCATGAGTTGGTAAATTGATACACTGGGTCAACACGAGAACAGCTAAAGCTCCCAAAAAGTGTGTTTTTTTTTTACAAAAATGTGACATTAAGTAAAACATTGAAATCGCCCAAACAAACAGCTTATGCCATACTGCGACTAGTGAAATTAAATAATTTAGTTCTGAATTCATTCATCGCATCTGGTGGACAATAACCACAAATACATGTTAGGGATAACTCCGGTGAGAAACCAATTCAGTACAAATAGCTCGGCCAGCGGGGCAGGCGCAAGGGACACGATTGATATCCAATATTTTGCCACATCACCTCCTTTCCCATATTTTTTATCAATATGCTAAACGTTAAATCCCTCAAGGAGAGCAGCCACAGGATCCAGTTTGGATGAAATTGTAAGCCAAGTTTATATTATGACAAGAACACACAATTTAGTATCTAAACGAAGTTCCTCAATCTCTTACCCATACACAAGCAAGGATCTTGCATTGAACGATCCCGCCTCAGAAGCCACCTGTTTCAAATCACCATTAAAGTTTGGCTGGTTGAATTTCCATGCCTCTGACATAGGTGTACTAGTGAATGCAGTAGAGTTCAGAATCCTGCGGTCAGTCAGGTGCACAGTGGTCAGAGTCCCTCAGTCAATCAGGTGCACCAGTGGTCAGTGCAGTAGTGTTTAGAGTTCCGCAGTCAGTCAGGTGCACCAGTGGTCAGTGCAGTAGTGTTTAGAGTCCCTCAGTCAATCAGGTGCACCAGTGGTCAGTGCAGTAGTGTTTAGAGTTCCGCAGTCAGTCAGGTGCACCAGTGGTCAGTGCAGTAGTGTTTAGAGTTCTGCAATCCCTCAGGTGCACCAGTGCAGTAGTGTTTAGAGTTCTGCAGTCAGTCAGGTGCACTAATGATGAACACAGTAGTGTTCAGAGTCCCTCAGGTGCACCAGTGGTCAGTGCAGTAGTGTTTAGAGTTCTGCAGTCAGTCAGGTGCACTAGTGTTCAGAGTCCCTCAGTCCCTCAGGTGCACCAGTGGTCAGTGCAGTAGTGTTTAGAGTTGACAGCTACCCTTGAGGCGGAAAGCCGGGGGTGTTACTCTTTTTAAACTTGTTAATCGCGCTATTTTGCACATTCATTTTAAATTGCTGCATTAGCTTCCTATCGCTTACCTGTGCTCTGTGGTCTCTGGCTGAGAGGACACTCCCCTACACAGCTGACATAGCGCTGTTGGGAAGGCGAGTTCTCGGACGCCATCGGCCCCCACGAGACACTGGGCCACGCCCCCTCCAGCTAGCCACGCCCCCTCCTACACCGTTTACCCATGCACACTTCTCGGAAGCGCAGCGGAGAGCGCAGCGGTTGCGCCCTCAGCACGCCGAAGACACGCCAAAGACTAGCCCGTCTGGGCCCGTCCGGGCCAGTACGGGTCATGGGGCTGAGGATTATGCTCCCCCCGTCCAGAAAAAGCTGGTAATATCCCCAAGGGAACTAGGAGCCTTTCGCCCAACTATCAACGCTAGATGCACTACACTTAATCTCCACAAAATAGGAGTTACCTCCTGTAAAAACTGTAATCTTACCACCACCATTCACCAACCACATCCCGATGCTGCAGGGAGACACAGGAAATATAAACGGCCCCTCAAAGCTGAGTACAAAAGCACATACTTTACAGCACTAACTGCCGCTCACTACCGAAACATAAACTTGACATTTTCAACCTACTTTTGGATGATAAACCCAGTGCTCTCTTCCTGACAGAGACATGGCTGCACGAGAGCGCTGGTCCGGATATCGCTACTGCACTCCCCGCTAACTATGCTATCACTAGAATTGACCGTGATAAGCAGCTAGGTGGGGGAATAGCAATTATTTTCAACAGAGACGTGAAATGCGCACTAGAACCAATTGACATCCCCGACTGCGAAGCAGGCTTTTTTAAAATCTCCCTGAATCCAAACTTTACAATGTCAGGCATATTGATGTACCGGCCCCCCGGAATTTCTTCCAAATGGGCATCTAATTTAGCTTATTATATCACTCCTTACCACATCGCATCTTCCAATTTCTCACTCATTGGTGATTTAAACTTACACCTGGACGACCCCCCCATTCCTTATTGCTCCAATCTGTTAGAGGACCTGAAGGCTCTTAACTTGACCTTACTCAATACCGGACCAACCAATAAAGGGGGCCATCTGCTCGACCCCATCATCTCTAATATTAACGAGCTAAAATGGCACAACTCTACTCCCACTTGCTGGTCAGACCATCACCTAATAAAATGCAGCATAACTCTTCCCTCCACCTGTAACACGCAACCGGATATCTCAGCCACGTCTAGAAAAAATTGGAAACTACTAGACTTGGCCGAACTCAACTCTGCACTACTTGATAACCCTCCTAAGAACAGCCAAAATTTGGAAAACTTGGCGGCAGCCACTAACAAATGGCTTAATGATGCCGCTGACCTCTGTTTACCTACTACGACTACCAAAGTAAACAGACACCGCTACCCTGCCCCTTGGTTCAATGACCTTCTAAAAATTGAAAAATCTAAATGTAAGGCATTGGAGCGCAAATGGCGTAAAGACTACGCCCCTGACGCTAAAAAAACTTATCATGAAGCCAGGAAGTTATATCACTCTGCCTGTGCAAAAACACGCGCGTCTTTTGTATCAAACAAGATTACGGAAGCAACTAACAAGCCGAAAACCTTGTTTAATTTAGTCAAGGAATTAGCTGGCGCCCATACCACAGCCTCGGCTCCCCCTCTGGATACTCAACAATGTCAAAATCTGGCTTGCTTCTTCTCTGAGAAAGTTGTGAAAATCATTAGGGACATTAACACCAACAATAACGTACCACCTTCCCCCTCTGACCCGGAACAGACCTCCTCCTGTGAAAATACCCTGGAAGTATGGCCTCCCATCTCAGTAGAATCACTGAAAATTATACTTAAAAACATCAAATCTGGCTCTCCCAGAGATCCCATCCCGATTAGAATTATCAAACAACTGGATGATTTTTCCCTTGGAGTCATCGTTAACACACTTAACGCCTCATTTGAATTCTCCACAGTCCCTTCCTGTTGGAAACTCGCCATGATTACACCACTGCTAAAAAAGCCCACAGCTGACCCGGAATGTCTGGCTAATTACAGACCTATATCCCTTCTTCCCGCCTTCTCTAAATGCTTGGAACGTCACGTCCATGCAGTCCTATCCACCTTTGTAGAAGAAAACTCGCTCTTGCACCCCTCTCAATCGGGTTTTCGAGTAGGTTACTCGACAGAAACCACTCTTCTCGGAGTTACGGAACACATCCGACATCTCCTCGATAATAGCCAAACGGTCGCGCTCGTGCTTTTAGATCTGAGCGCGGCCTTTGACACCATATCCCACGAAATCCTCATCAAGGCATTATTCAGAAATGGCGTACGTGGAAAAGCGCTTAACTGGTTTCAATCTTTCCTCATCAGCGTGCTCCGACACCTTCAATGCCCCTCATGGCGTGCCACAGGGATCCATATTGAGTCCCCTACTCTTCAGTCTTTACCTCAGACCCCTAGCTGATTTAGCCAAAGAATCTGGACTCACCCTTATGACCTACGCTGACGACTCCCAAATCATCTTCTACCTATCTGAAGCCGATCCGACATCCCCTTCTCCCCTTAAATTAGGGCTTCAAAACATCCTTAACTGGATGACAAGAAACCAACTAAAACTTAACGGAGATAAGACAGAGATTCTACTCTTAGGGAAACATCAAGATCTTTGGACTCCTTCACACTGGCCCGACCAGATGGCCACTTTCCCTATCCCAGTGACACAAGTTCGCAATCTGGGAGTCATCTTGGATAGCTCCCTGTCCATGAGCCAACAGGCAAATAAAATCGTGGGTCTATGCCTCACCATCATCAAATGGTTGAGGAAAGTAATTTGGATGTTGCCCGTTTCCACCCAAAAGACCGTTGTTAATGCCCTCATAACATCACGGCTGGACTACGGCAACATCATGTACCTCGATTCTAACAAAACAGTAGTCAATCGACTACAACTTGCCCAGAACGCTGCTGTTCGTCTACTGTGCAGAATCCCTAGAAACACCGGGGTCTCAAGCTCTCGTCGGGAACTCCATTGGCTCAGGGTGGAAAGCAGAATCCGCTTTAAAGCCCTGAATTATATGTTTAAAATCAAAGCAGGTACAGCTCCAAAGTACCTTCAAGACCTGGCCCGTCCTTACATTCCCAAACGTAATCTTCGTTCGCTTGCAGCGTCTAACTTCTGTGTACCAAGATTTAAACTGGCAAGAGTGGGTGGCAGATCTTTCACCCACCTTGGACCATCCATCTGGAATACACTCCCCCTTTTCAACCGAAAGGAAGAAAACCACGTCAGGTTCCGAAACTTTGTTAAGACCTGGCTATTCGAACAATAACATGAATAGTTTGCAAATTTTCTCATGACAGGTCCTGCTGTACCTATGCGCCGGGAAACCCTTTTTGGGTAGCTGTTGCGCTTTACAAATCTAAAAAATAAATAAATAAATAAATAAATAGAGTTCTGCAGTCAGTCAGGTGCACTAGTGCTCAGAGTCCCTCAGGTGCACCAGTGGTCAGTGCAGTAGTGTTTAGAGTTCTGCAGTCAGTCAGGTGCACCAATGGTCAGTGCAGTAGTGTTTAGAGTTCTGCAGTCAGTCAGGTGCACCAGTGGTCAGTGCAGTAGTGTTTAGAGTTCTGCAGTCAGGTGCACCAGTGGTCAGTGCAGTAGTGTTTAGAGTCCCTCAGTCAGTCAGGTGCACCAGTGGTCAGTGCAGTAGTGTTTAGAGTTCTGCAGTCAGTCAGGTGCACCAGTGGTCAGTGCAGTAGTGTTTAGAGTTCTGCAGTCAGTCAGGTGCACTCGTGTTCAGAGTCCCTCAGGTGCACCAGTGGTCAGTGTAGTAGTGTTTAGAGTCTCTCAGTCAGTCAGGTGCACCAGTGGTCGGTGCAGTAGTGTTTAGAGTTCTGCAGTCAGTCAGGTGCACTAGTGCTCAGAGTCCCTCAGGTGCACCAGTGGTCAGTGCAGTAGTGTTTAGAGTTCTGCAATCCCTCAGGTGCACCAGTGCAGTAGTGTTTAGAGTTCTGCAGTCAGTCAGGTGCACTAGTAATGAACACAGTAGTGTTCAGAGTCCCTCAGGTGCACGAGTGGTCGGTGCAGGAGTGTTTAGAACTCTGCAGTCAGTCAGGTGCACCAGTGGTCAGTGCAGTAGTGTTTAGAGTTCTGCAGTCAGTCGGGTGCACCAGTGGTCAGTGCAGTAGTGTTTAGAGTTCTGCAGTCAGTCAGGTGCACCAGTGGTCAGTGCAGAAGTATTTACAGTTCTGCAGTCAGTCAGGTGCACCAGTGGTCAGTGCAGTAGTGTTTACAGTTCTGCAGTCAGTCAGGTGCACCAGTGGTCAGTGCAGGAGTGTTTAGAGTTCTGCAGTCAGTCAGGTGCCCCAGTGGTCAGTGCAGTAGGGTTTAGAGTTCTGAAGTCAGTCAGGTGCACCAGTGGTCAGTGCAGTAGTGTTTACAGTTCTGCAGTCAGTCGGGTGCACCAGTGGTCAGTGCAGTAGTGTTTAGAGTTCTGCAGTCAGTCAGGTGCACCAGTGGTCAGTGCAGTAGTGTTTAGAGTTCTGCAGTCAGTCAGGTGCACTAGTGGTCAGTGCAGTAGTGTTTATGTGCAGTAGTGTTTACAGTTCTGCAGTCCCTCAGGTGCACCAGTGATCAGTTCAGTAGTGTTTAGAGTTCTGCAGTCAGTCAGGTGCACTAGTGGTCAGTGCAGTAGTGTTTATGTGCAGTAGTGTTTAGAGTTCTGCAGTCAGTCAGGTGCCCCAGTGGTCAGTGCAGTAGGGTTTAGAGTTCTGAAGTCAGTCAGGTGCACCAGTGGTCAGTGCAGAAGTGTTTACAGTTCTGCAGTCAGTCAGGTGCCCCAGTGGTCAGTGCAGTAGTGTTTAGAGTTCTGCAGTCAGTCAGGTGCACCAGTGGTCAGTGCAGTAGTGTTTAGAGTTCTGCAGTCAGTCGGGTGCACCAGTGGTCAGTGCAGTAGTGTTTAGAGTTCAGCAGTCAGTCAGGTGCACCAGTGGTCAGTGCAGGAGTGTTTAGAGTTCTGCAGTCAGTCAGGTGCCCCAGTGGTCAGTGCAGTAGGGTTTAGAGTTCTGAAGTCAGTCAGGTGCACCAGTGGTCAGTGCAGTAGTGTTTACAGTTCTGCAGTCAGTCGGGTGCACCAGTGGTCAGTGCAGTAGTGTTTAGAGTTCTGCAGTCAGTCAGGTGCACTAGTGTTCAGAGTCCCCCAGGTGCACCAGCGGCCAGTGAAGTAGTGCTCAGTCAGGTTCACTAGTGCCTCACACACATGTGCACCATTGCGCAGCCCCACACTCCCTGCCCCGGGGGCCCCAGCGTGCAGTGGGCAGCAGTGCTGACGGTCCACACAGCGGTACTCACAGGGCGCCGGAACAGGCGGTGCACACGAAGCTGCCCTCGCTGATGTCAACGTAGGTGACGCCGCGGGAGCCGCACTCAGCGCACAGCCGGTTCTGGGGGGCCGCGGCCAGGAGCTCGCGCACTCGCCGGCCCCACAGCTCGTCCTCCTCCCGCGCCGCCCCGGAGCCCTTCTTCGCCATGGCCATCTCTGCCACGGGGAGCGAGCGGCGCGCGCACGAGGGCCAACGGGCTCACTGCAGGGGAGCGCGCCCGCGTCAGCGCTGGCTCGCGAGTCGCGAGCAGGGCGACACGCGCTGTCGCAAAGGCACCGCCCACTCCAAGGCGGAGCTACGCCCATCCAGCTTTGACTCCACCCTCAAACGCCCATCGAAAAGCGACGTTACGCCCACGCAGCTTTACCTCCAACCTCATACGCCCACTCCGAGGCGAAGCCGCGCCCACCCGCCCACACCGACATTCCAAGGCGTGAGCCACGCCCACCCACATTTACCTCCCCCCCCCATGCGCCTACTCCAAGATGAAGCTTACAACCTGAGGACGCCCACTCGGAGACAAGGCCACGCCTACCCCTCTATATCAGCGCATGATAGTCTTCTTTACTCCAGGAACGCCAAACTAAGCAAAAGTGAGGCCTTGCTTCTGCCTGCAAAATACGCGTGAGACCACGTGCGCACCATGCTAACGGTCCACGCGAGCTCCGATTAACTTTGTCCTTGCGAACCTTGTCGCCCACGGGACCACGCCCCTTAGGGAAACCTGCCGTTAGGACCTGCCTACTTGTGGGTTTGAAGCTGGCGAAGTCCCGCCCTTGAGGCGCGCGCGTGCGCGTAGCGTGGCCATCTTGAATTGGGACGCCTTAGCTCGGTGTGCGTGTGTCCCCAAATGCGACGCTCTCCGTCCAAAGCTGACTAGAATAAAACCTCGCCCATGAGGCGGAGCCTGTCAGAGCAATGACCTGCAAATTCAGATGTCGCTCGGATATGAACAGTAGCTACAGCATTATCAAGCTATGGTAGGTAGGTAGGACTAGGAGTAAGTAAGCCTCAGGGTTTGCGATTGATGTTGGGAGCCCTAAGCAATCCTTCCGGTCCACAGAAAGTGCATCTTTACAGAAACAAGAACAAGCGTTTGCAATGCAACAGGTCTCGCATTTATGCGAGTTTAAGCTATTGGCTTAGTAAATGACAATGCCTTTTATTTAAGTTTTAAAAACCAAAACATAAATAAAAGGCATTGTCATTTACAATGCCAATAGCTCAAACTCGTGTGACTGTGAATGCGAGACCTATTGCATTGCAAATGCTTATTTACTGTGGGTTTGGCTGGGAAAGGAGGAGGGTCAGGTTGCACTGTTACTGCTACCGTTGGAGTTTGTGATGGACGTGACAGAGGGTTCTGTTGTGACCCCTGTAATTATGTCACTGCGCGGACACCTTGTTATCACTCGTGTGTTGTCCCAGCTGGGACTCCGTACCAGCTGTGAGGTCATCAGCTGACAACTGTCCGTTGACAGTCGGCAGCTGATCGCTGAACCGCTCTGACGTTGTTTTCGCTCCAGTCGTTCCTGGAGCCTGTGTTGGCGATTTATGCAATAAAGTACTGGACACTGGACTCGTATCACCACGGATCAGCTCGCATCAACCCTCTCCCAGAACCGACACACCAGCACCACCGACCCAAACGAAGCCGCCAACAACCTCACCAACTGGATCTCCGACTGCGCCGACCTCCTGGCCCCCCTGAAAACTCAAGCCAGCACCAACAACCACAAGAAAAACTCCTGGTTCACCCCCGACCTCAAGGACTCCAAGAAAGAATGCCGCGCCCGCGAGAAGACGTGGCGCCTCAACCAGACCGAAGAGAACATGTCAGCTCTCAAGGACGCCACCCGCCAACACCACCAACACCTCCGCGCCGCACGAAAAACAGCCTACCGGAACAGACTTGACAAAAACGCCCACAACAGCAAGGAACTATTTGGCATCGTCAAAGAGCTCTCCAACCCGGACGCAGAAAACAACTCCATCCCCCCATCACAGGACCTCTGCGACTCCCCCGCGACCTTCTTCCACCACAAGATCACCGACATATACAACAGCTTCCCGACCACCGACACGAACCCCCCCCCCCCCGGAACCCGCTACCGACATCACCACCATCCTCACCTGGAGCCCAACCACCACCGAGGAGACCACCTGCGTCATGAACTCGATCCACTCCGGATCCCCATCGGACCCCTGCCCGCACCACATCTACAACAAAGCCGACGACATCATCGCACCGCACCTCCGAGATGTCATCAACGCCTCCCTCACCACCGCCACCTTCCCGGAGAGCTGGAAACACGCAGAGCTCAACGCCCTCTTAAAGAAACCCACAGCAGACCCCACCGAACTCAAAAACTTCCGGCCCATCTCTCTCCTGCCATTCCCCGCCAAAGTGATTGAGAAAATTGTCAACACTCAACTCTCCAACGCCCTGGAAACCAACGACTCCCTCGACCCCACACAGTTCGGTTTCAGGACCAACCACAGCACCGAAACCGCCCTCATCGCAGCCACGGACGACATCAGAGCCCTGACCGACAAGGGTGAGACCGTGGCCCTCATACTCCTGGACCTCTCCGCAGCCTTCGACACGGTCTGCCACCGCACCCTGATACGACGCCTCAGCAACGCCGGCATCAGAGGCAAGGCCCTCGAATGGATCATCTCCTTCCTCTCCGGAAGGACTCAGAGAGTCCGCCTGCCCCCCTTCAGATCCACAGCCACGGAGATCATCTGCGGCGTACCTCAAGGATCCTCCCTCAGCCCCACTCTCTTCAACATCTACATGACCCCCCTGGCGAACATCGCACGCAAACACGGACTGGACCTTATATCATACGCCGACGACACCCAGCTCATCTTATCACTCACAAACAACCCCACCTCAGCTAGGACCAGACTTCATGAAGGAATGAAGGAAGTGGCAAACTGGATGACAGACAGCCGCCTGAAACTGAACGCCGACAAGACGGAGGTCCTCATCCTCGGCCCCACCCCCACCGCATGGGACGACTCCTGGTGGCCCCCCGCCCTAGGCAGCACTCCCCAACCCACCGACCACGCACGCAACCTCGGCTTCATCCTGGACTCATCCCTCACCATGACCAGACAGGTGAACTCGGTGACCTCAGCATGCTTCAACACCCTCTGCATGCTCCGCAAGATCTTCCGCTGGATCCCCACCGACACCAGAAAGACCGTCACCCACGCCCTCGTCACCAGTCGCTTGGACTACGGGAACACCTTGTACGCGGGCATCACCACCAAGCTGCTGAGGAAACTCCAACGGATCCAGAACGCTGCCGCAAGACTCATCCTGGACATCCCTCGCCACCACCACATCTCAGGACACCTGAAAAAACTCCATTGGCTCCCCGTCAACAAGAGGATCACCTTCCGACTCCTCACCCACGCACACAAAGCCCTTCACAACCTCGGACCCAAACTCATCAACAACCGCGTCTCCTTCTACACTCCTCCGCGCACTCTACGATCCGCCGGACAAGCCCTGGCAGCCGTACCCCGCATCCGCAAAGCCACCGCCGGAGGAAGATCCTTCTCTTTCCTGGCAGCGAAGACCTGGAACTCTCTGCCCAGCCACCTTCGCGCCATACCTAAACACCTCTCCTTCAGAAGGCAGCTCAAAACCTGGCTCTTCGAGCACTGACCCCCCCCTCCCCAGCGCCTTGAGACCCTTTATGGGTGAGTAGCGCGTTTTATAAATGCGAATGATTGATTGATTGATTGAGTACTGCTTTACTTCACTGTTGCCTCAGTACCTTACAAAGTGGAGACGAGTGCCAACACAAGAACCCACGAAGGAAGAATAAAGAACATTTGAAAGAAGACATTTTCACGACAAAAGATTTTTTTTTAGAGAATATGACTACATAAATCTTCAAAGAAAAAAATAGAAGAGGAAAGAAAACTGATCCTTTCAAAGGATATACATAAAAGGTCAGTGGAATATTCATGTGGTAAAACTTCTGCATTTTGAGCCAGCACACCACGGATGACTAATGAGAGTTGACGGGTGTTGAAAGGATTGTAAATGCCGTAATGAACTTTAACAAGACTGCATATATGAGCTTTGGAAAAAGAATTGTGGCATAGATCTACTTTATTTCAATCAATCAATCAATCAAAGCATTTATATAGCGCACTACTCACCCAGAGGGTCTCAAGGCGCTGGGGGAGGGAGGTCCGCTACTGCTCGAACAGCCAGGTCTTGAGTTGCTTCCTGAAGGCGAGGTGGTCCTGGGTCAGGCGGAGGTGGGTCGGGAGGGAGTTCCATGTGTTGGCGGCGAGGTAGGAGAAGGACCGTCCCCCTGTGGTGGCTCTTCGGATGCGGGGGACGGCGGCGAGGGCGTGGCCGGTCGATCGAAGCTGGCGTTTGGGAGCGTAGAAGTTGAGGCGGCTGTTGAGGTATCCTGGGCCTTGGTTGTGTAGGGCTTTGTGTGCGTGGGTGAGGAGTCGGAAGGTGATTCTCTTGTTGACCGGGAGCCAGTGCAGGTCTCTCAGGTGTCCGGAGATGTGGCTGCGACGGGGGATGTCCAGGATGAGTCGTGCTGAGGCATTCTGGATTCGCTGGAGTCTCTTCTGGAGTTTGGCAGTGGTTCCGGCGTAGAGGAAGTTGCCGTAGTCCAGACGGCTGGTGACGAGGGCCTGGGTGACCGTCTTCCTGGTCTCGGTGGGGATCCACCGGAAGATCTTACGTAGCAACCGCAGGATGTTGAAGCACGACGAGGAGACGGCGTTGACTTGTCTGGTCATGGAGAGGGAGGAGTCCAGGATGAAGCCCAGGTTGCGTGCGTGGTCTGTTGGTTTGGGTGCGCTACCTAGGGCGGGGGGCCACCAGGAGTCGTCCCAGGCGGAGGGTGAGGTTCCCAGGATGAGGACTTCCGTCTTGTCCGAGTTCAGTTTCAGGCGGCTGTTCTTCATCCATTCAGCTACCTCTTTCATCCCTTCGTGAAGGTTGGCTCTGGCGGTGGCGGGGTCGTTGGTGAGGGAGAGAATCAGCTGGGTGTCGTCGGCGTAGGAGATGATGTTGAGGTTGTGCTGGCGTGCGATGTCTGCGAGGGGGCTCATGTAGACGTTAAAGAGGGTTGGACTGAGCGAGGAGCCTTGAGGAACGCCGCAGATGACTTCGGTGGCTTCAGATCTGAACGGGGGGAGGCGGACTCTCTGTGTTCTTCCGGCGAGGAAGGAGATGATCCACTCCAGTGCCTTCTCCTGGATTCCGACGTTGCTGAGTCGCTGCACTAGTGTACGGTGGCAGACAGTGTCGAAGGCCGCAGAGAGGTCTAGGAGGATGAGGGCTGCTGTTTCTCCGTTGTCAAGCAGTGCTCGGATGTCATCGGTGGCTGCGATCAGGTCGGTCTCGGTGCTGTGGTTGGCCCGGAAGCCAGACTGCGACAGGTCGAGGGAACCGTTCGTCTCGAGGAAGGCGGCCAGCTGCTTGTTGACGGTCTTCTCGATGACTTTTGCAGGAAACGGGAGTAGAGAGATGGGGCGGTAGTTCTTGAGGTCGGTGGGGTCGGCTGATGGCTTCTTTAATAGAGCGCTGAGTTCGGCGTGCTTCCAGCTCTCCGGGAAGGTAGCGGTGTCGAAGGAGGTGTTGATGATGTCCCGCAGGTGGGGTGCGATGACAGCGTCGGCCTTGTTGAAGACGTGGTGAGGGCAGGGGTCGGTAGGAGATCCGGAGTGGATGGAGTTCATCGTGCGGACGGTGTCTTCGGTACTGATCGGGGTCCAGGCGCGGAGGGTGGTGGTGGGGGGCGGTGGTTCGGTCGTGGCGTGCGTCGGTTGAGTGCTGAAGCTGTTGTGTATGTCCGCGATCTTGTTGTGGAAGTAGGAGGCGAGGGAGTTGCAGAGGTCTTGCGAAGGGGTGATGTCGTTGTTTCCGGCGTTGGGGTTGGAGAGCTCTTTAACGATGTTGAAGAGTTCCTTGCTGTTGTGTACGTTGTTGTCCAGGCGTTCCTTGAATGCGGTCTTCTTGGTGGCGTGGATGAGTTGGTGGTGTTTTCGGGTGGCGAGCTTGAGGGCAGTCATGTTGTCCGGTGTTGGGTCTCTGCGCCATGTCCTCTCGAGGGCTCGGCAGTTCTTCTTGGAGCTCTTGAGTTCGTCGGTGAACCATGGGGCTTTCTTGCTACTGGGTCTGCTAGGCGGGGTCTTCAGAGGGGCGAGGTCGTCTGCGCAGTTGCTGATCCACTTCGTGAGGTTGGTGGCCGCCTGGCTTGGGTTTGTTGCGCTGGTGGGAGGGTTCATGCTCAGGGAGGTCGCGAGCTGGTCGGCTGTGATCTTGTTCCAGCTTCTGCGTGCAACCTGTTGCTGGTGGTGGTGGATCGTGGTCCTTCTGAAGCTGAAGTGGACGCAGCTGTGGTCCGTCCAGTGGAGTCCGGTGGCGTGGCTGAAGGCGATGTCCTTGCTGGATGAGAAGACTGGGTCGAGTGTGTGTCCGGCGTAGTGGGTGGGGGTGGTGACCAGCTGCTTGAGTCCCAGGTTTGCGAGGTTGTCCAGCAGGGTGGTGGTGTTGCGGTCGTTGTTGTTCTCCAGGTGGAAGTTGAAGTCCCCGAGGAGGATGTAGTCAGCGGAGAGGAGGGCGTGCGGGCTGATGAAGTCGGCGATGTCTTCGCTGAATTGTGTGCGTGGTCCCGGGGGTCTGTAGATGAGGGTGCCTCTGAGGGTGGTCTTGGGGTTGATGTGGACCTGGAAGTGCAGGTGCTCGGCGGGTGCGAGGGTGTCGTTGGTGTTGGTCGTGATGCGGATGGTGTTCCTGTGGATGATGGCGATGCCTCCTCCGGTCTGGTTGATGCGGTCCCTTCGGATGATCTTGTAGCCGTCTGGGATGGCGATGTCGGGCGCTGAAGAGGCGTTCATCCAGGTTTCCGTGAGGAAAGCGACGTCTGGTGAGGTTGTGTCGAGCAGGTTCCAGAGCTCGATGGCGTGTCTGTGGACGGAGCGGGTGTTGAGCAGGATGCATTTCAGGTGGCTGCTGCTGTTGCTCGTCTTGGTCTTGGTTGGTGCTGGAGTAGTGCTGGTCCGGATGCAGGTGAACTTGCAGGCGTTGCAGCAGAAGGGTCCGTGGGTGCGTCTCGGGGTGGCTCAGTAGAATCCTGGGATTCGGCCGGCGTTGAGTGCGTTGAGGGTGGCGGCGTCGTACGTCCGGCGGGTGGGCTGGGGTCTGCGGGGGCCAGGGGTCCTGGCGCTGGGCGCGGGCCAGGCGCGGACGGGCGCAGACGGGCTTACCTTTGGCGCACCTTCGGCGCTCAGTCGGCGCTCCCGCTGCGCGCGTCCGCTGCGCGGTCGCTCGGGGGCGTCATAAGAAGGGGGACGAGAGGGCGGGTCAGCTGGGCGGCGGGAGCGGCTCGGCCAATGGGCCGGTGGTGGGCGGGGCCTGTGGCGAGCTGCGGCGGGAAACTGGCGAGCGGGCGGTTCTGCGGCAAGGCTGGCAGGCAGGAGCGGGAGGCGGCAGGAGGAGCAAGGGGGTGACCCGGCCTGGTGAGAGGCGCAGCGGTCACTCCCGAGCACTCCTTGCTGTCCCCTTAAGAAGGGGGACGAGAGGGCGGGTCAGCTGGGCGGCGGGAGCGGCTCGGCCAATGGGCTGGTGGTGGGCGGGGCCTGTGGCGAGCTGCGGCGGGAAACTGGCGAGCGGGCGGTTCTGCGGCAAGGCTGGCAGGCAGGAGCGGGAGGCGGCAGGAGGAGCAAGGGGGTGACCCGGCCTGGTGAGAGGCGCAGCGGTCACACTTCCTTAAGCTTCACTTCAAAGAACAGCACGTGTATTTATCTAAGCATGCCACATGCTGCGCATCTAACAAGGTGTTAAAAATAAGCTTAGTGAAAAGTTTACGCGAAGTTACGGCACACCCTGCAAAGCTGTGAATAATATTTAATGCACATTTCACAACGATAAGAACACTCTGAAGTGAGTCAACGGTCGAAACAGATAAACCAACCGTCATAACGATCAGCTGCTGTGCGCGCCATCACCTTATGAGAGCTAACGTCAGCAACGTAAACGCAGGATCTAAACGTCAAGCGGCCATCTTATGAGGAATAAGTCAGCGGTCCAGTTTACGTGCTGCGTGCGTCAGCGCCATCTTAGAGGACAGAGTAAACACTACACTTCTCGATCGCCAGAGCGGAGCCAAGGAGTGTTTTACTAGGTAAAACAAATAGACTGAAATAATAATATGCAATTCAAGGTAACATTTATAAAAATAATTCAAGAGGTGCGTGCGCATTGATACTAAGATACAATGAAGAACAGTTATGAACGTTAGGGTTGAGATCCACGAAGGGAGCATTTACCAGTATTTATTTATTTATTTATTTATTTTTTGCTATTTTTAAAGCGCGCAAATACCCATACAGGTGTCTCGGCGCTAGTGATCACAGAACTTCCTACACTTTGACGAGGTGGTTAGGCAGAGGAGAAAAGCCATGTCTTGAGGTTTTTTCGGAATTTAAGGAGCGTGGGGGGGGTTTTGATGTGCAGTGGGAGGCTGTTCCACAATTTAGCAGTGGCTGTAGTGAAGCACCTGTCTCCCCAAGTGGCCTTTTTTGTCCGAGGGACAGACAGCATGAAAGCTGTGGAGGATCGAAGGGTTCTGCGATGCTCCAATGGGCGTAGAGCTTCTTTTAGGAACTTAGGCCCTGGGTGGTTAAGGGTCTTATAGGCTATGCAAAGGGCCTTAAATTTTATTCGGCTCCTGATTGGGAGCCAATGGAGCTCTTTGATGTGATGGGAGACAGATGTGAATTTGGAAATAGAGAGTAAGGTTCTGGCAGCCGCGTTTTGCACGGTCTGGAGTTTGTTGAGGACTCCTTCCTGAGCATTAAGAAGCAGAGAGTTGCAGTAATCCGTTTTAGAAAACACTAAAGTACTGATAAGTGTTTTGCCGGCTGACTGTGGTAGATAAGGAAGGAGTTTCTTGATTTTTTTTTTGAGGGTGTAGAATGCAGATGATACAACAGCATTGGTATAATGACTTCGCATGGTAAAAGGAAATTCTAGTACTTACAGTCCCTTTATTTCCACGCATCCCAACAGTTTTCGTAGTTTAAATTTCAAAGGGAAGAAAAATTAACAAAACTATTTCACAATTAAAAAAAAAAAATACATGATTTTAACATTAAGAATTTAACAATAAATTTGTGACTTCTTACCAGTTTTTCATCCTTTCACATATCTCTTGCCCTTATTCAGCCTCAAATTAACAAATATAGCATGGCATTGGGTTGTATATGGAACTTGTCTTCCCCAGAAACCTTCTTACGTGGCGGTGGTGAACCCACTTTTAAATGGGAGGACTGGAGGGAGTATTTCTTAAATTACATTTCTACGTTGGAGGAGGATGATGAAGTAAAGCCAGAAAAAAAAATACAAAATGTTAATGCACTGTTTAGGCGCAGGAGGTATAAAGGTGTATAACTGTCGGACTCCGGACAGCAACAGCCCAACTCCGAGCATATATGATGAAGCCAACCCTTCTTTGCCTTTTCAGCCCCCGGACTGGGAGACCGCCCTGGCTGGATCATCAGGCTTTCCTGCTACGAGTCTATGGCCCTTTAAGACAGATACGGAAGTATCCACGACGAGCGTCTGGGGCGGAGCCACGCAACGTCATCAGCCGATAAGGACTGGCCAGCCGAGGAGGAAGGCGGAAGAACCCCGAAGGAGGAAGACGCCGGGAGAGCTGAAGCGGAGAAGGAGATCGAGTCGGAAAGCGAGAAGACGTCCCCAGTGCCGGTCGACGGGAAGCCAGGAGGCCAACGTTCCTGCCACTCGCCCCGCCGCGCCCCTGGAGGGACGTGGCTCAACCAGGTGCGTCAGCGCTTGCGAGGGTCTTGGGAGACGGGCGGGGATTCCGGGAAGCCGGGGGCACCGAAATAGTGACTTCGTATTGGGTGCTTTACATAAAGACCCGCATCCTAAGCCAGCACCCCCTTGGTGACGGACCCCCTCTTCACTAGCCCGAAGTAGAGAACCTGGTGTCAAATCCCTCACACCCTTCCCCTCTGAAACCCCCATGGAGAGACCACAACACTAAGACGTGTTATTTTGTTTTGTTATATGTGACGCCTCGCCTGTCGACGCGGTTGCCCTGGTCTCACGCCGGAAGAGTAAAGGCTGGAAGAGACGAGACATATGGTGGAGAAACCTACTTCCCTCCTTTGAGCTGAAGAGACAATTCCTTTCTTCTTTCTTTGTTTGCTTCGTGGATTGAACACTGTGGTCCTCACACAGACTACGTATATAAATAAATACTAACCCCTGAGACAAAAACGTCGTGTGGCTCACTTCCTCCCCTCGACAATAACTCAATTAACAAAAAAGTGAGAGCTGAAAATGAAGGAGACATATTTTTAAATGCAATTGATGATTTAAATACTTATTACAAACCTACAGTTTGTGTAGGTGATGCAGCGCGTAGCGTCAAATTCCCCTTTCGGCACAGACCAACTACCTCAACATCCAATTCACTCAAAAACATTCATTGGTGGGGCCCATAACACCAATATACTTACACTCCGTTGATCTGTTTTCTGAGGGAAAATAGGCTTCCAAACGCTGACATGAGAGTAATACCTTTACCTTACCCTTAAACACATTGTCCTCAGACTCCTAAGATATCCCTCTCATAAGGAGATGGATCATTTAGTTGTTATATTTGGTTTTAATAAATAATACTCATCTATCTATACATTACTTCTTTACCACATTTCTCTTTTTCAAATAATCGACACAACACATTTGTCAATTAATCAAATATTCTTTATCTAAATTATATTGCAAGAAAAGTTAAAAATCATCATCAGCATTTCAGAGCATCATATTTACCTATTCTGGCTAAAGTTGTCCTCTAAGTCAATCAGTCAAAGAAGAATTTCAGTCTTTCAAAGATTCAGGATAACAGCTGTCCAGCAGTGTCACCGTCCTCTCCGTCAGCATAACGTCAGGAAATAGAGTTCGTCAAAGAAGAGCATGACCATCAGCGTGTCATTTCGTAGCGTTTTGTATCCTAATTTCCTACCTACTTTTATAATGAAAATAATATCAAAAAGTATCAAGATCGGGGTTTAGAGAGTCTGGATTGGTCGACTTGGGGTCGCGAGGTGAAGTTCTCACATAGTCCACAATATGAAGTCATTGCACTTGCTGATTCCGTTTTTTAAATCAAGCATTGTCTTTTTGTCTTGGATGGGTTCCCGGAACGTCCTTGGAGGGTACATGTTCTCCCGGGGTCAAGTCAAGACCACTGTTGCTGGCGGTGACGCCTGCGCACTTCACCCAGAACCTCGTGTTGTCAGGGCAGTCACGTTTAACGTCTCATTCAGCCATCTTGTATAGGCCGAAATGGTCAACTTAAGCAAAAGAAACACAAAAAACGTAATTAAAAGATAGAAATGACTAATAAAATGTTATCCCCTTACTAATACCCATATGTGTGTGTATTTATCTAGCAGAAGCAACACTCTGAGCGGGTTATACTCACTGAATAAAGCATAAATCACAAATACATCACCAAAGCAACATATAACATGCAATATTCTAATTTTCTATTATTAGTATGCATACTCAAGTTAGTTTACAATTAATATAGCCATGCAAAGTGCAATTCCCACATATAATTCTTTTGTTAATATAGTTGGTGAGTTATCACATCAAACAAATTAATAATATTACAATTAATTGATTATTCGGATTAATATAAACATGCAGAATGGGGGGGGGGGGGTATACAAAATGTTGTACTACCCGCTCCAGCAATCCCCCCTTTGGTGATTATATCACCACACTAATTTAAAATTTTGTATCCCTTCTACGGAAATTTCGAATTGATTTCTTGTTTCATTCATATTTCAGTTTCCCCTGTTTCTTCTCTTCTTGCTGTTTTATACATGCTATCCTTTAATTCTTCAAGTTCTATTTCTTCAAATTCTCTTTCTTGTTTCTTATCCCTTCTCCTTAAGTTTTCTCTTTTTATTCTTTTCTGGTTTTTATTCTTTCTACAACAAATACAACCTAGTCTAATTATGAATACTAAGGAAATCACACAAGTTAATGGAAATAATATCTTACCTATAAATGTACTACCTAGTTTTACTACAAAGTCTTTAATAGCTGATATTTTCTTACCAATCTTCTCCCAAACACCTTCAACCTCCAGTGATACAATTTTGTTACGCAATTCTGTAATGTTTTTAATATAATTTTTCAAATCTTTACTTTCGTCAGGAATGTAAGTACAACAATGTTGAACTTTCAGCATTCCACAGACTCCACCCTCTTTTGCCAATAAGATATCAAGGGCAAGTCGATTTTGCATTACCATAGCACGCATGGCAACCATTTCAGTATTTACCAATAAGAATCCTCCAGCGGTGCTTGTTGACAAGCGATCCACTACTGTTGAAAGTTTTCTAATTTTGTTTGCATTCAGAGATATTCCCACTGCGGGTATCAGTGCTCCAAAAATGTCACCCACAATTTCAGTCCAAGATTCTCTCTTACTACGTGCTAAATAACTGCCTAGACTATGTACACCATCTTCTCCTCTATCCATGTGAAAAATCTTTGGAAAAAACAAACCAACATAACATGTGCCATACCAATGGTCTGGCAAACGATAATCTGCCCTGTTCCCACAAATGAAATACAGTCCTGGAAAGACTGGATCTCTTCCACCTTTAAATCCCAATCCTCCCATGATTCGGTATGTATCATGGCATTCACTATTCCCTAGAAAATAATTGTCATACGCCGTCTGATTCCTTCTTATACACAATTTCCCTTTCTGAGGCCAATCTAAAGCCATAGTTGGACTCGTTCCTCCTCTTAAATGTTTCTCCGTTTCTACATCCCATACCGTTTTTTCCACTTTCCCTTCTGAAGCCTTTCTTTGCATTTTCAATCTCCTTTCTTCAACCATATGCAAAAATGTCTTCTCCTCTTTCTTTAAACTGCAAGTCAAGTTATTTCTAAATATATTTTCTAAGGTTAGTTCATTTGTCTCTAAGAAAAATTCACCTTTGCAGGTTTTACCTTGTTTAGTTTGTTAATTGCTGGTACTTGTGAAAATATAGTATCTACATCTGAAAAATAATACTCTAATTTACCTGTGTGATCAAATAAACTAGCTATTACACTACATGTTATTCCATATGTTACAGGAAGGTGATGATAAGTCACTCCTTCAGATACAGATGCAGGTAATTGCATACATACGTAGCAATCCCTTACGTCCATTGTTTTTACATATTCATACAGCAACTTTGAAAACACATTGTTAGAAAAATCTGTTATTGACCTGTTTATGTAAATAGTGTTTATCTATGCTAGTTGAAACTACCTTTTGAACTTTCCCTATATTAGTTATGTTATCACTATGTCCTTCTAATGTATCAACAGTAACTTTAAATGAAATTAGTAGAGCAAAGATACTCCAAAGAAGCATTAATAATCCTGTACAACAACATCACATTTTGCACCATCTTCTAAGGCAGGTACATCTACTTTTGCTACTTTCTATGTTTGCCATCTTTTCTAAATGAGCCGTGTCTTTTGACTTAGCCTTTTCTACTTCACAACTAGTTTCTAACCCAAGGCTTCTAAGCACCTATGCGGTTCTACCAGTTTTTGTCTTTTTCAGTATTTTATTGTTTTTCCATCAGTAACTTCCTTGTCTCATTCAGTTTGGCATCTCATCATCTTTCACTTTCCCTTCGTTTTCAACATGCAGGTTGTCCTGAACATCCGCTTCTTTTCCAATATCGGACAAGATAACTCTCAGGATTTCCGATTCTTCGTCTTCTTCAACCACTTCCGGTACAACCACCTCTGGATTTCCTTGGCTATCCGCCTCTTCCTTCACTTCAGGCAGGGCCACATATGTCCATTCCGGTGATTTATACTTCTGGTTAGGTTTTCTTGTTCGTTTGTTTTCTTTGACTACTCTCTGTTCTTCTTCTTTCGATTTTTCCTGACTCGTTACTTCATTCACCTGTTCAGCTCTTGGCGAATTTACACGTGTCAGTCGATATCTTAGTCTCTTTATCTTGTTTGGCCACACCTCATCTTTGGCCGCTCTTTTCAGTTTACTCCCTTTATCATTCTTTTCAGTTCTCCAAGCTCTCTTTCTCAGAACTCGGCCTTCTGGTATTTCCTCTTTGCTTTTCTCAGACTCTGTTTCAACTTGCTTTTTACCTTCAACGAGTTCCTTTTCCACCTCTTTTGTTTTCCCTTCTTCTGTCCCTCCTCGAATCTCCGTCACGCAATCTTCCTGCTGACTACTTGTCCCTGCTTCTAACTGGATATTGGAGTTCCCTACACCTCCTCGGGGGTCTTCCGCAATAATCTTTCCCTCTCTCTCTGTATCTGGCACCTGTCCATCTAAAGGTGTTGTTTCAGGTGGAATTGCTCTCAATTTTTCACCTGGCACTTCCTTCTCACAGATTTCTTTTATTGTCTCTCCATTATCCTTTTCTTTGTTCTTCCTTTGTTCTTTCTTGGATGAATGGGCTCTGCAATCTTTTCCTCAGGGAGTTACTTCTGGGGAACAAAGTTAACCTTGGATCTGTCTCCCCCCTTTCAGAGTTTTCTCCTTCTTTATCTTTTGGCTCTCCGTCATCTGACTCAGTACTGGATTCTGATTCATCAAAATACTCCTTTTCTTTACAGTCAACTGGATTTGGAATTCTCAAGGTATGATTTGCATGGATCCAGTTCTTCAATCCAGCACACTTCACAGCTGTTGTTGTAGTCAAGATGACTTGACTTGGTTTTCCCCACCTGGGAACCAAACAGTTTCTTCTTCTATGTACTTTTATCCTTACCCAGTCCCCTGGGCTTAGATCTTTTCAAGAGTGGTGGCATCTGCTCCAACCTGATGAAACACAGAATGAACTGCGTCAGCCAGGCTTTTACAGTATTCCAATACCATGTCATCAGTTATTGTCATCAGCTTGTTGACTGGTATAAATACATGTCTCATTGCGCGTCCCATGAGGATTTCATGAGGACTCAAACCAGTAGTTCTGTGTGGTATTGATCTAATAGTCATGAGTACTAGAGGCAAGACATCAGGCCATTTCATACCTGTGGCTAAACACGTTTTCCCTATTGTGTTTTTGATAGAACCATTCATTTGTTCTACTACACCAGAAGCCTCTGGTCGGTAGGCACAATGCAGTTTTTGTCGTACATTCAATGCTTCACAAATCAATTTTATGATCTCATTATGAAAATCCCCTCCTCTGTCTGATTCAATTGTTACCGGGAACCCAAACCTAGGTATAAATTCCCTCAACAATAATTTTGCCACTGTCATTCCATCATTTCTTCTTGTTGGGAATGCCTCTACCCACCTGGAGAATAGGCACACCATCACCAAAACATACCTCAACCTGTTACAAGGAGGCATTTCAATGAAATCTACTTGCATTCTGGTGAAAGGCCCTCCCTCTCGACCTATTGTTCCTAGACTCACCACTGTCTTTCTTTCGGGATTGTACTGCTGACAAATTAGACATCTTTGACAAATACTTTCCGCCACAAGCCTGAACTTGGCATTATACCAAGTCTGTTTAAAAGACCTAATCATGGCGTCTCTCCCTATATGTCCCTGTCCATGATACATCCGTGCCATGGCAGACATCATGCCATCAGGCATTACTGGTCTTCCATCTCGATAGACCCACACATGATCTTTCTCTCTTGGTGCACATCCTGCTTTTACCCACTGTTTTACTTCTTCCTCTCCTGCTTCTTCCTGCAATTGTCTTACCTCATCCCATGTTCCCACAGTGTTAGTAAACATTGGGAAACAAGAAACCAATTATTTTTCCTTTGCCCGATTGATCGAATTCTGATTTTGTGCACAATACTGTGCCATGTCATTAGCGAATTTATTTCCAGTGGCAATATAATCACCACTGCGACTATGAGCAGCACATTTTACCACAGCCAATTGCTTAGGCAGCTGTATTGCCTCAAGCAACTTTCCAACCACTTCAGCATTCTTAATGGGAGTTCCACTTGAGGTCAGGAAACCTCTTTGCAGCCAAATTTGGCCGAAATCATGGGCCACCCCGTAGCCATACTGGCTATCAGTTATCACAGTCACTCTCACACTTTTCCCAATCTTACATGCTCCGGTCAGGGCGATAAGTTCAGCTACTTGGGCCGACCTTACTCCTTTCAAATAGGATGCTTCCATCACTGCTGCAACTGTACATACTGCATATGCTGCACTTAGCACTCCATCATCTGTTCTCAAACAGGATCCATCAACAAATGTTACAGTCTGTTGTAACAACCATGCTCGAACCCATCTGGAAGAATCACCTTGTAATTATGTACAGAAATAGTAATGTTAGTTTGTTTTCCTTTGTACGTTTTGCCAATGCTTGTTGTTAAACTGTGCATCAGTCTTGAATGACAAAAACTCGATGGCAATAATGGTAAAGTCTTTTCATTGGTCTTGTGTGCTAAAACTCCTCACAGGTGCACGTTTTGGTAGCAATGAAATCATTAGGCTTTTGTCTTTTGCTCCTGCTGCTGTAAACGTGGGGCACATGGAATAATTCTTATTTGCACAGTTTAGAGGCGCACGTTACAGAACATGCTGTATTTCTGACAGTTGTGCTCACGTTCCCTTCAGACAGTTGAGCTCACGTTCCCTACTCACGTTCCCTGCAGGCAAACCAGCATTAAACCAAACACGTGGAACACTGGTTCCTCTGCATGCTAACCCCACCCTCCAGCTACTGTATTTAAAGCCTGAAACCCCTACAAAAGTGCTTACGCTCGTTTTTCTACCAACGCTTACCTGAAGGCAGAAAACTCTCCTCTGTGATCCTGCATCGGCTCCCGAGTCCTGCGAGGCATCCGGTCCGGTTCCAAAGTTCTTCCCTCGTTGCCACGGAGACGCCTCAAGCTTCCCTTCTGCAAATCTGGAGTCACATTAAAAAGATTCCTACGGAGAAAAGGAAACAAAAGAGAAAGCATTCAGCAATCAGTGAGTAACCGGCTGGCTACTACAAAATAACTGTAAGTTTCTCGGACATCGTTTCATTATTCTAGTTTAACTAATACTTGGCCAAGTGTTAGAGTTAGTGATTAAACAAGCACAGAACAATGCAAATATAAAAGACAATACTTATCTAAAGTGGATTTTCACTCTGGCGCAGCGCATTCTCCTAATCCAAGGTGCAAAAAATCAACCCTACAGAACAGAAAAAAGAGACATTTGGATTGATAACTTTTGGCATTTCTTAGACTATTACTTGTGAGTATTTACAAAGCAACTTTGAGCATCATTCAACAGCACCTTGGCATAATCAGGTTAACCATTCAACAATAATCAAGAGTTTTACTTTTATCTTTGCAGATGTATATTCCACATTGTGTTCAGGTGTAGATCAGAATATTGGGCCAACAAGGTACTAAATATATGTAGATATATGTATATCTAATTCTTGCAAATCTTATGTGCTATGTGCTAAAATCATGTTGTTCTTTATTTATTACTAGAACTGTGTTTTCATGAGAAGCCTGACAAGAGAGCACAGAGCACACTGAAAGTCGGAGTGTCTTTTTGTTTATTATTTTGTCCCAATTCCCCCTTCCCTTAGGAACTTAACTTGGTCCAACTGTGTTAAATATTCAGTTGAGTCCAGAGAAAGTTCTTGGGGGAAGTCGAGAGCTATCCACGCATCTCTCAAGTTGAACAGCCTGCCTTTCAGGTGAGTGAAGGTTAACAACAAACATGACAATCACTTTCTGGTAAAGGGTCATCTTTTATGTCAGGCCTTGGTTTTGTACAAAAATCATGTACATCCAAACAATCATGATCTGCTTAATCTCTTACCTCCACATGCTCTACATCAGGCAACAATGTTGAAGGATTCACATTCACGCATCTCACAAGACTCACATTTGTTGTGCCCAAAATGACCGTTTCATATTTAGTCAGTAGGCTGTGCGTCATATACTGAGTACGACTCCTTGTTAAAAGAATCGCCACATCATGAGGCACAAACACTTTCACAGGGTATCCCATCACAATTCCTTCACTCTGTTCCAAACTTCGACATGTAGCAGCTACTGCTTTCAGACACCCAGGAAGGGCTACAGCTACTGGGTCCAACATAGATGAAAAATATGCAATTGGTTTCCTCAGTTTTCCATGTTTCTGCACTAGAACAGAGAGTGCACATCCATTTCTCTCACTGCAATACAACTCGAACTCCTTATCATAGTCAGGCATACCTAATGCTGGCGCTTCACACAATCCTTCTCTTAACTTCTTGAATGCTGCCAACTCCTCTTTGTTCAAATCAATGGGATCTCTGACATCACTTCTTATCAATCGTACCAAAGGTTTTGCAATCAATGAAAAATTGCCTATCCATTGATGACAATATCCAACCATTCCCAGAAACATTCTCACTTCTCTTTGGGTCATTGGTGGACTCATTCTTTTTATGATCCTGATTCTATCTATGGTTATTTTCCTGTGTCCTTTCTCAATGCTGTGTCCCAAATATTGGACTTCTTTCTTACAAAATTGTAATTTTGATGGTGACACTTTTAGTCCTCCATCTTCCAAATGATTCAACAAAGCTACCGTGTCTACCTCACAAGCTTCACGTGTTTTCGATGCCACAAGTAGGTCATCGATATACTGGACTAGTACTGAGTTTTCAGGCATTGCTAGACTCTCCAAATACTTTTTCAATAGCTGATTGAATATTGAGGGGCTTTCTGTATACCCCTGTGGAATTTGGCACCTCGCCAAAATATGCTCGCCAAAACGAAATGCAAAAATTTGCTGACTGTCATGGTGCAATGGGATGGAAAAGAAAGCATGGCACAAATCAATCACTGTGTACCATTCTAGGTCATGAGGGATCTGATATAAAATCACTGATGGATTCGGTACAATGGGACAACATGGTACAACAATTTTGTTTATCTTTCTCATATCTTGCACTATTCTGAACTTCCCACTAGGCTTTTTCAATCCCATTATCAGTGAATTACATGGGCTACTCATTATTTCTCTCAAAATTCCTTGTTTTATCATTTTCTCAATCACAGGAGTAACTCCTTCGATTATTTCAGGGGTCAATTTATATTGTGGGACATTTGGATAACATACTCCTTCTTTTACAGTTATCTTTACTGGATCTACATTCCTCATCAATCCTTCATCTTCTCCTGTGAAGTCCCAAACATCTGCTTTTACTGATTGGTTCAATTATTTTGGTAGTTCGTCAGGGTTGAATACAGCATATGTTCCTGTAACCTCTTTCTCTCTGTTTGCCAATGTCATTTTATACAACACATCATCATCTGGTGTTTCAAAGGCTATACCATCTGGAGTACAAAATATAGTGCAATTCATCTTACACAATAAATCTCTACCTAACAAGTTCACAGGACTAGTGTCACACACTACGAATCTGTGCATTTCAGAAAATTTCCCTATACTAACTTTCACTGGTTCTGTAAGGTAAGTTTTAATCTGTCTGTTGGAGACCCCAACTACTTGGATCGTTTCATCCGAGAGAAGAAGATTCTTAACATCAGCTGATCTAACAGTTGATCAAGTAGCACCAGTATCAACTAGGAAAGTAATATTTTCATTATTAACTTTTCCATCTACAAATGGGCCTGTCTGGTCTACTTCTAGAGTTGCGCCAAGTATGCACTCTTCTTCCTCCCTTCGGCACCATCAATAACCTTCTTCTGAATCACTTTCATCGTGTTTCAGCCAATTCTGCGAAGCAGCGCTAGCGCGTTGCGGCTTATTTACCGCTTCTTCGTTGTAGAATCTATTCTCCTTACTATACTTCTGGCAATTTTTGGTCTGTGGAAAAGGTGGTTTTGGCACCTTATTCTGTAGTGTTACACCCTGCTGTTGTCGTTGCTGTTGACCACTCACCTCATTCTGCACCTGTGGATTCAAGGATGAATTTTCATCATTAATACTTGGTGGATTCTTACACTTGGATTTCCAATGCCCTATCCTACCGCAATTATGACACCGAAATTTCTTTTTAGTTTCCTCAATATTCCCTTTATTTTTCCCAGGATTAAATCTTGGTTTTTACCCTGCTTTTTCTACTAATTGTGCTTCCTGTCTCTCTGCTAGCTTTACCTGTGCCCACATAGCCTTCTCTTTCCGTTTTCGCTGTTTTGCTTCAATTCATCACTGAAATATTTAGCATGTCTCAATACTTCGTCTATTTTCTTATTTTGCCAGTCTACCGTATGCTGTTTGATCATTTCACTAATTTCTGGACGAAGACCATATACAAACCTGTATACGGAATGACTCAAATCCTTGTCACTCAAATTCTCATCTCCACTGAATTGTTTAAAAGCTAAAATTAACCTCTCATAATAGGCATGTACCGATTGTTTGCTTTCCTGATGTGTTCTGTCAATTTTTACCCAATCTGTCTCTTTAGGGGGTACTTTGTTCTTCAAGAATGCCATAACCTGTTCATATTTCTTCATTACCTCAGAGTCTGGAGCTCCTGTCTTAGGATCCCTTGGGTATTCCTGTGTTGGCCAATCTATTACTATTTTACATTCTGTCCATAGATCTGCTGGTACAAATATGTCAAACAGGCTATTCAGATCTATCCACAATAATTTGGATAATTTCACAAATCTGTCCACCTGTCTATACCACTCGACGGGCCTTTCACGCAGTCGAGGGAAGTCATTCGTAAATGACAAAATATCCTGTCTAGTCCATGGAACATGCACATATCCTCCTCCCGGAATCTCTCTCATAGGGTATTTTGTCACAACTTTCTCATTTTCTCTCATAGGATAGGCTGAAAACGTTTTGTCTGAAACTTTGTCTCGCTTACGATACCATCTGCTTTTCCATTTGTCCACATCTCCCCATTTTCTCAACAAAATAATTATTTCCTTAATCTGACCTATTAGTCCTGTGGTTTTCATGTTTTCAATGTCTTTTTCGGTGAAATCTACTCGATAGGGTTTCTGTAAGGCTTTTACCTTTTCAATATCAATACCCATCTCATTTGCCACTTCCTCTAATCTTTCATGAAGACTGTTCGCTCTCCATGTTATGCTTTTGCACAGAAATAACAACTCCTCATCTTGGTAGGTTTTTAACTTCTCTAATGGAATAGTTCCTACTATTATCTTCCAGTACCATTTGTAATTTAGCTACATCTATTGACTGAGATTCTTGTCTTTCTTTTGCAAGCTTCTCAACCATTAACTCAACTCCTCTGTTGACGGTCCTACTGGCTTCTCTACATTTCCTTGTCCAAAATCTTTTTGTTTTTCTGACATAGTCTCTATTATTGTCATACGTTTCTCTGCACAGTTCTGACCTACAAACGGGTTATTTGAAAAATTCGGTTCAATCATACTCATAGTCTGTCTCCATGGATTCTCACTCTGACTCACTCTTGGTTGTTCAACCGGTTTCTTACTTTTATAAGGGACTGTCAAACAATGTTCACTGTCTTTTTGCTTGTCAAAAATAGGCATTACTGGACCTATCGTTACTGGTACAGTTACCGCTTCCAAATTCTTAGTCAATTCTCTTATTTTCTCGGTTAATTCTAGGGTTGTTTTTGCTAAATCTGCAGAATTTTCTCCATCCAATTTTCCTCCAGACTTCTTTTCTACCTCTCTAATAGGATTGTTTCTTCCCAAATCTTGGAACTCTGGTTCCGATTTTATGATTCGTACTGTTTCTTTCATTGGGGCACTCAGAGTTAATATTTCTGGTTCTGATCTGTATGGTGGTGGATTCTTATAGAACATATCATCAAGAACATCATCCTCGGACTCAATCACTCCATTCCCTTTCGTCTCCACATTATGCCTCTTCTCTACACACTTTCGTCCTTCATTCTCTCCTGCAGCTCTTACGGGAAACAAACCCTCAGTCATACTCGCATTCCGCCACCTTCTCATTCGATCATCATGCGTCTCATGTCCGTACGATCTACCAAACAAGTACCTATATCCTCTACCATTTCTCTGTCTTTCTCGGTCATGCATTTCGTCTTCCCATTCCGTCAAAGCCTCGAATTGAGTCGGTCTAGGTCTCGGTTCTAAATTCATCATTTTCTCTCTCAAATTTCTCAAAACAGCCAAATTGAATGAAGCATGTTCTGGAAAAGCTAACACTCCGTCCTTCTCTGTATACTTAACCCAGTTGTCTAACCAAATACAGGTGTGGTATCCATATTTCGCAATCATTAAGGATGCATGGGTCTTCGGTGGAGGAAGTAACTGTCCATCCCTAGTTATGATCGGTTTATCCTTCTTAAACCACTTCTTAATTTTACCAAACCATTACTTTTTCTCCTTTTCTGGTGGATCGTAATACATTTTCCTTTTTGTTTTCGTGTCTCACTAGTTTTCTCCCTACGACTGTACCACTACTCTGTCCAACCGCAGCACGACTCACACTAACACACCAATAGGGAGCGTTTACGTCACCCTGTATTTCTCCACTCCTAGCGCGGCGTACACTAACGCACCAATCTGGAGCGTTTTACGGTTCCGACGACTGTCCAATCCCAGCGCGGTCGTTCTGACGTCAGCAGCCGCTGCGGCAGCTCCTGCTCCTTTCTACCCCTCCTTTACAAATCTGCTCAGTAAGTCTTTGTTTCAATTTCTGCAATTCTGTTAGTAACAACATAAAAACGTCTCCATTGTCCGCTTCGCTAACCCAAGAATAGCAATAGACCTTTCTCACGAGAATTCCGTCTTTCCCGAGAGCAGCGCTTACCTCTGCCCTACTACGGAATCGTTACTTCCGTTGATAAAGTAGCACATCCCTCTACTTCACCCTTCTAACAAGCCTTAGCTAACCGTTTCTCCAGTATTTAAGACACATAGTTAGAGACCCAATGCTCCTGAGAAATAAAACCGGAGTTTCACAATTAACCCGAATGCTATTTCGTTCACACACTTTCACACAAGAAAAATTTAGTACATTTACACAGAATACTGTCTTTGTCGTGATCAGCGAATAGTCTGTCCTGCTACAGAATTATGACATACGTTAACAAAGCAGCGCTTACCTCTCCTTTGTCCTTCTAACAAGCTCAGAGAGTATCTATTACCTTTCCAGTGATAAGCGTTATCGGAATGCCAGTTGGATCCCTTGTACCTAAGACCAAAATTTCACAGGTAACCTCCGCTATCATACACACTTCTTCCACGCAGAAAATGTCTCTAATGGCAACACACGGCGATGTCACCGAATCGAACCCGGACAATGCGTCGTGCAACTTCAATCGTCACACGTTTTCTCCTGTGTACCTACAGGATAACAACAATTCCGTCTTTCCCGAGAACAGCGCTTACCTCTGCTCTACTACGAAACTGTTACAAAATTCCGACTTCCTACATCCCAGAAGCCGTGCAAACAACATAAAACTCAACACGACTCACATAGAGGTGCCGATTACGATCCTGTAAAAAAATTCCCCGTCCGACTCGTATCCGGTCTTTTTACCGTACGAATCGTACAAGTGCCGTACAAACTGCCAAGTACGATTCGCATGGGAAAAAGTCCATACGAATCGCATTGGGAATTATTCCCCACACGTCCTCGGGTCGGAAAATGTGTCCGACACGTCCCCGGACGATTTACCGTACAAATGTGAAAAGTGAAGTCCGACCGCGCAAGTACGATCCATCCCGTGCGTCCGATGTTACAACCGTATGGAAAAAACACCGTCCGCACCGAACTCCCATAGCAACCATGGAGACATGTGCCCGCATACGCGCCCAACACTCACCCCAGCCCTCCTATGTACGAGTCGAATCCCCACTCGTGTATGTACACCCGTGTATGTATGGAGCGTACCCCCACCCCAACCGTGTATGTACGACCCGTACCCTCACCCGCGTATGTATGGAGCGTACCCCCACCCCAACCGTGTATGTATGGACTGTACCCCCACTCCAACCGTGTATGTACGACCCGTACCCTCACCCGCATATGCATGGAGCATACCCCCACCCCAACCGTGTATGTACGACCTGTACCCTCACCCGCGTACGTATGGAGCGTACCCCCACCCCAACAATGTATGTACGACCCGTACCCTCACCTGCGTACGTATGGAGCGTACCCCTACCCCAGTGGTTCCCAAACTTTTTTGACCCGTGGCTCCCTTGACCTAATTGGCAGTTGGCCGTGGCTCCCCACCATATTTTTCCGGGTGGGCGGGTGGGGGATGTAAGCCCGACCTCGGGAGTACTTCCTGTTGTCTTCCTTAAATTAATTGGGATGCAATGAAGGTATTATAATCATATTTGTAACAAAATACGAAGATAACAGCTGTTTAATAAAAATTTGTTAAGTGTGAAGCGATACAAGATTAATAGCCAAATATGTTTCCATGCAACATTTTTTAACCACACAACAATAGTTCAAAAGCTGGGGTCAAAAGGGCGAGGCCGGGCCAGAGAGCCAGGCACAGCTGAGGCAGGCAGGGCCAGCAGGACTAGGCAGGGCCAGGCAGCGCCTTTGTTGCATTTACGCCCCTGTGCGAAGTCAGCACCCGGTGCGGTGGCACCGGTCGCACTGCCCTAGAGCCGGCCCTGAGTGAAGGGTGTCAGAGCACTGTACATAACACACACATTACACAGAGACTATCAAACATAGGTGTTCAAATCAGTGTATAGGACATGTTACATAAGACAAGGGATAACAAGGGGTGAATTCACATGTCATCCATATTGGTAGGCAGTATAGTTGAAGAGTACTTGGTCTGGAGAAGCACAAACTCAGAATTTCAAATGTAACACAACAGATTGGGGCTCTCTTTAATGACAAGAACAGATTTGTACACAAGTGAACCATTTGCTCAACATTTCAATAACGAAGTCTGGGGGGAAAACCCATATCTTCTAAATCTATACCTTGAAGTCTGCCACCAGTTATTTTATGACAGTTATTAGCTCACTGTAAACTGCAACTAACAAAAGGAAATCTCTGACAAACGCAGTAACCCAAGGACATGTTTACGTTACAATCAAAAGACCCATTCTCCGGAGCAAAGACGCACAGACAATGGCAACACTGAACCGATTAATTCAAGTATTACTTCAATCAGGTTTTGTGCTTTCTGTTAGTCTCCCTAAATAGGATAGGAATGCTATGTGGGTCCCAAACTCGCTGTGCCATAGGACTCAAACGGCACCTCAGTGATGAGGCCAAACAAGGCCAGAACCGGACTTGGATTGCTTGCATTCCTATTTAGAGAGGATCTGGTTTGGGAAGTCATTGAGAAGCTACATGCATAATTTACTGCTGCGGACAAACAATGCTCCAAGTTACTCTTCCAGGCGCTGTAGTATTAAACTGCCTGTGACGTCTGTTAGACATTATATATGTAACTCGCCATTTAAAAAAAGATCTTGGATAAGGATCAGTCCTTTGCGCCACCACAAGCTGCCCAAAAACATTTTTCTGGGTTAATTTATGTCCCAGTCTATTCAGGTGCATTTCTGCACTTAAGTGCCAGTTCTTCTAAGAGTGAGTGCTGAGGCTCGAGCTAGTTAAATACCCCGCATGCCAAGGGATGTGTGCTTTGGATACATGGAGGTCAGGGGTCACTGCGGCTTTGGGTGAAGAGGTTGCACTCTGTGTATATTAGACACACCGGGTCTGCACTATGAGGGGCCAAGCTCACTGCAAGGGGGAGCTGAAAATAAACCGGCGAATCCCCTCTCCCCCTCAGCCTGGTTACAGACAACCTCAGCTGCAATGTCAGTGAGAGCGTGCCGTGCAACACAGTCACTGAACGGACCCCACCGGACCCCACAGGAATCCCTCCCTTGCCAGGGTGTTTATGTGTTTTGAGTCTGCCATTTAGTGCAGTATTATACCTCTACTTGTACTTTGTACTCTTTTGTAACATGCACATATGTCACCTTTCCTTTTGTAATGTATCGTTTGGTACCTCTTGTATTTTGATTGCCTTTGATACATACACAACGGCCACCACTGCCTCATGTAACGTAACTTTTGTTTTAGTCACTGTTTTGAGTGTCTGCCATTTATTGCAATTTTTTTTACCTCTACGAGTCTACGTGTACTTTGTATGCATTGTGCATGTTACCATTAAGAACGTACTACTCTAGCAGCTGGGATTTTTCTTTGCAAAGTATTTGATAACCCAGTAAGTTTGTTCAGTGCATATTTTTTCTGTTTAACTTCTGATTTGTGGTTCCCGTTCATGTGTATTCGACATGGTTGTGGTTCGAAAAGGCATGCAGTTTCCTTACAGTTTGTGTACAACCTCTAAAATGACCATAAGATTATCTTCTGCTGGTACGAATTATTCTGTCATTATTTTTGCATATAAATAAACCGCTTAACACAGCGCCAACGTTTGATCTTTCTCATTAGCGAGAAACTTTGACGGCTCTTCACCCCAGAGGCACAACTAGAGCCAAATTTCGGGGGGGGGGGGGGGGGGGGGGGTGCTGAGCAAAAATTTCGGTGGGGGCCTGAACTTTAAGCAATAGGCAGAGTGGAGCTGCAGGGGCTCTTGGGAGGGGTGAAACAACAGCGAGGCCTCATTGACATGCAAATGGTCTTTTAAAGACCTGTGAAATGCTCGGGTGCGGCTGCTTTTTTGCCGGGGAAGGTGTCTCATCCCGGGCTGCCACACACGACGGGGGAGGGGGGGGGGCTGAAGCCCTTTGAGTCCAATGGGTGTTGCGCGCCTGGTTCACCCTGCAGACCACGCAGCGCTTGCCCCTTCTCACTCACACGTCACTCGCAGTGCCATGGCTCTGTGTGTATGTAAACAGCGCGCGCTTCAGGCTGCGCCCACTGCAAGAGCTCTCTGCTACCTCACCCCAGCCCCTAACAGCCCCGCTACTGTGGCTTCTTGGAAGCGGTGTGCGTTTCAACACCTCATTCAAAAGCTGTTTTTTCTAGGGACAGTGTTAAGGTTTGATCCCGCCGTTTTTACAAGTGGCCCTTTGTCTGCACGCATTGTGGTCGCGGCGCCCCTGGCACCTCATTACGGCGCACCGGGGTGCCGCGGCGCACACTTTGGGAACCACGGCCCTACCCCAACAGTGTATGTACGACCCGTACCCCCACCCCAACCGTGTATGTACGACCCTTACCCTCACCCACGTATGTATGGAGCGTACCCCCACTCCAACAGTGTATGTACGACCCGTACCCGCGTACGTATGGAGCGTACCCCCACCCCGCGTATGCATGGAGTGTACCCCCACCCCAACCGTGTATGTACGACCTGTACCCTCACCCGCGTACGTATGGAGCGTACCCCCACCCCAACATTCTAAGTACGGAGCGCACCCCAGGCCCCAACACCAGCACCTTCACCCAACATCGCGCATGTACGAGTCGTACCAAGCCAGACACAAGGACAGCACTGTACAACTAAATTCCCGAAGTACACACCGTACACACGCTAAAAACACACGTACACAACCAGGACAAAGCAAAACAACACAAGAATACACCATTCGAATGGCACAAAGCCACAAAACATGTCAAACAAGCACAAAAACAACACATTCACTGACCTGCAACTGCCAAAATCCCAAACAGAGGCCCAAAACCCAACCACTCCTTATAACACGCCCACCCAAAGTTCAAACACAGCCACACCCACCAATGGACCAATAAAAAGGGCCCACAGACACAAACCATGAGCCTTTGCAACAGACTCACTGCTGCCAGACCCCACAGACAACCTACAGCACCATACTTGAACCTTTACTACACCTTACACGTGCACACCTTCACACACCCACCTTCACAAACACCCCCTCATCACATTCACACATACACCTGCACAACCACACCCACACACCCACAACCATCCACACCCACACCCCCCACAACCATCCACACCCACACCCCTCACCATGCCCACTAACAAGAATCCAAAGTTCACTAGCCAAGAGTTGGAGGTCCTTGTCGATGAAATCCTCAGAGTCGAGCCACACCTCTTTGGAACATTGGTCAGACAGACCAGCATTTCAGAAAAAACAGCCATGTGGCAGAGGATTGTCGATGCTGTGAATGCTGTTGCGTCCACCAGAAGGACCAGGCATGAATGCCAAGCCAGGTGGTACGATCTGCGGAGGAGGGTCCGAGCCAAAATGACCGACGACCACAACTAGGCCAACGTCACTGGAGGAGGGCTGCCCCGCAGACCCGTACAATACCATCCCTGGGAGGAGAGGGTGATGGCCATACTGCCGGTGGTGTCAGTGGACGGATTAGAAGGACTCCGAGACCCGGGTGAGTACACAAACAACTCACCTCACATGGGGGGAACGTCATCCACAACCAAACTCACAATCAGGCACGCAACCACCCCAAGCTATCGCATGACTCAACCACACTCCATGAACACGCACATGCCACTGGCGCCACCATGCCCCATGCACCCAGCTGGACAATGCAAAGTCACAGGCCACAGAAAACACCAACACAAGACACGGTAAGCCGGATGGCGGGAGTGTGGGCCCCAAAAATCACATAGTGCAACTCAGAAGCAGACAACAATGTCCTCTGCCCATATGGCCTAGGTCACAGCCAGACAAACAGTGTGTCCCCACACAGGAAAGACTTGCCAGCAAATGGCGGACGCCTTGCATTAAGACATGGGGGTGACGGCACGTTTTTGCACATGACAGCAGCTAATGAACAGCCAACACTGTGAAAGAGTGGCAGCACACACCACCACAGCAGCAGCGCAGACACAGACACTACACCCAATGGGTGCCTGGAGATCAGAAACAAACTCACATCAACAAGCCAAGGGCCATTCAAAGAACTGCAAAAAGTGTGTGCTTAGGAAGCTGGGCTGAGGTGACAGAGGGTGACACACAGAGGGAGGGAGAGGGGGACAGTGAGGGAGTGAGAAAGGGAGACACAGGGAGACCAATTCAGCCTTGGGGGTTGTGGGAATGTGTGCTCGTCAGCAGGTGGACTGCGTGCATGTAGACAAGGGTGGCCAGTGCCTGAATCCCCCTCTCTACTCCATGGCAAAACACTGGGCTATGTCTCAACCTGTGCACGAGCACGACAGCTACCTGCATTATATAAGTGTGTGGAACAACTCCATGTGCCCACGTACAGTGCAACACGGAAGGCGCCAATGCATGGCTCGCCACACCTGCCCACTCCACTGCTGACTGCAGTCACAATTGACGCAGCAAGTAAGACTGTGACACACATAGGTAAAGTCGCAAAAGCTGTGGCCAAGGGACATACCCATGCACAAGTGCACTGTGAGTGGAATGCAAGACATATCCAAATTCCCAGAGGAAATGTGCCAACTTAGAAACGAATGAAACATGGATGTTGCATGGAACAAAATTAACATTGTCTCTCTCACACACAGGTCAACGTCGTGGATCACCCCCCAACACTGGGGGGGAAGACTCACAGGACCCGGCTCTGCGGGATGACGGACCCACCGGCAGCGACGACTCTCACCACTCTGTGGACGACCCCGACCAACCTGGCCCCTCTGGTGTCCAACCACCTGCAGCACCTGCGTCAGGTACAACTGGGCCAACCACCACCCCCACTCCTGCCACATCCCAGGAGACACCCAGGATCCCTGCCCCACCACCACAATGCAGCCAGGCTGGCCAGGAGGGACACGGTGTACCGGGCATCCAGGAGGAGGCAGGCGACAACGCCAATGCCACCCCTCAGGGGTCCCGGAGACCCGATGTGCCCACAAGGGCAGGCCAGGTGCAAGTGGGCAGGGGTGGTGGGAGTGGAGGACGGCGGAGGCGCGAGCCTGACCAGTTGGCTGCAGAACCGGTATATTCCCATGTCAGAAACATCCTGGACACATACCGGCAGGACACCACGGGCATGGCCCAGGTTGTGTCCATCCTCGAGGAGATCAAGACCCAGCAGGCCCAGCAACATGCGGAGCAACATGCCTGTCTACTGCGACACCAAGGGCGGATGGAGGACAGACAGGCTGAGCTTGTGACGGTGTTCACGGGAATTCACCGTACACTCTGTCGGATAGCCGACAACATGGGCAACCCTCCCTGTGCCACCAGGCGTAGAACATCACCACCCACAGGGAGGGATGAGGAGGAGGAGGAGACATCCGACGGAGCATCCCAAACATCGTCACGGCCTGCTTCTGAGGGTCCCCGCAGGAGGGCGGGTCGTCCACGGAAAAGACCGTGAGGGTCAGCGCAACAGCACCATCTCCCAGGACACCTGGCCTGGCACCTGGCCCACTGGATCAACAGCAGCACAGCAGCAAAAGACATTCTCTGCCACATGGACTTGCTGGTCACTGTCTGACCAATGTTGACAAAGACTGTGGCATGGACTCTGAGGATTTCCAATGGCAAGGACACCAACTCCCCTAGTGAACTTTGGATTCCACACACCCGGAAAGCCCCTAATGTCATACCCCCCCCCCCCCCCCCACGTACCCCAACCAAAATAAAAAGTTACCCGATAAAGAGATGATGCCTACATTTTGCATTATTACCTTACATGTGTCTTGTAAAGTCTAACCATGCCTGAGTTCTCATTTGACTTCAACCATCCACACCCTGGGGCCTGAGTCTGGCACAGGACACACATGGGTCACAATGTATTAGGCAAGACAGACATGGAGCACCATACACACCCGTGATGGGCCCAACCAGCTGAGGGGGTGGCCGCACAACCGTGCCGACAGACATATTGAGTACAGCGACAGCCATGCGCAGAGGTCAGGGATCATGTGGAGTGTCCTGGGGGGCACCCAGGTATGTGTGGACAGGTGGCAGAACCATGTCCTGCAAGCTTGAGTCAGGTGGATGCAGAGAATGGTGGCCTGGCCAACGTTGGATGCATGGGGATGGCCCATGTCACAATACCCACACAGTCATGGACATCATGCACAATACACAGTCTAATCCCACACAAACAGCTTGCATCTTGCTACTCGACACATAGACACATAGCCACTATCACGGAAAACCATGCCAGACATGCCGGATGCACCGTGGCAACACACCAGCATTGAATGAGAATAGGCACCTTGGAGGCATAGGGACACCTTTATTATTCATGTATTCGGGAATGCAGAGGCAACTCGGAGTACACATGAACAGGTCATGTGGAGTAACATGTGGGTCCAACACTGGAACCCCCCTTCTGCAGCACAAATGCGTGATAGCCATGGAACTGGCACACAAGTGTCGGCTAACAGCTAAACACCCCCTGCTGCTCACGGAGAGGCTGCCATACACCATTGATCCTCTGATGTGGAAGTCCCACACCATGTCAAGCCAATGCAAACCGTATGTGTCCGAGGGCAGTGTTACACACATTGATGCCATCATCACAATCCACTATCCCATCACAGATGACTGTCAACAAGTCTGACTATCTATTCAGGTGTACCCAGCTACATGTCATGTGTCCCATGGTGATGCGACATGTCTGCAGAGGAACCAAACATCGACAGGGGCAGTGTGCACACATCGTAAACAACTGCCACACCCAATACACCCCTGATGCATCCCTTACCCTAAGGAGACTTCCAAACTTGTCCGTGCGTGTAACGCTGAGTCAGCACACGATGACGTGTCCATGAGGAATAGCAGTGCCACAACAATGCAACCAGCAGACGGCATGCGCAAGTACCTGGGGATGAGAGACACACAAGAAGTCAGCCACAAAAAGCACAGCCACTTGCATGTGCATGTACTCGACACATGTAAGGATGACAACATGCTAGGTCACAATTATGACTGAGGAAATACACTCATCACTGGCACCATCACTCCAGTGACACATCCACACACACCTCTGACTCACGTGGCATACATGCAGATGGACACACACATCGTAACACATGCCACACGGGGACCAATGCGTGCACACACAGACACTGGTACTCACCACTAAGCAAAGAAGTCGCGTATGAGCCGACTCCGGATGTCCTCTTGCGGAACCACATCCTCCACATCACTAGCCCCATTGCCAAGCCCTTCGTCCTCCACGGGTGGATGGTCCTGATCATCTTGATCCAGGATGAGTGGCACAGCTTTCTCAACTGCCATGTTGTGCAGCATGCAGCAGACCATGAAGATTTTGCAGACCTTCGCCGGGGCATATGGGAGGGCGCCGCCGGTCTTGTGGAGGCATCTGAATCGGCTCTTCAGGAGGCCAAATGTCCTCTCTATCACTCGCCTTGTCCGGCCATGGGCGGTGTTGTAGCGGAGCTGGGCCGGCGTGATGGGGTTGCGGAGAGGTGTGATCAGCCATGGCATGTTGGGATAGCCAGCGTCCCCTACATGGAAACCACATGGACATAAGTAGGACAGGAGAAGCGGTCGTGCTGGAAGTCTACGCAAAATACAGGACAGACAGAGTGTACCCACCAACAACACATTCTCGTTTGTTGCGCAGCTGCGTCATCATTTCAGGCACCCTGCTACGCCTCATGATGTAGGCATTATGTGCTGATCTTGGAAAACGAGCACAGACATGTGAAATCACCATGTTGGACAGACACACCACAAGGGCATTGATGGAGTGGTAGTGCTTGCGATTCCTGTACGCTACCTCCTGTGCTTGTGGTGGTACCAAAGCCACATGTGTCCCATCTATGGACCCAATGACATGGGGCATCCCTCCCAGGGCATAGAATCCACGCTTGACCCCAGTCAACAGTTCAGGAGTTGGGAAATGGATGAACTCATCCAGGTGAAGCAACATGGCCTCTAAGAAATCATGCAGCACACGGCTGAACATGCTCTGGGACATGCCACCAACATGAGCTATGGTATATTGAAAGGTACCCGTGGCAAGAAAATGTAGGGCTGCCATTACCTTCAGCTTGGGTGTCAGTGCCGTAGGATACCTGTGCAGCGGTTGCAGGTGTGGTGCCAGCCTTGCCGTCAACTCCTCAATCAAACCCTGCATACACCTAAAGGGAGAGCAGGGGGACTGGCAATAATCCACAAAGAACACCTAGTTTGCAGAACCAGCAATGCTAACATTGAAGACTGCGAAAGTTGCCATTTCGCTCTCCAAACCTCCCCGGCACACTCCATTATAGGACTGTTGATCTATCGACCTCCGGGTACACCAGGGAAATTCATTAACGCTTTCACCGAAACGGTGGCACAACTAGCTTCTTCCGCCTCTAACTTCCTCTTAGTGGGCGACCTCAATCTCCACCTCACAGACCCCACAGATTCCATAGCACTTGACCTCTTGCATGACCTGAGGTCATTTAACATTCGGCTGGTCAATAATGGACCCACCCACGACAAGGGACATCTCCTGGACCCCGTCCTGACTAATATCGCGGACATTACTACTGGTTCCCCCCTTCCTCTTCCATGGACAGATCATTTCCTAATCCCTATCTCCTGTCATCTATTCATAGCCCCCTCCCAACCCTCCAAAACTCGGGTCACCGATCGTCGCTGGCACAAGCTTGTTCCAGAGGAATGGGCCACTACCCTTTCAAATTCCAGACCCATTCTCTCCGCCGATCCTGTCATTGCCGATGAACAGTTTAATTTCTGGGTCACATCTTCATTGGATCAACTTCTCCCCAAAACTACTACTCTTAAACATACCAAACGGGTGACCCCGCTCCCTGGTATACTACGGAGCTTAAGTCCCTACGACAGGAATGTAAGAAAACGGAACGTTCCTGGAGGAAGGATAAGTCTAAGGAAAAAAAGGACGCGTACCACACCGCACTACAAACTTATAAAATTACCCTTCGAAAGACCAAAAGTCTATTCTTCCAAGAAAGAATAGAAAATTCCGCGTGCTCAAGCAAGGAATCTTTTACTATTCTAAAAGAACTCCTTAAAGTCCCTGACCCCGGACCCAGAAATCCACCAGACCCCAAGGCAGACGAGGAAAAATGCCATAAACTAGCTAACTTCTTCAAGGATAAGATCCAGAAAATCCTCGACTCAATTCCAACCACTAACTCGAGCGAGGAAAAAGAGATCAATAACACTCCTATTTCACCCTGTCTCACCTCTTGGGGACAAGTGACTGCCGAGGAGGTCGAAAGCACGCTTAATAACATCAAAAGCTGTTCCCCCATGGACCCCGCACCATTACGTATCCTCAAGAGAGTAGCACCCACGATCATCCCCCCCTTACCCAGCTTATCAACGCTTCGCTGCAACAGGGAGTCGTCCCCTCTAGCTGGAAGGCGGCAGTTGTCAAGGCGTTATTGAAAAAACCTTCCCTTGACCCTGCGGATTTGGCCAATTACAGACCAATTTCCCTCCTCCCAGGAACTAGTAAGGTCGCCGAAAAGCTGGTGAACAGAAAACGTTCACAATTTCTGGAAACTAATGATCGGCTGAAAAGCTCGCAGATGGGATTCCGCCCAGGGCAGGGCACCGACATCGCCCTCCTTGCGGCGGTGGAGGAGGCCAGAGCACTTCTTGACGCTGGAGGATCAGTGGCAGTGATCCTCCTCGACCTCAGTGCGGCCTTCGACACCGTCAATCACCAACTCCTTATCCACCGACTCAGGAGTGTCGGTGTAGAAGGAAAAGCACTACACTGGCTATCGTCCTTTCTGGGTCATCGGTCCTTTCAGATCTCGGAGAACAACACCCGCTCCTCCGAAATTCCCCTCCAATGTGGTGTACCTCAGGGCTCCTCCCTGAGTCCCACATTTTTTAATATCTACATGTCCCCATTGGAGGAGGTTGTCATCCCGTTCGGAGTGAGTATCGTCAGCTACGCCGACGACACTCAACTAGTGGTTTCCCTATCTCACCCAAGCCAACAACCTGCAGACCTTTACAACTGTCTTACGTAGATACAAGGATGGATGAACCGGTCCTATCTGAAACTCAACGGTTCAAAGACTGACATTCTCCTCCTGGGTCAGAAGGGACTCTCCCTGTCACAGAACATCTGGCCACCCTGTTTAGGCCCGCCTCCTGACCCGAAACCCGAGGTTAAGAGCCTGGGCGTTTGGCTCGAAAAAGATCTATTGTTTGCAACACAGGCAAAAAAAGTAGCCGGGACTTGCTTCGGGCTCCTCAAATCAATCCGAATGATCTTGCCCTTACTTCCTCCTACCGCAAAAAAACTGCTGATCCAAGGCTTAATATTATCCAGGATCGACTACAGTAATTCCATCTATCTGGGCGCTCCTGAGGCAACCCTGAACAGGCTACAGAGGATCCAAAATGCGGCTGCCCGGATCCTCACCAACACTCCTGCCAGAGCCTCGGCCAAACCAGCTCTGAAGCTCCTCCATTGGCTCCCGGTTAGAGAACGAGTGAAGTTCAAAGCCCTCTGCCTGGCTCACAGACTGTTGCAAAACAAAGGTCCCCCGATCCTAGGAAAATTTATCAATCCTTATAAAGCCCCAAGATCCCTTCGATCCGATCAGGAACACCTCATCATCACTCCCAGAGTCAAGAAGGCACGCACTGGTGGAAGACGCTTCTCGGTTCATACCGCATGCCTCTGGAACGCCTTACCCCGCGACCTGAGAACAGAACCTAACTATCTGCATTTCAGAAAGCGACTGAAAACCCACCTCTTCCCTTAACTCCTAACCTCCCCCACTTGCCCCCACTACCCCCAGGTGTACTGATCTTAGCGCTGGGATACTCATGGGTGACTACGCGCTCTATAAAATTTAATAATAATAATAATAATAATAATAATAATAATAACGGTTGGGGGAAGCGGTAGCACCGTATACAGTCATTCTCCCGCATGTCAGCCAAGTCCGGAATTGGTCGGGGAAGAGGCGGCGCTCTGCAGTAATTTGAAAGTGACAAGGAAGAGTGAGTGCACTACAACAACAATTTATTTGTACTGAGCACATGTTAATCTGACAATACACATATGCTACATACGGAGTCAGGTATGTGCCACATGCCCTGGACACGTATGGCTGCCAGGTGACACTCCTACCAAGACCCAGCTACACACGGAGATTGTGAACCTCCACATGCCATGGCATGGGATTAGCTGTGTCCCAGTGTAAGTGAACAGCCAGATGCAACACAGGAGTGACATACATCAACACATCAGCAGAAGTAGGATGTCGATTTCAGAGACAGGTAGCGGAACACTAGAGCCACAGGTCACATGACATTACACTAGGACAGCCCACACACCTTGCCAATAAGGTGTACATGTAATGACTCACCACACATTCATTGAGAGGATGCAGACATGTCCTTGTTACGCTACTCCGTGTCCCATGCATACATACGCACCTCACATCCGATACCACATGTGGCCTGGTGTGCGTAACAGTGTGCCATGTCCATCTACACACAGACACATGTTGGTTGCTGCAACAGCTGATGCTATTGAGGGAGCACCAACATCAAGCTAATGGGAACACCCCACACATACATAACATAGACACATCGTGCACCGTGGGTAGTCACATGTCTGGTGTGGTAACCCCTGTAGCGGGCATCAGGGGACACTTGCGTGTGTTGTTGACTGTGCCATGCCAGTGACGCTCATCCCAAGTGTGCAGTACGACATGCACACATGTCAAAGGAGTTAAGGGCATGCCTGGCACACATTGCACCGTCACACATAACATCTGTACACATCTCATCATACATCTGTTGCCTTCTCGACTCAGGAGTAATGTGCCACATCACAGCCTTTCACACCTGTGCCCCACACATGTAGTACTGCCCAGACAATGCCTTGATGTCCATCCATGGACAAGTATGTCAGCTCTATTCCTTCCTGTGTGCTGCCTGTCACCACTGTGATATGTGAAAGGCACCGTACATTCGCTCAGAGGGCCTGTGTACGTTTCCTATCACTATGGGAGTGCTTCCGTATGCGTACCCATAGTGATAGTGAGCGTACACACGCGTGTACGGTCCGTATCACTATGGGTACGCATACGCGAGCACACCCATAGTGATAGTGAGCGTACAGGCGTGTGTACGGTCCGTATCACTATGGGTACGCATACGCGAGCACACCCATAGTGATACGGACCGTACACACGCCTGTACGCTCACTATCACTATGGGTACGCATAAGCGAGCACACCCATAGTGATACGGACCGTACGCTCACTATCACTATGGGTGTGCTCGCGTATGCGTACCCATAGTGATAGTGAGCGTACAGGCGTGTGTACGGTCCGTATCACTATGGGTACGCATAGGCGAGCACACCCATAGTGATAGTGAGCGTACAGGCGTGTGTACGGTCCGTATCACTATGGGTACACATACGCGAGCACACCCTTAGTGATACGGACCGTACACACGCTTGTACGCTCACTATCACTATTGGTGTGCTCGCGTATGCGTACCCATAGTGATACGGACCGTACACACGCCTGTACGGGCTGTTGCTATGCATTTGGGGTGCCCTAGGGCCCCGGTACGCACTGTACCTGTGTGTGAAACTCCAAATTACATAGGGGACACATGAGGGACAAGTATAAAGGCCTACATGCATGCTGGTTGTCATGGAGACCAAGTTTAAAGTTTGAATTTTTTCCGGAAGGTGCACAGCAGAAGTCAGTTTGAATGAATCTACTTTGTTGCAATGTGGTTCTGGAGTTGACATCATGCTCAAAAAAAAAACAATAAAAACCCACTGACTGTGCTAGGTTTTAAGGGATTGGAGGAAACATAGGATGCAAATGTGAGTGACCAATCACTCTGTACTCCTGTGCATGAAACAGGCCAGCAAGGCAGATATAAGGCAGCCAGGTCCCATGAGGGAGCACTTGCCTGCACATCTTTGCATTCTACGACCCAGCTGCTGCTCCTGATTCCCTGGAACCATGTCAAGGTCTGTGGAGAGGGCACAGCCTTTCACCCTGGAGGAGAACCTGGCATTGCTGGATGTGATCCCCCCACATTACCCCCTGCTGTATGGGCGACCAGGGTATAAGGTGAGTGCAGAGTCTAATAGCACAGACTGTGTCCCTTTTTTGTGACTGTGACTTCTGGCATTGTGTCCAGGTGTGACACACATGCTATGTACTGTAGGGGGGGTCCCGGGGGGGGAATGCCTGATGTCTCCCAGCCAGAGCATGCTGTGGTGCATGTCTGCCGTCCTCACTTGCATTGTGTTTACTGTGCCAATCACTGCATGGTGCATGCCACATTCTGCCTGTCTTGTCCACCTAGGAATGTAACCTCTACAGTCCTCATTTGATTATGTGGTCAGCCCAGTGTGACAGGTGACTGTACCCACAGATGTGTGTTAGTTCTGTGTACCTGTGCTGAGAGTGTCCACATGATGTGTTCGTACCCTGGACATGGGTGTGTGTGTAAGTCCCCTGTCATGTGGGTGGGTGCATATGTGGAGTGTAGCACCCGGTCTGCATGAGGGATGGATATACCCTGCCCATCTGATGTGAGCAGGGAGCAGTGCTGTGTGTCTGACGTGCAGAGCCAGCCCCACACCTGTGAGCCCCCCCCGTCTAGTGGCACATGTGCAGAGTGAGGTTTGTCGCTGCATTTGGCAATGGCAGGTGAATGTCCTGTGCCTGTGTGTGTCTGTGTACTCTGCTGAGGTAGCGTCAGTGGCCTGTGGCATGTGACTGCTTAGAGGTGCTGCACATAATCCTGTGTAGCTTGTGATGCACAGTGTGAGCCTGGATCATTGATTGTGTCGTTGCCCTCATTCCACCTGTGTACTTTCAATGGCACGTACTGCTTTTGCCCTTCCCCAGAGGATCATGTCCCTATGACAAAGGTGCAATGCGTTGGATGCATACTATACCTTGTTGTAAACAGCAAATTTGTTCTAATATGTGTCTCTGTGACATGTGCCAGGTGTATTGATGTAGTGTCACTTGTTCATCCTCACAGGTAGGCGCCTCTGCCAAGAAGCAGATCTGGATGAACGCCGTCAGTGCCGTGAGGAGGACGGAGGGTCGCAAGCGGCGCCTGGCCCAGGTGAGAAAACGCTGGCAGGATATCCGGTGCTGGACGCGGAGGATCGCACGGGTCTTGCTGGGGGACTCACCTGAGACCCATAAGAACCGTGGGCACCGCCGTCTGACCCACATCCACAAGCGTGTGCTGGCGGTGATCTTTCCAGACTTGGACAGGCGCTTACAGGAGAAGCAGCAGCAGGAAGGGGGTAGGTACATGTGTGTTTGTTGTGTGTCACCAGCATTTGTAAGTGCACAGTTGCATGGATACACTGCCAGGGTTTAAAGGTGCTGTGCAGATCCTGTTACCCACAGTATAGCGGTGCCCTTCTGCCTCCCTTCCCCTCCTTGCAATGTGTTCCCTGGTCTGTGTAGTCACTCCTTCACAAGGTTATCTAGGCTGGCACTTTATCCACGTGAACAATGCCTGTAGCGTCATGTGTGGGGGTGGTGTGTAACAGGTTTTGGGACCTTGCCTGTGCCCTGTCCAGTTCAGTACTTGCGGGTTCCATGTCAGTTGGCACTGATGCTGAGTCCAGACATGGGAGTTAGTCTCTCAAGTGTCATGCCTTACAGCACGCATGTCCTATGTTGTGGCCTGTGACATGATGTGCATGAGTGTGCGATACGCATGGTGCTGGGATGGTGGCGTGTGTTGCAGTCATTCCCATTCAGGACCATGGAGTTGTGTGGCCACTACTGTCCCCTGGGGCATATTTTCCTAGGTGTCATGTGTGTCATCACAAAATGTGGACACTCTCAGTGTCCACAGCATAGGTTGTGCTCTGTGCCATTGTCCCCTGGCACCATGTATATTGACGTAAAATGTAGTACAAGTGTCCACTGTACAGCCTGACCTGATTTTCCTTGTTCATACTCACGGTGGCCAGTGCCTGTGTGTCTTGTTACAATCATCTGATGATGACCATTTGTACATGATTATTTGGACAGGCGCACCTTGGGTATTTGGTGTCCAATCTTGCATTTATGCAGTCCATGTGTATTTCACCCAGACTAAGAGATGTAAGTGCTTCCTGTGTCTCAACTAATTGTCTCATGTAGGGGGTGGTTGGTGTGGGCAAAGCCTACATGTCAAAACCTGATATCTCCTTGCTAGGTCTGGCCAGTGTGTGATGTTTGTCTGGACACACACTCAAGGTGCAGTGAGCCAGTCATGGTGGGCATGTTTTCAGTAGTTGGAGCAAAAATACGGACAGGTGAGTGCATTAGGCCTCACGGTTTGGGTTGCATGTAGTACATGCACTGTTACACGGCAGGGACCTTAAGAATAAGGCACAGAAACATAATGCCCTGACGAAGGCCCACAGACCCGACCGGGCTACCTATATGGGCCGAAACATGTTGGCAATCAATTGAGGGTACATTTGAACATAATTAAGTTCAAAACAACCCCAAAATACAGTTTTTATTGATACCATGAGTACCCTAGAATAAAGGATTCAGGAGGGGTATACTCATAGATATTTTTAACTTAATCTGGTTCCCTGCTTAACCAGTCATTCATTTATCTAAGCACTCCCATAACATCTTTGTTTGAGTCCGCCCAGAGAGTACCATCTTCTCTGGGTGTGGAGTATCTGCCTATGATGAAGCATGTCACTATTATGTGAGTGAGGCTTTTACTTCAATATCTTTGATATTCCACCTGATAAGTAGGTAGCTGAATAATATCCTAATACATCCTTAGAGCGGGTTATTCTACCAGTCTAACAGTAGTTGCTGATTGTGAAAAAAAGTTTATCCGGGAGAACGCAACTATGTTGTTTATTCTCTCACTCTCTATGTGTGAATAATGATGTTTTCAGTATTACCTATGCAGCATGTGCCTCAAGTTCATGGATATGGTCTCTGCTCATCCCTATTTTCGCTGTGTGGTGCAGATGCAGTGCTGGATTGTCCCCAGGGCCTGGCTCCTCTGTCAAAATCCATTTCATGTCATTTGCTATTGTGTCATGCTCTCCATAGTTTTTCAGTGGCATGGTGGGTCAACCAACTGTGTGTTGCAGGGCCTACATATGTACCTTGTTTTGTAGATGTTACTCATCTTTCTTTTCGGGCTATGCACTGTAACCTATGTAGATTGGACTCATGTGACATATGTATACAGGTGTATGATTAATTGCTGTCTCTTCACCTTGCCCACAGCATCGTCGGGGGACACGGAGGGAGACATCAGCACAGACGGAGCGGAGGGACCGAGCACCAGTGCCAGCGGTGACATCGTGCCTGGCACATCGAGTGGAACTGAGGCGGAGGAGAGTGAGGCCGAGGACCTGTCCAGTGCCACCACAGATTATGAAGTTGACGGGTCCGAGGATGATCTCTCCGAGTGGGCGGAGGCTGCACCAGCAGCTGACAGCGGCACAACATCTCTCCCCGCCCCCTCCATTGCCATCAGCCGCCTCCCACTTGCTCGTGTCCCTTCCCAGCGTGCCCAGTCACCGCATGTCTCCTTCCTGCCAGGCACCGCACCCCCTGCCCCTGTCTCCACTGCTGCCGCCAATGCAGAGTCTGTGGACATCCAGCGGCAGTTGCAGGTTGGTCAGGCTGCGATGCTTAATGTCCTCCATGGCCACAGCCAGGTGCTGACCAACATGGAGGCATACTTGGAGGGCATTTTCTCATCGCAGGCTGACCAACGCAACTTGCTGAGGTCCATTGACTCGACACTGACTGCAGCAGTGGGTCTCCTGCAGCGCTTCGTCCAACCCCCTACCCCTGACCCATCCACACTTCCCACTCCCATGCCTGTCCCACGTACACCCAGACGTCAGCATGCACCCACCACAACAGACACAGGCACCACACCAGCAGGGAAGGTCAAGCGCACACCTCCTGGCACGCACACACAGGGTGAAGTAGGCACACCCACTGGGTCGGGGGGCAAACGTAAGACACGCAGCCAGAGTGGGAGTCCGCATTCCACCAAATCCACTCCCTCCAAATCCCCTCCCCTCAGCTCTCCTGGCCACATATCCGGCAAAGACTCCTTCATGGCCGCTCTGTCCCTGAGCCCCACAGTGACACCTCCCCGCAAGCGGTCAAGGGAGTCCCCGGTCAGGGTGGTTGAGCCCCCCCCCCCTGTCCACACCCTCCCCCAGTGGCGCTGCGACCCATCCCTCTGACCCCCCCCCCTCCTTGGGGCCTGTGGTTCCTTCGGGTGCAGGGGAGTCGCTGGAGGACCTTGCTAAGGTGTGCAGCGCCATCCTGGCCTCCGCCTTTGGCCCTGCCCCACCCCCTGTGGTGGAGTCCTCCATCCCTGCACCCACGACGCCTACCCTTCGCCCTCATGTCCCTGCGGTGCCTGGTCCTTCCCCCCCACATGATGCCCTCCCCCCTCTGGAAGACGATGGAGTCTGACTGTGCAGGCAAGCTAGGGGACACGCGTCCCACTGTGTCCCCCACCTGGATTTGAACTTTTGATTGCCCTATGGGCATTGTACATTTTGAATTTTCAAGGGACAAACACTTTTTTGGATGCTGAATAAAGCAATTTCTTTTTCCTTAGTACACTACTGTCTGTCTGGTATTGCTATTGGTGGACCTGCCCCATTATTTTGGGTGGTGATAATGTGTTGGGGGTGTGGGAATTGTAGTCTTGTGCTGGTCATAGGGTGGATCCTGGTATCTGTGTGCCATCACAAGCTGTTGGCTACATAACTTTGTTCATGTAAGCAGTTACTGCATGGTGACATCGTCCCAAGGTGTGTTCCTTCCTCTGTGTAACCTGACATCTTCCCTGCAGGGTCTTTCCAATATGTGGTGCTGAGCTGTGTCTACATTGGCTGGGTGTGTGACGGACTCGTTAGACTTGGGCCATGCATGCTGAGCGATGTCTCCACCTGCATCATTCGTGGCGTCCTTGGTGGTCACTGTACTTGTGTATGTAGACTGTTGTCATGACTTCATGTGGACATGTTTTCTTTTCGGCGCTATGCATGTGTATACTCCCAGCCTCGCACACATGTGGTACATGTACTGCAGGATCTTTGTGCACCTGACTGACATTTGTGGGCATTGGATCTGTGGGTACTCCACCATTGTCTTTGCAGGGGCACTGCTGTGAGTGTTAGGCACCCACCCCTCCTGTGTCTGGGCACTGCTGGGAGTGTTAGGCACTCACCCCTCCTGTGTCTGGGCACTGCTGGGAGGACTGCACCCACCCCTCCTGTGTCTGGGCACTACTGGGAGGACTCTGCACACACCCCTCCTGTGTCTGGGCACTGCTGGGAGTGTTAGGCACCCACCCCTCCTGTGTCTGGGCACTGCTGGGAGGACTCTGCACCCACCCCTCCTGTGTCTGGGCACTGCTGGGAGGACTCTGCACACACCCCTCCTGTGTCTGGGCACTGCTGGGAGGCCTCTGCACACACCCCTCCTGTGTCTGGGCACTGCTGGGAGGACTCTGCACACACCCCTCCTGTGTCTGGGCACTGCTGGGAGTGTTAGGCACCCACCCCTCCTGTGACTGGGCACTGCTGGGAGTGTTAGGCACCCACCCCTCCTGTGTCTGGGCACTGCTGGGAGGACTCTGCACCCACCCCTCCTGTGTCTGGGCACTGCTGGGAGAACTCTGCACCCACCCCTCCGGTGTCTGGGCACTGCTGGGAGGACTCTGCACACACCCCTCCTGTGTCTGGGCACTGCTGGGAGTGTTAGGCACCCACCCCTCCTGTGTCTGGGCACTGCTGGGAGGACTCTGCACCCACCCCTCCTGTGTCTGGGCACTGCTGGGAGGACTCTGCACACACCCCTCCTGTGTCTGGGCACTGCTGGGAGGACTCTGCACACACCCCTCCTGTGTCTGGGCACTGCTGGGAGTGTTAGGCACCCACCCCTCCTGTGTCTGGGCACTGCTGGGAGGCCTCTGCACACACCCCTCCTGTGTCTGGGCACTGCTGGGAGGACTCTGCACACACCCCTCCTGTGTCTGGGCACTGCTGGGAGTGTTAGGCACCCACCCCTCCTGTGTCTGGGCACTGCTGGGAGGACTCTGCATCCACCCCTCCTCTGTCTGGGCACTGCTGGGAGGACTCCACACACACCCCTCCTGTGTCTGGGCACTGCTGGGAGGCCTCTGCACACACCCCTCCTGGGTCTGGGCACTGCTGGGAGGACTCTGCACACACCCCTCCTGTGTCTGGGCACTGCTGGGAGTGTTAGGCACCCACCCCTCCTGTGTCTGGGCACTGCTGGGAGGACTCTGCACCCACCCCTCCTGTGTCTGGGCACTGCTGGGAGGACTCTGCACCCACCCCTCCTGTGTCTGGGCACTGCTGGGAGGACTCTGCACACACCCCTCCTGTGTCTGGGCACTGCTGGGAGGCCTCTGCACACACCCCTCCTATGTCTGGGCACTGCTGGGAGGACTCTGCACACACCCCTCCTGTGTATGGGCACTGCTGGGAGGCCTCTGCACACACAACTCCTGTGTCTGGGCACTGCTGGGAGGACTCTGCACACACCCCTCCTGTGTCTGGGCACTGCTGGGAGTGTTAGGCACCCACCCCTCCTGTGTCTGGGCACTGCTGGGAGGACTCTGCACCCACCCCTCCTGTGTCTGGGCACTGCTGGGAGGGCTCTGCACACACCCCTCCTGTGTCTGGGCACTGCTGGGAGGCCTCTGCACACACCCCTCCTGTGTCTGGGCACTGCTGGGAGGACTCTGCACACACCCCTCCTGTGTCTGGGCACTGCTGGGAGTGTTAGGCACCCACCCCTCCTGTGTCTGGGCACTGCTGGGAGGACTCTGCACCCACCCCTCCTGTGTCTGGGCACTGCTGGGAGGACTCTGCACACACCCCTCCTGTGTCTGGGCACTGCTGGGAGGACTCTGCACACACCCCTCCTGTGTCTGGGCACTGCTGGGAGTGTTAGGCACCCACCCCTCCTGTGTCTGGGCACTGCTGGGAGGACTCTGCACCCACCCCTCCTGTGTCTGGGCACTGCTGGGAGGACTCTGCACACACCCGTACTGTGTCTGGGCACTGCTGGGAGGACTCTGCACACACCCCTCCTGTGTCTGGGCACTGCTGGGAGTGTTAGGCACCCACCCTTCCTGTGTCTGAGCACTGCTGGGAGGCCTCTGCACACACCCCTCCTGTGTCTGGGCACTGCTGGGAGGACTCTGCACACACCCCTCCTGTGTCTGGGCACTGCTGGGAGTGTTAGGCACCCACCCCTCCTGTGTCTGGGCACAGCTGGGAGGACTCTGCACCCACCCCTCCTGTGTCTGGGCACTGCTGGGAGGACTCTGCACACACCCCTCCTGTGTCTGGGCACTGCTGGGAGGCCTCTGCACACACCCCTCCTGTGTCTGGGCACTGCTGGGAGGACTCTGCGCACACCCCACCTGTGTCTGGGCACTGCTGGGAGGCCTCTGCACACACCCCTCCTGTGTCTGGGCACTGCTGGGAGGACTCTGCACACACCCCTCCTGTGTCTGGGCACTGCTGGGAGTGTTAGGCACCCACCCCTCCTGTGTCTGGGCACTGCTGGGAGGACTCTGCACCCACCCCTCCTGTGTCTGGGCACTGCTGGGAGGACTCTGCACCCACCCCTCCTGTGTCTGGGCACTGCTGGGAGGACTCTGCACACACCCCTCCTGTGTCTGGGCACTGCTGGGAGGACTCTGCACACACCCCTCCTGTGTCTGGGCACTGCTGGGAGGACTCTGCACACACCCCTCCTGTGTCTGGGCACTGCTGGGAGTGTTAGGCACCCACCCCTCCTGTGTCTGGGCACTGCTGGGAGTACTCTGCACCCACCCCTCCTGTGTCTGGGCACTGCTGGGAGGACTCTGCACACACCCCTCCTGTGTCTGGGCACTGCTGGGAGGCCTCTGCACACACCCCTCCTGTGTCTGGGCACTGCTGGGAGGACTCTGCACACACCCCTCCTGTGTCTGGGCACTGCTGGAAGTGTTAGGCACCCACCCCTCCTGTGTCTTGGCACTGCTGGGAGGACTCTGCACCCACCCCTCCTGTGTCTGGGCACTGCTGGGAGGACTCTGCACACACCCCTCCTGTGTTTGGGCACTGCTGGGAGTGTTAGGCACCCACCCCTCCTGTGTCTGGGCACTGCTGTGGGGACTCTGCACACACCCCTCTCATGACTGGGCACTGCTGGGAGGACTCTGCACCCAACGCTCCTGTGTCTGGGCACTGCTGGGAGTGTTAGGCACCCACCCCTCCTGTGTCTGTGCACTGCTGAGTGGACTCTGCACCCACCCCTCCTGTGTCTGGGCACTGCTGGGAGGACTCTGTACACACCCCTCCTGTGTCTGGGCACTGCTGGGAGTGTTAGGCACCCACCCCTCCTGTGTCTGGGCACTGCTGGGGGGACTCTGCACACACCCCTCTTATGACTGGGCACTGCTGGGAGGACTCTGCACCCAACCCTCCTATTTCAGCATATGTACGCTTAGAACATACACGGGTGTGGGTTCGCTCCATGCATACGGGGTGGGGGTACGGTCCGTACGTACACTGTTGGCATGGGGGGTACGCTCCATACGTACGCGGGTGAGGGTACGGGTCGTACATACACGGTTGGGGTGGGGGTACGCTCCATGCATACGCGGGTGAGGGTACGGGTCGTACATACACGGTTGGGGTGGGGGTACGCTCCATGCATACGGGGTGGGGGTACAGTCCGTACGTACACTGTTGGCATGGGGGGTACGCTCCATACGTACGCGGGTGAGGGTACGGGTCGTACATACACTGTTGGGGTGGGAGTACGCTCTATGCATACGGGGTGGGGGTACGGGTCATACATACACTGTTGGGGTGGGGGTACGCTCTATGCATACGGGGTGGGGGTACGGTCCATACGTACACTGTTGGGGTGGGTGGTACACTCCATACGTACGCGGGTGAGGGTACGGGTCGTACATACACGGTTGGGGTGGGGGTACGCTCCATGCATACGGGGTGCGGGTACGGTCCATACGTACACTGTTGGCATGGGGGGTACGCTCCATACGTACGCGGGTGAGGGTACGGGTCGTACATACACGGTTGGGGTGGGGGTACGCTCCATGCATACGCGGGTGAGGGTACGGGTCGTACATACACGGTTGGGGTGGGGGTACGCTCTATGCATATGGGGTGGGGGTACGGGTCGTACATACACTGTTGGGGTGGGGGTACCCTCTATGCATACGGGGTGGGGGTACGGGTCGTACATACACTGTTGGGGTAGGGGTACACTCCATGCATACGCGGGTGAGGGTACGGGTCGTACATACACGGTTGGGGTGGGGGTATGCTCCATGCATACGGGGTGGGGGTACGGTTCGTACGTACACTGTTGGCATGGGTGGTACGCTCCATGCATATGCGGGTGAGGGTACGGGTCGTACATACACGGTTGGGGTGGGGGTACGCTCCATACATTCGCGGGTGAGGGTACGGGTCGTACATACACGGTTGGGGTGGGGGTACGCTCCATGCATACGGGGGTGGGGTACGGTCTGTACATATCCGTACCCATGCTGTGGAATGCTTGTGCGGGCCGTACCCAGGCCTTTGCCACGTGGGTACAGCCGTCCCGCCATTGTTGGGGTGACGTAGGTGTGGGCGTGGTACGACTCGTACTCACGCTCTTAAGGTATTGTTGTGTTGCCGGTTTGCGTCGTCAACCACTTCCATTGTGGCGAACGCTGGCTTCGCTGGACACGCCCCCACCCCCTCGTAGTGACCAGGGCCTGGGGGTCAGGTATGTCCAGGGCATGTGTGCTGTGTGACTTTGGTGGGGGTTTTGTGGCCTGCCCCTGCTCCTGCCCCTCCCCTTTCCCCCCTCCCTTTGTTGTTCTGACCTTCTGCGGCGTCTGCGTCGTAACCTGTAGAGGAGGTCGACTGCTATGAGGGCCGGGATGACACGTAGGTTCGGGTCCATGTCTGTCCGTCGCGTGCAGGTACTCCTTGTACGCGTCGTCCTGATTTCCCGGCAGTTTTTGGCTGCCGGAAAATATTCTCCGTGCGGGATGACGTCGGTGCGAATCGTACTTCCTGGTTCGTGAATGGCAGGTTGCGTGCGTCCCGACGTCACGTCGGCGCTTTCCCGGATCACATTTGTATGTTTCTTTTCGTCGGTCGGGGTTTTGTACGATTCGTACGGAAATTGTATTTCCGTGCGAATCGTACTTCCATGTTTGTATATTGTTACGACCGGGTACGCGTCGGACGGAGAATATGCTCCGTCCGACGGTTCGTACCCGGTTTTTACAGGATCGTAATCGCCACCAGAGTGTTAGTACATGAACCAATATCAATAACCAATAATCAATAAGCTATTTACAAGCAATAATCACAAACCAAAACAATAAAAACCATTGTCTTGCTACCAGAAAACTGATGCAGCGCGTAGCGTCAAATTCCCCTTTCGGCACAGACCAACTACCTCAGCATCCAATTCACTCAAAAACATTCATTGGCGAGGCCCATAACACCAATATACTTACACTCCGTTGATTTGTTTTCTGAGGGAAAATACGCTTCCAAACGCTGACATGAGAGTAATACCTTTACCTTACCCTTAAACACATTGTCCTCAGACTCCTAAGATACCCCTCTCATAAGGAGATAGATCATTTAGTTGTTATATTTGGTTTTAATAAATAATGCTCATCTATCTATACATTACTTCTTTACCACATTTCTCTTATTCAAATAATCGACACAACACATTTGTCAATTAATCAAATATTCTTTGTCTAAGTTATATTGCAAGAAAAGTTAGAAATCATCATCAGCATTTCAGAGCATCATATTTACCTATGCTGGCTAAAGTCGTCCTCTAAATCAATCAGTCAAAGAAGAATTTATTCAGCAAAGTTAGGCCGCAATTCAGTCTTTCAAAGATTCAGGATAACAGCTGTCCAGCAGTGTCACTGTCCTCTCCGTCAGCATAACGTCAGGAAATCGAGTTCGTCAAAGAAGAGCATGACCATCAGCGTGTCGTTTCGTAGCGTTTTATATCCTAATTTCCTACCTACTTTTATAATGAAAATAATATCAAAAAGTATCAAGATCGGGGTTTAGAGAGTCTGGATTGGTCGACTTGGGGTCGCGAGGTGAAGTTCTCACATAGTCCACAATATGAAGTCATCGCACTTGCTGATTCCGGTTTTTAAATCAAGCATTGTCTTTTTGTCTTGGATGGATTCCCGGAACGTCCTTGGAGGGTACATGTTCTCCCGATGTCAGGTCCAGGCCACTATTGCTGGCTGTGACTCCTGCGCACTTCACCCAGAACCTCGTGTTGTCAGGGCAGTCACGTGTAACGTCTCGTTCAGCCATCTTGTATAGGCCGAAATGGTCAACTTAAGCAAAAGAAACACAAAACACGTAATTAAAAGATAGTAATGACTAATAAAATGTTATCCCCTTACTAATACCCATATGTGTGTGTATTTATCTAGCAGAAGCAACACTCAGAGCGGTTTATACTCACTGAATAAAGCACAAATCACAAATACATCACCAAAGCAACATATAACATGCAATATTCTAATTTTCTATTATTAGTATGCGTACTCAAGTTAGTTTACAATAAATATAGCCATGCAAAGTGCAATTCCCACGTATAATTCTTTTGTTAATATAGTTGGTGAGTTATCACCTCAAACAAATTAATAATATTACAATTAATTGATTATTCGGATTAATATAAACATGCAGAATGGGGGGGGTATACAAAATTTTGTACTACCCGCTCCAGCATAGGCGTAGATCGTTACAAATTTTTTCATCGCAAACAAGGAAAAGATGAATCAATAGAATACTGTATGTGCATTAAAAAATCTTGTGATTAACTGTCGATTTGGTGCACTCCACGACAAATTCATAAGAGACCAAATAGTAATGCAGGGCTCCAACGAAAATATTCAAGACAACCTGTGGGCCAAGGGTGAATACCCCATGCAAAACATCATTGACATAGCACGTAAAGCAGAACTAACGGGGCGCTGCGCAAAAGCCGTCCTTACACAAAATAAAGAGAAGATAGTGAAGCGGTAAGCAGAGTAAGCGATCAAAAGGTAAACACAAAACAGAATTGGAATAAAAGAAGTTACAAACCACAATACAAAAAATATGAAACAAAGAACTGGGTACACTGTTACAGGTGTGGAAGCGCGTCTCACATGGCGAATGATTTAAAATGTCCTGCACGTGAAGTAAAATGTTCACATTGCAGAGTCAAGGGGCACTTTTTCTCAAGGCATGCAACAAACGGAAATCGAGACAAATAAAAATAGTAGATGAATCGGATGAATACAAACAAAGCATGTCAGATGAAGACGGCATCAACATGTTTGTTCTCAATATAGATGATGAACAAGTTGACAAAGTTACAGAAACGAGCAGCACCAAAACTAAAAAAACAATTTGCAACATGACCATAGGAGGGGTTAACATAGACATTGTGGCAGACTCCGGTTCGCCCTATACTATAGTGAATGAAAGGGTTTGGTCGGAGAAATTCAAAGAAGCAATCGGTGGACATCTTAAAAAACCAGACATAGTTATAAAGTCATTTACGGGAGAGCCAATTGATGTGTGTGGCTACAGAGAACTCAATTTCGCATAGAAAGGCAGGGAGTCCGCTGGAAAACTATATGTATCTAGGGTTGGACCATCAGTTCTGGGATGGATGGACCAAGGTAACCTGGGAATAATCCTAGATCCAAGGAAAGCGGATCCCGTATTGAGCGTAGCAGAGCACGAAGATTATGCTAAGTCCTTGCTTGACAAATATCCACGAGTATTCAGCGGAAGAGTAGGCGCCTTAAAAGGGTACCAACACAGAATCAAGCTAAAGCCAATAACAACCCCGGAGGTACATAAAGCAAGAAACATTTCTTTTGCAGTAAGGAATGAAGTCAAAGATCAACTTGACAAGCTTCTTGAAGAGGGTATAATAGAAAAAGTAGAGGCATCAGAATGGGTCGCACCACTTGTTGTCGCAAAACGGTCCAACGGCAAATTGAGACTCTGTGTGGACCTGCGTGACCTGAACAAGAACATAGTTGTGGAGCAATACCCTCTCCCTAAAATCAGTGAAATGCTGGCCACAACTAAGGGAATCAGGTGGTTCTCCACAATTGGCTTGAAGTCTGCATATCACCAGGTGCCTCTTCATCGGGACAGCAAGAAATTGACAACATTCATAACAACCTTTGGGTGTTACAGGTTTACGCGTGTCCCTTTCAGTCTCGCCTCAGCGGCCGCTATGTTCCAGAGACTGATGCATAACATTTTTGATGGGGTCCCTGACATTTTAATCTTTCAAGATGACATCCTTGTCATGGGCAGAACATGACAAAAGGGTCAAGCAGGTGCTAGAAATTCTGGACGATAAAGGGTTAACAGCAGAACATCTCAAATGCAAATTTGCTAGTAACTCTGTCAACTATCTGGGACACCAAATAACTGGGGATGGCATAAGCCCTAAAAAAGAACTTATTCAGGCCATAAAGGAGTCGCCAGTGCCCCCCAACAAGGACGAACTGCGGTCATTCTTGGGAATGGTGGAGTTCTACGCGAAGTTGATAAAACAAATTTCACACAAGACTTGTGAATTGGGGCAACTTCTAAAATTAAAGAACAAGTTTGAGTGGACAGAAGACTGCGACAAAATTTTCAAGAGCCTTAAAAGGGATATGTGTACCGCACTACCCCTACAAGGATTTGACACATCTGTACAAAATTTTGTGACCACAGACGCAAGTAACAAGGGTTTGGCTGCGGTACTCACCCAAAAAGACTCTAAGGGTGTGGAGTATACTATAGCCTTTGCGTCACGCTCACTCACTTCTGCAGAAGAGAACTTTTCAGTAATTGAGCGTGAAGCTCTTGCATGCGTGTGGGCTTTAGAACATTTCAGGTATTTTGTTTGGGGCAGAAAAGTCACCTTGTACACTGATCACAAACCCCTAACAAAAGTTTTCACCACAAAAGGTCTGTACACAGCCTCCCTGAGACTAGCCAGACTATCCATCCGTTTATTCGACTACATGTATGACATTGAATATGTCCCAGGAATAAAAAACGTAGTAGCGGACTTTTTAAGCAGAATGCCAGTAGGTAAAGCAAGCAACGAAGAATGTTCCGAATTGGAGGAGAACACCGTTGCAAGGGTTCTTGAACAATCCAGTGGAATTTTAAAGGAGGAATGGTTCATGGAACAGGACAAGGACAGTACCATTGGTCAAGTGATACAGATGATGAAGCAGGGTTGGATCAGAAAAACAATCAAGCTGAACAAATCAAACCCTTCTGGGAGGTAAGAAATGAGTTGTCACATGAAGACGGGTTCCTTCTCAGAAGCGGAAAATTTGTGCCACCCTACAATATAGGAAGCAAACTACTCAGACTATGTCACAAAGGGCATTTGGGCATAGTCAAGACAAAAGGAAGAGTAAAAAACATGTACTGGTGGCCAGGAATAAGCTTAGAAGTAGAGAGAACTGTAAGGGAGTGCACTCTCTGCATGGACTCGGACAAAGCGCAGGTAACGTTCAGACCACCCCTTCAACCCATTCCCAGCTCAGGCATGCCATGGGAGAGTATCGGCGTGGACATAATGGGTCCTGTATCCGATGAGCAAGAAAAGTGGTACCTAATTGTTATGATTGACCACTTTACCAAGTGGCCCGAAGTTAAATTTACTAACAAACCGAATGCGTTAAACATTGTTAGGTTCATGGATGATATTTTCACTCGAGAGGGGCTGCCAAAACGAATTGTGAGTGACAATGGTGCTCAGTTTACGTCCGATATTTTCAAGAATTACATTCTAAAGAATAAGATAGATCACAAAACTACATTTGTCTAGGTGGGTGGGGCCTAATGCCGACAGGGCGGACACCAACCCCGCTTCCACAGAAGCCGGACACAAAAGCAACGACAATAGATCTCGCCAAGGCGAAGCCGCGCATGCGCTGCATCGCAGAGGAGACCGAAAAAGCGGCTGCAGTCTACACAAACGGAATAATGTTTTTACTACGTATGTGGGTGCAAACTAGTTCCTTCAAAATGTTACCTAAATCATATCTCACATATTTACTGTATCAGGGACTGTGTTAAACCTCAATTTCATGAGGCATCCACTTTAAGGTACCTCCCAAAACCTAAAAATTGATAGAATAATGCAATTCATTAAATATGGGGGTCCACTCAATAAATGGGTTCTAGCTCAATGATAAGTTAAAGGGTTTTATTAAAAAATTAAGTGGTACAAAGTCAATGCCATAAAGACTCTCAGAGCAAAATTATGCAAAGGGTGCCAAAGTCAGAAAAATATTTTAAGTCCCAATGGGCAGCAACATCATTAGAAAATTGGGCAGCGTATGAAAGCCCAAAAATGTTTCCCTAATTCCGAAAATCAAGGTTTATATATACAATTCTTGCATGTTAATGCAACAGCTTTGCATTTTCATTGAGGTGTGAACACGTATCATTTCTTCAACAAATCAGAGCACATAAAAAATAAATGTCACATTGCCTTAGCACCTAAGCACTAACACATTTTATGGATAATTATTCAGCATCCTCTATGCTAATGTCACCTAAAGACATTCAAGAAAAAAATGAAACATGGAAAATAAAGCTAAAGGACCTACAAGCACATGCCGAAGATTTGTAAAATCGATCATGGCGCAATAACATTCGCATCAAAGGGGTTCCCACTGGAGCCGAGGGGTCAGATATCATGCTATTTGTTACAAGACTCTTTGGATCGATTCTGAAGGCTTCACTGGAGACCGAAATTGAACTTGACAGAACGTGCAGGGTTGGCCCCAAGAGATCCGACTCAGCACCTCTAGCTGACATCTTGAGATGTGTTCATGATTTTCCATTAATGGAGTGCATTCTTAGAGCAGCCTGAGACAGACACTCAATCAACTACCAGGGATTTCAGCCAGCACTTAATCAAGATCTCGCTGCCTCGTCCCTCCAGAAGCGCAGTGTCTTCTGCCCTGTCATTAGGCACCTCTGATCTGCTGGTGTATCATACTCATGGGGGCACTCCTTCTGGCTTTTCTACTGCCTGAACAGTAAACTGCACCAGCTTCAATCAATAGAGGAGGCCTGTCGGCTCCTGGGCATTGAAGTTGTCCCCCCAAACAATCCCAGATCAACTGATGAGAAAAAGGGGTGCAGGAACCGCACTGGTAGAAGCGCCAGAACATCCCCAGTGGAACTTCGTCCTGACCTAGAGATCATAGCTAAAGAGCGGCAGGCGGTAATGGAGTTGTTAACAGGAGAATCTGCTGGTGTCATGATCCTGGCTGTGTCTCTACATGTCTTTATTTTAGGTGGGTGGTTTGGGCAGTGGTAGGGGTGGCAGGTGCCTCGAGCCCTTTATACGCCCTTCCAACTACTTCTCTAGTTGGCTCCAAGACCCTGGACACTGACTTTATCAAACTATGTTTTCATGGTTGCTTATATTGTTTCCTAGTTATTTTAGTTTTTTCTCTGGTGAACCTACTGATAACAGTCTCACTCCAGTGTCTTATCATATCCCATATAATTCCCTTTACAGTCTACGACGTGATATTTCTCTCCAGACTTGTTGCCTGTCCTGAGTCGTCCTTACAGCGGCGCATCCTTCTCAGCTCTATGCAAAAACAACAATTGATGGACAGAATGCAGAACAATGTCATACATTCACCCCAGTACAGAGATCTGGGCCTAAATCCATCGTTTTTTTGCTCACCATGCCATTCCAGTTTGAACCCAGCCATATGCAAATCAGTCTTGATCCTGTGCCCCATGGGAACAGTCCAGCCCGAACTGCCAAGCCAGGTCCTCCCTGGACTGGAAACAAGCATCCTAGGACCGGTTTCGGGCTTTCAGCCCTCGTCAGCCAGGATAGCTTGATTCCAGTGGCATGGAGAGCACGGGACTCACGTCTGAGCATACCCTTCCCACTCGGGGTGACAAATGCAAAAACAACAATTGATGGACAGAATGCAGAACAATGTCATACATTCACCCCAGTACAGAGATCTGGGCCTAAATCCATCGTTTTTTTGCTCACCATGCCATTCCAGTTTGAACCCAGCCATATGCAAATCAGTCTTGACCCTGTGCCCCATGGGAACAGTCCAGCCCGAACTGCCAAGCCAGGTCCTCCCTGGACTGGAAAGAAGCATCCTAGGACCGGTTTCGGGCTTTCAGCCCTCGTCAGCCAGGATAGCTTGATTCCAGTGGCATGGAGAGCACGGGACTCACGTCTGAGCATACCCTTCCCACTCGGGGTGACAAATGCAAAAACAACAATTGATGGACAGAATGCAGAACAATGTCATACATTCACCCCAGTACAGAGATCTGGGCCTAAATCCATCGTTTTTTTGCTCACCATGCCATTCCAGTTTGAACCCAGCCATATGCAAATCAGTCTTGACCCTGTGCCCCATGGGAACAGTCCAGCCCGAACTGCCAAGCCAGGTCCTCCCTGGACTGGAAACAAGCATCCTAGGACCGGTTTCGGGCTTTCAGCCCTCGTCAGCCAGGATAGCTTGATTCCAGTGGCATGGAGAGCACGGGACTCACGTCTGAGCATACCCTTCCCACTCGGGGTGACAAATGCAAAAACAACAATTGATGGACAGAATGCAGAACAATGTCATACATTCACCCCAGTACAGAGATCTGGGCCTAAATCCATCGTTTTTTTGCTCACCATGCCATTCCAGTTTGAACCCAGCCATATGCAAATCAGTCTTGACCCTGTGCCCCATGGGAACAGTCCAGCCCGAACTGCCAAGCCAGGTCCTCCCTGGACTGGAAACAAGCATCCTAGGACCGGTTTCGGGCTTTCAGCCCTCGTCAGCCAGGATAGCTTGATTCCAGTGGCATGGAGAGCACGGGACTCACGTCTGAGCATACCCTTCCCACTCGGGGTGACAAATGCAAAAACAACAATTGATGGACAGAATGCAGAACAATGTCATACATTCACCCCAGTACAGAGATCTGGGCCTAAATCCATCGTTTTTTTGCTCACCATGCCATTCCAGTTTGAACCCAGCCATATGCAAATCAGTCTTGACCCTGTGCCCCATGGGAACAGTCCGGCCCGAACTGCCAAGCCAGGTCCTCCCTGGACTGGAAACAAGCATCCTAGGACCGGTTTCGGGCTTTCAGCCCTCGTCAGCCAGGATAGCTTGATTCCAGTGGCATGGAGAGCACGGGACTCACGTCTGAGCATACCCTTCCCACTCGGGGTGACAAATGCAAAAACAACAATTGATGGACAGAATGCAGAAAAATGTCATACATTCACCCCAGTACAGAGATCTGGGCCTAAATCCATCGTTTTTTTGCTCACCATGCCATTCCAGTTTGAACCCAGCCATATGCAAATCAGTCTTGACCCTGTGCCCCATGGGAATAGTCCAGCCCGAACTGCCAAGCCAGGTCCTCCCTGGACTGGAAACAAGCATCCTAGGACCGGTTTCGGGCTTTCAGCCCTCGTCAGCCAGGATAGCTTGATTCCAGTGGCATGGAGAGCACGGGACTCACGTCTGAGCATACCCTTCCCACTCGGGGTGACAAATGCAAAAACAACAATTGATGGACAGAATGCAGAACAATGTCATACATTCACCCCAGTACAGAGATCTGGGCCTAAATCCATCGTTTTTTTGCTCACCATGCCATTCCAGTTTGAACCCAGCCATATGCAAATCAGTCTTGACCCTGTGCCCCATGGGAACAGTCCAGCCCGAACTGCCAAGCCAGGTCCTCCCTGGACTGGAAACAAGCATCCTAGGACCGGTTTCGGGCTTTCAGCCCTCGTCAGCCAGGATAGCTTGATTCCAGTGGCATGGAGAGCACGGGACTCACGTCTGAGCATACCCTTCCCACTCGGGGTGACAAATGCAAAAACAACAATTGATGGACAGAATGCAGAACAATGTCATACATTCACCCCAGTACAGAGATCTGGGCCTAAATCCATCGTTTTTTTGCTCACCATGCCATTCCAGTTTGAACCCAGCCATATGCAAATCAGTCTTGACCCTGTGCCCCATGGGAACAGTCCGGCCCGAACTGCCAAGCCAGGTCCTCCCTGGACTGGAAACAAGCATCCTAGGACCGGTTTCGGGCTTTCAGCCCTCGTCAGCCAGGATAGCTTGATTCCAGTGGCATGGAGAGCACGGGACTCACGTCTGAGCATACCCTTCCCACTCGGGGTGACAAATGCAAAAACAACAATTGATGGACAGAATGCAGAAAAATGTCATACATTCACCCCAGTACAGAGATCTGGGCCTAAATCCATCGTTTTTTTGCTCACCATGCCATTCCAGTTTGAACCCAGCCATATGCAAATCAGTCTTGACCCTGTGCCCCATGGGAATAGTCCAGCCCGAACTGCCAAGCCAGGTCCTCCCTGGACTGGAAACAAGCATCCTAGGACCGGTTTCGGGCTTTCAGCCCTCGTCAGCCAGGATAGCTTGATTCCAGTGGCATGGAGAGCACGGGACTCACGTCTGAGCATACCCTTCCCACTCGGGGTGACAAATGCAAAAACAACAATTGATGGACAGAATGCAGAACAATGTCATACATTCACCCCAGTACAGAGATCTGGGCCTAAATCCATCGTTTTTTTGCTCACCATGCCATTCCAGTTTGAACCCAGCCATATGCAAATCAGGCTTGACCCTGTGCCCCATGGGAACAGTCCAGCCCGAACTGCCAAGCCAGGTCCTCCCTGGACTGGAAACAAGCATCCTAGGACCGGTTTCGGGCTTTCAGCCCTCGTCAGCCAGGATAGCTTGATTCCAGTGGCATGGAGAGCACGGGACTCACGTCTGAGCATACCCTTCCCACTCGGGGTGACAAATGCAAAAACAACAATTGATGGACAGTTCGGGCTGGACTGTTCCCATGAGGCACAGGGTCAGACTGATTTGCATATGGCCATGTCTGAACTGGGGTGGCAGAGTGGGCTAAAGAACGGTGATGGATTAAACCCAGATCCCTTGACTGGGTGTGAGTGTTTGATTGGTTCTGATGCTCCGTCCATCACCACCCCCTTTTGTACCGCTTCCTTCTCAGCTCTAGGCACCATGACCTGTGGATTCTTACACTTACTGGGCTGAGTACGAGGTTGGCAGACAGGTTACTCCATCACAAATGTGACGGATATCCCGTCCGCCGTATTACGATTTCCATTATATTCCATTGAATATAATGGAACTCATAATACGGCGGATGGGATATCCTTCACGTTTGTGATGGAGGAACCCATCCGCCAAACTCATAATCAGGCCATGAATGTAAAGGACCTCAATAATCCAATCAAAACCCGGGCCATACTCTCCTACCTTGAACATTCAAGTGCCCACATGTGCCTTCTGCAAGAAACTCATCTACTTTTAGGCGATAGGCTTCACTCTAGAGGATTTTCACACTAATTCTTTTCCTCCAACCCTACAAAAACTGCAGGAGTGGTGATCCTGCTATCCAGCTCCTTTCGAGGGAAAATAGGCTCTAAAACTGAAATTAGGGGTAGATTACTAGCCCACTCTGTGACCCTGGATGCTTACACCCTGACTCTGGGGACTATCTACTCTCCAAATGATGGCCAAGAACAATTTTTACATTGAGCGGTGACCGACGTGATGGCCATCCTGGCGCGACTAGAGCTTTTAGAAGGTGACTTAAACTTGGTCATCGATAGTGACCTTGACAGATCTGTCTAATGCCAGGGTCAAACTGGTGCCCTCTCTCGAGACAGCACATTGTGGTTGGAGAAAATGGGGTTAGGCGACATTTGGCGGGCCCTACATCCACAAACATGGGGCTATACATTCATAAAACATACACCCTAATTGATTATTTTTTAGCCTTGTCTGGTATTCTGTCCTTGGTGTCAGCTTCAGGGATCAAACCCTGTTCTTTGTCTGATCATGTCGCAGTGTCACTCACCCTAACCCTTCCCCCGCTGCAGCCTTCACCCAGGACCTGGCAGCTGAGAGAAACCCTTCTACATCCCGGTCCCCTCCCTCGGCACATCTTCAGGGGGAGCGCGACGGGGTGGGCTCCTGGCACCCTGCGGGGGAACCTTTACGGGGTGTGCGATGGCGCACCCCGACTTTACTTCTTTTGAGGGCAGCCTCGGGACCTGACCCACCCTGGGGGCACAGGATGGACCGGCGGCGGAGCTCCACGCGCTTTGTTGTCGGTCCTTCCAGAGGTCTAAGTTTGCCTACCTGCTGGGGGGCGTATCTCTGCCCCCAGGTGGCCGATTTTGGTGATCTTGGCCTCTTCTTGCTCCTGGTGGCACACCCCAGCCACTGGGAACACTTTTCTTCACCCTCCTGATCACACGGAGGGTGGATTCAGCAGGGAGCTGTCTTCACTGGCTCTCTGCGCCAGCCTTTCGCCTGGCTCTCCTCCTGGGCCTCTCTTCTCCCTGCGCAGAGGCCCCTGCTTCTGCGCTCTGGTCCTGGTCCTGGTCTCTTCTCCTGGCGCTGTTCAGGATCCTGGGACAGTCAGGGGGTTCCTCCTTCCAACTGCCCATTGCGCCAGGTTCCAGCATATTATCAGTCTGTATGTGGATGACGTCTTGGTAGCCTTGGAGGAACCATCCTCTCCCTCCCAGTCTTTCTTTCCGAACTGGAGGTCTTTGGACATGTGGCGGGTTTTCGGATAAAGTGTACATAAATTACACTCTTAACCTCTCCCTCATGCAAGCCCTCACACATAACTATATAATAAAATGGATGACTACCTCTGTCCCATATCTGGGAGTACAATTGACCTCCGCGGCTCAGACAACTGCTTCTCTTGATTATAGGATTCTCTGTCATCTAATTAAATAGAACTTAAAGAGATGGAGGCCCATTTGTCTTTCTGTGCCAAGTGGCCGCCCTGAAAATGTCTCTTTTACCCAAAATATTATTTCTCTTATAATACCTTTCCCCCATCACTAGAACCTCTTTGCAATTCTGGGATCGTGTCGCTGACATCGTTTCTGTCCGCCTTAATCCCAATTGTTGGGAATGCAGACTTTACCCCAGAAATAAACTCAACAACCTTCCTGTATTGGCACCAACCTGGTTGCCAATCCATGGGTCACTTGTTTGACAAAGAGGGCCCCCCCTGTTTCCAGCGACTCCACTCTGACCACACACTACCAGAAACTGAGCGGCTGCTCTATCATCAGAGTTGTCATTGGCTGACTCAGTTCATCCTGGAGCTCAACACTTTCTTACTCCCTTTGAGACATGGCTGGTCTCTGAAACATCAAACAAATGCCTCATCACTGAACTCTACTGCCATCTGCTTGGCACATGTGACGCAGAGATGTGAGTGGCTGGTTCTTGCTGTAGGCGGTCCCTGAGACTGGAGCATCATGAGTAGGCCTACAGCCCCATCTCCCTCGCCTGGTGGTATTCCCCCCCCCCCCCCCCCCCACCAGGCCTCCCCAGCCTTGAGTGAAGCGGGTGTTATCCGCACCGCATGCCTAAAATGGCTAAATTCGAATCTGGGTCTGCGGCTGTGAGCTTGCCTCCTTTTGCATCCAGTCTGTGCCCTCAGTGGCTCCCGGCCACAATCCAGTTTGGGCCCCAGGCTGGGGAGTGCGTGACACGGCCTGCTTTTGGTATTTTCTCCTGGGCTTTGGGGCAGTTGGCCTTAGACTACAGCCGGGCCCTGTGGCGCCATCTTGCTGATTCAGTGCTGGGCAGCGTGGGGGGGGGGTCCGTGTAGGGGTTATTGGACTCTGGAAGCGATAGAGAGCCGCTCACCATCCATGCTGTACTGTTGCAGGGTTGACCGCCTACGCCAGGCCCTCTCAGCACAATAGCCTCACTGGTTGGTGCTTCGCAACTGGGTCTTGCCTGCTTAACACCCCCCTGGCTCTACCCAGCGGCCATATCCACTTAGCCTTGCGAGTCACGCCCTGCTCAACTCTGAAGGAATATTGGGGATGAACTGTAGAGCTGAAAGCCTGTGTGCTCCATTATAGCTCTGTGTGCTTGCCCTCAGCTGTTAAGCGGACCATGAGTCCAGAGCTCCGCACTCAGCTGGACCTTACAAATCTTGTGATTGGTAATATGTCCCGCTTGGGTCTCCCCGTTGGACTGGCCTCGGGGAAGGGGGGGGTCTTTCTCTCCCACATAGCTGTGATGGAACGCACTACTCCAACCATGCCAGTTTGATGGCACTCTGCCGCATGTGTGATGTTTGTTAGCCTCCACAGGGTACCCAACACCGAGGGCATTAGAGCGACCCTGCATAACCTTACAGCAAGCAAGTCACCGGTACACTGCATTCTACACGCTTCTCACTCCGTCCCAGCGGGTCTGATTCCTCGGCTAGAACTACTTCGGGGCGGGCCCCTTTTGTTTCCAACCCAGTGGATCCTTTCTTCAACCTCTGAAAAGTGTGCCCTCAGGGACTCAGAGACTATAGCTACTGCACGAGGGAAAAAGGACTGCACACTGGAGGACATGCTCACTTAGCCCTCTGGCTCACGGATTGAAGGATCCTCCTCAGCCCTGGGATTAGACCCCACACTGGATGCTGGTGATGCAGATGCTCCGGTTACACGCACATTCCTGGAAGCTCTCTTTGCATCCCTTTGGGGTGACCTCCAGACCCTCAGAAAATATATCTTCAACGACATCAAGGAGGTCCGTCTGGAGGGGCGTGGCTTGCTGCCGATCGCAATGGCCGCAGCCTAGGGAAGCTCCAGGGACGAAGTCGGTTCCCCGCACAATCCGCAAATAATCCGGACATATTATTTGGCCTGAGGACCCACAAACTACTCCCGACGCCCGGGTGCCGCGATCGGCGCACTCCCGGGACATGCACGCCGTCCGCAAGGCCGTCTGAGACGAAGAGCGAGGAGCGGCCTAGATGCATGCCGGACGCCGGGGACTAGCCTGGATACCGGATCCGGCTGCTGGCGCACTGCTGCGCGCTGGTGGTGTGTCCTTGGCGGGCTCGTCGGCCGCTCAGGGCGCTCCCGCCGCAATAACTTCCGAATTACGGGCCTTCTCAAGAGTGAAGGGGGCCAGGCCATGGACCTGTATGTTGAAGAGCTCATCAAGACACGACTCCAACCGAGGGGGCTGTCCACCTTCTTCTCGGTTGAAAGGGCGCACAGGGTGCCAAGCGGCAGGCCTAGGCCGGGGGCGCCCCCCAGGCCTGTGCTGGCCCGAATCTTTAATTTCCGCAACCGCGATGCCATACTGAAGACAGCGAGAGTGGCCCCACCGCTTCAAGTTCATAACTCGGTGATTTCCTTCTTTCCGGACATTACGGCTGCAGTCACCAAACGCCGTAGAAGCTTCCTGGAGATAAAAAAGGATCTTCGGAATAGAGAAATTACCTACTCAATGCTGTTCCCAGTGAGGTTGCGAGTCGTAGCTGATTGTAAAACTTGGTTTTTCGATCATCCGGAGGAGGCCCGGGAATGTCTTGAGGGCTGGCGGCAGGTGGAAGGACGCAAGCGGCCGGAGAGACACCACCAGCAGCGACGGGCGGAGGGGGGCCCGAAGATCACGGACAGGCGCAGGACGGAGACTCCGCGCACAGGTCGGAGGCGTAGGAATAAGAAGCGGACCTGTGGCCCAAGCAGGTTGGCAGAAACAAAGACGAAGGGCAATGGTGGGGTAGTCCCACCCGTGCCGTCTGACGGTGTGGGATTCCTGTGGTCTTCTAGGTTTGCTGAGCAGATGGGCGAGGATCCACTGATGCAGGGTCTATGCTGCTGCTGAAGCAAGGTCTAACAGAACAATGGTCCTCAGGAAGGGGATGGACTAAGTTGCTCCTCGGACTTCTCACCCCCGACACGCAAGTACTGTTATTGGGATTGGTTATGAAGCGCTCTGCAAAGTTGGGGTGGCGGGTAGTTCTAAGTCCGTCTAGCAGGGAGGCAGGGTGGGGGGTGGATGATGGGTTTTGTGGTTATGGTTTGGTTTTTGGTTCAAGTTTCGTATATAGGCACTTGGGTACGACAGATCCTCAAATGGGGATGGTGGGGACTCTGCCCACACTCATCCGCCCCACTGATTGTGTATTTCGACGTTCATGGCGGTATCAGTCACAGCCGGTTGAGCAGGGGCAGATGCCTGACTCACAGATGAAGTCCCTAACGCTAGTTACGTGGAATGTACACGGCCTCGGGGACAAAATTAAAAGGGGTCTGGTGTTGCAGAGTCTTAAGCGAAGTTCCCCGGCTGTGGTCCTGCTGCATGAAACACACCTAACTGGGAATACATATCGGGCATTAGATAGGTGGGGGTTCAAGATGGTGGCCCACTCAGAGTTCACATCCGGGTCCAGAGGGGTGGGTATCTTGGTACACAAACAATCACCACTAATAATTCACAAAAGAAAGACAGACGTGGGTGGTCGCGTTGCGGCACTGGTGGGACAATGGGAGGGACACCCTATCAATATAGTTTCGGTTTATATTTTCCCGGCGTTACAGGCAGTTGCGCTTCAGGCCCTGAGTGACTTTCTCCTGGATCTCCCGGAGGGAGAATTGTTGATCGGGGGAGACTTTAATGACGCAGTGGATGTGGCCATGGACCGGCACCCTGTGAGGGAACGGATGGCGGGGGTGTCACGTCTGGGGGGCTTTTTGGAGGCGATGGGGCTCGTAGATGTCTGGCGACATCGACATCCCATGGCGCACCAATTTACTTTTCAATCCACGGTGCATAATAGCTTGTCGAGAATATACTACTTTATAGCCTCTTCGGAGAGCCTCAAGCATGTAGACACAGTTGACATTCGGCCTAGGGGTATTTCAGACCACCGCCAGTTGTCCTGACATACACGTATCGCCAGGGGGGGGCGGCAGCGTATCTTCCCCATATTCCCTGGACACTTGCGAGTTCCCAAGATCATGAAATCTATACACACCTCGACACAACAATACTTCCGGGACAATGCCGGATCGGTCCAGTCTCCGTCCACCCTCTGGGAGGCCTATAAGACCATACTCAGAGGACAAGCCATCTCTTCTATTGCAGGCTATAAGCGAGAACAGCAGCAGGAACTCACTGCTTTGGAATCAGAGCTCCAGAGGGCTGACGCTCAGCACTCACAGAACCCGACTCCTGACACGGCCCGCAGCCTGCACTTCCAACAGCAGCTACATAGGGAACATTTGAGAGGGGTGACTGCACTCAGACTCTCAGCGACGAGACACAAGGTATACGAGGCCGGCGATAAAGCGGGGAAACTCCTCGCCTGGCTCGACAAAGGGAGCGAGACAGAAAGTGGATAGCGCAGCTGAGAATGACCAATAACTCCATGGCAACTGACCCGCGGGCCATAATACACAGGCTAGCGCAGCACTTCTAACAGGTATACACGTCGTTGTCGGCGATGTCAATGGAAGAGGCAATGACCTATATCAAGGATATCGCAATGCCTAAGCTCGCGCCAGAAACAGCCCTCATGCTGGAGGCGGATCTGACGGCCGATGAGTTGCAGGTGGCGATTGGCTCCCTGCAATCTGGGAAGGCACTAGGTCCTAATGGAATCCCCGTAGAACTTTATAAAAGGTTGGCGGGGACATTGGCCCCGCACCTGCTCCATATGTACTGTGACAGTCTGACGACAGGAGAACTCCCACAGGATCAACGCGTAGCCACAATAGTGGCGATCCCAAAACCTGGGAAGCCCCCGGAAGACTGTACTTCCTACCGCCCCATTTAATGGTGGCGAAGCGCAACATTGCGCAAAAATGGGGTGCTAGAGAGACACCGTCGCTTGCCGCCTGGTGTGGGGATCTTGATGTTGCCATGGCAGCCGAAGAAAACAGTTTTTATCAACCGTGGCTGCCCGAGGAAATGGAGCAAGATATGGGGGGCCTGGAATAAATACAGGGGATACATTTGTGAACCTCCAGACATAAGAGCGGAGGGGGACTCGGATACTGAAAACGAGGAGGAACTGGAATTGTAATGGGGGAAGGGTTGTCTTTTGTCGGGGCATTTGTGAAGTTCGAGCGCCAAGTGACACAACGTCGAACATGCAAAATATAATGTCTAGCAATATTTGGATAATGTACCTAATTTGTGTGTGCCTTAAATGCAAATATAATAAAAAGTTTATAAAAAAAAAAAGGAGGTCCGTCTGGAAATCGATAGCCTGGGTGACAGAGTATCTTCTTTAGAGGACCACTAAGCAAGTCATGATGAGGAGATCAAGCAGCTATAACATGAGGTTCTTCGGCTCTGAGATCAACACCTGGACCTACAAGCGCATGTCGAAGATTTGTAAATCGATCACGGTGCAACATTACCACCAAATGGGTTCCCACTAGAGTCAAGGGGTCAGATATCACGCTATTTGTTACGATTTTTTGATTGATTCTGGAGGCTTCACCAAGTATGAAATTAAACTTGAAAGAACGCACAGGGTTGGCCCCAAGAGACCCAACTCTGCACCTCCAGCTGACATCTTGACTTGTGTCCATGACTTTTCATTAAAGGAGCGCATTCTTAGAGCAGCCCGAGACAGACACCCTATACACTTCACGGGATTTCAGCCAACACTTTATCAAGATTTTGCTGCCTCAATACTCCAGAAGCGCAGAGCCTTCTGCCCTCTCACTATGCCCCTCCGATCTGCTGGTATATCATACTCATTGGGGCACCCCTTCCAGCATGTTTTCCGCCTGAACAGTAAACCACACCATCTCCAATCACTAGAGGAGGCCTGTCAGCTCCTGGGCACTGAAGATGTCCCCCAAACAATCCCAGATCAACCGATAAGACAAGGGGGTGCAGGAGCCGCAATCGTAGAAGTGCCAGAACATCCCCTGTGGAGCTTCGCTCTGACCCAGAGACCATAGCTAAGGAACGGCTGGCGTTCCTGGAGTCGTTAACAGGAGAATCTGCTGGTGCTCCTGTTAGACCTGGTACCATTGGTGTGGGTCTCCCTTCCATTTTTTGCTGTTGCATCCTGTGTTTTTGCTATGTTTTTGCTGGTCTAGATGCTTTGGACACTTTGCCACTGCTATTCAATGCCAAAGTACATGTGCTCCCTGTTGTAAATTGTTGTAATGGATTAGTGACTCCATGATTGTCTTACTTGATTTACTTGTCAGACCCTAGTACAGTGCGCAATGTGAGCCCAGGGCCTGTAAATCAAATGCTGCTGGTGGGCTTTCAGCACTGGTTGTGCCACCCACAGAAGCAGCTTGTAAAATGTGCCTCAGGCCTGCCATTGCAAAACCTGTGTGCAGCCTAGGGCTGCCATGTCGACTTGGCAAGTGCATCCACTTGTCAGTCCCTAAACCTTCCCTTTTCTACATGTTGGTCACCCCTAAGGTAGGCCTAAGGTACCCCCATTGACAGGGTGCATTGCATGTAAAAGGTAGGACATGCCCTGATGTGTGTGGCATGTCCTGATAGTGAATTACAGCCAATTTCGTTTTTCACTATTGCAAGGCTACCTGTTCCTATAGGCCAGAATTGGCAGTTTGATTATAACATCTTATAATCCTAACTGACTCAGGGAACTAGGTAGAAATTCGAGTTTAGTGTGCCTGATCTTAAAATGTTAAAATACATCTTTTAGTGAGGGTGATTTTTACATTCTGTGTTTGAAAATACAGCTGTTAGAAAGTAGGTTTTTTCTTGCCTAAACATCCAGTATGCCCTTGCTAGGTTTGTGTATTCCATGTCTGGTTTGTGAGTGACAGGGGGCTGGAGAGAGCCTTTGCTCCAGCAGTCTGATGGGTCAGGGCTGGGCTGAATCGGACCTACATTGAATAGAGAGTAGGGGGGCAGAGTTTTCCTTTCACTGACATGAGCCCTCATAGAATAGAGAGTAAGGGGAGGAGATTTTTTTCAGCTACCTGGGCAAGGTCTGCTTTCAACAATGCTGTCTCCACCTCCTGCCAGGAAGCTGTACAAAACTGGTTTTGGCTGGGCAGAGGCACCCTCTGCCTTCAGAGGACAAAAGATGTACTGGTATAAATATTGGGGCCCAGACCCCAGAACATTAGATCACTTCTGGGAATCAAGACAAACCTTTGCCAAAGAGAAGAACCAAGGAAGCTGAAGGAGGAGACTGTCCCTGTGAAATTTTGCTATTTCTGGGGTTGGCCTGCAGTGGTTACTTTATTGCCAAAGAAAGGGGAAAGGACTTTTGTGAACTTTTCATAATCTTGAAGAAGAATCTCCAAGGGCTTGAAGTGTGCTCGCCTCCTGCCTGAAGTCTCAGGGATACAAGACTTCACCACCAGCTCCCCTGAATTCCCCTGCTGGGAATTCTACCTGTAGAGAGGTGCCTACTGTTGTTTGAGCCCTCAGAGAAGACTGCATGTCGCTGGGAGCTGGAAGCGCGACGCAATGAGGAGAAGTGTGTCGGCGCCGCAGCATCTGCTGTCGCATCGCTGAAGAAGCATGCCGCCGCCGCAGCTGTTTGCCGTCGCATTACTGACGAAGCATGTTGCATCACCGGAGAAGCATGTCGCCGCCGCAGAGGTCGCCGTCGCATCACCAGAAAAGCGTGTCGCAGGGCATGTCGCTGCTGAGAAGTTACCGAGTTCGCCGCACAGCCGTCGAGCGTTCACGCATCGCATCCAACGTTGTTGCATTGCATCAAGGATGCCATTTTGTCGCATCGCACCGGATCGTCGGATCACGGCGCCATCTTGTCACATCGTCACCGGGCCACAGCAAGAAACGACGCATCAACTCTCCACACAGTAAGGAAGCGAGCCTCAACTCCCCTGTGCAGCAGTAAGGAACCAACGCATCCACTCCCCTGAGTGTAAGGAACGGCGCATCATCTTCCCTGCGACCCTTTTGCTTGTTTTGCGTGACGCATCTAAGGTACTTTGAGAGTAAAGTGTCACATTTACCATCTACATTGAACTAAGCTATTTCTACCATTTTAAAGTCTTATTTTTGATTACAGTATTGTGGATTTCTGCTGTTTGGTCTTGTGGTCTAGTCTAGTAAAGATTACTTATTTTTCTAAACTGGTGTGGTGTCCATTTGTAGTGTTTTCACTGTATTACTGTATGTGTTCACAAATGCTTTACACACTGCCTCTGAGATAAGCCCGTCTGCTCGTGCCAAGCTACCAAGGGGGTGAGCAGGGGTTATTCAGGACTGTAGCCCCTTACCCTGACTAGAAGCAAGGGTCCCTCTTTGGACAAAGGTGCAAACCATAGCTAACTAGAGACCCCCAATTCTAACAGCTCCCATACCATGATCCTGGCTGTGTCTCAACATTTCATTATTTTAGGTGGGTGGTTCAGGCAGTGGGAGGGGTGGCAGGAACCTCAGGCCCTTAGCACACCCTTAAAACTACTTCTCCAGTTGGGTCCAAGACCCTGGACCCTGACTTTGTCAAACTATGTTTTCATGGTTGTTTATATTGTTTCCTATTTATTTTAGTTTTTTCTGTGGGGAACCTACTGAAAGCAGCCCTACTCCAGTGACTTGTCATATCCCATATAAGTCCTTTTACGCTCTATGAGGTGAGATGTCTCTCCAGACTCGTTGCGTGTCCCAGATGCCCTTGCAGTGACCCATCCTGTTCAGCCCTTTGCACCATGACATGCGGATTCTTACACTTGGGCCTGATTACAAGTTTGGCAGACAGGTTACTCCATCACAAATGGACAGATATCCCGTCCGCTATACTACAAGTTTCATTATATTCCATTGTCTGATCATGCCGCAGTGTCACTCACTCTAACCCTTCTCCCGCTGCAGCATTCACCCAGGACCTGGCGGCTGAGAAAAAGTGAACTCAGTATTACTGAATTTTCTTGCAATCAGAGGTCTTCATCTCCTCACTGTGCAAAACTGGTGGTCAGGGGTGAACTGATAGCGATCTCCACAGTGGATAATAAGCTTCGTAAAGAAAAATGGGAACACTTATCCCGTCAGGTCCAACACAACTCTGAAATATCTAAGTGAACTGTTCAAACATTTCAAATATAGTTCACTAGTTATGAAGACTCATTTTTTTGTAATTCTGGGGTGAATTGTTTTTATAGGCTCAAAACTAATTAGAACACTTTACTTGGTGATGTGCAAATTTTTAAATATTTTTGCTGAAACCCAATTTCCAAAAATTGTTTATGCGCTATTATCAGTATAACCACGTTAGTGGTGACGTTTTGTGGCCATTTAAATGGAAAATATGCTATCTGTAAATGACAGTGCACTACCATATCATGCTTTGGTAATATATTTATGAAAAGTGAGTTTTTAAACATAAACTGGGAATTATTACTGCTCCTGTCCAGATGACAATGCTATTAGGGAACTAAGAGGCAAGCCAGGAATCATATGTACCCTATATATGGGCTTGATTCTTGTTATGCATGGAGCAAACATTTAGGGGTCTATTAGGATGGCGGGCGGAAAATCTCCCAGGCCGCCATGGTAGCGGGAAAAGACAGCCGCAAGGACCGCGGCATTACCGCTGGTCCAATTAGGATGCTTCGCAGTCGAAATCCGCCCGCTGCGGTCGGATTATGGCGATTAACATTGCGGCGGTTGCTGCTGCCAGCAGCACCGACGCGGTGTGAAAAGGAGCATGTCATGCGTGTCACTGCACTGTGTGGCAGGCACTGCACCAGGCTTTCCACCTGGTACAGGGACATGTGTAACCCCCCCAGTGCACCCACACCCCCCAACACATTGGGGGCCCGCAATGGCCCCCGGAGACATTCTCCGCATGCCTTTCCATGGCGGTTCCACTGCCGCGGAAAGGCTGGCTACCGCTGGCATCATAATCATGCCGGCGGAGCCTGGCCCTGCACCGGCATCACTGTGGCGGTCCAGTTCCACCCGCTAGGCATGTGTGCGGACTGGTACTGGCGGAAAAGTGGCGGGCGGAGATTCTCACTGCCGTGGTTGTCACCGCTATGCTAATTGGACCGGCGGTTTTCAGGGTTGCGATCGCGGAAAGATGTCCGCAGCTGGTCTGGCGGTTGCCAACGCCCGCCCGGTGGCAGCCATCCGCCCACCGTCCTAATAGACCCCTAGGTCTAGTAAATAAAAAGAGTTTTTTTGTACAGCAGAAAATGTGAACTTGCATATTTGAATGTGCTCTCTTATGTGGTGATAAAGAAAAAGGCGGATCCATAAGACAAAATATTTGCCTAGGATCAAACAAATTTGAGACCAGTTCACGGTTCAAGAACATTACAGTTAGGTCAAGTGGATTATTAAATTTACAAGACCTGCAGATCTAGTAACATTTTTATGATTTTTTTAACCCTGATTGAGTGAATTATGCTGCTCTCCTACTCCGTCATTCTTATTCTATCAGCGGAGATAAATGTGGACTCCTTCTGGCTAATAGATTACCGGTGCAGAGACAAGCCGCTGGAATTCAGGTTATTAAAGACACGAAGAGTCAGGATCGCACTGATGATCCCTTCATTGCTGTAACCTTCCGATAGTTCTAGGAGGAATATATGCTAGGCAGGACCTACCCGCATACGAGCTTGAGGAATATCTTCAAGGCGACCCCCGCAGTTAACTCTAGAACAGGTGTCCGGTCTATTCGGTTTGAGGAGTTTATTTCTTAAATCTCCCATCCCTGACAGCTATTCGGATGCTTTTCTATAAAACTTTCTGCACAACTCTAGCACCCCTTCTCACCAGACTGTTTAATCCTATTAAAGACCCAGCCTGGATTCAGCCTTCAATGCTTACTGTGTTGATTGTTGTAATCCCAAAGTCTGGTAAGGGCAAACACTACTGTGCGTCCTATAGGCCAATATCTCTTCTGAATGTTGACCTTAAATTTTTCACTGACATTCTAGCAGGGCCTCATTGCTGCATACTATGCCGGTTTTGTGCCTGACCATCAATGCAGCGATAACAGTAAACGGGTCTTACATCTAATTGATAAGGTTCACCGCTTGCACCGGGATCTAATGCTTTTGGCAGTAGATGCCGAAAAAGCATTTGATCGGGTCCATTGCCCATACCTAGCAACCACTCTAAAAGATTTTTGCCTAAGTGACTGTTTTTGTACCTGGATTCTTAGAAATTATGGCTATCCAGTCGCAGCTGTCTGAGTGAACGGACAGCCCGCCACTCCATTTTCTATCTACAGAGGGGCACATCAGGGGTGCCCTTTGTCGCCACTGTTCACATTATATATAGAGTCTCTAGTCCAGTGAGTCAGTGATAATCCTGATATCAAGGGGATCCCCTTTGGCGGTGAGGAACATACTATCAGTCTGTATCTTGGTGGCCTTGGAGGATTCATTCACCTCGCTCCTGGTCTTTCTTTCCGAACTGGAGGTCTTTGGACAGGTGGCAGGTTTTCGGGTGAACATACATAAATCACAGTCCCTTAACCTCTCCTTCATGCCAGAGACACAAATAGCCCTTGCACGTAACTATACAATACAATGGTCGACAATGTCTATCGCATATCTGGGAGTACAATTGATATCCACAGCCCAGACAACTGCTTCTCTTAATTATAGTATTCTCTGTCAACTAATTAAATCGGATTTAAACAGATGGAGATCCTTTCGTCTATCTTGGCTGGGCCGAGAGGTCGCTCTGAAAATGTCTCTTCTACTCAAATATTATTTCTGTTTCAGGCCCTACCTGTGGGACCTCCTTGGGGGATGTTATGTTATTCATTCATGTACTATTGATAGTGGGCCACTAGCTCACTTTACTGCTATTTTTCTCTGTTCTAAAATCAATAAAGTGATTTGAACTATAAAATGTAGGACACCTAATGGAAAGTGCAACCTGCTTAGTCAAGACCTCACAAAAAGTACAAAAAAGGGGACATTCGCGCCAAAATGTGGGATTGTGACATTTAAATAGTCACTTCTCGGGATAGTGTGTGAACCGCAGAGTACACACCCTATCCTGCCTGAGACTTAATAGGCGCCGGGACCCTATCCACCTGTGCTGAATTCCAAGGGGAAGGGGCGTGTGGCCCTGCTTCCCAAGTCTTACCAGACCCTGGGGACCCCATGCCCCAGGGGCAAAGCAAATAAAAAAGGGGCAAGGGGCTATGTAGTCCCCCTCTCCGATCCGCAGACTCTATGGACCCCATCCGCTGGGGCAGCATGTTATTTTAATGGGGAGAGGGCGCATGGCTCCCCTCTCCAAGCCTTTATAGGCCCCAGTGACTATCCTCTCAGGCCGTACCTTGTTTGAAATGGGAGGGGGGCCCCATCCCCTGTCTTTTTTTTTTTTGTGTGTATCCATCCCCTGTCTCTTTTGGTTCAGGGACCTCATTCCCTGGGGCCTGCATCAGTTACAGGTGGTTTCCCACCCTGGGCACCCACTAACAAACACGCTGGGGTCCACAAGGGGAGACCCAGGGCCCCCACAGCTCCAACCCGCTCCCCGCATGGTGTGGGAGGCGGTTTTGCTCCCGCACGAAGGAAGCAGCTATTTAAAATAAGAACAAATAATATAAAATATATCAAAAGAAACAATTAATACATTAAAATCTATTTAGCCAGTATTATGAAAACTAGTTGAGTCTAAGAATATTAAATATACCATTCCCACTCCAGTTCGTGGAATGAACGCACTTGGTAGCTGCAATCACTATTTAGAAAGTTGGTTTATTTTGGTTTAAGAAATACACGGATCAATTTCATTTTTGGGATGGTGTGTAAATATTAGTCTGAATAACTGACAAGAGGAGGTACAGAAATTTTTGTCAATACACTCCTTGAAATGGAAGTGGTTTTATGTTAGATTAAAAATTACACACAAAAAAATGAAAACATTTAGAAAATGTAATGTAAAAAAAAGAACCAGAGTTGTTGATTTTAATAACTCAAAAGTATTGATTACATGTTTTAAAAAAATAATTGTTTAGGCCCTGATGAAGTCCCTATAAGGGATGAAACGCGTTGGCTGGTTCTGTTTTAAGTGTGATGGAACTGAATACTTAATAAAAGGAACTTTATGGAAAAAGACACCAACATCTGAAAACTATTTTTTTTTAAAACGAGATATGGGAAGTAAGTGAAAACAAAAGAGTGATTACGGATACATGCAATTTGAATTCGAAAGTGCAATGTGAACAAGGAAATTAGGTTGCCCTCCTAATATTGTGACAGCATTTACCAAGGGTTGAGGTTTGTGGGCAGTTAGAACTACAGGAGTGGGCATAAGAGAACTATAAGTTTGGGACATTTGACCGGTGCCACCCAGAAACACCACTGCTGGCTGTCTTTTTGAAATTGGATAGTGTTGGACTTCTGAGGGATACATTTACTATTCCCACTCCCATCTAAACAAAAGTAGGGAAAGTGTAGGACTTTGGAGGGGTTAGATTTGCTCATCTTACTCCAGTTATTGCAACAGTAGAGAAAGTGTTAAACTTTGGAGGGGTTACATTAACTATTCCAAGTCCAATCTAAGCAACAGTAGGGAAAGTGTTGGACTTCAGAGAGGTTAGATTTACTATTCCTACTCCATTCAGTTCAACAGTAGGGAAAGAGTTTGACTTCTGAGGGGTTAATTTTACTATTCTCACTCCAGTGTGAGCAACAGCAGGGAGAGCATTGGACTTCAGAGGCGTTAGAGTGACTATTCCCACTCCAGTCTAAGAAACCGCAGGGAAAGTGTTTGATATAAAAAGTATTATATACATAAATACAAATCCTAATAAAGAAAGAAAAAAGTTTTAACATTTACTATAAAACACTATTAAATTAGAGTACACAAAAATAAATATATTTATTTATAAAAACAAATGTTGACATATACCTTTAAAAAAAGAAAATAGAAAATTACATATAATAATATCAACTGCACTAACTACAAAAACTCAATAAGAAATCATCACATATCTATTTAAATCAAATGTATAAATAAATAAATAATTTTAAATAGCAAATATCTCCAAAACAAATTCTCACAAACACTTACCATTTAACAAATTACATTTGTTGAAAGTAATACATATAAAAACATTATACATAATTAATTTCCAATTAATACATTACATAAATATATACATTATTATAAAAAACATCTTAACCTACTCACCTAAACACAGTATTAAAAAAATACATGTTTAATAAACATATAGAAACACAAACAAATATTAAAATAAATAAAACTTTACAACAATTACAGTTAATTAATGTACTTGGGTAATAATCAAATAAATATAATTTTGCAAAAAATATCACTAAATTCTAAAACATATAATTTAATTCAACTACTAACCACATCCCCCAACAAACCCAGCATCAATTAAAGTATTTCAAATATTACACTATTTACATAATTAATCAATTAAATATTTAATTAAACATTAAAAACCAATTCAGAATAATTACTAACTAAAAAAATAATACAATGTCCATCCTATACCCCTGCAAACCCAATAACCCACTACTAAAGTATAGCTTAAATAGGTAATAAACTCTTTACATAGTTAACAATACATTATATAATTAATTAACAATTGCAAAATAATTACTAATACATTTTATTTGCTTATCACTTTATTAATTTCTAACCTTATACCCCTACAAACCCAACACCTGCTCCTAAAATATAATTTACTATAACTAATGACAAAACTAAATTACATGTTTTAAACTAAATGTTAAATTTTAAATATAACGCACATAAATGCATAATTTGTAATCAATAAAAAAATTAATTACCAATGAAAAATAAATTAGCAATACATTAAAAATATTTATAATTTAAATAACTTTCCACCCTGTTCCCCTACAGACCCAACAGCCCGCTACGACACTGTTAATCACTAAAAACATTAAAATAAAAAAATCACTTAAAATTACCAATTACCAACTACATTTAAAAAAATAATAACAATTAAACCACCAATACTAACAACTACATTTATTATAACTAAAACTCATTAAACTAATTAACAAACAATATTTGTTAACACTATATTACTGAAAACGATATTAAAAACAATAAGAATCAGAAAAACTATATTACTTACCAAAAAATCGATATTCTTGACAACGATATTCTATACCATGATATTTATGCACCACAATATCTTTTGTCCGATATTTTGCAGTTCTTATATTTCAAACTTGATATTTTATCCAAACACCTGCAAGCCAGATACCTCTCACACTGTTTTAATCTTAAAAGAGTGCAAACCAATATTCCAAATGTGCCTTATGGCCCCGTATTTGGAGGATTCATTATCTGCACTAGTCGCTGAAGTCTTTTAGAATAGGGCACTGCCAAAGAAGTTGTTAAGCAAACTTTAGAAGTATCAAGCAAAACTGCTATCTTGTATCCAGGACATGAAAGAATTCAGAAATAAGGCGCACTTCAACAAGCACTGGCACTTTATGACTCCACACACATTACAACCTATTTTAAGCAGCCTTGGTCAATGGAACTAAAAAGGCAGGTGATGTGCTATAGGTTTGACCTAATTTGGTGAATTGGTATGGCAGAAAACAAAAAAACGGCCTGGATAGACACTGTCCGCTATGTGGGGCAGTATCAGAATCCTTAAACCACATGTTTTGCATCTGGCCCAGCCTTCTGAAGCTACTTAAATTTTGGCTGAAGCCTATATGCAAATCATTGAATATTCGCACTTGCCATTTCTCAGTGGAATCCTGCCTGTCATGGGCCTCAGATCAACTCACAGCACGGTTCCTAAAGTTTTTGCAACAGGCAATTGAATAGACAGCCCCTCTTCGAAGCAGCTTAGCAAAGAGAGGAGCTGTGTTGGAAACCTGAGTGATGGCTGAGACGGCATGAAGTCCACCAGTATTGCTCTAATGAAAGACGCTTTTAATTCACCTTTTTAATGTATAAGCTGTTAATTTCCCCTCGCTTGTCCTTTTCTCTTTTTATATATGAAGGCCCGCTTATTGGTAGCACCGGCAACCCCTTTTTAAATTATAGGTTTTAAAGAGCTTTACCTTTTAATTAATATATAGTACGGATCAAATTCAGTAGAGTCCTAGACTTCTGATTTTAGAATTTTGTTGAGACATTTTTGGTCAGATTTTGGGTGTTGTCTTACATATTTCTAACATTTTTAAGTAATTGGTCAGTAAATTATTCATTTATTTATGGTACAGAGCTGCAGCACCATAGTCCTCTGACCAACTTCTTTGCAGATTATTCCAGTGCAACATTGCTCAGACAATGACTTGACAAGAAATAATTGGTACTAAAGACAAGATGGGCTTAACACAAGGCTGGAACTAGGTTGCAACCAAGTATGTTTACTTGTTCAGCACTCCATTGCCTTTTAGCCAGGTTCTTGCTTTATTAATCCGATGCATGCATATATTTCTAAATATTTATAAATGAATTCTCCTCAGCAGAGAAACCACAGGTAATGGTCATTTAAACAGAAAATGTAAGAGATAGGTATCTGTGTCCCTCAACCTATCTGCCCCTAAGTTCATTACAGTAACAGTCAACCTGTAATGACCATGGGCCATCCAGCCCTAAAAGTAGTCAGAGGCCCCTGAAAATATGGGGCATGATGCCAGTAAACGTTGTTGCCAGGTGACTCAATTATCAGTGCCCATACAGTTTGCAGCGCAGTAGCTAGCACTGAGCCTTATTCTCTTCTAGGAGTCATGAGTGGATTTCTTCACTGCCTTTAACTGCCTCATACAACTCAACACACTCTCAAAAAGCAATAGTGTCTGCCACACTGTACTTAAAGATGTGTGGTTTTGACACTCAGCATCTGTACATGCTCAGTGTCAACGAGCTCATGCATAACACCAGCATGTCAATCCCTACTTGTATGATGTTTGTTTATGCAAATACACTGGAGACATCACAAAGTCCAAAGCATTGACCAACATACTGAATCACCGAGGCTGAATACCCACATTCAAGAAGAGACACTGGTGAAACTAAGTAGAGTATGTGTTCTTGGACCTTCCTATATCTATCCATGATTATTTTTTGCAAATCAACATTGTTCACTTTATAATTTGACAAAGGAAATAACTGGACCAGGGTGAGGAGGGAAACAGCATCAGCAATTTACATATTTGATTCTTTTTGTAGTGATGTGCTTGCTATCAATAATTTCAGCACCTCAATAGACTTCAAAATGCAGCATGCATGACCGACTCCCAGGACATATTGTTTGGGGTGAAGGACAGCAAGTTTTCATGTTTATTTTGTCCTTAAGATAAGTAGGCCCAACCCCTTGCAGCACAAACCCTTAGGCTGCCAGTTTACAGTACCACATTATGGCTCAGGGAAAGGGCATTGTCTGCAGTTAACCTAATATTTGTGTCCCTGTGTTATGCTGTTTGAACTTGTATTTATGGTTCATTAATGGAAAGCTTTCCTTATTAGGGTGAGTTCTCTAAGGAAATATAAACTGGGACTGCACTACTGACAGTGGTTTCAGTGTAAAAATGTGTATACGCGTTTGAAAAGTTTAACAGTAGGAGACTACATACAATGCTCCCAGAATGCTCTCTAATTAGATTAAATATCTGCTGACTCAAGAAAGCAAGGCTGATGATCCTTTGCTTTTGACATAAAGGGGCTGATTACGATTCCGGCCGCAAAACGTACCAACCGGCACAGACCCGGAACGGAGACCGACCGACACGGACCCGCGCTGTACGACCCGTGCAGTATGATGCAAAGCGTGTGTATTACAACCAACACGTACAGAATACAAGCCGTACAACCGAGCCGTAGGGAAAACAGTGATTCTGCCGGAAAACGGACACGATTCACACCGACCGACACGTACCTGTAATGAACCCGACCGACATGTACCCGCGATGTCCGATCCACGCAGTACGATGCAATGCGTGTAAACCCAGACCGACTCGCAAGGAGACCAAGCTGCATGACCGACACGCACAGAAAACAGGGAGCGCAAGCAATAGAGATCTCTGCGACCAACGCGTATGAAACACAGAAGATAGTCAGCGTGAACGAGCCGGAGAAGCTCGCACGAGCCAACATCAGTGTCTGTCTCAGTCAGAACAACGTCTCCTTCATGCCTAGAAACCCCAAAGGAAAAAATACAAAAAAAGGACCAAACAAGCAATGACAAAGCCAATAAATATATATTTTTTAAAAGCTGGAACAAAGACACACCCACACCTCCACCTATATAAAGGACATCAATCACTACCATGATCCTTTGCAAATAGGAGACAACAACCAGCAGAAAACACCATCACACAGCATCCACAGACACACTCACAACTCACCCATCACACAACTTTCACACCATTAGCACCTCACCAAAAGCAAACACATACACTTAGCAAAACCAACACTAACCCACCCTCACTTGCACCCTCACACACACATCACTCACCAGCCCCACCCATCACCATGCCCACAAAGAAGAATCCAAAGTTCACAGATGATGAGTTAGAAGTGCTGGTAGACAAGATCATCAGAGTAGAGCCACATTTGTTTGGTACATTGGTCCAAAGGACCCCCATGTCACAGAAAACAAAGATGTGGGCGAGGATTCTGGACAAGGTGAATGCACAAGCACCAACGTTGCGCACAAAGGACGATATCCAGAACAGGTGGTATGACATGCGCAGGAGGGTCAAGAAACTTATCGAGAAAGATCACGCCTTGAGTCAGCTTACCGGCGGTGGCCCTCCTGCCAAACCAGTCTACTTCAGGACCTGGGAGGAGAAGGTGCGGGACATCCTACCACCAGAGAGCGTCCATGGTCTAGCAGACATACCAGAGCCTGGTGAGTACACAAAAAACATACTCAATATTGTGTGGCAAGGGGACAGTGAAACTATGCACCGTTAGCAAAGCAACAGTAACCAATAGATAATCATCTCAAGATGTGTATGCTAGTTAGACAAACACAATACCTGTCATCTCATAGTGACTTGGAACTGTGTCATGACATGTACAAACCTACCAACAAATAGAGCAAGGCAGTGGCACAGAGCCAAATAAACACTGCCAGACAGTTTGCCACCACAAACACACTACCTCACAGTGCAGCTGACTGACAGGAAGGAATAGTGGGTATGCAGGTGAAGTGAGTGTATCCAAAAGCTTGATGGGGTTTGTAGTCACAGATAATGCTCCCCCTCAAAATTGGCCCATCTAGACCTCTCTGAACCATGCCCACATCACAGGGAGTGGAAAATGACTGACAAGATGGCTGACACTGGCTCCTGCTATGGAGAGCACAAGGCCATGGTAGGGCTTGTGCGCCAATCAGAAGCAGGACACCACTGACTGATATCCTGAAAGACAACTTGCACACCCTCCAATGGAAGCACGTTTCATGATGGGATGTCTGGCTGGGTGGGAAGGAGGACTGGCAGCTCTGACCATACTTATCAGCATGTGGAGACACACACACCCCTCAACACAAACTCCACACAACTCACCGGGTAGAATGCATTGACTCACACCGTAGTGAAATATCAGCCAAAGATACACCGTACTGGGTGCTGCTGTGTGAAGCACAGGGGCTCTCTTTGGACTTGTAGTCAAACAAACACAAGGACTTCACAGTCAGCCATCTTGCCATTGCTGTCACACTCCCTCTCAGGGAAGCAGAGTCAAAAGGAAGGAAGTATGGGCATACTGGGAAGGGGGTGTAGCCAAAAGCATGATGGGAGTTGCAGTCAAAGACATTCCCCACCCAACCACATGGCCCAGCAAGCTCACACTGAACCATGTTCGCCTCACAGGGAGTGGGAATGGACTGACAAGATGTCTGACACTGGGCTCTGTTGTGGGGAGCACAAGGCCATGGTGGGAGCTGGGCACCAACAAACACCAGGACTGCACAGGCAGCCATCTTGCCATTGCTGTCGCACTCCCTCACAGGGAAGCAGAGTCAAAAGGAAAGAAGTATGGGCATGCTGGGAAGGGGGGTGTAGCCAAAAGCATGATGGGAGTTGCAGTCACAGACATTCCCCACCCAACCACATGGCCCAGCAAGCTCACACTGAACCATGTTCGCCTCACAGGGAGTGGGAATGGACTGACAAGATGTCTGACACTGGGCTCTGTTGTGGGGACCACAAGACCATGCTGGGAACTGGGCACCAACAAACACCAGGACTGCACAGGCAGCCATCTTGCCATTGCTGTCACACCCCCTCACAGGGAAGCAGAGTCAAAAGGAAGGGAAGTATGGGCATGCTGGGAAGGGGGGTGTAGCCAAGAGCATGATGGGAGTTGCAGTCACAGACATTCCCCACCCAGCCACATGGCCCAGCAAGCTCACACTGAACCATGTTCGTCTCACAGGGAGTGGGAATGGACTGACAAGAGGTCTGACACTGGACTCTGTTGTGGGAGCACAAGGCCATGCTGGGAACTGGGCACCAACAAACACCAGGACTGCACAGGCAGCCATCTTGCCATTGCTGTCACACCCCCTCACAGGAAAGCAGAGTCAAGGGGAAGGAAGTATGGGCATGCTGGGAAGGAGTGTAGCCAAGAGCATAATGGGAGTTGCAGTCACAGACAATCCCCACCCACCCACATGGCCCAGCAAGCTCACACTGAACCATGCTCGCCTCACAGGGAGTGGGAAGGGACTGACAAGATGTCTGACACTGGGCCTGAGAAATGATGTGGCTGACAATCACACATATGCACTGGCCAAACAAAACCCGGTCGCACACACAGCCATTTCAACCATATGTTCAAACTCATTGTCTGGGGATGCAGTGTCCAGGGGTGCCCCCTGGCCGGGCTGGGGAGGTGTGTCTTGCAGATGGCAAGTGTGGAGAGCCATATATGGTACATTGCACAAAACACACAGAAACTCACATATACATCGTTGACAAGGGACATCTGACAGTGAATGGAATGGACACACCAATATAGCCGACACCATAGCATGGTCTCATTCACACTCGGTGCTGTTGTGAGCTGCATTCCACTCCTACATCATGATGAAACATATGCATCCTTCACACAACACACCACTCACTGACATAGACACTGTAGACACAAGGTCTAACCTGGACTGCATTGGAGAAGACATGCTACTCACAGCAGCCAAACTGCAACACACACACCACCGGCCCTCACTGTCATGAGCATTGAAAAGCCAGAGTGCTACCTTGCCCAATCCATGTCACCATGGAGAACATTGCCAAGTCAAATCACATATGCACGTACAAAACTCAGCACCAGACTGATTAACGATGGTGACATCATCACTTGTATGAAATGAGATGGGAACTAGGAACACTGTAAAAAAATACACTTCCTCCAAAGAGATCACAGGCATACCAGACTGTGACCATGTCGTACCAATACACCAATGTGGCACAAAAAGACTAGCAAAATCTGCTACCACACATGTCTCAATACTACAACATATCCTCAGTGGAATAGCATGTATGTCCTTGTTAAAGCTCACATGTGTACAGGGATGACACACCTGTGTCAGCAACGTGATGGCCCTTGAGTAGTAATGGTCATGTACAGACAAATCTATATATGAGCTGGGCATGCACACACTTCGACATGCACATTGAAATGTTTCATTTTGGCTGGGCAATGTGCAACAATAATATCAATCTCTGTCCGTGACAAAGCAGTGTACAGGCAGGCATCCAGACGTACAGTAGAAAATGTCATGTATGTGAACCATTGATGCCTGTAGAAACCTAACTTACATTGTGTGTCTCTTCCAAAAACAGGTGGTGCTGGGGACACAGCCCCAAATGAAGAGGAGTCCTAGTCCCAGACTCTGGTGGACCCTCAGCTCTCTGGTTTGAATCTGTCTCTGTCCTCTTCAAATGACGACGAACAACCTGGCACCTCCGGTGTAAGTCATCATGCAGCACCAGCAGCACCAACATATGCACCCCCTGTACCCACGCCTCCAGCATCCGGAAACAGACAGGACACCACCGCCAACATGGACAGACCAAGGCCACAGAACACCGACAGCACAGGGACACAGGACCCCCAGGAAGCTACAGACAACACCACCAGCAACACCACCCAAGGGGTCCCAGTGTCACCTGTGCGTGCCGCCGCTGGTCCTGCCTGTGTGGATAGGGGTGCTGGGAGGGGTGGATTTGGCCAGGTAGTGGAGATCCTCAAGGACATTCAACAGGAGCAGGCTGCCCACCATGCTCGCATGGAGGCAAAGTGAGATGCACTTACTGCGGTGCATCTGGACATACTCCAATGCCTCCGCCAGATCAGCACAAACATGTCCACACCTCCCTGTGTGGCCACAACATCTGTTGCCACACCATCTGCCAGTGCCACAGGGAGGGAGGATGACTCTGGCGAAGAGTCGCCTGCACCGCAGAGGCCTGCACCTGAGGATCCCCCTCCCCCAAGAAGAAGAGGGGTCGTCTGAAGAAGGACATGTGAGACGTAAATATCCCAGCACATCCCCAGGGCCTCTAAACCTGTTCTGGACAATGTTCTGTGTGCGCAACCCGTTCACCTTGTCGTATCTGACACAACTCGCCTACATGACATGGAGGGTTCATGTTGGTCCAATGTAGCAGATGACTGTGGACTTTACTCTGGACATTTTATCTACCAACACTTCCAACTCTACTGTGAACTTTGGATTCAAAACCCAATGTACAGCACCCACCATCCTGTGCACTATCCTCACACATGTTTGTAAATAAACTCACCAGTACACCATACCTGCCTCTGTTGTGATTCCAACTTGTCATGTGTCATGGAGATGTTGATCTGCTAAACAACACAGTGCATGCCAAATACTACAACAATGTGACCACCGTTATGTGAGTCTTGGTGATGTGGCACATGTGAGGGAGACACACCACTATGGCACCACAACACATACTCACCATGTCCATGTAACTCATCCCACACAATGATGTTGACCTGAAACACATTGGTATGCACAGACACAACACCTATCCACAGTCAGTGGTAACAAATCCACAGGTGAGGTAAGCAAATGTCACTCAGATGTGAGAAGACAGACAACGCACCTAACAAAGCATAGCACAGGTTCATTACACATCCGCAACATGTTTATTCCAAAATAGTTGCAAGGTCATTGTACGTTACAGTGGACACACGGTCACAAAGTGTCTGAGAATTGAAGTCCAGGGGTGTGTGGCACATCACTTGATGGGAATTGACAACTCCCACGCTGGTGTTGGATTCTGGGTGTTGGGGGTCAGTTTTGAACCAACAACAGGCAAAGTACCCTGGGAAGGACAGACACAAGACTCAGTCAAAAGCACAGCAGAATAGGAGAGAAATGCAATACACATGCATAAAACATGTCACAAGAAACCTACACAGAAAAAAGTTAGCAGTTCTACACTATTGTGGAGTACAGACCACCTGAATGGACACATCACTGCATGCATCCAGTCAAGTGGCACACAGACACACTCAAACAGCAAGAGCAGCCACAACACATTTCAGGCTAACTCCATACATTGACATAACAACCCTGTAAACTCACATTCAGGTGAAGAAGTTGTTGATGAGCTGTGTGCGGACGTCACCCTCATCATCATCACTGGCATCGTGTTCCAGGCCTAGATCCTCCACAGGTGGCGGAGGTCGGTCATTGTCATCCTGGATGAGAGGCAACTTCTTCCACACTGCCATGTTGTGTAGCATGCAGCATACAAGGATAATTTTGCACACCTTTACTGGGTCATATGGATGGGCCCCTCCGGTCTTGTCCAGGCAGCGGAAGCGGCTTTTCAGGAGACCAAATGTCCGCTCAATCACCCTCCTGCTCCGACCATCTGCCTCATTGTAGAGCATCTCTGCTGGTGTCACAGGGTTCCTGAGGGGTGTCAGCAACCACGGCATGTTAGGGTATCCGGAGTCACCTATACACAAACAATTGAACAATTAGCAGAGTTTTGGAGGAGGGCGGAATACAACATTGCCAAACACACACAGTTGTAAACAGTCAGTACACACCGACAAGCCAGGCACGCTGGTCTGGCATCTGTGACATCAGAGTTGCAATGCGACTACTCCTCATGATGTATGCATCGTGCGCAGAACCGGCGAAACGTGCACACACATGTGTGATACGCATGTCTGCAAGACATACCACCAGAGCATTGATGGAGTGGAAATGTTTCCTGTTCGGGTATGTCTGCTCATGTGCCTGTGGTGGTATCAGGGCCACATCTGTACCATCAATGGATCCGATGATGTTCGGCATCCTCCCCAGTGTATAAAAGGCATCCTTTATTTCAGGGAGTTGAACTGGGCTAGGGAACTTGATGTACAGGTCAAGGAAATGCAACATCCCTTCCAAGACATCACGTAGCACACGACAAAACATAGTTTGCGACATACCACCAGCAGTAGCCACAGTGTACTGGAAGGTACCAGTAGTAAGGAAGTGTAGGGCTGTCATCACCTTCACCTCTGGGGTCAGTGCTGTAGGGTATGTCCGGCCAGGTAGCAGTTGTGGCGCCAACTGCTCTGCCAACTCCTCAATCAGTGGCCTGGTGAAGCAGTACCGTCGGATGCAGTCGCGTTCCTGATTAGTTTCAAGGTCTGGGAACGGTCTATGGACAGCTGGTGCCCTGCAGAACAGAGATGCACAAAGGACGATTGTCGTTTCATCCACCCATGTGGCTATGACCAAGCAAAATATCACATGATACATCATGACAAAACACAATGTACTGAGGTGTGTGCTGTTGGGCATGGACACATATGTCACCTACATGGCCATCACCTCACATCTCAAGTCCACATGTCCACATAAGTCCCATGTAGTGCAATGGCCAATCATTGGGCTGTGTCACTCTACCTATGTACTGCTGTGACGTTACAAACACACACCACAGTGACAAGTGAGGCCTGATGTCTCCCAGGCATCACAGATCTTTGCCATGCAGATACCCAGGATCCCTGTATTGCCATATCGACATTGGCACGACATGGCGTATCATGTACACGCCACAAGGCAACCGTGAGTCCCACAGGTAGTGGCCACTGTTGTCTCTGCAGGCCCTACATGTACGTCTCTTAGGCACACATACAACATCAAGGTTGATGCACAAACAACATAGATGTGGAGACTGTCTCCCATTGGGCACATTTGATCAGCCACATCTGAGACACAACGTGCACATAGACTGTGGGTGTACATAAGAATTGTGGCTACAGGTCCCACTGTGACGTACATGCCATCACCCCCAGGACTCTGGATGTATGTGACATGTTCTAAACATATCCAACCTGACACTGTGGCCGTGACTCATGCCCATTACTGTCCAATTGCACATCACAGTGGTAATGTGCACAACACACAAAGGATTCTGCCCCCATGAACACGTGCATAGCCTGGGTGTGGCCGCAAAAAAGTGCCACACAACAAACCAAATGTTGCACCCCCAACACACAGGGAATGCAGCCTTACATGCCATGGGACACTGTGTGGCCAATGCTGTAGTGTAGTAGGTGTGAACCTGAGTCCCTGGCAAGTAATTGTGTGTTGAAGCCATCACATAGTCACAACAATGAGGTCCGACGCGGGTGACAATGCGTACGCATTGCACGGTTCATGACCGAGCCGTGCGTACGCTTTGCCATTGACTGCAATGAGGCCCGATGCGGGTGACAATGCGTACGCATTGCACGGTTCATGACCGAGCCGTGCGTACGCTTTGCCATTGACTGCAATGAGACCCGACGCGGGTGACAATGCGTACGCATTGCACGGTTCATGACCGAGCCGTGCGTACGCTTTGCCATTGACAGCAATGAGGCCCGACGTGTGTGACTATCATGCATGCGCGGCGGACTGGCATGGTCCGAGACAGGCGCACGCCTTGGCTATTGAATGGGACGGATGCAGATTCAAAACTTGTACGAGTTGTGCGCTGGAAATTCAGTTGGATGCCTACAACAATGTTGCAATTCCTTGGGTTTTATAAAGGTGAAGATTTGAACGATGCGGAAGACGCGTACGAGTCGTACATTTCCATAGATTGGCCAGAGTCATAGAATGCAACCGTGTTGCACCTATCACTGGGGACACATGGCACAGAGTCTGCCTCTGCAGCACAGATATAAGGCTGGCTGTCCCCCAGGGAGCTCACTTGCCTGCATTACATGCTACTGGACCACATCCCTGCTACCACTGCTGCTGTCTCTGCATCCTCTGGCTACTGCTATGGCACGTACTCTGTAGAGGGCCCCAGCCTTCACTGAGGAGGAGGACCAGGCCCTGCTGGACGGGCTCCTTCCACAGTACAGCAAGCTGTATGGGAAACCAGGTGAGTGTGCAGTCCACTGCCTTCTTAATTGTGCATGTTGTCTGACTAGCAGTACTAGCAGTGTGTACACCAGTGGCAAGCATACTCACTGAGTACTTTCATCCCCCAAAGTGTGTAGGTACATGTAATGAACAGGTGTTCTGCAGCTAAAGTGCATTTGTGCAAGCTTAAACTTCCCAGGCATTGTTAACATGTCAGACATGCAGGGCATTTGTCCTTTTCCATGGGTGCACTACCTGTGTCACTCATTTTCCTTTGTGATGATGACATGTATATCCAACGGTGTGCAGCACAAATATGGGGCATGTGTGTTAATGTACTTTTAACTTTGTCATCCTCACAGGTTGATGCCCACCAGAAGCAGGAGATATGGCTGACCATCGCCTGGGCAGTTCGATCGGTGGGGGTCTACAAGCGCCGGATCCGCAACTGCCAGAAGAGGTGGCAGGACCTTCGGGGCTGGACCCGGAGGATCGCAAGGGTCCAGCTGAAGCTGCCACCTCCTCGCAGGAGGGGCGGACACCGGACCCTGGCCCCCCACATGATCCGGATACTGGCGGTGGTCTTCCCAGACCTGGATGGGCAGCTGAAGGCCAGACAGCAGCAAGGAGGGGGTAAATCCATGCCTAATCTATGTACTATGTCTGACATGCTAATTGCAGTCTTTTGGCCTGGTCACACTTCCACATTACGTAGGTCTTGTAGTTCAATACTCATGTCCCTCAATTGTGTGATGCACCCTCCTCATCTGATCCACAGGTGTGGCCCCTACAGTCTGTTGCTTGTGTCACTAGGGCACTGTGTCCCTGCAGTCAGCTATGCTTCAGCTTCCGGACAGCATCTGTTACCGTGACTCTGTTGTGTGTTTCATGGGTGGGTCAATTGTTTACACAATGCCTGAGATCTGACATGTGATCTGTGTGTGCCCATGATATGTGTTACAATTGCTGGTCTGACTCGCCACATGTGGCTGGGGTATTTCAAACAAACCCATGCAGTAGGGGATTCCAATTTGTGTGCCTCAGGAGTATGTATATCAAGTGTGTCACACTTGCTTAGCCACCTGACTACTGTCCAGGGCTAAACACTGTTTCACATAGACCTGGGAAGTCATGCCTACTCAAGGGCATTTAGAAACTCTCTGTAATCCCACTCCTGTGTATCAACTTACAGGTTGTGCTTAGTGACATGTGCCTTCAGGTGTCTGCCTATGTGTCATTGTGGTGTGGCTTCCTGTTACGCACAACTGGGGTGTTCATGAGTTTGAGGTTCAGCAGGACATCTGAGATGTGACTATGAGAGAAAAGACCTGTGTGACATATAGGTGTGTGATCACTTGACAGTGCACAATGGTGTATGCAACTGTGCACTTCAGGCAGCTGGGTTACATGCACAGCAGACTGTGATGTGCTAATGTACAGGGAGTTGTGTTCGCAGAGACTCATATGTCTGATTTGTATGATGTGGGGTCTTCTTGGTCAGGGATATGTTATTTGCAGGGGATGGGCAAGTGCACTTGTCAGCTGCAGAGTTTGCTGTACCCCTGAGCTATGATTGTGACACAGTGCATACTGTTGTTGTCTGGATGCCCTGCCCCTGTGACAGGAGACAGTGTTGACTGACTTTCCAGGCATGCCAGTGCCATGGCATTTAACTTGCTGTGAGTGATCCTGCATTGTGTTCAAGTGTGCTCCATGCACCCCATTGTGGCATTGACTATCAGGACATGTGAACATCATAGTGTGTGTTGCTGGCATGCATCACAAGCATGTGAAATGAGTCTCTGCCCATCCCTTCATCCTGACACCTGTACTGAGTCAGTGGCAAGAGATGTGCTGTGTGTATAGTGACATACTCCTACATGTTCAATTGCATGTCCAACAAATGTGTGGTGGTGCATGTCGGCACATTGGGGTATTAGCATCCAACATGCAACAGACATATGGGTGCAAGTCCAGGAGGGATATGAGCGCCATGGCTGATGGTGAGAATGACAATTGGCTTATTCTAAACAGTGTGAGCACTTTGAGCAGTGTTCATCTGATGATGCCAGGGCTTGCCCTGTGATGTGATGTACTCACTGTGGTGTGTGCAGTCAGTGCAGGTAACTGATGTTGTTCTCTTTTTTCCTAATTCTATCCAGATACATCCACGGCCACAGGAGGGGACAGCTCCGCGTACCAGGGGGAGCCACAGAGCCTGACTGGGACAGAAGGCGAGGAGTCGGAGGGACCCATTGGCACGGAGGGCGAGTGGAGCGACACGGAGGAGTCCTCAGCAACATCCACCCCAGCTGAGTGCCACAGCAGCTCGGAGGATGACTCCCTTACGGAGACAGGTGTCAGCAGCCACCAAACCCCAGCTAGTGAGGCTTTCCCCGCCACCATCTCCACCACCACCATCGCCACCCTCCCATCGGCTCCCATCCCAGAGGTCCGTGGAGGCACCCGTGTTCGGGAACATGTCTCTTTTGTGCTTGGCACCGCACCCCATGCCCCTGTGTCCCCTGCTGCCCTGAGTGAGGAGTCTGTGGACTTGCTTAGACAGATCCATGTAGGGCAGACATCAATGCTGAGTGTCCTCCATGCACACACCTGTCTGTTGACACAACTGGTGTCGTTCATGGAGGGCATTTCATCGGGCATGTCTGCCCTACAGAGGACCAATCAGTCCGTGGCCTCCTCCCTGACGGCAGCAGTGTCCCTCCTCCAACAGTCCTGCACCCCTCCTACCCCTGCACCACCCATGATTCCTAGCACCCTACCTGTCCCAAGCACACACACACCTGCACATTCTCACAAACCCACAGACACGGGCAGCACACAAACACCCAAACCAAGGTCTAGACATGCACACAAGCAAGCGCAGGGGACTGATACCACACTCACAGGGGATGGTTTGCAGACACACACACAGTCATCCACAACCACTCCACAGTCCTCCGATACCTCTCCCTCCCAGGCCCTTCCCTTGCCTCACCTGCAACCCCATCTCCACAGAAGCTCTTCCTCTGTGACCATGGCCTCTTCCCTACCGACCCAGCAGATCCAGCTTACAAGGGGAAGAGGAAGTCCCTACACGCAGAGGGGAGTGCTCCTCTCACCCGGACACCCTCCCCCAGGCGCAGTCAGACTGAGGCCCCCACCCGCAAATCCCCCCGGAGCCGGAAGAGCAAGACCCCACCCCGCCACGCAGCTCCACAGCGAATTCTCCATCCTCAATCCCCCAGGCCACCACTCCAGAAGTTTCCCCGCCACACCCTGCCCCAAGTTCCCCCACCCACAGATACACCATCCCCAAAATGCTGAGGCCCTCCCCCCCTGTCACTTGCTCTTCCACCCCCGGTCAGACAGTTAGTGCCACTCATGTGGGGACCGTGTCCCCCCCTCTGTCCTGCCGACCTCACCCGAACCCCATTCCGCTCCCTTTGAGTTAGGCACTGCAGTGGAGTCCACGACCACCCCGTCTGACTTGGGCACTGCAGTGGGGACCCAGTCCACTCCATCTGACCTGCCAACTGCAGTTGTGCCGGCACACACCCCATCTAATTTGTGCCCCAAAGTTGTGACTGCACACACTACTTCAGTCAGCTCCACTGCAGTTGCCAGTGACTCTCCTGCATCCACCACCCCTTCACTGCCTCCTTCTGCTGCACCCTGATCCTGTCCCTGTGGTGCCTGGCCTGCCCCCATGTATGCCCCTCCGGGGGGATGTCCCCTGTCCTTACCAGTGCAGGCAAGCAACATGTGACAGTTGTCACTCAAGTTAACTTCTTGTTATTTGGATATGGACTGGCCATTGGCCTTTGTTTTGAAAGGACTTTGAATTTTTCATCTGCTGAATAAAGCTTTTTTCTTTATCCTTGTGAATTTGATTTAGCTGTACATTATGTTGCTGATGTTTAGCATGACCTTGCAGTTGTAATGCTGGATTTCAAGTGTTGAATACTGAGGTGTTGATGTGAGGTACTCCATGTGGTCCATGAAATATGTATCCTATTCTGGTCGTTATCCATATCATCCTTTGCAGCTACCTGGGTGTGTCATGAATAACAATTTGTGGACACTCTGTAAACGTTTCATTTGCATGGTCACATCTGCGGCTTGCACACATGCACATATGATGTGCTTCCCATTGTCCAATTTGTCTATTTCCATGACTGTGGGCACATCTCCACTGGACATGTAAGTGTGGGCATCATTGGTGTAGGAGCAACTGGGTCCTCTGTGCAACTTGCTGGACATATGTATTGAGTATGTGCAGATGACTTAAGGGACACTGCTGTACCCAGGCTGTTGTGAGCAGAGCCTTCAGTGTGTGGTAACTGATGGCTGACTGACCAAGTGTTCTGCTGACACGACTGAGACATGCTTGGGCTATGTTTGGCACAGCTGAGCTTCCACAGGAGTTGAGTCCCCTCAAGTAAGTGTGTTGTTCCGTGACATTGCCTGGGCCCATGTTGTGTGTTGTGTGGGCATGTGTGTATGTGTCCACATCCCTTTTTATACACAGGCAGTGTTCCCTTTGTCCCTGTTGTTGATGCTTGCTGAGTGGTACTGTGTTCATCCCACAACTTTGCCATGGGCTACCAGATGTGTGGGTGGATGACACATAACTGTTAATTGGTGTTTTATCATTGGGATTTGTCTGTTCTGAGTGGTGATGATGTTGTCAGACGCAGATGGGACACAGTCAGGGGTCCCCAAGGCACTTGTTTGTTCGCAATATCATGTCTTTGTCCCTAGGTGGTACCTTTCAGTGATTGAGACATATGTGTGTGTGACTGCTCCCACTTGTCCGGTTCAGGGCTGGATCTTTTCAGGTGTCAGCATGTGTGCCTTGTGGTTCTCCTTGGGTTCTGCATTGTCCTGGGACTGTGGCAGGTATTCCGCAGGTTACGGGAGCTTTGACGACATGGCCATGTACCGCATACTGTGCAGTATACTGTCATTCACCAGGGTTGTAAACTGTCCTTGTGTGATGAGTCTGTGCACCTTAGTTCCTCCTAACATTACTGTGTTTGTCATGGGTGCATGTACAATGTCACCTGTCCATGTGGGCTTCACAGATGCACATTGGTGCAGTTCAGGGTGTGTGGTGTTGAGGGTGGACTGATGTAAATGTTTGCATGGATGGGCCCCTAGCTCCCGTTTGTCCATGGATGACGGGCCATGCTGAGTGATTTGTGTTTGTGTAGGTGTGATGTACGTTTGTGGCACAGGACACATGTCTGGGTTTCACAGTTAGTACAACATCTTGTTATTTTTACATTGACACAGTGCTAGTGATGCTTGCCTTGTGTAGGCCACACTCAGTTTTTGGTCACACATGTGATGGTAGTTACATTGTATGTTCGAAGTCATAATCACTGTTGTGGGCATTTGTCACAGACTACACACTGTTGTCATGATGTTAGGGGGGATGTATTTTGCTGACATACCGAATGTTGGTGTATGATGGATGTGTGGCACATCACCCATCCTATGAGTGGGGGTGGCATTAGTGATGGGCAACAGGTCCCCTATGGGTGGTGGTGGCGGTAGTGATTGGCAACAGGTCCCCTATGGGTGGGGGTGGCAGTAGTGATGGGCAACATCGGCCCTATGGGTGAGGGTGGCAGGGGTACTGGGCAACAGGTCCCCTATGGGTGGGGGTGGCAGTAGTGATTGGCAACATAAGCCCTATGGGTGGGGGTGGCAGTAGTGATGGGCAACATAAGCCCTATGGGTGGGGGTGGCAGTAGTGATGGGCAACAGGTCCCCTATGGGTGGGGGTGGCAGTAGTGATGGGCAACATAGGCCCTATGGGTGGGTGTATCAGTAGTGCTGGGCAACATAAGCCCTATGGGTGGGGGTGGCAGTAGTGATGGGCAACATAAGCCCTATGGGTGGGGGTGGCAGTAGTGATTGGCAACAGGTCCCCTATGGGTGGGGGTGGCAGCATTGCTGGGCAACATAAGCCCTATGAGTGGGGGTGGCAGTAGTGATGGGCAACATAGGCCCTATGGGTGGGGGTGGCAGTAGTGCTGGGCAACAGGTACCCTATGGGTGGGGGTGGCAGTAGTGATGGGCAACATAAGCCCTATGAGTGGGGGGTGGCAGTAGTGATGGGCAACATTAGCCCTATGAGTGGGGGTGGCAGTGGTGCTGGGAAACAGTTCCCCTATGGGTGGGGGTGGCAGTAGTGAAGGGCAACATAAGCCCTATGAGTGGGGGTGGCAGTAGTGATGGGCAACATAGGCCCTATGGGTGGGGGTGGCAGTAATGCTGGGCAACAGGTCCCCTATGGGTGGGGGTGGCAGTAGTGCTGGGCAACAGGTCCCCTATGGGTGGGGATGGCAGGGGTGATGGGCAACATAAGCCCTATGAGTGGGGGTGGCAGTAGTGATGGGCAACATAAGCCCTATGAGTGGGGGTGGTAGTGGTGCTGGCCATGCAACCCCTATGGTGGCCTGTTGTTAGTGGCCAGGATATGGATCCCCTGTGTGTGTGTGTGTGACAATTTGTGGGTACGTGTCGTTTGTTTGTGTCTGACTTACCGTCTGCGCCGTCCGCGTCTGTTCCTGATCCGGTCATAGATGTACAGTACTGGTATGACCTGCGCGATGGGATTCATGATGTGTTCGTCTCGTACACGCTACTTGTTGCTCCATCTCGCACCTGTTGCAAGCTGGTCCGTCTCGTAGCCGTGGATTGAGTTCTGGCACGAATCGTACCTGATATGCTTCTTTTCCGGATGCTGTGACGTGCCGTACATGGCGACCCGTCAGGCGCATAGGAAGTACGCATCGTACTTGTCCGGCCGGAAACTGCTATGGATACTGCTTCCGGGCAACTCAGTCTGGCGTTCGGAGTTACGGCTCGGATGGAGAATGGAGCTTGAATCACAGCCTACGTGTCGGTCGGATGTTTGGCAGTTATGCACATCGTACTTCATCAACAGGACGGACCGGCTCCGGGTACGGGTCGGTCGCAAGGTAAGGCTACAAACAGCGAACTGTCTGACCCGGATCGGAATCGACCCCAAAATGTTGACACAAAAATGCAATTAGGAAAAAAAACATTTTGCTAATCTACTGTTACTTTGTAGGTAACATTTCTTTGTAGCATCATTTCGTAAAAAGTGTTGATGCATACTAGTGTTTCAAATAACATTCATAATGGAAAATCAGTGCAACCAGTGTCAGCAAGATAACGGGAAACATGAAAATAAACAAGCATTGGCAAAGCCAATAGGTCTAATATTGGTGATTTGCCTTTTGGTTTTGACAATGCGTGGCTTGTTTTGATATGGTTTTTGTAAAACTTTGTGGGAGCTGCCAGGCCGCCACCATTATAACAAACATTGGTAAAAAACAATAATATTTTTGGGTCTCAAAAAGCACACATTGCCACAGCAGTCCCTGGCACTGCCCTAAACTATTTTTGTGTACTGATATGCTCTTTGTGAAAGGGTAGAAGCCCATTGATGGACAGATACATAGAGAGAGAGAAAGAGAATTTTAATAAAAACAATAGGTCTTGGTTAACTCCAGACCTAATTATGTGCCCAATTTTTAAAGATAGTCCCAAAATTGCACCCATGGTATATGCCCTTGCATCAGTGCAGATTTATGTTTTTCATTAATTCACAAGATTTTATAGAAGTAGGCCAGGAAATAGTACTCTTAGAAAATATATATGAAGTGCTTTTTACCATGAGCAATTATCCACCAGTGGCGTACAAAACCTAAGGAGGTGTGGATATTAAGCTGCATTAATAATATGTGGCCTTCAGTTATTGTTCTACAATAATATAGGAGCAATACGAGTGTTACAAGAATCCCTAGGAGAACTGATCCCTTACACTTAGACTTCGATGTAATATTGCTGCAAAGAAATACATAAACGCTGATGAGCTCCTTTCAGAGGACGAAAGACGTGTGCCGGGCTGTTTCATTGATGTTTTGAAGAATAATAAAGAGAATTGTTTTGAGACTTCATACTATGGCTTCCATGTTATTATGGTCTTAGAGAAGAGTATATTGGGATCAAAACCATAGAATCATGTGTTCTTCATGAAAAGAGGAGAAAAAAGAGAACGAGCTCTATAATACAACTGTTGGACTCTTGACGCACTCCCTTTTGTGTCTTTGTGTCTGTTCAATTGTATTTATGGTTGTTGAGTAGTTTGGCCAATAAAGGGTGAGTGTCTACAACTACTACCTGACAAGACTAGCATTTGTGCAGCTGTTCGTAGCCATAACTACTCTTGCTTTAGGATTATTAGTCCTTGACAAGGCTACAGATGTCTTTTACAGTCAGATATTGTGCAACAGAGTTACGCTCAAGGTTATACAGAGCTATCATGTAAACTAGAGAAATATTTTTTAATAACTTTGGAGCCGATTTACATTATGTCCGACGGCCTGTTGTTCACCAGGGGGACAGTTTAAATTACTCTATTCCCCCGGTGGAGGGCCCACCCGTCAAATTTATAAATGACTGCAAAGCTGATGGTCATTTATAAAGCATTGACAGGAAACGCTGTAACAGCAGTTCCTGTCAATGCATATTGCTGTTTGGTGCAGGTTTACATCAGCATAACTCAACCCTGCACCAAACAGTTTTATTTTTATCTTGAAAAACAAAAAATGCAAAACAGGATTTTCTTTTCAAAATAAAAAAATAATGCTTTCCTCGCCATGGGAGTCATCTCCCAGGGCGGAGAGAGCATTATTTACATTTTACTGTCCTTCGCTGCTTTGCCTGGCTGTGATGGACTGTAACAAAAATGGCGATATGTCTGCCAACTTAAATTGGTCGGGCAGACAGGTAGCCATTTCTCTAAAGGCCCTTACTATGTCAGGACACCGGAAAGGCTTGGCTATGGCGTTGATGGAGTAGTCATCGCAGTAGCCAAACTTATGATCCGCCGACAATTAAATCGGGTGGGCGAATCATTATGTTAGTGGTATGTATACTATGGTATGCATACTACCAACATATAAATGGTCTGTATGTTGCGTTTGCAACGGAGTTTACACACCGCCAAAATATAAATCTGCCCCATTGTGCGTTTTGTCAAAATAAGGTTAAGACATAAGAACATCAGCTGGAAACTCAACATGCCTCAGTGAGAGTTCAGATTGATTTTTATTTTATTTTTATCGAGTTTTCTATAGCGCAAACTAGACCCGAAGGTATCAGAATGCTTTACATCGTTTGGTACAGCAGCAATTACACGAGTTACCAATGAGGTAGATGAAATACATAACACCGTATGCAAAAAGAAGTAAACAATAGTAGGATAGCTATAGTAACTAAAATTACATAGAACAATATGGAAAAAAAAAATACGATAGACAGTAGGACGATATTGTTTTGAGGTAGTTACGGTAGATATAAGTACAGCGTTTTACCGAGTTGGCACAGTGGTAATTACGTGAGTTACATATGGAGTAAATAAAAAGAAATACATAGTAACAGTACATAAAAGTTTACAATAAACAGTAGGATAAATGGATAATATAGTTCTGCGGTAGCTATGGTATGGTGTTGCAGAGGTATGAAGAGTAGAGGCACAGTTTTCCCAGAGGAAGTGATGCTCATATTTATTTGGAGAGTTTGGGGTAGGATCAGCAGGTCAGTCAGATAGTTTAGGGGGAGAGTTTAGATATTTGTTTAGGATAAGAAGTTTTAGTTTCTTCTTGAAGTGAGGGAATGATTGATTGTCACATAAGCCCTGAGGCAACGTGTTCCAGATCCTGGGAGCGTTCCAGGAGAAGTAGTGTGTATGAGATTTTTCTTCCTTAAATTTGGGCGGAATCTGGAGTAGACTGTTAGAGCTTCAAAGAGGCCTCTTTTGACTGGCTTTTGATAGTTTATTTGCAAGGTAGACTGTTGTTAGATTTGGGGGTCTCTAGTTGGCAGAGGTAGGTACCTTTGACCACACAGGGGCCCTTGCGTCTAGTCAGGTTAAGGGGGTACACTCCTAAAATAACCACTGCTCACCCCCTGGGTAGCTTGGCACGGCGAGACAGGCTTATCTCTGAGGCAGTGTCTAAAGCATTTGTGAACACATACAGTAATCCAGTGACAACACTACAGAGGGATACCACACCAGTTGTATATTAAAAATAAGTATTCTTTATATAGACTTAATACAAGACCACAAACAACAACAAATCCACAATACTGTACTTTAAAAATGGTAGAAATAGCTCAGTTCTCTTAAGATGGTAAATGCGACACTTTAAGTTCAATGTACCTTTGGATGCGTAACGCTATACAACGAAAGTGCTGCAGGGAAGGTGATGCGTTGGTTCCTTACATACAAGAACGGTGATGCGTCGGGTCCGTACTGATGCGTAGGGGATGCGTCGGTTCTTCTCAGCGTGGGGAAGTGACGTGTTGGTTTCTTACTGCGCTTCCGTGGCGGTGCGACCCGCAACGCCGTGATGCGATGAAGATCCGGTGCGATGAAACAAAATTGCGTCTTCTTCTTGATGCAACACGATGCGTGCACGCCTGACGACCGTGCTGCGACTCAACGATTCTTCTGAGCCGTGACAGGCCCTGCAACACGCTTCTCTGGTGATGCAACACATCTGATGCGATGGCGACACTCTTCTCCGGTGATGCGAGGCGCTTTGGCAATGTGATGCGACAGCTGCAGCGGCGACACCCTTCTTCAGTGATGCGAAGACAGAGGCTGCGGTGGCGACACGCTTCTCCGATGATGCGACTGCGACACTCTTCTCCGGCGATGCGAGGCGCTTCTGCAATGCAAAGCGACAGCTGCAGCGGCAACACCCTTCTCCAGTGATGTGATGACAGCAGCTGCGGCGGCGACACGCTTCTTCTTCGTGAGTCGCGCTTCCAGCTCCTTGCGACACGCAGAAGGCCCTCAGAAGGCCCAGCACAACAGTAGGCCCTTCAAAAGAACTCTTGGGGAGCTGGTTGGTGAAGTCTGTTGTCCCTGAGACTTCAGCAGGAGGCAAGCTCTATCTCAAGCCCTTGGAGATCCTTCACAAGTTGATTTGAAAGTAGCACAAAGTCCTTTCTCCTTTCTTTGGCAGTCAGGCAACCACTGCAGGCCAATACCCCAAACAGCACTCAGCTTGGGGTAGTCTCTTCCTCAGTTTCTCTGGTTCCTCTCCTCAGCAAAGGTTCTTCTTGTTTCCCAAAAGTGATCTAAAGTTCTGGGGTCTGGGTCCCCCCTATTATACTCATTTTCTCTTTGTTCTCTGAAGGCAGAGAGGCCTTTGCCTAGGCCAAACCAGTTCTGGTCAGTCCTGGAGCACTTTGTTTACATGAATCCTTCTTTCCTTTGCAGTGTGGGCCAGGGACATCAGACGCACCACAGGGGGTGGAGCCAGCATTGTGGAGGGAAGGCACAGCCCTATTCAGGTCCCAAGTGCAACTCCTCCCACCCATCTACATGCAGATCTCTCTATTCAACCCTGTGCTGACTCACCCTGTCTCCTGGAATCCCCCAGCCCCTGTCACTCAAACTCCAGGCAAGGAATACATAAGCTAGCAGAGGCAGGCTTGGATGGTTGAACAAGAAAATACCTACTTTCTAAAAGTGGTATTTTCAAACACAGAATGTTCAAAACAACTTCACTAAAAGATGTATTTTATCATTCTGAGTTCAGGCATACTAAACTCGAATTTCTACCTAGTTCCCTGAGTCAGTTAGGATATTAAGATGTTATAATCAAACTTCCCATTCTGGCCTATGGGGAACAGGTAGCCTTGCAATAGTGAAAAACGAAAATGGTTGTAATTCACTATTAGGACATGCTACACACACCAGGGCATGTCCTACCTTATACTTACAATGTACCCTGTCCTTGGGCCTACCATAAGGGTGTCTGATCTGAAGAAAAGGGAAGGTTTATGGACTGGCAAGTGGGTGCACTTGCCCAGTCAGCATGGCAGTACCAGACTGCACACAGGCTCTGCAATGGCAGACCTGAGACACCTTTTTACAGGCTGCTTCTGTGGGTGGCAAAACCAGTGCTGCAAGCCCACCAGCAGCTTTTGATTTACAAGCGCTGGGCACCCATGGTGCACTGTACTAGGGTATGACAAGTAAATCAAATAACCCAATCATGGAGTCACTAATCCATACATCAATTTACCATAGGGAGAGCATATGCACTTTAGCACTGATCAGCAGTGGTAAAGTGCCTAGAGTCATAAAACAGCCAACAACAGGTCAGAAAAAATACAGGAGGAAGGCAAAAAGTTCAGGTATAACCCTGCAAAAAGGGCCAAGTCCAACAACTGTTTTTTCTGTGTAGAGAGCGTTGTGGGTTATGCAGGCAGTTTTGAAAATAGATCTTGCCCCAACTGGTAGCCAGTTGAGTTTCTTGAGAGTGGGAGTGATATGGTCGAAGCAGCTTTCCCCCGAAAGTACTCTGGCTGCTGCATGGAGTGTAATTTTAACAGGGGGTAAGTGTATTTTAGGGGTGCCCATGATCGCTGTCTTACCGTAGTTCATTTTGGGGAGGACTAAGGATTGCACTACAGTCTTTAGGTCTTCAATGGGGATGAAGTGCTTCAGCATGTAGAAGGCACTTTTAGCTGAGGCCTAAATATGCTCTTTCATGTTCAAGTGTCTGTCCGGAGTAATCTCCAGATATTTGACAGGGCTGGAGATGGATAGTTTGCAGTTTAATGCAGTGAGGTTGTCGAGCCAGGTATTAATGGAAAAGGACTTTTCTTTCTTCTGCAGCACCACCATCACATATTATTTGATCTAGTCTGTATCTTCCTCCCAATCCCACCTATATAGTATCCATTTTTGGCAATTCTCTAAGTGCTTTTGGGGGTAACCTCGGCTACATATACTGGGAGCTTCAGTATGCCCCAATAATCTAGCCCAGCCTTCCATTTTCCAACACGAGGAGCTGTTGTTTAACTTCATTTTTGTGCAGTGTCATGCTTTAAATTATTAATCGCAAGGCCAAGCAAAGTTTTTTCAGCTTGTGTAAAGCGTTCCTCTTCTAGAATGTTTAGTAGTGCCAGCTTTGGTGTAAGCTCAGTAGGGTGACCTAGAGCCACCCAGAATGTAGTTGCTATGCCTTCCTAGAAGCAGGCGTATATTTCTGTATCACAAGTTTGTATTGAGGAAATTCCCTCCTCTGTCAGACACCTGGGAAAGGCTGGCATAGCCCTTTTGTTCATATGTCGCAAGCACTGTTGGGTCTAATAAATTTGGTTTAGATAGTTAAATTGGATCAGGGAGGATCAGCTGGATACCGTCACTTCCCTTGTGTCATTAAAGCAAATGCCCATTCTGCGTCTTCTAAAAGACTCATATCCCTCTCTCATGCCTACCTTGCTTCTCCAAATGTACCTGAGATGTGTATGACGAAGGATCTCTACACCATAGAAATATTTACCTTGTATCGCGGTGGGCATAGCTTCTAGTAGGTTGAATGCTGGTATTTCCTCCAAGGTGGCTAAGTAGGGAGTGGCGACATGCAAAACTATACAAAAAGTGATGGATGGAATGCTTGAATTAATCTCAGCCACTGGTATTTACTCAGGCCGCATCCCGATCCATCATTATTTTGCCCACCATTTCACCTCAGTTTGGACCCAGTTATATGCAAATCAGTCTTGACCCTGCTCCAATCGGAACAGTCCTATCCGAACTGCCAGACCAGGTCCTCCCTGAACCAGAACACAAGTAACTTAAGACCAGTTTTGCGATTGTTAGAGGCTCATCAGCCGGGGACAACTTGGTTCCACTGACACAGTGTGGACGGAACCCAATTCTGGGCAAAAAAGTTCCAGGAGGACCCGGCCCAATCAAAAGGTCAGTATCTTATGAGTAATTAAGTAGGGTGTACGTGAATATGATATAATTATCCTTGATACGGTCCTTTAAATGAAGATGGCTTTGATAGCCAGACTATCATTCTTTGAGAAAGCGCCATAGCATGCAAAACACATGTCCGCTGTCAGAGGAAAACGAAAGCAATGGTTGACGTTGTTGAAAAGCTGCCAGGGGATAAAATGATTGACGTTGATTGTGAAGACCAATTGTTTATATCTGAGGGAATGAATAATTTATAAACTGATGGAGTGATATCATACAAAACAACTTTGTTTGTGGAAGAGTAGGCACTATTTCTTTTGCAACATTAAATCAATAATTAGAAAATGCCCATGGACTAATTTGAGCATTACAAATGTGAACAGGCACCTTAGTGTTTGTGCAAAGTTAATATATACAATATTTCTCTTATTTTATCTTAGTTGTTAGTTGTGAGGAGGATTGTGGGACTAGGTATTTCTGCTCAGAGAAACCTCCTTCATCAGCCTTTTGGACATCTAATGCTGAATGAGGCGTGGGCTAGAAACACAAAAGTGTCAAAATGCAACTAATATGGATCCACACACCTCAGGAAATACTTATAAATGAAAAATGCGTTATTTTCCATTGCTTGACAACTTTTAGCATTTGTGTTAGATACTGTCTTTTTCTAAAGGAGACACTGAGGCGAAGATAACTTTATAGTAAACACCACACTGGAAAACAGTGCACATGCTGCTTATTCATAAAGACGTTTTCAAAGCATGGGAGCAATCCACAGCACTGGCAGCAGCAGTCACGTGGGACAGTTACCACTTTGCCCTTTGCCCTTGCCATAAACCATCACTGCTATGGTACTTGATATGTGACGGGTGTATATTGTCTCAGATAAAGTTACTTTGCATTGTACAGAAAGTGCCCCTCCGTGGATCAGACCCCAACACTCTATGGATGTAAACTAAATGTAGGTGTATGTCTCTGGTGGCAGGCCCTGCTCCTGGTGGGTGGTGCCTCTCTTCCCCTGGTACCCTGGGTATCAATGTTTGTGCTGTCACTGTTCCTGGTGCCTGAGGTATCACTGCCCCTGGCTCTCACTGTTTGTGCTGTCACTGCTCCTGGTGCAGAGAGCATCACTGCCCGTAGTACCCCAGGTATCACTATTCTGAGTATCACTGCTCCTGGTGCATGGAGTATCACTGACCCTGGTACCCTGGATATCACTGTTTGTGCTGTCACTGTTCCTGGTGCCTGAGGTATCACTGCCCCTGGCTCTCACTGTTTGTGCTGTCACTGCTCCTGGTGCAGGGAGCATCACTCCCGGTAGTACCCCAGGTATCACTATTCTGAGTATCACTGCTCCTGGTGCTTGGGGTATCAATGTGGTACCCAAGGTATTAGTGTTATTCCTATCACAATTTCTGGTGCCTGTGGTGTCGCTGTCCATGGTACCGGGGTACTAATGTCCATGATGTCACTGCACCTGGTACCTGGAGTATCACTGTACATGGTCACCGAGGTATCGCTCTTCATCCTATCACTGCTTCTGGTGCCTGGGGTGTCGCTGTCCATGGTACCCGGGGTACTAATGTCCATGCTGTCACAGCACCTGGTACCTTGAGTATCACTGTACATGGTCACCGAGGTATCGCTCTTCATCCTATCACTGCTTCTGGTGCCTCTGTCCATGGTACCCAGGGTACTAATGTCCATGCTGTCACTGCACCTGGTACCTGGAGTATCACTGTACATGGTCACCGAGGTATCGCTCTTCATCCTATCACTGCTTCTGGTGCCCGGGGTGTCGCTGTCCATGGTACCCGGGGTATCAATGTCCATGCTGTCACTGCACCTGGTACCTGGAGTATCACTGTACATGGTCACCGAGGTATCGCTCTTCATCCTATCACTGCTTCTGGTGCCAGGGGTGTCGCTGTCCATGGTACCCGGGGTACTAATGTCCATGCTGTCACTGCACCTGGTACCTGGAGTATCACTGTACATGGTCACCGAGGTATCGCTCTTCATCCTATCACTGCTTCTGGTGCCCGGGGTGTCGCTGTCCATGGTACCCGGGGTATCAATGTCCATGCTGTCACTGCACCTGGTACCTGGAGTATCACTGTACATGGTCACCGAGGTATCGCTCCTCATCCTATCACTGCTTCTGGTGCCTGGGGTGTCGCTGTCCATGGAACCCGGGGTACTAATGTCCATGCTGTCACTGCACCTGGTACCTGGAGTATCACTGTACATGGTCACCGAGGTATCGCTCTTCATCCTATCACTGCTTCTGGTGCCCGGGGTGTCGCTGTCCATGGTACCCGGGGTATCAATGTCCATGCTGTCACTGCACCTGGTACCTGGAGTATCACTGTACATGGTCACCGAGGTATCGCTCTTCATCCTATCACTGCTTCTGGTGCCTGGGGTGTCGCTGTCCATGGTACCCGGGGTACTAATGTCCATGCTGTCACTGCACCTGGTACCTGGAGTATCACTGTACATGGTCACCGAGGTATCGCTCTTCATCCTATCACTGCTTCTGGTGCCCGGGGTGTCGCTGTCCATGGTACCCGGGGTATCAATGTCCATGCTGTCACTGCACCTGGTACCTGGAGTATCACTGTACATGGTCACCGAGGTATCGCTCTTCATCCTATCACTGCTTCTGGTGCCAGGGGTGTCGCTGTCCATGGTAACCGGAATATTAATGTCCATGCTGTCACAGCACCTGGTACCTGGAGTATCACTGTACATGGTCACCGAGGTATCGCTCTTCATCCTATCACTGCTTCTGGTGCCTGGGGTGTCGCTGTCCATGGTACCCGGGGTACTAATGTCCATGCTGTCACTGCACCTGGTACCTGGAGTATCACTGTACATGGTCACCGAGGTATCGCTCTTCATCCTATCTCTGCTTCTGGTGCCTGGGGTGTCGCTGTCCATGGTACCCGGGGTATCAATGTCCATGCTGTCACTGCACCTGGTACCTGGAGTATCACTGTACATGGTCACCGAGGTATCACTCTTCCTCCTATCACTGCTTCTGGTGCCTGGGGTGTCGCTGTCCATGGTACCCGGGGTATCAATGTCATGCTGTCACTGCACCTGGTACCCGGAGTATCACTGTACATGGTCACCGAGGTATCGCTCTTCATCCTATCACTGCTTCTGGTGCCTGGGGTGTCGCTGACCATGGTACCCAGGTTACTAATGTCCATGCTGTCACAGCACCTGGTACCTGGAGTATCACTGTACATGGTCACCGAGGTATCGCTCTTCATCCTATCACTGCTTCTGGTGCCTCTGTCCATGGTACCCGGGGTATCAATGTCCATGCTGTCACTGCACCTGGTACCCGGAGTATCACTGTACATGGTCACCGAGGTATCGCTCTTCATCCTATCACTGCTTCTGGTGCCTGGGGTGTCCCTGTCCATGGTACCCGGGGTACTAATGTCCATGCTGTCACTGCACCTGGTACCTGGAGTATCACTGTACATGGTCACCGAGGTATCGCTCTTCATCCTATCACTGCTTCTGGTGCCTGGGGTGTCGCTGTCCATGGTACCCGGGGTACTAATGTCCATGCTGTCACTGCACCTGGTACCTGGAGTATCACTGTACATGGTCACCGAGGTATCGCTCTTCATCCTATCACTGCTTCTGGTGCCTGGGGTGTCGCTGTCCATGGTACCCGGGGTACTAATGTCCATGCTGTCACTGCACCTGGTACCTGGAGTATCACTGTACATGGTCACCGAGGTATCGCTCTTCATCCTATCACTGCTTCTGGTGCCTGGGGTGTCGCTGTCCATGGTACCCGGGGTACTAATGTCCATGCTGTCACTGCACCTGGTACCTGGAGTATCACTGTACATGGTCACCGAGGTATCGCTCTTCATCCTATCACTGCTTCTGGTGCCCGGGGTGTCGCTGTCCATGGTACCCGGGGTATCAATGTCCATGCTGTCACTGCACCTGGTACCTGGAGTATCACTGTACATGGTCACCGAGGTATCGCTCTTCATCCTATCACTGCTTCTGGTGCCAGGGGTGTCGCTGTCCATGGTAACCGGAATATTAATGTCCATGCTGTCACAGCACCTGGTACCTGGAGTATCACTGTACATGGTCACCGAGGTATCGCTCTTCATCCTATCACTGCTTCTGGTGCCTGGGGTGTCGCTGTCCATGGTACCCGGGGTACTAATGTCCATGCTGTCACTGCACCTGGTACCTGGAGTATCACTGTACATGGTCACCGAGGTATCGCTCTTCATCCTATCACTGCTTCTGGTGCCTGGGGTGTCGCTGTCCATGGTACCCGGGGTATCAATGTCCATGCTGTCACTGCACCTGGTACCTGGAGTATCACTGTACATGGTCACCGAGGTATCACTCTTCCTCCTATCACTGCTTCTGGTGCCTGGGGTGTCGCTGTCCATGGTACCCGGGGTATCAATGTCATGCTGTCACTGCACCTGGTACCCGGAGTATCACTGTACATGGTCACCGAGGTATCGCTCTTCATCCTATCACTGCTTCTGGTGCCTGGGGTGTCGCTGACCATGGTACCCAGGTTACTAATGCCCATGCTGTCACAGCACCTGGTACCTGGAGTATCACTGTACATGGTCACCGAGGTATCGCTCTTCATCCTATCACTGCTTCTGGTGCCTCTGTCCATGGTACCCGGGGTATCAATGTCCATGCTGTCACTGCACCTGGTACCCGGAGTATCACTGTACATGGTCACCGAGGTATCGCTCTTCATCCTATCACTGCTTCTGGTGCCTGGGGTGTCCCTGTCCATGGTACCCGGGGTACTAATGTCCATGCTGTCACTGCACCTGGTACCTGGAGTATCACTGTACATGGTCACCGAGGTATCGCTCTTCATCCTATCACTGCTTCTGGTGCCTGGGGTGTCGCTGTCCATGGTACCCGGGGTACTAATGTCCATGCTGTCACTGCACCTGGTACCTGGAGTATCACTGTACATGGTCACCGAGGTATCGCTCTTCATCCTATCACTGCTTCTGGTGCCTGGGGTGTCGCTGTCCATGGTACCCGGGGTACTAATGTCCATGCTGTCACTGCACCTGGTACCTGGAGCCTGGAGTATCACTGTACATGGTCACCGAGGTATCGCTCTTCCTCCTATCACTGCTTCTGGTGCCAGGGGTGTCGCTGTCCATGGTAACCGGGGTACTAATGTCCATGCTGTCACTGCACCTGGTACCTGGAGTATCTCTGTACATGGTCACCGAGGTATCGCTCTTCCTCCTATCGCTGCTTCTGGTGCCTGTGGTGTCGCTGTCCATGGTACCCGGGGTAGCAATGTCCATGCTGTCACTGCACCTGGTACCCGGAGTATCACTGTACATGGTCACCGAGGTATCGCTCTTCATCCTATCACTGCTTCTGGTGCCTGGGGTGTCGCTGACCATGGTACCCAGGTTACTAATGTCCATGCTGTCACAGCACCTGGTACCTTGAGTATCACTGTACATGGTCACCGAGGTATCGCTCTTCATCCTATCACTGCTTCTGGTGCCTCTGTCCATGGTACCCGTGGTATCAATGTCCATGCTGTCACTGCACCTGGTACCCGGAGTATCACTGTACATGGTCACCGAGGTATCGCTCTTCATCCTATCACTGCTTCTGGTGCCTGGGGTGTCGCTGTCCATGGTACCCGGGGTACTAATGTCCATGCTGTCACTGCACCTGGTACCTGGAGTATCACTGTACATGGTCACCGAGGTATCGCTCTTCATCCTATTGAGGTTCCGTGTGAGACGGGACGGCACTTTTTGAGTGGTGACGAATATGGACGAGTGTGGTATCTATGAACCGCAAATGACGAGTACAGTGGGTGTGCGAAGTTTCGCTATGCAGCCTTGTATGGTTCGTCTCATTTTTGTGTTCGTTCATTCGAACCCTCGGGTTCCATTTTAGATACAGCGTCCATTTTGTTTTCTTGCCCTCAAGTAGCCAGCGAACGGGCTTTTGTCCGCTTCGTGACCCTAGGACTGTCAAGATAGTATGAAGGACACGTGTTTCTTTGAGGTGACTTTTATGACGAGGGGAATGACACGAGTAAGGCAGATGGCCCCGCTCGAGGCTCATCTTGCCGCTCCGGTCTATTGTTTCAGTCACGCATACATTAGACACGAGGTCTTTGATCCCTCTCTCGAGTTTCCTTTATTGCCTCTAGCATTCTTTTCTAACCTGTTCCTTTCCTCGCATTCTGTTTTCCGTCCTTCCTCTTAATGTGTTTATTGCGGAGGGGATATGTTTTTACAGTTGGGAACCGGCAAGACTGTTGTAATTATGTTCCGGCCTCCTGAAACACGAACGCGACCTTTTGTCCTTTTTTTGAAGTTTATTGTGGGAACTGAGTTGTAACCTTTGTTCGCCATACTGCGCTATGGCAAAAACGTGTATAAAAGGAGCGACCCACTTCTATGAATTTGAAGCAGTCTCCGAGAACCTACACGCTGTGTACTTCTTGTGACTTCTGTATCCCTGCAGTAAATAAACGCTGATCTCTGACGTCACTGGAAGTGTCCCGTGTCTCTGTGTTTTGTACGCCAGAACAGGTAACCCACGAAGGTTTCAGGTGTTGTCCCCTGGCACCGCTGGGTCTAAGAAAACCCAGTCCTTCAGTTGGCGCCCAACGTGGGGCGACATCAACGGTACAGGTCCAAAGCCCGACGATCGTGAGGAACTTCGTGTGAAATCTCCGAGGGAAGGTGCACCCCGCTTCATCGATCCAGTTGTCGAAATAAGTGGCCCGACGTCCTTTCCGCGAAGATCCCCGCCTCCTGACGGCTGCGACGGACCGATGCCCTGACTGTCGACCTGTTTGGTGCCTGGCGTAGTCCTTTGTACGGCGAGACGATAGACGGGCCTTCCTGGTGACGCCATTGCTCTTTCTCAGTTAAGTATTTGTGGGTCGCTCCCAGTGTTGCTTTGTTGGTTGCATGGTTCCATTGCATTTGTGGTTCTTAGTTGTTGGTTCTTAGTTGTTGGGTTTATTTGACGATTGCAATTGCCAAAAACCGAGGGTCTTGCATTTTTTTGCGAGGACATCGTAATTCGATAGCCCTTGAAGTTTGTATACTCGGTTAGTGTGCATGATGCCTGGCCGTAGTACTTTGTTTGGGTTTCTCAAATGTTGCAGCATGGACTCCCGGCTGGAGGATTCCTGCCCGATACCTCCGGTTGGAACTCCGCTTTATGAGCTCTATAGTCGACATGGCGTGGGTCCTATCGTATATAATGAATATTGGGTTCGCTATACTAAAAAGGATGGTGTCCTTAGTTGGCCACCTCATGGCAGTTTTGAGACTGCCATTTTAGATAACTTGGAAGCGAAATTGTTTAAAAAGAAAGCTAGGCCGGCCATGTTTGATTCCTTCCGGTTATGGCGGAAAGAGGCCAAGCAGAAAGAAATCAAACAGAACAAGAAACATAAACGAGAAGGTGTCATTACGGTGATGCGCAATGCAGAACAGTATCAGTTAGACAAAAACGAGAAGGAGCAAGAAGTTAGTGCTCGGCTTCACCATATGTCGGTGGACAAATGTTACCCGACGCTACCTTCTACGATCGATAAGACAGGAGAAGAATCGGTGGAAGATTCGCTTTTGTCTTATCTGATGAAATCGCCACCTCCTTATGCTCCTGATGTTATGGGTCTTGTTAATCCCCCTCTTCCTCAACCTGCTGTTTTGGCGGCTGCTGGTCAGCCCGCCGTTCCTCCTGTACTCCCGAATCCCCTTGGGCCACAGATCGTACATCCCCTTGGTCCGGTTTCTCTCCCTATTGCGCCTTTCCCAGTCCCTCCTCCGTCTGTTGTTCCCGCTACTCCTGCTGTTGCATCTACCTCTACTGTTTCTGCCCCTATGGCTGTTACACCTTCGTCTTCTTCCTCCTCCCCTTCTGTTCGTAGCCGTCTCTTGACTGCTGTTGCTTCTCTTTATTCTCCGTTCTTTGGGCCGATACTTGGCTCGACTCTTTCGGATGTTGCTCAAAGACGTAGTCAGCTTCCTGATGATAGGGAACGTGAATCATTGGTAAAAACGGCGCGCAGATGGATTCGCAACCCTGTTAGATACACCCCACGTGTGGTGTTCGAAACATTTTCTCAGTTCAATGCGCCCACGCAACGATTTGTGTTCGAAGAATTGTGTAAGTCATTAAAAGAGGAGTGGGATGATGATATGGCTGATGATATGCCACCTGAGGTTTCCGAGCTACAGCTCCGGTTTGCCACGGGTGTCATTGTAGGTGATAAAGTCCGCGAGGCTTTAGAACGTTTGTTATCCTTTCGATGTACAGTGCAACCACGCGCACTGTTTAAGGACGCGACCACGGAATGGATGGCACAACCTGGTCAGTATCCAATGCGAGAAGTTCCCCCAGTATGGATGCCAGGCGATGCTGCTGCTAACCCTCCTGTCCAACCGCATTTCCAGAGAGTGTGGATACACCTCCCTTGGAAGCGGTCGGAAGTTTTGCAAGTGAAACAATCCCTACCTGATCCTCGTAAGAACCCTGCGGGTTATTATAAGGAGCTGTCCCAATTGGTGGATGCTACAGTTATGAACCTAGCCGATATCGATATGTTGTTCGGTAATGTGGTGCCTCAGCCGGTTTGGGCGAAAATCCGTCATGAAAATCATGTAGCCGAGTTCGGCGGTGACTGGGCTGCCCTTACAGCGGCGGATGCCCGGCAGGTCGGTGGGGCTAAACCTGAACAGGTTATTGCGGCCTTGCCTCAGAGGATTATTACCCTCATGAAGACGCTTATGCCAGCGATGCGCGTCAATTGGGACAAACTATCAGCATGCAGGCAAAAGAAGGATGAAAGTGTGTCCGACTTCTTTACTAGGTTCGAAGAGGCGTTCCTTGATCATAGTGGTCAGGATATGGGTTCTGAGGGTGGTCAACGGTTGTTCGTTGACAAATTTGTGTCGAATTTGTTGCCCGACTTGAGCAACAAGCTGAAGAATTCTGAGAGTGCGTGGGCTGTTTCTACCACTGCCCAAATATTGGCTACGGCCCAATATTATGAGAATAGAGAAAAAGAGGAAAGTGAGCGTGCAGAAAAGAAAACTAAGGATCTCAAAACTAAGGTCTTGTTGCAGCAAGCTTATCCTCCGCGTTCGAATTTTAGTGATGCGCAGCAGCCCAACAGATCGCAACCACAGTTTTCTAAACCACAGCAGCGCAATGCTTCGCCTGCGCCTCGCAATGTGCTGAGATATAATCAGTGCGCATATTGTCGTGGGGAAGGTCATTTTAAGTTCGATTGTCCGGTTTTACGTGATAGGGCTAATGGTGTGTCGGCTCGGGGAGGACGTGGTGGTCCTCCACAGACTTCTCGTGGTAGAGGTCGCGGAGTTACCCAGAACCAGACCGAACGTTTTTCGACGTTTTCGGATTCGCAGAATTGTTTCGATCGACGCGAATCATCGTCTGATCGGTCTGCACAGTATCATGTGGACGATCATTATGTTGAGTGTGATGTTGATGCGGATGGTATCTACTAGGACAGCCGTAGACAAAGGAGGGGAGAAGTATCAGTTCCGGTTGATCAGAAAGGGCCCTATGTTGCAGTAGCCACTTTGGGCGTTGTTGAGCCTTTTTTGTTGGACACCGGTGCAGCGAAAAGTTCCATCATGCATTCTAAACTCCCTGGCGCGCCTTTGTCTGGCTTAACGAATATCTCCGTTGGATTTTCTGGCGCCCCTGTTAGCAATCCGGTCTCCAGCCCTTTGCCCCTTACAATTGGGTCTCATGAGCTGGAAGCTCCTTTGATTTTGACTACTGGTTGTGGTGAGAATCTTTTGGGCTTAGATCTGTTGAAGAGGCTACATGCGACCCTGTACTGTTCTCCTACGGGTGTGGAGCTTACGTTGGGTAAGAACGTGATTTCCCCTATGTATTTGTCGATCGACAAACTCCCCCCGGAATTGAGGTCTCTTCCAGATTCCTTGTGGGCAACAGGTCCCAATGATGTGGGCCTGTTAGATATACCACCTTATATTGTCCAACTAAAAGTGGGTGCGCGTTTACCACGTATACCTCAGTATCGTATCTCCCTTGATGGCGAACGGGCACTGTTAGCGATCATTTACGATCTGATCGGCAAAGATGTTATCGAGGAGACACGAGGTAATGTGTGCAATAGTCCCGTGTTGCCTATTCTGAAACGAACGGATCCCTCCAAGCCTCCCGTGTATCGTTTAGTTATCGATTTGCGAGAGGTAAACAAAGTTGTTGTTCCACAGTTTCCTGTGGTACCAGACATTACAGCTTTACTGACTCTGATTCCAGCTACTGCATCATGGTTCTCGGTTATCGATCTGAAAAATGCGTTCTTCAGTATTCCGATTGCTGTAGAAAGCAGAGATTTGTTTGGTTTCTCATTAGGTGGGCGTAGCTTCAGATTCAAACGCGCTCCACAGGGCTACTGTGAGAGTCCATCAATCTACAGCCAAGCTCTTAAAAGTCAACTTGATGCGTTTGTGTTACCGGCTGGTGCAGCCTTGATTCAGTACGTTGATGATCTGTTAATTGCTGCTGACACTGAACAGCTCTGTACAGTCGCTACAGTGTCTTTGTTACTGCACCTTTGCGATTTGCATCATAAAGTGTCACCTTCCAAACTACAATATTGTTGTCAAGAAGTAACCTACCTCGGTCACTTATTGTCAAAGGCGGGAAGAAGGTTGACCCCTGAAAGAATTGCAGCAATTGCTCGAATGACTGTGCCGACAACTCAGAGAGATGTGCGTGCCTTTTTAGGGATCACGTCGTATTGCAGACAGTGGATCCCGAATTTTTCACTGTTAGCGAAACCATTGGTAGCTCTCACGTGCAAGGACGTTTCGACTCCTTTGCCTTGGACGGAGGAATGTCAGAAAAGTTTTTCTGAACTACGTGATGCACTGTGTTCGGCTCCTGTGTTAGGTACTCCTGATTACAGTAAGCCTTTCACATTATACGTCCATGAGAGAGATGGTTGTGCGTTGAGTGTCCTAACGCAACAATTTGGTGATAAGCAGCGTCCGTGTGCATATTTTTCCTCGACCTTAGACCCGGTAGCTAGAGCGTTGCCAAGTTGCTTGAGGGCGACGGCGGCAGCTGCGGCGTCTATTCGGCAGTCCGCAGGGTTGGTCATGGACAATATGCTCATAGTAATGGTTCCGCATGCAGTCGATACGCTCTTGAATCGGACAAAGACTCAACATCTAACGAGTGCACGGTTGTCTGGGTATGAGCTTACCCTTTTGGCAAGTCATATTCAGATTAAGCGCTGTAATGTACTGAATCCGGCGACATTGTTGCCGATTAATATAGAAGCAGATAATGTGCTGCCCCATGATTGTTATTTACGAACTGAGGAAGAAACAAAAGGTCGTGTGGACCTGAAAAACACTCCCTTGTTAAATCCCGATGGTACTTTGTATGTGGATGGCTCCTGCTTTAAGTTGCCGAATGGTGATGTGACGACTGCGTATGCTGTGGTGACATTGAGCACGGTTGTGGAAACTGCGAGATTGAACCAGAATTCAGCACAAGCGGCAGAATTAATTGCATTAACGAGAGCGTGTGTTCTGTCGAAAGGAAAGCGTGTGAATGTGTTTACCGACAGTCAGTATGCGTTTGGTGTTGCGCACAACTTTGGAAGATTGTGGAGAGAGAGAGGATTTATGACATCGCATGGTACGAAGATTCAACACGGACAACTAGTGAATGATCTTTTGGATGCACTTACATTGCCTAAACAAGTGGCGATCGTCAAATGTAGTGCGCACCGGAAAGTGACGGATGATGTTGGTCGTGGTAATGCATTTGCGGATGAGATTGCTAAAGAAACGGCTAAGAATCTTGCGACTCGAATGTATGTTACGAGTTCAGTGAGATGGCCGGAAGAGACTGGTATGTGTGAAAATACTGTCGAGAGTGTGAAAGAAATTCAGAATGGAGCTACTGAAGCTGAAAAGACCAAGTGGAAAGAAAGTGCAGGAAAATTGGATATGCATGGATGTTGGGTTGATCTGACGGAATGTCAGAGATGGATGCTTCCAGATGCATACGTGTTAGCTGTTGTGACGATGGCTCATGGGTTATCACATATCAGTGCGAAAGGAATATGCAAGTTCTTGTCCCCTGTGTGGAGGAATGATGGTATTGCTAAGTGTGCCGAACGAGTGGTTAAGAATTGTATGGTGTGTTTGATGCACAATCCTGGAAAAGGCACCCCCACTCCACCTGGTCATTTCGCTCCTCCTACCTGTCCCTTTGAGGTTATCCAGTTAGACTTCATCCATATGGAGAGATGCAATAACCTGAAGTATGTTTTGGTTGTGGTGTGTGCGTTCTCCAGATGGATCGAGGCCTATCCTTTTAAGGATAATACTGCCATGTCCACAGCGAAAATCTTGCTGAAGGAATACTTCCCTAGGTATGGAATGCCGCGGATTGTGTGGTCGGATAATGGAAGTGAGTTTGTGGGAAGTGTAATGCAGAGTGTGTGTAAGGGCCTTGGAATAAAGCAGAAATTCCATAGTGCCAACCATCCTCAGGCAGCGGGTTTGGTTGAAGGGTACAATGGTACCCTGAAGCTGAAACTCGCTAAGATCCAGGCTTCGACTGGTCTGTCATGGCCTGATGCCTTGCCTCTGGCTCTCCTATCGACCAGAGCAACTGTACACTCTCGAGTAGGGCTCAGCCCATATGAGATTGTGTTCGGTCGCCCTGCAAATATTTGGGGAGTCCCGAGACCTAGGGCTTTTGATAGTCTTGAATATCCAATGTTGATCGATTATTTGTATGATTTGACCACTAAACTACGATTAATTCATCAACAGGTTTTTGAAGCTCTACCGGCGCAGACAGAGGGTCCTGGACATCAGCTCCGGCCAGGTGACTGGGTAGTCACCCGAAATTTCGGTCGGAAGCGTAATTTGGAGCCAAGATTTGTTGGACCCCACTTAGTCTTGTTGACGACGAGGACAGCGGTTCGACTGGAGGGCCGGAAGAATTGGGTCCACGCCAGTCATACAAAGAAGGTACCGATCCCCTTACCAACTGACGGTTGGGTGAGAACTGGGATTTCGGCCGAAGAGACTGAGACTCCCTCGCGTTTCGTGCCGTTCAGCGACGCTCAACTTGTGGAGGATTCGTCATTGCCCTATCCACAAGTGGAGTCATCAGTAGCAGAAAACCCAAGGTCCGACTCGTCATCTGCTTCATTGAACACTGCTGCGCCATCTGAACAATTGTTCGTAGAACAAACTCAACCTGGAAGAAATCGATACTTTCTTCGTTCAAGGACTTCAAGGACTAATAAACATTGATAGTATAGTGGTTTTGACGTTACGAATGTTATGAACAATTACATCCTTTCTTTTTAAGTTTTTCGTGTTTTCCACTGCTAAGAGACTTGTAATAACTTTGAACCTCTCCATCCGGGTTACCGTAGGGCCGTGCGAGTACTTCTTTCTGTTCAGCAGGTTTCTGACGCTAGGTTGGTTACTTTTGTCGATTCCTGGGAACTCCTGGGAATTGATAATCGCTGCTCAGAACAAAGTGCGTCAAGAACGTCACGGACGGTTTGTAGAGGATGGCATTCTTTAAGCTGGTGGAAGAAGAAAGGGTGTTGATACAGAGATCAGAGTTATGGAGGGTCGTGCGAACAAAATGTTTTCTGTTTCAGGTGTTTTTGTTATTCCTAACTGTATCTATGTTATTGGTGGGCGGAGTGTATTTTGGGGTATCGAAATTCTTGCTTTCTGTTTCGCCTACCTCCCCTCCTAACCTAAGTTCCCGCACTACTGTTTCCCCACATTCTTTTCATCCTTTGCCTCAACACGAACAGGTTAGACGTGCGGAATTCAGGAATAATTCTTTTGTCCAACTCCTACATCAGCATCAGTTAGTGGTGAATACTACAAATTGTTGGGTATGTGGTTTAATGCCACACACCATGGATAGGGGTATTCCATATTTGGTCCTTCCGTACAGTTCCCAGGGTTCAGCTCGAGCATTCCAAACCATGTTTCGCAGTGCACTAGACTCTTACCCTAGTCGAGAGCCACGATCTGTCAAGTCCGGTCCTGGTCCGTACCACAAGCCTCTGGCGATAGCCATAGCAGATCTGGACAGAGATATCTTCGATGTATCACTCATTCCAGACGAAGAAGTACAGGCTTATAAGGATCTGAGTGAGGCTGAGTATGGTACGTCAGTGGGGGATAGACAGTTGAAGAGCTCGTCCCCTATATGGATTGTACCGCACCTTGGTAATTTCTGTTTGCAAGGTTTGGGTCGAAATCCGAGAGCACAACTTGGGAACAGTGCTTGCACTGAGACGTATGTCCTACCGATGCTCTCTTCCCCTGTTTTTCTGACCGCCAAGGGCACCTATTTTGTGTGTTATGAGCGCGCATATACATGGTTACCCCGCGACTTCTCGGGTACCTGTTATATTGCGAATCTCTTACCTCCGACCTTCACAGTTGCTTCTGATTATCACAAAACCAGAGTCGTGAGAGGCGTAATCAGCAAAGAGGATACTGCTGGTCAAGAAGCAGGAGATTTCTTTAAGGGTTTCCTGCCGTTTTGGGGACCTATGGTTAATAGCAGGAACCTAAGACAGTTGACCCGTGTGGTGGAATCGACCGCTAATATTACTGCAAACGCCCTTGGTAATCTAACAGCGGAACTACAGGCGGATAGACTCATGACGTTGCAGAACCGTATGGTTCTAGACGTTGTCCTTGCAGATCGAGGGGGTGTGTGTAAAATTATCCATTCGAGTTGTTGCATTTTCATCCCTGACAATGCTCCGACTGTGTATCAAGCCATCTCACAGTTGCATAAGATTTCCGAGTCCATACACGTGGACGAAGGTAATTGGACGCTTCTAGGATGGTTTTGGGGCCTGATGTCAACTTGGGGTTGGAATATTCTGATGATTGTAGGGGCTGTTGTAGCGTTTCTGTTCACGTGTTGTCTTTGTGTTCAGTGTGGTCCTGCCTTATGTGGCCAATGTGCTGCGACGTGTATAAGGCGGCCATCTGCTACCAAGGAGACATTGATGGATAGAATGATGTTCCAGCAGCATCTGAACGATCTGATGAATATTGATATAGATTCTGATCTAGACTAGTGCTTGCCTACATGAGGGCAAAAGGAGCGTCTGAGGTTCTGTGTGAGACGGGACGGCACTTTTTGAGTGGTGACGAATATGGACGAGTGTGGTATCTATGAACCGCAAATGACGAGTACAGTGGGTGTGCGAAGTTTCGCTATGCAGCCTTGTATGGTTCGTCTCATTTTTGTGTTCGTTCATTCGAACCCTCGGGTTCCATTTTAGATACAGCGTCCATTTTGTTTTCTTGCCCTCAAGTAGCCAGCGAACGGGCTTTTGTCCGCTTCGTGACCCTAGGACTGTCAAGATAGTATGAAGGACACGTGTTTCTTTGAGGTGACTTTTATGACGAGGGGAATGACACGAGTAAGGCAGATGGCCCCGCTCGAGGCTCATCTTGCCGCTCCGGTCTATTGTTTCAGTCACGCATACATTAGACACGAGGTCTTTGATCCCTCTCTCGAGTTTCCTTTATTGCCTCTAGCATTCTTTTCTAACCTGTTCCTTTCCTCGCATTCTGTTTTCCGTCCTTCCTCTTAATGTGTTTATTGCGGAGGGGATATGTTTTTACAGTTGGGAACCGGCAAGACTGTTGTAATTATGTTCCGGCCTCCTGAAACACGAACGCGACCTTTTGTCCTTTTTTTGAAGTTTATTGTGGGAACTGAGTTGTAACCTTTGTTCGCCATACTGCGCTATGGCAAAAACGTGTATAAAAGGAGCGACCCACTTCTATGAATTTGAAGCAGTCTCCGAGAACCTACACGCTGTGTACTTCTTGTGACTTCTGTATCCCTGCAGTAAATAAACGCTGATCTCTGACGTCACTGGAAGTGTCCCGTGTCTCTGTGTTTTGTACGCCAGAACAGGTAACCCACGAAGGTTTCAGGTGTTGTCCCCTGGCACCGCTGGGTCTAAGAAAACCCAGTCCTTCACTATCACTGCTTCTGGTGCCTGGGGTGTCGCTGTCCATGGTACCCGGGGTACTAATGTCCATGCTGTCACTGCACCTGGTACCTGGAGTATCACTGTACATGGTCACCGAGGTATCGCTCTTCATCCTATCACTGCTTCTGGTGCCTGGGGTGTCGCTGTCCATGGTACCCGGGGTATCAATGTCCATGCTGTCACTGCACCTGGTACCTGGAGTATCACTGTACATGGTCACCGAGGTATCGCTCTTCATCCTATCACTGCTTCTGGTGCCTGGGGTGTCGGGTGCTTTATAGATTGTGCCGTCACTGCCCTGGTGCCTGCAGCAAGACTGCCCTTAGTAAGTCGGGGAGTCACTTTTCATCCTTTTATTGCTCCTGGTGCCTCATTGCCAGTGGTAGTCAGGGTATCACTGTTTGTGCTGTCACTGCTGCTAGTGCCCAGTGTGTCACTGGACATACTACCCTGGGTATCTCTTTTTTTACAGCTACTGCTCCTGCTGCCTGGAGTATCACTACCCATGGTTTTCTGGTAACCACTGCTCCTGGTGCCACTGCTCCTGGTGCCACTGCTCCTGGTGCCTAGGGTATCACTGCTCCTGGTGCCTAGGGTATCACTGCTCCTGGTACCTTAGGCATGACTATTTCTGCTGTTACTACTCCTTGTGCCGGGGTACCCTGGGTATTACTGTTCATGCTGTCATTGATCATTATGCTGGGGCTGTTACTGTTCATCCTGACACTAGCCCCGGGGCCTAGGGTATCACTGCCCATGATACCCGACCTCTTACTCTGCATCCTGTCACTGCACCTGGTACCTGGACCATCACTGCCTGGGGTACTTGGGCTGTCACAGTTCCTGCCATCATTGCTCCTGGAGTATCACTGCCCGGGGTACTTGGGGTGTCACAGTTCCTGCCATCATTGCTCCTGGAGTACCACTGCCCGGGGTACTTGGGGTGTCACAGTTCCTGCCATCATTGCTCCTGGAGTATCACTGCCCGGGGTACTTGGGGTGTCACAGTTCCTGCCATCATTGCTCCTGGAGTACCACTGCCTGTCGTACAAGGGTTGTCACTCTGCTGCCACTGCCCCTGCTGCCTTGGTTATCAAAGCCTTTGTTCGAGGTGTTCTGCATCATAGGAATCTTCATTGATGTCATAAACTTAGAATGTCCCCCCCCCCCCCCTGTTTATGGGGATCCTGGATCTCCTAAAATCCATACCAAGGACTTACAAGCAATTCAGATGTGACATGGCATTATTTTTAAATGCATTAGCAGCCTCTGTAGCATATGCAAGCTAATTTGCATTAGTCTCTATTCTTAACAGCTCAGACTCCTTTGCAGCGCCATTTCCTCAAGCTCTTCCACACTGGAGTCCTACAGTCCAACGCGTGGCGGTGCACAAAGGATAAAGGTAGCCTGATAGATAGAATGTTGAAAGAACCTGCTCATTATTGGTGCTGCCCATTTAAGGGGCCAGCAGCTTCCAATGTTCAGCCTGCTTTGTACTGGCAAGCCTCGGTTCTTTCTCGCAACACTTGAGTGGTTTGTAGCCCTATTGTGTAAGGATGTTTTCCTAAGAATTAAAAAAAAAAATCTTTGCTTCATTTGAAGTTTTAAATAAGTCTGAAGCATTACCTCCTTCTTTTGACACCTTTCCAAGGGAAATGTTCTCTTGATGCCTTCACTTTTCATGAAGTGCCCCTCATGTGGGAGGAACAAGACAGCTTCTGACTCACATGTTCTATGTTTCATATATTTAAGATCCTCGCGTTATGATTAGAACTAGGAATTTTACAAGAAAATGATCAGCTTATCTTAAAGGACCTGAGGTGGCTGCATGATGTGGCGCACCCACACTGAGGAGAGCCAAGGAGACTGAGTCATGTTACACAATCAGTTTGATGCAATTAATTCTGGGTGCTCGGAGGGAAGAAAAGCCATCAATTCTTCTTATGTGGGTACAGGTCCAAAACATAAACAAAATTCCTAGCACTCCCAAAATAATCCAATGCAATGTTCCTACGTGTAAGTTCTGCCAACATCCTTTATTTGTGTACAGTGTTTCGGAAACCTTGCCATTTTCTAGGCGGCACGTGTTCACCTATGCTGTAAGTGCACGAGCAGACTTCATCTGTGCTCGCGTCAGATCAGCAGTGCATGGGCATTGTTCCACAGCTCTCGAGAGTCTAGTATCAGATCAGCAGTTTGTGCACACTGCTCCAGCATTCTTCAATGGTGTTAGTCCAGTATCCTAGGAGAGGTCCTAATACTGGACTATCACAACTCAAGAATGTTGGAGAAGTGTACACATGCTGCTGCTTTGACACTAGATACTTGATCGTGTTCTCGAGAACTTTGGAACAATGTACACATGCTGCCTCAGGGCTGGAGAAGAAAGAAAATACCATAGCAGGACAGCCAGGGAAAGTCCCACTCCCACTGTGACCTGGTGCTCGCCTCAGCAAGGCCACCACAGAGGGAGATCAAGACAGAAACAAAGAAACATAGGGGCATATTATCAAGCATGGCGTTAAAATTATCGCCGGTTTAGCGGCAGAAAACTGCAGCTAAAGTGGCGATAATGGGCTTGATAATATGCCCGTGAGAATTCCAATAGAAGCCCATGTTGACATCAGAACATGAGCTTCTATGGGGATTCTCAAGGGCATATTATCAAGCCCATTATCGCCGCTTTAGCGGCAGTTTTCTGTCGCTAAAGCGGCGATAATTTTAACGCCGTTTCTTGATAATATGCCCCATAGTTGTTGACATCAATCACTTCGTTTCCTCCAGTCCCACGACTTTGCTTGACATCGAGGTCCTGACGCCTGGTCAGGGGAGCACGAAAACATAATATACCTCTGGTTGCTCCTCCGCAGCTTCTTAACAAGTATAAGGCCCTGGATCAGGATCCGAACTACCCACACCAGGAACTGGAGCCACATTCAGTGATTGTATTAGTAGCAAGGAAGAATCATGTGACCGTGCCCGAGACATCAGTTCCTCCCGACAGGGGCAGTAAGTGCATATATGTCTATACAGGTGTGCCTACCTGCTACTAAAGTCTTTAAGCAGGTGACACAACAGCTCTATTAGGAAGATACAATAAAGCAATGTGGGAAAATGTATAGAAGACATGCCTTTCTGAACACAGACCAAGGAGTGCTCCTTTCTTACCAAATCACCAGTGCCTCTAGATGCGGCAGACTTGGCTAGCTCTGAATGTTGTTATTGGAGCTCACTGGGAAGGTCTTCCTAGCTATGCCTAGCAGCTATAAAGCCAGCGGTCCAGCTCAACATTATGAATCTTCCTTTTGATGGCCCAGTTTTATTTGATCCCCCACCAAAGTTAAAATGCAGCATATGAAAAACAGAGCAGAAATGCTGAAAGCTTTTGGCCCGGAAGCGAAAAAGAGGTCTCAATACAAGGGACAGAGGCCACCAATGTTATTCAAGGCAGATGGTTCACTCTAAAATCAGCCCCATGGATCTTCTCCAAGTGCATGGCAGTAGTGGCCGCCTATTATCACACAGAGTACGTCCGGCTATATGTGAGAGAGAGGAAGAGAGGGCGATAGGAGTTGTGTAACGTCTGAAGAAGAAAAACAGGGGGAGAGATTTCCTCCAGGACAAGAACCCTCACTGACCGTTAGGTGACATGCTTCATCATATGGGTTCCCTCCTCACACCGAGCTGTGGGCGACACCTTCCCGAGGGGAGGAGCTGAGGCATTTTCTCAAGATGAGCATATGGATAGTGGTGACTGAAGGGCAGAGTGCAAAAAAGTGTGTGAGTCATTAAAAGTGTCTCTCTGGGTCCACTAAATCTTTATTGGATGGCCGCAGGGACACAGTTAAAAAGCAGGAGGACTCGAGATTAAGCCAGTGTATCCCTAGAGACAGGTTTTCTTCTTCAGACATTACACAACTCCTACCTCCCTCTCTTCCTCTCTCTCACATACAGCCGGACGTACTCTGTGTGATAATAAGTGTTCTATTGTGGGATTAGTACCCCCAGGCTTTCTTTGATCCCCCACTGATCCTTAGTGTGTTTATGAGTATTGCACAGCCCACGGGCTGAGGATCTACTTTGATTATTTCTACCCCCCCTCTTTTTATTTTGATTTATCTGACCGCAGGTGTCATACCACCCAACCATGGCAGACACCGCTGGGCTCTCTTTAGATGATGACATGATTCACTCCATCTTACAGACACCTAGCATAATGCAAACGAACCCCATCCCTGTTCTGACTCAGTCAGACGAAAGGGGGAAACTCACTAACCTGAAAAGACAGCACACACGCACTGTGATGGACGCTGCAATCCTAATTGAATAGTTAAGAGGGAACCTAGCACCCCAAGGGCTCATAGTGACCAACGCACCAAGACTGTTCAAGCAAGGTCTTTAAAAATAACTGGTTGTCAACCTCATGGAGATTGGCTGGTCCTGCCCATAAATACAGCCAAAGAAACAGCCAAACTTATTTTTACTGAAATCCAAAAATTGGAGTCCCAGATCAAATGCTCTTTCCAGCTCAGTGCCTTTAAAAAGAAACTGGAAGAAGTAAACAAAACACTTAGCAACACCAAAGAAGGTATCCTGAAGTATAAAATCAATAAACTCAGGAAAGATAGGGAGAGATTCAGCCATGAAAGGGTGTACCCATACCTTGCAGATGACTATCACACACAGACCCCAAGAAAAACTTGAAGAAAGGAACAAGAGGATGGCAACAGGGCACCGGCGAATGGAGCAAAAGTGATGACTGATTCCAGTGGATCCTCCGATACTTTTCCACTCAGACAACGGCAAGTAAGGAAAAGAGGATATGCATCAGGGAATTACCAGCCCCCTTTCGCACAACCACCTCAACCATGGTGGCCACCGCAACCTTGGGGGTACCCACCTCAACCTTTTCAAACATTCTTTGGAGAACAACCTTTCCAAATGTCTTCTTTTGGACATGGCCGATGCGGACGCACAAGGAGAAGAAGAGGCAACAGGCCATACCAAGAGGCACAACAGGACCCCCAGAGACAACATATACGGTGGGATCAATCAATAGAGCAACGAGTCACGAAGAGCATGACCAAGTACCCAGCAGCATCAACGAACAACGCTCCAACTTGATTGTGAACCTGAGTAGCAGACAACTTACCGACCTAGAAACAAGAGTGCTAAACAAAGGATTGGGTTTTGCACCTACCCATTTAGGAGATAACTTTACGACCTACACTGAATTCGCTCTATTTTTTCAGAAAATTAGACTGAATATTTTCTTTGAACAATCCACTAACGACACAGCGGACGTCAATACGAACACAGGAGTGCACAACAAGTCCACCTTCAATCCTCCACTACATTTGGTCCCCACCGAAGTGGCTACTTTTGAGAAGGCGATTCTCAAGGATTTTGAGAATCAGAAATCCATGGAAAAATTCCTTTTTTCAATATCTACAAGGATGAAACCGCGGGGCATATCAGCAACGAGGCGATAGAAAATTATCGCCGCTTTTGCGGCCGTTTTCGGCAGAAAAGCGGCGATAATTTTATCGCCTAATTAGCAAGGTCACGCTGACGCGTGTAACCTTGCTTTAGCACACAAAATCTTAACGCCCAGCTTTGCATCTCTAATGAGATGCAAAGTGGGCCTTCCTGACCTAACATGACAGGAGAAATGTCGCTAAGCGACTTTTTTCCTATCATCAAGCCCCACGCTATGAAGCATAGCGGCAAGAAAAGTAGCGATAAACCCTCTTACCGCTACTTCCCTTATGCCTGCTTCAGGACTGACTTAGCCATGATATCCTATGGAAGGTGGATATCATGGCTAAGTTTTTGGGGCCCTATCAACAAGCTAACGCCACATTGCGTGAGATTATCGCTGGGTTTCCAGCGATAATCTCACGTTAGGCAGTTAGCGCTAGGATTTTTATTGCTTTTGAGATAAGCGTTGCTAATAGCACGCTATCTCAGCGATAAAAATCCGCGCTAGCCGTCGATAATTATCCTAGCGCTAAGAGCACTCAGCGATAATTATCGCCGGTTGTTGTTGATATGCCCCCACATGCTTGCAGAACCTGGGAATGGACCAAGAAATCATAGTCAAACCTGCAGACAAAGGAGGTGCCATAGTGATCATGGAATGCAAACAATACCATGATGAATGTGTCTGCCAGCTATAGGATAGCAAGCACTACACGAAACTACAGAGTGACTCGACGCCCAGACTACAGAAAACCATCAAACACCTGGCTGAAAAAGGCAGGGGAGAAGGGTGGATTATGGAGAGGTAATTTGAATTTCTACAACTGACAAAACTAAGGACACCCTATTTCTATGTTCTCCCCAAAATTCACAAACTTGCAAGACCACCACAAGACTGATAGTGTCCGGAATAAGCTCATTCTTGGAGCCCCACTCACAGTTTGTGGATTGGTTCCTACGGCCTTTTGTAGCGAAGATGCCATCCTATCTGCAAGACACGAAACATGTGCTGAATGTCCTAAATGAAATTCCGTTTGACCCGAATATTCACTATCTAGTTTCGTTTGATCTGGAATCATTATACACAAACATCCCCAAAGACGACACCCTTTTCACTATTAGAACACTTTTGGAACAAAGAACGGCGGGAGATATGATACCCACACTTTTTTTTAGGTCTCGTCTGAGCCAGCGCATGTTCTGCTCTGCAAGACATTTAGTAAGTGGGCTTTTAAAATTTCTACCACATTCTTTTTCTGGCCTAGCATTGCGGTTACGCACACGTGCATTCGCGCAGCAGCCAGCTTTCAGCGCCCGAGGCGCCATCTGGAGCGTGATCACTTTCACTTTTGCCCCTGCTGCACACCCACCACTCACGTGCTTCGTTCACCCTTGTTCCCAGGCATGTCTCGTAAGTCCGCGACTGACGCATTGCACGCCCCCAGTCCGAGAGCTCGTTCGCCAGGGCTTCCCAGCAGGATTGGGTTACTGCGCCCATGGAAAACAATCCCCATGCCGAACATCACTCTCTACTCCTTGGCCCTCTTGAAGAGCCCCGGAGGCGGATTGAAGCTGATACTAACCTACTAACCCCCACCCCACCCCACCCCCTCCTCCCCACAGAACGCCCAAAACAGAAACGGAACATCGAACATGAGCCGCTCTTTAGTCGGCATTGCCCTACGTATTTCGTAAAATTTGTGCTGCAAATATTATTCCCTCATTGCCAACTCTCACGCAGATGAAAACAGCCATAACGTGCTCTCAGATCCGGTCTTGCTTTTTACATATCGGTTGATGCCTCAATCGTGATGCTTGTAGACAACCCTCTAATTCACAATAAAGTAATCAGCCCCAATCAAAGGGCAAAGGTTTGGTAGGAGTTTTGAGTCTACTGCGTCCTCAGTTTCATTTCTGAATCCACTGCATTGCATTCACGCACACCTTATTTATTTATTTATTTATTTATAAAGTTTTTATAGCGCGTACAAGATCCGGAGGGATAACAGAGCGCTTTACAATATGATGGGAGGAAGGACAAAAGCAATATCTATAACAATATCCATGTATGACTTGGGGAAGTATCTCCACTCGGGAGTCATCGTGTAATGAGCTGACATTCAGAGAGGAGATAGAGGCCATAGATTTGTCATCCAGTTGAGGAGGCGAAATGGTGAGATGATGGGATCTGACTGGGGGCACGGTGGCTATGTGATTATCTAGCTGAGGTGTGGGGTATATGGCGAGTGGGGTACTCCTGACAGTTAAAGAGGGTGTTCTAGTGAGTTGAGGTAATCTGACTAGGGAGATGGAGGCTATGGACTCAGTAGGAGGAGGTGAGGGGTTAAGGGAGAGTGGGGTACTCAATAATGTTAATGGAAGAGTAGTATTCAGGCCCGGCGGGGACGTGGTGGTTGAAATGGGGTCAGGGGAGTCACCGTAGACGCTTTCCTGAGAGTTGGGTAAATATTCGCTATCTTTGCTAGGTTGATGTAAGAGCCTTGGATTAGGATGATACCCTTATTGTAGAGGGTGATAGTTGTGGTGGCTTTGAGAAAGGAGGAGGGAGACGTTGTTAGTTTGAAGCCATGTGCGTTTTTTTTGGATCCAGTTATTAGAAGCATGACGTAGAGCACAGACTGCCAGCAGGCCCGCATTCGAGTATAGAAGATTTAGGTCGTTGACCACAGAACCTATGTTGGTGCAGAAGTAGTGGTCAGAGATTAAAGTTTCAGGTCTAGCTTTGAGTAAGCGATGTTTGTATTTCTTTGCCTTACCTTACTGGCTATTTTTTATAGTCATTGCTGCTCGCCGAGCTTTGATGTAACCGCGATGACTCACGAGACAGGAATTGTTTTCATTGTAATCCCACTAGTTTGTTTCGGTTAGGTGCGGACTGGGCAATAAAGGCAAATATTTTGATTCGCGCCTGCTTCGTATTGCTGTTTAAACAGAAAGCAAACAAGAGGTACTGTTTTCCAAGTGGAATCCTGTGAAAACGTCTCCCTCCTCACTACAGATAGGTCATTACGAAATAAATAAAATATAGCCCTCCCTCGCAGAAGATAAATCTGAAATCGTGTACTTCTTTGTGTACGCGTGTGCCCTGCCTCCCGGCTTCTCCCGCTGCTCGTGCTACAGATCTCTTGGTAGTCTCTTTCCCAACATGGCTGCTAAACTCTGCATGGTTTAGCCTGCCTCTCTCCCATCCATGCATCCCTCCCCTTACAGAGCCTTCGGTTTCCAAACACGCCTCTACTGGTGCTTGCTTTGGGACCGAGCTTACTGATATTAGTTGTTAATTTAAAGCATTTGCGTTTACCGATATATCTAATAAACTGCAAGGGTGCTCATGAGCATGATTAAAATATATGCCTTTTAAAACTGCAATTTAATTAGTGTTCTTCCTAAAATAAGTAAATTCAAATAACGAGTACAATGCACTTCCTCCCGTTTTACATCCTTCTAGAAATGTAACTTTATATTTTGCTTTTTAAATGTTTCCCGTTAGTTCTGCAGCAAAGTATCAGGAGGGAGCGTTGTTTGGAGGGGACAGATTGGGCGTTTGCCCCTCCCTGCCAGCTTTTTGTGTTTTTGCCCTCACCACTACCCATTTTTCTGTTGCTTTTCATTTCCGCTTCCCCCAGCTCCGCGACCTCGCTGCACCTGCGTGTTGCTTCCTTCTCTTCCTCTGCCACCCTCCTCTGCTCTTCTGTTGCTTTTTGTCCTCCCACCAGTTCTCCGTTGCTCTGCACCCCTCCTCGCCATTGCTTTTCGTCCACCACTCCCTAGCTCTTCACTGTTGCTTCTCAGTCTCTTCTCTTCCCACTGATTATTTTTCTTCTTAATAAATTATTATATTTTTTTAATATAATTTACATGTATCTCTCTCTCTAAATCTCTCTCTAAATCGCTCTCTAAACCCCTCTCTCTCTCTAAATCTCTCTCTCTCTCTAAATCTCTCTCTCTCTCTAAATCTCTCTCTCTCTCTCATTCTGGTCGGTTGACATGCTAGCTGTCTATTTAGGAGTTGGACGTAGCTGATACTCAACAGTTACTATGTAAACAAGCATTGGCATAGCCAATATGTCTCGCTTTTGGGACCTTATAAGTGTTTAGCCATGCAACAGTTGATGTTGTTGCACCAAGGATATTGTGCTGCATAACTAAATACTTATAATGTTCCAAAAGCGAGACCTATTGGCTATGCCAATGCTTGTTTATTTTAATTTTATTTATTGGGCTTGAATATCAATACAGCGAGAACAAAAAAAGAACAACCCCCATCCATTACAGAGAACATTTCTCCCGCCATGCACAGCACTAATTGTCTTGTCGTAACATATTCACATCATTATGTAATAACATTTTGTAGCATACAGTAACGACCCCTTTTATATGTCTAAGTGTGATTTACATGAACACTTTGTCGATTATTGATATACATTTATAGGTGTTAATCATTCGGTACCTGCCTGGATTATCACTTACCTTTATCTATTGCAGTATGGAAGAGTCACGTATCATTTAGGCAGCATTAGGGACCATCCTCCCCACAGTATGATTTTATGACTCCATTGCAGCGCCCTCAGGGCCATCTGGGGCGACTACAGCTTCTTCTGATGAAGACAATAAATATGTCTTCAATGGATCCCATATATCTCTCGGCCTGGAAGCAAGCGGGAGCAATTCTGCATAGTTGAACGATTGTTCTTGCCATGTTGTGAGGTCATGCAACCATTCCTTACATTTGGGGGCGCAGCCCCGTCCCCACCTACAAGCTACCCTGCTTTTAGCAATCAGGAAACCTAATGCCTGATATTTCTTGTGTATCGTATCTACTTCATCTGTGTACCCTAGTAGTGCTGTGCATGGGGATACCTGAAGAGATGTACCGAGCATCTGTGCCATTCCGTCAAATACCTGCTGCCAATAGTCAAAGATTGCAGGGCACTGCCAGGCCAGGTGGAGAAAGCCAGCTCTCTCATCGCCACACCTGACACATTTGTCATCATCCCGGAGCTTAAATTTATGCAACTTGACCGGGATATAGTATAGCCTATGTAAGAATTTATGATGAATGAGTCGCAGACTACCATTGGCTGTAAGGGCCGACACCCACACCTTTCATAATGGATTGCGCCACCTTGGCAATGAAAGAAAATTTCTTTCAACGTCAGGACTCCCTTTTTTGTTAAACATTAGGGACTTCCATGAGAGGCACGTTTGCGCCGAGCATGGTGAATTTGTACATGCATCAATTTGAAACAATGCACATCTATCCTCCTGAGAATACATATGCACGAAATATAACAACTTGGAAGAGGTATATAGATGATATTCTGGTCATCAGGGAAGGTGACCTGGATTCTCTCTTGAATTTTTCTGGAGGGGTAAGCACAAGAAACGGGAACCTCAAGTTCACCTGTGAATACAGTAAGACATCGCTACCCTTCCTGGACCTCCTACTATTCCCCAAAGATCGAGGCCTGTGTGCGGCACTATATAAAAAAAAACATGTCACGAAACCCATTTGCTACGAAAGCTATCACCCATGTGCCCTGAGAAAAAATCTACCGGTGGGACAATTCCTGAGGATACGGAGGAACTGCACAGAACTTGAGAAATTCAAGGACCCTGCAACGACACTTAGTAACTGTCTGATACAAAGATCATATCCTCCCCATCTGATCAAAAAAGCAGCAAAAAGAGCAAGAAACCACAACAGAGAAGCCTTGCAGGAATCATATATAAAACCATCCTCGGAGAGGCTTGTATGTATGACTACGAACAGTCATCTCACAGACACAGTAAGGAAGGTGATTGAAAAGAACTGGCTGATTTTAAATGTAGGGAATAGATCACTTCCTATACCGCTTTTTACATTTAAAAGAAGCAAAAATATAAAAGACGTGATTGTACAAACCAGGCCACGACCAATAACAAAGAAGTCAGGACCCCAACACCGTTGGGCCCTTCCCTCTATTGTAGGACACTTTCCCTGTGGGTCATGTGCAGTCTGTCCCTATACAAGACCAACACATGAGGTTGAAAACTTCATGGACATTGAACAAACACACGAACTGTAACACTGAAGGGGCTGTCTATCTATTGAAATGTCCCTGTAACTTGATGAATGTGGGGATGACGACTCGGAAAGTGAAAATCAGGATCGCTGAACACCGTACCTCAATTAGATGCCAGAAGACTAATACCAAACATACTAGACATTTTCTAGACGGTGGACAAACAGCCAATGACATCTTTTGGCTGTTATTGGATAAGCCCAATTATACCACACACATGGTCCCACTAGAGTCAGTACTCTTCTATGGAGAACAACACTGGGTGTTCAAATTGAAAAGTGACAACATGGGTCTCAACGACGAGATACCACGGACCAGTCTATCCAGATAACTAGTCTGCATCTCTGGCTCCAGGTCTTGCTAGGGCTGCATGGCAGGAGTGGGGAACACGCATGGGACTGCACTGGGTCCACATGCGCACATCCCTTCTCATATCCAATACACCAAGTATGATCCCTAACCCAGACGCGCCCTTCCTCCTTCCATCACAACAGGATATGTGCACTCTATTCCACATCGGGTGGGGAGCCGCCCCAGCTTACCTACCTAAATACCAAGACTGCCCATCAGTGCTAATGTGCACACTCTATCGCTCCATTCCATCTAGATACTAAGTATTCTCTCTAACAAGCTACTCTGTTTCTTACTCTTTTTCCCCAGCAAGTCCCCTCTTTGTTTGGGGTCCTTTCTTAAAAGGTCTACGGACCAATGTGATCTTGACCACACGATCGACAAGTGAATGTGCGGCAGTACCCATGCATTTCCACATGAAGAGCTTCTTTCACCTTGACCCACATCCATCGGTACCCACGTGAGGGACGCACTATTTAGCTCTATTTTTGTTAGACGGGTTCTCCATTTCTTCAGCGGGTCTACGGCTCCCAGAATTCCCTAGGGGGTCCAACTACCCACATGACAAGCGCCGCACGTCCACATACGTGCTTGTCGCTGTAACAGCGATAGCTTGACTCTCGCCTGGACGTCCATGGATAAAGTGCACCACACTAATACGGTTGGCCTAACACCCGATCTCAGCCCCAGGTGTAGGTGCGGGTATAGCGAGTGTAGACGGGCTATTTTTGACCTAGGAGGTCTGAGATCGGTACCGCAGCACCCCACGCGCCAGGGATCCCCGCATTCAGCATTGTACCCGATCTCAGGACCACTCACCAGTATGGGGATTGAGGGTCCTGGAGCTCCCCGCATGTTCAGTTACTCTGAGACTGATACTGTTACATATTTGAGACAATGTGCTTTGGTCTTTTCACCCCTAAGCATGACTGTCTTGGAGCATTTCTCCAAGCCGTAACCTACACGATAGACCCATGGGAGGCACCTGGTTTAGATATGTAGACGGTACCCCTGGTTACGGTCATGATCCAGTTCCGGATCTAGTCCTGTAGGATCCATAGCACATCTGGAGATGGGCGTGTGCTAGTACACTATGGACCTCTGAGTCTTACACTGTTTCCTTTTCAGGACTACATGAGACACAGCTGTTGTGACGGTTGCCCTGGTTTTTAGAGGTGGACCATTTTGCTCTGTCACACCACTGCCATGCAGCTTGACATGGGACCAGACATATGCAAGACTGATCAGCCCCCTAGGGTGGGGGCGGGCATACACATACACATAATCCCGAATGAGAAGCATCATATAATACCATGTGGGGAACTCGATCCCACCAGTTTCTAGGAGACCATACCATGAATCATGTTTATTCAAAGAGGAAAGAACAGATTGACTTTTTTCCCCACAACGATCTCTATGTGTTTATATGATTTCATATTCATTCTTGTTTTCTTTTTTTTTAAAGAGTTTTATATAGCGCGAACTAGACCAGAGAAATTGGCATCAGAGCTTGTTACATGAGCATGAGTTTCGTTACAGATGGACACGTTAGTATTTGTTAGGCATGGGGAGATTAAGAGATTTGCCCAGAATCACAGGATTTTGTGCGTCGCTGCTGAGACTCGAACCCGGTTCCCCAGCTTCGAAGTCGACGGCTCTAGCCGTAAGGTTACGTCCTCTCATAATAATGAATGCACGAAAGTAGACACTATGCTTTATGTTCTCCACAGTTGGGCACATTAAGACGTTCCAAGAGCATGGAGAGTTGGTTTGATATATCGCATTTTAGGTAAGCGTAACCTATACCAAAGAAATTGCGCACAATTTGTGTAATGTCTTTGCATGATTTTTTGAATGTTGTTTATTTGACCCTCCAGAGTAGACAAACCCCTTTGAAGTGAATCGGGTTGTTGAACACCTGACCACCCTGTTCATGTGGTGGCCAGTATAGTTACATTTTTTCATGTATGTAGAGGGACTATCTAACTAGGGTGCCGATGAATGCCTTCGGACCTCTTTAGGGGACCAACCTATGGCAGAAACGTGTTGACCTATCCCTAGGGATATATTGGCTTAATCTCGAGTCCTCTTGCTTTTTAACTGTGTCCCTGCGGCCACCCAATAAAGATTTATTGGACTCAGAGGGATACTTTTAATCACTCACACACTTTTTTGCACTCTGCCCCTCAGTCACCACTATCCATACGCTCATCTTGAGAAATCACCTCAGCTCCTCCCCTCGGGGAATTGTCGCCTACATGTCGGTGTGAGTAGGAACCCATCTGATGAAGCATGTCACCCAACGGTGAGTGAGGATTCTTGTCCTGGAGGAGATCTCCCCCACTGTTTATCTTCTTCAGACATTACACAACTCCTACCTCCCACTCCTCCTCTCTCTCACATATAGCCGGACGTACTCTGTGTGATAATAAGTGTTCTATTGTGGGATTCGTACCCCCTGACTTTCTTTTGATCCTCACTGATCCTTAGTGTGTTTATGAGTAGTGGCCGCCTACCCTTGCAGGCAGGAGATTTGTGTTCATGTTCTGTTTATGTTTAATTCTATCTCACAGACTTGTTGAAAAAAGCCTACTCTACACAAAAAGCTATCCAAAACTTCAGCATGACAGCATCTCATCATCACTATCTTGGCCTCCAGATAAATCTTCAGAAGCCGGAAACAATGTCTTTATGGAAGCTGACTTTTATAGTGTTGATCTTGAACACAAACAGAGGAGAAGTGTCTCTTTCCAAGGAAAGAGCATTTTCCATTTCTCAGAATACTGTTTAGTTCAGACAACCATGTCCTTGCAAGCCCATCAGAAGGCCTCCTTTTTAGGGTGAATAGCCTGTTACATCTACATTGTACCAAAGGCTCCACATCAGACCTCTGCAAGAACATCTGTAAGATTAGTAGTGGTCTCAATGAAGGGCCAACTACGAAGAAGCACTTGTCTTAGCTCTTCTAGCAAGACAATCTCTTCCATGATAGTGCAAGAAGTTCAGTCTATTGAGAGGTGTCCCAGTTCATCAGAACCTTACAACTTCAAAAGAATTGATGGTAGCCACCTTCATGGGATGTGAAGGCCATGAACAGAAATTAACTGTCCAAGGTTTGCAGCCGAACATGGAACACATATACCATATTAATATCCTAGAATTGAGAGGAGGCCATCTCGCCCTCAAAACTTTCCTGCCATGTCTGACAAAGATCAGGATCCTAATAAAGACAACATGACCAGAAAGCGGCACCCGTTCCAGAATCCTTTGCTTGGAAGCCCAAGCGATATGGAAATGGTTTCTTTCAAGAAATCTTTCAGTTTAGGCTTTTCACTTAGCCTGCCTACAAAACTCCCAAATAGATGTTTTCATCACTGATGGGTCCTGAACGGTGATGTTTTACCAGATTGGGGATTTCAACACACAAGAGGTTTCCATACAAAGCAAACCTATTGTCCAGGATGTAAGACCAGTTAAACAAACCCAACATGACAAATTAGAAGTTAGCACGATGGACACCTAAACCTACCACACACCTGCATGGGCATTTAAGAGATTCTAAAAGACCATCTACAAAGACTTCCTATATTTTTAAATGAAAATGATTAATTGTAAGGTACCAGCATCCCAATAATTAGCCTGCCAAGAAATGTGATTATTCGTTAACTTCTCCATCTTGCCCAGTAAATGCTGCATTAATTGATCAAAGCACATTTGGCATTTAGTACATTTTATAGGAAATTAACGGCTTCAACCGGGGACTCGACGTGAGACTATTGTTGGATCTAATTTGAAATTTGGATGTTAAAAAATAATGTTCTGTTACAATCTTGGAAATGTACAAACTAAACGTTGAGACAATGTTTACTGGAACGATATGACTAGCCTTGAGAAAGCCCTGGCTCTACCTGCCACAGAGGGCGAAACACTTGTCGTCTGTTCTCGTTCCGTAACAACGTATTATATGAAAAATGTATAATGAGTGAAATGGATTTAATGAAGTGGTGAATAAAAATAATTATTCTCACTCAAACCAACTTGTATTGTGCTGCATTTTATAAGGAATTACCCTACTGATCAGAACACACACCTTTGAAAAGGAGGAACATATGCTCACAACCCCTTCCCTACTTGCTTTTTTGAGGCTGAAAAGGTCCTTGAGCAAAGTTCCTCCAGCACTCTAGGGATTCATATCCAGTATCGGGATCTCTGGGCCTTCTCTGTCTCCTTTACTTTAACTAACCACAAGGAGTGTTCTCTTCAGGTGAGCATTTTCTTCAGGCTTCCTCGCCTTTGAAGGGGTGCTTTTCTTGGGAAATTAGATTTTCTGGCTTCCTGTGCCTGTCCTGTCCCCTGTATGGCTCCTGGGGTTCTTCTCTTACTTGTGGGGCATCTTGCTCAGTTCCTCTGCAGCCAGCAAGGAAAACACACTCCCTGCTGCACTGCCCAGGTTCCAGAGCCACCTGACCTCTTGAAGGGCAACTGTGTGTCAGCAGAGACCAGGACCGGTCTGCAGAAGTACTACGGGAACCATCTTGGGTCCCCCAGCAGGTCCTTTCTTACAAATGTTCCTCATAGGGCATTAGGAGCCTAGCGCCACTGGTCCTGGAGAGACCCATCCCCATCAGGGGGGCTACCTGGAGTCAAGGTCCTTAGTCCATCCTTGCAGGGGCTTCTGCCTCCAGATGGGCATCCTTTTCACGTTGTCATTCCCAGGTCCAATGTCTTCTCACCTGTCTCTCCCTTGTGCAGGAGTTTTTAAGTGGGGTGGAAAGTTCCAGAAGCCAGGAACACCAGGCTAATCCTAAAATCACAGATCCCCATTCCACCCCTGTCCCAACCCTCCTACACTGCATGTTTCGACTTCAAGTTCTCTGTGGAAAGAGCTCTCCTGAGGGCCTCAGTTCCACTCCTTGATATCACAGCTGCCTGATCCCTTTCCACCAAAACATCAAAGAGAAGCCCCTCCTATTTTGGCTTAAGAGTTTTAGCTCTCCTTCGTTCTAGTGGACGTGGACTGTCGCAGTGTGACAAGCTAACTAACAAATTGAGATTATGTTTTCCCTCATTTTTGGCTATGACTGACCTTCTCTCATGTTTCAAGATAAGCGGACCCATATATGCGAGGGACAGTATTGCAAAGTGGCGAGTGTTGAGGCGACTATTGGGGCGATCTTGACGGGGAGACAACTGGCACTGGGCTAGAACCATCAGGGAGGTCCACATCTAGGCCTCTGAGCCAGAGATTGAAAGGCTCCCATATGTCCCTCGGGCATGATGGTGTGGGCATAAGGTCCCAGAATGCTGCAAGCTGCTCCTGACAGTAAGTAATATCTTTCACCCAAGCAACAATCCGGGGGGGCTTTAAGGGCACCCCAGCGGACGGCCAGCCTGCGCTTCGCAAGTAGTAGCATCATGGCCACCGAACGGCGTTTCTCAGGTGCAAGTTTCCTCACATAACCCTGTAGTGCCACCATAGGGGTACATTCCAGCAACACGTGGACCCCTTTCCAAAATTCAGCAATAAGTGGGCAAATCCACACTACATGTAGAAAGGCAGCTGGTTCACGTTTGCACTTCCAGCAGTGCAAACCCGGACACAACCCCAGTTTGTATAATTGCATGGGGGTGCACTACATTCTATGTATGAATTTAAAGTGGATGAGTCTTAGTTTATAGTTCGGGGATAAGTTTCCCAGCTGTGAGCAGCAAAATGACCATTGCTCGTCTGTGGGTAGATCCTCCAAGTCATTTCTCCACTGTGTTAGGGCCTTGGGGGCAACCCAGGGGGTGTTTGTTTGTGTGAGATTATATAATCTAGTGATTAGTCTACGAGGTGATGGTGTAGCTAATAAGTGTTCTAGCGGCTTCATTGTATCCGGGGGGGGGCTGGGAAAGTAGAATGCATTTTCTAGCAAGTGGCTCGGAGCTGGAAATACAAGAATAAATTCAGGATTGGTACCTGAGTGTCTTCCTGTTGTTGTGGTTGCTCTAAATAGGTATCCTGTGGATATAGGTCTCCTAATGTAGTAATGTCCATATTGCGTGCCCGTTCTAAGGAACCCCTGTCATTAAGAAAGGGAAAATGTGGGTGATGTGCAACTGAGGTAGAGGGCGCGTAAAGCAGTGGAGTTCCGACACGCCTCCTTAAACCTTTCCAAGCCCAACGCAAGGTTTCAGCAATGTTTATCTTGTTTGCTGATCTGTGATATGGTTTATAGACAGCCACGTGTAGAGGGGTGGAATCAGCTATATCTGTTTCGAAGGCCACGTGTGGCTGAAATGGGATGGGATATATCCAGAAATGGAGGAACTGGGCCTGCGCACACATCGCGAAGAGTTCAAAGTCGGGTGCACCCAAACTCCCTCCGCACAGTGGACGTGTTAGCAGTTCCTAGCTCACGCGGGATTGTTTACCAGCCCACACTAAGGCAATTACAATAGAACGCAGGGAATTAAAAAAGGCTTTGGTTAGAGGTATAGGTATATTAATGAAAAGGTATAAAAATTTAGGAAGAACTATCATCTTAGTGATAGCAATTCTGCCAGCCGGTGACAAAGGCAGGGCAGCCCAAATTTTTGACGTTTGTTCCACCCAATCTAGTAACCTTCCAAAGTTCATTCGCCATATTGCCTGCAAGTCTCTGCTCAACCACACCCCAAGGTACTTAACAGCGCCATCAGCCCATTTAAGCGGGAATTCCAAGTTGGTGTCTAGCGGAGCATCAGTCAAGGGTAAAATGGAGGATTTTGACCAGTTGATCTGCATGCCAGACATCCCTCCGTAACGAAGGACTTCTCTCAGCACGAGGTTGAGGTTTTTGTCTGGTTTGCGAATATATAATGTTATGTCTTCTGCAACATTGATATTATAAGACCCCTGTCTGTGAATCCTAAACCTCGTGTGGTGTGGTGCTGACGGATTCTGTCCCCTAGGGGCTCCATTGACATTGTGAGCAGCAGTGGCGAGAGCGGGCATCCCTGCCTTGTCCCACGGGTTATATATCAAATGGTTCCGATATTAGGTTATTTGCTCTGAGACGGGCTGTGGGTTTAGTGTAGAGCAGGTCTATTAGTTTGATGAAGTTGGGACTAAATCCCAATCCGGGTACGACAGTAAATAAAAAGGGGCCACTCCAAGGAGTCCAACGCCTTAGTTGCATCAAGAAACACCACAACTGCAGGCAGTTGGGGGCCAATTTGGTGTACCATAGCGAAGAAGGTGCGCAGATTGTGGGCCGTTGACCTACCCGGAATGAATCCTGACTGGTGTGGCCTGTTATTATCAGTTGTAATCTATTGGCAATTAGTTTGGCTAGGATCTTTGCATCCACATTAATTAATGATAGAGGTCTATATGAATCACATAGGTTAGGTGCTTTGTCTGGTTTTAAAAGGGAGATGATTGCGTCCCCGCGCATGGTCCGCGGGAGGATCCCTATCTCTAATGACTCCTGGTATACAACCAACAGCCGAGGCTCCAGCTCCTCCGCAAACGTTTTATAGAATGTGGTGGTCAGGCCATCCAACCCCGGTGCTTTTTTCCCTGGTAAGCTGTTAATAACCTGTGTGATGTCTTCTATTGCAAAAGGTTCTACTAAGTAAGCTCCATGGGCCCTACTCAACCAGAGTAACTCAATTGATTTGAAATATTCATCAAGGTCAGGGAGGGGTGCGCTCTGCGTTGCTGTATATAGTATGGAAAATATTTAGTGAGATGTATGTGTGTAGCCTCTTGACCACTAATACGGAAAGCGTCCTCGTCCAATAACTCGGCTATAAAGGCCCGAGAAGTACGCTGTCTAAGTGCATTAGCAAGGGTTTTGCCAGGCCTATTGCCCTCCCCATAACTTCGTGCTCTGGAGTACTTCCCTAGAAAATGGGTCTCCCTGTCAGCCTCTTCCTCAAATTCAGAGATTTTCCCCCTTACGGTGGCCAAGTGCCTAGGTTCCCTGGTCTGGAAGAACAATTGTTCCGCCAATTTGATTTCCTGTTCAAGTTTAACTATATTAGATCGGATAGAGTTTAGCACCCCTGATTGCTTGGAAATGCAAGCCCCCAGGATCACCACCTTGGATGCCTCCCACAGTGTTGCGAAGGAGTCCACCGAACCTTCATTGGTAGAGAAGTATTGCGTAGTATCAGTTCTAATCACTTCTCTGAATGCGGAATCAAGGAGTGCGTGTGGTGGCAGGCAACAGCTGAATGCTTGGGGTAATGTTTGTGGTATCTTCCAGCGTAGAACCACCGGGGCGTGGTCCGATAGCATGCGTACGAGGTGTAGGGTGTCTATGGTCCATGATGCACTATCGCATGTGACTAGCCAGTAGTCTATCCTGGACCATGCATTATGGTGCGAAGTTATACATGTTCCCTCCCTCATGGTTGGGTTCCTGCTACGCCAGTTATCTGTAAGGTCATGCTCAGGACTAATAATATTTAGTTGCAGGGTGGCCTTGAGGTGTGGGTTGCGAGCTGCACCATCTCTGACCTGCCAAGAGTGACATTGAAATCCCCGCCCCAAATAATCGTGTCTCCATCCAGTGCCGCTATCTTAGCCCATACAATGAGAAAGAATTGTGGATCATCCACATTTTGGCCATATATTGCCACTAAGGTAACTTTAGTTGTCATAAGGGTGCCCGTCAGAATGATATACCGTCCCTCAGGGTTTGTCTGTATATGTGTGGTTGGCCAGCCAAGGCCACGTCTGATCAATATCGAGACACCCCTGGCATAATTAGAATATGGCTATAGATAACAAAATTGGGGAGTGTAGAGGTAACGCCCTACAAGGGCATCGGAGGTGGATATGTCCTCCACATAGAATCAGTTACAAAACAAAGGAATCCACCTCGGGGGGGGGGAAGTCTGGGGTCAGATATCATGGAAGGTGTGTATCTATGGTGGTTGGACACACACTGTATTTGTTTAAATGCCCCTCACACACCAAAATGGCCCTTGGTGTCATGCTTCATCATAGGGGTCTTTCCGCCCTGCTGCGGGACGGGGCGTGCTACAACCTGCGACTACGCGGGAGCACTGATAATGTAGTGCTATGTGTAATGCAAGGGGGAGGGTCTGGAGTGCAAGTAGGTGGGTGAATTATAAAGACCTGGCCTCGTTAGACATAAAAACTTTAATAGCTCAAGGGAGGCTGGCGCTATTAAAAATGTGGTGCGGAGATGTCCTGCGTAATGTGCGGACACTCCTAGTGAGTCAACATGTTTCGATGCTGCAAGGCATCTTCGTCAAGACAAGAAAAAGATGGAGATCCCTCCTATATTAACTATGTCAGCTCGAATTAGAGACTATAAATGTATGTATTAATGAAGACAGTAAAGCATTTATATACAATACCTAATGGTATGCCTTAATCAGTGTCTGAAAGAAAGAAAAAATGAAAAAAAAAAGATAAGTGAATGTCCCAGGAAGCTTAACTCGTAGTACCTGCAAAAGTAAGCAGTTTGCCACATTGTGACATTTAGTGTTGTTTAACCATAAGCCTTTAGCGCAAAAGAGGTGTAGTGACCTGTTTGGGAAAAAGGAGACAATACAAGACGCACACACAAAAAACGGAAAACACACACTCTATCGTAATACTCTCAATTGGTGAGCAAATCTATGAAAAATAAGGAAAAATGGCGTAAGTCTGATACATACTTATATATATGAGAAAGCAATGCCTCATGAACCTCAAGAACGGGTGGGTAGGACGCGGTTACTCGATACTAACGGGAGAAAGAAAAAGAGTCCTTTACCTTACGGTAGTGCTGGGAGCAAAAGAAGCGTCTGGTCCCTGAGACGGCTATGCCATACTTAGGTGCCCTCTGAAAGTCCCTGGCTCAATGTGAGACCATCCCGCGGTTCTGCTGTACTGCGGGAGAATGCTGAAGGCACTCTATTTATGCGGGCAGTAATTGGTGAGAACCGGGAAACGGTTTCACCTGGATCGTATTAGTCAACCCGGGTTATGACGTAGTGGTACTTCCGGTTGTGAGATAACACAGAGACTAGAGCGATAACCTAGGTTGGTTGTGGGTTAGCGGAAGGGAGTCTTCGGAAAGAATGTATGTATCAAAAAAACACTCTAACTTACGCCATTTTTCATCCGCACATTACGCAGGACATCTCCGCACCACATTTTTAATAGCGCCAGCCTCCCTTGACCTATTAAAGTTTTTATGTCTAACGAGGCCAGGTCTTTTTAATTCACCCACCCATTTGCACTACAGACCCTCCCCCTTGTATTACACATAGCACTACATTATCAGTGCTCCCGCGTAGTCGCAGGTCGTAGCATGCCCCATCCTACAGCGGGGCGGGAAGACCCCTATGATGAAGCATGACACCAAGGGCCATTTTGGTGTGTGAGGGGTATTTAAACAAACACAGTGTGCGTCCAACCACCGTAGGATACACACCTTCCATGATATCTGACCCCAGTCTCCCCCCCGCCCCTTCACAGAGGTGGATTCCTTTATAATTAGAATATGGGTCCGAGTGTATTTCCCCCAAATATCTATTCTTTAATTTAGGGTCAGAGTCATATTTCAGATGAGCTTGTTGGATAAAACATAAATCTATGCATTGTCTACTCAAGTATGTGTGTATCAATCTTGCTTTCCTAAAATCATTAAGCCCACGGACGTTTCAAGTGAGGAATTTGATCTCAGTAATTTCTTAGTAAATGAATAGTGTGATAATTGTGCATGTAACATCATGGTCTCGCAATAGAACATCATACATTGAATAACAGATAATATTACCGTGCTGTACATTTAGTGAGAATAAAAAGACAAGATGCTCGTTAGAAAAAAACAAGGCACTTTTGCATTTTAAGCATATACTGTGCAGATAAGGACAATGCACCTGAATATATCGTGCTTCCCCTGCCCCACCCCCCACCAACTTCAGCGTCCCAATTAGGCTGTGACTTATGTCCACCCACCCCTCCCCCGAAGAACCCTTTGAACAAAACAAACGCACATAGGAGATCTCCCTGTGGGGCTAGGGACGCCGGCGAAAACCTGCCAAGGGCAGGGTGACCAGGCTTTTATATATGATACGCAATCTGTCAAAGAAAGAAACTTGCATCATTTTATAACCATGCGCTATAAACCCAACTCTGCTGCAATCTAGATATCTAACGACATTATAGTGATTGACACGAGCATAAGCAAACTTGTGGAACACAATGTGGAGCTACTTGATTAGTATATTAATCATTGTCACTTAGATTCTGCTCTGAGGCAGCTTGTTTTGAAGAAAGCGAGGGCGATTTCCCTGCACCTATGTGCTTAGTGTATTTAAGGGCTGATTTAGCGTCTGTGAAGAATTGCGTCTTTCCGTCATAGGTGATTTTAAGCTTGGCAGGATGCAACATCGCATATGAGATTGAGGCATTCTGTAGGATTCGTTTTGCTGGCGTGAACTCCCTCCGTGCTGCTTGAACAATAGGCGTGTAGTCAGGAAAAAAGGAGAGGGAGTTGCCTTGATGGGTTACAGGGCTCTTATCCCTGGCTGCTCCGAGAATGACGTCCCTGTCCATATAGTTCAAAAGGCGTGCGATTATTGGATGCGGCGTTGCTCCTGGCGGGGGTCTAGAGCCCAAGGAGCGATGCGCCCTCTCAATGATCATGACTTGCGAGCGTACTCACCCAAATAAGTCACGCAGTAGGTCTTCTATGTAGGGTTCCATTTTCAAGATGGCAGTCGATTCCGGCAGCCCAACAATCCATAGGTTGTTGCACCGAGAGCGCGCCTCCAAGTCCTCATTTTTAGCTTTTATTACAGCCAGTACTTTTTCCATATTAAGGATTTGCGTTCTGGATTCAGTAGAGTCTTGAGTATCCGACAACCTGTTCTTCAGAGTGTCTGGCCTACCGTAGTGAGTGTCTACACACTTCTTGACTGTGTCCAGACTTGAGGCAAGAGGGTCTATCTTGTCATCCACTGTTTTAATACTGGAGCGCACGTCCAGCAAAATAGTGCAAATGTCTTCTTCCTGTTGCTCCGCATGTTCTCTGGAACCTTGGGCATTGTCCAGTTCCGGGCCTGTATCCTTTGTCCTGGTTAGGCGTTTATTTTTGAAGGGGACCTTCGCCTATTAGGGGTCCATCTTCCCCATTGGATCGATTGGCTTGCACACAGTATGCAGTAATGGAGGGCTTAAATAACGTGGGACTAATGCAGGGCAGCAGCACTAGTACAGTGTTGTTTCTTATGTGTTTAGAGTGCAGACCTCTGTATCCACTGCACCCACTTGTATCCTGCAAGGTTTAATGTGGGCCCCAGGCGTCTGTCGTGCCAACATGAGAGAGAATCTGTGACCATGTTGGCCTGTGTGTGGAGACTAGTTTCAAGTGTTGATTCCACCAGAGAAGGCTTGGAGCGAGTGGCAACTGTGGTCTCAAATCAGGCCCCAACAGGCTAATACAACATGGGACTGATGTAGGGTAGTGCACTATCACAGTGGTGTTACTTAGTATTATGTGGTGCAGACCGCTATATCCGCTTCACCACCTTGCATCGTGCTGGGTCTAGTGTGGGCCCCAGATGTGTGTCGCAGCATAGTGTACACCGTCCTGTACCACTGGGGAGAGAACCTGCGCCCACGTGAGCCAGTGCGTGGGGGCCAGTGCCTAGTTTAGTCTGCTAGAGCAGGCCAGGAACGAGTGGCACCCGTGGCTCCAAATCGGTCCCTCGTGTCTGTCATACGAACGCGGGATGCAAGACAAGGCAGGCCAGGGCTCACTCAATTCTCTCGCCCACCCAGGCGTACAAAATCAGCAACTTAGTCCCTCGGTGAGCCACCGCCGCCAGGAGCTACCGCGGCGCGGGCCCAATTACGCTACCCACCACAACTTGGCCCCGCGGTATTGGAACCGGAAGGAGTCCATGCTAATGCAGTGGGAGCACGCTCAGCCCTGCACCACCCCAAACCCCCGGCCCGCACTCACCGCACCTCACAATAGCGTCTGGTCTCTCTGTCCTTCAGGCCAACTCGTGCAATGCGTCCCACAGTCACCGGGGGTACAATGAGCTCCGGCGTTCGGCAAAACGATCAGACCACGCTGCCTGGTTCACGGCCCAGAGCGTCGCCTGCGCCTCTGCCCTCAGTTCAGGAGCTTCACTTCAGGCACATTGCAGGTCTCGGGATCCTTGTATGTGCGTGTCTTCGACTCCTGACTGGCGCACTTAGCTCCACTCACTCGTAGCTACGGCCCGGTTCGTTGGAGGCGCCCGGGGTCTCAGGTGCTCGCTGGACCGGTTTTGCTTTCTAGAGTCGCACGGTGGCCATGTTACCCTCCAACAAGGCCACGTCCAGTTGGGTCGCGTAACTCGGCTCCCACAGGCTGCCCAATTTCCAAAGTTCACCTAGGCATTGCAGCTTAGCTTCGCAGCAGGTTGCTTTATTCTGTGGTGGCAGATTGCGTATTCAGACGGCGATATATAAGGATAATGGAGCCCCTTCAGAAGGCCGCCATTCCGTGGCTCGACCTAGACACGTTCCCGGGGAACAGAGTAATTAATTTGGCCCAGTATCGGGGAAAGAGGTGTGGAATATGATTCTGAGCTGAGCCAGCGAAATATGGCAAATCTTAAAGTGCTATAATAAGTGTATGTGGGATGTTAGGGACTATAAATTCCCAATTGGCGGGCATGGTTATCCCCAGATTGATACTTCACTGGACCCTGTTGGCATAAGTAGTACAAAACTGTACTTTAGGGCAGATCTTGCTTATAATGTCTACACAATGTAAGCACCATAAACCGTTAGTAAGCACAACATACCTACACTATGAATCCCCACTCACATTATAAGACCTACCCTATGCCAGTACTAATCCCTGAAGAGTCCCTTTTGTGACAGGCTAACTGTATGCAGATACCAGGTGGTGTAAGACGGTAGTCTCAAATGCGCAGTCTGCACACATGCATTAACATGTGCCCACATGTTTAAGCCTAACCAGCCCAAGCCTCTTACCCTAGCTGCCAAAATTGGCCTTATTTAAAAAAAGCGGACATTGGTGGTGAGCATGCTCAGTCCAATTACTGTAAAAATTCTATAAGTGAGACTCAGGTAGTAGGACTCACTCAAAGTAAAAGTCCAAAAACACAGTAGTCAAAAGCGATAAATCCTGGGAGATGAAATGAGCAAAACCATTTGGCACAGGTAGCAACATGGAAGTCTAGCCAAACTTTCAAAAAACATTTTCCAGTTAAAGTCAGATACTAGAATAGTCTATTAGTTGTTTAAGCTGCCCTAAAAATCTTTTAGGATAAGTTCTTACCCTGTACCATTTATGCACAGAGACCACTTTTTAGTTCTCGGCTAGCGAAGGCTGTGCTTGCGCAGTCTCGCTCGCGAGATTTAATGTTTTCAGAAGTGGGGCTTTAACCCGCCCCTCTTCTTCCCTCTTCTCCATTGGCTGGCCTCTTAAATGCTGGTCAGCCATTGGAGCAGAGCTTTGTCTCTCCAAACAAGCCCCGTCTTTTTCCGATTCGGGGTGTGTTTTTTCACTTCTTTCGCTTTTTTGAAGCCCAGTCCCTTTCCGCCCCTTTTACACGTGGTGGGCGTGTGTTTTTTTTTTTTTATCTTGGGAAGATTCGTCCATTTTGTGCGCGGTCGGAGCGGATGTGGGGTCGCCTCTTCCTTGCTGCTGGATCGGCGTTTCAAGTCCGGTGAGTAAACAATGTTGTTCCTGCTTGCATTTCACATGGTTCACGGGCGGCAGAGAAGTAACAGGACTCTTTTTCTTCTAGTAAGAAGGAAAAGACAGAGTCCTGTTACTTCTCTGCCGCCCGTGAACCATGTGAAATGCAAGCAGGAACAACATTGTTTCCGCTTCTGCTCTGCCGCATCAGCTGCCCCCCCCCCCACTCTTTCAGGTTAAGCTTTGGCTGGTCCAGTCTGAGCTGTTATGGAAATACATTGTAAACTTTTTTTGTTTGCAATCGGGATAACAGTTCACACAATCTGGCCACCCTAGCCTCTCCACTCACTCCTCTCTCTGTACGCCACTGTCTTTCCCCACGGAATGTTTCTTTCCAGTAGTGTCACTGCACCCCTACCCCGTGGGTGGCCCGCCTCGCCCCTGCGCCTCACTGTCCACGCCTGCTGTAGAAGGACTCAGGCTGCTCGGAGACTCGGCCTCAAACAACCGGAAACCAAACTTTTTTTCTGCTCTGCAAAAGTTTACAGGCGCTGCAGCTGTGAGTAGAGCGAGGGGGCTCCGGCCAAGAGGAACTGCGGCTCTGTGCGGAGGGATCGGGCTCGGACTGACAGCAGAGACGGGCGGCAGACAGAGGAGCTCGGCACAGACAGCAGACGCTGGGGCAGCAGGGAGACGCCCGGCAGATGCTGGAGCCTCCAGTGAGCGTCACTATTTACATTGGCTGAGGCTCTGCAGCCGGAATAGCGGATCTGAGGCCATTAGCAGCGCGAGCTGAAGCCAGTGATGGCTGAGAGCTGAATCCCTGCACCGCTGAGCTGAAGCCCCGGACCGCCAAGAGCCGAACCCCGGACCGCAGAGAGCCGAACCCCCGCTGAAATCTGCAGCCTAGTGGCGATACGTCTGCACCCGCACCCCTCTGTGGCAGACGGTGAAACTTGCCACAGCTGCCTGCCACGGCTATGGGCTTTGCAGCTGTGGACCAGACAGCAAAATCTTCAGCCCTGGAAGGGTGAGATCGGCAGTCTCGGTGGGTGAGACCTGCCACCGCTCTGGATCGAGGTGAGATCGGCAGCCCCGACGGGTGAGTGAGGTCTGCTGCCCACGGCGAGAGAGAGAGATCCGCAGCGCTGGATGCGGCATATCTGCAGCGCTGGATGGGTTACATCTGCAGCTGCGGATCAGTGATACCTGCATCTCTATATAAGTGAGATCCACAGCCCTGGAGGGATGAGATCCGCAGCGCTGCACCAGTGAGATCGGTAAACCTGGGCCAGTGAGACCTGCAAGCCTGGAGGAGTGAGATCTGATCGCGGGATCATGGAGGATGTGAGTACTGTGACTGTTGTTTCTATTTCCTGCCGGCCCTTTGGACACTTTTGAGAGTTGGGCTGAGGCAGGGAGAGAGTTATGGTCAGGGCTTTAAGTGGGCCGGGTCTCACCGGATCTGCGCACCGGCAGTTTTTTTATGGAGACCTCGAAACGGGTCTCTATCGGGTTCTGTTTTGTGCCCTGGCACTGGCGGTCGGTAACTAACAACCATTGACAAAGGCAACAATGCTGACCTCTTGTAGGTATGTTACTTGTTGTGTCATATATCTGGATGCAATGACAGAAACCGCAAAATACAAATCGGGCGGCACACTATGCTAAGATTAGATTTTTAGCGTACATTTTTTAATCCACGCCCTTAATTACATTGGCCACGCCTCGTAGAGAACCCCCCCTCCCCCCTTCAGTATTTTCATCCCACTTAAAGCCCTGGTTATGGTAGTAAAAGAGCGTCCAGCAGAGATGGCCTGCAGTGCGCAGACCCTGCACCCCCTTCACCATACCTGGAACAACCAGTGTGCTTATCCTCCGGTGTACTGCCCTGGCCTCAGCCCTGTCTGTGCAGTAGCACCTGGACCTGGTTTGGGAGAATCCGTTAAACCCCAATGATGCTTGTTTTACCTTACTAACCAGCCAGGTGTAGCTGACTGTACCAGGCCTCCTCCTCCACCACCGTGTCACGTCCAGCTCAAGTGTAGAGGCGCAAGGATCAGTGTAAGGGCTCTTCTCCACGTACTGACTCTACCCACTCTTGATCCTAGAGGTACCCCAGGGTACTGACGCTATTCACCCCCCATCAAAGATACCCCCACTGTAATTCAGAGATTCAAGATAACATCTGGCTTTGGAAATTATTTTCATTTTGAATTATTGTATGTATAATTATCAAATTTTGACATTCTGGAAATCTGGCTGGGCACTTGCCGTCCGAGGAATGTTTTGTACATCCCCCTATTCCACTGTGTGATTATCCCCCGGCATGTTACAAAATTCTTTTTGGCTTTTTAGTAGAGGTCCCCCACGGTTTGTGGGGCAGATTGTTACAGAGGTAAGCCCACAAGACGATGGGACAGAAGACTCACCCTAGATCAGGCGGGTCACTGCTGCTGGTTATGTCCTTGACCAGGGCTGTGTGCTCCTCGGAGCTCTTCATTGGGAGTGTTTGGCAGTTTGTTTGAGCTGGTGCTGTGATGGATGCTGTAGTTTCTGAGTGTGATGCTGCGCAGGAGCCAAGGACAGGAGTCTTGTGCGTCTGCTCTCTACCTTGTCTCCAGCTATATCTTATTTTACGTTTGATGCAGAGTGGCTCTGTGTGTGTGGGTGGCTTTGTGTGTGTGGGTGCAAATGCAATAGGTCTCGCATTTGAGAGTGTCATGAGCAATGCCAATAGCTCTAACTTTAACAATGCCGAGACCATCGCATTGTAAATGCTTGTTTCTCTTGGAGATGAGTTATCTAATGTATTTTACGTTCATGACTATCCATGAAGATCCGGTAATGCAGAAGGGAAAGTTAGTTACTTGTAATCTTAGTTGTTCATTATAGGAATCTTTATTGATATCCCTTCATCGTGTCTAGTCTCTATTCTCCCACAAATGGTGGGTCTCGGTTCTTCGACCCATTGCTAGTACAGTCCATGCTGGGATATGAAAGCTGATTGAATCTTAAAAGAACAGTGCGTTTTGTTTCCAGCTTCTCGTTACATTACACTTTTCAGGCTACCTTTACGTTTGTTCCACTTTATCCTTGTGACCGTATGGCTCCTCTGTTTAAGGGCATGAGGAATTGGGGATGCCTTGTTTTATCAGGTGAAAATAAAGAATATGGAAAAAAATAATCTGCATAGGCTGATGATATTACTGCATTTAGCGATAATGCCAGATCTCACAACTATTCCTTGTACACCGGTTGTAATGATTTGAAGTGTTCTGGGATCCCCTCACACAGGCAGGAATATTCTACATTCATTACTTCAATAAAGGTTCCTGTGATGCAGAACTAGGATTACAAATAAATGACTTTCCTCCTTCCCCATGGTGCTTGGAATATGACTGTCTGTGTGACTCTGATATCACTGTTCATCTTATCATTGCTCCTGGTCATTAGGGGATCCCTGCCTGCGGTACCAGGGGCATCACAGACTGTACTTGCACTGCTCCTGATGCCAATCATTGTTACTGGTACCTAAGGTATCCCTGTTTGTGCTGTCACCTTTTAGTGCTTGGGGTATCACTGCCTGTGGTACCTGCATCATCACTGTTAGTGATACCACTGCTCTTTGTGCCTGGGATATCACTGCCTGTGGTACTGGGGTATCACTGTTCAAGCTATCACTGCGCTTTGTGCCTTGGATATCACTGCCTGTGGTACCTGCAGCATCACTGTTTGCGATACCACTGCTCTTTGTGCCTGGGATATCACTGCCTGTGGTACCTGCAGCATCACCGTTCAAGCTATCACTGCTCTTTGTGCCTGGGATATCACTGCCTGTGGTACTGGGGTATCACTGTTCAAGCTATCACTGCTCTTTGTGCCTGGGATATCACTGCCTGTGGTACTGGGGTATCACTGTTCAAGCTATCACTGCACTTTGTGCCTTGGATATCACTGCCTGTGGTACCTGCAGCATCACTGTTTGCGATACCACTGCTCTTTGTGCCTGGGATATCACTGCCTGTGGTACCTGCAGCATCACTGTTCAAGCTATCACTGCTCTTTGTGCCTGGGATATCACTGCCTCTGGTACCTGCAGCTTGACTGTTCAAGCTATCACTGCTCTTTGTGCCTAGGACATCACTGCCTGTGGTACTGGGGTATCACTGTTCAAGCTATCACTGCTCTTTGTGCCTGGGATATCACTGCCTGTGGTACTGGGGTATCACTGTTCAAGCTATCACTGCTCTTTGTGCCTTGGATATCACTGCCTGTGGTACCTGCAGCATCACTGTTTGCGATACCACTGCTCTTTGTGCCTGGGATATCACTGCCTGTGGTACCTGCAGCATCACTGTTCAAGCTATCACTGCTCTTTGTGCCTGGGATATCACTGCCTGTGGTACTGGGGTATCACTGTTCAAGCTATCACTGCTCTTTGTGCCTGGGATATCACTGCCTGTGGTACTGGGGTATCACTGTTCAAGCTATCACTGCACTTTGTGCCTTGGATATCACTGCCTGTGGTACCTGCAGCATCACTGTTTGCGATACCACTGCTCTTTGTGCCTGGGATATCACTGCCTGTGGTACCTGCAGCATCACCGTTCAAGCTATCACTGCTCTTTGTGCCTGGGATATCACTGCCTGTGGTACTGGGGTATCACTGTTCAAGCTATCACTGCTCTTTGTGCCTGGGATATCACTGCCTGTGGTACTGGGGTATCACTGTTCAAGCTATCACTGCTTTTTGTGCCTGGGATATCACTGCCTGTGGTACTGGGGTATCACTGTTTGAGCTGTCACCTCTTAGTGCTTGGGGTATCACTGCCTGTGGTACCTGCAGCATCACTGTTCAAGCTATCACTGCTCTTTGTGCCTGGGATATCACTGCCTCTGGTACCTGCAGCTTGACTGTTCAAGCTATCACTGCTCTTTGTGCCTAGGACATCACTGCCTGTGGTACTGGGGTATCACTGTTCAAGCTATCACTGCTCTTTGTGCCTGGGATATCACTGCCTGTGGTACTGGGGTACCACTGTTCAAGCTATCACTGTTCTTTGTACCAGGAAACAACTTTTACAACGCAGTCATTACATCGCACTACATTTACAACGCAGTCATTACATCGCAACATCCTTTACAACGCATGTCACTACAACGCATCTATTACATTGCATGTCACTACAACGCATGACACTACAACGCATGTCACTACAACGCAGGCATTACATCTCATGTCATTACGACGCATACCATTACAACGCATAATACCCCCACACTATCCAACACTTACCCTACTGTTGCACTCCCTGGAGTTATAATAGTAATTTTTTCCCCTACACTATCCAACACTTACCCTACTGTTGCACCCCCTGGAGTTAGCATAGTCATTTTTACCCCTACACTATTGAAGTACTCCAATTTTTGAGACCCCAGAGGTGCTAGGGGTAGCACCCTATGACTTCGAGTACTTCCTGATGTGGTATTATAGAATTCTGCATATCTTGATAATATAACAAAGAACTTGGCAACAGAAGCTGAAATATGAAAAGACATCTTTATTAAACTCAAATGAGTGAGACTACATCGCACAGAAGCCTTAGCAACTGGATGAGGCAGTCTGCAGAACAGAAACCAGTCTCCTCTTTTATGGAGAATGTTACGCTCTGGGCAACACCGCCCTTCTCTTGCAGTTGGTCATTCACATGTATACATTGCAAACGAAAAGGCAGAGTCATGATGACCATCCCACATTCCAGTTAAGCCAGCCCGTAATAATTTACCCAGCAAGGCTCAGATCCCACATCAGATATCGATAGGCCCCAATAAACATGAGCATCTCCTGTTTTGGGAAACAAGCCATAAAGCAGGAACAGTCAGGTGTGAAAGAGATTAGCCGGAGGCTTGTGTAGGATGAAAAGACTTTATGGTGTGTCAAGCCCTGATGCTAAACACAGGTGGCCAGAGGACGGGGAACTCGTGAGACCAGTTTGACCTGGGGTGGCGGAGCCAAGCTGCCCAGGTCACAGAAAAGTCAAAGAAAGGCACATGTGCTCTAAAAGGCCCGTTTTCGCTTCATGCTATATAGCCTATGTGAGGGCAACCATAAGATGGCCACCGCTACAAAATGGAACCCACGGAGTCAATGTATAATAACGTATACATAGTGCATTCATAGCTAAAACGTTACACAAAGCACTTGTACATACCGCATTGACCATTCGTGGTTCGCTAATACCGGGATAGACAGGGGTAGGGCCCTGCCTCCTACGCGGTCCCAAATTTTAAAGTACGACAGACCCTCCTTTTGCCCTTACATAGGCAATAACTATACTCTCATCAATCCGAGTCCAGGTCTACAGACATGAAGTCATGGAGATGTTGCTGTAGCATCATCCTATTACTTAGCGACTCTCACGGGACACGTCTCCTTACACATGTAGTAGCACAAAGGCCACATATGGCAGGACAAAATAAGGAATACCTCTATCTAGGTGGCATAAGATCACACCCCCAACAATTAGTGATGTTTACTACTAACTAGTGTCGATGCAGAAGCTGTACAAAAGAATTGCTTACGAATTCTGATCTTTTAACCTGCTCATGTTCAGGAAAAGGGTGAAAAAAAGTGCAAAGAAACAGTGGTACGGAAAGACATAGGTTGGGAAGAGGGTGCAGAAGTCAATTGAGTAGAGAAAAACGATCCCACCCATAAATGACAACGTCATGTTTAAAAAACACTAGAAAACTCGTTATTAAAAACATATAGACAACGGGAGAAAGTAGCGACCACTATTACAAATGAAATAATGATTGTCTACAACCCTGAGCAAAAAGCAAATCCTAAAATTATTTAGTAACATTTTAGGGCTCCTATACATTTTGTATGTTCAGGTGAAACAGTGGTGACCCTCATCAATGCTCTGAGGTGAAAAGGGGGTACTCTTCCACGGAAAATGGATTTTATTCTGCTTATACTAGACAATGCCAGCAAAACAAACAGTCTTCTAACACCTAGTCTATACAATCACACGGAAACCTCTTGTGAAACCACCTATGCCCAGAGTCCGTTCAAAAAGCCTCTCTGGCAGGCTTCTATTGTCCATCAAATCTTCTTCTGTTGTTTTCTTTTGCATGGGCCTCTTCATTCAAGCCTTTCATGAGAAAAGTACTGCTTAGTTGGAGTGCCCTCCTGGCAAACACCCACAGCTCACTCGAAAAAGTCTCAATGTCTCAAGGCAGTGCGCCAGTATTTTTCCTTTGCGGCAGGCACTACAGGTAGTGTGCTCTCCATTGATCAAGGGCACAGGTCATCTCGTGCAGATTCGGGACCATTCTCAGACTCCAACACTCGTCATTCAGTGTCAGCGGACGCTCAGCCTGCTCTTCCATGGGCACTGTAATGTAGTGCCTTCTGTCAATCTTGGATCCGCCGGTGCACTGCACTTCCATTGAAGCAAAGGAAAAGAGGGGGGGGTGTGTGGCCAAAAACTCAGGCCAAGGGGCTCAAGGGACTGCACACTGTCAGAGGTTACCAGCACATGACAGGCACTCTTTTGCACTGGAATTCTGGTTCTATGGCAAAACCAGCTCCTCCTTCTTTTCTGATGTTGAACGCCTTCTGATGAAGCAAGTGTGATGCTTTAAACAGTTCGTTGTATAACAAGGGGACTGTAAACAGGTGGCCTGTGATTTTCAAAGGAGTGGCCACACGCCATGGGACAATTTTCGTCTAGAATACACTGTCTTTCTCAGGAAGCAATACAAATATAAAGACAGTAGGCAAAACAGTGCCTCTAAGCTTTTCAATTGGGTTTCCGTGTGAGAGCCTCCATCATCTAAGGGTAGATAACTACACGAGAATTCTATCTAAATGGATGTCTTCACATATGGTGGCATGGTCTAATAGGGCAAATACATTTTTTTTTTCAATGATTACATATAAGTGTTTCTAAATTCCTTATCTAGGACATCTCAATAGAGAAATCACATGGTACAGATTATCATAGGCAGGTAGAAACCTTTCACATCAGGTGCACTAGGCAATACACAGGCTAATAGTCAGATATGAAAACAAAAGACAAGAACTAGAGGGTCCTGATATTTGCATGATTAGAAACTTCTGATCCCACCGAAAATTAAAGCAGCAGGAACAAAATGGGTAAAAACCACATTAAAAAATAGACATTGAAAATTCGTCATGTTCAAAAAAGGTAAACGTAAGTTATCTCCTATCGGGATGGAAAACTTGTCTTACTATAATATAATATACTTGACAGTCAGGCTGGAAAACATTGAAGCAGGCCTAGGGACAATTCTTGAAAACCAGTCTGGTCATACAAGAGGGGATTATACATAATATGGAGGTTCCTGGTGCATCACTGCAGTCTGGAAGTGTGTACCTGAACAATACACCTACAATAATAAATGGGCTGACTGGTGAAAGGAATACGGAAAAGGGAATTGGAACTAGGACACAACTAACATCCCCAATAACTAAGCATGATGCGACATCGGTCAGGGAAGAAGCAACAAAAGCAATAAAAAATAAAAATCTATAGGAAGGACAAGAATTTACTTGGGTGATAGTCAGGCATGTGACACTACACCAAGAGTACGGGTGGTACACAAAAGGCCAAAGTTACATACATTTTAACTCTACCGCTGGCGACTACACCATATACGGTAATCTTAGCTAATGTTCCAGTTCCTTCTGCAGGGAAAAATGAAAACCTAGTTTTCTTTTAAGAAGCAAAGGCCATATGCTACTTAGGAGACAGGACACCATTAACTAATGTAATATAGAAATTAGGCCACCTTGAGTCACAGATCTATAATTTCATCCTTAGGTCCAATCAAGGATACATAAACGTAGGGCTGCCTGTTCCTTTAAAGGAAAGGGGCAGTAACGTGACTAACTGCAGGTGACACACTTTGATCCTGTAGATCTCTTTTAGTTTTCTGTAATACCATTATAGCCAATTTAGACATGCACTGGTAAAGTGTTGTCTCTCATGTTCACAGCATGAAATATCATTATCTGTGGAATTTAGTAACCAGAACAAGTTCAACCAACTGTTGTGTAGCGATGGGCATCGTCATGACCATCCCCTCACAACACAGGTAAACTTGTAATAGTATCAAAAGCAGCAACAAAAACAACGAAAACATGCAAAAAATAATAAAAACGCACAAAACGTCAAGCCATCAGATATACTTGCTGTATATCAAGCACAAAAAGCATAGACAAAACAATAGCATATGTAAATAAGCGGTGACACACAACACTATGTCATGTACTTTTATGCACTGTAAACCTGCAGCCCAAAACCCAATATTTGGGCCTGTTTAATTTGTCAGGTTTAAAATCCTTACCCTCCTTTTTGACAGTAGATCACCAGGCAATGGAAATCTGCTGTCAAATATACTGTCTCTCTTCTAACATACAGGACTAATAAGAACAATTCATGATAGCAATTCGTTCACATTTAGGCATGTAGCCTTAAAAAAATGTTAGAATCTTTTTGTCTGTCTAAGACTTAATGCAACACTCCGTTTTCTGTTAAATAAGAGCTAATAGCAGGCATCATTCTCTTTTTTTTAATCGTTTTTAGAGCGAGACGCAAATGTATCAGTTCTGCAAAGCATTTAACATGATGTTTGGGCTTCCAAAGAAACCCCTTTGCTATATTTTCCCTTTGGAATTAAGTTCTTTAGTTTTATTGATGTTCTTATGGAGAAACCAGAAACCCCACCTTCAGAGGCCCGTGTAGCAAGGTCATTCTGCATTCCACAGAGGCAAGGCCCTAATTTAAAAGCTCATAAATGTCAACGTGGCAGCCTACTCCATTGAACTAAAGATAGCATCTCAACAGCGTAACTTGAGCCAGCCTCTGCAGCTCTCCAACCCCCAGCTCCTGCCACTCTGAATTTGTCAAAGCCAGAAGGCCTTCCTAATTCCTCCTAACTTGCAATAATTCACTCTATTTTGAAAAATAATTTCTCCTTTTTAGGCGCTAAAAAAAAAAAAATTATCTCTATTCCCAGATTATTAAACTACATTTACTGTGAATAATTCACGAAACTTAATAACACACATACCACGTTTTAGAATAAATCCTTGTTACGATCCTATGTAATGGTACACATTTCATCAACCTTAAATGAATGAACGTCTCAGTAGGCCCAGCTAAAGTTAGACTGAACTCCAGCAATTGGGACCGCTTTCTGCCCCAGTCCACTGGCACTGCGAATTGCATTTGCAATGAGTTTTGATATTTTCTTCATCATTTAGTCACTTGCCTTTATTCAAGCTCTGTTTGTCGCTTTCATATTAGCATATGAAACTCAGTGCCTCCCGTTAGGTAATTACAATATTTTCACCCCTACTGCTAGAACCTGCAATCTCATCTTTCCCCTCCTACTTACTCAAACCGATACCACATTCCTTTTTATTCCCTTCGTCAATACAACCTTCCTCACGCTACTCTTCATGTCTTTATTACTCCCCTTCATCATCTCTCTTCCCTCCACGGCATTCTATTTTCCCAATTGTTCTTCTCCTTCCTACGTATTACCTAGTTCCTATAACCGTAATTCTACATTTCTCCACCCCTCTATCATTACTGACTTCATCACGTACCTGCTCACAAACATCCTCTTTTTCCTTCATCAAAAAAGAATTCTCCATTTCTCTTTCTCTATGTGGGTGCTAACTCCATTAAGGCCGTTTTTTATTAACATCAAAAAGTTGCGGGTTGCGACACCATATTTTATTGAATTTCTCCAAGTTTTAAAAAGGTCCTGTTTTTCATAGCGTGTTCAGTAGTATCGTGACAGACACAGCTAAAGTTAGAACCTTCAACCCTGATATTAAAACAAGCCTTTGTACTGGCACATTGACTCATTGAATCATAAGAAGGCACAACCTGTAAATATATATCAAACCTAAACGTATGCATTTACTGAAGTCTGAGACACTTTAAAAAGTACTCTGAATGGAAGAAAATGCAGTTCAAACAGTGTTTTCTACCCAAATTCGACTTTCATTCTTTTGGCATTAAAAAATGAATATCCTACAATTTTTTTGCATAATATGCATTACCAGAATGTTTATTACATAACCCATGAGTCAGGCATTGGAAATAATAACTTATACTTTATAGAAATGGGCTTGTTTGCGCCTGCGCCAAGGGAAAATTGTACACGCGAATGCTTGTCATTTTAGTGATGCAACACAACTTAAATCAAATTTTAATGCTAGGAGGTCAAAGTATGAGTATTAAGCTTTATAAATATCAAAAAACGATTTTGAAAAGCACTTATTTTTTTAAAATAATTTTTCCATGATTAATAATTTTCTTTTAAAAAATCCCAATTATTCGTTTTTGTGATAATTCCATGTATAAAAAACAAGCTGCATCCCTTGCCTATCATTTTGGACACATTTAACTCACAAGCCTAAGCGCATAAGCCCAATTTGAAACGCGTCACATTTTTGAGCCAATTTCATTTAAAAGGACGGTTCTGCAAAATTCCACCCGTGTTCAACTGGGAAGGTGCTGGCTGAATGAACATTTCTATCAAATATACTGCAGCTGAAAAGTTTGCCTGTGAACATCTAATACAATGCATCTAAGGAAAATGCTGTAAATTTATTTACTTTTGCAAAAATAGATAATTTCGTTTTTGGGGCCTGATTTATATCTATTGAATGTGTTTCTAATTTTATCCTTTAAGCATTTAACGGCAGTTTTGTATATGTGCACAATTGCTCATTCTATAAATTAAAGAGCACCATATAGCTATTTTAGCACGTCACATGGTTCGTTTCTGGATTTCTTTTTTAAGTTTCTACTTGATATTAATTAACCAACAATCTACTTAACAGACTGGAAACATCAGAAGACCCACAAACACATATTGAGCTCATTTCAGACATAAATAGAAAGGGGTTAAACAGACAATACAGCGCACTTTAGCCATTTTTCATAAATAGCGCCGTCGCAATTTACTAACAGAAGTTGCACTAATGAAAAAAAACCACAGACATTTAAACACACAGTTGACTTACAAATCAATACGCATGACAGAAAGAAAGAACAGCTCACAGACTATACTTGAAACAAACCATTTGCAAATACTAGTTGTAGGTCATATTTACAAGCAACGCTTTTCAATAGTGTTCCAAAAGGCTGCATAAACAGCCCCACAGACAGATGCATGTCCAAGAAGTAGTGAATGCGCTCAATTCACTAGCTTTGCCTAGCAGAACACCACACAAAATCGTTCTGCATATCTTCATTCATGAAACTGCGCAGAACGAAGGATCCTTGTTTTGTATGATGTCATATTTTAATTCCCTGGGGATACAAAATCACCAAGGAAGAAATATGTTTTTAAATTTAACCTATTTAGATATTTCCCACACTATGGTACCTTTCAAAACATGTGAGCTTACAAACAGGCATGCCAAAAATACTGCGGAAAACGCAAGTATTATAATCAAAACCAAATGGAGAAATATCTCCTCATTACCTGCCTACACAAATTGCAATTCGCATATCCAAACCTATACAAACCAAAAGCTACATTTCCAAATTTGCTAAGATCAGGCATCTTATAGCTCACTAATCTAGCTTCAAACTTCAAGGGGTTATCTCTACCAATACACTCGCAAATATGCGAGACCCTCGGTTTTGGTAATTGCAATGACCAAATCAGAAACAAAGAAACCAACCCCTCGGCTTTGGTAATTGCGATAACCAAATTAAAGACCCAAAGAACCAAAGGACTGGGAGCGACCCACTTATACTTAATTCTTATTCTTAATAATCAAAAGGTTATCCAAATTCTAATTGTCAAGTTCTACATGACCAAACGTCTTCTATAATACTCACGCCAAAAGGGTTCTTTTTCTCACCTTTTGAGTGACATCATGTGGAGGATCAAAATCAGGAAGAGCAGAAATATACCGGGCTACATAATCAAAGAATCTCCAGAATCCCTGTGCACAGAGTACCTTCTTGGTAGAATCCCGTTATGTCCTCCTCAGTAGATTTCAGTCTCCTGACAAGATCACTCCCACAGAAAGTCACTTCTCTGATGAGGCCGCGCTGGTGGGCGCCAACTGAAGTACTCCAATTTTTGAGACCCCAGAGGTGCTAGGGGTAGCACCCTATGACTTCGAGTACTTCCTGATGTGGTATTATAGAATTCTGCATATCTTGATATTATAACAAAGAACTTGGCAACAGAAGCTGAAATATGAAAAGACATCTTTATTAAACTCAAATGAGTGAGACTACGTCGCACAGAAGCCTTAGCAACTGGATGAGGCAGTCTGCAGAACAGAAACCAGTCTCCTCTTTTATGGAGAATGTTACGCTCTGGGCAACACCGCCCTTCTCTTGCAGTTGGTCATTCACATGTATACATTGCAAACGAAAAGGCAGAGTCATGATGACCATCCCACATTCCAGTTAAGCCAGCCCGTAATTATTTACCCAGCAAGGCTCAGATCCCACATCAGATATCGATAGGCCCCCATAAACATGAGCATCTCCTGTTTTGGGAAACAAGCCATAAAGCAGGAACAGTCAGGTGTGAAAGAGATTAGCCGGAGGCTTGTGTAGGATGAAAAGACTTTATGGTGTGTCAAGCCCTGATGCTAATCACAGGTGGCCAGAGGACGGGGAACTCGTGAGACCAGTTTGACCTGGGGTGGCGGAGCCAAGCTGCCCAGGTCACAGAAAAGTCAAAGAAAGGCACATGTGCTCTAAAAGGCCCGTTTTCGCTTCATGCTATATAGCCTATGTGAGGGCAACCATAAGATGGCCACCGCTACAAAATGGAACCCACGGAGTCAATGTATAATAACGTATACATAGTGCATTCATAGCTAAAACGTTACACAAAGCACTTGTACATACCGCATTGACCATTCGTGGTTCGCTAATACCGGGATAGACAGGGGTAGGGCCCTGCCTCCTACGCGGTCCCAAATTTTAAAGTACGACACTATCCAACACTTACCTTAAATGCAATGTAATGGTATGCATTGTAATGGTATGTGTTGTAAAGGTATAATGTGATGTGATGGAATGCGTTGTAAATGTAGTTTGAAAAGTTGTTGTAGTGGTATGCGATGTAAATGTATGTGTTGTAAAGGATGTTGCGATGTAAAAACTGTGTTGTAAACGCATGCGTTGTAAATGTATGCCTGCCTGTTGTGCCTGCAGCATCACTGTTCAAGCTATCACTGCTCTTTGTGCCTGGGATATCACTGCCTATGGTACCTGCAGCATGACTGTTCAAGCTATCACTGCTCTTTGGGCTGGGACATCACTGCCTGTGGTACCTGCAGCATCACTGTTCAAGCTATCACTGCGCTTTGTGCCTAGAACATCACTGCATATGGTACCTGCAGCATCACCGTTGAAGCTATCACTGCTCTTTGTGCCTGGGACATCACTGCCTGTGGTACCTGCAGCATCACTGTTCAGGCTACCACTGCTCTTTGTGCCTGGGATATCACTGCCTGTGGTACTGGGGTATCACTGTTCAAGCTACCACTGCTCTTTGTGCCTGGGATATCACTGCCTGTGGTACTGTGGTATCACGGTTCAAGCTATCACTGCTCTTGGTGCCTGGGATATCACTGCCTTTGGTACCTGCAGCATCACTGTTCAAGCTATCACTGCTCTTGGTGCCTGGGATATCACTGCCTGTGGTACCTGCAGCATCACTGTTCAAGCTATCACTGCTCTTTGGGCCTAGAACATCACTGTCTGTGGTACCTGCAGCATCACTGTTCAAGCTATCACTGCTCTTTGTGCCTGGGATATCACTGCCTGTGGTATCACAGTTCAAGCTATCACTGCTCTCTGTGCCTGGGATATCACTGCCTGTGGTACCTGCAGCATCACTGTTCAAGCTATCACTGCTCTTTGTGCCTAGAACATCACTGTCTGTGGTACTGGGGTGTCACTGTTCAAGCTATCACTGCTCTTTGTGCCTGGGATAGCACTGCCTGTGGTACCTGCAGCATCACTGTTCAAGCTATCACTGCTCTTTGCACCTGTGATATCACTGCCTGTGGTAATGGGGTATCCCTGTTCAAGCTATCACTGCTCTTTGTGCTGGGATACCACCTCCTGTGGTACCTGCAGCATCACTGTTCAAGCTATCACTGCTCTTGGTGCCTGGGATACCACTGCCTGTGGTACCTGCAGCATCACCGTTCAAGCTATCACTGCTCTTTGTGCCTGGGATATCGCCTCCTGTGGTACCTGCAGCATCACTGTTCAGGCTATCACTGCTCTTTGTACCTGGGATATCACTGCATGTGGTACCTGCAGCATCACTGTTCAAGCTAGCACTGCTCTTTGTGCCTGGGATATCACTGCCTGTGGTACCTGCAGCATCACTGTTCAAGCTATCACTGCTCTTTGTACCTGGGATATCACTGCCTGTGGTACCTGCAGCATCACTGTTCAAGCTATCACTGCTCTTTGCACCTGTGATATCACTGCCTGTGGTAATGGGGTATCCCTGTTCAAGCTATCACTGCTCTTTGTGCCTGGGATATCACTGTCTGTGCTACCGGGGTATCACCGTTCAAGCTATCACTGCTCTTTGTGCCTGGGACATCAGTGCCTGTGATACCTGCAGCATCACTGTTCAAGCTATCACTGCTCTTGGTGCCTGGGATATCGCCTCCTGTGGTACCTGCAGCATCACTGTTCAAGCTATCACTGCTCTTGGTGCCTGGGATACCACTGCCTGTGGTACCTGCAGCATCACTGTTCAAGCTTTCACTGCTCTTGGTGCCTGGGATATCGCCTCCTGTGGTACCTGCAGCATCACTGTTCAGGCTATCACTGCTCTTTGTGCCTGGGATATCACTGCATGTGGTACCTGCAGCATCACTGTTCAAGCTATCACTGCTCTTTGTGCCTAGAACATCACTGTCTGTGGTACCTGCATCATCACTGTTCAAGCTATCACTGCTCTTTGTGCCTAAGACATCACTGCCTGTGGTACCTGCAGCATCACTGTTCAGGCTATCACTGCTCTTTGTGCCTAGAACATCACTGCCTGTGGTACTGGGGTATCACTGTTCAAGCTATCACTGCTCTTTATGCCTAGAACATCTCTGTCTGTGGTACCTGCAGCATCACCGTTCAAGCTATCACTGCTCTTTGTGCCTGGGATATCGCCTCCTGTGGTACCTGCAGCATCACTGTTCAGGCTATCACTGCTCTTTGTGCCTAGGACATCACAGCCTGTGGTGCCTGCAGCATCACTGTTCAGGCTATCACTGCTCTTTGTACCTGGGACATCACTGCCTGTGGTACTGGGGTATCACTGTTCAAGCTATCACTGCTCTTTATGCCTAGAACATCTCTGTCTGTGGTACCTGCAGCATCACCGTTCAAGCTATCACTGCTCTTTGTGCCTGGGATATCGCCTCCTGTGGTACCTGCAGCATCACTGTTCAAGTTATCACTGCTCTTTGCACCTGTGATATCACTGCCTGTGCTACCGGGGTATCACCGTTCAAGCTATCACTGCTCTTTGTGCCTGGGACATCAGTGCCTGTGATACCTGCAGCATCACTGTTCAAGCTATCAGTGCTCCTTGTGCCTGGGATATCACTGCCTGAGGTAATGGGGTATCCCTGTTCAAGCTATCACTGCTCTTTGTGCATGGGACATCACTGCCTGTGGTACTGGGGTATCCCTGTTCAAGCTATCACTGCCGTTCAACCATTGTGCTGTAACAGATAATATATGCTTGGATATAAGTGCTGTAATATTTTGTATTCCTTCCAGTACTACCTATCCTAGTACGTATAAGGTGGGTGAATCTCCCAAATCCCTGTAGGGTGATCTAACTCTCCGTTACCTGTGGGTGTCATCAGGGTGCCCGTCTTGGTGGAGAGCTGGGCATCATCCCTCACATAGATAACATGAATCAGCAGGGCTGGAATTCCAGCATGTAGTGACCTCTCGGTGCCAGTGAAATGCCCCTCTAACTAAACAAGGAGGTGATGCTGTTTATTTAATCAACTTCACCCATGCTGCCATGCTGAAGTCCCAGTCTGGTCGCTCTCAGGTGACTTAGCAGGGGAGGAGCAGGCATGAGGCGTTTTGTCAATTTATCTAGCACACACATCACAACATAAATTGTCTGTTGGCTTTTACAGTAGAGATGTTATTGCCTCAGAAAGAGCTGCCCTGGTGGGATTGAATCCTGTCATGTGCAGGTTGCACACAGATTTCAGATCACACACTCAACTCTACAAACTATCTCATGAACCCGGTGAGCTGGTTTAATAGGACTGGCACCTATGTCTTGTAGCCCTGTCTCTTCTACTCATGGTACTTTATGTTCAACAAACACTTTTCACAATAAACAATCTTCTTTTTAAGCTATTACAATTCTACGTTCTATGGGTTTTAATGTTGGCAAAAATGTAATTTTATCCAAACGTAAGTCAAAGACAAAGCTAAGGTTTACTCTTGGTTACAAGATCCCTCCCTCCTGGCGTCCTTTGAGGATCTGTTAGCGAAGGAGAAGCAGAATGGAGCTGTTTCACAGAATGTGGAACAACTTTTTAGACTCCACGTTGTCAATTAAGATTGAACTCTTCCACAGAGGTGTTTTTATTTGGAAATATTTACATTGATTTTATAGAACAATGGTCAATACGCATGCAATTGGCACACACGCGCATGCATAGTCCCATATCCCTGTACCCAGCCACCCTTCCTTCCCCCAAGTGGCCACCAGGATCATAATAAACCCCTTGGCATCTCTCTTGGGGTGGTCCCACTGTTTGCCCCTGTCGCGAGTGATGTCACTGTGGAGGGATCTCTCTTCCTGGAGGATCATTGGAATTATCCGTCAGTCTGTGATAGGTCCATAATCTCGCCCAGCCGTTTTCAAAGTCCTGGGGTAGCCCCGACTTTCATAACCCACGGTCACTGCCGCCATACATTGATTCATTCCTTTCCGTGACTTTCCCCACCCCCGCGAGTATGGCAAGGTCTCATTGGGCTACAACAAAGGCCAGCATGCAGAACAGTAATCGCTTCCTTGGGGTGTCCACATCGTCTAGGATAATCGGTTGGGGTGTTTTGGGAATGGCAGTCTCCATCACTGCTTCCAGCTCGTGATGACGGCTGCCCAATATTCACCCACGCCAGGCAGCCCCAAACCGTGCAATGAAGGTGCCTTTGTTTGCATTGAGCAGAGGCACAGTGGGGTCTCTACTCTCCTCATTTTATGGAGAAAGGATCTGTTATGGTACGATCTGTGGAGGACGCTGAACTGGACCAGGCGTAGCCTGGCGTTAATGGCTACTGCCCTAGGATGCATCAAGGCTGCTTCCCAGTCTACGTCCTCCACGATTCCCCCATCAGCCTCCCATTCCTCCTGTAGGTTCCCTAGGTTGCCTGATGGGTTCTTTGGTTTAGTGCGGTACAGCCAGGAGACCGCGTCACCTAAGACCCATCTCTCTAACGGGGTGTGCTTCAGGAGATCCAGTTCCAGGATCCGGTCTCTCCTCAGGGCGTGTGCCACTTGCAAATATCTAAACCGTTGAGTCTTGGCCAGGGCGTGTTCATGTTAAAGTGTCAAACTATTTAAAATCATCTCTCTCAACCACATCCTCCAATGTTTTAATCCCAATCTGCTCCCATCTACAGATGCCTGCAAGCTTCCAGTTTTGGTCAGTATGGTACCCTTCCACAGTGGGGTGACCAGAGTGATCGCTCCTTTCGAGCTCGTAGCGCCTGTAGCTTCGTCCCAGACCTTCAATGTGGTGCTGGTTGGGTAAGTGCTTCCAGCTCTTTTTCTCGTAGAGATAGTGGACAAGTGTCGCCGCCCCCATAGCTGCTCTTTCTATGCTATTGCCCAGTTCGCTGTGTGGACTGTCGCCCCAGTGAATAATTATGTGGAGATGTGTGGCTCTGTGGTATGCTCTGATGTCTGGGAGCGCAAGGCCTCCCTTATGTACGGACCTGTATAAGGTCTTCAGAGCTATCCTCGTAGTGCCTCCATCCCAGAGCAGTGTTCAGAGCATCTTGTCTAGTTTGTCAAATTAGTGATACTGAATATAAAATGGAGTGTTGTGCAATATGTAGAGCAGCTTGGGCAAAGGGATCATTGTATACTGATCAGCCATGCCCATAATCACCAGGAGTAGTTTGTGCCACCATTCTGCGTCATTGCGAAATTCTGTCAGAACTCTGTCACGGTTTAACTTTAGAAACCATTCACAGTCCAATGTGATGTTGAGTCCTAAATATTTGAAATCTGTTTTCGGCAGTTGGACCTCTTCCACCAGTTGGAACCCCGATAGGTCTCGAATGTGTGGAGTACTGACAGTATCGCTGGGTCTGTTAGGTACACCAAGGTGTCATCCTCATACAGCAAGATTGTATCCGGGTCATCTGAAATCTGGGGAAAGCGCCTTACGGCACACCCAACACCCAACATTCAAATGGCTCCAGCACAGGGTGAACCAGAGGGGTGATAGCGGGCACCCCGTTCCCCTCCCCAAGGCAAATGTTTCAAAGACCACGCCGTTGACCATCACCACCACGGTGGGCACCTTATACAGGAGAGCCACCCAGCTACAGAAATTGGGTCCAAAAACAAGCCACTTCAAGGTCTCGAGTAGGCAGTGCCAATCTATGGAGATGAACGCGTTTTCAGCATCTAGCGACATTATCGCCCGAGGTGTATCATCTGTCAGACATAAAGGTTTAGCCTTGTGTCCTGCCGTGGCTTAAAGCCGGTTCGGTTGGCATGTAGTAATTCTGAGATCACCCCTGTGAGTCTGTTCGCTAGGATTTTGGGTAAGATCTCGCTTTCTGTATTCATCAGAGAGACGGGTCTATATGAGGAGCATAGGTTGGGGGCCTTATCTTTTTTAATGAAAACTTCGATAATGGCATGGTTTGAGGTCCGGAGGCAGATTCCCATCCTCTTTTGCCACCTTAAACGGGTTCAGCAGGTGCAGGTGAAAGAGCATCATAAATAGGGCTCCCGGTTTTATGTTTTTTTTTTTTTTTACAATTCCGTCTGTATTTATCCATATTTGTTTTTGTGCTAATTTTATCTGTTTTTATCCATATTTATTTTGGGTTTTGTGGGGAAATAAAGCTGAAATTAGTATATTTCCACATTTATTTAACTGATAAATATGCACTCATGCTTGAATGTCTGCCAGGTTACAATGCTGTAAACATCCGCAGAACATAAATAAATGCACTTATATGAAAATATGCAAACTTCAAGATCAACCTTGTGATTATCTACTGCTGTTAAATCCTCTTTACTAAAATCCCTTTCTTTTTTTAGCCCCCTTACCTATCAATCCACACAGGTATTGGCCTGGCAGTCATGGCAGACAGTGTTTAGAATTACTCAAAAAGCAACCTAATTTCTGTTTTTATCCACATTTAAAAATAAATACAGACAAGAATACAAATGTTTTCTGTCTGTATTTATCTGTAAAAAATCAGTAAAAATGGATAACAGGGAGCCTTAATTATAAAGTACTTATATAGCTCTACTGGTAGGCCTTTGTCCCCCAACGTCTTCCCCAATTGCATAACCTTTACTGCTTCTCCTATCTACTCAGTCATCAAGTCAACTTTGAAGGTGTCTTTATCCCTGTGGTCGAAGTGGGCGGGATCGGCAGGGCACGGCGTGCCCTGCCGATCCCGCCCATACTTCTTTAATTTCATAGAGTCTGTTTCCCTACTTTCTCATTTTAAACATGCCTCCCGGACGGCAGAAATCGCTGTGGGCCGATAGTTAAGGTTCGGCTTTTGGGGACGGGCGGAACGGGCAGAGAAGGAAAAAAACTGTCTTTTTTTCGTGCCCAGAGAAGACAAGGACAGTATCCAGGTCTCCTGCCGCTGGCAGCTGGCAGCTGGCAGCTGCAAGCTGCCACCCCCCCCTTTTTTTCCCCCTCTTCCCTCTCTTTCTATCTCACTCCTGTAGTGTCATGATATGTAAACAGACGACACTAACATGAGGTATGTTGCATTGGAGATTTATTCTTAGTACGTCTCCCTTCTGTCCCTTCCTGCTCCTGACTAACTCTACTCTCCCCGCCTGTTCCGCCTCCCTGTTCTCCTCCCATCTTTATTCTTACTGTGCCGGTCCTATGAGGCAAACGGGTCTTCTATGGAGTGGCTGTGGCCTCTGACCCACCTCCTGATTTACCTGCTCCCCGTCACCAGGAGAGGTGGAGGGTCGATGTTCACTTCCTATCTCAGGTGCGTCCCCTTTCAATGCACTGTCAGGCACAGCCAACGCTTCTCTGACAGTGGGCGTGCATTTCTGGAAGTGCGCTACATTTCTCGTGATCCTCTTGTCCTCTGATGCAGCACTGACCACAGTCCCCTTTTGTTTTGTCACCAACAGTGGGCAACCATGATATCGACAATCTGCTTTTCTTCGTTGGTCTTGCCGTACCAGCACCCAATCCCATTCCTGAATGGATGACTGTGCAGCTTTCCTCCGACTGTCCGCGTATTCTTTAATCTTCTCCTTTTTCCGTCGGACTCTTGCTGCTAATTCTTCATGATCAAAGTCTGAATGCGTACTACTCGCTATGTTTTCCTAGGCCGGTATTCTTGTGCGCACCGTGCAACCCAACATTAAGGTTGCAGGACATCTGTCTGTGGTGGTATGTGGTGTGGTTCGATATATGGCAAGCAGCTTACTGGGCGAGACTTGGTTTTCGGGAGAATTGCGGACACCAGGGAGCTGGCTTATCAAGGTTGGGCTGCCTGGTGGGGTTTTATTCGAGCACAAGTATAGACTATTCAACTTTTTAAAGACACAACGTGTGCTTGCCACTTATTTGGCGTGGATATGGATACTTTTAGGAACCTGCGGGGCTAAGAGCGGACTAAGTGCTTTTTAGCCATGCACATGTTCGGCTTGTAAGCTACTTTCTTGACAGCGTACTACATTGTGGTCGTCATTCATTTGGCAGGGACAGTGCGACTCTGCTGACTCTGATGAACAGAGATTGAAAATTTACCGGGCGCGTTTATTATATATGATTGGCATGATCACCGCTTCTTGGGCCCGATTCACAGAATTAACTTAGGACAAAATCCTAAACTTACTACCATTTTGGTATTCACAGAAGGCACTTACTCATTTTGGTATTCACAGAAGGCACTTACTCATTTCGGTATTCACAGAAGTTAGGAGTCCTAACTTTAGGACTCCTAAATGCCTTCTGTGAATACCGAAAGCCTTAAAATTAGGATTTTTCTCAGTTTAGTAGTAGTATAGTTAGGACTCCTAACTTTAGGACTCCTAAATGCCTTCTGTGAATACCGAAAGCCTTAAAATTAGGATTTTTCTCAATTTAGTAGTAGTAAAGTTAGGAGTCCTAACTTTAGGACTCCTAAACTGAGAAAAATCCTAATTTTAAGACTTTTGGTATTCACAGAAGGCATTTAGGAGTCCTAAAGTTAGGACTCCTAACTTCTGTGAATACCGAAATGAGTAAGTGCCTTCTGTGAATACCAAAATGAGTAAGTGCCTTCTGTGAATTCCAAAATGGTAGTAAGTTTAGGATTTTGTCTTAAGTTAGTTCTGTGAATCGGGCCCCTTGACTTTATATACGCTTTTGCTTTTTCATTTCTTTGAACATTTGAGGTTCTATTACCAGACGGCCCCAGTGACTTCTGACTCGACCCGCGTGATTGCCTTGAAAAAGTCTGAATACGTATTATTGTACAGACGAAACATGTGTTGGTTTATATCTATTGCTGGGAACCTGCTTTAGTAAAATAAAGAAGACAAATTGACGTCCAGTGTGGAGAATTTATGAAAAGACACAGTATCATAGTCATTTAAGATCTGTTCAAATGGTGTCAGTAATATAACTGTATTTACTTATAACCTATATTTTGGGCGAAGAGCGCCAAATGTGACTAGATTAGGGAGTGCTTCTAATAATCACTTTTCATTTGGTTCGATATGCTCGTAAACCTCATTTAGAGCCACTTGAACATCACACTTTGACAGGTCTGCTTGCTGGATTTTTTTTTAGCGCGGCCATAAATCTTTCTACCATTCCATTGGCCTGTGGCCATAGGGGGGTGATCTTCCGGTGTCTGAAATTTAAGTGATTGGCAAATGCGGCAAAGTCTTGCCCATTGAATGGTGGGCCATTAACTGTTTTCACTACCTTCGGTGTGCCCCATGCTGCGAAGACTTCATCCAACACAGGTATAGTGGTGGCAGCTTTAGTTGACGATATGAGGTGCGCAATCGGGAAACGTGAGTACTCATCCATCACAACCAGGATGTACTTGCCAGATTGTAACGGGCCAAAAAAGTCTACTGCGACATGTTGCCAGACGCCGTCCGGCAATTCTGACATTTGTAGAGGCGCAGGCGGCTCCTCTTGAACTACTAGCTGACACTGCGGGCAGTCTTTCAGTGTGAGTTCAACCATCTGATCAAGCGTAGGGTTTCAGACGCGCTCACGCAGCGCTCTCTTCGTGGCTACAATACCTCTGTGCCCTTCAAGCGCTAGGTTGATAACGCCTTAGCGCAACTTTTTCGGGATGATGATTTGTTTGTCTCTTAGCAGAAGACCATCCGGGGTAATGGACAAATCATCTTTCACATGTCTAAAAGAGGACAGTTCATGACTGTCAATTTGCTTAAACTGTCCGGACTCTTCCAGATGTCTCCAGCTATTTGTCTGGATGCGATGTTTCACATTTTGTAAGGTGGCATCCTCATCAGTGGCTTCAAGGATGGCTTCCAAAGGGAGTGCTGGTGGTTTGGCTTGAGCCACTACAAAATGGATGTATTCCTCCGCTAATGATGGATTTGATTTGGACGTTGACTTAGGATGTCTCGACATATAGTCAGCTGGATTTGCAGCTTCTCCAGGCTTATGAACAATGGTATAAGTATACTCTTGAAGGCGGATGCCCCAACGCTCTATTCTGGGAGGCATTTTGGCTCAGGGATTTCCAAAGATGGTTAACAGGGCCTGATGATCTGTGATAAGCGTAAAGTGTTTTCCGTACATGAAAATGTGAAAATGTTCGCAGGCCCAGACTACCGCCAAGCTTTCCTTTTCAGGCTGCGAGTACGCTCTTTCTGCGTCTGTTAGGCTCCGGATGGCATAGGCCACGATGTATCGTTGATCACCCTCTCTGTCATACTGAGCTAGTATAGCTCCAGGTTCCACAGGACTCGCATCCACCGTGATTTCAGTTTTCCACCGAGTGTTGAAGTAGGCAAGGTTGTTGGCAGAGTCAACAGAAGCTTTAATCGAGTGGAAGGCTGGATCACATCTCGTGGTCCATTGAAATGGGTGGCCCTGTTTGGTCAACTTTCTCAGGGGATAACTGATAGTGGCATAATCCTTGATATCACGTGCACAGTAGCTTGCCATGCCTAGAAACAAACGCACATCCCCATCGTCTCGAGGCTTAGGGGTGTCATTCAACGCTACTATCTTTTTAGGATCAGGTCTCATGCCTGAGAAAATGTGTCCAAAGAACTTTAATGTGGATTTGTGGAATTCACATTTGTTTTTATTTAATGTTAGGTTGGCATCCAAAAGAGCATGACAAACCCGGTCTAGCGCCTTGTCATGTTCTTGTATCGTCGCTCCATACATGACAATGTCATCACTGTAGTTTAAAGCGTTGGGAATGTGATGAATTACTCTTCTAATGGCCTCTTGAAAGATCTTGGCTGCAGACGAGACCCCATAACTGAGCCTTTTGTGCCTGAACAGGCCTTGGTGAGCTGAGAATGTGGTGATATATCTCGACTTTTCTTGGAGTTCAAGCTCTTGATAGCCCTTGTTGAGGTCTAATTTGGAGAATACTTGCGCCCCATTGAGTGACGCAATCATGTCACTGATATGAGGACCTGGGTGTCTCTCTCTTTCGATGACGGTATTGGGTGCTCTCATGTCCATGCAGAGATGTACTTTGCCAGGTGAGAGACCCAAGGAGTGGGTCCTGATGTTCTTTCAATGATATCAGCCGGAGAAGATCCTGCAGCTCCTCCTCTATGGACTGTTGAAGATTAAACGGAATTTCTCTCTCTGTGGTGTTGTGCTGGGTGTGTCACACGTTCATTTATGTGCAATCGGACTTGACAATGAGCCATTTTCCTGAGCCCGGTGAATGGTTTTGGAAACTTGTGAACGATGTCAGGTTCATCATCAACTCGGTACAATATTTCCACTAATTGAAGTTGTTCCGCCGTGGACAGGCTAAGAAGACAATCTGCTTCAGGGCCATCAATGACATGAATGCGCGCTGGAATGGCCCTGTCTTTGTATGTGACATTAGTCTGAAATTGTCCTAGACAAGGGAGCGGTTCCTTTGACATCCATGTGTATACTCGCACGGCAGCTTTGTGCAAGTGTGGTTGTGGATCCATTTTATTGTATTCTGCAACTGAAATGTAGTTAAGGGGATGCTCCAATGTCCAGTACAAACTTGGCCATGTGCGTGTCCATTTTGAGATGGAGTCGCGGGTATTTCTTCAGCCAGTCAGGATCCGCGACCATGCAAACATATTCATCACTGTCTTGCAAAACTGGTGACGGTGACCCCGACTCTCGAGATTGTGATCGTCGCGATTTGTATGTGCCATGAGAGTGAAGACTGGACTTTGAAGAGCTAGTGGAAGAATCTCTGCGGTCCCACACCGCCTTGGCATGATGGCCAGTGTTGGATTGTCTTGATTGTCTGTGAGTGTCTTTGTGAGGTGCTCGGCAGACGGTCTCAAAATGGTTGTTCCTGCCACACTTCCTACATCTTTGGCCTAATGCAGGGCAAGTCTCAGTGTGAGGGAAATTGTATCCACAGCGATAGCATTTAAGTTGGCGTTCCAGCCTCTTGTCAGTCCGACTGGAACTGCGACGACGACGACTTGTACGGTGAGACTGAACTTTGGATCTCGATGATCGTTGCTTTGCAGGGGAGGACCTGTCTGTGTTACGAGATTGGAGCCGAAATACCTGTTCTCGTTTTTCACAGCTTCCATTCGCTTTGCATGTTCTTCCGCCTGATCATGTACTCGCGTCATTTCTTCAATCTCATCAAGGGAGCAACTTTTCTTTACCAGGCCTCTTCGTAATGATACTGACTGACATCCTTATATGATTCGCAGGCGAAGAGTGTCTTCTGTTGTGAAAGAGTCAAACTCACAGTAACGGGACAAATGTCTGAGGCGCGTGATGAATGTTCTCATGGACTCATATTTTTCTTGAGATGCCAGATTGAACATGTACCGTTCATAATCAATGTTCCTTTTGTGAAGAAATGTTCTGTTTAGAGCGTCACGCACATCTGCGTAGGACGACGCAGTATCAGCCGGAAGTTCCTTTATAATCTGACCAACATCTTTCCTACTGAGATTGCGTAGTGCAATCAGTTCCTGATCTTCATTGGTCACATGTGAACCTTTCATAAAGTCCTCAAAATCTTCTAGCCATTCCTGCCAATGAAGGCCTATTCCTCCCCCAGATATGAGAACTAGGGGTTCCGGCGGGCGTAGAAAAGGAACTCCGAGCATGGCAAGTCTGTGGTCTCCTGTCTGGGACGTTGGTGTAGGGGACTCTGGCCTGGTGCTGGCACCCGCGGAGGCGTGACGCTATCTCGACGTTGGCGACTCAGACATGGTGTATAGGTAGGCAGTGTACAGGTATGCAAATGATTGTTAGAGAGGCGTCTGACCACAGGAAGCCTCACTGCGCCTGACACCTGGCGCAGATGCCGTAACGTTAATGATCTCAGTACTGGTAGTAGGGTGCAGGATCGGCAGCAAAGAAAACGAGACTTCAAGAAACAGATATTACCTTCTCTTTCTTCCTTTCGTTTATTTGCTCCCCTGTGAAATGGATCCCAAAAAGAAAAACACTTTTGCTTGAAACGTCGTCTTTTTCTGACATTTTTCAATTTCTAAGTGCAGCCTCGGGGTGGAGAGAATTAAAAAAACATTCAAAATGTGAAAAATAGCTAACTAACCAACTAAAGCAAGACAGGGTGGTTGCATTGTGGCCAGAGTGATTTATTCACACCTAAACACATTAGCGCCACTTTACAGTGTTTGCCAGTGAAGCACTACTTTTGTTCCTGCTTATATTTACTTAATCCTGCATTCCCTATGAGTGTTTGCTTTTTCTAGGATGTTGTCAATTTTTTTTTAGGCAGCAAATTGCTCTTGTCTAGTGCGCAATTTTAATTGAGTCACATCCAGGTGTTTGTAGCGGGTCAGTGCAGTGCAAGTTTCTCTAAGTGGTGCAGTATGGGGTTTAGTGGGGGAGAGGATGTGGCACTATAATCAGAGCTTCTGAATTTGGAACTGGGAAACCAGGTTCAGCCTCCATGACCAGTCCACCAGACCATTCCCCCTGAGGGAGCACATTTCCATGCTAGACCGTAGAAGGCCCCGCAAGATATTAAAAACCCTGGTGTCTTAGCACCAGCAGGTGGACCCTAGCAGTGGCAAGTGTGGGTTAACCTTGAAGGCCTGTCTGCCACAATTCATTCTGAAGTTCACCTCCAGTCTTGCAGGCAGGCCTATGAAGCAGCACACCATAGAGTGACAGTGACTCTGTCACTGAGGTCACAGGACCCTTGAGCTGGGTGGCTCTAGGGCAGTGCAACCGCACCAGGTACTGACCAGCCGCGGTCCATGCAGCTAACAGGGGTGGGGCAGAGGAGGTGGGTAAGGGGGGATTTCGAGGGACGATGCAGGGGGAAAATTAAATAAATAATTAATTTTCTCTCTGCATCGTCCATCGAAATCCCCCCTTACCCGGCCCCACCGCTGTTACCTGCATGGACCGCGGCTGGCGCTGACTTCAGGTGCGGTTGTCGTGTTTGCAAGTATATTATGGTTTTAAAAGTGCTTGCTGACTCCTCCCTGGCCTCCAACAATTTTAGGCAACAATAAAAATGTCATGATAACTCCAGTGATTAATGTTCTTAATAGAGAGAGATGGTGTTTTGTGTAGTGGACGTTTTGACTCATGGAAAGGAAGTGCAAAGGGCTAATGTGCCTGCTGCTAAGAACATGTACCATACAGATCACAAAGTGCACATAATGTAAATAGGTAAGCGGGTTACTGCTTTTGTCAGTGAGACCCCATTGTTACTTGCAGTTAATAAGTTAAAATCCTAACATAGAACAGTGAGCTCCTAACTGTTGTAAGAACTGCATGCAAACTGCAAGGTATAAATTAGAGCGTTATGGTTCCCCCCCCCAGTCTTTGATTATCCTAATGTTGCAGGAAAAGGATTCATTTGGGTATGAATCAATTCTGATTATTAAAGAAACCCACCCCATGGTATTATGTTTTAAATTCTGAGCTTGTGTTTCTCCAGACCAACCACTATTAAATTATGCTGCCTACTAGTATGGGTGTCATGTGATTCCTACACCTTGTAGTCCTTTGTCTTATGTAACATTTCCAATACAGTGATTTATACATGTATGATAGATTGTCTCTGTGCAATATGTGTGATGTAAGTGCTCTGACACCCTACACTGGTAATAGTGGTGCTGAAAATGTTCTGATACTTTATTATTTTGACACTTTTACACATGCTAACAGTCTCTGCAAAGAATTTTCCTTATTAGTACCAGTGGAACATACAACTGCAGCAAAGGGCCCTCCACTTCACAGCAGCACAAGTCACATTTTTTAGGAACTTTTGATCCGTTTGAGCTATAACCAATTTACTCGTTAAAATCGTCAGATTATGTAGCAGATGATGTATTATGTGGCAAATATGGCAGAGTCATAATTATGTGGAAAACATTTGCAAACTAGGATATTTTGCCATTCATGTTTGAACTGCTCTTTTGGAAAAGGGGAAGAGAAGTGCTGATGACAGACACTCCATGGCTTGGAGACAAATGGCTTGCGATTCCACTTTTAAGGATATTTGGGACATTCTGTGATTGGAAACGTATCCCACTTTGTGAATGTATTTTAATGTCAATAACTCATATTAAACCTTAAATACACATGTGTATCCATTGGTTAAATTAAATAATGTAATAAGCTGTAACAGGTTAGTGAAATGAGAAACAAATACAAAAAATTGGGATCTTTTGCTCTTTCTGCCACACCTCTGACCCCACCCACTGACCCACCATTATTCCTGTCTTCTGATTCTCTGCCCACAGTTTCCCTAATTTTCCCCCACTTCGACCACTGCTTTATCCACAGTGTCTAAGATGGGGGTGGGCACTTCTAGAATTTCTGTTATTTTGTGATCTGCCCAGTCCGTCCCTCTCGGTCCCGTAGAGGTCGTGACAGGACCTCACAAATATTCTCCATTGTTAGTCACTACTTCTACCACCCATTTCGCCTCCTCTGCTTTCCTGCCCAACCACACGAGGAGACATATCTTAACGGTGTAGCTGAAGCCCTTGGTGGTGTTGTCGTACTGCTTGTGTTACCTGATTATGTCACCCCCAGGAGCAGGCGGGAGGTTTTGTCCCCTGTGTCCATCCAAGTCCGCTCCAACTGCAAGGGCCGGCGCTCCAGCTGGTGCGTCCTCTCTTCCCTATGGTTTTTTCTTAATGGCAATTATGGTCTGGCCTTTATCCCGAAGGATCGCTTTAAATGCCTCCCAGTGGGTTACTGGGGAGGAAACTGATCCCTTTTTTTCATCAAAGTATAGTTTAGTGTCGATTCTTAGGGTTTCCACAATGTCGGCGTCTTTCAGGACCCAGACATCAAACCTCCAGGGGTATTGGGTATGTGACTAACCAGTAGGGGGGGGAGTGGTCCGATGTACCCCATGCCAAATGTTGAGCTTCTTGCACCCAAGGGATCTCTGTGTGTTCAGGTAAAAACAGAGTGTAGTTGCGACAGGGGCCCATGGGCCCCAGAGAAAAATGAGTATTGTCTTTGGTGAGGATGAAGGCTCCACCAGGCATCGCGAAGCCCCAGCGCGTGGGCGAAGTGTGCAAGCTCTGTCGGCAATCTGGCTTTTGCCGGTCGATGTGTACTTCAATTTAGCTGCCAATCCAGGGCTTCATCAAAATCCCCTCTCCTTATATAGAGGTCAGTGGGTGTGTCTATAGGAATAGGGCTCAAGCTCTCCAGTGTTCTCCTCTGAAGTATCGTGGGGGGGTGAAGCGTACACATTCATAATCAGGACATCCCTCCTGCGCCATCTGCCTTTTACTGCCACGTAGCAGCCCTCTGGATCTACTCCTGTTTCTACCACCTGACGGGGGGGTCTTCTTGGCTAGGATTGCTATGCCTCAGGAACCCTTTGTCTATATGGTGTGTGCCAGCACAATATATTTACCTCTTTAAAGATATCTCCAAGTGTCCGCCAGCAGGTGTGTCTCCTGCAGGGGCACCAGGTCTGGGGGGTGCCTACTTGTGTACTGCGTGACGACCCCTCTTTTGATTTTACAATCCATTTTATTCAAGTTCCACAAGGGGATTGTCAGTGGTTTACTATGCAACATCGTGGTACGCGCTGTTGTCTGAGTTCCCACTGTGGATCCTGTCGGGTGTAGGTCCGACATTCTCCCTATCTCGTGCCATACTGTCGTCTGTGGCCGCGGGTTTTGCCCCACCCAATTTTAAACAACTGAACGTAAAACCCACAACTATACTCTCAATCCCACGTTTCCTCAACTACCTACCTCGCCAACTTGGGAAATGCCTGTCGCCCACCCCTCCCCATTGACAGGACTTGAAACGCTTCCTTCGTATAACTGAAGGCGAGTGCTCTCTCCCTCTACCCCTTTGGCACTCACGTCCTGTGCACCACTTGGAGCAAGTCATTGTACGCTCCTGCTTAGTCATTGGTGTCTGAGCCCCCTTGCTGGGTTGCAGGCAGTGTTGGGCTGGTTCTTCTCTAATGTTAGTGTCTGAGGAGGGGACTTTCCTTAGGGGTTGGGACAATATGCCCCTCAGCTTTGGGGCCTTCTGGTTCAAGTCCTGTACCGTGCCCTCTAGTGCTGCCAGTTGTGTCTCTGCCTCTGCCACCCATCCTGTAGTCTTCCTCAGGTCCTGCCGGATCACTCCCTCATCCACTCCAACCTCCCTGACATTCGTCACCGAGGCATGGCGGGAGGACTCAATGACTTTCAATATATCATCTGTCCCTGGCTGAGGTTCTTTTCCGCCTACCTCCGTTGTTGGCAGTGTAGGCCCAGTGGCCTCCTCCTCATGCATCGGCTGCGACAGTGGCCTGACAAATGTTTCTAGTTTCCCTTGTTCCGTCTGGGGTTTCTCTTTGGCCATGTTGGCATGTGTCAGTCTCTACCAGCGAGTACATTTGTGGTGGACAGGCCACTAGATCCCTGTCCCTCGTATGGGTGGGTGGCGTAAGCAGCTATAGTCGCAGCAATCGCGGCACGTCTGGCGTCACTGCCACCCAGGTGCTCCCCAAGTCATGGGCAGTAGCTGGCTCGAACCCACAGTCGCTTCGCAGGGCCAACTGTCTCTCCCAGGGCCGCTGCCCTTGCGATCCTTCCGTATCTCGTCTTCAAAGTGGCCAGTTGCAGGGGTGCCCTAATCTGGCTCGGGTCTCTCTTTGGCCGTGTTGGTAAGTCTCTCAGCCTCCACAAGCAAGCAGGTTTGCATCACACTAAGCCCTGAAGAAGTCTCTCGTAAAGAGAGAAACGCGTAGGCTACATTGAGAAAGTCACTTTTAAGAAGATTTGAATAAAGAAATTCCTTTAAAAAAGAAATACACGTGAATGAAGTTGATGCATCCCATGACTCAATTGGTATTCATGACATGTTTAGTCATGGCAAATTGTGTGTGCTGATGACCTTTAACCCAATAGTGCTATGGAGCAGTGCTCCTGTGAGGAGGATTGGGAGGCTGTTCTCGCAGATCTTGGGCACCGCATAAGTTTGACCAAATTCACTTTATGTGACAGGTGCGATTTCTCTTGCCTCCCACTCATTTTTTGTAAATCTCTAACTGCTAATTCTGGCAGGACCCCTCATCACTGCGGTTCCTCTCCATGTTGCAAGAGTGTATTTTAAAAGTTTGATAGGTGACTCAATCAAACACGACGGCCGCCCATCAAACTTTTACAAAGTTTATTCATTTTTCAGAAACAAACTCCCAAACCTGTTCTTGTTTTTTTTTTTTTTTTGCTGCCCCTCATAGCCAGCTTTACCTTGTGATGATGGACAGCAAAAAAATAAAATATGGCTGCCCACTCTAAATTGGGCTCGCCCCGGATGTCAAACCTCTGAAGGCCCGTACTCTGTCGGGCTGTGGAAGGGGTATGTAGGAGTAGGTCTCTAAATCAAGCGGGTGGACCTTGGATTTGGACTAGAGGGCACCCTCTCTGCCAAGCTCTGAGTCAGCCCATGAATGGTTAATGAGGCGTGTGGGGAGGAAGTGATGCGCTCTGATGGCACAGGGGACCAGGATGTGGAGGGCACTCGGCTCCATAGCGGGAACACTCATCAGAAAGTCTAGCTGGTTCTTCTTAAATGTTTTATGGACACCGGGCATGTGCACTGCATCCCTGCCAGCACCACCCGCAGTCTGTGCCAGTGCCAGTGTGAGATGCCATATGCAAACGAAGAAAGAGCCGAGTATCCCTCTGGTCGCCCGAAGCGAAGCGAGGCCTTCCCGCGGGATGTTAGACACACAGCCTAAACCGGCAACAAGCCCAGAGCGTTGGCAAAGGCCGTAGACACATCAAACAGCTCCTATGCGCGCTAAGCGCCCCCGAGGGAGGGAGGGAGGGGAGGGGGAGCTGGGGGTCCGCTTGTTTCCTTGCTTAATTCGCCTCCATTTGCCCGCCCGCCAGAAACATGTGAGGATCTAATTAGAATGTTTGGAGAATGAGAAATCAATCCCGTGAGCGCCGGGATCCTCCTCTCCCTGTACTTTCTTCACCTCCTGTCAGGGAGGATTAGCAGTCAGCGGTTTTGCAATGCAGGACTCCCTGTAAACTGCGCGGCCATTTTGCCTGCGCAGAATGTATTCTCCCCATTGGGACTCAGGGGGTTCAGAACAAATAGCTGTAGAAAATCCTGTTTTCATCCCCGCACATTTAGTGGGAGGTCGCGGCTCTGCTCTCTGAGAACCTGTTCCATGTCTGTGTGGGGAACTCCTGGCCTGCCTTGTGCCTATGTGCTGACAACCCTATAAAGGAATGAACCAGGACCTGGTCTATCTATCTATCTATCTATCTATCTATCTATCTATCTATCTATCTATCTATCTATCTATCTATCTATCTATCTATCTATCTATCTATCTATCTATCTATCTATCTGTCTATCTATCTATCTATCTATCTATCTATCTATCTATCTATCTATCTATCTATCTATCTATCTATCTATCTATCTATCTATCCATCCATCCATCCATCCATCCATCCATCCATCCATCCATCCATCCATCCATCCATCCCGTCCGTCCGTCCGTCCGTCCATCCCGTCCGTCCGTCCATCCATCCATCCATCCATCCATCCATCCATCCATCCACCCATCCATCCATCCATCCATCCATCCATCCATCCATCCATCCATCCATCCATCCCGTCCGTCCGTCCGTCTGTCCGTCTGTCTGTCTGTCTCTCTGTCTGTCTGTCTCTCTGTCTCTCTGTCTGTGTATATATATATATCCATATATATTTATATATAAAACTCAAGCCCTCGGCTTGCGCTGCTTATACCCTCCTACAGGCCATCACTCATAACTTGTTCAATTACAGCATTAATAACATCATTGATGACATTTGAAATGACATCATTTTATGACAACACTGTGCACAGTGGGGAGCTAGTTCAATCAATCAATCAATCAATCAATCAGTACATTTATAGAGCGCGCTACTCACCCGTGCGGGTCTCAAGGCGCTGGAGGGAGGGGGGAGGGGTGCTGCTACTGCTCGAATAGCCAGGTCTTGAGGTGTTTCCTGAATGTGAGGTGGTCCTGGGTCAGTCGTAGGTGGGCGGGGAGGAAGTTCCACGTCTTGGCAGCCAGGTAGGAGAATGATCTTCCTCCAGTGGTGGTTTAGCGAATCCGTGGGACAGTCGCGAGGGCGAGGCTGGTGGAGCAGAGCTGGGGGTTTGGCGTGTAGAACGTGAGGCAGTTGTTGAGGTATTCGGGGCCCATGTCGTGGAGAGCTTTGTGTGCGTGGGTGAGGAGCCTGAACGTGATTCTCTAGTTGACGGGAGCCAGTGCAGGTCTCTCAGGTGGGCAGAGATGTGGCTGTGGTGAGGGATGTCGAGGATGAGTCACGCAGATGCGTTCTATATGTGCTGGAGTCTTTTCTGCAGTGTGGCCGAGGTTCCAGCGTAGAGGGCGTTCCCGTAGTCCAGTCGGCTGGTGACGAGGGCCTGGGTGACTGCCTTTCTGGTTCCGGTGGGGATCCACCGGAAGATTTTCCGGAGCATGCGCAGGGTGTTGAAGCATGTGGATGAGATGGCGTTGACTTGCTTGTTCATCGTGAGGGAGGAGTCCAGGATGAATCCCAGGTTGCGTGCGTGGTCCGTGGGTGTCGGTGCGGTGCCCAGCACTGTGGGCCACCAGGAGTCGTCCCGGGCGGATGGGGATGGTCCTAGGATGAGGACTTCCGTCTTGTCTGAGTTCAGTTTCAACCGGCTGAGCTTCATCCATTCCGCGACGTCCCGCATGCCTTCCTGGAAGCTGACTCTGGCGGTGGTGGGGTCTTTGGTGAGGGAGAGTATCAGCTGGGTGTCGTCGGCTTCGGAGATGATGTTGAGGTTGTGTTTGTGTGCGATGGCGGCGATGGGGCTCATGTAGATATTGAAGAGGGTAGGGCTGAGTGAGGAGCCTTGGGGTGCGCCGCAGATGATCTTGGTAGCCGCGGAGCGGAAGGGGGGGAGGCGGACTCGCTGGGTTCTGTCGGAGATGAACGAGGTGATCCAGTCCAGGGCCTTTCCTTGGATTCCAGTGTCGTGTAGGCGGGTTTTTAGGGTGCGATGGCAGACGGTGTCGAAGGTGGCCGAGAGGTCTAGGAGGATGAGAGCAGCAGTTTCCCCATTGTCGAGCAGGGTCCTGATGTTGTTGGTGGCTGCGATGAGGGCTGTCTCGGTGCTGTGGTTGGCTTGGAATCCAGACTGGGATGGGTCGAGGGAGCCGTTTGCCTCGAGGAATGCAGTCAGCTGTTTATTGACGGTCTTCTCGATGACTTTCGCAGGGAAGGGGAGAAGGGAGATGGGGCAGAAGTTCTTGAAGTCTTTAGGGTCAGCTGTGGGTTTCTTCAGTAGGGCGTTTATTTACGCGTGCTTCCAGCTCTCTGGGAAGGTGGCGGATGTGAAAGAGTTGTTAAGGACGTTCCGGAGTTGGGGTGCGATGATGGTATTGGCTTTGTTGAAGATGTGGTGAGGGCATGGGTCGGATGGTGAGCCGGAGTGGATGGTGTTCATCTCGTGGGCGGTGTCTTCAGTGCTGATGGGAGTCCAAGCGCTGAGGGTGGTGGTGGGGGGCATTGGTTCAGAGGCTGGCAGCGGGGACTGGGCGACGAAGCTGTCGTGTATATCGGCGATATTGCGGTGGAAGAACGTGGCGAGGGAGTTGCAGAGGTCTTGCGACGGTGTGATGTTGTTGCTGCTGGCGCTGGGGTTGGAGAGCTCTTTTACGATGCTGAAGAGTTCCTTGCTGTTGTGTGTGTTGTTGTCCAGCCGCTCTTTGAACGATGTCCTTTTGGTGGTGCGGATCAGCTGGTGGTGGTTGCGCGTGGCATTCTTGAGGGCTGTCAGGTTTTCTGTAGTCTGTTCATGGCGCCAGGCTTTCTCGAGGGTGCGGCAGGATTTCTTCGATTCTTTAAGGTCGTTGGTGAACCATGTGCCTCTCCTGTTGCCGGGCATGTCTGGAGGGCTCTTCAGCGGTGCAAGGGCGTCGGCGCAGTTGGTGATCCACTGTGTGAGGTTGTGGGCTGCGGTGTTGGTAGTGTCAGTTGGTGGATTCTCGCTCAGTGCTGTGGTAAGCTGGTCGGTGGTTACTTTGCTCCAGCATCTGCGGGGGATCTGTTGCGGGCGGTGGTGGGATGTCGTCTTCTTGAAGGTGAAATGGATGCAGCTGTGGTCGGTCCAGTGTAGTCCGGAGGAGTGGCTGAAGGTGACGTGGTCGCTGGCTGAGAAGATGGGGTCGAGCGTGTGGCCGGCGTAGTGGGTGGGGGTGTTCACCAGTTCCTTGAGTCCAAGGTTGTCGAGGTTGTCGAGGAGGGTGGTGGTGTTGCTGTCGTTGTTCTCCAGGTGGAAGTTCAGGTCCCCAAGGAGGATGTAGTCTGGTGAGGCGAGGGCGTGTGGGCTGATGAAGTCGGCGATGGCTTCACTGAATTGTGCGCATGGGCCCGGGGGTCTGTAGATGAGGGTTCCTCTGAGGGTGGTCTTGGGGTCGGTGTGGATCTGGAAATGTAGGTGTTCGGCAGTGGTGAGGGTGTCTTCGGAATTGGTTGTGACGCTGATGGTGTTCCTGTGGATGATGGCGATTCCTCCTCCGGTTTGGTTGACGCGGCCCTTCCAGGTGATCTTGTAGCCGTCCGAGATGGCTATGGCGATGTCGGGGGCTGAGGAGGCGTTCATCCAAGTTTCCGTGAGGAAGGCGATGTCCGGCGTTGTTGTGTCGAGGAGGTCCCAGAGTTCGATGGCGTGTTTGTGGACGGAGCGGGTGTTGAGCATGATGCACTTGAGGTGGCTGTTGTTGTTGCCTGGTACGGGGGGAGGGGTGCTGGTTCGGAGGCAGGTGAATTTGCAGGCTTGGAAGGTGAAGGGTCCATGAGTGCGCTTTGGGGTGGCTCGGTAGCAGGCGGGAGGTCGGCCGGTGTTGAGTGCGTGGAGGGTGGCGGTGTTGTATCTCAGTTGGGTATCTCGGTTTCGGTGGGGGCCAGAGGTACTGGCACTGCGCGCGGTCCAGACGCGGACGGGCGCAGACGGGCTTGCCTTTGGCGCGCCTTTGGCGCACCAGCGGTGCGCGGCCGCTGCGCGGCCGCTGCGTGGCCTCCATATGAGGGGCAGAGGGAGGGAGGAGCAGCTGGGAGGTGGGAGCGGGGCGGCCAATGGGAGACAAGGGGGCGGGGCCGCAGGGACGCAGCGGCGGGAAGGCGGGAAAGCTGGAAGCGGGAAGCAGAGAAGTGGTACAGAAGGCAAAAAAAGAGGGGGCGTGGGGGGGAGGGGGTGGACAAGGGTGACAAGGGCACAGACTCAAGGGTACAGAATAACTGTAAACAGTGACAGCGGTAACAAGGGTACAGAGTCAAGGGTACAGAATAACTGTAAACAGTGACGGCGGAACAACGAACAAGCACAATAGTAATAGAAACACAGACCAGAAATAGCGAGCAGACTGGAGGGCTGAGCGGTGGCTGGGGGGGGCGACCTGCCTGGTGACAGGGTCAAGGGTCGCTCCCTTTACCACCGCGCGGCCTCCATATGATGGGCAGAGGGAGGGAGAAGCAGCTGGGAGGTCGGAGCGGGGCGGCCAATGGGAGACAAGGGGGCGGGGCCGCAGGGACGCAGCGGCGGGAAGGCGGGAAAGCGGGAAGCGGGGAAGTGGTACAGAGGGAAAAAAAAGGGGGGGCGTACGGGGGGGAAGGGGGCGGACAAGGGTGACAAGGACACAGAGTCAAGGGTACAGAATAACTGTAAACAGTGACGGCGGTAACAAGGGCACAGAGTCAAGGGTACAGAATAACTGTAAACAATGATGGCGGAACAACGAACAAGCACAATAGTAATAGAAACACAGACCAGAAATAGCGAGCAGACTGGAGGGCTGAGCGGTGGCTGGGGGGGGGCGACCTGCCTGGTGACAGGGTCAAGGGTCGCTCCCTTTACCACCGCGCGGCCTCCATATGAGGGGCAGAGGGAGGGAGGAGCAGCTGGGAGGTGGGAGCGGGGCAGCCAATGGGAGACAAGGGGGCGGGGCCGCAGGGACGCAGCGGCGGGAAGGCGGGAAAGCTGGAAGCGGGAAGCGGGGAAGTGGTACAGAAGGCAAAAAAGGGGGTCGTGGGGGGGAGGGGGCGGACAAGGGTGACAAGGGCACAGACTCAAGGGTACAGAATAACTGTAAACAGTGACGGCGGAACAACGAACAAGCACAATAGTAATAGAAACACAGACCAGAAATAGCGAGCAGACTGGAGGGCTGAGCGGTGGCTGGGGGTCAGGCGACCTGCCTGGTGACAGGGTTATAGTGTGTGTGTGTGCACATCTATATATATTTGACATATTGCTCACTTTGCTCGCACTTTCTTAACAAAATATATCATAGCCTAACCCTTGAAGATCCAGACGACATTGTTACTGCTTCTTTCACAATGCCGCAATGATTTAGAATGAAGTTAAGTGTGGCACATAGTGATTTTTTTTTAAGTCAGGCCTGAGGCAGCACATGCACTGCCTCTTGCAAGGCATTATTTCCAAACATTGGGCTTAGAGGCCGCCGATTGCTTACCATTGGTTGACTTCATTGTCGCTGTAATATGCTTGCTTCTTATTGGACAGTTGCCAAAAGCTTCCTTCTTCTTCGTGTGTTTGTCTCTCTCTGGAGAATGGATGCGTTACTTGTGTCCTTCCACTGCTCACTTTTTGGGTGCTACTTTTTTCTTATGCGTTGAAGCACTCTGCAAGAGTGCGTCTTTTTCAGCAGTCTCACTTGTGTACTTCTCACCCCTCCGTGTTACTCCTGCCCGCTGACCCTCGCTACCCATCATGTTGTCCCCCACCGGCTGTCCCTGTGTTGTCCCACCTACCCTCCCTCCGTTGTCCATGTTGCCCTCATCCACCTTCCCTACGTTGTCTGTTTAACCTTCTATTTTCCTTGTTGCTTCTTGCTCCCAATTTGCCCCTCCCACCTCCTCCCCTGTTGTCTGTGTGGCCCCCACCCACCCTCTCTCGGTTGTCCGTGTTGCTTTTGACACCCGCCCTCCCACTGTTATCTCTGTTGTAGCAGAACAAAAGAGCTGTGACGCAGCCAGCGCTGGCATTGCTTTTTTCCCCACACCCTCCATTATCGTGTTGCCCCACCCAACAATAAACAAGCATTGGCATAGCCAATAGGTCTCGCCTTTGGGACCTTATAAGTGTTTAGTTATGCAGCACAGTATCCTTACTGCAACAACATCAACTGTTGCATGGCTAAACACTTATAAGGTCCCGAAGGAGAGACCTATTGGCTAAGCAAATGCTTGTTTCTCTCTCTCTCAGCGCTGTACTTTCACCCTCACTTGAGCTCTGAAAGTCTGGCCCATTAAACTGTCCCTTTGAGAAGAGCCGTATCTCCAAATCTAGCCAGGAAGTGACACTTTTTTTTAGTCTATCACCCATTTCTTCCTTTCCCTCTTTTATTTTTCAAAGGAAATTCCTCTCTGCATGACTGAGGCAAAAACAGAGCACGTTTCGTAACACTTCGAACCCACCCTGCCATTTTGAAATGTAAAAAAAAAATATTTCTGCCTTTTAATTGTATGTTTTTATTCATGTACCTTTTATGATATGCTTTTGGAAAATCGAATAAAGAAAGAAAGATTTTAAAGTTTTCACTCTTCCAGCTGAGCCGACAACACGTGAGGAGACACAGCGCTCCCCCCTCTCTGCCATGTTTCAGGGACAGCTGTAGCAGGAAGTGGTTGCCGGAGAACAATTACCAAAATATGAAGATGAGTAATACAAGAACAATGTCAGCACACCTCTGTACCACTTATGCTAATACAGTAAAGTCAGACAAAGGGCCCCGTTTATTGGGTTGTGATGGGAATTCCTCCAATTTCCGAAAGAAATGCTTAATTCTGGAGTAAACCACGTGTTACATTTAGACCACAGTGGAGGGTTAAATTCCAGCGGCGGCCTTCCTCTCGGCGTTTGCAGACCCTGGTGGATTTTCCATTCCAATCCCAACTATTCCAGCCTCTCCACACAGGGGTGCTCCCTGTCCCGGTCAGAACGACTGACAATTAACGGCACGTCCCGAGACGACGTGGGCTGCTGGTTGGCTACCGTTCTAGCAAAGTTACCGGGGTGAGCCTCAGGCAGGAACATAAATAGCAGCTCCCTGCGCCTCTCACACCTTTCAAGCGCTAGCTCTCGCCGCTCCCAACAGACAGACACCTGGGTGTTGATGTGCGGACAAACAGATATGTAGGAACCTTGTTCTGGGCCACAACGTGGGGGAGAGGGTCTGAGGAAGTGTATGTCTCATTCGTCCCGCTCGAAAGGGGGAACAGACCTAGGGACGGTTAAAATGCTGTGCCCTTGAGGTCTCACGAGAGACATACATGTGCAGCAGAACATGTTTCCATAAAGATAAGAAAGCTTTCACGACGCACGGAAGGCAGACTAGCCTGTCCAAATGGGACAGCTCAAAAAGCCAGGCAAAAACGTCACCAACAGCTATTTTCCAATGGCTGGCCACCGTTTAGCATAAACGGTGACACCAGCCAATGGAAAAGAAGGGCGGGGCTTAATGCCCCTTTACAGAAATACCCTAAATCATTACATCTCGCCAGCGAGACTGCGCAGCCTACGCCAGGCGAGACCTAAAAAGGACCATGTTGCAGCCATCACTGGCCATGCCATTGTGCTTTTTTTAACTTTCAGCCATGCTGCACCACTAAAAAGCTTGACCAAGCCAATGCCGTGCGTAGGTGGGGCTTATTGGTTTTGCTAATGCTTGTTGTTCAATGGTGCTGTATAATATGTAATAGGTCTATGTACATGTGTTTCTAGGTCTCTCCCTCCTGCTCTGTGCATGTTTAATTGGATCCTTAGCACCCGTCACACCTCGGAAGGGGTGTTGAAGCGAAAGGCCCTGAAACGAGGAATGTGTGCAGAATTCAGAGGAGGTGATGCAGAGCGATGGAAAGGAGCGCATTTCATATACTGTTATTTCATGTTTTATGTACTAGAACTTAATGGTGTGCTATGTTATGTTATTTTATGCTGCATTTATGTGGTGCTGCATTCACCAATTCTTTGGCCTCTGGAATGTCATCAGCTAAGGGCAGTTGTGGGTTCACCCTGTGGAGGGTGTCCATCAGGATGGGGTGGGTCATTGAACTAGCCCATGGCCAGAGTAAGTGTGGATGATGTGAGTTGTAGGGTGAGTGTTGCCCTATGTTGTGTTTCTTAGGGCATTGGAGGCGGCAGAGCATGGGACCTTCCTACTTAACATGTGTTAGTTATCGCTATGGCATGGGTCATCTCTGTGGGTTTCTCTGCATGAGCGTTCGGGTACTGCAGCCCTCCACTTAATCCGTGACCCCAGTAGCAGCATTGCTGCGTAGAAGGAGTGAACCTTGTGTTCACAAACAACCTCCGAGTCTTCATATAGCCTTGTTTGTGACTTCTGTTGCTTGTCTGTGGTGTATTGTCACTGATCTGGCTTCTGATGGGCCCAATGCCACCTTGATTTCCTTTTTCCTCTTCTCCTATAGTGGGGGCAGATCTGTATCTTTCTTACACCATTTCTATTGTTCCCAAACATTTTTCCTGTGTTCCTGTCTGGGATTTTCTGCTGATCACACTTAGTGACTATACCTCTGCCTGCGTGACCTCTTGACCCCATATCTCCTTGACCCCTTGTTTTCTTTGTGTCACCAGAATTGCTGTCTCTGAGCTTCCCTTTCCCTGGAGAGTCCCTGTCCCTCAGGCTGTCCATCCTAACTGACTCACTGGGAAGGAGCGATGCAGACAGAGATACAAACTGACCCTCCAGGTACAGAGATACCCATAGAGACAGGAATGCCCCAATCCAGGAATTCATTTTTAAAGCGAGGCCTCTTCCTCCTCCCTGTGACATGTGACGGATAGCCTTGTGCTCTAAGTGATGATGCCTATACTCTCTGTGCCAAAAGAGGGACTCCTGTGTGCTCTGCAGTGAGCGATAGATGACTCTCCTGCCCGTGACGAGGGACAGAAAGCCCTGTGGTCTATGACGAGTGAGGGACATCTCTCCTGAGCACGGAATGGCCTCCTGTCTGTGACGAGGGACAGAAAGCCCTGTGGTCTATGACGAGTAAGGGACAGTGTAATGAAAATGTACCATGGGTAGAGATGAAGTACAAGACGTAGCCGAGTTGTAAATTAGTAGATTATTTATTAACTCCATGTAACATCTGGAAGGTGACACGCACATCAGTAGCTGCAGCCCCACCAGGAGCAGCCTGCCTGCTGCGCAGCCCATCTTCAACTGTCAACACTCACAGCAGGCACCCAAGCTTTCCACTCATGTCCATCACACCAGCGTTCCACACAGAACACTCACAGCGGCTGAGCAGCTCGGAACCAGGTACATGGAACAGTATAAACACAACAAAAGGATATCACAGATAGCTCTCCTGAGCAAGGGATGCCTCCTGCCCATGATGAGGGACAGACAACCCAGTGGGCTATGACGACTAAGGGATAGCTCCCCTGAGCAATGGGCGGCACTCCTGCCCGTGACGAGGGACAAAGCCCTGTGGTCTATGACGAGTGAGGGATAGCTCTCCTGAGCACGGGATGGCTCTCCTGCCCGTGATGAGGGACAGAATGCCCTGTGGTCTATGACGAGTGAGGGACATCTCTCCTGAGCAAGGGATGGTTCTCCTGCCCATGATGAGGGAAAGAATGCCCTGTGGTCTATGACGGGTAAGGGATAGCTCTTCTGTCTCTGAAAATTAAAGCACAGTAATGTGGTCTGCAACAAGCTAAGGATTACTGTTCTGCCAGTGATACGTGAGCGTGTGGCCTATTGCTTTTGTCTCTGCCCAGGTGTCATTTGATTTCCTATTCATTTTAGTGTCAAGAACTGTGCCTGTGAGGACTAAAAAGGATGCCCAGGAATCTGGAAAATTGTAATCTAGCTCTCACCAACCCATGTTATTTCATCATCATGACTCCCAGGCAGTACCATATTCTTTTGCTCCTATTTTCTTATCTTACAACATTGTGTAACACCATAGACGTGCCCTAGTCCCTCTTTAAATATCTCATGTTATAGAGGCAGCATAGGCTCTCAGAAGCACCATACTCTCCCTTTAAATGCCTCATATTATATCACCCACATAGCCTCTTAGAATCACTCTAATCCCTCAATAAATAATGATATCATCCGCATAGCCTCTTAGAAACACCATAATCTTTCTTTAAATATTTCATGTTATATCGTTTAGGGTGTCCCAGTTGATCTGGGGCCTGCGATCAGCCCAAATCAATTTCAAAAGGAGAACTGTGCGAGGTGAGAAAAAATGAGTTTGAACATGGTATGGGTATATTTAAAAACAAATAAAGGAAGAGGGGCAGTACAACTATTTTAGTAATGGCAATCCCGCCAGCCATGGACAGAGGAAGGCAAATCCACAGCTCAATTTGGACTGTAAGCCTGAGGCAGATCACTTGTACTTTGTCCCGATGTAAAATGATGCCCAAGTACTTGATTGAGTTTTTGCACCATTCAAGAGGGTATTCATAGAGTGAGGGTTTTGTGACTTCCGTGAGGGGTAAAAGTTCTGCTTTAGCTCAGTTAATATGTAGGCCAGAGAGGCCACCAAATCAAGTAAATTCCCGCACTGATGAGGCCAAATTGTCCAAGGTATGTCGAATAAATAGCAGAATGTCATTGGCGTTCAGAGAAAGACACAACGGGCTAGGTTTACAATGGTGACCTCAGTGCATGTGATTTTTCTTGAAGGTGCCGCACCAAAGGGTCCATGGCTATAATGAATAAAAGGGGTGATAGGGGGCACCCCTGCCTGGTGCCTCAAGAGATGACGAAGGGTTCAGGTATAGAGCCATTCACCCGTGTGCAGGCTACTGGGTCGGAGTACAGAAGCGTGATCAGGGAGTTGAACCCCCTCAGGGAACGCCAGTCTCCGCAACGTTGCATGGAGAAAAGGTAAATCCACAGAATCAAAGGCCTTCTCCCCATCTAGAAGGGCGACTGCTGCAGGTACATCTGGGGAAACCCTGTTGAGAACAGAGAACACCATGTGCAAATTGAGAGAGGTGGACCTATGGGGGACAAATCCGGTTTGGATGGGTGAGATGATCTGGTCAAGCAATAAGGACAATCTATTGTCAAATGCTTTGGTGAGGATCTTATTATAGAAATTAAGCAAGGAAAGTGACCTATAAGAGGCGCAGTTCTGTGGGCCTTTACCAGGATTGAGCAAAACGGTGGTCACTGCTTCTCTTAGTGAGGGCAGGAAGATCCCAGTGTGGAGGGCCTGGTCATACAGGTGGCGAAGAAGGATGCCCTTGTATGCTTTGTAAAAGGCATCAGTAAGGCCATGAAGGCAGGGGGCCTTTGAGCGCCTTATGGAGCCAATTGCCAGGGCAATCTATTCGCTGGTAAAGGGTTCACTCAAAAATTGTCTCGCCCCTGGGTGATCCAGACCAGAGTTATTTCCTCAAAATAGGACCTCTGCAAAGTTTTGTCAGGATCCAACTGTGATGTGTAAAGTTGTGTCTAGTATGACAGTAATTTGGGCTAGGGCGAAGGAGGCAGGCCAGAGTGTGGCCAGGGCGCTCTCCCGCCCCATATTTGCGAGCTGTCAAATTTGTATCCAGACAGGCGTTTTCCCTTTCAGCAAGGTCCTGGAATCCAGCAATGAGAATGGAGCTTCTGTGGAGGGAAGTAGAGTCAGAGTGTTGGGAGTTGGCCCTGTCAGTATCGGTGAGTTTGCACTCTACTTGCGCCAGACTGTTACGGATGTCTCAGAGGACCCCTGCATGTTTTGTGATACAAATTCAACATATGTATGCCTTGAAGGCATCCCATAATGTAACTTGGCTGCGAACAGATCCCAAGTTGAGCTCAAAATATTCAAGAATGGAGTCACGGAGCTCTGAATGGAAAACAGCGTCCAAATGTGCTGTACCAGGGAAGCACCACCGCCGCTCCCACCCCCCTTCCTAGGGGATGTCAAGCACTAGCTTGACTGAAGCATAATTGGACAATGTATGTGATAGAAGCTGTACGTCTTTGAGGCATGGACCAGTGCTCGCGGTTATATACTTTAATCTATGCGCGTCCATACCATGTGGGGGTCCGAATAAAAAGTGTATCCCAGCGTGGTGGAGTAGCGAAGATGCCAGGCGTCTTTAAGAGTGTGTGTGTGCCAATGATATCACGTAAGATGCGCAGCGCACCTGGATTACCACCAAAATGTGCACTGGTGGTGTCCAGCGAGGGGTCAAGAATTAAATTAAGATCCCCACCAAGCAATACAATATTGGTAGCAAATCGACCTATCAGGGTAGACAATTCTGGAAAAAGGGGGAGGTCGTCTTTGTTAGAGGTATATACATTCATTAGAAGTACCCGTCACCAATTAGTGTGCCAGCCACAAGGACATAACGGCCGTCCTTGTCAGCAACAGTGGTATGTTGGCCGAAGGGGAGACTTTTATGAAGGAGTATGCATACACCTCAGGAGTATGTGCTGTTAATGGCAAAGAATCTATGGGGCCCCAAGGACGCCGCAAATGGAGGGGATGATTGTGGATGGAGATGAGTCTCTTGCCAAAAAGCGATGTTTACGCCATGTCTAGTGAGATATGACAGAACCTGTTTCCCTTTCCGAGGATTGTTGAGGCCATGGATAGTCCACATCATAAACGTGAGTTCTGCCAGCTGTTTTCTACCCCCAGCAATCGATATAAAAAGAGCAGTCGTGTAGGCAGAGTCGTGTGTTTGAGGTAAAGGGCGGTCTCATCCAACATGCTAAAGAAACGAAAAGAAGACAAGACAATACCCACAAAAACCATCGAAGACCACCCCCCACTCACAGCAGGTAATAGTGACCTAGCAAATCCCAACATCACTCAGAAAACAAACAGGAAACCCAACATGTGTACTGTGGAGTAGTCCTTGGGAAGCGGGCAATACTGCAGCAAATGAAGCCCTAATTTTAGAGCAATACCTGGTGCCTGGTGTGCGTACATAACTTTAGGATCACAAGAGAAAAGTTACTTCAAGATGCAAGTAAGAAGGATCCTTAATAAAAAGCAGTCCGCCAGCGGGCCCAAAAGGTGACTGGTAGTAGTAGTAGAGGAGTCAGGGAGTATATCAGTCTGATGGGAGTATGTCTTCACTGGCAGAGACATGGAGGTTCAGAGGTTAGCACTCCATGGCGGTGCTGGATAAAGAGGGTTTATCGAGGCTCAGCTGTTTGTAGAAGGGCAGTGACTCAGCTGGAGTGTCAAAGAAGCAGGCCTTACCATCCACAAACACCCAGAGCCTTTCTGGGTATAGCATGCCATATTTAAGCCCCTGTTTGCTGAGCAGGGCTATAATGTTGTTGAACTTTCACTGAGCTTCCCATACGGCAAGTGGGAATTCAGCCCTGATACTGCAATGGGCCCTGCTCACGGGCCAGACATAGCACAGTATCTTGGTCTCTGTAATTAAGCAAGTGAGCTACAATAGGTTGGGGGGCTGAGGAGAATGGGGGCCCAGCGATCTATGGGCCCTTTCCACCACAAATGTGGACGTGAAGTGTTGGGTGTAAGAGTAGTCGCTCCACAAAATGGTCAGGGCCCTCCATGTCTGTAGATTCTACAAGTTCCACTATGTGAATGTTATTCCTGCATGAGCGAGCCTCAAGGACTTCATTTTTTATAGCCACTGCTTTCGGGAGCCGCTCCGTCTTGTCCAGTTGCCAGGTCAGGGAAACTGTGCCTACCTCCAGACCAGAAACATGTTCCTCTGAACCGTCCAGGCAAGTACCATGGTGCTCCAACTGTACCCCCATGCAGTCCAGTCATGCATCCAGGGTGTCAAAACAGGCGTCGATGGCGCAGAATCCTTCCTGCAGCTCCGCCATGATAGCAGCAGAACCCCCCTATGGATCAGCATCCTGAGTCACTCTGCGACACTCCGCATCAGATAGGGAGTCAGACCTCCCAGTCACCTTGGCACAGTCAAAGGTGAGCTTGCGCTGCTTGGGGTCACCATGACCCTTGGCAACCAGTCCACCAATCGCAGAGCGTTGACGGTAGTGTCCAGAGTTATGATCGCCATGCACGTGTATGGAGTAGTTGTGGCGCAGGGGGTCCCAAAGGCCGAAGCAAGGCCTAGATTGCGTCTGATCCCATATATGTCAGCGGAAGGGGATGCAAGTAGGTCTACCAGCAGAGAACCACAGAGGAGGTCATATATATATATATATATATATATATATATCACTGAGCAAAATTGTCCATTTGACAGTGGGAGCTCCTTAATCAGCTGGTGCCCGCGTCGAGACCAGGACAGGGTCTCGTACGAAATCTTACTCAAAGATGAAGTACACGGCACACCTCTTGATGATTTTAAAGTTGTTTATTCAGTTCGTGATTGTCTCCTACGCGTTTCGAACCGTAGTTCCTGATCACGGTAGAGTGTTGTTTTAGTCCTTTTTTAATTTCCTCTTAAATACACTATGATTCTTTCTAGTGCATTATGGGTTGGGTAGTTTTTACAAACATATTTTTTGCATTTTCACATTTTTCACAAAACTTTATTGTTTCTTGCGCTAATCATTCTCTTATCTGTGTGGCGAGTTTGAGCACCAGAAAACACAGTGATTTGGATCAGGTTTCCGCTTTTATCACGTAACCTCCATGTGCTGATAGGACAGGTCCACTGATAGTAGCGGACGTGCCGATATTGGTGATTAGTCCAATATGTTTTATATAATTATACATGGGGTGAATTTGAACTAAGTGTTCCAACAAATGAACGTGGAGGGAACAGAGTACAAAAACTACGCCGCCTAGAGTCCAGCATGATCATGAGATTCAGGACAAAACAACCGCTGGGTCTCAACGGGGATGAAGAGATGTATGTTCACCTTTGACGCTGATTGCAAAAAGCTAAAGAATCAAGAAACGAAAACCCGATGAATCTGCTCTGTCAATGAACTCTCAATAACACACGTGCAGTAGAACTATACGTACACATCTGGACTGTGTTGAGAAAGATAACAACAATCACACAGCATTTGCATTAATAACAATGTTGCTCGCACACTCTCTATCTAACTGGCGACATGAGTAATCAAAAACACAGTAAGGGGCACTCAGCCCTCTAACCTGTGAACACTTAGTTCAAATTCACCCCATGTATAATTATATAAAACATATTGGACTAATCACCAATATCGGCACGTCCGCTACTACCAGTGGACCTGTCCTATCAGCACATGGAGGTTACGTGATAAAAGCGGAAACCTGATCCAAATCACTGTGTTTTCTGGTGCTCAAACTCGCCACACAGATAAGAGAATGATTAGCGCAAGAAACAATAAAGTTTTGTGAAAAATGTGAAAATGCAAAAAATATGTTTGTAAAAACTACCCAACCCATAATGCACTAGAAAGAATCATAGTGTATTTAAGAGGAAATTAAAAAAGGACTAAAACAACACTCTACCGTGATCAGGAACTACGGTTCGAAACGCGTAGGAGACAGTCACAAACTGAATAAACAACTTTAAAATCATCAAGAGGTGTGCCGTGTACTTCATCTTTGAGTAAGATATACATATATATATATATATATATATATATATATATATATAAATATATATATGTATATATGTATATATATATATATATATATTTTTTTTTTATTCACCAAATTTCCCTTCGGGAATAACGCACTCCACGGACTTCGTGTTCTTCAGTCCTTTGATTAAAAGCGCTGGCACACCGGTTTCGGCAACAAGCCTTCATCAATGCCTCAAGCGTGTGAAGTCACAATGCCCCCATTTAAATATCTTGGCGCGCTTCCTCATTATTTCTGGAAGTCAGTGTAAGTGATGACGGACCATGGAAGCGACAGTTCACGTATCCAAAATGTTCGCCATGTCAGTGTGGACAAAGTCAATGAGCCTCTAAGTGAGTACCTTGTCCACATCTTGTACTGAACTCACTCACCAACCTGGGGGCGACTGAAGAAAGATCCTCGCCCTGCCGAGCTCCACTTAATTTCGGGGTGTCATAGCAGGTTCCTGTTTGGTAACTGGAGTCCTTCGCCTTGTAGTAAGTGACGGCTAAGTGCCGGCAATGGCACCTCGTTAGAAAGTGGCGGCGGTTCTGGAAGCTCACATAAAGTTCAATCACCTAATTCCACTTGCTCCCGAACAACTTGCGAGCGGGTGTCGTTTTTCGTGATAGTGGCTAATCACGTATAATTTTATTCACCAAATTTCCCTTCGGGAATAACGCACTCCACGGACTTCGTGTTCTTCAGTCCTTTATTTAAAAGCGCTGGCAGACCGGTTTCGGCAACAATCCTTCATCAATGCCTCAAGCGTGTGAAGTCACAATGCCCCCATTTAAATATCTTGGCGCGCTTCCTCATTATTTCTGGAAGTCAGTGTAAGTGATGACGGACCATGGAAGCGACAGTTCACGTATCCAAAATGTTCGCCATGTTAGTGTGGACAAAGTCAATGAGCCTCTAAGTGAGTACCTTGTCCACATCTTGTACTGAACTCACTCACCAACCTGGGGGCGACTGAAGAAAGATCCTCGCCCTGCCGAGCTCCACTTAATTTCGGGGTGTCATTGCAGGTTCCTGTTTGGTAACTGGAGTCCTTCGCCTTGTAGTAAGTGACGGCTAAGTGCCGGCAATGGCACCTCATTAGAAAGTGGCGGCGGTTCTGGAAGCTCACATAAAGTTCAATCACCAAATTCCACTTGCTCCCGAACAACTTGCGAGCGGGTGTCGTTTTTCGTGATAGTGGCTAATCACGTATAATTTTATTCACCAAATTTCCCTTCGGGAATAACGCACTCCACGGACTTCGTGTTCTTCAGTCCTTTATTTAAAAGCACTGGCAGACCGGTTTCGGCAACAAGCCTTCATCAATGCCTCAAGCGTGTGAAGTCACAATGCCCCCATTTAAATATCTTGCCGCGCTTCCTCATTATTTCTGGAAGTCAGTGTAAGTGATGACGGACCATGGAAGCGACAGTTCACGTATCCAAAATGTTCGCCATGTCAGTGTGGACAAAGTCAATGAGCCTCTGTATATTACCTACTGGCGGGTCCTGAAGATTGGGGGTCTAGTCAGGGAATATTGTGTACAAAAAAGAATTTGGGCCATCATACAGAGCGCCTGTACCTGTCCTGGCTGTCGAAGGTACCAGAACTGTACTTCTCTTGCCCCCTGCCCGTCGACAAAACAAAAGGTTTGTCTCCATTAATCTGATCATACCACATTATGTGGCAGATTCTCAACAGTAGGCCATCCTGGGTAGCCACCATACAGGAAGTTCAGATGGAAGCTTTAATAACTAAAGAATATTCCCCTCTCCAGCAAGAGACAGTAAACTACAATGAAGTATTTCTTCTCCCCGTTAAAACAACAGCATTGGAACAATTGACTAGTACAGAGACACAAATTTCAATTCGACAACTCAAAGAAAACAAGATCTTTGTAAATATACCAAAGATTGAGTCATCTCTTGGTTCTACAAAACCTGCTGAGCTGCCAAAAATACACTGGACAGCGTCTGGATACTATGACGATTTCTCATCGGATTCAACTGAACCTGAGCCATCATTGCCACCGCCTCTCCCTTTCAAACTACAAGTGCGAGCTCTCTATCTTTCACTGAAAAAGACATAACTTGTTACTCCTTTTTTTTAATAGAGTTTTATTTAGCTCGAACTTGACCCGAAGGTTTCAGAGCGCTTTACATGAGCACCAGTTGCGTTACAGACAGACACATTCATTTATTTTTTCTTTTTGTTAGGCACAGGGAGATTAAGTGATTTGCCCAGGATCATAGGATGTTGAGCATCCCTGCTAAGACTTGAACCCGTTACCCCAGCTTCGAAGACTTCTTATTTGCACATTTGGATTACAATTAGGTTACTTTTCCTGGTCCTCTAGATTGGTTTGGTGACTGTCTTTTTCCTGCTCCTGAACAGACATTATCTTCCAGGTTGCTATGCAGTCCAGCTTGTGAACTTGGTATTGAAACTACATGCATCATCGCACCGTGAACAAAGGGACCTGTGACTGGTGAACATTACAGTAGTTCCAGTTCCAGAAGGAATAGTATGGGACAGGGTATCCTATGATGTGTATGGCCCCACCGAACCTTTGCAAATTCCATATTTGTTTGAAATTTCTTTAAATGATATCATCACCTCTAGTACTATTTCTGATGATTGGGAAATTGATGCAGTACATAATGTGCTAGAAGAGCTAGAGCAGTCAACTGTGTTTTCTTCTGATGAATTGTATGATGGTATATCTACTTACGATGATGAGTCCTGTTACCAACACTATGGTCACCATTTTTACATAAAGCAGGTATTCCACGTGCTGTTCATAATTACACTCAATGGGAACACTGTCCAACAGCACCCAAAGGTTGTTCAAAAACATATGAACAGACGTTTGCTTATTTTTCTGGTTTTGATACATCTGACCCAGCCTCATACTTCTACAGGCTTGCAGCTATACCTGCAAAGAAAAAAATGCTGACAAACACTAAGCTGATATACTCTGCTTCTTTTCTTTCCCAGATGTCTGTACAGGCTTTCGACTATTGGAAAGACACCGAGAATACACTAGATGCTGTGCTATGCAATGGCTCTTATAATCATCAGACCTCAATTGGAAGGGATGGTTGGTTTGGTCTTTAGACACTAATGAGTGTCAGTCCAGATTCCAGTTTAATGCCAAAGGGTTCCAGATCAATAGGCATGATCAACGTTATGTACAATCGGAACATTTGGGGGTGGTGACGCCATACAGTGTTGGGAAGTTGTGCCTTGATTGGCTGAAAACCTTGACACTATCTCAGGTAAAGCAACACTTGTCCCTTCTGTCTGATGACAAGGATCTCAGGGATTTCATGCTAGGTCCCCGAAATACACTTCGAAAGCGCTTCTTGTCTGCAATATACAATGAACTATGGAAAGTTTCTCAACAGGAAGCTGCTGAACGGCTGTATGAGATTGATAAGATTAATCTAGAAAAGGCTTTGGAAAGTGATTGTCAATGACAGGACCACATTATCATCTCTGATATATTTATTGGGCAGCATAGTGTCGCCTGCAATTGACATAATACAACAAGACATGTCTATTTTACAACACGGACACAACTCCTGTCAATTGTTCAGCTGGACACTTCAAACCTTGTATTCAGGCCACGTGCTGTGACATTATATTAACACATCCAATCTGTTTTCTTTGTACTATCTCTCTGAGAGACAGAAATTAATGGTACGTAGAGATGCAACGTATACCACCTTGCACATTAAAAAAATTGGATCTTTCACTGTTACCGAAACGCCTTAATCCATGGATACATCACCTTACCAGTCATAACATTCCAATTCCAATATTGTCTACAACATCATCAGGTAGGCAGATATGAAGCGTTAGGGGAAGGGTTTGTGTATGAATACTGGGAATTACCTTTCAAGATCAGGTGCAGGAATGGGGACACAGAAGTTTTTCTCAGCGGTTACGACTGTGAGAATGCTTTAACCGGGTCCTTGATATGCAAGGACATTTCATTTCACTGGACTTGTAATGCGTCAGTTGCAAACTTGTCCTGTTATCTGAAGGGTTCTCCGACTGCTGTTATTCGTCCAGTTTTCGAGCTACTCTCTAATGGGAGCTATTTGATAATGAATGATCGAAGTTGCTGTGGAATGGAGCAAGACATTGCTTATCTTGTGACGGCTAATTCCATAGTTACTCGTTGCACAGATTGATTCTCTAAGCAAACTGAAAGCCATGCTTTTTAAAAAGGATGTGGCCTTAACATCTGCCAAAGAGACGTTTAAGCTCGAGGTTGTGATGTCTTCATCCGAGAAACAGGCGCTACTTCATACTAAGTTCCCGCTGCCTTTGGGGAGCTGGTCCACCTTATCTTTAACATGTCTGACACAAAGGGTGTAAGGCACTTTATTTAATGTATTGGCGCTGGACTAGTTAGCACCTTTCAGACAGTTTTTGGAGTTATTCCATCATTCATACACTCCGTACTAGAAAGCGTTTTTGGAGGTCTTCTGCTTGTCCTGCTACTTGAGGCAGGAATTCTTATTTTAATTTTCCTGCTCCACAATGAACTTTCCAGTTCAAACCAGAATGGAGACAGCACTGCCTGTGCTGCTATACCATGAGCTCATGATACACTGCCTGGGTACACCTCGGCTTTGAGAACTGAATGAGCATTGGTTCCACTCATTCAGGCCTGTGTGATTTCACTGTGTACACTCTGTATTACGCTGCCTGCTATGCAGTCATGAATGTGTCGTGGACTTTTGTCTCGGATCGCAATTGGTTACGCCATTGGACATTGAAATACTGATGGACCCTTAGAAGGCCCATAAGTACAGTCATCCCCAGCGTATTCCATTGCTGCTAAACGTATCCTTAGAGCCACCCTGGGATGCTTTAGCTATTAGTGAGCTGGATATTGGCTCTGCGGTACACAAACAGGATGTAGTTTCTCCCTCAGCGGCTGCTGTGGGAACTGGATGGAACCACCTTTGCTCCATAAACCTGCTCCGAGGTGCGCCTCTGGGAAAGTTATCTGCCAGCAACGTCAATGTTGCGACTACCACTCAGAACACAAACTAAATCAAAACAATGTTTTTCTGCTTTTATTCTAGGCACTGTGGCGTTCTGAGTGCTTGGGGTTTCAGCATTTATAATGGCTTTTATGAGTATTTTTTAAGACAGGCTGCTTTTAGATAATTAGAATTGGTGTTATGTTTTACAGTTTTTATCAATTTTATATGGACTGCGGTTTTAGAAAGCATTTTAGGTTGACCCTTAGTATGAGGAGTGGGAGTTATGTGCCCAAATTAGGCCCATGTGGCAACGCTGCATGTTTTCTTACATTGTCCTCTTTTCTGCCCACTAACATTATTGCTGTGACCTTTTGTACATTTTCGCATGTGTGACAATGTTGTATTAGTATCTCTGAAACTGCTTTGCTTATACGTCTGACTTCGCGCAACATTATCATGATGCCTCGAACACTAAGTACAAGGCCTTTACGCACAATGTACAAATGTTGTTCTTTCTTCATCCGGGGTGCGACAGGGCTATCTGCTTATCCATAAACATGCTAATCTGCATATACATGTCAAGGATGCTTTTTTATTATAAATAAAGAAGCATTCTTGGGATTAGCAGAGGAGACATTTCCGCTCACATCGAAAGGTCCTGCAGCTGCCCGACATCCACCTGATGACTTCCATGTATTATACGCCTGCATATATACACTGTCTTAGCACAATGGTGGAGCTGTATCTGCTATTTACGCTTTGGGTGCTGTAATCACTTTTGGTGGCACTGTGAGCTCGCTGGTCTCTGGGCCAACATATACTACATGGTGCATGGAACCAGTCTAAGTACCTCACCCAAAGTTCATGTTATCCACAAACATGGAGATCCTATGTATTAGTGGGAACTACACAACACTATCACCCATCCGGAGCTGAGCCGTGGGGGTATGGTGCGCACGTGATGGACTCTGACTCCTCATGTCAGCTGTCTGGGGCCGAGCTGTGGGGATATGGTGTGCATGTGACTGAGTCCTCATGTCAGCTGTCCAGGGCAGACCCATGGAGCTATGGTGTGTATTTGACTGAGTCCTCATGTCAGCTGTCTAGGGCAGACCCGTGGGGCTATGGTGTGCATGTGGCTGAGTCTGACTCATCATGTCATCTGTATGAGGCTGAGCCGTGGGGGTATGGTGTGCATGTGGCTGAGTCTGACTCATCATCTCATCTGTCTGAGGCTGAGCCGTGGGGGTATGGTGTGCATGTGGCAGAGTCTGACTCCTCATGTCACCCGTCCTGGGCTGAGCCGTGGGGCTATGGTGTGCATGTGGCTGAGTCTGACTCATCATGTCATCTGTATGAGGCTGAGCCGTGGGGGTATGGTGTGCATGTGGCTGAGTCTGACTCATCATCTCATCTGTCTGAGGCTGAGCCATGGGGGTATGGTGTGCATGTGGCAGAGTCTGACTCCTCATGTCACCCGTCCTGGGCTGAGCCGTGGGGCTATGGTGTGCATGTGGCTGAGTCTGACTCATCATGTCATCTGTATGAGGCTGAGCCGTGGGGGTATGGTGTGCATGTGGCTGAGTCTGACTCATCATCTCATATGTCTGAGGCTGAGCCGTGGGGCTATGGTGTGCATGTGGCTGAGTGTGACTCATCATCTCATCTGTATGAGGCTGAGCCGTGGGGCTATGGTTTGCATGTGGCAGAGTCTGACTCCTCATGTCACCCGTCCTGGGCTGAGCAGTGGGAGTATGCTGTGCATGTGATGGAGTGTGTCTCCTCTTGAAATCCATCAGGGGCCAAGCCATGAGGGTATGCTGTGCATGTGACGGAGTGTGTCTCCTCTTGAAATCCATCAAGGGCCAAGCCATGGGGGCATGGTGTGCATGTGATGGAGTGTGTATCCTCATGTCAGCCGTCCGGGTCCGAGCCGTGGGGGTATGGTGTGCATGTGGCAGAGTCTGACTCCTCATGTCACCCGTCCTGGGCTGAGCCGTGGGGCTATGGTGTGCATGTGGCTGAGTCTGACTCATCATCTCATCTGTATGAGGCTGAGCCGTGGGGCTATGGTGTGCATGTGGCAGAGTCTGACTCCTCATGTCACCCGTCCTGGGCTGAGCAGTGGGAGTATGCTGTGCATGTGATGGAGTGTGTCTCCTCTTGAAATCCATCAGGGGCCAAGCCATGAGGGTATGCTGTGCATGGGACGGAGTGTGTCTCCTCTTGAAATCCATCAGGGGCCAAGCCATGAGGGTATGCTGTGCATGGGACGGAGTGTGTCTCCTCTTGAAATCCATCAGGGGCCAAGCCATGAGGGTATGGTGTGCATGTGACGGAGTGTGTCTCCTCATGAAATCCATCAGGGGCCAAGCCATGAGGGAATGGTGTGCATGTGATGGAGTGTGTCTCCTCATGTCAGCCGTCTGGGGCTGAGACCTAGGCGTATGCTGTGCATGTAACGGATTCTATCTCCTCATGTCATCCGCCCGGGTCCGAGCCGTGGGGGCATGGTGTGCATGTGACGGAGTCTGACTCCTCATGTCAGCTGTGTGGGGTGTATTTACAATATAACACCTAGGTCACGTGTGGGTGATGTGCACCCTTTGGGGCCTGAGCATGATCAGCTCCACCCTCACACATTTAAGTCAGATTTGGTGTGACCAAGTCCAACTTGTCCAAAGTGTCACAGGCCTGCTTGCGTCACACACTGGGCAGTTGAGGGTGAGGGTGGAACGGTGCACGCAGACAGTAGTAAGGCTATTGGGTATCAACAGGGTCAGATTAGGAAGGTGGGCAGTCGGGCATTGGGCGATGGGCCAGTGCCTTAGGGTCATCTGTGGGCCGTTTTGTTAGGCGTGTGTAAACTGTCCCACAGAATCTTACTGTCTTCCACGGTCCCTGCCACACCACGGTAAAATGTTGCCAGTATCGTGTGCACTACACTGCCATGCTGTCAAACTGAGCCTTGTGTGTCCAGTGCAGAAGCAGTGTCATTCCTCCACTGAGTCATCACTTTCAGGCCATGGTGGGTGTGGGGAGGGTGGGAGTATGCAGGGGTCTCGCAAGGGGGCCATTCTCACCTAAGCCCCCCAGAGTAGCCGCATCAGTGTGTGCTTTTCTTGACCCCCCTGCCCTGCCAGTTCATATCCTAAGGCTATAATGGGATGGGCAGGGGGTTAGTAAGAGAAGTGGCTTCGAACTGGTGTTGTCACCTCGGTCCCAGTGTCTTTTAGGCGTTGGTGGATGGGTGGGGAGTGCTTGCATAAGTCTCGCTGAGAGGCCACCTGCCCCAGAGGAAACAAATACATTGGATGTAGCCTTATGGTCTCCGGGCTGCTGACGTTGGAACTGGGGAAGTACGTTCCAGTTCTGGTGTCAGCTCAATATCCAGTGATTCTGGGCAAATCATTTAATCTTCTTACCCAAAGTAAAAATGTTTTTGATTTTGTGCAGTGCAGCTGGTGCTCATGGTAATTGCTTGAATGCCTTTAGACCGAGTAATAAAGCTACAAGAAAAATACTAACCACTTGGAAATGTGGGCCACTTTTCTTGGGAGTGCCCGGGCCGTATTGTGATCCTAATCCTAAAAAATCTCGGCGTTTGGTTCGACGAAAATCTGAACTTTGCCTCGCATATAAAAAAACTGGCTGGCACCTGCTTTGGGCTCTTGAGGAGCCTTAAGAAGTTTCTACCCCTGCTTCCAGCTAGGGATAGAGAGACGGTGGTGCGTGCTCTGCTTCTCTCCCGCCTCGACTACGCAAATGCCCTCTTGGTAGGTTGCCCTGGCTACCTTCTAATGAAACTACAGGTAGTCCAAAACTCGGCAGCCAGACTCCTGGGCGGTTTGTCCCCGTGGCAAAGTGCGCGGGCTCAACTTCGGGCACTCCATTGGCTCCCTGTTGAATCTCGGCTTAAATTCAAAATGCTGTCCATTGTTCAACAGGCCCTTTATGGTCGAGGCCCTAAATATCTGCAGGCCAGATTCTCCTTTTACATTCCTAGGAGACAGCTGAGATCATCCTCATTGCTGCTCATGGAGACCACTAAATTTAAGCGTGTTCGTATGGGGGGCAATTCGTTCGCCCGTAGAGCCTGCATTGCTTGGAATTCCCTTCCTTTACCATTAAGGGCTATCTGCGATCCACACTTGTTCCGAAAATCCCTGAAGACTTTGCTGTTTTAAATGGATTTCGGTAGCTTGGCAGCCTTTCTTCTGTTGTTAGCGCCGGGACACTTCCGAGTAGCTGTGCGCTTAATAAATTCAAATAACATAACATAACATAACATAATCCGATCCTGGGTGTCAACGCATTTCCCCGTAGACACAGAATGGGTAAAACCTTTTGATACATCAGGCTGTAGGAGTGAGTCCGTACAAGGGATGCAAGATGGCTACAGCGTCAAGACGGGAAGTCAGACACACCAGGAGGCACTACAGTAAGGACAGGAAGTGGACAGCTGTGCAGGTCATGAAGGCACTGGCTAACTGACAGTAATATGCCAGTGACCGGGCAAGAGGCGAGGGTGTGACAGTGACCTCCTCGATGCATTAGATCGAACTGAAGACAAAAGAAAGCGGTCCTATCATTCTCCGAAGATGCATTTTTGGGCAGGTTCCAATACTTATTTATTTTTTATTGCAATATTTTGTCGTGTAGATTATGGAGCTACATTTATGGAGGTCTTCATACTGTTGCGTGGCAATATGCGGAGTGGCCTAGTCGTACACGCTACGCGGAGCTGCTAGCAATGACTGTAGCCCACACTCGGAGTACTCGTATCGAACCATGAGGTCACGCCCCAAGCCCCTTTTATTCCATCTCGTCCCTACGTCACGGCAATGACCATCGGGACACAATGAAAAGGGCTGATCCTGAAAACACCCCTCCCTTGGGTTAACACAGTGGGCTCAGCCACCAATGTAAAACATAACATTCCTCCTTTATCCCAAATAAACAACACAGATACCACAAATATTATCACGATAAGCTCTGACATTCACTCAGTAGTAAGACGGTCGATAGCCTGAGAGAAAAAAGGCGAAAGAGAGAAAGACAAAGAGAGAGAGCAAAGCGAAACAAAGAAAGAAAAAGAATGATGCCTCAAGAGATAAAAAAATAACAGGATTATAATTCAGTGCAAAAGAAAGTCCTTCACATGAGATGATCTTGCCGGGCGTGGTCAAAGATGATATCTCCCCATTCCTAGGTGACTCGCACCTCCTCTCTTCTCATCTTGCATGACAGGCTGTGGTGATGTGCTGAGATCAGATGACCCAGCCGAACAAAGGGGCATATTATCAAGCACGGCGTTAAACTTATCGCCGCTTTAGCGGCAGAAAACTGCCGCCAAAGCGGCGATAATGGACTTGATAATATGCCGCAGAGAATTCCAATAGAAGCCCATGTTAACACCAGAACATGGGCTTCTAGGGGAATGCTCAAAGGCATATTATCAAGCCCATTATCGCCGCTTTAGTGGCAGTTTTTTGCCGCCAAAGCGGCGATAATGGACTTGATAATATGCCGCAGAGAATTCCAATAGAAGCCCATGTTAACACCAGAACATGGGCTTCTAGGGGAATGCTCAAAGGCATATTATCAAGCCCATTATCGCCGCTTTAGTGGCAGTTTTCTGCCGCCAAAGCGGCGATAATTTTAACGCCGTTTCTTGATAATATGCCCCAAGGTTCTGTGAAACAGCGTCTCCCATCTTCGGGGGACAAGGTCACCACCAGAGGTGACTTGACAGATGCAGGATGACTAACCAGCAGCAACTCCTGCTCAGGCGGCACCTCCACTCCAAACATTGCACCTGGATCCGTCAAGGACCGGCTCACCGGGGCCTGATAGCATTTAAAAAACGATACATTTCTTGTGATGGTCTCTCAAGCGTTCTGAGTAGTGATCATGGTTCCTTTCACTGTTTGTACCTTCCACGGAACAAGCTTTCCTTTGGTGAACACCCCGGAATTGTAGATATTTGGTAAACTCATGACTTGAAAATGGAGGGCCATAATCAGTGCGCAGCTCCTTGAGGAGTCCATGAGTGGCCATCATTTTTTCCAAACGAGGGAGTGTCTGACTGGCAGTGGTAGAATCCATGATTTTAATTTCGGGGTATTTTGAAAAATTATTGATGACCACTAGCATGTGTCTACCATCTGGGAGACTACCAAAATCTGCGCTGGCCTTCTGCCACAGGACTGGTGGGATGGTTTCTGTGATGATGGGTGCTGGTGGGTCTGCGGGGCCGGCAGCTTGACACAGGGAGCACCGGCGAACAGTAGGCTCAACTAAAGTGTCCAAACTGGGAAACCAGACCTTATATCTCAGTCGAGACTTCGTATTGACGACCCCTTGATGAGCCAGGTGGGCAAGGTCAACCACTGTCTGTTGTAGAGTCCCAGGACCACTAGGCATGACCCGCTCATGAGACAGTCTTCAGGGGACACCACGAGTTCTGCGCGAACATTGTGTAGGGAGGCTAGCGTGAGCCTTGGGTCATCTGTGCGATATGTAGTCTTGTCAAGCAAGGTGCACCATCTTCCTGCCTACACAGCAGAGATACCCAACTGTATACACTTTTGTGGCTTTGATGATTTCCTCAAGTGAGATGAGGAGTGGTCGGGAGCGTTCAACCATGAATCGAACATATCCCTCCAACTCTTCCGCATCAAGCTCCTCTCTTTCTGTGGCAGGTCTGGCATGCCTTGGCAGGCAGTCTGTGGGATTTTGAGTCCCAGGGCAAAAAATTTCTGTGAAATGACATTCCTGCAATTGTAGAATACGTTTTTCTATACTCGGCGGGGGCTTGGAGGATGACCCCATGAACAACAGGATGAGGGGTTTGTGATCTGTGTGAACCACAAAAGGCTGGACGTAGAGATACAGATGGACATCCCCAGTGCACTGCAATGGCTTCTTTCTCAATGTGGGAATAGCGCTGCTCTGCCTCGTTCAGCACCCGGCTAGCATATGTCACTGGAGCCCATTTCCTTTTGTTCTGCTTTTGAGATAACCCCGCTCCGATGCCAGTGGGGTTGGCATCTACTGAGAGTTTGAATTCCTTGTCAGGGTGGAAGTAGACCAAGGTTGTGTCTGTCGACAGTGCCAGTTTCGTGGCCTGGAAAAATTTCTCCTGATCAGGCCCCCAATTCCAGATTGTGTTGGTTTTTGTCAGCTTCCACAGTGGAGCAGTAAGGTATGTGAGATTACGAATGAAACGGACACAATATGTGACCATACCAAGGAAGCTTCTCACTCCGGTCACAGTGGTGGGTGCTGGTGCAGCCTGCATGCCCTGGACTTTGACGGGATCAGGTAGCACCCCATCCTGGGAAAACTGATACCCAAAAAACGCTATTTCCTTTTGGAGGAAAGCACACTTATCTCTGTGGAGCATTAGGCCATTTTCTTTGAGGTGTTGAAAAGAGGCTCTCAGGCAATCAAGGTGTTCTTCCAGCATAAGGGCGTGGACCAAAATGTCATCACTGACGTTGAGGACTCCTTCAAGACCAGCCAGTTCACTCCTAATGGTGTCCTGAAAGACCTCAGCTGCACCGAAAATTCCAAAACTAAGGCGATTATATCTTCTAAGGCCCAGGTGGGTGGAGAAAGTGGTAATGGCTCGAGATTCCAGATCCAAGATCAGTAGGTCCATCTTTGAGAACCATTTGGAGCCACTCACTTCCGATATGATGTCATCCACAGTGGGCGTCAGATGACGCTCTCGTTTGATAGCCAGATTAGGTAGGCGCATGTCCAAACATATCCAAACTTCTCCGGGTTGCTTGGGTTTGTGCGCTACGACAACTGGGGATGCCTATGGAGTTCGGGCATCAACCTTTTCAATAAAATCCGCCTATTCAAATTTGATTAGTTCTCCTTCCACCTTTGGCCTCAGGTGGAGCATCACTTGTCGATGCTTTAGGGATGCAGGCTGGATCAAGTTGTTAATATGTAGGCTTATCGGACAGTCTTTTAGGCACCCTATGCCCTCCAACGATGATGGAAATTTGCTTAACAGATCATCCACGCTCCCTTGGTGTATGCTGAAGGCAAAAGTGACAAGTTGAAGGCGCCCAGCAGTTCGGCAGCTCAGCAACCTCCCTGAGCCTCCTTTGGTAACATACAAAATGGTACGAGTCGAGTTAGACTCATGGGCAATCTCATGCTAGGGGAAGTGGAGAGGTGGATCTATAGGCGAATACTTTCATTGTGGTGGGTCGCAAGGTAGGTTGCACAGGAAGTGTCAGCATCATGGACTGGGCCATGATATTAATGGATGCTCCAGTGTCAATCAGCGCCTGATGACCACCAAGGCGTACGTTGCACTTCAGGATGTGCTTACGGGGGTATCCATCAGGTTGCATGGCATGTATAACATGGATCACTTCTGCGATGTCATCATCGTCCATGTCTCCTTTGTCCTCTGGTACATCTGATGTGTGTAGGGCATTGAGGGGTTTTGACCTCTAACCTTTTGGGGGTGCTGAGGAACGACAGACCTTTGCAAAATGTTTAGTTTTGTTGCAGGCTGAGCACCTTTTTCCTTAGGCGGGGCACACCCCTGGTAAGGGTAGAAACCTCCCGAACCATAGCAGGTCTAAGGCACGGAATTGGTGTCAGTACGTGCCTTCCTCTTGTCCTGATTTCTGACAGCAACTGTGTTGATGGGTTCCATCTTGCTTTGGTGCAGTAATGCTGCCTCCATGTGTGCGGCTCGCACTTTTGAACAGTTGTTTTGACCTCCCCAACGTCAGCATGTCTGCCATGGGCATTCCTGGAATTTGAAGGATGTTTTCTCTTAGTTTCTTTGAGGAACAACCTTGACTGAATTGAACTCGGATTTCGTCATTTTCCTCCGCTAGTGTACAGGTTCTAGCTCAATCCCTCCTCTGTGCGTAAAAAGTATCTACAGATTCATCAGGTAATTGCCTGGCCTGACGCAGCAAGAAGCATTCGTTGTCAGGATTTGCTAGTGGTTCGAAGTGTGCTTTTAGTGCTTGTTTCACCGTGTCATACGTGAAAGGTGATCCAGCTTCCACAACTAATTTTCCCAACTTGTTTATGGCTACCCCTACCAAATGTAGTAGCTTGGGGCGTCGTCTGTCATCGTCTAGGGCCGCAGCAGCAAAATAGGTCTCCAGACGCTCCACCCATTCTTTCCACTTCGCTGCTTGTGCGGATGGAGGACCCTCGACCAGAAATGGTTCCATTGGGGGTATGGCTACCATGGTGGCCGTTCAGGGTAGTTAGGGTGGTGTGATAGAGATAATGAATCACATTCTATCTTCCCCTTCCAACAACTAGCCAGGACGAGCACAGCCACCACCACAAGGCACAGAACACAGTGAGGTGCGCAGCGTCTGAAAGCAGCAAGCCTCCCTTATGCAACCAAACGCATGTGGACATGTGCGGGGCTCAAGCAGGCATGTCTACTACCAACCTGAGGCAGCTGGGGATCTCACTGGCCAGTGGAGGACGAGTAGGCTCCATGCAGGTAGGCTCCTGAGCCACAGATGACATGCGCAGGCAGTGCAGACAAAAAGCCACGCCTCCTTAGAGCTCCTGGATGAGCAGGATCGCTGTAGGGCCCCTACAACCGGCAGAGCAGACCACAAGGCACACATCAGGAAGCATCGCTGAGGAATCGCTAAGAGGGGGCAGGGCGTTGCACCAGAGGGTGTGCGTGTGACGTGCCTGCAGGGCGGAGAGGAGAACGCAGCCGATGCACCTCTGACTGACGGTCCGCGGGTCACCGAGGAGATGAGCCGGGATTAGGAGGGCCGCCACAGCGGGTGACTGGACACAGGTGACGCCCAGGAACAAGCATTTGCAATGCAATCAGTCTCGCCTTTGGGACCTTATATGTAGCTAGCTATGCAGCACATAAGCCTGGGTGCTGAAACATTTACTGTTCTTTAACATGGAGGGAAAGTAAGCACCAAACTGCGTGACACGCCAGGTATGGGAACACATGGAGAGAAATATTGCCTTTCAGCGGGAAATGGTATGGTCCAAGCTCTATTTTTAATATAAAATCAGGGCCTTCGGTGGTCATATCACTGAAAATACAAGATTTAAAAAAAATATTATTGTCTACGGGTGCTTGTGGAAGGCAATTTCTATGGACTGGAATCTAGAGAATGCTAAAGTGATTCTGGTATTTTACGGACCTCTGCTGGTTGTTTTCTATCAAGTTAGAAAAATAAAAAATAGAAAGTCCCTCAGCAGAAAGCAGTTCTGGTATTTTACTGACCTCTACTGGTCGTTTTCAATCAAGACAGTTAAATAGAGGTAGTTGAACAAGCAGAAAGCCATTCTGGTATTTTACTGACCTCTACTGGTCGTTTTCTATCAAGACAGTTAAATAGAGGCAGGTGAACAGAAAAAAAGCCCGTAAGTGGAAGCAGACAAGTCCTAGGGCTGATCTCCAGAGCCCACAAAGTACATACACATATAAGTATATACTAAAGTATATACAAGAGGTCTTGAATGCTCGGCCCAAGAAACGAGGTGAGGGGGCGGGTCCCAACCGTCTGGTCGCCAGTTGTGTGGCAGTATGAGGTGCAGCCTAATTGTACATGCTCTAACAATGACTGTAACCCACACTCGGAGTACTTGTATCGAACCATGAGTCATGACCCAGGCCCCTTTTATTGCATCTCGACCCTACTACATAAGAGCCGTGACTATCGGGACACAACAAAAAAGGCTGACCCTGAAAACACCCCTCCCCGGGCTTAACAGTGGGCTCACCCACAATGTGAAACATAACACATACCTGGGACTCGGCGCTGAAGCGGATTCGCTCCTGATTTCTGTATTTTACTTTCCCTTCTGCCAGTATAAAGTGGCTTCAAGTCCCAAAACTGCACACCCTATACTTGGACCCTGGATTGCTAGTTTCCCCCGTCAGTACAGGTACCTCTGTGAAAGAATTCCCTGCTCTCGCTATGGTTTTAATAACATTTTCTTATTTTTTTCTTTCTTTTTATTAAACATTTTATTAAATCAAAGCACAGAGTCATTGTAAAGCACAATACATATCGATCAGAAATTACAGTATAGTTAAACTCACATGTTACACATTATAGCCACCTAGGAGTTTTACTGTTCCATTCGTTTGTGCATCGCCATCTCGTCTGTTGGTGACGTGCCAATCTCACCCCTGAACACATTCCAACGCCTCCATTTCCGATCTTTAATAACATTTCCGCTCCCCTCACTCGATCTGTATTAGTTTTCCCGGAAACAGTGCAGCCACAGTACTGGATCATGCCACTAGATGGTGCTGCAGTACCTCCGTTGAAGCAGGCCTTTACTGTGATTTTAGCTAACCTTTAAGCAAACCAGCAGCAAATAACAGTGAGATCAAACATTTCAAGACAGATCAAGTCAACTGAGAGGTCCCACTAGGTAGGTCTTCAAGAGTTTATTTCACACAACACTGCAAGCGAAGGGAACACGACCGACCAGGCACAGGATCCGCTCCATTCACAGCCTAACATTCTCAGAACCTTTTCGGATTCGGATGCCAGAATCCAAACCCAACACATCTCTCCCCCTTACAACTTTTCCCACAAAGCTGCATAATGCACAAGTAAAAAGGAGGTAAAGAAAACCTAACCCAAAACAAAAATAAATGTATACAATGAAATCATTAAAAAATAAAGACATTGGGGCATATCAGCAAGGGCCGGCGATATTTATCGCTCAGCGCTCTTAGCGTGAGGATAATTATCGCCGGCCAACTCTGAATGTTATCGCGGAGATATGGTGCTATTAGCAACGCTTATCTACAAAGTGATAAAATTTAGAGCGCAAGCTGCCAAATGTGCGATTATCGCTGGAAATCCAGCGATCATCTCACAACTTTTGGCGATAGCTTGTTGATAGGGCCTCACATACTTAGCCATGATATCAACCTTCCATAGGATATCATGGCTAAGTCAGTTTCAAAGCAGGCGTAAGGAAAGTAGCGATAACAGAGGTTTTCGCTACTTTTCTTGTCACTATGCTGCTTTGCGTGAGGCTTGATAATAGGAGAAATGTCGCTTAGCGACATTTCTCCCGTTATCCTGGGGAGGAACGCCCACTTTGCATCTCATTTGAGATGCAAAGATGGGTGTTAAGGGAAATGGCGATCAGGCAAGGTTTCACGCGATAGTGTGACCTTGCTGATCAGACGATAAAATTATCGCCGCTTTTCGTCCGAAAACGGACGCAAAGGCGGCGATAATTTTTTATCGCCTGCTTACTGATATGCCCCTCAATTACCTAAACCATTAGTCAATTAACGTAGGTTACACTTAGTCCTAGAATCTTGTAGGAGGCTTCCTCGCACAGGATGACCTTAAAACATGTGTACACCCAGCACACACCACACCACCCCCATCGCAGCTCGCATGCACATTGCCACTGCACTGAGGGGACAACCTCTCTTTTTCCACCACTTGTTGTCTTCCAACATTACCACTCGATCCCTGACTTCATGACTTTCTTCGGTTGAGAAAATCTCGACCGACCTTTTACCCCAAAACCTGGAAGTCTAACCCGGACCAAGTCTCCAGGCTTGATGGATGAGGTATGAGCTATTTCTGGCTTAACAAATACTGCATATTTCCTTTGGGATAACTCGCATATCAACTTTACAGATGTTAGGGCTCTCTCTTTCATAGAACCACCCCCCATCCATGGGCCAGCCAACTTGGTCACAGCTTCATGGCCATTGAGGAGGGTGAAAGGAGATGCCCCAGTGGTAGCATATGAAGTGGTGCGGAATGCCCAAAGTAAGTCCTTCATTTCCTTGCCCCAATCCAATGGTGATAGACTACTGAATGTTGTGCTTTATGACCCTATTACACCTCTCAACTAGCCCATTACTGTGAGGGTGGTACAAACACGTTTTGGTGTGTTTCACACCCCAATGTGCCAAAAATTGCTCAAACTCACCCGATGCAAATTGAACTCCATTATCCGTCACAACCCCCTCCGGCGCGCCTTCTCTCGTGAACACGGTTTTCAGAAATCCAATGACCTCAGAAGAATTAGATGAGCTCACAAATTCTACCTCAGGCCACTGTGAAAAATAGTCAATTATTATGATTTCATACCTACTGCTCTCCTTTACCACATTGATGAGTCCAGTAATGTGGATATCCAATTTGGACCACGCTCTCTCAGGAATAGGCACAGTCTCCACCCGACTTGCGACTTGTCACTAATGACACGTGCCACGCACTCCCTCACAAAATGCTCCACCTTCTTGTCCAAACCTGACCACCAAAACCTGTTCCTAATCCTTCTCTTCACAGCTCTCATCCCTATGTGGCCTTCAGGCGCTAACTCCAACACTTTGCCACAAATCGCTATAGGTAAGCATGCTCTTATGAATTGAAATGAATTACTCCTATACCACCACCTCAGCTGATTTCACGGTCACAGCGGACAATTGAATAACGTGGAGTACCAAGACGGCCTAGGACATTGTTTGAAGCATCATTCAGCAGAGCTTCTGTGAGGACCAGGCTATCAAGGCTGAGGTTCACAATCGTGTCTGAAAGCTGGAGGCAGTGTCTAACTGTGGATCAGTAATCATGTAGCACGCGTCATAGAGCTGAGTGAGTGGTCTTGGAGACAGGGCAGTCTGTATGTGCAGTGGGAACCTAAATGAGGTTGGTGAACACCTTATTCCTGTTTGGATCAGGGATGTCTATGGTTCTGGATAGTAGGGATGGAGGAGATGTCTTGAGCCAGGTTACGGGTGAGTTTGTTAGCTATACTACAGCTCCTGTAGCTTTTGATTAGTTGACTAATATCATCATTAGCCAATGGGAATTGTTCTATTGGGCCTAGGTTCACAGTTGCTTCTAGGTAGATGGACACTCCAGGGGTTGTTCTTCAGGGACTGGGCACTTGTTGGGGATTGTGTGTAGAACAGCAGATGGATGTATATAATGAGGATTATAGTTGAGAAACTGCACATATCTGACCTCATCTACCTGCTAAGAAAGGTTTTTACCCTACCACACGCTGCTGCCAGAAGTTATAAAATATTAAACTCCAGCACAGTCTATAAAAAGCTCACCCTAAAAATTCAAATAAAATAGCAAAATATTCCCAAATCAGATCTCCCCTAACCATATCTAAACGTTCATAGAAACATATTTGGAAATCTTCCTCAAATAACAAAATATCCCCTATCTTATCTCAGTGCAAACTATGAACAATACATAAGGGCTACTGGACACCTGACAAACATTTCAAAGCTGATCTTATAGAATCTGACCAATGCTGTCACAACAGGCACCCATCCAAGCCAGTGGCAAGGAGGGAGGCAAGCCAAAGGCTCCCCTAATACCACTACCAGAGGTGGGAACACCCTTTAAGTGGGTGGGGATAAATACTGTTGGTCCCCTAGACCCACCTACAGCTTCAGGGAACAGGTTCATCTTAGTGGAGTGGACCATGCCACTAGATATCGAGAGGCTATCCCACTTAGGACAGTCACTGCCCCTGCAGTGGCCAGAACTCTCCTCGGAATCTTCACCAGTGTTCCCTAAAGAGGTTATATCAGATAGGGGCACACATTTAATATCCGCCTATCTGGAGGCAATGTGAAAAGAATGTGGTGTGACTCACAAGTTCACCAACCCATATCATTCCCAAACCAATGGTTTAGTTGAGAGGTTCAGCAAAACAGTTTAAAACATGAACACAGGTTTGCCTGAAAAATTCAGGAGGAGATGGGACATTCTCCTCCCATGCCTATTGTTTGCATAAAGGGAGGTCCCTCAAAAAGGAGTTAGCTTCAGTCCCTTTGAGATGCTCTTTTGACACCCTGAGAGGGGTCCGCTCAGCTTGGTTAAGGAGGGATAGGAGAGACCCCTCTTAGAGCCTAAGCAGGACATAGTGGACTATGTGCTTGGCCTTTGCTCCAGAATGTCTGAGTACATGAAGAAGGCAAACAAGAATTTAGTGGCCATGTTGGACAGGCCACATGAAGGGCTTGCTCCCTCCCCGCACGACAGGGCCCAAACCCCGGACTCCCAGGTGTTACCCCCAAGGGCAACCCGCACCCCGTCTCCCAACGGAACTCCTGCCCCCGGACATCCATGTATCATGGGGCCGAACCACTACCGGCTCCCCCGGCCGGATCAGCCGCCATCTTGGACACTGCGCCACGAGGCCGCGCGGCCTCAGCCCGACCCTAACCCTGGGCCTGGCCGGCCCCGACATCCCGGCACCACCATCCACCCAGGAGGTGAACAGACCACTTGGCAGGTCAATGGGAGAAAGAAGCATCGAGGGCTCTCCCCCGCCAGGTGCTGATCACCCTCCAGCTCCCCCAGGCGCTGGCTCCACCCCCTGCTGGGTGTCTGGACTCCCTCATCCCGAACCCCCCGACCTACAAGTGCGAGGGTCCGGACATCAAAGGGCGCCAGACCTATAACTAGGGCAGCTCCAGAGCAGGAAGGCAGTTGTATCCTGGAGTCGAGAGACACCGAGAGAACTCATCCTTGACGGACTACTGGCGCTGCCTTAGCCCTGCCTTGTGAACTATCGTCCTGCCTGCTGGCGCTGCCACGGCCTTCTGCAACATCCATCCTCGTCGGGACCTGCTGGCGCAGCCGCGGACCGTTGTAACGACCACCTTCATCGGGACCCGCTGGCGCTGCCGCGGACCGTGTAACGACCATCTTCACCGGGACCTGCTGGCGCTGCCGCGGACCGTGTAACGACCATCTTCACCGGGACCTGCTGGCGCTGCCGCGGCCCGTCCAAGCTAGAACACCGAGCTCGAGGATTGTGAGCTATCCACCATACCATCTCAGCTACCAGACTGGTAACCAGACTGTCCCGCTACCCCCTTTCCCCAAACCAAGAGACTCGAATCGAGGGGACCCCTGAGTCCAGACCTCCTTGTACCATTTCATCGTACCTTAAGAAATCACCTATAAAGAACGCTAAATCTTATCCTTGTGTGGTGTATATCTGTGGGGGGAAAGTTATTCATCTGTACGATCGCTGGAGACGGCTCTCCCCGGAGACCTCTCCCCTTGTCCTCGGCCGACCCTCCCGGTCCGTCTAACATTGGTGGCCAGCGGCGCGATCCGAATCAACGCGTAATCGTACAGAGAGTAGCTCACCCCACGACAAAACCACGATGTCAACCAAAGAGAGCGGTTCCACCGAGAAATTCCAGATGGATAAATTGGAAGAGTATAGCCATCGCGAACTTAAACAATTCTGCATGGAACTAGGCATTGCTACCACCGGCCTGAGTACCAAAGACGATTTGAAGCACGCCCTTGAGTCGTGGGCGGAAACCGGGGTCGCCGGATCCCCCGACCAAAACGGTGTAGCACCAGAGGGGAACGCCACAGCTCCCGAGGAGCGAGGAACGGGCCTCTCGCAGGGAGAGATCCAAGAAAGAGAAAGAACCAGATTACATGAGTTGGAAATGGCACGACTCAAGATGGACGGTGAACTAAAGTTAGCCGAGCAAAAACTAAATCTAGAACATCTGCGGCTCCGAGAAGAACGGGAAGAAAAACAGAGGCAGAGAGAGCTCGAAGAAAAAAGACTAACATTCGAACACGAGCGCAAACTGGCGGAAATAGAACTTCGGAAACAGAATAAAGAACCGGGGGTGCCTGAGCGACCGCACACCCCGGGAGCAATCGAGAAGAAAGTCCACATCCCCAAGGATGTTGTCCGAGAGTATGTCCGAGAGGACGACATACAACAGTGGTTCAAAGCCTACGAGATCGCCATGACCTCCCACCGGATCGATCGGAGTGACTGGGGAGCCGGCCTATGGGGGAGGTTCGTCAACGAAGGCCGCGATGCCCTACTACAGCTCCCAGATCATCAGATGTCATCCTATGACCACATGAAGGCTGCCCTCCTCACCCGATATGGGCTCACACCCGAAATGTACCGCCAGAGGTTCCGAGACTGCACCCGGATCCCGGGTACAACTTGGGTGGAATACGTCAACTATTTCAGCCGAGCCTTCGAGGGTTGGATCAAGGGAAGCCACGTAACGACCTACGAGCAACTCTTTAATCTTATGGTGTGGGAGCACCTGTCTAACAACTGCTTCGTCGAGCTCAGGCAGCACCTCCTCGACAGTAAATTGACTGACCCACGGCAACTTGCCGCCGAAGCTGACCGGTGGGAAAGCACCCGAGTGGGCCGGAGAGGGCCACACGAGCAAAACCGAAACCACCAATGTCAGCACCGTCCCCGAGGAGGAGGAGGAGGCCAGGGGCGAGGGAGAGACACCATCCCGGCCACTCCCGCGGCCAGCACCCCGCCCCCGGCCGGCCGGGGCAACCCCCCGATGCGCCCGGGGTTCCGAGCCAACGTCACGTGTCACCGATGCCAGCGAGTCGGCCACTACGCCAATGACCCGAGCTGCCCGCAGAACCAAACGCCAAAGCCCCGCCAGGTAGCTGCCACCGCCCTGGGGGGAGAACAAATCTCCGAGGAACAGGAAGAATATGAGCAGGCACAACAAGAGTGGGAACCGGCCGCCATGGTTCTAGCGTGCCTAGGGGGAAAAGACATGGTCCCGCGGGCTCCCCTACCCGCCAACACCCGGAAATATGGCCAGTGGGTGAACATTAATGGGCGCCGGGCCGAAGCCCTACGTGACACAGGGGCCAGTGTGACGGCTGTCCGCTGTCACCTGGTGAAACCAGAGCAGATCCTGCCGAACATTCTCTGCCCCGTCCGCTCAGCCGACAATTCCGAAAGTCTGTGTCGGATGGCCTGCGTCCCCTTCGAATGGGGAGGGGTCTCCGGCATGTTGAAGGTGACGGTCCGGGATGATGCCCCCGTGGACTGTCTCCTGGGGAATGACCTTGAGAGTTCCCCGTGGGCTGCCGTCGAAAGAAGAGAGCACCTGGGGATGCTGGGCCTCCCGGACTGGGCCTGCGTAACCACCCGGTCCATGGCCGCCCGTGCCGTCCCCCGACCAGAAGAACCAGAATGGCCAGCACCTCCTCCCCCGGTCGCTCCAGTAGAGGACAACGGCTATACCGACCCCCCAGAGCCAACGCCCGAAGGGGTCGCCCAGCCCCAGGACCTTCCCGGCCTGGCTCAGTGGCGTCAAGAAGGGGGGCCCACCCAGGAACAGTCCCGCCAGGAACAGAAGACCTGCCCCTCCCTCGAGGGACTCCGCCAGCAAGCCAGCGCCCAGAGCGCAGGGGACTCCACCGGAACCCATTGGGTCTATTGGGATAACGACCTGCTATACAGTGAACAAAGAATCGCGGAGTTAGGGGCCAGTCGAGTGCTGGTGGTGCCCCTCCGTTTCAGAGACTTCCTACTAACTTTGGCCCACGATGTTCCCCTGGCTGGACACCTGGGCCAGGACAAAACCTACAATCGCCTGGTGACCCACTTTTTCTGGCCGAAGATGCGGAACGACGTCCTCAACCACTGCCGGTCCTGCCCCACGTGCCAGGCCAGCGGGAAGAGCGGCCGTAAGCTCAAAGCCCCTCTGCAACCCTTCCCAGTGGTCACCACCCCGTTCGAGAGGGTAGGAATAGACATTGTGGGGCCCCTGGACCCCCGCACAGCACAAGGACATCGGTTCATCCTGGTACTGGTGGACCACGCCACCCGCTACCCCGAGGCTGTGCCCCTGCGAACTGTAACAGCTCCGGTGGTCGGCCGGGCCCTAATGGGGATCTTCTCCCGGGTGGGCTTCCCCCGAGAAGTCGTCAGCGACCGAGGCACAAACTTTATCTCGAAATATATGAAGTCCCTCTGGCAACAGTGCGGGGTCACCTACCGATTCACGACCCCCTATCACCCTCAAGGGAACGGACTAGTTGAGCGATTCAACCGCACACTCAAGGGAATGATTGGGGGATTGGAAGAGCCCCTCCGTCGCCAGTGGGATGTACTACTCCCGTGCCTCCTCTTCGCCTATCGAGAAGTTCCCCAGAAGTCCCTCGGCTTTAGCCCTTTCGAACTCCTGTACGGGCACCCTGTGCGAGGGCCCCTCAGCCTAGTCAAAGAAGGTTGGGAGATGGCCCCCCTAAAGACCCCCCCAGACGTCTTCAAGTACCTCCTGGCACTACGCAATCAGACCCGGCGCTTCAGGGAAATGGCAAAAGCGAACCTCGAGGCCAGTCAGGAGGACATGAAAAAATGGTACGATCAGAATGCCTCCTCCGTCGAATTCGAACCTGGTCAACAAGTGTGGGTGATGTCCCCCACCGAACCATGTGCCTTGCAAGATAAGTGGACGGGGCCCTTCAAAGTGGTCGAACGCAAGAGCCCCGTCACCTACCTCATCGACATGGAGTCCCCCCGGAACCCCCTCCGGGTCCTCCACACCAACAGACTCAAACCCCACTTTGTGCGCTCGGAACTCAGCCTCCTGATGGCTACCGACAGTGGGGCGGAAGAAGACTCCGAGCCCCTCCCTGATCTCCTGAAGACCCAGGAGAACGACGGTTCCGTGGACGGGGTCCGGCTCTCCGATGCCCTCACCCCAGAGCAACGCCAGGGCTGCCGGGACCTCCTGCTGCAGTTTGCTACACTGTTTTCCCTCACCCCAGGGATCACCCCTTGGTGCTTGCACGACGTGGACACCGGGGACAGTCCCCCTATCCGGCACCGGGCCTACCGCGTGCCAGATCGGGTGCGGGCCTGCATCCAAGAGGAAGTATCCAAGATGCTCACGCTCGGGGTCATCGAACCCTCGGACAGCCCCTGGGCCAGCCCGGTCGTGCTGGTCCCCAAAGCCGCTGCCCCCTGGCACCACTCCTGAACTCCGATTCTGCGTCGACTATCGGGGCTTGAACGCTGTCACCCGGACCGACGCTCATCCTATCCCCCGAGCGGATGAATTGATCGACCGCCTGGGGGCCGCCCGCTACCTCAGCATCTTCGACCTGACAGCGGGCTACTGGCAGATCGGTCTCACACCCCGGGCCCAGGAACGGTCCGCCTTTTCTACCCCCGATGGCCACTACCACTTCAAGGTCATGCCCTTCGGCATGAAGAATGCCCCAGCTACTTTTCAACGTCTAGTGAACCAGGTCTTGGCGGGGCTCGAAGAGTTCAGCGCCGCCTACCTGGACGATATCGCTGTGTACAGCCGCCACTGGTCCGACCACCTCCACCACCTCCAAGAGGTCCTGCAGGCCCTCCAGCGGGCCGGCCTCACGATTAAGGCCGGCAAGTGCCAAATTGGTCAAGGGTCCGTGACCTACCTCGGACACCAGGTGGGAAGCGGTCTGGTGGCCCCTCTGCAACTCAAAATTGCTGCCATCCAGTCCTGGCAACCCCCCGTCACGCAGACCGAGGTCCGAGCCTTCTTGGGACTCACCGGCTACTACCGGCGGTTCGTGAGGGACTATGGCAGCATTGTGGGGCCCCTCACGGGTCTCACGTCCAAAAACCACCCGAAGAAGATTAACTGGACCCCCGACTGTCAAGCGGCCTTCGAGAAGCTGAAGGCCGCCCTGTGCACCGCCCCTGTGCTCCAGGCCCCCGATTACAGTCGGGAATTCATTGTACAAACGGACGCCTCCGACCACGGCATCGGGGCGGTTCTTTCCCAGCTGAACCCCGAGGGTCTTGACCAGCCGGTGGCCTTCATCAGCAGACGCCTCCTGGCCCGAGAACAGCGCTGGAGCACAATCGAGAGGGAGGCCTTCGCAGTGGTGTGGGCCCTCAAAAAGCTCCGGCCCTATCTCTTCGGTACCCACTTCCGGGTGCAAACCGATCATCGACCCCTGCAGTGGCTAATGCAGATGCGGGGGGAAAACCCAAAACTATTGCGCTGGTCCATCTCCCTGCAGGGAATGGACTTCACTGTGGAACATCGACCGGGCCAAGACCGCGCCAACGCAGATGGCCTGTCACGCTTTTTCCGCCTCGACGAGGAGAGTCCCCAAGAGGATGGGTGACTCTCCCCGCCTTCAGCTGGGGGGGACGCATGTTGGACAGGCCACATGAAGGGCTTGCTCCCTCCCCGCACGACCGGGCCCAAACCCCGGACTCCCAGGTGTTACCCCCAAGGGCAACCCGCACCCCGTCTCCCAACGGAACTCCTGCCCCCGGACATCCATGTATCATGGGGCCGAACCACTACCGGCTCCCCCGGCCGGATCAGCCGCCATCTTGGACACTGCGCCACGAGGCCGCGCGGCCTCAGCCCAACCCTAACCCTGGGCCTGGCCGGCCCCGACATCCCGGCACCACCATCCACCCAGGAGGTGAACGGACCACTTGGCAGGTCAATGGGAGAAAGAAGCGTCGAGGGCTCTCCCCCGCCAGGTGCCGATCACCCTCCAGCTCCCCCAGGCGCTGGCTCCACCCCCTGCTGGGTGTCTGGACTCCCTCATCCCGTACCCCCCGACCTCCAAGTGCGAGGGTCCGGACATCAAAGGGCGCCAGACCTATAACTAGGGCAGCTCCAGAGCAGGAAGGCAGTTGTATCCTGGAGTCGAGAGACACCGAGAGAACTCATCCTTGACGGACTACTGGCGCTGCCGTAGCCCTGCCTTGTGAACTATCGTCCTGCCTGCTGGCGCTGCCGCGGCCTTCTGCAACATCCATCCTCGTCGGGACCTGCTGGCGCTGCCGCGGACCGTTGTAACGACCACCTTCATCGGGACCTGCTGGCGCTGCCGCGGACCGTGTAACGACCATCTTCACCGGGACCTGCTGGCGCTGCCGCGGACCGTGTAACGACCATCTTCACCGGGACCTGCTGGCGCTGCCGCGGCCCGTCCAAGCTAGAACACCGAGCTCGAGGATTGTGAGCTATCCACCATACCATCTCAGCTACCAGACTGGTAACCAGACTGTCCCGCTACCCCCTTTCCCCAAACCAAGAGACTCGAATCGAGGGGACCCCTGAGTCCAGACCTCCTTGTACCATTTCATCGTACCTTAAGAAATCACCTATAAAGAACGCTAAATCTTATCCTTATGTGGTGTATATCTGTGGGGGGGAAGTTATTCATCTGTACGATCGCTGGAGACGGCTCTCCCCGGAGACCTCTCCCCGTGTCCTCGGCCGACCCTCCCGGTCCGTCTAACAGGCCAGACAAGAGCATGTTAAACACTGGTATGACCAAACGTTCTCCTTGGTGGAATACCAGCCAGCATAATTGGTGTGGGTCTTAGAGTCTTTAGCACCCAGGGACTTATAGGACAAGTGGACTGTGCCCTACCCCATCTTAGTTGACTTGGGTACTCCCAGTAACCCTCACAGGGTGATCTATGCAAACAAGCTTTTCTCTTTAAGGTAGGTTTATTTATCTATTTTTCTAAGGTATGCTACATACTCTCATTGATGTAGGGTACAGTTTTGAAACAACACATAAACCTGACCGACCCACCCCTGAGTAGTCTAGCCTTTGTTTGCTCCTGAAGAATTGCCGTGATCATTTTTGTGACATTTGATAGGCAAGAAAAATGTCGACCTCCACGCAATCCCTTGAGCCAACGTGGACCATTATATCCACTTCTGGCCATCACCTGCTTTTAATTTAACAAAGCGATCCTGACATTAAATTTACCTTTGGATCGACTTTAGTTATTTTTATACTCACTTCACAGCAGCCTACTCACTTTATCACACTTACACTGCATCTCACCCTTCACATTGACAAATGAAAGGAAATGTGTCAAAGAGGCCCCCTGCAGGTCCCGTTGGGCATTGCAGAGCCGGCCCAATGAAAAGCTGTTCGATGATGAAGCATGACACCCCTTGGGGTGTGTGTGAGGGATCTTGCTCCTGATGGATCAGATCCCCTGAGAGCTTGTGTGCTTCCGACCTTTCCCCTCCTTCCCTTGTTAGGAACTGCATACATTTGACTGTACTCAGGCTCACGCCACACCATGAAAGGGCAGACATCACCATGTTGATGGTAACAGATGGAGGCGAGGAATAAGAGAGTGAACCTCTGCTAGACCTCCTATCTACTCATACCCAAGATGAAACTGTGGCGGGCGTAGTTCTCTCCCCTACAATGACAGACCAACAACAAAGGGACTGCTATCACTTGCTGAAGCAGTTTGCTGGACGGTTTTCTCTGACTCCAGGCTGGACACCATGGTGTACGCATAATGTGGAAACCAGTGACAGCTTGTCTGTCAAGAGTAAAATGTATAGGTTGTCTGACCAGGTTAAGGCCAGCATCAAGTCTGAGGTTGCCAAGATGTTGGAGCTGGGAGTGATTCATCCTTCCAGTATACCATGGGCTACCATGAGGTTGAGTGCGGACTACGGGGGCCTCAGTGCAGTCAGAGAGATTGATGCAAACCCCATTCCAAGAGCTGATGAGCTCATTGATAAGATGAGGGCAGCTAAGTATCCGAACACCTTTGACCTGACATCAGGTTATTGGCAGATAGCCCTCACTCAAGGAGCCAAGGAGAGGTCTGGTTTCTCCCCACCTGAACACCACTTTCAATTCAAAGTGATGCCCTTTGGGTTGAAGAATGCCTCTGCCACCTTCCAGATGTTGGTGAATTGCATGCTGTCTAGATTGGAGAGTTTCAATGCAGCTTATCTTGACGATATAGCTGTATTTAGCTCCTCCTGGGGGGATCAGCGGGTCCACATCAAGAAAGTGCTTCAGACCTTGCAGCAGCAGGCCTGACTATCGAGGCTAGTAGGAGCCATATAGGGCAAGGCTCAGTTGTGTACCTGGGCCACCAAGTTGGTGAAGGACATGTACAAACTCTCCAGCACAAGATCAAGACCATCCTGGCTTAGGAGCCTCCTAAGACCCAGACTCAGGTCAAAGCCTTATTAGGCCTGACTGGGTACTATAGGATTTTCGTGCAGGTCATGGTATCAAATTGGCACCAATAACTGACTTGACTTTCAGAATGCAGCCCAGAAAAGTTATCTGGACTGAGCAGTGTCAAAAGGCTTTTGACGCTCTCAAGGAAGCAGCACCTGTCTTAAAAGCCCCTGACTTCAGTAAAGAGTTTATTGTCCAAATAGATGCCTCTGAACATGGGATAGGTGCAGTGTTCTCACATGTGAATGATTTGGGCCAGGATTAGCCAGCTGCCTTCATCAGTAGGCCACTCCTTCCTAGGGAGCAGCGCTGAAGGGCCATTGAGAGGGAAGCCTTTGCTGTGGTTTGGTCCCTGAAGAAGCTAAGACGCTGCTTGTTTAGGACTCACTTCAAGTTTTAAACTGACCATAAACTCCTCAAATGGTCAATGCACATGAGTGGAGTGAACCCCAGGTTGTTAAGATGGCCCATGTCCTTACGGGGGATGGACTTCACAGTGGAGAAAAGACCTTGGACTGACCATGCCAATGCAGACGGCCTTTATAGGTTCTTCCACTTAGATGAGTAGAATCACCAGGAAAAAGGCTAGTTTCTCCTCACCTTTCATATGGGAAGGGGGGCATGTACGGCATGTACGAAAGCGCCTCTTTTTTGCATGGTCACCCCAATGTGTTTCAACTGATGCTGCTGATTTTCCGACTCTGGGAGCGCACTGAGGCCTGCTAACTAGACCTCAGTGGCAGTCCCCTGACCCTAAAAATGTATGTCGAATTGGCTATACCCAATTGGAAAGGGCTAACTTACCTGTAAGTCCCTAGTAAATGGTACCCAGGACATGTAAGTTAGAGGGGTACCCCAGGGCTTTCAGCACTGATTGGGCCATGCTGGAGGTCCCCCAAGTAAAACAAGTACCCCCACTCCGCCACTGCACACTGGCAGAGCAGTCCTGCACTGCTTGCCTGACTTCCCTATTGAAAGCAATGGCAAAACCACCACTTCCCCTGGACATGTGTATAAGTCACCCCTCTGGCAGGCATACCGAGCCCTAAAGGCAGGGTGCAACAAATGACACAGGCAGGACATGCACCTTACATGTCCTGACAGTAAAACACGCTAAACAACCGTTTTCACTGTGGAAATATTTGGTCACCCAATTGGCAAGTACAGGGTTCCATGCTGACCCTGCAGCTATGCCAAGTCCTAAACAGTGCGACCAAAATGGGCTCTCCAAGGTATCAAACAACTTGTTACATTGAGCCGGACTTGTATCTCAGGTCAAAATGGATGTAACTTGTTGCAGTGTGCCGCTTTAGCAAAGCTGCCACTTGTTGCCTTTAAAACTCCTGTGCCTTCCCGGGCACACACACAGAGCCTGCCCCTGAGCCAGCTTTTTGCCCTACTGGTGAGACTTGCCCATGACTCTCAGGAAGTAGAACAATGAAGAATTGCATGACAGGGAGGTGTCACCTCCCTCCTGCAGGGATGCACTTAGGTGTTAGCCCCAAAAGGCAGCCTACAAAGGTGAAGTCGCCTTTGAATTGGCGGATGTGGGACACCAAGGGGGAGGGATGCCCCATTGTTGAGGTCGACAGGCTGGCACATGGAGCAGAAAGGGGAAACCAGGTGCTATACCGGGTTTCCCAGGGGCAAGTAGCCCAGAGGTAGCCATACACTAGTGGTAGGCTAGGGAGGCCTGTACACCAGGAGATGGGTTGTGTCATCTTGGGAGTGGGTAGAATGGTGCATCCTGGGATAGCCAAATGCCATACTCTTCAGGAAGTGGTCACTAGTAGGAAGGAACCAGTTGTAGCCCATTTGCTACCACCTGCATCCTGACCTGAGGGCATTTTCTGAGCATAAAAGGGGCACCCCTGGCACCAGACCACAGATCTTGACCAACTCGGAAGAGGGACTGAAGAAGGACTGAAGATGGACTGTGCTGCTGCACCGAGGGGCCAGCAAACAGAGGTTGCACAGACGAGGACTGCACCTTTTGAACCTGGTGGCTATCTAAGAGAGTGACTTTGCCTGCCAGTACTTTCTCAGAGAGAAGCTGTCACCAGAGTCCAGTCAAGCCAAGAGAACTCTAAGGGCCTCCAGTTTGCAGCACAATGACACAATAGCTGAAGAAGCCTGTTGGGGCAAGATGGGAGTCCAAAGTCTTCAAGCCACTACCTCCACCGCTCTGCAGCACCGAAGACCAAGACCTAATGCACAGAGTTGCACCCGAGTTCACTGAATGTGGGAATGCTGTCAGAGAGTTGCTGAGAACCTCAGAAGATGAGTTATCGACTCAGGAAGGATTAGCCTAGAACAGCGATAATGGGTGACTAGTAGTCCAATGGTGATTGGACTTCTTCCAGACTGGAGAGGACTTTTTAGGATGTTGACTCTGCAATCAGGGCCCCCTCACCATCTTTGTGGAATCATAAATCCCTGCAGGAAGACCCCTGTGGACCGCGTCGCATCTTTAAGATCCTTTATCAACGGGAAACAACCTTTACAACAAAGTCATTACATCGCACTACCTTTACATAGCAGACATTACATCGCAACATCATTTACATTGCATGTCATTACAATGCAGCCATTACATCGCATGTCACTACAACGCATGCCATTACAACGCATGTCACTAGAACGCAGGCATTACATCGCAAGTCATTACAATTCATACCATTACAACGCATAGTATCTTTACACTAACCAACACTTACCCTACTGTTGCACTCACTGGAGTTAGAATAGTAATTATTACCCCTATACTATCCAACACTTACCTTAAATGTGATGTAATGATATGCATTGTAATGGTATGCGTTGTTAAGGTATAATGTGATGTTATGGAATGTGTTGTAAAGGTAGTTTCTGAAAATGCAATGTAATGGCATGTGATGTAATAGAATGCATTGTAAAGGATGTTGCGATGTAAAAACTGCCATGTAAAGGCATGCGTTGTAAATGTATGTGTTGTAACGTCATACATTCTTGCATCAAGACCACTCCATAGGAATCCATTGCAACACGAATAAAGTTCCAGGGACCGCTGGAATACTGCTTGTTCTGTGAAGGTAACTGTTCTTGAGGAGCTTGCTGGCCCCCCTGAGTAGCTCCCTGCCAGAGTTGGTTACCCCAAGTACTTGTAACTGACCACATGGACACTTAACTAAGTTGTCCTTGAAAACGTTTCTAAGTGTCCAGTTCGTTGACTTTGCCAAGGCTTGTTCATGGTTGAGTGAAATTGCACTGATTGATTACTGCTTATAAAATCTATATCTCATGAACACTCTGGTGGATCTTTTTCCTTCTCGTGTCTAAATTCTTATAAAAATACAACATATTTTCATAAATTGTTGCCAGATGTCTTGAGTGTTGTGTCGGTTTCTTCTTCAATTGTTTTGGTGCTGTTCTACTGCTTCACACTTGCTCCGCTGTGTAAGCCTGGCTGCTCTGTGCCAGAGCTACCTATGGTTGAGCTGAGAATTTGACAAATGAAACCCAAGAGTCCTAAGGGGGTTGGTAAGTGTATCAACCTGATAATACGCCCCATATCCTTACATTTGTCCAACTAGTCTCAACAAGGAGATCAATGTCAATGCCTGATATCTTGCTAAATAATTGCCAGTATATCAACAATTTTTTATTAAAAAAACTGGAAAAATTGTTGCAAAACATTTGTGATACTTTCAGGATGTAATTTTTTGTTTCAGTGCAAGATATATTTTTAAACAGCGGGACGGCTTCTCCAATGCGGCATTTGGATTCTAGGATCCGTTGGTCTCCGGAGTTTGTTGGGGTATAGTGGCCTCATGGTCTCATGGGGTTCTTGGATCCTAGGATCTCTTGAACTCTGGAGGTCAGCGTTTCCTGCACAGTTCCAAGTCTCCATACTCAAACGGCTGTCATTTCAAGGAGGCGTCTCAGTCCTTCTCGGGCAGTGCTGTGAGACCACCTAGCAACATTCAAAAAGTAACTGAGACATCTTCTGTTTCTAAGGCATTTCCAAGCTGAGACCTTATTTTGCTGACCATTCTCTCTTTACCATCCCTTGTCTAGTTTTTTTACTCATCCTGACCCGGTGTCTCCTGTAGAGTAAATACTCCATTCACTGTCTCTTTTTGTTGGTTTACCTGATGTTTATAAATATATATATATATATACTTGTCCTACCCTTTCAATGCATTGCTTACATAAATTTGGTTGGTCTTACTTTTCCACTGTATTGCTCCTTTTGTATGACGATCTAACGCCATTGAGCCATGTTTTCACTGTGTAAAACTGCATAAATACAGTACAATAAATAGATTCTATGGTTTCTAATTTGGTTGCCAATTTAGCTGCCTTGGGCGAGCATGCTACCCCATCAGAAGAGAACCAATCGATTACAAAATTGATGATTTCTTGAAGAAAGCCTGGGCATTTGTAAACCTGACAATGAGAGCAAGGACTTGTGCCACTTCTGACTCCCAGTCCTTGATCAAGGATTTCCAAAAGTTGTCCTCAACCATCCCAAATGAAGAGGATTTTGCAGGATTTTTATATGCTGTGGAAATGCAAGGAGGTTCCTTGGTGATGTTTCTCCTCATCTTGCAGACGCTGGTCAGCATCAGGAGCTTCTATTGCAGGCCGTTGCCAGGTGATGTTTCTCCTCATCTTGCAGACGCTGGTCAGCATCAGGAGCTTCTATTGCAGGCCGTTGCCAGGTGATGTTTCTCCTCATCTTGCAGACGCTGGTCAGCATCAGGAGCTTCTATTGCAGGCCGTTGCCAGGTGATGTTTCTCCTCATCTTGCAGACGCTGGTCAGCATGAGGAGCTTCTATTGCAGGCTGTTGCCAGGTGATGTTTCTCCTCATCTTGCAGACGCTGGTCAGCATGAGGAGCTTCTATTGCAGGCTGTTGCCAGGTGATGTTTCTCCTCATCTTGCAGATGCTGGTCAGCATCGGCTTCTGCTGCAGGCTGTTGCCAGGTGATGTTTCCCCTCATCTTGCAGACGCTGGTCAGCATCAGGAGCTTCTATTGCAGGCTGTTGCCAGGTGATGTTTCCCCTCATCTTGCAGTCGCTGGTCAGCATCAGGCGCTTCTATTGCAGGCTGTTGCCAGGTGATGTTTCTCCTCATCTTGCAGACGCTGGTCAGCATCAGGAGCTTCTATTGCAGGCTATTGCCAGGTGATGTTTCTCCTCATCTTGCAGACGCTGGTCAGCATCAGGAGCTTCTATTGCAGGCTGTTGCCAGGTGATGTTTCTCCTCATCTTGCAGACGCTGGTCAGCATGAGGAGCTTCTATTTCAGGCTGTTGCCAGGTGATGTTTCTCCTCATCTTGCAGACGCTGGTCAGCATCAGGAGCTTCTATTGCAGGCTGTTGCCAGGTGATGTTTCTCCTCATCTTGCAGACGCTGGTCAGCATCAGGAGCTTCTATTGCAGGCTGTTGCCAGGTGATGTTTCTCCTCATCTTGCAGACGCTGGTCAGCATGAGGAGCTTCTATTTCAGGCTGTTGCCAGGTGATGTTTCTCCTCATCTTGCAGACGCTGGTCAGCATCAGGAGCTTCTATTGCAGGCTGTTGCCAGGTGATGTTTCTCCTCATCTTGCAGACGCAGGTCAGCATCAGGAGCTTCTATTTCAGGCTGTTGCCAGGTGATGTTTCTCCTCATCTTGCAGACGCTGGTCAGCATCAGGAGCTTCTATTGCAGGCCGTTGCCAGGTGATGTTTCTCCTCATCTTGCAGACGCAGGTCAGCATCAGGAGCTTCTATTGCAGGCCGTTGCCAGGTGATGTTTCTCCTCATCTTGCAGACGCTGGTCAGCATCTATTGCAGGCCGTTGCCAGGTGATGTTTCTCCTCATCTTGCAGACACTGGTCAGCATCAGGATCTTCTATTGCAGGCTGTTGTCAGGTTTAATGACGACCTGAAAGCCTGAGCAGGTGCAGGCATCTTCTCCTTTCAAGTTACCTTTCTATTGGCAGCACTTCTTTAGACCTTTGTTGGATGAGCTGGTAGCCAGAGCTTTCAAGGACCACAAGTCTATCCTTCTTCCAAAAAACCCCAATTTAGCAGCTCTTCATCGTAGGAGATTAATTAGCGTCATAAACGCTTGAATTATTACGCGCTGCATGTCTGGACCCCAGAGCACTTTTCAAGATGTATGCACCCTTTAGGATCATATCAGAGGTGACATTTATTTTTTTACCTGAATGTAGCCTCTAAAATTGAAAAGACATCCATTTCAAGTTTGCATTGCAGTATCTTAATGGCAAAACAGGGGTTAAGAGTGTATGACCTAAGGAAACATTTTTCCCTTGTGGCCCTATATTGAAAGCTGTGAAAAAGGTATCCTGGCCCTTTAAAATTCCTGGAGCTTCCCCGACCCATGCTGCACTGTACTGGCAGCAGCTACCTCACAGAGCCCGCTCCGTTTGCGAATTAAATGTTATGAGTAGTTTCCAATGCTCATCCTACCCAGCCAGGGCGGCAGGTGGGTCATTTATGACTTCAATGAAGATTTCTTTAAGGCAGAACTAGGACCACAAGTAGGTAACTTTTCTTCTGCATTGCAGGAACTTCACTGATAGTCATCATCACTTGAAAAGAGTAGAAAGCGTCCTGAAGCGATAGAAAGCAGCAGGTGGGTAACAGGGAACAAATTGTATGTGAAATTAATCATTAGACTCCCTGGCTGCTTCAGAGAGTAATATGTTCTCGTTGAAGGGTGTTTTGCCTCCATCAAAAATATCCATGCCTGCTGGAGGAAGATTTAAATGCCCATACTCTCTGACTTCAGGAGCCCTGCTGCTTTTGGTGTTAGTACCGCCCCCCCAAAAAGCGACGGTACCAATACCAAAAGCAGAACTAGGTTAGGGAGTCTTTTCCTTGATTGTTCGTGCTGGAAACCTCTTCAGCGGCTCTCGTCATGATATAGATCTATAGGTTCTGAATTGTTTCATCCTCACAATTCATTTCAGAATGGGCCACACTTCGGCAAATTACACCGATGTGTCCCCCGGTGCTGTTGCCTCTTTTGGGCGCCAGTCTTCTCCAAGAGTCTTCTCCAAGAGTACTCACGAAGGCGATGGCTCCTCTAATGGCAATTTTCCACAGTAAGAGATTTCTAGTTCACCTGTACCTAGATAACTGGGTAGTGCATGTGGAAGAGCAGGCTTCGTGGGACATGAGCCGGGTATGCAGGTTACTACTAGGTCATGGATGAACTTAGAAAAGCCGCATCTCACACAGTTCAGGTCTTACAGTACTTTGAATCAAGGCCCGCACATAATGTGCATATTGAACTGGCGTGCTCATCCACCAAGCAGTGACCCAACTCGATGCACTGTGCTAGGTCGAGCCAATTAGGTAATAGATCATTCCCCCGTTTGCACTCCCTAAAGTAAGACTGTACCTCCATAATGAAAAGTGCATTAGTGTCACGATTCACTCCCTGTGCTCTTGTTCCCACCACCAGGGGGCCAAATTGTGGGGCTTTCCAGTATTCTAATATGCTTTCAGACGCCCCCCTGTATGCATATCCTGACTTCCAGGCATTTGGACATCATTTAGGAATTGACATCCATTCCCAATCCATGCCGAGTTTTGTGGAAGCCAGTCTGCTCATGCTGGAAACTCCATTACCCAGAATTCCCTGCTCACTGCTTCGTCTCCACCCCTGCAGGCCAAGGATGGGTGGAGGAATTCAGCTCACCTGTGACTGGCTGCTGCTAGCCTGCTCACACCTGATGCGCATGAGTACTGTGAGCTCTCTTAAGCCCCAGCTCCCTTCAGCCCAGTGTAGGTCATTGTAGCTGTGTCCCGGTGAGACCGATCCTTTTTTACTGAGCTTTTGATATTCCTTCATTCCTGAGCTATAGCTAATCCTTGTTCCTTGATTCCTGATCTATAGCTATTCCTTGTTCCTGAACTGGCGCTGCCTGCAGTGCTACCTTGACTCCTGAAGCTTTAGTAATTCTCTGTTCCTGACCCAACACTGCCTGCAGTGCTACCTTGACTCCTGAAGCTTTAGTAATTCCCTGTTCCTGAACCAGCACTGTCTGCTGTGCTACCTTGACTCCTGAAGCTTTAGTAATTCCCTGTTCCTGACCCAACACTGCCTGCAGTGCTACCTTGACTCCTGAAGCTTTAGTAATTCTCTGTTCCTGAACCAACACTGCCTGCAGTGCTACCTTGACTCCTGAAGCTTTAGTAATTCCCTGTTCCTGAACCAGCACTGCCTGCTGTGCTACCTTGACTCCTGATCTATAGCTATTCCTTGTTCCTGAACTAGCACTGCCTGCAGTGCTACCTTGACTCCTGAAGCTTTAGTAATTCTCTGTTCCTGAACCAACACTGCCTGCAGTGCTACCTTGACTCCTGAAGCTTTAGTAATTCCCTGTTCCTAAACCAGCACTGCCTGCAGTGCTACCTTGACTCCTGGAGGTTTGGTAATTCCCTGTTCCTGAACCAGCACTGCCTGCTGTGCTACCTTGACTCCTGAAGCTTTAGTAATTCCCTGTTCCTGAACCAGCACTGCCTGCAGTGCTACCTCTGACTTCTGAAGCTTTAGTAATTCTCTGTTCCTGAACCAACACTGCCTGCAGTGCTACCTTGACTCCTGAAGCTTTAGTAATTCTCTGTTCCTGAACCAGCACTGCCTGCAGTGCTGCCGTGACTCCTGATGCTTTAGTAAGTCACTGTTCCTGAACCAGCACTGCCTGCAGTGCTACCTTGACTCCTGATGCTTTAGTAATTCACTGTTCCTGAACCAGCACTGTCTGCTGTGCTACCTTGACTCCTGAAGCTTTAGTAATTCCCTGTTCCTGAACCAGCACTGCCTGCAGTGCAACCTTGACTCCTGAAGCTTTAGTAATTCTCTGTTCCTGAACCAGCAGTGTCTGCAGTGCTACCTCTGACTCCTGAAGCTTTAGTAATTCCCTGATCCTGAACCAGCACTGCCTGCAGTGCTACCTTGACTCCTGAAGCTTTAGTAATTCCCTGTTCCTGAACCAGCTCTGCCTGCAGTGCTACCTTGACTCCTGAAGCTTTAGTAATTCCCTGTTCCTGAACCAGCACTGCCTGCAGTGCTACCTTGACTCCTGAAGCTTTAGTAATTCCCTGTTCCTGAACCAGCACTGCCTGCAGTGCAACCTTGACTCCTGAAGCTTTAGTAATTCCCTGTTCCTGAACCAGCACTGCCTGCAGTGCTACCTTGACTCCTGAAGCTTTAGTAATTCCCTGTTCCTGAACCAGCACTGCCTGCAGTGCAACCTTGACTCCTGAAGCTTTAGTAATTCTCTGTTCCTGAACCAGCAGTGTCTGCAGTGCTACCTCTGACTCCTGAAGCTTTAGTAATTCCCTGATCCTGAACCAGCACTGCCTGCAGTGCTACCTTGACTCCTGAAGCTTTAGTAATTCCCTGTTCCTGAACCAGCTCTGCCTGCAGTGCTACCTTGACTCCTGAAGCTTTAGTCATTCCCTGTTCCTGAACCAGCACTGCCTGCAGTGCTACCTTGCCTCCTGAAGCTTTAGTAATTCTCTGTTCCTGAACCAACACTGCCTGCAGTGCTACCTTGACTCCTGAAGCTTTAGTAATTCTCTGTTCCTGAACCAACACTGCCTGCAGTGCTACCTTGACTCCTGAAGCTTTGGTAATTCCCTGTTCCCGAACCAGCACTGCCTGCAGTGCAACCTTGACTCCTGAAGCTTTAGTAATTCCCTGTTCCTGAACCAGCACTGCCTGCAGTGCTACCTTGACTCCTGAAGCTTTAGTAATTCCCTGTTCCTGAACCAGCACTGCCTGCAGCGCTACCTTGACTCCTGATGCTTTAGTAATTCCCTGTTCCTGAACTAGCACTGCCTGCTGTGCTACCTTGACTCCTGAAGCTTTAGTAATTCCCTGTTCCTGAACCAGCACTGCCTGCAGTGCAACCTTGACTCCTGAAGCTTTAGTAATTCCCTGTTCCTGAACCAGCACTGCCTGCAGTGCAACCTTGACTCCTGAAGCTTTAGTAATTCCCTGTTCCTGAACCAGCACTGCCTGCAGTGCAACCTTGACTCCTGAAGCTTTAGTAATTCCCTGTTCCTGAACCAGCACTGCCTGAAGTGCTACCTTGACTCCTGAAGCTTTAGTAAATCCCTGTTCCTGAACCAGCACTGCCTGCAGTGCTACCTTGACTCCTGAAGCTTTAGTAATTCCCTGTTCCCGAACCAGCACTGCCTGCAGTGCTACCTTGACTCCTGAAGCTTTAGTAATTCCCTGTTCCTGAACCAGCACTGTCTGCAGTGCTATCTCTGACTCCTGAAGCCTTAGTAATTCCCGGTTCCTGAACCAGCACTGTCTGCAGTGCTACCTTGACTCCTGATGCTTTAGTAATTCACTGTTCCTGAACTAGCACTGCCTGCTGTGCTACCTTGACTCCTGAAGCTTTAGTAAATCCCTGTTCCTGAACCAGCACTGCCTGCAGTGCTACTTTGACTCCTGAAGCTTTAGTAAATTCCTGTTCCTGAACCAGCACTGCCTGCAGTGCTACCTTGACTCTTGAAGCTTTAGTAATTCCCTGTTCCCGAACCAGCACTGCCTGCAGTGCAACCTTGACTCCTGAAGCTTTAGTAATTCACTGTTCCTGAACCAGCACTGCCTGCAGTGCTACCTTGACTCCTGAAGCTTTAGTAATTCTCTGTTCTTGAACCAGCACTGCCTGCAGTGCTACCTTGACTCCTGAAGCCTTAGTAATTCCAGGTTCCTGAACCAGCACTGTCTGCAGTGCTACCTTGACTCCTGATGCTTTAGTAATTTACTGTTCCTGAACTAACACTGCCTGCTGTGCTACCTTGACTCCTGAAGCTTTAGTAAATCCCTGTTCCTGAACCAGCACTGCCTGCAGTGCTACCTTGACTCCTGAAGCTTTAGTAAATCCCTGTTCCTGAACTAGCACTGCCTGCTGTGCTACCTTGACTCCTGAAGCTTTAGTAATTCCCTGTTCCCGAACCAGCACTGCCTGCAGTGCAACCTTGACTCCTGAAGCTTTAGTAATTCCCTGTTCCTGAACCAGCACTGCCTGCAGTGCAACCTTGACTCCTGAAGCTTTAGTAATTCCCTGTTCCTGAACCAGCACTGCCTGCAGTGCAACCTTGACTCCTGAAGCTTTAGTAATTCCCTGTTCCTGAACCAGCACTGCCTGCAGTGCAACCTTGACTCCTGAAGCTTTAGTAATTCCCTGTTCCCGAACCAGCACTGCCTGCAGTGCAACCTTGACTCCTGAAGCTTTAGTAATTCCCTGTTCCCGAACCAGCACTGCCTGCAGTGCAACCTTGACTCCTGAAGCTTTAGTAATTCCCTGTTCCCGAACCAGCACTGCCTGCAGTGCAACCTTGACTCCTGATGCTTTAGTAATTCACTGTTCCTGAACTAGCACTGCCTGCTGTGCTACCTTGACTCCTGAAGCTTTAGTAAATCCCTGTTCCTGAACCAGCACTGCCTGCAGTGCAACCTTGACTCCTGAAGCTTTAGTAATTCCCTGTTCCCGAACCAGCACTGCCTGCAGTGCAACCTTGACTCCTGAAGCTTTAGTAATTCCCTGTTCCCGAACCAGCACTGCCTGCAGTGCAACCTTGACTCCTGATGCTTTAGTAATTCACTGTTCCTGAACTAGCACTGCCTGCTGTGCTACCTTGACTCCTGAAGCTTTAGTAAATCCCTGTTCCTGAACCAACACTGCCTGCAGTGCTACCTTGACTCCTGAAGCTTTAGTAATTCACTGTTCCTGAACCAGCACTGTCTGCTGTGCTACCTTGACTCCTGAAGCTTTAGTAATTCCCTGTTCCTGAACCAGCACTGCCTGCAGTGCAACCTTGACTCCTGAAGCTTTAGTAATTCTCTGTTCCTGAACCAGCAGTGTCTGCAGTGCTACCTCTGACTCCTGAAGCTTTAGTAATTCCCTGATCCTGAACCAGCACTGCCTGCAGTGCTACCTTGACTCCTGAAGCTTTAGTAATTCACTGTTCCTGAACCAGCTCTGCCTGCAGTGCTACCTTGACTCCTGAAGCTTTAGTAATTCCCTGTTCCTGAACCAGCACTGCCTGCAGTGCTACCTTGACTCCTGAAGCTTTAGTAATTCCCTGTTCCTGAACCAGCACTGCCTGCAGTGCAACCTTGACTCCTGAAGCTTTAGTAATTCCCTGTTCCTGAACCAGCACTGCCTGCAGTGCTACCTTGACTCCTGAAGCTTTAGTAATTCCCTGTTCCTGAACCAGCACTGCCTGCAGTGCAACCTTGACTCCTGAAGCTTTAGTAATTCTCTGTTCCTGAACCAGCAGTGTCTGCAGTGCTACCTCTGACTCCTGAAGCTTTAGTAATTCCCTGATCCTGAACCAGCACTGCCTGCAGTGCTACCTTGACTCCTGAAGCTTTAGTAATTCCCTGTTCCTGAACCAGCTCTGCCTGCAGTGCTACCTTGACTCCTGAAGCTTTAGTCATTCCCTGTTCCTGAACCAGCACTGCCTGCAGTGCTACCTTGCCTCCTGAAGCTTTAGTAATTCTCTGTTCCTGAACCAACACTGCCTGCAGTGCTACCTTGACTCCTGAAGCTTTAGTAATTCTCTGTTCCTGAACCAACACTGCCTGCAGTGCTACCTTGACTCTTGAAGCTTTGGTAATTCCCTGTTCCCGAACCAGCACTGCCTGCAGTGCAACCTTGACTCCTGAAGCTTTAGTAATTCCCTGTTCCTGAACCAGCACTGCCTGCAGTGCTACCTTGACTCCTGAAGCTTTAGTAATTCCCTGTTCCTGAACCAGCACTGCCTGCAGCGCTACCTTGACTCCTGATGCTTTAGTAATTCCCTGTTCCTGAACTAGCACTGCCTGCTGTGCTACCTTGACTCCTGAAGCTTTAGTAATTCCCTGTTCCTGAACCAGCACTGCCTGCAGTGCAACCTTGACTCCTGAAGCTTTAGTAATTCCCTGTTCCTGAACCAGCACTGCCTGCAGTGCAACCTTGACTCCTGAAGCTTTAGTAATTCCCTGTTCCTGAACCAGCACTGCCTGCAGTGCAACCTTGACTCCTGAAGCTTTAGTAATTCCCTGTTCCTGAACCAGCACTGCCTGAAGTGCTACCTTGACTCCTGAAGCTTTAGTAAATCCCTGTTCCTGAACCAGCACTGCCTGCAGTGCTACCTTGACTCCTGAAGCTTTAGTAATTCCCTGTTCCCGAACCAGCACTGCCTGCAGTGCTACCTTGACTCCTGAAGCTTTAGTAATTCCCTGTTCCTGAACCAGCACTGTCTGCAGTGCTATCTCTGACTCCTGAAGCCTTAGTAATTCCCGGTTCCTGAACCAGCACTGTCTGCAGTGCTACCTTGACTCCTGATGCTTTAGTAATTCACTGTTCCTGAACTAGCACTGCCTGCTGTGCTACCTTGACTCCTGAAGCTTTAGTAAATCCCTGTTCCTGAACCAGCACTGCCTGCAGTGCTACTTTGACTCCTGAAGCTTTAGTAAATTCCTGTTCCTGAACCAGCACTGCCTGCAGTGCTACCTTGACTCTTGAAGCTTTAGTAATTCCCTGTTCCCGAACCAGCACTGCCTGCAGTGCAACCTTGACTCCTGAAGCTTTAGTAATTCACTGTTCCTGAACCAGCACTGCCTGCAGTGCTACCTTGACTCCTGAAGCTTTAGTAATTCTCTGTTCTTGAACCAGCACTGCCTGCAGTGCTACCTTGACTCCTGAAGCCTTAGTAATTCCAGGTTCCTGAACCAGCACTGTCTGCAGTGCTACCTTGACTCCTGATGCTTTAGTAATTTACTGTTCCTGAACTAACACTGCCTGCTGTGCTACCTTGACTCCTGAAGCTTTAGTAAATCCCTGTTCCTGAACCAGCACTGCCTGCAGTGCTACCTTGACTCCTGAAGCTTTAGTAAATCCCTGTTCCTGAACTAGCACTGCCTGCTGTGCTACCTTGACTCCTGAAGCTTTAGTAATTCCCTGTTCCCGAACCAGCACTGCCTGCAGTGCAACCTTGACTCCTGAAGCTTTAGTAATTCCCTGTTCCTGAACCAGCACTGCCTGCAGTGCAACCTTGACTCCTGAAGCTTTAGTAATTCCCTGTTCCTGAACCAGCACTGCCTGCAGTGCAACCTTGACTCCTGAAGCTTTAGTAATTCCCTGTTCCTGAACCAGCACTGCCTGCAGTGCAACCTTGACTCCTGAAGCTTTAGTAATTCCCTGTTCCCGAACCAGCACTGCCTGCAGTGCAACCTTGACTCCTGAAGCTTTAGTAATTCCCTGTTCCCGAACCAGCACTGCCTGCAGTGCAACCTTGACTCCTGAAGCTTTAGTAATTCCCTGTTCCCGAACCAGCACTGCCTGCAGTGCAACCTTGACTCCTGATGCTTTAGTAATTCACTGTTCCTGAACTAGCACTGCCTGCTGTGCTACCTTGACTCCTGAAGCTTTAGTAAATCCCTGTTCCTGAACCAGCACTGCCTGCAGTGCAACCTTGACTCCTGAAGCTTTAGTAATTCCCTGTTCCCGAACCAGCACTGCCTGCAGTGCAACCTTGACTCCTGAAGCTTTAGTAATTCCCTGTTCCCGAACCAGCACTGCCTGCAGTGCAACCTTGACTCCTGATGCTTTAGTAATTCACTGTTCCTGAACTAGCACTGCCTGCTGTGCTACCTTGACTCCTGAAGCTTTAGTAAATCCCTGTTCCTGAACCAACACTGCCTGCAGTGCTACCTTGACTCCTGAAGCTTTAGTAATTCCCTGTTCCCGAACCAGCACTGCCTGCAGTGCAACCTTGACTCCTGAAGCTTTAGTAATTCCCTGTTCCTGAACCAGCACTGCCTGCAGTGCAACCTTGACTCCTGAAGCTTTAGTAATTCACTGTTCCTGAACCAGCACTGTCTGCTGTGCTACCTTGACTCCTGAAGCTTTAGTAATTCCCTGTTCCTGAACCAGCACTGCCTGCAGTGCAACCTTGACTCCTGAAGCTTTAGTAATTCTCTGTTCCTGAACCAGCAGTGTCTGCAGTGCTACCTCTGACTCCTGAAGCTTTAGTAATTCCCTGATCCTGAACCAGCACTGCCTGCAGTGCTATCTTGACTCCTGAAGCTTTAGTAATTCCCTGTTCCTGAACCAGCTCTGCCTGCAGTGCTACCTTGACTCCTGAAGCTTTAGTCATTCCCTGTTCCTGAACCAGCACTGCCTGCAGTGCTACCTTGCCTCCTGAAGCTTTAGTAATTCTCTGTTCCTGAACCAACACTGCCTGCAGTGCTACCTTGACTCCTGAAGCTTTAGTAATTCTCTGTTCCTGAACCAACACTGCCTGCAGTGCTACCTTGACTCCTGAAGCTTTGGTAATTCCCTGTTCCCGAACCAGCACTGCCTGCAGTGCAACCTTGACTCCTGAAGCTTTAGTAATTCCCTGTTCCTGAACCAGAACTGCCTGCAGTGCTACCTTGACTCCTGAAGCTTTAGTAATTCCCTGTTCCTGAACCAGCACTGCCTGCAGTGCTACCTTGACTCCTGATGCTTTAGTAATTCCCTGTTCCTGAACTAGCACTGCCTGCTGTGCTACCTTGACTCCTGAAGCTTTAGTAATTCCCTGTTCCTGAACCAGCACTGCCTGCAGTGCAACCTTGACTCCTGAAGCTTTAGTAATTCCCTGTTCCTGAACCAGCACTGCCTGCAGTGCAACCTTGACTCCTGAAGCTTTAGTAATTCCCTGTTCCTGAACCAGCACGGCCTGCAGTGCAACCTTGACTCCTGAAGCTTTAGTAATTCCCTGTTCCTGAACCAGCACTGCCTGCAGTGCTACCTTGACTCCTGAAGCTTTAGTAAATCCCTGTTCCTGAACCAGCACTGCCTGCAGTGCTACCTTGACTCCTGAAGCTTTAGTAATTCCCTGTTCCCGAACCAGCACTGCCTGCAGTGCTACCTTGACTCCTGAAGCTTTACTAATTCCCTGTTCCTGAACCGGCACTGTCTGCAGTGCTATCTCTGACCACTGAAGCCTTAGTAATTCCCGGTTCCTGAACCAGCACTGTCTGCAGTGCTACCTTGACTCCTGATGCTTTAGTAATTCACTGTTCCTGAACTAGCACTGCCTGCTGTGCTACCTTGACTCCTGAAGCTTTAGTAAATCCCTGTTCCTGAACCAGCACTGCCTGCAGTGCTACTTTGACTCCTGAAGCTTTAGTAAATCCCTGTTCCTGAACCAGCACTGCCTGCAGTGCTACCTTGACTCCTGAAGCTTTAGTAATTCCCTGTTCCTGAACCAGCACTGCCTGCAGTGCTACCTTGACTCCTGAAGCTTTAGTAATTCTCTGTTCTTGAACCAGCACTGCCTGCAGTGCTACCTTGACTCCTGAAGCCTTAGTAATTCCCGGTTCCTGAACCAGCACTGTCTGCAGTGCTACCTTGACTCCTGATGCTTTAGTAATTTACTGTTCCTGAACTAGCACTGCCTGCTGTGCTACCTTGACTCCTGAAGCTTTAGTAAATCCCTGTTCCTGAACCAGCACTGCCTGCAGTGCTACCTTGACTCCTGAAGCTTTAGTAAATCCCTGTTCCTGAACTAGCACTGCCTGCTGTGCTACCTTGACTCCTGAAGCTTTAGTAATTCCCTGTTCCCGAACCAGCACTGCCTGCAGTGCAACCTTGACTCCTGAAGCTTTAGTAATTCCCTGTTCCTGAACCAGCACTGCCTGCAGTGCAACCTTGACTCCTGAAGCTTTAGTAATTCCCTGTTCCTGAACCAGCACTGCCTGCAGTGCAACCTTGACTCCTGAAGCTTTAGTAATTCCCTGTTCCTGAACCAGCACTGCCTGCAGTGCAACCTTGACTCCTGAAGCTTTAGTAATTCCCTGTTCCCGAACCAGCACTGCCTGCAGTGCAACCTTGACTCCTGAAGCTTTAGTAATTCCCTGTTCCCGAACCAGCACTGCCTGCAGTGCAACCTTGACTCCTGAAGCTTTAGTAATTCCCTGTTCCCGAACCAGCACTGCCTGCAGTGCAACCTTGACTCCTGATGCTTTAGTAATTCACTGTTCCTGAACTAGCACTGCCTGCTGTGCTACCTTGACTCCTGAAGCTTTAGTAATTCCCTGTTCCTGAACCAGCACTGCCTGCAGTGCTACCTTGACTCCTGAAGCTTTAGTAATTCCCTGTTCCTGAACCAGCACTGCCTGCAGTGCAACCTTGACTCCTGAAGCTTTAGTAATTCCCTGTTCCTGAACCAGCACTGCCTGCAGTGCTACCTTGACTCCTGAAGCTTTAGTAATTCCCTGTTCCTGAACCAGCACTGCCTGCAGTGCAACCTTGACTCCTGAAGCTTTAGTAATTCTCTGTTCCTGAACCAGCAGTGTCTGCAGTGCTACCTCTGACTCCTGAAGCTTTAGTAATTCCCTGATCCTGAACCAGCACTGCCTGCAGTGCTACCTTGACTCCTGAAGCTTTAGTAATTCCCTGTTCCTGAACCAGCTCTGCCTGCAGTGCTACCTTGACTCCTGAAGCTTTAGTCATTCCCTGTTCCTGAACCAGCACTGCCTGCAGTGCTACCTTGCCTCCTGAAGCTTTAGTAATTCTCTGTTCCTGAACCAACACTGCCTGCAGTGCTACCTTGACTCCTGAAGCTTTAGTAATTCTCTGTTCCTGAACCAACACTGCCTGCAGTGCTACCTTGACTCCTGAAGCTTTGGTAATTCCCTGTTCCCGAACCAGCACTGCCTGCAGTGCAACCTTGACTCCTGAAGCTTTAGTAATTCCCTGTTCCTGAACCAGCACTGCCTGCAGTGCTACCTTGACTCCTGAAGCTTTAGTAATTCCCTGTTCCTGAACCAGCACTGCCTGCAGCGCTACCTTGACTCCTGATGCTTTAGTAATTCCCTGTTCCTGAACTAGCACTGCCTGCTGTGCTACCTTGACTCCTGAAGCTTTAGTAATTCCCTGTTCCTGAACCAGCACTGCCTGCAGTGCAACCTTGACTCCTGAAGCTTTAGTAATTCCCTGTTCCTGAACCAGCACTGCCTGCAGTGCAACCTTGACTCCTGAAGCTTTAGTAATTCCCTGTTCCTGAACCAGCACTGCCTGCAGTGCAACCTTGACTCCTGAAGCTTTAGTAATTCCCTGTTCCTGAACCAGCACTGCCTGAAGTGCTACCTTGACTCCTGAAGCTTTAGTAAATCCCTGTTCCTGAACCAGCACTGCCTGCAGTGCTACCTTGACTCCTGAAGCTTTAGTAATTCCCTGTTCCCGAACCAGCACTGCCTGCAGTGCTACCTTGACTCCTGAAGCTTTAGTAATTCTCTGTTCTTGAACCAGCACTGCCTGCAGTGCTACCTTGACTCCTGAAGCCTTAGTAATTCCAGGTTCCTGAACCAGCACTGTCTGCAGTGCTACCTTGACTCCTGATGCTTTAGTAATTTACTGTTCCTGAACTAACACTGCCTGCTGTGCTACCTTGACTCCTGAAGCTTTAGTAAATCCCTGTTCCTGAACCAGCACTGCCTGCAGTGCTACCTTGACTCCTGAAGCTTTAGTAAATCCCTGTTCCTGAACTAGCACTGCCTGCTGTGCTACCTTGACTCCTGAAGCTTTAGTAATTCCCTGTTCCCGAACCAGCACTGCCTGCAGTGCAACCTTGACTCCTGAAGCTTTAGTAATTCCCTGTTCCTGAACCAGCACTGCCTGCAGTGCAACCTTGACTCCTGAAGCTTTAGTAATTCCCTGTTCCTGAACCAGCACTGCCTGCAGTGCAACCTTGACTCCTGAAGCTTTAGTAATTCCCTGTTCCTGAACCAGCACTGCCTGCAGTGCAACCTTGACTCCTGAAGCTTTAGTAATTCCCTGTTCCCGAACCAGCACTGCCTGCAGTGCAACCTTGACTCCTGAAGCTTTAGTAATTCCCTGTTCCCGAACCAGCACTGCCTGCAGTGCAACCTTGACTCCTGAAGCTTTAGTAATTCCCTGTTCCCGAACCAGCACTGCCTGCAGTGCAACCTTGACTCCTGATGCTTTAGTAATTCACTGTTCCTGAACTAGCACTGCCTGCTGTGCTACCTTGACTCCTGAAGCTTTAGTAAATCCCTGTTCCTGAACCAGCACTGCCTGCAGTGCAACCTTGACTCCTGAAGCTTTAGTAATTCCCTGTTCCCGAACCAGCACTGCCTGCAGTGCAACCTTGACTCCTGAAGCTTTAGTAATTCCCTGTTCCCGAACCAGCACTGCCTGCAGTGCAACCTTGACTCCTGATGCTTTAGTAATTCACTGTTCCTGAACTAGCACTGCCTGCTGTGCTACCTTGACTCCTGAAGCTTTAGTAAATCCCTGTTCCTGAACCAACACTGCCTGCAGTGCTACCTTGACTCCTGAAGCTTTAGTAATTCACTGTTCCTGAACCAGCACTGTCTGCTGTGCTACCTTGACTCCTGAAGCTTTAGTAATTCCCTGTTCCTGAACCAGCACTGCCTGCAGTGCAACCTTGACTCCTGAAGCTTTAGTAATTCTCTGTTCCTGAACCAGCAGTGTCTGCAGTGCTACCTCTGACTCCTGAAGCTTTAGTAATTCCCTGATCCTGAACCAGCACTGCCTGCAGTGCTACCTTGACTCCTGAAGCTTTAGTAATTCCCTGTTCCTGAACCAGCTCTGCCTGCAGTGCTACCTTGACTCCTGAAGCTTTAGTAATTCCCTGTTCCTGAACCAGCACTGCCTGCAGTGCTACCTTGACTCCTGAAGCTTTAGTAATTCCCTGTTCCTGAACCAGCACTGCCTGCAGTGCAACCTTGACTCCTGAAGCTTTAGTAATTCCCTGTTCCTGAACCAGCACTGCCTGCAGTGCTACCTTGACTCCTGAAGCTTTAGTAATTCCCTGTTCCTGAACCAGCACTGCCTGCAGTGCAACCTTGACTCCTGAAGCTTTAGTAATTCTCTGTTCCTGAACCAGCAGTGTCTGCAGTGCTACCTCTGACTCCTGAAGCTTTAGTAATTCCCTGATCCTGAACCAGCACTGCCTGCAGTGCTACCTTGACTCCTGAAGCTTTAGTAATTCCCTGTTCCTGAACCAGCTCTGCCTGCAGTGCTACCTTGACTCCTGAAGCTTTAGTCATTCCCTGTTCCTGAACCAGCACTGCCTGCAGTGCTACCTTGCCTCCTGAAGCTTTAGTAATTCTCTGTTCCTGAACCAACACTGCCTGCAGTGCTACCTTGACTCCTGAAGCTTTAGTAATTCTCTGTTCCTGAACCAACACTGCCTGCAGTGCTACCTTGACTCCTGAAGCTTTGGTAATTCCCTGTTCCCGAACCAGCACTGCCTGCAGTGCAACCTTGACTCCTGAAGCTTTAGTAATTCCCTGTTCCTGAACCAGCACTGCCTGCAGTGCTACCTTGACTCCTGAAGCTTTAGTAATTCCCTGTTCCTGAACCAGCACTGCCTGCAGCGCTACCTTGACTCCTGATGCTTTAGTAATTCCCTGTTCCTGAACTAGCACTGCCTGCTGTGCTACCTTGACTCCTGAAGCTTTAGTAGTTCCCTGTTCCTGAACCAGCACTGCCTGCAGTGCAACCTTGACTCCTGAAGCTTTAGTAATTCCCTGTTCCTGAACCAGCACTGCCTGCAGTGCAACCTTGACTCCTGAAGCTTTAGTAATTCCCTGTTCCTGAACCAGCACTGCCTGCAGTGCAACCTTGACTCCTGAAGCTTTAGTAATTCCCTGTTCCTGAACCAGCACTGCCTGAAGTGCTACCTTGACTCCTGAAGCTTTAGTAAATCCCTGTTCCTGAACCAGCACTGCCTGCAGTGCTACCTTGACTCCTGAAGCTTTAGTAATTCCCTGTTCCCGAACCAGCACTGCCTGCAGTGCTACCTTGACTCCTGAAGCTTTAGTAATTCCCTGTTCCTGAACCAGCACTGTCTGCAGTGCTATCTCTGACTCCTGAAGCCTTAGTAATTCCCGGTTCCTGAACCAGCACTGTCTGCAGTGCTACCTTGACTCCTGATGCTTTAGTAATTCACTGTTCCTGAACTAGCACTGCCTGCTGTGCTACCTTGACTCCTGAAGCTTTAGTAAATCCCTGTTCCTGAACCAGCACTGCCTGCAGTGCTACTTTGACTCCTGAAGCTTTAGTAAATTCCTGTTCCTGAACCAGCACTGCCTGCAGTGCTACCTTGACTCTTGAAGCTTTAGTAATTCCCTGTTCCCGAACCAGCACTGCCTGCAGTGCAACCTTGACTCCTGAAGCTTTAGTAATTCACTGTTCCTGAACCAGCACTGCCTGCAGTGCTACCTTGACTCCTGAAGCTTTAGTAATTCTCTGTTCTTGAACCAGCACTGCCTGCAGTGCTACCTTGACTCCTGAAGCCTTAGTAATTCCAGGTTCCTGAACCAGCACTGTCTGCAGTGCTACCTTGACTCCTGATGCTTTAGTAATTTACTGTTCCTGAACTAACACTGCCTGCTGTGCTACCTTGACTCCTGAAGCTTTAGTAAATCCCTGTTCCTGAACCAGCACTGCCTGCAGTGCTACCTTGACTCCTGAAGCTTTAGTAAATCCCTGTTCCTGAACTAGCACTGCCTGCTGTGCTACCTTGACTCCTGAAGCTTTAGTAATTCCCTGTTCCCGAACCAGCACTGCCTGCAGTGCAACCTTGACTCCTGAAGCTTTAGTAATTCCCTGTTCCTGAACCAGCACTGCCTGCAGTGCAACCTTGACTCCTGAAGCTTTAGTAATTCCCTGTTCCTGAACCAGCACTGCCTGCAGTGCAACCTTGACTCCTGAAGCTTTAGTAATTCCCTGTTCCTGAACCAGCACTGCCTGCAGTGCAACCTTGACTCCTGAAGCTTTAGTAATTCCCTGTTCCCGAACCAGCACTGCCTGCAGTGCAACCTTGACTCCTGAAGCTTTAGTAATTCCCTGTTCCCGAACCAGCACTGCCTGCAGTGCAACCTTGACTCCTGAAGCTTTAGTAATTCCCTGTTCCCGAACCAGCACTGCCTGCAGTGCAACCTTGACTCCTGATGCTTTAGTAATTCACTGTTCCTGAACTAGCACTGCCTGCTGTGCTACCTTGACTCCTGAAGCTTTAGTAAATCCCTGTTCCTGAACCAGCACTGCCTGCAGTGCAACCTTGACTCCTGAAGCTTTAGTAATTCCCTGTTCCCGAACCAGCACTGCCTGCAGTGCAACCTTGACTCCTGAAGCTTTAGTAATTCCCTGTTCCCGAACCAGCACTGCCTGCAGTGCAACCTTGACTCCTGATGCTTTAGTAATTCACTGTTCCTGAACTAGCACTGCCTGCTGTGCTACCTTGACTCCTGAAGCTTTAGTAAATCCCTGTTCCTGAACCAACACTGCCTGCAGTGCTACCTTGACTCCTGAAGCTTTAGTAATTCCCTGTTCCCGAACCAGCACTGCCTGCAGTGCAACCTTGACTCCTGAAGCTTTAGTAATTCCCTGTTCCTGAACCAGCACTGCCTGCAGTGCAACCTTGACTCCTGAAGCTTTAGTAATTCACTGTTCCTGAACCAGCACTGTCTGCTGTGCTACCTTGACTCCTGAAGCTTTAGTAATTCCCTGTTCCTGAACCAGCACTGCCTGCAGTGCAACCTTGACTCCTGAAGCTTTAGTAATTCTCTGTTCCTGAACCAGCAGTGTCTGCAGTGCTACCTCTGACTCCTGAAGCTTTAGTAATTCCCTGATCCTGAACCAGCACTGCCTGCAGTGCTATCTTGACTCCTGAAGCTTTAGTAATTCCCTGTTCCTGAACCAGCTCTGCCTGCAGTGCTACCTTGACTCCTGAAGCTTTAGTCATTCCCTGTTCCTGAACCAGCACTGCCTGCAGTGCTACCTTGACTCCTGAAGCTTTAGTAATTCTCTGTTCCTGAACCAACACTGCCTGCAGTGCTACCTTGACTCCTGAAGCTTTGGTAATTCCCTGTTCCCGAACCAGCACTGCCTGCAGTGCAACCTTGACTCCTGAAGCTTTAGTAATTCCCTGTTCCTGAACCAGCACTGCCTGCAGTGCTACCTTGACTCCTGAAGCTTTAGTAATTCCCTGTTCCTGAACCAGCACTGCCTGCAGTGCTACCTTGACTCCTGATGCTTTAGTAATTCCCTGTTCCTGAACTAGCACTGCCTGCTGTGCTACCTTGACTCCTGAAGCTTTAGTAATTCCCTGTTCCTGAACCAGCACTGCCTGCAGTGCAACCTTGACTCCTGAAGCTTTAGTAATTCCCTGTTCCTGAACCAGCACTGCCTGCAGTGCAACCTTGACTCCTGAAGCTTTAGTAATTCCCTGTTCCTGAACCAGCACTGCCTGCAGTGCAACCTTGACTCCTGAAGCTTTAGTAATTCCCTGTTCCTGAACCAGCACTGCCTGCAGTGCTACCTTGACTCCTGAAGCTTTAGTAAATCCCTGTTCCTGAACCAGCACTGCCTGCAGTGCTACCTTGACTCCTGAAGCTTTAGTAATTCCCTGTTCCCGAACCAGCACTGCCTGCAGTGCTACCTTGACTCCTGAAGCTTTAGTAATTCCCTGTTCCTGAACCGGCACTGTCTGCAGTGCTATCTCTGACCACTGAAGCCTTAGTAATTCCCGGTTTCTGAACCAGCACTGTCTGCAGTGCTACCTTGACTCCTGATGCTTTAGTAATTCACTGTTCCTGAACTAGCACTGCCTGCTGTGCTACCTTGACTCCTGAAGCTTTAGTAAATCCCTGTTCCTGAACCAGCACTGCCTGCAGTGCTACTTTGACTCCTGAAGCTTTAGTAAATCCCTGTTCCTGAACCAGCACTGCCTGCAGTGCTACCTTGACTCCTGAAGCTTTAGTAATTCCCTGTTCCTGAACCAGCACTGCCTGCAGTGCTACCTTGACTCCTGAAGCTTTAGTAATTCTCTGTTCTTGAACCAGCACTGCCTGCAGTGCTACCTTGACTCCTGAAGCCTTAGTAATTCCCGGTTCCTGAACCAGCACTGTCTGCAGTGCTACCTTGACTCCTGATGCTTTAGTAATTTACTGTTCCTGAACTAGCACTGCCTGCTGTGCTACCTTGACTCCTGAAGCTTTAGTAAATCCCTGTTCCTGAACCAGCACTGCCTGCAGTGCTACCTTGACTCCTGAAGCTTTAGTAAATCCCTGTTCCTGAACTAGCACTGCCTGCTGTGCTACCTTGACTCCTGAAGCTTTAGTAATTCCCTGTTCCCGAACCAGCACTGCCTGCAGTGCAACCTTGACTCCTGAAGCTTTAGTAATTCCCTGTTCCTGAACCAGCACTGCCTGCAGTGCAACCTTGACTCCTGAAGCTTTAGTAATTCCCTGTTCCTGAACCAGCACTGCCTGCAGTGCAACCTTGACTCCTGAAGCTTTAGTAATTCCCTGTTCCTGAACCAGCACTGCCTGCAGTGCAACCTTGACTCCTGAAGCTTTAGTAATTCCCTGTTCCCGAACCAGCACTGCCTGCAGTGCAACCTTGACTCCTGAAGCTTTAGTAATTCCCTGTTCCCGAACCAGCACTGCCTGCAGTGCAACCTTGACTCCTGAAGCTTTAGTAATTCCCTGTTCCCGAACCAGCACTGCCTGCAGTGCAACCTTGACTCCTGATGCTTTAGTAATTCACTGTTCCTGAACTAGCACTGCCTGCTGTGCTACCTTGACTCCTGAAGCTTTAGTAAATCCCTGTTCCTGAACCAGCACTGCCTGCAGTGCAACCTTGACTCCTGAAGCTTTAGTAATTCCCTGTTCCCGAACCAGCACTGCCTGCAGTGCAACCTTGACTCCTGAAGCTTTAGTAATTCCCTGTTCCCGAACCAGCACTGCCTGCAGTGCAACCTTGACTCCTGATGCTTTAGTAATTCACTGTTCCTGAACTAGCACTGCCTGCTGTGCTACCTTGACTCCTGAAGCTTTAGTAAATCCCTGTTCCTGAACCAACACTGCCTGCAGTGCTACCTTGACTCCTGAAGCTTTAGTAATTCCCTGTTCCCGAACCAGCACTGCCTGCAGTGCAACCTTGACTCCTGAAGCTTTAGTAATTCCCTGTTCCTGAACCAGCACTGCCTGCAGTGCAACCTTGACTCCTGAAGCTTTAGTAATTCCCTGAACCAGCACTGCCTGCAGTGCTACCTTGACTCCTGAAGATTTAGTAAATCCCTGTTCCTGAACCAGCACTGCCTGCAGTGCTACCTTGACTCCTGAAGCTTTAGTAATTCCCTGTCACCGAACCAGCACTGCCTGCAGTGCTACCTTGACTCCTGAAGCTTTAGTATTTCCCTGTTCCTGAACCAGCACTGTCTGCAGTGCTATCTCTGACTCCTGAAGCCTTAGTAATTCCCGGTTCCTGAACCAGCACTGTCTGCAGTGCTACCTTGACTCCTGATGCTTTAGTAATTCACTGTTCCTGAACTAGAACTGCCTGCTGTGCTACCTTGACTCCTGAAGCTTTAGTAATTCTCTGTTCCTGAACCAACACTGCCTGCAGTGCTACCTTGACTCCTGAAGCTTTAGTAATTCTCTGTTCCTGAACCAACACTGCCTGCAGTGCTACCTTGACTCCTGAAGCTTTAGTAATTCCCAGTTCCCGAACCAGCACTGCCTGCAGTGCAACCTTGACTCCTGAAGCTTTAGTTATTCCCTGTTCCTGAACCAGCACTGCCTGCAGTGCTACCTTGACTCCTGAAGCTTTAGTAATTCCCTGTTCCTGAACCAGCACTGCCTGCAGTGCTACCGTGACTCCTGAAGCTTTAGTAATTCCCTGTTCCTGAACCAGCACTGCCTGCAGTGCGACCTTGACTCCTGAAGCTTTAGTAATTCCCTGTTCCTGAACCAGCACTGCCTGCAGTGCTACCGTGACTCCTGAAGCTTTAGTAATTCCCTGTTCCTGAACCAGCACTGCCTGCAGTGCGACCTTGACTCCTGAAGCTTTAGTAATTCCCTGTTCCTGAACCAGCACTGCCTGCTGTGCTACCTTGACTCCTGAAGCTTTAGTAATTCTCTGTTCCTGAACCAACACTGCCTGCAGTGCTGCTTTGACTCCTGAAGCTTTAGTAATTCCCTGTTCCTGAACTAGCACTGCCTGCAGTGCTACCTTGACTCCTGAAGCTTTTGTAATTCCCTGTTCCTGAACCAGCACTGCCTGCAGTGCTACCTTGACTCCTGAAGCTTTAGTAATTCCCTGTTCCTGAACTAGCACTGCCTGCAGTGCTACCTTGACTCCTGAAGCTTTAGTAATTCCCTGTTCCTGAACCAGCACTGCCTGCAGTGCTACCTTGACTCCTGATGCTTTAGTAATTCACTGTTCCTGAACCAGCACTGCCTGCAGTGCTACCTTGACTCCTGAAGCTTTAGTAATTCCCTGTTCCTGAACCAGCACTGCCTGCAGTGCTACCTTGACTCCTGATGCTTTAGTAATTTACTGTTCCTGAACCAGCACTGCCTGCAGTGCTACCTTGACTCCTGAAGCTTTAGTAATTCTCTGTTCCTGAACCAGCACTGCCTGTAGTGCTACCTTGACTCCTGAAGCTTTGGTAATTCCCTGCTCCTGAACCAGCACTGCCTGCAGTGCTACCTTGACTCCTGAAGCTTTAGTAATTCCCTGTTCCTGAACCAGCACTGCCTGCAGTGCTACCTTGACTCCTGATGCTTTAGTAATTCACTGTTCCTGAACCAGCACTGCCTGCTGTGCTACCTTGACTCCTGATGCTTTAGTAATTCACTGTTCCTGAACCAGCTCTGCCTGCAGTGCTACCTTGACTCCTGAAGCTTTAGTAATTCCCTGACCCAGCACTGCCTGCAGTGCTACCTTGACTCCTGATGCTTTAGTAATTCACTGTTCCTGAACCAGCACTGCCTGCAGTTCTACCTTGACTCCTGAAGCTTTAGTAATTCCCTGTTCCTGAACCAGCACTGCCTGCAGTGCTACCTTGACTCCTGAAGATTTAGTAAATCCCTGTTCCTGAACCAGCACTGCCTGCAGTGCTACCTTGACTCCTGAAGCTTTAGTAATTCCCTGTTCCCGAACCAGCACTGCCTGCAGTGCTACCTTGACTCCTGAAGCTTTAGTAATTCCCTGTTCCTGAACCAGCACTGTCTGCAGTGCTACCTTGACTCCTGATGCTTTAGTAATTCACTGTTCCTGAACTAGCAGTGCCTGCTGTGCTACCTTGACTCCTGAAGCTTTAGTAATTCTCTGTTCCTGAACCAACACTGCCTGCAGTGCTACCTTGACTCCTGAAGCTTTAGTAATTCTCTGTTCCTGAACCAACACTGCCTGCAGTGCTACCTTGACTCCTGAAGCTTTAGTAATTCCCAGTTCCCGAACCAGCACTGCCTGCAGTGCAACCTTGACTCCTGAAGCTTTAGTAATTCCCTGTTCCTGAACCAGCACTGCCTGCAGTGCTACCTTGACTCCTGAAGCTTTAGTAATTCCCTGTTCCTGAACCAGCACTGCCTGCAGTGCTACCGTGACTCCTGAAGCTTTAGTAATTCCCTGTTCCTGAACCAGCACTGCCTGCAGTGCGACCTTGACTCCTGAAGCTTTAGTAATTCCCTGTTCCTGAACCAGCACTGCCTGCAGTGCTACCGTGACTCCTGAAGCTTTAGTAATTCCCTGTTCCTGAACCAGCACTGCCTGCAGTGCGACCTTGACTCCTGAAGCTTTTGTAATTCCCTGTTCCTGAACCAGCACTGCCTGCAGTGCTACCTTGACTCCTGAAGCTTTAGTAATTCCCTGTTCCTGAACCAGCACTGCCTGCAGTGCTACCGTGACTCCTGAAGCTTTAGTAATTCCCTGTTCCTGAACCAGCACTGCCTGCAGTGCTACCTTGACTCCTGATGCTTTAGTAATTCACTGTTCCTGAACCAGCACTGCCTGCAGTGCTACCTTGACTCCTGGAGCTTTAGTAATTCCCTGTTCCTGAACCAGCACTGCCTGCAGTGCTACCTTGACTCCTGATGCTTTAGTAATTTACTGTTCCTGAACCAGCACTGCCTGCAGTGCTACCTTGACTCCTGAAGCTTTAGTAATTCTCTGTTCCTGAACCAGCACTGCCTGTAGTGCTACCTTGACTCCTGAAGCTTTGGTAATTCCCTGCTCCTGAACCAGCACTGCCTGCAGTGCTACCTTGACTCCTGAAGCTTTAGTAATTCCCTGTTCCTGAACCAGCACTGCCTGCAGTGCTACCTTGACTCCTGATGCTTTAGTAATTCACTGTTCCTGAACCAGCACTGCCTGCTGTGCTACCTTGACTCCTGATGCTTTAGTAATTCACTGTTCCTGAACCAGCTCTGCCTGCAGTGCTACCTTGACTCCTGAAGCTTTAGTAATTCCCTGACCCAGCACTGCCTGCAGTGCTACCTTGACTCCTGATGCTTTAGTAATTCACTGTTCCTGAACCAGCACTGCCTGCAGTTCTACCTTGACTCCTGAAGCTTTAGTAATTCCCTGTTCCTGAACCAGCACTGTCTGCTGTGCTACCTTGACTTCTGAAGCTTTAGTAATTCCCTGTTCCTGAACCAGCACTGCCTGCTGTGCTACCTTGACTCCTGAAGCTTTAGTAATTCCCTGTTGCTGAACCAGCACTGCCTGCTGTGCTACCTTGACTCCTGAAGCTTTAGTAATTCCCTGTTCCTGAACCAGCACTGTCTGCTGTGCTACCTTGACTCCTGATGCTTTAGTAATTCACTGTTCCTGAACTAGCACAAGCCTGCTGTGCTACCTTGACTCCTGAGCTAGAGTAATTTCCCTGTTTCCTGAACCAGCACTGCCTGCAGTGCTACCTTGACTCCTGAAGCTTTAGTAATTCCCTGTTCCTGACCCAGCACTGCCTGCAGTGCAACCTTGACTCCTGAAGCTTTAGTAATTCCCTGTTCCTGACCCAGCACTGCCTGCAGTGCAACCTTGACTCCTGAAGCTTTAGTAATTCCTTGTTCCTGACCCAACACTGCCTGCAGTGCTACCTTGACTCCTGAAGCTTTAGTAATTCCCTGTTCCTGAACCAGCACTGCCTGCAGTGCTACCGTGACTCCTGAAGCTTTAGTAATTCTCTGTTCCTGACCGAGCACTGCCTGCAGTGCAACCTTGACTGCTGAAGCTTTAGTAATTCCCTGTTCCTGACCCAGCACTGCCTGCAGTGCTACCTTGACTCCTGATGCTTTAGTAATTCCCTGTTCCTGAACCAGCACTGTCTGCTGTGCTACCTTGACTCCTGAAGCTTTAGTAATTCCCTGTTCCTGAACCAGCACTGCCTGCAGTGCTACCTTGACTCCTGAGCTTTAGTAATTCCCTGTTCCTGAACTAGCACTGCCTGCAGTGCTACCTTGACTCCTGAAGCTTTAGTAATTCCCTGTTCCTGAACCAGCACTGCCTGCAGTGCTACCTTGACTCCTGAGCTTTAGTAATTCCCTGTTCCTGAACCAGCACTGCCTGCAGTGCTACGTTGACTCCTGAGCTTTAGTTATTCCCTGTTCCTGAACCAGCACTGCCTGCAGTGCTACCTTGACTCCTGAGCTTTAGTTATTCCCTGTTCCTGAACCAGCACTGCCTGCAGTGCTACCTTGACTCCTTAAGCTTTAGTGATTCCCTGTTCCTGAACCAGCACTGCCTGCAGTGCTACCTTGACTCCTGAAGCTTTAGTAATTCCCTGTTCCTGAACCAGCACTGCCTGCAGTGCTACCTTAACTCCTGAGCTTTAATAATTCCCTGTTCCTGAACCAGCGCTGCCTGCGGTGCCACCCTGACTCCTGAGCTTTAGTAATTCCCTGTTCCTGAACTAGCACTGCCTGCAGTGCTACCTTGACTCCTTAAGCTTTAGTGATTCTCTGTTCCTGAACCAGCACTGCCTGCAGTGCTACCTTGCCTCCTGATGCTTTAGTAATTCACTGTTCCTGAACCAGCACTGCCTGCTGTGCTACCTTGACTCCTGATGCTTTAGTAATTCACTGTTCCTGAACCAGCTCTGCCTGCAGTGCTACCTTGACTCCTGAAGCTTTAGTAATTCCCTGACCCAGCACTGCCTGCAGTGCTACCTTGACTCCTGATGCTTTAGTAATTCACTGTTCCTGAACCAGCACTGCCTGCAGTTCTACCTTGACTCCTGAAGCTTTAGTAATTCCCTGTTCCTGAACCAGCACTGTCTGCTGTGCTACCTTGACTCCTGAAGCTTTAGTAATTCCCTGTTCCTGAACCAGCACTGCCTGCTGTGCTACCTTGACTCGTGAAGCTTTAGTAACTCCCTGTTCCTGAACCAGCACTGCCTGCTGTGCTACCTTGACTCCTGAAGCTTTAGTAATTCCCTGTTCCTGAACCAGCACTGTCTGCTGTGCTACCTTGACTCCTGATGCTTTAGTAATTCACTGTTCCTGAACTAGCACTGCCTGCTGTGCTACCTTGACTCCTGAGCTAGAGTAATGTCCCTGTTTCCTGAACCAGCACTGCCTGCAGTGCTACCTTGACTCCTGAAGCTTTAGTAATTCCCTGTTCCTGACCCAGCACTGCCTGCAGTGCAACCTTGACTCCTGAAGCTTTAGTAATTCCCTGTTCCTGACCCAGCACTGCCTGCAGTGCAACCTTGACTCCTGAAGCTTTAGTAATTCCCTGTTCCTGACCCAGCACTGCCTGCAGTGCTACCTTGACTCCTGAAGCTTTAGTAATTCCCTGTTCCTGAACCAGCACTGCCTGCAGTGCTACCGTGACTCCTGAAGCTTTAGTAATTCTCTGTTCCTGACCGAGCACTGCCTGCAGTGCAACCTTGACTCCTGAAGCTTTAGTAATTCCCTGTTCCTGACCCAGAACTGCCTGCAGTGCTACCTTGACTCCTGATGCTTTAGTAATTCACTGTTCCTGAACTAGCACTGCCTGCTGTGCTACCTTGACTCCTGAAGCTTTAGTAATTCCCTGTTCCTGAACCAGCACTGCCTGCAGTGCTACCTTGACTCCTGAGCTTTAGTAATTCCCTGTTCCTGAACTAGCACTGCCTGCAGTGCTACCTTGACTCCTGAAGCTTTAGTAATTCCCTGTTCCTGAACCAGCACTGCCTGCAGTGCTACCTTGACTCCTGAGCTTTAGTAATTCCCTGTTCCTGAACCAGCACTGCCTGCAGTGCTACCTTGACTCCTGAGCTTTAGTAATTCCCTGTTCCTGAACTAGCACTGCCTGCAGTGCTACCTTGACTCCTGAAGCTTTAGTAATTCTCTGTTCCTGAACCAGCACTGCCTGCAGTGCTACCTTGACTCCTGAAGCTTTAGTAATTCCCTGTTCCTGAACCAGCACTGCCTGCAGTGCTACCTTGACTCCTGAGCTTTAGTTATTCCCTGTTCCTGAACCAGCACTGCCTGCAGTGCTACCTTGACTCCTGAGCTTTAGTTATTCCCTGTTCCTGAACCAGCACTGCCTGCAGTGCTACCTTGACTCCTTAAGCTTTAGTGATTCCCTGTTCCTGAACCTGCACTGCCTGCAGTGCTACCTTGACTCCTGAAGCTTTAGTAATTCCCTGTTCCTGAACCAGCACTGCCTGCAGTGCTACCTTAACTCCTGAGCTTTAGTAATTCCCTGTTCCTGAACCAGCGCTGCCTGCGGTGCCACCCTGACTCCTGAGCTTTAGTAATTCCCTGTTCCTGAACTAGCACTGCCTGCAGTGCTACCTTGACTCCTGAAGCTTTAGTAATTCCCTGGTTCTGAACCAGCACTGCCTGCAGTGCTACCTTGACCCCTGATGCTTTAGTAATTCACTGTTCCTGAACCAGCACTGCCTGCAGTGCAACCTTGACTCCTGAAGCTTTAGTAATTCCCTGTTCCTGAACCAGCACTGCCTGCAGTGCAACCTTGACTCCAGAAGCTTTAGTAATTCCCTGTTCCTGAACCAGCACTGCCTGCAGTGCAACCTTGACTCCTGAAGCTTTAGTAATTCCCTGTTCCCGAACCAGCACTGCCTGCAGTGCAACCTTGACTCCTGAAGCTTTAGTAATTCCCTGTTCCCGAACCAGCACTGCCTGCAGTGCAACCTTGACTCCTGAAGCTTTAGTAATTCCCTGTTCCTGAACCAGCACTGCCTGCAGTGCAACCTTGACTCCTGAAGCTTTAGTAATTCCCTGTTCCTGAACCAGCACTGCCTGCAGTGCTACCTTGACTCCTTAAGCTTTAGTAATTCCCTGTTCCCGAACCAGCACTGCCTGCAGTGCAACCTTGACTCCTGATGCTTTAGTAATTCACTGTTCCTGAACTAGCACTGCCTGCTGTGCTACCTTGACTCCTGAAGCTTTAGTAAATCCCTGTTCCTGAACCAGCACTGCCTGCAGTGCAACCTTGACTCCTGAAGCTTTAGTAATTCCCTGTTCCCGAACCAGCACTGCCTGCAGTGCAACCTTGACTCCTGAAGCTTTAGTAATTCCCTGTTCCCGAACCAGCACTGCCTGCAGTGCAACCTTGACTCCTGATGCTTTAGTAATTCACTGTTCCTGAACTAGCACTGCCTGCTGTGCTACCTTGACTCCTGAAGCTTTAGTAAATCCCTGTTCCTGAACCAACACTGCCTGCAGTGCTACCTTGACTCCTGAAGCTTTAGTAATTCCATGTTCCCGAACCAGCACTGCCTGCAGTGCAACCTTGACTCCTGAAGCTTTAGTAATTCCCTGTTCCTGAACCAGCACTGCCTGCAGTGCAACCTTGACTCCTGAAGCTTTAGTAATTCCCTGAACCAGCACTGCCTGCAGTGCTACCTTGACTCCTGAAGATTTAGTAAATCCCTGTTCCTGAACCAGCACTGCCTGCAGTGCTACCTTGACTCCTGAAGCTTTAGTAATTCCCTGTCACCGAACCAGCACTGCCTGCAGTGCTACCTTGACTCCTGAAGCTTTAGTAATTCCCTGTTCCTGAACCAGCACTGTCTGCAGTGCTATCTCTGACTCCTGAAGCCTTAGTAATTCCCGGTTCCTGAACCAGCACTGTCTGCAGTGCTACCTTGACTCCTGATGCTTTAGTAATTCACTGTTCCTGAACTAGCACTGCCTGCTGTGCTACCTTGACTCCTGAAGCTTTAGTAATTCTCTGTTCCTGAACCAACACTGCCTGCAGTGCTACCTTGACTCCTGAAGCTTTAGTAATTCTCTGTTCCTGAACCAACACTGCCTGCATTGCTACCTTGACTCCTGAAGCTTTAGTAATTCCCAGTTCCCGAACCAGCACTGCCTGCAGTGCAACCATGACTCCTGAAGCTTTAGTAATTCCCTGTTCCTGAACCAGCACTGCCTGCAGTGCTACCTTGACTCCTGAAGCTTTAGTAATTCCCTGTTCCTGAACCAGCACTGCCTGCAGTGCTACCGTGACTCCTGAAGCTTTAGTAATTCCCTGTTCCTGAACCAGCACTGCCTGCAGTGCGACCTTGACTCCTGAAGCTTTAGTAATTCCCTGTTCCTGAACCAGCACTGCCTGCAGTGCTACCGTGACTCCTGAGTTTTAGTTATTCCCTGTTCCTGAACCAGCACTGCCTGCAGTGCTACCTTGACTCCTTAAGCTTTAGTGATTCCCTGTTCCTGAACCTGCACTGCCTGCAGTGCTACCTTGACTCCTGAAGCTTTAGTAATTCCCTGTTCCTGAACCAGCACTGCCTGCAGTGCTACCTTAACTCCTGAGCTTTAGTAATTCCCTGTTCCTGAACCAGCGCTGCCTGCGGTGCCACCCTGACTCCTGAGCTTTAGTAATTCCCTGTTCCTGAACTAGCACTGCCTGCAGTGCTACCTTGACTCCTGAAGCTTTAGTAATTCCCTGTTCCTGAACCAGCACTGCCTGCAGTGCTACCTTGACCCCTGATGCTTTAGTAATTCACTGTTCCTGAACCAGCACTGCCTGCAGTGCAACCTTGACTCCTGAAGCTTTAGTAATTCCCTGTTCCTGAACCAGCACTGCCTGCAGTGCAACCTTGACTCCAGAAGCTTTAGTAATTCCCTGTTCCTGAACCAGCACTGCCTGCAGTGCAACCTTGACTCCTGAAGCTTTAGTAATTCCCTGTTCCCGAACCAGCACTGCCTGCAGTGCAACCTTGACTCCTGAAGCTTTAGTAATTCCCTGTTCCTGAACCTGCACTGCCTGCAGTGCAACCTTGACTCCTGATGCTTTAGTAATTCACTGTTCCTGAACTAGCACTGCCTGCTGTGCTACCTTGACTCCTGAAGCTTTAGTAAATCCCTGTTCCTGAACCAGCACTGCCTGCAGTGCAACCTTGACTCCTGAAGCTTTAGTAATTCCCTGTTCCCGAACCAGCACTGCCTGCAGTGCAACCTTGACTCCTGAAGCTTTAGTAATTCCCTGTTCCCGAACCAGCACTGCCTGCAGTGCAACCTTGACTCCTGATGCTTTAGTAATTCACTGTTCCTAAACTAGCACTGCCTGCTGTGCTACCTTGACTCCTGAAGCTTTAGTAAATCCCTGTTCCTGAACCAACACTGCCTGCAGTGCTACCATGACTCCTGAAGCTTTAGTAATTCCCTGTTCCCGAACCAGCACTGCCTGCAGTGCAACCTTGACTCCTGAAGCTTTAGTAATTCCCTGTTCCTGAACCAGCACTGCCTGCAGTGCAACCTTGACTCCTGAAGCTTTAGTAATTCCCTGAACCAGCACTGCCTGCAGTGCTACCTTGACTCCTGAAGATTTAGTAAATCCCTGTTCCTGAACCAGCACTGCCTGCAGTGCTACCTTGACTCCTGAAGCTTTAGTAATTCCCTGTCACCGAACCAGCACTGCCTGCAGTGCTACCTTGACTCCTGAAGCTTTAGTAATTCCCTGTTCCTGAACCAGCACTGTCTGCAGTGCTATCTCTGACTCCTGAAGCCTTAGTAATTCCCGGTTCCTGAACCAGCACTGTCTGCAGTGCTACCTTGACTCCTGATGCTTTAGTAATTCACTGTTCCTGAACTAGCACTGCCTGCTGTGCTACCTTGACTCCTGAAGCTTTAGTAATTCTCTGTTCCTGAACCAACACTGCCTGCAGTGCTACCTTGACTCCTGAAGCTTTAGTAATTCTCTGTTCCTGAACCAACACTGCCTGCAGTGCTACCTTGACTCCTGAAGCTTTAGTAATTCCCAGTTCCCGAACCAGCACTGCCTGCAGTGCAACCATGACTCCTGAAGCTTTAGTAATTCCCTGTTCCTGAACGGGCACTGCCTGCAGTGCTACCTTGACTCCTGAAGCTTTAGTAATTCCCTGTTCCTGAACCAGCACTGCCTGCAGTGCTACCGTGACTCCTGAAGCTTTAGTAATTTCCTGTTCCTGAACCAGCACTGCCTGCAGTGCGACCTTGACTCCTGAAGCTTTAGTAATTCCCTGTTCCTGAACCAGCACTGCCTGCAGTGCTACCGTGACTCCTGAAGCTTTAGTAATTCCCTGTTCCTGAACCAGCACTGCCTGCAGTGCGACCTTGACTCCTGAAGCTTTAGTAATTCCCTGTTCCTGAACCAGCACTGCCTGCTGTGCTACCTTGACTCCTGAAGCTTTAGTAATTCTCTGTTCCTGAACCAACACTGCCTGCAGTGCTGCTTTGACTCCTGAAGCTTTAGTAATTCCCTGTTCCTGAACTAGCACTGCCTGCAGTGCTACCTTGACTCCTGAAGCTTTTGTAATTCCCTGTTCCTGAACCAGCACTGCCTGCAGTGCTACCTTGACTCCTGAAGCTTTAGTAATTCCCTGTTCCTGAACCAGCACTGCCTGCAGTGCTACCTTGACTCCTGAAGCTTTAGTAATTCCCTGTTCCTGAACCAGCACTGCCTGCAGTGCTACCTTGACTCCTGATGCTTTAGTAATTCACTGTTCCTGAACCAGCACTGCCTGCAGTGCTACCTTGACTCCTGAAGCTTTAGTAATTCCCTGTTCCTGAACCAGCACTGCCTGCAGTGCTACCTTGACTCCTGATGCTTTAGTAATTTACTGTTCCTGAACCAGCACTGCCTGCAGTGCTACCTTGACTCCTGAAGCTTTAGTAATTCTCTGTTCCTGAACCAGCACTGCCTGTAGTGCTACCTTGACTCCTGAAGCTTTGGTAATTCCCTGCTCCTGAACCAGCACTGCCTGCAGTGCTACCTTGACTCCTGAAGCTTTAGTAATTCCCTGTTCCTGAACCAGCACTGCCTGCAGTGCTACCTTGACTCCTGATGCTTTAGTAATTCACTGTTCCTGAACCAGCACTGCCTGCTGTGCTACCTTGACTCCTGATGCTTTAGTAATTCACTGTTCCTGAACCAGCTCTGCCTGCAGTGCTACCTTGACTCCTGAAGCTTTAGTAATTCCCTGACCCAGCACTGCCTGCAGTGCTACCTTGACTCCTGATGCTTTAGTAATTCACTGTTCCTGAACCAGCACTGCCTGCAGTTCTACCTTGACTCCTGAAGCTTTAGTAATTCCCTGTTCCTGAACCAGCACTGCCTGCAGTGCTACCTTGACTCCTGAAGATTTAGTAAATCCCTGTTCCTGAACCAGCACTGCCTGCAGTGCTACCTTGACTCCTGAAGCTTTAGTAATTCCCTGTTCCCGAACCAGCACTGCCTGCAGTGCTACCTTGACTCCTGAAGCTTTAGTAATTCCCTGTTCCTGAACCAGCACTGTCTGCAGTGCTACCTTGACTCCTGATGCTTTAGTAATTCACTGTTCCTGAACTAGCAGTGCCTGCTGTGCTACCTTGACTCCTGAAGCTTTAGTAATTCTCTGTTCCTGAACCAACACTGCCTGCAGTGCTACCTTGACTCCTGAAGCTTTAGTAATTCTCTGTTCCTGAACCAACACTGCCTGCAGTGCTACCTTGACTCCTGAAGCTTTAGTAATTCCCAGTTCCCGAACCAGCACTGCCTGCAGTGCAACCTTGACTCCTGAAGCTTTAGTAATTCCCTGTTCCTGAACCAGCACTGCCTGCAGTGCTACCTTGACTCCTGAAGCTTTAGTAATTCCCTGTTCCTGAACCAGCACTGCCTGCAGTGCTACCGTGACTCCTGAAGCTTTAGTAAGTCCCTGTTCCTGAACCAGCACTGCCTGCAGTGCGACCTTGACTCCTGAAGCTTTAGTAATTCCCTGTTCCTGAACCAGCACTGCCTGCAGTGCTACCGTGACTCCTGAAGCTTTAGTAATTCCCTGTTCCTGAACCAGCACTGCCTGCAGTGCGACCTTGACTCCTGAAGCTTTAGTAATTCCCTGTTCCTGAACCAGCACTGCCTGCTGTGCTACCTTGACTCCTGAAGCTTTAGTAATTCTCTGTTCCTGAACCAACACTGCCTGCAGTGCTGCTTTGACTCCTGAAGCTTTAGTAATTCCCTGTTCCTGAACTAGCACTGCCTGCAGTGCTACCTTGACTCCTGAAGCTTTTGTAATTCCCTGTTCCTGAACCAGCACTGCCTGCAGTGCTACCTTGACTCCTGAAGCTTTAGTAATTCCCTGTTCCTGAACCAGCACTGCCTGCAGTGCTACCGTGACTCCTGAAGCTTTAGTAATTCCCTGTTCCTGAACCAGCACTGCCTGCAGTGCTACCTTGACTCCTGATGCTTTAGTAATTCACTGTTCCTGAACCAGCACTGCCTGCAGTGCTACCTTGACTCCTGGAGCTTTAGTAATTCCCTGTTCCTGAACCAGCACTGCCTGCAGTGCTACCTTGACTCCTGATGCTTTAGTAATTTACTGTTCCTGAACCAGCACTGCCTGCAGTGCTACCTTGACTCCTGAAGCTTTAGTAATTCTCTGTTCCTGAACCAGCACTGCCTGTAGTGCTACCTTGACTCCTGAAGCTTTGGTAATTCCCTGCTCCTGAACCAGCACTGCCTGCAGTGCTACCTTGACTCCTGAAGCTTTAGTAATTCCCTGTTCCTGAACCAGCACTGCCTGCAGTGCTACCTTGACTCCTGATGCTTTAGTAATTCACTGTTCCTGAACCAGCACTGCCTGCTGTGCTACCTTGACTCCTGATGCTTTAGTAATTCACTGTTCCTGAACCAGCTCTGCCTGCAGTGCCACCTTGACTCCTGAAGCTTTAGTAATTCCCTGACCCAGCACTGCCTGCAGTGCTACCTTGACTCCTGATGCTTTAGTAATTCACTGTTCCTGAACCAGCACTGCCTGCAGTTCTACCTTGACTCCTGAAGCTTTAGTAATTCCCTGTTCCTGAACCAGCACTGTCTGCTGTGCTACCTTGACTTCTGAAGCTTTAGTAATTCCCTGTTCCTGAACCAGCACTGCCTGCTGTGCTACCTTGACTCCTGAAGCTTTAGTAATTCCCTGTTGCTGAACCAGCACTGCCTGCTGTGCTACCTTGACTCCTGAAGCTTTAGTAATTCCCTGTTCCTGAACCAGCACTGTCTGCTGTGCTACCTTGACTCCTGATGCTTTAGTAATTCACTGTTCCTGAACTAGCACAAGCCTGCTGTGCTACCTTGACTCCTGAGCTAGAGTAATTTCCCTGTTTCCTGAACCAGCACTGCCTGCAGTGCTACCTTGACTCCTGAAGCTTTAGTAATTCCCTGTTCCTGACCCAGCACTGCCTGCAGTGCAACCTTGACTCCTGAAGCTTTAGTAATTCCCTGTTCCTGACCCAGCACTGCCTGCAGTGCAACCTTGACTCCTGAAGCTTTAGTAATTCCCTGTTCCTGACCCAACACTGCCTGCAGTGCTACCTTGACTCCTGAAGCTTTAGTAATTCCCTGTTCCTGAACCAGCACTGCCTGCAGTGCTACCGTGACTCCTGAAGCTTTAGTAATTCTCTGTTCCTGACCGAGCACTGCCTGCAGTGCAACCTTGACTGCTGAAGCTTTAGTAATTCCCTGTTCCTGACCCAGCACTGCCTGCAGTGCTACCTTGACTCCTGATGCTTTAGTAATTCCCTGTTCCTGAACCAGCACTGTCTGCTGTGCTACCTTGACTCCTGAAGCTTTAGTAATTCCCTGTTCCTGAACCAGCACTGCCTGCAGTGCTACCTTGACTCCTGAGCTTTAGTAATTCCCTGTTCCTGAACTAGCACTGCCTGCAGTGCTACCTTGACTCCTGAAGCTTTAGTAATTCCCTGTTCCTGAACCAGCACTGCCTGCAGTGCTACCTTGACTCCTGAGCTTTAGTAATTCCCTGTTCCTGAACCAGCACTGCCTGCAGTGCTACCTTGACTCCTGAGCTTTAGTTATTCCCTGTTCCTGAACCAGCACTGCCTGCAGTGCTACCTTGACTCCTGAGCTTTAGTTATTCCCTGTTCCTGAACCAGCACTGCCTGCAGTGCTACCTTGACTCCTTAAGCTTTAGTGATTCCCTGTTCCTGAACCAGCACTGCCTGCAGTGCTACCTTGACTCCTGAAGCTTTAGTAATTCCCTGTTCCTGAACCAGCACTGCCTGCAGTGCTACCTTAACTCCTGAGCTTTAATAATTCCCTGTTCCTGAACCAGCGCTGCCTGCGGTGCCACCCTGACTCCTGAGCTTTAGTAATTCCCTGTTCCTGAACTAGCACTGCCTGCAGTGCTACCTTGACTCCTTAAGCTTTAGTGATTCTCTGTTCCTGAACCAGCACTGCCTGCAGTGCTACCTTGCCTCCTGATGCTTTAGTAATTCACTGTTCCTGAACCAGCACTGCCTGCTGTGCTACCTTGACTCCTGATGCTTTAGTAATTCACTGTTCCTGAACCAGCTCTGCCTGCAGTGCTACCTTGACTCCTGAAGCTTTAGTAATTCCCTGACCCAGCACTGCCTGCAGTGCTACCTTGACTCCTGATGCTTTAGTAATTCACTGTTCCTGAACCAGCACTGCCTGCAGTTCTACCTTGACTCCTGAAGCTTTAGTAATTCCCTGTTCCTGAACCAGCACTGTCTGCTGTGCTACCTTGACTCCTGAAGCTTTAGTAATTCCCTGTTCCTGAACCAGCACTGCCTGCTGTGCTACCTTGACTCGTGAAGCTTTAGTAACTCCCTGTTCCTGAACCAGCACTGCCTGCTGTGCTACCTTGACTCCTGAAGCTTTAGTAATTCCCTGTTCCTGAACCAGCACTGTCTGCTGTGCTACCTTGACTCCTGATGCTTTAGTAATTCCCTGTTCCTGACCCAGCACTGCCTGCAGTGCAACCTTGACTCCTGAAGCTTTAGTAATTCCCTGTTCCTGACCCAGCACTGCCTGCAGTGCAACCTTGACTCCTGAAGCTTTAGTAATTCCCTGTTCCTGACCCAGCACTGCCTGCAGTGCTACCTTGACTCCTGAAGCTTTAGTAATTCCCTGTCCCTGAACCAGCACTGCCTGCAGTGCTACCGTGACTCCTGAAGCTTTAGTAATTCTCTGTTCCTGACCGAGCACTGCCTGCAGTGCAACCTTGACTCCTGAAGCTTTAGTAATTCCCTGTTCCTGACCCAGAACGGCCTGCAGTGCTACCTTGACTGCTGATGCTTTAGTAATTCCCTGTTCCTGAACTAGCACTGCCTGCTGTGCTACCTTGACTCCTGAAGCTTTAGTAATTCCCTGTTCCTGAACCAGCACTGCCTGCAGTGCTACCTTGACTCCTGAGCTTTAGTAATTCCCTGTTCCTGAACTAGCACTGCCTGCAGTGCTACCTTGACTCCTGAAGCTTTAGTAATTCCCTGTTCCTGAACCAGCACTGCCTGCAGTGCTACCTTGACTCCTGAGCTTTAGTAATTCCCTGTTCCTGAACCAGCACTGCCTGCAGTGCTACCTTGACTCCTGAGCTTTAGTAATTCCCTGTTCCTGAACTAGCACTGCCTGCAGTGCTACCTTGACTCCTGAAGCTTTAGTAATTCTCTGTTCCTGAACCAGCACTGCCTGCAGTGCTACCTTGACTCCTGAAGCTTTAGTAATTCCCTGTTCCTGAACCAGCACTGCCTGCAGTGCTACCTTGACTCCTGAGCTTTAGTTATTCCCTGTTCCTGAACCAGCACTGCCTGCAGTGCTACCTTGACTCCTGAGCTTTAGTTATTCCCTGTTCCTGAACCAGCACTGCCTGCAGTGCTACCTTGACTCCTTAAGCTTTAGTGATTCCCTGTTCCTGAACCTGCACTGCCTGCAGTGCTACCTTGACTCCTGAAGCTTTAGTAATTCCCTGTTCCTGAACCAGCACTGCCTGCAGTACTACCTTAACTCCTGAGCTTTAGTAATTCCCTGTTCCTGAACCAGCGCTGCCTGCGGTGCCACCCTGACTCCTGAGCTTTAGTAATTCCCTGTTCCTGAACTAGCACTGCCTGCAGTGCTACCTTGACTCCTGAAGCTTTAGTAATTCCCTGTTCCTGAACCAGCACTGCCTGCAGTGCTACCTTGACCCCTGATGCTTTAGTAATTCACTGTTCCTGAACCAGCACTGCCTGCAGTGCAACCTTGACTCCTGAAGCTTTAGTAATTCCCTGTTCCTGAACCAGCACTGCCTGCAGTGCAACCTTGACTCGAGAAGCTTTAGTAATTCCCTGTTCCTGAACCAGCACTGCCTGCAGTGCAACCTTGACTCCTGAAGCTTTAGTAATTCCCTGTTCCCGAACCAGCACTGCCTGCAGTGCAACCTTGACTCCTGAAGCTTTAGTAATTCCCTGTTCCCGAACCAGCACTGCCTGCAGTGCAACCTTGACTCCTGAAGCTTTAGTAATTCCCTGTTCCCGAACCAGCACTGCCTGCAGTGCAACCTTGACTCCTGATGCTTTAGTAATTCACTGTTCCTGAACTAGCACTGCCTGCTGTGCTACCTTGACTCCTGAAGCTTTAGTAAATCCCTGTTCCTGAACCAGCACTGCCTGCAGTGCAACCTTGACTCCTGAAGCTTTAGTAATTCCCTGTTCCCGAACCAGCACTGCCTGCAGTGCAACCTTGACTCCTGAAGCTTTAGTAATTCCCTGTTCCCGAACCAGCACTGCCTGCAGTGCAACCTTGACTCCTGATGCTTTAGTAATTCACTGTTCCTGAACTAGCACTGCCTGCTGTGCTACCTTGACTCCTGAAGCTTTAGTAAATCCCTGTTCCTGAACCAACACTGCCTGCAGTGCTACCTTGACTCCTGAAGCTTTAGTAATTCCATGTTCCCGAACCAGCACTGCCTGCAGTGCAACCTTGACTCCTGAAGCTTTAGTAATTCCCTGTTCCTGAACCAGCACTGCCTGCAGTGCAACCTTGACTCCTGAAGCTTTAGTAATTCCCTGAACCAGCACTGCCTGCAGTGCTACCTTGACTCCTGAAGATTTAGTAAATCCCTGTCACCGAACCAGCACTGCCTGCAGTGCTACCTTGACTCCTGAAGCTTTAGTAATTCCCTGTCACCGAACCAGCACTGCCTGCAGTGCTACCTTGACTCCTGAAGCTTTAGTAATTCCCTGTTCCTGAACCAGCACTGTCTGCAGTGCTATCTCTGACTCCTGAAGCCTTAGTAATTCCCGGTTCCTGAACCAGCACTGTCTGCAGTGCTACCTTGACTCCTGATGCTTTAGTAATTCACTGTTCCTGAACTAGCACTGCCTGCTGTGCTACCTTGACTCCTGAAGCTTTAGTAATTCTCTGTTCCTGAACCAACACTGCCTGCAGTGCTACCTTGACTCCTGAAGCTTTAGTAATTCTCTGTTCCTGAACCAACACTGCCTGCATTGCTACCTTGACTCCTGAAGCTTTAGTAATTCCCAGTTCCCGAACCAGCACTGCCTGCAGTGCAACCATGACTCCTGAAGCTTTAGTAATTCCCTGTTCCTGAACCAGCACTGCCTGCAGTGCTACCTTGACTCCTGAAGCTTTAGTAATTCCCTGTTCCTGAACCAGCACTGCCTGCAGTGCTACCGTGACTCCTGAAGCTTTAGTAATTCCCTGTTCCTGAACCAGCACTGCCTGCAGTGCGACCTTGACTCCTGAAGCTTTAGTAATTCCCTGTTCCTGAACCAGCACTGCCTGCAGTGCTACCGTGACTCCTGAAGCTTTAGTAATTCCCTGTTCCTGAACCAGCACTGCCTGCAGTGCGACCTTGACTCCTGAAGCTTTAGTAATTCCCTGTTCCTGAACCAGCACTGCCTGCTGTGCTACATTGACTCCTGAAGCTTTAGTAATTCTCTGTTCCTGAACCAACACTGCCTGCAGTGCTGCTTTGACTCCTGAAGCTTTAGTAATTCCCTGTTCCTGAACTAGCACTGCCTGCAGTGCTACCTTGACTCCTGAAGCTTTTGTAATTCCCTGTTCCTGAACCAGCACTGCCTGCAGTGCTACCTTGACTCCTGAAGCTTTAGTAATTCCCTGTTCCTGAACCAGCACTGCCTGCAGTGCTACCTTGACTCCTGAAGCTTTAGTAATTCCCTGTTCCTGAACCAGCACTGCCTGCAGTGCTACCTTGACTCCTGATGCTTTAGTAATTCACTGTTCCTGAACCAGCACTGCCTGCAGTGCTACCTTGACTCCTGAAGCTTTAGTAATTCCCTGTTCCTGAACCAGCACTGCCTGCAGTGCTACCTTGACTCCTGATGCTTTAGTAATTTACTGTTCCTGAACCAGCACTGCCTGCAGTGCTACCTTGACTCCTGAAGCTTTAGTAATTCTCTGTTCCTGAACCAGCACTGCCTGTAGTGCTACCTTGACTCCTGAAGCTTTGGTAATTCCCTGCTCCTGAACCAGCACTGCCTGCAGTGCTACCTTGACTCCTGAAGCTTTAGTAATTCCCTGTTCCTGAACCAGCAATGCCTGCAGTGCTACCTTGACTCCTGATGCTTTAGTAATTCACTGTTCCTGAACCAGCACTGCCTGCTGTGCTACCTTGACTCCTGATGCTTTAGTAATTCACTGTTCCTGAACCAGCTCTGCCTGCAGTGCTACCTTGACTCCTGAAGCTTTAGTAATTCCCTGACCCAGCACTGCCTGCAGTGCTACCTTGACTCCTGATGCTTTAGTAATTCACTGTTCCTGAACCAGCACTGCCTGCAGTTCTACCTTGACTCCTGAAGCTTTAGTAATTCCCTGTTCCTGAACCAGCACTGCCTGCAGTGCTACCTTGACTCCTGAAGATTTAGTAAATCCCTGTTCCTGAACCAGCACTGCCTGCAGTGCTACCTTGACTCCTGAAGCTTTAGTAATTCCCTGTTCCCGAACCAGCACTGCCTGCAGTGCTACCTTGACTCCTGAAGCTTTAGTAATTCCCTGTTCCTGAACCAGCACTGTCTGCAGTGCTACCTTGACTCCTGATGCTTTAGTAATTCACTGTTCCTGAACTAGCAGTGCCTGCTGTGCTACCTTGACTCCTGAAGCTTTAGTAATTCTCTGTTCCTGAACCAACACTGCCTGCAGTGCTACCTTGACTCCTGAAGCTTTAGTAATTCTCTGTTCCTGAACCAACACTGCCTGCAGTGCTACCTTGACTCCTGAAGCTTTAGTAATTCCCAGTTCCCGAACCAGCACTGCCTGCAGTGCAACCTTGACTCCTGAAGCTTTAGTAATTCCCTGTTCCTGAACCAGCACTGCCTGCAGTGCTACCTTGACTCCTGAAGCTTTAGTAATTCCCTGTTCCTGAACCAGCACTGCCTGCAGTGCTACCGTGACTCCTGAAGCTTTAGTAATTCCCTGTTCCTGAACCAGCACTGCCTGCAGTGCGACCTTGACTCCTGAAGCTTTAGTAATTCCCTGTTCCTGAACCAGCACTGCCTGCAGTGCTACAGTGACTCCTGAAGCTTTAGTAATTCCCTGTTCCTGAACCAGCACTGCCTGCAGTGCGACCTTGACTCCTGAAGCTTTAGTAATTCCCTGTTCCTGAACCAGCACTGCCTGCTGTGCTACCTTGACTCCTGAAGCTTTAGTAATTCTCTGTTCCTGAACCAACACTGCCTGCAGTGCTGCTTTGACTCCTGAAGCTTTAGTAATTCCCTGTTCCTGAACTAGCACTGCCTGCAGTGCTACCTTGACTCCTGAAGCTTTTGTAATTCCCTGTTCCTGAACCAGCACTGCCTGCAGTGCTACCTTGACTCCTGAAGCTTTAGTAATTCCCTGTTCCTGAACCAGCACTGCCTGCAGTGCTACCGTGACTCCTGAAGCTTTAGTAATTCCCTGTTCCTGAACCAGCACTGCCTGCAGTGCTACCTTGACTCCTGATGCTTTAGTAATTCACTGTTCCTGAACCAGCACTGCCAGCAGTGCTACCTTGACTCCTGGAGCTTTAGTAATTCCCTGTTCCTGAACCAGCACTGCCTGCAGTGCTACCTTGACTCCTGATGCTTTAGTAATTTACTGTTCCTGAACCAGCACTGCCTGCAGTGCTACCTTGACTCCTGAAGCTTTAGTAATTCTCTGTTCCTGAACCAGCACTGCCTGTAGTGCTACCTTGACTCCTGAAGCTTTGGTAATTCCCTGCTCCTGAACCAGCACTGCCTGCAGTGCTACCTTGACTCCTGAAGCTTTAGTAATTCCCTGTTCCTGAACCAGCACTGCCTGCAGTGCTACCTTGACTCCTGATGCTTTAGTAATTCACTGTTCCTGAACCAGCACTGCCTGCTGTGCTACCTTGACTCCTGATGCTTTAGTAATTCACTGTTCCTGAACCAGCTCTGCCTGCAGTGCTACCTTGACTCCTGAAGCTTTAGTAATTCCCTGACCCAGCACTGCCTGCAGTGCTACCTTGACTCCTGATGCTTTAGTAATTCACTGTTCCTGAACCAGCACTGCCTGCAGTTCTACCTTGACTCCTGAAGCTTTAGTAATTCCCTGTTCCTGAACCAGCACTGTCTGCTGTGCTACCTTGACTTCTGAAGCTTTAGTAATTCCCTGTTCCTGAACCAGCACTGCCTGCTGTGCTACCTTGACTCCTGAAGCTTTAGTAATTCCCTGTTCCTGAACCAGCACTGCCTGCTGTGCTACCTTGACTCCTGAAGCTTTAGTAATTCCCTGTTCCTGAACCAGCACTGTCTGCTGTGCTACCTTGACTCCTGATGCTTTAGTAATTCACTGTTCCTGAACTAGCACAAGCCTGCTGTGCTACCTTGACTCCTGAGCTAGAGTAATTTCCCTGTTTCCTGAACCAGCACTGCCTGCAGTGCTACCTTGACTCCTGAAGCTTTAGTAATTCCCTGTTCCTGACCCAGCACTACCTGCAGTGCAACCTTGACTCCTGAAGCTTTAGTAATTCCCTGTTCCTGACCCAGCACTGCCTGCAGTGCAACCTTGACTCCTGAAGCTTTAGTAATTCCCTGTTCCTGACCCAACACTGCCTGCAGTGCTACCTTGACTCCTGAAGCTTTAGTAATTCCCTGTTCCTGAACCAGCACTGCCTGCAGTGCTACCGTGACTCCTGAAGCTTTAGTAATTCTCTGTTCCTGACCGAGCACTGCCTGCAGTGCAACCTTGACTGCTGAAGCTTTAGTAATTCCCTGTTCCTGACCCAGCACTGCCTGCAGTGCTACCTTGACTCCTGATGCTTTAGTAATTCACTGTTCCTGAACTAGCACTGCCTGCTGTGCTACCTTGACTCCTGAAGCTTTAGTAATTCCCTGTTCCTGAACCAGCACTGCCTGCAGTGCTACCTTGACTCCTGAGCTTTAGTAATTCCCTGTTCCTGAACTAGCACTGCCTGCAGTGCTACCTTGACTCCTGAAGCTTTAGTAATTCCCTGTTCCTGAACCAGCACTGCCTGCAGTGCTACCTTGACTCCTGAGCTTTAGTAATTCCCTGTTCCTGAACCAGCACTGCCTGCAGTGCTACCTTGACTCCTGAGCTTTAGTTATTCCCTGTTCCTGAACCAGCACTGCCTGCAGTGCTACCTTGACTCCTGAGCTTTAGTTATTCCCTGTTCCTGAACCAGCACTGCCTGCAGTGCTACCTTGACTCCTTAAGCTTTAGTGATTCCCTGTTCCTGAACCAGCACTGCCTGCAGTGCTACCTTGGCTCCTGAAGCTTTAGTAATTCCCTGTTCCTGAACCAGCACTGCCTGCAGTGCTACCTTAACTCCTGAGCTTTAATAATTCCCTGTTCCTGAACCAGCGCTGCCTGCGGTGCCACCCTGAGCTTTAGTAATTCCCTGTTCCTGAACTAGCACTGCCTGCAGTGCTACCTTGACTCCTTAAGCTTTAGTGATTCTCTGTTCCTGAACCAGCACTGCCTGCAGTGCTACCTTGCCTCCTGATGCTTTAGTAATTCACTGTTCCTGAACCAGCACTGCCTGCAGTGCAACCTTGACTCCTGAAGCTTTAGTAATTCCCTGTTCCTGAACCAGCACTGCCTGCTGTGCTACCTTGACTCCTGATGCTTTAGTAATTCACTGTTCCTGAACCAGCTCTGCCTGCAGTGCTACCTTGACTCCTGAAGCTTTAGTAAGTCCATGACCCAGCACTGCCTGCAGTGCTACCTTGACTCCTGATGCTTTAGTAATTCACTGTTCCTGAACCAGCACTGCCTGCAGTTCTACCTTGACTCCTGAAGCTTTAGTAATTCCCTGTTCCTGAACCAGCACTGTCTGCTGTGCTACCTTGACTCCTGAAGCTTTAGTAATTCCCTGTTCCTGAACCAGCACTGCCTGCTGTGCTACCTTGACTCGTGAAGCTTTAGTAACTCCCTGTTCCTGAACCAGCACTGCCTGCTGTGCTACCTTGACTCCTGAAGCTTTAGTAATTCCCTGTTCCTGAACCAGCACTGTCTGCTGTGCTACCTTGAGTCCTGATGCTTTAGTAATTCACTGTTCCTGAACTAGCACTGCCTGCTGTGCTACCTTGACTCCTGAAGCTTTAGTAATTCCCTGTTCCTGAACTAGCACTGCCTGCTGTGCTACCTTGACTCCTGAGCTAGAGTAATGTCCCTGTTTCCTGAACCAGCACTGCCTGCAGTGCTACCTTGACTCCTGAAGCTTTAGTAATTCCCTGTTCCTGACCCAGCACTGCCTGCAGTGCAACCTTGACTCCTGAAGCTTTAGTAATTCCCTGTTCCTGACCCAGCACTGCCTGCAGTGCAACCTTGACTCCTGAAGCTTTAGTAATTCCCTGTTCCTGACCCAGCACTGCCTGCAGTGCTACCTTGACTCCTGAAGCTTTAGTAATTCCCTGTTCCTGAACCAGCACTGCCTGCAGTGCTACCGTGACTCCTGAAGCTTTAGTAATTCTCTGTTCCTGACCGAGCACTGCCTGCAGTGCAACCTTGACTCCTGAAGCTTTAGTAATTCCCCGTTCCTGACCCAGCACTGCCTGCAGTGCTACCTTGACTCCTGATGCTTTAGTAATTCACTGTTCCTGAACTAGCACTGCCTGCTGTGCTACCTTGACTCCTGAAGCTTTAGTAATTCCCTGTTCCTGAACCAGCACTGCCTGCAGTGCTACCTTGACTCCTGAGCTTTAGTAATTCCCTGTTCCTGAACTAGCACTGCCTGCAGTGCTACCTTGACTCCTGAAGCTTTAGTAATTCCCTGTTCCTGAACCAGCACTGCCTGCAGTGCTACCTTGACTCCTGAGCTTTAGTAATTCCCTGTTCCTGAACCAGCACTGCCTGCAGTGCTACCTTGACTCCTGAGCTTTAGTAATTCCCTGTTCCTGAACTAGCACTGCCTGCAGTGCTACCTTGACTCCTGAAGCTTTAGTAATTCTCTGTTCCTGAACCAGCACTGCCTGCAGTGCTACCTTGACTCCTGAAGCTTTAGTAATTCCCTGTTCCTGAACCAGCACTGCCTGCAGTGCTACCTTGACTCCTGAGCTTTAGTTATTCCCTGTTCCTGAACCAGCACTGCCTGCAGTGCTACCTTGACTCCTGAGCTTTAGTTATTCCCTGTTCCTGAACTAGCACTGCCTGCAGTGCTACCTTGACTCCTGAAGCTTTAGTAATTCCCTGTTCCTGAACCAGCACTGCCTGCAGTGCTACCTTGACCCCTGATGCTTTAGTAATTCACTGTTCCTGAACCAGCACTGCCTGCTGTGCTACCTTGACTCCTGATTCTTAAGTAATTCACTGTTCCTGAACCAGCTCTGCCTGCTGTGCTACCTTGACTCCTGAGCTTTAGTAATTCCCTGGCCCAGCACTGCCTGCAGTGCTACCTTGACTCCTGATGCTTTAGTAATTCACTGTTCCTGAACCAGCTCTGCCTGCTGTGCTACCTTGACTCCTGAGCTTTAGTAATTCACTGTTCCTGAACCAGCTCTGCCTGCTGTGCTACCTTGACTCCTGAGCTTTAGTAATTCCCTGACCCAGCACTGACTGCAGTGCTACCTTGACTCCTGCGCTTTATTAATTCCCTGTTCCCGAACCAGCACTGCCTGCAGTGCTACCTTGACTCCTGAGCTTTAGTAATTCCCTGTTCCTGAACCAGCACTGCCTGCAGTGCTACCTTGACTCCTGAGCTTTAGTAATTCCCTGTTCCTGAACTAGCACTGCCTGCAGTGCTACCTTGACTCCTGAAGCTTTAGTAATTCCCTGTTCCTGAACCAGCACTGCCTGCAGTGCTACCTTGACTCCTGAGCTTTAGTTATTCCCTGTTCCTGAACCAGCACTGCCTGCAGTGCTACCTTGACTCCTGAGCTTTAGTAATTCCCTGTTCCTGAACCAGCACTGCCTGCAGTGCTACCTTGACTCCTGAGCTTTAGTAATTCCCTGTTCCTGAACTAGCACTGCCTGCAGTGCTACCGGGACTCCTGAAGCTTTAGTAATTCCCTGTTCCTGAACCAGCACTGCCTGCAGTGCTACCTTGACTCCTGAGCTTTAGTAATTCCCTGTTCCTGAACCAGCACTGCCTGCAGTGCTACCTTGACTCCTGAGCTTTAGTTATTCCCTGTTCCTGAACCAGCACTGCCTGCAGTGCTACCTTGACTCCTGAGCTAGAGTAATGTCCCTGTTTCCTGAACCAGCACTGCCTGCAGTGCTACCTTGACTCCTGAAGCTTTAGTAATTCCCTGTTCCTGACCCAGCACTGCCTGCAGTGCAACCTTGACTCCTGAAGCTTTAGTAATTCCCTGTTCCTGAACCAGCACTGTCTGCTGTGCTACCTTGAGTCCTGATGCTTTAGTAATTCACTGTTCCTGAACTAGCACTGCCTGCTGTGCTACCTTGACTCCTGAAGCTTTAGTAATTCCCTGTTCCTGAACCAGCACTGTCTGCTGTGCTACCTTGAGTCCTGATGCTTTAGTAATTCACTGTTCCTGAACCAGCACTGCCTGCAGTGCAACCTTGACTCCTGAAGCTTTAGTAATTCCCTGTTCCTGAACCAGCACTGCCTGCTGTGCTACCTTGACTCCTGATGCTTTAGTAATTCACTGTTCCTGAACCAGCTCTGCCTGCAGTGCTACCTTGACTCCTGAAGCTTTAGTAATTCCCTGACCCAGCACTGCCTGCAGTGCTACCTTGACTCCTGATGCTTTAGTAATTCACTGTTCCTGAACCAGCACTGCCTGCAGTTCTACCTTGACTCCTGAAGCTTTAGTAATTCCCTGTTCCTGAACCAGCACTGTCTGCTGTGCTACCTTGACTCCTGAAGCTTTAGTAATTCCCTGTTCCTGAACCAGCACTGCCTGCTGTGCTACCTTGACTCGTGAAGCTTTAGTAACTCCCTGTTCCTGAACCAGCACTGCCTGCTGTGCTACCTTGACTCCTGAAGCTTTAGTAATTCCCTGTTCCTGAACCAGCACTGTCTGCTGTGCTACCTTGAGTCCTGATGCTTTAGTAATTCACTGTTCCTGAACTAGCACTGCCTGCTGTGCTACCTTGACTCCTGAAGCTTTAGTAATTCCCTGTTCCTGAACTAGCACTGCCTGCTGTGCTACCTTGACTCCTGAGCTAGAGTAATGTCCCTGTTTCCTGAACCAGCACTGCCTGCAGTGCTACCTTGACTCCTGAAGCTTTAGTAATTCCCTGTTCCTGACCCAGCACTGCCTGCAGTGCAACCTTGACTCCTGAAGCTTTAGTAATTCCCTGTTCCTGACCCAGCACTGCCTGCAGTGCAACCTTGACTCCTGAAGCTTTAGTAATTCCCTGTTCCTGACCCAGCACTGCCTGCAGTGCTACCTTGACTCCTGAAGCTTTAGTAATTCCCTGTTCCTGAACCAGCACTGCCTGCAGTGCTACCGTGACTCCTGAAGCTTTAGTAATTCTCTGTTCCTGACCGAGCACTGCCTGCAGTGCAACCTTGACTCCTGAAGCTTTAGTAATTCCCCGTTCCTGACCCAGCACTGCCTGCAGTGCTACCTTGACTCCTGATGCTTTAGTAATTCACTGTTCCTGAACTAGCACTGCCTGCTGTGCTACCTTGACTCCTGAAGCTTTAGTAATTCCCTGTTCCTGAACCAGCACTGCCTGCAGTGCTACCTTGACTCCTGAGCTTTAGTAATTCCCTGTTCCTGAACTAGCACTGCCTGCAGTGCTACCTTGACTCCTGAAGCTTTAGTAATTCCCTGTTCCTGAACCAGCACTGCCTGCAGTGCTACCTTGACTCCTGAGCTTTAGTAATTCCCTGTTCCTGAACCAGCACTGCCTGCAGTGCTACCTTGACTCCTGAGCTTTAGTAATTCCCTGTTCCTGAACTAGCACTGCCTGCAGTGCTACCTTGACTCCTGAAGCTTTAGTAATTCTCTGTTCCTGAACCAGCACTGCCTGCAGTGCTACCTTGACTCCTGAAGCTTTAGTAATTCCCTGTTCCTGAACCAGCACTGCCTGCAGTGCTACCTTGACTCCTGAGCTTTAGTTATTCCCTGTTCCTGAACCAGCACTGCCTGCAGTGCTACCTTGACTCCTGAGCTTTAGTTATTCCCTGTTCCTGAACTAGTACTGCCTGCAGTGCTACCTTGACTCCTGAAGCTTTAGTAATTCCCTGTTCCTGAACCAGCACTGCCTGCAGTGCTACCTTGACCCCTGATGCTTTAGTAATTCACTGTTCCTGAACCAGCACTGCCTGCTGTGCTACCTTGACTCCTGATTCTTAAGTAATTCACTGTTCCTGAACCAGCTCTGCCTGCTGTGCTACCTTGACTCCTGAGCTTTAGTAATTCCCTGGCCCAGCACTGCCTGCAGTGCTACCTTGACTCCTGATGCTTTAGTAATTCACTGTTCCTGAACCAGCTCTGCCTGCTGTGCTACCTTGACTCCTGAGCTTTAGTAATTCACTGTTCCTGAACCAGCTCTGCCTGCTGTGCTACCTTGACTCCTGAGCTTTAGTAATTCCCTGACCCAGCACTGACTGCAGTGCTACCTTGACTCCTGCGCTTTATTAATTCCCTGTTCCCGAACCAGCACTGCCTGCAGTGCTACCTTGACTCCTGAGCTTTAGTAATTCCCTGTTCCTGAACCAGCACTGCCTGCAGTGCTACCTTGACTCCTGAGCTTTAGTAATTCCCTGTTCCTGAACTAGCACTGCCTGCAGTGCTACCTTGACTCCTGAAGCTTTAGTAATTCCCTGTTCCTGAACCAGCACTGCCTGCAGTGCTACCTTGACTCCTGAGCTTTAGTTATTCCCTGTTCCTGAACCAGCACTGCCTGCAGTGCTACCTTGACTCCTGAGCTTTAGTTATTCCCTGTTCCTGAACCAGCACTGCCTGCAGTGCTACCTTGACTCCTTAAGCTTTAGTGATTCCCTGTTCCTGAACCAGCACTGCCTGCAGTGCTACCTTGACTCCTGAAGCTTTAGTAATTCCCTGTTCCTGAACCAGCACTGCCTGCAGTGCTACCTTAACTCCTGAGCTTTAGTAATTCCCTGTTCCTGAACCAGCGCTGCCTGCGGTGCCACCCTGACTCCTGAGCTTTAGTAATTCCCTGTTCCTGAACTAGCACTGCCTGCAGTGCTACCTTGACTCCTGATGCTTTAGTAATTCACTGTTCCTGAACCAGCACTGCCTGCAGTTCTACCTTGACTCCTGAAGCTTTAGTAATTCCCTGTTCCTGAACCAGCACTGTCTGCTGTGCTACCTTGACTCCTGAAGCTTTAGCAATTCCCTGTTCCTGAACCAGCACTGCCTGCTGTGCTACCTTGACTCCTGAAGCTTTAGTAATTCCCTGTTCCTGAACCAGCACTGCCTGCTGTGCTACCTTGACTCCTGAAGCTTTAGTAATTCCCTGTTCCTGAACCAGCACTGTCTGCTGTGCTACCTTGACTCCTGATGCTTTAGTAATTCACTGTTCCTGAACTAGCACTGCCTGCTGTGCTACCTTGACTCCTGAGCTAGAGTAATTTCCCTGTTTCCTGAACCAGCACTGCCTGCAGTGCTACCTTGACTCCTGAAGCTTTAGTAATTCCCTGTTCCTGACCCAGCACTGCCTGCAGTGCAACCTTGACTCCTGAAGCTTTAGTAATTCCCTGTTCCTGACCCAGCACTGCCTGCAGTGCAACCTTGACTCCTGAAGCTTTAGTAATTCCCTGTTCCTGACCCAGCACTGCCTGCAGTGCTACCTTGACTCCTGAAGCTTTAGTAATTCCCTGTTCCTGAACCAGCACTGCCTGCAGTGCTACCGTGACTCCTGGAGCTTTAGTAATTCTCTGTTCCTGACCCAGCACTGCCTGCAGTGCAACCTTGACTCCTGAAGCTTTAGTAATTCCCTGTTCCTGACCCAGCACTGCCTGCAGTGCTACCTTGACTCCTGATGCTTTAGTAATTCACTGTTCCTGAACTAGCACTGCCTGCTGTGCTACCTTGACCCCTGAAGCTTTAGTAATTCCCTGTTCCTGATCCAGCACTGCCTGCAGTGCTACCTTGACTCCTGAGCTTTAGTAATTCCCTGTTCCTGAACTAGCACTGCCTGCAGTGCTACCTTGACTCCTGAAGCTTTAGTAATTCCCTGTTCCTGAACCAGCACTGCCTGCAGTGCTACCTTGACTCCTGAGCTTAGGTAATTCCCTGTTCCTGAACCAGCACTGCCTGAAGTGCTACCGTGACTCCTGAGCTTTAGTAATTCCCTGTTCCTGAACCAGCACTGCCTGAAGTGCTACCGTGACTCCTGAGCTTTAGTAATTCTCTGTTCCTGAACCAGCACTGCCTGAAGTGCTACCGTGACTCCTGAGCTTTAGTAATTCCCTGTTCCTGAACCAGCACTGCCTGCAGTGCTACCTTGACTCCTGAAGCTTTAGTAATTCCCTGTTCCTGAACCAGCACTGCCTGCAGTGCTACCTTGACTCCTGAAACTTTAGTAATTCCCTGTTCCTGAACCAGCACTGCCTGCAGTGCTACCTTGACTCCTGAGCTTTAGTTATTCCCTGTTCCTGAACCAGCACTGCCTGCAGTGCTACCTTGACTCCTGAGCTTTAGTTATTCCCTGTTCCTGAACCAGCACTGCCTGCAGTGCTACCTTGACTCCTGAGCTTTAGTTATTCCCTGTTCCTGAACCAGCACTGCCTGCAGTGCTACCTTGACTCCTTAAGCTTTAGTGATTCCCTGTTCCTGAACCAGCACTGCCTGCAGTGCAACCTTGACTCCTGAGCTTTAGTAATTCCCTGTTCCTGAACCAGCACTGCCTGCAGTGCTACCTTGACTCCTGAAGCTTTAGTAATTCCCTGTTCCTGAACCAGCACTGCCTGCAGTGCTACCTTGACTCCTGAGCTTTAGTAATTCCCTGTTCCTGAACCAGCACTGCCTGCAGTGCTACCTTGACTCCTGAAGCTTTAGTAATTCCCTGTTCCTGAACCAGCACTGCCTGCAGTGCTACCTTGACTCCTGAGCTTTAGTTATTCCCTGTTCCTGAACCAGCACTGCCTGCAGTGCTACCTTGACTCCTGAGCTTTAGTTATTCCCTGTTCCTGAACCAGCAGTGCCTGCAGTGCTACCTTGACTCCTGAGCTTTAGTTATTCCCTGTTCCTGAACCAGCAGTGCCTGCAGTGCTACCTTGACTCCTTAAGCTTTAGTGATTCCCTGTTCCTGAACCAGCACTGCCTGCAGTGCTACCTTGACTCCTGAGCTTTAGTTATTCCCTGTTCCTGAACCAGCACTGCCTGCAGTGCTACCTTGACTCCTGAGCTTTAGTTATTCCCTGTTCCTGAACCAGCACTGCCTGCAGTGCTACCTTGACTCCTTAAGCTTTAGTGATTCCCTGTTCCTGAACCAGCACTGCCTGCAGTGCTACCTTGACTCCTGAGTTTTAGTTATTCCCTGTTCCTGAACCAACACTGCCTGCAGTGCAACCTTGACTCCTGAGCTTTAGTTATTCCCTGTTCCTGAACCAGCACTGCCTGCAGTGCAACCTTGACTCCTGAGCTTTAGTTATTCCCTGTTCCTGAACCAGCACTGCCTGCAGTGCTACCTTGACTCCTGAGCTTTAGTAATTCCCTGTTCTTGAACCAGCACTGCCAGCAGTTCTACCTTGACTCCTGAAGCTTTAGTAATTCCCTGTTCCAGAACCAGCACTGCCTGCAGTGCTACCTTGACTCCTGAAGCTTTAGTAATCCCCTGTTCCTGAACCAGCACTGCCTGCAGTGCTACCTTGACTCCTGAAGCTTTAGTAATTCCCTGTTCCTGAACCAGCACTGCCTGCAGTGCTACTGTGACTCCTGAAGCTTTAGTAATCCCCTGTTCCTGAACCAGCACTGCCTGCAGTGCTACCGTGACTCCTGAGCTTTAGTAATTCCCTGTTCCTGAACCAGCACTGCCTGCAGTGCTATCTTGACTCCTGAAGCTTTAGTAATTCCCTGTTCCTGAACCAGCACTGCCTGCAGTGCTACCTTGACTCCTGATGCTTTAGTAATTCTCCGTTCCTGAACCAGCACTGCCTGCAGCGCTACCTTGACTCCTGGAGCTTTAGTAATTCCCTGTTCCTGAACCGGCACTGCCTGCAGTGCTACCTCGACGCCTGAAGCTTTAGTAATTCTCTGTTCCTGAACCAGCACTGCCTGCAGTGCTACCTTGACTCCTGAAGCTTTAGTAATTCCCTGTTCCTGAACCAGCACTGCCTGCAGTGCTACCTTGACTCCTGATGCTTTAGTAATTCACTGTTCCTGAACCAGCACTGCCTGCTGTGCTACCTTGACTCCTGATGCTTTAGTAATTCACTGTTCCTGAACCAGCTCTGCCTGCAGTGCTACCTTGACTCCTGAAGCTTTAGTAATTCCCTGTTCCTGAACCAGCACTGCCTGCAGTGCTACCTTGACTCCTGATGCTTTAGTAATTCTCCGTTCCTGAACCAGCACTGCCTGCAGCGCTACCTTGACTCCTGGAGCTTTAGTAATTCCCTGTTCCTGAACCAGCACTGCCTGCAGTGCTACCTTGACTCCTGAGCTTGAGTAATTCCCTGTTCCTGAACCGGCACTGTCTGCAGTGCTACCTTGACCCCCGAAGCTTTGGTAATTCCCTGTTCCTGAACCAGCACTGCCTGCAGTGCTAATTTGACCCCCGAAGCTTTGGTAATTCCCTGTTCCTGAACCAGCACTGCCAGCAGTGCTACCTTAACTCCTGAGCCTCAGCTCAATCCTTGTTCCTTCCCCAACACTGCCTTCAATGCTACTTTGTTTTCTTGATTTCGGAACCTGCCCTATTCTAGTATACTCTTGTAACCTCCCCTTGTGTATATCCTTTTCCAGTCCCTGCCTTCCTTCCCATTTCCTTGGTTCCAGTTCTAGTTTGCTGTCTTTCTATTCTGCTGCCTTGCTTCCGTTGCCTTGTATGTTTGTTACTTGTTTTCTGCCAAGTGTGCCCTGTGATTTCCTTCCTTTCCTGTTAAGCACTCCTCCTTGCTCGCTCCTTGTCTATTGTGCTTGTCTTTAGTGCTACCCCTTTGCTATTACTGCCCTGCATGTTCCTGTTTGATCGCCAGGATCCATGGGCACAGCTGACTACCTGGGTAGTGTTTCTTGTTCACTGTGAGTATTGTCTTTGAGTTACAGTTATAACATCACCATAGGTATAAGCTCCACAGACCCTGCCTTTACATGCATATCCTATATGTGGGTATTTGCAGTCAGGATCTGTAACAGCAATTGTGGGTGAGGAACTTACTGAGCTTCAGTCTTACCGTGTGGAGCTCCTGAGTGCTTTACCCCACCTCCCCTTTATTGTTACTGTTTATATATATGTCTTGCACGTCCATCCTGGGTGTAGTTAGCCTGAATGCTAAATTGCCTTGTGAGTGCCCTTCCTTTCTGAGTCTTAGCCATCTTGTACAGGCTTCCCCTTTGGATCCCTTCTTCTCCTCTGGCTTCTTGTGTGATCCTGGGCAGCGCTGTACTACTCTTTCTATGCACGGTACATTTTCTACCCAGTCCCCAGTCCTTGCTCAAGTCCCTGACTGTGTTCCCGACATAGTCCCGGACAGTCCCTGACAATTAGATGCTATGAGAGACTCAGCAACTAGGGTGGAGGAGTTTGTTGCACAAAGGAACGTACATATGTCCTGAACATAGCAGGAGGGTGAGCAGCGCAACATAACGGATAGTTTGCGATCAAGGTCCTGCCAGCGCTGGTCAGCCACACCGGGCCTGAATATAGTATTGAAAAACACTGAGAACCTAACCAGAGAAAACCTAAGAGCTGCTTGTGAGACCGGCCTCGTGGCGTGGGCCCTCCCGACCAGCAAGCCACCCTGCAACCGCACCTGCTCCCCGATGTCACAGACTTCCGGCCACCATGGCCCAACATCCCGATGGCCGGCCGGGCCCCAGCAACACCCAAGACCCCACTACGCATGCCCGGCCGAGGGAGAGAGAAACCCCCAATCCAGACCAGGAGGCGCCGTCCCTGTCACACCTCTGGTCTCCTCCCCAAGGAGGGTTTCGATCGGCCACAAGGCCCCCGGTGAGCGGGCGCCTCGCCTGCTGGGCGTCTGGAGTCCCTCCCAGACCCACCTGAACAGATCAAAGGGCCGAGCGACAGGAAATCCCGACACACCGCCCCTAGGCACCAAGACCCCTCTCAGCGAGGACTCCGGACTTCAAAGAGGAGGGGGAGTATAACAAGGGGTGCTGAAGGGACGGGAGGCAGAGAAGACCTGGACCTACGAGAGCCTGCTGACCTGGTCGCGGCTCGATCGCTCCCCGAACCGAAGAACGCTACCCGAACTCTGAACCATCTGAGCCCTGCTGACGCTGTCGCGGCTCCCCGAACTCTGAACCATCTGAGCCCTGCTGACGCTGTCGCGGCTCCCCGACTCCAAAACCACCTGTGCCTGCTGAGTGACTCGCGGCGCTCCCCTCCAGGAGAATCGGCAGAGATTGCCGAGAGAAAAAACATCCCCCAGCTCGAGGATTGAGAGCTGTGCGAAGGATACTCCGCAGAGACACTGAACTCAAAGACTGTCCCGCTACCCCCATACCCCCCATCACGAGATCGCCGCCGCTTGTGGCACTGATTCAATACCTGCATTTCGGATCATAAAGATCCCTTAAAACTAACGATAAAGTATACTGTCTTACGAAGAACTACTGTGTGGTGTCCCTCTGTCAGAGAGTGCAAACTCAGCGTGTGCGATCCTAGGTACGAGACCCTTCCAGGAAGGGCCTCCCCGCCCTTGCTCGGCCTAACTCTGGGAGAGGTAGGTCAACGGGTGGTCAGGAACGTATTCCGAAGCCCCCCGGAGAACGCCTTTCCAACACTGCTCTTGTGGAAATAACAGTCAAAATTTATAAAGTGATAGCTGGAAGCATGTGCACTTTGCAATCTGAACTCTGTCAGGAAATAACTGACATCAGGGCGGAAATTAGAGTTTCTGATCAAAGTATGGACGACACGGAGATGTAATTGAAAATCTTTTCTGAAGCAGACCAGCTTATCAATACTACAATCTGTCATGTGGAATCTCAAATCAAATGACTCGCCTCTAAATGTGAAGAGCTAGAAAACAGATCACCTCGGAATAATATCCCGATGAAAGACCTAAAGGAGGGCATGGAGGGACCGAATCCCGAAGCCTGATTTACGGATCTGTTCCGATCTATTTTGGGGGAGATTGATTGTGACCCCATTATCATCGAAGGGTCCCAAAGATTGGGTAGCAGGGGGGATGATGCCACCGCTTGCCCGAGGGATGTAGTTTCCCGTAAAAGAAAAGGTCATGGCCGATGCATACAGATTGCATCACTTCCAGGGAAGCTAAATATCCATGAAGCTGCTTAAACCCAGAAAAGGAGGCGAGGAGACGTCAGATTAGGAAGGAGCTGGCTCGTCCTAGGAGGCCTGGCAACAACAGCTCTCACATTCACAAAAAAACAGAGGCCCCAGAAGAGAAACAAAAAATAGACATCTACATAAATAATAACTTGAGGGAAGCCTTTAGCGCCGTATTGTGATGGCTTCATAATTTATTCGAACATAAGCGGATGGATGCACGATCCCTGCCAGGGTCTCAATTTTGTGGAATGTACTGAATTGTGTGGACAGCTTTGATGGCCATAACTTAGAATGACTACAGAGGTATAATGAAAAGGGGCGGGGGCTGGAGGGGAAGGGAGGACCGTACCTTAGGCACACAGAGCTCCTGATAGGCGCTTCATTATCATAACCTTAAAGCTGCTGGGAGGAAAGTGGTCTGGAGTGGTGCCTAACCTCACCCTCCTCGATCCCTCCGCTGCTTATCCTTCACTCCCCATGCGTCCCTCCGGTCCATCCCAGAAGCACCTATGAGCATTGGGGTGTCCATTCAGAGGGGGGTGAGACCCCTCCAGAAGCACCGTGTGCTCCCTCAGGCCTCATTTTGTTTCAGCTCTTTTTGACATTTATATGGAGGGCATAGGACACTTCTGGCTTGGCGAGGGCCCTCGGTTCCACCAGCGTTTCCATGATATCCAACCATTTCTTTAATTTGGCGGTTTTGTATACAGCGAAGTTGGTCCAAGGGCAGTGGGCTGCTTTACAGGAGTACCCGATTATGTTACACAAGGGCACATTCATTTTGTGGTAGGCACGGGGAGATTAAATGATTTGCCCAGAATCACAGAGTGTTGAGCAGACGCCGAGACTCGAACCGGGTTCCTGTGTTCTAAAGTCGGTGGATTTTGAGGGGTGTCTCTGCCTTCGACAGATGCCCCTCCAGCCTTGAACGCTGGGCCCCTGTTGATGCTTTCTGAGTCCCCTGCAGCCCCGGTTGGTCCAGCCTTGGCGCGCTCCTCCAATCTATTCATTCACCTTGGCATCTAAGGGGCAGATTTATGAGCCCCTTGCGCCACTTTTGCGTCACTTTTCCCATGTTAAAAGTGACGCAAAAGTGGCGTAAGGGGCTCATAAATCTGCCCCTAAGTTCTTTGAAAGGCGAATCTGGAAACGTATTTTTGGGAACATTTTGAACAGTTTTATGGAAATCTCGCTGAAAATGACTCCACAAAGCGCATTCAAACGTCACCTGGGCGTAGGTGAAAGGAAACTGTGGCCCTCTGCGAAAGGCTAAAATAACCTGTCACAACAGCGAGGAGCTAAGCTCGGAGCAGCCCCACTCCTGACTGACTCACTGAAACCCTGCTCGAAGGCGCTGTCTCAGCTGCGTCCGTTCTCTCTCGGATGTCTCTGGTGGTGATCTCGATGGAGGGGGAAGCGCACCCCTCGGTGGCTCGCCTCTGGCTTGCAGTATTATCGTAAGAGCCTTACCCTGGGAAGACCGGCTTACTCTGCTGTAAAACCTCGGATCTGGGAGAGACCAGGACGGCTCCTCAGACTCGGCGGCGCTGCAGGGCGGAGGCTTCTCCCAGAGCCTTCCATCCGGCGGCCCCTGCGGCGGGATAATCTGCCCCCACCCCCCCCCCCCCCCTCCCCCGCTCCTAATGCTCTGTCTCTCTTAAACTGTGATTAAAGAGCACATGTTTGAAGTTGGATTTTCTTGCTGCAGCTCAGGAGTCGAGCCAGGGGGAGTGGGAACAGAGGCATTAGCCCCCGGCTGCTCCTCCCTGCGCCCAGGCTGCATGGCAGGCGGGGTGGGCGACGGCAGCGCTGGGAGCAGGAGCGGCGGGGAACGCTGGATGTGGGGCCCAGTGTGTAACGTTGGTCAATGAACACTCGGAACACGGTGGTCCTACTGCTATGATTTATTAGCACACTTATGAGCAATTACACCGAGGAGCGCCGGCCACCACTATGTGCGCTCACTGCCGCGCACTCACTCTCTCCCCGCTCCGCGCTCACCTGCGCGCGCATCCTGGCGCCAACGTGCGTAGCCGCGTCACGTCACGTGACGCGCTAACAACTAGACCGCTACATATCTCCCCCTTTTACCGACCCAACAATAAGTCACTTACAGTTCGCAGTCCAGTTCAAAGTCTTGGAACCTGGAAGGCCTTACAACTTGTCTTCCGCTCCTGGTCACCTTACCACTAGACCCTCGAGCCCCTTGGCTCTGTGTTTCCTCACGTTCTGTCCCTTCGGCCATCGCTCCTCCACTGTCCAGATTACCTCCTAGCCTGTCCATCTCTGCCACTGGGGTCTTACCCCCTTGCTCTCCTCCTTGCTCCTCTCCTGCTCCTGCTTCTTCCCTTTCTTCGCTTCCGCTCGCCATATTCTCTTCATCCACGTCTCCCGTGCCTTCGCCTTCCGTCTCCCACTGTTCCCATCTCAATATCTTGTTGCACCGGGCCATGCGGTCCTGCGACCACACGTTCCCATCACTGAGCAGAGCCGCTCTATCATACACTTCCTTGACCTGCATGGGCTTGCTGTACTTGCTGTCTCCTTTCCTCTGTAGGGTAGCCAACTTTACTCTCACCCATTCTCCTCTCACTAACCGAGTGTCCTTCACACTCCTCCTCTTATTGTAGTTGTTGGTGTAGATGGCTTGAGCCCTCTCCATATTTGCTCTCACGACTGCTGGAGACCATTCACTGGTCACTACCTTCTCCTTCCAGATTCTGTTGTCGTGCGTGAAAGGTTCACGTCCTCTCAATATTTGGAACGGGCTGTACCCTGTGCTTGTGGGCGTTATCCTGTAGGCCCATACCATATTCTCCACCGCTTTCTTCCAGTCTTTGTTACAGGTGATGGCTGCTTGTATGGCCCCCATCACCACCCTGTTAAATCGTTCCACTAGACCGTTTCCTGCTGGATGGTATATGGCCGTGTGCTTTACCTCGATGCCGTTTCTCCCCATGAACTGTTTCCATTTTTCTGATGTGAACTGTGGCCCGTTGTCACTTAAGATGGACTTGGGAATTCCCTCTCGGGTGAATGTTTCCGATAGGAACTCCAGGATGTTCTCCGTGTCCATCGTTTCGCTCACTTTTATCTCTGGCCACTTAGAATAACGGTCGATGAGGACACACACGTATTTCTGTACGCTCTGGTCATCCAGCACCGGCCCTAAAATGTCTATGGACAACTCTTCCCCTGGGTTTGCGGGAGTGTCGAATTTTCCCAGAGCCGGGCGTAATGGCCTCAACGTTTTATCAGCCCCTTGGCATTGGGGGCACTCCCTGACATGTCTCTCTGCTCTCACGTCCATGCCTGGCCACCAGTAGTTCTGTTTCGATCTAGCTTTGAGTTTCCCAATACCCAGGTGGCCTTCATGTAATAGGTCCAGTAGTTTGTTGATGAGATTCGTGGGGGGAATTACTCTGTCTCCCCGGTATATGAATATGCCCTCATCTCCCACAGTCAGTTCCTCTCTCACTTCATAAAAAGGTTTGAGGTTGGGTTTCACCTTTTTCTTATCGGGCCACCCTTGGGTGATGTGAACTTTTGCCTCCATCAGGTCCGCATCTTCGTCATACGCGGCTGTCCACTCCTGTCTGCTGATGATCTTCTCTTGATCCTCAATGAGAGCCACCATCTCCCCTCTGTCCGCAGGGTCTTCTTCTCCCGGCTCCATGGCCGCCGCTCGGCTCAGGTAGTCTGCCACTCGGTTCTTGTTTCCCGGGATGTACTCTACGTCATATCTGTAGTCCAACAATTTTAGGGACATTTTCGATATCCTGGGTGTGGCGCTGGCGTGTCCACACGATGTCAGAACCTTCACTAACGGCTTGTGGTCCGTTTTGAGCAGGAATCGGGTACCCCATAGGAATTGCCGGAATCTCGTCATGGCCCACACTACCGCTAACATCTCCTTCTCAATGACGCTGTACTTGCCTTCTGTCTCCGTCAGTGCTCTGGAGGCGAAGCTTATTGTCTCCATGTCTCCACTTCCTCGGTCTTGCATGAGTACAGCGCCCAACCCCTTGTCGCTGGCGTCCGTGATGAGTATGGTGGCGCCTTGCGGGTCATAACCCTTGAGAGGCATTGCTTCTAGGATCCCTTTTTTGATGACTTCAAATTCCGCTTGGGCTTCTGGTGTCCATTGGAACACCGTGCTTTCTCTGGTCAGCCTCCTCAAGTTATAGGTCTTGGATGCGAATTGCACCACGAATTTACTGTAGTACTCCGCCATCCCCAGGAAAGACCTGACCTCCTCCTTGTTCTTGGGGGCCGGAGCTTCAACGATGGCCTTCACGTTCTCCATCTTGGGGGTGACCCCCTGTTGCCCTATTTCGTGGCCTAAATAGGTCACCGATTGCATTCCCAACCGGCATTTCGACCATTCCGCCGTGAGACCTTTAGCTTCCAGTGTCCGTAATACCTTTTCCAGTGTCCGGTCATGGTCCCTCCTATCTCTGCCCATCACCAATATATCGTCCTGGAAGTACTGCACGTCCTTGCAGTCTCTGAACAGTTGGTGCATCATCTTCTGGAAAACGGCCGCCGCCGAGGCTAGCCCGAACGGCATGCGACAGAATCTGTAGCACCCAAACGGGGTAATGAACGATGTGAGACTTTTGCTGTCCGGGTGTAGGGCTACCTGGTGGTAAGCTGATGTCAGGTCGATGGTGGAGTACCACTGGATTCCTCTGGTTCGTGCCAGCATCTCTTCTATCTTGGGAAGGGGAAATTTCTCCACCACTATGTTCTTATTGAGTTCTCTCAAGTCTACGCAGAGCCTGACCTTCCCGTTGGGTTTCATCACGACCACCAAAGGCGCCAACCATTCGGCACAGGTTATGGGTTCTATGATGCCCTTCTTCTCCAGATCTTGGAGTTCCGTCTGGACAGCTTCCCTTACTGCAATAGGCACATTCCTCACCTTGTGTGCTACTGGTGTGGCTCCTTCCTTAAGTACTATTTTGTGTTGAAATTTCTCCATTTTTCCAACTGCGCCCCCAAACACTCTTGGGTAGTTTTCTTTCCATCTGTCCATGTCCAGCCATTCCACCTGGTCTGTGAGCAGGATCTGTTCCTTTCCTCCTGGGTCGAGTTTTATGCCCAGGTCGCCCTGGTCCAACCATCCCAGGACGGAGGGTCCTTTCTCGGCCACATACAGCTTGCACCACGCTGCACGGCCTCTGAACTCGAACAACAGACGTCGGAACCCTAGCATGGGAATGCGATCACCATTGTATGTTACCGGTCGTATGTCTAGTTTCTCCAGCCCAGGGCCCAACTTGGGTTGGAATTGTTCTACCCACACTGCACGCTGTACGATGGTGAATGGGGATCCGGTGTCTGCCACAACAGAGATGGTTATGCCACCCATGGACATCTCCAGGACCGGTTTGGTTGATCTCTTGGCATCCACGCTCAGTACCTGATCGTATATGCACAGTACGGTGACCACCTCTTCCTCCGTGGCGTCTTCCTGGTCTTCCGCGCTTTGGTCCATGTATTTCACCACTCCCTTCTGTTGTTTCTTCCGACACACCTTCTCGTAGTGGCCCATGATACCGCAGTGCATGCATTTGGCTCTGAAGGCCGGGCAACGTCTGTCGTGGGCTTCGTGGGACCAACTTCCACACCTGTAGCACGTTTTCTTGCTCTCACCGTCCGCTTGTTTCCCTTGCCATCTGCTGGTCCCTTTGATTGTGGGAGACTTGGTTTTCTGGTCCCTGCGGTGATCTCCCTCCTGTATCCTGTTCACCATGGTTGGGGTGCCTGTGTCTTTCCTGGTAGCATCGGCGCACCTCTTTGAGAGTTCCGCCCTCTTCACTATGACCATTACTTCCTTGAGTGTGGTGTCCCCACTCGCCCACAGCTTGTCTTGCACGTTTGTACTGGTGGTGTGCATGATCACCTGATCTTTTATAAATTCGTCTTCCCACAGTGCGTACCTGCACGGGGCTGCTAGCTTCCTCAGTGCTGCTACATACTCTTCGATGGATTCCCCCACCTTTTGTTTCCTTTGCTGGAAATTATATCTGTCTACCGAAACACAGACGGTGGGGCGGTATCGCTCATCCAGGTCCTCCACCGCGTGCGCATACACATCATCGTCTGTGTCTTCTCTCTTCGTGGGCACTAGGCTCTTGTATATTCTCAGCCCTTCGGGCCCTAGATTTAGTAGCAGGATGCGTTTTTTCCTCTGGGGCGTGAATTTTTCTTCGTTCTCGTCCTCCAAAACCCCTATGAAATTGTCTATGTATTCCTTCCAGTCCTCCCATTTCATCATTGGTTCACCTGGTTTCGTTAGGAATTGCACCGGTGCAATCGCATACCCTGCCGGGGTACTCATCTTTGCTTCCTTGGTGCTTGTTTCGTCGGTGGCTTTGCTCGGGGGGCTGCCTGGGGTGTTGTCGTTGGTTCTTGAGTGCTTGATCCTCTGGGGGCTCTTGTCACTGGACCCCACTTCCTCCTCTTTGGTAGCCAGTGCAGCGCTTTATGTGCTTGATTACGTGCGAAGGCAGCTCGTGTGCTTTCGTTGGTTGTGGACGGCGTCGTCTCTTTGGCCTGTATGTGGTTCGGTTATTGTACCGTGGCACTGCCACGCTCCTCGGATGCTCTATGCCTGGGGTCGACCTCCGCAGTTGGCTGGGGCGTATCCCGTGACTTCCCCCTTCCAGGCGGCCTGTGCGGTGTTTTGTTTGGGCTTGATGGCCTGGTGGCGTGTCTTCCTTTGACTCGTGGGGCCACGTGGAGTGTTGCCCTCTACTGCGCTTCCCCGTCGGTCTGGTTTCCGTCCCGACCTCGTCGCCACTGTAACGTTGGTCAATGAACACTCGGAACACGGTGGTCCTACTGCTATGATTTATTAGCACACTTATGAGCAATTACACCGAGGAGCGCCGGCCACCACTATGTGCGCTCACTGCCGCGCACTCACTCTCTCCCCGCTCCGCGCTCACCTGCGCGCGCATCCTGGCGCCAACGTGCGTAGCCGCGTCACGTCACGTGACGCGCTAACAACTAGACCGCTACACAGTGTCCGAGGCGTTGCGACCCCTATTGATGATAAGGGGATCATCATCAGGACTAATTAGGCGAACCAATGAAATCGGCAACTAAACTTGTTCTCTTGGTCGCCTATTAATAAATCTTTGTGATACACAACAATTTCTCTATGCCACGCGAGTGCCACTCTTCTGAGCATCTAAACTTTGTAAATATAAATGATCATTTAGCGATCAAAGAAGAGTAACTCTTTCATCCCCATGATATTTTGTTGTTGTTAGGGACCATTTTTCTCTCTTTATCTGACACCCCAAGTACCTAGTGATCGTAAGATTTCCCTTCTCATGGGGACCTATTCGAGGGCCCTTGGGCCTGGACTAGGCAATTTATTCTTCACTAAGTAGTAATAATACAAATGTTGGGCACCACCTCCCAGCACCCATGATAACTCAAACATAAACTCAAGTTTTGTGAGTATTTTACACCTGGCCTGGACCGGTATGCTCCGCTAACTGGAACACTGACTGTAGCCAGATCCTGTTCACTCCACGACCTGCCACTCCACCACGAACTCCAGGTCTGGCACACTCTGTCAACTGGAACTCCACCCCTAGCTAGGTTCGGCACACTCCACGGCCTAGAACTCCACTCTACCTAAGTCTGGCCCCTCCATGACCTGCAACTCCACCACGAACTCCAGGTCCGGCACACTCTGTCAACTGGAACTCCACCCCTAGCTAGGTCCGGCACACTCCACGGCCTAGAACTCCACTCTACCTAAGTCTGGCCCTCACCATAACCTGCAACTCCACCACGAACTCCAGGTCCGACACACTCTGTCAACTGGAACTCCACCCCTAGCTAGGTCCGGCACACTCCACGGCCTAGAACTCCACTCTACCTACGTCTGGCCCTCTCCATGACCTGCAACTCCACCACGGACTCCAGGTCCGGTACACTCTATCAACTGGAACTCCACCCCTAGCTAGGTCTGGCACACTCCACGGCCTAAAACTCCACTCTACCTAAGTCTGGCCCTCTCCATGGCCTGCAACTCCACCACGGACTCCAGGTCTGGAACACTCTGTCAACTGGAACACCATCCCTATGTAAGTCCGGCACACTCCACAGCCTAGAACTCCCCCCTACCTAGGTCCGGCACACCCCACTGCCTAGAACTCCCTCCTACCTAGGTCCGGCACACTCCATGGCCTAGAACTCCACTCTACCTAAGTCTGGCCCTCTCCATGACCTGCAACTCCACCACGGACTCCAGGTCAGGTACACTCTGTCAACTGGAACTCCACCACTAGCTAGGTCCGGCACACTCCACGGCCTAGAACTCCACTCTACCTAAGTCTGGCCCTCTCCATGACCTGCAACTCCACCACGGACTCCAGGTCTGGTACACTCTGTCAACTGGAACACCATCCCTAGGTAGGTCCGGCACACTCCACGGCCTAGAACTCCACTCTACCTAAGTCTGGCCCTCTCCATGACCTGCAACTCCACCACGGACTCCAGGTCTGGTACACTCTGTCAACTGGAACACCATCCCTAGGTAGGTCCGGCACACTCCACGGCCTAGAACTCCACTCTACCTAAGTCTGGTCCTCTCCATGACCTGCAACTCCACCACGAACTCCAGGTCCGACACACTCTGTCAACTGGAACTCCACCCCTAGCTAGGTCCGGCACACTCCACGGCCTAGAACTCCACTCTACCTACGTCTGGCCCTCTCCATGACCTGCAACTACACCACGGACTCCAGGTCCGGTACACTCTGTCAACTGGAACTCCACCCCTAGCTAGGTCTGGCACACTCCACGGCCTAGAACTCCACTCTACCTAAGTCTGGCCCTCTCCATGGCCTGCAACTCCACCACGGACTCCAGGTCTGGAACACTCTGTCAACTGGAACACCATCCCTATGTAGGTCCGGCACACTCCACGGCCTAGAACTCCCCCCTACCTAGGTCCGGCACACCCCACTGCCTAGAACTCCCTCCTACCTAGGTCCGGCACACTCCACGGCCTAGAACTCCACTCTACATAAGTCTGGCCCTCTCCATGACCTGCAACTCCACCACGGACTCCAGGTCAGGTACACTCTGTCAACTGGAACTCCACCACTAGCTAGGTCCGGCACACTCCACGGCCTAGAACTCCACTCTACCTAAGTCTGGCCCTCTCCATGACCTGCAACTCCACCACGGACTCCAGGTCTGGTACACTCTGTCAACTGGAACACCATCCCTAGGTAGGTCTGGCACACTCCATGGCCTAGAACTCCCCCCTACCTAGGTCCGGCACACCCCACTGCCTAGAACTCCCTCCTACCTAGGTCCGGCACACTCCACAGCCTATAAATCCACCCTGCCTAAATCTGGCCCTCTCCATGACCTGCAACTCCACCATAAACTCCTACCCCGGTACACTCTGTCAACTGGAACTCCACCCCAAGCTAGGTCCTACACACTCCACGACCTAGAACTCCACCCCTACCTAGGTCCAGCACACTCCACGGTCTAGAACTCCACCCCTACCTAGGTTTGGCACACTCCATGCCCTATAACTCCACCCCTACCTAGGTCCGGCACACTCCCCGGCCTAGTACTCCACCCCCTAACTAGGTCCGGCACACTCCACAGCCTAGAACTCCACCCCTACCTAGGTCTGGCACACTCCCCGGCCTAGAACTCCCCCCTACCTAGGTCCGGCACACCCCACTGCCTAGAACTCCCTCCTACCTAGGTCCGGCACACTCCATGGCCTATAAATCCACCCTGCCTAAATCTGGCCCTCTCCGTGACCTGCAACTCCACCACAAACTCCTACCCCGGTACACTCTGTCAACTGGAACTCCGCCCCTAGCTAGGTCTGGCACTCTCTGTGAACTGGAACACCACCCCTAGGTAGGTCCAGCACACTCCATGGCCTAGAACCCCACCCCTACCTAGGTCCAGCACACTCCACGGCCTAGTACTCCACCCCTACCTAGGTCCGGCACACTCCACGGCTTAGAACTCCACCCCTACCTAGGTCCGGCACACTCCACGGCCTAGAACTCCACCCTGCCTAAGTCTGGCCCTCCCCATGACCTGCAACTCCACCCCAATCTCCAGCTCCGGTACACTCTGTCAACTGGAACTCCGACCCAAGCTAGGTCCAGCACACTCTACGACCTGCAAATCCACCCCAAGCTAGTTCCAGCACACATTGTGACTGGAACTCCACCCCTAGCCAGGTACGGCACACTCTGTGAACTGGAAATCCACCCCTAACTAGGTCTGGCACTCGCTGTGAACTGGAACTGCACCCCTAGCTAGGTCCGGCACACTCCACGGCCTAGAACTCCACTCTACCTACGTCTGGCCCTCTCCATGACCTGCAACTCCACCACGGACTCCAGGTCCGGTACACTCCGTCAACTGGAACTCCACCCCTAGCTAGGTCTGGCACACTCCACGGCCTAGAACTCCACTCTACCTAAGTCTGGCCCTCTCCATGGCCTGCAACTCCACCACGGACTCCAGGTCTGGAACACTCTGTCAACTGGAACACCATCCCTATGTAAGTCCGGCACACTCCACGGCCTAGAACTCCCCCCTACCTAGGTCCGGCACACCCCACTGCCTAGAACTCCCTCCTACCTAGGTCCGGCACACTCCATGGCCTAGAACTCCACTCTACCTAAGTCTGGCCCTCTCCATGACCTGCAACTCCACCACGGACTCCAGGTCAGGTACACTCTGTCAACTGGAACTCCACCACTAGCTAGGTCCGGCACACTCCACGGCCTAGAACTCCACTCTACCTAAGTCTGGCCCTCTCCATGACCTGCAACTCCACCACGGACTCCAGGTCTGGTACACTCTGTCAACTGGAACACCATCCCTAGGTAGGTCCGGCACACTCCACGGCCTAGAACTCCACTCTACCTAAGTCTGGCCCTCTCCATGACCTGCAACTCCACCACGGACTCCAGGTCTGGTACACTCTGTCAACTGGAACACCATCCCTAGGTAGGTCCGGCACACTCCACGGCCTAGAACTCCACTCTACCTAAGTCTGGTCCTCTCCATGACCTGCAACTCCACCACGAACTCCAGGTCCTGCACACTCTGTCAACTGGAACTCCACCCCTAGCTAGGTCCGGCACACTCCACGGCCTAGAACTCCACTCTACCTACGTCTGGCCCTCTCCATGACCTGCAACTACACCACGGACTCCAGGTCCGGTACACTCTGTCAACTGGAACTCCACCCCTAGCTAGGTCTGGCACACTCCACGGCCTAGAACTCCACTCTACCTAAGTCTGGCCCTCTCCATGGCCTGCAACTCCACCACGGACTCCAGGTCTGGAACACTCTGTCAACTGGAACACCATCCCTAGGTAGGTCTGGCACACTCCACGGCCTAGAACTCCCCCCTACCTAGGTCCGGCACACCCCACTGCCTAGAACTCCCTCCTACCTAGGTCCGGCACACTCCACAGCCTATAAATCCACCCTGCCTAAATCTGGCCCTCTCCATGACCTGCAACTCCACCATAAACTCCTACCCCGGTACACTCTGTCAACTGGAACTCCACCCCAAGCTAGGTCCTACACACTCCACGACCTAGAACTCCACCCCTACCTAGGTCCAGCACACTCCACGGTCTAGAACTCCACCCCTACCTAGGTCCGGCACACTCCCCGGCCTAGTACTCCACCCCCTAACTAGGTCCGGCACACTCCACAGCCTAGAACTCCACCCCTACCTAGGTCTGGCACACTCCACGGCCTAGAACTCCCCCCTACCTAGGTCCGGCACACCCCACTGCCTAGAACTCCCTCCTACCTAGGTCCGGCACACTCCATGGCCTATAAATCCACCCTGCCTAAATCTGGCCCTCTCCGTGACCTGCAACTCCACCACAAACTCCTACCCCGGTACACTCTGTCAACTGGAACTCCGCCCCTAGGTAGGTCTGGCACTCTCTGTGAACTGGAACACCACCCCTAGGTAGGTCCAGCACACTCCATGGCCTAGAACCCCACCCCTACCTAGGTCCAGCACACTCCACGGCCTAGTACTCCACCCCTACCTAGGTCCGGCACACTCCACGGCTTAGAACTCCACCCCTACCTAGGTCCGGCACACTCCACGGCCTAGAACTCCACCCTGCCTAAGTCTGGCCCTCTCCATGACCTGCAACTCCACCCCAATCTCCAGCTCCGGTACACTCTGTCAACTGGAACTCCGACCCAAGCTAGGTCCAGCACACTCTACGACCTGCAAATCCACCCCAAGCTAGTTCCAGCACACATTGTGACTGGAACTCCACCCCTAGCCAGGTACGGCACACTCTGTGAACTGGAAATCCACCCCTAACTAGGTCTGGCACTCGCTGTGAACTGGAACTGCACCCCTAGCTAGGTCCGACACACTCTGTGAACTAGAACTCCACCCCTATTCAAGTCCGGCATACTCTGCGAACTAGATCTCCACCCCTATCCAGGTCTGGCACACTCTTTGAACTAGAACTCCCCCCTAGCTAGGTCCAGCACACTCTTTGAACTAGAACGTTGAGGAACTTCGATTTTCGATCGTGATCGTATCGACCCGCCATTTTGTGCTCCGCCGCCATTTTGTGTTGCCCTCACTCAGGCAGCACGACGATCGAAGTCTTTTCTGCTTTTCCTGCAATATTGTGTCGAAGTAGCCTTGTGCCTCTGTTTACAAAAGCTGGTGTTAGAGACTGGCCGAGTACACTAATCCCTGTCTGGTTTTTCTAATCCCTGTCTTTACTATCTGTTGGTTCACAGTATTCTCTTCTGACTTAATCTTATCGTCTGGCCTTCGCTGTCCTCCGCTCGTATTCTCTTGTTTCACAACTGTCCTCCAAAACACACAAACGTATCTCGTCACCTGCAAGTCAGCTACAAGTCAGTTAATGAATTAGCTCGTGGGGAGGGGTGACAAACACAGTTAGAGGCTTCTTCGAGTTACTCGATACTTTATTTTCAAACTTTTCCTATTGGTTCTGTTCTGTTTTCCAACTTTTCTTATTGGCTCCTTTTATATGTTTTAGGTGTGTTCTTAGTTAATGTATATGTCACCTATGTACTATATAAGATTGTGCGCCATGGAGTGAAGTGGCAGTCTCCTGAGAACATACCGTGTGTACTTCTAGGACAACTGTACTAGCTGCAGCTAATAAAATCTGATCTTTTACGCCGACAGAGTGTCCCCGTGTCTCTGTGTAGCTAAGCAGGAGAACCCAGGAGATTAAGGCGTACCCTGCGCCGCCAGGTCCAATTGATTCTGGTTCTTCAAATGGCGCCCAACGTGGGGCAGCTTCAGTGGTAGTGGTTCTTCCTGAAGGTCGTGAGGAACCCCGCAAGAAAATTCTGGAGGAATCGCGAGCCACGTCAAGCGACCCCTGTATGTCGAAAGTGGTCCGAAGGTCTTTTGCAGCGTGGTTACTCCTTCCTGACGGCTACTGACAACTGCTGCCCTGACTGCTGCCCTGCCTTGGCCCTTCCTTTGTTGATGTATGGTAAGGCGAGACGATAGACGGGCCTCTGTTGGCGTAAGAAGACATCCTTAGTTAAGTATTTGGTGGGTCGCTCCCACAATTTTGGTCCTTTGTTTCTTTGTTCCTTTGTTTCTTTGGTCCTTAGATTCAACTATTGCAATAGCCGAAGCCGAGGGGTAAGTGCATTTGTGCTGCGTAAAGTGAGTTTTACCCCCTTGAAGTTTGTGAACAGTCAGGTGAAATCACGAGATGCCTGGTCTGACTACGTTTGGAAAATTTTGTTGCTTTGGTTATAATAGGGATTCCCGGCTTGAGGACTCTTGTCCGATTCCTTCGGTTGGAACTCCCACATACGAGCTCTATTCAAAACATGGTGTTGGCCCCATTGCCTTTAACGAGACATGGACCCGATACACGAAGAAAGATGGTGTTTTAAAATGGCCAGAAAATGGTAGTTTCGATTCTGATGTGCTAGATAATTTAGAAGCAGTTTTATTCAAAAGAAAAGCCCGGCCGGTAATGTTTGACTCTTTCCGCCTTTGGCGTAAGGAAGCCAAACAGAGAGAAATTAAGCAAGCAAAACGAGATAGGAAAGCACAGGGTATGACAATTATACAGGCTGCCCAACAATTCAAAGATGACGAAATTAATAATGCGATGGAAATTTCAGAAAGACAGCATCGTATGGCGATAGATAAATGCTATCCGATGTTGCCTGATAACAAGAAAGATTTAGAAAAAGATCCCTTGATGTCTCACTTATTGAGATTGCCTCCGCCCTATGCACAAGGTGCTAATGCACCCCAGTTGTTACAGCCTGTTCAGCCGCCAGTAGTACCTCCGCCTGCTCCAGCTCTTCCACATTTGCCCCATCCAGTATTACCGCCTTTTCCAGCTTTGCCTTTAACTTCTTCTACTTTGTCCTCATCTCCTGAACTTCGATCACCTTTGCCTTCTGCCCCTTCTGCAATTACTGATTCTCCTTCTGTTAGTTCGCCTAATACCTTGTCCCCTATTCTTATGTCTAATTCTCCGTCTGTGCGTAGGCGACTTACGGACACTGTCACTGGTATTTTATCTCCTTTCTTTGAAGCTTTAAATGTGTCTCCGGCTTTTGCTCGAAGACAATCTCGTAGTCAGTTCCCAGATTCTGAAGAACGAGAAAGGTTGGACTCTCTCGCACATAAATGGATCAAGAGGGGTCCACAGTATAGTGTACCCGATATTATGTCTACCTTCTCACAATGGAATGCGCCTACGCAAAGATATGTTTTTTATGTAATGTGTGATACTCTCATTAAAGAATGGGAGGATGTGAATTTGAGTTCGGTTCCACAGGGTCTGTTAGATGTTCAGACTGATTTTGATAAAGGACTTGTTGTGGGTCCTAAGGTTGAAAACGCTGTAAGGACACTTATTTCCTTTAGAACCTTGTTGTCCTCCCAGATTTGCCTTGATTCCGATCCGTCGGTTAGACTGACACTGAAACATTATCCCATGAGAGAGGTTCCTCCAGTTTGGAAGGAAGAAGTTGTGGCTCAGGGTAATAATCCAGCTATTTCTGCTCATTTCCAGCATATATGGGTAAATGTCCCCTGGAAGAGATCTGAAGTTTTAGCACTTAAACAGACTCTACCGGATCCTCGTAAAAACCCTGCGGGTTATTATAAAGAATTATCACAGACGGTTGATGCTTGAATCATGAATCTAGCTGATATCGACATGTTAATGGGGAATGTAGTTCCACAAGCCTTATGGGCTAAGATTCGGAGAGAAGATCATGCTCAAGCATTAGGTGGTGATTGAGCTGCTATAATTGCCACAGATGCAGCTCAAGTGGGTGGTGCCAAACCTGAAGCTTTGATCTCGGAACTCCCCGGTAGGATTATTACATAAATGAAAACGATGATGCCTGCCTTAAGAGTTAACTGGGATAAATTAGCGGCATGCAAACAAAAGAAAGATGAAAGTGTCTCCGATTTCTTTACTCGCTTTGAGTAGACATTCATCGATCACAGTGGTCAAGATATGGCTACAGAGGGTGGACAGCGGTTATTCGTAGACAAATTTGTATTTAATTTACTTCCCGAGTTGTCACACAAACTAAAAGATTCTGAAAGTTCATGGGCTGTTTCTTCTTCTGCCCAGATATTGGCTACTGCACAATATTATGAGAACAGAGATAAAGAAGAAAAAGAAAAGCAAGAGAAAAAGACTAAAGAATTGAAAACGAAGGTTCTCTTGCAACAGGCTTATCCTCCTCGCTATGTTCAGCCTCAGTTTCAACAGCCTCCGCAGTTTCAGAGGTTGTATCAAAAGTCTGAGCCATATATTCTGCGACCTTTGTTAGGACCTAATCAATGTGCCTATTGTAGAGAGGAAGGTCATTTTAAGAATAGTTGTCCGATTTTACTGCAGCGCAATGGGACACTACCTGCTCCACGAGGTCGTGGTGGCCTCCAGTCAGCAAACAGAGGTAGAGGTCGAGGTATGTCGACTCAAGAACAGCGTTCCTTTCCTCTTTCTAATTCCGTGAATTATTTTGATCAGCAAAATGTTAGGTCTACACAATATTACAATGAGGATTGTTATGTTGAAGGCGAGAATGAAAGTCTTCATGCTAACTAGGACAGCCATGGACAAAGTAAGGGAGTTGTGTCAATTCCAGTAGATCAGAATGGACCTTATGTTAATGTCACTACAATGGGTATTTCAGAGCCATTTCTCCTAGATACTGGTGCGATGAGAAGTTCTATCATTCATTCCAAACTCCCTGGGGCACCTTTGTCTGGCTTAACGAATGTTTCTGTAGGATTTTCTGGCGCCCCTGTTCGTAATCCGGTTTCTTGCCCCTTGCCTATTTCAGTTGGTCCTTATGATTTGGAAGCTCCGCTTCTTTTGACGAATGGTTGCGGTGAAAATCTGTTGGGTCTGGATTTATTGAAAAGATTGCATGCTACGATATATTGTTCTCCTTCTGGTGTACATCTTACTTTAGGACAGAAACTGACTTCTCCAATGTATTTGTCCAAAGATCAGTTTCCACCTGAATTGCTTTCTCTCCCGGCAACGCTTTGGCCACGGGTCCGAACGATGTGGGTTGTCTGGAGATTCCACCTTATGTTGTCACTCTTAAGCCTAATGTTGAATTGCCACGTATTCCGCAATATAGAATTTCTACTGAAGGTGAAAGAGCGCTTTTGGAAATCATTCATGATTTGATTCAGAAGGGTGTGGTTGAGAAAACGAGAGGTAACATATGCAATAGTCCTATTCTTCCTGTTCTTAAACGCACTGATCCTTCTCAGCCTTCTGTATATCGTTTCGTAATTGATCTCCGGGAGGTGAACAAAATTGTTGTACCACAGTTTCCTGTTGTCCCAGATATCACTGCGCTGTTGACAATGATACCTTCCACAGCGACTTGGTTTTCTGTTATCGATCTAAAGAATGCTTTCTTTAGTATTCCCATTGCAGAAGAGAGTAGGGATATTTTTGGCTTCTCTCTTGGAGGCCGAAGCTTCCGGTTTAAGCGCGCACCTCAGGGCTATTGTGAAAGTCCCTCTATTTACAGCCAAGCTTTAAAATGTCCTCTTGATGCTTTTCATTTGCCGTCTGGTGCTGCTCTTATACAATACATGGATGACTTGTTAATCGCTGCTGATTCAGAGGATATTTGCAAAAATGTGACTGTTGCATTGTTACGTCATTTGTTTGATCTGAATCACAAGGTTTCACCTTATAAACTACAATATGTTCGTCGAGAGGTTACCTACTTGGGTCATCTCCTATCAAAGGAGGGACGACGATTAACCCCAGAATGAATTCAGGCGATTGCGCAAATGTCTGTGCCATCCACACAAAGGGAGGTATGTGCCTTTCTGGGTATTACTTCTTATTGTAGGCAGTGGATTCCGAACTTTTCCTTGTTAGCCAAACCTCTGTTGGCACTCACTTTGAAAGATACACCTCAGCCCCTTCCATGGACTGACGAATGTCAGAAGAGTTTCACTGACTTGCGTGCTGCTCTGTGTTCTGCTCCTGTATTGGGTACTCCCGATTACAGTAAGCCGTTCGTGCTCTACGTTCATGAAAGAGAAGGTTGTGCGTTGTCAGTTTTAACACAGCGATTTGGAGATAAACAGCGACCATGTGCATATTTTTCGGCTACGTTAGATCCAGTAGCTAAAGCATTGCCTAGTTGTCTTAAAGCAACAGCAGCAGCAGCAATTTCTATTCAACAGTCTGCTGGAGTGATGCTAGATAATACTCTCATTGTTATGGTGCCACATGCAGTGGATACCTTACTAAACCGAACGAAAACACAACATCTTACGAGTGCTCGTTTGTCTGGATATGAGTTGACACTTTTGGCTAGTCATGTGCACATCAAACGATGTAACACTTTAAATCCAGCTACTTTGTTGCCTCTTCCAGTAGACAAAGATGACCAAGAACAACATGATTGTTTCCTCCGTACTTAGGAAGAGACAAAAGGAAGAATTGACTTGAAAGATACATCGCTAGAAAATCCGGATGGAATTCTATGGGTGGACGGTTCTTGTTTCAAGCTTCCTAATGGAGATACAGTTTCAGCCTATGCTGTTACTACTTTACATACAGTTGTGGAAACAGCACGCATTAAACATAATTCAGCTCAAGCAGCAGAACTGATAGCTTTGACGAGAGCCTGTGTGTTGTCCAAAGGAAAAAGGGTGAACGTGTACACCGATAGCCAATATGCTTTTGGTGTAGCGTTCAATTTTGGGCGTTTATGGAAGGAAAGGGGATTCCTTACTTCACATGGCACTAAAATACAACATGGTCAGTTGGTGACTGATCTTCTTGAGTCACTTTCTTTACCTGCTCAGATAGCAATTGTGAAGTGTAGTGCACACAAAAAGATTACAGATGATGGTGGTCGAGGAAATGCATTTGCAGATGAAGTAGCAAAAAAGACAGCGAGAGTTGCTACAAGTCGAATGTATGTTGCGGGTCCTGCGAATTGGGTTAGAGAGAGAGGAATGTATGAGTATACAGTAGAAAGTGTAAGGTCGATTCAGAAAGAGGCTACAGAGAAAGAATTGAGCAAGTGGAAAGAAAGTACAGGAATGTTGGATGAGATGGGATGTTGGGTGGAATTGTCTGAGCACCAACGTTGGCTGTTACCAGATGCCTATGTACTGCCAGTAGTCACTATGGCGCATGGTCCAGCCCACTTAAGTGCGAAGGGTATATGCAAGCTTCTGGCTCCAGTGTGGCAAAATGAAGGGATTCCAAAGTGTGCAGACAATGTAGGAAATATTGCATCGTTTGCATAATGTATAACCCTGGAAAGGGAACCCCAACTCCAGCAGGTCACTTTGCTCCTCCGACATATCCATTTGAGGTGTTGCAGATCGATTACATTCATATGGAACGATGCAACAACCTCAAATATGTTCTAGTGGTAGTATGCGCCTTTTCTAGGTGGATAGAAGCATACCCTCTAAAAGACAATACAGCCTTATCCACAGCCAAAGTTCTACTAAAAGAATTTTTCCCAGGTTTGGTTTGCCGCGCATTGTCTGGAGTGACAATGGGAGCGAATTTGTGGGCCAAGTCATGCAAAAAGTTTGTGCGGGTCTTGGTATCAAGCAAAAGTTCCATGCGGCAAATCATCCACAGTCAACGGGTTTAGTAGAATGTTACAACGGTACACTAAAACTCAAACTAGCGAAAGTACAGGCTAGTACAGGACTTAGTTGGCCCGATGCTTTACCATTGGCTCTTCTGTCCACCAGAACAGCAGTACACTCTTGTTTGGGACTTAGCCCTTACGAAGTGGTTTTTGGATGCACAGCTAATGTATGGAAAGTCCCTCGCCCTAAGAAATATTCAGACTTACCATATCCAATGTTAATTGATTACTTGCATGACCTTACGACTAAATTGCGTGTTCTCCATCAACAGGTTCAGAGTGCTTTGCCGGAGGTTTCCACAGACCCAGGTCATTCCATCCGGCCAGGTGACTGGGTCTGCATAAAGAATTTCCAAAGGACGAAAAATTTGGAGCCCAGGTGGAGAGAGCCCCGAATGGTTTTGCTTACGACGAGAACAGCGGTGAAAGTCAAAGGAAAGAAGAACTGGATTCACGGCGTGCACTGCAAGAAGGTTCCTTTGCCTTTGCCCTTTGATCAGTGGATACGTAGGGGCATTAGAGACTCTGAGAGTGAAAAGGTTCCACAATTTGTACCTTTTAGTAATGCACGCCTGAATGGAACATTGTCTAAGAAAGAGGACGACGACATTCTTCAAGAAGCAATACCACCACATCGTCGCTTGAATACGACAAATCCGCGAACATTGTTCCGAGACCAAACTACACCTGATAAAGAACACTATAACCTAAGACCCAGGCTAAAGAACACTTAAGATTTTCTCTCTCCTATGTAGTATTCTATCCCGGTTGCAAGGTCACGGTAGGAGTCTTAATTGTGACCTGAGTAGTGGCAATAGGCCTGCAGGACTTGCAGTGTCATAGGACGGCAGATAATCATAATTAAGTGATTGAGGCAGATTGCCATTGAGAATCCACTTAGAAAGATGGAGACTACATTAGGCGAAAAAGAGAGAAAGGATAAGATGAAGGAAAAACATCACAAATCAATGTATAGTCGTTGTGGTATAGCTTTATGTATTATTATATTATTGTGTATTCTTTTGGCGTGTATAAATTGGATTGTTATTGCTCTGCAGCGAAAAGTTGTCTCTCCTTCTACCTCCTCATCTTCTTCTACTGTCTCTCCACATCTATTTCATACACTTCCTCAACATGAACTCATAAGAAGAACTGAATATTACAATAACTCATTTGTCCAGTTGTTACATCAACAACAATTAGTGATCAATACAACTGACTGTTGGGTGTGTGGACTTATGCCACATACCGCAGGAAAAGGGATGACGTATTTAATTCTTCCGTTCTCTTATGAGGGTTCTGCTTGGGCTTATTTTGTTATCTTCTCCAATGCATATCAAATCAAATTCAGACGATCCGTTAGTTCATATATTGGTGGTCCGGATTTTAGTCATAGTTCATTGATAAAGGGAATGGTAGCTATGACTAAAATCATGGAAAATAGTAAGATTTCCATTGACGAAAGAAAAGCGTACACTAACTGGAACGTCACCCATTATGTCACTAGCCTTAGTGATAAGGTTAAACAAGGAAAATCTCCACCGATTTGGACTGTACCACATCAAGGCAATTTCTGTCTGCAAATAAATGGTCAGTCTACTGACATCGTACAAAGAAACAGCTGTTCCCACACATATGTCTACTCCTCTCAGAACTCGCCGCCTCTAATACCATCTCAAGGCACGTATTTTATCTGCCACGATAGGGCTCACACGTGCCAACTGGTTTTTCTGGTACCTGTTATATAGCTTTCCTTCTTCCCCCTACATACACCGCTTCTGCATATCATCATCGAAACAGATATAGCAGAGGAATTATTGATTCCAAAGACACAGCAGGACGAGAGGGAGGAGATTTCCTCAAAGGATTTCTTCCTTTTTGGGGTCCAATGGCCAACAGCAGAAATATAAGGCAATTGGTTTGTGTCGTAGAAACCACTATAGACATCACTGTAGGAGCCTTGAGTAATATCACGGCAGAACTACAGGCGGATCGTCTTATGACTTTACAAAATCGAGTTGCCTTAGACTTTGTTCTTGCGGATCGTGGTGGAGTGTGCAAATTGATTGGGTCAAGTTGCTGTATTTTCATACCTAATGACGCTCCGACAGTATACCAAGCTATCTCTAAGTTACATATAATCTCTGAGTTGATTCATCAGGACGAAGGAGATTGGCCATTATTGGAGTGGTTTTGGGGACTACTGTCTAAATGGGGTTGGAAGATATTGACGTTCCTTGGAATAGTCTTAGCCATCATTTTCTCTTGTTGCCTTTGTATGCACTGTGGCCCCGCCATCTGCGACCTTTGTGCTACTATGTGCATCCCTAAACCCAAGTCACAAAGAACAGAGAATATCAGAATGATGCTACAGCAACAGCTCGATGACCTCATGACCATCGACATTGACTCAGATTAATGTGAGTCTGTGTATCTTGCCTGAGTTCTGGCAAAAGGAGGGTCTGAGGAACTTCGATTTTCGATCGTGATCGTATCGACCCGCCATTTTGTGCTCCGCCGCCATTTTGTGTTGCCCTCACTCAGGCAGCATGACGATCGAAGTCTTTTCTGCTTTTCCTGCAATATTGTGTCGAAGCAGCCTTGTGCCTCTGTTTACAAAAGCTGGTGTTAGAGATTGGCCGAGTACACTAATCCCTGTCTGGTTTTTCTAATCCCTGTTTCTACTATCTGTTGGTTCACACTATTCTCTTCTGACTTAATCTTATCGTCTGGCCTTCGCTGTCCTCCACTCGTATTCTCTTGTTTCACAACTGTCCTAAAAAAAAACCACACAAACGTATCTCGTCACCTGCAAGTCAGCTACAAGTCAGTTAATGAATTAGCTCGTGGGGAGGGGTGACAAACACAGTTAGAGGAGAGGCTTCTTCGAGTTACTCGATACTTTATTTTCAAACTTTTCCTATTGGTTCTGTTCTGTTTTCCAACTTTTCTTATTGGCTCCTTTTATATGTTTTAGGTGTGTTCTTAGTTAATGTATATGTCACCTATGTACTATATAAGATTGTGTGCCACGGAGTGAAGTGGCAGTCTCCTGAGAACATACCGTGTGTACTTCTAGGACAACTGTACTAGCTGCAGCTAATAAAATCTGATCTTTTACGCCGACAGAGTGTCTCCATGTCTCTGTGTAGCTAAGCAGGAGAACCCAGGAGATTAAGGCGTACCCTGCACCGCCAGGTCCAATTGGTTCTGGTTCTTCAACGTCACCTCTAGTTACGTCCTGCACTCCGCTGCCTGCTAACCATGCCTCATCGCCTTTGGCCTTACCTTAAACTGATATGTCAAATTGGCTTTTACCAAATTAGCTGCACTTCCTTACCTGTAAGTCCCAAGTAAATGGTCCTCAGAATACCTAGGGCATGTACGTTAGAGGCAACCCCAGGGATTGCAGCACTAGTTGTGCTGCCCATGGTTGGACATGAGTAAAACAAGACTCTCAGTCCACAATTTTCAGGTTGGAAGAGCAGTTTTAACTAGTGGCCCAACTTTGAAATTTAAAAGCAATGGTAAGGCCAGACCTCCTTTTGGAAATATGTGTAAGTCTATCAAGTCCTAAGGCATAGTACATTTACATATTTTGAGAGTAAAAGAGCAAAACTGTCGTTTTTACTGTTGATTGGCGAGGGCAGAGTTACACACTGACCCCTCAGCTGTGCTGACTCTGGAACGGTGCGGCCAAAGTGGGTCATCCAAGGTATCAAATAGCTCGTTACATTAAATCTGACTTGATTCTCTGGTCGAAATCAATGTACCAAGTTACTATGTTCCACTTTAGAAAAGTTGCCACTCATTTGCCTTTATTTCCCAGTGCCCCTACTGCTTGCACATAAAGTCCTGCCCCCGATATAGCTTTCTGCCCTCTTGGAGAGACGTGCTAATGACTCCCAGGAAAGGGTACAATAGAGGCTTGCTCTGGAAGGTGGTGTCACCTCCCTCCTGCAGGAAGCCACATGGGTGTTGGCCCACAAAGCGAGCTTCAAAGATAAGCCACCTTTGAAGTGCAAATGTGTAGCACTTTGGAGAGGGGCTGCTTCACTGTTCAGGCAGACAGGCTTGCACTTGGGACAGGAAAGGGGAAACCAGCTGCAAAACCAATTTTTCCAGGGGCGTGTGGCCTCCTTTGGTAGCCACATCTCTGGGTTGTGTTAGGGAGCTCCACACACCAGGAGAGGGACCCTGCTATATTGGAAGTGGGTAGAATGGTGCATCCTGGGTTGTGCAGTGGCCACACTTTGCAGGAAGTGGTAGTCAGGTGGAAGGAAAGCATCCTACCCAGTGGGCATTTGATGAGCATAAGTAGAGCACCCCTGGTACTCTAAACTCATATCTTGGCTAAATTGGAAAGAGGATTGAAGAAGGACTGACCTGCTGCACCGTGGAACCAGGAAAGAGAGGCTGCGCTGGCGTGGACTGCATCTGCTGAATCTGGTGGCTAGCAAAAGACAGGGACTGCACCTGCTGTGTCCTGCTCAAGGAGAAGCTGCCTCCAGAGCCACGCCAAGAGACACCAAGGGTCAGTGAGCTGGCCACCTATTCACAGCACATGGATATAACGGCTGAGAAGCCTGCTGGAGCAAGCTGGCTGTCCAAAGTCTTCAACCTGCTGCCTACGGCTACCATGCAGCGACCAGGGCCCAGGACCCGATGCACAAAGTTGCACCCGAGTTCGCTGAGCCTCGGAGTGTTGTTAAGTGCAGCTGGGACCCTCCCATAAAATGGGATATCAACCCAGGAAGGATTGGCCTGTGACGGTAATACTGGGCGACTTGTAGTACAGTGGCAATTGGGCTTCTGCCAGCAGTGAGAGGACTTCGAGGGATGTCGACCTTGTGATCAGGACCACCTCACTCCCTTTGCGGACCGAGGAGTAGTCGCAGCAAGACCCCCGTCATCCTCATCGCATCCACAGTATCCTTTGAGCATCTTCAGCATCCTTTGAGCATACTCAGCATCCTTTGAGCATCCACAGCGTCCTTTGAGCATCCACAGCATCCTTTGAGCATCCTCAGCATCCTTTGAGCATCCTCAGCATCCTTTGAGCATCCTCAGCATCCTTTGAGCATCCACAGCATCCTTTGAGCATCTTCAGCATCCTTCACCCTTTCCATCAGAACCACTTTCTTAGGAAAGCCCTGCAAAGGATAAAAGTGGCAGGAATTGATTGAAGACTGCTTCACCTGCTGATGCAACTGTTTCTGTGGACCTTGCTGACCCCCCTGACTGGCTTCCTACTGGAGTTGGTCATCATACATGAGTCTAAGTGACTGCATTACAATGAACCTAAACTTTTTAGTGAAAACGTTTCTAAGTTAAAATCGTTTTGAATTTGCCAATGCTTGATTGCAGTTGAGTGAAATGCTTTGATTTACTAATACATGCTATATCTCCAGAACCCTCCAGTGGATCTTTTTCATTGTGGTGTCTAAAATACATAAAAATACAGTATATTTTTATAAATTGGTGTCGGATTTCTTTGGTGTTTTGTTGATTTCTCTTCAATTATGTTGGTGCTGTTCACACTTCTTCCTCTGTGTAAGCCTTGCTGCTCAATGCCACATCTATCCAGGGTTGAGCTGAAGGTTTGACAAACAAAAGCTAATGGTCCTAAAGGGATTGGTAAGTGTATTACATAGTGAGGTCGTACATCCACACCATATAACACACCCCATTTCCTCACACTCCTCTAGCTAGGTCCGGCACAATCTGTGAACTGGAACTTCACCCCTAGCTAAGTCCCGAACACTCTGGGACCTGGAACATCAGCTTTAGCCAGATCCTGCACACTCCACAACCTGGAACACCTCAGCCCTAGCTAGGCCCGGCACACTCTGTGAACTGGAACTATACACCTAGCTAAGTCCCGAACACTCTGGGACCTGGAACATCAGCTTTAGCCAGATCCTGCACACTCCACGACCTGGAACACTTCAGCCCTAGCTAGGCCCGGCACACTCTGTGAACTGGAACTTCACCCCTAGCTAAGTCCCGAACACTCTGGGACCTGGAACATCAGCTTTAGCCAGATCCTGCACACTCCACGACTTGGAACACTTCAGCCCTAGCTAGGCCCGGCACACTCTGTGAACTGGAACTACACCAGTGGACGGATATGGTATGCATTGCCATCTGGCACTCTATGTGAGAAGGTGGCCTGATATATGCTGTCCACTAGTTCTAGTGGGCACCTTGTATCAGTCCAAACAACCCCTTATGGTGAATGGTTAAAGACAACCTTTATTGAAAGCTATCCTAGTGGTAGCTATGCAGAGCAGCCTTCAGGCTAAGTCTTGAAGGAATGTAAAGCAGCTTGTTTTACCAGTCTATAATCTCTTGAATGATCAAATGAAAAGACAACCACACCAGGTATATATTTAAAATATATGTATTTAGGTTAAGACACACCCCTCTAGTCTCTTTATGAGACTTTAGTTCGAAGTACTTTGTTTACAAGTTAGCAATTATCAGTAATAGCACAAATACACGTTTGGGCCCTAGGGGTGTATCAAACCATATACCAAAAAAGTGGTATAAGAACCACGATTGGAATAGACACAAGGCCTAGAGCCTGTAGAATCGCTGGGACCCCAAGGAACCACCCAAGGTAGTGACACAGGGGACCCACGGGGACTGTATGCAGTGTGTAAACACAACCACGGTTTCCCATTAGCTTCTATGGGCAATGTCGCGGTTGGAAATTTAAAGATTAGGGACACTTAGAGTCGAGTCAGGACCAAACCCTTTTGGACTAAAGAAGTTCTAGGGCTAACACCCACGGGAGCACCGGAGTACTCGAGTTACCTCACCCAGGTAAGCCGGGTGCATAGGTGTCTTTTGGTGTCGGGTCGCGTCGTCGATTTCAATGGGAGCCTGCAAAGAACTGCTGCTGCCGTGATGAGAAGAAGTGTCTGGGTCACTAGCCAGTGACCAAGGACAGGGTGGACCAATGCCCACAGATGTCGGATGCTTCAGGTGAGTTGATGGGTGTCTTGACTCTTCAGCCACGAGGTCCAGGAGGCGTTGACGAAGTCCACAAGCCGGATTCGAGCTGTCCCACGAAGTCTGTCGAGTGCTGCGGTGTCAGCGACCAGGATGGACCAAACAAGCCTTGGCAACGGCAAGTCACTGGAATTCAGAGAAAGGACTGCGGTGCAGACCAGCAAGGTCTGAGGGACTCACCCAGCGAGGGTAAGTCAGGGCACATCTGGTGCAACCATGAAAGCCCAAGTAGAAAAGGAGTTGCCTTCGTGGGGACCTGCTAGCCAACGGGCTAGTGATCGCGAAGGGGCCTTGAGTGGTCACACTTGAAGCTGGCCCACGGATCACTAGTGGAGTGGATGCCAACAATCTTCGGTGCAGGAGATGCTCAAGGCTGGGGCTACTCGGAGCCCAAAGCACAACTTCGAGGAGAACACGGAAGATAGTGTTGCTGCAAAAGTTCACGGTGTCCAAGGGTCACGGTTCCACGTCACCCACGATAGCCACGGGCCTCAGTTTTGCTGTGGACTTAGGGTAGCCTCGGGGAAGTATGGAAATCCACCTCTGGTGATGCAAAGACTTTGGCGTCTGGCGGGAGCTTCAGTGATGCAGACCGGTCAGTTGCTTCTTTGAGGCCGGGCAAGCAGGGGAGTCACTCCTTGCCCCAAGGGAGATTACTTCAGTCTTCTAGTCAGGATAGTTCGTCGAAGGTCCAGGATATATGTTGCAGAGTTTCGTCCAGGGTAATCTAAAGTCCTAGGAACTGGATTCCTATACATATAGTAAGTTTAGGGGAGGGACTAACTCTAAGGCCCCACCTATGGGTGGGTCTGGAAAGAAGGGTGGTTACACCCATTTCCTTTGTCCAGTTTCATGCCAGAGCAGGGGCAGGTAGCCCCTGCAACCGGTTTGAACTGGACTATGCACAGGGACAGCAAACGTGCCCCCAGTGCAGGACTTCAAAGCACCAGAGAGTGCTCCCGCCCAGCCCCAATACACATCTGCCCCTTCGACAGGAAACCTATTGTCCAGGCCTCCCCTGCCGGAGTTTCGGTCAGCAGCAGGAGGCCAGACCCGTGTCTGTGGCAGAGGCATCCATTTTGTGATGCCAGGGCTCGGGAAAGTCCTACCGGGTTTGACCAGTGTGAACATGTCTCTCCCTCTAGAAGGGTGGAATGCTACCCCCGCCACCAGAACTGGCGGTGGGGGGGTAGTATGCCAAAGCGTTTGACACCAAACATGACATGTTTTGATGCAGCCATCCCAAAGTTAGCATTTACCGCAAGGTTATAATGCACTTAAGAGTATATGGTATGGTTGTATCACAGAACAGCTATAAGGAAGGATTTCCGAAAGCTGCAGAGTGGCTCAGCTCATGCTTGGGCACCCTCTCACATAAAACCAAGCACTCTGCCTTCAGGATTGTCAAGGCCTGACATAGGAGTGGCTTATAGGTTTATATGTGTCTGTATAATGGTAGTGATATAGGTATATGCAAGCACACCCTTACCCAGGCTGCAGTAGCAGACCTGTGGTGTCATTTTGGAGTGCTTCCCAGGGGTGACATAATACATGCTTCGAGTCCCTGGTAGGCCTCTGAGGTACCTATGCCCTAGGTACATAGTATACCATATACTAGGGGCTTATAAGGCACTCCAGAATCCAATTAGATATGTACCTAATGCACATGCAAACCATTTTAGAGAGGAAGCAGCTAGGCTGGGGCCCTGACTAGCATGGCCACAGCCAGACTAAGGTCGAAAAACAGTGAAACACCAGCAAAAAGTGGGGGTACCCATGTGAAGCAGATCCTACTCTCCTACACAACCCTCCCCCCAAATGCAGGGACATTAAACTAACCTTGACCAGTTGACTCTTCATGTTCTAAGTGGAAACACCTAGAGAGTCCATCTGCATTGGCATGGTTACTCCCTGGTATATGTTCCACTGTAAAGTCCATCCCCTGTAGGGAAATGGACCACCTAAGCAGTTTGGGGTTTTCACCCTTCATTTGTTTTAGCCATAAGAGGGGCTTATGGTCTGTCTGAACAAGGAAGTGAGTACCAAACAAGTATGGCCTCAACTTCTTCAGAGCCCAAACCACAGCAAAGGCCTCCCCCTCAATGGCTGACCAACGGTTCTCTCTAGGGGTCAGCCTTCTGCTTATGAAAGCTACTGGCTGATCCTGACCTTCATCATTCAATTGTGACAGTACAGCCCCTACCCCCAATTCAGATGCATCTGTTTGGACAATGAACTTCTTGGAGTAGTCAGGACTCTGCAGAATGGGAGCAGTGCACATGGCTTGCTTCAGGTCATCAAATGCCTTTTGACAGCTAGCTGTCCACTGAACCTTTTTGGGCATCTTTTTAGAAGTTAAGTCATTCAAGGGTGTCACTATTGATCCATACTCTTTGACAAATCTCCTATAGTACCCAGTCAGGCCTAAGAAGGCTCTCACCTGAGTCTGGGTAGTGGGAGCAACCCATTCCATTATGGTCTGGATTTTGCTCTGTAATGGTTGAACCTGGCCTCCACCTACAAGGTGGCCCAGGTACACAACCTGACTCTGCCCTATCTGGCACTTAGTAGCCTTGATAGTATGGCCTGCCCTTTGCAGGGCCTCCAAAACATTCCTCAGGTGGACCAGGTGATCCTCCCAGGTGGAGCTAAAGACAGCAATATCATCTAGATAGGCTGCACTAAAGTCTTCCAGGCCTGTAAGGACTTGATTCACCAACCTTTGGAAAGTGGCAGGTGCATTCTTCAAACCAAAGGGCATTGCCACAAATTGATAGTGCCCACTCGGGGTAGAAAATGCTGTCTTTGGCTTTGCATTATCAGCTAGTCTGTTTTGACAGTAGCCAGCTGTCAGGACAAATGTGCTTAGAAACTTGGCTGAGGCCAAAGTATCTATCAGCTCATCTGCCCTGGGGATGGGATGGGCATCAGTCCTAGTGACTGCATTGAGACCCCTGTAGTCTACACAAAACCTCATCTCTCTTTTTCCACCACTGGTGTGAGGTTTAGGTACCAGGACTACTGGGCTAGCCCAAGGGCTAACTGAGGGTTCAATCACACCCAGATCCAACATCTTTTGGACTTCTGTCCTTATACAGTCCCTGACATGGTCAGGTTGCCTGTAAATCTTATTCTTCACAGGTAGACTGTCCCCAGTGTCCACTTCATGAGTGCACCAGGTTGTCTGACTGGGAGTCAGCGAAAACATATGTCTAAACTGGCTGAGGAGGTTCCTTTAATGAGTTTGCTGCTGGGCAGTGAGGCTGCCTGCCAAGGCTACACCATCAACTGACCCATCATCAGGGTTCTGAGAAAGCAGGTCAGGGAGTGGGTCACTCTCTTCCTCCTGTCCTTCATCAGTAGCCATGAGCAAGCCCATGTCTGCCCTGTCAACATATGGTTTAAGTCTGTTGACATGAGGTACCCTATGGGGACTCCTAGGGGTTCCAAGGTCTACCAAGTAGGTAACCTCCCCTTTCTGTTCAACAATAATGTGGGGTCCACTCCACTTGTCCTGGAGAGCTGCTAGGGCCACAGGCTTCAACACCCACACCTTCTGTCCTGGCTGGTAAACAGTCAGTACAGCCTTTTGGTCATGCCAGGCTTTTTGCAGTTCCTGGCTAGCCTCATGGTTTTTGTTTGCCTTTTTCGTATACTCAGCCACCCTGGAGCGGAGACCAAGTACATAGTCCACTATGTCTTACTTTGGGGGCTTGAGAGGTAACTCCCATCCTTTCTTCACCAAACACAATGGACCCCTGAAAGGGTGTCCAATCAAAAGTTCAAATGGGCTGTAGCCAACCTCCTTTTGAGGCACCTCCCTGTATGCAGATAAAAGGCAGGGCAAGAGCAGGTCCCATTTTCGCCTAAGCTCCTCTGGGAGTCCTTTGATCATGCCCTTTAAGGTTTTGTTGAATCTCTCAACTAAACCATTGCATTGTGGGTGATAAGGTGTGGTGAACTTGTAGTTCACTCCACACTCCTTCCACATAGCAGTCAAGTGACTAGACATGAAGTTTGCACCCCTGTCAGATACTACCTACTCTTAGGAACACACTCAAGAGAGCTCGTGCCACTACAGGTGCTGTAGTGGTCCTTAGGGGAATTGCTTCTGGATACCTGGTGGCATGATCCACTACCAACAGTATAAATCTGTGCCCAGATGCTGTTTGGGGATCCATGGGACCAACAATGTCAATCCCTACCCTATCAAAGGGCACCCCCACCACAGGTAGTGGAGTCAGGGGGGCCTTTGTAGTGCCACCTGCTTTGCCACTGGCTTGGCAGGTTACACAGGAGCAACAAAACTCCTTTGTGTCTTCAGACATGTGGGGCCATTGAAAGTGAGGAACAATTCTGTCCCAAGTCTTGTTCTGGCCTAGGTGTCCTGCTAGGGGAATATCATGGGCTAGTGTCAATAGGAAACCCCTAAACTTCAGAGGTAGAACCAGCCTCCTGGATGCACCAGGCTTGGGGTCTCTACTCTCTGAGTAAAGTAGTCCATCATCCCAATAAACTTTATGGGTGCCACTAGCATTCCCAGTATTATCATCAGCAGCTTGCTGTCTGATGGGTTCAAGAGAGGGGCAGGTTGTCTGCTCCTGGCTCAGATCAGACCTGGAAGGGCCCCCTGTCCCCAAGAAGCTCCTCTGGGACAGTTCCTTCTTCAGGCTCAAGATCATCTCCCTAAGGAGACTGATCAGCATTCTGAGTCAGGTGGGAAGGCTCTGCCTTAACCCTACTGCTCCTCCTCTTGTGAGGCACCTGGTCCATTATTCCAGAATCCAGGGCCTGTCCAGGTTTAGACATTTTAGCCTGTGACCTGGTCACCGCAAAGACATGTGCAGGGATCCCTAACATTTCTGCATGTGTCCTGAGCTCCACTTCAGCCCAAGCTGAACTCTCTAGATCATTGCCAAGCAAGCACTGTACTGGTAGGTCTGCACTTACCACAACCTTCTTAAGGCCAGTTACCCCTCCCCAGGAGAAGTTAACAATTGCCAGAGAATGGTCTGTTCTGACATTGCTAGTATTGGTCACTTGGTACATTTCACCATGTATAATCTGCCCAGTATCCACAAGATCTTTTGTCACCATTGTGACACTTGCCCCTGTGTCCCTGAATGCCCAAGCTTCTACTCCATTAATTAAAGGCTGCTGCCTGTATTTGCCCAAGTTACTGGGACTCACAAAGGGGGACAGATCCATGCCCCCATCACTGACAAGCACAGCCTGAGTTGGTACTCTGACTAGGCCAGAGTCCATCTCAGAACTCAAGATCAACCCTACCACACCCTTATTCTGTGTATTACCACCACCAATTGTAACTGCACTAGGGGGAGCAGGTGTCTTAGGGGCATTGGTGGGGGCTGGAGTATTTTCTTTGGCCTTGGTGCAGTGACTAGTCCAGTGAGTTTTCTATTTACAGATTTTGCACCAAGGTTTCTTTTGGCCTTGCCCTTTGTTAGCCTGTGAATCCCTACCTGAAGAAGATTTTTGGGGCCCTTGAGAAGACTTCTGGTCTTTACCCTTGTCCCCACCCTTGTCAGAGTTTTTGGAATCTTGCTTCTTTGGGTCACCACCTTGGTTCTGTACCTTCTGCCTCACCCTGGTTCTGACCCATTTGTCTGCCTTCTTTCCCAATTCTTGGGGAGCGGTCAGATCAGAGTCTACCAGGTACTGGTGCAACAGCTGATTTTGACAGTTATTAAGAATCTGCTCCCTCATTATCAGATTTTACAATCCTTTGAAGTCACACACTTTACTGCCCAATAACCAACCTTCCAGAGCCTTAGCAGCACAGTCAACAAAGTCAACCCAGTCTTGATGTTGTGCTTTTTGGGTGTCTTTGAACTTTAACCTGTATTGTTCAGTGGTTAGGGCAAACCCATCTATTAGTGCACTTTTCAAGACTTTGTAATCATCAGCATCCTCTTCTCTTACAGTGAGGAGCTTGTCTCTACCTTTGTCTGCAAAGGAGAGCCATAAGATTGCTGCCCACTGACCTTGAGGGACCGTCTGTACTTTACAGGCCCTCTCCAAGGCAGTTATCCATTTGTGGATGTCATCCCCACTCTGGTAGGGAGTGACAATCTTACTTAGGTTTCTATGGTCATAAGAAATCTCCCTATCTCTAGGGAAATTGCTGCCACAAAGGGACTCTAGTCCCTCCTTTTTATTAGCTCTGTAGAGCTCTAGGGCGTCTCTATCTAAGGCCATCTGCTGCTTTCTGAGGTTGAACTTGTCTTGCTCATACTTCAGCAGTGTCTCGCTCCTCTACTGGGAGGTTTCCCTCCCTCTGTGAGAAGAGACAGAGGTCCCTATAGAGGAGTTAGACTGGATAGATCCCCTTGACAGAGATCTATCCCTTCTAGCCCTGTTGTCAGGCCTACCTGGAGGAATAAAGGACGGAGCATTATTGTCATCCTACTCATCCTCATCCAGGAGATCTGTGTTCACCAGAGTCTGGTCATTGCCACCAGTCTGGTCAGCATTAGAGGTGGGGTCAGGGGAATTGTTTCCCCTAGGCCCACCCTCACCTGCTGCCCCACCCACACTGTCTACCTCATCAGGCCCACTAGGCCCTGTGATATCATCCAGCTTAAGTATCTTTATGAGATGCTGGGTGGATGGACTTTTGCCTGTCTTCAGCTTCTTAATGGAACATAAGGCCCTTAGCTGAGCAAAGGACAGATCCTCATATTTATAGGGAAGGAGCTCACTGGTTCCTGGTAGGGACCCACTGGTTTCTGGCTGGTTAGACATTACTAATGTGGTGTGGTGTATTGCACTACCTACGCTAGTGTGGCCTACTAAACTCTCTTTGTAGAAGGGTTTGCTATCCCTTAACACACAACTCTAAGTTCAGTAGAACTTACTGTAGCTAAACTTGATATTATATGTACCTTAGGTACCTTTAGTGGTTTTCAGTTGATCAATTCAATTGAGATTATCTGGTAAAACAATAGCAAGCTGGAATCCCACACGCTGCACACCAATGTGAGAAGGTGGCCTGATATATGCTATCCACTAGTTCTAGTGGGGACCTTGTATCAGTCCAAACAACCCCTTATGGTGAATGGTTAAAGAAAACTGGTATTGAAAGCTATCCTAGGGGTAGCTATGGAGAGCAGCCTTCAGGCTAAGTCTTGAAGGAATGTAAAGCAGCTTGTTTTACCAGTCTATAATCTCTTGAATGATCAAATGAAAAGACAACCACACCAGGTATATATTAAAAATATATGTATTTAGGTTAAGACACACCCCTCTAGTCTCTCTATGAGACTGGAGTTCGAAGTACTTTGTTTACAAGTTATCAGTTATCAGTAATAGCACAAATACACGTTTGGGCCCTAGGGGCGTACCAAACCATATACCAAAAAAGTGGTATAAGAACCACGACTGGAATAGACACAAGGCCTAGAGCCTGTAGAATCACTGGGACCCCAAGGAACCACCCAAGGTAGTGACACAGGGGACCCACGGGGACTGTATGCAGTATGTAAACACAACCGCGGGTTCCCGTTAGCTTCTATGGGCAATGTCGCGGTTGGAAATTTAAAGATTAGGGACACTTAGAATCGAGTCTGGACCAAACCCTTTTGGACTTAAGAAGTTCTAGGGCTAGCACCCACGGGAGCACCGGAGTACTCGAGTTACCTCACCCAGGGAAGCCGGGTGCATAGGTGTCTTTTGGTGTCGGGTCGTGTCGTCGATTTCAATGGGAGCCTGCAAAGAACTGCTGCTGCCGTGAAGAGGAGAAGTGTCCGAAGAGATTCAAGCCTGGATCTAGGATGGAAGGAACCTGAAAGGAGAGGGGACAGAGTCTGGGTCACTAGCCAGTGAACAGGGGCAGAATGGACCAATGCCCACAGATGTCGGGTGCTTCAGGTGAGTTGATGGGTGTCTTGACTCTTCAGCCACAAGGTCCAGGAGGCGTCGACGAAGTCCATGAGTCGGATATGAGCTATCCCACAAAGTCTGTCGAGTGCTGCGGTGTCGGCGACCAGGATGGACCCAGCAAGCCTTGGCAACGGCAAGTCACTGGAATTCAGAGAAAGGACTGCGGTGCAGACCAGCAAGGTCTGAGGGACTCACCCAGTGAGAGTAAGTCAGGGCACATTTGGGGCAACCAGGAAAGCTCAAGTAGAAAAGGAGTTGCCTTCGTGGGGACCTGCTAGCCAACGGGCTAGTGATCGCGAAGGAGCCTTGAGCGGTCAAAATTGAAGCTGGCGCATGGGTCACTCGTGGAGTGGAGGCCAACAATCTTCGATGCAGGAGGTGCTCAAGGCTGGGGCTACTCAGAGCCCGAAGCACAACTTTGAGGAGGACCAGGAAGATAGTGTTGCTGCAAAAGTTTACGGTGTCCAGGGGCCATGGTTCCACGTCACCCACGATAGCCACGGGCCTCAGCTTTGCTGTGGACTCAGGGTAGCCTCGGAGAAGTCTGGAAATCCACCTCTGGTGATGCAAAGACTTCGGCGTCTGGCGGGAGCTTCAGCGATGCAGACCGGTCAGTTGCTTCTTTGGTGCCTGCCTAGCAGGGGAGTCACTCCTTGACCCCAAGGGAGATTTCTTCAGTCTTCTAGTAAGGATAGAACGTCGAAGGTCCAGGATATATATTGCAGAGTTTCGTCCAGGGTAATCAAAAGTCCTAGGGACTGGATTCCTATACTTATAGTGAGTTTAGGGGATGGACTAACTCTAAGGCCCCACCTATGGGTGGGTCTGGAAAGAGGGGTGGTTACACCCATTTCCTTTGTCCAGTTTTGTGCCAGAGCAGGGGCAGGTAGCCCCTGCAACCGGTTTGAACTGGACTATGCACAGGGACAGCAAACGTGCCCCCAGTGCAGGACTTCAAAGCACCAGAGAGTGCTCCCGCCCAGCCCCAATACACATCTGCCTGTCTGAGGAGGTGGTTACACCTCCCTTCGGCAGGAAACCTATTGTCCAGGCCTCCCCTGCCGGAGTTTCAGTCAGCAGCAGGTGGCCAGACCTGTTTCTCTGGCAGAGGCATCCATTTTGTGATGCCAGGGCTCTGGAAAGTCCTACCGGGTTTGAGCAGTGTGAACATGTCTCTCCTTCTAGAAGGGTGAAATGCTACCCCAGCCGCCAGAACTGGCGGGGGGTAGTATTCCAAGGCGTTTGATACCAAACACGCCATGTTTTGATGCAGCCATCCCAAAGTTAGCATTTACCGAGAGGTTATAATGCACTTAAGAGTATATGGTATGGCTGTATCACAGAACAGCTATAAGGAAGGATTTCCGAAAGCTGCAGAGGGGCTCAGCTCATGCTTGGGCACCCTCTCACATAAAACCAAGCACTCTGCCTTCTGGATTGTCAAGGCCTGCCATAGGAGTGGCTTATAGGTTTATATGTGTCTGTATAATGGTAGTGATATAGGTAGCCTATACCACAGTAAGGGGTGCAAGCACACCCTTACCCAGGCTGCAGTAGCAGACCTGTGGTGCCATTTTGGAGTGCTTCCCAGGGGTGGCATGCTTCGAGTCCCTGGTAGGCCTCTGAGGTACCTATGCCCTAGGTACCTAGTATCCCATATACTAGGGGCTTATAAGGCACTCCAGAATCCAATTAGATATGTACCTAATGTACATACAAACCATTTTAGAGAGGAAGCAGCTAGGCTGGGTTCCTGATTAGCAGTGCCACAGCCAGACTAAGGTCGAAAAACAGTGAAACACCAGCAAAAAGTGGGGGTACCCATGTGAAGCAGATCCTACTGTCCTACACTCTACCCTAGGCCAGATCCCACACGCCCTGCAACCTGGGAATTCACCCTTCACCAGATCCTGCATGTTCTGTCCCTACTCCACTTTTGAAAGGAACTGACCAATCATTTTCTAGGCAACACTTCAGCCTTGTGTCGGATCTATGTTTCCCCTTCTCTCCTTCACTCAGTACCCTTCTGCCCCAACCTTGCAATCCGCGGTGCCTTTTAGTGTGCTGTATGTTCTAACAATTCATCTGTAATTCTTTCTGTAGTCTCACCACTGTTTCACTCGCTGTAGCCTTGTATCTGGGACTGCTTTTTGAAAGATTTTTACGTGGAATAAAGGGGATTAAGACATTTATTTTCAGGAGCAAAATACCCCGGTCCCTTGCTAGCATGGAGAGAGAACCTGCCGCCCCCGACCCCTGTCTGTCTGCCTCCCTGCCAGGGAGCTGGAGAGTCCCTGGTTGCATTTAGAGTGAATCTTATAATTTAGGTGAGTATTTGTGTCCTTGTTTTGATTTTCAGTTACTTCTGTTTTCAATATATTGTATTCTGTTCCTTCTTTGGTAGTTTCATTAACTTATCACTGATTTATGAATTGTTTAGTGTTTTTCCTCACTGTACTATACCATACCATACTCCTGAGTACACCCTGTATATATTATTTGTTTGATTTTTGTGGCAGAATCTTTTAGATGTATCATCAAATCCAACATCAATACTGTTCGCCCCTAAGCTGTTGGTCCAGTGAACACCGTGATCTGAAGGTCACAGGGGCACACCCTGGCAGGGGCAGCTCAGTGTTTCATTCTTATGAGTTTGGTAAATTCAGTACAATGAGTGTGGGTAATAGCAACACCTGTCATTTGTGGTACTTTGAAAGGCGGAAGTGCGGTATGAAGCGCTTCATAATAAAACAAGTTAATATTTATGTTTAGTGTGATGAAGAAGAATCGTGGAGTGCATGCATTTTTTCTATAGGGGATGAACAGGACTTTTGTTTATAAAGAAAGAATGCTCACTCCAGGATATCTTCAGCATCCCAGGAGTCGCCACGTAAATGAAGTTCATATTTCTAAATTTAAAAATAATTAATTATTTATATATATTCCACAAAAATGAAAAAACAATTGGGCGTAAAACATGCCCACATCACAAGGGGAAGTATTACACAACCTGGGAGCATACATCATGTGTCCTGCAATGCACACTGTCTTGCCTGCGGAGATACATTTTAGGCCCATTCTGGTATCCAGTGGGTTGTTCGTTAGAAACACCACCTCAGTGCCCTAAGCACTCAGTTTAGATATCCTAGGCACCTTGTTTCTAAGTGTTTGGCAGAGATGGTTTCACCTTCGATTACAAAAAAGTCTTGGGCAGGAGTGGGTTCAAAGTGGCACCCAGCCTTTGATGCCACCAGAGAAAGCTTCCCTAATCCAGCACCTGCTGCCGGTCTCCAGTAACCTGCAAGGAGCATGCCCACTGAAGAGCAGTGTGAGAAAGCGCCTCTTTTTGCATCGTTATCCCCCACTTTTTGCCTGGTTTTGATGTGGTTTCAACTGTAGTGCACAGGGTCCCTACCAACCAGGTCTCCTCTGCCTGTGTTTATTCCTTTAAAACAACCCCCAATTGGTACTTCTACCCCCTGTAAGTCCCTAGTAAATGGTACCCTGAGTACCTAGGGCCTGGGAGCTGAATAGAGTCCCCTAGACCCCCCTCACTGGGACCATGCCACTGCCCTTGAAGCCTGCATGCCCCTGTGAGGGAGAAAACAGCAAAGTTGACGTGGCACCCTTCCTGGGTGCCATGCAAACCAGGAATGCCTGAAGGCATAGGTAAGTCATCCCTTTAGCAGGCCTCCCAGCCCTAAGGTTGGGTGCACTATACCGTAGGTGAGGGCTACAGTATGGGGGTCAATTCCTTAATATTATAAGTGCCAGCGAAGCCATAGAGAGTTCATGGGCTGGACATTCGACAACTCCAATCAAGGCCAGGTCTATGCCCCCCTCCCAAGGGAGAGTGGCATAATAGAGGGTGTAATCACTCTCCAGTTAAGGTGCCCATTGATCCTACCTGGTACTCCCCTACAATGCCCCTAAATCTAATATTTAGCTGGCTCCCCAGACCTGGAAACTACATCTGTGATGACCTAAGAAGAAAGAAGAGGGTCCTGCGGAGAAGAGTGAAGACGACAACTGCCTTGGTCCCAGCGCTACCGGCCTGTCTTCAGCTTCTGCAGCGTCTTGCAGCCAGCGACCTCTGAAAACCCTGGGTGGACAGCTGTCTTTGGAAAAGACTCCAATCTCCTGGGGGACAGCATACCTGTCCCGAAGAAACCTACTCCAAGGACTCTGGATCCAGAAATTTCTGCGTCTCCTGCCCACTCTGCACCCGACACCCCGGCCCGAGTCTGAGTGGCTCATCAGTGCAGTAAAGTCTCCCCGGCGATCCTGACCTTGTGTCCAGCGTTGGCTGACCTCTCCGACTCTCCACAACAGCACCTGCAGTGTGAATCCAGAGGCTCTCCCCGACCGCGAACGGCCCCGGTAAGAAGAATCTGACGTCGAACGGCACCCCTGCACCCCAAGCCCCTGGGCCTTGGTGAACTGAACTGATGGTACCCCATGAACCCCTTTATCTCTACTTACCTCTGCTGTTGTTGGTATTCCTCCTGCAGCCTCTGTAGCCCCGCCTGCAGCCTCTTTGCCGAAAGAAGAATCCCCTTTGATGCTGAAATTGCACTCTGCACCTGGCAGTCCCTGTGCCACTGGTGGTGTATGTTTGGTGCTGCTTTGTGGCCCTCCCAAAGCTTAACGTAACCTGCAAAGTTTGGCCCTTGCCACCGATCTTCTTACCTACAAGCAGCATAGCTCTAGGCACCCCCTGTCTCCATTGGAAAGCATTGGGACGAACTCTGAATTTGACCTCTGCACCCGGTTGCCCCTGTACCACTGTTGGTGCAGTTTGGTACTCATCTGACTCCTGGCCCTTGCTGACTTTTGACTCGGAAGACTGAGATTGTAAGTGCAATATTTACCTGTTTAACTGCAATATTGTTTTTCCCATAGGATAACAGTGGACTATGCTGAAAAGTTTCTGTGTTGACTTTTCAAAGTGAAAAGTATTTTGAATTAAATATGTACTTACCTTATTATGAAGATCCTGGTCTTCAAATAGAGTAAAAGCAAAGTATAATTTTCTAAAATTGGTCTGGATCTCCTTCTTGAGTTATGTTTTTATTATTGATCACTGTTGTGCAATAAATGTCTTACACTCCTCTGAGTTAGGCCTAAGGCTGCTCGCCCACACTATAGGCATGCTTTTTATATTCTGGTGTTTTGACCATTGTTTGCCAAAGTCAGTAGGTTTGCCTTACTTCAAATGACACTCTTTATACTGTTGCATCACATAGGTAGCCCTGTGCGCCCACTGGGACTTTGGTCACAGCTCGAGGCCACAAGACTGGCTCTGTGCCCAACCCCACTCCTCTAGCCAATAGGGCGCCTGCAAGGGGTTGGGCACCAGAAAAGGGTCGGGCGCAGTGGCCAGGCCCTGTGACCAGCCCCACGCCACACATGGCAAATGGCCGTGCGCTCGGGGGGATAAGGTACCCACAGGGTGTTGGCCTCAACCAGCCCTTCTCCCAACTCCACGTCGAGCATGGCCAAAGGGCATTCACGGTAGGCGATGTTGGGCATCCAACCCCAAGCCACGCACGACGATGGACATCATCCTTTACTTTTAAAAACATTGAAATTCACTGTTGGACATAGCCCTTCTTTGGCGATTTCCCTAAAACGTTTAGCTTTCTTTCCTCCTGGTTTTTGCTGATTCTTTTTTTGTGGCCTCTGGACTCTGGGCGCCTTCCCTCTGTAATGCAGTTTGAAAGCGCGCATGCACTTCCTACCCATGCTAGGAAGTGGTGCTTACTTGATTGGTTTAGGTGTTGTGCCTGTGAGGTAACACACTCACCCAGGGGGGGTACTGCACTGGCTAATTGTGGGACGCAGCACTGATTGTGCCACTCACTAGAATAGCCTTTCAAACATGTATCAAGCCTGCCATTGCAGACCTGTGGGTGCGCAGTTGCGCCGCTGCTCAGGCTGGCATTTCTAACTTATTAGCCAATCCTGAGTGGACCTTCCACTACTACTAGAGTACCCATAGGATGAGCCCTGAGGGGCGGAGCTAGTGGTAGGTGAAAGGCAGGGCATGTACACATGGGTTTTCCCAGCCCATGTGGTGACAAAATCCCATGTGGGTTTTCCCTCCCTAGGAGGTTGGCTCTTACTAGGGTACAACACTGGGTTTTGCTAATTCTCTTTTAGTGGCCTTAGGGCTCAGGGCACTTTCCCACTGTAAAGGAAGTGTGAAAGTGTGCGTGCACTTCCTACACAGGTTAGGAAGTGGTGCTTACTTGATGTTTTTGAATATGCCTCAAGCCTGCCATTTCAGGCCTGTGAGTGCACACTTCCACCTATGAGGTTTTTAAACACGCGTCAAGCCTGCCATTGCAGGCATATGAGTGCACGCTTGCACCTATGAGGTTTTTAAACGTGTGTCAAGCCTGCCATTGCTGGCATGTGAGTGCACGCTTGCACCTATGAGGTTTTTAAACATGTGTCAAGCCTGCCATTGCAGGCCTGTGAGTGCACACTTGCACCTATGAGGTTTATAAACACGCGTCAAGCCTGCCTTTGCAGGCATGTGAGTGCACGCTTGCACCTATGAAGTTTTTAAACATACATCAAGCCTGCCATTGCAGGCCTGTGAGTGCACGCTTGCACCTATGAGGTTTTTAAACACGCGTCAAGCCTGCCATTGCAGGCATGTGAGTGCACGCTTGCACCTATGAGGTTTTTAAACACGCGTCAAGCCTGCCATTGCAGGCATGTGAGTGCACGCTTGCACCTATGAGGTTTTTAAACATGCGTCAAGCCTGCCATTGCAGGCCTGTGAGTGCACGCTTGCACCTATGAGGTTTTTAAACGTGTGTTAAGCCTGCCATTGCAGGCCTGTGAGTGCATGCTTGCACCTATGAGGTTTTTAAACGTGTGTCAAGCCTGCCATTGCAGGCATGTGAGTGCACGCTTGCACCTATGAGGTTTTTAAACATGCGTCAAGCCTGCCATTGCAGGCCTGTGAGTGCACGCTTGCACCTATGAGGTTTTTAAACGTGTGTTAAGCCTGCCATTGCAGGCCTGTGAGTGCACGCTTGCACCTATGAGGTTTTTAAACGTGTGTCAAGCCTGCCATTGCAGGCCTGTATGTGCACAATTGCACTTATGCTCAGGTTGGCCTTTCTAAACCACTGGTCAATCCTGAGTGGACCTTTCACTGCCTCTAGGGCACTCCTGGGTTAAGTCTTAAAGGTTGAAGCCAGTGGCAGGTGAAAGGCAGGGGAGGTACACGTGAGATCCGTGTCACGATAGTGAAGAATACTCATGTTTATTTTCACTCCCTATGAGGTTTTCTCTTCCCATAGGTTAACATGGGGGAATGATTGACATTAATTCAGGCTGTAATAGTGGCTTACAGTGGAGCAGCCTCATAATGTTTCCTATCATTGGATTCACAATGACGAACCCTCTCCTGTGGTAAAGGTGGCTTTGTCATTAATAGCTTAGAAATGCCACTTCCAGAAAGTTCAACTCTATCCAATCAGCTAGGACGATTATGAAGATGCCCATGGCTCATGACTAATGTGAGAGTTGCCTAATTTACAGCAATTCCATTTCAACCTAAATTAATCACTCGAACTAAGATAAACGGCACTACGTGACGAGCCTTTGCCCCTATATGGTGACTACCATTTTAACTCTGATCTCTGGGGCACCATTTAATTTTGGTTGCTGATTTGTTATGTTTTGTTATGTTATGTTATAACAATTTATATAGCGCAACAGCTGCCCCAACAAAGGGGCGTCCCGGCTCTCCTGACAAGGACTAAGCTCTCAAGACACCTTCCAACACAGATTAGACTTTGGGGAAGAGATGGGTCTTAAGGGCCTTCCTGAAAGGCAGATAATCCCTTAGACCACGAATAAATGCTGTGAGAGAATTCCACAGGTTGGCTGCCTTATACCTAAAAGATCTACCGCCTGCCATTGTTTTCTTAACCCATGGCACTTTCAACAGGTTTTGGCTAGAGGATCGAAGTTGGCGCGTGGGCTCATAAGGCTGGATCAGGTCTGTTAATATCTGTGGAGAAGCCAGCTTCCATGCCTTGAAGACCACACAAAGTGCCTTGAACTCTATACGTCTTTCCATAGGCAACCAGTGTAGTCTTCGAATTGCATCCGAGGCAGAGCTAGATCTACGTAGACCTAGCAACATTCTAGCCGCAGCTGTCTGGACTCTCTGTAACCTGTGGACCTCAACCTTATTGGCCCCCAAATAGAGAGTCGAAGCATAGTCCAGCCGTGACAGGATTGTGGCTTGAATAATCAGCTGTCTAGTAGGGGCATCAAAGAACTTAAAAATAGACTTAAAGCTCCTAAGCAGCCCAAAACATGTGCCAGCCACCTTCTTAGTCCGGGTTTGGTAGTTAAGATTGCTATCTACCCAAACACCGAGGTTTTTCACCACCGTCTTTGGAGGGGGTGCATGTCCAAGGCTCTGGGGCCACCACTCATTACTCCAAAGACCCTGGTCTTTCCCCGTCAGCAGAATTTCCGTTTTCTCAGCGTTTAGCTGCAAACAGTTGATGGTAAGCCAGTCCGCCACTGCTGCCAAATAGGTGCAAAAGCGGGCGGCGTCTAGGCTATTACCCCTAACGGTATTGCTAGACAGGGCTACCACCAACTGTGTATCGTCAGCATAAGAGACAAGGGTCAAACCACGGCTCTTTGCGAGAAGAGCCAGTGGCAGCACGTAGATATTAAAAAGCAAAGGGCTCAAAGATGAGCCCTGAGGTACACCTTGTCTCACCTTGAAAGTCCCTGAGGAAAACGGGGGCACAGAAACCTCGAAAGTCCTATCCTCTAGGAAGGATGCCAGCCAGCGTAAGGCCAAGCCATTGATCCCAACCTCCTCTAATCGTCTCAGCAAAATGGCATGGGACACGGTGTCAAATGCGGCACTCAAGTCTAGCAGGATTAAAGCCGCAGTGTGCCCATTATCCAAAGATGCCCAAAGATGTTCTGTCACGGCCAACAGTGCTGACTTAGTGGTGTGACCGGGACGAAAGCCATTTTGCGAGGGATCCAAGATGTTATTAGAGGACAGGAAGTTGGAGAGCGTGGCATTGACATATGTCTCCAGAATCTTCGATGCCCAAGGTAGGCGGGAGATAGGCCTATAGTTCTCAGGACGATCTGGATCTAAGTTGGGTTTCTTTATTAAAGGCAGGACTTTGGCTATCTTCCAAGCAGTGGGCACGATTCCTGTGGTCAATGAAGCATTTAAGATGTCACACAGAGGGCCCTGAATTGTAGGAAGAAGCTTAAGAAAATGACCAGGCCTAAGCGGATCAAGGGGAGAACCAGATTTTTTTTGAAAACAGAGTGCCTCCAGCTGGGCAGGCACGATCAGCGGGAACTTATCCAATAAGCAGGCCGTTGCCTCTACCGAATCAGTAGATTGTATTGACGCGGGAAATTGTTTATAAATCCTTTCCACTTTGGAAATGAAATATGCCGCTAAATCATCGCATTGCTTGTTGGATGAAATAAAAGGCTCCATAGGAGCTGTCGTTAATGAGGCAAATAAGGAAAATATACATTTAGCCTTATTCCCACTGCCTGCAAATTGTGATGCATAGAAAGTGGCTCGGACCACCTGGATCCTTTTTTGGTAGTTCTTAATGGCCAAACGATATTTTTCTTTAGCCATCAAGTCGTAGTCCCTTCTCCAAGTGCGTTCAAGTTTTTTGCAGTCCTTTCGCAATACGGCAAGTTCTTCGTTATACCAGGGGCTGTAGCTAAATTTGCGGGATGGTTGCTATTTTTCCGGGACTAGCTGGTCCAAGGGCTGTCTGATCCAGGTAGAAAAGGCAGTATATGCCATGTTAGGGTCCGCATTAGACATGGGGCAGGAGGTCCCCAATTTTTCAGCGTAATTAGCCCAGTCGAGCTTATGCCATGCTCTCTTGCATGTGAGGTGGCAGCAATCCTTAATTCTAGCCCCTTTGATTGATATGATTTGTATGGTTCTGGAACATATAACTTGGTTCCATATTATTCAGGGTCTTCAATACACACAAGAATGTATGTCCTGAGGATGGTCTTATAGATGTCTTCGCACCAAAGACCGAGACGTCGACATTTTGACCCACTTTCTTTGTCAACAACCTGTCAGGAATTGTTCATTGCAATGTGAATGATGCCTCCCCTGGCAATTCATTCGTGGAATGGGCTGGGGCAGAAGTGTGTCATGTTAAGAGATCTATATGAAAAAGTGTCCGTCTCAGTCACTTTTTCTCCCATGCTATTTGCAATTTGTACCGTTTTCAGAATACAGTTTTTTACATAAATTTAAACCTGATTAAGTATACACCCGTGTTGAATTGTATATTTGTGTTGAACTTTGTCCATTTTTGCGCTCGATTCGCTGTACAATTTAATAATTTACTTTGACATTGGCTGTGAATAAGCCACTACTTAGGGCTTAAGATAATTCAAGTTTTGAAATTACAGAAAGCTCAGACATTGAAAAGAATCCCTTGAGGGCATTGTTACCTGAACTTCTAGAAAGTGGGCATTTCTCTGCGCTAAAACTCTTTGTGTGCCTTTTAGTTTGACTCCAGTCCACATTGGAAGCTGGGGGAGCACATCTGTGCATTCCACAGAGACAGCTATAGACATTGGGCATGCAACTGGAAACGCAGGCCTCTGCCAGTTGAGCATCTGGCTGGATACACCGGAGAAAGAGGTTTTGACACTTGGCCTATGGGAGCCATATCATGGCCCCACCAAATATTTAAATCGGCATTCCTCAGCCCCTGGCAGACACGATTGAAATCTGGGGGAGACATCTGTTGTTCAAAGAGAAACCCTCTGAAGCAACTCGAACTTCAAAGGCAATCTCCAGTATAACTACTGGTGCCATACTTCAGCAGGGCAGAGACCTGGGACCAGAGATCCTGGAGCTGCGTGGTGTGCACTGCCAGAGGAATCTGTTGTGCACAAGGAGGATGGCTGCCATTAGAAGGGACCATGCACCCTTTCTGAATAGTGACTGGCCTGAGCTGAATACCTACTGCTGTGTGGCACACTGAAGTGTGCTCTCCAAGGGCTTGTTGGCTTGCCTCTTGTTCTCTTTGTGCAGGTCTTGGGGATATCAGAGTCCTCCCTCAAGGGACCCACACCATCTACTTGTGACACATGGAGAGCGGTGTCCTCTTAAATGCCCACATCTTGTGCTGGATCTCAACTGTTTTGTGCCTTGAGACCGGAGTGCCTGTTGCAGAACCCTAAAAGTACCTCCTGCATCTGAGGAGTGTGGCTCCTTCATTGTGGGGCCTCAACAATCATAAGCGTCTTGTTGGTGGTGAGCGGATTCACCGGTTGTGGGACCCTGTGTGGCCCGCTCCGTTGATCGTGCCGCATGTCTCTCGTGCGACACGCCAACTTCATGCCCATTGCGTGCGGTGTCCTATTCACAGGTTGTGACCCTCGGAGGTGAGGGCATACCTGTAGTAGTGCCTCATTCGATCTTGTGTGACGCTGCTGAACTTGCGCCTGTGTGTGCCCGTAATTGTCTGGTGTGACTCAGATCAACATGCACTAGACATTGTGCCTCATTTCTAGCGAGGTCCGGACTTTGCAACTCTTCATTGTGTGTGATAGGAATTGTCTGGTGCAACTCAGCTCAATGCGCACCAGACGTTGTCCCTCATTTCCAGGGAGGTGATAAGTTTGCGACTCTGCATTGTGTGTGACTGGAAGTGGCCGGTGCGACTCGTACCAACATGCACCAGACATTGTGCCTCATTCCAGAGAGGCACAGAGGAGTGAATTCATGTTCCGGGGTTCCTGGATTGCCTGGGTACTACTTTGATGGACGTGTGTCTGATGGGGTGCCTCCTTCTTCCAAGAGGCTACCCTGCTTCATCCCCCATTCATCGATTGTTCCTTTTTGTGTCCTTAATGCGGCGGACCAACGGCCCTCTCCTTACCTGGCCCCAATGACTTTGTGTTGCCAGGTAGTACATCCCGGATCAGGCCTGGGTGGTGATAGTAATTGATTGAGTGAATGGACGCTTCAGAGAGTGATCGTAAGTGTGTCAAGAGACTGCATGAGCCCCCCTGTGCTTCTCAGAACGGGGCTGGTGCTGGAAGGCACATATTGGAATTCATTGATTGAACAACTATTGCCCTCGCCTGCTTCTGCTCTGCATAATGTGGGTGAACTTCCTGAGTAATGGCTAAACCCCCATCTGTCGATTGCCATCTAATTAGTCCTGCTGCTTATCCCCATCTTCTTCCTGGGACCATGATCACCTTCAATTGAAGAAACCCTTAGAAATTCACTGAAAAAACTAGAGGCTGAAGAGTCATTATAGTTAAGTAAAAAAGTCAGTTAAAACACCATTATAAACAAATAAAACCACTGCAATCCATCAGTTATAGTTATTTCAAGTTACTATGGGCCAGATGTACAAAGGCCTTTTGCATTTCTTAACAGACCGGATGGAAATTTTGGCCCATTAAGAAATGTAAAACAGCCTTTTCCTATCTAGAAAGGCTTTAGGGAATTGCAAAATGCGGTTTCTACCCAGTTGACATCGCATTTTATGATTTCCTAATAGGAAATCGAAAATAGGGATTGCCTATTTGCGATTTATTAGCACATGTACAAAGCATTTCCTAAATGTAAAATGAGCATTTAGAAAATGTAATTACCATCGACTCAAAGTCGATGGTAACCATGTGCAATTTTAAAAAGAGAACTCCAAGACTTTTTTTTAAAGTGCAATAGAGCGCACACATACCCCTAGGGCATATGTGTGCTCTACAAGTGCCCCACTATTTTTGGAGTGCATTACGGGGGGCCTTATGCCCATAGTCATCCTCCGTTTAGCATTTCCAAAACATTAAATCGCTATTTTGGAAATGCAAAACCGGCCCATTGGTACGGATGGCATGGGATTTCCTAATAGCGATTCCTACTCTGTAGGAATCGCTATTAGGAAATCAGTAATTTCATACATATCATTTTGCATTTCCTAAATAGCGATTCCTATGGGGTCGCTATTTAGGAAACACAACATTTGCATTTTCTTACATCTTGCCTTAAAACTCTTGCCCTAAAGTAATTTACTTGCACCTTCGCCATGCACTGCTAAATACCTCCCATATTACGTTACTGATGACATGCTCTATGACATCATTGATAACACAACAGTAACATCTGAGATGACATCATTGATGACAACACTGTACATGACGGGGCGTAAGTTATAGTCTGCGCTAGTGGTACGTGTGCCTGGAAAGGGTGCGGTACATGGATAGAACAGTGGTGTGTAGTTCTTGCATTATGAATGCATGTATTGGGTGTGTGTATACCTGCAAGGAGTATATTACCTGAGAGATGTAGTGCTGTGCAATGTATGCGCCATGAATGCATGTACTTGGTGTATGTGTACCTGCAAGAAGTGCAATACATGAAGAGTGAAGTGTTGTGCAGCTTGCACATGGTGAATGTGTGTGCCAGCAATGTGTACAAGCGGAACACCATGATGCAATACAGAAAGGCTACAGTACTGAACAGTGTGAGAAGAGTGAATGAGTGTGTGTGTGCTGAAAGTATGTGTGTCTGGGGTGGCACAATCCATGGATGTTACAGTACTGGTTAGTGTATGTGCTGTGTACATGTGCTGAGTCCAAGTGTGCCTCTAATGGTAACTTACATGGATGCATTTTGGGAAGCCCAGGTCTGCCTGGTGAAAACATGTGGAAGTTGAGAAATATCCCCAGAAAAATCTGTGTATTGCTGCATTTCTGTGAGCTGGGTGGAACACACTAAGGGGGGAGAGAGAGAGAGAGAGAGAGAGAGAGAGAGATAGAGAAGAGAGAGAGAGAGGAAGAGAGAGAGAGAGAGAGAGAGGGGAAGAGAGAGAGAGAGAGAGAGAGAGAGAGAGAGAGAGAGAGAGAGAGAGAGAGAGAGAGAGAGAGAGAGAGAGAGAGAGAGAGAGAGAGAGAGAGAGAGAGAGAGAGAGAGAGAGAGAGAGAGATAGAGAAGAGAGAGAGAGAGAGAGGAAGAGAGAGAGAGAGATAGAGAAGAGAGAGAGAGAGGAAGAGAGAGAGAGAGAGAGAGAGAGAGAGAGAGAGGGAAGAGAGAGAGAGAGAGAGAGAGAGAGAGAGAGAGAGAGAGAGAGGAAGAGAGAGAGAGAGAGATAGAGAGAGGAAGAGAGAGAGAGAGAGAGAGAGAGAGAGAGAGAGAGAGAGAGAGAGAGAGAGAGAGAGAGAGAGATAGAGAAGAGAGAGGAAGAGAGAGAGAGAGAGAGAGAGAGAGAGAGAGAGAGAGATAGAAAAGAGAGAGAGAGGAAGAGAGAGAAAGAGAGCGAGAGAGAGAGAGGAAGAGAGAGAGAGAGAGAGAGAGAGAGGAAGAGAGAGAGAGAGAGAGAGAGAGAGGAAGAGAGAGAGAGAGAGATAGAGAGAGGGAGAGAGAGAGAGAGAGAGAGAGAGAGAGAGAGACCGGGATTAACCTTCTGATGCGCATATCACTGATATCCAGGTGTGAACGCTCGTCATTACCATGGCCTGTGTTGAGGGATTATCAGCTTCGGAGTCTCTCCTGCTGTGACAGATGGCTTTTCAAGTGGAAGAGGGAGAGGAGAAGTATGCACTTCAAAGAAGCAGAACCCCAACATAGAACTTCAAAGACCCACAAACTAAATCATATTTGATGTCTGGCAATAGACTATAAGAAAGGGAGGTTGAGACCCTAAATATTGTCATCTGCCAAGCAGTCAGAGGGACTGTGTGAGGAGGGGAATCTCTGCAAGACTTCTGCCTGTGACCAGGACTGGGGACAAACTCCTGCTAGTCTCCCTGCTGGGTGAGAGGACATTACCCAGGAAAACCAAGGCCACCTGTCTTGAGCCTGAGCAGCAGCGGTTGCCTGCTTGCCACAATCAGTCTGCAATGTGAGAAAGAGGAGAGCGTTGGAGGGAGCGAAGTACAGTTGGGAGCCAAGCCAAGTGGACTCCCAGTGCGAGGTGTGAGGAGACAGCTGCTGCACTGATCGGGTCATTGCCCTGTGCATATTCAAGTCGGCGACCCATGTATGCCAGGAGAGGGCTGCCCCTAAACAAAATCATGAGCAGATGCCCGTGTGGGGAGAATGAAGTCTGAGCGGCGCCGGTTGCAACAACCCCGTATGCCAGAAGGAGCCTCCGTGGAAAATATGGCTGACTACTGCGGGCCTAAGCCTGTGTGGAGCCTATCTGATAGAGACTTCTAGCTGAAGATGTCTTACCTTAGAATAGTCCTCAGGCATCAGACTAGCTCTGTAAACTTTTGGTGAGCAGTACCCTGTGTGCCGGTAGGTGGCGTCGTCTGGCACACTTGGCATTGTCCGTGCTGGAAGTGACGTGCCCGATACCTGTATAGGCGCCACCAAGCATGCTGACGTCAGTTTGTCTCTATTGTCTTGAGTGAGACCACAGTGCCAAGACATGCGAGGACTGGCGTGCCATGCACCCTAAGGCTCTCGGTCACAAGAAAGGTCCCGAGATCGTTCGCAAAGTCGAACCCGGCGATCGTCGTCCCACTCAAAGTCATCTGGAAAGTCCCACAAGAAAAAAATAAGTCAAAGAGGTGTATGACTTCACCATGTAAGTCTTCAGATGAGTCACGGGATGGTCGGCATTCGAGGTCTAGCTCTGTGGTGGAGCCTGCGCTTGGGCTGTCTCCACGCCTCTCTGATTTTCTGGGACCAGAAGTAACCCCCGCCCGACTTAAGGAGTTTTATGAGGCATGCACCTCATTTTTGGGCATCCGACCCCTCAGGAGCACCCTTGGGCCACACAGGTCCAAGAGGAGCCCCTACTGGTCTTCCGACGGCGGGTTCACCCTCAGCGCCAGTCGGGCCCCAAGGAGTCATTGATGAATCGGGAGTGCCGCCAGTCAAGCAACCTCAACCTTACCCGGCATCTGCTCCAGTGCCAATGCCCCCGACGCCATCATCATTCCCTCCCTGATATGGAGCCAGATGAGCATTGTCCGAGTCTGGCACTTATAGGGGCGGATTCTCCATATCAGAGCCAGTGCCTTATTCATATAACAGGCTTGGATTGGGTCATTATTAGGAGGGGTTGGCGGACTCTTATTGATACCAAACATTAGAAGATCCTGAGGACAACTGGTATGAGAATCTGGCGGATGCCAGTGGTTTAGACACCTCCGCATACACCAACCTTGCCTCTCTTCCTACTGCGGTTATGGAAGAGGGTGACTCATTCGCAATGGTGGTGCAGAGGGTGGCTGAGATCCTGGACCTTATGCTACTCTCAGTGGCAGTCAAGACAAACATCCTGATGGAGGTGCTTCAGCTGGGAGTTGCCCCCACCAAACCATTACTCCCATTCAATGAAGCCCTGGATGTCAATAACATTCGATGTTCGATTTTGCTTCTTGTCCAGAAGGGCTACTCCTTCCCCTTTGTGACAACTCCCCACACATGCTGACAGAGGACCACCTCTCCTTGCTCCATCAAGAAGTGTTAACTCTCTTGGCTAAGTGAGCTATAGAAAAGGTGCTGGCATCAGAAGTAGGTTGTGGTTGCTGTTCCTGCTACTTTCTGGCAGTCAAAAAGGATGGAGGCATTTGTACTATTCTAGACCTGCACCTTCTCAATCTCTTCCTGAAAGAGGAGAAATTCAAGATGCTTACCCTCTCGCAAGTCCTGTCTGTCCTGGACCCAGGAGACTAGACAGTATCGCTGTTCTTGCAGGATGCATATTTTCACATCCCCGTCCTGCCTGCCCAGAGGCATTACTTGCTGTTCACAGTCAGCCAAGAGCAATTTCAGTTTGTCATACTCCCCTTTAGGCATACCTGCTACCCTCGGGTGTTCACAAAAGTAATCGTGGTGGTCCCAACTCACCTACGAAGGTTAGGGTTTCCAGTCTTCCTGTATTTCATTGATTGGCTGTTGAAGGCGACCTTGCCCCAGGTAGTTGTGTTCTATCGCCAGACTACGGCAAACCTTTTGCATTCACTGGGGTTCACTAACAACGTGCTGAATCACACCTGACTCCCTCTAAGACACTCCCTTTCATCGGAGCTGCTCTGGACGTGGTGCAGTTTTGGGCCTATCCTCCCGAGCGGTGAGTCCAGGATATTCAGGATATGATACCGATGATTCAGCATATATCCTGGATTTCGGTGAGACTGACTCTGTGTCTGCTGGGCCTCAAGGCCTCCTGTAGCCTGCTAGTGACAAATGTCTGTTGGCATATGCGGGCTCTGTAATGAAGACTGAACTTCCAGTGGGTGCAGCTGCAGAGGAATCTCTCCGACATGGTCCAGATCTCGAAAGGAACTCCTAAAAGACAGCAAGTGGATGGCTAACAAAATCTTGATTTCGTCAGTGTCAGACCCCTCTTCTGTCCTCGAACAGAGCTGGCTGTAGTGACAGATGCTTCACTCCTGGGCTGGGGCAGCCATCTGGGAGAGGTGGCGATCAGAGGACTCTGGTCTCCAGCAGAATCCGGGCTCCACATCAATCCGGTGGAGCATCTGGAGATCTGACTGGCATTGAAGGCATTTCTTCCTGCAATCAGGGGAAGGCTGTAACAGGTCTTCACAGACAACACCATCGCCATGTGATACTGCAATAAACAGGGCATGTTTCGGTCATAGACCCTTTGTCCGGAGGATTTGCCCCTCTGGATTTGGCTGGAACACCAGGGGGTATCCCTAATGGTTCAACACCTGGTGGGCTCTCTGATCACCAGAGTGGACGAAGCCAGTCGTTGATGCCTGGCAGATCATGAATTATGTCTCTATTTGGACGTGGTGCAAGGTCTCTTCCAGGCATGGGGAGATCCTTGGTTAGATCTGTTTGCCAGCAGCTTTGCGCACAGGAGTTTCCAATGTGGCTCTCGATCGGAGAAGCTTTTTGTCTCGAGTAGAGCTTGAGCCTCCTGTACCCCTTTCTACCAATACCACTCTTGCCCAGAGTTCTCAAGAAGAACAGGAATGACCAGGTCCAAATCATTCTTGTGGTTCTGGATTGGGCACGGAGAGTGTGGTATCCCGAGCTTTGAGCATGAGCACTGGTCCTCCGTTCAGGTTGCCTCGTCGGGAGGATCTTCTGTCACAGCAACAGAGCAGGGTTCTGCACCCAAACCTGAAAACTCTACGCCATCATGCGTGGAGATTCAGTGGTGACAGTAGATAGCTTTTGACCTTCTGCCCAAAGTCTACAAGGTTAACTTGGCAGCCAGGTGTACCTCCACCAAGACAGTATACACCTGCTGTTGGAGCAAGTTAATGGCATGGTGTATCAATAAACGAGTTGACCTTCTATCTGCATCCCTTTCTCGGGGTCTTTCAGTTTTTTCTTACCATAGCCCAGCGGAGCTCTGCTTTGGGCACGTTAAAAGGTTATCTGTCTATTAGTGTGGCACTTCTGAAGTTGCCAGATCAGCATCCTTTTTCAAATCCCCTAATGTACATAGGTTCATGAAAAGCCTCCAGCATATGTTCCAACCAACACCTTTCATAATGGGACAGTGGGACCTGAACCTGGTTCTCACATTTCTAATGTGTGCAACCTTTGAGCCACTACACAACTGTCCGCTCAGGCTTCTCACAATAAAAACATCCTTCCCAGTGGTGACATCTGCCCACAATGTCAGTGAGTTACAGTCTCTTACGGTACATCCTCCGTACCTAAACATCTACTCAGACAAGCTGGCCCTGCAGACTTGTGCATTCTTTTTGCTGAAGGTGGTAACTCCCTTTCACGTAGGCCAATATATGACTCTGCCTACCTTTTATGCTCTGCCTCACGATGCCACGCAGAGCCAAATGATGCCACCTACCCATGTGCAGGGGCACTGCTCACCAAAAGTTTCCGGATCCGGTCTGACACCTGGGGAATATTCCTGGGTAAGGAGTCTGTGGCTAGATAGCATCTCTACCAGATAGGGCGTTACTGAAGGTAAGTAACTTGAGTGGTGACTGCATATTGCAGGAGGTGCCGACGTTGTACTGACTACCTTGCGGTGAGCACTGGCGCCTTAGCTGTTAGTGAGGGGGGCAACTTGGCATGCCAGAAGGGGCTGCTAAAATTAAGATTGCTCTGGATATCTGGCCATTACCCAAGAACTGTGAAATTGTGTGACCAGTAGGTCACAGGGAAGCATCAAGAATTGTACCAGAATTGCCCCCATGAACTGAGGATAATTCCGTGGGTGCATTGCCACATCACTGGTCCTTAACCAGGAACATTGGAATCCACCCCCCCTCACCACATCCTCCATTAGGTAGTGCAGAACTTACCTTGCAGGAGGAGCACTGGAGCACGTCCGATCACGGTAAGAAGAGAGCCTAAGTGCAGGGTGCTGCCACGCCTTCCGCATACAGGAGACTCTAAGAACAGACCAGAGCATTGTGAGTGCCCAAGGACGGGCACCTACCGAGACACTGCAAGCTTCCTGACTGCTGGAGTGGGTAAGACTGGTTACTGGACTAAGGGTACTGCAGTGCCAAGACACTTTTGACTATTTTGCTAAGAGTCGGAGTGGACTCTTGAGCTAAGGTCTCTAGTGAGCATTCCCTGGAAGTGGCCACCCAATTGCAGGCAGGTTCCAACAATTCTTACTGAATTGACAGGCCATAACATCAGATACGTGGGTTCTGCAAATTGTCCAGAAGTGGTTTGCCTTACCCTTCATCTCCATAACAATGGATGGAGGGCCATTTGTCGGCCTTACTGAAGGAATTTCCAGACTTTTTGGCCAAAAGGGCTATTGAGATGGTGCCTTCACCAGAAGTGGGTTGTATCTGTTATTCTCTTTACTTTCTGTTACCTGCATCCTCTCAATAACTTGCTACAGCAGAACAAATAAAAAATGCTCACACTGGCCCAGCTTGAACCTGAAGACTGGATGGTGATATTGGAACTTTAGGACACCTATTTCCATATACCCATCCTACAGACCTATCGGCGCTACCTGCAGTTTATGATGGGACTGTAATATTTGCAGTTTGCTGTGCTCCCCTTTGGTCTCACCAGTGCCCCTCTGGTGTTCACGAAAGTGATGACGGTGGTAGCTGCTTGCCTTCGGAGGTCAGGGGTCCCAGTCTTCCCCTACCAGACAGCTTGTTGAACGGGGGCTCACCCCAGGCAGTCGTCAACCACTTCTAAACTATGGCAAACCTCATGCCATCTTTGGGGTTCACTATCAACATTCCAGAGCCACTCCTGACTCCTTCTCAGACACTCCCCTTTCTCGGAGCCATTCTGGACCCAGTTTGTTTTCATTCCTTTTCGCAAGAAAGAGAGTCCTGAACCATCAGGCTATGATCTCTATCTTTCAGTCTGTCCTGTATTTCATTGAGGTTGCCTCTTTTTGTATATTCACCCCCTCTGACCCACATTTTTGGACTGATGTTGCTGGTTTTTCTACTCCGAAGTACATTGTGCCGTGCTGACCATGCCCCAGTGCATGTGCTCTGGCCCCTCAAATGTGTATGTGCAATTGGCTGATCCCTGATTGGTATATTTTGCTTTCATATAAGTCCCTCGTATATGGTACAAAGTGTACCTAGGACTAGTATGCGACCAGTGGACTGCAGCACTTAATGTGCCACCTCTTCAGTGAGACGGTAAAAACATGGCTCTAGGCCGGCCACTGCAGCCTAGTCAGGCAGTTTGTAAACTGCAAACACGACATGGCAACATAAACCCTGTTGCCAAGTCAAAACCTTCCTTTATAATACTTATACGTCACTCTGAGAGAAGTCCTTAGTAAACCACTAGGCAGGATGCTAACTATTAGAAGGGCATGTTCCTTTTGTATTTGACATGTCCTGACAGTGAAAACTCTAAATTGTCATTTTCACGGTAGCACGGCTGGTAGTTCATTTGACTAACAAGGACATATTCTAGCCCTCATGCTAAGTCACAACTTCCATTTGGGACAAGCAAACATAGTACTCCAAGGTATCAAATTAATTGTTGCATTAAACTTGACAAGGGGATCAAGGTCGAGATTTCAGAGGAGACTGCAAAAGATATGCAGTGATGGTTACCCCACTCAGAGCTGACAGTGGTGATTGATGCAGAACTTCTGGGTTTGTGCAGCCACCTGGAAGAGGTGGAGATAAGAGGCCTCTGGTCTCCAGCAGAGTCCCAGCTCCATATCAGGCTTCTGGAGCTGGGGGCTAGCCTCTTGGCGTTGAAAGCCTTTTTTCCATCAATCAAGGAGAGGCTGGTACAGGTGCTTATGGACACCACCACTGACATGTGGTATTGCCACAAACAGGGTGCTGTGGGTCCATGGACTTTGTATCAGGAGGCACTCTGCCTCTGGAAATGGCTATAACATCATGGAATCTTCCTGGTGGTGAGCCACCTGGCAGAATCTGTGAATGTCAGGGTGTACAAACTCAGTCATCGACACCTAGCCGATCACAAGTGGCAGTTGCTGCCGGAGATGGTGTAAGTCCTCTTCCACAAATGGGGAGAACCTTGGCTCAATTTGTTCACCATCACCAAGAATGTTCAATGCCAGAGGTTCTGCTCGTTGGGAGTTTCCAAGGCATCTTTCGCTAGGAGACACATTCCGCCTAGAGTGGAACTCGAGACTCATGTATGCTTTACCACCAATACCTCTTCTGTCCGTGTTATAAAGAAGGTCAGGACAGACTGGACGCAAGTCATCTTGGAGGTCTTGGATTGGATAAGGAGAGTGTGACATCCAAAGTGCTTGGGCACTTGTCCTCCGATCAGGCGGCCACTCCGGGAGGATCTGCTGTTGCAGAACAGGGCTGGATTCTGCATCCGGGCCTTTGCAATCGCCCCTCTCATGCTTGGAGATTGAGCGGTGACAGCTGACTATCTTCAACCTTCCTCCGGAGGTGGTTGATGTCATCTTGGTAGCCGGGCATCCCTCAACATAGACAATATACGCCTGTGAATGGGACAAATATGTGCCGTGATGCAGCACACACAGATTCACCCCTTCCAGGCTAAGTTATCTGACATTTTGTTGTTTGCTTTGTCCATTGCCGAGCACAAATATGAGTGCGGTATCTCCCAGATGGTTTTTATATAGAACGGTTTGATGTGGAGAGGTGGGTGCTCCAGGGATGTATCCCGGCGCTCTTCCTTTTTGATTCGCCCAGGGTGGGTTCTCGAGTTATCCTGACATTATTATATGGCAATGATGCAGTGCTTTTGGCCATGACCTCGCTGGGTCGGCAGCAGCGTGTGGACTCACTGTCGCCTTCATTGAGGATTTGGATTTTACCAACTATGCGAAGACGTTCGTGGCGGTGACGGGCCACAAGCTCGTTAGATCTCAGCTGTTTTGGACCAATGGTCATCTGCTTGCAAACGTGGACTCTTTTCCCTACTTAGGAGTAGTAAGTCGTTTTTTAAATTAGGGCCACCTGGGAGCTGCTTTTGGTGGGGAAATTTAAAACACACAGGGGCATATTATCAAGAAACGGCGTTAAAATTATCGCTGCTTTAGCGTCAGAAAACTGCCGCTAAAGCAGCGATAATGGGCTTGATAATATGCCCTTGAGAATTCCAATAGAAGCCCATGTTCTGGTGTCAACATGGGCTTCTATTGGAACTCTCTGCGTCATATTATCAAGCCCATTATCGACGCGTTAGCGGCAGTTTTCTGCCGCTAAAGCGGCGATAATTTTAAGTGCTTGATAATATGCCCCACACTGACTAGAATTTAACACACTGACTAGACTTACCTCTGCAATCGCTGGCTTTGCCACATGACTGGGAAAGCAGCCAGTGGGACCCATGGTCAAGCTTTATGAATGAAAATGCTTCTCCTCTGCAAGCTATAGGAGTGAGGTGTGTGTGTGTGGGGGGGGGGGGGGGGGGAAGGGGGGGGGGGGGGTACTTGGACATATCTGCACTTGATGGGGTTGAAATAAGTTTTGCAGGAAATCGCCCGGTATCCCCCAGACTGCCTCCGCGTACATTGTCAATGAAGAGTTGGGGCGCAGGTTTCTCTGGGATGTCTCTGGCACTCAGCCCCTCTTGATGGGGCTCAACATTTGGCTGAGGCCCGGCTGTCTCATCAATAGAGTAATTCTGAGGGATTTGTGTGTCTTTGGAAATGTGGCGGTAAATCTAATGGTTAAAATATGTTCGGGTCTGCTTCTACCAGAAGGGTAGGGTTGGGCTGTTTGATCCCCTCTAAGTAAGTAATCAAAGGCGATGTTGAATGGACCCGCAGAAGCTGCCGTCTGTGGAGGAGGAGCTTAAAGTAAGACAAAGTACTCCTGATACCGACAGTTCGAAATGATATTCCACTTATAACCACTCCATGTATGGAGCCCTATTTAACAGTAGTCACAAGGGCTTCTCACTGCCGATGGCTTACCCGTTTTAGGTTGAATTTATTAAGTATTATTTTGGCTGTTGGTAATGGGATGTGGCTGCCATGGAAAGTGTCCTAAGGATAACTTAGCTTTTGTAATGTTTTGCAGGTTTTTTAAGGTCCTTCGAAAGCATTTTATTCTACCCATTCTCAGGGGGAAATGTTTCAAGCAGGCTTGACCAGCTGCATGGTTTTTAAAAATGCTTCATGACGATTTTAGTAGGTACTCAACTGCTTGTTCCTTGCCTTCTGCACAGAGACTATGTGGGTCCTGGTTGAATATTGCTCAGACCTGAAGAATGTTATCACTGGAGTAACTTGAGAGGGGAGGCTTGTGCATGAAGGGATCTTTATCCAGGGCGTCCTCCTGATGGAACTTGACACAGACAGTGTTTTTCTATGCACGTTGCACATGAGGTGCGTCTGAACAATAATTGCCCTTATTTTATCTCGAAGGTTGTTCTCTGCACTCCTCGATTGTTTTCAACTCAATGTAAATGAAGATGGTTGATAGTGGCCTGTATTTATTTACTGCTGTTTGTGCTTTTATGACCTTATTGTAGATTGAATATGTTTTTTATTGATTGGAGAGATCTGTCAAATAGGCGCAGTAGAGGGTAACACTGGATAACATGATATGATGAGAGTAAGGATCCACCGGAGAAGGAGATCTAATTGATCCAAGCTCAATCTATCCAACATTTGATACAGCTCTATATATCCAACCTAGAATAGGGCTCTAGCTATCCAACGTACCATAGAGCTCTATCTATCCAACCTACCATGGGGTTCTCTCTATCCAACCTATGACAGGGCTTTAGCTATCCAACCTACGATAGAGCTCTATCTATACAACCTATGATAAGACTCTATCTATCCATTCTATGATAGGTCTCTATCTAGCCAACACATGACAGGGCTCTATCTATTAAACCTATGACAGGCTCTATCTATCCAACCTATGACAGGGTTTTATCTATCCAACCTAAGATAGGGCTATATTTGTCTAACCAATGACAGGGCTCTATCTAGCAAACCTATGACAGGGCTCTATCTATCATACCTATGATAGGGCTCTATTTGTCCAAACTATGACAGGGATCTATGTATCCAATCTATGATAGGGCTCTATCTATCCAACCTACGATAGAACTATATCTATCCAACCTAGGATGGGGCACTATGTATGCGACCTATGACACGGCTCCATCCATCTAACCTATGAAAGGGCTTTATCTATCCAAACTATGATAGGGCTCTATCTATCCAACCTACAATAGGGCTTTATCTAGCCAAACTAGGACAGGGCTCTAACTATCCATTCTAGAAAAGGGCTCTATCGATCCAACCTATGATATGGCTTTATTTATCCAACCTATAATAGGGCTCAATCTATCCAGTCTGTGATAGGGATCTATTTATCTAACCTATGAAAGCGCTTTATCATTCCAACCTATAATAGGGAGCTATGTATCCAACTCTATCTTTCCAGCCTATGAAAGGGCTTTATCTAATCCAAACTAGGACAGGGCTCTAACTATCCATTCTAGAAAAGGGCTCTATCTATCCAACCTATGATATGGCTTTATTTATCCAACCTATAATAGGGCTCAATCTATCCAGCTTGTGATAGGGCTCTATTTATCTAACCTATGAAAGCGCTTTATCATTCCAAACTATGATAGGGCTCTATCTATCCAGACTGTGATAGGGCTCTATTTATCTAACCTATGAGAGCGCTTTATCATTCCAAACTATGATAGGACTCTATCTTTCCAACCTATGAAAGGGCTTTATCTATCCAACCTAGGAGAGGGCTCTATCTATCCAACCTAGGAGAGGGCTCTATCTATCCGACCTATGATAGGGCTCAATCTATCCAACCTAGGATAGGGCTTTATCTATCCGACCTATGATGGGGCTCTGTCTATCTAACCTATGATAGGGCTCAATCTATCCAACCTAGGATAGGGCTTTATCTATCCGACCTATGATAGGGCTCCATCTATCCAACCTACGATAGGGCTCAATCTATCCAATCTAGGATAGGGCTTTATCTATCTGACCTATGATAGGGCTCCATCTATCCAACCTACGATAGGGCTCAATCTATCCAACCTAGGATAGGGCTTTATCTATCCGACCTATGATGGGGCTCTATCTATCCAACCTATGATAGGGCTCTATCCATCCGACGTATGTTAGGGCTCTATCTATCCGACCTATGATATGGTTCCTCCAGTGCGAGGAGGAAAAGCTCACATACAAGGAGAGCATCAAATGTGGAATACATTTTTTCTATTTTATCTTTAAAATAAGAGACAATTTGGAGCGAAGAGGAGAAGTTGGGGTGTTCGTCTGGGCACATGGAGAAGGATGACTGAGTTATTTATCAATTTTAAAGATTTCCTTTGATGAATGTTTGTTCATCTCAGTCCATGAGAAAAAGTGCTTGGGGCTGTCTGCGCGAATCATTTCATGACAATCATTAAGGTGGGATTTATAGGCAGACATGATGTATTCACACAGCTTTTGGTACCTAAAATGTGTGTTTGCTATGTTGCAAGACTAGTATACTATTTTGAAAAACAATAAACACATTTCAAACATAGGATCACAGAGCGAGTTTTTACCTGGAATTTCACAATATCTGTCTAGGAAGCCCACGTGCACTTAGGATTGTCAGATGTGCTATGCTTCCCCCTGCTAAACTGAAAATTGTGATTGAAGATACATCCCATCTCCTCAGTGATGCTACAATGCCTTGTGGGGGCATTTCCAATGTCAGTCCTGCCTTTCGGTGGATCATAAGCCTTGGATGCTAAGCTGGCATTGTCGGTTCGGTTGTTTGTCAGATTGGACCCCTGCTTGCCGCAGGATGTATTGTGGCTTTCAACTTGTATTTTTCTGTATTGCCCCTTGCTGTGCCATCTGTCATACATCTCTGTATAAGGTTTGACATTTCGGGACATACAGGCCATACTTTTCTTTTGCTGCCCCTTAATGGGGTGACTGCAGTGTCACTAGCCAGCCATCAGTGGGTGCTGTTACCAGGGACCAGGCATCCTGTTAAAAAGGCTCTGTGCCTTACCCGCCCCATGTGGCTTTCACACCTGGAGTCTCTTAAGGGTGTGGGAGAGTGAGGCAGGCGAGCTCGCTGCGGAGAGGCTGCACTGAGATTGGTTGGTCCCTGAGTGGTGTGGGCCTGTGGCTGTGGTGTGTTGACACCGCCCTAAAGCTGATACCATTGGGTGTGTGAGAATGAGGCTGGCGAGCTTGCTGCGGATAAGCTGCACTGAGTTTGGTTGGTCCCTGAGTGGTGTGGGCCTGTGGCTGTGGTGTGTTGACACTAGCCTAAAGCTAATATCATTGGGTGTGTGAGAATGAGGCTGGCAAGCTCGCTGCGGATAGGCTGCACTGATATTGGTTGGTCCCTGATTGGTGTGGGCCTGTGGCTGTGTTGTGTTGACACTAGCCTAAAGCTAATATCATTGGGTGTGTGAGAAGGAGGCTGGCAAGCTCGCTGCGGATAGGCTGCACTGATATTGGTTGGTACCTGAATGGTGTGGGCTTGTGGCTGTGGTGTGTTGATACCGCCCTAAAGCTGATACCATTAGGCCACGCTGTATTTGCCTGCAGGAGGCATGAGTTTATTTTTGGGTCATCTGCAGCAGATGTCGGGTTAGTACATGCTGTGACCTACAGTGGGATGGGCTTTTGGGGTCTGGCCCCATTGAATGTGGTGTCTGCAGGTTAGATGTATTATACCCCTGCTTGTTACTAACATTATTTCAGAGGGGCTATGCACCCTCCCTCTAGCCCGGTTGATTTAGTCTCCCCTAGCCCGTGTTCTTAGGACCTCAGGGTGCCTCCTGGAGTACATGCATTCATTCACAGTCCATGGAATTGCTTCAAGGAGAAATGGATTTTACTTCAGCTCTGAACCCCTCCTACATTTTGTTTAGCTCCCACAAGGATGTACTCTCTGTCCCTCTCCGTGGCCGGCCTCTTCATTGTGCTGTATCTCTCCTCCCCACACCCCTGCACAAGGTGTGGATTGTAAACTTTGATGTTGTGGGGGGCAGATGATGGTGACCCGTTTCGATTGAGGGGGCTGTTGGCCTAATTGGTGTTTCTCCTGTGCTTAAGATGGGTGGGGTGCCTGCTCCTTTATGCGGGTAATTCCTGGTCCTTGAGGGTGTCGCATGAACTGCTTTTGGCTTCTGATTTCTGCACTGAGTGGGCGGCGGGGTGGCACCTTTGGTTTGGAATTGTGGGTTCAAGCTGCTCTGTATTCGTGCATCCGGGAATGGTTGGCTCTGTGTTGGTAGAAGGGGGGACAGTAATGGGCTACCACTTGGCCGGGTTTACCTGTAATTATATTTGGGTACTTCTACTTTCTTATACACCGACTCCCTATGTCAGTTGCATGGTAATCATTCTGGTAATGTTCGGATTGTCTGTAGTGGGGTGGGTGGGGCTTGGAGGCGCCCTCCGGTTCTTTGCAGTGACACCCCTGGGTTCCTCCATCTGCAGGGCACACATTTCTTCATTCCCTTTGCATGCAACACCCTTGTGTTTATACACATCTTCTTGGGATATCTTTTGGGGGCTCTTAATGTGGGGGAGGGTTTGGGGTGCTTTACTTACAGTTGGGGTTTGGCCAGTGTGGATGGAGTCGGGGTTGAGTTTGATGATTTTGCTGTTCTCAATAGGTTCTACCAGATATTTCGTTGACTCCTCGGTCAGCCTATGGAGTGGTTGTGGTGAACAGATTATAGGAGTGGGCTGGAAGGATATGGCTTGTGTTGGATATGATCCGATTTCTGCTCTAGTGTGCCTATGTATTCTAGGCGCCTTAGATGCTTGGAGCAGTATGCCATTCGGTGAACAGACAATGCCCCATTTGCTGGAAATGATCTCTCCTTCAATGGACCTTGCACTATCCTAGGATTCTTTAATGTTCTTTTCTATTCCTTAAATAACAATCACATTTAGACTGTTGTCCTCAAATGCACTCCTTGCAAAGCTAGAAGAACAAGTTACTTACTTTTGGTAAAGCTTTTTCTGGTGGATACTCTAACTGCAGATTCCTCACCTTTAGAATATTCCCAGGTGCCAGGCCCAATCTGGAAACTTTCACACAGCAATGCTGTCGCGTGCCCGTAGGTGACACCATGTGGCTTTGCGTTTACTTCACTCCATTTGTAAGTGACAATAAGCACTACTTCTGCATGCGGATGTCATTTTCTTTCTTGACTTTGTTGTGGAGAACAAAAACCATTTAGAATACCAGTGTGCATATCTCTTACTTGGGACCTTTTAAGATGGAAAAGAGATCATTCATAAGAAGAAGAATGGGGAATGGCACCGAAGAGTCTGTAGATAGATGGAGAAATCACCAGAAAAAGTGTTACTGAAGGTAGGTAACTTGTTCTTCTGATGGATACACCTAACCATCGTTTTGCCAACTTTAGAATTAACACTAAAGCAGAACCTCACAAGGTGGAGGGTCTATAGAATGGACTCAGACCAAAACGTCCTGCAGGACCGAACGGGCACAATGTAATTCCTGTTAAACCAGGCTGTCAAGGCAGAAGTGCTTCATGATAAACGTGTGCCTGGACGTCCACATCGCAGCCTGACAAATGTTGAAAACAGTCACTCAGCATGCCAATGCAGTGGTAGCACATTGGGCCTGATGAAATGATAAGATCTCAGTCCCACCAGAGGCTGCTTCTTAGCCAGTGAAAGGACAACTTTTGACAAAAAGGCCACCTTGGTCCTAACCATCATTTTGTCTGAGAAAAAAGATGGTGTAGGGCAGCAGCATCAAGAGAGCCTGAGGCTAACTTACACGACGAGCTGAAGTAATTGCAACAGAGAACACAGACTTCAGGGTCAGAAGATGCAAGGAGCAACTGTTCAGCTGCTTCAAGGGAGTAAACATGAGGAAAGACGGGACAAAATTTGGATTCCACTGTGGCATCACAATGGGATTTGAGGAAAACATGTGTGTTAAACCTTTTAGAAACCTCATTACAAGGAAGTCTCGTCCAGCAAATGCAAGGAGGCCGAAAGGGCCAACAAATAATCTTTAATGGCGTCTACTGTAAGTCCTTGCTGGGCCAAAGACCAAACAAACAATAAGGCAAGCAAAAGTTTGACTTGTGACGGGTCTGTGAGGTGTATACCAAAACAGGCCACAAATTTGCCCCAGCACCTGGAGTAAATAGACTTTGTAAAGGGGTGCCACGAAGGCAGAAAAACAACCACAACATCAGGGAGTAATTGGAATACAGTCAGCAGCAATCACCTAATCTTCTCGCATGGAGGTTTAGATTGTGGTGGCCTGGGTGCAGAATACTACCCTGCTGTTGTGACTGAAGATCTGCCCAAAGCAGAAGCCTTATCTGGGTACAGATGCTCATGTCCAGAAGTTGTGGGTACCATTCTCTCCTGGCCAAATCCAGAGCCACTAGGATGACTTAGGCATGGCCGTTCCTGATCTTCTTCAGCACACAGGGCAGCACAGATATGGGGCAAGGAGTATAGGAGTCCCGTGCTCCATTGTAGGTGGAGTGCATATCGCAGAGAGAACTTTCTTGAAAACTCCAGAGCAAAATCGTTGACACTGCGTGTTCTCAGTGGTGACTTCAGATCCAGGAAGGGTTCTCCCCATTGTTGGAAGAAGCCCTGTGACAACTCAGGGTGCAACAGCTGTTCATGGTTCGCTTGATGTTGTCAGCTGAGTTTGTCCGCCCTGGCATTGAAAGATTCCCCCAGGTGGTACACAGCCAGGGAATGCCTTGACATCCAAGCTAACTCCAGAGGCAAAGAGCCTCTTGGCACAGAACTCAAGACCCCACACTGCCTTTCTGGTAGTACCACATGGTGTTGGTTGTCCATGAGGATCTGTACCAGCCTCCCTTTGATGGATGTTAGGAAGGCCTTTAGCACCAGGGAAATGGCCCACAACACCTACAGGGTGAGGGGGAGCTGGGTTTCCGCCGGAAACAAGACTCCTCTGATCTTCACTTCTCCCTGGTGACCTCCCCAACCTAGCAACAATGCATCCGTCACCACCATCAGGTCTGTGGGGAAGGGAGAGGGGCTACCGCTGGTTTAACTGTGGTCATGCAGCCACCACTGCAGATCTTTTGGACTGTCCTCCAAAACCTGGATGGAATCCAACAGGTTCACTTGGTGCTGGGTCCACTGAGACTTTAGGTTCCACTGCCGAGCCTGCAAATGCCATGTAACATGGTGGACGAGCAGGATATGGAGGCCTAGAAGCCTCAGAGCCTCTATCACTGAGACCGAGGTTTGAAATTGAAACATAGGGATTTTATCCCAAATATCCTGGACTTGTTGTGATGGAGAGAAGGCTCTGAACTGCGCGGTATCTAGGATGGCTCCAACGAAAGGGAGCCTCAGCGAAGAAGTCAGCTGTGACTTTTGCACATTGATTATGAACCTCAACAATTTCAGGAGGCTCAAAGTCCTCTGGAGGTGGTCTAAGCTGACTGTGACAAGCTCTCTTTAAACAGCCAGTCATTGAACTAGGGGATAACTGGTTTCCTCAACCTCTGAAGATGTGCTGAGACCACCACCATCTCCTTTGTGAACACTGGAAGGCCACTGGTGAGGAGGAAGGGAAGCATGGCAAATTGAAACTGCTCCTACCCTACCTGGAACCCCCAGTACATCTGTGGGACAGCAGGACGGATATATGAAAAGATGTGTCTTGCAGGTCCAGGACTCCCATGCAGTCACTGGGATCCAGGACAGCCACAACCTGGGCCATATGAGAATCTTGAACCTGGAAGGCTTCCAGAAGGTAGAGATCTGAAATACGATGACGGCCTGTGTCATTCTTCAGCACAAGGAAACAGCAGCAGTAACAACCAGTCCCTATTTCCAAGGCCAGTATCCTCTCTATGGACAGGGCATAGCCCCATTGAATGGTTGAATGATTTGGAGGACCCGCCCATCATACATGATCCTTTGCCACCCTTAGAGGAAATGTTGGATCAGGCCTCCTATAGTTGGGTGTTTGCCACCAAAGGCAAGCTAAAGCAGTTGGGAGGCTGACGCCGCAGAGTTGAAGGAGTGGGATGTCCCAGGTGACCTGCATATTGTCAGTCTGAACTCCGTCCACGACCCTGAAAGTACTGGGGAATACCTACTGTAGCGGTGGGGAGGGGGCTGGCACTGCCTGTACACCAAACCTCTGGCGTATCTTCAAAAGGGTCAACATTTTTGGGCAAACTGCCTGGCATGCTAGAAAGGCCCAAGGAATGCCCCGCGGCTCGGCTCTTCCTAATGGGTTCCAGGGCTGGCAAGACCTGTCAAAAGACATATTCATA